>NC_071989.2:28492500-33492500 GCF_028885655.2 Pongo abelii
TTCAGGAACCCTTTACCTCTCCACCTATTTCTCATAGAAACTTTTCCTCCAAGATTACCTAATTTCACTAGTGAATGAAAATTACTAGTTATGAGGACAATTTCAAATCTTCAACTTAACTAGAATACCATCTCAATGGTATTGGTTGGAATAATTTTAACATAACATGAAATTCACTTCAAATAGGTAGGCATTTTAAATGAAAATGAAGCATTTTTTTAAAAATGCTTCAAATGGCCCATAAGGTTAAAATTTATATTAATACACTTTGTACCTGGGCAAGATCTGGGGGTACAGGGAACTGTTGAACTTTGCTTTGCAGTTCCAACAACTTTGAATATTTTTCCTAACCTACAAGATTTAGCATGGATACAGAACTGCAATTATAGTGTTCAATATTCTAATTAAAATGATATTTTTTCCCCATGAGCAAAACCCTGTATATCATATATAATATTACCAATGAGATCTTTAAATCCCCTTGAATACTCAGAAAACTAAATATTACTTGGAACTGAAGATTGTCATTAGTGGAGCAATCCTTAAAAAATTCAAAAATCCATATTCACTCATTTACCATAAAACATTTATATATTGAAATCCAAATTGTGTAACTGATTTTGCATCCAAATAGTACTTCAGTTTTTCCCTAAATCAGTCATATTTTCTTAATTTTTACCTCAATTCACAGGGGAGAAAGACTTCCATCAACTGTTATGTTTCTCCAGTTTCTAACCAATTCCATTAGAAAAGTCAACTATTAGTAGGTATAAATTAAGTGTTAACTTAATTTGTATTTTCTTAGAAACTAAGGTTGTTAATCTTCATTTTACTTGGGTAATTACATTGTACTGGAACACTAAATCAAATGATAGGTATTGCTTTACATTGCATGGAAAGCTGTTATCTTTTATGCAAATGATTTGCATCCATTAGCAGTGTATGAGAGTTGCAGTTGCTCTACATCCTATACAACGCTTGCTATGATCAGCCTATTTAATTTTAGCCATTCTAATAGACGTGAACATTTGTATCTCACTGTTGACTTAATTTGAATGCTTTTTACTACTAATATTGCTAATAGCATTTTATGTGTGTATTTGACCTTCATATACCTTCATTAGTAACTCTTTGAATGATCTGTCCTGTGTTTAAATTAATGGTTTTCTTATTATTGAATTTCATGAGTTATTTATATATTCATGATACAAACCTTAATCAGACATGTACTTTCCTAATTTTTTTAAAATTGCTGATTGAATTCTTTATCCTTTTAGTAGTATATTTCAAAGGGTAATTTTCATTTTGATGAAATCCATTTTTCAACTTTTTAATCAGGATATTTTTTGGGTTTTTTAATTTTTCTTTTTTTCTTTTTTTTTTGTATTATATCTAAGAAATGTTTGCCTAATACAAGGTCACAATTATTTTCTCTTATATTTTTCTCTAGAAGCTCTCTAAAGAGCTCCAAATGTTTTCACTTAAGTCTATGATAAATGAGTTAATTACATGAGGTATAAGTTACGAGTTAAAGTTTAATTGTGTTCAAATAAATATCCAATTGTGCTAGAACCATGTGTTGAAATGATTGTCCTTTAAGTAGACTGAATTTGCAATTCGATGAGAATCAGTTGATCTTATATCTGTTAGTCTATTTGTGGGCATTTTATTTTTTCCATGTATATATTTGTCTACCTTGATGCTAATACCATACTGTCTTGATGAATATAACTTAATAATTAACATGAAGTCAAACAATATGCCTGCTCCAACTTTGTTATTCTTTGAGCTGTTACATTTATTATATGTTCTTAGCACTTCCATATGATTTCAGAAATAGCTTCTCAATTTATAATAAATAAAAAATAGCCTGCTTGCAGCCAGGCGCAGTGGCTCAGCCTGTAATCCCAGCACTTTGGGAGGCCAAGGTGGGCGGATCATGAGGTCAGGAGATCGAGACCACGCTGGCTAACACGGTGAAACCCCGTCTCTACTAAAAATACAAAATTTAGCCGGGCGTGGTGGCGGGTGCCTGTAGTCCCAGCTACTCGGGAGGCTGAGGCAGGAGAATGGCGTGAACCCAGAAGGCGGAGCTTGCAGTGAGCCGAGATTGTGCCACTGCCCTCCAGCCTGCGTGACAGAGCGAGAGACTCCTTCCCAAAAAAAAAAAAAAAAAAAGCCTGCTTGCTAGGATCATGATGAGGACAACATTGAATTGACAGATTGCTTTGGAGAGAATTGACATTTCAACTATGATGGGTCTTTTGATGTAGAAACACAGTACAGCAATCTTCTATTTTAGATCTGCCTTAATTTTACTCAGCAACATTTCCTCTTTTTTTGTTTGCCTTTTGAGTATACAGTAATTATGCTTATTTTTAGACAGACATATCCTTAAGTATATATATATATAATATATAAAGTATATATATATAAAGTACCTATATATGTAGAGAGAGAGAGAGAGAGAGAGGGTCTTGTTCTATTGCCTAGGCTGACCTCAAATTCCTGGGCTCAAGAAATCCTCCCATGTTAGCCTCCAAAGTAGCTGAGACTACAAACGTGCAGAGCACCACTCCAAGCTAAACAGAACATAATTTTACTAGTATTTCTACTTATATATTTTATTTCCATTTCTGAATGTTCTTTGCAATAAATTTTAGTTTTATCTTGATCTCGTGCCCTATAAACATGATAAACAACATTATATTTATTGGTATTTTTGTATATTTGACCAAAGTTTCTATTTAGTTTATATAAATACTCTGTGAATTAAGTTGGTATTACTTCTTCATTTCCAATCTGTATGCATTTTTTTCCTTTTTTCTTACTTTACCTTGAGAAGGGGTATAAATGGGGAAAAGGCAAGTTACTTGAATACCCAACTTTCTCTTTCTTTCTACTTAATTTCTCATGTGGTTACTAGCCTGATATTCTTTCCAGCTGTAGGAGCCAATCTATTTCATTTTTACTTAATGTTTAAATTTGGTTTCCTAAAATTTTTAATAAATACACCAATGTAAAAAAAGATAATACTTTTTTTTCTTGCTGCAGAGATTCAATGTCCACATTATATGCCAAAAAACTGACCTGGGAACCCTCAAGAAAGTGTTACTTTTCAGCACTTTTGTGGGATTCTTTATCACTTCTTGCAGCATACAAAAGTTATGTTCCATCCTGGATCTTGGTGGTTTTTCCCATAATTTGAGAAAAATACTAGCCTTTTGGCAAAGTAAGGGAGAAGGAAAATGCAAATGCTTTGAACATAGGAATAATAAGGCAGCCAAAGGGTATGTGTCATAATACATCCTGGGATGAATCTGAGGTCACACAGGCTAAGCAGACGTAGAACATGTCAGGTTTAGCAATCATTATAAAGAGTTGAAGTTACATTTTTATCAGGGAGATGGCTTTGAGGATTTTAAACGAAGACAAATACAGGTTCCAATTTATGTTAAAATTTCAATTATAAGATTTGACGAAGAATGGATATCGGGGCAGCAACAATGAGAGTGGGGAGATCAGAACTAAGCTATTGGAAGAGATGGTGAACTGTCCATTGCTATGGTAATAGAATTGAAGAGAAAAAGATTAACAATTCTTTTAATGATGAAAACAAAGGCATTTACTGATGAATTAGATTTAGAATGTAGGCAAAAGTGGGAAATCATGGGTAAATTTTGAATTTTGGATGATGCATTGAATGGCTGATGATACTACTTACTGATGTGGAAGAGAACTATGCATGAGTTAGATCTAGAAGAAAGGACAAGATTACTGTTTTAATGTGTTAGTTTTCAAATACTAAATTAGAAATGCAAGTGGAGGCATTATGAATGAAACTGGTTAAAAAAATTAAAGTGCAGGATAGAGGATATAGTTATAAACCTGATAATTGAAAAAAAATGGGATTTGATAATATTGAGAAAAAACTTAAATAGAGAATAGGGAGTTAGACCAGGCTTTCATCATCAATAACAGGCCTGTGTAACAAAATAAGAAGGAGGGGTCAGTATGTCAGAAAATCCAAGCAAAGAAAGTATCTTCTACATTAAATGTCACTGATAGATAATATACAATGAGGTCAAGGGAGTATTTATTTTTTGGCAACACTGAGCTAATGGACGACTTTTCTAAGAGTGAGTTTAGTAGCATGATAGAGAAATAAGTCATTCTTGGGTAGGTGGAATATAGTCTGATGAAAAAGTACTTTTTCACTGTTTTCTAAATGCATTTACTTACAGCTATTTATGTTAAATATTTCTTCATCAATTTCTCAATAATTTGAAAATTGCTTTATTTCTAAATATTGTTTGATCAATTCTTGGTATTTATTTTAGTAAACTATCAGAATCCGAAGAATTACAATGACTGGAGCCTGCAGAATCAAATTTGATATATCAAAATAAGAGCTAACAAACCCTTGGTATCCGTCTTGTCAGGCTGGCTTCGAACTCCTGATTGCAGGTGATCCATCCGCCTAGGCCTCCCAAAGTGCTAGGAGTACAGGTGTGAGCCACTGTGCCTGGCCCACCAATGACTATTTTTGAAAAGGGATATAATGCCCATATTGATTTGGGTAGATCAGATTTTTTAAATTATTCACCGCTGAGGTATAATTTAGAATATTAGATGAACACAAGTTGAATGAAGATGTAACCAGTTAATGGTTATGAGCAATTAACATTGTGTAAATGAACAGAAACAACAACAAAACAAATTTAACATTAGAAAAATTAGAATAGAATTATTAGGAAGAAAAACAACATTAATTACATTATATTCTGTTGTGTTCTGCAATAAATCATGAGAATGATGCTCCTAGCAAATGCACACTCAAAAATATTAAATATTTCCACTTTAATTATGAAAGTAATAAACTTTTGATATTATCATAAATATTTTTGACATGCTTTTTTGTATACTTAGGAATTGAGTATACTATTCACAATGGAGAGGATGCATTATCACAATGCTGTTTTTCATCCTATACTCAGATGCCTCCAACTTCCTCCCACAAAAATACTTTGCTTTGCTATTTACAGCAGCTAATAAGGCAGTCAATAAGATCAAGATTAATTCTGGGAATTAAAGTTTGGGAGTAATATAAGGGATTTTGCAGCTGTCACTGTGTACTCCTTTGTATAATTATAACTTTAATTTTGCTCTGCATTTCAGAACAAGGACTTTTTTTTTTCTAAATTATAAGAACTAAAAACAGTCCAGTTTTGACAAGTCATGTTATTATATTCTTATAGAATCTTTCTGGAATCTATTCTTTAGTATCAGGGAGAATTGAGTGTACTGGTCCTTTGGGAGGGCTTTTTATGATTCTTTTGTGTCTAAAAGAAATTATGAATACTGTTTTCCTCATTTCTTTCATTTTCAACTACATTTCATAAGGCTGGATAAGCATAATTTTTTTCCAGCTGTTTCTATGACTGCTTATTTTTTTAAGCACAGTGTTTGCAGCACTGATTTCTAATTCATAGAAAATTCAGTGTGCATTGTTCTTACTCAGTACGCATATAAGTAAAAGAGACTAAATTGGTTTTAGAAAGTTTAGGTACTTAAAACTCTGATGATATGTGTGAGCCTGTGTTAATCATTCAGATAAAGGAAAATGCAATTTTGCAAATGTTTTCTTTTAATTTTCTGCATTAGTCCTTCTTTAAAAAATTTTTATGGATAAGGATAGTTTGTTTTCTTAAAACAACAAAAATTAAGTAGTCCTCAGTTATACAGAATAGATTTGCTCTGTGGTCACAATAAGAACAAAGTTTAAAAAATACAATTTATTATGTAAAAGTTTGGCTTTCTTGAAAAATTATTATTAAAATCACAGAAATAATAGTTAAGTATATTGATATCTGTGATGTTATTGGCACAAACTTCCAGTTCCATTACGTCAGTTCAAAATCAATTGTTTGCCTTAAAAAGTGAAAATCTTAGATTATTTCTTATTTTATTTTTCTTGAGAGTAGTATACACAATATACAAGTGGACTTTAATCACTAATAATAATCACTAATAATTTAGTTGAAGTCTTATCAGTTTTTACCCAGTATACTACTCCTACCAACCCCACATTGGTTTGACTTCTCATTATTTTTGGATATTCTCATGTCCTCATGTGTTCTCCATGTTTCCTCCTCCATTTTTTACTCAAAATAACTTGAATTTGAGAATGTGGTAAAAATCATTTCTCATTAAGATGAAATGAGATAATCCATTCAAAACAATTGATTTAATATTAGCATATCGTAGGCATTATATAAAATGTTGCTAATATTATGTTGAATTTTCCTTTTTGCCTTCTATTTGAATAATAGTTATCTGTGTTGGACTTCAATCTATACTTTAATAACATTATAAGATTCTCTAGCTAACTTCAAACAGAAAATTTTGTGGAATAAATTATGTTCAACAATGTATTTCTAGATTATCAAATACAGGGAGACATAGACTAAAAAGACCTCCATAATTATCCTTGTAAGGTTTATGTTGTTGAAATCTAATGTATGCCTCAAAACCTCAATCAATTTCTTTGTGGTTCCTTGCTTTTAATTTTAAAAAATGTGAGAAAGATCCAGTAGAGTGGGAGAGTTTCAATATATTATATTTTGAGAGAAATTAAAAAATAATTGTTAGTAATGAAATCTAAAACACTGGGGTAGGTATTTGAACAGAAATAGGGCTATCTTTTTTACTAAGTGAATTGGAAATAACTGTATAATTTGTAAAATGAGTAAATTTCAATCAGATTATTACTATTTTCTAGGTATGTAACAGTGAAAAAGGGAATTGGAAATATTTGTGGATATTCAGAGAAAATTAATAGATTATTTGTAGTGGCAATAATCTAGTTATAATGAATCTACTCATATGTCCACATTGGTAGTTTTTGACTTTCTCTAGCAGCACCAGGTTACTCTGCTTTAAGAATGGACGAAACAGAAAGTTGAATTCATTCAGGAATTGGAATTTATTCAAGTTGTGAAACAAAATGAAAGAGTGGTTAGAGAGTTTGGATTAATGGAAAGATATTTCTGAAATGATAGACCAAGAAATCTGAGATTAATGATGACAGACATGAAGAAAATGAATGGATGTAGTGAAAGTGGAGTAGTCTGAACAAGGTTGTAGAACAGTTGAAGTGGAAAAATTGAGTGGAAACAGATTGAAAGCTAAATTGTTTATATGTAGAGTGGAATGTTTGCATGAGCAGTCTTGAAGATGGAAGCAAGACAACTGGTAAAATTCGAGTTATGACTTTTGGTATGTTTTCTTATTTGAATCACAGAGAAAAATCTTTATGCATGAAAAATTTGAATATCAAAAAGTCCTGAGTTTTACAGGTCATCCCATGTGTACCGAAATCACCAGGATAAAACATGCAAAAGAGAGCAATGCTTTAAATCAAGTGGCAAAGCTTTCTCTTGCTCTGTCCCTCTTTCTTTCTTTATTTCATTTCTGTTCTTTACTTGTCTATTACTGTTATTTAATAAATAAGAAGAAGTTCCCCCATATGTTGGTAGAGAATGATAGCATGCTTGCCTTCATTGATAAACTGTAGAAATCTCAACACATCTATTGTTAGGAAAAAATAGACACCAAAAGTCTATTTGAATAAATGAGGATCACATAGTTTATCAAGCCTCCCTCCTGCACTGAAATTCATAGGGATATAGGAAACCAACAGCCATCACATGAAAGCCCTCAATGAAAAGTGCCATCAGGTTTGCAGATTGGTTTATAGGTAAAAGAAGAGGAGCTATACAGTGTGCTTAGATCAATTGAGATCATAAGGAAGATTGCTTACCTGATGTTCACATAGTAAAGCCTGAGAGCTGAAGAGATATGATGAGATCAATAGTGGGACTGTGCTGGCACATTAAGGTTTTGGCTAATGAAAGGAAAGTGATTATCGAGAAACTCTTAGTCCTAAAGGTCACTTTGAGGAAAGATACATCTGACCCAATGCAAAGTTCCATTGGCGAGAGGCATGGTAGATCTGTGTATAGGATACACAAGCAAAACAGAACAGAATCATGTGATCCATAGCTATTTTTTCCCATACTCCAGAAGACAGCTTAAAGTAGTAGAAAGAATAAGGAATTTGACATACTACTCACCTTGATTACAATCTCAGTTCTTGCATACATTATGAGTGTGGGATACAGGTTACTGTAAGGATTAGAAATACAGTATAAATAGTATTTGTTTCTTAGAGATATTCTTCTTCTCTTTTTCCTGGATTTTGAGGAAATCTGTGGGTTATGGAAACCAGATAGCCTGATGCCATACCAGCTCTGCAAACTGAACACTCAGACATTGATGAGCCAGTGGAAGCAATAGCCTGTAACTTCTCTAATTTTCAAAACCCTGTACCTATCTCCCGCTAATCACAGGAAATCTATATTTTTCTAAAATTATTTCTTGTGTTTGCCCTGAACACATAGTACAAATTCTTTACATCTGCAGAATTGCAAAAGCTGCTTTTGTAACTACTAAAATTATTGCATTACAATGATTTTTCTCTGACTGAATAAGCACATATAATAATTATTTCTGAATGAATCTTCTGAATCCAGAATCATTTGTTTATACTTTCCATATATATGTGGTCCCTAAACTTTAATACTGACCAAACATCTGAGGTGCTTCCTTAAAATACAAATAGCTGGATCAAACTCCAGAGACTCAGATACAGGAAATCTGGGTTTGGTGCCTGGAATTTGCAACTTTTACAACATCACAGATAATTCTAGTGTAATCTATCTATGGAATATATTTTGAGAAACTAAGTCCTCAACCTATTGTAATTCTAAAGGTAAATTGAAAAGGCCATGCTTCCTCTATTTTTGAGAAAAACAAATTTATTGATTCAACTAATTATCCTAAACTTTAAGACTGTATTAATTCTTTCCATCTATGAGCATGAGATGGCTTTCTATTTGTTTTTGTCCTCTTCAGTTTCTTTTATCTGTGTTTTATAGTTTCCCTTTATAGAGATCTTTCACCTCCTTAGTTACATTTAGTCCTCAGTATTTTATTTATTTTTTGTGTGGCCAATTTAAATAAGGTTGATTTCTTACTCAGCTTGATTTCTTATTCAGCTAGTTTGAAATTAGTGTATAGAAGTGTTACTGATTATTTTATTAATTAATTTTGTATCCTGCAACTTTACTGAATTTGTTTATCAGTTTTGAGAGATTCCTGGCACAGTCTAAGTTTTTCTGTATATAAAAGCATGTCATCTGTAAAGAGGAAAGATTTGCCTACCTCTTTTTCAGTTTGGATGCCCTTTATTTCTTTCTCTTGCCTAATTTATCTGGCTACAATTTCTAGTATTATATTGAACAAGAGTGGTGAAAGACATGAATGCAAATCAGATCCAAATGAATATCATCTTACTCTGTTTAGAATGGCTATTGTCAAAAAGACAAAAGCTAATGAATGCTGGCAAGGATGAAGAACAAAGGGAATTCCTATTCACTGTTGATAGAAACGTAAATTAGAACTACAATCATGGAAAACAATATGGAGATTTCTTTAAAAAAACTAAAAATAGAACTATTATACAATCCAGCAATCCCACTGCTAGGTATTTATCCAAAGGAAGGGAAATCAGTGTATCAAAGGATATGTGCACCCCCATGTTTATCATAGCACTATTAACAATAGCTAAGATATGGATTTAAACTAAATGTCTATCAATGAATAAATGAATTAAGAAAATGTGGTGTTTGGTTTTCTGTCCTTGTGATAGTTTGCTCAGAATGATTGTTTCCAGCTTCATAGGTGGGAATTGAACAATGAGAACACTTGGACACAGGGTGGGGAACATCACACACCAGGGCCTGTCATGGGGTGGGGGGAGGGGAAAGGGATAAGCATTAGGAGCTATACCTAATGTAAATGATGAGTTAAAGGGTGCAGCACACCAACATGGCACATGTATACATATGTAACAAACCTGCACGTTTTGCACATGTACCCTAGAACTTAAAGTATAATAAAAAAAAAAAAAAAGAAAATGTGGTATATGTGGTCAATGGAATATTATTCAGCCATAAAAAATAATGAAATACCATTATTCATGACAACATAGATAAAACTGGAGGGTATTTTTATTTACAATAGGTTAGGCACAGAAAAATAAAAGCTGCATGTTCTCACTCATATGTATGAGCTAAAAAAGCCTGAGGAAAGTTATGGGAGGGGGAATAATCAGGAGAAGGGAGGATATGGAGAGGTTGATTAACAGACAGAAATTATAGCTAGATAGGAGAAATGAGCTCTAGTGATCTGCAGCACTGCAGGGTACACATGGTTATGTATAATTTTTTTATATCTTCAAAAAGCTAGCAGACAGTATATTGAATGTTCATAACACAAAGAAATAATATATATTTGAGGTAATAGAAATGCTAATTATTATAATTTTATTATTTCACATTGTATACATGTATCAAAATATTACTCTATATTTTATAAATATGTACCATAATTACATGTCAACTAAAAATTAAAAAGGAAAAATTAATTGTATCATTAAACCGAAATTCTAAAACAATTATTTACTTCTTAAGTTCTGAAAACTGCTCCTGGTTATTGGTACCTCATAAATGTATATGGCTAAGCAATCATGGAAAACAAAATTCATAAATCCTCCTAAGAGTTTTGTGTTATCTTATTATAAACTACATGATCTCAAGAAAAATCACCAGGAGCTATAATATGATGAGCAATATTTTTTTCCAAAGAAGTTCAAATAAGACAGCTAAAAGAAAACCAATAGTTTCTTAAACATGTCAAGATAAGGGAAGATTTATAGCACAAATTCAATTATATAGAGACTGTCTATTTTAATCTAAAGTCTCTGAAATTATCAGTTTAAACACGTCCATCAGTAAATTAAAATTTACACAACAATAGCCATTTTGTGTTCAAAGATAACAGAAAATTATTTTTTATATTAAATGATGCATAATTAGGACTATAGAGAATGAGTTCTGGCGTATATACAGAGAAATGAAAATATAAAAACATATGCTTGCCAGTGAGATTAAAAGATGACGTATTATTACCATGTTGGTAGTACTGAAGGTTCACTTAAAGGAAATATACCCATTTCTTTGTGGGAGGCACACATGGAACTAAACTTCTTGGGGTCAGAATCCAGCTCTAATTTTATTTTGCTCTTTAGCTTTGGTCAAGGTCCTTTATTCAGCATCTTTTGTCCCATTCCACCTTCTGTGTTTGCCCGTCTCCTGGAATTATTAATAAGACATAAAAATAGAGATCAAAGTGCTTCATTCATTCAGGCTACTGTAATAGAATACTGTTGGTAACTAAAGATAAATTTGTTTCTCACAGTTCTGGAGGCCAAGAAGTCCAAAACCACAGCACTGGTAGATCCGGTGTTTGGTGAGGGGCAGCTTCTACATTCATAGAGAAAATTTTTTTTTTCCACTGGGTTCCCACATATTAGAAGGGTTGAGAGGAGTTTCTGGGCTTTCTTTACAAGTTTACTCCCCAAAGGCCCCACTTCCTAATACTATCATATTATGGGTTAGTATTTGACCCCCTGAAGTTTTATGGAACAAAAACATTCTGTCTGTTGCATAAAGTAAGTCTAATTATTGGGTTAGGGACTTGAGTGAAAGAGGTGACATTGTATTTTGGATCTTGAAAGAGTTGTTTTCCTCTGAGATGGTGGTACTCATTTCAGGGAATCAAGGATTAACATTAAAATAAGTTTGTGTCATGAACTCCTGTTAAAAGGTAAGAATTTAACTGGGCATGGTGCTCATCTATAGTCCCAGCTACTCAGAAGACTGAGGTAGGAGGATCACTTGAGCCCAGGGTTTGAGGCTGCAGTAAGCTTAGATCATGCCACTGCACTTCAGTCTGGGTGACAGAGCAAGATCCTGTCTCAAAAAAAAAAAAATTTTGTTGTTTGTTTTGATTGTTTTATGTTTTTAGTTTTTCTTTATGCTTGTCATATGGGGACAAACAATTTAAGGCTGCATGCAAATAGTGCAATTCCCATTAGCAAACTATCAAGCAATGCAGTAATGTCTTGTATAGCCACATAGTTTTTTAAGGTTGTGCTATGTGGGTAAAAAAAAAAAAAAAAAAAAAAGGAACTGAAAGGGAAGTACTCGTCATTCATTAACTTTTATCTTGACAACTATGCAGCAGGAACAAGATTTCATTATAAAGTTTTATCTCGTGGCCAGTGACAAAGAGATTAGTTACCCAGGACATAGCTGGTAGGAGGTGTGTGGGAAATAGAGTAGTAACTACTAAATTACTGTACAATGGCTGGGAACAAAAGCCTACCTTTATTGAGTGTATTAGGGCAGTTGCTTTCAAACAACACTAAAATATTAGACTCTTTTTTTATGGTTTCTAAAATTGCAATTATTGGACCATGGATCGAGCAAAGGAGCATTTTGAGAGAAAGTCTCAGGAATCGTATTTCAACAACATTGGTCCCTCCCTAGTCTCTGCTCCCAATGCGACTCATCCCAAATCTTTCTTCTTTCTCTTCTGTCTGTTCCTTTAGTCTCCACCCTAAGCTCTGAGTCCTTTCAATCCTCCTTTTCTATGGACTCATCTGACCTCTCCCCTTCTCCCCAGGATGCTCCTTGCCATGCTGAGCCCGGTCCCAATTCTTCCTCAGCCTCTGCTCTCCCACCCTATAATCTTTCTATCACCTCCCCTCTTCACACCCAGTCTGGCTTACAGTTAATTTCCGCAACTAGCCCTCCCGCACCAGCAAAACAATTTCCTCTTGAAGAGGTGGCTGGAGCTAAAGGCATAGTCAAGTTTAATGCTCCTTTTTTCTTTATCTGACCACTCCCAAATCAGTTAGCATTTAGGCTCTTTTGCATCAAATATAAAAACTCACCCAGTTCATGGCCAGTTTGGCAACAACCCTTAGATGCTTTACCACACTAGACCCAGAGGGGCCAGAAGGCCTTCTTATTCTCAATATGCATTTTATTACCCAATCCAATCCTGACAGAAAAAGCTCCAAAAGTTAGATTCTGGCCCTCAAACCCCACAACAGGACTTAATTTACCTGACCTTCAAGGTGTACAATAATAGAGTAGAGGCAGCCAAGTAGCAGTGTATTTCCTTGCCTCCACTGTGAGACAAACCCCAGCCACATCTCCAACACAAAAGAACTCCAAACATCTAAACCACAGTGGCCAGGTGTTCCTCCAGGACCACCTGCCCCAGGATCTTGCTCCAAGTGCCGAAAATCTGGCCACTGGACCAAGGAATGCCTGCAGCCTGGGATTCCTCCTAAGCCATGTCCCATCTGTGCAGGACCCCACTGGAAATTGGACTGTTCAACTCACCTGGAAGCCACTCCCAGAGCCCCTGGAACTCTGGTCCAAGGCTCTCTGACTGACTCCTTCCCAGATCTTTTTGACTTAGCAGCTGAAGACTGACGCTGCCTGATTGCCTCAGAAGCCCCCTAGACCTTCACGGATGCTGAGCTTCGGGTAAATCTCACAGTGGAGGGTAAGTCCGTCCCCTTCTTAATCAATACGGAGGCTACCCATTCCACATTACCTTCTTTTAAAGGGCCTGTTTCCCTTGCCTCCATAACTGTTGTGGGTATTGATGGCCAGGCTTCTAAACCTCTTAAAACTCCCCAACTCTGGTGCCAGTTTGGATAATATTCTTTTATACACTCCTTTTTAGTTATCCCCATTTGCCCAGTTCCCTTATTAGGTTGAGACATTTTAACTAAATTATCTGCTTCCCTGACTATTCCTGGGCTGCAGCCACACCTCATTGCATCCTTTTCAAACCCAGTTCAAAGCCTCCTTCACATCCTCCCCTTGTATCTCCCCACCTTAATCCACAGGTATGGGACACCTCTACTCCCTCCCTGGTAATCAATCACAAGCCCATTATTATCCCATTAAAACCTAATCACCCTTTACCCCACTTAATGCCAATATCCCATCCCACAGCAGGCTTTAAAAGGATTAAAGCCTGTTATCACTTGCCTGTTACAGCATGGCCTTTTAAAGCATATAAACTCTCCTTACAATTCCCCCATTTTACCTGTCCAAAAACTGGACAAGTCTTACAGGTTAGCTCAGTATCTGCACCTTATCAACCAAATTGTCTTGCCTTTCCACCCCGTGGTGTCAAACCCATATACTCTCCTGTCCTCAATACCTCCCTCCACAACCTATTATTCTGTTCTGGATATCAAACATGCTTTCTTTACTATTCCTTTGCACTCTTCATCCTAGCCTCTCTTTGCTTTCACTTGGACTGACCCTGACACCCATCAGGCTCAGCAAATTACCTGGGCTGTACTGCCACAGGGCTTCACAGACAGCCCCCATTACTTCAGTCAAGCCCAAATTTCTTCCTTATCTATTACCTATCTCAGCATAATTCTCACGAAAACACACATGCTCTCCCTGCTGATTGTGTCTGGCTAATCTCCCAAACCCCAATCCCTTCTACAAAACAACAGTTCCTTTCCTTCTTAGGCACAGTTAGGTACTTCAGCCTTTGGATACCTAGTTTTACCATCCTGACTAAACCATTATATAAACTCACAAAAGCAAACCTGGCTGACCCCACAGATCCTAAATCCTTTTGCCACTCCTTTCTGTTCCTTAAAAACAGCCCTAGAAGCTGCCCCCACACTAGCTCCCCCTAACTCATCCCAACAATTTTCATTACACACAGCCAAAATGCAGGGCTGTGAGGTCAGAATTCTTACACAAGAGCTGGGACTGCACCCTGTAGCCTTTTTATCCAAACAGCTTGACCTTACTGTTTTAACCTAGCCTTCATGTCTGCTTGCAGCAGCTGCTGCTGCTTTAATACTTTTAGAGGCCCTCAAAATCACAAGCTATGCTCCACTTACTCTCTACAGTTCTCATAACTTCCAAAATCTATTTTCCTCCTCATACTTGATGCATATATTTTCTGCCCCCCAGCTCCTTCAGCTGTACTCACTCTTTGTTGAGTCTCCCACAGTTACCATTGTTCCTGGCCCAGACTTCAATCCAGCCTCCCACATTATTCCTGATACCACACCTTAACCCCATGACTGTATCTCTCTGATACACTTGGCATTCAGTCCATTTCCCCATATTTCCTTCTTTCCTGTCCCTTGCCCTGATCACACCTGGTTTATTGATGGCAGTTCCACCAGGCCTAATCACCACACACCAGCAAAGGCAGACTATGCTATAGTATCTTCCACATCTATCATTGAGGCTACCACTCTGCCCCACTCCACTACTTCTCAGCAAGCCAAAATCATTGCCTTAACTCAACCCCTCACTCTTGCAAAGGAATTACGTGTCAATATTTATACTGACTCTAAATATGCCTTCCATATCCTGCACCACCATGCTGTTACATGGGCTGAAAGAGGTTTCCTCACTATGCAAGGGTCCTCCATCATTAATGCCTCTTTAATAAAAACTCTTCTCAAAGCTGCTTTACTTCCAAAGGAAAATGGAGTCATTCACTGCAAAGGCCATCAGAAGGCATCAGATCCCATTGCTTAGGGCAATGCTTATGTTGATAAGGTAGCTAAAGAAGCAGTTTAGAGTTCCAACTTCTATCCCTCATGGCCAGTTTTTCTCCTTCTCATCTGGTCACTCCCACCTACTCCCACACTGAAACTTCCACCTATCAATCTCTTCCCAACACAAGGCAAAATGTTACTGGACTAAGGAAAATATCTCCTTCCAGCCTCACAGGCCCATTCTATTCTGTCGTCATTTCATAACCTCTTCCATGTAGGTTACAAGCCGCTACCCCGTCTCTTAGAACCTCTCATTTCCTTTCCATCATGGAAATCTATCCTCAAGGAAATCACTTCTCAGTGTTCCATCTGCTATTCTACTACTCCTCAGGGAGTGTTCAGGCCCCTTCCCTTCCCTACACATCAAGCTCTGGTATTTGCCCACACCCAGGACTGGCAAATTGACTTTACTCACACACCTTGTGTCAGGAAACTAAAATACCTCTTGGTCTGGATAGACACTTTCACTGGATGGGTAGAGGCTTTTCCCACAGGGTCTGAGAAGGCCACCGTGGTCACTTCTTCCCTTCTTTCAGACATAATTCCTCTGTTTGGCCTTCCCACCTCTCTACAGTCCGATAACGGACCGGTCTTTACTAGTCAAATCACCCAAGCAGTTTCTCAGGCTCTTGGTATTCAGTGAAAACTTTATACCCCTTACCATCCTCACACCTCTATACAGTCCAATAATGGACTGGCCTTTATTAGTCAAATCACCCAAGCCATTTCTCAGGCTCTTGGTATTTAGTGACTCCTGGTTTTACCTCAAATCGCCACCTTTAAGTCTCTCTTGAAGTGGATAGAAGCTATCTCCACCACACTGTCAAACTAAGTCTCTCCTGGCTGTTTCTAATCCTTCTTTAACAAACAATTGCTGGCTTTGCATTTCTCTTTCCTCCAAAATCACCAAGGCCCTGACTTACTCACTGCTAAAAAAACAAAAGGGACTCTGTATATTTTTAAATGAAGAGTGTTGATTTTATCTAAACCAATCTGGCCTGGTATATGACAACATAAAAAAAATCAAGGATAGAGCCCAAAAACTTGCCAACCAAGCAAAATTATGCTGAACCCCCTTGGACACTCTGTAATTGGATGTCCTGGGTACTCCCAATTCTTAGTCCTTTAATACCTGTTTTTCTCCTTCTCTTATTTGGACCTTGTGTCTTTCGTTTAGTTTTTCAATTCATACAAAACCACATCCAGGCCATCACCAATAATTCTATATGACACATGCTCCTTCTAACAACCCCACAATATCACCCCTTACCCCCAAATATTTCTCCAGTTGACTCTCTCCCACTGTGGGTTCCCACGCCACCCCTAATCCCACTTGAAGCAGACCTGAGAAACATCACCCATTATCTCTCCATACCACCCCCAAAATTTTTCAATGTTCCAACACTTCACTATTTTGTTTTGCTTTTCTTATTAATATAAGAAGACAGGAATGTCAGGCCTCTAAGCCCAAGCTAAGCCATCATATCCCCTGTGACCTGCATGTATACATCCAGATGGCCTGAAGCAACTGAAGATCCACAAAAGAAGTGAAAATAGCCTTAACTGATGACATTCCACCATTGTGATTTGTTTCTGCCCCACTCTAACTGATCAATGTACTTGGTAATTTCCCCCACCCTTAAGAAGATTCTTTGTAATCTCCCCCACCCTAAAGAAGGTTCTTTGTAATTCTCCCCACCTTTGAGAATGTACTTTGTGAGATCCATCCCTGCCTGCAAAACATTGCTCCTAACCACCACCTCTCCCAAAACCTATAAGAGCTAATGATAATCCCACCACACTTGCTGACTCTCTTTTTGGACTCAGCCCACCTGCATCCAGGTGAAATAAACAGCCTTGTTGCTCACACAAAGCCTGTTTGATGGTCTCTTCACACGGATGCATGAAACAACTTTCAGTACTTCAGTCTGACTTTCTAAACTAAAACCTACAAAACAAATAGTACCAGATAAATGCCTGCTATTTTCAAATACTATTTTTAAAATTTAGTTACAAAAAGGGTTGACATCATTTTAAGTTATGAAAATACAGAATGTGTCACTGATTGCCAGTTGTTGTTCAGATCCAGCCTTAGTCAGATTTATTTGAAGAAAAAGATTATGATTTTATCAAAGTTGGATGTCTTTCCAAGCACTTTTTTTTTACTAATTATTTTTGGAATTTCAGGGAGTCAGGAGCATTTGAATTCACTTATAAAGGGATTAAGAATGAGATGGAAACATCTGCTCCTGTCAACATTGTTATTTTTCCTGAGCCCCAATTTTAAACAGAGCAGTTTTTGTTGTTATTTCAAAAGAATTAGTGCCCAAGAAAATTAAAGATATATTTATTAATAACTTACATATGTATTGTACATGTGGCAATAGATAATCATAGGACAATATAGAAATCTATAATAGTGGTAAGAAAGTAACTCTGTTCCTAAAAGAATTGGCAAAAAAGTAGATACAATCATGCTAGATAATTGTGTTTCCCTTTTAAAATGAAAGTTGCATGCAACTACAAAATTCCCTTACTTTCCTTGAGACAAAGTTTACAGTGTTTCTGAAGCACTCGATTGATAATTAGCTTCCATTTTTAAGTGTACTATTTTAGAAATAATCATTTGCCAAGTTCTGGTGATTAAAACATACATTTTCAAATCCCCAATAGAATACTGTGGAAAATGTGATTTTTAGGAGGAAAGATCCTAAGCCAGGAGGCTAAGGTTCAAATCCAAATCTATTTCAAAAACATAACTTTGGGCAAGTTACTTAACCTCTCTGTTCCTCATTTCACTCAATGTGTTATAAAAATGAGATAATAATCCATATTACATAGAGCTTTTTTGAGCATTTAATTAATTAATACATGTAAAACATAGAGAAAGCAACATTTTTACTTATGAAACATTCACATTGACATTTCCCTAAAGTCTTCAATTAAAATTTAGTCCTTTGAGATTTTATTCTCTCCCTTGCTCTCCTGTTCTCTCTGTGCATATATCTCTGTGTGTATATGTATATATGCACACATATATTATATAATATCTTTTCAAATATTATATATGCATACATTTTATATGTATCTTTTTATGTGTACAGAAAATGTTTTTCTTTTGTAGAGTTTCTTTTCATCCCTTTCATATACATAAATATTTTTAGCTTCCTTTTCTCCCCCCAAATTAGAGTTCATAGTTAATAAAAAAATTAGAAAGTCTGGATTAGGGAGAGACTTTATTCAAAAAGGCTATTTGTATTAGTTCTTTTTCATGCTGCTGATAAAGACATACTCAAGACTGGGCAATTTACAAAAGAAAGAGGTTTAATGGTCTCACAGTTCCACATGGCTGAGGAAGCCTCACAATCATGGCAGAAGGCAAGGAGGAACAAGTCACATTTCACATAGATGGTAGAAGGCAAAGAACGAGCTTGTGTAGGGAAACTCCATCTTATAAAGCCATCAGATCTCATGAAACTTATTCACTATCATGAGAACAGCATAAGAAAGACCTGCACCCATGGTTCAGTTACATACCACCAGGTCCCTCTCATAACACAGGGAAATATGAGATGAGATTTGGGTGGGGAAAGAGTAGAACAATATCATTCCACCCCTGGCCCCTCCCAAATCTCATGTACTCACATTTCAAAACCAACCATGCCTTCCCAACAGTCCCCCAAAGTCTTAACTCATTTCAGCATTAACTCAAAAGTTCACAGTCCATACATAGCCTCATTGGAGACAAGGCAAGTCCCTTCTGCCTAGGAGCCTGTAAAATCAAAAGTAAGTTAGTTATGTCTTAGATATAATGGGAGTACAGGCATTGGGTAAACACAGCCCTTCCAAATGGGAGAAATTGGCCAAAACAAAGGAACTACAGGCCCCATGCAAGTCCAAAATCCAGTAGGGCAGTCAAATCTTAAAGCTCCAAAATGATCTGCTTTGACTCCAGGTCTCACATTCAGGCCACGCTGATACAAGAAGTGGGCTCCCACGGCCTTGGGAAGCTCCAACCCTGTGGCTTTGCAGGATATAGCCCACTCCTGGCTCCTTTCAGGGGCTGGCTGGCATTGAGTGTCTGTAGCTTTTCAAGGTGCACAGTGCAAGCTGTCAGTGCATCTGCCATTCTGGTGTTTGGAGGATGGGGGCGCTCTTCTCACAGCTCCACTAGGTGGTGTCCCTTTAGGAACTCTGTGTGTGGGCTCTGATCCCACATTTCCCTCCTGCACTACCATAGCAGAGGTTCTCCATGAGGGCTCTTCCTCTGCAGCAAACTTCTTCCTGGACATCCAGGCATTTCCATGTATCTTCTGAACTCTAGGCGGAGGTTCCCAAATCCCAGTTATTAACTTCTGTGCACTGGCATGCTCAAGACCATGTGGAAGCTGCCAAGCTTGAGGCTTGCACCCTTAAAGCCACAGCCTGAGCTCTATGTTGGCCCCTTTTAGCCAAGTCTTGAGTGGCTGGGATGCAAGGCACCAAGTCCATAGGTTACACACAGCAGGGGGATCCTGGGCCCGGCCCACAAAACCACTTTTTCCTCCTAGGCCTCTGGGCCTGCAATGGGAGGGGCTGCCATGGACACCTCTGACATACCCGTGAGATATTTTCTCCATGGTCTTGGGGATTAACATTCAGCTCCTCGTTACTTATGCTAATTTCTGCAGCCAGCTTGGATTTCTCCTCAGAAAATGGGATTTTCTTTTCTATTGCATTGTCAGGCTGCAAAATATTTTGAACTTTTATGCTCTGCTTCCCTTATAAAATGGAGTGCCTTTAACAGCATCTAAATCACCTCTTAAGTGCTTTGCCGGGTAGAAATTTCTTCCACCAGATACCCTAAATCATCTCTCTCAAGCTCAAAGTTCCACATATCTCTAGGGCAGGGGCAAAATGCTGCCAGTCTCTTTACTAAAACATAGTAAGAGTCACCATTGCTCCAGTTCTCAACAAACTTCTTATTTCCATCTGAGATCACCTCAGCCTGGAATTTATTGTCCATATCCCTATCAGCATTTTGGGCAAAGCCATTCAACAAGTCTCTAGGAAGTTCCAAACTTTCCGACATTTTCCTGTCTTCTGAGCCCTCCAAACTTTTCCAACCCTTGCCTGTTACCCAGTTCTAAAGTCACTTCCAAATTTTCAGATATCTACAGCAGTGCCTCACTGTACTGGTACTAATTTACATTATTAGTCCATTTTCATGCTGCTGATCTTAATCTACCCGAGACTGGGCAATTTACAAAAGAAATAAGTTTAATGGACTTACAGTTCTACACGGTTGAGGAAGCCTCACAATCATGGTGGAAGACAAGTAGGAGCAAGTTACGTCTTATATGGATGGTGGCAGGTAAAAAGAGAGCTTATGTAGGGAAATCCCACCTTATAAAGCCATCAAATCTCATGAGACTTATTCACTATCATGAGAACAGCAGGGGAAAGACCTGCCCCCATGATTCCATTACCTCCCACTTGGTCCCTCCCCCAACATGTCGGAATTCAAGAGGAGATTTGGGTGGGGACACAGCCAAACCATGTCACTATTGTAATACAGAGAATTCTCTGACCACAAGATCTACAAAGTCTCAAAATCATACCAAATAAATACCTTTTTTGTATAAGCAGGGCTATCAAGAACTTTGTAGGAAACTTTGTAGTT
This sequence comes from Pongo abelii, assembly GCF_028885655.2. Classification (NCBI taxonomy): domain Eukaryota; kingdom Metazoa; phylum Chordata; class Mammalia; order Primates; family Hominidae; genus Pongo; species Pongo abelii. The sequence goes on from NC_071989.2 coordinate 28,513,755, forward strand.
GGTACAGGTGAACAGATGGCATTATCAGGGATGTCTAACAGAATCTTCCACCATTGTATTTAACCTGTTTCTCAGGATGAGCTGGAAAGGGTGGATGTTCTGCAACTTAGTTTTCACTCAAGTTAAGGGGCAAACCAAAGTCTACATACATGTGGGGAGAAGAAATGCCTGACTAAATTTTGCTCAAGGCAAGCCAATAGATAAGTAATGGGCAATTGTGAGTAGTTGGCTGTGACCTACAATCTGTCTCTCCTCTGCAATAATCAGTAGATCCCTACTTCAAAATGAAATGTATTGAGATACTGAACAATTATTATTCATTGTAGATTCAACAGAAATATAGTTTATATCACTAAAGAGACAAAGAATCAGAGATAAAATTTTGAATAATAGTGTAAAAATGAAGGCTTTTTATTTGATTTTTAAATCCCTTAAGGGTAAAATTTCTTCAGAATATGAAAAGAGGTATGGGAAGTAAAGGAATATCAGCATAATACCATTAATTTTATATAATTTTAAATTGTACTTGGTACTACAATTTACTAAAGAAAGATTTTTTTCTGGAAATACTTATATCTTAGAATAAGAAATTGAACAATAATGCTTTCAGTTACATGACAGTTAAAATATTTTTTCCCAAAAGAATAATTTCAATTTATGAAGACTTCTCTTTTTAATCATTGTTAATATAGCCAATATATTTAGTGTTTCCTAGTACACTTAGCTTTTACGATATTCAACATTCCTTTCAGGTAAATCAAGAATTTGATCTATTATATTTTAGCAGATATGGCTTAGATATTGATGATTTGAATTCAATTATAATTAATGTGTAAATATATATATTCATTTATATATATACATGCATAAATAGGCTTTAGAATGTTTATGTACTCAATATATATTATATAGAAGTGATACAGCTAATGGGAAGGCAAGAAACATTTGCTCAGTGACACTGAAAATTACCTAATGCTATGGCAATAAGGAAAATTTAGTGTGTATAAACACACACCTTCTCATGCCAATAAACTAGTATGATTCCAAAATGTCAAAATGTTAACGTTTTTATATCTGAATTCTGAAATTAAGGCTAATTAGTATTTTTTGAAGATTTCTTCATTAAGTGTTTATTTTTATCAAGAAAATAAACAAGTATAATTCATTAATTTTGTGATCAAGCTATGAATCACACCTAATTATATGGAATTCTGACTTTTTAACTTTATTCAGTTATATTAACACTGGTACATTTATGGTTAGAAAATTCTAATATACATAGATAAGTAGATTGATGGATAATAGATATAAAAATACATATATAGAGAGGTTTTTATGTTACACAAAACCAGTATTGGAAATATTTTGTACTGCATCTTCAACGTGAACTTTTTTCTCATTCAATTAGTATAATAATCCTATGAAGTAGGTATAATGCTTTGTGTGTTACATATAAACAGCTGTAGTGCCATGTTCATATTCAAATATCTATAAAGTAGAATGTTGCCCAGAATTTTCTGACAACTAAAATTGGTAATTTTTATTTTGATTATGAACTGCTTTAAACAGTGATTATAAAAATTACCTATGGTAATTAAAATATATATTCCTGGACAAAATATTACAGTCTGTGAATCAAAGCTCCAAGAAGGTTCCTAGAATATCATTTTAGCATGCACCTTGGGTAGTGTACAAGTCACAGAAACAAAGTCAGCAAAAGGAGATATATATATATGTATATATACATGTGTTATATATATGTATATATACATGTGTTATATATGTATATATACATGTGTTATATATGTATATATACATGTGTTATATATGTATATATACATGTGTTATATATGTATATATGTGTGTATGTGTGTGTGTGTGTGTATATATATATAGAGAGAGAGAGAGACAGAGAGAGAGAGAGGAATTTATTATGAAGAATTGGCTCATGCAATTATAGAGGCAGAGAAGTCCCATGACCTGCTGTCTGCAAACTGCCAGTGGTGTAGTTTAGACCGAGTCTGAAGGCCTGAGAACCAGGGGGTCGATGGTGTAAATCCCAGTGTGAGGGCAGGAGAATACCAATGTCCTGGCTCAAGCAGTGAGACAGAAGGGGCAAAATCTCTCTTCTAATGCCTTTTGTTCTATTCAGGGCTTCAATTGGATGATGCCAATACACACTAGCGAGAGAAGTCGGCTTTTTGAGTTCACCAATTAAAATGAAAATGTCATCCAGAAACGCCATCAGAAACACAGCCAGAAATAATGTTTAGCCAAATATCTGCCCCCAGTGTCTCTGACCCACACAAATTGACACTTAAAATTACCCAGCAGAGGTAATTTTTTTAATTCACAGTGAGTGAATGTGCAAAATGATATGTAAACCATTTTATGTTTTTTCTTTAATAATTTTATAGAAAATTAACTAAAATGGAAATTTAACTCAACATTCTTTCACAATTATTTTTAAAAATTGTATGTGTTTAGAATGGATTTTGCACTAGACTTTGTGCTAAACTAAGCACTACTTAATACCTATTTTCACACTCACAGCCATAGGTCAAGAGGTTGTATCTCTTATTATGCTCTTTAATGGACTAAGTTACTTAAAGAAAGACAGGTAGCCAGTAAGCAGAAGAGGCAGTATTTAATGGTAACAATCAGACAATCTGTGACATCTAGATTTGATTGTATTCTCTATTTTATAGTATGCCACTTCTCTTGTTAGTTATGGAAGTCTATCTTCAGTATAAAGATTTTTTTTCTATTTTTTCTAAATTCAATATCGATTATTTCTATACACCTTAGGATATAATTCAGTGTGATATACTTAAAGAGCACTATACATTCACAACTTTAAAAAGTCAAGTTATCTTTATTTGTATAAAATTGAACAGAGCTCACGAGTCTCACCTTTGGTTATTTTCATTCTCACCTAGCACTACTATTCTAGGCTTCTCCAGCAAATTTTATCTGTCTAAGATTATCAATATTAGCAAATCTGCTATTCTAGATCTGTGCGTATTGAGAGCTTGAGTATGTGTTATTTATTAAATAATTTTCAAATGACAAAAACTGTCATAAAAACCAGTATTCATAGATTCCATTTAACACAATCTCAGATGAGTCTATCCCCCCGATTAATTTTAATACGCTAATTCCTGGAATATTAGTACAGAGGGAAGGAAAACATTAAGTATCTATTTAAGTATCTATATATAGATATATCCATTTAAATATAAGCAAATATGAAGCACACAAATATATGTATACACATGCATACATACATGGATGAATGAATGGACAGATAAATATCTTATTATATTTTTGGTATTGTTTTCTCATGGACTCTTTTAGCTAATGAGAATTACTAGAAAAATTATCTTATTTTTCAATCAGTGATTGTAACACATTATGTTCAAAATGCTCTCAGCACTTCCACGAGTTTAGAATGACTAATAAGACATTTTGTTTACAATTTCAGACTTTTTGTTATTTGTTTTCACTTTACCTAACGGTTTTTACTCAGTGGCTGATACAAGGTGGCAATTAATAAGGTTATCAAAATGAAATTATTACCACTATGAAACACAGAAAACATGTTTTACTCAATGTTCCCAGCAAAGAAGTGTTCAAGAGAACAGAAGGCAAACATCATCCATGCAATTGGTAGAAGTCTTTTGATATTACAAACAGTTTCAAAAGCAACACTGAATCCTAGGAAAATTAACTAATATACATAGGAGTACACAATAGAAGCAAAATGTTCTGAATGTGAGAGGTGACAGGGTGCTGGCAGTCCTCACAGCCCTCGCTTGCTCTCGGCGCCTCCTCTGCCTGGGCTACCACTTTGGCGGCATTTGAGCCCTTCAGCCCACCGCTGCACTGTGGGAGCCCCTTTCTGGGCTGGCCAAGGCCAGAGCCCACTCCCTCAGCTTGCAGGGAGGTGTGGAGGGAGAGGCACGAGCGGGAACCGGGGTTGCGTGCGGTGCTTGCGGCCAGCTGGAGTTCCGGGTGGGTGTGAGCTTTGCGGGCCCCGCATTTGGAGCAGCCAGCCGGCCCTGGCCCTGGGCAATGAGGGACTTAGCACCCGGGCCAGCGGCTGCGGAGGGTGTACTGGGTACCCCAGCAGTGCCAGCCCACGGGCGCTGCGCTCGATTTCTCGCCGAGCCTTAGCTGCCTTCCCGCTGGGCAGGCCTCGGGACCGCAGCCCGCCATGCCTGAGCCTTCCCCCACCTCCGTGGGTTCCTGTGCAGCCCGAGCCTCCCCGAGGAGTGCCGCCCCCTGCTCCAAGGTACCCAGTCCCATCGACCACCCAAGGACTGAGGAGTGTGAGCGCATGGCGTGGGACTGGCAGGCAGCTCCACCTGCAGCCCCAGTGTGGGATCCACTAGGTGAAGCTAGCTGGGCTCCTGAGTCTGGTGAGGACATGGAGAGTCTTTATATTTAGCTCAGGGATTGTAAACACACCAATCGGCACTCTGTATTTAGCTCAAGGTTTGTGAGTGCACCAATCCACACTCTGTGTCTAGCTGCTCTGGTGGGGCCTTGGAGAACCTTTATGTCTAGCTCAGGGATTGTAAATACACCAATCGGCACTCTGTATCTAGCTCAAGGTTTGTAAACACACCAATCAGCACCCTGTGTTTAGCTCAAGGTTTGTGAGTGCACCAATTGATACTCTGTATCTAGCCGCTCTGGTGGGGCCTTGGAGAACCTGTGTGTGGAAACTCTGTATCTAACTAATCTGATGGGGACATGGAGAACCTTTGTATCTAGCTCAGGGATTGTAAACGCACCAATCAACATCCTGTCAAAACAGGCCACTGGGCTCTACCAATCAGCAGGATGTGGGTGGGGCCAGATAAGAGAATAAAAGCAGGCTGCCCCAGCCAGCAGTGGCAACCCGCTCGGGTCCCCTTCCAGCTGTGGAAGCTTTGTTCTTTTGCTCTTTGCAATAAATTTTGCTACTGCTCACTCTTTGGGTCCACGCTGCTTTCATGAGCTGTAACACTCACCACGAAGGTCTGCAGCTTCACTCCTGAAGCCAACGAGACCACGAGCCCAGCGGGAGGAATGAACAACTCCAGATGCACCTCAAGAGTTGTAACACTCACTACGAAGGACTGCAGCTTCACTTCTGAGCCAGCAAGACTATGAACCCATCAGAAGGAAGAAACTCCGAACACATCCGGACATCAGAAGGAACAAACTCCAGATGTGCCACCTTAAGAGCTGTAACACTCACCACGAGGGTCCGCGGCTTCATTCTTGAAGTCAGTGAGACCAAGAACCCACCAATTCTGGACACAAATGCATGCACTGACTTTGGGATAATTAAATAGATGGAAGATCTATACCACTTACAAAATGTTGATACTGCATCTCAGTGAAAATTATATAATGTAACTTCTGGAGTTCCTGTTCCACTTCCAAACTCAAAATGGTTACGTATGTGTGTAGTTTTTAATACATAAGATTTTAAAGATATCATTAGTCATAAGATAAGCAAGATCTAAGTACACAAATGCACACAGACACATAAATTTGTATTCATATATTTGCATAAATTTATTTCCACAATCCTTTGTGATGGGTATTATTATGCCTGTTTTATACTTGAATAAGCTAAATTTTAAAAAGTGTGATTGATTTTGTCCATCTAAATAGCTTTTCTGTGGCATTTCCACCTGATGATCAGTGTTTAGAGGCCTTGAGTTTCTAATAGGTCAGCATTTCTCAAATCATGTTTTATGTAATGTAATATTTGCATAGCTTTAAAAATCATTTCATAGTTAAATCAGTTTGAGAAATATTAGATTAAACAATGTTAAATGGATTTTGTTAATTTAATACTCCACAGAGCTATTCACACAATAATGTCTATTTTCATAGTCCTATTTGTACACAGAAAACTAAAATGAAAAACAATATACATAAACTCAGTCTTAAAATACTTCCTTACAAAATAATAATAATGAGTGTAACTTAAAATGAACACTGCAAAAATACTAACATAGTTTTAAAAATTCTTCAGAATTTTTAAAACTGTTAATATGGATTAACAGTTTACTTCATGATGAATGTGATCCAAAGTTATACTATTTTTTAAATCCTTGTGATTAAGTACATTTTTGTAATAAAGTTTACAACTTTAGAATAGTTTAGATATATGGAAAAATTGGAAAAGTAGTACAATTCCTTCCTGAATACCTCTTACTCAGTTACTCAGTTTCCCCTATTATTAAAACCTCACATCACTATGTTTCATTTATCTCAATTAGTGAAGCAGCACTGATACATTGTTCTCAACTGAAATCCATCCTCTTTAACATACCTCCATTAAGCTTATCTGTATGTTCGCTCTTTGTTTTGAGCATATCTTCATGTTCTGGAACTACCAGATGCTCCAGGCTCATGTTGTATATTTTCTGCCCTGGTTTTACACTGGATTTTGAAATGATATTCATTTGCTTTGTTCTAAAAAAGTTTACATGGCAAAAAAAAAAAAAAAAAAAGAGGGAGAGAGAGAATTTATTTGTATTCAGTTTGAATTTGATCCTGAGAGTATTCCTGGTCTTCTCCCTCTTTGCTAAAGCAGAATGTGAACCTAAGAGTCATCTAAAAACATTTATATTAATGGGAAGAGGTGTTGTGGTTTTTACCTATTTCAGTCTACCGGTAAATGAAAGCCATGTCTGTCAGGAACTCGGGAGGGAGATTGGGATTTATTCTGAGAAAACTAAGCAGGCTGGCAGCTTCACTTCTACAATCTCTACAGAGGTTTGCAGCATATCTGAATTTGAATGAAAAAAAAAATCCCAGAATGTTAAGCTATATTTTCAAAATGTGATTCCTACAGATGTCAAAGTACTGTCTCTCTAATTTTACCTTCATTATGCAATGCCTTCAGGCTCAGGCTGTGTAACTTTTCTATGAAGCACTTAATCTCTACTCAGGCCCCTTAGGAAGATGTAATAGCAATCAGTAAATAACAGTGTAGAGGCTGTTGATTACTATTGAATAAACCAAAATGCTTTCCATACATTGCAAACTAAAAATGGATCACTGTCATCACTTATCTTTTTTAAATGACATTTTAAAGTCTAAGGGCCTTATTAATCAATCCTTTTATATAATGTTTTCCAAAGGTGTGCATGTACCTTGCTTAGAAGAGAGGCAGATATAATGAGAGTCTTCTGAGGAAATTAAGTTAGATCAGTATTCATAAACATTAGGCACTTGATAAAGAATTTTTTGGAAAAACAAGGATGCTAAAAAGAGAAGCAATAGAAAGACAAAAAGAAAACTAATTTAAAAAATTAAACGGTTTTTAATAGCTATTTTGACTTCTACAATTTTTTGAAATTAAAAATCTGAAAAAGTCATTTGTTCAGGATATTGTAAAGGGTGCCTAAGGCCAAGTGTTTAAACTGCACCTGTATGGCTCCAGGATGCATGCTTTCCTCACTGTACAAAAAAACCCTAACAATTGATAATTTGATAACATTTTAGACAAAACAACAGCATTTAGCTGTTATTTGCAAAGGGGCATGATTAGATTTTCACTTTTAGTGCAGAGTACACATGACTTCATTAAAATAATCATTGTATTTATAGAAAAATTTGAAAGATAATTTAAATATGTTGAGTGAAAATTGAGAAATGGGTATTTGCTCAAAAGATTTTATTTACAATGTTGTATTTTTCCACAGCTTTATGGAGGAATAATTGGAAAAATTAAATGACACATAATTAAATCATACAATTTGAGATGTTTCAAAAGTTGTACACACCCATGAAGCCATCAACACAATTAAGATGCTGAGAGTACCTCTCAGCCTTGTATTAGTTTGCTAGGGCTATCGTAATAAAGTTCCTAAGACTGGGTGGTTTAAATATCAGAAATGTATTTTCTCATGATTTTGCAGGATAGAAGTCCAAGATCAGAGTCTCAGCAGGGTTAGTTTCTTCTGAGGCCTCTCTCCTTGGCTTGTAGATGACAGCCTTCTCTGGATTGTTCAATTATTCTTTCTTTGTGTGTAAATCTGTGTCCTAATGTATTAGTCAGGGTTCTCTAGAGAAACAGAACTAATAGGATAGATATATTCCAACAGGGAGTTGATTAAGGAGTATTAACTGACACGATCACAAGATCCCGCAATAGGCTGTCTACAAGCTGAAGAGCAAGACAGCCAGTCTGAGTCCAAAAGCTGAAGAACTTGGAGTCTGATGTTGAAATGCAGGAAGCACCCAGCATGGAAGAAGAATGTAGACTGGGAGGATAAGCCAGACTAGCCTTGTCACGTCTTTCTTCCTGCTTTATATCCTGGTCATGCTGGCAATTGATTAGATGCTGCCTTTCCCAGCCCACTGACTCAAATGTGAATCTCCTTTGGCAACACACAGACACACCCAGGATCAATACTCTGCATCCTTCAATTTAATCAAGTTGACACTCAGTATTAACCATCACACCTAATCTTACCTTTTTATAAGAAGGATCTGACCTTATAACCTAATTTTAACTTCATCACTTTTTTTTTTTTTTTTTTTGAGATGGGGCCTTGCTCTGTTTCCCAGGATGGAGTGCAGTGGTGTGATCTCGGCTCACTGCAACCTCCACCTCCTGGGTTCAAGCAATTCTCCTGCGTCAGCCTCCCAAGTAGTTGGGATTACAGGTGTGTGCCACCATGCCCAGTTAATTTTTGTATTTTTAGTAGATATGGGATTTTATCATGTTGGCCAAGCTAGTCTCGAGTTCCTCTGTAATCCCAGCACTTTGGGAGGCCGAGGCAGGCTGATCACTTCTTTAAAGATAATACCTCTACATGGCCACATTTTTAGTCACTGGGTGTTCGAACTTCAACATGGGGGCTGGGCGCAGTGGCTCACACCTGTAATCCCAGCACTTTGGGATGTGAGGCAGGTGGATCACCTGAGGTCAGGAGATCGAGATCAGCCTGGCCAACTTGCTGAAACCTCGTCTCTACTTAAAAAACAAAAACTTAGCCAGGCGTGGTAGTGCGCTCCTGTAATCCCAGCTACTCAGGAGGCTGAGCCAGGAGAACGGTTTGAACCAGGGAGGAGCAGGTTACAGTGAGCTGAGATTGTGCCATTGCACTCCAGCTTGGGCAACAAGAGTGAGACTCCATCACAAAAATAAAAAAATTAAAAAAATTTAAAAAAAGGAGAGAGAGAGAACTTCAACTTACGAATTTTGAGGGGTGTAATTCAGCCCAAAACAATGCTCGAGATCCCCTTGAAATCTCTCTGGCTCTACCCGCTTCCCAACCCATTCACTTCTTGCCACAGGTAATCACTGACCTGTTTCCTGAAACTATAGATGAGTTTTCATATTTAAAAATTTGTGTTTATGAAATAATGCAATATATACTCTTTGTTGACCTCTTTTATGAAACATAATTATTTTGTGATTCATCCAACTTGTCATTAATTTGTATTGTTTTAAGTACTATTTAGTTTGTTTATGTATTCAAATGTTAGTGGACATTTTGGGTTATTTACAAATTGGGGTCATTAAAAATAAATCTTCTATAATCTTTCACATACAGTTTTTATAGGGACATATATTTTTCTTTCTCTTTAGTAAGCACCTAAGAGTAAAATCGTTAAATCAAAAGGAAGGTATAGTTTAACTTTTTAAGAAACATTAAAATAGTTTTTAAAAATGGTTTACAATTTTACGTTCCAGACAATAGTATGTGAGAGTTTCAATTTCTCCACATCTTCATCAAAACTTGATGTAGTTCTTTTAATTTTAGATATTCTGATAGATTTATAGAGGTATCTTATTTCTCTAATGACCAATGATTTTGGGCGTATGCTCATTTGCATTATCTTCTCTGTTAAACCATATTTTCAAATACTTTGCCCATTTCTTTATTGGGTTGTTTACCTACTATTGAGTTTAATTAGATTTTAATATATTCTAATTACTCGTCTCTTGTTAATATATGCCACTTGCAAATATTTTCCCTATTTTGTGGCTTGTCTTTGTATTTACTTACATATATTTTTTCCAGATAACAGAAGTTATAATTTTAATAAAGTCCTTTTTTTAATGTCCTTTACTGGATTGTGCTTCTCACGCCATATCTAAAAAATATTTTCCAAGCCCAAGATTACAAAGATTTTCTATATGCTTATTTTAGTAGTTTTATAGTTTTAGGTTTATATGTAGGTCTATTACCTATTTTGTTTAGCAATTAAAATTTCTGACATCTAAATATAGTAGTATTTCAAATGAATGAGCTAGATTTGAACCATACAAACAATTCTCATTAGGTTTTTTCAAAGGAAAGCTGAGGACTTCTGTAATCTGTTTCTCACTTTAACATCTCCCATGACACTAGATCTTATAGTCAACTGCCTGATGTAATTATAAACTGTTTATCCTTCAGGCTCCTCAAAGCCATTATATTTGAAATATAATTTACCACATTGTTCTTTCACTTCTCCTACAAACCTGTTTCTGTTGTAGTTTCAACATCTATTGATGTTGCTATCATCTGTATTGCTATTCAAATTAGATATGGGATTTATCCAATTTTCCTCTCTCATTTTCTTTTTTCATCACTAACCCTTATCAAATAGCCAATTTGCTAAATGAAAAGTAGATTAACAATCATTTTATCTGATTGAAAAGTGTTATTTTGGAGTGTTTTACTTAAAACAGATAATTTCAAGTAGTAAATACTTTTTGTTTCAAGAGATCTTTCCTTTTTCGCTCATGTATGCTTTCCTAGTTTTAAGATTTATGCTTACTTAACACTTTTGCTGATTATCTTCAATTTCAAAATAATCTTAAAAAGATATTTGACAGCATCCCAACAGTCTTCCAGCTGCCTCTGCTACTAATGAAAAACATATGTGGGGGAAAGGCTATATGGCCAACTAGACACAGCCAGGTGAAACAGCTCCCATGAAGGGACCAAGACAACTGGTGTGCAGCTAACAGATCTTCAGAGGGAATGCACCAAGAATGAATGGAGGGAAGACACAGAAGTTGAGCTAAAGGGGGAGAAAGCTGGGAGCTGTACATGGGGTTACCACACACCAGGACTTGTTTTCCTCCCCAGTGGCTCCAGGGGAATGGGTGAGTTGAACTGGCAAGGAGGAATTTTCTCTTGCCACAGGCCTCTGGAACCTCAGTAGGAGGAGACCCCTTGGCTGCCACAGAAACTCGAGTTGACCGGGATAGCTGCTTAGAGAAGTGCTAGGGGCAACAAGCAAGCTGATGTATAGCCCAGAGGGCTTGGTGCAGGAATGCCTGTAGCACAGCACGGCCAGAGACAGCCATCCTCTTAGGCTCAACTTGTTCCCACAGGAGACTTCAGCCCTAAAAGATCTGTAGGTCCAGAACTCTGCAAGGCAATCTTGCCCATAAGATGGCACTAGTCCAACCTGAGCACCCCTTGGTCTGCTTGCCTTTCCTGGGGCCCCAGCCTGGCTACACCTGCTTGCAGGGCAGTTTCAAGTTCTGTCTGGGCCCAATCCATAGCATCTGTGCTGGTGAACCATGCCTAACTGGTAGAGAGCTCCAATGAGGTGGCCCCTACAGACATGCACCAGCACACAAGCTCCCTCTCCAAACTGCAGTTTCCCCTGAACCCTCAGCAACCTCCTACATAGCTTTGCTGGCATGTGTCTGCACTGGCAAGTTTTGCATTCCTTGCCCTGCCAGCATGCAGGAGGGCAGTCCACTCCACCTCACCCCACCAACCACCATTGTAGACAGAGCTTTGGTGGACACAGAGCCAGCCAGTCCTGTTTCTGCCAGTGCCCTGCTCTTCACTAACACTGCACAGAGCACTGTGAATCCTCCCCCTGCCCTGAGTGACCACTCCTGCTTGTGAGGCACAGAAAAGGGTCTCAGACCTATATCCACCAGTAACCTGCCATTAAGCCAACACCACCTCTAGCACAACTGTGCACACAGTCACCAGCAGGGATGCCCTGCTCCTGCCAACTGCCTTGCCTCCACCACTGTGGTGACAGTCTGCAGGGAGGCAGGCACCCTGGCATGCACTAGTACTCTACCACAGCTGCTGCTACAAGGTCAAATCCTGCTGTCATGGCACTCAGAAATGCTTTGTCTGAGACCACCCATTGAAGTAAAGTGATCCGTGGTCTGGGAGCACCCTGCCCCTTCCCAGTGCAGTGAATCCCTAACATTGAGGAGCCAGAGAACAAATTTGTGTCCTAATATAAGTTTCCCAGAGTTAGAACATGCAGTCCAGGAGTTGGGGTCTGAGTGTCGACCCCCTAAAATCTTCTAGAAATGAAGCCATTAAGCAGAATCCACTTTATACAATAATCAGAACTTCAAGGTAATCAAATGGGATAAAAGAACAAAAGAAAGCATCCAAAGGTCAGCAACTTCAAAGACTGAAGGTAGATAAGCCCATAAAAATGAAAAAGAATCAGTGCAAAAATTCTGACAACTCAAAAAGCCAGAGTACCATCTTTCCTTCGGATAACACCTCTCCAGCAAGGGCTCTGAAACAGGCTAAAATGGCTGAAATGACAGAAATATAATTAAGAATATGGCTAAGAATAAAGACTGAACTACAGGAGTACATTAAAACCCAATCCAAAGAAGCTAAATATCATAATAAAACAATACAGGAGCTGACAGACAAATAGCCCATATAGAAAATAATGTAACCAACCTGACGGAGCTGAAAGACACACTATAAGAATTTCACAATGCAATCGTAAGTTTTAATAGCAGAATAGACCAAATGAAGAAAAGAAGCAGAGAGTTTGAATACTGACTTTCTGAAATAAGACAGTCAGACAAGAATAGAGAAAAAATAATGAATTAACAAAACCTCTGAGACACGTGGGATTATATAAAGTGATTGAATCTATGACTCACTGGTGTCCCTGAAAGATATGAGGAGAATGGAAGCACTTGGAAAATATATTTCAGGACATCGTCCATTAGAAATTCCCCAACCTACCTAGAAAGGCCAACATTTAAATTCAGGAAATGCAGAGAACCCCAGTAAGATACTTCACGAGAAGATTGTTCCCAAGACACGTAATCATCAGATTCTCCAAGGGGGAAGTGAAAGAAAAAATGTTAAAGGCAGCTAGAGAGAAAGGTCTGGTCACCTACAAAGGGAAGCCCATAAGACTAACAGGAGGCCTCTTAGCAGAAATTCTATAAGGCAGAAGACATTGGGAACCAATATTCAACATTCCTAAAGAAAAGAAATTTCAACCCAGAATTTCATATCCAGCCAAACTAAGCTTCATAAGCAAAAGACAAATAAGATCCTTTTCAAAGGAGCAAATGTTGAGGGAATTCATTACCACTACAACTGCCTTACAAGATCTCTAAAGGAAGAACTAAATACGGAAAGGAAAGACTATTACCAATCACCACAAAACACACTGAAGTACACAGACCATTGACACTATAAAGCAACTGCATAAACGAGTCTGCCAAATAATTAACTAACATTGTGATGACAGGATAAAATCCACACATATCAATATTTATCTTGAATGTAAATTGGCTAAAAGCCCCAATTAAAAGACACAAAGTGGCAAGCTAGGTAACGCACCAAGATCCATTGGTATGCTGTCTTCAAGAGACCCATCTCACATGCAATGACATAGATAGGCTCAAAATAAAGGGATTAAGAAAAATCTACCGAGCAAATGGAAAATAGAAAAAAGCAGGGGTTGCATTTATAATTTTAGACAAAACAGACTTTAAACCAACAAAAATCAAAAAAGAAAAAGAATAGTATTCCACAATGGTAAAGGATTCAAATTAATAAGAAGATCTATGTACTATGTTTTTAATACTCTCAAATATATAAAAAAATACTAACTAGCTTCTTAGCCTAGATATTGTTTCCTCTGGATAATTTGTTCTCTTTGTTCATTTCTGTCCTTCTTCATAATAATGTGATACACAGCATTTGGAAAGTGTCACTTCACCAAAGCGATATTTGATTTTGAAAATAAAATCTTGAACCAATATTTTAAAAAATACAGCTAAGTCATTGTCACATCTTTTTAAGATTACTGAATGAATTTCCAGTGGCAACAGATACATATGTATACAACATTTGAAATAGTTAATAAATTATAATGATTTTTAGCACATATATGATATTTTAATAAAGATATTTTAATTGAAGTGCATTAAAAATCAAATTAAAATTTGTAATTCCAGCTTGTGTGTTAACTTTACAATTTTATCTCATTTTGATATTTCACCACAAGTTGAAGAACTACCTGTAACTGGTATCCTCAAGGAGGAAGGAGATGCAAAGTTTGATTTCCTGAGGCAAGTATGTTTAATCTCACTTATGATTGAGTTTCTGAGTAATTTTTGTGACACATACTTAAAATTGTAAGGAGAGTTTATTCTTTTCTTATTAAAATTTGAATAATCAATGTTTCTCTAAAGCTTTTCTTCTGGCATGTACTAAGCCAACCGTTAAAACAACCACTGGAAAAGCATCAATAAAAATGCTTGGAGAGAATTTTTCTGTATTATAGATACCTTTGCTTCTTCTAATTTAATGATATTTTATTATATAGCTGATATGTCATTCAATTATATAATGCTAATATCTATATATGAGTAAATATGTGTGTGTGTTTGTGAACTTACTTTAATTGCAAAAATACATATATGATGCTATTTGGATAATGTTGGGTTTAGGGCAAAACTTTCTAAACACTATATTAATGGAAGAATAGTATATTTTAAAAATCCCATTTTGACCACCCAATTATTCTTAAAATTAAAAATAAAACTAAGATAGAAACTACAACTACACTTCTATACAAAGATAGATTAATAGGAATAAAACAAATCTATATTAGCTTCCAAGTAGCTATTTTTTAAAAAGTCTAATTACATTAGACTTTTTACAATTAGACTGCACACTTTATAATGAGTAAATAATTTTAGGCATTTTTATATTAGGAAAAAATACATCTAAGCCACTCCTTTAAAATGGAAATGTGTAGTAACATGCCAACAATTCTTAGTACCCAACAGAAATGCAACCAATCATTTTCAATGTCTACTCAAAAAGTTTATGCAAAACATATAAATGGGATATCTAAGATAAGTATTATATAATTTGCTGAGTTTGATGGCCAAAGGAAATAAATTATTTATCTATTGTTGCATTATTCTAAAACTTATTGGCTTAAACAATGCACATTGATTTCATAGTTTCTGAATGTTGACAGCAGTCAGCTCCTCTTGGGTTTTGTGGCCTGGGGCCTTAGGTCACAGTCTATTGACTGGAGCCTGCACTTCATTCCTTGCTACATGTACGTTTCGTACATGGCAGCTCCCAAGAAGGCTATACAGACAGTCCCATAGCAAGGCAGAAGTCACAATGTTTTGTATCCTAATCACAGAAATGATGTCTCATCACCTTTGGTAGATTCTACTGGCTAGCAGCAATGGAAAGAATGGGTTAGAATTTATAAATTGAAGGACTTGGCCATTTCCATATTTTGACACAAGATACTTTTTATTGGCTTTTATTTTGTTTTGGTATGTTTGTATGGGAAAATTAGATCCACTTAAGTGAAAATGATGTGTTAAAAAATAAACTTAAGTAACTGAATCAGATATTTGAAGGGTATAATTTTCTACTCAATCATATACTTTAGTAAACTGTTAATTTCTACTACTGAAAACATTAAAACTTGTGAAATTATTGCCCTCACAGGGCATAATAGTTTCTATTTAGCTTCCAGTTTCAAAGTGACTTCTATCCTTATCCGCCAGTCCTCACAGTCATAAAATTGGAAGGTGATCTGAGCCTTGAAGTGAAATAAGCTCAATTCAAAGTGTGACATCTATATTATGCCATATAATAAAATGGCAACAAGGTCATGTCTTTGCTATCAATTCTGCTAGTTTTAGCTTTCAAAGTCTATTGAAAAGCTTTACAATTTTTGGATTGAACTATTTAAAACATATTTGAAAAATCTTGGTATTTGTTAAAAAATGGAGAAGAGATTTTGGTAATAAGATGGATGTATTCTGGGAAGGGTAGAGAAATGAAAAACACAGCATTTAGTTAAGTTTATAAAAAATTAGCGATCTTTTAAAATAAATAAACCTGATTAATATAGTAAGGTGTTAATGATTACAAAGAATTTTCTTACAGAAAATGAAGGAATATGTTGTTGTAACTTGATAAAGTAAAAAAAAAATTAGCAATAGTTGAGCATTGTAGTGTTTGTTTGAAACTTTTCTACAGAGATATAATTTTAATTCAATGTATCTTTTAAAAAGAATGATAGAAAAACCAATTTTATAAAGCATAAAAATTAATGATTAAATACATTAAATATTTGGTTTATTATCTAAGTTTAAAGACATTTCATTATATTGTAACTTTATGAGACTATCTAGCTTAGCATATTATTAGAATTTACAGATTAGAATATATTTTTCCTTTTAAAAATATACCTCATTCATAACTCATTCTATGAGGCCAATATCACCCTGATACAAAAGTAGACCTGACAGAAAAAAAAAAACTACAAACCAATATCTCTCATGAACATAGATGCAAAAATCTTCAACAAGATATTAGCTAATTGAGTACAAAAATGTTTACAAACAATTATACACCATGACCAAATGTGATTTATTTGAAAGTATATGAGGCTGGTTCAACATTCAAAAATCCTCACATCGATAGGCTAATGGAGAAAAATCATATGATCATATAGATAGATTCAGAATAATCATTTGTTAAAATCCAATGCCCATTTATGACAAAAGCTCTTAGCAAACTAAGAATAGAGAGAGACTACCTCAACTTGATAAAGAGCATGTACAAAACCTATAGCATACACAATAAGAAATTTGATGCTTTCTTAGTAAGATCAAGAATAAGGCAGGGATGTTGAATCTCACCACGCCTATTTAACATTATACTAGAAGTCCTAGCTGATGCAAGTTAGATGTTAACTTCACCAGATAGCTGGTAAAGCATTATTTCTGGGTATGTTGGTGAGGGTATTACCAGAAGACATCAACATTTGAATCAATGGACTGAATAAGGAAGAGCCACCATCACCCAATGTGGGCAGGCACTGTTCAATCAGCTGAGGGCCTGGGTAGAATAAAAAGTCAAGGAAAGGTGAATTACCTCTCTCTTTTCTCAAGCTAGGACATCCTACTTTTCTTGCCCTTGGACATCAGAACTTTGGGTTCTGCAAGCTTTGTACTCCAGTGGTGCACCAGCAGCCTCCAAGTTTCTCAGGCCTTTGGCTTCAGACTAAGAGTTATGCCATCAGCTTCCCCTGTTCTGAGGCCTTCAGACTTGAACTGAACTACATAACCACCTTCCTTGGCTCTCTAGCTTGCATACAGCTTATCATGGGACTTCTCAGAATTCATAATTTCATGATTCAATTTTCCCAATAAATTCCCTCTGATACATCCCTGTCTACCCTGTTGGTTCTATACTATGTGCAAATTGGGAAGAAAAATTAAATCGTTTATGTTTACAAATTATGGTTGCTTATGTAGAGAATAAAAAAATCTGAAACTAATAAATGATTTTAGCAAGACTACAGGATATAAGGTTAATACATAAAATT
Organism: Pongo abelii; assembly: GCF_028885655.2. Lineage (NCBI taxonomy): Eukaryota > Metazoa > Chordata > Mammalia > Primates > Hominidae > Pongo > Pongo abelii. The sequence goes on from NC_071989.2 coordinate 28,531,389, forward strand.
AATTTTCTTTTATACTAACAATAAAAAATTGGAATTTGAAATTAAGAACCCAATATCATTTGTACTGACACAAAAATGAAATACTTTTGTATAAATCTAATAAAATATGTGTAATATCTATATTAGGAAAAACTATAAAACTCTAATATATATAAAAGATATATATATACACACACAGAGATATTCCATGTGTATGAATACAAAGACTCAATATTGTCATCTCAATTTTTCCCAATTTGAAATATAGATTCAATACAATCTTAATAAAAATGCCAGGAGGTTATTTTGTGCATATTGAAAAATTTATTCTAAAGTTTGTATGGAGAGTCAAAAGACCCAAAATAGCCAACACAATAGTGAAAAAAAAAAAAAAAAAAAAAAGCTAGAGGATGAACACTACCTGATGTCAAGACTCACTCTACAGTTACAATAATCAAGACAGTGTGGTATTGGTGAAAGGACAGGCAAACAGATCAGTGCAACAGAATAGAAAGCCCAGTAACAGATGCATAAAAATTTAGTTAACTGATCTTGGACAAAGGAGCAAATCCAATTTAATAGAGAAAGGGCAGTCTTTTCAACAATCAGTACTGAAACAACTGGACATTCGCATGCAAAATATAAATCTAAATAAAGTTCTTACACTTTTCCCAAAAATAATCTCAAAATAGATCATAGACCTAAATATAAAATACAAAAATATAAAACATCTGAAAGAAACATAAAAGAAATCTAGGCAACCTTTGGTTTGGCAATCCAAGATGACCCAAAATATCAAACGCTATATGTCCACACTTTGATAAAATTGTGGCTTGAACTATGTTCAGAAATTATTCATATGTAATAATCAGTGTGATTACATAATTCTGAAATGAGGCATAGGAAAACAATATGAACGAAAGAGATAAAATCAAAGGATTCTTAGGCATTATCTTAGTTATTTGTGAAAAAGATGCAGGTGACAAAACCAAATATAATGGTGCTACCAATAATTTCATTAAGAAAATTCATTAATTTCTTAGTTTCATTAAGAAAATTCATTAATTTCTTAATTTCATTAAGAAAATTGATAGTATTCATTTATTGATACTATGTTGTATTTATAAACAATTATAGTGTTCTAAGTTTTGAACTAAAATTCTTTGATTGAAGTAATCCTTCATATAAAGTTACCAATTTATCTGAAAATTTTATAGAAATTATTATATTGTTATTATCATCAGACTCATTATCACCTTCCTTCTCATCATAGCTAATATTTGGAGAGAGAGAGAGAAAACTTAAAATAATTATAATAAATATTCATTTGTTGATAAAAAATGAAGTACAAGTCACAAATCTCAACATTTTCTTAAACTGCAGGTACAAACCTTCCATACTTAGTTCTTATTATGACTATATTTTGTTTTCTTTTGCAGTAATTTAATTATGATGATGACATATTGTCTCAAAACTAGTAAGTAATAAGGGGTATTAGGTTCCAATTTTCAATGTAAGCATCTGAGGGGAGCTAACAGTGAGAAAGTTTTTACTTAGGAACAGGTTGGGAGCAGTCCATTCATATGGCTTATACACGTAGCCAGATTAGATGGCTAATGGGATTTAAATGATCTTGACCTGCTAAATTTCCTTAAAACTTCTCATTCCACCATCTCTTTCACAGTTCCAGATTCACTCTGTGGGCTCATATCTACGATTCCAATTAACTTAAAACAAATAAATTTGATATATTTGAGAAATAAAGAGAATACAAAGTGATCAGCATTTAGACTTGCCTTCTTTCACAGCCGTGGGGCCACAGTTACCTGAGGCAAAGCTACAGGCAGAATTTAACAGAAGAAAATAAATTTGAAAATGTGTAGCAGAGGGCCGGGCATCGTGGCTCATGCCTGTAATCCAAGCACTTTGGGAGGCCCAGGCAGGTGGATCACCTGAGGTCAGGAGTCCAAGACCAGCACGGTCAACATGGGGAAACCCCGTCTCTACTAAAGATAACAAAAATTAGCCAGGTGTGGTGGCATGGGCCTGTAATCCCAGCTACTCGGGAGGCTGAGGCAGGAGACTCACTTGAACCCATGAGGCAGAGCGAGACTCTGTCTCAAAAAAAAAAAAAAAAAAAGTGTGTATCAGAGGCTTGAGATACTGCCTGAAAAATAGTCGGACTGGGAGAAGTACAAAGCCCTGGTGCTTGGGAGAAAGAACAGAAGAAAAGATTGCTACAAAAGGGATCCTGTGTATAAATTTTAATGGTTTAAATAATTGCATTCATGAGTTACTGAGTAAAAATGTAAGGTACTTTTATCATCCTCTAAATGTATTACCAGTGAAAATAGCCAGTTTTTACGAAACAGTAACCGACACTTTCAATGTCTCCTCTTAAAAAGGTCAAATATTGCCAGGTATCATTTCTGCATCAAGTAGCCTCTTCAATGATATATTTCTGAATATGTTTGCATGTTTTGCTGTGTGTAGTGCTACTGCACCTATAATTGCACTACTATTATAATATAGGACAATTCAATTAAAGTGTTTGTTCAACCTAGACTTTTGATTTATGAGCCTCAATAGGTTGCCTTCTTTATTTACTGAGCAATATGTGACATGAACCAAATCTCTCTTAATCCTTATAGAGACTGAAATAAATCATTAATGTCTCGCAGAAGCTCTTTCAGTGAACCTAATGAAAAACTGAAGTAGAACATTTGAATTGATTCCATCGCTTTCCTAGACTTTTTCTTTTTTATTATTTTCTAAGACTTTTCCTTTATTGGGGAAGGAACTTTTAGAGATGTGGCCAAGATCAACTGCTGTACCCGGCTTTCCATTAAAACATCCTAAGGGTGACTTTGTAGCTTTGAGTAAGAAAGAAATAGTTGACCATCCTGAAACAAATTATTGATTACTTGTGATTTAAGTAATCAATTTAAATTGATAACTGACCCTGGAAAGTAAATCACTTGTTAATTGCTATTTTAAAAGTAGTAAGTCGGCCAGGGGCAGTGGCTCACGCCTGTAATCCCAGCACTTTGGGAGGCTGACACAGGTGGATCACGGGGTCAGGAAATTGAGATCACCATGGTGAAACCCCTTCTCTGCTAAAATACAAAAAATTAGCCGGGCGTGGTGGCGTTTGCCTGCAGTCTCAGCTACTTAGGAGACTGAGTCAGGAGAATGACTAGAACCTAGAAGGTGGTGGTTGTAGTGAGCTGAGATGGTGCCATTGCACTCCAGCCTTGTGACGGAGCAAGACTCCGTCTAAAAACATAAAAATAAAAACAAAAGTAGTTACTCTTTGGGCGCTGTGGCTCACACATGTAATCCCAGCACTCTGGCAGGCTGAGGCGGGTAGATCATCTGAGGTCAGGAGTTCATAACCAGCCTGGCCAACATGGTGAAACTGTCTCTACTAAAAAATACAAAAAACTTAGCTGAGTGTGGTGGCTCACACCTGTAATCCCAGCTACTCGGGAGGCTGAGGCACAAGAATTGCTTGAACTTGAGAGTCAGAGGTTGCAATGAGCCCACCTAATGCCACTGCACTCCATCCTGGGAAATAGAGTGAGACAGTCTCAGAACAATTTGTTGTTATTTTTTTCTTATTTCAGGTAGTAAGCATCTGAAATAATAAAATATAAACAAGAAAATAAAGCAATGCATAACCTGATCTCCAGAGATACATGCTAATATTTCAGGATATATCTCCTAGTGTTTCTTCTTTGCATATGTAAATAGATATTTCTTCCAAATTGAAAATACATACAATATATATTTTTCTACTCTGATTTTTAAATCTTTTGTTTTTTAACTTTTAGGTTCAGGTGTACATATGCATGTTTGTTACATAGGTAAATTACGTGTCACAGGGGTTTGGTAAACAAATTATTTCTCACCCAGATAATAAGCATAGTACTGTGTCTGGAATTGATGGGTTCTTGGTCTCACTGACTTCAAGAATGAAGCTGTGGACCCTCGCGGTGAGTGTTACAGTTCTTAAAGGTGGCGTGTCCGGAGTTTGTTCCTTCTGATGTTCCGACGTGTTCAGAGTTTCTCCCTTCTGGTGGGTTCGTGGTGTCGCTGGCTCAGGAGTGAAGCTGCGGACCTTCGCGGTGAGTGTTACAGCTCTTAAAGCGATGCGTCTGGAGTTGTTAGTTTCTTCCAGTGGGTTCGTGGTCTCGCTGGCTTCAGGAGTGAAGCTGCAGACCTTCATGGTGAGTGTTACAGTGTGTAAAGGCAGTGTGGACCCAAAGAGTGAACAGCAGCAAGATTCATTGCAAAGAGTGAAAGAACAAAGCCCCCACAGCCTGGAAGGAGACCCAGTGGGTTGCCATTGCTGGCTGGGGCAGCCTGCTTTTATTCTCTTATCTGGCCCCACCCACATCCTGCTGATTGGTCCATTTTTACAGAGAGCTGATTGGTCCATTTTGACTGGGTGATGATTGGTGCATTTACAATCCCTGAGCTAGACACAAGAGTTCTCCACCTCCCCACTAGATTAGCTAGATACAGAGTGTCCACACAAAGGTTCTCCAAGTCCCCATCAGAGTAGCTAGATACTGAGTGTCGATTGGTGCATTCACAAACCCTGAGCCAGACACAGGGTGCTGATTGGTGTGTTTACAAACGTTGAGCTAGATACAGAGTGCCAATTGGTGTATTTACAATCCCTTAGCTAGACATAAAGGTTCTCCAAGTCCTCACCAGAGTAGCTAGATACAGAGTGTGGATTGGTGCATTCACAAACCCTGAGCTAGACACAGGGTGCTGGTTGGTGTGTTACAAACCTAGAGCTAGATGCAGAGTGCCAATTGGTGTATTTACAATCCCTTAGCTAGACATAAAGGTTCTCCAAGTTCCCACCTGACTCAGGAGCCCAGCTGGCTTCACCCAGTGGATTCTGCACCCGGGCCGCAGGTAGAGCTGCCTGCCAGTCCCAAGCCGTCCGTGGGCACTCCTCAGCCCTTGGATGGTCCATGGGACTGGGTGCCATGGAGCAGGGGGCGGGGCTCGTCGGGGAGGCTCTGCCGCACAGGAGCTCAGGGCGGGTGATGGGGAGGCTCAGGCATGGCAGGCTACATGTCCCAAGCTCTGCCCAGCAAGGTGGCAGCTAAGGCCCTGCCAGAAAAGGAGGCAGCTAAGGCCCCGCGAGAAGTCGAGCACAGCAGCTGCTGGTCCAGGTGCTAAGCCCCTCACTGCCCGGCTGGCGGGGCCGGTTGGCTGCTCCGAGTGCTGGGGCGCGCCGAGCCCACTCCCACTCAGAGCTGGCGCTGGCCCGCAAGCGCCTGCGCAGCCCCGGTTCCGGCCCACGCCTCTCCCTCCGCACCTCCCGGCAAGCTGAGGGAGCCGGCTCCGGCCTCGGTCAGCCCAGGAAGGGCCTGCCCTAGTGCAGCGGCAGGCTGAAGGGCTCCTGAAGTGCCGCCAGAGTGGGCGCGGAGGCTGAGGAGGCACCGAGAGCGAGCGAGGGCTGCGAGGGCAGCCAGCAAGCTGTCACCTCTCAGTACCGCACAGGTAATTTTTCAATCTTCACCCTCCCACCCTCTACCCTCAAGTAGGCCCCAGCGTCTGTTGTTCCCTTCTTTGTGTTCTTATGTACTCAGTGTTTAGCTCCCATTTATAAGTGAGAACATGTGGTATTTGGTTTTCTGTTCCTACGTTAGTTCGCTTAGGTTAATAGCGTCCGGCTTCATCCATGTTGCTGCCAAGGACATGATCTCATTTTTTTATGGCTGTTTCGTATTTCAAGGTATATATGCACCATATTTTCTTTATCCAGTTTACCATTGATGGGTGTATAGGTTGATCCTATGTCTTTGTAAAGGAATTTCTTGTGACAAAAAATACAATACACTTTGATAGTGAATGTTGAAGTTTTCATTCCAAAGGAAGAGGAGTTATCTGGCAAATGTCATCGGATATTTCCCTACCCTTAATTTTTTCTTCAGGAAAAGAAGAAGATACTACTGGAAGGAAGAGACAAATACAGCTCTAAAAAATTTGGCCAATAACATGGTTTCTGTTTCTGAGGCAGGCCTCTTTTCTCTGCTTCATCTACCCATTAGAATTTGACAAAAGCATTTTTGTGATGATGTTAGAAGTTTGGCACAGAGAGAGAACTCAAAAATCTAGTGGGTTATTTTGTTAAAATTACCAAAATGGATTAGATTTGAGACTATAGGCTATGGTTTAACATCTGTGAGGCATGATCTCAGAACACAGGACCATCTTTAAACAGGTGTTTCAACCCAATGTGCCTACTCTCGTAGGTGGGTATGATCTATTTCCCTTAAGTTGTGAGAAGATACATCTGTTCTATAAAGACTTCTAAAAGATAAACAATCTGAAAAGTAGAAACTTCAAAGTTCTCATAGGCATGTGTGGGCCATTGCGCTTTTGCTGTATGTCCTCAAGTCTCTGTAGAAATGCAAACCAAAAGTGTCAATAATGCAGAAAGCCTACCAGTGCTGGCATTTTAGCAATTTACCTTTGACAATTTCTATTGCTTTTTTATCCCTAAAGTCAGGCTTATAGAGTGGCTTCTAACAACTTTAATATAGGAAACACGATTATTTTTCAATAATTTTTTGGGGTTGGTTTACTATTATTATTTATTATAAATATTACAATGATTATTATTGTTACACAGAAGTGTTCAGCATTAGGAAATTTAGACATTATCAAGTGAAATGCTTGTTTTGAAGCTAGACTTGTGTGTGTATGTGTGTTTAATAAGCATCTATTCTATTTCTTTCAACAATGCTATGCATCTGCTTGACAAAATACGTTAAAACATTGAAGATGCTCTAACTCTAATGAAAAATAAACATATTTATTACAGATAGAAAAATACATAAATGTTGCTAAAACAAAAATATGCCCTAGAGTTCTCAATTACCTTCCCTAAAAGCAGGGAATATGCTCAATCTTGGCGTAGTTAAGGAGTAGCATAAAGAATTGTCAACCCATAGAAATAGTAGGGCCAAACAGTTAATATGTATAGAACAAAAACAGCCTTTCTGAAAAATAATCTGTCCAAATATATGATTTAGTTTTGTAAATCTTGAATAAAGTGTGATTCATGAGCTACCCAAATTTTGTTATCAGTAATGCTTTAACTAAACTAAAAATTTAACTTCACCCCAAATTGGAAATGTTTACATATCAATAATCCATTATTCTTACATCTTTCCTGGTTTTGGTTTAATGTTCCATCAAGAGTAAGATAGTTAACTATCTACTTTTCTTTTTGTTCAAAGTTAGAGAGATAGCAAACCACCAAATTAATAAATCATTTTCTGGCATTACTAATAATTATGTGGCTGATAATATTAAATGGAAACATGTGTACTCCTGCATGTAACAACTAAAATTGTTAGTATCAGCTGAATTTATCAGAGAATTAGACATATCTGTCTTCAGGCAGAACTCTCTGTGAGTATCTGAGAAAATACAAGTTTTTACTCCTTGGAATATTAACCATGCTTTTAATTTACATGTAAATGTTTTCTCATTTTTATATATCTTTTAACATTAGTTAACAAAAATTAGTTTGGCATACTTTGTGCAATGATTATGTCATGTATTGCTTTCATTTTCATTGTCTAAGTTCTTAGTAAAAAATTCTGACAAAAAGTAGATAGATTTTTAACTCATAGAGTAAGAAAAATGTGGGAAGAATTAACGTCAAGAAACACTATTCCCAAATAATGCTTTTAATAAAATATCAAAATTTATGATTTACATAGTTATTCTTTTAAAGTTTGACTTTTTTACAGTTTTTGAGATATTATTCACCTATATAACAAGTGATCAAATTAAAGTGCTTTAATTTCAATAGTTTAGTGTATTAAGACATATACAACCATTACCACAGTCACTGTTAGAAAACATTCATCAGCCCCAAAAGAATCCTCATATTATTTAGCTGTCACTTATTTTTGCCCCCAGTCCTGCAGACTGAAGTAACCCCTAATCTAGTTTAAGTTGCAACAGATTTGTCTCTTCTGCACATTTCATATTAAATTAATCTGTGATATGTGGTCTCATGACTGTGTTTTACTTAGCATAATGTTTCAAGGGTTCTTATGTATTCTACTATGTATCAGTACTTCATTCTTTTCAATGAATAAATAGTATTCTGTTGCACTAATATATCATATTTATTTATCCGTTCGTCATTAAGGAACGTTTGAGTTTTTTCTTTTAGTTTGAGTAATGATACTATGAATATGTATGTATTGTTGGATCATGCTATTATATTTAATCCATTTGAGGAATTCTCAGACTGTTTTACAAGGTAGCTATACCATTTTATATTTCTACCAGGATGTTTGAGGGTTCTGATTTTACCACATCCTTCCCAATATTTTTTATCATCACTTTATTTTTTCTTTATAGTGGTTGTTAAGTTGCTACTACATTTTAGTTTTAATTTCCATTCCCTTGGTGACTGACTATACTATGGAACACCTTTTCATGTGATTATTGACCATTTATATATCTTTTATGAAGAAATTTCTGTTCAGATCTTTATCTCATTTTTTAAAATCGGTTGCCTTTTTATTATTGAGTTCTAAGAGTTATTTTTATATCTTAAATGTAAGTCCCATATGAGAAATATATTTTGGAAAGTTTTTTTCCATTCCATAGGTTGTCTTTTTACTTATGTGACAATGTCTTTTGAAACAAAAGTTTTAAATTTTGATCAAGTTGAATTTATCTAACTTTTCTTTTTATGCTCATGCTTTTGGTGTCACATCTAAGAATTGTTTTGCCAAATCTGAGGTCACAAAAATTAAAGCATAAGTTTTCTTTTAAACATTTTATAGTTTTTATTATATTTTGGTGTTTGATCCATTTTGAGTCATTTTTTGTATATAGTGTCAGTTAAGAGTCCAACTTCACTCTTTAGCATGTGGATATCCAGTCATCCAAGAACCATTTGCTAAAATTTGTTAAAAAGTTTCTTCCTGAACACAATGGTTTTACACCCTTGTCTACATCAACCATAGACATGTTGGTTTATTTCTGGATTCTCAATTCTATTGCATTGATCTTTACATCTACCTTTACCTGAGTACAATACCATCTTGATTATAGTTACCTTGTAGTAAGTTTGGAAATCAGCAAGAGAGAGTTCTTCCCGTTTGTTTCTCTTTTTCAGAATTGTGTTGACTATTTAGGGTCCCTTGCTATTTCATATGAATTTTACAATTACTTGTCAATTTCTATGGCTGGCTATGATTCTGATCAGGATTTTATTGAATCTATAGACCAATTTTTAGATTATTGCTATTATAAGAATATTAAGTCTTTTGATCCATAAAATCAGGATTTTTTTAACCTATTTAGAGCTTTTTAAATTTATTTCAACAATGTTTTGTCATATTTGGAATATAAGTTTTTCACTTTTTATGAAATTTATTTCTAATTATTATGCTCTTTTGATGCTATTTTAAATAAAACAAATTTCCTGATTTTATTTGAATTATTCATTCCAAGTGTGTAGAAATACAACTAACTTTTGTATAGTGACGTTATATTTTGCAACATTGTTACAGATATTTATTAGTTCTAATTATTTTTAACAGATACCTTAGAATTTTCTATGTACAACATAATGTCATCTTCATATAGACATAGTTTTACTTCTTTTACAACACAGAAGTTTTGTATGTCTTTTTTCCTTCCTAATTTCTGTGGCTAAACCCACATGTACAATATTGAATAGAAGTGGTGGGAGTGAACATCCTTGTTTTTATCGTTATCTTAGAGAGAATATATCCCATCTTTGACCATTAGTATGATTTTAGCTGTGAATTTTTTATAAATGGCAATGATCAGGTTGAGGAAGTGCTCTTCTACTCTTAGTTGTTGAATGTTTTTATCATGAAAGAGAGTTGGATTTTCTGAAATACATTGTCTGAGTTTACTGAGATGGTATGTGCTGTGTGTGTGTATTTTATTGACATAGTATTGATGGCAATGGTGGCCCATCTGGAGTGGCCACTGAGAGGTCACCAGCTGCAGAAGGGGAGGCATGGCTGGGGCTACATGTTCTGCAGAGCCGGCAGGGGCTGACAGGGGCCGGGAGCAGGTGATCCCAGCGGGAGCCCCACATACCACTGAGTTGGTGGGGCAGGAGCCCACACTCCCAAGTGCAGCTGCAGCTGCCCAGCTGTGGCTCTGGACCTAGGCACCCCAGCACTCTAGAGGCCCTGGAAGCCCCATACCACTGCAGGTTTTAAAGTGCCTGCTCCCACTCCTTGGCCCCTTCCCCACTTCCAGTGCCCACTCTGTGATGGAGCAAAGTTGTCGACCTGTCCCAATAGCTGAGCCCAGGCCCTGTCACCACGTCCCTGGTGTGCACATTCTTGTCCCATGCCATCTCAGCTCCCTTCAGAAACTGCCGCTGAGGCTAAAACTTTGGGGACTGATGAGCATGGTAGGAAGGTCATGGGGCTGAGGACAGCTGGGCTCAGTCCTGTGGGGGTCCCTCAGCACAGACAGCCAGGGCACCCCAGGTGGGATGTTGATGGTGGTGGGAAGCAGACAGGTTTCTAAGTGGGAAGGGGTGCTCCCTGGTGAAAACCCACCTTCAAGCCAGGAAAGGCCTGAAGCCTGGAGGCTGGGCTGCCAGTTGCAGGTGGAGTCCAGGGCCTGGAGTAAGAACTTCATTGATGTCTTTCGGCCAGTCGTATGGTGGTTTTTCTGGCCCACCCATGGCTACCCATGGACCTATGAGCATTCACTTCTTCCCTTCTGAGCCTATACAACCCCAAGACTCAAACAAACTCAGAGACTTTTGAAGAAAACCTGTCTGTGGATAGGAGCTACCCACTTTGGGTCTCCTGTCTGCTGAGAGCTATTCGGTTGCTCAATAAAGCTCCTCTCCACCTTGCTCGTCCACCAGTTGTCCACCTAACCTCATTCTTCCTGGATGCAGGACAAGAACTTGAGAACCACCAAACAGCCAGAGTGAAAGGAGCAATAACACTTTCCTGGGCGGCTCACCAGCTATGGGTGTGACATGTTCCTTGATTGTGGGAGTGAAGACTGGCAACCCTTCCAGGGGCTCAGACTTTGGGATGCCCTGAGCCAGAGCTGCTGTAATATTATAGCCCTCCTGCCTCCCACTGGCACCAGGCAGCCACCCCACATAACAGTGGCAGGGCTGGGATAGCCCAGGAGCCATGGGCCAGAGTGAAGCAGGGCAGTAGGACAGAGACAGCTGTAACATAAATGGACTGAAACACACCCCCCTCCTCTACTCACCATGCTGCAAGTGGCAAGGAGAGAAGAGCTGAAGCCTTTCTGGGGGCCCAGACCTTGGGGCTCCATGCAGGGCTGTGACACATTGTGACACCCTCGTTGGGGCTCTGTGGTTTCTGTCATCTCCAAGCTTTTGGGAGCCACCACATTCCCCAGTGCCCACAGAGGAATCCATTTATCGTTCGCCTGGCTCAGCTGCAGCCTGGCATGGAGCTTACCACCCTGCTGTAGCTAGCATGCCTGGTGGTGTATAGTGGACGGACCCCACACTTGCTTGCGCATACACCCCTCACTGCTCTGCACCTGGCTCACCCTTGGCAGGCGTGGGATCCAGGCTGGTGGCGTGAGCCAAGCACAGCCTGCCCTACCATGTGGGTGGAACAAGCCCAGCGGGCATGAGCAAAACTCAAGCAGCAGCACTGCCAGCCACAGAGGTTTCCACCTGGTGAAGAGACACTGTCAGGATCCTTTAACGTTTTGTTTTTTTCATGTTACACCAACTTACATTCCTGGGAAATATCTTACTTGACCATAGAGTATAGTTATTTCTGTGTGTTGCTGAATTCAGTTTGCTAGTATTCTGCTGAAGATTTTAGATTGATATTCATGAAAGATATTGGTCTGAAGTTTTTTTTGGTATATGTGTTTTTTGTAAGAGGTTATATTGGCCTCATAGAATGAGTAGGACAGTGTTCCCTACTCATAATTTTCATAAGATTTTGTAAAGGATTGGTATTAATTCTTCCTTAATTGTCTAATAAAAAATTTACCTGTGAAGTGATCTAGGCCTAGGTTTTTATTATTATTATTACTAATTCAGTTTCTTAATTTGCTATAAGTATATTTAGTATATTTAAGTATATTTAGATCTTTTTTTCTTGAGCCAGTTATTGTAGTTTGTGTTTTTCTAGGACTTTGCCAGTTTCATCTAAATGGTCTAATTTATTTGTATGCAATTGTGCCTAATATTCTAATTATTTGTTATGCTTATGGATTTTTAAAATTCTTAATTATTTTACAATCATGAATGTATACTGATTTATATTATATATAAATAAACAAATATAAATAAGCATTTTTTGGATTAGATAATCAAACAACATAAAAATAAGCATTTTTTCCTTTGATCAGATAATGAGGTATAATACATTTATAGATTCAATAATAATAAACCATCCTTTTAATTTTGAGATAAATAAAAATGTATGGTGTTTTATGTTTACACACTTTGGGTTTTTTTTTTTTATACTGATAATTTTTTTTAATTTTAGGTTTTTTTCTATATATTTGTGGATTAAATGGTCCTGTGATTTTTCTTTCTTCTAATATGTCTATCTGGTTTTAGTTTCAATGTTATACATATCCCAGAATGAATTGTAGATAATTGCCTTTATTTCTGTTCTAGAAGAATTTGTATATAAATGAGATTATAAGGTCTGGGCAGGTAGTAGAAAGCACTGTAAACATTTCTGCGCCAGTGCCTTAATTTGTGATAAAACTGTGCCTGGTGGTCCCAATAAAGTCCCTTCCCCTTTGATTAGTCTTAAAATGCAGTTTTCATAAAACTGCTGAATATGTGCCCAATGTTTTTGGCTGTGAGATATACTGTTAGAAGTGATGTCAAATATCAGAGTTATTCCTTTGAGATTTTCTTCTCTCCAATATTTCACCCTTCAAGTTCTCTCTATCCATGTAACTCTCCAATGCCTTCACGGAGATATTTTATAATACATATCCCAAATTTTCTTTTTATTATTGGCAGGATGGTTCATCTAAATCAAGTTAATTTGACACTGATAGAGGTAGAATATCTGATAAGTGTATGTGTGTATTTTCACATGAAAGCATTTAATCTATATTTTGTTATTAATTTCTACCTTATGTTAATTATGGTAGAAAACTGTAGTGAATTAATTTTTGAGATTTGCATAATCCTTTTTTAATTTTTTGAAATTATTATATATGTACTTCTGGAAGAATTATGTATATTAGGTGAAGCTTCTTAACCATTTATTTATTGGTTAATAAATGGTTGTTCTGTAGCCCTTCCTTTTACATGGGGATGTCAAATTATTTTACTAGGAATTGGTTTCTGTTGTCTATTTTGTGGTTCTGTTTTTTTTTTTTTTATTGATTCTACTTTATTTTCATGTGAGCTCTCTATAGTCTTTTTTTCTTTAACAACAATGCAAATTGCCAGCAGAAGTGCTGAACTGATTCAGAAGAAGAGAGAGAAAGGAAAGAGAGGATTGGTCTTTGCTAATAGCTCCCCAGTATTTCTGGAGATCACTATGTTCTACCTTATTCGTTCCAATACCTTTTTTTTTTTTTTTTTTTTTTTTTTTTGAGACGGAGTCTCGCTCTGTTGCCCAGGCTGGAGTGCAGTGGTGCGATCTCGGCTCACTGCAAGCTCCGCCTCCCGAGTTCACGCCATTCTCCTGCTTCAGCCTCCTGAGTAGCTGGGGCTACAGGCGCCCGCCACCAAGCCCGCCAATGCCTCTTTTTAACTCTATCTCTGCGTGACGGAAAGTTGGATAATCTAATGGCCTAGGTTTGTTTTACCTTTCAAGAGAAGAACTGAGGAGAGAGTAGGGCTGAGAATGAGCTACAGCAGGGTGGGGGGTGGGGGATGTTTTTTCTAGATATGTTGAACACTGTATGTTTACACATTTGCTGTTTGAAAAAAAATACCCAAATAATGTGTGAATAAGTTATTTTCTTTAACATGTATGTTTAAATGAGAATAAACTCAGAACACCAGAAAAATAAGAAACAAACTATCTCAAATGTGAAATATTTTTTACTCTTCCAATTAAAATGATGTTGTGAACGCTGTTCCGGTCGCACTGCTTCCTCATGAGGCAGTCGTTTTTATTCCATTCTTAAGTGCTATTTAAAGAGTGATTTATTCTTGTTAACTGTGCAGGTTAGCAGTAACAGGAAAGCATTTTTTCCTTCAATCTGATTAAAAGAAAAAGTACACCCAATATGGCTTATCTTTATTTCCAATTTGCTGGTAAAATTTTATTTTGTAACATTGATATCTTTCATTTTTATACCCTCAGAACCCTGATCAAAACATTTCAATCTTTTCTTCCATGATTCGTATCTGTCTTTGTTATAATGGCATTTTTGTGTTTTTCTTCTCAACACTACTGCTTTTGCCCATTTTAAAACTTTTCAGCAGTTCTTTATTAAGTATATTGAAACTGCATGTGAAAATTCAAGAAGTAAAACCTTATTTCATGACCTATTAACATAAAAGTAAAGAGACTTTTTTTTTTTTACTAAAAAGCTTTATTATTAAACATCACTAAATTAATTACATTTGTTTACAGAGCACACCTGGGGATTTACAAGTGTAGATTCTCACATTTTGTCTATGAGTAAACTTCCCATTTTCTGATCAGTCTCCAGTATTTGAAAGTTACATTCCTAACTCCATTTCCTCTTTGAATTACGACTCTATTTTTCTGTTAACATTTTCGGCAATTTTACTATAAGCATTAGCCCATATAAACTATTTCCAAAGCCTTTCACTCCATTACCTGATCCCCACAAATGTCTCTAATGCCTGTGTATTACTACCTTCACTACCTAGACCTAATACTCTTAGTTCATTTCTTGGTAGCATTTACCATTGTTCATTATTCCTTCATGGAGGCAGTTTTCTTTGGCTTCTCTATGTGATCACACCCTCCTTTATTTTTACCCTACTTTGTACTATTCCTGCCTTCTTTGCTGGATTTTTACTTCTTTCCCTAACTCTGTAATTTAAAATGCCTCAGGATCAAACTTTGATCTTTGTTCTCTTTCCTGTCTCCTTTAATGATCTCATCCGATGTAATGACTTTAAATACTATCTTTATGCCAAGGACTTTGAAATTCACTTCTCTAGCCGAAAACTCTCTCACAAATTCCACACATGATTTCAACTGCATACTCATTACAGCTACTTGGATGTCTAGTAGACACCTCAAATTAAACATGAACAAAACTAGACTGCTGATTCTCTCCCCAAAACTTGCTTTACCCACATTTTTCCTTATATCTATTCATGAAAACATGATCCTTTCCGTGTTCTGGTCTAAGAGCTTTTATTCATCTCGACTGCTCTTTTTCTCTCATGTTACATTCAACCACCAGGAAATACTGGTGGCTTCAAAATATATTCAGAGACATACATGGAACACTTCCCATACTTTCATATTAATAGCTTCCATCTTTGTTCAAGTCACAACTATTTCTCTCCTGAATTACTGCAGTAGCTTCCTAATATATTCTTTACTTCTATCCTTAACCCCTATAGATTATTCCCCACTAAAGAAAACTACAGTGGTCCTTCCAGTTCAGGGTTGCAGGTAGCCAGAAGCTATCCCAGCAGCTCAGAGCACAAGACGAACCCATGCTGGACAGGACTCTGTCCCAGCACAGGGCACACTCACACTCACACTCACACTCACTCAGATTGGGAACATTTAGACACACCAATTCACCTAATGTGCACGTCTCTGGAATGTGAGAGGAAACCAGAGTACCTGGAGAAAAGCCACTCAGACACGGGGAGGCTTTGCAGACTCCACATGGACAGTGCCCTAGGTCAGGAATCAATTTTTTTTTTCTCATCAACATTGTAACCAAACGTCGTTGAATGAAATAATGTTATTAGAGGACCTGCTGTAATTGGAATTATATCATACTTAGTTCTTTTAGATTGGCTCCTTTCATGTAGCAATGTACATTTAAGAGTCTTTCATGTCTTTGCATAGCTTGTTAGCTCATTATATTGTCTGGATGTACTACAATTTGTTTATCCATTCACCTGTTGAAGGATATTTCAGTTGCTTCCAAGTTTTGGCAATTAAAAATAAAGTTACTATAAAAAAGACATCATTTTATCACTGAAAATTTATCAGTGGCTTCAATTTCACTCAGCATAAAAGCTAAATATCTTAAATTGTTCAATAAGACTCCACCTGATTATGTCACTTCATTGCCTTTCTGACTGTATTTCTTATTGTTTCTCCTTTCATTTTCTCTGCTCTAACGACATTGGTGTTCTTATTATTCCTTGAGTATGCTGGTTATGCTAGCTTCTTACTTCTTTTGCTCAGTCCTGCTGATTACTAGAATAGTCTTCTCTCTGATATTTCTATAGTTAATATAATCATTTTCTTCAAATATTTATTTAAACATTACCTTTTTATTTTAGTCACACAGAGCCCTTAACTTCCCCTTATTTTACTGCACTGCTTTTTTCCCCTATATTACTTACTCTAGCATAAAATATCATCACTCTTTTATTATTTCAATTTTAAAATGTTCTTCCTTATTTTTTTCATGCCCTTAAAGTAAACTCAATGTGGACAGGTCTTATTCCTGTTTTCACTTTGCCTAATACACTGTATATATTCAATATACACTCCTCTCAAAAGGTACGAAAGGGTATGTGATTGAATGATCACTGATTTTGCTATCCTTTTATTATTGATATCGTCAAACAAAAAAATAAATTTAATGTGTACTATGCATTAGTCAATGATACAATAAAGAATAATGCATATGATAGATTAAACAGTGATTTTACATCAGAGGATTTGGATCCCTTTTCAGTTCTACCAATATATGTGAAATTTGGACAGATACATTAAAGTCACAGTTGTTGTATAAAGTATATTTACTGAAATGTATGAGTTTTAAAATTTCAAGATTCTAAAGATTGCATTCAAGATTGTTGATAAGATTTCAAAAGACACAGCTGTGGAACCAAAATAAATTCTACACACAAGTGAAAAAGTGCATGTTTGTGCATTGATTGTGAGTTTGTTTTGGGATACATAAATGATTACAACACAGTGGTTCAGTGATGGTTCTGGAATCAGAATACATGAGTTTTAAATTTATCCTCCAGAAATGAAGTGGCCTCTGGCTAGTTACATAAACTTTGAAATTCTGAATTCCTTTATCTATAAAATGGGGTTTTGGGGTTCATCTATGGATTTACAGCAAGGATTAAATAAGATAAACAGTGCAACTAGAAACCTGTTCCACACATGATAAGCATTCAATAAATGTTTTATATTATAGAGCATTTTGTTATTCAGTGTTATTCAGAGAAATAGAACAAATAGGAGAAACAGAACCAACAAAACCTGATATATAGATATCTATGTGTGTGTACATATATGTGTGTGTGTGTGTATATATATATATAAGGTTTTGTTGTGTGTGTGTGTGTGTATGGGTGCATGTGTGGATAGACAGATAGATAGATAGAGAGATAGATAGATAGATAGACAGATAGATTTCTTATAGGAGTTGGCTCATGATATTATGTAGTCAGGAAATTCCACCATCTTCCATATGCAAGATCGAGAACTAAGAAACCTGGTGGTATAATTCAGTGTGTGTCCAAAGGCTCTAGAACCAGGAGTCCTGATGTCTGAGGGCATCTCAGGTCAAAACAGAGAGAGAGAGAGAGAGAGAGGGAAATAATTCAACTTTCCTTGCGCTTTTGTCCTGTTGTGGCCCTCAATGAATTGGGTGATGTCCACTCACACTGATTAGACAATTTCTTTCTCAGTCTACTGATTAAAATGCTATTCTCTTCAAGAATAAAATCTCAAGTACACTCAGAAATAGTTTACCAGCTACCTGGGCATCCCTTAGAGAGTCAAGTTGACACATACAATTATCCATCATAGACATACAGATAAATTTTAGGAGAGATTACATCCAGTATGTTGAAGTTCCACATGGTTCCACATGTGAGAATTCTTTCAGGGTGTACAAGGTATCAAGATTTATTACCGTGCAAGAGTTGGCATTCTATCAAAATATTTTAATGAATAGAAAAGATTAGTGAAGTACAGTGTGGTCTAATCAGATATACGTTTACTTTAAGCAAAATCAACTGTACCAACCCAACATTAACTGAGCAGTTATTAAGATATATGTATATTTTTACATTATTGCTCCTCAGTGTGAGACAACTACTTGAACTGATTCCCATCCTAGTAAAAGGCTATATTTCATCAAATACGAGTAAAAACTCATGATGTCAAATTTAGTAACTATATTTCATTTTGTTCTTTTGAGTGTTTTAAGGGGTTTTCCAAGATAATGTTGACTATAAATGGATTTACTCCATGTGCTCTCTTCCAAATATAACTCAATATTTTATACTTAGAAATGTATTTTGTGGTGAGCCAGATGGATCTGTAAACAGATGTTAAAATAAAATATTATAATTAAAATAGAAATAAAGGATAGAAAAGCTCTGTTCTCTAATTTTATTGAATGGATGAGGTTTCCAATTAAAGTAGCCCAATGGTGAGGTGACTAGGATTACATTAATAAGAAGGAAGTTAAAATATTCAATAATGCACAATCAAGAAAAAAATCAATATAATACATTATGTAAATTAAGCATGCTAGAGAAAAGCAACGTGAAATAAAGTCTCAGATCAGGTTATCAGTGACTATCTTACAAAGATTAAAATTAGTACCTCAAGAATATTTATTTTTAAAATGTTCAGTATGTTGATGATCACATCATTTTTCCATGTTAAACCTCATTTTCCCTTTTATCATAATGTGTCTTTCAATGGTAATGTGCAAACTTCATTCTATATAAAATCTGTCCCTGGGCTGCTTGGGCAAAGAAGAGGTTCACAAGTCTTTAAAAAATACTAGAAGCCAAAACTTGTTTACTCAGAGATCATTTCTTATATAACTTCCTTTCAGAATAAGCTTTACATTTTAAGAGATGACAAAGTCTATTAATGACTACCAAACTAAATGTTCTACATACAAGTAAAATGCAATATCTTTGATATTTTTCTTCTATATGAGGAATATAAAACATGAATATTGTTTTAAAGGTGAGTTGCAAGTGAATGCTTTTTGATCTCTTAAATTTTAAAATTTATTTTCATTTATAACATTGTTATTTTTAAGATGTTCTTGTCATTGTACTTCATACACATTTTATGATTTTAAACAATGTCATAATAGACATGCAGTCTATTAAATAGTTGTAATGCTTGTAAGATAATCTGTATCACACAGTTTTAACTTTTACATCTTAAAACCAATTCTGCCTGTATGGTATTATACATATATAATATTATAACTACTTTGGGCATGCTAACAGGGCTAATGAGACAACATAAAAGTATTTGTAACTTACCATAAACTAAGCAAAATAAATGGCAATGTACTTTGATTGTAATCTTTATCATTCTTAGAAATAAAACAAACTTATAAAACTAAAATATGTATATGCACTTTCTTGAATAAAGAAGGAACTCTACAGATGATACATTTGCTAATATTGCTGGAAAATTCACTAGAATGGCAAATTCATTATATGGAATGCTGTAATAGTGAATGCTATTAAATGGGAAACTCATTGTAAAATGTACCAACGTGAAATCACTCTGATTTGTAAATGTTAAAATAAATGAAGAATATTTTTTATAACCTCAATAAATATTCATGTATTTTTATACATATAATATGTCTAAGTATTGCCTTAAATTTATTTCTCTATAGAGAAATTTAACAGAGTTAGAAGTTCTGATTTGCCTTTTGAACAATGATGCACTATAAGAGATGACTCTAACTAGAAGAAGAATCACAGTGAATATTCTTAATACAATAATATGCTTAATATGTTCTCCCCTCTGCAAAAAAAAAGCAATAACATAAACTTGAAAGGAAATGTAGTCATTAATCACGCAGTAATACACAGTTGATCACTCAGCATAAAGCTAACTTTCAACATGAAATTGTTTTATATGTTCACCATGGTTTAAGTAGCAGAGATCTAATTTTAACTACCACAGATATTTAAACAAATAGTTGAGAAGGTATATTTTATTTCTAGAAATATTATATATAAAATATGTAAATATTATATGTATCTTTGTCTCCATACTATCTATCCATGTTTATATGTGTATATGCATTTGTGTGTATATGTAAGCCTGTGTGTGTCCCCACATGGAATGTCAGGCTGGTGTGGGGCTCACAGAAGAAGGGGAATTCTGGTTTAAGATTAAAAACTCCAATGATATGAAAAGTAAAGCTTGGCATTAGAATTTTGAGTCAACAGCCAGATATTTCAGGTAATGGTAGTAGCTAATCCTTGGGACAAAATGATTTTCAGACATCAATTTATCCTGGATGTATCCAAGTATAAGAGCAAAGTAACTAAGTTTTTTTTTTTTTTTTTTTTTTTTTTTTACCAGACTGGAAATAGATTACATCAACAGAGTTGTTGGAATTTCAGTCTTTTAATTTCAGAAATTAAACTCCTTCTATGATAGTATATCATTGTTCTTCTCTAAATTCTGGTTTTTTTTGTTTCTTTTTTTGAGACAGCGTCTCGCTCTGTCACCCAGGCTGGAGTGCAGTGGCTCAATCTCAGCTCACTGCAATCTCTGCCTCCTGGGTTCAAGCAATTCTCCTGCTTCAGCCTCCCGAGTAGCTAGGATTACAGGCATGTGCCACAATGCCAAGCTAATTTTGTATTTTTAGGAGAGACAGGGTTTCTCCATATTGATCAGACTGGTCTCAAACTCCTGACCTCAGGTGATCCACCTGCCTTGGCCTCCCAAAGTGCTAGGATTACAGGCGTGAGCCACCACGCCTGGCCTGTTCTTCTCTTAACATTCTTAGAACTCGTGAATTTAAGAAACTTAAAATCAAATATAAATATTGTCCATCTCATTTAGTACTATCCCATCTAACCCTTAGTTAATAGATAGGGCTAATAAACTTAATAATATTTGCAGTTAGTAATCTATTATTTACATGTCAGTATATTCCATAAAGCAATTACTAATATATCAATATTTTATAGTATCTTAATATTATTCATTCATTCATCTAACGAAATCTACTAAGAAGCTGTTATAGGTCAAAGCACTTTACTAGACCCCGGGACTAAAAAGAAGAAAATGTCATTGGTACCTGACTGCCATCAGTCATGGTTCAGTTATTTAAGTGACAATCATCCTACTGAACTCCATATTATTCAGGTGTTTTACTATTTTATCCTATGTACTGTTTTTAGTAGTGGCTCAAATGTTCTTTCTTTACAGCCAAAATTCAGATCACATGAGGTTTAAACAATACATTGTTACAGTCAGATAGTCATTAATTTATGATCGTTGTGTCCTTAGATTACTATTTGAAACAATTTAGCAAATCAGTTGGACTCCATGGTAACACATACATACCAGTATTACAGCTAAGATGAAGGAAAGTAAGTTTGTCGTTTCGTTAAATGATTTGTTAAATAAGTGTTTAAGCGATTTGTATCTGTATACTTAAACATATTTCTTGCTACTCAACTCAATTGTATGACTTCATGTCCGAACATGAGCTTCCTAATTTTAAATGAAGAAACGTTACAATGTTCCTTCCCAGGATTATTATGATAAACAGTTAAGAGATTATATAAAAACTTTTTGGTTTATAAACTTATACAAATTACTGTTTATGAAAAAGCAGTTGTTAATTCAAATTTGATATCTTAATTTACACACCCCAAAATATTCCTTAAGGAATAAGGACAAATTGAAATTGACTTATTATTTACTAATTCCTTTAGAGAAGAAATTAAATTAAAAAAACATGAATTATTCCTGTAAGCGAAGGTATTCTGTGTTCCCTAGTCTTCAGGATACTGTCTGAATATGTGTCATATTAACAGAATCTTAACAAAGCTGACATGGTACCAGGACATAACTATTAAATTTTGACAAAATATATATTCAAATATTTAATATATTTCATTTCCATTTACTCTGCATTAATGTTTTTACACACATCTAATTAAAAATTTCTATAGGACAATACATAATTTCTTGAGTACTCTCAGTTGCTCGAGTAGGTATTATTATAAAAATAAGTAATTCTGAATAAAAGTAATTTATTTTTATTTTATGTAGATTAAGACATAAATTAGTATAATTGTATTTTGCCAACACATTAATGGAAAATGAGTAAATCAGAAATTATTTATTTTAACATTTCTTGCAAAGCCACAAATTTATTCACACTCTATTAAGCTGTTGAGAGAAAAGTGTATTTTCTGACTCCATTTAAAGCCTTCTGGTTCTTCATTAGCTCTCACCAGATATAGATGAGGGGAGAAATATACATTTAAAATTATCTTATATTATTACTTAAGAGTGCATATTGAATTTATGAAATAAAGTTTGGCAACCATCAGGGTGAACATGTTTGTGATGTTTGTTGAATTCGTATTTTAACTCATGTATTTGATATTTTGGTATTATATTTTGAACATTCATGTGTTTACTCCTTAGGCAATGCCTATTGTCTACGAACTATTAACTTTAAACATATAGTAATGATGATTGTCACTATTTATAACTTTGTAATCGTAGTAATTACAATTGAGTTTGTTTTTCTCTTTTTCTTTAACCTTTCCAATTAAGTTTCAGTATCAGAGATAGTTTAGATATATTAACAAATTTGAAATTTTAGGTTTTCTATGTTTTGAATCTTATTAACTAGTTTGGACAATATATATGTATTGGATGATTGATGAAACTTATCCCCCCAAAAAATTTAGACCATCATATGATTTGACTGTGTCCCCACCCAAACTCATCTTGAATTGTAGCTCCCATAATTCCTCCATGCTGTGGGAGGGACCTGGTGGGAGGTAATTAAATCATGGGGACAATTTCTCCCGCACTGTTCTCGTGGTAGTGAATAAGTCTCCGGAGATCTGATGGTTTTATAACAGGTTTCCCTTTTCGCTTGGCTCTCATTCTCTCTTACCTGCTGCCATGTAAGATGTGACTTTGTTTGTTCTTTGCCTTCCACCATGATTGTAAGTCCTCCCTAGCCACGTGGAACTGTGAATCCATTAAACCTCTTTTTCTTTACAAATTACCCAGTCTCTGTTATGTCTTTATCAGCAGCATGAAAACAGACTAATGCAGACCAGGACCCAATTTTTAAGTTTTTTTTTTTATTTGTTCTCAAATGTCATATTTTTATTGATTTTTTTTTTTTTTTTTTGATAACGTATGCCTTCTAAAAAAAAATCCAGGGAACCTGCATTTTCCCCAGTGGAAATTTTCAAGCATGCTTAAAAGTCAGTGGCTATTTCTGGTGAAAAAAATGACTTTATAGCTATTGTAAAATCATATCTGTATTGTTTAAATATTTTCTTTAGTTGAACAGTTTATTTCTTGTTGTTTGATAGATTCATTTAAAGCTACACTTTTCTCTCTAAATAGTACTTCACCTGCATCTTACTAATTTTATCATATGTGAAAAAATTTTAATGTCTTTCAAATTATATAACTTCTTATAATTTGAAAAAAAAAATTCTTCCTGTTTACTTTTTTGGATGTTGTTTAGTGACATTTCTGGCATACTTTCCTAAATTAATTAAGTATTTTAAATAATATTCATTTGTGTAAATGTACTGAAGTTTTGTCAGCCACTAGGTGTCAATTTTATTAAAAGCCCACATCTGCTTAAAATGAATTTATTCTCTGTACATTAACAGTTTTTTAAAGTTATATTATTCTAATCTTTTATAGTTTTCTTATCTTTTTGTTCATTAATACACCATGAGGTTATTATAAGATATTAAATTGTAGTTATTGCTGTATCTATAGCTCCCTGTAATTTTATCAATTGCATGTATCTATTATGTTTTATTGAGATGTTAATTCATTTACATGTATAAACATTCTCTTGATTCCCATCTTAAATTCTACTATATCTAATATGATTTACCACCTCATTCTGGTTTTTAGGTATATGTATTTATTGCCCATTTATTTCTAACAATACTTTATTCTGTTGTTTGCAACATGCCTTTTACAGATAATGTATTACTTGACTTTCTTTGTTATTTTCATCATCTTATCTGAAATAATTTATCTTCCGGTTATTAAGTATAACATTACACTTTTCCCTAAAACACTCTTTTATCTCTTTATTTAAAATAAATTTGTTTCTTTTCCTCACCTTTGTTAATTTATATGCATATCATTTTATTTTGCTTCTTTAAGATGTGTTCATATTTTGTTTGCTTATTTGTTTTTTAGAGAGAGAATCTTGATACATCATCCAAGCTAGAGTGCAGTTGTGCAACCACAGCTCACTATAGCCTTGAACTTCTGACCACAAATTATCCTCACACCTCAGACACCTGAGTATCTGGGAATACAAGTGTGCATCACAATGCCCAGCTAATTTAAAAAATATTTTGTATAGGCCGGGTGTGGTGGCTCACGCCTGTAATCCCAGCACTTTGAGAGGCCAAGGCGGGCAGATCACAAGGTCAAGAGATCGACACCATCCTGGCTAACATGGTGAAACCCCATCTCTACTAAAAAATACGAAAAAAAAAAAAAAAATTAGCCGGGCGTGGTGGTGGGCGCCTATAGTCCCAGCTACTTGGGAGGCTGAGGCAGGAGAATGGCATGAACCCGTGAACTCGGCTTGCAGTGAGCCAAGATCGTGCCACTGCACTCTAGCCTGGGTGACAGAGCAAAGACTCTGTCTCAAAAGAAAAAAAAAAAATTGTATAGACAGGGTCTGACTAGGTTGCACAGGCCAGTCTTGAACTCTCAGCCTCAAGCAATCATCTTGTCTCAGTCTCCCGAAATGGTGGGATTACAGGCATAAGCCACCATCCCCAGCCACCATTTCGTTTTCATTTCTCTGATGAACACCATTAGCTGATAACTCAATTTTCTTATCAGTGTCAAACATTTACCAATGTCTGTATTTTCTGTAGAAAAAGAACATCTTCTACCCCTCTAATCTATTGTTCTTTGTGTCCTCCTTCCATTGTTCCAATATTGGTTTCATCTGAAATACTGTATGTTAATTTCTATGTTTATACTTTTATTGTTTGGCCATTCAAAAAATCCAGCCATCAATAGATATTTGATTACAATTGTATTTTTATTAGAATTGCACTTCCATGGTGGGACTGGTGGTTTATTTTCTATGTCTTGTTGCTTCTAACTTGGATTAATTAATCTTCTTGCTGGGGAATCCCCAAAGTAATTTCAAGGCCGATCTTTTTGTAGCAATTTTCCTGAGTTTCTCAATGCCTGAAGACATATGTAATTCATTCTCTTATTTAACTGAGAGCTTAGATGAGAGGTGAATTTTATTTCAATTTTCCGTAAAGGGCAAGGGAGTAAATATTTTAGGCCTTTCAGGCTGTTTGGCTTCTCCCTCAATTACTTAACACTGCTGTTATAACAGAAGAGCATCCACAGACAGCATATTAATATCTTCGCATGAATGAGTATGTTCCAATAAAATGTTATATACAAAATAGGAAGCAGGATGGATTTGTTCTTCAGGCCATAGTTTGCTGACATTTGGATTGGGTTTAAATCAAATTCTGTCTTCACCTTATGTTGTTGTTTGCAGATTTCATTACTTTGTCTTTATTCACCAGTTGTATATTTGATAGATTTCAATTGACAGATTGTTCTTCTATGAATGATATCCTCTTTTCTCCAAGAAATTTTAGAATTTCCCCTTTTTTTAATCCTCTAAACTTCACAATGTGTGTCCAGCAGTCTTGATATGGCTTTTCTGTATTTTGTTTATTGTTACTCTCTTTGTCTTGTCTATTCTGTTCAAAACTTTATGAATATTTTCAGTCTGTGTTTAGTTTATTATTTCTACAAATATTGCCTCTTTTCTATTTATACTAGGCCTCTTTCTAGTTGCTGATGCTTCTGTTCTGGTCTTCTCATTTTTCTATCATCTGATCCATTTTTACATATATCTCTTTGATGAATTTTTCACTGATTTCCAGTGCACCACTTGTTTGCTACTGTATTATTCTGCCGTTCACCTGTAACACTGGTTTCTTTAGTTTGTTTTTCATATTTCTAATGTCTTCTTGTCAGTCTGAATATATTGTTTATGTTCTTTAAAAGTTTACTTTTTTCCCCATTAATTCTCTTCCTCTGTGCTAGATTTTTCTATTTGTTGATTCTCCCCCATAGGTCTTTTTCCTCCAAGGTGTCTCACTGTTTTGCTTGTGATTTTCTCTCTTTTTTTTTTTTTTTTCTTTCTCTTTGGGTGTCTCTACTGCTGTGGCTAGGTAAACTTACCGTGCCATATTGCTATAGTTTGAATGTGTCTCTCAAATTTCTTGTGTTGGAAACTTAATCCTCAAGCTCCTATTTTGATTGGTGGTGGGGCCTTTGGGAGGTAATTAGGATCAGGTCACCAGGGTGGATCCTCATGATGAGACAGGTGGTTGACAAGAAGGGAAAGAGAGACCTGAGCTGGCATGCCCTTGCCCTCTCACCATGCATGTCCTCCACACAGCAAGAAGTCCCCGCCCAGATGTCAGCATCATGCTCGTAGGCTTCCTAGTCTCCTTAACCATGAGGCTAAACAATTTTTATTCTTTGCAAATTTCCCAGTCTGTGGTATCCTGTTATTGCAACAGAAAACAGACTAATATGAAACTTTGTGTTTTCTCAAGTAAGATGTAAGATGGTAAATATGGCAGACTTCAGAAGAATTTCTTCCCGCAACCTGGGGCATATGCTTCTCATCTTTCCTCGACTCCACTCCTGGCCGTCGCTGAGTACTCCTTTCATTTCTGAACCTATTCCCTTATCCTTTTTTATATCTGTGGGCCTCTAGTCTTTTGTGTCGTTACCACAGGAGACAAAGAAGAAGTTCAGAGACTCTAGCTTGCCATATTGTTTTGGGGAAACAATTCTGGCTACACATGGGAGGAATTTCCAAATAAAATTAATACTGTCATCTATTAATCTTTGGTATTAATTAGAACTGTGCTACAGTTTATATGTTACTATGGTTTGAATGATGATGGCTCCTCTATAGCTCATGTTGAACCTTGATTCCCAATGCAACACTATTAAGAGGTATGTCCTCTAGAAGGTGATTGAGTCATGAGGGCCCTGCCTTCATGAATGGCATTAGATGCCCTTACAAAATGGCTTGACAGAGGGAGTTTGCTTCGTTTTTGCCTCTTCTGTCCCTTCTATGATGTGAACAAATAGTGATCTTCCCCTTGTTAAGGAAGCGGCAACAAGGCTCCATCTTGGGAGGAGACAGCAGTTCTCACTAGACACCCAGTGTGCTTGTGCCTTGATCTACCTAGCTTGAGAGCTTTGAAAAATAAATTTCTATTGTTTATAAATTATCCAGACCTAGGTATTCTGTTGCAGCAGCATAAAGGGAGCACGACATGTGATTTGAACTTATGAAATTAACTGAAAAAAAGGAAGCATGCAATACAATGCAGATATGGCTTTAGGAGAGCTTTATTTAAAGCATAGAAATGCTGTTGTGAGAAGGTTGTGCTTATTTTCCAGAGCACCCTAGTTGCCTACTTGGGCAATTGGTTTCATCATATGCAAGATCAAAAAGTAGATTAGATTACAAATTATCTGACCCTTGTTGGTTACTAAGAAATATTTACTATTGTATGACACATATATTTTACAGATAATTTTGAAAGGAAGCATGTTTTTCTCAGAGCAGAAGGTTCCATGTTATTAAAATCTGTGTTTATATAAAATGTGCAAATGAAGATTATCAAGGGACAGGAGTCATAACCCTTTGAGGCCATTTTGGTCTCCAGGCTCTTTGGAATGTAATATGGAAAAGATTTCAGATTTGAATTAACTTAGGGATAACAGGTGCCTAGCCCCTCATAGAGAAATTATTTGAATGTTCTTGAAAGTTAGCATTCTTTCTTTCAACAGTTTCACTTTATTATAAATACCTTATAATATTTTAAGTAGATTAAATTAATTGAATTAAAGTGACATATAAGCTGGTAAAGCAGAATAAAATTATTTTCCTTGATACAACCTCTTCCTATTTCATCTGCAAATAATATTCAAACTATTGTTCACCTTTTTAAAAAGTAGTTATTTCAAACATTCCAAACCTCCTTTAAGGTTAGTTACCTTTCCTCCCCCCTCAATTCAACTGCCTGAAGAACACCAATTAAACATATTATAAAACTATTTAATTTTGTATCAGCCCACTAACATCATACTTGTGAAAGTATAAGTTACAATAATTTTTATTAACTAAAATTTGAGAGAACAAAGTGTTTGCACTGATATTATTGGGTTTTCTTTCTTTCTATAATGAAATTAGTCTAGTAGCTCTTGAGTTTCTATAATTTTGGAAGGCCTAACACAAGGATAGACTTGTATTAACTTTGACCTAAGAGACATATAATATTGTAAATTACTCAATTACAAGTAAATTTTCAGAACAACATTAAAAATTGTATCACATTAATTTTTAAATAATGTTCTGAGTACTTATAATAACATACATAATAGTAACATTAAACTTATACTGGTATTCAATATTTGATCATCTTCTACTAGTCACTGAGTTAATACCATTGCAATTGATCTATATAATTGCCTGATCAAATTATCATATAGTGATATTTTGGGCTTAGAATTTTAGTACAAATCTAGTCATCTTGTCTTGCTTATATACTTAATTGTAAACCAAAAAGCATTACTTTTTTATACTGATGGCTAAGTAATTTATGCAGGTAATTAAAGAAGTGCTTCAATTTTCATTAAGTCCTTAAGAGTACTCTCTTTTCGATCTAGATTAAGCTTAATAGAGTCATTTGGATGCCCTTTTCACTGATTTGGAGTTTTGTTTGCAAACGAATTGGTCTTGTAAAACTTATTGACTTACTTTTCGCCTATTTCCTCATTTTATTGATCTATTAAAATATTGTCAGTGCCATAACAAGTTTACTTAAATAACTTCTCATTAGAATCAAAGGTTTCATACCCTTCTTATATAATAGTAAAAAAAAATTAGGTGCAAAGACTTCCTGAATATAGACATTGTTATCCTAGGCATTAAAATAAAAAGTTTAAAAATTAAAAATACAGGCACAGAAATTTTCATTATTGCCTTCCTGTTATTTGGTAGACTAAACCATTTATATAAAACATATGTTCTCCTAGTCAGAATATGAATGATACTGACATTATAATAAAGAAAATATAATAGAATTTATTTATACTGAAGTAAGCCATTTGGTTTATTTTGTTTATTTAGTTGTTTTGTGTACCTCTCATATAGATTTAGTAGTTATTCTTGGACAATATTATTTTCCTTCTAGGATACCTTCTACATGTTATTTTTTCCTTTTAGGGCACATATAGAGAAATAAAAAAAAAACCTTTTTTTTCTGAAATAGAAAAAATATTATAGTACCCTGAATTAAAATTACCAAGTATAATTTAACTCTGTTTAAGCCATAGCATAGAATATAGCTCTACACTGTTTACCTGAGTCAAAATATACAATAAAATTGGAAAGATAGGCTGAAATTCTGGTTAGAGATGATATTCAACACCATCGTACTTCATTTGAAAAGAAGTTTTATGTTTCAAGTTATATATTCTTCTGCTTCACTCCGTAACCTTTTTCATGTCATATACTTTGGCTTTCCCTGCTTATTTGGTAATTTGATATATGAAAATGTAACAATTCCTGGATATTCATTGCTTCGCTTCTTGACCTCGCCCCCAATGAGAAGTCGGCTGTATACAGAAAAGAGTCATCTGCAAGATTTACTATTCAATATCTTAGACTATTTTTCTTTAAGAGACTTTTAAAAAATAAATAAATGGAAGCAAAGGTTTCACTCAATTTAACTAATTATTTCAACTGTATGAGCAGGTATATGTGTCAGGTGCTGCATGTATTAATAATTCAAACACAGATCCTGCCCTCATGGATATTTTCATCAATTACCGGGGAATATCACAGTCTTCTGAGTGTCAATCACCAGAAGTTTGCCTTGTTTAAATCATTTTTTAAAACTTATCCATCTGTTAAAATGTCTTAGAATTAGAGATCCTCACAAATTATTTTTTATTGGTTTTCACATTTATCTCGATGTGATTACACATATGATACAGACAATGCTAATTGTTATCGGAAATTATATTCTTCAAATACATTAGTAGTTCTGCAAATATATAGGCATTTTTTAAAGAGAAAATCTATTCTTATTCAATAAAATTCTAGGAGATCTAGTAAAAATACTGAAATCTGTTATAATGCAAATATAATATAAAGATAAATATGTTACTACAAAGAAATTTAGTAAATAAGTAAAAGACAAAAAAACTTCTACATGCTATTTTTTGCTAGATCTTAAAGTCTACTCTAAACATCTTACGGTTATCTAAATTTAGAATTAATGTAAATTATGACTACTAACATTTATGAATTGTTATATTTATATATTGAGTCAACATTTTTGGCAATATAAATAAAATCATTTATTTAGAAAAGATTTCAAGTTGTGTTGACTAAAAAAAGTCATGACACATTTACTCATTACATCATATAAATTACGGAAATCATCATTTTACTTTTATAGAAGTACACAATATTCATTTTTGAAAGACAGTAATTTAGAATGAGATCATAAAGTGAATGAAATGAGATAATCAGAAAGTTAATATCAGATAGGTTTTGAGGTTAAACTCAATGACCGAATTTTTTTCAAATGTTTACTTTGTAATTGTACACGTTGTACTATCTCACACAATGTTTGATTTATTCCAAAGTTGTTTGGTCCTGAAACAATAATAAGGTGACAAATGTAACCTTGAGACCACATCTTATTGAATGATGAGAACATAAAGTTATATTTCAAATTTTTGGTTCAATTCTTTCTTGTTCAAACTTTCCAGGAGACAGCTCAGAGTCCAGACTCAGTTTTCGGGAATCATACTCCAGATGTGAAAGTTCAGGGTTACCCTATTCTTTGAACACTGTAATACAGGGAAACTACTTCCAACACTGCATGGGAGATGCCATTTTTCTTGATTGATTTGTCTAGGCTTCATTTGCCAACTATCAAGAATGTACAACCTTCTGGATTTATGCTAATCTTTTTGACATGAGAACATCTATTCATTAAGTTTCCTCAATTTGCTAGCGATAGAGACCATTCTATCATTCATTATTGCTAAATTTTAGTCAATGAATAACTCCTTTGTATTAATTTATTCTATCTTATTTTTAAGGCATAAGCCAGTCAATAAATATCCTTTTAAAAAGTTTAGAAGAATTAATGAATCCTCTATTTAACAAAAATACCTTACTCAAAAGTTTGTTTTTATAAAACTGCATGTGATTAAAATCTCAGGATTGTCATAATCTATTTCTTATCCCTCTCCTTTATCAATCTGTAAGATTTTTGGGATAATTTGACAAGTTTTTACATTATCCCCGATTGAAAAACTCTTAGGCCAGGATACTTGTGCTAGGCAAAAATTGCATTTATTTTATTCCCTCAGTCAGACTTTTTAAAAAGTTTTTGACTTTGACATAATTGAAATTTTACTAGAATTTCAGTTGGTACAATATCTCCTTACTTGCCTCTTCTACTATTATAGATGTTATGAAAAGGAATAATAGGGAAAGTGACAGTGGCTCACTTCAGGTGATGAATTATATTTTTATTCACCTAAAACTATCATTTGTTTCTGAAGGTTAGACCTTATTCTCTGTCTATATGTCTGATTGACAGAAGTATATTCATGAACATGTAAAAAAGCACACTCATCTCCTACCTGTTTTATTTTTCTCCTTCCTAACCAGTAAAGAACCTTGCCAAGCCACTATAAATTAACTAATAAAGGGAAGCTATGACAAACTTTTATAGATAGAGGTAACTCATGCCTCTCTTTTTATTCTCTGCATAATACGCTAAGTAACAGCTTGACATAAGAACAAAGGGATGGGAAAGTTGCTGCTAAAACCACATAGTATTTGATCTTTGTCATAGAGAAAGGAAATATATTTAAATGGTAGTTTAAATATAACATGCTTGTAAAAAAATGGAAGAGATTTTTATCAGTGTTTGACATATACTTATTATAGTACTACTTTTTTTCTGTCAAAATAAATAAAATCCTATTTTATTTAGTAGTTTTAAATGTTACTTTCTAAGAATTTTTTTATTAGGAAGATTTTTATTGGGTTCTAGTTATGGTTGACTAATGTGCACAATTCTGTTTTATATTTTTGCATCAGTATATAGACAAACATTCCAAATATTTACATGAATTAAATTTTTAAAAATAATTTATTGAACCTTTTATTTAGCTCTTTCTGGTTCAGAGGGTCCCAGTTGAAATAATTGTAGATGTAAAAATTTTTATAATATGTTCATTTAACAAAATTCTTAAATAGACGTCAGCTATGTGTTATAAAAATATAAATTTTATTTGAAACTGAACATGTTGGGCATCTTGATCTAGCCAAAAAAATTAATATGTTAAATGCCTCTCATATATCTATAATTTTTCTTTTTTTTCACTGCACATGTTTTAAAAAGCTAGATTAAAATGACTAAAGTTCTCCATGTATCCATTTTCACAATTTCTGGTTTGCCTATTGAAAGAAAAAAATAAGGTGAAGCTTATGTGCCATTGTGATTTAAATTATACACAGATATTTTAGATAAAGGTAAGAGTTGAAGAGCTCAAAAATAGCATTTTATGAAATATTAGAAAGACCTGGCCAGGTGTGGTGACTCACGCCTGTAATCCCAGCACTTTGGGAGGCTGAGGTGGGCCGATCACGAGGACAGGAGATCGAGACCATCCTGGCTAATATGGTGAAACCCCGTCTCTACTAAAAATACAAAAACAAAATTAGCCAGGCGTGGTGACTGGCGCCTGTAGTCCCACCTACTTGGGAGGCTGAGGCGGGAGAATGATGGGAACCCGGGAGGTAGAGCTTGCAGTGAGCCGAGGTCGCGCCACTGCACTCCAGCCTGGGCGACAGTGCCAGACTCCGTCAAAAAAAAAAAAAAAAAAGAAAGAAAGAAAGACATATTTGTAAAAGGCAATGGCAAGGGTAAATTAAAGCGAACATAATAATACTCTTACATGAATCAATCATTAACCAGCCATTTTGGGAGAAAGTGAGTAAGGGTAACTTCAGAGTATTTTAAAGAGAGAACTCTGCAGGGCTACCATAAAACTATGATGTAATCCACTTACACCATGAAACTATGGTGTGATCCATCCTTTAAAAATAAGATGGAAGGAAGGATAGAGGGAAGAAGTATTTCATCTGTTAATTCACTAAATATTGTCATAGGAAAGATTTGATAGTTAAACCAAAGAAGTGATAATATGTGCAGTGCAAAGAAAGTGGCTGTCAAATAATAATAATAATAGCCCAATCAGACCAGCATCTATAAGGGGCCATTTGGGATAAGAACCACCAGAGATATGAAATAACTTCTGGACTCTTTGTTCTAAAATTGGTCAGAGGAATCCTGGCATAATTTAATTCTGGGAGAACAGTTATCTAGCACATATAAATATTGAAATAATATAAATGCATAATATTTACCAACACATACTGTAAAGACAGTCCATTCAATTTTATATTCTTTCTCCAAAAGGATATTACTCAAGAAGTATGAATGTGTGGATACTTAACATGTTAAAAAATGTATAATGTAAATGCTCACCAGAGACAATACTTTTAGAATTACAAATAGTCATGCTTGCCAGTTATTAATAACATTTTAATATTAGTCTAGATTATACAATACATCTATAAAACTAAAATGAGAAAATTACTGCATCAAAATTATTTTTGAAGCTCAAATATTACAACATTTACATAAAATTAATTAAGAAAATACATTAAAACTCAAGTAGCTAATAACAACATAGAAAGAGTTAGGCACAAAAGTATTTTTCAAAATCAACTTTTGAATATATAAGACATTAAATTGAAGATACATATCAAAATTAATAAAAGTTACAAAATATATAAAGTAATGATCTTAATGGATAAAACACAACTTCTAACCTAAAGATATAAAAGAGCCGGGAACACAGATGTGGCATTTCCTACAAAGCAACACAATTTAAACATAGTTCTTAATTATTTCTTGTATTTTAAATGTTATGCCAAAATATGAAGGCAGGCAGGTAGGCAAGAGGATTATTAAGTGCAAACCAAAAAACACAAGTTACCTTGGAAAATAAACTGATGAGAGTAGATAAGAAATCTTTCAAAAGGAAGAATACAAAATAGGAATCTATGAAAAAATAATTTTCTAAATAAAAATTACAGCAAAATATTCAATTAGATAAAGATGCTAACACCCCTATTTACAACAGAAAAAAGTCAATAAAAATATCAAGTAAATGATTTTGTTAAGTGATCAAGAATTATAAATTAGATAATTAAATAAATTCAGAACATTTTTAGGATATAAACTTCAACAGATTTTCCAGGTAATTGAGTAATTTAAGATCTTCCAGAACATATTCAAAAGAATCTATGATAATGTAATTGAAAGTGTATATTTCATAACATTTTGCATTTGTAAGAACCAGCACATTAATAATTGTAATTTTTATAGCTATTCAAAATAATATGTAATGATTGTCTAAATAGATGGGATTATAAAGACCATGAAATGACGCTGATACTCATATAATTCATATATAAAATAATTGTGCCAAATAATTATATATCAACATGAATTACTTCCTCCAGAAATTTTTATATTAAATAAGAAATAGAAATATTTTGGAATGTGATTCTATGTATGCATTTTAAACAGTGAATTTCAATCCTTAATTATTGCTCAACGATGAGTCATTATATGATTATCACACGTTATCTTCTGGCCTGTTTCATTTTTCTCTAAGTCAATATTCTTTGATGGTACAGAATTTTCCAATGATTAAAGTATAAGTAAAGGGAAATAAAATTCCAAGATAAAAGGATTACTTTAAAGTTGCTATCAGAATACAGTCATAACTATAATATAAATTTTGAAAATGCCTTTTTATATATTTAAAAGACAAATATATTTTAAAGGAGAAACTGGTTCTTCACCCTATGTGAAAAAAAAGACTTTGTAAATAACATTTTATTATTATTATTGCATAATTTTATTAATTTATTATAGTTGCTTCTATAGCATCTCTTGAGTATCTAAAATATAAACACATTGCTAGCCAATGCCTATTAGTTAATGGAATAAAAGATTTATACAAATATTTTTCAGAGTGACTCAAAAATATATCTCTCAAGAGCTCTTGTTATGGTGAATTCTTTGGTTATTTGTCATATTGAAAGAGAATATTTATATATAATATAAATCTTCTACAATATTATATATATATAGCCCCAAATGAGACAAAACTAAGACTTCAAAAGAAAACTTACCATGATGAAATAAGATCTTAAATACTCTTGAAAGTTACATCAGGTCCCTGACAGAGGTTCAGCACCTCCACACTGATTACTTAGGCTTAACAACAAAATCTGATTCATGAGAAGGAGTTAATAGTTAATTACTCTGCCATGGTATCTACAGACTTGGGGAGATAATAGCTATGCATTGAAACACGATGGAAACAAAATTTTACCATGTGAGTAAGGAATGGCATGACATTGTATTGTTGGCAAGAATTTGAAGCTATTTGTAAAACTTCATCCATTCTGCATTGCAGAATCATGAATAGGCATGAGAGAAATGTTTTTAAAAGGATAAACAAACTTGAAAATTCTCTTTCTCATTCTTGAAAACAGAACAACTTAAGATTGAATAAGCAGAAAGGATTCCTGAAATATTGAAGTGATGAGAAGCTGCAATAAAAGAAATCAAAGAGCCAGAGTTGTTAATGAAGTCAGTAAAAATTAAAAATATATTACCATGTTAACATTGCCACCAAGCTAAGAGAAGTTAATAAAAATATAAAATATTGATATGTGATAATCATGTACTAACATAATATGGTATAATAATGATACTGTGAATTGTGCATATCTGTATGTATAATTAGAAAGTGAGATAGAAATTGAAAGAACACTTAAAAATAAGTAAAATTAGTCTTTAAAAGTAGTGATTTCCATGTTGATATATTTGAGGCAGTTATTACCTATATATACTTTTCTGTTTTCCAGCTTTTTAAACAGTACAACTATGTTACATGTATATCAAAAAATAGCATTATGATATATCATTATCATGAGAAGTAGGTCTTTAAAAATTAAGGAAAATATATATTATTATATAAACTTTTAATTATGAACATTACATTTTCTAATGAGTTGGCATTAATCTGATTTATAGAATATATAATATTTCAAACATTACATTCTTTATTGCCAATCTAGCTAATGTAGACAAACTCTTTTATTTAATATATAATAACCATTATTTAAATCAAAATAACTGTCAATTTAAACATATATGTCATACAATACTATTCAAGTATTGACAAAATAAGAAGATTTCTGACAGAGCTTTCCATCAAAAGGGTAAATAT
The DNA here is from genome assembly GCF_028885655.2 of Pongo abelii. NCBI lineage: Eukaryota > Metazoa > Chordata > Mammalia > Primates > Hominidae > Pongo > Pongo abelii. The sequence goes on from NC_071989.2 coordinate 28,568,060, forward strand.
CAAAATTATTCAATTAAATTGACACTATCCAAAAAAAATCTGACACTTTAAATTTAGGCTTGTTTTTGTATACAACCATTTTTTTTTGAGCCATACATTTCTACTTATTTGACGTCTTAAATTTGTAAAATATTGACCTAAAGAAAATAAAATAAAATGGCTGATTTTTCTTTGATTCATTCTGCCTTTTGAAACCAGTTAAATGATTTGCAACAAAGTAAAACATAAACATTGCACGTTTTCCTTCATCAGCCATTTCCCTAACAGGCAAATCATATACAAGTAGACTAATTTGTATCCCCTAATGTCTTGTGATCTATGGCATTAAGTATAAAATGCCCTTCTAATTACATTGTTGGGCTCTGCTGGAGCCTATTATACTTTTATTTTCCTACGGTGAGTCTTTTAAGATTTAAGAGGTCTATAGGCTTGCTGTGCCTGGTAGGTTAGACTTAATGCCTCAGTGCCCCCACTGAGCCTATTTTGGATAAAATTTTAAAAAGAGAAAAAGTTATTCAAATGTAAGTAAAAGGCAGCGCATTGGTGTTCATTTTCAATTAACTCTTCTATTTTTGAGAAATAGTAACTTAATATGAAGAGTATGATCAAAACATATTTTTAAAAAATCATTTTAACAATGAATGAATTAATCAAGCACTGAATAATTTTGAGATATGTTTTATTGCCTTTTTATTTTTCCCTTCCAGCAAGATGTGATTACAATAGGGAAAACAGAAAAATACCTGAAATGTCCGTGTTTTCAATTAGAATGTTGCAACAATTCTCCACTCCTTTTTTCTGTAATACTTGAATATTTCATATGCCATTGAAAAAAAGGTTAAATGTTAAAAAAATGCAATTCTTGCTTTACTTTTTTACCTAAATCAGAGAGACATGATCATCAGTTAACCTTCAAGCTGAAATTAACTGAGCAAGCACATACTTCTTTAAATGTGTTCCACCTTTAGTAATATTATTTAAATGTTCTGATGAACTGAAAGAAACTATATTTCATAAAAAGAGATTTTTATCTTACTTTCAAGGATATGACATTCTAATAAGAATCTCCTTAAGCCTCTAGATTTTAAAAATTTCCAGCAACTACTTACATGATAGTTATTCATATGGACTGAAAAATATTTAGCACCTAAAAGTTTTAGACTATAACTTGCCAGTCTAAAGTCAATAAGAATGTTAATTAGTATAGAATAAATAAACTAATGATGTCTCTAATTAATTTTATAAAGGCAAAACATATTATCTTTAGATTTTCATAAATTATTCTATGCAAAAGTGAAACAAGTCTGTTACTCAAAATGCATGCCTATGAAATCATTAAGGTAAAAATCATCATTTTTTTCAATAAGATGTATTTTTTATATAGTCATCTTCTATATTTTAAGTTAAAATGCAGCTACCCTTTCAAAGTGTACATTCTTTGTCTTTTTTGATCTTTGTTGGTTTAAAGTCTATTTTTTCCGAGACTAGGATTGCAACCCCTGCTTTTTTTTCTTTCCATTTGCTTGGTAAATATTCCTCCATCCCTTTATTTTGAGTCTATGTGTGTCTTTGCATGTTAAATGGGTCTCCTGAATACAGGAGACCGATGGGTCTTGATTCATTATCCAATTTGCCAGTCTGTGTCTTTTAATTGGAACATTTAGCCCATTTACATTTAAGGTTAATATTGTTATGTGTGAATTTGGTCCTAACATCATGATGCTTGCTGTTTTTAACTCATTTTGCACATTAGTTGGTTCAGTTTTTTCATAATGTCATTGGTCTTTATGTTTTGGTGTGTTTTTGCAGTGGCTGGTACCAGTTTTTCCTTTCCATGTTTAGTGCTTCCTGTGCAAGTCCCCCAGCTCCTTGCACTTCCTGGGTGTCGTGATGCCCCACCCTGCTTCTGCTTGCTCTCTGTGGGTTGCACCCACTGCCTAAATCAGTCCCAATGAGATGAACTGAGTACCTCAGTTGGAAATGCAGAAATAAACCACCTTCTCTGATGGGCTTGCTGGGAGCTGCAGACTGGAGCTGTTTCTATTTGGCCATGTTGGCTCCTCGCCCTACTGCACTTAAATTTAAGCACTGTATTTATGCTAACCAAGTGCTCACAATTATTTATTACTTGACTTGATCAAGCTTTAGTCAGACTTCTCTTTTTCCAAAGGCCCCTGAACTTTGGCTCATAGATAAACTTAATTAGGAAAATATCTTCCCTTAATGGGTCATTCTGACTGACGAAATAAATATTTTTCTGTTAAACCATCTTTCTCATATGTGCTCAACTCCGCTGCTCACCCTCCACCTCCCTAGATCCCCAAAACATCCTGCTAGTTATGCTTACCTGTCTCTATTTTTAATGCTTTTTCCCAATTGTAGTCATCTTTTCTAACAATATCTCTCTTTACCTAAATTCAGATTTGTTTTTACTTCTCATTGACATTTTGCCTTCATGCAAAATCTCAATGTACTCGATAGAATTTGCCACATCTGGTTAAGAATTAATGAATTAAGTGTCAAAATATATAATGAGCTGAACATGAAATATTTGTCAAAAATAAATAAATGCAATGGGCCATTTAGAAGAATCAATAAGACTATTCTTAGCTTACACTCAAAAAAGAGTAAACCCTGGCTACAGTACTATATAATTCCACACTCTGCAATTGGAGAGAAATGGGCTTAAGATAGAAATAAGTGTAATGAAAAGACTGAAAATCCCAGTGAAAGAAGCAAGAGGAAATGAAATGAAATGAAGTAACACCCTTTGGGGTCATAAAATGCATTAGGGAACATGATGTAAAGATACTAAACAAGCGCTCTTCATTTCTTCTAAAAAAGATAAAAATAAATAATAGTGATCTGTGGTCATAAAAACTGAGGTTAGGGAGATAAAAATACTATTTACATATCCAAATTGAATATTGAATATAGTGAAAATATAATAAATATATTGGTTAGGAGGACAGTAAGAACAGAATTTTTTCTTTTTCTTTCTGATATCTCAGTTGTGGTACTGCTTTTAGGCGAAGAATAATATAGTTCAATAGCTCTTTCACAGTAATGATACTAAAACTTTTGAAGTGTGATGTTGGTTTTCAAGTGGAATTATTTTCATACCAGCTTGCATCTTTAAGATTGTAACGGAGAAGTGCTTGTTAATAAGGAAACCTAGGTAATTATTACTAAGGAGAAATAAGGTTCCATTTTACTTTTAAGAGAGCAGTTATAGCTGAATAAAATACACTGCCACTATTTATATTCTTCAGACAGAGTTACTATTCATTTACTTTGATTTATTGTGTTTCTATTGCTTATTCACCTTAAATTACATTTTATTGTTTCCATCTTGAACAGTAATAGTGTCATAATCATGAATGAGTTTCTCACATCAAAAAGTGTGTACCTGCTGCTTTCCATCTGCTTTTCTTCCTCTTTAACCTTGCTGGGACATCTAAAGAGATACATAATAAATCAGGTAAAAGTTCCTACTATAAAGTATCTTTCATTGTTACATGCAGGACTCAAAAAATCTAGTTAATTTGCAAATAGGGAAAAAACTTATACTTTTTATACTCATGGACAATCTGCCTCTTATTTTTCCTTTTATTATTGACATTGCAGTATCATACCCAAAGAAATCCCAAAATCATAAGAGCACATCATGATGAACTTTTACAAATGTTGCAAATTTAATAATCTGTTCAAAAAAAACTAGAGAAAAAAAGATTATACAGTCAACACATGGTTGCAAGCCCATAAGGCACAGTAAAATGTTTGTCTTCTAAAATTTCAGACACTGAATTTACTTATACTTTTCCGCTGAAAATTCTGTGAGATATATTATACTTCATTTCAAATTTCCTTAAAGTTTAATCAAAGGTATGCACATCTTCACAAGTGCTCTATTTTTAAAGATATAATGCAAAAAAAAAAAAAACTTTGTAAATGATACGTCATTTGATTTGAATGGACCATTTATCCTTGTAGATTTTATTGCTCTGGGAATGAAAGTGAAGAAGTATAAAGAATATATGCATACTTTCAAACTTTTATTAATGCATTGAGGGAGTACTAGATCATTTTTTTGCTTTTAAAGACAGATGGAAGTGAGTAGTGATAATGTAACAATTTGCATAGGCAGTTCAATCAAGTCATTCCTCCCACCCACAATTCATTCAGTTGAGCACTTTGAATCTTATGAAAATATACTGTGAATATAAAAATAAATGCATGTATATATGTGCATGCATATGATTTGTATGTACACACAATACTTTCTATATTACTGTATTTGAAAAGGCATTTCTCTTCTAATGCATATGCAATTTGGGGCAGGTAGAAGTTTCACTCACAAAAAAAATTGTTTATTTTCTCAATGTACTCAGCCTTGCCTACATTTGTTCAAGTAACCTTGTGCTGTCAAAGTCCTAATCGGACTTCTAGCTTTGATTTTTTTTTTCCCATCAAAGCACTCAAAATGCCAAATCTTGGCTCTCTGACAATACCACCAAAACAATCTGTTGATTAAAACAAAGTGGAATTTATTGCTTATCACAATAATTAAGATGAAATGTTGACAGACTCTTAGTAGGATCTCAGAAGGGTATGTGTATAAGTGCAATATTTTTTAAGTTGGGTGGGGAGTCTTGCTTGTCTTTGAGTATAAATCTTGAGAGAGTGAAGAGTTTCAAGGTGTATTAATTCATTTTCCGACTGCTATAAATAACTGCCCAAGACTGGGTAATTTATAAAGAAAGGAGATTTAATTGACTCACAGTTCTGCATGATTGGTGAGGCTCTGAGAAACTTACAATCATGGTGGAAGGTGAAGAGGAAGCAAAGTACCTTCTTCACAAGGTGGCAGGAAGGAGATATGTGAATAAGCGATGGAGGAGAACCTCTTATGAAACCATCAGATCTATTGAGAACTCATTATCATCAGAACAGCATGGGGGAAACTGCCCCCATGATCCAGTCGCCTCCACCTGGTCTCTCCCGTGACATGTGAGGATCATATGGATTATGGGAATTCCAATTCAAGATGAGATTTTGGGTGCGGACATAAACAAACCATATCACAAGGCTAGGCCTTAGAGAAAAGTCTTGTGGAGTCACTGAGCCTAGTTGAACTATCTATTTTTAGTAGTCGAATACTTTCAGGAAATTTCTGAAACAAGTAGTAAAAGTTAGGTAGAAATATGCATTCCTGAACAGATGTTTTCCAGCGTTACGTGATCATATTAATGTGAGAAATAGAACAGTAAGATTGTGCTAATGAAGTCATTAAGCTATGAGGGTGTAGATGATTTGATTGTTAGTATCCAGCTTAGTATCAATCACCTTTTGTTGTCATTCTTCAGTTTAAGCTGAAGGATAGAACATCAACATCTGGAGAAGTGGTCAGTCCATTTTTCATTTCTTGTGAGGTATTATAATCACATTGTATTAGTCCATGTTCATGCTGCTGATAAAGACATATCCAAGACTGGGAAGAAAAAGAGGTTTAATTGGACACACAGTTCCACGTGGCTGGGGAGGCCTCAGAATCATGGTGGGAGGTGAAAAGCACTTCTTACATGGCAGTGACAAGAGAAAATGAGGAAGAAGCAAAAGCAGAAAACCCTGATAAACTCACCAGATCTTGTGAGACTGATTCACTATCATGAGAACAGCACTGGAAAGACTGGCCCCCATGATTCAGTTACCTCCCCCTGGGTCCTTTCCACAACATGTGGGAATTCTGGGAGATACAATTCAGGTTGAGATTTGGGTGGGGACACAGCCAAATCATATTATTCCACCTCTGCCCTCTTCAAGTCTCATGTCCTCACATTTGAAAACCAATCATGCCTTCCCACAGTCTCACAAAGTCTTAACTCATTTCAGCATTAACTCGAAACTCCACAGTCCAGTTTCATTTGAGACAAGGAAATTCCCTTCCACCTATGACCTTGTATATTCAAAAGCAAGCTAGTTACTTCCTAGATACAATGAGGGTACAGGCATTGGGTAAACACAGCCATTTCAAATGGGAAAAATTGGCCAAGACAAAGGGGTTACAGGGCTCATGCAAGTCTGAAGTCCAGCGGGTCAGTCAAATTGCAAAGCTCCAAAATGATCTCCTTTGACTACGGGTCTCACATCCAGGTCATGCTGATGCAAAAGGTGGGTTCCCATGGTCGTGGGCAGCTCTGCCCCTGTGGCTTTGTAGGGTAAACCAACCTCCTGGCTGCTTGCAAGGGCTGACGTTGAGTGTCTGCAGCTTTACCAGATGCACTGTGCAAGCTGTTGGCGGATCTATCATTATGGGGTCTGGAGGACAATGGCCCTCTTCTCACAGCTCCACTAGACAGAGCCCCAATAGGAAATCTGTGTGGGAGCTCTGGCCCCACATTTCCCTTCCACACTGCCCTAGCAGGGGTTCTCCATGAGGGCCCTACCCCTTCAGCAAACTTTCTCCTGGGCATCCAGGTTTTTTGATACATCTTCTGAAATCTAGGCAGAGGTTCTCAAATCTCAGTTCTTGACTTCTGTGCACCAGCAGGCTCAACACCACGTGGAAGCTGCCAAAACTTGGGGCTTCCATCCCTCAAGCCATAGCCGAGCTCTTCATTGGCCCCTTTCAGTCATGATTGGAGCAGCTGGGACACAGAGCACCAAGTCTCTGGGGTGCAAACAGCACGGGGACCTTGGGCCCAAAGCACAAAACCACTTTTTCCTTCTGGGCCTCCTAGCCTGTGATGGGAGGGGCTCCCATGCAGGTCTCTGAAATAGCCTGGAGACATTCCACTCCTCCCCCTCGCCCACCCCGCCCTGCCTCCCATGGTCTCGGGGATTAACATTAGGCTTCTTGCTACTTATGCAAATTTCTGCAGCCAGCTTGAATTTCTCCTCAAAAAATGGGTTTTTCTTTTCTACTGCATTGTCAGGCTGCAAATTTTCTGAACTTTTATGCTCTGGTTCCCTTTTAAAATGGAATGCTTTTGACAGCACCCAAATGACCTTTGGAATGCTTTGCTGCTTAGAAATTTCTTCCACCAGATACCCTAAATCGTCTCTCTCAAGTTTAAAGTTCCACAAATCTTTAGGGCAGGGGAAAAATGCCTCCAGTCTCTTTGCCAAAACACAACAAGAATTACCTTTGTTCCAGTTCCCAACAAGTTCTTCATCTCCATCTGAGGCCACCTCCACCTGGACCTTATTGTTCATATTACTATCAGCATTTTTGTCAAAGCCATTCAACAAGTCTCTAGGAGGTTCCAAACTTTCCCACACTTTTCTGTCTTCTTCTGAACACTCCCAACTGTTTCAACCTCTGCCTGTTACACAGATCCAAAGTCACTTCCAAATTTTCAGGTATCTACAGCAATGTCCCACTCTAGTGGTATCAATTTACTGTATTAGTCCATTTTTATGCTGCTGAAAAAGACATACCCAAGACTGGAAAGGAAAAGAGGTTTAATTGGACTTACAGTTCCACATGGTTGGGGAGGCCTCAGAATCATGGCAGAGGATGAAAGGCACTTCTTACATGGTAACAACAAGAGAAAATGTGAAAGAAGCGAATGTGGAAACCTCTGATAAGCCCATCAGATTTCATGAAACTTATTCACTATCATGAGAATAGCATAGGAAAGACCAGCCCCCAAGATTCAATTACCTCCCCCTGGTTCCCTCCCACAACAGATGGGAATTCTGGGAGATACAATTCAAGTTGAGATTTGGGTGGGGACACAGCCAAACCATATCACACCATATTAAGTATTTGAGTGTATTTGTTTCAACTCCATGAGTGTCAGATTTTCCAGTTCTTTTACTTGAAGGGTCACTTTTTAGATCATTTGACAGGACAGCAGCAATACATGAGAATTTAAAGTTTGGAGATTACACACTTGAACACAGCAAAGTGGAAAATAATAATTAAAAAAAATTATATGAACAGATCCTGTGATTCAGTTTTTAAGCAAAAACTTAATTCCTAAAGTAAGCTGAGGCCCACTTCCTAAATTGCTCTGAAAACAGATATTAATTCCAATCTAAAGAGCCCACAGAAATATGTGGCACTATTACCCAAAGTATCTATATTTATGGCTTTTTATTTTTTTTAGATCCCTTTAGAAGATTAAAATCCAAAAGATTTGTAGGGATTGAGTACAATATTCTTCTCCTTAAACAACACATGCTCCTTCTTGAGAAGGTGATATTATGTTTTGGAAACCTATTCCAAGCAAACTAATTTCCAATTTAGTGAATCCTTTGGTCTGAGAGTTCTGTAACCTTGGCTTGACCTAGTTCTCTTGCTATCCTCAGACTATGGCATGTAGTATCCTCCTGACTTTGAAGGCCTGTTTTAAAGAATAAATTGAAGAGGCTTAAGGACAATAGAAGGCAACTAGAATTTCTCTTGAATAGTTAGAGTTGCAGGTTCTTAGATGTCTAGATTATTATAGTGTTTGCCATGTAAAAAAGGCACATAGAGGTTGAGCCAAATTACATAGGAAATCAACTGATTGTTAATAGAAACTGGTATCAAGGGAAGCTTGGTGGCTCCCATAAGAAAATGTGCACAGACTCATCAGATGAGTTTGATTATTCACTAGCTAAATCATGAGTAAACTTCAACTTGTTATTGACTCATGCCAGTAAGTGAATAAAGATGCAAAAAACAAATTTTAAGAATGTGAGACTTATAGGTAGCAAATGTGTATTAATAGTTCAAAAATTTAAGCCAGCCAAAAGAAAACAAAGTAGCTAGGAAAAAATATGCATACATGTTACAATGTGATAACATGCCCCTCTAGCTATCTGAGTCTTGTTCTCTGGATCTTGAGTGGAAACTATCTACCTCCTGATGTCTATTTGCTTCTCAAAGATTTCTGATCATCTTCAGCCTGAAGGTTTTTATCTTGATAGTCTTCAAGTGATTTGAGAATGGCTCATGTCTCTACCTGACAAACAATGAGTCAAGGACAAGGACCTTGACATTTTCACTGATATGATAATTGTAAACCATATTTGATAAGGTTCTTTCTAGTAGGTTTCAAATATTGTCTTTTTCTGATACATTCCCAAGGAACCAGTTGTCCAGAATTTGTTTATGGAGAGGTAGTTTAGTATGATGTTGTGAAATGGATGCCAAGATTCAGTGAGAATACTAAGTGTATTGCCAGAGAGTGAAAATTTGAGTTGGCAATGACATTCTCAGAAACACTGTGTGGCGTCTAAAGGCTTTATGTAATTTTTAAAGGTAGTAATAAACCCCAAAAGTGCTGATCTCACTGGAATTAAAAGTAATAGCAATACCATGGGCGATGGAACTTTAAGGGTCTCTGAAAGCATTGCCAATTTTACTTTCAGAATTTCATTTGTACTTACTCAGTGTCTTTTCCAAAGATCAAGAGGGATAGGCACAGTTAAATTTCTTATTAATTGTCCAGATTTTAAGTTCCAGTAAAGTAGGTGCTTTTGTCATTAGTTATTTTGGAATCTCGTAGGTTTAATTACAAAATTAAGTAATTATTTATTATTGTTAAGACAATACCTCTCTGGCAAGGAAAAGCTTCAATTAACTTCAAGAATAAACACAAAATGATAAAAACTTATTTAATACATATTGCAGGTAAGTAGTATAAATTATATTAGGAGATGTTAAAAAAAAACCTCAATCCAATGTATAGGAACTTGTCAATATCTCACCTTTGCAATTTAACTGGGTTTACAATTGCAACATATAAAACATGCACCAGAGACACTGTCAAAACTTTTAGTCAAGTTTCCAAAAAAAAAAAATTATTGCTTGAGAACAGTGGATAATTTGTATTTATTGTAGTAAAATACTAAATAGTTCTGACTAATATTATTACATTTAGGAATGCTAGCAAAAAAAAAAAAGAGCACAAAATTATCTCTTGAGATTTAACATACAATATGTAAGCGTATACTTAAGTATCTTTTTTGGATCAATAACATATTATAACCAGTGAGGGTGCTGCTTTTTAACATAACACATACCTTCACAAAACTGTCAAGAAACATCACCGTATTTTCTCTGACTTAGGAGGGTGTTTAACTAAGATAGAAAGGGTGGGGGGAGGATGGAGAGAAAGAGATACATAGACAAATTATTGTACCAGTATTTGTGGTTGATCTTGAGTAGGTTTACATTGAATACTGAAAACTATGGAACATATGTTTTAATTTAATTTCACAGAATTAACATAGGAAGAATGTCTTTATCTTTTTGTGGTAAATTTGATAAACAACAGAGCTCTCAAAATAGTTTTAAGTTAAATACTCTGGAAAATGTCAAGACAAACTTAAATTATTTCCATTATTTTTACCTTTATAAAATAAAGGACCAAATATTTATTATCTGTGAGCCAATACAGGAAAGCCAAAGATATTTTAAGCATAAAATACATCTTAAAATTTCCATATTCTGAATTTGAAGCTTGAAAGGAAAACGCAAGACTTTTCAGGAGAGACACATTAAATTTTGTAAAGGTAAAAAGTAGTTATCAAAAATATTTACAACCACAGTCACAAATAGTACTGATCATTAGGAATCATTTTGCTAAAATAAGTCAATAGATAATGAACTTAAAGCTTCTAACTGACATACAAAGAAGAACCCATACCAATGCTACTGAATCTATTCTGAAATATTGAGGACAAGGGGCTCCTTGCTAACTCATTCAATGAAGCTGGCATCAGCCCGATACCAAAATCTGGCAGAGGCACAACAAAAAGAGAAAACCTCAGGCCAAAACCCCTAATGAACATGGATGCAGAAATCCTCAGCAAAATATTAACAAGTAAAATCCAGCAGCACATCAAAAAGTTAATCCAACACAATTAAGTGGGCTTTGTTCCTGGGATGCAAGGCTGGTTAAACACACACAAGTCAATAATGTGATTCACAACATAAATATAATTAAAAACAAAAAGTGTGTGATCATCTCAATAGATACAGAGAAAGCTTTCGATAGAATCCAACAACACTTCATCATTAAAAACCCACAAAAGAATAGGCATTGAAGGAATATACCTCAAAATAATGGAAGTCATCTATGACAAACCCACAGCCGATATCACACTGAATGGGCAAAATCTGGAAGCATTCCTATTGAGAACTGGCACAAGACAAGGAGGCCCACTCTCTCCATTCCTGATCAACATCTAATAGAAGTCCTAGTAAGAGCAATCAGGCAAGAGTAACAAATAAAAGACTTCTAAATTTAAAAAAAAAAAAAAGTGAAGCTATCTCTCTTTGCTGATAATAAGATTCTACACCTAGGAAAATCCTAAAGACTTTATCAGAAAGCTCCTAGAACTGATAAACAATGTAAGTAAAGTTTCAGGATACAAAATCAATGTACATATTCAGTAGCATTTCTGTACAACATCATCCAGGGTAAGAGCCAAATTAAGAACACAATGCCACTTACAATAGCCACAAAGACAATGAAATACTTAGGTCTACAGCTAGCTGAGGTGAAAGATTTCTACAAGGAGAACTATAAAACACTGCTGAAAGAGAGATTACACAAATAAATGGAAAAACATTCCGTGCTTATGGATTCGAAGAAGCATTATTGTAATAATGGCCATACTGCCCAATGCAGTTTACAGATTCCATGCTATTCTTGTCAAAATACCAACACCATTCTTCAAGGAATTAGAAAAAAAACTATTTTAAAATTCATATGGAACCAAAAAAGAGCCTATATAGCCAAAGGAATTCTAAGCAAAAAGAAAAATGCCAGAGGCTTCACACTACCCAACTTCAAACTATACTATAAAGCTACATTAATCAAAAAATGTTGGTACTGGTACAAAAACAAATATGTAGACCAATGGAACAGAATAGAAAACTGAAATAAAGCCACTCACCTACAACCATCTGATCTTCAACAAGGATGACAAAAACAAACAATGGAGTATGTATTCAATGGACTTTGTATTTAATAAATTGTGCTGGGATAACTGGCTATCCATATACAGAAGATTAAAGTTGGACTTGTACCTTTCACTATATACAAAAATTAACTCAAAATATATCACAGATTTAAATGTAAGACCTTAAACTATAAAAATCCTAGAAGAAAACCTAGGAAATACTTTTCTCAACATTGGCCTTGGCAAACAATTTTTGGCTAAGTCCCCAAAAGTAATTGCAACAAAAACAAAAATTGACAACTGGCACTTAATTAAACTAAAGAACGTCTGCACAGGAAAAGAAACGTCAACAGAGCAAACAGATAACCTATGGAATGAAAGAAGATACTCACAAGCTATGTATCTGACAAAGGTCTAATATCCAGAATCTACAGGGAACTTAAATCAACAAGCAAAAATAGATTACCCCATTAAAAAATGAGCAAAGGACATGACCAGAAACTTCTCAAAGGAAGACATAAAAGCAGCCAACAAACATATGACAAAATGCTCAGGATCACTAATCATCAGATAAATGCAAATCAAAACCACAATGAGAAACTCACCATGCAGAATAGCTATTACTAAAAAGTCAAAAAAAAAAAAAAAGATGCTGGGAGGCTGTGGAGAAAAGGGGATGTTTATACACTGTTGGAGGGAATGCAAATTAGTCCAGCCACTGTGGAAAGCAGTCTGGAGATTTCTCAAAGAACTTAAAACAGAGCTACCATTCAAGCCAGCAATCCCATAATGGGGTGTGTACCCAAGAAAAATAAATCATCCTACCAAAAAGACACATGCACTTGTATGTTAATTGCTGTGTTACTCACTACAGCAAAGACATAGAATCAACTCAGGTGCCTATCAATGGTAGATTGGATAAAGAAAATTTACAGCATATACACCATGGAATACTATTCATCCATCATTTATTTAATTCCATAAAAATAGAATGAAATTATGTCCTTTGCAGCAACATGGATGCAGCTGAAGGCCATAATTCTAAGGGAATTAATGCAAAAACAGAAAACCAAATACTGCATGTTCTCACTTATAAGAGGGAGCTAAACATTGAGTACAAGTGGATATAAACTTTGTAAATAGACATTGTGGTCTACTAGAAAAGAAAAGGAGGAAAAGAGGAATGGGTTGAAAAACTACCTATTGGGTACTATGATCATTACATGGGTGATGGGATCCATACACAAAGTCTCAGCATCATACAATATTCCCATGTAACAAACCTGCACATGTACCCCTCATAAATAAAAATTGAATTTTTTAAAAAGCTTCTAACTTTAGTCTAAAATATATTTAATAAATTATGATCTTAACAGACAATAACAATCTCTTTAAGAAAAAAATATATATATTTATCATATAGAGTACACATTCCAAACTTCTTATGATACTTTTAAGGGAAATCCAAATATAAATACATTTTAACAGAATGAAATGGCTTTTATTTGATTTTGCACAAAAGTAAAAATCCTGAACAGGATATAGACATTTCTGCCTAATTTGTTCTGTAACTGCTTATTCAATCTCCCTTAATACCTTATATATTAGTCAGGGTTCCCTAGAGGGATAGAACTAATAGGATATATATATTATGTATCCTAATATATACACATATATAAAATAGGATATATAATAAAACAGGATATATATATATATATTATATACCCTATTTTATATATGTATGTATATATGTATGTATATATACATATGTACATATATAAAATAGGATATATTATACACAATATAAAATTATTATATATTATATATTATATATGGAGTTTTTTAAGTATTACTGTACATGATCACAAGTTCCCACAATAGGCTGTCTGCAAGCTTGAGGAGCAAGGAGAGTCAGTCTGAGTTTCAAAACTGAAAAACCTGGAGTCTGATGCTTGAGGGCAGAAGCATCCAGCATGGGAGAAAGATGTAGGCTGGGAGCCTAGGCCAGTCTCGCCTCTTCACGTTTTTCTGCCTGCCTTATATTAGCTAACAGCTGATTAGGTTGTGCCCACCAGATTAAAGGTGGGTCTGTCTTCCCCAGCCCACTGACCCTAATGTTAATCTCCTTTGGCAATACCCCCACAGACACACCCAGGATCAATACTTTGTATCCTTCAATCCAATTAAGTTGACACTCAATATTAACCAATACAAGTCCACCTTTTGTCAACTTGAACCCATACACATCTCCTGAGATGATATATAATCTTCAAATAAAGACAATAATAAGGTTAAAATTACATGTAACATAATACAACTATCCTTTGTACAACCAGAAAAGCACCAATCCCCAACCCAAATACTATTACCTAAAGTTAACAATACTTAAATGCTAATATGAAGTCAATATTTCTTATGTCTCATGATGAAGGAAAAGGAAATAAAATGAAGATATTATCTTAGTACAGGTGTATACATGCACAAACACATTTTTAATAAAAGAAGGAGGAAATACTCATGACAGTTACAGTCCTCGTTTCAGCAGTTGGTCATGTGGTTGTAGCTGGTATTGATGGCTGTCTTCTTATACTAGCCATTCTGTATTCTCTCTGCCTTCAGCAAGCACCCCAGGAAGCCATAGTTTTTGTTTTTGGTTTCTTTTTCCTGGTGAAGTAATCCAGACCTTCATGCCTGAGGGTTCTGGACTATTTGCAGTCCTGCCTGGATTGGGCTGTTGTAGTTTCCCATTGACCATAATCACAGGGCATGGTAATACTGAGCAACACTCTAATGGATCGCCTGTACTCCATACATACTCCTTCTTGCCTCCATTATGGAGTAGTAGACTGATTTCATCTTGATAGTCCAGATCAATCACCCCAGCCAATACGGTAACTCCCTTCTTAGCCTGTTGACTTAAAAGTAGGAGGAGCCAAAGTGTCCAGGTGGCAATCTTAACTTCCAGTTTAATGGAATCGTTATTGTGTCTCCTGGTGGCAGTATTCCTCCCTCTGGAACTAAGACCTCTAGGCCAGCAGAATGTAATGTCACAGGAATACGAAGCAAACATTTTGCTAGTGAATCACTAGGGGTGGTGGTGAATGGTGCCACTTTTACTTCCATCCCTTCATTCCTGGACTCGTGAATCCTGGCTATGGAAGAAACAGTACCATCTATTGGATGCTGATTCAGAGCATACACGGCCTTCTGGAAAACTTTGCCCCAGCTCTGCAAAGTGTTGTCACCTAATTGGCATTGTAATTGTGATTTCAAAAGGCCATTTCACCATTCTAAGAATCCAACTGCTTCAGGATGATGGGGAACATGGTAAGACCACTGAATTGTCTTACCATGAGTCCACTGCGGCACTTCTTTAGCCATAAAGTGAGTGCCTTCATCAGAGGCAATGCTGTATGGAATACCATGATCATGGGTAAGGCATTCCATGAGACCATGGATGATTGTCTTGGCAGAAGCATTGCATGCAGGGCATGCAAACCTATATCCAGAGTAGGTGTGTATTCCAGTGAGGACAAACCTCTGCCCTTTCTATGATGGAAGAGGTCCAACATAATCAATCTGCCACCAGGTAGCTGGCTGATCACCCCGAGGAATGATGCCATATTAAGGGCTCAGTGTTGGTCTCTGCTGCTGGCAAATTGGGCACTCGGCAGTGTCTGTTGCCAGTTCAGCCTTGGTGAGTGGAAGTCCATGTTGCTGAGCCCATGAGTAACTTCCATCCCTGGCACCATTGCCACTTTGTTCATGGGTTCATTGGGCAATGACAAAGGTCACTAGGGAAAGAGGCTGAGTTGGGTCCTCAGAAGCGGTCATGCTATCCACTTGATTATTAAAATACATCTCTGCTAAGGTCAACCATTGGTGAGTGCTCACATAGGATACAAATATCTTCTCAGTTTTTGACCACTCATTTTCACTTAGCTACAGAAAAATAATCTCAGACTCTCTGCAAGTTACCAAGCTCTTTTCTTTCTCAAAAAAAGCACATTTTGTCAGATATACTATTATTGTTTTCACCAGTGAAAACTAGAAAAAAGAAAACCTGAAAATTTATTATATTTTTCCATGAGCACACATTTAATTTTATCCTTACAAAATTTCATGTGGCAAAATATATAGGTATACAATAACATTTTCAGACATTTGAAAATTATTTATTCACTGTAGTTATTTTATAATGCTAAAAATTACAGGTACATTAAAATAACGTATGATTACTCAAGTTTGTTTTTCACTTTCCAATGGGCCCAAGTATTCACAGAGTATCACTCAGTTTTACATTTAAATATGACATTAGTGTTAACTCCCTAATTCTATATTTAAATATACTGGTGATCATATACATATCTGTCTGTATTCTAGAGTTGGCAAAACATTTATAGTAAGATGTTCATAAAATAGGTAGACAGTTCAAAAAAAACCAAAACGCTTTGAATTCATATTTCAACCCAGTTGATGTATACAAGCCAAAGACCCCAGAAACAAATATGTAACCAAACAAAGCTGGATTTCTTATTTGTTGAAGCATTTGAGAAACCATAAGAATGTTTAGTCATTTTTGTAGTGTCTAATACCTTTGTTTCTAGTCTCTAATTAAAAATGATTATGAGTTATTTGGGTTTCTTTGTTCTGTTCTATCTATGTCACAGAGAGTTCTAGTCAGATGTTTATTTTCTGTGAATTGTTAATATCGGTAGGAGAATTGTTAATATCGGTAGGAGAACCACATGACCTACGTTGGAGCAATTAGGCCAGTTACAAGCTGTCATCTATCAGGTACAATTATTTCTTTGTCACTCTTTACCCTTAAAGTAATACTACTATGTTAAAGATTAAATACAAAAGTGAATCAATTAAAACATTAGAACAATAGATTTATAAATTTAATTTTAGTATGACAGAAAACCAAATAGATATAAAATTTGAGACAAATAATTTTGACTACAAAAAAATATCAAAGATGTCTGCAGAAGAAAAAATCACTAAATATTATGTGGCAAAATTGATAGAAACGTTTGCAGTAGATGCAATAAGAAAATGACTGATTCTTCTAAATAAAAAAGTTGCTGTAAATAAATTAAAATATTATTGGTAATCCAATGAGCAATGGATGTGAACTGGCAATTTGTAGAAAATAAATTGTAGTTGGCTTATACATATTTTAAAAGATGCTTCTATTCTTATAAAGGAAATCACAAGTTAAAATGACAGTGAAACATTGTTTTCAGGTTTTGGTTGGTTGTTAAAGGGTTAGAGAAATAGTCATTCTCAAGATGGTATGCACTTAAATGTATGAAAGAATTAAAATATATTCTAATTGATACAGGAGGGAGGCAGGGAAATGGTGGGTAGAGAAGAACGGGTGCCTGGTTAGGGCTCCACCCGCAGGCCTGTGTCCACGGACCTAGGTGTGGACAGATATTTTTGTTTTCGTGCCCAAATGTTGCATTTTCCATACCACCCTGGCCCATCATGCCCCTGTCCTGTGCCTATAAAAACCCGGAGACCCTAACAGTTAGAGACACAAACAGCTGGATGTCAAAAGAAACACATGGATGGAAGAACACATAAGTGGCTGGAACTTGAAAGAAGCATGCTGGCAGAAGAACACACCAGCAGACATCAGCAGATGCCGGAAGGCCATCTACCGTGGAACAACGTGGAAGGGAATCTGGCTGGGGCGGTCAGAGGAGAGTCTGGACATTGAGTGGCCCTACTCCAGGGGAATACCACCTTCCCACTCTATGCCCCTTTTGGCTCTCTATCTATCTGCTGAGAGCTTCCTCCATTCAATAAAATTTTGCACTCATTCTCCCAGCCCATGTGTGATCCAATTTTTCTGGTACACTAAGGAAAGAACCTGGGAATACAGAAAGCCCTCTGTCCTTGCAATAAGGCAGAGGGTGTAACTGAGCTGATGAACACAAGCAACCTGCAGACATCAAAACAGCCCACTGGGGCTTCAGGAGCTGTAAGCATTCACCCCTAGACACTGCCGTGGGGTTGGAGCCCCACAACCTGCCCGTCTTCAGTCTTCATGCTCACCCTAGAGGTTTGAGCAGGGAGACACTGAAGAAACAACAGGGGAACATTTTCTGCTTAGCAACGATTTATGAAAAGGGAAGTACAGGCCAGACATGGTGGCTCACGCCTGTAATCCCAGCACTTTGGGAGGCTGAGGTGGGAGGATCACTTAAGGTCAGTAGTTCAAGACCAGCCTGGCCACCACAGTGAAACTCTTCAATAAAAACACAAAAATTAGCCAGGTGTGGTGGCACACGCTTGTAATCCCAGCTACCTGGGAGGCTGAGGTACAAGAATCACTTGAACTTGGGAGGCAGAAGTTGCAGTGAGCCAAGATCATGCCACTGCACTCCAGTCTAGGTGACAGAGTGAGACTCTATCTCAAAAAAACAAAAAAAAGAAAAAGAAGAAAGAAAAGGGAAGTATATCACCATCACCATAAGAAAATCAAAGGTTATTTCTAATAAATTTTATTTATTAGTGAGATATTATAAAATTCAATGTTATTAATTGTGTATGATGGGCACCTGATTGTTTTATATTTATTTTTCATTATGTAGTATGTTTTCTACATTATTAATTATGAGAAAATTTAATAATTCAGTATAGAAATAAAACACAAGTAATGGAGGTTTTCAGGAGGCAAAAGGAAAGTTACATTAGTTGAGTGAAATTCACATATTTGTTCCTTTGTTTAAAAAAATTGATTTGCTTACAGCTACTGTAATTAATACATAGTTACCTAAAGGGGTGTGCTGCTGTTACAATAACCTAAAATATGCAGGATTTTCATTGTTCTTAGGTAGCAGTGGTGAGGAAACCTATCTGAGTCTGGGAAATGGTGACTTATGCTATTAATGGGGAAATTAATGCTTCATAATTCTGTCACTTATAATGACATGGAAGTCACACCAAGTTGGACTATATATTAAGTCTGCCATTCTAAGGGGAGATAATGCTAAAGTATGTGTTAGCTATTCTAGGCTGAGCTTAGCAAGACATAAGTAGGGGGATTGCAGGCAATAAGAAAAGGGAATCAAGAGAACCCAAACTGTAGAGCTTTGGAAAAGCCAACTTATCCAGACTTCAAATAGTAGCAAATAAAATATTTTAAATAATTTTAAAACTGACTAATTATATCTTCTGCAGAAGTCACTCTTTAAAAATAACCATTTGTCATTGTAAAATTTCAAATTATGTTAAGGTTAAATCCAAAATTTAATATATTTTTCTTGTAATATGTTTTATTTAAAAACTATCAAATATAAATGCCAGCTGTACATTTGCACAAAAGAGATGAAACAGTTCTTTTTCAAGGGATTTTCAATAAACCCTGAAGACCAGAGCAGCATCTCTGGTTAAAACTTTCAAACAGTCCATGTGTTAGTACTGTACGTGGTGTGATAACTTAGCATATGTAGTGTTTGATGTTTTAATTATAAAACCCAGGTTTTAATTAAAGTAAACTTTTTGCTTTAGGCTAATGGAGACGTATTGTTATAATATATTTATAGTAACAAATGATTATCTTAGTAACATTTTGTCTGCAGATAAACAAATCTTTAAAGGAAGTGGTGTTAATCTATTGAGTATTAAAATATAATATTCCAATCTTCCTTATTCACAACTGCAGCCTCAAAGTGCCCTGCAAATTTTACTATTCGCCAGCACCTTTTTGTACCTACACATAATTGCCTGCAGACTAGGTGAAAATGTTGTTTTCAACAGAACCTTAATTTTTTGAATGTTCATTATAGTTATGATCCTACCTTGGAGTGAATTTTAAATATTTTGTGTGGCACAAGTCTGTAGTTATGCTTATGTGGACCAAGGCAGTGATTACTCTGCTAACATTTTATTGAGCATAAGTAACTTTTGCATTTATTTTCAATCATCCATATTTTGATAATATTACATCTTCAGTATACTAAGTTTCGCATCTGCTTCATTTCTCATTCGTTGAATAATTGTTCAATACTTTATTGACTTAAAAACATAAATGGATTAGGTAAAGTCAGGTTAATTTTCTGTCTCTTTAACTTATATGTAAGAGAAGAGAAGCAGTGAGATATACGTATTTTAAGTGAATTTATATGTGAAGAGGGATAACTATAGACTCATCTTAAATTGCCTGACAATTTATTTTGTATGTTAAAACTGTCAACTAAGAAGAGGGAAAAGACCAGACTGTTAAGCAGTACAACAAGGTGTTGGGTAGGGGATCATTTTCAATGTTTTCAAACAGTGAGGTTACAACATAGACAGCTAGATGTTTCCCTGAGTTATTCTGAAGGTAGGATCCATCAGTAAACCAGATAAGTTCAGCATTTAAAACAGGGATTTCCTATAGTTCCTGTCTGGGGGTTTCTAAGTTATCAGTTAGGGGTACACAGTCATGTGGCATCTTGTCAGAAGGAAGAAGTAAAAGTGGCAAGATTCAAAGAATTGTAGTGAGTAACATTTACAGTACAGGGTGATAATAATAGAATTTCATAAGAAATGAGTTTCCTCGCAAGAGACAAGACTATTGAGGTGGGCCTCAATAGACTGAGACATAAATAATTAGCAGATTTTGTCCTTAACTGTTCAATTGACTTTAATAAATATGCAGTGACTGCAATGACTTGCATACAACGTGGGAGTATTTTCTCCACAGATTTGAAATGTTGGTTGTAATATTTGAGGGGTTGCTCTTGGTGTCCCTACTTTGGGGAAGAATCACTAAGGTGTTTCCAGTTGGTTCATAAACAAAAAGGGAATAGAAAACGTTAAAAGTAGGATGTTCTAATGCAGGGTTCTCAATAGGACTCCCCTTAAAATGTTCAAAAGAGGAGGAGACTTCTTTAGGACATTGTAGAAGTTTGGGGTGGTCAGCTTTTAGAGGGAATTTAGAGGCTGAGCCATGACAGATACATTTGGGGTCCATTGTTTACATTTATTGTAGGGGTCAAAGGAAAACTTCCTCTTCAACCTCTGAAGTTGCTGCAAATAGACTGACAAAAGGCAGATTAATAGGGAAAAAAGGCATACAAGTTTATTGATGTGCACAGAAGAAAAATCATGAGTGATCACTTCACCACAGAATGGAATACAGATGGTTATATATCTTTCTTATTAGGAGAAAGGGAGATGGAG
Source organism: Pongo abelii (assembly GCF_028885655.2). Classification (NCBI taxonomy): domain Eukaryota; kingdom Metazoa; phylum Chordata; class Mammalia; order Primates; family Hominidae; genus Pongo; species Pongo abelii. The sequence goes on from NC_071989.2 coordinate 28,589,144, forward strand.
AAGCCTTAATGCTTCTAGTGTGGTAGTAAATCATCTTTAGGAGAATTCAATAGGCATGCAGAACACACGATGACCTAGGACAAAGTTTGTTGGGCCCACAGAGCAGACAATGGTTTGTAACGTGTCTTTCCAGGTGCACAGATGGACTTCAATCTTTGTTCCTGTGATAACAGCTTAGCTACTGAAAACTCAGGGAAGGGATCAGAGGCAATTGTTTTCTTCTTTGGCACATCCGAGCTTTAGGCATATAAGGGAACTTCAGAGAACAGCTTCATCTTGTGCTTTGGGAGACACAGAGGATTGAGAGGCAGAAGTGGAAAGGGGAGGTCAGAGAGACATTGAAAGTTTTCTTCTTCAGTACAGCATGTCAAAGGGCCACATTTTGGAGTATTGGTTGTTGACCCCCAATACTATCTTACTAATCTCAAGACTCACTGGAGTTGTCTTTTGGTAACACAGGTAGGAATAGCCAAGATTTATTTTATTCTTTGAAGATCAATCAAAAGACTCTGTCCTGAAACGTAACGTTCTAAATATTTTACTTATGGAAGACAGAGAGTAGTAGCTTCTTTTTTAAAAGACTTTATGGACTTTGGTGGTTAACTTCTTTAACAGTGAGAGGCTTTTCTCTATGGAGGCCTCTAGGGTGGAGAACAAAGTCATGTCCTTCACATATGCAATAAGAAGAGAATGCAAAGGAAATTCCAAATCTGCTATGTTTTCTTTTAAGACTTGGGGAAAGTACGTGGGTCTTTCAATATACCCCTGAGGCATTACAGTTCAGATATATTGCTTTCTTTCCCAGGTTAAGGAAAAAGAACAAAACAAAACTGGCTATCTGGATCAACTGGGATGCTAGAAAAAGCACTGCAGAGGTCAGTCACAATGAAAACCTAACTATCTGGTGGTATGGCTGGTAGAAATGTGTGTGGGTTACTTACAACAGGATGGTGGGGTATTATAACTTTATTAATGTCTGTAAAGTCTTGGACAAATTTCCAAATCAGTTATTTGAATTTTGTACTGGTAGGATTGGTGTATTAAATTGCCTAGTGTATAAAATGATACCCTTGCTTGGGGTAATCCTCAATAATTGCCTTGATTTCCTGAATGGTTTTCTGGCATGAAGGTATTGTTTAGTATTTGGAAGTCTTTTTGTTTCATCTATCTGTATTTTAATTGTTGACACTGATGAATGTGATCAACGGCAGTGGAGCACTGGGACCATATGTTTTCAGGGATAGAGTTGAGTAAGTCCTAAAATGTTTTATTAGGAGAAAGTTCCTCTTTGTGTTCCAGAAATAGAAATATAGGGACAGAGTGTTCAGGAGGTTCCTAGAGGATAGCCTCTTAAGCAGTTTTTTGTTTTTTATTTTCCAATGTTAATGTCATTTTCCGTTTTTGAGAGAAAAAGAAAGTGAGCTCTATGAGTTTCAAAAAATCTCAGGCACTTAATTTAATGGAAGCTAAGGGACTAAGAGCAACTGGTGAGAAACCTGTAGTTCTGTGACTTGAAAGTCTGTAAAAAGTCTCCCATTATTAATGTGTGGGAGTCTAAGTCTCTTTGTAGGTCACTCAGGACTTGCTTTATGAATCTGGATGCTCCTGTATTGGGTGCATATATATTTAGGATAGTTAGCTCTTCTTGTTGAATTAATCCCTTTACCATTATGTAATGGCCTTCTTTGTCTCTTTTGATCTTTGTTGGTTTAAAGTCTGTTTTATCAGAGACTAGGATTGCAACCCCTGCCTTCTTTTGTTTTCCATTTGCTTGGTAGATCTTCCTCCATCCTTTTATTTTGAGCCTATGTGTGTCTCTGCACATGAGATGGGTTTCCTGAATACAACACACTGATGGGTCTTGAGTCTTTATCCAGTTTGCCAGTCTGTGTCTTTTAATTGGAGCATTTAGTCCATTTACATTTAAAGTTAATATTGTTCTGTGCAAATTTGATCCTGTCATTATGATGTTAGCTGGTTATTTTGCTCATTAGTTGATGCAGTCTCTTCCTAGTCTCGATGGTCTTTACATTTTGGCATGATTTTGCAGCAGCTGGTACTGGTTGTGCCTTTCCATGTTTAGCGCTTCCTTCAGGAGCTCTTTTAGGGCAGGCCTGGTGGTGACAAAATCTCTCAGCATTTGCTTGTCTGTAAAGTATTTTATTTCTCCTTCACTTATGAAGCTTAATTTGGCTGGATATGAAATTCTGGGTTGAACATTCTTTTCTTTAAGAATGTTGAATATTGGCCCCCACTCTCTTCTGGCTTGTAGAGTTTCTGCCGAGAGATCCGCTGTTAGTCTGATGGGCCTCCCTTTGAGGGTAACCCAACCTTTCTCTCTGGCTGCCCTTAACATTTTTTCCTTCATTTCAACTTTGGTGAATCTGACAATTATGTGTCTTGGAGTTGCTCTTCTCGAGGAGTATCTTTGTGGTGTTCTCTGTATTTCCTGAATCTGAATGTTGGCCTGCCTTGCTAGATTGGGGAAGTTCTCCTGGATAATATCCTGCAGAGTGTTTTCCAACTTGGTTCCATTCTCCCCGTCACTTTCAGGTACACCAATCAGATGTAGATTTGGTCTTTTCACATAGTCCCATATTTCTTGGAGGCTTTGCTCGTTTATTTTTATTCTTGTTTTCTCTAAACTTCTCTTCTCGCTTCATTTCATTCATTTCATCTTCCATCACTTTAACACCCCACTGTCAACATTAGACAGATCAACAAGACAGAAAGTCAACAACGATACCCAGAATTGAACTCAGCTCTGCACCAAGCAAACCTAAAAGACATCTACAGAACTTTCCACCCCAAATCAACAGAATATACATTTTTTCCAGCACCACACCACACCTATTCCAAAATTGACCACATAGTTGGAAGTAAAGCTCTCCTCAGTAAATGTAAAAGAACAGAAATTATAACAAACTATCTCTCAGATCACAGTGCAATCAATCTAGAACTCAGGATTAAGAATCTCACTCAAAACTGCTCAACTACATGGAAACTGAACAACCTGCACCTGAATGACTACTGGGTACATAACGAAATGAAGGCAGAAATAAAGATGTTCTTTGAAACCAACGAGAACCAAGAAACAACATACCAGAATCTCTGGGATGCATTCAAAGCAGTGTGTAGAGGGAAATTTATAGCACTAAATGCCCACAAGAGAAAGCAGCAAAGATCCAAAATTGACACCCTAACATCACAATTAAAAGAACTAGAAAAGCAAGAGCAAACACATTCAAAAGCTAGCAGAAGGCAAGAAATAACTAAAATCAGAGCAGAACTGAAGGAAATAGAGACACAAAAAACCCTTCAAAAAATTAATGAATCCAGGAGCTGGTATTTTGAAAGGATCAACAAAATAGATAGACCGCTATCAAGATTAATAAAGAAAAAAAGAGAGAAAAATCAAGTAGATGCAATAAAAAATGATAAAGGGGATATCACCACTGATCCCACAGAAATACAAACTACCATCAGAGAATACTATAAACACCACTACGCAAATAAACTAGAAAATCTAGAAGAAATGGATAAATTCCTCAACACATACACTCTCCCAAGACTAAACCAGGAAGAAGTTGAATCTCTGAATAGACCAATAACAGGAGCTGAAATTGTGGCAATAATCAATAGCTTACCAACCAAAAAGAGTCCAGGACCAGATGGATTCACAGCCGAATTCTACCAGAGGTACAAGGAGGAACTGGTACCATTCCTTCTGAAATGATTCCAATCAATAGAAAAAGAGGGAATCCTCCCTAACTCATTTTATGAGGCCAGCATCATCCTGATACGAAAGCCGGGCAGAGACACAACCAAAAAAGAGAATTTTAGACCAATAACCTTGATGAACATTGATGCAAAACTCCTCAATAAAATACTGGCAAACCAAATCCAGCAGCACATCAAAAAGCTTATCCACCACGATCAAGTGGGCTTCATCCCTGGGATGCAAGCGGGTTCAATATACACAAATCAATAAATGTAATCCAGCATATAAACAGAACCAAAGACAAAAACCACATGATTATCTCAATAGATGTAGAAAAGGCCTTTGACAAAATTCAACAACCATTCATGCTAAAACTCTCAATAAATTAGGTATTGATGGGACATATCTCAAAATAATAAGAGCTATTTATGACAAACCCACAGCCAATATCATACTGAATGGGCAAAAACTGGAAGCATTCCCTTTGAAAACTGGCACAAGACAGGGATGCCCTCTCTCACCACTCCTATTCAACGTAGTGTTGGAAGTTCTGGCCAGGGCAATTAGGCAGGAGAAGGAAATAAAGGGTATTCAGTTAGGAAAAGAGGAAGTCAAATTGTCCCTGTTTGCAGACGACATGATTGTATATCTAGAAAACCCCATTGTCTCAGCCCAAAATCTCCTTAAGCTGATAAGCAACTTCAGCAAAGTCTCAAGATACAAAATCAATGTACAAAAATCACAAGCATTCTTATACACCAACAACAGACAAACAGAGAGCCAAATCATGAGTGAACTCCCATTCACAATTGCTTCAAAGAGAATAAAATACCTAGGAATCCAACTTACAAGGGATGTGAAGGACCTCTTCAAGGAGAACTACAAACCACTGCTCAAGGAAATAAAAGAGGATACAAACAAATGGAAGAACATTCCATGCTCATGGGTAGGAAGAATCAATATCATGAAAATGGCCATACTGCCCAAGGTAATTTACAGATTCAATGCCATCCCCATCAAGCTACCAATGACTTTCTTCACAGAATTGGAAAAAACTGCTTTAAAGTTCATATGGAACCAAAAAAGAGCCCGCATTGCCAAGTCAATCCTAAGCCAAAAGAACAAAGCTGGAGGCATCACGCTACCTGACTTCAAATTATACTACAAGGCTACAGTAACCAAAACAGCATGGTACTGGTACCAAAACAGAGATATAAATCAATGGAACAGAACAGAGCCCTCAGAAATAACACCGCATATCTACAACTATCTGATCTTTGACAAACCTGAGAAAAACAAGAAATGGAGAAAGGATTCCCTATTTAATAAATGGTGCTGGGAAAACTGGCTAGCCATATGTAGAAAGCTGAAACTGGATCCCTTCCTTACACCTTATACAAAAATCAATTCAAGATGGATTAAAGACTTAAATGTTAGACCTAAAACCATAAAAACCCTAGAAGAAAACCTAGGCATTATCATTCAGGACATAGGCATGGGCAAGGACTTCATGTCTAAAACACCAAAAGCAATGGCAACAAAAGCCAAAATTGACAAATGGGATGTAATTAAACTAAAAAGCTTCTGCACAGCAAAAGAAACTACCATCAGAGTGAACAGGCAACCTACAAAATGGGAGAAAATTTTCGCAACCTACTCATCTGACAAAGGGCTAATATCCAGAATCTACAATGAACTCAAACAAATTTACAAGAAAAAAACAAACAACCCCATCGAAAAGTGGGCAAAGGACATGAACAGACACTTCTGAAAAGAAGACATTTATGCAGCCAAAAAACACATGAAAAAATGTTCACCATCACTGGCCATCAGAGAAATGCAAATCAAAACCATAATGAGATACCATCTCACACCAGTTAGAATGGGAATCAGTAAAAAGTGAGGAAACAACAGGTGCTGGAGAGTATGTGGAGAAATAGGAACACTTCTACACTGTTGGTGGGACTGTAAACTAGTTCAGTCCTTGTGGACGTCTGTGTGGCGATACCTCAGGGATCTAGAACTAGAAATTCCATTTGATCTAGCCATCCCATTACTGGGTATATATCCAAAGGACTATAAATCATGCTGCTATAAAGACACATGCACACGTATGTTTATTGCGGCATTATTCACAATAGCAAAGACTTGGAACCAACCCAAATGTCCAACAATGATAGACTGGATTAAGAAAATGTGGCACATATACACCATGGAATACTATGCAGCCATAAAAAATTATGAGTTCATGTCCTTTGTAGGGACATGGATGAAATTGGAAATCATCATTCTCAGTAAACTATCGCAAGAACAAAAAACCAAACACTGCATATTCTCACTCACAGGTGGGAATTGAACAATGAGAACACATGGACACAGGAAGGGGAACATCACACTCTGGACTGTTGTGGGATGGGGGGAGGGGGGAGAGATAGCATGGGGAGATATGCCTAATGCTAGATGACGAGTTGGTGGGTGCAGCGCACCAGCATGGCACATGTATACATATGTAACTAACCTGCACATTGCGCACATGTACCCTAAAACCTGAAGTATAATAATTAATAAATAAATAAATAAATAAATAAATAAAAAGAAAGTCTGTAAAAAGAGAATAGTAAATTGTCATCAGTTGATTTGAAACCCCAGCTATTTGCATTTTGTTTTCCAAGGAAGAACAGAAAATGTAGTTGAGTTTATTATTGACAATGTTGCCCTTGTATCTATGAAAGTTATAAAGGCTTCATATTTAATGATTTCAATTTCACATAAAGTCATAGTTGAAAAAAAGGGCTAAGTCTCCCAAGAAGCATCCCTAGCATTTTGTCTTATAAGAGAAAGGAAAAGGTACTTTCTCATGTTATTATCTGAATCACATTTCCCCAAAAAACTGATCAAAATTTAAAGTAAAGGAAAAAATACATATAGGAGTTATTTAAAGATCCTCATCTGGGTACCTTTATATGCATTTACACAAATGAAGAAAACATTTTTAAAGAATGCGTTGTTATTTTCCCATTAATATTTTGTAATTTTAATTTTTCTATAATTAATACGAAATGTAATCTGAAATTAATGGCAATAACTGATTAGCCTATAATATTTGTAGTGATTTCTCATTTAAGTTCGGAAAGATATTTAAATGTGACACAAATGGTTCTGCTATTTTCCTGGCCTCATATCACAATTAATTTCACTGTGACACATAAAAAAATGTTTAAGAGATTATGTTTTCTATTATAAAAGGTTATTACTTACTAAGTTGAGAAATATTGTACATACTTCAAGAATACTGTCTAAATGACCTCTCTAGAGTACACATTGTTTTTTTTTCATTTTCCTTCCATGTATTTAAAAAAGGTCCTTAAGTTTACATTCATAAAGAGATGTTTAGCCATTTGTATTTATCAACCACCACTTTGTATGACACCAGAGAATGTAATGACAGACAAATGACTTGAATAATTAATTTTAAACCTCCCACATTAAGTGACTCAACATCTGGCAAATTTACAAGAGAAAAACATTAGAGTTTTTATGACAAGTAGTCTATTCATTCACTGTAACTAATGTTTATGAGCTGCAATATAGAAACCTGTTCTGGTTCTTTATGCCCCTGCCTTCCCCATGGATAATATTACGGGAATGAAAAGTTTTGTGGCTCAATTAGGAAGTAAATGCATGTAAACAAATACACAAATAAAATAACATTTTTTTACAGTTTATACAGCTGTCAAATAAGTTTTTTGTATATTGTTTAAGCAAACAATGTGTTGACTTGATTTGAATAACAAAGAATAACCTTAAGATAAATTTGGGGTATTAAACATTAAACATGGATAAAAAATGGTGAATATATAAAGGGGAGAGGGTTGTTCAATTTTTCATAGATAAATTTTAAATACTCATTACATATTTGAAAGACATACAGATATGTGTGTATGCATATACATGTACATATATGTCTCAAAGCAGAAACTACAAAAACACAGCACCATAAAAATAATATCTGGTAAATTTTCTTGAATGAATTTGTATGTGGACACACATGCAGCATTCTCAAAAGAAGAATATTTAATCAATTATCTGATTTACTAAATAGTCATTTGTCTTTAAAGTGATATAATTTATTTCTGGAAATACTGCCAGGAAGAAGAATATAGAAAATAATTTTACTTTGATTTAATATAACATATATATCTGAATCTTTGCTTTTTAAACCAATAGATGACTTCATTAATAATTGTAAATGATACATTACCATTGGGAATATGTACTTTTAGAAATATGTTTCTGCAACTGAACATTAAACAGATTAAATAGTGCAGAGGAGGAAATATATTTTTTTCTTTTGGCCACATAAATTATTTGTTGGACTGGACTCTTATAACAAAAGACAGATTGACAAGAGATAAACAAGCCTAAATTTATTAGCATGCATATTTTGTATGTACAGATGTTCCTCAATTTACAATGGTCTTATGTCCCAATAAACCTTTTGTAAGTTTTCAATACCATAAGTCAAAAGTTTTCAATAATGACTTTTATAATGGGTTTATCCAGATGTTATTTGTTTCATCAAGAAGCCCACTGAAGACCTATTGTTTTCACACTATCATAAGTAAAAAAATATATATATAAGTTGAACTATCATACATCAAGGAAATTCTGAATATGGGACACACCCAGAGAATGAGTAGTTCTCAAAGTGGTGGGTTTGCAATACAGGTTATATGTCATCTTCAACAACAAATTTGTGAAGAAGTAACAAGAGAAAGGAAAAGGAGTCTTTAGGGGTGGCAAATCAAGGGAAGGCAAATAAATGGCACATAATGGCTAGTTGGTAAAGCTTGTTAATGTAGATTCCTCTGGTATCATCTATAGATCTAGAAGAGTCTAAAGTTTTCTTCAGCGGCTAACCTTTGTTCTGCCTGGTGGAAGCATTTGGTCACAGGGAAGAATATCTTCTGTCTTTGTATATCCATGTCTTGCTTTTAGGCATATAGAAGGATGACAAGAGTTTTTCTCTACCTGCTTCTTTGTAATTGCCTTCACCTGTATAGTCCCTCATATTTAGGGGTGGTATATTTTATTCTCCCCCACTAGTGAATAACCAGAGCATCATATTGGATAGTGACATACACATACTTTCTGAAATATGCAGGAATGAACAACAGAGCTACTCAGATGACCAGCTAGTCACGCAACACTGAAAGTTGAAGAGATCAATTAAATAAAACAATTATGCTTGCTTGTTAAAAATAAGCTAAACCAAAATATTGAAGATTTTACTTTATAATGATGCTTACCACTTACAATTATCAAAATCTTTTCTTATTTCCATTAGCAGTATTAATTTCTCTTAGAAACATTTGGTGGAAGTATCGTGGCCTATGTGGGTATGTTATCTGCTGATTGATCTCATGATCTGTCAAATGTTTTTAAAATTATTTTAAGATGAATTTTCCCCTTAAAAATATGTTATGGAGATCTGTTTCAATATGCCTCATAAATATTCAATCCAGGAAAAGAAAAAAGATCCACTACCAAATCATTATCTTACATTCACTTTCTACACAAATTCATATGATCGCTTTTTTGCTTATGAAATACACTCAAAATCTATTGTGTTTTTGGAGTTTTTTTTTTCAGTTTGTGTTTATTTTTATTTTTATTTTATTATTATTATAATTATTATTATTATACTTTAGGTTTTATGGTACATGTGCGCAATGAGCAGGTAAGTTACATATGTATACATGTGCCATGCTGGTGCGATGCACCCACTAACTCATCATCTAGCATTAGGTATATCTCCCAATGCTATCCCTCCCCCCTCCCCCCTCCCCCCACCCCACAACAGTCCCCAAAGTGTGATGTTCCCCTTCCTGTGTCCATGTGTTCTCATTGTTCAATTCCCACCTATGAGTGAGAACATGCATGTTTGGTTTTTTGTCCTTGCCATAGTTTGCTGAGAATGATGGTTTCCAGTTTCATCCATGTCCCTACAAAGGACATGAACTCATCCTTTTTTATGGCTGCATAGTATTCCATGGTATATATGTGCCACATTTTCTTAATCCAGTCTATCATTGTTGGACATTTGGGTTGGTTCCAAGTCTTTGCTATTGTGAATAATGCCGCAATAAACATACGTGTGCATGTGTCTTTATAGCAGCATGATTTATAGTCCTTTGGGTATATACCCAGTAATGGGATGGCTGGGTCGAATGGAATTTCTAGTTCTAGATCCCTGAGGAATCGCCACACTGACTTCCACAATGGTTGAACTAGTTTACAGTCCCACCAACAGTGTAAAAGTGTTCCTATTTCTCCATATCCTCTCCAGCACCTGTTGTTTCCTGACTTTTTAATGATTGCCATTCTAACTGGTGTGAGATGGTATCTCATTGTGGTTTTGATTTGCATTTCTCTGATGGCCAGTGATGGTGAGCATTTTTTCATGTGTTTTTTGGCTGCATAAATGTCTTCTTTTGAGAAGTGTCTGTTCATGTCCGTCGCCCACTTTTTGATGGGGTTGTTTGTTTTTTTCTTGTAAATTTGTTTGAGTTCATTGTAGATTCTGGATATTAGCCCTTTGTCAGATGAGCAGGTTGTGAAAATTTTCTCCCATTCTGTAGGTTGCCTGTTCACTCTGATGGTAATTTCTTTTGCTGTGCAGAAGCTCTTTAGTTTAATTAGATCCCATTTGTCAATTTTGGCTTCTGTGGCCATTGCTTTTGGTGTTTTAGACATGAAGTCCTTGCCCATGCCTATGTCCTGAATGGTAATGCCTAGGTTTTCTTCTAGGGTTTTTATGGTTTTAGATCTAACATTTAAGTCTTTAATCCATCTTGAATTGATTTTTGCATAAGGTGTAAGGAAGGGATCCAGTTTCAGCTTTCTACATATGGCTAGCCAGTTTTCCCAGCACCATTTATTAAATAGGGAATCCTTTCTCCATTTCTTGTTTTTCTCAGGTTTGTCAAAGATCAGATAGTTGTAGATATGTGGCATTATTTCTGAGGGCTCTGTTCTGTTCCATTGATTTATATCTCTGTTTTGGTACCAGTACCATGCTGTTTTGGTTACTGTAGCCTTGTAGTATAGTTTGAAGTCAGGTAGCGTGATGCCTCCAGCTTTGTTCTTTTGGCTTAGGATTGACTTGGCGATGCGGGCTCTTTTTTGGTTCCATATGAACTTTAAAGCAGTTTTTTCCAATTCTGTGAAGAAAGTCATTGGTAGCTTGATGGGGATGGCATTGAATCTGTAAATTACCTTGGGCAGTATGGCCATTTTCACGATATTGATTCTTCCTACCCATGTGCATGGAATGTTCTTCCATTTGTTTGTATCCTCTTTTATTTCCTTGAGCAGTGGTTTGTAGTTCTCCTTGAAGAGGTCCTTCACATCCCTTGTAAGTTGGATTCCTAGGTATTTTATTCTCTTTGAAGCAATTGTGAATGGGAGTTCACTCATGATTTGGCTCTCTGTTTGTCTGTTATTGATGTATAAGAATGCTTGTGATTTTTGTACATTGATTTTGTATCCTGAGACTTTGCTGAAGTTGCTTATCAGCTTAAGGAGATTTTGGGCTGAGACAATGGGGTTTTCTAGATATACAATCATGTCGTCTGCAAACAGGGACAATTTGACTTCCTCTTTTCCTAATTGAATACCCTTTATTTCCTTCTCCTGCCTAATTGCCCTGGCCAGAACTTCCAACACTATGTTGAATAGAAGTGGTGAGAGAGGGCATCCCTGTCTTGTGCCAGTTTTCAAAGGGAATGCTTCCAGTTTTTGCCCATTCAGTATGATATTGGCTGTGGGTTTGTCATAAATAGCTCTTATTATTTTGAGATACATCCCATCAATAGGAGTTTTTTTTTTAAATGAGATTCACACTACATCAAAATAATAAATTACCTTTGAATAAATAAAATCTATTTCTGAAATATTTATCTGTCCAACAGATGGAATTTTATGAAAAGCCTCTTATTTAAACATTTTTAAGACAGTACTATGAATATGGTATTGGAGCTCAGAAACACATATCCCAAACCATGACACTTTGACATGCTGAACTGAAGAAGAATCTTTTCAAGGTCTCTCTGACCTTCACTCCTTCCTCTGGTCTCTCAATGCTGTCTCTCCTAAAGCACAGGATAAAATTGTTCTCTAAAGTTTCCTTATCTGTCCAAAGTTCAGATCTGCCAAAGAAGAAAACAATTACCTCTGGTCCCTTCCCTGAATTTTCATCAGTTGTCTCAGATCACGAAAAGAAAGATTGAAATCTGTCAACAAACCTGGACAGACTTCTGTCACAAACCATTATCTGCTCAGTGCGCCCAACAAACTTTGTCCCATGCCATTGTAAGTTCTTCAAGCCCATTTAATTCCCCTAAAAATCATTTACTACCTCTCTAAAATTATCCACACTTCCTGAATCCCCTACCCCTTAGAAGTAGGATATATAGGTATATGTACCCCATTGGGATATTGGGCAATTATTCCGTGATTCTCCTCCTTACATGCTAATAAATTTGCATGCCATTTCTCCTATGAATCTGCCTTTTGTGAACTGATCTTTCAGCAAAACTTCAGAGTGTGAAGTTTTCCCTTGGCCCCTACAATGACTTGGTTAGATTAAAAATTTAAAATATCACATTAAAATGTTTGTTATAGTACCTGTAATTTTATTTGACATTTTCTCTCTGAAAAGTTATAATTGCTTCTCAGATGTCATGAATCATGTGATTCAGTGGTTAGAGATCTATTTTTTTTGAAGAAACAGCTATAAATAATAGCAATAATTATTTACACACAGGTTGATGGATACATAAGCAGATAAGGAAAAAGAGATGCATACTGAAACTGCATTTATCTTATACTTTAAAATAAAGTACATTTCATTATTATTTTTATCATAAAATCAAGAACTATAATTTCTTTAGAAAAAGATGGAGTGACCATGATTTATTCATGTCTTCTTCTAGAGAACCATATTATTATTGTACAAGTTGACAAAATTGAAAAACTACAAACATAAGATTGAATAAAATATCATGTCATTATATAAACTGTGAATAATTCAAAACAACATGCATTTCTTTTGTATTCGTATAGTAGGAAGTTATTTCCATCTTGAACAAAAGCAACTCAGAATTAAATAAGCACTATTTTTACTACTTCTAGAGCACTGTGAAACAGTTGCTGTTATATTGGTGTTTTTCTCACTGCCTCATTCTTCATCATTGCCGCATTTAAAGAACAATGAGACACTTCCTACTGTCCAAAACTATTAATGCTACAGTTATAGTCAATTATATGTTTGATCAGTTATTAAAGCTACAAAATAGAGCAAAGTGAAACTTCCATTGGATTAAAATTAAAATGTGTGTAATATGAAAAGTAACTTGTGTTTTTTCTAATATTTCAGAATTCTTTACGTTTTTATATGTAGTTTTATGTTTCTCTTATAAAAACTACATATATTGAAAAATGTCCACCTTATGGAAAAACATATCTATAAAATACAAAGAGCCATATGCTGCTTTTCTTATGCAATCCCTTGTGCTTCTTTTAAATAGTCTTTTAAAACCCAATGAACCTCATTTTAATATTAATTGTAACACTTGGCACTTAGCGCTTTTCCTCTGAAGAAAGCCAAAGCACTTAGCAATGAAAAATCTCAGCCATCAACCAGGACAAATATGTGACGAAGGACTCCATAAATGAAAAGCCAATTTAAACTAGGAAGTGATTTGAATTCATACCCCTTTCAATTGGGCAACAGGAAAAGAACCAATTTTTCACCAACTCTAAAGATTTGCAGCAGAAGATAAAGGTAAATTCCACTACTGGGTCCTTGTTGTTCAAAAGACACATGAGAAAGAAAGAAGAAGAAGAATTACACAGTAAACCTATCTACATGAAGCTGATAAAATGGATTATAGCATGCCAGGCATGGCCAGATTCATTCCAAGGAGCAAAACTTCTTAAGTAATATGCATACTAATCAGAAAACCCAGGAGCACGAAGAAAAAAATACAAACACAGACACAGACACAGACACATACACACAAACACATTACATTTGTTCTACACTTTTTTGTATAAATGGTGGTTAAATGTACAATCCTTAATGTCAGAAAGAACTTCGTTTGATTTTTTATTCAGTGCATTGCTAGCTTAATGCCTTCATCTGAAAATTGAGGACAATGGCACATTTCTTGCCAGACTTGTAAAATTATAATTAAAATAAGGAATATATATGGTTTTGTTATAAATAAAGTTTCGGTGCCTCAAAAGAAATAGCACTCGAATATAAAATTTCCTTTTTAATTCTCAGCAGGGCAATGTACTTCTATAGAAGGGTGCGCCCTTACAGATGGAGCAATGGTGAGCGCACACTTGGACAAGGGAGGGGAAAGCGTTCTTGTCCCTGACGCACGTGGCCCCTGCTGCTGTGTCATTCTCTTATTGGCTAGGGTTAGACGGCACAGGCTAAACTAATTCCGATTGGCTGATTTAAAGAGAGTAATGGGGTCAGTGGTTTGGTGGGAAAAATGGTTATGGCAGAGCAGGAAATTGGAATGAGTCAGGGAGGAAAATGAGCAGGTAACCCGAATGAGTCAGGGTGGAGCAGGTAATCCGAATGAGTCAGAGTGGAGCAGGTAATCGGAATGAGTCAGGGTGGAGCAGGTAATCGAAAAAGGTTGCTTTATGAGGAAGTTAAATTTAAAAGTAGAAGACAAAGAATTGAACATACTGACACTGATTCTTTGAAGAAAAATTTAGAACTCATATCTAACAGTTTTTTAAAAGTTAGTGCTTTGTTCATTGAAAGTATTCAATAATGGTAAGTATTATTACTATATTTACAAAGAAGTAAATTTATAAAAATGTATATATTTCATGTTTACTTCAGTTTAATATTCCTAATCGAAACATATATTTTGTAGATATTGTAAATACATATGTATCTCTTTTTTATTAGAAAATACAATTATTTTAAATGGTTTTATGATCTCCTGCTTGTTATCAATTTGTTTTTGTATGTCATTATTTGGAATTTTAAAGTATCCTTTCTAAAACTCAAAATACAGAATTCATCTTTCTCTATAAAGTTATCTTTTGCTCATAAAATTATAAACAAATTTTATTCTATATTAAAATATAAACTTCTCTGTATGCAGGTACTTATATTTGATTATAGTTTAAATTCAACATTCATCTGTAATATCCTCAATAACATGAGTACTCTCAACTTTTCTAAAGTAATTTTACTTTCAAAATACATTATCAATAGTAAGGAAAAATATTTATGTGTAATTATCTCTGTGAACTAAGAATGTCTGAATGTCAACAGAAGTGTTACAGGAAAGGGTCCCCAATCCAGACCCCAAAAGAGGGTTCTTGGATCTCATGCAAGAAATAATTCAGGGTGAGTTTGCAGTGCAAAGCAAAAGCACGTTTATTAAGAAAATAAACTGGTGAAAGGACAGCTACTCCATAGGCAGAGCAGGTAGTTCCTGAAAGTAAGAAGAGGAACGCATCCACCCTAGGTACAATGCTTGTATATATGGGTGGATGTGCTCTGCTACAAGGATTTGTGATAAAGAATTAATTTTCCAAATTACTATATTTTGCAAGAATCAATATTATTATCTTTAAAACAAAATTAGGAATGCCTTTGTTCACCAGATATTAGGATATCTGGACACTCTCAAGTCTGGGTCTGTTTAGTAAATGTTATTAATTTGTTCCCTTAACGATAAACACCTAGAGGCTAGGAATGCATAACTTTCTGGGACTGCAGCCCAGTCTCCGCCTCATTTTCCTAGCCCTCATTCAAAATGGAGTAGCTCTGGTTCAAACCCCTCTGACGGTTAGTATTTCATTTTTTACTTTAAGTAAAATTATATATATTTCTTTTTCTTATATAAAATGTTATGTGTGTGTGCATATATATATATATATATATATATATATGTATGTATAACACTGTAAGTCTCTTAACATACATTCTTAAGGACAAAAGCTCCCCT
Source organism: Pongo abelii (assembly GCF_028885655.2). NCBI lineage: Eukaryota > Metazoa > Chordata > Mammalia > Primates > Hominidae > Pongo > Pongo abelii. The sequence continues at coordinate 28,604,915 of NC_071989.2, forward strand.
TCTTCTGTAAAATTTCTTTGAATCTGCAACAGGACCATAGGATAATTTTACCCTTCCAGTCTTCATGCTAGGTTCTGTTCTTTCTCAGTAAGACCATTGACTAGATTGCCTTGATTTACCTGACAATTTCATGAAACAATTGCATATTAGCTCCACCTGTATTATCCAGTATTTGACTATCTTTCCAATTAGCCTGTTCATTCTGATGAAAAGGCCTGTTATTTATCTATTTCATTATAGCATTTTTGTATTAATTGCATTCTACCTTACCTCCTTATATATCCCTGAATTTACATAGCATCTAATAACTTTTAAATAACATTTTAATAAAGTCATTTGCATTCAGAAAAGCACTCATGAAATTTGTGGGAACTGTTATTATGAATCAAAAAGTACAAATTGTCTTTATTATAGCATTCAATGCCAACTCTAACTTTACTTCGAAGCAACATCAATACTTTTTTTCTCCATATTTCAAAAAATTAACTTTCAAACCAACAATAATACAATAGACCTTTTTAGTAACTACCATAATTACATTGACTTTAATCAATAAAAAAGACCCCTCATTTTGTGCAATTATTTTGACATATTAGATCTCTTTTTACTATTTGCTATGGTTTGAACGTGTCCCCTAAAAAGCATGGGCTGGAAACTTAATTGCCGATACAACAAGGTAGGGAAGTGGTGCTTAATGAGAGGTGATTAGACCTGGACCACAGAGTGAATGAATTAATACGGTCATTGCTGGAGTGGCTTTCTTACAAAAGGGTAAGTTCAGCCCCTTTTCTCTTTCTCTCTCCCCTTTCTTACGTTTCCACCTTCTATCATGAGATGATATAGCAAGAAGGCCTTTGCCAAGGCCAGCACATTTACCTTGGACTTTCCAGCCTCTAGAATCATGAGTCAATATTTCTGTTCACTGTAAATTATCCAGTCTGTGGTGTTCCTTAACAGCAGCACGAAATGAACTAAGACACTATTGAATCTACTGAATTTATTCACTTGTTTACCAACTAAAGTAATGCAGGAGGAAGAGTATCAGTAGGCTGGCTTTAGCACCCATATCTATGCTAAATAGTAGGGTGTGGGCTAGAGAAATCTGAAGGCCACAATGTATAAGCATGAAATAGAATGAAACTCTGAATCTTTTAGGTAAATAAAGTTAACTGATGGAAACATCCAGCATAATGACTGTTGTCTTAAGACCAGCGCACATTATAATAAAAGTTGCCGTTTTTTCCTTGAAGCTATATCTAGATATCTATTACTGTCAAGTCCTTCATCTTCTACATAAAGAGAAGGAGACTTTAGCCATAAGTTTATAATGATTCATCAGATGTTGGTACTTAACATTGTATGGAAGATTACTCCATTATTTCAGAGATGTTCATGATTAGATAAACATGATTAGATTAAAAATATGTAGTATAAGAAACTAATCTGTTTATCATGAAAAATTCTGACTCTGCTTAGGAATCAAAAAATCCTATTTTTTGATTGGAGATAGCTTGCAATGATAAATCAATGGGTTAAATAACAAATCATATTACCTTAGTCTTTAAAATTTTTAAGAATAGGTATGTAATATTTCAATAAATATTTATAGGGCACTAATGATGTACCAGACTTTTCTCAGCCATCAAGTATCACATGATCACTGTTTTTATAACATATATATTTCAATGGCTATGTAAATGAGGAGAGCATTGTAGCTGGGGAGTGAAATAGAAATATTACTTCTTGAGATAAATATTAAAACATTATTCTGCACCTCTGTTTTCACTTTAGCAGGTATTTAAGCACTGTTTAAACTGAAAATTTCAAGAGACTTCTAATTATTAGTTTAGCAAGTTTAACAGAATAGATAATATTCATCATCTTTTATATTTTTCTTGTTGTGAGGGTATTTGAGGTTAAATAATGCACTTGACTATACAACAGCAAAGGAAAGTTGTTCCCAATATTAATGTCTGATATTAAGCTTTTCAGAAGTCCACTAACTCAAGTGGTCTGTAGTTGAATACACTCTAATGCCAGATGGAGTATCAGAAAATGTGTATGAGGCTTTAATTATCTGAAAACCCAAAATGAACTGCTGCTCATGATACCTGGGGATTTTAATGAAGAGCATACATGTGTTCTTCTCGCTAATTGAAGATGAGCTTCATTTTAACGAATTTAATCCCCTGGGAATTTAAACATTAAAAAAGGGAAGGATTGAAAATAATTTGAAAAACCCAAAATAAACTTTGCTAAAACTCTGCCTTTTGAATTGAAAATTATTGGAGGTTTCATATGGCAAATAATTGGGTTGAATATGTAAAATATCTATGATATAGAAGTTTACAAATGTGTAAATGTTATTTTCTTACAGTTAACAATAAAGCAAAATTCAAACAAAAGGTTAATAATATATGTGAATAAAGTGTTAGATCTCCAAATTGAAATCAGATTATTAGATGAATTTAAAAATTGAGCTGTCAATAGAACATTAATAATCATTAGCATTTAGAGGTAGAAAATTCTTAGATGTAGAGTTTAGAATAATTAAAGTTTTACTTTATAAGTAGCCCACATACAGATCATAACAACTTTAAAAGAAGAAAAAAAAATAAGTGCCATTTGAAAATAAAAGCAACACATTGAAATTGAGAGGGCAAGATCAATGTAAATGCCCTTTAAATACAATAAATACTAGTCATTGCTTCCAAAAGTTGCCATGTTTTGGAACATGGGAAATACTAAAAGTTAGCTTGAAGTCACGTGATTGATTCAGTCATGGTTCTATGCACAAGTTGTCACAGGAGCACATCAGTGGCTAATTCAAACATTGCTTTAATAAAACCAATATAGATAATTCCCTGGGTGTAACCAGAAGTGTGATATGAAACACCAAAAAAGAAGTTGAAGCAGGACAGAAAAAAGCCTTTGTCAGAGGAAAAAAGAAGTATAATAACTATAAAGATGTTTATGAGGGATGGTGGTGAGTAGCCAGAAGAGAGAGTTGATACCAGACTATGCATATAAAGAAAGATCACAGGGTGAGGGCAGACAGCTACTGGCAAGACCTACTCCAGAACCATCAGTAGACAGCACAGTGCTGTTCCACCTGGAAGGTGTGTTCTTATTTTATGCTAGATAATGTATGCCATAACCAGTTGATGCCATCACACATGCGTTTGAAGGGACTTTCAATATTCGGATTTCACATTCACCAACGCTGTCATTATGACAAGATGACAAACCTTAGAGGTATAATACAGCATCCAATAACTGCAACATGTAATATAGGCCCCCCAATTATTGCTCAAGAGAAATCTGTCATTCTTTAACAATCTACTCCGAATTCTAGAGTAATATTAACATAAGTTAATCATTGTTTTCGTCTAGAAAACCATTATTTCTAAGATGCATGTAGTTCTCAAGCCATAACATGTCTCAAGCACTGTATTTATTTTTATGTATTTATTTATTTAAACATTTTTAAGATCTACGAGGTAAAAGTGAGATTGGGAGTAGGGGAAACAGGCTTATAACCCGACATCTGTTACTCATCACAAAGGAGAAGAAAGTTTCACCTGGCAAGTGAGCCATAGTACTTACTTGGCAAGATAATGCAATACACGGTAGGCCCCAAAACAGGAGAGGATTATCTTAGCAGATATGTAGAAGAGGGAAGCAGATAGTAAAAAATTGTCTTGTTTGATGGCCCAGTAAGTGGAAAAGCAACTTGTAGAACTGCCCAAAGTTTTGTTGGTCTCTAGCCTCCAAATGGAGATTAAAAGGAACCATCTCATTCTTTGGAATGGAGTATCAAGCACAATATACACAAAGCAATGATGGAACTCCATTCTTACATTAAGAACTACGAGTCAGGGTTTAATTATTAAGATTATGTATTCCACACGTATTTGGTTTGAAAAGTAGGACAAGACAGTTCTGACCAGGGCCCTACTCAGAATTTTTTTTTTTTTTTTTTTTGAGACGGAGTGTTGCTCTGTCACCCAGGCTGGAATGCAGTGGCACGATCTCGGCTCACTGCAAGCTCCACCTCCCAGGTTCACGCCATTCTCCTGCCTCAGCCTCCTGAGTAGCTGGGACTACAGGCTCCCGCCACCAAGCCTGGCTAATTTTTTTTTGTATTTTTAGTAGAGACGGGGTTTCACCTTGTTAGCCAAGATGGTCTTGATCTCCTGACCTCATGATCCACCCGCCTCGGCCTCCCAAAGTGCTGGGATTACAGGCTTGAGCCACCGTGCCTGGCCAGAACTTTTAAAAATACTGCTTAACTTGGGTTTGGATTAGTTTGTAAAGTTTCAGGGGGTCCAAGTAAATGATGTTGAAAAATTGGAAGACAAGAGAATGAAGTGAGGTTGTTAAAATATTGAAAATAAATTTTATCATAATTTTCAGCTCTTTTAGAAGGACTTATTCGAGTTTAGTATCTAGTCGTCTGAGGGGACAAGTGGGTTTATCATTCTAACACCATTATATGGTTAGAGAAAAATAACAGAAAATTAAATATTTTTATCTTTAAAACTTTTCTGTTTAGATATTTTGAATCCATGTCCAATTGTTTTATAATTTTGATTAATGCATATTTGTTCTCTGGTAATTGCTTATTTTTCCATCTTATTGGGAAAATATAATTCTTTATATAACTCATCTATTACAAGTGCCTGCATCAATATGCTTTCTTTAAACCAAATGTATGGCTACATGTTTACATAATAGATAAGTCATTTTAACTTCCAATAAAGAATATATTATAGATCAGCTAAACTTTACTTAATTTCTTTAAGCACATGTATGGGATAATCTATTCCTATAAGTATTTTTGTTTCATTTGGAATTTTTCTACAACCCTGTGTTTGCCATGAAATTAAAATCACCACTGAATCAACACGAAGACTTTTCAAGGAGAAATAATATGACAATGAAGGAGAAAGAGTGAAAAGTGTTACAAGGATAAATACCCTCCTTTGTCATGACAATAAAAGTGCTTGCACTGACTTAAGTTCCTACTGAATCAACACAGTTTTAATGTTGGCAGCCTCATCTCTGCTATAAACATCCCTGAAAAATTCATTTGAAGGTGAAAAAGGTTCTAGAATGACAGTTCAGCTTCCTCCTGGGAGGTCAAGAATTATATCTGGTACTGTGTTTTTTTACTCCTTCCATTGTCTTAAATGAAGCAATTAAGTACAAATTATGAAAAGCTTTGACATAGGACATAGTTATACTCAGGAGTTACCTCCTGTTGAAACACAAGAGAAATACCAGAAAGTGTCAATTAAAACATTTACATATGTTTTTTTTTTTCTCTGTGATACTGGGGCTGGGAGTTTGCTAACTTCATTTCCCAAATGCCTTTGCTAACTTCCTGTTAGTTAGGTTCTACCAATCAGCAGCTCTGATGGAAATGGGAAAGTAGGAGAAGGTGGGGGCGGGAGTGGGGGGCCAAGTCCTTGCCAGTTCCTCACACTGAGACTGAGCCCCAGGCAGGCTCCACTTATACAATGAGCACCCCCATTACTCCAAGCACCAAGCTTTAGAGAACTCCATTCCAGTCAATTCTTAAAACATCATTTTTCTTTTTTCTCCTACCAGCCTTAGGGCAACTGGTTTATGTAGTTATTACACTCTGGATTACATTAAAGTTTCCTTTTTTTTTTTTTTTTGCCATTTAGCCGTTTAACTTCAATGTCACCTTTGTTTGAAATACTTCTCACAATTTCTGTTTTCTTAAAGTCTCTCTTTCTGATAAAATACCTAACTTCTTTGCACCTCTCTTCCCTATTTCTACTTCCTTGGGAAAACTTAAGAGCCTTATTCAACATACATAGCCATCTATTTCAAGTAGCTAAATCCTACTGAAGAAGTGTGAAACTGAGCAGTCTGGGTTAACTTTAAATTATAATGAAAAATCTCAAATGGGATACTGACAACTGTCCTAAAAATGCTTTCTCATTTTCCTGATATCTAGCATATAATATGATACTTTTTATACACTTCAGTTTATCACAGCATTTGCTCTCCCCTTATTCTTCTCTCATAGGTCTTAAATTATTTAAAAATAAAAAATAAAAAATGAATAAATAAATAAATATAAATAGAAGCACTCAGACAGGGATCATTTCCATGAACAAATACACCCATTTACCTGTATATCAATCCATCTTCATTGTTCAGTTTGGTTTCATTGTAACTCAGGCCAATTTCTCTACTCATAGTCAGAATCTTATACTTCAGTGTTGCTCAAAGACTCTGCTGAAAATATCTCTTTTTCCTGGATCATCAACTTCTGTGTGTCTAATCAATAATCATTAGCATAATTATGTGGTGTTTCCTTCTTATAAAATATCCTCCTTTAAACTACCGTTCTTCACAGCTAATGCCTTTTTCTTTGCCCCTTTCACAGTAAACCTCCTTGATGGTTGTTTAGATTTGCTCTCTTGTCCTCATTTATTTTTTCAAAACACTCATAGTCTGACTGATGCTACCTCTCCATTCAAACTGACGCTAACAAAGTCCCCCAAACTTTCACAATGTCAATTTCAAAAACAAATGACGTGTCATGGTCTTTCTCCACTTCTCAGAAACAGGGACTCAGTGACCACTCCGTTGAGAGCTCTCACTAATAGTTTTTCTCTACCTCACAGACCATGCCCTCTCATGTTCCTTTTTCTGGCCCTTGCTCTTCTGCATTCACAAAGTTGATATGATCGCTTCTTTGCTCTGTCTCTTCTCTTTCTACTATCTTATCTAGTCCAGTGGTTTTATCTATCATTTATGCATTAATGATACTCTTGTTAGTATCTTGGGGCTACGTATTTCCCCTGTCCCCCAAACTCCTACATGCTGCTTATCCTACATCTGGAGAAATTTTTCAGAGACAACTCGTAAATCACTTCTTCTCTAGTTTCTCTCTTCTTCCTCTATTTTATGGTATATATAACTGTGAAAATATCTCATTTATTCATTTCCATCTTATTTACTTAATTCTCAGCACTAGAACATAAGTTCCATAAAAGCAAGGGTGTTTCTGCTTTGTTCACTGCTGTGTTACAGTTTCTGAAAAAGTGACTGTCTCATATCAGTAATGCTATAAATTTGTGTTGAAACAATAAATACATGAATAACCCCTGATAAATCTTTTGTTGCCTGGAAAAGTACCTACTTGTGGAACATATGCACTTTAGCTAATGAAGTTGGAATACTTACATGACTATTTGAGTGAAGATCTAGTATAGATCAGAATTGTTGCTTAATTGGTATAATGTCTCAGTTATGCAAGATGCATAAGGTCTGGAGATGTACTGTACCACACAATGTCTATAGGCAATAGTATGGTATTGTGCACTTAAAAATGTGCTTAGGATAGATGTCACGTTAAAAGTCCTCATCACATAAACAACACAAAAACACAGAGGAACACAAAGAAATTCTGAGAGGTGATAAATATATTTACTACCTTGATTGTGATAGTGATGTTATAGATGTATGCATATATCAGAACTCATAAAATTGTATACAAGAGCATTCAGTTTTTGTTTGTACAATTGTACCTCATTAAGGCTATTTTTGAAGATATAGATAGGAAATACCATTTGCCATTTTTTCCTCTTTTTAGGATGTCCTATTTCTGTACGCTTGGATAAAATATCAAAGAATATCAGTCATTCAATTGCTAAAATATCACAAATTATATTAAAATTATACACTTGAAAATATTGTCAGTCTGATCCTTTCTTACCTAAAAGTGTGTGCCCATAAAATTTATAATAATAGCAAATATTTATCAAGGATTTATTGTTGATAAGACTAAATTTAATAAATTATTTTATTGAATACAAACAAAAATATTGTGGGATAGCATATAATATATAAGATATATATAATAGTTAATTATCAGTTTTACACACACACAGGCTTAAAGAGATAAATTCATTGGACTACATCATCCAGCTAGTAAGTGCAAGGAATTACAGCCTAGGAAAAAGTATATACAGAACCTTCCTAAAGGTTAGTAATTATTGGAGAATTCCTTTGTTACATTGAATTATTTATTTAATCTGCTATGAAATATTTCCTATATAAGAAATTTTCCAAAAGCCCATGGATCCTTCTTACTATTCATAAAATTTATATTGTTTTGCTTTCTTTATATCAAATGCCAAATGCAGTTTGCAAAACTGTTTAACATTTCCATTTATTTTACTTTTCCTGTAGAAAGTTTGTGTCCTTTAGCATAAGTATTTCCGTCTCTAAGCTGGCTATTTAAATACTTCATATATTTAGGTTTCCTTCATGAATCTTCAGCATATATTTTAGGCAAAAATTACAACTCAGCTACACAGTGCATTTTATGTTTGGATATAGATGGAATTTTTGTTAAAATTTGGAGTTTGTGCTAAACGTTATTTTATTGTAGCAATAAAACTTCACTAACTTTGATCAGATGACTACACAAATAACCTATTTTAAACTCCTACAGTATGCAAAAGAAACAATCTTATAAAGCCAAGACAATAAAACACTTTAAACAAGAACAAAATCAAGGTTCATAGAAAGGAAAGTCATGTGTAAAACAGTTTAAATAATATCAATTTTTCCTTTTAGTACAACATCACAGAGTTGACAAATTTAAAGCAAAGAAATAAATATAAGCTTAATATATATGTATGTAAAGGCCGGATCAGAAAAGGGTTATAGAAGCCTTGTGATATGACCCTGTCATTTAACAGCATTGGAGTTTCTGCTCCAGATCCTTAAAGACATGACTCCTGACTTCAAGTCCTATGGCCTTTTTAAAACTAAAAAATACCTCTTCTAAGGAATAGAAAATGTATATTTACATGACTGCAACACTAGAAAAAATATCTAATGCATACACAAATTACTTTCCTGGTTGGTTTTCATACTTTTACAAAATTAACAGAAAATACAAATTCCATGCTTATGGACCATGTGGTCGTGTGGCCACCATTCAACTCTGCCTGCTGTAACATAAAGGCAGTTGTCTTAGTCAGTTTGTGCTACAATAACAAAATACCCTAAACTGGTGGCTCATACACAAAGATTTACTTCTCATAGTTTTGGAGGCTGGGAAGTCCAAAATCAAGGTGCCGGCAGATTTGGTATCTCATGAGGGTCCATTTCCAGGCTCATAGATAGCACTTTCTGGCAGTTTCTTCACATATTGGAAGGAGCAAACAAACTCCCCTGGGCCTCTTCTATAAGGGTGCTAATGCCATTCATAAAGACTTCATCCTCATCACCTAATCATCTCCAGATGCCGTATCTCTTAAAACCATTGCATTGTGGATTTGGTTTCAACATATTAGTTTTGGGAGGAAACAAACATTCAGGCCATAACAGACTCCATAGACAGTACATAAATGAATGGACATTGCTGTGTGACAGCAGCAGTTTTATAAACACTGAATTTTAAATTTTGTATCATTTTAACATTTTAAGAAATACTCTTTTGTAAATTGTTTTTCAACTGTTAGAAAATGTAAAAAAAAAAAAAATTCCTAGCTTGTGGTCTGTATGAAAGCAGGTACTAGTATGGATCTGACCCACAGGCCATACATTGCAGACCTCTCTTCTATTTGAGTGGAAACCACTACCACTCCACATTGCCTACCATAGAGAGGTGTTTTTTTTAGTTTTAATTGTTGCTTTGTTTTTGTTAAATGTTTAAATAGGCATTTTATTTAAACAGATACAGACAAATTACTGATGCAGATATTTTAAAATTTGAAAAAGCATAGCATATTCTTGAGCTGTAAAAAAAATTTAATTAATTCCAGTAGACTTTGTATTATATTCTTCATCAAGATTGTTTTGAATTTAAGATGTTGGTAACTATTTCATTTTAGAGAAATTAGCATGACTAATTATTTTTAATTTCCTTCTAGCTTATGAACTTTCTGAAATTAGAAAACAGGTTTTATCAAATCTGGTGGCATTTCAGTATTTAATATGATGTTTTATATCTTGCCACTTAAAGTGTGGTCCTCAGGGTAGCCTCAGTATCACCTGGTATCTTATTAGAAATGCAGACAAACTTAATTAGAATCTGCATTTTAATGAGGGATTCTTATGCACATTATAGATTGAGAAGGTCTGTTTTAACATACAACGAACACTTTCATGTTAATAATAAATCATTAAAAATATGTCCTACTATGGTAATGTCCTTAATTTCTGGGCAGATATCTTTACTTAAAAAAATATGGTAGCCTAATGCACTATAAAGATACTCAAGTATCACACATACCAGGTGATCACACATACCTGAAGCTGATATTCATTCCTCGCAACCATTTTGTGGATGAAGGAAAATGTTTAGTCTATATAAATATTGTCATGGGAATTCAGGGAAAGAATGTTACCATGTATTCTAAATAATTTAGATAATTAAAAATTTTGAGAAAAACTTTTCTGCATTACTATGTGGTTGATTTCTTGTAATGTCATCTGGATACATTTTGCAAAATGTAATCTTGGGGATCATGAGAGCTACTCTTACTCTAGACGTTGAAAGTTTAATTTGTTTTTAGAAAATATCTTACTAATAACCAAAATTAGCAAATTTTCATTCAAATTATAAAGGCTTTAAGGTCTGCACTTTGACTATCTTTGAATAAATATAAGATATATTTTACTATTGTATTCATAAGTACTTGATGAAAATTGAATATTTTACTACACATATTTAGTGAGACATAGAGGGAATAATGGCCTTTTCATGAAATTCTCTAGTCCCCTCTGCACCCACTCTAATTAAATTATTTATTCTTCCTAGGCACTCTCTCCCCAGTACCTCTGCAGAAGTTTCCATAGCTATAAATATCCTCAAGTTACTTATAGGTATTGTGAAATGATGATATTATGTAATAGATTATATTCAGCAAATTAATCTAATGAGGATGTTAGGCAGATGATCAAATAATTTGGTTTGCATTAGGCAATTGAATGTTTCCATAGTTCTCCAAGTAGAAGATGCTGCCTATAGACCTCATGTGGATATTGAGCTCATGGACTAAAATAAAGCATGCTAAATGGTTTTGACAAATACATTCAAATACATTTTTCTTATATTAGCTTGCATTGTTCTTTTTTTCCAAGAGTCTCTGCTTGTGAAATCACATGCACATTAATTTTTTTTAGGTCTTAGCAACAAATTTATAAAATAAAACAAACATTTCAGAAAAAAATATTATTTAGCTAAAATGAAATTTTATTTTATGTATTTTATTTGCATAAACATATAATTACTGAGCACATATTTAGTATCTATTGTAGTAGCACCCCATTATCCATTAGGGATATGTTCCAAGACTTAAAGTGGATGCCTGAAACTGCAGATAGTATTGAACCCTATACTATGTACAGTACTGTACTATGGTTTTCGATCAGATAAGCTAGATGCTACTGAGTCACTAATGGGTGGTTGGTGTATACAGAGTGGATACCTGGGACAAAGGGGTGATTTGCATCCACCTGTGATAGAGCAGGAGGGCTTGTCTGGAGATTTCATCACAGTACTCAATGGTGTGCAATTTAAAACTAATGAATTATTTCCTGAATTTTCCATTTAATATTTTTGGACCACAGTCGAACATAGGTAACTGAAAGTGTGGAAAGCAAAACTGTAAATAGGTGGATATAGCATATTATTATAACATAAATAGGTGGATACCTAGCATACTGTATATGCTAGTCATATTCTAGGCTTTGGGGACATAGTGAAGAAAAAAGACAAAATTCCAGCCATCATTGAGCTCATATTTTTGTGTCTAAACTTAGCTAACCCCTACAATATGCCAGGCTGTTTTTCTTACAACCTCACTTTCTTATAAGATACACTTATAATCTCCACATTACAGAGAAGATAAAAAAGACAGAGGGCTGTAGTAACTATTCAAGATGGAACAGTTAGGCATGGAAAAATTAGGGTTCTCAACTCATCCAGTCAAGGTTGTAGAATTTTTAACAACTATGCCTTTATTCCCAAATACACTACCTATAAGGCTTGATTAATGCCTTTTTCCTCAAACTTCAAATTTTGCTGGTATTCCCAAGATATGCATGTCACAGATTTGTTGTTTCAAAAAAAATCAAATGATTACTCTCTCAATTGACTCTGATTGATGACAACAGTTTTCAATAAAGATAAACCAATATATATAAAAAGACAATTTTTAGTAAATATGGTTCTTGTAGCCAGAGAAAAGAGGCACTGTTATTGAATATTATATTTAGAAGTCACAACCTAGAGGAGATGGATGAACAGACAGACTAAATGGCCATAAACAACAGATGGTGGAATTGGTGTATTATTTTCTAAAAATGTAAGCATTTTAAAAAAAGAACAAATTTTTGTATCTTTGTATTTACAAATTATGTGCTCGAGGTAAATATTACTCAGTTAATATTCAATGACAAAAAATCAGTAAAGGATCCTCGACAATGGCAAAAGTTCAAATGTTTGAGACTATTCTAATGCACATATATGGTTATACTTCATATTAGTTACATATCACATGATCATTAACACCTAAGACCAATGAGTGGATTATTTTTGAATATAATTATCCTATCTAAATATACTCAGATGTTGCTTACAGAAGGCAAATTTCTCATAATGTACATTTCTAATCAGTAAAATTAGCTTACAAATTGCATACATTTTCCAGTTTTAGACATAAATTATCTTAGAAAAAAGTTTATAATGCTTAATAAAATTATTCTCTGTTCAGCATATCAGAGAATTCTCTATTCAGAATATTACAAACATAATTTGAAGATCAGCCTAATAAATGGCACTTTAATAGGTTATCTTCCATTCATTATAGCTTTTAGATTTATGAATCTGAACTCAGCTATTATTGAGTATGTTTATTTACCAGTCATTATTTAAAAGTTTAAAATTCTTACTTTACCTGTTCTATTTTTTAGAGATACTGTATAATCTTATTATAGTTAGCTCTATCTATTTAGATCGATACTAGGAATTCAGCACGGTGTAAAGTATTGCTGCACTCATTAATAAAAAGGGAATATATTCTATCCTTTCAATAAATATGCATTGTTCAGATTAGTGAAGATTTATATTTTCGCATGAGGAAAATCATATTTACTCTCTGTAGTTTTCAGTTTGTTCACATCACAACTTAGATATATAAGAAAAATATAGGTAATTTATTTCTTTATAACTGACTTAATCTCATTTTATTCAAGGCCCCAATTCTGCTGACAGCAGAGAAAGTAAGTAAACATTCATATGGACAAACAAAAACAAATTTTTTCAGCTTTACTGAGGCATAAATAACAAGTAAAAATTGCATATGCTCAAGATATACAATGTGATGTTTATATATACCTATACAATGTAAAGATTTTCACAGTTAAGCTAATTGGTGTGCCCATCACCTCATGTATTAATAGCTACTTTTTCTTGGGTGTATGAGAATACCTGAGATCTAATATTTTAGCAGTTTTCAAGGATGCAGTACATGATTATTAACTGTAGTCATCATGCTGTATGTTAAGTCTCCAGAATTTATTCATCTTATAACTGCAAGTTTGCAGCCTTTGCCCAATATCTCCCCATCTCCCCCACACTCCACTCCCCAGTAACAACTCTCTACTCTGCATTTCTATGAATTTAACTTTTTAAACAACTTTAAATAATACCTCAGTCATCTCAGGTTTAAACTCTTTCAATCTGTAAGCATCCATGATATAATAACTCATCATTGCAAAGTCACTGGAAAGTACATGTTATCTGTTTTTGTCTTGTTTTATTTTGTTCTTTAATGCCACAGGCCACTTTGGCAGAGGAGTAACTCTCGTTGATGCACTCTCATAATAGTGCTTTTCATAAAAATACAACACAAGTAGAAAGTATTAAAAGTAAAATTATCATTCTGAAATATAGTTCTAAAAACCTTAAAATGTAGTATAGCAATAAATGTGATTTCTCATCAATGAAGTAAATAGCAGAAGCTATCAGAAGCTCTAATAATTTCTCTAACTTTGAAGTAGTAATCATAGTAAAAGATAATTTATATCTGCAACAATGTAATACAATATAAAAATTTCTATGATTTCCATTGGTGACTAAATTGCAAATATAACTATACTACTGTGTTTTATTTCTTACATTACAAATTAATAGAAATGTTAAATTTCATTTACAGATGATTGAAAACACTTGTTTTTTTTTCACATTCAAAATTAGAAATCTCTTAACATCCTCAACTGAAGATCCCCTTTGTAAGGGGATCTTGTTTGCCATGTTTTAGTTCTCATTCCAATAATGTTTTTTCAGAAGGCAACAGTTCATATTTACTATCCTAAGAACACGGCAAGTGAAGGTGTTAGGCTGGTTTCACTGGCCATCTTTGACCGAGAGCAGCAGGTCTGGGGCTGGTTGGAAACTGCTGCTAGTTTCTGCCCATGGGGTGGGTTTGGCTCTCTCTTGTCATCTACTGATGAATGCAATGACAGGGGAAGCCATGATCTACACTTTGACAATTTCAGGCTCTTTATATTGTCCTTAGTGACTTGACCCCACTTTAGCTTTCTCTAGAGTTAAGCATCTAAACCATATTTCTTGCTGTGACTCTCCTTTTGTTACCATCCAGGCAAACTGCCCAGAATTTCTTTATCTGACAACAGAGTGAGTTACCCACTACAGTAAATGCATATAGAAAACTCCCAACCATTTAGCTTGTTTTTCTGTTTCGCAGCCTCAGAGGCTGGGTTTCTTTCACACTGTGAGCAGTTCATGGAGAGTCAGGAGAAGTGCTGCTCAGAATCACTGTCTCATTTTGTTACATCTTCTTTACTGCATGAAACCTCAGGACCAATCTGTGAAGCAGTCTTTTAGGAGTCTAAATGGAACGTGGCAAACCCAAAACGTCTGAAAAACTATCAGTGTCTCCCTTCCTATAATCCTCTGAACTGGAAAAAAAAATTTACCCTTCCCCTTTTTTTTGACATAATATGATGACAGTTACATTCTACACTAAGTTCTCTCTAGTCTATGGTCTAATAAAATATTATGATATGGTCAACTCTCCAAGAACTGTCCTGAATATGCTCACACAACCTACAATTATTCAAAACTCTCTCCTTTTTCTTTTTATACCAAATCAAATTATCAAAAGAATGGTTTTATTATGGAGTTAGCATGATATCGACCATTTCATATTCACCAGTATATATTTTTTCCTTTGTAATAAATGTCATTGATTAAATATCAGGAAGACAACAGGCAACAGGATATTAAGGGAAGGAAAATTACAACACAAAATGTGAATTCCTATATCATGGCATATTGGATCATTCTAAAAGTTAAACTGAAACTAAGATTTAAGGAAAGCAATTAAGTTTTCAGAACTTTGATTTTCAGTTGCTTAGTTTATAATAAAGGTTGAACTTTTGGAATCGAAGCAGATGGAAGTCTGTTTGATAGACTCTTCTTATTCTAACATTCCACAGTCATTTGTGCAGATTCTGATGGGTTTGCAGAGCTGTAAGAAGCAACATATATTATGATGTAAATGCCATCATTATGACATATGCTTAAACTTCTGCTGAGAAATAAATAAAATATCTTGAAATGCCTGCTGTTTATCCCAGCTGTTTATTTCTCACAGCCCATAAATGGAAAAGTCACACAGTTTAGCATTTATATGCTGGAGAGGCATTTGGAAATAATTAAAATTCTTCCAGAGACTACTTTCTTTTTGTTCTGAATTGGAATTAACTTATAATTTCAAGAATAGAGGGCAAGCACATTAAATGAGAATAAATAAAATATTTTCTTCCTAGGAAAGTGAAGAAAATATCCAGAATTCATTTTTTTCTCCCAAATTTCTAATAGTCTAATAAAAAAGTGGGAAGACATATCAGAAGCAAGCATGGGTCACTCAAACTATATGCCTCGCTGCATTTCCAGTGGAGACACAATTACCACCGGGAAACCTGCTCCTGTGAGTAAATTGGGTTGACTGCAGTAATTCTGACTTATGTTCCACTAATACATAAAAATAAGAGACAGCCAAGGAGTTGCATTTTCCTTACTAAAAAAAAAGTTAAATATATTATAAAATAAAAGTTGTGTTCTACAATTATAAACTAATAGATATATTTGTGTATAAATATTTTAATAATTACTGTTTAATCATAAATGTGCTACAGATACATGGCCATTGAATATATTTTGCATTTATTTAACATTAAATTTAAATTTCTTATTTTTTAGGCACAGCGTGGCAGTATATTTGAGTTTGTTACTATGACAATGGTTAAATGGAACAATAGATTTTTCTCTACCTCCTCATCTTGACTAACTATCGCTAGATTAGATAAAATTCTAACATGATGATAGTACATGCTATTTTAGAGAAGTCTCACATTTAAAAATGATATCAGATCATTAATTCCAATTTTTAACATTGCCTACCTAAAAGGACATGAGAACTTCTAAAACTTTTTGTAATAGATTAACATAATCTAGCAATCAAAACACATCTCATCTTTATTGTACAAAATAATTGTAGAGAAAATAATATTTGAATTACTTTTACTGTCAAATTAATCCCACAATTCCACGCCAAGATTTTTAAATTAAAACAATTTTGATCAATCAAATGAAGTTACATATATATATATATACACACACACACACACACACACACACATATATATATACAGGATCCTTTAAGGCATAATACATTTAATTAGTTCTGTGAATCCATTCATAAGCATCTTTTCCTATAGATAAGCAGGTCAACTAATTATGATTTGTTACGTAAAAAACAAATTTTTTTACCTATGAGTAGGCTTGATGTATATGTTTATGTATATGTATTGTAAAAAAGTAAAATATATATACACACACACACATACATATATATATACAGGATCCTTTAAGATGTAATACATTTAATTAGTTCTGTGAATCCATTCATAAGCATCTTTTCCTATAGATAAGCAGGTCAACTAATTATGATTTGTTACGTAAAAAACAAACTTTTTTACCTATGAGTAGGCTTGATGTATGTTTATGTATATGTGTTGTAAAAAAGTAAAATATATATACACACACACACATACATATATATGTACAGGATCCTTTAAGACATAATACATTTAATTAGTTCTGCAAATCCATTCATAAGCATCTTTTCCTATAGATAAGCAGGTCAACTAATTATGATTTGTTACATAAAAAACAAATATTTTTACCTATGAGTAGGCTTGATGTATATGTTTATGTATATGTGTTGTAAAACGTAAAATAATCAGTTTTTAATACAAACATATATTGATTGTTTAATATGAATAATGCAGTCAATAAACATTGACTAAACCTTTGCCTCATTCTTCATGTGGTAAAAACCTGCATTATTCATTCATCGTTTTTGAGATTTACACACAGTGTGCCTGAGAAATAAGTTGAGGGAAACTCCTATTTAAAGTTTAACAGTTTTGTGGCTCAGAGATTGAAATTTTAAAAAAGATTTGGAACTACTAGTTTTTGTAAAGCGTCTCAATTTTAATAATTAAAAAGTTCACTCACACAACCATTTTCTTCAGTAATCGATTCTGTTATTTTCCAGGAAGATGGTTTAAACAACAGTTTGGTGGCAGAACTTAACCTGTAGAAACATACATTTTACATGACAACACTCTACTTAGTAATCTTGATAGATTCCAACATTTTTTTTGATATGTGGCGTTTAAGCTCAGTGTCCCAACAGCTAGGGAAAAAGATCATTTATACACAAAATTTACAAAGGTTAAAATTTGTGAACACTAGCATATAATCAGTGTCTTTGTTTTTAATAATTTTGTCCTTAGAAGACCTCAAAAACTAAATTTATATCCTCTCTAAAGTAAGAGAAAATTGAGACTGAATCACTTATTATCATAAATATGCTTAAAATATCACTAGAATTTATAGTGTAATCATGAATGTATTCATTTTTTTCAACACTTATGTTAGGCAGTAAAATTTTCCAAAATTTTAGTTATTTAAAATTTATTCTGATCACTGGTGAAATGAATTGTATCAGTCAAATTCAAGAATATTTTTAGTTTAATAATTTATATTTTTCTCCTTACTCCAAGAATGTTAACTTTTTAATGTATATTTTAATCAGTAAATGATTTTATTTTTATAATATTGTATTTTAGTTGGCATTATATATATATTTAGGGACTATATATTTAGAAGTTACATACATTAAAAGAAAAATTTAAGTCATAAGCCGTGGCAGTATATTTTGGCTTTATCAATGAAAGATAATTGATTTTATCAGGATACTAACTGTAGGGAATATTCTTGTGATCTTAATCTTCTTCAAACCTTATTGAAATTATCTGACCGAGAGTGTTCTCTTTTAACATTTAAATAGTTTCAGCATCTGAACTCCAGTTTTTATCCAACACATTTGACTAAACTGCCGTCAGCTTTCACCTAATTAAATTGACAAAACTTTAAACACAATATTCACTGAAATAAAAACACTATTCATAAAACAAACCTCATTCTTCACTTTTAGTTTAAGATCATTTTACAATTTCTCATTGCTTTTAGGTTTAAAAAGTGTTTCTTAACATGTCTTTCTAAGGCCTTAAGGTCTAGGGCTAACATATTTCTCCAGCCTCGTTCTATATCCCGTTATGTTTTGCTTTCTTAGTTCTAGCTGTAGAGGTCCTGTTTCAGATTTGTGGATCCATTTGCCTTTCCATATGTTGCTCCCTCTTTAGATAGTTCCTTTCTCTTATCTCTACCAAGACAAATTTGAATCATTAAGTGTCAGAGTCACATTCTCAGTAAAAAACATCCTGATCACCATAACCAAATTCAATCTCCGTACTGTATGTTTTTAGAACATGAGGTACTTCCTTTCTTATATTCCATTGTCATTCCATAGCACACGCGCATGCCAGTGTGAGATTATGCACCTACTTTCTCCATGACTCAATGGCTAATTCTTAAGAAAAGCATCCTAATCTGATTTTCATTAACTTTGATTATCCAACAGAGAAGTTGAATAAGAACAGTAACGTAGAAAACAATCGTAAACATCATAAAATTGGGTAATACAGAATAGAAAACATTTCACAGGAAACCAACGATTCTAATGACAGTGTCATAGTTCAAGAGAAAAAGGTGGCAGGCGCGGTGGCTCACACCTGTAATCCCAGAACTTTGGGAGGCTAAGGTGGGCGGATCATGAGGTCAGGAGATGGAGACCATCCTGGCCAACATGGTGAAACCCCATCTCTACTAAAAATACAAAAATTACCTGGGTGTAGTGGCACACCCCTGTAATCCCAGCTACTCAGGAGGCTGAGACAGGAGAGTCGCTTGAAACTTGGAGGCAGAGGTTGCAGTGAGCCGAGATCGTGCCACTGCCCTCCAGCCTGGTGACAGAGTGAGACTCCCTCTCAAAAAAAAAGAGAGAAAAAGAAATAGACTCCAACTCTGGTTTGGAGGAGTGGCAAATAATTGGGGGCCATCTTTAATTCTTTAATTTGCTACAGAATGCTCTCTGGTTAAACATTTATTAGGTAATTTCCATTTGCAAAATATGCCCTGGACCTTCAAACTTTTATCCAACCATGGCACAAGCTCAGGCTCTCAGTGCAAAATCTCATTATCTAAACTAAGGTTTTGTGTGTGAAACTTTGGCACAAGCTCAGGCTCTCAGTGCAAAATCTCATTATCCAAACTAAGCCTTTGTGTGTGAAACTTTGGATATGGAACCTCAGGGGCAGAAATCTGTGACTTAAAAAAAGTCATGTGAAATAACCCCACACCCAATATACAATGTGAGATACTGTATGAGTTTTCTGTAGCTGCTGTTACAAATTCCACAAGCTTGGTGGCTTAACACAACATAAATTCCTTCTTCAATAGCTGTGGAAACTAGAAGCCTGAATTAAGGCAAGGCTATGCTCCCTCTGAAGGTTCTAGGGGAGAATTTGTTTCTTGTATCTTCAAGCTTTTGGTGGCTTTCAACATTCCTTGGCTTGGCTTGCATCTCCTGTTTCTTACCTTTCATTTCTTTTCCCTGCATGTGTCTGTCTCTCTCATCTTAATCTGCCTCCTGTTTGTAGGACATATGTGATGGCATTTACAACACACCTAGACAATATAATGAAGTTCCTCCTTTCAAAAGTCTTAACCTAATCATGTCATTTGCTGCAAATAACAAATACTACCTTTTTGTTATAAGAAATAATATTCATAGTATTTGGAAATTAAGACGGGGATATATCTTTTTGGAAGCCACCATTAAGGCCAGTAGAGATAGAAAACAATATCTGCAGCAGACATTCTTCCTTTTTTTTTTTTTCTTTAAGAAAATGAATCAGAAAGCATATAGCAGGCATTGTTTCACAGAAATTTTGAAACTGACTCAGGCACATGTTGCCAATTCTCCTTTCTCCGAGGGAGGGTAACATTAGGGCCAAGTTCTGATCCTCAGGAATTCCTCTTTTAGGTATTTTGCTCCAATGGCTGGGGACTTAGCTATATGTTATAGTCTATTTTTTTTTCAACAAAAAAGAGGCTTACACTTCAACTGAGAAGTTTTCTCAGTTTATTTCCTATGTTTTACTGGCCCAACGATGTCTTTATATTTTAAAGTGTCACTGTCCCTTTGAATCTAAACTAGCAGTTCTTCTGTTTATGTAATTCTTCTGAAAATGCTATACATTTTTTAATCTATGAATCTTATCGGCATTATGTCCTTTAACAAAAGCCATAGCAATAAGCCTTTTTGCGATAGGCCACTGTCTACTTTGGTCTACGTGTTAGGGTACAGAATTACATGCCATTTAGATACTTGGAGTCCTTTTGAATAGTTAAGTAAATTTATAATTCAATTACTTCATTGTTGATTTTTTAAATTAAAATGCTTATTAAAGGGTCTTTAGTCTATACTGTTGAGTTTACCTTGATGTTTTAGGGTCAGTCAGTGCCTTTGACTAGACATCTTCTGACGCCCAGGCCTTTCCTTACACTGAGAATTCTTTTTCTTCCTCTGCTAAAGAAGCTGATAATGAGAAATAGTTTTGTTTTCCAATCCCACAAAAGTGCTCATTTAGATATGTTATCCACCTTCCATATTAAATAGACAGTGTTGCAAAACATTCTTCCATACATAATATGGCCCACCTTATTTTTAGCCTCTAATAATAATATTCTTATTGTCTTTCCAACATTCAATGCCAGTTTTTTTTTAAAGTGAATGCAAGGTAAAATATATTAGATTTTTATACAGTAACACCATAACTCTAGCACTATTAACTGTATTTGATAGGATTCGTCCAAGGAAGTGAGCCAGTATGAATATTATGGAATAAGGAATTCATAATATAAAATCTCACAAACTATATCAGAAGCTAGGAAAGTAGAAGAATCTAAAGCTGAAAAATTAGACGAAAATTTGTTAACAAGACTCAAGGAATATGGGCATAGGTAGGTAAGTTAGTAAGTAATGGAAAATCTAGGACACCTGCAACTGGAGTGGGGATATGAAGAAGATGTTGTAGAATAGCCTATGGAAATAATGTTGCCTCTGTACATTTCTATGGCCACAGTCAAGTGTTCAATGGTGAGCTGGGGCTTCTATGCTCAGCAGAGATGGCAGTTAGGAGGAATATCTGGCTGTCAACAGGACAGCAAAGCAACCTGAAAACTTCCTGTATGTCACTACATCAAATAATAGTGATCTTCAGGAAATAATGACTGCTGCTTTAACTCTACCTTCTATATATCACAAAAAAAATAGTTTTCCAGCCAACTGTGATCCAAACAAAGCCACAGGATTCCAATAAATTTCCAGTTTAATATGTCAGAAATTAACACAGCTAGACATTAGCTAAAGCGGTGAGAACAGATTTTATTCAGTAACTACTGACAGTAGGGAAAGAGCTGAGCTGCATCCCAAATTTTGCAGAGGAGACTGGACATTTTAAAATAAAACTGATGGAAGGGAGATAGCAGAGGTCCAGTAGATTCAAACAAGTGAAAAATTACAAAGGATTGGTCAATGTGAATGTGGTGAGGCCAGCTGTGTCTACTAGCTGACAGTTATCAAAGTGAGAATTCTAGCTTCCCACAGAGACTGGAATCTCTTCCCGACGATTATATTAAAAAAAAAAAAATGACTCTTGGACCTTTGAGAGACATACTTCTGAGTTGTAAAAAATACACATTTACAATGGCAAGATGTTTTAAGTAAATGCTCTGAGAAAGGGAGGCCATTTGTCAGGTATCACCTACAACAAATAAATAGTAAGTTCCCTGGCAGTGTAGATCTTTCTTAGGTGGACATTTTAATGGAATGCTAGGGCCATCGAGGAACATGGCCTTATGCTGCTAGAAGCCATTCTAGGGTTTGATCAAGTATCTTGGTGTCGGGATTTGGACAGCGTTGTTGTGTTCTTAGACAAAGCTGATCCAGTAGGAACTGGGGCTGTCAATTTAGGAAGGCCATTGCATAGATAAATCAATTATATTTCTATAGGCCAATCACAGTTGGAAAGTTAAACTTTAGGAAATTATAAAATTTAACATAACATCCAAGCATGTCAGATATCTTGGGGGATTATCTAGAATAAAAGATATCTTTAAATCTTTAAGAGAAAACAAGAAAATGTTATTGGATGAATTTAGGACAAACTAAACCAATGGTAGGATGTACCATGTTCATGTAGTTAAAGACTCAATTTTGTAAGATATCAGTTCTTCCCAACTTGATCTATGGATTCACCTTTTTCTGAGTAAAATTGCAGTAAGCATTTGTTTTTGTAATTTTTCAAATGATTCTGAAACATCTATGACTATAAGAATACAGAGTAATAGAAAACTAAAGTGTCTTTATTTAAATTCTTAGAGACAGGTAAACTTTGGAATATGCTAAATACAAATTAATTGTATTGAATTTCATTCTGAGTACTTAAAACTCTTAACTTGGGACAGGAGTAGTGGCTCATGCCTGGAATTGCAGCACTTTGGGAGGCTGAGAAGGGTGGATCACCTGAGGTCAGGAGTTCAAAGCCAGCCTGACCAACATGGTGAAACCCCATCTCTACTAAAAATATGAAAATTAGCCTGCTGTGGTGGCACATGCCTGTAATCCCAGCTACTCAGCTTAGGAGGCTGAGGTGGGAGAATTGCTTGAACCGGGGAGGCAGAGTTTGCAGTGAGCTGAGATCACGTCATTGCACTCCAGCCTGGGCGACACAGTGAGACTGTGTTTCAAAAAAGACAAACAACAACAACACAAAAAAACTCTTATCTTTATGTCACTGAATTAAAGTGCCTATATGTATGTATATTTCCTTAGATATTCAGATGTCAAAAAATACATTTTGCTATGAAAATGTGTGATTTCACTAGAGTTATATTCCCATTTTACATGAGTGAGAAATAATTCATTCAACAATTCCATTCGATAGCTGTTTAAAAAGTGATATAAATGTGAATGTAAAAGAAGCTCTACATTTGATTTTTGTTTCAATATTTATACTGAAATTGAGCTATCAAAAGATCATGTGTAATCACAAGACTGTGCAGTTGCATCTTAGTGCAGACTGAATAAACATTAAATAACCTGTAATACAAATTTAGAACATATGTTTATCCCTTGTTTTCTCACTGTTAAATTAAGATTGATGAGAAATAGATTTTATAGAAAATAAATTTTTTCCCTTCCTGTGTCCATGTGTTCTCATTGTTCAATTCCCACCTATGAGTGAGAATATGCGGTGTTTGGTTTTTTGCCCATTCAATATGATATTGGCTGTGGGTTTGTCATAGATAGCTCTTATTATTTTGAGATACGTCCCATCAATACCTAATTTATTGAGAGTTTTTAGCATGAAGCGTTGTTGAATTTTGTCAAAGGCCTTTTCTGCATCTATTGAGATAATCATGTGGGGTGGGGAGAGGGGGGAGGGATAGCATTGGGAGATATACCTTAAGTATAATAATAATAAATAAAAATAAAAAAGAAAATTAATTTTTTTACTTATCATGGGATAAGAACTTGAATGTAAGCCATCGCATCAAGAAGTTACTTTCTCCATATAGTCATAAAAGCCTAATATCAGAAACCCACCAAACACAGCTCCCAGAGGAAGGGTGGGAGTAGGAGAAAGACACAGAAGATTAACAAAACTTACATATTGAAAAAATAAAAACAAGTCAAAAGGGAAACTATTAAGAATTGTTTTTAATATTCCATTAATAAAGATAACTAGAATATTAAGTGTTCCATATATTGATATACTGCCATAGGTGTATGTACTCTTATATTCTCTAGTTCACATATTTATTTTTACATTATTGGTTTCCACTGAGAATGATACTCAGCCTATCCCTCCACAGGAGACACTGGACAACATCTAGAGACCTCCTCTCACTGTCTTACTCCCATCCCCGGATGTCCTCAACATGTTTCAAATTACCCACAGCGCCAGGAGAATTCGTGATGCTTCATTTAGGAAAGAACATATCATTCCTGGAACTAGGGAAAGTTAGTTTTTCATTATGAAGATGGATATGTTGCAACTCTGAAAAATTTCTTGTTAGGATTTTTAGAAATAATATTTTTTATTTACAATCTATATACCCAACAAAGGTCTAATATGCAGAATCTATAAGAAACTTAAACAATTCAATAAGCAAAAAATAATAATAATAATAAAATAACCCCATTATAAAGTAAGCAAAAAACATGAGCAGATACTTCTCAAAGAGGACATGTAAGCAGCCTACAAATACATGAAGAATTGCTCAGCATCGCTAATCACCAGAAAAATGCAAATCAAAACCATGATGAGATACCATTTCACACCAATCAGAATGGCTATTATTAAAAAGTTAAGAAACAACAGATGTTGGTGAGGCTTTGGCGAAAAGGGAACATTTATACACGGTTAGTGGGAATATAAATTCATTTGGTCACTGTGGAAAGCAGTTTGGAGATTTCTCAAAGAACTAAAAACAGAACTACCATTCAACTCAGCAATCCTATTACTGGGTATATAGCCAAAAGAAATCAAATTATTCTACCAGAAAGACACATGCACTCACAGGTTCATGGCAGCACTATTCACAATAGCAAAGACATGGAATCAACCTAGGTGCCCACAATGGTGGTTTGGACAAAGAAAATGTGGTGCGTATACACCATGAAATACTATCCAGCCACACACACACACACACAAAATAAAATTATGTCTTTTGTAGAAATATGGATGCAGATGGAGGCCATTATGCTATGCAAATTAATGCAGAATGGAAAACCAAATACTGCATGTTCTCACTTATAAGTGGGGCCTAAATATTGGGTACTCATTGACATAAAGATAGAAACAATGGACACTGAGGACCACTAGAGAGGGGAGAGAGAAAGTAGGGAAAGAGTTGAAAAACTAAATTTTGGGCACTGTGTTTCGTACCTAGGTGATAGGATCAATTGTACCCCAAATTGCATTACATAATATAGTCATTTAACAAAACTGCCCATGTTTCCCCTGAATATAAAGTAAAAATGATGAAATTAAAACAATAGTAATATTTTCTTATTGTTTTCTCAGTTCCCCTTCTGTTACTTCTACATATAAGGCATTACACATTTAAATAATTAATTTGAGTCATTTAAATAATTAATTTGAGTCATTTGTTACTTTATTCTCTCCAACTTTTATATCTTTAGAAACAAAAACCTTGATTATTACTCATAAATGTAACTTACCAAGTATTCACTAAGGGGCCAAGGGAGACATCAATAAAACTATAAAACTTCTTTATTGCAGTTATAGGGAACAGAGATAATAAACAAATGTGCTATAGATAAATAAATGAAAACACACATATACAAAACTATCAGTTATATAATGCACACACATATATTTTGTTTTTGTCATGTTAAATATGTGATTTTTAGTAGACATCAAGGTGGAGAGATCTAGCAAGCAGTTTGAAATAAAGTGCTGGGGCTGGGCACGGTGGCCCACTCCTGTAATCCCAGCACTTTGGGAGGGCGAGGCGGGCGGATCACGAGGTCAGGAGATCGAAACCATCCTGGCTAACATGGTGAAACCCCATCTCTACTAAAAATACAAAAAAAATTAGCCGGGCAAGGTGGTGGGCACCTGTAGTCCCAGCTACTTGGGAGGCTGAGACAGGAGAATGGCATGAACTCAGGAGAGAGAGAGAGAGAAAGAGAGAGAGAAAGGGCTGGGTAAAATAACATTGGAGGTATTGATTAATGAGTCAATATTTTAAAAAACGTAGTGAAAGGAAGGAAGGAAGGAAGGAAGGGTGGGCTGGATAAAATAACATTAGAGATATTGATTAATGAGTCAATATTTTAAAATACATAGTTAAAAGCACTGGTTGTTTCGAGGAAGACTAAGGTAAGAGGTACCAGGACAAGGACAACACAAGGAAGCAAAGGAAATAAAATAGGGAAAATAAGTGAATTAAAAGAAGAATTGGGAAAGTAATATTGTGGAAATTAACATTATATTTTAAGAAATCAATATTCCTTTTTTTTCAGGAATAGTAGAACCAAAGAGTCAACTTCAACTACTTTTTTTATTAAAAGATTACATATGTGTCTCTAGATGTACAATCTGTGAATGAATAAATGTATATCTAAATGCATTTCTAAATGCATATCTAAAATACCTCAAAGAGCTAATACAGTCAGAGGCTTGAAGATATACCATTGTCTTTGTCAAAATAGTTTCAGTGGAACACTGAAAAGGAGAAGTAAGAGTGCAATTATTTGGAGAGTGACTGCAGAGTTAGAGAATGGGGAAAGTGCGGAGATGTTGGTCAAAAGCTATAGAGTCTCAGTTATGCGAGATGAATACGTTTTGGAGATCTGATGTACAGAACAGTGGCTACTAAAAATACTGTATTGTTTACTTAAAATCTGCTGAGAATAAACCTCCAATCACATACACAGATAAAGTCACTATGTGAGGTGATACATATGTTAGCTTGATTGTGATGATTATTTCAGAGTTATGTTTACCAAAATATCAAGTTCTACACTTAAATATATATAATTTTTATGTGTCAATTATACATCAATAAAGCTGAAGAAAAAAGTAGATGAAGATTACTATCGATATTCTCAGAATGGAAATAGAAAACAAAGAATACATAGGAATAAGAGTAGAGGCAAATGTTGCTCAGAGCTTGGCTAATTGACTAGAGCTGTGTTTTAAAATTTGATGTTAAAGGCTGCCAGTGAATCTTGCTTAGACTGCACATTCTTTGGGAAGTAGTCATTGACATTTCTGTTGTCCTTGACTTGGCTAGATCACTCTGATGTTTTTTCTCTACTTAACTCATTTCAGAGTTTATTATGAGGCTTTGTATTTTTTTCCTTTTCTTTCCCAGATCGCTTATGCTAAGGGCAGTGATGGTATCCATCATGGTTAGAATTGTATCCCCGGCGCCTAGCACAGCACACAAAACGGAGCATGTGAACAATTATGCCTTTCCGTTTAGAGAGCAATAGTAGGCTTGAATTAAGAAAGAAGGAGGTTGCTGGGAATATATATACAATATTTGGGGACCTTTATACTGAGGCAAAGGATGAAGGAGAGAATGAAGAATGCTAATAAAAAAGACAATTAAATTATTCACCATATACCTAAAGTAATTATGGAAAAAAGCAAAATTTGCTGTGAGCTGCTCAATGAGTGTAAATTTCAACCAGCTCAAAAACAACTGAGAATACAGTGTAATTGAAAGACTTCTGACTGTAGTCAAAAGTGAGATACTAATGGCAATTCTGGAGTAAGTTCATGAGTTGGCCATGGAGAGTTCAGCTGAAGTTTATAGCAGTTTAACAAAATAGAGGCAAAGGAAATAAAAAACTATGCTTCAGGAGCAGCATATTTATCACATTAAAATTTCCAATAAGATACTTGTAATCCCAGCACTTTGGGAGGCTGAGGAGGCGGGTGGATCACAAGGTCAGGAGTTCAAGACCAGCCTGGCCTAGATGGTGAAACCCCGTCTCTGCCAAAAATGCAAAAATTAGCCAGGTGTGGTGGCGGGCACCTGTAATGCCAGCTACTCATGAGGCTGAGGCAGGAGAATTGCTTGAACCTAGGGGGCAGAGGTTGCAGTGAGCCGAGATCATACCACTGCACTCCAACCTGGGTGACAGAGTAAGACTCCAACTCAAAAAAAAAAAAAAAAAAAAATTCCAATAAGATAACAGGAGTTTTAAAGTTCCAACCTTCTAGGTTCCTAAAGGTAAATATGCAGGTTTAAATTCTTCAGATTACATGATTAAAATCACTGGAAAATCTGTTTCATTTTCTTTAATATACACTTATTTTATGCATTTAATTATCTGTCCATTTTTTCATGATTTTTTTCTATTAATTTATTTCAGCTTCTTTATTTGTCAAGAGCCAGATAAAAGAACAGTTTTCCTTTTTTTTTTTCTCCAATGCAATGTGTAGTATTGCCAGAGATTAGGCCAGCTATAAAGCTGGAAGAAACACAGTCTTCAACAACACCTGACTGCCTTCCCTTCTCACATCAATTGCAAATCCAAGAGACTTACTACAAGGACTGCAAGAACCCACTATAGGTCATCATATTCATGGTTATGATTTATTATAGGAAACAGATACAGATTAAAATCAGTCAAAGAATGAAGCTAAGAGGGCAGAGTCTGGGGAGAGCCAAATGCAGAGCTTTCATTATCTTCTCCCTGTGGAGTCAGGAGGTGTTACTCTATCAATGTGTAGTAATACCTACAGAGTACTGCCAAACAAAGAAGCTCACCTCAACTTCAGTAATTAGTTGTTCCCAAGTCTCTAATTGCTCACCTGGTTGACCTAATTCAAATGATGCTGTATAGATCAAAGCCCTGCCATTATTACACTGTTGGTCATTTCTATCCTGATCACACCCCAGCCTAATCCAGTGTGGCCAGCAATCACCCCACACAAAGACACACCTGGCTGGCATTACATTCCAGGGGGATTCTGTTCCAAAAGGCAAGGGCAAAGACCAGATCTCTTTTTGTGTGAAAGTAAATTCCTTATAACATGAATACATTTACCAAAGTTTATGTTTAGTTTATAATTTTAAGAATTTACATCAGATTTCTGTGATTGTAGACAGAATTGTTTGTAAAGTCATTTGTTCTATTATTCTGCTGAAATATTAACAAATTATCACTAGGAACATGGAAAAAGATCCAGTCCCAAAGGAGAAGGTGATATTTGGACACAATCCCACTTACATGCCAGCCCTAAGATTTGCTTTGCCACTTCACTATCTTTGGCATATCAGAGAGTTAATTAAATTATATGGTTTTCTTATAGAATCATTTGTACAGCTCCTATGATTAATCTTCCACAGCCATTTTTTGTAGTAATTTAAAATTAGATTTTAATTTAGTTAGCTTATTTTTATTGTATGTGTTCTGTGGCATTAGAAAAATGCCACTTAATTTATTGAAATTTAATTCAAATATTGTTATCATCCATAAATCTTGCCTTTATTTAGTAAAGGCCTTGCCATCATGGGATGTTTTTCCATTAGAAACCTTGACAAATGCCTTGTAACCATAGAAATGATTTGTAAGACAGCAGGAGTAGCCAAAATAGATTAAATTACTTTATTAGGTTTAGTGTTCACACAGCATGCTTTACTTTAATTGATTACTCTGTGACCAAATTTAAATTACTAATATAAGTGCTGATAGAAGAAAATGAAATTTTAATAAAACACCCTTTGTATCATAGTAGCAGATTAATCTAAGTGAAAAAGCTATCATTTGTAATAAGCTTTTAAAGCTACTTTGATATCTTAAATAGAGGCAAGGTTAAAGAGCTTATAAATACAAAGAGCAGAATATGTTGAAATAATTTAACAAAAAGCCTCTGCAATTAACTTTGAATTATGATGAATTTAGACTTTAAAACAAAGTAATATAATTAAATCGAGAAGTGGAAATAAATTTTTTTCTAGTCTTGAAATTGCAAAAGATTCATTTGTCAACAGGTTATTTAAAATAAAATGATATCAACAAATATCACAGAAGGAGTAAATGAAAACATAATTAATGAACTTTATAACTGAGTCTCAGAGTCCATTGATTCTTGCATGTATATAATCTTAATATAAATAATTCATGGATAATGTACATTTAGTTATCAAATCATCAATCATCCTCATCATCATATAAAAGTTTTTGAAATACAGTTCAAATAAATAACATTGATAAATATTACCTCATCATAAACAATGACAAAAACAAAAATACTGATAATTATACAACTAAGAAAATGTCTTGTATGGCAATATTGACAGTAAAAGTGAAGTAACACTACAGGTAATAAAAGATATTTTATGCACTCATAAGTCGTATCTCATCTAAATTCCAGATACTTTTATAATTATTAACTTCCTTCAATTTTTAACTTGAAGGTATGTTACAGAAAGTAATTCTCTGTATGCTATAAAATAAATAAAAAGTGTAGTAGTCTCATGGGTTATTATGACTATCGTACTTCAATTGTGTGTTCAGCTCCATTGAATTTAATCTACCACATGTTAAAACTGAAAATCAATGACTGGGAAGAAAACAAATTACTGGGTTTCCTCCTGCTCCCCATTGTTTCTTCTGAAGTGACTCAGGGAGAAAATGGCAATGTTACTACTGAAAATCAGAAGATACAATCAGAGGCAGCTACAATAGGCATGCATTCATTGCAGCTACACAGGGCCACACACTTAAAGGGACCCCACACTTGGTTCAATGTTCCACTGTTGCCATCTTGAAATTTTTAAGAATCTTTGCACAACGTACCCTGCATTTTCATTTTGCACTATGCCCAGCAAATTTGATAAGCAGTCCTGTATACGTAGCCATAGATAATGTTAAACTGTGTAGGTGACATTAATGTGGAAATTTGTCATTTCTGTGTAAGAGAAACAGTGATTGGGCATTACTGCTGGCCATGTAGAATAAATGAACCATTCACTTCAGGAATACTTGGTGAGAACATGACTGTTCTCTAAAGCTCTGAGTAAGTCCATAACCTCCATTTTATTCCTTTCTATGAAGTCTGGCTCTGCTGAGAATATTCCCACTGGCACACTAGTGAAGAGTCTATTCAAGACAAACACAAAATAGGAGGCGTGTTAATATCAATATTTCAGGAAAATTCAAGGGAAAAATTAAATTCAGTACAAAAAGAATTGCTCTATAATGGTAAATGCACAATATATAATAATATGAGTGCAAACTATTTTAGTATCATGGGAACATGATTAATATAGAGTCTTACAATATAAGTGTAAATGTTTAATTCATCTCTCAAAATAATATATCAGAAATGATACAGATTTTGAAGAACATAATTAATAATCCTGAGTTAATAAGTTTATGTGGAAATTTATAAATTAGACCAAATAGACATGTAAAGATTTCTCACATGTCCAGAAAGCATTCAAAATTGATGTTCTCAAGGCTATAAATAAACTATAATCAATTACTAAAATTAGAAAGAGACTATAGTCTCTGCTTCAGTGCAGTAACTCAAGAAATTAATAAGCTTAATACCACACACAATAACCTCTGAAAATTACAATATAAATCTCATCTATATAACTCTATTTGCTCTGAGAGGAAATCAAAATCATAATAACTATTTATAAATTAAGGACTTGTAGAACAAAACATAACAAATTATGTAAAATATACATAAAGATCTATTCAAAGAAAACATGAAAAAATATGAATTTTTTTATTATTAACAAGAGAGATTAAATATATGTCATGTCATTATTAAATTTAAATTTATTTGTTGGAAAATACTGTACAAAAATTTAATTCAACAAGAACTAGATAACATTCACTGTTTGCATATTATTAATATATGTCAACATTTTTGAACTAGTCAGGGTTTTCTAGAGAAACAGAACCAACCAGCCAATAGGAAATGTATATATTTATATTTATATATAAAGAGATTTACTATGAGGAATTGACTCACATGATTATGGTGGCTGAGAAGTTCCATAATCTGCCAAATACAATCTGCTGAAGACACAGGAAAGCCAGTGATATAATTTCTAGTTCCAGCCCTAAGACCTGAGAACAAGAGCTGCTGATGGTGTAAGTTTCACTCTAAGGGAAGGAGACCTATTTCTCAGCTCATGCAGTGGTAGTGCCAGATAGAAGGCACTATAACTGATTCTTCAAAAAGCCATTCTACCATTCTACCTCAGGCCAGCTACAGGATGTTGGGAGACATGATAAGAGTAGTTCTGTTAACATGGGCCAGTTGCCACACTTTTTTTTTTCAAGCTGTGAAATGAAGCATTAAAGAATCAGAATGAGTTCTGTGTAAAATTACCATAATGGTGAAGAAGGTATTCTTTAAGTCCAAGGATGGTAATTCTTTTGAAGTATAGCATACCACCTCATGGGTTACATGTTGTATCTTACCTTTAGGGGTCTGCTGGGAATTAAATCTAGTTATATGTGTAGAAGCAAAGAGGGGTGGTGGAGATGGGTTCTGGGGTGAAAGCATTGTCTTGCCTGACAACTTTCCCAGGAAAAGCCACTACAGTTTTCTCAGGCAAGGAAGGATTAATCCCCTTAGATGGGGTGCAGATGTTGATATCACTGAGAATGGTGAAGCATCTTCCACTGGCAGAAAAGACTTGTTAGAATCCATGAGCTCAATTTCTTCTGCTTTGTCAGGGTCTTCCGATATATCTCCGTCACAACTGACAGGATCCCATTATTTTCCAATTAATGCCCTCACAAATCCCGTGAGGCTTGGAGTTCAACCTGCATTGTTATTCAGCCAGTCACATAATGAGATTCTGCATTTAATTTTCAACAATCCAAGTCCTGCAGCTACAGGAGATAAGAGTCTCTTTCCAAGCACACACAGAAGATTTTAGTTCACTTATGTGCCACTTGAGCTAGGAATTCAAACCTCTGAGTTCATTATTTACTTTCACCAATTTGTCCAGTGATGTTAGGAGCAACCAGTTAGCCTCACGATATTCATTAGTTTTTCAAATATGTTTGAAAACAGATTTTTAAACTGTTTATATACACAATGTCCCAGCTCCTTGCTTCTAATAAGTGGTCGATTAGGAGTACTCAAAGGAGATATTTTGGATATCTCTGTTGCCAAATTATGCCACAGATCATTGGTGCTATCTTTGCTACAAGAAATAGAATAGTGTGACGGTTACTTTTATCTTCAGCTTGACTGGATTAAGGGATACCCAGATAGACGGTAAAGCATTATTTCTGGGTATGTCTGTGTATTAGTCCGTTTTCACACTGCTATAAAGGATACCTGAGAATGCATAATTTATATTTAAAAAAAGAGGTTTAATTGACTATCAGGAAACTTACAATCATGGCGGAAGGTGAAGGGGAAGCAAGACATGTCTTACATGGTGATGGGAGACAGAACGTGGGAGGAAGTGCCACGCTTTTTAAACCATCAGATCTTGAATAACTCACTCATGATTGTGAGAACAGCATAGAGGAAACCACCGCCATGATCTGATCACCTCCCGTCAGGTCGCTTCCTCCACATGTTGGGATTACAATTCAAGATGACATTTGTTTGGGGACACAGAGCCCATCCATATCAGTCTGTTCGGGTGTTTCTGGAAGAGACTGGCATTTGAATTAGTGGATTGAGCAAGGAAGATTCACCCTCATCCAGTGTGGGTGGGTATCATTCAGTTGGCAGAGGACATGAATAGAAAAAAATGGAAGAGGAAAGGCGAATATGTTCCCTCTTCTGCAGCAGGGACAACTTTCTTCTCCTGACCTTGAACATCCAGGTTCCTTGGCCTTTGGGTTTTAGAACTTGCATCAGCAATTCTCCGGGTTCTCAGGCTTTGGCCTCAGACTAGGAGTTACACTACTGGTTGCCCTGGTTCTCAAGCCTTTGGACTTAAGCTGAGCCAAACTACAAGCTTCTTTTTTTCTCTAGCTTCCAGATGACCTACTGTGGGACTTCTCAAGGACTTCTCAGCCTCCACAATCATGTGATCTAATTCCCCCATATGTATAAATGATGTGTGTGTATCTATCTGTATGTATGTATATATGTTTGTGGGTGTATGTATTCATATATATATATAAATGTGTGTGTTCTCTTGCTTCTGTCTCTCTAGAGAACTCTAATATAAGTCATTATCATTTTAAAATCTAATCATATTAGAGGGCCTAATCCAGGAAATCCAGAATGAAATTAGAAAACTCATTCTTAAAATTGTGTTCCTATAGAAGCACTCTTGCCCTGTAGGGGCAAAGGATCTCCAAAGAAATGGGACCAATAAGATATACACCTATAAAGACACACACACACACACACACACACACACACACACAATTGTTCCTCCCTATCCATAAGTTTAACCAACTGTGGATAAAACATATTAAAAAATATGCATTTGTACTGAACATGTACAGACATTTTTTTCTTGTCATTATCCCTTAAAGAATACAGTATAACAACTCTTGCAGCACATTTACATTGTACTTGGTATTATAAGAAATTTAGAGATGATTAAAAGTATACAGGAGGACGTACATAACTATATGCAAATGCTGTCACATTTTATATTACGATCTTAAGTATTCAAGAATTTTAATGTCCATGGAACCAATCATCCACAGATACTGAGGGACAACTGTACATAGATAGGGGGAGATAAATTTTTATGAAACATTAGCTCCTATGATTACGGAGACTGAGAAGTCTCACATTCTGCCATCTGTAAGCTAGAGACCCAGGAAAGTGGGTGACATGGTTCCAGTCTGAGCCCAAAGGCCAAAGAACCAGGATGACTAATATTGAAATTTCTAGTCCAATTCTGAAAGCTTGCATAGTCTGAGAGTCTGAGAAGCAGGAGGAATACTAATGGTGTGAGTCCTGGTCCTAGGGCAAAAGAAGACCAATGCCCTAGCTCAAGTAGTCAAGTAGAGAGAGTGAATTCTCATTCCATCTGTCTTTTGTTCTATTTAAGCCCTCAATGAATTAGATAATGCCTAGTCACATTGGGGAGAGCAATTTGCTTTACTCAGTCTAGTGATTCAAAAGTTAATCTCTCCTGGAAACACTCTCGCAGACACATCCAGAAATAATGTTTAACAATATCTGAGTATCCATGGCCCAGACAAGTAAACACATGAAATTAACCATCACAGCTCTTCTAAAAAATTACATAAATTATCTGTTTCAGTGCTGAATGATACTATTGTTTATTCACCTTTGAGCAGACTCAAGGACAGAGAGGTTAAGTACCTTGCCCAAAGTCACAAAGCTGTGACAATGGAAGAGCTAGTTTATGAATGCAGTCAGGGTAGATCTGTAACCTGGGCTGTTACCCTATAGACTCCACCCTCAATAAATAATAAAATAGTCCACACTGACTACGTGTTTACCACTCAATGGCCCTTATTCTAAGAGGTCTAGATGTTTTAATGCATGAAAAAAAAAGAATAAATGAAAAGAGAATAAATGAAAACATAAAACTACAACATGTTAGGACTGTTATACTCCACATGGATGGTGTTTCTATTGCTTTAATTACAATTTTACTCTTTGGGGACATAAACTATTGTCCAGTAATTTTTATTTTATGGATAGGCAGTTTATTTTAGGTAATCTTTCTCACCCTCTTTACTTTTTATTGTTGGTGGAGGGTTCATTGGATTTAGATGTAAATGAAACCCTCGTGGAAACAACAGGAAACAGAAATCTTGGAATTGAAATAAAGCCCACATCAGCAGATGCTGGAAAGCAAAAAATCAAGTCTAAGGAAATACAAAAGGTTTAATCTATTAAAGATATCACCAGTAGTACCTCTGCCAAGACAGCTATCAGAGCTGCCACAGCTAAAGCTACCATAGCTATTACTGCTGCATTCACTGTGATGGCTCAATAAACAAACCTCTCCCACACTCTGCAGTCCCCAGGGATAGGCCACATGAAAGGGTGAATGTCCTGTTGGTTAAGACTGGGTACATGTCTGGCCATAGCACCCAATGAAGTAGCTAGCTGCTACCTCTACTTCTGCAAGAGGTATTAAGTGAGAAATATATAATTGGCATAAAAATCCTCCTCTGTTAGTACATACATAATAAAAGAGGGGTATTTGGCAAGCAGCCTTGCCAGGCAACACCCATGTGCCCAAACAACAAATGCTCACATTTAATAATACATGGTTGTTAGCGTCTCTTGTACTTCCATGAGATTTACAAGGGCAGAAAATATTTTACAGTTATCTTTGTTACCTAAATATATATATATATATTATAAACTTATATAATAAATATATATTATAAATATATGTAATATATAATATATTATATATTATATATAATTATAAGAATATATATAATATATTTTTATAATATATAATAAATATATATTATAAATATATAATAATATATATTATATAATATTATTTATATAAATCTATATATTATATAATATGTATTATATATATTATATATATAATATATTATATATATATTATATAATATATTATATATATATATATTGAGCTGGAGTCTCACTCTGTCACTAGGCTGAAGTGCAGTGGCACCATCTCAGCTCACTGCAACCTCCACCTCCCGAGTCCAAGCAATTCTCTTGCCTCAGCAGGTGGGACTACAGGTGTGCACCACCACACCCAGGTAATTTTTGTATTTTTAGTAGAAATGGGGTTTCACCATGTTTGGCCAGGGTGTACTCAATCTCTTGACCTTGTGATCTGCCTGCCTCAGCCTCCCAAGCCTAAATAATTTTTTAATTCCTTAGAGACTGGATTAATACTTGAATGAAAGAATGATAAAAACTACCTTTCTTTCTAGAAATTTATACAACGCTTCCACCAAACAAGACACATCTATTAGATATATCAGGGTAATAGCATCATGTACAGCATAATTCATATCTTATACAATTCGTAGTTGAAAAAAATTACAGTTTGCCTTGTCTATCATCAGAATTCAAGAGAAAACTATATTCATACTGAAAGGCAACAAAAATGTTAATATATTGTTTATGTGTTGTTGACACCATGTATCATTTCCTGCAACATGAAGAATGACAAATTGCAAATTACATGACCTGTGAAATACACTGTCATTTACCACAAGCCTTTCTTCATGAGTTTTATATAGTAGGACAAATAGGCTGTCAAAAGAAGAAAGAAGTGACTTATAAAATTGCCATCTAGTTGAGAGGCAGGTTGTTGTATGAACATTCTTTTAAAAAATAAGAATGTTGAATTTTATACATATATTTTTAAATGTTCATGGATACTAACTTTAAATCTATACAGAGAAAAAGTCATACAGTAAAGAATATCTATTTTGAAAATGTGAAGTTAGCTCATATTTTGGTTTGTTTTAGATTTGGGCTTGAATTTGCACAAGGAATGGATTTGAAATGAAGAGTTTAAACATGATTATTCTTTTACTTGGATCAAACAAAGAGAGAAAAAATGGCCTTTGAACAATTTGGAGTGAGAGATGCATTGACAGATTCTTTGTGAATTACTTTTAAGTAACTTTTCAACAAAATTTACATAACATTCAGAATTCCACAGTAAGTTAAAGAAAAAAAAAATGAAACTGGTAAGATAAAATAACACAAAGGAAATATGAAAGTCACAATTTTTCGTTCATTTTATGATGCCATATAGGAAAGTGTAAACAAATAAATAATGTGTATTTCGATATACTAATATATAGCATTAAAAATGTTTGACTTGCCAAGTGCAGTGGCTCAAACCTGTAATCCCAGTACTTTGGAGGGCCGAGGCGGGCAGATCACGAGGTCAGGAGATCCAGACCATCCTGGCCAACACGGTGAAACCCTGTCTTTACTAAAAATACAAAAATTTAGCCGTGGGTGGTGGCGGGCGCCTGTGGTCCCAGCTACTCGGGAGGCTGAGGCAGGAGAAAGTCATGAACCCGGGAGGTGGAGCTTGCAGTGAGCCGAGATCACGCCACCGCACTCCAGCCTGGGCGACAGAGCGAGACTCTATCTCAAAAAAATAAATAAATAAATAAAGTTTGACTTAGAAAAATTCCTTCTATAATAGAGATCCATGAAATTTGATATGTAAGTTCTGCTTTAATCAATTTACAAATGAAACTTTAAAATTGTAGGGAATAAATTTAATTAATTCATTCATTATTTCAACATTGTGAAGAAGAGATTTCACAGGCCAAACAGAACCAGAATTCAGTTTATTTTACTGACTTAGAAGGACACACATGAATTTTGAAAATTTAAAATACAGTTGACCCCTGTACAATGCTGTGGTTAGAGGCACTGATCTTATACAGTTGGCAATCCGCACATAACTTTTGACTCTCCAAAATCTTAATCACCATTAACCTACTGTTGACTGGAAACTTTACCGATAACATAAACAGTTGATTAACATATATTTTGTATATGTGTTATATACTGTATTTTAACAATAAAGTTAGAGAAAAACAAATGTTACTAAGGCATCATAAGGAAGAGAAAATACATTTACTATTTATTGAGTGAAAAAGGATCATCATAAAAGTCTTCATCTTCATCATCTTCACATTGAGTAGGCTGAAGAGGAGAGCAAGCAGGGAGCTTGCTGTCTCAGGGTGGCAGAAATGGAACAGGTGGAGAAGGTAGAAGGGGAGACAGGAGAGGCAGGAACGATCATTGTAACTTTACTGAAAAACTTCATATAATTCTGCCTGTGCAGTTTAAATTTGTATTGTTCAAGAGTCAACTGTACAAGTAAAGTTGTTTCTTTGACAAGTGACTCCCTGTCCTCTTTATTTTGATTACTTTAGAGATGTGATAAACTTGCAGACATATTTTCAACCATAAATTCCACTTTTTGTTAGATTTCTTAAGATGGCATTTAGATTATAATCATTAATTTGGATATTACAAATATCCCACATGGAGAGGCAGGTTTCAGTCCCATCCAGGGCAGCGAAGTTGATTGATCTGTAAGATTAAGGATTGGCTGTGGTGAAGTTAAGGGCATTGTCTGACCAGAACCAATGGGATGAAATGTTAAGTCTGGGAAGACTTAGAAAACTGTCAGTTGCTGTAAAAACACAGACGTGGTTGCATCACCAAAGCATCAGTCACATGGTGGTCCATAACACCTGGAACTTGAATAACACTTAAACCGTTTTATTTCAATCACATTTTGATTTTTTTTTTTTTTTTACTTCTGTTAGTGCTATTCTTATGGATTTCTGATTTTTTTTTTTACATGGGATGAACCTATCAAATATGCCATACAGTTTTCAAAACTGCCTTTATGTTTACCGTTGCATTAATTCTTGTGATTAGTTAAGTAAGAGATTTTTTTTCTTATTTCTGGAGATTAGTCGTTGGGTCCATAGTTGTTTTTTTTGTTGTTGTTGTTTTGTTTTTTTGTTTTTGTTTTTTTTCCCCTCTTTTGTTCCTCTCCAGCAAGAAAGTTTTTATCTACAGACAGTATTTTCATGTTTCTGTGTGCCTTCTATTTGACCCAAATATTTAACAATTATATTTTATCGGCTGGATTCATTGAATCTGTCTCTTTCTCTTAATCACACTGCTTTAATCATAAGATAAAGTATGTAGTTATTGGAATGGGGGCAGTTTATCAAAAAATTATTACTTAGTAACAGGTGAATGGAGCAAATGGGAACTAGCTATCAAGAGAAATAGAGCTCTAAAGAATGCAAGAGAACCAATATAGAAAGCAACCAATGGTCTTAGAGCTAATGTATAGTACAAAAGGAAGGAATACATTTAGGAGGGTTCCTCTTCTCCCATACTCCACCCTCCTCCTCATGCCCCTCCCACTAGCTCAGGCCTCCTGGAGCAGGTGTGGCTGTAGCCCAGCAGATAGTGGAGAAGTTCACTACATTCCACAGGGTGAGGCTGGCAAGAAGGAAATTGCCTCCTCTGGTGTAAAGGAAACAGGAAAAGCTGCATTTGGGTTAGGGGGAGTGCAGTTGAACTTGCTGGGAAGCTGGCTAGCATACACTTAAGGATGCTACTGAACTTGCTGTCAAATCGACTTCAGGCCCTGAGAACCAGCTCTCACGTTGACTTCAGCTATTTGCTGAGGCTTGCTCTAGCTTCAGTGTTCTGAACAACAGGTGAGCACCTCTGTGACAAAAAGAAAAGAAGACACAGGGGGCCAAGAAGCCCCTTCCCCATGCAATACCCCTCTAGTGTTCTTTACTGTCAAAACCTAACATCTTTTGAACTGGTAAAGAAGGAATGCTTACAAAAAAATAATTATTAAGGATTTAATACTGAAAAATCATTCAAGACTTAGTATTTTATCTTCAACCTAGGCAATATCATTCAGGACATAGGAATGGACAAAGATTTCATGAGAAAGATTCCAAAGCAATTGCAACAAAAGAAAAAATTGATAAATTGGATCCAATTAAACTAAAGAGTTTCTGCACAGCAAAGGAAATTATCAACAGAGTGAACAGACAGCATACAGAATGGAAGAAAATGTTTGCAAACTATGCATCTGACAAAGGTCTAGTATCTACCATCTATAAGGAACTTAAACAAATTTATAAGAATAAAAAAACACATAAAAAAGTGGGCAAAGGACATGAACAGACCCTTTTCAAAAAAAGACATATGTGGCAGCCAACAATAATATGAAAAAAAGCTCAACATCACTGATCATTAGAGGAATGCAAATTAAAAACTGTAAGGAGATATCATCCCAAACCAGTTAGAATGGCTGTTACTAAAAAGTCAAAACAACAGATGATGGTAAGTTCATGGAAAAAAAAAATGTTTGTACATTGGCTTATACATTGTTATTTGGAATATAAACTGGTTCAAACATTGTGGAAGACACTGTGGCGATTCTTCAAAGCCCTAAAAACAGGAATACCATTCGACTCAGCAAACTCGTTGCTAAGTATAATAACCAAAGGAATATAAATGGTTCTATTATAAAGACAAATACATGCATATGTTCATTGCAGCGCTCACATTCATAATAGCAAAGACATGGAATAAACCTACATACTCATCAATTTTTGACAAAGAAAATGTGGTACATATACACCATGGAATACTATGCAGCCATAAAAAATGAGATCATGTCCTTTGGCAGGAATATGGATGGAGCTGTAGGCCATTATCCTTAGCAAACTAACAAAGGAAAAGAAAACCAAATACCACATGTTCTTACTTACAAGTGGGAGCTAATTGATGAGAAAACATGGACACATAGAGAAGAACAAACACACTGGGGCCTATCTGAGGGTGGACTGTGGGAGGAGGGAGAAGATCAGCAAAAATAACTAATGGGTACTAGGCTTAATACGTGGGAGTGGAAATAATCTATACAACAAACCCCCATGACACAAGTTTACCTATATAATAATCCTGCACATGCACCCCTGAACTTAAAAGGTTTTTTAGGCTTAGTATCTTATCCTAAGCAGGCTAAAATTTGTATATTATCACAAAGACAATGTAGAGAAACTCATTATCTTAAGCAAATAGAGAGGCTGAAAAAAATCTATGGTCAAGATATCAGTTTCAGAAAGTGATGAAAATATCCATAGATTAACATCAAAGCAAGTAAAAGAAAACCATCAATGAAAATAGGAACCAAAATTAACAGAATGAAATCCAAATATACTGTTGAGAAAAATCAATAAACTCATTTTTATTTGGTATGCCACATCTTTTTATTGATGTAGTTTATAAGTATCTATAGCTTCTACCAGAAGCTACCAAAGAAGTCAGCAGCTCACATAAGATTACAAAGCATTGTATTATGTATCTATATGTTTTATTTTATTTTTAGTTGACACAATAATTGTACATATTTATGGGGGACAGAGTGATATTTTCATACCTTTATACAATGTGTAATGATCAAATCAGTGTAATTAGGACATCCATCACCTCAAATATTTATAATTCCTTTGCATTGGGAACATACAACATCCTCTTTTCTAACATTTTAACATATATAATCGACTGTTATTAACCGTATTTACACTACAGTGCCATAGAACAGTAGAACTTATTCCTCCAAATAGCTGTTATTTTGTGTCCATTAAAAAACCTCTTCCTATCTTTCCTTCCCCACTGCCCTTTGCAGCCTCTAATAACCAAAACTCCACTCTCTACTTCAATGAGCTCTGTTTTTGTAGCTCCCACACAGGAGTGAGAACGTGCAGTATTTATGTCCCTGACTTATTTCACTTAAGATAATGTCCTCCAGGTTTATATATCTATTGTCACAAAAGACAGGATTTCATTTATGTGTGTGTGTGTGTTTGTGTGCATGTGTGTATATATGGATAGATACATGTATGTATATATATGGATAGATCTATGTCTGTGTATATATATATGGATACATGTATGTATGGATAGATACATGTATGTATATATGTATATCTATATCTATCTATCTAATCACATTTCCTTTATCCATTCATTTGTTGATGGTTATTTATATTGATTCTATATCTTGGCTATTGTGAGTAGTGCTGCAATAAACAAGAGGGTGCAGCTATCTCTTCAATATACTGATTTCCTTTCTTTTGGATAAATATCCAGTAGTGGGATTGTTGGATCACATGGTACTTCTATTTTTCGTTTTATGATAAACTTCCATAATGTTTTTCAAAATGTCTGTCCTGATTTGTATTCCCACCAGCAGTATACGAGTTCCCTTTTCTCTGCATTCTTGACAACATTTGTCACTTTTTTGATAGTAGTTATTCTAACTGGGGTGATATCTTATTATAGTTTTGATTTACATTTCCCTGATGATTAGTGATGTTGAGCATTTTTTTATATACTTGGCCTTTTGTATATCTTCTTTTGATAAGTGTATATTCAGATTCTTGGCAGATTTTAAAATTTGGATTATTTTGTGTTTTATTGTTGAATTTTTTGAGTTTCTTATATATTCTGGATATTAATCCCTTACCAGATAAATGTTTTTCAAATATTTCCTCCATTCCTGCAGGCTGTTTCTTCACTCTGCTGATTGTTTCCTTTGCTGTGCAGAACCTTTTTAGTTAGACATAGTTTCAGTTGTCTCTTTTTGCTTTTTTCCGTTTTT
Source organism: Pongo abelii (assembly GCF_028885655.2). Taxonomy (NCBI): domain Eukaryota; kingdom Metazoa; phylum Chordata; class Mammalia; order Primates; family Hominidae; genus Pongo; species Pongo abelii. The sequence continues at coordinate 28,648,152 of NC_071989.2, forward strand.
ATCTTACCCATAAAAATTTTTGCCTGGATGAATGTCCTGAAACATTTTTTTTCTAGTAGTCTAACAGTTTTGGGCCTTACATTTAAGTTTTTAGCCTATTCTAGTTGTTTTTTGTATATTGTGAGAGACAAGGGTCTGGTTCCATTCTTCTGGATATAGGTCTCCCATTTTCCCAATATGATTTATTGAAGAGGGTCCCTTTCCTCAATCGATGGTCTCAGCATGTCATTTGCACATCAGTTGGCTGTAAATATGTGTATTTATTTCTTGATTCTCTGTTTTGTTCATTGGTCTGTCTGTCGGTTTTAATATCATTACTAGGCTGTTTTTGTTGTTCTTGCTTTGTCATAGTTTTGAAGTAAGGTAGTGTGATGCCCCACCTTTGTTCCTTTTGTTCAGTATTGTTTTGGCTATTCAGGGCCTTTTGTTGTTTCATATGAGTTTTAGTATTTTTTTTTATTTCTATGAATAATGACTTTGGTATTTTGTTAGTGATTGCATTGCATCTGTAGATCATTTTGGGGAGTATGGTCATTTAGCAATATTAATTGTTCCAACTCATGAGTATGGGATGTCTTCGCATTTGTTTGTATCTCATTCAATTTTTTTTATCAGTCTTTTGTTGTTTTTATTGTAGAGATGTTTCACATTCTTAGTTAAATTTATGTCTAGGTATTTAATCAGTTTTTGTAGCTACTCTAAATGGGCATGATTTCTTAATTGCCTTTACAGAAAGTTCATTATGGGTGTATGAAAACACTACAGATTTTTAAACATTGATTATATATCCTGAAATTTTACTGAATTCATTTATCAGTTCAGTTTTCATTTATTTGCAGGTTTTTTTCTTTTTTCTTTTCTTTCTTTTTTTTTTTTATTCCTGGAGCCTTTAGGTTTTGCTATGTATAATATCATGTCATCTGCAAAGAGGGATATTTGCCTTCCTCTTTTCCCATCTGGATGCCCTTTATTTTTTTCTCTTCCTTAATTTCTCTGGATTGCATTTTCAGTACTATGTTGAATAAGCATAATGAAAGTGGGCATCCTTGTCTTGTTTCAGTTCTTAGAGAAAAGGCTTCAGCTTTTTCCTGTTAAGTAAGATGTTTGCTATGGGTTTCTCATATATGACCTTTACAATTTTTAATGTAACACTGAAGAGAAAAGAGTAAAGAAAGATATTTAAAATGAATATAATTTCAAATCATATGTTTACACACAATGTAAAACTTTCCCCCAATCTCACATTATACACTCAGTTCTATTCTAGAGAAAACAGCATATGGAAATGTAAAGTTTCCTGAGGATAATATTGTTGAATACCTTCCTGACACAAGGTAAGGTGATGCTTTATTGAAGAGGATATTTAAAGCATAGGGAAAAATTAAAATATTGAGAAATTACAATAGATTCAAATAAAGGACTTTATATATTCAAAATATGCTACAGGCAAACTGCAGCATGGAAGTAGATCTTTAGAAATTTACAGTACATATAACTTATAATGTTCTTTAATGCAGGGCATTTTTATGTGTTTACATGCACACATTCATGCATATGTGCATGTACATGAGTGTATGTACATATAAGATTAAAAGAACACTTGCTCAGAGATTTCTCAAAGAGAGTATTCAAAAGGACAATACAAATATGCACATAATTTAAATATCATCTGTCTTCAAAAAATGCAAAATAAACCCATAATGGGATACCGTTAAACACGCACCTGATTGTTTATATTAAATATTGGATAGAATGTGGAGCAACCAGATCTCTTAGACAACATGTTGAAAAATTATTTGACTGCAAGCATATGTATTTCCTATGATGTACCCATTGCATTGCTAAGTTTATATCCGTCAGATATATGTACATATATGCCATAGACACAAGTCTAAGAGTGTTCTTGACTGACAAAACATGGAATTACCCCAAATCCTCATCTAAATTAGAATTGATAAATATTATGATATATTTTCACAGTAAAATAATGTATAGTAATAAAAAGGCACAAATATCTATAGAGTTACATAGTCAACATCAAAAAGACAATATTGAACAAAATAAAGAGAAATTAACTCATACGGTACAATTCCATTAATATAAGATAAAACCAAGGTAAAACAGTTTAGGGTGCTAGAAGGGAACATAGTGGTGAATTTTAGAATAGAGAGTTGGGATGCCTGAATGGAGAAAAAGAGGATGATTCTAGGGTGTGAATAATAGTCTGTCTTGTATATGGCATATATTTTGTCTTCATTTTGTGTATGTTTTTGCACATATTTGATTCTATTAGGGTTCTCCAGAGGGACAGAATTAATAGGATATATGTATATATGAAAGGGAGTTTATTAGGAAGAATTGACTCACATGATAACAAGGCAAAGTCCCACTTAGGACATCTGCAAGCTAGGGAAGAAAGAAGCCAGTAGTGGCTCAATCCAAGTCCAAGGCCTCAAAAGCAGGGAAGCTGACAGTACAACCTTCAGTCTGTGACTGAAGACCTGAGAGCACCCAGCAAACCACTGTTGTAAGCCCAAGAATTTAAAGGTCAAAGAACCTGGAGTCTGATGTCCAAGGGCAGGAGGAACCAAAGGAAGCATTCAGAATGGGAGAAAGATGAAAGCCAGAAAACTCAGCAAGTCAGCTTCTCCCACCTTCTTCTGCTGCTTTGTTCTAGACATGCTGGCAGCAGATTGAATGGTACCCACTCACATTGAGGGTGGGTCTTCCTCTTCCAGTCCACTGACTCAAATATCAATTTCCTCTGGCAATGCACTCACAGACATACCCAGAAACAACACTTTACAGCTATCTAGGCATCCTTCAATCCAGTCAAGTTGACACTTAAAATTAACCATCACAATGATACTCCAACTAAAATGTTGTTGTTGTTTTTTTTAATTTTCAGAGATCAGGAAGAAAATCAAAGTACAATGAGTGGCACCTATACTTGAATTTCTTGGACCACATATGAAAAATATTTCATCTCTATTGTCTGTAATTCTTGAAGCACTGCTATATCCAGAACTATTTCTTTAGATGTCAAGATAACCAATATGTCTGATGTTATGAACTGAATATTTTCATCCCCCCAAAATGGGGGTGGTGAAACATTTCAACATTTGAGTGTTGAAATCCTGATTCCCAATGGATTTGGTATGAAGAGCTGAGACCTTTGGGAGGTAATCAGGTCATGACAGTGGAGCGCTCAGCATGGGGTTAGTGTCCTTATAATAAGAGACTGGAGAGAGCTTATTTTTTTTTTTCTCTCTGTTTCTCTATCTCTTCCATGTGAAGGCATAACCAGAAGACAGCCATTGGCAAATCATGAAGAGTGCCCTCACAAGATACCAGATCTACCATCAGCACATTCATCTTGGATAAATGTTTGTTGTTTAAACTACCCAGTCTGTGGTATTCTGTCACAACAGCCAAAACTAAGATATCTGGCCATGGGAAGAGCAATTGCAACAAGTTGCAGAGGGGAAGTGAATATTGAAATAATGTAGGGGAAGGGCAGACACAGAATTCAGCAATCGCAAAAAACATTAATTCTAGAATTACTGACTGTCATGGTGGTAGGGACTCTAGAGGGAGCATGAGCACCACCTTGGTTCCAAGTTGAGCAGTGAATTTGTTTGTATAGACTACTTAATTATTTCTCTTTTTTTATTATACTTTAAGTTCTAGGGTACATGTGCACAACTTGCAGGTTTGTTACATATGTATACATGTGCCATGTTGGTGTGCTGCACCCATTAACTCATCATTTAGCATTAGGTATATCTCCTAATGCTATCCCTCCCCCTTCCCCCCACCCCACCACAGGCCCCGATGTGTGATGTTCCCCTTCCTGTGTCCAAGTGTTCTCATTGTTCAATTCCCACCTATGAGTGAGAACATGCGGTGTTTGGTTTTTTGTCCTTGCGATAGTTTGCTGAGAATGATGGTTTCCAGCTTCATCCATGTCCCTACAAAGGACATGAACTCATCTTTTTTTATGGCTGCATAGTATTCCATGGTGTATATGTGCTACATTTTCTTAATCCAGTCTATCATTGATGGACATTTGGGTTGGTTCCAAGTCTTTGCTGTTGTGAATAATGCCACAATAAACATACGTGTGCATGTGTCTTTATAGCAGCTTGATTTATAATCCTTAGGGTATATACCCAGTAATGGGATGGCTGGGTCAAATGGTATTTCTAGTTCTAGATCCTTGAGGAATCGCCACACTGTCTTCCACAATGGTTGAACTAGTTTACAGTCCCACCAACAGTGTAAAAGTGTTCCTATTTCTCCACATCCTCTCCAGCACCTGTTGTTTCCTGACTTTTTAATGATCACCATTCTAACTGGTGTGAGATGGTATCTCACTGTGGTTTTGATTTGCATTTCTCTGATGGCCAGTGATGATGAGCATTTTTTCATGTGTCTTTTGGCTGCATAAATGTCTTCTTTTGAGAAGTGTCTGTTCATATCCTTTGCCCACTTTTTGATGGTTTTTTTTTTCTTGTAAGTTTGTTTGAGTTCTTTGTAGATTCTGGATATTACCCTTTGTCAGATGGGTAGATTGCAAAAATTTTCTCCCAATCTGTAGGTTGCCTGTTCACTCTGATGGTAGTTTCTTTTGCTGTGCAGAAGCTCTTTAGTTTAATTAGATCCCATTTGTCAGTTTTAACTTTTCTTGCCATTGTTTTTGGTGTTTTAGACATGAAGTCCTTGCCCATGCCTATGTCCTGAATGGTATTGACTAGGTTTTCTTCTAGGGTTTTTATGGTTTTAGGTCTAACATTTAAGTCTTTATCCATCTTCAATTAATTTTTGTATAAGGTGTAAGGATCCAGTTTCAGCTTTCTACATATGGCTAGCCAGTTTTCCCAGCACCATTTATTAAATAGGAAATCCTTTCCCCATTTCTCGTTTTTGTCAGGTTTGTCAAAGATTAGATGGTTGTAGATGTGTGGTATTATTTCTGAGGGCTCTGTTCTGTTCCATTGATCTATATCTCTGTTTTGGTACCAGTACCATGCTGTTTTGGTTACTGTAGCCTTGTAGTATAGTTTGAAGTCAGGTAGCATGATGCCTCCAGCTTTGTTCTTTTTGCTTAGGGTTGTCTTGGCTATGTGGGCTCTTTTTTGGTTCCATATGAACTTTAAAGTAGTTTTTTTCCAATTCTGTGAAGAAAGTCATTGGTAGCTTGATGGGGATGGCATTGAATGTATAAATTACCTTGGGCAGTATGGCCATTTTCACGATATTGATTCTTCCTATCCAAGAGCATGGAATGTTCTTCCATTTGTTTGTGTCCTCTTTTATTTCGTTAAGCAGTGGTTTGTAGTTCTCCTTGAAGAGGTCCTTCACATCTCTTGTAAGTTGGATTCCTAGGTATTTTATTCTCTTTGAAGCAATTATGAATGGGACTTCACTCATGATTTGGCTCTTTGTTTGTCTGTAATTGGTGTATAAGAATGCTTGTGATTTTTGCACATTGATTTTGTATCCTGAGAGTTTGCTGAAGTTGCTTATCAGCTTAAGGAGTTTTTGGGCTGAGACAATGGGGTTTTCTAAACATACAATCATGTCAGCTGTATGGACTACTTAATGATTTCCAAAAATTTTATTTTTGATCACAAATGTTATTTGAGGTTATTACTGAAAAAGAAAATGAAAATGAAATAGGATAAAATCAGAAAAACCAAAGCTTTTAAAAACATTAAAAAGCTAACTTTTAGGGTGCATATATAGAATACTGTACTTAGATTCTATAGATTATAACAAAAATTATATTTTAAAGTATGATAATAGAATATGTGTTGATTTTCAGTAATGTAAAATCAACACATATTATATTATCATACTTTAATGTAAGTCTTTTCACTTTTCTTTTAAATAAGATTGTCTTGGCCATGTTTTGCTCTTTGAGTTTTTGTATACATTTTAGATTCAACTTGTTAATCTTCACACAAATATACACACAAACATAGACACATACACATAAACTGTGTTTTGAAATTTCTGGCAGTTTTTGGTCTTTTAAAATTAGATGAAATATATTTAACGTCCTTTGTTTTTACGAATTCTCTCTCTGTCTATATATATGTAATATATATGATGCTATATATATCATTGATATATATATGTAACAAGTTGCAGAGGGATATATGTAAGACATATTATGCTATGTATAATACTACATATATATTACATATATATCATATATATTATCAATGCTATATATAGGATAATGTATGTTACATATATGATAAGATATATATAAAGTCATATACATATATGATATATGTATAATCATTTTAAATGCATCAGAATAATACACATTGTAGTATAAGAAAAATTATTATCCACTAATTTCAAAGTTCTGTTTCCAGGCTTTCAGTATTAGGAACCGTAATGAACAGTTCTATGCATAAAGGTAATCTAAATTATATTTAGAATTTTTAATACAGTGTCTATAAAGTGAACTGTTAAAGCATGTCTTAGTTCATTTTTGCTATTATTTAAGGAAACAGCTGAGACAGGATAGTCTATAAAGAACAGATATTTATTTTCTCACAGTTCTGGAGACTGGGAAGATCAAGGCTCCAGCCTGTTTTGTTGTCAAGTGAAGGCTGCTCCGCTTTCAAAATGGCACCTTATTGCTGCATCATCTGAGAGGAGGAATGTTGTTTCTTCACAGAGCCGGCTGTGGGAGGCAGAGGGGCAAGCTAGCCAAATGCTGCCTCAGCATTTTTTTTTTTTTTTTTTTGAAACAGCGTTTCACTCTTGTCGCCCAGGCTGGAGTGCAGTGGCGCGATCTTGGCTCACTGCAACTTCCACCTCCTGGGTTCAAGTAATTCTCCTGCCTCAGTCTCCCGAGTAGCTGGGACTACAGGTGTCCGCCACCATGCCCAGCTAATTTTTGTATTTTTAGTAGAGACGGGGTTTCACGGTATTGGTCAGGCTGGTCTCTAACTCCTGACCTCGTGATTCGCCTGCCTCGGCCCCCCAAAATGCTGGGATTACAGGCGTGAGCCCCTACGCCCTCCCTGAGCCCCCTTTTATAAGGGCCTTAATCCCACTAACGAAGAGAGGAACAGCTGTTAAAGGCCTCACCTCTTGATACTATTACATGGGAAACACCTAGAATTTAGAGGTGACACATTCAAACCACAGCAGAGGACGCGTATTATTAAAATTAGTGGTAAATTGTTTTCTTATACATAATTTTAAAACTGTCTATTCTAACCATGAACACAGGTGAGTATACCACAGACTATTCCAAGGAGAGAATGTCATAGCATCAATTTTTCTTTGTTCCAAAACATCATTTAAGTATTATCTTTCAGACTTTAAGGGGAAAAGCTCTTGCAGTTCTCTCTCTGTCTTTCTCTCTGTGTGTGTGTGTGTGTGTGTGTGTGTGTGTGTGTGTGTGTGTGTGGTGTGGGTGTGTTGAGGAGAAAGCAAGCCAGATAGAAAGAGAAACGGGTATAGAGGAGAGAGATAAACTAAGGATTGAAAAGAAGTACAGCTATATCTCCTTTTTTATTTTTGTATTTTTATTTATATATATATTGATTATTTATTTTTTTTATTATTATTTATTTTTTAGATGGAGTTGCTGCCTGTCGCCCAAGCTGGAGTGCAGTGGCGCGATCTCGGCTCACTGCAAGCTCCACCTCCCGGGTTCACGCCATTCTCCTGCTTCAGCCTCCAGAGTAGCTGGGACTACAGGCGCCCCCACCACGCCCAGCTAATCTTTTGTATTTTTAGTAGAGACGGGGTTTCACCCTGTTAGCCAGGATGGTCTCGATCTCATGACCTCGTGATCCCCCCGCCTCCGCCTCCCAAAGTGGTGGGATTACGGGCATGATCCATCGCGCCTGGACCTTTTTTATTTTTTTAGCTTTGTAAAGAATCAAAATACTAATAATGTTCTAAAAAGTTTAAGTGGTATTTTAAATAATGCACGTTATAATTTCATAAATTCATTCTTTTTGTTTTCAGTTGACTCAGATAATGCACTTATAATTTTAGGGCTAACATACAAGGTTATTTTTAGAACTTCATGAGCTAGATTATTTCATAGCAACTACCATAATGAAATAATTTAAGAAATTTTTCTGAAAGTCCAAATTTAAGTAGATTAAAAATAATTTAAAATTTTCTTTTCTTTGGATGAAAGCTTCTTTTATAGTGCAAATATATTTTAATTAGAAATTTACATTTAAAAATCACATTAAAATAGACTATTTTTACTAACTTAAGCCAGAGGGTAAATAATATTAATGCTAAATACGTATTTTTCAAGAAAAGATTCAAATGAACTGTGACATTTCTTTGTTTAAGTGCAAAGTTCCAACGTTTTACAATTGTCCTTTGAATAAAACTTGAATCAGATTTTCTGTATTCCAGCATCAAATCTGAACATTTCAAGAGGTAAACAGTGATTCTTTGATGCTTTACTTCAAAGCATCCAAAGGAAATTAATCAAATTAATCCATCCTCTTTTCTATTGGCAACATTTTTTTTTTTTTTTTTTTTGCTGCTTTGGATTCAGGGCATTTCACAAGACCCTAATGAGTTCTGAGAAGAGAAAAAAAAAGTATTAAATGATGGTATTAGGAGATTGCACAACTAGTGAAATGCTTTTTTTAGACCAGATTGGGAATGCAAATGAGTGAAGGAGGCCCCAGGTGTCTTGGAAAGACTGCAAAGTGCACTGCCTCTGGAAAGGTGGCAGCTGCTACCCAGCAACCATGGATCTTTGCCACATTGGAATTCAGAACCAGGTTTGGCAGATATTCCAGTGTTTCTAGAAATGACAGAAACTTATATTTTAAAATGATCTCTCTCAATTTTTGAATGCTGATGTTAACAAAAGGATTTCTTGTGAGCCAAGCAAAATAAGTTGGAAAGCTTCTCCTTGTTAAGTGAACAGAATGTGACACTGAAAAAAAGCACTACTTGACCCCAACTATTTTAATCAAAGTCCTTAAAAGCATTTTTTTAATATTTAAGGGATGATTTTTTATGCCAGTTTTTTGGGAAGGTAACATCAAAAGAAAATAATATTGCCTACCAAAACCATTGTTGAAGGACAAAGGAACTTTAATCGTGTCGTGAATGTAAGTAAGCTTCCTTATCTATTTCTCAATAATCAGATAATTGTTTCTCATTTGAAGAGGAGGAAGGATACTTGAGAGATTATTTAAGAAGTCACTGTAGTTCAGTTATTTTCTGAAACACAGAGAGATTGCCTTTCAAAACATTGTTTGCCTAGAATATGATCTCTTTCCATATCTTTCCTAACCTCTCTAAAGGAATTACAGTGTTTGCAAAATCATTGCTGTAGGCATAGTTAAATCATATCAGCTTTATAGCCAGGCTCTCAGATCCTGAATCCACGTTCTGGTGTTTACTGTTTCACTTTGTGTATATTACCAAACTCTCTTGGAGTCTCAGGTTCCTCATTTTTTAAAGTAATGTTCATTATGCTACTTACCTCTTAGGCTTGTTATGAGAATTTTATAAGGAAACCTTTAAAGCCATCAGCATAACAACTGGGAAATAAAAAGTGTTCCATGCATTTTAGTTTTTATTATGTTGTTTGAAGTCACTTTCTTTTTCTAGTTAATGTAGAAATACCGTTGTGGGTGTCAAAAGACACATTTTTCTCTCAACTGAAACTTTACATACCTATAGCAATTACCTTCCTGGGGAAAAATAGTATTTTTAGTCACTGCTACACATATGTAATGTATTCTTTAAGATTACCCTATCCCATCTCCAATACTTTTTACATTATTCTAAGATTATATTATATGTAGTATTGACAATTATCTGGTTATTAGACAAAAATGGATACACTGGAACTCAGAAAAATTGCATGATCTATCTAGGACCATTTTTTTTAATATGGCAAAACTAGAACAAAAATGCAGGGGTTTTTTTATTATATATCTCTGACTGTATTTCAAGCACTTCAGTTGAAAATATAGATAATAAAATAATGCCTTAATTCATAAAATGTTGAATTTTATGAATCAAAAATTTCTGAATTTTAAACTAAAAAGAAAGGAACAAATGAACAAGAGAAAGCCAATATTTTTATAGAGAAACAAATTTTGTCAGTTAAGCTATAGTGTGACAAACAGCTGTCTACCTGTTAACCAATTCTAGATGACTGGCACAGTTTGCGTTTACATCCAGAGGTTTCAGCATTTTGAGATCTAGATTCACACATCCACAGTTAACAAAAATGATCCATAGAAGATCATATTTCATCGGTGTTACAGTTTGAATGTTTATCCTCTCCAAAACTCATATCCGAAATTAATCTCCCATGTAACAGTGTTGGAAGGCACGGCCTAATGGGAGGGAAGAAGCCTTGTGAATGAATTAATGCCGCTGTAAAAAGAGCTTGTGAAAGTGTGCTCATCCTCTTTCTTCTGACTTCTGCTGTATAATGATGCAGCTAGAAGGCCCATGCCAGGTGCCAGTGCCTTGGTCTTGGACTTCCCAACTTCCACAACTGTGTGCCAGTAAATCTGTATTCATTATAACTTACACAGTCTCACGTATTGTATCAGCACACACAAAAAAAAGACTAACATAATGGGGAATATGATTAAAGGTCAACAAATTTATTTTGGCTTCCTCTAAATAAATATTTTATAAATGCCACATTTTCATAGCATCAGAAGTTTTAAACAAAACACTTGTAAAGAGTGTCCTTGTGACATTGATGATTTTAATATATTATCTTGTCTTTTTCTAATGAAGAAAGCAGTTCAGTGGTCAACTTCATTTGAATTAAGGGAAGCTCTCTGACCACTTGAGATAGATTTTATTTTGAAGAATGACATTATGCTAAAATAATATGGGATTGTTCTTTATTTCTTAATAAGAAAAATGAGAAAAAGACAATGTTATGGAAATTGTCATTTTACACTGTACTCAAAAGAATAAAAGTTATATATAGAACCTTGAATTGCTTTTCTCTCTCCTCAGCTTCTAGTGTATCTTAGTATTCTGAAGATTGGGAACTTCAACTTCACACAATACATCCAACTAATGAGATTGCAGAAACATTGTGCTCTCCATCATTTCCTTATCGGCGACAGTCAGTCCATTAAAAGCTCTAACCCCAAGAAAAGAATTTCATTTTTAAACTTTGCATTCTGAAAACGGGCTTCCCTAGACTGTTAATAGATAAGATGGATGCCACATTTGGTGACAGTTCACAACACTTATCCTCTGCGAACTGTTTTGAAACCAACAACAGACCTATTATCTTCTTTTACAAAGATGTTTTATTGATCTATTTAGTGAACTGTGAAATTCTGAAGGAAGTTCTACTTTTATTTACCTGTGTTTGTTTCTTTACACAATGTATTATAATATGCATACTGTTTGTTTGTGGTCTACATTTTAATTGTATCTTTTCAGAAAGCTTGAATAGATTTACTAAAAGCAATCTTCCTTTGGGTAGTGGCACAATTTGTCCTTTTAAGAACAGAAGGGTGATGATTCATCTTTGGATGCCTAACTGTTTTGCCCAGGATAAGGTAGACATGCTCACAATTGAAAGTCGGAATTGTAGGATAATCAAAAGAGCCTTTCTACAATTACTGTGAGCCAACTTAAGAAGAGAAATTTAACAAACTACAGCCAATGATGTGACTTCACTTCCTAACAAACAAAGCAGAAGACCTTTACTCCCAGGTTGAGATCCCATGGGAACAACCATAATTGTAGGCCAAGACATATAGGGAGAGTTAAAGTTTTAATATTTGAGCTAGTTTTATAACTATGAAGATATATGTGCGCCATTCTGTTATGGATGTGTTACAGGAAAGGGATCCCAATCCAGGCCCCAAGAGAAGGTTCTTGGATCCCATGCAAGAATTCAGGGAGAGGCTGCAGTGCAAAGTGAAAGCAAGTTCATTAAGAAAGTAAAGGAGTAAAATAATGCTGACTGTATAGACTGAGCAGCCCCAAGGGCTGCTGGTTGCCCATTTTTATGGTTATTTCTTGATTATATGCTGAAAGTGGGGTGAATTATTCATGCCTCCCCTTTTTAGACCACCTAGGGTAACTTCCTGACTTTGCCACAGCATTTGTAAACTGTCATGGCGCTGGTGGGAGTGTAGCAGTGAGGACGACCAGAGGTCACTTCCGTGGCTGTTTTGGTTTTGCTGGATTTTGGCCGGCTCCTTCACCACAACATGTTTTATCAGCAAGGTCTTTGTGACCTGTATCTTGTGCTGACCTCCCATCTCGTTCTGTGACTTAGAATGCCTTAACCATCTGGTAATGCAGCCCAGTAGGTTTCAGCCTCATTTTACCCAACTCCTATTTAAGATAGAGTTGCTCTGGTTCACAGGCCTCTGACAGATGGAGTCAGAAAAAATCAAAAGAAGAACTGAATTCAACTCCAATATTCCTCCTTAAGAGAAGCCTTCAGAAAATAGTGAAAAAGAAATCATCTGAAAGAGTTTTGCTTTTGGGAGCAATGGCATATAGGCCGTTCATCTAGCTGGTATTTAGTAGGTATGGGGAAGAAGGGCAAAAATCTAGAGCTTTTTTTTCTGGAGCTGCAATCAATAAGGCATGTCTTTGAGATATAAAATAACCAAGGTCCTAATCAATTTACCCTTACAATGATTTGGTGATACAAAAGGTACAGAAATAAATATCCCTAGAAATGGTGATACAGGAACTGATTTATAGTACACAGAAAATAGGACACATTGAGCAATGTTGTGAGTAAAGACAAACACAGGATGTGCTGAAGAGATAAACTCTGCTGTGTTGTCAGAGATTAAGATTAAAATCTGTTTACAAAGTATAGCAAAAAAGGGTTCACTCCCTTTGGAGAATTCCAGGTACATTACAGAACACTTATTAGAAACAATATCAAAGACATATTTGAATGAAGTGCCTTGTATTGAAATGGAATGATTTCCTACCTTTCAGGGGCTAGGAGCACTGAAAGCAGATTGGCCGGGTAGAATTATCAAATAAATTTACTCACATTAGAATTAATATTAATGATAGTCAACACATTGATAATTTATTCTATGTGTGGTCTACATTATATGGCTTGTTTAATTTCTTTAACCTATGAGGAAAAGCTGTATGTTCTCCTAATGTATTAGACTAAGTGTATGAATAAGTTGAGTCTAATTTATTAGACAGATTAGTTATCTTCCTTAGGATTATAATCTAGAAAGTATCATAATTATGGTTTGAAGCGAGATAGTATGATTCATAATCCATATGATTAGGAAATAATTATTAGTGGTTTTGGGGATATGTTATTTGATACTAAGAGACTCAACCAATCCCTCTAGGCATGCAGGTAAAGCAAATATTTTTTTTCACGTAAAACTTTACGTGAAAAAAAAACACATTTTGTTTTGCTTTATATTCTTATATTTATTGATTGATTTAATTTATTTTCTGAGATGGCACCTCACTCTGTTGCTTAGGCTGCAGTGCAGTAGTGCAATCTCGGCTCACTGCAACCTCTGCCTCCCGGGTTCAAGTGATTCTCCCGTCTCCGTCTCCCAAGTAGCTAGAATTACAGGCACGTGGTGTCGCGCCCAGCTGATTTTTGTATTTTTGGTAGAAACAGAATTTCACTATGTTGCCATGTTGCCCAGGCTGGTCTTGAACTCTCAACCTCAGGTAATCCACCTGCCTCGGCCTCCCAAAGTGCTAGGCTTACAGGCGTGAGCCACAGTGCCCGGCCTGTTTTGCTTTTTAGATAAACCTACTCTACATATAATTTTAAATTTATAATCTACCCCTAAAATGTTACAATGCTATTCATAATTCAAGATGATTTACATAGATTTATGTAATGTTTAGGTTAATTAAAACTGATCACTACTCTATGTCTATGGGTAATTACAGAAAGTTGGTAAGTTAAATTTCCTGTGTTTAACCTAGATTATAAATTTTAGAACCAAAAAAATGTTGCAACACCCATTTGAATAACAGTAACTTCCTTTTACAAAGACCATGCTAGGTATAACCACCCATAGATACAGCTGTATAACATTTCATCATCACAGGTTCACTTTCTTGCTTTCTCCAGGAAACAAATGGGAGAGATATTAAATTTCAGAATAATGAGCTATAGCTAAAGCTCTTTATTCTGGGTGTCATTAGGCTAAGTGATATATCCATAATCTCCAACTTTGTCCCATATCTTTACAACAAAATGTAATGATTAAACTAATGCTTTCACAAACCAATGCATTCTCAAAATCACATTTGTCATTTTCTTCTTCAAATGGTATCTTACTAAAACATCTTTATGACTTATGACCTGTGCTTTAATTACAGTTAAATCCAGACTACATCAAATTACTTGATCCTGAAAACATTTAGTTTTCACATGTATATGGCTTACCAAAATACCATGACTTTCTTCTCTTTGTTTTTACTCATCTCTCTCCTTGCCCCTAGGCTCAAATGTTTTCAGCGAGTATGATGCTTGTTTGAAAAAGGCCTTGTTTGGATTTCAGTGTTATTATTTTGCCATCTCATGTACTCCTTAAATTACGTAATAAACTGCGACTCCCCATACATGTACCTTGTTTCTAAGTTCTCATTGTAGGTTACATAAATGTTTTATGAGATCTAACCCTGATATGGCTAACAGTGATTTCTAATATAGTATCTACAAGATATCTCCAAGCATCTCAAGTGTAGATAGTATAGAAAAATGTAATGAACCAAAATTTACACCTGAAATAGAGAACAACTGGAAAAACATACAGTGCTTACCAAACAATATCTCTTAAAATACTCTGAAGAATACGGACAGTTCAGTGTTAATACTTATCACTCCTGTGGGGGTATGGTAAATTTAATGGCAATTGAACTGGTCTAGCCAGATTTTGATGGCTAAGTATAATCTCCAATTGGGCACAATTAAGAGATAGACTGTCTTATCTACTTAATTTGACATAATTATCCAATATTCAATGCATCATCCTCTCCCCATTGATAGTCATAAATTTTCTGTATACTGGGATTTTTAATTGGTTGATCTGTATTCATTATCTTTAAACATGACATTTTACTCTAAGCCAAAAGATATGGTTTTATAGTACATTATGGTAGTTGCTAGGTCAAATACACTAATTTAATCTTCTTTTCACATTTACAATATTATTTTAATCCTTTTATATTCCAGGATATTTTAGAGTATAGATGCATTGAGATATACATTCTTAACCATGTTTAGGTATGTGTATTATTATTTATACTTTTCTTTGAATAGTATTAAACATTGATTTAAACTTTATCAAATATAAAAATATTTTTCTGAAGGTTTAATTGATATTTAGTGAGACTTAACATTTGCTTATCCAAAAAATTGATATTCAATCTATGCTTTGAAAAATGCAATGTCTATTTCAACCTATATCTGAGAGTCGTTTAAATGCTATATGATAATTAGTTGATTTTAGATATACAGCTAATTCCTCACTAAGCCACATTATATAAGCTATTCTGTATATTTTTAACATAGTAGCTTTTAAAAAAATTATTCATTATTATTGTACTGTTCAGTATTTCTTCTCATCTATTAGTCAAAAATTTGCTAGTTACTCAATAGATTAATGTATTCTAATAAAAATGATTGTATATAATTAAATATATTCACATGGAATTATCAACAACAATCCCTTATCATTTTGCAATTTCTATGTCAGTAGACGGGAAGCTTTTCCCATTAAAGATGTTTCCTGAAGAGATCTGGCAAGACTTTATACAATTTTTAAACAAATATTCTAATACATATCAAATAACACTATTTTTCTGTGGTTCAAATCACTTACTTTTGTTTTTTTACTTATATACTTTGCTATACTGATTTTCCTGATGCTTCCTTGTTTTTTTTTTTTTTTTTTTATGAAGTGGTCAGTCAGGTGCAACCACAAGAGGGGACACAGAAGAGTTACCTGAAAACAAAACGTATTATACTCACATGTTCGGGAGGGATAGAGTGACAGCATGCAACGCAGGGGACCATGTGAGAGGAGCACCGATGGCACAGGTTCTACTAAGTAGTGTTACTGAAACAACAGAGGTTTGGTCTGGGTCCTGTTGCTTGCCATACAGAAAGCCAATCACTGAGTCAACCAATATTTCCAGGAAAGAAGGCGTTACTTTGGTGCTGCAGCTGAGGAGATGGGAGATCAGTTTCAAATCCATCTCCTCAACTGACTAAAATTAGTTTATTTAGCAGGGAAGAAATGTAACCATGTAAGGTAAAGTGGGAATTACAGAGGGGTAAAGAAGAGGAGTTAGTGAACAGGAAGTAGGTGGACAGTTAGGCAATCATGATGGGTGAGAGGGTCTGGCATTTCAATGTCCAGATGCTGTCCTCTGATGAGTTTCAGTTCCTTGATACTATCTGGGAGCCCTATTGGTTGGTTTCCTGAGAAAGGGACTTGGGTAAGACAAAAGTAACATTCTCAAGTTTTAAGACGGGAAAGATCAATTTCTATGTTCATTCAAAAGAAACCATAAACATCAGTTCTATGGGACAATTGAGCTGGTTTCACAGGTGTGGAGTTGAAAGAGCATAAAGACCCAGCTGCAAGTGGCTTTACTGGGGTTCAAGGTGGTGAACACAAGTAAAAGGTACAAGACAATTTCCTTGATACATTTGAATGTCACTAGGCCATAGCCATGTGAGGGCAAGAAAGGGAGCTTGTAGCAGGGGCTAGTCTTTATCATGCTGGTATGCCTGGTTACCTTGGTGGGGTGTTCACAGCCTGTTTGTGTGAATGTTGAGACAACAGGAAAATATAGAAGTTTAAAATTACAATAGTCTGTAAATTTTTTTTCCTAAGTGATTCAAAAAGTAAGAAATTTTGTTCTTTTTGTTTTGTTTTGCAAAGCATGTAAAATTAAAACCTTTTTCCTTCCTTTATTTATAAAAGTCAATACATAGTGGTCACATTTTTAAATTTCTATGTCCTTTTAAGTTCCTAATGAAGTATAACATCTGTAGAAAATTGTGCCCATATCGTAAACTTCAGTGGATTCTAAAATCAGAAGACACTTGTTTAATCAGAGTCAGATCAAAAACAGTATAATGCCATCATCCCAGAACATTCTCATTTCAGTCACTAGTTAACTACTCACTTGACATCTAAAACCAAAGGTTAGTGTTATACTTTTCTTGTATTTAATATAAATGAAATTATTCATTGTGTACATAGTGTATAATTTATTCTCATTATGTGACTATTCCTCAATTAACTTATGTCTTCTCTTGTAGCTGGGCATTTGGGTAGTTTTTAATTTTAGCTCACAAATAATGCTGCTCTGAATATTCTCCTGAATGTCTTTTATTGAAAATATTGATGCACTGCTGTTCGGTTTAGGTATGTACATAGGCACGGAGTTGCTTTTTGAAAATAAGTATGTTCGCCTTTTGCAGATACTGTAGACAGTTTTCTGAATCAGCCTTCTGCTTAAGTTTTGAGCTACATAATTTTATTTAATATTTATAAGAAACCCAAAAGCTCAGTTTTTATTTTAACATTCAGAGATATGTATTTTATTTTTATAATATTTTTATTTCTATTTAAATTTCATTATTAATTAAAACTTTATAATACTGTGGTAAGAAAATGTGACTTAAAACTCTATTTATACATTTTCAAAGTTGGTTGTAACTTATTTTAAAATGTCCAAAATATGTTAGAAACATAAGAAACAGTTAGCTACATTGAAGTGATAAGTACAGAGAAAAATCAGTCTACAGTTAAATAAATCCCTGACACCATTTTTTTCTATTACCTTTTCATGGTTTTCCAGTTTTTTGTTTTCTCTTCTCTATTATTGTGTTCCCTGTTAACGTCTCTTTAAACTTTTTTTTTTTTTTTTTTTTGACGGAGTCTCGCTCTGTCGCCCTGGCTGGAGTGCAGTGGTGAGATCTTGGCTCACTGCAAGCTCTGCCTCCCGGGTTCACGCCATTCTCCTGCCTCAGCCTCCCTAGCAGCTGGGACTACAGGTGCCCGCCACCACACCCAGCTAATTTTTTTGTATTTTTAGTACAGACGGGGTTTCACCATGTTAGCCAGGATGGTCTTGATCTCCTGACCTCGTGATCCGCCCACCTCGGCCTCCCAAAGCGCTGGGATTACAGGCGTGAGCCACTGCACTGTGCCCGGCCAACTTCTCTTTGTACTTTTAACATTTTTTTCATTTTCATGCATGTCATATAACATTCAATGGTTTCAGGTTAATTATATCTCTATTTTAGACTGGAATATTTGTCAGTATCAATTGACATTTCTTCTATTCTTTATTACTTTTAAAAAATATTCTACCTTGTATATAACTCTTTATTTCTTTGTCAAAAATTTGGGTAATTTGATTTTAATTGTCTCTATATTGGAAG
The DNA here is from genome assembly GCF_028885655.2 of Pongo abelii. Lineage (NCBI taxonomy): Eukaryota > Metazoa > Chordata > Mammalia > Primates > Hominidae > Pongo > Pongo abelii. The sequence goes on from NC_071989.2 coordinate 28,666,591, forward strand.
TTTTTTTGTCTTTTAATTTAAAATATTAGACTTTGTGTTTCAGGAATTAATGAAAAATGTTTATTGCTGTACATTTATAACTATGTTAATGTTCCCTTTTGTCTTATGGCCTATATTGTGGCTGTATTTTTATATTTTATTTTACTTTGTTTTTTTAATCTCACTCAAATCTATTTTTTGACTTTTATGTGTTCATTTTAGCCTGTTTTTTCCATGTGATCTTTTTTCCTATTTCATAGATATGACATATTTTTATATGATGATGAACAGCAAAAGATTTTTTAAAATTTCTTCTGGATTATTGATTCTTTTATCTGACACATATGCACTAAGCTCTCACTATGTTCTAAAAACCGTTCTTGTTCTTGAGAATAGACCAACTATTGAGACTAGAAAATATCCCAGCACTTGAGAAGTATAAATCATGGCAGGGACAGCTGGGGTGAGGGGGAGGGGGCAATCAATAAACAATGTAGAAAATAAAAGAGAACTAACATAGTAGATTAAGAAATTGATGTTTGAACAAAATCGAACAGATCAAGAAATTTTCAGAGTGCACTGGGGCAGCCGATGTCCCATAGTAGTCAGGAAAGGCCTCTGTTAGAAAGTAAAACTGAAAGAGTAAGCCAATTCTGTGGGTGAAGTCATATCCAGACAAAATAATTATCTTGTTCAAAAGCTCTGAATCAGGGCTTGTAAAAAAACACATATCCTTATCTGTGACAAAATGTTATTTCCACATATGTTTGCATCTTAATACTGTCAAAGCATCATTTTTAAGTCTAATACAGTCCTTGCTCCAGTTATCAGAAATGAGGGTAGAAATACATTTTTCCTCCTTTGAATGAACTTAATCTGAGTAACTCATCAGGGATTTTTAAGGTATATGATGACCTGCTGTTTGTTAAAATAAAACATAAAGAGCCGGCTAAAATAATTTGAAGTTGATTTTTTAATTATTAACTTAGAACCACTTTGTATGCTTCCAATTAATTTAGAAGTTGCCACTCAAAGGAAGGAGCATTTAAGTAGCATTTGATCTTCAGAAATAAGAAATGCTTTGCTAAGTCATCATAAGCTTTTTAAATCACTCTCCTTTGAAAAGAGAAGAATGTGTTCCTTTGTGTAATCCAACTTAAACCCTAAAGTTTTGCATTTTGTTCAAAGGAAGTTTGTTCAATTTTCTTTGCAAAATAAATATATCTAGATGCACAGTAATTTGACAGTAGACTAGAGTTTGACCGTATTTCACAGAAAGTTAAAAATTTGCTATAGCATTTAATTTTCTGTAAGAATGATTAGAGCTTTGATGTTCAAAGGACAGGTCTCACAATGTTAAAGCAGTATCAAAATGCATATAAAGTTCTTTAAGTTAAATAAATAAATATTAGCAACTTTAAGTAAATGTTCACAACTTAAAATTCTATGAATGTATGTGTGTGTAGTCATTGACATAATTAATTGGTATAAAAAAAGCCTGATTCAAACTTTCAATGATGAATTTCTGTGGAAATATTACCCTTAGAACATTTAATAAAAATGCCCACATTTGTCACTTACAAAAGGGCAAGAAGAAAAAGTGATTGTAAATGCCTTAAGCATTGTCTCAGAAAAGTATTTTTACTAAGCTATCCTGAATAGGAAACTTTGTTTATTGTACACTTGAGTCTTTAGTGGGTGAAAATCAATTATAACTTTAATGCCTTGCAAACAGCACCTCTATTTATCTTTCATACACCTTAATCTGTCTTTACCACCTTTCTAGCAATGGAAGATCTCCCAATTCATTGCACTAATAAGTAAACAAATAGGGTTTCCCATCAAGGTTCTCATTTCGTTTTAGAATCCAACACATTTTTTATTCAACATTTTATTATTTTTTCCCAGCCCCAACATGTTATCTACTATTTTCTTCTGTGTTTTAAATATTCCTTTTCTGAATTTACCACTCTTTCTCCAACATATTCACAATAAAAACTTGTAAATTTATTTTTCAAATTCATGCTAAAGTATCAAAGGGAATGGGCTAAAGTTACCGCCTAAAGAGCCCTTCAATCCTTTGATGTAATGCCTCTCCTCATAGTGTTCGACAGACAAGATTTTCACTTTTATGTTTCTCCGCTAGAGAAACAGTGGGAATGTTAGAAAAACTTAGAGAAGAAGTTGATCTCATTGAAAAATGATTTAACATTTGAAAGTATTGGCTGACTTACCCTAATATTTGAGTTCATTTCTCTTTTGAAAACAAAAAGCTTTTTATTCCTTTTGGTAATCCAACCTCAAGCCTGAAAAATCTACATTCAGTTCTACATTGGCTTATAATATTTTTGGCAAAACAAGTTTTCCCAGTATCATAAAATGTGTCTATTTGACTGAAAAATAAAATGGTTCTTAATTACTTACAATAATTTCCCAAATAAATCATATGTAAATAGCTATTTTGTAACACTGACAATAAAAAGAATATCATATACTTTTAAGGCAGGACAAATCTTTATCATCCTTCAATTTATATATTTGGGTAAGCTCATATTTTGCCAACAATCAACGACTTTGAAGGAAATTGCTATAGGGCAATTTAGAACAATTTTTTAGTCCTTTTTAGGAACAAAACAAAATTAGAAAAGACAAAAATTTTAAAAATTCATGTTAATTTTTCTCATATACTGACTCAAGCTCTCAAATGGAATCTATATTTAAAAAGTAGATGATTATTGATTTCAAGTGCTGTGGGAAAAATGACACACAGAGTATTGCAAAATCTATTTCAAACTGGAAAGAAGATTCTTGAAGACGTAAAATATAAACAGTGTTGACATAAACAACCTGGTTTAATAGTAGCCAATAGCTGAGATATATCTGTTTAAAGTGGAACAATTTTTAGCAGATAATTTTCTATTCATAAAATCAACTGCCCATACATACAAACAAAAGAATGCTCACATTCTTTACCTGCGCTTTCAAACATAATTTAGCTTTCTACAGGAATGTGAAACTGTCCATGTTATGACAACTGTGTTTTAAAGATTTAAAAAGTAAATCATCACTTGGATGTTTCTAAAAACAAAGGTGCATGACTCAAGACATGTAATGTCTGCCTGATTGTATCCACTCTCTTTGATGGATACTTGTGTATGAGACAAGTCTGGATTCTAGTGGTTCAATCACTGTTTCCTTACTGTCCCTGTTTTCCTATTTTTACTAGGACAAAACGCTTGCTGTATTTTTCTCTTCCACATTAAGGGATACACCGAAGCATTTTACACAAATAGTATAGAGGTAAAAAAAGATGATTTAGTAACAATAGAACCACATATATATATATATATATATATATATATATCCTTTATACTTCTAATCTTTAATATTCTTAAAGAGAATAACTATTGCTTTAAAATTTTAAAATTCAATGATCTTGTTTGGTCTATGTCATGTCTACTCAAAACTTTGGTGTTATAAGCTAATTGATATAGTAACGTTATGACAAAATGCATCAGACAATTAATTAATCCAGCTAAATATTTAATGAGAAATTTTATTGACAAAGAGAAAGATCAAATGTAAGGTTTAGTTGCTACTTAGAAATAAAATACGAGACATCTTTTCATCCTCTCATAAAAATTATATATATATCTCGTTTATCACTTATGAATTTATCAGTTCATTTGTACAAAAACTGGTTTCAAACTGTTCAAAAAATCTGTCATTTTTCTGGCTAGAAAAACTCTGATGTGGCAACCACTCTCAAAGGTGGATTTTGCTAGGACTCCACCTGTTATATAAAGCAGCTCCTTATTGTGTTGCTAGATGTTATGCACCAGCTTTAAGACAAATGGCTCAATATCACACAGCTGGTTTAAGAAACAAGCTTTCCCAGGGAAATGAAAACTTACATAGAAAACAGGCCTGCATAAAAGTAAAGGAGGCCAAATCAAAACCACAATGAGACTCCATTTCATGCCCATTAAAATGGCTATTATAAATCAACCCAAAACAATTTCTAAAAGAACTAAAAATAGAACTGCCTTTCAATCCAGCAATCCCAACAAGTACTGGTAGGGATGTGCAGAAACTGGAGCCATTGTGCATTGCTAGCGGCAATGTAAAATGATGTAGCTGCTAAGAAAAACGGAATGGCAGTTCTTCAAAATATTAAACAAAGAATTACCATATGATCCAACCATTCCACTTTAGAGAATATACCCTATAGAATTAGAATTGAAAGCACAGATTTGAACAGATATCTGTACATCCATCTTCAAAGAAGCATTATTCACAATATCTAAAAGGTGGAAGCAACCCAAATGCCCATCGACACAGGAATAAATAGGCAAAATGTGACATAAACATACAATGATGTATTATTCAGCCTTAACAGGGAGATTATTCTGCAAAATGCCACAGCATGGATAAACCTTGAAGACATTTTGCTATGTGAAATCAGCCAGTCACAAAAGGGCAACTATTGTCTAATTCCACTTACATGAAGTACCGCTAGATGCAGGAGGCAGATGAGCAAAGGTCCCCGGAAAATGTCTGACCCACCCCACAAGTGTTTTCTTCAGATGCTTTTGTGCACAGGAGGAAACCTGTCCAGGGTCTTATCCGCACATGCTGGCAACAGACTGGGGCCTGCTTGCTCACTGGGAGAATGGTGTAGGGCCATGGGAAGTTGGTGCCTTGTGCAGTGAGGAGGAGCCTGGACTCTTCAGCTCATGTGTGGTGGCCTGGTGTTCAATCTGTGAGGTGGGAGTCTGTTGGCAGGATGCCTTTTCTTTGCTGAAAGATTTCTTTTAATAAATTCTGCTCTCCTCACCTTTCAACATGTCTGTGTGCCTAATTTTTTCCAGGTCGTGAAACAAGACCCGGGGTTTTAGCTGAGTTAGGGAGCAAAAATTCTGCATCAATACCAACAGTAGTCAAATTCATAGAGACAGAAAGTAGAAAGAGACAGACAGTAGAAAGAGGCTGGGGTGAAGGGGACTGGTGCATTATTTAATGGGTATGGAGTTTCAATTTGGGGGATGCAAAAGTTCCATCGAAGGATGATAGTGATGATTGCATAACAATATGAATATACGTAATGCCACTGAACTGTTTGCACTTAAAATGGTTAAATTGATTTGTTATGTTTTGTGTATATTTTACCATGATAACAAAAGAAAGGAAGGCATGGGTTTTCCTTCCATCTTTGCCACACAGGGAGATGTATGACAAAGCCAAGGTGCTGCTGGGCTCCAATGGTTCGTCTGATTTTTCTTGGAAAGACTCACCCCTGGTCTTTCTTTTTTTTTTACAGGTTCAAACTTGAAAGCTTGTCAATTTGGAATATGCAGAGAGAGTGCTTGATGCCAAGAAGTACCAATTTGGGATGCCACCTGCCTGTAGGCATTATGTGGGCAAACCAGATTCCCAGCATCCAGAGGTAGCTTGAGACCCATAGGATTTTGCAGTTGCGTTTGTCAGGAAGTAAAGCCACATTTCTCATGGGGAAAGCTAAGAAAGTTCCTCTTAATAGACGAGGGGGAGGCCCCTGGTCTCAGTGAACTCTTTGTCTGGTTCTCCTGGGTGAGCTCCTGAGTATCTTCTGCCTCTTGTACTGCATGACAGTCCTGCCCATTGTCCTTCATAACAACAGGGAATTTTTCCATAGGAAAACATGTTATGTGGGCTAACAAAATTTCATTTTAAAATTATGACATTTTGCCCAAATGAAGACACTAATCAACTCAATCCTCTTCCCATTCCTATTTTACCATTGCTTCTGTTTTTTCTTGATTTCTATGACAATGAAGACTTTAAATTTCCTTTTATCTTTATGATTGTTCCTGCTAGTCAATTCTGTCTTCTGACCAGGCCCTAAAAATTATTTTGCAGTCATCTATCCTTATATTTTTCTCTTATATATGATACAATTATATTAATGGATGTAGGTATTTTAAAAATTATAAAGATACGTTTATTTGCAATGATGATTTAATAAGCTTATTTTCTCTTTCTCCAGAAATACCAATCAAATAATATTCAATAACAAGATGATACAAACCTACAAAAGGAAGGGCACAGGACACGAAGAAGTATGAACAAGGAAAAAAAAAAAAAAAGGCTGGGTGCAGTGGCTCACGCCTGTAATCCCAGCACTTTGGGAGGCTGAGGTGAGCAGATCATGAGGTCAGGAGATTGAGACCATCCTGGCCAACACGGTGAAACCTCCTCTCTACCAAAAATACAAAAATTAGCTGGGTGTGGTGCCACACGCTTGTGTCCCAGCTACTCTGGAGGCTGAGGCAGGAGAATTGCTTGAACCCGGGAGGCAGAGAGTGCAGTGAGCCAAGATCGTGCCACTGCACTCCAGCCCGGCGACAGAGCGAGACTCCATCTCAAAAAAAAAAAAAAAGAAAACTGGCCCAAAACTGATAAAAATGCACTGTCTGAATAAGTGGAGCAAAAGGAGCAGAAAATGTTTCCTCTTAGAAGAGGCCTTGAAGACTTTATATTTGAGAACTAAATATAGCAATTTTGTTAAGTTATATATAATAATATTGAGATTTTAAAATACAGTGATGGAAAAACTAGAATACTTAAAGACAGAACAGCCAACTTCTCATCAGAAATATGAAAGTTATAAGGCAAATAGTTTTCACAGTATAGTTCTAGAGCCAGCAATATTGGCATCACTTTGAAAATGATTAGAAATTCAAACTCTCAAGACCTACCCAGATCCACTGATTTGGAAACTATATCAGTAATCTGTTTTTTTTATAATTTTTTTTAATTCGTAATTTTTTTAATAATATTTTTGTAGAGACGAGGTCTTGCTGAGTTGCCTAGGCTGATCTTGAACTCCTAGTCTCAAGCGATCCTCCTACCTTGGCCTCCCAAAAGCAGCAATCTATGTTTTAACAGAGTCTCCCTGTGATTCTCATGTGTGTTTATGTTTGAGAACCACTGCTTCAAGACAATGAGGTTCTTACCTACCTGCTAGAGCCACAGATGTTTACTAATGGATTGATGTATTTCCTAAGATTTCAGCTCTGATTTAATACAAATATGAGAAGAAATATGATTTTCATTTTAAGATGACTCAGATAGTGTTAACTAGGGATGGATTAAATTGAAAGCCCAGGCTGGAGTGCAGTGGCGCGATCTTGGCTCACTGCAAGTTACCACCTCCAGGGTTCACGCCATTCTCCTGCCTCAGACTGCGGAATAGCTGGGACTGCAGGCGCCCACTACCACGCCCGGCTAATTTTTTTGTGCTTTTTTAGTAGAGATGGGGTTTCACCGTGTTAGCCAGGTTGGTCTCGATCTCCTGACCTCGTGATCCTCCCACCTCAGCCTCCCAAAGTGCTGGGATTAGAGGCGTGAGCCATCATGCCCTGCCTAAATTGAAAGTTTAAGGAATCTGGACTGGGAATGGTGGCTCATGCCTGTAATCCCAGTACTTTGGGAGGCTGAGGCGGGCGGGTCACTTTAGGTCAAGAGCTTGAGACCAGCCTGGCCAATATGGTGAGACCCCGTCTCTACTAAAAAAATATAAAAATTAGCTGGGCATGGTGGTCACCTGTAATCCCAGATATTTGAGAGGCTGAGGAAGGAGAATCGCTTGAAGCCAGGAGGTGGAGGTTGCCGTGAGCCGAGATTGCACCACTGCACTCCAGCCTGGGCAACAAAGTGAGACTCCGTCTCTAAATAAATAAATAAAAAGGTTTACTGAATCTGAAATTTGTGTGATCCAGGCAAAAAGTGCTAAATATCTAATATAGGGAAGTAATTGGGAGCTCTGTTCTTTCTGCTCAAATTTTCTGTTAACATAAACTGCTCTAACAAATAATATATTACTTTCGAAAATGTACTGTATTTTAATCTGCTGTGGGATGCCTTTAACAACATGAATGGATACTTATAAGAAAAAGTCATTTTAATCATTTATTGGCTTTTTAAAAAATATATATGTAATAGAGATTTATATCCTAAAATATATCCTTTTGCTTTAGAATGATGGCAGAGCTATATAACTGCAGCAAATTTGGGTGGATTATATTCGAATCACTAATTGCTAATACTAAATTATCTCACTAGACCTTTTAACACTGTGTTTGTTTTTTGTTTTTGTTTTTTGTCTTTTTTTGCGTATTGCTTTTATTTTGCAGAAAATGTTTTGCTGATTGTCTGGCTATTTTGTCAGAAGAAAAATATAACTGTTGTAAGTTTAACAATACAAGATACAATTACATGTACTCAAAATAAACTCATTCTAATGGACAGAATGGTGAAATTTCCATTTCAACTAAAATCTGTTGTTCTTCACAATGGATTGATTATATCCTTAACAGCTCAATTACTATCTGAAAAGTACTCTAAAGCTATAAGAAATAGAATTAAAAGTGTGCTTTTCATGTCGCTAAAATAAGATCAGTGGAGTTTATAAATGTTAATATGTCCAAGTCATCTGTATGCTATTATTAGAAATAAAAAATAAATTTCTGGACCCTAGCAAATATATGTTTATAATGAACTAATAATAACACATTAGGCCAACTGAATTTTCCTTGCAAACTCAAATTCATCTGTAGTATATAAACACAGCTATTGTTGACAATGGGAAGGGAGTGGGTTATTTTTTTTCATAAAAGCAGAACACATATTCTTCATACTTTAAAATGATGCTAATATGTTTTGTCCCCTTGACCTACAAGACTCATTTTGTACTTAGTAGATCAAATCAACACTTATTGCCCCACACAAAAAAAGTCAGTGTATCTTTTAAAAAAAGGCTTTACTTTCAGAGAAGATGATGACAGGGATGTCCATGAGTTTATAAGGTGGGCTTGTGCCAATGCATGATATTGGCTGTCAAGACTATCTGTGGTCATGATAGGATCTTTAGATAATGGGGATTCTGAGAAGGAAGGACCTGAGACTGGATAAAAGGGGCCCAGTGTTCAGCATACATTGGAAAAAAATGGAATCCCATCCAATTAGACAGCCCTGCTCTCTGAAACCCTGGTGTGATGGTACCCTACTTGCAGACCAGCAGTTGAGGAACTGATGAACTCCTGTTGTGACTCATGAGTAGCATGCCGATCTGTGCAGACATCCCAAGGCTGGACCAATTGCCATGGGATTGGAGCATGAATAACATGCAAATGACTTGTCAGAACAGGTTGGAGAATTGGGGTAGGAAGGGGAATAGTGTTTCCTCAGAACAGTGTCTTTTACAGCCATGTGGGAAGGAAAGTAAGAGAGGACTTCCAAATCAGGGATGGAGGTTGAACAGAAGGTACTGGTTCTAGGAATAAGCCATTTTCATTAAGAATACTCAGACTGCTGTTTGTCTCCAGGTTTTTCCATCATATCATTGTGAATACTGCTTTTCTCTGCAGAAAGAAAAGTCTTTGCAAATGGATTGTATCTAACTTTAGGAGCTGGAACCTCCTCTTTATGTTAAGCCATCACAGATGTACACTGGATTTGGGGAATGAAGTAGCTGGTGATCATCCCCTCTGGAAATGTTCCTTTGGGAATTTGAGGTTCATATTTATGCAAGGAGTTCAACATGATCTGGCACCCTCTGTTGAGCTAATTGGTGAGTTTGACTTTGATGAACGAAACAAGTGCCCTTTGATGTCTGGAGAGTCAGAGTGGATGTAGATAGAGCTAGGGCTGGCAGTTTGGGCTTACCCCAGGACGCCGGCTCTCTGTCCACACACTTCCAGCGGTGGCTAGCTAGATCACAAAGTGCAGGAGGAAAGAATATATGGTGTTATGGTCCAGGCCAGACAGATTCAACTTCAGCTCTGGAAAAACCCTTCTGTCCTTCTTGGTGACATCATCTGGAAGTGCAAACACATGTAGCTCCTGGGCCAATGCATGGGGCTAACCTCCTCACTGTTGGCCTGCTACTTACTCTCCACAGATCTCAGCCAGTGGTTCACCGGGTACTGCAGGCTCTTTCTAAGCCCCGTGCACAAAGGGAGCTCCTCTTCTTGACTACCTGTCACCACAGTCCCCTATAACTCCAATTTGCTACCCAAGAACCATTATCAACTCCTTTCAATGGCCACTCTTCCAAGATAAGGAATTTCAAAGGCCCATAGGACCCAGACACAGACCTGAGATGGGAATAAATGTGGAGATTTGTAGGCAGGGGGTAAGGACAGAGGAGTGATAGTAAAGGCTATTCCACCCGAATGCCTGCAAGGCACCACTAAAGTCCTTTGTGGCATGGCATTTGTTTTGAAAAATTGCAAATTAGGCAATTGGCCAGCACATAAATATTTATAAAAATTACAAATACAGCTATTAATTCTTGGAAGACCTTTTTTTAATCAGAAGAAACACTTCAAATGCCTCAGAACATATACATACATCAGGATTATTATATCATGTAATTTTCTATAATATTTTGTTAGACTTTTATACTGTTTTTAAGTGTCTTGGCCACAGATAATTCAAGTTTGATATATATTTGGAAGGCTTCTTTAAAGGTTTCCTATGAAAGCTGCAATTTTTGACAATTTAGAAGTTATAGACACTTTTGGATGGTAACTTAGTAAAGTACCATATGCTGTGAACATGACTTTTTGTGTTTTCCAAGCAGCACTGGGTATGTCTGTGAACCTGACCTGCACAAAGCAGTTATTTCAGTTCTTTAAGCCGCCTGCCAAACTGGTGTAGTAGCTTTTGATATGGGCAGATGGCCACTTCAAAACAAATCAAAATACAATATTTGGTCTCTGAACTTATCTGAATTCAAATCTTTGAATATGAATGCTAGCTCAGATTGAATTTCAGGTCCTGCTAATTGTTTTGATGTAGCTAGGCAGTTTGCATGAAACATGTTTGATCAAATAGCTAACACAGGCTTCACTTCTTAGTAAATAGTTGTGTAATGTCCCTTCTGGTGCTTTGTTAAATGTGATAACAAAGTTAAAAGATAAAAGTATTAATCTGCAGCTCCTACTGAGCATAAGATGGACAAATATATATTAACAAGAAACACCAATCTAATTCAGAGCCTATGGATGTATGGTATATTGCTGAAATCTGGCAGAACTTTTAAATGTTTAATTTGCAAGTAACATCTAAGAGAAATATGATTAAGAGCAAAACATGTAAGTTCAGTGGTTTATAACAGAGTAGCTGTGGCACAAGCTTCAAGCAAACAAAAGTAATTACGTTGATTTAAGCGGTTCCTTCCCATTAATTCTCACACTTCATTGTCTTTGGACTTTTTCTTCCTTTTTTCCTCCCTGCTTCCCCTCCCTAATGTTTTCCCTCCCCCACATCCTTCTTCTCCTCCTTCTTATTACTCTACCCCTCTTTTTCCCTTTTCTTTTTCCTAGTTGATCTCTTTAAAATGCAGTAGTGGGTTAAATAGATTGTTTAAGAGTAACTAAATTGATTATAATTAAATAACTACATATGCCATTAACACAAGATGCTTTCCTGGGTCACTCAGAGCTAAAGAATGCAGATTTCATATATTAGATGGATCAATGTTTGTTGTAAATTATATCCATTATAAGCATCATAATGAGAAAAATGCAAATAAAACTGCAGTCATTTTTCTCCCATAAGATTAGAAATATATGAAAAATTTGATAAAACATCCCAGACTAAGGGGGAAAATAGACTAAAGGGAAAAAAGGCATCATCATATTTAAATGGTACTATTCCTATGGAGTTTATTACATATGCTTTTATCTTTTGACTCAACAATCTCACTTAATGGAGTCTTTCCCGGGACCAAAGGTAAACTGACATTACTTTGGAATAATATAAGGCAAACATTTTTCAGTGCAACAATATTTTTACTAGTGTAAAATTGGAATAAACCAAAAAAATTCAACGGTAGAATTCTGGTTGGGTAAATTGTAGAATCTTTGCACTATGTACTACTGTATTATGTATCTGTTAAAGGCAGTGGGAGAATCTTTGTGTAGTTGATTATATATTGTATATTCTGGAGTATAAATTGTTAAGTAATAAAAGGAAATTGCAGGCTGGGTGTGGTGGCTCATGCCTGTAATCCTAGCACTTTGGGAGGCTGAGGCAGGAGGATCACCTGAGGTCAGGGGTTCGTGACTAGCCTGGCCAACAAGGAAAACCCCATCTCCACTAAAAATACAAAAATTAGCTGGGCGTGGTGGCAGATGCCTGTAATCCCAGCCACTTGGAAGGCTGAGGCAGGAGAATTGCTTGAACCCGAAAGGCAGAGGTTGCCGTAAGCCGAGGCCGAGATCGCACCATCACACCCCATCCTTGGGGACAAGAGTGAAACTCTGTCTCCAAAAAAAGAAGAAAAAAGGAAGCTTAAAGCAAAGTTTATTTAAGCATAGAAGCACAGTAATACACTCTCAGATGGAGAGCAAGCTGACTTCTGCGAAGTGAAGTCAGCCCCTCTTTACAGAGCTAAAGGTGCTTGTATTGGGTTTGTGGGGAGGAGTTGAGATTTAGGCTGTGTCAGAGTGACAGGATGATGTCATTTGATCGGCAGTTTATGGTTATATAAGTAAAATTAAATTGCACATGTTCTTACCCATAATTCATACAGAAAAGTCCACTTGGAGAGGGGGTAAAATCACATATAAATTTTATTATAATGATGGTATGATGAGCTTGGGGTTAACTTGAGGACACACTTCTATGTTACTGGGCATGTGCCACTTTGGGGAATTTCCACCTGTGCCCTAGTTTCTCCTTCTACAGGATGTGCTGGCCACAGACTTTACCACAAACTCCATCCATTAGGGTGAAGTTAGGGAGGTCTTGGGGCTGAACGTTGGTGGGCCAGGGGCTGTCTTAGTGACAGTCTTTCTGCTCTCCTCCTTTCATCCCTTTCCAGCTGCTAATGTCTATTTAAGTACCTAACATTAGAAACACAGAACTGCAAATAATCTTACTCTACATTCAGTCATTCTTTGATAGTATTAATATTGTTATTAATTTGAAGTGATGATAAATATATTGCAAGGTAATTGAAATAGTCCAGTGCATCACTGTTTTTAATATCTAAAATGTTTCAATATTTTTAAAAGGTACAATTGTGAAAATTTAAAAAAATAGCAAAACTGCATTTTTAAATTTAAAGCAGATATATTTTCAATTTAAAGTAGATATAATATACATATTCAGTGGGTTTATTATTTTCCTCTTTAAAGTTAGTATATTCTAGCTCTCTCCATTGAAAAAGTCTGGAAGCAGTAACAACATAATAGCAATGAACATTCCTTATAAACAAAATATTGGTGTCTAAGTACCATCAAGAAAAGAAATCTAGGGTGCCTGGAAGTGATTCTATGTAGAAGCAGGAAATTACCTAGGCTGCTTTGTAGTGCCAGAGATAAAAAGCTATAAACATGATGGGGGCTGATCAGATAGACACAAGTGCCAGCCTGAAGGATTTTAGGTCCAAGATGAGATTTTTTGAGCTTCAAAAAGAATGATTAGGGTTGAGCACGGTGGCTCATGCCTGTAATCTCAGCACTTTGGGAGACTGAGGCAGGTGGATCACGAGGTCAAGAGTTTGAAACTAGCCTGGCCAACATATTGAAACCCCATCTCTACTAAAAATATATAAAAATTAGCTGGGCGTGGTGGCACGCATCTGTAATCCCATCTACTTGGGAGGCTGAGGCAGGAGAATCGCTTGAACCGGGGAGGCAGAAGTTGCAGTGAGCCGAGATCATGTCACTGCACTCCAGCCTAGAGCGTGATTCCATCTCAGGGAAAAAAAAAAAGAATGGCTAAAATTTGTTATAAAATATTTGAATATCTGAAAAGTATTGCATTTATAAGATATTAAAAAATTATGAAAAGAAAGAGAGCAAAACATTATTGAAAATGTTGATAAGATTGATGTTGACAAATAAAGTGAAAGAATTTAGCATTTAGTATATGTTCCTGATTTAAACTCTTTCTTATAGAAATCAAATAGCCATAGTGTAACAGGTAATGTTCTTCTTTAGATAAGAATTCCAGATAAGAAATTCATTAAATACATCAGAAAAAAAAAGAAAATATAAATTTATAATTCTAAACAAAAAGTTACCTAGGAAATTGTCACCAATGGATGGAAAGAACATAAAATCTAGAATCAATAAGAAAGATTACAATAAAAAGAATTAGTTTTATACTACCCTAACTCACCAGTCACTGATCAGTCTTAGCATTGGTAATGTAAAAATATCATGTGACTCCTAGCATGATGCAATACAAAATGTTTCAGCATTCCAATGACATATAGCTGTCAGAAAAAATTAAAGCTGAATTTACCTGAAATGTTAAATTTACAGTAAATATGGGGGAGGGTGAGAAGAGAAGTTAAACATGCAACAAGAGAAACTGGTCAGTTAAACCCAAAAAATAAATAATCTGTAGAAAAAAGCAACTAGTTTCTTCAACAAACGAAATGCATGGGTCCAAAGTATGTTAAAAGAAACTTAAATAAAACCTAACAGAATAACAACAACAAAAAAATACAATGAGTAGATCTTTTATAATCCTGATTCAAATTTTAATATTGTAAAAATATAATTTTAGACAATTGGAGAAATTTGATTAGAAATGTGGTTTGAAAGAATTATTGGAGTTTTTATATGAGTGCAAAAATGGCATTGTGGCATTATGCCTGGATTACTGTATAAAATTCAGAAAAATGAAATGTTACATTTAGAAAGTATTACTGTTGAAACTAGATGATATACAATTTCATATTACACAGTGTAAATAGAGTTTTGTGTACTTTCTGTATTTATCTTTCAACTTTTGATAAAAAGTTAAAAGAACACAATAATTTGGTATCATTTTATATACATATTGTATTCATTCTTATCATTTTTATTTATGCTTAGCCCTAGTACTAAGTATAAATTATTTTTCTGATAAAATTTATATTAGAAAAGTTCAATATGTATTTCTCAAATATATATTCACTTGATTCCCACTTTCTCAGTTTGTTTCTTGTCCTCTCTAGTCTATCTGGGCCAAATGAGTAGGGTTCAGTTTGCTTTGCCACATCCAATCTGTTACTCTTGTTCTTCAGATTGACTTAACAGTTAGATTTATAAAATGCAGATATTATTATGTATGTTCCATGATTAGACATTTGTAGCTGTATAATTTGATTCACTTCCATTCAATTCACTTCAGAAAACACTTATTTAGCATCTGTGTTTCAAAATTGCATGCAGACATGAGTTTCATAAAACCTATACTCGGCTACATCTTACCAAGTCTAGTACCCTAATCTTGGCCTCTTAATTAGACCTCAAGCGTTAGTTAAATCACAACTTCCTCATCTGATGGTCAAACCAGGCCCCATCTTATCATCAGTTTCCAGTTTTCTAAACACATCAAGTTCTTCCAAGTGTCCACACTTCAGAACATTCAAATTCTTTGCCTGGATTCTGCCCATTCTTTCTCTTTTCTATTTGAACACTGTACATTATCCTTAAGATCTAAGTAAAATGACAGCTCTTATCCCTTTCTCAGAATTAATACCTCTCTTGATACCATGTTTTTCTTCTTCTTTTTAGTAATTCTCTCAATAGCTCATGATAGCAGCTGTACCAATCCCCTCATAAGCACAGGCACTCTTCATTGTTAATATTCACATTCCCATGGTTTAACACATTGCCTTGCATACTAATAGGTGCCCCCCAAATTTGGAATTATTTGAATAGAATATTAAAGTTTCAAAACTTTTACTGCATTTGATTTATTCAGGCACAGCTTTCACTCAAACATAAAATATTTAGTGATTTTGCATTGTTAGATCATCTATCTGAGTCATTTATCAACCCTAATATGTTTGAAATATTACTGTGTTTTGTGACTTGCTTCTGCTTTCAATTCTTTTCCTCCTCTTCTGGATTATGTTTGTTTTTGATATCTGTTTATGTATTTCTGCATTTTTTATAGAAAGGCATAGTAGAAATAAAATAATACTAGGTATCAATAAATATTTTTTCATTGTAGCTGAAAACTTGGACAAGACAATTAAGCACATACAAGCTATAAGTATTGATACCTTGAATTTAATGAAAACAGGTTATTTTTTCATTGTTTTCAAGATATTGATATTTATGGTACATATGTTTAGTCTTTCCCAGTAAACAACATTTGCGGTATTATTGTTGTGAACATATTCGAGAATGAATACCAATTACCTTTCCATCTGTATGTGTTCAAAGTCACAATTCAAATACCACTTGTGAGACAATGTTACATTAACAGGATTTCTTCCATTGGTAAAAATTGTCATGTTTGGAAAATAATTTTCATCCTCAGTTTCTTTCATTTCTAGAGTTCATACTGACCATCTAAACAATCATATTAACTGCTTTCATCCTCAACATCTGTCAACTTTAAGCCATGCTTCTCATTCTGTTCAATGTCTTTTTTTTCTTTGATAAGTCCTACTAATGGCCTGTACTGGAATTTCATTACTTGCTGTATTGATTTTCTCTCCTTTTTTTCCTTTTAACGTATACTTTAAAAACTTTCTTATTGGCCAGGTGCAGTGGCTCATGCCTATAATGCCAGCACGTTGAAAGGCCGAGGTAGGTGGATCATCTGAGGTCAGGAGTTTGAGAACAGCCTGGCCAATATAGTGAAACCCTGTGTCCACCAAAAATACAAAAAATATTAGCTGGGCTTGGTGGTATATGCCTGTAATCCTAGCTACTAGGGAGACTGAGGCAGGAGAATCACTTGAATCTGGGAGGCGAAGGTTGCAGTGAGCTGAGATCGTGCCACTGCACTCCATCCTGGGCTACAGTGTGATGAGACTGTTTTTTTTTGGTTTTGTTTTTGCTTTTTTGTGTGTGTTTTTTTTTTAAAGAAAGAAAAACTTTCTTTTACTGAATTTATGTACCATTTTTTTTTTCTTCCCTTAAGCTCATAATCAAAGATCTTCCTAAGCTATGACACTAAAATGTGACATTTCTGAGCCTTGGATGTTAAAAAATATATTTTTTAGTTTGTTTTTACACATCATTGATATTTTATAAGTGGATAAGAATTAAATACGGTATGAATTGTATTTTTTTAGGTTGCTTTATTTTTTCCTTAACCTTTCCCTTGAAGTTTTTAGGATTTTTTTTAACATGAATGTTGTCAATGCAAAAAATTAGTTCTCGATTTTAGCTTGGTGTATCCCTTTATATATAGTAAGATGTCTGAGTCTCCTATCTGGTTTATTTTTATGTTTTAAACATCTTTGTCTTTCTTGTCCCCTCTACTTCCTGTCCATTAAAAAACAACGCCAACTTTATCGTCAGGCTTTTGTAGAACTTCTATTTTGCCAAAATACATTTACTTTATTTTTTTTTAATCTCTACCTTTTTTTTTCTCTGTTTCTACTGATTATCATAAAATCTTTTATGACCACAGAGGTCTATTCATATTTCTCAAGCAAAGATTGCACTGGACAAAGGTAACTATATTAGGACTATCGCAATAGTGGAGAGAAGTCAGAACACAGTCTGACCTCAACTCCATTGAACCAAAAATCTCGGGACCGTTTAAGAGTTGAGGTGGAGGAATTATATGCTATGTATGTTTGCTAACTGACCTACCCAAAGTAAGGGTCAACTTTCTATCTTCATAACAGGAAGCAGTTTGACAACATAAAACAACATCCCTCAAAAAGTTAGGATCCTACTCTCCCACAAAAACTGGAGATATGAGTGCTAGCTTCCTGGATGATTAACTTCAACGAGATACCTCCCAGGTATTTGAAAAAGACTTTTCTGGGTTGTAAACTGCCGAGAGGCAGTTTGAAAACATGTAAATCTCTAAAGGTACAGAGAAGAAATTTACAATTGCAAGTTTTCTACATAAGGATTTTAAGAAAAGGGAGTGTGAAGTCAGGAAGAAATCTGTCTAAAGTTGAGTCAAGCTGAGGGACACGTTAAGGCAATCTTAGTCAATATATGTCTAAAAGCACACTTAGTAGGCTTCCCTCAGTTGATTGCTAAATAGATTTCTCTTCTGGTTGGGTCTGTACTCATATGGGGTGTAGTGGAACAAGAGGAGGCAGAGAGTAATATTTTCTTTGGACTTGGTCATAGGAGTCAAAGTCTTAACAATACAAACATCAGACTAACAAAAGTGTTGTTCTATGATATCAGCGATAAGACTACAATTCTTATTTAACATTTATATGTTGCTATTTGATTTTTTAAATAAAATGTTATTTTTGAGGTAATTATAGATTCACATGCAGTGCAGTCATAAAAAATAATATAGCGGGATATCATGTGTCCTATACCCAGTTTCTGGGTATGGTGATGTCTTCTCTTGCAAGATGATAGTACAAGATCACAACCAGGATATCGGTATATCGGCATTGTTAAAAGGGAGAATAATTCTGTCATCACAATGGTTGCTTACGTGGTCCCATTATGATACACCCTTCTCTTTATAACCCTTGACAAATAATATTCTGTTCTTCATTTCTCTAATTTTGTCATTTCAGGAATGTTATATGAATAAAATACTACAGTATGAATACTACAGTATGTAAACTTTTACGTTTTTTTCTCAATTTTTTCACTTTTTTTTTTTTTTTTTTTGAGATAGAGTCTCACTCTGTCATCCAGACTGGAGTGCAGTGGTGTGATCTCGGCTGACTGCAACCTCCACCTCCGGGGTTCAAGTGATTCTCCTACCTCAGCCTCCTGAGTAGCTGGGACTACAAGCACGCACCACCACACCGAGCTAATTTTTGTATTTTTAGTAGAGACAAGGTTTCACCACGTTGACCAGGATGGTCTGGATCTCTTGATCTCATGATCCACCCACCTCAGCCTCCCAAAGTGCTGGGATTACAGGTATGGGCCACTGCACCTTGCCAATTTTTTTCACTTTTAAAAAATCAACTTACTTCTCTGAAATTCATTCCAGGTTTTAGTGTTTATCAGTAGTCCATTCCTTCCTACTCTTGTGTAGTATTTGGTGATGTGGATTGAGGTACTGTAGTCTGTTTAACCCTTCACCCACTGAAGAACATATGAATCATTGTTTTTCTGGGGCTATCACAAATAACCTAAACAGTCACGTACCGGTTTTATGTGAACGTAACTTTTCATTTCTCTAGAATAAATCCTCTGGAGTACAATTGCTGAATCATACATAATTGCACATATTTTTCTAAAGAGACTGCTAAACTGATTTCTATAGTGGCTGCACTATTTTGAACTTCCATCAGCAATATATGAGGGATTCAGAATCTCTATATCCTTCCCAGCATCTGGTGGTGTCACTATAGGGATATTATTTTGGCAATTATAAGTGTGCAATCAAAGCTCATTGTGGTTTTAATTTGCATTTATCTAATGGTTAACGGTGTTGGTAAAATATCTCTCCATGTCTTTTGTCTGGTTTCTAATTATCCACCTGATTATAGTTAATAAATATTTTATTAAGTTTTTAGAGTTCTTTACATATTGTACATAATAGCCCTTTGTCAGATATATGATTAACAAACATGTCTCCCATTTTAAAGCTTGTATTGTGCCATTAACAGAGGCTTTCACAGAGCAAAATGTTTTAATTTCAATAAAGGCCAATTTATCAACTATTTTTATGCATTGTATCCTGGTGTCAAAATCGAAGAACACTCAAGATTCCAAAATCTTCTCCCAAGTTTTTTGCTTGAAATTTTATAGTTTTCCATTTTATATTTAATTCCATAATCAGTTTTGAGTTAATTTTCATATACTGCATAATACTTATGTAAACGCTCACTTTTTTGTGTGCATTTTTTTTACCTAGGGCTGTCAAACTGCTCTAGCACCATCAGTGAAAAAAGGCTATCTTTTCTCCATTGAATTCTTTTGGCACTTTTGTTAAAAATCAGTTGGGCATATTTTGGGGTCTATTCCTGAATTGTCTTCTCTTTGTCATTTAGCTATGAGTCTATTCCTCCATCAATACCACATAGTCTTAATTACTATGGCTAATAAGAGAAGTCTTAGAATTGGATAGACTGTTTTCTCTCACGGTATTCTTCATTTTGAAAATTATTTAAGTTCTTTTAGTTCCTTTGTTGAATTCCATATATATTTTGGAATAATATTGTCTATAACTACAAAAACTCTTACTGGTGTTTTGATGGGAATTGCCTTAAATTCATAAATATTATTAATCTTGGTAGAATTGACATTCTTGCTATTACTGGCTAAATTGTGCCCCACCCTGTCACCTAATTCATGTATGACCACCTGATATGGCTTGGCTTGTGTCTCCACCCAAATCTCATCTTGTAGCTCCCATAATTCCCATGTGTTGTGGGAGAGACCTGATGGGAGATGATTGAATCACGGGGGCAGGTCTTTCCCATGCTGTTCTCATGATAGTGAATGGGTTTCACGAGATCTGATGGTTTTAAAAACTGGAGTTTCTCTGCACAAGCTGTCTTTGCCTGCCACCGTCCATTGAAGATGTGACTTGCACCTCCTCGCCTTCTGCCATGATTGTGAGTCCTCCCCAGCCATGTGGAACTGTAAGTCCAATAAACCTCTTTCTTTTGTAAATTGCCCAGTCTCAGGTATATCTTTATCAGCAGCGTGAAAACGGACTAATACACCACCAAAGCTCAGAATGTGACTGCATTTGTGGATAGGGTCTTTAAAGATGTAATTAAGTTAAAATGCAGTAATTCAGATGAGCCCAAGTCCAATATAACTGATGTTCTAAAAAGAGTAAGGACAGAGACACACACAGAGGAAAACCATGTGGGGGCACAGAGGGAAAGAATGACCATGTAAAAGACAATAAGAGAGAGACGTCAGAAGAAGCCAACCCTGCTGACACCTTGATTCCTGACTTTTAGTCTCCAATATTGTGAGAAAATAAATTTCTGTGGTTTATGCCATTTAGTCTGTGGTAATTTGTTATGGCAGCAGTAACAAACTAAAACACCATCGAGTCTTCCAAACTATGAACACTGTATGTCTTTCCATTTGTTTCATCTTCTTTGATTAATTTCATCATTTTTAGACTGCAAGTCTTGTTCACGTTTCATCTTTTTACATGTACGTATTTCATTTTTTTGAGCAGTTATAAATGTTATTAAACTTTTAATTTCAGTGTCCATGTCTTAATTTTGTGTATATAGAAACACAAATGATTTTATTTATCTTGTGTTGTGCACCTTACTAAATTTATTAATCTCAGGGGGATTATTTTGCATGTGTACGTGTATGACTATACATTTTCTAGATAGAAAATCATTTCATCTGCAAATAAAGACAATTTTATTTCCTCTTTTTATATCCATATATCTTTTAATTACTTTTCTTCCCTTATTGGACTTGCCAGAACTTCTCATACTATGAACATGGCACATGTATACATATGTAACAAACCTGCACATTGTGCACATGTACCCTAGAACTTAAAGTATAATTTAAAAAAAAAAGAGTGGTGAAAGTGAATATGCTTCCCTTGTTTCTGATGTCGGGGGAGAGTAATTCTGCCTTTCACTATTAAGTACAATGATAGCTGTCGGTTTTTTGTTTTTGTTTGGTTTAATTTTCGTTTTTTTTTTTTTGTAGATGCTCTTAATCAAGTTGAAGAAGTTCTTCTCTATTCCTATCTTTCTCAGAGTTTTATTTACAATCAGTAATGGGCTATAAAATTTGTCAAATTTTTTTCTGCATTGAATTATTTGATCATGCAATATGTTAGGGTGTATATTTTGTGAATTACATTAATATTTTCCAATCACTAAACCAGCCTTGAATTCTGAGATTAAATGTCATAGTCTATAATTATTTTTATATATTGCTATATTCTATTTATTCGTATTTTGTTAAACATTTTTCCATTTATTTCATGAAGGATATTGGTCTCTAGTTTTTTTGTGTGTGTATTGTCTTTTTAAAATTTTGGTATCACTGTAGCTTTCTAAAATGAATCAGAAAATGTTTCTGCCAGGACAGGTGGGGTAGCTCACGCCTGTAATCACAGCACTTTGGGAGGCCCAGGCAGGCAGATCACCTGAGGTCAGGAGTTCGAGACCAGCCTGACCAATATGGAGAAACCCCGTCTCTACTAAAAATACAAAATTAGCTGGGCATGGTGACTCATGCTTGTAATCCCAGCTACCCGGGAGGCTGAGGCAGGAGAATCACTTGAACGCAGGAGGTGGAGGTTGCGGGTGGTCAAGATCGCACCATTGCACTCCAGCCTGAGCAAAATTGCGCCTTTGCACTCCAGCCTGGGCAACAAGAATGAAACTCCCTCTCAAGAAAGAAAAAAAAGAAAATGTTTCTTCCTCTTTCATTGTCTAAAAGAGATTTTGAAGAATTTATGTTAATGTTTCTGTAAACATTCGATAGAAGTCTCCAGTGAAACTACATGCAACTGGAGATTTGCCTTTTAAATTACAAAATCAGTCCTCTCACACGTTATAATACTATGCAAATGATTTATTTTACAGTGGGTGTGTCAAATTGTGTTTTTTAAGGATTTGGTTCATTTTATTTAAGATATATTTATACGTGTAGGATTGTTGATAGTATTCTTAGTATAATTTTCAAGTCTGCAAAGTCTATAGTGATATCCCCATTTCAATTTCGATATTCATAATTTTTATCTTTTTCACTTTGTCAGATTTGCTAGAGGTGTGTCAACTTGATTGTTTTAAATAATCAGTTCTTTGTTTCTTTGAGTTTTTAATTTTAATATTACTGTTATTATCTTTGTGATGTTTAAAATTTTCTATATTTAATTTATATGGCTACATAATAGTTGTACATATTTATGATGCACATGATATTTTGATACAAGCACACAATGTGTAATAATCAAACGAGGGTAATTGGGATATCCATTAACTCAAGGATTTATCATTTCTTTGTCTTAGAAACCTTCAAATTTCGCTCTTATTTTAAACTATGGAATAAATTACTTAATATTATTAACTATAGTTGTTTTATGGCTTTGGGCTTATTTTGCTCTTCTGTTTGCTCTTTTCAAATGTATACTGTTATTGCTGCTCACTTTCATTTCAGCATTGCTTTTGCTGTGTACCAAAAAGCTTGATACTTTGTATTTTCATTTTTATGCAATTCGATTAATTATTAAGTTTTCCTTAAAATTTCCTTTTTAACACACAGATTATTTAAAGTGTGCTGTTTCTTTCTCCAGTGTTTGGAGAATTTATTATTATTTTTCTGTTATTGTATTCTACCGTGATTGTATTGTGGCTGGAGAACTTGTGCATAATTTTAACTCAAATTTGTTGAGGTAAGTGATACACTGAAAAACTTGTTTTACGGCCCAGTTATGCTCCATCTGGGTATGGACTCCAAGGGGTGCTTGAAAAGAACATGTGCTCTGAAGCTATTGGTGGAATAGTCTATAAATCTCCACATTTTCCTCTTGGTTCATTAAGTTTTGAATTCTTCTATATCCTTGCTGATTTTCTGTCTAGTTATTGATCAATTGTTGAGGAAGGGGAGTTGAAGTCACCAACTATATTTGTGGTTCTCTTTATTTCTTCCGTCAGTTACCAGTTTTTGCTTTATGTATTTTGCAGCTCTACTATTTGCTACATGCATATTTAGAAGTACCATGTGTCGTGGGTGGATTGGTCCATTTCTCATAATAAAATTTCTTCTCTGCCCTTGTAATTTTGTTTGCTCTGAAGTCTATTTAAATATTCTGATACCAACACAGTGACTCCCACTTTCTCTTTATAAAATTACTCTTTAATCCTGCTTTTCAATAGGTGTACATCATTATATTTGAAGTTTCTTGCAGAGAGCATGTAATTGAGCCACGTTTTTAACCCACTCTATCAATCTTTCTTTTAAATAACACATCTATACCATTTGTATTTTATGTAATTATCGCTATTTTTAGGCTATTTTTCTTGTTTTCTGTATTTTCTTCATTTTTCCTTCTTTCTCTGGCTTCTTGTGATTATTTAAACCTTTTCCTTTAGAATTCCATTTTGCTTTGGCTGGTATTTTTCAGTGTGTTACTTACTGTATAGTTTTAGTGGTTCTACTAAAAATTGTGAATATATATATTATATATGTTTAAATGTATTTTATATATAATAGGAATGTATAATATTTAATATATAAATTTTAGTATATTGTATATACATAGTATTCATATATAATTATATATTGTATATACATAGCATTTATATATAATTGCATATCATATTATATTTATATTATTACATTAATATGATATATTATATTAATATTATATTAATTAATTAATATATTATTTATATAATATCTGTAATGTAATATTATATTATATTATATTACATCTATGCAATATATAATAATATATATGATATATAATACTATATACAATATCTGTAATGTATATTACAATATTAATATAATATATATAATATATCAATACAATATAATATATTATTATAGTATATTATGTAACATAATATATTAATATAAAATTATATGATATATAATTATATGTATATATTATATTAATATATTACTATTTACATACTATAGTAATATATTAATATTCATACAGTATATTATATTAATATGATATGTATGATATAATATATCTATAATATAATAATATATTAATATAGTATATTAGTATTATATGAATATAATACATTATATTAATATGATATATTAATTATATATGATTTATGCAATACATACAATTGTATAATATGTTATACCAGGAAAATATATGTTATATAGTATATCTAAATTTTAGTATAATATATAGTATAAATAAAAGTATATAATATATACTAGGCATATAGTATATATTATGTATTAGATATAAATTTTATATAATACATAAAATATAAAAATGTATAATATATAAAATATAAATATTATATATAAACTTGTCACAGTTTAGTAGTGTCATTCTTTCACCAGTTTGGATAAGATATAGAACTTTACCTACTATTAAGTTATTTTCCACTCTTAAATTTTTAAGATAATTATCTTAAATATTTTCTTGATATATATTTGCAGTCAAACTAAATAATTTTAAAATTATTGCTTCAGTTATTTATCACAATTTAGAAGACTCAAGAGAAGAAAGTAATTCTCTTGTACATACCCATATTTTTGCTCAATGTACTTTCTTCTGATGTTTCAAACTTTCTTTTATCATTTCATTTCTGTTTAGTAAAAAATTTAACATTTTCATTTTCATTGGGGCAGAGTAGAGAAAAACATGATTTTGGTATGACATCTTTAATGAGGTACACCACAGTTTTATTTCTATTTTGAATGATTTTATGTCTTCTGCAAGATTATTTACACTGAAGAAAATTGAAATATATATGTAATTACTACTAAATCAGCGATATAGTTATCATGTTCTGAAAAGTTGGTATTTTGTAAGCTAAAAACACATAGGGAAAATAATTTTAATGTTTAAAATTAGAAAAATAAAATATTATTTAAAATTTATTCCAGCCAGGATTTGCACTAGCAAACTTAGGATACATAAAATACAGCCCTATATATAACCCATTCAAATGGTTCTGAATTTTTTTCTTGTGAGAAATTCTAAATGTGTGTCTCTCATTCAGATCTCACTTCTGATATGTATTGTACTTCCCGTTTGCTGATTTCATTGGAAAACTTACAGTGATCACAAACATGATATTATTGAAATTGAATTTAATCTCTTCCCCCAATCCAATTTTCTTCAGTCTTCACCATTTTAGTAAATGGCACAGCTAATGACCACTTACCTGAAATAAATTTTTTGACTTTTTGCTTTATTTTGAATCATCGGTTTCATAATTTCCATTATCATTTATGTTAATTCCACTACAAATATATATCTTGAATTTACTTCTATGCATTTCTGCTGCCAGCACTATAGTTAAAAGCATCAGAATTAGGTAATAAAAGTAATATTAAATATCTCCCCACTTTTGTTCTTGCCTTTTTCAATCTATTCTTCACCAAGTACTGTATGCGTTAAACTATTCTGATAGAGACACATTTGTGTATACACATCTATCTCCCTGTCGATCTATATCTCACATCTATACCTCTCTCTCTCTCTCTCTTCATATATATACATATGAATCCTAAAACTTAAACAAAATTGGGAGTTATATTTAAAGTATATAAATGCAAATTACAAATGGGAAAGTAAGCATTGAAGTAAATACTTTTATAATGGAAAATCCTCCACAACGTAATATACTATAAACTTCAAAAAAGGCAGAAAATAGCATGACATTTTTATTGGTTAATGCCAGCATACCCATATATCTCTATTGTTCGTATTTTTAAAGGAATACTTATTTGATCACGCTTACACTTGATGGCAATTTTGTAATATAATTTTCTACAGAGAGAATAGGTAAATCTTTTTATTACCGTGGTTGATTTTTTTAACTTGATAACAGAAAAACTGTACAATGTAGTATTGGCAAAATCTTCTAAATTTTCAGAGGTTTCGTCAAGCTTTGTATACTCTGTTAAGGAGAGGATTTTAATTTTAAATAGGACATCAAAATTAACTAACTTCTGCTTGGTGTTTTCTAAATCTGATGATTGAAACAATTTTCCATTGGCTAATTTCTGTTTTCATGAATTTATAACATTTTTCCTTAATCATTCACATGTCTCTGGTACCAGGTGTTTAAGACAAGTTCAAAGAACAATAGGACTTCATCTGCTTCACATTCATGACCTAACACCAGGTGTCTGAGAAGTAGGAGTATTTCTGGGAGCCATGTCTATGCTGAGTCATCTGGCATTCATAACATTTTCTTTTCCTTTTGCATGTAAGTCTTTAAATGACTAATTCTTCACCATGTTTTATATTTTACTTCCAATGTCATCTCTAGAGAGAAATTCATAACTTTCAATTCCAAATTACTCATGCTACTCTTGAGTTTATCCCCTTAGAAAAGAGTGGCACTTATCGCCATCTGACATCATTTCAATCTCTCTTCCTCTCTTATAAGTCAAACCTTGTAAGAGGAGAAGAGTTTTCTCTGTTGTGCGTTTTGTTTCCCCAGACTTGAACAGTTTCTAGTGTATATTATGTATGACTAAATATAAATGTGAATACATTTGTATAGTTGTGTTTCTACTATGTCTTACTCACAATGAAGTTTTTTATGAGAGATAAAATGACGGGGGAAATATTCCTCATTAATCTAAATTTCTCAAAAATTAGTAGTTTCAATTATTGCTATTAATAACTTCGTTTAAGGAGAAAATATGCTCATTTGTGGTGAGACTTCCACAGTAAGCAGGCAAACCTGAACCAGAAAAGAAATTTAGCTCTTAGTAATAAGTTGTGATGTTCAAGATAAAAATACATATTCTTTAAGCATGACTCAATTAACATGTCTAGTATGAATTTTCATATTTTATCCCTTTGATTTTTTTCACATGGTACCATCACAATAGTTTATTTATGAAAACATTTTTCTCAGAAAAAGATATCTCTCGGGCTCACTCTCATTTTTACTTTTTACTCTGATTTAATGAATTTGAAATCTTTATGTAATGCTAGGTGTCCTATTTAATATTAATGTAATTTGTATGATTAAAAAATACAAATATTTTGTCAAAATCTGGTAAATAAAACCTAACGATTATTAAATAAGTATGAATACGTTTCAAAAACCTTAACTATAATTATCAAAGTTTAAAGATCAGTAAAACTTAAGAAAGCATAATTCCTGAGGGGAAAAAAAAATAGATAACAGTCTCCCAGGATACCATCATTTTTCTGTTCTATATTTACTACTCATTGAATCATGTCTAGTTTTCAATCCATGAACTAAAAATCAAAGACTTTGCAATTCCACTCATGTGTATGCATGCACACACATAACTGTATACCTATACTAAAGAAACACTTACATGTTTTCACTTGTAGATATGTACAAGAATGTTCAGGCTGGGTGCAGTGCCTCCCATCTATAATCCCAACACTTTGGGAGGCTATCAGGAGGATAGCTTGAGGCCAGGAATTCCAGTTAGCCTAGGCAACACACTGAGATCCCATATCTTTATAAAAATTTGGTTAGCTGAGCATGATGGTGCATGTCTGCAGTCCCAGCTACTCAGAAAGCTGAGGCAAGAGGATCACTTGAGCCCAGGAGTACTGAATTGCAGTGAGCTATGATTGAGCCACTGCACTCCAGGCTGGGCAGCAGAGCAAGACACTGACTCTTAAAAAAAAAAAGTTTACAAAAGCAAGCCCAAATGTCCATCTACACAAATATGAGTAAACTACTCCTAATATATTCCTTAAATAGAATTGTATAGAGTGGCGAAAATAGCTGTAGTTAATATGATATTTGGATATTAGAAAGGTAATACTGAACGAAAAAGCAAGTCTCAAATGTCAATTTTATAAATTTCCAAAATATGCCATCTGAAACAGTGCTTATGCAGTTTAATTATTAAGAAAAACTTTTTGTTTTTTAATCAAGAAAGTAGTTGTCTTAGAAGAGGAGTCCAAGAGCTTGAGGCCAGGAGAATGAAACCAGCCTGGGCAACCCATTGAGACCCACCTCTATAAAAGAAAATAATAATAATTATCTGGATGTGGTGGTGCGTGCCTGTAGACCCAGCTACTCAGGAGGCTGAGATGGAAGGATTGTCATTACTACTTTATTACTGCTTCCAAGGTAGTGTGTACATGAGAGGTTAATAAGTATAATTGCACATTCTATTTGTTAAGCTAGGCAGTGGATTCTATCTCTTAAACAGGGCAATGAATGCACCCTCTTATATTTTTATGCTCCTCAATATACATATGCATTGCACATTTTTGCTTATTTTATGAAAACTTAATGTTTTATATTCTGTTAAAAAAGTAAAGGACGAAATATTTTAAATTCCTGCAAAACAGAAATGCACTATTGAATAAATGCATTGGATACGTATTTTCTGTAAATTTTTACTTCTATTTGTTGTAACATATAACACTTATTAGAGTTAAAATTAGATGAGTGATTTGCAGCAACACATCTACTCAGAAAAATACATAATTATGATCTAATATATTATGATTTTGTATTAATAATGTGCCTTAGAGTAATGAGCTCCATTTATGAAAGCATAAGTAGAATAAAGAAAAGTGAAATCTGTTTAGCATTGGCATGAAAAATTAAATTATGACAAAATGAAATTATCAGAGATGTAAAGTATAGATGAAATATGGAAAATATGTGTCTAAGAACAGTTTCCGTGGATATAATATATTAAATGCCAGGTTTAGATTTATGAATAAAAATTACAATTTTCAACAACATCAGGAATATATTTTTCAGTTTCCTCTACACTTTTCTTGATTATTTTATTCTTCACACCTTTCACCTTTCCTAGCAATGAGATTATACTACCTTGGAAGAAGTAATAAATAGGGATAATATTTGAGTTGTTTCATTAAAATATTATAAATTAAAAGCCATTGATACTAATCTATGTTAGTTCGATTATTATCTGAGTTTAAATAACGTAGCAGTGTATATTATAGAAATTTTAGAATAATTTTGAATGTTGTGAGTTATCTAACTAAATTGCTACAATCATTTATGTTTGAAATAATACATTCAGAACTTAATCACAGATAATTTCAGTTATGGAGGATTCGTTTCTTCATTTAATAAACATTTTTGAGTGCTGACTTTGTTTGGATTTTATTTTTAGGATAGTGCATGTCTATCATGTAGGAATTCTCTAAGAAGACACCTAATGTCTTCAGTGACCAGCTAATATATCCTAATAATTCAACAACAAAGGAAAACATGATGTCCCCCCTCTTCCTTCTTTCCTTCCTTCCTTCCTCTTTCTCTCTTTCTTTCTTCTTTCTTTTCTTTCTTTCTTTCTTTCTTTCTTTTTCTTTCTTTCTTTCTTTTTCTCCTTCTTCCTTTCTTCTCTCTCTCTTTCCTTCCTTCCTTTCTTTCTTTCTTTCTTTTTTTCTTTCTTTCTCTCTCTCTTTTTCTTTTTTTCTTTCTCTCTCTCTCTCTTTCTTTCTTTCCTCTTTCTCTTTCCTTCCTTCCTTCTTTTCTTTCTTTCTTTCTTCTTTCTTTCTTTCTTCTTTTCTTTCTCTCTCTCTTTCTTTCTTTCTTCCTTTCTTTCTTAGGCATGTCGAAGGGTAAACAATGATGTATATTGTGCTGTGAAGATTTCTGGAAGTAAATGTTCTTTCATAGAGTTTGACAGTGAAGTTATGTACGATCTGGTAAACTCTGATTTTTGCACACACCACAATTTTCTTGCTAGGAATCTAATAATTGTATTCATTTCAGTTCTAGAAGTTTTGAAAATATCGGCATAAATTTTTGACTTCTCCACAAATTTCCTTCCACTGCATATATATGTGTATGTATATGAATAGTCATATATTACATATACTTATATGTATATGTATATTTCCTGTCACAAGGGAAATTTTCTCATTTCCATGTCACTGACAGTGATATATTAACTAGATTATATTAATCAAATTAATGTTGTATTTGTTATTAATTTAGAAATTATTCTTGCTTATCTCATTTCTTATACATATTTGATTATCCTAGTGGCATGTCATTACAAAATATAATATTTTGACTATAATTTTTCTATAAGAAGTATAAAAAGGGTAACATGATACCTTTTATATATTACTGTATAAAAGGGTAATATTTATCCAAATAAATATTTAATCAATAATTAAATATGGATAATCAATATTTTAATAGTAGAAGCAGAAGAATGAATCACACCTCCCAGAAAACACTACTACTTATGTTTCAATAATTTACTCTTGTCCTACTACTATTTTTCCATTGGCAATTTTAAATGCGTGAAGTAGGTGGACTCAGTGGATGCACACATTGGTGAATAGCATCAACCATCTACATTTGTGAGCCCTTGGACTAGATAATCAGACATTTATTGGGGTCTATTGAGATAGTACTTTACCATTCTCTTGGTCATTGAGGCATAATCTTTGAAATGTAGTATTTTCAAGTTATCACACTTTATATAATATTGGGGTGGGAAGCACTGATATTTGTAAGAGCTATTTTATTTAGGGCACCATATAACCACAGAAGTGGTAATCAGACGTCTCACAAAGAATAGTAGATTACTTCAAAATTGTGATCTTGATGAACAAATTCCATGATTTCTGTCAATACAAATGTGGGGGTAGAGATCTGGAGAAGCCATATTTTTAACTTTACCACTTGGAGTTCATGCTCTGGAATTATATGATTATTTATCATGTGTAATTTACAGTGAGCACATTTTTCAAGCGCTGTAAGAGGTGGCAAGAAAGTACAAAGAGACTTGATTCTAATATCACTTAAATAACTGAATGTCTGTGTAACTTAGAAGAAATTTCTTTAGTCATGCAAAGTTTCTCCATCTGTAAAATGGGAATCATGATGTCAACTCTTAATAGTTTCAAGGATATCAACTGAAATAGTGTGAGTAACACATTTTGCAAGAAACCAGAACTGTTAGCAAGCCTGGTGTCAAAACAAGTCTATATCTACCTATATAGTTAGAAATAGAGATAAACAGACATAGACATAGAAATAGACATTGATACAGACATACACATAGACATAGACACAGACCTGAAGACAGACATGGACATGGACATGGACATAGACATAGACACAGACACAGACTGATATAGATGTAGACCTAGACCTGGACAAAGACATAGACATAGATGTAGACACTAATATAGACATAGACATAGACATAAACCTAAGGACCTAGATCTAGACATAGACATAGATATTGATACAGACATACACATAAACATAGGCCTAAAGATAGACATCGACATGGACATAGACAGACACAGACTGATATAGATGTAGACATAGACCTGGACATGGACATAGACATAGACGTAGACACTGATATAGTCATAGACATAGACACAGACTGATATAGATGTAGACATAGACCTGGACATGGACATAGACATAGATGTAGACACTGATATAGACATAGACATAGACACAGACTGATATAGATGTAGACATAGACCTGGACATAGACATAGACATAGATACTGATATGAGATAGACATAGACATAGACATGAATATAGACATAGACATAGACCTAGACCTAGACACAGACATAGATATTCATACAGACGTACACATAGACATAGGCTTGAAGATAGACATTGACATGGACATAGACACGGACTGATATAGATGTAGACATAGACGTGGACATAGACATAGACATAGACACTAATATAGACGTAGACATAGACCTAAACCTAGACCTAGACCAACACCTAGACATAGATATTGATACAGACGTACACAGAGACATAGGCCTAAAGATAGACATCGACATGGACATAGACACGGACTGATATAGATGTAGACATAGACCTGTACATGGACATAGACATAGACATAGACACAGACTGATACAGATGTAGACATAGACCTGGACATGGACATAGACATAGATGTGGACACCAATATAGACATAGACACAGACTGATATAGATGTAGACACAGACATGGACATAGACATAGACATAGAAACTGATATAGACATAGACATAGACATAGACATAGATATTGATACAGGTGTACACATAGACATAGTCCTGAAGATAAACATTGACATGGAAATAGATGGAAATAGACAGACACAGCCACAGACTGATATAGATGTAGACATAGACATGGACATGGACATAGACATAGATGTAGACACTGATATAGACATAGACATAGACACAGACTGATATAGATGTAGACATAGACCTGGACATAGACATAGACATAGATACTGATATGAGATAGACATAGACATAGACATGAATATAGACATAGACATAGACCTAGACCTAGACACAGACATAGATATTCATACAGACGTACACATAGACATAGGCTTGAAGATAGACATTGACATGGACATAGACACGGACTGATATAGATGTAGACATAGACGTGGACATAGACATAGACATAGACACTAATATAGACATAGACATAGACCTAAACCTAGACCTAGACCAACACCTAGACATAGATATTGATACAGACGTACACAGAGACATAGGCCTAAAGATAGACATCGACATGGACATAGACAGACACGGACTGATATAGATGTAGACATAGACCTGTACATGGACATAGACATAGACATAGACACAGACTGATACAGATGTAGACATAGACCTGGACATGGACATAGACATAGATGTGGACACCAATATAGACATAGACACAGACTGATATAGATGTAGACATAGACATGGACATAGACATAGACATAGAAACTGATATAGACATAGACATAGACATAGACATAGGTATTGATACAGATGTACACATAGACATAGTCCTGAAGATAAACATTGACATGGAAATAGACAGACACAGCCACAGACTGATATAGATGTAGACATAGACATGGACATGGACATAGACATAGATGTAGACACTGATATAGACATAGACATAGACACAGACTGATATAGAGGTAGACACAGACCTGGACATAGACATAGACATAGACATAGACATAGACATAGACGTCATAGAGAGGAGTAGGCTGTGGAAAAATAAGATTTATATTTCCAGAATCCTATTTTTTGAAAATAACGTGGACTGGATTTTGGTGGATTTGACTAAAACACTAGAGTACAAGTTGTCTATAAATAGTTCTTACGAAGAACATAGAGGGGCTTTAAGTTCTTTCTGAATGGTGTTGAAGAACTGAGCTTTGACCAGACTCCCTTATATATGGGGACAGAGTGAATGTTAGCAACTCAAAAAATCAAAGAAAGCTTGCTTAGTGTATTAGTCTGTTTTCACGCTGCTATAAAGAAATACCCGAGAATGGGTAATTTATGAAGAAAAGAGGTTTAATTGACTCACAGTTCCGAATGGCTGAGGAGGCCTCAGGAAACTTAGAATTATGGCGTAAGGCAAAGGGGAAGCAAGTTGGACCTTCTCACATGGCGGCAGGAGAAAGAAGAGTGAGGAGCGAAAGGGGAAGAGACTCTTATAAAGCCATCAGATTTTATAAGAACTCACTCACTGTCACAAGAACACCATGGGGGAAACCACCCCCATGATCCAATTGCTTCCCATCAAGTCTCTCCCTAGACACCTGGAGATTATGTGGATTACAATTCAAGATGAGATTTGGGTGGGGACACAAAACTAACCATATCACTGAGTATGCTTTTTTTTTTTCTCCTAATCCCTGTGACCACTTTATTTTGTCTCTGTGACTGTCTTTAAATAAAAAGCAAATTTTATTACACTTGGGTGGGAGTGAGGGCTGGTGGGAATGGGTATCTATTCCTGACCACTCCTTAGTTCTCATAATCTGATCAGTTGCTTTCAGTTCCATTCTTTTATTTTTCTTACTTTATCACCATCCACCCTTCTTCCCTAGCAGATTCAAACTTGTTATTCACAAATGGCATAACTTTGTGCATACTTTACACTCAAAAGTTTTTTTTATAATCAAAGTATAAATTGGCTGATTATAAAATTCTTGCATCACATTTTCTTTCTGTCAGTGTATTTCAGATACTGATCAAACAGTCTTTTTGCATTGACTATTACTGTAGGAAGTAAAATCTAACTTGATATTTTACACTAGTGGGAAGCACGAATTTTTTTTCTCCTGGCTGATCCTAGGATTCTTTCTTTGTACTTGAATTTTAACAACTTTGCTAGAATATACCTTTGAATGTTAGGTATCATTATTTCTTGGAACCCTATGAACACCTTGATTCTGCCCTTTCAATTTGTCTTTGTTACAGAAAAGTTTTTTTAAACTGTAGTTTTGATTATTTCTATATTTTAAATATTTTATTTGCTTATTCTTAAGAATACCAATAATGCATGTTAGTTATATATTGTTTGTAGCCTGTCACTCCTTCTGTGCTAATATTGACCTCTCTCTCTCTTTCTTTCTCTCTCTCTGTATGTAGTAGCCTCATAACTGCTTATGAGCATCTAACTCTTTCACTTATAATGGGATTTATTGTCTGCCCTGTTTTTATTTTTTCTCATGTTGTAACATTTCCAGCTCATTTCTATGTAATTTGGACATTATTTAAAGTCTTCTTTGAACACTTTTTTCTCATGTTCAAATTGTGCTTATAATTTATAGAGATGATATTATCTATAAATTCTATGAAAAAGGAAACTTTTGTTCATTTTTCCTTTATTTTACTTTGACTATCTTTTCGTTAGAAATTTCCTTTTATTAAATAAAGGAAATAACTTCTGTGCATAGAACTCATATCATTTCTTTATAATTATAACTAATCTTTGAATTATTTTGTTTCTTGTCAGAGATTTTGGCAATTGTGATAACTGAGGCCACCCAGGGCTTGGATTCAACGATGTTGTTTCCAAACTCTTTCTCAACAAATTAGTTGGTTGACAGAAAATCTTCTGTAGCTAAAGATGGAAAAGGCCACTCTCTCACTGCTTGAATACTCAATGCTGATGACATCCACAGCTGCCCGAAATCACCATTTAAAAAACATAGCTTTATAAAATATAGGTTGCATACTATAAAATTGACCTATTTTAAGAAAAAAATTAATTTAATATATTTACAGAGCTGATCTGCTTTTCAACCCCTGTGCTCCTGAATAACCTTCTCTTAGGGCAGAGGTTCCTTGCCAAGAAGACTACGAATGTGACACCTTATTTTGCCTTTCTGGTATTGTCACTGGCAAAACCAGAGGCGCCGAGAGAAGCAGAAAAATAATATTATTTATCCTTTCTTCCTCCAAATTCTGCTCACTACCTCTCACTCACAGAAACCAAGAGGAATCCAACTAGCAAGAACACCTAAAAAATGTGGTTCGCAGGTTTTCAGCCCAAGGTACAAAGAAAGTGCAGAAAGGAAAGCAAACTGCTGAGAGCCGGTAGACAATATCCAGCATTAAAATCATGGATTGGCTGTCTCTATAGCCACCCTTCTTTAATTAATGCAGCTTTCATTGGAGCAACTACCAAGCCATGATTGAAAAGGCAGAAATGTTTGCTTAGTTTGTTTTTATTTTCCAGCTACCTGCTCCTCTGTTGCAAACATCTGGGTTCCAACAGAATGCGTTCCACTTTACCAAAACCTTCCTATAATTCTTGACTTCTTCCTCCAACTTGGAGAGAATACAAAAGATAAGATCCTTAACTTTATGGAAATGTAAATAAATCTGGTAACTGAGGAAGTTTGTGAAAGTAAACATTGTGTACCCTTTTCTGGTTCACTTTGCACACTTATGGCTAGCATAATTCAGTTTTTGTTTGAAATTGTGATTATTTATTGTATTAAAGTTCGATTTTTCTACTACTGTATTCTTTTGGAGATTTTTCCTTGGGTTGTGAAAAATTAGTTGAAGTAAAATGCTCTTAGTTAACTATTTTTCTTTATAGACATCGTATTTTCTCCACGTCTAGCCCTGTCTGAAGGCTGTTCCTAATTGTGTCTCATGAGAAACAACACTGAGTGTTCATCCAATAGTTTTGTTGTTGTTATAAAGCTCATTTCATGAGTCTGGCCACAGAGGCAAAACCATAAATCACAGACCATACAGGTATGGTAACTGTTCATACACATAAGGACATGTCAAAGAAATGTTTGACCTACAGGAATATTACTTGCAAATGTCTGCATATGATACTTGTATTAGTTTCCTAGGGGTCTTATAAGAAAGTACCACATACTGGGTAGCTTAAAACAATAGAAACTCATTTTCTTATGGATCTGATGGCTAAAGTCCAAATCAAGGTGTCAGCAGGGACATCACCCCGCTGGTGACTCTAGGGAAGAATCCTTTCTTGCCTATTCCTGGCTTCAGATAGTTGCCAACAGTCCTTGCCACTCCTTGACTTGCAGTTGTATCACTCAAATCTCCGTCTCCATCCTTGCATGGCCTCCTTCACTGTATGTCTGTTTCTCTGTTTTTCTTTGTCCTTATGGGAACACCAGACATGGAATTTAGGGCTCACTGTAATCCTATATGACCTCACCTTAATTTGATTAAATCTGCAGAGACCCTATTTTCATACAAGGTCAAATTCAGAGAGATACCAGGATTTAGACCTTCAATATATCTTTTATGAGGGGCACACTCAGCCCACAATAGTAGTTAATATTATTGGCACTATGGAGCTACCAGATGTGGTAGATTTTTAGGCCAGTGACAACTGATATTTGGTATAAAGATTTTCACGTCAAATAGATTAAAATTACCTCAAGCAAATTTTCCGAAAGTAAAGAAACTCTCTGTTTTGAAACTCCTTACCTGCTTATTCCATTTTCTATTTAAAATAAATGTTTAAAGTTTGATGTGTATGTATTTCTGTGTGTGTACATGTGTATACACCATATGTATTTACATGAATCTTACATGCAGGGATTTTTGTAAACATTCCTTCTTAATTTACTATGGTACAACTCAATCTGGAGCTTAGAATACAGGGAAACCAGGGTGTGATGCTGAACTGGAAAACTAACACATGCATCAATTTTAATAACCCACTTAATTCAAGCAATTAATTTTTTCTAGAGGTGTACTTTTTTGATTTAATAATAACCAATTTTGATTGTCAGTTTTATATGTCAACTTGACTATGCTACAGTCACTAGTTATTTATCAAATGCTAATCCAGGTTTTGCTTTGCAGGTGTTTTATAGATGTGATTAGCATCTATGATTCCTTGTCTTTATGTAAAAGAAATTAACCCCAATAATCTGAGTGGGCCTGATTCAACTTGTTAAAGGAATTTAGACTAGAACTGAAACTTCCCCAAAAAAGATAAAATTCTGCTTGTGGACCACAGTTTCAGCTCATTTATAAGAGTTTCCAACCTGTTGTTTCTGACTACCTGCCCTACTGGTTTGGTTTCACATTTGCCAGCCAGTCCCCATTATTGAGGAAGCCAATTTCTAGTAATATATATTTCTATCTCTCTATCCCTATCTTTCTGTCTCTATCTATCTCTATGTTTCCTGGTTCTGTTTGTCTGGTGGAACCACAACTGATATACCAATTTGTGGAAAAGTTGGGCATATACTATGAAGAACATTTCCCCTGATTTATTGGAGAGTAAGTTGATCGTCTAATGCCCTATTATCTCTGTATACACTGGAAGCATTTCTTATGAACATGAACATTACACAACATAACCTCAGTACTACCACTGAAGTTATCAAAATCAGGTATTTAACACTGATACATAGCCACATTCTAATCCTCAGGCCCCAGGTTTTTTCAATTGTCTTTCTAACGTCCTTGGTTGCAAAAGGATCAAATTTTGAAGCAGATATTGCTTTGGTGGCATGTCTCTTCAGTATCATTCAGTCTGAAACAATTTCTTTATTTTATCTCTGCTTTTATGGTTATTTTGGAAGCATTCCAGAAAATTTCACCTAAGTTACTTTTCAGAATAGTTTTCAGCTTATTTGTTTACTTTTGAGATTATCTGTTGTTTCCTCTTGAATAAGTTTGTGCATCTTTGGTGAGAATTTCACAGAAAATATGTTTCAGTCACTTTGTTGCACCTTATTCAGTGGTGATTATTTGATCACTTGATCAAAATATTACATAACCAGCTTCTCTACCATTGTCAATCTTTACCACTTTAAAATTAATAAATTTTGTGGAAAAGTTTTTTGTAATCATGCAAAAATTTTGCTCTTCTTCAAATGTACATTATATTCATTAATTTATTTATACACAGGTACGTGATGCTTTCCTGTTAACTAAATGAATTATAATTCATCACTTACATTATTTATTCTGGTACTCAAATTTTGCCAGCATACCAGTGGGAGTTCATTCAAGCTGGCTCCTATGTGATTTTGATAAATCCACTTCATTCTTTGAGTACTTCCTTCCTTTCTAATACTTATCTTATACTGCCTATGCTCCAATGTGGAGCACAGTGGAGAAAATATGCCCTACAAAATCTGGGCCTAAATTATTTTTTCCTGTTTGTTTTTATATTTTAAAATAGCTCTATTGAGAGATAATTTGCATATCATACAATTTACTCCTCCGAAGTGTACAATTTAATAAGCTTTTTAATACATTCGTAGATATGTGAAACCATCACTACAGTTGATTTTATAACATTCACTATTTCACAGATAAACCCAGTACCCTTTAGCTATTACCCCTGACTTACTGTTTTCATTTCTATTGGATATATAATTTAGAGTGTTATTATTGTTGGATCATCTGGTAACAAGTCACCCTCAGCTCTACCCATTACCATATGGCCCAATAATAATAACACTCCAAGTTATATATCCAATAGAAATGAAAACATAAGCCCACACAAAAAAGTGTATGCCAATGTTTATAACAGCATTATTCTTAAAAACAAAATATGAGAACAACACAAATGACCATCAAATGATGGATAAACGAAATATAGAATATCTGTACAATGAAATATTATTTTTTCATGAAAATAATAAAGTACTGATATATACAACAACATGAATTAACCTTAAAAACATTCTGTTAAGTGAAGGAAGTCATCATAAAACACCAACATCAAACTAAGAAGCTTCTGCACAGCAAAATAAACATTCAAAAGAATAAGGAAACAACCTATGGAATGGGAGGAAATATTTGCCAACCATGTATCTGAGAAAGGCTTAATTTCCAAATTATATAAGAAATTCAAACAATTAAACAGCAAAGGTAACCCGATTAAAAAACAAATAACTGGAGTCGACATTTCTCAAGAGAAGACATACAAATGGCCAATGGGTATGTATGAAAAGAAGTTCAACATCACTAATTATCAGGGAAATGCAAATTAAAACCTCAGTGAGACAGCATTCACACCTGTTGTAATGGTTGTTATCAAAAAGATGAAAGATAATAAGCATTGGCAAGAATGTGGAGAAAAGGGAACCCTTGCATACTGTTGATGGGAATGTAAATTAGTATAACCATTATGGAAACGTAATACTTTCCATTTTCTTTTTTTTTTGAGTGGAAGATTGAGATTTATTTCTTTTTTTATTATTATACTTTAAGTTCTAGGGTACATGTTCACAACATGCAGGTTTGTTACATATGTATACATGTGCCATGTTGGTGTGCTGCACCCATTAACTCATCATTTACATTAGGTGTTTATCCTAATGCTTTCCCTCCCACCCCCGCCACCCCACGTCAGGCCCTGGTGTGTGATGTTCCCCACCCTGTGTCCAAGTGTTGTCATTGTTCAATTCCCACCTATGAGTTCTCACACGCGGTGTTTGGTTTTCTGTCCTTGCAATAGTTTGCTCAGAATGATGATTTTCAGCTTCATCCACGTCCCTACAAAAGACATGAACTCATCCTTTTCTATGGCTGCATAGTATTCCATGGTGTATATGTGCCACATTTTCTTAATCCAGTCTATCATTGATGGACACTTGGGTTGGTTCCAAGCCTTTGCTATTGTGAATAGTGCCACCATGAACATACGTGTGCATGTGTCTTTGTAGCAGCATGATTTATAATCCTTTGGGTATATACCCAGTAATGGGATGGCTAGGTCAAATGGTATTTCTAGCTCTAGACCCTTGAGGAATCGCCACACTGTCTTCCACAATGATTGAACTAATTTAAAGTCCCACCAACAGTGTAAAAGTGTTCCTATTTCTCCACATCCTCTCCAGCACCTGTTGTTTCCTGACTTTTTAATGATCGCCATTCTAAGTGGTGTGAGATGATATTTCACTATGGTTTTGATTTGCATTTCTCTGATGGCCAGTGATGATGAGCATTTTTTCACATTTCTGTTGGCTGCATAAATGTCTTGTTTTGAGAAGTGTCTGCTCATATCCTTCGCCCACTTTTTGATGAGGTTGTTTGATTTTTTCTTGTAAATTTGTTTGAGTTCTTTGTAGATTCTGGATATTAGCCCTCTGTCAGATGGGTAGATTACAAAAATTTTCTCCCATTCTGTAGGTTGCCTGTTCACTCTGATGGTAGTTTCTTTTGCTGTGTAGAAGCTCTTTAGTTTAATTAGATCCCATTTATCTATTTTGGCTTTTGTTGCCATTGCTTTTGGTATTTGAGTCATGAAGTCTAGCCCATGCCTAGATCCTGAATGGTACTGCCAGGTTTTCTTCTAGGGTTTTTATGGTTTTAGGTCTAACATTTAAGTCTTTAATCCATCTTGAATTAATTTTTGTATAAGGTGTAAGGAAGGGATCCAGTTTCAGCTTTCTACATATGGCTTGCCAGTTTTCCTAGCACCATTTATTAAACAGGGAATCCTTTCCCCATTTCTTGTTTTTTTCAAGTTTGTCAAAGATCTGATGGTGGTAGATGTGTGGTATTATTTCTGATGCTCTGTTCTGTTCCATTGATCTATATCTCTGCTTTTGTACCAGTACCATGCTCTTTTGATTACTGTAGCCTGGTAGTATAGTTTGAAGTCAGGTAGTGTGATGCCTCCAGCCTTGTTCTTTTTGCTTAGATCTCTTCAAAGAGAACTACAAACCACTGCTCATCGAAATAAAAGAGGACGCAAACAAGTGGAAGAACATTCTGTGCTCATAGATAGGAAGAATCAATATTGTGAAAATGGTCCCACTGCCCAAGGTAATTTATAGATTCAATGCCATCCCCATCAAGCTACCAATGACTTTCTTCACAGAACTGGGAAAAACTACTTTAAAGTTCATATGGTACTTTCCATTTTCAGTCTGTGTAACAGACTAATCTGGGACAAGAACCTTGAAAGATATTTGCTCTTCTCAAGAGTTAGTAAATGTTCAATTATTATTCTTCAAAAAGATGTGAGTCGTTTTGACTGTATGATTCCATTTTAGGGAAAAAGGTAGCATCAAAACTAAGGTAATAGTTCGATATGGGGGTCTAAGCTTTTACACATATCAGGGTGCCTGAAAAGGCATAATTGTCATCTGAACACATTAGGGCTTATGAAGATTCAATAATCACTGTAATTTTGGCCCAGCTCTGTCACAAATGTTGTCAAATGTGTTTCAGGACATATCCTGTGGTTATTTATGTAGTTCCTGAGTGAAGAATTGGGATAGGTGAACTTCTAACCTAAAAGATCCTTTAAACTGTTTTTCAAGCTCTTTGAACTGTGAAATATTGCCATTATGTTAAGAAGGGACTGAAGGAAGCCACTGAAATCTCACCCTGTTCTAATAGTCAGTAAATCACAGCAATACTCTTTTGTTCTGCTAGGAATAACAGAGGTAAGTGCCATATTCAGTCTTAAATTAATTGGATTGTAAAGAACAAAACCAAAAACTGATGAATTATGATGGATGGCAGTGAACCTCCAAAAGCTTTAATGTAATTCTCCATCTGCCATGCAGAGTATGGTTTCTTCATAGAATCATATCAACATAGCCTCTGACATTACACATGCCTCTACTAATTTGGTCTATGCTTTCTTCATGTAACCCGTAGGCATGATCAAAACCATTTATGATTCATGTGAGAAAGATGATATTGTATATTGCCTTCTGTTGCAGCCACGTTTATTATTTTAGAATTCTGTGGAACACTATTTTGGTACCTATATTGATAGCAGAAGGCTAATTGAATGCGGTAAGCAGGAACTGGCAAATGCTATAAAATCCATAGAGAGTCACATGGATCCTAGAGGATAGAGATAAACGCTATGTGTCAAGTACGTGTGGTTTAGTAGCACATTGTATTCTGGACATGTCCAAAAAGGAAAGTGACACTTTAAGCTTGTGCCTGTTTGATTTAGAAAGTGCCATAGCTTAGTGTTCTTTCACACCATGAAGGATACTGGTCTGGCCTGTTTAATGAGTAACTCAGAAGGGACCAGCTCAAGAGAAGACTATGTACCTCATCAACGCTATACTGCAAAATGTACTTCCAAAGGGTCATATAATATGGTAGATTCAAGAGTGCTGGAAAATCCAGGGTGAACGAGGACACTGAGGAAGTGTATCAAGTTGCAATTTGAGAGTCTCAGTGAAGAATACTGTGGTTAGAGAAGAAGGTCTTTGGTTATGTGGCAGTAAAATACTCTCAATTATTACAATTCTTCACATGCCACTGGGTTTGGACTGGGCTTGATGCCAAGTGATCATCTAAACACATCCGCCCATGATGAACTGTGTCATATGAGATACATTGAGCCAGAAAGTCAACTGAGCACAGCAGAAGCCAATTATGTAATTGAAAATGATACATTCAGGAATAGGCCCAAGCAATTGAGGAAGGCCCTTGCAAATTCATGTATTAGTCACCCAGATTTCCTGGTCACTTACAACAACGTGAATGGTTGCTTTTTCACTAACTGTCTTGCTTGAATCCATTTAGGTATTGTAGCTAGATACTG
Source organism: Pongo abelii (assembly GCF_028885655.2). NCBI lineage: Eukaryota > Metazoa > Chordata > Mammalia > Primates > Hominidae > Pongo > Pongo abelii. The sequence continues at coordinate 28,709,947 of NC_071989.2, forward strand.
CCTATCAGGGCTCTTTATGACAAATGGTACCTATACCTCCCTTTTCTTAGAGAAAAAATGATGGCAAGTTTTTCTCTCAACAATGGGGAACCCATTTTGTAACCCGAGAGCTAAAAATATTACAGAGATAAGAACAGTTTCAAAAAGAGGAAAAGTACCATTTTAGATATTCTGTTTTATTATCTCTTATCCCAGCTACCACAGAGAGGATCTATTCTGCAACATAAAAGAATGTCCCCCCAAGTTTATACGTTATGCCCTTTGCCTACATCGTGTCACATCTCTGTTGACATTAAGGCATATACTCTGATTCAGCTAACATTACCAAATCAACTCATTCCATTTCCACTAGGACCTTCCTGGTATTAGCACCAAAGTCAATCAAGAACCCAAGAACCACTACTACTCCCCACTCCCCAACCCCAGTCACAGGAAAACCAGGACTCTTATCACTGTAAATACAACTTGCTGTTTTGCATATGCAATGTTAAAGTGAGGGAGAGTTAGTGCCATGTGGAGTAAATCTTTGAAGAATATGAAATGGAAACTGATAGATCAATGTTTTCTTCTTTAATACCCTGGTCTTAACATACACGTCATACTTCTCAGATAGTCTCTTAGACTCAAGCAATCAGCAGCTGATAGTGGTGGGTGAAATAATATCTCTCTGTTTTGTTCCTCCTGTTGTTTGGTTTCCCTCCCACTATTCCTCACCATTGTTTCCTGAGATCACCTCCCCAGTAACGTATTTACATATGCCTTTATTTAGGTCATGCTGTCTTGGGAAGTGTTGAAGGATGTATGCAATATTAATAAAATATATTTACTTGAGTTGAAGTACTAAAGGAAGCTGAAATAGTACTGAAAGGTGTGACGAATTTCAGATACATATGTATTCATCACAAGAGTGTTTTCTTAAAGGAGTAAATTATGACAAAAACTTTAAGAGTTGGGAGCATTATACCTTTTAATGTAAAAAGCTACCTAATTTGAATTGGGATTGAATCAATTTATACCCTTCTTGGAAAGATCAGAGTATTAACTCACCCAGGCTGGAGTGCAGTGGTGCAATCTCGGCTCACTACAACTTCTGCCTCCCAGGTTCAAGTGATTCTCCCGCCTCAGCCTCCTGAATAGCTGGGATTACAGGTGAGCACCACCATGCCCTGCTAATTTTTTATATTTTTGATAGAGACATGGTTTCACCACGTTGGCCGGGTGCGGTGGCTCATAGTAATCCCAGTACTATTGGACACTGCTGAGGCAGGTGGATCACTTGAGGTCAGGAGGTTTTTTTTTTTTTTTTTTTTTTTAATGTTTATGAATGCTTGACTGTCACCTCGATTCAGTTAATTAAAAAAAGAAAAGAACGAAAGAAAAAGAAAAAGAAAGAAAGAAAGAGAGAGAACGAGAAAGAAAAAGAAAGAAAGGAAGAAAGAAAGAGAAAGAAAGAAAGAAAGAAAGAAAAAGAGAAAGAAAGAGGCTGGTTTCTTTCTGTTTTATACTTTCTTCCAGAAATTTTTTTGACATGATCCTACTGTTCCCAGTGTTTTCTGTGCTGAAATATCACATTCCTTCTCTGCTTGCTTCTCTGAGTCATTGGTTTGATTGGATTTTGTCTTCAAGAAGTACAAATGGGTGTTATATTTTCTTAACTTTTCAGGTTAAGCAATGCATATGCTTTGTTTTTGCAATTGAATAATACCTTGGTTTGATATAAGATAGGGTTATATTTTATTTATCTGAAAAATTTTTTGGTAATTATTTTATCTTCTGGCACTGATTGGCACTGACGAGAGGTGGGGGCTTAGCTGGAATTTTCCCCTTTTCCCCCATGAAAACGAATTGCTCCTCTTTGCCTGGTTGCTTAAATTTTTTTGTTATTCTTAAAGTTCTGCAACTTAAAATGGATATGTCTTAATGTCAATTACCTGTATCATTTTCCAATGTAAGCTTCAAATTCAGTTATTCCTTCTTTTATGAATTTATTTTCAGAAAAATGTTATTTTAAATTATTTTTCTTCTCACTGATAAGGTCTCCAGAAATAGCATTCATCTTTAAATTGGATGTTATTTGATATCCTCATTATCTGATGTCCTTTTCCTAATTTCTTCAAACTATATCAGTTCATAAGTTTTTACTGTGCTTTTCATCAGTGATTCCATTTTTGACTACATCTATTCTCTTCCCTGCCCTGTCTAATTATCTGTTTATTCTGTGTGAAGTTTGCTTCATTCTCCATGAGTTTCCATAATTTTCATTTTCAAGTTTGAGTTCCTGTTTATTAAATTTATTTTCTCGTTAAATCACTATGGGAAAATTTCTTCTGTACCTTGAATTAGGTTATCTCTAAAATCCGATTCTTTTATATCTTTTTAATGCTAGTTTTCTCAAAAACAATTTTTTGGCTAAAAAAGTATTTTTTTCTGTAACTATCAGTCAATTTCTTTTCTCCTCGGCCTTGCTTGTTGAGGGCTGTCTCCACACGATCCATTTATTACCCTCTCGGCCACATCCGGCGCCGGGGCTCACTCCTGTAATCCCAGCACTTTGGGAGGCCAAGACAGGCGGATCACTTGATGTCAGGGGTTTGAGACCAGCCTGGCCAACGTGGTGCAACCCCGTCTCTACTAAAAATACAAAACTTAGCCTGGGATGGTGGTGAGTGCCTGTAATTACAGCTTCTCGGGAGGCTGAGGCAGGAGAATCGCTTGAGCCTGGTGGGCTGAGGTTGCAGTAAGCCCAGATCATGCCACTGCACTCCACGTTGGGCGACAGAATGAGCCTCTGTTTCAAAAAATAAAATAAAATAAAATAAAATAAATACATATGAATTATATATATTTTTTTTATATATATTTGCCTTGACTTCCTTTCCATTTTAGTGGGAACTTGCTATTTGTATTCTTTCTTATTCATTCTGAAGGTTTACTTGAAGAAGCTGGGCAGTCCATCTTTTATGACACTGATAATTATCCCAGCATTGTGGTCAGGTTTATTTTGTGTTTTGTCAAATCTCCTGGACAGTGGATGCATGGAGGCCTAAAGCTCATGCCTCTGTGAGAGTTCTTTCTGGTTGCTTGGCCAGCCTCTCCTGCTCTCCCTCACCACAGCAACCAATTGAATTTCCACTCCCCCTCCCACACTCCTGCATGACTGAACGATAAGCATAGCGAGACTATGGTAAACCTTGTTAATCAATCCCAGAAGAAGAGGGCGTCATTACTCTCATAATGCATGCCTTTATCCCTCAAATGTCCTTGCATCTTAGAGAAGCTCTTGAGATAAGAAATGGCCTGCCTGCCTGTCCCCTCCTTTATTCCCAGGCAAGAAAAACCAAAATGTTGTACCCTAGAGACTTTTTCACGTTGAAGGCTAACATGTGTTAGTATCATATAAATTTTTGAAATAATAAATGTTAAACCTAGCTTCTTAAGTTTTATCTTGGCTAAAAATTTAAAATTGGAAATAAAATATTATAATTTAGCAAATCTAAGATGTTGAAACCAAGTTCACCAGGCCCAAGTATTCTGAGTTGGAAATTCGTGAGAGGATGTCTAATTTATTATAATATAAGGAAGGAAAAATTAATAATAACAAGGAACAAAAATGATCACTTGAGTGCCAGAAAGAGTAATTTCCAATATTAATTGAAGCACATGATTGAGTAAACATTTATTGAGTAACAAAATACCTATACATAATTGTTTTAATGTGTTAATAGTATATTATATATTTTGGGGTCTAAGGAGGACCAGTGCTTACATAGCTTATCTCCTTTAACATTGTATCACCTCTCAGGTACATTTTAGGTAGAGAGAAGCAAGCAATTCAGCTAAGGCCACCCACGTAATTAAGTGAAGTCAAATTTCCAAAGAGGCATGTCAACTCTGGAGTCTGCACGCAGTCTCGAAATTTCCTTTCACGTGAACAGATGGAATTATCCCCTACCCTACAGCTCCAACTCTCACCTTGTCCTTATTTTCCTCACATGTTAACATAACTATATGGAATTATTGCCATCTACATCTTGGTCTTACATATCTCTGGGCTAATGTGTTATATGTTTATCTCACTAATTTTCACACGCATTCACTATATAGTTTAAGTGTAAACTTCCTGAAACTGAATAGGAAGACAAACGCATTCATTTTAAACTCTCAAAGCACAGCTTGGTACAAATTTATATCTCAGCAGTTATCTTCATTACACAAAAGTCATTTATTTATATATAAATATTCATCACTTAACTCTAATTTTCTTGAAAATATAGAAGATTTCTTGTTATATTCCTGATGTAGCACTTTGCCTGTCACTTAGGAGGAACTTAGTATTCAGAGGATTAAGTTGAATGACTATAGGAAGGTTCTAAATAACAACTAATATTATGTGATAAATAAACACATTAATACAAAAGACACTAGCTTGAAATGAGTCTAATAGTTGCAGCTGAGAAAAAGAAACATATGTTTTTAGCAGCATTTAAAGATTTATGTTCTCTCCACACAATTACTGCTTCCCCTCTTAGTCACCATTGAGTCAGGGGTTTTAAGTAACTCTACCTCAGGTAACTATTCCAACTTACTGGTGATCTCAGCTGGCTTGAATTGGAGAAGTAGTTTTGATTATGACTCAAGAAAAAAAAAAAAAACAGATTTTCTTTTTCTCAGCAAAAGTTTAAACCAGTCTCACAATGCAAATATACCTAGTTGTTCAAAGCTGTAGATAAGAGTGAGGAATCAAGATGCAAATTTTACTAGAACTCACCCTCAACTTGAGAGATAGGTCCTACATTCACCTTTAATTTCAGTTTTCATTGAGTACATTATGAAATATATCATCTTCTAAACATACAAAATAACAATATACATGGAAATATGATGTGTCATAAGTTAAAATTCATCTTAAAATATCCTGAGAAAAGGGCTCTGAAATAATACATCTGCTGATCTTATAAGATTGCTTTGAACTGACTTTCTATCTTGTAACATCTTTTTTTCTTTTCCATTTTCACCTAAGATAATTTTCTTTCTCATGAGTACTCCTAAATTGTTCTTATAACATTGTTATGGTAGTTTTCGTATTGATTTGTGAAGTAGAAATAGCAATGACAATAAATAAAGGGCATTCCTATGAGTTCTGAAGGGGCAACAGTAGAAGAAATGAGAGAGCACAGATGCTGAACAGTTTTATTTATCATAAATAAAAAGTTATTAATTTCTATGTTTCCTGAGAAATGCACAATTACTGTAGAGATTAAATGCAGAATCATTTTAAGAGATTAAATTTATAAGCAACTCATGTATAATATGGTTAAACAAAGAAAATCCTGAATTTTATTACAGCATATAGTGTACCACATTTAAATTAGCATTAATATCAAACTCTCAATATTTGATATTGTACATTTCTTAAAAGAAGAAATGGTCAAGGCCAGGCACAGTGGCTCACGCTTGTAACCCCAGCACTTTGGGAGGCCAAGGTGGGCGGATCACGAGGTCAGGAGATCGAGACCATCCTGGCTAACACGGTGAAACCCTGTCTCTACTAAAAATACAAAAAATTAGCCAGGCGTGGTGGCACAAACCTGTAGTCCCAGCTACCCAGGAGGCTGAGGTGGGGGAATTGCTTGAACTCGGGAGGCAGAGGTTGCAGTGAACCAAGATCTCGCCACTGCACTCCAGCCTGGGCTACAGAGTGAGACTCTATCTCAATAAATAAATAAATAAATAAACAAAAGAGTGGTCATAAATGTCTTAAACTAAAGAAGTTTTCACAGCCAAACAAACAAAGAAACAAACAAAAAAGAGACCTAAGGCTAGGATTCAAAGTCATTTTTTTCAATTTGATAAAATATGGCAACTGGCCTCATCCTGGGTGCTGGCATTACATATAAACATTACATATTATCTAGTTCTGATACCAAATCAGGTCTGTCTTCCCATCACACAGTATACCAATCACTTAGACAATGAGTTTTGCAGCAGAGAAATGGTTTATTCACAAGGTAACCAAGCAAGGGGACAGGAAAACAGATCTCAAATCTACCTCTCTAAAGATGACGTTTTAGGGATATTTATGGGACAGAGAATCAAGGAAGTCCAAGCTGTGGGAAAAGGTCACTGGAGGTACAAAAAAAAGTGGGGCAATCTTTGATCTGCACAAGTGTAGCCAAGCTTCGTGGCTCTTCATAGAATGAATGCTCATAAAATGCTGTCCCTAGAATAATCTGAGGGTTGAGTTTTCGGCCTTCTAACATTGAAAGGTCACCCATCAGACACTCACACAGGTCCAGTTGAAGGGTCAGTGGTCTCAGCTGGCTTGCACTGGACAAAACCTGTCTCTAAGATCCTTTAAAGCAACTTAAGCAGCTGTTACTATGGTGACCTATACATCAGAGATGTTATCTATAAGGGAGCTAGTGGAAGTTTAACTGTGTATTACTCAGATATATAATTTTTACCTATATGCATTTTAAAATCAACTACAAGTGACTAAAAATAAATAAGGCAAGTTGAGTTTGGCAAGTGTAATCAGGTTAGCCCTGGGTTTCAAGTCCTGAAATGTTATTTACTTTCCTCTCTAATCAAGTTTAGTAGTATACTTTCTTTTTGAATACACTTAATTGGACAAAAAAGTAATTCTAAGCACTATTTAATTTATACTAATGTATAAACCTTACGAATTTGTAATTAATCTTAAAAATAATTAAGGTTATAATTTCTAAATTTTTCAAAGGATTTGTTCAATCTGTTTCCTTAGCCATACAATAAAGACAACCATTACAGGATGAGAAAGTATATGAAAAGCCATTAAAATTTTTACTTTTGCCTAAAAAGTGCTTTATAAATATTTACTGTAATTAATAATTTCTGTACAGGACACACTCTTTTCTTTCACACAATATTTTTATACTTTACCACATAAATTGTACATTTTTCATTATCTTTTTCTCTAAGCTCATTTTTTTCATGAGGTGTCAACTCTTTATTCGAACATGAGACCTTTAAACACGAATTTTTAGCTCAATAAGTTTATGATGTATTTGTGTAACCACAAAACTTCAAGGATATTGCGTTTTTTAAAAATTACAGGTCTTTGTCAGAAAATACAAAGATTTACTCACACATCAAAACAAAGTAACTTCTAATTAAAAGGATACAATTAAATGGCTTAGACATTGAAACTTTTTCAATAGCATTTCTCATTTTGAATAACTTAGTACATTCTAATCTCGTTTTCTACATTCATAGCAAAAACCTTGAAGTTAATTCAATTCTTCATACTCCATTCATTAATTTATTATACATTTTTATTACAAAATTTGGTATTTGCAGAATTGTAACTGTGAATGGACACATGCAGCAACCTCAGCCAGAGAAGTATATGATTACAGAGGTCTCAGTTCCTTTAGAAATTTAGATGTGGGCCACAACAACTTCATGGGCATTTGACCTAGGCAATCACACTGGGCCTCATGCTTAGAAGACTTTCATGCTTGGTTTACGATTGTGCTGTAATTGTCTTGAAATTCTTAATAATTTTTAAACAAGGAGCTTTGCATTTCATCTTGCACTGGGCACTTCAAATTATGTATCTGGTTCTGTGTCACAATGTTAGTAAGCTACTAAGTCCTGGGGTGATAGTTGAGTATGGGGAGGTACAGCATGGATGGTGTAGGCGGAAGATAATGAGTACCAAGTTTACTCTGAAACCATCTGCAGTAATGGAGGCTGTAATTCTTCCCACTAGACTCTCTTGTGAGTCTCCTTCCAGAAAGACAACCCCACAAGAACCATGGAAGTGGAGCTGCTTTGGAAGCAGGCATGGAGAAGAGGATCTACATAGAGCAAGAGATCCATGTGTGTTGTTTTACTAATAGCTCCATTCAAGAGAAACTTCCACAGAAGGAGTAACTGATTAGCAGCCTCCAGCTCCTCCATGATCTTCAAAGAAGTTCACACAAGATTATGTGCCCCAGTGACTAAGCAATTTAGTGTAATTTGGCATAATCAGAAAATTCTCCCCACTGCCAGATTGCTGTAATTCCTGTAATAGTAGACTGCTCAGGAACTCCCCATCAACTGTTTCTTTTTATAGGTAAATAGATTAAATTCCTGGTGGTGTCATGGGTAACTTGTTTCTTTCACGCTGCTTTGCTTATGTGTATATATTTTTTTCTACAAATATATGTGCTACTTTAATTACTTAAAATTTAATATTATTGGGAATCATCAAGATGAACATATTTTGTGACTTTTAAAGTAGAGATGAATACATTGACCCATGGCCATTTACTATGTATAAAATGTAAAGCTCATAGCTTTATTTGTACTCTATCATCAGGAAAATGATTCCAGTGTTGATGTAAAACATAAACTTCCAGCATCCTTTCTGCAGGATTGTAAAAAATCAATCTCATGTTTATTCCATATTTCATGACAGCTTTTCCAGGAACAGCTTTTCCAGTTCCAAATCAGTAGGCAATGTATGTGGACAAAAATTATATTATTATTTGTATGCGCTCTCGATTTAGTTAGATTGTATTGATTGCACATTCACATTTCATAGTTAGTACCTTTTAGAATAAGCTACAACTTTTTCATTTCTGATTTAACCTTATAAATCATACTTTAAAATACTCAAACAGGCCAGGCAGTGTGGCTCATGTGTGCAATCTCATCACTTTGGAAGGCCAAAGTGGGAGGATCACTTGAGAACAGAGGTTAGTGACCAGCCTGGGCAACATAATGAGACTCTGTCTCTACAAAAAATAAAAATAATTAAAAAAATTTAGCCAGGCATGATGCTGTAGACCTATAGTCCTAGCTACTTAAGGAGACTGAGGCAGGAGGATCACTTGAACCCTGAAGTCCAAGGCTTCAGAGAGTGATGATCACACCACTTTACTCCAGCCTGGGTGAAAGAGTGAGAGCCTGTCTCAAAATAAAATAAATAAAATAAAACAAAATATTCAGACATATGAGCATATAAGCAAAAATCTTATTGAATGAAATATTCTGCACTTCATATTTCTCTTGACATACTATTTCATGAAAAATAAATATTATTTTTGAGTGCTGGGAAAGAAAACAGAAGAAAACATAATTTATAGGCAAACTGTATTAGAAAATATTTAGGATAATCAAAAAAACTAAATGTAAGTAAGATTTCTTTAATCTCGATTCATAATTATTACAAACATATGTAGTTAGTTAAGTTTCTATAGCAAGTTTATTGAGGCTCGTTATTAAATCCTCCTTTGGCTGTTTCTCTTCTTCATTTCGAATCAGTCAGATAATCTTGCCAGCTCTGTGTTTTAAATCTTTCTGGAAGCTCTCATCCCTACCCTATTTCCACTGGCACTGGGCTAGTGCTAGTGCTCGTTATCTCTTGGATTAGATGCTCAAATTGTGGCCTCTCTGTGACCAAGTTGCTGCCAGTGTGATTGTTCTGAGACGGAAATAGCTGCAGTGTGATTGTTCTGAGATGGAAATAGCTGCAGTGTGATTGTTCTGAGATGGAAATAGCTGCAGTGTGATTGTTCTGAGATGGAAATAGCTGCAGTGTGATTGTTCTGAGATGGAAATAGCTGCAGTGTGATTGTTCTGAGATGGAAATAGCTGCAGTGTGATTGTTCTGAGATGGAAATGGCTGCAGTGTGATTGTTCTGAGATGGAAATAATGGTAATACCGCTGCAATTTACATATGTCATTGACTTCATAGTCGAATTCAAAATAAAATACTTCTTTGGCAATATATCCAAGACCTTTGGTGATTTTGCTCCCGCTTGCTTCTTAACCCCATCCCTGTCACTTCTCTCTATAAAAACTTTCTGCTCTAACTCTGTGGAACTACTTGCCATTGTTCGAAAGTTCCATGAGTTTGCACAACCCTGCAAGTTACATTTTCTGTTGCCACCACCTGGAACATTCCTCCCCTACTCAGTTTCAAAAATTACAACTCCTTCCCTTTTTCCATATGTATTGTTTTCTAAAGTTTATAATTAACACGTGGATGCATTATTATTTTAAAAATAACTCAATGCAAAAACACATGATTTATTTCCTTTTAAATACTTCAATAGATATATTAAATTTGTTTCTCATTTATATATTAAATGCTCTTTTATTCTCCATTTAAGAATACGAAATAATTTCAGATGACATCTACTCTCACATGAGTTCACAGATTTCCTCCCAGCAAGCAAGCAGATAAAAAAACAGACAATTTATCCTGAGTTAAACACTTCCTTCTCCACCATTTGCTAGATGTTGAACAAATCTCTATCAGGAATATCCCTGTATTGTATTTGGCAAAAACTGTAACGTGTCCAGGAGATTCCTAAAGTCAGAGATCCTGTTCCTTTTCATATCCTAAACGTCATAAATGTTACTTGCTACATGGTACGTGTCCATGTAATATTTGTACAGAGAATGAGAGAAGTCAAATAATTAGGAACTAAACAATTTTGATTATCCAGTTTTATTCTGAATTTTTTTCTTTTTTTTTAGATAGAATCTCACCATGTCTCCCACACTAGAGTGCAATGGTGTGATCTCTGCTCACTGCAACCTCTGCCTCCCAGGTTCAAATACTTTTCCTGCCTCAGTCTCCTGAGTAGCTGGGACTACAGGTGCGTGCCACCATGCCCGGCTAATTTTTGTATTTTTAGTAGACAGCGTTTCACAATGTTGGCCAGGCTGGTCTCAAACTCCTGACCTCAGGTGATTCTCCTGCCTTGGGCTCCCAGAGTGCTGGGATTACAGGCATAAGCCACCACAATCAGCCCTATTTTGAAAATTTTAATCAAAATGATAGGACATAATTATTTAGTTATACAATTATCCTTGATTATATTCTTGCATAAATCTTATAAGTATTAACATACAGTTCAGTACAACAACGTTATCACGGGTCTGTGTCTTAGGTGCATTGTTAGTTACTCGGAATAGCATAAATAAAACACTGACATTTTATTAAACATGCTTTGATATTATGAGTGGCTAATTATATAATGGTTGAAACTGTTAACTATATTTTTTGCTACCTACAATTTAATTACCTAATAAGATATTTGGAGGTAAAATCCAATAATCCATGGCTTAGTCTTCTTTTTTTAAATCATTTGAATATATTCAAAATATGCATAATGTTGCAGGAACATAAGGAAATTTATGTATAAAATTGATTGAACAAAATGGTTACTCAGTTAATACCTGTGGATTGATTGAACAGATCGTTAATATGAATGAATAAGGGGATTACAGTGTACACTCTATATGTCTTAGTCAGTTCAGGTGGCTATAACAAATTACCTTAGGCTTCGTAGCTCATAAACAACAGAAATTTATTTCTCACTTCTGGAGGCTGCAAGTCTATCAGGGTGCCAGTATGCTCAGGTTCTGGTGGGGGCTCTTTTCCAGGTTGTAGATAGTTGGCAGAAAGAGCTAGCTCTCTGACCTTTTCTTATAAAGGCACTAAGCCCATTTATGAGGGCTCCACTTTGATGTCCTAATTACTTTCCAAAGGCACCACCTCCAAATACTAGCACAGTGGGGGTTAGGATTTCAGCACATGGATTTTGGAAGGATGCAAACTTTAATCTATACTACATTTTTGTAAATAGAGCATGGTACTTCAATATAACAACAAAAAAGAATGAATAGGTGGAATTACTTAGGGTTTATCAACCTACTTTTTGCATGCAAAATATAAAAATACTTAATACAAATTCCTTATACTTCCCAGTAAGCTATATTATTATAGTTTAAGTCTGCAAGTTACAACAATATAAATATTAATAAAATCAGTGCTTTTTTATTTTTAATTTTTTTTAAGATGGAGTCTCAGTCTGTCACCCAGGCTGGAGAGCAGTGAAAAGATCTCGGTTCACTATGACCCTCACCTCCCAGGTTTAAGCGATTTTCCTGCCTCAGCCTCCCAAGTAGCTCTCATTACAGGTACCCACCACCACACCTGGCTATTTTTTGTATTTTTAGTAGAGATGGGGTTTCACCATGGTGGCAAGGCTGGTCTCGAACTCCTGACCTCAATTGATACATCCGCCTCAGCCTCCCAAAGTACTGGGATTATAAGCATGAGCCATTGCATTTGGCCTAAAGTCAATGCTTTTTAATATATAAGATTTCTTTAAGAAATTAATACTAGTGAAATATCTGAATGAGGATAGGCTTGTAGCATTTACTTTTCACACATCAGATGGGAAGCCCACTCACTAAGAACCATCCACAGTGCCACACATGGTCCATTCTAATTAGTTCTATGATCCTACTTTCCCTTCCTCCATTAAACTGTGTCTCTTTTTATTAGCAATTTTTCAGAGTTCTGATCTGATCTCTGCATTATACATTGATTAAAATAATTTCTGAATGGCTAATATTTTTGCAAATCCCTTAAACAGGCTATTTTATATTACCATGTGTGTTAGTTGCCTAATGTTATGTTCCTTAACAAATCAACACAAATTTATAAGCTTAATACAACAAAAATATTATCTCATGTTTCTGTTTGCCTGGCTCTCACAAGGCCAAAGTTAAGGTCATATTCCTTTCTAGAAGCTCTTGGAGACCATCCACTTCTGGGCTTATGCAGAATGTTAGTAGGATTCACTTGTTCATAGATGTAGGGCTAAGGTCTCTGATTTCTTTTAGACTATTTCTGTGAAATCTGGGATTGTTCATAGCTTCTTGAGGCTGCTAATCTTTTTTTGGCTCCTGGCCCTGTTCCTTGTGCTTCAAATCATTCAGGCCTTACCTTTTCAACTGACTATTCTGTTTTCCTCTTTAATATTTAGGGGCTTACATGATTCCATTAGCTCCATTCAGATAATGCAAGATAATCTTCCTATTTGAAATCTAAGGATAGCAAACATAATCCATTGGCAAAGTCCCTTTACAGCAGAGCCTATCTTAGTGTTGAATAGCCAGCGAACAGGAACCTTGGGAAGATATTTTACAATTCTGTTCACAGAATGCAGACACACAATGCAATGAGGTTTTTTTCCTCATAGAAAGCATATTAAATAAATGGACTGCAAATATTGAGCATTTTCTAGCACATTATTCTACAGTGATGCTCTGTCTCAAAAACAGAGTGCAAAGAAGCTTGGGAAAACAAGAAAGACCATGCGTTCCTCATTACAAGTCTCATCTCCCGTTCTGTCTTACGTATTTTGCTGTTGTAACTTTCTATTAAATATAGGTTAAATCTTGCTTTGCCCTATATTGCCTATTTCTTTGCTAAATGGTATAAATGATTTTCAATCAGTCTCTTAAAATAAGCCAAAAAGTATCCTTGAGGATAAGTATTAAGAGTGCAGAATGCTTTTTCCATTTGCAATGCAGTTTTAATCCTTGGGAACTGCAGAGACTCAAGTATAAAGTGTGTGAGTATATGGCTATTACGTAAACTCAATCAGCAAAACAGCCATATTCACCTACCGTCATTCAGAAGTTGAGGGACCCCGTTTATGTCAGCTAGAATATATACCCACATACAAAACAAAATGAAAATCAAAAGCAATTTAAATGACAGATTGACAAATCAATAAGGCAACAAATATTTCAGAGGCAGTTCAAGGCTAGTACATATAGTTCTGTCTTCCTGCTCTGCCCTCTTTAGCATGGGGGTTCTAGTCTCCCAGTCATAGAATGCAGCTGAATTTCTGACACTCTGACCTTTTCCAGGCATAAAGAAGGGGAATGGATGAAGAAACAAAGTACAGGTTCCTGGAATCTGGCCATCCTTTAAGGTATTCACCAAAGCTCTACTTAGTGACTTATTTTCATCTCCTTGTTGGGACCATGGCATATTGCATTCTTTAGATAAAAGATGACTAGACAAATAGTGGGGCCAAATAGGTTGAGTTGGTGAACACCATTGTGTTTGACACATTATCAACAAGTGAAGGCAATTGAGTCTATATTTCAATTTTTTTGTCTTATATTTAATAGAGAAAATAAGGGAGATTAGACCCATTTGATGAACTACTGTATGTTGTCCTGAAATTATTATGTCATTTGTATTGAAGGAATCAAGAGGACTGAATAGTCAAGAGGCTTCAGATAAGAAATGTAGAAAAGGAATTGCCAAAGAATGACTGGTACGAATGTATTTTTTTGTTTTATATCAAATTAAATCTTGTAAGTAGCTTTTGCTTGACTTTCTGCTATGTTTCTGTTATTTTGTGCTTCATATTATTTCTATAATTAGGTTAAGTTAATGTAAGTTGATATATGTTAATCCATACTATATTAAAACTTCTAACTTTTGTAATATTATGTGACTGTTAACATTTTCTATAGCAGAGACCATTTAACAACAACAACAACGATTAAAAGCATGCTATTTCATACTTTCAGTTGTCTTAGTCCTTGAACTTAAAAATATGTAATCCCAGATCAATGAAAGTTAATACAAATAATTTGTTTGGACCAGAAAAATTAAAAAAAAAAAAGCTTTTTACTTCAATTCTGTTTTGTCCAAATGGCATAGGGCAAATGATGGAAAAAAAGCAAGAGGTGCAAGAGCTGAGGAAAAAGCAAGAGATACAAAACAATGACCTCTTCAACAGCTTGGCATTGTAACAACTACAGTCATTTGGAAACATTTTGGACCCTGAACCAAAGAACTCTATTATTATGTAGAATATGAGAGTCAAAATTTATAACAGTAATCCTGAAATTGAAGGGTAAATTACTTAGCTATTATAATTTAACATGCTTGAATGTTTATTTTAAAGTATCCTACACAATATAAATATAAATCTGGCTCTGTATTTCCCAACAACACATTGATTTTCAGCTATTTCAGTAATGGAATAGATCTCAACAAAGTACCATTTTATGATAGAAGTAATCATTTTTAGTGAGTTATCTATTTAATGCTATATCAAATTGTGAGAAATTTACTACTTTTATTTAAAAGCTGCCCTATTTTATATGCAAAAATTCTATTTAAGCTGTTCCAAGGGCATGATATTTCAAGGGATTCTCCTATAATATATTTTCTGTGTATCTTTTGCTAGCATGTAAACGTTCTAGCAGTTAATACACATTAATAATTTAAAATTAGTCAGGTGTGAAGTTGTGTTTCCAAGATGGTGACATCTAGGAGACAGATTAAGCTCCAAACATGCTATAGTATAGTTATAAACAGATAAGATACTTTTTCAAACAAAAATAATTTTGGTAGACATACCCAGACACTGGTAACAACAGTTTAGCTAAAAAACTGACAAACTGGGAGGAGAACTGCAGGTTGGCAGGACCATGTGAAACCCCTGGAGAGTGTGGAATGTGAGGGAGTCCTCATGCTCTGGCAGGTTCTTTCTCCATGAACCTCTCTGGCCTCTCACAGAGAAGGCCTAAAATAATCACTAAGAAGCGTCCAGTGTCATGGAGAACAGAGGGAGGAAACAACAGACATGTAGGAGGAACAAGTACCACTACCCCTATCGTCCCCCTCTATCTCCATGACAAAACAAAAGCCTTAATCTGCAAGAAGACAAGTAACACTACTGGCCTTATGGCACTGGCTAGTTTTAAGATCCTTATACCACAGGTGAAGCAGCATATAATTTGAAGGTAGAACCTATCTACTTAAAGATATAGTCATTAAAGATGTAAAGATCTATATTTTAAATCCCAATCACTAAAAAATATAAAATATGTATCAGTAATAAATCAATGGAGGAGGTAAAATGATATAATCTAGTTTATCATTGTTTATTGATGTCAACATATGTAGAGCGTGGGTAAAAATAGAAAAAAAGAAAAGATGAAATGAGTAGAAAACATCTGGAAGTTGCTAAATTTTTAATCCAACAATATCCATAATCGAATTAAACATGAATGGCCTAAATATAACTTTCTAAAGACAGCAATTTTCAGATTGGATCAAATAGCAAAATCTAATTTTATATTGTCTATAAAAATGCAGTTAATATATAAAGACAGAGATAAGTTAAAAATAATAAGATGAATAAAGACATACTATACAAACATCCCTCCAAAATTAAAATAGTTATATTAATATCAAAAAAGTAGACTTTAGCACAAGGAATAATGTCAGGAATAGAAGGAGCCACGATTAAGGGTCAATTCTGTAAGGAGAAATAATGGGTCTAAGTGTATGTATTCCTAATAACAGTTTCGAAATAAATAAGACAAAAATTGATGTTAGAAAACAAGTAGGTAATTGCAGATTTCAATAATATTCTCTCAGTAATTGATAGAACAATTTGACAGAAAATCAGTAATAATATAGAAAAGTTGCTAGCAAGCAAATATGCTGATTAACACTTATAAAACATGCTTAGCAGCAACAGAGGAATACACATTCTTTACAAGGGCATACTGAACATTCTCCAAGGTAAACCATAATCTAAGCCATCAGAAACAACAACAAAAACAACAGCAACCAAAAACACCCAACCAACTTAAAATAGTAGAAATCATATCAATTACATTCTAATAACATAATGAAAATTAGCTAGAAATTAATCACAGACACATATATTTTAAAACCTCAAATTCTTCTTTGAATATGTCCCGGGATTCTGGTAGGTTGTGTCTTTGTTCTCGTTGGTTTCAAAGAACATCTTTATTTCTGCCTTCATTTCATTATGTACCCAGTAGTCATTCAGGAGCAGGTTGTTCAGTTTCCATGTAGTTGAGCGGTTTTGAGTGAGTTTCTTAATCCTGAGTTCTAGTTTGATTGCACTGTGGTCTGAGAGACAGTTTGTTGTAATTTCTGTTCTTTTACATTTGCTGAGGAGAGCTTTACTTCCAACTATGTGGTCAATTTTGGAATAGGTGTGGTGTGGTGCTGAAAAAAAATGTATATTCTGTTGATTTGGGGTGGAGAGTTCTGTAGATGTCTATTAGGTCTGCTTGGTGCAGAGCTGAGTTCAATTCCTGGGTATCCTTGTTAAGTTTCTGTCTCTTTGATCTGTCTAATGTTGACAGTGGGGTGTTAAAGTCTCCCATTATTATTGTGTGGGAGTCTCAGTCTCTTTGTAGGTCACTCAGGACTTGCTTTATGAATCTGGGTGATCCTGTATTGGGTGCATATATATTTAGGATAGTTAGCTCTTCTTGTTGAATTGATCCCTTTATCATTATGTAATGGCTTTCTTTGTCTCTTTTGATCTTTGTTGGTTTAAAGTCTGTTTTATCAGAGACTAGGATTGCAACCCCTGCCTTCTTTTGTTTTCCATTTGCTTGGTAGATCTTCCTCCATCCTTTTATTTGAGCCTATGTGTGTCTCTGCACGTGAGATGGGTTTCCTGAATACAACACACTGATGGGTCTTGAGTCTTTATCCAATTTGCCAGTCTGTGTCTTTTAATTGGAGCATTTAGTCCATTTACATTTAAAGTTAATATTGTTATGTGTGAATTTGATCCTGTCATTATGATGTTAGCTGGTTATTTTGCTCGTTAGTTGATGCAGTTTCTTCCTAGTCTCGATCGTCTTTACATTTTGGCCTGATTTTGCAGCGGCTGGTGCTGGTTGTGCCTTTCCATGTTTAGTGCTTCCTTCAGGAGCTCTTCTAGGGCAGGCCTGGTGGTGACAAAATCTCTCAGCATTTGCTTGTCTGTAAAGGATTTTATTTAGAGAACCAATACAAGAATGGATATTGAATTGCTTACCACTAAGTGGGAAAAATTGTGGAATACTATGATTACTCTTAATGTTTATTAACTTTATTTGAGGATCTTGTTTTGGAGAGGAGAAATGGGAATAAACTTGTCCACAAATTCTGAATTTTATTGTTCCAGCTTTACTCCTGGGGCATTAGCTCCCACACACATTTAGGTGATGCAAGAGAAAGCACAATTGAGACCTTACCCCGGCTTCAACTGATAAGTCCTCAATGAAGGTAGGAGGGGCACCGGAGGTATTTTTCAAATCACTGTTTGTGCCAACATGAAAGTTTTTGTGGTTCAAATAGAGTTCGTGGACACCTAGGAAACAGAAACAGGAGACAGTGAGGAAGAGAAGATCTGAATTAGCAAGTATGCATGTGTAGGGATGGAAACAGAGTAGAGATTGGACTTACAGAGTCCCTCCTAACATATAGAGTATAGCAGAAAACATGGCTTTGCATACCCAACATGACTGTAAAAGGACTTCAGCTTCTATGCTGAATGGTCTCTCTCACTTTTGCTTGAATTTTCTCACCCTTGAGAAAGCCAGCTGCCATGCTATGGAGCAGCTCTATAGAGAGACTCTCATGTCAAAGAACGGAGGAATACCAACATATGTATCAATAAGCTTAGAAGTGGCTTTACAAGCCCTGCACCCAAACCGTGCGTTTTCAGATGTGACCATAGACTCAGCAGGCCAACAGCTTGAATATAATCTGAGAATAGACCTAGAGACAGAGGCTCTCAACTAAGAGACAGTGAGATTCCTGACACTGAGAAACTGTTAGAAAATGCATAATTATTGTTTTAAGTCGTTACATTTGCAGTAATTTCTTACACAGAAATAAATAATACACTCTCCTCTCGCATCCCTCTCTGAGAGCTGTGCCCCAGGCACAAAGCCTTAGGTTCTCCAATGTACCGTATTTTCCCTGATGTCTGAAGCTTCCTAACAGTGCCACCCAGATAAAATGCTCACTCTTAATATATCTAAATAACCGCAGCTGCTGCCTAAAATGTAAACTGGCAAATACATGCCCCTCGCAACATATTGTCGTGATGTTTTATGCATTTTTAATGTTAACTATTGTAGTTCAGAATTATACTTTTTAATGATTATTTGACAAATTCCTGAAGTTCCCATTAAATTGTAACCTTCATGAAGACACGGTAATTTTTTTTTTCATTCTAGCATTTGACTAGGTCCTAACAGAGTTTTTGATTGGTATGTATTTATTCAAAAACTTATGATTTCATGAGAGGCATATCCATTAGATAGGTGGTATAAAATTATTACAATTTACAGGTAATTTACCTGGAAAATTCTAGTAACACAACAACAAAATTAAAAAGAAGGCATTTGTTAAATTGTCTGGAGATCTAACTACATGCCCAAATATTACTTTTCCTAATGAAAACTCATAATCAGATAGGAAATATAATGGAAAAAAACAATCTTTTGAAATAGAACCAAAAAACCCTTATAGTCTTATCAGGAAATTTGTAGAACTTCAATATTATTGAAGATTATTGAAAGTCTTAAAAGAACAGTTCAATAAATGGAAATAAATATAGTTATCTTGTTCGTGTATGGGAAGACTGTATGTTACAAATGTGCTTCTGTTAGCCATATAATACACTAAGATGATATTATATTTATAAATTACATGAAATATGTATATGTTTTTAATTTTCATTATTAAAATTAATGATGACTCTGAATGGAACTGTTAGGTAAGAAGCGTTATCTGTGGGAGAGATCTCTAATGTCAGAGGGTACTTCCATTGCTACCTACCTAACATCAGACAAATAGCTTCCTTTTTCTTAGACTAAATTCTTTATTAGAGATAGGAATTTAATTTAGTAGAAACTCCTTTAAGATTTGTTATAAGGATTACGAAAAATCATTAATGTAAGTTCATAGCAGATCACCTGACAATTGCAAGGCAATTAATTTATGTTTGCTATTGTTACTGTTATTATTGTTACTGTTATTGGTATAATTAGTGCTGCTACAGCATTATGAAATTGGACAATTTCTGTTGTGCCTTTAAATTGCATGGTAAAATGAGGACATACCATTTCTGAGCAGTGCCTCTCATTAAAATCACCTGGAATTCTTTTTAAGAATTTAGTCCTCTGTGTGTGTACCCCATTATCATATTTGGGAATGGGGATCTGGAAATCCAATTTTTGTAAAGTGATTTTTCATTCACACTCAAGTTATAAATGGTAAATATGACAGTGTTAGCTTGTGAATTAAAGTTAGATTCTGGATGGGAATTCTAATCTACCTGCAATTTAAACTCTAGGAAGTATCTAATTTTAATTTATTTAAAGCCAAATGACTTTTCTTTTTTACTAATGAAATTCAAATTTATTTTATTGGTGTATTATTTCTTGCTTAATTTTTTAAAAGCATTTTTAAGATGAATTCATTAATCATACCCTTAATTTTAGTTAATGGAGAACTAAATTCCAGAAAATGGTTATGTAATTACAGTAAAATTAATCATAATACAGTTGAAATAATCACATTTAAGGATGTGCAATCTCTTCTAATAGGGATTTGATTTCAACTTATATTTACATAATTCCAAATATAATTCAAAGTACTCTAATAATATATATGAAGTTAAACACTAACTGCTGTTAACTGTTTATTCTGTTCCCTCCTGGTAATATTTATAAAAAGGAATGTGAAACTTGGGGGTTCAAGATGGCTGACTAAGAATATGTGTTAACTTCTTTTTAAAATCACATTGAAATTACAAAACATCCACAAACTAACTAAGAGTATTCCCTTAAGAATAAATTATTGAGATACTTCTATACAATACAAAGCCAGCAAAATCAGAAGACAAATCTTAGCAAAAATGTCCGCAATACAATATAGGCAAAATTAAGAAACCTCAAAATACTGAGATTTCGAAGCATGATTCCTCAGATGCATCAGACCAAGAAACATGACCTGGAAACTGGAAGAGGATGGTCTTATAGTCAAATATAACTTTTATTAGTGTTGTTCCAGTTACACCTGTTATAATCTTCTGTATCTAGAGTATTTATTCCAGAATAAAAGAGATTCAGTTAGATTCTCAGAGAAGGTATTGGAGCAAGAGAGAGTGTTTAGAGCTGGGAGGCATTTAGGACTATTTCTTGTTTCTGTAGGAAAATATCTTCCTTCCTATTCAACAGGAAAGCTGGACCAGACTCCAATGTGCAGTTACAATCAAACTCATAACTCATATAAACTGAAACTGTATCTATTGTTTGGAAAAGAAAAATATTTAATATTGGACTTAGGGATTAAAAAGAAGCTACTTAAACAACTATTAACATTGGTAAATGTTAACCACTGTTATAAATTTATACAGAAAACTTATAATTGCCAAATATTTGAGAAGAGTATAGAAGAGAAATACCAGCCAGAACATATGAAATAATTATCTGTTATGGTGGAAGAATTAATGCAAAAAATGCAATTAACTTAACATATTGATTAGTGTTTGAGAAGATGGCATTCCTATGAAGTAAGAATACCCTTATATGAAACCTAGTCATCAGTTTCAGAATTCAAAATAAATGCAAATGCAATCTCAACAACATAGACCGTGGTGAAAAATATAGGGAGAATATAAAATAAACAAAGAATTCAGATAAATAATTAGTAGGACGTTTCACTGAATTAAAAATCTTTAAAAATTGATGGCACTTTCATTTGAAACAGTCAGGTGAAAATAGTAAACACCCTAAATAATTATAAAATTATATGTACTCTAGAAAAAAGACATATTTACAATTTAAAAAATTTTATGGCTACATAGTATTTCATGATGTATATGTGCCACATTTTCTTTCTCCAGTCTATCACAGAGGGGCATTTGGGTTGGTTCCATGTCTTTGCTATTTTAAATAGTGCTGCAATAAATATACGTGTGCATGTGTCTTTATAGCAGATGATTTATATTCCTTTCGGTATATACCCCGTAGTGGAATGGCTGGGTCAAATGGTATTTCTGGTTCTAGATCTTTGAGGAATTGCCATACTGTCTTCCACAATGGTTGAACTAATTTACGTTCTCACCAACACAGTAAAAGCATTCTTATTTCTCTACAGCCTCACCAGCACCTATTGTTTCCTGACTTTTTTTTTTTTTTTTTGAGACGGAGTCTCACTCTGTCACCCAGGATGGAGGGCAGTGGCATGATCTCGGCTCCCTGCAACCTCCACTTCCCAGGTTTAAACAATTCTCTGCCTCAGCACACTGAGTAGCTGGGATTACAGTCGCCCGCCACCACGCCCGGCTATTTTTTGTATTATTAGTAGAGACGGGGTTTCACCATCTTGGCCAGACTGGTCTTGAACTCCTGACCTCATGATCCACCTTCCTCGGCCTCCCAAAGTGCTGGAATTACCAGGCATGAGCCACCATGCTCAGCCTGTTTCCTGACTTTTTAATAATCACACTTCTGACGGGCATGAGACGGTATCTCATTGTGCTTATTATTTGCATTTATCTGATGATCGGTGATGTTGAGCTTTTTTTCATGTTTGTTGGCCCCATAAATGTCTTCTTTTGAGAAGTGTCTGTTTGTATCTTTTGCTCACTTTTTGATAGAGTTTTTTTTTCTAGTAAATATGTTTAAGTTCCTTGTAAATTCTGGATGTTAGACCTTTGTCAGATGTGTAGGTTGCAAATATTTTCTCCTAATCTGTAGGAGAACAGGTTGCCTGTTCACTCTGATGATAGTTTCTTTTGGTGTGTAGAAGCTCTTTAGTTTAATTAGATCCCATTTGTCAATTTTGGCTTTTCTTGCAATTGCTTTTGTCATTTTTGTCATGATGTCTTTGCCCATGCCTATGTCCTGAATAGTATTGCCTAGGTTTTCTTCTGGGATTTTTATGGCTTTGGGTTTTACATTTAAGTCTTTAATCCATCTTGGTTAATTTTTGTATAAGGTGTAAGGAAGGCGTCCAGTTTCAGTTTTCTGCATATGGCTAGCCAGTTTCCCAGCACCATTTACTGAATAGGAGATCCTTTTCCCATTGCTTGTTTTTTCAGGTTTGTCAAAGATCAGATGGTTGTAGATGTGTGATGTTATTTCTTAGGTCTCTGTTCTGCTTCATTGGTCTATATATCTGTTTTGGTACCTATACCATGCTCTTTTGGTTACTGTGGCCTTGTAGTATAGTTTGAAGTCAAGCAGTGTGATGCCTTCAGCTTTGTTCTTTTTGCTTAGGATGATCTTGGCTATATGAGGTCTTCTTTGATTCCATATGAAATTTAAAATAGTGTTTTCTACCTCTGTGAAGAATGTCAATGATAGTTTGATGGAAATAGCATTGAATCTATAAATTACTTTGGTCAACATGGCTATTTTCAAGATATTCATTCTTCACATCCCTTATTAGCTGTATTCCTAGGTATTTTATTCTCTTTGTAGTGATTGTGAATGGGAGTTCACTCATGATTTGGTTCTCTGCTGTCTATTGTTGGTGTAAAGGAATGCTTGTGATTTTTGCGCATTGTTTTCGTAACCTGAGACTTTGCTGAAGTTGCTTATCAGTTCAAGAAGTTTTGGGGCTGAGATGATGAAGTTTTCTAAATATAAAATCATGTCATCTGAAAACTTGAAGCTATACAGTCTGTGGTGTTTTGCTATGGCAGCCCTAGCGAACTGTAACACCTGCGAGAGTCAGTTTTGGGTGTTTGTGGATAGGCGATAGTCCTCACTTGTTCAATTACTAGTCTGTAAAGGCATTTTATGAATGTGATTAATGTTCTTTTCAGTTTATTCTAAATAGTGGGCATTATGTCAGACATTCTGGGTTGGACATTTTCAACTAGACACGTGTTCAGAGCCAAACTGATGCTTTGTTGGAAGGAAAAGAAATTCTGCCTGTAGACGGCAGCTTTAGCTCATGTCCCAGAGCTCCAGACTGTCCTTCCTGACAGCCTACTCTGTAGATCAGACAATGAGTCTCTCTCTCTTTCTCTCTGTCCTTCTCCCTCTTTCTCTCTCTCTCTTCACACTCACACATGCACACACAAACACATACACACTGGCACACAAGCACACGCATACACTCACACAAACACTCACACACGGTACTGTTTCTTTAATGAAACCCCAACTGATACAGATTTTATTTACTTTTCATTTCTTAAATAAACTTTTTATTTTGAAATAACTGTATACTTGAGGAAATGTTAAAGGATAGTCCACAGAATTTTCATACATGCCCATTGCTCAATTTTCCCATCTTACATAATCTTGATACATTTGTCAAAAAAAATAGAAATTAACATTAGTACATTCGTATTAACTAAACTAAGGCATCATTTACCTTTCATTAATTTTTGATTCAGATTTTATATGTGTGGTAGGTTTCTTAGTTTCTAGGAGCTGCTGTAAGAAATCAGCATGAACTTGGTTGCCTAAAACAACCAAAATTTATTCCATTAATTTTTTCAGAGTTCTGGATGCCAGAATTCCAAAGTCACTGTCGCTGGACTGAAATCCCAGCCACACACACCTTCCTGAGGCCCTGAAGAACCAGTTCTTGACTCTTCCGGGTTCTGGTGGCTGCAGGCATTCCCTCACATAGGGCTCCATCACTCGTCTTCAAGGCCAGCACCCTTAAATCCCTCTCTGCCTTCCCTATGTGTTCAAAACTTTCCTCTCAGCCCCTTTTATAAGCAATGCATATGATGGCATTTAAGTCACAGGAGGATAATCCCGTATAATCCATCATCTGAAAATATGAAATTTAATCACATCCACAAAGACCCCTGTAGTTTTTTTGAAATGTAAAGTAAACATTCACAGGTCCCAGAGATTAGGATAAGGCCCTGGATATCTTTTAGGGAGCCAATTTTCTTCCTACTACAATGCGATTACAATATTAATAGATACCTACAGTAATAATTGTTTTATTTTAACTGGTATCGAGAAGTAATTTGATGTAAATATCTAATATTTACCTTCAAAACATTTCTAATTAAGACATAAAAGGATTATAAAGAAGTTTCCTTCTATTGAGAAAGTGTATTTTTGAAAGCACAGCCATCATTCTACATGTGTGCACTGTGAAGATAGCAAATGCAAATGAATGAACTCTTTATAAATCAGTGCATAAATAATAGATATTGCAAAAAATCTAATTCTAATAGAGCTTCAAGAATGTCAAAATATATCATTATTAAGAAATTATCATAAATCAACAGAATAGGAGGAAAATTAATGTGTAATAATAACAAATAAAGAATAATAATCTTTTATTTCTCAGAATTAGTTATTAATATGAGCAAAATCCAGTATTATTACACATACATATTGGGGAAACTAGAAAAAATGTGATCTTATATATTTTAAAAGTTTACAAGTTACCCCGAAGCAAATATGGGGAAATGGAATTCACAGAATACGTAGGAGAATTCAATGGATAGTGTCAATAAATAAATAAATGAAAGGATTGTTATCATTTTTTCAAATATCAAAGTAAAGTTTAATGCTGTTCATTCATCTTATTGAACTAGCACCTGATCCACTGAGAAATAGTCTCAATCTCATTAACTTGAGGCTGCTGACATTCCAAATGAAATAAACTGAGACGAAGAAAATATTGTTTATAGGCAGTTTTTGTAAAAAAGAATGTCTATCAGCAGCTCTGTAGCTTGAACACATACAGAAATACATCTATTACATTTAACTAGAATGGGGCACATGAATCAGTTTCCCTGTTCTGAACTGCTTAAGGGCAGACGTTTCATTTTATTTCTTCCTTGCTTTTCTGCATTAAAAACTGATTCTGTCTTTGACAGGCTGCACTGTAGATGGCCTTGTTACAGTGCACGGGCATTCTGGTGAATGACTTTCATTACTCTGGGACTAGGTCCTGTCGCTGTGAAAATCAGGTAAAAAATATAAGAATAGTTTCCTTTTTGTAAAGAGGAAAATGCCAGGAACTTTTCTTAAAACTCTAAATATTCCTTTCTACAGAAATGAGAAAGAAGGCCTAAGCATCTTTTTTTTTAATGAAATAAGATATTTGGCAAGTAACTAATTATCTGGTTTCTCAGAATTAAAGGTCACTCTCTTTTTCTTTCTTTCTCTTTCCTTCCTTCCTTCCTTCCTTCCCTCCCTCCCTCCTTCCTTTCTCTTCCTTCCTTCCTCCCTCCTTCTCTTTCTTTCTTTCTTTCTTTCCTTCTATCTTTCCCTCTTTCCTTCTTTCTTTCTTTCTCTTTCTTTCTTTTTTTCTTTCTTTCTCTTTCTTTCTCCCTTTCTCTCTCTCTTTCTCTTCCTCCCTCCCTTCCTCCCTCCCTCTCTCTCTCTTTCTTTTCTTTCTTTCTTCCTTGCTTTCTTTCTTCTCCCTTTTGTCCTTCCTTTTCTTTTTTTTTTTTGCTTAAATTATCTTGTAATTTTATGTAAATAATGTATTTTTAATTCTTCGGAGTTGATTCTGTTTTAGAAACAACACGAACAGCCAGTCTTTACAAACAGCTTTTTGAGATGATGGTAATTTATAAATGCTGAGCTCCATGAATTTAGCACTCATGTCTTTGGTAAATTTATAGAAATTCCACACTCTAGAAGCAAACTTGTGTCCAAGTAACTGCTAAATAAATATTTTTGAATGAATAAAAAGTAAGTCATATTTAGTTTGGGCTGAACATATGACACGCAAATTAATAAAAAATCTATAATTTCATTAAAATCTCAGTTCTATCTGGGCCCACTGACTATTAAATAATGTATATTCTGCAAACACGTTAATGCCTTTCTAGGTGGTATACTATTTGTCAATAAATAATGTGCTTGTTAATATACTGTCATTAGTTAAAATCCTAGAGTAGCTCACTATATAACAATGATTGGGCCAGGCGCAGTGGCTCACACCTGTAATCCCAACACTTTGGGAAGCCAAGTCGGGTGGATCACAAGGTCAAGAGATGGAGACCATCCTGGCCAACATGGTGAAACCCTGTCTCTACTAAAAATACAAAAATTAGCTGGGCGTGGTGGTGCACTCCTGTAGTCTGAGCTACTTGGGAGGCTGAGGCAGGACAATTGCTTGAACTCAGGAGGCGGAGATTGCAGTTAGCCAAGATCGCACCACTGCACTCCAGCCTGGTAACAAAGAGAGACTCTGTTTAAAAAAAAAAAAAAGTTCAAGTTCATATGCTAAAACCTAACATGGATAAAAAATATAGATAGCTTCAGGAAATATGCCAGGTCAAACATTTATTTGATGAAGGATAATTCTTCCAAGACTATAATGCTAGCAGGCAACACTTTGAGCTATCAGCTATTTATTTAATAAAAGCAATCATATGCATTTTATTTTGTGTATTAACAACCTATACAATAAAACATTTCCCAAGGAACCTAATTACTCATTAGAAAGATTATTTTATTATGAACATATCTAAAATATTAATTTTATTGCTCATGGTATCTGAATGTGTCTGTTACCCAGTCAAGTCAATGCTGGTATCATAATTAACCCAATGTCTCAGTTATACAGAAATAAACCTCAAAAATATACTCTTAAAGTATAACAAACATCAATGACCTTAATTCTTGCATTGAGATTTAATTAAGAGTTAATGAAAATTCTTCCAAAGAATGAGGCCTCAAGTTGTACTTAGTGTAGAGACAAATCCCACAATGAAGTTTTCTCCAAATCATGCTTTATCCCTTCTTTTTTCATCTTGGATTGGAAATTTTTGTTCATTTATATTCAGATCCCTTTAGAAAAACATATTATTCTATGAAAAATTGCTTGAGTGTATTTGGCAGCCAAATTCAGAAAACGTGCCCAAATCTGCAAACATTGACAAAAAAAAAAAAGAAACACCCGAGAGGCATTTGAAGAGACTCACAAAAAACGTTTACGTTCTGAGACAATCTTTACTAATTGTTTTCTCCAGCCACACGGAGATCACTGATTTTAACTATCTTCTGAGGTCTGGAGACTAAATATTTGTCAGCTGCCCAATTTGTTCTGAAAATGTTAGCTCTCAGGAGAAATCTTCGCCTTTCAGACCTGTCTCGTCTTAACATTAGTCTCTAGCTGTCAATGCCGCAGTATGTATATTCCTAAGAGATGACACAAAGATCTAAGAAATCTCCTAATTAGGATAGAAGGGAATATCTAAGAAAGATATTGCTCCCTCTTTTTCTCTCTCTCTCTCTATCACAAACACAGCATGTGGTCAGTAAAATGTGGATTTGTGTAATATTTACAACGTTGCTTATGTGATGTATTCCTAAAATCTTTAACATTTATAGAGCATCATTCCTAGACAAAGTTGTGAAGTGATAAAAGCCTGCTTTTACTGACATCGGCCTGACATTGAGTATTTTACCTTTTTTGGAGGTGCAGATTGTTCTAGCTTTTTTGTTACTCCATGTCCTTCATGTGCCTTTCTCCTTCCAATCACTCGTTCTTCCAGCATTGGAGCTTACATCTGTAAAATTCACTCAACTTAGGTATGCACTATTGTGCTATCGAATTAACTAGGTCTTATTTTATGTGTGTTTTGCACTTCAGCAGAAAAGAAAATTTAAAACCTTGATTAGGTTTTCATTTTCAAAAAAATATATACTATGTGTATACCATCATAGTCTTCAAATCTGTGACTGAATTACTTACAAATAGTTTTATAATGAAGTTATTAATAAATTAAAAGTTAAAGTGCTTCGATATAAAATAATAGGTAGTCTTTAACTTGGAGCTTTATAACATTTGACAAAGTCAATTTTCAAATTGTTTTTGAATAACCCAATTAAAAATGATCTAAAAATTTGAATAGAAATTTCTCCAACAAATACATAGAAATGGCCAACAGGTATATAAAAAATGCTCAATATCATTAATCATCAGGTAAAGGCAAATCAAATATTACAATGAGATATCACTTCACACCTGTTAGATGGCTATCATCAAAAAGATGAAGGCAGCAAGTATTCGTAAGGATGTGGAAATATTGGAACTCTTGTACACTGTTAGTGGGAATGCAAAATAATGAAATCTCTTTGAAATACAGTGCCAGGTTCCTCAAAAAATTTAAAATGTAACTACTGTATGATCAAACAATCTCACTTCTGTATGCTTATTTAAAATAATTGAAATCAGGATCTTAAAGAGATATTAGCACACCTATGTTCATTGCAGCACTTTTCAGATTAGCCAAGATGTGGAATCAACCTAAATGTTCATTTACAGATGAATGGATAAAGTAAATTTAGTACGTACATGTAAGAATATTATTTAGCCTTTAAAAATAAGGAAATGCTGCAATAGGCAATAAATAACATGAACATACGGTGAAGACATTATGCTAAGGGAAAAAAGCCAGACACAGAAAGACACTTACTGCATGATTCCACTTATAGGAAATATCTAACATACTCAAATTCATAAAATCAAACAGAGAGATGATGGTTGCCAGGGGGTAAGGAGGTACTAGACAATAGGCATAATGTTTTAGTCAAGTGAGATGAATGAACTCCAGTGATCCATTGTACATTGTGCCTACTGTCAACCATAATATATTGTATACTTAAGAATTTGTTAAGAGGGTGAATCCCATATTATATTCTGATCACAATATTTTTTGAAAAACTCAAAAAAATTTTAGATAAAAATTTTAAAATATACATCTGAAAAAATGAATTATTCAAGTTATTTCAAATATTAGTGCTATAAATATGTTTTACTGAATATTATTGTTTTTCTTTTTTTAAAGCAGTGACTTAAAATAACTTCAGGGTATGACATCTGGAACTATGTCTTTTTTTCTGGAGTCAATGTTATTTTCAAAAATACACTGTATTAAATTATCAGGATAACATTTGGTATTTAAAGTATATATATTACTGTTTTATAATAGCTAAAAAGGTATTTCCTTTTACCTGTACAAAACTGTTGAATGTTTTAATCAATTCTTTATGTTTTAGGGAAGTTATTTATTTTTCCTTTTTTAAAGGTAGAGTCTTGCTGTGTTGTCCAGGCTGGAGTGAAATGACATGACCAAGCTCATTGCAGCCTCTATCTCTGAGGCTCAAGCAACCCTCCCACCTCAGCTTCTTAAGTTGCTGGAGACTACAGGCATGCAACACCATGCCTAGCTATTTTTTTTTTTTAATTTTTTTAACCAGCTGGCCTTGAAGTCCTGAGCTCAAGCAATCCTCCTGCCTTGCCCTCCAAAAGTGCTGACGTTACATGTTTGAGCCACCGTTCCTGGTCTGGGAAGTTATTTTTAAAGTGCGATTTGATTTTTATTATCCCCTTGGAAAATGTGAGATAATATTTGCTTGCTTTCTTGTCCTTGTGTTCAATTTGTTTGTTTTATCCAATTTACTTTAGCTGTATTTTGTTTTAAAATATCAAAATATATAATTATGTATAATCTTTTGTGAATTGTATCTGAATTATTGTTGCATATAAAGAGTTGTTCTAAATTATAATGTTTAATAAATTAAAGCAACTCTCTTTGAAAAAGGTCCATATATTTTTGCTTCTTTAATATAAGCACATAATTTATAGTAAAGGTTACCAATAGTTTGAAGTTAATTTTTAACCATATGAAGTTAATTTTTAACACAATGCTCTTTTACATCCCTCGAGGAAATTTCATACACTCAAATAGAATCAATTTCTGAAACACAGAAGCCATGTCTGTCAAGAATACAAGGAACTTACTACTGGAAAGTAAAGTACTATAGCATAATCTTTAACATTTTCCTGTAACATCCAAGATGACTACAGAGCCTAATCAATTTTTTCCCTCAGAACTCTATTGAAAATCTATCCACATGATTTACTGGATTTTGGTTTTCATTTGTGCTTCTAGAGAAGAGTCAATTCTTCACATGATATTTTATTTAATATTTGAAATTATAAAATACATTTAGAATGTTATACAGAGTTTTATATCTAATGGATAATAAAACTAAAATGATTTTGTGACTTGAAGACTTTTTTCAAACTCCATCAAACTTTGCAGGAGTCATTATAATTAATATAACTGAGTAAAGTTAATACGAACTCTCAAAAACTATGGATAAACTAAGATAGAACTCTAACTTACCTAATCTATATACAATATAATTTGAACATTTGACATATACCTCTATCTCCTTCACCAGCCTGAAAGTGGCATTATAGTTTAGCAGTTAAAGGCCAAGATACTGATACAACTCCTGACTTTGCCACTTCCCAGTTAAGTGGCCTTGAGTAATTTACTTAAATACCCTGGGCCTCGATTTCTTCATGTGTAATATAGGAATAGGACTAAATGTGTGAATTCTTGTGAAACATTTAGTCTCTCAATGCAATGCATTAAAAAGTAAGGGAAATTGCTCTATTTTACTCACAAAGTGGGCTTTTCATGATTTAAAAGATTTCTTTCTGTGTAATGTGTGGACACACACATTACTGGAAAAATTCATATGTTACCATGAAACGGTCTGCATCATGATACAGCAAGAAAAGCCTGAGAATAGCATTGTAAGACCCAGACCGCACTTTGTGTTATCTGTGTATCTAGAAGATCATTAATAAAGTTTGATATTGGTTGAGATTTTGGTTCATATTCATCTGATTTTACAATCAGTTCTTTGTTATGTCATTAGCCCATAATTTGTACTAAATAATTTTTGATTGACTACACATGAATAAATGAAGAGAAATATTTTGTTTTTTTAAGTGAACATAAAAATAAAATTGACTATATTTACCAATTGCCAGAAAGAATTAGCAATTCATATGAATAGTTTAAATAACTTGTCTTTTGCATTTTTGCTATTTTAACTTTTTAAATAAAAGGAAATCATATTTCCATGATCATATGTTTTAAAACACTATTTTTTACCATACTGATCAATTTTGGCACCTTTGACCACATATGAGTGAATATCATTCTGGCCCTTATTTTGTTTTATTGATCTCTTTGCTTATCATTATGCTTAAGAATTCTTAACCATAAGGATAAACATCCTTATGTAAAGTATGTCCTCTGTCTTTATTTTTCTCCTCCAAAATTGTTTTAGATGAGTCAGCTTGTTTATCTCTCCAAAAAAAGGCTGTTAAACCTTAGAAGAATTTAGGGATAATTTCATAATATTGAGTTTGTCTGTTGCTTCTCAGCCTTTTGGCTAAGATCAAGTGTAGGGTCTCTCAATCAATGATCATGGTCAGAAAAGAAAAGTACTTTTATCTGAGGAATACAAGTTATTTTAAACTATAAGGCCCAGAGAGAAAGTAAAATGATAAAGCAATCATGTCCTACTCCTCACTTTAAGCTATGTTTCCATCTCTTAAAACTGTTTACTATTGCCACAAGTAGCTATAAATTTACCTAATAATGGTACACCTGACACTATAACCTATACCCTGTAGCTTAACAATGTATAGCAAATCACTAATCAATGTTATTTCTGTAAAATAATGAGAATTGCTCACAAACAACTTTGTATTGGGCCATTCCATGTCCCCCTACCCCGCCCTTTTTTTTTCTTCTTTTAAAAACTGCTTGTGAAAAAGGCCGAAGGAAGCTCACATGCAAGATTATTTGGGTTTGAGCATTCCCATCAGCTGTCTTCACTTTGGCGCAAGTAAACTCTTTATATTTTGTGCCTTAGCCTTTTATTTTTAGATTGACAATGATACATTTTTCCACTTACTTAAGTTTTCTCTAATTTCTCTCAGTAATGTTTTGCAATATCTAGTCCCTACAACTTACCGTTATTTGGTCAGCTTTGTCATAAAGTATTTTCTGTTTGTTGATACTACCACAATATTTTAAATTATTCAATTTTCAATTTTTTATTGCCAGTATATGGAGTTTTGTGTATTGACATTGTAACCTGTCTCCTTGCTAAACTCACTTGGTAATTCTAGAAGATTTTTAAATAGATTCCTCAATATTTTATATGTGCATAAACATCAACTGTGAATGAAGATGGATTTATTTATTCCAATCTAATATACATGACTTTTATTTTTTCCCTTGCTTAATTCTACCAATTGGTACTTTGAGTTCGTTTTTGAATAGATATAGTTGAGAAATCAAACGAAAATCTGGTCTGATAAACATTACTTACTTGCATATTTGAGTTCTTAGTGTGCACTGCAACCTAACCCAGTAGGTGAGCAAACTGAAAACCTAGCTTAGGAGTTTGCTTCTGTAACAGTAGCTGAGTCTTAGCCAATCACAGCCCAACACTCCAACCACTCACAGGTGGCCAACTGTTCCAACTGTGTTCAAATAAGGCAAATTCCAGCTGTAGCCAATCCTGCATTTCTGTACCTCATTCTTCTTTTCTTTCTATAAATCTTCAACCATGAGGCAGTGACACCCTGGAATCTCTCTGAATCTGCTCTGATTCTGAGGGCTACCCAAAACTTGCAAAATATTTATTCTGGCTCAATTCAACTCTGTTAATTTTAATTTGCCTAAAGTTGTAATTTTAACAAATTAAAAATGGAAAAACTTCATTGTACCCTATCATAGAAGAAATAGAGTTTGGCAAGAAATATTTCATGTAAGCAATGGGCTTTCTGGGCCACATACTTTCCATTACACCTTATCTTAGCCCAGTAGTCTAAAAATTCTGACCCAAACGTATGATGTTTAAATATTGTTGAACATTTATTTAGTGGAAACATAGATAAATAAATTCATTTTCAATAAATACAATTACTATGGCACTTTATGAATATTACAAAAGATTTAAATATATTGTCAAATTTTTGTTTATTTTATACTGCCTGTCATTTTTCATTTATCCATTATTGATAAATGGAAAACATGTGTCAGAAGGTACTCATACTCATTAAGTTTAGAGAAAACATACATAGACATAGTTCCAAGTCTTATCCCAGGCTAGGTTTGAAATTTTGTTTCTATTGTTTTTTTAGTTAGGTCCACATTAAGAAAATGTTTTCAACTTGACCGTTAATTTTTGTGTGCAGTTTATTTGATGTATTTTTCTAAGAAAACATAGTAAGAGTTTAAATGTAAACATTTAAATACACCATTCTTGTTAGGCACGTTTGGAAATTAAAGATGGTTGTGCTCATTGGCTCCTCTTGTTTATCAGGAATTGGTATAAGAATCAAGTTTTATTTGACCTTGCAACTTGAAACTAGGAAATGTGTATGACAAGATAAGAGATAGGAGCTAGCACAGAAGGTTAATTGTTTTAATGACATATTCTGTTTAGGTGAGATTTGGTATATATTATATTTTGTCATATTTCAAAGGAATAAAAAAGGTAATTGGCAATACATACAATTATTCTAATTATATGATAGGGATCCTTAATAGATGGTAACCCCTGAAAGTTCTCTGGCTCACCTATTTCCTTATCTGGCTGACTCTAACGTTGCCTAGAGTTAAAATTCAGTTGTCTCTGCCTGTCTTTCCATTTAGACAGGGCTCAACACCGTGTATCTCATTGACTCCATGTCTTTTATCCCAAGTTTCAAAGGCGTCTTCTTAAAATGCCCCTGACTGTTTGGTAAAAAGGTTCATTAAAAATGTCAAAGAGGCTAGAAGCAGGTATTTGTGGGTAGGAACATGACTTTCATTCTGAAGTTTAAGGAACTGGGAGCAAGAGGTTATAAGCACCTTTCACATTGCTGTACAATTCCTCTACCTTCCAGAAGTAACTGGCTACTTGATCAAGAACTGAGAGTCCTGGACCTGGTGCCACATAAAGGAGGCTCAGTAGCTTAAACAGGTGGCTTTGGAGTCTCTGTCCCTATCAAAAGACGTGAGGGAAAAGTATGTAGCCTCATCATAATTACAGAGGTGTCAAATTGGAATTGCTGATAATGCATAATAGGAGCCTTCTCTTGAAGGAGAGATAATTGTGGGTGATCCTCTGATAAAGCATTAAGAAAAAGGAATCTGTAATATACATCTCTAATTTAGCATAAAAGAGTCTCTTTTATTGCACTTTCATTGGTATTGCTACACAAGCTTTTATGTAATGTAAGGCTGCCTTTAAATAGGCATGAACTTTTCACTGTTTCATATGTTTCTCATTATCACATTATCCTTCTCTTCAAACTCATTTTAATACTGGTAAAAGTTGAGTTTGTTGTTGCTGAACATGGTGTAAAAACCTAGTTACACTTCCCAGAATAGCAAGATTTTCACATATACACATTTTCTTTATGTGCGAAGAAAAATTAATTGTCCATAAACACTCTTGAGCTCCCTATATGTGACTGCACTGAAACACTCAGTTTTTCTGTTCCTGATTCTTGCTTTATCCATCCTTGTGGAGGAGTTTTAAAAGACAGTTTATGTGCAGCTACACTTTATTGCATTTCTACCATTATGAGATTAAAAGGCCAATATCATTTTAAAGGTCAAAACTGACAGGTTATTTGCAATATTTTTATAGTTCTGCATGGGGAAAAATTAATTTGTTGCATCTGTTCACACTGGAAAAAAACTGTCTTGGAAAACATAGTTGTGAAAGACTTTTTTTAGAGTGAAGACTCATAGTTCTGCTTTTTGGAGTACTGCCTATAGTTTCAATAATATTATGAGAGCTAGAACATAAGTGTTAGTAACTAAAAGGTATAAATTTTGTGCCTAATAGTAGGATTATAAAATGCTTAAATTGTCTTTTATCCTGCTGTCAATTTTATCTTATCTGTTTGTCCCATAAACATTACATTTTAGCCTTTGTTTCCTAGAAAGTAGAGCAAGAGGTAATTCTTACATCCTAATTTTTTATTGTTGGCATGAAAATCAGACAAAGCAAGAATGTGAAAAAAGGACAGAAAATAAAAGGTAGGGTTTTATTAAACTGAGCACAGTTTCAAAGAGAACAAATAGGATTTCTCTGTAGTGTGATATGTCTATGAGTTTACTCAGAACCACAGATAGCAGATCATTTCCTTGAGGGAAGAAGAGAAAGACGCATCTATGTAGTATCTCCAGTCTCTTATTAATAAAAATCTTTGTAGAAAAATAATTCACCAGATCTGGGCCACTAGGGACGCAGAAGTTCCCAGCTGGACCCGAGTTTAGCCCAGTTGGACTGGATGCTGATGTTGCTGCAGCTCACGCTTAGGAGGGCACAATAGTGGCCTTGCCGAAGACCCATCCCTGCTTCCATGACTACTCTGAGATCGCTCATCGTGTTCAGAGGTGGGAGTCAGTCACTGCAGCTAAGGCAGGAAAATGAATGAGATCCAAGTTATTCTGGGTGGTACATGAACTGAATCTTTATTAGTTTACCCTTCATAGCAATTAAATAGCACTTATGCCTTTATATGGTACACAAAGCTGTTATTAGAAAAAGAGGCCATTGCTTCCTTCTCAGAAAAGAAGGAACAATTTCAGTTCTTCAAAGTAGTTGTCAATTTCAGTCTCCTCCAGAGACACAAAAAATGTTAGCAAACAAGATGGAGTCCTTGTTACTGCAGGTGGTCTCAGAACCAAAACTGATATTTATCATCTTCTTCCTTTATTAGTCATTCTAGATTTGACTCACCTTTGGCCAGCACTTGGCTAGTTCTCACTTGTTCGTCAGATGGAATGATGAAACTTCATCCTCTTGGTGAGTTAGACTTCAAGTATCTTGCCCTAGTTAAGCTCTGATCGATGACACTGAAAGGAGGGGCCATCTGGACTTCCTGGATTGCGTACGGGCTCAGAAAGCTGTGAAGCTCACTGATTTCCTGCTTCAGGACTTACTTCGGTCCTGCATGGATAATATTGAAGATATATGCTTAAAATATTCTTAACTTCAGGACTTGTGCATGTGTTTTCTTCCCCAAGAAAGCTATAAAGAGCAAATTTTTTTATTATTATTATTATACTTTAGGTTTTATGGTACATGTGCGCAATGTGCAGGTAAGTTACATATGTATACATGTGCCATGCTGGTGCGCCGCACCCACTAACTCGTCATCTAGCATTAGGTATATCTCCCAATGCTATCCCTGCCCCCTCCCCCTACCCCACAACAGTCCCCGAAGTGTGATGTTCCCCTTCCTGTGTCCATGTGTTCTCATTGTTCAATTCCCACCTATGAGTGAGAATATGCGGTGTTTGGTTTTTTGTTCTTGCGATAGTTTACTGAGAACGATGATTTCCAATTTCATCCATGTCCCTACAAAGGACATGAACTCATCATTTTTTATGGCTGCATAGTATTCCATGGTGTATATGTGCCACATTTTCTTAATCCAGTCTAAAAGAGAGAAGAATCAAATAGATGCAATAAAAAATGATAAAGGGGATATCACCACCGATCCCACAGAAATACAAACTACCATCAGAGAATATTACAAACACCTCTACACAAATAAACTAGAAAATCTAGAAGAAATGGATAAATTCCTCAACACATACACCCTCCCAAGACTAAACCAGGAAGAAGTTGAATCTCTGAATAGACCAATAACAGGAGCTGAAATTGTGGCAATAATCAATAGCTTACCAACCAAAAAAGTCCAGGACCAGATGGGTTCACAGCCGAATTCTACCAGAGGTACAAGGAGGAGCTGGTACCATTCCTTCTTAAACTATTCCAATCAATAGAAAAAGAGGGAATCCTCCCTAACTCACTTTATGAGGCCAGCATCATCCTGATACGAAAGCCTGGCAGAGACACAACAAAAAAAGAGAATTTTAGACCAATATCCTTGATGAATATTGATGCAAAAATCCTCAATAAAATACTGGCAAACAGAATCCAGCAGCACATCAAAAAGCTTATCCACCATGATCAAGTGGGCTTCATCCCTGGGATGCAAGGCTGGTTCAACATACGCAAATCAATAAATGTAATCCAGCATATAAACAGAAGCAAAGACAAAAACCACATGATTATCTCAATAGATGCAGAAAAGGCCTTTGACAAAATTCAACAACTCTTCATGCTAAAAACTCTCAATAAATTAGGTATTGATGGCACGTATCTCAAAATAATAAGAGCTATCTATGACAAACCCACAGCCAATATCATACTGAATGGGCAAAAACTGGAAGCATTCCCTTTGAAAACTGGCACAAGACAGGGATGCCCTCTCTCACCACTTCTATTCAACATACTGTTGGAAGTTCTGGCCAGGGCAATCAGGCAGGAGAACGAAATAAAGGGTATTCAATTAGGAAAAGAGGAAGTCAAATTGTCCCTGTTTGCAGACGACATGATTGTATATCTAGAAAACCCCATTGTCTCAGCCCAAAATCTCCTTAAGCTGATAAGCAACTTCAGCAAAGTCTCAGGATACAAAATCAATGTACAAAAATCACAAGCATTCTTATACATCAATAACAGACAAACAGAGAGCCAAATCATGAGTGAACTCCCATTCACAATTGCTTCAAAGAGAATAAAATACCTAGGAATCCAACTTACAAGGGATGTGAAGGACCTCTTCAAGGAGAACTACAAACCACTGCTCAAGGAAATAAAAGAGGATACAAACAAATGGAAGAACATTCCATGCTCATGGGTAGGAAGAATCAATATCGTGAAAATGGCCATCCTTCCCAAGGTAATTTACAGATTCAATGCCATCCCCATCAAGCTACCAATGACTTTCTTCACAGAATTGGAAAAAACTACTTTCAAGTTCATATGGAACCAAAAAAGAGCCCGCATCGCCAAGTCAATCCTAAGCCAAAAGAACAAAGCCGGAGGCATCACGCTACCTGACTTCAAACTATACTACAAGGCTACAGTAACCAAAACAGCATGGTACTGGTACCAAAACAGAGATATAGATCAATGGAACAGAACAGAGCCGTCAGAAATAATGCCACATATCTACAACTATCTGATCTTTGACAAACATGACAAAAACAAGAAATGGGGAAAGGATTCCCTATTTAATAAATGATGCTGGGAAAACTGGCTAGCCATATGTAGAAAGCTGAAACTGGATCCCTTCCTTACACCTTATACAAAAATCAATTCAAGATGGATTAAAGACTTAAATGTTAGACCTAAAACCATAAAAACCCTAGAAGAAAACCTAGGCATTACCATTCAGGACATAGGCATGGGCAAGGACTTCATGTCTAAAACACCAAAAGCAATGGCAACAAAAGCCAAAATTGACAAATGGGATCTAATTAAACTAAAGAGCTTCTGCACAGCAAAGGAAACTACCATCAGAGTGAACAGGCAACCTACAAAATGGGAGAAAATTTTCGCAACCTACTCATCTGACAAAGGGCTAATATCCAGAATCTACAATGAACTCCAACAAATTTACAAGAAAAAAACAAACAACCCCATCAAAAAGTGGGCGAAGGACATGAACAGACACTTCTCAAAAGAAGACATTTATGCAGCCAAAAAACACATGAAAAAATGCTCACCATCACTGGCCATCAGAGAAATGCAAATCAAAAACACAATGGGATACCATCTTACACCAGTTAGAATGGTGATCATTAAAAAGTCAGGAAAGAACAGGTGCTGGAGAGGATGTGGAGAAATAGGAACACTTTTACACTGTTGGTGGGACTGT
This sequence comes from Pongo abelii, assembly GCF_028885655.2. NCBI lineage: Eukaryota > Metazoa > Chordata > Mammalia > Primates > Hominidae > Pongo > Pongo abelii. The sequence continues at coordinate 28,749,150 of NC_071989.2, forward strand.
AAACTAGTTCAAGAGTAAAAATTTTGCTGTAAGCTTTCCTGTGCCCTCTCTCCCTTTCTCCCTTCCCCCTCCCCTAAAGCTAAAAGGAATGTTAACTGCCCGTTTTCTCTGTGACCAGCGGACCTTATCTATGCTCCCAATTCCAATTCCTTGTAAACATACTTTGTAAAGTCCTATAAGATCCTGTCTCCTTTGCCACGCCGCTGCAAGGTCATAAAGTTGATAAAACCTAACCTGCAATTCCGGTTTTCCTCAAAATCTAGGACATGTCACAAAATAATTTACTGCCTTTGTTTCTCCCTCTGGTAACATCTTCCTGCAGCAGGTATTTCCCGCCTAAGAGTTTAAAAGGCAATCACCCAAAACCAACAGTGGCTACCCGTTCGGGACCCCTTCCACGCTGTGGAAGCTTTGTACTTTCACTCTGCCCAATAAATCCTACAGCTTTTTCTCTCTATCGGTCCATGTCTCTGTCACTTGCCACAGGCAGCCACCACGCCAATTCTTTGGCGTGGCTAGGCAAGAACCTTAGACGTTACAATATGACACGTTTAGGGTTACCTCCTTTCTCTTCCTGCTGGCCCAGTGGCCGGAGGAACTTCAATTGGCAAGGGGATAGACCAAGATTTTTGCTAAGTGCCCCTTGTGAAATTTGTTTTTTCTATGAACAGAGTTTTGGATCCTACTGACTAAGTGTGTGGTGACAGAAACATATATTTCTCTGTAGGTCAGGGAGAGAGATGTTGGTAAGGACTATCCTACTTCCATCACTCAGTTCTTAAACTTTTAATTGTTTTTGTCATGGGTCTGTTAACACTTCTGCTCTCTGTTATAATGTTCAAAAGAACCTGACCATCTTGATATTCTACAAACGTCATGTGGACCCACTATGTTAAGGATAAGGATAGATCCTGCTAATTCAACCAGGGAAGTAGTAAGTTACATGTATTCTATGTACTCTTACCTGGTGAGAAAGACACAGGCAAACCAGAGGGTAAGATAGAAACCTTTCAAATATTTGTTGATCTGCCACACTTGTGATGTTTAAGTGAGTCTAGTGGTCATCCCCAGGTAATTTTCCTAATTTATGAAATTTGTTTTGTACTTTGAACCTCCAGCCACTAAAATAAAAAGATGTAACATTTAGTGGGCCTCTTGGATTTTGGAGGGGTTATGGATACTACTCTGACACTTTACACAGTGTTTTAGAAGGTTGCTAGTTTTAAGTGGAGCAGAGAGGAAGAGAGGGCTCTGCATTGAACTGCAGCCTACAAATTGGGCATATAATCTGGCAGGTCTGATGGTGCTAGGTATACCTCAGGCAGATAATAACGCTTGGTGAAATCATGAAAGGTTCCCTACAACCAGTTAGTAGAAGTTAAAAAACTCAGGCCTGGTTAACAGTTTGGTGTGCTCTGTTGTTGCTTTGGAAAATAGACTGCTGTCTCTTAACAGTGACTCCCCTCTCCTCTTAAACTGACCCTAAAGGGCATTGGTGACAGGACACACATCCAGTAGGCAGAGCTGTAAATGATGCACTTAACCACCCAATATGTGTGGAAAGAAAGGTGGCTTAAAGTATGGAAATAATCTAATTTTCTGCAGTGTGGTTGAAGATTCGACCATAAGGTCAGAGTCTTGGAATAAATAATTTAAAAGATCAGGGCTAGGGAGTTCCATGAAAAATGAATATGGCTCATGCAGACTCTTTAATAATGGCTGAATTGGAGACTATGGAAAGATTATCAAAGTGCTTTATTTGCAGAAAGAAATAATATTTATTCTATTTCCCATGGAAAAAAGGAAGCCATTGAGGTAGGTGGCTCTTTTTACTGTTTTAGGCAGCTGGTGTCACAGTTGAGAAATAATTTTCTAAGAAAATTCTCAGCAATTCTAAATATCTATTTTTTTTAGAATATTGATTTGGGAATTTCTCTGTTCTCCATCTACACTTCTTTTTTCGAAGGCAGCCACCCACATCCACAACTTAAATGCCATCTATATACTGAAGACACCTATATTCAATATTTAGATCACTGGAGAGGAGGCCAGTCTGCTTAGAAGATAAAGATGGAGCAGCCAAGGATATAGAAAGACTGCGAGGAAAGAGTACAAGCTCAAAAGCTAGTCAAGACATGGGAACATGTGTGAAAGGAAAGGGAAATTTCAATTGTATTGAATGTTGTTGCTAGGTCAAATAAAATTAGGAATCAGAAAAAGCTTTTTTGGAATTTCATAATGTGAAGTTGTTACAAGATATTGCTAGTATCAAAGCAATGCATTGGAGTTGTGAGGGCAAAATGTAGATAAAGATTAACTGAAAAGTGAATAAGAAATGTGAAGGTGAAAGCATTCTAAATCTGCTAAGAATCCCCAAAATAATTTTAAATTTTATGAAAAATATGTATTACATTTTACATCTTGACATCAGGCATAATTTTGTCATATGTTAAATAATAAATGTTAATCTTCAGTATTGCTTTACCAGAATGACTTATCCTTCCAGTCCTTTCACGTCAACTTTTGATCTACATGTATCAAATGCACATTAACCCATTGCTATTTTTCTATTTTAACAACCTCTTCAGTCTCCTACCCTGTCATTGTGAATATTCTGACTAATCAAAAAATAATAATTAGCATTTATTGAGACATAGTGTCTATTTTACCTGTAATATTTCATTGTATTCTCGTAGCAATCTAATGGCAAATAAATTATTTTTACTATTACTTTATAGATGAATAATCTGAAACTCAAAATCATGAAATGTGTAAGCAGGAGAAGTGTGTTTCAAAACCATTTTTTCTGACTCAGTATCTGTTTTCTGGACCACAGCTCTCTATTAAATCTTCACTGATCATTTCAACTACCTTCCCATTCAAATTCGTCATCCCAAGAACATCCCATGAATTAGCACTTCCAAGACGTCATGACCGTGAAGTACCCTCTATGTCACTGCTCTCTTCCTTGCTTAGCCATCAACCTTGCCTTACACGTCACTAGAATCATCTAGACCAAAAAGACGTAAGATTCATAGGCATTCAATTTGCCAATCGCATTGTAATTTTCTACTTCAAAACTCAACTATTTGCTTTCTTGTCCTCAGTTTCAAAGGACAGGTGCACTTTTTTTTTTTTTTTTTTTGGAAACTTATATTCATGGCCACTGCATTGGGTTCTATCCTCTCCTGTCTTAGTACTGAAATGTTTCTCTAGGTTTAGGACATTCTCTCTTTCACAATTTTACTTCTCTTACCAGTCACTCTTCTCTCTCTACATATAAAAATAAAGTACTTTCCACAGTAAGTAAAATGTAGCAACAAAATTCCCAAATGTGTGCACTCCTGCAACTATCGCACTATGTATTTATTCATGTTTGTCTCTGTATTCCGCCTCCTTTTATTCAAATTTTCCTCACCCAGGCTCTTCAATCATGTGCAAACAGGTATCTTTCTCTTTTGGGCAGCTTTAACCAATGGTGCCAATTGCCAAACATAATGGAAACTTTATGTTTCTTACTTTATTTGATGTTTGTTATATCAGGTATTATTAAGCATTTTCACCTTCTCTAAACTCTTTCCTCTACTTAAGTTTTGTCATGGTTCACCTTATATCACTAGAAAACATTCCTCTATGTATTTTATGGGTTCTAAAGTTCCGTTCAAACTTAAGCACTGAATTAAACAGAAAGCTCTTAGCTGTTAGCAATTGTGTTATTCCCAACATATAATAGGTATCCAATAAATGCTTATTGTCCAAGGAATATATGATTACTTTCTTTGTCATCTCTTCCCTAGGCTTACATCATTCTTTCCTTATTTTTATCTTATTTGTTTTGTCTGCTTTTTATCTCAATTACAGACTCCACATTACATGTTCTCCCATTCATTTTTTATAGGTCTCTCTTCACTCTACATATATGGAAACCTGTGAGGGTTGGAACTTTTTTCTGTTTTGGTCTTTGCTGTGTACGTAGCTCCTAGCCTGGCACATAGTAGACATTCAAAATATAATAATTAAATAAATAAAGTAAATACATTAATTAATAAATTAATAAATCAATGTAAAACGACATTCACAATATGACTTTAGCCACCCTAAAGAAACTATTATAATATTCTCCTGAGAACTCTCCAGCTCAATTTGTCATTTTTCTAATTTCAAAGCATTTTTTCATTTGTATCTGGTATTGTGGATTCTTGACACATTCATATAGCCATTTATTAGTCACTTACTTTATCTATCCTCATCTATATCCCACTAGCTTCAACATATTCACATGAAATATTCTATCTCCTATTAAAAGTCCCTCCACTCTGACACAACAGATCTTAAAATGCAAATCTTATGTTGTTTCTTACTTCAGATCCTATGAATTCCCCCTTGGCTGAAGTGAAGTTCATTGCATCAATGAAGGTAAGTTTTTAATATTTGTCTCTACTAAATTAATAGTCTCATCAATCACTGGTAACCCCCCCCAAATAAATATGAAGAAAAATTTTAAAAAACAGTATCAATGACCTAGCAAGAAAGCAAGCAGATGAAAACAAACCATTCTAAAATATATCACTCTAGTGTAAAACAGAAAAAGGGAAAAGAAATACGGAACAGAGGTGTTTTTTCAAGCCTGAGGTGTGAGGGAAAAACTGTGAAAACGTCCCTAAGCCCTGCTTCCCCAGCTGACTTTCTTAACCCTCCCATATAAAAGTTATTAGCAAATAAACTAGCTTAGAAAGAATATCACTCTGACAATAATTGAAACATGCTTATGGATATTTTATAATACAATTTTTAAAAAACTAAAAATAATGAATAGATAAAAAAGACATAAAAAATGCACATCACTATTATTGAATCAGAAATTAGAATAGCTGGGCACGGTGGCTCATGCCTATAATCCCAACACTTTGGGAGGCTGAGGCAGACGGATCACTTGAGGTCAGGTGTTCGAGACCAGCCTGGCCAAAATGGTGCAACCCTGTCTCTACTGAAAATACAAAATTAGCGGGCGTGGTGGCACACATCTGTAATCCCAGCTACTCTGGAGGCTGAAGCAGGGGAGTCACTTGAACCCATGAGGCAGAGGTTGCAGAGCCAAAATGATGCCACTGCATTCCAGCCGAGGTGACAAAGTGAGACTCTGCTTAAAAAAAATCCAAAAAAAAAAAAAAAAAAAGAAACAGGAGAAAAGAAAGAAATGAGAATAATCTGATACTTATTTGTTTTCTATGCTATGGCAGAGATTAAAGAAAATAGTTTTCTTTGAAAAAGGTGCTCAAATAGGAGGCACAAGGACTCATATAAAAATAATGAGATAACAGCCATTAAAAAGTGTCCTGTCAGAACTCAGGAATGAAAGGAATACGAAAGGAAAAGAAAAGCAAATCTATAGAATGCTACAAACTGAAAAATAAAAAAAAAAGGAAAGACTAAAACCATAGTTAAACAGAGGAATGATTTTAGAAAATAACAATAGGAAAAATAAAGATTTATGTATTATTTGGGAGGGAATAATAGATATATATGGAACCAAAAAAATTGAACTTGTTAATGATGTTTGTTGTTAAGGAAGAGGGGTTAATAAAGAAAAAAGTAGAAACACTTCAAAATATAAGATCCATTTATTGAAATAAAGAAAGACCTGAATCTGCAGTGATGCATTAATGAATAATCAATGTCAAGACATATCTGAAGTGAAATTATTGTACTTGTAGGATAAAGAAAGAGTCTTAGAGCTATAAAGACAACAATAATAATAAAAATCAATTTACTGGTCAAAAGGAAAAAAAATCTTCAGACTTTGAACTTTCGTATGTAGACAGTTTATTCCACTGCATCATTCCATTGTATAAATATAGCACAATTCATGTATCCATTCTAGTGTTGATGTGCATTTAAGTTGTTTCTAGTTTTGGGCTATTATATTCAGTGTTGATACCAACCAACCATTGTGTGTATACCTTTAGGTAAATACATATAGCTGTTTTTATATATGGGCAGTGCTTCTGTAAAAGTCGACTTACTGGGTCACATGGAATACAAGTGTTCAGTTTTAGTTCAATACAGACATTTTTCCAACATAGTTGGGCCCATTTACACTAGATGTTCAGTTTCTCCACACACTTGCCAACATTCAGTACTGCTTGGCTTTTTATTTAAGCAATTCTGATGAGTGTGAAAGATTTTAAATTAGAAAACACTAATCTAGAGAAGTAAAGTACAAGTTTACATAAAGGAAGGGTTTTTTGCTAATCAAAAGACACTATTAAGAGTTTAAAAAGGCAAAGTTTAGCATGGGAAAATATATTACCATTCATACATTTACAAGGTACATGTAAAAACATATTTAAGTATTTCAATAAATTTGTTAGGAAAAGAGGTCCTGGACAAAATGAACGAGTGACTTGAAAAGGTCTTGTACAAACAAAGATGTCTAATAACCAATAAATATATGAATATTTACCATTGATTTAAGGAAAAGGCACATTAATACTTATATCCATCAGAATGGTTAACATGAAACAGATTTTCTTTGTTTGTGCTTAGATCTTGGAGTCATACCAGCCAGACGTATCTTTAACTTTTGACTTTTGACTCTTTTGACTCTATAGATAGTGTAATTTTATTTATTTTTTAAAAATTTTGTGGGTACATAGTAGGTGTATGTATTTATGGGGTACGTGAAAAGTTTTGATACAGGCACGCAATGCGTTAATAGTCACATAATGGAGAATGGGGTACCCATAACCTCAAGCATTTATCCTTTATCTTACAAGCAATCCAGTTACATTCTTTTAGTTATTTTAAACTGTACAATTAAGTTTTTATTGTATATAGTCACCCTGTTGTACTTTTTTTTTTTTTTTTAGACGGAGTCTCGCTCTTTGGCCCAGGCTGGAGTTCAGTGGCGCGATCTCGGCTCACTGCAAGCTCCGCCTCCCGGTTCACGCCATTCTCCTGCCTTAGCCTCCCGAGTAGCTGGGATTACAGGCACCCACCACCATGCCCGGCTAATTTTTTGTATTTTCAGCAGAGGCAGAGTTTCACCGTGTTAGCCAGGATGGTCTCGATCTCCTGACCTCATGATCCGCCCGTCTCGGCCTCCCAAAGTGCTGGGATTACAGGCGTGAGCCACCGTGCCCGGCCCTTTTTTTTTTTTTTTTTTTTTTTTTTTGACAGGTCTAACTCTCACCAGGCTGGAGTGCAGTGGCACGATCTCGGCTCACTGCCACCTCCACTTCCCGGGTTCAAGCGATTCTCCTGCTTCAGCCTCCTGAGTAGCTGGGATTACAGACACGCGCCACCACGCCCAGCTAATTTTTGTATTTTTACTAGAGATGGGGTTTCCCCGTGTTAGCCAGGATGGTCTCGATCTCCTGACCAGATTCGACCACCTCAGCCTCCCAAAGTGCTGGTTGTACTATTAAAGAGTAGGTCTTATTAATTCTTTCTAGTTTTTTTTTTGGTACCTATTAAGCATCTCCACCTTCCCTGTCAACCCTCCACTACCCTTCCCAGCCTCTGGTAATCATCATTCTTCTACTCTCTGTATCCATAAGTTTAATTGTTTGGATTTTTATATCCCACAAATAAATAAGAATGGATAGTAAAAATTTAAAATCCAAATCCTACCCCCCAAAAAGAGGCAGGATTGATGTCATAAATCTTCGTAAGAAGTTTTCTCCCCTTCTCTATCCAGAGCTCAGGCCACTTCAGAAGATTTTTCTTGTGTTAAAAGCACAATTAATTTTTTTCTTGCTAAGTTTTTCCATGCAAGTGTAATCTTTTTAGTGTCCCAGATTCATCGAATACATTCCAATGGACCGTCTTGTGCTGGTACAAAAGATTGTCTCCTATCGCTGATAGGACAATTCCAACCATGGGAACTGGGATTAATTTACCATCACATGCCTTCAGCACATTCATGGGTTTATCAGTCATTTACCTGTCAGGCTTTATGTTCATTTGCATGACCACTCCCCTCCTTTCTGGTTTAGAACTAAGTTTCAATAGTTAGAGTTGAGTCTGAGCTGAAAGGGTCTGCATATCACCATTCCAACTTAAAACATGCATGAAGATAAAATTGTTGCACAGAACATGTAAAATGAGAATAGAACATAAGCTAGAAAAAAATCTATAGGAATGCCCATATTTACAAAGCAGGTGGAAAGAGAAAAACTCACAAAGGTAAAAAAGAACGGTTAGTACAATTTAATAATCATAAACTTCACAAGCTTTTTGTTGATAAAAAAAAAGTTCAATAATTGATACAAAGTTTTCTATTACTCAGAATTTTGATTGATTTGATGGGGCTCCAATATGACCAAATGCTGATAAGAAGGAGTCTCTTTTGAAGGGTAGATGAAAAATACTCTATACAGACAGGAAAAGAGTAATCAATTGAGGTATCTGAAATACTGTAAAATTCATGTTAGGAAGCTACAGCTGGCTATATTTTGTGAGAACTTTTATCTGTATGTGGAGAGAAGAACGTCACAAGAGTAAGCCATTGTAAAATGTTGCTATGACATCCTCTTCAAACTGGTCTCTGCAGCTACCCTGGAGAGGGGACCATTCTACAAGTTCTCTTCAACAAACACTTTGAAGCTCTTTCTACACTACCTTTACAGGCCAGAGTGTATCAGTAGACATTTGGGAAAATAAATATCTGCAATCCTGTCTTTTTTCATTTCCACTTTATATTAAAGATCATCCCAACAATAAAGGCTTTCTGGCAAAGAGTAAACAAAAACTTGTTCTTTGAGCCTTAAACTTGATATATTGATATGCATTTGAAAAGATAGTTCAAGTGACTCAAAATTTGCATATTTTTATACATGATACCTACTCTCACCCCACCTTTGGCACTCAAAGTGACAAGTTAAGAATAGTAGAGGGGAGTAAGTGCTTGGAATGCAGTTAAATGCAGTGTAAATGGATCCTTTTAAGGGATCACAGTTTTAATGATTACTTAACCTACATATGACTCCATTTTTTTCTACAGAAGAATAAGAATAATATTTATTATTCATAAAACTCTTTAAATATGTCACTTCATTAATCTCCTGTCACTACTTGTGACCTGAGAGAGAAAAGCTAGATGAAATACAGAAGCTTTAAGGCTGGCACTCAATTTTAGATATAGAAACTGATACCCCCAAAGTCTTGAGATAGTGCTATTTCAAGCTGTCATAGGAGTTGCAATGTCTCACAAACTAGAATTAAATAAGCTGGACATGTGTCTCACTAAGTTACTTAAAAATATAATGTTAGTATATTAGGACACACCAAAGCAATCAATATTTTATAAAACTGCTGGACTGGAATGTGGTTTCTGACTGGTATTAGTGTTAAATGCATTAACTTTAATGAAGAACTTACTAATGATCTCTTAAAAACCTTATTGGGCTATGACTGCTTTAAAATGGCTTTTACTATGTCCTTGGAATTAATATGATGCATGTGACAAAAGCTTGTTCAGTGTTAAGAGAGGATTAGATGAAGGAAATTAATTAAAGCTTCCTTGCAACATTTTCCCCTTGAGCTATTCAATATGCTGAAGTGGTCTGACAGTGTACCATCCTTTCGATAAATCTACTCATTAAATAACTCAATTGGGTTTAAACACACATTCTATTGTTTAAAAAAAAAATTAGACCATCACTTTTCTCCTTGTCTTTCTAACCTGACCCCTTCAAGCCTCTGCCATTTCTGTGATTCGTAATTATCTTTTAGCTTCAGTAATAGGATAGACACAAAGTGTGTTCACATATTTCAGAGTCCACCAATTCACTTTTCTAAGACCTGTCTTCAACTGAAATAGCAAATTTAAATAGCTAAGGGACATTTGTTTAACTGATCTCCAAGACAAGCATCTAGGATGATTTTCCACACTGGTCATCACAGCCATCAGTTATGTCCTGTGACATTAGATGGAGCACAATTCTATGAATCATGTTAAACCCTATTCCTACCAAGCTTTAATAACTGCCATAGTCATCACTTTTCAATTTTCTATTTTATAAGTGAATAGCATTATCTGTCTTTAAATTTTCACAAACTGTGATTTATCTTTAGAAACATTATTGTTATATATTTATGAATTTTTACATAAATAATTATTTAGAATATGAAATAAAAATAATATTCACAAAAGAAAAATTGCTTTCTTGACAAAAAAGACAACATTTTACCATGGCAATGCTCACAGTCTATGAACTATGAACTATGTCATAGTCTATGACTATGACAGTGTTGAAAATGAAATGGGATATAATACTTCTTTAAAAATTATATCAAATTTGATGTGTTCAGGCAAACAAACATAAAATTCAGAATTCCTTACTAATCTCAATCAAATAAAAAGCCCAGGCTTTAAAATGTTATGATGGCTGCTTTTTTTCTGTCAAGTATGTGGAGGATGTAGATATAAAGGCTTCCCTCTAAAACTAATGTTAGACTGTGCAGTACTTCTCTTTTCTTTCATCAAAATATTATTTTTTCTACACACACTGTTGGTAAGCAAAACCAACCTGGGAAAAGAGGAATATGGCTTCTATTTAACATTTTTACTTGGTTAATCAGCAATAGATGATCATAGTTTAATTAACAGTACTCAGACCAAAATAGAAATCAAAACTTGTTTATACAAATTTAACTACATGTAAACATATAATTTTCTAATTAAAAATTGTACAGATATACTGCACCCCTGAATGTGAGCGTGTGCATGTGTCCACACACACATGCTCACACATACACATGAGCACTGTTTAACCAAATTTCTAATACACTTGCTGATTGCACTGTAGTAATAACACTATGAGAAAGCTAGTAATGTTATTCTTCATTAAATTGGACTGTTTTTGCTGAAGTAAAAAATGAACTGATCATATTGACAAATTTTACCTAATTTATAACACTGACACACCAATATAGAAAAAAATCTTGTTTATATGTTTACTAATTTGTTTATCCTTTGTTTTAATCAGTATTAGATTGGTAATTTTATTGTTCCATGTATCACTTTCAAATTTTAAAATAACCATGATAATAAATCTGATGTTTAAGATTAAACATTTAAAGTAAGTCAGAATACAAATTTGACCAAGTGAACTACATTAAGTGTATTTCAGGATCATGAAAATTAAGATAGATGACAGCTATGATTCTAAAATAAAATCTTGCAAATGGAAAATTTAATGAGATTCAGAAATAACGCATTCATGCAAAATTTTACAAAAATCATTAGTGAGAAGCATAGTAATTCAATTGTCTTAGAACTTGTGCATAACATTTTACTTCAAAAAAGATCAGCAACATTAAAGCTCTCATATAAATCTAAATTCTCTATCTTGTTATGCATGGTAGTGAATGCTGTATTTTACCTAACAAAATGTGAATTGTAAAATTTTAAGGCTTTTGTAGCAAAGCATAATCTGAGTTTCTTTATGGGGTTTCTGATACATAGGTTAACAACATAAGTACAATTGCAAACTTTATCATCTTTTGCTTGCACCTTAAAAACAGTTTACCTAAGTTAAAAAAAATTCTGTTTTTTTTTCATTATTCTTAAATAACTGTGTTCTGACTAAATCATCTGGAAGTTCTGTCTTTGAGTTTTTTTTTAATAGGATGAATTTCAAAATAATTCTAATTAATAATGATAGTGCCCTGTGACATTAAAGTCCTTAATTTAAACTAAAATTTAGATAATAAATTGGCAACAGATAGGAAGCCCAAATATAAAGATTTATTTCCACAGAGTTTGCCTAGATTTAGGTGGATATTCTAGTATGATGTGGTTCCCAGAAGTTGCTGTGATTTCAATATATCTACTTTTTGCAGGACTTTGTCGTATGTATTCTTACAGCACTTTCATTAGAATCAGGAAGAGTGCTTATTTCAAATAAGGATTCCTGGATACCACCAGAGAGCAACTGAATCACAATCTATTTAGTAGAGCATGAATTTGCAAGTTAACGACTTGTCCTGTCCTAGACCTTTATGCACATTAAGTTGAAGGTTCTGTCAATTAGTTTACATAGCTGTCAGTCACAAATAGGACCCGGTGATCAAGTATGGATAACATTTTGTATGTAACAAATTTTCTGTTTCACAGACTTCAAGTACAAATGCGGAAGAGTAGAAGACTTAAGATTTGCCAGGGACATGGATCAGCTCAGTGATTTTCAAGCTTGCTAGAAGTCAAAAGTAAATAATAAAAAGCTAGATATCCAGACAACCTACAGAATGAGAACCTCTTGGGACAGAAGTTTGGTAATCAATATATTTAACTATCTTGTCTGGTGACATTTATCATTAAGGAACTTTGGATTATGCTTCCTAGAGTATTTCCAGGCTGGCACTACAAAATAATTTTGATATTAATTGTAACAATTTCTAAATTGAGAATGTGGCATTTTATCCTTAGTTATTGCAAGCACTTTAATCTTTTAAATTATGTTCCTTATATCTTCTGATACCTTATATGCCCTTACTTTTTACTTAATGATAGACTTAATACTGATTTCCTGTTGCTATTCCTGTATTTCTCCAGGATTGTTTTTAATGAAGAATCATTAATGTACTCAATATTTGTACAACCTGGTCTGTGAGCTATTTGAGTCCAGTCATAATATAGTCCTATGTACACTTGCAAAATATTAAGGTTTTTTTTCACATACAAACACACTAAAAGCACTTAAAAGGAGATAGATATATTTCCCACAAATTCAGTAACTTGAAAGATATGCACAATTTATGTCATGAGATAGAAAGAAGAGAAATAATTATTCTTGTTAACACATACACAAAGATGACTGATTCCTGGCTTATAATTTAGAAAAGAATTTAAGAAACACAAATGAAAACAGAAAAACTACAATTAGTCATTGCTCACTAAAGCAAACAATTGTGCAACCATGTAAAAATAATTATAGTTTAGTTCTTTACAGGGTTCATTATAATCCATGTAAAACCAAAAAAAGCAGATCTTTAAAAGAGGTTTCATTAAGAATAAACCATTATTTAGAGTATAAAAGTGTGGCCACCTTGCCTGTGTTTTGTCAATATGTTTTGGGTGCTGAGAAGCAGAGAACACAAAAGGCAGCACCATTTTCTGATATTGCAAGAGAAATAGAATGGTAAAATTTGGGAGGTACATGCTATACTAATTGTGTCAAGAATATAAAAAATGCCACCATATATACTATGAGAAAAAGTAATTTTTTTTTTTTTTTAAGATGGAATCTCACTCTGTCGCCCAGCCTGGAGTGCAGTGGCACAATCTCGGCTCACTGCAAGCTCCACCTGCCGGGTTCACACCATTCTCCTGCCTTAGCCTCTCGAGTAGCTGCGACTACAGGCGCCTGCCACCACACCCAGTTAATTTTTTGTATTTTTAGTAGAGACGGGGTTTCATCGCGTTAGCCAGGATGATCTTGAACTCTTGACCTCGTGATCCACCCACCTTGGCCTCTCAAAGTGCTGGGATTACAGGCTGAGCCACTGAGCCCAGCCAAAAAGTAAACTTTTAAATTAGGACATATCCACTTCGGGATCTTGGAATATAGTGATTGTTTTTCATTATTTTTTAATTAAGTAATTTAGACAATAAATAGCATTAAATTTTCAAAAAAATTTTCACTTTAGCAGGATAAATTTGAGAACAGTTCTAATATTTTATACCCCAAGCATGTACATTAAGGGAATAGAGTCTCCGCAGCCTAAAATTACTAATTGTGTTTATCAGTGTAACAGGTCAAATTCAGCACAAAGATATTGGAATGGAAAAAAGGTAATACAGACAGCAACTAGGCCAACAGCAAAAATACTCATACGAAAGCATTCACAGACTTTTACCCAGTCTAATTTCACATATAGATTCTTTAAGTCTGATCAACACCAGCCTTAGGCAATGAAGAAATGGAGTAGGGCATTTAAATCAAATTAGGAATACATAAGATAACTAACTCAAATTATAATGGAGTTACAGATAACTAAACTACAAAGTTCCTAAAACATTGTAAGAAAGAACAAAAAGTAGGAACGCACATAAATATACCTATCAGATTGAGTTGTGGAGCTCATTTTCAGGAATTGGGCATAGAAACTTTGGAGCAAGTGTCCCATGTGATAGATCTGATAGATATTACAAATGAGAGAAGATGATGTTAAGTATGTGTGTTTTATATCATAAACACATTTCTTCTTTGTTGTTACTGAAAGACTATTGTCAAGATTTAAGTTAATATTTCATTAATTTTCTCTCTGTTGATCTGTTGCTTTCCATGATACCATTCCCTTTTCCAGATAGGTCATCATACAACTGTACATTTTTTATGTTCGTTGATGATAAGCATAATGCTAATGGTAATCAGAACAGAAACAGCCTTTATAGAGATTATGACAGTGAGAAATGTCTAGCATGGCTGACTCCATCTTGCTTCTAGCCTCACAGGCTGGCTGGCCTCTCTCATCCAGGACATAGACCAAACTAACAATGGGAGGAATTTAGTTTATAGTTTAATTTTGAAGCAAGGATCATAATAGCCCCTCTTTAAAACTAATCCACTCCTTGCTCAGGAACTGAAATCACCTTTGTAAAACTAATGAAAGGTATGAGATTAGGATTATGGGAACAGCCTGAATTCTGCTAAATGTATAGGTAGTTAAAGGATAACCAGCCATTTTTCCTTAGCTTGCTTTTCTATAATCCCTTCCTGCTCCAAATCATGCAGGCAGAGGTCACAAAATTTGTGACTTCCCCAATTGCTTGGAGAGATACCATGATGACTGTAGAACCTAAGATTGGTCTTTTGAAATGGCTTTCAGACGTCTGCATTCTGATGACAGACTGATTCCATCTGGACCTGTGACTCATAACTCAACCAGTCCTGTGGCCCCCACCCAGAGACTGACTCAGCTCATAAGGTTTTTTTTCCCACATGCTCATGATGTTATCCTCAACCAATCAGCAGCACCCATTCCCTAGCCCCTGCCTGCCAAATTATCCATTAAAACCCTAGCCTCTGAGTTCCTAGGGAGACAAATTTGGGCATTCTTCCACTGGGCTGCCTTGCAATAATTAAACTCTTTCTCTACTGCAATAATGCTGTCTCAGAGAACAGGGTTTATCCGTGCAGCAGGCAAAAAGAACACATCAGGAAATTACAATAATGATAGTGACTGGCCATTTCTATGTGCTGTGAATTCTGTTAGTAATAAGTATTTTACAAGCTGTATTACTTCACATAATAAAATCTGTACTGTTTTTTACAAATAAAATAGATGAATAAAAATACATTGCTCAATAAGAGATTAATTTGTGAGTTTTTTAAAAACTCTTCTTTACTAGCTCCAAATATTTTATTTCTTATGATTCTGAAATAGACTTTATTAGTCTTATATGTAGTGGAATGACCAAAACATGCCAACTCTAGTAGTCAGATATACTTTGACACATCTAAATAAGAGTGAAGAAAATTCTGCCAGGCCATAAAGTTCTTTCTTCAGTGGAAAATTGGTGAGGGAGGATTACTCTGAATAAAGAGAAAGTGGGGCCTAGAAAGGTTTATTGGAACAGTAGAGAGAAAATATTAGTCTGAAAACATACATTTTTATTCCCAATCTTCTCCAGCCCAGACTGAAAGAATATATTTCTTAGAGCTTGGCTCTAAGAAAATGTATATGAACAAATCTAATCTCTGATATATAGTCAACAAGTGACATTGACAAAGTGAGACAATACCATTGACAATGCCGAAGTGTTGCCAATGAGAAGGGCTGCTGTATAAGTTATGATAATATCTTTGGTAACAAAAATATCGATTTTGTGTTGGTGAGGGAGGCTTAAAACTTAGTTTGTGAATCAAGCCTCTCTGCATATATGTACCCATGAGGAAAACCTATTATTCTTGAAAGCACGTATAATATAGCACTGTAGAGGTAAAGGATGTTTTCTCCTTGTTAGATTGTCTATGAGTAACACATTTTTCACTGGAATATCTCAAGTTGCTTCTGTTTTTAAGTGGGAAGATCCCAGGTGCAATAATAGAGAATTTTCAAAAATCTACGGAAAATATTTGAGTCAGAATTATTTCTTCCATGAGAGAAAAAGATTATAAACCACATCAAGTCATTGGGTAACTTGTAGAATGGATGTCACTGGAACATCTCAATAAGAGTTGATGAGTAAGAAAGGCAAAGGCAAGTTTTGCCAAGGTGTTTTCCTGGAATACATATACTAAGAGTCTATGAAGCTTTTAATTTTATTTTACCTGAGAATATAATCATGATTGATTGATTGATGGATTGATTTGAGACAGAGTGTTGCTCTGTCGCCCAGGCTGGAGTTCAGTGGCGTGATCTTGGCTCACTGCAAGCGCCACCTCCCAGGTTCATGCCATTCTCCTGCCTCAGCCTTGCGAGTAGCTGGGACTACAGGCGACTGCCACCACACCCAGCTAATTTTTTGTATTTTTAGTAGACACAGGGTTTCACTGTGTTAGCCAGGATGGTCTCGATCTCCTGACCATGATCCACCCGCCTCGGCCTCTCAAAGTGCTGGGATTACATGCGTGAGCCACTGCGCTTGGCCAATCATTCTATATTTAAAAATTTATGTAATTCATGTTAACATTTTTATGTGAAACATGTTTTACATAGTATTCTTACAACTCCTAAAATATTATAGTTTCTGTTTAGCTGCTGTGCTATCTCTCTACCCTTCATTAATAAAACACACACACACTTACTTTTATTTTTATTGCTTTTACATTTTTAGAAAAATCTAAAAATTACTACTTAATTACTTCACTTATAAAAATAAATTTATCATTTAATGAGATGCAATTTAAGGTATATTCGCTATTCATTTTGTTTCCTCATTCTTTCTTTCTATTTTATTTCCCCTTCTCTTTTAACACTGCTTCATAATTCTGTCACCCTTTTGCTCACATGGAAAAAATGTGGCATTTTGAAATATCAAGTAATATGTGTTATAGCTTTGCTAAACATCTCATCATCAGTTTGTTGCAAGAGATTTATAATTCAGATTTTCATTAAAAAAGAGAAAGAATCAACACCATATGTTGTGCTAAATCCTATGCAGCTGCTGCTACAGCAGCTTAAAAACATATAAACTGGAAGGCATTTAGTACTTTGTATGATATACAGGACTGTAACTTCTTTCAAATGTTGTGATTGTTTTAAATATTAAGATTAAAATCTAAGAAAGCATGGTAAAATAAAATAACTTAGAAGTGTTCACATTTATTTTACGGAAAAGAGAGTTTTTTGAATCAGAAGCTAAATGAGTATCTATAACTGAAAATAAAATACCCAGCTACTCTTGAAATTGAAGTAGAAAAGCAGACTCAAAGAGGAATGTTCTATATTAATGCATCTCCTCTAGTAATCTTAACTTTATTGCAATGTGCTTTTTGCCTAAATATCAATCTATTTGGCATTTTTATTACAATTCTGCAAATGGAAAGAGAGCAAATGAACCATTTACTGCCTTTATTTTCTGGGTATAATCATGTTTCTGTTTTTCATTCAATGATAGTCAACTTTTTTATTCTCTCTAACATAAAACATTCTTCAGCATTAATGATCAGTTATGGTAAGAGCTTGATATTGTACCCTATGCTCATTTATATTATAATGTACACAATGCCAGAATCAGTTGTTTATAAACTTTAGTTGAGAGGTTAGAAAATAATACCCTAATGGAAAATGTTATATATTTTAAATAATGTTCATGGGCCAGCCAAATATGACAAACACCACTGTACGTATATATTTTAAATTTACTGTATTTAAAATAGCAGCACTGAAGAAGGGAGATCTTTCTTTAAAGCACTATAATGTAGACTTAGTAACTTTTTTAAAAAAATGTGGATCCTTCTATAGAAATTGCATGCATTTTCCACATTAAAAAACCTTGTAATTCTGATTATTAATTTTCCTATATCAATGAAAGTTTTCATAGTCTCTGTATCATGATAAAAACAAAATAAGCTTATAAGTTAGTATGAAAAAAAGTGTTTCCTTTTTAAGATAGCTGGCTATTTTTTTTTCAATGTAATATTACAAGCACAATATATAGATCAATATTCTTTCTGAATATAAACACAGAATCCTGAAAAAATTTTGCATAGTGAATCCAATAACATATAAAAATATTTTTACATGACTAGGTGGATTTTATCCAAAGAACATATCTTTGATTTAATTTATGAAAACTATTAATATAACACACTATATTAATAGATCAAATTACCCAAAGCATGTGAGCATCTCAATAGACACGGAAAAAGCATTTGCAAAACTTTAACACACAATAGTAATAACAACACTCAATAAACTAGAAATAGAAGGAAAATTCTTCAGTTTTTACGATGATACCTGTAAAAAACTCACAGCTAATATCAAAGTTAATGATGAAAGACTGAATGCTTTATACCACAGAAGCACAAATACTTTTACAATAGAATAAAAAGAATAAAATTATTCAAAAGAAACTAAAGAAGATAAAACAGAGAACTGCAAAATATTGTTTAAAGAAACTAAAGAAGATAAAATACATAAATACGTCCCATATTCATGAATATCCCATGTTTATTATTAGGTGGCAACACTCAAATAGACCTGCATAGGCAATGTAGTTACTATAAAATCTCAGCTTTTTTTCAAGTATTGACAAGGTGATCCTAAAATTTATATGAAATGCAAAGGACACAGAACAGCCAAACAATCTTTAAGAAGAAAATCAATAGTGAAGGACTCATACTTTCTAAACTTAATCCCAAACTGTAATAACCTAGACTATGTGGTACTGGCATAAGGGTATTCATATAGAACAATGGAGTAGAACTGACATCCCAGAAATAAATCTTTACACTTATGGTCAATTTATTTCTGAGAAGATTGCCAAGACATTTGGGAGATAGTAGCCTTTTCAATAAGTTACTGAGACTATTGGATAGCCATATGCAATAGATAGAGTGGACCCTTTTCTCCTCACATAATGACTAA
The DNA here is from genome assembly GCF_028885655.2 of Pongo abelii. Lineage (NCBI taxonomy): Eukaryota > Metazoa > Chordata > Mammalia > Primates > Hominidae > Pongo > Pongo abelii. The sequence continues at coordinate 28,768,191 of NC_071989.2, forward strand.
AAGTAACTGAAAATTGATCATTGTGCTAAATGAAAAGAAAAAATATAACAGTTTTAGAAATATCATAGGAATGCATTTTTATGGCTTTGGATTAGGCAATGTTTTCTTAAAGATGATGCCAAAAGCACTAGTAACCACAGAAATAATACATAAATTGTACTTCAAAATTTCAACATTTTGCTTCAAAGGACACCATCGAGAAATTGAATATGCAATGTACAATGTTTGCAAATCTCATTTCTGATAAAATATATATAGTAGGCTATAAAAAGAACTCTTAGAACTTAATAAAACTTTACCCAATTAAAAAAATATGTAAAGGATCTTAACAGGCATTTCTCCAATGAAGATAGATGAAGGGCCAATAAACGCAAGCAAATATGCTCAATATCATTAGCCATCATGGAAATGCAAATCAAAATCATAGTGATATACAACTACATACCCACTAAAATGACTATAATGAAAAGAAAAAACAGGTCATAGTGGTGAGTGGTGAGGTTGTAGTAAATTGGTGATGGGAATGTAAAATGGCACAGATCTTATGAAAAACATTTTGAGTTTTTCTTAAAATATTAAATGTGGAATTACCCTATGCTATGGTGTGAATATTTACATTCCTTCAAAATTCCTGTGTTGAAATGCTCATCCCCAAGGTGATGGTAATAGAGATGAGGTTTTGGGGAGGTTATTAGTTCATGGGGTAGAACCCTCATGAATATGATTAGTGCCCTTATTAAAGAGGCCCCAAAGAGACTACTGCCCCAGCATATGAGGTTAGAGTGAAAAGATGGCTGTCTATGATGAAGGAGGCCCTTACCACATACCAAATCTGCTAGCATCTTGATCTTGCCCAGGCAAGCTAACGCATGCTGGGCTCAATACCTAGGTGATGGGTTGATAGGTGCAGCAAACCACCATGGCCCACGTTTACCTATGCAACAAACCTGCGCATCCTGCACATGTATCCTGGAACTTAAAATTAAATTAAATTAAATTAAATTAAAAAAATGGTTCAAAGATGAAAATACTACTGCTTCCTCAAGGAAGGCTTTTCTGATTCCCATCTGGGTCAGTATCTCTGGGTAATAGCACTCTGCCCTCCTCTGTAGTGCTTGTAGGCTTTTAAATAAATCCATGTGTTTATCTGAAAAAATAAAAAAAAAAAGAAAAAGAAAAAAAAAAAAGAAAAAACATTCCATGCTCATGGGTTGGAAGAATCAATATGATTAAAATAGCCATACTGCCTGAAGGAATCTACAGATTCAACACCATTCCCATCAAACAACCAATGTCATTTTTTACAGAATTAGAAAAAAAAACTATTTCAAAATTCATACACAACCCCCCCACAAAAAAAAAAGCCCAAATAGGCAAAGCAATCATAAGCAAACAGAACAAAGCTGGAGGCACCACATTACTTTTGCCAGTAAAAAGTAGGCAAAGGACATGAAGAGAAACTTCTCAAAAAAAAAAAAAAAAAAAAAAAAGAAAAAAGAAAAAAAGGAAAAAACATACAAGGAGGCAAAAAACATGAGAAAATGCACAACATCAGTAATCATCTGAAAAGTGGCAAAATTAAAACCGCAATTAGAAGCTCTCTCACAGCAGTCAGAATGGCTACTATTAAAAAGAAAAATAATAATAATAGATGCTGGTGAGACTGCAGAGAAAAGGGAATGCTTATAAACTGTGGATGGGAATGTAAATTAGTTCAGACACTCTGGGTAGCAGTTCGGAGATTTGTTAAAGAACTCAGAACTATCTTTCAACTAAGCAATAATATTACTGGTACTGGCTATATACTCAAAAGAAAATAAATATTTCTTTTTATAAGACACATGCACTCATATATTCATTGCAGCACTATTCGCAATAGCAAAGACATGGAATCAAGCTAGTTGCTCATCAACAGTGAATTCAATTAAAAACATGGTACATATACTCCATGGAACATTACACAGCCATAAAAAAGAATAAAATCATGTTATTTGAAGCAACATGGATGATACTGGTGACCATCATCCTGAGTAAATTAATGTAGAAACAGAAAACCAAATACTGCATGTTTGTATAAGTGGGAGCTAAATATTGGTTATTTAAAGATGTAAAGATAAGAAAAATAGATAATGTGGAGTGGAAGAAGTAGGATGGAGGCAAGGGGTGAAAAAATTACTAGTGGGTACTGTGCCCACTATCTGAGTGATAGGGTACCTCATATGCCAACTTCAGCATGACATAATATATTCATGTAACAAGCCTGCAAAGGTATATGATATATTATATCATATATAAATATGATAATTAAAATATATAATATATATACTCTAGATATAATGTTATATGTGATATATCTACTCTCTGTATGCTACATATTATTATATATAGTATTATTTTTATATAATGTTATATTTCGTATATTATACATATTTCATTTATGACAAATACATAATCATACATATATCACATGCATATATATGTGTGTAATGCATGTGTGCAATAGAGATATATATCTATTGTATCTATATATTGAATATGTGTGTAATAATGTATAATATGCACATACATATGTGACATATGTATATGTTACATATTTTCACAAAATATATATGAAATGTAATATATGTACTATATATATGAACTAAATATACATATTATGTGTACTATATATAAAGTATATGTACTAAATATACGTAAAATATATAATATATAAAATGTAATATTATATCAACTATATATAATTATATTATGTAAATGTAAATAAATATAATTATAATTATATCATCATATATTATATATACATATAAATATACACAAATAATTATAATGGTATAATTATATAGATATAATTATAAGTGTATAAATTATGTGTGCGCATATAATATATACATATAATTCATATAATTTTATATTATAAAATATTATGATTATATACACACATATATTTATAATAATTACATTTTATTTATAATTATGTATATACAATATAGCACACACATAGAATTACAATTAAATTATACAATTATATAATTACTTAGCTAATTATGTAATTAATAATCATATAATTATATATAATATATGCACATACATAATACCTATAACTATAGTTGTATTTATATAATTTTCCAATAATTATATAATTATAAGTGTATATATAACATTATATTTACTATATATTATACATGTCATGTATAATGTATAAAAATATACTATATATCATATATTAGATACATATATTACATATGTGTACACAGTACACATTATTATATATTTAAGTAATAGCACATTATGTAAATAATTATGTGTGTATATATAATATGTGTATTATATCCATATACTTGTAAAATTATTATTTTATATGTAAAATAAGAATGTATTACATTATTTACATGTAATTATTATATTTAACTATTTTACAATTACATATAATAGATATGTGTGTATATTATTTACACACACATAATTTTAACTTTTACTTTTATTTTATGTATATACTGTGTATACATATATTATACTCGTATGTATATACTATATACGTGTTATACACTTATGTATATATTATGTGTACAAATATGTGTGTAATATATGTATTTTTCTTACAGAGTATGTATATACACATATATATTATAAATGTATTATGTACTTCTCATAGTTATAATATACAGATACCTATGCAAATGCTAGCAAAAACTACAAATTAAATCCAGAGAAAATGGAAGAAAATAAGAGTAAGCATAAGAACTAAAAAAATTAGATAATAAATTTATTTTAATCATAATAATTACATTAAATAAAATTTAGAAAATTCAGTAAAAACAGAGGAAAAATATCCAGAAACTCAAAATAGATGTCACTAAATTGGTAATTTTAATAAACCGACAATTCAAGGAATTTCCAATATGGCTGTTTGTGTGATTTCGTTCTTTGATGTTTCACTTTCTTTTGAAAACTTGCCTATTTAGATTAACCCCTCCTTAGGATAATATAAGTTCTGATTAACTCACAGTCATTTTATTAATAATTTAATCACAGCATGTCCTTCCCTCTATATGCACATATTCTGTGCACACTCAAGAGAAGATTATGCAGGTCAGTTATGACTGGAAGCAGAAATTTGGGGAATACCTTAGAATCTTCCCTGCCAGGGCAATCAAATATAGATTTTACTTAGCATAATTAGTTTTTGCAGCTATTTTGTATCTTATTTCCAGAGCATACACTAATTTTTTAGAAAATATTTCAAGTATGCTTGAACTAAAAGAAATGTGCTATTGTTTTAGTTGTATACCAATTTTGTTAAACCTTTCAGCCCAGAATCCCCATTCACCCTCTCTTCTAGTAGTAACCACTAGAAAAATCACTCTCCTCATTTCTGACAAGAGATTATTTTTCTCAGGTGATTTGAAAGTTCTAGAATTAATCTTTTCTAATTTTATTTTTGCATCATCTTTCCTTCTTTTAAATTAATCCAAAATTGACTCCTCAAAATATGTATTCCTGAGAACAGCAGATTGATTCTTAGAATTAGAAGTAAAGCAATTTTATTTACCAGTAAAAATGTTCCTGTCTTCTCTATTACCATCCCTTACCTCAGCAAATTTGATGATAAATTCATTTTGTTATATACGTTATTTGTTTTTCAGTTTCCATCTACATATCACTTAACATGATTTGCCTTAACTTTATATTTTCGTATTTTGTCTTGGGCCACATATGAAATACACTAACACGAATGTTAGCTGATGGGCTAAAGAACAAAAATTGCAAAAAAAAAAATCTCATAATTTTTTAAGAAAGTTTATGAATTTGTGTTGAACCACATTCAAAGCTGCCCTAGACCATTTGTGGCCCGTGGGCCACGGACTAGACAAGTCTGTGATGGTGTCCTCAGCCCATCTGCAGCCACCGCTGTGGGGATGTAAGCTGCAGTGAGGGAGGCATGTCTGGGGCTGCACGCTCCGTGGACTGGCAGAGGCCAGTAACAAGTTATATCAGGGGGAGACCACACTCTCAGGCACAGCTGCAGCTGTCCAGCCACAGCTCTGGACCCGGGCATCCCTGCGTTCTCAGGGACCTGGAATGCCCTCCGCCATCACAGGCTCAGAAGTGCCCACCCCCTGGCCTGTCCCTGCTCCCAGCACCCACTCCTGTGTGGAGCAAAGTCAGAGCTCAGGCGATGTCACGACCCAGACAGGTGTGCATGCACTCGAGGCGGTGCTGACATGCCAGCCACCGCCCCCGCACCACCTTGGCTCTCTCTACAACTTTTGGCGCTGATGTGCTCAGGGATGGAGGTTGGGGGTGCTGATCAGTATGGGGCTGCAGGTGCCCCTTAGCATGAACTGCCTGGGCGCCCACAGCCGGCATGTTGATGACAGTGGAAGGCAACAGGTTCTTAGGTGGGAAGGGGCAGGTCCCCAGTGAAACCACGCCTTCAAGCCAGAGAGGGCTTGAAGCCTGGGGGCTGAGCTTCCATTGCAAGGCATAATTGGATGGTGCTTTTGCCAGGCCTGCCCATGGCCACCGACAGACAAATTAGCATGCACTTCCTCCATTCTGAACACATGAAAACCTCAGACTGAGCCAGACTCAGACACTGGTCAGGATGACCTACCTGCGGAAAGGAGCTACCCACTTTGGATCTCCTGAGAGCTGTTCTGTTACTCGAAGCTCCTCTGTGCCTTGCTCTTTCTCCAGTTGTCCAGGTAACCTCATTCTTCCTGTCAGCGGGACAAGACCTCAGGACCCATCGAACAGTGGGAGCTAAAGGAGCTGTAACAGGTTCCTGACCAGCTTGCCGAGTTGAAAGCACTGACACACTCCTGGACTGTGGGAGTGAAGAGTGGTGACCTTTCTGGGGGCCCAAACCCCAGGATTTCCCCAAGCTAGAGCTGCTGTAACACTGTTAACAGCTCTGCTTCTGCCCTCTGCTGGCTCCAGGCGGACCCCCATTATGACAGGAAGCAGCAGCGGGCTGGGCCAGCCCAGGGGCTGTGGGCCAGAGGGAGTGGTGGTACTAAAAGAGCTATTAACAAAAATGAGCAGAAACACAGCCCCGTGCCCCACCTACCCAGATTGCTATGACAAGAAAGAGAGAAGAGCTGTGGCCCTTTTGGGAGCCCAGACCTTGGGTCTCCCTGAGTCAGAGCTGTAACGTGCTGGAACCCCGTCTTGGGGCTTTGTGGTTTCTGGCATCACTAAGCTTTCAGGCACCACCGTGTTCCCCTCTTCCAGACACTAGTACCCGCAGTAGAAACTACTTGCAGTACATCTGGTCCAGCCGCAGTCTCACATGGAGCTGGTGACCGTGCTGGCAACTAGAAATGCTGCCCTTCTGCAGCGGTCAGAATACCTTGCTGTGTGCAGTGGCCAGACCCCACGCTTGCTCGCTTACACACCCCTCACTGTTCCTCACCTGGCTTGCTCTTGGCAGGCATGGGATCCAGGCTGGTAGTGAGAGCTGAGCACAGGCTGCCAAACCTAGTGGGTGGAACGCACACAGCAGGTGTGAGCTAAACTCAAGACAAGGTGCCACCAGCCACAGAGGTTTCTAGCTGGAGAAAAGACACCCTAAGGATCCTGTGATCCTTGTTCTAGATCTTCTCATAGGATTGACTGAGGCCTCTGTTTCAGCTACATCAAGACTCAACCTCACTATTTTCTTTACTTCTTTACAGAAATTATTACTAAGAACACTGACCAATAAATCTTATGTGAATAAATCTCTGTCTCAGACTTTTCCAGAGGACTTCAGTCTGGCACAAACCCTAATCCATCAGCTCCTTTTCTTTATTATTGCACCTACATTCCACAGATTGGTGCTATTCCTGACAACAAGCATTTCACTCTCTACTTTTCACTACACCAATTGTCATTGGCAGTCACTAATAAATTGGAAAGGGGTACAAGAGGTTTTTGTTCTTGTGACAAGAAATCTCTCACTTTCAACAGATGATCCCCCTTGAAGGAAACAGACAAAAGAGTCACCGTGAGACAATGCTTTTTATTTTACTTTTAACTTGATTATGTAACGGGCATCCAATTGTTAAATCTAGTTGCATGAAGGCAAACTTGTCCAAGAAGTGATGTCTGCCTCCTGCCTGTGTCTTTAAACCAAATGGGACCTAGAGATTGATTAATTAAATACAAATTGGAGTGATATTTTAAAATATCAAAAAATATAAAAAGGTCTATCTCATACTTATGTCATTTTCAAGCAGAGTGAGAACATACTAAATCATATTTAAGCTCAAATGATTTCTATAGAATTTGCCCCCCTTTCCTCTTCTGATTTATATCTTGCATCTGATACCCACAGAAATCCTGAAATTTAAATCATCTTATCAAAATTGGTTATGAGTTTCACTATTATATATAACTGATTTATGAATATGAAAACTATTTTTAAATGTCATTAGATGAAAATAATATCAATATATTTAATAAAGACTAGTACAATAGACATAATTTACTATACCAAGGATGTTCCTTCTAGAAATTTCTCTGAAACTTAAGGTCACCACACATATCACAGAGTGGTAAAGGTTGTACAAAGGGATTATCAAAGTGTTGATATAATTAAGCACAAAAATTGTAAAAATCGTAAGAAGATTCTGAGATAATCTTTAAAGAAAAATATGGAATCTGAATTAGTTGAGCATATAAGAAAGGGTTGCCAGTACATAAGGCATAAAATGGAAGGCCCAGTTGCCAATATGAGGTGTGTGTGTGTGTGTGTGTGTGTGTGTGTATGTGTCCCTGGAGGGATGCACAAAAGACAGAAATAGTAAAAATGACTTAACTAGAATGGTTGGTTGGCTTGCACAGTTAAGAAATAAACATGATTCTGAAAAGAACTCATTCCGCTGGTTAAAGAAAATTCTTGGACGCCGCACAAAGGGGTTTAATTGATCACAGAGAGCTCTATAAAATAATAGTATTTTATAAAATCAATTAAAGTAGCTCAAAATAGAGCCAATCAAAGATACTTGGGGTAACTGGACCTTAAGATAAGGAATTGAAGCCTTTATATCTGGGGAGAGAGTATCCTGGACATGACATAAAGATGAAAGAGGGCCGGTCAAGGTGGCTCACACCTGTAATCCCAGCACTTTGGAAGGCAGAGTTGGGTGGATCACATAAGGTCAGGGGTTGAAGACCAGCCTGACCAACACGATGAAACCCCATCTCTACTAAAAATACAAAATTACCTGGGTGTGGAGGTTCATGCTTTTAATCCCAGCTACTTGGGAGGCTGAGGAGAATTGCTTGAACCTGGGAGGCAGAGTTTGCAGTAAGCCAAGATCACACCATTCATTGCACTCCAGTCTGAGCAACAAGAGCAAAACTGCATCTCAAAAACAAAACAAAACAACAACAACAAAAAAAGATGAAAGAGAAAAGTTTAGGAAAGGAGGAGGTGCAAGAACAATAGAAAACTGGCTTTTCTTTCATGACTATTAAATATGTGTGGTTGAGAGAAAAATAAAGCGCAAGTATTTTGAGGGTAGCTTTGAATACACAACTAGAAAAGCAAAAAGTTAGATCTCTGCTTGTCAGTGTGAGAGTTGTCACCACAAAGCTAATGCTTGAAGTCATAAATGTAAATGAGCAATTTGGGAGAAGAACTATTCAATGAAAAGAATGGAGCCTTGAGCTTATTCTGTGGGCAATACGCTCAGAGAAAAAAGTCACACACTACTCAACATAAACTTGCTTAGTAGTGAGAAAACTGTGCCATAGCACACTGCCCCAAGAGTCTGCGCTAAAGAAAATAGTTTGAACACTTTTACTACTTGCCTGGCATTTGTTATTAATTACACTGACTGAGTGAGTGACTATTTGTGCAGCTGCTATAAAGTGAACTAAATTTCAGAAATAAAAAATATATGACATTCATTGAGTCAAAAGTAAGGTTGATGATTAAATGAAATACATAGAAAGGCATCAGTTTTAAATTGCACTTTAACTTCTTCTGGGGTTGAAAATATTTTTTATACTTGCAGCAAAATCCATTCAACTATATTTATAACACAAGAGAACAGAACTAGACAGACATAATTCAAACTAGCAGAGTCTGGAAACTTTCTATAATATTTGGTAAATTCCTAGAACTTGATTAAGGACATCTATCAGAATACAGAAATGGTTAAATTTTTTTTTGGTTGGTTTTAATAAATAATATTGGTGCCTTTCTTTTTAATTTTAAAAAATAAGTACAACTATTAAAACTATAATCATAAATAATTCTAGTTACATAATAAATATATAAACAGACTCTCTTTTTGAGATTAAATCCTGCACAGGACAAAAAAAATTAGACAAATGTGATCAATTTGTTGTTTTTGAAGGAAACATACCAGTAACCTAGCTTAATATTAATGAAAAATTGAGTGTTATTATATCGTTATATAAAGATTTTGAAAAATTCTCATAAGTGCATGTGGAAATTCACCCTGCCACAATTTCAAATAGGCAAACAGAAAAATAGTGAAGAATCATTTACATAATGGACAAATGTAAATTCATTCTAGTTGTAGAGAGAAGCTCCCTGCTGCCTTGATTATATTATGCTTTCCTGCTGCTACATGAGCTCACAAAAAAACTGAAAAAAAAAAATTAGCATTGTGCCATTATGAGTTCGAAGCAAAGAAACAGCAGTGCAATGTCCCATTGATTTCTTCACCCTAAAAATCTCAGCTCATGAATTAACCTTGCTACAGATATATGACACATAAAATCATCTGCTTGAAAGATAAACTATGTGAAATGGCATATACGAGAATCCAGCTTTAACTGCTAACTTTAAAGAATTTAAGATAAAGGAAATTACATTTTATTGTGGTTGTTCATGATTGTTTGTTCAATGAGTTGTCACAGAATTCAATTTCCACATTAGCCATTTTCTGTGTAAAGAATTGATTCTCTTGTTTCATTTATAGTGAAGTGATAGTTCTACAGTCTTCTTGACTTATTATGAAAAGTATTTCCTAAATCACCAGTCTTATGGCAGATAAAACTTGTCTGTTTGCACAACAGTCCTTGTTCAATTTTAATCAGTCTTAAGTGCATAACTTTGCAATGAATCAATAATGTGAAAAGTACATTTCTAGTGATGTTTATTTCATAACACAATTATGTTTCACACAAATAAAATGGAAAATAATTCTACTTAACAAAAGGTAAAAAAATATAAAATAAATGCAACTGTAACATTCATAACCCAAAGAAACTCAGTGTTCTAGAATTACCTTGCCAACTAATATATAAATCAAATAAGAAATTTCATCTCCACATTCTATGAATGAAGAGTGGGTATGAGCAAATGTCTAGTGATATTCTCCACTGATAACCTCTCTGATATCCTGCAGCTTTTTTTGTAAGAAGTTTGACCTTTTTCAAGTTACTTAATCTTTTAATGACTCAAGTTCTTCAGTGAAAAACAGAGGAAATAAGTGTTCTTGACTCATATTATCTAGTAGCAATAAAATAATAATGTAGATAAAATATTATTACAACTACAATTATGGCTGTTTTTATTATTATATATATACTTTTAAGAAAAAAATTAAAGGAAGATCAATTCTTGCTCAGAAATTGTATTTCCAGCTCCAGCTGAAATCACCAATGTTGAGACTTATTGTTTGCAACTGCTGACATCGTACCACAAACGTGGAAAAGGTCTTTTGTATTACTGCCCAAATGGTCAATACCAACTTCGATTACATGTAGTAAATAATTATTTAAGATTAGGGCACTGTTTTAGGCAGTTTAGGCTGCTGAAACAGAATACTATACACTGAGTGTCTTATAAACAACAGAAATTTATTTCTCACAGTGCTATAGGCACTGGAAGTCAGAGATCAGAGTGCCAGCCAGTTGGGTTCTGGTTATAACTAACTGGTTACAGCCTGAAACTGTACTTTAAAACTTTATTTTACCCCTTTTCCTTTTTTCTCCCTAGAATCAAGATCAAGATGTAACCTTGAAGCTTACTGCAGAAATTCCCTTTTTTTCCCCCTTAGTCTTAGAATATAGCTTTGAGATGTACTTTATTTGAAATACCATGTCCCTCCCTTTTGCACTGTATACTCTCTTACACTGTACACATCTATCTAACCGTACACTTATATCTAATTATGTGGTTCCAGGGGCTAATCTTGGGAACGACCATTCAGGGAGACCAGGATGCAAAATTTCAGACATTACCTCAAGGCCTTTAGTCTACAACCCGGCCATTTTTAGGATGACACCAGCCCCTTCTGACAGCCACCAGAACAAGACACGCAGACCTTGTACTCAGCACCACTCCCACATCCTCCATTCCAGGTTCCCCTATTTAACCCATTTTCTCAGCCTAAAGTTTGAAGCCGTTTCTAAAGGTGCAAGCCAGCCAGTTCCCCACTGCTAGCTTTGGAAAATAAAATCACTTTTATTTCACTGCACTTCACCTTTGTCATTGGCTCTGCAAGCAGTGAGCCACCGAGCCTGAGCTCCGTTACATGGTGAGGGCCTCGTCTGGGTTGTGCAGAGCAGATTTCTCATTGTGTCCTTACATGGTAAAATGAGGCTGAGAATGGTCTCTAGTCTCTTCTTATAAGGGCTTCACTAAACCCATTCATGAAGGTTCCACCCTCATGACCTAATTGTCTCCCAAAGGCCTCATGTTTGGCATCAGCACTTTAGAACTTCGACATATGAATTTAGTTAGAGCACAAACATTTAGTTTAGGACACAAACATTTTGTTCATTGCAGCATAAAAGAGTAAATGATAACCAAAAACATCTTGGCAAATGACTTCACCAAGGGCTCTCTGGCCCCCATAGAGCACAGTTCTATACTTACAGTAGTATAAGTAGTAGTAGTAAGCATAAGTAGTGTATCATAGCCTTTAAAGCCTTTTTTCTCCCACTTCTTTTTTTCTCTTCCATGTCACCTGAAGTTTTAGGCTTCTCACAGTCTAGAAGAAAAACAAAAATCCTTTTAGAGGAAAATCAATAGAATATTTATTATTCCAATTCCCACCATCTATTGGTTTACTAAAAAACAAAACAAAGCACATTTTTATGCCTATGAAAAATTCTGTAAGTCACCAAGACACTGAAATGGTTATTTTGTATGCATTTTAATGTAAAAATGTATTTTTTATCAAATAAATTTAAAGTATTCTTTGCTTAATTCAACCTTCATTGCGTATAGAATTTTGAATATTTGAATTTTTGTCTTTATTTACTTTATCAGATATAATTGATTTCCTTCAGACAAAAGCCAGTTCATGGAGGGTATCGCAGGTCTCCTGATAACTGGTTTTGCCATGTTAAAGCACTTAATCTCTACCAAAGCGCAGTAGCAAAAGATAGTGATTTCTCATAAGGGGAATTATTAGTATCTGTAGAAACTGTCTTAGCTTTGCTCTAAAATTCCTAAGCTCCAGTCTTTGAATCATTTTTACCATCCTGCTAACTGCTCCGTATGGCATTTCTTTCCACCACAGACAGTTGAAGCAAAATTAGTTCTGTTGGGTCATATGCTCCAGGAAGCACAGGAGTTTTCAGAAATAGCAGATGGACTTTTCATAGAGACTTATTCTAGGTCTCACTCAAAACTGGCAGTTTTCCAGGATACCCAGTAAGTAAGCAAGAATATTACAACCTAACAGAGATATACATGGCATCCCAAATCTAGAGAAGCCCACAGATTGTTACAACGTTTCTTAATAGTGGGAGGGGCCAGACATAGCAACTTGCTCTTCAACTTGGAAGACATATTTCAACATGTTCCATGAGGTAGACCCCTAAAGAGTCCACTAATGTGGCAGGCCCCTGAGTTTCTATGGGATGCATTCCCCAACTTCTGACATGCATATGTCTTCCCAAAGTCTCTGGAGTACCTGGTACATCTTGTTCACTAGATTCAAAATCATTACATAATAAACATATAGAAGAAACATGACATCTTTGTAAACTAAGAGGTGTTTCAGGTCATTATGGGCTGGATTATGATAGAAAGTTTAACAATTGATATAACCCTGTTCTAGAACTATACAGAAGTATTTCTGGCCATGTCTGCAAGCAGACTACTTCTAATACTCTTTACTGAGATATATAGAGAAAAAGATTGTTTTCCATATATGTTGTTGCCAGGGGATGTGATGATTTGCCCTAGCAATGAAACAACATCAGGATTAGCAGCTACAACTGGAGTCAGGACATGATATTATTCTTCTTATTATTATTATATTTATTTAGGTATTTATTTTATCATACTTTAAGTTCTGGGTTACATGTGCAGAATGTGCAGGTTTGTTACACAGGTATACAAGTGCCATGGTGGTTTGCTGCACCCATCAAACCGTCATCTACATTAGGTATTTCTCCTAAAGTTATCCCTCCCCTAGCCACCCCCCCCCATCCCCTGACAGGCCCTGATGTGTGATGTTCCCCTCCCTGTGTCCATGTGTTTTCATTGTTCAACTCCAACTTATGAGTGAGAACATGTGGCATTTGGTTTTCTGTTCCTGTGTTAGTTTGCTGAGAATGATGGTTTCCAGCTTCATCCATGTCCCTGCAAAGGACATAAACCCTTCCTTTTTTATGGCACTGTAGTACTTCATGGTGTGTATGTGCCACATTTTCTTTATCCAGTCTATCATTGATGGGCATTTGGGTTGGTTCCAAGTCTTTGCTATTGTGAATAGTGCTGCAATAAACATACGTGTGCATGCCCCATTACTGGGTATATACCTAAAGGATTATAAATCATTCTACTATAAAGACACATAAAGACACGTGGTATTATTTTTACTAATCCAATTTCATAATTGTCATTTCTATCCATCCGCTGAACAGGAAAAACAGGAGAATTGAATGAGCTGTGATAGGAATTACCACTTCAGCATATTTTAAATCCTTAATGGTGGCATTATTCTGTGTAATCTCTCTAGGGATGCAGTGTTGGTTTTGTTTTAGTATTTTGTATGTAAAGGAAGGGCTAGTGGTTTCCACTTGACTTTCCCTATCATAATAGCCTCCTTTCCACGGAACCAGAAAACCATGTGGAAATTCAAGTCAGTCGCTGATTATGTGTAATACAAACCTACACTTTAAAACTCAGAAGATTACAGTATATTGGGTTTAGGTGTCCACTGGGCCCATGATGGGTTGGGTACTCTGTTGATCATCTGAGCTTTCTAAGTCTCTATTCTGACTAGTGCCCCATGGTATTATTTCATTCTACAGAAATTTGTGAGGAGTCAAGGAGTGTCCTTGAGAAGTCCGATTAACTTCCATTTGTTAATGAACTGTAAGCCTGGTAAATATTTGCAGATCTTTTGGGGAAAGGTATGAGGAATATTCACAATATCCATGTTTGGCTATGTAGCTAGGTCTTTCCTCAAGGGGACTCAGACGTCTCTTCATTAAAATGACTCCGGTACCATAAATTGATTGAAGCGTGGCTGTAACTCTATTATAATCTAAGGCAGATTCCACTTAACAGACTTGGAGGTTTCTACTTATACAACTTTACTAGACTGTCCATCTATTTTAGTTCTGCGAATATGGTGATCAACTACTCAACACTAAAGATCTTTGAAGCATAGACTTGTCTGCTGCTTGGGCCCTGATCTGCAATAAAATTGCATTACTGTTTTTTCTTAAGGATTAAGTGCCACTCTTTGTAATCTTCCACGACAGTAGTTGTTATTTGTACAATATTTCTAGCCTATAGAAAGTAACTACCAAGAGGCTTGTTAAGATGTTGGGGATTCAACATAACTCTTTTTCTTCTACACCTAGTGAAGGCAAAGTATCCTGGACCTACTTGAGAGGTATTTCAGGAGATAACTGAACAGGCAGGATATGATAAATCCACTGAACTTTCAATCTCTCTGACTTTGGGTACATTCCTCTAAAATATGATACGGAATTTCTGGTGTTTTAATTTCACTTAATGTAAGCCATTTCTGAGCCTAGGTTCCAGTCAACAACAAAGCAAATTGTTAAATCTATTCCAATCTCCTTGATTTCACATACTGAACCCAGTTTCTCTGCTTAGTGAGTCCATATTCGTCTATTATTCTGGAATCAACTCAATATTTTTTCTACCTTGACTAGACACATTTAGGATTATCTCACACTTGTTACTTAGGTTTCTATAAATTTAGAACATCAAAATCCTATATAATTTTATGGTATGTATAACCCATTTTGTGCAATACTTTTTGTACCACACTTTATGTATTACCCTTTGTTTTCTTTTCTTGTTACAAGTAATTACAAAGTATTTAACAAAATTTCTCTTCTCAACAAAGAGAAAGAAAGAGTTATTAATTATAAACTCCTACTAGAAAATATGTAGGAAAATTACACTTTACAATTCTCCTTACATTTCTCACCTTCTTATTTTCAACTGGTCAGCATTAATGTTCAAATAAGAATGACATTGTCATTAAGCCAAATCAAGAGATTCATAGACTGTTGAAAGTTAAGTCTGGTTACAGATATAGGAAGACTAAGAGTCATTGGGGATAGGACATGAGGATGATGGGAAGTTCCTTTCAAGGCAATTCTCTTTTTCTGGAATCTTTCTGTTTTTATCTGTCCTAACTTTTAGGGCCTCAATTCTTCCCAACCAATTCCCTGGGTTTATTATGAAAGGCCTTACAAGTTTGAAAATTCAGTTTGCATTGAGTCAGCCACCTGCAACCTTACAACTTGGGTCTGGTTTTCAAAAATGTCAGCTGTGAAGGAGATGCTAATCTATTATCTCAAACGGGAGATGAGGTTGTCTTTAGTGGTAGTAATAAAAACTTTCTTAGAGGAAATTTAGGCTGAAAAATAAATGTCTTGAGTTCACTATTTTTTTTTGCTTTATTTTTTTTCTAGTCCACTTAGAAACAATAAAAAAACTTCAAAGTACAAAAATAATTTTTCTGCTGCATAATTCTGCCTTCTGAGTCTTGCAAAATGCTTTATTTGGACCATGCTAACCTACAATTATATAGGAAAGAGAATTTTGGGGAAAATCGTTTCGGCCTAGCTGAGTTGGCAAAGAAGAATTCCACTACATGACGGCCTATCTAGAAATAGTGTCTTCTTGGTAAGACTTTTTTTTATAAGAGAGTGGTAGTCACGGGACTATTTGATTTGTTACTATGGGTAAATGTTTTTTAAGCTTTTAGTTTCTTCTTAGTTTCATTTTTGTAGGCTACATATTTCTAAAAAGCTTTTTATTTTCATCTCATTCAAATTTTATTTATTGACATAGAGCAGTGGTTCTTCATGGGGGCTACTTTACTCCCTCCCAAGAGGAGGATTGGCAATTTCTGGAACATTTTTGTTTATCACAACAGTGGTTTGCTAGTGGCATTTAGTAGGTAGAAACAAGAGATGCTGATAACATGCTAGAATGTAGAGGACAGCTTGTCTTACCAACAAAAAGTGTATCTGACCTGAAATGTTAATAGCGCAGTTTGTGAAATCTTGGTCTAACGTGTTTCATGATAACTTTTCATGTAATTTTAAAAATCTACTGCATAGTGCATGTTCCCTCTTTGTATTTTACATAGGTAGCTTTCTCATTTCCCTTAAATTCTGATCTTATAAATTTTTATTCTTTTGACAACTTTTCAAATATGTATACCATTTTTGTTGTTCACAACAGAGTCCATCTGAAGCACATCCAGACATATTATTGAAATTTTTTTCATCTCTTTGTTTAATAGATAGTATCTTCATAATACGTCATATGTGAATGGGAAAGGAGGCAAAAGATGAATTAATGAGAACCTGAAGGTGAATATCATCAAGAGAGCAGAAATCCTTTCAATATATGAGATTCATAGGTAACATCTTGATTTTGCATAATGACAATATCCTTCTTATTTGGATAACAGCAGTGGACACTTGAAAATAAAAAGAAGAAATGTTAATTTCTTCATATAAAATCAAATTTTTCTTACATTTTTAGGAGGAATTTACAATTAATCATTTATTTTTCCCTCTGTAATGAGAAGTCTTGTTAAATTCTCTGTAACTGTTAGTAACAAAAAAAGAAAAAGAAAATGACCTCAAGTTAAAAATGGGATTTGGAACAGAAACTTCTGACTACCAGCCCTATAAAATTCAAAGGATAGATACATTAATCTGAAGGATACTAGGATTTTCTTATATATTTGAAAATTTTACATATATATAAATTTTATGAATTTTAAAGTTTAGAATATAAATTTAAAATAAAATGTAATTTATATTTTTATAACTACACTAAATTTATACATACTACATATAAATTATACTAAAATATAATTATTGTATATAAATTTTATTTTTCTTCTTTGTTATATAAAAAACTTAATTGAAATTATTTCTGACACTATTGCATTTTTATTTTAATGAATTGAAAAAAGATTTAGATGTTACTTTATGTAACAATAGAGCTAGAACTTTGGTGTACATTATGCTTGTTTGGGTAAAGCTGATAAAAATGCAAATTTCTGATTCCTCATTTAAAGATTTTGACTAAATTTCAAAATGGGACTGCCCTCTCTTCTATCTATCTATACACACCTTAGAAATCTCGGAAGTCTTGAAACATAAGAAAAATTATATTTTAACTTAAATACCAAAAGAGAGAAAATTAGTATATATAAACATTCTATGATACGTTTGTACTCAATACATGACAAGGAAATTCAGTCATAAGAAGAAATACCTATTAAGCATCTAAAATTTGAAGAAGACTTCTTTTAGGACAACATAGGTGCCGAAAACAACTAAATTACAACATGCATTTGTTGGCTTTTGGGTTACAGACCACAGAGTTTCAGTGGGACACACGTACAACAAGTTCTATTTCCTACCATTGAGACAAGCTCATAGTGGGTTGACCGTGGATTTCTTTCCCATATTAATTTAGGGACCTAAGCCATAAGAGTAGTTCCAATCAAAGGAACTTCTGCCTTCATGGAAGAGGGAAAACCATGAAAAGACTTATAAAGATTTCCCTTGGAAGTGCCCATCCCACTTCTATTTATATTTTGTTAGTCAAACTGAATGTGAGCCCCACGGCAAAGCCTGGAGTTCACGGAATATGAATGTGCCTCCCTTACAGTGAGATGCAATCCATATTTTGAAAAATTAGTACAATCTTCAAATCTACAACACTGCCTTGCAGAAATTTTAAACTTGATGTTGGAGAAAAATACTGTCTAAAATGTATTTTTAAATATTTTAGCAAAGACACAACTAAAATTGTAGATAGATGTGTTAGTTAATTTTAACAAACATCCTAGAGTACATTCATTTTAAGTGTCATATTCAAATATTCATGAAGTAATGTTGAATGTTTTGGCAGTGAGGGAAGAAGGGAGACAGTTAGTATTATAAACTTTATTAATATTGGATCAGTATACTAAAAGTTCTAGGTTTCCTGGATTAATGTTAGAATTTTATTAATCAGAATAAAGTTACCCTAGAAATAAGCTGTATTTGTTTAAATAAGTGATGGTCAAGATATGTTGATTTTTTGGTAATCTTATAGGTATAATTTTGAATATATAGATGGATCCAATAAAAGACAAACTTCTAAGTGACATTATTGACCTGGGGTTTAGATTCAGAAGATTTTTGTCACTTGAGTCTCTCCAGAAAGTTAACAATAAAATTTAATTTATGCCTTAAAATAATATTGTTTCTGTCAGAAACTAAATTCTACATGATTTTGTGAAGGGGATTAAAAGATAGAAAGCTAGAAATTTATTGAAGCTTAAAGAACAGATAGTATGAGATTTTGTATTTCCTTATTGATAAATACATGTATGTGTGGTGGAAATACTTTTTCATTACTTGCTTTAATTTTTTAACATACACCCAGTAATGAGTTTACAAAAGAGGAAACCTATAACTCTCATCTACCACAAAGTACCTTGTGATGTGACCTGGCTCAGGTCAGTGTGCTGCAGAAAGAAAAGTGGGACCTGGGAAAATCATGCTAAAAGACAATTATAATATTTGATAAAATGGCATAAATGTACTTTTAAAAAGAAGATACATTTACTTAAATACATCTACTGTAAAAGCAATGGAAATAATGATTACTACAAAATGGATAATTTTTAAATAATTCACAGGGGACGTGACTTTTAAATGGGGCCTCGAAAACAGTTTCGTAGCTGGATACAGGCAGGATAAACAGGCAAGAGTGACAAAGCAGACAATAGAAAATTATGAAAGCATCAAAGTATGCTCTCTGTTACTGATTTCACCAAGCCAAGGTTCCAGTTCTTTTTTAGTCAGGACTTAAAATCAGTTAAAAGTGCAAATATGCAAAAATAAAACTGTTCAGGTCGTGATAGCATAGATAGACATTTATATTCTCATTTATATACTCACATAATTTAAATTTTTAAAATTATGATGAAACTCACTTTTTTATATATTATAAATTATATTAATATAATTTATAATACATAATTATATATTATAAATTAATATTAATATAATTTATAATACATAATTATATATTATATAACCTATATATAACTTATATATATGTTTTATATATAATATATAAGTTATATAATCTATAGTTATATATAACTATAATTATAATATATAATTTATATATTATAATTCCAAATAGTTATTATATATAATTTATATATTGTAATTATAAATAATTACAATATATAATTATATATTATAATTATAAATAATTATAATATATAATTATATATTATAATTATAAATAATTATATAATTATAAATGATTATATATAATTTATATATTATAATTATAAATAATTATATATAATTTATATAATATAATTATAAATAATTATATATAATTTATATATTATAATTATAAATAATTATATATAATTTATATATTATAATTATAAATAATTATATATAATTTATATATTATAATTATAAATAATTATGTATAATTTATATATTATAATTATAAATAATTATGTATCATTTGTATATTATAATTATAAATAATTATAATATATATAATTTGTATATTATAATTATAAATAATTATAAATAAATTTATAACTTTATAACTTTATAAATTTATAAAGTTATATAAATTTCTATAAATTATAAATAATATATATATTTATTATGTAGAATATATATTATATATTATATTAAATCATTATATATAATATATAATATATTATATTAAATCATTAGATATTATATATTATATATTATATTAAATCATTATATATAATATACATTATATATTATATTAAATCATTATATATAATATACATTATATATTATATTAAATCATTATATATAATATACATTATATATTATATTAAATCATTATATATAATATACATTATATATTATATTAAATCATTATATATAATATACATTATATATTATATTAAATCATTATACATAATATATTATATATTATATGAAATCATTATATATAATAGATATTATATATTATATGAAATCATTATATATAATAGATATTATATATTATATGAAATCATTATATATAATAGATATTATATATTATATGAAATCATTATATATAATAGATATTATATATTATATGAAATCATTATATATAATAGATATTATATATTATATGAAATCATTATATATAATAGATATTATATATTATATTAAATCATTATATATAATAGATATTATATATTATATTAAATCATTATATATAATAGATATTATATATTATATTAAATCATTATATATAATAGATATTATATATTATATTAAATCATTATATATAATAGATATTATATATTATATTAAATCATTATATATAATAGATATTATATATTATATTGAATCATTATATATAATATCTATTATATATTATATTAAATCATCATATATAATATATATTATATATTATATTAAATCATCATATATAATATGTATTATATATTATATTAAATCATCATATATTATATATGATTATATATTACATTAAATTATTATATATAATATATTATTATATATTATATTAAATTATTATATATAATGTATATTATATGTTTATATATAATTTATTGATATATAATAATTTATATATTATATATATAATATATATTATATATTATATATATAATTATATATATTAACTGTTTTTGTTTTCAATTAGTGTGAATTGTGAAGTCACTAATGTATAAATAGAATTGAGGTAAAAATCTTTCAAGGGCCTATAGAAGACTAAATATTTCATATATTTCATCCAAAACTTTATACCTTCAAATAGTTGTACCATTCTTAGGATATATATCATAAATGACTACAGACTTAAATATTTAATTTAATCAGGAAAGACTAATTCCTGAAAAAAAAGTCTTTCTCATTTGTACTTGCATTTTTTCTTCTTCTTCTATTTTTAAATTTTAGCACAATCAACTATAAACACAAAACATGGCATAAAGAATATAGTCTCTATCTTGGAAGCCATTTTCAATCTCTTTAAGCTTGGCATTGAGGCTACTTTTCATTATTACCTATCTCCAGCTCTGGGATTACTTTCTGTAGTGTTATTTCACTGTTTGTCCCTTGTCTCATCTGATGTCTGTTTTCAAATTCTTCCTTCTTTATTTCACTGTTTGTCCCTTGGCTCATCTGATATGGGTTTTCAAATTCTTCCTTCTATTTTTCTAGTTAGGTTTATGTCATTTGGAACTATTTACTATATGTCATCTCTCTGAGGAAATATCAGATAAAAAATTATTATACTTCATGGTAGCTTTTTAATTGTCTGGAAAGCAGTTCTGAACTTAGACATTTTTGTTTTATCTAGAGATGTTAGTGGGGTATGGAGTTAGATGTGTGAGTTTTTTTCACAACTATTATGAGTATAATAATTAAATGCCCTTACTAGAATGAGATTTTGTGTGGCAATTCAAGGTCACTATATTACAATATTCCCACACTGCTGTAAAGACATACCTGAGAGACTGAGTAACTTATGAAGAAAAGAGGTTTAATTGACTCACAGTTCCATAGGCTGTACAGGAAGCATGGCTGGGGAGGCCTCAGGAAATTTAGAATCATGGCAGAAGGTGAACGAGAAGCAGGCACTGTCTTTACTTGGCCACAGCAGGGGAAAGGGAGTAAAAGGGGAAGTGCTACATACTTTGCAACAACCAGGTCTTGTGAGAACTCACTAGCTATCACAAGAAGAAGAAGGGAGAAATCCCCCTCCATAATCCATCACCTCTCACCCCACAATGGAAATAACAATTCAACATGAGATTTGGATTGGCACACAGACCCAAACCATCCAGAAATTGGACGACCTTCTAAGAACACCATCCAAGACATAAAAATCATAATTAATTAAACCCCATATGTAGAGGATCCATAATGAAAGAACATCTACACTTTCAATGTTCTTCAAGCTGCTATAATCGATAATGACTGTAAAATAATCTGCCACATATCCATGTGCAACTTTTATTCCTCTAACAGTTTTTAAACTTTTTACTGAGGATACCTTTGTATTTTAAATGTATGTATTTCATATCATTCTGCTTATATACTGCAATAAATTCCCATTAAAATTAGAATTCCATTAGAATCTCTATACAGAATAATTTTTAACATTGCTTACAAGACATAATTTAAACTGTTTGACTTCTGTGTCTTCACTTTCATTTTGCCTTTTGCTATAGCCATTCTTCGTTTTTTTTTTTAAGATGGAGTTTCACACCTGTTGCCCAGGCTGGAGTGCAATGGTGCGACCTTCGCTTCCTGCAACCTCCACCTCCCAGATTCAAGAGATTCCCCTGCCTCAGCCTCCCGAGTGGCCAGGATTACAGGCATGTGCTACCACATCCAGCTAATTTTTGTATTTTTTTTAGTAGAGGTGGGGTTTCTCCATGTTGATCAGGCTTGTCCATTGTTTTATTTTTCTACTTTCAACCTGTGTTTTCCTCTTCCTTCTGATACAATATTCTGCTACCAGGTCTCCCTGAGGCTGACTCATTTTTTTTTTTCACATATCTGCTCAATTACACCTTTTCAAAGATCTTTTTTAAGCATAGAATTCTCTGGAATATTTTTCAGTTAATTTTTTCTTAATATTTATGCCAATCAAATATTATCCTGTTCATTTTATTTTAAACATGTGTACCATAGCTTATATCTATAATCCATAGTCTTTTGAATTCCAGATATTTGAGGATTGGTATCTCACATGATTTGTATTTGACATAAAATATGCACCTGCTTTTTAAAATCATATGGCAGAAATTAATTTATAATTAAAACGATAATTTTCCACTTCAGTATTCCCCACAAACTGCACAATTGCCTAGCAGCAAATGCTTTTGATAGTTCTATTTTTGGTTCTTCTTGTGAGTACTTAGTTATTACTCTGCATCTTGAAAGGTGAAAACTAGAACCAAAGTGAACCATGTGATTTTGAGTGACTTAATGGAGAGGTTAACTAAATTTTTAAAATATGAAGGGAAACAAAAATAATATATTAGGCAGTTTATTATGTATCTTTTTCTTACGAACTCAACATAAAATTTATTTATAATACTTTTTTCCAAAGTAATAAAAGAAAATTTAATTTCATGTAGCAAATATTTAAGTGGGAGATGAAATATTACCAGGCTTTATGTCTAGTATCCAGGTAAATTATGTTATGTTTCAAGAAAAGTAGCTCTTAGGTGGAGACAAATTGAATTTAAAGAGATGAACCCAATTAACAAAGGATTCTTGTAACAGGTTGAAATGCCAAAACCTAAAATGATGCACTAAAGAGCATAGTTTTGCAACCATAACAAAATTATCTTTTTTTAAAGTGTTAGCTTTTCTGAGATTTTACTCTAGGAGCTAATTTAATTACTTTCTGATGGTTAAAGACTAAATAAGTGAAGAAATGATGCTATGTATATATATTTAGAATGTAAAACAAACAGTACCTTACTATAAATATGGCATATTGATGTCAAATAGTTTGTGCTAGGGTATTAATAAAATATATTTTAAGAGTATGTATATTTATAGTAATTATTATACTTGTCTATTATTTCTTTTATTTGCAAAGACGATTTGAAATCTATTTTTGTTGCAAATTTCTGAATAAATTATAAAATTTTATGAGTGGAATTAAGATATTCCAATCAATAGCATTTACAATCCAATAACTTCAATTGACATTAAAAAGTGCCTAAATAATTTAAAGTGCAGAAATCCAATGTTAATCCTTATTTTTAAATTAAATTCAGTTAATTTTCAAGCTTTTACTTACAATTATTGTTAACCATCACAAGCAGTGACACAACAGAGACTTTTTAACTAAATTTAACACATAAAGATTATTGGTCATTTTCAATAACAACAGTCGTATTTTAAATTAGAGTAAAACACACTGAACCCTTAAATTTTGTCAAGTTTAAGAATATTTAAATAATTATGGATTTTCACATCCTCTGAATTCGGATTTGCAATGGAAGAACACACAATATAGGTTTTTCAGTACACAAGTTGTGAATGCTAATCATAATTGTCAAAGAGGATGCCTTAGATTCTAAAGGTTATGTTTGAATTAAAGTTCCACTACTAATTTTTAAATTCATTTGTTTATTTACTTATTTCTTCATTCCACAAATAATTATTAACTATACCTTATTATCTGGTCAATGATTTACTAAATGCCTACAATTTGTGAGTCACCGTTATATATAATGGAGTTAAGGTGGTTAAAAATTCAGACAGGGCTAGTCGCGGTGGCTCAAGCTTGTAATCCCAGCACTTTGGGAGGCCAAGGCAGTTGGATCACGTGAGGTTATGAGTTCGAGGACAGCCTGGCCAACATGGCGAAACCCCTTCTCTACTAAAAATACAAAAATTAGCCAGGCACAGTGGTGGGCGCCTGTAATCCCAGCTGCTCAGGAGGCTGAGGCAGAAGAATCGCTTGAGCCCGAGAGATGGAGTTTGCCGTGAGCTGAGATTGTGCCACTACACTGCAGCTTGGGCGACAGTGTAAGACTCTGTCTAAAAAAAAATTAAAAATAAAAAAGTCAGACAGGATTCCTGCTCTTATTGAGCTCACACATCTACAGCTAATAGTGTAAAGAAGAGCTAGGTAGCAACAAACTCAGCAAATTCATTTAGGATAATTCTAATATATTTTTAAAATTTTTGATGTCTTAATTCTTTTTATGTTTTAAGATTTGCTTTATAAAAATGAAAATAAATGAAAATTAAGCTTATGAAAGAACATTGGGATGGCAATAAAATGCTCATATCAATATTTTTTTAATGTAAGAAGTCACAGCTAGGTTTACTGGTCAAAATTTTGTTTATATGTGTTTTAGTTATATTTGTGGAAGGGAAAACTAAGAGTTAATGTAATATCTGTGTGCAAAGGAAAGAGAGAAAGAAAGATCTAGAAAAGCTTGGATATAAAAGCTCCCATCAGTAGTACTGGAATGATATCTATCCCCAAGTAAGTTGGTGCATGTTTGGACCTGGCCAGGTCACTTCAATAGACTTGATCACATAGAATTAATAAATAATGGATAAGGTACATGTAAGTGTGCAATAAAAGTACAGTATTTTCTGTCTTGAATTGTTCCTAGTATTTGTCAAAATAGGTGAGATAGATGTAAAATAATTGGAGGCAAACTACAAACAATGTGAAAAAATAAGATTTAAAAACATAACTCTTTTTACAAAAATAATTATACTAAATCCAGGAAGTAGTTTTCAAATGTTCATTCAGACAGCTAACAAGAATACATATTTAATTGATTAATCATATTTCTGACTTGCAATTGAATGTAAATCATTAAATATATTAATACATTCAATACATATCCATATTATATGTATTTATTCAGTTGTCTTATGTTTAACGTATATGGTTAAATTCAAATTGCTTTTATTTTCTTTTTTAATAGTTTCAACTTTTATCTTAGATTCGAAGTGTACATGTACAGGTTTGTTACTTGGGTATATTGTGTGATGATGAGATTGGGAACAAGAATAAACCAGTCACCCAAATAGTGAATATAGTGTCCAAGAGTTAGTTTTTCAACCCATGCTCCTCTCCCTCCTTCCCTATCCCATCTGGTACTCCTCAGTGTTTACTGTTCCCATCTTTATGTCCACGAGTACCAAATCTTTAGTTTCCACTTTTAAGTGAGAACATGCAGTATTTGATTTTTTGTTCCTGCATTAATTCACTTAGGATAATAGCCTGCAGCTGCATTCATGTGCTGCAAAGCACATCATTTCTTTCTTTTTATGGCTGCTTAGTATTCTACGGTGTATATATACCACAGTTTTAAGATCCAATTTATTGTTGATGGGCACCTATGTGGATTCCATGTCTTTGGTATTGTGAATAGTGCTGCAATGAACATATGAGTGCATGTATCTTTTAGTAGAATAATTTATTTTCTTATGGATATATATCCAGTAATGGGATTACTGAGTCAAATGGTATTTCTACTTTTAGTTATTAGAGAAATCTTCGAACTGCTTTCTACAGGGCCTGAAATAATTAACATTCCCATCAACAGTGTATAAACATTCCCTTCTCTCTGCAGCTTCACCAGCATCTGTTATTTTTTGGCTTTCAGTGATAGCCGTTCTGACTCATGTGAGACAGTTTCTCCTTTTGGTTCTGATTTACATTTTGCTGATGACTAGTGATGTTGAGCATTTTTTCATATTTTTGGTCACTTTTATGTCTTCTTTTGAAAAGTGGTTGTTTATCTCCTTTTGCCCACTTTTAATGGGTTTTTTATTATTTTATTTTTTTTGGCTTGTAGAATTGTTTAAGTTACTTATAGATTTTGGATATTAGATCTTTGTTGGATGCATAGTTTGCAAAAATTTTCTCCCATTCTGCAGGTTGTCTTTTTACTCTATTCATAATTTATTTTGCTGTGTAGAAATTCTTTTGTTTAATTAGGTCTCATTTGTCAATTTTTCATTTTGTTGCAATTGCTGTTGAAAACTTAGTCATAAATTGTTTCCCAAGGCTGATGTCCAGAATGGTGTTTCCCAGGTCTTCTTCAAGGATTCTTACAGTTTGAAGTCTTACATTTAAATGTTTAGACATCTGGAGTTAACTTTTGTATACGGTAAAATGTAGGAACCCAGTTTCATTCTTTGGCATGTAGCCAGCCAGTAATCACAGCAACATTTATTGAATAGAGAGTCCTTTCTTCAGTGCTTATTTTTGTCAACTTTATAGAAGATCAGATGGCTGTAGCTTCGTGGTTTTGTTTCTGGGTTCTCTATTCTGTTCCATTGGAGTACGTGTACTTTTGTACTATTACCATGGTGTTTTGGTTACTGTAGCTTTATAGTACAGTTTGAAGTCACTTAATTTGATGCCTCTGGCTTTGTTATTTTTGCTTAGAATTGTTTTGTCTGTTTGGGCTCTTTTGCTTTCATATGAATTTTTGAGTAGTTTTTTCTAATTCTGTGAAGAATGACTTTGGTAATTTGATAGCAGTAACATTGAATTTCTAGATTGCTTTGGGAAGTATGGACATTTTAATGATATTGTTTCTTCTGATGCATTAGCATGGGTATTTTTCTATTCATTTGTGTCATGTTATTCTTTCCACAAGTGTTTTATACTTTTCCTTGTAGAGAGTTTTCACCTCCTTGGATAGATATATTTCTAGTTATTTAATTCTTTTTGTGACTATTGAAAATAGAATTGTGTTCTTGATTTGACTCTCAGTTTAAACATTATCAGTGTACAGAAATGCTACTGATTTTTTAAAATGTGTTTTGTATACTGAAACTTAACTGAAGTTGTTTTACAGGTATGGGAGCCTTTTCATGGAGTTTTTAGGGTTTCCTAGGTAATAATAATATTATTAGTAATAAGAAATAATTTGACTTTCTGTCTTCCTATTTGAATGCCTTTTATTTTTTCCCAGGCTGATTACTCTGGCTAAGACTCCCACTACTATGTTGAGTAAGAGGGGTGAGAGTTGGACCCTCTGTCTTGTTTCATTTCTCAGGGGAAATGATTCCAGCTTATGCCCATTCACTAGTATGTTGGCTTTGGGTTTCTCATAGATGGCTCTTATTATTTTGAGGTATATTCCTTCTAGGTGTGTTGGATTTTACATAATGCTTTTATTGCATTTGTTGATATTATCATGTAGTTTTTGTTTTCAATTCTGCTTATGTGGTGAATCACATTTATTAATTTGCATATGATGAACCAACTTGAATACCAGGAATGAAACCTACTTGACTGTGGTGAATTAACTTTTTGATGTGCTGCTAGATTCAGTTTGCTAGTATTTTTTTTTTTTTGAGCTTTGCATCTGTCTTCATCAGGAATATTTGTCTGTAATTATTCTTTTTTCTTTCTGATTTTTCAGATTTTGGTGTCAGGATGATACTGGCATTGTAGAATGAATTAAGAAGCAGTGTCTCCTTCTCAATGTTTTGGAATAATTTCAGCAGAATTGGTACCAGCTCTTATTTTTACATCTGGTAGAATTTGGCTGTGAATTCATGTGGTCCAATTGCTTCTTTATTTATTTATTTATTTTTTTGCTTTTGGATGGGTAGTTTGGTTGGTTTTCTTCTATTACTGAATCAATAGCAGAACTCATTATTGGTCTGTTCCTTGTTTTAATTTTCTGATTCAATCTTGGGAAGATGTGTGTTTTCATGAATTTATCTACTTCCTCTGGATTTTCTAGTTTGTGTACATAAAGGTGTTCATAATAGTTTCTGAGGATCTTTTGTATTTCTATGGAATTGGTTATAATGTGACCTTTGTCATTTCTGATTTTGCTTATTTAGATCTTTTCTCTCTTTTTCCTTTTTTATCTAGCTAGTGATCTATTAATCTTGTTTATCTTTTCAATGAAACAACTTTTTTTTTTGGTATGGATTTTGGGTCTCAGTTTCATTCAGTTCTCCCATTTTAGTTATTTAGTTATTTATTTTATTCTGCTAGCTTTGGGATTTGTTCCTGTTTTTCTAGTTCCTCTGGATGTGATGTTAGATAGTTAATTTAAGATATTTATGACTCGTTGAGGTAGCTGTTTAGCAATATAAACTTTCCACTTAACACTACATTTGCTATATGCAGTCCACAGATTTTGGTGTAGTGTTTCCCTGTTTTCATTTATTTTAAATATTTTAAAACATATGCCTTAATTTTGTTGTTTACTCAAATGTCATTCAGGAGCAAGTTGTTTAATTGCCATATAATTTTGTGGTTTTGAGAAATCTTCCAGGTATTAATTTCTATTTTTATTTCACTGTGGTCTAAAGAGTATGGTTGGTATAACTTCAGTTTTTCTGAATTTATTGAGACTTGCTTTATGGCTAAGCATGTGGTCAATCCTGAAGTATGTTCTGTGTGCAAATGAGAAGTATGTATATTCTGTGGTTGATGAGTGGAATGTTCTGTAGATGTCTATTAGGTCTAATTGGTCAAGTGTCAAATTTAAATCTAGAATTTCTTTGTTGGTTTTACACCTAGATGATCTAACATTGGAAGTGGGGTGTTGGCATCCCCTACTGTTAATGTGTGGCTGTAGCCTTTTTGTATGTCTAGAGGTAGTTGTTTCATGAATATGGGTGCTCCAATGTTGGGTGCATATATATTTAGGATAGTTAAGATTTCTTGTTGAGTTGAATTATCAGTATGTAATGCCTTTCTTTGTCCTTTTTTTGTTGTTGGCTTAAAGCTGGTTTTACCTGATATAAGAATAGCTACCCATACTCTTTTCTCTTCTTCATTTGTGTGGTAGATCTTTGTCCAACTCTTTACTTTCAGCTTATGAGTGTTATTTAGTGTGAGATGGGTCTCTTGAAGACAGCCGATGGAAGGGTCTTGTTTTTTTAATCCAATTTGCAAGTCTGTGCTTTTAAAATTGGAGCATTTTGGTTGTTTACATTTAAGTTTAATATTGACATATGAGGCTTTGATCATATCATGAAGTTGTTGGCTAGTTATCTTGTAGTTTCTATTATGTGGTTGCATTATAGAGTCTGTGAGCTATGTATTTATGTGTGGTTTTTTTTGGTAGTGTTTTTCCTTCTTTCATTTTTATGTTTAGAACTCCCTTAAAAATCTCTTGTAAGACTCGTCTACTGGTAATTAATTTCCTTAGTGCTTGATTGTCTGGAAGAGTTTTTATTTTCACTTTGCTTAAGAAACTTAGTTTGGAGTCATATAAAATTCTTGGTTGGAATGTCTTTTCTTTATGAATACTAAAAAAAAGTCCCTAATCTCTACTGTTTTTAAGTTTTCTGCTGAGAAGTCCACATTAGCCTGATAGGATTTCCTTTGTAAACGATCTGACCATTTTCTCTAGCTGCCTGTAAAATTTTTTATTAGGTGTTAACCTTGAACAGTTTGGTGATAATATATGCCTTTGTGATGATAGTTTTGCATAGTATCATGTAGATATACTCTGGATTTATTGTACCTGAAGTCTACCTCTCTAGCAAGATAAGGGGAATTTTCTTGAATTATTTATTCAAATGTGTTTCCATGTTAATTACTTTTTCTCTTTTTCTTTCAAGAATGCCAGTAATTCAAAGATTTGTTTACAGAATCCCACACTTCTTGAAGACTTTGTACATTTTTCTTAATTTTTTTTTTTATTTTTGGCTGACTGGATTTGTTTGAAAGACAGATCTTCAGGCTCAGAAATTCTTTCTTCATCGTGGTCTAGTCTATTGATAAAGCTTTCAATTGTATTTTGAAATTCTTTAAGTGAGCTTTTCAATTCCAGAAGATCTGATTAATATTTTTAAAGATGTTCATCTCTTCTTTTCATTTCCTGAATTGATTTAGAAATTTGTGTTGATTTTCAACTTTATCTTGGATCTCATTGAATTTCCTTGCAATCCATGCTTTGAATTATTTATCTGTCATTTCTGAGTTTTCATTTTCGTTAAGGACCATTGCTGGAGAGCTAGTGTAATCCTTTGGTAGTACCACTACCTTCAAATTTTTTATGGTGCCAGAATTTTTGCACTGGTTCCATTTCATATGGAGATAATGGCATTCCTAATTTTTGTAATTATTTTCATGTTGGTAGGATTTTTTCCTTTTTCTTTCTTTCCTTGTAATATTATTATCATTTTTTTCTCCTTTCCTTTCCCTCTCCCCCTAGGGGTTGGGACTGTAGGGAATGTTGAGTAAGGGCTTTTAGTTTTGCTTCTATAGTCCTATGCACTTTCAGCACAGTTTATATTGGGCTGTGCAGTTGTATCTATAAGCCAGTAGATGACTTTTTTGGGTAAGAGCCAGCTGAAACTAACATGGCTAGGAGACGCTTGTTTACTGGGAGAAGATCTCTGTTGCCTTGGGCAATAGGCTGATCCATGGAGTGGTCTGAGCTCCCTGCTCAGCCTAGCATGGGTAGGGGACAAAAAGAGAGGGGCCAGCCTGGACAAGCCCACCTACAGGTCTGCTGAGGGCAGGCACAAGCACTGGTGCTAAGGGACAATCCAATGGGTGGTCACTGAGGGCCCAAAAGTGTGAGCAGGCATGGAGCTGGGAAACTTCCAGGGCCTCAAGTTCTCTGTCTTGGCAGAGTGGGGTGGTCCAGGCTTCAAATCCGGGACAGCAGGTATTTCAGGTGCATGGAAATCTGCCTGGGCATGGAGTGCAGAGAGCCCTGCTGTACCACTGTCTCTGCACAGTAACAGTGGGGCAGCTCAGGATGCTGATTCAGACAAGTGGGTGCTCAGAATACCTAGATATCTGCCTGAGTGTGAAGTGAAGAGAGCACTGCTTCACCATAATTTCTTCACAGGAAGGGTTGTACAGCTTAGGCTGCTGATCCAGGTGCATGGGTGCTCTGGCTGCTAAGTTAAATTAAAAATATGTTTTTCTTAATTTAATGTTTTAGCTTTCTGGGAAAAAAATTATAATAATAAAGTAAAATTAACAAATGTTTTCTCACTAAGGCCTCGGTGCTTTCAATGTCCATCTGTCTTAGATATTTTTCTTAAGTCTCCAAAACATATGTTGTTTTTCATTATATGTTAAATGGTTATTTCACCATGAGATAATAAAACATAAAGACATGGAAAATCGTACATGTGTTAATAATTAACTATAATTTCAAATAAGGAATATGGTGTTTTATTTGATATAGACATAATGCTAAACATTATTGTTATTTATTATTTTATGGGTATTAATAACTTTGTAAAAGAAGATTTTGTAAAGTCACACTGAAGTGTTTACCACAATTTCATGATTATCGAATGGTAAAAGATCTACAATTCTTTTCATTTGTGCTATTTTTTTCTTAACTATATCACTGTACTCAAAATAACACCGTATTTTTCCTTTCTATATTCCTTATTTAATTGTCATCATTAGACTACGATTTTTAATTAATTGATGCACTAGATATTAAATTCTCTGAATCTCAAAATCATTCAATGTGGTTAAGTCAAGTGCACAAAAAGAATATGGATTGGTAAGTTTCATTAGCCTTTCTCTTTATGATTTATAGTCTTATCTCTTGAATAATGCAGTTTGAGACAATATATAAGGTCCTTCACAGTGAAGGTGCCTTTCCTCTCTTGCCACATATAAAGTATCATTTATTCCATTTATGAATATTAAAACACTGGCTTAAATTGTAACAGCATCTTTTGGGGTTATCGTTAGTACTTCAAGAGCAAATTGAATATCTTTCATGGTAGATGATCACAATAAATGAGACAGTAACTTAAAAATTCAAGTGAAAATTCTCGGTCTTATACCATCTGTGACTTTTGACCCTAAATCAATTCTTTTACTCTAAAGGGTGAAAGCCAATACACAGATTGATGTTAAAAATTTCTATTTAAGGTCATATTTTAAAATTGTATAAGCATTGTGGAGAAAATTTAACAATAATATTTTCCAATTCTCATGAAATGTAGTTTCTGAATATATAATCTAAACCTCTTAATGTCTTGCCAGCAACATGGACAGAACTGGAGGCCGTTATCTCCAGTGAAACAACTCAGAAACAGAAAGTCAAATACGGGCATGTTCTCACTTATAAGTGGAAACTAAATAATGTGTACACATTGATATAGAGTGTGGAATAATAGACACTGGAATCTCAGAAGGATGGGAAAGTGGGAGGGGGCAGAGGGATAAAAAATTACTTCATAGATACACTGTACATTATTCAGGAGATAGTTACACTAAAAGCCCAGACTTCACCACTACCCAACATATCCATGTGACAAAATTGTACTTGTACCCCTTAAGTGTATCTTAAAAGTCTTGCCTCTACTTCCTATTAACTGTATAATCCTGAACATAACTTTCATTTCTGCGAGCTTCAGTTTCCTTATTTTAAAAAGTTTATAAGTAAATAATTATACTTTGGGTTCCCTTGAGATTGGATGAGATCATAAAAAAAAAGAAATGTGTAGACTAATATATGTTGGTTTTGGAATTTTAGAAGAATAGAATAGTTACCAGTAACACCCTGGAAGTTTTGTATCATGGGGAAGAGTTTATCTGATGAAGCCTGCAAACTTGGAGAAATTTGGATCCTTTAATTGAGAAGTATTAGCCAAAACATACCCAATGACTAAGTAAAATACATATTTTGCAACCAGGTCCATCATGTGCTATTTCAATTTCCATATTAAAGTTTATTTGTTTTCAATTATAATACAGTACTCACTGTATAAGAAATAGGAATCTTACATGGAACAAAAACTCTCTGAGAAGCCCCTATATTAAAGATTGATTATCTCAAAACCTGAAACAGAAATGTTTAAAACTACTACTGTCTCCTCAGTAGGTTATTTTCTGATAATGAACTAGACTTGCTTAAACTCTTTGAACATAGAGTTTTTTTTCTTTGAACATAGCTTTCAAATTGCATAATTACTTAAGGTTCTAGATCATCTGGCTGCTTGTTAGTGTTTAAATGTGTTTGTAGACATATTATTTTGTTTACTTGGTAATTATTGTTGACATACTTGTCTACCTTTTGGCCAGCATTTACATAGTAACATTCTCTAGGAGACTACAAATAATACCTTTTTCTATTGTATACGATTACCTTTAAATAAATAATTAACAACACTCCAAATCTGTCTTTTTTATGTCTAGTGTTTAGGGACAAGAATAATTACTTTTTTCTGATATTGGTGATTGTGAGCTATGTTCTGTTGTGAATATTGCACTTTTTAGAAAGAAATGAGTGTCATTTAAAAGCAGTTGCCTGAGATATATTTGCCACATATGTGAGTATTTACTTCCTTTTTAGAATCAAGGGTAAAGATACATGTAGTAAAGTGACTGAAAATAACTAAATATACATGTATAGCATAATAATGTTTGCATGTTGTATGCCCCATGTATACCCAAATCATGAGGTAGAACAATCCCAGCATCCAGTAAGACAGTTTCTTGCCCCCTAGAGCTAACTACTATCCTGAATTATCTCATCATCTATTGGCCTTAATTATTCTAGAATTTCCTATACCTGGAATGATATAGAACATACTTTTTTTTCTGTCATGGGCTTATCTTATTCAGTAATTATGTCTGTGAGTTTCATTCATGTTAAATATCAGGGAGTTTATTCTTTTGTACTGTTCTGTAGTATTCCATTATAATATTTATTCCAGTTTATTCATCCTCTATTTGTTAGGCAATTGGTTTTTTCAAGATTTTGACTATTGTAAATAAATCTGTTGTGAATATTCTTGGTTTTGTGTGGACTCACTTCTCTTATGTATACACTGAGAAATGGCCAGTTGTCCAAAATGGTTTTCTACCTCTATCAGCAGTGTATGAGGGTTTGAGTTGCTCCTATATAACCCATATTTGGTATTTGCAGCCTTAATTATAGTTACTCTGGTGGCTGTAAAATAATACATTTTTTGTATTTTTAATGTATAATTTCCCCACGAATAGTGAAGTTGACTTCCTTTTATTATACTTATTAACTAATAAAATACCCCTTTTCCTGAGAGCTCTTTGCTAAGGTTCTTTCCCACTGTTATTATTATTATTTTTCTTTTTTATTTGTGGATGTCCTTTGTATGTTTGGATATGAGTCCTTCAAAAAATTTATATACAGCAAATAATTTTTCTATTTCTTGGTGTCTTCACTTTCTATATGATGCCTCTGGATGGACAGGAAATCCTAGTTAGAATAAAAGCCAATTTGTTATTTTTCTTTTTTGGAATGCTTTGGTGTTTTTGACTCCTATATTAAAGATCTTTGCCAATTGTGACATCAAGTAGGTAACTTTCTGTGTTTTCCTTTCAAGACTTTAGACTGTTTTTTTCTTTTTACAATTGTGTCAATTTCATTGAATGTTGTAAAATAGGTGTCAGGTTTCCTTTTTATTCATCATGGATATCAAACTGCTTGATTCAATATCTCTTACTGACTGCTTGCTTCAACATCATTTACATAGTTTAATTCCATTGACACCTTTTATACAAATCAAGTGAACAAATAAATAAAGCAAGGAATATATATTTTATATAAAATGTTTCAGATAATAGCACATGGAAAGTGATTTAGGAAATTAAATGAAGTAACATTTATCATAACTATAAAATTAAGAATTCTAAAATGAAAATATCAATAAATACTGATTTTATCATCTTCAGTGAAATAATAGGTGAACTTAATACCTAGATAATAGATCGTTAAATTTGTACCCATCACTAATAAGAAAATAGCAACCTAAAAGCAAACTTGATGCTACATGAACTGAGAAGAATCTACAGATAAAAATTCAACTTCCGCTTCTGATTAAAAAAGGATGCAAAGCACACAAATATGCACATACACATGCCTTGCTCTAACACAAAAATGATAACTCAAGTGTGTAAAATAATACTATTCCTACATTCCTATTCATCTTTCTCATTCTACATACTTTAACACTGCCTAACTTTCCCAGTTTATGACTATCTTTTTCTGGTCCATATCTTTAAAATATGTTATTGTGGACTAAATTATGTTCCCCCAAAATTTGTATGTTGAATCCCTAACCCCCAATATGACTAATTTGTAGATAAGGCCGTTAAAGAGAGAATTAAGGTTAAGAGACATCATAAGAGCATAATGCAGTAATACTGGTGTTCCTATAAGAAGAGAAAGAGATATCAGGGCTATACATGCTGAAGGCCACATGCAGGTGCACTGAGCAGGCGGCCATCTGCAAGTCCAAGAGAGGGGACTCGGGAGAAATCAACTCTGCTGACTCCGTGATCTTAGATTTCCATCATCCTGAACAGTAAGAAAATAAATTTCTGTTTTTTAAGTCACCCTGTGTGTGGTATTTTCTTACAGCAGCCCAAGCATCTAACAAGTGTCAATCTTGTTTCTCTGTTTTATTTACGTATAATATTTTATTTTACTTGAAAATATTATTATTGGGCACTAACATGTCAATGGCTCAGTTCCCTTGCCTCCAAACATAGAGTCAAATCTCAATTATCTTCTTGAAGAGAAGTGATGATTCTTAACATATTTAAAATAGGTTAAAACGTGATAATTTGGCTCTCAATAAATTCTTATGAAATAATTTGTGTAACAAATACTGTTTTAAAGGCAGGATTATATGCAAATTAAAATCTATAAGTTATTACGGTATAGGTATAGCACTGCATTTGAAGTAAATGTAGAATCTATTTCATTTTGTAAATTGAAAACTTTTTGTAAATTGAAAACTATCAGCCACTTAAAATCACTGTCAAAATACTACAGATAGAACAATAAGAATGCTCTGTGTCTTTTAAAACAATTTTTAAACAAATTTTCTTTGACAACTCATACTCAAGAGATTTACTCTGGGGTCAAACTCAAGACTTTTTAAATCATTGTTTTAGGGTCTGTAAGCACAAGCACATGTTTTAGTTCACTTTCTGTTATGCTGATGGGATATGTAATGAAAGATTGATTATTAGTGAATAGGAATAATGTTAAGTTGACAGAAAGTTGATGTTTCATTTCAGAAGAATGGCATGGAAAATCTGAAATATTTGTCCATCAAAGCTTGCCAGGTACTCTATTTCAAAATGAAAAAATCATCTGGGTTTTGTTTTATATTTTACAAACATTGAAAAACATATAGGCTAAACATTCCCCTCCATGCCAATTCTATTCATTTCTTACATAATCTAAGTGTGAGAACAAAAAGAGCAAAATGTTACTATGACTTCATAAAGTATTATAGGGTAAGTGCTATATACTATCCTATTTTTAATGTTTAAGAATAAATTAATTGACTTATCCTGGTAAAGCTGAACGGTTATGGGAGAGCAATATACAGAAAGAGCATGAAGCTGCTGTCCTTCACAATGACTGGATTCTGTCTCACCACAAAAGACATGAGAAGAATTTACTGTACAGTGCAAGCTTGTTTATGGATCTGTTAAGTATCACGGCTGAACCTGGTAAAGATGCAGATTGATGTGTCTGTGTTAAAGCTAGTCTATCCTCAGGAGCTAGACAAGCCAGAAGTAATTTCTCGACATGATCAAAATGAATTGTAGTTGAGATGGAAGGTCTGAGGTCAAAGCAAATGAAGTATGCCCTACAGAAGAACAAGGAATGATCGAGGAGTTCATGTGGATTTCACAACCAAATCTCTCTGTTGACATGATCCCTTCTTTCTCTCTCTCTCTCTCACACACACATACACAATATACATCAAAACCTATTAAAGAGGAGGAGATTTAGAGCAAGGCAAATTTTGGGGAGAACTGTTCTACTTAGGTAAATTACCATATAATTTAAGGACTCGCATGGAGTAAACAATTATACACAACTAAACCTCAGGGCCATTTAAAACATATCTCCACACTCTGCTCCCTCATCAGCAACTTATTAAGAGAGGAAAGTAATTTAAGAGTGTTTGCATACATCACATACTTAAACACAAATGTAATAAAAAATGATACATAAAATTGCCCAATAACTAGGAAGAACAGCTGAAAAGAGCTATATTGTGCTAATACAACAAATAGGTCCCCAAATCTCAGTGGTTTTCAAGAAAATTTATCTGTTACTAGTCTTACATGTACATATTTCAATAACAAATTGTGCTTCATTTCAATGTATTCTTCTATATTTTAAGATGCAAGGTAAAGAGAATGTGATAAAACGCTCTCTAGTTTTTAAATCTTTAGTCTGAAAATAACGTATGCCAGTTCCACCCTCATCACATTAGATAAAGCAACTCACAGAGCCATATCTAAGTTTAACCAGGAAATATGTATAATGCTTTTGCATGAACTGATACCACAGATAGGGTAATGAAGATAGTTGAACACGAATGTATCTTGCCATCTAAGTATAGCAAAATGATAAGCTCATGAGCTTATCATGGATTTGGAGAGTTAGAGGACAAAATCAGTTTTAAAAATTGGAAATAATTTACTATTATGCAGTATAAAGACACAATTTATTAGTATTTTATAAATAATAAATTTATTATGAACTATATTTATGAACTATGATTTTTGTCAGTCACTGCTACTCTACTGAGAGAGAAAATAAAACTTTCATTTTCACACTAACAAAAACAACAGAAATTCCTACCCCAGCCACAATCCATAACAGTTATTGGCCACATATTAAAGATTGCTGGATTAAAGGAGAATATATGTTCCTGAGGTATGACACTTGTGACTTGGAGTAGAATAAAGAGTAGCCTGAATTTGAAGTCACAGCTTAAGCAAAGTTTCTAGTAGACAATAGACAGAATGGTAATATGGGCTGTCCAGGATCACCACCCCTTGCTGTGCATATGCCTTTTATAATCTCCTTGAATCTGGGTGGAGTATGTGAATATTATGGATGTAACTCTCATGATTGGATTATGTTATACAGTAAAAATGAAGGGAATTTTGCAAATGTAGATGAAGTTGTAATCTCTTGATTTTGATTAATCAGAAGGAAAATTATTCTGTGGGATTTACTTTACCAGATGGGTTCTTTAAAAGATACTTAAAGCAAGGAAAACAATGGAGCAATAGAACACTAAAACACGACATTAATTTGACCATAATAATAAGATCCAGAAATGAAATTGATTAATGAAGGCAAAGAATGTCTTTGTTGGGACTTATTTCAACACCTGTATCACTAGGAGAGGTGACTATACTGAAAAGGATATTTCAGTACATATTAAGATTGCATGAAACACTTCAAGATAAAGGAGACATGTACCTTGGGGTAAATACTAAAAGCACATAATTGTATAGCATATACAATATGTGGGACACGGCTCTAAAACTTTACATATGTTAATTCATTGGGGGGGCACACATTAAATGAAATATAAAAAGAAAGATTTATAGAAAGTATATTTGAACAATGAATTAATTTGAAGTGGTAAGGTTTACTTAGGTGTCTTTATCAGGTTGCAATAGGTGCATTTTAATTTTTAGAGAAAAAATTTTTCTCATTAATGGCTGTTGAAATTTTGCAAAATGCATTGTTTCCTGCATCTTTTGATGTAATCTCACATTATGTCTTTGTTATATTCTTAATATAGAAAGTTGTATCAATTCATTTTGAATGTTGAACTAATTTTGCATTCCTGAGATGAATCGTTCTGGTTCAGGCATGCATTATTATTTTTATATATTTTTGGATTCACTTAGCTAATACTGTGTTAAAACTCAACCTAGGTTTATGAGAGATATTACATCCTAATTTATTTTTGTTATAATGTGATGGTCAGATATTGGTACTAGGCATATGCAGGTCTCATAAAACAATTTAGGGAAGGTTCTCTCTTCCTCTTTTCCGAAAGCTATTTAGTAATATGTTTGTTTTTCTGTCTTTTAGATTTTATAGAAGTGGAGAAATTCAGTTTAAGTGGCAAATATTCTAAGAACAGAATGAACAGACTAATTTATAACTGAAGTTTAGTAACTACCGTTTGGTAACTAAATCATGCTCAAAATGTTTCTCTCTTAAAAAGCTTACAAAATGAAATACATTTTAATTGTTCAGTGCTTCTTTTTTAAATAAAGAACATTGGTCCTTGACAAAAAAAACAATATTTATTAGATATTTTCAGTTTTCTACCAAGAAAGTTAAAAGCAACTATGTATATCTATACACACAAGTTTACCAACACAGGTTTCATATATATATATAGCAACCATGTTGTTCAAGGGTCAGCTACACACACACACACACACACACACACACACACACACACACACATATTGGCTCAACTATATATATACTTGACCCTTGAACAACACGGGTTTAAACTATGTGGGTCCATGTATATTTAAAAAATAATTATATTGAAAAATGTTTTGGAGATTTGCAAGAATTTGGAAAAACTCACAGATGAACCACATAGCCTGCAAATATTAAAAAAAAACAGGAAAAAATAAAGATGCAGTATTACATCATAACTGCATAAAACTAACTATAGTACATACTGTACTATTGTAATAATTTTATAGTCACCTCCAGGTGGTATTGCGGTGAGCTCAGGTTTTGCAAATATCCACTTAAAACACCCTGTGATGATCATCCTTCCCAACTGAGCAGTTCATCTCTCCAGTAAATCGTGTAACACAATAAAAAGTGATTTCTTGCAGTTCTCAAGGTTTTTTTTTTTTTTATATACATATATATCATGTTTAGTGAATAACACCTTGGGACCCACTGAAGCTGCCACTACTGATGCTGGAAGTGCTCCCAAGAAGCAAAAAAAGGTCATGACATTAGAAGAAAAAGTGTAATTGCTTGATATGTAACCACAGATTGAGGTCTTCAGCTATGGTTGCTGCCATTTCAAGATAAATGTTTGCAGTGCAAACAAAAAAAAAAAAAAGAAAAGAACTGAAAATTAGTGATGCTATTGCTGTAGCTACACTATCAGGTGTAAAAAACTCGTAATTTTTGTGAAATAACTTTTTATCTTGTATTGAAAATGCAGTTTTTTATGGGCGTGCAAGATTGCTATAAAAAAGGCATACCTATTGAGAAAAGGCAAAGTCATTGTATGACAACTTAAAGCAAAAAGAAGGTGAAAGATCTAAAGGTGAATAATTTTTTGCAAACAAAAAGAAGATTTGATAATTTGATAATTTTCTTTCTTTCTTTTTTTTTTTTTTTGAGACGGAGTTTTGCTCTTGTCACCCAGGCTGGAGTGCAATGGCACCATCTCAGCTAACTGCAACCTCCGCCTCCTGGGTTCAAGAGATTCTCCTGCCTCAGCCTCTCGAGTAGCTGGGATTACAGGCATGTGCCA
This sequence comes from Pongo abelii, assembly GCF_028885655.2. NCBI lineage: Eukaryota > Metazoa > Chordata > Mammalia > Primates > Hominidae > Pongo > Pongo abelii. The sequence goes on from NC_071989.2 coordinate 28,809,450, forward strand.
CCACACCAGGCTAATTTTGTAGTTTTAGTAGAGATGGGGTTTTTCCATCTTGGTCCAGCTGGTTTTGAACTCCCAACCACAGGTGATCCGCCCACCTCGGCCTCCCAAAGTGCTGGGATTACAGGCGTGAGCCACCGTGCCTGGCCTGATTTGATAATTTTTGAAAGAGCTAACAGACACTGCACCAAAGGAATTAACAATAGAAGACATAATGGAAATGAATGCTTCTTAACCAATGCCAGATGATGTGAAAGAAGACATAGAAGAAGCAGTACCAGGAAACAAATTGACACTAGTCAGTCTGGTAGAAGGGTCCCAATTATTCAAGACTGGTTTTAACATTTTTTATGATGTGGACCATTCTATGACATGGGCATTGAAAGTAAAGCAAACAGTGAAGGATTGGTAGAGAATGGAGACATTTTCAGAGAAATTAAAAAGCAAAAAAATAGATAAAATTTATGATGTATTTCCATAAAGTTATGCCAAGTGTACCTACCTCTCCTGCCTTTCCTTCTACGTCTTTATTTTCTGCCACCCCTGGGACAGAAAGACCAACTTAGCCTACTTAACATGAAGATGATGAGGATGAAGTCCTTTATGATGATCCACTTTCATTTGATAAATAGAAATTATATTTGCCCTTCCTTACGAGTTTCTTAATGATATTTTTCTGTAGCATACTTTATTGTAAGAATACAGTATACAGTACATATAACATACAAGATATGTTAATTGACTATTTTATTGGTAAGACTTCTGGTCAACAGTAAGGTATTAATAGTAAGTTTTGGGAAAGTAAAAAGTTATACATGAATTTTTGACTTCACAGAGTGTCAGCACCCCTAAGCCCCACATTGTTCAAGGGTTAATGATATATATGTGTATATATATATATATATATATACACACACACACACACACACATATACATATATATACCCACACACATATACACACACACAGAAATTCATATGTATGTATATGTCTACATTTTTGTATACTTATATATACACACTTGAAATTGTCTCATGTTGTTATTAAGCCTGAGACATTTCAAGATTCACACTCGTAGGGCTCGGGAATCAGGAGGGCTAATGATGGAGAAGTTCCAGCTTGAGTCCATGGAAGGAGAAGACTGAGGTCCCAGCTTAAAGGCCATCAGGCAGAAAAATGAATTCTCTCTTGCTCAGTCTATTGCTCTATTCAGGCCTTCAGTGGATTGGATGAGGCCCACCCACATTGGGGAAGGCAATTTGCTGTATTTAGTTTGTCAGTTCAAATGCTAGTTTTGTGCAGAAACAGCCTTACAGACACACTACTAATTTTGGATACTAATTCAGAGCATATAGTGCTTCTTGAAAAACCTTACACCAATCTTGCAAGGTATTGTCCACTAGATGGTGGTGTAATTCAGTCTTCAAGTGAACATTTCAGTATTCTATCAAGCCAGCTGTTTCAGGATGGTAGGAGAAAATTACTGTCTTAGTTAGCTCAGGCTGCTATAAAAAAATACCGTAGACTGGGTGACCTAAACAACAGAAATTTATTTTTCATAGTTCTGGGGGCTGAAAGTCCAAGATGATTTGGTTTGGTAAAGACTCTCTTCCTGTCTTGCTCTGTCAGCACATAGTGGAGAGAGAAAAATGGTGTCTCTTCCTTTTTTTTTTTTCATAAAGGCACTAATCTCACCATGAGGGCTCCACTTTCATGACCTCATCTAAACGTAAGCACCTTTCAAAGGCCCCACCTCCTAATACCATCATATTGAGTGTTGAGCCTATAACACTTCTAAAGGGGGACATACACATTCAACCCATAACAGAAATTAGGTAGTAATAAAATATACACTACTGTTGAAAGTAAATTAGATATCTTTTCCTTTATTTTATTTATTTATTTATTTTTGAGACAAGGTCTCACTCTGTCATCTAGGCTGGAGTGTAGTGCTGTGATGAAAATTCACTGCAGCCTTGAACTCCCCAGGCTCAGGTGATTATCTCACCCCAGCCTCCTGAGTAGCTGGAACACAGGCATACACCACCAAACCAGGCTAATTTTCGTATTTTTCATGGAGACAAGGTCTCACTATGTTGCCTAGACTGGTCTCAAACCCCTAGTCTCAACTGACCCACTCTCCTCAGCCTCCCAAAGTGCTGGGATTATAGGGGTGAGCCACTGTGCCCGACCTAATTTAAATGAAATAATCTTAAACACTTTGAGGTACATAATTTTCTTATTAATTATTATTTAATCAAGAAAACAGATACAAAAAACATTTTGAAGTGATTAGCCTTGCTTGGATTATTTAAGTGATTATAATTACCGAACATTAAGAGTTACATGAAAGAAAGTGGTATATATAATGCATGTCCTAATAAGAAAAATTATGTAATAAAACATGTTATTTTCTCATTATTTTTCTTTTCTGGTATAGTTTTGGCAAAGTACCAAGAACAAAATTTTTCTCACATGTTATATAAAACACCTTGTATATAATTGCATGTATTTTTAAAGTAATAGGTCATGTATTGTGCTTATTCAAAATACAAAAACGTAGTAATTTTTTCTAAATCTCTAAAAGTTAATGTTATTTAAATTTAGTAAATGAAATAATTTTCTGATTATTTTTTATTTTAAAATATTATAAATAATGGTTTTCTTGCAATCTGCTTTCTATCTCTGTCAAGCATTACCTTTCAAATAGCATAATAACAACAGATGTTGATAATCTTGAAAATACCAACTCAATTCAAATACCATCTGAACAAAGCACAACCTGCTAAATAAAGCAAAGTCAACAATGGAAAAGTATTCTGACTCAACTTTTTTAGCTTTTAAAATAATAATTTTAACTTTCACTGTAGTTTTTTTCTGTCATCTATATTAATTTTCTTCAAGTTTATCATCTATATTTCCATGTAGTTGACTGTTAATATTTGCCTTAACTATAACCTGCAACATTTGCAGGTTTTCAAATTATCAAGAACTACTAAAGCTTTAAACTTTTAGTAATACTCATAGTTATTGAGGCTGAAAGTCTGAGATGAATAAATGTTGTTTATTAAATGGAATAAATACTTCTCAAATGTCAAGTCCCCTCATAAAATTAAATGAGATTATATATCAAATTGGGTAAGTAGCACCATAATGCTGTCGCTAGAAGAAGTTTATTCAATAACTCAATTATTCCAATTATACCACATAAGCCTCAGCAAAGATGATTTCACTTTTACTCTGAACTTAAGGATTTTCTTTTAATTTATTTATTTTTATTTGTATTTATTTATTTATTTATTTTTATTTACTTTGAGACAGAATCTCACTCTGTCGGCCAGGTTGGAGTGCAGTGGTGTGATCTCAACTCACTGCTACCTCCGCCTCCTTGGTTCAAGCAATTCTCCTGCCTCAGACTCCTGAGTAGCCGGGACTACAGGCATGTGCCACCATGCCCAGCTAATTTTTGTGTTTTTTAGTAGAGATGAGGTTTCACCATATTGACCAGGCTGGTCTTGAACTCTTGACATCATGATCTGCTCGCCTTAGCCTCCCAAAATGTTGGGATTACAGACATGAGCCACTAGGCCCATCTTTATTTTAATTTTTGAGATGGAGTCTCGCTCTGTCTCCCGGGCTAGAGTACAATGGCCTGATCTTGGCTCACAGTAATCTCTGCCTCCCAGGTTCAAGCAATTCTCCTGCCTCAGCCTCCTGAGTAGCTGAGATTACAGGCACCTGCCACCACATCTGGCTAATTTTGGTATTTTTAGTAGAGACAGGGTTTCTCCAGTTTAGCCAGGCTGTCCTCGAACTCCTGACTTTCAGTGATCCGCACATTTCAGCCTCCCAAAGTGCTGGGATTACAGGCATGAGCCACCATGCCCAGCCTGAAGTTAAGGATTTTTGAGAGCCCTCCATATTATGTCATGTACAAAAGCTTACATATGATACATAAAAATTATGTCTACTTGTATTAAAAAATCTGATTTGATTTTGTAGGTGTTTGACTTCTGACAACTTTTAAATATCACTTGCTTCCCACTTTTTTCTCCCCAATCCTTCCTCACATTTGGGCAAGTGATAGCAAATCCTAGGTGCTCCTTCCTTCAACTTCTGTAGTAGGTTCAAACCACTACCCTTATACCAAAAGGCAGGACATTACAAGAAAACTACAGGATAATATATCTGATATGGCTTGGCTTTGTGATCCCACCCAAATCTCCTCTCAAATTGTAATCCCCAGGAGGATCTTGTTGGGAGGTAATTGGTTCATGGGGGTGATTTCCCGCATGGTGTTCTCATTATAGTGAATAAGTTCTCATGAGAGCTGATGGTTTTATAAGGAGCTCTTCCCCCTTTGCTTCCTCTCTTTTGCCTGCTACCATGTAAGACATGCCTGTTTCCCCTTCTGCCATGACTATAAGTTTCCTGAGGCCTTCCCAGCCATGCAGAACTGTGAGGAAAATACATCTCTTTTGTTTATAAATGACCCGGTTTCAGGTAGTATCTTTATAGCAGTGTGAAAACAAACTAATACAGCATCTGTTTTCACACTGTTGATAAAGATATATGCGAGACTGGGCAATTTACAAAATAAAAAGGTTTATTGGATGTATAGTTCCACATGGCTGGGGAGGTCTCACAATCATGAGAGAAGGTAAGAAGGAGCAAGTCACATCTTACATAGATGGCAGCAGGCAAGAGAGAGAGCTTGCACAGGAAAACTCCCATTTTTAAAATCATCAGATCTCATGAGACTTACTCACTATCACGAGAACAGCATGAGAAAGACCTGCCCCCATGATTTGCCTACCTCCCACCAGGTCCCTCCCACAACATGTGGGAATTCAAGATGAGATTTGGATGGGAACACAGTCAAACCATATCATTCCACCCCTAGCCCTTTCCAAATCTCACGTCCTCACATTTCAAAACCAATCATGATTTCCCTACAGTCCCCCAAAGTCTTAACTAATTTCAGCATTACCTCAAAAGTCCACAGTCCAAAATCTCACTCGAGACACGGCAAGTCCCTTCTGCCTATGAGCCTGTAAAATCAAAAGCAAGTTAGTTACTCCCTAGATACAATGAGGGTACAGGCATTGGGTAAATACAGCCATTCCAAATGGCAGAAATTGGCCAAAACAAAGGGTCTATAGACCTCATGCAAGTCCAAAATCCAGCAGAGCAGTCAAACTGTAAAGCTCTGAAATGATCTTCTTTGACTCCATGTCTCACATCCAGGTCATGCTGATGCAAGAGGTGGGTTATCATGGTCTCTGGCAGCTCTGGCCCTGTGGATTTGCATGGTATAGCCCTCCTCCTGGCTGCTTTCACAGGCAGGCATTGAGTGTCTGTGGCTTTTCCAGGTGCATGGTAAGTTGTCACTGGATCTACCATTCTGGCATCTGGAGGATGGTGGACCTCTTCCTAAGCTCCACTAGATGGTGTCCCAGTGAGGACTCTGTGTGGGGGCTCCAAATTCACATTTCCCTTCTGCACTGCCCTAGTAGAGGTTCTCCATGAGAGCCCCACTCCTGCAGCAAATTTCTGCCTGGACATCCAGGCATTTCCATGTATCTGCTGAAATCTAGGCAGAGATTCCCACATCCCAATTCTTGACTTCTGTACAGTGGCAGGCTCAACCCCATGTGGAAGCTGCCAAGGCTTGAGGCTTGCATCCTCTGAAGCTATGGCCCGAGCTCTACATTGGCCCCTTTCATCCATGGCTGGAGTGGCTGGAACACAGGGCACCAAGTCCCTAGGCTGCACACAGCACAGGGATCCTGGGTCCGGCCCATGGAACCACTTTTTCCTCCTAGGCCTCAGGGTCTGTAATGGGAGGGGTGGCCATGAAGACCCCTGAAATGCCCTGAAGACATTTTCCCCATTGTTTTGGGGATTCACATTCTGCTCCTTGCTACTTATGCACATTTCTGCAGCTGGCTTTAATTCTCCTGAAAAAATGGGATTTTCTTTTCTATTACATTGCCAGGCTGCAAATTTTCCAAACTTTTATGCTCTGTTTCCCTTATAAAACTGAATGTCTTTAACAGCACCCAAATCACACCTTGAATGTTTTGCTGCTTACAAATTTCTTCCACCAGATACCCTAAATCATCTCTCTCAAAGTCAAAGTTCTACAGATCTCCAGGGAAGGGCAAAATTCTGCCAGTCTCTTTGGTAAAACATAACAAGAATCACCTTTCCTCCAGTTTCCAATAAGTTTCTCATTTCCAGCTGAGAGCACCTCAGCCTGGACTTTATTGTCTAAATCACTATCAGCATTTTGGGCAAAGCCATTCAACAAGTTTGTAGGAAGTTCAAAACTTGCCCACATTTTCCTCTCTTCTTCTGGGCACTCCAAACTGTTCCAATCCCTGCCTGTTACCCAGTTCCAATGTTGCTTCTACATTTTCAGGTATATATTCAGCAGTGCCCCACTTTACTGGTACCAATTTACTATACTAATCCATTTTCACAATGCTGATAAAGACATACTCAAGACTGGGCAATTTTCAAAAGAAAGAGGTTTAATGAACTTACAGTTTCACCTGGCTGGGTAGGCCGCACAATCATGGTGGAAGGCAAGGAGGAACAAGTCACATCTTATGCAAATGGCAGCAGGCAAGAGAGAGTTTGTGCAGGAAAACTCCCATTTTAAAGCCATCTTGTGAGACTTATTCACTATTACGAGCACAGCACAGGAAAGACCCAACCCCATGATCCACTTACCTCCCACCAGGTACCTCCTCACATCATGTGGGAATTCAAGATGAGATTTGGGTGGGGACACACAGCCAAACCATATAAAATACAATCCCTGGTAAACATAGATACAAAAATTATCAACAAAATACTAACAATCTGAAGTCAACAGCACATTAAAAAAATCTTTCATCCTGATGAAGTGGGATTTATCTCAGAGTTGCAAGGATAGGTCAGAATATGTAAATTTATAAATATGATCCACCATGTTAACAAAATGAAGGATAAAACACATATGATCTTTTTATTAAATACAGAAAACTGACAAAATTAAACATCTTTTCATAACAAAAACTCTCAACAAATTAGATTTATAAGCAATCTACTTTATCCTAATAAAGGCCACACAGGCCGTATATTAGCTCATAGTTAACACTCTACTCAATGGTGAAAAGATGAGTTTTTTCTCTACAATCAGGAGCAAGACAAGGATGCTCACTCTCATCACTTCTGTTAAACATAGTACTGAAAGTTCTAACCAGAGCAATTAGACCTACAAAAATAAATAAATAAGTAAATGGAATCCTAATTGAAGAGGACGGGGTAAAAATATAGATGTTTGATGATTACTTGATCATATATACAGAAATTCCTAAAGACTCCATTAAAAACTCTTAGAACTAATGACCAAATAAAGTATACTTGCAGGATACAAAATTAACACACACAAATCAGTAGTGTTTCTATACATTAACAATGAACTATCTAAAAAAGAAATCAAGAATACAATTCTATTTACAGTTGCTAAAAAATAAAAAATACTAAGAAATAAATTTAACCAAAGACAGAACTCTAAAATACCAATAAAAGGAACTGAAAATGCAAAAATAAATGGAAAAATATCCTGTGTTGATGAATTGGAAGAACTGTTACTGCTAAAATTTCTATACTACCCAAGTCAATCCACAGATTCAAGGTAATCCATATAAAAATTACAATGTCATTTTTTACAGAAATAGAAAAAAATAATTTAAAAATTTGTATGAAACAACCAAAAAACTCTGGATAGCCAAGGCAATGTTTAGCAAAAAGAAAAAAGCTGAAGTTATCACACTTCCTGATTTCAAATGATATTACAAATTTACTGTAAATAAATGACATGGTACTGGCATAAAAACAGACACACTGACCTATGAAAGAGAATAGGATGTCTGGAAATAAACCCACACATATAGAACTACAAAAGACCTTAAATAGCCAAAGTAATCTTGAAGAAAAAGAAAATAGTTGAGGGCATCACACTTCCTGATTTCAAAATATATTACCAAGCTACAATAGTCAAAACAGCATGGCACTTTCACAGAAACAGACAAATCCACCAATAGAACATGATAGAAAGGCCACATATAAATCCACCTATTGATTTGCAACAAAGGTGTCAAGACCACACAATATGAAAAGGACAGTCTGTTCAACAAAGGATGTTAGGAAAACTGAACTTCTACATGAAGAATAAAATTGGACTATTATCTCACAGCATAAATGAAAATTAAGTCAAAATAGATTAGTTACTTAAACATAAGACATGACACTGTAAAACCACTAGAGGAAAGATAGAAAAAAATCTAAATGAAGGTGTTCTGAGCAATGATTTTTTTGGGTTTGATTCCAGAAGCTCAGGCAACAAAGGCACAAATTGACAAGTGGGATTTCAACAAACTAAAATGCTCTGCAGAGCAAAAATAAATACATAAATAAAAGAAAAACAAATAAAAAGGTAATCAACAGAGTAAAAAGACAATCTATCGAATGGGAAAATATATTTGCATGCCATAAATGTCATAAAGAGTTAATATCCAAAAATATGAAGAACTCAAACAACTCAATAGCAAGAAAAGAAGTAATTCAGTTAAAATTGGGCAAAGAATCTGAATAGACATCTCTTAAAAGAAGACATACAAAGGGCTGACAGATATATGAAAAAATACAAAACTGATCCACAGAGAAATGCAAATTCAAAAAAAAATGAGCTCTCACCTCACCTCTGTTAGAGTGGCTATTATCAAAAAATGAAAGATAAAAGTGTCTCTGAGGATTTGGACAAAAGAGACCCCTTGTACATTGTTGGTGGGAATGTGAATTAGTACAGCTATTACTTCTGAATAGACCAATAACAGGCTCTGAAATTGAGGCAATAATTAATAGCCTACCAACCAAAAAAAGTCCAGGACCAGACAGATTCACAGCTGAATTCTACCAGAGGTACAAGGAGGAGCTGGTACCATTCCTTCTGAAACTATTCCAATCAATAGAAGAAGAGGGAATCCCTCCTAACTCATTTTATGACACCAGCATCATCTTGATACCAAAGCCTGGCAGAGACACAACAAAAAAAGAGAATTTTAGACCAATATCCCTGATGAACATTGATGCAAAAATCCTCAATAAAATACTGGCAAACCAAATCCAGCAGCACATCAAAAAGCTTATCCACCATGATCAAGTGGGCTTCATCCCTGGGATGCAAGGCTGGTTCAACATACACAAATCAATAAATGTAATCCAGCATATAAACAGAACCAAAGACAAAAACCACATGATTATCTCAATAGATGCAGAAAAGGCCTTTGACAAAATTCAACAGCCCTTCATGCTAAAAACTCTCAATAAATTAGGTATTGATTGGGATGTATCTCAAAATAATAAGAGCTGTTTATGACAAACACACAGCCAATATCATACTGAATGGGCAAAAACTGGAAGCATTCCCTTTGAAAACTGGCACAAGACAGGGATGCCCTTTCTCACCACTCCTATTCAATACAGTGTTGGAAGTTCTGGCCAGGACAATCAGGCAGGAGAAAGAAATAAAGGGTATTCAATTAGGAAAAGAGGAAGCCAAATTGTCCCTGTTTGCAGACGACAGGATGTATATCTAGAAAATCCCATTGTCTCAGCCCAAAATCTCCTTAAGCTGATAAGCAACTTCAGCAAAGTCTCAGGATACAAAATCAATGTGCAAAAATCACAAGCATTCTTACACACCAATAACAGACAAATGGAGAGCCAAATCATGAGTGAACTCCCATTCACAATTGCTTCAAAGATAATAAAATAGCTAGGAATCCAACTTACAAGGGATGTGAAGGACCTCTTCAAGGAGAACTACAAACCACTGCTCAATGAAATAATAGAGGATACAAAGAAATGGAAGAACATTCCATGCTCATGGGTAGGAAGAATCAATATCGTGAAAATGGCCATACTGCCCAAGGTAATTTATAGATTCAACACCATCCCCATCAAGCTACCAATGAATTTCTTCACAGAATTGGAAAAAATTACTTTAAAGTTCATATGGAACCAAAAAAGAGTCTGCATTGCCAAGACAATCCTAAGCCAAAGAACAAAGCTGGAGGCATTACACTACCTGACTTCAAACTATACTACAAGGCTACAGTAACCAAAACAGCATGGTACTGGTACCAAAACAGAGATATAGACCAATGCAACAGAACAGATCCCTCAGAAATAATACCACACATCTACAACCATCTGATCTTTGACAAACCTGACAGAAACAAGAAATGGGGAAAGGATTCCCTATTTAATAAGTAGTGCTGGGAAAACTGGCTAGCCATATGTAGAAAGCTGAAACTAATCCCTTCCTTACACCTTATACAAAAATTAATTCAAGATGGATTAAAGACTTAAATGTTAGACCTAAAACCATAAAAACCCTAGAAGAAAACCTAGGCAATACCATTCAGGACATAGGCATGGGCAAGGACTTCATGTGTAAAACACCAAAAGCAATGGCAACAAAAGCCAAAATTGACAAATGAGAACTAATTAAACTAAAGAGCTTCTGCACAGCAAAAGAAACGACCATCAGAGTGCACAGGCAACCTACAGAATGGGAGAAAATTTTTGCAATCTCCTCATCTGACAAAGGGCTAATATCCAGAATCTACAAGGAACTGAAACAAATTTACAATAAAAAAACAAACAGCCCCATCAAAAAGTCGACGAAGAATATGAAGAGACACTTCTCAAAAGAAGACATTTATGCACTCAACAGACACATGAAAAAATGCTCATCATCACTGGCCATCAGAGAAATGCAAATCAAAACCATAATGAGATACCATCTCACAGCAGTTAGAATGGCGATCATTAAAAAGTCAGGAAACAACCCGTGCTGGAGAGGATGTGGAGAAATAGGAACACTTTTACACTGTTGGTGGGACTGTAAACTAGTTCAACCATTGTGGAAGACAGTGTGGCGATTCCTCAAGGATCTAGAACTAGAAATACCATTTGACCCAGCCATCATATTACTGGGTATATACCTAAATGATTATAAATCATGCTGCTATAAAGACACAGGTACACGTAAGTTTATTGTAGTGCTATTCACAGTAGCAAAGACTTGGAACCAACCCAAATGTCCATCAATGATAGACTGGATTGAGAAAATGTGGCACACATACACCATGGAATACTATGCAGCCATAAAAAATGATGAGTTCATGTCCTTTGTAGGGACATGGATGAAGCTGGAAACCACCATTCTCAGCAAACTATCGCAAGGACAAAAAACCAAACACCGCATGTTCTCACTCATAGGTGGGAATTGAACAATGAGAACACATGAACACAGGAAGGGGAACATCACACACCAGGGACTGTTGTGGGGTGGGGGGAGGGGGGAGGGATAGCATTAGGAGATATACCTAATGTAAACGACGAGTTAATGGGTGCAGCACACCAACATGGCACAAGTATACATATGTAACAAACCTGCATGTTGTTCACATGTACCCTAGAACTTAAAGTATAATAACAATAAAAAAAGAAAACATTATGAAGGTTTCTCAAAAGGTTAAAAGTAGAAGTACTATATGTACAGAAATCCCACTACTGGGTACATATCCAGAGGAAATAAAATCATGTTAATGTAATATCTGAACTTCCACTTCCATTGCAACATCATTCACATCGTCAAGATATGGAATCAACCTAAGTATTCATCAGTGAATGAATGGATTAAAAAAATACAGAACATATATAGTGGAATATTATTCAGCCTTAAGAAAAAAAATCTGTCACTTAGAACATGAATGAACCTGGTAGATATTACACTAAATGAGATAAGTGAGTCCCAGAAAGACAAGTATTGCATGTTCTGATTTATATGTGGAATCTAAAATAATCAAACTTACAGAAACAGAAAGTAAAGTGGTGGTTAGGATGTGGGGAGGATGGAGAGATGTTGCTCAAACAGCACACAGTTTTGGTTACACAAGAGGGGCAAAATGGAAGTGTTTGAAATAATGGATATCATTAATCATCCCACATTATATACACATATTATAACATCATTGTGTATGTCATAAGTATACGCAATTATAATATGTTAATATACAGTAAAACAAAATCACACACACAATTTTCTGCACATGGGAAGCCTCAACTCTGCTTCACCCCAGAGCCAAGTTAATCTTTCCCTGTCCTCTCAAGCTGTTTTGAAACATAGTTGGGAGCCACACAACATTCTCAGAAAGAATCCTCATGTCAGCAGCATATTTTTCATTCCTTCTTAATGAATTTGTGTGGTATCATCAGTCTCAATAGCTAAGCCAAACTTCAGGTAGGGGCTATTCTCTCCCTGCAAATGGTTACAACACTACTCTGTTATCTCATGTGCTGAATTTATTCAGGATTTATTAATTAATAAAGCAGATAAAGTCTTATTTTAATTGTTAAGGCGAAGAAGTAGTCAGATATTATAGTTACAATGTTTAATGTAAAAATTTAGCTTAAGTTAATGCAATTTATTTAGCTTTAATCATTAGAGCTCCTGAATCAAAGGCTTCTCAATATCCAAGTAATATTTTGTCCATGGTCAGGTCACATGGCTATTCCAAGTCCTACTGATAAAATGAGGAAACTGACTATAAATAACCTAACCACTTTACAAAGGTAAAATCCTAGAATTCTATAAAATGCATTTTTAAAATATTATATTGCATATTCTATTAAAGAAGAATTTGCAAAGTATCTTTTACATAACAATGTATTACCTAAGCCGTAAAGAAGTGCCTTTCAATAATAAATTGGAAAGCATTTTTTAATGGCTTAGGTAGTATACTGCTATGTAAAAATATCTTTCAAAGTATTTTAAAAGCTTAATTAAGAAATAAATACAATTTTTAAACTCTTGTATTTGGGTTAATCTGTATGATTGTCATAATAGAAAATACAGTTTCTGACTAGGCACTTAGGTCACATGTAGGTTTTGCAGTATAGAGTTTGGTTTAGTTGATTCCCAGCTGGTAGGCAGTGCTAACTGCCAGGCACATGAGTGTGGGAGGCTTCCTCAGATTCTTTCATCCAGCCATTTTTTGTTCTACCCTAGCTGATGCTAACTTGACCACAAAAAGTTGTTCCACTGACACTTGCCCAAGTTGAAAATGTATGAGCAAAATAAACTATTGTATTTTGCAAACAAATTGACTATGGTTCTTCTTGGATGTATGGTGAGTTTTAACTCTGCACTCGATGTATATTCATCGAAGGGTAATATGACAAGGCTCTGAGGACACACTGGTGAACAAGTCAGGCCTTTGTATATTCACCAATATACCCTCACATCACACACATACCCTCACCAAACAGCACTTTTATAAATAAATACACTGAACATGTACACACATTTAAGCATGTGTGGAATTAAACAGGCAAGCAAATGTTAACTGAATAATTTATATAAAAAGATACTCTGAATAAGAATTTTTTAAAAATAATCCGATTCATACTACTATGTAAAAACTTCTCTTTACTGCCATTACTCTCTTTTAAAATGTTAGTTTCTTCATTGATTACCATCTCTTTTCTTTTCCTATTTCTGAAAGACTCAACAACCAATTTTCTAATCCCTGTTTTTACCTTCATTTAGACTTATTTTCACATTGCTTTTTCTCTGACTTTATTTCCAAGTCACTGACCTGGTCATGGCAAGATGACCTGTCTTGAAGTCCTATTATTACTAGCTTCAAGTCCCAAGGTAATCTTAAAAATTCAACAGTGTGGCTGACTGAGGTTTTATAACAAATTTTGCCTTCTGCACAAAATCCAGCAGAAGTTTTGTGGGAACACTTTCAATGAAATGACAAAAATATGATATAATATTTCCTTTAGACAATCAGGCACACATTTCTCAACCATACACAAATGGCATTGGTTTCTGTTGAAACAAGTGTTATTATTTTGACATCCATACTGAATTGTTGATGTTATGTAAGTTGTTTCATTTTCGTCTAAACTCTGTCTAATAGCATATAATATTAGATATTATATGACTTTAAAAGTATTATATAAATATTAAAGCTTTTACCAAATTAATTTGGTAAAAGTAAGAGTTTCCACTTTGCATTTGTTCCTCAAGTATATTTTGAATAAACAAAATCAGTTTCTCGTTTACTATAAAAAGGAGAGTGTATACTAAATGATTTTGTTGTTTTGAAAAATAATCAAGGGGTTAGTATGTTAAGGTAAATGATAAGATTTCTGACAAGCATTTATACAAGCATATCCCATTTGTTTAAAAGATATGATGTATGTGAATTAAACTTGCAATTCTATGGGGCATTACATATATTATTTATTCTTTTTCTTGAAAATAATGAAGGTAGGTTGTAAAAAGTACATAGTTTATTATTGGATAGAAAATAAAAGTCACTTAACAAAGAGCTAAGAAATTTAGATTATAATTTTAAAGCTATCACTTAGTAAATGTGTAAACTTGGGTCAGGTTGTTACCCTGGACAGTTATGCAAATTTAAATAATCAGTAAATAATATAGAAATAGTGTATCTCCAGGGAACATGGCAGACTGATCAGTGAAAGTAGATGTTCTAAACATTATAAAACATTTCATAAAGCATTCATACTTTTGGCTGATTTACTTTTGACTCATATAAAAGCAAAAAAAAAAAAATTTCTGTGTTCCTAAAACAAAGGGGAAACACAAGAGTCTGAATTTACCCTATAGAAATAAGAAGATTGGGCTGGGGGCAGTGGCTCATGCCTGTAATCCCAGCACTTTGGGAGACTGAGGAGGGTGGATCACCTGAGGTCAGGAGTTTGAGACCAGCCTGGCCAATATGGTGAAACCCCGTCTCTACTGAAAAAAAAAAAAAAAAATACAAAAATTAACCAGGCGTGCTGACTCATGCCTGTAATCCCATCTACTTGGAAGGCTGAGGCATGAGAACCACTGGAACCCAGGAAGAGGAGGTTGCAGTGAGCTGAGATCATGCCACTGTACTCCAGCCTGGGTGACAGAGCAAGACTCTGTCAAAAGAAAGACAGAAAGAAAAAAAAAAGGAAGGAAGGAAGGTAGGAAGCAAGGAAGGAAAGAAGGAAGGAAGGAAGGAAGGAAAAAAAACAGAAAGAAAAAACATAATAAAAAAATTCTAGTTTAGAGGCATTAAACACATAAAGCCAGGTTATTGCAAACCAACTGAAAAAGATAACTTTTACTACAAGTGAGCACTCAACAAAAATAATAGGATATAGAGTTAAAAACACTGCACATGTCCAGTAAGTAGAGAAACAATCTAAGAATTTGTAAATCATAAAAGAAAGTTACAGTCTTTATAAACTGTTCTGAATTATAGAAGATGAAATAAGAATTCTTGAAAATGACTTCAACACTGTAAAATTAAAATAGGTGAATTTGAAAAATAACCAACAATTATTATGTTGATGAAAAGTACACACAATAAAATTACACTGAGAAGAAACATAAAACTTAAATAATAGGTTAAACTGAAATAACGAAGCTGAAAAGGAAATTAATACATTGAAAGACATAACTAAAACAATTTTTTAAAATTCTTCAGAGATATTGAAACATAACGTAAGGAAGTTTGTAATGGGGCAAAAATAAGGTGCTTAGAAATATCTTCAATTAAAATACAAGAAGAGATAAGAGATGGAGGGCTTAACATTGTTATTAAAATACCAGAAAAATAAAATGCATATGTGATGGCTTAGGTTTTTTTCAGAATTCAAAAAAGGTATTTTTTTCATACTGAAAAACACACTGAGTCACTAGCAGAGCAAACTTTTAAAACAAAACTATTGTATCCTTTTTCACTATCACTTTTTGGACTCTGCTGCTTCATCCAAGTATTATTTATTTTCTTGGTAAATATCTAGAGGGAAAATTATTAATAATAGCTCTCTCATTACATTTGAGGGGTATTCATTCTATTTTTACAATAAATTACAGTGATTTGGGTATGGAATTATAGTTTGACAATTATTTTTCTTAGCACTTTAAATAGATTATTCCACTGTATTTTAGTTTCTATTATTGTGTGTAAAATTTATCGTTGGCATGACTGCTTTTCAATTGTATGAAACCTGTCTATTCTCTTTCATGTCTTTCAAGAATTTTTTCTTTATTAACCCATGTGAGAAATTTAAAGATATAATTTAATACAAAGGAAAATAATATAAGAAAGTAGAAGTGGGATGCGAGAAAAACTGACAAAAAAGGGATTGATAAAATTTGTATAAACTTTCATAATTACCAATAGAAAATACTCATAATTATTTATATATTTTTAAAACAAATGTGGATTAAATATCAAAAACAACACTGGAAGATGTGAGGACACAGAGAAAGTTCCAGCTTCTTAAAATTAACTTTACTGAAAAGAAGATAAAGATATGAATTAAAATTAAACACAGAAAGGCCTAAATTAATGTAGATATTTATGATATTTGTGGTTTAAACAGTCTAAATCATAAAGACTGATTTGAAACATTTTGTTAATTGATATAACCCAGGAATTCTCAATAGGATTTTATTTTATAGTAAATATAACATAATAGGTATATATATACATCTTAATATATAATTCAATGTCATTTTGTACTCTTTAGTTTGTTAAAAAAAAAAAAAGTACTAACAAGTATGATCAAATTTCTCAGTTTTGGCACCATTAATATCTTGGGCTGGCTAATTTTTGTTGTAGAAAACTGTCCTATGAATTGTAGGATGTTAGCAGCGTCCCTAAACCCTACCTAGTAGGTGCAAGTAGTACACCTCAAGTGGTGACAATCAAACCTTTGCAGACTGGGATGGCTATTATGAAGTAAAAAAACAGAAGATAAGAAGTGTTAGCGAGGATGTGGAGAAATTGGTACCCTTGTGCATTGCTGGTGGGATGTAAGGTGGCACAAACTATATAGAAAACAATATAGCTATTCCTCAAAAAATTAGACATAGAATTACCATATGATCCAGCAATTACACATTTGAATATATATTCAAAAGAATTGCAATCAGTCTTGAACAGACATTTGAACAGCCATGTTTCTAACAGCATTATTTACAATAGCCAAAGACAGAAACAAGTCTTTATTGATGCATGAATGAATAAACAAATGTGGTACATACATACAAAGAAACATCATTTAGCTTTAAAAAGGAAGGAGATTTCTGACTCATGCTACAACATGAATGAATTTTGAGGACATTATGCCACGTAAAACAAGACAGTCACAAAAGGACAATTACTGTAGGATTCTACTTACGTGGAGTTTGTAGAATAGTTCCTCCCATTCATAGAGACAGAAAGTAGTATAGTGATTGCCAGGGGATAGGGGAGGGAAGGGCAAGGATTTAGTGTTTATTGGATTCAGAGTTTCAGTTTAGGAAGATGAAAAGTTCTGGAGATGGGGAGTGGCGATGGCTGTACAGCAACATGAATGCTCTTTTTTTATTTCTTTTAAAATAGGAGAATGCCTACAGAATGGGTGTTCTTAATACCACTGAGCTGTATACTCAAAAGTGTTTAAAAAGGTAAATTTTATGTTTTGTACATTTTAGCACAATAAAAAATAAAACTTCTAGGAAATACCCCAGAGGAAACAAAACCAAAACCAAAAATTCTCTTAATAATGCCAAATACCCCGGGGGGCATTATCCTCCCTTAAGAATCACTGAAGTATGACAATATCAAGTACTTTCAAATATGTAGGAAAAGATAAAACTGATGTTTCCATTGCACATTGTATCAACTTTTGGAGAGAGATTTAACAATATCTCATATATTAAAAATGCAAATATTCTATAAAACAGCAGTTGTATTCCTAAGTGTAAATTTGAAGAAATTTTCACATCTGTGCCCAAGGAAAGAGTCACAGAAATGCTCTTATCAGTGTAACTTGTATCAAAATAGCAGTGGCAACAACTTAAAGGTTCATCAACAAAACAATTTTAAATATAACCTAGTATTAATTTAACATGGAATACACTGTATTCCTACCTAAAAACAGAATGCCACAGATAATAGATACAATAGGCACCAATAATTTAACACTTAAAATATAATAATGATGTACTATCTAGGTATTTACAAACATATATACTTATATAGTAAAAACCTGTAGAAAAGAAATTAGGTGAATGACAAATTATACATTCTAGAGTGTTTCTGTGTGTTTGATGAGTGAAGGGTGGGGAAAGGAGTTAAGAGAGTGATCAAAGAGTGTTACAAAGAAAATTTTAAAATTATTTTTATTATTACTCAAATTCCACGGTGGATAAACAAGTGCTTGCTATATCTTTATCATGTTCATGGTTTTTGTTTTGTTTTATTGAGACAGGGTCTCTCTGTAACCCAGCCTAGAGCACAGTGGTGCAATCATAGCTCACACTCCTTGGGACTAAAGGCACGCCCCACTTGGCCTGGCTAAATTTTTTAATTTTTTGCAGGGACAGGGGTCTCACTTTTTTGCCCAGGCTGGTCTCAAACTCCTGGCTTCAAGCAATACTCCTGATTTGGCCTCACAAAGTACTAAGATCATAAGCATGAGCCTCCACAATTGGCAGACTGTGATTCTAAAATACTGTAAAATGTGTTTTAGAATGAAATAAAATACTGTGTAAACAAAATCATGTCATGATTCCATAAACTTAATGGACTCTGGAACTTTTTTTATTTTGATATTCATTAACCTGAGAAATTATATGCAGCATTGTATTCATTTGGGCAAATGCCATTTTATAACTCTCACATGATTTGAAATAATATGAAAACAAAACGTTTTTATGAAAAAACATTTAAATAAAAAGACAATTCTATGTTGTTAAGTATTTCTCTTAAGTCATATTTGCCTGTATAGTTACTAATATGTTCTACTGAAGTCTATTTGCCTAGAAAATAATATGCTGTTCTACACAGTTATTAAATTAAAATTAATTTATACAAAAATTAAATAATTTTAGGAGTGAGGTTTTCAGACCTCATTTATAGCAATATGAATAGTGATATGCACTGTATCCAAAGAACAATTGATAGTAGCATGCGTATTATGAAAGTGTAGAAAATAAGGCTCAGAAGACTGAATACTTTATGGGGGAGAGGGGTGTTTTTGACCAGCAAACTATAGGAAATATTCTGAAGGTGTTTTTTCCTCTGTACTATATGTTGTTAAAACTTATATCTAAAACCTCAACAAAATTTGATGGTGAGTGAGAATTGAAAATGAAAACAGTAAAAAGGATTTTTCTCCAGGTTCAAAGCTATTAGAAATTCAGGCAGTGATTGATTTTGACATGCATGACAGGTCAATATGCTATAGGTTCATAGAACAGTGTGAATTTAAACTTTGGTATTTTGCCATATTTTCCTCATATTGATAAATATCAATTTTAAATTTGTCAGATGAGAAGATGTCCTGTGCACTTGGTTGGAAAAGATATCTATTTATTTTTAAATGTCTTTCACTCTAATATTAGATCATAAATTACTTGACAGTTGAAGATAGCAATGCATTTTGCTGATAAAAGTTTCTGGATTGATGAAAAAAATTATGGTATTTTGCAATTTAAAATAGTAAAAATGAGGTCAAAGTGATTTAGATTCTGAAAAAAAAAAAGCCACTGTCAGAGTGAAGAATCTGTCATAAACTTCATATTATCTGCCAAGAATATTTAACTTTCACTTCAATTTCAACTTTTTAAATGATTTTGATCAGTTAGAGTCTTATCAATACTAAACAATACTGAATGATAAGACTGCATTACCAAATTATGCACTAGATATTGAACCACTCCATAAACTTAGTGAAAAGGTAAAGTAACTTCTATATGTACTCTTCACATAAGCACATTTCCTCCTGTTACTTAATTTTTAACGAGTTGAATAGAAGATAAAAGTATTCCTTTTTCTCTGTCATTAGTGTAAAAATATCTGGATTTTATCCACAGGTGGAGAAAAAATAAGCAGAGAAATGAAAAATACAGCTTCGGGCACGGTGGCTCACGCCTGTAATCCCGGCACTTTGGGAGGCCGAGGCAGGCAGATCACGAGGTCAGGAGATCGAGACCATCCTGGCTAACATGGTGAAACCCCGTCTCTACTGAAAATATAAGACAAAACTAGCCGGGCGTGTTGGCGGGTGCCTGTAATCCCAGCTACTCGAGAGGCTGAGGCAGGAGAATGGCGTGAATCCGGGAGGTGGGGCTTGCACTGAGTGGAGATCGCACCACTGCACTTCAGCCTGGGCCACAGAGCGGGACTCCGTCTCAACAACAACAACAAAAGAAAAAAAAAATCTACAGATAAAACTTGTTACTGTGGAAGTGTGTAATGGTCTAATGACTCTTGAATTTGTATCTCAGAAACATTGAGACTAATACTACATGTTCTCATCTATGAGTGTGAGCAAAATAATGTGTACAGATGAACACAGAGTGTGAAATGATAGACGATGGAGACTCAGAAGGTAGGGGTGGGTGGGAGACAGGTGAATGATGAGAAATTACTTAATGAGTACACTAAAAGCCTTGACTTCACAGCTACAAAATGTATCCATATAACAAAATTATACCTCTACTCTATAAACTTATATAAATTTTTTAAAAAAGATTTTGTATTCTATAAGAACCAATAAAATTGACCAGTTAGGTTCTTCCCTTTTCAAACTCGATCAGATATTATCAGGCTTGAACTTCAGCATGTTGGGTCCTCATCCCATAGAATAGTTTTCTAATCAACTAATTTGTTCACATTTCTTAAAGAAAATTAAAGCATAAATGTCTCCCAATTACATATTTTTACCTTAAAAGAACCTCATAAAAGCTTAACCTTTTATCATCATAAGAAAATTCTATCTAATGAACACATAATAACATAGAGATGAACTATTTATTTAAATACCCAGTTTAGGGAGAGTTATTCTTCTTCCTATGTAAATGGACCAGAAACCTGCAAATTGTTTAATAGGTTCCCTATTTATAGAGATATAATCTATTAGTATAAAACTGTAAATTGAAATTCAAAGCCCTAAGGGCATATTGAAATCTACTTGTCCATTTTTGTGTTTCCAAGTACTTACCAAAGTAGAAACAGATCAACTATGTAATAATAAGATTATTTGATCTGATTTTATTATTCATTCACTCCTTCATTTCACTGACTAGTCTTTATACAATTTCGCCTAAAGAGAGAAAATCACACATGAACAAAACAGATGAAAGACTGACAAGTGAAAGTCTTTCTGCCATTGCTACATTTACATAATATTTTCTTTTTAAAAATATATATCCCTATATATCACTTCAATAACAAATTTGAAACCATCACCAACAATGGACTTATCATTGTCAAACTCAATGACTTTCTGTCATCAAGCTTTATCTCTGTGTTTCACTTTTTCCTCTCTAATCTGCTTTCTCATAAAATTCCTATTACTTCTCTGCCTCTTTCATTTATCTCTGCTTAGTCAACATTCCTCTATTCATCTCTTACATAGAAATGTACTAAGTGTGTCCCAGTACTTTAGATTCTACTGCAATTATTATGAAAAAATAACTTACAAAATTCATTTGCATAGACACAGGTTCAGTAAGTCCAAAGAATTGCAGAAACATACTTTTTTAAAAATATCACAGGAGATTCTGATAGTTAATAATAGGACCCCACTATGAGAGAAAACGTCTTAAAAGTGGAAATAATTTAAAAAGTTTTTATTTCAAATATGATCCTTTGTTATTCTGTATATTTCAAATTAATTTTTAAAATCCATGAAACTATACGTATTAGAAATCCATTAAATATCTGTCAAGTGCAAGCCAATCTTATTTAATTTCGTGGCTCTAACTTTATTTTCCTTGCTCTAAAATATGGACAGCACAAAAAAAACATTCATTGGGTACATAGTAAATATTTTGAATAATTATATGAATAAATGCATGATTTGATCTTAAGCTAAAGTTTTCCACTGATCTTTAAACTCAATACCTAGTATTTATCTTTCTCTATGTGGCATTTTTAATGCCATCTAAGATAGAAATCCATCCAAACTGCATAGGACAGAATAGGGGATTGTTAAAAAAAAAAAAAAAAAAAAAATTCTTCAATGAGAATTCTTAAAGCACTGGAAGGCAGATTTTATTCAGGACCATTGTGATAGGTATAAAGACCGTTGCACAGGAGAGAGATTGGGCTCAACTCCTAATGTAGATAGCATGGGCAAATGGGAATTTATAGCCAAGAAGCACGGTAAAGGTCAAAGTATGGAAAATCACTAAGAGGAAATATTGAAGGTAACAGGAATTCTGGATAAGCTGACCTAATAAGATTGTAACTGAAGACGGGCCAGGGTGATCAGCCATCACCTGGAGGATAAAGGATGAGAAATCTAATGAGGTATGGTGATCTGATGGTGATCAGATATTGATTGGATTAGCTGGATTCTTTAGCTGGGTTCTTAGCTAAATTTGTTTTTACAAAAAAAGTTGCCAGTTGGGTCTAGAAGAGGCTCAAGAACCTGACTAATGTTTAGCTATGCAAAGAATTTTTGTCAGGATATAAATAGATACTCAAACAAAAATAGATTGATGGGAAAAATCAAAGTAGTATACATTTTTTAAAATTGTTAAATCAAATTTTTTAATTTGTTTTTAAAAATCAGTATTAGTGTTCCTAAATTTTCAGATGATTCCTGCATCTCACAATTCATTTTTTCTTTGTTTTTTTTTACATAAATTTTTAATATCAAGGAAGGGATTTTGCAAAATTTCATGAACAGGGAAACAATGGCATGTGGATAATTTGACAAAAGAGCATTGACTTATTTATATAAGACCTAATTGTTATACACAGATGGTAGCTGAGTCATATGTTGATATACACTCATTGAAAATGCTGCATGAGAAAAATAATAAGAAGAATAAATAGAAATAAATTGGTAGTTATTATTTTCCTATAATTCTTTGCAATTTCTCAGAAACAAATCTGCAAAACAGAATCAGCAAAAATGAGTTTTTCAATACAATTTGGGAAGAAAATTGCCAGCTAGAACTCTATTTAAAAAATTACTAAGGGTCCTAACTTAAACCCGAACTGTGAAACAATTATACTTCTGAATCTTGTTATTTTCAGCATGATAATATTATTTCATTCTGAATGTATCTCTTCTTTCTGAGTGTGACTTGATTTTAGATATCCTAATAGAATTTGTTAGAGTTTTTCCTTGGAATTTTTGGAGTATCAAGAATCTGGAGATGTGTCTATTTCATACCCAGATACGTTATAGTCACATGCCAGGCTGCATTAAACAATAACACAACTCTTGTGACTGCACCTTCCCCTAGTAAGCAGAAATTCCAGTAATAGCTCTCTATTCTGTCTTCTTAAATTATTTCACCTTATCAGTAGAGACTATAGAGACCATATGCAATCCTTCAATTTTGCTTAGTAATTCATAATGGCCCCCAAAAAGGAGTGTGAGATAGGTGGCAGGAAATAAAAGACCATAAGGTAGGTTGATGCTAAAGATTATGCTATTCAAGAAGCTTATAAGGGAGAAAATGTGCAACATGTTTCCTCATGAAATGAAATTTTTTCATTGTAAGTGGATTTACACATACATATACTTACACTCACAGGCTGGGAATCAAAATGAGAAAATGATAATTAAAATAAGAAAATGATTACATGGAAAAAGCATAATTTTTAAAAAGTATTCAATCTTATGGCATTGTTTCTAATACCTAAATTTGAAAAATGATTCAAGACTGTCTCTTATTGTTCTTTGCTGATCACGGATGATAAAACATCCTAAGTTATTGCCATAGAAAAAAAAATATTATCTTAAAAATAATCTCGGGCCGGGTGTGATGGCTCACGCCTGTAATCCCAGCACTTTGGGAGGCCGAGGCGGGTGGATCACGAGGTCAGGAGTTCGAGACCAGCCTGACCAACATGGTGAAACCCCATCTCTACTAAAAATATAAAAATTAGCCGGGTGTGTTGGTGGGCGCCTGTAATCCCAAGCTACTCAGGAGGCTGAGACAGGAGAATCCCTTGAACCCGGGAGGCGGAGGTTGCAGTGAGCCGAGATCGTGCCATTGCACTCCAGCCTGGGCCATAGAGCAAGACTCTGTCTCAAAAAAAAAAAATAATAATAATAATAATCTCAATTAGTCATAAATGGTAAATACTGATGACTGAACAGATAAATTGTAAAATAACTTAGATAATTGTATTATTATATCCGATTTGAGGGAAACTTCCTTGGGTTTATGATGCACCAAAAAATAAACAAGATTTGAGTGATAATTACAACATATGATTCCATTTAAAAACACTGTTTACTTAGTAAAATTAGGCTAAAAGTTTCCTTGCTAATTATGTAAGAAGCCTGTGAGAAAAGCTGAGTTAACTGGCACCACATTTACAATTTCATTACAACATCATTATATTTTTCTTTATCTTTCCTTCTTTCTCTTTTTTCTTCATTTTCTTTCGTCTTCCCTTTCTTGCTTCTGTCTTCCTTTCTTCCCTTCTTTCTTCATCCTTCCCTTCCTCTCTTTCTTCTTTCCTCCCTTCTTCACTTTTTCTTCTTTCTCTTTCTTCCCTTCTTTTACATTTTAGTTCCTGTTTTAAATTGAGACACACTTATGATTTTTTCTAAAACTTCTGTTTCTACTATTCAGCTACTGTCACTAAGACCAAACATAGATTTTATTCATTGTGGTTCTTTTGTTTCAAATAATAAACACTAAAAATACTTATGCAAAATGATTCTACAAGCTCATCTTTCATAACAAAAGTCTAGAAGGAATCTAGTCCTTACTTAGAAAAAAACCAAAGCCAAAAAAATTAAATGGTGTCAGGTATCGGGGAACCTGCCCCGATATTCATGTAGGTTCCTTTCTATTTTCCTTAAGCTTCGGCCAGCTTGAGAAATAAAGGGACAGAGTACCAAAGAGACAAATTTTAAAGCTGGACATCTGGGGGAGACATCACATGTCGGTAGGTTCCGTGATGCCCCACAAGCCACAAAACCCAGCAAATTTTTATTAGAGATTTTCAAAAGGGGAGGGAGTGTGTGAATAGGTGTGAGTGACAGACATCAAGTACTTAACAGGGTAATAGAATATCACAAGGCAAGTGGAGGCAGGGCGAGATCACAGGACCACAGGACCGAGGCGAAATTAAAATTGCTAGTGAAGTTCTAGGCACCATTGTCATTGATAACATTTTATCAGGAGACAGCGTTTTGAGACCAACCAGCCTGACCAAAATTTATTAGGCAGGAATGTCCTCTTCCTAATAAGCCTGGGAGTGCTATGGGAGACTGGAGTCTATTTCATCTCTGCAGTCTCGACCATAAAAGATGACCACGCCCTGGGGGGGGGTCAGTTCAGAGACCCACCCCCAGGTGCACATTCTCTTTCTCAGGGATGTTCCATGCTGAGAAAAAGAATTCAGCAATATTTCTCCCATTTGCTTTTGAAAGAAGAGAAATATGGCTCTGTTCCACCCGGCTCACCGGCAGTCAGAGTTTAAGGTTATCTCTCTTATTACCTGAACAATTGCTGTTATCCTGTTCTTTTTTCCAAGTGCTCAGATTTCATATTGCTCAAACACACATGCTGTACAATTTGTGCAGTTAACGCAATTATCGCATGGTCCTGAAGTGACATACATCCTCCTCAGCTGACAGGATTGAGAGATTAAAGTAAAGACAGGCATAGGAAAGCACAAGGGTATTGATTGGGGAAGTGATAAGTGTCCATGAAATCTTTACAATTTATGTTTAGAGATTGCAGTAAAGACAGGCATAAGAAATTACAAAAGTATTAATTTGGGGAACTAATAAACGTCCATAAAATCTTCACAATCCACATTCTTCTGCCATGGCTTCAGCCAGTCCCCCTGTTCGGGGTCCCTGACTTCCCACAACAGTCAGGATCCCAGTCTGTACTGTATTTACATAAAATCTTTACTTTCATCTCTATCCTTCAAGTTACTTGTTTTTTTCCCCAGGGGTCAGGAATTTTTTGCCCTTTGATTCATATGGTGGATTTTGATTTGTCCTAGGTCTCATATTGACATCATGAGTCACATGGAAATTATTAATCTCTCATTTCCTCTGTTACAATTTCAAATCCTGTAAAAACAACCCTAGTTATTCTAGCATTAGTAATTTACACTTCATAGAACATGGAATTCAAGGTTGGTGGAGATATGAAAGAAAAATAGATACTAGAAAGTAGTGATTCACGTTTTTAGATCTTCAGAACTACTGAAAGAAAATGTGAGATTCCCTATAATTTAAACATAAAACCCAGCATCTGCTCATGACTAAGCATTGCAGAAAAGATGAAAAAATGTTCTCAATTTTCAATAATATTGCCACCTTGTGTTAATAAAGAAGTAAATTTATAAGTAACATTACTATTATGTGTATTTTAAATTTCATGAGAAGGGTCAACATTGGAGGCCTTGCTTGGACACTTGCATGCTCAGAATCCTGACCATGCTCACTGAAAACCAGAGATAAGTCAGTCTGCCAAAAATAAATAAATACATAAATACATAAATAAGAAAAAAGGAAGATGTCCTTCTGGAGGTTAGCACAGACTTGAGGTCTCCAGAGTTTGAACTACTTATTCTCTTGGCAGTTTTCTAGTTTCCACTATTGTGTTTTTCTCAAGCTGGCTAAATTTTATTTTTCTTAATCCCAACCAAAAAAACTTTTGGCCAACACAAAAACTAGATAAATAGGGCATTTGGCAAAGGCCCTGAAGATCAGAATCATCTGATGTATTTTTTGGTGTCATACCTTCTTGATGAAATGTTTTTAAATATTAATGTTTGAATGTACTAGTGCAATGCAATAGTGGTAAATAAAGAAAATGAAATAGATTTCATAGTAAAAAGAAAACCAATTTTACTGTAATCTATTTTCATGGTAAAGTAAATATGTAGAGCATTTTTACAACTGTTTGGCCAATTAACTGAAAATAAATATTTCTTTGCTTCACCATGTTATGACACACATGCGAAATAGTAAATTACTGACTACTGACCTTTTAAATGGATGCCTCCATAACATGGAATGCACAGGAGAGACTATGCCAAAGTGATATTTATTTACTAATATTTAGAAAACTTTAATAATTAACTCATCAAAGTTTGAATATAAAACTGTACTTCTATAAGAGAAAAATTCTCTGCCTGTATCAGAGTTTCATTAGAGAAACAGAACATGTAGGACTAGATGGTTGGATGGATAGATAGATAGATAGACAGATAGATAGATAGATACATAGATAGATAGGCTGTTTGAAAATAATTGTGGAGCCTGGCTAGGCAAGTTCAAAATCTATGGGGCAGGTCATCAAGATGTGAACACTGGAAGCCTGAGGCATGAGCTGGAGCTTCAGTCCAAAGGAAGAGTTATTCTCCTCCTCCTTTTTCTTCTCCTCCTCCTCCTTCTTCTTTTCTTCTTCTTTCTTCTTCCTCCTCCTCCTTCTTCTTTTTTTCTTCTTTCTTCCTCCTCCCCCTCCTCCTCCTCCCCTCCTCCTCCTCCTTCTTCTTCTTCTTTGCCTTCTCTTTTCTTTCTTCTTCTTCTTCATTTATTTTTTATTATTTTATTCATTTATTTGTTTATTTATTTATTTATTTATTTTTGAGACGGAGTTTCACTCTTTTTCCCAGGCTTGAGTGCAATGGCTGATCTTGGCTTACCGCACCCTCTGCTTCCCGGGTTCAAGGTTCAAGCGATTTTCCTGCATCCGCCTCCCGAGTAGCTGGTATTACAAGCATGCACCACCATGCCTGGCTAATTTTGTATTTCTAGTAGAGACAGGATTTCTCCATGGTG
Organism: Pongo abelii; assembly: GCF_028885655.2. Classification (NCBI taxonomy): domain Eukaryota; kingdom Metazoa; phylum Chordata; class Mammalia; order Primates; family Hominidae; genus Pongo; species Pongo abelii. Next base: position 28,837,365 of record NC_071989.2, read on the forward strand.
GTCAGGCTGGTCTTGAACTCCTGACCTCAGGTGATCCGGCCCCCCACCCCCCAGCCTCTCAAAGTGTTGGGATTACAGGCGTGAACCACTGTGCCCCGCAGATTTCTTCTTCTTTAAGGAAGCCTCGGTTCTGTGTTAAAGACCTTTTGCTTGATTGAGTTAGGTTCACCGGACAATCTAAAAGAATCTAACTCCTTAATGTCAGATGTAGAAAATGTGATAATAGAAGCAAGAGATTGTGGTGATGGAACCATGAACTAAGGAAAGCCAAAACATACCAGAAGTCTCAAAAAATGTTAAAAGGCAAGGAACAGATTCACTCCTGGAGCCTCCAGAAGAAATCAGGACTCCTGACATTTTAATTTTAGCTCACTAGGACTCATTTCAAACTCCTGGTCTCCAGTTAGAGAAAATCAAATTTTGTTATCTAGATCATCAAGTTAATGATAATTTGTAATAGTTGTCATAAAAAATACAGCTATATTGTTTGTGTACTTTTTCATAGATTACATATTTTATTCTGAATTTTAATTCTTTGTATGCTTTCTTAGATGAGGAGAGAAAAAATAAACTTTCCAATTGTCATTTAAGAGTTGTGAAAATCACTTTCTGAACATCAAACATACTTAAAAATAATGCTTAGTACCTCCTGAAACTTGTGTCTAAATAAATAATTTAATGGACATTTATTAAAATAAAAACATATCTACTCTATGTACCTGGTAAATGTCAGGATTTTAAAAAGTGAAATAAGATGTAAAATTCCAAGAGAAAAAAGTCAATTCAGATCTCTGTATCTGGTAAAACTGTGCTTTACAAATGAGGAAGAACATGAGCCATTTCCAGATAAACAAAAAGCAAAGAAGTTTATTACCACTATATCTTCCATACAAGAAATACTAAAGGGAATTCTTCCAGTTTAACTGAAAGGAAACTGGATACTAATTTGAAGCCATATGAAAGCATAAAGTTCTCCAGGGAAGATAAATACGTGGACAAATAAAAAAAAATTGTAATTTTGGTTTGTAACCATTTTTTATTTTACTATAGGATTTGAAAGGCAAAATCATAAAAATAAAATTATAAATCTATTTTAATGGCATATAATATCTAGAAATGTAATTTGTGATATCAGTACCATAAGGGGGAGATATAAAGAAATAGAATTTTGTATGATTTTGTATGATGTTGCAGTTAACTTGATATCAACTAAAACAGATTGCTATAACTTAAGGATATTATATATAATCACCACTGATAACCACTAAGAAAATATTTATAGAATGTATGCAAAAGGAAATAAAAAGGAAATTAAAACTTATTACAAAAAATAAGAAGGCAGTACCAAAGGAACTGAGGGATAACAGAAAGCTGTAAAATGCATAAACAAGTAACAAAATGGCAATAGTAAGTTAATTATTTCAAGTGTAAATGACAAATGAATTAAAATTACAAATTAAAAACTGTTAGAAAAGAATTAGTTAAAAACACAAGAATCAACTATTTGATGACTACAACACTTACTTTAGATCCAAGGACATGCATGGTTTAAAAGTGAAAGAATGGAAAATAACTTCCATGCAAATAATAACCTAAAGAAAGCAGGTGTAAAGAAGCCACAATGCAGAGGATGATAGAGGCTTCCAGAATGGCCTCTTCATGTGTTATTGGAGGCTCTACTTTTTTAGCATTCTCAAAATACAATCTGAAACAAAGTTAATGTTTGAGATTAAGGAGGATTTTTAGATTATACCAGATGAACTGAAAATACAGAAACTGTAGTAATAGTGTGATCAGCCCCTTAACTACTAGTGACACACAAAGCAAGAGAACATTGCATAACTTAAAAGGATTCACTCTGGGATATCAGGGATTGAAAATACTATCATGACTGACACGTAGAGAAGTTTCATTGATGGGAATGCACAATGAAAACATGAATCTATCACATGGGTGAAGGCTGGGTTACAAACATAAGGAACATTTAATCCTTAGAAGCAAAAGAAAATCTGGAGGATTCAATATATGAGTAAGAAAGTCACAGCCCACAGAGAAAAATTATAAAGTCCTTCAAATTTAAAGAGTTATCTATTTTGTTTAAATATGTGTTTTGAAAAAGTGAAATGTATCATTATAGAAAAATTGTTTTAAACTTCAAGTTATGCTGCAATTCATGTGACTTATAGAAAAACTTCTCTCATCTTTGATAGTATTATAGAATAAATGTTAGTTATGTAGAATATTCCTAAGGAGTACTAGATTCACAAAAATAATACAAACAAATTTGCTGTGTTACATGCATTAGGTTTTACTTATTTCTTCATTACATATAAACATGTTTGATTTTCACATAGCTCTGATAAAAGCAATAAAATGATTATGTAAATGTATTAGCCGATAAGATTAGTTGTGTTTTAAAGCTAAAATAATAATGATAATTCTATGTACTTTGAATCAATAATTTTCCCTCAATGAAGTAACTTTGTCTCTACTGACTTCTGTTTTTCAAGTTATTTTTCTCTAAGATAAGTGAAATTTCAATATGTCTTAATAAAACTAAATATTGCTGTTTAAATTTTAAGTGATGATCCAAATTATGTGAATCCTAATCAACTACAGACTATAAATTTGAAAGAATAAATTCTCAAAGTTTGTTCTATATTCAAACATTATTAGACGCTACTCCTATTGCTAATAATTGGCATACAAAATTTACACCTTCGCTTTGTAAAAGGAAAGGTGACAGAAATAATTAGGTATTTTTGGTATGCTCTATATGATTTACATGAACTCAAAAGACTTGTAACCCTATCCCGTTATTTGATATCCAAAGTGAAAGTCTCTCAAACCAGAGACAAGGTCCATACTAACTAGATTAATATTGCATAGGAAAGTGTTACCAGTTGGACTATTTTTCAGTAGTTTTAGTTCTCTATTGGGATGTGAAATGACATGCAAATATTTAAGTAAGTGGAAGATTGATACAATCATTGTAATAAAATTGCTTATAAAAAGATTAATTTATTGTCTATCTGACCATGAATAGAAATTCTTGCTCAAACCCTACAGATTGTGATGAAACTTCTCAGGGTTGGAGTTGCATTCTAGTGGACCTATACCTCTGGAATTTCAAAGATAGTAATGCACCCACAGATCCATTAAATCTAGTGGGGACTATGTGGGTGACTGCACTTTCTCCAGTTCCTAATACATCTGACAATTCTCTGTATGGCCTCAGGCTATTGTGAAATCCTTAGAAATCTAGATTTCTAAGGAAGACACGCCCCCATAGCTCCTGCACTTTTGAACTTGTACACTTAACACTGCATGAATGTTGCCAAAATTTGTGACTTGCAACGTCCAAAGTTGTGGCCCAAGCTGCTTCTGGGCTCTTTGAGCCACACCTGAGGTGACCAAGGAGTTCTGCCAGGAATTCAAGGAGCAGAGACTTGAAGCAGCCCTGGGCAGTGAGCCAACATATCAAGGGTACTTGAGGCCTCTCTTTTGACATATTTTCTTGCCGTAAGCCTTGGCACTCTGTATCTGTGATGGGAGGGGTGGTACCAGTAATCTCCAAACTGCCTTCAAGCTGAGATCATTCTTCCATTGCTCTGATAAATAGACCCTGGCTTTGTTCTATCCATACTAATCTTTCTATCAAACTTGGTTTTCATTCCTGAAAATGCTGTTTCATCCTCTGCCACACCTCCAGGGTGAGATTCTTTCAAACTCTTAAATTCTGTTTCCTTTTTAGTTAGAAAGTCCCTATCTTCAAATCATTTCTTTCTTCTTGAATTTTACTGTATGCAGTTAAAAGAAGCCATGCCAAAATCTGAATATTTTGCTATGTAGATATTTCTTCTCCCAGATATCCTAGTTAATCACTCTGAAGTTCTACCTTCCATGAAGTCCTAGCACATGGCCACAATTCAGCCAAGTTTTTTTGCCATTTGTAACAAGGATGATTTTTTTTTCTCCAGTTTCCAATACCTTTTGTCTGAGAACTCATTAGAATGGCCCTAACCAATATTCTGATCGTGACCACCTAAATAATCTCTAGGAAGTTTCAGACTTTCCATGTGGGTCTTCTCTTCTGAGCTTTCCCCCAGAGATTCCCTTAATGCTCCATTTATGGTAATCTAGCATTTTTCTAGCCTATTCCTCCAAATTTTTTCTACCACTGTCCATTACCCAGTCCAAAACTATTTCCACATTTTTCAGTGTTTGTCATAGGAACCACCCCACCTCTTAGTACCAATTTTCTGTCTTTGTCTGTTTTGTGCTGTTATAACACAATTTCACAGACTGGGTAGTTTATAATGTACATAAATTTATTGGCTCACAATTCTAGAGGTTGGGAAGTGCAGACAATGGGACAAGCATTTGGCAAGGGCTTTCTGGCAGTGTCATCCCATGCTGGAAGGACAGAGAGGGCTAGATAAAGTAAGAGATAAAACTTGAAACCTCAAGTCCTTTTATAATCATCATGAATACATTCATGGGGTGGGGGGCAGTCCTCATTACTTAAACACTTCCCATTAGGTCCCATCTTCAAACAGTGTTGCACTGGGGATTAAGTTTCCAACACATGCATTTTGAGAGACTCATTCAAACTATTGCAATAGTCTTACATTAAAATCATCATCTTTAACATTAATCATAGGTACATCCATATATATACCCCAAATAAGGATTTTTCTCTGTGTCACCCTGATACTGTCAGTTACCGTAACAAAATAACACAATCCATGTATTATTTCATCAGCAGGTGTTTTGGCTTGCCTTCATTTTACCTGGGCCCTGCAATGCACTAGAAGCTTATTTTTAATTCCTCTGAAAGAAACGTCTAACAATTACAGCCTTAGAACTTTAAAACAGAGGACCTATACCAAGGATTCTGAGACTGAGAATTTCCAGCACTCTCTAAGTACAAAAGCAGACGAGTTTTTGTCTGGCAGACTAATAACATAGAAGCAACAAAACAAGCAGATAACTTTGAATGGTAGCCTGCTACCCCAGAACCATCAGATCAGAATTAATTAAACACAACCGAGTCAGAGTTATGAGCAAAATTTTATTTTGATTGTTTTCCTCGGGTTGTTTTGGTACTCTTTTTGATAGTCTATATATTGAATTTTTGTATTATGATGTATTATTTTTTCTTCCTGTTTTATATTTAACCCTCAATTTAATAGGATACTTGAATTATTCTTTCAATAATCTTACTCTATTTACTTGTTCTTTTTGCTGTTACACTCTACAAATGTGCTCTAAAAGACTACTCATTGAGAGATGATCTAACACAAAATCAATTGCACAATTTCAAGTTGTAGGGAATGGAAGCTCTAAGCCCTAAAAGGAACAGGAAGTGCATAGGGTTTATTTGTAGCAAAAGTAAAATGTAGTTAGTTATGATATTTGGAAAAGCTAGCAATATTCAGCAAGAATTCCACAGTTATTTGCCCAACACTGTGATGCTATGTTTTTAAGGGTTAAAAAATGGGTAAGATCCAGTGTAGATTACAAAGTCATAAATATAATCAGCTACAGGTAACAACTATAATTGGGACTGAAAATAGCTCTCTGTATAAATGTGCACATAAATATGTGTATATTTACATACATATTCCATATACCATATATTTAAATACACATGTATACATATAAATTACTATCTATGGACTATTTCAGATATTAGAAGACGTGTTATGATAGCTTCATAGGCATTTTAATCTAATTCTATTGAAAGGAGACACAGATGTGTCTTGCTGGTTGTGACTACTAGTCCAGCTCTACCGCCCTCCTGCCTCTCAGGGTTTTATGCATAAAAGCTCTCTGTATGCGTCTTTGTGTGTGCGTGTGTGTATTTTTAAGTTTTCTCCTGCCTCATATTATGGCCTTTTGTATTAAAACTTAGCTTGCTTTTGCTAGACTGCTATGTACTTTCATTTGCTCATAGTAAAACTGTCAAACGGTAAAGATTGGCCATATTACAATACATGTTTAAGACTTTTCCTAGAAACCTTTAAAAAAATCCGTCATTTCCTAATATGGTAGTTTATTGGAGGCACCACAAGTAATGGACAACATTAATGCATTTGCCTAATTGGATAGTAATATTTATATCTATGCTCTCAAAACTAGTAAAAAATCACAAAAGATTTACTTTATTATTATTTTTCAAGAAACTCATGTTGTAAGTGCTTGGCCATATTTTCAATTTTTCTGGATAGCTTTGCATTTCAACTTGCTTGTATCTCTTAAGTACATATTATTAATAGTGTATTAAATGTATGATTTTTCATAGACTTGCAACATGAATATTCTTTGATAAAAGTTTTTTAATGGAATATACCATTTCTGTTCACAGAAGCATACATTATGTTCACTGAGAAACAATTATTTTGAACTGTTAGTTCTTTTCTCAGTTCATTACTTTTTTTATATATCCTTGATAGTACTTACTCTTGCCTGTTTAATGAAGGCATTTAATTTGAATTTCTCTGAAAAGCATTGTGTGTTTATATAAACATACATAAAATCCTCTTTTTTCAAAAATTATGTTTTCTTCTACATTTTTAAATTAAAAAATACTTCATTGGTAAATTGTCACATTTTCAATTTTAAAAAATAGAATGAAGTATTTTTTACTTTAGTGTTTAAAAATGATGTAATTGTGATAATATGCACTACTTGATATTCTATTTTTTAAAAAATTTTACTTTAAATTCTGGGATACATGTGCAGAATGCGTGGGTTTGTCACATAAGTAAACATGTGTCATGGTGGTTTTGCTGCTTCTGTCAACCTGTCAGCTAGGTTTTAAGCCCCGCATGGATTAGCTATTTTTCCTAATGCGCTCCCTATCTTTCGCTGCCAACCCCCGACAGGCCACGGTGTGTGATGTTCCCCTCCCTGTGTCCATGTGTTCTCATCATTCAACTCCCACTTATGAGTGAGAACATGCAGTGCTTGGTTTTCTGTCCCTGTGTTGGTTTGCTGAGGATGATGGTTTCCAATTTCATCCATGTCCCTGCAAAGAATATGAACTCATTCTTTTTTTATGTCTGAATAGTGTTCCATGGTGTATACGTGCCACATTTTCTTTATCCAATCTATCATTGATGGGCATTTGGGTTGATTCCAAATCTGTACTATTGTAAATAGTGCTACAATAAACATATGTGGGCATATGTCTTTATAGTGGAATGATTAATAATATTTTAGGTATATACCCAGTAATGGAATTGCTGGGTCAAATGGTATTTCTGGTTCCAGATTCTTGAGGAATTCCCACACTGTCTTCCACAATGATTGAACTAATTTACATTACCACCAACAGTGTAAAAGCAATCCTATTTCTCCACATCCTCTCCAGCATCTGTTGTTTCCTGACTTTTTAATGATCACCATTCTAACTGGCATGAGATGGTATCTCATTGTGGTTTTGATTTGCATTTCTCTAATGACCAGTGATGATGAACTTTTTTCATATGTTTCTTGGCCACATAAATGTTTTCTTTTGAAAAGTGTCTGTTCATATCCTTCACCCACTTTTTGATGGGGTTACTTGTTTTTTTTTTCTTGTAAATTTGTTTAAGTTCCTTGTAGATTCTCCATATTAGCCTTTTGTCAGATGGATGGATTGCAAAAATTTTCTCCCATACTGTGGATTGCCTGTGCACTCTGATGATAGTATCTTTTGCTGTGCAGAAGCTCTGTAGTTTTATTAGATCCCATTTGTCAATTTTGGCTTTTGTTGCAATTGCTTTTGATGTTTTAGTCATGAAGTCATATAGTCATATCTATGTCCTGAATGGTATTTCCTAGGTTTTCTTCTAGGATTTTTATGGTTTTAGGTTTTACTTTTAAGTTTTTATTCCTTTTTGAGTTAATTTTTGTAAAAGTTGTAAGGGAGTGGTCCAGTTTCAGTTTTCTGCAAATGGCTAACCATTTTTCCCAACACCACTTATTAAATAGGAAATCCCTTCCCCATTGCTTGTTTTTGTCAGGTTTGTCAAAGATCACATGGTTGTAGATGTGTGGTGTTGTTTCTGAGGCATGTATTCTGTTCCATTTGTCTATGTATCTGTTTTGGTACTAGTACCATGCTGTTTTGGTTACTGTAGCCTTGTAATATAGTTTGAAATCAGGAAGCATGATGCCTCCAGCTTTGTTGTTTTTGCTTAGGATTGTCTTGGCTATATGGGGTCTTTTTTTGTTTCATATGAAATTTAAAGTAGTTTATTCTAATTCTGTGAAGAAAGTCAATAGCAGCTTGATGGGAAGAGCATTGAATCTATAAATTATTTTGGGCAGTGTGGCCATTTTCATTTGATTCTTCCTATCCACGAGCATAGAATGTTTTTCCATTTGTTTGTGTCTTCTCTTATTTCCTTGAGCAGTGGTTTGTATTTCTCCTTGAAGAGATCCTTCACGTCCGTTGTAAGTGGTATTCCTAGGTATTTTATTCTCTTTGTAGCAATTGTGAATGGGAGTTCACTCATGATTTGGCAATCTGTCTATTATTGGTATATAGGAATGCTTGTGATTTTTGCACATTGTCAAATTTTGAAATTTTAGGAAAATAGGAATTAAGTAAATATTTTTAACTTTAGTGTTTAAAAATGATGAAATTGTGATAATATGAACTGCTTGATATTCTAACAAATAGAGAAGCACAGCAAAGGTTGATGAAAATGGAGAAATAAAAGAGCATGTGCTATGTCTAAAGAACATAGTCATTTCTCAGGTCATATTGATTTTTGCCTTTCAGTAGGAATTCATACCTACTGTTAGTAGATATATCACTTTTTTAAAGAACATTATATAATTTTGTTTTATATGGCAGCAACTAATTTGATTTCAAAATTAGTTAATTAAAAGTCTTCAGCCAAGTCAAACACCTCTGTAGAACTGATATTCTCCACATCCCCAAAGCTTACCACTTCTAATTTGAATAGTTAAGAATGTCAGTGACAGTTTATGGGAATAGCATTGAATCTTTAAATTGCTTTGGGCAGTATGGTCATTTTAACAATATTGATTCTTCCTGTTCATAAGCATGCAATGTTTTTCCATTTGTTGTGTCATCTCTAATTCCTTTGAGCAATGGTTTGTAGTTCTCTTAATAGATATCTAGAGATCTTTCACCTCCCTTTTAGCTGTATTCCAAGGTATTTTGTTCTTTTTGTGGCTATTGTAAACAGGAGTTGGTTTGTGATTTGGCTCTCGGCTAGACTGTTGTTGGCATATAGAAATTCTAGCAATTTTTGCATGTGGATTTTGTTATCTAAGGGTTTGCTGAAGTTACTAATCTGCTTCCGAAGCTTTTGGGATGAGATGATGGGGTTTTCTAGATACAGGATCATGTCATCCACAAAGAGGGATAGTTTGACTTCCTCTCTCGTCCTATTTGAAAAGTGTTTATACATTGCTTCCTCCTGATTTAGAATTTTAGATATTATTTATTAAGTTATTTTCATCAAGATTAACAGTCAAAAAGATGTTAGTTTTGAATCGGTTATTTTTTAATTATGCACAGTCAAAATTATATTTACCTTTGTTGTTTTTACTAGGCTTTTTATTTTGTTCCAAATTATTACAGAAATCTCAATAATTAGATCAAAGTCTACCACGAAAAAATCCAGCAATTTTCTTTCATTAGTCCCAGTTAAGGTAATTAACAGAAATTACAAATGAAATTTTTCATTTGTGTCCTTCTGGCAAAATTATGATTACTTATGCAATCACCATTCAGAATTTCATTCTAGACAAGAAAAGGTAAAATACAACTTCCCAATATTCGATAAATTAAAATTCTTATTTTTCTCAGTTTTTATTTCTTGTCCTTTTTTTCTCTTCCTTCCTTTCTCACCTGATTAATCACCTATGAAAATTATTCTCACATTTTTTGAGCTTTCGTTTTAAGAAAGTTAAAAAGATAACAACTTCATCTTAAAAATAATTAGAGTAAAACAATTTTTAAGACAAATGTTCTGCAGCAAGTTTTTATAATTTTCATCAATGTATAAGGTCATGATAGACTTTTTAAAAATTGTATCAAGCAATATATTAATATTCGATCTTGTATATATGCCTTCCATTGAAGGAATGCTAAAAGATTAAAATCACATTATACAACTTAAAGGGATTTATTCCTTATTCTGTCCATACTCCTGAACTTTAAAAAAAAAACAAAACCTAATTTGTATTTGACATTGACTTGATGCATTATATAGCTAAATATAATCTTACAATCATGTACGGTTATCTTGTTCTTCCTCATTTCTTATTTGATTACAGGCTTTCCTCAATCATACTTTTCAAAAGATGCATGCAGGTGATGTAATCTGAGTTAGTGTCTATTTTTAAATACTTTGCTCTCTAATTGACAGAAGAACACTATTTTGGATGTCCACAGGATTCTTGATAACTTTCCTTTTATTCTGATAAATTATACCCCTTTCTCCTAACTTCAATATAGTAGTTGTTAATTTCAATGGCAGTCTGATTTGTTATCTGTTGAAGTTAATTTGTTGTTGCAAGTGGTCTTTCTTTTCTAATACTTAAATTGCTGTTTTTCATTTTAATTTTTTTGTAAATTACTGGCCCAGTTGTCTTTTAATGTGTATGCTTATGTCTTTTGTCAGCTCAGGGAAATCTTCCATTATGTTACTAATTATTGTTCCTTCACTAATTACTTGTTCTGTTCCTGAGACATCAATTATTCCTATGCAAGTGAGTTGAATATATTTATCAAATCTCTTATAATTTTCCCAGTTCCTTCTCATTTTATTTTGTTTTACTCTGTGTTTTTGGATATTCTCATGCCAGTGAAGTTCAAGTCTACTAAATCAGGGCAAAAAATGATTGTTTTATTTGTTTATTCATTCCGAATATATTGGGAAACTTGCTATTTAGTTCCAGGAAGTAATTTGTGATATTTATTTAAATCTCATTAAATATTTGATTATTTTATTACTCTTATTGCCATCTCTCTCCTCCAGCAGATCTCATTTGTCACACGTTTTGTTGTTGTTGTTGATTTTACGCATCTTCCCCCCCGCCCCCGCCAGATTCTGTGCACTCTAGAAAAATGAACATTTTTATTTGTCAGCTCATTTTGGCTAAGATGTGATTGGTGAAATACATATAGAAACATACTAAAAAAAATTGAAAACTTATACAGCTACTAACTCCATGTGCTTGTATTACAGAAGCAGGCCTACTGAAAAATCGCATGCTTAAGACATTTTGAAAACCTCCAAAAGAAAATCTTTCAACCTTAGGGAAGACAGGTAAATTAGGTTAACCCTAATTTTACTCATAAATCTCATAATCTCATAAAAAAGAATGAATTAAAGCTGAAGAGTCCTCAACATCATCCTATTCTTGCCAAATGTTTTAATAGATAAAATCATAATTTATCACACAAATTTTACATTTGTACAGCATAATTAATATTAATCAATGCACATAGTCAGATTTACTCTATTAAATGTGTTGATATTACACTTCATGTATTTGGAGAATTTTATTGCAAATATTTATCATGTTACGGTTAGTTAATTATAAATCTCATTTCTGAGGTTGCTATGGTTTAACTGTTTTCTTAAAAACTGGTGTTGAAATTTTACTGCCAATGTAATGGTATTGGGAGGTGGGGCCTTTTGAGATAACTAGGTCATCAAGTCTCGCCCTCATGAATAGATTAATGCCATTATTGCTGGAGTAAGTTAGTTACAGAGAGAGGGGCTCCTGATATTAGGATGAGCAGCCTGATTTGCTTTTTCTGTCTTAGGTCCTCTCTTTCCCTTCTATTATACCATGGAATAACATAGTATAAAGGCCCTTTCCCGATGCTGGCAGCAAGCTCTTGAACTTTTGAGCCTCCAGAACTCTAAGAAATATATTGTTGTTCCTTATAAATTACCCAGTCTGTGGTATTTTGTTACGGCAGTATGACAGCCGAAAATGAACTAAGACAAGAAGTTGTGATCAAATTTGGACATTTTTATACAGAGACACACACACACCATGCACAAGCACACACACCTGCACACACATGCTTGTGCATATATATAAGCATACACTTGTGGATATAGTCTTTTTAAATTACCTTCAAGAGCAATTCATTTTCTTATGATCTTTTTCTTAAAGGAATAGCAAAATATTCAAAATTAACATCCATAAAAATCTGTTATCCAGATAAACTGTTGTTGAATGAAGACTAAAGAAAGAAACTTCAATTCTTATATTGACATCTGTCTATTCTTTTGCTTGAATGGTATTAATCACAGACTAAAATAATCACCCCTATGTAAATATGTAAATATAAACTTTGAATACTTTGTATCATCTGGTCATATAATGCGAAGTTTCCATATGTTATTTTGCCTCTTAGAAATTATTGGGGGACCCCTTAACAAGATTTTCAAAGTTGAGAAGAATTTATGTTTAATTAATTCAGACTTCACTGCTAGAGAAAGGACAACATAATTATTATCACTAATAATTATTAACATACCAGTTGGATGGAAGATTAGTTAAACTTAATAAAGCATGTTCATACACTACAGCAACACCATCAAGAAGATGTGATAAAGTAGATAAGGACAAGTTACTGAATTCTCTGTCTAAAAAGAGAATTTCAGATCAGGTGTGGTGGCTTATGCCTATAAATCCCAGCACTCTGGAAGGCCCAAGAGGGTGGCTGGCTTGAGTCCAGGAGTTTAAGACCAACCTGGGCAACATAGTAAAACCTCATCTTTACTAAAATACAAAGAATTAGCTGGGTGTGGTGGCAGATACCTGTAATCGCAGTTACTTGGGAGGCTGAAGTGGGAAAATCACCTGAGCTTGGGAGGTCAAGGCTGCAGTGAGCCATGACTGCACCACTGCACTCCAGCCTGGGTACTCAGAGTCGAAAATAAAACAAACAAACAAAAAAGCCAAAGATAATTTCAAAAATAATAACTACAAGAACAAAATAGCAACTGAAGTAGTAATAAGGAAATTGTTGCTTTGACTCTATTTTTACCTTTTATTTTATGTTTGGGGATACATGTGAAGGTGTGTTTCCTAGGTAAGCATGCAACACCAAGGCTTCTCATACGTATTATTTCATCATCCAGGTATTAAGCCCAATACCTCATAGTTATCTTTTTTGCTCCTCTCCATCCTGCTACCCTTCCTGCTCAAGTAGATCCCAGTGTCTGTTGTTTTCCTTCTTTGTGTTCATAAGTTCTTATTATTTAGCTCCCACTTACAAGTGAGAACATGTGATATTTAGTTTGCTGTTCCTACCTTAGTTTGCTAAGGATAATAGCCTCTAGCTCTGTCTGTGGTTCCACAAAAATATATATATATATATATATGTATATATATATCTATATCTATATCTTTCTTTTACATTGCTGCATAGTATTCCATAATGTATATGTACCGCATTTCCTTTATCCATTTAGGTTGATTCTATGCCTTTGCTATTGTGAGTAGTGCTGCATTGAACATTTGCATGCATGTGCCTTTATAATAGAATGATTTATATTTCACTATACACCCAGTAATGGGATTGCTGAGTCAAATGGTACTTCTGCTTTTAGCACTCTGAGGAAATGACATACTGCTTTCCACTAATTTACACTCCTACCAACGTATAAGTGTTCCCTTTTCTCTGCAACCTGCATCTTCTGTTATTTTTTTACTTTTTTTATAGTAGCCATTCTGACTAGTGTGAGATGGTATCTTATTGTGGTTTTGATTTGCATTTCTCTACTGATCAGTGATCATTGAGCTTTTATCCATATGAGCGTTGGGTGCAGGTATGTCTTCTTTTGAGAAGTCTTTATTCCTGTCCATTGCCCACTTTTGAATGGGGTTGACTGTTTTTCTCTTGTAAATGTGTTTAAATTCCCTATAGATACTGGATGTTAGACCTTTGTCAGTTTCATAGATTGTAAATATTGTCTTTCATTATGTAGGTTGTGTATTTATTCTGTCGATAGCTTATTTTGCCGTGCAGAATTTCTTACGTTTAATTAGGAGGATTCAGGGAGGGGTCATGGCAGACAGGAGGCAGGACTAGATTACAGCTCCAACTTGGACAGACAGAGCAGTGTGTGGAGGCTCACATCATGCATTTTTGCTCCAGAATGACTGCAGGAATAAATCAGGAAACCTGAGAGGACCCACAGGCTCTCTGAAGGAAGTGGATTGCTACTTCAGGACCAGGGAGACACCCCAAATGCTGTGAGTGCCCAAACTGTGGAAGTGGGAAAGGGAGATCATCCTTTCCACGAGTGGGAAAGGGAGTGGGAAAGGGAGTCAATTGAGAGAGCTGAGTGAGATACAGGGGTAGAAGAAGAAGTGGGAAAAGCCCTGTGAGCTTGCTGGCTTCCTTAGCAAGCCATTTCTTCCTGGCCTCACAGGGATCCTTCAGAGCGGCAGTCAGAGAGAGGCACTGGGAAAAGGCCACAGGGAGAAGGAAATCTCCAGCTGAACTTTGTAAAAATTTGAAGTGATTGAGAAGTCTTCTGGCCAGAACTCAGGGGAGGGCATGAATCCAATGTGCATACTCAACAGGCAGGGGAAGAAGGAAAGCCATACTTGCTTTTGCAGCTAGGAGGTGGATAGCCTAGAGCAAGTTCTCAGCCCTATTCACCCGCTGCCTGGAAACAGATTCAGTGCTGTTGTGGCGGGGAGTGAGGTGGGGGGGCGTGCCATACACAGTGGGAGTGAGACTGGCCCTTTGGTTTGCGTGGGCACTGGGTGAGGCCTGTCACTGCTGGCTTTCCCCTATTTCCCTGACAACCTGCATAACACAGTAGAGACATCCATAATCCTCCTAGGAACATAACTCCACTGGCCTGGGAACCTCACCTCCATCCCTCACCGCAGCAGCAGCAAGACCTGCCCCAGGAGAGTCTGAGCTCAGACATGCCTAACCCTTCCCCCACACAGTGGTTCTTCCCTATCCACCCTGGTAACTGAAGACAAAGGTCATATACTCCAGGGAGTTCTATGGCCCTGCCCACCACCTCTTTCTCCCCATACTACCACAGTTGATGCTCTCTGGAAAGTGCCAGTTTCTGGCTGGAAGCCAACCAGCACAAAAATAGTGCATTAAACCACCAAAGCTAAGCACTCTCACAAAGTCTATTTCAAACCCTTGCCACCTCCACCAGAACAGGTGCTGGTATTCATGGCTGAGAGACCTACAGATGGTTCACATCACAGGACTCTGTGCAGACAACCCCTGGTGACAGCCCGAAGCCTGGTAGAATTTCTGGTGCTAGATCCAGAAGAGAAATAACAATCACTACAGCTTGACTCTCAGGAAGCCACATCCACAGGAAAAGGGGAAAGTACTACATCAAGGGAACACCCCATGGTAAAAAAGAATCTGAAAAATAGCCTTCAGACTTAGACCTTCCCTCTGACAGAGCCTACACAAATGAGAAGGAACCAGAAAACAAAATCTGGTAATATGACAAAACAAGGTTCTTTAACACCACCCTGAAATCACACTAGCTCACTAGAAATGGATCCAAACCAATAAGAATTCCCTGATTTACCTGAAAAAATTAATTCAGGAAGTTACTAATTAAGCTTACCAGAGAGGCATCAGAGAAAGGTGAAGCCCAACGTAAGGAAATTAAAAAAAAAAAAAAAAAGATACGAGAAGTGAAGGGAGAAATATTCAATGAAATAGAGGACACAATTTAAAAAAATGAACACTTCAGGAAACAATGGGCACACTTATAGAAATGCAAAATGCTTTGGAAAGTCTCAGAAACAGAAGCAAAAAAGTAGAAGAAAGAAATTCAGAGCTCAAAGGCAAGGTCTTTGAATTAACCCAATCCAACAAAGACAAAGAAAAAAGAATAAGAAAATATGAACAAAGCTTCCAAGAAGTCTGGGATTATGTTAAAAGACCAAGCCTAAGATGAATTGGTGTTCCTGAGGAAGAAGGGAAGTCTGAAAGTTTTGAAAATATGTTAGGAGAAATAATTGAGAAAAAACTTCTCTGGCCTTGCTGGAGGCCTAGACATTCAAATACAAGAAGCACAAAGAGCACCTGGAAAATTCATTGCAAAAAGATTTTCCCTAGGCACATTGTCATTGGGTTATCTAAAGTAAAGACAAAGGAAACAATCATAAGAGCTGTGAGAAAAAAGTACCAGGTAACTTACGAGAGATATCCTATCAGATTAACAGCAGATTTCTCAGCAGAAGCCCTACAATCTAGAAGGGATTGAGGCCCTATCTGTAACCTCCTCAAACAAAACAACAGTTGCCAGCCAAGAATTTTGTATCAAGTGAAACTAAGCATCATATATGAAGGAAAGATATAGTTTTTTTCAGACAAACAAATGCTGAGATAATTTGCCACTACAAAGCCACCACTAAAAATCCACCACTACAAGAATTGCTAAAAGAAGCTCTAAATCTTGTAACAAATCCTAGAAACACATCAAAATAGAACCTCATTAAAGCATAAATTTCACAGGTCCTATAAAACAAAAATACAGTTTAAAAAACAAAAACAAAAAACCAAGGTATACAAGCAACAAATAGCACAATGAATGGAATGGTGTCTCACATCTCAATGCTGATGTTGAGTGTAAATGGCCTAAATGCTCTACTTATAAGATACAGAATTGCAGAATGGATAAGAATTCACCAGCCAACTATCTGCTGCCTTCAGGAGACTCACCTAACAGATAAGGACTCACATAAACTTAAAGTAAAGGGATGGAAAAAGATATTTCCTGCAATTGGACACCAAAAGCAAGCAGGAGTAGCTATTTTTATATCAGAAAAGACAAACTTTAAAGCAACAGTATTTAAAAATGACAGAGAGACATTATATAATGATAAAAGGCTCTGTCCAACAGGAAGATATTGCAATCCTAAATATATATGCACCTAACACTGGAGCTCCCAAATTTGTTAAACAATTACTAATAGACATAATAAATGAGATAGACAGCAACACAATAATAGTAGGAGACTTCAATACTCCAATGACAGCATTAGACAGGTCATCAAGACAGACAATCAACAAAGAAACAATAGATTTAAACTGTGCCCTGGAACAAATGGACTTATCAGATGTATACAGAATACTCCATCCAACAGTGACAGAATATACATTCTATTCAATAGCACATAGAACTTTCTCCAAAATAGACCATACAATAGACCACAGAATGAGCCTCAATAAATTTAAGAAAATTGAAATTGTATCAAGCACTCTCTAGGACCAAAGTGGAATAAAACTGGAAATCAACTCCCATAGGAATTTTGAAAGTATGCAAATAAATGGAAATTAAATAATCTATTCCTGAATGATCTTTGGGTCATAAATGAGATCAAGATGTAAATAAAAAATTCTTTAAACTAAATGACAATGGTGACACAACCTTTCAAAACCTCTGGGATACAGCAAAGGCAGTGCTAAGCGGGAAGTTTCTAGCCCTAAACATCTACATTAAAAAGTCTGAAAACAGCACAAACAGACAATCTAAGTTCAAACCTCAAGGAACTAGAGAAATATGAACAAACCAAACCCAAACCCAACATAAGAAAGGAAATAACCAAGATCAAGACAGAACTCAATGAAATTGAAACAAACAAACAAAAAAATACAAAAGACAAATTAAACAAAAAAATTGTTTCTTTGAAAAGATAAATAAAATGGATAGACCATTAGCAAGATTAACCAAGAAAACAAGAAAGAATATCCAAATAAGTTCAACAAGAAACAAAACAGAAGATATTACAATGGATAACACAGAAATACAAAAGATCATTTAAGACTACTATGAACACATTTATGCACATAAGCTAAAAAACCTAGAAGAGATGGATACATTCCTGGAAAGATAAAACCCTCCTAGCTTAAATCAGGAATAATTAGATACCCTGAGCAGATCAATAACAAGCAGTGAGATTGAAATGGTAATTTAAAAATTACCAACAAAAAAAGTCCAAGACCAGACAGATTCACAGCCGAATTCTACTACACATTCAAAAAAAAATTGGTACCAATACTGTTGACACTATTCCACCAGATAGAGGAAGAGAAAACCCTCCCTAAATCATTCTATGAAGCCAGTATCACCCTAATACCAAAACCAGGAAAGGACATAACCAAATAAGAAAACTACAGACCAATATCCCTGATGAACTTAGATCCTAAAATCCTTAACATAACACTAGCTAACGGAATCCAACAACATATTAAGAAGATAATCCACCATGATTAAGTGGGTTTCATACCAGGGATGCAGGGGTGGTTTAACATATGCAAGTCAATAAATGTGATACACCACATACACAGAATCAAAAACAAAAATAACATGATCATTTCAATAGATGCAGAAAAAGAATTTGGCAAAGTTCAGCATTGTTTATGATTAAAACTCCCAGCAAAATCAGCATAGAAGGGACATATCTCAATGTAATAAAAGCCATCTATGACAAACCCACAGCCAACATAATTCTGAATAGGGAAAAGTTGAAAACATTCCCTCTGATAACTGGAACAAGACAAGGATGCCTACTTTTACCACTCCTCTTCAACATAGTACTGGAAGTCCTAGCCAGAGCATTCAGAAAAGAGAAAGACATAAAGGGCATCCAAATTGATAAAGAGGAAGTCTAACTGTCACTGTTTGTTAATGATATGATCGTTTACCTAGAAAACCCTAAAGACTTATCCAGAAAGCTCCTAGAACTGATAAATGAATTCAGCAAACTGTCTAGATACAAAATTAATGTACACAAACAGTAGCTCTTCCTTACACCAGCAATGACCAAGCTGAGAATCAAATCAAGAACTCAACCCCTTTTACAATAGCTGCAAGAAAAAAAAAAAAAAAAAACAACTTGAGAATATGCCTACTCAAGGAGGCAAAACACGTCTACAAGGAAAACTACAAAACACAGCTGAAAGAAATCATAGATGACATGGAAACACATCCTATGCTCATGAATGGGTAGAATCAATATTGTAAAAAAGATGATACTGCCAAAGTCAATCAACAAATTCAATGAAATTTCCATGAAAATACCATCATCATTCTTCACAGAATTTGAAAAAAAAAATTCTAAATTTCATATGGAACCAAAAAAGAGCCCACATAGCCAAAGCAAGACTAAACAAAAATAACAAACCTGGAGGCATCACGTTATGTGATTTCAAACTATACTATAAGCCCATAGTCACCAAAACAGTATGGTAGAAAAATAGGCATATAGACCAATTGAACAGAATAGAGAACCCAGAAATAAACTCAAATACTTACAGCCAACTGATCTTAGACAAGGCAAACAAAAACATAAAGTGGAGAAAGTATACTCTTTTCAACAAATGGTGCTGGGATAATTAGCTAGACACATGTAGGAGAATGAAACTGGATCTTCATCTCTCACCTTATACAACAATCAACTCAAGATGGTTTAAGGACTTAAATCTAAGACCTAAAACTATAACAATTCTAGAAGATAACATTGGAAAAACCCTTTGAGACATTGGCTTAGGCAAGGATTTCAGCCCAAGAACCCCAAAACAAATGCAATAAAAATGAAGATAAATAGCTGGGATTTAATTATACTAAAGAACTTTTGTACAGCAAAAGGAACAGAGTAAACAGACAACCCACAGAGTAAGAGAAAATCTTCACAATCTATACATCTAACAAATGACTAATATCCAGAATCTACAACAAACTCAAACAAATCAGCAAGGTAAAAATATACAATCCCACCAAAAAGTGGGCTAAGGACATGAATAGACAATTCTCGAAAGAAGATATACAAACGGCCAACAAACATATGAAAAAATCCATAACATCACTAATAATTAGGGAAATGCCAATCAAAACTACAATGCAATACCACATTACTCCTGCAAGAATAGACATAATCAAAAACATCAAAAAATAGTAGATGTTGGCGTGGATGCACTGAGCAGGGAACAGTTCTACGCTGCTGGTGGGAATGTAAACTAGTAAAACCACTATGGAAAACAGTATGGAGGTTCCTTAAAGAACTAAAAGTAGAACTACCATTTGATCCAGCAATCCCACTACTGGGTAGATACCCAGAAGAAAAGAGATCACTATACGAAAAATATACTTGCACATGCATGTTTATAACAGCACAATTCAGGATTGCAAAAATGTGGAACCAACACAAATGCCCATCAATCAACAAGTGGATAAAGAAACTGTGGTATATATATGATGGAATACTACTCAGTCATAAAAAAATAAATTAATGGCATTCACAGCGACCTGGATGAGATTGGAGACTATTATTCTAAATGAAGTAACTCAGGAATGGAGAACCAACATCATATGTTCTCCCTCATAATTAAGAGCTAAGCTTTGAAGATGCAAAGCCATTAAGAATGACAAAATGGACTTTGAGGACTTAGGGGGAAAGTGTGGGATGGAGTTGAGGGATAAAAGACTACAAATAGGGTGCAGTGTATACTGCTCGGGTGATGGGTGCACCAAAATCTCACGAATCACCACTAAATAAATTACTCATGTGACCAAACACCACCTGTTCCCCAATAACCTATGGAAATATTTTTTTTTTAAAAAAAGACAAATTCATAAGTTCCATTAGATCCCTATTGTCAAATTTTGCTTTTGTTACAATTGCTTTTGGTGTATTTGTCATAAAATCTTTGCCCGTTCCTGTGCATAGGATGGTAAGTGCCTAGGTTGGCTTCCAGGGTTTTGAATCATTTCGGGTTTTACATTCAAGTCTTTAATCCATCTTGAGTTGATTTTTTTTGTATGATATAAGGAAAGGGTCCACTTCAATCTTCATAAAATCTTGAAAGATATGTTTCAGTTCTGTTGAATAATAAACAAATTGAAGTTATTTTTGGAATTATAGCTTAACAAAGTAGATTATTATTCAATATAATAAGTTATCATATATCTCTTCATCTATTTTAGAAATTATATAATTTGAAACATTTTACACAATAGTATTTTGAACATTTTTATGTCAGAATTATTTTATGCTTTAATATGTAATAATATATCACAATGTAAGAGATAAATTTTTTCTCATAATTTAATAAAAAGGATGGAGAATATTTACTTATTTCCTTTTCCACATTAAAATGATCAAAGAAATTAAAATAAATGGTAGATATACATATGCATATCTGCACACTGATTGACACATGTGCAAAAACACACATAAGCATGCAGAAAAAGAAAAAGTTGCAAAATATATCTGTTGATTACAATATGTAATAATAAAAGAATGTTGTTTTGTGGTCAATACTTGAATAAGAAAGCTATATTACATTCTCAAGACTTGTGAATGTAAGAATAATTTGTAGGGAAACCCGCTTTGGGTGCCCTCCCATTTTGTGGGAGCTTTTCACTCTATTAAATCTGCAACTGCACACTCTTCTGGTCTGTGTTTGTTAGAGCTTGAGCTGAGCTTTCATTTGCCATCCACCACAGCTGTTTGCTGCCGTCACAGACTCGCCACTGACTTCCACCCCTCTGGATCCAGCAGGGTGTCTGCCGCACTCCTGATCCAGCGAGGTGCCCATTGCCACTCCTGATAGGGCTAAAGGCTCGCCATTGTTCCTGCACAGCTAAGTGCCTGGGTCCATCCTAATCATGTTGAACACTAGTCACTGGGTTCCATGGTTCTCTTCCATAACCCACGGCTCCTAATAGAGCTATAACACTCACCGCATGGCCCATTCCTTGGATTTTCTCTCTCCCTCTCTTTTCTCTTTTTTCTCTCTTGCTCTGTCTCTCTCTCTCTCTGTCTCTTCTCTCCTTGACTTACTCAATTCACTTTCATCCTAATCTATTATGTTGTCATAGACCCAGTTCCAGTTCCACACCTCACCAGTTCAGAATTATTGTAAGTCAAAAAAGCCAAAAGCTAGCTTACTAACTCAAAAATCTTAAAGTATGTGGCTATTCTGTTAGAAAAAGGTGATTTAACTTTAACCACTGAAAATTCCTTAACTCAGCAGATTTCTTATGAGGGGATTTAAATCTTAATTACCATACAAAGGTCCGACCAGACCTAGGAGGAACTCCCTTCAGAACAGAACAATAGATGGCTCCTCCCGGGTGATTAAGGAAAAAACACAATGGGTATTCAATAATTGATAGGGAGACTCTTGCGGAAGCAGGGTTAGGAGAATTGCCTAATAATTGGTCTGCTCGAACGTGTGAGCTGTTTGCACTCAGCCAAGCCTTAAAATACTTACAGAATCAAAAAGACTCTACCTCAATCCTGACTCAAAAGGTTACCTATACCCTCTCTGAAATGAATTTGCATATGAACTGTTTGTTGTTTATGGGAATGCATCTTGATGGGGCAGCTGGGTTGTTGCGAAATACTCAGGAACCCAGCCCAGCTCTAGAGCTCACTTCTGAGCTCAAAGGCAATGTTGAGCATGCTGGTAAAGAACCACTAGAATCCAGCAGCCTGGACCCCTTTCTTTGTGGTCAAGAAAGGTGGGAAAACAGGTGCAGGACTGCTACATTGGTGAATGTAACTAATCTGATAAGCAGAGGTCCATGGGTGGTTATGCACCCTGGAAAGGAACTCACCCCTGAGTGCAAAGGCAATGTTGGGCATGCTAATAAAGGACCACTAGAATCCAGCAGCCTGGACCCCTTTCTTTGTGGTCAAGAAAGGTGGGAAAACAGGTGCAGGACTGCTACATCCATGAGTGTAGCTAATCCGATAAGCAGAGGTCCATGGGTGGTTACACACCCTAGACAGGAATAAGCATTAGGACTGTAGAGGATGCTCTAGGACTAATGCTCATCGGAAAATAACTAGGGGTGCTGGCATCCCTATTTTTTTTTTAGATGGGAAATGTTCCCCCTAAGGCAAAAATCCCCTAAGATGTATTCTGGAGAATTCGGCCCAGTCAGAGTGTATGTACCTTTTTCCCTGTCAGACTTGAAGCAAATTAAAAGAGACCTAGGTAAATTCTCAGATAACCCTGATGGCCATATTGATGTTTTACAAAGTTTAAGACAATCCTTTGATCTGAAATGGAGAGATATAATGTTACTGCTAAATCAGACACTAACTTCAAATGAGAGAAGTGCTACCATAACTGCAGCCCGAGAGTTTGGCAATCTCTGGTATGTCAGTCAGGTCAATGATAGGATGACAACAGAAGAACAATTCCCCACAGGCCAGCAGGCAGTTCCCAGTGTAAACCCTCCATGGGGCACAGAATCAGTGGAGATTGGTGCCGCAGACATTTGCTAACTTGTATGCTAGAAGGACTAAGGAAAACTAGGAAGAAGCCCACAAATTATTCAGTGATGTCCACTATAACACAGGGAAATGAAGAAAATCCTATTGCCTTTCTGGAGAGACTAAGGGAGGCATTGAGGAAGCACACCTCTCTGTCACCTGACTCTATTGAAGGCCAACTAATCTTAAAGGATAAGTTTATCACTTAGTCAGCTGCAGACATTAGAAAAAACTTCAAAAGTCTGCCTTAGGCACAGAGCAAAACTTAGAAACCCTATTGAACTTGGCAACCAAAGTTTTTTATAATAGGGAGCAGGAGGAACAGGCAGAACAGGACAAATGAGATAAAAAGGCCACCGCTTTAGTCATGGCCCTCAGGCAAGCAGACTTTGGAGATTCTGGAACATGGAAAGGTTGGGCAAATCAAATGCGTAATAGGGCTTGCTTCCAGTGCAGTCTACAAGGGTACTTTAAAAAAGATTGTCTGAATAGAAATAAGCTGCCTCCTTATCTATGCCCCTTATGTCAAGGAAATCACTGGAAGGCCCACTGCCTCAGGAGATGAAGGTCCTCTGAGTCAGAAGCCACTAACCAGATGATCCAGCAGCAGGACTGAGGGTGCCAGGGGCAAGCGCCAGCCCATGCCATCACGCTCACAGAGCCCCAGGTATGCTTGACCATTGAGGGCCAGGAGGTTAACTGTCTTCTGGACACTGGCACGGCCTTCTCAGTCTTACTCTCCTGTCCCGGACAACCTCCTCCAGATCTGTCACTATCTGAGGGGTCCTATGACAGCCAGTCACTAGATACTTCTCCCAACCACTAAGTTGTGACTGGGGAACTTGACTCTTTTCACATGCTTTTCTAATTATGCCTGAAAGCCCCAGTCCCTTGTTACGGAGAGACATTCTAGCAAAAGTAGGGGCCACTATACACTAGAATTAGGGGAAGGAAAAATGGTAAATATGTATACAGACTCTAAGTATGCTTATCTAGTCCTCCATGCCCACACAGCAATATGGAGAGAAAGGGAATTCCTAACTTCTGAGGGAACACCTATCAAACATCAGGAAGCCATCAGGAGATTATTATTGGCTATACAGAAACCTAAAGAGGTGGCAGTCTTACATTGACGGGATAATCAGAAAGGAAAGGAAATAAGAAATAGAAGGGAACCTCCAAGTGGATATTGAAGCCAAAAGAGCCTCAAGGCGGGACCCTCCGTTAAACATTAGAAATGCTCATAGAAGGACCCCTAGTATGGGGTAATCCCCTCCAGGAAACTAAGCCCCAGTACTCAGCATGAGAAATAGAATGGGAAACCTCACAAGGACATAGTTTCTTCCCCTCAGGATGGCTAGCCACCAAAGAAGGAAAAATAGTTTTGCCTGCAGCTAACCAATGGAAATTGCATAAAACCCTTCACCAAACCTTTCACTTCAGCATTGATAGCACCCGTCGGATGGCCAAAACATTATTTACTGGACCAGGCCTTTTCAAAACTATCAAGCAGATAGTCAGGGCCTGTGAAGTGTCCCAAAAAAATAATCCCCTGCACTGCAAGCCATACATTTCAATCCCTGTATCTTTAACCTCCTTGTTAAGTTTGTCTCTTCCAGAATTGAAGTTGTAAAACTACAAATGTTCTTCAAATGGAGCCCCAGATGCAGTCCATGACTAAGATCTACCGTGGACCCCTGGACGGGCCTGCTAGCCCATGCTCCGATGTTGATGACATTGAAGGCACCCCTCTCGAGGAAATCTCAACTTCAGGACCCCTTCTATGCCCCAATTCAGCAGGAAGCAGTTAGAGCAGTTGTCGGCCAACCACCCCAACAGCACTTGGGTTTTCCTATTGAGAGGGGGTTCTGAGAGACAGGACTAGCTGGATTTCCTAGGCTGACTAAGAATCCCTAAGCCTAGCTGGGAAGGTGACCGCATCCACCTTTAAACACAGGGCTTGCAACTTAGCTCAGACCCAACCAATCTGGTAGTAAAGAGAGCTCACTAAAATGCTAATTAGGCAAAAACAGGAGGTAAAGAAATAGCCAATCATCTGTCACCTGAGAGCACAGGGGGAAGGACAGTGATTGGTATATAAACCCAGGCATTTGAGCCAGCAACAGCAACCCCCTTTGGGTCCCCTCCTATTTTGTGGGAGCTCTGTTTTCACTCTATTAAATCTTCCAACTCCAAAAAAAAAAAAAGAAGAAGAATTTGCAGAGTGGCTGCATTTTGAATCAATCACTGACCTGTATTTTTCCATTTATATAATATATTACATCATGGTTAATGAAAATGTACATCTTCTTCCTATGTATCTATAACAATAGATATGAGATAATAGTATTAAAATATTGACATTAGAAATCAATATTGACATCGTTAACTAACATTTTTTTAATGTGTGGAGTGCATTTGCTGCTTTGACAGAGAAAGGAAGAGAAGTACATGCAATTTAGGGGAATACTGTGAATTTATATTTTATTTATAGTTGCTGATTTAGTTTTATTATGAATTAGAATACCTTGGAGGATTTCATGACTGTACAAGGAGAGACCATATCCTTTGCACTATCAAGTATCAGCAAAATAAAATACAAGATATTTTTTAAAACCTGGGGAAAGATGGTTTGGGGATGTACTGCCTGGTATACTAATTATTAGCCATAAATGACTCTTGAGATTCAAACTTAAATTATTTAAAAGTAAGTAAATGTATACAAATTCATTTTCACAGTCACATTAGCCATATTTCAAGTGCTAAATAGCTAAATTTGACTGGTGACTATAATACTGAAGAGTGCATCTGTAGACTATTAACACAGAAATCTCTAATGGAAAGTACTAGTTAGATTTCAGATGGCTTATAGATTATTTTATTTCATTGACTAGTTGGAAGGAATCCTATTCAGTAGGTCTGGCAATGGAGAAGAGGACAGAATAAACTGTCTATTTTTATATAAGTGGAGTCATTTGAATAGCTCTTACTAATCAACAAATTGTTTCTCTCTTTTGTCAATCTAATAAATATCATGGAAATGAAGGAACGTTATTATAATATGATTCCAAATACATATAGAAACCTGACTGGTCTTAGAAAAAATGAAGACAAAAACAGCAAAACCTTGCCAACTCTATTTCAGACTCAGATTTACTAATTTGAAACACACTTATAAGTGAAGATGTGTACTAAAAATATAGACTTGTTTGTGTTTGTGTGTTAGGGCTTCTATAATAAAAATACCACAGCTTGGTTTTAATGACATAAATTTATTTTCTCACATTTCTGAAAGCTGGAGATCTGAGATCAGGTGCCAGAAAATTTGTTGTTTTCAGAGGTCTCTTTCCTTGGCTGAGGATCCTAACTTGTCAGTGAGTCCTCACATGCCCTTTCTTCCCTATGTGTGCATCTCTGGTGTTTCTTTCTCTTGTAAACATGGTAGTCATATTGGATTTTGAACCCACTCATATGACCTCACTTAATCGTAATTACTTCTTTAAAGATTTGATCTTCAAATGCAGTCACAGTGGGGTTTGTGCTGTGGTTAGAACTTCAACATTTGAATTTTAGGGGGACACAACTTAGGCCGTCACACTGTCTCAGCTTACTGAACAACACTTAAATGTCTCTCATAGACAATTAAAGTCAACACAGGAAAATGAATTCATTCTATCTCCTTTCAAACCCTTTCTATCTCCTATAATTTCTGACTTAGAAAACTACATAGAATTCTTTTCCAAAAAAATATTAATTACTTACTAGGGTCAGGTTGGGTGTGATTCAAAGATAAAGTAAACTGGTTGTACATTAATGGAAAACACACTTTCATAGTTTCATCTCAAACTAACTTTCATGGTAATATAATATCAAAATCAAGAATCAGAAATATATAATAATCATATAGCATGTGTCGTGCTTGAAATAGTCACAAGGGGTATTATTGTCTGAATGTTTTCATCAAACACCTTTTATCACTTATTCTGCCCCAGTTCAATAAATTGCTAAGCATTGTTGAGTTTTATCTCTCAAATCCACCTTTCCATTTCCATCTCTATTGCTTCAGTTTGAACCCTTGCCACCTTCCAACTGAACTATTGCATTCGCCTCCAATAAGTCTTTCTCCAAAGTGCCTCCTTGAAATGTTTCTCTTATGTTGCATTAAGATTGTCCTTATGAATGCATGGCCACAGTACTATCTTGACTGGCTGCTCTTATTTGATTGGGCATATCAAGCTTTTACTTTGATACATAGGGCCCTGGGTTAATCTTTTACTCAGAGATTTGGTGTCCAAAAACATGTCGGAGATGCACAAAGTCACTTGTAGTTTATTAATTTCACCATAATTTTCATACTTTTTGACTTTTCTCAAGCTATTCTCATTGTACATAACTCCCTATATTGACTTTATTTAGTTGGAAAAATATGACTTACTCTGGGGGACTGAAGTATCAAATTTAAGTTTAAAGCAATAAAACATTCTGCACTAAGATGCTCCATAGGCACTTACAGTGCGAAATAATGATTGGTTAAAGAACATCTGGAATAGCCAGATGATGTAAGCATAGGAAACTATTTTTATAAAAACCTCTTTTATGAAAAAACCTGTGCCCTATGTGCTGAAAATACAGTAGATTTCTAGGAATGCTATTAGTAAAAATATAATAAAATGTAGTATAATTTTAATGTATATTTTCTATTCACCTATATGAAAACATGGTTCTTATTTAATTGAATACTAATAAAGACATTCTGTAGTTTGAACATATGTTTCTGATTATCCATTTTTAGAAAATTTAAAAATAGACACATATATATATAACATATTTGTTTTTCAATGGAGCTAAGATAATTACTGAAACATAATTATTAAAGTGCATTAGAAATAAAATAGAAAGGCTGGGCATGGTAGCTCACATCTGTAGTCCTAGCACTTTGGGAGGCCGAGGCAGGTGGATTGCCTGAGCTCAGAAGTTCAGGACCAGCCTGGGCAACACGGTGAAACTCGCTCTCTACTGACATACAAAAAATTAGTAGCTTGTAGGGGCGTGCGCCTGTAGTTCCAGCTACTCAGGAGGCTGGATCAGGAGAATTGCTTGAACCTGGGAGGCAGAGTTTGCAATGAGCCCAGATCACACCATTGGACTCCAAAGTGAGACTCCGTCTAAAAAAAAAAAGAAATAGAATAGAAATAGAAACTGGTGAATATAAAAGGTAATGTTCCTATTTCTATATTCAGCCATAAATTCAGATTTATGAATCTGGAATACTGTAAATTTTTATGCTAATTTTAAGGCCATAATTGTAAGAATTTTTTTTTCTTTTTTCAAGGCAACTAACTTTTTAGGCCTCAACAAGCTCTTGATTCATAACAAATAAATTAGTTTTAGTCTAAAATCCATGGTTACAATAATTTCCTCAGCAATCATAGTTCTTGGTGAATATCCAAAGGTGATCTAACCCTGACTTTTTCAGTCCAGTTTCAAAATATTATCCAGACACAGTGATAAAGATAAAAAGATTTGGCCACAACTCAGTCTTAAAATTAGAGACTTGAAAACAACTGGAATATACTACTTGTTACCAGAATTTTTTGAAATTTGGTTTCTTGGAAAGAAATCACTGAGTCACAGTTGAAACCAGTTTCAGAAATGGTATAAGCAGATTTGTCCACTGGGGACCAGGAATGAATTTTGTGAGTGTAAAAGGTGCTACTATGGGAGCTGAGTACAGTCAGGAAACAAGGAACACTTATGGATCTTCTATGACCTAAGGGGTCATTCAAATTATAACTCTTGGTAATCTACTTAGGACACAGGAAAAGAAGGATTTGAACTGCCCCATTTATAGGAAACAGGGACGCTAATGCAAGTTTTCCTGACGTATTTGGGCGCATTTGAAAAGCTGAAATCAGTATACATGTTACTCCTTACAGAACCATCCCACACATGGGAAAATTCTTGTAAATAGCAATAAACCCATTCTCCTCTTTGGATCAGCTGACTGTCTAAAACCACTTGAGGGACTATGTTGGAGAGTGGCTGGCATGCTTCTTTTGCAATGCACCTAGAGTGGTCCAAATTGGGACCACTCTAGATGTTCCATCACATGCTCTCTGCCATTTTCGAGAACCTATAAGGAGAATAAATTAAACACTTGAAGGTAGAAAGAGTTGAAGGTGATCCTAACCTTGCTTCAGTTATTTAGTAGAATATCTAGAACTAGGAAAACATTTGCCTTGGTGGGCACCGTGGCTCATGCCTGTAATACCAGCACTTTGGGAGGCTGAGGCAGATGGATCACCTGAGGTCAGAAGTTCAAGACTAGCCTGGCCCACATAGTGAAACCCCGTCTGTACTAAAAATACAAAAATTAGCCAGATGTGGTGGCATGTGCCTCTAGTCCCAGCTACTCGGAGGCTGAGGCATGAGAATCACTTGAACTCAGAAGGCAGAGGCTGCAGTGAGCCGAGATCACGCCACTGCACTCCAGCCTGGATGACAAAAGCAAAACTCAGTCTCAAAAGAAAAAAAGAAAAAAAAGAAAAAAATTTGCCTTTAAAGAGAAGAAAATTAGATGCTAATGCTATTTGGTCCTATAAAAATCAGTTCTTTATCAAACAAAAGTTTTATGAGAAGGAAAGATGACAGCCTCAATGGGTGTAATAGCATATCTGGAGATAATTTACAGGATTTTACACATTCGATCTCATTAATATATAAATGTAAAATGTATACAATGTTATTGCAATTGAAAACTTTTTTTATTTATTAAACTCAGTTCTCAAGAATTCTCTGGTATAGGGAATCTTTGCAGATCGGTTATATCCAGTTGTAAATTAAGAAACTAACTTTACAAGTAAAATTATAAATAACTTTTCATTATTATATAGTATAAACTATAGCTAATTCATTCATTTTAATATGTGTGACATAATGTGGGGTAAGACCCACGGAAATAAGAGTTGCTGGTCCTAAAATATATTTTGCATTCATATTTGTGATTTGAGAGCATTGATTAGGTGACATAATTTAATTTGTAATTTAGGAGCATTGATAAGTCATATAATTAGGGATCTAGAAACGCTGACTGTAGAAAATATGATGAGAGCAGTGTTATTAATGCCTGAATTCCTGACTTTCCATTTCCACTATTCTGAAGGAGATACTGGTTTTACTTAGGAGTTTTTCTCCACCATCTTCAAAGCACAGTTATTCTAAACCTGAAGTCTTTTTGGAAAGCACACAGCAGGAAAGGGGCAGAAAAAGTAGATGCTGGGGCTTACAGAAGGGTATAATATTGTTCAGAAATTTTGGATACTATGAGGAGAAACTATAGTATAAGCATAAGGGCAATAAGGCCTTAAAGGATGACACTGAAAAAAAATGTTTTTATACATATGTAGACTATGTCATAGAAAAAACAAAAAATCAGTTTATTTTAATTTCTATTTTGCTTCCCATGTCATACTCAATAGATGTCCAACCCTATAGTAAAAGTTACAGCATTGTTCATAATTTCTTTCTATAGGTGTATTTAAATACAATGCTATACAGATATATGTAGACACGTAACTAAATAACTCAATATATATCAGCAGTCAGATTTGGGATTTACTTGCTTATGTTCCATGTGGCAGTATTAAATGTAACACATGACAATAATATGATTTAAATATTCTTCACTTAATAGAAAACGTATTTCTAAAATGTTGTTATTAAAATTAATTTTGTATGTTTGCCCATAATATCTTTTAGAACATACTGACATTTTACATTTGTTTTGAAATATAGTTTTGTTAAAAATACCAAGCTGATTCCCAAATGCACATCATTTTAAATGGTTAGTAAGAAGTCTTAAATTAATGATACTCAGAATCATTTAATTCCCATCAATTTCTAAACATTTCTGAAGTCCAAGTGAGTCACATCCTCCAGGAAGAGACACCTCAGCACTATTATTCTAAGTGGCATTATGTTACCTAGTTGGTGCCACCAACATAGTGGCATCAACTCCATGAGGCCAACATTTTCAAGTTTATGAATTTCTCCTGGGACATAGTACAACATTTTCAAGTTTATGAATTTCTCCTGGGACACAGTCTGGTTTAAAGAGAATGTGTTATTGAATGTGGTCCTACCATACAATTTCGAGACAGAAAGTAGGCTAGTCAATAGGATAAGAGCTAAGCCTAGGCTGCACCCTAACTCATAAATCACACTTTTATTTATTGTGACTGGGAGAATGGAATTAAACTGTGATTGATTTCTCTCCAGATTATAGGAGAATATTTCTGCAGGAAAAAAGCAAGCAATAGATGTCCTCTAATCTCTTTGTAAATGTAATGATAGCAGATCTTTCAGCAAACAGATTAATGTTATTTGCCAGAAGGAGAGTACTATATATGGATTGCTCTTAGCAGAATATCCCAGTTTAGCATATAGTAAACAAACCTGAAATCCGTAGGTTTATAAGGCACACCACTCTATAAAAAAGAGATGTCTCAAAACTTAAATACAGAAGGTTATCCACAAGCCTCATGTAGAGAATTAATCTCTGACTGTGTCTGATGTGAATAAAAGGGTTTTACGAGCTGACTGAGTTTCCCAAACCTCTCCTTATTTTGGCTGTGCCCCTCGATGCCTTATATTCTTACAATTATTAATAAGGTCTCTGATTCATGTGAGTCTTATCTGAAAATTCTAGTTTCGTGTTAGCAGAGTGATAATGTCCTAGGTTGCTCAGAGCTTATGGACATGAGTGTATGTTGTATGTATATCATCCAAGCCTACTGAAGAGCAAAGCAATAAACTGTTTTTTTGTGTCTCACTTTTCTTGTGATCGCTAGTGTAAATTGATTTCCAAACTGTTTAGATGATGGCTGTAGAGTTATGAAGTGAAGCACTGAAAAGATAATATGCATTGAAAAAAAATTAAAAAAATACCTCCCATGTATCCTGTATAGTGCAAGGTTTGAGCATGGGGAGCTAAACATTCCTGCCCAAAACAATAGGGCTATCCCCTTCATTAATAAATCATTAATATAAGGGTAGACATTTTTACATGCTAAAGCTAGAGAAAATTATATTTTGTTCTTTAGAACATACTGTAAGTGAATGTTTCTGTGTGTGCTTGTGCATGTATGAGGGTATGGGCTTACACGGAGCCTTAAATATATAAGACAGCTTCGACTTTAAGTTGACAGCATTTGCTAGCTTTTGAAATAGGATTATATTAATTTTTCATTGTATTCAAAATTATTCATCTGATGAAGTTCTTAGGGCTAAAAAATGTGGTGTCTTACCAAATGTGAAGTAGCAAAACATCACAGAGTAAATGTTTTAATACTTATGGCCAATACTTAGTCCAGAAAATTAAAGGTGAATGTGTCAAAAGAAATTAATATATTTTGTGGAAAGTATCTTCAAAATTACAAAATTTTAGTACTAAATGTTCCATTTTAGACAGTGTATAATAAAATAAAATTTTACTGAGGAGAAAGTAATATTAGTCCATCACTCAAGTAGTACAAATTTTATTTAAAATAAATACAATTTCTACTTCTCTCAATGTGCCAGCAATTGCAAATTATGATAGATATATTATAACTAAAGTAGGTAAGTTAGCTAGCAAACTGTAGCTCTTCTCTTAACTACGTTGAAGTATATTTGAAGTTTTCTATAAAGTGCTTTGCAAACTTGTCATGTGAGAAAAATTGCACTGTAAGCAATGTTTAAAGAATATTTACTACTTAATTATTCCACTGGCATTTAGGTCCTGCCTAAAGAAACGGTTTCTTTAATTATCTGAAAAAGAAAAAGAACTTTAGACTAACATGTATATGAATTATCTGGACTTGTTCAAGAAACGTAACAAAGGACCTAACTATAAAAATATTTTAAACCTTTCTGCTTCCTATTAGCAAACTGATCAGGTAACCTGCCATATATGAACTACACAGATGTTCATAGGTAATTATAATTATCAAAGCTATTAACAAACAAAGTGTTGATTTATTCTTTAGTAAATAATAATTACTTAATGGAAGGCTACTACATTTTATGTATTTAAATAAATTATTATTTCTGAAATTTTACAATTTGTTATAATGAGCTTTATGTAGGTTTTTCCATCTCAAAGGATATATTACATTCCTGTAAAGCTTTTATCTTATTTGACTTCAATTTAAAAATAGTTAAAATTAAATTAAAAATACCATAATAATATAATTATAGTAGTAATAATAGAAAAACAATATTTATTTTGATAACTATTTCTGGCAGTCTGCTAAATATTTTTTATGTATGACATTTGCAATCATTTCTCTACCCCTTTAAGGAACTATTATTCTAATATCAATATAAATAGAACACGATTGCATACATTATATTATTTAGTTGTCGGAAATTCTTTACAGTAGGCAGTCTTGTTTTGCCCTTGTAGAGACAAGTAAATTTATCCTGAGAAGGTAGGCCAATTGCCTGAGGACACACAGTTTACGGTGGCAGGGCCCCAATATCCCGCCTTATTGTGAGAAATTAATACACATAGCCACACCTTTGTATTGCCTATAAGAAATGAAATATTAGTAATACCTGCCTAAAACAAATAAACAAGACCTCTAGAGTACCAATCAGGAAGTCAAATATGTATTATTCTATTTTTTATTATACTTTAAGTTCTAGAGTACATGTGCACAACACGCAGGTTTATTACATATGTATACGTGTGCCATGTTGGTGTGCTGCAACCATTAACTCATCGTTTACATTAGGTGTATCTCCTAATGCTATCCGTCCTCCTCCCCCCACTCCACTACGGTCTCAGTGTGTGATGTTCCCCATGTGTTCCAGGGTTTTCTCATTGTTCAATTCCCACCTGTGAGGGAGAACATGCGGTGTTTGGTTTTCTGTCCTTGCAATAGTTTGCTCAGAATGACGGTTTCCAGCTTCATCCATGATCCCTACAAAGGATGATTCCTCAAGGATCTAGAACGAGAAATACCATTTGACCTAGCCATCCGATTACTGGGTATATACCCGAAGGATTATAAATCATGCTGCTATAAAGACACATGCACACGTATGTTTATTGCCACACTATTCACAATAGCAAAGACTTGGAACCAAGCCAATGATAGACTGGATTAAGAAAACGTGGCACGTATTATTCTATTTTTATTTTACTTTTCTTTAAAAAATGTTTCTTTCAAATATTTGATATCTCTTATAAAACAAGTAACATTAAAGTTTTTGATGTAGTTCAGCTATCAACTTATATTGCCAAGACTAAAATGTTTTGCTTGCATATTCATGTGAGAGATTAAAAAGTATCAGAAATTTCCCTGTTTTAATATTTAAACCTATAAAAGGCCAAAAATGGCTGATTTTTATTTAATCTTGCTGTAGTCATATATTAGGGCTGCCACCACACCTTAGGGTAAACTGGGTGGCTTGAAAGAAAAGAAATTTTTTCCTCCACTGATTGTTAAGCCAGAGTCCTAAATCGAGGTGTCAGCAGCACAAGGTGCCTCACGAAAGCTCTGGGAGAGAATCAGCTCCTTGACTCTTCCAGCGTGGTGGTTCCAGTTGTTCCTTTTGTTCCTGCCTAATTCCAATCTGCTCTGTCTACACATGGCTTTTTCCTCTGTGTGTCTTCTGTTTCTCAGAAGGACCCTTGTTATTGGGTTTAAGTCCTTCCTTAAATCCAGGATAATCTCATCTCAAGATCCTTAACTTAATTACATCCACAAAGCCCTTCTTCCAAATCACATCGCAATACACAGTTCCCGGGGGTTTAGCTCTTGCACGTATCTTTTGAGGGGCCTGTTATTCAACCCACTACTCCTCTATTCAAAAGAAAGCCTGCTTTGTTAATGGTGCATTGATCTTACATTTATTAATAAAAGCAGAATGACTTTAGATATCCAAATTCAACCTCCCTTCCTTTCCTGAAAATTTTAAGAAACGCTAAAGTTTATTTGGCTCTCCAAAAAACAGTGCTGAATCTTCTTTCTGATTGTACTTAAACCTGAACTCAGACATATGCCTTTTGAATAGGGAATATCATTACTGCTACCAGAGATTATTGCCTGTATAAATAAAGGCTATGAACTTACTGGCTAGGAATTGTAATGCATCTGCCCTTAGGGACTTCCTCATAGATAATTCTACTGAGGATTTTGTAGAGTATAAACATCAGGCTAACGCTAGGGTTCCAGAATCAGGCTATTAAGGTAGAAATATTGCTCAGCAATTTTCTCACTGTGTTATCTTGAATAGCTTACTTAATGAACACATCTAAGAAAGGCCCCAGTTGGCACCAGATTAAAACTCAAGAGACAAAAAAGCTGTGTTTCAATATCTAGATCCCCTAAATGCCCTTGTCTTCTCACTATCAATTGGTTCTGTGTGTAGAGTGTTGGGTTGGTAGGTCTCTCACCTAGAAAAATCACAAAAACATGTGTTTTCCCCACCCCACCTCCATGGCAACAATACCCTTATTTAGTTGCATTTACATGACTATGTGAGAAAACAGACAGAATCAAAATGGAGTCACTTGTGTTAAAAATCCTGACAAACAGAACTGAGAAGGCCATGGGGGAGCATTCTCATGCATGGATGCCTGATAACAAGAACTACCACAGAAGACTGCAAAAACACAAACTTGCACAAAGGCCATTGCAGCCTTACACACACACGTGAAAATACTGTGCAGACATTTGCCCAACAACTCCCTGCCAAACTTTGTATTGGTGCCACCCTTGTTATTGATTCTTGTAGCCTAGGACAATTGATTTAAAACAATTATGTAAACCTCTTCATTTAAAGAAACAAAAGTCTTTACTTCCCTGAATACTCACATAGTTTACTATGGCACATGTATTCCCATTGAAATTCCTATTCCCAAATAAATGTAATTTTCTTCTATGAAACAATCTTTCTGTTACTTAGGTTGACACACAAGAGGTAACTTAAGTTCTAATTTGGGGAAGTAAGTTTTGCTTTAAAGCAAATTTCTTCTTCTAGCCATGTACTTGAAACTACTGACAACTTTCTTTCCAAATCTACTTTCTTTACAACTTTCTTTCCACACTTTCTAGGAATGTATTTGGAATGTAAGGAACAAGATATACATTTTAAAGAATTTTTGTCAGTCTTTGGATCTCTTTGCATTTTTGTCTTTTTATGTGTGTTTTGATCTAAAATACATTATAGGTGTTTAAAAGTATGTAATTCATTTATGAATTTGGTTAGTTATGAAAGTGAAGGATTATGTCTTTATTTTATTTTACTACACGTACTTTAGCAAATAAGCATTGGGAATCTTTTCTGCTTTCTTCATTTCTGCACTCTAAAATATGCTTTGACTTGGGCTATGATTTAAATTGCATGTACCTCTCCACAATTCATATGTTGGAACTTAAACCCCAAGGTGAAAATATTAACAGGTGGGGCTTTGGGGGAGTAATTAAGTCTTAGGTCATGAGAGTGTTTCCCTCATAAATGGATTAGTACTTTTTTTTTTTTTTTTTTGAGACAGAGTTTCACTCTTTTCACCCAGGCTGAAGTGCAATGGTAAGATCTCGGCTCACTGCAACCTCTGCCTCCCGGGTTCAAGCTATTCTCCTGCCTCAGCCTCCCAAGTAGCTGGGATTACAGGCACCTACCACCATGCCCGGATAATTTTTTGTGTTTTTAGTAGAGATGGGGCTTTGCCATGTTGGCCGGGCTGGTCTCAAACTCCTGACCTCAAGTTATCCACTTGCCTCAGCCTCCCAAAGTTCTGGGATTACAGGCATGAGCCACCACTGTGCCCTGCCGGATTAGTACTCTTATAAAAGAAGCTGAAGAGAAAGCCTTAGTGCATTTTACCCTTCCTCTCTTTTGCCATATGAAGATAAAGATTTTGCCCTTATGACACATGATGACAGCAAAAAGAAACCATCAGTGAGGAATGGACCCTCACCAGACACCCCACTTGCTGGTGCCTTGATCTTGGACTTCCCAGCACCCAGAACTGTGAGACATAATGTTCTCTTTTTATAAATTACCTAGTGTTAGGTATTGTGTTATAGTAGCACAAATGGACAGAGATAACTTGCTATATGTTTAACATTTATACTCAATGCTCAAAAAATTTTAGTGGATCCAATACTTCTTTAAAATCTAAAGATGCTTACATTCATTATTTTCAATGTCAAGAATATTCCTATTTTGTTTCTTAAACACTATGTATACACACACACACATTATTTATAACATGTATATAAATATAAAATAAATATAGATAAGCTATATGTAAATTTACATTTTGTTAAAAGATGCTTTCCTTACTTTCAGTTCTTCACATTTTTAATGAAGTTCTTCATATTGCTCCCTGTAATTAAAATGATTCATTTTCTCTTATTCATATTGTCAACATTTATTAATGTTTTAAGGTCAGCTTATGTCTCAGTTCTAATAATCCATTAATTATTGTAACCAGTAATGAATTATGTATTAGCTTACATTAAGCTTTCACATTTAGAAACAATTTAAATATTTCAATATTCTTATAAATATTCTTTAATTCTTTAATTTTTGTGTCTTAATCTCCTAAATAAACTGAAAATGTCATGAGAAAAAGGACCACATTTTATACTGTTTTTGTTTTTCCTTTAAAACCAAGAAAAATACTTTTACAAACTTAAGACATCATTAAAGCAAATTAAACTTCTTAACTATCAAAGTTATTACTAGTTGAATTTTAAAATATGCAATTAGAAGTCCATTAATATGTTAAGAGGAATAATATGATACCCTTCAATTACATAAACTGACTTTATAAATTTAAAATGTTACTATTTTACCTAAGGAAAAAAGAGTGGTTCCTTGGAAGAGCTTAACCATTCAAATCAATGTCACCCATTTGCATGGCTTCAACTGACTAAATTTAAACTTAACTTTCTTTGTGAATTTTCAAAAACAAAAGATGAAGAAAAAAATGATGAGGCAGCTGACAGGCTAAAAGATGCTGTAAATATGGGGGAAAAATCCAAACAAAAAAGTCAATAATACTGTTTCTAATAATAGCAGTTAAATGTTCTGAAAGAGTCCTCCTGGTAGCCTGTATTTCAAAGCTATAGTTAAGTGGAGGACAAATTTGACATCAGGTAAATGAGTTGTGTTAGCAAATAGCTATTGATTAGCACAGTGCTACTCAATAAAAATTAATTTACAGTAAAATATACATCATTATACTTTGATGTTGCTAGAAGGAAAGTAGTAAAGCTACTTTTTCTTTAACACTAAATCTGAATGTTCTGAAGGCTATTACAAAAATTACTGGCAAAGACTGTAATCCCGGGCTCCATGCCTGCCCTTGTTTATAGTGTCAAATATGCTTGAAAGTCTACTTTAAAATCTGGCTAAATATCTTGATTGGATTCTGTGTCAAACACAATTATATATATGAATAAAAACAGTTTTAAGTTTCAAGTACATATCTCAGTTTTATGTTGTTGTGTTTGCTTTTCTTGTATTTTAATTTCTATTTCAGATAATTATTAGCATAGATAATTTGTCAGAATACTTTATGGTTATATACATTTTCATGAAATCAACTTATGGGCTACGTACGAATCTTTTCAATATTTTTTTTCAAAGTTAATTAGCATAATAATCTCTTTATAGCTGCATTTTAATGTTTATACCTCTTCTGATCATAGGCAATTTATATTTTTGCTTTCAGAATCTAAGGTAAAATTTTTGAAGTGGAATCTGAAATTAATATTAATGCATAGTTCTAAACATTATTCATTATTAGGTGCTAATATATTGGGCAATTATTCTAATTCCCAATTGTGTGATTCGAAGTTTTTCTAGCATTGGAATGCTGTAGGTAAGCTTGGATTCTATCTCAGGACTGCTTACATTTCTCATTTAGATACATTTTAAGTTCAAGTATTTAGAAAATCTCTAAGTAATAAGGCTACAGATACATTCCCTGTGAACTTTTGTCCCGTTTCACTCTTTATAAACATATTTAGTGCTAAATTTACACTCAGGCATTTGTCATTTGTAAGTACGTTAGATAATTAAATATTTCAAATTAGGAGCATATTTTAGAAATAATGAGTGAGATACGGAAGACTGTGACTATGAATTTAATTATTTGTAAACAAGATTTTATGACTATTTTCCCTTGTAGAATTACTTTTATTTTTCCTCTTGAGCCGTTAATTTTGCTAAAGC
The DNA here is from genome assembly GCF_028885655.2 of Pongo abelii. Taxonomy (NCBI): domain Eukaryota; kingdom Metazoa; phylum Chordata; class Mammalia; order Primates; family Hominidae; genus Pongo; species Pongo abelii. Next base: position 28,876,887 of record NC_071989.2, read on the forward strand.
TCCTGGAAAAACCTTTTTTGGGGTTAGGTTTAACTGTCAATATCTCAGATATATGTGTATATAAAATAATACCTGAACATATTTGTGTATTTTTTTAAACATGTTTTAAAATCAAGGAAGACAGAAACGTTAAAAATCACCATGGCAAATCTTACAAAAAAATTTTTGATGGATTACAGACAAAATTGTCTATGTATATATCACGTTGAACACAAATAAAAAAATTATTATATAAAGTCTGTTACACATATATTCTTTCTTAACTAAGATAAATTTTATTAAGTAAATATTTTCCTGCCAATTATAAGATTATATGTTATTCTTTAGTCCTTATTTTTAAGTCCTTTCTGACTAGTTAAAGATACCTACACATTTTTTGACATTTCTGCTATCAAGAGAATGGGTCTATGTTCTACACAAATTAAATCCATAATGAGATATCAATATACTAATACAAGGAAGGCAATGACACAAAAAAGGCAGATCACACTAAATATTTTCAAGGACAGAGAGTAAACAGAATGATTATGTACTGCTGGTGGAAACTCTCAGATGTTCTCCTGCATTCTTTGCCTCCATCTACTAAAACATAATGTACACATACAACAATTCCACATCTACTATATACCCCAAAAGTAATGCAAATTATGTTTACAAAAAAGTATATATAAGAATGTTCATTACAACATTATTTATAATAGCCCCACATTTTTACAAAGTGTGTGCAATGTACAAAAGTTCAAAAGTAGCCAAATAAAGTCTATAGTTTAAGAAATCAGATTAGTTGTTACCCTTGTGGGATATGGAGACCAGAAGCGATCTCAACGGACTTCCGGATTACTGATAATGTTTCCAAATTGGTATGCTGTTTACATCACTGTTTTGTGAAAATTCAGCAAATGGTACACTCATGATATACGTTACTTTTTATATTTATACTATGCATGCTTTGCTTTAATAATTTTTAAAAACTTAAATTATAATATCTTCAGGTAGTAGCAAAGTATTATTTTCTTTGTTCCAAGAACTCAGACACAAGCCATAGATACTTATTTGTCATAAATTGTAGATAATACTATCTCTTTTTTTTTTTTTTTGAGACAGTCGCGCTCTGTCACCCAGGCTGGAGTGCAATGGCGCGATCTTGGCTCACTGCAACCTCTACCTCCCGGGTTCAAGTGATTCTTCTGCCTCTGCCTCCTGAGTAGCTGGAGTTACAGGCACTCGGCACCACACCCAGACAATTTTTTGTATTTTTAGTAGAGACATAGTTTCACCATGTTGGTCAGGCTGGTCTCAAACTCCTGACCTCAGATGATCCACCCGCCTAGGCCTCCCAAAATGCTGGGATTATAGGTGTGAGCCAACATGCCTCTCTAATAGTAATATCTCTTTTTTTTTTTTGAGACGGAGTCTAGCTCTGTCGCCAAGCTGGAGTGCAGTGGCACGATGTTGGCTCACTGCAACTTCTGCCTCCTGAGTACAAGTGATTCTCCTGCCTCAGCCTCCTGAGTAGCTGGGATTACAGGCGCCCACCACCACACCGGGCTGATTTTTTTTTTTTTTTTTGTATTTTAGTAGAGACGGGGTTTCACCATGTTGGTCAGGCTGGTCTCAATCTTTTGACCTTGTGATCTGCCTGCCTCGGCCTACCAAAGTGCTGGGATTACAGGCGTGAGCCACCGTGCCCGGCCAGTAATATCTCTTTAAGTGTAATTTATTAACCAGGTATTTAGTAGTCTTTAGTAGTCTTTAGTAGGGAAAAAAAAAAAAAAGAAAAATCTACTAAAGGATTCAAAGCTAATCATTCAACAACTATTTTAAAATGATTTTCTTTTAAAAAATAATACATATTTATTTGATAATAGTAATAGTCATAGTACCAGTAGAAATGATTAGTATTTACTAAGCACTGACATATGTAGGCATTATATTATGTTATTTATTTGAGCTAGCTGATTTCTCAAAAAAAAACAAAGATAGTTGGCATTAGGATTTTGTAATCATAAGAACTATATTTGCTACCAAAAACTTTTCATGTTTGTTTTCAATTTTCTACTTGTTTCTATCATTTTAATTAAGCAAATTGGTGAGTTATTTATGGTGTAAATATGTGGTATAGCTTGGAGTTGCTACTCAGTTGTTTCTAGAAACAAGCTCCAGTGACTCTCAACTGCATTAAGGTGAGTCATGTTATGTCTTCCATACATGAAGTACAAGAAGTGAATTCATTAGATGGAGTGGTTATAGTGGTAACCAGCCTCTAAGAAAGCTCTCAGTGACACCCACCCTCTAGTTTTTCATGCTCCCTTTTGAGCATGATAAATACTTTTTACTCACTGCTAACAGAAGAAGGCAGAAGGTATGAGATGTCATTCGTAATATTAGACTGGCTTCCATCTTGGGCATACAATAGAGCCCTTAGACACTCTTTAACCTGTACTTTCTCAGAATTCTCACCCCAGGGGATGCCATATTTCATGTCAAGAAACAAAAGGGAAGGAAGTGCCAAAAATACATGAATGAATTTCAACTCAGACCATCCCTCCTCCCGCACACATTCAGTTGAATCTCTAATGAAATGACAGCTCCAGGCAACAATAACCTCATGAGAGAACTATGTGAGGCACCCAGCTAAGCGTTAAACATACACACAGCCAGACATTAGCTGAAGCATTGAAAACATTTTATGCAGTAACTACTGACAGGAGGGGAAAGCTCAGCTCGGTTCCAATTTGTGCAGAGGTGACTGGGTGTTTTAAAGGGAGAACATGGGAGGTGGACAAGTAGGGATCAAGTAGAGTCAGAGAAGTTGAAAGTTACAAAGGTTTGGTCAGTGTTAATGGATTAGGCCAGCTGTGTCTGCTCGCTAGCTGGCAATTATTGAAGTCAAGAATCAAATTCTCCCACAAAGGCTGGGAGACAAGAGCCCTACCCTTTCTTATGAATACATTTCAAAGGAATGGCTTTCAGGTTCTTCAGAAAGACACTTCTGAGTTATAGGAGATGCACGTAAACCTCAAAGTGGTAGATAAAGAATTTATGATTCTAAGTCCTTTTTAGTAAATGCTCTAAGAAAAGGAAATCAGGGGCCTATCGTCAGGTGTTGGCTAGAACAAACAGCAAATTCTCTTGGTATCATTGAGCTTTCTCAGGCAGAGATTTAACTTGGGAGGAGGGAGACCAGGGTCATCCTAGGGACACAGCCTTATGCTGCAAGAAACCATGCTAAAGTTTGCTCATCTCTTAGAGCAGAAGTTTGGACAGACTTTTTATGTGCTGAGTTCTTCAGTTTCATAACATACACCTGGATTTCTGGCCCTAGCTCACAGAAATTGTGAGATACCAAAAGTTGGCTGATAATGCATTATGTAGTAATAAATAACTAATGTAGGTTTCGGTTCCAGTAAGTAGGAGTAACATACCCCTAACATAAGGAAGTGGCTTTGGAACTGAACAATGAGCTTTGAAGAAATTGTTTGCAAAAAGTTGAAGTAGCTAGGACATGCTGTAGATTTTAGTCTCAAAGAACATGCTGATGAGGGCTTAATGGACAGTGACAACTATCTTATTGAAATGGTAGCAAAGGGGATCCTTGTAATGCAGTGGTATAAATTTTACATGAAGTACAGTAAACTAGGAATGTGCCTAATGAATTGGGTCATCTAATGTTTTAAAACAAATTATTGGCCAGGCACGGTGGCTCATGCCTGTGATCCCAGCACTTTGGGAGGCTGAGGCGGGCCGATCAGAAGGTCAAGAGATCAAGATCATCCTGGCCAACATGGGGAAACCCCATCTCTGCTAAAATACAAAAATTAGCTGGGCTAGGCAGCAGGTGCCTGTAATCCCAGCTACTGGGGAGGCTGAGGCAGGAGAATTGCTTGAACCCGGGAGGCAGAGGTTGCAGTAAGCTAATGCTCCTGCACTACAACCTGGGTGACAGAGTGAGACTCTGTCTCAAAAAAAAAAAAAAATTCTTGAAGATGTTACCTGGCTTTTCACTTTGTAGAATAAAATGTAAGAAAAGACAGATAAATCAGAGGAAAAGCTACTAAATAAAAGAGAGTCAAACTTGATAGTTTTGAAAATCTTCTTCATATACTATATTATAGCATTCATATTGTTAAAGCAAACTAAAAATAGCCTGAGAAGGACTCTATACTTCCATATTTGAATCTTTGTGGTCAAACTGTAATATAACTTAATATAAGTAGACAAGACTGAAAACCTAACTTAGAAGTACGTACCTGTAACAATAGCTGAGTCTTGGCCAATTTCAGTTGCCATGCTTCAACCACGTATACAATGCTGAGTGTTCAAACTGTGTTCAAATAAGGCAAAGGCCAACCTGTAACCATTCCAGCTGTTTCAGTACCTTACTTCCAATTTCTGTAAGTCCTTTCCCTTTTTTGTCTATAAATTTGTTTTGGCCACAAGGTACCACTGGAGTCTCTCTCAATCTGCTTTGATTCTGGGGACTGCCTGATTCATGAATCATTCATTGCTCAATTAAACTCATTTAAATTTAATTCAGCTGAAGTTTTTCTTTTATCAATATATTATCATATAGCCTCTTCAGAAGCTGTCTGATAATAAAGTTAAGACATGATTTCCAAGCAAAGATAAAATCCAGAGCCCTGCAAGAAAAACATGGTCTAAAAATAAAGCCAAAACCAGAAATCTTCCTAAGATTTTAAAGGTATAAGGTATATATCATAGACCCTGTCAATTCAAAATGAGGGCTTTTATGATAAGGGCATTCTATCTCAGAAGAAGGCAAAGGTAGGAAGAAAAGATCTGTAGTTGAGGTTTTTGTCTAATGGAGTATTTCCCAAGAAGGCTTGCAGAAGACACACACGTTGTTGGAAGAATCAGATATTCAGAAATATCACTAGCATTTACTGAGGAAGACAGAAACAGCACAGACTGAAAAGAGTCCTTTGGACCTTCTGAATAACACTGGCAGAAATCAAGCAGAATGACTGCTCAGCAGCAAACACATGCAAAAGGAAGCATGGAGAGGGTTGGATAACTCAGACGGCATAATCATGAAATCAAAGGGTATCACAAAAGCAATGGAGAATTATTCCAGGGACTTACATCCTATTCAAAAACTTCCAGCATTTGCCTAACTGGATACCAGGATTGACATGAGTCAGTAATTCCTTTGTGCTTTCAGCTGTTCCTATCTGTAAAGTGATTCCTTTGTGTTTCCATCTGTTTCTATTCCAAGACTGTCTGGAATAGTTATATTCTGTCTATTCCACCCTTTCTATTGAGAGACTTTAAAGGTACATAATATTCTTTAATTTCAAAGGGAGGGAACAAGTGAAACTTCACTCAAGAAAAACTAGTTAAGGAAGCAGGAAGCCTCATTCACGTCTAGACCTAATATAGAAAATGAGATTCTCAGTTTTAAGCAGATACTATAATTGGAGCAGACTTTTTGAAAACCTTGGAAGGGTCTGAATATATTTTGGATATTGGAATGACATGACTCATGGATGCCAAAGGACAGACTGTGATAGGTGACCTTTAAGTGGCCCTCAACTTTTTAACTTCCTAGTAGTCACAGCCTGTGTAATTACATCCCTTTTATTTTTATTTGGGTATTGAATATTAATATTTTTTCATTTTGGTAGTGTATGATGCTGGACCATGTTGAAAGATTTGAAAACATGAGGAAAAATATGGAAAGAAAATTAAAAAAATGAAAAGGAAAATTATCCGTAAATCTGTGTCACAACCAACCACCCTTTAAATGTTTTATGCATTTTCTGCCATTCAACTTTCCATATGTCATTTTTTCTTCTTAAAAACGACCATATGATATTCACAAAATGGTCATAAATAAAACTACAGTAGTTTCATATTTCATCAAATTGTTGCCAATTGTGTGCAATTGCATGTAATTCTGCAGACACCATAGTAGTGTACAATGTTTTCCTTTCTAAAGTTAAGATTTTGTTTGTTCATATATATGATCTGTGAACTCAAAGTACATTTCTGGTCTAATGCTATAATCTTAATGTAGTGAAGCTCTTGATTGGAATCGATCCATTATTATTAGATGCATATACATACATTTAATATTACTCAATAAGCAAATTATTGCTAAATTATAAATATAAAATTCCATGGCTGATATTTTTCAAATACATTCTGAGTGCTTTCTTTTCGGAGTAATTAGATGGTAGGCTATAAGCTTCTATTGGTGATGCTACCGTTGTTCAAACTATTTGTGGAATATTTCTCTTAAATATCTCTTTAGAAAGCACATATCAGTCTTATAAATGCCTTCAATATTTACATAGTTTTCTAATTAAAAAATGGATTCAATTTCAAGAAACACACCAAAAGCATTTCAGGACAATTCTGAGTTAAATATTATTTTTCTAGAAAGATATTTTTAATATGCCTTGAAAACCACTCTAAGCTGAATTCAAACTGAAGAGAAGACAAAAAGGTTTTCAACCAGAAGAGCTTCACTACAATATGGTCTATTCCTCCAAAGTTAATATTGTAAAGTTCAATATTCATTGGAGTCTATAAGCTTGGTATGCTTATAGAAATAATCCATCACATTGTAATCACATTTAATACATTTCACTAATTGTGTCTTTATGGCTTAATGGAGTTATTTTTTCACCAAAAGTATTCAGCTTAAACAACATTAATGAGATCAAGCTTAATTTCCAACAGACTCAGTGAAATGAAAAATGAGGTGAACTTGATTAAACGCATTGGCCAAAAGGCCAAACTAAATCCTTTTTTAGGAGAATTCAATGTCTCTATTCTATTCTCTTAAGACCTGGCACTCATGTAGTTTGTTTCAAAAAATAAGTTTTTAATTATTATTTCTTTGTATGCATCTCTGCTGCATTTACCAGCTTTCACTTTGGCTTATCTCTCTGTGACTCAGTTTCCTATTTTATACAATGGGAATAAGAATAATTACTTTGTGTTATTTTTCATAGCTTTAAAAGTGACTCCATCATAATGCATAGCAGAGTGCCTCTCACATAGTAAGCACTTGATAAAATGTAGATATAATCAGTTTTCTATTTAATTGTTTATTTAATTACATACCCCTGCCCCATCTTTTCTCTCTTATCTTCTTAGAAATATTGTCTTCTAATATCATTTGCAAATATTTTATCTGATGTATGTCCATCTTCATTTCTCATTGTTGGCCTATTCTTTCTTTAAATATGTTTACAAATTCAGTTTATTTAAGGTCATACTTCACAGAATGAGAACCAGTTTGTCTTTTTCAGTTGTTCTTTCATATTTAAAGCCGACTTATTGAACGAGGTGAAGTAAGCTAGCAGAAGTCAAATTTAATTTTTGTTTTACTCACTTGTCTTTTAAGTGTGTTATGTCAAATCACCTTCTGTCAAATCATCCTGAGATTCCTCAGAATCTTAGGAATATCTCTGAGTTTTCTGCACACCCTCATTTACTAGCACACTGCAACAGTCACAGGTATTAAAGAGGCACAGTCAAGTCTAATGTTCAAACCTCAGCTGTTCCTGACTTGGGTTTATGAGACTGCAGTGGGGAGGGAGTGGGGACATGATAGGATTATCACGTTTAGCTCATTTTCACCTTTACTTTTTCTCCTTATTTGCTTTTAATCTCCTGGTCCAAAATGACAAAAGGAAGCACAGGGAAGGAGGAGTAAGGACCCTGTGGTTCCACTAAAGAGGTGTGAAACCTCTTTAGTGTTCTGCTTTATAAAGCTCTCTTGTGAATTTTTGAGGCTGTCTTGGAAAACTTCCACCATATTTCTTTTCAATACAAGAGATTCAATTTCTTCTGGATGACTTTTCTCACACACTCCCCAGTAGTCTTTCTGATATGATGACTCCGATTGGTAGCTGATTTACTTGGGCTGGTGTATTTTCTAGGTAATTCAAACTCAGCTAACTTCCATGGGGTCCACCTGAGTCTTGAGAAGAACTGCCGGAATCTGGAAGGCCAAGCTGCTCTCTGCATCCTCTTATCACGGGTAACCACATCAAGTCCTTTATGTATAGACTGCTCCAGGGGGGTGGGTGGAGCACTCATCTCTTTATTCCACAATCTCCACTGGACACAGGTCATGTTTTAGAAACACTTCTCTTTAAATCAGTCCTTTACTTGATTGGAGACAGACAGGAAGGAAGTACACACCTGCACTTTCAATAAAAGGAAGAAAATAAAAGTGCTTAACATTCAACCAAGCATTCAAAGTAAATGTCCAGTATTTAATCTTCTTTTAATCAATTTTCTTACTTCCTTTTATATGCCCTCAACTTAGGTGAGGAACTTACATTCTCCTGACTTCTTTATTTTGATATTGACCAAAATTATAAAGCTAAAGACAAATCTCACTTAATATCCTGAGACCTATTTATGCCCAGAACCGTTAAATATTTAATTCATGACTTTACTTTGAGCACTAGTTCTTACTCCCCTATTTTCAATTAGTTGGTAGAGAACATTTTATTATATACCCCTGATACTGATATTAATTAACAAGTTTTTAGTTACAATTCAGTCACTAATTAGTTGAATTATCAGAAGCAAGTTAATCATATAGAGAACTGTTAAAGTTTAAGTGCCCTGAATAGGGTCTAATTTGTATACAGAGCTAAACTTGCTGAGTACTCATTCTTGCACCGTTTATAAATCATGTGACCTTAGAAAGAGTATTTAATCCTCTAAAGTACAGTTTCCTTTTGTGTGCATTGAGAATAATAAAGCCACACAAATTATGATAATTATCTCAGAACATGCATGTTAATCCTGCAGCTCTGTGTGTGGCACATTATAAACACTCAGCATATCATTAACATTCCTAGTTTCTCTGTCTACACCCCTCACACATTATTATCTCCCTCGTGTGGAATTCCCCATTGTGTGCAGTAACAAAGGAAGCGGTGCTGCCTTCAGAACCACAGGGAGCCAGTTTTTCCAGCTCCCTCTCTGAGCACAGTCATAGAGCAGACATGTGTTGTATAGATGGGCAACCAGTTCCTTTTCTGGAACTTTGAAATTTGACAATGACATGTGAAAGGGTTAGAAGAAAAGTCATTGCAAAGGCAAGGTAGACCACGGAATGGGGACTTGCCTTTGTTCCTATTGTTGAACACCAAGTCATACTTGTGGCCCCTGACCTCTAGTCACTTTGATGGCAGCAGCGGCCCATTTAAAGTGGCCGCTGCCAAGACATCAGCTGCAATGCGGAAGCACGGCCAGGGCTACGACGCTTCATGGAGCAGGCAGGACCCTCGCCCTTCCCAGGTGCCACTGCAGCCACCCTGCCACAGCTCCAGACTCGGGCTCCAGACCTGTGCTCTTGGGGGCCCGGGAAGGCCCCTCTACCCCCGCAGGCTCAGAAGGGCCTAATCCCGCTGCCTGACTTCTCCCCGCGGTTGGCGCCGGCTTGGATTTCAGAAGCGCGGCTGGGGCTGCGTGCTCTATACAGCCAGCAGGAGCCGGGGACAAGCAGGTGCCCCGACCTTTCTGAGTTGGTGGAGTGGGAGCTGCAGCTGCAGTACAGCCGCAGCTACCCTCCCAGACGCGGACCCAGATGTCTCTTCAGTCTGCACCGTCGAGGTCCCGGGAAGGATCCCCCTTCACTGCAGGCTTGGGGGTGTCTGCTTCCACTGCCTGGTCTCTCCTCACTCCCGGCACCCGCTCTGATCTTGGAGCGGGGTCGAAGCTGTGCCTGGGCACTGTCACAGCCTGGCAGGGTGTGCACAAACTTGGGGCAGCGCTGACACGACAGCCCCCTGCCGCCTAGGCCCCTCCAAACTTTGGGCATGGACGAGTGCAAGAGGGGAAGCCGAGGCGGGGATGAGGATGGCTTGGCACTGGCCTGCAGGTGCCCCTTGCTGCCTGCACCATTGCTCAGCACTTGCTGCAGGCGCACCTGGAGCTGCCTGCCCCATTGCAGCAGCTAGGATGCCTGACTGTGCACAGTGGCCAGACCCTAGGCTGGCTCGCTAACACACCCCTTGCCGCTCTATGCCTGGCTCGTCCTTGGCAGGTGTGTGGGATCCAGGCCAGTAGCATGAGCTGAGCACAGCCTGCCAGGCTGAATGGGCAGAAGGAGCCAAGTGCGCCCAAGCAAAAGAAGGGCAAAAACGCCACCGGCCACAGAGGTTTCTGGCCAGAAGAGCGACACCCCAGAGATCCCATAACAACTTGTCCTCTGAACCTCTGATTTTCCTTATCTTTTCAAATATTCAGAGTCGTCATTTTTTGAGGCGTACAATCAGGCATCCTCATAGATTCAATCATGATTATTGTTTTAGTTATATCTGTCTTTTCTTTTAATGAGAAAAAAAGTACGAATTAGCAGAATGTTCAAAATTTAAAATGTTATGCCAATTTAAAATGCTATGCCATATTGTTCCTATGACTGCTTCATTGCCTTTTTTCAATCTCTTTGCAGCTCTCTTTTCTCTGTCTTTCTAATAAAGATTTCCCCAGATTCTAGGCTTTGCTCCTGTGAAGTTTTTTTTCTTCTCTGCCACATATTCTTTGACATTGACCTCCAGGAACAATCTGTTCTTCTAGCAGAGACATTTAAAATATCTATATTTCTAACCTGAGTTCGACAGTTACATTTCTTTCTCCAGTAATTACAGAATGGCTCTATTTGGATATTTAGCAAACAATTAAAAATAAATATGACTCAGATTGATTGTACCTCTTTCACTGACAAATGTTTCTTTCCAATGTGTTCTCTATCTTGATGAGCAATGCTCTCTTCTACCCTGTGACCCTTAGATAAATTTTTAGATATATTGTCTTCAAATTTCCACAGCCAATTACTTGCTAATCCTAGTGATACAACTTGACAAGAGTTTTTAACTTCCATTCTTCCCTTTGCAATACTGGTGCCCTAATTTGGAGCTCATTATTTTCTTCCTGAATTGCTGAATTTGATTCCTTACCGTCTTCCTGCCTCCAGTGTCTACTCATTCAAAATACATGAATTATACACTCTGCACCAGAATAAGTCTTCTAAAATGGAAATCTAAATTCTGCTATTTTTCTATTGCCCTCAAACACTTCCAGTGACTTCAGGGTAGACATATGAGATCTCACTTATGACAGCAATGTCATAAGTGCTTTGAGTAAAGTTAACAAGAGGAAAAAATAATTTTTACTGTTATATCATCACGAATACACATGCCATTTCTTGCCATCTTCACATAGTTTGAAATTTCTCTCTTTCCTAATTGTCACTCCTTCTAGTCCTCCATCTCTTGTTTTCCAAGATCTTCTTAGTGCTTCCTACTGCACAGTCATTTTTCTAAAATCTAAGTTCCACGCTAAAGTAGTGAGGCAATGCGTATTACGCCTTGGCCATCACAACTCATTTAGTTTTGATGACACAAAAGTAAGGTATTTTGTATATAGATAGAGCCAGTGTTATACTTGTTATAGTTTTCAAAATCTAAAAACAATCACATTATTTTCTTTCCTGCAAAGAACTGATTCAGATGGTTGGGATTAATGCCCTTCTAAAAGGGACTTGAGAGAGCCCCTTTGTCTTTTTCACCATGTGAGGCTATAGAGAGAAAATGACTTTTCTGAACTGGGGAGTGGGCTCTCAGCAGAAACAAAATCTGTCAGTGCCTTGATCTTGGACTTTCCAAACTTGAGAACTATGGGAAGAAATTCCTGTTGTTTATAAGTAATCCAGTTTATGGTATTTTATTATAGTAGCCCAAACAGACTAAGAAATTGTCCCAGAAGACAATTCAACATTTATTTCAATTAACAAACTCTATACCTCTTTAATCAAATCTTCTCACCAGTGGTAAGCAGCAACATAAAAGGGAATGAAGATGAAAATTTCATAGATAGATAGATGGAATAATATTAAATTTCCTTTACTGATGTTTAATTCTCACACTTGCTTATTTTCTAATTTATTCTTTTACTATAATATATTTGTGGTAGATACTAAATGTTACCATACTATATTTCCTTCCTTTGTAGATCTTCTTTAAATATTTTTCTCTAAGGCAAACATTTTCAAACCTAAAAGATCCATTTTAGAGTGTCTTTTGCATTAGATAGTCAATATGACTAAGAGAAATAGAAGTATGAATGTGATACAGGACAAACAAGCCCCCAAATTGGGGCTTAGCTCAGGAAGATTCTTGGCTTCACCCAAGAAGGAATTCAAGGGCAAGCTGGTAGTGTTAAACAGCAACTTTTATTGAAGCAGCAGTGTATGGCAGCAGCAGGGGTACTGCTCCACGCCAAGCAGGGCTATACCTCATAGACAGTGTTTTCAGAGTAGCAGCTCAGAGCCAGTTCTATAGTCATATTTATATCCACTTTCAAATATATGCAAATTAAGGAATAGTTTATGCAGAAATTTCTAGGATGAGGGTGATAACATCCAGGTCAATGGGTCATTGCCATGGGAAAGAGTGGTAACTTCCAGATGCTGCCATGCCAAAGGCAAACTGACATGGCCCACTGGTATGCGTGTCTCATGAGGAGATGGCCCTTCAGCCTGCTTTAGCCAGTCTTCAACTTGGTCCATTGTCTGAGCCCCACCTCTGGAGTCGAGTTCTACCTCCTACCTCACACCCGCTTCAGAGATTAGAAACTCCTCCTTAAATTTAAGAGTGCTGCAGAAGGGTGGAAGTCCATATCGTGTAACTGCTTCCTGCTGGGTTTATGGGCAAAAGCCCTGCCTAGCATCAAAGGAGTAAAAACTTCTGGATACCTAATCTAAGGGTCCCAGAGGCAGTATGATTTTATTCTCCAGGTCAGCAGGTGGGATGGGTTGGGAGGCCTGTGTCAGCGTTGTCTTTACCTAGAACTGTTGTAATCTAGAAGACACAAACTTTATTACGAAGTTAAACAAGCAAGGGCCAAAGATAAGTAATAACAAGGCAGCTATTCAAGGTCCTAGGAGAGAACTTGGAAGGTACGTTTAATTGTCAACCAGATAGAGTTGGGGTCAGTGCCCTAGATATATCTATGTAACCAGCTAGCTTGCTCATAGGTCTTTGAATGTTAATCTCAACTTGTCTACAGTTGTTAATATATGTGCATAGGTTTTAGAAATAACTGCACAGTCTCCACCTTGCTTAGCTAGTAAATAATCCAACGCTAGTCTGTTATCAAGAACTACATTTGCCAGAGTCTAGTGACTCTTGAATTCCCTTTAGTGCCAGATTTGTGTTGGTGGCTGAGGTTTCCAAGGTTTAAGTCTAGATCCTTAGGGTTGACTCATGGTAGAAAAAGCCACCTCAGGGCACTGCTAGTCTTACAGCTGCCCTGATTCCTGCTGGAATTGTTCCTATTGCTCACTTACTTCTCATATCCTGGGATCTTACAGGGTTATAGACAGTGACCCCTGGAGAGGCAAGAGTTGCCAACGTATATTTATCTCTGTTCCAAGTTTTTAGTATAAAAGGTTAGCCGTTGATACTGCCTTTGTTACACCTTGACAAAAAGAGAGAATACAAAACAAAAATCAAAACCTATAACCCCCAACAGACCAAACAGATGTCCCCCTCCTAGACAAAGGTAATGGAGTTGGGCAAGCTCCTACCAGCCTCCAAAATGCTTCTAAGTGAAATAAAAGTCAAAAACCAAAAGCCAAAATAAGGTTACACATCAAGGAAAACCAAGAACATGAGAATTAAGCTATACTGGGAGAAAACACTGCTCCCACTGACCTCTAAGACAAAACACTTTAGCATCAGGCTACAAGAGCAGTCATAAATGAGAGAAGAAAAATTCACAGGAGCTGATGACAAATGTGAAGGAGGTTGCATGAATCTGAGTAGCTTTAAAAAAAATAGATCACAGGATTGAAAATAAAAATTTCTGGTAATTTTAGCAAATTAATACCTTAAGAAAACTTGGTTGTGATAGTATAGACCATTTTTTAAGAAGTCTGTAATAGATAATTTCCTTTGAATCTTTTCATAAATTCCCCTTTATAAATCTTATTATTATGGACATGGACCATCTACAACATGCTTGAACTTTCTGGCTTGTCCTATACTACCTCTTTCTTAAATAATCAGCCATTTTACTCTAGGACGTAAATTAAAATTACTCTTTCTTTATACAGTTCCTTGTAAAAACTACATTTTCTATACATAACATTCTTTACATCTCCCTTTTCTATTCACCATTTTTTTCATATTTTGAACCTTCCTTTCAATAACTTTTATATTAGACAAAAATTATTCTTTTCCTTATAAAGAATACCATTCTTTGGTAAATTTTATATAAACCTAGGAAGTAAGAAACTTTGAACTGCCCACCTGGCATTGGCATTCTATAGATGAGAATTATTTTGTCTTTTTATTTTTATGTATTTATTTATTTTTATTTATTTATTTATTTATTTTTGAGACAGAGTCTCACTCTGTCACCCAAGCTGGAGTGTAGTGGTGTGATCTCAGCTCACTGCAACCTCCACCTCCCAGGTTCAAGCAATTCTCCTGCCTCAGCCTCCCAAGTAGTTTGGATTACAGGTGCATGCCATCATGTCCAGCTAATTTTTGTATTTTTAGTAGAGATGGGTTCTCACCATGTTGACCAGGCTGGTCTTGGACTCCTGACCTCAGTTGATTCACCTGCCTTGGCCTCTGAAAGTGCTGGGATTACAGGCGTCAGCCACCGCACCCAGCCATTCTGTCATTTTTAAGACTTTAAACCACACAGTAAGCTCACTAAGTATCTATTCCACTTTCACTTTTGACAGGTGTAACTAGACCACCACCAAGAACCAAGATACTATGCAAAACTAGTCACCATGTAAAGCCATTTTAACCATTTGGAAGCCTATGAACATCAGTAATACCTAGGTAAAATATCTCAATGTTAAATTTCAGAACACAACATTCTCTTCAAGCTAATAAGTTTGACTAGTTTTATTGAATTTATGCATGCTCTTTTATTTATAAGCCAACTTGATAATATGTTAGCTAGACACAATACATTTTGCAATACCTGTATGTACACCTAAATAAGCACATTAAATAAAATGACCTATACAAGAAAACTGAATTCAAGTAATTAAAAAATTGGGACCCATCTACCTGGACAAATTTTATTTGTCCCAGTATGTATGGAAAACAGGAAAAGACAAGAAAAAGATCTCATAGCATCAGATAAGGAAAGGAAGGGGCAAACAGCATTGCTCAAGGGGAGACTCTGGAGTCGCCAAGCCACTAGAGAGCTCAGCCAGCAGTGGAGGCACCAAAGAAACATGTTTGGGCAGCTGCTTGTCTACCACTGTGGGAAGCTGTCTGTGGGGTCAAGGGTCCAAGATTCTCAGTACACTTACTTGAGCAAGGCAGCTCTTTGGGACTAGTGCAAGAAGGTCAGCTCTAATATTGATGGGGAGCTCTATTTTTTCTCTCTCTCTCACCAGGGAGAGTTAGGACATTCCCATTGCCAATCACCCTGCTTATAGTAGGTACAGTGATTCTGGCTTAGGGGCCAGAGAGTCAGGGACATTCGCCTGGGCATTTCAGATGCTGATTTTGCTATATTTTCTTGAGATGGGTAACCCTGAGAGGGTATATGACTTAAATTAACTGTTTACAATTGTCCTTTTTGGCTACTTTTTTTCCTCTCTTGCCCTGTTTCTATTGTTATAAACTTTAAAGGCTACATTTAAGAGTTGGCTCATAGGTGTTTGAGGTCTTATTGCTGTTTTTGTAGCTTCATCCTAATGTCATGGGGAGATTGAGTAAATAAATATATCCCCAAGGAGAGCTTGCCCTTCTGGGTAGTCTGGGTCTGCATTAGTATATTCCCTGAATACCTCAATCAAATGATCCTGAAACAAAGTGGAATTTTCATATTTTCCCTGAATTATTTATCTAACCTGTCATAACTGACTGGCTTAACCACACAATTTTTTTCTTTACTTATTTCCCACAGCATAGGAAGCAGATGACAATATCTGTAAGTCATGACAAGTTAAATCAAAGAATATGGTAAACTTAACAAACTCCTCTATAAATTTTTCTGGATTCTCTGAAAACTGTCCAGATTTTTCCTTGTATACAGCTAAATTAGACATAGAAAATGGCACAAGTATTCAAGTGTTTCCTCACTTGCTTTAGCTACCTTCCGCAATGGGCACAGGTTTGATTTTAGGGGCTGATATGGGGCCCACTTCTGGTGATACTGGTTGGGCTTACTTTCTTGGAAAGCAGGAAGTACAGGTTGGGGCTAGCTGATTAAGGGGTAGGTGGTTCTGATGGCCTTGGGATGGAATCCTTCATTAAAGAACTGCTTGGACCCCCCTCAGAATTGGAGGACTGAGGAGACCCTGCAGAGGGTGTAGGCCTTTCAAAGGGAGCAGCTAGGAAGGCATCCCTTAGGCATGGATTTCTGGTGCTCGGAAGAAATGTGAGCCAGTAAAGGGCCATAAAAGCCTGTACATAAGGGACCTCTTCCCATTTTCCTTTTTATTTACAGAGTAAGTCAAATAGTAACATGCTATTATATCATATAGAACCATATTTAGAACCAATCTATTTATTTTTGGATTTTTATTGAATCCAAATGGTGTTGCAATAGAAAATGAGTTTATTTTTCTTTAAACTGAATTTGAATTTGCTCCAAAAGCCTAAAGGATACGCTAGTGACAAGTCCTCTTGGGTGCTCCTCATTGTCTCCATGACTAACAATTTTTATTAGGGGCAGAACTTTTCCTAAGTCTAGTAAGAAGGAAAGCAACTGGGCCTTTGTTATTTTTTCCTTTTAATCTTCCACCTTCTATAACATATAGAGAGCAATGTGTTACAAAAGCGGGTTGTGAGCTACAAATGAAGAGTTGGATGTTGAGCCTAAATTCCTTAGAGAGCAAGGATTGGGCAGAGAGGGGCTAAATAAATGTTGACTGTGGAAGGGTGGAAGGAAAGTGGCAAACAGCATTGCCCAAGGGGACACGTCAGAGGCTCTGACTTGCCAGCAAAGTTACCAAGAAGTGGAGACACCAAAAAAAATATTCGGATGGCAACAGGTCTACAACTGTCGGGGGCTGTTCCTCAGGCCAAGAGTCTGGGAACTCCTAACTCCCACTGTCTTCATCACTTGTTGGTTGCTAGAAGGTGGAGGATGGGCACGTCCCCAAATTAGGGCTTCACTCAGGAAAGAATTTAAGGGTGAGCCAGTGGTGTTAAACAGCAAGTTTTACTGAAGCGGCAACGTATAGCAGCAGCAGAGGTACTGCTCCTTATGGAGCAGGGCTACCCCATAGGCAGTGTGCCCAGAGTAGCAGCTCAGAGGCAGTTCTGCTGTCACATTTATACCAACTTCCAATCATATGCAAATTAATGGGAAGTTTATGCTGAACTTATTAGGATGAGGGTCATGATGGTTAATACTGAGTGTCGAGTTGATTAGATTGAAGGATGCAAACTGTTGATCCTGGGTGTGTCTGTGAAGGTGTTGTCAAAGGTGATTAACATTTGAGTCAGTGGGCTGGGAAAGGAGACCTACCCCTAATCTGGGTGGGCACCATCTAATCAGCTGCCAGCATGGCTCTAATATAAAACAGGCAGAAAAACATGAAAGGACTAGACTAGCCTAGTCTCCCAGCCTACATCTTTCTCCCATGCTGGATGCTTCTGCCCCCAAACATCTGACTCCAAGTTCTTCAGTTTTAGGGCTTTGACTGGCTCTCCTTGATCCTCAGCTTTCTGATGGCCTATTGTGGGCCCTTGTGATTGTGTGAGTTAATACTTAATAAAGTCCCCTTTATATATGTATATCTACTCCATTAGTTCTGTCCCTCTAGAGAACCCTCACTGATACAAGGGTGGTAACTTTTGGGTTGTCAAACCATTGCCATGGAAAAGGGCAGTAAGTTCCTGGTGTTGCCATGGCAATGACAAACTGACATGACATACAGGTGGGCCTGTCTTCTGAGGAGGTGCTTCTGTCCCAGACCTGTTTTAGACCTAGTTCTCAATTTGGTCCAGTGTCAGAGTCCTGCCTCTGGAGTTAAGCTCTACCTCCTACCTCAGATAGGTATTCTAAAAATTCTCTTATACAAATTTGCACTTCTGTGATTTTTTTCTTTCTTTTTATTTTTTTAAACTTTTGTTTTCCAGCCTGTCAAATATGCATGATGATTGAGCTTCAGGAAACTTTTTGGACAAGAGGTTTTTTTAAAAAATATATTTTTGAAGCTGATTTATAAATACAACAAAGCAGATAGAAGAATGCTGGATCTCTCTAGAAACCACCATATGAGCCCTGGACTGCTAACTTCAGAATATTTTTTATGTGATTGAAAAATTAATTTGTATTTTTTTTCAATAGTTTTATGTTATACGTACCTGACCCCAATGCTAAATGTTATGTCTTCCCACTCCTTCCTTTACTTCTTCTCTGCCCCTGGTATGTGTAAACACAGACACACACATAAAGGAAAACATTCTGGTAAGCTGAAATCAATTCATACATAAAAGCCAATTTTGTACATCTCATCCCAAATATGCATTCAGTAACATCAGAGATGGTGGGCAATGATACCAAAGAACTTAGCAAACATAATAAATCTTATTGTTCTTTATTTTTATAGTTTTAAACACAGACAACAGTTGTTAAGCCCAGCAGAATGCTGTGCATGTACACACATGTGCACACACACACACACAGACACACAACACACATTCTCCAAAAGCTACAGTAGACAATCCTGGTTTTTAGAGGTTATTTTGCCACTTGATTTTTTTCATTCTATTCCCTTCTGTCAGAAGACAATGCATCTATCTTCTGTTCACGTCACTGTAGCAATGTCTGCTTAGTAAACATCAACTTATTTTTCAAGATCTTCTACAAAAATAGTCAATTTATAAGACCTTTCCATATTGAACCACTCATATAAGAGTTAAATCCACCCTCCTTGTTCTCATCTTGAAATTTCTTTGTGCCACTACGTTGCTCATTAGAGTTTTTAGTTGTATTATTATCCTCCCACACCCCTGTCAGTATGTTGAGA
This sequence comes from Pongo abelii, assembly GCF_028885655.2. Classification (NCBI taxonomy): domain Eukaryota; kingdom Metazoa; phylum Chordata; class Mammalia; order Primates; family Hominidae; genus Pongo; species Pongo abelii. The sequence continues at coordinate 28,895,899 of NC_071989.2, forward strand.
TTTCCTGGAGGGCAGAAAAGTCTATCATTCTTTTTACATCACTCAATTCATTGCATTCAGTTGAAACTGAACAAAACTTTGCTGAGATTAATTGGCCTCATTATGAGTTTGGAAGCATCTGAGGATGAAGGATATTTTATTATTTTTCTTAGAGCTCTCTAATGTAGGCCAGATTTTATAGTACAGAAAGTATATTTTTGTTATTGTTGTTGTTATTATCATTTTATTTTATTTAAGTGTTTCAAATGGTGAATTGATATTATACAGCATACATTTTTAATACAAGACTCATTAAACACATTGATATATAAATTCACTTTCTCTGACTTATGAAGTGCTCTAGTTCATTTTTGTCTCATTTCAAATGTATTATTTAAGTTTACACATGCACTGTGTGATTATAAAATAAGAGCTGATAATATTCCGAAAATTAAGCTTGTACACTGTCTGCGGATGTGTAAATTAGGAAAGCCATTATGGAAAACTGTTGGGGGTTCACTAAAAATTAAAACTATAAATGCTATATGATCCAGCAATCTCACTCCTGAATATACATTAAAAAAACGGAATCACTGTGTTGAAGAGATAGCTGCACTCACATGTTCATTGCCCCATTATTCACAATAGCCAAGGTATGGAATCAACCTGAGTGTCCATAAAAGGATGAATCAGTAAGGAAAATATGATATGTATATGTCATACTATTCAGCCATAAAAAGGAAATTCTGTCATTTATCACGTGAATGAGCCTAGAAGACATTATGTTAAGTGAACTAACCCAGACAGAGAAAGACAAACACTCTGCAATCTCACTCATGGAGAATCTTAAAAAACTGGACTTAAAGAAGCAGAGAGTAGAATGGTGGTGACTAAGGGTTGTGGGGAGGAAGGGACATTGGGGTGATGTTTGTCAATGAGACAAAATTTCAGTAAGGAGGAAGAAGTCCCAAAGACTTATTGTATTGCTTGGTTACTACAGTTAATAAAATTTATTGCATATTTGACAATTGCTAAAAGAGTAGATTTTAAGTTTTACTACTGCAAAAAATACTATGTGAGATAATACATATACCAATCAGCATGTTTTAGCCATTCCACAATGTATACATATTTCAAGACATTCTGCTCTATACAATAAATAATTTGTATTTGTCAATTAAAAGAAAGAAAAAAAAGTCTTTTCTTCATGTTACTTAATTTTATCATGTTACTTAATTTTATCCTGTATTTGCTAAGCAATTATTTAAAAGTCTTAAAATATGTTAAGCAAATATTTGATAACATTGTATATGGTGTACTAATTTTGTGTTGTATGATAAGCAATATTTTTTTTTCTGACTCAAGGTATTTGTTGCCTTGGTGGTAACAAACTACATCCAAACCATAAAACTGGTGTAAACAAACCTATAGCACTGCCAGCCATACACAAGTATAGTACATATAATTATGTACAGCACGTGAAATGTGATGATGATAAATGACTATGTTATTGGTCTAGGTATTTACTGTACTGTATTTATTATTTTTATTTTAGAGTGTACTTTCTCTACAAAAAATTAGTTAACTGTAAACAGTCTCAGTCAGGTCTTTCAGGAGGTATTCAGCATGTTTTAGCCATTCCACAATGTATACATATTTCAAAACATTCTGTTATATGCTATAAGTAATTTTTATGGTTTTTCATCTCCTTAGTAGGACAAACTAATGTTTTAATTCATTTAGTTAGAATACAGGTAAACCCATGTAATTACATAAATACATAGGTAGACAATTTACTTCAGATATTAAAACAGAGTTTTGCATCACTTCAGGAACAGGATATGATCTGAGAAAGGTATCATTAAGTGATTTCATCATTATGCAAACCATAGAGCACACTCACGTAAACCTAGACTATAGAGCTTGCAACACACCTAGGCTATATGTCATCTATTGCTCCTAGGCTAAACACCTGAATGTCATGTTACTCTACTGAATACTGTAGGCAATTATAACACATTGGTAAGTGTTTGTATATCTGAACATATATAAATATAGAGAAAGCACAGTAAAAATATGGTACAAAATATTTTTTAAATGGTACTCCTGTATAGGAGACTTAGCATAAATGGGACTTGCAGGACTGTTAGTGAGTGAGTGGTATGAGTGAGTGAGTCAGTAAGTGAGTGGTGAGTGAATGTGAAGGGCCAGAACATTACTGCATGCTACTCTAGACTTTATAAACAGTGTTCACTTAGGCTACACTAAATTTATTAAAATATTTATTTTTCTTTATTCAATAGCAAATTAATCTTAGCTTACTGTGACATTTTTACTTTATAAACTTTTTTAACTTTTTAACTCTTTTGTAATAACACCTTAAAACACAACCATATTATAGAGCTGTACAAAATTATTATCTTTCTTTACATCCTTATGCTATAAGCTTTTTTCCATTTCTAATTTGTAAGTTCATTATTTTCACTCTTCAAACTTTTTTGTTAAAAACTGAGACTCAAACTCACACATTAGCCCAGGGCCTACACAAGGTCAGGATTATTAATATTATTGTTTTCTACCTCCACATCTGGTCCACTGGAAGGTCTTCAGGGGCAATAACATACATGGAATTTCCATATCTCCTATACTAACAATAACTTCTTCTGGAATACCTCCTGAAAGACCTGTCTGAGGCTGTTTTACAGTTAACTAATTTTTGTAGAAAGACTACACTCTAAAATAAAAATAAGAAATATAGTACAGTAAATACCTACACCAATAACATAGTTATTTACTATCATCATATATAGCATGCCTTACATAATTGTATGTGCTGTGCTTGTGCATGACTGGCAGTGCTGTAGGTTTGTTTACACCAGTATTATGGTTTGGATGTAGTTTGTTACCACCAAAACTCATGTTAAAATTTGATCTCCAATGTGGAAATGTTGGGAGATGGGGCCTAACGAGAAAAGTTTGGGTAATGGGGATGGATGCCTCATGAATAGATTAATGTCCTCCTGTGGGGGTGAGTGAGTTCTCACTTTAGCAGGAATGCATTAACTTCTACAACAGTGAGTAGTTTAAAAGAGTCTGACTACCTTAGTTTTCTCTCTTGCTTCTTCTCTTCCAGTGTAATTATTTTTGCACACACCCACTCCCCTTCTGTGCTCTGCCATGTAGCAGAAGAAGCATGAGGCCCTCACCAAATGCAGCTGCCCAGTCTTGGACTTATCAGCCACTGGAATCCTGACGCAAATACACCTCTTTTCTTTATAAATTACTCAGCTTTAGATATTCTCTTAGAGTAACATAAAATGAACTACGACACCCAGAATCACCATAAACACCTCAGGAAGGTGCTGGGCCATGAAGTTATGACAGCTACAACATCACTAGGCAATAGAAAATTTTCAGCTCTATTATAATCTATGTGACCACCATTGTATATGTGGTTCATGGCTGACTAAAATGTTATGTAGCACATGAGTACAGCAAAATAGTATATTATTTGCATCATTGTCTTACTACACTTGAAATTTTTAAATGTTATTATTGTACATGGCCTTTAGGAAGATAGACTTTTAAAGATCTTTCACTTGAAATGTTTGTATGTTTACATGGGAAAATCATTTAAATAGATTTATAAAAATGAACTCAGCCCACACTCCACAATTAACTAGTTTTGTGCCTAAACTTCCCTGAGATTCAATTTCATTCTATAAATGGTGAGAATAAGATTTTTGACATTGTTATTGAAAAGCAAATGAGATTGTGTGAACAGAATGGTATAAAAATTACAGTGTTATAAAATATACTTTTTAGTGTATGTTATGTTAAATGTTTCCTTGGTGCTGAGAATAAAGTGACAAATACAACAGACAGTGGAGATGATGGAGACTTTTTGTTGTGATGAAGGTTATATTCTTTGAGGATGACAAGATAAACTTGTTAACAGAATTGTTTACACTTGCTATCTTTACCTCTTACCCTGTCTTCTCTCATTGGCTCCTTAATAGTTCCCTCACTCTGTTCTAACCCCTTTGGCAATTATTGCTTTTGTAACCACATTTATCGCAGCATTAGATGTTATTGGCTACTTTCTTCTTCTTTCAATATTCTTTTTATCCTTTCTACTGGGATTAGTCAGGGTTTTCCAGAGAAAAAGTACCAATGAAAATTGTGTGTATATATTGTCAACCTAAATAACAAAAAGGAAAAAATTTCTTTTAATACAAAGTTGTTTATTTGGAAAGATAGCATTGCAATGGGAATATGGATGTCATATCACACCATACGCACATCCAGGGAGAAAAAGGAAGACAAAGGTTTTTGTTGTTGTTGTTGTTGTTGTTTTAATGAGGAAGATAGCGTAAGTGTTTTGAAATAACTGTCCTTGGCTACAAAGATTAATAACAAAGGGGCCACCAGTCTAAAGTTAAACAGGTAGTTGCTAGTCAGATGTCTTTGCAAAAGTTTTTGTGTAAGTTTGTAATGGTCTTTGTGTAAGGTTATGATTTTTGTGGGATCTTTATTATTATCATGTATATAAGTGTGAGAACTATCTCTTCATGACCTTCTCTGGCTCTATTTGTCAGGGTTTTCTTAGCATTGGTGACTCCACTTTGATTCTGACAAACTTCACATTTCTCCATTTGATCAAGATCTTTCTCTGGAAGCATCACTGACCAATTATTTTGCAGTTAGATTTTCATGTCCCTCAACGCTGGGATGGACCTATCCAGGATGCTGGTCTCATCCCACGTTGGGGAAAGTTACTGGTGACTAAGTGTCGATGTCAAAATTCTTTTATCCACATTTGAGCAACAAAGGAGGTTTGAAGGGTGTGACTCTTAGGCTAAGTCTACCGGGAGTTCATGATTAGTTCAATTTTATCTGTTTCATCTCAATGTGCTGAGCTAGTCCTACTTGGTTAGGAGTTGTACTTCATCAAAAATTTAAGGGTGAAATAATCTAATTTAAATTAATTTAAAGGGGAAATACAAATAAAATTAATAGTAATACGACAATTCCAGTTTGCAAAATAATTTTGAGCCATAAATTTAGTCTTAGAACAAATCATTGAATAAATCAAATGACCATAGGAAATTAGGTCACTGTTGTAACCATGTGACCTGTTTTCTTATTTTGTGTATATGAATCTTAACTTTCCCAGAGAAATTTATCCAGGTACAACATGTGGTATTAGTGACAGCAAATAAATGTTCTTATTTAATGAATATATAGTACAGAATTTTTTAAGCTTAGGTTTTGTTAAGTTAGCAGTAGAAGCTATTAATTGTGATATTTCAATTATACCATTTTCTTGTCAAGTGGAAAAGATAGCATTAAAAGGGGTAAAAATCTCAGTAAAACATGAAGTCTCGTTCTGACATTTTGGAAAAAATCTGTCTACAGTGCAAAAACATTTATTTCTCTGGGCTTATAGTTTGAATGTCCTTAATTATGACATAGGGAAGTTTGGTAAACTTTTTATGTGGTTCGTACATCAGGCATGAGGTTTGTTTCTTAAAATTTGATGAGTTTTAACTTACAGGGCTTTGGGAATAGAGCAGCTCTTGTTTTGAGTTGAAGAGTTGTAGTGAAATATTGGAAGAAATTAGGAGAATTGAGGATCTAGTCCAGTCTACAGGTAGATGACCAGAACCTGAAAACAATGCACCGGGGTACACTCTAATAACAAATGGATTATAGTTTTTCTTTTTAGAAACATAACCTTTTTTCCCTTACATTAAATTTAGAAATCTCATATTTAAGAACCTTTTCAGTCTAGGAAGTCAAACCAAGGTAGACTTTAGATTTTACTTATAGTCTTAAAGTTCTTGGGCCTGTCAGGAAGTGACAATTTGTATTCATTAATTGTAAGGCTGATAATTTTTGTAGCCAGGAATTTTACTCACATTCTTAAGTATGACATTGTATTTAAAGCCTTGGTAATATAATAAATGTTTCCAAATGTATCTTGCTTATAAAGAAACAGCATATTTTTATTAAACTTAGGTAAATAAAAAATAAGAATACTCACAAATCATTTCTGAATTTTGGAGAAATCAAGCAAGGAGGAAAAGTGTATACTTTTACCTTTGTTCACAAAAGCATACTTCTAAAAATTGTTATAAAATATAGATAGTTTATAAGATAAAATTTTCTTAAATCTGAAAAACAAAATAAGTAACCAACAATATTTTAAATGAAAGTCTTAGAATCTATCATTATTAATTACTTAATTTCATGTGATTTTTTTGTTTTGCTTAATCTTGATTAGAAGTTTTATGAACTCAACAATATCTTTAGCAGACTTCTGGAAATTTTTATATTGTCTTTAAGTTATCAAAAATCTGTTTTTTTCATAAAAAATTAACTATAGGTAATTGCAAATGTCTTTAGAAAAGAATTCAAAACAATGACTGTGGATGGCAAAAAATTAGCAATAGCCATGGTTAAAATCTGATGAAAGTTCTCAATTGACAAAAAAATGTAATTATTTCTATCATGTGCAGAATTAAAGGATAGCAACAAGAATCATGACTGAGTGTCATATCAGGACCATCAGACTTATGCATCTCATATAATCTTTAGAATATTTACACTAATAATATATACATACAAACAACTTTAGAAAAGAGTTAACATAAAAATCAAAATTATGATTGATAATATATTAGATTTTCATAATTTTATACAGTTTCTAGAACACATATTAATAACATACCCATACTATCACTGAAAGATCTAGTATCATTTATCATTTGACTGTGCCTTCCACATAATTTACCAGATAAGTCTAATCATTTAATATCTCTAAAAGATGAGATATGTGTTCTTTGAGGCTTCCCAGGGGCCCAACTGAAAAATCCCAAAGTTAATTTTAGGCCAAAAGACTTGAGTTTTGATCCCGGAAAGCCCCAGCGATGTTAAAACATTCAAAACACTTGGTCAAAACAGGTAACCGTGAAATAATAGTCATTCTTTCAACCAGAGTGATATTCAAAATACTTCAAAAGCAATATAGAAATTTACATGAATATAAAATCTTTAGCTCTTTTAAAGGTCAGTTTTCCTAAATAATAAAAAACCTAATAAAGACAAGACAGAAAATTACCTTTATAAAATGTAAAATCTTTGTTTCTTAGGCGAGCAACCAAAAAGATGAAGGAAATCCTCATATACTGTGATTGCTTCTCCTCATGAAAAGCCTATTTAGATAATCCAGAAATCAAATCTGATAAAAATGGTATTCAAATTTGATCCAAAACAGGAAGACTGTGACCAGAGTTATGACTGTACACTATATTATAGAGAAATGTAAACAAGATAGTACCTTGAGCAGGAGAATAGCCTGTGGACTTGAAATTTTGGAAAAGCAGTTTTTATGACAACAAAACAAACAAACAAAAGAAACAACAACAAAAACAAAAACAATTCTAACCTATTTTTTCTTTTTCTCTTATAGTTTCAAATGGGTATAGGGTGAAATTTTTAATGCTAACCTTTCAGTTAGATGAAGAAAAGCAAAATGTCCAAGTAGCCTGGAATTAGTGGCAAATCTACTTTTTGTTCACCTGTCTCCTTTGCTTAGTTAGCAAATGCAGGAAAAAAAGAATGTTACTTGTTTTTTAATTTCCTCTAGCTCTTTATTTTTTAATTTTTTCTGTGTGGTAAAAAAAAAAATTATCCTGGACAGATATATATTATACCTCTTTGCTCAAGATTTTGACGTGCTTGATCTTGGTCTGAGAGCCTAACTTATAACTTTTATAAATATTTATCTAGTTTTTTTGGATTATTAATTTTTCAATGAAGTCTCTCATCAGCATACAAAATTACTAGTTGGGCAAACCTAAATTTTTATTTCTAAAAGGTATTCAGTTTGTTGCTTACCATAGAGCTGCTGTAATTTGTAAAACCATTGGTTTGAAAGCCCTTTAGACCTTAAAAAAGAATCTTAACTAAAATGCCATAAACAGGGAGTTTTATCTTAATATCAGTGGGAAAGTAAGCAGATTCAAAGTAAACAGAAAAAAACAAACAAACAAACCAGAGAGATAGAGAACTTAGAGGACGCTAGCTGTTAATTCTATAATTGCTGGATTTTCAAGTTATGACCATTTGAGCTCTGAAGTTTCCTTGGTGTAATTTGTCCATCATTTAAAAATGCACACAAGAATGGGCCATGGTAGGTAGCCAGCTGGAGTCCCAGAAAATCTGGTATGGCTTAATGTTTCTTATTAATCTCTTGAGAGCAAAGAAAATCATATAAATCCTGTTAGGAATGTTAGGAGTTAAAACCAGTGTTTTAGATGGTGGCAACCACCCTAGTTTTTAATTAGCATCTTGAGCCCACCATCCAGAATGTTTATTTTTGCTCTTGGAATATTTTCAGAAACAAGCAAAAAAAAAAAAAAAAAAGAAAAACAAAAAAAGAAAACAAAAAACAAGTCAAACTAAATTTAAAAAAAATCAAGATGAGTGTTCACAAAAATTTTAACCTAGTCATGTAGATCTAACAAAATATTGAATTACGTGCACCAAACAGAAGATATGCCTCACAAATAAAATGTAAATTCTGTGGAAACTAAGATTACTCAATCCAGAAAGACACTTTTCTTTATACCACAAATAACTTACCAGGAAACACAAAAAAATAGTCTTTCATAGTCCAAGTGGGATGCAAGTTTATTAAGCCAGCCTTATTCAACCAGATCTGAAATGAAGTTGAGGATCTCTACAACAAGGACATAAACTCAACCCGCGAGAAGACCCATTCAGACAGAAAAAGGTGAGCCATAAAGCAGAGAACTCAAAGGGGTCAAACGAGTACTGCACCCCAATAGCAAGACCCCTAATTCTTTCTGATAGTGATGTCTTTCAGATTTCATTTCTGGCAACATAAGTATCAACTTAAATAACAAACAGAGAGAGGCTCCATAAAACAACAACCAAAAAAAAAAAAAAAAAAAAACACGTGCTTTTTTGGGATTAGAGCACTGCAATGATAATACATGTGTGACCGTAAACTATGTACACATTCAGGGAGGTAAAGGAAGACAAATGTTTTTAAAGATTGCATGACTGCTTTGAAATAAGTATCCTTGACAACAAAGATCAATAACAAGAGTGATGCCAGTCTGAGGTTAGAAAGGTAGTTGCTGGGTAGATTTCCTTTCATGTAAGTTAGTGATAGTCTTTGTGCAAGGTTGTGGTTTTAGTAGAATATTTTTCCTAATCAGAAAAACAAATGTGAGAACGCTTTGCTTTTGGCATTTCCTGGCTCTATTTATTAGAGTTTTCTTAACAATAATGATTCTTTTTTTTTTTTTAGACAGTTTCACTCTTGTCGCCCAGGCTGGAGTGCAATGGAGAAATCTCAGCTCACAGCAACCTCTGCCTCCCGGGTTCAAGCAATTATCCTGCCTCAGCCTCTGGAGTAGCTGGAATTACAGGTGCCCACCACCACGCCTAGTTAATTTTTTTTTTTTTTTTCATAGAGATGGGATTTCACTACATTGGCTGGTCTCAAACTTCTGACCTCATGATCCGCCCGCCTTGGCCTCCCAAAGTGCTGGAATTACAGGCATGAGCCACTGTGCCCAGCCTGATTCTGACAATTTTTATTGTCATATACATATATATGAGAGAGAGAGACTGTGATTATTAGAAAAGAATTGGCTCATATAATTTTGGAGACTAACAAATTTCATGATGTACGGCTAGCAAGTTGGAGACCCAGGAGATCCAATAGTGTAGTTCTAGTCTGGAGACTGGGGAGCTCAGGATTCAGAAAGAACCATTGTTTTCATTTTAGTCTAAGGCAGGAAGACCAATACTCCAGCTCAAAGACAGTCAAGCAAGAGAAATCTTCTCTTATTCATGGAAGGGTCAGCCTTTTGTTTTATTCATCTTTCAGATGATTGGAGAAGAGCCACTCACATTTGTGCGAGGAATCTGCTTTATGTACTCTAGCAATGTGAAGGTTAATCTCATCCAAAGACACTCACACAGACACATCCAGAATAATGTGTGAGCACCTGTGGCTCAGTCAAGTTAAAATTAACTATCACAATATCATATGATACTCTCTGTTTCTGGCCAATTCTTTTTGATTGACTACTCTTCCTAAATCTTATTTATGAGTTTTATTTCTCAGGATTTTATGCTAAACCTTTTTGGGTGATCTCAGGCAGGTAAGTTGTAATAAAAAAAGATTCAAATAGCTAAATGAGAAAAAAATTAATCACAGTTTTCACTCAGCACAAGTTTTTATGAATTATTGATAGAATAAAAACTCCAGGCACAAATGAACCACCCTTTTATCGAGAGGTTGGAGAACATAGATACAGACCCCAAAACTGCCTCCCATCTTCTATATTTGGGCATGCTTGGTTTCAGATTTAAAAGATGAGGGACCTTCTAGGCAATGTATGAAGAGGTAGTGACTGTGCTAAGGAACCATTTCAGCAACCATATTTCTATAAATTCAAAAATGACTTTTTTCTTTAACAATAGATAACCTAGGTAGACAAGAAATATACTGCTAAAAACATTTTATAATTAAGGACTCCATTATCTCTCTGATGCTAAATAAGACTAGTATCTTTTCCAGGAATCCTGACATTTAGCATGCTCAGAAGGAAATTAGAAGGAGGTTATTCCTCTTTCCAGAAGGACTGATAGATTTTTAAAAATTAGTTAAAATCCTGTATTTGGCCTTAAAATATAATTATCTTGGATTGCCTTGGTGGGCCCAAGGTAATCCACATGATTCTCTAAAAGTAGAAGAGGAAGACAGAAGGGTCAGAGAGATGTGTCAGGAGAGGTGGCTGAAGATACTTGAAGAAAAAGAGAGACTCAACTTTTTTTTGTAGTAAGACTGCCATATGGAAAGCATGAGAAAAAACTTCAAGAAGGCTCAGGAGCAAAGACTAACTCCTTGATGAAAGCAACTGAGAAAATGGGGGTATTTGTTTTATAATCACAAGAACATGAATTGGGTTAACAACCTAAGTTATATCAGAAGCAGGCTCTTCCCAGCACCTCCTGGTAACAGCCCAGCTGCCTAAAAGGTTGATTAAGGTTTTGTGAAATGTAGAAGAAAATAACTATTCAAGACAATCAGGACTTTTGACCTACAGAACTGTGAGATAATAAATTTGTGTTGTTTTAAGTTATAGTAATTTGATAAGTGATGTGGTTTGGCTTTGTGTCCTCACCCAAATCTTCTTGAATTATAATCCCGACTTGTCAAGGGTGGGGCCTGGTGGGAGGTGATTGAATCATGGCGGCAGCTTCCCCCATGCTGTTCTTGTGACAGTGAGGGAGTTCTCACAAGATCTGATGGTTTAAAAGTGGTAGTTTCCCCTGAGTGCGTGCTCTCTCTCTCTCTCCCTCTGTCTCTCTCTCTCTCTGTCTCTCTCTCCCTCTCTCCTGCTGCCTTGTGAAGAAGGTATTGGATTCTTCTTTGCATTTGGCCATGATTGTAAGTTTCCTGGGGCCACGTGGAACTGTAAGTCAATTAAACATTTCCTTTATAAATCACTCAGTTTCAGGAAGTATTATTATAGCAGTGTGAGAATGAACTAATACAGAGAATGCTACTGGCAGAGTGGAGTACTGCTATAAAGATAACCTGAAAATATGGAAGCAACTTTGGGACTGGGTAACAGGCAGAGGTTGGAACAGTTTGGAGGGCTCAGAAGAAGACAGGAAGATGTGGAAACATGTGAACTTCCAAATGACTTGTTAAATGGTTTTGACCAAAATGCTGATAGTGATATGGACAATAAAGTCCAGACTGAGGTGGTCTTAGATGGAGTTGAGGAACTTATTGAGAACTGAAGCAAGGTCACCCTTGCTATGCTTTAGGAAAGAGAATGGCAGCATTTTGTCCTTGCCCTAAAGATCTGTGGAACTTTGAACTTGATAGATGATACAGGGTATCTGGCAGAAGAAATTTCTAAGCAGCAAAGTGTTCAAAATGTGACCTGGTTTATTCTGAAAACATTTAGTCATATATATTCACTAATAGATGGTTGAAAATTGGAACATGTTTAAAAGGAAAGCAGAACATAAAGGTTCAGAAAATTTGCAGCCTGACCATGTGGTAGAAATGAAAATCCCATTTTCTGGGGAGGAATTCAAGCTGGCTGCAGGAATTTGCATAAGTAATGAGGAGCCAAGACAATGGGGTAAATATCTCCAGGTCACGTAGAGATCTTCACAGCACCCCTCCCATCACAGGCTCCAAGGCCTAGGAAAGAGAAATGCTTTCCTGGGCAAAGCCCAAGGTCCCACAGCTCTCTGCAGCTTCAGGCCTTGGTGCCCTGCATTCTAGCCACTCCATCTCTAGCCATGGTTAAAAGGGACCAAAGTACAGCTTGGGCCATTGCTCCAGAGGGTGCAAGCCTCAAACCTTGGTAGCTTCCATGTGGTGTTGGGCTTACGAGTATGCAGAAGACAATAGCTGGGCTTTGGGAGCCTCTGCCTAGATTTCAGAGGATGTATTGGAATGCCTGAATGTACAGGCAGAAGTCTGTTGCAGGGGTGGAGCCCTCATGGAGAACTTCAACTAGGACAAGGCAGAGGGAAAATGTGGGGTTGGAGCCCCCAAGCAGAGTCTCTACTTAGGCACTGCCTAGTGGATCTGTGAAAAGTGTGCCATCATCCTCCAGACCCCAGAATGGTAGATCTACCAACACCTTATAGCATATGCTTAGAAGAGCTGCAGGCACTTGACACAAGCCTGTGAAAGCAGCCATGGGGGAACTACTAAGCAAAGCCACAGGGACAGAGCTGCTCAAGGCCTTGGGAGTCTACTCCTTGCATCAGCATTTCTGGATGTGAGACATGGAGTTAAAGGAGATTATTTTGGAGCTTTAAGATTTAATGAGTGACCTGTTAAGCTTTGAAATTTCATGGGGCCTGTGGCCGCTTTGTTTTGGACAGTTCCTCCCATTTGGAATGGAAACATTTACCCAATGGCTGTTCACCCATTGGATCTTGGAAGTAGCTAACTTGTTTTTGATTTTACAGGTTCATAAGTGGAAGGGACTTGCTTTGTTTCAGATGAGACTTTAGTCTTGGATTTTTGAGTTAATGCTGGAATGAGATAAGACTTTGGGGTACTGTTGAGAAAGCATGATTGGTTTTGAAATGTGAAAAGGACATGGGATTTGGGAGGGGCCAGGGGCAGAATAATATGGTTTGGCTCTGTGTTCCCACCCAAATCACATCTCAAATTGTAATTTCTACCTGTTCAGGGAGATACCTAGTGGGAGATGGAGGCAGTTTCCCATATGCTGTTCTTGTGACATGAGGGCCTCCTCATGAGATCTAATGGTTTAAAAGTGGCAGCTTCCTTTGTGCTCTCTCTCTCTCTCCTGGTGAAGTAGGTACTTTCTCCCCCTTTGCCTTCCACCATGATTGTAAGTTTCCTGAGGATTGTCCAGAATTACAAGTCAATTAAACCTCTTTCCTTCATAAATTGCCCAGTCTCAGGTAGTATCTTTATAGTAGTGTGAGAGCAGACTGATACAGTAAGGCAGCAATAGAAAACTAATCCAATGTCCAAAAACAAAACTTATTGTCTTCCTGCTCCCTTCACCCTTTCTCCAACTTCCTCTTCCTTTTGCTTTTCCAGTCTCATTCATCCAGTTTTTGGAGACAGAAATAAGCTATTTTCATTTGGTTCTTTAGTTTCTTTAATCAACTGTGAAATCTCATCTGCATCAAACCTCAAATATTTTTTGAAGTCACTGACTTTTTTTTATTTGCTATGCTATTCCATCCACCAACTTCCCTTTTTGAAATATCAAAAACGTATTCTATCTCTCTTTATTGTTTCAAGATTTGCTGTGTGGAAAGATATTCTTTGCTTTGCAGTCAGAGTAAGGGTTCTAAAATGTAATCATACATTTCCTTTACTTAAAGACCTATAATATTGTTATGTTGATTGAAGGATAAAAACAAATTTTTAACATAACTTCATTAACAGTTTTGTAAAAAATATCAAGTAAAAGCTTCTAAAACTGACCTAACCCCTGTATTCAAAAAAGAAAATCAAAATAAAAACCATAGGAAAGAGACGGAGGTGGAGTAAGGGTTTAGAAACACCAGCAAAAATTTAAAAAAAATGTAATATGTTTGTGTCCAGCATATCCACATTCATTTTATCTGTTGTACCACCACCGAAACAAAAAGCAACTAAGCAAAACAAAATAAAATAACTGTTTATGACAGGAAACATGCTACTGAAAGATGACCAAACCCTTTTTTCTTGAAAGTCATCAAGTTGGGAATGGCATCACACCAATGAACATGCCTCTAGAGGTCAACCAATCACTTATAGTCTCACCCTAGTAACCACACATTTACAATTAACATCAACTTGCTTCCTTATCAAAAAGGCCACTAATCTTTGAAATCCATACTTTCCAAGAAAATCTATGTAAGACAGCAGTTTGCTCTGCTCAGAAAGATTGTGCTTTTACAATGTAGTTTTCCTGGATCTCAGTAAGCAATGAATTCAGGGGTGTGCATGGCTAATTGTTGATACCAACTGGTAGTGTTGTTGTTACTGTTGTTGTTTGATGGAATATAATGATCTGGGCATCAATGATTTGGCTGATGGGAGCAAGATTGAAAGATCAAGGATGAGCCTAAAAAAGAGTGATATGGATGGATACATGGAGAGAACACAAAATGTGAGAATTTTTGTGTCCTGTGTAATACTTATCCAGAGCTATCCATACCAAAAGAGGTTTTCAACAACTAAAAAGAACAGTAATCCTATGACCACAAACATTTTGCCATAATAACAGAGATAAAGGAAGTGCAGGTGCCCACTAACATGGATCCTCATAAAGACTAATTTGCCTACTGCCATTGTGAGTATTCTAACCAGCCATCAGGAGAAACCAACACTGTGTCTTCAATATACTACCATTTCTAAAGGTAGACAGCAAATTTTATCAGACCTCTTCCCTTCTGAAAGAAACAGCAACTTGACACCAATTTTGAATGAGTTTGCTTTCTGTGCTGTATTGGCATTTAAAACATCACTACAGAAGTTTTAAAGAATGCCCTATATCTGTGATATGTGCACAACATTGTGTGTAAGTTATTAACCCTTTCAATATCAAAGGAAGTTCTTCAATGGTTACATGGCCAAATAATCACCTATCTTACTACATATGCTGTTGTCAGAAATCTCCAATCTCTGAGCTCAAACGGCATTTAAAGAGCTCATCTAAGATACAAGATCACCACAGATCTCTGCAGGGGTTCTAGCTCTCCTCCAGGATGCTGAGCCAACAGGCAGTATATGGTGTTTTCATTCTTGTAGCTATTAAAGCAGACAAAGATGGAGAACACTTTTAACAATAAAGTGGAAATATTTGGATTTATTATCAATGCAACTGGCAGTCTGCAAGATTTGAGGTCCTGTTAGGTTGGGTGTTTTCTGCCAAGGAGCACTGTAAGGTTTCTGCTGAATTTGAGTCTAAAGCTACCACTTGGTCACTTTTTTTTTTTTTTTTTTTGTGATGGAGTCTTGTTCTATCGCCCTGACTGGAGTGCAGTGGTGTGATCTCGGCTCACTGCAACACCCACCTCCCTTGTTCAAGCAATTCCCCTGCCTCAGCCTCCTGAGTACCTGGGATGACAGGGGCATGCCACCATGTCAGGCTAATTTTTTTGTATTTTTAGTAGAGATGGGGTTTTACCATGTTGGCCAGACTAGTCTCGAACTCCTGACCTCAGGCAATCCGCCTGCCTCGGCCTTCCAAAGTGCTGGGATTACAGGAGCGAGCCACCGCACCTGGCCCAGTTGATCAGTTTTAGTTTCCTCCGGATGAAGAATGACCAGTGTTGGAGGGGAAGGATTGAGGGAAAGGGATGTACTTCATTGGCAGATTCCAATAATCATAAGGACCTATAACTACTTTCACGGAGTAGAAGAAATCTCAACCCATAAAATTAATTGCGGCATTTCTTGAAGATTTCGTGCTCATAAAAGTAACAGAGAATGTGAAATTACAGAAACTTCATCCTCAAAAGAGAAAGCTACTCTTGTCTCATATCTCTCTGGTATTAAGTTCAAGGTTATACCAAAAGGTAAGATATTCATCCAGACACAGTGTTGTCTGGCTATGAGGGAAATATAGAATTAGTGACAAAGGAGAGAGGTAGGTATTAATTACATATGCAACATAAACTACAGAAGTAAATATTTAATCCACTAACTTTCTTACATTGAATCTGAAGAGATTAGAGGTCTAGTTTTAAAGTGCCACAGATATAGATAAGATTTAAGCCAGGCGCAGTGGCTCACACCTGAAATCCCAGCACTTTGGGAGGCTGAAGCAGGTGGATCACCGGACGTCAGGAGTTCGAGACCAGTCTGGTCAACATGGTGAAATGTCGTCTCTACTAAAAATGCAAAAATTAGCCGGGCTACTGTAATCCCAGCTACTCAGGAGGCTGAAGCAGGAGAATTGCTTGAACCCAGAAGGCGAAGGCTGTAGTGAGCTGAGATCACGCCACTGCATTCCAGCCTGGGTGACAGAGTGAGACCCTCTCTCATAAAATAAAATAAAGAAAAATAAAATAAAATAAAATAAAATAAAAATAAAATAAAATAAAATAAAAAGATTTAATGGAGGAATAGAAGAGTTCTGAATGGTGCAGGTATGGATTGTGTCTGACAGCTCTTGTGCTCCACTATGATTCTCAGTCTCACCTACATGTGTTTTTCATTCATATGGCAACATCCAACTTTGCATAGGTCAAAATCAGCTTCAAGCTAGCGCGAAATGACTGTTCCCTTTATCAGGACTATGCAATCCAGGAGTGCAAGACAGTTAATCACTCACGAGGAGAACTTCTCACCAACTAGGAATGAAAGCCTATGAATAAGTGCCTCCAATTTTTTTCCCCAGATGGTCGGTCATGGGAACATTAAATATATCTTCTCAAGTGGTATCATGAGATAAAAGAGGCAACCAGCCGTAAATGTGGCTGACTCAAACTGCATTTTTGCATTGTTTTTCTCTTTTTCTTTGATAAGCTTTTTCTAATTCCTAATAATTTTGGGTCACATTTTCCAGTAAAGTGGATTCAGAACATTATTTGAGGATATGATTTCTGGAGAATCCAGTGTGTTGTGTGGTGTGTGTGTATGTGTACACTTATACAATTTGAAAATTTTTGGGGGGAAATTTTAGATTCTCCTTACTCTGTAAAAGTAATTTAAGACCATTATAATAACTGAACTCTGCTAGTAGAGGGTAGAGTATTTCCTTCTCGCTCCCACCCCCATCCTCATTATTTGGAAAACAAAATACTTCATAAAATTAAGTAAAATCAAATAAAGTATCTAGAGTCATTCAGAGTGAATGATATAGAATGGGTCAAGGGTGAGAGATAAATATAAGTAGAAACAGATTCTTGACTGCTTTTAAAGCTAAAGTGAAGATATTTCCAAAGTGTCTAGAGAGTCATCGATAATTTCTGAGTTTGGAAGTCACATTTTGAAAGCTGTGATTTAGAGAAATTAAACACTCATTTAAGAAGGAATGATGCATAAAATGATTTGTGTATGGTTGCCAGAAGAGAGGCTATTTCAGTAATCCAGGTGTAAGATGATGAGCTACAGAGCAAAGGTGGTGGGTGTTAGCAAGTAAATAAAATGACACATTTAACGACATTTGGAGGGAGGGATTGACAAGATTTGATTGCCTATTAGATAAATAACTGACGAAAGAAGAAAATGTATTAAAAATAACTCTAAGAATATCAAGCTGTGCACAAATAATTTTCTTCCTGAAACTCTTATTTTTCATAAAGCAAATGATCATATATAAAGAAGTGGCTGTAATGTACTAAAAAGTGCAGATTTAGGAATCAATAAACTTATTCAACAGATATTAATTGAGAGTGTATTTTAGGCTAGGCACTAAATATTAGGCTAAGGCTAGCGTGTGGTGAATAACAGTGTATAAAACAAGCAAAATATAACTGTCCCTATTGCCATTTATTCTATAATATTAGAGGAAGGGAGGAAAGACCAATCAGAATAACATTATTTTCAAAAATATTACAAATGCTACAGAAAAGCAGAGCTTGGTGAGGAGGCTCAGAAGTGCTGAGAGGTAGTAAAAATTTTAATAGAGTAAATAGTAGGAGCCTCATTGGCAAGATAACATTGGAACGAAGACTAAAAGTGAGCCAGTTGGCTACGTGAGGATGCACTCTCAAAGCAGGATGAACAACTGATGAAAAAATCCTGAGGCAAAAGTTTCAGAAAGAAAACAGAAGCCATCTTAAAGAGGTTCCCACAAATAAAATGTGGTCAATTTATAAATCTAATAAGGTTTTTTGACATGACTCTTTTAGTTTTTGAGCACATTCTTAATTTCTGACACACAGAAAACATATTGGAGGCTTAGTTTGTATTTTATTATTCTCTACACCTGAAATTATGTATTTATCAAAGAAGCCTTGCAAACAATTTACAAAAGCATGACTGACGTCTAGTCATGCTCATTACTACAGTGGTGTCGTTACTTCTAGGTCTTGTCAGCAGCCTGTGCCATCTCTACATCCGTGATTCCATCTATGAGTTCATAGGACACTTTTGATTCCAATCCTCCCACTGCCAGAAGGGAATGTGCCTTTTCATCTTGCCATGTTTGTATCTATAGCTCCCTTTTCCCATACAGAGTATCCAATTTCCCAACTATATCCAGATTTGTTAAAAAATTTCCTCTTACATTATGTACAACATTGTGTTAGAGTTGAGTCACCAATACCATTAC
Source organism: Pongo abelii (assembly GCF_028885655.2). Classification (NCBI taxonomy): domain Eukaryota; kingdom Metazoa; phylum Chordata; class Mammalia; order Primates; family Hominidae; genus Pongo; species Pongo abelii. The sequence goes on from NC_071989.2 coordinate 28,914,711, forward strand.
CAATAACCACCATCCTAAGTTCAAGGTTTTTATTGTTGTCCTTAGACTATATCTCACAGAGAGTATAATCCAAGTATTGTGATCAAAGACACTTGAAATGACTCTGTATGTGTGTGCTTGTGCATGTTCTATATGTTATCAATTTCATATACTTATTGTTTTGTTGATAGTTCATTTTAATTTCCCCTTCTTTTAATATAATTGTGATTTAATTATATTGTTTGAATTTGGGAATCATATAGTTCAAAAATTAAAGACTCAATCTTTTTCTATCCCTACTATACCATTGCTTTGCTTATTGGTTACAAATTTAATTAGTTTTGTTTTTATGGTTTATGGTTTTGTTTCTCCAGTAAAAGATTGCACATACATAATAATATGTCGCAATTTTTGTTTTCTTACAAATAGCAGTATAATATATACATATTTTATTTTACACATTGCTTCTTTAAAAAGAGATTTTGTCCTGGAAATCACTTCATATCAGCTCATAAAAGTCTTTTCATTCTGTTTTACAGTTTCTTAGTATTCATTGCTCCCTATACTGTAGTTTTCAACCTGTCTTCTGAGGTAAGTTTTTAGGCTGTTTCTAGTATTTTACAGTTTCAAATAATGCCACAATAAATATCTTTGCATGTGTTTGTATGTTGGAAGTATAAGTTAAAGTAATTTTTAAAAGTAGAAATGCTGGCTGGGCGTGGTGGCTCACACCTGTAATCCCAGCACTTTGGGAGGCCGAGGAGGGTGGATCACCTGAGGTCAGGGCTCAAGACCAGCCTGGCCAACATGGTGAAACCCCATCTCTACTAAAAATATACAAATTAGCTGGGCATGGTGGCATGTGCCTGTAATCCCAGCTACTCAACAGGCTGAGGCAGGAGAATCACTTGAAATCAGGAGGCAGAGGTTGCAGTGAGCCGAGATCGCTCCACTGCACTCCAGGCTGGGCGACAAGAGCGGGACTCCATCTCAAAAAAAAAAGGAATTGCTAGGTTTTAAGTATAATTGCAAGTTTAGTTTTTTTAGATGTCATATTCTGTACATAGAAGTTATACAAATTTTGCAGCCCCTCTAGCTATGTATAAGGGTGACTCAGGCTATAGCTTGCCAATAAAGTGCATTTTCAGGGTTTTGAATTTTTGTCATTGAGAGATGAGAAATAGCATCAGAGTATAGTTTTAATTTTCACTTCTCTGGTGTTGAGTGCTTTTTATAATTTTCAAAAGCCCCTTCAAAATTTATGGGGGTGTATGTTGGTGTACTATTCATTTTATATTTGTGAGTTTATGACTTCTGCACATTTTTTGATCAGTTGTTTAGTCGTTTTTTACTCAATATTTAAGAAATTATTTATATAATAAGAAAATTGGCCCTTTATTATATTTATTACAACTTTGTGCTCCATTTTAACATTTCGTGTTTCTAATTTTTTAATGCAATTATTTCATAAAGTTGAATATATTATTTTATTGCATCTGAATTTTTTAGTTACAATTTAACTTTGTTCTCTCACACCCAGATTAAAAGTGAATCCACATGGAGCTTGTTTTTACTGCTTGTATAATTTTTTTTTAATATTTAGGTAACATTTATTTGGTGTTTATTCAGGTATATGTGTTTTTTAGGTATCCAATTTTATCAATTTTTGTTTCGCAAAATGCCTATCTAGTTCGGCCAACACCACTAAAATGTCTACCTTTTCCTCTGCTATTTGTGATGCTATTTAATTGTATATGAAAGTTGCCCTTGTACTTGGGTGTATTTCTGAACATTCTGTGCTTTTCCTCTGGTCTACATGCAATGGGATAGCTTAGTGTTTATGTTTTTGCATCTGACAAATCTAGAGTCCCCTCACTGACCTACTTTTCAGCTTATTCTATTATTTCATTGCAATGGACTAAATGTCTGTGTATTTCTAAAATTCATACTCTGAAACCTTAATATCAATGTAAAGATATTTAGAGACAGCATCTTTGGGAGATAATTAGGTCATGAGAACAGAACCCTCTTGAATAGGATTTGTGTCCTTACAGAACAAGGCTAGAGAACTAAATCGTCCTATTTCTGCTATGTAAGGGTACAAGAAGTTGGCAGTCTAAAACCTGGAAGAAGGTCTTCATCAGAACCCAATCATGCCAGCTTCCTGATCTCAGACTTCCAACCTCCAGAGTTATCAGAAATAAATTCCTGTTGTTTATAAGGCACCCCAATACGGTACTTTGTTTAGCAGCTCAAACTATCTAGGAAACAAAATGTGTATGTATGTGTGAACCTTACAATCAACTGCCATATAGGTGAGGTAGGGGTATGCTATGTTTATTGGAATTGCATGAAATTGACTTATGTTTTACAAAGATTGCTTTCATGGTGTGTTTATGCAGATCGATGGTGAAGATTGTGAGAAATAATGGAAGTAGCATAATATTTTGCTATTGCAAAGCATTTATTTCATTTATTACAAATTATTGGGGGCATAAATATATATGGATGTATTATTGGATATATATATGGATATATATATATGGATATATATAGAGATATATATATATATATCCATATTCCATTCCATTAGAATGGAATGAAAATGAAATGTCCAGATAAATTGCACATAAGCTGTTACAAAAAAAGATTGAAGCTAATTATGTCTCCAAGTATCCTGTCCTGAGCAATCAGAATGAGAATGTTGCTATCCATTAAATGACAGAAAGCTGTGGAAGAAACAGGCTTGGTAAAATTAGTGAATTTTGAGAAGTTTTTAAAAAAATATTTAAGTGAGATTTGGAATAGAAACTAAGATGTAGGAGCCCGGAATTTTGGGGAGAAATTTGTACTGGAGTTTCTGCACGACGAGTCTTGCTATCTTTCCTACAACTGCTGGTTTTGATTTTAAGCACTATGTCCCCTCAAATTTCTCTATTGCCTTCCATTTGTTGAAATCATCTTACTTTGGTTATGTAAAGAATGTACAGACTATTTGCCAGATTTCATACTGTATTTGCCTAAAATAACTTCCCTTTTAGGGATTATAAATTGATTAATCCTAGCCCTAATTTTGGGGTTTAAACAAACAGTAAAATGACATGTAAGAGATTAGGCAGGGTAAAGTAGCTAAAGGTATAAAGATCATGATGAAGAAAGGTTATAATAAACACAAGAATATGAAAAATATACCTTAAAAGTAGATAGGTACTTGGTACAGTTCTCCTTACTAAGCAATTCAAATAAATATATCAAAATATAGAAATTTTCGATTTTCTTCAGTAATGAAAAGCAGATATGAGAAAATGCAAAAAAATCAACCATTTTACACTTGATATTGGAATAGTTTATGACTTTTCCAGTCTTATATGTTTATTTTATGACTAAATATAATTTTTGTGTTTACATCCTCAAGTAGTATTTGGTGTACAATATCATGTATAAACAGCTGGAAATGAAAACTCTGCCTGTAATATTTCTAGATGTATACCAAATACATAAAGTATAAATAAAGTATTTCACTTGGTTTGGAATCAAACTTCCATGTGTGTGTGTGCGTGTGTGTGTGTTTGTGTGTGTATGTATGTGTGTATATATATATATATATATATATATATATATATGAATGATTATGTTCCTAAATACGATTAGGAATTTAAATGTGTTATAGAGTCTAAACATTATTAAAAAACAGAAAAAATACTATCCAAATGAGGTAGAATTTTAAAAGTTGGCTTCGTGTGAGAGGTGACTTTCTAGTTCCATAGATTGCGAAGAGGGAGAAGACAATTATGGCTTTGTAAATGGCTGAAGTAAAGGCTAGGAAATAGAAATAAACCTAGCTAATTATAAATATTGTTATAAATATTTTGATAAAATATATTATAGGAATATATGGAATACAAATAGAAATACTCACACATATTAAATATGTGGATGTGAAAAACATGTTTGCTCCAAAGTACCATAAAAATATATAGTTTTTTTCCTATTTAATGTGTGTTATTAAAATTGTAATCTACACGAATAAGCTGCCAGTAAAATGCATTATCATGAAGAAGTTATAGAACATAATTAGGAAATAACTTTTGAAGTATTTGGGGAAATACAGTTGTGAGTTAAAATAATAGCACATGGTTTTTTATTTAAACCTCAACAACTACTGACAATCAAATGGAAATAAGTAAATCATCTCCAAAGTATAGGGGAATGTAACAGATATTTAAAAATTATTACAGAATCAGAATTACCAAAATAATGTAAATTATTAAGTGCCTTTGAATAAAAATATAGTTCTAAGTTTTTTAAAGGTTATGCTTATATAAATAAAGCAGAATTGAACTGGACTCACTGGAGAATTATAGGTAAAACCTGTACATATGATTTATATGTATGATTAACAAATTGCTATATTTTTTCACTTGAAAAATAAACACAAATATTTTACTCTTATAAGATGATCTTCTGTTGTTTGATATATAATTTACAATGAAAGGTTATGTCTTAGAAATCTAAGGTGTGTGTTACTCCAGAGTTTCTGGAAAATATTCATTTAGCATGTCTTCAACAGATTAGTAGAGTGCGCTGACTTTTAGGCAAACCTATTGTATTAGTATGCTTGAGCTGCCATAACAAAATATCACAGACTTCAAAATATCACAGGCTTCAAAATATCACAGGCTTAGACAACACACATTTATTTTCTAACTTCTGTAGACTTAGACTGAAAGTCCAAGATTAAGATGTCAACAGCATTGGCTTTTGGTGAAACCTCTCTTTCTGGTTTGCATGTAGTCACCTTCTTGCTGTGTCCTCAAATGGACATGACCTTTTTAATATGCCCATGAAGACAGAAAAATCTCTGGTGTTTCTTCCTCTTCCTATAAGAACACAAGTTCTATTGACTTAGGACCCCACTCTGTGGCCCAATTTAACCGTAATTACCTTCTTAAGTTACCCATTTCCAAATACAGACACATTGTGGGTTAGAACTTCAACATATAAATATTGGGAGACCCCAATTAGCCTATAACCTATACAGTCAGATTAAAGAGTAAGTAAATAAACTTACTGAAGAAAGTTTTAAAAATATCCGAAGTGGTTTTTTTGGCACTTTCATTCCAATCTTTCTTTCCATAAGGTGGGGATGGAAAACAAATAAAGTGGTGGCATAGCAAATAATTCCCAATACTAATACTTTCTGCCATACTAATCCAGAAAGTTTTTAAAAACATTTTTTTTTGTGACAACACAGATGAACTTGGAGGAAATTATGTTAAGTGAAATAAGCCAGACACAGAAAGACAAGTACTGTACATTCTCACTCTTATTAGAAATCAAGAACAGTTGATCTCATAGAATTAGTGAACAGAATAATGGTTACCACAGAAAGGGGAAGTTGAGGCGGACATGATGAGGAGAGAATGGTCAATGGATACAAAGCTACAATTAAAAAGGAAGAAAAAATTATTCTGTCCTATTGCACAGGAGGGTGATTATAGTCAACAATAAAATATTGCATGTCTCAAAATAGCTAGAAAACAGAAGTTTGAATGATCTCACCACAAAGAAATGATACATGTTTGAGGTGATGGATACACTAATTACACTGATTTGGTTATTACATAATGTATGAAAACATGACATTGTACACAACAAATATGTATCATTATTACGTCAGTCTTTAAAAAGTAACGATAATGGCAATGCATGGCGATGTATGTGGAGCTTTCACTTTAGAAAAATTAGCATCTTTGTGAATACCACAGAAAATATAATTTTTTATCAATGTGAATTACAATTGAGTTTTCCTGAAGAAATAATAAGTACAAGTAAATTAATTCAAAAACTTATTTTGACGGATTGTTTATACCACTTAAAAAATTGTATAGTATATATTGTTGATGGAAATAATTTTACTGCTAATATGTGGTTTTTATAAAATAATTTATACTTCAAAACTCATTACTTCTATGAAAATCGCAAACATTGTATTATTTTTATAATTATAATCTCATTCATTCATGATAAGAATTTCAAATTATTAGAATTTAATGATACAGTTCACTTTATGCTGTCATCAGGAATGAATGATGGTAACATTTAGCCAGTTGAGCTTTACATATATTCAAAGAGTAAAATGGATATAATGTTAAGATACAGTTAAGAATTTCCATCCATCTCTTCCACCTTTCTCTGTAGATAAAGACGGGGCTAATTTGGGCATATGTTTTTATCATGCAAAGTGTTTTGTTTGCCTTTTACTGAAATTGTATGCATCCATACTAACATATAGGTGTGTTTTATGTTCAAAAGTTACATTTTTGGCAAGATATAGTGTGAAATATTTTATACCAGGATTCAATAATTTAATATTTTTTCTATGATTTCTTTGTGCCTATATATATATAAGTAATTCATTTATTTAACTGTTACATTATATTTTTAATGACATTCTTTCTTCATTCTGGTAACAGAGAGGTTGCTAGGCCATTTCCTTTTCTTTTACATTACATTTTTACTGCACTTTTTTCCTAGATTTATTCTGCTAATATTTTACTTAAAATTTGGAACTGCATGCATGCATAAGGTTAGCCTATGTTTTTCTTTTTCTTTTCTCAGAAAACACTTAAATGGTTTTAGCATTAAGAACTATGTATTTATGTAGTCACATAATGTAATTGTGTATAAGCCACACACATTAAGGAAAGGATTTTTTTCAATTTTTAAAAATGTTATGGATTGTATTATATGAAATAAGAAGCATTTTTAAAATTTTTGTTAAAAATTTGTATAAACAAGTGAGCCTGGTTTTATATTTAATTGCTTTATTTTGTTGACTTGTTGAAATTTGTGAGTTAAAGATCAATACAAATTTTCAATGCTGGGTGTGTCAGTTTTGGTTGAGGGCTGTCTATAAGTCATGGTTGATTTTCTCTTTAAATTATCACAAAGTTGATCATAATATTTTCTAATTACTTTTATATTTTAATTATATTTGAATCCATTAGTGGTCTTGCCCTATTTTTCAGTTTTGGCTGTTAATATATGACTTTTTCTTTCCTTTTTTCTCTTGATCACTTTTCCTAGAAGCCTATTTTTTCTTAGCCATGTTAGAGAGTCATATTTTTATTTGATTGTTTCTATTTAATTATATTATTTGTTCATTATTCATTTTACTTTTCTCATTGTATTTTTCTTTGAGTTTATACTTCATTTCTGAACTTAGTAATTTGACTATGTTAGCAAATTTGTTTTATGCTAGATAATTTTCTAACATATGTTGTTAACAATATAATTTTTCTCCAGTAAAAATTCTGGTTGAATTCAATAAGTATTACATAAAGATTTTTCCTTTTTTTTTTAAATCATATATATATTTTCTAATTTCATGGATTATTTGTTTATGAGACAATAAAACTTCTCTAGCAAATTCTTGTTCACTTCAAAAATATATGAGCATTGGCCTCTGGGAGAAAGTGAAGATTTCCCCAAAAAAGTTCTGTCTTCTGAAAGATGGATTTTTAACACACATATTTGTCTGGACTGTAAATACATGTTAAGTAAATAAATCATGTTGTAGGCAGATAATCCTCCGGATAATGAAGGCTTATTATTTGGTAATAGAAATATTATATCATCATGAGATACTAAACCAGAGCCAAAAGCGTTCGGGCTGCTGCTTTGTTTCAGAAGTGGTTTGGAATGATTTTACAGTAAATATCTAGTTACTAAAGAAAAAGGTTCAGAATGATTGGAAGCAATTTAGTTTTAGAATAATTTCCCCAAGGATTATAAAGGAAAACTAATCCCTAGGTACTTTAAAGTCTCTCTTATTTGAACTGTTTATAATCAATGACTATTATGTAATTCTAAAATGCTTACATTTTTGGAAAGAAGAAATATATAAGGTTTTATAGACAAATTTAATTTGAAAACAATTTTATGACTGTAACTGACTTTTTTTTTTTTTTTGAGACAGTCTCATTCTGTCACCCAGGCTGGAGTGCAGTGGCGCAATCTCAGCTCACTGCAACCTCTGCCTCCCGGGTTCAAATGATGCTCGTGCCTTAGCCTCCTGAGTGGTGACATTTTCATTCATGGAATTACAACCTGGGATCACTAACTTGTTGGCAGCCCAGGAATTATGCAATTGCTGGTCAATGTTGTCCTTGATATACCTCTGAAACCTCTTTTCAGTTTTTGTTTTCCTCTTACTAACCCCTGAAACTATATTCCATTATCTCTTCATTTTCATCATGTCACTTTTTCATGATCCACTGTCATTTTTTTTCTTTTTACTTCCATATTCAAATTAATTCAGAGTGGAATGAAAGGTGATGAACATTAGCTTGACTACCAAGTGATAAGGCCTCAACAGTCCAGGCAAATTCTAGCCTAATTTCACATATGTAAGTAATTAAGCTCAAGGAATCCAAAAATAATTTTAATGTATGAACTGATATTGAATTGGGTGAGTGAATAATTTCTGTGAATATTTTAAGACAAGTGACATTTAAAGAATGAGATATTAAATGATTTTAGAAAGCTGGTTAATTTTACCAAAAATCAAATAGTTCACATTCTTTTCTAGATTGATCTTTATGTTCCACTTTCTTTATTTATTTGAATACAATTTTAATTTGTGTTATATTTGTTAGGAAGAAAACACATGTATAATAATACAGTTTAATTGTATTAACATTTCTACATTTCTTTTGTCTAATACACAGAAGATAACTTTAAACTTATACCTAAAAACACTATGAAAAAATCAAAGTAAGCCTTGTTCTCTGAGCAATGTAGTTGGTATGGTTCTTACTTGAATACCCAGAAGATATGTCCCCATCTAGAGGTATCAGGATCATTCTAGGAGGTGAACAAGTGTGTTAGTCCATTTGCATCACTATAAAAAAAGCCTCAGGCTCTGTAATTGATAAAGAAAAGTGGTTTATTGTGGCTTACAGTGCCGCAGACTGTACAAGAAGTATGGTGCTGGCATCTGCTTCTGATGGGGCCCTAAGGAAGCTCCCAATTATGGCAGAAGGCAAAGGGGAAGCAGATGGCATCACACGGCATTAGCAGGAGCGAGAGAGAAAGCGCCATACGCTTTGAAACAGAGTTTGCTTGAACTCAGAGACAGAACTCACTCACCACACAGAGAGTGATAAGCTATTCATGAAGGATCTGTCCTCATTGTTACAGTAGGTAGCTAGTCAGGCATAAGCAGGGCAGCAGAGGGCTCCCCCAACCCCACAAGTAATGTCACACAACCATCAGGTGATGGTCAGGTGGTTGTTACACTGTCCCTTCATAAAATAGTATTAATTGGTCGCAGCCAGTTCCAGAGAAGGGTAGTCTCCCAATAGATAAAAACACCTGAAACTGTTGATCAGCAGTTTCCCGATAAGATCTCAGGAGTTTGGGAAGTGGGTCCAGACATGTGCATTAAGAGGCAAGACGGGGCCATACACAGTGGCTCATGCCTGTAAACCCAACATTGTGGGAGACCAAGGCAGGTGGACTGCCTGAGCTCAGGAGTTCCAAACCAGCCTGGGCAACATGGTGAAATTCCATCTCTACTAAAAATACAAAAATTAACTGTGCATGGTGGCACGCACCTGTAATTCCAGCTACTAGGGAGGCCGAGGGAGGAGAATCACTTGAGCTCAGGAGACAGAGATTTTAGTGAGCCAAGGTCACACCACTGCACTCCAGCCTGCAGCACAGAGTGAGACTCTGTCTCAGAATAATACAAAAAAAAAAAAAGAGGCAAGATGGAAGGGTTTGACTAGTGTATGACCTCCTAGAGACATTTGACTATGTATGTGTGTGTGTGTGTGTATATATATAGAGAGAGAGAGAGAGAGAGAAAGAGAGATGGAGAGAGGGAGAGAGAAAGAGATGGAGAGAGGGAGAGAGAAAGAGATGAAGAGAGTGAGATAGACAGAGGGATGGAGACAGGGGTATGATATAGGTTCATGCTATTTATAGAGTCTGAGAAGTCCAGACTCCAGAGAGCTGATGATGTAGTGCCAATCTGAGTCCAAAGGCCTGATAAGCAGGACAGTGGTTAGTATAGGCCTGAGTCAGCACTCAAAGGCATGAGAAGACCAATATCTCAGCTCAAAGAGTCAGTCAGAGAGAGAATTCAGACCTTCAGTGAATTATATAAGACTCTTCCCAGTAGGAAGGCAATCTGCCTTACTCAGTTTAGCTATTCAAATGGTAATATCCAGAAATATCCTCACAGATACAGTCAAAAATAAACTTTAGCCAAATATCGGCACATGCTGTGGCTCAGTTAAGTTGACGCATACAAGTAGGAATCTCACTGATAAATGCTGATCTTCACAGTTTTTTAACCACTCAGAGAGGTCCATTCACATACCTCTTCTCCCAATGTTGATGTTGGGAATCCTGCCACCAGTACACATATCATACAGCTGCAACCATAAGAGTTGGAACACAGCCTTTTTGTTTTTTTTTGTTGTTGTTGTTGAGAGGGAGTCTCACTCTGTTTCCCAGGCTGGAGTGCAGTGGGGCCATCTCAGCTCACTGCAACCTCCACCTCCCAGGTTCAAGCAATTCTCCTGCCTCTGCCTCCCAAGTAGCTAGGATTACAGGTGTGCACTGCCGCGCCCACCTGATTTTTGTATTTTTAGTAGAGACAGTGTTTCATCATGTTGCCCAGGCTGGTCTTGAACTCCTGACCTCAGGTGATCCACCTGCCTCGACCTCCCAAAATGCTGGGATTATAGACATGAGCCACTTATCACTATTACACTATGTTTCCTGATCCTGTAAAGGTTGTGGCCAGTGTCTCCCTTGTTATGCAACTCCATAACACCCAGGTTGGAGAACGTCTCCTTGAGTATGATGTCTTGTCCAGGTCTCTGTATTGCCCTGTATGCAAGCAGTTCTGAGGAACATGTGTATCTCCTACAACACTTATGTCCTTAAGGATTCCCCAAGAGATACAACTCCAGCAAGCTTGGTAAGTATGCTGCTTGTCTGTTTGCTCTTGTTATATGAAGAAACGATAGGGAAAACTGGAAAAAATTAGCACTCGAGGTCTTCAAAAACACTTATTGATAAATGCTTACTTAATAAAGATTTGTTTTAGGGGGATTAGAAAAATCTTTCAAAATAGTAAAAACAACTGATGAGAAGATGATAGTGAACAACTTGGAATTACGAAGGCGAAAGAAAAATGGAAGAGATCAGCAGGTTCTGACAGGAGCTCAAAAAAGAATTATTAAAAGACAAAATAAGCAGATACTGAATGCACAAACTTTCTGAGCTCCAAGTCTGGATCCAATGAGACTCAATTAAATAATGAGAACTAAAGTATTACTGAAAGATAGTGACTGATATTATGTACTTATGTTCATAAATCAAAGGGAACCATTGAAAGAATAGTAAAAAAAGAGTTTTTAAAAATGGCTGAACATAGGACAAACATTTAAATATTAATAGTCTTTTTCTCTGTACTAATTACAGTCAATTAGTAATGAAGAAATGAATCTCATAAAACATTACAGCAAAAAATAAATATGTGTTTCTCATGAAAAAACAACAGATTATGTATAAGGTCACTATAGATAAAACTATAAAATAATTTAAGATATAAAAAGAGACCTGGATAATTGGAAGGAATACCTAATCCATGATGGGTAACCTCTTTACCAAATGATGCTAATTTTCCCTAATGTAAACATGCCATATACTTTCAAACAAAATTCTTATTTTTATTTCTTGGACTTTGTAAGATGAGTCAAGCATTTGTAGAGAAGAATAAAGGGTCACGGATTTTTAAAACAATTTGACAGAAGATCAAGATTAAAACATATGCTCTATAGGATACTAAGAGATATTGGGAGGTAGTAGAGTATAATGGTTAATATTTTTATATCTCAGTCTATACTTCCAGAACTTTCCAGTCATTAGCTATATGACCAGGAACTAATAACTTAATTTCTTTTTGCCTTTGTTGATTCATATGTAGATAGGCAAAAGTAGAGAGTAAAGGCACTAATATCTCTGAGCCATTATAAATAGTGTCTTGTTAGGTATAGTTTTAGTTCGCTGTTTCCCAACAATATTTGTTGAAAAGACTATTTTTTTCCATTGTATATCTTTGGTATTTTTGTTGAAGAACAATTGACTGTATATGCATTGATTTATTTCTGGACTTCTTATTCTGTTCCCTTGGCCTATATGATTGCCTTTATGCCAGCACCATACTGTTTTGATTACTGTAGCTTTCTAATGTAATTTAAAATCAGAAGGGTGAACCTCCAGCTTTGATTTTCCATGAGATTAATTTGGGTTATTTGTGGTCTTATATGACTCCATATGATTGAAAGAACTGCTTTCTCTATTTCCGTAAAAAAAAAAAAATAATACTGTTGGAATTTTGATAGGGTTGTTTTGAATATGCAGATCTCTTTGGGTAGTATGGAAATTTTTAACAATATTAAGTCTTCCAATTTATGAGCACAGAATGTCTTTCCACTTGTTTGTGGCTTTCTTTATTTCATCAAGATTGTGTAGTCTTCAGTGTGTGTCTTTCATATCTTCAGTTAAGTTTATTCCTAAGTATTTTATTATTTTTGTTGCTATTGTAAAAAAGACTATTTCCTTAATTTACTTTTCGTAGTTTACAGTTAATATATAGAAACTCTACTAATTTCTGTGTATTGATTTTGTATTCTGCAACTTTATTGAATTTGTATATTTGTTCCAACAGTTCTTATATAGAGTCATTGGGATTTTCTATATATAAGATGATGTTATCTGCAATCTGGGACAATTTTAGTTTTTCTTCTCTGATTCTGATACATTGTTTTCTTGGCTAATTGCTCTGGCTATTCTTTCCAGTACTATGTTGACTAGAAGTAACAGGAATGGGATTGCCTTGTTCCTAATTTTAGAAGGAAAGCTTTCATTTTTTCACCCCTCGAGGTGAGGTTCAGAGTGTGACCCACGAGGAGGTGCAATACAGTCAAAAAGAACTGCTTGAGTGTTTGAATTTATATAAGCAGGTATCTGGAGAACAGGCACAAGAATGGATATAAAGGGTGTGGGATCATGGTGGAAGAAACATAAAGTTGGATCAGGCTGAATTTATTGATTTGGGCCCACTAAGTAGGGACTCTGCATTTAACATTGCAGCTCAGGGAGTTAAAAAAGGTTCTGATAGTTTATTTTTTGGTTAGCTGAAATGTGAATTAAAAGATTGCCCACGGTGAGCAAGCTAGAAATGCCTGATCTCCCTTGGTTTAATGTAGTGGAAGGAACCTAAAGGCTTAGAGAGAGTGAGATGGTGGAGCGAATTAGTCACTTTAGACCTACTAATTCCAGCTGGAGGGGTCCAGAAGATATACCCTTGACCAATGCTTTGTGGAACAGATTTGGGAGGGTAGGACTTGCATCTTTGAAGAGCCGTGTAATTGCTATTCTCTGTATGTCAGATCTAACAGTGGGAACCACAGTCACTCAACTACAAAATTTAAATGCAGTGGGAATAATTGGATCCTGAGGCTTCAGGGGCCAAGTTGCAGCACTCACCCATCAAAGGCAAGGTGTGCATAGCTACTGTAATGAACAGCAGAGGCAAAGCAGCAAGAAGAGTAGTCTGACTCCTGCAGAGCTCTGGCATTGGCTAATTAATCACAGTGTTCCTAGAAGTGAAATTGATAAGAAATCTACTGCATTCTTACCTAATTTATATAAGCATAAAACTTCCAAGTCAAATGGACAGAAGACTAATTTTAATGATAAACACAAAGAATCACAGCCCCTCAATCAATTTCCAGACTTTAGCCTTTTTACAGATCAAGAACTGCTTGAATAAAGGGCAGGCCGGGTCCGCTTGAGGAAGGACCTCACTACACTACCAGCAGTTTATGCTGTACATCTTTCTCCCATCCTTCTCCGAGGCGACCTCTGGCCTTTCGCCAGGGTCACTGTGGATTGGGGAAAGGGAAATGATCAAACATTTCAGGGACTACTAGACACTGGCTCTGAGGTGACATTGATTTTAGGGGACACAAAACGTCATTGTGGTCCTCAAGTTAAAGTACGGGCTTATGGAGGTCAGGTAATTAATACAGTCTTAGCTCAGATTACCCTTACAGTAAAGGTCCAGTGGGTTCCTGTAGTCATCCTGTGGTCACTTCCCCAGTGCCAGAATGTATAACTGGTATAGACATACTTAACAGTTGGCAGAACTCCCATTTTTGCTCCCTGATTGGTTCGGTGAGGGCTATTATTGTGGGAAAGGCCAAATAGCCATCCAAGCTGCCTTTACCTAGAAAAATATTAAATCACAAACAATATTGCATCCCTGGAAGGGTTGCAGGGATTAGTGCCACCATCAAGGACTTGAAAGTCGCAGGGATAGTGATTCCCACCACATCCCCATTCAACTCTCCTGTTTGGCTTGTGCAGAAAACATATGGATTTAGAGAATGACAGTGGATTATCATAAGCTTAACCAAGTGGTGACTCCAATTGTAGCTGCTGTACCAGATGTGGTTTCATTGCTTGCGCAAATTAACACATCTCCTGGTACCTAGTATGCATCTGTTGATCTGGCAAATGCCTTTTTCTCCATTCTTGCTCACAAGACCTACCAAAAACAATTTGCCTTCATTGTCAAGGCCAGCAATATACTTTTACTGTGTTAATCAGGGGTATATCAACTTTCCGCCGTGTCACAATCTTATTTAGGGAGTACTTGATTACTTTTCACTTCCACAAGATATCACACTGGTTGATTACATTGACGACATTATGCTGATTGGAACCAGTGAATATGAAGTGGCAAACATACTGGACTCATTGGTGAGACATTTGCATGCCAGAGGATGGGAAATAAACCCAACTAAAATTCAGGGAACTTCTACCTCAGTAAAATTTCTAGCGGTCCAGTGTTGTGGGGCCTGTCGAGATATTTCTTCTGAGATGAAGGATAAGTTGCTGCTTTTGGCCCCTCCTACAACCAAGAAATGCCTTTTGAGTCTATTTGGATATTGGAGGTAACACATTCCTTATTTGTTTGCGTTACTCTGGCTTATTTGTCAAATGACCTGAAAGGCTGCCAGTTTGAGTGGGTTCCAGAACAGGAGAAGGCTCTACAATAGTTCCAGGGTGCTATGCAAGTTGCTCTTGGGTCGTGTGACCCAGCGGATCCAATGGTGCTTGAGGTGTCATTGGCATATAGGAATTCTATGTGGAGCCTCTGGCAGGCCCCCACAGGTGAATCACAGTGGAGGCCTCTAGGATTTGGGAGCAAGGCCCTGCCATCTGCTGCAGATAAATATTCTCATTTCGAGAGACAGCTCATGGCCTGTTACTGGGCTTTGGTGGAAACTGAAGGTTTGACTATGGGTCATCAAGTTGCCATGTGACCTGATCTGCCTATCATGAACTGGTGCTTTCTGACCCATCTAGACATAAAATGGATCATGCACAGCAGCATTCCATCATCAAATAGAAGTGGTATTTATGTGATTAGGCTTGAGCAGGTCCTGAAGGCACAAGTAAGTTACATGAGGAAGTGTCTCAAATGCCCCCTCTTGCCACCCTGCCTTCTCTTCCTCAGCCTGCAACGATGGCCTCATGGAAAGCTTCCTATGGTCAGTTGACAGAGGAAGAGAAGACTAGGGCCTGGTTCACAGATGGGTCTGTACAATTTGCAGGCACCACCCAAAAATGGACAGCTGCAGCACTACAGCCCTGTTCTAGGACATCCATGAAGGACAGTGGTGAAGGTAAATCTTCCAAGTGGACAGAAGTTTGAGCAGTTCATTTGCTTGTACACTTTGCATGGAAGGAGAAATGGCCAGATGTGAGATTATATACTGATTCATGAGCTGTAGCCAATGGTTTGGCTAGATGATAAGGGACTTGGAAGAAGCATGATTGGAAGATTGATGACAAAGAAATTTGGGGAAGAGGTATGTGAATGGACCTCTCTGAGTGGTAAAAAACTGTGAAGATATTTGTATCACATGTGAGTATTCAACAATGGGTGACCTCAGCAGAGGAGGATTTTAATAATCTAGTGGATAGGATGACCCATTCTGTGAACACCACTCAGCCTCTTTCCCCAGCCATCCCTGCCATCACCCAACGGGCTCATGAACAAAGTGGCCATGGTGGCAGGAATGGAGGTTGTGCATGGACTCAGAAACCTGGACTTCTGCTCACCAAGGCTGACCTGGCTACGGCCACTGCTGAGTGCCCAGTTAGCCAGCAGCAGAGACCAACACTGAACCCTCAATATAGCACCATTCCTCAGGGTGATCGGCTAGCTACCTGGTGGCAGTTTGATTATATCGGACCTCTTCCGTCATGGAAAGGGCAAAGGTTTGTACTTACTGGAATAGACACTTACTCTGGATATGGGTTTGCCTATCCTGCACACAATGCTCTGCCAAGACTACCATTCGTGTACTCACAGAATACCTTATCCACCATTATAGCATTCCACATGGCATTGCCTCTGACCAAGGCACTCACTTTCTGGCTAAAGAAGTGCGGCAGTGTGTTCATGCTCACGGAATTCATTGGTCTTACCATGTTCCCCATCATCCTGAAGCCACTAGATTGATAGAACGGTGGGATAGCCTTTGAAGCCACAATTACAATGCCAACTAGGTGACAATACTTCACAGGCCTGGGGCAAAATTTTCCAGAATGCCATGTATGCTCTGAATCAGCGTCCAACAAGTGGCACTGTTTCTCCTATACCAGGATTCACAGGTCCAGGAATCAAGAGATGGAAGTGGCACCACTAACTGTCACCCCTCATGATCCACTAGCAAAATTTTTGCTTCCTCTTCCTGCGATATTACATTCTCCCAGCCTAGAGGTCTTAGTTCCAGAGGGAGGAACACTGCCATCAGGAGACACAACAATGATTCCATTAAACTGGAAATTAAGATTGCCACCTGGACACTTTGGGCTCCTCCTACCTTTAAGTCAACAGGCTAAGAAGGGAATTACAGTGTTCGCTGGGGTGATTGACCTAGACTATCAAGATGAAATCAGTCTACTACTCCACAATGGAGGTAAGGAAGAGTATGCATGGAATACAGGAGATCCATTAGGGCGTCTCTTAGTATTGCCTTGCCCTGTGATTAAGGCCAATGGGAAACTGCAATAGCCCAATGCAGGCAGGCCTACAAATGGCCCAGACCCTTCAGGAATGAAGGTTTGGGTCACTCCACGAGGAAAAAAAATACGACCTGCTGAGATGCTTGTTGAAGGCAGAGGGACTACAGAATGGGTAGTAGAAGAAGGTAGTCATCAATACCAGCTATGACCACATGACTAGCTGCAGAAAAGAGGACTGTAATTGTCATGAGTATTTCCTTCTTCTTTTGTTAAAAACATGTTTGTGCATGTATACACTTGTACTAATAAAATATCTTCATTTTATTTCTTTTTTCCTTTATTACTTGACTTAAGATTTATTGACCTCATATTAGCGTTTAAGTATTGTTAACTTTATGTAATAGCATTTGGGTTGGGGATTGGTGCATTTCTGGTTGTAGGAAGGATAGTTGTATTATGTTGGGTGTAAGTATGACATTATTTTCTGTATTTGAAGATTGTGTATGATCTCAGGAGATGTGTATGGGTTCAAGTTGACAAGGGGCAGACTTGTGATAGTTAATACTGAGTGCCAACTTGATTAGATTGAAGAATGGGCAGTACTGATCCTGGGTGTGTCTGTGAGGGTGTTGTCAAAGGAGATTAACATTTGAGTCAGTGGGCTGGGAAAGGCAGATCCACCCTTAATCTGGGTGGGCACCATCTATTCAGCTGGCAGCACGGCCAGAATATAACACTGGCAGAAAAACGTGAAAAGACCTTTCTGGCTTAGCCTCCCAGCCTACATCCTTCTCTCGTGCAGGATGTTTCCTGCCATCGAACATCTGACTCCATGTTTTTCAGCTTTGGGAGTCAGACTGGCTTCCTTGCTCCTTAGCTTGCAAGCAGTCTATTGTGCGACCCTGGGATCGTGTGAGTTAATACTCCTTAATAAACTCCTCTTTATATATATATATATTTTTATCCTATTAGTTCTGTTTCTCTAGAGGACCATGATTAATACATTTACTTTTACCAAATGTTAGTATGCTTTTTTCTCCCTTCTCTCCCTTCTCCCCAAATAACCACATTCTACTCCAGTGGAAAAAAACTCTAAAACTCCTCCTATAATTTTATTCTTCTCAATTCTAGCATCTCTAAATAATCTATCTGCCAGCTCAAATATAGTTCCTTGTTGTCTAGTGACCCCCCCAAAACAAATTGTTTTCTTAAATAACCAAAGAGCACGGTATAAACCACTTCTAGTATGAAATGGAAAGAATGCAGTTCATAGAGAGAAGTGGTAATTCTGGGCAGTAGCATCTTGTAAACATTGTTAGACAGATACTGAGATAGCCTATCATCTTGGGCATGGGCTGTGTTTCATTAATAGGCTCTTAGTTTGTGGGCTGACTTAGTTTATGGGCTGAAATTATCCATGTTCTCATGTTCTCTGTGTCTCTTGCCTCCAACCTCTTGGAGGTTCTTCATTAACCAAGATTTTTCTTTCCACAACTGAAGTGGGTGTTGGAAAAATATATGCCTCTTGAGCTGAATACATTTTGGAACCTATTCTGTACTCCAAAATATTAAGACTGACAAACAGTATAAGCACTTTTCTGGCCAGTCTTCTGGATTTCTTTTGTCTTTTTAGTATACAATCCTCAAGAAATATAGTACATTTTAGGTCTATATTTTTCGGTTAGCTCCCTGGGTCAGAGAAAATACCCAACATTCTTTTAGACACAGAGTTCTCAAATCTACTTGATGTGTTTGCATTCTTGTCCCCAGGCCTTCTTCCTTGGCAACTTACTGGCAAACACCTTGAGTATATCATGCTTGACATGAAAACACACTGAATTAAAATGTGTTTTTCCCAAGATTTGTGTTGCTTAGTTTGCTAAGAGCTTTACTGACCCGTCGATGCTCAAGGCTTCTTAAAATTCATATATCTTTTTGATTTTGTTATAAAATAAGCTACATATTCCATCGTTTCATGTAAGTAATTTCTGAATTCATTCTTTAACATTTAATTTCTGCTTTCAAACTAACCCATTATTTTCTTAGTTAGCTTGTTTTGTTGTTGTTGTTGTTGTTTGGTTTGGTTTGGTTTGGTTTTTTTGAGAGAGTCTTGCTCTGTCACCCAGGCTGGAGTGCAGTGGCATGGTCTTGACTCACTGCAGCCTCCGCTTCCTGGTTTCAAGCAATTCTCATGGCTCAGCCTCCTGAGTAGCTGGGACTACAGGTGCATGCCACCATGCCTGGCTAATTTTTGTATTTTTGGTAGAGATGGGGTTTCACCATGTTGGCCATGATGGTCTCGATCTCTTGACCTCGTGATCTGCCCGCCTCGGCCTCCCAGCTCACTTTTATATCTTGTTGAAAGTATCCAATGATAGCCAACACTACTACTGATAATTTCAATCAATTTTCCCAAAGCCATCAAAAGCAGATAAACTTACTTTCAAACTAATACAAAAAACAGCTTAAGCAATATTTTTGCTAGTGCATATGAAACCCTATCTTGCCAAAATATGCCATAACTTGCATCACCACACGCTATTTTATCACAAGAGCAAAACCGTTTTAAGTATTTTAATGTTTTGTTTTTACCGAATTCCACTCCAACATACTAACTTCTATTATATATTAACAAAGGAAACACATACTAATAAATATTTCCCAAATCTCAAAGGCTTAAAGTAATAAAGGCTTATTTCTCACCCATGCCACAATGTGATTATTTGTTGACAGGCTTTGGGTTATAGGCGTAGGCTCTGGTCCACTCTTGTGGTTCTGCCATTTTCCTGGGCCCGAGTTCTGTACTCTTGTCTCTATTTCTGGCTATAGACAGAGAATAAAGGAAAATGAAGGGGATACATCTGCTCTTAGCTCTTAAGCCCTAGAGTTGACACACAGCCCTTTAAAAAAATTTATAAGTACAAACTAATCGCATGATCTCTCCCAGAAACATGGGAGCTCGGAAATGTTTCCAGAAGTGTAGCGATGAAATACAGGATAAAACAGAGGGAGTGAGCAGAACAGATACACAGTTACACATAAGAGAAAGTAAAATTAAAGTAGCTCTGTACTCACACCAAAAATAAACTTTATGTGTGCTACAGACATAAACATAATAATAAACACATTACACTTTAGGTATAATTATAGCAGAATACCTTAGGACTCAAGATTGTGAAAGATTTCTTAAACAAAATATTTTCTAAAAACTCATAGTGGACAATACTGTAATATTGATATGCATACAATTATTTTAAGAATTATTCATGAAAATACTTAATTCATAAGAATGATTCATAAAGACATAAATAAAAGTTTTAAAAGCATACAAATATATATTCAATATGTATACGTGATCAACAGTGCAATCTTTATTCTTTATTTTCTATATTTGCATAAGGTATGGGAATTTTCCACCGTTCTCTCAAAAGGGTAATAGTTTGGTGGGATATTTCTGGCCTCATTCCACCACTTCTGTCATTCCTATTTAAGGAATGAAGAGTTGATTTCCTGATTAGCGAATTGGGGACAAAAAAATAAACATGGTGTACATAGCCACTTTTTTCTTGTTTAATAAAACCACCCATTAAGAAGTAGTCATTCATAGCAGCTCCATGTGGTACACTTTCGAGGATAGGTTATGCATTTTGTGGCAGTGTAGAATGCCTGGGCTGTCGTCTGGAGGGGAAAGTTCAATTCAGTGGAAAGGATACTAGAAGCCTCTGTGGCCACTATGCAACTGCAGTTTCCAATTCAATTCTATTAGTAATTAAATTTGTATTTTATTCTCTAGTCATCTGATTTGTATATTTTCTTCTTAATGAATTCTGAACTTAGACAAGATTTAAGGGAAGGAAATAATTTACTATCCTAAGAGTCTAGCACAATGATAAATATGCGGGAAATTAAGGAAATAATTAAGAGGACCTCCTTGTGGGCTAAAAACTAGATCAAAGTTTTGCCTTGTCTGGTGGGTTGGCTTTTAGGCTTTGACTTTAGTCAGTGTGAGTCACAGGGTCCTTAATCACAATGATTTGTAGGAGTTATAACTGTGGGTCCGATATCTACCTGGTATTACCAGCACAGTCCTTGATAAGTACAGACTTTTTAAAACCCAGTATGGTTAAACTTAATTATATCCCAATTTAAACATCTTACCTTATAGAGATTGGATTATAGGTAAAAGGGGTAGTGAGAACACAGGTTACTGCTTTATTTTGAAAATTCATTATTCTTGCATATATTGCCTTTTAAGCCTTTATAAGTGAGAGAAAAATCTGTTGCTTTTATTATGTTTTGTAGTCAGACTTCTAAGCTATGATGTTTTTAACTTTAAAGATGGTTCATTTATCAGAAAATTTGCTACACTTTTTAATTGCATGCACTTTTTAATTCTAACGATATCTTTGTGGAAACTTTTTATTTTCTTATGTGCATTCATAACTAGAAAATAGTGGTTATTTTATTGATTCCTTTTTTATCTAAAAAGTAACATCTATTACTTTTTCATACTTTATCACTGGCTAGAAATTCAAGTTCCATGATCAATTGGTGATCTTAATCATCCTTGTCTTACTCCCTCAGAGAGTAATTTTTAGTTTTACTACTAGGTTTAGTACATTGATACGTATATTATATTAAGGAAGTGTCCTTTATTTCTTAGTTTGAGAAGAGTGTATCATCTGAGATGATTTGACTTGTTACAAATGCTTTTCTTCTGTAGTGTTTGAGAATATATACCTCTTAGGTATATATTCAATAAAGGTGGTCAATTAAGGTGGTCAATAATATTACTGAATTGCTAAATTTTCAAACCAACTTTGTATTTCTAGAATAAATCCAATTGTGTTTTATGTTATTTTTGTAAGTATTGCTGAATTGATTTCTTAATATTTTAATAAATATTTCCATTTTTGCTGATATATAAAATAGAAGTGCATATACATGTGCTTCAGATGGCCTATACAAAAATGATCATAGCATCATTGTTTTCTGTAGCTAAAAATGGGCAAAAATTCATCTAAATGCAAACATAAATATATTGTGGAATAGTCATGCATTAAAACACTTAGGATCAGTTAGAATGAATCAAAAAGATGTACATGCAAAAGCACTCATAGATATCACGAAATTATACTGAGCAGAACATCCAGCTACAAAATAATACATCTGATGTGATTTCATTTATAAAATTTAATAAACACTCTGTGATTGGGGACAATAACACTAGAAATAGGGGGTTTGATTTTGTTCACTAATTTCCTGAGCTTGAGGCTGTTGTAGTTACTATCTTTCAGTCCTTTTATCCCTGACACACCATACCCCTGTCACCGTAGTCTTAATAGTTAAGACAAATGTGGCATGGGACAGAAATTTAGGGCTGGTAGTGAGTAGAAAATGTCTCCACTACATTTTCTAGCAGTAAAAACTGTGAGGAGACCCCCCTTGGGTGCTCTCCATTTCCCCTCTTCACTAGTTGCTAAGCTTGAAGAAATAAACAGAATAGTTGGCTGATTAGCTTCATCTCTGTCTGTCTCATATTGCTGCCTTGCCTTTACACATAGAAATTTGAGTTATTCTTCCTGGCAGGATTTCTGGAAGAGGCTCAGGGGCTATTCAATAGAGAAGTTGAAGTTGTTCAGCAGTGCCCATGGTTCTGTAGTTCTGTAGATACAATTAGTTATGTCAGAAAATTGTAAAAGCCCATCTGCCCACTTATCTAGCTACATTTTCCAACACAATGTTTTGTATTTTATATCTTTATATCTATCTATCTATCTATCTATCTTTCTATCTATCTATCTGTCTATCTATCCATCTGATATGATCTGTCTATCTAACCTATCTATCTATCTTGGTTTGATTTGTATATGTTTCTTCATAGGTTTTGAATTTAGAAAATTTTAACTAGAGAGTAATTATCACCTTTGTATACTCCACAACAGGGAAGATTCATATATCAAGAATATAATCATTTTTATGGATAGCGATGGACAAAAAGGGATGGAGGTTGTAAAGATGCCTGATTACATTAGTAATCAAGAATATGTGGCCCTTCCCTCCAACATAATAAAAAGAGATTTTATTTTACAACCACCAGAATACAAACATTTAAACGGATGCAAGAGTTGATGAGAATGTGATGAAATGGGAGGTAATGATGGAAGTAAATAAGCAGAATTTTGGAGGGCAATTCAATTTGGCAATGTGAAGTTCATTTGAATAGGAACGTAACCTTTAACATCTAGGCATATGTTGCTAATAACTCACTACATGCATGTGCTTGAGAAGACACAGGTAGAAAGTCTCTCACAGCTCACAGTAATAGTGAATAATCAAACCAACTAAAATGCCCACGATGGATAATTGGATGTTCATACAATGGTGTATTTGCAAATGAGTAAATTATAGCCTTATTTACCATTTTTAAATAAAAATTGCATATAACATTTACTAAATAGAACAGAAGGATATGTCATAAAAAAGTAAATATTTATTTCAGTTCTTACTCTCTGTTGAGTATATTCTGCTTACTCACCACACACAACAACTTGTTGAAATAAGTATTATCATCTCCATTATACAGATGCAAAAAATGAGACACCAGAAGGCTAAGAGTCTTCCCAGGATCACACATGGCAAGCATGTGGAAGAGTGGATATTGAATAAATCTTGGTATTCCAGATATTAGGTTTTAAACTGGAAATCTCCATTGCATTTTATTACTTACACGATACTTATAATAAGGCATTATTTATATAAAATTCAGAAACATAAAGTACAGTGTTCTATATTGCAATGAATATAAACATATACAGTAATAATCGTCTATACGATATAAGAAAAAGTGAGAATAGTAGTTAAATCTAGAAAACAAGAAATAAAATTAACATTGGGGTTATAAAGATGATTTCAATATTATGTGGTATAATATTCCCTAAAATTCTTTGAGGCAAATATAGGAAAGTTTTAAGATACTATATAAATGGTTGAGAGATAGTTTTTTACATATATATTTTACTGTTTTATTTCTGTGAAAAATATTTTATAAGATACTTTTACAAGAAAGTTAAATATTAGCAATGAAAGACTGAACATTTTATTTTACTCAGTCCTCCTGAGGAAAACTAGAAAACCTGCGGACACAAAAAATAAAAATAAAAAAATTTATCATTTGGAAGTCATCAGATATCCCCTAAGTCTGTGAGATTTTGTGGTGGAGAATCTTGGGGAAGAGGTAGAGAATCAAGAGACTGGCATTTAGAGTGAATTTTCCCTTTCATCTGATTGTCAGTTTTTAAAGTTGTGGCTAAGAGTCTGAGAAAATCTGCAGGGGATGGGGCAATTACAATTCAGAAGCTGCCATGGTGCAAGGTCTTTGTGAACTTTCAGGCTCATACACAGAACTAAAACTTAAACATGTATTTTCTTTTTCTTTCTTTTTTTTTTTTTTTTTGTTTTAGACGGAGTTTTCCTCTTGTTGCCCAGGCTGGAGTGCAATGGTGTGATCTCAGCTCACTGCAACCTCCGCCTCCCGGGTTCAAGCAATATCTCCTGCCTCAGCCTCCCAAGTAACTGGGACTACAGGTGCGTGCCACCGTGGCCGGCTAATTTTGTGTTTTTAGTAGAGATGGGATTTCACCATGTCGGTCAGGGTGGTCTCCGACTCCTGACCTCAGGTGATCCACCTGCCTCGGGCTACCAAAGTTCTGGGATTACAGGAGTGAGCCACTGTGCCCGGCCCATGTATTTTTATTATAAAATAACCTGAATATAATAATTCAACAACTGAATATAAATGGATGACTCTAGAATTCTATCACAGTATTAGAGAAAATGCCTATCACATAATGTGTGCTATTCTTTCTCTTAACTTAAAAAAGAAAAATAAACTTTCCCTTAACCCTATTTCTGCTCTTGCAATTGTTCCTTTATTCTGTTCCTCTTCATAGCAAAACCATTTAAAGCAATTATCTGTAAGTCTTTGTCAGCAATTCCTTTTAAACATACTTTAATCAGGCTTTTAGCCTGAGCATTCTATCAAAACTGCCTTTAACTAAGTTACCAGTGACCTCCAGATTCCTAAATCCAATGGTCAATTCTCAGTGTTCATTTTACTTGATACCTTGACAATATCTAAAATACTACATATGTATTAACTCTTTAATCCAGAAGTTCACTTTGTAAACTTACTGTAAACATAAACATCTGGAAATATGACAATATTATATGCATGAACGTATTCATTGCAACATTAATAGTGCTTGCAAAATATTCTAAATAAACTAACTGTCCAAGCATAGAAGATTAGGTAAATTAATGATGGTGCCTACACAAAATAAAGTACTATTAAGTTGTAAAATAAAGAAAGAGGAATAGCTCTATAAATATATATGGACTGATTTCTGAGAAACATTAACTGAATAAGAGCAAAGTGCAAAGGAACATTTGCATCTACTTGTATTTACAAAAAGATTAGAAAAATGACTAAACCATAAACAGTTACAATGGGTCAGGGAAAGTGACAGGAGAAAGCAATCGGGGAAAAAATAACAGCACTCTGAAAATTCCACTTTGTGTAGTTTTGGCCTTTGAGAGAATGTAAGTATTTTTTCATATTCAGAAAATCAAATCAAATTAACAAAAATGAGAAGAAGAGGAAAAGAACACCTAAAACTGAAAGTAAATTATAATAAGTTATAGCAGTTCTATTTTGAGAAAATAACCATTCAGAAAGAAAAATAATAATAAAGGATTAATCCAAGTAATTTATGATTCGAATATTTCATGATATATACTTCATCTTGAATGTAGTTGGGTTGGTAGTGAGGAAACTACAGACAGATTCTCAACTCCTTGTATTTTTACTTTTGTAACAGAGGCATCAATTATAGTTATACTACAGAAGTGAATAAAAAAGGAAAAGTGGTAGTATCATTTAGAGCCAAGTTTTTCACCTTGACAAAAAATACACACACAAAAAAAGAGAGAGAGAAATATGTATATATATGTGTGTGTGTTTGTGTGTACATGTATGTATAAAATACATACATTTCTTTTGCCCTTACCTTTATCTGCTGAAGGGACCCAGAAAAAGATACAAAATTATTAATGAACAAATCTAGGGCTATAATACTATTTCCCACTAAAGTAGGCTGGGGCAAGATAGGAACGAGATGAACCTGAAATATTTTGTTATGCTAATTGTAGGGAAGTTCTTGTAAAAAGAATAGGCACATGTTACAATGACACGGGAACCAGGCAGACAGGTTTATGCTGATCAAATATAGTATAATTTGAATGCCCAAATCACTGTAAGTACAGTAATAATTTATAAATGATTGAAAAGTTGAGAATGCCAATTATAGAGAGATGAATACTAGATAGATAGATAGACAGATAGATAGATAGATAGATGGATAGATGATAGGCAGATGATAGATAATAGATAGATGATAGATAGATAGATAGACAGATGTAAAAAGAGAGGGCCTTTGCTTACAGTGGAATGTGCAGTGTGAATGGTAAATGTGGAATAACTGCTGGAGTCAGAAATTCATCATTTTGCAACCTCCATTTTAAAGATAGGACCAGGAAAAAATTGACAATGCATGCTAAACCCCAGGGGAAATTTTGATGTGGAGTAGGATATTTCCATGGTCCTAAAAGAGCTACTGTGAGATTGCTTATTAGTTGTATAGAACTGAAATAGTGCCGATAAAATGGTGAAATAGGAAAACAACTTGAATGGATTATCAAAGTTGGTATTCCAGGAAAAGAGATAGATGGATATGTGCCTCCAGAAATCATATACTGAGGAGGAAGTGATATCACTTATTACTCCAGCTGGAAATGCGTAATCTCAGTGTAATCATGGGGGAATCTCAGGCAAACCAAAAGTGAAGAATATTCTATGAAAATAGTGGCAGGGTAATGGTGAATTTTTCAAAAATATCAATTTCATAAGAGATAAAGAAAGGCCATTGTAATTACTGCAAAATAAACAAAGGAAAATGACATGATACAAAAGGCAATACCTGATTCTAAAGTTGATCCTGTGCTTGGTCAATTGACAAAACAAGACTATTGATATTAGATCAGATAAATATTATATTGTATTTAATTAATGACTTCCAAACTTTTACTGTAATAATATGAGAATAACCCTCTTCTAGGAAAAAAAAAAGCACACTGAAGCATTTAGGAATAAAGATAAAGAGCCATGCTCTATGCAAGTTACTCTCAAAAGAAGAATTGTTCACTGACGTACTTAGTGATCCCTGAATATGCCAGACTGGCTCTCACATCAGGCCCTCTCCATTTGCTGCTCCTTATGTAAGGAAACTCTACTCCCGAACATGCATCAGATATGTTTCCTTACATCTTTCAAGTGTTTACTCAAAGACCTGCACCCTTCTGAGAGTCATTCTCTGTTTAAAATTGCCAGTCCCCCAAATGCACTGCCAACTTCACATTTCTCTACGATGCTTATCATCTTTTAATGCAGTGTTCAATTAATTTATTCATCTTGTTCCACTTTCCCATGCTAAAATGCAAGCTTCAAGATAGCATGGATTTTTATATTCAGTTTGTTCTTTCCTATTGACCCATCTCCTTGAACACTGCCTCATTATAATAGGTGCTCAATAAAGACTTTTGTGATTTAAGATCTCCGCTTTGGTTTCATTTGATATTTAGAATAAAATAATCAATGAATATTGCTTCTACCAATACCTAGAATAAACTTTATATGAGTAATAGCAGTGATCATTTTGTCTATTGTATTTTAATGAGTCATATCTGGAATAGGTTAATATAATGAATGCTACAGAAAGTGAAAAATGTCCACTTAGCTGTGAATCCTGAATAAAAGGATCATAATGCTGAATAAAATAATTCTGAATTAAAGGCTTTATAATCCTGAAAAGGTTTTATTAGCATACTATTTTACCTCTTAGAAACAAATGATTTCGCTCCTGCTAGAAGTAGTAAATGGAAGAATTCACTGGTTTTATTCTCGTGGATTTTTCTTCTCTCCTTCACTTAATGCACCTGAGGTGCTGCTGATAAGCAGGAATGAAATTCGACAAATATTCTCTGATTTATTTTTGCTTTTCAAGTGTGCAAAACCCAGGCTCAAATCAGAAAGCCAGAAACCTTGTTATGATGTCAAAATGGGAATGAAATTAGAAGAGAGCATTTTCAGACAAAATATGCATTTGTATGTGAACATAAGTATTAAACCTCTGAGTAACAAATTAGCAGATTTCACGCCCTCTTGGAAGAACAATTGCATTATATCAGTCATTGATTTGGCTAACTTTGACTTACCAACTGTTAAGTGCATAGGGAATTTTAGTAAACAAAACAAGTACTGTTTATTCCCTCACTGAGGTTACTACATCACAAAGACATGGATTCAATAATTCATTTAGAAATGTTGATGTTGACTCACTTGTTTAGTTTTGCTTTTGTTGCGTGTGCTTTTGGTGTCAAATCCAGAAAATCATTGACTAGACCAATGTCAAGTTTTCTGCTATTTTCTTCTAGCAGTTTTAAAATTGCACATCTTACATTTAATTATTTAACACATTTAGAATGTATTTTTGTGTATGTTGTAAAACAAGGATTTTACTTTTTATTTTATTTTTTCAAGTGGGTATCCACCTTTCCCAACACCTTACACTGAACAGTCTTTTTCCTCATTGTGTATTTCTGATATGCAATAGACAAAATGAGATGTAAATTTCTGGTAAGCATGCCATTGATACATGAGCTAGTCAACTTGAATTACAATATAAAAATGGGACCTCTAGAGGTAATCTATGGAGATTGGGGAGATGTTGATCAAAAGATAGAAAATTTCATTAGGCAAAGGAATAAATTCAAAAGATCTATCATACAACATGGTGACTATAGTAATTAACAGTGTATTGTATACTTTAAAATTGCTAAGGAAGTAGATTTTAAGTGTTATTACCACAAAAAAGGTAAGTATGTGAGGTAATGCATATATTAATTAGCTCACTTTAGCCATTCCATAATGTATACATATATTAAAACATAACGTTATACATCATAGAAATGTAAAAATTATATTAACTTGAAAATATTTTTAAAAAGTAGTACTAACAAGAAACAAATCACGACAGATGCTATTTTATTTGAAATAAAAATTCTGTCAATTCAGTGATCAAAAAATTCCAGATTGTAGTTTGATTTGTTAGAAAATATGCTACTGAATAGAAAGAACATTCTGATATTTTCTATCCTGCAAGACACTGTTGTGTTACAGTTAAAATCTAATTGAATGGGGCTGAGAAGATGAATGAGAACATTCCTAATACAAATAATATACCTGACAGATTGTAGCATGCATGGCATATGCAAATATACTTCTAAGACTCAGGGTGTTTGTGTTAATTGTGTGATCTTCAAGTTTCACAAGAGAGTGTGAACTGGGTAGAGTTTATTCATTTTGGAAATGCTTAAGAGAAATAAACTACCACAACATGCAAAATATGTATCCCAGTAGCAACAGAGGAGTTCACAAAAAAAGTACAAGGTCTAAACTCACCATTATGCCCAGGAACCTGACTTACTGAAGTGTCAGGTACATTCTGGCTATTTCTCTAAAGGTAATGTTTCATCTTTAAGATGACTTCCTTATTTACACAGTACCTGGATTTATGGCTTATAAAGACACTATGCGCAGTGCTAGACTGAATTTTTCATGTTATTATTTGTATTTAGAAGAGAGGTCACTGCTGCATTCACAAAGATTGCAGCTTCTGATGGTTTGGCTATGAGAAAATCAGTGTCCATTATCAGATAATATGTCTCTGAGAAACAGAGCCTGAAAATAAGTTAGGATTGTACGACACATAAATATGTAGACATATAGTTTGTATATGTATACACATGCACGTGTATATTAGCGAGGGGAAACTTAACTTTTAGTATTAATTGTTGCTCACAAGGCTGTGGATTAGCTGGGCTCACTCACAGGTTTGCAGTCAATCCTGGGTCGGATATGCAAGTCTACTGATCTACATTGTACTCTCTCTTATTTGTTGGTTCCTCTGGATTTCAGTTAATTCAGGACAATCATGCCTAGGTCTGCTTGGTCTACTAGCGTTTCTCTATGTTGTGTTTCATCTTCTCGCAGGCGATCCTGTACTACTCATTTGTATGTGAGCAGAATTCCAAGAGAGACGAGAAAAACAAAAAGGTCTGGAACCTAGGCACAGAACAAGCACATCATCAGTTCCACTACACTCTATTGGCCGAAGAAAGTCACAAGGCTAGCTCTAATTTAAAAACTCCTCAGCTCTAAATAGTATTTTCGTAGAAAGGACCACTCCACACTTACTATCCTGTCATTTTGTTTAATTCTCTGGTCAGCATGTGTAACTGTGAGAAGCTTGAATGATTACTTCTATGTTTTGTTTATGCTTATTATCTATCTTCCCAGAGGAGAACTTTTTCCTTTTAAGGGTTTCTGCTATTAAGGGTTTTGTCCATTGTTTTAACCCCAGCAAGTTCAATGGCTCTGGGAGGGTTCATATGTTGTACTCTAGCAAGTGAACTGTTTCACATCTAGGATTAAAAAGGCAGAAGGTAGGATAAATAAAACAAAGCTAATTTTATCATATTTATGAGCATACATAAAAGCATCCAAAATGAGGTAATATGCATCTTAACATACCAGTTCACCAGTTTATTCATTATTAGCAGAAAATTAAAAAAAATTAAACCTTAAATAGTAATTTATTCAATAAGCAAATTATTCATTATAACATAGATCATGAAAGTTTTTATTTTTTACACCCTCATTTTAGGAAATAAAGCTAGATTTGTTAACTGTGAATTTTATTCCACTGCCTGTGCTTTATTGTACCAGGAAAATGAAATAAATTATCCACCTTAAATGAAGGAATATATTAATAAATTGTGATCACTTGTATTCTGTGAATCATCTCTTTTGCATTATAAAAAAAATTAACGTCTCTCCCTACCCTGAATAATTTATGTACTTTCCTCAGTCTTTGCAGTAGCATAATAAATGTACTATATTCCCAGCAAGTTGATGATTCAATACATAAAGCATAAAACATTTTTTTAAGTGAGTTACCAGGTTGATAATTCTAAGTCATTCACCTACTAATTATCAACTAGGCTGTCATTCAAGTTATGCAATCTAAACCTTTTTCAGTTATCTGTCTGATCTGTCTGCATTAGATTTTCATCAAAGATTACCAAGTAAGTATAATTCTTAATTTTTTTTGATTTCTCTAAAAAAGAGAGCTTCTGTTTCATGAGGCTTAAGACCTAGTGGTCTAAAGGTAGATCCTCAGAGTCCTCATTCTGTTCTCTACCTTTAATAGTTAAATGAATTTGGGCAATAATTTTTTTCTCTAAGGCACAGTTTTCTTATATATATGATGAGGCTAGGAAAGATTTTTAGTGTTGTAAGGTTGATAAAGTGATTAAGTAATGCAATTATTATAAATTGATTAGGACTTTATGTATCACATAGATATTTATAAGAAAATATATAAATTTAGTTATTAATAAGTAGAATTTATAATTCACCAATTAAAAGGTAAATATTCTTTCATTAATATCAGGAATACATATTGATTGTAATATTATTTCCTATAATTGATAATTTTTAAGGTGAGAAATTTCAATATTTAATTTGATTGCAATAGAAACATGAAATGATGAAAAAGAGTATTACATACTGCATGTTTTTTTCTCCCTCAACACAGATACGATGAAACCATAAACATATTTTTGCTTCATTTTTTAAAGAACTCAACCCAAAGCAAAGCTCATGTTAAATGCAAATAAATGTTGTTAGTAAAATCCAGGCAATGAAAGGTTATGGAAACTGCTAACACAGGTATTCACAAGTGAATCCTGGGTTTCTTTCACTAAATGAACTACTGCAGATGTCAAATGGCTGAGATGGCAGAAGTTCGCTTTGATGTGACCATTGAAGTAAATAAATAGATAAAACAAAACAGAGGTGTTATTCTCTTGTGTAGGGTAGATGTCTGCTATGCAAAATAAGCTATTTCCTATCCAAATTACAATTTTACTTGTTAGCTCTTTTTTTGTTTTAATATATCTATTTTTTATTATACTTTAAGTTCCAGGGTACATGTGCACAACATGCAGGTTTGTTACATATGTATACATGTGCCATGTTGGTGTGCTGCACCCATTAACTCATCATTTACATTAGGTATATCTCCTAATGCTATCCCTACCCCCTCCCTCCACCCCACAACAGGCACCGGTGTGTGATGTTCCCCTTCCTGTGTCCAAGTGTTCTCATTGTTCATTTCCCACCTATGAGTGAGAACATGCCGTGTTTGGTTTTTTGTCCTTGCGATAGTTTACTGAGAATGATGATTTCCAGCTATATCCATGTCCCTACAAAGGACATGAAGTCATCTATTTTTATAGCTGCATAGTATTCCATGGTGTATATGTGCCACATTTTCTTAATCCAGTCTATCATTGTTGGACATTTGGGTTGGTTCCAAGTCTTTGCTATTGTGAGTAGTGCCGCAACAAACATATGTGTGCATGTGTCTTTATAACAGCATGATTTATATTCCTTTGGGTATGTACCCAGTAATGGGATGGCTGGGTCAAATGGTATTTCTAGCTCTAGATCCCTGAGGAATCGCCACACTGTCTTCCACAATGGTTGAACTAGTTTACAGTCCCACCAACAGTGTGAAAGTGTTCCTATTTCTCCACATCCTCTCCAGCACCTGTTGTTTCCTGACTTTTTCAAGAAACATCGTCAGGAAGTTCTGTATAGCAGAGAGCACAGGGAAGGGAGAGTTTTATTGCAGAGGCCCGTAACTGCAGGAGAGGGTCAGAGAAGCAGAGGACAGGGATGATAAGCTACTAAACCAAGATCTGCAGCGGTATAGCCCGGAAAGATCACAGGGTGTGCAGACAGCAGGAAAAGCAAGAGCGATGGAAAGAACTTAAAGCAAGACCTGAAGAGCACTAACATAGAACGGGAAATTACCAAGAAGGGACAGGAAACTGTGACTATTCACAGAATGATGGAGAAACATTAAAAACTCTAGTAATAACACTGATAAAGTAGGTATCAATGAACAAATGAAGCCATTCCAATAAATTAGCCACTGGAATCTGTGAAATCAACAGAAGTGTTACTTAACAAGATGACAGGTGTTAGTTCAGTATTAGGTTATGATGTGGTTGGGCTTTGTGTCCCCACCCAAGTCTCATCTTGAATTGTAATCCCCATAATTCCCATAATCCCCACGTGTCAAGGGAGAGAGCAGGTGGAGGTAATTGAATCACGGGAGCTACTTCCTCTATGCTGTTCTTGTTATAATGAGTTCTCATTAAAGCTGATGTTTTTATAAGGCACTCTTGCCCCTTCACTAGGCACTTCTCCTTCCTGCCACCTTGTGAAGAAGGTGCCTGGCTTCCTCTTTGCCTTCTACCATGATTGTAACCTGCCTGAGGTCTCCCTAGCCATGCTGAACTGTGAGTCAAATAAATCTCTTTCCTTTATAAATTACCCAGTCTCTGGCAGTTCTTTATAGCAGTATGAAAATGGACTTATACAGGTTATGAATTCCCACTTAATAAAGTAGAATTGGTACAAAGAACAATCCTATCCTTTCCATCCATCCATCCATCCATCCATCCATCCATCCATCCATCCATCCACCCATCATTTTATCCTTGTATCCATCCATCATCAATTGATAGTAGATGAATCAGTCTAACAATCTTTCATTAAGTATCTAGCACTGTGCTGAATATTTGGGATATGCACATGACAGGCATTTTATATTTTAAAACGTACAGCTAGGTTCTGGTGTTCTATAGCACGGTAGGGTGACTGTAGTTAGCAATAATGTAGTGTGTATTTTAAAATGGATAGAAGAGAGGATTTTGAGTTTTCTCACTACTAAGAAATGACAATGATTTTCAGGTGATGGATACCCTAATTACCCTGATTTGATCATTATACAACATACACATGTATTGAAACATCACACTGTTTCCATAAATATATATATATATATAAAATTAATCATATGTCAGTTAAAAATTAAAACTTAAAATATTTATTTGTATTTTTAAATTCTGGCTATATAGATTTGTTAATAATGTTGAAAACTAACTTGAATTTAGTCATCTGTTATTTAAAGTTCATTTGTGAACTCATTTTTAGCAGAAATGCTTAATGTGCAGGCTCAGTTACCCAGCAGTTCAAAGTACTTACTGCCTATTCAGGATTATACTAAACATTGCATTATTGAGTATAACATTGAAGAGATCCTAGCTGGAATAGGGATATTCTTTTGGCAACTAATATTCATAATTACCATAAAATAATTTCACTCTAAGTCCTTTAATCAACTATTTATTAAAAAGCATATTAAGGAATATAATTTTCTAAATATTGGTGTAATTTCTGTATGTGTATATGTATACATTTAATCAGAAACAATTCTCATGTTACAAAAATAACAAACTCTAAATTACCTCTCTAAGCATACTATTGCTGTCTTTTTAAAGTTGGTGTTCATAGAAAAAGTGAAAAATCCATTATTATCACAAAATCTTCTGAAGAGAGTCCTGACATATGTTACGATTTAATAACATTTGTAAATAATATCAAAGGCCTAATGTATCATTCTCTTTTTATTTATAAATTAGCCATTCAAATCTGTATAAGACATGAAAGTGTTTTAATGCCAAATTATCACATATAATTTTGTGAACAAAAAATATCTTAGAAATAACAATGTGAAAGGATGCAAACAAATATTAAAATTACAGTAAATAGTATTTAATTATTTGCCTGTTTCTACATATTCCACTAAATATCAACAGATCTTTACTGATGGTGATGATAATTCTATGCTTGGCTGACATGTAAAGTAGGATAAATTAAAGTGAAAAAAAAAACACCTAAAAACAAAGTTATAAATTATCCATAAAACCATTATTACCTATCTGACATTACTGGTTAAAGTACCATTAAAAATTCCTTAAGCAGTTAACATTTTACTGTTATTTGCCTCCCTGTTGAGTAATCACCAAAAAAGGTGACATCATTTTAACTAAACATAAATAATCATAGTTTGACTTAGTGATTGGGATGGTTAATGTTATGTGCAAACATGCATAGGCCACAGTACTAGATATTTGGAAATACCAATCTAGATGTTGTTAAGAAGATATTTTAGATGAGATTAAAATTTAAATCAGCAGGCTTTGAGTAAAACACATTAAGCTCCATAATGTGGCTGACCCTCATCTGATCAGTTGCAAGGCCTTAATCAAAACGAAAATGAGGTCCTCCGAGGAAGAGGAAGTTCTGCCTCTAGAGATTTCTTCAGACTGCAGCTATAACATCTGCTCTTTCTTTGGTCTTCAGCCTCTTGGTCTGCAGTGTGAAGTTTAGACTTGCAGGCTTCAAAATGATAAAATCAATTTATTTCCTTGAAATAAATCTCTCTCTCTTTCTCTGTGTGTGCCTGCGTATGTGTGTAAAATACGTATACATTATTGCTTCTGTTTATCTGAAGAACTCTGATTAATACAGTAAATGTAGATAAATTATTGGTTATTCTTTTAAACAACTTTATTGAGATGTAATTGATTACAAAGAACTGTTCATATTTAATGTGCACAATTTGATGACCTCGGACATATTCAAACACCTGTGATACCATCACCACAATCAAGGTAATAGATATACCCAATATCTCTCAAAGTTTCCTTGTGTCCTTTTGTTTTGTTTTTAGAAATTAGTGGTAATTTTTTAATATGTTGAGTAGAAAATTACATAATAAAAGAGATTTCCTTGAAACTTTGAACACTGTTTATGCTGGCGAGTATTATTATACGCATTCAGTGATTCTATTTTTATTCACTCGCTGATAACCATAGGAAAAAATAGTGCTGAGCAGATTTTATCATTTAATTTAATTTTCATTTGGGGCAGTTTTCAGTTCAGTCAGGATGGCTTTTCAGACTTCGGAGTTTTTTTATTTAAGAGATAGCATAACAGCATTGTAAAGCAATTGCACCAATTTATTGAAGGAGTCAATCCAATTTCTGCAAGTTCACTACTGTCATTTCTGGTTTCTTGTACATGCATTGATTATATCAACAGAATCTTAGATGGTTCTTTGAATACCTGACTTTATTGCATTAAAAGCTGAAATCTGTTATCTACATAGATACTTGAGAGACTTGCCTTTCTATATTTTAGATGTAAATAAATTGGCAAATATATCCTAAAGACTCTATGGTTAAATATGAATTCCCTGAGGTTTGAGATATATGTATATGTATATATATTTTCAAGTGTGTGTCATTGAAATAATTCCAGAATTGTTGTTTAAAACCTGTATATTATACATATTTTTTATTCCTGCCATTATTATTACTAAAATGTCATTCCTTTTAAAATTTACTCAATTTATATCAGCAGAAAACAATCACCATCTGCCTTCCCTTATACAAATATAATTTCAGAATAGCAATTGGCTTTCTATCTATAATTTTTGGCAATAGTTTCTCAGCAGAGCTAGTAACTAAAAAAATGGGGCTTAGCCAATCTGAGGTGTTCATTGTGGCACTTTTAGAAGTATTTCTGTGGACTTGGAAATGATTTTGAAAAGATTGCTAGGGTGATGTTTTTAGTATCCCTATTTGAGTAATGTAAGACCAAAGAGTGTTGTAAGAAAATATGATTCGGAGATGCAATCTGAAACACTGATTTATTAGGCACTATCAATAATGTAAAAAATATTTTAGCATGCATCTGCTGTTGTACTTTTCCTCCCTTATGCCTCTATTAATTAAATTGAGATCATATTTAGTAATTCTCTTTCCTCTATTACATACATAAATGTCACTTATTTATCCACAACTGAAGTTCAGAAACATCACTATATCAGCATACAATATCATACTCATTTCAAAAATTTACATTTAGATCAGATTTGACAGCTAATAAAGATCCAAGTGTCCTGAGAATGCTTGTTTAGAAAACCTAATATTTCAAGTTGATGTGTTTGCATTTATCCTTCTACTGCTACCTAACTACTTCAGTGTTGATGGAGTATAGTTAATACTTCATTGCTTTGAGTGCGGACATGAAAAATTTCGTGTTAAGTACATGTTTAGATATTTATCCTACTAAAATTTTAAGTGCTGATTCATTACTAAGTTGTTTCTTCCTTAGTTGAAAAGAAACTTTTTTAATATTTCTCTTCCATAGGATAAAATTGCATGTACATTTGTTTTTATTTGCCTTATAAACTAATCTTATTTTTTTCCTAATTTATATTTTCAACCATAACAAATTTTCTTCCTTTGAGTTCAAGAAATCTACTACATCCTACTGTTGTTTGCAGTCAATTACTAAGGAATTAAGTTCAAAAATACTTTTCATAGTTTCCTGGTAATCTTTCTCACATCTAAGTTCTGTACATCTTTCTAAAAGTTTTATTTGGTGTCCATGTATTTGCCATAGGAAAAAATGGAGTATCCTGAGTAACCTCTTCTTTTCTGTTGACAATTGAAGTGATATGTGATGCTTTCACTACAAATTCAGTCTACAAATATTCTTGCTTGCTTCCATTGTCTAGATGGATGTTTCTTTTTTCTTCTCCAAGATGACTTTGTTGATATGTACTCAAAATTCTGTCATTTTCTGTACCTTCTGGGAACTTGCTCAGTCCATTACCCCACTTGTTTCATGGATCTTTATCTGTCTTGTTTCCATTGGCTCCCTCATAGGAGCTCATAAATCTCAAGCTTAAAAAGCAGCATTCACTCTGGCCCTGCTCCTTTCTAGAGCTTATATCTCTTTATTTCCATAACAATGATAGAAAAACAATAGCCTACCCTTGCTGCTTCTATTTTTTAACCTCCTAATGATTTTTCTAAAACTACCCTGGCTTCTACTTTTTTATCTTTACCTGAATTGCTTTTCTTAAGTTCCTGATGACCTCCTCATTTCTAAATAAAAGAGGAATTCTTCAATTCTTCATCCTTTTGACTCAATAATATACATAGCCGTCTCTTACCCTGCTTCACAGTCATAGACTATGTTTCCCAGCATCCTTGGTACAAGTCGTGCATGGTACCATGTTTGAGTTCCGGCCAATAGAATGTGGAAGCATGTGACATATGTCACTTTCAGGCCTGCCTTACAAAACCTCTTTCATAGTACTCCAAGCTTTCTCTGTTTACCAACTGGTTAATTGCAGAGACTCCAGAAGAACGGTTTGCAAATATTGGAAAACAGTGGAGTTAAAGAAAAGCTCTAGTTTCAGAATTCTCGGTACAACGAAGTTGACAAGTTGTTCCTGTTTTCCTAGGACATTCCCAATTTGAGAACTGAAGAGTCCTGCATCCTGAGAAACCCTTTGCACCTGAAACATCAGAAATTTGGTCAACCTAGGAAGAATGCTACCCACTGAAAATTGAAACGGACTGGAATTGAACAAGTAATAACCATTCTATTGTATTTAGACACATTTATTTGGGACTTATTTGCTATAATAGTGTTCTTGAAAAAATACCTAGCTTAAGTAAGACAACATCAATTACCTTCCTTCATTTTGCTTCACCATCCTCTTTTATTTTTATTTGTGATTACTATTATCACTTATCTATTTAATCAGTCCAGACATAATAGTTATCCTGTATTCCATTCTTTTCATTAATTTACAGATTCATTCAAACCCTGTGTATGCTGACTCAGCCATCTAAAATATCTAATTGGTTTTTTCTCTATTTTTCTTCCCAGACATTGCTAGTTCATATTCTCCTATTTCCTCACTTGGAACACTGATATTAACATTTAGGTGCATAACATAATTATCTAGTGAGCTTGTGAAAGGTTTCCTAGGCACACCTGAAAGGCTCTTATCATAGGTTCAGTGTGGAAGAGGGGATCTTATTATTTAAATTACCCCAATAACTGTGATGGTAAACGTTACAGTTTAGAAACACTGACGTGAAATTCTGCTGAACCCTTCTTATGAGTGGTTTATGTAGTAATAAAAATCCCCTCTATATTGGGAGTTTAGTAATGATGATTTCCTAAAGGAAAAAAATATTTTATATGTCCCTGTAGTAGAATAAATAGTTGTCCTAAAATAATCTGTTCTCAAATCCGTGGAAAAAAATATGCTTCCTTGCCCCTTGATTAAGGATTGGATTTTAAGTGTTTAGGACTTAAGGGGTTATATTTAAACTTTAATTCTCAAATGCAAGTAGTAGCCACAAAAAAATGGTACTCACCTCAGCCTCCATAGGAAATTATCAAATGCTGATGATGATCCTAAATTCCCAAATCATATTAGTTTTCATACATAAAATTAACTTCATGTGGCTCACATGCAACTTCTTTCGATACTTATGCCTTAGAATTTATGGGGAGATCAACAAGGTGGCACTATTGAAATGATCATTGTCATTTGAGATTAAAATACAGGGCAGACAGAAGATGTGTCATTTTTGGTGACACATCTTCTTTGTATTCAAGTTGCTCTTTCATGTCCTTTTAAAGTAAATATATGTGACACCATCAATGTAAAAGCCAGTATTGTTGCAATAGTGTACAAGGCCAGACATGGCTCCATGCTCCTTCACTGATCTTATCCTTCAGTTTCTCCTGTTCTTGCTCTAATCCCAGTATCCTGTTTCCCTTGTTTGTCTTCTGCTCTGTGCATTCTCAACAGAAGTGATCATTTTCCCAAGGGCACATAAATGGATTCTTGGTGAGAGAAAGATGGTGAAAAGAAATCTTACTTTTTCTTTGTGCTTACTCAACTCAGCTCAGCACTCTTCCCCTTGGAATCACACCTTGTCGTGGCTAGCAAAAGCTTTCCTGTATTACTCCATGGCATAGAATTTACCTTATCTGTTTCTACACTGTCTGAAACTGAGTGGCTAAGTATGCCTCACTAAACCTACTTAACAAACGAAGCCAAGTCCATGCTCTTCATCTTGGCCTTTATGCGTCATAAACATGATATTTTGGCCTCAATATAGCTTTGTTTTTCTTCTCAATTTGTTCAGAAACTGAGAAGAGAAAAATATATACAGGCAGTTCTCTTGAATAGGCCAACTTGTATGTTCCATAAGTTATTCTTTTGTGCACTTATTTATTCAATTTCTCACTTAAACAACAATATTTACTTAGACTATTTATTGAGACTATGACATTGTATGTGCTGTTCTAGTACTATGAGAAGTTACCATCTACTCTGTCAAATACAGGAGGCCCTTTTGATGGAGAAAACAGTAATCTTGCTCCCACATTCATATTTGCAATGGTTCGTAAGACTGCACATAGAGAAAAGACAGGACTCCCAGTTGAATGTTTCGGCCAATAAATCAAATGCTAAGCTTCCTATGAATACTTAGATACTACCTTATGGCAATGAGTCATTAAAACTCAAAGTACTTACTAAAATGTCAGCACTTATAATTATTAAAAAAAGAGATTGCTAATGTGACCTACTAAATTAGTTAAGACACATAAATGTAAGCAACAAAAACTAACTCAAGCTAAGTAATTTATTTTTGTCCAATTCCAGGATTGGGGATGCTGCTTGGTTTCAAGCAGAGACCGTGCATGAGGATTTGCAGCACTCTTCATATTTTTGATAGACTCAGGTCATCCTGTACCTCCCATGGTTTCCACCTTATGCAGATATTTTCTTTGGATCCCATTTCTGAATTCCAGGCAAAGATAATCTGATTAGCCCAGTTTGGAGCAATCATCCTTCCTCTCTTATCAGCTACCGCCAGAGGGCAGAAGAATATTGTAGTGAGAGAGAACAACCTTATGTGTAAGGTAAGTGTTTCTAAGAGAAGTATTGCTGAACAGACATATCAATAGTTCTCTTGACTCAGGGACTACTATAGGCTTCGGTAATTGTTGTTCATCCTACTGTTTATTGATGTGTGATATTTTAAAGGAGCTCATATGTGTTTGGATTTTCATGCAATTGGAAAGCTATGTCAACCACGTTAACATAACTATGGGAATAAATAAATATCAACCTTCAGGGAATACTTGGGGCAAATGTCACCCTTTAGTATGTGTGGCTATTTATTAGTTTTAATTATTGATTAATTATTTTGAAATTATTACCTGCTGTAAAACAATAATAACTTCTCAATGCAGCTAAGACCAGAATTAATGTATATGGAGACTAATTTACTAGCAATGTGCTAAAATGTGACAGATTTACAATGTTAAAACTAAATAGAATACATTTA
Source organism: Pongo abelii (assembly GCF_028885655.2). Taxonomy (NCBI): domain Eukaryota; kingdom Metazoa; phylum Chordata; class Mammalia; order Primates; family Hominidae; genus Pongo; species Pongo abelii. Next base: position 28,956,150 of record NC_071989.2, read on the forward strand.
TGTTACTGTAACTTTCTTTATGGTATCTTAAAGAAGGGAAAGAGATAGAGTTATGGTTAGTAAGCTAGCAATTACATATGTGAGAGAAAGGAAAATATCAATGTGTTAGCATTCCCAGGCTTTTGTACAACTTCTCATTTATTTAAAATGATTTTGTGTTTGCCCTTTTGCTCCAGGGAATTGCTGAATTGAATGAGATAAAGGGTTCATTGGAAAATCATGTGAATCTGAGCTAAACTAAATTGATTTACCGTAAAAAGAATAAAACACCACTACAGAGGGGGAAAAGTAATGGTGTATCCAGGGGACTGGAGAAAGTCAAGCTAGATATAGTGAAGAAGGAAAGGATAATAGAAGGCCATGTTAGAACTGTTTGCTGGAGAAAAACAGAAGGGCGATAGAATAGTTAACTGAAACCATTAAGAATTTGGTGATCATTTATTTACGGATGTTCAGAAAATTTTTGCATGTCTTATTTCAAGGCTTTTGCTCCGTCTGATAGCCAGGATAATTTGTGTTAATTTTAAGTACATGTCTTCATAAGTCCTTAACATTTGAATGCCACTGATAATGCTGATGACACCACAGACCAACCTACACAGATGTTCTGCATCTAAGTATTCCAAGAAATTATTCATTATGTACAATAACCCATATGAGGGCAGTCAAGTACTTTAATTTTGAGAGCCACATAGAATAGATTCCAGGCCAAGTTACATTTTAATGAGTTATATAATTAGTTGCTTATTTGGAAGTAGAAAACCCTTAAATGTTATTAAATATAATTATTTTTAGATTTATTAATTTCTAAATATGATTAATTCCTAACTTTCAAACCTTTCTATTACCCTAAATTGAATGGCCTTTTCTAAAAAGGACATGGTTTCACCTGGATTATTAACAAACAGAATATGAAATAGCTTCCTATGTACTTTGAAATAATCCCTCCTCAAGCCTAAGAGTTTATTGTAACAGAATAATGGGCCTCCAAATGTCTACATTCTAACCCATGAAACCTGTTAATAAGTTTTCTTACATGGAAAAACGAACTTTGCAGATCTGATTATGCTTAGAGATCTCGAAGAGATTATCCTAGATTATCTACATTAGCTCAATCTAATCACATGAGTGAGTTCTTAAAATCAGAGAACCTTCGCCAGCTGTGATGAAAGAGCGATATGACAATAAATAAAGGGTTAGAGAAGTGGCAATAGTTCTAGCTTTGAAGGTTGAAGGACAGGGCCATGAGCCAAGCAGTAGATGACCTCTAGAAGCCAAACAGGCAAAGAAACTAATTACCCCCTAGAGTCTCTGCAAATAAAAACACCTTTGCTGATACCTTTATTTTAGCCCAGTGAGACCCATGCCTGACTTATTTTCTTACAGTTCTACAGAAAATAAATCTTTTTACAGTTCCTTACAGAACTGTAAGTAAATAAATTTGTGTCGTTTTTAAGCCAGTAAGTTTGTGGTAAAGCTTTACAACTGCAACAGACAATTAATATATTACCTAAAATATTGCTTGTCAAACTTAGAATATAAATTGCCTGCAGATCTTGAAAAATGTAGATCCTGGCTTAGTACGTCTTAGGTAGTGCCCAGGATTCTGTATATCTAATAAGGTCCTAGGTTATACCAAGGCAGCTTGTCCATGGCTCGTACTTTGGTTAGCAAGAATTAAAAGCATGTGCTACAGCTCTGTAACCTTATGTCAGTTTGACACACCCATGATCTCATGACAAAAAAGTGAGTTGTAAGCCTTCCAATTTTGCTTAAGTTACCCTGTTCTGTTTGTTGTTGTCCTTTTTCTACTTAAATTTTTATTCACATGATATTCAGTTTTGGATCCTAGACCCTCTTTACTGATTCTGTAACCAGTAATGACATTTAAAATGATTTTTCTACTTCAGCCCCCGCCTTGACCTTCAGTACTTTCTCATTTTTTTCCCTTTGAATTCAGCTGTTCTGCTCTTGCATGTTGACACTTTCATGATTGACCCCAACTTGCCTGACTCCACAAAAATCCCTTGTATGACCAACTTTCTAAATAGAATACTTGCTACCTCTCCAATGCTTGGAAGATATAAAAGTAGTTTTGTTATTTAGTGTTAAAATTATGTTATTTAGAAGTCGCCATAAAATCCTGTTTCAAACACGCTACCTTTGAGGAAAGACAGGTCACACAACAAATCTAGGCAGATAAAAATTACGAGTAGAGTTTTAGAATATCAAGATCATTAGATGTTATATTTTACCTAGTATAATCTCTCTTCATGTTGTTTCATTGCTTGTGGTTATATGCATATTTCATTGTAGCAGTGTTCTACTTTTTGGATACACTAGAATTCAAATAGATTCTTCCTGTTAATCATCAATATCTCGATGTTCAATTTTACATTAGAACTGCCTCATAATCTAATAGGTGATAAATAATAGATGATAGATAGATAAAATACTAAGAAAGACAGATAAAGGAATATGTAACTACACTCACCCCCTACAGACATTTAAATTAGAATATTTAAGATGGGAAGAGCTATTCATAACTTAAAAATTTTCCTAGATAATTCAAATTGGCAGCAAAGTTTGAGGACAACTAATATTAGTAATAGTTTTAACATACTTAAACATTTTTCTAATTTACATAAAATTTATTTTCTAAAATAATTTGAATTACAAATTCATTAAAAATAAATTTCTACTCAAAAGATAATAAGTTATTAAAAAGTACTTGCATGGTGAATTAATTATTTATTGCTCTATAAACAACCATTCTAAACCTTAGTGTATTGTACATCAATTCATCTTGCTCATAACTCTACAAGATAGACTGGGCTTATTGGTGCTTCTTCTGCTAGGCTCCACTTATATGACTACAGTCACTTGGCAAGTTAACAGTGGCTTTAGGGGCCACGAGGGCCTCATTTTCATGTCTGGCAGTGAGTCTAGTTCTGTTGGCTGAGACTCTTTGGCACTTGTTCCTGTAGCCTCTCTAACCTTTCCAGCAGATCAGCTTAGGTTTCTTACATAGAAGTGACAAAATTCCAGGTTGCCAAGACCAATTATATAAGTGTTTATTAAGCCTCATTTTCTGTAATACTTATTGATATACCATTGATCAAAGCAAATCTCAAGGCTAAGCCCAGTATCAGTATAGAAAGGGAATACACAGAGGCATGAATTTTGGGAGGTGTGTTTAATTATGGACCATTCATGTAGTAATCTAACACACCCAGTGTAATTTATTAGTGCCAAATATAAAATCTGCGGCCGGGCATGGTGGCTCATGCCTGTAATCCCAGCACTTTGGGAGGCCAAGGAGGGTGGATCACCTGAGGTCAGGAGTTTGAGACCAGCCTGGCCAACATGGTGAAACCCTGTCTCTTCTGAAAATACAAAAAAGTTAGCTGAGCATGGTGGCATGCACTGTAATTCCAGCTACTAGGGAGGCTGAGCTGAGATTGTGCCACTGCACTATCTAGCCTGGATGATAGAGCTAGGCTTCGTCTCAAAAAAAAAAAAAAAAAAATCTGCACATGGCTAATTATGTAATACATATTCTGATTTCAGCTTTTTAAAAGTACTTTTTGTAATACTCGTTAACAAAAAGGACATAAAGTGTAACTATCAAAGTGAATAAATGATTGCAAATGAGTAGCAAGGTGAGCAAAAATCAGCAGCAGAAGAAGAATTTTGCCAGCATCCCAGAATCCCCCTGAACATCCCTTTTGGGTCACATATTCTTGTTTCACACAAGGGGTATCTTTTATCCTGAAAGTTAAGGAATCACTTTCTTGATTCTCTTGAGAACCCCATTCAATGATTTTTTTTCCTGTTTTTAAACTTCATAGAAATATGATATAGTGCATGTTATTTTCTATCTGGCTTCTCTTGCACAACAGTATATATTTCAGTCACTCAGGGTGCTACACAGAGCTGCATTTCATTGATTGTATGGCTGTATTCTTAAAAATAAACCACATTTTCTTTGTTAATTCTTTTGCTGCTGAACATTTCAGTTTCTATTTTAGATTTATTACAATGTATTATATATAATATTGCTCTAAACACAGTTATAAACATATATACACATTGTACATATGCTTTCCAGGTTTCAGTGCACATAAACACATGTATATGCATACCCCAAAGAGATATATAATCTAAAGGAGAATTATTTCTGAGTCATAGAGAATGCATTCCCATTTAAAGATAAAAAAGATAATAAACACTTCAGCAGCATATGGTTAATTTTAGTAAGTGTTTCATAGTCACTTGATGAGAATATGGATTTATCATGCTGCATTCTGTCACTTAACTATTTTGCTAAACTTATCTGTAGATTGTTTTATTTTCTATGTTTATAATTATTTGTGCATAATAAAAATTTTCTTCTTTCTCTTATTTCAATCGTCTTAGTTTTGTTTTTTTTCTTTTTAAATGTTCAGGCAAATATTTTTTGGCTCCACTATGATTAACAGTGGTGAGAAAAAGTAAATATTTTTACATGAAATAAATTTATTTGCCATTCAAGCACTGTAAAAATGCATTTTTGCTTTCTTTAAATCAAATTTCCATTTCAATTTTATCTGCAGATATTATGCATTTCCCTTATGCCTACTAACTTTAATTACTCCATTATCATTGGAATTCATTATTATTTTTCTATATTAAGCGCTGTGAAATGAGTTTTGGAGGGATGCTTTGAAGGCTATTTTTATTGCATGTTAATATTATTATATTCATTATTTAAGAAATAAAATGAAGAAAGTCATTTTTGGAAATCCAGTGCCTCAAGAATCAATTAATATTTTAGATACTAAAACCACTATTTAAGAAGTATCTTAATCAGTTTAGGATGCCTAGCAAAATGCCACAAAGTGACTAAAACAATAGAAATTTTCTTCTCACAGTTCTGGAGGCATCTAAGTCTGAGATCAGAGTGCCAGCATGGGTGGGTTCTGGTGAAGGCCCTCTTTCTGGCTTACAGACAACCACTTTATCACTCTTTTTTTTCACATGGATCAAGGGAGAGAGAGAGAGAAGGAGAGAGACAGAAGAGCGAGAGAGAGAGAGAGAACACACAAGCTCTCTGCTGTCTTTTATTACAAAGAATGCTAATCCCGTCTAAACCTAGTTACCTCCCAAAGCCCCCATCCCTCAATCATTATATTCGGAGGTTAAGGGTTCAACACTTGATGTTGGAGAAAGACAATTCAGTTCATAACAAAGACTAAATTCCCTTTTCCTTCTCTACTTTTTTTTTTTTTTTTTTTTTTTTTTTTGAGATGGAATCTTGCTCTGTCGCCAAGGCTAGGGTGCAGTGGTGTGATCTCGGCTCACTGCAACCTCCGCCTCCCAGGTTCAAGCGATTCTTCTGCCTCAATCCCCCAAGCAGCTGGGACCACAGGTACGTGCCACCACGCCCAGCTAATTTTTTGTAGTTTTAGTAGAGACGGGTTTTCACCGTGTGAAGCAGAATGGTCTCTATCTCCTGACCTCATGATCCGCCCGCCTAGGCCTCACAAAGTGCTGGGATTACAGGCGTGAGCCACCACGCCTGGTCTCCTTCTCTCTTTTTTCCTTCCTTCCTTTCCTCTTTCTTTTCCTTTTTCCTTAGTTCTTTTCATTATTTTTCTTCTTCCCTCCTTCATTCCTTTTCTTTCTCTCTCTTCCTTTTTAGCCTTCCTACTTTCCTTTTTTATTAAAATTATTTGAACAATAATCATAACATAGTAATATAATTTTATTTTGGTAACAATTTCATAATTATCTTTGAGTGATTTATTATCTCTTTGAAATTTTCAAGTTGTCAGGCATTTTCTTCAAATACCCTGAGCTACCTTTTTGCCTGAGGATAAAACAAGGAAACAGGCATACCTCTGAAATATTGCAGGTTGGGTTCCTGGCCCATACAATAAAGTGAATATCTCAATAAAGCAAGTCACACAAATTTGTTGGTTTTCCAGAACATATAAAAGTTATGTTTACACTATGCTGTAGTTTATTGAGTGTGCAATAACATTATGTCTAAAAATAATAATGTACATACCTTAATTAAGATTTTATTGCTAAAAATTCTAATGATCATCTGAGCCCTCAGTGAGTTGTAATCTTTTTGCTGGTAGAGGGTCTTACCCAGTTGTTGATGGCTGCTGACTGACAAGGGTGGTGGTTGCTGAAGGTTGAAGTTGCAGGGAAAATTCTTAAAATAATAAAATAATAAAACCTGCAGCATCCATTGACAATTATTTTCATGGAAGATTTCTCTGTAGTGTGCAATGCTGTCTGACAGCCTTTTACCCAAAGCAGGACATCTTTCAAAATTAGAGTGAATTCTCTCAAACATTGCTGCAGCTTTATCAACTAAGTGTATACAATATTCAAAATCCTAAATCAAACTATCTGTATGTTTTTATTAAATTGACCTGTGATTTTCCACGTAAACACATAATTTATATAGAACTAAATTACTTTAGTTCCATATAAAAGAACAGCCATCTTGAGATATTGAAATACAAGTTATCCTTTTTAACTTGACAATGTAGTACTTTTTTCTGGTCCTTTGCATATTGGTATACATACATCATTATAATAATGTTTTATCTGAATACATTAGATAAACTTATTACAGCCTTATTATCACTTTATCTTTAACATGGAGGACTCAAATATAAAGTATACTTGCTCTGCACTACCACTGAAATATTTACATTGGCAAATTAAAAGTAAAAAAACACCCAAATCTTAGTTTCACAGGTTGGTCATGAATATTAACAAAATGATGTTATTAATTATACTAGAAATTCCTTACTCAAGGATAGTAGTCTAATCACCTTTTAAGACTCACATTTCTCTAAAATGACTTTAGAAATATAAATGTGTGCTCCACACATTATTTAGAATGGCTTCTAGATATTTTCAATTGAAGTACAAATACTTGCAATAGATGTAGTTTCTGGCAAATTTTTTAAAAGTTAATTTAAAAATGTCTCATCGCTATCATAAATGTATCCTGTGTAACATGTCTTAAAGTTGCATGAATGTATTATTTTTAACAGGATTACATTTTTGCAGTTTGCATTTTCTTTTCTCATTTATTTGTATTTGCATTGTCTTTCCTAAAATGTTTCACCCCAATGCAATATGTTTTGTTTTTGTTATTGTTTTTGTTTTTTTGAGATGGAGTCTTGCTCGGTCGCCCAGGCTGGAGTGCATGCAGTGGTGCGATCTCCGCTCACCGCAACCTCCACCTCCCGGGTTCAAGCAATTCTCCGGTCTCAGCTTCCTGAGTAGCTGGGATTGCAGGTGCGTGCCACCACACCTGGCTAATATTTGTATTTTTAGTAGAGACGAGGTTTCACCATGTTGGCCAGGCTGATTTCAAACTCCTGACCTGAGGTGATCCACCCACCTCGGCCTCCCAAAGTACTGGGATTACAGGCATGAGCCACCACACCCAGCCAATATGTTTTTTAAGAAATATTTTTCTATTTACTCTAGCCTCAAAAAATTGTGAACATAAATTTATTACTTAAAAGCAATTTATTTTGCTTAATATTAATATATATTCATTTTGGAGTTAATATTTTTGTTTATATAGTAGTAAAGAATTAATCAAAAACTATCTTGGTTGAGTGCAGTGGCTCATGCCTATAATCCCAGCACTTTGCGAGGCCAAGGTGGGTGGATGACCTAAGGTCAGGAGTTCGAGACCAGCCTGGCCAACATGGTGAAACCCCATCTCTACTAAAAGTACAAAAATTAGCTGGGCATGGTGGCATGTGCCTATAATCCCAGCTACTTGGGAGGCTGAGGGCTGAGGCAGGAGAATTGCTTTAACCCAGGAGGTGGAGGTTGCAGTTAGCCAAGATCATGCCATTGCACTCTAGCTTGGGAGATAGAGCGAGACTCCATCTCAAAACAAAAAAACAGAAAAACAAACCAAAAAAACGAAACAAAAAAAGATCTGTCTTAATTTTCCAAAACACATTAAAACTGTAATGTAAAATTTGATCAAAAAGGTTTTTTTGTTTGTTTTTCGGTGAGATAGGATACTGCCTTATTAAAGTAAACTTCTTTGTATGAAGATGTCTTTTGAATTGTCTCTGCTTTTGGTCACCACAAAAGTTTCCCACTGGAAAACTGTTTCTTTTATTTTAGGGTGAGTGAAGACAATGTTTCATTTTTTGTAAAATGAGAAAAAGTTGATTGTGAAAAAAAAAGATTAGCATACAGAATCTAAATAATACTTTGGTGATAATTACATTCTGAACCAAATCAATTGCAAAAAATTATTAATTGATTTCTTAAAATTCGTTGGTCTTAGTATATTCCTTGTAAGGTCTTCATACATCTCAAGGGTTAAAAACACCCCAATTTGAAGATTTATTATTCCAGGAAGGAAATCAAAGTAAGTCACTTTTTCTCTAAGAATCCAATGACCTTTAATTTTACTCTCTGGAAGAAGCATTCCTTTGTGACATATAAATTAGTGAAACCTTCATATAAAGCAGCAAATGTTAGCAAACATTTTTGAAGCCAACTTGTTAATAGAAAATATTATTTAAAAAGGATTTACTTTTCAAAGAGTACTTACAAATAGGGAAACAAACAAAAGTCTCATTAAGCTCAAATAGTTACATAGGCCAAATACTGAAATGCTAATTCACTAAATGTAAATAACTATTACAATATCAGCAAAAATGATTGATATTCACCAATAATTTTTAAACACAAAATAATAATAAATTACCAGTTATGCTTAGGAGACATTGAAAAATATGTGATCTAAGATGGTAGAAAAATACATATTCTTATTTTGTTAAATATATCATGAATCACTGTGGTAAAGAGGTTTCTACTTTTCTTATGCACCAGATCTGTTCATTAAAGACAAATACCTAAGACAAATATTTCATCCCTTCTTTTGAGCACATCACTTGGTTGCTTATCTATGATGAAGGAATTGTTGTCAATCTGATTGGTCAGCACTTGAGAAGTTTTATTAGGCTGTATTTCACTACTGATTGGGGTTTTGCAACTTAAGTTAATAATTTTGGGTCTATCTTCTCTATTTTCCTTCTCATTCCTGTCTGCTGAACTAAACTCATCAGGATCTGTGTTTTTGGTTCAGACTAAAATAGGATCTTCTCACTTTTCCATCCTTTCCCCTTATAGCAGGATGAGTCTGTTGAGATTTGGAGGTAGTGAAGCAGAAAATTTTCCCTAACCTCTTTGCGGGTAGGAACTGGAGTGCAGGTGCTGAAGCTAGCTGGCCTCTTCAGCGCTGGCAGGGGCAAACTTTATTCCCTCAAACCCACTATGCGCAGCCACTGGTGGGAGGGAGCATGCTGGTGAGTGGGTGCAGAAGCTGGGCCAAGTGTTTTTGGGTGCCGGCAGGAACGAACTCCTTACCAACCCTAAGGCAGCATCTGGGGGGGGTGCTTGAGACCCCTGAAGCCCCAGAGGGTGTGTGTTATGGTACTCTTTAAGCTCTGCTGTCCGCGGATGTCTTCAGTGTTAACAGCTCAGTGTGACAGCCTTTTGCATCCGCAGCCATAGTACCCAAGCTCTTGTTCAGTGTCCAGGAAAAATCAGGTCACACGAATGAATTGAAGGGTGATGAATGTGGAGAATTTTATTGCCAATGAAAATAGCTCTCAGCAGGAAGGGGAGCTGGAAAGGTGATGGAGCGGAAAGGTATTCTTCCCCTGAATTCGCGCCATCAAGCCATCCCTCTGAAGTCAAGCCACTTCTCTGCGACGTCCAACCGTAGTCTCCAGCGCCCAGCTGCTTCTCCTATCGACGTTCAGCCGCTTCTCCTTTCTGCTGTCTAAGCCTGGGGTTTCTATGAGCACATGATAGGGGCCGGGGCGGGCCATAGGTGGTTTTGGAAAAGGCAACATTCAAGCAGGAAAATAGGAATGTAATGTTCTCACTTTGGGCCCCAGTTCCAGGCTTGAGGATGGGGTCCTTGCTGGGAACCCACTCTCTTCTGCCCAGAATTTTCCTGCCTCCTGTCCCTATCAGTAAAAGAGTAAAAAGTCAGGTCCTAGAGCTCCAACCCTAGAATAAATTCTTCAATCCACCCTTCTCAGAAAGTGCAGTATTTACTGGCATTGGGATTTTGCCAGTTTTATTTCGTTTTAGTTAATGTGGGAATGAATTTCATTTTTCGACTAGAGTTAAAAAGCTATATGCAGAAAACTGAAACTGGACCCCTTCCTTATACCTTATACAAAAATCAACTCAAGATGGATCGAGACTTAAATGTAAGACATAGGACCATAAAAATCCTAGAAGAAAACCTAGGCAATACCATTTAGGACGTAGGCATGGACAAAGGCTTCATGTCTGAAACACCAAAAGCAATGGCAACAAAAGCCAAAATTGACAAATAGGATCTCATTAAACGAAAGAGCTTCTACACAGCAAAAGAAACTATCATCAGAGTGAACAGGCAACCTACAGAATGAGAGAAATTTTTGCAATCTATCCATCTGACAAAGGGCTAATACCCAGAATCTACAAAGAACTTAAACAAATTTACAAGAAAAAAAGCAAACAACCCCATCAAAAAGTGGGCAAAGGAAATGAACAAACAATTCTCAAAAGAAGACATTTATGCAGCCAACAAACATATGAAAAAATGCTCATCATCACTGGTCATTAGAAAAATGCAAATCAAGACCATAATGAGATAATATCTCATGCCAGTTAGAATGGCGGTCATTAAAAAGTCAGGAAACAAAAGATGCTGGAAAGGATGTGGAGAAATAGGAACACTTTTACACTGTTGGTGGGAGTGTAAATTACTTCAACAATGTGGAAGATAGTGTGGCGATTCCTCAAGGATCTAGAACTAGAAATACCATTTGACCCAGCAATCCCATTACTGGATATATACACAAAGGATTATAAATCATGCACTATAAAAACACATGCACACTTATGCTTGTTGCGGCACTATTCACAATAGCAAAGACTTGGAACCAACCCAAATGTCCATCAATAATAGACTGGATAAAGAAAATGTGGCACGTATACACCATGGAATACTATGCAGCCACAAAAAAAAGATGAGTTCATGTCCTTTACAGGAACATGGATGAAGCTAGAAACCATCATTCTCAGCAAACCATCACAAGAACAGAAAACCAAACACTGCATGTTCTCACTCATAAGTAGAAGTTGAACAATGAGAACACATGAATGTAGGGAGGGGAACATCACACACTGGGGCCTGTCGGGGGATTGGGGGCTAGGGAAGGGATAACAATAGGAGAAATACCTAATGTAGGTGACAGGTTGATGGATGCAGCAAACCACCATGGCATGTGTATACCTATGTAACAAAACTGCATGTTCTGCACATGTACCCCAGAACTTAAAGTATAATTTTAAAAAAAAAAGCAAAAAAAAAAGCTATATCTTTCATTGCAGTAGTCCCAAACTGCTTTATCTTAAAATTTAAAAAAATTACAAACTAATATAAGTAAATATTTATCATATAATTTATATTTATATAAATATCAAATGACTTTTAAGATTAGGTCAAATGTAATCATACCTATAAACAAAGATTAACTCATACTTAGCAATATGATTTTGATTAAGTATATTATCATATAACTCAATAACATTTTGTATGTAATGTAAAATTCTGTGTTTTTAATCCAGCTAAAACATGGAAATGTTTAACAGACTATTTGGAGAAAAATCCAGATAAAGCATTATTTATAAGTTCAATTATATAGAAAGAAGCTTACATTCACAAAAAGGAAATAAATTTTTTTAAAAAAGACAAATATTGGGTTTTTGTTGTCAGATCTTCTCTATTTTCACAATTTACTAAGGAGCTTAGTAATGAGTTTAAATGAGTATTGCAATTCAGTTGTACAAAACTGTCAATAAAGGACAAAAAGCAAACTGTGCAATTTTTGTGGAACTCAATATACCTTACAATATTTTTCATTTTCAATGTCCTCTTATATCCACTGATAAGGTCTTTTTTATTTTACTTTTGAGTTTAGATCTTTATTTTTTATTCATTTTTAGATATTTCTCCTTTAATAAATATATAAATACATTTTCTTTTGTATCTATAATTCTTAGGGTGACATACATATATGTATGTTTGATGGCTTCATATCAGGTCATTTGATTTTAGATTTATTCTGAATGAATTCTTCAGTGGTATTTTTTTGCAGTGACTTTTCAAGAATATTACAATACTTTTCAAAGACATAATAGAGTTAACTTCAGTCTGAAGACCCTTGGCTCTTTTGAAGGCATTTCACTGTTATTTTCTGTTGATATTGTCATTATAATTTGCATTAAGTGACATTTTGAATACAATATACAAATGTTTGTGCCCTCAAAGTTTCACCATGCATTTTTCATGCTCAAATTTTGTTAAATGTCTCTCTTTTCATTTGATTTTAGAGTTCCCTGAGACAATAGAGAGGAAATATGCCAATATTAATATGTAAGTGTTTATATTATCTTGTTCAGATTTATTGGGTAAGCATATGCTTAAGAAATTATTGCTTATTGTGAGCGATTTCTGGGTCAAGTTTAAGGACAATTGTTCGTGTTATTACTAAGAATATGAATAGACCCAATCATGTATACATAATTAGCATGATATTTGTTGAATAAAATAACAATACTAATGCATTTTACTTCATATTTTCCAAAATAATATTTTATTTCCCTCTATTTTGGTTAATATTTTTCTCAACTTTTACTATACACACTGCTATATTTAAAATGTTGATGCCCACCCTGCCGACTGACTTCATATGTTAAAATCCTTACTGTTAAGGGGATGATATTAGGAAGTGGGGCCTTTAGGGGCATTTAGGTCATAAGCATGGAGCACTTATAAATGAGATTAGTGCTTTTATAAAAAATGCTTAAGAGAAACTCCTCATTCCTTTCCCCATGTGAGGAGACAGCCAGAAAGAACCATCTATAATCCAGAAATTGGGCCCCCACAAGGCAATGGATTTTCTGGTGCCCCAAAGATGGACTTCCCAGCCTGGAGAATTATGAGGGATAAATTTCTGTTGTTTATAAGTCACTCAGTATATGGAATTTTGTTACAGTGGCCCAAGAGGACTAAGACATACACTAAGGAATGAAACACATTCTCTACCTCTATGTTTCGTTATCAAATTTAAATAAAATAAATATAATACAGAAATGTAAACAGTATAAAGCTGTGTATGCTAGTCTGAAATAATCTCACCCCAGGAACCAAAGAGCAGCACATTTTTCTCTATTCCCCTGACAAAGCCCTAAGTGAAGTGAAGAATTGGGTGCATTAATCAAGAGACAGAAACAAAGTAGAAGCACCAAAGCATTGCTGCAGGTGGACTTTGCCTGCTCTGTCATTTCAAATTCCCTTACTCTTACTTTTATGTGTTGATTTGTCCTCATCAGCTTTCCCCAGGTTTCATACTTTCTCCTACAACCTATTCCTCTATGCCAGAATCATCTGGTCTCAATCCATTTATCTCATGAGTCTGGGATGGATTTTTGACTGTTGACACAGCAGATTGCAGAAATCAGACTTGGAGTATGACCTTTTAAGAGACTTCCACTCATGTATTTCATCTTTAATATCTACAGAGCACGAGTCACAAGCAATTCTCCCCCTAGTGATTACATGAGAACTACATAAATAATCGCCAATTTTTTATCACATTAATTCTCACGCTAAATGTATTATTTCCTAGCCTCTTATGGTAAAGATTTTATTTTAGTTACCCAAAGGCTACATGTCATTTTGTACTTGGAGAATTCCTTGTTGTTTGTGTTTTGCTTATATCAAAATCCCACCTCATCCTCATAGGAACAAATAATGCTTGATAATCATTTCTCCTTTTCTCTCTTGCAATTTAAAATTAATGAGTAAAAATAATGCAGTCATGTTTCATGTATTAAGTGTTTTATTTATTTAAAATTATTTATTCTTCAAAAAAATCCTGTGAGGTGACCACTATATATATAGATATATAATTTTTTTTTTTTGTACAGATGAGGAGTCTGAGGTACAGAGAGGTTAAGAAACTTGCAGAAGTCCAGACAACTTTTCAGTGTGGTAGATGGGCAGTGCAGCATCAGAGTCTGTGGTCTTAATCACACAACTGCAAGGCCCCTGATACTATGAATACCCAGTTATGTGCCTTAAATGTTACTGGTGGAAGGTATCCAAGTTACCAGTGGCAAATTCATACAAGTCTGCAGCAACCTCAATTCTTGCCTCTTCAGAAGAAATAATTTGACTAAGGGAATAAGGCAAAAAAAGAGACCAAGGCCATTTTCGGAGTAGAAGTGTACATTTATTTAAAAAGGCTTCAGATAGGAGGGAAACTATGCTTGGAAGAGACCCAAGTGGGCATGTGAGGGTCAAGTGCAATGTTTAACTTTGATCCTAGGACTTATAGGCTGGCTCCTTTCCGTTGATTCTTCCCTTAGGATGGGCCGACCACATGTGTAGTGCACTCTTTACACTTGAGAGGTGAGCACATTCAGTGTGTTTAGGAAGTTGTATGCATGCCCATCTGAGGCTTTCTTCCCTTTTCCCGTGGAGTGCCCCCGGAAGATCATGCTCTGCCATTTTATCTCTTAATGCACATACTCAGGAAGTTGCTTCTCCCTGACATCCGCGTTCAATTAACACTTCATTGCAACAGGTGTGGACCATCAAGAAATGGCCTCTCCCTGACACCAGCTGCCAACTTACCACTTTTAGAGGGGCAATGTGATCATTGCCCAACCATCATCTGACATTCCTGGTGAGTGGGGAAAGCCATCTCCTGGTCTACTTATGCCTAGCTACCTGTTACATAAACTCCTAGACTCCATACATTAGACACATTTTCTCTTGACTTTGACCAAGAATCTGGTATCAGAAGCAGGAAGGCACTGACAGCTCATCTCTCTTGCTGTTTTTCTCTCTCTCTCTGCTTAGGGTTTGTGGTAGTTATAATAATTACAAGGTAGGAATTGTAGAGCAAGAGAGACAGTGGTGCAAACTTTTAGCAACCAGTCCTTGGTGGCAGCAAGTACATTTCCTGATCAGACCAGTGTACTCATCAGATCATCAGCAACCAGTGTTGTCTCTGAACAGTTGCTATTAAATTAAGTCTACTAAAGGTTTTGTAAGCTTTCTTTTATTTTTTTAATTTAGTAAAATGTTTAATCAACTGGATCACTAGCCAGAGCTGCATTTATTACTTTCAACCAGAAATATTAATTGAACTGTACTCATGATTTTCAAGGCATCTGCCTCAGAATGAAGAAAGCAAATTCACAAGTAGAAGGCTTAGACATTTCCCTCTAATTTCTTCTTCCAAATTGTGACTTTTTATTTGCACCAGGGATGAAATTTGGCTGAAGTTTGAGTCACATATCTCTTGTATCTTCCTTTTTATTGTCAAGAGCTGAGGTGAGCCAGAGAGAACTGAAAGGTCAGGTTTCAGGCAAATTGTGCAGCCACAATTGTCAAATTGTGACAAGTTGTCAATCCATTAAGACAATAAGCCCAAGTCAAACTAATAGTCAAGCCTTTAATTGCTTTTTGCCATAGTATAAAAGCAAGAGACTAAACAGGAAAAAGTATTGAATTCCCAAATGTTCCATTTTCACCACAGTTCTGCACTAAGCAAAAGTCATATGTATCAGTGCAGACAGAGACAATTGTCTCACTCTCAAGAGATCTCTGAACAAAAAGCTACTTCCAATTTGTTGACCATAGGAGCCATAGAAAGGGAGAAGGGAAAGGGCTTGGAATTGGAAATTTCTGAGGACTGAGACACATTGGAGAGACACATGGGCCCCATAAGAAGGGCTTGGCACTGGTGCCTAGGGAGGGACTCAAATGAGTAACCTTGGTAAAGGGGCCTCCAAATGGGGTCTTTCAATTATAGAGGTGGTCTCTAGTTGCCTGAGAGCTGGCTTTGGAATAATTTAAGGCAGGGAAAATATTACTTTAATGTGTGAGATTTAGATAAAGAGTGTAGTTGTAGAGATACACTTGGGATTGCTTTGCTGGCATAAGAAGGCAGGTGATATCCAAGATCTTTGCCATCTCCATCAACTGGTTAAGACTGAGAGAGACAGTCACTTACCAGGAAGTAATATTTTGAAGATGACAAAATATCATACTCTATAGGGAAAAAAAAAACACATTAACGCAACTTCAAAAAAAATAGCAACTCATTTGTTCACAATTGGGTAGAGTAGAAATACGAGATTAAGGTGTCAGTAAGGTTGATTTCTTCTGAGGCTTCCCTCCATGCCTTGTAGATGCCTTCTTTGTGTCTTCACATAGTGCTTGGACTAAATTGTATCTTCAAAATTTATATGTTGAAGCTTCAATCTCCAGTGTGACTATATTTGGTGACAGGACATTTAGAAAACTCATTAAGGTTATATGAGGTTATAAAGATGGGGTCCTAACTTGATGAGATAGGAATTCTTATAAGACAAAGAAGTAGTACCAGAGATCTCTCTCCACACATACAGAGAAGAAGCCATGTGAGGACATAGTAAGAAGGCAGTTATCTATAAGCCAGAAAGAGGGGCCTCACCAGAAACCAAGTCTAATGGAATCTTGATCTTGAACGTCTAGCCTCCAGAACTATGAGAAAGTAAATTTCAGTTGTTTAAGCTTCCTGGTCTGTGTTATTCTATCATAGCAGCATGTGAATAATACACATCATCTTCATGAGAATATGTCTGTGTCCTAATTTCCTTTTGTAAAAACACCAGTCATGAAGGATCAGGTCCCAACCATATTACCTTGTTAAACATACTTATTTTATTAAAGACTCTATCTTTGAATATAGTCATAACTACTGGGAGTTAAGACTTCAACATATGAATTTTGGGTACACACAATTTAGTCCCTAGCATTAACCAAAGACCCAGTCAAAGATTTGAGAGTTGAGGGCTCTCAGACTCCATTCCTAGTTTTTCTCTGGAGCAGAGAACATCTTACTCTTATGTCATAGTTATAGTTTGTTGTTTCAGTTTCAAACAAATTTTACTAATTTGAAAGCTTATTTTTTCTAGTGTTTTTATGATATATATATATCAAACTGACCTTTGTGGCAATGTGAATGTGGAAATCATAAATAAATGAACTGAGGGGCCAGGTGCAGTGGCTCATGCCTGTAATCCCAGCACTTTGGGAGGCCAAGGTGGGTGGATCATTTGAGGTCAGGCGTTCGAGACCAGCCTGGACAACATGGTGAAACCCTGTCTCTATTAAAAATGCAGAAATTAGTTGGATGTGATGGCATGTGTCTGTAATCCCAGCTTCTTGGGAGGCTGAGGCAGGAGAATCACTAGAAACTGGGAAGTGGAGGTTGCAGTGAGCTGAGATTGTGCCACTGCACTCCAGCCTGGGTGACAGAACAAGACTTTGTCTCAAATAAATAAATAAATAGATAAATAAATAAATATATAAGCTGAGAGAGTTAGCAAGGAGGGCATTTTATTTACAGCTGCTAAAAACTATCATAAAGACACATGCATGTGTGTATTTATTGCAGCACTATTCACAATAGCAAAGACATGGAATCACCAGTAGACTAGATAAAGAAACTGTGGTATATATACACCACAGAATACTATGCAGCCATAAAAAAGAAAGAGATCATGTCCTTTGTAGCAACATGGAGGGAGGTGTACACCATTATCCTAAGCAAACTAATGCAGGAACAGAAAACCAAATACTGCATGTTCTCACTTATAACTGGGAGATAAACAGCAAGAATAGATGAACATGAAGAGGAGAAAAAGAGATACCAGGGCAAAAGGTAGGAGGGAAAGGATCAGGAAAAAATACATATTGGTCACCACGTTTATTACCTGGTGACAAAATAATCTGTACACCAAACCCCTGTGACATGCAGTTTACCTATATAACAATCCTGTACATGTATTCCTGAACCTAAAATTTCTAATTAAAAAAGTGTTCAAAGTATTGGTACGCTACCATCAGAAATCAATTAATAACACCCAAAAGTTCAAGTCATTAGAATTCCTAAAGGAATCAGAGTGAGAGGAATATAGAATGGGTGGGAGTCAGGAAGGTTGGAAAATCAGAGTGTTGAGCACTTGGATGTGGAACGCACAGTGAGAGGGAGCATGGTTTGGAGCAACTTGAAAAAGATGGACAGATGTGGAAGAACTGTGTTACCACATCCATTCATTCACTGAGTTGGCTTAGCCTTTTGGGGCTGATAAAACAAAGATACCAGAGGCTGGGTGGCTTATCAACAACAAACATTTATTTCTCACAGTTCTAGAGGCTGGGAGATCCAAGATCAAGGTACTGTCAGATTTCCTGTCTGGTAAGAGTCCTTCCCTCACAGATAATGCACTCTTAGAGCATCCTCCTTGGACCTCTTTTATAAGGAGCAAATCCCATTCATGAGGATCTAATCACCTCCTGAAGACCTCATTCCCATTGGGGATTAAGCTTCAGCATATGAATTTTGGGAGAAGACAGAAACATTAAATAATAACATGGCTAAAGAAGAACCAATGAAACAAATTCAGCAGGAAAAGCATATTTAAGTTATTTTGATAGAGAAACAATATTTTCATAGAGGTATTATAAGAAGTACCTTTTGTATATAGTATAAAAATAGCACAGTATATTCCGGGAAAAAATTACATTACCAACTTCTTCTTGAGAAGCATCAAGACCATTCTTGTTCTAAATAGAGCCCTCCTTGCATGGATGGGGGATTTGTTTTTTATAATACCTCCAGAGTGATATTTAGCAAAGTGTTTTAAAACATCATATAATATATATTCACATACCATTTAATTTTTAATATAGATCAATATTTAAATATATATAGCTGCTTATCAAAGTTGTGTTTAGTGCATACAGTTTACTAAATCTTTCAAAAATAGTTCTAAAAATTTTATATATCTTAGAAATGTTTGCTGAGGTATTTATTTTGTTTGTTTTGTTTTGCTTTTAAATTATTAATGCAGTTGTCTTTTTCTGAGCAGTGCCCCTATCTAGACCACAGTGTTTCCTAGAAAATAACATCAAGCTCTTCCAATGACTTCTTATTTATTGATAGAAACAAGTCTTTTACTTTTGATATGTAGAGAATTACTTTTAACATCAATGATTTTCATTATTATGTGAAAGCTTCTACTGGCTGCTAAGCTAAAAATTGCATAACATTGCTATAATGTTTAAAACGAGGCCTAAGATTAGTATATATTCCATATCTTTATTATGAATTAAGTCACATAATTGTTAATAAGAATGTTACATTTAGTTAGACTAAAACAGATTCTTCTGGCCAGACAGGAGGTACTGTTTGTTGGGAGTAAGACATTCAGGGCTGACCAGGTTTGAAGCAAAGCTCTGCAACGTCCATAACCTCTGACATCTCTTTTCCCTCCCCTGTTAGAAGTGAACAATGACACCACTTAGAGCACATGAAATTGTCAATCACAGATACTGGCCATGGCATTGGCATGAAATCCTAGAAAGCTTCTACTGTGCCAAGCATTGATCATTTAGTTTCTGGATCATGGAGATATTTGGGGAGAGGGGGTTCCAGGTAAAATTCTATAGCAGCAGAAGAGACAAGCAGTATTTAAGCTGTAGTGGCCACATAGCAAGTATGGAAGGGTTTTGATATCTTAATATCTGATAATGTCAATATTTTAACATTTATTAATGCCAACACTAGATATTTAAATGTCTAGTACCATCAGCTTACAGGTTGCATATTAGCTGCGGTTGGACTCTAATTTTTATATGTTAAATTTTCTCCTGATTGGATATCAGGCAGATGATAGACAGAAGATCAGCCTGTGACTTTGGTCGAGAGGGGTAAATGGATTGTAGCTAATAAGCTGAAAATGTCCAGAAAGAAAGGGAAAGCAGGAAAGGTCCTTAACCCTGAAGAGGGGTCCAAGAATGAGATACTGGACAAATAGTTCTAGTGAATTAAAAGGGTGGCATTTTTATGGAACATTTTACAAGTGCCCAGGAGGTGCGTCAGCTATGTAGAAGGGGCCTGCCTAGAAGGTTGCCAGTGGGGAGCCCAGTATCCAGGTGAGAAGTTGCTTTCATATATCATCTGTGTGCCCAGTGACCCCGGCAGACAAACATTCAGACATTATTTGAATAAAAAATTCCCATTGCTGTAATCAAGCCATCACCTTGCCACATTTGTGGAAATTTTGTGTATCTTAATCTAGAAGATGGAGATCACTTTACTAGAGGGAGAGCGAAGCCTAACCCCTTTTTGCGACCTACCTGCAAGAACAGTGTAGTATATAATAAACACGGAGGAGGAATGAAGTCATTATTCCCAGCTTTTGAATAAGGACTATATATCTCTCATAATGGGGGAGACAGGCAAGAGAAACAGTACTTTATGTTCTCTGCTAAATTTTTCCATGTTAATTTCAAATTAACTCCATGCCAAAAAGTGTTATGATGTAATCATATATGTATAAATGCACGCAGTTGAGAAAACATAGACTAAAAATTTGAACTAACATATAGAGTACTAGAAACTTGAATATATGCTCGATATCAGCATCCATTCATTAAACTACTGTTCTATTATGACTTTGAATAGTAAACTACTGTTCTATTATGACTTTGAAGGGTAAGCTTATTGATCAAGTTTATCAAAATACTTGAAAGACCTTGAACAGTGCTTGTGAATTTTTAATAATCATGAAAATACATTAGTTTAGTAGTAAAAGTAATAGGAATAACACCAAGTGCTATTTTAGAATGCCCATAAAATAAACATTTAATAGGTGTTTTACATTCATTAGCTTGTTTAATCCAAACAAATATTCTGTATGTAATCATGTGTTCATCTCACAGATGAGTAAAATGAAAATTGAAGATTAAAACTGGGTTGCCCGAGAATAAGCGAGCAATGCCAAGATTTAAATATGTCCCTCTCTAAATTCCATTGTTTGTCCCTGTATTTAACAGAAATGACAAGAGAAGGTAAAAACTCAGTAAAACAATTTTAGAATTTTAAAATTAATTAACGATACAATGAAGATTAATTAAATGATATATTTTATGATTTCATTGTATGAATTTAACATTATAATATACATGAGAAAAATGCATAATGCAATATTAGAAGCTAAAATCATGTTTCAGTACTCAGCCCTGCTGCTTAAAGAGAAGCAATTCAATGGTTTCTTGTAGGGAACATTTACATTATTTGCATTGAAAAAAAGCATATTTTATTTTTACCAAGGCAGAAATTCTTTTGTTATTGTATAGATTCTTGTGTCATTGACTTTGTAAGAATGCAGTTAATATCTAAATAAATGTTTTTCAAATCTGTATGTTTTGTTGTTGTCAATAGCAAAGAAGTTTGAAAGAGCAATAAACTGATGTCTAGTTCAAGAATCTAAACACTTGATGCTTAGTGCTATTTTTAAAAAAAGTTGTCTAAATCTACTTCATTTCCAGTTATTAGCTTCCCTGGAGCAGACCTGAGAATCAAAGACTATTGGGTGTTCGCATGTATTTAAAGATCGTTTTATTATTATACTTCGCGGGTGATTCCTCTCAATATACTTTCTTATTCACGAAGAATGGGGTTTGGCAAGGTGTTTGAAACACAAGGGCAAGAGTAAAACAGTCCTCAAAGGAGGAGTGTAAGTTGACTATAATGTCCTCAATTCTGTAGTTAACCTGATTTTCAAACTGTCACTTTAATAATGTAAGACACTAGCCAACAAAATATTTTCGGATAAAGATCAATTTTATGATTGAGAAACAGACTGAAATTATTTAGATGCATAGGTGGTAACTATGCGGTTTAGCCTGGCAATGGTATGTGAAGTGATCGGTTTTACAGGCATGTGGAAATTCTGCATTCCATTCTATTTTCTTCAATTCTACTTATTTCATTTGGTGAATCTCTTCATCTTCCCAAGAGGCATTTCCCCTCATTTTGTGAAGCAGGAAGAGCTCTGAAATTGTGGAAGATGAATGACCACCATAAAATGATTGGCTGTCACCATCAACTTTAATTCACATTGTATCGGGATCTTATTAAAATGCAGATTTGATTTTGAGCAAGCCTATTACTATTCTTGTGCAAGCTGGTTATTCTTCTTTATTATCAAAGTCCGGGAGTCCCTTTAATTCATCTATCCCTATTTCATAAGATAGCTTGAACATTCCCTGAGCTAATAGAAAAAGAGTTGAAATGTGGAGTCAGGGTAAAATCTAACTATAGAGATGAATATCACATATTGCCTAGACAACTCAGGGTAAAATTAACTTTAGACACTTTAGGTAAAATTGAAAATGAGCATTTGTAGGGTATACTTTAAAAATAACAAACTCCATTGTTTTCATCTCTAAAATCCCATTTCCATTTTCTCTCTTTACTTTATTTTTCATTTAGCGAACACATAAATTAGTAAAAATTTAAACATAAATGTTTATGTTATCTTGGCTTACACCAAATGTTTTCCTAAATTTGAAGAATACTACAATTAATTCAAACATTCCTGGTCAAGGAACTGACTAGTACAATGCATGATGATAAAAGTGAGGTATAGTATTCTGTGCAAATACAGATGCAAATATAACTAACTGTCTCAGTGTGAAATAATTAACAAATTTCCAGTTTGTTAAGTGGAGGTGTCACATTACGCAGGCATCAATAGTAGGTGTAAAAGGAAGAAAGCATGAAAACCCATAGGAAAATGGAAACTATCAGGAAGGCAGAGGAAGCTGGGCAAAAGAGAATATGGTGAGGAAGCAGGTTCCCAGATGCCTACTAGAATTCTGGGACATGACTATTAGGAGTGTATTTGTGAAATTGAGCTGAATAGTTCTGTCCAAGTAAAGCCTTAAAAATAAGGCCAGCGCTCTAGAAGCATTGGCATCATTTGGAAGTTTGTTAGAAATGCAGAAAATTGAGATACACCTAGACTAGCAAAATGAAATCTTCAATTTAATAACAATCCCATATAATGTGAATTATATGCATATTAAATTTTGAGACAAATTTCAAATGATATATTTGGCAGTTTCTGAGTAGCTTGAAAGCAATTGGCTGAAACCAGAGATCATTAACAATGCTTTTTGACAAGAAAAGCTTGAACAGGTTTCTGCTGGGAAATATGAAAAAGAAAGATTTAACACCAATTAAAAATATTTCCAGAGTGTGACCCTGGATATAAGAAGATCATGTGGATCATGTGGTAGACATGTGGGTTTTTTGCATTGTTTTTGTTGTTGTTTGTTTAACATATCAACAACCCTTTATTTCATGTAGCAATCAACTTCAGAATAGTCCAGAATGATAGCTCTAGGTAATTTCTATTCTGAAAATGAAACACAAATCAGCATAATAGTTAATACCCTGGAATTACAAATTGTCTTTGTCGATTTCAAAATAAGGTTTCACTGCACTCAGGTAGGGGACTTCCATACGCTCTTCACATGTTAAGTTTTACATTTTGTATTATTATTTCTATGTTTTGATTATTTAAATATTACTTTTCTAAATAAAAACTATACATTGTTTTTATTTTTATGTGGAAGACAGTCAAAGCTTTTATTTGAAGATTCTACAAGATAGTTCTAATTTGGGCACAGATGTAGGAAAGATTTATAGGGTATTAGCAGGATTAAGTAAGTCTAAGTTTTCCTAGTTTTGGAGAATATTTAGGCAAGGATGGTTCTTGGAAGAGGGAGAATCTGACCTTATGGAATAGCATCATTGGGCAATTTAGATATTGTCAAGAAGGTTAGAGGAACAGTTAAGGCCTACACGTATGTCCAAGAGGTGGTGGGAGAAAGAGCTGTAGGGGACAAAGTCAGTTAGGGGCTATAGAGAAAAATTATTTGTCCTACCCTATCTTTTACAATTAGCAGGCTATTTTAGTGTAGGCAATACAAGTGAAATATTTATCTAAATATCCCATGTTTCTTATTATAAATGCATACATATGACACAATCTATTTCACTAATGCTAAATCAAACTCAAATTTCTATTGTTTGTGCTGTGGTCTCCAAGAGAAAGGACTCAATATTGATGATTTGCACAAATTAAACTCAACCATGCAGGTTGAGAACTTGAACTCTTCTAGTGGAATACACTGAATATTTCTACCATTACATTGAGATAGCTCCTTACTTCACTTGTTGTCCTGGACCTCATCACTGCTATATTTTTTTCATACATCTTAGGATGCTGAGAACTCTGTTCATTGTACTTTGTTTCTCCATGTTTAAATTAGGGCAGGTTTGGTCTATCATTGATTTCATATCAACAACCTAAATGTAAAAATCAAGCCTCTAACATATATGCCACAAATATGCCATGGCAGCATGCATACCATGTATATATGATGCAATGATATTTGATAAGGACATTGACACAGACTTCTTTGATTTTGTGAAAAAGCAGTAAATATCAGATCAGCAAAATCAAGAATGCTTTATTGTAACTCAAATGGTACCTCTTACAAATAAAATGTTCTTTTGAGAAAACTTCTTTCTGGAATTTTTACATCTATCTGTCATCCTTCTGAGCTACGCAATGGTGGGTAGTACAGGGTAGGCCAGCAAGTCCCAAGTGAAAGATGATGTGCTAACAAGAGTTTCAAAAACGCTGTGCATTAATTACATACAGTGAGTACCTAGGTGTAATTTTGCAAAACCTAATGCATGGGGAGTTTCATCAAAATAGCAGAGTAAAAACTGTCATGCCTATTTCCTGAGAAGTAGAAAAAAGTACATATATATGTGTGTATATACATGTATATATATATTTATATGTATGTGTGTGTGTGTGTATTTTTCTTTCTGGAAAAGGAAGCCCCAAAGTTGAGGTAAATGTAAAAAGTTAGACAGAAATATTGTTTTGTTAACTAATTTGAAAAATGGTGGTTTTCTGTTCATCCGAAGAAATAGGCTGATTGTCCTCATTTTAATTCTTTCCTAGTGTGGGCATGTGAGTTCTATTGCTTTTGCTGCTCTTAAGAGTGAAAAAAAGCTCACAAGTGTTTGTGGCTGGTGATTAACCATCAGAGCTTTCTCTTTCTCTGTGTGAACAGCTATTTTCAACCAAAAAGATGATTTCAGAGACAATCAATCACGATTAAAATTAATCTAAATATTAGCAACTTGTCCAGAAATCCAAGGACAATTATCAAACTAAACTTTTAACACATGCTAATTCGCCTATTTTAAATTAAAATTTAAACACTAACTTTATTTACAGAAAATATACAGAGAAAATATAGATTGAAAATGAAAATTAATAATATAGAATTTGCACAGTTCCTTTCTGATATTTCAAATGTCAGAAAACACCTAATGTTTTGGTCAATGTCTGATAATTCCCACCTCTTAATATTTTTCTTTGTGATTAATTAAGAAGAAGTCAGGATCTCAATAGATTAATGAACAAAGTCTTCCAACAAACATACAAGAATTATACAAACCCAAAATACCTATAAAACGTGCTCAAACTTGATTTTATAAAAGCCATAAAAATGTGATTTTCCCCAAATAGATTGGTGAAACAAACAAACAAAAATGATACAATTTCTATTTAGGGACTATTATTCAACACTATCCTTATGTTGATGATAGGAAATAGGAATTTTAAGAATCTCCTAAACACTGTTTTAAGAACCTAAATTGGTATAAGCATTTCAGCCATATTAACAAAGCCACATTAAATTTGCCTCTGTTCCCTCCCAGTATCTCTGTCTTTCCCTCGTTATCTCTGCTGGCCTTGCTATTTTCAAGGATGCTAGGCATTTTCCTATCTCAGGTTCTGGACAATCTTCTCTCTGCTTGGTATTTACTTCTGCTTGATACATCTGTATATGTCTTTCTTCATTTAAGTCTTTCCTCAAATACCACATTTCACAGTGAGCCGGATTCTGACCACACCATTTACAATTTCTAACAGTCTAATGAGGCAATCGCTGTCTCTCTTTATTCCTTGTTTTATTTTTTTCTCCATGTACTTATTGCTATCCATGTACTATTACATATTTTATTTTGGGTCTGTTTTCTCTAGAGCATATGTAGTTTAACAAGGATTTTGTCTTTTTTGTTACCGTTATATCCTCAGAGCCAAGTACTTTATGATACTTTTTTGATGATTAGATCCATGTGTGCAATATCATCTCACATAAACATACACATATACATATATGCACATTGCTGGGGAAATATAAATAAAAACTACATCTCCTGCCAACTAAAGAAACCTCTTCACAAAAATAAAAAGAGAAAGGAAACAGTTTTATTATTGAATAAACAGTAAACCAGAATATGATGCTAAGAGATTGCAAAGACAGAAAGATACCTCCCCCTTTTATATAGGCAGGCAGATACAGCCCATTACATACATGTTCTCAGCATAAACATAACTAGTGCTCAAGTTAAGAGTACTTGACAGCACCATTTGTCACACATAGTTTGTCTTAGATGCACCTGGTAATTCAGGAGGCCATCTGCCTTTGCTAATTGGATTTATGCACAGGAAAAATAAACTTCTCATATATATTTGTGACAGGAGAAGTGTTGCAACTTGAGGAGAGTGCCTACAGAACTTAGGCCCCTACCTGTCACAGGAACTGGGAGGTAGGGGCACTATCATCCTTGATGGTGATATTTCAAAGAGATGGTTTTCGAGTCCTTGAGAAAGAGACAGAGAAAGAACTTAGAATTATTAAGTTTATAAAGTAAATTCTCTAGCAAATGGGAGGTGGGAAGTCTCTCCCTTTATTTCCAATAAGAAAAATTAAGCTTCCTATTTTTAATTTGTATTTGCTCTTATAGTCTGTCACTATCTATCTATCTATCTATCTATCTATCTATCTATCTATCTATCTATCCATCCATCCGTGTATCATCTATCATTTCTCTTTCTTTCTTTCCTTCTGGTGAATCCACTAAAAGTCTTAAGAGCTTTCTATTTATTTACTTATCTCTTGAAGGTTTGCCTTAGTGTCTTGGGCAAAAGATTTAATTTTCATTTACTTCAAATGCATTTGAATTACTTTTTAGAAAAATCATTAACAGGGATTTTATTTAAAAGTATAATTTTTAACTTTAATACATGTAAATGTATTAGTCAGGGCTCTCTAGAGGGGCAGAACTAATAGGATATATATATTTACATATAGAGAGAGGTGTGTTTGTTAAGGAGTATTAACTCACACAATCACAAGGTCCCACAATAGGTTGTCTGCAAGCTGAGGAGCAAGGAAGCCAGTCTGAGTCCCAAAGCTGAAGAACTTGGAGTCTGATGTTCGAGGGCAGGGAGCATCCAGCATGGGAGAAAGATGTAGGCTGGAAGGCTAAGCCGGGCTAGCCTTTCATGTTCTTCTGCCTGCTTTTTATTCTGGTTGCGCTGGCAACTGATTAGATTGTGCCTACCCAGATTAAGAGTGGGTCTGCCTTTCCCAGCCCACTGACTCAAATGTAAATCTCCTTTGACGACACTCTCACAGACAGACCCAAGATCAATACTTTCCATCCTTCAATCAAGTTGACACTCAGTATTAACCATCACAAGTCTACCCCTTGTCAATGTGAACCCATACACATCTCCTGAGATCATACATAATCTTTAAATAAGGACAACAATAAGGTCAAAATTACGCCTAATATAATACAACTATCTTTCCTACAAGTGAAAATCCACCAATCCCCAAACCACATGCTATTACATAAAGTTAACAACACTTAAATGCTTAAATAAAGTCAATAAATCTTACTTCACATGATAAAGAAAAAAGAAAAGAAAATGAAGATATTTTCTTAGTACCAGTGTATACATGCACAAACATGTTTTTAACAAAAGAAAAAAGAAATACTCATGACAATTACATCTTCATTTCTGCAACTTGTCATGTGGTCATAGGTGGCATTGATTACTACTTTCTTCTATTACACATTTTCTATTACCTTTGCCTTCAGCAAGCGCCTCAGCAGATCATGGGATTTTGTTTGTTTGATTGTTTGTTTGTTTGTTTTTTCCTGGTGGAGTGACCCAAACCCTCATTCCTGAAGGGTCTGGGTCATTGTGGTCATGCCTGGATTGGGCTGTTGTAGTTTGTCATTGACCTTAATCACAGGGCACGGTAATACTAAGAGCTGCCCTAAGGGATGTCCTGTATTCCATGCATACTGTTCCTTACCTCCATTGTGGAGTAGCAGACTGATATCATCTTGATAGTCTAGGTCAGTTACCCCAGCCAACACTGTAAACCCTTTCTTAGCCTGTTGACATAAAGGTAGGAGGAGCCCAAAGTGTCCAGGTGGCAATCTTAACTCCTAGTTTAATGCAGTCGTTGTGTCTCTTGTTGGCAGCATTCCTTCCTCTGGAACTAAGACCTCTTGGCCAGCAGAACATAATGACACAGAAACAGGAAGCAAAAATTTTGCTAGTGGATCACTCAGGGTGATGGCGAGTGGTGGCGCTTCCATTTCCACTCATTTATTCCTAGACCCATGAATCCTGGCTACGGGAGAAGCGATGCCATATTTTGGACATGGATTCAGAGTATATGCGGCCTTCTGGAGAACTTTGACCCAGTCCTGCAAAGTATTGTCACCTAGTTGTTGTTGTACTTGTTACTTCCAAAGGCCATTCCACCGTTCCATCAACCCGGCTGCTTTAGGTTGATGGAAAACATGGTAAGACCAGTGAATTCCATGAGCATGAGTCCACTGCCACACTTATTTAGCCATAAAGTGAGTGCCTTGGTCAGAGGCAATGCTATATGGAATACCATGACGGTGGGGATAAGGCATTCCATTAGTCCAGGGATGGTAGTCTTGGCAGAAGCATTGCATACGGGATAGACAAACCTATACCGGAGTAAATGTCTATTCCAGTGAAGACAAACCTCTGCTTTTTCCATGATGGAAGAGGTCCAAAATAATCAAGCTGCCACCATACATCTGGCTGATCACCTCGAGGAATGTTGCCATATTGAGGGCTCAGTGTGGGTCTCTGCTGCTGCCAAATTGGGCACATAAAAGTGGCTATAGCCGGGATCAGCCTTGGTGAGTGGAAGTCCATGTTGCTGAGTCCATGTGTAACATCCATCCTTGCCACCATGGCCACTTTTTTCATAGGCCCATTGGGTGATGACAGAGTTGGCTTGGGAAAAGAGGTTGACACTCATTCTGGTGTCCACAGAATGAGTCATTCTATCCAGTTGATTATTAAAATTATCCTCTGCTAAGATCATCCGTTGGTGAGCACTCACATGGGATACAAATATCTTCAGTTTTTTTACCACTCAGAGAAGTCCATTCACATACTTCTTCCCCAGATTTCTTTGTCACCAATTTTCCAATCATGCTTTGTCCAAGT
Organism: Pongo abelii; assembly: GCF_028885655.2. Taxonomy (NCBI): domain Eukaryota; kingdom Metazoa; phylum Chordata; class Mammalia; order Primates; family Hominidae; genus Pongo; species Pongo abelii. Next base: position 28,985,565 of record NC_071989.2, read on the forward strand.
CCCTGACCATCCAGCCAAACCATTGGCTACAGCCCATGAATCAGTACATAATCACACATCTGGCCATTTCTCCTTCCATTCAAAGTGCACAAGCAGGTGCACTGGTCGAAATTCTGCCCACTGCGAAGATTTCCCTTCACCACTGTCCTTCAGGGATGTCCTAGAACGGGGCCATAGTGCTGCAACTGTTCACTTTTAAGTGGTGCCTGCATATCGTACAGAACACCTATGAATCAGGCCCTAGTCTTCTCTTCCTCTGCCAACTGATCATAGGGAACTCCCCATGAAGCCATCAGTGCAGGCTGGGGGAGAGAAGGCAGGGTGGCAGAAGTGAAGGCCATGGGCATTTGAATCATTTCCTCATGTAACTTATTTGAGCCTTAAGAACTTGCTCGAGCATAATCACATATATACCACTTCCAGCTGATGATGGAATGCTGCTGTGCATGACCCACTTTATGGCTAGATGGGTCAGAAAGCACCCAGTTCATGATAGGCAGGTCAGGTCGCATGGTGACTTCGTGACCCATAGTCAAACGTTCAGTTTCCACCAAATCCCAGTAACAGGCCATGAGCTGTCTCTCAAAATGAGAGTAATTATCTGCAGAAGATGGCAGGGCCTTGCTCCAAAATCCTAGAGGTCTCCACTGTGATTCACCTATGGGGGCCTGCCAAAGGCTCCAGACAGCATCCCTATCTGCCACTGACACCTCAAGCACCGTTGAATATGCTGGGTCTTTAGCCCAAGTGGCAGAGCAGTTTGCATAGTAGTCTGGACCTGTTGCAGAGCCTTCTCCTGTTCTGGACCCCACTTAAAACTGGCAGCCTTTCAGGTCACTCAATAAATGGGCCAAAGTAACACATCCAAATGAGGAATGTGTTACCTCCAAAATCCCAATAAGCTTACTAGGTGTTGTGCCTCCTTTTTGGTTTTGCAGAGGCCAAATGCATCAACTTACCTCTCACCTTAGAAGGAATATCTCAACAGGCCCCACACTACTGGACCCCTAGAAATTTTACTGAGGTAGATGTTTCCTGGATTTTAGTTTGATTTATTTCCCATCCTCTGACACACAAATGTCTCACCAATAAGTCTAGTGTGTTTGCTACCTCACTGGCTCCAATCAGCATAATGTCATCAATGTAATGGACCAGTGTGATATCTTGTGGAAGCGAAAAGCAATCAAGGTCTCTCCCAATAACATTATAGCACAAAGCCAGATATTTAATATACCCCTGAGGTAAGACAGTAAACATATATTGCTGCTCTTGCCAACTGAAGGCAAATTGCTTACGGTAGACTTTATAGACAGAAACATAAAAAGGCATTTGCCAGATCAAGAGATGCATATCAGGTACCAGGAGATGTGATAACTTTCTCAAACAATGAAACCACATTGGTACAGCACTTGCAGTCACCACTTGGTTAAGTTCACAATAATCCCCTGTCATTCTCCAAGATCCATCTGTCTTCTCCACAGGCTAAACAGGGGAGTTGAACATGGATGTGGTAGGAATCACCCCCCGTGTGCTTCAAGTTTTCGATGGTGGCACTAATCTCTGGAATCCCTCCAATGATGCGATGTTGTTTTTGATTCACTATTTTTCTAAGAAGAGGCAGTCCTAATGGTTTCCATTTGGACTTTATCACATAATAGCCATCACCCTACTAGTCAGGGCGCCAATATAGGGGTTCTGCCAGCTGCTAAGTATGTTTATGCGAATTATGTATTCTGGGGAAAAGGACACAGAGTGAGTCCAGGGACCCACTGAACCTATTTTAAGTCAAATCTGAGCAAAAACTCCATTAATTACCAGATCTTCATAAGCCCCTACTTTAACTGGAGAACCACAATGACATTTTGGGTCCCCTGGAATCAACGTCAGCTCAGGGCCACTCTCCGGTAGTCCCTGAAATCTCTGATCATTTCCCTTTCCCCAACGCACAGTTACCCTGTGTAAAGCCAGAGTTGCTCTTGGGGAAGGATGGGAGAAAGATATGCAGCATAAATTGTCTGCAGTGTAGTGGGGTCCTTCTTCGTGGGGACCTGGCCTCCCCTTCATTCAAGGGGTTCGGCACCTGTAAACTGGCTCAAGTCTGAAAATTGATTGGGGGGCTGTGATTCTCTGCTTTTATAATTCAAGTTAGTCTTTTGTCCACTTGGCCTGGAAGTTTTCTTCTTATATAAATTAACTAGGAATGCAGTAGGCTTCCTATCAATTTCACTTCTAGGAGCACTCTGATTAATTAGCCAATGCCAAAGCTCTACACGGGTCAGGCTGTTCTGATTGCCGCTTTGCCTCTGCTGACCATTGTGGTAGATACACCCACCTTGTCTTTGATGGTTGAGTGCCAGCACTTGGCCCCTGCCACCTCAAGATCCAATTATTCCATTGTATTTCAATTTTGTAGTTGCATGACTGTGGTTTTCACTGTTTCATCTGGCATACAGAGAAGAGCAATTACAGGGCTCTTCAAAGATGAAGGTGCTGCCCTGACAAATCTATTTCACAAAGCATTGGTCTTCTGGACCATTCCAGCTTGGAGGAGTATGTCTGAAGTGACTAATTCACTCCACCATCCCAATATCCCTAAGCCTTTGGATTCCTTCCTCTACATTAACCTAGGGTAGATCAGGCATTTTCAGCTAGCTCACAGTAGGCCATCTTTTAATCCGTATTTCAGCTAACCAATCAAATAAACTATTAGAACCTCTTTTAACTCCTCAAGTTGCAACATTAAATGCAGAGTCTCTACTTAGTGGGCCCAAATCCATAAATTCAGCCTGATCCAAGTCTATGTTCCTTCCACCATTATTCCACACTCTTAATGTCCATTCCCTTGCCTGTTCTCCAGATTTCTGTTTATATAAATTAGAGAACTCCAGCAGTTCTTTTACAGTGTAGTCCACCTTCTCATGGGTCACACTCTCAACCTCACCTCTAGGGGGCCTGTTAGGACTTTAGTCTAGTTATAGGCCTAGAAGTAAACAGCAGTGTTGGGGGTGGGTCTTGAGGAGAATCAACATCAACTTGCCTGGCAACTGCCTCACGGGAGGCCATCACTGTTGCCTCAGGCAGCACACGGTTTATCTCCTCACACAAAGGTGGAAAAGCTGATGGAAGTATGGGTCGGGGAGGTGATGTTGCCACTTCTGGGGATGGGGAATCTGTTTCGTTTGGTGAAAAAGTCTCATCAGAGTTTACAAACTTAGTGTCCCCAGCTTCTTCAGAGTCCTACCACATATCTCCATTCCAAGTTGTAGGGTCTCATTCTTTTCCAATCAATGACCTCACTTTAACAGTAGATACCTGTCAAGGCTGTGCATGCACCTTTTATTGCAGGTCAGCAACTCGAATGATAAGAGCTTGTGTCTGCTTTTTCATAATTTCAGCTTTTTCTCTACAGGAGAAAAGACTCTCATTAAAGGCAATTTTAGGAGATTTGAGACTCAGTATCTGCTTTGGAAGCCAGGAGTTAGAATCCCTGAGTTCATCATTTTCTTCCATCACTTTGTACAGTGAACTTGGGAGCAACCAACCAACTTCATTATCTTCCTTCATTCTCCACATATAGTCAAAAGTGTTATATATAGAGTCACTGAACTCCTTGCCTCTCACAAGTGGTGAACCAGATGTGTTGAATGGATTTATTTTGCATAACTCTCTAAATAATTCATCTCAAGTACTATCAGTATTCTGCATACTATTAGAAGTAGAGTCATTAGCAGTTTGGGGTCTTATCATATTAAGCAGCCAGCTCCAGAAACCCCAAAACCTATGAAAGAACTCCATCCTTAATATTCTGTTGCTCTAAAACCACTTTTTGTACCAAAATCTGTATTAATCAGGGTTTTCTAGAGGGACATAACTAATGAAATATATGTATATATATATATATAAACTCACATGAACACAAGTTCCCACAATAGGCTGTCTATAAGCCACAGAGCAAGGAAGCTAGTCTGAGTCCCAAAGCTTAAGAACTTGGAGTCTGGTGTTTGAGGGCAGGAAGCATCCAGCATGAGAGAAAGATGTAGGCTGGGAGGCTAAGCCAGTCTAGTCTTTTCACCTTCTTCTGCTTGTTTTATATTCTGGCTGAGCTGGCAACTGATTAGATAGTGCCCATCCAGATTAAGAGTGGGCCTGCCTTTCCTAGCCCACTGACTCAGATGTTAATCTCCTTTGTCAACACCCTCACAAACCCACCCAGGATCAATGCTTTGTATCCTCAATCCAATCAAGTTGACATTCAGTATTAACCATCACAGCAAACAAAAATGAAATTGTGTTTGCTTCTTAGTCAGTGCTAATTACTTGAATGTTTATGTGACCCATATCTTAATGCAGACTTAGATCTACCTTTCATTTCTTTTTGCATTTATCTCCTTGCTTGATAATGTCTACTGATTATCAAGCAAAGTAAGAAAGTTGTATTCTTTTTTAGGAATTAATTATATATGTTATGTCAGATTTTGTTCAACTTAGACAGACCTTATTTAATTCCAAATCATTGTCTATGATACTGATGTTACTAGGAAGTGTAGGAAGGGCCACATATCGATACTTCATCTCATAATTTATTCCATTGCCCAAGCACACTTTGTAGAAATCCAGACTGTACTTCTGAACTTTGAGGCAAAATGCTAATAAAACAAGACTCCTGTCTCTGAACATGGGATAAACCATTCACAACTGGTAATTAAAATATGCAAATTGAGAGTGCATTTTGCTACAAGTGGAGAAATGCTAATTGCTTTACATAGAAAATGATTTTGCTTATTGGTATATTTTCGTCATCATAATTTTCATCATTGTACTGAGCCATTAGCAAATAATAAAAAGAACAGTGTATATTCTTTGAGGAAGTCACACAATATTGAAGAAAAGCTTTTCTCCATCTTACATTAAGTGCAGATGATATTTTGAACTGCCAAATATCCAAAAAGATTGTTGCAAACAAATAAAATACACAAAAGGCAATGTTTCAAACATTTAATGGGAAGAAACAGAATTTTATAATTGGCATATGGAGAAGGAATTTGTTTTTCCAGTGAGCCATCATTTTCATAATATCTTGTTTCAAGTCAGAAATAACAGAATTTCTAAGCATAGAGTTCAGAAAGTCAGGTAATTGTTGCATTTTAAATTTTGGACTTTGAGCTTCACTAAGCATAAAAAGATAGAAAGTTTGCTTTATACTATCTGAACTCTAAAGTGAAAAATACCAGGCTCATGGGGATCATATGAATACAGAAAGACACTTAAAATGTTTACATACAGGAAAAATGATTTTTTCAAAGGAGGGGATTGAAATAAAGTTAGAAAGTCAGAATCACCTTTTTTGCAAATGCATCTTTAGGATTCTAACAAGAATGGAATGGAAGGAATAAGTTAACCAAAGCAACATTGTGGAGTATTTACTAGTGTTTAAATAACTTTTAGATTATTGGTATAGAGGACAGTAAATGTTTTGACCATGTAGTTTTGTCTGCACTGTTTTGATATTGCTGATTGGAACCCAGTGTTATGGACACAATATTTTGATCAAAATATTTTTATATTTATGATTAAAAATAAAATAAATATGCAAAAAATCCACATTGTTGATTTTTTATTGTAAAGCATTTATTATTAATCATTTATTACCCATTGACTTAGTAGCTTGTAGTATGCTGATGTTCTGCATAGTACACTAAACAAACTTCCTACATGCAGTAATCTAATTTAACCTACATTAGCATTCATTTTAAATAATTATTTTCCATATACACATTACCATTGTTTTTTTCCAAAATAAGACAATCATATTGCAATATGATTTTTCTAAATTGTCTCCCAAATCAATTTCCCTGGATCAACTTTTCTAACCTACATTTTAAAATGAAAATTTACATTTTCACCAATTTTTAATAAATAGCATTTAATAAATAGCTACAATTTTAGTAACTAAATTTTAATTTTGTTTAATTTATATTAGTAATAATTATTTTCAATATGATTCTGCTTTAAGTTAATCTATGAGAAAAATGTGACAAAATTCCTTGAGGGATAACCAGATATATTGTTCAAATGTACAATTGCAATTATATCATTTATCCACAGGGTAGCTACCATTTTTCACACTGGAGCAAACTAAAACAACAGGATTTAAAATATCTTGGGGAGTAAAATTTTCAGGGCCCAACTGGGTAGCTCAAAATGAAAGGACAAAAACTCTGTTTTGGAAACAGAACTCAATTTAAATGCAGTGAGTCTATTGCACAACCAGAATAGTGGGATTAAATCACAGGGTAAAGATATTTCCTCTCCTACTGTTGCCACATCCCCTTGGCTTTTCTTAAGCCGACAAATATGCTTTCTCAACTTTAAAATCATCTGTCAGGTGTTAAACTGGATGCCCCAAGCGCGCTGCAGCAGTCTTGTATCCTGTTTTCTGAGCGAGGCATCTTAAGCATCTCCCTTTAGTCCTGAGTCTGGGGGCAAATTCTCCACCCTCTAAAAATAGAGGGGACAGTTTGTAGCAAACCAACAACTGTCTATAGATAAATTATTTTTCATGACTTCCAATAATCATAAATGTAAGTTATAGTTTTAAGAATGATGTACCTATTTTTTGCAGCCTGTTGCTTTTAAGCTTGCATTTTGTTTTGGCAAGAAACAGTGGTGTAACATGTCAATATTATCTGTTTCTTCAGGTTAAACTGATGAACAGCTTGTCAAACATATTTGTAAATATCTTTACCATTGAAATTACACTTCTCTCTTTTACATTTGTGAAAAAGTGAAGATTCAGATAAATTAACTAGTTTTCTTAAACTTTGTAGTTAACAGTAGTTACAGCAGCTATTTTTTACATCTTTATTGCCTTTTTAATCATAAATAGGTTAAATTTATTTTTTCCCATTTCCCTTGCGTTTGTTTATGCCATGCTGATAGTAAAATAAAACACTGAAATAAAGTTTATTTCATCTTAATATAATATGAATATATATGCAAACACATTTATGCTGCATCATTCTATATTTTTAAATTTCCATCTAATACCTTTGCTGTTTTCTTATTGATATGAGGTAATAGAAGGCAGACTTAGCGAAGTACTCTCATTTGCAGTGATCAACAGCATGCTAATATTTCTCTAACTAGATAAGCAATGTGTTTACACATTACACCCTTGGGGGTATGTGCCATTAATTACACATGCCTAGCAGCTGACATGTGATTAATTAGAAGTGGGAAATCTATTCTTCAGGTGACCAGAAAACTCTTTCCACTTGTCAAAGCTTATCTCTTTTTCAAAGCTGTATTATCCCATAAGATACAGGAAATAGTATTACAGATGTACCATTAAAGAAAAGAAAGCTGATCCAAGAACTTTAACAATAAAGTTCCTAAATATTTTAAAAGGAGTCAACATCAAAGCTATTTGAAAAACAGAGTCAACATTGTTCCAAAAAAAATTATAAGCCAATTTCACTTATAAATGTTAAAGATGAACTTATAATAGTGTGGGAAGTTTTTGTCGTCAAGCTTAATTTGAAATGTGAAAAATAAAAATTTCCATATGAAGGACTATGGAGCAAAAATTAAAATTTTGTTCCGTAATTATATTCATACTCAGTCACCTTCTAAAAATGTAATTTAATGTCCATTATTAACATCAATGTTATAAGGCTTTCATATTTTCTTCTATTTGGAGTATAATGGTTGTACCCAATGAGAATGAATCTGCATTTCATTTTAAACTTAATTAGGATTTTTGGTTTAAAACTTGGACTCAAACTTTAGATTTGCTTATCCTATACAAGATTACTCATTGTATTGATGTTAAAAGTTTTCTACCATTTTATAATCATAACATTAAAATCTGTTTTTTACAAGACCTAAAATTATTAAAGGTGAGTTAGCCATAAATATCTACCATTATCTTTGGCAATTCTTAAAAATGTGGTAATAAATCAAAATTACTAGAAATATTTTTGACTAATGAAACAGTGGAAGGCTAAGCCTTTCATCTAGCATATGAAATTTCAGAAAAAATAAACAGTAGTAGTTAAAAGTAGCAATCAAATATTGCCAATACACATAGATATATTCACTCTGTAGGTTGTTATAATAAAAGCACTTTTCTGCATTTTTTCACATAATTTTCTTCTAACTGCCTATAATTGAAATATCAATTTAAAAAGCTCTGACATTTTTTTTAAGTGTGATCTGCAGACCAAGTGCATTAAAATCACCGAAAATGCTTGTGGAAAATACAAATTCAGGGAAATATTCCTTATCAACAAAATTAAAATCTTTAGAATTGGGTTCAGGAATCATTTCAACAAAATCACCAGGATATTTCCTGTGGCCACATTGCTTGAATCATTGCTCTATGAGTTCTGTATTATTATTTTATTAAATAGGAAAATAAACAGCCTCTGAGATAGGACAACTTTCCAATGTTACACAGTTCAAGTGACTGAGCATCCATTTCAACATAGATTAAAGCCCACACCCTTAATCATTAGACATACTGGCTCACATAGAAAACAAAAACTTAGATACCAAAATACCCATTAAACAATGGACATTAGTTATACCTATAAACAATATATGTATTTATTCATTACTTTTAATAACTAAACATTAGTGCTAGGTATTTTACACATATAAATTACTTTTGCACCAACCTAATATATTATGCTCTTTCTATAATAAAAGATGGTCCCACGAAACTTAGTAATCATAACAATACTTATTGTACTTCATTATGTACTGATTCAAAAGTGTAAGTTGAAAATCAAACTAAAACATTTATAACTTCAAATATTACATTTTTGCAACGTTATGATTCTTAGCCACTATCTAACCATGTTGTAAATGTATCACTTCTTGTTTGCCCATAAATAATATATTGTTATAGTTGTATTAAAGTGAATAAAAAGAAGTCAAGCAGAAAACTCTCAATCTGAAATTTAAAATGGTGATCTTTTTTCTTTCAAATTAGAGAATATAACACAAATATAGAAAATGCTATGCCCAAAGAGAATCCTGAATCCACTAAGATAGATTTTCAGCTTCTGAGACCCCACAAAAATTTTTATTGCTGTTGTGTTTCTGAATCACTTAAGAATATTTCTAGAGATGTTGGCTCATCTAGAGCAATATTGAGAAATACAATTTAGATAGGTGGAGAGATAAATGGTATAGATAATTTAATAAGCCAGAAGAAAGACTTAATTGGTGAGAGCTCTTTGCTTTTGCTACAACATATTTTCCTTAGAATTGTTGTTTTAAGCACTATCAAGTTTTAGTTTTAATGAAGGCATATGAGAAAGATGGGATTGTAGGTAGCAGTGGAAACAGTGCCAGAGGCCAATCCAGTTTTTAGCTCCAGCAGTGTCAGCTGTACTTGCGCCAATCATTCCTGCTCTGCAGCAGCAGCCTTCAAATTCTATTCAAACTTATTCGGCCTCGTGCTTTAGAGTGATGTTCCTGGCTCAGAAATGCTCAACTCGAACAACTCTAAATCCTTGTGCTAAACTCATTTTTGTAAAAATCTTCCAAACTTTGTTTCTGTTCCTTTCGACAATAAACCTTGACTCATATAGTGAGGTATTAAAATTCTATTTTCTGGACAAGGAATTTAAAATTAGAAGTTAGTGTATCATTCGAATTTTTGGAGCAAATAGGAAGCAGATCCAAATCTAAGTCTATCTGACTCCATGTCCATTCTCATAACTACTATGATAAATTATATCATATAATTGAGAGCTAAGTGAAACGACACATGCCTTCACCTAAATATATGTACGTAAAACAACATTTAAAATTGCCTTGAAGCCTCATAACTTAAACTTATAGTGTGTACATTATTTTCAAATTATACCACATCCTCGTCAATGATCATGTTATGATTATGAATGTTCTAGGGCTATTTTCTAGCTTTTAGAGTGAATTTTACACTATCATTATTTATACACCAGCGAGCTCTCAGTGGTATCTCTGATCTCCTTTTTTTTTTCTTTCCTGAGCTGCACTTACATTGCAATTTAGTGCAATACATTTTTATTTAAAAGCCATCTCTTCTTCATAGTAATGAATAAGACTTACTGCATAACATGTGCATGCTGAATAGACAATATAGTATTAAAATGGTTCCAAATAACCACACTATCAAAGAATCTGAGCTGCCAAGGGAGCAGCCAGTGTACTCAAGACAAAACTAGGGTCTAGGATTTAGCAAACAGGAGAGATCACACAGCAGGAGCACTTTGGTGAAGAAGTAGATCTCGACACAACATAAACAATCCAAACTGGAGGAAACAAAGCCTGGCATGCAGTGATTCATTGGTTCACTAAGTGGAAAGAAAAAGAACACTCTTATTGACTGATGATATCTCCAGGACAATGTCTTTGAGTGTAATGCTAAGAAACTTGGGAAAAGTGAACATCTAAGAAATGAAGTAATGTAAAATGTGAAGGCAAAAGAGGACTGGAAATAATTAATAACAACTGAGGGACAATAGACTGTAGCTACATTGCTTTGGTACCTGACTCAGAACACAGAAGCTTCGTGAATGTGGTGGTTATAGAAAGGCATGACAAACTTTGACTTGCTAAAAAGGAACTGCCTCAGTTCAGACCTTATCAGTCTGTTGGGACAGACATCATATGCAAGCTAAGATACCGTTTTGGGGTAGGCCCCATCCTTCTCTATTTGTCTGTGTCTTATCTAGTCTTTAAAATTTTTCCTTACCCATCTTTTCATTCAGACATTGACTGTGCTTCCATTGTATTCCAAACTTGGTATCTCATTTTATCAGCCTTATTATCTAATTATCTACTATTTTATCTTTATCTCATTCTTTATCTTTTAAATCAGGCTTAGTTCAGAAAAACATGATGGTAATAATACTACCTGGCTTTGGAAAATTACTTCTCAAATTACTTCAAGGCTGGCCCTAGATGATTTATCCCTGTTGACATTGATAGCAGCCTAACCTAGGGATACTGGAGAGAAATGGGACCCAAAAAAGTGCTTGTTTTCTATTTGTCTGCTTTCTGAAATTATTAATGCATGTCAAAAAATGTGGTTAGCAGTATTCAAGGGACAATAGGCATTGGTTCTATACGTATAGGACAATATCAATGCCATACAATAATTTACTTCCAAGAAAAATGATACAGTTACAAGCCAACAAAGAAGCTGTGAACTTTTATAAGAGAAGCCTCATCCCAAATAATTCTTGCTAATGTTGAAAATTTCAGTTGTCCTGGCATTTATAGGATAATGACTTGTGCTCAGGAAGCCAATCTTCTTAACTTTGGAACTATTTCAAAAATGTGGAATTTCCCATGTACAGTATACTTGTGTGTTTCTGTGAAAAATACTGTCTTCTCAGAATGGATTATATACAAGATATCTGACATCGTGCTAATGACTTAAAATATAATCCACTCCCAACCTATAGTTCTATTTGCCTCAAAACAATTTTTTTTGGTATACAAATTTAATTTGTCAAACTGCTGATGATATGGTTAACCATAACAATATTAAAACAATGCAAAGGAAGCATTATACACCCAAAGATATAACTTTCACACTCTTGTAAGTAACTTCCAGAGAGTCAATCATATAATAACTAAATATTAAAATGCCTCTCATAGGACATTAACCTCAAGTAGATAGTACATTGCTACTGAGGCAAATTCAACTCTCTCAAACATTAATTTATGGTGAGGATAATAATTTTTGTTCAATTAAGTCAAATTCTTAGGAAAGCAATGAAATTTTCATGAACATTTCTGGAATAATTAGAGAATTTCTATATTTATACTGCACTGACATCTCATAAATATCATATTGTGCTTTTATCTTCATATGTATTATTTCCACTAAATATAGAAAAGTGATAATTAGCCTTAGAAATATCCATTAAACATGAAGGAAGATGGTATAAAAAATTAATGTAATATGCTTATTATAATGTGCAAAATAAAAATATTTCCAACTCTTCAATTGGAGTTATTAACATAGCAAAGTGTTGTCTGAGTAACATTAAACCTGATAATCATCACAGTCTTCAAGAACTAAAGATTTATTAGAGAAATATCATCATGAAAACAAAACATATTAAGTTGGAAGAAAAGTTAGTAAAAGCATGATATTCTAAAACAATATTTCTTCATAAAATTAATAATAAATGCAAATAATAACAATTTTAAATGTTTCGAAATTACTTAAGACCATATTAAAGTAGTATATTTATTTTGTTATAATTTTGTTAGAATTGCTTTATTATATAAGTTTTAAGCATGGGTTAAAACGGTTAAAAATAAGGTCAAGTTAATACGTTTATTAAAACCAAAATTATTCAACATTAAATTATTTGAACACCAACACACAGACTGTGTTATATCACTCTGAAATTATAGACACATAATTCAACCATTAAAACCTGTTATAAAATTTAAAAACAAATATTAGGATAGCTATTTATTTGGATTTATTCTTTCATTCCATAGGCCATAAAGATAAGCTTACTGTAACAACTCATTTCTCAGTACAATGCATAAATTACATTAATCAAAATTTATTTTTAACAGAAACTTAGCTTTGAAAATGATTTTCTATAAAGAAAAAGTACACACACATACATTCTAGTTAGTAAAGTGGTACATGTACTAAATATGAAAATACAAAAACTGAAATATGACTAAAACAAAATATAAACCTTATTGAAAGTTAAGGATTATTTATTTTTCTTTGCTGAAAACAAAATAAATCACAATGAATAATTATTTAGCTATCAATGAAGAGGAAGCCACTTGGTAAAATGGACAGCCATTTCAATGAAGTTGGCCAATATAAAAATCCACTTTAAATTGACCTGATTACGCTTGGACATAAATCTCTCTAAATTAAAAAAAACATACCAACCATATTCTCAGACCACATTAGAATAAACATACAATTTGATACCAAGAAGAACTTTCAAAATCACACCATTACATGAAAACTAAAAGACTTGGTCCTGAATAACTTTTGCATAAACAATCAAATAAAACCTGCAATCAAAACATTATTTTAAACAAATGAAAATAGAGACAACATTCCCAAACCTCTGGGATGCAGCTAAAACAGTGTTAAGAGAAAAGTGTATATAGTACTAAATGCTTACATCCAGAAGATACATCAAATTACAATCTAACATTGCACCTAAAGGTACACATAAAAAAAGAAAAATCACAAAGCTAGCAGAAGAAAGAAGTACTAAAATAAAAGTATAACTAAATGAAACTGGGACTTAAAAAACCAAACATTGAATTGATGAAATAAAAATTTGGTTCTTTGTGTAGATAAACAAGATTGATAGACCTTTAGCTAGATTAACAACAACTGAAAAGAGATAAGTTCTAAATAACCACAATTAGAAATGACAAAGGAGACATATAACCAATCCTACAGAAATACAAAAGGTCCTCAGAGACTATTATGAACACCTCTATGTGCAGAAACCAGAAAAACTAGAAGAAATGGATAAATTCCTAGAAAGACACAACCCCCTTTGATGGAATTAGGAATAATTTGAAACCCTGAAGACAGCAATAGTGTATTAGTCAGGGTTCTCTAGAGGGATAGGACTAATAGAAAAGATGTATGTATAAAAGCAAATTTATTAAGGAATATTGACTCACACAATCACAAGGTGAAGTCTCACAATAGGTTGTCTGCAAGCTGAGGAGCAAGGAAGCCAGTCGGAGTTCCCAAAACTCAAAAGTAGGGAAACGAACAGTGCAGCCTTCAGTCTGTGGCAGAAGGCCCAAGAGCCCCTGGCAAATCACTGGTGTAGGTCCAAGAGTCCAAAAACTGAAAAACTTGGAGTCTGATGTTAGAGGGCAGGAAGCATTCAGCACAGGAGAAAGATGGAGGCCAGAAGTCTTAGCCAGTCTAGTCCTTCCACATTCCTCTGCTTGCTTTTACCCTAGCCACGCTGGCAGCTGATTAGATGGTGCCCACTCAGATTAAGGGTAGATCTGTATCTCCCCATTCACTGACTCAAATGTTAATCGACACTGGCAACACCCTCACAGACACACCCAGGAACAATACTTTGCATCCGTCAATCCAATCAAGTGACACTCAATATTAACCATCACAAATAACAAGTACTGAAGTTGAATCAGTAATAACAATAATAAAAACTGAGTCAACAAAAGCTCTAGACCAGATGGATTCATAGACTAATTCTATCAAATGTACAAAAAAGGTCTTGGGCCAATCCTACTGAAAATATTCCCAGAAAATCGAGAAAGAGGCATTCCTCCCTTACACATTCTATAAAACCAGTATCATCCTGATATCACAATATGACAAAGTTACATTGAAAAAAAATAAAGCTATAGCCCAATATCCCTGATGAATGCAAGGATCTGTCCACAGACCCTGACTCAAGGATGGATGAATAAAGTACACTGACACACAGATATTGTGCTTTGCCAGTTTGACTGAGCATCCTAGCCGCTTACAGACTCCACACAGACTGCTGTAAACAGTTGTGACCAAGGCCCCTACCAGTCAGGAAGACTCGCATTTATTCAGTAAAGATTAATTGACAAAGGCTTGAGTCAACACCACTAAAGGGTAATTGACATTGTGGACTTCCCGAGTAGAAAGCAATTAAGCACCAGCGGTAAATCAAAAGTTAGTCTTAGGAAGACAACTTAGTTAGATAAACTACTCTACATTCTTTTGTATTTGCACCTTAAGCTCTCTGGATCCTGCAAAGAGATTCTGGCTGCCTTCAGCGAGACAATCTGAAGCTATGCAAACTCTCAGCCTTTCCAAGAGAGTTTGTGGGTATTACCATAACTATCTTTAATATTTTTCCCACCAGCCTGACTGAACCCCCACAAATGAACAAAGATGCAGTTCCCCAACATAAAATTCTAGTAAACCAAATCTAGCAGCACATTAAAAAGTTAATTCAGCACCATTAAGTAGACTTTATTTCGCAGATGCAAAGCTAGTTCAACACACACAGATAAAAAATGTGATTCATCACATAAAAACAATTAAAAACATAAACCGTGTGATCCTCTCAATAGATGCAGAAAAAGCCTTTGATAAAATCCAATATCCCTTCATGATAAAAAAAAAAAACCCTCAACAACCCTCAACATACTAGGCATTGAAGTAACATACTTCAAAGTAATAAGAGCCATCTATGACAAACTAACAGACAATATCATACTGAATGGGCAAAAGCTGGAAGCATTCCCCCTAAAAATGGCATCCATATAAAAAAAGAAAAAGTAAAATTATCACTCTTCACTGAAAATATGATTCTTTTCCTAGAAAACCATGAAGACTTATCCAAAAGGCTTCTAGATCTGATAAACGACTGTAGTAATGTTTCAGGATACAAAATCAACATACAAAAGTCAATAGCATTTCTATACACCAAAAATGTTCAGACTGAGAGCCAAATCAAAAGCACGATTCTTTTTAAAATGGCCACAAAAAATGATTTTTAAAAACCTTAGGAATACATCTATTCAAGGAGGAGAACTATGCAAGGACAACTACAAAATGTTGCTGAAGGAAATCATATATGATACATTAAAAATAAAAATTTATGCTCATGGACAGAAAAATCAACATTATAAAATATCCATACTACCCAAAGCAATCTACAGATTCAATGCTATTCTTATCAAATTACCAGTGTCATTTTTCACAGAATCAGAAAAAAAATTTTTCAATTCATATGGAGCTAAAAAGAGCTTTGAAAGCCAAAGAAATTCTAAGCAAAAAGCAAAGCCAGACATAACATTACCTGACTTCAAGCTATACTACAAGTCTATAGTAACTAAAACAGCATGGTACTGCTACAAAAATAGACACATAAACCAACGGGAACAGAACAGAGAACCCAGAAATAAAACTGCACACCTACCACCAACTGATCTTTGGAGAAGTCAACAAAAATAAGCAAAGGGAAAAATGACTCCCTAGTCAATATATAGTGGCAGGAAAACTGGCTGAACATGTGCAGAAGAATGAATCTGAATTCCTACCTATTGCCATATACAAAAATTAACTCAAAATTAATGTGTTTTTGGCTCCATATGTGTTTTAGAATAACTTTAGAATGGTTTTGATAAGGAAAAAAATAATTGATTCCTGGCAAGGCCAATGTCTGTGAGTGTTTGCATACTCTCTCCATGTTTAGGTATTTTTTTTCCCAGGTTTTCTACTTTCCTTCCATATACCAAAGCTGCATACATTAGGTTCAGTGGAATGTCTGCCTATTCCCAATCTAAGTGAGTGTGAGGTGTGTACGAGCACACTCTGCAATGGGATGGAATCCTGTTCAGGGCTGATTTACCACCTCGTGCCCTGAGGATAGGCTCTGGGTGTGATCTTGAACTTGAGTAAGCAGGTTAGAAAATGAATGAGGGAATAAATAAAATGATTGCAAAATAAATATTTGTAAAATCTATGAAAAAATACAGATACATGACAATAAACAATATGGTACAAATACACTCAAAAAATAAACTGGTGTGATTAGTATAAATATAATTAAATAAAACTACAGTGTCAAGGTCAAGCTATAAACATAGCTAAATAGATGAGCAGTAAGTGCATATTTTAGTTTTAAAAAGAAAAAATAACCTACATCGACTTTTGTGCTTTAATAGGAACTACAAATACAATTAAATGTCAAATGAAAAATTAAGGAAATATACAATTCATGATAAAAATTGAGATACATAACTGTGTAAAAAACATTGTAATTAGTCTAGGATGAACAGCACCATAGAAAAATGGAAGATCAATATTCATTTCACAATACAAGAAACACAAATAGACAAAGCACATAAGAACATATACATATGGAAGATTATCTCTTCAAATCCATGCATATTTCGTATATAATCTTACTTTCTGTATGAGTAAACAAAGTGATATAGAAGCTGTTTGCTTATCTAATTGGTGAAGGTGAAAAAAATGCAGCTTGTTGATTATTACCCAAAATGCTACTCTAGTTCCCTGCCAGTGAGAGAGAGTGAATTATTTATTATACAGCTGTCAAAGCACAAAATTGCACCAAAGTTATATAGGTAAGGAAGACTTTATGGAAAACTATTGCAATAGGGAAGAGAGAACAGAACTCAGTCTCAACTGCATGGACATAAAGGGAGTTTATCAAAAGTCAAATTATGGGAGAGTTTTAAGAGCTGTGGTGAGGGAATCATCGGCCGTTTGTGTTTTCTAATTGGCCTCACCAAAAATAAAAGTAAACTTTCTTTTATTGTCATAACAGGAGCTAGTATTACAACTTTGAGCAAGATGCCTCCTACCCTCCCAGGAAGCACGGGAAATGCTGTCTTCTTTCATGATTACATTTCAAAGGAATGGCTCACATGTTTTTGAGAAAGACATTCTTGGGTTGTAAAATTGGCAAGTGGCCTTTAAAAACATTTGCATATTTAAGAGGCAGAAAAATAACTTGCCATTATGCGTCTTCTAAAATAAATGTTCTAAGTAAAGGGAGGGGAGTGACCTCTGTGGTTAGTTCATCTGGATTCTGTCAGTAATAGGGTGAGAGGGAGGTTGGGCCTGGAGGCCAGAAAAAACCTATGTAAAGTTTAGTCAAGCTGAGAGGAATGTTAAGGCCTCTTGGTCATGCCTTACTAAGGGATCATTTTAATACTTTGTTTAAAATACTCAAGGAATTCTCTGCCATTTAAGTAGAATACGATTTTTATTCATTTATTCTAGGGAAAACGTTAGCTGATTGTGCACACTATGTATGCAGGAGGAGTAGGTTGCTTGAGTGGAGTCGCAACGTCATGGTAATCTGCTCCTGGCAGAAACTGCGATGGATTTGGTTAGTTTTGACTGAGTTTCTGAACCAGAGGTAAGCATTTGAAATGTATATTTTAACTTTCTGTAGTACAATATGGCACTGTATGAGAGGAACAAAAGTCTTAAGGTTCCAATAATTTATTTAAATATGTTGTAGAATTGATAAAAATAAGCAACTTTTATGTGATACTAGGTGTGTCAGGTCCCAAGCTCAGCCCTTTACAAAAATCATATTTTAAATCTCACAAAATTCCAATAGTAAGGATATTGATATCTCTAGTTTATAAATATGGAAACTAAGGCTATTAATTTCCTGAAGATCTAAGAGTTAGGAAAAGGAAACGACTTGGTCAAAACTTCATTGTTCTAATTTTAGAATACCTCTTAGACATTGTGTTTGTTCCCCAGAATCATAGTCATTATCGAATATTTGTAATTATCTGCTCAAAACTTTCTGTGAGTCTAAGTTAATGTAAAATTTTGAATATGTTATGCTATGATAACTAAAGATCTGAAGAATTTCTACATATTGGAGAAAATATCAAAAATATCTTCTGTAATAACATTGCATTGAAAGGCTGTATTGTTGTAGGATGGATCAAGGAAAGCTTTGGAGAATCAAGAGTACAAATAAAATATTCCTCAAAGCTAATCTTCTATGTAATATTTACTATGCAATTTCCCAGGTATATTGTAGCTTTCATCCCTACCAGTGGGATTTCAGTGAAGCAAAATTTCACTGAAAAAAGTGAAAATAATAATACAAAATATGTGTAATTTTACAATATGATAAATTGCTTTTAATAGACAATTTTGAATAGCTCAGATGATATTTATCAATTGAAAATAATTTATCATGCTAGACACTGAAATATAAAAACATTCTAAATCATTAAACATATTTATAGCCTGTTTAAGATGTATTTGATTAATTGTCATTTTCTAGGATTAGGATTATAACAATTGACTGGGCCCACAAAATTTTTGAATGTTGGGCGTAAAAAAGTTGTTGGTGCTCAGAGAAAAAGTAAAAGTTACAGTCTTAAACTGCCTTTAGGTATGTCATAAATTAATTAATGTATCTTCCCAATTATATCTAAACATCAAGATCAGATCTTCATTTGAAATGAAAGTGTCACTTTATAAAATAAATTTCATTCAGAGAATGTCATTTGTTAATGTATTTTCTGGATCACAATAAGAAAAATGCAGAACTATTTTATGTAAATTCAATTATATAGAATATGTTCTAATTGATACTATTTATGATCTAATCTCATAAGTTTAGAATCATAAATGGAATAGTAATAATATATTTATCTGCTATCTTTATTGAATCTTATCAATTTAAAGTAGTCAAAATTATTGAAAAAACATATATTCCAAACTGAGTAACCACTCCAGTAATTTCGTTCTTATTACCTGGAGGGTTTTGTATGTCTTCTTTTATTTTGTTTTGTTTTTTAAATTTTTGTTTTCTAGAGTTGCATGAAGAAAAAATAAGCAGTAAAAATTTTATGGATTAGCATAAGTAAGAAAGGATAAGTAGCTTTAGGTGTGTAACATATTTGAAATTTCTGCCAGCAGTTCAGGAAACAATATTCATTAAGCATCATTTCTGAGATTTTCTTTTGATTCTTTTATCTTATTCAAATTATGTAACCTTAAAATTGGAATGAATTCACAGATAGCCTATTGAAATTTACTGTTTAACCAGGTGCAATGGCTCATGCCTGTAATCCCAACATTTTGGGAGGCTGAGGAGGGTGGATCACGAGGTCAAGAGATTGAGACCATCCTGGCCATCATTGTGAAACTCTGTCTCTACTAAAAATATGAAAATTAGCTAGGCGTGGTGGCAGGCACCTGTAGTCCCAGCTACACCTGAGGCTGAGACAGGAGAATCATTTGAACCCTGGAGGAGGAGGTTATAGTAAGCTGAGATCATGCCACTGCACTCCAGCCTGGCGACAGAGCAAGACTCGGTCTCAAAAAAAATAAATAAATAAAAAGAAATTTACTATTTCGGAGCAAATAAAATCAATATTTAAGGATCTTTTAAAACTTATTTTTAGAATAAGAGATTATTTTTGTTTCCCTTCACTAGGAGAACAGACTGTTATCTACCTATCTTTCAATATACAATGCTTTAGATGGCAATTGACTTTAGTATAATGGTCTATTTTCTACTAAGAAAGGTAAACATTCTAAAACACAGATGTGTTTTATTAAAGTGTAACTTACTGGAAAGTTCTCTTAATTAATGCAGTAATCATAAAAGTAGTCTATTTTAAAAGGAAAAGTGTGGTGGTAGCTTTGTATGGCAGAGGACCTAGAAGAGATTTAAATTTTATAATTTTTGTTAAGCCTGAATTTCCCCTATGTCTCCTGCACTACTAGGGAATAAAAGCTCCTGAATTAGAGCTAAAGAAAATTATCCTCTAATCAGGGGTGTTACATGTTAAATGATAGACTAGTGATATGTTTATTTGCATTTTGGTTTATTTGATAAAAAAGAAAGGATTTGTATCATATAAAATATACTTTTTAACATCTTTGAGTCTATGTAACTTTTTAGTAATTGGAATTCTCATCTAATTTCCAAAGAAGACAATATTTGTTTAATTTCAATTGACATTTTCCCCAATATCTTATAGTATTGAATTCATATTTAGATCCAGCTTTGTACTGTTTTTGTACTCTGAAAAGCTATTAAGTTGGTAGTGGGTATGAAAATCAATGGTGTTCAAAAATATATGAAACTTCTATTTTTTTTGCTGAGGTTATTTTAAGTTTTAAAAAGTAAATAAATAAGACAATACCATCTGTGAATGTCTGTTAAATGTGCAGTATGGTAATTTTATTAAAAATTGATGTATACTTGCAGAATTGTGTGTTCAAGTCTGTTCTATGTCACTTAGTAGCTATGATACCTTGGACAAATCATGTTTCTCTTATCAGTAATCACATCTAACAAAATGGGGCAATAATGTAAATATTAGCCTTTTCTCATCTATTTGGAAACTATTTCTCTTTCATATTTATCTGTAACTATTAAACCTGCCATCAAAAACACATTCAAATCAGGTGTTCTCGCTGTTGAGTATAAAGGTGGGCAGTGTATAAATGTGAGGAAAAACAGGAATGTATGTATCACAAAGCTTTTCCAGGGCACCTTCAAAATCTAGATTACTAAAGAATAGAAAATTGGTCCAACGAATCAAGTCATAAATGAAATTAAACCAAGCAAATTATTAGTTGAAACTATATTATTTACACACACACACACACACACACATACTCATTACTACATTTGAAAGATTTTGTTCCTAGTCATTCATAATCATTTGTAATTTGCAAGTGGTATAGTTTAGATCTGTGTCCCCACCCAAATCTCATCTCAAATTGTAATCCCAAGATGTTGAGGGAGGGGCCTTGTGGGAGGTGAATGGATCATGGAGGCAGTTTCCCCCATGCTGTTCTCATAATAGTGACTGAGATTTCATGAGATCTGATGGTTTTGTAAGTGGCAATTTCCCCTGTGCACTGTCTCTCCTGCTGCCTTGTGAAGAAGATGCTTGCTTCCCGTTTTGCCCTCCACAATGATTGTAAGCTTCCTGAGGCATCCCCAGATAGGTGAATCTGTGAGTCAGTTAAACTTCTTCCTTTAAAAATTACCCAGTCTCAGATATTCTTTCTTTATTTTTTTTCTTTTTCTTTTTCTTTCTTTTTTTTTTTTTTTGAGGCAGACTCTTGCTCTATTGCCCAGGCTGGAGTGCAGTGGCACGATCTTGGCTCACTGCAACCTCTGCCTCCTGGGTTCAAGTGAGTCTCCTGCTCAGCCTCCTGAGTAGCTGGGACTACAGGCGCCTGCCACCACACCCAGCTAATTTTTGTATTTTTAGTAGAGACATGGTTTCACCATGTAGGCCAGGATGGTCTCGATCTCCTGACCTCATGATCCCCCTGCCTCGGCCTCCCAAAGTGCTGGAATTACAGGCATGAGCCACTGTGCCCTGCACTCAGGTATTCTTTATAGCAGTGTGAAATTGGACTAATACAGAAAATTGGTACTAAGAGAGTGGGGCACTGCTATAAGGATAACCTGAAAATGTGGAAGTGACTTTGGATCTAGATATTGGGCCGACATTGTAACAGTTTGGAGGGCTCAGAAAAAAACAGAAAGATGTAGGAAAGTTTGGACCTTGTTAGAGACTTGTTGAATGGTTTTGACCAAAATACTGACAGTGATATGGACAATTAAGTCCAGGCTGAGGTGGTCTCACATAGAGATCAGGAACTTATTGGGAAGTTGAGTAAAGGTCTTCATGTTATGGTTTAGCAAAGAGACTGATGGCATTTTTCCCCTACAGTAGAGGTCTGTGGAACTTTGAACTTGAGAGAGATGAGTTAGGGTATCTGGCAGAAGAAATTTCTAAGCAACAAAGCATTCAAGAGGTGACCTGGGTTATTGTAAATGTGTTCAGTAATATCCATCCACAGAGATTACTTGAAATTGAAACTTATGTTTCAAAGGGAAGCAGTTCATAAAGGTTTGGAAAAGTTGCAGCCTAATCATGTGGTAGAAAAGAAAAACCCATTTTCTGGGGAGGAATTCAAGCTGGCTGCAGAAATTTGCATAAGTAATGAGGAGTCCAATGTTAGTAGCAAGACAATAAGGAAAATGTCTCTAGTGCAAGTCAGAGACCTTCATGGAAGCCTGTGAGGTATTCCTTACAGCAGTGTGAGAACTGACTAAAACAGTAAGCCAATTTCATTTATTTAAAACAGCTTGGAGACTCAGCTATTATATGTTTGGAAAATAATGACTACAGCTAACGCAGCTTGACCCAACAGACATCTATAGAACAAGAACTTGCCACCCAAAAACAACAGAATAAATATTCATCTCAAGTGAATTTGGAGGATTCTTTATGCTAGAACATCTGCTGGGCCATATAACAAACTTTAATATTGGTATCATACAGAGTAAATTCTCCATACACAGTAAGGGGTATAAAATTAAAATAAATAATAAAAAATTTTGAAGTTTTAAATATATGTAGAAATTAAGTCTCACACTTCTAAATAATCAATAGAGCTAGAAAGAAATCACTGTAAATTTCAAAAATACTTTGAGATGAATTATAATTAAGGCACATTATGCCAAAACATAGGGAATGCCACTAAAACAATGCTGAGAGGAAAATTTATAGTATTAATTTTCTATACTAATAAAAAAGAGTTATCTTAAATCAGTAACCTTTCCTTTCATCTTAAGACACTTGAAAAAAAAGCAAATTAAACCTAAAGCAAACAGAAAAAAGTTAATAATAATAGTTAGAGTGAATAATAATCAAAGAAAGCATAGAAAAACAGTAGAGAAAATTAATAACAACAAAAGTGGTTTTTATGAACAGAGTGACAATATTTACACACTTGGTTAGACTGTCTAAGACGAAAAGAGTAAAGATTCAAATTACCAAAATTAGTAATAAAAGAAAGTAATTTCTACTGAGTTTCCAGAAATAACAGAGGGTAAAAGTATACTATTAACTATATTTGCCAACAAATTAAATAAACTGAGTTGAATAGAATAGAAATACAAATATACATACTACCAGAATTTCCTCAAGAAGAAGCAGAACTTATAAATAGCCCTAATAACTAATCAAGTGATTAAATTAGTCTTTCAATAACTTTCCAGGTAGAAAGCTCCAGACCCAGATGCCTTCACTGGTAAGTTCTACAAAATATATCTAGAGAAATTTATTCCAAACACTCACAAACTCTCCAAAAAATAGACAAGGAGGGAATAATTCCTACTTTATTACATAAGGTCAGTATTACCTTATCAAAACTACAGAAAGAAATTGCAAGAAAAAAGAAAAACAGGCAGATTCTCATGCATTGAGCAAAAAAATCCTCAGCAAAATATTAGCAAACAGAATTTAGCAAGATAAAAAAGGGTTATACACCATGACTAAATGGCATTTATCCCAGGTTTAATACCTGAAAATTAATTAATGTAGTACATTATATGAATATAATAAACATAACCATGTGATCATCTCAGTAGCTGCAGAAAAAAATACTAGACAAAATACAAAACCCCTCTAATTAAAATATAAGTGTTCTACATACTAGCAGTACAGGAAAGTATCTTAGGCTGTCATATACAAAAAAGCCACAGTTCATATCATATTTAATGGTGAAAGACTGAATGCTTTCTTCCTAAGGTGAGAAACAAGAATAGAATGTCTACTGTCACTTATTTTACTTAACATTTTATTGGAGGTTCTAGCTTGGGTATATATACAAGAAAATTAATGGAAACAGTTTCAGATTAGAAAGGAAGAAATAAAACCATATCTAGTTGCAGAGAATAGTCTTATACATAGAAAAATCCCTAGGAATCCACTAATATAAAAGCAACTATTAGAACTAATAAACAAGTTAAGTAAGCTTATAGAGTATAATTTCAACACAAAGAAATCAATTGTATGCCTAAACTATCAGTAAATTACATTAAGCTACAATTATTTGGTCAATTTCAGGTTGTTTTTCAACTTTTATTTTAGAGTCAGGCCATACATATGCTGATTTGTTACAAAGGTATATTTCAGTGATGCTGACATTTTGAGTATGATTGAATCGGTCACCCAAGTACTGAGCATAGGACCCAGTAGGTAGTTTTTCAACTCTCTTCCCATCCTTCCACTCTTCTTGTGTTCCCTAGTGTCTATTATTTCTATCTGTATGTCTGTATGTACCCAAGGTTCAGTTCTCACTTATAAGTGAGGACATGCAGTATTTGGCTTTCTGTTTTTGCATTAGTTTGCTTAGCATAATGGCCTCCAGCTGCATCTATGTAGCTGCAAAGGACATAATTTCATTTTTTATGGCTGTGTAATATTCCATAGTGTATATGTACCACATTTTCTTTATCCAATACACTGTTGATGTATTGATTCCGTATTTTTTCTATTGTGAATAGTGCTGCCATGAATATATGGGGACTTGTCTTTTTGGTAGAATGATTCAGCTCCCTTTGAGTATATACTCAGTAATAGGATTGTTGGGTCAAGTGGTAGTTCAATCTTAGTTCTCCATAGTGGCTGAACTAATTTACATTTCTACCAACAGTGTATCTCATTGTGGTTTTGATTTGCACTTCCTCGATGATTAATTATGTTGAATATTTTTTCATGTTTGTTGGCTGCTTATATGTCTTCTTTTGAGAAGTGTCTGTTCTTGTCCTTTGCCCATTTTTAATGGGGTTGTTTTTTGCTTAATGATTTGTTTAAGTTTCTTATAGATTCTGGATATTAGTCCTTTGTTGGATCATAATTTATGAATTTTTTTCCATTCTGTAGGTGGTCTACTTACTCTGTTGATAGTTTCTTTTTCTATGCAGAAGCTCTTTACTTAGTTCCCACCTGCCGATTTTTGTTTTTGTTGCAATTGCCTGTGGGGAGTTAGCCCTACATTCTTCCCAACGTAGATATTGAGAAGGGTGTTTCTTAGGTTTTTCTTCAAGAATTTTTATAATTTTGGATCTTACATTTAAGCCTTTAATTTACCTTGAGTTAATTTTTGTATATGATGATGATACGTAGGTGGTCCAGTTTCATTTTCTGCATTGGGAAATAATAAAGTTAGAGATACATTTAACAAAAGTCAGAAAATCTATTGTATAAAAATACAAAACAGTTGTGAAACAAATTACAAACCTATGTTTGTAATCACATCTCATGTTACGGGTCAGAAGACAATATGGTTAAGCCAGAGCTAAAGTTATAAAATTCTTGGAAGAAAATATAAGAGTAATCCTCTGTGAACTTGAGTTAGGTGAAGGCTTCTTTAGATAAAACATCAAAAGTGCAAGTAACAAAATAAAATTATAGATAAATTAGATTTCAACAACATTAAAAATTCTGAGTATGTATTTCACCAAAGAAGAAACATAAATGAACAAAAAGTACATGAAAATGTGTTCAACATCATTTATTATGAAAGGCATAATGAAATACTGCTTCATACTCAATAAGATGACCATAATTAATAAGTGGATCTTAACACGTGTTGGTGAAGCTGAGGATAAATTTAATACATACATTAACAGTTAGAATATAAGATAGTGCAGCTACTTAAAAAAATTCTGGCAGTACTCCAAATATTAAGTAAAATTACCATATGGCCCAGCAAAATTTTACCCCAAGGTATTCATTCA
This sequence comes from Pongo abelii, assembly GCF_028885655.2. Classification (NCBI taxonomy): domain Eukaryota; kingdom Metazoa; phylum Chordata; class Mammalia; order Primates; family Hominidae; genus Pongo; species Pongo abelii. The sequence continues at coordinate 29,011,667 of NC_071989.2, forward strand.
AGAGAAATAGAAACACTTGTCTGCACACAATCTTTCACACAAATGTTTATAGCAATGTTATTTATAGTTTCTCAATAGTGTAAACAAATCAAAAGTCCATAAACTTATAAATGGCTCAGTAGACTGTTGTATCTTCATTCAATAAAGTAGAGTATTATTTGGTAATAAAAAGGAATGAAGTATAAATACATGCTCAAACATGGATGAATGTTGAAAATATTTTGATCAGTAAATTAAAGTCAGTCACTAAAAAGTGAATTTATTTTAAAAAATGAAAAAAGTAAGTCACACATACATTGTGTGTGAATCAATTTATAATGTCCAGAAAAGACAAATCTATAGAGATAAAAGATAAATTAGTATTTTTCCAGAGACACGGGATTGGAGAATAATGAGAAGTGATAGGTAATGGGTACATGGGTTATTTTTAAGATGATTAAATGATCTAAAATGGATTGTAGTGACATTTACTAAATACAATAAAATCTATTGGACTGTATACTTTAAGTTGATGAGTTGTATGGCATGCCAATGACTCAATAAATATGTTATATACAACAAAGTTGTATAAATGGTTCCTTAATGGACATACTAAACAATATTAGAAATATATTTGTGGGTTTTTTTGAGAAGTGTATGTTGATATCTTTGCCCATTTTTTAATTGGGTTATTTGTTTTCTTGCTGTTGAGTTGTTTGAGTTCCTTATATATTTTGGATATTAACATCTCATGATATGTGTAGTTTGCAAATATTTTTCTCAGTCTGTGGGTTGTTTCTTCACTTGTTATTTGCTCCTGTTGCAGTGAAGAAACCTTTTAGTTTGATGTAATTCCATTTGTCTATTTTTGCCTTTGGTGCCTGAGCCTTTACGGGTCATATCCAAAAAAAATATCTGGCCAGACCAACGTTGTAGAACTTTTCCTTTATGTTTTCTTCCAGCAGTTTTACAGTTTTAGGCCTTACATTTAAATGTTTAATACTTTTTAATTTTTTTTTTTTGGTAAGAAATAAGAGAAGGGTCTAATTTCACTTTTCTGCATGTTGCTACTCAGTTTTCCCAGCACCATTTATTGAATAGGCTGTCCTTTCCTCATTGTGGGTTCCTGGCACATTTGTCAAAAATCAACTGTTCGCAAATGTATGGGTTTATTTCTGGGCTTTCTATCCTGGTCCCTTTTTTGATTGGTTGATGAATCTGTTTTTATGCCAATATTACACTGCTTGGGTAACAATTGCTTTATAATATATTTTGAAGTTAGGTAGTTTGATTCCTCCAGCTTTCTTCTTCTTGCTCAAGATTGCTTTGGCTATTCGTCCTGTTTTGTGGTTTTATACGAAGTTAAGGATTTTTTTTTCTATTTCTGTGAAAAATGACATTGGAATTTTGATAAGGATTGCACTGAATCTATAGATCACTTTAAGAAGTATAGCTATCTTAACAATATTAATTCTTTCAATTCATGAGCACAGGATATCTTTCCATTTATTTGTGTTTTTTAAATTTCTTTCATCAGTGATTTATAGTTTTCAGTATATAATTCTTTCATCTCGTGAGTTAAATTTATGAATAAGTATTTTTATTTTTATTGCCATTGTAAATTGAATTATTTTCTTAATTTCATTTTGGATATCTCATTATTAGTGTGTAGAAATACTACTGATTTGTGCATATTGATTTTAGTAATATACCCTGCAACATTACTGAACTTGTTTATCAGTTCTAATATATATTCGTTGGAGTCTTTAAGAATTTCTATATAATAAGATCATGTTAGCAAAAAGAGACATTTTCACTTCTCTCTTTCTTATTAATATTCCCTTATTTCTTCCTCTCACCAAATTGCTCTGGCTAGGTCCTTCAGAACTGTGTTGAAAAGAAATGGTGCGAGTGGACATCCTTGTTTTGTTTCTGATTTTAGAGAAAATGTTTTCAGCTTTTTACTGTTTAGTATAACGTTTGTTGTGGGTTTGTGATATATGGCTTTTATTGTGTTGGGGCGTATTCTATTTTGTTTTGAGCTTTTATCATAAAAGGATGTCAAATGCTTTTTCTGTAAATATTGTTTTCTGCCTCCTTTTCAGTTTATTAATGTGAAACACACTTCTCCAAAGAAGACATATAAATGGCCAATAGGTTCATGAAAATATGTTCAGCATCACTAATCATTAGGAAAATGCAAATTTGAATAAATGAGATATCTTATGCTTGTTAGAATGGCTTTTATAAAAAAAGTAAGAAAAGTGTTGGAGAGGATGCAGAGAAAAAGAAACACTTGCACTCTGTTGATGGGAATATAAATTAGTATAGCCCTTATAGAAAATAATATGGAGGTTCCTCAAAAATCTAGCAATAGAACTACCTTATGATTCAGCAATCCCACTTCTGGGAAAATATCCAAAGGAATTGAAATCAATATGTTGAAAGGATATATCCACTCTCTTGTTCTGTGAAGCATTATTTACAGGAGTCAAGATAAGTTTCTTGAGTAGATAAATAGAAAATGAAATTATGGTATATATACAAAATAGAATACTATTCAACCTTAACAAGTAATGACATTCTGTCATTTGAGACAGCATGGTTGAATCTAGAGGACATTATGCTAAGCAACTACCACATGTTCTCACTCATATGTAGAACTTAAAACATGTTGAATTTCCAGAGGTAGAGGGTAAAATAATAATTACTAGAAGCTGGAGGAGGAAGGTAGAGAGGGAATGGGGAATAAGTTTTGACATCTACTGTGCAACAGGGTAACTACAGTAACTAATAATATAGTGTATATTTCAAAATAACTGACATAATATATTTTAAATGTATCACCACAAAAATATCAAGTGAGATGATGGATATGTTAATTAGTCTGACTTAATGACTCCACATCGCATACACATATCAAAGCATCATATTACATTTAAATGTAATGCAATTATTATTAGTCAATTGAAAATAATATAAATAAAAAATAAGATATAAACGGAATTATCTGAAATTTTTTTATATATTTTTATTGTTTTATTATGATACTTTAAGTTCTAGGGTACACGTGCACAATGTGCAGGTTTGTTACATATGTATACATGTGCCATGTTGGTGTGCTGTGCCCGTTAACTCATCATTTACATTAGGTATATCTCCTAATACTATACCTCCCCCCTCTCCCAACCCCACAACAGGCCCCAGTGTGTGACGTTCCCCACCCTGTGTCCAAGTGTTCTCATTGTTCAATTCCCAACTATGAGTGAGAACATGCAGTGTTTGGTTTTCTCTCCTTGCCATAGTTTGCTCAGAATGATGGTTTCTAGCTTCATCCATGTCCCTACAAAGGACATGAACTCATCTTATTTTTATGGCTGCATAGTATTCCATGGTGTATATGTGCCACATTTTCTTAATTCAGTCTATCATTGATGGAAATTTGGGTTGGTTCCAAGTCTTTGCTATTGTGAATAGTGCCGCAATAAACATACATGTGCATGTGTCTTTATAGCAGCATGATTTATAATCTATTGGATATATGCCCAGTAATGGGATGGCTGGGTCAAATGGTATTTCTAGTTCTAGATCCTTGAGGAATCACCACACTGTCTTCAACAATGGTTGAACTAGTTTACAGTCTCACCAACAGTGTAAGTGTTCCTATTACTCCACATCCTCTCCAGCACCTGTTGTTTCCTGACTTTTTAATGATTGCCATTCTAACAGGTGTGAGATGGTATCTCATTGTGGTTTTGGTTTGTATTTCTCTGATGACCAGGGATGATGAGCATTTTTCATGTGTCCATTGGCTGCATACATATCTTCTTTTGAAAAGAGTCTGTTCATATCCTTTGTCCCTTTTTGATGGGGTTGTTTGATTTTTTCTTGTAAATTTGTTTCTTTGTAGATTTTGGATATTAGTCCTTTGTCAGATGGGTAGATTGTAAAAATTTTCTCCCATTTTGTAGGTTGCCTGTTCACTCTGATGGTAGTTTATTTTGCTGTGCAGAAGCTCTTTAGTTTAGTTAGATCCCATTTGTCAATTTTGGCTTTTGTTGCCATTGCTTTTGGTGTTACAGTCATGAATTCCTTGCCCATGCCTATGTCCTGAATGGTATTGCCCAGGTTTTCTTCTAGGATTTTTATGGTTTTAGGTCTAACATTTAAGTCTTTAACCCATCTTGAATTAATTTTTGTATAAGGTGTAAGGAAGGGATCCAGTTTCAGCTTTCTACGTATGGCTAGCCAGTTTTCCCAGCACCATTTATTAAGTAGAGAATCCTTTCCCCATTTCTTGTTTTTGTCAGGTTTGTCAAAGATCAGATGGTTGTAGATGTGTGGTATTATTTCTGAGGGCTCTGTTCTGTTCCATTTGTCTACATCTCTGTTTTGGTACCAGTACCATGCTGTTTTGGTTACTGTAGCCTTGTAGTATAGTTTGAATTCAGGTAGCATGATGCCTCCAGCTTTGTTCTTTTGGCTTAGGGTTGTCTTGACAATGTGGGCTCTTTTTTGGTTCCATATGAACTTTAAAGTAGTTTTTTTCCAATTCTGTGAAGAAAGTCATTGGTAGCTTGATGGGGATGGCATTGAATCTATAAATTACCTTGGGTAGTATGGCCATTTTCACAATATTGGTGCTTCCTATCCATGAGCATGGAATGTTCTTCCATTTGCTTGTGTCCTCGTTTATTTCTTTGAGCAGTGGTTTGTAGTTCTCCTTGAAGAGGTCCTTCACGTCCCTTGTAAGTTGGATTCCTAGGTATTTTATTCTTTTTGAAGCAATTGTGAATTGGATTTCACTCATGATTTGGTTTGTCTGTTATTGTATATTGTATTTGTTCACTCTGTTTGTCTGTTATTGGTATATAGGAATGCTTGTGATTTTTGCACATTGGTTTTGTATCCTGAGGCTTTGCTGAAGTTGCTTTTCAGCCTAAGGAAATTTTTGGCTGAGACGATGGGGTTTTCTAAATATACAATCATGTCATCTGCAAACAGGGACAATTTGACTTCCTCTTTTCCTGATTGAATACCCTTTATTTCTTTCTTTTGCCTGATTGCCCTGGCCAGAGCTTCCAACACTATGTTGAATAGGAGTGGTGAGAGAGGACATCCCTGTCTTGTACCGGTTTTCAAAGGGAATGCTTTCAGTTTTTGCCCATTCAGTATGATATTGGCTGTGGGTTTGTCATAAATAGCTCTTATTATTTTGAGGTATGTCCCATCAATACCTAGTTTATTGAGAGTTTTTAGCATGAAGGGCTGTTGAATTTTGTCAAAGGCCTTTTCGGCATCTATTGAGATAATCATGTGGTTTTTGTCTTTGGTTCTGTTTATTTGCTGGATTACGTTTATTGATTTGCATATGTTGAGCCAGCCTTGCATCCCAGGGATGAAGCCAACTTGATCTTGGTGGATAAGCTTTTTGATGTGCTACTGGATTTGGTTTGCCAGTATTTTATTGAGGATTTTCACACTGATGTTCATCAAGGATATTGGTCTAAAATTCTCTTTTTTTGTTGTGTCTCTGCCAGGCTTTGGTATCAGGATGATGCTGGCTGCACAAAATGAATTAGGGAGGATTCCCTCTTTTTCTATTGATTGGAATAGTTTCAGAAGGAAACTATTGCATAATAAAAATGCATAATATGCTATTGCATAATAAAAATGCGTTCAATAGTTTCTATTTTAAAGTTATAAGCCATTTTTATTAGATCTTAAGTGGTTCTCTATTTCTGTCATTACAATATGGTTTAAAGCAATACTAGAGAGGATTTTGTCATGACATTTTCTGAAGGCTTCTTATGAACCAGGCAGGTGTGAAAAGCAATAAAGGAGTGGGTGCCGTATAAAAGAGCAATAAAAAGCATTAAAGGGGGATGCCGTATAGTCCCCTGTTCCCATTTCATTCAGAATATTTGAAGACCTAATCAAAGACTCTGCTTTAGAAGTGAAGAAGCTCAACTCCAACTAACCTAAAGACCTTATCTAACTAGCCAAGCAAATTAATGAAGAGTTGAAATAAGAACCAAGATTTCATGATTTTGTATTCAGTGAATTTGTACTTCAGTCTGATGATTGAAGGATATTTAGCTGTTTTACACACTACAGTATTGTTCAACTAGAAATCATATCTATACAAAAAGTGCAAACTGCTTCTGAATTTATTTTTGAATACGTGTTCATAATTTATACTATTGTTTTCACTCTTATTATATAAATATTTCTAGAGTAAGTTTATTACTTTGGCGAGTGCTTCTTCTTTTAGAGGAATTGACCATTTTTTCCATTCCAATCATGTCGTTAAAGGATGCCAGATTCAGTATTACACATTCTGGATGCCTGAGCTTTTGCACAATGATTGAACAGAAATGGGTATATACACAAGCAAAGATACACTACATAACAAGAAGAGGGTCTCTTTCTTATTCTAACAAGAAGCTTTGAGTATGTGAGACTTGACACACACATAGTTGTGTCTTCATTGAAAAATACATACAAGAAGTGAACTAACATGTAAATGGCGTCTAATGGTGTTGGGGTCCCTAAACTCAGTTATATTTGAGTTTTATTTCACAATTGTTTTAGTCCCAAATCTCTAAAACTGATTTAAAATTATTAACTCTTTAGCTATTTTAATTTGTTATTACACTCTTGTTTTATGTTTCTATAACTGTTTTCCAGTAAAAGACCTGGTTGAAAAAAAGTCTTGGTTGAAAATGTGTAAAATTAACAGCACAGTCTCCTCTAGAGTGTGCTTTGGGTTGGTGGCAAATTTTTCCTGTGGATGTTCTCTGTCTGTAACAATTTTTCTTCACTCAAAGTCATTGTATGAAAGACACCATGATCCCATTTTAAAAATTCTGCCATGGACCCAGAATGTATTCCTTGCCAAGCCATCCTCTGAAGGCTGGAAACTGATCATGGAGCCATAGCATGGTCATGATGATGAAAGTCCTGCAGATCCCAGGGTATCTGTTTCAACTCATGATCAGTGGAAGTGGTCAGGAATGAGACAGAGAAAGCACTAAGAGAGAAATGTAGACCACCCCTGATAATGCTAGAAGATCTTAGGCACTACGGAGAACTTAGACATTTCAAAGTTTCTCCAAAGAGCAAGGCTGTTGAGGCACACAACTCAGGACAGAGATATACCTGTGTCTTGGTGAAGTACTAAATAATGAAAAATGAAAGATGAATTTAATGAAATCTGTACCAAACATGAATCATATGTCAGTGTGTAACTGTTACTTAAAGGAGCATTATGTGTTGCTCCATATGTAAAATAATAAACCAAATTTGAGATATGGAAACATTAATTCAATAAATTTTATTATTTTTCCCACACTGTATAAGCCATTTGAACATGACTTCTGTTCAACTCAGTATTTTCTTTCCATGGTCTTTTATAAACACAATCTTGTCGTCAATGTTGCTGACAAATTCTCTAAGATGAAAAGTGACTGCTTTTATTAAATCTCTCATGATAGAATAAAAGAGGGGGCTGTCACTTAGAAGATCACGGGGAAGTGTCAATGGAAGAAGTTTCAAGACTATGTATTTGGCTTTTACCTAAGCCCACACTGTTTGTTTGGTGTTGTTTTGGGCCACAAATTGAAAGTATTTGGTGAATGTTAAAAAGTGCTTATAATATTTGACACATTTTCTGATTATCTAATTCTCTGTACCAAAACTGGGAAAATTTAATATTAAACTTCTATGTATTAAAAAGAATCCTGATGAGAAACAGATTAATTGAATAATTAGATTTTAAAGATAAAGAAAAATTGTACTATACCTAATACACTTAAGTTAGTACTTAAAACCAAAATTGTCCAGCGTGGGCATGGTGGCTCACGCCTGTAATCCCAACACTTTGGGAGGCTGAGGCAGGTGGATCACTTGAGGTCAGGAGTTTGAGACCAGCCTGGCCAACATGGTGAAACCCTGTCTCCACTAAAAATGCAAAGATTGGCCAGGTGAGTTGGTGCATACCTGTAATCCCAGCTACTCGGGAGGCTGAGGCAGGAGAATTGCTTGAACTCAGGAGGTGGAGGTTGCAGTGAGCCGAGATTGTGCCACTGCACTCTAGCCTGGGCAGCAGACCAAGACTCTATCTCAAAAAACAAAAAGAAACCCTAGAATTATCCTACATAGGATTAGGTAGTTACTCTTTTCTTTACTTTGTCTTCTGATTGCTAGATAGATGCACTTATTTGCAAAGAACACAGTACAAATAGTAAATGGCTCAAAATAGCCTCCTTGAAGTGTAAATCCCTAAGAGTAAATATCCATCAAACATATATATATACATGTATATACATAAAATCAAAAATTATCATTCAAACTTTATATCCTTCTTTTTTTTTTTTTTTTAAGTTGAAGTCTCACTCTGTCACCCAGGCTGGAGTGCAGTGGCATGAACTTGGCTCACTGCAACCTCTGCCTCCTGGGTTCCAGTGATTCTCCTGCTTCAGCCTTCCCAGTAGATGGGATAACCAGCATGTGCCACCATGATAAGCTAATTTTTTTGTATTTTTAGTAGAGACAGGGTTTCACCATGTTAGCCAGGCTAGTCTTGAACTCCTGACCTCAAGTGATCCACCCACCTCAGCCTCCCAAAGGGCTGGGATTACAGGCATGAGCCACCGCTCCCCGCCTATATCCTGATTTCTTATGTAAACTGTCTGTAGCTATCAATATAATATGTTCCCACTCTGTTTTAAAACTACCAAAACTATTAATTTAAATTTGTGTCATATTATAGGTTTTATCATTTGTAAAAATAATTCAATAATATAGATTATTTTAAAAATAGAGAATCATGCACTATATAAAGACACATTTTATGAGAATTATCCTGTAACAATAATAAAATGATCACAAGTTATTTAAATCAAAGTAAATTAATGATAGAGTTTTTTATTTTTAATTAATATTAGCAAGAAACAGAAGACATCCTGCCTTGTATAAACTTAATTTGATGATAATATTTTAAATATCTCTTAAGTATACGTTAGAAAATAGGATACTAAAGTTGATTTTTATTGTCTTCCTCACAGAGTCATGAAACAGTTTGGCCATTTTATATTTAATTAATATACATTAGTTCATTAGCAATCATTTGATAAAAATATTTCTTTAGGCCCTAGTTTTTTTTTAAATTTCCCATATATAAATATCTAGTTGAGATTATATTTTTATTAATTTTGTCATGTTTTATCATCTTCTCTTTTAACTGTAGACATAGGAATTATATACAAGATAATTCAATTAGTATAACTGTTGAAGATACTTCGCAGTAGATCACCGTTCCTAACAGTGTCAGTTAGCCATTGCTGCTCATAAAGTACATCCAACACCTAATTCCTTAAAACACGACTTTCTTAACTCACAATTCTATGGATGGACTAGGATTCTGTATGCATCCATCATCAGTTGTGCTAATCTTAGCCTGGCTCTTTCACAAGTCTTGGGCCTCACCTGGGGAAGCTGAACTGACCTGACACTCATCTCTGTGATTTCTCATCCTCCAGCAGGGCAGGTTAGATTGTTCACACAGAGGAGGCAAGGGTCCTAAGAGAAGGGAAAGATGCATAGCCTACTGAGCACTAGACTCAGAATTGGCACAGTGTAATTTCTGTCCCATTCCATTGGATAAAAGAGGTCACAAGGCACAGAGGGTATGAAAATAGACTTCGCCACAGTGAACATAGGAGCTGCACGGTTACATTGTAAAACATGTGGATGCAAGTAGCATTGGAGAAATGGCACCATTTTTTTACTCAGTCTACCCTACTGCCAAAGCGTGACTTCCAAATTACAGTAACTCACAACATGTCGTGTCTCTTAACTTATCCTCTGCTCCCCCAAATAGCCACTACATTGAAAATACTTGTGTTGGATAGCAAAGGTATTTAGTGAGACTCAAATGACCAAATATTGATCATTTCTATGATCAGAAATCTTTATCCTGAGAGACGTCTATTACTATTTTGTATTTGTGAATTTCTGACAGTGTGACCTTTAGCATCTGCCCAAAACTACTGGGTAATATGACGTTAACTGGCATAGTTGTGTTCTAGGTCAACACTTAACAGCTGTGTATCAACAAAAGAGGGAGGAGAAGGCTGTTTCTTTTTCTTTGCATCCTATATCATTATCAACTTATTTATAAGGAACATGACTACATGTGCTCATAAATAAAGACACACACACATATACATATATGGACAAAACATGCCTACACGTACAATTACACAATGTGAATACTCTGTACCCACAGTTTCTTATAATTTAACTTTGAAATTCATCACATTAAGAGAAGGTTAAAAATGCACTGATCTTGTGGCTTGCTTTGGCCAACATATTGCAGCCAAAATGGCAGTTTGCCAATTCTGAACCCATGTGTCAGAAGACATTACACATTTCGCCTAGCCTTCTTGGAACCTTGCTGTCTAGGCTAGGCTGATAGAATCTTATGATAAGACATCCACATTCAGGCACTTGACCTTACTAGCTAATACTTAAGCAAATACTAGATATGCAAATGAATCTGCTGGAAACAATCCAGTCTCAAGTAACCCATCAGCTAACCACATACATGTGAGTAAGCCAAAATGAGATCACTTAGACCTGACTAATTGCTTACAGTGCTCAAATGAACAACAGATTGGTCGGGGGAAAATACGGTTCTAACATTAAGCCACTAGGTTTTAGCATCATTTTTTTTACAACAAAAATAGTTATGACTGTACATACTCATGTAGATATGACTGTACATACTCATGTTAAAGATGCCAAAAAAATAGAAATGATATGACTGTACAAACTCATGTTAAAGATGCCAAAAAAATAGAAATGAAAGACATTGTTCAGATGTATGAAAGTCATTACTCCTATGAGTGACTGACAGATGACTTTAAGAATTTTGTACTTTTTAAATACCTTTTTAACTCTGGTGTATTTTTGGTCCCCTGTATAATTTTAACATTATATTATCAAAATTGACTGTACTATTTGAATCAAATGGAATGACCAGTATGCAAACAAGTACATACTGATGATCTAATTCCTTCGGGGCATCTGCATTTTAAATCATAGCCTAACATATGCATTGCCAAGATATTCAGTTACTAGTTTGGATTCTTCTCTGCTAGACCTATTATTTCGCTTCAGTCAGATTCTCTGTGAATTTGAATTAGGCCTCCCTTGGTTTTTTCACCTGTCAGACTCTATGCTATTATAACAACTTCAAAATCTTAAGTGTCTTCTCTGACCTAATTTTTTCTCAAGTGGCCAGATAAAAGGGAGTGAAAAATAAATTATGAAACCATCATTTGCTACACAAGTGAGTAAATATGAAAAGAGGTTAATGAGAGGACAAAGATCAAACAAGCTCAACCAAAGTAACACGAATACTGTTCTTAATGACTATAAATGTTTACAAAACTTTACCTTTATCCTATAAAATACAACAACCTAAAACAATAAATTATATTGAAATATGAATGAACACCACCTTGAGGCCAGAGTTCATTGCCCTTATGTTTTACCTTCACACTCTTAAGTTCAGGTAAGAAGCTTATTCCTCACAATATTCTCTCCATAAAATCATAGCGGTTATTCTTTGGTCATTGATTCCAGACTTATTCAATAGTAATAAGGAGTAAATTTTTACCTTCCTATGGATTGTGTGAGTTCACAGTCAGTTACCTAGACAAAATTAAAATAGAAACATCCAAAGACCTTATGACAAAAGAGACCAGATTGTCTTCATTGACCAAATTTCCTGATTGCCATTATATGTATTTCATGAAAGACTCCTTGTTTGTATATAAGACCTTATTATAAACTTGCTATACACAAATGATTTTAACAATAATAATAATGAATATAACTGCATTTTGTTAAATGCAACTTGAAAACTAGGTGAGAGAAATTTTACAAAGTACTTTCCCTACAACATGAATATTCCTATAACAGGTTATAGTTCAGTCCTATTCTAAATAAAAACACCAATAATAGATTGACACTCCCATTAACAGTGTGTGTTTCTTTTTCTCCACAACCTCTCCAGCTTCTGTTATTTTTTGACTTTTTGATAGTAGCCATTATGACTGGTGTGGGCTAGTATCTCACTGTGGTTTTAATTTGCATTTCTCTAGTGATCATGTTGAACTTTTTTTCATGTAATTGTTGACTAAGTGTATGTCTTTTGAAAAGTGACTGTTCATGTCCTTTGCCCCCATTTTTATGTGTTTTTTTTTTGTAAATTTGTTTAAGTTCTTTATAGATGTTGGATATTAGACCTTTGCCAGATGCATAGTTGGCAAAAAAAAAATTCTCCTATTCTGTAGGTTATGTTTACTCTGTTGATAGTTTCCTTTGCTGTGTATAAGCCTTTAGTTTAACCATTGTGGAAGACAATGTGGCGATTTCCTGAAGGACCTAAAGACAGAAATACCATTTGACCCCCCAGCAATCCCATTACTAGGTATGCATCCAAAGGAATTTAAATCATTATCTTAAAATTGCATGAGGACACATATGCTTATTGCAACATTATTCACAATAGCAAAGACATGGAATCAACCTAAATGCTAAATGCCAGTCAATTATAGACTAGATAAATAAAATGTTTTATATATATATATATACACACACACACACACACACACACATACACACACACACATGCCATGGAATACTATGCAGCCATAAAAAAGAATGAGATTATGTCCTTTTGCACGGACATGGATGAGCTGAAGGCCATTATCCTTAGGAAACTGACACAGGAGCAGAAAATCAAATATTTTATGTTCTCACTTATAAGTGGGAGAACACATGGACACATAGAGGGGCACAACATACACTGGGGCTTATCGGAGGGTATAGGGTGGGAGGAGAGAGACGATCAGGAAAAATAACTAATGGGTACCAGGCTTAATATCTGGGTGACAAAATAATCTGTACAACAATCCTCTATGACACAAGTTTACCTACGTCATAAACCTGTATACATATTCCTGAACTTAAAAAATAAAAGTTAAAAAAATTACCAAGAATGCATGGTCATCATTCTCAAACTTTCAGCTGAGCTCTTGCTGTCCCTCAGAAGGACTTTTGAGAACTGTACAGAATCATGAAATTTCATAACCTGAAACACCTTGATTGATGTATTTTAAGCTTCAATTGAAAACTTTTATTTCTTATATAGTTGCATTATTACAAATAAGCCTGACACATTTTTTAACCAGAAAGTACTTCTTTTCTATGAGTGTTTGTGTTTAATTTGATTATTTCATTGTAAAACATCTGCAATTTCTAGGTTGTGTATTTCCACATGTACATCCCATATCTACCACTTCACATTTTTCTCCTCTTACATTTATATAAATCTTTGGGTTCGTTTATTGCACAAAGCAGGAAGCTCCTTTTCTAGCTTCATGGGAGTTCTGTAAAGTATGATAGGTTCTATCCAAGTGAGGAGACAATCTTCTAGATATGTAAGAATCACTTGATAAACTTATTAAAATTGAATTTCACAGAAACATTATATTTTAGGTTAGGACTGGGGCAATAAATCTATGTTTTGTTTCCAAGGTGTTTATGATATATACCATTCTTTGAGTGAATTTAAAGTCTGTGTAGTTTTGTTGTTTGCTAATGAGAATCAATATTTTGGAATTATAATTTTCACTATGAAATGCTTCTAAGGCTGTGAATACAGGTCCTCTATTTATCTGGATTGTGTAGTATGCTGCTTCTCATTTTCATTTATACTTGCTTTGTTTCATTCAGCTGAATGAATGAAGAGGTTGGGTAAGTATCCCCAACCTGAGAACATGTAACCTGTAATTGCTTCCTTTTATGTTGGCTTGAATTCTGTATTTCTAAACTAGAGAAAAATAGGGATGTTAGAAGACTCTTTATCCCTTTTTCCCAGGCAATAATGATGTTCTGTGTGAGCTCTGTAGCACAGTTTTCAGTTTATTTATACTTAAGTAAATGAAGATATAACTCAGATTTTGTTCAGTGTTTTGTTACTCTTACTTCTTTTTTTTTATTATTATTATACTTTAAGTTTTAGGGTACATGTGCACAACGTGCAGGTTTGTTACATATTACTTCTAAGTATAATGTGATTGTGTGTGTGGTTTCCACAGAAGTAAATGAAAAATAGCATTCTTTTTACTTGTTTTATAATCCTGATTCTCTTTGTCAGCAAATAAATTATGTGATTTATAGACGTAAGTGTAAAGACTGGTTGTAATTGCTTTCAGAGGTTGACTTTAAATGTAATTTTAATTTTATATTTATAATCCCTCAATACTGTTTATATTGTAGTTAACACTCCAACTATTTTTGAATATTTCATTAATAATAAAATCTCAGTATTTAGTATTTTCTTATTAAGACACGATTTAAAGTCTTGACTCAAAATTATTTGTTCCAGAGAAAATAAATAGTATTAATAACAATAGACCTCTCTCTGTCTCAAACTATAAACAAATATCAAATTCAACATTTTCTAAAACTAGTGGTTAGCTTCTTGTTAATTTTGATTTCTTATTTATAAATGTTCAAACAATTATAAAACTTAAAATGACTATAAAAATAATGTTGTTATATTCTTAATATGATCTGATTTTCCAAGGGAGAATCAGAAAAATATATTTTTGAGATAAACAACAACAAAAAAATATGTTGGGGGAAAAGCTGAGAGTTGGGAAAAAAGCCCTGCTCCCTGGAACTGGTCTTTTTTGAACAAGGCAACCAATGGGTTGTCTGCAATCAATCCTCTGAAATGGATTAAGGCCATTGGAAGCTCTACACTTGCAAATTTTGTTCTAATAATTATGTGCTTGAACCGTCTCGTTTTAGTCTGCAGAAGTGGAAGCCGCCTCTGGAGAGAAAGCTACCGTTGAGAACAAGCAATGATAGCTGTGGCGGTTTTACAAAAAAGAAAAAGGGGCATGCTGGGGAAGAGCTGAGTGTTGGGAAAAATGCTGAGGCAGGGCTTGTATGTCTGACTTAAGGTAAAAGAGTCTTGGAACATGTCAGGGGTCCGGAGTCTAAAACCTCTCGTGGCCTTTGGAATATGTCTAGACTTGCTGGCTCTTTGCTTCTAGCACTCACAGTCTCATAGATTGATTGCATCTTAAGCTAGAAGAACATGTTTCCCATTATCTCAAGTAGCAGAACATGTTCCATATGCTTCAAAGAAAATGCTAAACTGTCACAGCTGTAGATCATGCACTTGACACACCAGTTTCTTTCAACCCCCACTTCCTCACCACCTGCTTCTTTGTTTGATCACCAATAAATAGTGTGGGCTTCCAGAACTCAGGGCCTTCGTAGCCTCCATACTAGCGTTGGCCCCCTGATTCCACTTCATGCACTCTTAAACTTGTCTTTTCTCATTCCTTTGACTCCGCCATACTTCATAGCCCCCATAGCCTGGTGTTGGGTCTCATCATCCCAACAAAATAAGATTGCTACAGTTTTTGTATGCAATTTATAAAATATATGTGTTATTTGACAAAATAAAAATGATTCAAACTTGGTATCTAGATTATATGTTGGATATATCAAAATTAATAAAGTGGACATTTTAGAAATCATTTAGAATAAAAATAGTTGTAAATGAGTTTCTTTCCAAATACACATTGCATCAATTAGTAACTTTGGATATGTGGTTTGGTAAGAAACAATCATATACAAAATCTCAGAAGCTTAAAAGAACAGACGGATATTTCTTGCCTATACCACATGTTCATCTTGGGCAGGCCGGGAGCTCTGCTTCCCATCTTCTGCAAGTTGGGACCAGGGTGAGAGAGCAGATAATTTCTGGAACGTTGCTGGTTATTCTGGCAGACAGAAAGAAGATGGCATATCATGTTTTGGTTCTTAGATGTTTTATCTTGATCCACAACCCTTTCGCTTTCTGATGACCTATGCAAATCATTTGACTAACACCAATCACCTGAGGCTAGAATAGCCTAACCCTACCAGGTTCTCAGAAAGAAATCAGAGAGATTTAATGCAAAGTCTGACATCCACACTGGTTCAATATTATTGTGATAAAATGTAGAATGGCTTTAGAACATACAGAAAAATTACCAGCAGCTGTATAATCCAGGACAGTTTTTATTAGCTTTAATGTTTTAGCTTTATGTTTATTGAGTTCTCTGACATGTTTTTCAGATGTTACATAATATTTGAATTGTTTCATTTTAGGTCATGTTTTATTCAGGTATTGATAAATTCACTTTGAGTTGTATTTTGCATCATGCTAGAAAAATGTAGTGATTTCACTTTTCTAAGAAGTTCAGTGAAACTTCTGTGACTGTTCTAGTCTACCCATGTGGTAGAAAGTTTAGCTAACTTCTGTCTAATGATGTGTCAGCTTCCACTGTACTTATGACACTGCTTTAGCCATCCAATGAAAGTACTTTGAGGAGTGTAATATGGATTTTAACTTAGTCACCACAGTGATCCTGTTAGCACTTCAAACTTTACAGATTACTCTCTGAAAAAATGTGCTAGAGTAAGGAGTTCAAAAGCTAATTGCTTTATTTTATGTGCCATTGGCTTAACCTTCATTCAATTTTTCTTTTGATCTCATATCCTAGAAGGTAAGTCTTACGAAATAAGCTTCTTCTTTCTTTGCTATTATCAGTGAAGGTATATCAAAGGCAAAAGGCAATTAATTTGATGATTTGACTGAAATGTGCTTGGTTATGTAAGACTTTCCAGCCCAGTACCACTTATTGTAAGTCTGTAGGAAGGACATCACATTCAACTCCACACATAACATGATAAATCAAGTGTTTTTCAAATAAAGAATCACCACTTCTGAAGTATCTATGGGATTCTGCAAGTGACCTATTCTTTTGCATTTGTGAATTCATTAAGAGATAGTGTTATATTTGATTTTTTAATCCTAACCTAATAAAATTTAATATAATACATTTTGAATCACACAAATGACCATTATATTAGAAAGGTAAATGAATAAATTCAGTGCCCACAGGCAAGTTTGCTTTTGACTTTACGATTACTTCTGAGAAAGTAAAGATCAAGTGAGGTCAAGAGTGGCTGTACAAAGAACATTTACTTAGTGGTTTAAAAAGGAACAAATATTCTGAAAATTAAGTCATCTTAAGTCATTACACGGCAGTATACTTAGGACAAAGTCAAAAGTACTTAAATAGTGTATTGAGGGACAAGGGCAAAGTAATATGAAGAGTGTATGTATTGCTTAGATTATGCTTTTGTACAATTGAGCATGAACCACTTCTTTGTTATAAAAGTCAATTATTCATCACCATAAGAAAAATTCTAAGAAATTATTTTAAATACTCAGTACCATATTGTATGTGGATTAGTCCATTCTCATGCTGCTATAAAGAACTGCCTAAGACTGGGTAATTTAAAAACAGAAAATGGTGTAATTGACTCAGCATTCCACAAGGTTGGGAAGACCTTAGGAAACGTACAATCATGGAGGAAGGGGAAGCAAACATGTCCTTCTTCACATGGTGACAGAGAGAAAAAGTAAGTGCCCAGCGAAAGTGGAAGCCCCTTATAAAGCCATCAGCCCTTGTGAGAACTAACTCACTATCATGGAGAACAGCATGGGGGAAACCACCTTTATGATTCAGTTAAGTCCACTTGGTCCCACTCATGACATGTGGGGATTATAGGAACTATAATTCAAGATGAGATTTGGGTAGGTACACAGCCAAACTATATAATTCCAACCCTGGCCACTCCCAAATTTCATGTCCTCACAGTTCAAAACACAATCTTGGCCTTCCAAGAGTCCCCCAAGATCTTAAGTCATTCCAGCCTTACCTCAAAGTTCCAAGTCCAAAGCCTCAACTGAGACAAGGCAAGTCCCTTTTGGCTATGAACCTGTAAAATCAAAAGCAAGTTAATTACTTCCTAGATACAATGGGAGTACAGGCTTTTGGTAAATACATGCATTTCAAATAGGAGAAATTAGACAAAATGAAGGGGCTATAGGCCCCATGCAAGTCCAAAATCCAGTGGGGCAGTCAAATCTTAAAGCTCTGAAACAATCTCCTTTGACTCCATGTTGCTCATCCAGGTGACGATGATTCAAGAGGGGGGTTCCCACAGCCTTGGGCAGCTCCACTCCTGTGGTTTTGCAGGGTACAGTCCCCCTCCTGGCTGCTTTCATGGGCTGGCATTGAGTGACTGCAGCTTTTCCAGGTGCATGGTGCAAGCTATTGGTTATCTACCATTCCAGGGTCTGGAGGATGGTGGTTGTCTTCTCACAGTGCCACTAGGCAGTGCCCCAGTGGAGACTCTTTGTGGAAGTTCCAATCCCACGTTTCCCTTCTGCACTGCCCTAGCAGAGGTTCTCCATGAGGGTTCTGTCCCTGCACCAAACATCTGCCTGGACACACAGACATTTCCATACATCCTCAGAAATTTAGGCGGAGGTTCCCAAACCTCAATTCTTGACTTCTGTGCACCCACAGGCCTAACATCATAAGGTAAGGCCTTACAGGATGTAAGCTGCCAAGGCTTGGGGCTTGCATCCTGTGAAGCCATGGCCTGAGCTGTACATTGGCCCCTTTTAGCCACAGCTGGAGCTGAAGGAGTTGGGATGCAGAGCACCATGTCTGGAGGATGCATAGAGCTGTGGGTCCCTGGGCCTGGCCCAGGAAACTATTTTTCCCTCCTGCATCTCCAGGTCTGTGATGGGAGGGACTGCCATGAAGGTCTCTTCAATATAATGAATTCTTTATTTTGAATAAATAACTAGCAGTGAAATTGCTGGACCATATGGTAGCTCTAGATTTTTGTGGAACCTCCAAACTGTTTCCTACAGTGGTTGTACTAACTTATATTTCCACCAACAGTATACCAGGGTTCCCTTTTCTCCACACTTTCACCAGCATTTGATATTGTTAACTTTTGGATAAAAGACATTTTAACTGGGATGAGATCATATCTCATTGCAGTTTTCATTTGCATTTTTCTGATGATCAGTGATGTTGAGACACTTTTCATATACCTGTTTTCATTTGTATGTCTTCTTTTGAGAAATGTCTATTCAGGTATTTTTTTCAATTTCTTAATTAGATTATTAGATTTTTTTCCTATAGAGTTGTTTGAACTCCTTATATATTCTGGTTATTAATCCCTTATCCAATAGGTAGTTTGCAAATATTTTCTCCCATTCTGTGGGCTGTCTATATTTTGTCAGTTTTTTCCTTTGCTGTGCAGAAGCCTTTTAACTTGATGTAATCGATTTGTTCAGTTTTGCTTTGCTTGCCTGTGCTTGTGGGGTATTACTAAAGAAGCCCTCGCCCACTCTAATGTCCTGGAGAGTTTCCTCAATGTTTTGTTGTAGTAGTTGCATAGTTTGAAGTCTTAAATTTAAGTCTTTAATCCAATTTAATTTGACTTTTATATACAGCAAAATATATAAATGTAGTTTCATTTTTTTGTATATAGACATTTAGTTTTCCAAGCACTATTTATTGAAGAGACTGTTCTGTCTCTAACATATATTCTTGGCACTTTTGTCAAAAATGAGTTCACTGTAGATTTATAGATTCATCTCTAGGTTCTCCATTCTGTTCCAATTATCTGTGTGTCTGTTTTTATGCCAGTACCATGACATTTTGGTTACTATAGTTCTGTAGTATAATTTAAAGTCAGGTAATGTTATCCTTCCAGTCTTGTTCTTTTTGTTAAGAATAGCTCTGGCTATTCTGGGTCTTTTGTGGTTTCCTGTAAAATTTAGAATTTTTTTTCTTTATTTCTGTGAAGAATCTCATTGGTAATTTGATTGGGATTGCATTAAATTTGTAGATTGCTTTGGGTAGCACGGACATTTTAACTATATAGAGTCCTCTAATCCATGAACACAAGCTATCTTTCCATTTCTTAGTCTTCTTCAATTTCTTGCATCAGTGTTTTATAGTTTTCTTTGTAGTTACCTTTCATTTCTTTGCTTAGTTCTTAGGTATTTTATTTGTAGCTATTGTAAATGGTATTAATTTATTGATTCCTTTTTCAGATTGTTCACTGTTGGCATATAGAAATGCTACTAATTTTTGTATATTGATTTTGTATCCTGCAACTTTACTGAATTTGTTCTTCAGTTCTAATAGTTTTTTGAACGGACTCTTCAGATTTTTCCAAATATAAGATCATATTATCTGCAGACAAGGATAATTTGACTTCTTCCTTTCCAATTTTAGTGCCCTTTATTTCTTCCTCATGTCTGACTGCTCTAGCTAGAACTTCCAGTATTATGATGAGTAATAGTGTTGAGAATGGGCATCCTTGTCATGTTCCCAATCTTAGAAGAGAGGCTTTCAGTTTTTCCTCATTCAGTATGAAACTAGCTACGGGTCTGTCACATATGGATTCTATTATGTTGACACATACTTAGTTTTTTTAGGGTATTTATCCAGAAGAAATGTTGAATTTTATCAAATGCTTTTTCAGCCTCAATTGCAATGATCATAGGGCTTTCAGTTTTTCCTCATTCAACATATAACCAGCTATATGTCTGTCATATATGGCTTCTGTTATGTTGACATAAGTTCCTTCTATACCCAGTTTTTTTAGGGTATTTATCCAGAAGAAATGTTGAATTTTATGAAATGCTTTTTCAGCCTCAATTGTAATGATCATATGACTTTGTCCTTCATTCTGCTGATATGATGTATCACATTGATTGATTTGCTTGTGTTGAACCATCCTTGCATCCCTGGGATAAATCTCATTTGGTCATAATGAATGATCTTTTTAATGTATTATTGAATTTGGTTTGCTAGTATCTTGTTGATAATGTTTTACATCAATATTTATCAGTGATATTGGCTTATAGTTTTTTCTTTCTGATATGTCTTTGTTTGGTTTTAGTACCAGGGTATATACTGGCCTCATATAATGAGTTTGGGAGTATTCACTTCTCTATTTTT
This sequence comes from Pongo abelii, assembly GCF_028885655.2. Lineage (NCBI taxonomy): Eukaryota > Metazoa > Chordata > Mammalia > Primates > Hominidae > Pongo > Pongo abelii. Next base: position 29,032,630 of record NC_071989.2, read on the forward strand.
CAGAATAGCTGAAGTAGAATTGGTGTTAGTTCTTTATATGTTTCGTAGATTTCAGCAGTGAAGCCATTGGATCCTAGACTTCTCTTTGCCGGGAGAATTTTATTATAACGTCAATGTTGTTACCTATTTTTGGTCTGTTCAGATTTTGGATTTCCTCGTGGTTCAGCCTTGGTAGAATGTACATGTCTAGGAATTTATTCATTTATTCTATGTTTTCCAGATGATTGGCAAATAATTGCTCATAATAGCCACAAATGGTCCTTTCAGTTTCTGTGTTACCAGTCATAATGTCCTTTTTTCATCTCTGATTTTATTTATTTGGGCTCTCTCTCTCTCTTTTCAGTTAGTCTGGCTAAAGGTTTGTCAATTTTACTTATCTTTTCAAAAAAACAACTTGTTTCATTTATGTTTGTGTGTTTTTGTCACTTAAAATTTATTTATTTCTGCTCTGATCTTTATTTTTTTTCCTGTGCTAAATTCGGGTTTCGTTTGTTCTTGGTCTTGCTTTACTACTTCTTTAAGGTGCACTGTTAGGTTTTTAATTTGATATATTTTTTTCTTTTTTTGATGTAGGAACTTATAGCTATAAAGTTCCCTTCTAGTACTGTTTTTACTGTATCCCATAGATTTTGGTATGTTGTATTTTATATCAATTGTTTCAAGAAATTTTTCATTTCCTTTTTAAATTCTTCATTCACTCACTGGTCATTCAGGAGCATATTGTTTAATTTCCATGTGTTCGTTTAGTTTCCAAAATTCCTCTGGTTGTTGATTGCTAGTTTTATTTCATTGTGATCAGGGAAGATGCATTATTTCAGTTTTTTGAATGTTTTAATACTTGTCTTAATACATAACTAACATATGATCTTTCCTTGAGAATGATCTATATGCTGAGGAAAAAAAATGTGTATCCTGCAGCCATTTGAGGAAATGTTCTATAAACATCTATTAGGTCCATTTGGTTTATAGTGCAGGTTAAGTCTGTTTTTTCCTCTATTTCTTTTCTGTCTGGAATATCTGTCCAATGCTGAAAGTGGGGTGTTGAAGTTTCCAGCTATTACTGAGTTGGGGTCTGTCTCCCTCTTTAACTCTGATAATATTTGCTTTATATATCTTGGTGTTCCACTGTTGGGTGCAAATATATTTATAATTGTTATATCCCGTCGCTGAATTGAACCCTTTATCATTGTATAGTGACCCTCTTTGTGTTTTCCTATACTTTTTGTCTTAAAATCTATTTTGTCTAAGAATAGCGACTCCAGCTCACTTTTGGTTTCCATTGGTATGGAGTAATTTTTTCCATTCCTTTATTTTCAGTCTATGTTTGTCTCTATAGGTGAAGTGTGTTTCTTGTAGAAAACAGATCAATGGACCTTGTTTGTTTATTCATTCAGCCACTTTACACCTTTTGATTGGCAATTCAGTCCACTTACATGCAATTTATTATTGATAAGTAAGGGCATACTCCTACCATTTTGTTATTTTGTTTTCTGATTGTTTTGTGGTCTTCTCTTTCTTCTTTTCTTTCTCCTGTCTTTCTTTTAGTGAAGGTGATTTTCTCTGGTGGTATAATTTAATTTCTTTTCAGCTTTTGTGTATCTGTTTTATGATTTTTCATTTGAAGTTACCAAGAGGTTAACAAATACTATCTTAGAACCCATTATTTAAATCTTATAACAACTTAACACTGTCTACATATACAAACAAGCAAAGAAAACCTAATAAACTCTATTTTAACTTTGTCCCCCTATGTTTTAATGCTTTGTTGTTTCTATGTATATCTTATTGTACTGTCTATGTCTTTAACAGTTGTTGTAGGTACTACTTTTGATTGGTTAAAGATAGTCTATACATCAATTTACAATGTTATAATGTTTTGTGTTTTTCTGTGTATTTGCTATTTGCAGTAAGTTTTGTACCTTCAGGTGAGTTCTTATTACTCATTAATGTCTTTTTATTTCTCATTGAGGTACTCCCATTAGCATTTCTTGTAATAGGTCTGGGGTTGATGAAATAACTCAGTTTTCATTTGTCTGTTCTTTATTTCTCCTTCATGTTTGCACGGTATTTTCATTGATTACATTATTCTAGGGTAAAAGTTATTTTTATTATTTTTTATTTTTTTCCATCAGCACTTTAAATATTTCATGCCTCTCTCTCCTGACCTATAAGGTTTCCACTGGAAAGTTTTCACCAGACATATTGGAGTTCCACTATGTGTTATTTATGCTTTTTCTCTTGTTGCTTTTAGGATTCTTTCTGTAGCATTGACCTTTCAAAGTTTAATTATTAAATGCCTTGAGGTTGACTTCTGTGGGTTAATCTGCTTCATGTTCTATAACCTTCTTATACTTGGATACTGATATCTTTCTCTAGGTTTGAGAAGTTGTCTGTAATTATCCCTTTAAATAACTTTTACCCTTATCTCTTTCATTACCTCCTCTTTAAGGTCAATGACTCTTAGGTATACCCTTTTGGGGCTATTTTTTAGACCCCCTAGGCACGCTTCATTGCTTTATATTCTTTTTTGTGTCCTCTGACTGTGTACTTTCAGATAGTCTGTCATCAACCTCACTGATTCATTTTTCTGATTGAACAATTCTGTTATGAAAAGACTAATGCATTCTTCATCATGTCAATTGCATGTTTTAACTCCAGAATTTCTGCCTGATTTAAAAAAAATATTTCAATCTCCCTGTTAAACTTATCTGATAAGATTCTTAATTTGTTCTCTGTATTATCATGAATTTCTTTGAGTTTCCTCAAAAGAGCTCCATGAATTCTCTGTTTGAAAGGTCACATATCACTCTTTCTCCAGGATTGGTCCCTGTTTCCTTATTTAGTTCATTTAATGAGGTCATGTTTTCCTGGACGGTCTTGATGCTCGGTAGGTATTTGTTTCTGTCTGTGCATTGAAGGGTTAGGTGTTTGTTGCAGTCTTCACAGTCTGAATTTGTTTGCACTTGTCTCTCTTGGTAAGGTTTTCCAGGTATTTGAAAGGACCTGGGTGTTGCGATCTAAGCCATATCTGCATTAGAGGGCACCCCAAGCTCAGTAATGCTGCAGTTCTTGCAGACTCATAGATGTGCGACCTCGTTGGTCTTGGGTAAGATCTGGAAGAATTCTCTGAATTACCAGGAAGAGACTCTTGTTTTTTTCTCTTACTTTCTCTCAAGCAAGTGGAGTTTCTCTCTCTCTCTCTCTCTCCCTGCCACCTGGAGCTGAGAGTAGGGTGACACAAGCACCCTTGTGGCCACCTCTGCTGGGATTGTACTGGGTTAGACCTGAAGGAAGCACAGCACTGAGTTTTGCCTAAGGCCTGCTGTAACCAATACCTGGATACTATCTATATTTGTTCAATGCCCTGTGTTTCTACAATCAGCAGGTGTTGAAGCCAGCATTCGTGCCCTCCCCTTCAGGGTTACAAGTTCCCTCAGATGTCAGGCAGGTCCAGATGTGACATCAGGGAGCCACAGACTGGAGCCAAAAATCTTACAGGTCTTCCTGGTGTTCTATCGTACTGTAGCCAAGCTGTCACTCAAACCACGAGATGCAGTTCTTTTCATTCTTCTTTCCCCTATTTACAGGCAGAGGAATTTCACCCCATGGCCACCACCATCACAGGCCCACAGGGAGCACTGCCGGGCTACTGCCAATGTTCCCTTAAGGCCCAAGAGCTCTTTAGTCAGCTTGTGGTGAATGCTGCCTGGCCTGGGACTCACCCTTCAGGTCAGTGAGCTCCCCTGTGGCCCATGGCAGGTCCAGAAATGTCTTCCAACAGAAAAGGCCTGGAATTGGGGACCCCAAGAGCCTTCTTAATGCTCTACTCCACTGTGGCTGACCTGGTACCTGAAGCCAGCTAGTCTCAGAGTCTCACCCAAAGCCCACAGTGTACTACCTTTATCACTGCTGGTTATTCAGGCCCCAAAGCCTCTTTAGTCAGCAGGTGATGGATCCTCCCAGGACTGGGCTCTTCCCTATAAGGCAGTGGGTTTCTTTGTGGCCCAGGGTGTGTCTAGAAATATCTAGGAGCTAGGGCCCAGATAGGGGAACTTGCAACTCTGACTGTTGCCCTATCCTGCTGTGGCTGAGCTGGTATCCATGATACAAGATAAAGTAAGAGTAGGCACATTGTAATTATCCATTTACATGTAATTTAATTTCATTTCTTGTTCAGTTAAAGTCAGATCACATAGCTAAATAAACAAATGAATGTTTAAGTGACTGCTTAAACACTTTAGAAAGTTTTCTAATGTCAAATGAAATATTGTTATATATTGACTCCACTGCGTTAGAATTCAGAGCTAGTAGTAATTATGAATTTCCAAACCCCCATGTTTAACCCTTTTTTTAATTGTTATTAGTGCATTTTAAAATGTTTTTTAAATATATAACAACATTTGGATTTTTATTCTTTCTAGTAAACTCTTAATTATTAAAGAGAAGGAGACTCATATAAATGTTCATGGAAATAATATGAACTCAGTAAATATCTGGGCAAAAGAATCCAAACAAATGCATTATAGTGGTAAAATCTGCTGTTCCTTGCAGAATGATGTGTGAACAGAATCATAAGACACACACACACACACACACACACACACACACACAAAATCCTTCCTCAAAGGGACAGAGTTGACAAATGAAAGATTCTCCTTGCATGACCTTAAAATAATCTAATATTTCCCCATTATTACACAAAGGAATTACTGCAGTTTTATTTTTGATCTCAACTGAATAAGGGCTCACCTTTTGATGGCTGCCATTTTATGCTTTTTGTGCGTAATAACTGCCTTGACATTTATGGTGCTCCAATGTGTCTTTCTTAATGTGAAGGAATCATCTGTGCATTAATGAACTGGCTTGATGTATCTGCCAAACCTTTCAAAGAAGCAATTAAATCCCTGTAAGAAGTTATGTGAATGGCATGATTTATTGTAATCTAAGAAGAAGAAGTATAAACAAAAAGTAATTAATTTTTAAGGTGGCAATCAAGTAGTACAACATAAGAACTACATCTATTGAACTCCGTCTACATAGAGCATAATAACAACATGCTATTTTTTAAATGTCTCATCAAATTTCAAATAGTACTTTTGGGAAAATATTCAACTTTATTACTGTTCCAAAAATTTTAAATTAAAACTATGGGGTATCATTCTCATCTATAAAACTAGAAAACTTAAATTAGACACAGAAGGAACATGAATATTCAAGGTTAGGAAAAGAATGTTGAAATGAATACTACTTGACATCATTAATGGCAGGATGAGCAGCAGTCTTGCTGTTTTTTTAAAATAATTTTTCAATATGTATTAGAAGCCTAAAAATGTCATATACTATAGTTCATAAACTACCCTTTTTAAATAGCCATAAATATAGGATTAATTCCTGAGGATCGCTATGACATTCATTTTTTATATATCTACCATCAAAGTAAACACCCAAAATATCCAAGAATAAAGGAATAATACATTTAACTATGTTAATGCACCAGAGAAATTGTATTCGGCATGTTAGGTGATAATTATACCAAATGCATTTTTTATGTAGCACATATTGAGTACATTTGTGAAGGGAACCATCCTAATCGATTTACATTTAGTTCTTATTAGGCTTATTTCTTGTGAGATCTAATATTTTTCTCAATTTACTGATGAAGATCATTTTGATTAAAGTAACTTGCTTAGGGTCACACTGCTCATGTGTAATGAAGCAAAGAGTAGAAATATGTCTAATTAGAAAAATCCATGCTCTTAACCCTTGAAGCATACTGACTATTCAGTGATGTTGTAATTTTATTGAGCCAAAAAATACTCAGATACACTCTCTGTGTATACATTAAATGTTTAAACTGGATTGTTACAAACTAATAATCTCTCTCTCTCCATCCTCCCCCCATCTTTCTCTTTCTCCTTCTTTCGCTTTTGTCCCTTATTATTCTTGATATATTAGGCATACATTCCTAATATATAGGTATAGTTGACTAGGTTGAGTTGTTATTTGCACACATTATTTTCCTTCAAGGTTCACAAAAGACTTGTTTTTCTCAGTCGACCTGCTTGACTTAGTCTTCAATAATCTATATTATACTGAGTTCAAAAGTGCAGAGGTTTCTTAATCAAAAATTTACGTCTTTGTGTGGTTGTCTCCATGCATTGCAGACCTGTTTGACATACCCCTTTTTGGGGGGAGTCTGGAACATAAAGAGTATCTTTGAATGGGACTTGTGAGAAGCAATCATGCAAGTCTGTAATGACATATGATCAAATTAAAAAATAAGAAGAGAAATGCTATTATCCAGAATATATTGTTTTTAATATTATAAACATAGGATATGTTTTTATATAAATTCAGAGGATTTTTTTTCTTTGAGGTCCATTCTCTTCTCTTTTCCTTATGGCACCTTTTATTTGATCTTGTAGGTCACTCTAAGTGTCAGCCTACTAGGAATGCCTTGCTTGATTCCTTAGACATGGCATTTTATTGCTCATCTTATACTCTCTTTTGTGACAGCTAGTATAGTTGGAATCGATGTTTTTTAATAAGTGTTTGTTTAGTGTTTCTTTTCCCAATTCGACTGCAAGTGCCATGAGGGCAGAACAGAAAAGATGTTTGTCATCATCTGTTCTGTATCATAAGGACATTATTAAATGAATTAGTGAGTGTTTCTCATATATATATATATATATTTTTTTTTTTTTTTTTTTTTCAGACGGAGCCTCGCTCTGTCACCCAGGCTGGAGTGCTGGAGTGCAGTGGCACAATAATCTCAGCTCACTGCAACCTCCACCTCCCGGGTTCAAGCAATTCTCCTGCCTCAGCCTCTCAAGTAGCTGAGACTACAGGCATGCGCCATGATGCCTGGCTAATTTTTGTATGTTTAGTAGAGTTAGGGTTTTGCCATGTTGGTCTGGCTGGTCTCAAACTCCTGACCTCAAGTGATCCACCCACCTCAGCTTCCCAAAGTTCTGGGATTACAGGTGTGAGCCATGGTGCCCAGCCCTCATACATGTTAATAAAAATTGAGAAATTAATTTTTTTCTGATTAAGAAATCATATATATATGAATGCTATATCTGTATATCATATACAATACATATATATCATAGAAATCTGTGGAGATTATACAATGTGCTCGTGGAATTGCACTGATCTTATGAATTCTAACTAAAAGGATGTCTAGAAGGGAGGTGTATGGGGTTTTTGAGCTGGTCCTGTAAGAGGTAGAAGAGGATATATTTTCAGGATAATTTGTCTATGGCACACTATTCTCCATAAAGCATACGACTTTGACCTTATTATGTACTCTTGAATTTTATTGCATCTTTTTAACCATTCATGGTGAACAAAATGTGGACTAAAGATATGAATATTTAACTCTAAATATATATAATATGGGAAAGGAGCTTCAAGATTTTGACTAGATACATCTGGTAATTGCTCTTCCACAAAGAGAACCAAAATAATGAGTAGATAACTACACGCTTAAAATATATCATCTAAGAGAGGACACTGGAATTCAGCAAAGAAGTGACAGGGAACATCTAAAGCAAGGAAACATAGGAAAGCAAAGCAGCTGCTTGGCTGGGATTGGTTGGGTGCTTGGAGAGACTCCAAGTAGGGGGAAAGGGAGATTCTCAGTGTTCTATATTTTCACCATGCTATCCTGTCTGTGGGAGAGCCCCTTGACCCAGTTGGACCCTGAAACCAACATGGGGAGCTGCCTGGAGAAAATGCAATAGGATCGCTCTGGAGGGGGGGCCCAGAAGGTGTCCCACAAATCCTCAAGTCCTAAGCAGCTGCCACTTTAAGGGTCAAAGCTCGAGGGAGGTGTACCCCCAAATGACTGCCTACAGTTGTTTCCACTGAAAGCAACTCTGCCTTCCCCAATAGAAGGGCTTCAGGCACAGCTGCTGCCTCCACCAAGCATTCTGCTGGTGGCCTCAAGATTGCCCTGCACCTGCCTAAAACAGAAAGTGCCTGTATTTGCTATCAGGGGACCTGAGGGCAGGTCTTCTTGGCCCAATTTCACTCCCCCCAGTACCTGGGCGCACTGTCCAGAGCCTGGAGATTGCACAGCCCAGTCCACCACACTGGCACCTAAGAGCATCTCTCAGTTGCCTGAGCTTGGACCCACTCAACAGGCCTCTGCCAACATATCTGATACCCATCTACACATGCCATACTTGAACCTGGAAACTGGCCCACCCCACCCATTATAACCAATACCAACACCATTGTGAACCACTTGGGGCCTTTAAGGTTGTCCCAACTTTGCTACTGTCATCACACATGCCATACCTGTTACCCAGGGGCATGAGGACCTTCCCACCTGTCCAGCCCACTGCTACCATTTCTTGCATCTGACAAAGCTGCTGCAAGGTTCAAGAACTGGCCTGCCTGCACCTGCTAACATTGACACCACCCTGGGACCCAAGGACAGTTATACTTCATCCATCACTGCCACCAAAGGGGCCCAACTGCTATCCCAGTCACTACAGCCTCCAGTAGCAACTGCATCCTAAGCCACTGAGGAAATCGGTCACCACTGATCCTGTTACTGCCAAAAAAAATCAAATGGAAGACATGTTATTGTATGCAATCACAATCAAAGCCAACATGCACTACATCCAGATACAGGAAGCCCAGAAATTCTGAAGTAGATACAAATCAAAAAGGTATTTTCTACAGCACATTATAATCAAAATGACAAAATCAAAGACAAAGAGAGAAGTCTAAACAAAGCATGAGAAAAGCACATAGTCATTTGTAAACAAACTCCTATCAGACTAGCGCAGTTTTCTCAGCAGAAACCTCACAGATCAGGAGAGAATGAGATGATATATTCAAAGTGCTGAAAGAAAAATAAAAACTTCCAGCCAAGGATATGATACTCATAAAGTTATCATTCATAGATGAAGGATGATGTTCTACTCATTCTTTCTCAGATAAAAGTTGAGGGAATTTATCACCACCAGATCAGCCCTCCAATAAATGCTTAAGGGAGTCCCACATCCAAAAGTGAAAGAATGATATTTACCACCATGAAAAATATTAAAATATAAAACCCACTGGTAAAGCAAACAAGGAGTGAAAAATATTTAAATTATACTGTTACAGAAAACTAACAAACCACAATGGTAAGAAGAGAGAAAGGAACAAATGATATACAAAACAAACAAATCAATTAATAACATGACAGAAATAAGCTCACTTATATCAATAATAACCTAGAATGTAAACAAATAAAGCTTTCCACTTAAAAGATACAGACTTGTTAAATGGACTTAAGAAATAATTCCACTAGGTACTGCCTAAAAGAAAGTCAGATATGACATGTGAACACACATATTGGCAAGAAGTTTAAATAGATTAATTTACCACTGATACCACAGAAATCCAAAAAATTCATCAGAGAATACTATGAAAACTGGATACTAAGAAAGAAACTGGAAGACCAAGAAGAAATGAATAAATTTCTAGATACATGTGACCTATCCATATTGAATTAAGAAGAAATAGAAAACTTGAACAGACCAATAACAAGGAATGATATTGGATGGGTAATAAAAAGGCTCAGGAAAAGATAGCATTAGTGCTGAATTTTATTGAACTTCCAAAGAAGAACTAACACCAATTCTTATCCAGCTATTTCACAGAAATAAAGAGTATTCCACGGTGTATATGTGTCACATTTTCTTTATCCATTCTATCATTGATGGGCATTTGGGTTGGTTCCAAGTCTTTGCTATTGTAAATAGTGCTGCAGTAAACATACATGTGCATGTGTCTTTGTAGTGTAATGATTTACAATTTTTGGGGTATATACCCAGTAATGGGTCTGCTGGGTCAAATTGTACCATGTCCTTTGCAGGAACGTGGATGAAGCTGGAAGCCATCATTCTCAGCAAACTAACATAGGAACAGAAAACCAAACACAGTATGTTGTACTCATAAGTGGGAGTTGAACAATGAGAACACATGGACACAGGGGAGGGAACAACACACACTGGGGCCTGTTGAGCTATGAGGGACAAGGGGAGGGAGAGCATTAGGACAACTATCTAACACATGCAGGGCTTAAAACCTAGATGATGGGTTGATAGGTTCAGCAAACCACCATGGCACATGTATACCTATCTAACAAACCTGTACATTCTACGGATATATCCTGGAACTTAAAAAAAAAAAAATGGAAGAGGACAGAATTCTACTCAACTAATTCTGAGGCCAGCATTATCCTAATACCAAAACCAGACAAGGATACAACACACAAAGAAAACTACAAACACATATTCCTGATGAACATAGACACAAAAATTCACAGTAAAATACTAGCAAATCAAATCCAACAGCACATTCAAAAGATAATACACCATTATCAAGTGGGATTTATCTCAGGGATTCAAGGATGGTTCAACATATGCAAATCAATAAGCATGACATCAATAGAAGACAAAAACCATATGATCATCTCAAAATACCCAGAAAAAGCATTAAAGTTAACATCAATTTATGATAAAAACTCTCAAAAACTGCACATAGAAGGAACAAATCTCAAAATAATAAAGGTAATACATGAGAAACCCACTGCTAGCATCATGCTGAATGGAGAAAAGCTGAAAGCCTCTAATAGCTGGAACAAGACCACATATGCCCACTTTCACCACTCCTAATCAAAATAGGACTGGAAGTTTTAGCCAGAGCAATCGGGCAAGAGAAAGGTATAAAAGGAATCAAATTGGAAATGAAAAAGTAAAATGGTCCCTCATTACAGATGATATAATCTTATATTTAGAAAAACCTAAAGAATCCCCCCAAAAATCCTCTTAGATCTGGTAAATAAATTCCATAATTTTGGGACACAAATCAGCATACAAAAATCAAGAGCATTTCTATACACCAAAAACTAAATAGCTGAGAAAGAAATCAAGAAATCAATTCAATTTATAATAGCTACAAAAATACTGAGAAATAAATTTAACCAAGGAGGTAGAAGACCTCTGGTATGGATATGGTTTGGCTCTGTGGCCCTACCCAAATCTCATCTCAAATTGTAATTCCCAGGGGAGGGACCTGATGGGAGGTGATTCGATCATGTAGGCAGTTTCCCTCATGCTGTTCTCCTGATACAGTTCTCACAAGATCTGGTTGTTTGATAAGTGTATGAGTCTTCCCACTTCTCTCTCCTGCCACCATATAAGACATGCCTTCTTGTCTGCCTTCTGCCATGACTGTAAGTTTCCTGGGGCCTCCCTAGCTACGTGGAACTGTGAGTCAATTAAACCTCTTGTCTTTATAAGTTACCCAGTCTCAGGTAGTTCTTTATAACAATGTGGAAACAGGCTAATATAACCCAAATAAGGACAACTACAAAGCAGTGATAAAAGAAATTGAAGATGACACAAAAAAATTGGAAAACATTCCATTGTCATTGGTTGAAAGAATTAATATTCTTAAAATGACCATAGAGCCCAAAGCAATCTGCATATTCAATGCAATTCCTATCCAAATACATACATCATTTTTTCACAGAAATAGAAGAAAACCCTAAAATTAGTATTGAACAAAACCAAGGCTGAATAGCCAAAGCAAAAGCAATCTTAAGCATAAAAAAATGAAATATAACAAAGCTGGAGGCATCACACTAACTGACTTTAAAATATATTACAAGGCAATAGTAACCAAAATGTCATAGTTTTCATATAAGAAACAGATACATAGACCAATGCAACAGAAAAGAGAACCAAGAAATATATTCACATACTTAAAGCCAATTGATTTCAACAAAGGTGCCAAGAACATATACTGAGAAAATGACACCCTGTTAAATAAATGTTGCCAGGGAAATAGGAGATCACATGTAGAAGAATGGCACTGGACCCCTATCTCTCATCACATACAAAAATCAACTGAAGATGAATTAAATACTGAAGCATAAGACTAGAAACTACAAAACTACCAAAACAAAATATAAGAAAAACACTTCAGGACGTTGGTCTAAATAGAGGTTTTATGGCTAAGACCTCAAAAGCCCAGGCAACAAAAACAATAATAGTCAAATAGGACTGACTATATCAAACTAAAAAGCTTCTGCACAGCAGAGGAAACAACAGAATAAAAAGACACAACTGATTGAATGGGAGAAAATATTTGAAAACTATTCATCCAACAAGGGGCTAATATCCAGAATATACAAGAAACTCAGACAACTCAACAGTAACAAAGGCAAATAATCCCATTAAAAAGTGAGCAAAGCACCTGAATAGACATTTCTCAAAAGAAGACATACAAGTGACCAAACATATATGAAAAAATGTTCAACATCACTAATCAGGGAAATGAAAATCAAAACCCAAATGAGACATCATCTTACCCTAGTTAGAATAGTTAGTATCACAAAGATGAAAAATCACAGATGCTGCAAGTGTGCAGACAAGAGGACATTCTTATGGACTGTTGTGGGGAATGTAAATTAGTACAGTCACTGTGGAAAACAGTATGCAGATTTCCCAAAAAACTGAAAATAGAACTACCTTACATACCATCAATTCTGCTGCTTGGTATTTATCCATAGGAAACTAAATCAGTGTATCAAGGGGATACTTGCACTTGCATGTTTATTACAGCATTATTCACAACAGCAAAAATATGAAATCAACCTAAGTGCCCATCAACAGATAAACAGATAGAGAAAATGTGGTGTATTTGCAGAACGGAATACCACTTGGCCATATAAGGAGTGAAATCATGCCATTTGCAGCAAAGAAGATGGAACTAGATGTCACTATGTTAAGTAAAATAAACCAGACACAGAAAGACACATTTTGCAGATTCTCACTTGTCTGTGGGAACTAAAAACGTTGTTTTCCTTCCTGAAGGTAGGGAGTAGAATGACAGATACCAGAGGCTGGAACTGGTGTGAGTATGGAAGAAGGGGGATAAAGAGAGATTTGTTAATGTGTACAAACCTACAGTCAGAAAGTATAAATGCTAATGTTTGACAGCAGAATAAGGTGGCTGTGGTTTACAACAAGGTATTATATATTTCAAAGTAGCTAGAAGAGAGGACTTGATTGTTCCCTTCTCATTGAAATGATAAATAATGAAGGTGCTGGATACCTCCAATAACCTAAGTTGATCATTTCACACTCTATGCATGTAATAAAATACCACTCATACCCCAGAAGTATGTAAAATATATATCAATAAAAATTAATGAATAAATATATAAAATGTATATGTTAATCAATGGTAGCTCCTAATAACATTCAGAAATTGAAACAGGTCAAAATTGACTTTTCTGTGGTGTCTGATAATATAATTTGTATTACAAAGGCTATGACCACCATTCCTTACTCTCTCTAGAATCTTAGGAGTTGAGCTATGGTCAGAAGTAAATACTCAAACTTATTAAAGCTATATGCAAATCTGTTTGCTTCATTTCCTTTCACTTTTTACACTATTCTATTTTAAAATAATCTTGGGGAAAGTTAGGAAGCATGTTACATTACTATTCTTTTTTCACTAGGTAACGATGGATGTGAAGAAAGTGACTTGATGCAATGATCTAACACATACATCATCAATTTTTTGATCACAAACCTAATGCTCAGTTTAAGAACAAAATTTAGCTTAGCAAAGCAAAATACTTCCAATGAATATTTTCTGCAATTAGTTAGGTTTCTGAAAATATGGAGTAAGCGTGGGACAGTGGGAAAGAAGTATAGAAGTTTGATGGTTTTTTATTTAAGAAATGAAGAAACAACAACAACAAAAAATGATGTGAAAGTAATCGAATGCTACGGTTGAGGATAGACATTTTCTTCTGGTGTCTGCATTTAGCACACTGAAATAAATAGAATAATAACCCAGGTGATTTACACTTACAGTACTATTATCTTCCTTTAGGATGGATAAATAACATATTTTATCTTCTAATTATTTATAGAACCAACATGTTTTGAGAATGTATGGTAATGAAAAATCTACCCAAAAATAATGTGATAAAACATGTTTATATATAAATTAAACACATTAATATCCATTATTTTGAGGAATGTAAAAATTATTTTAATCATTTCAGAAATCAAATATGCTTTGAGATCATTTGTAATTTTACAAGGCATGGCTACATAACTTACTTTGCCTATTCATATCTATGGCAAAATTGTGCTTCTTAATAAAATCTCGTTAGAAAACACATAATGTATAAATAAAATACTTCCTTCATTTTCAACATTACTTCACCATAATTATATATTTTGCTGATTGCCCTAAACATGATCTGATTTATTGCATAGAAATTATATTTACAGATGTGAATGTTATTTCAAGAGAACCTGTTGCCTTTTTTCTTCTCATAGAAAAAGAATAAAAGTTACAACAAACAACAGAATTACTTTCAACAAAAATAAATTTCTAAAACTTCAAGTCCTTCTAATTGGTTAGTGTGAAATTGTTGTAACTTCTTTTAGTGAGTATGAGAAGAAAAAAATCAACAGGTTTTCTTGAAAAAACATTCGCATCTGTAAATCTAATTTCTATGCAATAAATCAGAAAGTCATTTACGAAGGAAAGAAAAATATTGTTAATTTATAGTATAAGCATTCATGACTACAAACAATATTATATTTTAATAAAAAGAAAAATCCAGAAAAAGTATGTGCTTTAAAAGATGATATACTTTAGATATTTAAAAAACATAAACTAGCCGGGTGTGGTGGCTCACACCTGTAATCCCATCACTTTGGGAACCCGAGGTGGGTGGACCACCTGAGGTCAGGAGTTCGAGACCAGCCTAGCCAACATGATGAAACCCTGTCTCTACTAAAAATACAAAAATTAGCCAGGTGTGGTGGCGAATGCCTGTAGTCCCAGCTACTCAGGTAGCTGAGGCAGCAGAATCACTGAAACCCAAAAGGTGGAGGTTACAGTGAGCCAAGATTACGCCACTGAACTCCAGCCTGGGAGACAGAGCAAGACTCCATCTCAAAAATAATATAAATAAATAAATAAATAAATAATACTATCAACCAAAGAAACCCTAAGAGTAGTGATTAAAGTATTTTAATTACAATAATACATACATCTTAGATAAATCTAGCAAATGTTGATTGAAGAAACTAAGCAGGAATAATTACAAAATTACACATATGGTTTAAGAAAACCATACATATGAAAAGAAAACTATACATATGGTTTATACCAGGTATATTTAGTAACATAGTTTAGAGGAAAAATACTGTCAAGCAATGACAAAATTATCATATTTTATTGTAGAAAATTCAATATTTATTTTTGTTATTTTTTATGTATTTATATTTATAAAGAAGAAGTCTTAGCAAATCCACTTAAAACGGTAGGTGTGGCTTATTTGCAATTACATATTCATTGAGCTTGTTTGGTTAGGCTAAATTGCTTAGAGAATTGTTTTCAAAAAGTGCAAAAGGGATTTTGGGGGCAGGAGCCAAGATGGCCAAATAGGAACAGCTCCGGTCTACAGCTCCCAGCGCGAGCGACGCAGAAGACGGGGGATTTCTGCATTTCCATCTGAGGTACCATGTTCATCTCACTAGGGAGTGCCAGACAGTGGGCGCAGGTCAGTGGGTGAGTGCACCGTGCACCAGCCGAAGCAGGGGCGAGGCATTGCCTCACTCGGGAAGCGCAAGGGGTCAGGGAGTGCCCTTTCCAGGGGTGCCGCTCCCACCCGAATACTGTGCTTTTCCAACGGGCTTAGGAAACGGTGCCCCAGGAGAGTATAGCCCGCACCTGGCTCAGAGGGTCCTACGCCCACGGAGTCTGGATGATTGCTAGCACAGCAGTCTGAGATCAAACACCAATTCGGCAGCGAGGCTGGGGGAGGGGCGCCCGCCATTGCCCAGGCTCGCTTAGGTAAACAAAGCAGCCTGGAAGCTTGAACTGGGTGGAGCCCACCACAGCTCAAGGAGGCCTGCCTGCCTCTGTAGGCTCCACCTCTGGGGGCAGGGCACAGACAAACAAAAAGACAGCAGTAACCTCTGCAGACTTAAATGTCCCTGTCTGACAGCTTTGAGGAGAGCAGTGGTTCTCCCAGCACGCAACTGGAGATCTGAGAATGGGCTGAATGCCTCCTCAAGTGGGTCCCTGACCCCTGACCCCCGAGCAGCCTAACTGGGAGGCATCCCCCAGCAGGGGCAGACTGACACCTCACAAGGCTGGCCAGGTAGTCCAACAGACCTGCAGCTGAGGGTCCTGTCTGTTAGAAGGAAAACTAACAGAAAGGACATCCACACCAAAAACCCATCTGTACATCACCATCATCAAAGACCAAAAGTGGATAAAACCACAAAGATGGGGAAAAAACAGAGCAGAAAAACTGGAAACTCTAAAAAGCAGAGTACCTCTCCTCCTCCAAAGGAATGCAGTTCCTCACCAGCAATGGAAAAAAGCTGGACGGAGAATGATTTTGACGAGCTGAGAGAAGAAAGCTTCAGACGATCAAATTACTCCGAGCTACGGGAGGATATTCAAACCAAAGGCAAAGAAGTTGAAAACTTTGAAAAAAATTTAGAAGAATGTATAACTAGAATAACCAAAAGAGAGAAGTGCTTAAAGGAGCTGATGGAGCTGAAAACCAAGGCTTGAGAACTACGTGAAGAATGCAGAAGCCTCAGGAGCCGATGCGATCAAATGGAAGAAAGGGTATCAGCCCTGGAAGATGAAATGAATGAAATGAAGTGAGAAGGGAAGTTTAGAGAAAAAAGAATAAAAAGAAACGAGCAAAGCCTCCAAGAAATATGGGACTATGTGAAAAGACCAAATCTACGTCTGATTGGTGTACCTGAAAGTGACGGGGAGAATGGAACCAAGTTGGAAAACACTCTGCAGGATATTATCCAGGAGAACTTCCCCAATCTAGCAAGGCAGGCCAACATTCAGATTCAGGAAATACAGAGAACGCCACAAAGATACTCCTCGAGAAGAGCAACTCCAAGACACATAATTGTCAGATTCACCAAAGTTGAAATGAAGGAAAAAATGTCAAGGGCAGCCAGAGAGAAAGGTCGGGTTACCATCAAAGGGAAGCCCATCAGACTAACAGCGGATCTCTCCGCAGAAACCCTACAAGCCAGAAGAGAGTGGGGGCCAATATTCAACATTCTTAAAGAAAAGAATGTTCAATCCAGAATTTCATATCCTGCCAAACTAAGCTTCATAAGTGAAGGAGAAATAAAATACTTTACAGACAAGCAAATGCTGAGAGATTTTGTCACCACCGGGCCTGCCCTAAAAGAGCTCCTGAAGGAAGCGCTAAACATGGAAAGGCACAACCGGTACCAGCCACTGCAAAATCATACCGAAATGTAAAGACCATCGAGACTAGGAAGAGACTGCATCAACTAACGAGCAAAATAACCAGCTAACATCATAATGACAGGATCAGATTCACACATAACAATATTAACTTTAAACGTGAATGGACTAAATGCTCCAATTAAAAGACACAGACTGGCAAATTGGATAAAGACTCAAGACCCATCAGTGTGCTGTATTCAGGAAACCCATCTCACGTGCAGAGACACACATAGGCTCAAAATAAAAGGATGGAGGAAGATCTACCAAGCAAATGGAAAACAAAAAAAGGCAGGGGTTGCAATCCTAGTCTCTGATAAAACAGACTTTAAACCAACAAAGATCAAAAGAGACAAAGAAGGCCATTACATAATGGTAAAGGGATTAATTCAACAAGAAGAGCTAACTATCCTAAATATATATGCACCCAATACAGGAGCACCCAGATTCATAAAGCAAGTCCTGAGTGACCTACAAAGAGACTTAGACTCCCACACATTAATAATGGGAGACTTTAACACCCCACTGTCAACATTAGACAGATCAACGAAACAGAAAGTCAACAAGGATACCCAGGAATTGAACTCAGCTCTGCACCAAGCGGACCTAATAGACATCTACAGAACTCTCCACCCCAAATCAACAGAATATACATTTTTTTCAGCACCACACCACACCTATTCCAAAATTGACCATATACTTGGAAGTAAAGCTCTCCTCAATAAATGTAAAAGAACAGAAATTATAACAAACTATCTCTCAGATCACAGTGCAATCAAGCTACAACTCAGGATTAAGAATCTCACTCAAAACCGCTCAACTACATGGAAACTGAACAACCTGCTCCTGAATGACTACTGGGTACATAACGAAATGAAGGCAGAAATAAAGATGTTCTTTGAAACCAACGAGAACCAAGACACAACATACCAGAATCTCTGGGATGCATTCAAAGCAGTGTGTAGAGGGAAATTTATAGCACTAAATGCCCACAAGAGAAAGCAGGAAAGATCCAAAATTGACACCCTAACATCACAATTAAAAGAACTAGAAAAGAAAGAGCAAACACACTCAAAAGCTAGCAGAAGGCAAGAAATAACTAAAATCAGAGCAGAACTGAAGGAAATAGAGACACAAAAAACCCTTTAAAAAATAAATGAATCCAGGAGCTGGTTTTTTGAAAGGATCAACAAAATTGATAGACCGCTAGCAAGATTAATAAAGAAAAAAAGAGAGAAGAATCAAATAGATGCAATAAAAAATGATAAAGGGGATGTCACCACCGATCCCACAGAAATACAAACTACCATCAGAGAATATTACAAACACCTCTATGCAAATAAACTAGAAAATCTAGAAGAAATGGATAAATTCCTCAACACATACACCCTCCCAAGACTAAACCAGGAAGAAGTTGAATCTCTGAATAGACCAATAACAGGAGCTGAAATTGTGGCAATAATCAATAGCTTACCAACCAAAAAAAGTCCAGGACCAGATGGATTCACAGCCGAATTCTACCAGAGGTACAAGGAGGAGCTGGTACCATTCCTTCTGAAACTATTCCAATCAATAGAAAAAGAGGGAATCCTCCCTAACTCATTTTATGAGGCCAGCATCATCCTGATACCAAAGCCTGGCAGAGACACAACAAAAAAAGAGAATTTTAGACCAATATCCTTGATGAACATTGATGCAAAAATCCTCAATAAAATACTGGCAAACAGAATCCAGCAGCACATCAAAAAGCTTATCCACCATGATCAAGTGGGCTTCATCCCTGGGATGCAAGGCTGGTTCAATATACGCAAATCAATAAATGTAATCCAGCATATAAACAGAACCAAAGACAAAAACCACATGATTATCTCAATAGATGCAGAAAAGTCCTTTGACAAAATTCAACAACGCTTCATGCTAAAAACTCTCAATAAATTAGGTATTGATGGGATGTATCTCAAAATAATAAGAGCTATTTATGACAAACCCAAAGCCAATATCATACTGAATGGGCAAAAACTGGAAGCATTCCCTTTGAAAACTGGCACAAGACAGGGATGCCCTCTCTCACCACTCCTATTCAACATAGTGTTGGAAGCTCTGGCCAGGGCAATTAGGCAAGAGAAGGAAATCAAGGGTATTCAATTAGGAAAAGAGGAAGTCAAATTGTCCCTGTTTGCAGATGACATGATAGTATATCTAGAAAACCCCACTGTCTCAGCCCAAAATCTCCTTAAGCTGATAAGCAACTTCAGCAAAGTCTCAGGATACAAAATCAATGTACAAAAATCATAAGCATTCTTATACATCAATAACAGACAAACAGAGAGCCAAATCATGAGCGAACTCCCATTCACAATTGCTTCAAAGAGAATAAAATAGCTAGGAATCCAACTTACAAGGGATGTGAAGGACCTCTTCAAGGAGAACTACAAACCACTGCTCAATGAAATAAAAGAGGATACAAACAAATGGAAGAACATTCCATGCTCATGGGTAGGAAGAATCAATATCATGAAAATGGCCATCTTTCCCAAGGTAATTTACAGATTCAATGCCATCCCCATCAAGTTACCAATGACTTTCTTCACAGAATTGGAAAAATCTACTTTAAAGTTCATATGGAACCAAAAAAGAGCCCGCATCGCCAAGTCAATCCTAAGCCAAAAGAACAAAGCTGGAGGCATCACACTACCTGACTTCAAACTACACTACAAGGCTACAGTAACCAAAACAGCATGGTACTGGTACCAAAACAGAGATATAGATCAATGGAACAGAACAGAGCCGTCAGAAATAATGCCACATATCTACAACTATCTGATCTTTGATAAACCTGAGAAAAACAAGCAATGGGGAAAGGATTCCCTATTTAATAAATGGTGCTGGGAAACTGGCTAGCCATATGCAGAAAGCTGAAACTGGATCCCTTGCTTACACCTTATACAAAAATCAATTCAAGATGGATTAAAGACTTAAATGTTAGACCTAAAACCATAAAAACCCTAGAAGAAAACCTAGGCATTACCATTCAGGACATAGGCATGGGCAAGGACTTCATGTCTAAAACACCAAAAGCAATGGCAACAAAAGCCAAAATTGACACATGGGATCTCATTAAACTAAAGAGCTTCTGCACAGCAAAGGAAACTACCATCAGAGTGAACAGGCAACCTACAAAATGGGAGAAAATCTTCGCAACCTACTCATCTGACAAACGGCTAATATCCAGAATCTACAATGAACTCCAACAAATTTACAAGAAAAAAACAAACAACCCCATCAAAAAGTGGGCAAAGGACATGAACAGACACTTCTCAAAAGAAGACATTTATGCAGCCAAAAAACACATGAAAAAATGCTCACCATCACTGGCCATCAGAGAAATGCAAATCAAAACCACAATGAGATACCATCTCACACCAGTTAGAATGGCAATCATTAAAAAGTCAGGAAACAACAGGTGCTGGAGAGGATGTGGAGAAATAGGAACACTTTTACACTGTTGGTGGGACTGTAAACTAGTTCAACCCTTGTGGAAGTCAGTGTGGCGATTCCTCAGGGATCTAGAACTAGAAATTCCATTTGACCCAGCCATCCCATTACTGGGTATATAACCAAAGGACTATAAATCATACTGCTATAAAGACACATGCACACGTATGTTTATTGCAGCATTATTCACAATAGCAAAGACTTGGAACCAACCCAAATGTCCAACAATGATAGACTGGATTAAGAAAATGTGGCACATATACACCATGGAATACTATGCAGCCATAAAAAATGATGAGTTCATGTCCTTTGTAGGGACATGGATGAAATTGGAAATCATCATTCTCAGTAAACTATCGCAAGAACAAAAAACCAAACACCGCATATTCTCACTCATAGGTGGGAATTGAACAATGAGAACACATGGACACAGGAAGGGGAACATCACACTTCGGGGACTATTGTGGGGTGGGGGGAGGGGGGAGGGATAGCATTGGGAGATATACCTAATGCTAGATGAAGAGTTGGTGGGTGCAGCGCACCAGCATGGCACACGTATATATATGTAATTTACCTGCACGTTGCGCACATGTACCATAGAGCCTAAAGTATAATAATAATAATAATAATAATAATAATAATAAAGAAAAAAGGGCAAAAGTTCATTATGCTATTAATTTCATTTCTAATTCTTTGTGAGTAACATATGTTTATACTGTTTAAAATTCCACAAAGATTTTGTCTGACTTAATACCCAAAGTAGTGGAAATGTCTAACTACAATATATTATTAATTTGGAGTATAGGGTTATTTCATGAGGATGTTAACATGAGTTCTTGACTTTTAGTTGGGGTACACACACATTAGATCTCTTTTCCAACGTACAGTCCAAGAATTATGCATACCAAAATTACAGAAGATGTTTGTTAAAAAGTCAGATTCCAACTATATTACCTTTAAATATATAGTAATTTTTTATTGTAATTTGACATATAAATAATTTTAGGACTGTGTTATATATATATGTCTGAAATTCAGAATTACTCGACTTTGTCTAATTTTAAATTTAATATTTAAATACATGGGTATTGATGGAATTGTTGCACCCTGTATTCTTTACAAATGTATTAATCTATATATCTAGACATCTATTTATGGATATTCAGACATGTTATACATGTATACATGGGAAGATTTTTAGAGGGTTTTTGATATTTTGGTAGCTTCTTGTGTTTTAACATTATATTTGCTTTACTTTTTTACCTTGCTAGGTATGTTTTTATATATCAAACATCTTTATTCATTATTCATTCCAAATGATACAGATTCCTTGGCTTACTACATTAGCACATCTGGATTTGAGGCATGAAAATCTGTCTCTACAAAATATAACAAGAGATTTTGGTGCACAGTACCATTTAAAACCGTTGGAATAAACCACAGAATGACACCAGAAGGATTGTGGTAAGCTTGGTAACTGAGTTTAAAATAGTTGTGCAGGTGGTTCCTTCCAATTTCCCCACTCCTTGAGTTAATCTTATTTACAGAATCTGATGAGACAAATTTTATCCTAAACCTAATAGACTTAGCTTTCTAGATTCATGTTGTACAACACATTTCAGATGAAATAGACCTTATTCTGTTAATCTTAGTAATAGTTCTCATCTCCTTGAATGTAAATATTATATTTTAAAATATTTATTATTTTCTGTAGCCTATATACTGTTATTTATAATGTTCAGTTATTAAATGTTTTGATTATGTATCTTTTATATTCATGATTGTATATCATTTATTTTTCTAGCTGTCAGAGATCAAACTATAGAACTAAGCATCTGCTGACCATGCTTCTTTCAGTCTATCTTATTTAAAATGTAGTGAAATGTCCTAATTCTTGAGAGAGGAATTTCTTTCTCCTAGCTGACACGGCCCCTTGAAAATCTAGGTGCATAGGTTTTCTTCTAGGGTTTTTATGGTTTTAGGTCTAACATTTAAGTCTTTAATCCATCTTGAATTGATTTTTGTGTAAGGTGTAAGGAAGGGATCCAGTTTCAGCTTTCTACATATGGCTAGCCAGTTTTCCCAGCACCATTTATTAAATAGGGAATCCTTTCCCCATTTCTTGTTTTTGTCAGGTTTGTCAAAGATCAGATACTTGTAGATATGTGGCATTATTTCTGACGGCTCTGTTCTGTTCCATTGATCTATATCTCTGTTTTGGTACCAGTACCATGCTGTTTTGGTTACTGTAGCCTTGTAGTATAGTTTGAAGTCAGGTAGTGTGATGCCTCCAGCTTTGTTCTTTTGGCTTAGGATTGACTTGGCGATGCGGGCTCTTTTTTGGTTCCATATGAACTTTAAAGTAGTTTTTTCCAATTCTGTGAAGAAAGTCATTGGTAGCTTGATGGGGATGGCATTGAATCTGTAAATTACCTTTGGAAGGATGGCCATTTTCATGATATTGATTCTTCCTACCCATGAGCATGGAATGTTCTTCCATTTGTTTGTATCCTCTTTTATTTCCTTGAGCAGTGGTTTGTAGTTCTCCTTGAAGAGGTCTTTCACATCCCTTGTAAGTTGGATTCCTAGGTATTTTATTCTCTTTGAAGCAATTGTGAATGGGAGTTCACTCATGATTTGGCTCTCTGTTTGTCTATTATTGATGTATAAGAATGCTTGTGATTTTTGCACATTGATTTTGTATCCTGAGACTTTGCTGAAGTTGCTTATCAGCTTAAGGAGATTTTGGGCTGAGACAATGGGGTTTTCTAGATATACTATCATGTCATCTGCAAACAGGGACAATTTGATTTCCTCTTTTCCTAATTGAATACCCTTTATTTCCTTCTCCTGCCTAATTGCCCTGGCCAGAACTTCCAACACTATGTTGAATAGAAGTGGTGAGAGAGGGCATCCCTGTCTTGTGCCAGTTTTCAAAGGGAATGCTTCCAGTTTTTGCCCATTCAGTATGATATTGGCTGTGGGTTTGTCATAAATAGCTCTTATTATTTTGAGATACATCCCATCAATTCCTAATTTATTGAGAGTTTTTAGCATGAAGGGTTGTTGAATTTTGTCAAAGGCCTTTTCTGCATCTATTGAGATAATCATGTGGTTTTTGTCTTTGGTTCTGTTTATATGCTGGATTACATTTATTGATTTGCGTATATTGAACCAGCCTTGCATCCCAGGGATGA
Organism: Pongo abelii; assembly: GCF_028885655.2. Taxonomy (NCBI): domain Eukaryota; kingdom Metazoa; phylum Chordata; class Mammalia; order Primates; family Hominidae; genus Pongo; species Pongo abelii. The sequence goes on from NC_071989.2 coordinate 29,056,659, forward strand.
AGCCCACTTGATCATGGTGGATAAGCTTTTTGATGTGCTGCTGGATTCTGTTTGCCAGTATTTTATTGAGGATTTTTGCATCAATGTTCATCAAGGATATTGGTCTAAAATTCTCTTTTTTTGTTGTGTCTCTGCCAGGCTTTGGTATCAGGATGATGCTGGCCTCATAAAATGAGTTAGGGAGGATTCCCTCTTTTTCTATTGATTGGAATAGTTACAGAAGGAATGGTATCAGCTCCTCCTTGTACCTCTGGTAGAATTCGGCTGTGAATCCATCTGGACCTGGACTTTTTTTGGTTGGTAAGCTATTGATTATTGCCACAATTTCAGCTCCTGTTATTGGTCTATTCAGAGATTCAACTTCTTCCTGGTTTAGTCTTGGGAGGGTGTATGTGTTGAGGAATTTATCCATTTCTTCTAGATTTTCTAGTTTATTTGCATAGAGGTGTTTGTAATATTCTCTGATGGTAGTTTGTATTTCTGTGGGATCGGTGGTGATATCCCCTTTATCATTTTTTATTGCATCTATTTGATTCTTCTCTCTTTTTTTCTTTATTAATCTTGCTAGCGGTCTATCAATTTTGTTGATCCTTTCAAAAAACCAGCTCCTGGATTCATTAATTTTTTGAAGGGTTTTTTGTGTCTCTATTTCCTTCAGTTCTGCTCTGATTTTAGTTATTTCTTGCCTTCTGCTAGCTTTTGAATGTGTTTGCTCTTTCTTTTCTAGTTCTTTTAATTGTGATGTTAGGGTGTCAATTTTGGATCTTTCCTGCTTTCTCTTGTGGGCATTTAGTGCTATAAATTTCCCTCTACACACTGCTTTGAATGCATCCCAGAGATTCTGGTATGTTGTGTCTTGGTTCTCGTTGGTTTCAAAGAACATCTTTATTTCTGCCTTCATTTCGTTACCATTCAGGACATAGGCATGGGCAAGGACTTCATGTCTAAAACACCAAAAGCAATGGCAACAAAAGCCAAAATTGACAAATGGGATCTAATTAAACTCAAGAGTTTCTGCACAGCAGAAGAAACTACCATCAGAGTGAACAGGCAACCTACAAAATGGGAGAAAATTTTCGCAACCTACTCATCTGACAAACGGCTAATATCCAGAATCTACAATGAACTCCAACAAATTTACAAGAAAAAAACAAACAACCCCATCAAAAAGTGGGCAAAGGACATGAACAGACACTTCTCAAAAGAAGACATTTATGCAGCCAAAAAACACATGAAAAAATGCTCACCATCACTGGCCATCAGAGAAATGCAAATCAAAACCACAATGAGATACCATCTCACACCAGTTAGAATGGCAATCATTAAAAAGTCAGGAAACAACAGGTGCTGGAGAGGATGTGGAGAAATAGGAACACTTTTACACTGTTGGTGGGACTGTAAACTAGTTCAACCATTGTGGAAGTCAGTGTGGCGATTCCTCAGGGATCTAGAACTAGAAATTCCATTCGACCCAGCCATCCCATTACTGGGTATATACCCAAAGGACTATAAATCATGCTTCTATAAAGACACATGCACACGTATGTTTATTGCGGCATTATTCACAATAGCAAAGACTTGGAACCAACCCAAATGTCCAACAATGATAGACTGGATTAAGAAAATGTGGCACATATACACCATGGAATACTATGCAGCCATAAAAAATGATGAGTTCACGTCCTTTCTAGGGACATGGATGAAATTGGAAATCATCATTCTCAGTAAACTATTGCAAGAACAAAAAACCAAACACCGCATATTCTCACTCATAGGTGGGAATTGAACAATGAGAACACATGGACACAGGAAGGGGAACATCACACTCTGGGGACTGTTGTGGGGTGGGGGGAGGGGGGAGGGATAGCATTGGGAGATATACCTAATGCTAGATGACGAGTTGGTGGGTGCAGCGCACCAGCATGGCACACGTATACATATGTAATTTACCTGCACGTTGCGCACATGTACCATAGAGCCTAAAGTATAATAATAATAATAATAATAATAATAATAATGAAGAAAAAAAGGGCAAAAGTTTTTTATGCTATTAATTTCATTTCTAATTCTGTGTGAGTAACATATGTTTATACTGTTTAAAATTCCAGAAAGATTTTGTCTGACTTAATACCCAAAGTAGTGGAAATGTCTAACTACAATATATTATTAATTTGGAGTATAGGGTTATTTCATGAGGATGTTAACATGAGTTCTTGACTTTTAGTTGGGGTACACACACATTAGATCTCTTTTCCAACGTACAGTCCAAGAATTATGCATACCAAAATTACAGAAGATGTTTGTTAAAAAGTCAGATTCCAACCATATTACCTTTAAATATATAGTAATTTTTTATTGTAATTTGACATATAAATAATTTTAAGACTGTGTTATATATACATGTCTGAAATTCAGAATTACTTGACTTTGTCTAATTTTAAATTTAATATTTAAATACATGGGTATTGATGGAATTGTTGCACCCTGTATTCTTTACAAATGTATTAATCTATATATCTAGACATCTATTTATGGATATTCAGACATGTTATACATGTATACATGGGAAGATTTTTAGAGGGTTTTTGATACTTTGGTAGCTTCTTGTGTTTTAACATTATATTTGCTTTACTTTTTTACCTTGCTAGGTATGTTTTTATATATCAAACATCTTTATTCATTATTCATTCCAAATGATACAGATTCCTTGGCTTACTACATTAGCACATCTGGATTTGAGGCATGAATATCTGTCTCTACAAAATATAACAAGAGATTTTGGTGCACAGTACCATTTAAAACCGTTGGAATAAACCACAGAATGACACCAGAAGGATTGTGGTAAGCTTGGTAACTGAGTTTGAAATAGTTGTGCAGGTGGTTCCTTCCAATTTCCCCACTCCTTGAGTTAATCTTATTTACAGAATCTGATGAGACAAATTTTATCCTAAACCTAATAGACTTAGCTTTCTAGATTCATGTTGTACAACACATTTCGGATGAAATAGACCTTATTCTGTTAATCTTAGTAATAGTTCTCATCTCCTTGAATGTAAATATTATATTTTAAAATATTTATTATTTTCTGTAGCCTATATACTGTTATTTATAATGTTCAGTTATTAAATGTTTTGATTATGTATCTTTTATATTCATGATTGTATATCATTTATTTTTCTAGCTGTCAGAGATCAAACTATAGAACTAAGCATCTGCTGACCATGCTTCTTTCAGTCTATCTTATTTAAAATGTAGTGAAATGTCCTAATTCTTGAGAGAGGAATTTCTTTCTCCTAGATGACACGGCCCCTTGAAAATCTAGGTGCAATTTAATAATTTAGAAATCCTTTGGGCATGGTTTGACATGGACTACATAAAAGCATTAAATGAATAAATAAGTAGGTAACCTATGAGCTTATAATAAGATTGCCACGAGATATAAAACTAATACTTAAATATTGAAAGTGGATATCTAGGAGTTCATAAATTTAATACTGACATAATTACACCTTCCCATTTGCGCTTCATTCTTGTAATCGCTTGTAACCACCACCCCCCCACCCCAGATAGCAGGAATCTGTGAATCTATGTAGGATAGATGTAATTTAGATAGATTTAGTAATAAAGGCAGATTCTAGAGGATGATTACCTTAGTAAATTTGTGGAATGGTAGTTCTGTATGGCACTGGAGAACACAATTTTCCCAGCTTTCCAACGAGTGCCTAACAGGTACAATCTTTCAATAGTACAGATTACTTTCCGTCTGGGCCTTGGAATTTTTACCACACAGTAACAGGATGATTTATCGCTGGACTAATCTTAAGGGCATTCTGTGATCCCTAGCAATTGTTTGCCTATAGTCATGGGCCCTTCTGCATACATTAGCCTCACACACTGTATAAAGCAATGCTTCTCACCTATACGTTATCTTCTCTTTCATAAGGAATATTTCTAAATAATTTTTAAATGTATACAGGTACCTCTTTATATATGACAATGTAAAATTTCCTAATTAAAGAGCCATATGGGTCACAGGATTTAGGCAACACAATCTGCTATTGAACATGTTTTAACATTCTGTATCAATGAATGAATCAATCTGTTTATATTAAGTATTACGCATATATGTGGATGAATAATATTTTGAAATAGTATGGGTATGTGTTTATCAGCGTGTCTCTGCCTTTTTCTTCCATTGAGAAAGATAGCTTTGTATTTAATTTCTTATTGTCGGTACATAGAGCATCAAAAAAAGAGACATGGTCAATAACACCTTCAGGCTATCAATTCTCAAATATTCAAGCCTTAAGAAAACTTATGGGAAAGAACACTATTGGGTAAAGGTAGTAGTAGTTTTAAAAAGATGAAGAGAAAAGTCCCCCTTAAGACTAACAAAATAATCCTTAAACTGGATAAGGACACAGAAATTACAGGTACTCAGTGCCCTGAGTCTATCCAGTGTCAAGCATCTTCGTAGTCCCAATGAGGCCCAGCAGAGTCCTAGAAAATACTGGCTGTGTGATGCATTGAGGCAGGTACATGACTGTTCAGAGAGAGGATAGAGAGAGTACCAGGAAGGTGCTAAGGATGACAATTTTTTTGCATGGTGATATGGGTAGGACTCAATGAGAAGATGATTTTTGAGCAAATTTTAGAAGGAATAGAAAAGGCAAGTATATTTCTGACAGCAGCTGTCCAAGTAAAAGTACACAGTCTAGACCAGCTAATCTCATCTCTGTATATTAGTAACAAAAACTCACCAGATAATTCAATAGTGTGTTTAGGGTTGTGAAAAATTGGCCTAGATTATAGAGATAAGGAGAAAGGATACAGACACATTCACTTGGTTATTGACATTGAAGGAAGGAATACTCACCTTTCTAGTCTTCCCTAAACAAACTGAGGTACTTAGTCTATCCACTCCAAAGTTCAGGTCTCTGAAACGAGGTGGGGAGGTGGATAGGTCAGTGGAACCACTTCTCAGTACTTGGCAAAAGTAGACTCTCATGAGGCAGCTTTAAGTCAAGACTGTTGCCTTCAGTGATATAGAAACATTTCTTTTTGGCTAGAGGTTAGAAGAAAACTATAGAAAGATCATATTTCAAGAAGATACAAAGAAAGCTGCACCAGGTTATTTGTAACAGGATCCTCAGAACTTTGACAAATGCCCAGACCAAAAACAAAGCAAAACAAAACAACACAGAAACAAAACCTATTTAGACTGGTAGCCAATGTGTCTCTGTTTAAACTGGTGGCCAACGTGTCTCTGAGAAACTGAAGGAGACTTTTTTTTTCCATGTTGTCTCACAGTCAATAATAATGATCTTAACTGTGCTTGCAGAAAAGCAGAGGAAGTATATTAAGAGAATTCTGGTAAGTATGAAACTATGATCTTAGTGACTGTAAAGTAATAAAAGAACAATACAGTTGTAGAGGCTGATCATTTGTGGGCAATCCAAAAAAAAAAAAAGCAGACTTATCCACAATGATAGAACCACATCAAACATAAAACACCCAAACGGAGGTGTCCAGCACATACATGGAATTTTGAGGTCTGGAGCTCAAGAAAAACATCAGGATAGGTTGCAAGCATTTGGGAGTCATCATTCCATAAAAAATTGAAAATATAAAAATTGATTACATTGTTCATGTATGGCATGCATGCATTGTAAAGGTAAATGGGGCAGAAAGAAATCCCAGGAAAACACTAATTTTAAGAGCCAGAAAGAAAGAAAGTTCATGAAGAAGAATGGAAAGGAACATAGGTGGCTGGAGAGTTGCAAGAAATATCACCTGGCCCTTAATGTTACCTGCAATGTAGTGTATCTGCACCCCAAGTACCTGTCAGGAAGTATAAGTGCCAATTCCTTGGTGCTTTGCAGAAAATACAACCTTTTTGATGTAACCTTTGGGGCATGCAGTTTATCCATTCTACGTAATCTATCCCTAGATCATATGAGAACAGCTGAGGCTGCAAATATAAAGTACTTTATTTCAGCCTCCTTAGAATGGTTTTATTGAAATACCTTTGGCAACAGCCATTATGGGATGCTATAAGATGTAGTTTTATTAAACTTGTCCTCTATTTTTTGTAAAATTGAAGTGTTCAATAAATTTCAGTTTTCTATGTGAGGACTGACACTAGGAATGTCTTCTTGGCCACTGTACTGGGAATAGTACCTCGGTAAATTTTCTGTTCCTTTATAACATTACCATTTATTTAGCTGATCAAAATTTGATCTTTACATTACCTGGAAGAGGCAAGTAAATGGTCCAACTTTATTATAGAGGAGTTTAAGTCATATTTCATATTTAACCTCACCTGGCTTTTTTTTAACCTATGCTACTCTATTTTTATTTGTTTTTTATTGTTTCATTACACTTTCTTCTATTGAATGTATGGAAGTCAACTTAAACTATGCTATTTTCCATTTACCCATTCTGATCCAGCATCCATCCTCCTCCACTTTGAACTGTGTCTTTGGAAGCTGAACTTTGTGAATGACAGCAACCCAGCTCATTTTTCCTCAGGCTTCAGCATACCTTTGGCTAATGGGAGATATAGCCTAGAGATCAGGGGGACTGGAAGATAGAGAATGAGTTTGAGCTATCAATGTCTCCAGAGTTTTTTTGTTTGTTTGTTTTACTTTTTGGGCTGTGATTTGACAGCAGCCGTAACTCTTATTCCCACCTGTGACCATAGAAGTCTTCAGTTTTTGGTTACAAAATTTCTTCCTTTTTCATCTCAAGCCTGGATATGACATTGGCTTCCTACTATTGCTCTCAGCCTGGTGTTTAGCCATTTTTGTTTGCTTAAACCTATTCAAAATTTTATAAAAGTCACTCTTCTACCTGTCTTCTGTTAACTCTTGCCATGTATCTTGTTTCCTGTTGAGATATGTTCTGATCAAGGCATCTTAATAATTGTTCGATTAAAGACATTTTCTACTTTATTGTTTGCATCCACACATGAGTGTACACTTACAGAGTCACAAACATGAACTAAGTGAATTATTTTTATTTTTATGAGCCAAGATTCTGAAGCACAGAATGGAAAAAAAAATTAACAAATTTTTCTCTTAATAGCTTTGTTTATCTAGTCTTATTTCTCTCAATGTCACTTAAACAAATTAAAATTAACTTGTGATGGTGCTATAGAACTGAACTGGGGTACACTTGCCCAGTGCAGTAAGACCAGATATCTACACCAACGTTTGCAGCCATAGAAAGAAAGGTGATTATTTGCAGGGCATCAAGCAAGGAGGACCAGGCAGCTAACACCAAACTCCTGACCTCTCCAATGGTGTATTTGCAAGAGTTTATAAAGGAAGGGGTAAATTTCAGGAAAACAGAAGTTACAGGCAAAATTGTAGATCAACACACAGAGGTTACACATTGGTTTGGGCCTAAAAGAGAGAGAGATTTTGAAGCAGGACCCCACAGTTCATAGGTCAATTCAAATATTTTATGATTTGAATTTGGTTCAGGAGGCAAAGCTTTGCCTAAAAATTTGGGATTAACAGAATGTTAGTTCTGGCCTGGGGATATGACCTCCTCCAGGTCCCTCAGGAAGACATTTTAAAAAAAGAATGGTGATCAGAGTTCAGTCCTCAGTTCCTCTTTGAGGTTTACATGCCAGTAGATCTATTTGGTGGAAGTCTGCATTTCTGAATAACAACCCAGAGGCATATGTTAGGAAGTTATCTTTAGTTTCTATAGGGAACTATATATTCATATGACTCTAAGTCTTTTCACTATTGTTTTAAGTTACTATTATCTTCAAGTTGCTTATTTACTTTTGAAGGCTAGTCAGCTTCCTGGAATTTCCCTTGAAGGAACTCCAGATTTTTTTATGTCCATGCTTGGTGGAGCCTGCAGTCCACTAAGAGGGGGTGACTGCTCTTGTCCCTGACTCCTGATGTTAACATTCTTACATAGTCCCTGTTAATCATGTCCTAGGGTTGGTATGTGTGACCAAAAGCATGTGGAAAAAGTAATGGTGTGAGTGACTCAAGCATAACATTGCAGTAGACAGCTCCAAGCTCATATCCCTCCTAAAGAAACATTGAAAAACATGCAGAAACAGTCAGAACCAATTCTGGCAGAACTCTAGGAAGGTTTACGGTAACCAAGTAAATATTGAGTTGAGAAAAAGGCAACTTCAAGACTGTTGAAAATATCTTCTTCCAAGACAGTCGACTAGATGCAGCCAGAAAATGCTGCTCCCACAGGGAGACCACAATTTCAACTACACCAATATAATTTGAACAGATCTTTAGGGAGAAAATGCTGAATGTGGTTGGAGAAAAGATGCAGTCACTGAGGCTGAAGAGGGAGGCAGATAAGAACTCTTTGTGGGGTGCCTGAATGTTACCACTGGTTTCTGTCCCTGAATGGCACCTGAGAAAGAGGTGACTGACAGGGCTGGGAAACTGCTCACACTTGCCACAGATCTCTGGGATCCTAGCTGCAGAGGACCCCATACACCCACAAATGTGGGAGCTGGTAGAGAGATCTCTCTGGATATTAGACAGAAACAGAGCTGGAGCAGGCACAGAGCTGGGAACTTTGAGCATGGGGAAGCTCTGGTGGAGCCAGCTACAAGCACTCACTTCCACGGGCTACCTGGCTCCCTCTAAGAGGAGCTAGCTAACTGCTAGGGAGAAAGCAGGGTCTGCTTGCCTGTGGGACTGGGGCATATCTGTCCTGCAGGACAGCTTGCCCACCAGCCCCTCCCGGGACCCCTGCCTGGCCACTCTATAGAAGTGTATATGTGATATAGCCTCTGCTGCCCAAGCTGGGTGTTTTTTTCCACTTGCATGTGTTCTGGCAGCCTGGGAACACGTCGGACCCCATACCACACCCAGAACCCAACCCCAGGCATCCATAGAAGGAGGGAGCTGCAAGCAGATCCTGTGTCCCAGGGCTGTGGCCTGTGGCTTAGGAGTGTCAAGCTGTAATCTGTGATTGGCACTGGAATAGAGCAGGAGCCCACACTCTCAGAAAACTGAGAGTGCTGAGTTGTGCAGGTTTGTGGGCTGGCATGGGACCTAGCCCTCCCTTTCTCCACATGGTAGGTCTGGTAAGGGTATAGCCTATTTCCCTACCAGATATCTCCCCCAAGGGAGCCCTGTGGCCCAAAAGACCTAACAGCAACAACAACAACAACAAAATAGTGGACACAGTGACAGTGATGAGAGGTGGCTCCCCCAAAGCCCACAAGCAGACCAGGTAATGGAATCACCTCTCTTGCCCTCACACTGTAGAACACAGCTGTAAACTCAAAGATACATGAAGGAACCACATGGCTGAGTAAAAGCCTATCTACTGCCCATTGCTCTCAAGAACCATCTACTGGATTGCAGCTGAAGCTACACCAGAGATCACTTTGGAATTTCCTCCCTGCAAAACCAATAGCAAGAATTCTACAACAAAGCCCTATGTAGTGCCTTGGTCCTCTGAAAACTTCCAGAAATGAAGCCAGCAGACTATAATCAATTTATGCCACAATTAAAAGAACATCAGCCTTCTCAGACGAGAAAGAATCAGCACAAGAACTCTGGCAATTCAAAAAGCCAGAGTGTCACCTTAAATCCAAACAAGCCCACTAGCTCCCCAACAATGGTTCTTAACCAGTCTGAATTGTCTGAAAGGGCAGACATGGAATTAGGAATCTGGATGGCAAGGAAGCTTATTGAGATTGATGAGAAAGCTAAAATTTAATCCAAGGAAACCACACAATCCAGTAAAATGATTCAAAGCTGAAACATGAAATTCCCATTTTAAGAAAGAGCCAAACTGAAATTCTTGAGCTGAAAAATATATAAGAATTTCATAATACAACTGGAAGTAATAACAGCAGAATAGATGAAGCTAAGGAAAAAATCCCAGAGCTTAAAGATCAGTTCTTCAAGTCAACTCAGTCATACAAAAATAAAGAAAAAAGAATGAAGAAAGATGAACAGAACCTCCGAGAAATGTGGGATTATATAAAGAGATAAAATCTGTGACTCATTGGCATTCCTGAGAGAGAAGGAGAGAAAAAAACAACTTGGAAAACATAACACATCTGACACTATAGTCCATGAAAATTTCTCTAATTAAACTTGAGCTGTTCATACACAAATCCAAGAAATACAGACAGTCTCGACCAGATAATATACAACACGGTCATCCCCAAGGCACATAGTCATCTTAGACACCAAGGTCAATCAAAAAATCTTAAAAGTAGCTAGAGAGAACAGGCAAGTCACCTACAGAGGGAACCTCATCAGGCTAGCAGTGTACTTCTCAGCAAGAACCTTACAAGCCAGAAGAGATTGAGGGCCTGTTTTCAGTGTTCTTAAGGAAAGAAAATTCCAGTCAACAATTTCATATCCTGCCAAATTTATCTTCATAAATGAAGAAGAAATAAAATCCTTCTCTGGCAAGCAAATGTTGAAGAAACACATTTCAATTAGACTAGCCATACAAAAGGGCTTTAAGAGAGTGATAAAAATGAAGCCAAAAGAACCACACCTGCTACCACAAGAGCACAGTTAAGCACATAGCTCACAGGCACTATAGAAGAACTACACAATCAAGCCTACATAAATACCAGCTAACAACACTACAAGATTAATATCACACATATCAACACTAACCTTGAATGGAAATGTGCTAAATCCCCCATTTAAAAGGCAGAGTGGCAGGCTGGATAAAAAGACAAGACCCAACCATCTTTTGTCTTGCAGAGACCCATCTCACATGTAACAACACCCACAGGCAAAAAGTAAAAGGGAAGAGTGAGACCTTCCATGCAAATGTAAAACAAAATAAAACAGAAAGCACTATTTTTATGTCAGATAAAATGCAACTTAAGTCAATAAAAATTCAGAAGCACATTGAAGAGCATTACAAGATGATAAAGGATGCAATCCAACAAGAAACTTTACCCCCTATATATATGTGCCCAACATTGGAGCACCCAGATTTATAAAACAACATTTTCTTGGCATAAAAAAAGACTTAGACAACCACACAACAATATTGTGAGACTTCAACACCCTGCTGACAGCATTTGACAGACTATCAAGTCAAACAAAACAAAACAAAACAAAAACAAAGAACCTCTGGACTTAAATTCAACACTTGACCAATTGGACATAATAGACATCTATAGAAAACTCCATCCAACAACCACAAAATAGACATTCTTCAAACTTGCACATGAAACATGTTTTAAGATCAGCTATATGCTCAGTCATAGAGCAAACCTCCATAAATTAAAAAGCTTGAAATCATACCATGTACACTCTTGAACACAGTGCAATAAAAATAGAAGTTAACAGCAAGAAGATTTCTCAAAACAACACAAATACACAGAAATTTAAAAACTTATGCCTGAATAACTCCTGGGTGAGCATCAAAATTAAGGCAGAAATAAAAATTCTTTGAAATTAGTAAAACTAGAGACACAACTTACAAAAATATCTGAGATGTAGCTAAAGCAGTACCAAGGGGAAAGTTTATAGTCATAAATGCTTTTATCAAGAAGTTAGAAATGTCTCAAATTAACAATGTAAGTTTGCACCTGAAGAATCTAGGCAGAAAAAAAAATACCAAACCAACTCTGAAGCTAGCAAGAGAAAAGAAATAACTAAAATTAGAGAACTTACTGAAATTGAGATGCAAAAATCCACATAAAAGATCAATGAAAACAAGAGTTGGTGATTTGAAAAGACAAATAAGATTGATAGAGATCCCCTGGCTTGATTAACAAAGACAAAGAGAAGATCCAAGTAAGCATGATCAGTAATGACAAAGATGATACTACAACTGATCACTCAGAAACACAGAAGATCCTCAGATACCACCGTGAACAACTCTATGCTCAAAAATTCAAAAATCTAGAGGAAATGGATAAATTCCTGGGAGCACACAATCTCCCAAGATTGGATCAGGAAGAGTTTGAAACCCTGAATAGACCAATATCAACTTCTGAAATTGAATCAGTAATGAAGAACCTACCAAGAAAAAGAAACTGTGGGCCAGATGGATTCATAGCCAAATTCTACCAGACACACCAGGAAAAGCTGCTACCAATTCTACTGCAGCTATTCCAAAAAATTGAGGAACAAGGACCCCTTGCTAACTCATTCTATGAATCCAACATCAGCTTTATGCCAAAATTTGGCAGAGACACAACAAAAAAAGAAAACATCAGACCAATATCTCTCATGATTATATATGCAAAAGTCCTCAACAAAATACTAGCAAATTGAATCCATCAGCACGTCAAAAAGTTAACACACCACAGTCAAATAGGCATTGTTCCTAGAATGCAAAGCTGATTCAACATGCACACATTACTAAATGTGATTTACCGCATAAACAGAACCAAAAGCAAAAACCGTATGATGATCTCAATAGATGCAGAAAAGGCATTTGATAAAATCCAACATCCCCTCATGACAAAATCGTCAAAAAGCTAGGCATCAAAGAAACATACCTCAAAATAATAAGAGCCATCTATGACAAACCCACAGTAAACATCCTACTGAATGGACAAAAGCTGGAAGCACTCCCCTTGAGAACTGGAGCAAGATAAAGATGCCTACTCACACCACTCTTACTCAACACAGCACTGGAATTGCTAGACAGAGCAGTCAGGCAAAAAAAAGTTATAAAAGGCATCTAAATAAGAAAAGAAGTCAAACTGTGTCTCTTCATTGACGACATGATTCTGGACCTAGAAAATCCTAGAGACTCTGACATAAGGTTACTAGTACTGATAAAGGATTTGTATTCAGTAAAGTTTCTGGATACAAAATTAAGGAACAATAATCAGTAGCATTTCTACTCAACAACAACTGAGAGTGAAATCAGGAGCACAATCCCACTTACAATAACCACAAAGAAAATAAAACACCTAGGAATACAGCTAACCAAGGAGGTGAAAGATCTCCACAAGGAGAACTACCAAACACTGCAGAGAGAAATCAGAGATGACACAAATAAATGGAAAAACATTTCATGCTCATGAATTGGAAGAATTAATGTCATAAAAATGGCCATGCTGTCCAAAGCAATTTACAGATTCAATGATATTACTATCGAACTATCAATGTCATTCTTCACAGAATTAGAAAAAAAAGTATGCTAAAATTCATATGGAACCAAAAAAGAGCCTGAATTGTGAAAGCAATCCTAAGCAAACAGAACAAAGCCAGAGGCATTGCACTACCTTACTGCAAACTGTAGTATAAAGCCAGAGTAATCAAAACATTTTGTACTAGTACAAAAACAGGCATGGAGAAAAATGGAACAGAATAGAAGACTCAGAAATAAAGTCACACACCTACAATCATCTGATCTATGACAAGGCTGATGAAAACAAGCACTGGGGAAAGGACTCCCTATTCAATGAACGGTGCTGAGATAACTGGCTAGTCATATGCAGAAGATAGAAGCCACACCCCTTCCTTTTGCCATATAAAAAATTAATTCAAAATGGATTAAAGATTTAAATGTAAAACCTCAAACTATAAAAGTCCTGGAAGACAACCTAAGAAATACTCTTCTCGACATCAGTCTTGGCAAGAAATTTTTAACTAAGTCTCTGAAAGAAATCACAACAAAACCAAAAATGAAGTGGGATGTAACTAAACTAAAAATCTCCTGAACAGAAAAATAAACTATCAATCAACAGAGCGAACAGACAACCCACAGAATGGGAGAAGATATTTGCAAACCATGTATCTGACAAACGTATAATATCCTGATTTTGTAGCTTACTTAAACAAATTAATAAGTGAAAACCAAATAATCCCATTGAAAATGGACAAAGGATACTAACAAACCCTTCTCAAAAAAAATAAAAGACATATAAGGGGCCAATGAACATAAGAAAATATGCTTAGCATCAGTAATCATTAGAAAAATGCAAATCAAAACCACAGTCAGATACCATCTCCCACCAGTCAGAATGGCTATTATTAAAAGAACAACAGATGCTGGTGAGGCTTGGGAGAAAATTTAACACTATACTCTCCTGATGGAAATGAAAATTAGTACAGCCACTGTGAAAAGCAGTGTGAAGATTTCTCATATAACTTAAAATAAAGCTACCATTTGACCCAGCAATCTCATATTAGATATATACCCAAAGTAAATAAACCATTTTACCAAAAAGATACACGCGCTTGTATGTTCATTCGTGTGCTATTCACAATAGCAAAGACATGTAATCAACCCAGGTGCCCACCAATGATAGATCAGATAAAGACAATGTGGTACATATACACCATGGAATACTACACAGCCATGAAAGGATGAAATCATGTCCTTTGCAGCAATGTGAATGGGGCTGGAGGTCATAATTCTATGCAAACTAATGCAGAAAGAGAAAACCAAATACCACATGTTCTCACTTATAAGTGGTAGCTAACACTGAATACAAATGGACAAAAATATGGGAACAGTAGTCACTGAGGACTACTATGGTGGATGGGGTGTGTGTGAATTAAAAGAAACTACCTACTGGGGACTATGCTCACATTCGGAGTGTCAGTATCTGTACTCCAAATGTCAACATCATGCAATATTCCCATGTAACAAGTCTGTATGTATACCCTGTATCTTATTAAATATTAAGAAAAACAGCAAAAAATCACACAAAAAATAAAAACAAAAACAAACAACAAATCTAAAAAATATTTGTGAAGTTTTTACTCTCCTTGTTTCAACCGCCTTGGGCATGGCAGCACTCTTGAAGAGAGATGTCCACATTCCAAGAGTTATACTCTGGTCTCTGGTTGTGGAGGAACCAGAACAGACTCTATTTGCAAATTATTTTTTGTGTGTATTCTCACCTACATGAAGGCCACTTGAGGGAGTGACGTAAGGCACTCTTATCTGTTTCAACTAATTTAGAATCCAGGCCAGGAAGCAAGCACTGGACATTGCTCAAAAACACTGCAAGCCAACCCAATAACTTGCAGACTCTTGTGGCAAAGAGTACGCTGAAACATACAATAAACTACTGTAGCTGGGGGGTAAAAGCTAGAAAGTGTTCCCTTAGGAAGCTAAGACATTCAAAAGCACGTTCATATGAGGAGAAATTTAGAAGGCTGTGCTCAGGCCCAGAGCAAGACAAAATGCTTAGAAAAATCTAGGAAGACACAAACCTATCATTTTTAGCTGATCCTTAGTCTCAGTACAAGCCTGGTAAAGTGCTGAAAGAGCACCCCCTTCAGACTCAGTAAAGTGCTTTTTTGTTTGGTTGGTTGGCTGGTTTTAGCTGTTGGCATTATCCTTCAAAGGAAATCTCTGTTAAAACACTGGGTAAACACTAACTAAGGTACAGAGACTTTTTTGACTACATACAACGGATAGAGCCTTCACAAAAATAGTTTGAAAGAGACACTAAGCAAATTGACTACTATAGCTTTCCATTGAAACAACCACGGACAACAACAAAATAACAGCAAACTCTGGGGAAGGGAGAAAATCTAATTTCTAAAATTACCTCATCACAATATTCAAATGTCCACTTTTTAACAAAAATATCACAAGGTGTACAAAGTAACAGAAAAATATGCTGATTCAAAGTAATGAAATATGTGGATTCTCTCTAATGGAGTCAAAACTTTGGACTTACAAGACAATAACTTTAAAATAACTGTCTTGCAATGGATCTGTTAATAAGCCTGATTTAGCCATTCTACAATGTATACACATATGAAAACATCATGTTGTACAGCATAAATGTATACAACCTTATTAGTCAGTTATAAATAATTCAATGTGTAAGTAAAATTTTTAAAATGAAAAACAACTGTGTTAAGTATGCTAAACTCTAAACATTAAAAGAAAACATTAACAAATAACCATGGGAAATCAGGGAAATAGTATATATACTAAATAAGAATAATAAGAAATATAAATTTTAACAAAGAAACAATCAGAAATTCTGGAGCTAAAAAGCACAATAACTAAGCAAAAAAAAAAAAATCAGTGTACTTGAAGATAACACAAACGAAATGATTAATTCTGAGAAGCAGAAAGAAAACAAGGGTGAAAAAATGAACAGAGCGTAAGGGGATTATAGAGCACCACCAAGGGCACCAACAAATGCATTATGGGAGGCCCAGAAGACAAAGGATGGGGGAAGGAATATGATGTAATAATGGCTGAAAACTCCCAAATTTAATAAAGACATGAATCTACAACCAAGAACACATACAAACATGAATAGGATGAATTCAAGAGACTCAACAAATTTACAACCAAACTTGAAAGGAGCAAGAAAGGAGCAACTCAACACATACAAAAGATTCTCAATAAGATTAACAGCAATTTATCAGCAAAAACCAAGAAGGCAAGAAGACAGTGTAGTGATATATGTAAGGTACTGAAAAAATTTATCTACCAAAAATTTTAATTTGGCAAAATTGTCCTTTAAAAATGAGGGTAAAATTAAGACATTTCAAAATAAACAAAAGCTGAGAGAATTCATTATCACTGGAACTGCCCCACGAGGAATGCCAAAGGGAGTCCTTCAGGTTAACATGAAAGGGCACTGAAGAGTAATTCAATGCCATGTGAGAAATAAGAACCTCTGGTAGAGACAAACATATGGACCAATACAAAACCAGTATTATTGTATTTTTGGCTTATAACTCTACTCTTCTTTCATACAGATTTTAAAAGAGAGATACATAACAAATCATATAAAATTAATGTTGTGTGAAAAATGAATAAAGACAGATTTTAACAACGTTAAGTGTGGGATGTATGAGACTTTATATGTACAGAATGTTTTATGTTATTGAAATTAAGTTGGTATCAATTTGAACTAGATTGTCATAAATTTAGGGTATTAAATGTAACACGTGTGGTAACCATTAAGAGAAAATTTAAAAGGTATAGAGAAAACGATTGAAAGGGAAACTATGGTTTACTGAAAATAAAACAACTAAATATAAAATATGGCAGTAATGGAGGAAATGATGGATGGAAAATGTGTAAGACATAGAGAAAACAACTCATACATCTACGGCATATTTATTTTTGACAAAGGTATCAAATTTATTCAATGGCAAATTAACAGCCTCTTCAACAAATGATGTTAGGACCACTGGATATTCACATGCAAAATAATAAAACTAGACTCCTGTCTCAAACATATATGAAAATTCACTTAAGATGCATTGATCTCCTAAATATAAGAGCTAACCCTAAAACTGTTAGGAAAAAATATAGAGGTAAATATTAATTACTTTGAATTGGACAATAGATTTTTAGATATGACAAAAGCATGAGCAACAAAAGAAAAAACAAATAAATAGGGCTTTATAAACGACAACAAACGAACAAAAAATACTTGCAAATTAAAGAACATTAGGAAGAAAGTAAAAAAAAACCTTACAAAATAAAGAAAATATTTGCAAATTATATATTCGATAAGAGATAATGATCCATCCAGATTGTACAAAGAATCCCTTCAACTCAACACCAATAACAATCTAATTAAAAAATGGGCAAAGTATTTGAATAGACATTTATTTAAAGAAGCTATGTAAATAGCCCATAAGCACATTAAAATGCTCAACAGCGTTAGTCATTATGGAAATGCATATCAAAACCTCGCTGATGTATCAAGCCATACTTACTAGGTTGAAAATAATTTTTGAAAATGGGGAATAACAAGTATTAAGCTATGGAGAAATTGGAACCTTCCTTCATTGCTGATGGGAATGTAAAACAGTGTAACCTCTGTGGAAAAGTTTGGCAGTGCCAAAAAATAGTAAACAGAATTACTACATAACACAGTAATTCCACTCGTAGGTATATACACTAGAAATAATTGAAAATAGAGACTAAAACAGACACTTTTATGTTTATTATAGTACTATTCACAGAAGCCAAAAAGTGGAAACAACAGATGAGTGGATAAAGTGTGGTATGTATGCACAATGGAATAGCATTCAACAATAAAAAAAAATAGATTCTGATACATGTTGCAACATGGATGATCTTCAAAAACATTATGCTAAGTGAAGCTAGACACACTAGGACAAATATAATTCTATTTATATGAAATATTTTAAATGGCAAGTTCATAGAAAGAAGTTTAGAGCTTACTAGGGTCTGGAGGAACATGAAATGGGGAGTTATTGCTTAATGGTTATAGTATTTCTGTTTGGAGTAATGTAAACATTTTGTGCATAGATAGTGGTGTTGGTTGCACAACATCATGAATATAATTCATAACATTGAACTGTGCTTAAAAATAGTTAAATGGCAATTTTATGCCACATATATCTCACTAAAATAAAAACTATTTTAAAACACACTATTGAAGAAAGCAAGCTCACTTCACTAGTCAAGAAGATTTAGTAAATTAATCCGTTCCTGATAACTGTCACATTTAAACTGAGTGTATATTCTGTTATTATTTTTAGTTCAAGGTAAATAAATGGATTGCATGATACAAATAGACAAAGCAAATGGAGGCAAAGTGATATATTGCCAGGTGTTATGACCAAATCTTTGCTCAATCATAGTTAACTGTCTATTCTAAACATACTCTAATAAAACTGAGAGATGGTCTATGTCACCTCTCAGATTAGATTTTGAAGCCTGAAGTTCCCATCTTGTTTCTCTATCTCCCTGTCTCTCTCTCTCTTTCTGTTTTGTTCTCTCTCTCATTACTCACTTTGGGGAAAGCAACCACCATGTCTTCAGAACACTCAAGGCATCCCTATGGAGAGAGCTCAAGGCAGCAAACTGAGGCATCAACCACCAGGCCAGTGAGTAAATGTGTCTTCAGATGCAGTCCCAGCTGAAGCCATGTCTGCAACCTTACGATGACCCTGAATCAGAAACATCCAGCCGAGGTACACCTGGATTCCTAACACCCAGAATCTGTGGATAATAAATATTTGTTATTTTAAGTCAAATTTTGGAGTCTTTCATTTTGCAGCAATGGATAGCTAATTCATAACTTATTCTATATCCACAACTTAAGATTTAATACTTGCGTACCACTCAATATTTTGTTTTAGAAACATAAAATCAGTTAAGTGAAAAAATCATAAAAAGGTTTCATTGTAATAATTTTTTTATTATTTTTCAAACAAGAACCCAAATAATTTTTTTCATACATTTTTCTGCTCATTGTTTCTCTGAATAGGGAACATTCAAAAAGTATTATTATATGTGATTTAAAACCTAATCAAGGAACACTAACTTTCCTTTTTTATTCACATTTTACAATTTCATGAGGTTAATTGCAATGTAAAACACTGTAATAAATGTTCCAGGGATTGTTTGCTTGGTTCAAAAGATCTGTAAAGAAATTATAGAAATTAGTTTAAAGTGATCATGTAAAATATTATCAGACACATACTTGAAATATCCATTCATCAACAAGAAATTTTCACTGGAGTAGATGTTATACACTTATACACTCTAATTTCCATGCAATTTATTATGATGGTTCACAAATTATTAAAAAGTTACTTTATTTTAGAACCAAATAATAGCTTAATATTAATTTGCTGTAAAATTAATAGTGGCAGAATTAAGCAATAATATTCCCATAAGGTGGAAGCTACTAATATAATACTTAAGGGAAATAAGTTTCCCATATTAATTGATCATTTATAAATGCATTAAACGAATTTCCATGTGATGGAATTTAACAAAAGTAGTGTTTAGTTAAATAACTCAAACAATTCTCAGGTCAAAGTGCAAGTAAAATTATAAAACCCAAAGATGTGATTAATATGCCCTTGGATCTTAGTAATAAAGATAGCAAATAGATTTTGTATTTGAAAAAAATATATTATAAACATTATATTAAACCTTCATGTATGTGGAAACAGAGCATGTAAAATTTTATAAAACTCTTCAATTCAGTGTTAATTGGTTTTCCATTCCACAAAATGATACTTGCTATAAGATGGACAAAAATTCTGTTCTTTTAAACAGTGTTCCAAAGCAATATAGTAACATAAAAAACAACAAAAGGAAAGTATTAACCCCTTAGTTCAGATCATCATCGCAAAAACTGTACTTAAGAACCATTTGGGAAGATTAATTTGGATGTGTCTGTATAACTGAGGGTCACAAATGTATTTAATGAACATGATGATGGAAATGCAAGTGAATGCCACACTCATGCAAAATTATTGAAGGTGTATAAATTACTGTCTCTTTGTAAAAGCCTTCTTGATAAATATCAGAGAGGTGTTATTTATGAACTCACCAATGAGAAAGGCAATATACTGCAACAGGATAGGAAAATAAAGGACAGACGGAAACTAAAGACAGATGGTAGATTTTTAAGAGTGGCTGTTGGGAGAATGGATAGTGAATAGCAGAAGTTAAGGAGGGCAGTGTGAATGATGGTGATTGAGTTTGATTATAAACTTACAGGGAAAATCGCTGTTTGAATGGAATGAGTGTTTTTTTGTACTGGGAGGTGGGTAGGGCCTGGAATGGATGCCGGTGCTGTAAGCAGTAGGAAAGTTAGGTGGCTAGTGGCTGAAGTAGTGGTGTTTCTACAATGGCAGCAATCCTTTCATTTATTCTGGAAAGGACACAAGGCTTTCAAGAATAATAGACATAGCTTTGTAAACTTCAGGGACTGAAGATTATCTAAATTATAACAATAAAGCAGAATTCCGTATTTCTAGTTCAAGATGGTGATCCACTCCACATAAAGTCCAAAGACATCAACAGTAGCTATGTCTATCTAGAATCTGAAACACACGGGAAAGCTTAGAGCAGAAGAATGAATATCAGAAGGTCACAAATTTGCCATGAATGCCTGTATGATTGAATACAGATAAAAGCATATTGATAAAACACTGAAACTAAAATATGACATATGACTTAAAATAAATATGGAGTTTAGAAAAAGAAATTTCTCATACTAATTTCGAAAAAGAAATTAGTATGAGTTTCAGATTATTTTATGATGGTGAAAAACAGGGACACGAGTGTTATTCTAACATAATATCTTACTCTATTGTAAAAACTACAGAGTTACATATTAAAGCTTCTTATTCTTTTTTAAATACTCAAGGTAATAATAATGCTGTGGCTTTTTAAAAGATATGCATGCTCGTTTTGAATATGTTAAGAAATATATAAGTAAAGAACGGGGAAAAAAAAGCCCAGGAATACTCCCACTGAAAAATAATTGTCATTATTGTGGTACAAAATACATATCTCTCTATTTGTAAAAATAAGATGACAGGAGTTAAAACTGAGTGCCTGCTTTTAAACTATGATAAAAAATATGTTAAATTTTATTGAATTTGGCAGAAATTGATGTAAAATTAAGAACTTAAAGTAAATGTTTCTCCATGATAGTTATTAGTCCTAGAATAATCTTCTATAATAACGAGAAAAAAATGTCAATCAGTGTCTTCTTTTCTTAATTTTTAAAATAATTACAATTCTATCTTACATTATCCATTGACTTCCAGATTAAAACAAAAAAAAAACAAACTAAACACATTTACATTCTGTTCACCTCATCCATTCCCCATTTTGTCACATGATCAATGTTTAATCATTTTAGTTTTTTTTTCTCTATATGTACCTTACTTTAATGTTCACCAGTGGTCAGTTTTCAAGAGATCTTAATTCTAGGTTTTTTGTTAACGTGGTTACAGTAACAGAGTA
This sequence comes from Pongo abelii, assembly GCF_028885655.2. Lineage (NCBI taxonomy): Eukaryota > Metazoa > Chordata > Mammalia > Primates > Hominidae > Pongo > Pongo abelii. Next base: position 29,078,340 of record NC_071989.2, read on the forward strand.
TTATGTTAACAAGACTTCAATATTCAAGATTCAATGTTGTCATTTGTTTCCATGAATAATTCATGGTTGCCATATTCCCTGAGTTCAGTTTTACTTTAAAATGTTTGCTAATTTAGAACTGGAAGGTCAAATTTTTCATATATAAAATCTTAGTGGCATAAGTTCTCAAAGATTATATGAACACTGTTATTACCTTAGAAAAACTAGGAATTAAATTTAACCTTAGCCTTAATTATTTCTTTCTTTCTTTTCTTTTTTTTTTTTTTTGAGGAATCTCACACTGTTGCCTGGGCTGGAGTGCAATGGCGCCATCTTGGCTCACTGCAACCTCCGCTTCCTGGGTTCAAGCAATTCTCCTGACTCAGCCTCCTGAGTAGCTGGGATTACAGGCATGCACCACCATGCCCAGCTAATTTTTGTATTTTTTAGTAGAGGTGGAGTTTCACTATGTTGGCTAGGCTGGTCTCGAACTCTTGACCTTGTGATCTGCTCTCCTTGGCCTCCCAAAGTGCTGGAATTACAGGTGTGAGCCACCATGCCTGGCCTAACCTTAGCCCTAATTCTAAAGTAATCCCTCAAATCAACCTCTTCATTGCAGTAAATAATTTTCCCCTATTTCCAGCCTCACCACTGATTCTTATATAATGCTTACTCTATTAAACAAAGAATTTTCAATTCTTTTACTTATTTTAAATGAATTCTAATTTTTTCTTCCTTGAGCTGGATGTTTTCAATCTTAATGTAGGGAGAAAAGACTAAACTATTTTAAATTCTAATAATCAACTTACCCTTCCCACATCCTGTCCAAACACTAAAAATAATCAAGCTCATATAGTTAATATTTTCTTGTCTTAAATTGTGCTAACCTAGAAATAGTCTGTGAGACAAATATTTGAGTGGAAGAAGTTCATTTTGAAGGGATTTGGGTTTCAGGAAGCATGTTTAAGTTGGGGGTTACTAAGCTGTATCTAACAATTATCAACCCCATCCCTGCTGGGAGTTATTTAGGTCTAGTCTCACTTCAAGATAGCTGTCAATTACCATTTTAAGAGGTCCTAGTCCTATGTTAATAAAGAGCTTAGCAAATGTTCTGCAACCACTATGATAGTTGAGGTTAAAAGTAGTGTCTTAGTTTTCTGTTGCTATAACAGAATACCACAGACTGGGTAATTTACAAATTAAAAAAAAGTTTATTTGGCTCAGAGTTCTGGGGGCTGGGAAGTCCAAGAGCATGGTGTTGGTACCTAGTGAGGGGCTTCTTTCTGTGTTAGCTCATGGTGGAAGTGCAAGTGAGCACAGAAGCCAGAGAGAGGAAGCAAGACAAACTCCATCCTTTTATCAGGGGAACCCACTTCTAAATAACCCGTTCTCCCAATAAATATATTAATCTAATCATAAGAGTAGAGCCTTCATGGCCTCAATGTCTCTTAAAGGCCTTACTTCCTAATACTTTTACAAGGGCAATTAAATTTCAAGATGAGTTTGGAGGTGAAATGCAAACCAAAGCAAATAGGAAAATATGTGGTGAGTGGTAAGTAGCATACTGTGCATGCTATTTAATGCAAGCATTTAGACATGATTTTATGACCCAAAGGAAAAGGGAGTTATTATAAAGACAACATGGCACCTCTCCTTTCTTTCTTCTGTCTCTTTTTTCCTGATACACTATGAGAATCTGTTTTGAATATTTCAAAACAAAATTAAAACAACCTGTTATAAATCTAATTGGCTTTTATTCTTGATTCATGAATTGGGGCAGCCTCCATTCTAAAGAACAGAACGAGATCTTTCAACAAACAATAGCTGAAAAGTGGCTTTTGTAAGGTGAGATAAGGAAATCGAAAAATAGAAAAGTAGTTGATTGATTAATATCAAGTTACTTCAGTTTACTTGGTTTTTGTAAGGGTTAAAGCAGAGAGAACTTCCTTTTCATGCTGAATCAGGTAGACCTGAATCTCCTGTTTTCAGAAAATAATAAAAAAAACTGATCTGTTATGGGATTTATCTGCTTTCTTAAAATTTCACTTTGCTTATTTGGCATTTAGCTTGAGTGACTACATTTTGGTTTGGTCAGGTCTGTTGGGGCCTGGTTCTGGAGCTCAGTCCAAAACAATAGGCCTTCCATATACTTTGTTTAATGATAGTATAATTCTATACTATGATTATTCTAACTACCTCCATATTATGGTCTCTCAGATTTTGGTATGCATAACTGCCATCTAAAGTTTTGTTAAAATGCACATTATCAGATATTTCCTCTAGGGCATTTGACTGAATTGTATCTGTATGAGCCCCAGGATGCTTCAGTTCTAATATCTACCTCCAGATAATTTTGATACAAGTGGTGCCTGAATCACATTTCAGGAACACTGTGTAGTATATTTCAGGGATATTTACATTTCAATTGAGAATACTAAAAAATAAACAGTTTTTCTCTTTACTTTCCATGAATTCCAATATGAGAAGAAGTAAAACTATTAATATTTCAACTAAGTCCCACACTCTTATTTTGACCTTCACTTTATCCTCACTTACCTGGGAATAGTAGAAACATTATCTACTGATACCACACAGAGGAACCAGAAGATGGTACTTTCACCAAGACATTTAAAATTTGGGAGAAGAGGGGAAAGGATATTATTGAAAAGCTTTCATTTGGGAGGCCAAGGTTGATGAATGACTTGAGTCTAGTTCAAGACCAGCCTGGCCAACATGTCAAAACCCCGTCTCTACTAAAACACAAATATAATAGCTGGACATGGTGATACATGCCTGTAATCCCAGCTACTTGGGAGGAACCCAGAAGGCATAGGCTGCAGTGAGCCAAGATTGAGCCACTGCACTCCAGCCTGGGTGACAGAGCAAGATGGTGTCTCAAAAAAAAAAAAAAAAAAAGAAAAATGGAGAAAAAGAAAAGCTTATAAATGTCACCTATGGGCTGGAAATGATGGTAGCAAGCTCTGAGTAGAATTGAGTTTCTCTAGCTCAATGAAAAAAAGAAGGATCTTAGAGGTCAGATGGCAATGCTTTATCAGAGACAAGGGGCAATGGAATGCTATCTATAGTGGTCATCGAACAAATTATGAGTGTCTAGAAATGTCAGAGATGAGCAGCCTTCTAAGGTGCTACTTGATACATACAGAAGGAAAAAGTCTAGTACAGAAAGCCAGAACGTTCACTCAAGTGAAAGCCATGAGATGCTAAACCTCTTATACAGTTTCCAGATGTTGGTTTATACAAGAGGAGCCCTTTAACTGGGAGGGAGGAAAATATATAAAGGGAATCTTACAACATGGCCATAGGTCCCAAGAAAGACATGCGGTTCAAGTGCTAGAAAATGAGAATTACCTATAACTTTCAGAGAATATCATATGTTGGCTCTGAACTTGCACTGCTTCCCAGAGACCCAATTCCACTCCGGCTCACTAGTGAAACAAGAGATTTACAGACGTTAGTTAATACGAAGAATGCCAGTCCAGGTAAATTTAACAGAAGTCCAGTGTGACTGATGATAAATTGTGTGTTATTTTCAAAATCATAAATAAATTAGAAGGATTTCCACACTGGTTTCAATATCTATGGAGTAAAGTGTATTACGGCAGAAAGAGCTACACAGAAGTCCCTGGAACTACATACTCCTGGAAAAAAAAGTAAATCAAAGAATTATTTCATCCCTGAGGATCTGAAGAGATTATTTTTATCATCAAGAACCTCAGAGATGCAAGGGTATTGATTCCTACATCTCCCATTTAACTTGTTTGATTACCTGGCACAGAAACCAATTGAATAATGCATAATAATTATAGAGGGTTAGAGACTAAATCAGGTTGTGATGTCCATTAGAGCTTTCTTTCCAGATAGTGTCTTTACTTGAGCAAATCAACACAGCACTTGGTGCAAGAATTGCTACAAATTCTTCTTTGCCTTTCCCATCAGTAAGAAAAATATGAAGCAGTTTGCATTTACAAAACAATACCATTTGAACAGGAAAAAGACTTTCTCTTGCTCCGTTGCTAAGTCAATATGTTGCTGCTGGGTAATACAATCTGGAAAAAAATTATAATGATCAAATCTTACAGAAGATTCCATTGGATATTATATTGATGGCATTATGCTAATTAGATATAATAAATATGAGCTTGTAAACACCCTATATGTCTTAGTAATGTAACTATGCAATGAAGGGTGAGACATAAACTTGGATCAATTCCAGGGAACTGTTAAATTTCTAGGGAATAAGTGGTCAAAGCATGTAAAGATATTTCCTCTTCTAAAATGAGCAAGGTACAATGATCCATTCTGTTTGATCAATGAAAAAGTTTTTGCTGGTTACATTTAGATTAGGAAACATCATCTCAAGTCATGCTTTTTCATTGCATTTATTGGGTAATCCCTGAAGCTGACAGTTTTGAGTAGGACCTTGAACAAGAGGTGTGCTGATCATCATGTCTTGGGTGTTTTTTGATTCAATGAATCATCAAATTCATCATGCAGAGCAGAATCCAGTTATAAATTTAAGGTTGCATATAGGAGACTTGGATATAGAAGGTCCAGAAGCTTAAAGTAAACTTCATCAGCAAGTGGCTTATAAGTCAATTAGCTAGTAATTTACTGACTTTTTCTCTGCTTCCTAAGGTCCCCAGTTAACACATGAGGAAGCAAGACTATACACAAGGGTAACACAAAACATATCCATTGTACCCAAGAAAACTGCTGGAAACTGGTATTAAAAAATAAATAGCATTGGAAAAGTTGGTAACAAGGATATCTGAGTGAAATGAATGTAGATAGACTTCTTAGAACAGGCGCTGATAGACGCTGAGTGGGAAGACATTTTGATTACAAATGAATGCAAACAGTGAGCATTCAAGGTGGTAGAGGTTCTCAGTAATTAGATGGCTAAGGTGGCCTATCCTATGGATAGCAACCAGTCTCTTTCTCTGGTCATTCTAAATATGCCTTAGAGGTTCCATGAACAAAATAGCCATGATGACAAGGAAAGACTCTGCCCACAGTCTCTAAAGCTGATCTGGTTAAAGCCTCTGCTGACTCACCAAAATCCCAACATTCTTGGGCCAATGCTAAGCCCCCAGCATGACATAATTGTCTGGGATTATCAGTCAACTAGTGTTTCCAGATTGATTTCGTTGCGATCCTCCCATGATGGAGGAAGATAGTTCATTTTCTGAACTTTGACGGACATATATGCAGTGTGTCTGCCCAGCATCACCATTGATGAGTTTCCTGAATGCCTTCTCTTTTTCCATGGTATCCTACACAGGATTGCCTCTGATCGATGGGCATATATTCCTGAGCAAAAAAATATAACAATGGGTTCACAGCTATGGAATTCAGTAGTCATCACCCAGAGCCACTTGGATTGATGGTTGGAAAGCTCACCAAGAACTTACTTACGGTATTGCCGGGAAAATAACGTGCTGTAAAGATGAGGTACACTCCTATACTCTGTGGCAAATGCTTTAAATTGTAGTGCGATACATTTTGCAGTCTTTCTCATAGTCTAGATATACAACTTCAGAAACCAATACAGTAAGGTGCAATTATAAACCCTACATGATGCAATTTTTGCTGATCCCCAAAACCTTTGGCTCCATTGCTTTGGAGATTTTACTTTCCAGGAAAGAATTGCTTCCATAGGAAAGATTGTCACAGTTTTGATGAATTAGAAGCTAAGTCAGTCCCTGGCCATTTTAGAATACCAGTATCCCTGAATCAACAGGCAGAGGAGTTTATTTTATTGATTGATGTTATTGATTTAGATTATTAGGAGGAAACAGAGTTGCTGCTACATAATTTGAATAAGGATTTTTAAGTTTGGAATTCAGGGGATTGGTTGAGGAATTTTTGCCTAATAATTCTAGCCAATGGAAAATTGTTGAAACACAGTAAAAATAAGACCACTAAACAATCATATTGTATGATAACGAATGCTGAGTCACTTCTCAGGAACCAAATAAAACACATTTCCAGTTGTTAATGGAGGGCAAATGCAATGGGAACTGGGTCATTACTAGTAACCTGAGGCTCATGAATATGGGATCATGTAAAATGTGCTTTAAACTGAATATTTATTTATTTTTTCACCATTTTAAACTCCTCTACCTTTGTGTTTTAGTCAAAGATCATTAGCTCTCTCAAGGCTCTCTTCTCTATGTGATGTTATTCTAGTTTCTGGTAAATACAACTTCCCCTACTACTATCCCTGTTCTTCCCAGTTTAAAAGAGGTGTTAACTCTGTTGCAAGTAGGCTCTGTTGACCTGCCAATCCCTTTGCTTCACCTACAGCTACCCATACCTTTAAAAATAATACCTTTATTAAAATCTTCCTGGATTATCATCATCTGTGTATATCATCTGCCTCATGTTATAACTTTGATATTTCATGTTATTTAAAAATATTATGTGAATATGTAATACTTCATGTATGTTAGGAGGGAATGTGTATATTTATATATATATAATTTAGCAAAAGTGCTATGTTTATCATTTATCGTTCACAGCTTATGGATCTCAGTTAGCAGTAGGAGAGAACGGCCTCTTATTTTGGCATCTGTTTTTTGGGATTTGGGGTTTTGATTTTAATATACTTTATACAGTGAAAATTCTAGTTATTTCTTCATTTACTTTCTCAATATTGTTTAAAATTATGATTTCTATAAGAAAATATTTTATTTCTAATGCTTATTAGTAATATAATAATGATCATGCATCAACTGAATAAATCAAATGTTAAAAATTGATTTAAAGTCTTTTCTGTAACTTTCCCAATAATGTTGTAATTATTAGAACTTCTTTTTAACTTGTGAATGTCATTCAGGAATACAATTCAATACTACAGCAATTATTCTGAATGGCTTGTATTTATCCTTACCATATATGACTTTTCTTATCTATCTATCTATCTATCTATCCATTTTTATCCACTTATAAATTATTTCTAATCATAATCATAATTAGATAGAATTAGACCTAACATTATAATTAGATATAATTAAATCTCAAATTATATCTAGTGGTTTGCATATATCAAAATATAAGTGATTTGAATATCTGCTTGTTTCTTTTTATAATATTCTTTCCTTGATAAATATTATGTTTGCAATATTTAATCATGTTGACATATGTAAGGTTCTGATTATTTTCTGATGTAAAATGTTACATAACTACATGACTATTTATTTATCCATCATTCTGTTGATGTTCTTACATGTCATTTCCAAATATTTGGCCTTACAAAAATAATGATAATTTTAACATTTTTGATCAATCGTTTTGTATATAAATATATGTGAAACATGTCATTAGAATGCTACAACAAATGATTGCAATTTCTGTGTTGTAGAATAGTCATATATTCTACTTAACTAGATATTGCTAAATTGCTTTGCTAAATGGTCATAGGTATAATTCATATTCCTGAGAATATAAAATAAAAAATTTCTACAGTTAGCATCTTTGTCAAGACTTTATGTTACAAAGTTCTTTAACGTTTTCAAGTATTATACACATTAAAAGGTACTTTCTTCTTATTTGAAATACCACTAGATATAACTTTTTTTATTCACAGATTTAAAAAAATTGATGTTTTGATATTTCCTTAATTGTGTGATATATGTGTGCATTTTAAATCTTTTCAAAGAAATCTTTCAGAACAAGTTTATAAAATACTTTTATAATTGTATTCAAGATTTTGAAGTTTGTTTCTTATAAAGAAATTTATCAGACCCAATATCATAAAAATATCTCCTTATATAATGCTTTTATATATTTTTTTAAATTATACTTTAAGTTCTAGTGTACATGTGCACAACGTGCAGGTTTGTTACATATGTATACATGTGCCATGTTGTTGTGCTGCACCCATTAACTCATCATTTACATTAGGTATATCTCCTAATGCTATCCCTCCCCCAGTCCCCCACCCCACAACAGGCTCTGGTGTGTGATATTCCCTTTCCTGTGACCAAGTGTTCTCATTGTTAAAGTCCCATGCAGTGTTTGGTTTTTTGTCCTTGCGATAGTTTGTTGAGAATGATGATTTCCAGCTTCATCCATGTCCCTACAAGAGACATGAACTCATCCTTTTTTACAGCTGCATAGTATTCCATGGTGTATATGTGCCACATTTTCTTAATCCAGTCTATCATTGTTGGACATTTGGGTTGGTTCCAAGTTTTTGCTATTATGAATCCTTATATAATTCTTATATTTTATCCAAAAATAAAATTTTGAATTTTACATGTATAACTTTAATCATGTGATATATGGTATATGATAGGTTTCTAGTTGTATTGACCAATATGAATGAAAAATTCTCCATATATTAAATTGTCTAAACTTTAATCACTTTTGTGAAATGCCCCATGTTATTATATCATGTTAAATTTTTATATGTTCAGTTCTATTTCTTTTTTCTTCTTTTTTGAAAAGGAGTCTCACTGTGTCCCCCAGGCTGGAGTGCAGTGGCACGATCTGGACTCACTGCAAGCTCCGCCTCCTAGGTTCACACCATTCTCCTGCCTCAGCCTCCTGATTGGCTGAGACTACAGGCACCCACCACCATGCCTGGCTAATTTTTTGTATTTTTAGTAGAGATGAATTTTCACTGTGTTAGCCGGGATTTTCTCAATCTCCTGACCTTGTGATCTGCCTGCCTCAGCCTCCCATTTAATTCTGTTTCTTAGTGTTACGTTGTACTGTTCATTTACTAACTTTACCAATTCCATATAATTTCTATTATTTGTCATGTTTTTGTCTACACTTCAAAAAATTTCAACTGTTCTTTTTAATTCTTTAAAAAGTTCTGCTTTCAGTTTTTAATTTCCAAGTTATCATGCATTTATTTTATTTTTATTTTTATTTTTGGACACAGAGTCTCTCTCTGTCACCTAGGGTGGAGTGCAGTGCCATACTCTCAGCTCGCTGCAACCTCCGCCTCCCCGGTTCAAGCAATTCTCCTGCCTCAGCCTCCCATGTAGCTGAGACTACGGGCACCTGCTACCACGCCCAGCTAGTTTTTTGTATTTTAGTAGAGACGGAGTGTTGCAGGAAGTCAGAGACCCCGAACGGAGGGACTGGCTGAAGCCATGGCAGAAGAACATATTGTGAAGATTTCATGGACATTTGTTAGTTCTCCAAATTAACACTTTTACAATTTCTTAAACCTGTCTTTACTGCAATCTCTGAAATAAATTGTGAAGATTTCATGGACATTTATCACTTCCCCAATCAATACTCTTGTGATTTCCTACGCCTGTCTTTACTTTAATCTCTTAATCCCGTCGTCTTCATAAGCTGAGGATGTATGTCGCCTCAGGACCCTGTGATGATTTTGTTAACTGCACAAATTGTTCATAAAGCATGTGTGTTTAAACAATATGAAATCTGGGCACCTTGAAAAAAGAACAGGATAACAGCAATGTTCAGGGAACAAGGGAGATAACCATTAGGCTGACTGCCTGACAGCCAGGTGGAACAGAGCCATATTTCTCTTCTTACAAAAGCAAATAGGAGAAATATCACTGAATTCTTTTTCTCAGCAAGGAACAGCCCTGAGAAAGAGAATGCATTCCTATAGGGAGGTCTCTGAAATGGCTTCTCTGGGAATGTCTGTCTTATATGGTTGTAGATAAGGGATGAAATAAGCCCCAGTCTCCCTTAGCACTCCCAGGCATATTAGGATGAGGAAATTCCCACCTAGTAAATTTTAGTCAGACCGGTTGTCTGCTCTTAAACCCTATCTCCTGATAAGATATTATCAATGACAATGCATGCCCGAAACTTTATTAGCAATTTTAATTTCGCCCCGGTGCTCTGCCCCCATTTGCCTTGTGATATTTTATTGCCTTGTGAAGCATGTGATCTCTGTGACAACACCCTATTCATACACTCCCTCCCCTTTGAAAATCACTAATAAAAACTTGCTGGTTTTGCAGCTCAGGGGGCATCAGGGAACCTGCCGACATGTGATATCTCCCCCGGACACCCAGTTTTAAAATTTCTCTCTTTTGTACTCTTTCCCTTTATTTCTCAGACCAGCTGACACTTAGGGAAATAGAAAAGAACCTATGTGAAATATCGGGGGTGGTTCCCCTGATAACGAGGTTTTACCATGTTGCCCAGGCTATTCTCGAACTCCTGAGTTCAGGCAAGCCACCCACCTCGGCCTCCCAAAGTGCTAGGATTACAGGCATGAGCCACTGCAACTGGCCTGTTTTAACTTTTTAATTGGCAATTAATTATGTTGCTCCCAGTAGACAACTTCTTTATCTTAGAGGATTCCGTGACTTGTTCATTTATTTTCTTCTTTTTGTTTTGTCTTGAATTGGATTGATTTTTCTCCAGGCATTTACAGCATTTTTCTTTGATCCTCTTTTGTTGTTGTTTTTCTTTTTTTTTTTTATAATAGAGGATTTCCTCAGCCATCTGGAGATTATTGTACATACACTGAGACCCACTGTAATTTACAATTGCATGGAAAATGCCTATTGACTGGTGGAAATTATAAAGGATGGGGAAATGTAATATTTTATTGAAGAAATGCAGTGATTTTATTGTTGCATTCAGGGAGGTTGCTAAAAGACACAAGATTCTGCATGTAGATTTTCATATATTTTCATGCTTGAGTTGAACAAGTGTCTAACGGCTTTATCATCTCCTGAAAATCATCTTTCAGTATTCTGAAAGGGCTGGAGTTATGGGGTTATAACTGCCTCTAAATAGACTTTCCATTTATCTATACAACTGGGTGTTTCTGGGATTTTTTTCCAACAATTTTATAATGACCTTATGAGATCCAAACCTTAATCAGTTTTAATTCTCTTACATTTTCTTCTGCTTTTGTAATTCTATTTCTCATTTGCTTTGTCATTTAATATGTCTGAAGTATACCTTTGCATGGTAAAATTATTACTGATGTTAAAGAAAAAAATATTTATGACACTTGTTAAAGATAGTAAGGCAGACGTTATTCAAGGGGGCCATTGTGATCGGTATAGGCACCACGGCAATGGTGTCTGGTAGTGGGGAAGAGAGATTCGACTCAACTCTGACTCTAACAAGAGCAAGTAGGGATTTATAATTAAGAAGCAGGGTGAATATAAGTGGATGAAAACTTACTATGAGGAAACATTGAAAACAAGGTATTTCTGGCTAATCTGACTTGATAGAATTATTGCTGAAGGCAGGCCAGGGTTATAAGGTATTATACCATTGGTGGGGAATTTTTACTAAACTTATGTAGGGAAAACAAAACTTTATTCCTTCCCTCTTAAGGTCCTATGCTAGACCTGAGAATTAAATTAAGATAATATACATAAGTAGGAAGAAAACACACTGATTATTTAATATACTAGACTCTTGGACAACAAAGTTTTAAACTGCGTGGTTTTCACATGTGGATGTTTTTCAATAAAATTTACACCAGTGTGTCTACCTCTTACCTCCTTTTTCACAGCCTCCACCTTTTCTGTCTTTGCCACCGTGAGACAGCAACCAATCTCTTCTGCTTCTCCTCCTCCTCAGTCTATTGAATGTGCAGACAATGAGGATGAAGACTTTTGTGATGATCTACTTCCACTTAATGATTAGTAAACATATTTTCTCTTCTTTATGACTTTCTTAATAACATTTTCTTTTCTCTCTCTTACTTTATTATAAGAATACAGTATATAGGCCAGGCGCAGTGGCTCAAGCCTGTAATCCCAGCACTTTGGGAGGCGGAGGTGGGCGGATCATGAGGTCAGGAGATCGAGACCATCCTGGCTAACATAGTGAAACTCCATCTGTACTACAAATACAAACAATTAGCTCAGTGTGGTGGCACGTGCCTGTAATCCCAGCTACTCGGGAGGCTGAGGCAGGAGAATCACTTGAACCAGGGAGTCCGAGGTTGCATTGAGCAGAGATCAAGTCACTGCACTCCAGCCTGGCAAGAGAGAGAGATTCCATGTCAAAAAAAAAAAAAAAAAGATACAGTATATAATGCATACAATGTACAAAGTATGTGTTAATTGACTATGTTATCAGTAAGGCTTCCAGTCAGCAGTAGGTTATTAGTAGTTAATTTTGGGGGGAATCAAAAGTTATGCATGTATTTTGAACTGTGTGGAGGATCAATGCCCCTAATATCTGCATTATTCAAAGGTCAACTGTATATATTTTACTCAGCATAAGAGCCTTTATAAGGAAACGAAGACCCAAAGAGGCAGTTAAGAGTCCAACTCGTATTTACTGAATTAAACAAGAGTGGTTGTGAAATGTGGTGAGGCAAAGGGGCTTGGGTTACGGTCATTTACTGGTTAGATAAGTGACTAGGAAGAAAAAGGTTAGTTTAACAATATTTATTTATACAGATTTTTCTTAACTTCACCTTCCAATCATTAATGACAAGAATGTTACTACTTTTGGTATAGAGAATATGTATTTCACATGGAATTTCATCTCTTGTTTTTAACAAAAACAGAGTTAACAAGAAGTAAGAGTAATCTTCTTGAACCTGCCTTGGGTTTTTTTTGTTTGCTTGTTTGGTTTTTTGTTGTTGTTGTGGGGGGCATTGTTTTTATTGAAAATAGTCAATATGCCAGAGCAGCATATTTTGGAGTGGAATCTTTTTAACTCCTTCATTGACTTAGCAAGATTCTTGTTCAAACAAGGTTCTACAAGGACAGAGAAAAGTCTGAGGTCAGGGCTAGTCAAGAAGGACTCAAATACCTCACTAAAGGTTTACTCAAAAGGAAGAGTCTTTATCACGGGTAGGTCAAGAGAAATTGTATTACCAAAACTCCTCTCTATTTCTTTATTTCTTCCTAGATTAATCATTTATGTAGCAAGGATGTGGTAGGAATACATTATTTTTCAACCACAAAAAGTATGTTACACTCAGGGCCATGATTAAGACACAAATTTAGATTTATACTTTACGAGGACTCTGTAGTCTCTGTATATATTTTTTTCTGTCTTTATATTAACAATATTAGGTTTGGCTGAAAGTTTCACATTATAGTTTTATAAACATTAAAGAATTTAAGCATTTTAAATGATAAGTATTAGAATATATATCCAAAGTGATCCATTATATAGATACTTCCTTCCTTACCTTCCAAATACATAGAAAGTGTGATATATAGTACGATGTATTATGGTTCCTAAACCACCTCCTATATGTGAAGAAGAGGGAAATACAATATCTTTATATGAAGAAATTCCATACATCTTATCATGTAATAAATATCTGCTTTCCAAAAATATACCATATGTCACCAGTAACAAGTTTTTGTTTTTGTTTTATTAATAGGTTATGTGTTCTAAGATTTCAGAACAGTAGTAGTCCCCCTTATCCATGGAGAATATGTTCCAAGACCCTCTGTGGATGCCTGAAACCATGGATAGTACTGAAAGCTATATATACCTGTACTATGATTTTTCTTATACATACCTGTGATAAAAGGTTATAGATTAGGCACAGAAAGAGATTAACAACATTATTTAATATAAAATTTACCAATTATAACAATATACTCCAATAAAAGTTATGTGAATATGGTCCCTCTCTCTTAACATTTCTTTTTTTTTCTTTCTTTTTTGAGACAGAGTCTCACTCTGTTGCCCAGGCTGGAGTGCAATGGTGCGATATCGACTCACTGCAACCTTCACCTCCCAGGTTCAGGCGATTCTCCTGCCTCAGCCTCCTGAGTAGCTGGGACTACAAGTGGGTGCCAACATGCCTGGCTAATTTTTTGTACTTTTAGTAGAGACGGGGTTTCACCCATGTTAGCCAAGATGGTCTCAGTCTCCTGACCTCATGATCCGCCCGCCTCGGCCTCCCAAAGTGCTGGGATTACAGATGTGAGCCACCATGACCGGCCTCTCTTAACATTTCCTATTGTATTATAGATCTTAGCGACATCAGTGTATATATTTTTTCTTTCCCTATTGAGAGTTTTGATATTTTCACTTTAAGGAAGCACTTTACAGCTTCTCTTTGACATATCCAAATTGCTGCACATCACTTATGAAGTAGAATTTGCACTTGCACTTGCACTTATGAAGTAGAATAACGGTGACTTGAACACAAGCACTGTGATACCAACAGTTGATCTGATAACCCAGCTAGCTCCTTAGTGATTCACCCACAGGAAGCATAGACAGCATGGGTCTGTGGGACAAAGGGATGATTCACATTCAGTTCCACCTGGGATGGGGCAAAAATCTCATCATGCTACTCAGAACTGTGTGCAATTCAAAACTTAGAAATTGTTTATTCTTGGAATTTTCCGTTGAATATTTTCAAACTGCAGTTGACCACTGGTAATTGAAAATCATGAAAAGTGAAACTGGGATAAGGAGGACTACTGTATTATCGTTTTTCTGTGCATTTTCAACTTATTTCAGAAGCAATTGTATTATAAATTTATTCAGATTTTGTTTTTGCTTTGGTAGAACACCTTAGGAAAACTGAGAATGGCAATCAAAAGTATAATGTTTTTAGTTGGTTACTGAGACACCCAAAAATAATCAACAACTTACTCTTGAAGGTCCTTCTACTATATAAAGTTCCCCAGAGTTCAAATCACAGATATTCAGTTTATAAAACTTTGGTTGACATTATAATTAAGGGTATACAAAGTGTAAAATACTATGTTAACATTTGAACACTCATGTTCCAACAGGCTATGGAAAGGAAATGGAGCATTCATAAGGACAGATAAATCTTCTAATTTTAGTCATTGAAAAATTACAGCTAATCAATCATGTTGGAGACAATTATGAAAAGATATATTTAAAATACCTGTTTTTTCTTTTCCATTGGTATAGAAGGCTTCATTTTAAAAATATTGAAATAAATCATTAATTTAACTATATGGATTATGAGTTATATATATTTGCATTCCAAAAATAATTTTAAAATTAAGTAACTTCCAATTATTTTTAAAATTTCTAATTAAAAATAGACATTAATTTCAGTTTTTACAGCTTCTCTTTGGCATAACTAAGTTTTATACACTGTAATTTGACTCGTTTTTATGTACTAATTTATTAAATTATTTAATGTTTATTATATTTTAATCTCATTGCATTAGTGGATTTTTTATAAAGAATATTAGACAAAATAACTTGTATATTTGCTTATAAAGCCAATATAAACCAAAATAATTTTCAGAAAATATAAGAAACTTTACAAGCTAATTTTGAGATTTCAGTTGTAGCCTGAAATTAAGTTTCATAAAAACTTTTAAAGTATTTTTTAGGGCCAGGCACAGTGGCTCATGCTTGTAATTGCAGCACTTAGGGTGGCCAAGTTGGGAGGATCCCTTGAGGCCGGTAGTTGAAGACCAACTTGGGCAACATAAGAAGACTCTGTCTTTACAAAAACTAAAATAAAGTAACAAAAAATTAGCCAGATGTGGTGGCACACGCCTGTAGTCCCAGCTACTTAGGAGGCTGAGATAAGAGGATTGCTTGAGCCCAGAAGGTCTAGGCTGCAGTCAACCATGGTAACATCACTGCACTCCAGTCTAAGCAATAGAGCAAGATTTCGTCTCAAAAAAAAGTATGTTTTCCTTTACTGATCTATGCAACAAAATTGCTATTAAAATGTTAAACCATTTATGTGTTATATTAAAATGACATCTTATTTACAACATATTATCATGTGTTATAATGACAGAAAACTCTAAAAATGTCCTGCATAAAATAAAAGCAGAAATATAGAAATACTTTATTTTGTTGACCAGAAAACTTCAAATAATTTTTTATTTCTAAGCAAGCATGTCAGCATTAAAAAGGGTACTTGCTTTAGACTTTAACATTCAAAAAAAAAAAAAAGAATTATAAAACTTTTAGGATAAAGTCAGTTTCTGAAGCGAGATTGCCTGAGTTCAAATCTTATCTGTGCCGATTATTAGTTGTGTGAACTTAGACAAATTATTATGCTATTTGTGCCTTAGTTACCTATTGAAAAAATTAGTATAGTAAATGTTCTTACATATAGGTTTTGTGAAATAAGATGCTCATTTGTACAGCTCAAGACATACATTGAACACCCTATAAATGTTTCTTAATATGATATTTACATCTTAAGCCATTCAAATAGCTAGAAAATGTATCTACCTAATAGGTATTTTTTTTAAATGACCAACTCAATATTAATAATATAGATATTAAGAAAGAACATAGAAAAAATATGAATATGAAACCGTGTTTGAACTGTAATAAGAACTGGTAGTGTTAATTGATACTTTATAATATATATGTAGCTATATTCGTAATTTTCTAACCATCATCAGGGTATGTATCTATATTCTATCTCCTACATTGCAAAAATTTTAAATAGAAGAAAATAAATGATAGAGAAAAATATATATTTTTGAATTGATTGATAGGGAGTATGAAGAGTGATCAATAAGTTGTAACTTGCTTGGCTTAGTATTGTTCAGTTTCTGTTTTTGTTTCAAGAAAGATCCTTCAAGACGAAGAAGCATTTTGGACAAAATGCTATTCTATAACTAGAAAATTAAAGGAATTGTAGATACATGCTGAAAAATGTATCTTTTAAAATTTTTTGTTGCCATACCTAGAAGATTTAGATTCCAGGATTTATCTTTTCTTGAGCATTTACTTAGTAATAGCTGTAGGAAATATGCAATGGTTTGTTTTGTTATAAACACTTTTTTTTAGAAGTTCATGAAAATCAGTTTAATAAGAATAACTGAGAAAATAAAACCCATATACCATAATTTATATTAAACTAAATCTTAAAAATCTTTCTTCTCTTTTATTGTACTTCCTATATGTACTTAAAATGAAAAATGAAGCTTTATATGTAAATCAGAAATGGCTTTGATTATATGTAATGGAAAATCCCAACAGATGGCCAAAAAGCAAATTTAAAAGAAATTCCTTTGCGTCACATAACAAAATGACTAGAATGAAGCCATTGTCTCTGAAATATTCTTAGCCTTTTTTTGCATTGTAACAAGATAGCTGTCATCACTTCAGTCTTTAAAGTCTTGGCAATGTCAGGAGAGAAGCTTTGCCAACCACTTTTATCTAGGAAAACACAATGTTCTCAAAGCTTTCCAAGAGACCTTTTTTTACTTCTCACCTGATGAGTTCTAATTTATAGGAATCCTGAAATATTAAGACTTGGCATTTTCAAGCTGATATGTACATACAAAAAGAAGAAGGAGGATAAATTAATAATTCATCCAACAGCATCTAAACAAGCATATTCTGTACATTTTAAAAGTTCATAGATGTAGCTAATAACAGATTAAGGAAAAAAAAGCATGTATCTTGGAACTTCAATATAATTATTTTGTCAGTCTGCTAATATAATATGCCTCAAGTTACCACTACTGGAATCAACAGAAAATGATTGGTGTATTGAAAAATGAAATCTTACAAATTAAAAAGAATTGTGGAAAAATTTTAATATGGTTGCTTAACTTTATTTTCTTGACATTAATGTAGATGATTTGTTAAGCATTCAAATTATACTACCCTGAATTATAGTAGATAAATGAATCTGAAATAGACTAGTGAAAGCCAGTGATTTTGCCCAATAGGTGATGCTTTTATTTTCTTCCAGCATTACTTTATAGTTTATTTATTATCATTTCAAAACGTCCTTAAGCTTTTTTCATATCTATTTTGTTAGCATAGAATGATATTGATTGCTGTATATTTCTAAATAGTGTAGCTTTCTATAAAGACACCTAAGGTAACAGAAAATATTGATCCAAAATATAGAATCTATATGTAAAATCCACAACAAGAATGCATTCAATTGAATATTCAAATATTTGATATTACTATATTTTAAAATGTGCTATTGTTCAATAATGCAGATATGTTCACATGTACATAAATCTCATAAATGACTCTTGATTCATGATCTTTCATAAGTAAATGTTGATAGAAGTGACTACCTCTTTTCCACTCTTGATGTTACCTTACTGTTTGGCAGAATCTCCACTGCCTGAGAATCCTGGCTTCTACTTTGTCCTCACTCATGATGTAATAGTTGATATGTAAACATTTACCTAATTAGTGAATTTTGAATAAGATACTGACAATGAGTAGTCCAATCTTGCCTTGATGTTGTTTTCATTTTCTTTCCTCCCACTACAGATCCTTATTTCCAAGGAGACATGCATTATGCTTTGTTTCTTCATGCCTTAAGTTTTATACATTTATATCACAGTATAACTATATACCATTGTCAATTTCATCACAGTACTTTGATCTTCAATAACTAAATCCTGTGATAATTTTAACTCTTTAAAAAGCAAAGCTAGAGGCATTACACTACATGATTTTAAAATGTTACAAAACTATAGTAATCAAAACAGCAAGATACTGGCATAAAAACCGACATATCAACCAATGGAACAGGATAGAAAGCCCAGAAATAAATCCATGCATTTAAGGTCAATTAATTTTCAGCAAAAAAAGCAAGTGCACACAATGGGAAAAAGATAGTCTCTTCAATAAATGGTGTTGGGAAAACCAAATGTCTACATGCAGAGGATTAAAAGTGTACCCTTATCTTACTCTATACACAAAAATTAAGTCAAACAGGATTAAAACCTTAGATGTAGAACCTGAAACAGTAAAATTGCTAGATGAAAACACAAGGAAAAAAGCTTTATGACACTGGACCAGGTAATGACTTTGTTCTTTCAATATGACCCCAAAAGCACAGGCAACCAAATCAAAAATAGACAAAGGAGATTGCATCAAACTGAAAAGCTTCTGTACATCAAAAAGATCAATTAACATAATAGACAATCCACAGATTCCCCTTCTAGAAAAACATTTGCAAAATATACATCTAAGAAGGAGGTAATACCCAAAATATATAAGGAACTCAATTCAATAGCAAGAAAAGAAACAATCAAATTAAGTTCTAGCAAGCAAAATGGAAAAATGTCCCCTTCTGGGAAAATAGCATCATTACATTTTACTCCTGACAAGATATATTAGGCCAATTTTGAATTGTTGTAAAGAAAAGTTTGAGACTGGCCAATTTATTAAAAAAGAAAAAAAAAAACAGGCTTAATTGGCTCAAAGCTCTGCAGGCTAAACAGGAAGCACGGTGTCAGCATCTGCTTCTGGAGAAGGCCTCTAATGATGGGATAGGGAAATGGGAAAGCCAGCATGTCACATGGTGACAGTCAGAACAAGGAAGAGAGGGAGGAGGTGCCACACAATTTCAAACAACCAGATCTCACAAGAACTCACTTTCTCCCTGACAGAACTAAGGGGGATGGTGTTAAACCGTGAGAAACTGCCCCATGATCCAATCACCTCCTATCAGGCCCCATCTCCAAAGCTGAATATTCCATTTCAACATAAGATTTGGTAGGCAAAAATATCCAAATCATAGCATAACATATTATGAATATCCATACACATTAATATAAATTAATAAAATCATATTTTAAAGTTGTATAATTATTGTAGTATAGATGACTTACAATATTACACAATGATTTCTCTATTAATGGTAATTCAGAATTTTTCCGCATTTTTATTACTAAAAATACAGTAGAATAGCCATCCATTTTGTTATGGGTTAAATTACATTCCCCCAAAGTTTATGTGTTGGAGTTCTTACCCTCACTACCTCAAGATGTGACTGTGGTTGGAGAAAGCTTTTCAAAGAGTAATTAAGTTAAATGAGCTCATTAGAGTGGGTTCTAATCTGATGACTGGCGTCCTTATATAAACAGAAGATTAGGACACAGATATGTACACAGGGAAGACCATGCAAAATGACAGCCATCTACAAGCCAAGGACAGAAGTCTCAGAAAGAAACCAGCTCTGCTGACATCTTGATCTTGGACTTGTAGCCTCCTGAACTGTGAGAAAATAAAAGGCTATTCTTTTTATTATTTATTTATTTATTTTTTCTTATTTATTTATTTTTTTGAGATGGAGTCTTGCTCTGTCACCAGGCTGGAGTGCAGTGACGCAATCTCAACTCACTACAGCCTCCGCCTCCCAGGTTCAGGCAATTCTCCTGCCTCAGCCTCCCGAGTAGCTAGGACTACAGGCACACGCCTCCACGCCCAGCTAATTTTTCTGTATTTTTAGTAGAGATGGGGTTTCACCATGTTGGCCAGGATGGTCTTGATCTCCTGACCTCATGATCCGCCCGCCTTGGCCTCCCAAAGTGCTGGGATTACAGGTATGAGACACCGCTCTCGGCCAAAAGGCCATTCTTTAAGCCACCCAGTCTGCGGTACTTTGTTATGGCAGCCCTAGCAACTTATGTACCTGAATCCCATTTTTTAAAGAGACACATTTATTATTTTGCTTTATGGATATTTCTATACAGATGAGCTTCAATAGTGGAATTGTTGGGTTAGTATGTATATAGACTTTTATTTAAATAAGCACTGGCAGATTTCTTTCTATAATGTTTATAACAATATGTACTATAAATGTTTATTTCCCAAGGCTTTCTCTTCTGAAGATTTCTACTAGTTTAATTATTAAAGGTTGATATGTACATCTATGAATATATACATTTATGCATATATATATAGTACACACATATACATATATGTCAATTTTATTTCCCAATAGCTACTGGCAAAATTGACACTTTTTTTGTTGCTAGCCATTTAAGTTTGTTTGTTTGTTTCAGCCAATTTTTTGTTCATATCATTTTCACAACTTTTTTGGCTAGTAGTAATTTTGCTTGTTGGTTATGTATTTTTCCAACCTTTAATTTTAATGTTTTTAGTCTTTAAGTTTTCTGGGAGTAACGTATAAATTTCACACAGCTGCAATATATTTGGATTCCCTAAGCTGATATTCTCTCACTTTATTTTTATTATAAATAAAAATTTTCAAAAGACAATTTGACAAAATCTAAACTTCTGTCTCTCCCCTCTCCTACGGCTTTGCCCCCTTATTACCCTCTCCCTCTTTCTCTCCCTTTCGCTATTGTTTTCTCCTCAAATGATGAAACAATATGAATGTCTTAGAGTACCTAAAATCTGTATGATAGCAAATACCAACATGCTATTACAAAAAGATCTCACGGTTTTGGTCTATGTGTGGTAATTTATTTCCATGCTGACCCAAGCTAATAGGAAAGCTCTGTTCTATTTGGTTATGCAGGAACCTTGGTCCCTATTTTCTTGTTGCTGTATTATTTCCTGGGACATTGATCTCATTTTTACTCTAATTTCTGCATTCAAGGTGAAAGGTGATCACTGCCGCAATCACATTGCAGACCATGGAAAGGGAGCAAAGACGAACTCCTGAGCAAGCAACTTTTCTTTAATTTGCAGATATTCTGAAAATTGACCACATCAGATATGCTTACATCTAATTAAACTGAAATCTAATCACATAAACACCAATGGCTGAAACAGAGGCTGGGAAATCTACATTTTAGATATGTTTTATCTACAGATGTACTAATTTGCATTTGCCGGGGCACTGTAAAATCTCTGAGTGAATTCTCTTTCTTATGCTCCCTGAATTTGAGCATTTCTGCCCATTTGCAATTTCAGAAAATTGTCTAACTTTGTTCGTTTGAATATTGTGTTCCCAAAGCAGTACATTTTCTGGGAAATCTGAAATATGTTGACCTGTGTCATTTGGGATTCTATTTCAATTTACCTCTGTTTTATATATTGCAACTGTTTAATCTCTTAGTGCTTTATTATGAATTACTTCTTCATATCTTTCTTTTTACTAATTATCTATAGATTAATCTAACTTTCTACTTTATATAGCCATTTCATTTTAATCTCAGTGGCTAATTTACTCAACATAAATATATACAGATATAAAATTATGTTATATGAGTTCTATTTTACTTATTTCTAAATGTTTCAATGCTTTTTTCATAATGCAGCCCCCATCATGGATTCTTTATGTCTTAAATACTCATATATGTATGCATATATATTTATTTATTTTTAAATCTGTCTAAGCTACTTTAATTTGAAATTTGTTGGTGTAAATAATTTGGCTGTTGATTGTGTTGGCAGTCTTATTTTCTGAAGCTCTTCATGAGTTCTGACTTGGGATTATTTATTTATCTTTAGATCGCTATTATCAGTGCTAATTGAGTGAGGTTTGATATGAACTTTGTGGTTGGGCTGTGGAAAGGATCCCCACTTGGTCCAGAGTGTGAGAGTAAAATGGGTCCCACTCTTGCTCGCTTGCCTGTGGAGCCTCATACCCCTCTGGGTTGGCATTTGCTTCTGCCATTGCAGGTTCCAAGTATAGGCTTGCCTGGCCCAGCTCTGCTAGCTTCATTGATTCCCACCCTTGCCCTACACCTCAGAGGCTGAACTAGGGACCTCTGAACCACTGAGTGTTCCATGGGCCAACCTATCACCTGGGACACCCAAGTACCCCACCTGGTTAACAAAGGTCAAGCATAAACCCACTGTCACTGCTGCAGTTGGCTGTCACATGCCAACAACCTATGGGCATGAAAGTCAACCTGCACAGTCCATCACATCTGCTGACAGAAGTGCACAGCGCTTGGGAAAAAGACAAGCTTCTCACTACCTCTGCTCTCTGCTACTGCCATCACCCACATCATCCCAGCTACCCAGGAGGCTGTGAGCCCACTCACCTGCCCAGTACACGACTACTACAGCTGGCATTTGAGAATGCCGCCACCCTAAGGCTATTTATAATCAAGGAAACCACAGTGAGTATTCTCCACTGAAGCACCCCAGAAGCAAAGCCAAATGACCTCCATCAACATGTGTCCTAGTCACATCCTGAAAAAAAAAGTCCTGCCCCAATGAAAGTAAATTGAAAAAGAAGAAGTGACTGTTTCTTCAGGTGTGAAGAAATCAGTGTAATAATACTGGAACTATGAAAAAGCAAAATGTTATGACATCTTCAAAGGGAACACAGTAATTCTCTAGCAATGAATCCTAAAAACATGAATTTTTGAAATGATATGAGACATTGTCTCTATATGCTATGTTTATTTTTGTTTCAATTCTACTAGGTGAACCAGAGATATTATCAGTTCATACACATTATATTCTAGGTTGAAGCTGCTGAACCAAAGATATAGTATGAGTGTAAACTGCTAAATTTGCTTAAACATAGAGTTTTGCCAAAAAATTTTAGTTTAGATTTTTTTTTTCCTCTTATCCCAACCCAAACTTTTAAAGCAAGGGACTAGACAGGAAGAAAACACACACACACACACACACAAAACAAACAAACAAACAAAACCTTTGTAATCTCTCTGTGGTAGTTGTAAACATGTTTGGCCTTTTGGTGGCATTTATTTTTAAGCTTCACCTTTCTTATCTAGAATCATGGCCTCATCTGATGAATTTCTGTAGGCATGTAATCTTAGGTCCTTCTATTATTGGTACAGGAATAGGCATGTTCACTCACACTTAACACTATGTTTTTAAATAATTTTTAAATTGAACTTCAATATGTTCCTTATTTTTTTAATTCAGTCATGCATTTAAATGGATACAGGCAATATTTTATTAAGTATCTCTAGGCAAATTTTAGCACAAGGTCTTACATGTTTCATTTAGTTTGTTTTATTGCTAGAAACAATTTATGACTGATTTATGTGTGAATAGCCTTGTTTTATGCTTTGAAAATGCCCTCTCAAAAATTCAATTGTGGAAACTTAATTGCTAATGTATTAAGTATTAAGAAGTTGGCTCTTTAAAAGATGATCACGTCATGGGAGCGCCACCCTTGTAAATGGGAAAGTTCTTATGAAAGAGGCTTCACTCTGCACTCAGCTTTCTTGTCGTTCTATCTCTGCTTTTTGAGGACACAGTACCCTTCCCCTACAAAGAATGCAGCAACCAAGCATCTTGGAATCAGAGAGCAGCCCTGACCAGACAACCAAACATGCCAGTGCCTTGACTTTGAACTTTGCAGCCTCCAGAACTGTGAGAAAACAAATTTCGCTTTTTATAAATTATCCGGTCTCAGGTATTTTGTTATAGCAGCACAAACAGGATACCTTTGTAATCTTCTCTGTATCGGTAGAGACTGTATGGTCTGCTTTATGTGAATGGCTGCATACAACGCTAATGTTCTCCATTGAGGCTTTCTTATGGAAGAAAAATTAAGGACTAGCCCTGTTCACATAGGAGTAATAATTAAATAATATTATAAGAGGGTAGATACTGAGCCATAGGCTGGTACTTTCACTAGATTAGCCATTCTTGTGTGGATTTCCATGCAATGGAGGTTTAGCTCCATTGCTTTCTTTTTTGCGGGGAGGACATCAGGACCAAAAGTTGTAAAACTTTTGCAAAAGAAGCCTCAGTGGAGAGCACTCGCATAATGAGTAAATCCTTTCTTTTTTTTCAGAACAGGGACAAAAGCAGAAATCAGGTTGTCTTTATAAACAAGTAACAACATATGTTAATCAAATATTTTTGTGGATTTTTAAATTCCTTTATTTGTAAAATGAGCCAAAAATGACTTTAAAAGTACCTTTTGCCTTTCGGTTTCTATGAATCATAGCAAGTTGAGTATATTTTGTGGTAGAAGATTAGTTTTGTGCAGTCATACTATGTAGATAATTTAATATCAAACCTATTTAGTAATAACATATAATTTTCAGACCAATAACTACAGTGTTATTTATGTAGGCTTAACACGCAAAATGGTTGTGTTTTGAATTATGACCTAGAAAAATTAAGCAACAATCTAATGGTTTTCACCGACATTTAATTCCACAATAACTGATTACAGTATTATTTTTCCATTATATATTTGAGCCCAATATAACTTTATAGTGTTATAAATAATTTAGCTTTCTTTCTTAGTGTTTCTTTTGGTATATCAATATTCTATAGTATTCATGCATTGCACTTATATTTTTTATGTTAACATAATTTATCTTATTTTACATTTTAATCACGTTGTTATATTCTTTAAAATTCAACTAGCGTATTAATTTAACTTTATTGGCATAATTTATCTACATTATTTTCTCTTTAATTTGTAGAGGTGGAAAGAAACATTTAATGTATTCATGTTACAAATTGATGTCCAACAAATCTATGCTTATGGAAACAATAAATAAGAAACTTATTTCTAAAAATTATGGCATTATTTTAATTTCATCTTAAAGTGAAATTTAAAAAATAATACCCTTGAAGTTTTAATAATTTGACACTGATTTTTACTGAACTCTGGTCTAATTTTAATCATATATGTAAAGTTTATACATTTAATGAAGAACAACTCCATCCTATTTTCAAAAAATCTGTTTTAAAATGTCTAGGTAATTTCCATGAAAACATATTTACCTAAATTTTGCAATAAGAATACAATTTATAAGGTTCAAAACTAAAATGACTACTCTTAAATTAATGCAGCAATTATTCGATGTTCCAACAACATCCTGATAAAATATGTAACAAATTTTGTTTTATCTTCAACTATTGTTGCTTAAAGTGAATACTTCTTTTAAATATTTTGATATTATAATTAATTTAAATATTTTTTATTTTTAAGTATCTCCTTGTTTGTTATAGTAGTAAACATTGTACTATTCTTTATGTCTATCTAAGAATTCCCTGATTTAGTTTGTTTGTAGCACTGAGATATATAATTTAGAATGAAAATGTGTTTACTATTCAGTTGTATCCAAAAGATTTATTTAATAATAGAAAATGGTGTAATAGTTATTATACATTCAACATATATTTACTTTGGGAAAACTGAAAAGGTTGTTTATATATATTATAAAATATGTGTAAATAATATAAGAAGTAAAGTTATCAGTAATAAAATTAATAAAATAAATTAAAAGAATATATATTGATAACTCAATGTTGTAAATGAGAAAAACATGTTTTAGGTGTCAATGTAAAAAATAAAAAGAAAAGTTAAATAACTCATGTTCTCTGATGGAAGTGTTGTAAAGCTCATTAAACATGGGCAAATACAAAATCCATAACCACCTGAAAAAAAAAGCCAATAAATAATAACTCAAATTGACAATTAAAATTAAAAAATTCTCTGAAAACCTTGTAAACATGTCTTACAGTAATAACATATAGAGTGGGAAATACTGTAAACTATTGACTGATAAACAACTAATAAACTATTGACTTTTTTCTTTTTTGAGATGAATTCTTGCTCTGTTACCCAGGCCGGAGTGCAGTGGCACAATCTCGGCTCACTACAACCTCTGCCTCCCGGGTTCAAGTGATTCTCCTGCCTCAGCCTCCTGAGTAGCTGGGATTACAGGCAGGTGCCACCATACCTGGCTAATTTTTGTATTTTTAGTAGAGACAGGGTTTCTCAATGTTGGTCAGGCTGATCTCGAAATCCTGACCTCATGATCCACCCGCCTCGGCCTCCCAAAGTGCTGGGATTACAGGCGTGAGTCACGGTGCTTGACCATTTTTAATAGTAAGCAAAAACATACTAACTAATGATTAATTTGGGGGAAAGGAAAACAGAATATGATAATGATTTAAAGATATAGCCTAATTGATTAATATATATTGTGGCTGATAAATAGAAATAAAAACAAGAGGAAATAAAAAATATCATGGATTTATAGAAGACATCGATGATAAATATACTTTCAGAAAATTTGACAAAATAATACTAAAACTGTTTATTAATATTTGTTTTTAGCTGGAGATTATATGTATAAACTCTAAAGTGTGTTTTTACATCCTGATCAGATGCAAGAAAAAGTTCAAATTAAACCCTCTTCATACCATGCACGAGAAAAATTCATTTCAGAATTTTAGAACATAGGTTTAGTTTGAAAAAAAAAACAAGTAAACAAGAACTAAAAGAATAAATCAGTAATAAACATAAATAGGTCTTTCCAATCCTGGGCTATCTGAACTTTAAAAAGTTGAGCCAAAAAAAAAAAGAAAAGAAAAAAACAACAACAACATGTTTTAGTACTTGTATTTAGAGATTAAGGGCCTGTATTAACCAAAAATTTATGTATATATTCATTGAAGCTCTGATAAACAAAATTTATTCAGATGATTCTTCTTAAAAATCTCAGAAAAATACTGCAAATGCCAGAAATATTGGGAGGTTGAGACTGGCATAATGGAAGCCCATTTTCATAATTTCAGGCGTCAAAGGCAAAACTTATTATTAGGGATTAAGTAAAACAAACAAGATGATGATGCAGTTTGAAATTTAGAATATATTGTATGCTTCATTCTTTAATAGTTCCAGATAATTAGGCAGTAAGTAGAGCATAAGTAATACCTTCTTATACCTGGATATTGGACTAGAAAATCTTCTCTCTGGGAGTGAGACCACTGCATGTAAAAATGTATTGGATATGTACAATAATGTTTTATAAGAAGAACATTTTTAATAATGTTAATTATTTTACTACTTATTCTCTAAATAGTAACAATAAATTGCTATAAGTTGAAAACCAAAAAGCAAATAAAGAAGAATATTATCGCAAAATGTTTGTTATGCCAAGTCTAAGTTTTATTAAAAAAAAAAACAAAATATCAAAGAAATGTCAAATGATCTAGCAAAATTTAAAAAAAAGTACTTAATTCAAAAATGTGAAAACTATAGAATTTAGTTGGTAATACATATATAAAATGTTTTAAACTGTGTAGAAAATTTTTTTAATAGGACAAATCTTGTACTGTATGATGTCTAATAAAGTCTTATTTTTGGAAGTCAAAAATAATAACTTTTTTAAATAAGAAAAGGTATTTCATATATATATCATATATCTATTTTATATATATATTTTATATATTTATATAATATAGATGTATAAAATATATATTATATGGTGTCTTGCTCTGTCGCCCAGGCTGGAGTGCAGTGGCGCAATTTGGGCTCACTGCAACCTCCGCCTCCAGGGTTCAAGCAATTCTGCCTCAGCCTCGAGTAGCTGGTATTACAGGCACCTGCCACCACGCCGGGCTAATTTTTGTATTTCTAGTAGAGACAGGGTTTCACCATTTTAGTCAGGCTGGTCTCGAAATCCTGACTTCATGATCCACCTGCCTCTATCTCCCAAAGTGCTGGGATTACAGGCATGAGCCGTTGTGCCTGGCATATTTCTTTTTAAAAAATAACTAAATTTTATGGTAAATATTGTGGAGTCTATATCAAAAAACATATATGAACCTATATGGATTCAAACAAAACAGGAACATGAAAATACCAAGTAAGTTTTGATTCTGGTGAAAAATAAATGAAATAAATCAAAGTGTCATGAGAGATCCAACCTCTGATGCTATATTTACAGTGAGTGCATAGCTAAGGAACAAGTTCCATTAGGGTTCAAAATGTAAGTTAATTACTTTTTTAAAAATATTCTTACATGTAGAAATTTAAGTCTAGATATGGAAGAAAGGGGAGGTTGTAGAGGAAAGGTAAACATTTAGTTTTGCAGACGCTGCCTAGAATCTACACAAGCCTGTTTTTTGAGAGTCTGAAACACTTATTTGTGTTCAACTGATCTATTTTATTTAAGTTAAAAGTGCTAGAAATCTACTGGAAACAAAATAAGAGAAAGAAAAATTAAAAAAAAACAACAACATTAATAAAGATATTTAAAACAATATAGCCATGTATTTGTGAGAGCATTAAAAGTACTTGTGTTACTTCCAAACTAGAGATTGATTAATCCAAAGAAACTCACGGATTTCTGTTCTAGCCATGATAGACTAGCTATATTAAATTTATCTTTCTGCTTTAGACAAATATGAAACTTAAATTGAGTATGTACTAAAAGGAAAACTCTGGCTGGATGCGGTGGCTCATGCCTGTAATCCCAGCACTTTGGGAGGCCGAGGCAGTCTGATCACAAGGTCAGATTATCGAGACCATCCTGGCCAACATGGTGAAACCCT
Organism: Pongo abelii; assembly: GCF_028885655.2. Lineage (NCBI taxonomy): Eukaryota > Metazoa > Chordata > Mammalia > Primates > Hominidae > Pongo > Pongo abelii. The sequence goes on from NC_071989.2 coordinate 29,107,221, forward strand.
GTCTCTACCAAAATACAAAAAAGTAGCTAGGCGTGGTGTTGCGCCCCTGTAGTCCCTGCTACTCAGGAGGCTGAGGCAGGGGAATTGCTTGAACCTGGGAGGCGGAGATTGCAGTGAGCTGAGATCGTCCCACTGCACTCCAGCCTGGTGACAGAGCGAGACTCCATCTCAAAAAAAAAAAAAGGGAAAATTCTTTTTGTTAGTTTTGGGGAGTAAGAAATGCCAGGTTGTATCCTTGAAATAAGAGAGGCAATTTGGGTCAGTCAAATATTTGTCTCAGCTTCTCCAAGGAATATTTCCTGGCTTGAAAGCAGGAAGATATGAGCAAATATAAATAATCTTCCCATGCAAAGAAGGAAAAAGTCAAATTTCAGACAGCTGAGGTGGCTTCAGATTGGGATTCAGGTACCAGATGCGGGAAGCCAAGGAGAAGGAAATCCAGAAAACTAAGAAAATTTTCCTTTTATTTTCAGAATTTTTTTCTTTCTCTCTCTTTCCTTTTTTTTTTTGTCTTTTGAACTACAGGTGCACATAGTGACACTTGAGGAGACTGGTAGAGAGCAGCTGCTGGTTGGAATGCACCTGAGTATATTTTAGCAATTGCACAGAGAGTGGAATATAGCAGGGCTTTGGTCTTAGCCAGAGCAGAGATTCCTCAAGCACCCCAGACACTCATTTGAGGGTGCATTAGAGTCATACCCTAGAAGTAAAAGCTATTTTCTATTAGGGGTTAAGAAAGCAAATAAACCACAAATCAATCATATAAAAAACCCTTCCATATTTCCTTAAAAAAATAACTATAAAAAAGCATTGGTAGAATTAATGAGAATTGCCAGTAATTTAACTATCTGCCAGCAAAAAATAAGCCAAAAATTCTTTACAGAAAGGCCTCTAAAATATATTTTCAAGAATCTTGATTAATAATTTCTAACATATACAGAAAATCAGAATAAAGTGATTGATAATGAAAATATAAAATAATAAGCATAAAGCAACCCAGAGATGATCCAGACATTACAGTTAGCAAAAATAAAAAAATTAAAAGAAAGATGAACAAAATAAATAAGATGGAATATATATTAAAAAAGTACAAAATATATTTAAAAAACAAAAGTTAATAAATTATTGGTTGATATAAAAACAAACTTGGTAAAGAAAATAAAAATAGTAAATTGAAATAGTAAAAGAAATGTTAAAAGAAACTGGTGAGTAGCAAAAATGTGCAAAATAAATAAAAAACAATGGGAAATACAAAAATAAAAATTGAAAAATATGAAACAGTAAAAAAGAAAGAAAAGAAGTAAATCTAATCTACTTGTAATTGGGTTTCCAGAGGAGAAGCAAAGAAAATGAGACAGAGCATTATTTTGAGAAATAATAGTCAAGAGAGTTCTATATTTGATTTTTTAAAATCAACGGATTCAAGAATTCAGCATATTTCAAAACAAATAAAATCACTGTATTAGTTTGTTGTCACAGTGTTACAAAGATAGTCCAAAGTCTAGGTAATTTATAAAGGAAAGAGGTTTAATTGACTCACAATTCCACAAGGCTGGGGAGGCCTCAGGAAACTTAGGGAAAGGGGAAGCAGGTATGTCTTAACAGGCGCAGGAGAGAAAGAGAGCCTGTGAGAGCACAGGAAAAACTACCATTTCTAAAACCTAGTTCTCCTGAGAATTCACTCACTGTTAGGAGAACAGCATAAGTGAAACTGCACCCATAATCCAATCACTTCCCTCCCTCTAAACGTGGGGATTACAATTCCAGATAAGATTTGGGTGATGAGACACAGAGCCAAACCATATCAATCACAATTGCAAACAAAATGAATATTATAATACTAACAAACATCAAAGACAATGAGAAAATCTCTAAAAGCAGCTGGAGAAAACAGCAAGAATCATTAACTTTTAACAGAAACTATGAAAGACACAAAAAAATAGAATTATATCTTCACAAATTATTTTGAATTGTCTCCAAAAATTAAAGTAAGAATACTTTCTAACAAAGCTGAGAAAATTATTAAACAGCATTCTTCCTTTATAAGAAATATTAAACATGTCTGTCAAGTTAAAAAAGAATGATTTAATATAAGAATGGAGAGGCTAAAAGAAATACACCACTCTGGAAACAATAAAATAATTGAGTAAATATCAAAATACATTAGCTGTTTACATTTTAAACAACAGCAAGGCTGGGTGCAATGGCTCACACCTTTAATCCCAGCACTTTGGGATGCCAAGGCGGGTGGATCACTTAACGTCAGGAGTTCAAGACCAGCATGGCCAACATGGTGAAACCCCGTCTCTATTAAAAATACAAAAATTAACTGGGTGAGGTGGTTCACGCCTGTAATCCCAGCTACTCGGGAGGAAAGGCAGAAAATTAGTTTGAACCCAGGAGGCAGAGGTTGCAGTGGGCCCAGATCATGCCACTGCTCTCCATCCTGAGTGACAAAGCTAGATCTAAGACTCTATCTCAAAAAAACAAATAAACAAAACAATAGCAGTATCTTGTGGAGTCATGTTTAGAAGTAAAATGACAAAAATAGCAACATTGAGAAATAAATGGAAATTGTTGTATTTTTTAATATAATAAGAGAATACATTTAAGATACATAAATTAGATACAGATGCACGTGGTAATTTACAAGGTATTTGCTAAATATAGTGATACTAAAAATTATGACAAATATTAGTAAAGGAGAAAATTGAATAACCAAAACCTGATTAATGCAGAAAGTGAAATAAAAAATGATAGGAAAGGAGAAGTACAACAAAACAACACCTAAAAACAAGAGCATCAACAACAGAGGAAGAAAACAGAACATGGAGAAAACAAGTAATAAAATAGCAGACCTAAACAAAAATATATAAGTAATTGAATTAAACGTAAATAGATTCAGTACTACTTCAAGCAAAACACAGTAGATTATGAGATTGAATTACAAATAAATGTAACTACATACTGCTTGAAGAATACATGTTAAATAAGGCAATGCTGTAGGTTCAAAGCAAACATATACAAACCAAGTGACATGGCTTTATTACAAAAAAAGACAAAGTGGTCTTTCAGAAAAATAAATATGATAAACATTAAAGAGAGCTATTTCATAATTTTAAAATGGTCATTTCAACAAGAAGATATAATCAAATTTTGTATGTACCTAATAGATCTTTATTTTAAGTAAAGAAATAAGTGATAGTAATTTGTGGCTTTAAGTGCCTATGTTAGAAGAAAGTGAAGCTTGAATATCAATAATGTCAGCTTAAAAGCCAGAAATAAGATGAGAAGTTTAAATTTGAAGAAAAACAGAAAGCAGGAAAATTTTTAAAATGAGAAAGCATTGAGCTAGAAAACAAATATACTGTAGAGAATATCAGTGAAGTAAAATTTTGCAGCTGTAAAATGATATGACAAAACCTCTCAGGACTGATCTAGAAACAAGAGAAAACAAATTATCAATATCCCGAACAAAATAGGAGATATCCATATAGATTTTACAGTTAATGAAAGAACATTGAAGGATACTATAAATAATCTTTTTGCCAATAAATTTGAAAATTCAGATGAAATTTACAAATTAATTGAAAGTTAAAATTTACCAAAATAGGTACAAGAAAAAATAATCTAAAAATTACTTTATATGTAACAGAAATTAACATTTTTATTAAACACTTTACTCAAAGAAAATTCCAGGATTGTGTAAGTACAATGACACAACTCTATTTCACAAGTCAGAAAAATGCCTTTTTTCATGTTAGTCTTAAATAAATTTAGTGAGCACAGAATTTTTAATTGGCTACTACGTTACATCAACAAATGGAAGATGTTTAACTCTTCCTCGGCTTCCGTTGTTGCTGTTGAAAAATCAGCTTTCAGTGACTTGTTCCTGTGAAGTTAATCTGTTTGCTTTTTTTCTCTCTATTAATGTTAAGATTGTTCTCTTGTACTTGCTTTGACAGCACATACAATAAAATTTGCAATGTACAGCAAAGATTAACTGACCTGCTGCAAGAAGATGACACACAAATTTATGAAGATGGTTCTTTTTATTTTCCTTAAATTTTAGGTAATTTCCCAATGATGCATATTTTCTTTCTATTTTTTCAAAGTCTTTGTCAATTTTCCACGTTTCTGCCAAAATTTTACAGTTTGGCTTCTACCTCACTCTAAATAAAAGCATGATTGTTTTGTAGTATGTGTCTGATAAATGTAAAAATTCTCCTGTTGAATTCTTCTATTGTTTATCCTGTCTTTTGTTTCCTATTTATGTTGACATGTAGTCTAATGGTCCTTATTATTTTGGTTGGATGCTGGACATTATGGTTTAAATTTATTTTTAGAAAAACAATGTTTGATGTATAGGTTTTTTTTTTATCTCTCCTAAGAGAATTATTTTATTCTGTCATTTACTTTGTGTCACTAACAATAGATCATCATTTTAATCTAAACACATGGCTTGAGATTTTGAAAGGAGATATATTTTACTTCTCATTCACCCTACATTTTAAAGTGTAGACATATGTGGTTTCAGTCGGCCTCTCATTTTACCTCTTACATAGCATGAAATGCTACTAGAGCCAAAGTGGTCACATGCCAAGCTGATGTCTCTGCATTTTTGTCTTTCCATCAATCGTGGTCTGGTACTTTCAGTCTACAAATGCAACATCTCCAAAACTGAGCCCTTCTTTTCTCCATAACTCTTTGTCCTCTTGTTCTTCACTATTTGGGGAGTGGTGCTAGTCTGTACCTGTCTTATAGAAGCCTGTGACTAGAAATCTTCGTTTACTGCCCAAATTGTCAACGCTCTGAAAAAGAAAAAAAAAAAAAAAGGAAGAAAAGTACGTGAAATCTGTCTTTGACAATACAAATTCTCATGTTTGCGTTCTTTAACTTTGAATAATTATTCTCACTGATTTTCTTATCTCTCAGCTGCTCTAAAGGCAAATGTAATTGTGTTCTATCCCAGCTCAAAACCTTGAATAGGTTTTTATTACATACAGGATGAATATACTATATTGATCAATGAAAAAATAGTTTAGCTTTATATCATCTGAGAAGATTCCTGAATCTCACTGCCAGTTTAAATCCAGACTCTATCTTGTATTCTACTTTCTTCTACTATATGCTTATCTTCTCTCTCCTTCAGCTTTCTAACGTATAAAATGGTAATTATAGTAACTAACATATATTTATGCTCTACTTTCTTTATGTTACTACATGCTACAAAATTAAACACAGATATTACTTCGTGTATGACATATTTTATTTATTCCCAAAGTAAAATTTTTTTCTGCATGCTTTTTCACACTGCTATGCCTTAAAAAAGGTCACAATTTTTTTTTAATTTTAAAAATTATATTTGTAGCAAAGTCAACTTGTACATTTATGGATTCTAAGGCAAAGTTGAATAAAAGTTTAAGATAAAAACTCACACAGTATTCTAGCTTGACATGGCCTTCTTTGGGGTATTCAGTGATTGCACCGAATGTATGATTTAGCTCTGCTCTGACACTCAGAAGCACAGCTAGACATTCAATTTTCTGTCTGAGCTCTTACAGCATGATTGTCTCTCTCTCTTTTAGAATGCACTAGGCATAATATCAAGCTGTTGAATTTTACATGTTTTTCTATCCTGACCACTTTATACTAGAATGTCCTAATAAATGTCTATTGAAAAAATGCATGAATGAGTGAATGAATGAAGCTCCAGAAGAGACAAAGCCAAAATGAAAAGCCAAGACATCTTTGCATTCACAAGCTAGAATTATGTCTCACATATTCGAAGAGACTTAAAAAAATTCTCATCCAGTCATGCTTCCATTGTCACCTTTTGGAGTTAAAAAACTGAAGTCTGCCTCATGACATTAATTTCTTTAAAAATTACTAACTGAGGTTCTAGTACTATATACACAAGGCATTATGTTAAGTGATTTTCAAATTAGATGTTAAGAAATATTTTCTGCCCTTGAGGGGGGATTGAGAAGCTGCAAATGAGAAGCTATTTGCTAACCTAATAAGACCTGACCTCTTTATACTTCTTTTACATTGTAAGTACAAACTGCCCATCATCTTTAGGCTCATCTCTTTCTTGCAATTATCAGACACAGCTAGGAGCAATTAGCTGACATTTTAAATATTTTACATGGGCATCCCCATAGTTAAACTCAAATGTTCATTACATATAGTTTCCATTTTTCCACTTTTCTGGTTGTAGATGTGCCAGTTGCTTTGCTACTGCATACCAGAGGTTACCATTTTTTCATCCTCCAATAACACTTCTCTTGCCATTCACAGTCTTCACTACTGACAGACTTTGCTGCATTTTTTCAGCTTCTGTCCACTAAAAGTTATGAAGTGAATGCCAAATATTTTAGATTTTTGTTATGGCAGCATCCCACACTAGAACAATTTCTGATGCAGTGGTTTCTGCATAGCAAACCTTTGAAACTCAGTGCCCAAAGAAAGAAAAACTGTAACTGTTGTGTTCATACAAATATACAGATGAACTGGAAAGTATTCTGTCTGGCATTATGTGAAGAATCCAGCAGTCTCAATTGGGATTATTCTAGATCAGCCAGCTTGCCAACACAAAATTTAAGAGAGTGCAGACAAAATCAACAGGACCAATTACACGAAGCACAGCTAATTGCCAGCTTCTAAGAGAACTGAATAGAAATTTTCAAAAGCTGTGTGTGTGATCTTTTGACTTATATGTAATTGTTAGGAATTGTTTTAAGTTACTGATATTTAGGAGACTTTGTTTTTTTATTTTTTTTTTATTGTACTTTAAGTTCTAGGGTACATGTGCACAATGTGCAGGTTTATTACATATGTATACATGTGCCACGTTGGTGTGCTGCACCCATTAACTCATCATTTACATTAGGTATATCTCCTAATGCTATCTATCCCTCCCCCCTCCACAACAGGAACATGGATGAAGCTGGAAACCATCATTCTTAGCAAACTATTGCAAGGACAAAAAACCAAACATCGCATGTTCTCACTCATAGGTGGGAATTGAACAACGAGAACACTTGCACACAGGAAGGGGAACATCACACACAGGAGACTTTGTTTTACATCAATGGCTAACTAATTCATTATTGAAATTGAAATATTTTGAAAGAATTTTTCTTCTTTAATAAAAGTTCCTAAAATTACAGGCTAAAGCATAATAAAACAACAGCATCAGCAACAATAACAAAAACAAAATAGGCCTGTAATAAATATTTAACTGGGGGGCCGGGCGCAGTGGCTCACACCTGTAATCCCAGCATTTTGAGAGGCTGAGGCGAGCAGATCACGAGGTCAAGAGATCAAGACCATCCTGGCCAACATGGTGAAACCCCTGTCTCTACTAAAAAAAATACAAAAATTAGCTGGGAGTGGGGGCGCGTGCCTGTAGTCCCAGCTAGTCTGGAGGCTGAGGCAGAAGAATCGCTTCAACCTGGGAGGCGGAGGTTGCAGTGAGCCGAGATCGCACCACTGCACACCAGCCAGGCAACCGAGAGAGACTCCATCTCAAAAAAAAAATTAATTGGTGAATACATTGGCCAAATAGCAGTCTTGAGAGGGGCTTAGAGAAGAAAATAAAAGTGTGGTTTAATAGTCATACCTTATAAAATAAATATTTGCCCAGATGCTTAAATGTTAAAAGACATTTTGATAAAACACAAACCCAAATTAAGATAAAATTTTTTGATAAAGTAGCAATAGATATATAATTTTTAGCATAATGATATATTTAACGTGCTGAAATATTTCTACCAAGAGTTTTTCTAGGCATTTTAAATATTTAAGTGAAAGTAAAGACTTTACAAAGAAATAAAGTTTAGAAACTATTTTTTAATCGTATATAAACCATAACTATATTATTTTTAAAATAAATCCATATATAAAAGAAGAAACAATTTAAAAATAGCACATCTCCAAGCCAAAGAACCGACGTAAGAGGTTTGCATATTTTGGATCTTGATTTGTCTTCAACATGTAGTATTTGGCCTACTACACAGTAAGTACTTAATTCTTTTTTAGTTGAATAAATAAATCAATTATAAATAATGAAAAAAAAGCCATGAAATACTGGGTAATTTTTTTCTCTTTTCTGGGAGATGGCTGAAGATTGATGTTTAATCATACCTAATATTTTCAGGAATATGGCAGCAAAAAACAATCATTTTTAAACTCCATTGTTTAAGTATCTTTTCTATTTTTGCCAAATTTCAAAATTTGCTTTTTGGGGAAATGTAGGGAGCTATGAACCAGGACCTTCCTAACTCACATGATAAGGGGAATTCAAACAATAAAATATCTTCCCAAGAGTATGGCAATATGCATAATCATACTTGATGCATAAAGATTCTTTGTAAGATATTAGGATGATATAAAATAAAACAGAGTAAAAATATGTATATATAAAATACATAAAGAATACTCTACTCATTCAATAACTTTTTCTTTTTTTTTTTTTTTTTGAGACAATGTGTTGCTCTGTCGCCCATCTGGAGTGCAGTGGCGCTATCTCGGCTCACTGCAAGCTCCACCTCCTGGGTTCACGCCATTCTCCCACCTCAGCCTCCAGAGTAGCTGGGACTACAGGCGCCCGCCACCATGCTCGGCTAATTTTGTTTTTGTATTTTTAGTAGAGATGGGTTTTCACCGTGTTAGCCAGGATGGTCTCGATCTCCTGACCTCGTGATCCGCCCGCCTCAGCCTCCCAAAGTGCTGGGATTACAGGCGTGAGCCACTGCGCTCGGCCTCAATAAATATTTTTTATGTATGACAGACATTTAGTAGAACTCTTGAAATTTCTCAAGGCAGAGTGTACTTTTATGGAATGCATTTGTCACTAGTTACTTTCTAGGTGAAAGAAAAATTAAGCTTACTTCAATTTAATAACATTTTTTGATGTTTTTGTAATTATAATTTGAAAGCTACAAATTCTATTTCATTATATTTATCTGTATATTTTAACAATATTTACTTTGTTAGAATTCAATTAAAACTAAAACACATTTATTAACACATATAGTATATGCTTTTCAATAAAACTTCTAGTGCAATGTTTCCTAGAAAGGATTAGAACTGTCTTTAGATTATTATTTATACATATGCTGAGTAGATATAGCTGAGTGAAACACGATGAGTGTTATGCATCTAATTTTGAACAAGTCAACTTAAATTCCCTCATAATTTATCCTTTTAAGTTATCCTAAAGCATGTTTTATTCATGGAATCACATAGCACAGTATTAGTTCACAATAATTAATAGAATATTTATAAGAATCTGGAAAACTTACAAAATATAATGTGCTTGCAAATTCTGTTTCTGAATGAAAAATGTTAATAAGGTTATCAGGAAAATAAATCATGGAAGCGAAAACACTGCATTTGTTATTTGATAAAAACTCAAGTTATTATCATACTTACAAATACAACCTCAGGACCGTCTCTTAACTGGTTGATGACAGTCACTCCCAAACAGAATATCTCTATCCTTATAATGTTTTCACCAGCTAGGCAAGTTGAGCTTACACAATGTGGTTCACCTTGAAAATAAACAGTGTACAGCTGGCCGCAGTTATCTATTACAGCAAAATTATCCCTTTCACTAGCATTTATTAAGAACCTAGTTACATAAGTCATTTTGTTCTTGGTATTATAAAGCTACTTAAAAACAACAGAAGATGTCAAAAGTTCCCACCATCCTCTGTACAACCATCAAGGGTAATTAATATTTTAGCTAGACTGAACTAAGCCATAAAGCAATAGGTAAAAGCATTTTTGTGTTTTGTTCCTAATGAAATAATATATGTGTATCAGAGAAGACACAGAAAGTGCACAAAAGTACAAAGAATAAATTCACCATAATACTCTCACCCAGCAACAGCCATAGTTAATATATCTCCAGGATTTGTTTCTGTTTGTTTTAGTATTTGAGGTAATAGTATATATCACATCATAAATATATCCCATGTAATTAATATTATAATGAATTTCAATGTAAGAAAGATTTCTAAAAGTGAATGTTTATTGCAAAATTCATAAAGCTGTATAGCATGGAGGTTAAATTCACACTAAGGAGTCAGTCAGAGGGTGTCATTCCTTACTCTGTCTCCACCAGCTAAGTGTGTGAGCTTGGACAAACAGCTCAACTTTTCTTTAACTTTACTATAAAATGAGAATAAAATAGTTCCTATTTCACAGGCTTGTTACAAGGAGGAAACTCGCTAACTCATGCAAAGTTGTTGAAGTATACATTGTTAAATCAAAATATTTTGGTTATTCTTTTCAGGCTGTTACTATGCATTTTCAAACAGCTTTCCCTAAACAGTAAACATTCCATTCAGAAGTGAACTTACCAGTATCAATTGGGTACACACACACACACAAACACATAAATACACACACATACAAACATACACAGAGAGAGAGAGAGAGAGTATTGGGTGTATGCATAAGTGTGGGAATAATACATTAAAATAATAAAATTTAAAAATACCTTAATCATAGATTTCTTTATGTCATGAAAATAGACCTGAGACAGAGAAAAAAGCTGGAAAAGACAATAAAACATGAGCTCAACAGAACACTACTTATAACCAAGCACTATGGAATCCTCACTCTTTATATATCTCTGGGAAAACCATAATTAGATCTACATAATTTTAAATGAAAGACTCTGCATTCTTCCCCTGACATGTCTACCCATTCAGTGTCATCAGCCCAAATTCACACTATCCAAGTTGCTAGACGATCCAGATACTTCAGTTTGTAACTATTCTGAAATTGCCTGAACTTTTTATGCTATTAGGCATGAGTCTAGCTCTCCATTATGCTCTGTGGACTTTATTTATAGAGAAAAGCCTGGCCTCCATTCTTGCTGTCAGAGGCACGTTGGGCTTTACTGCTTAATAGACAGAACAGTGTGTTGACATGCATAATGTTCATGCAGGACTTGGCACAGAAAGGCTATCTGATCCACCGTCTCTATATTCTTCAACTCATTGTCGGGTTCACTTTTTAGTCACCTATCACGGAGGTTTTTCCTTTCTTGGCTGGAGATTCAATTTCTCATGCCACTCTCAGAAAGATTTCCTACAATGCCAAATTCATCTACACGAGTCCAAATTAAGTTTGAAAATGCCTTAATTAAGGAACTATTCAGGCCCATTGAGTACAAATGGCCCTACTAGAGGATGTATATTATTACTGAAAAAGACTTCACTTAAACATGTTAACTCATACATACTGTGTGGCTTATGGATTCATAATTTTTCAGTTTGCAAAATGACCCCAATTCAACCTAGCTTTTCTGAGCTGAGATTAATTTCGTTTACTGATAATTTAAACTTTACGAACATTATGACCACACCTTTTACGTACAAAAATAGAGACTTCCTACCATGCATTCTAATTGAATTCTGATAGCGCATATTTGGTAAAGTTTATAGATTTATGAAGCAGAGGGTAATAATTTTTATGACTTTTTTTTTTTGAGACAGAGTTTCGCTCTTGTCACTCAGGCTAGAGTGCAATGGTGCACTATCGGCTCACTGCAGTCTGCACCTCCCGTGTTCAAGTGATTCTCCTGCCTTAGCCTCCCGAATAGGTGGGATTATGGGCATGCGCTACCACGCCCAGCTAATTTTGTATTTTTAGTAGAGAAGGGGTTTCTCCATGTTGGCCAGGCTGGTCTCGAACTCAGGTGATCCGCCTGCCTCAGTCTCCCAAAGTGCTGGGATTACAGGCATGAGCCACCGTGCCAGGCCTATGACCTATTTTTCAATGGTTTCCCGTTGGCATGAAAGCTTCTCCAGTAAAAATAAAAATAAAACAACCAAGCAACAACAACTACAACAAACAACAACAAAAGGCAGCAAAAACAAGTAGCAATATCTGCTGTTATCCATCTACCGAATTCTGGTTTTGATATTTTAAAAAATCTAAATAAGCAGGCCTCATGAGAATGAGAAATACGCCAAAATGTGCTAGTAGGTCACGAAGTATAATTATGAGTAGTGCCATCCTCTTCCTTCCGGTCTCTTTGCATTCTGGTAATGAAAGTAATTGAACAATATATTGACTTAAGAGTATAAGAAATTTCCTGCAGGACAGTACTTGTGTTATGTTAGGAGCTAGTCAGACAGGAGCCGGGCAGGAGGGGGCCGCTCCCGCCCCCACCTCCAGGAATGTCAGGTGACCAGCAGGTGACGGTTCAGCAGTTGTTGTTTTGCCTCTCTAAAATGATAGTTGGTCGCAGCTGGCACCAGGGAGAGACCGTTTCTTGATGGTCTGGCAGTTGTCACACTAAAATGATCATTGGTGGCAGCCAGTGCCAGGGAGAGGCAGTTTCCCAAAATATAAAAACACTTGAAATTGGTAATCAGCAGCTTCCAATAAGATCTCAGGGCAAGTGAGCCTGAGCATGCGCATTAAGAGACAAAATGGCAGAGCATGAACTTCCGGGGCATTCCACCAGGTAAAGAAAGCCTCCAGTGAGCACGGGTAAAACTTCTTAAACACACTGTGCATGCTTATCTCCCAAGCGCAAGGAGGGCACCACACATGCCAGCGGCTCACCCTAAGGGAAGAATTAAGGGAAAAGGGCTTGAGATGCCAGAAGTAGGCCAGCATATAAAGTCCTAGGTTCAAGGATAAACGGGGCATTTGACCTCCAAGTTGCACATTTGGGTCGCTTCTAGGTAGATACTTTCTTTTCTTTCATTCCTGTCCTAAAGCTTTTTAATAAACGTCCATGCCTGCTCAGAAACTTGCTTTGGACTCCTTTTCTGCCTTATGCCCCTCAGTCAATTTCTTTCTTCTGAGGAGGCAAGAATTGAGGTTGCTGCAGACCCGTACAAATTCATTGCCAATAACTCAGACAGTCGCCACTCTTAACACTTTTCGCCTTGAAAGATATTTCCTCCTTTAGATGCCACTACATCCAAGTTTTCAGAAGACCACTTATCATTCTGTACATCCAGCTGCTTTTGGTTTGTGACATAAAATAGTAAGGCCATTTAATCCATGAGAATCAGCATATTGCTTTATATTTTTCATTATGAATTCTACTCTTTGTTTATGTGTGGAATGCCTCAGATGGTGGGACTGCAAGTAGCAACACATGAAACTAAGAAAATTAAATCTACAATATATGTATTATCCAGTGATAAGGATCGTTTTTTCACCCCCTCATTCCCTACTTCTATAATGTAATTTACCCAATGTCATCTACCCGCTGCTTTCAAGAAGGTGACTAACCCCTGTAGGTTATGGTATCTTACAGTGCATTCCATAATAGGCACCTAGAATAGGAAATTCACAGGCCAAATTTTATGGAGGAAAGCACAAAACTTTGAGCCCATATACAGTCCTTCAGCAAACCTGTCCACACAGTTCATCAGCCCTTTGAGTAACCCCTTAGATTGTGAAAGAAAGAAGCTGACTGATATACATAAGACAAATTATAAAGAACCTCTTCTGCAGTAAGGACTTTGGAAAGCATTTACATGAATATCAGATAGGCAGTCACGCATGCAGTGATATTTGACCCCTGCTGGGACACAGGAGAATAGGCCTTGAACCTGGAACACTCTTACACAGCAAAAAAGAGCTCTTATATCTTGCGTTGAGTATATGTGTGGGAATATCTCTTCCTGTTTCAGACTAAATGTGTATCTTTTGTTCTGCTTAAGCATGTGTGCCATATGGCTCCTGGCCAACCCCGCTACTACAACCATTGTGGACCAGAGGGGATAGGGTCCTTCAGCTGCAGAATGAGGCAGTGTGTGGAGACTATCATTCTATGTGAGCTGTGGAATGAGACCCACTGGCCATGGGAAACCAACAGATACCATTGTAGCTAATCTTGAACTGATCATCTTTAAGTAAAATGTTGTTCCATCCAATCCCTTTCCATCCAATGCCTGTGTGAGTGGTGTCTTCCTTGGTTACTTTGAACCATAGCATGGACTGACATCCTTGGGACTGTGGCTCCTGGAGGAGCAGGACTCCTCTCCTGAAAGTGATATGAGGTATCACTAGTTTATGCTGGCATACATTTTTAAGACTGTGGATCAATTTCAGGAGGGCCACCCACATATCTTTTTTCAAAATCTACCATATTTAGTTCCAGACTATTTTCTAAATTATTACCAAGATAGTACTATTTTATAGCATATATTCAGACTGTCTTAAAAAAAAGGGGGGGGTGAGAGAGGGAGGCAGTGAAATGAACTGCTCAATGTTCTGCTGACTGAGAGGATATTTTTTTCTTTACTCTGTTTGGGGCCAGCCCTTAATGGATTGAGGCAACTTGGAAGTCCACTTTCAGCTCTTTCCACACCATTGAGCAAAGCTGTCTGTAACACAATAAGATCCTTATTAACTTTCCTCAAAGGAAATTTTATGATTTACTATAATAGGAAAAACTCCATCTCTTCTAAAGCACCTATACATTTTTATTTCCCTGAATACATTTTTCTCATACACACCATGATGCAAATTTGCCTGTGGTTACATGCCTATTTTATGGCTTCCTAGGTTCCCATTAGTTTTACATTCCTTAAAGCAGGTATGGGCTTGGTTTATCTAACCATTGGCTTGCTTGCACAAAATGCTCAGTAGGAGTTCAACATACATTTTATACATTTATGAAAAAAAAGATGGATACAATAAATCCTATCAGTAGCAAATGAACCACATGAATGAGGGAAGTCAGTGTTTTTTTTTTTCTCTTAGCATTTCTTTCATCTACAGAATATTCTAACTTGATAATTGAAAAGGTCCACATAAGTTGTTTTCAGATAATTTTCATCATGTGTTCTGATAACATCCCCAGCCCTTCCATCCCCCATATCATTGCACAACTTCAGCCGTGGAATCTTAATTTTACACAATGACTTTTTACAAGAGATAGTCTTTGATGATACTTTTACTTTTTGTAATGTATCTTTCTAAATTTAAGCATACTTTTGGACTTACATAAAAGTTGCAGAATGTCCATGAATCCTACTCCCAGAGTCCTCAACTTTAAAGTCTTACTTTACTATCATACATGTGTTTATTATTAATATTTTAAAACCAAATACATAGGCCTAGGATAAACAAAGTCAGGAGCAGGCTGAGTCACTACTTTCCCTCCTTACCTTTGTTGTCTCTCCATATATTTCAGTGTTAATCCTCATAGACTGATAAATGAAGTACAGAGAAAGGTAATTATCTGAGCAGCATCAGTGGATATTCCACGTTTTCCAATTTAATAATTTGCTTTAAACTTAATATATAACAAAGGGTTTAATAATAGTTACTGTTGGGAAATACACTGCTTTTAGTTACCAGAAACTCACAAAGCTGAAATATTAAAATACTGGAGATTCAATTAAGAAGTGCTGTTTGGTATCTCTTAATATTTATCACTCTGCAAAAATGGTTCAGTCTGAGAGTATAAATGGAAAAAGATAGAATCGTATCAGCAGGACAGTGATCATAAACAGCCTCCAACAACTAAGAGCATGTCATATTTACTCAGTGCAATTTTTTACATTATTTTTATAAGAACAGTTCTTCAAGGACAGTTGCTTGTAACGTATATGGCATGAATCATATACTCTCAAAAGTGGATGTTTATGGTCTTTTTCGAAAAATAAATGCACTCATATATATATTCATTTAAATACACAAGTTTTCATAACAATGACTTACTTTCTAAGGTCAAGCTTGCTAAAAGCACAAGCTTAAGGGGCTATATTGCATTATTGGACCACATATGTGATTTTACAAGCACACAATTTTAAGATTACCTCTCTAGTTTAACATTAGAGCTACTGTGTGATATTTTTAAATTAACCACACTGGCTCCTAATTGCATTTCTCAAAATTCAGTAAAACATCACATACTATAGAGGACACGGGGAGCTTTGTGTCTACTAACTAGTCAATCTGATCAAACTTGTGTGGAGGTGAACTTAACTAGCTTAGTTCCTTTCGTTGTTGATGTGAAACCGAAAGGCAAAAACACTGAGACATTTTAAGAAGGCAACACAAAAATTCTGGCGTAAAATAGAATAGAAAGTAAACATCTTAGTTCTAATTTCTCTGAATGCTTTCCTCACTTTTCATTGTAATGTTACATATTAAAAAATCATTGGGGCCAGGCGCGGTGGCTCACACCTGTAATCCTAGCACTTTGGGAGGCCGAGGCAGGTGGATCACGAGGTCAGGAGATTGAGACCATCCTGGCTAACACGGTGAAACCCCGTCTCTTCTAAAAACACAAAAAATTAGCCGGGTGTGGTGGCAGGTGCCTGTAATCCCAGCTACTTGGGAGGCCAAGGCAGGAGAATGGTGTGGAGGCAGAGCTTGCAGTGAGCCGAGATCGCGCCATTGCACTCCAGCCTGGGTGACAGAGCCAGACACCGTCTCAAAAAAAAAAAAAAAATCAACAAAACCATTGGTTGGCTAACTTGAAATATATACTATAATACTATATCAAAGGGAAGAAATATTTTCTCAAACTTTTTAAAGTGTTGTGTTGCTATGCTTAGCTCAAAATTTGAAATTAGTAAGTGATAGGGAACTAATGAATGTTGTTTTATAAAGAAGCTTGGTATCACCACCAAATTGCAATTTCTGCTTTAAAGTCATATAAAACATAATAATTTTTTTAACTATAAGGATCCATGAATATTGCCTTTGATGAGTTAAAGTAAAATAGGCAAATATTTTTAATAGAACACAAATAACTTATTTCTACAGGAAAAACATGAATAGTGAACTATATTCAGATAAAGAATTGGTTTGCCTTAAAGACACCATTCAAAGGGAGGAGATATTTGTAACATATATATTTGATAAAGCATTCACATACAACATATACACAAAAAAGTTTTACCAATCTAGTAGAAGAGGAAAAAAAAATCACATAAAAATTGGTAAAAAATTTGAAATGACACTTTACAGAACAGGGCTTCAAAAGGCTCAATAGAAACATGAAAAGTTACTCAACTCCATTAGCCACCAGGAAAAAATGAATTAAACCTTATATGTGGTACCTATCATAACTCATGATGCAAAACATCTATAATGAAAAATAAGACAATAGAACTCAGTGCTTAAGAGAATGTCTAACAAAACATAACTGTTATATTCTGCTGTTGGAAATGTAGAATGAAGTAATCAGTGTGGAAATGTTTTTGTCAGTACCTACTATTAGGTGAACTTATACAAACACTAAGAGTCAGAAATTTAACTCTTTAGTTTATATCAAGAAAAATATCTGACCTGGCACGGTGGCTCACCGTGTAATCCCAGCACTTTGGGAGGCCGATGCAGGCGAATCACGAGGTCAGGAGATCGAGACCATCCTGGCTAACACGGTGAAGCCCCTTCTCTACTAAAAATACAAAACAAAACAAAACAAAAATTACCCTGGCGTGTTGGCGGGTGCCTGTAGTCCCAGCTACTCCGGAGGCTGAGAAAGGAGAATGGCGCGAACCCGGGAGGCGGAGCTTGCAGTGAGCTGAGATCGTGCCACTGCACTCCAGCCTGGGCGACAGAGAGAGACTCCATCTCAAAAAAAAGAAAGAAAAAAGAAAAATATCCAAAAGAACGTATTCACATATTCAGCAAAGGCAAGTCAAAAATATTCATGGAACCATTCTTAATACAATTAAGAAAAAACTCGGTGCCCACAACCAGCAAAATGGTGAAATTAATGATGATATGTTTATTGAAATAATGTTATATAGCAATGAAAATAAGTGAATTATTACTAACTAAAACAATTGAACAACGACTTAATCTTAAAAACTTTAGCTAAAGAAACCAGACACAAAATAGTGACACCACACACACACACACACACACACACATAACAGTTCAAAAACAGGCAAAAGATAAATTTATGGTGTTAGAATTTAAAGTGTTTATGACCATGCGTGGTGGCTCACACCTATAATCCCAGTGCTTTGGGAGCCCTAAGTGGGAGAGGCTCACTTGAAACCAGGAGTTCAAGACCTACCTGGGTAACATAGTGATACTGCATCTCTCAAATTAAAAAAAAAAAATTAAACATTAGCTGGGCGTGGTGGCACACATCTGTAGCCCTAGCTATTCAGGAGGCTGAGTTAGGAGGATCCCTTGAGCCCAGGAGTGAGCTTTGCTTGCACCACACTACAGTATAGCTTGGGCAATAGAATGGGATCCTGTCTCTATTTTTTTTTTTAATAGTGTTTACTTTTGGAATAGGCTGATGATTAAAATGGTGCACAAGGGGGCTTTCTAGAAGCTGGAAATATTTATTTCTTAATATGGAAGATTTCAATATATAATTTGATTGCATATAAAATGTAATCAAAGTTCATAGCTACATAAATGCATGAATACACATCAGAAAGTTAATATCTTTTGACAAGTGGAAGTAAATGTACAGGGTCAAAATGTAGTAAAATACAAGTAAGAGTGGAATGAGGTACCCTAAACAAATTCATATTGGAAATAAAAACAACGTCCTTCTTCAAATTTCAGGAAAGGCTTGTATGAAAATAGAGGACAGAACTATGATTATTGAGGTAAATTACAGAAGCCAGATTTATTTCAAAATAAGCAATTCTAGCTACCAGAGCTGTCCAGAAATTGAATAAAATATCACTTTGATAAGTGAGCCACCAAAATCATCAAACTTATTAAAAATAGTTAATTTTCATTTTTCTGAGTTTTTATCAAGTCATTTATTTTCTTTGTTTTATTTCATTTCCCTGCAACAATTTCTTACTGAGAATTCATTGGTGCTACATATTTTTCTAAGAGTATCTTGTATACTGGATTTTTTTTTATTGGCACAAATGTAGACTAAATAATATTTTTTATTATTTGTTTTAACTCAAGAATAGATGGTTGTGTTGAGAAAAAATGTTCAATTATACTTGAATATTTATATATTAAATATAATTAAATATTCCATTATACTAGTAAAGGAAGGCAGATTTTCTTTGGGACAAACAAATACCACTCCAAAGGGGTCCTGCAGAGGATAAAGATTGGGCTTAACTCTGAATACAGCTTGGGCAGGTGGGAATTTATAGCCAAGGAGCAGATTGGGATTCAGTAGATGGAAAATTGCTAAGGGGAAATATCAAGGGCAAGGGGTTTGTGGCTAAACTGACTTACAGAATTCTTGTTGAAAACCAGCCAGGTGATCAGACATCGCCTGGAGGACAGCGGAGGATGATGAACTGGATCAGATATTCAGATAATCAGATATTATAGGTGGGGAGTTCTTGTTAAACTGATTAAGTGAGGTTCTTTGTTAAAACTAGATTTTATAAGGAAGTGCTCATATGGGTCTAGAAGACATCTCAGAAGTCTAAAATTTGGCCAAGAAATGAATTTTTGCCAATAGTCCAACTAAAGTGTGACATATTAGAGTGTTAAATGTATGTGCTGTGATTTCAGACTCTCAGAATTTGAAATCTCCACAGTGTACTGGCCTAGTGACCTGGCAAATTTAATCCAACATTCTGTCCCTCAGTTTCCTCAACTGTCAAATATGGATAAAATGGGAACTACTGCATAATGTTTTTCTAAAAATTAAACATTTTATAAATAAAACCATTGAAGTATTCCTGGTTACTTCAAAAGCATCAGATATGTTAACACTGTAAATAGTATTAATGTTATTTATTTTGTTTAGGCAAGTTATTAAGTACCCAGACAGGGTCACATATTTAAAACTTTCAAGAATAATTATTTTCACATTCATAATGCTACACAGATAAATGTACATTTGTTCTGGTTCAGATGAAAGTGGGTGTAAAAATTTAAAATAAATTTATAAAAATAAATTATTATTTTATAAGAATCTTAGTGACAACCATTTTCATTTTAATTATGTTGTCCTTATGTAAAAATTAGACCACACTTTTCGGACTGATTCATGCATCTTGGATGTCCCACCTCCCTCACTGCACTGTACTATTATGTGCTTCAAAGTTGTGTGATAACAAGTCAACAACTTTTGTCCTTTGGCATGCGAAGTTATTCAGCTATGTTTCTTATTTCATGGGTCAGTTACTTTCTTTGTTCTCATCCATGAAGGATAAACCCAACATTTCTTACTGGACTGGAGGCAGGTAGTGGGATTCTTAACTCTATTGTGGATCTTGGCTTGTCACAGATGAATTGCTTCTCTATGATACAACCTGAGCAATCTATCTAGTATGTGGAAAAATGTCATCTCTGTGGAAGAAGAAACACAATTCAGACCAAAGAGAAGCTTCTTTTATTTAAAATGAATGGTGGCTATTGGTGGATGACAAATCCAGTCAGTTTAAAGCTGCTAGTTGATTGTCTGTTGAAAGATAGACACGGCTGAAAAAATTTATAAAGATGGTGTAGATGCACTATGTGTAATTTCTCTTACAATAAGTTAAACTACTAAATGTTAATAATATAATAGAAGCATAAAACTGTATTTTTGTTTTCTTTTATAAATGAAGTAAGAGAAAAATGGACATTTATATTTTTCTAAGTGTGCCAAAAATAATGGTTTGGTATATATAAACTTATAAATGTGTTTGGAAAAAGCTGGGCTGAGGGTAATTAAGGTAAGGAGGTTTCTCTCTCTTTTGTTCTTTCTCTTGTTCTCTCTCTCTAGGAAAAAGTCCTACTTTACTTCTCTAATGTCATGATATGATCAAATTACAGAATTCCTTTCAATGTTGGTAAATTCATTAATCATGTATCAGTAATATTCATTGAGATTTATGTAATAATAATTATTTAGTAAT
This sequence comes from Pongo abelii, assembly GCF_028885655.2. Classification (NCBI taxonomy): domain Eukaryota; kingdom Metazoa; phylum Chordata; class Mammalia; order Primates; family Hominidae; genus Pongo; species Pongo abelii. The sequence continues at coordinate 29,128,019 of NC_071989.2, forward strand.
TAAGAATTTAATAAAATAAATGATAGGTTTGTGGTTGAAAATTACTTTAAGAATAGTTTGTTATTTCCAGCATGTTAGAAATATGATGTAAATAGAAATTTATATTTTTAATAAACTGATTTGCTTCAAGATAAACTAGGTATTACTCATGATAACTATATGTCTCAATGTATTTTTAAGGACTCACGTGTGACTGCAAGAAGTAAACATGTATATAGACTCTTCTTAGACTTTAGAGTTGCCTGAAATATTAAAATGTGTGAAATAATCTCCTGTTAAAGCACAGCTCTGTATCAGTGAAATTTTATAGAACAAATACTAAGTAAATTTTTTTTTTTTTTTTGAGATGGAGTCTTGCTCTGTTGCCCAGGCTGCAGTGCAGTGGCGCGATCTCAGGTCACTGCAAGCTCCTCCTCCTGGGTTCACACCATTCTCCTGCCTCAGCCTCCCAAGTAGCTGGGACTACAGGCACCCGCCACCATGCCCGGCTAATTTTTTTTGGATTTTTAGTAGAGACGGGGTTTCACCGTATTAGCCAGGATGGTCTCAATCTCCTGACCTCATGATCTGCCCGCCTTGGCCTCCCAAAGTGCTGGGATTACAGGGGTGAGCCACCGCGCCTGGCCAATACTAAGTACATTTTTATGAACAAAGATATTTTGTATGTTTCTAAAAATATAAATAGCTTGTGATTATGTTTTTCAGGACAATGAGATAAATTATACTATTTAAAAACATATCCAAAAATTGAAAAAAAAAACCTGCAAAAGTAAAAGAAATACATAAATATCTACAACAATTGTATTAGTATAAATATTTTATAGAATTAACATTAAATTATGCATTTCAAGGTTTCCTTTTAAATTTTATGCTATGCATAAAAGTGAAATATAGTGAATGGAGAGCATTACAAAAAATTAGTATTTAAGGTAAACATTTGTTTTATTATTTATAATATTCTCTACAGTGTCAGATATTATTTTAATTTAAGAGATAAAAGGGATTTCATAATGCCTGTAGGTTCATAACATTGGTCAGTGTATGAAATGTGACATTGTATTGAAATATACAATGAATTATTTAAAGCAGATGTTCTAAAATTACTATTTGTCTTTTGAAATGATGTTAAATGCATGGAACCATTGAGCTACATTTATACATTATATAAAAATCATATTTTATGAATTCACATATTTTGCATATATATAAAACTTAATAACTTACATGACAATATTTGTCTGCAATATCAAAAGTCTAGTACACAATATTTGTATGCATTTTATCTTGGAGGAAGACTCTTAAAGAAATCACACAAAGAGCTTAAGTTCTTTTTGTTTCTCTAGTTAACATCTTTATAAAATTTCATGGTACAGTCTTCCCTTGGTATATGCAGATAAATGGTTTGAGAATCACCCGTGGATACAACAATTCATAGATGCTCAAGTCCCTTATATAAAATGGCATAGTATTTGCTTATAACCTACATATATCCTCCTGTATACTTTACATCTTTTCTAGATTGTATGTAATACCTAATACAATGTAAAATGTTTTGTAAATAGTTCTTACACTGAAATTTAGTTCGTATTTTTTATTGTCATATTGTTATTTTTTCTTTTCTCTTTCTGAATATGTGTGATCTATAGTTGGTTGAATTCATGGAAGCAGAACCCACCAATACAATGGGCCAGCTGTATGTTAAATATAGTTTAGTATTGTCCCATGTTTAGTTGTAGCACTCATAAGAACAGAAGACATTCCTAAGGATTTCCAATAAAAAACAACTGGAATAGATGTCATATTCTTAAAATAAATATAATGAAAGTGTGGATTCTGCTACCTAGGAGATAATCACTCTGGAAGCTAATGTTGGGAGTGGGAGAGTGACTCAAGGCTGCCCAGATTCCTCAGTGACTAATAATTATCAAATTTCTATGCAGACAATGACCAATTTTCAAAGAAGGGGAGTAAGGTGAGCATGCATCTAAATCTCACTAACTCAGTCTTCCTCATACAGGCTAAACACAGGGACTACTATTTAAAAATATAAAAGCATTGTATCACTTTTAACTGTGAATAGCTCTGTTTTAACATGTGGTAATTAATCACACAGATAAGATTGAAAAGAGAATTGTGACCTTGAAATGTTGATTTATGTAAACTCAACGATTTTTTAAAAAACTTTAACCAACAGAAATTATAGTGGTACACAAAGGAACATTTCTCAAATATATTTTACATTTGCCACAAAATAGGAGCCACCCAAGGATATTGAAGTATTTATTATGTTTTATCAAAAGCTTTCATTAATGGAAACACATATAGAACAATTTATTTATTTAACTTGTGTTTTAGAATGAATTTATGAAAGTGATTTGTCAAAGTTGATCATGTCTCTGTCACCTAAATGTGTCTGTATATATTTGAAAATGATTGATTTCATTATTTACATGGTTACTACATTCACTGAATTGAAATGGTATCAAGCCAAATTTATCTAAGTATTAAAACTTGTTTTAAAACTTTGTTAAAGGTATAGATTCTGAACTGGTAAAAAATTGGCATGCGGGTTTTCCAGTTTCTAGCCCAGCATGTAATCAGATTGGAAGTCACCATTCTCTTCTAACCACGAGTAAAATGCTGAACAAATTAAAAAATAAATGACTCTTCTTAGGTCCTTCAGAGAAGTGAAGTTATAGGGTAAACCACTGTCCTCTCCCGAGTTGAGAGGCAGACAGGCAGACACAGAATAAATCACACTTTACAAAAGCAGAAAATCCCAAGCAGAAACCTCCATGGAAGCTCAGTACTGCGGCAGAAAAAGTTCAACTCTCATTGATGAACTGTGGGATGTTCTCTGTGGACAATTCTGCACGTTAAAAAAAAAAAAAGGTTTCCCTATTTTTGTAAATTTTATCTCTTAAGGCTGTACTAGATTCTCACAGTGAAAATGAGAAGAAAAATCTCCTCATTCTTTACACAAAGGGACAGGGAAAGCAACCATTTAGAAATATGCTGGAACATTCTGTTTTTTTCGTAACCAGATCTGCCCTCAAAAGAAATTATATTACCAGAGTCTAATTTATTTGGGTTCTTTCAACCTAACAGATACGTGGAAAAATAAATACCCTACCCTAGATTATGCTAGCCTGCCACATAAGGGAAGAAAATACCTAATATCAGCCCACACCAGTCTATCTGTCCCACCTAAGGTGGGAGAAAAACACAGAGACACTTGTGACGTTCACAGTCGAGGGAACAAATACACTAAAAGACTTAGACCTAATCATCTGACTATAGAATGCTTCCTGTACTCCCATATTTTACCACATTATAAAAGTCCTACTTATCACAGTTCCTTGTCATGTCTGTATTAAGAAAAAATTACAAGGCATAGGCAAAGGAAAAAAAACACACAGTTTGAAGAGACACAGCAAGCATCAGATTTAGACTTGAATATGACAGAGTTATTGAAATTATCAGACTGGAAATTGAAAACGGCTATAATTTATCTGTTAAAGGTGCTGAAGAATGATGTAGACAGCACATAAGAACAAATGGGGAAGGTAAGTGAAGAAAATAAAAATAGAAGAAAGAATAAAAAATTTATAGAGATCAAAAACATTGTAACAAAAGGAAGAGTACCTATGATGGACTCATTAATAGACCATACATAGCTGAAGAATTTCTGAGGTTCAGGTTATGAGAATAGAAACAAACCTACACATTCTGCACTTGTATCCTGGAACTTAAAGTAAAAAATAAATAAATAAATAAATAAATAAATAAATAAATAAATAAATAAAATAAAGAAAAGAATAGAAACATTCAAAACTGAAAAGCGAAGAGAAAAAAATGAGCAAATTCACATCCAAGAATGGTGGAATAACAGCACAACGTATAACATATGTAATAAAATACCAGAAGAAGAAGAAAGAGAAAGGAACAGAAGAAATATGTGAACCAATACTGACTGAGAATTGCCTAATTAATGCAAGACACCAAACCACATATACAGGCATCTCAGGGAACATCAAGCAGAATAAATGCAAAACCAATCAAACAAAAACAAACAACAAGAAAGCCATTTGAACACGTATTCCTATTCAAACTGCACAGACTCAAAGGTAAAAAAAAATGTATATTTAAAGAAGCCAAAGGGGAAAATTAATCTTACCTATAAAGAGCAAAGATAAGAATTACCTCTGACTTTTCCATAGAACACATGTGAACAACACAAAATGAAACAAAGCGTTTAATGTTAAGAGGAAAAAAAAATCAACCCAGAATTCTGTGAAATTACCTTTCAAAAGTGAAGGAGAAATAAAGACTTCCTCAGACCCCCCAAAATGAGAGAATTTGTTGCCAGTAAACATGCTTAGAAAGAAAGAAATATTTCTTAGAAAGAAATATTAAATATTAAAAGAAGTTCTTGAGAGAGGAGGAAATTGATATAGATCGAAACATATATATACATGAAGAACGAAAAATAATTTGGAAAAGAAATAGATGGAAATAAATAAAACACTTATTTGTGTTATTCTTAATTAATAAAGCTGTTAACAGTTTGTTCAAAATAATGATAGCAATACTATTTTTGATTTTGTATGCTTATGCATAAAAATGCATACATATATCTATAAAATAATATTTATTGATACTTTAGTGTAAGTAAAATGAATAACAGCAATAGTAAAAGAGGAGGGAGGGAGAAATTAGGAATATTTTGCTATTATAGGGTACTCACACTACCCACGAAACACTGTAGTGTTATTTAAAAGAAGATTTAGATTAATTGCACATATTTTACTCTAGAAATAACACAGAAACTGAAAGGCGAATACTGCATGTTCTCACTTATAAGTGGGAGCAAAATAATGTCTATATATGGACATAGAGTGTGGAGTGATAGACACTGGAAACTTGAAAGGGTAGGGAGTTCAAAGGTAGGCAGGTAATGAGAAATTCAGTAATTTCTCATTACCTATTCATTTATTTAATGAATATGATGTACATTATTAAGGTGCTGGATACACTAAAATCTTAGACTTCAGTACTATGTAATATATGCATGCAACAAAATTACACTTGCACTTTTTCAATTTATCCAAAATAAATACATAAATAAGGTAGGATAAATGACATGCTAAAAAAGGAAAAATGTAATTTTATTTTTAAATGCTTAATAAACTACCAATGGCAAAAAAGAGTGGAAAAGAAAAATATGAGCAAACAACAAAAGCAATGAATAGAAAAATAACAAATATAATAGTATCCTACTATATCCCTAATCACGTTAAACACCAATGATCTAAATATATCAACTAAAAAACAATAACTGTAAAAGTAAATCAATGGAGAATACCAACAAAACCGAACAATGGCAATTTACAAAGATCCCTAATCTCAATTCTCCTCTAGCCATACTGAGAAAAAAAATGAGATCACACATATTACTAATACCAGTAATAAAAAAGGAGGCGTCATTAAGATCTCACGGACATCACAAGAGTAATAAAATAATACTTTAAACAACTTTATGCCCATACATTTAATAATTTAGATCAAGTGGACCAATTCTTTGAAAGACAATCTGCCAAAACATACATAACAAGAAATAAAAAACCTGAATAGGCCTATATCTGTTGTAGCAATTGAATTCGTAATTGATAACCGCCCAAGAGAGCATGAGGCCATTTCACTGGTGAATTCTAATCAACATTTAAGTAAGAATGAATACCAATTCTCTACCATCTCTGTCAGAAGATAGAAGCAGAGACAATACTTCCTAACTCATTCTATAAGGCCAACATAATCCTAATACCCAAACCAGAGAAATACAAGAAAGAAAAATATACACCAGTATTTCTCATAATCATAGAAGCAAAACCGCTGAAAAATATTAACACATTCAATCCAACAATGTATATACATCACAACCAACTGGGATTTATCCCAAGTGTGCAAGGCAGGTTCAACCTTCAAATATCAATCCATGTAATACATCAGATCAACAGGCTAAACTAAAGCAAAGCTCACAATCATATCAATAGTTGCAGAAAACACATGTGACAAAATCTAATACCTATTCATGATAAATTGTTAGCAAACTAGGAATAGAGGAGAACTTTCTCAACTGATGAAGAACATTTACAAAAACAAACAAACAAATAAAAAAGAATACATCACACTTAATGATGAGAAACTAGAAACTTTCCTGCTAAGATCTGGAACAAAGCAAGGATGTCCCCTCTCACTACTCCTTTCAACACAATGCTGGGTGTCCTAGCTAATGCAATAAGAAAAGTAAAAGAAATAAAATGTATATAAATTGAGAAGAAATAAAACTTTTACCAGTTTCAGATAACGTGGTCACCTATGTAGAAAATCTGAAAGAACTGACAAAAAAAATCCAAACTCCTGAAACTAATAAGGGGTTATAACAAGTTTTCAGGATACAAGGTTAATATATAATTGTCAATGGCTTTCCTTTATGCCAACCAAAACCAAATTGAATTTGAAATTAAAAACATACTACCATTTACTTTAGCATCCCTAAAAATTAAATACATATGTATTAATCTAACAAAATTTGTATAAGATTTGTGTGAGAAAAACTGCAAAACTATGACAAATGAAATTAAAAGGAACTAAATACAGGGAGATATATTCCGTGTTTATGGAAAGACTCAATATTGTCAAGATGTCAGTTCCTTCCAGCATGATCTACAGATTCAATGTAACACCACTTAAAATTCCATCAAGTTATTTTTTGGATATTGAGAGACTGATTCCAAAGTTTATACAGAGAAGCAAAAGACCCTGATAAAGGACTATTATTCAAAATATATAAAGAATTATTAAAACTAAATAGTAAGAAAACAGAAAACCTGACTTAAAAATGAATGCAGGTTCACAAGAGACACATCATCAAGGAAGATTTACTGATGACAAATAAGCATAAGAAAAAAATGCTTCATATTATATGTCATCAGGAAAATGTAATTTAAAACAAAGGGATACCACTACAAGCCTATGAGAATCTCCAAAATTCAAAACACTGGCAGTACTAAATTTTGGTATAGGCCAATTTTTTGGGCCTCCAAGCTCAGCTGATGAGGCTGAATTTTCGAGGATGCCGCAACTTATATCCCTGGTAACAAATATCAGATGGTCAACAGAGCTAATTTTGCCTGATACCTCCCACCATCCAGCAGGCTAGCACAAAAGCATCAAGAGATAACTGATACAATGTGAAATGCTTCTCGAGTCTCTTGCATGTGTGACATTCGCTCATGAATCATTGGTTCAATCTAGTCATCTAACAAAGCCCTGACAGAAAGAGTAAGAAAACAGACCCCACCTATTCAAGGGAGAAGCTGCAAAGTCACGTTGCAAAAGATATGAAGACAGGGATGGCAAAAATTGTGGTCTTTTTAAAGACCTATCACAATTTCAAATTTGCCTTGCAATTTGGATAGATTTGTGATAGATTGCTTCCTTAGTAATTTAAATAAATTTAAGATAGGCTCTCTTTTTAAAAATCCTGGTAATAATTGCCTATATAAAGAATAATATTTATACACACTTTGTTCTATTGGTAGAGCTCATATTTATTTTTATTCTTTTAATGCATTGTTCTAAACAAGACAATGTTAACTAATAGTGATAATAGCATAAATTAATTACTTTGTTAATAATACATATACATACACACACAAATATCATATTTGAAATGACCAACACACTTACTGAGAATATTTTCATTTCAAAAAAAGAGTTATTTTTTATTCATATTTTCATTGTATGAAAAGGTAAAATTAGTGAAAAAAAGAAATATAATTTTACAAACCAAAAAAGACAATCATATGAGAAATACAATCACTTCTTTCTTTTGTTTCACACTTTACTGTCTTATTTAAATATTTATAATTTTAACAAATTGTTTGTGTTTGACTTATCCCAGTTGGCAAATTTCATGTCATCAATAAAAATTAATGTATTCTATAAATATCTGACTATTTAATTACATTGGGTAATTCTTAAATTTTGTTTTGATCTCTTAACAGTTAGTACAAACATTGTCTTAAGAATTACAAACCAAAATTAAAAAGTGTTGATTTCCTTCACAAATATACATATTTATGTCAGAATTTCTGCCCTTATTTTAGGAAATTTTTATCAAATACTGCACTCTTTTCAGCACAATTTGTCTTGTTAAAAATGCATGAGGTAATATATGATACAAATAATTCACAATATACATAAAATATCATAATTGAAATAAACAGAATGGGATGTCAGAATGAAAAATTAACAATAAAATTGATTATTCAGTCCATCATTCATCTAATTAGGGATGCTACTTTGATGAAATACGTATAAATATAAATTTTCACAAAATGTTGCTATGGTTTAGTTTGATTTATTAGAAAGACATTTTCAAATTATTATTTAGAGAAGATGTTGGTATTGTTTTACCAGCTGAATGATAACTATAGTACAGTAAACTCATGTCTTAAATATCATTATAGTGAAATAATTATATAGTCCTTCGTTAAACGATTTAAGATAGAAGAATTTTATACCTAGAAATCGTGGGTAGCTACCAGATTAACCTTCAAGTACTCAGTACTGACCCCACAAACCCAACTCTGCTATGATACCTAGTATTCTGGGAAATAACCTATATAAAGTCACAACAGCAGAGAACCTTAGCAGTGAGCATCTCATGACGATTTATTTTACTTCCTCTATCCCTGATGCTGTGGGTATCAGACATTGTCCAAGCCATGACTCTTCAACATAAAAGCATGAAGAGTAAAAAATTCAGAATGAGGTGACATTTGACTCTTGGTTTTGTCCTGTAGACTATTTTTTCCATTGAACACTCCAAGTAGTGTGAAGTCTAAAAACAAGTTTGTTTGTTTTTACTTAAATCAATTAAGAAAAAAATAGACAAAAGCTACTCAAGCAAAGTTATCCTCCATTGCTTGACAATAAATGTGGTAGAACGAAGTTTACATTATTTTTCATACTCATAATAATTAATATAAAAGAACTTAAACCATGTTATGAAATTATTGCATGTGCCTTAGCAGAAGGGGAAGGAAGAAACTATCTCTAGTGTCCCTAGGATGGTAACAGATCCAATATTCCAGAGATTAAGCATATGTCCTAATTGTTTGTATTAGTCTAGCCTAAATGATTTTTTCCCTGATTTAATGTTCTTGCCCAGACCAGTTAAGAGGTTACACTGTGTTTGTTTCTATTTACCAATCCAAAGGGTTAAACTATGTGTCCAAGGGGAGGAAGAGTCAAGAACTATGTTGTGGATGGAAAAAAAAAAACAAAGGTGGGGGCGGGGGATGAAATATCCATAGACTATTTGGCAAGATTCAAGCTCAAAGACAGATCTGTGTTTTTTTATTGTATATAGACAAGTTGTAATTTAGCAATATTGAAATGTACAGCTATATTTAACATGCTGTGATATTGATCTAAAAATTAAATACATTCCTCCTAACTGAGGCTTTGTACTCTTTGTCTATCATCTCCCTATTCTCCCCACCTCTTAGCCTTTGATAACCACCTTCTAGTCTTTGCTTGTATGAGTTCAATTTTTTTTTCACTCCACATATGATGGAGAACATGTGGTATTTTTCTTGCTGTGTTTGTCATATTTCACTTAGCAAAATCTTCTCCAACTCCATCCATGTTGTTGCAAATGGCAGAATTTCTTCCTTATTTTAAAGTTGATTTACATTCCTTTGTTTATATACCCAGTAATGGGATTTCTGGGTTAAATGGCATTTCTGTCTTTAGGTCTTTGAGGTTTAAGAGTATGACATTTTGTATATACACCACATCTTTAAACCTTTATCCTTTGATGGATGCCCGAGTCCATAATATGGCTATTGTAAATACTGCTGCAATAAACATGGGATTGAAGATGTATCTTCCACATACTGATTTCAAATTTTGGGGGTAAATTCCCAGACAGAAATGGGATTGAGGGATCATAGGTAATTCTATTTTTGATTTTTTCAGGGATCGCCACACTATTTTCCATAACAGTTGTACTAATTTACATTTCCAGCAACATTGTACAAGGATTCCCTTTGATCCACTTCCTTGTCAACACTCGTTTTCTTTCCTCTTTCTGATGACAGCCATTCTAATAGGTATGAGGCACTATCTCACTGTGATTTTAATTTTTCGTTTCCCTGATGATTAATGATGTCAATAATTTTTAATATCTGTTAGCCATTAATTAAATAAATGGAAGAAGTCACAAATAAATAGAAAGATATATCTGTTCATAGACTGGAAAAATAAATATTGTTAAAATTTCCATACTACCCAAAGTCAACTACATATTCAATATAATCCCTATCAAAATTCCAATATCTTTTTTATAAATTAAGAAAAAAAATTCTAAAATTCATATGGAACCTTAAAAAATGCAAATAGCCAAAGCAATCATGAGCAAAAAGAACAAAGCTGAAGGCATTACACTACCATATTTCAAACTATACTACAAAGTGATAGTAGTTGAAACAGCATGCTACTGCTGGCCTAAAAACTGACACATAAACCAATGCAACAAAATAGGGAACTCAGAAATAAACCCACACATCTACAGTCACACATCTTCAGTCAACTGATCTCTCACAAAGTTACCAAGAATATACAAATCGGAAAAGAACAGTCTTCTCAAGAACTGTTGTTGGGAAAACTGGATATCCATATGCAAAAGAATAAAATTGGACTCTTATCTTACACAACATAATAAAATTAACTCAAAATTGATTAAAGACTTAAACATAAGACCTGAAACTTTAGAACTATTCGAAGAAAACCTAAAGGAAAAAGTATCATACATTGGTCTGGACAATTTTTGTTTAATACTTGACCCCCAAAGCCCAGGCAACAAAAACAAAGATAGATAAGTGGGATTACATCAAAATAAAAAGCTCTGCTCATCAAAGGGAACACTTCATTGAGTGAAAGGACAACTTATGAATTGGGAGAAAATATTTGCAAGCCGTACATCTAATAAGGGGCTAATATCCAACATATATAAGGAACTCAACTCTACAGAAAGAAAACAAATAATCCAATTAAGAAATGGGCAAGACACCTGAATAGATTCCTTCTATTCTTTCTCTAGTCTATTCTTTATCTAAAGAAGACACACAGGTCTGGTTTTGTATCCAGGCTCTGGGTCAGTAGCGTAATCTCTGAGAAAATAGTCTACAGTTTCTCTAGGTGGCTAGATCATAGGCACTGATGTATTACCAACTCAAATACTTATTTTCCAAAATAAGACAAGGAAGGAGAAAGAACCATTGGGTTTCATATTTGAAGAAAGGACTCAGAAGTTTTTATGATGTACTGGAAATAAAAGACCCTCCTTCATACCTCCTTCATATCCCTCAATATGAGGTGGACTTTTCACGTTTTCCTGTGGCCTTGAGAAACATGTAAGTTTCAATTCCCAGATGCATTAATTTCCTGTCACAGCTGTAACAAATAACCAAAAGTATCATAAAACAAAATTTATTTATTTATTTGTTTACAGGTAGGGTCTCACTCCTTCATCCAGGCTGGAATGCAGTGGCACAATCATAGCTTACTGCAACCTTGAACCACTGGGATCAAGTGATTTTCTTGCCACAGCTTCACAAATAGCTGGTCTATAGTTGTGCACCACTACATCCAGCTACAAAAACAACACATATTTATTATAATACAGCTTTGGAGGTCAGAAGTACAAAATTAGTCTCATTGGTCCAAAGTCAAGGTGTGACCAGAGCTAGTTCCTTCCGGAGGCTTCAGGGGAGAGACAATTCCTTTCCTGTAACTTTTCAGCTTCTACAGGCTGTCTTTATGTCTTGACTTGTGGTCCTTTCCTATACCTTAAAAGGCAGCATTATTGTAGCATCTTAAACTCCTTCTCTGCTTCTAGCATCATAACATCTTTATTTTTTATTTTATTATCAATTTTAATTGCCACATAGTAATCGTATATATTTATGAGGTACAGTATGCTATTTTTATGCGTGCGTGCAACTTGTAAAGATCAAAATCAAAGTTGTTAGCATACTCATCACCTCAAACATTTGTCATTTCTTTGTGTTGGGAATATTCAAAATCTGCTCTTCTAACTATTTGGAAATATACAAAAAATTGTTGTTAATTATATTAATCACAAAGTGCTATAGAACACTAGAACTTATTCTTCCTATTTAGCTGTAATTTTGTATCTGTTAACCAAACTGGCTATTCCCTTCTCATTCTATCCTTGCCAGCTTCTAGTAACCATTATTCTACTCTCTGCTTCTATGACATCAACTTTTTTAGCTTCCATACATGAGTGAGAACATGAGATATATTATTCTTCTGTTCCTGGCTCATTTGACTTAACATAATGTCCTTCAAGCTCATCTATGACGCTATGGATGACAAGATTTCTTTCTTTTTTATAGCTGAATAGTGTGTCATTTTGTATGCATACCACATTTTCTTTATTCATTCTTCTGTTAATGGACAATTAGGTTGAATCCATATTTTGGTTTCTGCAGCCTCTAACTCCTGGGCTCAAGTAATTCTCCCACTTCAGCCTCCTGAGTAGCTAGGACTACAGATGCATGCTACTACACACAGCTAATTTTTGTTTTTGTTTTTGCAGGGATGGCTTCTCAGTATGTTGTCCAGGCTGGTTTTGAACTCCTGTCCTCAAGCAATGCTCCCACCTTAGCCTCCAAAAATGTTGAGATGACAGGTGTGAGCCACCATACCCAATTGCTTAATATATTTTAATCATAAAATGAAATCAGTAATTTTTATATCTTTGTTATTTAATATGTGAAATAAAGGGATTTCTGTAGATAAGAGTAATTTTTCAAAGTAATAATAAATATGAATTAAATTATATCAATTATACAGCTTAAAATAAGTAAAATTAAATGTCAGATTATCTAAAATCGTCAATATATTCAGTGAATATCAATGATTATAAGTGTGTTGATTTTAAAATCTGAGTGTTAGGTGTAAAATTTAAGAAAATACATAATAGTGCCTTAAGTATTACAACTTCTAATAGCATATTTTGGGAAATAAAGTTAAAACTATTAATTGCTGAGTTTACGGTATATAACCTCAGTGGATGATATTGAGGGAATAGATTATTGTGGAATGTGGGAATATGTATAACAGGCAGAAAGAAATATTTTTAGCTGATATTCTTAATAGTTAAGGGGTAGGTTTATTATTTTCCATAAGTGGATTAGAGGAGATTTTTGCAATAATATAAAAGTAAAGATATCACTACTACTGCAATTATTTTGCATTTCTATAATTTTTTTTTATTGAAACACTTATAAATCCCATAAAGCAAGTACTGGTACATGTTCTCTACAAAATAAATGGATATGGTTCGTAAGACTGCCAAATTCCTTTACAACCTCATGATACCTTATAGAGTGGCTGTTACTCTTTCAATAGGAATAGCTATGGTGCATAGGATTTATGGGTAATCTATACCGGTGTGGTATCTTGGGAGTTATAGCTCCTGTAGATATTTTATATTCTATTATAACCCTTACAAATAACACAGTTTATTTTCATGAGGCTTGAAATAGCCATAGCTAATTTCAAAAGAATTTGCTTCCTGTAGTTGTAATACTTTATTATAGAAAGTACTGTACAAAGAAGTTACAGATTGAATGACAGTTAATTCTCACATATGTATAAAATATATTCTATGTTAATTAACTTACTATCTTTTTCCCTTGGCATAGTGTTCTGTACCATGAGGGTAGACTTGATAACCATTAAACATTTTAACTTTCTTCCATAGTATTGTGTGTGTATGTGAATTTGTGTGCAACTAAAATAAATCAATATAGTGATGTATGGTACATTCTGGTCGACATGTGTCTTGTTTTAGATGAATTGAAATGACAAGCATGATAAAACTGTTTACATTTTATCTCAAAATATTTTATTCCATTTCCTTTTTGTAGACATAATACATTTACTAAAATAAAAATACTGACAAAATGTTATTCATATTATCGGAAAATGTTAAAACATACATTACATTGGAACTTTTGTGGAGCATCATTTCTGCAAAATGAAGCAGGTTTTTGTCATTAATGAAATAATTTATCCAGAAAAGTTTGTAAAGAAAAATAATGGGTATATGCAAACCTGCAAAGCAAAGTTATTCAATGATACAGGCCATGGATATGTGGTTGTAAGGCAAGAAGTTATACTTATTATTGCCCTACTCTGAAAACATTTCAGGTTGAAATTATTTATAGTATTCTAATTGCTACTGCTAGGTTACACTTAACTGTCTATAGAAAAATCCAAATATTTTACATCACATAATTATTCAGTACAAAAATACCAAAGTTCTTGTCCAAAATACATATTTCCTTTTCTCCCTTGGGAAAATACTATAGAACAATTTTTAAGTACAATTTCCTAAACATGACCAAAAACATTTTAAGTCCTTATTTTTGCTCCCATTACAAGTTTTTTTGTTCTTTTTTCCCTAGATTTATTGTATAATTGAGAAATTAAAAATGCATTTATTTACGGTGTGCAATGTGACGGTATGCACCATTCCCACAGTTTTCTTTTTGTTGTTATGAGAACATTTAAGATCAATCCTCCTAGCAAATGTCAAGTATACAATATAGTATAACTTTCTATAGTCACCATGCTGACTTTAAAGCTCCAGAACTTGTTCACTTGTTCATTTTGTTTAAACGAATATTTGTATCCTTTGACCAGCATCCACCCCATTTTCTCCACCCTCCAACCCCTGGCAACCCCCATTCTACTCTGTTTTCTGCAAGTTAAAATGTTTTAGGTTGCACATATAAGAGAGATGAGCCAGGTGCAGTGGCTCATGCCTGTAATCCCAGCACTTTGGGAGGCCAAGGAGGGTAGATCAAGAGGTCAGGAGTTCAAAACCAGCCTGGCCAAGATGGTGAAACCCGGCCTCTACTAAAAATACAAAAATTAGCCAGGTGCGGTGGTGGGTGACTGTAATCCCAGCTACTCAGGAGGCTGAGGCAGAGAATTGCTTGAACACAGGAGGCAGAGATTGCGGTGAGCTGAGATCGTGCCACTGCACTCCAGCCTGGGCGACAGAGCAAGACTCCGTCTCAAAAAAAAAAAAAAAAAAAAAGAGAGAGAGATCATATGCCTGACTTATTTTGCTTACCATAATGTTCTATAGATTCATCCATGTTGCAGCACATGGCAGGATTTCCTTCTTTTTAAAGACGGAATAAGGTTATGTCTGCAGTATCGTATTTTATTTATTCATTCAGCCAGTGATGAATGAACACTTAGGTTGTATCCATATATTGGCTATTGTGAACAGCTCTGCAGTGAAAATGGAAGTGCAGATATCTTTTCAAGATAATGATTTCTTCCTTTGGATATATACCCAGAAGTGAGAGTGCTGGATCATAGAGTAGTTTTATTTTTTAATTTTCTGAGGAACTACCATGATTTTTTTCTGTAATGACTCTACCAATTTATTTTATGCTGTATAAAAATATAATCTACAATATCAACTATATATTATTTATAAATAGTACAAGTGTTATGACATATATAGTGCATATTTATAATTTTTAAGTTTACATTTACTAAACTACTTATGCTGTTTTCATATATTCAATTTCTTTAATTTTTATCTTCCTTTTAGGAATAATGTTAGTGCTTTTCTTTGTTTTGTTTCATTACACACATGACATAGATGTTTATGTCTTAAATTCAAACCTTTTCACTTTAGTCTTATAAATATTTAAGGCCACTGATTTAAACACATATTATAATTCATGACACACGATGATTCATTCTCATTTTATCTTAGACATTCTGCAGTTTTGCTTTCAAAGTAAATAATCTCTAGTGAAATGCAGAAACTACAGAAAATAAATGATAATTTTGTCTGATAGAAGCTCTAATGTGTTCTCTCAGTGATTTACGGAAACCAAACAAAGCAAAATTTGTAAAAATCTGAAAAGTATATTCTGTTAAAATTAATGATTTCCAAGAATGAGATAAAAATTAAAGCACAAAAAGTAAATGAATAATATACACTTGAAATAAATGTTGTCCAACATAGAAATTAATAGAGTTGCAAACATATTTTCAATGTTGATTGGAGCTGGGGGTGATCTGCTCAAACCGATCAGAATAGTTTCTATCTGATTCCCTCTTAATATACGTAAAGATTTTCCATTGTTTTTAGAAAAAATCAAATCTCCTCACAATGCCCTACCAAACTCTGAATACTCTGCTCTCACTTACTTTTCTAAATGTATCAAAGATCACTCACTCACTTTTTTACCCACTAATTTCTAGACACACTAATTTCCAAGCACACTAATACTTTCAAGATTTAGATTATCAGTACATTGTTCCATCTACTTAGAATTCATTGCTCCTATATCTGCAAATGTTTTCTGCAACTATATCCTTCAAGGCTTAGATTAGATCTTAACTTAGTTTCTTTTTATCTGACATGAACTTTTTTATCTCCATTTCAGGATATTTTTGTCCAATCCAGAGCACATTGCTGAATGAGTATTTATATATTTGTTTATTTTTTCTGTATTTTCAACCCATTTACCTGTGTATTATCTGAACCAAGAGGGCTAAATTGGGTTAAAAGAATTGAAGAGGTAGAAGAGACAAAAAAAGGAGGTGAGTAAATTAGCTGCTGTCTAAATTAAAAAATAATAACAGCATGGGTTAAGAGAGAGACCATGACAGTATAAAATGCAATCAACTATAATTCAGAGGTAGAATCTATGGATATACCACCATATTAGATTTGGAGATCAAATGAGTAAAATAATTCATTTTTATAGCTTATTTTGAATAAAAATCAAGGATATGATGTTGTAGATACTTTCAAAAATATGGGTAAGCCATGAAAAAGTCAATTTTGTATAACATAAACTCAAAGGAAAATTCAATGCATTTGTGTTTGTGGGTTTGTATTGGGGGTTGTCCATGATAAAACACAATACAGTGAATAAAGTAAAAGATCAAAGTATACACCTAACTTGGGTTGTTGAATATATATTACCAATTGTTTCAATATATTTGATTTTAGTTATATAGACTTTTACCAGTAGTGTTAAGAAGAGAGTATCTGTCTCTAGAAAACCTTAGTTTATTATTAATTCGTAAAAATGATAATTTTCATAGGTAAAAATTGATACCTCATTTGGTAAATTTATATTTTATAACAAAAAGAAACAATGTATATTCTATCTACTGTAAAAATTTTAAATGAATTATTTCTTTAAATCTGTTGACTATATCCCAGTTGAAAAGGCTTAGCAATGGTAAGCCTATTGGGTCGATTATAAAAATTTTACTCAGTTTAATTTTTACGTAATTTCTTCTAGATGGTTTGATAGTATATAAAAATTGAAGAATATATTTTGTTATATATCATTTTCCAATATTAAGTAATATCTTTTAAATACATTTAAAAGCAAAAGCTTTTTCTTAGAAGTTAAATAATTTTATCGTATGCCTCCTAGTAGATGTTTGTATGTATTTTTTAATTCTCATATATATGATAAACATTTCATATTTTTAAATTTGTTTTACTCTATACTGGGTTATATTACATTGCTGCTCACATGCGAAGGCAACTATTTTTTGTAATTATGTTGTACTTTGAGATTTTCATGAAAAATATTCTAATCGAAGAAGGAAAGAGCTTTTTCCTTGTTGACTGTACTGAAAATGCTCAAGGTTCCATACTGCATGTGATATATGATCAAAACTATATCAAAATTTCTGTGATTCTCCTGGGACTTCATCAGTCTTTGTGCTGGCTTCATTCTCTGAATGACTGAAGCAGTTTTACACATCATATTTATACACCAATCTTTGAAGTGTAAGAAAGATAATTTGTACCCTAGAATTACCATATAATGTTCGGATTTCCACACTGATTTTTACTTTTATGTCAGGTCTTGCAGATTAGATAATAATACATCACATACCATTGAGTAGTTTAGGAAGATGCATACTGAATGAGATTGTTAGGATTATCTTGAATAGTTTAATCCAGTGACTTCCAATGTTGCCTGCGTATTAGAATCGTGTATGGACATTAAAAAGTATACTGATCTTTGTTATGTCCTCCTAGGCCTAATCAATTAATCAATGAAAGTATATTATTACTTGGTTAAGTATTTTTGTTAACAATATTAAAAATATGAATATTAAAAACAAGCAAGACAACTTTCTGATTTATTCTAATATACATCCTGGATAAATAACCACAGGTTTAGTCCCCTTAGAGGCCACTTATAGAGGTGTGGATGAGGTTTAGTCCCATCCCAAGTGGACCCAAAAGTTTTGCTAGTGAGAAAGTACAGCAAATGCAGGAGAGAAAAAGCAAACTCCCACTGATTTAATTTGTAAATATCCTATTTCCAAGTGAGACAACGTAATGTAATCCCTTATTTTCTTACCATCTCCACCAAGTAGTATATAGTGGATAGTTTTGTTTAGTGTAAGCATCATAGCAGAGATAATTCAAGATGCAATACTTAGATATTTTCCACAATTACACTAAGTTAAAGCTTTTTCAAAGCTCAATTGTTTTGTTTGCATGAAAATTTAAGAAATTATAGTACAAAATAATTAATTGATATGGCTTACCATAATCATTTCCCCTAAAATCGGATTTCATTTTGACAAATAACGAATTAAGCAGAAATCTATATTCACTTCAATTTATATATTCTGAAATTATTAAAATGTTGATGTATTGTCTCAGGATATTGATACTTAAAAATTTTTCTCTCCCAATTGAAAAATATAGGCCAAAATAATTTATTTATTGTGTTCTTAGCTTGAGAAAGAAAAAAATGCTAGATCAGTATAAAGTATTTGATAAGCAAACTAAATCTCCTATCACATCAAAAAGTAGGTTTTGCTTTGTTTGCTTTTTCTATGGTCTCCTGCTCGTGATGCTGTTGTAAAATTCTCCAAGATCTAAAAAAAGACCTTGAATTTCTTCTGCTTCAGTAGCAGGTCTATTAATAGAATAGGGAGAGAATTGTAATGCTTCATTACTTTCAGCTGAGAAAGGGGAATACAAGAATCTCTCACTTTCAAAGTGGCATTGAAGCAAAATTACCTCAACCAGACATGAAGGTATGGAATAAAGTAAAAATAGGTTTTACTATTTCCTTCAAGGACTGAGGAGAACTCATATTTCTTCCAACAAATGCAAATATTTCAGCAATTAGAATTTTCAGAACAATTTTACTTGCTCAATTTAAAGTAAGAATGGTGTGACCATGAAGCTAGCATTTATAATCAAGCAGGAATTACAATTTGTATATAAATGTAAAGTTGCTACATTGTGGTCCAATAATATTTACTATGGGATAAATTCTAAATTACATAAGCTATAACTTTCCCACATTCTCTCAAAATATTGTATAATGGCATCCAAAATACTCATTTAGACTAAAAATATCCAGTAAATATTTTCACTGGAATAAATATATTTTTAAGCACAAATTCACATATTATGAAATATTGTAAATGGAAAAATATATGATTAGGAGAGCCCTGAGTCAAAACAGTGTCAAACTGAAAAGTTTGTCTCCAGGCAGGGCATGGTGGCTCACGCCTGTAATTCCAGAACTTTGGGAAGCCGAGAGCAGCGGGTTACTTGAGGCCGGAAGTTTGAGATTATTCTGGCCAACATAGTTCACCATGTTTCAACCCCCTCTGTACTAAAAATGCAAAAACCAACCAGGCATGGTGGCCACACCTGTAATCGCAGCTACTCAGGAGACTGAGGCAGGAGAATTGCTTAAACCTAGGAAGTGGAGGTTTCAGTGAGCCAAGATTGTGCCACTGCACTCCAGCTTGGGCAACAGAGCAAGACTCCGTGGAAAGAAAGAAAGAAAAGAAATAAAGAAAGAAAAGAAATAAAGAAAGAAAGAAAGAAAGGAAGGAAGGAAGGAAGGCAAAGGGAAGGGAAAGGAAAGGAAAGGAAAAGAAGGAAAGGAAAGAAGAAAGGAGGGAAAGAAAGGAAAAAGAAAGGAAAAAAGAAAGAAAAATGTTTGTCTCCAAAAGGTAGTTTTATACCTTCTTTTATGTTAAAATGTAATGAATAAGTTGTTACAGTTAATTTACATTTTATATACAAATCCAAAGTTATTAATTTAATGTATTTAATAGACATTAGATTTTTGGTGCCTTCTTACTTTAAAGCTTTTAGCAGCATATATTAGTTTCAGAACAGGGAATAGTATCTGTTTGCAAAGTGATAAACCAAAAAATTTGTTAGCAATGCAGAGAAAAATATTCATGAAAATAGAATAGATCACACTGGGGAAAAGAAATGGTGATAAAATTACTTAAATATCATCTGCCATAGCTGAGCACTGATTATCTCTAAAGATGTAGATTCTACACATACACACAATTGGCATGGTACATGTGGAATATAATTGATTCTGCATGTTAAAGAGTATATTAAAAAGTGATATAATTTTAAGAATACCTAACATACCATTTTTTTCTCTTAAGTAATCTATATCATCTAGTGCAAATATAGTGGTTGATAAACAAGGGATTATATTGTTAAATGGACTTACACCCATCACTGATCTCACCTAACTCTGAAATATACAAATGATTTGTGTAATACTTTCCTACTGCTTCAGTAGTAAACTACCACAGACTCAGGAGCATCAAAAAGAACAAATGTCTTATCTTACACTCTTGCTGTGAGAAATCCAAAATGGGTTTAACAGGGATAAAATCACGGTGTCAGCAGAGCTGCATTCCTTCTTGAGGCTCTAGGGGAACGCTTTTTATTTTTTCCTTTTCACCTGTATTCTTCAACTTGTGGTTGCATCATTCTGACCTCTTTTTCTATCATGATATATCTTTCTCCAACTCTGACCCTCCTGGCACTTTCTTATAAAGACCTTGTGATTCCATTGAGTCTACCTGGATATTTCAGAATAATCTTCCCATCTCAAGACATTAGGGTGGTGCAAAAGTAATTGCTGTTCTTACCATTCAAAGTAATGGTAATATCTTAAATCAAGCACATCTTTAAAGCCGTCTGTACTGGCTTTGGGCATTCAAATATGAACATTGTTGAGGGGCCATTATTCTACTTACAGCAATTTGTAATCAATTAAACAAAAAAGAATCAAGAGAGAACTGTCATTCTAAAGTTTATCTGGAGAGGTAAAAGACCCAGAACAGCTACCGCAATATTGAAAAATAAGAATAAAATTTCAGGACTGATTTCCTACTGCCAGACTTAATATAAAGCCACAGTAATTAAAAAAGTGTGACGTTAGCAAAATAACAGACAAATAAATAAATGAAACACAATAGATAGCCTAGAAATAGCTTCACATAAATATAGTCAACTGATCTTTGACGAAAAAAAAAAAAAAAAAACGAAGGCAATACAATAGAGAAAAAAAACCAGTCTTTTCAACAAGTGTTGCTGAAACATTACATAAGCAGAAAATTCATCTAAAATAAACGAATGAAAACAGAAACAACAAATGGTGCTGGAACTCCTGGACATCTACATGCAAGAAAGTAAGTTTAAACACAGACCTTATACCCTTCACAAAAATTGTCCCAAAATGGTTCACAAGCCTAAATGTAAAATGAAAAACTATAAACTCCTAGAAGAGAGCATTAGAGAAAATCTAGTTGACCTTGGGTATGGGAATGATTTTTTAAATACAAGACCAAAGGCATGATATCCTAGAGAAAGTAAATGATAATCTGGAGAAGGGAAGCCATGGACTGGGAGAAAATAGTTGCAAAAAAAAAAATGCCTGATAAAGGTTATCATCTGAAATATACCAAAAAAGAAAAAACACTCAAAGCCCGATAATAAGAAAACACACAACCTAATTAAAGAATAGGTGAAAGACCTCAACAGATATTTCACTAAAGAACACATGACAATGACAAATGAGAACACAAAAAGGTGCTCTGTTTCATATGTCATTAGGAAAATGCAAATTAAAACAAAAATAAAATACCATTACCTGCCTATTATAAGAGCAAGAACACTGAGAACACCAAATGCTGGCAAACATGTGGAGCATAGGAACTCTCATTGCCAGTGTCAATGTAAAATGGTATAGCTACTTGGGAAGACAATTTATCACTTACAAAATTAAGCACATTCTTAGCATTCAGTCCTGCAATCATGCTCCATAGTATTTATCCAAATGAGTTGACAACTTACATACACACAAAAACCTGCACACAGATGTTTATGGCAACTTTACTCATAATTCCCCAAACTTGGAAGCAACCAATAAGCCTTTCTCAATCAGAGAATAGAATTAAATGTATCTATTTAGTAAAATATTATTTAGGACTGAAAAAAAACTGAGCTATCAAGCCATGAAAAGACATGGAGGAACCTTAAATGGACACTGCTCAGTAAAAGGAGAAAGTCCGTATTCCATATGACTCCAGCTATATGGCATGACAGAAAAGGTAAAACTATGGAGACAGTAAAAATATCAGTGGTTTAAAGTCATTATGAAGAAGGGAAGGATGAATAGGAAGAACACAAAGGATTTTTAAGCAGTGAAACTATTCTGTCTGATACTATAATGGTGAATATATGCTATTGGGAATATGTCTAAACCTACAAAATGTGTAATACCAAGAGTGAACCCTAATGTAAACTATAGACAGAGTGACAATAATGTGTCAGTGTAAGTTCATCAATTGTAACAACAAATGTACCACTCTGTTATGAGCAGTTGATAATGTTGGAGGCTATGCTTGTGTGAGAGAAGGAGTTACATTGGAAATCCCTCTACCTTCTGCTTAATTTTTTGTGAACCTAAAACTGCTCTAAAAACTAATGTCTTATACAATGAACAAACAAAAAGATAGAGCATTGTTGCAAGATTTTAATAAATGGCTATACAGATGCTGTGTGACTTACAATGTGGTTACATCCTGATACATCCAACATAAGTCAAAAAGTAGTATATGTTGAAAATGCAATAAATACCTTGATAAGCCATCATAAAGTTGAAAATTGTAAGTCAAAGCATTAAAAGTAGCAACCATCTAGACGTGGTAAAAAATTTTTAAATAAGAGAACAACCCAACATCAGTCTCTGAGAAGCTCTGAAACTCTAGATGCTGTCAGTCAGTGAGTGCAAGCCTAGCTGCTTGCAGCTTCAAAGCCAAAATACAAAAAGCAAAGTGTGATGAAAGGAAAGCAACTTTATGCAAATGCTAGCAGATTGGAAATGGTCAAACTCATGGGTCCAAAAGACTATCTCAAATTTTGGGACTGACTGAGGGGGTTTAAAAAGGGAAACTTGGAATGGAAAACATGAGGGAGTGATGCAGGGTGTAGGTCTACATGTCTTTTTCTGATGGCTATATTGAATAGTTTTCCACCTGTTGTCCCAGCTGGCATCATCTGGACTGTGGCTGGATTGTAGATTATCCACTTTGAGGTAATCTCTAGGTGGGTAAGAGTTCCATAGCTGGGTCACCATGTTTCGTTTGCTTTAAGATGAGCCCTGAAGGTTCTAACTAAGCATGCCATTAGATAAACATGCATGGTGCAAGGGAATGTCTCATGGGACAATAAGAGAAACAAAGAGGATGAAAGTACATTCCCAGGCTATATTCTGAGTTTAGAAAAAAAAAAGCTTTAAGATTAATTTTATATCTAAAATGCTTGATTATAATTCCCCCACTATCAAATTTTATTCCATTTCCGTGGAAAGTGGGCAACATATTTAATTGGCTGTTTCCTGGTGGAAAGGGACATAGTTAGGGAGAAATGGAACAGAACCTGTCTACTTAGAGTTGATCATATTCTTGAGTCCCTGGGCTTATAGAAGAGATCTGATGAGCATCACAGTGAGTACATAACAGCAATACAGTTCACAGCAGAAGAATAAACCTATTCCCATAATCATGGTTAAAACTCCAAGTAATTTTCTTTCTATCATCACAAGGGGCCTAATCCACATTATGTGGAGAGCCATTGACTTAAAGAAATTGTGGAATCAGACATATTACTATTTTGCTTATGTGTATCATGTAGGACTGAGGATATGTTTCCAGAGTTATATGGAATGTACAGACAGCATTTAGTTTTAATTATTGTACACATTCCCCACTGTCAATTATACCAGGAGTTTCTGTGGGGATCTGATGACAGATTGGCTAAACAAACATATTTAGGTTATAGTAATAAAATGGGAAAATTTTAAAAAATGTAAAAGCTAGACTAAAATAAGCATAAAATGCCCCCCTTGAAATAAAAATTAAAAAAAATTAACTGCCTTTCTGTAAAATTTGTAGAGCATTAACCACATCTCTCCCCTACATATATTAAAGTTCTATAAGTTCCTGTTTTTCTTACTGTACTGCAAAGTCACAAAATTAATAAGCATGAGTTACAAAATATGTTTTCCCAAGATATAAACTAAATCTTAAAAATGTCACCTGATAATTAACTACTTTTATTCTTGCTTCCATAAGACTTCTTCCTGCATCATGTAATTACTACCTCAAGATACATAAAAGACATTTGTTTTATTTGTTTGCTGCTCAGACTTTCAGGATGCATGTCCGCTGAGCCAGTGTACACCTAAAATAAACCCTCCTGAAACCCACTTGGTCTCTCTGGTTCTCTGATTTCAAGCTATAAATATTTATAAAGGTGGTGCTAGCACATGTTTCTTGAGAAAATATGCATGTAATATATGTCCCATGTTCATTTTGTGGTGGATACTTAATATTTAAGTGTATTATAATTTTACCCTATACATTAAAATGTCTCTTCAGGACACAAAGGCACATAAGTGTGCAATTTTTGCAGAACTAGTTCATGTTTGGTGGACTTTTTTTCAGGAGAAAGTTACTGAAATCAGTCTTTTGTCTAATTAAAGCTGTAGTTATGGCTGTTAGAACAGGGGCTGGTAGTCAGTTAGCTTATTTCAAGGCTGGTTCTTGTGTGGCTGCTAGAGAAAAAGAAAAACCTTGTGGCAGTTGGAACATAGTTTACTTTTTAAGTTTAGAAGGGTGTGACTTAACGCTTGCCTAGCATGATCTTAGAAAGTGTTTATAATGCAGTACGTTCTTATTGTAAAGAGCCTGTCAGTCCTACAACCTCTATTTTACTGTTAATGCTGGTCAGTTGTGATTAAATTCCTAAGGAGAGAGGGTATTATGAGGTATGTCTGACTCACACCCCAACCCACAATTTTCTGTCATTTCTTGCACTCATTTTTGTCTCTCTGGGGCTCCCCTTTGGCCAAGAGGAGGACCATTCAGTCTGTTGAGGGGCTTACAGTTCTATTTTATTTTGTTTAGTTTATATTCCCGCTTTTTGGTCAAGATATGCCAGAGGCAGTATTGACAGTCAAGCTTTTATTTATTTTTTTTCCATATTGATGCTGGGGTAGTGTGCTACATGCTCTGGGTCCATCATGTGAGCAGGCACTTATTGACCCTTGAAACCCCCTTAAGCAATATAACAGCCAAAAACCAAAAGCCAAAAAGTTAGGTTATAAAATTGACTTGTCTGTAAGTTTTATATGTTGAGTTATCAGCTGTTTAGGCATATGTGTATTTATCTTTGTTTTGGAGGGTATGACCTAATTTTATTCCTCCAAATCAGCTCTTACAATATTATGCACTCACTTTTTCCATGATAGTCTCAGGTCCTGGAGGCTTAAGTAAATGGTCTTAAATCCTAGAAGTAAAACAAAGCATAAAGAACTAGCAATATTTTAAAGAAAAAAGTTAGAAGTGCTGCCTTGTTCTGAGAATGGCAGGAAAAGAAGCTCACAGGTAGCTAAACAGTTAAATTACTTAGCATTAAGTAATTTAAATTATAGTATATAATCAAGTAATTTAAATATAGTATTTAAATCAAGTAATTTAAATTATAGTATGTAATTTAAATTATATACTATAATTATATAATATAGTAAGTTAAATAGAGGCAAAATCATTAAATGAGTATGTATGCCATTGTATACAGGCCTGGTCCAGTGTCAACTGCAGGTAGTTTATCTTGATAGTCATCTTCTCCCAGATCTAAGGATGAGGATTTGATTAATTGGAATTTGATGTCAGTTATTCATAGAAGTCATTGTCTTATTTAAATGAGATACATGCAAGAAGTCAATGCTCTGAAACTTCATTGTACAAGGATTAGTTAATAGAACCTCATAAGGTCTTTTTTAAAGGGCTAAAGGTAGCGATACTGGAGTCCATGACCTGACTGGAAGCTGTAAAATGATTTCCTAACCTTGCAGTGATAAATTTTTATAGTTTGATAAATGGCAGCAATAAGCCATAGATAACATATAATTCAGTGTCAAAGATGTTAAAATATTCAAAACATTTGATTAAAACAAATTTCTTTTATGAATTTTCTTTATAAACATTTTTAAAACTTACATAGACTATCTATGACATGCTCTGACTTTCTGTTTTGTCTTGAATTTTATTTTCTTAAATCATTAGTCATTTTGCTTTATCACATAAGATTCTTTCTCATACAAAATTACTTTTTTAAGTTTTTAGCAAAAAATACCTCTATAACATTTTTTGCATCTCTCTTTCTTACTGGTTTCTTTTATTTTGTTATATAAATAACTCTTGAATTACACAAAATTATTTTTATTAAGAATATGTTATGTTATTTTAAAATAATTTTTTTCTTTATCTAAAACACATCTTACTTTGGCAAATGTTATATGCAGAATTATATAGTACCTAGAATTTTTTCTGTTAATAATATCTTTTTTTTTGAGATGGAATCTTGCTCTGTCACCAGGTTGGAGTACAGTGGCACGATCTCAGCTCACTGCAACCTCCATCACCTGGGTTCAAGTGATTATCCTGCCTCAGCCTCTCGAATAGCTGGGACTACAGGTGTGCGCTACCATGCCCAGTTAATTTTTGTATTTTTAGTAGAGGTGGGGTTTCACCATATTGTCCAGGATGGTCTCGATCCCTTGACCTCGTGATCCTCCTGCCTCGGCCTCCCAAAGTGCTGGCTGTTAATAATTTTTAAAGTCTGTGAAGATGAGGTGTTCATCTAAGTAAGAATTTTAAACACCTAGGTATTTTGCCAACAACATAAAATTTAAGTTTTTATTAAAATTAACAATATTAAATTAGTTTTATTTGTCAAAAAATTACACAAAGTTTATTCTTCTTTTAGCTGGACTTATTGTTTTATAAATTTGGTGCAACACCTTAAACCTTATAATATCTGCCAAAGATAAATATAAGACTTATTTAACCAACAAAAATGTAGCTGACAATTCAGAAGACACTTCTATTTTTATTTTGTTAATAGTTTTGAAATCACTTTTATTTATCTAAAATTGCTAAATGTATGTGAACTTGAAAAGCATTTGGACTTAATTTATGAGTGTTTATTTACTTCTAATTCAATTTGATATTATTTTAGACATTAACTCCTAAATGTCTATCAAAGATAGACCGGATTAAGAAAATGTGGCACATATACACCATAGAATACTATGCAGCCATAGAAAAGGATGAGTTTATGTCCTTTGTAGGGACATGGATGAAATTGGAAATCATCATTCTCAGTAAACTATCACAAGGACAAAAAACCAAACACCACATGTTCTCACTCATAGGTGGGAATTGAACAATGAGAACACTTGGACACAGGATGGGGAATATCACACACCAGGGCCTGTCATGGGGTAGGGGGAAGGGGGAGGGATAGCATTAGGAGATATATCTAATGTAAATGACGAGTTAATGGGTGCAGCACACCAACATGGCACATGTATACATATGTAACAAAACTGCATGTTGTGCACATGTACTCTAGAACTTAAAGTATAATAATAAAAAAGTACATAATGTATAAACATATCTAAATATATACACACACAAATAAAGATCTAATAGCTTTTACTTCAGAATTTTTGCCAAATATAGCAATATAAACTCACCATTTTTAAAAATACAGCTGGATCTAAATTATTTTTCTGAACAAATTGAAAAATCCACTAGGCTAAACTTTATTTTCCCTGATAGCTAATCCAGGGAAAGCTGTGGACCAAAATTTTGGGTAAAGCAGGCTCTATGACAATTTGATTTTTTAAAAAGCCTTTTTTATTTTCTTGAGTTTCAAATGAGTTTCCAATTTTACATTTTAGCTAGATCTGGCTAAAATGTATAAGAAAAACAAAATCTCCATGGAACCTTAAAATAGTAAATTTTATCTCAACACCAATAGTTGAATAATAGCAGATTCAAAGAAGGAAGAAAAGAAAAGTGGGAAATATATACAGAGTTTAGAAGCCTCTAGTAACTCTACAGTTTCAGGTTAACCATTTTGAGCTCTCAATTTTTCCTACTGTAATTTGCTCATTAGTTTAAAATGTGCACAAAAAGAGACTATAACATATAACCATCTCGAGTCTCAGTCTAGAAAAGAGTTCACATGCTTTCTTCACCCACAAAGCTTGACAAGATATATGAAATATTCTAGAGTCCCAAAGAGATGGCAAAATCAGGGGCCAGGAAGTTGGAAATTGTTACTTCCTGTGCAGAGAGGTGCAGCCTATGTTGGTGCTTTCTGACAATCATGAGGACTTGGTATTGTCTGGTGGAACCCCAATTTACAGATGGAATAGAGAACATGTGAAACACTTACAAAGCAAAGAATAACAATAATCATGGACACAAACACAAATGGCTCTAATACAGAAGAGCACTCCAAACTGGTCCCCAAAAGGAGAGACTGAAGAAAAAGTCCTAAAATCTTGTCTGAAATACAGACAGCACCACAAAATTACCTGGGCTAAACCCAAATGGCGCTAACTCAGAGAGTAGAGACAGAGGAGTCCCTAGAGCACTATAGTCAACTTACCCAGCTCTGAAGCCTGTCAACTTCCTCAAGGCCACTTTCTTGTGTTAGCAAAGTGTTGTAGGCCACTTATGCTACGAGAGACATAAAGGAAATCCCTGGGACAAAAGCATCCTCAGCAGCTGCTGAGAGGTCTCTGGAGTCCCCAGCTACAGGGTCGATTATCCACAAGCAAATCACATTTATGAACAGCAATTACTCCACGTGGTAATGTGAACAGATAAGTCATGGCACACTGCTGCAGGCAATTGCTCCACTTGTTGGAAACTAGGCAGAGACAGGCAGGCTAAGCTACTTGAATCACACAGTTCCTTACATAGGGCACCAAATGTGTAAGCAAACATAAGTCTGGCCACTTGCTGCTTGACAGCAAAAATAAAAGTAGCAAAGTGAGGTGAAAGGAAATCAGCTTTGTTCGAATGCTAGCAGTTGTGAAATGGCCAGAGTTATGCTTCAAAAAGATCATTTAAAATTTTAGGGTTGGCTAAGGAGGTTTATAAAAGGAAACTTGGTTTGGGAAACATACGGGAGTGGTGCATGGTGCAGGTCTGCACGTTTTGTCCTGATGACTACCTTGAAATATTATCCACCTGTAATCCTAGCTGGAATCATCTGGATTGTGGACAGTTGTAAACTATTTACTTTGAGATAATATCTAGGTAGGGGAGAGTTCCACAGTTTGGTCTCCATGTCTGCTTTGCTTTAAGATGGGCCTCAGGAGCTTCTGAACAAGCATGTTATTGGGTAAGCATGCAAGGTACAAGGGAATGTCTGATAGGAAAGGGAGAAAAACAAAAAAATATATAGTACATCTGAAGGCTATATTTTGGGTTTAGAGAAAATAAGTTTTAAGATGCACTTTATAGCTAAGATACTTATTTACAATGCAATCTCCTAAAAGTCCCATTTCGCCTAGTAAGAAGCATGATAAACAAGTCCTTGCATATTAGTATTTAGTTACTCTTCATTTTAGACATGTATATGTTACATTAGAATATCCCTCCAAGTATGTTTTGAGTGCATTTATAAATTTTAAGGTGTAATTTTTTCATTAATTTTCATTTATAATTTTTCTTTTACCAAATAATGATTTAAAATATTTTACTGTTAATTTTGTGAGAGATACATATGTATATCAATAGACAGTTACACATAATTATAATATTGTTATACATTTCTAATTCTATAAAAATGTAGTTAGTGGTTGAATGATTTTTACAAACAAAGTCAAGTATTGAAATCAATCTGATTTCAATACTCTAAAACTACAATCATAGGAACAGTATGGTTGGTGTTGGTGTTAATATAAAAATTAAAAATAGAGATTCCAATTTTGTGTATGCCCACACTTTCATGGCAATACAATTGTGAACAGATATTATTTTCAACAACGAATAACTGAAAAAGGTGTTTAGCCAAATTAAAAGAAATAATTAATCTCTTACAAAATATACATATATTACTTAAGTAGGTTTATACCCTTAAGCATAAAAGCTAAATGCACAAAATTACTGGAGGACATTTCTAGGAGAAAGTTCTCGACTGAAATACATGACTAGAAGTTAATGCTCTGAGATTTGGGGCTGTGGGTATTGTTACATTATTTCATTGAGCTACCTGTTTACCACTATAGTTATATTAGCCTTTTCTAAAAAACAAAGAGAGGAGGTAGGTAGGCACTTCAACTATTAAGTCAGTAGCACTGATAACTCAAACAGGCTCAAGGTGTAGTAGTGTGTTTCAGAAGTAATTAAATGCTTTGTAAACTTTATGACAACTCAAACTTGAAATACTAAATTCAGAGGGCAAGAAAGAAAATAAGGTAATATGGGTGAAAACATTATTTTAATAAGAGAAGTTATTTAAACTATATGTATATTATTTGAAGATTATATAAAGTAATACATTTTTTAGCTTCTCTTTTATAAATATTATCAAAATTTCAAAACAGGACACAGTTTTAAACCAACTATGGATAGGACTTTTATAGCATTATCACAATTATTTTTTTCAGACTAATTACAGATCAAAGTGAACAAAATTTAAATTGAATAATTCATCTAATAAGAAATTAACTTGCTAAATAACATGTGAAAACCTATTATCTTCATAAGTAATCAAAGAAAGGAAAATTAAAACTTTGGATATATCTGTCTATCATGCTGGCAAAGATAAAAGAATAGTAAAGAATGCCCATAAAGAGTCAGTAAAGTTTTGATTGCATAGGTTGCATAATCTACAAACCTCATTGCTTATGGCTTCCATTTTTACATTGATAAATAGTTCTTCTTTGTACAATTAAGCTAGTTAGTTATTTTATTCTAGTTATTACTTTTAAACAGTCAATTTTTATTTACTTTATGGAAATTATTTGTATATGCCATGATTTATTATTTTACCATGTCTTTGGTCTTTCTAGTTGATTTTTTTGGAGGGGTTTCATATAATTGATGTTGTTATTTTCCAAGTAAATAGATATGGTATAGCATAAGATGTATATTTACTCAATTTTAATATGCATATTTACCCCTTTTCATATTATTGACCTTATATACAAATTGCTACTCTTCCACTTTCATGTTAGAATTATCTTTGTTTTTCTGATTATTTATGTTCTTTTCTATTAGGCTTATATTTATTTCTATAAACATTATACTTGAGTTTTGTTTTGTATTTCAGTCCAAGAATACTTGTCTGTAATGGGGTCTCATTTTTCTTGATAGGTCAGGTACATACAGCACAGCTGAAAATTTGGCCTAATTTACTTACTTTCCTTCATCTGCATTCTCCTCTGCCATTGTGCCTGTCTGTAGGTTCACACTATTCTACATGCCATTGCAATTACTTAACATGCTGTGTTGTGCTTCCTCTTCTCACAATTTATTTATTTTCTCCCTATGCTATTATAGTCACTATCCCACTTTGAAGTTCAACTGAATATAAATCATTCCTAAATTCTATCTCCAGCCAGTCCTTTCTCAGAAATCCGAGATTCTCTCTGAAAACAGTATTTTTATTCATTCATATTTAAGTCATGACTTCGTCTTGACTAGTTTAATTCATAAGTGTAACCTGTATCTGCATCTCCATTGCCTCCTTGGTTGTTAAATGTATAATCACTTCTTACCTCATGGCAGTGTTTCCCTTTTTCCACGTTACTTTAGCTGTATTCAAACCTGTTTTCTACATGTTGAGATCAAAGTGATCTTTCCAAAATGTTTATATGACCTAACCACTCACATTGTCATAAATGCTTATAACTTACTTTACATTGCTGATAATT
The DNA here is from genome assembly GCF_028885655.2 of Pongo abelii. Classification (NCBI taxonomy): domain Eukaryota; kingdom Metazoa; phylum Chordata; class Mammalia; order Primates; family Hominidae; genus Pongo; species Pongo abelii. The sequence continues at coordinate 29,160,292 of NC_071989.2, forward strand.
AAGTTAAAAATTCTTATCTTTGCCAACCATGTCCTACCCACCTCTACAGATTACTTCATACTACCCTTTACTTTCTTCTCAAGCCTGTCTTACGGGCCTTTTTCAGTTTCTGCAACATCCTACTTCTCTCTCCCATGCAACTTTTCTCACTTTCTTCTCATAATTAGCTTGTCACTGTATTTTATTTTTCAGTCGAATTCTAACTCATTCTTTAGAATTAATTGCTAAATTAGGAGCCCCTGATTTAATGCCATCTATGACTAGGCTGGGCCTTCTAATCACAATTATCCAATAACAATATATATTTCTCACTTGTAACATTTGTAATACCTGATAGATTTAAACTCTTTGAAGGAAAACATGAGTATTCCCTGCTAAACTCTAAGATTGTGCATAATCTCTGTCACATTGAATTTATATTAGTAATAAAACATCACATTTTTATTATCATAAAGATAAACATTTTATTTTGGTAAAACTTTGAGTTCAAAGTCTTAAATATAAAATGAAACTCACTACTCATTGACATACTAAAATAATGACACAACAAATACACTCTGAAGCTGTTATTTCAACTTTCTTTTCTCATATTTGAGTAAAATTATGAAATAAATATAACTAAATCTGAAATAAAATAATCACAGAGAAGAAAAAGAACATTTTTAAAGCTAGCTGTAAAGAGCAATCTTCCTACCCCTAAACGTTTTACTATCAGCATTAATTAGACATAAGCCTGAATTTTTTTCCTCCTAGGTGCCCTGAAGTTGGTTGAATCATCATTACAAATCTTGTCTGATCGGCTTGCTAAAGTGTATGTAGGGCTATATGTCATACAGAACTTATATCAGGATATTAAAAGTGATTTGAGAACCTATTAAAAAATAAGCTTAATTATCGGGGGAACCCGCCTCTGACAATTCAACATTACTTCACGTAGGTTCTTTTCTATTTCCATAAGTGTCGGCAGATCTGAGAAACAAAGGGAAAGGGTACAAAAGAGAGAAATTTTAAAGCTGGGTGTCCGGGGAGACATCACATGTTGGCAGGTTCGTGATGCCCCCTGAGCCGTAAAACCAGCAAGTTTTTATAAGCAATTTTCAAAGGGGAGGGAGTGTACGAATAGGGTGTGGTCACAGAGATCACGTGCTTCACAAGGTAATAAAATATCACAAGGCAAATGGAGGCAGGGCGAGATCACAGGACCTGGATGAAATTAAAATTGCTAATGAAGTTCCAGGCATGCATTGTCATTGATAACAACTTATCAGGAGACAGGGTTTGAGAACAGACAACTGGTCTGACCAAAATTTATTAGGCTGGAGTTTACTCACCCTAATAGGCCTGGGAGCACTATGGGAGAAGGGGCTTATTTCATCCCTTGTCTTCAATCATAAAAGACAGACATTCCCAGAGTGGCCATTTCAGAGACCTACCCCTAGGAATGCATTCTCTTCCTCAGGGCTGTTCCTTGGTGAGAAAAAGAATTCAGCGATATTTCTCTTACCCGTTTTCGTTAATAAGAGAAATATGGCTCTGTCCTGCCTGGCCCACAGGCAGCCAGACTTTAAGGTTATCTCCCTTGTTTCCTGAAAATCACTGTTATCCTGTTCTTAAGGTGCCCAGATTTCATATTGTTCAAACACACATGCTCTACAAACAATTTGTGCAGTTAACGCAATCATCACAGGGTCCTGAGGTGACATACATCCTCAGCTTACGAAGATGATGGGATTAAGAGATTAAAGTAAAGACAGGCATAGGAAATCACAAGAGTATTGATTGGGAAAGTGGTAAATGTCCATGAAATCTTCACAATTTATGTTCAGAGTTTACAGAAAAGACAAGCATAAGAAATTATAAAAGTATTAATTTGGGGAACTAATAAATGTCCACGAAATCATCACAATTTATGTTCTGCCATGGCTTCAGCCAGTCCGTCTACTCAGAGTCCCTGACTTCCCGCAACACTTAATCATTCAAAATAACATTACATTACTTATTAATAAATCTAATCGGTATTTTGAAATTGCTCATATCTAATATTTTTAAGAGTACCTGATTATTTTAGCATTATTGAGGTATAATAGTTATTAAAAGTATTATGTACACTTAATATGTACATTTTCATGTGTTTAGACATATGTACCTACCCAACCATTACATTCCTTAAGCCTCAATTTTCTATCCCTTTATTTATGTTGCACAATATGGCAACTCATTTAAGCTTGCCATTTTGGATTACCCTTCTTATTTTTACATATTTTGATTTAAGTACTTAATCTCTGAATAAAGGTCATGAAGACTTAAAAATTCTATAGGGTGTAACTGCAAACTATTGCCTAAGCGTCAATGTCCCCAAATCATAGGTAATGCAAGATGCAATCTCGTTCAATTTAAAAAAAACTTGGGTCTGATGCAGTGGCTCACGCCTGTAATGCCAGCACTTTGGGAAGCCGAGGCAGGTGGATCACGAGGTTGGGAGATGGAGACCATCCTGGCTAACATGGTGAAAACCCGTCTCTACTAAAAACACAAAAAATTAGCCGGGCGTGGTGGGGGCGCCTGTAGTCCCAGCTACTTGGGAGGCTGAGGCAGGAGAATGATGTGAACCCAGGAGGCGGAGCTTGCAGTGAGCCGAGATAGTGCCACTGCACTCCAGCCTGGGTGACAGAGTGAGACTCCATCTCAAAAAAAACAAAAACCTCAAAGCACAACCTGGAGATGTTTCAAAGGCAACTGCTATTACTCTAATTCAATATTATTCACGAAATGATGTTTCATGTACAGTGTGTAAATATTTACTCAGTCAATCCTTCATTGATAGTCATTCACCATAGTAATTTTTTTATTTTTTTCTCAGAACAACAATCACATTTAACATATATTGTTTCTTATGTATATATCTATATTTATATCTGTATCTAATTGTATGGAAGAAACAAATCAGATTGTTAATTTGAAGAGTATGTGTATTTTAACTATAATTTACATTGCAGGATTACCTGAGAAAGCTAGAACAAATTACAATGATGCAAAGTTTATGTATATGCTTTTACCTGAATCTCTGAGAAGACTAACTGTTATGGGTTTGTAAAATTGCTACCAGCTTTGTAAAAATGTACCAATATTATGTGTATGTAATGACATCTCATTTCTACTGTTTTTGCATTTCTTTGGCTACATGGCTTTCTTGATCATTTACTTTTCATCTTTACTTAAATATAAAATATATTCACTATTCTTTCTATCTAAAATTATACACCTTCAACTTCCTATAGTTGTTTACAGCTTTATTTTCTTCCTTTGAACTTATCTATATTAAAATGCCATAGATTTCACTTATTTACCCCATTTGTTACCTCTCTTTTTCTGAAGAATATAAGCTCTGAAAACAGAGGTTTCCATAGTTTTGCTTATAGATACAACCCCAGTATAAGCAGATTGCCAGGCGTATAGTAGGTATTCAATAAACATTTTTTAATAAATTAAAAAATAATGAAGCCACTTTAACAACAACAACAAAAATTCTCTATATATCCGAAATATCACTTCAAAACATTTTGTTACTGGGCCCTCAGGGATGATGGAATCTGACCAAGGATTTACACTCAACTCATAAAATTTACAGGACATTGGCAATGCTGGAAATATACTGGTAACATTGGCAACATCTTTATTCTTAGGTCAGGATGGAGAGAACAAAATCATAAAAAATACAAATGTCTAAAGGTACTGATTGCATTAGGCCACAACTCATTTTAGGCATAAACTTTCATCTTAAGGCACAAGACTGTAGTTCATTGATAAGCATTTTCAATATTTTCAACAAGATTAATACTATGTTCAAAATATAGGGTCAATTGGGTTATGTGGAACCTAATGTTGAGTGGAGAATCAATAACTAGTCCCTTTAGGTGCCAAATTGGTCCTGTGATTGTTATCCTAAAGAATGTGCTTTATGTGGAAACCACGCCTACCCAAGAACCACATAAAACAAAGCCTAGGGGATAGTAGCCCCAAGCAAAAACAGATGGACACATTTGTTTCCGGCAGCTGGAGCCTTTGTTCTATGTGGCTATGTGGTATAATGTTTACTACTTGACCTCTATTACTCTTCACTTTGCAACAAAACTTTGACCAAAGAAAACAATTTTATAAAAAGCAGATGTTTCTGCAATGTATGAATACAAACACAAGATATTCAGCCCCACTTCATTTGAAAAATTGTTCTGATTGCAAACTAAAGACTTAAATGAAATTAATAAAGAGCTATTGAGGAAACCCCATAATCAGACATGTTAAGTAGGAATGATTTTTATTGGAATTCACTAGAATCATTTTTGTTGGAGCTCACTAAATTATACATTTAATAAGGGTTGATATTTGAAATATAGTAACTAGGATTCATGTCAGAAATATTAAAAATGGTGTTCTAGTGATATAATGACTCTCACTCTTAAATGTACCCATTTTATATAATTAAACATAAGTGTAAGTTTTATAATAAACATAATGTGCAAACTGCTGTTACTGTTGACATTTGTGACTATAATACACCGAAGCCTTGGAAACTCTCCAATGTTGCTTTGTTAGGTCCTTGCAAATAGATGTTTACTGATACTTATTAATGTAAAAATTACAGAACATTGTGATTTATGTTATAAAAATAAGTGTCATGAAAACCATGAGACAAGGTGGATGACTTTCATAAAGAACTGATTAACAGGCCGATTTAGTTTGGTTTCATGGGGGAAAAGTGTGGCCGGCAGATAGGTGTCATATGGAGTGAAATTTATGGTAGCAGAAAAGGAATAATGAGATCATGTCCAAAAATAGCAGTGCAAACACACATACACACACACACAGACACAGATGCAAAATCACACAGGCTGTACATATAGAAATCCAAGATTTTGCAGGTACTGTAATAGCCTCTGGCAGCAAACCATCATTCTAGTAGGTGCTACACTTCCAAATGTACCTGCTGTAGGTAAATCCAATCCTAATCCCTTAATCCCACACTTGTTGAATCACTGCAGATAAACAATAGAGCAATACAGTGCAGGATTGAGTCACTGAGCCCCACATTTGACAGCACTCCCTAATTGACTATAATCCAACAGTAGGCAATGGATTCTTAAAGCCATACTAAAGTCTATCAGTCTAGGTCCTTCCAATTCTATTCTAGCAGATCAATTCAATTCCATTCTATTAAATTATTTAGATTAAATTATCCTATTAAAGTGTCATTTCAAAGGATGATTTCCAATTATTTATGTCATTTAAAAAATTTTTATGTGACAATATGATTTGCAACACTTTTTTTAATCTTCAAAATCAGCACATATTTTAATTCACATATTTTGATACTTCATTCCAGTTTCTAGGTCTGGTAAAGAAGTGGATGACTTTCATGGGGTATAAGGTTATTTCTAGCATAGAGAAAGATCCGAGGAAAATTCTACTATAAAAATTAAAGACGGCAATAGCACACTTGCAATATTTCATATTTTATGGCATTATGGCATTACTATTTGTGTTTGGGGCAGACTGAAAATCTATTTTTATTATGCCTTCTGAGATGGCACTTTGAATTTAAGCTCCATTTTCCGTGGCTTATAGCTTTTCCACTGAATACCTTTGGGGCTAAACTTCATCATTCTGGTTCTTAACCTAGAATGAAATAATTCAGGAAGTTTGAAGGAAATTTATTTAGTCATTTTTGATTTAAGTAACTGCAGGGAAATTCTTTTTGGCTGTTCGAAAAATATACAAACAAGTTTTATATTGAATCATTCATAAGGAATTATGATTTTCAGTAAAAATATTTATAATTATGATTTTCTATAAAAGATACATATTTAAAATTACTTATACAAACTAATAAATGGAATATAATACATATTTACTGCATACCTTAATTTACATAATAAAATTCTGTAAGATCTGCCAATTTCATTAGAAGTTCTGAAATGTAGGCTTTTGTGGGCAAGACTGCTGTATTGAATCAAAATGAAAAATCTTATTTGCAAGAATGGCTAACCACCTATTAAAGACTCAGGACTTCAGTGTCATTTAAATGCAGTTTCAGTGGTTTATGCAAGCTGTCAAAAATTTCCATTTGCTCATTTCAAATATATCTAGGTAAGCCTATTTTTTAGGCTCATTTATACAAAATCAAAATTTGAAAGAGTAATAAAATGAAAAATTCATAGATGATAAGAATGGCTAAGACTCACATAATAGCTCATTTGGCTTAATAACTTTTGTAATTCTCAGAAGAAAAGAGGAATACTTATACTTCCCAACATAGCCATTAATTTAGCAAAAAGAATTACCTTACTGTGACAGTTTGATAATTATTGTACACTGAGTATTCATCAATTGGAGAGATTATCCCTTAAAGAAAAAATAAGATAATTTGATCAGAAGCCTGACACCCTATTTACATAAGCACAATATTTGTGACTTTGTCTCACACACACAGACATATACATAGAATATATTTGCAGAGACACACATATATACACATACATATATGTTTGTGGGTGTATATATATATATATAATTAATATATGTATTGGTTATACACACATAATAAATGATGGCTATATGGAAATGTATAGACAAGCCATAAACAAGTATAGATGGATAAGTATTTGACTTTGGTTTAATTGTCTCCTAATTCTGTTTCATAGTTTCCTATTTTCTGTGAAAAAAATTGTTTAATTAGATTAATTTTAGAACATTTCTTAAACTATCTAGTATTTTTCCAATTATATTGCTAAATACCTTTATATGCACATATGCAAAATTATCTCAATTGATTTAATTATTTTCATTTTGCATATTCTCTAAAAGTCATTTTTATTTTTAAAAAGTGAGCCTACAAAATTTGTCGTATGTTCATTTTGATTTATTATGATCCCTGTTCTAGGTACTATACTCAAGGAAAAGATATATAAAGAAAATTCATCAATAAATAATAGTGTGAGATGAAAAAATTTAAAACAAAGTAAATGTATCTACAAAGTGTGTTTGGGGCCATTGAAGTGGAAAATGTGTTCATTTTAAGAAGAAAGAGGCGTTAATACCGGGTCTTAAAGAAAACATTGGGATTCATAAAGTAGTCAATGGAGGGGATTAGTTTCTATCAAGTGTGTTCACCGTATAAAATTACATTTCTAATGTTTTTTGTTAATGGATATGTATCCAGAGATCATTAAATCACAGTGGAGAAGGAGAGAAAATTAATAATATTGTTCCAGGTTTTTGAATTGGGTCATTTCTATATTTTAACCCAAACTTCTTTTCTTTTTGATCCACGACCAGAATGCAGTTACATCACTCATGTTTCTCCTACTCAATGGGTTTACATTCAAAATTCCAATTTTACCTCAAAAAACCTTATAATTTGTTTCCCCTTAAATCTCAATAAAATTATATTAGAAAACATTGGATGATTAGAGACTATGTCTGCATAATTAGTTGCTCTTGCGTTTCAAAATCACATTTCAGAATGTATTATTGTTGCCATATGTCAATTTTCAGGTCATGTTTTTGCTCACTCTGGCAATTTGTGTTCACTGATATTCATTTATATATAGGTCTTGCTCTGTATGAATTCCTGAAAGCTTTTATGATCTGGGCAAAGTAACTGGCGCTGCTCATAATCAGTATATAGCTATATGTTGTGCCATGTTTTTAACTATTAAAGTGGACAAAGAGATAGACGGATAGAATTTAGGAGACTAAGTGCCTGTCAGTATGTCTCTTGTTACTATAGCTGAAGCAAGAACTACAGCGACTGCACTCATTGCTTTCTAACATCTTTTTGTAGCTCTAAAAGTAAACTCTGACATGTAAAGTCTCAGCTCAAATAACGGGTAAAGAATTATGGATGGGCCTAAAAATGCCTTTGTCTTTGCTAGCTACAGAACTGAGAGTTAAAAATCAGTTAACAACACAGACTCTGTAGGTATGTAAGGCAACAATCTGGGATTTATTAGGAATGAATGGGTTCCTGAGAAACAGGCTAAAAAATGTATTAGATCAATCTGTTAACCTTGAACCGATACATGACCCCTAGCGGGTTTTTTTTTTATTAGGAGAAATAGCTCATTTTCCTTGATGAGTATATTTTCTCTCATACATAAAATTATTTTATTTATTGACCAGAAACCACTTGTACCCTTGAATAATTAGGATTTCCTAATTAAGCTCATCTAATGTATCTGTAATATGTACAATGCTCATCATTACTTTATTAAATATTCTTTTACTTTATTATTTTTCCAACATACTTAATTATTCATCTTTATTCCCAGGACCTGCTGAACTTATATTTGTGTGGTTTAAATAAAAGATAATCCAGAATGAGAGATAGTTACAAAAATACATTTATATTCTATAACATGTATTATCTATGAACATGGTTATTTTCATTGGAAGGAAATGATAAATAAGAATATTTTCTCTTTTGGATGCCTATCATTGTAATATACCTAAAGTGTTATTTTTGTTTGTTTGTTTGAGACGGAGCCTTGCTCTGTCGCCCAGGCTGGAGTGCAGTGGCACGATCTTGGCTCACTGCAAGCTCCGCCTCCCGGGTTCACGCCATTCTTCTGCCTCAGCCTCCTGAGTAGCTGGGACTACAGAGGCGCCCGCCACCACGCCCGGCTAATTTTTTGTATTTTTAGTAGAGATGGGGTTTCACCGTGTTAGCCAGGATGGTCTCGATCTCATGACCTCGTGATCCACCCACCTCGGCCTCCCAAAGTGCTGGGATTACAGGCTTGAGCCACTGCACCCGGCCCAGTTATGCCTTTTTAAAATGTCCCTTATATAAGGTTATCAGAAATGCAATGAATGCCATTTTTATTTGGAAGCAAACTTTTATGCTAATCTGAAATGTCCACAGTTATTGCTTCTTTTGTAATGGTTACTTTATTTCTGCACATGCGTTTCATGTCAGGTCAGAGAATCTATTCATCTCATAAAAAGTAATTTCTCTTCAATAATATATTTTTATTTTTTTAAGATCATTGATGAGGTATAACATACACAAGGAAAACAGACTGGCCCTAAGTATATAACTTGATTAATATTCACAAATTGAAAACACTCATATAAGCATGTAGAACAAGAAAGAAAATATTAACAAACATACATAATAATCTCTTATTAGCACTATGATTATTAGCAATGCCTCATTTTGTATACTTAGAAAAGTAATTCCAATTTTGTCTTTTCTTCTTGACTAGTCTGTCTTGCATTATCTTTTAAAATAAACTAATTTTACCTTTTAAAAATATTTTCTATTGTAGGTTTTTCCTATTGCAATAATTTTTGCTCTTAGTTGTATGTCGATGATCCTATTTCTTCCAAATTTTTACTTTGATTCTTCTGCACTTTTTCTAGCTTCATGGAATATAAGCCTATATCATTAATTTTTAGCATTTTCTTTTTTCCAATATTGGAAAACATCCATAATTTTACAGGAACTGAATTGTATCCGCCTGCCCAAATTCATAGTCCTAATACCAATGTACTTGGAAATGGGGTGGGACCTTTGAGTGTTAATGAGGTTTAGATAAGGTTATGAAGGTGGGCCCCTTATAATGTGAATAGTGCCCTTACAAAAAGATACATCAGAGAACTTGCTTTCTCTCTCTCCCTCAGTCTTGTGAAGACATAGTGAAAAGACAGCCGTCTGAAAGCCAGAGAAACAGTCCTCACGGGGCAACTGAATCATCTAACACCTTGATCTTGGAGTTCTCATCCTCCAGAACTGTAAGAAATAAATTTCTGTTGCTTGACATCTAGTCTATGATATTTTGTGATGGCAGCTTCAGGGGACTAATACAAATATATACCCTCAAATTGGTAGATGTATTCTGTAAACACTGCTTTAAGTATACCTGACAAGTGTTGGTATATCTTTTTTAGCCTTTATGTAAAATATTTTTCTAGTTGTCATTGTGATTTATTCTGTGTCCCAGGTGTTTCTTCAAAGACTATTCCTTAATGATTATGGATATCTCTATATCTACCTCAAATTTGTCAATTAAACTTATTTGAAGTCATGTTATTGTATGTCTGCATATTTAAATTTGGAAATATTTCTGCCAAATGGAATCATATAAAGCAACTGTTCAAGTGATGTGAGGACTTCAGCATTAAAATCTGCTATATCAAATATTAGCATATCTATACTAGCTTGATTGTGGTTAGACTTTATGTAGAATAACTTTTTCTAACCTTTCATATCCAACTATCCTTTCATGAGTTTCTCATGTACAGCAAAAACTATGGTTTTGGTATTTTGCTCACTCTGATCATTTCCATCTTTAATTTGAATATTTATATTCTGTATAATTATTTACATAATTTTATATCTGATATGTCACTATTCTATAATTGACCAGTCATTTAATATTAAATATTATCTCTATTTTTTTTGGTCCTTTGAATTCATCAACTAATTATTATTTTATTTTCTACTCACTGGTAATTATTTACTTAAAACATTTTTGGTGGAATATCTAGAGATTACAACATAAATGATTTAAGAAAGCAATAGTTATATTTTACCTTATTTTGCATAATGCTAAAACTCAACTAACCAGTTGAGTTTTACTTATGCTACCATTATATTTGGTATTATTGTTCTCATGCATTTCTGCATTATTTTACATTTTTATATAGTCAACATTCATTTTTAATGTATTTATGTATTTCTATCCAGTGATGCTTTTGATTTTATAGTTTTTTTCTATTTCTCTCTTAGATTTTTTTTCTGCTAGATAGATGCTTAACATTACTTTGAGTACAGTAATAAACACTGTTCATTTTATATTCATGTGAAAAAGTCTTATTTTATCTTTTATATTTGAAATATTTTTCGGTGAGAATTAGGAGTAAAATTTTTTGTTAACATTATTTTTAGCTCTTTAAAAATGTCCTTCTCTTGCCTTCTGCTTTTCATCATTTCTGTTCAGAAACCAGCCTTCAGGCTATTGTTTCTTTGAAGATAGCAATATAACGTGTCTTTACCTTTTTCTCCTCTCACTATTTTTTTGATGTTTTGCTCTGATTTTTGTTTTCAGTTGTTTTATTATGATGTATCCAGGTGTGCTTTGCTGTATGTTTATCTTGTTTGATGCTTCCAGCATTTCTTGAATCCTTTGATAGATTTTTTTCATCAGCTATTGTCTATTGAAATATTTTTTTACCTTACTTTCTCACTCATCTTCAACTGAATTTAAGTTACATGTAGTCAAACTTTTTGCTTTTTTCCATGTCATTTAGTCTTTATATATTTTTCATTATTTTGATTTCTTTGCTTCAGTTTGTATATTTTCTATTTTCTTGCTTTCCATTTCACTAAACCTGTATTTATGTCTAATCTGTTTTTAAAACCATCCATTAAAGATGTATAGAAGCAATAAGAACTAACATTCCAGCAAGAAGAAACCTCAGAGAGATGAACTACGACTGGAGATTTGTACTTTCTTGGGGCAAATGCATTCTCACCTTGAACCAGAGGCTGAGAATTCCTGCTTGGCCTTGTGCCAAAGTTGCCACAGCAGAAGAAAGCAGAGTCTATTATCAATTTATTTTCCATTATTACCAATTCGTAGAACTGTAGAACGTATCTCTTTTGATCCTTAGGCTCTTCCGTAATTAGAAACAATTTAATAATTTGTGGGAATCAATACTCCACTTAGTTCTTGTTGGCCAGGAAAAAATGATCTATGTTATACGTAAGAAAGTAAAATATCCTCAAAACTTAAAAAAAAAATGTTAATCCCACATTACATTTATGTCTGCCTTTCTAAGGTATAAAAGTAAAATCCATGAATCATATTCTTCAAATATTCTATTCACATAATAAGCTGTTCTTCTGTTATTTTTTCATACATGTTGAAAAAGCATAAACATAACTTAAAAATCTCCCATATGAAAATTGCAATCGTTGAAATGAATTTTGGACACATAAAGAATTGCAGAGATCAAGTACTTGAAGACAGTCTCTAAACTAAGACAACTCTTAGAGATAAGTACAAGAAAGTATTGGTCTGCCTTAAAACAAAAACATGAAAGCATGTTGAATAGGACTATTTATCTACAAGGTACCTTCACAGATGCTGTCTATGTGGCTTTGAAATTTGATAAGACTCACCTGTATCATTATGAAAGCAGTAAACCTAAAATATATTCCAGCCAAGCAATGAAGAATGGAGCAAAATATAAAAATCTAATAAAATGGTGAGACTTTTTTTTTCAATAACATCCATAAAGATGTTCCTTTTGGACTGAAAAATGCATGAAATATTAGTTGAATGTATTAATTTCTCAGTATTTATATTGCATCATCTAATTAGATGGGTGATGTGCTGGTGCATATAAAAGTCAATATATATGAGATAACTGAGATTATTTTTTAGGATCTACAATTCTGGGATGCAGTAACTTCCTGATATCCTTCGGAAAAGCTATATTTTAATTAACCATTTGTTTTCCCAGATAACTCAATACTGAGAAAGAATCAGAGGTGGTTAGTCTCAACTAAAATAAGCATTCCTAGTTAATATCAAAGTTTCTACTAGACAGTCTTCTTTACATGTGTTTGTTAAACCTTCAGTACAAATGATATGACTATGTATATTAATTGAATGAATTAATCAATCAATAAAGCAGAATAGGTTATTTATTATGTAGAGAATATATTAAATCCTAAAATTAGGCTGAGTTACGTACGTTTTTAATTATATGTATAAAAATTGTACATAATAAGATAATGCAGAAAAATTTTCAATTCCAAAGATAATACCTTATGTATGAACAAAAAAAGCAAAAATTCCTAAAATGAGTATTAGAATATCAGAGAGAAGAAATTCTACTTTTCAATAATAAAATTTAAAAATTAGCATTCGGCCAGGCGCAGTGGCTCACGCCTGTAATCCCAGCACTTTGGGAGGCCGAGACGGGCGGATCACGAGGTCAGGAGATGGAGACCATCCTGGCTAACACGGTGAAACCCCGTCTCTACTAAAAAATACAAAAATTAGCCAGGCGCCGTGGCAGGCGCCTGTAGTCCCAGCTACTCGGGAGGCTGAGGCAAGAGATTGGCGTGAACCCAGGAGGCGGAGCTTGCAGTGAGCCGAGATCATGACACTGCACTCCAGCCTGGGCGACAGAGCGAGACTCTGTCTCAAAAAATCAAAAATAAAATAAAATAGAATAGAATGGAATGGAACGGAACGGAACGGAACGGAACGGAACGGAACAGAACAGAACAGAACAGAATGAAATAAAATAAAATAAAATATAACATAACATAACATAAGCATTCATTGTAATATAAGTTAGCCAGGTCTTTCGTCATTAGGTTTAGTGAACATGGCATATCCTTGACTCCAGAGTAAAAAATAACATCACTGGCTAGGTAATCTTAATTTAGATTAAGAAAGAATACAGCGAGCCGGATTTTCCTCTTATTTTTTAAGACAGGGTGTTGCTCTATCACCTAGGCTAGAGTGCAGTGGTATGATTAAAGTTCACTCCAGCCTCTGCAGCCTCGACCTCCCTGGCTCAAGCGATTCTGCCACTTCAGCCTCCTGAGTAGCCAGGACTATAGGCTGCGCCACCACTCCTGACTACTCTTTTATTTTTATTTTTTATTTATTTTTTTTTTTTTACAGTGACTGGTCTCTGTACATTGCCCAGTCTGGTCTCAAACTCCTGAGCTCCAAGCATTCTCCCGCCTCATTCTCTCAAAGTGCAAGGGTTACAGGTGTAAGCTACTGTGCCTGGCCTCAGGCAGGCTTTTGGTAGAGAGGATTATTCCTTGGATATTTTCTGTATCACATTTCCACTGTAGGACGTAGGAAAAGAACACATAGATGTACTGCTGCTATCAAAAAGCTTATTTCTTCAAGAAGAATCAGAACACGGATGCTGACAGAGTTCATGGCTCTATAGATGTTGGCATATTTGTTTCTCATTTGTATTGCTTCTCAATGCATTCCAGTGAACAGTGGAGAAATAAAGTGGAGAAAAAGACAGAATTTTGATAGAGATTATAAAGTCAGGACAACAATTCTGCTAAAAACATAGATTTCTTGGACTGCATTCCAATTTGTTGGTATATTAGTCACTAACTACATCATATAAAATAAGTCATTTAACTTTTCTACAACTCAATTTACTCTTCATATAATGAAAAAATATTGTTTCTAAAAAATGTTCCTGAAAATTGCCTATACAGTATCTAAAAACCATAGCTGACATTAATAAACACAGCTTCTACTTTCTTAGCTTCCTTCCTTCTTTCCTTCCTTCCTTCCCTCCTTCCTTCCTTCCTTCTTTCCTTCCCCTCTTCCTCCCTCCCTCCCTTCCTCCCTTCCTCCTCCTCCTCCTCCTTCTTCTTTCTCTCTCTCTCTCTCTCTTTCTTTCTTTTTTACAGAGTCTTGCTGTCACCCAGACTGGAGTGCAGTGGCACAATCTCCACTCACTGCAACTTCCACCTCCCAGGTTCAAGCGATTCTCCTGCCTCAGCCTCCCAAGTAGCTGGGTTTACAGGTGTATATATGCCACCACGCCCGGCTAATTTTTGTATTTTAGTAGAGATGGTATTTCACCATGTTGGCCAGGCTGGTCTCTAACTCCTGATCTCAGGTAATCCGCCCGCCTCGGCCTCACAAAGTGCTGGGATTACAGGGTTGAGAGCCACAGGGCCCGGCCATAGCTACTTCTTCTTTCTACAATTCTTTCTTTCTTTCATGTTTTTACCCCTAAAGCAATAGTTGCATGCATTTTTTGATTTAAACTTTAATTAGAGACCAACACTGTTTTATATAAACATCTTAATACTTTTAGCCTCCCATGCCTAATAGCTCTTATAAAGGAACGAACTCGCTTCTCGGCCTTTTGGCTAAGATCAAGAGTTATAAAGGAATAAAAAATATACACTGATCTCTTCCTAGCATCATGCTCAAAGAATATTTTGTAAATATGAATATATATGAATATATATAATATATAAATAATATATAAATATCAATTTACTGTAATCAGTCATCTTCTAGGAAGATGTGTAAGACAGGTGGGAAAAGTACATTGTAAAAAAGGACAGCAGGTAAAAGTGCCACAGTATAACATATCAAACATGCACACGAACAGCATATACAGTATATACTTACATAGATAAATACATAAAAATATCAAGTTGCTTAACAAATTATTTGAAGTCCTGTACCAAATATACACTTATTGAGAGGTCGTTCTATTTTTTTCTTCTGTCAGTACTAAATAAATCACTGTGTGTGATTAATTTCATATTGGTACTATAGCATTTATATCTTCTCATTTGTCTTGCAGATAAGGATTATAATGAATGCTTATTTTAGATTTTTCCTAAATCTTTATGCGATCAATTTTTCCTCATCTCTGTAGTTATAGCTCATTTTATTATACAGTTTTTATAATAATTAATCATCATGTATTTCTTCCCTGTGTAGAAGATGCATGCATTATCTGCAGTCTGTTTATTTTGCTTCCCAGTCAGCAATTACAATGCCAAAGTAAATTAAAGTAAATTATATTTTTACAGGTTTTGAGGTAAAAATTGATGATAATTGCTGAAGTTCTAGAATGAGCATATTGGGAAAATTGCCAAATAAATTAACCCAAGAATAAGATTCATTTATCATAGAAAATTATTGATGAAAAATTACTGATAAAAACTAAGTAAAATTTTCATCTCTGTACTTTATTTCCATTTGAGTATACCTTTGGAAAAAATACATGCTTAAAGTTTAATTTTTTTTGCCTGACTTTTTTTCTATTGAATGAATGACATTTCACTGTCATTTAAATAATACTTTCTTAAAATCATATAACATATCATCTGTATTCTTTCAACCATGACTCTCCTACCAATCCAAGGCACACACTGATGTCTTAATAAATATTTTCCACTAAATAGATAAGTGAATGAATAGTTTTTCTTTGTCACAATCTTTTGAATGGTTAGCAAATTCACTTTTTATATAATGTTTCTAAAAAAGAGAAGAAAAGAATCAGCAGGTTTTAGTACCAATGATATGTTATCACCTTTTTAAGGAAGTATCCTTTGGCAAATGCACCATTTCTATCATGTTCAAACTTCCAAAACACATGGAATTTGGACAAACCTGTTTTAAAACCAATGGTGATCACTTATTTTGCGACCTTGCTGATTTAAAAATAAACATTAATTTAAAATGATTCAACGCATCTTCTCTTTCCAATAGTAGACTTATGAGAATATTTGGATTTGATAATTAACATTTTTAAAATCTGAAGTTTGCCTTCTTAAGCAAGTGATGACATTAGTCATTTACCTGAACCTTTTTTTCTTTTAAGCTCTATGATAATTTATCAGTTTTTACCTGTAAGCAGTATTTGGAACCACATCAGATAATTCAGCACAGGGATCACACCACTTGGTGAGTTGTATTACAGGCTGCATTTATTATCTATCGTTCTTGTCAGTGTAATGGTAAATATATCTCACAGTTGGATACACAAAATTAAGTCATTTAATGGATTTGTAGTTCAGCTGATTGAGGTCCACAGGTCTCCGCGCACTTCTGGAAGCCATTTTATTTCTTCTGTAATTGTCAGTCACTGTTATTTCCACTTGACTGCTGTTCTGTGACTAGTCAGAATATAAGGTGCTTAAATGGTATCAGAGCCGTGATAAAATGGTGTTTAAAGGAACCTTTACACACACACACACACACACAAAATGAAGTTTCTTTAGATTAATTTGAATGTCAACATTTTTTTTCTGATAGAATTGGGATGTGTCTGTTTATACTAAGTACTTAATTTCATCTTGCTTTCTATTTAAGTATATGTAGTAGAACATCCTAGATGCAAAAAAAAAAAAACATGATAGACACTAATTTTAGTAGTATCAGAATTTCAGTGCAGAAATCAAAAAATTGCAATAGTGAAGGTCACTCTATGAAGCAAAGCCATTTGCTACTTTTATATATTGAGTCTTCTTAAACAGGTTACAGTCATTTAGAAAAAAATAAATCCACATCTTTAATTCTTTGAAAAGGCATCTGTATATTTTCTGAAAACCCACATCATCCCAGGAAAGAGATCAAATCTTAGGAAAGTAAGTTTGGCTCAAAATGATTGAGTGTTAATGGTCCAGTGCTGTTAGGAGCTTGCCAGGATACAATGATTTGTTCTTCATTTTTCAGTGCCAGCAGCTTTCTGATTCAAAAACCACAAACACAGCATTTTTTTTTTTTGCATTGACTCTGAGGACATTAGCAAATCTCAAATAAATAGCAGCACTACATTCTGGAAGAATTCTTAAAAGCAAGCTGTATTCCAGATGGAAACCTCAAGCTGGTCACTGAAATAAAGGGTTTTAACAAACAGAGTGGAAGTTAAGTGAGAAAACTTACCAAATACTGATTTTTCTCAGCACCTTCTGCTGCGGAAATGTTTGAATTAAAAATGAATAATGTATATGCTCCTTGATATTTTATAATGACAAAAATACAAAATTAGAAGGCCACATTTTTAATAATTATGGATCACATTGAAGAGCAACATATCAAATATGTTTCAGATTATATAACAATGATTTCTAAATGAAAAGTTTTATTCTTAGAAAGCAACATTAAAAATATTACACAGAATTTTTGTTTTTAATATTATACAGATAAATGACTGACTGAAATTTTGGGAGACACACAAATTCGTGTGTACAAAACTAATAATAAAATACAAACTTTTTTGATAATTTAGGAATATTTTATCATAATCTCACCTATAGGAAAGTGAGTACAAAATAACGTCAGCTGTTGAGGCCCTAATCCCACAGGGAGTAGCACACGGGTAGACTAATGTATTCTAGTGTTTGGTTATTATATTCTTCAATTCTGATGACTTACTGCTTGGCTTATTAAACATGACCAATTCTTCTAGTGAGTATTCCACATTGGTCAAAGTTGCCCTAAGATGATTCTCTAGGAATAGGTTTATTTAGTGCACTAAGTCAAAATTAGATGATATGTGATTTGGAAACCAGAAATACCTACTTAAGATATTTGTTGAAAAAGGGTACATGAACAAGTCATATAAGATAGGATGTAAGATACACATGAGAAAGAAATATGAGGTAGCAAGTGGTCATGAAAAAAAGTGCCATATGACATGAATTATTAGGAAAAAAGAAGAGGTGGATGGACTATATCCGAAGTATCAAGATTATACAGTGATTTGGCATTAGAAATATCAGGAAAAACAGCAAAAACAGTGATAGGAAAGTAGCATAAATGAGCACTGGTATGGGGTTGCATTTATTCAATCACAAACATAGGCTTAGAAGGAAGAGTCTAGGTCATAGGAAGGCAAAGTTACATTCTTAGACAAAGTTTGGCAAACTGTCAGGAAAATACTTGAACTCCAAAGGCTCATTCATTAACCTGGCTATGGTAACTAGTGTCTAAAGTGAAATTAGGGTGAGTTGTAGCACTCAGACAGGGATTTAGCACTATGCAAAAGTCCCTGTATGGGAAGATGTATAGTGCATGAATAAACTATTGAGGTCTAGGTGGCCCAAATACTTGGTGTTTATATCTTTGTAAAAAGAGTCACTAAAGATGTAATAAAATGAGCAACTTTTAAAATCATCTATCTAGACCTGTAGTGAGGAAAATATTTGGATTAAATTTTAACAAGGTAACTTTGTTAGCGGACTGATGCTGCAGATATATGGGAGTTTTGAGAAAATATTTGAGCAAAACTAAAATGTAGTCTCACTGAATTAGACCTGAGACACAGTGAAAATAAAAATGTGGGATATGATGTTCTCTAAATATGAAAAACCTCATCTTTGAAGAAGACTTATAGATGTTTGATGCTCCTTCTCTACAATTAAAATATTATGTTACAAATGGGAAATGTGAGAGTTTTTAGTGTTTATATCACTTAGTCAATCAAATCATTTTGACAAAAATAGCATAGTGTGTGCTTTTAAAATAAATTTTAACATATTATTTAACAGGGTAATTTAAATTAAGTGTGATGGTTTGACTTTGCTGATATAAACTTCTATTGATTGCAGAACTTTTTAAAATAAGGAACTGCTGTTTCTTCTAAAACTCGGGTTCCAGATTGCCATTTGTTTTGTGTTCTTGTATTTTCAACTTGTACGTTGTGCATGCCAAAATATTCAAATGATTCTTGTTTGTATGATTTTATCAGCAAATTTTAGCACAGCAATTAGCATTAGGAATAATGTTCATTCTGATGCTTACAGTTCTGAAGTGCTACTCTATTATTGTTTATATTTTATATTTCTGTGTTCATCAAGATATTTACTTCACAGTCATATTAGGCAAATAGAAATCTTAAATATAATTTCTACACGGAATTCATGAAAATGACTTCTTAAAGCCGATAGGATTAAAGATGTTAAATGTCTTCTGAGGGTCAATAGGCTGTATAAAAATCTAAAGAGAATGTACATTACATCAAACAATAATAGAAATACTCCATAAAATGAAACACAGTACACATATATTAATATGTATAATTGTAGAGAGTTGCTATTTAGAATGTAACAATGTCCAGTACTTTTGAAAACATGCGCAATTTCACTTGCAAAACTATTACTTTTATCTTCTCTGCTTCCTAGCTGACGCATTTATTCTATTTAGCTAATTTTCTAAAATAATGAGAGATAAAATTTTAATGACAGGTTTTATTTTATTTTTAATCCCTGCTACTAGGACATATAAGAAATAGCTGAAAGAATATGGCAGTATTGTAACTGAACTGAAAAATTAGTATTTGAAGAAAGACAATGAGTTTTTATAAATATATTATTTACATAGTTTCCTAGAGCAAGTAATTTGTAGTTTTCTTATATGTTGTTTTAGAGTCTCAGCAGTATTACTGGCTAAACAAATCAGCAAAGAAAAAAATACCCAAAACAAAATTTGAAAAATAGCTAAATCTGTTATAAAGAGAAAATTTCATAGAAAAATGTTAGGAAATTGAATAATATAAAATTCATATCTTCCCTATACAGATTCCACTAAGTGTTCACTACATAACATACAAGAATTAACCTTTCTAAGTTTAATTTTACATATTGAAAATGCAGCAATCAAATAACATCTATAATAAGTGGAAATCTCTATCCACAGCCTTGGGTTAGTATTATCTTTTTTGTGAGGTGAATATATCAAGAGGAAGCCTAGATAAGAATTTCAACAGCTTTGATGAGGTATGATTGATATACAAAAACTGCACATATTTATCGTATACAACTTCATGTGTTTAGACATACAAACACCAGTAATAACCTCACCATAACCAATGGAATAGACATATCTAGCACCTCCCAAAATGTCCTCATGTACCTTTGTTTTTATTCTTTTTTCTTTTTTCTTTTTTGTTTGTCTTTTTTTGTGGTAAGAACATTTGACATGATATCTACCCTCTGAATACATTTAAGTTCTAGAAACCTGCCATGCAACATAGTGTCTATATTAGCAATATGATATTATGTACTGTATAAATTCTTCAAAGAGAATATCAAGACCAAAATATGATTGTGTGTGTGTGTGTATGTGTGTGAAAGAGAGTGAGAGAGAGACAGAGACTCCCTTCATCCCCCAGGCTGGAGTGCAATAGAGCAATCTTGGCTCACTACAACCTCTGCATCCTGGGCTCAGGTGATTCTCCCACCTCAGCATCCCAAGTAGCTGGGACTGCAGGTGTGCACCACCACACCCGGCGAATTTTCGTATTTTTTTAAGAGACGGGGGTCTCACCATGTAACCCAGGCTGGTCTCGAACTCCCGAGTTCTATCTGTCCACCTGCCTTGGCTTCCCAAAGTGCTGAGATTACAGGTGTGAGCCACTGTGTCCGGCCTGATTTGGTATTTCTTGTCTTTTGCCCCCATACCTTTTTTCCAATTCTGTATTGGACTGATAGTAAGCCAATGAAAGATGAAGCCAGGAAAATAAAATAAAACTTGTGTGTGTGTGTGTGTGTGTGTGCGTGTGTGTGTGTGTGTAATATAATATGGTAACTCTGCTTAGAGTAGCAGATTATCTTCTTATGTCATGATTCCAAAGGAAAGCAAATAAGTACTATAAGAAAGGTAAAAAACCGAGTAATGTAACACTATATATTATAGGATATTAATTTCAGTATGGCTACACATTATCTTCAAAAACTTCAAACTAAAGAATTTGTAACATTGTGCAGATGTTGGAATTAAGAAGTTTGAAGCTGCCTGCTTATTTAAGTATTAACTATATATTCAGTGGTGAAAATCTGGAGTGTTAAATGTGTTGATAACAATTTGCATGTGGTGGTGTCACTTCATCTTGTTATTTAGCCAAAAAACCAATAGATTTCATTTCTTCTAAGCGTCTGTAGACTTTATTTTCCATATATAGCAATTGGTGTATTAACTTCCATGTTTAAAAATTCCATTTATGTTTTCATTCATATTCATATTGCAGTGCTTTTCAAGATACTGATTTTTACATTTCTGTAGCATATGAAAGTATAATAATGAAATGGAGGTATGAAATTGTTTTAATATTAGATTTAAAATAGAGAAAAATATTAAAGGGATTAACTTTTGGACTATATAGATGACATAAAACATACAGAGCTTTTTTTTAGTATTAAAATACTTTGGGAGGGAGGAGCCAAGACGGCCGAATAGGAACAGCTCCAGTCTACAGCTCCCAGCGTGAGCGACACAGAAGACAGGTGATTTCTGCATTTCCATCTGAGGTACCGGGTTCATCTCACTAGGGAGTGCCAGACAGTGGGCGCAGGTCAGTGGGTGCACGCATCATGCACGAGTGGAAGAAGGGCGAGGCATTGCCTCACTCGGGAAGTGCAAGGGGTCAGGGAGTTCCCTTTCCTAGTCAAAGAAAGGGGTGACAGACGGCACCTGGAAAATCGGGTTACTCCCACCCAAATACTGCGCTTTTCTGACGGGCTTAAAAAATGGCGCACCAGGAGATTATATCCCGCACCTGGCTCAGAGGGTCCTACACCCACGGAGTCTCGCTGATTGCTAGCACAGCAGTCTGAGATCAAACTGCAAGTCGGCAGCGAGGCTGGGGGAGGGGCGCCCGCCATTGCCCAGGCTTGCTTAGGTAAACAAAGCAGCTGGGAAGCTCGAACTGGGTGGAGCCCACCACAGCTCAAGGAGGCCTGCCTGCCTCTGTTGGCTCCACCTCTGGGGGCAGGGCACAGAAAAACAAAAAGACAGCAGTAACCTCTGCAGACTTAAATGTCCCTGTCTGACAGCTTTGAAGAGAGCAGTGGTTCTCCCAGCATGCAACTAGAGATCTGAGAACCAGCAGACTGCCTCCTCAAGTAGGTCCCTGACCCCTGACCCCTGAGCGGCCTAACTGGGAGGCACCCCCCAGCAGGGGCAGACTGACACCTCACACGGCCGGGTACTCCAACAGACCTGCAGCTGAGGGTCCTGTCTGTTAGAAGGAAAACTAACAAACAGAAAGGACATCCACACCAAAAACCCATCTGTACATCACCATCATCAAAGACCAAAAGTAGATAAAACCACAAAGATGGGGAAAAAAACAGAGCAGAAAAACTGGAAACTCTAAAAAGCAGAGCACCTCTCCTCCTCCAAAGGAAGGCAGTTCCTCACCAGCAACGGATCAAAGCTGGACGGAGAATGACTTTGATGAGCTGAGAGAAGAAGGCTTCAGATGATCAAATTACTCCGAGCTAAGGGAGGATATTCAAACCAAAGGCAAAGAAGTTGAAAACATTGAAAAAAATTTAGAAGACTGTATAACTAGAATAACTAATACAGAGAAGTGCTTAAAGGAGCCGATGGAGCTGAAAACCAAGGCTCGAGAACTACGTGAAGAATGCAGAAGCCTCAGGAGCCGATGCGATCAAATGGAAGAAAGGGTATCAGCCCTGGAAGATGAAATGAATGAAATGAAGCGAGAAGGGATGTTCAGAGAAAAAAGAATAAAAAGAAATGAGCAAAGCCTCCAAGAAATATGGGACTATGTGAAAAGACCAAATCTACATCTGATTGGTGTACCTGAAAGTGATGGGGAGAATGGAACCAAGTTGGAAAACACTCTGCAGGATATTACCCAGGAGAACTTCCCCAATCTAGCAAGGCAGGCCAACATTCAGATTCAGGAAATACAGAGAACGCCGCAAAGATACTCCTCCAGAAGAGCAACTCCAAGACACATTATTGTGAGATTCACCAAAGTTGAAATGAAGGAAAAAATGTTAAGGGCAGCCAGAGAGAAAGGTTGGGTTACCCTCAAAGGGAAGCCCATCAGACTAACAGCGGATCTCTCAGCAGAAGCTCTACAAGCCAGAAGAGAGTGGGGGCCAATATTCAACATCTTAAAGAAAAGAATTTTCAACCCAGAATTTCATATCCAGCCAAACTAAGCTTCATAAGTGAAGGAGAAATAAAATACTTTACAGACAAGCAAATGCTGAGAGATTTTGTCACCACCAGGCCTGCCCTAAAAGAGCTCCTGAAGGAAGCGCTAAACATGGAAAGGCACAACCGGTACCAGCTACTGCAAAATCATGCCAAAATGTAAAGACCATCAAGACTAGGGAGAGACTGCATCAACTAATGAGCAAAATAACCAGCTAACATCATAATGACAGGATCAAATTCACACATAACAATATTAACTTTAAATGTAAATGGACTAAATGCCCCAATTAAAAGACACAGACTGGCAAATTGGATAAAGAGTCAATACCCATCAGTGTGCTGTATTCAGGAAACCCATCTCACGTGCAGAGACACACATAGGCTCAGAATAAAAGGATGGAGGAAGATCTACCAAGCAAATGGAAAACAAAAAAAGGCAGGGGTTGCAATCCTAGTCTCTGATAAAACAGACTTTAAACCAACAAAGATCAAAAGAGACAAAGAAGGCCATTACATAATGGTAAAGGGATCAATTCAACAAGAAGAGCTAACTATCCTAAATATATATGCACCCAATACAGGAGCACCCAGATTCATAAAGCAAGTCCTGAGTGACCTACAAAAAGACTTAGACTCCCACACATTAATAATAGGAGACTTTAACACCCCACTGTCAACATTAGACAGATCAATGAGACAGAAAGTCAACAAGGATACCCAGGAATTGAACTCAGCTCTGCACCAAGTGGACCTAATAGACATCTACAGAACTCTCCACCCCAAATCAACAGAATATACATTTTTTTCAGCACCACACCACACCTATTCCAAAATTGACCACATAGTTGGAAGTAAAGCTCTCCTCAGTAAATGTAAAAGAACAGAAATTATAACAAACTATCTCTCAGATCACAGTGCAATCAAGCTAGAACTCAGGATTAAGAATCTCACTCAAAACCACTCAACTATGTGGAAACTGAACAACCTGCTCCTGAATGACTACTGGGTACATAACGAAATGAAGGCAGAAATACAGATGTTCTTTGAAACCAACGAGAACCAAGACACAACATACCAGAATCTCTGGGATGCATTCAAAGCAGTGTGTAGAGGGAAATTTATAGCACTAAATGCCCACAAGAGAAAGCAGGAAAGATCCAAAATTGACACCCTAACATCACAATTAAAAGAACTAGAAAAGCAAGAGCAAACACATTCAAAAGCTAGCAGAAGGCAAGAAATAACTAAAATCAGAGCAGAACTGAAGGAAATAGAGACACAAAAAACCCTTCAAAAAATTAATGAATCCAGGAGCTGGTTTTTTGAAAGGATCAACAAAATTGATAGACTGCTAGCAAGATTAATAAAGAAAAAAAGAGAGAAGAATCAAATAGATGCAATAAAAAATGATAAAGGGGATATCACCACCGATCCCACAGAAATACAAACTACCATCAGAGAATACTACAAACACCTCTATGCAAATAAACTAGAAAATCTAGAAGAAATGGATAAATTCCTCAACACATACACCCTCCCAAGACTAAACCAGGAAGAAGTTGAATCTCTGAATAGACCAATAACAGGAGCTGAAATTGTGCCAATAATCAATAGCTTACCAACCAAAAAGAGTCCAGGACCAGATGGGTTCACAGCCGAATTCTACCAGAGGTACAAGGAGGAACTGGTACCATTCCTTCTGAAACTATTCCGATCAATAGAAAAAGAGGGAATCCTCCCTAACTCATTTTATGAGGCCAGCATCATGCTGATACCAAAGCCGGGCAGAGACACAACAAAAAAAGAGAATTTGAGACCAATATCCTTGATGAACATTGATGGAAAAATCCTCAATAAAATACTGGCAAACCGAATCCAGCAGCACATCAAAAAGCTTATCCACCATGATCAATTAGGCTTCATCCCTGGGATGCAAGGTTGGTTCAATATATGCAAATCAATAAATGTAATCCAGCAAATAAACAGAACCAAAGACAAAAACCACATGATTATCTCAATAGATGCAGAAAAGGCCTTTGACAAAATTCAACAACGCTTCATGCTAAAAACTCTCAATAAATTAGGTATTGATGGGACGTATCTCAAAATAACAAGAGCCATCTATGACAAACCCACAGCCAATATCATACTGAATAGGCAAAAACTGGAAGCATTCCCTCTGAAAACTGGCACAAGACAGGGATGCCCTCTCTCACCACTCCTATTCAACATAGTGTTGGAAGTTCTGGCCAGGGCAATTAGGCAGGAGAAGGAAATAAAGGGTATTCAATTAGGAAAAGAGGAAGTCAAATTGTCCCTGTTTGCAGATGACATGATAGTATATCTAGAAAACCCCATTGTCTCAGCCCAAAATCTCCTTAAGCTGATAAGCAACTTCAGCAAAGTCTCAGGATACAAAATCAATGTACAAAAATCACCAGCATTCTTATACACCACCAACAAACAAACAGAGAGCCAAATCATGAGTGAACTCCCATTCACAATTGCTTCAAAGAGAATAAAATACCTAGGAATCCAACTTACAAGGGACGTGAAGGACCTCTTCAAGGAGAACTACAAACCACTGCTCAAGGAAATCAAAGAGGATACAAACAAATGGAAGAACATTCCATGCTCATGGGTAGGAAGAATCAATATCGTGAAAATGGCCATACTGCCCAAGGTAATTTCCAGATTCAATGCAATCCCCATCAAGCTACCAATGACTTTCTTCACAGAATTGGAAAAAAACTACTGCAAAGTTCATATGGAAGCAAAAAAGAGCCTGCATCGCCTAGTCAATCCTAAGCCAAAAGGACAAAGCTGGAGGCATCACACTACCTGACTTCAAACTATACTACAAGGCTACAGCAACCAAAACATTATGGTACTGGTACCAAAACAGAGATATAGATCAATGGAACAGAACAGAGCCCTCAGAAATAACGCCGCATATCTACAACTATCTGATCTTTGACAAACCTGAGAAAAACAAGCAATGGGGAAAGGATTCCCTATTTAATAAATGGTGCTGGGAAAACTGGCTAGCCATATGGAGAAAGCTGAAACTGGATCCCTTCCTTACACCTTATACAAAAATCAATTCACGATGGATTAAGGACTTAAATGTTAGACCTAAAACCATAAAAACCCTAGACGAAAACCTGGGCATTACCATTCACGACATAGGCATGGGCAAGGACTTCATGTTTAAAACACCAAAAGCAATGGCAACAAAAGCCAAAATTGACAAATGGGATCTAATTAAACTAAAGAGCTTCTGCACAGCAAAAGAAACTACCATCAAAGTGAACAGGCAACCTACAAAATGGGAGAAAATTTTCGCAACCTACTCATCTGACAAAGGGCTAATATCCAGAATCTACAATGAACTCCAACAAATTTACAAGAAAAAAACAAACAACCCCATCGAAAAGTGGGCGAAGGACATGAACAGACACTTCTCAAAAGAAGACATTTATGCAGCCAAAAAACACATGAAAAAATGCTCACCATCACTGGCCATCAGAGAAATGCAAATCAAAACCACAATGAGATACCATCTCACACCAGTTAGAATGGCCATCATTAAAAAGTCAGGAAACAACAGGTGCTGGAGAGGATGTGGAGAAATAGGAACACTTTTACACTGTTGGTGGGACTGTAAACTAGTTCCACCCTTGTGGAAGTCAGTGTGGTGATTCCTCAGGGATCTAGAACTAGAAATTCCATTTGACCCAGCCATCCCATTACTAGGTATATACCCAAAGGATTATAAATCATGCTGCTATAAAGACACATGCACACGTATGTTTATTGCGGCATTATTCACAATAGCAAAGACTTGGAACCAACCCAAATGCCCAACAATGATAGACTGGATTAAGAAAATGTGGCACATATACACCATGGAATACTATGCAGCCATAAAAAATGATGAGTTCATGTCCTTTGTAGGGACATGATGAAATTGGAAATCATCATTCTCAGTAAACTATCGCAAGAACAAAAAACCAAACACTGCATATTCTCACTCATAGGTGGGAATTGAACAATAAGAACACATGGACACAGGAAGGGGATCATCACACTCTGGGGACTGTTGTGGGGTTGGGGGAGTGGGGAGGGATAGCATTGGGAGATATACCTAATGCTAGATGACGAGTTAGTGGGTGCAGTGCACCAGTATGCCACATGTATACATATGTAACTAACCTGCACATTGCGCACATGTACCCTAAAACCTAAAGTATAATAATAAAAAAAAAAATACTTTGGAAAAATCTTCAATTTTGTTTCACTATTAAAGTATCAATAGTATTTTCCTTGAAGAAAATATAGCAGAAAAAAATATATGAAAACAGGTATTCATAAAATGAAATCTAAATTTTACTTTTAAACTTTAAATAAATTATTAATTGTTTTTCTCTTTATCCAGATGGTTTTTCAGTTTTTTAAATTAGTTTTCATGTTCAGATATATCTCCTCTATCTTGCTGGAGTAGAAGGAATAGTAGAGTAGGATATAGAAGATCTGAGCTAATATCCTAATATTTCACTAATTAGCTGATTAATTTGTGACATGTTAATTTTTGTTTTGTAGACCTTAGAAATTGAGAAAGATGATATTTGAGTGCTTTTTCAGCTCTGATTCTTGGGCCTATCTAGGACAATTTCTGTGGCTTTCTCTTTTTCAGTTCCTGACCACACACATGTTGATGCTATTTGGCAATTTTATCTCATTTATAATCAAATATTTTCTATTAATTCATTAATATATACTTATAAATTTTAGTGGCACATATTGTACTTGATACTGTGTATAACGCAGACTAAAGTATCTAAGTTAAAGCCGTTTATGAAGAAACAGTCCCAATTTAAATTGAGAAAGGTATGGTTCTTGGGACTTGCTCTCTTTCTTCTTTCTTTATCTTCATTCTTACCAATATTTATCTCACCCATTCTTTACCCTGATATCTTTACCCTAATGATTCCTAAATTTATATAACCATATTTTCCATTTCAAATTCAAAGATCTCCACTTGAAAATACATTGTAAAATCAGCAGGACCCAAACTGAATTTCTAATTTCTAATCAGATCTACTTCAACTTGCAGTCTTCCTGCCTTTGGCCTCCTTACTCTCCCAGCCTCTTTCGCAAAAAGCTTGTTATTGACCCTCTCGTTTTCTTCTTATGCCCATATTAGACATTTCAACAAATCTCATTGACTATAGTTTCAAAACGTGCCATAAACAACCACATAACCTAACTTTCTTCACCACCACCTAGTCAAGCTAGTTGATCTCTTTGCTGAATTGCTATGATGTCCTCATAACTGACCTCCTTTCTTGCACTCCAACTCACTAGAGTCTATTCTCAATACCACACAGATAGTGGTCCTTCTAAAACCCAAATCGTATCATGTCTCTCTCTGCTCAAAACTATTCAGTGGTCTCCATCTCATTCAGATTAAGAATTCTACTACTTAGTAAACAAAAAAGCCCTATCATGATTTTCACTTTCTGTGTCTTGTTTATGAAATGCTTTCTCATTTCACATTGATTTTAGTTATTCCCATTATGCTCTTAATATAGCTTGAGTTTGTTTTTCTATCATGCTGTATATTACAGAACTGGTTTAATTTTCTCTCAGAGAATTAGCCAAATTTCCCAACACAATTTATTAAATACCATATCTTGTCTCACTGAGTAATCAAAAAAGCTCTTTGTATACCAGGTTTCCATATATATATATATATATATATATATATATATATATATATATATATGGAACCCGTGTGTGTGTGTGTGTGTGTATGTGTGTGTATGGGTCTTTAACTCTGTTCTATTTCATTTTTTGTTTGTCTTTCATTGCCATTATTACAAGTTTAAAATTACTTAAGTGGTGAAATGTGTAATATCTATTAGGAACACCTTCTTTTTATTATACTGATTTGCCAAATTTTTCTATAAACTTTTCTATACATTTTAGAATATGTTTATTCAGTTTCTTAAAATGTTGCTTAAATTTTGATGGAAATACTAGTGAATTTAGAGATCAGGTTAGTAGAAATTTCAATATTTTAAATACTATATTTTTATCCAAGGATTTAGGGAAATTTATCTAAAATGTTATATTCTTCTATATGCAGTTTGAATGTAATGATTAATAATGTCTTTATGAAAAAATGCTGTAAAATTTTTCTATTCTCCTGTTTTCCATAAAAGCATTTATAAGTTAGGGATTTTCTGTTATTAGAAATTTGGTATATGTTACCTACAAATCTGAACTTTTTAGAAAAATTTCTTTTTTTTTTTTCTTTACAGGATTTATTATCTTGGCATCTGCTTTGAAAAGGACCCAACCAAAACAATACTATATCAGCATAAAATCTAAGGTAGGTTTCTTTTATATTACAGCCTCAACAAATTTGTGTAAGATTGGAATTTTGTCTTTCTTGAGTATTTGGTAGATATTTTAAAGCAATATTTGATCTCTGTAAAGTGCTTCAGATTCTTATATGATAAAGAATTATTCAAATTATCAATTTCTTTTTAAACTGCTTTTGTATAGATGTTTAAGAATATATCTAGAAACATAACCATTTTATATGAATTTATTTGATCATTAAGTATTCATATTTTTCTTGTATTATTTTTAAATCACTGAACCACTCATAATTTTATTTATTTTTAGTTCCAATATTTGAGTTTTTAAAACTTAACAAAGAATTTCTTAATATTACTTTAATATCCTGATATGTATTCAAAAGATGCTTCTATTTCTTTATTATATTAACTATATTTTTGGTGGATGTTGTTTTGATGTTGCTTTTCTTATTTCATAAAGTTCATTCATGGCCAGGCTTGTTGGCTCATGCCTGTAATCCCAGCATTTTGGGAAGTTGAGGCAGCAGAATCTCTCGAGCTCAGAAATTTGAGACCAGCCTGGGCAACATAGGGAGAGTTTGTCTCTAGAAAAAAAATAGAAGAAATTAGCTTGGCATAGTGGCATGTGCCTGTAGTCCCATGTACTTGGGAGGCTGATGTGGGAGGACAGCTTGAGCCAGAGAAGTTGAGGCTGCAGTGAGCTGTGATCACGTCACTGCACTCAACCCTGGGCAACACAGTAAGACACTGGTCGGTGCTAGTACAAATAAAGCTGCTATGAAAATGAAATTATAAGTATTTCCATGGCTATATATTTTAATTTATCTTGGGTAAACACCTAGAAATAGAATGGTTTGGTCATATAGTGGGCATATGTTCAACATTGTAACAAACTGTCAAACAGTTTTCCAAAGTGGTTGTATCATTTGTGTTTTCATCAACAATTAATTAGAGTCATAATTTTCTCTATATCCTTGCCAACACTTGGTGTGATAATTCTTTAATTTTAGACCTTTTGATAGATTTGGAGTAGTATCTCATGCAATTTTAACTTGAATTCCCCTAGTGTCTAATGATTTTTAGAATCTTTTAATAGTATTTTCATGTTTAATCTTGTTCACTATCTTATTTTGTAATGTATCTGTTTACATATTTGTTTTTGTTTCTTTAACTGAAGTTTCAAAATTATTTTTATATTCTAGATAAAAATATTTGCTTTCTATACCATTAAACTATTTTCTTCCATTGTATGACATGTATTTTCATTCTCTGAACATGCCTTTTAAAGAGCAGAAGTTATTTTGTAATTGTTTATTGAGGTGTGTTGGTGTCATACATTAAAAAAAACCTTTGCTTCATATAACTACAAAGATTTTACTTTCATATGTTTTGAGACAATTGTAAATTTTATAAGAAATATTTAAGTCTATGATATATTTTCATTTAAATTGTGTATTGTTATATGATAGTGCCTGAATATTTCTTTTTATATTAGGATAAATTTTTGGGTCAGAGTACCAGTTAATACAAATATGTCTACTGAGGTTTCCACTGCTACTGTAGAGAAATACAATGTGTTTATTTGTATACATTGACCTTGAACTCTGCAGTCTTTCTAAACTTACTCATTAGTTCTTTTGTAGATTCTATTAAACTTTTTACATAGGTGGTAAAAAGTTTTACTTCTTCCTTTCCAATCCTTATGTTATTTATTTGTTTTTCTTATCATATTGCAGTGGATAGAATAGCTAGTATAATATTAAACACAAGTGGTGAAAGCAAACTTCTGTGTGTTTTTCTGGATTGGGAAAAAACTTTTGGTGTTTCCTTATCAAATAGCTTTTTAAAAGCTAAAAAAGCTTTGGAGAGAATCCTAATCACGGAGAAAAAGTTTCCTTCTATTTTCAATTTGTAAGAGATTTATGAAAATGGATAATGGGTTTGACATCCTAAAATTAGAAAAGTTTTTATATCTATGTGATTTGGATTTTTTTAAATACTATAATTGTCTTCTGGCATTATAGAATGAGTTGAGAAGTAGGCATTCCTCCACCTTAGAATTCTATTCTAATTACACAATATTAGCTTTCTTGTCAGTTTATGGTACTGTAATCTGAGAAGCTGCTTTTTTCTCTAATAATTTATGTATATTAGCAATAATCTTGGACTTTTTTTTTTTACATTGCAAGGCCTCATTTTTTGTAGCTTCGATCTTGATGTAAACTCTGAGAATTATAAAACAATAGTTTGGAGTAGTGAGAAATGTTAACCCACTCTTATTTCCCAGATGGAAAGCATGTCATTCCACTTAGAATAACGGGGAGCTGTTATTTCCTTAAGCATAATATAGCAGGAAAATTGTGTGATGAGATATATGATTTTACTTATTTCCCTTGGTTTTCCTAATCTTAATACCTGCCAATCATGCATTTTATGACTTTGCCTTTGATTTACAAAATTTAGTTAAGGAAATGAAAATAAAATTTGAGATTTTCCCAAGACGCTTGATTTTCTCTCAATGTTCTCAGATATTTTTCTAAAGGTATAAAACACTTCCTATAAAAAAACCCTCACACAGGTTTTCTTTGAATAAGCTCTTTTGTATCAGCATATGAAACTCTTGGGAAGTAGACAATTCACAGACACGTTCAATATTTCTGAAAAGGTTCCTAGAGTTCATCCTTGCCAAGTACATTTCTTGAGTTCTGATAGAAAAAGCAGTAGTACACATATTCACCATGGAATACTATGCAGCCGTAAAAATGAACAAGATCATGTCCTTTGCAGGAATATAGATGGACATGTATGCCGTTATCATTAGAAAGCTAATGCAGGAACAGAAATCCAGATAAGACGTGTTCTACCTTGTAAGTGGGAGTTAAATAATGAGAACACATGGACACAGAGGGGACCAACACACTCTGGGGCCTATCAGAGGGTTGAGAGTAGGAGGAGGGAGAGGATCAAGAAAAATAACTAATGGGTACTAGGCTTAATACCCAAGTGTTGAAACAATCTGTACAATAAGCCCTCATGACACAACTTTACCTGTGTAACACACCTGAACGTATACCCTTGAACTTAAAATATGTTGAAAAAGAAAAAGAAAATGTAATGGTACATTCAGTTGCTTCAACAACAGATAACAAAGACTGCTACCTGGAAACAATCTTCATTGCTTCCATTCCAAAAATAGCTTGGCCAATTCTACATGCTAGATTCACTTACTTGTGATAACTATTTTTCTACCATTCTTTTGTCTCTTAATTTGCAATATGTGCACACACACACACACACACACACACACACACACACACACACAATGAGCCTGCACATGCATATGCATCTTCCAGGTCTTGTCACATGCTCTCTTATGCCATATCCATGTATAAAAACAAAGATCTCTGACTTTTGGAATACATATTTACCTTATGTTCTTGCAAGCATATTCAGAAGTATAATTCAGAAGTAATTTTATTGCATATAAAAGAAACAAAGCTCAAGATTAGAGGGGAGAGTCATGGGGAGAGAGAGAGAAGAGAAAGAGAGAGAATATGTAGGGAAAGGGGGAACTAAAGCCATTCTTCAGTGTCACTAAGGTACTTCCTTTCTTCTGGTCTCTCTTCCTCTTTCTCCTCTGTAGAACTTTGATCATAATTTCATGTCTGTTACCTTGTCACTGTCTTGTAGGCATAGATATAGTCAGTTTATATCATCCCAGTGTAATAAATAATACTAAATACATGAGATTGAGAGATTGCTCTTTGCTACCACTTTATTATATAGCCCCAGGTTAGTATGCTAATTATGTAAGTTTGAATCATCTGGCCATCTGTGTGCCAGTACCCTCAGCTGGGTAAACTTAGAACCATAATTAGGTGTTTTGCCAAATCTCCTTTTGGTCTTACAATATTCATTCTCCATAACTTCCAATCAAATAGAAGAAAGTATTCTAAAATATTATTTTAAAAATTATTAAATAATTTATTTCTAAAACCAAAAATAAATATTAGCTAGATGTGGCCAGTGATGTTTCTATTAAGACATAAGTCATTCATTAAGATATAAGCTATAGTTTTATGTAGCAGTTTCCAGGAACTTTAAAAAAACAATCATCAGGTGTATACTCTAGCGTCTCTCCTTTTTCTCTTACATACATCCAGATTGCTTTCTGTAATGAAGATTTTATCATCTTAGACTAGGCAGATGAAGAAAACTTCTTAAAGATGAAAGAAGTGAGCCACGGCCCATGAGAACTTTGAAAAACTTAAACTTGAGTTCATTTCTGAAGCTTGCATGAAAGATAAATAAGCTTATGTCTTGAAAGCTACTGTTACTTTGACTCTCATTCTCTTGCTGTTGAATATAATTTCATTGATAGTTACCTAGTTTTTAAGACACAAAATCTTCCTTTTTCTTTATCTTTCTCCAATCTGCAAACCAACTTTGCCAATTCTACCTTAAATACGTATCATTTTTTAAAAATCCTTTCTAGGCCGGGCGCGGTGGCTCATGCTTGTAATCCCAGAACTGTGGGAGGCCAAGGCAGGTGGATCACGAGGTCAGGAGATCGAGACCATCCTGGCTAACACGGTGAAACCCCGTCTCTACTAAAAATACAAAAAAATCAGCCGGGCGTGGTGGTGGGCGCCTGTAGTCCCAGCTACTTGGGACGTTGAGGCAGGAGAATGGCGTGAACCCAGGAGGCGGAGCTTGCAGTGAGCCGAGATTGCACCACTGCACTCCAGCCTGGGCGACAGAGTGAGACTCCTTCTCAAAAAAAAAAAAAAAAAATCCTTTCTATATTTGTCACTACTATGTCATAAGCCATCATAAGATTCATATGAACTGTGAAAATTATGACTAAATTTTTTTCTTCTGAATTTTGAATCATAAAGTTTATATCCCATATGACAGCCAAAGTGCATGATTACAAACAATCCAAATGATGCCATATTCTAGTAATCAATATTCACATAGTTTCTAGCTGCAAAAAGAAACCCGTGAAGACTTTACATTATTTGGCTTTGATTATATCTACAAGCATATTCACAGATATTTTGCTTATTATACAGAACCATGAATAACACTTTTCTGTTACTTAAAAACACCACATTTCTTTCTGCTGTAGAGACCTGATTGTGATTGTTCCTTCAGTGTTATCAAAGCAAAAATTGTAAAAGACAATGTTATCCAGGCAAGAAAGACTGTATTCAAGGCTACTGTAGTAGGTAGAGAAGCCAGAATTTTAGTCTGAGGTCAACGCTACTAAAACAAAGAGCTGGAAAGATTCCAAGAGCTGAAGTGAGGGATTTAGGCCATCTACGTTTGCTAAGTGGCTTGACCTTCAGGAAAATAAACTTTCTCTCGTCTTCATGACAAGACAATTTTACCACTTAGAACTGGGAGCCTGAAGTTAGGCTGAAGTTAGACTTCTATGTTGCCACATAAGCTAGGAGCTAGAGGTGTTATCTTTCTTGATGTTTACATTTCATAGGGATAGCTCACAGTTTCTTGAAAAAGACTTTTCTGGGTTGTAACACTGACAAGAACTTTTTAAAAAGATTTGCATCTCAAAGAAGAAGAGAAAGAATTTACAAGTTTTCTAAAGTAAATATTACAATAAAACATAAGGATACTAAAAGATGAGATTAGCATTTAAATCTATAGAATGGGTAAGGCAAGTGGCTCTACTTAATATGGGTAGTCCTGTAAAATCCACTGAAGGCCTGAATAGAACAAATCACCGATTCTCCCCTGTGAAAAGTAAAGATAGAATTCTTTCCCCATGACAACCTTTAGACGGGGACATTGACTTTTTTCCCGCCTGCAGACTCAGAGGGAATCATTGGCTCTTCCAGGGTCTCAGGCCCGCTGGTTAATGAACTGAAACAACGCCATCATTTCTCCTTTTCGCTCAGACCTTTGGGCTTAGACTGGAATTAAACCATCGGCACTCCTGGCTCTTCAGCTTGCCAATTGACCTGCAGATTTTGGAACTTGTCAGCCTTCATAATCCCATGAACTACTTTTTAAAAATCATAAATCTCTCCCTACAATAAAACTGGTTGGCATCCATGCCTTAAATAGACACACCCCATATCCCACAGCTTCTGTTTCTCTGCACAACTCTAATAAATACGGTAAAAATATTTATTCCATTTTCATAAGAGAAAAGAAACAATGTAAAAAGCTGTTTTTCATGACTTCTATTTTTTCTTAAAGTCTTAAATTAGTTCATGTAAACTCTGCCACTGCGTGAAAGGCCGACAATTTAATGAGGTAAAAAATTAAGCATGTCCTCCATTCTAGAAGTTTTTCAATTAATTTTCAAAGATAATAAAATATATCAACAAAATAATCTTAAAAGTTTATATCAGTAATAAACATAAAATTGAAAGTAAATGTAATTAGTATATAAAATTTAACAAATGTGTTTTAACTTGTCAAAGAAAAAGAAACAGCTTGATGATTGGTGACAAGTAGCAGGTGGTGAAGAAAGGGTGTGAAATGATCATCATTTGGAAAGTGATAGTGTCAGGTGATTAAATCAGGGATTCTTGATGATAATTTTTTTTTCTGTGAGAGACTTTGATAAATGTAACCCACTGATGTGGAAGGCTTTAGCAAATGCTTAAAAATTTTTTTAGCCTAGGCTTAAAAAGTCATTTCAGAACACATTCAAGAAGCTCACACACATCGCAGATTGATAATGGATGTTATATTATCATTCAGTGTATACACACACAAATACACACACATGCACGAACACACTTTTTTTTAGATTTTTTCCAAACCCGGTAGACAATTGAAAATTTTTCTGATATTGTCTGACTAGAATCTGTGGTTTTGAGTAAATTTGAGAATGGTTTGGCTGAAATTGTAATGATATCATAGCAATTCTTAAAGCAATTGTTTAGTTTGCTTATCAAGGAAAAAATTATTTATGCAAAAATGATAAAACTTTTCTTAAAGGTTTTCTCCGAAAAGCTTTCAAATACCATTATTTCAAAAAGTTACTGAATAAACAATTTGTATGTGTGGTAAATCTGTATGTATGTATACATTTAATTTCCTAGCACTTCTCATCAAGAAAAAAAACAGTACAGAGGATATCTAGGATAGTGTCAAATTTTATTTCAGGAAATTCTCAAGTGAGCTACTGTGTTAAGGAAGGAAATTTTTTGCCGATTGCCCTATGGCTCAACTCTGATGATATTTCCTCATGACCTTTTGTTACCTGATTGCTATTACTTACTATATGTGCTATATTCCTCTCAAATTAATCCCATATCCGTTTTTGAATCATTAGCACTTAAGTCTTGTCCTTGTTCACTTTTGTTGCCTTTGCCTTATAATTTTCTCCATAAATAGGATTTAACCCTCACATTAAGGTTCTCCATAGAAATAGATGTAATTATATCTATTTCTCTGAAAATAGATATAATAGATATATTCTAGAGAAATACATATAATTTTATATATGTATATTTTAATTATATATAAAGCATACACCATAAACATATGTATACACATATGTATACCTATGTGCATGCAAAACATATACATATATATGCAGAAAGTGAGTGAGAAAGAGATTTTAAGGAATTGGCTTACATAATTATGGGTGCTGGCAGGTCTGAAATGTGCTGGGGGGACCAGCAGGCTGAAAACTCTGGCAAGAGTTGATATTGTGGTCTTGAATACAAAGGCAGTCTGGAGGCAGAATTAGTTCATATTCAGGTCTTTTCTCATAAAACCTTTAACAGATTAGATAAGACCCACTCACATTATGGGAGGTAATTTGCTTTACCCAATATCTTATTGAAATGTTAATCATATCTGAAAAAAATGCCTTCACAGCAACATCTAAACTAGCGGTTGACCAAAAAACTGGGTACCAGGACTACCCTAGTTAGCAAATAAAATTAATTATCACTGTTCCTAAAAGCTGCAGTGTATCAGTGGAGTCCCACTGTCAGGGAGTTATGCCATAGCTAAATAGAGAGTATCTTATTGTATTATTGTATGAAGCTGCTTGTTGAACCAAGAAGATGCAGAATCCCTGCCAAACATCCATCATTCTTCTCCAAACTTAATGTGTAGTTCATATGTAACTTAAAAAAATAGTCTTCACAAATTTACCTCCTCTCTATGGAATATCTCCATAATGTTATTGTGGAAGGTGCAAAGAGAGGCTCAGTAACTGCCTGCAGAATTTGTTACAAATTTGTATTTGTTCCATTCCAGAGTTTGAATTTACACACACCCACAACTGCACCCACACATATATACATCACACAGATTATAAACCAAAAATTGACTGAGGCATGTCTCAATCATTTTAGAGGGTTATTTTGCCAAGGTTGAAGATGCATCTGGGGAAGAGGAAAAGAAAATCACAGGAGCATCTGTAATCTGTGTTTTTCCTAAAGACAATTTTGAGGACTTCAGTATTTAAAGGGGAAAGAGTAAGCAGGAGGGGAAGGAGGAAAGTAAATAAAAGCAGGAGGATAGGCAATGGAGACAAGTGGGTTACAGTCTTGTGAGGCTTTGATTAGCACTCAGGGAATCTACGTTTTACGTGTAAACAGGTGGGTAAAGGAAAACTCAATTATGCCTTCATCAAGTGCCCAGGAAATCTATATTTTTACATACAAGAAACTAAACTTGTGAAAAGATGGAGTAGAGGAAGAAGTCCATTGTGCGTTCATCTTGACGTTGGTAGAGGAAAGATTTCTAGACTTGACCTGTGAAGATAAGCTGGTAATTTACACTGTCAGGGTGAGAGTCAACAGAACTCTGTTTTAGGGTTAGTTTACAGGGGGGATTTGCATCCTGAAAGATTTGGGGCCCACAGGGAATTTCTTTGTGAGCAATTTGTGAGAGAGGCCATCTGGGAAATGTGTTGCCTTTTATCATTTTTGGAACCTGGCTTATGTTTGAGACTATGACACAAGGTTATGAAATTGCAGTTATCCGTTTGGGAACAAGAGGAAGACCGTTTTTCGCATGATTCAGTTCCCAAGCTCAACTTTCCCTTTGGCATAGTGAGCTTGTGGTCCCAAGATTCTATTTTCTTTCACAATATTTTATATTGTATTATAAATGATCTTATATCAATAAATATATATCAATGTATGTTTGTATAAAATTAATAAATTATAAATAAATATATTAATTTATACATGTAAAATAGTGTCCGTGTGTTTGTGTATGTCTGTGTGAACACATGTATGCAAATATTTCTGATGTACCTAATAACGATTTTTCACTTCACTGTCTTGGAATATCTAATGAGGTAATACATGTTTCAGCATAGCTGAAGCATGTCTTCTTTCTTTCTTTAATGTCTCTTCTTTTGTGATGGCTTCATGAACCCCAGAAATGTTTAACCCATAGTAGGAAATCTTTTCTTTACACCACATGGTTGCTTTGTTTTCTGTTATTCTGAGTCATATTGCCACTGATAATCTGGATGTACTAGGGCCATGATTCCATTATGGCAAGAAAGGAATTCTTGTGTTCTGGGGCTGTACTTGTGGTCACTTGTGCAGTACAGAAACCCTTATATTCTGGTAGAAAAAAAAAAAAAAACTTTCTTACTTTTAGGGTTCCATTCAGTTATGACAGCCTCTTGTGAGAGAATGCTTAGGTTCTAAATAAATACAACTTTTGCCGTATTATTTGTTGATTACACACATATGTATACAGGAATATTCCCTAAATGCAGTCACAGTGTCAACATAGCTTGACCTAATCAATTTAAGTGTTAGCCACATTCTGAACTGAAAATATATAAATGGAAATTTATTATTTTAAACGATGCCTGAATGGGAAATTTTTAAATTCTTGGATTTTTTGAAAGAACTTTATCACTTTAAACAATGACCACTAGCCACAAGGAAAGAAGATGAAGTTTGAATAGCTTCTGTCCCTCTGCTTTCACTTTTCCATTTGTAAGAAAGGACTCTGTTTTTACTGTTACCTGATCAATGACAGAGCCTTCTGAGGACATTCCAAGACAGTACACAGTCCTGTGGTCTCCTTGGAAATCCGTATAGATAACATTTCAAGGGCAATACCACATTGGTTTTGACTGGATATTCATATAAACTTTTTAAACAGTTGAGTGATAGAGTTAACCCCTTATCTGTAAGTTTTGAATTTATATTGTTTAATCCCATGTACAAAACTATTTTTCCTCCAAAAAAGTGATGACTTGACAAAGCATCAAATTTTTTATTTTGCTCTTTTTTTTTCTGAGACAGGGTCTGACTCCATCACCCAGGCTGGAATGCAGTGGCGCAATCACAGCTCGCTGCAGTCTCCACTGCAGTCGCTTTTGGTGATTATCTAACCTTACCTTAGCTCACCTGAGTAGCTGAGACTACAGGTGTGTGCCCCCACTCCTGACTAATTTTTGTATTTTCTTTAGAGATGAGGTTTCACCGCATTGTCCCGGAGGGTCTCAAAGTTCATTTTTTAATCCAAGTTATTTGATATTCTAAAGTCTTCACTATTCTGTGAGATTTATTGTTTTTCAGGGTAAATGGAAACTACTAGGTTTTAGAATTTTTAAAACTTATAAAATACATTCATTTGTTCTAAGCATTATATTATTTTTCCCCCATATTATCATCATTCTTTATTGTACCGTGTGAAAGTTTCCACTATATCCAATCTCAAGTATTGTGTCATGTATACAAAATTTCTTCTACTATATAGTATATCTCATATACCACATATCGTATATACATACATATGTTCATTCTATTAGATAGTATATACATTTCTATCTATACTTCTTTCTATATATTTTACCTTTTGTGAAATATACTGTAAATCATATTAAATTCTTTATTTTTCTGCACTTTGACTTAGTTCCTCAAGTGTTATGACTTCCTTCAACACATCATTTTTAGTACTGATATGTCTATGTCATACTGTTTCACATATGAATTGATTGTATCCAATGTTTTCTTATCCTATTATTCAGAACAATCATTTGATATTTTGATATTTTAACTTTTTCTTTCTGTTCTTAGCATAATTTAGTATAATTTCTTTTAGCATTTCCTAGAATAATTTCTTTTAGCATTTCTTAGCATAATTTAGTATAATTTCTTTTAGAAAAAGATAAACTATAGCATGTATTCAACCACCTGTATTGCCTAAAAGAGCATTAACTTCCGTGAATTTATCCTGGGCTATGTACCAAGTTGGTGGTGATTTTGGATCTCCCTTCAGTCTAATATTGATAATAAAGCTGATAACTTCTTGGGCATTGCACAAAATAATCACTGGATTATATCAGAGTGAGTTTTAAATTAGCCAATTCAGAGTTTCCTGGGGGTAGATTGAGGTGTGTCTATAGGCAGTCTATAGGAAAAACAATTTTGGCAGTAGTGGGTAGTATTTAAAGAAAAAACATATTATCTTGTCATTTATAATACAACAAGCCGTATCTTCTATCATCAAACTTTACCTGAATAAAACAGCTTAGAAGGTTATGCCAGGACCAGGTTTTAGGAGCACATACAGTATGTGATCTTCTCAGTACCTTGAAAATTAAGAATAATTATATTTATATTAGATTAGTCAACATTTTTATGAATGGCACTTGGTACTCTTGTCAAAAATTTAATACCTTTTTGCTTTACATGAAGCATACCTTAGAGGAAGAAAAATACACACACATTTGCATGTGAGTGTTCGTGTGTATGTGTGTGTGTGTATCTTGAAGACACAGCCCTGCTAAGTTGTAATATAGTAGAATGCCTTGCTCTGTCTCTCATTCTTTATACCCTTATTGGCCAGGCTACAGCAGGACACTCAACTGCTTTTAATGACTTTCATTACTCCCTCTTATTTTCTAGGTT
This sequence comes from Pongo abelii, assembly GCF_028885655.2. Classification (NCBI taxonomy): domain Eukaryota; kingdom Metazoa; phylum Chordata; class Mammalia; order Primates; family Hominidae; genus Pongo; species Pongo abelii. The sequence goes on from NC_071989.2 coordinate 29,202,067, forward strand.
AATGACATATTGAAAGTGTTAATGGCATAAAATTTTCAAATAGTTCACACACCGTTCATGAAGGAGGCAGTGTATTTTACTTTATAAGCACATAATTTTTCCCAGTGGATTAACTGCATCATTTTGCTGCTTTGTAATTTCTCAGTTTAATTGTGGAAGGTTTTTAAAAAATAAAAGCTAACAAAGCACAGTCTCCCAATTGAAGATGTGGTTGTGAATGTGGCCATATTCCATGTCACCCCAATGACAGCAGGAGGTGGTTATATTCCATAATGTCCCCCCAGTGATGACAGGAGGTATTATATAAGCTGGGAAAGGGAATATGGAAAATCAGAGATGTCAATCTGCTACCACTTTGTTTTCTAAAATCCTATGATATTCCAACTCATAAGGACCCACTAATTAGAATAAACAAAGGACTAGAAAAGGTGTAAAATTCTTGGCATGAATAATGTTTTTCTATTTTGAGTTTCGTGAGTCATCTCTCCAAGTGCAACTTAAAGAAAATCATTCAATTAAATTATATTCTAAAAATTCAAAAACAAAGTTTTACTCATTTAATTGCAGAATATTTACATAAACAAGAAATGATACTATTTCTGAGTATGCCTTTTTGAATCATATATTCTGTCCCTTATTCTCTTTTATGGCACAAGAGACATTGATATATTCAGAGTATTTTAGATAATAAAAAATTTTTGAAGTGCAAGAAGTTGAAGAAGCAAACAATATTATAAATACAGTCAAATCTTAAGGAAGAATAAGAATTGTTCCTCAAGCAGGCCTCCTGGAAATTAACACAGTATCTATCAATTGAGTCATAGTTCAAGATACAGCTCAGCTGTAGGAGCCTATTATTTTGTCAGTTCTTTAGCAGGAGTTGAGTGCTACACTAGTATCTTAAATCAATTTTGTTAGAAGTTTCTTAGTTAATGCTTTCTGTGAAACTCTTAAAGAGGTGTTCTCATCTGCATGTAGATATTCAGCTTTTCCAGTACCATTTATTGAAAAGACTGTCATTTCTCTAATGTGTGATCTTGGTGCCTTTGTCAAAAGTCAGTCATCTGTAAGTGAATAGCTTTATTTCTGTGTTCTCTATTACGTTCCTTTGCTAGAGCCCTATCTTTCACACTATGTAAAAATAAACCTAAAGTGGATTAAAGACTTACAGGTAAGACCTGAATTGATAAAATGGTAAAACTACTAGAAAGACAATACAGAGAAAATGCTTTATAAAATTTGTCTAAACAAGATAAACAAGACTTTTTTTTTTTTTTTTTTTCAGAAGGAGTCTTGCTCTGTCACCCAGGCTGGAGTGCAGTGGTGCAATCTAGGCTCACTGCAACCTTCACTTCCTGGAGTCAAGCAATTTTCCTGCCTCAGCCTCCCGAGTAGCTGGGATTACAGGCATTCGTCACCACTGCCCAGCTAATTTTTGTATTTTTAGTAGAGATGGGGTTTCACCATGTTGGCCAGGCTGGTCTTGAACTCCTGAGCTCAAATGATCCACCCACCTTGGCCTCCTAAAGTGCTGGGATTACAAGTGTGAGCCACCATGCCCAGCCAAGAAATTTTTTTAATAAGACCTCAAAAGCACAGGCAAATAAAAACAAAAACAGACAAATGGGGTTACATTAAACTAAAAAGCTTCTGCACAGCAAAGTAAACAACAAAGTGAAGAAATGACCTACCACGCCCGGCCAAGAAATTTTTTTAATAAGACCTCAAAAGCACAGGCAAATAAAAACAAAAATAGACAAATGGGATTACATTAAACTAAAAAGCTCCTGCACAGCAAAGTAAACAACAAAGTGAAGAGACAACCTACAGAGTAGGAAAAATATTTGCAGCCTATTTATCTGACAAGGAGTAAACATCCAGAATTTACAGGGAACTCAAATAACTCAATAGCAAAAGAACAAATAATCTAATTTAAAATAGACAAAAGTAACATCTTAAACATTTCTCATGAGAAGATATACAAATGTCCAAGAGGTATATAAAAAAATGCTTAAAATTACTAATCATCCAGGAAATGCAAATCAAAATGAAAATGTGATCTCTCACTCTAATTTGAATGGCTACTATCAAAAACACACAAAAAAATCTAATGCTGGTGTAAATGTGGAGAAAGAGAAATGCTTACATACTTTAAGTATGTAAATTAGTACAATGATACTGAAAAATATTATAGAGGTACCTCAAAGTGTTAAAAATAGAGTTACCCTATTACTCAACAATCCCTCTATTGTGTGTATATCCAAGGAAATAAAATCAGTATGTCAATGAGATGTCTGCACTCACATGTTTATTGAAACACTATTAATGGTAACCAAGACATGGAATCAACCTAAATGTGCATCAACAGACTAATGGATAAAGAAAACGTGGTATATATACAAAATGGCATACAATTCAATTATGAAAACAATTCTGCCATATAGAAACAAGGGTCCTTTTAAGTGGAAAACACAGAGACAATGTGGCTAAGAAGCAAAATTTACAAACTATTCACTCTACAAAAAATTTAATAACCAGAATATGCAAGGCATTCAAACATCTCAACAGTAAAAAAAAGTAAATAATTTAATTAAAGATGGGCAAATAAGCTAAATAGATATCTCTCAAAAAAGGACAAATGGCCAACATGTATATCAAAACATGTTCAACATCACTAATTATTAGAGACATACAAATCAAACACAATGAGGTATTATCTCATTCATGCTAGAATAGCAATTATTAAAACTACAAAAATACATGCTGGTAAGAATGTGGAAGGAAGGGAATTATACACAGTTTGTGAGAAAGGCAAATTAGTATAGCCATTAAACAAAACAGGGTGGAGCATTCTAAAAAAATTATATGATAGTTTCTTAAAACAGAACTCCATATGATTCAGCAACCAACTATTGGGTGTATATTCAAAGGAAGGAAAATTAATATGTTGAAGAGTTATCTGCATTCCCATGTTTATTTCACCTCTATTTACAAGAGCCACAATATGGAATCAACCTAAGTGTTCATAATCTGACAAATGGCTAAAGAAAATGTGGTATAAATACACAATGGAATACTATTCAGCCATATAAAGTATGAAATCCTGTCATTTGCAGCACCACATTTGAACCTAGAGAACATTAAGTGAAATAAGCTGGATACAGAGAGACAAATAGTGCATGATTTATTCATATGTGAAATTTAAAGAAATTGATCCCATTAAAATAGAGAATAGTGGTTACCAGAGGCTGGGGAGAATAAAGGTGTGTGTTAGGAACAGATTGGTCAACAGGTATAAAGTTACAGTTAGATGAGAGAGATAAGTTCTGGTGTTCTATTGCACAGTAGGGGTATTATGGTTAATAATATCGTATTGTATATTTTTAGTTTGAAAAGAGGATTTCAAATGGTCTCACCACAGAAAAATGATGAGTGTATAAGATGATGGATATGCCAAATACTGTGATTTGATTATTACATAATGCATGCATGTATTGAAACATCACACTGTTCTCCATTACTATGTATAAACATCATGTATCAATTAAAAATAAATAAATACATACATAAATATTTTAAAGTGTTCTCAGAAGCGGGACTGAAAGAAGCAGGACAGGGAAGGAAAATGGCTAAGGAAAGATGTGATCTATACTAGAAACTAGCTTCAGGCTTGTGCTACATGTTACCATGGAGTACAGTCTACACACAAAGATGATCCAACCTTAAAGCCAGGAGTTAGACTCTTGTACTCCACTTCCCTGTCAGTTACAGCCCTTGTACCTCTGCAAAACAGTGTCATTTTCCTCTAAGGAGGCTAGAGAAGGTGATTTTCCAAAGGAGGATCCAGTGTGGGGCCAGACAGCCAACATTTACGGCAGCTGGGGAATGGGTGCAATATCCTGGGGAAATTGATCCAATTAGCTTCCAAAGTCCCTATTCCAGACAAGCTGGCTAGTTTAGGAAGTGTTTCCTTGATAGACTATATCCCTGGCCATGGCCAATCTCCTTTGGGTCAGGGGTTCACCTTTGATGTCTAGTAGATTTATGAAATTAACATGTCCCAAAGAGAATTTTAATTCCAATCCTGTAAATTTGCTTTTTTTCCCCAACTCTTTCTCATTTCAGTAAATTACATATTCTCTTGGGAGATGCACAGGCAAACACCTAGAAATCATACTTTTCACTCCTTGATCCCCATATTCAATCTATCAGCTAAATCTTGCTTAATTGTGTTCATGTTTTTGTTAGGTTTTTACTGTTTCTAATGCTCCCTTCCACCACGGTATCCAATATGTTTGAGGGTAATAATCTTGCCTATTTGTTTATCTCACTATAATCAAAGGTAAATATATTTGCCACTCAATTAACCTTTGTTTAATTAACAAATGCAGTTCCAGAAACCTCAAAGATTAATATCTATATTTTATTGTATTTTATAGTGATGATCAAAAGCCTCTATTTATATGATCAATCTTAAGTGAATAGCTGTAGAAATGAAATGTTGCTTCATATTTCCTTTACCTTCTTTATACCAGGTTTTGTATCATCACAAAAAAGAGTGCAATATTTTCTCTAATGTTTAATGCTGCGATCATTCAATTATATAGGTTCTGAAAGCATTCTTTAATTCTAACTCAGCTTTCTTCATTAATCAGGGTGTAATTTTCAACTTAAGACCTCCCACAGGACTGGAAGAGATAAGCAGAGAAGAATTCATTAATTATCATAATATTATGCTTTAAAAATAGAAAACATATTTTCATGTCTCTATGAAAAGTACATTAACAATACAATTTAATCTTTGCATCTGGTCTCTAAGCAAGAAACATGATTCACACAGGGATACTTTTTTCTTTGAAACCACTTTCCAATCCTCATCCCAGGACACTATTCTTCATCTTAATGTTGGTGTGTTTGATACATTAACACATAGAACATGGAGCTTAAATTTCCTGCTGATCTGCTATTATGTCACTTAGTCCTCTCAGGAGATACCTGTCTTGAAAATATAGGCAAGAAAGACAAATGACAACTCCACAGATAGATACATGTTTGTTGTGTTTTCAACCCAAGACATATACTAGATATACTGACACTAAGAGAAGAGCATAAAGTATACCTCCTTCCAACTAGGAGCACAAAGAAAACACAAAATTAACAAATGAAAAATATCTTTGAACATTCATGTTATAATTGCAAACTTATAAAGATCAAATTACCTTTTGAAATATTTTCTATAAAGCCATAGTGTTTAAAAAACAATAAATGAAATTAAGTTGCTTGAGCAGCAGGAAATTGAATTTAGACCGAAACTGTCAGACTGATATCATCTATCTTTCCAACAAGGACATCAATCATTGTTTGTTCTCCCCCTTCAGTACTACTTTCCACACTTTCAGCTGTCTATGCTAAAATAGCCGAATTGAGTTGCTTCTGCCTTACTTGTGTTTTATTTTTCTATTTTTAGTAAGCCTCTGGAGGGATAGAAAAAAATATAGTGTTGTTTATAATAAAAAAATCTTTGGATAGTTAAACATAAAAGTACTATAACAGAGTGCAAATTTCACTGCTCCTTAAATAAGAGATATTAAAAACAGGCATAAAGTATGCATATTTATTATGCCTATTTGGTTGTATATTTTCATTTATAGAAATCAACGTACTTTCTGCCATGGATTAATTTTCTAAAGCTAGAAGTCCTTGTAAAAGAAGGCTGGACTCTATAGTTTGTTGTCTAATGTTATAGTGTTTGTAAGTCTTTTATAATTAAATATATTTCTCTAAGGTGGTATGCATGCCTCTTTCAACAATCTAGACCTCTTGCTTACTTTTACAATCAAGGTACTTCTTGATACTAGAATTATCAAATATCATCAAACAGTTTTAAATATAATATAACACCTTGATTTTACCACACTATATACCCAAACTAATTTATATTCGGTTATATTCCTTAATTATTAACTTGATTATATATATATGACTGAACTTTCCAAAGTGGATTGTGTTTAAATTTTAATTATTCTCTTTACATATAAAATATGATGTTTTTAAAAATGCTTCTTATAAAAACTAGCTTTTGTAAAACTTTTAACTAATTATTGGCTCTAGAGAGGTATTTTTAAATTAATGCAACTGAAATGTAATGTGAATTTCAATAACATGCATGGAATTATAAAATACCATGTAATATTTAAGTTGGAAAGAAAGAGATTTGAACACCAAAATATGGTTTACTGCATTTATAAATTTAATATTTTATATTTGATTTAATAATAATAGTTTTGGATGCACCATATGTGTAAACTGATGTGAACCATAAGTATATACAATTTTGCATGTAATTGTACAGTGTTCAGTGATTCCTTTGGTTCAACTATTTACCAACTATGGACCAACTATTTTTAAAATAGCATTTTCTCTAATAAATTTCCTAGAGAATGTATTTGTATAATTTTTATTTGCTTAAAATATAAAAATGGTTTACTGAACTCAACGATGAGAAGTTGAGAAAAGATAGCATGTTCTTTCAACATTTATTGAGGGTTAACTTTAGAATATTAACTGTATTCTTCAGTTGCCGGTGTAGAAATTGTTTCTTGGTTAGTTTCTAAAAGATAAGGTAGATGGTAAAATTACAATTTTAAAACAATGTCTATAACTATATTTTGATTGGGTCATACCAAATATGTTTTTCTCTCTGAAATTAAATCATCATTTTCTATATAATTAGTAATAATTTCAAAAGTCTTCCTATTTTCAGTCAGCCATTCAATTAAACTCAATGTTTATAATCAAATTCTATTCTAGTCTCTCAAACTTACAAGACCCTGAGGATGATTTTCAAAAGTATAAGTTTACTTTAATGTTAAAAATGCAAAGTTTATAAACACAATAGAGTCTGACATTAGTAAAAGGCAGTATGTTGAAGTGTAATATAGTCTATAAGTTAAGAAAAATAAAAGCCTCACTTCTATTGCTACGTCAACCTTAGCAGTTTGTTCTTCCAGAACAAGCGTAGTTCTCACAATAGGAGTAAAATTTAATCTTCTAACTTAGTTTACATGTTTTAAAGAAATTTAAGTTTAGGTTTATAGAGTAATCTTATGTTTCAGACACTGCTCATTGCTTAAAAATCAAGAACATATTCCATTTTCTTTTTTTTTTTTTCTTCTTTAGTGATACATATCAAATTTCTGGAATAAAGTTGTGGCAATGTTCTTAAGACATCTGGGTTCCTCTACCAGCTCCAAAGGTAAATAGAAATAGTCTAATCCAATCATAGGCCAATGTGATTTAAATGGAAGCCTACTCCACTCAGGTGAACTTTAAAAAGTTGGTCTCATAGAAGTAGAAAGAAGAATAGTAGTTACCAGAGCATGGGGAAGGTAGGGGAATGGCGAAATGGCGAAAGATTTTTCAGTGAGTACAAAGCTACAGTAGGGTAGAAATAATAAGTTTATCGGACTTATTATTGGATAGTAGTATGATTAGAGTTAACAATAATGAATTGTATATTTCAAAATATATCTAAGAGAGGTTTTGAATATTCTCATCACAAAGAAAAGATAAGATTAAGGGAATTAATATGCTAAAAAGCCTTATTTGACCATAACACAATGTATACAAACACATGTAAATATTACATTTTACTCCATGAATACATACAATTATTATGTGTCAATCATAATTGTATGTATTCATGGAGTAAAATGTAATATTTGCATACATATACAATGCAAAAATATAAGTGCATATTATTAAATATTGAGAGAGATAACATTTAAAGGTATACAAATATGTAAAATCAGTTGTCTAAATGCTTGCCTACCCTGATTATAATTGTAAAAGTAACACACTTTTATAATTTTTATAAGCATACACATATTCATTAATTTCAAGTAGATTACAGATGTCTTTCATCAAAATAAAAACTGCAAATTCAAATTGCGGATAATATTTTTGTAGGTTTAAGATAATTTTGAAACAACTTTCTAATTTGACTCTTAGTTATTATCGTATAGTTCTGGGGAGCTTAACTAGAATGAAAGGAATCTAGCTCTGGCACAGGAGAGTAAGATCATACAGAAATATTTTGAGAGCCTAAAATTGAATTTCTGTATATAGGAAAAATACTCAAAGTCCTTTCATTTGTAAATATTGTCAATCTAAACTAAAAACACGTGTGTGTGTGTGTGTGTGTGTGTGTGTGTGTGTGTGTGTGGTGAGAGAGAGAGAGAGAGAATCACTCTGTTGCCCAGGCTGTAATACAGTAACACAATCATAGAACACTGCAGCCTCAATCTTAGCTCAAGCAATTCTCTCACCTCAGCCCTACTGAGTATCTGAGACCACAGGCATGTGCCACCATGCCTAGCTAATTTTTTAACTTTATTTTATTTTATTATTTGTTAAGACAAGGGTCTCCCTATGTTGCCTAGGCTTTTTTTTTTCTATTTATGCCGAAGTCCATCCTGCTAAAAAAAATAAATAAATATAGAACTGTTGATTATAAAATTCATCATGTAGTTTGTCTCTTAAGATAAAATCAATATTGTTAAGTATTCCAACTTGCTGATTAAGAAAGCTTAAATATCCAGTAGGATCGCTGTGTCAAATGGTATTTCTGGTTCTAGGTCTTAGAGGAATCTCCACATTGTCTTCCACAATGCTTGAAGTAATGGTACATATACACCATAGAATACAATGCAGCCATAAAAAGGAATGAGATCATACACTTTGCAGGGAATTGGATGGAGCTAGAAGCCTCAGGAAACTAACACAGGAACAGAAAACCAAACACCACATGTTCTCATGTATAAGTGGGAACTAAACAATGAGAACACACTGACACAGGGAGGGATACAACACACAGTGGGGCCTGTCATGGGTGGAGGGAGGGAGAGCATCAGGATAAACAGCTAATGCATGCGGGGCTTAATACCTAGGTGATGGGTTGATAGGTGCAGCAAACCACCATGGCACATGTTTACATGTGTAACAAACCTGCACATCCTGCACAGGTAACCTGAAACTTAAAATATAATAAAATAAATATTATTAAAAATGCTGAAATAAAATAACAATATTGAAAAGGTCCATAAAGGATTAGAAAAGTAATAAGCAGGTACTAACTTGTACAAATATAATCACACTACTTTGAAAGTTGAGAAAACTTGTCTAAGAAGTTGCTCGAGATTGGAATCCAGAGTTTTCTTAGCAAAAAGTTGTGTTTTCCAAGATACTTGTGTCTGAGGGTACAAATGTTTATGTTGTGGAGACTCATTGCAATGGCTCTAGTATTTATTAAATAAAATGTTGCCTAAAATATTCATTACATTTTTAGTAAACAAATATGGATAAACAGGATAGACCTTTTGATGCTTCAGTTAATTGACTACAGGGTGTTTTTGTACTATATTCCAATTAAATATTAAAAATTATCTACACAAAGTATGTTTGAAATTCTTTTTATTATTATTATTATACTTTAAGTTTTAGGGTACATGTGCACAATGTGCAGGATTGTTACATATGTATACATGTGCCATGTTGGTGTGCTGCACCCATTAACAAGTCATTTAGCATTAGGTATATCACCTAATGCTATCCCTCCCCCTCCCCCCACCCCACAACAGTCCCCAGTGTGTGATTCTTAATTTATGTCATGCAATTAGAAAAATTTACGGTTTTTTGAGTACATTTTTTATATTTGTAAATAAAATGTTTCCAGAAAACAGAAAACTGCTCTTTCTGAATTTAATAGTGTGTGGCAAGTAGTGGGGAAAACAAGCACCTAATTCATCCAGAAGTGGTACTAGTTATGAATGTGCATTCTAAATTGTAGAGGTGTAGCATTTCTAGTTCCACACAATGGAAATAATTTTCTGTCCCATTAAGGAGAGTTTACTTCCAATGGTGATTTTCAAAGCAGTTTCAAGATCTACATTTTTATATACATTAATAACTAGATAATTGTCGGATCCTTACTCATAAACAAATACTGCACACCAAGCTAAAGAGGATAAAAGCCAGAAAAGCCCTGAGCAATGGCTATTTCTAAAAAATAGTGAAATAAAATAAAGTCATTCCACAAATATTTATGTGTAAAATGACAAAAAACTGCTGCTGAATACTTCTGTAGTAGTGAATTTATAAAATAAATTTCATTTACTAAAATAATACTTAATTGTCAGTAAGGGTTAATAGTTTTTATTCATGATCAAAGTTCAGACAGTTTGGTTTTCAGGCAAAGCTTATTCCCATGGTCATATATATGATTGCCCAAGAACAACTGTCTTTAGACAGTTGCTTTTTGTAGCTCCCCAATGTTGTCTTTATTCCCTCCTTTGTCACCAAATTTCTAAAGATCTGATTGAAAACTAGGAGAAAAGTTTCAAGGTTAGGTGGATAATGTGCAAATGTGTGTTTCCTGAATAGTACTGCATGACAAACACTCCCAAACTCTCAGTGGCTTAAAACTATGTTTATTTATACTAATGAGGCCAGGTAGCTCTATTTCAGCGGATCATTGAGGGGTTCAACTAGGCTTGAAGGACTCTAGGCCGAATCGCTACAGGTCCACTCCACGTATCTTTATTCCGGTTCTCAGACTGAAAGAGCATGGCTCCATGGGGCATGCTCTTCTCATGCTAGCTCAACATATCTGATAAAAATTCACCATATGTTTTAAAGCTTCAGCTAGAACTGTATAACTATATTACATTAGTCAAGGCAACTCACATGGCGGAGCTCCGATTCTCTCTAGCTGGAAGCACTGCAAAGTTACACGGAAAGAAATATGGGTGTCTAATTATATTATAGGGAAGAAGTAAAAAGTCAGAGGCAATACTATATCAACCGCTACTAGTTTGCCTGTCTCTGCTTCCAAGACAAGGTAGGAACTAGCTTACTACAATATTCTTACAGATCTAGATTATGTCGCCAATTTTTCCAGCATTATGGTAATCCTTTGGGCTCCCACATCTAATTTTAGTACTATAAACTTTTTCTCCCTCAAGAGATACAGTCCAAAATCTGTGAGTCTTATAGAAGCAGTTACAAATTATTTAAATGATCAGCTTCACAAAGCCAATCTTTTCTCTGTTTTTTAAAAAAATAGCTTTGAGGTTAATATTTCTCTGTAAGAATTTATTCAGAGTGAACTAAGATTTTGACATATTATGTATTATCACAACTCAGGAAAAGAGCCTCTAAAATACTGAATCCTGGATAGTAGTTATTCTAGTCTCTAAATCTTTTAATCAGACTGTGTCTTAAAGATAGTTATGAAAATTATGCTGAGATATTTCAGTGCCAGCAGTTTTGCTTACACATTCTCTATCTATATATGCACATATATACATGCACACACATATTTATGAACTAAGAAATAATACATATTTGTTAAAAGTAATACCAAATAAAACTAATTTACCCTACATATGCAGATATATTCCTAAAAGATATATTTCAGTATTTCTAATAATTTTAATTTGCCTTAACCTACATATTTTATATTGAGAACAAAGTGTTATATATACAACAGCCCACTTGGGCCAGTGTACATCATTGATCTGAACATATTCCTGGTTAGCAGTGTATACGGAGTTTTCTCCATTCACCTTGTAACATTTTTCAAAAATGCTTTTCTTCAATACATCTCAACATGAGTTGGAAACTTTCTGCAAGTATTGTTTCCTCTGGATAGAAGGCCTCATATCAAAGAACAATTTCAGAATACATTTTCAATATCTTGCATTTCTCAAAGAGGGAATAGAATTTCAAACTAATATGTTCTTAAAAGACTTATAGCTAAAGTCTAATGCATTACTATATATCACAGTCAAAGTGTAAGTCTTTTAGAAATTCCTCCGTACTTTTTTTATTCAGTGAAAATTATTTTATAAGTTTCAAAGGCAGTGAAATTTGGGGTAAATTACACATGGGAGAATGTTAAAAGATATGTTATTACAAAAAAGTTTTCGTCCTCTATTTTAGATAATGTTTTGCTTCTCTGAATTAAAGCAGCATTCACCTTTGTATTGAAAAATTCCATCTTTTAAAACTAATATAAAAAGGTTAAACTTTTTCAACAGCAACAACTGGAGTGATGTGGTATAGCTGTACAATGACAACTGAAAGGAAAGAAAAGTGGCCAAAAATAAATATTACATTCTGTGGGGGCAAACGAAGGACTTATTTTATAAAAACGTATTTGTCAAAAATATAAAGAGATCCTGAATAAAGAGAACAAAGGAAACAAAAACTGTAGAGTGTATTAGAGATTGGAACTATATTGACAGTACTTTATTTCAACAATAGTTCAAACAACTTATTTCAGACACAGTAGAGATAGCAGAAAAACAGAAACATTTACTAACATAACATTTTAAGAAAATTTTTTTTTTCTTAAAAAACTGTTCAGGTTGGTCACAGTGGCTCACACCTGTAATCCCAGCATTTTGGGAGGCCGAGGTGGGTGGATCACCCGAGGTCAGGAGCTTGAAACCAGCCTGCCCAACGTGGTGAAACCCCGTCTCTACTAAAAATACAAAAAATTAGCTGCGTGTGGTGTCATATGCCTGTAATCCCAGCTACTTGGGAGGCTGAGGCAGGAGAATTGCTTGAACCTGGGAGGCAGAGGTTGCAGTTAGGTGAGACTGCACCATTGCACTCCAGCCTGGGCAATAAGAGTGAAACTCTGTCTCAAAACAAACAAACAAACAAACAAAATTGTTCAAAGTCAGTCTAAGGAGATTATTAACAAAGTTAAAGAGGTTAACATAATAACAGTAAACATAAAATAAACCTAAATATTAAGTTATCTGATTAAAATAAAATAATGTAATGCACTTTTGACATTTTTAGAAATTTCCAGAAAGGGATATGTGTAGTGCCTTAATATGGCAAGACTTATACTTAAGCCTTCTTATACTTGCTTCATACTCTTTCCAAAGACTAGTCAGTTGATGTCCAATCATTAATGACAGTCACAGATAAATAACAAATTTATACCTCCAGATTGCATGTACTTCACAAAATCTACTCCTATATATTCAAGTGACTATTAAAGATCACTACTTCAATATCTGAAAGTCATATCAAACTCAATCCATTCATCATAAAACTGGACCATTTCTACTGTTTCACACCATTGTATTAAGATACCACTTTGTCCTGTTACATAAATCAGTAATGCATCATCCTTGATATCTCTTGCTTTAATCCAAGTATCTACATTATAACACATCCACTGTCAATCATCTGTATTCAAGTAAAAGCCATTCCTTTCATGTGCACAATAAGCCTCATTCACTCTAGCTTGCACATGGCAAATATATTGGGTTCTGTTGTTGTTTTTTGTTGTTGTTGTTTTGTTCCTTTCACAATTGTTATTAGCATGGCAGGTAATTTTATTTTTCTACTTTTAAACAATCAAACAAACCTCAATGTCATTTCTAGGTACTGCTTATTACACAAATCCTCTTATAGTAAAATTCCTTGAAAGAGTTGTCTATTTTTGAAGAGCTCAATTTCTTTTCTCCCTTTCTCTCCTGAACCCATTTCAGTTAAGGGATTTTGTCTTTCTCTCCATTTCCCTGCAACTGCTCTGTCAATGACCTTATGGCCCTCCGCATTGCTAAGTCCAGTGGCCATTTCCCAGGCTTCATTTCAGTCATTATCAGCGTTTGAAAGAGATGATCACACATTCTTCCGCTAGAAACACTCTCCTCACTTGGTTTTCATGCCAGACACCTCTTTTGTTTTTCTTTTCTTTCACCACTAATTTTCAGTGTTCTTCACTGAATTCTCCTTTTGGCATGACTGTTAATGTTGCACTGGGTTCTACTCTTTTTTTTAACATATTTTTAAAAGTCTGTATACAAACGTCATAGGTGATTCTGTCCAGTTCCATGGTTTTTAATATCATCAATATGCTGATGACCTCCAAAGTTGTATCTCTAAACCAGCTCTCTCCTCTGAACTCCAGATTCAAGCATGCAATGGTTATTATGTTATCTTTATGTGAATAGCTTATAAACACAGCAACCTTGCTCAGAAAAGTCCTCCTAACTCCACTGAGCATGATCATTCTGTTAATTATATGATTTCATACAATCATGTCCTTTGTCTTATAAGTATATAATTTTTCTGTTCTTACCTATTAGACTCTAATCTACTAAAGAGTATGGATCTACCTGATAATTCTTTTAATATATAATATAAATATATACAACAATAGCCATCACATAGGATGTGCTAAATAATTATTTGTAAAATACTGTAGTAAATGAATTTAATGATAACTTATTTTTAAAAATAATAAGATTCCCTTTGTATTTCAGAATAAAATATGTCAAAAAATAAAAACTTAGAACACTTACTTACTATTTTGAGGATGTTACAATTAAATGCAGAGTTGAATAATGGGTTGCTTAATTTTGTGTTGATATATTTTCTAGAATTGGATCTGTGGTATGCATTAGAAACATGTTTACTAATATATAATTATTTTACATGCATCATACGTAGATAAGTAAAAAATAGATGGTAAAATTATGTTATGGTTAAATTTTAAAACCATGTATATTTCAAATTAAAGAAATTGAAATCCAGTGCTATAAAACAATTTACCAAGATGATACAAAGAATTTATGACAGAGCAGAGACTGGAACCCAGATGATTTCTTTCTAAAATGAATCATTTAATAAGAAGTGAAGCCTAATGGTTTTGGAAAATAATCCCACAGTAAAATGTTTATTAAAAAAAGATAGCAACAATAAAAACAAACAATAGTAATTTGAAAAATACTTAGAAATTTAAATGTAATGTATCTCCACTAAAGATCTTGGCAGAGACCTTTGTCTCCCTACACTAATGTCCTTTCACCCCTTCCATCTTAGTAACAATAACCCTGTACTTCAGAATGTAGTAATGCTCCAAGTTAATACAATATACATCTCTGTCTCTCTTGTTGTTAGATGTGAAATTGTGACTAATTCTTACTAATCTGATATAAGCAAAAATTGTTCAGTAAGTTTCCTGGTATGTTTGTACTGCTACAACAAAATACTTGAGACTGGGTAATTTACAAAGAACAGAAATTTAATTCTCACAGTATTGGGAAGGTCAACATCAAGGAGCCAGCATCTTGTGAGGGCCTTCTTGTTGTATGCTCCAGAGGGGAGGAACACCGTATCCTTACATGATAGATTACAGTCTAATAAGTAAAAATAGAAAAAAATATATATACATATAGGACAAAGAACATGATTACATGAAAGCATATAATTAAGAGAGTGATCATGTTCAGTCTAGTTGGGAGGACTTTTCTGAGCTAGGTTGATGTGTCGATAAGCTATCCACATAAAGATAACGTAGTAGCTATTGCATGCTTGAATCTGGAGTTCAGAGGAGAGAGCTGGTTTAGAGATACAACTTTGGAGGTCATCAGCATATTGATGATATTAAAAACCATGAAACTGGATAGAATCACCTATGACGTTTGTATACAGACTTTTAAAAATAAATAAATAAATAAAGAGTTGAACCCAGTGCAACATTAACCGTCATGCCAAAAGGAGAATTCAGTGAAGAACACTGAAAATTAGTGGTGAAAGAAGAGAAAAACAAAAGAGGTGTCTGGCATGAAAACCAAGTGAGGAGAGTGTTTCACGAGGAAGAATGTGTGATCATCTCTTTCAAATGTTCCTGATGATGACTGAAATGAAGCCTGGGAAATGGCCACCGGACTTAGCAATGCGGAGGGCCCATAAGGTCATAGACAGAGCAGTTGCAGAGAAATGGAGAGAGAGACAAAATCCCTTCACTGAAGTGGTTTAGGAGAGAAAGAGAGAAAGGAAATTGAGCCCTTCGCAAATAGACAACTCTTTCAAGGAATTTTACCATGAGAGGATTTGTGTAATAAGAAGTATCTGGAAATGACATTGAGGTTTGTTTGATTGTTTAAAAGTAAAAAAATAAAATTACCTGCCATGCTAATAACAATTGTGAAAGGAACAAAACAACAACAACAAAACAACAACAACAAAACCCAATATATTTGCCATGTGCAAGCTAGAGTGAATGAGGCTTATTGTGCACATGAAAGGAATGGCTTTTATTTGAATATAGATGATTGACCGTGGATGTGTTATAATATCGACACTTGGATTAAAGCGAGAGATATCAAGGATGATGCATTACTGATTTATGTAATAGGACAAAGCGGTATCTTTGTTCTTATTGTATCCTTCTTGTTGTATCCTCCAAAGGGGAGGAACACCACGTCCTTACATGACAGAAAAGAAGAAAAGCTAGCCAACAGCTGTTTGAACCCTTTTCAATGAAAGTTTTAATCCCATTAATGGGGGAACAGCTATCATGATCTAATCACCTCTTAAAGGCCTCACTCCTAATACCATCACGTTGCCCACACCTAAGTTTTAGAGGCGACACATTCAAACCATAGCAATGGGACTTCTAGAAATACTCTTTAAGGAAATATGCTGTTTATCCTCACTTTTCATGTTTCTTCCTTCCTGCTTCTTCAAATGTAGTGGTAATGATGCATGTTCCAACAGTAATGTAAGGCCTTGGAACAACTTTGAAACTAAAAGCCATTTGCTGAGGTAGGCAGGGTAGAGTAACAGTTGAAACAAATATTCTTAATGACTTTGTAGAGCCATCCTACCTGCCCTGGACTGCCAAACTTGGGAATTATTTTAGGTAAGAACTAAAATTTCATATTATTCATTCTAATTGATGTAGACATTTCTAAAATCATAAAAATGAATAAGTGACACGTATCTGTTGTGGTGACTAATATTGAATGTCAACTTGATTGTGTTGAAGGAGGCAAAGTATATATAGTTCCAGGGTGTGTCTGTGAGGGTGTTGCCAAAGGAGATTAACATCTGAGTCAGTGGACTGGGAGAGGCAAACCCACCCTTAATCTAGGTGTGCACTATCTAATCAGCTGCCAGTGTGGCTAAGATAAAGCAGGCAGAAGAACCTGGAAGGACTAGATTGGCTGAGTCTTCCAGCCTTCATCTTTCTCCTGTGCTGGATCCTTCCTGCCCTCAAATATTAGACTGCAACTTCTTCTTTGGACTCTTGATCTTACGTCAGTGGCTTACCATGGGCTTTCAGGCCTTCAGCCACAGACTGAAGGGTGCATTGTCAGTTTCCCTACTTTTGAGGTTCTGGGACTCTAACTGGCTTCCTTGCTCCTCAGGTTGCAGGCAGCATATTGTAGGACTTCACCTTGTGATTGCATGAGTCAATACTCCTTAGTAAATTCCTCTTCATATATACATCTATCCTATTAGTCCTGTCCCTCTAGAGAACCCTAACTAATATATCTGTTATAAGGTAAAGAGTTGATAAAAATGAATATTTTAGAGGATTAAGAATACTTACCAGTTTTTCTTTTTGATTTTACTTTTATTTTAGCTCATGACATGTGGAATTACATCATTTGTGTAGACGAACTTAAGAAAATAAGGTATGCAATTTTCTGTTTCCCGGAGAATGGTCTTTATGTTTGTATTCCAAATTTCTGGTAAATCTTACTTTAGCACTTTTTGATAAGGATGGAGAAATTACTATAAAAAACAAATAGATGAACATCATAACATTTCAAATATTCATTTATTACACTTAAATTCCATGGTTAGCATACTCCTGATTTGCTCATTTTATCTTTATATGCAGATATCATCGTTTCCTTATTTTTATTTTGATTCCTTATTCCTCAACTTCCAGTCTGGGAAGACAGCATAATTGTCACCATGAGGAGCTACCTGCAAACATTCATTTGTGTTGTTTTAACAAAACTCTCAATGATCAAACAAGGGTACACCCCTACTGTGTCTTCACATAAACAATCCAGATAACAGTGTGAGTGAAAACACCAAATTCTATACCAGATGGAAAAACATAAATTACTTGAATAGAAATAAGAACATTGAAAATTAATACACAAAAAGCAGAAAAAAATTTACTTTCCAATTAGTAGTTGAATGACAAAACTTACTTTTCAATTACTGAATATATAACTTCCTGTAGATAACAGGAAACACAATATTCTATGCATTTGTTGCTATTATGAGAGCAAAAAAATCAATCTAAATTTAGTACTACTGTCTCATTTATGATCCTAAAAACGGTGTAATAAGTTCAGATAGTCAAGAAAATAATAAACAGGTATATTTACTTTCATATATAAACATGTATCCATAAAGTGTAAGGCATCAATATTAATGTATTAAACGTAAAGTTTATTTTATTTTAAGTCCAGTCAAATTTTAGAGTAGCGGACAGTTAAGTTTGGGTAATAGGTGTCGAAAGTGTTTTGTGAAGAGTGTTTCGAGAAGAAAAAACATGAATATGATGAAAAACTAGACAAATGAAGTCTCCTCTATTCATCTTTCATTCAACACATATTGCTTTAATTCCTACAATATACCAAATGATATTTCAGGTCCTGGGGGATGAATCAGTGAACAAGACACCACCTTGTTCTTAAGCCACTTGTAGAACAGTTATTGCCTATGGTAATCAAAGCGAAGACTGAACACAAGACCGAAGTGATGACAACACCATGTATTATACCTCATGGGACGCTACAGCTGAGAGAGCAGCCACAGAAAATGAGCCGTGAAGGAGATAAAAATTCAAACACAGACATAGAGGGATTAGTAAATACCAGGAGGTAGATCAGGGAATTCAAGTGATTCTTGCAGGAATGGAGAACATAGTGATTGCACTGAATTTATTAGAATTTCAAAAGTTAAGATAGCATGAGATGACATCTGTTCACAGTTAAAGTTAGTTTACTAGTTTACCCAAATAGCTTTAAAGGTAATAATATAACATCGATACACTTTTGTATAGAACAAGTTATTGATCTTTTGTATTAGAAACAATTTCCATTTTTTTTCAGGAAGGTATAACTGTGACTCTAACATTTCTTTCAATAGGCTCTACAAATGACATATTTACTAATTTTTATATACATCTTATGATACATTTCTCATAATTCCATGTGACTTTAAGTTCTTGCAAAGGAAGTTAAAATTTTAAGTGCCCAGAAACATGAGAACAGAACTCAATAATGTAGACTTTAAAATTACTACTACAAATAACTAACCAATATTGATTTAATGCTTACAGTATGCCAAGTTCTAAGTGAAGTGCTCTCTAAATTATCAGCTCATTCTCTTCTCACTACACTCTTATGTAGTCATTATCATAATTGCCCTCACTTATAGATAAAATAGGCTTAAAGAAATTAAGTAAAATATCTAAAGTTATAATACTGGAACATGAGAGACCTGAATTCTAAGACAGGTGCCAGTATGTCACCACTATACTGGATTTTTTCCCCCATTCTAGAGGATTAAGATAGGCATAAGGGGGAGAATATTCCAGGGAGATTCATTTTTGGGATAATGGAAAATATTCATCAGTGAACCAAAACATTATAAAATTAATAATTTAATATTTATTTCATCTCTGTAAATGAATATTTCTGCATTTCACAACATGACAGAATCAACTTTTGCTGAAAATAGTAAGATTTGGATGAGTGAAACTTTAATATTCATAGCATATATAAAATAGACTTTTTAGTCACCCACTGTGGTATCAAAATTTTAAACTTATTGTATATTTCAAAATAGCTAGAAAAGAAGATTTGAAATGTTACCAGCATGAAGAAATGATAAATGTTTGAGGTGGTGTATAGTCTAGTTAGCCTGATTTGGTTATTATACATTGTATGCATGTATTAAAATATCACATGTACGTAAATGTGTACAATTATTTTGTATCAATAAACTTTTAAAAACAGGCTTTTCGGAGCCCTAGGAGAATACTACAAAGACATAGGATATTATTCCCAGAGACTACTGATACTGTAGCCAAAGAAACTGAGAGTCAACAATAATAGAAGTAATGGAAGTGTTATTCCAGAAATCCTAACATTCTGTTAAAAATAAAACACCTGACAATTTGTGTATCTTTTTTTGACAATTGTCTATTTATGCCTTAGTCCACTTTTTGATGGAGTTGTTTGTTTTTTACTTGCTGATTTGTTTGAATTTCTCGCAGATTCTGGTTATTAGTTCCTCGTCAGATATATAGATTGAAAAGATTTTCTCCCACTCTGTGGGTTGTCGGTTAACTCTGCTGATTATTTATTTTGCTGTGCAGAAGCTTTTGAGTTTAAGTAAGTCCCATCTATTTATCTTTGTTTTTGTTGCATTTACTTTTGGGTTATTTGTCATGAAGTCTTTGCTTAAGCCAATGTCTAGAAGTTTATCTTCTAGAATTTTTTTGGTTTCAGATCTTAGATATAAGTCCTTGATCAATCTTGAGTTGATTTTTGCATAAGGTAAGAGATCTAATTTCATTCTTCTACATGTGGGTTGACAATTATCCCAGCACCATTTGTTGAATAGGATATCCTTTCCCCACTTTTTGTTTTTGTTTGCTTTGTCAAAGATCAGTAAGTATTTGGGTTTATTTCTGGGTTCTGTATTCTGTTCCTCAGTACCATGCTGTTTTGGTGACTATGGCCTCATAGTACAGTTTGAATGTAAACTAGTACAACCACTATGGAAAACAGTGTGGAGATTCCTTAAAGAACTAAAAATAGAACTACCATTTGACCCAGCAATCCCACTACTAGGTATCTACCCAGAGGAAAAGTAGTCATTATGCAAAAAAGATACTGGCACACACGTTTATAGCAGCACAATTCACAATTGCACAAATATGGAACCAGTCCAAATACCCATTAATCAATGAGTGGATAAAGAAATGGTGGTATAGGTATATACCATGGAATACTCTTATCCACAAAACGGAATACAATAATGACATTCGCAGCAACCTGGATGAAATTGAAGACCATTATTCTAAGTGAAGTAACTCAGGGATGGAAAACTGAACATCATATGCTCTCACTTATAAGTGAGAACTAAGCTATGAGGATGCAAAGGAGTAAAAATGATACAATGGACTTTTGGGGTCTCAGGGGAAAACATGGAAAGGGGATAAGGAATAAAAGACTGCGTATTGAGTATAGTGTACACTGTTTGGGTGATGGATACACTAAAATCTCAGAAATCACCACTAAATAACTTATTCATGTAACCAAACACCACCTCTTCCCCCAAAACCTATTGAAATTAAAAACATAAAATAAAACACCTGCAACAAGTTTTAGATACGACCTGCAATTTAAATCGTATAAAAGTAAGTGTTCTGAATGTGTGTATTGACTTGTAACTGAGCTACCTCTTGTATTGTCAGCACTTGATAATATGTTCCAGAGTGAATAGCATCTTTGTTTTTTGGGTTTTTTTTAATTGTTAATTAAAAAATGGTTCATGATTTCCCTTCACAACTAGGTGATAGGATGGTTGTTCCATTTGTTTAAATATAAAATAATTTAAAAATATTTGGTAAATATTATCATTGAGAGTTAATCTCTGTTTCAACAAAAAATATAATTTTACATTATATTTATCATACTTATTTTTCTGTTCAAAAGCAACAAATAAGTTACAAAAATAATATAACAATAAGGAAAAATAATTATATCAATCATAAGACCACCATCTAATGAAAATCCTTACAAGCTGTTGGTGTCTTCTACAATGTATTTGCATGCATATATATTTATATTTATATAAATGTATTTATCTTTGAGTCTAAAATGAATTTTATATTCACTTTGTGTTTTAGGCTAAAATGGGGTTGGTTATTCTTGTATGGTTAGAAGAATTGGCTTAAAGGAAAAGTTAAGCTGTATTTTAGCTTCAGTTTTTCTAAGTACCTTTAGTATTTATCAAGTATATTTCTGAGTAGTGGCTTAAAAGTTATATGTTATATCAGCATAAGTGGAAAGTTCAGTGAATGCGCCTTTTAAAGATTTGAATTAATGTTTTCATCCATTTTGTTAGCCATACAATTTTTTCAGTCTTTCTCAGTGAATAAAATGTGTGTGAATTTTGTGTGACACTATCGGAAGTCATTTAACACCAAGGTTTCTTAAGATACTTGCACAGTAGCAAGTTCTCACAAGATATAAAATCTGAGATTGGTGTTAATTGCTCACATTCCAGTAATTTTCAAGTCATGACCCTAATGTTAATATTTTAAAAGTGTATAAAAATTCTATGCAGTGTTGAGGCAGATAGGGCATTGTTTTTTCATAAGCTGCAAAACTGTTTTGATAAAGATGATAAATATCTGTATATACATTTATATCAATAAAGTATTTTAATGGTATTATTTTGCTGGCAAGAAACTAAAGTTTGAAGAATTACATGGCAAAACAATTGTAAAACTATTGAGTTATATTAAATAATTATTTATATCACAAATATTCAATTGACACTTAAATATCCCTGCAAAAATCTAATTTTAGAGTCTGGGTGTTTTGGGGTTTTATTTTTTCCCAGCTTTATTCAGGTATAATTAAAAAATGAAAATTATGTGTATTGAAGGTGTACAACTTGATTATTTGATATATAGATACATTGTAAAATGATTATCACAATCAAGCTAATTAATATATTCATAACCTGGCAGTAACTTGCATGTTTGTGTATTTGTGCATGTGATGAGAACACTTAAGATCTACTCTCTAAGTAAATTTGAAGTAAACAATATGGTATTATTAGCTATAGTCACCATGATGTACATTACATTTCCAGAACGTATCCATCTTATAAATGAAAGTTTGCGTGCTTTGACCAACATCTCCCCATCCCCACTCCCCAATACCCTTGCAACCACCTTTCTAACCTCTGGTACTATGAGTTCAACTTTTTTAGATTTCACATATAAGTGAGATCACGTGATATTTATCTTTTTGCACCTGGCTTATTTCACTTAACATAATGTCCTCTTGGTTCATCCCTGTTGTCACAAATGACAGGAATTTTATATGGCCAAATAAAAATATATTTTATTGTATGTATATGTATATGTATAAACACAATATCCATACACGTATATCACAAAATAAAGACTTAAATATAAGATCAGAAACTTTAAATCTCTTATAATAAAACATAAGGGAAAACTTCCTTGGCATTGGTTTTAGCAATGATTTTTTTTCTTTAATATGATCTCAAAAGCACCAGAAACAAAGGCAAAAATAAAAAATAAGCTTATAGGACAAAAATAAACTTATAGGACTACACTAAACTGAAAAGCTTTTGCACAGGAAATAAAATAATCAACAAAATGAAAAAGATAATTTAGAGAATGGGAGAAAATATTTGCAAACCATGTATCTGATAAGGTGTTAAATCCAAAATAAATAAGAAACTCATACAACTCAATAGCAAAATCCAAATGACCCGACTAAAACAAGGGCAAAGGACCTGAACAGACATTTTTCCAAGGAGCTTTCCTTAAGTACTGTGTGCTAATTTTTTCATGTGCTTTCACTCATCTATGTTTTCTCTTCCTCTCTCTTTGTCCCTAAAAAGATCCCATAATAAAAATCTAGTTGGTGGAGAACACACGAGTATTGTTAGCTATGGAACACATAGCTTTATTTTTTGATAAAGAGAAAGTACTGCTATATTTGTACTTCCAAAGCCACACTTTGTTCAAAGCTTTATGTAAAACACTTTTATTTACATGATCTTTTAAAGTATCCCATCTTTGTCTTTATAATTATGCTGCTTAAGTCCCAGCCTCTTTTTTGTATTCAAGATATGAGGCTGTTTCTTTCATTTTTTACAATTACTTACAGTTACCATTTCACTGATTTTAAACTTTTTTTTCTATATTCACCAAATGAAGTGTTTCCTGTTAAATATTTTCCAAATTTGAGAAATGGTGACTCACTTGGAACATAAATTTTACTGAATGTGTTTTTCAACTTGGTGGAAAGTGCTGCCTTGACTGTGAGTAGTTATCAAAAATACCCTTTAAAATTAAATGACTTTTTGTCCTTAGTCACATTTGAATACCTGGAAAAACAACTATTGTTCTTTGAAATATCTGTATTTTTAACTTAAAAAGCTTACTTGAAACATTTATTTGCACAGAAATGAAGGAGTATATTTATAAATAACTACAGCTGTTATTTGATGAACTTAAAGGAAGCTAAAATTTGCTTCCTTCTAGTACATCTAAAAGTTAGAGAGCCATGCATAGGAAGAGGGTTAGTAAGACATAATGTCGTTTTTCATTTGGTTTATTCAAATTCATGTTTTGGTTTCTTTAAATAAAAGCTTGAATCATTGCTTGATATAGTTTGGATGTGTATCCCTGTGCAAATCTCATGTTGAAATATAATCCCCAATGTTGGGGTGGTGGAGCCTGGTGGAAGCCGATTGGATCATGGGAAAGAATTTCTTATGAATGATACACTACCATAACCTTAGTGCTGCCCTCCAGGTAGTGAGTGAATTCTTAGGAAATCTGGTTGCTTAAAAGTGTGTAGCACCTCCTGCTGTCCTGCAATGACTCAAACAATGACTCAATTTCCTTTACATTCATCAAATAAGAGTGGTAGTTACTAATAAATATGCTCTTTTACTCTTTTTTTTCTCTCTGTTGCTTCTGATTCTACCACAGGACGTGCTTGCTCCCCCTTCGTCTTCCACTATGATCATCAGCTTCCTGAGGCCTCCCTGGAAGCTGAGCAGATATTGGCACCATGCTTCCTGTAAAGCCTGCAGAACTGCGAGCCAAGTAAACTTTTTTTATAAATTACCCAGCCTCGGGTATTCCTTTATAGAAATAAATAAATGCAAAATGCAATCCTATAAATGCAAAAACGGCCTAATACATTGCTCTTAAAAACAAGAGCTATAGCTTTACTAGATTGTTAATTCAAGTTTCTTTCACCCCGATGTCCCTGCTTCATTTTCCCATGAAGATGGAGTTGAAACTTTAGTATTATTTTGGCTTCTTTCAAACTACCTTAAGAAGACTAAAAATTCTTAATAATTTAAAGGATACCACATTGACAACAGACAATCCAATTGCAATGGAGTGTGAAGGAAGGAGACACCCTAGTGTTAAAAAATGAGAAAAGGGAAATAGTTAATTGTTGGGAAACAGAGGATTTTTTTTTCTTTCTATTCTTGGTTCTAGCGAAGAGCCCTAGTCCTGGTACATTCATTTACTACAATTTTTACATTTGAGAGCTTACTAAAAATAGCTCAGCCCTATTTTTCTCATATGAATAATAAAGAAGATATTTCCAAAATATGTCCACCTAATACAATTTTCAAAAGAATAAAACCAGTCCCATTCATGAAAGTGATTACGTAATTAACAAATTCAGCCTATAATTATTATAGATTTTTTCTATAGTACTGTGAATAGTTTCTACCCTCACTATCCAGAGAAGATGTCTATACAGTTATCTGAAATACCACAGAGACATTAAAGTTGGTTAATTAAGAAGTCACATGCATTTCTTTAATACTGCTTTATTAGCTCTTATTTACCACACAGCACTTCTTAAAATAAAGGAGTTTTCTTCCCTACCTTCGGAGAATTCATTAAAAAAGACTTTATTCATTTTTTGACCTTGTATATTTAGTGATTATTACATTATCTGCATAAAATAGGCCTGGATGCTTTTTTGTTATGAACAAAAAAAAACATGGTTTTTCTCTAAATAAGGGGTAAGCAGATTTCTCATATGTAAAATGGAAAGTGAATAAAACCATAGACGATATAAATCAGATTATATCTCAGGTTGAATATTTCAGTGACCAAACTTATGTGAGTATGAAAAAAACACAGACTCATAAAAGGAATCTACTACAACCAAAATCCCAATTTTTTTCAATAGAAAAACAAGGTTCCAAAAAAATGTGTTTCCAAATAAATTATCCAGTAACAACTGTGGAATTTTTATTTGACAAAACATATTTTATGTTTGATAAAAGTAAAATGAAGCTACTAATCCAAGGCACTTAAACATTTATCAATAACAAAAGAATCAACATACATGGCACCAAAGTGTAGTAAAACGAAAAACATTTTATGCAGAAGTATAATGTACATATACATGAAAATGTGTAGTATAGGTAACTATACTCATTAATATCAAGTTTAGGTTCATCTAAGGTCTCTCAAGTATTATCTAGGTAAAAGGCATTCAAGTCATAAGACATATTTAGGTGATGATCAACAAATCCATTATGGTGGTCAATAGTAAGGTGAGGACAGATGCTGGAGGTGAAAATGGGTATTTAAAAAACAAACAGAAAAATGGGTATATTTATAAGCAACTGACTATTGGAAGATAGTAGAAAGTTGTAAGAATTATTTAGAATATTATATGAGTGACTGGGGAGCTATCTATGCTACTCAAAAAGGGAAATAGGCAAGGACAACACAGAGCAGAAAACCTGCAGAAACTTCAATTAATCAGTTTTAGACCTATTTAAATAAATGTGTGGAAATGGCAGTGAATATCCTTCTGCAATGCAATTAGGCAATTATAAATTTGTATCTGTTCAGGAATGATATAAATCCTGGATTTTATTGTCATTGGCATAATGGTGAGTGTTTCTAGAACATATAGACTGAGTAAAAGAATAGAAAATAACCTAGCAAGAGTTTTGGAAACCACAAATAGGAATGTGACAAATAAAGTCCATATAGAGAGAACAATCAACATCATAGCAGTAAAAAAATCAAAGAATCTGCAATACTTTGCAGCATCACAGAAACATAGGCAGACGGAATTTTAAGGTTGACCAGAGAGCAAAATGTACCACTCTTAAATTAGATGTAGAGGCTACAGAAAATGTTTGGTTTGGCAATAAGAAAAAAAAGTAGTAAATTATGAAATGAAACGGGGAGAGTGAAGAAGAAGCAGCAGAAGTTTTGAAGTTTGTTTTTCTTTTATTTTTTGTAAGTTTGCTAGGGAAGTTGAGGCCACTATTGACTAAAAATCGGAGAGAAGACTTTTACCAAAAGAATGACTAAACATGATTGCGAGTGAAATAAACAAGTGGAAAATGAAAAATTGAAGATACAAGAGAAAGTGATAGGCAGGAACATATGTGATCAAATGCTAAAGTGGTAATTACTAAATATAGTAATTTGGTACTGGAAAGAAGAGAAGAGTACAAATTAACTAGACTGGCAACATCCCTAGAGCTGTGCTTCATTGAAAATTGCATTAGCTTTGTAACCTTTGGCAAATTATTTAATGTCTTGGGATCTATTTCCTTATCTGTGAAATGTGGGTAATAAACACACATGACTCATCTACAGAGCACTGTGTAAAAATATTTAAAAAATGGTGCTTCATCAGTTGAAAAATATTATAGAGATGATCAATGTTATTATTTCCCTGAAACAGGACTTTGGAAACAGAAAATAAGGCTAGCAGCAAAAGTATTCCATAATTTTTACTATGTAATGATTTACTGTGCCTAGGTCACCTAATAGGTTAAATTTGCATAGAAAACTTACTGCTTTTTCATTATTACTTGCCCAATTTACTGATAGCATACTCTATAATATCCCATTAAAATAATTCTGTTGAGATATTTAATTTAAATTACACCTATGGATGCACTCTTGCCAACTCTAAAGCAAATTTCCCATGAATGTACCCAAAGTTATGAATTAAAGGACTCTCTTAATTGGCCTTATACATTCATATGATACGACCAGTATGTATGTAGCAATAAAAGTTGCAATAGCCCTTAGGACGCCCCGCCATGACAAGCAGCCTTGGTAAGCAATAAAGATTCAAGGATAACATTATGAATCAGATTTCTAACTATACGCGCACAATAAGAATGCAAAAGCATAGAACATATTTTTATTTGTACATGTAAAAATAGTTCCTGATAATAAAAATGTCACCATATGATATTGCAGGGAATACTTCAACTCACTGCTCCTAGAGGGATTCACAACACTCTAACTAGAGGTTTTCATTCTCTGTGGATTTCAAAATGCAAATTGATTTGTTCATTTTCCTGGTTTAGAGAAACATAATATGTTCCTGCTGCCCCATGAGATTCTTCAGATCTCCTTGACTGAAGGCAAAGTACTTATTAATACTTATGCGCAAATGCCTCCAGGATCATACTAAAAGCACAAAAGCTCACTGAGATCCATTGAATAATTTTTAGAATCACCTGGAATTTTAAATTTTCAAGATTAAATACTATAAAATATATTTTATTTTTGAAACCAACCAAAATTACCATTATGTTTCAATTCCTATTTTTCAATTGTTCATAAAAACAAGAATCTAAAATTGCATCATAAATCCTTACTTCAAAGTACTTGCACTAAAATTATACCCACTATTGAAGGTAATATTTGGAATACCATATTTAAAATACAGAAAGAAATATTTTATAGATGTAGGAAGACAATGAAAACACTTTTTATCACAATCAAACTGAAAAGCTTTCATTCAGAATAATACTATCTAACAAACGTATATTGTACACAGACTATATGTCATGAACCAGACAGGGCTGCTGCAATAAGTAACATAAAAAAAAAAGAAAACACTTTTTCCCCTTTTGGAAGGGAGTTTTGGAAGAGAATACTACAAGGAAGTTTGATAAGTTCTGCAATGTTCATAAGTAACTGTTGCTGTAGGAATAAATGCAGTGTCTGAAGATAGCTGAACAGGGGAGGATTTAGGTATGAGCAGATATGTGAAAGACTTCTGTGGAGGAAATACTTTTGCCTTACTAGATATGTTGTCAGGGCTTTGCCAGGGGACATATGCAAAGAAACGTAGGCGAGAGAGAACGTAGCATGATGAGGAAAGTACATGTAGTGAAAAAAGGCTTGCCTAAACATGGAGATACAGGAATGACAGGTGAATAAAAAACATGAATTCCTTCTGTAACATACTACGAAGTTAGAGATTTTTTTTCACTGTATAGTGGAAGCCATTTTAATATTTAAGTGTAATTTCAAAGCAGTCTCCTAGAGAGATTATTCTGACACCAGTGCGGCTAAAAGCAGAGACAGGGAAGCCAAATCACGGAGAGGAAAACATCTCTCGAGAAACACGGAGATGAGAGGACTCAGGCATAAATGCCTATAGTGGAAAAGTGGTTTTCCTTTGTGATTCATCTCATGTGACAGAAAAAGAACAGAGAAATGTATGTGCACACTCCAATTTCAGACTTGGGTAACTGGGTGGCTGCTGTGAAAAATCACAAATGTAGGAATACAGGCAGCAGATGACCTTATGGGATATGATGGACTATAATATAGAGATTGGCTTAAGATATATTGAAATAAGGCATTGTCAGATAGTTAAAGATTTCAGTCTCCATCCAGTCCTTGAATAGCCCCAAATTTCAAGCATTGTAAGTATTTTCAAGGTTAAGCAGGCTCGTAGGAATTTAGGATGTTCAGTTAGGAGTTTAGGGTAGAATCGATTTCCACTGTTGTTAGAATGATGCTGATTAAATCATATAACCTTAATACCATAAAGACAGGAACTCGCAATTGTTGCAGGGTCTTATGAACTGCACTCTGACACAGTTGAAGACAAATCTAGTTGCATCTTTACCTGAAAAATAAGAAGAGAAACCCACTGAGACAGAGCCAGCTAGTTGTCTCCTTCTGGCCACGTCTTCTATAATAACATACATTTTAGTAGTGTGTGTGATCATCTAGGCAAAACAAAAGTTCCCAGGTTCCCACACAGATGTGCATGACCTTACAAACGGAATATGAGCAGAAATGATATATTTACTTTCCAGGTCACACCGAATAGAATGTGCACTTCCAAGTGGGAGGCAAAGAGGCAATTTGAAACACAAGATCTAAGCCACAATTTGATGATAAAAAGCAAACGCCTAGACAGTCTTGGTCCTCAACAACATGGAGGTGCCAATCACAAACTGCTGATATGCAGACTGTGAATGTGAATGAAATACACTTCAAATTGGTTAAGACATTTTCAGTTTCTCTTGCTATCCCAACAAATGCATAAGAAATGTTCTGAGGTCAGTTTAAATATGTGAAGATACTGCCTAATTATTATCCACTTAGAAATTGAAGACAACTATGGCAAGCGTGTTGAGTTAGCTTTTCACAAACAAGCACTTAATTTCTATCCCTTTAACGAGAATAAATGAAGCTCAGATGTTTAGCAAAACAGTTTGGGCATGGGCACAAGCCAAATAAAGTTCCCGTTATCTGAACTAAGATTAAGACAGTGTGCTGAAAGACAATGTAATTGCAGTCATTTCCTATATTTAATCCTTATTATTTACTTATGCTGTTGGTTTCGTGATAAGCTAAACCTAGGCTGTCCAAGAATGAAAAATAATAATCAATATTAAATCAAAAATTGATAAGTCATCAGACACTTTATATTTCAAAATAGGAGGTAATCTTTACGTGTAAAAATAAAAAATAAACATGATTATGCTATACCCAGTGAATATTTTTATTTTTATTATTTTTAAACATTTGTGGGTGCCTAGTAGGTGTATATATTTATGTGTATTTATCAAAGTATACATCAGATACTTTGATACAGGCATGTAATGTGAAATAAACACATCATGGAGA
This sequence comes from Pongo abelii, assembly GCF_028885655.2. Lineage (NCBI taxonomy): Eukaryota > Metazoa > Chordata > Mammalia > Primates > Hominidae > Pongo > Pongo abelii. Next base: position 29,232,644 of record NC_071989.2, read on the forward strand.
ATGGGGTATCCATCACCTCCAACATTTATCCTTTAAGTTAAAATGAATCCAATTACATTATTTGAGTTATTTTAAAATATGCAATTATTATTGACTATAATCACCCTACTGTGCTATCAAATAGTAAGTTTATTCATTCTATTTTTGGACCCATTAATGATCCCCACGTCTCCGCAATCCCTCACTATCCTTTCCAGCCTCTAGTAACCATCCTTCTGCTCTCTATGTCCATGAGTTCAATTGTTTCAATTCTTAGACTGCACAAATAAGTGAGAACATGCAATGTTTGTCCATCTGTGCCTGGCTTATTTCACTTCACATAATGATCTCCAGCTCCACCCATGTGGTTGCCAATGACAGGATTTCATTCTTTTTTATGGATAAATAGTAGTCCATTGTGTATATGTACAAAATCTCTGACAAAAGATTAATAACCAGAATATATAAGGAGCTCAACAACTCCATAGGAAAAAAATCTAATAATCCAGTAAAAAATGGGCAAAATATTTGAATAGATATTTCTCAAGAGAAGATATACGAATGGCAAACAGGGATATAAAAAGATGCTCAACATCATTAATCATCAGGAATGCAAATTAAAACTACAATGGGATATCATCTTACCCCAGTTAAAATGGCTTACATTCAAAAGACAGGCAATAACAAATGCTGACGAGGATGTGGAGAAAAGGGAACCCTCGTACACTGTTGGTGGGAATGTAAATTAGTCCAACTACTGTGGAGAACAGTTTGGAGCTTCCTCAGAAAACAAAAAATTGAGCTACCATATGATCCAGCAATCTCACTGCTGGGTATATACCCAAAAGAAAGGAAATCCAGTCTATTGAAGAGATATCTGCACTCCTATGTTTGTTGAAGCACTGTTCATACTAGCTAAGATTTGGAAGCAACCTAAGTGTCCATCAACAAAGGAATGGATAAAAAAATTCAGTGAAAAAAATTTTCTAATTTTATTACTTACAACATTTACAACAGCTAAGATACTCACGCCTTATAGAAGTTAAAAGCTAAAATTTACAAAAAGTACCTCATTTTCACCTTAAAAATATTTGAGGTAAGCCTATTGTATTACTTTAAATATGAGAAAACTGAGTTTGAAAAAGTTTAATTTAATATATAATCCTGTCATCACTGTGCTATTCTTCACATTTACCATATCTAATGTATGTTGATCATTTACTACATACCAGTAACTGTCTTCTTTTTCATATTTCACCTTATCTAATATTCATTGTTTTACAGGTGGAAAGGAACATTTCAGTGGGGCCTGTGGTTACCAGTTTCATTTGCTATGAAATCCTCACTGTTTGAGATAAAACTTTGTGCATTTAACCACTATTCTACATAATGAATATAGTTGCTCGTGAATAAAATTTTAACAAACGGAAAAGATGCACTTAAAAATAATATTTGATTGGCTGGGCATGGTGGCTCACGCCTGTAATCCCAGCACTTTGGAAGGCCGAGGCGGGTGGATCACCTGAGGTCAGGAGTTTGAGACCAGCCTGGACAATATGGTGAAACCTCGTCTCTACTAAAAATACAAAAATTAGCTGGGCGTGATGGCAGGCACCTGTAATCGCAGCTGCTTGGGAGGCTAAGGTAGGAGAATCACTTGAACCCGGGAGGTGAAGGTTGCTGTGAGCCAAGATCATGCCACTGCACTCCAGCCTGGGTGACAGAGCAAAACTCGGTCTCAAAATGACAATAATAATAATATTTGATCAAGCATGTTTTACAGTATCATATCTGCAGTTATTAGCTATTAAGTATTAATTAGTAAAATGATCAGGAGAAGTCTAATTCATTATGGAAAATCAAGGATGGATAATTAGAGAGTGCTTTGGGATATCCAATAATAAGACAGTTGTTTGAGTGCCTATACAAAACTCAGGTATTCATAGAGGTTGAGAGAGCAAAACTTATTCCCTTAACTCCTAAATAATCTCCCTCTGCAGCCCTAAATGATAGATAAAAATTCCAATTTAATCTGTTAATACAAAGTCATGGTAATTCCTGTAATTGAAATATTATCTGGAGAATATGATACTTTACCAGAATTTTATACATTGAAACTTTTCTCAAAATAATTTGAGTAATTTTTTTTGGCCTAGAAGAATCCTGAACAAACTAACATAGTAATGAGATTCATATGTTGTCAGATGATAAAAAGGAAGGTTCTAGACATGTCTAGTGTCATTTTTCAAAATCATCTTATGCTCCAGTTTCTCTGATGCACATGATATCCCAAAGTAGTGTATGATTCAGGTACAAGGTAGCTGAAATGGTGTCCTTTTATTTGCCATTATTCAACTAAGGATATTAAGAGTTTCAGTGCTCTTTCTATAGATGACACGCATACAACACACACACACATTATGATATATGTGTGTGTTTGCCTGTAAACATATATTTTTATTGTTTTTTCAATGAAAAATTGTATATATTTTTTAAGCTGCCATATTGTGCAATCTCTGCTTTGTGAACCGAAATTGAAATCTGTGTTCACAATCAATGTCATCTTCAAGCTTCTCTTTCCTGGCAAGAGGTAGTTTTCCTCAGCACTGCTTCATTTGTGATCTCCCCATCAGTGGTTTCTGCTGCCTCTGACTTCATCTGTGTGTCAGCAATATAACAAGATGCAATGACAGAAATGTATAGCCCATTTGTCTGTAGTATATTTTTCTGTTCAAAATCCAACAGGTCAGAGCATTGAAGTGTCAATTCCAAGATAAATATTTTCATAAAGTAGCCAGAGTTCCAACTTCATGCTTTATATTTCTACTGGTATTAGGAAGGCTGTGTCATATTGCTTAGTTCCAAAAATAGCTACAAGATTGAAATAACTTTACAAATCATAGAGCCCATGTTTTTGAAACTCAAGATTATACTCTCACTCATTTCCACAGCCATTCTTGTGGCTTGTAGTTTCCAGAGTCATTTATTTTTTAATCTTTATTATTTTCCTGTGAATAATGACATAGAGCCAGGTAAGATTATTATTATAAGAGTTTAGTCAAATTCCAATAGATCAGAAGACAAAGCTATATTTCATGTAAATTTAATGTAGTGCTTTTAATGTTAACTATAGGAACAAGTGTAATGTTAGAAGTCAAAGAGTGGAAAACTAACAAGACTCATTTTCTTGGCTCATTAATTTTGCAATGCAGTTGTACTTGGATTGTTCATCAAGATGCCTAAGAGTACCAGATACTTTTTCAAAACCACAGGGCAGGGGTTGTTCATCTTTTATACTTTCCACCTAGAAAAAACTTTGTATGAATGTATTATATGTATTGCTGATAGTTTTTTCACCTTTAATAGATCTATGGAACTGAGAGAAAATAGAAGGTTTGCTTCACATACTGATGAGGTACTTTGCATCCAAAGAAACTTCATATCAAAAACCAATAGATAGGTAAGAATTTTAAGATTAGTGAGGTTTCCAAATTCTATAGGATTATTATATGACAAAAAATTAGAAAAATAAAGTACACTCCATTCAGGAATAAGCTAATGTGATGTAAATAATGTCAAAATATGTATGTATAAATGAATAAAAGTGTTACTCACATACAAATGGGGTTCATATTCAAAATATACTCTGATCAAAAAAATTATTTAAACATAAATATTTAAGAGTCTGGATTTCTTTCATAGCTGGAATGTGCCTTTAACCAACATTTATTAAACTTCTACATGGGGCCAATATTGTGGCACATTGATAGTAAAAATAGTTAATAAAGTGTAATATCTGTCCTTCCGAATTTTGATACCAAACTGCATGAAGAGGATGCAGAGATCAAAGTATGCATGCTAAGGTCATGGAGGAGAAAATGCTATGGAAACAAAAAGAAAAGAGAACTTTACTAAAAGATCCTTTACTTCACTTATACCAGTCAAGATTTTGGGCTTGCTACTCACTCACTCCAGGCAGTCAAAATCTCCACAGGAATGTCATATAGCACAAAGTTTGAATTTTCTGGTCTGCTGTTTTTTGCGGGATCACAATCCTTAGTTCTCAGCATTTTTATTTACTAATTCAAATTATCATAACTGATGTACATAGTTAAGTATTGAAAAGGCTCATGGAATACTTAAAATATGACACACCATAGTCAGCCACTAAGTCCATCAAACAATTATTGAATATCTAGTCTATGTCTGGATGAAGGGATATTGAACCCATTAAAAACAGACTGAAGCTATGTGAAATGAATCTCACTTACAGATTCAAAAACACAGAGTGTTGTTTGATAGCCAGATTCTTGATGTCACTCATCCTTAGAAACCTATGCATAGCCTGTTGAGCCACAGATCACACACGCTTGATTGAGTGAGTCGGATTATGAGAAGCTCAAATCAAGGGTTAACCATTAAAAAAAACCCAGATGACACAGATTTAAATGAAACAATTAAAACCTGAGTTCATTGAGCTACAGTCTCAGTAAGTATGTTAAACACAGCCTGGTAATTGGACCAAGAAAGAACTCACTAAGGGGGACCAAGTGAATACTACAGATAAAGAGGGCTCATGAAGAGGGCTAATTGTCTGGAATCACATAAATTGTCTTCAATAGATAGCAACTAGTAACTAGAAGGTTGATAGTGGAAGGGAATTTCAGATTTATTTGCAAGTTAATGCAGACCTTCTTCTTTTCTTTTTGTTTTGTTTTGTTTTTGTTTTTGTTTATTTGAGATGGAGTTTCGCTCTTGTTGACCAGGCTGGAGTGCAATGACACAATCTCGGCTCACTGCAATCTCTGCCTCCCGGGTTCAAGCAATTCTCCTGCTTCAGCCTCCCGAGTAGCTGGGATTACAGGCATGCACCACCACGCCTGGCTAACTTTGTATTTTTAGTAGAGATGGGGTTTCTCCATGTTGGTCAGGCTGGTCTCAAACTCCCGACCGCAGGTGATCCACCTGCCTCGGCTTCCTAAAGTGCTGTGATTACAGGCGTGAGTCACCACGCCCGGCAGATCTTCCTCTTAATGGGGAAAAGGATCCCAAGAAAATCTCAAGCAATGGGTACAGTTTGAATACATGTTAATGTAAATATAAGTTATTATTGCAAGTGGGCATGACTGGAACGGTCAAGAACTTACATAACTGTCTTTACTGTCAGTCTCCAGTTTCAGCCAGGGAAGAACTAAAGACAGAAATTGGGAGGAGAGACAAGTTTCATTGCACAAGCTGGATTCACTTGCACACCCCTTGAAACTATTTCAGTACTGCAGTAGGAAGCTCAAGTCCCAGCTGCTTGAAAGTTTTCTAGAAAACCAAAACCTTTTCATTTTTAAGGTATCTTGTATGTGCCCTGAAAACAGCAAGCAAAATTCCCCCATAATTTACATATAACAATTGAAGTGTTTCACATTAGTTGTGAGAAAATTGCTCATACCAAGACTGAGTGTTCTAATATTGCAATTAAAGCACTGGATTAGAAATGTTAAATAATCTCTGTTAACTACTGAGTTGTACCATGGCATGGGATTTATGATAGCCAAGAATCATTATAGAATTGATAATGATTTGACCAAATACAGTAGTCTTTTTAAAAATTTTTGTATTTTTGGTGGTTAATTTTTTAAATATGGTTTTCTAAGTGTCCACTCAAATTACTACCCATCCTCTAATTTTTATATATATATGTGTGTGTGTGTATGTATATACACATGTCCGTATATGAAACTATGTATAACTTCATATATACATATATCTGCATATATATATACACACATACATATGCATATATGAGGCTATGTATATCTTCATAGTCCTCTCTCTTGCCTTTAGCTTATATTTTCTTAATGCTGGGCTGGGCACAGTGGCTCACGCCTGTAATCCCAGCACTTTGGGTGGCCGAGGTGGGAGGATCACCTGAGGTCAGGAGTTCAAGACCAGCCTGGCCAACATGGTGAAACCCTATCTCTACAAAAATAGAAAAATTAGCCAGTCATGATGGTGGGTACCTGTAATCCCAGCTACCCGGGAAGCTGAGGCATGAGAATTGCATGAACCTGGGAGGCAGAGGTTGTAGTGAGGTGAGATCACACCACTGCACTCCAGCCTGGGCAACAGAAAAAGATTCTGTCTCAAAAAATTAATTAATTAATTAATTAAATAGATAAATATTTTCTTAATGCCTCACTTGCCAGTCAAAATGTCAGCTACCCACTGTTCTACTTTTTATTTAATACTGACTTGTCATCTCCATCTGGATTACAAACCTTTCAGAATGTGTACTAAGCTGGCATGACTTTATTTTGTATATATAATGCTTTACACTATTTTTAGCACAAGTAGGCAATTGCTAGCCAAAATTTTGATTGATATAAATGTGGAGTTCAATTTTTCAGAAACCTCCTGCAGCTTTATAGGATCTATGACCTATTCGATCTTCCCGTAAATAAATAGGACTGTTCACATAATATGACACTCACTTAGAATGTTATTACATCAGCTTTTAAAGTCCATGCAAATATTCTTCTTTGCATAGCTATTTGTTACATGCAATCATTCTCTAATTTTATAGTACCACCATCTTATATGATTAAGGTATTATCCAATGCACTTTTAAAACATGTAATACTTTACTATATTAACAAAATCATTGTAAATAATGTAAATATTTTGCACAATGATTTAATTCTAGAATACCTCATTTACCTTTTTCATAGTTCAGAGATTAAAATATACGCTTTACTTCAACAAGATGCCTTGTGATATTAACCACATAACCTGACCAGATATTTAAATATACACTAACACAGACAAAATTAATTTCAAATGCATGTGGGTTTTCTATTTAGTCATAAACTTTACTTGAATAAGCTAGTGAAACATATTGTAAAAGGAATGAAGTATTTTTTGACAGGAAATAGTTTATTACTTTAATTTACTCAAAAAAATAGTGCAATATATAAATGATAAGAGTAATATAAAAAGAAAAAAAATGTGGAATGATATTTTATGAGCCCTTGGCTGATACTTGTCAGAAGAATAGAAGAATAAAATGAAAAGAAATATATAAATACAAAGTTTTGCAGATTGATTATTTTAACCCAAATATTAATATTTAGCTTCAAATGGACTCCCAAAAGTTTTTTTGGAATTATCTTCTGGATGTTAACCCAGTAGCACTCACTTTAATATAACAATGCCTGAAATAGAAGAAATATCTTTATGAAATTTATTATAAAATATTAAATAATTATTCATCAAGGGTTACTAAAGAAGGTTGAAAACCATAATCGTAAGGAACCTCCACCTTCCATTGAAAGTTAACATTCCACAAAAATCATGTTGTCCAATGCACGTGCAACCACAATGTTGACACATCATAAAGATAACATGGGATGATTCTGATTATTTCTGAGGCTCTTGCCCAAGTCTGCATTTTCAGGCCTCTGCTAGTCAACAAATGTGGTTTCTCCTTAGAGAATGAATGAATAACTGAATCAATTATCTTATGTTCTGGCAGTGTGTGTCTTATGCTTAAGGCTGGAAGTGCGTGTTTTGCCCTTAAGCCTGATTTTGCTTATGTTGATGTTAGGGTGATCAGACCCAACACTAGGTCTTGGGGGCGATGAAGTCCGGTGGAGTCAAAGGATTGAGAAAAAGACAGTTTGAGAAGTAAAGTGGGACCAGGGTGCCATCGTGATTGTGGAGGCTACAAAGGCCCTGAGCTCTGAGAGCTAATGCTATTTATTGGTAATCCAACAAAGAAACAGGTGGTGAGAATGTGGAGGTCGAAAGGGAGCATTGCATTAAGCACATGATTTACAGCTACGATGGTTTAGCATTTGCTCTGCTACTTGAGATAATGGAGAGCAGGTTCTTTTAACTCTAGATACAATGCATCCTAGGAGAGCAAGGAGCAAGGAGCCAGCAAGTCTAGACACATTCCAGAGCCACGAGCCCCGGATACTATCCAAGCCACGAGGGATTTTATACCCTGGGCTTAGATTATGGTGCGTCAGGGTAGCCTTCCACCCTTTAGCACAGAGCTTAATGTTCTAAAGTCCACAAGGGGTTTTAAACCCTGGCCCCGGGACATGTTCCAAGACTCCTTTACATTATGTCAGACATGCAAACCCTGACTCAGCTTCTCCCAACTCTCAGCTTTTACCAACATGTTGATAAATGAGATTTTGCATTTTCCTGAAACACAGTCTCTATCTGTGGTAAACATACAGACTTCAAGAACTCAGCCATATCTGACTTTTCTTTCCTACTGGGTTCCTAGTAATATTATATTTTCTTTCTCTCATCAATTGAAGGAAGGAGTGTCATATGATTACTTTGGGCCAATGAGTTTTGAGTAGAAATAATGTGCTTCAAATTCAGGCCAGAGCACCGAATTGCTGGTGCCTAATCCTTCACTGCCCTCTTCCGACTGCCTCAGTGATTTAGAAATTCACATAATCCAGAGAGTGGCCCCAGTCCCCAAGATGAAAACAGTTTCAGTAAACCAGTGCTCCTGGTGACTTTAAACACAAGATGTCTCACTCATGAACACATGCACAATGAGTATATAACACACACACACACACACACACACACACATTTTCTGGCTTAGCCACAGGCATTTTAAAGTGAGTTTATTATTCTAATATTCCAACACAGTCTACTCTAGCTTAATACCTTCCCTTAAAACTATATGGTAGCCAAATAACTCCGTTTTTCCTTATTCTCTATACCAGAAAACCTACATAATATTTCTGACACGTTAGACTGACGTCCCTTTGTGCTTTTTTATTCTTCTTTCTCATATCCATCACCCTTGAGTTTGGAGATGATCATAAGAATTGGGTTGTTTGCTTAGAAACTGATAACTATTGATGAATTTTCTGGGTGCAGCCTAGGTGCTTAACTTGCATTATTGCCATTTTTATTTGGCCTAATAATCTGCTCTTTATTCTTTCCCAGACTCCTTTAGAATATCACTCAAATATCCCAACTACAACATTTTTGATAAGACTTGTTACCTACAAACATCCTTTCAGTTGCCATATTCCTTATTGCCTAAATTTTTTTTAACAATGATTACAGTCATGTGTTTTCTCCACATTTTGATTCTACTCTGGGTTTATGTAAATAGTAAGCAATTTAAACATTTATTATGATACCAAACAACATTTGTTTTTATGAGCAGTTCATCCATCAAGTAAATTGTGTGATTGGATTTAACTTTTTTTTTACTTATTTTTCCTGTTCTTTTTCTTTTATTTTAACATAAATTAATTGAGTGAACTGAGCATTAATTGAAAAGTCAAAATTTTGGAAACAAGACGTGGTTAAAATTCAGCATTTTGAAGGTAATGCAAGCTTATCTACAAAAAATAAGTGCAGTCAGGTTTGTTATAATACTTGCTTTGTAAATGTGACTGTGTTGCAAAACAATACACCAGGAAACAATGCAAACACAATGTGAATTGCAAGTTTGCTTATGTGCAATTTTGTCTGCAAGAAACATCAGGTGAGCCCAGAAAACTACACCCACCTGGACAGAGCCACATAAGAATACATGAAACACACATATGCACATATCCCAAACAAATACCAGTGACTTAAGTTCCCTGCATGTTCTGAGCTCACGCACTCACATCTGGTATCATCTATTCAGTCCAAATCAGATGACTCTCCTTCTATGACTTCCAATAACTCACAAATTGTAATCTTTCTTATGCAGATTTCTGTGAGTCAACTTCAGACCTTTTTCAAGGTCAAGCCACATTTTTTATATATATATATATATATATATATATATATATATATACACACACACATATATGTGTATATATGTATATGTATATATATATATACACATATATATACAATTTATTAGGTTAAAAAAGTGTTATTATGTTTTACATTTTTATTTTATGTGTTACCAAGGAAATTTTGAGGGTGGTACTCCCAACCTCCCTTTCTTCTCGTAAGTCTGTGGTTTTATTATGCAATTATACATAGCATGGTAATTTTTAAAGAACTCCTATAGCATGCTGATATGGTTTGTATATGTGTCTCCTCCAAATCTTATGTTGAAATTTGATCTCCAGTGTTGGAGGTAGGGCCTGGTTGAGGTAGATCCTTTGGTTCATGAGAGCAGATCTCTTATGAATGCCATTCTCACAGGAATGAGTGAGTTTGCATTGTGTTAATTGCTACGAGGACTGATTGTTAAAAAGAGCCTGGCAACTTCCATTCCTCTCTCATTCTTGCTTCCTTCCTCTCCCTATGTGATGCCTGCTCCCCTTCACTTTTTTTCATGGGTAGAAGTTTCCTGAAACCCTGCAGAACCATGAACAAAAAGGCCTATTCTTGCACTTATTCTAAAAAACGATGGAGTCTCGCTCCGTTGCTCAAGTTGGAGTGCAGTGGCGTGATCTCAGCTCACTGCAACCTGAGCCTCTGGGGTTCAAGCGATTCTCCTGCTTCAGCTTCCCATGTAGCTGGGACTACAGGCACGTGCTACCACGCCCGACTAATTTTTTTGTATTTTTAGTAGAGACCGGGTTTCACCGTGTTAGCCAAGATGGTCTCTATCTCCTGACCTCGTGATCCACCCACCTCAGCCTCCCACAGTTCTGTGATTACAGGCATGAGCCACCACGCCCGGCCAATAAACCTCTTTTCTTTATAAATTACTCAGCTTCAGGTGTTTCTTTATGGTAATGCAAATGAACTATGACACATACTGTAGCAAATAGTTGGTACTGGGACTAACAATGAAATGAGCAGGAGCTAAGAAGAGATGGATTCTAGCAGCCTATTCTGGCATTTATTCTAAGGGGAATGTGCAATAATGTAACTGTACACACAGGGGAGAGTCACTAAAATAAATCACTGTAGTACACATCAAACGATGTGAGAGTACTGTGTGGTACTGCAAGCAGACAATCCCAGTGTGCAACTACCTGAAACAGAAGTTGGCTCGATTCAGAATCGCAAGCAAACGACATTGAAGAAGCTGTCACACACACTAGCATAGTCCTCGGATCTTTCTGATAATCACAAATTGAAGAATGGCATTCACATGCATGACCCAAATGTTTCCAGTAACAAGGTAGTTCTTTCAGTACACTGCAAATACTAAGAGCAAATATTAACTAATTAAATATATGCTAGAAATTAGGAGAAAACCTGCTGGTGTACATTTTGAAAAAAAAATGTGTTAAAACTATGAAAGCTGGACATTTGTATATACTAATTCTTCATGATATGGGAACATATATGAATATAGATTTAGTCATAGTTATCATAGTGCTAGATGTTGATTCGTATAAATTTTTAAAGCCATATTATGTTACACATATCAAATAAAAACAGAATTATAGCTTAGCAGCATATTTACTAAAATATTAACATATTTTTTATGCTGCTGAGCTATACTTGCAGATATGTCTCCACTTTTTTTTTTTTTGGTCAGCATGTGTGTGTGTGTGTGTGTGCATGTTTATGTGTGTGTCTGTGTGGTATTTATTTTGGCTTATGCATTCCACGCTAAATCCCGTTCTTAGCACCATATTATCTGTAAAGCAGTAACTTTTTGAAATTTTCTTAGAATTCACCAGGAAAAATTTCTTCAGTACTGATTCTCTTTTTCTTTGTATGTTTTGCTATGGAAGGAAGTTTAAGAATTTTTGTAATACATAAGTCAGCTCTTAGATATTGATATGGAATTACGTGTGTATTAAGTGTAGTTATATTTGCAATTGAATTTAATCCAATAATTCAATTTAGGTATGAATTATTATATTTATCACACACATTTGAATACAAAAACTGAGAGGAAAAGCATCTATAGAGAATGCACTAAAATTAATACATGCAATATTATTGGAGTTCGGCGCAGTTGCTCACGCCTATAATCCCAGCATTTTGGGAGGCTGATGTAGGCAGATTGCTTGAGCTCAGGAGTCTGAGACTAGCCTAGGCAACATGGTGAGACTCTGTCTCTAATAAAAATACAAAAAAACTTAGCCAGGCATGGTGGTGTGTGCTTATGGTCCCAGCTACTTGGAAGGCTGAGGTGGCAGGATGGCTTGAGCCCAGCGGTCAGAGGTTGCAGTGAGCCAAGATAGCACCACTGCATTCCAGCCTGAGTGACAGAGTGAGACCCTTTCTCAAAAAATACAACGAAAAAAAAAAAAAAGGAAAGAAAAGAAAAAAAAAGACAAAAACAATATTATTGCATATTTTATTTAAATAAAAATGTAGTTTATATGAAATTAATAAAGTCCTATTCACGTTTCGAACATACTACTTCTTTTTGCTTTACTGATTAACACCATTCTTTGAGAAATTAATTGTCAATATCCATCCATTTATTCATTATTTAACAGCACATATTTATTAAATGCATATACACACAGGATATCTGCATGTAATATGTATATAAGATATATGTATTTATATATATATACACAGTATATACATATATATACACACACAGAATATATATATATATATCTGTATGTTCTGCCAAGGGCGGTAAGATTTATTGAGTAAAGTAACATAGAGATAAAGATTAGGAAAAGCATCACTATATTTTTCTATATTAACCCTGTAAGGGTTACAGTTGAATAATCTAATCTAAAAAAGATATCAGAAGATGCCATGAAATACCTCAGACTCAAGTTTTCATGCACACAAAACAGTAAAAGCAAAGGACCTTAGGCTTAACAATGCCTGGAGCCTTTGCAGAATGCCAGAAGAATGGAACAGGAAAATAATCGACAAGAACAGAGCATTAATTTGTTAAAAGAGTTAATGTCTTGCCAGACTGTGTCTTGTAGGGCCCTGAAGACTTTGAATTTTTGTTGGCTTTTATCATCATAACTATGAGAGTGTGATGGAAATTCATTGGAAAAAATTAAACATAAGATGAGAGGATCTGACTTAAGAATTAAAGTGATCACTCTGGCTGTAGTGTTGAGAATACTCTTTGGGACAAGATGATCAATTACATTTCTGTTTCAATAATCCAGGAGATCAAGGTGGCTTGGATTAGGGTTGTGTTGGTGTATGTAGTAAGATGTTGTCAGAATTTGGATATTTTTGAAAGTAAATTTGAGGTGAGACAGAAAAAGAGGAATCAGAAATAACTTCACAAGTTCATGACCTGAGCCACTGTAATAATCAAATTACCATATACTGAGGATTAAAACAGAAATTTGAAGATTGAAGGAAAAATGTCAGTTCAATTTGGCGTGCTCTGAGTGATGTAGCTATTTATATTCAAATAATAATTTTTGAAACATATCATCAATCTTTTATTTAACTAAGCACTGCTCTTCATTTTGGAGGAAATAATACAATTTAAAATCTGAATTTCCTACTCAAGAAGTAGTATAAAAACATGACATTGATTTAACATACAACCTTCAGCAAAAATAAAGTTAACACAATTCCTTGGGAAATAAAATGCATATAGAGTTTATCCTGTTAGTCAATGTGATTTTCCATAGTTCGCAAGTATTATAACCAAGAACAACAACAACAAAACAACGAAAAGTTGAGTAAACCAGCTCAGTTTATGGTTGTGATGTTTTAAAAATCACAAATAAAATGTAACTTTTCATGCAAATCCATTTGATGACCATGAGCACAGTAGATTGTATCATTTATAAAAGAGAATAGTTTGACAAGCACATAATATCGAGTCTCCAACACAGTGGATTCTATTTTGTTTTAAAAAAAAGAAAGAAAACAAGTAGTCCTTAAATTTTCTTAGCTCTTTATAGCATATGTCACATGAAATTAAAGTTTTGCTTCCAAATATACTTTTGTATGTTGCCGTGGTATCATCTAGTACTGTTCATGGTCAAATAACAATGTCTTTTTTATTTTTAATTATACTTTAAGTTCTAGGGTACATGTGCACAACATGCAGGTTTGTTACATATGTATACATGTGCCATGTTGGTGTGCTGTACCCATTAACTCGTCATTTAACATTAGGTATATCTCCTAATGCTATCCCTCCCCCTCCCCCCACCCCACAACAGTCCCCAGTGTGTGATGTTCCCCTTCCTGTGTCCATGTGTTCTCATTGTTCAATTCCCACCTATGAGTGAGAACATGCGGTGTTTGTTTTTTTGTCCTTGCGATAGTTTGCTGAGAATGATGGTTTCCAGCTTCATCCATGTCCCTACAAAGGACATGAACTCATCATTTTTTATGGCTGCATAGTATTCCATGGTGTATATGTGCCACATTTTCTTAATCCAGTCTATCATTGTTGGACATTTGGGTTGGTTCCACGTCTTTGCTATTGTGAATAGTGCTGCAATAAACATATGTGTGCATGTGTCTTTATAGCAGCATGATTTATAATCCTTTGGGTATATACCCAGTAATGGGATGGCTGGGTCAAATGGTGTTTCTAGTTCTAGATCCCTGAGGAATCGCCACACTGACTTCCACAATGGTTGAACAGAACAGAACAGAACAAAATAACAATGTGTTAAAGAAAGTTGGGGGCTTAGTCTACTCAGGCTGCTATAACAGAATACCACAGAGTGGGTACTTATGAACAACATAAATATATTGCTCACCCTTCTGGAGGCTGGGAAGTTCAAGATCAAGGCACCAACAGATTTGGTTCTGTGGAGGGCCTGCTCCCTCATAGATAGCCATTTTTTCACTGTAACCTCACATGGCTAAAAAGGTAAGGGATTTTTCTGTTGTCTCTTTTATAAGGGCACTATCCCATGCAGAAAGAACGCCTTCATGACCTAATCACTTCCCAAAGGCCCCTTCTCCTAATACCATCGCATGTTTTGGATTTCAGCAGATGAATTTTAGGGGGACATAGGCATTCAGTCCATTGCAGATGGCTGTATGCATCTGGGCATTGCAGAGAATTCCAGGATGAAAAAATTATATTGTAATCCATTAGCATTTCAAGGACATTTGGAAAGTAGATAAAAAAGAAAGTGAGGTGTAAGGGTGGACTCCAAGCCATGACCTGCAGAAAACTCCATGTTTTATTAAGAAAATCTGGAAGATGATGAGAAAAATATAGACTAAGATGAAGCAGCAAGTGAAGTAAAAATTAAATTAGGAGAATAGTGTGAATAAAGTTCAATGAAGAAAGTACTTTATGAAAAAGAATAAATACTCCTCTAATAAATATTGCTGATTAATTAGCAAATAGAGAATTGATATTGATCAATGATAAAAAAAATTAGCAGATTGGTGGAAATCACCTAATTGGAGTATTCATGTGCAAAGAAAAAAAGAAGAAAATGAGTAAAGACACACTATCACCACTTTTGACAATTTTCTTTCTGGAGAGAGGAGCAGAAAAAGAGAATTAATGAGAAAGGTTTAGCAAGTTTTTTTAATACGAGAAATAATAGCATGTTTGTTTATTCAAGGGGAGGTCAACACTGTGAAACAAAAGAAATCAAAGAAAATCACTGGAACAAAATCTCTGAATAAGTGAGAGAAGATGGGATTCAGTAGACACATAAATGCATCAGGCCGCCATAGGTAGATCACAGAGTTTATCTGCAGTTGTAAAAAGAAAGAATATGTTCTCAATACAAATAGGTGTTCAGATTTAGAGATAGGAAATTGTGGAAAGATTCTTGATTGTTTTGATATTTGCTATGGGAAAAAGAAAAAGCAGCAAAATCAATAGCTGTGGAGAGAAAGAGATTTTTGAATTAGTCATTTGAGAAATTGCTAGAGTGAATGGACAAAGAAAATAGATGAGGATTAGTGAATGAGAAAAGAAATAAAAAGTTTCTGAGGTTAGTGGTCATAAAGTTGAAGTGAGATCCATCATTGTGGTTGCTCCTTTATATTTAGCTGCATGCAGATGAGGAAGATAATGAAAGTTTTGTTCACTAGGATTTGGATTTTGCAAGGTGAGTATAAGTCTCAAGAGAGGCAAAAAATAGAAGGAGAAAAATACTAGAGTGATTACAATGCTGACCCTGGGAAATTAAAATGAATGGGTTTAGTATTTAGGACATAGGATAAGGTGTGAGTGACAGTAATGCAGTAAACCCAAGGGTGTTCACATTCCAGTATGGACAGAGAATCTCGGACCTGCTACTAGAGGCAATGAGTGTGAAAGGAAGCTTGTAGCAGTAGAAGAGTAAGTTTCTGGAAGTTGAGATAATGGATCATTAAAATACTGTTAATGACAATGAAATAGGACCACTGGTTTAAGTGGTTTGAATGAGAAAGCAAAATGTGAAAGTGTTAGCAAACACTTTTGTCAAACTTACCAGACAGTAGTCTAATAAATTTTTCAAACATATATACACATAAATTTATGTAATCTTCACCATAATACTATGTAGTAGGTGCACCTATTACATATATGTATAATAAAGGAATTATATGTATAATAAAGGAATTATAATAAAGGAATTACATGTGTGTAAATTATATGTGTGTGTAATTTATATACATAAATTACATAAATATAAAGGAATTATGTGTGTGTAAATTATATGTCTGTGTATAATAAAGGAATTATATGTGTGTGTAAATTATATGTGTGTGTAAATAGTAAGTGCACCTATTACATATATGTATAATAAAGGAATTATATGTGTGTGTAAATAAATATATAAAAAATATGTGTGTGTGTAAATAAAGGAATTATATGTGTGTGTAAATATGTGTGTGTAAGGATTGACACAAGTAAACATTAACTAACTTGCCCAAGGGTACACAGCTATGTTGTGGTGGAGGTGGGTTTCAGTCAGAGAAAATTAGTTCTTCATTACGAGCTCTTCACATTTGGCTACAGATTGGGAAAGGGGGTTAAAGACATAGCTATTTAGATTATTTGAAATATTATCTATATGGCTTTAGAAATCACCAAGAATTAACTCAGAAGTGTGGGAGATTATTATAGTAAAACATAAGTCAAAATTAAAAAGTAATCATTAATAATTTGGGGATCAGCTGACACCTACCACAAAGAAGGTACTTCTGGGAAAAAGGAAGAAACCCAGAAGCAGTAAGGAGAACAGTGATCTCATCTCCAAAACCAACGGTAAGGGATATTTTGCATGAAAATAATTAAGAGGATTTTTATAGGAGGAAATATCATTGAGGAAAAGCCAGGTTCCAAATATAGCAAAAATGGGAAGGGAATCTTCCCCCCAAAATTTGAAGGTATAAGTCATTGTGAAGCTATCAGTTCAGAGGTCACAGCAAAAAGTTTAAGTGTGGAAGAGGTATAAGTTAAGAGAGAAAGAGGAATAAAAAGTTGAATGATGACCATAATTATGGAATGGTCATAAGTGTATTTTATAGAATCTTTAATTAATTGCATATTAACAAATATTGTTTTTAAAGGTACAAAAATTGCAACTTTGATTTTTCTGCTATCATGTAATGGAATTACAAAGTAAATAATAATAAAACTGTATACATAGACATTATTTGATTTCCAACGTGGGTTCCTTACAAGAATTGTGTGTGTGTTTGTGTATGTGTGTAGTTGATCCTTGAACAACAAGGGTTTGAACTGTATGGGTCCACTTATACATGAATTTTTATACATGGATTTCTTTCATTAAAAGTTACCCTGCATATGCCTGTCTTTTCTGCCTCCCCTTTTGTCTCCTCCTCTCCATGTTTGTCATGCTTGAGGCAAGCCCAACCCCTCCTCTTTCTCCTTCTCCTAAGCCTCCTCAATATGAAGACAATGAGGATGAAGACTTATGATGATCCATTTTCCTTTAACAAATAGTAAGTATATTTTTTCTTCCTTGTTATTTCCTTAATAACATTTTTTCCCTAGCTATTTTATTGCAATAATACCTTATATAATACAGATAACATACAAAATATGGGTTGATTATATAGGTTACCAGTAAAGCTTATTGTCAACAATAGGCTATTAGTAGTTAAATTAGTAGTTAAAATTTGGGGGAGCCAATAATTATATATAGATTTTCAACTGTGTGGGGGTTGGGACCTCTAATCCTCACATTGTTTAAGAGTTAATTGTGGACTTAGCCAGAAATTCTTTGTCTTAACTTGATACAATATATCCATGTAACAAACCTGCATATTTGCCACTTATATGTAAAATAAAATAAAATAAAAGTTGAATTTTTAAAAAAGAGTCAATTTTATATTGAAATGCTAAACACTTAAAATTCTGACTTAAAAAAATTTAATAATAAAATAATAAATAATAATAAAAGTAAATATTTGTGATAGATCAGCAAATAGTAAACATGTTAATTTCAGTATCCATATATAGTCCAAAAATAGAATAAAGACTATAAATATAGATATCATGCTTATAATATGCAATGAATTGATGTTAAGTTTCTCTGTACACTTTTCTATTGATTCTAAAATTTTACAACTAACCTGTATTATTTGATAACCAACAGAAACATTTTAAAAATGTGTTGATAATCATACACCATACAACAGAATGTAAAACAGCCTGAGGGGGAATATTGTGTGTCAATGCAAAGTGAAATATGAAAATTTCTATTCTATTCATCTGCCTTTGAGATATCAGTGTGAAAAAGAAAAAAACACGTATTCAGACTCAGCCAGCCACAGCTCTAAGTGAAGTGAAATGGTGAGTAATGCACATATGGAATCCACCCTAGAAGTATACACTAAAATATGATGTGTCTTAGTATGTAATATTTTAGAATAATGTACTATTTTAGCATAAAATATTCTCTACATATTTGAATTAGATGATAAGTTAAAATTAGGTATGTTTTTGTGGCCATTAACCGTGATTTTTACTATGATACAAGGAGCCTGATGCTAGCATCTGTGGATCTTAGGGTTTTGCATTTCACTTTGCTGAGGAAGTGAGTGCCCTATTCAGGTTTCCAAAGCTGCACAGGGTAGATGTCACCTCCTGTACTGATAGTCGCTGAAGAAACTTAACCCAGTACACCCTTTCACGGTACATGAAGTGTCCTGTTCTAACATCAAGCACTTTAAGAACAGAAGAAGGCTGAGAAAGAATGATTTGTCATCTAAGCGGACATTTGATTGATATCTATAGACCACTAAGGACTAAGGCAAAAGGACGATTTTTCTCCCTTGTACAGACTTAAAGCAGAAGCAATGTGGAAAAAAAAAAAAAAAAAAAAAGCTGGGCATGGTGGCTCATGCCTATAATCTCAGCATTTTGGGAGGCTGAGGTAGGCGGATCACTTGAGGTCAGGAGTTTGAGACCAGCCTGGCCAACATGGTGAAACCCTGTCTCTACTAAAAACACAAAAATCAGTGGGCCATAGTGGTACACACTACTTGGGAGACTGAGGCAGGAGAATCTCTCGAACCCAGGAGGTGGAGGTTGCAATGAGCCGAGACCATGCCATTGCACTCCAGCCTGGGCAACAAGAGTGAAACTTCGTCTCAAAAACAAACAAACAAAAAACCAGTAAACAATTCTTGCTTCTATTGGAATAAAACATTCCACCATGCATTTTATACAAATAATGCCTATGAATAGTTGTGACCCCAAAGATTCTAACAGTTAGCATAGACAGAAATCATTGTATTGTGCTTCACTTTATTGTGCTTTGCAGGAAGGGCATATTTTATAAATTGAAAGTTTGTGGCAACTCAGCATGAAAAAATCCATTGGCACCATTTTTTCAACATCGGGTGCTCACTTTATGTGTCTGTTTCTATTTTGGTATTTATTGCAATATTTCAAACTTTTTATTATTATTTTAACTGTTATGTGATAGGAACAATATTTCAAATTTTTTATTATTTCAAATTTGGAAATACTATCGGAATATTTCAAAGTTTCATTATTATTTTATCTGTTATGTGATAGGTGATCTTGGGTGTTACCATTGCAATCGTTTTGGGAATCCACAAATCACACCTATATCAGACAGTAAACTTAGTCAATAAGTGTTATGGATATACTGACTGCTCTGCAGACCAGCCATTCCCCCATCCATCCCCCTCTCCGTGGGCCTCCCTATTCTCTGAGATACAATAATATTACAATTAGGCCAATTAATAACCCTTCCATGGCTTCTAAGTGTTTAAATGAAAGGAAGAGTTATAGGTCTCTCACTTTAAATCAAAGGTCAAAAAATAGAAATGATTAAGCTTAGTGAGAAAGCCACGTCGAAAGCTGAGATAGTTGAAACTCAAGACCTCTTGCACCAAATGGCCAAGCTGTGGGTGTAAAGAAAAAGTTCTTAAAGAAAATTAAAAGTGCTACTCCAGTGAACACATGAGTAATACGAAGGCAAAATGACCTTATTGCTGATATGAAGAAAGTTATAGTGGTCTAGATAGATAAAACCAGCCACATTTTCTTAAGCCATAAGTCTAATCCAGAGCAAGCCCCTAACTCTCTTCAATTGTTTTAAGGCTGAAAGGAGAGTGGAAGATGCAGAAAAAAAGTTTGAAGTGAGCAAAGATTGGTTCATGAGGTTTAAGGGAAGAAGCTGTCACCATAACATAAAGGTACAAGGAGAAGCAGCAATTACTAATGTAGAAGCGGCAGGAAATTACCCAGAAGATACAGCTAAGATCATTGATAAAGGTGTCTATACTAAACAATTGACTTTCAGTGTAAATTAAACAAATTTTTAAGAGAAGATGCCATCTAGAACTTTCATAGCTAGAGAGGAGATGTCATGACTTCAAAGCTTTAAAGGGCAGGCTGACTCTTTTATTAGGAGCTAATGTAGCTGGACTTTGAGCAGAAGCCAATCTTCATTTACCAAAATGTAAATCCTAGGCCTGTCAAGAATTATGCTAAATGTACTCTGCCTGTGTTCCAGAAATGGAACAACAGAGCCTGGATGACAGGACATCTGTTTACACAATGGTTTACTGAATATTTTAAGCTCACTGTTAAGTCCTACTTCCGTCACACACACAAAATTCCTTCAAAATATGACTCATTGACAACGCACCTAGTCACTCAATAGACCAACAATGTACCCAAATCACCCAATAGATGACTGTGATGGAGATATAAATGGAGATTAATGTTGTTTTCTTGCTTGCTAACACAGCGTCTATTCTGCAGCCCATGAATCAAGGTTTAACTTCTACTTTCAAATTTTATTATTTAAGAAATACATTTCATAAACCTATAATTGCCATAGATTGTGATTCCTCTAATGGATCTAGAAAAAGTAAATTGAAAATATTCTGGAAAGGATTCACCATTCTAGATGCCATTAAGAACATTTGTGATCATGAGAGGAGGTCAAAACATGAACATTTGCAGAAGTTTGGAATAATTTGATTTAAAACCTCAGGGATAACTTTGATGGGTTCAAGACTTCAGTGGAAGAATTAACTGCATATGTGATGGAATTAGCAAGAGAACTAGAATTTTAAGTGGAGGCTAATGATGTGACTGAATTGCTTCAATCTCAGGATAAAACTTGAATAGATGAGGATTCAATTCTTAAGGATGAGCTAAGTAAGTGATTTCTTGAGATGGAATCTACTCCTGGCAAAGATGCTGTGAACCTTGTTGAAATGACCACAAAGTCTTTAGAATATGACATAAACTTAATTGATAAAGCAGCAGCATGTTTGGAGAGGACTGACTCCAATTTTGAAAGAAATGAAGTCAATTTTACTGTGGGTAAAATGCTATCAAACGGCATTGCATATTATGAAAAAAATTGTCTTGAAAAAAACAGTGGCAATGTGACAAATTTCACTGTTATCTTATTTTAAGGAATTGCCACAACTATTCCAGCCTTCAGCAACCACCACCCTAATCAGTTAGCAGCCATCAACATTGAAGCAAGACTCTCCACCAGCAAAAAGATTACAATTCTTTTAATGCTCAGAGGATTGTTAGCATTTTTTAAGAAATAAAGTATTTTTAACAAGCTATGTACTTTTGTTAGAAATAATGCTATTTCACACTTAATAGACTGTGGTATTATGTAACATAACTTTTATATGCACTAGAAAACTTAAAAAATCATGTGACTTGCTGCATTATTTGTTTTATTGCAGTGGTCTGGAATCCAACCAGAAATATCTCAGATGCAGGTCTGTATCTAAATCCTTAATTGTATCTAAGTGCATAATGCTTTTTGTATAGATAATACAACCGTTTGTTTCAGCAATCTGAGAATTTTATAATCAACGTCTAAATTACACTGGTATTTAATGTGGTGATAACTGTGGTTGGGAGGGATATTGAAATAAAGAGTTCAAATAGGAGATAAAAACCTCACTCATGTTACACAGTTTTTTAGAAGCAAAGGTTGCTTCCAATTTAAAGGGCCCAAATTACTTTTTTTCCCCCGATTGTAGATGTGTTTTTATTTCTAGGTCTAAAATCAATTACTCTTGGCACAGAGTAATTAAGTGAACCAATTAGATGTTGATCCAAATTAAGACCACACTTCCTTTGAAACATTCTTGAACTAAACATTGACTATCAACTCTCTATTATTAGTATCTTTTCTGTCTCTGTTCTGGTTGTTTTCTGGAAAGGAACAATGCATGCTATATAGAAAAAGAAATTACTGATATATTTTAATTGTGTGTTACTCCCAGAGGCTGTACATTTTAATTCACAAAGAAATACACCTGGCTATCTAAGTCAGATGTCAACTCTTGTACTCAGATTAGCTTCATTTAAATCATTTAAACACCTATCATACTATAAATTGATTTGAATTTCTCTCTGCTGTAGCTCTGAATTATTTTGTTGTTCTCTCTCTGGCTTATTGTATAAGGTACAATTTTGCCTAATATTCTTGCATTAGTTCATGATTTTCTTAAATCCTTATCTGAACTAACAACGTAGTTGGATTTCTCAAGGAATTGGAAAAGTTTAATGTTATGAGATGAAAAAGCCAAATCAAATAAAGTCACAATAAATAAGTCTGAAATCATTTCACTAGAATCACTATGTATTGTTGTATATGACTAAAGAAACTACAGGTTGTATTAGTCCATTTTCACGCTGCTGATAAAGACATACTTGAGACTGAACAATTTACAGAATAAAGAGGCTTAATGGACTTACAGTTTCACATGGCTGGGGAGGCCTCACAATCATGGCAGAAGGCAAGGAGGAGCAAGTCACGTCTTACATGGATGGCAACAGGCAAAAAGAGAGAACTTGTGCAGGGGAATTCCTGTTTATAAAACCATTAGAGCTCATGAGACTTATTCACGATCAGGAGAACAACACAAGAAAGACCCGCCCCTGTGATTCAATTACCTCCCACTGGCTCCCTTCCATGAAAGGACACATGCGAATTGTGGGAATTACAATTCAAGATGAGATTTGGGTGGGGACACAGCTCAACTATATAATTCTGCCCCTGGCCACTCCCAAATCTCATGTCCTCACATTTCAAAACCAATCATGCCTTCCCAATAGTTCCCCAAAGTCTTAGCTCATTCCAGTATTAACTCAAAAGTCCACAGTCCAAAGTCTCATCTGAGAGAAGGCAAGTCCCTTCTGCCTATGAACCTGTAAAATCAAAAGCAAGTTAGTTACTTCTTAGATACAATGAGGGTACAGGCATTGGGTAAATACAGCCATTCCAAGTGGGAGAAATTGGCCAAAAGAAAGGGGCTATAGACCCCATACAAGTCCAAAATCCAACAAGCCAGTCAAATCTTAAAGATCCGAAACTGTCTCCTTTGACTCCATGTCTTACATCCAGGCCACGCTGATGCAGAGGTGGGTTCCCATGGTTTTCGGCAGCTCTGCTTTTGTGGCCTGCAGGATATAGCCCCCCTCCTGGCTGCTTTCACCAGCTGGCATTGAGTGTCTGTGGCTTTTCCAAGCACAGAGTGCAAGCTCTTGGTAGATCTACCATTCTGGGGTCTGGAGGACAGTGACCCTCTTCTCACAGCTCCACTACATTGTGCCCCATTAGGGACTCTGTGTGGGGGCTCCAACCCCACATTTCCCTTCTGCACTGCCCTAAAAGAGGTTCTTTGTGAGGGTCCCACCCCTGCAGAAAACTTCTGCCAGGGCATCCAGGCATTTCCATACATCCTCTGAAATCTAGGCAGAAGTTTCCAAACCTCAATTCTTGAGTTCTGTGCACCCACAAGCTCAACACCATGTGGAAGCTGCTAAGGTTTTGGGCTTCTACCCTGTGAAGCAACAACCTGAGCTGTACCTCAGCCCCTTTTAGTCATGGCTGTAGTAGTTGGGACACATGGCACCAAGTCCCTAGACTGCACACAGCAGAGGGAGCCTGGGCCCAGCCTGTGAAACCATATTTTTCTCCTAAACCTCCAGGTCTGTGATGGGAGGGGCTGCTGCAAAGGTATCTAACATGCCTTGGAGATATTTTCCCCATTGTCTTGGTGATTAACATTGGGGTCCTAGTTACTTATGCAAATTTCTGAAGCTGGCTTGAATTTCTTCTCAGAAAATGAGATTTTCTTTCCTATCACATTGTCAGGCTGCAAATTTTCCAAACATTTGTGCTCTGTTTCCCTTTTAAAACTTAATGCTGTTAACAGCACCCAAGTAACATCTTGAATGCTTTGTGCTTAGAAATTTCTTCCCCCAGATACACTAAATCATCTCTCTCAAGTTCAAAGTTCCAAAAATATCTAAGGCAGTGGCAAAATGCCACTAGTGTCTTCGCTAAAACATAACAAGAGTCACCACCTTTGCTTCAGTTCCCAACAAGTTTCCTATTTCCATATGAGACCACCTCAGCCTGTACCTTATTGTTCCTATCACTATCAGCATTTTTGTCAAAGCCATTCAACAAGTCTCTAAGAGATTCCAAACTTCCCCACATTTTCCTGTCTTCTTCTGAGCCCTCCAAACTGTTCCAACCTCTGCCTGTTACTCAGTTCCAATGTCGTTTCCACATTTTCAGGTATCTTTTCAGCAGCGCCCCACTCTACTGGTACCAATTTACTGTATTAGTCTGTTTTCATGATGTTGATAAAGACATACCTGAGACTGGGCAATTTACAGAAGAAAGAGGTTTAATAGACTTACAGTTCCACATGGCTGGGGAGGCCTCACAGTCATGGCAGAAGGTAAGGAGGAGCAAGTCATGTCTTACATGGATGGCAATAGGCAAAATGAGAGAACTTGTGCAGGGGAACTCCTGTTTATAAAACCATCGATCTCATGAGACTTATTCACGATCATGAGAACAGCACAAGAAAGACCCGCCCCTATGGTTCAATTACCTCCCACTTACTCCCTCCCACAACATGAGGTGGGAGTTGTGGGAGTTACAATTCAAGATGAGATTTGGGTGGGGACACAGCTAAACCATATCACAGAGGTTCGATATGTTTTGCAATATCATTATATTTAAATGCATGTGGATGTATTTGTCTCTCAAAGAGAATATTTCTTTCTCCTTTTTTCAAAGATAACTATGTTTTTACTTGAAATCAAAGACGATAAAAGTGAATTCATACAGAAAGCCATGTATCTCTCACACTATTTATTTAAAATGGATTCAGCCCAACAATCTTTGGGTTAAAAGTACTATATGCCAACCTAAGATAATACTGTTCCCTGATCTCATCTGTGTGTGTCATGTGTGTGCATAGCTTTCAGATTTAGGATTCTATAACCACGATGTTCTGAAAACATAATGTGAAGACACATTACCCCACTGGTCAATGCCCCACCCCTTCAATGCAAATATTTCAGCCTCTTTTCATCTGGAGACAATTCAATAGCCTTGGAACATTCTCTGGAATATTTTCCACAATGAGCAAGATCTCTTGTCTCTTGTATACTACATCGGCTTGTGAAATGTCATCTTTCAAATCAGTAGGTACATACACTTACACACACTGAAATGACTATACATGGATCCTTCTCATTTTAGGTATCTTTTTTTTCTTCAACTATGCAAATTTTCCTTCGCCATGAAATATGTAAAAACAGAATCTTATACTCACTTCTAAAATGTATAAGCTATATGAAACAAACAAACAAAAACAGAAATTAAAGCTTGGGAAAATAGAAATCGATGAAAAGATTGAAACACCAAGATTCAAGAAAGACCTGCATCAAATGTCAAAATCTTAAGCAGTAGAAACCCAAATGACATTTTTTCAGAACACTAAACAGCAGTATTCAGACCCAGTATGTCTTTGTTTTGGACCTCACTAAATTCTAAACACTGGAAGAAAGAAATTGCTCAATCAAGTGTTTAACTCCGGATGAATCAGTGAAAGCTAAGAACACTTGGGTCACACAGCACATGTGTGACCACAGGTCTGCCGCAAGAGATTCTGGGGCTGATGTTAATTTATCTCCCCAATAGGTGTCTTTCTCTAATAACAGATAAATTTGAATAGGTTGCAAACCGCTACCTTGTAAGGGATTTTGTAATATACTGAGTATATATTCTTCTTTGGGAACTTCTCTGATAATATGAGAACCTCAGAGATCTCTTATTGTACCCACTCTCACCCCACTCTGACGTAAAACTTAAGGCCAAGTCTCAATTTAGTTTCCAGTGCTGCTTATTTATAAATATATTTGTTTTGACATTTCTCCTAATTCCTAATAAATAACATATTCTCTACTTTGAAGAGACTTGTGTCTCCAACCCAGACAAGGAGTTCATGCAACAGACATAGTATGCAAATAATGAAGAAACCAACACTGAAGGAGATTTCTAGGCAAGCTAGAAGCTAGCTTGTGAAATGTGTCTAACTTCATTGGGTCAACCCGAACTTGGAAGAGTTTAAATATTTTCAATAACTATAGCAGGGAATTTATAGGTGGAGCTAGGAGAACATGAAATTGAGAGGAAGAAAACCTAAAAAGTGGGAATAGGAAAGTGGTGGTCTCTTTCCACAGTGATTTCCAGTAGGATCAAGCTGAATGGTCAGCCTGTCTATAAACATTGATGGGTCTGGCACAGATTTCTTAATTTTTAATAAGAAACTTCTAAACTCAGTTTTTTTCTCTAAAAAAAAATGCAATATTAACTTGGGGAAAGGTACTTTCTAAGCACATAGAACTCATCTATACTTAACCTGCCAGAAGTTTTTCGCTGGCTGACTCATGCCTTGGATCTTTCATTGACTTCAAATACTTTTTCTTCTTACTACTCTCTAGCATGCTATCTTTCTTCGTGTTATATTCTGCAGTGATCTTCATTAACTGCCCAATGTCAAACTATGATTTTTATAAGGATTGCCATACACTTAGATGTTTACATTACTACATAATATGAATGTGAGTTACATACTGGCTTTTTCTACAAGTCTGTTATACATTAATATCTATAATTTAGTTTCTGCAATATATTCCCTATTTTTGAATAAGAATTGGGTTTCCTGTTGCTCTTCAAAAAACTAAATCAATATTATTCTACCCTAATAGATAGACTAATTATTACTGGAAGAAAGATGCTGATAATGATGCCATGCTGTATCAGTGTAAGGTAAATTATAATATTACCATACAACCTGGGATATTTACTTAATAAATTTAACCATTCTAGATAATTCAATAAGAATGATTTTCCTCAGCAGAATTGCTTTAAAAATTACAAACTTTATCGGCCAGACTTCTACACTTAACCACTTGCTGGACCAGTCGATGAGCCCCGTTGCCTCTGTAAATCAAATTGATTGATGCCGAGGGCATATCACTTGCCCATGGCAGGTCAGTTCTCTCCCTGGATGGCCATTAACTTCAGCTTCCACCACTTGAATTTTACTTAGAAAAATTGAGGTGTCTTTCTTTCAAAGCTTGTTATGCCATGTATGCTTACAATTACAGCAATGTCACTTAAATGTTATGAAAATAAATTGAGATGCATTCAAAATAGAAGATATTCATTATTTTACATTGTTTTGTAAGGCAATACACATAATATATGGGATAATAATTGTGGACCAGATAACTATGAAAGATTGGGGATGTAATGATATAAATGCTTCTCCACTGAGATTGCCACATAGTATTTTCATATCCTCTCTACAGAGTGAATGGATTAAACCCAAAAGCAATAAATGATGTATCATGAGTATGTCTTATGTAATGATTATAATATCAATTGTCATTAGGCCAATCTGTCTGCAAAAATGTATTCTCTTCATAAAAATGTAGGTATTATTGTATAATACATTATATCAACACCTATCTGTAGGTGTATGCATGTACCTATGCACAATCATAAACACACATACCCAATACATATATGTGCAATGCTGCATATATGTTTACTATGCACTTTTGAACTCACTATTTCAAGGAACCAAACAAACAAAAATAGGGGTTTATTCTAATTGATTCAAATATTTACTTCTAGTTTACTTAGTCTTTGTAGATACATTTAAAAAAACACTCACCAATTACTTTTTCAGGATGGTAAATTTGAAGTTTTTAGACTGATGCCACAGTTTACTGGTTGTTTTTAAAGACAGAGAGGTGAACTGGGTTATCTTTGTTTTATATCTTTTATCACTAACATTATATTTAAAAATGAAGTATAAAATTGTAGCTTAGGAAACAATTCTCCTAATGCTCTTAAGTCACTATCACATTGAATCTTGCACATTTTGAGGAAAATAGGATTTTTTTTTTTTACTCTGCATAAGTGTTTTATCACAAAGAACATAGAAGCATATATAAAGAGGGTTAACTTTTTTTTTCTTGATAATCCAGGAAAGACTATGTTCTGGTATCAGCCAAGTTTTAACAAAACATTTTATCATTTTTCATAATATAGATGACCCCTTTGAAATACAACTTTCTACTTTGATGATGTCAAAGCAAAAATTGCATCAATATTACATAGGCAAGGAACGTTTTATTCAAGAGGACAGATAAGAACTCAATTTGAACTCAACTACAATGGAGTAAAAGGCTGGAGGATTTTAAAAGTTGGTGAAGGAGTTGGGGGAGTGGGGGAGATCATAAGCTATTTTTGCTAGTAGGTGTTCCCAAAGGAAAAAATAAACTTTCCCATATCTTTATCACAGGAGTGATATGCCCACTGAAGTTAGGCTCCTACACTCCTACAAAGACTGGGAGATAGGAGTGCTATCATTTTTGATATTTACACTTCAAGAAGATGGTTCCCAGATCCTGGAGAAAGAAATTCCTGGTTTTAAATAGTAGCGAGAGGATTTTAAATAGATTTACATACATCTCAAAGGAACAGATAATGAATTTATAATAACAAGTTTTCTAAAAAATGTTCTAAGAAAAGGGAACTCAGAGATTAGAAATAAGAAAAAGCCTGTATAAAGTTTAGTCAAGCTGAGAGGAACACTAAGGCTGCTTTGATTAATAAAAATATTCTATTTCTTCAGTAGACAATATAGTAGTGACTAACCACTTGTGGATTTTGAGGTCGTGAAATGTGGGTATTGTGGCTGAAGTCATTGAATATTTCCTTGTATTTAAATCTAGTTGAGGTAAATTTAAATTAATTAACAATAAGTAGCTAGTGGCTACAGTATTTGGCAATACATATATATGGATACATAATCAATGGTTATTATCTTGAACAAAAGTAAAATCTTAAGTTAAAAATGAAACATAATTGATATATAAAGCACCTGCCTTTACATTTAGGATAGCTTATGTACTAATTTGTGTTGCTACTCTGTATTAGTTATTTGTTTGTTGTCATGTGATTTCACACGATGAATAATCAAAAGTCACTAACTAAACACACCCTGACTTATTAATTTGCAAATATTTGTTTTCAATTATTCATTTTCCACACACCCAAAGGGTACCAGTGCATGAGGAAATTCCATGAGAGAGAAAAGTAAATAAACTTCCATATTTTGCATTTCTGCTTTGGTTACAACATCATTCCACATTCAGTGCTGGAGTTACATAGCACTATATTTCAAAACCAACCTTTCTATAAAAAAGGCGTCTATCTGTTGTTTATCACACCTTCTTTTCTGAATTAATGATATGGGTAAATGTCCAGGCCCATAATTATTTACCCATTGCTTAATCCAGTTTTGTTGCAGGAGACAGAAATTTCCAGAAGAAATTACTCTGCATCCTCATTCTTTCTTTTCTCTTCCTTTTGTTTAGGAGAGATATATACCCTTACCCCAAGGTCAGCCTGTGTCCCACTGTTAGCATCTCCTTTCACAGCTGTGTTGCCAGGACCTGGATTTGCCATCAATTCCTCTCCAACCTGTGATGTCAACTGCTCTTTCCGCTGACTCCTAACTTCCAACCCAAGTCTAAAGTCAAACTGATGTTTTTCCCAGCCAGGAATGACAGAAACCAACAGTGGCGGCAACAACAACAACTAAAAAAACAACAGACACTCTCATGGTTAAGGAAGTTGCTCTGATTTTCATGTGTTGAAATACATATAAATGCATGTAAGAATTATAAATATGTATAAGACTTAAGGACAGTCTACATTCCCAGAATCTTTTATCAAACATCTTCTAGAAAAAGCAAACAAGCAAAAAAAAAAATTAACCGAGTCTTACT
This sequence comes from Pongo abelii, assembly GCF_028885655.2. Lineage (NCBI taxonomy): Eukaryota > Metazoa > Chordata > Mammalia > Primates > Hominidae > Pongo > Pongo abelii. The sequence continues at coordinate 29,263,092 of NC_071989.2, forward strand.
TACAGATATAGAGGTAAAAATCCTAAGAAACAAAAAAGAAAGAGAGAGAGGGGAGAGAGAGAGAGAGAGAGAAAACAAAGAAGAAAGAAAAGAAAGAGAGAGAAGGAAGGAAGAAGGAAGGAAGAAGGAAGGAAGGGGGGGGAGGGAACTATAATACCAAAAGTTTAATATAATATTCTCAAGTAGAGTGTATAGCAAAAATGAAAGCATGCTTTATCATTTGTTAATGTAATTCATCATTTTATTAAGGAAGGAAAATATGTGAAAAGTTAGAACTGTATCCCAAAAGACAGTACAACCTGGAGAAGAAAAGCTCAAAGTAATCAGATAATAGAAGTTTAGAACTTGACTTTACTACATCCTTGCTGTGTCATCTAGTCCACATTTTCTAATTTCTCTGTACCTATTTCCTTATCTGTGAAATTGGAATAGCAATATTGCCTCAGAGAGTTGTTTAGAGGACAAAATATTCTTTAAAATTTAAAGCATTTTATTGAGTATCTGACCTATGATAAATCCTCAATACATATTAAATAGTATTAACGTTATATTATTTAATGTGTGCATGTATGTATTTTCTTTCTACTTCAGTGTCAGACTTCTCTGGGGTCCTTCCTTACTCACTTCCCTACTACTATCGTCGACAACCTCATTCACTCCCAAAAGATTGCTTTTCAGATTTGACTGGCAAATCTTTGTTACAGTCCAGATCTCTATAAAGTTTCAGTCTCATCTGTGTTCCCAACTACCTATTAGCTATAACAACTAGGTTGTCTTTCCAAAGATCAATATATCAAATCTAACTACCACTGTCTGCCCTTCCTTCATTTTAACATCATTTCAGCTTGTTACTTACGCATTCTCTACCTTAGTTAAAGCAATCATGGTTCTGTCTCTCAAATTAAAAATCTCAGAAATACTTTTTTCCTCCCTTACCAAAATAATACTGCTGTTGTTCATATAAAATAGGCAAAAGGGATAAACAATAACCCAGGACAGTCTTTGGCGCTTTCCTGGGAACCAAGAGCAAGCATTGTTTCCTTATTAGTGACTGAAGGAGTATAACAAGAAGTCGCCGATGAAATGTGCATTTGTTCATCTGTCACCTTCTTTTCATTTCATTTTCCAACCTGTGGTTTGAATCAGGCTCTATAAACTGTTTCCCAGGGCGCACAATTTGCCTCTGATTTTCTAGCTTCCCAATTAATCTTTCATTGCTTAAAATATGCAATGGGATTTATTTAAAATAGTTTGTGCTTTACAACTTTTTAGTATGTTTCCAAGGACTTCAAAATAATCATCTACCACATTTTTCTCTCTTCTGTCTCTTGATTTTGATGCACTCATTTTATTTTCTGATTACTCCCAAACTTACACATTTTCCAAACAACCCAGGACATTTCTCACACCCTTGGCTCTACATACACGGGTCTCCATTTCTTGAATAGCTTTCTCCCTTTTCCCATATGTATAAATACTGATTTTACCTTCCTTGAGGCCCAGATAAAGCATTATCCCCTCTATTAAAATATCTCTTTCCTCACCAAACTAAATATGGTTTTTGCACTAAAATTAATTTCTCCCTCTATATTCAAAAAGCATGTCTTATAAAATTATCAATGTTTTTATTATTTATTTTTTCCTAGTGGAGAGATAGCTCTTATCAATTGTGTATTATTTTTAAAAAATCTGTACATCGACATAATTAATATGACTTGCCTTCACTGATCCTTATGTACATAACTAATATTTTGAAATTTGTGCATCATTCAGGAAAACATACTATTTAATGTTATTATTTACTTTTGAAAACAATATGCAGTCTCTAGTAAAAAATTTTATTTACTGTTTCTTAACTTTAATGTGAAGTAAGATCAAGACTAAAAAACAAAATATTAACATACCTATATACCTACCCATTTAATAACTTAAATATAATTCAATATATTATAACTAATTTTTAAGAGATTAAAAAATATTTTATTTTATCAGACACTCAAGTATTAAATTTTCATATTCATCCTACTCTTTATAGTAAGCTCTAGCATTTTAGGGGTTGGGCTGCCATCTAGTGGAAATTTTAAGTCTTAACTAAAAAATCTATATTGGTATAGCTTGCTCATTTATGTTATAAGCATGTTAATAAACATTCTGGTTGCACAGGAGAAAATGTACTAAATTAAATTAATGAGCTGAAATGTAATAGAAAATAAACTTAAATAAATATTTAAATTAGACAAGTATGCATTTCTGCTTGCCTTAACCATCCATTTGTACCACAATAAATTTAATACTGTGAATATAAAGAAGGCCATAAAAACTCAACAAATAGACAAACAGACAATTGGTTACTGTGTGAACACAATTAGGATTTTTTAACCCTAAGTTATAAACCAAGATTTGCTTTTACTGTCATACAATTACAAAACCTCTACATAAGATTCAAAACAAACCACAAGTAGTCTTGAAAAAATACACTGGGAAGAAATTACGTTCTATTTCTTTTCTGATTACCCAATTGCACATTCATTTCTCAGTTATTTCTTCTTGAAATACCTTGTTTGGTGCGGTAATACCTTACTGTTTACCGTACTTAATGAAATACAACTAGAGTAGATAAACTCAGAAACAAATGTAAAATAGAGTACTCAGATATGAAATAAAATATTGTCAAATATTGTTTTAGAAAGACTTGTATACAAACATTTCAAAACTGATTATACCAAAAATTTTTAAATGAAATTATTGAAGATAACCGTTGGTTGGTAGAGTTGATATGTTAATATTCTAGAGTGCAGATCACATCCTTAGTTTAATTATCGACACAAACTCACAGGAGGTGCATTTTTATCTAATGAGGTTGTTATTCTTGTTGGATATTTTTTATTTCCAAAAAATTAAAATTTAATCTCACCATAATGGGATGTTTGCCTAGACATGCTAGGCTTGACAGAGATGATTTATGATTCTGAAAATAAAACTAAATTGCACAGAGCCCTTGAGGAACCTAAAAGCAGAATGTGTTAGAGAAGTGAGGGATACATTGTGAAGCAGGAAGGCTCAAGAGCTGTTCCAGTTCCATTCTTAATTAACAGTATGGTTTAAATAATAATAATAAAATAATCATAATCATAAGCCACATTGTAAAGCAGTTTTCATATCACATATTATTGAATCCTCACAACAATGAGATGATAAGCATTCCTTTACTATTAGTTTTGTAGAAATCACAAAACAGGCTCAGAGATACAAAATAACTTTGCCAAGTGCAAACAGCTAGTATATGCCACAGATGGAACATTCAGGAAGACTACTGGGATTCGGCTTCCTCATTGAAAAACAATATTCTGTGAATCCTATTTAGGATTTTAGTTTTCTATGCAGGTGAATCATAATAGGTTTACTTTATTACAGAACCAATTAGTATTTTAAAATTAATCTGTATTTGTTTTGTTAGGATTTAACATAAATAAAGAATATACATAAAAATATATGTGCCTGGAAAAAATAAGGTACAACAAAGAGCCATGGCTATAACTATAATCAGTATTCAAGAAGCCTCCATCAATGCATCTATAAATATGAAAGCTTTCTGCAACTGACTTGGGTGTAAACTTTACACTAAAATTTATAATAATTATCTCCTTTTTTTTTTGAGACAGAGTCTCGCTCTGTTGCCCAGGCTGGAGGGCAATGGTGTGATTTAGGCTCACTGCAACCTCTGCCTCCCAGGTTCAAGCAATTCTCCTCCCTCAGCCTCCTGAGTAGCTGGAATTACAGGCACCCACCACTATGCCTGGCTAATTTTTTGTATTTTTCGTAGAGACAGGGTTTCACTACGCTGGTCATGAACTCCTGACCTCGTGATCCGCCCGCCTTGGCCTCCAAATATTGCTTTTATAAAAAAAGGTATACACCTTTGTATTCATCCTAAAATTAATTTTGTTTTGTCTCTTATGTTTATTAATGGTAATATATGTTTTTTATTTGATATCTTGTTTCAGTCAAGAGGTTTATGAAAATTATCTTAGATAATGTTATATATTAGAGATGCCGTTTATTTTTATTGCTCTATGGTAATTCATTGTATCAATATGAAATAATTATTTATTTTGTAATTGATAGACATTGGATTTTCTTCTAGTTCAAATCTATTATGATAAAATCCAGTGGGATTTCTGTGTGATAAGTTATGTATATCTTCCAAATTAGTATGTATTATATCCTAATTACCAAAATGATTGTATCAACTTATTCTCTTATCCACACTGCACAGCAAAATTTTTTGTTTCATTTTTTTGCCACTCTGATGGTTTTTTTAAATTTGTTTTGCTTTGATGCTTACAAGATTGAACACACCTTTTCATAGAATTATAGAATACACAATTCACTTTTGTGCTCATTTTAAAATATTATGCTATGTATTTCTCTTACTCATTTATAGCAATTCTAAACATATTTGGAATGCAGATTGTTTCCAGGCAAAGTAAAGAGTAAAGCATGTTCTGGGGAAAATAAAAACAAATATAGGCTGGGCGCAGTGGCTCACGCCTGTAATTCCAGCATTTTGGGAGGCCGAGGCAGGTGGATCTCCTGAGGTCAGGAGTTCGAGACTAGTCTGGTTAACATGGTGAAACCCTGTCTTTACTAAAAATATAAAAAATTAGCCTGGGGTGGTGGTGCACGCCTGTAATCCTGGCTATTCGGGAGGCTAAGGCAGGAGAATCGCTTCAACCTGGGAGATGGAGGTTGCAGTGAGCTGAGATTGAGCCATTGTACTGCATCCTGGGTGACAAGAGTGAAATTCCATCTCAAAAACAAATGAATGAATGAATGAATGAATGAATGAATGAATAAATAAATAAATAAATAAAAATGCAAGAAGCTAAGGGGCAAGGGAATGGGTAGCAGAAAGATGGCAATTCACTGTAAGATGATCACCATGGCAATGACAAAATATTTAGTAAAACCCTCACCATAAAATATACATGTGTGTATGTGTGTGTGCATGCAAGTATAATGCCAGGTTCATAAGGAACAACAGGTAGCAATGTAGGAAGAGACTGGGAACAGATTCGTTCTATTTCATTTCTGATTGCCCAATTCCACATTCATATCTGAGTTATTTCTTCTTGAAATATCTTGTTTGATATAGTAATACCTTGATGTTTACTGTACTTAATGAAATATCACATAGTAGATGAACTCAGAGACAAATGTACAAATGAATAATTAGAAAGGAAATAGAATATTGTCAAAAAGCTCAGAGACCTAAAAAATTTTCAACCACAATATAATATGAAATATTATTAAGATGTATTTTGATAACAAGAGAGGATCAGAGTCAACTTTTCTATAAGGATCAAATCAAGGGTATTAACAATCTTTCTATTGTTAATACTTTTGAATGGATTATGGGAGAGCTCAATAGATTTTTTCAGTTGGAATAAAAATGATTCAGGAAACGATACTAAAGGTGCACCTTGACCTCGAAGTCTGATAGTCTGATGGTTTCTGCAAGTTAATTTGAGAAAGAAAAAGAAGTTTTGGAGCACAAAATAGCAGAGGGATATTGCAAGACATTTGTTTTTTAAAAAACTGAAATGAATGTTTATTGGCACGTAAACCTAAGTAGAATGGAATAAAAAGCCTACCATGTATATAAAGAGGGAAGCTACCATTATAACAAGAACTCTGGATATAAAATATCTCTTTATCTCCATATCTATAACATTGTTTGAGTTAATGGTCTACAAATAGGAAGTAAATGACAAACGTCTCAGCTCTTAAGGAGGGCACATTGTTCACTTCAGATATGACAAAGGAAGTAGTGGAAAAAGAAGACCCTTCCCTTCTTTCCTCTCCTCTTCTCCCCTCTCGTCCCTTCCCTTCCCCTCTGCTCCTCTTCTCTTATATAGAAATAAGGACCGTAGAGAACAGTAGATTTAGGAATTTCTCCCAGAGAGAAGATCTGGACCTCTAACAAAGAATATGTCCGAAACACCGCCATAAAATAGGTCACCTTTAATTCCGACTAGAATTACAGAATTGCTATTAACCATAAAATATTTTGTTCTCTCATTATTCCTCTTTTTGAAAGAGAGTATTTCAGTTTCATTGTCCTGATTCCTCCAATTTCACTTGGTATATGTGGGGATAATTTCTTTCCCCATTCACTTCCAGGTCTTTGGATCTAGGGCTGGATAAAACATTTAGAGTATATTTTGCCTGGATGAGGAATCCTAACCAGAATATCTAGTGAACAGACAGACCAATTGTGATAAGGATCCAAGTTGTTCAACCAATCTTTCCAGCTTTATTCTTTGCAGAAAGAAACATGGTAGGCATTTTCGAAGTTTTCTTTATTAGAAAAGTTTTTTGACGTTTTCTGTGGCCATATGACTTGTTTTGGCCATTGTGGTATAATCATTGTGGTATAATCAGGAGTGATATGGCTCACTTTGGAACCGAATCTTTGAAAGCCAATTAATAATTTACTGCTTGCACTTCCCACAGCTCTGGTGATCACAGATGCTCATGTCAACAAGTCTCCATTATCTCACATCCCTGAGTAACTCCATGGGCAGATTGATCTAATGATCTATGTAGGACATGTACACGAAATGCAAACTTTCCATTTGTCAAGCAAGCAAAATTTTGAAGTTGCTTTATACTGTGGAATTACTGACCCCACTGTGACTGTCAGAATAACAACATGTGTTTTCATTCGTTTCTGTAATAACTGTGCTACCCTACCTGATATCTTCTGAATAAAAGGATATCTAAACACTTGAACTCTGTTACCATCTTTCCTTCAAAATATCATGTTATTGATTCTGTATTTTAAATTCCTCTATTTTAAATATACTGATTTTAATAGTCAGGGCTTATTAACCATTATCCATGTGTGCCACTTTTATTGTTTATTGTTTAATCTACCTCAGAATTTTTATCAGAAATTTCTTTCCTCCTGCCCAAATATTGAATACTGAGTTTTGATTTGTAGATGGTAGGTGTGGCTTAGACTAGACCTTCTTTACATAAAGTGAAATTGAGCCTGGATTAAGTTTTGTGATATATTCAGGTTGCTTCCATTGAGCATCAAAAATAATTATTTGATTCTATCATTAAAGAAAAGAAAAAATGTGTCAAAACATTTTGTCTTACCTCCTACAAACCAACAATTTATTAGTTTACTTATTCTTTCTAAAAGTTGGTTTAGAGAAAGATAAATACAGTTTCAGGGAAACTGGGTTAGAGAATAATTTTTACTTATTACTTTCACTAGGGATGTAAGACCACTTTGAATCAAGTGGGGACTTGCAAAATGCATTCTGAAGGTTAGACCAATCAGGTTGAGAAGGACATTTTGATTTATGAATAAAAGCTGGCTGATTATAGATTAATGATTTAAAGTAATACTTCTTTTAATTATGATCATAAATGGCCTTAAAGAAGTTCTATGGGGCCAATTATTACCACATATTATGAGGAAGTAAACAAAATTGCCACTAAATTTTTCTCCAGTAAAATCAGTTGTACTGTAGTTTATCTTACTATTTGATATTTACAACCCAACCGCTGATGGTTACAAATGAACTTTTACTTCTTCTGTGTTTTATTGTTACTGAAAGAAGTACAATTCAATGATTGAGTGAAATGTGTAGCCAGTAGTTAAATCACAGTCACAGATTTAAATAGGTACTTATAAAGATATACATTTAGGATGCAAATGAACTCCACATTTTTTTATTTTCCAAAGAATTTATTTTTTTACTGGTTGAGGGTGAAGATTAGTGTATTAATAGTTTTCTACCAATTTTTTTTTCCTCTAGAAGTACTAATGTATCTTCGAAATTTTTCAAGTTTATCTTGCTTATATTCTCAGGATCAACTCTGAGTCACTTTTTCCTATCATTATTTCCAAAGTTTCCATTATGTTTTTAAAGTATATCACCTTTTCATTATACTCTTTGGAATAATTTTGACTTTCCTAACTGATTCAAGTATAACATAATAACACGTGTAGAACATTGGACTGTAATGCAAATGAAATATTGTATAGAAAGAAAATGAAAATTTCTGTTTTGAAATTCCAAATAGTTGAATTTTTTTGCAGTGGATAAATTAAAATTTACTTGTAAGGATGAATCTCATTTTTTTTTTTTTGAGACAAAGTCTCGCTCTGTAGCCCAGGCTGGAGAGCAGTGGCGCCATCTCAGCTCACTGCAAGCTCTGCCTCCCAGGTTCATGCCATTCTCCTGCTTCAGCCTCACAAGTAGCTGGGACTACAGGCACCCACCACCACGCCCGGCTAATTTTTTGTATTTTTAGTAGAGATGGGGTTTCACCGTGTTAGCCAGGATGGTCTCCATCTCCTGACCTCGTGATCCGCCCGTCTCGGCCTCCCAAAATGCTGGGATTACAGGCGTGAGCCACCTTGCCCGGCCACATTCTCTTTTTTAATAGAGAGTAAAACCTATTAAACTCAAAAACTAGTAAATGATTTCTGTGTTTACGCAAACATAATATGGAAATCATAGACTAGAATACGAATGGAGAACTTCCATGAGAGGCAAAACTGCTCAGATTAATAATGTGAGAATTTGTCTGTTTTTGATGTTAGTTGAATTTTTACAGATTCTCTTAAGTTGGATAGAAGTTGAGCCTAAAAGCAGATATGAAAACAATAAAATGTTAATTTTGTTCTCTTCTCTTTGGTCCAATGCCTGTCATTGGAAAGGCTGGATTACAAATTAAGGGGAATAATCAATACAACTATCTCTGGGAGAAAACAGGTTAGCGGTTCTAAAAAGGTAGCAGGTAAGGAAGTAAGCAAAGTTGGCCACATTGGAAGATCTCTGGTGGAGTATCAATTAAGAATTTCCAGTATTATCTAGTACACAATATAAAAATTTCAGTGTTTGAATTGTGCTTTGCCTATGTTGACCAGAGGCCTTTATTAAATTTTGTTAAACACCATAACTTTAATTTTTGTGTACTTTAAGTTACCCAAATCCACATTTGGTTCAAAATGGTGTAGTTTACCATAGAAGAGGGAGAAGCTAGTTAATAAATGGCCAAGAGATATTTGCAGAAACTTAAAAAATTATTTGGGATTTTTCAGAAATATTGGTAAACTATACACATAATTAAAAGTCAAGCTATTGATGTGGGACGTTACTCAGTGTCTTCTGAATGATAGGAAATTTGGAAACACTTTATGTAATGAGTGACCTATTTTCAAACACTAATACCCTGATTAATTTGCAACATCTTAGGCAAACTCCTCCTTTGCTTACCATTCCCACTGATTTATTTATCATCCTTCACATGCAAACTTCTACAAACAATTGTCCCCATGTACCCCGAACTTCCTCTTTGCCTAATTCCCTCATGGCCTACTTCAATCTGGCAGCATTTTACTAAATTTTTAAATCAACTCATTAATAACATCTGAGGCTAAAATTATTGGACACTTTCATGCCTCACTCTATACTCTTAACATTCACTCATTACCATTCCTTTCCTCTCCACAAACTTTTCTCCATTTTCCTACCTATTTTCTACTCTGTTTTCATAGAAATTCAGAGCTGTGGGCCTGAATCCACTATGGAAAGCTTTCCATTATCCAGTTTTTTCATAATGAATACCACAGACTTTTTCTTCCTTTATCCTACTGTATACTGTCTCCCCAGTTAATTTGATTTTATACCATTAGTTTGCCTTTATAACCATTGCATTTTCCTCCAATAGCATATCTAATAATTCAATATTCCTGTTTTTACTACATATTAAATATTCTTGAAGTCTTTTCTTTATCTAAGCAACCACTTACTTAACTCAGCTTGAGCCCCTATAACTATACTATTCTTCTAGATAGGCTTCCCACAATTACTCCACCGCCAGACCAATTGAATTTCTATGCATACCCAAAGTGTTCATAAAAAGACTCAGATCATGTCACTTCTAAACTTAAAACCCTGCAGCAATTTTCTGTTTTAAGCCTCACGTCTAAAATCATTAACCTGTTCTGTAAGGTGCTAACTGCCTCATGTCAACTTCTCAGCTTTTTCTGTTTCATTCTCAGAGTTCTGAAAGAGGCTGCTGTCACAATGGTATATTTCTACCCCCTCAAATGTACAAGGCTCCTTTCTTTCTGCTTCAGGTCTTTCATGCTTGCTCTTTCCTTAGCCAGGGACACTTTTTGATTCTGAGTCCAGTTTAAATATTCTATTTCAACCAATATATCCTGGGCTTCTTTCCATATTCCTTTCATTTCTTTTTTAGAGAAAATGTCAGAATTATACCCTAATTTATCTAAATAATTTTATGTTGCTGTCAATCTTCCTGATTATACTGAAAAGTCATCAAAGCAAGGATCATTTCTCGTTTTTTCACCACACTAACACCACATTTTGCAGATAGTTGACTTAAAACTCATATTTCATTAAGTGAATGAATTTATGAATAGTAGAAAAAAGTCACAAATATAAGGCAGATAGTGAAGTATGTTTTGAATGTTTAACATTTAGTTTTCATGCTAAGAAAAATATTAATAATTTTAAAGATAACTTACATTCATTGTACAGTCATTAAGAGTCAGGTAATCTTCTAATAACATGACATATTTTAAAGCACTCAATTTATTGGCAACTTTCTAGCTCAGTTCTCCAAAATTCACCAAATTTTTCACCCTTATTTCTCTAACTACATTTTCACTTTCCTTTTACCTCTGTAAGGCATGACTTTGTTAATTTTCTCAGTAAGTGTCATCTAACCCAAGTAGATAAACACAATGTGTTAGAACTCCATTTTCTTTGTCACGTGAAAGAGTGCGATGGATATTTCTTTTAGTTAAAATCCATAAGTGCTTGTAATAGTGCTGTATACAGTGGATGCTCAGTAAATAGCAGGCTGGTGAAAAGAATGAGGGGGTATTCCTCATTAAAATAACCAGAATTCAATCAGCATTGTTTAATATCCCTAACAATTTGTTTCTGGAAGTTTAAAATAAGAGTGTAACTATGAACAAAAACTTATTTTAGCCAAGACATTATTCATTTTTGAGTAGTTTACATTTGATATTAGAAATAAAGGAAAATGGCTGAGAAAATTACTGAGAAAAAGATGTGGCTCAGATTGTTACAGTAAAACATCTTGGTATATTAAAAATGTATGATGTCGGTAGGGCTTCTATTTCAAGGCTATGGGAAAGCTTTAACCAAATCTAAAAATAAGAATGAAGGGGCCTTTTGGAAAGGCTTAAGAAAATAACAATGCATAGTCTGAAAACTGGATCTTCTAAGAAGATTCTCTGATGGAACAATAGAAAGCTAGAAAGAAGGCTTGCAAATCATTTCTTGGCTCCATGTCTCAGGCTCTCTATGACAAACTCAATGATCATAGTCTGATTGTGTGGCAAGTGAACATTTGGTATGATTATAGAATGGTTTTAACAAAGGAACACTAGTGTGTAAAGTGTGAAGAGGTTCAGCACTTCAGTTCCCTTTGGTCTAATAAAATACATAATGCAATTTGAAATGCATTGTTCCTAGAATTAATTGCACAGTAATACTTGGAGCAAAGAAACATATAACATTCCTGGAAATATGAGCTAGGTTATGACTCAATAAATAGTTTTGATGATGTGCTCTCTGTTGCATGAATGAAGCCATAAAATCTCAACTTTAAATGTAATTATCATAACAATCATTTTGTTAATATACTCTAGTTGATTACCTAATGAATTACATTCATTGTAGACCAAAATCCATGCTAAGCATAGGAATGTCTTCTAGCTGAAAGAATGACATTTTAACAAAAAGATTTCAGATGTGAGCAATTGAAAGGCTTTATTTATATATATAAATATATGTAAAATAATATATATACACCTATATTAAATATATAAAATGTATGTGTACATATATATATATATATTTGGGAGAGGGTCTGGCTCTGTAGCTCAGGCTGGAGTGCAGTAGCGTGATCTTGACTCACTACAACCTCCGCCTCCTGGGCTTGAGTCATCCTACCACCTCAGCCTCCAAAGTAGCTGGGACTACGGGTGCACGCCACCATGTGTAGCTAGTTTTTGTATTTTTTGTACAGACAGGGCTTCTCCATGTTGTCTAGGCTGTTCTCTAACTCCTGAGCTCAAGGTATTTGCCTGCCTTGGCCTCCCAAAGTGCTAGGATTATAAAGGCTGTCAGATTTAAAATACATCATTCCATACTACACACACTTGGAAGCATTTTGAAGAATTCTCAAAATTGGCCTTCTTAGTTTTCCTGTTTCCTTAGATAATCTGTGTCAGATTATCTGAAAGGACATACTTTAAAGACTCTAAAAAGTATTCCTTATTTGAAAGTAAGTTAACACCAAATATTTGCCTATTTTATGCCATAGTAATAACAAATCTTTCCAACTTACATATATACCAATATCAGACATATTAAAATATATGATTATTTAAATTACTTATTTAATAAAAGAAATAGAATTTCTTTTATTAAAGTGTGGTTTATTATGTATAATGGATAATAATTATATTTGAATACATAAGTTGGCTCAGAAAATTATCAAAATCCAAAACAGTGAAAATTTTTTTTTTATATTGGAGTGCCTGATTTAGGTAAAAACAAAACTAAAACAAAATCTACTGTGCCATTTAAGGTAGTCAGAAAACATTCTGTGCCATTTAGGGCATGGCCAAAACTATATCCCCAAAGTCTTCAATCTCTGTTACACTCCCTGTATTCAAACCAGGGAATTTAAAATTCTCTTGGGTTCCACTAAGGCACATTCACTTTCTATTGTTCTGTAACAAATTGCTACAAATTTAGTGGCTTAAATAAGTTTTGTAGGTCAGAAGTCCTCATAGGCTCAACTAGGTTCTCTGTGAGAGTCTCACAAGAGCAAAATCAAGGTGTAGGCTCAGCTGAACTCATGTTGAGACTCTAGGGGAAGAACTCATTTCCAGGTCATTTAGGTTGTCTGTATAATCTATCTCTTGCAGCTGGAAAACTTCAGTCCCTGTTTGCTAGTTGACTGTCTGCAGACATCTCTCTCAGCTTCTAGATGTCATTCTCAACTTTTTATATACCATAAAAGAAAAATTATACATGACTAGGGAAATATACAAGGGTGAATTTATTCAAGATTATTGGAATAATGGAAAGAGATTATTAAACTATGTGAGAAGGATTGAATTTAACTCTGCTGAAGCAAAAGACAGGAAGATTTTTAAATCTTGGAGTGAGTTAATGGAAAACTACTGGAAGATGTTAGTGGAGAGGTTGGTCAATGTGATTAGGCCATCTGTGTTTGCCTATTGTCACTTATTGAACTTGGACTCCTACCCTCCCACAAGGACTTGGAGGAAAGGATGCTATCTCTTTCTCCTTATATGATTAAATGTCAAAGGAATAACTCCCAGATCATTGATAAAGCTATTCTTATGTTATAGAAGATTCACATTTGAATAGAGCAGATAAAGAGTTTACAATTGCAAATTTTCTAAAATAAATGCTTTAAGAAAATGGAAGTAAGGGGCCTATAGTCAGAAAGAAACCTTATATAGAGTCAAGTTGAGGGGAACATTTTTAAGGTCTATGTTGCCCCCACCGTTTTCAAAGCCAGCAATGGTGCTTTGAATCATTCTCATGCTTTGAATCCCTCTGCCACCATCTGGAGAAAACTCTGCTTATGCAGGGCTCCTGTGATTAGGTTAACCCCACCTAGATAAGCTCTCTTTGCCACATAATGTGCCACACTCACAGGAATGACATTCATATTTAGAGGGTCCACCTGCAATCAAAGGGGTTGAGAATCAAAGGTGAGTTATCAGAATCATTTTGAGAATTCTTCCCACTAAATGAGGAATACAGTTTCTTCTTACATTATAATCTCTAGAAGCCAAGTTCAATTACTATTCAAAGCATCACATTTTGAAGAAGAAAGTAAAAGAAGAGCTCTACTGTTCACAGGCAGTTGTTTGTTTATGAGTAGGGACATACAGTGGATTCAGTGTGCGCAGTGATGAGTAATTGTAAAGACATCCCGGACTAGTTTCCTTTTTGTCTTTCCTTTTCATCTCTGTATTTCCAGAGCCATGTGAAGAACACGTGGGCCTGAAAACATAGAGATGAGAAGAAAAGACAAAAAGAAATGTTTTATTTTTAAATGCTGAGTTATAATTTGTGCTGCTGCAATAACTTTTTCGGGAATCATAAGCAACCTAACACTTCTTTTTGATACCAGAAATTATCAAAAAAGTCAGCCCATCTGCATAAATTCACAAAGATCCTATGACTGATAGTTATGATATTCTGTCTCTGATTATGAAAAAAGTAAAATGTGCAGGATGTCTATATATGAATGGGCCTGTCCATTTCAAAATATATGACATCAAAAAAGAAAAAATAAATAAATGCATATTCAGAATACATTATTCAATCTGTTCATTGGCATTTTTCAGTTTTCACTTGTTTGCCAAATGTGTTGCCATTGTAAATGGCATTCATTTTAAAGTCAAAGTCTTCAACGAGCACCTGTGTGCATGTCTAAGTAACATTATAAGGGGTATCTTGAGAAGCATTGTTAGGTGTAAGTGAAAAGCAGAGAATATTTGGCAGGGCTGTTACTGTAATGATGCTCTTTGGGCAGAAGGCTGCAGTATTAGATCATGCTCAACACCTCCAGAGATTGCACTTAACTCCAGTGTATCAGCAACTAACTGAACATTTTACTACATTCTTACACCCTCCAAGCATCTCAGTTGCTTTTGCTTTTGCTTTTTTGAAGAAAAACATCAGGGATTGTTTCAAACTAATATGTTCCAACATAAAAAGTAGTGAGAGCAATAGTTTTAGCCAGCTTATAGCACAGGAGAAAAAATGAAAACAAATTCTCATTATATATTAAGCTTATATTAGGAATTGGTAAAGTCCTCAATTCTCAGTGGTATAATTAAACAATATTTTACATATATTATTGTAAAATATAAGTTATTGAGAGATCAGTTCCCTGAGCGGTTAACAAACCTATAAGAAAGGATAGCACACAAGCATTTCTCATAGTGGAATGTAGTATATATTTATCAGTATAATCACTTTTGAGTCATATTCATACTTTCTTTAAAGAAAAAAAATCAGACAAAAGCTTTAAGTGGAAATTTCACAGTTTTATCTTGAAACTGCAGAATCACTATGTTACACTACAGTTTTGTAAAAGATATATGTGGTGGTAATAATCATATTTATACAACATGTTCTCAACATTAACAAAGAAAATCTTTATTTTGGCTCTTTAATACACCTGTGACTTTTGTAATTTCAGACAGTCAGTGAATTAGGCTTAAATTTCAGGCCATTCTTTCTCTCCCCCCTCCTCCCCTCCCCTTCCCTCCTTCCTTCCTTCTTCTCTTTCTTTTCCTTCCTCCCTTCCTACCTTCATTCCTTCCTTCTTTCCTTTCTCTCCTTTATTTTTTCTCTTTCTTCCTTCCTTCCTTCATTCCTTCCTTGTTTCCTCTCCTTTCTTTTTTCTTTCTTTCTTCCTTCCTTCCTTTCTCTTTTCTCTCTCTTTCTCTTTCTTTCTTTTCTTTCTTTCTTTCCTTCCTTCCTTCCCTTTCTTTCTTTCTTTCTCTTTCTTTCTTTCTTTCTCCCTTGCTTTTTCTTTTTTAGTATGTTTCTCACTAAAATGTAAACTGATAAATTTTTAGTTGAATTCCAGAAAAATGTTTAATATCCATAGAATAAATTTTGTGCTTTATTTAACACAGACATTTTAGGTGACTTGATGTTTTATAACCTGGTTTAGGTAGAAAGTAAACTACTCTGGGTAGAAGAAATGAAAAAATATAAGCTAAATATTTTATCACAAATATCTAGGATAACCTATACTGTTATTTCAGATAGTTCAGATAGTACTAGAGGAATTTTGACCAGAGAAATGAAAATAAAACAGGAATACCTGCAAGTATATATCATGTGGAGGTACTTTCAAACTCTTAATAAATGGCTTAATAATTAGGAGTGTTGTGGACAAAGAAAAAGGAAGCTGTACCAACCTCATGTTACTTCTGTCTCTTCATTCTAAGTATCATCTCTGATTCTTAGTTCCAAAGCAACTCTATTATTACATCCAATTTCCTTCTTCTGTTGGATAGGGTTGTTGATATAGTCCATAGTGGTGAGTCTTTGTGGATCACGTGTTCCCTACTTTACTTGCTTATGAAAAGAAAATCCAGGCAGTCAATAAAGATTCAAATTTTCATCTGAGAATTGGACCATAACCTCCCCTCATCCTCACTTATTAGTGAGGACTCAATTCTAAGTAACATGATATTAAACTCAAACTAGCTTAAGCAGAAATATAAACATACTGGTTAACAGAAAAAAAAAGAAGCCAACAGAAAAGTCAAACTTTAAAAAGATTGGGTCAAAATGCTTGAAAACCATCATCAGAAATCTCTTTTTCTTCAATTATTGTATTTTATTTTAGAGATATTCTTGCTATGTTTCCCAAACTGAATTCGAATTAGGCTTTCCTCCTCAGCCACCTGAGTAGCCAGCTGGGACTACAGATTTTTTTCTTCAACTCTTAGTATCTATTTGTTCTGAGTTTGCTTTATTTTCAGGCATTTTCTTTCCAAATGGAGAGAAAGTTGCAACTGCAAGTTCAGGTTTTTGTTCTATCATGGCCAGTAGAATGATATACCATTTTTCTTTATATTTTCATTACAAATTTCAAGACTGCATCTAATAGATCCACTTGGAAACTGACTCATCTAGAATCAGTCATTTTTGGAAGGAGCCTCAATTTGGATTATGCCTATCCAGGGTGAAGGGATGCCTAATCTGATGTGCATAGACCTAGTGTGGGCAGAAACAGTTCACCACAGAGAAATCAATGTACATTTAGTAAAACAACAAAAATTAGATGCTGGGAGGCACATTAAGTGATGATCTTAACACACAAAGGTCTCAGAAAGCACAACTTGCATCCAAAAACTGAGAAGATTCATCCCTGCTGCTGCTGATAGTTTGTCTGCCCAGATGCTTTCCTCCACCTGGGAGCCACATCATCTGTGTTTTGGGAATGGCTCTTCCCTAAACCCAGGGGTGTTAATTTACTGGATACAGTAATCAATGGTGTACCATACTTATGGTCATAAAATAAACCAATTAAAGCCATTTCTAGGATTTGTTTTGAAAACTAGGAGGTTGGGGGTTGGATGTATTACGGGTAAAAAACCTGGCATTTGTCAGTGGCTATGTCAACATGTATGATTAGGAGTTTCTAAGAGTTAATTCACATAGAAAAAACAGAGATAAAATTTAGTAAGGAATCCTAAAAGTATGGAGACATTTCTTTCAGTACCTCTATGCCCTTTATAGGAATTCAATTATACATTCTCTTCTTTTTTATGTTTTTGTAATAAGCATGTAATATGCTTCGTAAATGGAAACTACACATGTTATATAAATGTGATGGTTAATAATAGGTGTCAACTTGATTGGATTGAAGGATGCTTAGACAGCTGGTAAAGTATTGTTTCTGGGTGGGTCTGTGAGGGTGTTGCCAGAGGAGACTGACATTTGAGTCAGTGGACTGGAAGAGGAAGACCCATCCTCAGTGTGGGTGGACACCATCCAGTGGTCTGCTAGTGCGGCTAGAACACAGCAGCTGGAAGAAGGTGGGATAATCTCACTCGCTGAGTCTTCTGGCTTTCTCCTTTTTCCCATGCTGGATGCTTTTTTCTATTCCTTCTGCCCTTGGACATCAGACTCCAGGTTCTTCTGCCTTTGAACACATGGATTTATACCAGCGGTTTGCCGGCGGCTTTTGGGCCTTTGGCCACAGACTGAAGGCTGCACTGTCGGCTTCCCTACTTTTGAGGCTTTTGGACTTGGACTGAGCCACCAATGATTTCTTCCTTCCTGAGCTTGCAGATGGCCTATTGTGGGACTTTGCCTTATGATCATGTGAGCCAATTCTCCCTAATAAACTCCCTTTCATATACACATATATCCGATCAATTCTGTCCCTCTGGAGAATCCTAATACAATAAAATACCATTCTTTTCACAGATCTTGTCAAAAGTTCCATTTCTCACATGTCTGTGGCATTTGAAATAAATAATTATTTATTAGTGTTTGTTTACTTCTAAAATATTACAAGAATTGGAAATTTGATTCTTATTGTTGCTGATTATATCTTCTTATTAAAGCACAGTTTACTAACAAGGGAAAATAAAACCTTCTTGAGGACAGCACTTGCTGACAAGCATACAGATGGCACTTTTACATGGCTATTATAGTGATCCACAGAAACTGTGGGTAGCCATTAAGCATGCTCATGTGGAAAAAACACATTTGAAGTAATTTATGACGTTATAAAATGGTGTGGGTTAGTAGCCGACCACATTGAATAGGGCAGAAGTAAAGGATATTAATATTATATAGTCAACTCTTTCCTCCAAGTGTCTCCAGATCAGCTATTTCCATCTTTATACTTCTGCCTTCTGGCCCTTGCAATTTGTCTTCGCATTAGTCATGCTAAAGCTAATTTGTATGGGCACACTAAACATTCATTTCCACAACACGGAGTTCAGCGCAAGCTGTTAGAATTAGCCATTTCTGCCATAGGTCCTTCTGTTGTTGGTATGCCCAATCTCAACCACATTGTTCTCAATTTTGCCATGCAAAGGGAAGAAATAATAGAGAATACTGCGTCACAAAATGTAAAAGCTGAACCTGGAAAGTGATGTGCATTCCTTTCTCCCATATTTCAATAGGCAGAATTCAGATGCTTGGCCCCAAATTAACTATTCAAGGCATAAGTTTATGCTTTCTCATAATTAAAAAAAAAGCTGGGATCCTAAGGGAAAAAAAGAGTAAATGACAGTGTCCAATACAATTCTGTTCCTCCTCAATTTTAAAATATGTTATTTTCATCCTTGCTTATACATTTTAACAAGCAATGCTTTTGTAGTCTACACATTGTTATCCATAAAGTTATGAAAATACCGTAAGTTATTAATAGTTTCATATATGTTTGCCATGACATTGAACAAATTTAGCAAGAACTCAAAAACAAAAAAACAATCTTTCTAAGACGGTGTTTTTAATGCTCCAACTATTATTACAATATTAAAACAAATAAATAAATATGTAGTTAAATGAATTAAATCCTAATAAATGTAACTCTATTAGAGAAGGAAGGCAGAAACTTCAGATTAGAAACCAACCACCTGCACTTCATATAGTACACATTGCTACTGAAGTAAATATCCATATGTATTTTTTTCAAAGTGTTCTAGAAGGAAGCACAGCAGCCATAAAGCCAATTGATTTAACTATATTGGAAGCGGCAGAAATTAATGAAAGTCTTGTTTTGGAAGAATTATTATTTCTTTTCATTACTGAGCAGAAAGGGGAGCGGCAGTGGCAAGATGATGATCTATGTAAGAGGAATCATCTGCTCATATAGGAATGGGGCCAAATACTGATGTCAACTAGAATGCATCAATGTGGAATGATCAAATACCCTTCACTTGCTATGGTGCATGCAAATTAGTTCTGATGACACTGCCTATAAAGAAATGATAAGGGTATAAAAAGAAGTTACAAAGTCTCAAACATAGTTTTCCCAGATTTAAATAATTTTACCCAAATTAAGAAGTCATCAAGAATACCCTTTCTCATAATTAAAGAGAAAGCCTAAACAACACCATACATAAAGACCAAAAAAAAGAAAAAGAAAAAAAGTTGAAAAGACCTGCCAAGGTTCTTTTCTGAGCCATAGTAACCATTTTAGTGGCCAAAAACTCTGCACCTCTTTTTATGACATCAAACTGTTTGGTGATACTATGATACTGCATACACAAATAAAATAGATGAAAGGATATTTTCCCTGTGCTAAAAAATGCTTAAATAAAACCTGATGATAGAAAGGTAGACTCTACAAGATTTTTAATTGTGATGGAATTCATGCTTCTTTTGAGTAGCTACCCTAAGGGACAGTCTCCAAAGAAAATGCATAAAATCTTGGATTTTCCACAAATGATGGACTGGCTGATTCTGGGTGGAAATGCCAGTGAATATTTAATATGCTGTATAATTACTAGGATAGTTACAAGCTCAGTCAAAGCCCTGATTATGAGGCTGTCAAAGATTTAATTACTGTGCCATATCATTTTTCCTCCTATAAGTTCTGATATTTTTAGTGCATGAATTGGCAGAATTCATGAGTTTGTGTTTTTTTTAAATCAACACATATATTAGATCTCAGCAAAAATACTAGGCAGTATTTGAGGACTCCAAGATGATAACACATCTGGTTAAAGAAGATATGCTGTCAGTGGGAGAAGACATAGTGTCTATAGTAGCAGAGTCAGTAGAGGACAGAAGGGGGCTTGGATGTGGGTAATTGCGAGATATAAGCATATTTCCTTAAAAATGGAAGTAAGATGCAAAAATAAACCCAAGAGGCAGACTGGAAATAAAGGAAGTCCATTCCAATTAAAAAAATGTGTTACGAAGGCTTTGGAATTGCCCTAAAACTTAATGATTTTAATTGAACAATCTGTTAAGAAACAAAGCAAAACAAACACCCAAAGGCAAGTAAGACTAAGCAAAGCAACACACACACACAAATAGTATGAAAATGTATTCCATGAGATATAAAGCCAATGAGACAAATGTTAATAATTGATGAATCTAGGTGAAGAGTAGAAATTTATTAATTGCACTGTTTTTGTAACTTTTCTATAGATTTTTAGTTGGGGAAATTTAGTTAAATGATTTGTTAGACAGAAGCTAATGTAGAAATGGTCTACAAATAAAGATATTAGATACTGCCACAATTTAAGACTACAGTTGTTTGGTGAGTAATAACCAATATGCCCATTTGTTTTAAGAGATGTCAGGCTCATAATAAACAGACCACAGAGAGGACAGAGTGAGAAACATTTATGTAAACAGGGGCATTATTTAGAAATCTATATATAGAAAAATAGTTGTGCTAATCAGCCCCACATTCTTGTTTCTTCACTCTTAGAGCACAGATAAAAGGGGTGTTCCATTACAAAAAAAAATGCATTCCCACTAAGTAAAATGAACTAGGAATTTAGGTGAAAGCTAAGACTTCTTTAGAGGAAGCTGATAGCTGGGGGAAAATTTTGTTTTAAGTTTGGCATTATGTCTTCTGCCTTCCAACTGGCTTTCTATAAACCTGATTTACACAGAGTTCTCAGAAAGAATTGTTCAAAGAACTTGAATGAAATACCTATTAGGAAAGCCAAGTGATTCTTAACATCATAAAGGTAATTCATATCTCATAGGCAATCAAAGGTGTAAGTGAATCAAGAGAAAAAGCATAAAGTTGAGCAGCTGTCTAGAAAGTTTTGAGTCACAGAAACAGACAAAAATATAGAATAACTGATATGGTTTGGCTGTGTGTCCCCACCCAAACTCATCTTAAATTGTAATCGCCACAATCCCCACATGTCAAGGTAGAGACCCGGTGGGAGGTGACTGGATCACGGGGACGGTTTCCCTCCTGCTGTTGTGATAGTGAGTGACTTCTCATGAGATCTAATGTTTTTATAAGTGTTTGACAGTTCCTCCTTCACACTTGCTCTCCCTTGCCTGTTACCACGTAAGATATGCCTGCTTCCCCTTCTGCCATGATTGTTAAGTTTCCTGAGGCCTCCGCAGCCATATGGAACTGTGAGTCAATTAAATCTCTTTCCTTTATAAATTACCCAGTCTTAGGAAAGTTCTTTATAGCAGTGTGAGAACAAACTAATACAGTCAGGCTCCCTTCAAGTATAAAGTCCATTTAGATAGAAAGTATTAAGCATTAAAGAGTTTAAGAAATGCAGAATCAGTGATCCCACCCATGGAAAGGAACCATTAGAAAATAACACATCAACAACAAAATTATCAATTAGAAAAGGAAAAATTTGAATCAGTGAATCTGCATTATTTTGTAATGGTGTAAGCATGTCATTATACATTTGACAATACCCATAGCCTGTACAAAGCAAAGAGTGAACACTAATGTGAACTTCTATTAATAGTATTTCAATATTGACTCATAAATTATAACAAAGGTACCACATTCATTTCTTCTAATATAGAAGTAACTGGTAAATGGGTTTGCAACTGAAAGGGCATATGAGAACTCCACACTTTCCACTCAATTTGGTTGGTAGAGATATGAATCCTAAAGGTGCTTCTGGTGAGGTCTCAGAAAGAGATGAAGAACATGTTACTGGTCAATGGAGGGAAGATGACCCTGGTCATAAAGTGGCGAGAACTTGACTGAATTACATTCTACCGTTGGGAGGAAAGTAGAATTTGTTAGCAAAGAACTGATATTTCCAAGCACAGTGTAGAACAAACTCTCTGGTTTCTCCTTCTTGCTTATACTAGCTTAATATGAGAGAAAATAGATAAAATGAGGAAGAAATCATTAAGCAAAAAGAAAACAACACTTGAGGATTTGGAAAATTCTCTGCTTATCCAGGCAGCAGCAAAAGATGAGAAAAATAGATGCTCTGGAGAGAACATTAAAGCTATGGCTGGACAACCACTATTTAAGATTGCTAAAGAGATTAGACATGTGATTTATGGATTTAATCAAACATCTAACGAGAAACCAAGAATAAAAGTTGGGCTATTCGGGAAGGATCTGTGGAGAACTTATATGTCTGGTGGCTTAGAATCCCATGAATTTCATGGAAGACTGATAAGGGTTATGATAATTTTATACCAGCAGACACCATAAGCTGGGACTGATAGGATTGGAGATAGCAAGAAATAAGGGAAAAATGATACTGAGGGAAGAGTCATAGTTGCAGAGGCCAGAAAGGACAGAGCAGTGGGCCCAGAGTTTGGGCAGCCCAATGGGGACTCCAGAGCTAAGAGATGGGGTCACTGCCTTATAGGACCCAGGGAATTAAGCATCAGGTCACAGAAAATTAGTATATGGCCTTAAAGCCTAATCGAATTTGCCTGGCTAGGTTCTGGGGTTGCTTGGGACCCAAGACCCATTTTATGTTTCCAATTTCTCCCTTTTGGAATGTGAGTGCTATCTTATTTCTGTCTTATCACAATGTAAAGTTTTTTTTTTTTTTAAGTTTAGTCATACGAAGTATGTTACTGGAGTAAAACACAACAAAATTAGAAATCAAACACGGCAGAAAAAATAAAAAAATCAGAAATATGTGGGAATTTAAAAATGTACCACTAAATAATTAATGGGTCAAAGAAGAAATCATGACAGTAATGATAAATAATTTGATTTAGTGGAAAATGAAAACAAAACATAATAAATTGAATAGAATATAGCTAAATCAGTGCTCAGAGGAAAATTTATAGCTGCAATATGCTTATATTAAAAATAGAAAGGTCTCAAATAATGACCAAATCTTCCACCTTAAGAAATTAGAAAGAACATTAAGAACAAACTAAACCCAAAAGAAGAGAAATTTTAAAGATTAGAGAAAAAAATAAAACGGAGAATAGAAAAATGACAGAGAAGATCAGCAACTAAAAATTGTGTCTTTTAAAATAATTGATAAC
This sequence comes from Pongo abelii, assembly GCF_028885655.2. NCBI lineage: Eukaryota > Metazoa > Chordata > Mammalia > Primates > Hominidae > Pongo > Pongo abelii. The sequence goes on from NC_071989.2 coordinate 29,286,689, forward strand.
ATTATTCAACATTTTAGCTCCTTACAAGATTGTACAAGCTATGCCATCAATGATTCCTGGTGCCTTCAATTTGTTAAATAGGTAAAAATGCACATACATTGAAGTGTTGTGAGGATAAAATTAAATGGCAAGTGCTTAGTAAATATCCCCATGCCAGGTCCTTGGCATTTGAATGAAGTTCAGACTTTGTACATTTGAATATAGTTATGCACAGATGTATTTAAATGTGTGTATAAAGTACCTATTTTTTCTGTAATTTATATTCTGTAACTTAATACTTTTGATATCTACTGCTTAAAATTTTACTACAAATTGAGATATGATTCTGAATTCTATTTAAATCTTAAAGTTTAGATATTAAAGACAATATTTATATATTTTGATTGTCTTTGGATTCTTACCGTTTGGTCATTTATTGAGATAATTTTATATTTCAATTAAAATTACGAAAGTTAGACAATTTAATCATCATTTTATACTTTATTAAGTAATCATGGGTTGATTTATTTTATCATCACAATTTAGTTGAGGATAAAAATGTGTACATCCCTCTCAAATAAATAACAATTTAAGGTTAATTATTTGATGCCAATAATAGTTTTAAACTGAATAAAATTAATTAGTTTATTGACAAAAATTTATAATATTACAATTTTAATCCATTAATCTTAGTTTATATCTGAAAAGGTTAACAATTTTGAAGTCTAAAAATATCAATTTTAAAATATTAAGAATCATTTTACCTTGAATTTTTTAAAGTAATATTTATTAGTTCACAGTGAATCCTTTGAGAAGTAAGTGAAGCAGATTTATTTCCCTAGAGACAGTGGATCACACAGTGTTGGAGCAAACAAACACACAAAAAAACTGACAGTATATTTACATTTGCCTCAGGGGAGCTGGTGCTTCCAAATTTTATGACAAAGTCTAATACTTCGAGGGAAATTTGATCTTTCTGATAGTACTACCAAGTTATCATCCCAAAAGCGAAAGAATTTTGTCACATTTAGAAAATCAAGGCAATTTATTATTAGGAGATAAGGAAACATGATTATATTTTTGCACAATATTTAGTGCAATGTCTTTAACTCTAGAATTTTAAAGGCATTCAATTTGGACAATATTGTCCCATATTAAACAGTCTAATTCTTTCAGTTGTGCTATTTAGTTATTATTATCTGGCTTTTTTTCATGGTTGAGAGAAGAACAGAAAAAGGAAGGGAGAGAGAGAGAGAGGAAGAGAGACAGAGAGGGAGAGAGAGAGAGGGAGAGACAGAGAGAGGGAGAGAGAGAGAGAGGGAGAGAGATCATTCATAATCACTTAAAATAATGGCAAAACCATTTATGTGTTTAGGATATTTATCAATTAGAAAAAATATAACATCTAGCATTTTTTATTTCTTCTTAGGCTGTAAAATGTATAAACAAAATAATACTTATTTTGAATAACATATTATCAAATATCAAAACTAAATGTAATTTCTGAAATGAAAAATTTTTTAAATACACAGCCACTGATACACACAGACACTTTATTAGGTGCTGATTATTTTATGAGTCCCTTGTTTGTCTGCTTTCAGTATGCTGGACAGTAGGATAAGATTTTGTGGTTGAATGTCTTATTGAAAAATTGAATTTCAAAGGTAAGTTACAGGTTTTTCTAAATCCAAGATATGTGGGGGTTGGGACAGTGGCTGAAGCCATGTTTCATGGGACTGTAAAACAAAATACAGAGCTGTGTAGAGCTTAAAGATGTGACAAATCAAGGCTGCAAAATATGGCCCAAAATAAAATTAATATTGGAATCTGGAATTATACAGAGAATATATTGAAATAAGGCAATCTATATGTGACACCAGACTAAATGAATCTCTTGAAAAAATTGTTGTCTGGAAAAAACAGAGATTCACTAATGGAAAGGATTGTATCATCAATAAGTTCCTTAAAAAAATTAGATGCTTCTTGCAGAAAACTTAATGATTATATGTCATAGCGTTTGCCAAGGAAGGAAGTGTAGAATACTGTCAAACATTTTATCCTTAGATGACTTTACTCAGATGATTTGTCCTTTTATTTATTCATTTATTTTTACTTAGGTTTTATTGAAGTATGATTTTCATGTAATCTTATTAATCAGTTTTAAACAAATAGTTTGATACATTTTTAAATGTTTGCTATTATTTAATCACTACCACAATTATGATATAGAACATTTTCATCACTCAAATAGTTTCCTCATGTTCCTTTGCAGTCAGTCTCTTCCCCATATCCTCTGGCTATTAGCAATCAATGAACTGCTTCCTAACACTACATTAAATAAAATTGTATAATTTGTAATCTTTGGGGACTGGCTTTATATACCTCTGAGAATTATCTATGCTAATGTATATATCAGAAGTCAGTTCATTTTTAATATTGATTTACATTCCATTATATGCATATACAATTTATCAAATTTTTAGAAAGAACAAAGAAAGTTGCTATAAATGTCTGAGGTCTTGCCTTGGGGGTGCACATGTTTTAACTTATTTTGGTAGTTACATTGAAGCAAAATTGTTGATTCCATAATAATCATAGGTTTAACTTTCTAGTGGCTAGACCATTTGTCATTGCAATGCAGGGAAGTTCCTCACCAGTGTTTGGTAATGGCCATTCTTTTCAAATTCAATCATTTTGGTAGGGGTGTAAAGTCATCTTATTATGGTTTTAATTTGCATTTCCTAATAACTAATAACCCTGAGAACCTTGCTTTGTGCTTAATTATCATCCAAATATTTTGTTTGGTGAAGTGCATCTTCAAATATTTTGGCAACTTTTATCAAATTATTTTTATTAATAAATTGTAAGAAGTCTTTATATATTCTGGATACAAATCCTTTATCAGATATACGATTTTTCATATCTTCTTTCAGTTTTTCACATTTAGTATAATGCTAGCTATAGTTACTTTGTAGTATCCCTTTATCAGGATGAGAAGTTTCCTTTCTACTCCTAGTTTGCTGAGATGTTTATCATAAATCACTGTAGAGTTTTATTAAATCCATGAGATTGTAGTAATATTAAAAAATTGGTTATAGGCAAGGAATAATGCCCTTATCACCTTACAAATGATAGTACTCCATAACCAAATAGTAGATAAGGGAAAGCATCTCTTTATAAAATTATTCCAATCAATAAATTAAAATAAATGATATAATTAGAATATCACAATTTTGCAAGCCCTAATGAATTAATAAGAAAAATAAAATATTTTATTTTTTACTTCATTTATTCTTTCTCTAACACTTCCTTTGTTTATATACATCAGAGTTTCTGACGTGTATCTTTTTCCTTCTCTCTGAAGACCTTATTTTGACATTTCTTGCAAGGCAGGTCTCTTGGTGATAAATTCCCTCTCAATTTTTAGTTTTCTGAAAGAGTCTACTTCTTTACTTTTGAAGGATAATTTCACTGCTTACTGAAGTCTAGGTTGGTGATTTTTGTTTTCTTTCAACATTTTATATATTTTACTTCACTCTCTTCTTGCTTGCACAGTTTCAGAGGAACAGCGTGGTATAATTCATATCCATGTTCTTCTGTGGGATTTTTTTGTTCATTTGTTTTGTTCGTATACCCCTTTATGCCCCCTTAAAATTTTAACTCACAAACTACTCCACACTGACCCTCCAGCAATCCATCAATTACAGATTAAAGTGCTTCTACCAACAGTGTTTCCAGCTGCAGGCTTCTGCTCCTGGACTTTTTTACCTGGACTTCTTTACCCACAAACTGTGAGTCTCTGTATCTCTCTGTCCATCTCTCACCATTTTCAGGGCAAAAGTTTTTTTTCTATTACTCATTTATTTGTTGAATCTAAATGTTGTTGATATTCAGTTAGTCCAGCTTTGTTCTTGTTGTGAAGATTAGAGTGAGAATCTCCAATGTCTTTACACATCAGATCAGAAACACACACAAAACTCAAAACTATAAAACTTCTAGAAGAAAACAAGGGATTAAATATAGGTGATTATGAGTTTCCCAGTGAAATGTTACATACAACATCAAAAACATGATTCATGAGAAAAACAAATTTTATATTAAACTATATTAAAAGCAAAAATTTCTGCTATATGAAAGACACTATTAAGAAAATGAAAACACAGACCACAGACTGGAAGCACATATTTATATAAGACAAACCTGATAAAGGAGTTGTATCTGGAATATACAAATAAGTCTTAAGACTCCACAATAAGAAAACAAATAATCCAATTAGAAAATAGACAAAAGATCTGAACAGATACTTCAGCAAAGATACATGGATGCCAAATAAGTATATGTAAATATGCTCATCACAAGCCATTAGGGAATTGTAGATTAAGACAACAAAATACCATTACATACGTGTTAGAGTGGCTAAAATCCAAAACCATAACAATATCAGATTGTGAGGAGGTAAAGCAAAAGTACTTTAATTCATTACTGATGGAAATTTAAAATAGTAGAGCCACTTTGAAGGATGGTTTGGAAGTTTTTTACAAAGCTACATATAGTCTTACCTTATAATATGACAATTGAAATCCAATTTACCAAAAGTAGTTGAAAACATATCACAAAGCATGCACATAAATGTTTATAGCAGTTTTATTCATAATTCCCCAAACTGGAAACAACCAAGATATTCCTCAATAAATATATTTATAAATGAAATGTGTTATATTCATACAATGGAATATTTTTCAGCAATACAAAGAAATGGCTATCAAGCTATGAAAAGACATGGAGACATCTTAAATGTATGTTACTAAGTTAAATCAGGCAATCTTAAAGACTACACTATATGATTCCAATTATATGACATTCTGGAAAAGGCAAAACTAAAGACAGTGGAAAGATTAGTTTTTGCCAGGGGTTGATGGGAGGGAAGCAAGGCTAAGAAAATGGAGCACAGAGGATTTTTAGGGCAGTGAAACTATTCTGTATGAAAATAAAATGGTGGATACATGACATGAGGCAATTGACAAAACCAATATATTTTTTTAACACAGAGAATGAACTTTAATGTAAACTATGAGCTTCAGTTATTAATAGTGTGCCAATATCAACTGCAATAAATGTACTATGCTAATTCAAAATATTAATAATAAATTAAACACAGTGGGAGCCACATATGTGAGATCTCTGTATTTGAGTTCAATTTCTCCATAAATCTAAAACTGCTCTAAGAAATAAAGTATATTAATTACATGAAAAAAAGAAGTTCTGAGACTACCTATATTGAGGACACACTTCTCATCATGGTGCTTTATCCCGGATCTATTGACCAGAGAGGTGTACCATGGAAAGGTTTTAGGGTATTGAGAAACTCCTCAATCTGTGTGAAAACTTTCTATCCTTGTAATTTACAGTTTGTATGAAATTCTTGTTATAGACGTTGATCTCAAAGCTTTAAAACCCACATTGAAGTGTTAATGTTAATCCTGAAGTCTATTGCTATTTTCTTAAATCTTAATACATACTTCTTAAGCAACTTAACTCAGGCAAAACATTTTTCGCAGACAATTCTTTTTTCCAAGTCTTGACACTGTAATTCAATTACGGAAAATTTCCTAAAACATTCAGTAACCAATATATTAAAAACTTTTATCCAAAATTGTATGTGGTCATTCATTTAGCTTCGTTGCTTTCTTTTTAAACATAATTGTCAGTTTACATGGCACTTTTGGCTTCTCCAGTACATAGATTTTTGTTGTTATTTTTCAGAATTCAGAAAGAATGACCTGTCCCATGTGATTTTTGGTATACAATATATTTCTATCTAAATCTTAGTGTCCATGTCTTGAAGAACCCTGGCAGCAGCAGCATTTTGATTAAACTAATAACTTAGGTTTCATGCCAGTTGGATGCACAAAAGTCTTGACTTCACATTTGCTGTGACTGCACTGCAATGAAGACAGATAGTTCAAACTATTTTGATTAAAAGTTCTGATCACAGTTGCATAATGGTTTGGCCATTCTGAATATGAAATAGGCTAAATGAATTATAGCACATGAACTTAATCAACTTCATCTTGTTTATATCCAGGCTCCTCTCCAACTCATCAAGGTCATTTTGAATTTTAATACAGCTTTTAAATGTGCTAATTGTCCTACCAAATTGGTGTCATCAGCAAATTTACTAAAGATACACTCTGGTTCATCACCCCAATCATTAATTTTTAAAATGTTTAATAGTAGCATACTGAGTATGACCCCAACAAAAATATAGTTAGCACTTAAAATTTCAAAAGATGGTACTTTATCATCAGTTGCCTGACAACTTGATATTTTCCATTGGTTAAAAAATAGATTTGTTTCTTTTATTAAAGTACAAAGTTGTGTTTATCTACGTGTAAATGCTGGTGTCAGGCATTTTGATCTTAGAACTAGAAAGTAGGGAATATGTCTATGTTATTCCTTGCTGATATTTTGATACACTATCACTTTTATTTGATTTGTCTGCAGTTAAAATATCCCACCTATCATCCTTTCTTCTTTCTGTCTTATGTGACCTCACTTTTACAGCAACCAATACTTGAAATATTTAGGGCCTATACTTCACCGCTGTGCCTGGTTCAATCACCTTAACATCCCATTACCCTGACTTTCCAAAGCCCTATATACATTTTTACTCCATTCTTCCTCAGGCAAAAACACATGCTCATACCTCAGAACTTGTCACAATAATATGACAACATTTCAAAAATGTGGATGTCAAGCATTCTTCCACAATCATCCTCAGTTGTTGTTCTACCTTTATTTTAATATCCCTCTTTAATAATAATTTTACCTAATTTCAACACAGAATTCATCAGCCCTATCACCTTTCAAGATTCACATTTTCCTTCATATGCTGTTTCTTCTTTGCTCAGGCTAGAAAATCTATGGAATGGTATTATTATTCTCTAGCAAACCCAGCTTCATGCTCTTTGGCCTCTTGCCTATGTGCTTGACTTATTATATTAATTTCCTAGGGCTGCCATAAAATGTACTACAAACTGGGGGGCTTAAAGCAACAAAGATATATCCTCTCACATTTCTGGATAATTCAAGTCTGAAATCAAGGTGTTGGCAAAGCCGTGTTCTCTCTGAGGGCTCTAGGGAAGAATCTTCCCTTGCCTCCTCCTCGTTTCTTTTGGTTGAAGGCAATCCTTAGCATTTCTTGAATTCACTACAATTCTGCCTCACTACAATTTCTGTACTTATCTTCACATGACCTTATTCCCTCGAGGTGGGTCTTTCTATCCAAATCTCCCTCTTCTTATAAGAATACTAGTCATTATATTTAGAGCCCAACCTAATCCACATAAATTTATCTTAATTTACAACCTCTGCAAGGATTCTATTTCAAAATGAAGTCACATTCTGAGGTTCTGGGTGAACATAAATTTTGAGGGGATATTATTCACACAGTATATTGACAAGTTCCAATCCTTGTTAGACTCACAAAATTTCTATTGGATTTTTCAAACTGGATTTCATAATATATCTGCAGAAAATAACATATGTGAACTTGCCACTTGGAAATCATGACAACAAATCAATAATACCTCTTACTATCCAAAATTCTTCCTATTCCTTAAAAATGAAAGTCCACCTTCTTAGAGGGTTATTTTACATTTTCTTTAATTATCTAAAATGTACATTTTAAGAAAGGAGATGACAACTCATGTAACTAGCCACTGCCAGTTTACTGTAACTGGGACTCATATTCGGGGTCAATATTTATCCCATTGCCTTCCACTTATGGGAGAACTAGACCCCTAAAACAGTTCCCTGTTTTTTCTCAGTGTACTATTTCTCTATTTTCACTCTTTTCTTCTTTTTTCTTTCTTTCTTTCTTTTATTTATTATTATTGTTATTATTATTTGAGACGGAGACTCACTCTGTTAACCAGGCTGGAGTGCAGTGGTGCAATCTCGGCTCACTGCAAACTCCACCTGCTGGGTTCAAGCAATTCTCCTGCCTCAGCCTCCTGAGTAGCTGGGATTACAGGCACCTGCCACTATGCCCAGCTAATTTTTTGTATTTTTAGTAGAGATGGGGTTTCACCATGTTGGCCAGGTTGGTCTCGAACTTCTGACCTTGTGATTTGCCCACCTTGGCCTCCCAAAGTGCTGGGATTACAGGCATGAGCCACCGCGTCTGGCCTATTTTTCACTATTTTCATTACTATGCAACTACTGACTCATGTTCCAGTTGTTAGAAAACAACCTCCACTTATTCTATACTCATTTCTATTTCATCCTGCTATATCTGGGAATACTATAGCCAATACTTCACTAAAATTATTTTAATTCTGTTTAATAACTCTATTTTGCCAAATTCTTAAGTCTGCTATCTGTTTTTGCCTTATGAGAAATCTTATCACTATTCACCCCAGCTGACCACATTTTATATTTCTTAATATTTTTCATTAGTTGCACGACAACAGTACTCTCCAGACCCCTTCTGTATTGCTGGCTGTACATTTTCAGTCATCAGAAGAAGCAAATTTAATTTGCCTCTTCCTAATTTAACTAACTGCTCAACGCTGGAGTGCTTTAGAGCAACCATTTCAGACTTCTTTTCAGTATACTTCTGATTTCTAAATAAATAGACACCTAAACGATGATTTCATCCCACAGCTTCGAGGTCTCTTATATATATATATATATACATATATATATATATATATATATATATATATAGCCTTAGTTTCTATCCAGTGATCCACCATTTAGGTGCTCAGAACAGAAACCTACATGCCACATTCTGTTCTGGTCTTACCTCTGGTCCGATACACTTACTCTAGATTTTGAAACAAAACAAAACAAAACAAAACAAATAAAACAAAACAAAAAAACAATGTAGACAGAGAATCAGAGCAGATAAATAGTAGGGGCCAAGTATGTTATGCCTAGGGAGAGCGTGGTAGATAGAGGCAGCATAAAGTGTGAAGGTGTATACAGACTAAAGGGTAAATTATATTCAGGAGAAATAGAAAGATTCAGGTACTAAGTTCAAGGAAAGAATAGCAGGATATAAGGAGGGAGACTGTGAATGAGTCCAGAACATGTACAGCATTCTAAATGTTAAAGAATAAGACATTTATGCAGCCAACAAACATATGGAAAAAAGCTCATCATCACTGGTCATTAGAGAAATGCAAATCAAAACCACAATGAGATATCATCTAACGCCAGTTAGAATGGCAGTCATTAAAAAGTCAGGAAACAACAGATGCTGGAGAAGACATAGAGGAATAGGAACACTTTTACACTGTTGGTGGGAGTGTAAATTACTTCAGCCATTGTGGAAGATAGTGTGGTGATTCCTCAAGGACCTAGAACTAGAAATACCATTTGACCCAGCAATCCCATTACTGGGTATATACACAAAGGATTATAAATCATGCTACTATAAAGATACTTGCACACATATGTTTATTGTGGTACTGTTCACAATAGCAAAGACTTGGAACCAACCCAAATGTCCATCAATGATCGACTGGATAAAGATAATGTGGCACATATACACCATGGAATACTATGCAGCCATAAAAAAGATCAGTTCATGTCCTTTGCAGGGATATGGATGAAGCTGGAAACCACCATTCTTAGCAAACTAACACAAGAACAGTAAACCAAACACTGCATGTTCTCACTCATAAGTGGGAGTTGAACAATGAGAACACATGGACACAGGGAGGGGAACCACACACACAGGGGCCTGTCGGGGGGTGGGGGGCTAGGGGAGGGATAACATTAGGAGAAATACCTAATGTAGATGACGGGTTAATGGGTGCAGCAAACCACCATGGTACGTGTATACCTATGTAACAAACCTGCACGTTCTGCACGTGTACCCCAGAACTTAACGTATAATCATAATAAAAAAAAAGATAAGATGTCTTTAAAGAAAAATATGATGGTACTTTATTCTTACATTGAACTTGAATTAGTTGACATGGTATGTACAATAATAAATAATGATGAAAAACATCCTTGTAAATAATAAGTCACCACTGATGTGTTTTGTTATATTTAAAGCAATACTAATGCTTTTATTACAATATGGGAGACTCTTTTTTTGGTAAGTAATTAATAATCATAATTTTAGTGGACAAATGTAAAAGTTGTGAATAATGAAGAAAAGTAATGAAGAGTCTTCAGGACTTGGGTGTAAAGGGCAACAACAAAGCATTACATACATAAATTAAAAATGCATTTGTAATAAATTAATAAAATTTTGTAAAAATAAAGAAATTTTAACACAGCATTTTAACAGTGTGAAAAATTATTAAAATTCTTAGTGAACATTAGGAATATTATAAGAAATAAATAAATCTTAGCAAAATAACATTTTAATAGTGTAACAAACATTCTCAATGTTCTTAAAGACCACATTTTGACCCAAAACTAACAGCATACAAAAAATTAAGAAATAATTTTAAAAAATTGAAATTAAGAAATAATATAAGAAATTGAGAGGATATAAAATCTGTGGAACCAATCATGTGACCTTATAATATGGTTTCAGTCTCAACTAAGAATATTTTGTCTGAACTTGTGATTCACTAGGAAGACACTCCAGATGAGAATCTATTGATAAGGTCCGCCATTTAAATGTTCTAAAATTCCTTTCAGACAACTTCAAAATATATGCATGTATACTAACACACACACACACATACAGTTGTATAGCTATGTAATATGATATAAATATATATGTTTAAAATACTTATAAAAATCTTTTATCATAACAACATGCATTATTAAAAGTATAAAAGAACACTAAACATGTCTCAACATGCCCAGGCATTTATTTTTTTCCCTAAAGAATTTGTGTATTGCTTAGTAAAATATAATTTTTCAGCTTTTTACTGCATACCGTATAAATAAGTTATATGTGTTTGGTGAAGCAGTTTAACTTATTCCCATAATAGAGTAATAAATACTTATTCTTAAAAGACAAACGTAAAAATTTCAAACATGTCTGTTTATTGCTGCTTAGTCATGAAAAAGGTTAATAACTTAAAATATTCTGGAAATGTATTTGGTTTTTAAGAAATACTTAAAACATATTTTTCAAAGAGCTACATAATTATAGATAAAGTATATACTATTAATAAAACACAAACACGTCAATAAATTTGCTAATAAATCTTAAAATCCACACATCTTAAAATAGAAGGTATTAAAACTGACTCAAGAAGAAATAATCTATTTCTATAAATTTAATTATCGACATTGAATCAGTTGTCAAAAGCTTTCTCCCATCCAAGAAAAGAGAAAAAAAAAATACAAACGAAACACATATAAAAAGTAAACCTGATGATTTTACAGGTATACTCTTTGAAATCTTCAAGGAAGAGATAAATAAAATCTTATGAAAACTTTTTCCCATAAGAGAACAAAATACCTCCTTTAATAACGGGGGGATATTAACAGCCATGAACCATATCTAATGCTAACCATGAGCGATGAGAAGATGGAGCAATTGTCAGAATCCAGAGACAGAGATAATAATGTGGAGGCAGCTATCTCTCTTTTGATTGTTCAAGGGTCAATTGAATGTCCACTCTACAACCGAATTGCTCTTTGTCATAGTTCATACAGGACAGTTCTGTTCAGCTCACAGAACATGGTAAAAATAAGATCTAGAAGGGTTCACAAGAGATACATCCTACTGCTGAAAAACCTTATTTTGCAAAATTAAATATGCACACACACACACAGATATACACTTGGAAAATAGAAATTTATGAATGCTTTTTCAATTGTGTGTGTGCATGTGTATATTCTCATGAGTATATAAGAGGATGTTAACATTCAACAGGTTCTTCTATAGAAATTTATTTCTCTTTGTTTCACTTTTCATTTTGCTGTGCTAAATTATGAAGACTGAAGCTATTTTAGAGAGTGAGCATATCTCCTCATCCTTTCCCTACCATGCAGCTTAGTATGTATTTAAAATATTTCCCCACATCAATTGTGTATTTGAAGTCTGAATTCTCCCCACCCAGTCATTATAAAGAACAAGGAAAAGTTATCTGAGGCTGGAAACCAATGGAATTCCATAGTAAATGACACACAGTGAAAAACAGTAGTGTCAGAGTTGATGACAGAAAGGAAAACATCAAGATTACACATGGCTTTTTAGGAATGATTCTCGACTTACTCTGAATATGACAGAAGCCATTGGATGAATCTGATCTGAGGGGTGACCACATCTGACATATTTAAAAATGACCCCTCTGGGAAATAGAAACTAGATTTGTGAGGCAGAACAAATGTGGAAGCAAGGGAATTAGGTGATGATTATGTCAATATTCTACGAAAGAGATGATAGATAGCTGCTTGAACCAGAGTGTCTGCCAGGGATGCAGTAAACAGTGGTCAGATTTGTTCATGGATAATAAGGAGTTGGGAATATTAAAGCATTTAGTGATGGATATACAGTTGACTCCTGAACAACCCTGGAGTTAGGGGCTGAGACCTTATTATTTTTAAATCCATGTATAACTTTTGATGCCCAAAACTTTTAACTACAAATAGCATACTGCTGACCAGAGCCTTACTGATGATAACATAAACAGTTGATAGTTGATTAGCACATATTTTGTATATTATATGTATTATATACTGTATTTTTTTTGAGACAGGGTCTTCCTCTATTGCCCAGGCTGGAGTGCAAATGGAGTGATCACAGCTCACTGAAGCTTCCACATCCCAGGCTCAAGCAATCCTCCTGCCTCAGCCTCCCAAGTAGGTGGGACTGCAAACCTGTGCCACCATGCCTGACTAAATTTTGTATTTTTGTATTTTTTGTTTGTTCATTTTTGTAGAGAAGGGGTCTCCCTATGTTGTCCAGGCTGGTCTTGAACTCCTGGGCTCAAGTGAACCTCCTACGTTGGCCCCTTAAAGTGCTGGGATTAGAGGCATGAGTCACTGAGCCTAGCCTTACATACTGCATTCTTACAGCACAGTACGCTAGAGGGAGGAAAAAGTTATTAAGAAAATCATAAGGGGTTCTCCATCAGACAGAGGGACAGAGAAGAGCGCCCTGGCAGATCAGGACAGTCATTGGTAGAGGACTGCACAGAATAGCTGCAGCAATGTGGAGATAACCCTCAATGTGCAGGTGCAGGAGCCCATGAGAGTGAGAGGCTTAGGCAAGGTGGATATCAGTCTGCCTACTGGGTGGCACAGATGTTGGGCATGCAAGCAAAAGGCTTGGATTGGTTTCTGTCCTGCCGCACCATCTGGTTTCCTGGGGGGCTGCTGGGACCACGATCTTTGGAGGGGTATTCCCATACATGCCACAGTACCAGGATTTTGGGAGGACCCAGAATGCTAAGGGCTTCTCTACCTATGCACGTCTGGTGCTACTGGTGGCCAATACACTGCTGGTTTGGAAGGCATTTTGTGCTGCCTGTCCCATGGCAGAGCATACTCATGATCTTGACCTTTTTGCTGATGGAACTCTGTACTATGTCGGCCTGGAAAAGGAACCAAATATAAAACGCCAGCCTTTGCAGACTCCCATTCTTAGCACTTCTGGCACTGGGGCAGTTTCATGAGCTATGTGCACTGTGTCCTGGTCTTCACGAAGGTGACAGGGAGCCTCACTTACCTGTTCATCCACTCTGCCTGCGGAAACCCTGGACTTCCTGGCCAAGGCCACTCTGAGCGTGCAGGAGCCCTACCAGCAACGCTGGCCACCCATGCACACAGGGCACGAGAATCAAAATGGTGCTCGTGAGAACAAGTGGCGACACCTTCAAGATAGCCACAGCTTCAAGATGCCCCTGCAGTTCTCCATCTGTTGCAGGTGCTGGTGGACCTGGCCGTCCTGGGGAAGGTGTAGGCCTTCACCCGCCACCCCTAGAATGCTGCGCCCGTTGCAGCGCCCGTTGCAGCGCCCGTTGCAGCGCCCCCGGCCAGAGCCAAGGCCCTCAGAGGCGGCCGGAGCCAAGACCCTCAGAGGCAGCCCGAGAGGACCAGGAAGTGTGGCACCTGCGCAGGCGCCGGCTGGGACGCTGGGTTTCCCGGATGCCGGAGGGCGGGCACTGCGTCACCCGGCAGGCTGACAGGGGTTCTGTGGGGAGAGATGAGATGGCGTCAGGGCGTCAAGTTCTGGATCAGGACCCTGTGGAGGTCTCAGGGCAGGGGGTGGGGGCCACTGTGTTCTCCAACGCAAGCACGCGGAGAATGGATTTTCTCACTCCAAGGGGTGGAGGGGTTCAGGTATTTGTTTGTTTGTTTTGTTTTGAGGCGGAGCGTCGCTCTTGTTGCCCAGGCTGGAGTGCAGTGGCGCGATCTAGGCTCACTGCAACCTCCGCCTCCTGGGTTCAAGGGATTCTCCTGCCTCGGCCTCCCAAGTAGCTGAGATTACAGGCGTGCGCCGACGCCTGGCTAATTTTGTATTTTTAGTAGAGACCGGGCTTCCCCAAGTTGGTCATGCTGGTCTCGGACTCCTGACCCCAGGTGATCCACCAGCCTCAGCCTCCCAAAGTGCTGGGATTACAGGCGTGAGCCACTGCCCGGCTTAGGTGTTTTTAAGGTGATAGTAAAAGCGTCTTTTCCCACTTCCTCTGAAACACATAGACACACACACACACACACACCACACACACACGGCCTGAACCTGAACAGGCAAACTTCAGGTCCTGAGGGACAGCGGGCCCTCAGGAACCTTCCCTGATCTTGGTGAGTTTGTGCCCCAGCTCCCTGGATCCATCACAGCCGCATCTCTGGCCTCCTGGTGGGTTGAGGGACTGCGGACCCGGAGTGCAGACCCAGAAGCGAGAAGGAGACCTGGCCTCAGGGGTTCCCCGTGTCCCTCGATCTCTAGAGCCTTCGGCCTCAGCACGCCCCTGACTGGACACCCTGGTTGGACTGGCTTCGCCTCTGCGCCCCAGCGCGTTGGGCACCCACAGCAAGGCCTGGGTGTTCTCTGCCCCAGGTTCACGTAGAAAGGAGGCCGCAAGGACGCAGTGGTTCCCGTGCTCTCGATTTTCTGACCAGATTCGGCCTTCAGAGCAGCCACCTCCAGAGACTCGGCCCTGCCACCCTGGCGCGCGCCCGGACGCCTCGCTGCCTTGGGAGACCCTAGTGTAGACACCCCGGGGAAAGCCGGCCTGCCCGGGTCCCAGCCTAGCTGGGGATGAGCCAGAGTGTGTTCAGGAGTGTTCCAGTCAGAGCCTCCAGTTCTCGAGTCCCAGCTACCCTCGGACAGACCTGGAAGCCCTCTGGGAGGAGGAGGGGGCCGGGACTGGGCTGCGCCGACACAGCCCCAGCAACCTCCCTACGGAGATGGCGGGTGAGTCTCCCCTTGCCGAAACCCCCTTTACTCTGAGTTTCGTCCACATTGCCGGACACAGCTTTGCAGTCCATCCTTCAGGACAAAGAGAAGGCGTCGGGTCAGGGGCGGGGATGCCGGCCAGGCGCCCCAAGGATCTGCAGGGCCGCGGCTGCTGGGACGCCTTGTCGCACCCTCTGCTGCCCTGGGATCGGGGCCTGAAGCGCCCTCCAGGGCGGTGGGCGGCAGCGCAGGTGCCCCTGCCGTCCTCTGCCCGCTGCGCACCCCGCCGTCTTGGGTCCCACAGTTCAGAAGAGTCCACTGCTTCTGGTGGCTGTGGGAGCAGCTGTTCTGACTTGTCAACCCATAGTCTGCCCGCCTCCTCGTTTCCAGTTTAACACGAGGTCATATTCGTTCTTACCAGCCCTGTGCTGCCTCCAGCCGGCCCTCAGGCCCGAGGGTTCTAGGTGCTTCTCTGCGGCTCCCATAGGGGTCCTCTTTCCTTCTGGAGGGCTGAGGGGCAGCTTCCGTGTAGACGTTAACGCTGTCAGCGCCAAAACGCTAGGACTTCAGTGGGAAAATGTTCAAAGTTGTTTCATCCTCCAGAGTTTTTCTCGGGAAAAACAAACAAACAAAAACTCTTGAGTGCTTGATTGAGGATCTGGCTTAGCTCTTTGGCCTGTAAGATGCTTTGAACATCTCAATTTTTATTTCTAATGAACGGAGGTGTTTGTAGAGGTAATTGCCTGCAAATTAAAATGTCACCAATTTTAGTCACAGTTATGGTGAACGAATGTGCCGCCATGCGGCGAGTTTCAATCTTTGTGGATCCAGAAAAAAAAAATCATAAGAATGTGGTAAATATGTGCCTGAATTTTCTGGTTGAAGCTACAAATCTGTCAGTTTCCGGGGTACTTTAAAAGGAAGTTAGTGAGAACTTTGGTAGGGAATAGGGGAACAAGTGCTGTGTCCACGGAATCAACGACATTTAACAGTTGGGAAAATTAACAGGATCCAGCAAAGAATTCTGACAAGTATTTACCAGGGAAGTAAGTGAAAAATTTGAAAAGGAAATGTCCCCAAAATCAAGGAAAAAGCAGTTTTTCTAGAAGGATAAAGCGATCAGCTGTTTCAAATACTGGCAGCAGGTTATGCTGAGGACTTAGAATTCATCTTTTATTTTTTTGCATTATGAATTTTAGGGGTGATTTTGTTAGGAGTTCAAATTCATGAAAACTACTCAGTGCTACCCTTTTATAGATTACATATTCATGCTTACATTTTTTGAGTCAGATTAATAATATAAGTACAATTTTTTCTTAAGGAATCCTCCTATTGTTTTCTCTGGGACTGAGAAAACCTAACTTCATATTCACACATTTTTTTTTTAAAAGAAATGCTGAATTTTTTTCTTGAACCCTAGCTTGTAACATAATTATTGATACAGACAATAAATAAGTGTATTATTTAGCTGCAAACAAATTAATATTAAAATGTTATTATGTTATATATAAAACATAATTGCATGTGATGTGATTATTCAATTGAATTTTAGTTGATTCATAACAAAAGTCTTATTTGAAAGAACTGAGAAAATAACAAGAAGATAGATGATAAATAGACCAAAAGTGAGAATTACAGATATTAAATCTTAATACATTTAATGGGGCTATTATTTAATCCTTAACCCTCATGGTACTTCATGGTATAGAAATTATTTTATAATGATGGTTCAGTGTATTTATAATCATATGTTTATAGAGAACCATTGAAATTAATTAAAACCAAGATCATTTGATGATAATTTGTGTCATTTCTGTTAATATTTTTTATGTAGAAAACCACAGACAAGCTAATTTTGAAAATACATTAAATTCGAATTCTGTATACTAACATTCATTTAGCATAGCACTAAGACTATTTGCTTTTTAAAGTTAATATGTGATGATTACAGATTTATTTTTCCATTAATTTTCAGCTAGGAATACAGAAGATATATTTCATCCCAAATAATCTGCTAACTCTGTAGGAGATTGGTAGGGAAATATGCATGCTACTTACTGTGGCATTTCTGAAAGAACCAGCTTTCATTATTTTCCTAACCAGTCTTCACCTATCAGCTACCACTTTGGATATATATATATATATATATATATATATATATATATATATATATATGTACAACTGACTTCTTTTACATTTAATTGTACTCATGGGAGTCTATTAGTGACTCTAACTTTAATAAGAAATTTCTAATCCACAGTAGTTGTTTCTTTCTGTTTTGTTTGCTTCATTAATCATATTCAGTATATATAAGCTAACTAAATAAATAAAATTTCTATACAGTAGTTCTAAAGCTTACTATTGTGAAGGAAGTCATTTTGGATTATATCAATACATACTTTTATACATATGTACAGAAACAGATATACAAACCCCTACAACAGAAATGAGTAATGTTTTTTAAACTGAGATATCCAGTTGTACAAATTCTACCTATGTTTATTTTTTCTTTATGATTTATATATATATATGGAAGTATATTTCATTACCAGCATTATGATGTCAGTGCAATCTAGGAAAAACTAACGTACACTCACACATACAAACAAGATTGATTTGAAATATTTGTTTTGCCATGGTCTCTTTTATTGACTGGCAAGTTTCTCTATATATATGTACACACACACATGCAAAAAAAATCTTGAAGGAATCATGTAGGTCTACAAAACTTGCTTTTCTAAATTAGTAATACATGTTTTGCCAATGCAGATGTTTTCATGATGATAAAATAAAATGTAAAAGACTAAAAATAATTACATTATATTACACAAATATAATTTTGTATGAGATAATAGTAAATAGTCTCCAAATATGAAGTTAC
This sequence comes from Pongo abelii, assembly GCF_028885655.2. Classification (NCBI taxonomy): domain Eukaryota; kingdom Metazoa; phylum Chordata; class Mammalia; order Primates; family Hominidae; genus Pongo; species Pongo abelii. Next base: position 29,304,877 of record NC_071989.2, read on the forward strand.
AAAATGACATATGTGGTACACAAAAAGTAACATTTTTAAAATCTACATTGATGAAAGGGGAAAAGTATACTCAGAAATTTGAAAATTTAGTTTTTTATGGTAACTCATAACAGTAAAACATTTTTTTCAAGTCTTTAAGTTTTTCAAAAATATTTTCAAGAGATAAAAATAAAAGCTAAAGTTATAAGATATATACACACACACATATGTGTGTGTGTATGTATATATATTCTATTGATTAGCCCCAGGAGAGATGGAGACAGACAAGTGATTAGGAATGGCATAATTCAAATTCCCAGTAGAAATTGCATCATTGCATTGTTCTTTTCTGAGGAGAGGGTTTGTGATAATATTAATGAAGAAGAAGAAACTTGGCAAAAGGCCCAAGCTCAATCCAAAAAGAGCTAAAATTATGTCACATTATCTCTGGGAGAAATGGTAGGTGATGAGTAGACATAGATTTCTATGATGCATGAGGGAATTTGCCTTTGGTGAGGAAATTAACAATTATCACATTATTAAATAAACACTAAATCTGAAGCCATAACTACACAATTCTATTGAGGAAGAAAATAATTTTGCTAATACTTCTGATTTTAAATTTTTTATATAATAAACATACAACTGAAGAAAACAAAATGTTGCATTCAAATGAGCTGTTTTTAATACGGAGAAAATTCAAGCTCATCTATATAGAAATATTGGTGGGATGAAAAAATAAGTATGTTGGAGGCTGAAAACTGTTCTCCATATAGGAGTGAGAGAGAGAAAAAAAATTTCAATTACATATCTGAGATTAAAGGCAAGAATGATAAATTTTCCAAATTCGGTAAATGCATGGGGGCCAGATGCAAGCATACAGAAAACTGCTGGACATAATTCATCACTATGGAACCACAGATCAAAAGCACATTGAACTACCACCTCACACCTATTAGGACAGCTACTCTTAAAAAAAAAAAAAAAAAAGTGGGCCAGGCACAGTGGCTCATGCCTGTTATCCCAGCACTTTGGGCGGCTGAAGCGGGCAGATCACAAGGTCAGGAGTTCAAAACCAGCCTGACCAATATGGTGAAACCCTGTCTCTACTAAAAATACAAAAAAACTAGCCAGATGTGGTGGTGCACACCTGTTGTCCCAGCTACTCGGGAGGCTGAGGCAGGAGAATCGCTTGAACCCAGGAGGTGGAGGTTGCAATGAGCCAAGATTGCATCACTGCACTCCAGTCTGGGCAATAGAGGGAGACTGTCTCTCAAAAAAAGAAAAAAATAATAGTGCTGATGAAGATGTGAAAGAATTGGAAACTTTGAGCACTTTTGCCCATAATATAAACTGGTACAGGTACTATAAAAACAGTTCTTCAAAACATTAAAAATTGAAGAACAAAATGATGCAGCAATTCTACTTCTGGTTATACATGCAACATAATTGAAAATAAGATCTCAAAGTGATATTTACACACCAGTGTTCACAGCAGCAATATTCACAGTAACCAAAATATAAAATCCACCCAAGATCTATCGATGTAAGAATGAATAAAATATGATATACACATACAATGGAATATTATTCAGCCTTAAAAGAGGACATTCTAACACATTTGACAACATAGATGAAACTTGGGGACACTATTCTAAGGGAGGTAAGCCAGTTGCAGAAAGAAAAATAGCGTGTGAGTCCACACATATGAGGCATCTGCAGTAGTTCTTGAGATTACTTGCAACAATAATGTGAATATACTAAACACTACTGAACTCTAGACTTTAGAATGACTAAGAAGATACATTTTATGTTAAGTGTATTTTACCACATTTTTTTTTTTTTAAAGAAACAAGTTTCTGGGAAGCTGAGCATGTTGAATAAAACCAATTCTGTTGATCTTAGCGTTTAAAATCCTGGATGGGATATGAAGTATATCTCAGGACATTTTGGGTATTAATACTCTGCTCCCTGTATACACAGTGTATTCCTGAAAGGTTGGTATTTTTTTAAAGTAAATTATAGTCATTTATAAGCACACATTTTCATGTGAAATTTTGTATATACACAATATTGTGTGGGTTCTTTTTATGACCTTTACAAAATATTACTATAATGTGTAACATTGTAATTTTATATTCCAAGGCTCAAATTTTGAAAATGTTCATATAATGTGTAGATTTGTCCTTTATATGGGAAAGTGTTCCATTAAAATGCTGAGTTTTATATGAACATTAGCTGTTACCATACCTTTATCTTTTAAAAATCTAACAGATAGTAAATCCAAATACATTTATATTATTTTCTATTATATACCATTGAGATAATCTATTTAGATGTTAGAAAAAAATTGTTACTGATTAGGATTTTGAGTACAGATAATTTTTTGCGCTGGAAGATGAAATGCTTCCATTGCTGCTGGTCCATTATTTTTCATTTATGAAACTATATATGCTCTCAGAAATCTTATAAAAATAACACAAAATAAAATATTGAAATATTTATAAATTTAATAAATAATTCTGATTATGAAAGAATCATAAAAATAAAGAGTCCTCCTGGCAAATTATTCACATTTGTAAGTTCATGCATGTGGTGTGTGACTATTTTAGACAATCTACATAAATATAATTCAAGCTTTGGAGGTCTATTTCTACTTTACACCTCACCATAACAAAGTGGTAAGAAAATCAATAAAATAAGAAACTGGTTTCTCTAATCTGAAGTAGGTTTTATTTTTTATTTTTTATTTTTTGCCAAATATCCCACAGTAAGATAATTAGACCTAAACTGAAAATGTTGCAGGTCATGTTTTCACAAAATGTGACATTTCATGTCATTGTTATGAAAACAGTGGCACCAAATTCAATCTGCACCAATCATATTTTTATTTTAATATTTTAAGCAACACGGTTCTAATCCATCTAAATGAGTATATTTAATTTAGTAAGTTATAAAATATTTCTTAGTCATTAAAACACACAAAATATTTTTTCTGCTAAGTCTTACTAGAACTTATAGTATCTAACCTCTTTAAAATATATATAACTTTGATTTCTGTTTCTCTTAGCTTCAAGTAACTTTATAGTACTTTTTTCTTCCTAGCTAATTCTACTGTTCTTGGAAATAATAGAAAAAGAAGAATTTACCTTTGGAGTGAAAGAGTGCTGAAGCAGGACTGGTAGTCTGGTTAGGGAACATTTTACAAAATCTAGTTTAAAAAATCTAAAGAGTCTGAAGCATTGTCAGCTAGTTATCACATGTGGTACCTATGCAAATTTCCTTGAGCAGATGTTAGAAAATTCGTGAAATTCTATTCAATATGATCATTCAGAAGTTCAGTCTGGTCTTCGTAAATATAACCCAGCATAAATGATGCATAGAGCTCCTAGCTGTGCTCCTTATGTGCTGCAGTCAGATCCAACACCCCTTGGGACAAGACATCTGGAACTATATGCCATTGTGTTTGACTAATCTTTCTCCTGAATACCAGCTTAAAATTGCCCATTATTCCAAGAAATTCAGAAAATCACAAATACACACAAAGAACTAAAATAAGACATATCTTATATAGTTATATATATATACATGAAATGAAATAATTGCACAGATTTGTATATTTGAGTATGACACTAATTCTCTGTTTTTATTTCCTGCTACAAAGGTAGTCATAAAAAAATACCTATTGCAGAAATCCAATATATGATATATACTAGCAAATGTTTGGACTATGTTGAAAAATCAATAAACCTCATAATTCATTCACTAAATAACCAGATTTTTTACAGGTCTGAATTTTTAATGATTTTTCTTTGAGTTTTGCAAAGCTTTGTCTATCAATCAGAAACATTAACCAAATATATCTTAATGTAGAGATATTTTGGTAGACATTACTTGTGATCGCCAATATTTCTTTTTTCAGCCTGGGCATATAAATGTCTATACTTCTCAGCACTATTTTAGTTAGCAGGGCCATAACTAGCAATACTGATATTCTATTGACAAGAGTTTTGTAAAAATGTTTGTTTTAGTGCAATACTGTGACAAAATGAAGTGGCCGTGTTGTCTGAGGTGAATACCTGAAGTTTGACCAAGGAAATTGTGGACACAGACATGCAAGGAATGAGCCAAAGTATAATAGGTGAGTGTCCAGAAGTTTAACAGTCGAAAGAAAGAGGAAAGCTCCCTTGTGCAGAAGAAGGGTACTGGTTCCTGCATTTGTGGCGAGATGCCAATGGTTTTATAGATGAGCTTGAGGAGGTAGTGTCTGATTTACATAAGATACAAAAGATTGGTTGGACCAGGTGTGTCATTTACGTAGTGCTCAAGAAGCTGGCCATCCCACCATAATCTTTTACTATGTAGATGTGTTTTTTACCTGGCAGATGCCATGTTGTCTGTTCCCTTATTGCACACGTGGAGACAAAGAAAAGCGAAGATGGAGCTTCCATATTGGATGTGCCTGGCTGCTAGGTAGCCCTTTTCTATTGGCACAGCTCCCAGCATTCACCTGTGCAAGCTTCCAGATTGCTTATTTATGTCTGCAGCTTGATTTTTTAGGCTGGTTTTTGTTAGAAAAGCAATGATTTGGGAGCTGCTTTTTCTTAAAAGGGAAACCTTGCCAAAGACTCTCTTACCCTCACTAACTGCCTAAACAATTTCTTTTTAGCTCCTGTATCAAAAATATATAGTATTTTTACTTTTGGATAAATTTGCAAGTATCATATATGTCTACTGAACCTAAAGCTTTTGGGATAAATGTTGGAAAACACATTTTATAGGCCATGTTGGTTACTATTGGCTGCATTCGACGAAATATCATAAGCAAGAGATAAGCTTGGGGGCTAAGAGGAAGGCCAATTTTCACACAGAAATGAGAGAGTAAAGATAGGCTAAACATGTAGAGACTTGTTGCATTAGAATACCTGACTGGTTTGAATCCCCAGAAGGTAAAAAATGAAGTATAAGAACTTAAGTAACATTTGAATAAAAAACCTTTAGTATAATATAGTGCTCGAATGCAATAATTAGTCCAAGAGCTGGAGCCATTAAAATTGCTTGGCCAGGTGTGGTGGCTCACACCTATAATCTCAGCACTTTGGGAGGCTGAGGCAGATGGATCACCTGAGGTCAGGAGTTCGAGACTAGCCTGGCCAAAATGGTGAAATCGCGTCTCTACTAAAAATACAAAAAAGTTAGCCAGGCATGGTGGCAGTTGCCTGTAACCCCAGCTACTCAGGAGGCTGAGGCAGGAGAATCACTTGAACCTGGGAGGCGGACGTTGCAGTGAGTCGAGGTCGTGCTATTGCACTCCAGCCTGGGCAACAAGAGTGAAACTCCATTTCAAAAAAAAAAAAGAAGAAGAAGAAGGAGGAGGAAGAGAAGGGGCGGAGAGGAAGAGGAAGAAGAAGAAGAAGGAGGAGGAGGAGGAGAAGGAGAAGAAGAAAATTGCTTGATGAATGAAAGTGCTTATGGGAAAGTTTGGGTCACAGGTATTGTATTAGTTTCCTAGGACTGCTGTAACAAAATACCACAAACTTACAACAACGAAAATTTATTCCTTCACTGTTCTAGAGGCTAGAAGGTGCTAAGAACGTTGGTTTCTGCTGGAGTCTCTGAAGGGAGAATCTGTTGCATAACTCTCTCCTAGCCCTAGTGATTGACAGCAATCCTTGGCAAGTAGACACATTGCTAATTTCTGCCTCCATTTTCACATAGCATTATTGTTTGTCTCTGCATGTCTTTGTCTCTTATAGAAACACCAGAGATTAAATTTGGGGTCAGTCTTAAATCTTAAAACAACTTCTTAACTTACATCTTATTTTTATTTGCAATGTCCCTATTCCCAAATAGGGTCACATACCTGAGATTGGGAAATAAACATACCTTTTTGGAGTACATGTTTCAACCTATGACAGGTCTAGTCATCTAATTGAAGCCCAGCAGGCTCCAAGTAACTGCCATAAGTTGAGAAAAAGGAACATGGGTTAGAAAGATAAGTAAATTAAGCTGGTAAATAATGTCATATAAAGAGTTTGAGTGTTGTTATTGTTCATGGGGCCAATGAGAAGCAAACAAATTAGAAGCCAATCCCGTTTTGTTTATTCATTTTGTTTTATTTTTTGAGACAAATGTTGTGGTATGTTTAATGGAAATATGTTTTACCCATCAGTATTTCCCTGGAAAATATAAGCTATGAAATCTTATTATACTTAATTATTTTGTCCTTCAGTGTTCCTGCTTTTAAAGTGTAAACAGTAATGATACACATTTCAAATTTCAGAGCACTAAAAAATCTAAAGATGTGGCTAGGCACAGTGGCTTATGCCTGTAATCACAGCACTTTGGGAGGCTGAGGCGGATGGATCACCTCAGGTCAGGAGTTCAAGACCAGCCTGGTCAAAATTGTGAAACCCCATCTCTACTAAAAATACAAAAATTAACTGGGCCTGGTAGCAGGCGCCTGTAATCCCGGCTACTCAGGGGGCTGAGGCAGGAGAATTGCTTGAACCTGGGAGGTAGATGTTGCAATGAGCCAAGATCACACCACTGCACTCCAGCCTGGGCAACAGAGCGAGACTCCATCTCAAAAAAATAAATAAAATAAGAAACAACAAAAAAACTTAAAACATGTGAAGGAAGCCTTAGGATAATGCCTGACAAATAGTAACGTTTTGATAAATGTTGGCCATTCTTGCCATAGTATAAGTTATACCTATACCTATGTCTACACGTTTAAAATTAAAGATGGGATAAATTGTGCAACAAACATACTTGACATCTCAGAGGCTTATCATACTAAAGCTGCTTTCTCACAAAAAAATGTCTGCTTCATGTCAATCAGCACTGTAAGGTCACATCTGTGGTATGTATTGGGACTATGCTATCCTTGGGAGCTGCACTCTTTTCTCAGTCAACCTGCAATCTTGGGTGTCTAAATCTCAAACACTAAAAAGGCCTGTGTTTTTTATGGCAATACATATGTATTATTTAGTTACTGCTCTGTAAGAAACCCACTGATTTCTATGTGTTAAAATAATAATGGTCTTACTCAGGATTCTGTAGGTTGGTAGTTTAATGAAGGATTAGTTGGAGATCATTGTTCTAGTGTTGGCTGATTTCAGGTAAGTGTCTTCTTGCGTCAACAGTCTGTTGGATGGGTTGACTTGAGACCAACTGATGTAGGCTGGTATTAGCTGCAATTCTTCAGCTCTGCTCCATAAGGCTCTATGATGTTTACCTAAGTTTTTTTTTATGCCAAAGACAGAGTTCCACCACGTTTCTGTTAGCCAAACAATACTCACTGTATAGGGAAGTAGACATCACCACTTGATAGGAAAAAACTAGAAAGCCGCAGTGTAAAAACTTACCACAGAATCTAACTAGGAACAAATATAGACCTCTCTTGAGACAAAAATAAATGGGGAGAAATTAGGACTTCCAACCTAGTTAATAGAATTTCCCGAACTAAGACCTTTTAGAATAAAAAATCATATTTATTTAAAGTCTTTTTTACATCTGGCCCTAATGTTTATACAAAATTCTTGTTCTTAAATACAGTATCATTTTTGTATTTAACAATATCACCAAAGTGGCATTTGATGGCATTTTTAAATACTAAATATACTTTAACAAATTAACACCAAATAAAGGCTTAAAAACAACAAAAATTTATTCATCTTACACTTCTGTAGGTCATAACTCCTAAAATCTAGGTATTGGCAGTGTTGTGTTCCTTCTGGATGCTTTAGGGAACATTCTGCTTTGGCTTTTCCAGAAGAGGCCACCTACATTCCTTGGCTTATGGCCTTTCATCTCTGACCTCTATTTCTTTCATCACATCTCTTTCTCTGACTCTGAACCATCTGACTACCTCTTTTAAGAACTTTGTGATTACACTGGGGCATCCAGATAATCCAGGATAAACTTCACATCTCAAGGTCTTAATTTAATCACATTCACAATGTCTCTTTAGCCCTGTAATGGAACATGTACCCAGGTTTCAGAGATTCATATGTGAACATAAGTGCAGGATTAGAATTCTGCCTACTAAAAATATCGCATTATAGAATTGAGCTTTTAGAAGAGCAGCCTGTGGTGTAGATGTTTCTAAGTATCTATGTTTATGGTACATAATACTGCTGCTGTTTTGGGTTATGGTATCTTTCTATACACATAGAAATTGAAAGAAGCCCCATATAGGAATTTATTTTTAATGGTAACATTCATCATTGGCCTTCACCTTAAACATTCTCGGTTATTTTTCTGGAAATGACAATTTTAACCATGTTAATATTCAAAATAAAAATGATGGATAGTAAAAACTCTAACAATGTAATATGAAGATCAAAATAAGAAATTTAAAATATTTAATGTGACATTTTCTTAACTCCAACTTAAAAGAAAACCCCATTCACAGAAAAAAAAGGTTGCTTAGTTGCAGTATCCTTCAAAAGTGCTATTATCATTTAAATAAAACTCCTAGAAATGTGTCCTTTAAATTTGCCTTTGCTCTTCCAGTCTTGATTATAAAACATAAGGTTGTGCAACCAATAACTTCTGGAGTTAAGGAGATTTATTTTTTATAACTTTTGATAACTTTTCCTTCATGTAAAACCTCTGAGGCATTTAGGAATAAAACATGAAATTTCAATAAGTCCCTTTCATATAAGCATTGTATGCTTCATACTACTTTATTAGACAATAATACTGGATTTTGGTAGCTTTTGTTTCTCTCATTCTTGTCAGACTAATAGTTATCAATATTACAGTGTGATTAATCTAAGACAAAACTGAACTAAATTGTTTGTGATGTGTTAGTAAGAGTTATGCCAAAACTTGAACTCAGCAAGCTAAAAAAGATTTACCTATTTGGTGGTAGGAAAGAAAATCAAAGCTTTTCCTTCTTTGGTATTACAACTCAAAACTATGTTTTACATAAAGCAACATCTGAAAGCACAAAGGCAAATAACATTGTTATGTGATATGGTTAGGATTTGTATCCCTGCCCAAATCTCATATAGAATTGTTACCCCCAGTGTTTGAGGAGGGGCCTGGTGGGAGGTGATTGTATCATGGGGGCAGATTTTCCCCTTGCTGTTCTCATGATAGTGAGTGAGTTCTCATGATACTGAGTGAGTTCTCATGATATCTGTTTGTTTAAAACTGTGTAGCACCTCCCCCTTCACCTCTTCCTCCTGCTCCAGCCATGTAGGATGTGCCTGCTTCCCCTTTGCCTTCTACCATGATTGTAAGTTTCCTGAGTCCTTCCCAACCATGCTTGCAGTAAAGCCCGCATAACCATAATCCAATTAAACCTATTTCCTTTATAAATTACCCAGTCTCAGGTAGTTTTTTATAGCAATTTGAAAATGGACTAATATAGAAAATTGGTACAGAGGAGTGGAGCATGCTATATAAAGATACCTGAAAATGTGGAAGCGACTTTGGTATTAGATGATCGGCAGAGGTTGGAACAGTTTGGAGGCATCAGAAGAAGACAGGAAGATGAGGGAAAGTTTGGAACGTCCTAGAGATTTTTTAAACTGTTGTAACCAAGATGCTGATAGTAATATGAATAATGAAGTCCAGGCTTGAGGCAGTCTTAGTTGGAAATGAGGAACTTATTTGGAATGAGAGGAAAGGTAACTTTTGTTATGCCTTAGCAAAGAAGTTGAAGGCATTGTGGCCCTGCCCTAGGGATCTGTGGAACTTTGATTTTGAAAGAGATGATTTAGGGTATCTGGCAGAAGAAATTGTTAAGCAGAAAAGAGTTCAAGATATGTCCTGGCTGCTTCTTACAGTGTATGCTCCTATGCCTGAGCAAAGAGATGATCTGAAACTGAAATGTATATTTAGAAGGGAAACAGAAGATAAAAGTTTGGAAAATTTGCAGCCTGACCATGTGTTAGAAAATAAAAACCCACTTTCTGGAGAGGAATTCTAGCTGGTTGCAGAAATTTGCAAAAGTAAAGAGGAGCCCCATATGTTAATAGCCAAGACAATGGGGAAAATGCCTTGAAGGCATTTCAGAGACCTTCAGCGTAGCCCCTCCCATCACAAACCTGGAGGCCTAGGAGGGAAGAATGGTTTCAAGGGCTGGGCCCAGGGCCCTGCTGCCCTGTGCAACCTAGGGACACTACTCCCTGCATGCCAGCCACTCCAGCTTCAGCCTTGGATAAAAGGGCCCCAGATATATTTCAGACTGCTGCTCCAGAGTGTGAAAGCCCTAAGCCTTGGCAACTTCTATTTGATATTAAGCCTGTGTGTGCACAGAGGGCAAGAGTTGAGCCTTGGAAGCCTCCACCTAGATTTCAGAGGATGTATGGGAATGCCTAGATGTCCAGGCAGAAGTCTGCTGAAGGAGTGGAGCCCTCATGGGGAACCTCAACTGGGACAGTGCAGAGGGGATATGTGGGGTGTGAGTCCCCACACAGAATCCCCACTGGGGCATCATCTGTTGGATCTGTGAGAAGAGAGCCACCATCCTCCAGATCCTGGAATGGTAGATCCATTGAAAGCTTGCATTGTGCACCTGGAAAAGCCACATACACTGAATGCAAGCCCATGAAAATAGCTGAAGGGGCTGTACCCTGCAGAGCCACAGGGATAGAGATACACAAAGCCTTGAGAGCCCACTGCTTACATCATTGAGGCCTGAATGTAAGACATGGATTCAAAGGAGATTACTTTGGAGCTTCAAGGTTTAATGACTGCCCTGCTGGGTTTCAGACTTGCATGGGGCTTGTAGCCTCTTTGTTTTGGCAGATTTCTCCCTTTGGAAATGGGTGTATTTACCCAATGCCTGTACCCCCATTGTGTCTTGGAAGTAACTAACTTGTTTTTGATGTTATTGATGTTACAGGCTCCTAGGCAGAACGGACTTGCCATGTCTCAGATGAGACTTTGGACTGTGGGATTTTGAGTTAATGCCGAAATGAGTTAAAATTTGGGGGACTGTTTAGAAGGGAAGATTGTATTTTGCAATGTGAGAAAGACATGAGATCTGGGAGGGGCCGGGGCAGAATAATATGGTTTGAATTTGTGTCCCCATGCAAATCTCATGTCAAATTGTAAACCCCAATGTTTAACTTTAGATCATGGGGGTGAATCCCCTGTCACTTTCTTGTGGCAGTGAGTGAGTTCTGAGATACTGTTGTTTAAATGTGTGCTTCTTCCTCCTGCCCCAGCCATGTAGGATGCACCTGCTTCCCCTTCATCTCCCACCATGATTTTAAGTTTTCTGAGTCCTCCCCAGCCATGCTTTCTGTACTGCCTGGAACTGGGTGCCAATTAACTGACCCCTCTTTTTTTTAATAAATTACCCAGTCTCAATTAGCTCTTTATAGCAATGTGAGAACAGACTAATACAGTATGCTTTTTAAATATAAGGATTGTTTTATAAATGTCATTTTATTTTTGTGTATCAAGGACTACTTAAAATAATAGACTAAACATTTTAACCAATGAATAATTTCAGATTATTTCTTGCTGTTCTTTCTCTTGAATGAAGGCAATTAACTCTACTCTGATAGGGCCTATTATTTATCAAGGTATGTAACACACAGGACATTGTTCATTGTCTATATTTCTTTAGATGTCACTTTTCCTGAAAAATAAGTTAGGCATGTGGAAATTTTAGCATACAAACAATATTAAAATATACTACCAAGAAAATCATACTATCTTACCTGTAGTAAGAAAAATATTTTACATATAAAACATTTGATCTGGTAAAATTTAGGTGATTATTTGCATGTAAATGTCCTATTTATCATATGGATGATGGAGAATATGTAAAATATCCTGGGGGCACACTATAGGATACTATAAAGCAGTTTGAAGCAATATATCAGATATATACAGAACAATATGAATAAATATATATGTGTGTGTGTGTGTGTATACTCATATGTGGTACTGAGGAAAAAGCAAATAATGGAATAAGATATATAAAATAGTTTACATGAAAATTAATTTGTAAACATACAAAAGAGTATTAAATTTATTGTTAAAATATATAAAATAAATGAACATATATCAAACCTCTAGGAATAGTGGTCTTTAGGTTGTAGGGAATTGGGAATAAAAATAAACAAACTAAAATAAAAAGACAATAAACAGTAAATAAATGAATATAAATAAATGACTAAAACAACAGAAGTGTCTTGCATAGACCAGTGCAGATTAAACACAATTTGTCCACTTAAATTCCATCCATGGCTCTTAGTCAAATATTGGTGCAATAATAATATGTGACTAACAATTTATAAAATCTCAATGGCTTACAAAAGTAAACAATCATTTGGCCTGTGGTTTTGCAGGTGAGATAGAGCAGCTTAATTTCAAGCTATTGTTAAACTTCAGGTGTCTTCCCATTCTCTGTCGTCCAAAAATGACCCAAGGTGTGGTTTTTTAATAGCAAATAATAGAAGCACAAGTGTGCAGACAAAATCTCCAAGCAAATTTAAAGGCTTTGTTCTCATTTATTCACTACTATTTGATTTGTCAAATCATGTCACATGGCCTAGCTCAATGTGTCAGCCTGAGTCTGTCAGTGATGTATATTTCACATCTACTGGGGCAGTGTTATGTTACATGGTGAAGATTATATGTACGATATATATAGCACACACATACACATACATATATGTGTGTTGCTGTTTCCCAGAAACAGTGTATATGTGTATTACTGTTTCTCAGAGTTGAGGAGTGGAAAACTGAGAACAATAATTTTATTTTTCACAGGATGCATATACCCTGATACCACAATTGAAAACAAACACATTTATACAAAGTTATAAAAAAGGAAGAAATAATAATATTCAAAGATTTTCAAAAATAAATAAGACAAAATACACTTTTAAATGGGGCTTCTTCTGTTTGAAGCCCTTTTCTGATGTGTGTTTACTCATGGTAAAGGCAATTGCCTCTTTCATTTGATCATTTTTCTTTCTCTTTAAGCAAGCACTGTAGTTTCTCTCTTTTAAATTATTTTTTCAGGTTACACACATCACCAAAAGGGCTTTCCAAATTATGGACCTCTTTCTTGTGTCATAATCTGAGACTTCCCATCCTTCAGTGCCTCTGTATGTCATTTATAAGGAATAACAGCAAAATCTATAAAAAAGGCACAAGGGCTCACATAATGTGTTAATTAGTGTGTATTAGTGTGTGTGTGTTTAAAAAAGCAAATAAGCAACATATAGTAATAACTGGTTATTCACTCACTTAAAGCAACATATTTGATAACATTGTCCACTATTATACACTTTTTAGAGATCTCCAAGTACTTATGATCTGTCCAGTAATATTGTGATTCTTTAAGGCATTAGAGAATGTACTATAATTGATAGTTTTACCTAATTTCATGTGAAATATTTTATTTCTAGCTTCTTGGGGTTTCTCTGTGAACATTCCTACCCATTTATGGAAAGGCTACTTTCCTAATTTTGCTATGTTTTCCATTATTTCCTTAAAAATACTTTTAGTATTTTTCATTTGAATTATGCTCTTGGTTTTTCTTATAAGTCCTTTAAGGTGGCTTTTTAAAGTTCATAAGTTCTGCACAATATTATTTGACTCCTTATGAATTATATCTTATACAACAAACCTCCACACACAGACACACATGTATTCATATACATTCACAGATGGATATTTTAAAACAGTTAAGATATTTCATTACATAGTCACAACTTGATCTCTGCTTGTCTACTTTCTTTATTCAATCCACTGTTGAAGGGCACTTAAGTTGATTCTGTGACTTTACTGTTATAAATGGTGCTGCCATAACTGTACAAGTGCAGGTTTCTTTTTGATAAAATGATTTTTTTTCCTTTCATAGATACACAGGATTCAAATTGCCATGTTGAATGATAATTCTATTTTTAGTTCTTTGAGAAATGTCCATACAGTTCTCCAAAGAGATTGTACTAATTTATGTTATGACCAACAGTATATGACTGTTCCCTTTTCTCTGTATCCTCACCAACACTTGTAATTTTTTGACACTTAAATAATAGCTAATATGACTGGCACAAGATGGTATCTTACTGTGGCTTCAATCTGCATTTCTCTGATGATTAGTTATGTTGAGCATTTTTTGTGTGTTTGTTGGCTGCTTGTGTGTCTTACTTTGAGAAATCTCTGTTCATGTCCTTTGTTCAATTTTTAATGAGGTTATTTGTTGTTTCTTGTTGAATTGTTTGAGTTCCTTATAGATTCTGGCTATTCGATCTTGGTTGCATTCATAATCTGCAAATTCTCTCATTCTATAAATTGCTTATTTACTTTATTTATTTATTTTGCTTTGCAGAAACTCTTTAGTTTAAGTCCTATTTGTCCATTTTTATTTTTTGTTATGTTTGCTTTTGAGGTTCTAGTCATAAATTATTTGCCTTGGCCAATATCCAGAACAATTGTTCCTAGATTTTCTTCTATTACAGTTTTAGGTCTTACATGTAAGTCTTTAATATGTCTTGAGTGAATTTTTATGTATGGAGACATAGGGTCCACTTTCATTCTCCTGCATACAGCTAGCCAATTATCCCAGCATCGTTTATTGAATAGGATGTCCTTTTCTCATTGTTTATTTGTGTAAACTTTGTCAAATGTCAGTTGATTGTAGGTATGTGGCTTTATTTCTAGGCTCTATTCTGTTCTATTGACTTTTGTGTCTATTTTTGTACCGGTATCATTCTGTTTTTGTTACTATAACCTTGTGGTATAGTTTGAACTCAGGTAACAGTGATGCCTCCGGCTTTGTTCTATTTTGCTTAGGATTGTTTTGGCTATTTGAGTTCCTTTGTGGTTCCATTTGAACTTTAGAACTTTTTTTTCTAATTCTTTGAAAAATGATGGTGGCATATTGACAGGAATTCTGTTGAATCTCTAGATTACTTTGGGCAGTATGTTTGCTTTAATGAGATTTATTTTCCAGTCTGTGAGCATGGGATATCTTTCTATTTGTTTGTGTCATCTGTGATTTCTTTCATCGGTGTTTTATGGTTCTTCTTGTAGAGGTCTTTTACCTCCTTGGTTATATGTATGCCTAGATTTTTTTTTTGTTTGTGTGTTTGACTATTTTAAATGGGATTGAATTTTTTACTTGTTACCAACTTGAGTGGCAAACAGATAAAAATGCAACTTATTATTGTATGTTAGTTTTGTATTCTGAAACTTCTCTGAAGATTTTTATTAAGTCTCAGAGTCTTTGGAAGAATCTTTAGGGTTTTCTAGGTATGAGATAATGTCATCAGTAAACAGAAATAATGTGACTACATCTTTTCCAATTTGGATGTCTTTTGTTTTCTTTTCTTGCCTGATTGCTCTGGCTAGGACTTCCAGTGCAATGTTAAATAGGAAAGGAGAAAGTGGGCATCTTTGTCTTCTCCCAGTTCTTAGAGGAAATTCTTCCAACTTTCCCCATTTGGTATAATGTTGGTTGTGGATTTGTCATATATGGCTCCTATTATTTTGAGTTATATTTCTTCATTGCCTAGCGTGTTAAGGGATTTCATCATGAAGAAGTGTTGCATTTTATTGAATGTATTTTCTGCATCTACTGATATGATCCTATGGCTTTTGTTTTCAATTCTGTTTATGTGGTGAAAGGCATTTATTGATTTGCATGTGATGAACCAAGCATTTATCACTGGGATAAAACTTATATTATCATGTTGGATTATCTTTTCGATATGTTGTTGGATATGGCTTGCTAGGATTTTGTTAAGGTGTTTTGCATTTCTGTTCATGAGGGATATTTGCCTGTAGGTTTATTTCTTCTTGGATCTTTGTTTGGCTTTGGTATCAGGATAATACTGGTTTTATAGAATTAGGGAGGAATCTCTTCTCAATTTTTTTTGAATAGCTTTTGTAAGATTGGTACCAGCTGTTCTTTGTACATCTGATAAAATTCAGCTGTGAATCCATCTGGCCTGGGCTTATTTTTGTTACTTTTTTTTATATTGCTGATTAAATTTTATTACTCATTTTTGGTCTGTTCAGGATTTCTGTTTCTTCTTGATTCAACCTTGGAATGTTGTAGGTTTCCAGAAGTTGATCCATTATTTCCTCTAGGTTGTATAGATTGTGTGCATAGAGATGTTCGTAAGAGTCTCTGAGGATTTTTTGTATTTCTGTAGTATTAATTGCAATGTCCGCTTTATTATTCCTGGTTGTGCTTATTTGAATCTTCTCTCTCTCTTTCTTGGTTAATGTAGCTAGCGGTCTATCAATTATTTTTACTCTTTCAAAGAACCAACTTTTTATTTCACTGATCCTTTGTATGATTTTTTTTCCCAATTTTATTTAGTTTTGCTTTGATTTTTGTTATTTCTTTTCCTTTGGTAGCTTTGGTTTTGGTTTGTTCCTGTTTTTCTAGTTCCTTGAGGTGCAAGGTTAGGTTGTTAATTTAAAATCTATCTTTTGAATGTAGGCATTTAATGCCATAAATTTTCCTCTTAAAACTGCTTTTGGTGTATCCCAGAGTTTTTGGTATGCTATGGCTGTATTTTCATTTGTTTCCATTTAAAAAACATATTCTGCCTTAATTTTGTTTTTTACTCAAAAGTCATTCAAGAGCAAATTGTTTAGTTTTCACATATTTGTGTGTTTCAAGAGCTCCCCTTTGTATTGATTTTTTACTTTATGACACTTTGGTCCCAGAAGATACTTGATATAAATTTGATTTTTTTGAATGTATTGAAACTTGCTGGAGGGCCAAGCATATGGTCAGTTTTGGAGAATGTTTCATATGCAGATGAGAAAAATGTATATTCTGTGTTTGTTGGTTGGCATTTTCTGTAGACGTGTATTAGGTCTATTTAGTCAAGAGTCCAGTTTATGTCCGTAGTTTATTTGTTGGTTTTCTGCCTTGATGTTATGTCTAGTGCTGTCAGTGGGATGATGAAATCCCTCACTATTATTGTATGGCCACCCATCTATTTTACTAGGTCTAGTAGTGTTTGTTTCCTAAAACTGGATACTCTGAGGTTGGGTGTATATACATTTAAGATAGACAAATCTTGTTGAATTAAAATCTTTATTATTATGTAATGCCCTTCTTTGTATTTTTTTTACTGTTGTTGACTTAAAGTCTGTTGTATATCATATAGTAATAGCAAATCCTGTTTTATATTTTCCATTTGCATGATATTTCTTTTTTCACCCATTTACTTTGAGTTTATGAGTGTTTTTATACATTAAATTGGTCTCTTGCAGAAAGCACATGGTTGAATCTTGCTTCTTATACAGTTTGCCAATTTATATATTTTAAGTGGAATATTTAGGTTATTTACATTCAAGGTTAATACTGAATGTGAGTTTTTGTTCTTGTCATAATGTTGTTAGCTAGTTGTTGTAATCTCAATTGTGTAATTGCCTTAGAGGGTCTATAAACTTTGTATAATACTTATGTGTATTTTTATGGTGTCAGGTATTGTTCTTTTGTTTCCATGCTTAGGACTTCTTTGAGCATTTTCTGTAAGACCAACTTAATAGTGACATATTCCCTTAGCATTTGTTTGTCTGGTAATGAGTTTATTTCTCCTTCATTTATAAAACTTAATTCAGCAGGGTATAAAATTCTTGGTTGTCATTTTTTTTTAATTCAAGAAAGCTAAAAATAAGCCCCCAGTCTCTTCTGGTTTCTAAAGTTTCTGCTGAGTCCACTGTAAGTCTGATGAGATTTCCTTTATAGGTGATTTGACATTTCTCTCTAGAAGATTTTAAGATTTTTTCTTTAGTGTTGATTTTGGGTAATCTGATGACTACATAGCTTGATGATGTTTGTCTTGTATAGTATCTTCCAGGTGTTCTCTGAGTTTCCTATTTCTGGAAGTCTATCTCTCTAAGAAGATCAGGGAAACTTTCTTGAATTAATTCCTCAAATATGTTTTTCAAATGTCTTACTTTTTCTTCTTCTCTCACAGGAATGTCTATATGTCACAGATTTGTTTGCTTTGCATAATCCCATATTTCTTAGAGGATTTGTTCATTTTTAAAAATTATATTTTCTTCTTTTTGTCTGACAAAGCTAAATTTTAAAACCAATGTTCAAGATCTGAAATTCTTTCTTTTACTTATTCTACAATATTATTAAAGATCTCAACTCTATTTTGAAATTCATTTAGTACATTTTTTGTTTTGTATAATTTCTGGATTTTTAAAAGAGAATTATCTATCTCATCTCTTATAATCCTGAATTGGTTTTCTGGCTTCCTTGTGTTGTTCTTCAACTGTCTCTTGGATTTCATAGAGCTTCCTTATTGTATTTTAAACTATTTATCATTTCAGAATTTTCATTTTGGTTAGGATTCATTTGTAGAGACTTAGTGCAATTATTTGAAGGTGACAAACACTGTATCTTTTTGTATGGCTGCTGCTGGCGTTCTTGCACTAATTCCTTCTTATATGAAATAGCTGTCACCCCTCATTTTGTGATTTGCTAGCATTTAGATGAAACTTTTAAATTTTTATTCTGTTTTTCCCTTCATAATATTACCGTGGTGTATGTTGTGTAGAATTATTTGACTTAATTTCTGGGTATTTTCAGGGGGCCAAGGCTCTGTATGCATTCCTTGGTATGGATAGCTACTTTGTGGTGGCTTTCTTGCATGCTGCTTGTTGAAGTGGCATATTGGATTATGAGCCTACACACTCTATTTTGTAGGGCTTGGGGTATGTGTACGGAGGTCTCAGTGAACTTATCTCAAACACTACCACTGTGTTCTTTTGCCAGCAGGTTTTTTTCTATTTGGTCTTGTAGTGAGTCTATAGTCCAGTAAATTGCACTTAAGAGTACGATATGGTTCTTCCACGGGCAGCCCAATCATGAGTGGAGGCAGCAGCCCTGATGGGGGTTGGAGGAGAGTTCATGTGGGGATATGCTGAGGTCTCAGGGGGAGCATTAAGGGGACTAAATCAACATATCTTCCTGGGAAGGCAGGAATGTGGTCCACTTTCCTATCACACCCTGTCACAGGGATCATGACCTTTAGTTCATGTAGACACTGTCCTTTGGCTCCCTGCTACAGTGCAACTGAGATCCATAAAAATTTCCTTCTGGCAGCTACCACTGAAATGGCCTGAGTGCAGCACTACAAAACATGCTGGAAATTCTCTTTCCAAGTGTACCTGTGCCATCCCCCAGCAGGGAAAGTCTGTTGTACCTGCAACAGTGGATAGGGAGAGCAGTAGATGACCCCTAATTCACTTCCATTCCTGGCCACTCGTGCTGACCCTTCAGGGATTAGCACCACACTCATGTTTTCTTTGTCCCAGGAGGTGTTTGGTGGGTCATGCTCCCCACTAGGGACTGCCCACACCAAAGGCTAAACCTCCAGTGATCTTGCAGCTCCCCAGGATCCCGTGAGTACACTGTGGTTGCCAAAATCAGAGTAGGTTCTGGTTATGTTTGTGGGGGATCTGGTGATGTGGAGACACAAGGGTAGGTTTCCCAGGTAGAACAGTTGCACAAAATGAGTGCACAACCACAGTGGCACCCATTAACCTAGTTTGGGTCTGAAGGAAGTGCAAATTCACCTGCATGAACTGGCCACCCAGTGCTCTATCCCCAGGAAGTACCCAAATCACCACCAACAGTGTTGCCTGGGATTGCAAGGCCAGAGGGGATTCCCAACATTTTGGTAGTCAACAGTATGTCTCAGGAGTGAAGGGAGTAATGAAACCTCCTCATCTGCCCTTTCTCTGGGACTCCAGGTTCCTTAGCGGTCAATCTCTGCCAAACTCTTGTACTTTCCTTTTCTACGTCTCAGCTTCTACCCAGAGGCTTTCCAACAGGTGCCAGCCCTCTTTCCTTAGTTTTCTATTCAAATAATGACAGTTCACCTTTCACTTTGTGTTTCTTTCTGAAGAAAATTGACATCTGATGTATCTACTCAGTGATCTTGAAAAAAATTTAAAAATAAAAATAAATTTTAAACTGAATTTTTAAAAACATTTCTTCAATGAAAATATGTCCTTAATCTATTAAAATACTTATTAGATATTTACTAATTAATTCCCAAAATTTCTAAGAGTGTGTCTCATATTTTACTGAAGATTAATCTCATTTAATGATTAACTTAGTATTACACAGAATTTGCATTTTCTTAAACAATTTTATGTAATAAAAAGCCTTTAATTACTTAGCATGGTAAAAATTCCCAAACCACTCAACTGACCAAATCCTCAACAAAGTGTCGTTATCATGATTTTTTCCCACAATTTATTTAGTGCATATAAATCATTTTCATTCTGAGCACCAAATTCTCAGGTTTTAATCCTGATAGGTATAAACAATCTTAAAAACTATGGGGTACAATGATTTATATTATTTATATCAGATACTGTGGCCTTCACTCAAAATAGGGGGAAAACTGACTTAGTTTTTCTGCTATCTCCTTTATGATAAATGATAGGCATTAGATCACAATCTGTTTTCTTTACTTTCAAAAATTCAGTTTTGAATTACTTTCCCTTGACTGACATTAGAAGTCATTTTATGCTAAGTAGTACTTTGTTTTTCTTTTTACATGTTGAGTGTGCTGCTATAGATAATTCATTAGTATACTGCATCATGACTAAACAGGAATAATGGTGAGAACCATATTAAGTATTCAACCATTATAATAGGATAACTGTGGAATGCTAAATCATCATCTTTCTTTAGGAGAGCAAGTTATCTCAGCTTGAACTGCTCATTAAAATGATTTCTTCCACCTTATCATGTAGAGTGCCTGGCACATAATAAGTTCACACTAATTGCTGATAAACTCATAAATCAATTAATTATAGTAGCTACTAATAAATGGTTAAATATTCTTTGGGAGTAATTTCTGTAATGTTCAAAACATTAAATGTTATGCACTTTATAAGGGGAGTGCACACAAAGACACACACTCACATACACACACTAGATTGTGCTTTCCATTGAGCAGTCACTGAAGATGCAAATAAGAGGGTTTTTTATATACACTACAGAAACCAAATGGGGCTTAATGGGACTAAAGGCCAACATAGTCAAGGTGTGATGAGTATACGTAATTTTTTTTAACTTTTGTTCCTGCTCTAATTTCATTGTCTATTCCTGCTTCTCATTTTTAAACTAAGAACAATCACTTGCTTTTTTTGGCAATAACTTACTAAATGATTAAACATTAATTATGGGTCAGGCAGAAGTTTTTATGAATACATTTCTTACATTTTTCTGTACCAAAATGTGTCTCCCCAAAATTCATACGTTGAAGCCCTAACCTCCATGTGAATCTTTCAGAGATAGGGCCTAATTTAGGAAGGTGGTTAAAGTTAAATGAGGTTCCAGGCTGGTGCCTTGATCCTTCAGAACTGGTGCCCTTCAAGGAGTAAAAGACACCAGAGACCTCTCTCTGTCTACCGTGTGAGAAGACAATGAGAAGGTGATCTTCTGAAAGAGAGATCACGAAAAAGAGACCTCCACGAGAAACTAACTGCTGCAGAAACATTCAGCTTAGACTTTCCTGACTACAGAACTATGAGAAGGTAAAATTTCTGTTGTTTAAGCCAACATCTAATATCAAATAACTTAGTAAGGACAAATAAAGCAGATTAATTGTTATCACCCTCTGGCTAGCACTAAAGTTTTCATTGCTATTGTAATTTCACTTTAAATGTTCAGGAAGAAAATGGCAAAAATAAACAAGTAAAATGTTAATAAATTATGATCCTGTAAAATTGATAGAATTATATATAACTTGTGAATTTTCATCAGGCATTTTATACCTGACCTTTTGTTACAGTGTGAAGTAGGAAATGTCTTTATTTAGTATCTAAAATATCTATAGTAGACTTCTTCAAAAAAGTGTTATGTCTCACTCAATGATTCCCCAAAAGTTAATTGAGATTTTGTTTGCTTTTTAAATACCATTTATACTTGGTGACTTAAGCATAAGACTTTGTAATTTTTTTCTTTTATTTTAATATTTATTAAGTACATACTGTATCTCAAAAGGTATAAATGTACATTTTCATTCAGTGTAATCCCTGACTCTTAGGTTCTACAATCCAATAAAGGAAACGTATTATTTAAATTATGTATAACAAGGGTTTTCAAGACATCATCTTCTTATAGCAGATTTAGGGTCATAGCAATATTCAGAGGGAGGTATAAAGATATCCCATATCTCCCTGTCCCCACACATGGTAAAAATATCAGTTTAAAAGTTTCATTTATTTAAAACCCATTGTTATTGCAATGAACAATGCTTTGACGATTAATTTTATATATTAAATTGACTGGGTCACAGTTTGCCCAGGCATTTGGTCAAACATTATTCTGGGTGTGTCTGTGAGGGCATTTTAGAATGAGATTAACATTTGACTTGGTAGACTGACTAAAACAAATTGCTCTCCATAACTTGAGTTTGCCTCATCCAATCAACTAAAGGCCTGAACAGAACAAAAAGGCTGAGTAAGCATCAACTCTCTCTCTCTGCCTGACTGCTTTATGCTAGAACATTGGTCTTTTCAGACTCAAACTGAAAAATCCATTCTTTTTGGATCTCAAGCCTACTGAGTTTCAGAATAAAACTACACATCAGTTTTCTGGGACTCTAGCCTGTTGACTGCAAATGTACTACATGTTACGGGTGTAGAAATGCATGAATTTTGGGAGGGAGGAAGGCAGTAAAGAGATGCAGAGTAAGCTAATTATTGAAATACGGTGGATCAAGTGTTCTAAAAGTACCACTTTCCAGATGATGTGAGCATGCTGTGCCAAGTCATCAAGGATAAGGGGAAATTTTCTGATTAGAGTGGTAAGTAAATCTTATTCCACACAATAATTAATCAAGTATAATAAATATAAGGTATTGGAAGGTGAATGAATATAATTTCCAAAGGATCTGAAATTAGTTCAATATAATTATATTATAGGAGTGGAGCTGTCAGATATTAGGAAGTGATAAAAGATGGAGAAAAAAGGAAAACAGGAGAACAAAATGTATGTTGTAAGCTACATCAATTCACTGTGACATGATGTAAATACCTAAAAGGTCACTTTTCTTCAGTTAAAAAGTGAATGACATGAACAAATATGTTTCAGAAAATTACTTTGAGTTTGTTTAGGTAATGTTATCCAGCCAAGAGACAACCTACGAGCATAGAAAGACA
The DNA here is from genome assembly GCF_028885655.2 of Pongo abelii. NCBI lineage: Eukaryota > Metazoa > Chordata > Mammalia > Primates > Hominidae > Pongo > Pongo abelii. The sequence goes on from NC_071989.2 coordinate 29,328,007, forward strand.
ACACTAAATTTTATGTTTGCTTTTATCTAGAAATAAGTAATACAAAAGTTTTGACAATATGATGTATGGATTAGCGTTAGAATAAATGTATGTGTAAATATATTAATACTGCAGATGCATGATTAATATTTGTTTTGTACTGATAGGTATGTGCAATGACAAAAATGTGAAAGTCGTTGTTATAGGTCAAAATGCACAACATTCAGTATGTGAATTAGGTCCCTCAGAGAAGATCATTGGCCTTATCAACAAGTAACAGTTTATATAAGTGTTCAAGCAGTGTGAAATATGATCATTCAGTATTAAACATCTAGATTTCAAAAGAGGCCAGGTTCGGTGGCTCATGTCTATATTCCTAGCACTTTGGAAGGCTGAGGTGAGAGGATCACTTGAACCCAGGAGTTCAAGATCAGCCTGAGCAACATAGTGAGACTCTGTCTCTACAACATAAAAATTAAAAAAAAAAATTAGCCAAGTGTCGTGGCACATGCTGGTAGTCCCAGCTACTCAGGAGGCTGAGGTGGGAGGATCACGTGAGCCTGTGGGATTAAGGATATAGTGAACCATAATTACACCTGTACTCCAGCCTGGGTGACAGAGAGACACTCTGTCCCAAAATAAATAAATAAATAAATAAATAAATATTAAAAGAGCACTAGACATTTGTTTTATTCTATCAATCCTGAAGGTCAATTAAAACAAACAAAGAAGGGTTAAAATTAGATAAATTTTATCAATTAAAACATGATATTTAATACCTATAAAAACATTTTGTAAGTATGTCTACTTTTAAATAAGAGTGTTCAAAGTTTATAAAGGGATGTAGAAGAAGACAAAAATATAAAAATCTTTTCTCTTTAAGGCAAAATTGTAAAGTTATGAATATAAATTAATTTAAATATTTAGTACACTTAAAATTATTAATAGAATTTTGGATTATCTAGCTGAAATAATTCTAAAATTCATTTGGGAATTAGGAATCATTCAAATATAGCCGATAAAATATGGTAAAAAGCTAGTTGAATAGTTATTGTAAAAAAAAATGGACAATCCTTTTCTTACTTTTTGACAATAATATGTTTTAATTGGATCGCAAACAATACTTAGACAATAAAACAAGGGGAAAATCACTTTTTTCTATCTCTTCCTTGAAAGACAGAGGTGAGCCAGGGTGTAGACCAGAGGCATGTAGGCAAGACAGGCAACTTAAACCTGTGACCCACCAAGGCTACGACAATCAACATTCACTCGTGTCCAGTAGCTCAATAATGCAAACTGAGAAGAACCAAGAGCTTATTTCCAAGTTGATGATAAAGGATGTCATTTTACTCATAACACTATTTCTTAAAGTGTAATCCATGAATCACATGAATCATTACATGGGTTCCCAAATAAAAGTGCAAATTTGGGGAAAGCTCTGTCAAACCTAATTTATTAATATTTATAGGAGTGAGACCAAGGGATCCACAACTTTAACAAGTATTAAGTGATCATTAAATACATACTTTTTTTTTTGTCTTTGAGACAGAGTCTCACTCTGTCGCCAAGCTGGAGTGCAGTGGCCCAATCTCAGCTCAATGCAACCTCCACCTCCCAGGTTCAAGCGCTTCTCCTGCCTCAGCCTCCCCAGTAGCTGGGACTACAGGTGCATGTCGCCACACCAAACTCATTTTTGTATTTTTGGTAGAAATGGGGTTTCATCAGGTTGGCCAGGATTGTCTCCATCTCCTGACCTTGTGATCTGCCTGCCTCAGCCTCCCAAAGTGAAGTACATACATATTTAAGTTTAATTGTATAATTTCCGATTGTATGTCTTGGAGATTTAACACATTTAGTTTTGTTAATCCCAATAATATGAGTTATGGGTCTTGATAATACCCTATAACAGTTTGGCCAATGGTGGTAAGTAATAAGTTATAAGTAATAAGTAATAAGTTATACTTATTACTCAGGTGGTTTTGGTTTGTTGTCCATTAATAAAACATGTCTATGTACTAAAAATATATGACATTACACTTTTCTTAGAGTATTACAAATACAGCATTTTACAAATAGTTTTGTTTTTTGAAATATTTATATATAGATAAGGATTGTAATTATCAGTGGTCTTTGTCATCAGAGAGATTTGTCTTTGTATTACTTTTCCATTTCTTCATCAACAGAGAGGGAATAAGTAAAATTTTGTACAAGACTGTTTTGACAGTTAAAGTACTAAGTTTGGTTGAGTGGCAAATTGTAAGTGCTCAGTCAGTGTTATATTACATACTATAAAGCATATAATACACAAATACACATACGTTAGTTATTATGGTGAGAATAGATGGTTCCAGACAATCACAGTATCATTGTATATCAATATTGACACAGGACCCAAATTAGTAATTAATCTTGTCTTTAAATAGTTATTGACAGGCAAAAAATGACATGTACAATTAATGGCCCTGAGGATTTTGAGTGTAAATTACAAACAAAAAAATCCAAGCATAATCCAAGCATGCATATATATATATATATACACACACACACACGCACACATATATATAACAAACTAGTTAATTATAGCAATGTACATATGTATATATGAAAATATAACAAGGATATATTGAGACAAATTATTTAGCATATATGTATATATGTATAATTATAGCATATGTATATGCTATAATTATTGGTTGTAATATTGAAAAGTATGGTATCATTGCATATCAGTATTGACATAGGACCCAAATTAGTATATATTTAATTTCTTTTTGTAGTAAAAGTTAACCTATAATTATCCATTATTTAAAATAACTTTCTGTTACATAAATTTTATTAAATTTATTTCAACAATGAAAATATTTTATTTATATAAATCACAAAATATAGATCTAAGATATTGAAAATCATGTATATATACACCATATATATATGCCATATATATGCCATGTATATGGTATATATATACCATATATATGCCATATATATGCCATGTATATGGTATATATATACCATATATATGCCATATATATGCCATGTATATGGTATATATATATATGCCATATATATGCCATGTATATGGTATATATATATATGCCATATATATGCCATGTATATGGTATATATATATATGCCATATATATGCCATGTATATGGTATATATATATATGCCATATATATGCCATGTATATGGTATATATATATATGCCATATATATGCCATGTATATGGTATATATATATATGCCATATATATGCCATGTATATGGTATATATATATATGCCATATATATGCCATGTATATGGTATATATATATATGCCATATATATGCCATGTATATGGTATATATATATATGCCATATATATGCCATATATATATACATATGGTATATATGTATATGGCATATATATGGCATATATATCTCAATACAGCCCATTGTGGTTGACATTGCTATTTCAGTTGAATAACTGCTTATTTATACAAATGATATTTTTCTATGAAAACCACTCTTGTACCTGTGTTAAATAAACCGTGGCACCAGCAGTGGCTTGGAAATAGAAATAAAAAATGTAAACACTGCAAAGCACCATAGAAGATTAAGTTGAATTTCCATGTCTTCTTAATTGATATCTCCTGGTTTTCATCTACTCTTTACTTTGTTTCATTTTATGTAAAATTCTCAAGTGATTCTCTTTGAATCTGCGTGTATGTGCGTGTGTGTGTGTGTGTGTGAATCTTTGCCTCATCTTTTCTGTGTATACTACATAGCAACACTCATTGTCACATCCCAGCATCCTCTACTCTCTTTCCTTCTGCCACACATGGCAATTATGGAATCAGATCTATCCCTCCTCATGAGAAGCCAAAAGAAAAAGTCATCCCTAACCTGTGACACAGAGATTTATGAAGATCAGCAGAATTAATGATATGAACAGTTAAGGTTTCAATGGACACTAAATGAATGAAAATAGCATTATTATTAGTAGGAATAGTCTCTGGGTTTGGTAAGATTATAATTGGTAGAACCTATTTAAGGGTAAAAATCATAAATTTAAATCTGAACCTAAATTTTATTTTGATTTTAATTATTACATGTATAAGTTAAAAGGATAAAAGGACATATATTTCACTAAACTGTTAATATATAATAAGGAAAACATAGTAGCAACTTTGGCACATTCAGTTACACTATTTGTGTATTTTTTTTCCTTTTTATAAAGAGAATATATTATGTTACCATAACCATTCTGAGATTTGAGGTTATGTTTTCCCAATAGAATCATCAGTTATCATCATTTATTCTGTCAGTTAAAATCATTTAGCTTAGCTTTCTGTAAATAAGTGAGCTGTCATTTGGTAATATTTTTCAAAAATGTAAATGCCAAATAACTTTTTTCCTTCAAAGTAATACTTCTAGTACCTTTGGAATCTTTTATTTAGAAAGGTGATATAGAATATTTATATTTTAAAAGAATACTAATTGTGAAAATAATTTTGAGACTAATCTCAAATAGTATTTTGTCAAACAAAATGAAGAAAACTATGGAAAGTGAACCTAAAAAAGGCAAAATAGAAAACATTTTCAGGATAGAATTGGACAAACTTACCTAAAAACAGCTTTCATTGCTATTGAGATTTATCTGTCATATGCCCTGAAGTAAAACAGAAAGAGCCCATGGGGAAAAAGAAAATGATTCTTTCATCTTAGCACCTTCTCTCCTATCACTATAGCTTCCAAATTTTACCAATTATATGAGGTAGAGGTAGAGCTAGTGGCAGAGATAGAGAGATAGAAAAAATAATAATAATAACACCATCAATAAATTCTCCTGCCCTATTCTCAGGCCCAATTTTAGAGGTAATCATATTGATCCAATTCTGCTCTTCCTCCTGTGTTAGTTTGCTAGGGCTCTCATAACGAACTACTACATTCTTGGTGACTTAAATAACAGAATTTGTTGTCTCTCAGTTTGGAAGACTAGATGTCAGAGATTGAGGGGTCAACAGAGTTGGTTCTTTCTGAAACGCTAATGGAAGTATCTGTTCCAGGACTCTCTTCTTGGCTTGCAGATGGCAGCTTCTCCCTGTGTCTTCCCTCAGTACCTGTGCCCAGATTTTTCTCTTCTTACAAGGATAACAATCTTACTGCCTTAGAGCCTACACTGATGACCTCATTTTAATTAATTACCTCTGTAAAGACCCTGTATACAAATATGGCACATTCTAAGGTCATCTGGGTTCCAACATGAATTTTGCAGAGACACAATTCTGTCCATAACTGATTAATCCCCTAATAGTGAGCATTGTTCGTACAGAAGTTAATAAAGTTGTTATAGAATTTTGTGTTTAGTAACCCAAAAATGTTTATGAAATACAAAGATTGTAACTTTTTATACTAATCTTCATCTTCCTTCTTTGTCTCATATTTTATATGTATTTAATAATATAATTAAAATTCTATACCAAATGTTTTATGTTCTATATGAATAATATCTTTCTTGTGCCACCCAGGTCCCCTTTATTTTGAAGAGACAGAGTCTCTTTGGACACCCAGGCTGGAGTGCAGTGGCACAATCATGGCTCACTGCAGCCTTGACCTCCCAGATTAAAGTGATCCATCTACCTAAGCTTCCCAAGTAGCTTGGACTACAGACACACCCCATCTGGCTAGTTCTTAACATTTTTTGTAGAGATGAGGTCTCCTGGTGTTGCCCAGACTAGTCTTGAACCCATGGGCCCAAGTAATCCTCCTACCTCAGCCTCCCAAAGTGCTGGAATTACAGGAATGAGGCACTGCACCTGATCTCTTGCCTTTTTTTGAGATTTGTTTTCCTCTGAATTTCATTTTGATCGCACACTCAGAAATATAGTGGTATGAAGTGGGAAATCAGGGGTCTCACAGCCTTCAGAGCTGAGAGCCCCTAACAGAGATTTACCCACGTTTTTATTAACAGCAAACCAGTCATTAGCATTGTTTCTATAGATATTAAATTAACTAAAAGTATCCCTTAAGGGAAACGAAGGGATGGGCCAAATTAATTGCAGCAGGAACACGCCCTTAAGACACAGATCGCTTATGCTTTTGTTTGTTGCTTAAGAATGCCTTTAAGCAGTTTTCTGCCCTGGGTGGGCCAAGTGTTCCTTGCCCTCATTCCCGTAAACCCACAACCTTTCAGCTTGGGCGTTAGGGCCATTATGGACATGTTACAGTGCTGCAGAGATTTTGTTTATGGCCAATTTTGGGGCCAGTTTATGGCCAGATTTTGGGGGGCTTGGTCCCAACAAGTGGCAGTTCACAGAAGAATTATATGCCTTTTTATTATTTCCATTAAGATAAAAATCCAATTTCATCTTGAAGATGTTGTACCCTGAGTTGGCTGAATTGTCTGAATTTCTGTGAGAATTTGAACAAAATTATTTCTCAATATATGTCACAATACTCAGCATTCTTTCAATTACCTTTTTTAAAATTAATTCTATCTTTTCTGGAATTCTTGCTTTGTTTTTGTATTGTTTTTTAAGCTAGGCACCATAATTAACTCTTTATTACTATTATACATTTTACAAAACTATTGACTTAGTCTTGTACTATTGGTTTTCCTGCATACAGAATTCCAGTTTTAAAATATTTCCCCACTAGAATTTACAATTAAAATCTAATGATGCCAAATAAAAAATATGGCAACCATGTGAATCTAATTTATTTGTAAATACCTTCTTCTTTATGTTCCTCCTTCCACAGAAATTCATTGCAGTACTCTGATATTAAGGGCCCTGAAATTTATTAATAGGAATTAGCTTACATGATGATGGAAGATGAGAAGTCCCAAGATTTGAAGTCACAAGCTAGGTGGAGACCCAGGAAAGCCAACGTGTAGCTCCAGTCCAAAAGCTAGTAGGCTCAAGTCCCAAGAAGAGTTGACGTTTAAGTCCAAAAACGAGAAAAGACCGATGTCTCACATCAAAGCAGTTAAGCAGAGAAACTGCAGCCTTTTTGTTCTACTCAAGGCTTCAATTGATTGGATGAGCCCCACCCACATTAGGAAAGGCAATCTCCTTAACTAAATCTACCAACTCAAATGTCAGTCTCATCCATTAACATCCTCACAGACACAACCAGAATAATGTTAGGCCAAGTGTTTAAGTACTGCATGGCCCAGTCAATTTGACACAAAATATTAACCATCATAGGTAGCAAGCACAAGTTTATAATGTGTTCATTGTTGTTATTATGTATATCATATTATTTATGCAGATGATTCTTGTTGTTCTTAGTAGTTATGTTCTATAGCATAGTTACTAACTCTGAATTAGTGCCTACTAGAACATTGCTCCTAGGGAAAATACAAGTTTAGGTTTTTGTGAACTTCTAATTGGAACATTTTATTCAACCTATCAATATATAACTTTGCTTTATGTGTGTTTTTCCTTAAAGCCATTTTGTGGAATATGTAGTGTTGATTCATAAACATTGAACTCATGGTCAACAGCATTATAACTCATGCTTCATTTAAGCTTATCTAACACAAGTACAATATGTTCTGCATAACTCACATTATATCTGTCTTGTGCTTGAGAACACCAGAAAGCACTTCAGCATCACATTTCAGGTCATTTAAGCAGCAAAATCACCAACAGAAAAGAAAAGATGTAAAAAATGTGGTACTACACAGACTGCATAAAGGATACTTTTTAAAAAAACATATTACAGTTAATATAAGACAACAGAGCTTCACCTTATTTAACTTCAGCTGGGAATGTTCACTCAAGTAACCCAAATTTTTCACCACTGTACATGTCCAGAAATGACTGCAAAAGTGTGTTGAGAGGTGATTTTGATGTTACAGGTACATCTTAGCTAGTATGTGCATACTCAAATACAGAATTCACAAATAATGAGGCTCAAATGTATATATCACTATTTCATAGGTGCTGTTATAAGCATGTATATTCTTTAACTTACAATAAATCTGGGATCCACTTACTGTTTTATCTCTGTTTTGGAGACCAGGCAGATTTTGTTCGGAAATAATTAAGTCAATTGTCTAGAGGAATAAAGCTAGTAAGTGTGGGATCTAGGAAGGGAATGACTCTGGGTACTTGGGCTCCAAAGTCTCTCCTCTTATTTCTATGCCTCTCAAGATCAACTAGAAAATGAGTTCTTTACTTTTACCAAAATACTTGATTCCAAATATTTTATCCAAATCTCTAGATTAGAACATGTTACCATAATTTAAATAGCAGACAAATACAAGGATTAGATCTTATTAATAATTTGTGATTAAATACAAAGCATTTGTTTGAAAATGTGAAACATGAAAACATAACTTACTATTTTGTAATCAACTCTTTTAAACAATCTTATATTTAGTAATTTATAAAAATTAAACAGAACATTTAAATTAGTTGAAAAATAAATAGTAAGTATGTGATTATAAGGAAGTTTTGCAAATTTCACTGCAAATAAATTAATAATTAAGCACATTTTAAATGTGGTTGCTTGTTGAATTATCTGCTTTTGTTGTAAGTTGAGATCAAACATGATTTGTTTGCTTAGAAGCTTTTTATTAAGTCGTTAGGATGACATAGCTAAGGAAACAAACAGAGCTTCTATTTTCAGGCAGCTTCCTCTCTGGCTCAGAGCAGGTGCTTTCATTGCTTTTATACTTCTCCTATGGGTGAGTTCTTCCAGCTCCTGAGGAGGTGGTAATGTGCATCAGTTTCATCAATACCAGCTTCAATCCAAGGAATGTCATTCTGAAAATAGCAGGAAACACATAAACCATCTGCATTTAAGTACTTGACATTTTGGAGAAATACAACAGCTATACCAAAAACTACAACTGTTTGACTTGAATTCATTTGATTATTTCTTTTTCTATTTTTATGGGGCAAAGATTCAGAGAAAGCACAGTTACTGTTTAATGAAAACAGCAGGCAATGCATTGCACAGAGAACTGCTCTTCTATTCCCATTTGAGACACCTGAATTTTAAAAACTCAATTCCTCCTTCAAAATCATCCCACTTTTTATTCATATTATAAACATTCAGGTTAACAACTGTTTGAAGAATTGAATGAGATTTTCAATTTGAAATTGACCTAAGAATCTTTTTTGTTCCAACTGGGAAAAGGAATTCAGCTTGGTGCTTATGAATTTTTATATACAATGTAATAGCTTTTTTAAAGAAGACAAAAAATTCATAATACTATTTTTCCCTCCTTTTTTTCTTTTTTCTTACTTCCTTTCCATGATCATACTCTTTTCCTTGTTTTCTCTCTTTTTTCATCCCCTCTCCAACTGGCTTCTCTCCAATAGCATTCGGTCATTTCATTGAGTCATAACTAGTTGATTCTATCATTCATTCTCTGCATATTCATTCACTGCATATTTGCACTGAGGGCCTAATGTGTACCTGTCTCCATTATATGTGCTGTGGATAATATCCAAAAGTCTTTGTACTCATGCAGCTTACCTTCAAGTAAGATAAAATTATATTAAGTTAAATCAGAAATTTAAGCTGTTTTCTTTACATGAATTACAATTTTTTGCTTAATAATTTACATTTTTATAAAACATTTGCATGCATATATCATATATTTTCCTCACCATCACTAGCTATTTCTAATTTTGAATAAAAAAAATTCAGCATTATAAATACAGCACAAATTTATACATATTTCCTACCACAATGAAATGGAAGGTATATTGCATGGAATTTAGGAAATATGTCTGAATTCAGCAGGTCTAAAGCTTCTAAATCAACATAGAAATCTGAAAGTCATTGGTCTTCTGAGCAAACACCAGACCAATGGGCTAGATCCTGAGAAAATGTGGTTCCTTAATGATTTGCTTTATATACAATTTATTGTCAATTCTCTTATTTTCCTTCTCTCTCTTCCTTTGAAAAGATGTGCATTTGTATATTACTTCGTTCTCATGCTGCTATGAAGAAATACCCAAGGCAGGGTAATTTATAAAGAAGAGACATTAAATTGACTCACAGTTCCACATAGCTGGAAAAGCCTCAGGAAACTTAACAATCATGGCAGAAGACATCACTTCACAGGGTGGCAGGAGAGAGAATGAGTGCAGAGCAAAGGGGAAAGCACCTTATAAAACCATCAGATCTCCTGAGAACTCATTGTCACAAGAACAACATTGGGGAAACCACCCTCATCATTCAATTCTCTCCACCTGGTACTGCCCTTGACATGTGAGGATTATTACAATTCAAGGTGAGATTTGGGTGGGGACACAGAGCAAAACCATATTATCCTGCACCTAGCCCCTCCCAAACCTCATGTCCTCACATTTCAAAAGACAATCATGCCCTTACAACAGTCCCTCAAAGTCTTAATTCATTCTAGTATTAACCCAAAAGTCCAAGTCCAAAGTCTCATCTGAGACAAGGCAAATCCCTTACTTACTTCAAAAATCAAAATCAAGTTACTTACTTCCTAGATACAATGGCATATCTAGTCTCTGCAGCTTTTTCACTTGCACAGTGCAAGCTGTCAGTGGATCTACCATTCTGGGGTCTGGAGGACAGTGGCCCTCTTCTCACAGCTCCATTAGGCAGTGTCCCAATGGGGACACCATGTGGGGGCTTCAACCCCACATTTCCCTTCTGCACTGCCCTAGAAGTGTTCCATGAGGTCTCTGCCCCTCCAGCAAACTTTTGCCTGGACATCCAGGTGTTTCCAAACATCCTCCGAAATGTAGGCAGAGGTTCCCCAACCTCAATTCTTGACTTCTATGCACCTGCAGGCCCAACACCATATGGAAGCCGCCAAGGCTTAGGGCTTGCACCCTCTGAAGCAATGGCCTGTGCTGTACCTTGGCCCCTTTTAATCACAGCTCAATCTGAAGCAGCTCAGACACAGGGCACCATGTCCCAAGGCTGCAAGGGGGCCCTAGGTCCAGCCCACAAAACCGTGTTTTCCTCCTAAGACTCCAAGCCTGTGATGGGAGGCCTGCCATGAAGGTCTGTGACATGCCCCAAAGACATTTTCTCCATTGTCTTGGTGATTAACATTTGGCTCCTCATTACTTATGCAAATTTCTGCCAAGGGCTTGAATTTCTTCCAAGAAAATGGGTTTTTCTTTTCTATTGCATCATCAAGGTGTACATTTTCCAAACTTGGATGCTCTGCTTCCTCTTGAATGCTTTGTCACTTAGAAATTTCTTCCACTAGATATCGTAAATCATCTCTCTCAAGTTCAAAGTTCCACAGATCTTTAGGGCAGTGGCAAAATACTTCCAGTCTTTTTGCTAAAGCATATCAAGAGTCATCTTTATTCAACTTCCCAACAAGTTTCTCATTTCCATCTGAGACCACTTCAGCCAGGACTTCATTGTCCATATCACTATCAGCATTTTGGTCAAAGCCATTCAACAAGTTTTAAGGAAGTTTCAAACTTTCCCTCATCTTCCTGTATTTTGGGTCCTCTATGTCTCTAGGAAATTACAAACTTTCCACATGTTTCTGTCTTCTGAGCTCTCCAAACTGTTCCAACCTCTGCTTATTACCCAGTTCCAAGGTCGCTTTCACATTTCTGGATTATCTTTACAGCAGCACCCCACTACTGCCAGTACCAATTTACTGTATTAGATTATTCTCATTCTGCTATAAAGCAATACTCAAGACTAGGTAATTTATAAAGAAAAGAGGTTTGATTGCTCACAGTTTGCATGGCTGGGGAGTCCTCAGGAAACTTACAATCATAGAGGAAGGTACCTCTTCACAGGGCAGCAGGAGAAAGAAGTGCAGAGCAAAGTGGGAAAAGCCCTTTGTAAAACCATCAGATCTCAGGAGAACTCATTATCATGAGAACAACATGGGGGAAATTGCCCCCATGATTCAATTATCTCCACCTGGTTCCACCCTTGATATCTGGGGATTATTACAATTCAAGGTAAGTGTTGGGTGTCTGGAGCATAAATATATTTTTCTCCTCCACAGAAAGCCCGAGACAACTTTTCATGTCATTTAATTTAAATGTAAAACAAAATTGTTGGTATAAATTGCATGCTTCCTATCAACATATATATGTGCATATACTGTATATACTGTATTAATACCGCTCTGCAATAACTTAGTCCCTTTTCATGTATATAATCACATGTTTATTTAATAAATATAAAAACAAAGGAATAAAAATATATTTATACATTTCAAGTCATCAGAAAAAAGAAACATAGCAAGAATAATTCTAACAGTGGAGTACAAAGGAAGAAATATAAATTTAACAGAAAGAAAGCAGAACACCTAAAAGCAGAAATTTAATTAAAATAATAGACCTCATAACCGAGACAAAAGCACTTTGGTTAAAATATTTTTATGAAGGCCTTTGACAATCTTTATAAAGGTGTTTGGGGATTTTTTTTTCCTTCTCTTTAATTTTAGTAGACTGGGGTTTCTGTAAATTATTCTGTCAAATTATCCTCTTTAAAAAAAAGATAGAATAGTCTAACACATTACATCTTTTCATAAATGGAAAAATACTCATTCAGTATTAAAAGTTTCCCACTTTATTTTACATGATTTTTCTGTCTATGTTTAAGATAGTACTGGGGGCTCACAGAAAAGTTTGAAATTTTATAATTCAAAATCTTGTGTTTAAACAATAACATAAGTAATGACAAATTATCTTCTGTGGTTCATTTATATTAAGTAGATGCTAAAATAAACCTGAGTAAAAATCTTAATCTCATGATTTTTTAAAATTATACATGTACAAACACATACATAATACAGTTCCAATTTTTGAACATTAGTAAAATAAATTGATGTCATACGTGAAAATTTGATGTAAACCCTGTGTATAAATATTTATAATTATATAGGAGGAAATATTAGAAATATAAAAAGGAATATTTATTCTTTGTCAGACCACAAGGAATCAATTAAATCTGGTTCATGAGTAATTAACATCTTCTCAGAAAATAATAATTATATTTTAAATATATATTTTCTATAAAAGTGATGATATTTTAGTGAATGTATTTGAGGGTAGGACAGCAGATAATGACAGATACACTAAAATGAAGTAATTTCAGTTATTTTTCTTGTATATTATACATTTAAAATCCTATAGCACAGACTTTAGGTTTAATACAGGAAAATACAATTATATTTAAATATAAAGAAATTTAGCATTATGAGATAGTTATGAAACCACTATGATTTAATGCCTGTTCACAATTTGTGCTTTCCCATTGTTTAACAAAGGTTAAGATAGCAATTTAGTGTGGAACTGCAACTGCAAAAATACCTAGGATATTCATATATATGCTGTTTTAAAAGTTTACTAATCTCATATGGTACTTTATGAACCTTAATAATATGAATATTCACATCTTTCTTACTGTAGGTTTATTTTTCTTTACTTTTTTTTTCTCATTTAATTGATTCTTTTCTCCTTCTGGAATTTTTTTTTTTTTTTGAGACGGAGTCTCACTCTGTCACCCAGGCTGGAGTGCAGTGACGTGATCTTGGCTCACTGCAACCTCAGCCTCCTGGGTTCAAGTGATTCTCCTACCTCAGACTCCTGAGTAGCTGAGACTACCAGTGCGTGCCAACATGCCAGGTTAATTTTTTGTGTTTTTAGTAGAGACGAGGTTTCACCGTGTTAGCCAGGATGGTCTCAATCTCCTGACCTCGTGATCTGCCCGCCTCGGCCTCCCAAAGTGCTGGGATTACAGGCATGAGCCACCGCGCCTGGCCTCATTTGTAATATATTAGCATCCTGCATATGTTTCCTATATCTCTTTACAATCATAATTTTTTTAAAAAAATTGCTCTATGCTGTCACATAATTTCAACAGCTAAATTTCAACATTCTTAATGTTATTATTAAGGGTGATTAGCATTTTTTCTTTCCTTGAAATTTTTAGGGTGAAAATTAGTTACATAATTGCTTGTTGTTTTTATCTGTTCTACCTATACATCATATTTTTATATCTGCCTAAGAAGTCTTATTATTTGATTTTTAATGACCTCAAAAGGAGTTCACTGCTTGGATTTTTTTGAGAGTGTTATTATATTAGCTATAATTTTTCTTGACTTGCCTATATCAGAAAGTGTAGGATACATCATCAGTCATACTATTGGAGTTTTTCATACATATCTTGGAGAATTGGCAAACTGTGACTCTTTAGCATGATATTCTTTTTAAAAGAGTGCAGTGAAAATTATAGCCTATGTCTTAATCTGTTTTGTGTTGTGATTACAGAATAACTGCGACTGAGTAGTTTATAAACAATAGAAATTTATTTAGCTCATGTTTCTGGAGACTGAAATCTATAAGAGCATGGTTCAGGCATTTTGTGAAAGACTTTATGTTGCATCATTATATAGCAGAAGGCTGAAGAGAAGAAAATGTGAAAGCAAGAGAGTAAGACAGTGCAGAACTCACTTTTATAACAACCCAGTGTCACAATAATGACATTAATCCATTAATGAGGGTGGAACCCTCATCATCTACTCACCACCCTTAACAATCCGAAGTCTTAATACAGTCACCATGACCATTAAATTTCAACATAACTTTTGGAGGGGCCAGTTAAACCACAGCATTTTAATCTTGGCCCTTCAAAACTCATGTCCTTCTCACAAACAAAATGTATTTATTACATCCCAAGAGTCCCAAATTCTTAACTTGTTCCAGCACCAACTCAAAAGTCCAAAGTCCAGACTCTCATCTGAATTAGATAAGGCTGTGATTCAAGGCACAATTCAGCCTGAGGGACATTTTTATTTATTTGTGTGCTTGTGAAATTAACATGCATGCATCCAAAGTAGAATTATATGACAGATATGGGGTAGGTGTTCTCAGTCCAAAAGGGAGAAGTAAACAAGAAGAAAGGGGTAACTGGTACCCAAAAGTCCAAAACTCAACAATGAAAACAACATTAAGTCTTAAAGATCCTATTCAGGATGTCTAACATCCTGGGCACACTGGAACAGGAGTTGGACTCCCAAAACCTTAGGCAGCTCCACCCCTATAACTTTGCTAGGTTTAGTTCATCCAGCAGCTCTCATTTGTTGGTATCCTGTGCCTGCAGCTCTCCCACGCTGATGCTGCAATGTGGTAGCTCTACAGTTATGAGGTCATGATAGTGACCTCACTACTACAGCTAAGCTAGGCATCACCCTAGTGGGGGCTCTCTGTGGTGGCTCTTCTCTTGCAACAAGTCTCTGACTGGGCCCCTAGGCTGTTTGTGACCTCATTTAAAATTGAGGTGAAGGAAGCCATGCCCCCATGGCCATGCATTCTGCACACCTACAAAATTAGCACCACATGGACACTACCAAGGCTTATAGCTTGTACCATCCAGAATGGTGGATGGAGCTGCACTTGGACCCACTTGAGCTGTGACTGGAGCAACCAAGGAGCTGTGCTAAAATTTGTGGAGCATTGTCATGGGGTGATTATGGGCAGCTTGTCCTAGAGGGTGCCCTGGGCCTGTCTCTGGAAACTATTCTGCCTTCCTCGAGTTCTGGGACTATTATAAAAAGTGCAGCCTCAAAAATCTCAGAAACCCCTTTAGGGACATTCTGCCATTGTTTTTATGATCCCTTCTTTCTGTACTAATCTTTTTAGCAAATGGTTGCTTGGCCACATCCTTGGTTTGTGCTCCTGAGTGTGCTTTTTCATTCTTTAAATGACCGGGTTGAAAATATTCAAAATCTTTCTGTGCTGTTTCTCTCTTAATTATAAATTCTACCTTTAAGTCATTTATTTTATCTCACTTTTTATTGTACATGGTTAAAGGTAGCTAGGCAATTTCTACAACATTTTACTTAGAAACTTATTTCACTAGATATCCCAGTTCATTGCTCTGAAATTTCACTTTCCATAAAGCCGTATAGCATGTGCACAATTCATCCAAGTTCTTTGCTACTTCATAACAAGAATGGGCATTTCTCTATTTTTCGATAAGACATTCCCTTTTTGCATCTGAAACCTTATCAGAATCGCCTTTATGGTCTATACTTCTACCAATATTCTATCATGTTAGAGAACTTCTTCTTTAAGAAGTTGTAGACTTTCTCTACCTTTTTTATTTACTTCTGATCCCGCATCAGAATCACCCTTGACACTCCATTCATGGCACTCTGGACTTTTTCTAGCATACTCTTTCAAAGTCTTCCAGCTTCTAACGATGACCTAGTTCCAAAGCTACTTTCAAATTTTCAGGTATTTGTTATAGCAACAGCCTTACTTCTGTGTACCAGTTTTTTTGTCTTAGTTCATTATGTTTTACTATAAGAGAATACATGAGATTGGGTAATTTATAAACAGTATGAACTTGTTTACTTTATGGTTCTGGAGACTTGAAAGTCTAAGAGTGTGGCACTCACATCTCATGAGGGACTTAACGCCGCATCACCCCATGGCAAAAGGCAGAAGGACAAGAAAACACAAGAGCAAGCAAGAGAGAGAGGGCCAAACTCACTTTCATACTAACCCATTCTCATGATAACAAATTCACTCAATTGATAACAACATTAATCCATTAATGAAGGTGGAGCCCTCATGGCCTAATCACTTCTTAACAGTCCTACATCTTAACACCAGCAAGATGGCAATTAAATTTCAACATAAGTTTTGGAGATAGCCTTCAAATCATTGCACCTGGCCATTATAGACCTCTCTATTGAGAATGGTAAGGGGCCTCTTATTTCTGAGGCTACTGTATATTGTTTGAATACAGACAGCCTTAAAAACATGCAAGGATTAAAATTCAGAGCAATAATGAAACTGGTATAATTAAGACCATGGACTTTCAGGAGGCCAGTGCAAAGCAGGTGAGTAAGTCAGTTCTTTTCTAGTTCCTGGTAGTATCCATTCAGCAGGGCCAGTCTGACCACTTCACACAGCCTCAGATTCATGTGTTTCCCTTTGATCTTCCAGAGAACTTAGCCACTTCCAGACTTCTATTCCTTAGACTCTATTCTAAAACTCGAGAAAATGACACCTAAACACTGTGTCATACACTCGAGGACTGAAAGCCTCAGAGATCTCAGAAATCCCTTTAGGGACATTCTGTCATTGCTAGAAATCCACCATAGATCCTATTTATAAAATAGGTGGATCTGCTGGTAGTGCATTGGGATTATACAATCAGAGGAAAGTGTACATCCAAAAGTTACCCATATCCACACTTAAAAAATAGACACTCTCTTGGAAATTCACCCTGCTTTGAATACCTCACGTGATTTTCCATGTACATATATTAGTTCTGAATCATGTATTATTTTTATGTCTTCTTAAGTCATGTACTTAAAAAATAAGTAATATCCTTATAAATGAAGAAAACAATGAAAGTTGTATTACATTATCTTTAGGTGAATGTAGTTTATATATGTGTATCTAAATATAGTCATTCCTCAGTATCCACAGGGTATTGGGTTCCCCAGTGGATACCAAAAGCCTAAGATGCTCCAGTCCCTTATCTAAAATGACTCAGTACTTCTATGTAATCTATGCACATTCTCCCATAATAACTCTAAGTTATATCAAGATTATTTATGATATATAATGCAGTGCCTACACATTACTTCATTTGCATTGATTCCACATAATGCTAGGTGCATACATAATTCCAGTTTTACTTTTTGGATCTTTGTGGAATTTTTTCTCCTAAATGTTTTTTATCCATCATTGGTTAAATCCATGAATGCAGAACACACAGATGTGAAGGGTCAAATCTGTATGTATTTTACATATATGTGTACACACATACATTATTATAAGAATATTGAAATAACATATATAGGAAGGAATATAATTACTTTAAATTGCATATGTATGTTTTAGATTGCTTAAATATGCATTCCAATTCAAATACAATTATGTATAAATATATATAGTTTGAAATTGTATGTTAATTTAGCTATATTGTAGTGTATGTAAAATTTTAATAATCATCTCTGGTATGCTCACTAGCTTGGAGATTATTTTAAATAATAATATTGAATGGACATAGAAATAAATACAACTTCAATTCAAAAGTTTATTTTCATCTTTATGGTCCTTTATTTCTAAGTGTAGCAATAATTACAAACTGGATTCAAAGATTATGATTCCTTTCTTTATACAGTCCTTTATTTCTGAACTTAGCCTTATTAATCATTTTTGATTGAAAATTAGTCTTTTTTAATGAAAAGTCAAGTCTTTAGTTGAGACAATGAATTATCTTATCATCATTTAGTGACAATGCATAATAAAATGAATTTCTGAGTAATATCAAAAGACTTTCTTATGAACTTTCATCAGAAACCCATTACAATTCATTTGAAGAAACTGACATGCAGCATATGACTGCAATTTACATTTTCACATATGAGAATGAAACCTACCTTCAAAAACTTATTGAAGAAATTGGGAAAATTTTACTTAGACATAAATCTAGAGAAAGGAAAGACAAAAAAAAAAAAATCTGAGGTCCCAGGTCTGATAATCATGGGGGGAGGATTACTTGTAAACAAGAAAATGATGGATTTGTGATGAGCCTGATGATGGTAACAGCATAATCAGTAGTAAATCATGAGAAGATTTTCACGACCACATCAGAATAACTTAGTAAACAGTATACTTGGCAGTTTAAAAATCCTATATCTAAATTAAAAAACTCTCATGATGATATTTTTGTATGACTATACTTCAATACAAAGCATGTATTTACAGAAATAAATCTATGTTTAAACCCTTTTAATCTTGAGTGCAGGGTTCCACAAAGAACTTACTGCAGGCTTAGATACTCTAGCACACCCAGCTCTAGTGAAGTGTAATTTACAAGACAGAAAGGCCAAGATACTCGAATTGATTTAACAAGTACAGGCAAAGTATTTTTGAAGAAGTTATTTAACCCATTTGAAACTGATTTTCTCAACTGAAACTTAGAAAATGTAGATTCTATGAAAATAAATGAAATGATGTTTACAAAATACTATTTCTAGGACATAACAATCCTTCTCTTTCACACACATACACACCCCAGTACAATAAATAGAAAAAATAAATAAGAAGTATTTAAGAATATTATAACTCACATTTGTTTGTCTACCTACAAAAGGGTTACAGAAATTCACCTGGATTAAATGCCTTTACAATTAAGCTTTATCAGGTGAGAAAAGAAAAATTTTAGAAGCAAAATTTAGGTGAAGACCCAGCTGATGAGATCAATGTTTTTTTCATTTCTCTATCGCATACTGTTGGGTCTGATTTTTCTTAATATTTTAAATCATTTATATTGGCCAGTGATAATGGCATCTACCCATTGGTGGTGATTATTAGAGTAACTCAAACAGCTTCCTCAAGACTGTTCTTTTCGTAGCATTTATTCCCCATCTTTTATTGCCCAACCACTTTATTCTTCCTTTTATTTTCTACCACTTCATTTCACTGCTATGTGCATGGCTAAACAAACTTATTACAGTCTGTAAAAATATATATTTTGAAGCATAAGGTAATTAGCAGATAGTAATAGAGATTCAAATACGGATATCTTGCCCATTTGTCATGGCCTTGGCATTTTACTGAACCAGACTGTAGTGTTTTTAAAACTCACTACTCTCAGGAGAGAGCTTTGGGGCTCTTGTTTTCATTCCACACACCTGCTGTGGGAAGAAACTGATCCCATCAGGACCTGTCACTTCTTTTCATTTTTAAACAGGGGAAGAGTACACACAACACTTTCCCTGACAGAACACAAACACTCCCTGAATACTTTGAAGAACAGTAAGAATTCCACATAGTAGGAATTCACGTGCTAATTACTTATTTTTTGTACAGAACTTCTAGACCAAAAGAAAATTAGTGACATTTTCCTATTTTAAACTAAATTGTCTTCTTATAGAAAAAGTGTAAATCTGGATATATCTGTGCATAGATATACATACATTTGTATAAACACACATGTATATACATAAGATTGATGAAGGAATTTGGGAAAAGCATACTTTTTCAAAGTAAGGTGAGATTTATCGGCTATTCCTATCACAAATATGCTAGCAGAGGAAGGCCAAAAAGCCCAATTATTCAAAAGATGACTGCGGTGCAAATATGGGCACACTTGATTTTAGAAAATATCTATTTTTGTTGGGCCTTTTAACTAACGGCATAAACTTGTCTTCTGTTTTTTTTTTTTTCCTGTTTAAAATAGAGGATACAGGACACTTTTTATGTAACCTCTACATTCACCTTTTTTTTTTTTGAGACTGAGTCTTGCTCTGTCGCCCAGCCTGGAGTGCAGTGGTGGGATCTCGGTTCACTGCAAGCTCCGCCTCCCAGGTTCAGCCATTCTCCTGCCTCAGCCTCCCGAGTAGCTGGGACTACAGGTGCCCGCCACCACACCCGGCTAATTTTTTTGTATTTTTAGTAGAGACGGGGTTTCACCGTGTTAGCCAGGATGGTCTCGATCTCCTGAACTCGTGATCTGCCTGCCTCAGCCTCCCAAAGTACTGGGATTACAGGTGTGAGCCACCGCACCCGGCCTACATTCACCTTCTATAACCTTTTTCGGTGAGTCATTAGAAGGACTCACAATAGAATCCTTAGTTATTGAAGGTTATGAGATAAACCCTCCTGCTTTAAAATGGTTCAGTGTTCTTTACATATGAGTTGACTCTGGGATGTTTTCCAAATCTTGCATGTAAAATTTCCTCATTCAATTTTCTATTAATAAAGACACTTTTCTCTTACACCATTCCTTTTTTATACTTGTATGATAATGCTTTTTTATGTAAATTGACTATTTTCAGAACACTTAATATGATTCTGCTCTTATTTGAAAATTATTTCAAAGAGACTGTTATATAATAATGATCTATAATGTGCAAGGTTTTAACTGCAGATATATGTCTAGCAGTATAGAACTCTAGTATGAATTCTGTTAAAATTGGAGCTCCATTATAACAGCCACAAGTCAGTTATGATGGAGCTACACAGGTCTTCACTAATACTGTTATATATTAAGCTGTCTGAATCCTGCTGCACTAATGTGGAGAATAGAAAATAAGTTGATAGAAGCCCAATTTAAAGTCAACAACTAATAAAGATAGGATACAATTTTAGTACTGAAAATGTTTTCAAATGTGATATGTGAAAAGCCTACTACTCTGCAACTCATTTACATAAAAGCGAATGATATGTTAGGAGTTTAAACCATGAGTTTAGCAACTTTTTTGGCAGATAACTTAGGTGAAATTGATAATGCTTTCATTTACTTATTGTGTAAAAACTGGTATCTTAGTTCTTTAAAAGTAAAAATAGTAAAACATAATAAATACATATTTACTATCAACTTGACTATTTTAGAAAAAAATAATTTTTATTAAAAATATAAATAAATAGCAAATTGAGTTAAGGAATTTTCTATGACTTTAGTTAAAATTCATGTCTCCAATCTAGTAAGTGTGAAACAGTATACAAATATTTCTTTGACACAAGTATTTTTATTGATTTTCTAATTGAAAATTCATCAATAAGAAATACTAAATATCACTAATTTTATTTTTAATCACAAAATTATGTCATATTTACATAATAAATTATTCACATATCCACAAATAAACAGACATAACACACACACACACATAAATAAATCCAAAGTTTATAAGCATGTATGCAGCAGAAATTTTTATTGCTTATGTTCAATCAATAGGTAAGTCAATTGACTGAGGTTTTCCAGTTACTGGGGAAAGTATAATGATACATAATCATAGAATAGTGAACAATTTTTTAGTTTTTATATTTCTACTGATTAACTTGCTTTTTTCTAAGAAAAGCTTATTCCACTTGTGTTTAATATTCTTAATTGAAAGTTGTTTTATTTGTATGTAATTATATAACTGAACTGAGCATTATATAAATACTTAAATATAATACCAAAGTAGAGTTCCATTTTTATGGAAATAGTCACATTTTTCCCAGTAGGACTTTTGCTTCCTTTTGAAAATAAAGTTAGATCTATCTCTTACTCTCCATAGGAAAGATAGACAGCTCTTCAGTAGCTTCATATAAAATCAGAGTCTCCTAAATTTGAACTCCTCTCCATTTCATGGGCAGGTACCATAACTAAGAAAGTAATTTTTTAAAAAAAAGTCAATGAGCAAAAGTATGTTCCCTTGCTTTTTAACACCATGACTAATGATGGGCCTCCTGTTTTGGCAGCAGTTATACCTTTAGAGTAGTGAATGCCTCCCTGCCACCCACAATGGAGACTGTCATGATTTCTCTTAGTAAGTTTTCCCAGTGTGAAATAAACCATCTATCATATTTCATTTTTTTTTGTCATCACTCTAAATAAATGTTCTCTGGCTATTGCTGTGATGACCATGGGTTATTTTTGGTTAAGAATTCAACTGGGCCTGAATACCTACAATTATAACATGAAAAAGTTAAACCAGAAAATGTCTAATGTCTTTTCCGACATTGAAATATTGGGGATGCCAGTGAACAAACAAAATAGATTTATTTTTATATTACAGCTTTGGCTCCAATACAGAAAAATGCTAAGGGCTTTTATATCTTTGGGGTAAATTTATAAAATCATGTAACAAATCAAAATCATGGAGATATGAGGCGTGGATTTCCTGCAGTTATAAGCCATTAATCGGGGCAGGAGTAGCCTAGAAATTAATTGAAATAGTGCTTGAAAAATGTGATGGTTAATTAATAGAAGACAGATGGATCCTGGAGAATGAGAGTGGATTATCATAAGCTTAACCAAGTGGTGACTCCAATTGTACCTGCTGTACCAGATGTGGTTTAATTGCTTGAGAAAATTAACACATCTCCTGGTACCTGGTATGCAACTATTGATCATTCAAGTGCTTTTTTCAACAATCCTGTCTAAAAGGCTCACCAGAAGCAGTCTGCCTTCATCTGGAAAAACCAGCAATACATCTTCAAAGCCCTATCTCAGTGGTATATCAGTTCTTCAGCCCTCTAACAAGTTAGTTCACAGGGATCTTGAGTATCTTTTCATTCCACAAGATATCATATTGGTCCATTACATTGATGACATTATGCTGATTAGAACTAATGAGTATGAAGTTGCAACTACTTTAAACTTATTGGTCAGATATTTGCATGTTGGAGGATGGGAAATGAACTTCACTAAAATTCAGGGTCCTTCTACCTCAGTGAAGTTTCTAGAACTCTAGTGGTGTAGGGCATGTTGAAATATTCTCTCTAAACTGAAGGATAAGTTGTTGCATCTGACCCCTCCTACAACCAAGAAAAAGGCATAACACCTAGGGACCTGTTTAGATTTTGAAAGGAACAGACTCTTCATTTGATGTGTTACTCTGGCACATCTAACAAGTGACCCAAAAAGCTGCTAGTTTTGAGTGAGGCCTAGACCAGGAGAAGAATTGCAACAGGTCTTAGGCTGTTGTGAAAGCTGCTTTGCAACCTGGGCATTATGATCCAGTTGCCCTAATGGTACTTGGATGCTGTTTGGAGCCTTTGGCAGGTCCATATATGTAAATCACAGTAGAGACCTTCCTTTGAGATTTTGGAGAAAGGCCCTGTCATTATCTGCACGTAACTGCTCACCTTTAAGAAATAGATTTTATTCTGCTACTAGATCTTAGTAGAAGCTGAAGGCTTGATCATGGGCTATGAATTTACTGTGATTCTTGTGCTGCCCATCATGAACTGGATGTTACCTGACCCACTAAGTCGTAAAGTTGGGTGTGCACATCAGCACTCCATCATCAAATGGAAGGGGTATACATGTGATCCAATCTGAGAAGATCCTAAAGGTATGAGTAACTTAAATGAAGAAGTGGCCCAAATGCCCATGGTTTCTACTCCTACTATGCTACCTTCTCTCTCTCAGCCTACACCTATGGCAACATGAAGCATACCCTCTGATCAGTTCACAAAGGAAGAAAAGACTGGGGCCTGGTTTAGAGATGGTTCTAAACTATATGCAGGCACCACTCAAAAGTGGACAGCTACAGCGCTACAGCCCCTTTCATAGATGTCCCTGGACAGTAGTAAGGTAAAATCTTATCAATGGGAAGAACTTGGTAGGGGGACACCTTGTTGTGCACCTGGGAGGAGAAATGACTAGGTGTATGATTACATTATCTACCGATGTGCTGTGGCCAATGGTTTGGCTGGATGCTTAGGGACCTAGAAAGGCATGATTTGAAAATTGGTGACAAAAAATTGGAGGAAGAAGTATGCAGATAGATCTCTCTGAGTGGGCAAAGGATGTAAATATATTCATGTCCCATGTGAATGCTCACTAAAGATTGACCTCAGCAAAGAAAGACTTTAATAATCAGGTAGATAGGATGATCTATCCTGTGCTTCTGTGGATACTAGTCAGCATCTTTCCCTAGCTACTTCTGTCATCACCAAATTAGCTCATGCACAATGTGGCCACAGTGGCAGGGATGAGTGTTATGAATGGGCTCACCAACATGGACTTCCACTCACCAAGGTTGACCAGGCCATGACCACCACTGAGTTCCCAATCTGCCAGCAGCAGAAACTAACGCTGAACCCCCCAGTATGGCACAATCTTCCCAAGTGATCAACCAGCTACCTGGTGGTGGATTTATCCCATAGGATCACGTCCATCATGGAATAGGGCAATTTTTTTTCCTTCCTGGAATAGATACTAACTCTGGATATGGATTTGCTTTCCCTGCATGCAATATTTCTGCCAAAATTAACATTTGTAAACTCAAAAAATGCCTTGTGATATTCTACACAGTGAATACCATCATGATATTCTACACAGTGTTGCTCGTGATCAAGGAACTCACTACTTGGCCAAAGGAGTGTAGCAATGAACTCATGCTCACAGAATTCACTGATCTTACCATGTTCCCCATCGTCCTGAAGCAGTTGGTTTGATGAAAAGGTAGAACAGCTTTTGAAATCCCAGTTACAGGGCCAGCTAGGTGACAATAGCTAGCACTGCAGGGCTGGGACAAAGTTCTTTAGAAGGCTTCATGTGCTCTAAATTGGCTCCCAATACATAGTACTCTTTCTCCCATAACCAGGATTCAGGGTCCAGGAATCAAGGGGTGCAATAAAAATGAAAACACTCACAATTGACCCTAGTGATCTATTAGCAAATTTTTTATTCCCTGTTCTCACAGCTTTATATACTGCTGGCCTAGGGGTCTTACTTCCAAAGAGAGGGAGGCTTCCATCAGGAGAAACAACAATGATTCTATTTAACTGGAATGTAAGGCTCCCACTTTGCCACTTTGGGCTCCTCTGAGACAAAAGGCTAAGAAAGGAATTATGGTGGTGGCTGGGGTGATTTACCTGGACTACAAAGGAAATATTAGACTATTATTCCACAATGTAGGTAAGAAATAGCATGTCTGAAATACAGAAGATCCCTTAGGGCTTGTCTTGTACTATTATTGTAAGATTCTTGTATCCGTTCAAACCCCGAGAGCATGCCAACAGACAACACAAGGCAGTGTGGAGTAACACGCTGTTTTAATGAGTGCCTGGGTGCAGGCGGGCTGAGGTCTAAAATGGTGTCAGCCCCAAGTGAGGACGGGGTAAAGATTTTATAGTCTCCTGTAAACAGGAAGTGTCCTAGTCTGACGTAACTGCTGTGTGGTACCTGGATGGCCTCTTTCTCGATCTTCAGGGGTACGTGTCTTCCGGCCAGGGTAGCTGTCTTCCGACTGGCTCTCTTCCTGCTTTTGCTATCTTACTGACACATGCTGCTGTTGCAAGTGGCCTTGCACCTTGAAGACCGGGCCTGAGAAGGCAGGAGTTACTCATCCCCTTAAGCTTTCAGGCCCCAGGGAGAATCTTACAATTATGCCCTGTGATTAATGTCAATGGGAAACTGTAATAATCCAATTCAGGCAATACTATGAATAGCTCAGACTCTTCAGGAATGCAGCCTTGGGTCACCCCACCAGGTAAAGAACCATGACTGGCTAAGGTGCTTGCTGAAGACAAAGGGAATACAGAATGAATAGTAGAAGAAGATAGTTATAAATACCAGCTACAATCAGATGACCAGTTGCACAAATGAGGACAGTAATTTGTTCTAAGTATTTTCTCCTGGTTTTGTGAGGAATACATCTGTGCATATATGTACATATATTAAGCAAATATCTTTGGTTTTGCTTCTCTCATTGCTTTATCATAACAATATTAATTGCATTTGTATAAGTATTTAAGTATTGTTAATTTTATATCATTGTATTTAAGAAAGGGGATATCAGGAGAAGAGTAAACATCACTCAAAGAGTATCTCCTCTTCTGAAGACAGGACTAGTGAGTTTTTGGTTTTACACAACTTCATGTTAAGCAAAACTAATACTTTATTATTGTTTTTATTTGAAGAGTATGGCTTAGGAAGATGTGTATGGATGCCAGTTGACAAGGGTTGGGCTTGTAAAGATTAATTTTAGGTGTCGATTTGACTGGAAGAAGTACCTAAAAACCTGGTAAAGCACTATGTTTGGGTGTGTCTGTGAGAATGTTTCCAGAAGAGATTAGTGTGGGAGACTGAGTGGATTTTCATTTCTTTTTCTTTTTATTCCCCTTTCTGTATTTCCAGGTCTGATGGATTAATTGGGAAAGGTCCATCTTCAATGTGGGTAGGCAGCATCCAATCTCCTAGCAGGCCCAGAGAGAATAAAAACAGAGAAAAGGAAAAATACATTAATCTGTCTGCTGGAGCTAAGATATATTCTGCCTCTCCAGTCCTTGGACAATTCCATACTCTCCAGGCTTTGGACTTCAGGACTGGAAGTCAGGACCACTGATATCCTACCAGACCCTCAGATTCTCAGGTCTTTGGCCTTGAACTGAGAGTTTACACCAACAGCTTCCTTGGCTTTGAGCAAACATTTGTAAACTAAACAACACACTTCCAAATAATCTATGGGCCAGATAAGTCTGAAGGGAAATTTAAAAATATATTGAACTGAATCAAAATGAAAATATAACATATAAAATTTTATGACACAGCTAAAACAGGGCTATAAGGGATATTTATAGCATATGTTAGGTTAAACTTAAGTGCATTTATTAGAAATGATGAAAAGTCTCAAATCAATAAGACAATAAATGTAATTTACCCTTTAAAAAAAAAAAAGAAATTTGGACTAAGTTATGCTACAAGCATTCAAAGGTCTCCAGCTTGCAGATGGCCTATTGTGAAACTTCTCAACCTCTATAATCAATTAGCCAATTTATCTAATAAATTTCCTCTCACATCTCTCTCTTTCTCTTTCCACCCTACCCCCACCCCCACTGGTTCTGCCTCTCTGGAGAATCGTGACTTATATAGAAAGTAAACAGCTCACTACCTGATGTAGACTATAATTGCTATGTTGCAGGCTGAATTGTGTTTCCCCCAAATTTATACTGAAGATCTAACCCCCAGTAACACAAAATATTACTGCATTTGAATATAAGGTCTTTAAATAGTGATTAAGTTAAAATGAAGTTATTAATGTGGGCCCAATTATGTTACTGCCATCTTTATAAGAAGGAGAAGTTGGGCACAAACAAAAATATAGGGAAGATCATGTGAAGATACAGTGAGGAGACAGCCATCTACAAGCCAAGGAAAAAGGTCTCAGAAGAAACCAACCCTGTAGACACTTTGATCTCAAATTCTAACCTCCAAAACTATGAGAAAGTAAGTTTCTTTTGTTCAAGCCAGGCAATCTGTGGTACTTTGTCATGGCAGCACTAGCAAACTAACACACATAGTGAGCAGAAATATCATACAGGATGGTCTAGTCTAGTGGAAAGATGTGAGGTCAGGTGTGCTATAGGTCTGAGTTCAAGAGGGTGCAAAGAAGTAAGCTTTAGAGTTTGGACTCTAAGATACACTGCTGAGCTCCTAATTTTAAAGAAAATAAGAAATGTGCTACATTTTTTTCAATGGAGGAAGAATCTCAAATTAAAAATACAATAACAATAATTAACTGGGGACATAATGAATCAAGTCTTAATTCTAGGAGTTCTCTAAGAGTCCTGAATAATGGGAATACTATAACATTAATAGAAGGCTTAAAATATACCTGACACTACTATTCAAATGTGACTCATTTAATCCTTACAACCCCATGAGGTATCCAATATGATGGTCAATTCTGTCTTACAGGCTGAGAAAAGGAACATGAAGAAGTTAAGTAAATTTCTCAAAGACGACATGCAAATGAAATGAAAAGGAAAAACCAGCATTTTAACTCAGATAATCTGAATCTAAAAATCCAAACACCAACGCATTTTTTTCTATACTCCTTCTTTTTACAGTTTATATCAGTGGAACAATTCTAGACTAGATACATGTTTTAGTTAATTCTGTTGAAATTTCTACTTTTTTTGTTTAATTAATTGTTTATATGTTATTATTATTGATTTATATGTGTTCAGAAAGTTTAACTCTCTAATATAGTTAGCAACTACTTTATAAATAAGAATACATATTACGTTATGACTAAAAATATTTAGAAATAATTTTTGCTGAATTCTGACTTTACTAAGAAGGAAACTAATATCACACAGTTTGAATACTAGAGTAAGCAACAGAAACCAAACTGAAGAGGAATCTGAAAATAAAATATTTGTTATTTTTTAAACCTTATGTTTATTACTGGTCATATTCTGAGAATTTGCAAACAAGGACAGTTTTCTCAATTGGTATTTTAAAGCCACAAAATAAAGACGACATACAAATGGCAAACAGGCATAAGAAAAGGTATTCAACATCACTGATCATCAGAGAGAGGAAAATTAAAACTACAAGGAGATATCTTTTCCGGTTAAAATGGCTTATAGCCAAAAACAAACAAACAAACAAAAAATACAGGCAATAGCAAATGCTGGGAGGATGTAGAGAAAAAAGAAGTCTTGTATACTGTTAGTGGGAATGTAAATTAGTACAACCATGATGGAGAACAATTTGGAGGTTCCTCAAAAAACTGAAAATAGAGCTTCCATATCATCCAGCACTTACAGTACTGGGTATATACCCAAAAGAAAGGAAATCAGTATGTCGAAGAAATATCTACACTTTTGTGTTTGGTATAGCACTGTTCACAATAGCTAAGATTTGGAAGCCACCGAAGTGTCCATCAACAGATGCATGGATAAAGAAAATGTGGCACATATTCACAATGGAGTACTATTCAGCCATAAAAAAAGAATGAGATCCTGTCATTTTCAACAACAATGACAAAAGTGGAGATTTTTAGGTTAGGTGAAATAAACCAGTAACAGAAAGAAAAACATTGCATGTACTCACTTATCAGTAGGATCTAAAAATCAAAACAATTGAATCCATGGATGTAGAGAGTAGAAGGATGGTTACCAGAGGCTGGGAAGGGTAGAGGGGGAATGAGGTTGGATTAATGGATACAAAACACGGTTAAAAAGAATGAATAAAACCTACTATTTGATAGCACCACAGGATGACTATAGTTAATAATAACTTAACAACTTAATTTTACATTTTGGAATTACTAAAAGAGAGTAAATGGATTGCTTGTTACACAAAGGATAAATGCAGAATAATTACATTATTACAGGGATGGATACCCTGTTCTCCATGATGTGATTATTATACATTGTATACCTCTATCAAAATTTCTTATGTGCCACAGGTATACACCTACTATGTATCCACAAAATATTTTTTTTAAAGACACAAAATAAATCTACTATTAATAAAAAAAAGTTATATAGACTGTGGCATCTTGAGAATTGACTGAAAATATAATAAATTTAAATAACAACTCTACTCCAATACTGGTATTTGTCTGCATATCTATTTGTATATATGTAAGAAATCACAACATATATGCCTCAATATTAGCAATTGTATTAAACTTGCTCCAATATATATATACATGGATAGCAGATGATAGAAAAATGGACATATGTCCATTTAAAAAATATGTGTAGTCAGGATATACCAACTTTAAACATTTATGGGATTGCATTATACTTTATTTAATTAGAATCATTGTTCTACTTATTAGGATATCCATTTAATTACAGTCTTAAACTTTAAGAATTCAAAGGAGACTGGGGCTCAAATTTAGTATACTTCTGTTTTACTTGAACATATATCATGTAATAATAAATTAAGACTACTTCATTTGTTCTAAAATGTCTAATAATTGATGTCAAATATGTTTTATACTTCATAACACTTGTTAAAGCAGTAGAGAAATGCAATTGCACAACAATACGATTTGAACATCTCTTTATATCTAAGATTAATAATAATGATGTTTTAAATTTTATTCACAATAAACCATTATTTACAGAATAATATTGTAATCTTTACCTAAGGGAGTTGCTAATAATATGGAAAGTTATTTAAATAACAAATCATATTGGCTTTCTTAATGTAATTATTTTGAATATAATACATTTTCGTGAAACTATATCCATGTAACTTTTATTATGGTTATTACTATTGTTTTGTCTTCCAATTAAGGAATTTCAGAAATAAAGAACTACAGAATATCTGGTAATGTGAGAATCTGTAGCGAACTTGTTATATTGTTGCTGTTTTTTGGTGTTTTCAGGTTTTCTATAAGATCATTACACACCTTAAACTTTCCAAGCTAGAATTTTTCAGATAGAGGCTACATCATTTTTCTCCACTTATTTACTCCCCATTCATTTTTTAATTACTGTATTAATTTTTATCAAAGTTATAAGTACACATATTATGAAATATTAACTGATTCTACACTTGCATTCCTAGTTGTAACTCCACAGAGACAATTATTTTAGAATCTTAACTATGTTGACATATGCCTTCTTCTGGTTAAATATTACTTATATAACTACTTCTTGATTTCTTATTTTGGAACATTGTTTATTAATGAGAATTTTGATCTCTTTCAATCCATCCTCATTTTACTCAATCCTAGTTTCCTTTTTCCACATCACAAATATAGTTAGATTGTGATTTTGGATACACTATAGATTAGTATTCAGATTTATGTTATTCTGATAATGTAAATTTTACTTACATGTCAGTTACAGGGTATTTGATCATATCATTTTATGTTTTGGTAGGAATTCACAATTTCTTAGACTTAGTCATAATTTTGTTTGCTTTAGTTTCTGAACATATCTGTACTTATTTCCTATGGTTGCTAAAACAAATTACCATAAACTTTATAGTTTAAAATAACAGAAATTTATTCCCTCAAATTTCTAGAGGTCAGAAGTCTGAAATCCGGCTGCCACAGGGCCATGCTTCTTCTGAAGCCTTTAGGAAAGAATTATTTTTTTTTCCATCTTACAGCTTCTGTTGGTTCTTGGTGATTGTGCCTTGTGGCAGCATAACTCCAATCTCTGCCTCCATCATTTCTGTGTCTTTGGCTCAAATATCCCTCCCATTTCTCTTATAAAGATGCCCACACATTTGATTTAAGGTCCACTCTAAATGCAAGATAATCTTATCTTGAGATTGTTAATTAAATCTGCAATGGCCTAATTTTCAAATAAGGTCATGTTCACAAGTATTGGGGTGAAGTCTTGGACACATCTTTTTGAGGGATACAATTCAAGCCACTACAGTATCACAGTATCAAATGTGTACAAGAA
The DNA here is from genome assembly GCF_028885655.2 of Pongo abelii. Lineage (NCBI taxonomy): Eukaryota > Metazoa > Chordata > Mammalia > Primates > Hominidae > Pongo > Pongo abelii. The sequence goes on from NC_071989.2 coordinate 29,359,588, forward strand.
CATTCACTATTTTATCTTAAATTTTAAGCAAATCTTTTCTAGAGCCTCCAGACCTGCTCCAACTTAGACAGTGGTTCTCTTCGCCAGATACCTGGCTCTTATTTTAGGAACCCCTTTCAGAGTCATCTGGAGAATTACTTCCGTCTGTGTCTTTTGTTGTTGAGTCCCTGTTTTCTTAATCCAGTGTCTTACTCTTTCTTTGTTTATATCCTTCATTTTTGTATGTCTGTCTTCTCAATAGTTCTTTGAAAAAGAAAAAATGAGACTCTTCATGTCTATGAATATCTTAATTCCAAACTTACCTTTAACTATAAATGCTGCAAAACATGAATGTGTAGATTTTATGATGTGTAAGTAGTAGGTGAACTTTCATCTTGTTTGTGGTAGCCTGTTTACCACTTGATTCGTGGTACTGAGCTTTGCTCAAAATAGAAATAATATACACTAGTGGGTGTGGCAGCATAACTATTTATATCCCAAATCTCCCTCAGAGGTATACATTATCAGCTCATCTACATTATTTCTTGAAAATCAAAATTGTTTGACTTGTGTCCCTGAGTTTGTTTGTTTGATTATTATTTCAATAGCTTTAAGGGTACAAGCGATTTTTGGTTACATGGGCACATTGTATACTGGTGAATTCCTCGGTTTTAGTTTACCCATTACTTGAATAGTGTTCATTGTACCAAATAGGTAACATTTTATTCCTAACCCCTCTCTCACCTTCCCCTCTTCAGAGGCTTCAGTGGCCATTATACATCTATGTAGGCTTTTGTGTACCCATAGCTTAGCTCCCACTTATAAATGAGAATGTGCTGTATTTGATTTTTTGTTCCTAAGTTACTTCACTTAGGAAAATAGCCTCCAGTTCCAGACAAGTTGTCAAAAAAGAAAATTTTTAATATCTTTTATGGCTCAGTAATATTCCATGGTGTGTATGTGTATATATGTATACATACAAATACATATGTGTGTATGTATGTACAAATATTTCTGTACGTATTTATAATAACATTTTATTTATCCATTCATTGATTAATGGGCACTTAGGTTGATTTCATATCTTTGCAGTTGTAAATTGTGCTGTGAAGATCACACACATGTGCAGATGTCTTTTGGATATACACACTTCTCTTTTTTTGAGTAGTTACCCAGTAGTAGGATTACTGGAGAAAATAGTAGATCTACCTTTAATTCTTTGAGAAATCTCCATTCTGTTTTCTCTACAGGTTGTACTAATTTACATTGCCACCAACAGTGTATAAATGTTCTCTTTTCATCACATCCACACCATCTATTGTGTATCTTCTTTTGAGAAATGTCTGTTCATGTCATTTGCCCACTCTTTAATGAGATGATTTGTTTTTTTCTCACTGATTTGTTTGAGTTTCTAGTTTATTTATTATGTGAAGTCATGTAGCCTAAGCTTTTCTGAGACTCAGTTATCTCACACATATTTCGATGTGATTTGGATTCTGTGCAACTCTGAGACAGAACACTAGAAGCTGTGTTTGGGTGTTTTAAGACTCCCAGTAGATCATAGTGTCTCCTAATGATATAAATATTTTGCCTGAGATAAAACTTATGAATGTAACTTGTTAGAGTCTTGAGTCTTATCAGTTATCCCACCAAGTGTAATTACTGCAGATATTCCTTTCCTTTGTGTTTTTAAAACATATTTCCATATATTAATTGTTATTGTTTTTTGGAAAAATGTTTTTGTATATTCTGATCCTTATGTTTGATTAAGCCCATTGTGTTATTTTCTTTACGTTTCTAGGATCTTACTTTGATATTAACTGACCTGAAATGTCATGATTGACTCGTTATTAGTGTAGGATTATTTGTATCCTACCAGCTGTACACTTGATATCTTCTTTTAATATAGAAATATGTGGATTATTTTCTGGAATTTCTATCATTGGGCTTTTATATCAGCAAGGCTGGTCCTATAAGTTTATTGTCTTTTAACTTTTTATCTTTTTGTGCTTTTATGTATAACTTATTTAACCTTAACTGTATATTATTTCAGTTACCATATAATTACCTTACAAAAACCCATTTTCTCCCTCTGGCTATTCTTTTACATAGCATCCAGATTTAAATAGCTTCTCATACTGCTTTTTTTTTTTTTTTTTTTTGGAGACAGAGTCTCGCTCTATCATCCAGGCTGGAGGGCAAGGGCATGATCTCGGCTCACTGCAACCTCCTCCTCTCAGGTTCAAGCAATTCTCCAGCCTCAGCTGGGAGTGCATGCACTTGCCACTGGGTTTTGCTAATTTTTTTGTATTTTTAGTAGAGATAATGTTTCACCATGTTGGCCAGGCTGGTCTCGAATCCTGATCTCAGGTGATCCTCCCGCCTCAGCCTCTCAAAGTACTGGGATTACAGGAGTGAGCTGCCATGCTTTCCATACTTCTTAATAAGACTATTTGTGAGATGTTTGGCTGCTGATTAAAAACCTTTGTGTGATTTTTCAGGCCTGACCATGGGTAATTACAAAGGCTTAACCTGCAGGCCTCAAGCTGCCCTCCCAACACCAGTCAGTGCACAGCTTATGCATCGGTCTTTGGAAGAAGTGCCAGTGAAGGACTCAGGCTCCTCTGGCTGGTGATGCTCCTAACATATTTTCATTCCAAGCCTAGGTGCCTTCATTCTTTATCTGAGGCCTTGGGCAGATAAAGGTATCTGAAGAAGTTCAGATACCTTAAGAGAGGAGGGAAAAAGCTTGAAAATACTTTGCTCTGCTTTGACTTACTACTTCGTACTTTTCCAATTCTGACTCTTTCTGGTTTTTCTCCCCCAGGTCTATGGGGACCATAAAACTGTTAGAGACTTTCGTTCAGGCTCCCTCAACAGTGAAATGACGCCCCGTCCCCCCACATCTGTGTTGATCTACTTTACTCTCAATCAGTGCATCCTTCCACATGGGAAAATGGAATATAGGGCATCAGTGCATTCTCCCGTTGTAGCTTCTTGCTTATATCATCAAGGAAATGATTACAGGCTTCACACTTTCACTTTTGGCTTGCAGCTTTAATTGGCTACTCATACACCTGACAATACAGCTCTTTTGCCTGCTCAGTTGAGCTCCCTACAATTCGTAATACATTTTTCAAATTTGTTTCTACCTTACCAGTCTATGCTCCTAAAGGTTACATTTTCTTTTTCCTGTTTTTCTGGATCATTCACATAGATAGATTGATGGCCTTTTACTTATATTTATGCAGTAAATAATGGCTTTAAAAATCTGAAAATTATGGACATTCTATTTCTATTGATGTAGCACAGGTTGACTTCCTATTGTATTTCATAATCCAAATTAATTGGATTTACAATTAGATATGTTTATCTGACTGTCTAATAATGGTTCTATAATTCATGATATTTTACATATCTGTGTTTGTCTGTCTCTTCACAAATACTTTTAAGTTTATTTTCTAATTATTCTTCAACATTTAATTTATATAAAATCAAACAATTCATTCTTATTTCCTTTTAAAAAATTGAAAACAGGCATAAAGAAAATTATCCAGCTTCCTAATTCTACTCCCAGGTTTAAGTGGAAAGGTGTTAATAATACGCTGTGCAACTGTGCAGCACATCATATATGTGCATGTGCCTGTTGTATGTACTGTAAACTCACAATTTGGTATCATCATGCACCTGCATATCAGTGTATGTAACAGACATTTTGGAATAAATATTTAAAAGACCTTTGTTTCAAAAATTTATACCATATTCTATAATCTCAGACCCACGTGTTTTATAAAGGTAAAGTGAATTTCATTTAATGGGATTAAATAAAAAGAAACTCCACCTTTGACTTTGTAAAATGATATTCTTTTCCTCAGAGACTTTAGAACCCTTGGAGTTTAATGGAGAATGGGAGGTTTCTATGTTTCTCTCTTGAATAATTTTGTTTATTCTGAAGAACTTTTTACTTCCTTACTTCTGAAAGAAGCACTTCTTTCAGGGCTTTTGATGATTTTCTTAGTTTGTATGCATTCAAAATGTCTGTCTTTATTGAAGTTCCTTTTTTATTCTCTTATTTTTTCTGTCTCTAGAAATCTAAATAATCTAAGTTAGATATTTTTTTCTTTCACAAGTTTACTCTTTTATTTCTATGGTTCCTGTTGAAAAGTCAGCTATCTTATTAATTCACCTTTGCATTTAATGTTCATCCCTAAGAACTTTTAAAAAATGTTTTCTGTGCCTTTGGAATTAAACTAGTTTGACAAGTGCTTTGGGAAGTATGTTTATATGTGCCTGATTATGTGTTTGGTTTTCTTTGTAGGGTTAGTTGAGACCTTGATTCTGTGATTTGATAGTCTTTCATTACTAGGAAAATTTTTGTTCAACATTTTGTTAAATTCTGTTTCTACTATTTATTTGTCCTTACCTGTTGTGAGAAGGATTTACATATTTTACATTATTAGGACTTTGTAGGATTTCCTCCTTGCTCTGATTCTAATTATACATGTTGGTCCTGTTGATGTGGCCCTTAAATGCATCTAGTGGGTTTTGTTTGTTTTCTTTTTTCTTTTTTTTTCAGTTCATATATGTTCCATGGTTCTGTCATTGAGTTTAGTAATTCTCTTTTTCTTTTGTCCAGTGTACTGTAAACACAACTCCAGATAGTTTATATTCAGTTACCACATAATCATGAGTGAATAGATTCGAACTCTCTGTTAAAACTATTGAAGATTTCCATTTTATTTATACTTTTCTTCATTTTTTCAAGGTTACTTTAAGGTACTTTATGTAAACTTCAATATCTGAATCATCATCTATACATCTGATTCTATATTTGCATTTTCCTTCATTACCATTCATACTTTTCTACCTCTTTGCACACAGTGTATGCTAGAAATTTTGTATTGGAGAACCATAGAGGATCTAGATTACACTCCCAAAAGATACAATTCCACTTTTACTCTATTAAAAAGAATAAATGAGCCTGGTCTGTCTAGAGATGATGACTCATTCTATTTTGGCTACCCTGCAATAGTCCCCCCAGACTTCGAATTAGCTCCTGCTAGAGCTGTGACTCTTCCCATAGGACAGACTGCAGTAGCGTTAGTTCTGTATTGAGAAGATTTTGAGGTTTATGTATAGGGTTCTCAAACCAAAGAGCTTCAAAGATTGCACATTTCTTGAGGACTATCACGTCTTTAATGCAGACTCACTCTCTCCACTAGGACTTTATGTACCATTAACTTTGAGGCTGCAGATGTTTTCACATCACCATTTAAAACCTTGTGTCACAGCTCCCAGCACCTCCAGTGTATTTAGCAAATATCTCATATTCTAAAAATGCCCACATTTTCCTCTTTTTCACATCAGAGTCCCACAGCCTGATCTGAAAATGATCCTTAGAACTGGCAATTACACATTGCAAACAAAGCAGCCAGTAATCTTCAATTCACCATAAACATACATACGCTCAGTGCAGTTTTATTTTATCTCATTTTTGCTGTTTCACACCTCTTTGTTGTCCTTAGAATTTTTTTTTTTTTTTTTTTTTTGCGATTTAACTGACTGGTTCTAGCTATTGCAGGGCAGCATTGCCCTTCCATAGTCTAGCAAATGCGACCTATATCCCCATAAATTTTAGTGAGAAATTGAAAAGTATGTTTGAAAATACCCAGTTTATACTTCCTGCTTAAGTCCTCAGTCCCTACTCTTTTCTTCAGTTCCTCTGGTATGCCTTGCTGCAGATTTCACTTTTATGACATTCCACATCCAAGTAAACCTCTCTTTAAGTCCGAGAATAATTATTACTAATCAAAGTCTTCATAACAGGGCAAAATAATGTTTTGTTCCTAGTCAAAGTTTAACGACAAGATTGGCTTTACTGCCACTGAGGCACTGAGATCCCAGAAGGTCCTGTAAAGATCTTATTCTGAAATTTCAGAAATCAGTTTCATCAGCTTTCAGAATGAACCATAGACACTGGTGCCATGTGAAATCACTTTTGTCAATATGTAATTGAAATGTAAACAACCTCCTCTAGTAAGGAGCTTTGTGTCAAGCTCGTGGAGGGCTTTATAAACATTGTAGCTCTCACTGTAGTGCTGAATAAATGTAGACACTGCCCTGTAAAACAGTTCCCACTTCTCAGGATCAGGGTGTCCTCTATACAAGGCAACTCTTTAGGGCCTTTTTGAGTCGCTCTGCTGTCCTAGGCTGGAGTACAGTGATGCAATCTCGGCTCACTGCAACCTCCGCCTCCTGGGTTCAAGCGATTCTCCTGCCTCAGCATCCTGAGTAGCTAGAACTACAGGCGTGCGCCACCATACCCAGCTAATCTTTTTCTATTTTTAGTAGAGATGGGGTTTCACCATGTTGGCCAGGCTGGTATTGAACTCGTTACCTCAAGCAATTAGCCCGCCTCGGTCTCCCACGGTGCTGGGATTACAGGCGTGAGCCACCGCACCGGGCCAAATAGGACCTTTTTCATCAGGGATTCTCCACAGTTGTCCTTATGACTTTTTTTTCCCCCCTTTCTATTTACTTTATACCTGGTAAGATGATAAGAGTTTTCCTCCTCTTTTCTTTTCTCCTTCTAACCTTTATATTTATCATTTCTGCTATCTCTTATTCTTGGAGAGAGGTGGTTGAGAAAACAAATTCTTCCCTTTGGAGAGAGATTGAGAAAACAAATTCTTCCCGTTGTTTGGAAAGAGTTTGTTTCATTATTTCTACATTCATCTCAACTGTGTAATCACTCTCAGAAAATATTTGGATTTAGGTTGCCATTTACTTCTCATAGCTGTACCCTTAGAGAACTAGGTAGAAATACTTAAATATCAGAAAAATCTTTCCCTTAATTTTTCAATTTGTATTATTTCAGTGTCAAGTAATTCATTCAATTTCAATGGTGGCGTAAATATTATTTTCTGCTTTATTTTATATATTTATGGGCTGTTGATAAGTCTCTCATACTTTCTATTTTTCTTGTTTATTCATTTCTTTCAAATAGGCCTGTGTAGTGTCTAATAATAATTCATTTGTCATGAATTAGGTGCATATTTTATTCTCTGTTCACTGCCTGATAGATCCAAACCCTTCCTATCTTCCTTTGCTTTTAGAGAAAAATAGCTTATCTAAAATCTTCATTCAGGTTATCTCATGGGTTTTTTTTTTTTTGAATAGTATGAACTCAATGAACTGTAGCCTATCTAAAAATTAATTTACTTTTCAAGTAAATCTTACCCATTTCCAACTGCTAATTAAGGTAAATTGACTAAAATTGTTATCAGTCAAAATTTTAGCTTCAACCTGCCTTACATCAATGATTATTTCTCCTTGCTGTCATTTAATTTGTTACCATATCTGTGTATTTCGCCGTAGAATCCTGGCATTATGACACTCACAGACCTCTTCTCCCATGAAAATGGCCATACTTGTATCCTTACCTACAATAAATGTCCTCTATTGGAAGTTTAATGAAGTACTGTAAATAATACTCTAAATTAAACAGTCCAAACTTTCCTTTGCAAACATATCCAAAACTTACATAAGAAGCCATTGTAAATAATAATATGAATAATGGTAACTTTTGTGTTAATAGTTTTTTGATACCAGATGATATTCCATGTAATATCTCATTACTTCTAAACTACAACCATAGGAAGCAGATGCATGATTATTATCATTTTACAGAAGTGGAAGCTAAAGCCCAGATACATTAAATAATAAACCTAAGTTCCAAAGCTAATCTATAGGAAACTAAATTTCTACCTGGATACTTATACTCCAAAAGCTTTTCTCTTATACTGTACTAAAAGTGATTTCTAGTACATCTCATTTGATATTCTCGGTCAGCCAATGGAAAAAAGACAGATGGTTCTGAGGTAATGGCAATGTGCTTACTTAAACTTCATGAAGTTAAGATTCCATTTGCTGTCGTGGACTCCTTAATGGTGAAATCAATACATTCCTGGCTTTCCGTGGGCAGCTATTGACATAGTGAATCTATTTTAGCCATTCTGTTAAATAGAAAACACACAAGTAGTACCCTTTAACCTAGTACATCATTACCATTCTATGTAGAATAAAGACACTCATTTTTCCAAGGACAGGAGCAAGAAAAAAAATGTTTATCATATTATAGCTTTCTTATTAGAAATCTCTCTGTGGAAAAAATAAAGTCTAAATCTCCTGTACCATGGACTCTGGTTAATAGTTACGAAAAGAAAACTGTGTGTGTGTTCGTGTACATGAATAATAATTGATCAACAGAATAACAACAAAATGAAGGATATTACTGTTTTTAATATACGTTTATTATGTAATATGAGAAATTCAGTTTACTATAACTGGCTTAATACCTATCAGAATGACAATTATAATAATAAGTCAAAAAGATAATGTTTAAAAGTATAATGACTCATTACCTTTAATATGTGTTGTGAAAAACATTGATTTCAATCCCATGCTAAAAATTTTCTCAGCAGGAGATCATTGTCAATTTGATGCTTGAGGAGGAAATGCTGAACAATGAGTCTTAAAAGCCTTCCCACCTTCTAAAGGTGGAGAGTAAAGAATGCCCAAAAGCTGAGGCTGTATATCAGAAAGAAAAATATATAATAATAAAAAATACTGAGTTTGATAGCACTAAACACTATGTAGCTGTGTAATGTGTAAAACTGCAGAAGTATTTCCAAGGGTTACCTTAGAGTGACACCATAAAATACATAAAATGAGCTTGAAAACATATTGTTGGAAAACTTGTATTTCTTAAGAAAGCATCCAGGAAGCCAGACTTTTCTTGATAACATATAGATCACAGTGAAAGCAGTCAAATAATTTTCTGACTTTTCTTATTTATAGATATAAAATTCAGTGTCATCCAAATGGCAGTAGGTAGATGGAAACAAGATTCTTCCCTAAAGTGAAAAAAAAAAAAAAAGTCCTTACTCTGCAGAAAATGCCTGCTTATACTGTTACTGTTTAAGAACTAAAAAATACCCACTGTATATGTGCTATTTGGGAACTGATATTATGTCATACCTTTACAACAGTAGTGCTAATTTAATTGCTTATTTTATTCATATAACATTTCCAAAAGTGTTTCTATTTCTTTCCAAGAATGATTGCTAACACTTACTGGAGCTTGTGATGTGTCCTTCAACACAAATCCACATCAAATATTCCACAAGTTGATCTACAGATTTTATACAATCCTCATCAAATTACTAGGTGTCTTTCTTGGAGAAAATGGCAAAGTGATCCCAAAATTTATATAAAAATAGAAAGGATCAAGAATAGTCAAGACACTTTTTAAAAAGAAGAACAAATTTGGGGGACTTGGACTTCTGAAATTCAAAATTTTCACACAGCTAAAATAATTGAAACAGTATAGTACTGGCTTGAGGATAGTCATATATCAATGAAATATAATTTAAAATCTAAAAATAAACTCTTAAACGTGTGGTCAATTGATTTTCAAAGAAGGGTTAATTCAATTCAATTAGGAAATCAGTTGATAAGAAATATTTCTGAGATTATCGGGTAGCCATATGCAAAATAAAGATGAAATTGTGCCAAAAATAATATGCAAAATTCACTTAATATGGATCAGAGACCTAAATGAAAGGGAAACTACTATTAGAAACTTAGAAAAAAATGTGACTAAATCTTTGTGGCCTTGGGTTAGAAAAATTATTCCTGAATATGACACCAAAATTATAAAGTGACCAAGTAATAATTAATTCTACTTCATTAAAGTCAAACAAATCGTTGAACTTCAAAGCCCAGTATCAAGAAAATTAAAGGACAATCAAAAAAAGAGAGAAAACATTTTTAAATTATATATTTGATAAAGAACTTTTATCTAGAATATGTAAACTACACTTACAATTCAATAATAAATATGTAAGTAGGCACATTTAAAATGGGCAGAAAATTTGAATATTTTCCCAAAATAATATAAAAATGCGCAGAAAGCACTTAAGAAAATACCCAACATTAACCATTAAAAAAAATGCAAAACAAAACCACAGCAAGATAACATTTCACACCTTGTGTGAATTGGATGGCTGTAATAAAAAAGAAAGATAATAATTACATTGATAATGATGTAAAACATTAGAACCCTCTCATGCTGTTGGCAGAAATGTCAAATGATACAGCTGTTATTGAAAATAGCTTTGCAGGTCCTTGTAAAAGTTATACAGACTGGGTGCGGTGGCTCATGTCTATAATCCCAGCACTTTGGAAAGTGGAAGCTGGAGGATTGCTTGAGCCCAGGAGTTTGAGTCAGCCTTTGCAACATGATGAAATCTTGTCTCTACAAAAAATAGCCGGGTGTGGCAGTGTGTACCTGTAGTCTCAGCTACTCAGGAGGCTGAGGTGAGAGGATGGCGTGAGCCCAAGGATGTGGAGGTTGCAATGAGCTGAGATCACACCATTGCACTCCAGCCTGGGCGATAGAGCCAGACCTTGTCTCACAAGCAAACAAACAAAAAAGTTAAACATGGAATTATTATATAACCTAGAAGTTCCGCACCTAGTTATATATCAAGAGAAATGAAAACATATGTCCACAGAAAAATGTGTACGTGAATGTTTATAGCCACATTATTCATAATAATCAAAAATGGAAGCTGTGCAAATGTCCATCATCTGAAAATTGGATAAGTAATACTCAGTTTATTCATAAAATGGAATATAATCAGAAATAAAAGGAGGTGAAGTACTAATACATGTCCAAACATGATGGCCCTTAACAACATAATACCAAAAGAAATGTGAAAGAAGCCCGTCACAGAAGCCCATAAATTACACTTATCTATTTATATTATATGTCCAGAATAGAAACATCTATAGAGACAAAATAATAATCAATTTGTAGTTGCCTAGGGCTATGTGGTTTAGAGGGAAATTGGAACAATTAATATATGTAATCTTTTCATTATAATGGGAATGTTTTAAAAGTGATTATAGTGGTGGCTCCATGACTTTTTGAACATACTAAAAAATGTTAAATTGCACACATTAAATGGGTAAACTTCATAGTAAGTGAGTTATATCTCAAGAAAGTTGTGTAAAAAATAAAACACCTAAGTTGGAAATGTAATTGCACAATAGATTTTAATATAATGTATTTGTATCATCGTTATATGGATAACTACTTTTCATTTTGTCTCAAAAACTGTTTTCTGGACCATAGTTTCAAGCTTCTAAGGGTAACAATGAAACATTACTCTATAGTACTCATTATTATGTAATAATAAGTACATTACTTATACTATGATGTGCTATCATAATTTTCATTTTACTTAATGTCATCATATCAATATTTCACTTCACTTTATCTTTCTCATGATTTTTGCATGATTTTAAGTGAGATAATATGCATGGTATGAGTCTGAGTGTCATAACACATTCTACATTCTAAGCAGTGATCATTGCAGGAGCTCAGCCCTATATATTATGAGCTGTTGAATGGTGTCCCCAAAGCCACTTCAGGTGTGTCAGAACCTAGAGGAACTGTTTACTCATGGTTACAGTTTATTACAATTGAATGGATACAGATTAAAGACAGCCAAGGCCAAAAAAGTGTGGAGCCAAGTTCAGGAAAAGTTCACAGGTAAACCAAGAAGAAGTTGAGGATAATTCAAATCCCTGTGGTTCCATGCTTTCCTATCTAGAGAAAAAATAAAGGTAGAAGTGGAGGAAAAATAGTATCCCTATGGTTTAATGTTTTCTTATCTAAAAAAATAAAGGAAAGTAGATTGTACATACACAAATACTGATTTTTTTTCACCTTTTGGTGGTAGTTTTCCGCTTGTGATATATTGTTCAGTGGATAATGTGTATCTGCATAAACTGGCACAAGGGAAAAGCATGGACAACTTTCTTGACTCCCTACATCCCCACTCAACTCAAAGCAAATCAAATCAATCATCAACCCTGCCAATACTCTCATCTTTATATTTAAATAAACTCTCCTATTTTGTATTTTGTATTTGTTCACTTTCTCCTTATTATCATCATATCTAACCTCCCAGCATCAAGAACCTGACTTCCTGCTAGTGTCTTCTTGGGCAGATATATAGAACTATTTTGAGTAACTTTATTTTGTCAAGGCAAATGATGACAAACGTTTATAAATATAAAATTAGCTCAAATAAACAAAAAGCTAACAACCGTGTCCGCAGAGAGGACAGGCACCAGTGTAACAGAAGGATCCAGAGACCATCTCTCTAGACTTCTAGCTATAAAGCAATACTTCATTGGCTCAATGGAATGTAAACTTTATTTTAAAATGAATAATGCATAAAGGAATAGATGAATGAATATATGTATATACACACATACATGTATGGAATATATGGACAAATTAATAGATATGAGAATGGTGTACAGAAGTTACTTAATTCCCATTGTAGCTGTCCGTATACAAGAGAGTTTAGTCTGGGTCTCATTTTCCTAAAATATGAGATAATAGATATTATTGATATTTTGAGCACCATTTCAGTTCTAAGCTAACTTCCTGACCAAAGCAATGGTAATTGAATGAAAGCAATATATAAACTTTAGCATTTATTCTTGTTTTTCCTGAGCAAAAAAATCAAATCTTTAATATTTATGAGACTAAAACAAACACAATAATCCAACATCTGTAATAAACTATGACATGGATGTTTTTATTTATAAAAATAGATGATAATTTTAGGCAAATTAGCTACTATTTATGCAGAATATTTTTTAAAATCTCAATATGTTTTACAACTATCTTTTTTTTCCTTAATTTGGTTTTAGTACCTTTAGGCTATTTGCTTTTTCCAGATGTTTAAGGAAGCAAAGCAGCTCGAAGTGGTAAATAAATGCTTCTTAAATTTAAGTAGGCCCTAAATAGAGACTTGTTGTAGAATAATTTTAGTTAAATAAATACTTAACAGATTTCTTTCTTCTAATCTAAATGGAAAACCAACATCAAATACATATAGAAGCCATGCAATTTTTCATGACTTGTTCAAACTACAAAATAAAAGTTCAAAATTATGACATTTGATGAATTTTTGCATTATTTTACTTTATGATAACTTTTGGTATTGCATGCCAGCTAAAGTTTTTCAGGCCAATTAGATTACATTATGTTTTGATTTGTAGGCTTTTGAGAAAGGTTATTATAAAATTATTTTATATAAACTAAAAATAAATCATATTAGATTTAAATTTCCACTTTTCCTAATTGAGTCACTAAAGCATATGATTGACACATAGTACTAAATGTAGTATAGTTTCTTAGAATCCTCAAGAACAGTGATTTCCGGGAATTAGCATCAGATATATTGATTGTACTGATGCTCAAGGGAAGTGCTGATCAGACATCAATAATTCATACAACTATGGCTGATGGCATATTGTCAGCAACGAACAGAGCTAGTTAGACATAATCTATACTGTTAGAGCAGTAAATATTGTTTTGTCTCAGAGCATGCTCTCATCCCCTTCTGTTCTTATGCCCTACACCTACTAATGCAAACATTTGTGTGTGTCATTTCAACCAGGAATAACATTAATCTTTCTTTCGTATTCAAAAATATGATTGTCTTTCATATTCACAGATGACAGCTTTGAGGGTTTTACTCCAAAATGATGTGAATGAAGGAATCAATGCTTTGCTTTTTTTTTTTTCCTGCAATGATTATTTCAAGAATTAGTTGTCTGATTTTTTTCAAGATTTGAACTGAATTAATTTAGGCAGACAAAAAAAGCAGATCTATAATTATCCAGAAGTTATTGCTGATAAAATTTTTATGCAGTATTTTTGTATTTGTTTTCCTTTATTATCATTCAGAAACCTTAATTGTTAATCTAATTGTCTCTACATACGACGTGATTATTCTATAAGTATGCTAATACATTTTTTAAACACATAAACCAAAGGAGTGTTCATTTGCTAAGAATTTGTTTTCAAGTTACATAAACTTATTTCCAAAAGCATTTTTGCTTTTTATCTGGTCAACTTTATATAATAGTTTAAGATTCTCATTTGAAATGGAAAATTTATCTTTCAGGGCAGTCATGATTTCCCAACATGAGCCATGAAAAAATATTTCTTATTAAGTAAAACACCTTAGGTAAGTGCATTGTGTGTCCCCTTTAACTTTAATCCACTTTTTGTTAACATGTCTATTTTTAATTTAAAAAAGTGTTAAGATTATTTTTAGAAAAATTTTAGGTTCTCACCAAAATTTGGAGGAAAGTGTAGAGAAAATTATATACTTTCCTCTATCTCACATACCTCCTGCTACCATGCATAAACAGCTTCTGCCACTATCAGCATACCGCACTAAAATGGTATATTTGTTTCTTTTTTTTTTGAGACAGAGTCTCAGCTCTGTCACCCAGGCTGGAGTGCAATGGTGCAGTATCAGCTCACTGCAATCTCCACCTCCCAGGTTCAAGCGATTCTCCTGCCTCAGCCTCCTGAGTAGCTGGGACTACAGGTGTGTGCCACCACACCAGGATAATTTTTTTTTTTTTCAGTAGAGACGGGGTTTCACTATGTTGGCCAGACTGGTCTCGAACTCTTGACCTCGTGATCCGCCCACCTCGGCCCCCTAAAGTGGTTATATTCGTTACAATGAATAAGCTTACATGGACACATCCTAATTACCTACTATCATAGTTTATGGTTCACTCTTGGTGTTGTACATTCTATAGGTTTGAACAAATGTATTATGCTATGATTCCAACATTATATATCAAACAGACTATTTTTACTGCCCTAAAAATCTTCTTTGCTCTGCCTATTCACACATTCTCCACTCTAAACACTGAGAACCACTAATCTTTTTACTGCCTCCATAGTGCCTTCAAAATGCGAGATAGTTGGAAACATAAGCTATGTAGCCTTTTCATATTGGCTTCTTTCACTTAGCAACATCATTTAAGGTTTCTCCATTTGTTTTCATTGCTTGATAGGTCATTTCTTTTTGGGAGGAAATAATATTCTATTGTCTCAAAATATTCCAGTTTATTTATCCATTCATCCCTTGAAAAACATATTGGTCATTTCCACATTTTGACAATCATGAATAAAGCTACTATAAACATCTGTATGTTGGTTTTTGTGTGAACATATATTTTAAATTATTTTGAGTAAAAAGCTAAAACCATGATTGCTGCATCTGTAGTTTTGATTTGTTTTTTAGCATTTCTATTTCTCTTATTTCCTACTTGGGACAACAAACTTATCAGTCCTGCAAACTGTTACTGATATTAGTCAGCTTCTTATTAATCCTTCTATTGTTTACATCTGATTTCATACAAATATTCTCAATTGAGGCCACTGACATTGTTTTCTAAGAAGATACATGTCCCTTTCATATTTTAACCTTTCTTAAATTGTATAAATGTTTCTTTGTTATTATCCTTTTGTTGTTGGAATATATTTTTAAATAACTTTCTCAGGAAGATTGAATGGGGAAAATATTAGTTCATGCATGCACAAAAATGACTGACTCATTTCGTCCTCATATACTTGGCATATAGAATACTAGACTGGTCAAGTTAGAAATCACTTTTTTATCAAAACTTTAAAGGCATTGTACCCTCTCTTGATTTCTATTATCCTCTGTTACTTATTAATGCTGAATACCAGTATGATTATTGTCCTTTAGAGCTGATGTTTAAGAATATATATAATATAAATTATATCATGTATTATATATTTACCTATACTTTCTCAATATTTTTTTCTCAATATGGATGTGGCAGATTAAATTTTCTGTCAGCAGTGTTTTGTAGTTCTCCTTGTAGAGATCGTTCACCTCCATGATTAGATGAATCCGTAGGTATTTTATTTTTGTGTGTGTGGCTATTGTAAATGGGATTGCATTTCTCATTTTGCTCTCAGCTTGAATGTGACTGGTGTATAGAAATGCTATGGAATTTTATAGATTGCTTTTGTATCTTGAAACTTTACTGGCCATTTAACAGTTCTAGGAGCTTTCTGGCAGAGAATTCTAATCAGGGATTTTCTAGGTATGAAAACATCATCAGTAAAGAAAGATAGTTTGATTTATTTTCTGTTTAGATGCTTTTTATTTTTATTTTTTCCTCTTGCCTGATTGCTTTGCTAGGACTTCCAGTACGCATGTTGAATGGGAGGAGTGGTGGAATTGGGCATACTTATCTTGTTCTAGTTCTCAAGCGGAATGCTTCCAGCTTTTGCCCATTCAGTATAATGTTGGCCGTGGATCTGTCATAGATGGCTCTTCTTATTTTGACGTATGTTCCTTCATTGGCTAGTTTGTTATCATAAAGAGACCTCAAATGAGGTTATTTCAGCAATATTCACAGCATCTTCATCGGGAAGAGACTTCATTTTGAGAAGTCCCTTTCTTTGTTCATCCACAAGAAGCAACTCCTCATTCTTTCACGTTTTATCATGAAATTGCAGTAATTCGGTCACATCTTTAGGCTCTACTTCTAATTGTATTTCTTTTGCTATTTCTACCACATCTGCAGTGACTTCCTCCACTGAAGTCTTGAGGCCCTCACGGCCATCCATGAGGGTTGGACTCAACTTCTTTCAAGCTGCTATTAATGTTGACATTTTGATCTCCTTCCACGAATCACAAATGTTCTTAATGTCATCTAGAATGATGACTTTTTTTCCAGAAGGTTTTCAATTTACTTTGCCCATATCCATAAAAGGAATCACAATCTATGACCACTGTAGCCTTATAAAGTGTATTTCTTACATAATAAGACTGAAAGATGAAATTATTTATTGATCTATGGGCTGCAGCATGGATGTTGTGTTAGCAGGCATGAAAACAACATTAATCTTCTTGGGTGTCAGGTGTATTGTCAATCAACAGGAATATATTCAAATAAATCTTGTCTTCTGAACAGTGGGTTTCAACAGTAGGCTTAAAATGTTCAGTAAACCATACTGTAAGCAAATATGCTATCATTCAAATTTTGTTCCTTTTCTAGAGCACAGGCAGAGTAGATTTAACCTAACTACTTTTCTTCTTTTTTGATATGGAGCCTCATTCTGTTGTCCAAGCTGGAGTGCGGTGGCGTGATCTTGGCTCACTGCAACCTCCGCCTCCTGCGCTCAAGCGATTTTCCCACCTCGGCATCCCGAGTAGCTGGGATTACAGGCGCATGCCACCATGCCCAGCTAATTTTGTATTTTAGCAGAGATGGGGTTTCACCATGTTTCCCACAGTGGTTTCAAATTCCTGAGCTCAGGCAATCCGCTCGCCTTGGCCTCCCAAAGTGCTGGGATTACAGGTGTGAGCCACTGTGACCAGCCAACATAACTCTTAAAAGTCCTAAAATTTTCATCATAATAAATTTGCATTTACTTCAATTTGAAGTCACCAGCTATATTAGCCTCTACCAAGAGAGCCACCCTGTCCTTTGAGGCTTTGTAGCCAAGCATTGACTTCTCTTCTTTAGCTATGAAAATTCTAAATGGCATGTTCTTCTAATAGAAGGCTATTTGATCTACATTGAAAATCTGTTGTGTAGTGTAGCCACCCTCATCAATGATCTCAGCTAGATGTTCTGAATAAGTTTCTGCAGCTTCTACGTTAGCACTTGCTGCTTTATCTTGAATTTTTATGTTATGAAGATTGCTTCTTTCTTTAAACCTTATGAACCAGGTTCTGCTAGATTCAAACATTCCTTCTCCAGCTTTGTTCTAGGGAGGCTTAGGGAGGGAGAGAGAAAAATGAGGGAAAAGTCAGTCAGTGGAGAACTCAGAAAGGCACACAACATCTATCTGTTGAGCTCATAACCTTTTATGGGCCTGGTTTGTGGAGCCAAAAAGTAATTTCAATAGCAACATCAAGGATCACTGATTACAGATTACATATTAATAATGAAAAGTTTTTAAATATTGTGAGAATTACCAAAATGTGACAGAGAGACACAATGTGAGCATATGCTCTTAGAAAAATGGTACCGATAGACTTGCCTGGTACAGGGTTGCCATAAACGTTCAATTTATTTTAAAAATGCACCATTTGCAAAGTACAAAACAAAGTACAATAAAATGAGATATGTCTGTATTATCTTATTGTTTTGTTGCAATTTAAATATTTAAATTATCTATTAATTTATTTGTTGCTAGTATTAACTGAATTGGGGGCAACTTTTTTTATCTTTGCTCGCATATCTTTTCTCTCATATTGTCAGTCTCTCTTGTTTTGCATTACATTATCTTTGAAACATTCTATTACTATTTTAAGCAACACCCTATTACTAAAAATATGTTCTTTTAATTTACTATTTGTCAGTTTCCTAGCATTATGTCCTCAATTCTATATTCTGTTTAAAAAATAGGATGATTATTTCTGTAGTTTTGCTATCTATTCTCTATGTTATGTGTTCCACTCACATTTTTTTGTTTATTTTGGCTTTTTTTCTGAAGGTCTTATTCTCAAGATTTAAAGAGATGAGGATATGAAAGCTGACTAGGTGCTCTACGAATCTGTGTGGATCAATAAGTTTGCAGAATTCATATTACTAGTCATTATACATGAGTAACCAAGCCCACATTACATGCTGTATTGCTTCCAAGACATTCATTTAAATAATAAAGGAAAGGTCCCACTGATTTTTTTTAACCTAGGACATTTCTTTCTGTTTCTCATTATGTTTATTGGAGAACAGGGGGGAAGTAAATGTGTACACTTTTTCCTATACAGACCTTAAATTAATTCTTGGATTTTTGCCCAATTTTTAATCCAGTTATCTGTTGTAGCAAGTCTGCAGTCTATACATAATTGTGCTGACATGTAGGTTCCTACCTTTTTAACAGCTCCTTTATTGTACATTCAATCTTTCTGTCATTATTTCCATTTTAAAAATTGTCCATCTATTTTATAACTTCTCTACATGTCATACACTGGTATCCTCTTTTTTCTCTCTAGCATGTTATAGATGTAAATCCTTTAATCTCATTTAAATAAGATCTTTGCCACTGCTTGAATAAAATCAGGCTCACTGGTATGCTCAGTTTTACATCTTAATCTAGAAGGCTTACAACTCTTTAAACTACTGGCAATTCCAATGGAATAAACTAAAAGAACAGCACCTTTCAATTAACCAACATAGGTAAATGTACTCATTTTCTACCATATTATTTATAATAAAGTTTGTAGGGCCACTATTTACAGCACATAAAATTGAGTGTGATCTGTTATGCCATAAGTGGATTTGAAAAATTAATATATGTCATATTATATTTGTAATTATTATTATATAATAATAATAATATATGTAATTATATATTACATTTATAATTATTACATTTATATATAATATATAAATGTAATATATAATTATATATAAATTATATACTATATAATATTATATATTAATTATATATAACATATATATTAATTATATATAATTATATAATATATAATATAATATAAATGTAATATAAATATTACAATTATATAAATGTAATTATAATTATATAATTCCATGTATAGCTTATACACTCAATAGCATTTTATTTCTATTTAGCAATAAAAATAGATAAAATTTGCTTGTTTCAACTGATCTCTGGAACTTTTACATGCCATAAAACCCTAAGTTTTTTTTTTTTTAACCTCTCCACACACATCCAGAGTGATTTCATATGTGTAAACCCAAAAAGGTGACATCCAAAATCCCTTAAAATTCTAATCCATATATGGCATAACAGAACACGCTCAATTTTATGTGCTGTAAATAGTGGTCCTACAAATTTTATTATGAATGATATGGTAGAAAATGAGTACATATTCAATTGTACCTACAGAATTTATAATCAATCCTGAATTGAGGAAGTAAAGGGAAAAAAGCAAATTATTTATGTAAGGGCTTGATAACCATAATTTTGTTATTTTCAATCATCCATTGCATGCAAATTAATATAACGTATGCTCTTCCTACATACTGAGTGATAATTATTCGTTCTCTGGGGCTTTCCTGTTCTGAGATGTACAGACTTAGGTGATTTTACTAGGAGGTAAATTGGATGAATGGCATTTCTTCCAGTTGAACATACTGCCCATAATTGCTAGTAGGCCTTCAAGTTTTAGTCCAAATTTAGGATGTTAATAAATCCATGTATTTAGTTTTTGCAGAAAATAATTATTGAAAGTAAATTCAAATCAATACATTTTGAAATATGAGAGATTGCATTTCCAGTAATCATTTCTTTGTGTAGTTAGGAGTCCATCAGATTCTCTCACTTTGGCTGACAGGTTCTTGAACACTGCAATAAATGTGACAATCAATGCCTTGGAGGTCAAAGATACTAGATGTGCATCAATGGAATGAATTAAAATTATGATAGGAATCTTATGTGTTGCCCTTCTTTGATTACTTGTCTGTAAAGATGAAATAACCTACAGTATATCTCACATTACACAAACACTAAATTATATTTCCACATTCCTCCAATTGCTAAAAATACATAAAACTAAAAAGATTCAGATACTTAGAAACACTTAATGGCCTTTGATTTGCCAAATATGTTAGGGACAGAGAGGAATTATTTATTAAAGAAATCGCATGACTAAATAGTAAATTTTCTACATTATCTGTTAAAAAATCCAAGCTCATTTGAAAGTTGAGACTGGCAATTTTTGTAAATAATTTGTCTAAACATTATATACTTATAATGTATTTTATTTTAGAAAATATTTAAAGTTTAATGCCAGCATAATATCCTAAATTGCATTTGATGTACAAGAAATGGAGTATTAAACAATTATTTAGATAATATAAGTCTCAAGTAAAAATAAAATAAGCATGAGAACTGTCTGTTCTCTCTAGTATATGTGAAATATTAAAGTTTCCTTTAAATTACTACATCTCATTTTCCTGAATAATCGATATACTTCGAGACCAAATAAATACTTCCTGAGCATCACCTTATTTATTGGTGGAAAAATAAATTTTCTCTAATTATGCTTTAAAAAATGGCAAAAATAGAGTAAAACCTAATATTTCCATTTGCATTTAAATATCTCAAGACTACAATAAAGATGTTTTAAAAGTCATTTATATATATCATCATATATGGTAAATACAACACTTTTAAATTATTCTACTTCTATTTTAAAGACATTTCATCAGTGTCTCCTGACTTTGCTTAAAATTCCTCTCTGTGTCTTAGCTGATGCATTTTGTAATTATGATTCAGAGCAGAGAGTTAAAATTACATCTATGATTTCTTCTTCTGACAAACTATCTCAGTTAACTTTTCTTTCCCTGTAATTACCTTAATGGTTCAGCTGCTGGATGTTATCCCTGGAAATCTGAGAAACTAGGTAAACGCCTCTTGTAATGCTTCCTACTGTAAAAGCTTCTTAACCTAATATCAAGCCTCATTGAAAACTCTGAGTTAGGCAATAATAAGCTGAAAAAGAAAATATGTTTTCTTATAAATATCTCTAAGTACTGAATGTAACAAATATAATTACGATGGAAGAAATACAGGCATGAAATATTCTTTATGATGAGTAGAAGATCAAATTTTAAAAAGTTATCTCCCTTCCTCTAGTCTTGGCTAATGACAAAGAGTTGGATTTATCCAACCAAAGGTGTAACCTGGAGTGAACCACACAGTGTGTCACTTGGTCTAAATATTTGTGCCTCTGCTTACCACCTACATAAGCTACAGTCTTCAGATATTTTGTAAATTCTACTTGTTTGCCATCCAAATGTAAAAGGAAAGATAAATTCTGCCTTTGTGTTGAGAGTCACCAAAATAAATTTAAAGTCACAGATATAGAAAGCACAAAGACAGGAGTACAATTTTATACTATGATTTTATTATTTGTATAAAACTAAGATGTTTTTGTCTTTCTGATTATTGAAATAGGCAAAAATATTGTGATCTTAACAATTTTATTGTGTGAAATTAATAGCAATTAATTTTTTCAAGGGTAGCACTGGCTATGGTGAGATTGTATTTGTTATCTAGTCCATCTGCCCTACTTCCAAAATTATTATTAAATTATTTCAGATTAATAGCCTCAGGCAAATAGCATACATAATATAATGCAGGAAGTGATAAGTGTATTATGAAGAAAATTAGGGCAGGACAAAAGTCATGGTGACTGGTGCTTATTTTGGATAGGTTTAAAAGTGAAAATCTCTTTGTGAAAATAACATATAAATAGAGATAAGAATGAAATGAGGACAGAGCTCTATAAATGTTGACTGCAATACAATGTTCAGCCAGAGGCAAATTCAAATTTGAGGGCATTTTCTGCCCTTTGCCTCAGAAGGCAGAAATGAAATTAATGTCTTCCAGATACATCAATGTCAATGTTTACCATATGATCATTTCTCTGAGTCATAAGTTGTCACTTAGACACTGCATTGAAACTCTCCTACATATGGTTAATTCTATATGTGTATGATTACTTATTGTTCCCCCTTTTCCTCACCCTGCATTACCATTACCTTTATTCCCAGATCTTTATCTAGATTAATGGCATTACCATACACTTGAAACTAGCAAGAAACTCATACATGTATAGTTTTTGACTCTTACTCCTCTGCATATTCATTGGACTCTTTTTTTTCCTCTGATGGTCTATATTCTTCTCCCAGTCTGTTAGCATAAGAAGATATACACTGTATTTATTAGAGCAAATCACATTTAATCAAAAAGTCCACTCCTTGAACCTCACCCAAACAAATTGCATTACATTAGTAATTTATGAAGTCTCTATATTACTATTTTATGGCAGGACTGTATTCTAGCCTGAGCCTGACCCTTTTGTGGCGTTGCACCTCTTAAGTCAACGTGCATCTTTTATTGGCATACTTAGTCCTTCTGAGCTACTGTAAAGCAGCTAGATCTAGATTCATCCTGAAGAATTACAAGGTACATTGTGTTAGATAATTGTTTAAACTAATACTTCATTGACTTCATTGCCCAGACAGACTTTTGATTTTTTTTTTTTTTTTTTTTGTGATAGAGTCTCATTCTGTCCCCCAGGCTGGAGTGCAGTGGTGTGATCTTGACTCAATGCAACCTCCACCTCCCAGGTTTAAGTGATTCTCCTGCTTCAGTCTCCCAGGTAGCTGAGGCTACAGGCACACCACCACACCCAGCTAATTTTTGTATATTTATCAGAGATAGGATTTTGCCATGTTGGCCAGGCTGGACTCGAACTCCTGATCTCTGGTGATCCATCCAGCTTGGCCTCCCAAAGTGCTGAGATTACAGGCATGAGCCACCATACCCAGCCTACTTTTGATGTTTTAATCAGAATTTTTTCCTTTTCTTACACGTGAACATAATCTCTAAGTTCTCAATTCTATGATTTTCATTTCTGATTTGCTTTTCTCCTGCACCAAAATACCTTTGCATTAATATTGACACCAGTGATTGTCATATAAGATGGTGAATTGGAGGCAGTGTTAGCATGCCACTCACACTTGGAAAAACAAAATAGTAAATAGAGATTCACACTGTAAACTTTTTTCCAAGAAGCAATGTAGGAACTTAACACAAAAAAGGAAAGATACCACAAACCATTTGAAAGAAGCATCAACCTGCAGCCTACATCACAGCCTGGTGAAAACCTGTAAGTCCCCAGAATGTGAGAGGGAGAGAGGCTACCTCCAGAATATGCATCCCATCTGGAGAACTTCGCAATTTAGCCCACAGGGGAAGGCCTTAACCCTACCCAGCACTGGAACTGAAACAGGGAAAAATGGGTAATAAAGTAGCAGCAGTGGGAAGAGCCCAGCATGAATTTCCAGTCTCCAGCACAGACTGAGGAAGCCATTCCTGATTCTTTGTCATAGGGTAACTCACTGAAGTCTGCCAGCTAACTTAGCCAGCAGTTGCATGTTGAAAAAGCTCCCAACTGAAATTCACAATATAACCTGGGGGGATGACAAACTCCTTTGGCCAGAACAGGGAGGTAAGTGGGAAGTGTGCTGCAGCCATGAGCACAGGAGCTGGGCATCCTGGCTTTGAGGGTGAACGGGGAGGAGCATGCCCTGAAAGCTGTGCTTCTTGTCTCCAAAAGGAATGCTTATGGTCTGGGGCAGTTTTGACTTCTGTGTTTAGACATGCAATTTAACTAGCTACTGCTAGCAAACACTGTGGGTGAGAGAAATGCCTTGCCAAGTGTGTGGGAGCTGGGTGAGGCTTACTGTCACCTTATATTTCCCACTCCCTGCAAAACTCTATTGTGGAGGAGGCAGCTATGATCATTTTTGGAACATTACCCAGTGGCCAGAGAACTGCCTCCCAATGCCCCCAGAGCCCTCTGATTGCCCCACACATAAAAAGCCAGAACATAAACTTGTTTCATTTAGCCCCCACCTGTTTTTGCCCTTCCATGTGTCCTGGTAGCTTAACACAAAAGACAGAGACTTTGAGGAACCCTATGGCTCTGCTCATCACCTAATAAACCAGAATACCTCCTCTGGGTAACATAATGCAAGTACAAATCCACCTGCTTCCACCTCAGCTGGTGCTCTTTTATAAGTGCCACCTCCTGGCTAGAGGTCACCTGACAGACAATTACAGCATCTCAAGAAGTAGAATAACAATGCACCCATGAAGTACAAAACTTGTGTGTGAGCTCAGTCATCATCATTGCCTGCAACACCCTGGCTAACCAGGAGGTTCCGCATCTGTACACATGACCAGTTCACTACTGCTACAACTGGTATTTGAGAAAGTCAACACACTAAGGCTATTAAAACCAAGAAATCTCACAGAGTCTACATTACTCCCTTGCCACATCTATCATAGCATGTGCTGGTATGTGCTACTGGGAGACTTGAGGACCGGTCTCATTACTGGATCCCACTGGACAGCCTGACCCAGAGGAGCAGTAATATTTGTGGTTGTCTGGCTTACAGGGACTCCTACTCCTAAGAGAAGGGGAAGTACACCACATCAAGGGAACACCTCATGGGACAAAAGAATCTGGACTGTAGGCCTGAGTCACAGATTTTTCCGCTGGTGGGAAGTTTCTTTAAGCAAGGCATAACTGCAGTGCTGAGTTCAGCAGAGAAAATGTGTAGCTCTACCAACAGGCAAGCAGCTCTGGTGCTCATGAAGATTCTTCAAGAAGACTTGTTTTCTCTTTTGTCCATCACTGCAGAAACAACTGGGGCATCTCCCATGGGAGCTTAGCATGGCAGCACATATAGACAGCCTTTCTGAAACACTTCAGGGTGATTGAATCCCCAGAAAAGGAACGCCCTCCAGATACTGGCTTGCATGAGGGGTAGAGTCACAATTCCTCCCTACTTGAACATCAACTTTCCTGCAGATATAAAAAGGTGGCTGCCTGGTCTTAGTAGCCAGAACACTGGGTCAGGAGTATGTCTGGGAAGTGGATAGATTTCCTACTGGCCTGGCAGGGGAGCTGAGGTAGCTCCTACCCTTCCTTCTAATAAGGCCTTAGGTAATTTCACTGAGAGCTTCCCTGACTGCCTCTGTCAAGGCTGGGACTTTAGCCCCCCATTGCGTATTGAATTCACCCACCTACTTTAGTCACAAGTAGTTTCCACTCAGGGACACCTCCCCTACTGGCCTGAAGCCTGAACTATTTAACCTAGTAGATAAAATATTGGGGAAAAATAAATTAAAAAGTGCATACCATGGGGTGGTGAGGTAAGCTTCAAGAGACCTCTGCCTTTCCAACCCCATAGGAGACAGCAGACTTGCTGGCACACTCAACACACATTGCTGCTATAATCATTATCTAAGAAAGCCATTAAAAAAAAACTCTGTAACAAAGGAACTCACACAATCTTTATCACTAAAGCACCAAGACCTGAATTAGGCTGCAGTAAACTGTAAACATTAAAGTCACATTCTTAAAGAGGAAAAAAAAATTGAAAACATAGTCAAAAAAACAAATTTAATAATAATTGAAAGAAATAGCTTGCCCAAATGAGATGAAAAAAAATAATTCTTGTTATATAACAAAATGGGCTTCTATCACATCCCCAAAAGATCACATTAGCTCTACGGCAATAAATCCAAACCAAAATGAAATCTTTGAAATACCACATGAAGATTTCAAAAGGTTTGTTATTAAGCTACTCAAGGAGATACCAGAGAAAGATGAAAACCAGCATAAATAAATTAAATAATTCAGGATATGAATATAAGTTTTCTAAAAAGACAGATTAAAAAAATCAGAAGTTCTGTAAATAAAAGGCACATTTAGGAAATTACAAAATGCAGTGGAAAGGCTTAAAAATAGGCTAGAAAAAGTAGGAGAAAAAATTTCAAAGCTCAAAGGCAAGGTTTTCAAATTAACCCAATAAGAACAAAAAGAAATTAACAAAGATTCCAAGCAACGTGAGATCGTGTTAGCCAAACCTAAGACTATTTGGTTTTCTCAAGGGAGAAGAGAAAGCCAAAAAGTTAAAATACAAACAAACAAACAAACAAACAAAACTTATTTGAGGGAATAACTGAGTAAAATTTCTTGGGTCTTGCTAGATATTTAGATACTGAAATACGAGAGGCCCAAAGAACTCCTGGTAAATTCATCACACACACCAAAAAAATTTCCACCAAGGCATATAGCCATTAGGCTATCTAAAGTCAACATTAAGGAAATAATTCTGAAAGCAACGAGACAAAAGTATCAGTCTTATAGGAAAACCTATCAGACTAATAGTAGACTTCTTATTAGTAACCTTGTAAACTAGAAAAGGTTGGGGTCCTGTCTTCTGCTTCCTTAAACAGGATAACTGCCAACCAAGAATTTTGTATCCAGCAAAAGCAAGTTTTATAAATGAAGGAGAAATAGTCATTCTCAGACAAACAAATGCTGAGGGAATTTGTTCCTACCAGACCAACTCTACAAGAAATGCTAAAAGAAATCCTAAATTTAAATTATGCTAAAATTTAAAATTATTTAAAATTTAAATTATGCTAAAATTTAAAATTATTTAAAATTTAAATTATGCTAAAATAAATTCTAAATTAATTCTAAACAAAAGGTTGATATGCACTAGAATAGAATCTCTTGAAAGCATAAAACAATAACACAATGTAGAAAACAAACTATCTAAGTAACAATTAATGTAACTAAACCTCATATCTCAATATTAAATTTGAAAGTAAATGGCCTAAATGCCCCACTTACACATATTGGCAGAATGAATAAAGAATCACAAACCAAATCTCCGCTCCTAAGCATAATAATTTGTATAAACTCAAGTTAAAGGGGTGAAAAAGATATTCCGTGCAAATAGAAACCAAAATTGAGCAGGAGTAGTGATATGGTTTGGATGCTTGTCTTCTCCTAAATCTCATGTTAAATTGTAATTCCTAATGTTGGAGAAGTGAACTTGTGGGAGGTGATTGGATCATGAGGGTAGATTTTCCCCATGATGTTCTCATAATAATGAGTGAATTCTCATGAGATCTGATGGTTTAAAAGTGTGCAGCACTTTCCACCTTGCTCTCACTCTCTTTCCTGCCTCCATGGTAAGATGCACTTGCTCCCCCTTTGCCTTCTGACATGACTGTAAGGTTCCCAGGGCCTCCCAGTTATGTTTCCTGTTAAGCCTGCAGAACTGTGAGTCAATTAAGCCTCTTTTTCTTCATAAATTACCCATTCTCAAATAGTTCTTTATAGGAGTGTGAGAATGGACTAAAACAGAAAACTGATACAGGGCAGAACTGCTATAAAGATACCTGAAAATGTGAAAGTGAATTTGGAAGTGGGTAGTGGGCAGAGGCTGGAAGAGTTTGAAGGGCTCAGAAGAAGATAGAGATGTGAGAGAAAGTTTGAAACTTCCTAGGACTTGTTGAATGATTGTGACCAAAATGCTAATAGTGATATGGTCAGTGATGTCCAAGCTGAGGAAGTCTCAGATGGAGATGAGGAACTTATTGGGACCTGGAGTAAAGGTCACTCTTGTTAGTGACCTCTGCTTTAGCAAAGAGACTGGTGGCATTTTTCCCATGTGCTAGAGATCTGGGAAACTTTGAACAAGAGAGATAATAAAGATTATCTGGCAGAAAAATATTCTAAGCAGCAGAGTTCAAGAGCTGACCTGGCTTTTTCTGAAAGCATTCAGTAGTATGTATGAACAAAGAGATGTTCTTAAATTGGAACTTATATTTAAAAGGGAAGCAGAGAATAGAATAAAATTTTGGGAAATTTGTAGCCCAGCCATGTGGTAGAAAAAAAATTCTGGAAATAAATTTAAGCCTGCTGCAGAAATTTGCATAAGTACAGAGGAGTTGAATGTTAATAGCCAAGACAATAAGGAAAATGTCTCCAGGGCATTTTAGAGAACTTCACAGAAGCCCCTCCCATCATAGGCCTGGAGGTTTAGGAGGGAGGAGGGAAAAATGGTTTTATGGACCAGGCCCAGGGCATTCCTCCTCTGTACACCCTAAGGACATGGCACCCTGCATCCCAGTCACTTCAGCTCCAGTCCTGGCTAAAAGGGGCCAAGGTGCAGCTCTGGTCATGGCTTCAGAGGGTGCAAGCTTCAAGCCTTGGCAGCTTCCATGTGATATTGAGCCTGTGGGTGCACAGGTGGCAAGAGCTGAGGTTTGGGAACCTCCACCTGATTTCAAAGGATGTATGGAGATGCCTGGATGTCCAGGCAGAAGTCTGCTGCAGGTGCAGAGCCCTCATGAAAATCCTCTACTACGGTAGTCTGAAGGGGAAATGTGGCATTGGAGTGTACAAGCAGAGTCCCCACTGTGGCACTGCCTAGTGGAGCTGTGAGAAAAGGGCCACCATCCTCCAGACCCCAAAATGGTAAGTCCACTGACAGCTTGTTCTGTGCACCTGAAAATGCTGTAGGCACTCAATGTCAGCCTGTGAACACAGCCACAGGGGCTCTACCCTGCAGAACAGAAGGGTTAGAGCTGCCAAAGGCCTTGGGAGCCTATCTTTTGAATCAGTATGTGCTGAATATGAGATATGGAGTAAAAAGGGAATTTTGGAGCGGTAAGATTTAAAAACTGCCCTGCTGAGCGTCAGACTTGCATGAGGCCTGTAGCCCCTTTGTTTCAGCTGATTTCTCCCATTTGGAATGGGAGTATTTACCCAATGCATGTAACCCAATTGTATCTTGAAAGTAACTAACTTGCTTTTTTTTTTTCCTTTTTTTAATTTAATTTTATTATTATTATACTTTAAGTTTTAGGGTACATGTGCACAATGTGCAGGTTAGTTGCATATGTATACATGTGTCATGCTGGTGTGCTGCACCCATTAACTCGTCATTTAGCATTAGGTATATCTCCTAATGCTATCCCTCCCCCTCCCCCAACCCCACAACAGTCCCCAGAGTGTGATGTTCCCCTTCCTGTGTCCATGTGTTCTCATTGTTCAATTCCCGCCTATGAGTGAGAACATGTAGTGTTTGGTGTTTCGTCCTTGCGATAGTTTACAGAGAATGATGATTTCCAATTTCATCCATGTCCCTACAAAGGACATGAACTCATCATTTTTTATGGCTGCATAGTATTCCATGGTGTATATGCACCACATTTTCTTAATCCAGTCTATCATTGTTGGGCATTTCGGTTGGTTCCAAGTCTTTGCTATTGTGAATAGTGTCGCAATAAGCATACGTGCGCATGTGTCTTTATAGCAGCATGATTTATAGTCCTT
Organism: Pongo abelii; assembly: GCF_028885655.2. Taxonomy (NCBI): domain Eukaryota; kingdom Metazoa; phylum Chordata; class Mammalia; order Primates; family Hominidae; genus Pongo; species Pongo abelii. The sequence continues at coordinate 29,389,218 of NC_071989.2, forward strand.
TGGGTATATACCCAGTAATGGGATGGCTGGGTCAAATGGTATTTCTAGTTCTAGATCCCTGAGGAGTCGCCACACTGACTTCCACAAGGGTTGAACTAGTTTACAGTCCCACCAACAGTGTAAAAGTGTTCCTATTTCTCCACATCCTCTCCAGCACCTGTTGTTTCCTGACTTTTGAATGATTGCCATTCTAACTGGTGTGAGATGGTATCTCATTGTGGTTTTGATTTGCATTTCTCTGATGGCCAGTGATGGTGAGCATTTTTTCATGTGTTTTTTGGCTGCATAAATGTCTTCTTTTGAGAAGTGTCTGTTCATGTCCTTCACCCACTTTTCGATGGGGTTGTTTGTTTTTTTCTTGTAAATTTGTTGGAGTTCATTGTAGATTCTGGATATTAGCCCTTTGTCAGAAGAGTAGGTTGCGAAAATTTTCTCCCATTTTGTAGGTTGCCTGTTCACTCTGATGGTAGTTTCTTTTGCTGTGCAGAAGCTCTTTAGTTTAATTAGATCCCATTTGTGAATTTTGGCTTTTGTTGCCATTGCTTTTGGTGTTTTAGACATGAAGTCCTTGCCCATGCCTATGTCCTGAATGGTAATGCCTAGGTTTTCTTCTAGGGTTTTTATGGTTTTAGGTCTAACATGTAAGTCTTTAATCCATCTTAAATTAATTTTTGTCTAAGGTGTAAGGAAGGGATCCAGTTTCAGCTTTCTACATATGACTAGCCAGTTTTCCCAGCACCATTTATTAAATAGGGAATCCTTTCCCCATTTCTTATTTTTCTCAGGTTTGTCAAAGATCAGATAGTTGTAGATACGTGGTGTTATTTCTGAGGGCTCTGTTCTGTTCCATTGATCTATATCTGTGTTTTGGTACCAGTACCATGCTGTTTTGGTTACTGTAGCCTTGTAGTATAGTTTGAAGTCAGGTAGCGTGATGCCTCCAGCTTTGTTCTTTTGGCTTAGGATTGACTTGGCGATGCGGGCTCTTTTTACAGGCTCTTAGGTGGAAGGGACTTGCCTTGTCTCAGATGAGATTTTGGACTTGGGTTTTCTGGTTAATGCCAGAATGAGTTAAGAGCTTGGAGTGCTGTTGAGAAGGCATGATTGTGCTTTGGAGTGTGAGGAAAACATGATATTTTGATGGGTCAGGTGCAGAATGATATGGTTTGGCTCTGTGTCTTCACCCAAATCTCATGTTGAATTATAACTCTCAATGTTGGAGGAGGAAACTGGTGGGAGGTGATTGGATCATGGGGCAGATATTCCCCATGCTGTTCTCATGATAGTGAATGAGTTCTCATGAGACCTGATGGTTTAAAACTGTGTAGCACTTCTCTCTTCACTCTCTCGACCTCTTCTCTACCAGAGTAAGATGTGCTTGCTTCCCCTTTGCCTTCCAACATGATTGTAAGTTTCCCAAGACCTCCCAGTCATGCTTCCTGTTGAGCCTGTGAAACTGTATTTCAATTACTCCTCTTTTCTTCATAAATTACCCAGTCTCAAGTAGGTTTTACAGCAGTGTGAGAAAAAACTAATATAAATAGCTATTCTTACATCAGATAAAAAAGAATTTAAGGCAACAACAGAAAACAAAAACATCAGTATGTATGATAAAAGGATCAATCTAACAAGAAGATGTTACAAACATAAATTTATGTGCATCTAACACAGGAGTGCCAAGATTCATAAAATATTTACTACTGAATCTAAGAAATGAGACAGGCAGCAACACAATAATAGTGGTGGACTTCACCACTCTACTGACAGCTCTAGACAGATCATCGAGACAGAAAGTCAACAAAGAAATAATGGACTTGAACTACACTCTGTAATAATGAACCAAACAGATATTTATAGAACATTCTACCCCAAAACTGCAGAATATACATTTTTCTCATCAATTCATGAAAGTTTCTCCAAGGCAGACCATATGATCAGTCACAAAAAAGTCTCAATAAGTTTAAAAATATCAAAATTATATAAAGTATCTTTGAAGACCACAGTGGAATAAAACTAGAAATCTACAAAAGGAACCCTCAAAACTGTACAAATAAATGCAAGGTAAATAATCCTCCTCAATAATTTTTGTATTAACTATGAAATCAAGATGAAAATTTGATAAACTATTGGAAATAAATGATAATAATGACACAAGTAATCAAACTCTGGGATACAGCAAAAGCAGTGCAAAGAGAACAGTTTGTAGCACTAAATGCCAACTTCAAAAAGTCTGGAAAACAACAAATTGACAACTGAATGTCACACCTTAAGCAACTAGAGAAACAATAACAAACTAAACCCAAAGTTAGCAGCAGAAAATAAACAGCAAAAATCAGAGCACAAAAACAATGAAATTGAAAGAAACAAACCAAAAAAAAAAAAAAAAAACACCAAAAAAAAAGGGCAATTGATATGGTTTGGCTTTGTGTCCCCACCCAAATCTCACCTTGAATTTTAATAATACCCATGTGTCAAGTGCAAGACCAGGTGGAGATAATTGAATCCTGGGGGTAGTTTCACCCATGCTGTTCTCGTAATAATGAGTGAGTCTCACAAGTTCTGTGCTTTTATAAACATCTAGCATTTTCCCTGCTTGCGCTCACTTCTCTCTCCTGCTATCCTGTGAAGAGGTGCCTTCTGCCATGACTGTAAGTTTCCTGAGGCCTCCCCAGCCATGTGGAACTGTGAGTAAATTAAACCTCTTTTCTTCATAAATTACCCAGTCTCAAGTATTTTTTTCATAGTAGTGTGAGAACAGACTAATACAACAATGAAACAAAAAACGGCTTCTTTGAAAAGAATCAAAATTGATAGACCATTAGCTAGATTAGCCAAGAATAGAAGAGACACAATTCAAATAAATTCAATTAGAAATGAAACTGGAAACATTATAACTGACACCACAGAAAGACAAAATATCATTTGAAACTACTATGAACACCTCTATGCACATAAAGTAGAAAATCTAGAGGAAATGAATAAATTCCTGGAAACATAACCTTCCTTGATTAAATCAGGAAGAAATAGAAACATTGAACTGACAAATTACAAGGATTGAGACTGAATCAGTAATTTAAAAATTGCCAACAACAACAATAACAACAACAAAAAGCCAAGGGCCAGATGGATTCACAGCTGAACTCTATCAGACATTCAAAGAAGAATTGGTGCCAATCTTACTGAAACTATTTTCAAAAATTAAAAAAGAGGGAATTCCCTCCATGTTATTTTATGAACTTGTATCACCCTGATACCAAAATCAGGAAAGAACATATAACAATAAAGGAAAACTACAAACCAATATTCCTGATGACTGTAGATGCAAAATTCTCAACAAAATATTAGCTAACCAAATCCAACAGCACATCAAAAAAACAATACAAAAGGATCAAGTGGGTTTCATCCACAGAATGTAGGGTTGGTTTAACATATGCAAGTCAAGAGATATGTGATACATCACATAAACAAAATTAAAAACAAAAACCATGTGATCATTTTGATAGATACAGAAATAGCATTTGAGAAAGGCAGCATCCCTTTATCATAAGAATTCAATAAACTAGGAATAGAAGGGACTTCCCTCAAAATAATAAAGGCCATATATGACAAACTCATAGCCAACATCATACTGAATGGAGAAACATTGAAAGCATTCCCTTTGAGAATTGAAATAAGACAAGATGAAACTGTCACCACTTGTATTCAACATAGTACTGGAAACCTTGCCAGAACAATCAGGCAAGATAAAGAAATAAAGGGCATAAAATTAAAAACAATAAAATTAAACCATTGCTTTTCATTGATAATATAATTGTTATATTAGTCAGGATTCTCTAGAGGGACAGAACTAATAGTATATATGAATATACCAACACTGTTGGCTTCCCTACTTTTGAGGTTGAGGTTTTGGAAATCTGACTTGCTTTCTTGCTCCTCAGCTTGCAGACAGCCTGCTGTGGGACTTCACCTTGTGATCGTGTGTGTCAATACTCCTTAATGAACTCCTAAAAATATATGAGTTTATGTATTACATATATTATATATTATATTATATATAAACTCATATTTATGTATGTGTGTATATATATATAGGAGTTTGTATATGATGGATGACTGATTGGAAAGGGGAGCAAGGGATTTTTTCGGAGATGACGAAAATTTCTAGTATCTATTTTGTATAATGGCTACACATTTGTCAAAACTCATCAAATTGAACACTTAATATCTGTACACTTTACTGTATGTTTATGAGTATATATATATACATATATATATATATATGTATATATATAGAAGTTTATTAAGGAGTATTGACTCACATGATCACAAGATGAAATCCCACAATAGGCTGTCTGCAAGCTGAGGAGCAAGGAAGCTAGTCAGAGTTCCAAAACCTCAAAAGTAGGGAAACCAGCAGTACAGCCTTCAGTCTGTGGTCAAAGGTCCAAGGTCAAAAGCCCAAGAGTCCCAAAGCTGAAGAACTTGGAGCCCAATGTCAGAAAGCAGGAAGCATCCAGCACAGAAGAAAGATGTAGGCCAAAAGACTAAGCCAGTTTAGTTTTTCCACGTTGTTCTGCCTGCTTTTATTCTGGCCAAGCTGGCCAGTCAAGCTGGCAGCTGATTAGCTGTGCCCACCCAGATTGAGATTGGGTCACCTTTCCCAGTCCACTGATTCAAATGTTAATCTCCTTTGGCAACGCCCTCACAGACATGTCCAGGAACAATACTTTGCATCTTTCAATCCAATTAAGTTGATACTCAATATTAACCATCGCAACTGTATAACAAATAAATTGTAGAAAACCCTAGAGACACCTCTGAAAGACTCCTAGATTTAAAAAACAAATTCAGTAACGCCTCAGGTTATAAAATCAATGTACACAAATCAGTAACACTACTATACACCAACAACAACCTAGCTGAGAAATAAATTAAAAACTCTATTCATTTTACAATAGCAGCAAATAAATAAATACAACACTTAGGAATATACTTATGAACCAACCAAAATACCTACAACCAACTGATCTTTGACCAATCATACAAAAACATAAACTGGGCGAAGGAAACCCTATTTAATAAATTGTGCTTGGAAATCTGTCTAGCCACATGTAGAAAAATAAAACTGGATTTCTATCTCTCACCTTATAAAAAAATCAACTCAAGATTCATCAAAATCTTAAATCTAAGATCTGAAACTGTAAAATCCCTAGAAGATAACCTAGGAAAAACTCTTCTGGACATTGGCCTAGGCAAATAATTCATGACTAAACCCTCAAGAAGCAAATGCAACAAAAACAAAAATTAATAAAAGAGACTTAATTAAACTGAAACTCTGCTGTACAACAAAAGAAGTAATCATCAGAGTGAGCAGACAATGCACAGAATGGGAGAAAATATTTGCCAACTTTGAAGGTGACAAAGGACTAATATCGAGAATCTACCAGGAGCTAAAATCAGCAAGAAACAAAAAATAAAAAACAACAAAAAAACCCATCAAAAGTGATAAAATGACATGAATAGACATTTCTCAAAAGAATATACACAAATGACCAATAAACATATGAAAAAATGCCCAACATTAGTAATCATCAAGGAACTGCGACTTAAAACCACAATCTACCTTACCTTGAAAGAATGATCTTTATTACAAAGTCAAAAAATAATAAATGTTAATATGGATATGGTAAAAAAGAAATGCTTATATACTGCTGGTTGGAATGAGAATTAGTCCACCTGTATGGAAAAAAAAGTATAGAAATTTCTTAAAGAACTAAAGGTAAATCTACCATTTGATCCAGCAATCCCATTATTGGGTACCTATCCAAAGCAAAATAAGATGTCATTATATCAAAAAGATGCCTGAATGTGTAGGATTATTGCAGCACAATTCACAATTGCAAAAAATATGGAACCAACCTAAGTGCCCATTGACCAATGAATAGATAAACAAAATGTGGTATACATACACCACGGAATACTACTCAGCCATAAAAAAAGAATGAAATTATGTCTTTTTCAGCAACTTGGGCAGAGCTAGAGGCCATTATTCTAAGTAAAGTAACTCAGGAATGAAAATCAAATGCTGTATGATCTCACTCATAAATGGGAGCTAAGTTAAGTGTACACAAAGGCAAAAGGGACAATGGAGACACAGACGGGAAAGGGTAGAAGGAAGAGAAAGGGACAAAAAATATATATTGGGTGCAAATTACACTGCTTGGTGACAGGTGCTCTAAAATCTCAGACTTCACCACTATACAATTCATCCATGTAACCAAAAACCACTTGTACCCCAAAAGCTACTGAAAAAAATATTTAAAAAGAGAATTACTCATAAAAATATAATGATGGCTGAAAATGTTTCAAATTTTTGCAAAAGACATAAGTTTCCAGATCTTAGAAGTTCAGTGAATTCCAAGCAGAGAAAAATACAATGAAAATCGTACTAGGGTACATCATAATTAAACTATTAGAAACCAAATATAAAGAAAAACTCTGGAAAGCAGCCAGAGAAAAATTGCATGCTACAAGCAAGGGAAGAATGATTTGAAGCGTCACTGACTTCTCATCAGAAACTATAAAGGCCAGAAGTCACTGGAATAACATCTTTAAAGTGCTTGATAAAAGCCAGTCAATCCAGAATGCTACGTTCAGTGAATATTTCCTTCAATGATGAAGACAAACTAAAGGCATTTTTAGATTAAAAAAAAAAAAACCCTAAGGGAATTCACTGCCAGCAGATCTGTGCTAGAAAAAATGCTAAAGGAAGTTGGTTTTCAGAATGGAAACACAGACCTTCAGGAAAGAATAAAAAACACTGGAAATAATACATGTGGATAAACATAAAATACTATTTTTCTAATAATTTCTTCAGAATGCATATAATTATTTAAAGCAAAGATCATTACATGGTATTGTGTGGTTTATAGTATATACAGATATAATACATTTGATTCTACAGCAAAAGGATGAAGGAGGTAGTTAATGTACTTATTCTTACTTTTTTCTTTTTTTTTTGAGATGGAGTCTCGCTCTGTCACCCAGGCTGGAGTGCAGTGGCGTGATCTCCGCTTACTGCAGGCTCTGCCTCCCGAGTAGCTGGGACTACAGGCGCCCGCCACCACACCCAGCTAATTTTATTTTATTTTATTTATTTATTTATTTATTTTTAGTAGAGATGGGGTTTCACCTTGTTAGCCAGGATGGTCTTGATCTCCTGACCTCATGATCTACCTGCCTCGGCCTCCCAAAGTGCTAGGATCTTACATTTTATGTGAAATAGTACAAAGTTAACAAAGTACACTATGTACACTGTGGAAATATAAGGATGTATAATTCTAGAGTGACCATTAAAAACATAATGCAAAGTCACAGATTAAAAAGTTCATCTATGTTTTAAAATGTAATTGTAAAAAATCCCAGAAAAATCCAACTTCATGAAATAACGTGGATGAATGTCAAGACATGCTGAGCAAACACAATAGTAAACACTCCATGATTCTACTCACATGATATTCTACAACGGACGAACTAACAAACTGGATCTTCAGCAAGAAGAAACTGTTGGCTCTTTAGGCGGGACAGCAGAGCAACATGATGAATGACTAATTGGAAAGGGGAGCAAGGGATTTTTTTGGAGGAGATGAAAATTTCCAGTATCTATTTTGTATAATGGGTACACATTTCTCAAAACTCATCAGATTGAACACTTAAGATCTGTACACTTTATGTAACTACACCTCAATTAAAAATTAAGTTGAAAATATATTGACACCAGGCAGGCCTGATGAAAATGTAAGATTGCTAAGTGAGTTAATGAGAGGCTGCCCTAGTTAAATAAATAATTTGTAATAAAATATTAATCTAATCCATAACCTATGATCAGGCAAAAGCGAACCATTTGTTGTTAAAACAGCCAGTCTCCTGCACTTTAAAAAAATGCCTGCTTCAATGCTATTCTTCCTGCTTGAGGAACTGTCTCTCCCTAGCATACTTCACTTCTGCCAAAATCCTACTCATCTTGAGGTCCTATATCAGTGGGTATATATTCCAAGCAACTTTCTCTTTTTTCTTAACCTTTAACCTTATAGGACAGACAGTGTAGCTCCCTTATTCTAATTATATGCTGTATTTTTAAAATTTCATATGTATTATTTCTTCTAAGATTAATTTTTCACTAATATCTTTCTCAAGTAGTTTCATAGTATTGGCAATTTCTGTGTGTATGTGTGTGTGTGTGTGTGTGTGTGTGTGTGTGTTTTGAGACAGATTCTCGCTCTGTTGCCCAGGCTGGAGTGCAGTGGCGCCATCTTGGCTCACTGCAAGCTCCACCTCCTGAGTTCACGCCATTCTCTTGCCTCAGTCTCCCGAGTAGCTGGGACTACAGGCATGCGCCACCACGCCCAGATAATTTTTGTCTTTTTAGTAGAGACGGGGTTTCACCATGTTGTCCAGGATGGTCTTGATCTCTTGACCTCGTGATCCACCCACCTCAGCCTCCCAAAGAGCTGGGATTACAGGCCTGAGCCACTGCGCCTGGCTGGCAATTTCTGTTTTAAAAGCAGCAGTCATTACTGCCAGTCTTCCATCATGCCTCATCAGTAAGCATTTCTCTCCTGGCATTTTTATCTAGGTTAATGGGATTATTAAAAAACAGCTGACTCTAGCAAGAAACCACTGAAGACACGGTTCTTGACTCTCCTGCTTCCTCACATTCCTGGACATTTCTCTTTACCTACATTGGTTTATACTCCTCTTCTTCCAATATAGCAAGTTCCTCCCTAGACTGTAAATTCTCTCTAAACAAAAGGTTATGTTTGTTCATACCTATATAGCCAATGCGACACAATGCTGACTCATAAATTATTAGTTCATTTTAAAAGTTATCTTATTTTTTTTTTAATTTCTGTCTACTAACTTGGTCTCTCTAACGTATCCAAAACACATAAGTTTATTTTTGCTTTGGTGCTTTTGCAATTTTTGGTTCCCTCTGCCTAGAACGTTTCATCACAGGAAAAACATTCAAACAGCTCCCTCACTTATTTCTTGTTTCCTCCACAATGTGACATTTTAAAATATGTTCCTGAGAATGGGGTGTGAGGTGCTGGTGTGGATATATTCCAGGTAGTAAGTAAGCTCTGTAATGCTTGGGACTTCGTTTATTTTTCAACACTGTAGCTCCAAGTTTTAAAAATGCAGCCAGGCGAGGGTCTCATGCCTGTAATCCCAGCACTTTGGAAGGCCCGGGCAGGCGAATCACCTGAGGTCAGGAGTTCCAGACCAGCCTGGCACATGGCAAAACCCCGCCTCTACTAAAAATACAAAAATTAGCCAGGCCTGGTGGCAGGCGCCTGTAATCCCAGCTACTCCAGAGGCTGAGGCAGAATTGCTTGAACTCAGGAGGTGGAGGTTGCAGTAAGCTGAGATCGTGCCACTGCACTCAAGCCTAGATGACAAAGCAAGACTCTGTCTCAAATAAATAAATAGATTTTCAAAATAAAATAAAATACACATGGTGTAATGTAGGTGCTCAATTAATTTCTTAAATGAATAAATGATCTTTTAAATAATTAGCTGATTAATTAGGAATTCCCCATTCAATTACTTCAGTATCTCAGGCATCTTTTAATTCTTCCTTATGTTTTATGAGGAATAATAGAAAAGGCTCCTAATTTGTATATCCATGAGCCAAATTCTGCTGCTTAATGCAATTTTTGCAGTCCACATCATCTTCCATAGGGTTGGAAGTTTGATTTTTATAAATATTAAATCAAATTGTAATAATCTTCTATTTTAACATTTTTTTAAGTTTTCTAACATCAATGAGATCATCCAGGTATTTTTTTGGGGGGAATAGATTGTCCTTCAAAACATATTCTCAGCCTCATTCTCCAGCTATGATAATCACATGAATATTCTATGACAAAGCCCCATTGGACGTCTTGCTATCCTGAATATATGGTTTTATTTATGCTTAGGAACTTTCCCACCGGATGCGATTTATATCTGGAAGCGCCATTATCTTCTTGCTATAGATTTTCTTATATCTATAATGTAATTTCCTTGATTCTGTGATGGTATGTCAAATACAATGCAGATACTAATAAGACTACAGTTGCATCATACATTTAAGCAAAACTTAAGGCCATAGAGGGTATCAGAGGCCTTAGTATTCAAGATTAGAAAGGATCATAAATGCAGAAATTCAGAAAGTTTAAACAATGGCAACATAATTTTAAAATAAGCTGATACCAAAGTAATGATGTTTTTAAAATTCTTGTTTTTATTTTTATTTGTTTTTAGTAGCTCTGAATGTCTCATGGATCATAAGGATAGTCAAAAAATCAATTTTATCCAGAAATAAAGCCAAAGTTTGTTTTATATACCTTGATATTTATTGAATACATAATCGTTTAAAGTTTTCAAAGAAATCCTTACAGGGATATTTAAATTACATAAAATAATTTTTAATTAAGTAACAAAATATTTATTATATCTTAAGCAAAATTGGAGAGAGATTTTCAATTGAAAAATAGTGATTGCCATAGACTGGAGTTCTAATGATCAATTTACATCCAAATTATGCATAGTTTGTATTCTTTTTATTAAAAGTTCTATAAAAAGTCAGCATGTATATGAAAGAGAAAATAGAACCTTACTATTGCAAAAAATATCAGTTTAGTGGCCTTAATCTGCCATCTTGTGGTATAATAGCTTCATCTCACATTTTACACATATTCTCTGGGCATTTCAAAGTATTTTCTTGAATATATAGAGTAAGTATAAAGGTTGGCTTTATTTTTCTACATTTGATTTTTAAAAGTACTTGAATATATCAATTTTATTGTTTCTCTATGCACACATTTACTTGCTACTGAAGATGGAAAAAAAAATAACACACGGAAGTCTTCTTTTACTACAATTCAAATTTTTGAAAGCCAGAAAATCAAATTATTATGCTCTCGCCAAACTACCCAATGTTTTCTTTCCCCAAGTTACTTTGTTACAGATTCTTGACCTTGGGTTACATCTCACTGACTTCAGGCTTCTAAGACACATGGCAACACTTAGGACCTATTAATGCTTCTTTGGTCAAATCAAACTAGAGCTAAAGTATACTGAAGTTATTCAAATACATTCAAACTATACAGATCCCTTATAAATTACTGGTATCATGGTAGAAAGGAAAAGATATATGAAGAAAAATACATAACAGAACTCATTATCAAAATTATTGTTATACAGTCGGTAATAGTATAGAGTAGCTTCCTCAACTGCTGAATAATATTACCAGCAAGAATAAAAAGTACAAGAATAAAATTGATGGCTGAATCTGCTCAGTGTCATAATTCCCCATTCTAGCATTCTCAGAAGGATCCCTCCTAGTGCATGCAGAAAGTGCAGCCAGATCTGAATGGTTCCCTTCTCAATTCAATCTGAACTCTTTTAAGCTGTGTCTGTTAGTTCTCTTTGAAGCTGAGAAAATCTGTTTACTAACAGGTATCTCAAATTTACCACCCTTTCTTTCTGCACAGATAACTGTGTTCTTAATCCTTTCCCCTGTAAGGCCAGCCATCTCTGATATCCTGGAAAATCATTTCTATTCTACCGTGTTGTTGAGGTAAACCATCTGACAGATGAAGACGAGTTGGGAATTTGGTACCAGGACTGATAGTCAAGTTACTAAGGTTCTTTATCGACATCTTGGAGCAGAAGTTATGAGAGGCCTCTGAATCATCCTGAGAATTTTCTTCAGTAAGCATTTATAAAGATTCTGGGATCAAGGGTGGGTTAAGCTTTTGTGATGGTTTCATAGGTGGTCTATTCACAGCGCTAAGCTTCTTCTGGATCTTTGGATCCCAACACAAAGTGATACTGGACTCTCAAATTGCTACAGGGTAGTCTGGAAAGAACTGTATAGCCCAGAAATAACTTGAAAACCCAAACTGTAACAAATGTTGGTGAAAGAATCAAACTGATTTTTTTTAAACATAACTTCTTTGGGGGTGAATTTTTTAAAAATACCATCATATAGATTCCTTTGTCTTGATAATGATGTTTGTTACAATGCTGTTGGCTCAGTTGCTCTTTGATTAGTATATGGGGGTTAAATATAAAAGTAAATACAAAATAATTCTTAGATGGAAAAATCACATTAAAAGCATACTGGGAAATAAGAGTTAATATCACATGGCCAGGAGTTAAAGTATGTTTTTATGTTTTCTTTAAAAATGTAAATGCACATTTTTACCACTAAGACATACTAATTGTTACCTCAGTAAGTCCCAACAGAAAAAAAGCAACTGTTTCATATTTTATATGGGAATAAATGTATTTTGGCTTCAAATCATGCCCTCAATAATCTAAAATATAGAAATCTGAAGTAAATCAATATTTCACTGTGATCAAAAAGTTTAGCCTTTAAGTAATTATTGCACAAAAATTTACTCATTTATTTTACCTTTATTTGTTAATCTCTTATTATAAACATTAGCTAAGAATGCAATTATGGAGTGAACATAAACATAGCTCTTTTATAATTTTAAAGTTCTTCTGAAATATTTTAGCAATAATATAATCATATGAGCAAATAAAGATCCATACGTCATTTCTAGGAAGAAGGACTGATTGAATATTTTTTAAATGCCCGCTTTGGGGAGTGGCACCAGGGAAATAGTGGAGTGGGAAGCTCTGAATTCCTGTGTTTCATCAGAAATATAATAAAAATATCAGAAACATTGAGAACTCTGTCTTAAGTTTGTAAAACAGTCAAAGTCTTATAGCAATAATTGAATGCCGAGTCAATAAAAATTCCAGGTAAAAATTCCCCTGGAATGCAAGGAAATCTTAGCCAAAACAAGGTAAGCCTAGAATAATCAAAATAGCAAATCCTGGGGAAAGAGGATATCTCATTTCCAGAGTTAGTCCACTAAAATTTAGAAATGTCCAATTTTCAACCAAAAGTCATAAAGCCATACAAAGAAATCAGAAAGTATTGGACACTCAAAGGAAAAAATTTCTGGTGCAGACAAGAAAAGTATAATATACTTCTCTTTAGAGATTTATAATAACTGAAACACGAACTTTGCAAGAGAGTTTCAACAGTAGATTGAGCAATCAGGAGAAATAATCAGTGAACTTAAAGATAGACAATAGTATTTTTGCAGTGTGAGAAACAGAAAGAAAAATGATTTTTTAAAAAAATGAACTGATCATAAGAGACCTGTGGAACATTACAAAGAAGGCCAATGTATTCATCATGGGAGTCCCAGAAAGAAGACTATCAGAAAACAAGTTGGAAAGACTATTTTAAGAAATAATGGCTGACAATTTCCCAAATCTAATGAGGGGCATAAAACTACACATTAAAAATGTTCAGCAAATTTCAGGCAAAATATAGTCAAATCATTAAAAGCTAAACACAGAAAAAACTTAAAAACAACATGAGAGAAGTAAGGTACAAAATATTTTTGATATAATTAGCAGCTGATTTATTATTGGAAACAATGGAGGACAGAGGCAGTGGGTTGATATAAAGTACTGTAAATAGTCCAGGGTTTGGGTCACAAAACTGTCAACCCAGAATTCTACATACAGCAAAATTGTCCTTCAAGTATTAAAAAAAATAGCTAAGGGAACTTGTTACTAATAGACTTATCTTACAAGAAATGCTAAAGGAAATTCATCCAGTTGAAATAAAAGAACCCTAGACAGTGGTTTGAAGCTGTATGAGGAAATTAAGAACATTGGTGTAGGTAGCTATGTAGGTAAGTAAAAAAGCCAACCTCATTGTATTTTTGTTTGTAACTCTTCATAGTTTTCCTATATGATTTAAAAGACACATGCATAAAATGGTAACTGTAAATATATATAATACACATACAATTCAAAAAGAGGTAATTTTTATAAGATTGTTAAGAGAGTGGCAGAATGTATGAAAAAGTAAACATTATTCATTTATATGCTGTGTATGAAAGAATCACTTTAGATGCAAAGACAACGAAATTTGAAGTAAAATAATGAAAAAATATATTCTATATTAAGAATTATCACAAAAGACTTGGAATGACTATATTCATATCAGATAAAATAGATTTCCAATAAAAAATGTTTCCAAAAGAAAAAACTACATTATATATTGTTGAAAGTTTCAATATAAAATAACTTTAAAGGTATATATGCCAAACAATACAGGCAAAATATATAAAGCAAAAATTGAAAGAATTAAAAAGGAAAATAAATAATTCTACAATAGTAGTTGGAGACTTCAATACATAACTTTACCATTCAATGTGGAAAGTACAGTCTGTTCCACAAATGGTGCTGGTAAAATGGGATATTTTCATGTAAATGATTGAAGTCAATCCCTTACCTTATTCCACATTTAAAAAGTTAAGTCAAAAGAGATAAAACATCTAAATTTAAGTGTCACTATTACAAACTTCTTTAAAAAATTAAGACATCTGCATGGTGGTGGATTTGGCAATAATTTTTAAATATACTAAAAATATAAGCAACAAAAGATAAAATTGGCATATTCGACTTCATTAAATTAAAAAAAAAAAACTTGTGCACCAAGGACACTATAAAGAAAGTAAAAACAACCCATGGATTGGGAGAGAATATTTGTAAACTAAATATGTGACAAGAGGTTAATATTCAGAATTTGTGAATAATTTCTACAACTCAACAAGACAAAGAACCTAATCAACAAAACGGACAAAGGACTTCTATAGACAGTTCTCCATACAAGATTGATTAATGGGCAGGGCGGGGTGGCTCATGCCTGTAATCCCAGCGCTTTGGGAGGCCGAAGTGGACAAATCACGAGGTCAGGAGTTCGAGACCAGCCTGGCCAACATGGTGAAAGCCCGTCTCTACCAAAAATACAAAAAATTAGCCAGGCATGGTGGCAGGTGCCTGTAATCCCAGCTACTTGGGAGGCTGAGGCAGGAGAATCACTTGAACCTGGGAGGCAGAAGTTGCAGTGAGCCGAGATGGCACCACAGCACTCCAGCCTGGGCAACAGAGTAAGACTCCATCTCAAAAAAAAAGAAAAAAAAAGATTGATTAATGGTCAATGGGCACATGAAAAAAATGCTCAAGAAATAGAAAATGGAAAACATGTGAACCAAAATCACACCACTTCAAAAATTTTGTGATAGCTATAATCAGGAAGATGAAAAATAACAAGTGTTAGCAAGGATGTGGAGAACTTGGAACTCTTGTACATTGTAGGTGGAAATGTGAAATGATGTAGCTGCTGTAGAAATGTTTGGTGATTTCTCCAAAAATTAGACATAGAATTACTGTATGACCAGCAATTTCCCTCCTAGGTGTATATCTGAAAAAATTAAAATTAGGGACTCAAACAAATATATGCATACCAATATTTTAGCAGTATTATTCACAAAGGTAGCAATAATACAAGCATCTATAAACAGATGAATAAATAAAATGGGGTATATATCACAATGGAATATTATTCAATCATCAGAAGGAATGAAGCATTGATACATGCTACAACATGATTGAACCTTGAAAACAATATACTAAGTGAAATCAACGAGGCATAAAGAAACATACATTTTAGAAGAGTGAACATGTATATGAGATATCTAGAATAGGAAAATTCATAGACATAATATAGACTAGAAGTTATCAAGGGCTGGGGTTAAAGGGAATTGGGAAGTTGTTGCCTAATGAGTACAGTAGAGGGTTTGGGTTGATAACGGATTTTGGAAGTAGATAGTGGTGATGGTTGTACAACATTATGAATGTAATTCATGGTAGTAAATTGTACATATAAAAATATTAAAATAACAAATGTTATGCTATATGTATTTTACCACAATAAAAATATAGTTTAAAAAAGAAAATGTCTGCTTTTATGACTGATTTAATGATTATTAACATTAAGAAGAAAGGTAGAAAAACCTTGCCATTGATTTTTGTCTCTCTTTTCTTTCAGTTTTTCTGCTCCCTCACTTCATAGTTTTATTCACTGTCCAATTTCCCTCAAAGTAAAAATAATGACAGTCATGACCTCAAATTGAGTCCTTATACTTTTCTAGTCACTACTTCCTTTTCTTTTTAATATTGATGATAATTTGTTGTGTATCTATTAATAACTCCCCAATATTTACCTCTGACTTTGATCATTCTTCTAGATTCCAGATGTAAGTTTCCAGTTGATTGGTACAGAATTTAACCTTGTATTTTTATGAAAATTTCTAAATTGTCATCTCTATTCTTTACTTTTAAATACTCTGATGACACTCTGTGATTAGTCAATTAATAGTGGAACAAATAATATAACTTATATATTATCCCAAGTACTGCTAATTTTCCATCTCTTTTTGCTATATTGGCCTATGGGCAAACAGAATTGTACAAACAGAATTGTACAAACAGAACTTTTCTAACTATAAGTTTTTCTTCATTGACTGAATAAGACTCTCACTTTACCTTTAATTCCTATTCAATCTTGAACAACACATATTTCCAACCACACCAAACTTCACATACTCTTGCTAAATATTCTCATATATTCATTTGCTCTTCTTGTTTTGTGGTCCTCTAATAATTCAGCCTCTCCAATTTTTATTATAGTTTAATTCATGCTAAACCCCTTTTATAAATTTAAAATTCTCTTTGTAGTTCTCCCTGAAATTTCTCAAAAACTATATTTTACTTTTATTTTCCAATTATGTTATTGTGTCATTAGTCCTGTAAGTTGGGATTTTTGTCATTGCTTTTTTTGTTTTCATGCATGAATATCACCCATTTGATTCAGGAAGCAAATGCTAGTAAAGGCCAGACACTATATAAGAGTAGGTAAAATATTCTATGTTTTACCGTGTGTTTTTCTATATTATTTTTATAAGACTTATCTAGACATAATCAGGTCTTTAAAAGACAAAAATGTACAGAGAACTATGGGAAGAGAAAAGTCAGTGCTTCTAGAGAGCAAGATATCATGATTGTTACAATGCCTAGTATTAACAAAGAGGGTATAATTGCAAATTAAATGTAAAGCATAAAAGACACTTACTTTAATTCTGACCAAAGTCTCCTTATGTCATAATTAGCCTTGATTTTTTTGGAGGATTTCTTGTTTCCACACTTACTTTCAGTTGTCATGAAATAGAAACTTCTTTGAATTTCATTTACTTTGGTAGTAATTTTAAATATCACCAGTAGATGCCATCTTTTGATACAAAATGAAAAAGAACTATATGTTTCATAGCTTGAAAGTATTAGAAGATGATAGGTATTTAGAAGGGTAGATAAATAGATAGATGCCAGATAAATGACGGATGGAAGGAGGATAAATGGAACAATAGATAATTACAAGAATTGATATTTACATGTACACTTCCACATCGTAGGTCCTTAAGAAATATGTGTTGAGTGAATGAATAACTTAATTAATGATCTTAGGGACTGACAAACTAGATGGACACTAGACAAGCAGGCCAGCAGTCCTCAGAAATGGTCAGAAAATAAGATACTTTTAGGGGATCAGGTAAAAGGAAAAGCAGGGCATTAACAAATTAGAATTAATAGTTGGATCAGAGTATGTTTGCAACAACTCCAGAATACCTGCCATTATGCAGAAGCTCACAGTGGTGGTTAAAATTGGTTGAAGGGGTTTTGAAAAGCCCTTTCATCTTATTCAGGAAGATAAGTCATTGCCTGAATCTAGTCATAGTATCTGACATGCAGTTTCAGAATATACGAGGAACAAGAATCTTAGTCTACATCTCTGGAGAAATTGTACCCAAATGGGAAGTGGTTTAAATATATATGACAAGAATCTAAAGATAGAGTGAGTAGAATTACCTAGCAATGGCCAGAGCATCGGAAGTATTCTTCTTCATAATTGTATAACACATTTACACTAAGAGATTATTCTACTGCCCAGCTGTATTAATATTCACTTATATTCTATCACTGGATGCCAAACCACACATGGTTCTACTGTAGTTTTATTAATTTTAGTATTTATTTTTACCTTACACATAGAGATTACCATTTTAATCTAGCCTGGGTGTTCAAAATAAGTGAATAGTTGCCAGTGTTATAACACTTCATAGAAGAATCAAATTATTAATTAGCATTTTCTTCCCATCGGACCACTGGGCTTAAAGGTCAATTGTAAGACATTAATTTTTAGGAGCTGAATTAGTTAGATGTGATATTTACACTGCTTAGCATGGGCATTATTGTATACATATCTTATTTATATTTTAGGCAGCTGTTAGAGGGTCTGCTTGCCCATACCACCTGAGAGTGTCATATCAGGAATTTCACTTGAGCGACAGCAACACATCCTTGTCATTGCCTCTGTGATTTACTTCAACATCCATTATTTTAAGTGAATGGGAATTGTTGTCTTTATAAATTCTCACATAGTAATGCAAATATTTTTAGGGGAGAAAGTGGGTACTATTGTGATGTGTATATTTCTATGAGCACACACTGGAACATCACATTGAGTTGTTCCTCATTTTTGTTTTTTAAATATTAACTCTGATAACAAATACTTTATTCTAATAACCGAGTGAATGACTCTGTAATACCTCATGCTAAAAACAATTTAAAGATTTAACAAAACTATAATACAAATGACAAACAATTTAAAATTTGAAAAATGATCACTTAAAAGACATTTTTAAGAGCCAAAAATGTTCAAAAATATTTATTAAAATTTTGCTTGGATAAATGTAATATGGGTTGTATTTAAAAATATTAAATAATTAAAATTGTTATTCTATTATATAATATCAACTTACATTCTTAACTCTCCAGGCTGAGCCAATATTACTGCTGAAAATACAGAAAATGCAAGCTAGATATCCAATGACTTGGAAAAATGGTGTTGAAATACATGTGCCATGAACTACCTGAAATTTTTCAAACTCAACCTCAATCAATCACATACAGATTGACAAAGATTATTCCATAGCTATAGAGGGTCACTATAAATTGTTGTTTTTTTTTTTGAGACGGAGTTTCGCTCTGTCGCCCGGCCTGGAGTGCAGTGGCAAGATCTCAGCTCACTGCAAGCTGCGCCTCCCAAGTTCACGCCATTCTCCCGCCTCAGCCTCCCGAGTAGCTGGGACTACAGGGGCCTGCCACCACGACTGGCTAATTTTTTGTATTTTTTTTAGTAGAGACGGGGTTTCACCGCGTTAGCCAGGATAGTCTCAATCTCCTGACCTTGTGATCCGCCCGCCTTGGCCTCCCAAAGTACTGGGATTACAGGCGTGAGCCACCGCCCCCGGCCACTATAAAATATTTAAAACCAACTTTAAGTGCCAGTACCTTCCTCAGAGGCATTAGAAATATATTATGACCACTTTTTTCCTTAAAATGCACATTCATATGTCAATGTTTTACATGATTTTTAGATGGATTTAAAGTGAGATTATAAACCTAAGGAAGTATAATTGATCAACCTATCTGTAGGTTTACTAAGTTTCATGTAATTTTGTTTGGCTGAAATATGTGCTAATATAATTTTAATTATATCTCAATCTATGAGTTTTTTGTAGATCACAGTAGTTTACAGAAGTCACCTTTCTTATATTTAAGGATGGAACTGTGATAATTATAATTTTTGTGTAATTTTTAAATTTTAGATTTATATTATGTAGTTGCTTTCAGTACAGCCCCTCAGGGTTTTAAAATACAGATCTTTGGTATTGTAGTTCATCTACCAACTTTGCAGTATTACATTTGCATATTAACTTTAAGCATAAAACGTGACACTTGACACATTACAGATCATTTGTATCATTAAATAAATAAATAATGGAAATAATTTATATGTTGAAAAAATTGAATAATCTAAGTGTAACAAAGTCTGGGCACTTTGTAACATTAGGTCAATATGCTGCATTCTGGGATTTTATAAAGGTCAGACTTGTCATGAGTGGACAACGACATATATTGGAACAATTCCACATAAAGAGATATGCAAATCCAGTGTAAGAAGCACAAAATGCTATTGTAGTATGGCAAAAAGAAATTACTATCTATTTCATCTGCACTAGAATCTCATTTGATTAGCAGTATTTCCATCAGCCCAAGACAATGCAGCCCCTAAATACCCAAAAAGATTGGAACTCTATTTTTAGGAGGATTTTTCGGGGTCGCGCTGAGTATAACTGTTCTTACCTTCATTTAGTCTTTGTCATGGCTAATTTTATGTGTTATCTTGGCCAAACTTTGGTGTCCAGTTGATTTGGTAAGCCTCATGCAATCCCTCGAAAGCTTTCAGAATGAAGACAGAAGTTTCCTGAAGCAGGACTGTAACATACAAACTCTTTCTGAGTTTCTAGCCTGCCTGGCCTGCTTTGTGAATTTTTCTCTCAAGACTGCAATATTAACTCCAACATGAATTTCTAGTCTGCTGGTCTTCCCTATGGAATTTAGACTTGCTAGTCCCGGGTTCCTTAAAATCTTTCCTTTTCTTTCCTTTTCTCTTTCTCTCTCTCCTCTCTGATAGATATAGATATAGATATAGATATAGATAGATATATAGAAATATAGATACAGATACACACACATACATATATACACACACACATATACACACATATATGTACATATGTGTGTATACATGTAATTTTTGTGTGAGATATATATAAAAATGTATAGATCTGTACAATATGTATAAACATGTGGAGTATAAACATACACATAACACATAATATAGTCTAGATCCCTCTTTATGAACATTACTCCTAATGAAGATTAATTCTTCCTAGTGTGGCCTTCAAATACCATTATTGTAAGAAAACTTTAGTACTCCAGTTACGCTGTAATGTTATAACACTGAGACTTTGGTTTAATGAGGCTCTTCAAATAAAGAGCACCTTCTGTTGCAGTAGGAATGTTCTAATCAATTGCCAATTGGTCTGTACAAAAGCTGCTTTCTAAGTGAAGACTGTTCATTACGATATTACTACAGCATATACTTTATAGAGGCTATCTTCATGGTAGCCCCATCTCACATGATGTGTCTAATATACTCATAATTTCAGATACATGAACATAAAAACATATTTGTGCATCCTGGTTTTGTTGATGGCAATTCTTTGGACACTCTCATTTTGTTTCCACTTTTTCTGTTTTCTTTTTTGAGATGGTGTCTTACCTGTTGCCCCAGCTGGAGTGCAGCATCATGATTATGACTCACTGCAGCCTTAAACTCCTGGGCTCAAGCAATCCTCCTGTCTCGGCCTCCTGAGTAGCTGAGAATTTAGGTGCCTGCCGCCCTCTCTGGCTATTTTTAAAAATTTCTTAGAGATGGGGCCTCATCATGTTGCTCAGGCTGGTCCTTAACTCCAGGGCTCCACCTGCCTCAACCTCCTGAGTAGTTGGGGTGACAGTCATAAGCCACTGAGACCAGCAGTTTCCACTTTTATAGTGTCTTTTCCCCATCCTTATGTGTTATTCAGGCGTCTAGATTTTTGACGCTACTGACTTGTCACAGTGTCTTGTTAAACAAGCCAGTACTTTGGACTTGGTAACTGAATGTGGCTTTTCCTACTTTGCTCTTAAATGAATTATTTTTCATCTGGCTATGTAAGGTAAATTACCCATCTAAACAATGTGGAATCCTACATCAGCCGCGGATTGCAATCAAATTAAATAAAAGACAGTGAGATATAAAAGCCATCATATTTAAAAATTTTATGTAAATTGAATATTATGAAACCCCAAATGGAAATGTGGCATGTGTAGATTATTATATGCAAACAAACCTCCACAATGAATTTAATTTTGTATTATCAATTTTTTCTTAAGTAATAAACTTACTCAAGAAATATTTATTGATGGCCATGCCTTGTTCCTCATGCCTGTAATCCCAACATTTTGGGAGGCTGAGGTGGGTGGATCACTTGAGGTCAGGAGTTTGAGACCCGCCTGACCAGCATGGTGAAACTCTGTCTCTACTAAATATACAAAAATTATCTGGGCATAGTGATGCATGCCTGTAATCCCAGCTACTTGGGAGGCTGAGGCAGGAGAATCACTTGAACCCGGGAGGCAGAGGTTGCAGTGATCTGGGATGGTGCCACTGCAATCCAGCCTGGGAGACTGAGTGAGACTGTTTCGAAAAAAAAAAAAAGAAAAATAAATATTTATTGAATCGCTATAACTTCCAAATTCTACCAGCTTTTCATATATATATATGAATAATTATATATTCTTTTGTACCAGGATTGTCACTTTTAGTATTAAATATGGGATAGTCATCCGAATCACATTTTTCTATTTTCTTCTCCTTAGTAAGTATAGAATGGAAGTCCCTTTTAATCAAGGAATTAGAACAGATACATATGTGTGTATTATATATACATATATATAAAATACACACATATTTATATGTATATATGTATATATATACACACATATATATGATATATAACATTTCTTACTTTACTTTTATAGGGAGTATACTAGATTATGCAGTAAAAAATAACTACCTTTGTTAGGTTGAATGTTGTCAATTTACCTAAATTAAATAACTTTTTGTTCATTCCAATACACAAATTATCAACAAGTAGATATATCATTTATAACCAATTTAGAATTTTAAAATATCATGGCATTATTATTATTTTTAAACAATACTGAATATGAACTCCTTATAAACATTCAGAACTCACACAATACATGTCATTTATAAAAGATGATTCATGGTTGGGCGTGGTGTCCCACGCCTGTAATCCCAGCTCTTTGGGAGGCCGAGGTGGCTGGATCATCTGAGGTCAGGAGTTTGAGACCAGCCTGGCCAGCATGGAGAAACCCTATCTGTACTAAAAATAAAAAAATTAGCTGAGTGTGGTGGCTGGCGCCTGTAATCCCACATACTCTGGAGGCTGAGACAGGAGAATTCCTTGAACCCGGGGAGGCGGAGGTTGCAGTGAGCCAAGATCGTGTCACTTCATGCCAGCCTGGGCAACAGAGTGAGACTTCATCTCAAAAAAAAAAAAAAAAAAAAAGAAAGAGATGATTCATTAATAATTTGTTTGAGATTAAAGGTGAGCATTATTGTTTCTCAGATAATATGTGCAGTGGAAATAAGTCTGAATACATAATACTTTATGCAAAACAAGATCTATTTATGTCCCCCTTCTTCTTAATAGTAAAAAGTTAATGCTAATACATTTGGATCTCCCCCATCACGCTGCTGAGGTTGAGTCTAAGTTCTTGGGCATACGTAATGTAAAGAACTTAAGGACTAGTTATATGATCTTCGATGTCTCTTCCAACCTATGATAGCATCTCTGGAGACATTTTGAGTTGTTCTAATATCTTACCCTAGCTGTATGCAAGTCACTGTTGTATTTTCTCACATTCTTACCTTTTTTCTAATCTGGCTAAAAATTAACTGCTTTCAGTGTTCTCTATTCCCAAGTTTTATCTTTGTATTTTTGAAAAAGCACATCATATTCTGTGGCATTGTTTAAGATACTTTAAGATTTGTGTCCTACTATTTAAGATGCCCTGGCAACATGTTAATTCTCCAGGGCATGCTCAGGGGAGTCTGATTTCATCCCAGATACGAGATATGATATGCCCTTTACACTCTAGGGCCTTGCTGCCACTTCATACTCTATTTAGGAGTAATATTTCCCTCATATTTAAAATTCCTACATCTATCTATCTATCTATCTATCTATCTATCTATCTATCATCTACCTGTCTGTCTATCTATCTATCTCTCTACCTATCCATTTGTCTCCCCTAGAGTCTTTTCTCAAGGACTCATCAGTATTACTTGCTCCTCATCCTACTCATTACTAACCTGCGACACAGAAAAGCCCATCAGGTCACCTGAGGGTTTGATAATTTAAATAGCATCATGTTTTCTTCTAGCTCTGATATCTTCATCAGAACTTACTCCCTTTTCACAGGGCTTACACTTGCTAAGTTCCAACTATAAAAGTTTATATTTTCTATATTATCAATTGAATTACTCCTTTTCTGAGGAATGAATAAAGCCAGTTCCAATGTAGAAAAGTGAGAGCAATCAAGAGTAATAGAAAATCGAGTGTGAAGAAGAATTGGTTAATATTTCAAAAACAGAATCTCACCATTCAATAAATTATTTTCCTAATGTTGCATATAACTATCAGATTTAGTTTAATGAACTGTCAGAAAGGTGATTAAAGACAAAATGCTCTCACACATAGATCGCAAATCTAAAGCTTATGTTTATCTTTAAAATTACTACTCTTCTTGGGTCTCAAAACTATTTTCTGAATTCTTAAAATAGTGATTTTAGAATTCAGAAAACTCTCATGGTATTGCTAAGCCATTTAGTATGACTTTACTTTCCCAATCAAAAGAAATTCTGTTTTATATGAATATTGATTCAGGTCTAAGTCCTGTAGATAAGATTCTAACAACCTACATACACTTTATGGGTAAAAAATGGCAAGATCCATTTTAAGGCCAATAGTTAAATTGCTAATTTGAGAATTTAGCAGTCTTGAATATGCTAGGTTTTCAGAGACTGTGGGAATTTTTAGTTTTAAACACTGATTGAAATGTTCTTAACAAGTTAGATAAGATAGATTCTTTATTCCTTTTTCTGCTTTTTTTTTTTTTTTTACTTTTACTTGTTCTGATATACAGAAATTGTTTTCTCAAAAGTGTTTCATATGGTTTGTATGTTTTCTCCCCTCCAAATCTCATGTTGAAATGTGACCTTCAGTGTTGGAGGTGGGTCTAGTGAAAGGTGTTTGGGTCATGGGGGTGGATCCCTCATGAATAGCTTGGTGCTGCCCTTGTGGTAATAAATGAGCTCTCTCACTGTTTGTGTTCAAGTGAGATCTGGTTGTTTAAAGCAGCCTGTCACCTCCTACCTCTCTCTCTTGTTCCTACTGTTGCTACTTGATGCACTGTCTCTCCATTCACCTTCCACCATAATTCTAAGCTTCCCGAGGGCCTCAGCAGAAGCTCAACAGATGTGGGTGCCATGCTTTTACAGCCTGGAGAAGCATGAGCCAAATAAACCTCTTTTCTTTATAAATTACCCAGCCTCAGGTATTTTTTTATAGCAGTACGAACAAGCTAATATAGAAAATTGGTACCAAAGAGTAGGGAATTTCTATAAAAATATCTGAAGACGTGGAAGTATCTTTGGTAGTGGGGAACAGGCAGAGTTTGGAAGAGTTTGGAGGTCTCAGAGAAGACAACAGGGAGATGAGAAAAAGTACAGAACTTCATGAGACTTGTTAAGTGGTTGTGACCAAAATACTAACGAAAATACGGCCAGTGAAGACCAGGCTGATGAGGTCTCAGATGAAAATGAGAAAGTTATTGGGAATTAGAGCAAAGGTCACATTTGTTACACTTTAGCAAAGAACTTGGCTGATTGTGCCCATGCCCCAGGACTCTGTGGAAGTTTGAACTTAAAGAGTGATGACCTAACGTATCTAGCAGAAGAAATATCTAAGCAGCAAAATTTTCAGGGAAGCAGAGTATAGAACTTTGGAAAAGTCACAACTTGACCATGTGATAGAGAAGGAAAAATCATTTTCAGGATAGAAATTCAAGTGGCATGTGGTGCAACCACTCTCTACAGAGGTTAGCATAACTCTGCAGAGCCAAATGCTAATAGCTGAGATAATGGGAAAAAAGCCTCAAAGACATTTTAGAAATCAGTGAGGCAGTCCCTTTCACCATAGGCCCAGAAGCCTAGAAGAAAAGAATAGGTTTTAGGGACAGGCCTAGGGCCCTACTGCCCTGTGTGACCTCAGGACCCTGCTCCTTGCATCCCTGCTACTCCAGTTCCAGTTGTGGCTCAAAGGGCCTACAGCTCAGGCCACTGTTTCAGGGGGTGCAAGCCGTAAGTCTTGGTGGCTTCTGTGTGATGTTAAGCCTGCCGGTGTGCAGAATGCAAGAGTGAAGGGAGCTTGGCAACTTTCACCTAAATTTCAGAGGAGATATCAGAAAGCCTGGGTGCCAAGGCAGAAACCCACTGCAGGAGCAGAGTCCCCACAGAGAGACTCTACTAAAGTTAGATCTAGTTGTTTAGAAGATTCTGGTATATCTCCTCCCTCATTCTCTTGCCATGCGATGCACTGGCTCCCCCTTCATCTTCTACGATGATTGTAAAGCTTTCCAAGGCACTCAACAGAAGTTGAACAGATGCAGGTGTCATGCTTGTATAGCCTGTAGAACCGTGAGTCAAATAAATCTCATTCCTTTGCATATTACCCAGCTTCGGTATATCTCAACAGTAATGCAAACAGGCTATTGCAGTGATCAAAGGAGAGCTAGGGAGAAGTGAGGCTTATGTATATTATTCTATCATTTTTGCTAAAAATTTTATAGCACATTCAATTAATTATAGAATTGATCTTTTATGAGAAGAATAATCAAATGGAAATATAATAATCATATAAGTTATAGATAATTCATCAGAATTTTCTTCTTATTCTTTTATACCAATTGTGGTTTTTAATTCCCGGGTTTTCTCAAGAGGAAAGTATTTCAAATGCTCACCTGAAAACTGCAGAAAGAAAAAGAAAATCTCCTCATGTCACTTAAAAACTATCCAATGTTGTCTAATATAATCTGACTCTGTATGAAGATAAACTAGAAACATGTGAAGAATTGCTTCAATGAGAGTGCTCCAGATACCTATTGTGTTAACAGATCCTTTTCCTGTGTGAGCAGTGAAATAAATCTTTTCACCTTGAGGAATTATCAACAAATTATTACTCAAATTCCTACCAGCAGAATGTAACCAAACAATAGAAATAACAAAGGAAAGTATTACCTCAAGAGAGGAAGCATTTTTACCTTATTCATGAATTTCAAAAACAGCACTTTGCTTTTGTTCATTACATGTTCTCAAAAAATTGCTTTTTAAGTAAAAGCAAAGATTTAGTGAATGAAAATAAAATGACATGTTCCCAAAAGCCTGTTCAGTGTGAAACTTTTCCTAAGACTTCTAAATTTCCAATTTTTATAAATCTTCAGTTCTAAAATATAATTACTGTTATTAACTATATATAGAATATAACTATTGCTGAAGAAAGAGATTTGATCATTGAAAAGTTCACAACTTATTTCATTTATTGTTGCAACTGATGCTGCCTTGAGTATTTCGATGTATTTTTTTTTAAAAATCCATATAATGCAAGATTGCTGATATAGGAATTTAAATAGTATTCAGTGTAGTTTTATAGAGAAACATTCTCGATCTGGAAAAAAAAACTTTTGAATGTCACATTTACATATGTGCTTGAAATTCAGTATTGGCAAACAAAGCATGAGAACCAATATTTACTTTGAATAGTCTTTGTCTTATCCACTAATATTTCCACAAAAATTTAGAGATTAAGAAGTTGAAAAAATTCTTATCACAATTTAGCTGAAATGTTAACATAAAAATGATTTTTTAGAGTATGAATGAGATAAATACTTTTCTCATGCATTTCAATGCCATCTGTATTCTTCCGAAGTAGGGTTCTATTGAGCCAGAGAATAATGTAACAGCTGTCAGAGTTAGTTTGTCTTCTTAATGCTCATATACTAACAACATGTTATTGACCATTGCCTTCTCCATTGTGTCTGCTCTTCCAGAAGCACTCAAATAGTGAAATAGCCTCTAAATTGCATCATCTCATGCTATTCACCATGGAAAACACAAAGAATATAACTTTGTTTTAAATAGATGTATCTAAGGCTATTCATCAAATATTAGGTAAAGCAAATAAACTCTGAAGACATTCCAAACTCTGAGTTTCAATGATTGTAGGAAAGTGTTAGATAACTTTGTGATTTCGCAGGTTTTATTAGAAAATGAGTAGTATGTGTGTTTGTATTGGATAATTTTGCCTTTATGATTTCTATATTGCTACTTTGGACTAGATAAAATAAAAATTACCTCAGTTTGGATTCTTCCAAGTGTTTTCTGGATCTTGCAAGTTTTCTTTTAAAAATTTTGCTTCATCCATGAGCTTTTTATTAAAACTGGATTCATCCTTGAAAGCAGTGTCCTTGACATTTTCAAAAAAACTTGACATATAATAACATTATAATATAATGTAATATTTAAAAGGTGGGAATTCAGAATCAAATTCTTTTGGTCCAGTTATAGAGCCTCTCTAAGACCAAATTTTTCCTATTTTAGACACTTACTCAGGAGATAGTCCTACCTTGTAGAATTACTGTGAGGGGTAAATTACACAGCGAAAGCAAAGCACTTAGCAGAGTGCTTTACAAAATTTAAGTATTATTATCACTTACTATAAATAGCAATAGCTCATAAATTTTATGTAAGAGAAATGGCTCCAAACCACCTTTGGCTTTCTACTTATGTCAAGTCTAAATATATCACTTGAACAATAAAGCTCAACTTTAGACAAATTTAAACTCATATTATGAAAATAACTTTTTTTGTGTAACAGATTGCAACACTCTACATTTATTTTGAATGCTCCTTAATGAGTTTTCATTTTAAATGACTTGAAAAAGGATATCGTTAAACTACTTTAGTTTATATAGCTCCAAACTTGAAATGAATGCTTGAATGTAATGTTCTTTTTTTTTTTTTTTTTTTTTTTGTAGCCAAATAAACCCAATGTTTCAAGGGCAGAGAGATGTTGAGTGTTTTTTCTTTCTTTCTTTCTTTCTTTCTTTTTTACCTTATTTTAACACAAGATGGGCTCTATGATGGACTGAATCACTTATTCACAATGACTTGTTCCTTCTCGCTTTAGCTATGTTTTCCTGAAGGTGATGAATAAGTCCTTAGTTCTTATGAATTACTAATGGAAGTGTATGGTATGCATGAATGTCATAAATGCAACAGTATTAAGTTTAAGAACCATTCATTATTTATTACATATTATATTTTTCTATTTATTAACAAGGTCATATGAGTCTAGTCTGATATACTGCTCAACTTTATTGATATACTATTCAAAATTATTATAACTTTTTAGTTGAAATTAGTTACATAGCAGACATAACTATGTTATATATGTAAATGTAAAATATGTAAGTTTATTAATGTGATATCTAACACTTTCCTACAATCATTGAAACTCAGAGTTTGGAATGTCCTCAGAGTTTATTTGCTTTACCTGATATTTGATGAATAGCCTTAGATACATCTATTTAAAACAAAGTTACATTCTCTTGGTGGGTTCTTTTCAGAGGCTGTTAATTTTAAAAGAATGTTCCTTTGAAAAAAAACCTTCTTTAAAAATTAAATAAGAAAAAATGTATTACCAGTAATAGAATTGCTATAGGTTATTGTTTTCTGAAATTTTCTAATTTTGTTAGCTCTTGCCATATGATTCAACAAATATCAATTTATCAACTAATTAGTATACTTAACTAGTATTATTTTAATTGTTCCAATGTTTATGACTTACACACACACAGAGAGAGAGAGAAGCTTTTTTCAGTTGGGAAGACATTTTATACAATTTCTTTTGTATTTCTAGTTCTCTAACACGTTCTGTGCAGTCTTTGCTTTCCTGCTTGTCAGATGAAATGTCTAATTACACGCATACTTCTACACTTGTGCACTGGTGAACTGCTTAGTGTGGAGACTTAACTGTGAAGTTTTTAATTTTCTTTAATAATGTTCGTGTACATTTATGATATTTATGTTCATGTGCGACTTTTTTCAGGATTGCAGAGATTCTTTGTCTTTATTTTCTTTCTTTCTCTCTTTTCTTTCTTTCTTTCATTCCTTACATCCTTCTTTCCATTTTGCTTTCATTTTATTTATTTTTTTGTATTAATGATACTATACTGCTTCTTAGAGAATTAATGCCAGTCATTTTAAGCATTAATTACTTCTTGTAATACCAAGTGTCCATAATATCACATTCTATGCCAGTTTTTGTTTGTTGGTTTGCATTTGCTTGTTTTGAGGATAATTTCCTAAGATATTAGAGAAGCAAATATAAAATCTGTCAGCTAAAGGTGGAAAAAAAATAACTTTTAGTAAAAAAAAAAGAAAAATCAACTTATTTTTTTAAGCCCTTCTTACATGATGTTGATAAGTCACGATTTCTACAAGGCTACTTAGCCTTCTCAGAAATGTATCACAGCTATTTGAGGCAATCAATTATACTCACGTGGTGCTATAGAAAGAACGTGCTGAGCCCATCCATTTTGCCCCCTTCTTGAAAGCCAAAGTAGCACATATGCTAGGGACTTATCCAGAGCCTTCTTAAATCAAGTTCAGCAATTGTTTTCTTGAGAAAGTTTTACAGTCTGAAGATGTTTTCCCTGGTTTCACTTTCTCACAAGAGAAAGTAGACAGCAACTCAAGAAACCGTGAGTTGAGACCAACTAAATATGCCTCTG
The DNA here is from genome assembly GCF_028885655.2 of Pongo abelii. Lineage (NCBI taxonomy): Eukaryota > Metazoa > Chordata > Mammalia > Primates > Hominidae > Pongo > Pongo abelii. Next base: position 29,419,587 of record NC_071989.2, read on the forward strand.
TATCCCCAGGCTGAAAATAAATTCTAAGGACCTGGAGATATTATTCCTTCTTTGTAAGCCATTGTGTTTATCTTTTCCAATCTACCATCACTTATTTCTGATAACAATATAACTTTTCTCTAAGTTATAAATGGCTCACTGGGTCTATAAATGAAGTAAATATACATAGAGTTACTAGGAAGTTATTTATATTTGAAATAGCTAATACATTTTTCATATCTGTAAAACCTACAAGTTCTTATTTTGCCCTCTATAAATTTAGTACTATTTCTGCTCATTCCAGTCATTCCTTTACATTTTTAAATTATATTTTATTGCTTTTTGGATAGAGGAATTATGCAGATAAATACTCTGTGTAACAAAATGTTAATTTTGTTGTAGCTATGAGCTATACAATTTTGGTCATGAAAAGAGCAAGCAAACTAGATTTGGCAGAAATTAAAGTAGTCCCGATTCAGCAGTAACCTTACACAAAACCTAGATTCTCTTGTAATCAAATCAGACAAACTAGATTTGTATATAATTAGATCAGCATAATTAAATTCCCCATCTCTTAGGGAACATCAAAATGCACATGCGTAGGATTCATTATTTTTTCCCTTTGTCCCTAGTTGCAGTAATGAAAATCTACACCCAAGAACTCAGCTGGGCCTGCCACTTAAGAAGAGAAGTTCTTTTCCATTGATACTCCTTAAAATTAACTTTGCTGAAAAACTAATTTTATTTTTTAGAAAAACAACGTTGCAATATTTTCCATTAAGTTTAATTTGATTCCATTGTTCATCCACAATTTTAAATAATAAAGTTCTTTTTAAGACAATTAACAATCAGGGATTAAGAATGCAAAAGTGCATTCTTTTGTCATAATGAATTTTTTAAATAATCAAAAGACTTGTGTTGATCAACATCAATACAAATTTTGTTTTCACACTTTAGCTCTGCCATTAAAAATGAAAAAAAATTATTAGGAAATATAATTAATATTTATTGATTTTTGTTTGATATATAGATTTTCTATGATTTTTACAATCTTCACATGAATTGCCATTACCGTTTTTCTTAATATAAACTTGTTATTTAAAAAACTATACATAATTGGTTTAAAGTTTACCATAAGATATGCACATTATCAAATTATAAATTAAGATAAAAAATAATGTTGGCCAAAATATGCCACCCAAACCCAGCATGAAAGATAAGCAATTTCAAAAAAAATATTTATTTTAAAAGAAAAAAGAGCAGGTATAAAGAATACAAGGTGTAAAATACTTCCTTATTTACTCATCTCTAAATATAGGTGTTACTATTGGAACAAGGATGAGGATTATGTTAAATGAATGAAGTCAATCTTCTTCAATATACACCTTTTTAAATGCACTATCCTTCCCCCAATGACTAGATTTTCTAGTATAATTCAAAGAAAACCAGTGCAGAGTTTAATCAAGCATGATTTCTAATTTTACTCCCACACCCATAACCTCTTGGGAGACTATTCTAGCAAAGCCTTTCTTCAGCAGAGAACAATTTATGTTTCCATATTCCAGAGAAAAACACTTTTTTCTTACACTCTGTAAAACACACCTCTCCTCGTTATTATCTTCCAAGGTGTCGTTTAAGGCATAGCGTAAAATATGCTTATTTCTGACTCCAAAAATAAGGCTTACAATAACTAAGGAAAAAAAGATAATGGGCTGTGAGCCTGATCAATGTTAAATTCAGAATCCAGAGAGAAAAATAATTATAAGCAGCTGTCAATGTTTCCATCAAAACTCCTTTAGAGGTATAATATTTAGGGAGATGCTTTGACATACAATCCTTTTCTGTTCAGAAACTTCCTCATTCCATGATTCCCAAACTCAATAATTTAGTTCATTTATATTTGTCCTTAGTATTTTAGGTGATATTTCTTCATGAAACTTCAGCTCACAATTATGCAAAAATATCAGATAGCTATATGCTTCCATATATCTTGTGCTTCATATTTACTGCACTTAACAGAATTTTAAATAAATATTTTGTTCTATTATTAGTTTTTAAATTATCTGTGGCAAAAATCAGCCTCCCCAGTCCCCAAAGTTTTATAATAACACACAGTTTACCCCACACGTGGAGTATGATGCAAATTTGACAGCACCCCAACTTTTAATGAAATCAGTCCACTCATCACATACTTGGCTACAGAGATATCACATTGCTGTAAGATTTTCTTCTCAATTTCTGTACTTATTTCAGCAAAGACTGGTAACAATTTATGCATGACCATTCATTTATTAAACATATTGTAAGTGTCACAAGCTGTGCAATTGAATATGTAATTTAGGGGTTACCTGCTGGAAAGAAGATAACAGGAGCAAGAATCTGTTGCTCATATTTCCTGCTGTACTCTTAGTAATGAGCATAGTGACTTTGTGCATAAGAGGTAAGGTCTTTTACCAAAAATTACTACAGAAATTATATCTAGGAATTACGTATTATCTAATTTGGTTGAAGATTCTTCAGTGTGAATATTCAAAATATCAATTATCCATTTTGATACAACTCTTTTTAAAAAGTATCCACAATAGAAAATATAAATATTCTTAAGAATCTAATGAGAAGACCAGTATGATGTCTGTGTGGCATATTTATATGGGAATGGTGATAGGTAGGCTGCAAGTACAGGGCAAGACTAAATCATGAATATTTTGGAACTACTGAAGAATCTGAATTTATTTTACAAGCAATATGGTAGCAAAGAAATTTTCTGAGAAGATGGACATGTAGTCAGAGGTAGTTTTTAGAAAATTTAGTAAGTCAGTGGTTTGCAACATGTCTTGGTGAGGGTGATGACAGAAAGAAGAAATGGCAGTTCATTAGATGAACTGCATGCAGAATATTACTTGGATTGGAAATGTTCAGAAAACTGTCATATAATTTCTAACTTGCTTATCACTTTTATGGTAATAAACTTTATTCTATTTTTTAATTAATTTTGCTTAATTTTTCATCCCATGAACAACACATTTTTTACTAAATTGATAGTGCAAAATTTATCAAACCTGGTGATATGGTTTGGCTTTGTGTCCCCACCAAATCTCATCTTGAACTGTAATTTCAAAATCCCCATGTGTCCTGGGAGGGGCGCAGTGGGAGCTAATTGAACAAGTGTGGCGGTTCTCCCATGCCGTCCTCATGATAGTGAGTGAGTTTTCATGAGATCTGATGATTTTATGAGGGGCTTTTTATCCCTTCACTCTGCATTTCTCTCTCTCCTGTTGCCATGTGAAGAAGGACATGTTTGCTTCCTCTTCCACCATGATTGTAAGTCTTCTGAGGGCTCCCCAGCCTTGTGGAATGGTAAGTCAATTAAAACTTTCCTTTATAAATTTTCCAGTTTTGAGCAGCTCTTTATGGCAGCATGAGAATGGACTAATACACCTGGTAGACAAAAAGTAGGACTGCCAAAATATACCTTACCTTTACGTTTAGTACCTTACCTTTAATAAAAGGCATAAATACTAGAATACAGAACTAATCTCCACAGATATTCTAGATATTGACATTTCTGTGATGGAGTACAATAGTCTTTGTGATGTAAAGACATTTCCTCCAAACACAATCCCAGGAAACACGAAAAACATTTGATACCATCGCTGGATTCTGGAGCCAAAATTTGATGCAATTAGTTACCATATATTTAGTACAACCTAATTAAGAAGATTCATGAAAATGTTCAGTCTTGAACCCTTAAATATTCTCCATGATCTGTTAGCATTGGATCCATCAAGTCTTAAATCTCAGTATACGAAGCTACACTCCATAATGAAGTGAAAGAGGCAAATATGCAGTAGGACCTATTCAAATCCAAAATACCAAGTAGGTTACACATGGTAGTTTCTTGTTTTTCTATGATAGCAGCATTGCTTCCTCTCAGCTCTTCCTATAAACTTATGTGGATTTCCATTAAAAAGTTAAAAGTAAAAGGAAAGAGGTAGGCTTGATTTACATATAGATACTCTTTGCTTAAATGGACCTTCTAAAATTAACTGAGGTAACAATGCAGTGTTTCTTAGGTATAGCTGTAAAACACAGGGGAAAAGTAAGTTTCCATGAGGCAGAACTTTCATCAGTACATTCGATTGTCCACTTTTCCCGAATAGAAGAGAGTCCAGAGTTATGGATTTATACAAGGGTTTCACAATGTCAACATTATTAACATTTGTGCCAGAAAAATCCTTGTCGTGGAAGGCTGTCCTTGTGCATTGCTTGATGCCTCATAGCATCCTTTGCCTCTACCCACTAAAATGCCAGTAGCATAGTGAAAACAACAAAAAAGTCTCCAACATTGTTCCCTCTCGCATTGAGAATAATTAATTTACAATAATTATTGGGCAATTGTTAATTGTTTAGCTGGATGACTGGGTACTTGGAAGAGATGAGACTGAGGAGGGGTAGCGAGTAATTCTGGGAAAGCAGTATGTTCAATGTCCCTCACAGAATATGCACAGGCTGTGAGCATGTTTGTGTCCCATGCTCACCAAAGTACATGCACTCTAGAAGAGTCCTTAAGTAACTCAGTAGAAAAGATAGATGCCTATCAATTTTCCTATGCAACCACCTCAAAGTTTGCTCAATGGACTAATGAATAATCACATTTATATGGTAGTGAGATGAAGGTTTTATATGTATTTTATCTCTCAATAAGCTTTGTGCGGAATAAGTGTCCAACTGTTCAAGAACAAATACCAGAAAAAGTTACTGATAAATTACAATTCCCTGGGGACAGTTACATAGAACATGATTTGTTGCAGTCGTTCAGGCAGATGTTCATGGAATTAACTGAACTCACCATGTGTCTATGATTCAGAAGTTGTTGTCCCTATAGAACATTGTGATATCTATTAACGTACCTTTTATAACGTTAACTTGAGTTTCAGTACTGTCGCAAAAAATACGATATATGCTCTGATCCAGAGGAAATTTTATGTCATTTTTCTCTTAGCTAGACAAAGAAAGATGGAGTACATATTTTGTTAGATTTATACCAAAGTACTTCATGTTGTTTAGTGCTGTTATAAATGGTATTGTATTTTTTGTTTCAAATTCCAATTGTCTATCAGAGATATATAGAACAGCAACAACCTTTTGTACATTAAACTGGTATGTTACAACGTTGCTGCAACAGCTTATTCATATCTGAATTTTCTTTTGGTCAATTTTTGGGGTTTTTTTACATAGACAATGATGTTATCTATGAACATAGATAGTTTTATTTCTTCCATCTCAAACTGTGTAACTTTCATTTTCTTTTTTGTCTTGTTGCATTAGTCAGGATTTTAGCAAAATGTTGAATAGGAGACATGAGAGGTGACATCCTAGCCTTGTTCCCAATCATAGAATGACAGAATCTAGCTTCTCTCTACTATATATCATGTTAGCTCTACTTTTTAAAAATATATTCTTTATTGATTTGAATAAATCCTCCACTATTTCTAATATGCTAAGAATATTTTTTCTTGAAAAAAATTGTTGGATCTTGTCAAACACTTTTTCTGCATAGATGGATATCATCCCATGATTTTTTTTGTTAGCCTGTTGATGTGGTAAATTACATTATTTTATAATATTTTCAAGTATTGACACAGCCTTGAAAAGCTGAAATACATCTTATGTAGTTGTAGTATACATTATACATAATTCTTTATATACCTTCTTAGATTTGCTGTGATAATAATTACTTGACAATGTTTACATCTATCTTTCTCTGCTTTTAATTTGTTTTATTTAGACCATGCATATTTAAAGTGATTGTAGATATAGTTAGATTAATATCTACTATATTTTACTCCTTACTAAAGTTGCACTTGTTTGGTTCTTTTCTTATCTTCCTCTCTTTACTTGCCTTCTGTGGTACGAATTGAGTACTTTGTGTGATTTCATTTTATCTTCTCTTAGGATATCAACAATATTTTCTTTAAAAATTTTATAGTGATTACTCTTAAATGTTTTTGTTTGTTTAATTTATTTTTAAATTTCAACCAGTTATACTTGATTCTCTGTGGAGAAAGTCCACAGGACTTCTCATATTGTTATCCCTAAAGTACTTCTGTTCTTCTCAGGTGTTGATTTGATTTAAATTTGATGAAATTGAAACTGGACTTTTATATCAACTTAGGAAGAATTGACTGCCTAACTAAATTAACTCTTTGAATCAATAAGCATTAAATACCTTCCTGATTATTTAGATGATTTTTCTTTTGTAATGTTTCTTAACTTTCCTTATACAGGTTTTTAAAATTTCATTAGCTATATTTTGAAAGATTTTATTTTTTTATTCCATTATAAATGGAATAAAGCAACACTATAGAATATGTTATGGTGAACAAAATGTTCTTAGTGTTAATAGGAGATGGGTTACATGAGAAAATGAATTTATCAAAACTAAACAATGTAATTAAAATCTGTATATTTTAGCTTATTTAATGTATTGGTTCTCAGTCAGAGGTTATTTTGTCCTACCCTCAAGGAATATTTAGCACGGTGTGAAATCATTCTTGTTTTTAACACCAGTATGGAAGTGATAATGGCTCTATGAGTAAAATCCATGGATGCTGCTGGACATTCTAAAACTCCTAAAACAGGTCCCATGTAACAAATAATTATCCAGCCTAAAAGAGCAATAATGCTGCTGTTTAGAAACTCTTACACAAAGTGCATGTGACCTTTAAAAATTACATTTGTAAAATTAAAAAAAATAGACAATTTAGTATCCAAGAGTAAGTCAGGGTATTAATATAAATGTTAGTATACTTTGAAAGTATCAATGTACAAATTTTCTGAGAAGAGGTATATTTCATTGAACTCAAAATAAAATGCTTATTATGTAAAGGTAAATATGAAAATTTCAACAAATATTATAAATTGAGAATGGATGAAAAAGTGATCTCTATCATTTTGAAACAATAGCATGCTGTTCCACAAAAGCTACTCAACTATTAAATCAGATATATGATTTTATTGAAGAAAAATCTAATAGGTGTGACCAGTTTATATTAATAAGGGACACATTTTTGGTAACTGGGAGAAGTTTCAGCTTCCATCAAATAGTTGAAATTTTCACCAGATTTATTTGCATATGTGTTTTTTCTTGAAATCTCTTTTATGCTGACATTGTCACTTCACCATGAGCATGTGAAACCAATAGTTGATCATTATAAAGAACAGTCAAAGCATGATTGTTCATAGAGCCTGAAGAGGGAAATGTAGTTTTACACACAGGAAAAGCTAGAAGGAATCAAACATGATTTCCTGCACACCCCACATTAGGATAGAGTTATATCCAAACCATCTTAAAGGCAGGCAGACTTAAAATATAAATAAATAATCTCTATAGATGGTGTCTTCATTTTTATTGAAAATTCTACTTAATTTTGCTCAATATACTTTATCAGAAGGATATTACTTTTGGTTGATTTATCTATAAATTAATTAAGGCATTTAGCTTCTATTTTCACTTTTGGTCACATGAAATTATTTCTTTACTCAAAATAATTAATCAAGTCAGGTTCTACCCTGAAACCTCCCTCTATACTTTTTCTTCTTTTACTTTTAATCATTCCAAAATCTCATTACATCTCTTTCACTTAATATCTAGGTTGCTTCCAAAATTACTCATATCTATCCATATATCTGCAGTATCGCTCCTGCACATACAGCATCAATGTATTTTTTCATTTTCTATAAGATTATCATATTTACTATTTTCCAATATAAAAATAATGAATGTTTTTATTTATTTAAACCAGGTGATTTTCCTGAAGACAACTGTATAAGAAACAGAGGAATTTGATTTTTTAAAGTCATAGGAATATTCCTATAGAATATTGATTTTTACTCATCTCTAATTATAATACATGTAGGGGCTTTTCATTAATACATTAATGTTAGTGTTTTTAAAAACTAATTATTTTTATCAATGAAATGCAAAATATTCTTCTGTATATAATTGCATCTAGTAGGGTATTTGCACTAGTGTGGCATCCCCGAAATATTTTTTTGGATATGAAAGACTAAGACAAGACTTGGTCAAGAAATTATATATTTAGTCAAACCTTCTCAAGGGCATTTTTCATTTGGACAATGAATGAAATCAGAATATTAGGTATTAAAAAGCCATCTTCTACATTGTTGCCTCAGTGTTGAATAAAATTCCAAATTTGACCCATTTTTGTGCTTAAAATATACTAAAATCTATCCATTCCTTATATCATAATAAAGCACAACATCTTTCACTCATATACTCATTACATATACATTGTCCCCTACCATATTATCATATCTACTATATATCTTTTAGATATTAAAGACCCAGAAATAAAGAAAACAGTGATTGTCTCTATTTTAAAGAGCAGGTTAGTAAAATGGTTTCAAGTGTTATGAAAGCTGTAAGATTTGAAAGACAGAAAGAAATTTGGAGTTGGTTAAAGAAGCCCTAAAGTGAAGGATGAAAAAATATCTTGTTATTTGAAGAGTAAAAGAAAGTAGCTTTCTTCCTATCAGAGAGAAGAATAAATAAAAGCTTCAGTGTAAAACTAGGCTTTCTGGGTTCAACGAGCAGAAAGTTGTTCTTGGGACTTGGTGAACCTTTTTGAAACAGAGCGAAGTGAAGTCGAAAAGACCGTCTAGAAATCTTTCAAGATTATTTGTTCCATGGGATTGACTTTAGATCCTATATTTAATAGACAGATGTTGAGGCTTTTTTTTGAGACAGAGTTTCACCCTTTTTAAGCAAAGAAGTTATATGATCTGATTATATTTGAAAATATGAAACCAGCTATTCATGAATAAAAGATTGTACAGAGACAAGAAAACATGTAGATAGACTGGTTAGGATAACAGTGAGATAGACTAAGTGAGAGATATGGTGCTTTGAGCAAAAATGATGAAAGTGAAGATGGAGAAAATTACCTAAGTCATATCATATGATAGTGATATATTCAACTGCACTTGAGAATGGATTGCACAGAATAATGAAAGGAATAGATAATTATGTGATAGGTCTTTAACTTGATGAATTAATTCCATTACTGTGCTTTTTACTCAGTTGGCAGAACTGGGAAAGGAAAGTAAGGAGTATCATAGCATCCATTATTTTAAATTCAAAGAGTCTATGTTGTGTGTTTTCTGTTTTCTCTTCTGAATATTAGACCATGTCCTGGCTGGCTGGATCAAAATTAAAATGGAAAGAAAGTTGGTTGTATATCTATGACACAGAAAATATTTTAATCATAGTTATAAGGTAAAATACAAATGCATAGGAGAATTTCCTAGCAGCTGAAAATGAGAATTCGGGACTCTACTGAGTAGGTTGGGGAAAATTTAAAATGTTGGTTGTAGCTCTCGGGGAGCAAGAGAGAAAACTGAAAGCCATATCTATCCAAACCATGTGGGTTCTTCATCACAGGTGGATCTTTGCATTGCTTGTCTTAGATTAGTTAGTAAAACAAAAGGAAGATATCTCAGTCCCCACTATCTCAGCAGCCCCCACACCAAAAGTCCAGAATGTATCTGATGTTATCATTATCTCTATGAGCCAGGCATAGTGCCTACCATATAGTCCAATACTGTTCAAACTGCAAGAACAAAGATCAGTGTCCATGCATACATTATTAGTAAAAAAAAAAAAAAACTTATTTTTATTTCATGTTCTACTGCTAGGCAAGTTTGCCAATGCTTTGTAGGATCTTCCTATTAAGCAAAGAAGAGACTTAAGGAATGTACTATTTTCCTAGTTTTTAAGATAAAGCATCTGAAGGTCAGAGGTGATGCCCAAAGTTACAAAGCCTAGCTGCAAACTAGCGGAGTCAGGCTCAAATAGATATTTTCAGATTTCAAGTACATCAATCATCAAACTTTCCTCTATACAGGCCCCCGCCACCTAGGAGAATAAAATAGTTAAAATAGTTATGCAGGATTGCATAACTTGACCTTATTAGGACAAGAAACTCTCTCTGTCTTACAGACACTCTTATCCAGGGGTTACATTCACTGTAGGCTGCTAAAGGCTGCATCAGCTCACCTCACAACCCAATCATTCAAAAAAACTTTGAACTTAAAAAATGTCAGGGACTTCACTACCTTGAACACATGTCATGGATTTATTTCATTACTCAAAAATTGTTACTCAAAATTAAAAGTCTGAATATGAGTATCATCATCATTATCAGCATTATCAGGCTTTATTTCTTTAAATATTATTTATAGAAAAAACACTGCTTAATGTTCTTCCTTTAAAGTCATATATACCACTGAATTTTGAAGTCGCTCAGTTTTAGTCAAAAGCACACTAACACAATTGTTTTTCATGGGGTTAGCATGGCCCTGTCTCTTTTACAAGTATGAATCAAATTCCCATAAAATGCCATTGGCATCCCTCTAAGGTTAAAATTCTCATGAGGAATTGGAAGGTAAAAATTAGTCCAAATGTTTTAAGCTTAGAAAATTGAATGGAAACGGAGAATGAAATTAAAGCCATTCCACCTTTAGCAATCATGTGAACATTATTTTTCAACTTTCTGATTTTTGAATTTTGAGGCAAACAGAGGATGTCAGTGTGGTGGCTCCGAGTGAGCAAAGAGAGGAATGGTATCAAATGAGATGAGAAACAGCTAGAAGCTGAACTCCTTTTGCGTTCTGATGAGGAGCTTAAATTTTATTCTAGGACCAAGTAGGCTAGTTAGAAAAAGTAGACTGAGATAATTTGATTGATCTGATAATTTGATTGTAACTACCCATTGGAGACATCAATAAGTGTTGCTTCAGTGAGTGGTCTGGAAAGCATGAAATTCAGATTGTCGTGGGTTGGCCCGTGACAAAGTACATGGCAAGAGAGAAAGCAGGTATGGGAAACTCTTGGATATACATTTTTGTATGAGTATGTGTACAGAATGCCAAAAAATTTAGAAACTACAAGTGACATAAGTCAAGGAAAAAATAAAATTCTGCGTCTATTTGAGTGTGTGTGCTGAAACCAGAGATATTAAAACATGTACTGGAGGAATTATCTGCTGTAGAGAAAGTATTGATTTAAAAAATACAAAGTAGTCTAAGAGAGGTGAGAAGATCTGAGATTTGAAGGTCAAGGAATATCATTAAAAAAAGGTACAGGCACAATGGAAAGAATTTGCTGATATACTTTCACACTGTTACCAGAATAGAATATAAAGTTTTTTCACCAGATATTCCATAATACCCATTTCACATCATAGTCTGAATAGAAACTTTGGAATCAGTCAATCCAGATTTCAAATCAAATTCAGGTAATAAGTACTGAATCAGTTGCAAATTGTTTCCAATTAATTTCATTCTTTTCTTTCTGCTTTCTGACCTCTTCCCTACCCCCAGCAGTGATGTCTAACTTGCCAGAGGTTTTCCTTCTGGGTCTGACTGAGGTCTATGCCCAGAGAAATCCTCAGGCTCTCTACTTATTCATATCTTATTTTTTAACCATTTCTTTTGTTTAGAATGAATTATAGAATATCGCTTAAAACTGATTACTGTAATGAGATTACCAGATTTTTCTGAGTTAATACATTACCCATTCAATGCTTAAAAGATGCTTTCTAAAATCAAGGTCTTATGTAAAAATATACAGATTTAAAGGCAAAGGTTTCCTAATACATCAAAATTAGAAGGCTTCATTAGGAAGAAAGCTCATCTTCCCTCAGATGACAATATGATGATGGATTTCTGAATTTGATTTATGTATAGATTTCATTCTTAAGTATACTCCGGAAAATAAGTGTTTGTAGAGTGATATAAAAAGGGGGGACATTGTTGAAAAACACAAACCATTCTGAAGACAGTAATAAATCTACTGAGAATCATGTAGAAAATGTTTTAAATATGATTAGATACTTGAGTAACGGATTTAAGGATTTTGTCATTAAATTTTACAAGATTAATGGGAAAATACATGAAAATCAAAAAAATATAATTAGAAAAATTTATCCATGGTTAAAATGCATTTAGATATTCAGACCAATATTTAATATTCCTTTAACAGAAATGCATATATAGGTTTTATATATATATATATATATCCTACATAATTGTATACTATGTACTATAATTACTTATATATAATTATGGAATATATGTATCCTCATATACAATTTATGTAATTATAAGATATATATTCACTTATATAAAATTATGGAATATATATATATATCTCCTACACAATTTCATGCAAATACATAGTATATTTCTGTTATGTGTATGTGGTGTGTGTGCGTATACACACAATAAAGATAAATTTATATAATGTAGGTGGACCATATTTTTCTTTCACTGTCTTTCTTGTTAACATTTAGTATGTGTTTGTTTTAATTTGGCAAGAGCTTCAATAAAGTCTAACCTTTGTAAAAGTATAATGGGAAATAATTCAATTACTTAATTTGGGGAATACTAAAGATGAAAGTTAACATTTTTTCCAACAATAGCAGAAGAATCATTAAGGAAACACAATTTCCTCAAGCAAGAGTTGGAAATTAAGACCCATGGGATGGGCAAACTATGTCAATTACATGTTGATCCTCTTAGAGTTTAGCTTTGGGCATTACTTGAAAATTTTCTCTATTGCTATCAATATTTTATTGCAAATGTCCTCAAAGCTTGTTCCTATTTATAATCATACTTGCATATGTGCCATCAACATCATACGATAAAGCTTTGAAAACCACTCTACCCTGATGTAAAGCACAAAGTTTTAATATTAGATCAAAATTTTTTATTATACTCTATATACATTCATGAATTACAAAAAATAAAATGGTAAATTGTCTTTCTTGTCATTTTTCTTTTTTGCTCCCAGCCACAGGACAAAAATGTAAGTTTTTTTTCTTGCCCCCCGTCCCCGGAGGAGAGGGGTTGCTTTATAAGCACCATGATAATTTATAATGTCATTTTATCTTAAATTATCTTAAAGTACAACAGCCAGATCTTTTTTATTTAAATATCTGATTCTACACACACACAGACACACAGACACATACATATGTCAGCTTGCATTTTAAAATCTTAATAATTAAGAAAAAAGTTAATTTGTATTTGGGGCAGCAGAAAGTTATTCTTTAGAAAAGGACAACATGGAATTTTGGGAAGTGATAGAAATAATCACTATTGTAATTGTGATGGTGATCATACAGAACTGCATATTTTAGTTAGCGCTCATCAAATTGTAGAATAAATTTGTAAACATTTGTATTTAAATTATGCTTCAATAAATACGACTGAGAATAGTAATTTCACTAACAAGATGAATGTTCTAATATCTCTGCTTATCATTGATAATATTTATTTTTGTAATATTTATATAAATTTCTGACACATTATAAGGAAGCTCATATTCATTTCAAAATGAATATTATAGTAAACTGAGGTAGATTAATAAAAATTATTAAAACAAACAATATTTATTTTTGTTGAGTATGTGAAGAAATAGTTATTTATGTTGGAAATGTAAATTCACATCATAGTTTTAGATAGAAATTGCACAGTTTCTGTCAAACTACAAAGACATACTTTAAAAAATTTTATGTTAAAGTATTAATGAAACTATTACATATTAAATAAAAATATTTAGAAATGTGACCATAAAAGTACTTTTTGTATTTTATGGTTCTCAATGACTAAGAATTCTATAGCATAAATAAAATATGCCCACAAAATGTAATTGTTGTAATATGTCTGTAAAACAAATTGTAGATCTTGTCAATAATGTATTGTAGTGTCATGTGGCTGCTTCAGCACCTGATCACAAGCTTACTTGCTTAAGACAACAGATATTTATTGTCTCACAGTTTCTACAGGCCACAAGTCCAAAGTAAGTATCACCAGATCAAAATCAAGATGTCAGTAGGTACATACTCCCTGCAGACGTTCAAAGGAGAGAATCAATTTCTTGGTTCTCCAAGCTTCAAGAAGGCTAATATTCAGCATTTCTAAGCTCGTGGCTACATCACCACAACCTTGAAGCCAGCATTTTCAAATCTCTGTCTACTCATCTTCCGATTGCCTTCTCCTCTCTGTGTGTCAAATTTCTCTGTGCCTCCATTTTAAAAGGATACCTGTAATTGCATTTAAGGCCCAGATGGATAATTCAGTAGAATCATGTCACCTCAAGACTCTTCATTTAATTACTTCTGCAAAGACACTTTTTCCAAAGAAAGTAATATTTATAGGGTCTGGGGATTAGAATCTGATGTCTCTGAGGGCCATGTTAGTAATAGGATACCTTTACAAATAAGATATATATAAATACCTATACAAAATTCTGGAAGGACCCATAATAATAAAAACTGTTAAAATATTTAACATTGCAGAAGGCAAATGTTTATACTGAGAAACTGTGTTAATAAGCCTATTTATAACACTAACATTTAAAGATTAATAGTTATATACTCTGGCATAAAATACCACGTGTATTAATATACAGTTTAACTACAATGTGTATTAACATAGATTTCTTATGAGTGATAATATGCATGTGACAATGTAGATTGATTAAAACCTTAGATTATTTAATAAACTCAAAATACTAATTATACCCTTAAACTAAAATGACATTATAAAACAAGCAATTGTTAAATATTTTATTTATTGTATGTGCTTAATATAATATTTTTAAAAGGCTTTCATGAGTTTATTAAAGATAGTCCTAGCAATTTTTGAGATTAAAAACATTTATGCTTATAAATGGCACTTTATACTACTAGAACACATTTTCCAAAGGGACATTTTTTTAACAAGCTGTCACTGGTCATTAGAGAAATGCAAATCAAAACCACAATGAGATTCCATCTCACTCCAGTTAGAATGGCGATCATTAAAAAAGTCAGGAAACAACAGATGCTGGAGAGGATGTGGAGAAATAAGAACACTTTTATATTATTGGTGGGAATGCAAATTTGTTCAACCATTGTGGAAGACAGTGTGGCGATTCCTCAAGGATCTGGAACTAGAAATACCATTTGACCCAGCAATCCCATTACTGGATATATACACAAAGGATTATAAATCATGCTGCTATAAAGACACATGCACATGTATGTTTATTGAGGCAGTATTCACAATAGCAAAGACTTGGAACCAACCCAAATGTCCATCAATGATAGACTGAATGAAGAAAATTTGCCACATATACACCATGGAATACTATACAGCCATAAAAAATGATGAGTTCATGTCCTTTGCAGGGACATGGAAGAAGCTGGAAACCATCATTCTTAGCAAACCATCACAAGAACAGAAAACTAAACACTACATGTTCTCACTCATAAGTGGGAGTTGAACAATGAGAACACATGGACACAGGGAGGGGAACATCACACACAGGCCTGTCGAGGGGTGAGGGTTAGGGGAGGGATAGCATTAAGAGAAATATCTAATGTAGATGACCGGTCAATGGGTGCGGCAAACCACCATGGCATGTGTATACCCATGTAACAAAACTGCATATTCTGCACATGTACCCCAGGAACTAAAGTATAATAATAAAAAAAGTTGTTTTAATAAAGTATTTTTATATTTAATTTCTATGATTTATTAAAGTCTCTGGAGAAATTAAAAAAATAAAACTCTACAAGTAATTCATTGTGTTTTTTTTCTTATTAGGAAAAAATATTTTTTCCAGATGAAATCATCTCATAACAATGACACACATTATTGCTATGAAAAAAAGATAGTTGTCTTTTCAGATTAATATTAATCAGAAAATTCCAAATTTTTCCCATGTAGAAATATAAAAGGAAAAATTAAACACATATTATTACCATTATCAAACATTTATTTTGTTTTTCTTGATTTTTTTAACTTTTAATTTTTATGGGTACATAGTAGGTATATATATATTTGTAGAGTACAGGAGATATGTAATGTGTAATAATCCCATCAGTATAAGTGGGATATCCATTACCTCAAGCATTTATCATTTCTTTATGTTACAAACATTCCAATCATAATTTTTTAGTTATTTTAAAATGTAAAATAAACTGTTGTTGACTGTTATAACCTTATTTTGCTATCAAATACTATACATTATTCATTTGATCTAACTATACTTTTGAACCCATTAACCAACCCTCCCCACCTGCCCAATCCTCCACAGTCTCTGGTAACCATCATTCTAATATCTAACTCTATGAGTTCAGTTGTTTTAATTTTTATCTCCCACAAATGAATAAGAACATTCAATGAAGTTTGTTTTTCTGTGCCTGACTTGTTTCACTTAACATAATAACCTTCAGTTTAATCCATGTTGTTGCAAATGACAGAATCTAATTCTTTTTATGGCTGAATAGTACTCCATTGTTTATACGTACCACATTTTCTTTATCCATTCCTCTCTTGAAGGACACAGGTTGCTTCCAAATCTTGGCTATTGTGAATGGTGCTGCAATGAACATGGGAGTGCAGATACCTCTTTGGTATACTGATTTCCTCATTTTGGGATATATACCTAGCAGTGGGATTGCTGGAACATATGGTAGTTTTATTTTTAGTTACTTAGGAATCTCCATACTGTTCTCCATAGTGACAGTACCAATTTGCATTCCCACCAACAGTGTATGAGGGTTTCCTTTTCTCCACATCTTCACCAACATTTGTTATTGCTTGTTTTTTATTTTTTATTTTTTTGATAAAAGCCATTTTAACTGGCGTAAGAAGATACCTCACTGTAGTTTTGATCTGCATTTCTCTGATGATCGAGGATTTTGAACACCTTTTTATGTAGCTGCTTGACATTTAAATGTCTTCTTTTGAGAAATGTCTATTTAGATCTTTTGATTACTTTTAATGTAATTACTAGTTCTTTAGAGTTATTTGCGCTCCATATATATTCTGGTTATTAATCTCTTGTTTGCAAGTAATAGTTTTCAAATATTTTATCTCATTCTGTGAGTTGTCTCTTCACTTTGTTGATTGTTTATTTTGTTTTGCAGAAGGTTTTAAGCTTGATGTATTTCCGTTTGTCTATTTTTGCTTTGGTTGTCTGTGCTATTGTGGCAATACTCAAGAAATCTTTGCCCAGATAAATGTCCTTGAGAGTTTCCCCAATGTTGTCTTTCAGTAGATTCACAGTTTCAGGTATTATATTTACATTTTTTAATCCATTTTGTTTGGTTTTTGTATATGGTGAAAGATAGGGGTCTAGTTTCATTTGCCTGCATATGAATATCCAATTTTACCCGCATCATTTTTTGAAGAGACTGTCCTTTCCCCCACTTTATGTTGTATGTTCTTGGAATCTACTTTTGTGATGTAGGTGCTTATTGCTAAAACTTTCCTCTTAATAATGCTTTTGCTGTATCCGATAGGTTTTGGTATGTTTTGTTTCCATTTTAATTTGTTTCAAGAATTTTTTAAATTTTCTTGTTAATTTCTTCATTTACCCACTGGTCATTCAGGAGCATATTGTTTAATTCTATGTGTTTCTATAGTATCCAACATTCTTCCTGTCATTGATTCCTAATTTTGTTTTATTGTGGTTAAATAAATGTTTGATATTGTTTCAATGCTTTTTGAATTTTTTAACATTTGTTTTGTGATCTAACATATGGTCTAGCCTTATGATCCATGTGCTGAGGGGAAGAATGTGCATTCTGCAGCCACTGAAAAAAATGTTCTGTAAATATCTATTAGGTTCATTTGGTCTATAGTGCAGATTAAATTGTACTTTGGTGATTTTCTGTCTGAATGATCTGTCCAATGCTGAAAGTGGGGTCTTGAAGGCTCCAGCTATTATTGTTTTAAGGTCTATCTGTCTCTCTTTAGCTCTAATAATACTAGTTATAAATCTAGGTGCACTAGTATTGGGGGCATATAGTTACAATTGTTATATCCTTTTTGCTGAATTGACCCCTTCATCATTAAAATGACCTTCTTTGTCTCTTTATTGTTTCTGTCTTGACATCAATTTTAACTAATATAAGTATAGCTACTCCTGAACTTTTTTTGTTTTTTTATTTATATGGGAAGTCTTTTTTCATGTCTTTATTTTTAGTATATGTGTATCTTTATAGGTGAATTGTGTTCTTTGCAAGCAACAGATAGTTGGGTCTTGTTTTATTTTCTCCAATGTAGTCACTCCATGTCTTTTGATTTAAGACTTTAGCACACTTATATTCAATGTTGTTATTTGTTTCCCAGTTGTTTTGTGGTCTTTTATTCCTTCCTTGCTTCCTGTCTTTTCTGTGAAGGTGATTTTCTATGGTGGTGTGCTTTAATTTCCTGCTTTTTATTTTTTTGTGTATCTATTGTAATTTTTATTTTTGATTTGAAGTTGCCATGAGGCTTACAAAGAACATCTTATAACCCATTGTTTTAAACTGTTGAAAACACTGATTGCAAAACACAAATAAACTAACAGGCAAAGAGAAAACTTGTACAATTTCTACATTTTAAATCAACATTCCTCACTTTTTTTTATTGTTTCTATTTATATCTTATTGTCTATGTCTTCAAAAGTTGTTGTAGTTGCTATTTTTCATAGATTAATCTTTAATCTTTCTAGGCAAGATATGAGTAGTTAGCACAACATAATTATGGTTTTATATTAATCTGTGTTTGTCTGTGTACTTAGTATTAACAGTGAGTTTAGTACTTTCAGATGATTCTTTTTTTTTCTCAGTATCAACATTTTCTTTCAGTTTAAATAACTCCCTTTAGCATTTCCTGTAAGACAGGTCTGGTATCGATGAAATCTCTCAAACTTTTTTTTTTTTTTGGTTTGTTTGTTTGGCAAATTCTTTATTTCTCCTTCATGTTTGAAGAATATTTTCACTGGATATGCTATTCTAGATTTTTCCTTTGGAAGTATAAATATTTCATGCCACTCTCTCCTGGCCTGTTAGTTTTCCACTGAGAAGCCTGCTGCCAGAACTACTGGAGCTCCTTTGCATGTTATTTGTTTCTTTCTCTTGCTGCTTCTAGGATCATTTTGTTATCCTTCACATTTGGCAGTTTGATTATTAAGTGTCTTAAGGTCTTCTTATTTGGGTTAAATCTGCTGTTTGTTCCATCACCTTATAGTACTTGAGTATCGGCATCTTTTTCTAGTTTTGGAATGTTCTCTGATAAACGTTTGAATAAAGTTTCTACCCTTATCTTTCTGTCTACCTATTTAAGGTAAATAAATGTTAGATTTGTCTTTTTGAGGCAGTTTTCTAGATATTGAAGTTGTGCTTCATTCTTTCTTATTATTTTGTCTCCTCCAACAAGCTTACTAATTCTTTTTTCTGTTTGACGAATTCTTCTACTGAGAAATTGTGATGCATTCTTCAGCATGCTAATTAAATTTTTAAGTCCCAGAATTTCTGTTTGATTTTTTAAAAATATTTTAATTTCTTCTTAAATTTATCTGATAGGATTTTGAATTTCTTCTCTGAAGTATCTTCTATTTTATTGAGCTTTTTCAAAACAGTTATGTGTAATTCTCTATCTTAAAGATTAAATACCCTTGTCAATCTGGGATTGATCACTGGTGCTTTATTTAGTTTGTTTGGTGAATTTATGTTTTCCTAGATGGTCTTGATGCTTTTGAATGTTTGTCAATGTCTGGTCATTAAAAAGTTAGGTATTCATTGCAGCCTTTGAAGTATGGGCTTCTGTGTATCCTCTTTGTTGGGAAGGTTTTCCAAGTATTCAAAGGGAACTGACTGCTGTAATCTAAGACTTTGGTAAATACAACCATATCTGCATTAGGAGGTACTCCAAGCCCAGTAATTCTGTGGCTCTTGCAGGCTTATAGAGAAGCTGCCTTGATAGTCTTGGCTAAGATACAAGAGATGTCTCTGGATTACTAGGCAGAGACTTTTGTTCTCTTCTCTTACTTTCCCCCAAACAAAGGAAGTCTCTGTCTCCTTGCTGAGCTGCATAGAGTTGGGGGAAGGTGAATAAAGCACTCCTGTGGTCACCACTGGGACTGTGTTGGGTCAGACCCAAAGCCAGCACAGCCCTGGGCCTCACTCAAGGTTAGCAGTGACCACCACCTAGCCACCACCTATGTCCGATTAAGGTTCTAGAGTTCTTCAGTTTTTAGGTGGTGAATCCAGCCAGGATTGTGTCTTTCTGTTCAGGGCAGTGAGCTCCTCTTAGCCCTGGGTAGGTCCAGAAATGCCTTCCAGGAGCCAGGGCCTAGAGTTGGAAAGCTTAGGAATATACTTGGTGCTCTATTCTACTGCTGAGCTGACACCCAAGCCACAAGACAAAGTCCTTCTAACTATTTCCTCTCCTTTTCTCAAGAAAAAAGTCTCTCCTCGTGACGACAACCACCTCAGACCCATGGTGACTACTGCTCGGCTGCTGCCATTGTTCACTCAAGGCCCACGGGGTCTTCAGCCAGCTTGTGATGACTGTTACCAGGCTTGGATCTTTCCCTCCAGAGAACTGGGAGCCCCTCTGGCACAGAGAAAGTCCAGAAATTCTGTCCAAGAGGCAAGCCTTGGAATTGGGGACCCTAGAAGCCTGCTTGGTGCTCTATCTCACTGTGGTCAAGTTGGTACCCAAGCTGCAAGACAAAGTCTCTTTAATCTTTTGTCTCCTTCCTTCAAGCAGAAGAGGTCTCTCTATATAGCCATCATAGCTCAGAATGTGCTCACTCACATCTGAAGCCAGCATGACACTGGATCTCACTGTAGGCCCATGGTGAGTCCTGCCTGGCTACTGCTGGTATTTATTCAAGGCCCAGCGGGCACTTCAGTCAGCAGCTGATAAATCTTTCCAGAACTGGGTTCTTCCCTTCAAGACAGTAGGTCTGACCCAGGTTGTGTTTAGAAATGTCATCTGGGAGCTAGGGCCTGAAATACGGGCCTCGTGACTCTGCCTGCTGCCCTATTCTGCTGTGGCTGAGCTAAAACCCAAGCTCCAAGACAAATTCCTTTTTCAGTCTTTCCTCTCTTCTCCTCAAGCAAAAGGAAAACGTCTACCCCAGAGTTGTGAGCTGCATTACCTGGGGTTGGGGGGAGGGATTGCATAAGAACTACCTTGGCTGCCCAAGCTGGTGTCTCACTAGGTCATGTGTAGCCCAAGCCTGCTGACTCTGAGCCCAGCAGAGCACTAGGATTTGCCCAGAAATTGCCATCTCTTTGGGCTAGACTGCTTTCAAGTTTATTTAGAACCCTGTATCTCCGTAGCCCACTGTGGTGTGTCTAGCGAGAGCTCAGGTTCTGACCACTGGATTGAAAGATTCCCCTCTGGCTGGGGCTGATCTAAATGCTCCTGCATGGGCACCAGCTAAATTCTCCCCTGTGTTGCTTTCTACTGTGACTAGCAGTGCTGGGTTCCAATATAAAGACCCACAGTAACTGTGCTCTCCCACCCCCAAGGACACAGATTTTCTCTCCATGCCACATGGCCACTGCAAAGGGATTGTAGAGAGGTGTCCTCAGCAATTCAAGACTGACTCTTCTACTCTTTCAGTGCCTCTTTACTTCATATGATGTTAAAACCAGGCACTGTGATTGCTCATGTGATTTTGGTTCTTATGTAGGTGTTGGCTCATGTGTATAGTTGTTCTATTTGGTGTTTCTGGATGAAGCATAAATGCTAGAGGGCCCTAGTCAGCCATCTTGTTTCATCTCCCTCCCAAACTTTTATTTTAGTTAATTAGGGATAAACCTGTCGTGTCCGACAGAGCCTCTCTTGGAAGGCTTACAAATTTGGGCGGTAGTAGAGAGTGCATAACTTTAATAAAACAATAAAAGTGAGTATAATCTTAACGCGAATAAGATGAAATCAACAGCAATAAATGACAGCAAATTCAGTATAGAATGCTCTTTGAATTGTAAAGTTGTATAGAAATTCAGGGGCTCTGTGTTTAATTCTAACGGAATGTAGGAATTTCAATGATGGTATCTCTGGTATATAATTAACAATTATGACATCTCATAATTAGCAATTAGAGTCATTCCATGTTTCTCTCTCTTTCTTCTATCTTTATCTTCTCTTTATACTTTTTTAATATGATCATGCAAACCATGATAAGATCTTTTTTTTAATAAAATCTTAAAGTTTTAATGAATAAAGTGAATAATTATGCTGTTGTCTTAATTTTACTTTACTCAGTTACTGGCTTTGATTTTATCCTGTAAAGCCTTTATTTTGTGAGCTGGATGATCCCAAAATATATTAGATCTGACTCACTTAATTTCAATACATTTTAACTATGCTGAATGTTGAGCAGAAATATAATAACCTTTATTTCTTGCCCTAAGAGAGCTTTATTGGTCCTTTTAAAAGATATGCTGAGTTGACAAAACAGGATTATCATAATGTATAATTTTTTAAGACAACCAGGAAGTACCTATTGTGGCCTGAGGTCTAACTGGGGTAAATGCTACCAAGAGAAGTGATGTGCAGTTCACTTTTAAAAATGTCAAAATGCCTGAGTTGCAGCAGAAGGGTAAAAATATACATATATTTATAGTTTTACTGAAACTTGTTTTCTATTCCAAAATGTACTCACTGAGCCTGAGGAAGGCCTATCAGCATGCTTTCCCACAGCTGCTTACTTTGTCTCAGTGTCACAGTTTACCAAAACAAAAATAAAGACAAAAGAAGGAAGAACTTGGAATTGATTTTATTTTTTCCCTACATGTCACTATCTGTGGGTGAGTCCTCTCAGGGAATAACCATTCCATAATATCTCATTCCAATTTTATATTGACATTATTTACCTATTTGTTTTCTTTTAATATGAATGTTCAATAAAAGGTTGAAAGAATCCTTTTCACCACACATGCTGACTTTAAAAATGTTCTTGTAATAAACTAAAGATCAGTTTACTTCCCAAGAAATGTTTCCTCTCTATATATTACAGCTATTGGGGCCATAGCCTCTCCAGTCAGGCTGCTAGAGAGAAATCAATTTTGTACTCATTTTTTAGAGCCTTGTAATCCAGGGAAAGTTGCTTAATCTCTCCAAGCTACAGTTTCTTCGTCTGCAAAATGGGCATAAGCAGAGGCAACAATAGATAGAAATAATAAGAAAAGAGAGTATTTCTTATTTATCTGAAACATAGTAATATGTGCTGCTATCTAGATCTATCCATTCATCCATCTGTCATCTATTTATCTATCTATCTATCTATCTATCTAATACCTATCTATATGTATGCATGAATGTATTTGCATGTGTACATATAGAATATGTGTATATACACATATACATCTTTCATATCTATAGCCATCTATTTTTATTTCTATTATATTTATGTCAATAATCTATCTAAATGTCTTTTTAAAAAATTGATGAGCTTATGGCTATTGTAACTTAGATTTGGCATACATACTTATTCAGAAGCATCTAGACAACTTCAGAGATAGCCACAGATCTGATATTTCTTAGCTAGTTCATTAAATGGATGCAAGTGGGATTATTTAATCAGGCAATTGGGGAAATTGCATAAGTTTTCTCCAGTCTTCTGCAGGGAGAATATCATTAAACCAACCAAATATATATATAAACATAGACTGTATTGACAACAGATACAAGGATCAGGGTTAAGATATAGTAAAATTTTAAATAGACAGTGTATCTCAAATATCTTTAATCAGTTTATGCTGCATTCCCCAACTGATTCCTTTACTTCAATATCATCATTCAAAAATATATGGTAAACTAATTTCTGCCAAATATAAAATATAGCTTAGATTTTTATTCACTATAGAAGTATTTACATTTTCATAGACTATTTACAGTTTAATAGATGATTGTAAAATATTGCTAGAACTTCATTACTCTGATGTTGATATTTGAGACAACATGATGGGTAGAAGTTGTTGTAGAGGAGGGGAGATAGGTAGCTTGCTGCCACCTCCCTGTCAAGTAATCCTTGTCAAGTAAAATAAGCTTAAAACAATTTATGGATTAGAACTAATTTGTTCTGTGACAAAATTTTAGAAATGCAGATTTACTGCTATAAATCAGTATGGGAATTCTCTGAATTGGTATCCCCTGTGGCCAATAATAAAAGTCCTGCCACTTTTCAGTGTGCTCGGATTTGCTGAATGATTACTTACTTTATTCAACATTTTTTCCTTAAGTAAAAAAAATCAGTTAGCAAGATAATTAGCTGCTGTATCATAGATATATATTCCAAGTTTACACCTTTTTCTTCAGCCCATAACTCTTGCTTCTATTCTGATTTTCTTTGTTTTGCTTAGACCACTATCAGTTTTTTTATATTGCTGTAAAAATAAATATAAAGAATTCCCCTTTTATTTGAATTATATTATCAGATTCTGTATTGTGTCTCTTTATCTAATGACTAACCTTCTGATTCTTACCTAAAAGACTATTTTCCCTAGCTCTACTAAGGTTTACAATTGAAAAATAAAAATTATATATATTTACAGCATACTATGTGGTTTTCTGATATATGTATACATTGTGAAATGACTAAGTCAACAAATTAACATATCCATCATCTCATATACTTATCAACTTTTGTTGTGAGAACACGTAAGATTTACAAGGTTAACTTTTAAGTGTATATTTAATCATATTTAATCATTTCTTCCAGTTGCTAATACATTTTAATCCCTCTTTACTTGTCTACAGGAGAGGTGATTTCTTTACACAGCATCAAAGGCCCTCTGACAAGAACTAAAGACACATTTTCAGAAGAGGCGTTTACCATTTTGATGCCTTCAATGCCACATCAACTGACATAACATTTCCACATTTAGTTATTCCCACATTGTCACACACATCTCATGTCTTCTATTGGATTCATTGCCTTTCTCTTTCACCACTTGGGAAATTTATACCCATTGCTAAAGTTAAATATCGCCACAGCTATAAAGCCTCCCTAAATTATCTGAGTTCCCAAAGCATATTGAATATATATTTTTAGTAATTATGCTTATAAGCATTTTGTTATCTTTACAAATACCTAGATTCTGTTTTCTAAATTCCCTGAATAATGTGACACAAAACATCTATTTCCTCAACCCTAGTAATGAAAATAGGTTTCAAATTGATATATGTAAGTTGTTCACTGATTGATTGAAAACAGTGTTGTTTCTTAAGAAGAAGTTACAATGGTCCAAAGTCCCTCCAAAAAAGATCAATGACACATCTCTGTTTCCTCGTAAGTGCCCATGTTTCTTTTTGTTGGTGGGCTCAGGTCTTCCTGTCCTCATCCTCTTATCTAGGGAGACGTTTCTCAATAAATTTGTTAATCACTGACAAGTGGCAGTTATACAGTCTGTCACTGATGGGTTTTTATTGTTGCATCAATCAATTCTTAAACCCTTCCTTCTTGTGTCCTTTGCAAAAGAACTACTTAAACCAACCTTTTAGACACATTTGTCTAGTGCTGCTGTTCTCTGACCTGAAATATGGCCAGTCTGGAAGAACTAAACAGAGGCATTTGGGGTTTCTATGTTGGAGAAATGGCTGTGCTCCGTACTTCTTTATAGATGAGAATTCTTTTCTATTGTTCACCGATAAAGCAATGACAATACTGAAGGAGAAATGGAAAATATCGGATAAAAGTCATGTCTGACATCTATAGAGTTGAATAGCTTTAGCTTAGTTCGAATAAATGCTTTATAGAATTCAGAATTACAGGCTACTTTTTAGGGCTGTTGTTTACAACATTAACATTCAAGACATAAAATGAGGTTCAACTATTACCTTCTATATGGCCTAAAAAATAATGCGTTATCTAAACTGTAAACCACTATTTGTTTTGTATCATACTTTTAGGTTGCTTCCACCATCTCCCAATATATGTAACTGATCATGTGGAATTTAATGTTTATTTCCAGGTGTCATAGTTTTAGTTTATGTAAATATGTCTAATAATTCTTTATTTGCTCAAATAATGTGTTTATGAACTTTATTAATATTGTTCATAGCTCCTGTTCAATGTTGTATAATAATTTGTTGTATAAATATAGTGTGATTCTGAAATCTTGGTTGTTTCTAATCTCATGCTGTTGTATACATTACTGTGAAAAATAATCAAGTTTGTATTTTCTGGGGGTATTTGTACAAAATTATCTCTAGAATATATACTCATAAGTTGAATTATTGTGTACAAGGTTAATAAATTTCAACTTTAATAAGCATTGCAAAACCTCTATCTTAAACCATCTTAGTGTAACATATCCTGAAATCACCTGTAAAATTGTATGTAATTATCAAATAAACTCCTAGAACTTAATTAATAAATTCGGCATTGCCTATATGTTAGCTATCAATAATTGGAAAATGAAATAAACATATATAATAAAAGCATATGTATAACAAGTGAAATTCTTAAGTATAAATCAAATAAAACACATACAGGATATGTATACTAAAAATGAAAACACTGATAAAAATTATCCTAAATAAATGGTGAGATGTAGTACGAACACAGATTGGAAAGTTCAATGTTGTTAAGATATCACTTCTTTCCAAATTGATCCATAGACAGCAAAATTTTAATCAAAACTCTAGCAGAATTTGTTGTAAAAATAGACAAGAGATCAAAAACCACATCAAGGGAACAGAAATGGGGTCTAAAAATAAACCTATTAACTTGTGGCTTCTTTTTGACAAAGTTACAAAGATATTCAATGGAGAAAGTATGATCTTTTCAATAAATGGTGCTGGAGAAACTGGAAATTAATATACAATAAAAGAATCTTGACCTAAAGTTCACATCTTATAAAAATTAACTGAAAGTGAAATATTGATGTCAATAAAAATATAAAATTATGATATTTTAAGAAGAAAACAGAAAAAATACCTTCATACCTTGGGTTAGGCAACAAATTCTTAGACATAACTCTAGAAGTATACTGATAAAGAAAACATTTAGATTTAATCAAAACAAAAATTTTTTGCTCTGTGAAAGACATGGCTGAGAGACTGAAAGGACAAGCTATATATTCAGAGTAAATTGCATATATGACAAAAGATGTGTTTCCATATGTGTAAACACCGCCTAAAATCAAAACTAAGAAAACAGAGCTAATTTTTAAAATGAGAAAAACTCTTGCATATACACTTCATGAAAAAGCATATACAGCTAACTAATGAGAACTTGAATAAATGCTCAATATCATTACCACAGAGAAAGGCAAATTAAATCTACAATGAGACATCACTACACAAAGATGTAGAGTAACTGGAGCTCTTGTGTATTACCAACAGGAATGCAATATGGTAAAGCCACTGTGGAAAACAGCTGGACAGGTTCTTGTAAACTTCAGCATACACTTACCACATAACCCAGCATTCTATTTCTAGGTTTTACACAGATAAACAGATAAATATTTATTTTCACTATACAATGTGTCTAAGTGTTGAGAGCACTTCTATTCATAATTGTCTAAGGATGAAAGCTACCCAAACGTCTTTCAATGAATCTATTGTCCTTAAATGAATTGATTCTACAAAATGTGGCATAGACACACAATGCAATGCTACTCAACAGTGAAAAAGTAATGAATTATTGCTACATACAACAACTTGAATGAATCTCAAAATTATTATGCTGCAAGTAGCCAATCTTATGGGCTACATGTGGCATAATTGCATTTATAAGACATTCCAGAACATTAAAACATATGGGGTTGGAGAACACACTAAAATTTATGAAACAGACCACAAGAAGTCAATTTTTCTGCATGTACCTTAAATACTATTTTTTAAAAAAGTTAAATATTAAAAATAAAATAAGGTGGCATGAAGAATTTTATGAATATATGTGATCACACTTATGCGGGGTTTTAATACTTTCTAAAAATAAAGAAGTTGAGGGGAGGCTCAGGTTGTTAAAATTAATAAAGTATTCAGGCTATATGATGTTTGAAAGTGATACATCTAAAATAAAACAACATAAATGTAAAAAGTAAAGAAGTACGGCATATAAAAACAGCAGGGAATAACAAGAGAGAGACAGTCAGGGAGAAGTGGGAGGGATTAAACAGTTGAAAGGAAAGTCAGAAAATATTAACAAATACCCACATCCACACAAATTGGTCAACCTCATTTTTGAGTGTATGAAATCCTAAGCACAAAGCACATATAGGATTCAACAACACACTACAAGTGTATTACAAAATAATTAAGTAGGTTTTAAGAAAAAATTGGAGAGATACTTTGAACAGGTTCTACAAACTATTATATATTTAAATTTACAAAAATGTTATGTTTCCATAGTTTATTCTATTTAGAAAACATTATATTCCCAAACTTAAATTGTGTTGATTTTTTGGTAATTTAAAAATTTGCTTTTATATTAAAGAAATATTTTTGTTTCTCAATAAACTTCTGCTGTGCCTTCACCAAACACGTAATTTTGTATCCCAGAAATGAATTCAACCTAGAGTAGTTAATATAAGAGAATCTAAAAGTAGCCTTGGAAGCTTTAGTTATAAAAACTATAATAGGAAAAACTAATTACTCTTATTATATTGGCATATCTTTTTCAGTGAAATAGATGAGAGTCATGTGTTTACGTAGGATTCTTCAGTGCACAGGTATTAAATTTTACTTAAAAATTAGATGAGATTAACAAACTATGTTCAACATATTATACAATAGTATGAAAATGACTTCAAAATAAAATGTCAAAAATAAGATAGTCAAAATTTTTTAAAAAGATGACATGACGCTTTCACATGCATTTACACAATTCATGCATTCATTCAGTAACTCAATATATGTAAGAAATATAGAAACAATGTAACATGCTGGCATTGTTTATGTATCAGGTCTAAGCCTTGATAGACAGAATTTTATAAAATATTTTATATTTTCATTTGAAGAAAATGTTATAAACACATAAGATTTGAAAACAGTAAGCACAAAACACAACAATCTAAGGTTTTGTCAAGAGCCGCATAAAAGCATTGAAAATAAATTTGGAAATCTTTCTGCAGGGTAGATATTTAGACAGAGTGCTTCCAATGGCTGGAAATCATTAGAAAGCCAAGGCAAGGTGCCCATGGTCATGCAGAAGGGTCCGTGAAGGAACCACAGCTCTGCAGTGTATTCTCTTGGATGATGACAGAGGCCAATTGTTTAATGATACAGGGACTGATGTGGTCATTCGATAAAGTTCAGTGCTTTAGATATGATTGAGATAGAATGAGTGACTCTTAAGATTATTCATACTCAAGAGGAGATCCTTTTGTTTGTGTGGTTTAAATACTTTCTGCAAGCAAATTCTTTCTTTTTTTTTTTGAAAGAATGATAGGTTTTCTTTATAAGTCAGTATGAACTGAGTAGGAATTACATATTGGCAAAAATCAGTGAGCCAAAAATCAAACCAGCACATCAAATTGCTCTCTAAACTGAACTAAACCAAAGGGTATGTGGCTTGAGTCGTACCACAGAGAATGACCACTTAAGATCACCCGTGTCAGGTGTTCTTCCCTTGGAGAAGGAGGCACTGGCAGTGTCAGGAGGACACTCCTGGAGGAGCCATCCCGTAAACTGTGGGATGATAGTGCACCCCTACTTATCACCTTCCTAAGACTAGCAATGTCAGAATGTCAGAATGTTCAGTGACACTTTACTCATCTCAAGAGTCTAGACATAGGCTCTGGGCAAAAACAACTTCCCACACCTCTTTGCTCTCTAACAACAAAGTTGATCTATTTCATTCAAAACTTGGTGGGTCCTTGGAGCTCAGCACACCACACCCAAGACACACAACAACAGCACCAGCACCACACATAGATGAGCACCAGGCTGAGCATCTGATGTGGGTATCTAATGCAAACTAAGCCTCAGTCAGGCACTACTGTTCCCATTTTCAAATGGGGAAACTGAGGCACAGGGCGGTTGTGTAGTTTGCCAAAGGACATGCAGCCAGAGAATTACGGAGGAGGAATTTGAACCCGGGCTTCCACTGTGGCTATAAACCATTACACTAAACACTCTCCTGCCATAACTAGTGACTGATCTGATCTGATCTAGAACATATGCCTCTGTGACTACAATCACAGGTCCTAAATGCATTTTTGTCTATACTCCCTTTTCCATTTATTTTGCAGATGTTTACTGAGGGCATGCTACCTGTCACCACTGTCCTGGTGCTAGGGACACAATCAGTGGTGAGCAAACTCTTACTCTCCTCATAGAGCTTTTTTTTTTTTTTTATTGTACTTTAAGTTTTAAGGTACATGTGCACAACGTACAAGTTTGTTACATATGTATACATGTGCCATGTTGGTGTGCCTCACCCACTGACTCTTCATTTACATTAGGTATATCTCCTAATGCTATCCCTCCCCCCTCCCCCCACCCCACAACAGACCCCACTGTGTGATGTTCCCCTTCCTGTGTCCATGTGTTCTCATTTTTCAATTCTTACCTATGAGTGAGAACATGCGGTGTTTGGTTTTCTGTCCTTGTGATAGTTTGCTGAGAATGATGGTTTCCAGCTTCATCCATGTCCCTACAAAGGACATGAA
This sequence comes from Pongo abelii, assembly GCF_028885655.2. Classification (NCBI taxonomy): domain Eukaryota; kingdom Metazoa; phylum Chordata; class Mammalia; order Primates; family Hominidae; genus Pongo; species Pongo abelii. Next base: position 29,450,048 of record NC_071989.2, read on the forward strand.
CTCATCATTTTTGATGGCTGCATAGTATTCCAAGGTGTATATGTGCCACATTTTCTTAATCCAGTCTATCATTGTTGGACATTTGGGTTGGTTCCAAGTCTTTGCTATTGTGAATAGTGTCGCAATAAACATATGTGCACATGTGTCTTTGTAGTAGCATGATTTGTAATCCTTTGGGTATATACTCAGTAATGGGATGGCTGGGTCAAATGGTATTTCTAGTTCTAGATCCCTGAGGAATCACCACACTGACTTCCACAATGGTTGAACTAGATTAAAGTCCCACCAACAGTGTAAAAGTGTTCCTATTTCTCCACATCCTCTCCAGCACCTGTTGTTTCCTGACTTTTTAATGATCACCATTCTAACTGGTGTGAGATGGTATCTCATTGTGGTTTTGATTTGCATTCCTCTGATGGCCAGTGATGATGAGCATTTTTTCATGTGTCTTTTGGCTGCATAAATCTCTTCTTTTGAGAAGTGTCTGTTCATGTCCTTCACCCACTTTTTGATGGGGTTGTTTTTTTCTTGTAAATTTGTTTGAGTTCATTGTAGATTCTGGATATTAGCCCTTTGACAGATGAGTAGATTGCAAAAATTTTCTTCCATTCTGTAGGTTGCCTGTTCACTCTGATGGTAGTTTCTTTTGCTGTGCAGAAGCTCTTTAGTTTAATTAGATCCCATTTGTCAATTTTGACTTTTTTTGCCATTGCTTTCAGTGTTTTAGACATGAAGTCCTTGCCCATGCCTATGTCCTGAATGGTATTGCCTAGGTTTTCTTCTAGGGTTTTTATGGTTTTAGGTCTAACATTTAAGTCTTTAATCCATCTTGAATTAATTTTTGTATAAGGTGTAAGGAAGGTATCCAATTGTAGCTTTCTATGTATGGCTAGCCAGTTTTCCCAGCACCATTTGTTAAATAGGGAATCCTTTCCCTATTTCTTGTTTTTGTCAGGTTTGTCAAAGATCAAATGGTTGCAGATGTGTGGCATTATTTCTGAGGGCTCTGTTCTGTTCCATCGGTCTATATCTCTGTTTTGGTACCAGTACCATGCTGTTTTGGTTACTGTAGCCTTGTAGTATAGTTTGAAGTCAGGTAGTGTGATGCCTCCAGCTTTGTTCTTTTGGCTTAGGATTGACTTGGCAATGCAGGCTCTTTTTTGGTTCCATATGAACTTTAAAGTAGTTTTTTCCAATTCTGTGAAGAAAGTCATTGGTAGCTTGATGGGGATGGCATTGAATCTGTAAATTACCTTCGGAAGTATGGCCATTTTCACAATATTCATTCCTCCTACCCATGAGCATGGAATGTTCTTCCATTTGTTTGTATCCTCTTTTATTTCGTTGAGCAGTGGTTTGTAGTTCTCCTTGAAGAGGTCATTTACATCCCTTGTAAGTTGGATTCCTAGGTATTTTATTCTCCTTGAAGCAATTGTGAATGGGAGTTCACTCATGATTTGGCTCTCTGTTTGTCTGTTATTGGTGTATAAAAATGCTTGTGATTTTTGTACATTGATTTTGTATCCTGAGACTTTGCTGAAGTTGCTTATCAGCTTAAGGAGATTTTGGGCTGAGACAATGGGGTTTTCTAGATATACAATCATGTCATCTGCAAACAGGGACAATTTGACTTCCTCTTTTCCTAATTGAATACCCTTTATTTCCTTCTCCTGCCTTATTGCCCTGGCCAGAACTTCCAACACTATGTTGAATAGGAGTGGTGAGTGAGGGCATCCCTGTCTTCTGCCAGTTTTCAAAGGGAATGCTTCCAGTTTTTGCCCATTCAGTATGATATTGGCTGTGTGTTTGTCATAAATAGCTCTTATTATTTTCAGATACGTCCCATCAATACCTAATTTATTGAGAGCTTTTAGCATGAAAGGCTGTTGAATTTTGTCAAAGGCCTTTTCTGCATCTATTGAGATAATCATGTGGTTTTTGATGTATTGATAAATTGACAGACATACCCAGCTTGTCTCCCTATCTGTTTTTCTCTCCTCCTTTCCTTTTATCTCTCTCTCTGTTTCTCATTCTCTTTCTCTCTCTCCCAGCACGTGTGTGTGTGTTGATTTTAACTGGCCTCCTTGATATTTCACAATATAGAACAAAGAGTGAATGAATAATCTTACAATCTAGTGAGAAACAATACATAACATCTTTAAATAAAGCTCTTGCTATTATTGGCTATTTAACTTCCAATAAAGCATAATACATAATTGTTAGAAATAACGATAGTACTCAAATATTCATTTATTTAAATGAAGTGTGACTAGAATTAAGAAAATATAGTTAGTAGTTCTCTATTACCCATTAATATGTTTATGAATAAATCATAACCCCCAAATTATGTTTTATATTTGAAATATAAATAAAATTATATATGATTATTTTCTGAATTTGAGAATAAGAGCTGACAAACGAAATTCCTAGTCCATAAATCCAGTCTTATGTTTAGAAAAAGAAAAGTGCATTGCAGTTAAGAGACTTGTTCAAGCAAACCTTAAACATAATTAACCTGGGGATTCTGGGTCTCTGACCCTTTTTACTAAGCTTACTCTGCTGAACGGCATTTCCAGGGGTAGAGAGCTGTTATTTTTTAGTGTAACCTACTTGTGCTCTGGATTAAACCTCTGAATTGGTTGAGTCAGTGAATTTTATGGCACTGTGGTGGTTCCTTTCCCACTAGTGCAAGTTCCTATTCTTTCAGTTCCTAAACACGGCAGACCTGTGCCTGCCCTTGTCTAGTTTGGGTTCTCAGGCTTAGTACAGGACTCTTCATGTCAAACTGTCAGCGTAACTGAAAAACAAGTCATAATCTGACCCTGTTCCCAATTATTTCACTAACGACAGCAAACTCCACACTTTTGCAGATATTTTCAGGTCAGAATCAGACAAAAGAACTTAAAAACAGTTTGAGAAAATAAATTAGAGATTTTTAATTCTCAAAACCTCTAAAGAGATATTTCATTACAATAAAATAATATAAATAAAATATTTTGGTGTTCTTCACAGGCCATTAGCACAAGCTCTGCCTTGAGTAGGTGTTGAAGAGAGACAAAGCATAAAGTATGCTTTTGCCCCCAAGTACATTACAATTTTTAAAGAAAGAGACCTAAAAAGAGAATTTTCTCGCATAGAAATAAGAATTATCTATGCACTGTATAAGCAACAAGTGGCATACAGTTTATGTATTGAAGAGATGAGAGTAATTGAATTAAGCTTATTGAAAAATACATTTTAATACAATATATAAATGTGGTTTTCCCAGATAGTGATATAACCAATGAATGTTTTCTCAATATGTGTAAATAAACGTTACAGTTTTACCTGTCTCCCTTTCATATTTCCACTACAAATTAATAGTGATCAGACCTTTCTGAAGAATAAATATTATATTATACTATTTTATAACTAAATATAATTTCATACAGTTATGAAGTAAATGTTTATTTTGTGATGTTGAAATGATAGTGACAACAATTCATTGAATTATTACTACATTATTTACTACATGTTGTTTTCCAAACTAAACACATTATGTATGCTTCCTCAATAAACCTTAACACATCTCTTTTGATTGAAGACTCTGAGTCTCAGATTACATAATTTATCCAAGGTCAAGAGATGATCGGTTGCTGAAACAGAGTTTGAATTCAGGTCTGTATAACTGCAACACCTTGTCCTTAAAATGTTGCTATAATTCATTCACATGTATAATGGCATTTTCTATGTGAAACTGTGTCATTACTGGAGGGCTACAATACACTTGAAAGCATATGTTAAAATAGGAAAACAGTATTTTAAAAATCTCTACATTAAATCAGGAACTGTACCAAAATATGAAAATAAAATATTACTACATTCCTTCCATGTTACTTCCTAAGGATATTATGTGTAACAATGCTGGACAGGATTGTAAATCATATACAGAGATTAACTAAGGCTCACCAATCATTCAATGTCGTAGAGCATTCACTTGACTGTAGATAAGATCTTCTAAGTAACAAGACTTACTGTCTTATAATATAGATATATGAAGTTCCACATTACTATACAGAATAAGGCAGACAGCAGATGTTCCCAGTTATACATGGTGACATTAACATGACAAAATTCACATCAGCCCCGAAACTCATCTAAAATTCCATTACCTCATTATTGATTGATTGCTCCAACTTTAAATTTACTTGGGATGAAGCTGACTTACATGTCTACTTTGTCTATTTATTCCAGAATGTTCTACCTGTCAAAATGAAGGAATCCGATGATTTTCTTTCAAAAAAGAGAATAGGTATACTGACTGGCACAGTTGCCCTTGATAAAAACAACAAATATGCACAATGGGCTTATTCATCCTGACAAAGACAAATTACACATGTAACAGTTATGCATGTAATTAGTTCTCCATGACTAAAATAATGGAAATACTTTAAATTTTACCAAGGTGTTTTGTACCCTTTTTCTATTTTTCTTTTTATAGTTTGATCCAAACAGAAAAACTATAAGGGGGAAACACCACTGTGTCTTAAATGTTATATAAGTGTTTTGAAAATTCCTAAGGGGAAAAATTGAAGTACCCCTGAGGTATTGTTTAATTGCTTGTTTTTGAAGATGGTATGGTAAGTGAAGTGTTGAAGATGGTATGGTAACACCTGTTGGACTTCTTTTCATTTCCAACTTGAGATAATACAACTGTACATACTTTTCCCTGATCACAAAACTATTAGATTGACTCATGTGAATACAGACATGTGTCGTGTATTATATTGGGCGTACATCTATTGCTGCATTTTTCAAAATAATTTATTCTCGTAAGTTAATGAATAATCAAATGCTATATGATTGAAGAAGACTGATGGGGAAGGGGCTTATTAATAAGAAGATACTCTTTTTTATTGATAGATGGAGTAAGCTTCAAAAGTCATAGGAAATATTAAATGCACTTTGAAAGGTATACATTAATCAGATCGTTGAAAATGAGGAACTAGAATGTCTCAGCAAGGTGAATTACTTATTTAAAGTGTGTTGTTCAGAAAAGAATAAATCATATTCAACAGAAGATGCATGATTCATTGTTACCATAGCAAAGAATTTTGCTTGGTATGAGTGGGCATATTCCATAGAATTCAAAGGTGGAACAAGTAATTTAAGTTGGTTGTTGTGGAGACAAAATAGTATGGTCAGCCATCATTTATTGTGTGCTCACTTGGCTACGGCACATTTCTAATTATTTTAATTTTTTAACTAATTTAATTCTTCTAGGCATCCTAGGAGGCACATAACCCTATTTCACAAAAGAGATAGTAGAGAAAACCAGCACCAGTGCTATTATTGTCTGCACTTTGACCATTACCTCCAGTACTACCACCACTGTCACCCTGGCCTCCTACTACCCGATCCACTGTCACTACTACTATGACCACCTCCACAACTACACTGCTCAGTACTACTGCCATGATGACTAGCACTTACACCCTAGCCCACTCCAACACCAACACCAGCATGACTTAAGCCATCAGCAACTCTTCTTTGGGTACAACAGCTTTGCCCTAATTGGTCCTCCACCTACTATTAATACTCTTTCAAGTTACTTTCCACATAGAAACCAAAGAAATCTTCTAAAATGTAAAACTCATCATATAAATGTCTTATTTAAAAATCTAGTGACTTCCTATACTATTTAACAATAAATTCAAATTCCCCACCATGCTCTACAAAACTCTATACGATCTAGCTTTTGCTCACTTCTCCAAATTATATCTGGTCATCCTCACCTTCCTTTACCTTATCAAATAAGTTGTCTTTTCCACTTGGTCTCAAACACACAAAGCTCACCTTACCTCAGGAACTTTCAAACTCATATTGCTCTGCTTGGAGTAATTTCTTCCCGACTTTTCCATGATTCTCTTACTCACTTTATCCAGGGGTCTGTTAAAGATTTATGTCTGACAGAATTCTTCCCTAAACAAGTACAAAAATGATGCCCTTGTCCCTGACCACATGGCCTTCCTTTCCTTTTAATTCATGACCCTTTTAAATTTTCTATGTAGCATTATAATACTATTATGTGAATAACTACGTTGTGAGCTATTACAGTGGGCTAGGCCGTGGAGGTTTAGCAATGAACAAATGAAAATAAAAGAAAAAAGATGCAAACTCTACGTTCACAAAGAATATATTCTAATCTCCAGAGAGAAAACAAGAACCAAAAATAGTATTTAAAAATTCATCACATGTTAGAAATGAAAACAATTTCTATATGGCATTGCAATTTATAAGAAATACTTCAAGTTTTCTTGGACCTATTGGGTCACTGGGACAAGATCATAGAACTATTTGTGTTATGTATTTTAATTTGACTGACTTCTTTTGCTTTGGAGTTCACTCAAAAGTGAAAGAGTTTGGGGTCACTAAGGAAATGAATCTGAGCAGCACATTCCAGTGTGATATTTGTTGTTTCCAAAGGCCAAACATTGCTCTCCACTTTTAAAAATTAGTGCTACAGGATGTAAGAACCAACAAATTATCTTTTATCTGGAGTGGAATTCCTAAAACATTCCAGCAACTGAACACCCAGAAATTCAGAAGTGTAATATATCTGTCAGTCTCTGTCTTCTGTAGATTTTACCAAAATATACAGGGCACCCACTACTTGTTAACTTCATTTTATAATTAGCATGATGCAATCACAGTAATAGGTGATCATGGTACTCCATAGAATTGTATATATATATATATATCTCCTTACAGGCAAAACTGACATGTTACCTTAAAATTTACACATTTCTGTGACTATATGGCAAAAAAACAAGGTCTTGTCATCTAAAAACTTTTTAAAATACTTTATTTGACTGTAGAAAAATAAATTCCTAGATAAATATCTGTATACCAAGTGCCAGATATATTTACTCAAACACACTGAAACATAGCCAAACACATATGGAGGAGGAGCTAAATATGTTTAAGAAGATCAAATAAAATTATGTAATTCTGTCTTTTGTAAGGGCAAAAGAAAAATAACAATAAATGATACACACTTTGCACATGTTTGATAGTGGCACTACTGGCTACAGTTTTCTCAGACATTTAGGAGGAGTTTTCATTTACTCTTTTGGTAGAAAAAGAGAGATTACAGAGCTTCCACTTGACTCTCTCTAACCATGAATTAGAAAGGGAATGTGTAGATACTGTAAGTTGCTAAGCAAAATAATTCTAGCTCTATATTCAGTAACTGAGTACATAAGCACAATGTTTAGGATCAAGTGGATGCACCTTGAATTGGACTTGATTAAAAGTTACGTTAATTGCCAGAACCCTGTTAAACACCTCTATGGGCTGATTGACTGTGATACACCAGCTTCTCACATATTTGTGTTAGCTAGGGAGAGTTTCCAGTAATAATTGATTTTTCTAAGTAGTTCTCAATCTCCCATCTGTAATTACTACGACAATTGACCTTAGATACCTTTAAAGGCCAGAAGGAGTATTTACAGCAGACCTCTCATGTTCTCACGTGGTTCTTCCTGATGATAACATCCTTAAGTTTCATTCAGGAAGCTTTAGGACTACATAATAGTTGAAGTCTAAGAACTGGGTGAGACACCATGGTGATAGTTCAAGTCTGGAATATCTTCACAATGTAACTGTATATAAAGCCCTTTCCTCAATTATACATTTGATGCATAGTAGGGCCTTTGAAGTTAGCCTGGTAGTTTTTGAAAATCTGTAATCTATTGTTCCCAAAGTCTTTGAATACTTGTTATTTCAAACTTATTTAGCTTTTGTTTGCTCTGGGATAGGGCAATCAACCACACAGTGAATATAACTACTAGTAATGTATGAGCAACCATAGGGGTCAGCAAACTACAACCTGAAGGTCAAACTCAGCCCACTACCTGTTTTTATAAATAAAGTTTTATTGGACCATAGGGCTAGCCATTTATGTATTATCTATAACTCTTTTCTGGCTACAATGGCAATGTTGAATAGTTACGACAGGAATCATTTGGTCTCTAAAGCTTAAATATTTACCATTTGGCCTTTTGCAGAGAAGAATTATCCACCCCTTAAATAGTGCATCAAATTCAGAATGTCAAGTATAAATACGCATATCTCTTCTCTTGCTATGTGGTGTCCTTAAGACTCTAAAATCCCAAGGATTTCTTCCCATAGACATTCTTGACATTTTTAGTAATATCATCTAGCAAAATCTTGCAATTCTTTTGCCATGAGACATAATAATTCATATGTCTGCTCCACTTCAACCACTTCCAAGCAAACAGAAGCTAATTTGAGTCTAAAACTGGGGGCCATTAAATGAGGCCATGGTGAGGGCTGAAGAATAAGGACATGCCCAAAAAGTCCCTTCCCAAGGTAGGTTATTGTAGAGCATTTAAGCAACATAGAAGCACACACGGGAGAGTGGGAGAGGAATAACTATTGGTGGCAACAGAAATTCAGTGAGGTTTGGGGGTGGGCTCTACTGTGAATGGTCTACCTCCTATATCACTCCATGCCTATTCTCCAGGTCACATACTTTTACAATAATTCCCTGAGTTTCAAATAAAAGGGTTGGTGAAGCTGACAATTCAAATAGCATTATAATTCAGCCATCTTCGGACCTGATTTGGGGCTACTTACAGCACAGCTATGGACAACTCCTACTTATCTGATCATCCCAAGAGTTGAGAAATTAGGGAAGGCAGTCATTATCTTTCTCTAAAGCTGAGTACAATTAGAAGAAGTTAGCGTATCCCACAGAGCTTGTATTCCTTATGCAAATGTCATAACTCTAGAAATTGTAAGTATAGATGTATTACATCAGTGACCATAGTTGAAAATTTAAATAATCCTTTCATGACTGTCTGCCAGGGACAGCAAGAATCACATCCTTTCAATACAAGATGAATTCTTTCGCCCTGGCAATATAATCAGACCAGATAACGAGACCTGGATTTTCATTTCCTTGAGGCTCCATTGCCTGTAATTATGTTTGGCACCAATTTTTAACATGATGAGGATTCTTTAAAAAACAAAAACAAAACAAAACAGGGTCTCACTCTGTTGCCCAGGCTGGAGTGCAGTGGCAAGATCTGGGCTCACTGCAACCTCTGCCTCCCCCGTTCAAGTGATTATCCTGCCTCAGCCTCCTGAGTAGCTGGGATTACATGCGTGCACCACCACACCCAGCTAATTTTTGTATTTTTGTAAAGATGGGATTTTACCATGTTGCCCAGGCTGGTCTCCAACTCCTGACCTCAAAGTCATCCGCCCTCCTGGGCATCCCAAAGTGCTAGGATTATAGGCATGAGCCACCACACCCAGACTACCACAAAATTTCTTTAACAAAATTTTAAAAAGTAATGAAAAAAAGAGGAAACTAATTGAAGTAAAAATGGAGTCTACTAAAAGACATTTGGATCTTTGGGTGGGCCATGAAGTCAGTCACAAATGGCCACAAATCCCAACATGGGGAATGTTCCAGTGAGGATCCTACAACTGGCAAGGCTACAACTGGAATCACCACAGCTCACCCTCATGATGCTAGCACTGGAGGTCAAAACGTTTTTCATGTCTGGCCTTGAAGTCCAGGTCATTCTGCCATTACTCTTACGAGAAAAGATGGATGTGTATGGAATTTGCCTCCTATATTGCTCTTTTCTAGATGAGTGTCCCATAATTAGAATTTGAAAGACAAGATCACTGCAAAATATTTTAGCTATTAAAGAAAAAGGCCACGAAAGCAAATTTCTGACTTCTGCTTCGGTGAAAAATGTCATGACATGAGAGTTTTTTCAAACATAAATAAGAAGTGTTCAAAACTTACTGTGTAACTAAAGGCATGACAAATTTTTCCTACGCCTTTTGAAAAAAGAATGGAGCAATAAAACAGAATTTTGGCATCTTTATAATTGTTTTAGTGTATTTACTCTAGAAACAATAACGTGTTTGCTACTCTTGGGTGAATCATAAAAACTCCACATCTGTTCCTTAAAAAATTTGACATGATCTGGTTCAGTAATTTTTACATGGTGATTGTTGTTCTTCTTTAAAACATCAGTGAACATATTGAAATGCAAAAGGCACCGACTCTCTTTCTATGTTACAGAGTCACTTTGATTTCACATTTATTAGAAATAAGTGCCATATTTCTAATTTCTGTATCAGGTTGTATTTACATCCATATGGTTTAAGTACTAATTAAGAAGCTTTTATGTAAATCCAAGGGAAACCTGCTTAACTCACAGTTAATTCTGTACATATATTCACAAATATATATGTGTATGTACATATTTTTCTTTCTTTAAACATAATGACCAGCTAAAATGTGTGTTATTGATCAAAAACTTTTAACTTTAATCAATTTTAATAGAGGACACAATTATCATATAAAATAATTGGAGTTGAGGAGAGTGGACAATCAGAATGAGTACATTATTTTCTTCTCAAAAAATGCTCTTTCTGTAATGGGCTTGTTGGAAATAGAAACCTAAAAAAAAAAAATAGGCCATGTTTGACTAATTCTTGGTTGCTATTTATTCCTCTTCTTACCAATTTAATGTGCACTGCAGTATCTAGGCTTTGAATTCTTTGAGTAATTAACTTGTTCATATGTAGTAATATTTTGCTAATGGAACAAAGCAATTCATCTTAAAAAGCAAAAATTGTTTTCCATTGTAATTGTAGATGTGTATGTTTGTTAACTTAGCTATGAGCCTCAGCTTAGAATATTAGCTCTGACCTATGAGTTGATCAGGACAGGTATATATGGCTTTTGTTTCTTAGTAACTATTCCTCTATTGAATATATTCCCTTCTTTCATGTTTGTATTTTTTGCCTGAGAAAAAAACAATTGGCTGATAATATACCTAGTACTAGTTATAAGGCAAGTATAACTAGCTAAACCTGAAATTCAATGTTAAAAATGTTTATCATTAGCACAGTTCTTAACAGACCATTAGATTTAAAGGTAGAATATATATGCATATATGTGCATGTATTGTATATAGGAAAAAGATCCACTCCTGTCCACTTCTATCACATACACCTGCATCTGGATCATTAAATTAACATCTCCTTTAAGTTGAACCATATGAAATGACTGATTTTTAATGTTTTTAACATATATAAAAATCAATTTCTTGTGGTTTGATGTAATAAATCTAAAGCCATAATCATTCCATAGTTATATCATGGTCATCACCTCAAATCAAAAGTGATGTCTTTTTCTACTCAAGTTTTGGCTGCTATAACTGCAGCATTTAGTAACAATTAAAATGTATGTTTTATAAAATGGAAAACTTAAAAATGTCTCTTTGAAAACACTTTCTATCTATTTACTGTCTATTCCACATATTCATTTTTATTGAAAAATACACATTTCTGTCATTCACCTGATCATCACCTCCTTCATTTGCTGTGAGTAAATAAAATGTACTAAGGACATCCTTTGTGTTGGAGTTAGCCCCCAAGTAAATAATATCCCTGGAAGGCAGTACAATTTTAGGAGACATGTGCTTGCAAAAGAAGTAGAAGGAAGACAAGGGAAGTGTAAAATTGAGATTAGTTTAACTTGGATAGTATTTCCTTTCTAGCATGAAACATGAGAAAATAAATTTAGGATAAGTCCCAACAAATAGCTTACACTTAATTCAATCTAGGGACAATTTTCTGTATGGCTGCATTTCAAATATTGCATTTTCTTCCCAGTAGTTTATTCCATTTATATAATTGGTTCAACTATGTCAAAATAATGTTTTCTAACGGGTCTCACTATTTGTTTCTCTTTTACCCATGGAAAAAAAAGTGAGATATTATGCATACTTATTCTGGTTATGAATGTAGAAAATAGTTTGAGAGCAGCTGTCATGATACTCTGAAATCTACATCCCTTTTTCTCCCCTCATCTGTTACCAACTAAAAGACTGTTTTCTTGCTCTTACTGCTGGCCCTTTTTTGCTCACTCAGGACCTTTGCTTACATGTTGACTGAACATCTTCTTACACAGTTTTGTGTTTTTGTCCTCTGCTTTGTGGTGGGATGAACTGGTCATCATTGATTATAGAACATCCCATTAAGAACCTAGCCATGGCGCTGGCCAGTGTGAATAATTCTTCTTCTCATTGCTGTATTCCAGCTCATGCTGGCCTAATCACAGAGAATCAACTTTTAAAAGCATAGTGAAGTATGTGTAAGAAGCTTCCCAGAAAGTGGCCTTAGACATGATTAACTCCAAATGTTTCCATTACTTGTATAATTTTCTGCATACATGAATGATGTTATTGATAAAGATTACTTTTTTTTAATAATTACCATGATTTAGTTTGCACATGAAAATGACAGTACTGTGATATCGGTCTGTTTATACTGTATATTTTGGACATTATACCATGTATATGAGTTATCTTACTATTTTATAATTCCAAGAATGTGATGCATACCAAAGCCCTGAATGTCCTGTTAAGAAACTGTTTCACAGTGGAAATGGCGTGCACACTTTCTCCATTTTCACTGTAGCTTATTTTATCTCAAGGAGGGAAATTAGCTATTTACAGATGAATTGTAATAATTTCAAGTCATCAGATTATTGTATGCCTGTTAAGAGAATTTCATATACAAAAAAAAAAAATAAGACATTCAGAAACTACTAAGAGATATACATTAAAGCAGAGGTCAATACAACTATATAAAAAGAAAGTAAACCTTGGCTGAGTACAGGGGCCCACGCCTGTAATCCCAACACTTGGGGAGGCCAAGGCGGGAGGATCACTTGAGCTCAAGAGTTTAAGACCAGCCTGGGCAACAGAGATTTTGTCTTTAAAAAAAATTAAAATTAAAAAATTAAGCAAGCGTGATGGCACACACCTGTAGTCCCAACTACTCAGGAGGTTGAGGCAGGAGGATTGCTTGAGCCCAGGGGGTGGAGGTTTCATTGAATGGAGATCGTGCCTAGGCACTCCAGCCTTGGTGAAAGAATGAGACCCTGTCTCAAAAACAACAACAACCAAAAAACAACAACAAAAGAAAGTAAACCCATTTCATCAAATTGGCTGAGTTCATTGCAGCGTATTCAGGAAACTATTTTCTCAGTTGCCAACACCTTCAAACACAGTATATTGTTGTCCTATAGATATTTGGTTACTTTAAGTATCTTTTTTAAAGAGTATATATATATATATGTAAAATATATACTCTTAAATATATATTAAATAAATATAAGTATATATATATAGTTGAATTAAACTGGAGTAGGGTTTTGCTGTTTTGTTATATATATTTATTTAATATTTATTTAATTTATATTTATGTAATATATATTAAAGAGTATTAATATATATTAAAGTAATATATATTAAAGAGTATATATATGAGTATATATATACTCTATATTATATTTATTTAATATATATACTCTTAAATATATATTAAATAAATATAAATTAAATAATATTAAATATATATATATATAACGAAACAGAAAAACCCTAATCCAGTTTAATTCAACAACCTCACATTCGATTTCAAGACTTTTAAGCCCTTGTGATATGGGAGCTGGGAAGAGAAGGGTGTGGTCGCTGGCTAGGGCTCCATCCCTGGGCCTATGCCTATGGACCTAGGTGAGGACAGGCATTTCTGTGTTCCTGCCCAAATGTTGCATTTCCCAAGACCACCCTGGCCTGCCATGCCACCATCCTGTGCCAGGAGGCCATGGACCGATGGAATGACTCAGAGTTTGGCAAGGGCAGTCAGAGGAGAGCCCAACTGTTGAGCAGCCCGACTCCAGGGGAAAACCACCTGCCCACTCCATCTCCCCTCTGGCTCCCCAATCTGCTGAGAGCTACTTCCACTCAATAAAACCTTGCACTCATTATCCAAGCCCACGTGTGACCCGATTCTTCCAGTACAACAAGACAAGAAACTGCAGGATACAGAAAGCCCTCTGTCCTTGCGATAATGCAGGGGGTCTAATTGAGCTGACTAACACAAGCCGTCTATGGAAAACTAAACTAAAAGATCACCCTGAAACACACTCCCACTGGGGCTTCAGGAGCTGTAAACTTTCACCCTTAGACACTGCCATGGGGTCAGAGCCCCACAACCTGCCCATCTGCATGCTCCCCCTAGGGGTTTGAGCAGGGGGGCACTGAAGAAGAGAGCCACTTCCCCATTGTACGCGTCCTGTGAGGGGGATAAGGGAACTTTTCCTGTTTCACTTTGTTCCTGTTTACTCTTTGGTTGGAGACCTTAAGTCAAGCAGTGCTATGTGTGGCTTTAGCTTGCACTTTGTTCCTGTTTATTTCATTCCTCCACTCTTCCTGTGGCTATCTCCTCCAGGACAACGGATTGGAGGAAATGGAATTAGATAAAATCATGCAAATTCTGAAATCACTGGTGCTGCTGTGGTCTGAACATATGTACTATTCCATTTTATTTTATGTATTTTTTTTAGGGTAGGCAAGGAAGTGTTGTCTCTTTTTCTATCGCACCCCTTCATAAAATTGAACTCTACTACCATTTCTGTTTATTCCCTCCAGCTTTTTTTGTTTGTTTGGTTTTGACAGAGTCTCACTTTGAGTAGCTGGGACTATGGGCATGTGCCACCATACCCAGCTAACTTTTTGCATTTTTAGTAAAGACGGGTTTTCACCTTGTTAGCCAGGATGGTCTTGATCTCCTGACCTCGTGATCTGCCCTTCCCCGCCTCCCAAAGTGCTGGGATTACAAGCTTGAGCCACCGTGCCTGGCCTCCAGCTTTTCTTTTCTCTTTCTTCACCAGAGCAGTCATTCTCTGGGCAAAAGTTGCCAAGATGACTTTTCATGTATGAATCTAAGTGATGTCCACACAAAGCACAAAAATAGCATTATGACTCTTTGCCAGATTAAATGATAGAAATGAGTGAGACCTAACTTATCTCTGTCCTTCCTCCTTTCCCTGAAATCTCGAGTGGATACCTGATATTGCTGAAGCTTTTCTTTTTTTCCTTCAAAAGGCAACTATTTTAATTATGATTATAGTTGATAGTCATAAAGAACATTTGGACTCCATGATCTATACACCCCTTGATGTTCTCAGCTCACTGTACAATAAGATACCTGCATTCTCATAAACTTTTACTCTTATATTACCTTAGCTACTAGGAGAACACTAAGGAAAAGAATCTAAATTAAAAAAAATTCAGGGAAGGACTCTTAGGGGTGATTATCACTAAGTTGTGTTCGGAAAATAAACAAGATCAACCAGGTTAAAAAAAAATAATAAAACTAGTAGAAACAAATAAAGGAAACTATATCCTGAGTTCTAGTCTAAGAATTTCAAGTCATTCTTTATCGCACTTTCTTAATTGTCAAAATAACTGTAATATCTACTCAGGCTGCCATTTTATAGGTGATAAGCAACTACCTTAAGCCGTGTGACTTTCTGGAAATTTGCCAGTGATGCTATTCTATTTTAAAGAAAAATTATACACAAATTGCCTATATATTAAATACAAATAAAATATTTTGCATATCAGTATCAATTATATTGAAGGGCAGTAACATTCAGTTCAATTGATAACTCTTCTGCCTGGAGCTTTATAATAGTAAATTTAACAATTTTTCTTTTCCTTTAAGAGCATAGAAAAGAGAGTTAATAATTCAATTTTAACTACAAATAAACAAATAACTCACGTGTTTTTTAAAAATAAGATCCTGTAAAATGCTCAGAAAATTTTATTTAATCTCTTAATAAGTGGTCCATGACGTAGTTACTAGAATACAAAGCTACTTTATATATCAGTCAATCTGACAGATACATTTAACGTTAATCTAGTGTTCACTCAGGTATACAGAAGGATTTTCTTCATAAAATGTGTTAATCATTATTAGAAGTTTTAGACATTTAGACTAAAAAATAATTTGGCTACTCTGTGGTATAAATCATTGATGTATGATAAACATATACTTATATTGCCACATTACTATAATATCAAGTCATCATTATCCATAACGCAAGATAAAAACGTATCCTGAATTCTGAGCATTTGATAACAGTCATAATTTCCTAGAAAATAAAAACTGTTAAAAGCAAAATAACAGCTGTTTATACTCATGTCCTTATAAATCAAAATTCATTTATTTGCTTTGAGTGAGACCATAGAAAAGAACTTGTTTTAAAAACAGGTTGTCTTATACATTGGATTTCAATGTATGCTTTCAATTTTGGTGAGGACTTATGAATTAAAAATAGTTTTAAGAGATCAAAAGGAAAAAAATAAACAGTAATTTGAAGTCTTAAGCAATACCAATATAATTGCTTATTTCATAACAAATTGCTATGAAAAATTCATTTGAATTAACTACCTGAAACATTCAATATGAATTAAACTCTAGAAACATAAAAATGTTCAAATTTGTCCTTTATGTCTATAATGTACTTTTTAATGTTGGGTTCATGATTCTAACATAAAGCACTAGCTATGAATAGGCCATTTATAGATCATGTAGAAATATTCTCATTCACCATACTCAATTAATTTTCTCCCTTATTTTCCAGACTCTCAAGTAGAGAGATTAACAACATAACAAAATTAATAACATACAAAAGCACACTTCTTTATTGCATATCTTTTCTAACTAAAAGCAAATATATGTAAAACTTGTGAAGGTTCTTTTTTGCAAAATGATACATAAATTTGTTGGAATGTTTTCAATTCTAGATACACAGTTTTTGTTCTGTATTTCATCTTTAAAGAAGATAAATGCCTATATTGTAAGAAGAGACATATATTGCGAGCTTTTTCTTTTATCTATAGCGAATAATAAAAAACTAATAATAATATAAAAGGTGACCGTAAATAAGTATAATCTGAGAATGCATTAATATACAGGTATGTGTACATATATAGCACATACATACTGTGTATATATAGATTAGACATTTCATGGTAGATATCCTAAAATATTTATTGTAAAGCGGTGGAATTTTGTTGTTTCTTGCCCAGGAATATTTACTTTTGTATGAATGTTTTCATGTTATTAGATGATTGATAACAGCATATTGGGTAGCTATTTTGAATAAGAAATTCCTTGTGTTTAAACGTGAGATGATAACTTAGATACAAGGTAGAATGTTGTATTAGGGTTCTCCTGAAGGACAGAACTAATGGAACATATATATTACATATATAATATATATAATATATTGATCATAATATGTTCAATATTCATAAATATTCAATAAAATCAATAAATCTTATGTCACATGATAAAGGAGAAAGGACATAAAATGAAGATTTTTCTTAGTATAAGTGTATATATGCACTAACATGTTTATAACAAAAGGTGGAAATACTCATGACAGTTACAATCCTCTTTTCTGCAGCTGGTCACATGGTCGTAGCTGGTATTGGTGACTACCTTCTTCTACTACTCATTCTGTATTCCCTTTGATTTCAGCAAGCACCTCAGTAGGTCATGGTTTTTTTCTTGGTAGAGTGACCGAAACCTTCATTTATGGTACTAGTAAGAGATGCCCTACGGGATCTCCTATATTCCAAGTATACTCTTCCTTACCTCCGTTGTGGAGCAGTAGACTGATTTCATCTTGATAGTCAGTGTCAATCAACCCAGCCAACACTGTAACTCCCTTTTCAACCTGTTGATTTAAAGGTAAGAAGAGCCCAAAGTGTCCAGATGGCAATTCTAACTTCTAGTTTAATGGAATTGTTGTTGTGTCTCCTGGTGGCAGCCTTCCTCCCTCTGGAACTAAGACCTCTAAGCCAGCAGAATGTAATGTTGTAGGAAGAGGAAGCAAAAATTTTGCTAATAGAGCATTACAGGTGTTGGTGTGTGGTGTCACTTCGACTTCCACCCCTTGATTCCCAGACCCCTGAATCCTGGCTATGAGAGAAACAGTGGCATATATTGGATCCTGATTCAGAACATACATGGCCTTCTGGAGAACCTTGCCCCAGACCTGCAAAGCGTTGTCGCCTAGCTGGCATTGTAATTGTGACTTCCAAAGGCCATTCCATCTTTCTATCAATCCAGCTGGTTCAGGATTATGGGGGACATGGTAGACTACTGAATTCCATGAGCATGAGCCCACTGCCACACTTCTTTAGCCATAAAGTAAGTGCCTTGGTCAGAGGCAATGCTGTGGGGAATACCATGACAGTGGATAAGGCATTCTATGAGTCCACGGATGGTAGTCTTGGCAAAAGTATTGCCGTTCTCCAAGATCCATCTGTCTTCTGTAGGGGCCAAATGAGAGAGTTAAATGGGGATGTGGTGGTAATTACAACCCCTGTGTCTTTCAAGTCTTTGATTGTGGCATTAATTTCTGCAATCCCTCCAGGGATGCAATAATGTTTTTGACTTACTATTTTCCTAGGTAAAGGCAGCTCTAATGGCTTCCATTTGCCTTTCCCACCATAATAACCCTCACCCTACCAGTCAGGGAGCCAATGTGGGGATTCTGCCAGCTGTTGGGTATGTCTATTTCTGGCAGTGGGGAAATGAGCATAGGATGAGTCCAGGTACCAACTGGCACCACTGTAAGTCAAACCTGAGCTAAAACTCCATTAATTACCTGACCTCCATAAGCCCCTAATTTAACTGGGGGAACCGCAATGATGTTTTGGGTCCCCTGGAATCAATGTCAGCTCAGAGCCAGTGTCCAGCAGTCCCTGAAATATCTGATTATTGCCCTTTCCCCAATGCACGGTTACCCTGGTAAAAGGCCAGAGGTCTCCTTGGGAAAGGATGGGAGAAAGATTCACTGCATAAATTATCAGGAATGTAGTGGAGTCCTTCCTCAAGGGGACCCAGCCCCCTCTTCATTCAAGGGGTTCTGGGTCTGTACACTAGCTCAAGTCTGGAAATTGATTGAGGGGCTGTGATTCTCTGTTTTTATAATTCAAATTAGCCTTTTTTCCATTCAACCTAGAAGTTTCCTGTTTATATAAATTAAGTAGGAATGCAGTAGGCTTTCTATCAATTTCACTTCTAGGAACCCCATGATTAATTAGCCAATGCCAGAGCTCTACAAGAGTCAGACTATTCTGATTGTTGCTTTGACTCTGCTGTCCATTACGGTAGCTATGCCCACCTTGCCTTTCATGGTTGAGTGCCGCCACTTGGACCCTGCCACCTTGGGATCCAATTATTCCCATTGTATTTAAATTTTGTAGTTGAGTGACTGCAGTTCCCACTGTTAGATCTGACATACAGAGAAAAGTAATTACAGGGCTCTTCAAAGATGCAGGTGCTGCCCTCACAAATCTATTTCACAAGGCATTGGTCAAGGTATATTTTTTGGACCCTCCCAGTAGGTCTAAAGTGACTAATCCACTCCACCATCCCAGTATTCCTAAGCCTTTGGATTCCTTCCTCTACATTAAATCAAGGGCGATCAGGCATTTTCAGCTCACTCACAGTGGACCATGTTTTAATACATATTTCAACTAACCAAGCAATAAACTATTAGAATCTTTTTTTTTTTAACTCTCTTAACAGCATATTAAGTGCAGAGTCCCTACTTAGTGGGCCCAAATCAATAAATTCAGTCTGATCCAACACTATGTTCCTTCTACCATTATTCTGCACCCTTAATATCCATTCCCAGGTTTGTTCTCCAAATTTCTGTATAAATCACAAAACTCAAGAAGTTGTTTTCGAGTGTAGTGCACCTCCTCATGGGTCATGCTCTCAACCTCACCTCTAGGGGCCTGCCGGGACTTTAGTTATAGGTCTAGTAGCAAACAGGGATGTTGGCGGTAGCTCCTGAGGAGAATCAACATTATCTTGCCTGGCAACTGACTCAGGGGAAGCCATCAGTGTTGCCTCAGACAGCTCAGAGTTTATCTCCTCAGACAAAGGTGGAAAGGAGGATGGCACCATGGGTTGGGGAGGGGGTTATTGCAACTAATGGGGATGGGGAAGCTGTTTCTTCTGGCAAAAAAGGTTCATCAGAGTTTACAAACTCAGTGTCTTCAGCTTCATCCAGGTCCTCCTCTATGTCCCCATTCCAAGTAGCAGGGTCCCATTCTTTTCCCATGAATGCTCTCACTTTAACAGTAGACTCCTGGCAAGGCTGTGCAGGCACCTTTAGTTGCAAGTCAGCCACTCTTATAATAAGAGCTTGTGTCTGTTTTTTCCAGAAGTTCAGCTCTTTCTCTGCAGGAGATAAGACTCTCACTCAGGGCAATCTTAGCAGATTTGAGGCTCAGTATCTGCTTCTGAAGCCAGGAGATAGAATCCCTGAGTTCATCATAGTCTTTCATCACTTTGTCCACTGAACTTGGCAGAAACCAACCAGCTTCATTATGCTCCTTGATTCTCTACATATGGTCAAAGGTATTAAGTATAGAGTCACTAAACTTCTTGCTGCTCATGAGCAATCAATCTGGAGTGTCAAATACATTTATTTTGTATAACTCTTTAAATAGTTCACGGCAAAGACTATCAGTGTTCTCTGTACTATTAGCAGTAGAGTCCCTAGCATTTTTAAGTCTAATCATATTAAGCAGCAACTCCAGAAACCTGAAAACCAATGATGAACTCCATCCTTAATATTCTGTTCCTCTAGAACCACTCCTGATACCAAACTCTGTATTAGTCAGGGTTCTCTAGAGGGACAGAACTAATGGAATACACACACACACACACACACACACACACATATGTATATATGGGAGTTTATTAAGTATTAACTCACATGATCGCAAGGTCCCACAATAAGCAGTCTACAGGCTGAGGAGCAAGGAATGCCTGTCTGAGTTCCAAAACTGAAGAACTTGGAGTAGGTTCGAGGGCAGGAACTTCTAGCATGGGAGAAAGATGTAGGCCAGTCTCTCTTTTCATGTTTTTCTGCCTGAGTTTTATTCTAGCCAAGCTAGCAGCTGACTGGATTGTGCTCACCCAGATTAAGATTAGGTCTGTCTTTCCCATCCCACTGACTCAAATGTTAATCTCCTTTGGCAAAACCCTCACAGACACACCCAGGATCAATAATTTGTATCCTTCAATCCTATCAAGCTGACACTCAGTATTAACATCATAGATGTTAAGTTTGTGGAAAAATGATGTGAAGAGTAGCAATTGACAACTTTATTCTGCAAAGGAGATTAAAACCTGTTGTATGACACAGTTTATTTATACTTCACTGGCTCTTTTTTATTGAATTTGGTTCATTTTCCTTTGTATTTCTCTTATTATTTCACCTGCTTGACATTTCTATTTGTTGTTATATGTAAAAAATATGATTCATTAAATATATCAAAGAAAGCATTTTCAGGTATAGAGTTGAAATGAGACTTCCTTTTTCAGCTTTTTCATAATAAATTATCTTTCATCTTAATTCTTTTGGATCTCAATAGTATATGCATTATTTCAACTCAACTTTGTGGAATAATATATCTGACATGTAAACTATACTGAAATTTATAGCAAGAAATAGCAGAGTTCATTTTACTCAAGAAAGCCACAGCATTTCAATTTAAAGGTACCTAATCGAATCTTAATGTAACTGTGCTTTAATTTAATTTCTGTTTTAGACTATCTTTAATCAAATCCAGTTGAAACTGTACTTGGGAAGAATTTTTGTTGTGAGTCATTTTATATAAATATTTGAGACATCACATCATTTTTCCTGAATAATTCATTGCTTTCTATTAGTAAATATAAATTTGATATAAAATTGAAATATGAACTTTCATTACACAATAAAATTATAAAGCTATTTACTTAAAATTATTGACTAGCAATATATTAAGAATGCATTATATAACATTTAGGAAAATAATTTTTGAAGTAATTGTATCTCAATTCATGTGTGCCTATTATTTATAAATTTTTAAATATTATACATCATAAACATGTCATTTAAAATATAAATTATTCATACTGATGAAATAACAACATGGCAAAATAACACACCATGCTCCTAATGAAGTGAATGAGTAAAATTAGACCTTTTGTTGTCCAGAAGTAGTGGGCATGGCATATCAATTTCTTGAAAAATGTCTATGGGATATTCTTTCTTTTATTCTTTTTAAAAACATCCTCATTAACATTCTGTGACTTGTGTCTTTCCCTAGTTCTCTTGTTTAAGGACGTAATCTATTTGAAAAATGAAAACACTTTCATGCTTGCAATATTACTTTAAATCATTTCTAACTCTTTATTATAACAATTAGTCACTAAATCTTGAAAAATCATTAATAGCAATTTTTTTACCTATGTCAATTTTTATTGATATTGCCAGCATGATGGCTGAAAAACTTTTAATCGGAATGTAACTGCATTATTGCAATAGATACGTAACTAGTCATTTGCTTTCCATGTCTGCAAATTAAATAGGTTTATACTTTGTTTATAAGAAAAAGTTCAAGGCGTCAGGTGACAGAAATACACCATTCAGGCCGTGGGCTGTGGTTGATGCCTGCAATCTCAGCACTTTGAGAGGCCGAGGTGAGTGGATCACTTGAGATCAGGAGTTTGAGACCAGCCTGACCAACATAGTGAAACCCCGTCTCTACTAAAAATATGGGCGATGTGGTGGGTGCCTGTAATCCCAGCTACTCCAGAGGCTGAGGCAGGAAAATCGCTTGAACCTGGGAGACTGAGATTGCAGTGAGCCGAGATTGCACCATTGCACTCCAGCCTGGACAACAAGATCAAAACTCCGTCTCCAAAAAGATATATACCATTCAAATTATTGTTATTCTTCCTCATAAGTGCTCTAGTATTCTGCAAGTTTCATTGTACTAAGTGCAATTCAGTCTCACTTCCACAACTCTACTTATTTTCTCCATTGTAAAAACTCAGACATGTTTATCTGTGTGTGTGTGTGTGTGTGTGTGTGTGTGTGTGTAGTATTCATCTGTCTAGAACCTCGACCTACATTTTCATTATAATCAAAATGCTATCCTAAAGCATCAAGAATTCCTGACTACAGCGCTTTTCCTGCAGCTAATTAGGTTACGAATGTGCCTAACATCTCGCAACAATTTAATTCATCTCTCCACTCTCTAGATGTTATCTTTACTCATCTTTCTTAACATCTTGCTCCATCAATTTTTCTCTTATAACTCTCGTACACTCAGTGTTGCTATTCTTTTGTACTATATCTCTTAAACAATAAATATGGTCCAGCCAATGACATACTTAAAATAACAACAGGAATAAGGAAAACAATAAAACAATAACAATTCTAAAACTTCATATCGTCCATGGGTCTGTATCTCTCTGTGCTTATGCAGCCATATTCTCAAAAAATATATATGCTATCTGCCTCTAATTTATGCATCATATATTTTTAAAACTATCATAGTTAATTTTGTACCTAAGAAGTAAACCTAATCGTTAAGTTTAAAAGACAACAGCAAAGGATGTCTTTTAAATATTCATTTTACTGGAACTTTATTGATCATTTGACATTTTTGCAGATTTCCTCCTTGAAATCTTTTTGTTTAAATGATATTAATTATTGTCTTCTTTTTGGTTCCTTTTTAATGACTTTAGATTACATTCTTAAGAATTTTTATTCTCCTTCTGCCATATAGAATCTATGGTCTTACATAGAATAACATCAAAACCCCAACTGTTTCACTCTAAATGTTCTAGATAAGTGACCTTTTCTAGACTTCAGACTTCACTGGCTAATACACAGCTTTCATTAAAATCTTAATTGCCTGGCCTGGCGCGGTGGCTCAGGCCTGTAATCCCAGCACTTTGAGAGGCCGAGGCGGGTGGATCACGAGGTCAGGTGATCGAGACCATCCTGGCTAACACGGTGAAACCCTGTCTCTACTAAAAAATACAAAAATTAGCCGGGCACGGTGGCGGGAGCCTGTAGTCCCAGCTACTCGGGAGGCTGAGGCAGGAGAATGGCATGAACCCGGGAGGCGGAGCTTGCAGTGAGCCGAGATCGCGCCACTGCACTCCAGCCTGGGCGAAAGAGCGACACTATGTCTCAAAAAAAAAAAAAAAAAAAAAAAAAAGAAAGAAAAAAAAGAAAAAAATCTTAATTGCCTGCTTAATTTTATTCTAATTCTAACCATATTTCCCTATTTAGATTTTTTAAAAGTTGCTTTTAACTCATAATGCACAAAGTCTGAATTTACTAACTTTCCTGCCAGCCTTGTCCCCTATGTATTCCTAATATGACCATCATTAAGTGTAAATAGAAAACTATTAAACATCGTAGACTTTATTATCTTTTTTGCACGCATTTGAAGGGTCCCATTTTCATCTAGAAGCCTTCCACTATTTTCCGATCTATTCCTTCTGCCTAAATTCATGAAGTTATCATTTCTCATCTTTTACAATATCCTCCTAGTTTTTCACTCTCACTCAATCCCAATTCTTGTCTGAAGTAAATATCCATATCCTTCACTCTACCCAGACTGATTCCTATTGGTTTCCTGTGAGTTGGCAATAAAGCTGACATTTCTACGTCACACAAACCCCTTCTAGGTTTGCATTATTTCCACCTTTCCCAACCCAGTCCTTATGATTTTCCACACTCACCCTTCATACTTGGTTACAGAAATATTTGCAGCCTACCCAACTGAATTTGCACATGCTGGACTTGCCCTTTCTTCTCCTTGATTTAATAAATATACTCATCCTTTAAAAGTCAATTCAAATGCCAACCTCCATAGGGAGCTTCCACTGTACTTTCAAGCAAAAGAGTCTTTTTCCTGTAGTCCCAAGGCACCTTATTTGTCTCTATTAAAGCAATTTTAGGTGACATTTATCAAACAATGACTCTGGAGTGGAAATTAGGCCCCAAGGAAAGGTCAAATAACTAGTAACTTTTGGGACAGTTTTCAGTTTGGATCCCTGACCAAAACATCACTCCCACCCCAAACACAAATACAATCACCACTAAGGAATTCTGATGCTTACTTATTGCGTTTGCTATACATTTTTTACTTGTCTGGGCTTTAATGATCTGAAATATTGGGACCGGATTATAATTATCCTTGTTCTATCAGCACCTAGCACAGTTACTGAAGCCTAAGGGAAGAATATTAAATGTTTTATCATTGATTGAAGAATGGATGGATGAATGCGTATGTTCATGGTATATGCTAAACTAGTACTATTTTGATGACTAAAATATTGATATTCACTGAATGAATGAGTACACTAACAAGCAAATGATCCAGTGAAGGGAATGACATCAATGAGAGAATGTACTTTGATGTCTTTCTCATTTGACTTTTTGCAGTATTTACAGTCTGTCATCACTTAGACCTGGGTAAGGCCTTGTATGGGCATTTAAGTACTGTACATGTGTAGATTTTTCTGTCTAACTAGATAACAGCCTTGATAAAGGCTGAAATAGTGAATTATACAATTCTGTCCACAATGCTTAGAAAAAGGTTACATACATTAATACCTGTTGAATGACTGACATATAATCAAATACCTGTTATTTATTAGTTTTCATTGAATCTGATGAATTCGAAAAATCTATAGCATTTCATGTTTCCTTGGGTGAGGTAAATTGTCATTACAGTAAATTATAACCACATAGGAACCAGAAGAAGG
This sequence comes from Pongo abelii, assembly GCF_028885655.2. Lineage (NCBI taxonomy): Eukaryota > Metazoa > Chordata > Mammalia > Primates > Hominidae > Pongo > Pongo abelii. Next base: position 29,475,590 of record NC_071989.2, read on the forward strand.
ACAAAGCATAATTTGTTTTCTTATTGGATTGTTGACATCTGTTCTCAGTCATTGGTCTATACTGTTTTGCTTTGTTTTCCTCCGCAGGGAGGAATATACCAGTGTAATTTATTAAAGCAGTCAAATAATCTTAATATGCCCTTAGTGCATTTGATGTATCATACATGGGTGATGCTTTAAATAGCACCAGAGAGTTAATCAGATTTTTCAGATTTATAAAGGGAAAAATTAAGAAGATAATGAACTGATAAATCAGTAATAGACCTCTTATGAAGACTGAGACATTTGACTCTCTTCATTAAGATTTGTATCTCCTTAAAATAAAATTATTTCTTAAAGTGGAATCATCGGATATTTGATGTGACCTATTTCCCTAAACAACATTTAAATGACAAATAAGTGGGTATGGAAACTATAGAAAAAGAGAAAACTAAAACATTTCTTCTTCATCTTATAAGACATTGTACAAAATATAAACAAAAATATGTTATTGATTACTGTCTTTAAAATGTCCATGTCAGTATACATATATTTAAATCACTAAAAGTTAAAAGAAACACTGTGCTCTCTAAAACCACATTATATAACTGATCAAAATAAAGTGACTCTCTTTTATTAAAAATATATAAAAAGAAACCAAGATTTAATCTATACACATGACTAAATAATTTCAACTATCTTCTTGACGTTTAATTATGCTAAAATCAGAACAGCTTATGAATTGCTATTTTGATATATTGAAATTTCTTAAAAAATAGCAAAAAGTAAAGAGGATAATTTTATGTAGTTTTTAACTTGATTACAAAGAAATACCTAAAAGATAATTCAGAATACATAGAATTCTGAGTAGTCAAGAAAGATAATTTTTAAAGTAATAAATTTATGTCCTAAGATTTCAGCAAATATATTGCAAAAGTGATTCACAAGCATTGATTGCAAATGTTCATATGAGCAAGACTTAAAGAAAAAAAGATTTTAACATTTATTAATATTAATCTGAAAAGCAAATGAAATTCAGTGAAAAAAACATAAAATGTAAAAAATAAGCTTACAGAAATAAAACTGAAATTAATTGAATATTTTAAAGGAAATACAATCAATAAAATTATTCAGTTATACACTCATTAATACTAATATTAATACGTTATAAACCTAGTTGCCATGAGGGTTAAAACCTGTCAATGGTTTTGGACAGTGGAAAAATGTTGAGAACAACAAAAATTATTCTTCACTTTGTCTAGAGAAAAGACATGAAGGGGAAGGATTGACCTATTACTTAGGAAAATGTTATAACACTGACGAATCAGTAGGTTGAGCTACTCCTATTATTAGCTTATATGTTCTATGAAAAACAGTAGACAGGCAATCTTTCGTGAGTCAATTTCGTAATGATTGTGCTGGGTATTACAATTAGCATCTTAATTTAAAACTATCTGGTTTTGATTAATTCTAACACAAACTTTACTCCACTATTCCCTACCCCTTCCTTTGTACTATTGTTGCTGTAAAAATTTCATATTTATACAATTGAAAACTATTAAGATGTTATAATTATTTCTTTAAGGCCTTTTTTAATCACGTAAGAGAAGAGTTATAAATAAAATACATTTATTTTGTTTTCTTATATGCTGATGTAATTACATTTACCTGTGTTCTTTATTTACAGACATGGCAATGAGTTACTATCTAGTGTCTTTCATTCAACCTGAAAAATTCACTTTGTATTTCTTGCATGGCTGTTTGGGTAGTAATAAATATTTTGTTTCTGGTTTGTTTAAAGTTGTTCTACTTTCTTCTTCATTGTTGAAGGGCAGTTTTACTGGATATAAAATTTTAGGTTGTCAATGATTTTTATTGTTTTATATATTTAATATGACACTGTATTGCCTTCTGGCTTCCATGATTTCTCATAAAAAGCGACTGTTAACCCTTGAGAATACCTCGTGCTTGACGAGTCTTTTTTCTTGTACTGTTTTCAAGATCCACTCTGTTCTTGGTTTTCAAGAATTTGACTATAATGGATCTAGATGTGCATCTCTTTATCTTACTTGCAGATCACTGAGATTCTTGGATATGCGGATTAATGGGGTTTTAAAAATGAAATTTGGAAAGTTTTCAGTAATTATTTCTTAAATGGATTTTCTGCCCTGTTCTGTCTCTCCCGTCGAACTATTTGTTGCTATGCTTGATAGTGTCCTACAGGTCTCTGAGACTCTTTATTTTCCTTCATTCTTTTTTTGTTGTTGTTGTTCCTCAGATTGAATAGTCTTCATTTACCTATCTATAAATTTACTTATCCCTTCTTCTGCCAGAATAAATCTGTTGTTGAGATCCGATAGTAAATTTTTAATTCAATTATTTTATTTTCCAACTCTAAAATTACTATTTGAGTCTCATTTCTTATAATTTTTTCTCTTTATTGAAATTCTTTATTTGATGAGATATTATTGCTAGACTTCCATTTAGTTATTTATGCATGGTTGCCTGTAGTTTTTGAAACATATTTTTTTTTTTCTTTTATTGTAATTATTATTATTATTATTATTATTATTATTATACTTTAGGTTTTATGGTACATGTGCCCAATGTGCAGGTAAGTTACATATGTATACATGTGCCATGCTGGTGCACTGCACCCACCAACTTGTCATCTAGCATTAGGTATATTTCCCAATGTTATCCCTCCCCCCTCCCCCCAACCCACAACAGTCCCTGAAGTGTGATGTTCCCCTTCCTGTGTCCATGTGTTCTCATTGTTCAATTCCCACCTATGAGTGAGAATATGTGGTGTTTGGTTTTTTGTTCTTGCGATAGTTTACTGAGAATGATGATTTCCAATTTCATCCATGTCCCTACAAAGGACATGAACTCATCATTTCTTATGGCTGCATAGTATTCCATGGTGTAGATGTGCCACATTTTCTTAATCCAGTCTATCATTGTTGGACATTTGGGTTGGTTCCAAGTCTTTGCTATTGTGAATAATGCGGCAATAAACATACGTGTGCATGTGTCTTTATAGCAGCATGATTTATAGTCCTTTGGGTATATACCCAGTAATGGGATGGCTGGGTCGAATGGAATTTCTAGTTCTAGATCCCTGAGGAATCGCCACACTGACTTCCACAAGGGTTGAACTAGTTTACAGTCCCACCAACAGTGTAAAAGTGTTCCTATTTCTCCACATCCTCTCCAGCACCTGTTGTTTCCTGACTTTTTAATGATCGCCATTCTAACTGGTGTGAGATGGTATCTCATTGTGGTTTTGATTTGCATTTCTCTGATGGCCAGTGATGGTGAGCATTTTTTCATGTGTCTTTTGGCTGCATAAATGTCTTCTTTTGAGAAGTGTCTGTTCATGTCCTTCGCCCACTTTTTGATGGGGTTGTTTGTTTTTTTCTTGTAAATTTGTTGGAGTTCATTGTAGATTCTGGATATTAGCCCTTTGTCAGATGAGTAGGTTGCGAAAATTTTCTCCCATTTTGTAGGTTGCCTGTTCACTCTGATGGTAGTTTCCTTTGCTGTGCAGAAGCTCTTTAGTTTAATTAGATCCCATTTGTCAATTTTGGCTTTTGTTGCCATTGCTTTTGGTGTTTTAGACATGAAGTCCTTGCCCATGCCTATGTCCTGAATGGTATTGCCTAGGTTTTCTTCTAGGGTTTTTATGGTTTTAGGTCTAACATTTAAGTCTTTAATCCATCTTGAATTGATTTTTGTATAAGGTGTAAGGAAGGGATCCAGTTTCAGCTTTCTACATATGGCTAGCCAGTTTTCCCAGCACCATTTATTAAATAGGGAATCCTTTCCCCATTTCTTGTTTTTCTCAGGTTTGTCAAAGATCAGATGGTTGTAGATATGTGGCATTATTTCTGACGGCTCTGTTCTGTTCCATTGATCTATATCTCTGTTTTGGTACCAGTACCATGCTGTTTTGGTTACTGTAGCCTTGTAGTATAGTTTGAAGTCAGGTAGCGTGATGCCTCCAGCTTTGTTCTTTTGGCTTAGGATTGACTTGGCGATGTGGGCTCTTTTTTGGTTCCATATGAACTTTAAAGTAGTTTTTTCCAATTCTGTGAAGAAAGTCATTGGTAGCCTGATGGGGATGGCATTGAATCTGTAAATTACCTTGGGAAGGATGGCCATTTTCATGATATTGATTCTTCCTACCCATGAGCATGGAATGTTCTTCCATTTGTTTGTATCCTCTTTTATTTCCTTGAGCAGTGGTTTGTAGTTCTCCTTGAAGAGGTCTTTCACATCCCTTGTAAGTTGGATTCCTAGGTATTTGATTCTCTTTGAAGCAATTGTGAATGGGAGTTCACTCATGATTTGGCTCTCTGTTTGTCTGTTATTGATGTATAAGAATGCTTGTGATTTTTGCACATTGATTTTGTATCCTGAGACTTTGCTGAAGTTGCTTATCAGCTTAAGGAGATTTTGGGCTGAGACAATGGGGTTTTCTAGATATACTATCATGTCATCTGCAAACAGGGACAATTTGACTTCCTCTTTTCCTAACTGAATACCCTTGATTTCCTTCTCCTGCCTAATTGCCCTGGCCAGAACTTCCAACACTATGTTGAATAGAAGTGGCGAGAGAGGGCATCCCTGTCTTGTGCCAGTTTTCAAAGGGAATGCTTTCAGTTTTTGCCCATTCAGTATGATATTGGCTGTGGGTTTGTCATAAATAGCTCTTATTATTTTGAGATACGTCCCATCAATTCCTAATTTATTGAGAGTTTTTAGCATGAAGGGTTGTTGAATTTTGTCAAAGGCCTTTTCTGCATCTATTGAGATAATCATGTGGTTTTTGTCTTTGGTTCTGTTTATATGCTGGATTACATTTATTGATTTGCGTATATTGAACCAGCCTTGCATCCCAGGGATGAAGCCCACTTGATCATGGTGGATAAGCTTTTTGATGTGCTGCTGGATTCTGTTTGCCAGTATTTTATTGAGGATTTTTGCATCAATGTTCATCAAGGATATTGGTCTAAAATTCTCTTTTTTTGTTGTGTCTCTGCCAGGCTTTGGTATCAGGATGATGCTGGCCTCATAAAATGAGTTAGGGAGGATTCCCTCTTTTTCTATTGATTGGAATAGTTTCAGAAGGAATGGTACCAGCTCCTCCTTGTACCTCTGGTAGAATTCGGCTGTGAACCCATCTGGTCCTGGACTTTTTTTGGTTGGTAAGCTATTGATTATTGCCATAATTTCAGCTCCTGTTATTGGTCTATTCAGAGATTGAACTTCTTCTTGGTTTAGTCTTGGGAGGGTGTATGTGTTGAGGAATTTATCCATTTCTTCTAGATTTTCTAGTTTATTTGCATAGAGGTGTTTGTAATATTCTCTGATGGTAGTTTGTATTTCTGTGGGATCGGTGGTGATATCCCCTTTATCATTTTTTATTGCATCTATTTGATTCTTCTCTCTTTTTTTCTTTATTAATCTTGCTAGCGGTCTATCAATTTTGTTGATCCTTTCAAAAAACCAGCTCCTGGATTCATTGATTTTTTGAAGGGTTTTTTGTGTCTCTATTTCCTTCAGTTCTGCTCTGATTTTAGTTATTTCTTGCCTTCTGCTAGCTTTTGAATGTGTTTGCTCTTGCTTTTCTAGTTCTTTTAATTGTGATGTTAGGGTGTCAATTTTGGATCTTTCCTGCTTTCTCTTGTGGGCATTTAGTGCTATAAATTTCCCTCTACACACTGCTTTGAATGCATCCCAGAGATTCTGGTATGTTGTGTCTTGGTTCTCGTTGGTTTCAAAGAACATCTTTATTTCTGCCTTCATTTCGTTATGTACCCAGTAGTCATTCAGGAGCAGGTTGTTCAGTTTCCACGTAGTTGAGCGGTTTTGAGTGAGATTCTTAATCCTGAGTTCTAGCTTGATTGCACTGTGATCTGAGAGACAGTTTGTTACAATTTCTGTTCTTTTACATTTATTGAGGAGAGCTTTACTTCCAAGGATATGGTCAATTTTGGAATAGGTGTGGTGTGGTGCTGAAAAAAATGTATATTCTGTCGATTTGGGGTGGAGAGTTCTGTAGATGTCTATTAGGTCTGCTTGGTGCAGAGCTGAGTTCAATTCCTGGGTATCCTTGTTGACTTTCTGTCTCGTTGATCTGTCTAATGTTGACAGTGGGGTGTTAAAGTCTCCCATTATTAATGTGTGGGAGTCTAAGTCTCTTTGTAGGTCACTCAGGACTTGCTTTATGAATCTGGGTGCTCCTGTATTGGGTGCATATATATTTAGGATAGTTAGCTCTTCTTGTTGAATTAATCCCTTTACCATTATGTAATGGCCTTCTTTGTCTCTTTTGATCTTTGTTGGTTTAAAGTCTGTTTTATCAGAGACTAGGATTGCAACCCCTGCCTTTTTTTGTTTTCCATTTGCTTGGTAGATCTTCCTCCATCCTTTTATTTTGAGCCTATGTGTGTCTCTGCACGTGAGATGGGTTTCCTGAATACAGCACACTGATGGGTCTTGAGTCTTTATCCAATTTGCCAGTCTGTGTCTTTTAATTGGACCATTTAGTCCATTTACATTTAAAGTTAATATTGTTATGTGTGAATTTGATCCTGTCATTATGATGTTAGCTCGATGTTTTGCTCGTTAGTTGATGCAGTCTCTTCCTAGTCTCAATGGTCTTTACATTTCGGTATGATTTTGCAGTGGCTGGTACCGGTTGTGCCTTTCCATGTTTAGCGCTTCCTTCAAGAGCTCTTTTAGGGCAGGCCTGGTGGTGACAAAATCTCTCAGCATTTGCTTGTCTGTAAAGTATTTTATTTCTCCTTCACTTATGAAGCTTAGTTTGGCAGGATATGAAATTCTGGGTTGAAAATTCTTTTCTTTAAGAATGTTGAATATTGGCCCCCACTCTCTTCTGGCTTGTAGGGTTTCTGCCGAGAGATCCGCTGTTAGTCTGATGGGCTTCCCTTTGATGGTAACCCGTCCTTTCTCTCTGGCTGCCCTTAACATTTTTTCCTTCATTTCAACTTTGGTGAATCTGACAATTATGTGTCTTGGAGTTGCTCTTCTCGAAGAGTATCTTTGTGGCGTTCTCTGTATTTCCTGAATCTGAATGTTGGCCTGCCTTGCTAGATTGGGGAAGTTCTCCTGGATAATATCCTGCAGAGTGTTTTCCAACTTGTTTCCATTCTCCCCATCACTTTCAGGTACACCAATCAGACGTAGATTTGGTCTTTTCACATAGTCCCACATTTCTTGGAGGCTTTGCTCGTTTCTTTTTATTCTTTTTTCTCTAAACTTCCCTTCTCGCTTCATTTCATTCATTTCATCTTCCAGGGCTGATACCCTTTCTTCCATTTGATCGCATCGGCTCCTGAGGCTTCTGCATTCTTCACGTAGTTCTCGAGCCTTGGTTTTCAGCTCCATCAGCTCCTTTAAGCACTTCTCTGTATTGGTTATTCTAGTTATACATTCTTCTAAATTTTTTTCAAAGTTTTCAACTTCTTTGCCTTTGGATTGAATATCCTCCCGTAGCTCGGAGTAATTTGATCGTCTGAAGCCTTCTTCTCTCAGCTCGTCAAAGTCATTCTCCGTCCAGCTTTGTTCCGTTGCTGGTGAGGAACTGCGTTCCTTTGGAGGAGGAGAGGTACTCTGGTTTTTAGAGTTTCCAGTTTTTCTGCTCTGTTTTTTCCCCATCTTTGTGGTTTTATCTACTTTTGGTCTTTGATTATGGTGATGTACAGATGGGTTTTTGGTGTGGATGTCCTTTCTGTTAGTTTTCCTTCTAACAGACAGAACCCTCAGCTGCAGGTCTGTTGGAGTACCTGGCCGGCCGTGTGAGGTGTCAGTCTGCCCCTGCTGGGGGGTGCCTCCCAGTTAGGCTGCTCGGGGGTCAGGGGTCAGGGACCCACTTGAGGAGGCAGTCAGCCCGTTCTCAGATCTCCAGCTGCGTGCTGGGAGAACCACTGCTCTCCTCACAGCTGTCAGACAGGGACATTTAAGTCTGCAGAGGTTACTGCTGTCTTTTTGTTTGTCTGTGCCCTGCCCCCAGAGGTGGAGCCTACAGAGGCAGGCAGGCCTCCTTGAGCTGTGGTGGGCTCCACCCAGTTCAAGCTTCCAGGCTGCTTTGTTTACCTAAGCGAGCCTGGGCAATGGCGGGCGCCCCTCCCCCAGCCTCGCTGCCGACTTGCTGCTTGATCTCAGACTGCTGTGCTAGCAATCAGCAAGACTCCGTGGGCGTAGGACCCTCTGAGCCAGGTGCGGGCTATACTCTCCTGGGGCACCGTTTCCTAAGCCCGTCGGAAAAGCACAGTATTCGGGTGGGAGTGGCCCGATTTTCCAGGTGCCGTCTGTCACCCCTGGAAGGGGAACTCCCTGACCCCTTGCGCTTCCCGAGTGAGGCAATGCCTCGCCCCTGCTTCGGCTGGCGCACGGTGCACTCACCCACTGACCTGCGCCCACTGTCTGGCACTCCCTCGTGAGATGAACACGGTACCTCAGATGGAAGTGCAGAAATCACCCGTCTTCTGCGTCGCTCGCGCTGGGAGCTGTAGACCGGAGCTGTTCCTATTCGGCCATCTTGGCTCCTCCCCCTGAAACATATTTTTAATAGCTGATTTAAAATATTTGTTTAGGCCAGTTGCTGTGGCTTACACCTGTAATCCCAGCACTTTGGGAGGCTGAGGCGGGAGGATCACTTGAGGTCTGGAGTTCAATACCAGCTGGCCAACGTGGTGAAACGCCATCTCTACTAAAAATACAAAAATTAGCCGGGCATGGAGGTGCGTGCCTGTAGTCCCATCTACTCAAGAGACTGAGGCAGGAGAATCACTTGAACCCAGTAGCTGGTTGTTACAGTGAGCTGAGATCATACCACCACACTCCAGCTTAAGTGACAGAGTGAGACTCTGTCTCAGAAAAAAAAAAAAAAAAAAAAAAAAAAGTTTGGTAAATTCATCATCTGGCCTGCTCAGGGTTACTTTCTGTTGGCTTTTTTTTTTTTTTTTTTTTTTTTTTTGCTATGAGCTATACTTTCCTGATTCATTACATATATCATACTATTTTGTTGAAAGCTGAACATTGGCCAGGTGCAGTGGCTCACACCTGTAACCCTAGCACTTTGGGAGGCCAAGGCAGAAGGACTGCTTGAACTCAGGAGTTCAAGACCTGCCTGGACAACATAGAGAGACCTCATCTCTACAAAGATTAATAAAATTAGCTAGGCTAGGTGATATGCACCTGTAGTCTTGGCTAATCTGGTGGCTGAGGTGGGAAGATCACTTAAGCACAGTATGTGAAAGGAGATCATGCCACTGCACTCCAACCTGGGTAACAGAGTGAGACCCTGTCTCACAAAAACAAATAAATAAACAAATAAAAGAAAAAGGAAAAGAAAACTGAACATTATAAATAATATAATGTGGGTACTCTGGAAATCAATCTTATTACCCAGATTTGTTGATTCTGTGTTTTTTGTTGTAGTTCTTGCTGCTACTACCGTTTGTTTTCTACCTTAAGTTCTGTGATACATGTGCAGAATGTGTAAGTTTGTAACATAGGTATACATGTGTCATGGTGGTTTGCTGCACCTATTGACCTATCCTCTAAGTTTCTTCCCCTCGCCCCTGCCAGCCCACTCCCAGACTGGCCCCAGTGTGTGATGTTCCCCTCCCTGTGTCCATGTGTTCTCATTGTACAACTCCCACTTATGAGTGAGAACATGTGGTGTTTCTGTTCCTGTGTTAGTTTGCTGAGGATGATGGCTTCCAGCTTCATCCATGTCTCTGCAAAGGACATTGATCTCATTCCTTTTTATGGCTGCGTAGTATTCCATGGTGTACATGTACCACATTTTCTTTATATAGTCTACCATTGATGGGCATTGAGTTGGTCCCATGACTCAGCTATTGTAAATAGTGCTGCAATAAACATATGTGTGCATGTGTCTTTAGAGCAGAATGATTCATATTCCTTTGGGTATATACCCAGTAATAGGATTGCTGGGTCAAATGGTATTTCTGGTTCTAGATCTTTGAGGAATTGCCATACTGTCTTCCACAATGGTTGAACTAATTTTCATTCTCATCAATAGTGTAAAAGTGGTCTTATTTCTCCACAGCCTTACCAGCATCCATTGCTTCTTGACTTTTTAATAATTGCCATTCTGACTCCAGTGAGACTGTATCTTATTGTGGTTTTGATTTGCATTTGTCTAGTGATCAGTGATATTGAGCTTTTCTTCATATGTTTGTTGGCTGCATAAATGTCTTCTTTTGAGAAGCGTCTGTTTATTTCCTTTGCCCACTTTTTGATGTTTATTTTTCTTGTAAATCTTTCTAAGTTCCTTTTAAGCTCTGCATATTAGACCTTTGTCAGATGGATAGATTGCAAACATTTTCTCATATTCTGTAGGTTGCCTGTTCACTCCGATGACAGTTTCTTTTGTTGTGCAAAAGCCTTCTAGTTTAATTAGATCCCATTTGTCAATTTTGGCTTTTATTGCAATTGTTTTTGGTGTTTTAGTCATGAAGCCTTTGCCCATGCCTATGTCCTGACTAGTATTGCCTTGGTTTTCTTCTAGGGTTTTTATGGTTCTAGGTTTTACATTTAAGTCTCCAATCCATCTTGAGTTAATTTTTGTATAACGTGTAAGGAAGAGGTCCAGTTTCAGTTTTCTGTATGTGGCTATTCAGTTTTCCCAGCCCCATTTGTTAAATAGGAGATTCTTTCTCCATTGCTTGTTTTTGTCAAGTTTGTCAAAGATCAGATGGTTGTAGATGTGTGGTGTTATTTCTGAGGTCTCTATTCTGTTCCATTGGTCTATATTTCTGTTTTGGTACCAGTACCATGCACCCTAACTCATTTTATGAGTAAATGGTAGAGATACAACAATAAAAGAAAACTTCAGGCAAATATCCCTGAAGAACATTGATGCAAAAATCCTTAATAAAATACTGGTAAACCATATCCAGCAACACATCAAAAAGCTCATTCACCACAATCAAGTCAGCTTCATCCTTGGGTTGCAAGGCTGGTTCAACATATGCAAATCAATAAGTGTAATCCATCACATAAACAGAACCAAAGACAAAACACACATAGTTATCTAAATAGACGCAGAAAAGGCCTTTGATAAAATTCAACAATCCTTCATGTTAAAAACTCTCAATAAAATAAGTGTTGATGGAACATACCTCAAAATAATAAGAGCCGTTTATGACAAATCCACAGCCAATATCATGCTGAATGAGCAAAAGCTGGAAACATTCCCCTTGAAATCTGGTGCAAGACAAGGATGTCCTCTTACACCACTCCTATTCAACATAATATTGGAAGTTCTGGTCATGGCAGTCAGGCAAGAGAAAGAAAGCGTATTCAAATAGGAAGAGAGGGAGTTAAATTGTCTCTGTTTGCAGATGACATGATTTTATATTTAGAAAACCCCATCATTCTCAGCCCCAAAACTCCTTAAACTGATAAGCAATTTCAACAAAGTCTCAAGATACAAAATCAATGTGCAAAAGTCACAGGCATTGCTTTACAGCAACAATAGCCAAGCAGAGAGCCCAATCATAATGAACTCCCTTTCACAATTGCTACAAAAAGAATAAAATACCTAGGAACGCAGCCAAAGAGGGATGTGAAGGACCTTTTCAAGGAGAACTACAAACCACTGCTAAAGGAAATAAGAGAGGACACAAACAAATGGAAAAACATTCTATCTTCCTGGATAGGAAGAATAAATATCATGAAAATGGCCATACTGCCCAAAGTAATTTATAGATTCAATGTTATTCCTATCAAATTACCATGGACATTTTTCACAGAATTATTAAAAAAACTTTAAATTTCAAATGAAATAAAAGAAGACCCCATATAGCCAAGACAATCCTAAGGAAAAAGAACAAAGCTGGAGGCATCACACTACCTGACTTCAAACTATACTAAAAGGCTACAGTAAACAAAACAGCATGGTACTGGTACCAAAATAGTGACTATCTTTGACTGATAGTTTAAGTCTGTATTTTTGGTTGTATGCAACCCCAGAAGCCTCTGTCCATCTAGCTTTGTTGTCAGCTAATAACAAAACGGCATAGTCCTTAATGCCTTGAGCCAATAACCATCTCATCATTTGCCAAAAGCTTTATATTTATATTGATGTAGATATTCAAAGCTTCACATGTGTACCATAATCCAGGTGTGGTACCATAATCTCTATTTCTTTTACACTCTCACTTATATTTCCTTTGTGTGTGTCCCACATTTTATTTTGTAGAATTACAAAGTATAGGTGAAAGGTAGTCTTCTGGACCTTACCAGTGTGGGGGAGTAGATTTCTAGTGACAGGTTTACTCTAGCATTCCAATCTCCCTAAGATTTGAATTTCTTCCTTACATTAAACCAGTAAAGATCTATCATCTTCAATTTACCAACAGTGGGCAATATGTTTATACGTGCTTCACTCAACCAGTCAACTAAGCTGCTAGCACCTTTTCTAATTCACTGACCTGCAACATTAAATGGAGAGTTTCTACTTAGTGGATTTATATCAATAAATTTAGCTTAATCCAATTTTATGTTTCTTGCATCATTCAATCCTATATTTATAATATCTATTCCCACATGTTTTCTGGATTTCTGTTTTTATAATTAGAAAACTCAAGTAGTACATTTGGAATACAATGCAGTTGCTCATGGGTCACACTTTATACCTCACCTTTAGGAGCCTATTGGGACTTGAGTCTAGTTATGAGTCTAGAAGCAAAGAAAGTTGGTGGGCATGAATCCTAAAGACAATCAGTATTGTCCTGCTTAGCACCTGCCTCAGGGAAGACCATTATCGTTTCCTTAGGCAATTCTGGGTTAATTCCTCAGACAGAGATGAAGACTGTTAACACTGTGGGTAGAGAGACCACTACCAATGGGAATGGAGTAAACCCTGCCACTGGAGGTGGTGAAGCCACCTCTGCTGGCAAAAAAAGTTTCATCAGAATTTAGAAACTCAATGTTCTAGTTTAATTAGGGTCTTCTCACACATCTACATCTCAAATTATAGGATTCCATCCTTTTCCAACCAATGCCCTCACTTCAACAGTAGATACCTTGCAAAGCTAAGAGTTCAACTTTTGTTTTAACTTAGCATCTTAGCATATATCATTAAGAGAATTTGTGTTTGATTTTCAGAAATTTCAACCCTGTGGCTACAGAAGAGAAGATTTCCTCTCACGGCAGACATGGAAGATTTTGGACTATTCTTGTTAATCCAGAGACAAAAATTGTCTTATCCTTTTCTTTCATCATTTTTTCCAGCAACATTAGAGCCAACCAACCAACATCATTATACTCTTTACTTTTCCATAAATGTTTGAAATATTGTTTACAGATTCACCAACTTCCTTGCCTTGAACAAGTGCTTGATTAGAAGTATCATATCCAATGCAGATATTTTGCAAATACCTCTAAACAGATCAAGACATGAATGACCAATGCTTTGTCTACCATTGAAAGTAGAGGCTTTAACATTTTTAGGTCTAATCGGATTAGAGAACCAATTCCAGAAACCTAGAAACCAATTAAGAAAGCTCATCCTTAAATATTTCCTACTCTACAATCCACCCTGATACCAAAATTTGTATCAGTCAGGGCTTTCCAGAGACAGAACCAACAGATGATAGTAAGATAGATAGATAGATAGATACATAGATAGATAGATAGATGGATGAATGAGGGGATCTATTAGGTAAATTAAATCACACAATTATGGAGGCAAAGAAATACCATGATAGGCTTTCTGCAAGCTAGAGAACCAGGGATGCTAGTAACATGGCTTAGTCCATCTAAAAATTATCAGAACCAGAGAAGCCAATGGTGTAACTCTCGGTCCAAGGCCGAAGGTTTAAGAACCCAGGAGGCCACTGGTGCAAGTCTTTGATTCCAAAGGCCTGAAGTTCTGATGTCCAAGAGCAGGACAGGAAGAGTGTCTCAGCTTTAAAAATAAAAGAAATTCACCTTTCCTCTAAATTTTGTTCTATCTGCACCCTTAGCCATTTGAACGGTGCCCATCCACATTAAGGACAATCTTCCTTACTCAGTCCAGTGATTCAAGCACCGATCTCTTCGGGAAAGACCCTACAGATATGCCTAGAAATAATGCTTTACCAGCAGTCTGTTTATCCCTTAATCTAGTCAAGTTGACATATGAAATTAGCCATCCTAGGAGATGTTTGGACCCATTTTTCATTTTTTAAATAATTAAAATACAAGTTTAGTAAACCTGTGTGATCAAAATGGCTTCTAGCCATGGTATGATATTCCCTCATTATCTATTTAGTTCATCAATGTCTTTAAAATATTTGAAATATTTTTAGCAAATTGATTTAGTGTTATTTGTTTATAGTGAGAAAGTTGGTTTTATTAGGTCACATACCATTAATGGAAATTAGGAGCTCTTATTTTACTGCCTCTTTGCTGATCTTTCTCTACTCTTAAATTATAAATCCTTCTATGACAGACAAGACACACTCCAAATTCTAAAAAGGATTTATTCTAGTTTTATTTCTCATTTATGTATTCATAACATATTCTCATCATTGAGATCTTAGATATTCCACAGTACACCAAGGGACCTAATTTCTCTCTTGTAGAAGTTTGTCTATCAAATGTAATACACGTTGGGGGAGTTGTGGCATCAGGTGAGAAGTCAGCATTGGCAGTCAGGGCAAGATATATAATCTATCTTCTGTCAAATAGCAGAACTAGATTTTTCTGCAAACATAACTCCTCAATTCTGCTTATTCATTTAAAGTTCCATCACTTTGAGCTCTCTTTGTGCTCTGGCTCATACTAATTGTAGATCAACCTCGGATCATATATGCTCACTTTTTGTAATTTCTTGAAATCGTTCCTAATGACTTCAATATTCATCTTAATTCTTTCAGAATTAACAAACTTTAATTTTATTGCTATCATCATTCTGTATGGGCTTCTTATTAATATTGTTCTATACTAGACAATATTATGGCAAGGTATTTTTTTCTCTTTCCACCAAACAAGAAATTCAGTATGATAAAGTTATAATACTAAACTACAATTCTAACACAGTCTCCTTAAAAAATGAAACTCTTCAGTCTTCTAATTTCCAAAATTAATAAAAGTGTATTTTATTTATTCCATCTATTATTATTTTCAATACATTTTATGTCTTTAATTAATATTTCTATCTCAACATACTATCACTTTGTCTTAATTTAAAAACCAGTCTTCTTTATATCCTTTGTACTTAAAACATTGACATGTACCAGATGTTATGTAAAGTATTTTTTATGCTGTTAGCACTTTTTATTCTCTACACATATGAAGAATGTGTGTGTCCTGGCTATTTGGTAGGTGCTGCTTTTTAATAATTTTCTATGTCTGTATTAAGTTGTCTGAATAAAGTGTTTAGGAAATGTACATGCTCACAGTGCATACTATTAGGTGCCAAGTCCACCCTTAGATATTATGGGTTGATTTTGGTTTGCGTGGTTTTTGTTTGCTTTGGGGGTTATTTATGCACTGAAGTCTGCTAGTAATTTATGAAGAAATTGGTAACAGGTGGCAGATCATGTTGACCTTTTAGTATGTGATACATATAGTTATTAAGGAAACATGTTATTTATAGGGTAAAGATAAATTCAATTTTACATAAGTCAACAACTTGATGAAATATTAAAAAACCATAATTCATCAAGCTATAATTCCATATAGAATATAATATTACATGTGAGAAAACACTATTCATTTTATGCATATAGTAGGTAAAAGGTTTATTGAATAATGCAGGTTAGATAATAATACTGAGTTTTATTTGACCATTGCCTCACAATCTTCATACCCTATTATAGGTTATGAAGTTCCCAAGTGAAATTCAAATTGAATGCCAATAATAAAATTTGAATTTGAGAGGAAAGCAAGTGATTTTTTACTTCTCTCCTTTTTGCTCTTTCTGATATGAAAAATAGCTTATGCATGCTGGGTTTAATACTTAGGTGATGGGTTGACAGGTGCAGCAAACCACAATGGCGCACATTTACCTATGTAACAAACCTGCACATCCTGCACATGTATCCCGGAACTTAACATAATAATATATGTATTCAAAGCATATCTACATATTTAGAGCAAACTGACTGTTCCAGATGTAGCAATCATCCATTTCTGACCGGGACACCTTTAGAGAATATTATTAGGTAGCTTAGTTTTGTATATTGCAATAGTAATGAGATATATTTTTGATAAGTTAGAAGTGAACCAAAAGACTAAAATAAAATAGACCAACTGAGGCAATTTGAAATTCTATAATAAACAATAATTATAGAAAATTTACAATATATTTATCTGTTTTGCATGGTATTTCTAATATAACCTCTGAAAAGCACAAGAAATTTATTTGTAGAAATGAGCAGTTGTATGTGCCCTAAACTAATTTATGAAACAGTGCTATATATATTTAATTTTTTATATTAATGTATTTATAATAACTTTCTCCTAATCCATAAAAGATAAGAAAAAAAAGAAGTACCACTATATTTTCATGTCATATTGGTTTATGCCCTTCAAAATATTGTATGCTATTATGTCATATTAAAATGATATATTACATGCATCCTACCCTGAATGTCATTTTAAACTTATTGAATAAGAACAATTTCTTAAAAGAAAGAGAAACAATATGAAATATGATAACAAAAGTAACAATTTATAATACACATTTTGAATTATTTGGTATATCTAAGCCCGGCCAAGTTTTAAGATATTTAAAGATTTTTAAAGTGATTCTGAACTTCCTGCACTAAGTAATTTAAGATTCTAGTAGAAGATGGATATAGTTGCTACATTCCTATGTTATGGTTATATGTCACTGAAATAATCGGGTGCTTCTGAGGAACTTAGGGCAGTCCATGACTATGTGGAAATCATAGATTCCTCAGCCGTTCTTTATTCTACTTATTTAATTGCCCCATCCCTGTACTTATTCTCAAATTTAAACTTATGAACTCAAATTTAAATTTTTTTCACTTGTGACTTATAATTATATATTTGGTACATTTCTAGGTCATATAAAACAATAATTCAGATGTAGTAATTTATTCATATCCAGGTTACTATTGATAAATATCATCAGATGGCCTTGTTACTGTACTAAATGAAGAAGATCAATAGTTTTAGTAAAGTTGCTCAGTTACCTGAAAAACCGCATAAAAACACAATTACAACCAGTACAAATGAATCACCTTTTAATCAAAACTCAACCAAACCTTCAATGTGCATGTGCACGGGAATTAGAAATATCTTGGATTTCTAAGGATAATCATTTAAAATGAATATTCAGCCACACAATCAAGTAACACAAGTTACGCTAATACTATCACTATTCTTGACCAATGAAAATGTGGATATGCTGGGTTCCAAGATGGCCGAATAGGAACAGCTCCAGTCTACAGCTCCCACCATGAGCGACACAGGAGACGGGTGATTTCTGCATTTCTAACTGAGGTACCAGGTTCATCTCACTGGGGCTTGTCGGACAGAGGGGGCAGGACAGTGGGTGCAGCCCACTAAGCGTGAGTTGAAGCAGACCCGGAAGTGCAAAGGGTCAGGGAATACCCTTTCCTAGCTAGGGGAAGCTGTGACAGACGGCACCGGGAAAATTGGGTCACTCCCACCCTAATACTGTGCTTTTCCAACGGTCTTAGCAAATGGCACACCAGGAGATTATATCCTGTGCCTGGCTCAGAGGGTCCCACTCCCACAGAGCCTCGGTCATTGATAGCACAGCAGTCTGAGATCGAACTGCAAGGCAGCAGCAAGGCTGGGAGAGGGGCCCTGACCATTGCTGAGGCTTGAGTAGGTAAACAAAGTGGCTGGGAAACTAGGACTGGGTGGAGCCCACCGCAGCTCAAGGAGGCCTGCCTGCCTCTGTAGACTCCACTTTTTGGGGCAGGGCATAGCCAAAGGGCAGCAGAAACCTCTACAGACTTAAATGTCCCTGTCTGACAGCTTTGAAGAGAGTAGTGGTTCTCCCAGCACGGAGTTTGAGATCTGAGAATGGACAGACTGCCTCCTCAAGTGGGCCCCTGACCTCTGAGTACCCTAATTGGGGAGGCACTCCCCAGTAGAGGCAGACTGACACGCCACATGGCTGGGTACCCCTCTGAGACGAAGCTTCCAGAAGAATGATCAGGCAGCAACATTTGCTGTTTAGCAATATTCAATGTTCTGCAGCCTCTGCTGCTGATACCCAGGCAAACAGGGTCTGGAGTGGACCTCCAGCAAACTCCAACAGACCCGCAGCTGAGAGTCCTGACTGTTAGAAGGAAAACTAACAAACAGAAAGACATCCACACCAAAACCCCATCTGTATGTCACCATCATCAAAGACCAAAGGTAGATAAAACCACAAAGATGGGGAAAAAACAGAGCAGAAAAGATGAAAATTGTAAAAGTCAGAGCACTTCTCCACCTCCAAAGGAACACAGCTCCTTGCCAGCAATGGACCAAAGCTGGACGGAGAATGACTTTGATGAGTTGAGAGAAGAAGGCTTCAGATGATCAAACTTCTCCAAGCTAAAGGAGGAAGTTTGAACCCAATTCAAAGAAGCTAAAAACCTTGAAAAAAGATTAGACAAATGGCTAAATAGAATAACCAGTGTAGTGAAGTCCTTAAATGTCCTGATGGAGCTGAAAACCATGGCATGAGAACTACATGACGAATGCACAAGCTTCAGCAGCCGATTTCATCAACTAGAAGAAAGGGTATTAGTGATTGAAGATCAAATGAAGTGAGAAGAGAAGTGTAGAGAAAAAAGAATAAAAAGAAACAAACAAAGCCTCCAAGAAATATGGGACTATGTGAAAAGACCAAATCTACGTCTGATTGGTGTACCTGAAAGTGATGGGGAGAATGGAACTAAGTTGGAAAACACTCTGCAGGATATTATCCAGGAGAACTTCCCCAACTTAGCAAGGCAGGCCAACATTCAAATTCAGGAATTATAGAGAATGCCACAAAAATACTCCTCGAGAAGACCAACGCCAAGACACATAATTGTCAGATTCACCAAAGTTGAAATGAGGAAAAAATGTTAAGGGCAGCCAGAGAGAAAGGTTAGGTTACCCACAAAGGGAAGCCCATCAGACTAACAGTGGCTCTCTCGGCAGAAACTCTACAAGCCAGAAAAAAGTGGCGGCCTATATTCAACATTCTTAAAGAAAAGACTTTTCAACCCAGAATTTCGTATCCAGCCAAACTAAGCTTCATAAGTGAAGGAGAAATGAAATCCTTTACAGACAAACAAATGCTGAGAGATTTTGTCACCACCAGGCCTGCCTTACAAGAGCAAGGAAGCACTAAACATAGAAAGGAACAACCTGTACCAGTCACTGCAAAAACATGCCAAATTGTAAAGACCATCAATGCTAGGAAGAAATTACATCAACTAATGAGCAAAATAACCAGCTAACATCATAATGACAGGATCAAATTCATACATAACAATATTAACCTTAAATGTAAATGGGCTAAATTGCTCCAATTAAAAGACACAGACTGGCAAATTGGATAAAGAGTCAAGACCCACCTGTGTGCTGTATTCAGGAGACCCATCTCAAGTGCAGAGACACACATAGGCTCAAAATAAAGGGATGGAGGAAGATCTACCAAGCAAATGGAAAACAAAAGAAGGCAAGGGTTGCAATCCTAGTTTCTGATAAAACAGACTTTAAACCAACAAAGATCAAAAGAGACAAAGAAGACCATTTCGTAATGGCAAAGGGATCAATTCAACAAGAAGAGTTAACTATCCTAAATATATATGCACCCAATACAGGAACACCCAGATTCATAAAGCAAGACCTCAGAGACCTACAAAGAGACTTAGACTCCCATGCAATAATAATGGGAGACTTTAACACCCCACTGTCAACATTAGACAGATCAATGAGACAAAAAGTTTACAAGGATATCCAGGAATTGAACTCAGCTCTGCACCAAGCAGACCTAATAGACATCTACAGAACTCTCCACCCCAAATCAACAGAATATACATTCTTCTCAGCACCACATCACACTTATTCCAAAATTGACTTCATAGTTGGAAGTAAAGCACTCCTCCACAAATGTGAAAAAACAGAAATTATAACAGACTGTCTCTCAGACCACAATGCAATCAAACTAGAACTCAGGATTAAGAAACTCACTCAAAACCACTCAACTACATGGAAACTGAACAACTTGCTCCTGAATGACTAGTGGATACATAACGAAATGAAGGCAGAAATAAAGATGTTCTTTGAATCCATCAAGAACAAAGACACAACATACCAGAATCTCTGGGACACATTTAAAGTAGTGTGTAGGGGGAAATTTATAGCACTAAATGTCCACAAGAGAAAACAGGAAAGATCTAAAATTGACACCCTAACATTACAATTAAAAGAACTATAGTAGCAAGAGCAAACATGTGCAAAAGCTAGCAGAAGGCAAGAATAACTAAGGTCAGAGGAGAATTGAAGGAGATGGAGACACAAAAACCCCTCAAAAAATCATTGAATCTAGGAGCTGGTTTTTTGAAAAGATCAACAAAATTGATAGACCGCTAGCAAGACTAATAAAGAAGAAAAGAGAGAAGAGTCAAAGAGACACAATAAAAAATGATAAATGGGAGATCACCGCCGATCCCACACAACTACAAACTACCATCAGAGAATACTATAAACACCTCTATGCAAATAAACTAGAAAATCTAGAAGAAATGGATAAATTGCTGGACACATACACCCTCCCAAGACTAAACAGGAAAAAGTTGAATCTCTGAATAGACCAATAACAGGATCTGAAATTGAGACAATATTTAATAGCCTACCAATCAAAAAAAGTCCAGGACCAGACGGATTCACAGCCATATTCTACCAGAGGTACAAGGAGGAGCTGGTACCATTCCTTCTGAAACTATTCCATTCAATGGAAAAAGAGGGAATTCTCCCTAACTCACTTTATGCGGCCAGCATCATCCTGATACCAAAGCCTGACAGAGACACAACAAGAAAAGAGAATTTTAAACCAATAACCCTGATGAATGTCAATGTAAAAATCCTCAGTAAAATACTGGCAAACCAAATCTAGCAGCACATCAAAAACTTATCCACCACGATCAAGTGGGTTTCATCCCTGGAATGCAAGGCTGGTTCGACATACACAAATCAATAAATGTAATCCAGCATATAAACAGAACCAAAGACAAAAACCACATGATTATCTCAATAGATGCAGAAAAGGCCTTTGACAAAATTCAACAGCCCTTCATGCTAAAAACTCTCAATAAATTAGGTATTGATGGGACGTATCTCAAAATAATACAAGCTGTTTATGACAGACCCACAGCCAATATTATACTGAATTGGCAAAAACTGGAAGCATTCCCTTTGAAAACTGGCACAAGACAGGGATGCCCTCTCTCACCACTTCTACTCAACATAGTGTTGGAAGTTCTGGCCAGGGCAATCAGGCAGGAGAAAGAAATAAAGGGTATTCAAATAGGAAAAGAGGAAGCCAAATTGTCCCTCTTTTTGCATATGACATGATTTTATATTTCGAAAACCGCATTGTCTCAGTCCAAAATCTCCGTAAGCTGATGAGCAACCTCAGCAAAGTCTCAGGATACAAAATCAATGCACAAAAATCACAAGCAATCTTATACACCAATAACAGACAAACAGAGAGCCAAATCATAAGTGAACTCCCATTCCCTATGCTTCACAGAGAATAAAATACCTAGGAATGCAAACTACAATGGATGTGAAGGAACTCTTCAAGGAGAACTACAAACCACTGCTCAATTAAATAAAAGAGGATACAAACAAATGGAAGAACATTCCATGCTCATGGGTAGGAAGAATCAATATCGTGAAAATGGCCATACTGCCCAAGGTAATTTAAAGATTCAATGCCATCCCCATCGAGCTACCAATGACTTTCTTCACAGAATTGGAAAAAACTACTTTAAAGTTCATGTGGAACCAGAAAAGAGCCCGCATTGCCAAGTCAATCCTTAGCCAAAAGAACAAAGCTGGAGGCATCACACTACCTGACTTCAAACTATACTACAAGGCAACAGTAACCAAAACAGCATGGTACCGGTACCAAAACAGAGATATAGACCAATGGAACAGAACAGAGCCCTCAGAAATAATGCCACACATCTATAACTATCTGATCCTTGAAAAACCTGACAAAAACAAGAAATGGGGAAAGGATTCCCTATTTAACAAATGGTGCTGGGAAAACTGGCTAGCCATATATAGAAAGCTGAAACTGGATCCCTTCCTTCACCTTATGCAAAAATTAATTCAAGATGGATTAAAGACTTAAATGTTAGACCTAAAACCATAAAAACTCTAGAAGAAAACCTAGGCAATACCATTCTGGACATAGGCATGGGCAAGGACTTCATGTCTAAAACATCAAAAGCAATGGCAACAAAAGCCAAAATTGAGAAATGGGATCTAATGAAACTAAAGAGCTTCTTCACAGCAAAAGAAACCACCATCAGAGTGAACAGGCAACCTACAGAATGGGAGAAAATTTTTGCAACCTACTCATCTGACAAAGGGCTAATATCCAGAATCTACAATGAACTCAAACAAATTTATAAGAAAAAAACAAACAACCCCATCAAAAAGTGGGTGGAGGATATGAACAGACACTTCTCAAAAGAAGACATTTATGCAGCCAAAAGACACATGAAAAAATGCTCATCATCACTGGCCATCAGAGAAATGCAAGTCGAAACCACAATGAGATATCATCTCACATCATTTAGAATGGCGATCATTAAAAAGTCAGGAAACAACAGGTGCTGGAGAGGATGTGGAGAAATAGGAACACTTTTGCACTGTTGGTGGGACTTTAAACTAGTTCAACCATTGTGGAAAACAGTGTGGCGATTCCTCAGGGATCTAGAACTAGAAATACCATTTGACCCAGCCATCCCATTACTAGGTATATACCCAAAGGATTATAAATCATGCTACTACAAAGACACATGCGCACGTATGTTTATTGCGGCACTATTCACAATAGCAAAGACTTGGAACCAACCCAAATGTCCAACAATGATAGACTGAATTAAGAAAATGTGGCACATATACACCATGGAATACTATGCAGCCATAAAAAAATGATGAGTTCATGTCCTTTGTAGGGACATGGATGAAACTGGAAACCATCATTCTCAGCAAACTATCGCCAGGACAGAAAACCAAACACCGCATGTTCTCACTCATAGGTGGGAACTGAACAATGAGAACACTTGGATACAGGAAGGGGAACATCACACACAGTGGCCTGTTGTGGGGTGGGGGTAGGGGGTAGGGATAGCATTAGGAGATATACCTAATGTAAATGAAGAGTTAATGAGTGCAGCACACCAACATGGCACATGTATACATATGTAACAAACCTGCACGTTGTGCACAAGTACCCTAGAACTTGAATATAATAATAATAATAATAAAAGAAAATGTGGATATTTGATTCTCCTGAATTATCAAAATGTAAACACTGATTAGAATATGCTTACTCTGACAAAAAACAAACATACTGGTATCAATGATTTACTCTAATCTTTTCAGCTCTTCCCTAATTTCCCATTTTTCTAAAACATCCCCTTTTAATTGCGATCTTGCAATTAATAATCATAAATTGAGCTTATTGATTATCAGCATGAATTAAAAACGATAATTAGTCACTGGAGTCTGGATGAACATAGAGCTATCTCCTAATAACCTAGTGGATATATTGGTGAATTCTGACAGCTAGAAAAATCATCATTAAACTATTTCTATGTCACATCATTTTTACTCTGGGGAAAGAAATACTTTTTAAATTACACCTGTAGTTGTATCAGTATTTTCTCATCATGACAGATTAACTTCAAAGTATATTGCAGAACAGTTCTCTGAGTGACCTTGACCTGACTCAGTTCCCCTCCCACCTGTTTTGCTTATAGTTCTGAAGAATAACTCTGGAATGTGCTAGTAATGCAATTTGATAAAAAATCTTTGAAAATGGGGAGGAACCGGTTGGAACAATCCAGGTTTTGTTCCATTCCCCACTAGAAACACGATATCCTTCAATTCTTTCTCCCAGTAGTTCATAAAACTTCAAGGGGTACTTCAGCTACGGTGCAAGTGAGGTTTACATAGATGAGACCTGTACCTCATGGGCAGCTTTTTGGAGCCTGGGGGTAGAGGGTCACAGTGAATCCTAGGCTTCTGTTGTCCCTTGCTGCCTGTCTATGAGTAATAAACCTGCTTCATGTAACTATTTCACCGGACTCAGACAGGTTTGGTAACCAGCACATGATGAATCTTTTTCACATATATCATGTGGAGAGTCTTTTAGACCTAGAATATAAGGACGGCTTTTAAAACTTAGAATGTAAGAGGCTCATGCCTCCACCACATATAGGCATACCATATCTGGAGTTGGATGTTGATGGCAAAAATTATTTCATAAAAATGCTGTCTAACAGTAGAAATAAAGCCACTTAATTTTCCAGAGAGGATAGATTCACAATTTTTTGCAGGCTTATTATTCATTGTATTTCAAAGCCAGAGTTCCCAATCACAGTTTACTTAGCACAGAAAGTTCATCAATTTTTAAGTAATTAATAGTTTTACTTCATTTGATGGTCTCTCCCTTTGCTGTACATGCTCATTATTATGGTTGTCAATTATCTTCTTAACCGATGATTTTAATAAAGGTAGCTCTACTATTAGCAAATTGCTCAGAAGCTGCTAATAGCTCTCCAGAGAGCACTTGTCTCACCCTATATCTCCCACCTTATCAAAAGGTCACATTAATTATATCACCCTTACGGAGAGGAAATCAACATGTCAGTCAGACGGGCTCACAATTGTGCTGCAGGTAGAACATGAGGATTAAATCAGGTTTATTTAGTGTCCCAAAGTAGCCCATTTACATTTAGCTCTTGTAAATGCAATTAACACAAATGAAACAATAAATCACACTTAGGTTTATGAGTTTACTTTTTGACAAAAGGCTAATTTGCTATTCTTTTAATGTTTATAGTTACTCGTAAAATATTATAAGTCATCAGATGTTGGTTAAGAATCGTTTTTAAAAATCTTCGTAAAATGGCTCCAGAAGAGTAAGGGTTTCGTTGTGCTTGTAGAGATCTTTCGTTTATCATTTCAATTTTTTACTAATTATGAACATAAATTGATTTTTGATAACCTTCTCTCACTCTTATATGCTCTACATTCTTGGGATCACAGCTTAAGAACTAAATATGAGAAAAGCTAGGACACAGGCCAGGGAAACTGTATGAATTTGAATATCTCTAATTAATATTAATATGTATTACTTGGATAAGTAAATATTTTCTATCCACTTTTTTTATCAAGTGAGTTCTATGTGCCTGGGAGCCAATTTCCTATTCAACGTTCTTCTGCTACTAATACATTATCTTTCACACAAGAAACAATTATCCATTTGTTCATTTCACGAAGTATAGTCTTTAAATACTTATTAGTGATTTAAATTGAGAATAATGCCACAATTTATAATTATTTTTTCATACTTTGGGCACTTAAGTCATGGTCCCAGCAAAACAGATGGCACGCACATTTTAGGAAAATTTAAGGATTTAAAAAAAACTATCATTTACACAATTAGAAGTAGATATAGGAAAATAATAAAAGATAACACAGTGGTAACAGGTTTTGGGTATCTTAGCCCCTAAAGATGATAGGAGTTGAATAGGGCAAAAAGTAGTTTCAGAATGGAAAGTAGAGTCAATAGAAAGTCTCCCTTAAGAGGACCTGTGACTATCGGCTGGAATACAACCAATCCCAATAACTCAGCCAGGAGACAGTCAAGGGGTAAACATTCTCATATCACTCTCCTCTTTCCTGCCAATGTTGGATCCCTTTGTGGCAACACTTCTTAGAAGCAGAAGTCAAGGCAGACCACTGATGTAACACACATAGATCAGCTTCCTGGGGGTAAATAACAGGGTAGAGAATGGTCGATAATTAATCTGAAGAGTTAAAATGAAGATGTTGATTTTAGAGACTGAATTCATTAATTTCTAATTGTCAGCTGGGATGAAATAGGACACTGAACTGGAAAAATCTGATATGTGCAAAGTGTGGAAATAGGCAAAGGTATACGCATTCTTAAAAGAAAAAAAAGAAAAGGAGTGAAAAACTAAGAAAGCTACAATTTAAGAAGGAGTTTTAGACTCCCAAAGGATTGATATGTTTGGGAGAGAAGCAGTTTGGAAGCTCTGAGTAAGCAAGAGTAAAATGTAATATCAAGCCCACCAAATTGGAATCAGGGCTACTAAGGCAAATCTCTCTCAAGAACATCAGTCCTATGCTCTACCACTGGGGAAACCTGTCAAGTTACTAAACAGCTCTGAGCCTATTTATTTTCCTGATGTATAAATTAGTATCTAACAGGGTAAAGCCACAATTAGGACTGAGACATAAGAAGATGCAAATGAGAATTCTGAATTTAAAGTCCAAGTATAACAGCTAATCTTGATATGTACATATAAATATATTTAATTTTAAGTTTATATTTCTTGTCTATACACCAGTCTAGACTATGGTCTTCCAATATCCATTGCACATTTTAAAATCATAATTATTATTTATCTCAAAATCTGATAATTACAGGGCATAGTTACCCTAATTTTCACTTCCTTATAATTAACAATTATATCCTAGATTAAAAGATATACCATTAGTTTCTGATATCTTGAACCCAATTATAATTGCATTTTTATTCATAGTAAAATAATGTAATAATGTCTTTATCACTACAGTGAGCCATTCAACTTAAATTACTCATTTCTCCCTTAGCCACATGGAAAATCTCTTAGATTAATTCCTGTAAATACTTATTTAACTAAATTAAATTTTAAATATTTTATTTTTGATGAGATATACAATCAGAGGAACTAAAAAATAATTCCTGGACAAAAGTGGCTTTTCCACCAGGATCCCATTGAACCTGAAATAATTACCACTAGAATAATTCCTAGGGGTTAAATTACTATCTCTTAGAGAATCTTTTAACCTCAATATGTATTATTGAAGAACAGGTGCTCCAGTTAGACACATTAATGCTAAATTGATAATGATGTGTCAATACCATTACCTAGTAGTTCTTTCAATGTCATTACAAATGTCTTCTATTTTTGGACATGGAAAATATATGTCCAGTTTGAGGGATGTTAACAGGAATTGATGTTTCACAGATTGGTGGCAACTGATAATACACAAACTTTTTATAAATAAGGCTTCAGAATGAATAAACAATATCAAAGTATATATAGTCACAATGTATTCTGTTTATCAGAAAAATATTATGTAATGTATTGGCCATGAAAAGAGCATGTGTCATGAAAGCTGATTTTTGATAAGGGGCCTAGATTTTAATTGGTGCTTTTGCCTACACACTCAATATAACAATAATAACATTCAGACAAAAAAGCGGTACCATGTTTTTCAAAGAGGAATTCCACACTGAGAGATGAATCGATCCTCATTGACTCCTGTTATTTGCAAAATACATTCTTGGATTTTACTGGGAAGGGAATACTTGGAAGCTCAGTACAGTCTTTAAGAGAAAGTATTTTTAATATACAATACTTTGTTTCCAGCAGCAAAACTCACTATTAGCTTTGACCTTGGATCCTAATTTTTCAGATTTTTGTGGAGAGGATGGTGATAGTATACTTATGTTATTACTATATGAAATAAATGAATATACATTCTAATAGTAATAATAGCTATAATACTGCTTCAGTCAAGCCCTTTAAATAAATATATATTTAAATATATATTTTATATATATATATTTTTTAGAGACTGAATTTATCAATTTCAGTCTCTGTTAGGACTCATTGTTCTAATTAAGGAATAATTAGTATATAAGGAATAATCCAAATAATAATAGCTAATATCTAGAGAGTACTCATCTACAAGAACTAAAAATAATAATCCGAGTCCCAATACCCCACTTCGGGTTTTCTGTTTAAAATGACATTCTCCTGGTAGCGCAAGCCAGGAAACTTCTGAGAGACCTAGCGCTCCACTGTGGTTCTTGGTAGCCAGGTCCAGGCACTTCAATTAACTTCCAGAAGATGGCAGACCCTCCAGGAATGCCAGAGCAAGAAACTGATGTCTGACAACAGAGTGAGAGTTCAAAGATTCTTTGTAGCAGACACTGTGAATGAAGAACTTGAGGTTGCTAAGAGACTAAAAGCAAAATAAATTGTTTTAATTAAAAGCCTAGATCTTAGCTGGAGGAAGAGGAAAGGGTGTCTTCAATTGTGGTTCGAAAGGAGGTGTTCTCTTAACAAAAGAACCTAAAGTTGTGGGACAGCTGGCTAAACAGATGATTGGGTATGTTTGGGGCAATAAACCAAACTCTAAAAGAAGATGTGAAAGTTAACAAGCTGATGGTTACTGAAACCTTGGTCATTTCCAGAAAAACTTACCTGGTGATTCTAATGGACAGGTCCTGCAATAGCCCCATGCTGGTGGGCAGGCCCCAGGGGGCACTGACATTGAAGAGGTGGCTGCTACAAATTCAGAATTTATTTTTAAGGAGCAAATTTTTCAAGGGATAAAGGACAGCCAAGTTCAGAGTTCAGCAGATATCAGAAAATCTAGGCTTCCTTGGGTCTTTGAAAATCCAGGTTACAGATCAAATTAAGAAACTATATAATCTCTTCCTAAAAATTGATGCTACTCAGGTGATAGTGAATCCCTTTGGTGAAACTTGAGAAAGACAAGTTGTCTGTTTTAATGCCAAGGTAAACTTTCATGACAATGCAGAATTCTGACAACAGGACCTATCTGCTATGGATGACAAATCAGAGAATGAGCCTGATATGGCTTGGTTCTGTGACTTCACTCAAATCTAATATCAAATTGTCATCCCCACGTGTCAAAGAAGGGACCCAGTGGGAGGTGATTAAATCATGGGGGTGGTTGCTGCATGCTGTTCTTTTGATAGTGAGTGAGTTCTCGTGAGATCTGATGGTTTAAAAGTGTGACACTTCCCCCTTCTTTCTCTCCTGCCACCATATAAAAAAAATGCCTTGCTTTCTCTTCACCTACTGACATGATTGTAAGTTTCCTGAGGCCTTCCCAGCCATGGAGAACTATAAGTCAATTAAACCTCTTTCCTTTATAAATTACCGAGTCTCAGGTAATATACAGCAGTGTGAAAACACACAAATACAGAGCTCATTGAATATGAAGTTGCCAGACATGATCTAAAATACATATGACTGGATGGGAACATTACCTGCTTTGTGAATGGTGCTGGATTAGCCATGGCTACTTGTGATACCATTTTCCTTAGTAGTGGGAAGCCAGTCAACTTCTTGGAATCTTGGAGGGGTTGTAAAGGAAGCTCAAGTATATCAAGCATTCACATTGTTCACAGTTGATCCTAAGGTTGAAGCCATCCTTGTCAATATTTTTGGTGATATCGTCCACTGTGCTATCATTGCCAAAGGGATCACCAAAGCCTTCCAGGCATTACAATTGAAGGTGCTCTGGAATGAATCAATGTTCAAGAGGCCCAGAACATACTCAACAATAGTCTAACAGTGGACTCCCCATTATATCAGCCCAAGAAGGCTGTGGCCAGCACGGCCAATAAGTGATGTCTTTGTCCTGATCAGTTGAAGAAATAAAGCCATTTTTTCCATAAAAAAAATGGATTTCTCTCATCACTGTGAAGGAAATTATCTCATTGGGAAATGAAGGAGAAAAGTATGAGCAAGAATCACTATCTGAAAAATCTGTTTTTTTGAGACAGAGTCTCGCTCTGTTGCCCAGGCTGGAGTGCAGTCACACAATCTCGGCTCACTGCAACCTCTGCCTCCTAAATTCAAACAATTCTCCTGTCTCAGCCTCCCAAGTAGCTGGCTGTACAGGCACATGCCACCACACCTGCCTAATTTTTGTATTTTTAAAGTAGAGATGGACTTTCACCATATTGGTCAGGTTGGTCTAGAATGCCTGACCTCAAGTGATCCACCTGCCTCAGCCTCCCAAAGTGGTGGGATTACAGGTGTGAGCCACTGCACCTGGCCTGTCTGAAAAATCTTAAACCTGTATTTTCTAGAGTAAGAGATCTAGACAGCCTAAATCTGATTTTACTTATAGTCTTTATAAAAATAACGTCCTGCATTCTCATACTTTTCTATTATGGTAAGCCTGCTCAATAGGCAGTGTTTTGCTGACTTTGGGGAGCAGTATATATAGAAAAATATTGTGTACATATTCAGAATTTGAAATCAGGTCCTAGTTCACTTACAAGAATTTGGGTGGGCACCTAATTCTACATAATAAAAAAAATCACAGGCCATAAAAAAACACAGACAAGATTACATTTAATGTATAAACTACCAAAAAGGCACAGCTAAGACATCCAAACGAAAAGCTATTATACACTGCAGCAGCTTTTACAAGTTTCTAATTCCAACACATGTTTGTAAAATCTGTGAGTATTCCAAAGTATATTTTACCGTGGAATGTCTCCATTAATATACCATACGTGTATTTCATCATTTTCCTTAATATTGAATATACTGTTTAGCTCACACTAAAAAGAAAGCCAGGAGACTTATTTGTGATTTTAGTGTAGAAGTTTCCATTTTAATATCAAAACTGAAGAGTGCTGATTCTTATGGAAATCTCTATAATTAAGTCATTTCACGGTGAGACAATGCTAAAGATCAAATTGTGTTGAATATCAGAATCTTCTCTCCTCTCTCATCTCTCACCCCACACCACCCCTGCCCCCCAGAATCTACCAGCTTGTGGTAGAAAGATGGGAACATGTAATCCAAGGAAATGTGACTTCTTTTCCATGATGTCCATTTTACTTGTGGGAAAAAAATTGAGATAAGTTTTCTGTTCAACTTTTGGAAAATGTCTGTATACATATTTAAATGAAATTCTGTTTGTAAACTCTATAATAAAAATACTAATCCAAATACTAATAGCTAATATAGATATGAACTATTATTTTTTAGATTATTACAAATATTATCAGTTTTCCTCTGTAAATATACTTGAGAGTCAGAAAGAAGGCAGAGTAAAACTGCAGTAGGTGCTGTATTTATACATTTCTTTCCCCTTTGGGAGTAAATTATCTTTTTTTTTCCCTTCCATAATTCTGCCTCATTACTTTGCTCTGAGTAATATTTTTCTTAGATAATTGGTTTCTTAGTCAGGGAGGTAGGTACTATTCCGTTGGCTAAAAGGAGGCTTAGAATATACCTTTTAAAAAGTCCTTTTGCTTTGATAAATATTGACTCTAAATATATTGCATGTTGATTATTATGGATCCAAAACAGTACAGGATAACATTATGATTTAAATTCTCATTTTAACAAATCTAATCATCTTCCAATGTCAAACAAAACAAATTAAACAGTGAAAATAAAGCCATCAGCATACAAATTATTAGAAATATGGTGGTACTCTATCAATGCCATCTGGAAAAATTGTTTATGTGAAATGGTATTTTTCCCTATTGGTGAGAGATTTTAGAAGTACACCCTATCAGCCACTTATTATGGATGGAAAAATTATCTGTGGCAAAGATGTACATAATTCCATGTTTTAGTTAGATAATCATGGGCGAAAAAGAAAAAAAAAGTGAATATAAGATGCAAGGAGCTCTGGGAAGTAGGCACAGTGTGACAAGATTTTACAGACCATTTATGGCCACCAGAGGTCATCCCCTGTAGAATATGCACAGTCATCCAATTACCAGAGTAACCACGGTAATGGAAATGGCTGTACCTGTAACCATGCCATTGTTTTCCCCAAAGCTTCTCTAGCTATTTAATCTGCTGCATGTTTGACCCATCAACAACAGGAAAGAGCTGTGAATATAACTTTTTCTACTTGAATGACAATCAGTTACTTAAGGACAAGTTGATTGCATCATTCATCTTTCTCCTTGAAGGAGGCACCAGCTTGCCTTCACTGTGATTTATACATATCCTTATATGGTCTGACCTTCTCCGACCACACCGTCTCAGCCA
Organism: Pongo abelii; assembly: GCF_028885655.2. Classification (NCBI taxonomy): domain Eukaryota; kingdom Metazoa; phylum Chordata; class Mammalia; order Primates; family Hominidae; genus Pongo; species Pongo abelii. The sequence continues at coordinate 29,507,707 of NC_071989.2, forward strand.
GAACCACTATCAGAAGACTCACAGAGTATCTAATTTATCAAACGTAGTATCTCTCATTATATTATCTTGGCCCAAAGAACCCACTGCATAATGAAGGATCATACCAATGGGCACATGACTGCAGGAACCACTAGTTTTAACATACATCACATCATTAGGAAGCTGCTGACCTAATGAAACATTGAAGGCATAACTTAAAGGCATAACTAGCACAGCAGGCAGGGATTGATTTCTGGCCTTATTAGAATGATTTCCTAGTTTCAGTGTGTAAACTCATGGCCTTCTGGGGCACTATATCTCGGATAGAAAATATAGCTTCAGGAACAAGAGGATAGAAGTAGGAGAGACATCATGCCATTCTCACAATTTTTTGGTCTGGAAAGATTGGATAAACTATTTCTGGTAGCATGGTGGTCATGAAAGTACTTGTAACAGAGGAAAAAATAAGGTTCCTCCCGAAGTTATATCTGCTACCTGATTATTTTGGACTTCTCATACTAAGAGACCAGAAGTGTGTGTTTATGGATTTCATAATGAAAAACTGGAAGTTATCAATATAAAAACAGCAGTAATAGTTGTGTATGGTAGAAAATATCAACCAAGTAAAAAAGTAAAAACTTAATGAAACCATTGCTACTTTTATTTCAAAGGGCTAATCTTTCTGAAATAGAATGTGTATTATGTACATATTATAATGCATTATAAAATATATATTGTAATAATATATTCTTTATTACATATTATATGTACATTATACTGTGTATATATACATTATGTTTATAATGTATATAAGTATGTATGTAAAATTCAAAATAAAATGGAGAAAATACTGGAAGAGATGGTTCCGCATAATGCAAACCAAATGGGAGTGATTCCTCCTATATAAACACTTAAAATCACATGGGAAGTCTTCCTCCTAGAATTACAGATTCAAAATTCACTGGCTCCCTATTTCTTATCTATAATATTGAAACTAACATAAAAATCTGACACCACACTTTGTTACTAAACCTGAAAGTAACAAACATTCTTATCTATTGCTCATGGAAGTGGAAAAGCATACAATCCTACAGAGGATTTACCAAACAAATGATTGACGCCTTTAGCCTTTAACAAAGTATTCACATCACTGGAACTGTACCTTCAACATACTGCTGCACAAATATAAAACTTTACACTCATTGTGTCATTGTTGATATTAGCAAAATATTAAACAACAAAAATGTCTCTAGAGATAAAATTTATTAAATAAATTACAGTTCATGCACTCAACCCAGGAGCAAGGGATCATTAAAAATGAAGAGGATGTCTCTAGAATTATAGGGAATGATCTCTAGAATATATTGTCAAGTGAAAAAAGCAAGATGCATAAGAGTGCATATGATTATATAATATGTACACTCAAAAACACAGATTTGTCTATTATTGTCAAAAGAATATTGAAAAAAGTATCCACAAACTACAAAAGTTGTGTTCATATAAGGAGAGAAAATTGCTAAGAGAATAGGAAAAGTTGTGGTACTTTTCTGAGTACAGCAATATAATGTAGTCTTGCTTCTGCATATGTAAATGTTTACACATTGAAAATAAATTTAAATAGAATGAACAGTCTTAAAATTGCAAACAATTTACAATGAATAAATTTAACTCTATTTAAATTAGTACTATAACTGCCCACAATTAGTACTATAACTGCCTGGAGAAAAATATTTCATACTATTAAAGGATAAAACAAATATATAATGCTAGTGTGATTAAGAAATCACACTTTTAAAGTAAAAGGGAAAAAAGATGTAAATATAAAAGTCAAATAAATTACACATAGCCTCTGAAGATTACATTTGAATTTGAAGTATAAATTGATGCATTATTTTTAAAATGTATTTTTTTGCCCTGGTGGCTGAAAGATTCAGTGTAATTCTGCAACTTGATACAATGAGACTCCAGTTGGGTCGCACTCCAAGAGCTCATATGCTTATGTCTAAATGTTATTTCTACTAAAAGAAACTGAGAACCTTGGTAAATGGTTGGTTTTACTACTGGAAAAGGGAAAATATAAAGTAAGCCTGCCACATGTGCCACAGCACATGTAAATAGGCAGAGAATATTGGAAGCATGTGAAAAAAAAGAATACAGAAGCTAGGCTGACAATATTCCCACTGACCACATTTGTGACAATTTTGACAATTTGTGACAATTCTTCTAGCAATACAATAAATGCCTACTATTAACTGTAAAGTGTTAGTTAAATTGAATCGGTGAGTCCATAGAGATGTGTGTGTGTGTGTGTGTGCGCGCACGAGAGAGAGAGAGACACTTAAATACCACCACCAGAAGTGAACCCATTTCCTCACTTTGAAAATTGACAGTTGTAAATAAAATAATTAATCAGGAGGACTTCCTATTTTATTAAGAATTCAAATTCAATTACAGTTGAGGAAATGAAGTATATCAGCTAATAAAATATAAAAAATAATAAAATATAGAAAATAAATTTGTAAGTACAAAAAAGTAATTGAATCAAGTGATAATCACCAATAATATGCTAAAACCACTCAATAAAGTGTTGTCAGCTAAGAAGATATTTGAAAGATCACAAAGTATTAGCAAACATTATTTACCAATTGCAAGAGGAAATCATATGTTCATAATGAAGGAATCTGGGAGAAACCAAACTGACAAAGTGTTCAACATTTTTTATACTTAAACACTGGCTAAGGGGACATTATATAACCTGCTGAGGTGATGGGATATGAACCACACTGCATCACCTCCAAAAGATTCCTGACAAAATATTTAATCTAGATATAATCTAGCATCTAGACCAAACTTCCAGTTTAAGAAATAATACAAATTGTGGGAGACTTGATAAAGGCTGGCTATCCAATGATGATGATGAAAAAATGAATGGAAACTCTAATAGAATTAGAATAAAATAAATACTATAATAATAAAATGCAATGTGTGTATATAGATGGCTAACACACATACCAAAATGGTAACAGTTGCTGAGTCTTAATGCTTAGGATATCAGGATGGGGGTAATGTTCTATTCTTTCCAATTTAAACTATGCTATGAATTTTATTTATAAAAGTTGAAAAATTATAATTTCAAAACTCTTAAAACTGCTACTGATGAACTGTATTCTTTAAGCAAACGACAGCACTTTTATATTTTTAAATTAAGGTTTAATTCACATATAATTCACTCTTTTTGACATATAGTCCTGCGCATTTTGACAAATGCATAGTCACATAATTAACACCACAATCAAAATGTAGACTTGTTCTCCAAAATTCCCTATTGTTCCTTTTTAGTCCCTTTCCCTACATCCAAATACTGGCAACTACTGATCTTTTTTCAGAAACCATAGTTTTGTTTTGCAAGAATATCAAATAAATGGAAACATACAACATGTACCTTCTGAATTTTTCTTTAATAAAAAATCATGTCCAAATCAAGTTATCTCTTTATCAAATCTTTCTCATTTGTTGTTTGTTATTATTTATTTTTTCTGGTCTTTTATTTCTAGCTAAATGATTTACAATAACTCTAACATCAGAAATGATTTAGTACAGCACTCACAATGTACAAAAAGTGTCCAGCTTACATTAAAGAGTGATAATGTAGTACTTTCAGTGTAGAAATTACTGATCAGGATTTTCATACTGCGTGTAATCTAAAATCAGGGAGATACTGAAGCTCACTGTGGATCTGCGTAGCATGTAAGTCTCTGACTGAAATACATGAAATATTACATAATAGGAAAACGGACATAAGTTAGTCATTTGTTAATTTAATCATTTTATAGCTTAGAATTGAAATTTGTTTTCTCAAAAATTCAAATCAACAAGAGGCATTGTCTAGGGGAAAAATTACTTTAAATCAAAAATTGCACTTTAAAATGAACCTATGCATATATTTGCAACTACAATTAAAAATATATTATTGAAAATAAAAACTAAGAACATGATAGTATTTAATAGCTTTTAGATAAAATATGGGGGATTTAACATCTTTAACTTTTCTAAACTTCATGTTTTAATTTTAGTTATAACTAAAACTAGTGTTCCATAGCATCAAAATATTCACATGTTTCTCTCAATTCTCTGATACTTTTTAGACATTTTAGTCAGGAGATCAAAGGAGACCCAAATAATTTTTATGAAATATGGACACTATTCTCAGAATTTCTCTGTTTCCTATTTTTTCCTCCTTATTTAGAAAGCCTAAACTTTTCATCAGTTGGTTTATTTTCTCCACTTGTCCAGCATTGTTTTCTAAACTGAAGTTATTGATTATGTGTATACCTACAAGTTGATGGAACACTAGGACAGTGATGCAACGACTGAAACGTCAATAAATGGAGCTTAGTAATTCCGAAGTCACAGAAAGCACATTATAACCTAATTTGCAGAATAAGACTGTAAAAATGTTTAAGTTTGGCCACACAAAGTGACAGGATTCCAGTCATGTTTCCAGAGAATTAATTTACTGAATACAGAAGGTGATGATTGGGGCAGCTGTGAAGGAAGAGAGAAGGGACAGAGGAAGGAGAAAAGAAAGAAAAGAAGGTCGACTTTCTATATAGCAGTAACTATAAGAAATTTGAATGGTTTATTCAACAAAACACAATTTTTTTTTTTTTTTTTGGTGGGGGGACAAGCGTCTCACTCTGTCGCCCAGGCTGGAGTGCAGTGCAGTGGCTCAATCTCAGTTCACTGCAGCCTCTGTCTCCCAGGTTCAAGTGGTTCTACTGCCTCAGCCTCCCCAGTAGCTGAGATTACAGGCCTGCACAACCACACCCAGTTAATTTTTTTAATTTTTAGTAGAGTCAGGGGTTTCACCATGTTGGCCAGGCTGGTCTCGAACTCCTGACCTCAAGTGATCTGCACATCTTGGCCTCCCAAAGTGCTGGGATTATAGGCATGAGCCACTGCACGCAGCCCTCACAATAATCTTATGAAAGCATAACCAACTGATTAAAAGCTTGGCCTCTGAACATTACTGCCTTGTGTTTATCCCTGACTTCACTGTTTTGGATGTGTTAATTTGGGAAATTTACTTAACCTCCCTGGGATAGTCTCCTCACCCATTTAGTGAGGATACATTTAATAGCTTTTAGATAAATTATTGATGATTTTATAATTCTTTATCTCAATTCCAAAATCCAAGCAAATCTGAACACTAAATCCTTTATCTACAATTCCAAGCAAACCTGAAACAAATAAACCTGAAACCCAAGAACCTTTCACAACTCACTTGGCATCAAAATGAGACCTAATCTGAATTCATTTGGTGGCAAGACCTGACCTGAATTAACATGAGACGTTTTAGAATCTTAATTTATGCCACTTAGTGTGACAATCTATGTTTCACTGAAGAAATATTAGTATAATTGCTGGTATTTGTTCCAAGTTTAAAGACACAGAAATGAATTAAATCACTTATGCTAATTTCCAAGGATTGAGATTTATTTAAAATAGTCTTTCCTCTTAGAGATTCATAAAAATTTATGTAATTTAAGCATTATTTAAAAATGAAATGTGGAATAAAATTACCATAGAGTCTATGGTTGGTTTGGAAAGTAGTATGTGAAACTAAATGGCATTACTGTTGCTGGATTTTATTTACTTTGTTGTTCTTATTTACTTACATACTTATTTTTATTAAGTAATAAATAAATACATGTGTACTTAATGTGTATGTGCGTGTGTGTGTGTAGTTTAATGTTAATTTTCCTGAGTGTGTTTGTGTGTGTATTTATTTATGTGTTTGGTCATTTTTATATCTGGGAAGTAAACAGGCTACATTTAAGGAGATAAATCTGGAGAAGATGTATCAAGGAAATGCTAATTCAGAGATTTAATGTGATAAGTATTAAAAGGTGTACAATTTCAATTTACCTATTTTTGAAACTTTCATTAAACTATTATTAATTATTTTCCCACAATGTAGTGTTTTATATGTTTTTGACACAAGGCTTTCTTTTTCATAAAATAACTTATGTGACTGAACAAGAACATTCAATTTAATGAGTTTTCACACTGCATTTAATAGGATATTAGAGGCCTAAGTGAAAGTTTTTTAAAAAATATAACAATTTGTATGTTTCTACTAAAAAATAAATGTATGACATTATTTTGTTGATATTTTCACTATGATGCTGCTTTGTCTCATTACTAGGTACTAGTTTCTTTGCAAATCACATGAATGGAGCTAAAACCAGGTAAATGGCTTAAAACTACCTGCATTTTTATGTGGGAAAATTATTGACCTATTAAAATAGAAGTCCTAATTCCAACAGTAGTGCAATATAAACATTTTGTATCCAAATGCTTCCATCATGAAAAGTTCCCCATACTAAACTAGAAGTATTATTTTTAATTTAATACAGATAACTGGATTTTGGATACCTTCTTTAATTTTAGATTTATTCTCTGTCTCCAACTTCCAGTGTTTCCGCATCACTCCGTATCAGAAAATATGTCTCAGGATTTTTTGCAATTGATTTTTTATTTATACAGACACAGTTAAAATATGTATGTACACTCTTGAAAACTTTTAAAACAAAATATTGTTCTCTTATATCTTCGTTGATTTTTTTTAATAAGCTGTCAAATGATTTTGAATTTTAGAATGTGCTAATGAAATAATTAACTATTCCCAGAATCATAATATCAAGTGGTGGTTTTGTTTTTGAATGGGATATACAAATTTATATATCATGAATTCTGCATAAAATAGGTAATAAATGTATAAATCCAGATGTTGATTCAATAGAAAAATAGCGAGAATACAATGTAATGTATTGTACCATGTAATGTATAATGTAACATGATATAAAGTATCCACTGCCTCATTCTAATTTCAGACTTTTAGCCATAGTTTCTTAGTACTGCTAATATCTTTATGAGACTAGTATTTTGGTGTAAACAGAATGTAGTAAAAGTATTGTTTTGTGATATTTATCTTCAATTCATATTAAATGTAACGTGGTTTCCTGCTTTATTTTCTTTACATTTCAGTAGTAATTAAGCCTGAAGAGTCTACTAGTATTCCTCTTAAAATAAGATGAATATTAAGTCCCTAATTGATTTAAAAAAAGCTTCAAAGGAAAGCATTAATTGAGTCAACCTTTCTAAAACATTTATTCAGAAAAAAAGAAGAGCTCAATATTTATAGTACAAAATTCCACATAGATTTAAAAAGAAATTTTCTTAGGCCAGAAGTTCAAGATCATTTAACTTTGCCAAGGTCTGGAATTTTCTCAAATATACTTGAAACTAACTCGGATAACTTTGAGTGTCCATCAAATTTTTACAAGAGACATGAGTTGAAATTACCTGTCATAATAATGGGTATTTATCAAAATGAATTTGGATAGCTTCTTTAATTTTAGATTTATTCTTTGTCTCCAACTTCCAGTGTTTCTGCATCACTCCCTGTCAGATTTCTCTCACTTCTATTTCTGAGAGCATATAGTTTTGTCATCGTCTAAAGTGAGAGTATTATTAGTCTCCTTAGAAGATTTTTTCCTCTGGAAAATTATGACATTTAATAAAAAATACCAGATTTCAATATCTCTCTAATAATAGGAATTCTAAAATAGAAACTAGGAATTGCAATACCTATTCTCTTGATGTGCTGGATATTTTCTTTTTGCCCTTCCAGACCTCCTCTTTATCCTTTTTCATCCAGCCTGTGACCTGAGGCACTGGATCTTTATGCAAGATGTCATTAAGCTTTCTGCTTTCTTATTCTTACTAAATTCAGTCCACCACAACAACCAAGAGGAGACCAGAAATGGGAAGAGAGTGAAGCCAGGACATTAATACTAGGACTTTCCCCTACCTTTTGCCGTGAGTTATCTATGTCCCTCTACGGGAGGTGATATTGCTTGTGAGATAGCCTCTTCAGGTTATGTGACCACTCCCTTTATCTCCCTCTGCTCCCTGGTATTGCAAAGGCTAAGTAATTTGCTGCTCTTTGTCAGTTTTCCTTTTCCTTATGCACAACTTTGGAAATAGTCCATTTATCCAAGTTTCTTTTAGCAATTACCTCACTTTCATGTGCAAACTTTTCCAGATGAAACTTTACTGTTGCAACTACTTAACCTGTGATGGGTTGTTAAAGCTACAAAACAAGCTACAAAAACAAGCTAAGTTCATATCCACAAGAGTTAATCTTCCATTCCAAACTAAAAATATTTTAAAAATATACATAATCTTAATATTTTAGGTTGAGAAATAATTCCAGGCTATAAATATAAATCTTCAAAAGTAGATCTAGCTTTGTTTTCTTTCAGAGCAAGTTACCCTGTCTTAGCACATGTGTTGAATATTCTGTTTTGCCCTCCAAATCTAATCACCTTTCTTTATCTTTCTGTGTGTCCTGTGCCTGATGTTGTCCCATGTTCCATTTGAGTTCCCTTGCTCTCTGCTTCTAGCTGATGTTGGTCAATGGCTATCATCAACAGCCAATAAGAAAGAAGTAAACAGATACATAGGGATATTTATTCTGGATGCTCCTTCCCTGTAATTTTTCAGTCCTAAGGAGGGTTAAAATTTCCCAGTATTGCGAGATGCTGGATGGTTCAGCACCCTTTGATGTTTTCCTTAGCCCTACCCACACTTTAGTAATCGTCTTTTCCATAAATGCTATTCAGTTACCAGTTGGTGTTTGTCATCACTTTCCTGCCAGGATTTTGAACAAGTTAGTATCTGATTCATTTACAAATTGATTTTTTAAAAATATGACGTTTGCATCATAAAATAATGTAATGGTTTTCTTTTTACATAGTAGGTGAGTAGAAAATTTTAAACTTATAAAATGGACACTTTTTGTATTCCAGTCATAAAAACAATCTAAAATTTTATTTTTACCCCCAAATTGCCTTAAATCTAAAATGCAACACACAATATTTCAAAAACAACAATTAAAAAATAAGTCAACATGAACACAAACAGAGGACTCCTACCAAGGGAGTTGAGAGCTAGGATGATTGTATGTCCAGTATATGCAGAGATGTTTCATTTTACACAGTATCAAGACTAAATTCACAACAGTTTACCTGTTCGCTATATAATATACCCCACTAAGACAGTTAGTTTTATGGTCACTGTAGTCATATTATTACAGTATTATTTTAATATATTAGAAAACATGATATATATTGTGTATTATTTAGAGCATTTTTAGGCTAAGATAATTGCTGAAGTCAGAAGTTGGATTCATTTTTCTTTCAAACCTATCAAGAAAGTTGTTTTAGATTACATGTAAGTTCTCTCCCAACATGGGTGAGTCTGTAATTCAGGGTGAATGATCTACAAAGATATAAGGCAATATACTTATTATGTTAATTTTCTTTTTTTGAAAAACAATTATATACCCTTTTGTGGCATGCAATAAATTATGATGAATGCTAAAATTTATTTCAAAAAGATGTAGATTTTAATGAAAAATGGATGTGTCTGCAATAAAACTTCAGAGGGTACACTAAATTTGGCATATGTTTAATAAATATAAGATAATATTGGATTTGATGTGATTCTAATTTAAAACATCAAATGATTTAAAAACCTAGACCAGCTTAAAAAATTATCACAAACTTAAACACTCCTATATATGAACCTTTAACTTATATTTTATATAAACCAAAAAAATAAAAATTAAAAAGCACCCTACCTATATAAATGTTTGTCAGTTTCTTCTCCCCTTGTAGAGATGATTTGTTAGTGATTCTGCTTAGAGAAATATTTTGAATTTCCAACAATTATTTTAGTAGCCTTTGGGAATCTAATGTGATTGGAGGAGATTCAGCATTCCTGGTGTAATTTAAGAATAATTGTGACAAGTACCCTTTGACACATTATATTTAGTAAATGCCTTAAAATGTTTGAAGGGTGTCAAAATATATCAATCTTTTCAAATATAAAACTCTGTCAAAGACTAAGAAGGTAACAATTAAGGTGATGTAGTTCTTGAAGTTATATAACAAATGACTTTCACATGATCATTTTTTAAATCAGTAGGAGTGTATCTTTAGATGCAATTCATTAATACATTCTTAAAATTAAACGCCACCATTGTCCTATGTGAAAAAGATATTCCATTTCATTTCTTGTAAGTTTTTTCTCCCCCTCACTTTAGATGCATGAAATTAGTAATGACTTTTATAATGCATTAAAAAGCTTTGGTCTTTAGAAAGAACCATATCCATTCTATGTTAAAGTAAAATAGTCCAAAATTAGATGAAAGCATCTAATTTCATTCTTTATATGGATAAGTGTGCTGGTTTTCTATTTGTTGCTTCCAAGCTCCAAATTTATTCTTTTTACCTACTCTGTTAAAAAGAAAAGTGCCTCTTTTTTTTTTTTTGCCAGCTGACAATGAAACTGTCAGTGGAGGGTGCTAGTGAGATATTAAAGCTTATTAAAAAAAGAAAAAGAACTCTGTTTCCTGGTTCTGATGTACTCACTTGGCAAGTTCCTGAGGCATATATGGCTTCCTCCCACACCTGCTTCCTGCTCTTCCCACAGCTTATCCAGGGGACTTGGCTCCTGCACACATTGTGGCCATCAATACCCAGTGGCCACCAGCTCCCCTTGGCATCCAAATTTGGGCAATTTTATAGCAAAGCACCTCCAGAGAAGCTTCTCATGAACAGCCTTCCCTGGCATACTTGAGGGCAGACTTCCAGCCAGCTCCATTAACATGGTACCACAGCAACTTCTTTGCCATCCAAGAGCCACAGGCACATCCTCGATCTTATCCTCAGAGACGTAGCTTTTCCTTGGAATAGTGGTTGCTTCTCATTCTGCTGTTCCTATATTCTTCACAGCTCGCATTACTTCTTAAGAGACGAGTTAATGGGTGCAGCACACCAGCATGGCACATGTATACATATGTAACTAACCTGCACATTGTGCACATGTACCCTAAAACTTAAAGTATAATAATAATAAAATAAATTTTAAAAAAAGAAGTAATTCCCGCATTACTTAAATCTTCTATGTTAAAAACTATGTAATTTTCCTGTTCAAATTACTGTGCGGCTTCTCTTTTTCCCTTGGGCGCAGACTGAATCAATAAGTAATTTGGCAGCACGATTCATTAATTGTCATTTCTTTCTGCACTTATCTGAATGCTTATTTATGCTAAAAGATCTGGGAAAGAATGTTCATAGTAGCCCTATTCATAAATATCCAGACAAACAAAAAGGGAACAACACAAATGTCTATCAAGTTAGAATGAGTAAGTGAATTTCATGCCAATTACAATGTCCTATGTTATAAAGGACATTTTACCAATTGTTTTCCCAGCAATTGAATAATACTCTGTCTCTCTTGAAGGAGGGCAATATGTCTTGAAATGTATAGATAGTAGGCGAGATTAGTTATAACTTCGACACACACTCTAACAAATAGATCTTGGCTGTTGACCTAAGTATATCCAACCATTTGCCTACATGTGAGTCTGTGAATGTTGAGGTAATAATGAAAAGTCTTGTCATTTAGAATTTATTCCAAAAGCATCCTGAAAATCTCCAGTAGCAACAGCACTATATAGGACATAGCAGTTCATTCACAGTCGGAGACACATAGGATTCACTGGAGTACAACTGGGTGCTTCCAAATATGGTGACAAAAATCAACTAGCTAAAGGGCTAGTCAAAGGTGAGAGATATGGTTTATTAAGAAAGGAAATAAATTATAACTACAGGCTTGGAAGTAGTTCCTACACAGGGATTCTAGCTTGTGGACCTAACCTTCATTTTCACATCATTTTTAGAGATTATGGGTAGAGACCACATTAGGGCCTCCATAACAGAGAGGATCAATCAATGTAGCATGAGCACATTTGAATGTTAAAATGGGTGGACAATCAGCACTGTCTCAGCCTCCTCTGAGTGCAGTTGAAGCCACATATTCCATGAATTCTGGAGCTTTCTACCTCCAATACATGTGTCTCTCTGCTCCTGCTTATCAGATTCAGCACTTCCTACAGCACCAAGAGAGCTAGCCAGGTCCCCTAGTTTTAGTCCTAGAATGCTTGGAATTTAGTGTTGCCAGAGTCAATATTCAACTAGTGAGAGACAAAAAAAAGCAGAGGCTGAATATTTTAATCTTCTCATCTTTTCTTAGAACATTGCTGAGGCATGCAGTTTCTCTGACATTCCTGGGAAGATTGAGCTTCAGTTGCCCACCTCATTAAACCACTCACAAAATTACCCTTTATTGGTAATTCTTCTGTTACTTTATTCTACTCTCTCACTTATACTTCCTGGATCACTTACCAAAAATATACCTATGCACAGTCTTTGTTTCAGAATTACTTCTGGGTGAAACTAAACTAAGATGACTCTAGTTGTGCTGCAAATATAACAATAAACTTACATTAAATATTAATTTGGGTTCTAAAACTACATACCTATATATTGGGGCATCAACTTCTTTTCAGCACATAGTTTTTTTTGCTTTCTTCTTTGCAATTTCAATGTCTCAGGTCAGACCTCCCCATATTGTGCAAAGTGAAATATTCAAAATCCCATGTAGCCACATTTAGGATTTGTCTCTAACAGGTATAGTTATATCATTATAACATTTCATCTTTTAATATAAAAGTAGTAATTCCTCTTGTTTTGGGGACATAATGTTAAAATTGCTGCTTTTAACTTTTAGTGCATTTTTGAAAAAGGGCTAGAAAATCACGTACTAAGACCAGGAACTAATCTCTCATAAACCGAACAAATTTAAAGGAAAGTCCATTGCTGACAATAACCATCCCATTAAGCAAGCATGAATGGGTAAAATCGGGTTATTAATGATGGTTCCCCATGTAAATACTATCGTGTTCTAATATTATGTTATTTTGTTATCAGAGACATGATAATAGCTTAATTGGGAGTTTATAGAAATCTAATTTTGATAGAAAATTATATTAAAATTATGAATGAAAACTCTGTTTTGAGTCTATATATGTACACTGTGACTATAACTACATAAGACAGATAAGAGTAATTTTTTTTTCAGAAAATTTAGGGTAACCTGGAATTTATATATAGTTAAATGTAAACAAAATATGTGAAACTGTATTAAGTGACAGACAATTTTAATTATCTTTTAACTATCTAGGAAAAGCAAAGTTCTGGAAATAAACACTTCAACAAATTAATATTGACTATTTTCATTACTAGGACTTTGGAGATTATTTCATTGTAGATGTCTATATTTTCTGAATTTTCTTAATAAACTTCAGAGTATGTAACATGTTTTTTAACAGTTTTAGGGTAGACATGATTAAATAACTATTTAATTTATAAATATGTATTTGACTATCTAGCAACCGTTTTTCTCTTCTGCAACTAAAATGCATTCTGTATGAATCTGTGAATGTGGCTCTCTTTTTCCATCTTGTATCTCTTATAATATTGGTGTCCAATCACACTTTCTGCAATGATGGAAATATTCTCATTTCTGTTCTGTTCAGTAGAGTGGTTACCAGCCAGTTATCATGAGCCCTTGAAGTGTGGCTGGTGTGACTGAGCACTAAATTTTAAAGATTTTAATAAATTGAACTTTAAATAACTATAGGTAGCTAGCAGCTACCATATTGGACAGTACATTTTTCTGTGACTAAAAAACACGTGCAAATAATAACTTTGAATTACAATGAGAATTGAGGTTAGAAAAGTAGAGGTTGATCTGTTATTAAATATGAAAACATCCTGAGCCCAGAAAACACAAAGTCCGTTTAACTGACACAATTCAGATTTCATTATTTTTCTGATGTATTTCGTCAGCAGATTTGAATACTAAGGAATTACTTAATGGCTATTAAATATGCACTGTGTGTCTGCAGATTTTACTTTTATGTTTTGTGGTTTGGAAGTGCAAGTGGGGTTTGAATTCACAGTAAAACTTAATGTACCTTTGTGAATGAATGCAACTGTGTTTCTAATTGAACACATTAAGATATTGAACTATTTTATTGAACTAATAAAATGTCTAATATTAAGTTAAGCAATATGTCATTGTATGCTTAGAGGAACTGAATGAATAGTTTAATATTGAATACTTTAAAACAAGAACACATGTGTTACAATTTAAAATGGTTATTATTGCTGGTTCAAATGCGCTAGTAAGTTTTACACCTATGTGAGCATATTGAATTCTGTAGAAAATGTTCAGCATAAGAGTTTTTCTTTCTATATCTATATCATGTATAGATATAATTTTTAGTATATATAATATGTAATTTTTGCATATATAATATGTAATCAATTATATAGTTATTTTACTAAGGTATCACTATAAAATGACATTTCCTATTATATATGCAAATTACATGGGTGCACCTTATCATATTCATCACAGAAATGAAGGAATTTGCTGAGTGGGCAAATATTATTTTTACTCTCCATAGCATAGTATTAGGAGAGCAGCATACTGAGAATTTTATATTTCTTATTTTTGTAATATTAAGTAAATCACTGTAGCATTCCTGAAAAGTGCTTGGAAATTGTTAATTAATTAGATAATTTTGTGTTAATCTAAGATTTCAAAGGGGATAAATAATGAATTAAATTTTAATATAAATAATAATCCTATATGGTATGTATCTGTATATGTATAAGGAAATTTTAATTTTAAGAAAAGCATGGAGTATGTATATCTTCGGAATATTATAGTAGTACATTTATTTACTTTATATGCACCAATTTGGTTCCCTTGCTTTAGTGTAATGTTATGCTTCAGGATAAATTAAATTTCTTTAGTAAAGCTAATAAATGAAAAACCCTGGTAACCATGGGTGCTTCTTAGACCTTCATCAGCATCTACTTCCCGGACACATTTGTCATAAGTGATCTGAATACATTTTTTTGATGTTTTACTGCTAACATATTTCGGTCTTCATCCTGCTCTCTTTCCCTTCCACCCCACATGTAGGAAAGCTAAGAAAGCCTGGATGTTCCTTTCTTTGGCACTAGTGGGGCTTCAAACAGTGTAAGTGCCTTCCCGTATGGGAATCCCCACTCTGGCCCTACCTTCTGACCATGAGAGAAAACTCCAAACCAGTCCTCTTTCCCTGCTTTCTCAAGCCATTTCTGAAACTGCTTGTGAGCCACCATGCTCTCTCCAGAAAGCCTCTGTTTGTGAGTAATACACCTTTTCATACTCTTAGTGTGTGTGTGTGGCATCATCCACTTCTACATCTCAACCAAATTTTTGAGTTGTGGCATATCCTATACATTAATAGTGGTGGCAACAATTGGCACAATGATCTGGGTAGCTAGTGATGACTACCGCCACTGGTAAGCCTTCTTCCCTTGTTTGGCTTGCCAACTGGCTTGGCTGCCTGCTGGCGAGCCTGCAGTTGGAGCTGTTTCTTGCTGGCAAGCTTGCACTCTGAACTGTGCTACTTTGTGCTGAAAGTATTTTTTGCTGAATTCTACCCAGACTCTGTTATAGATTTAAAACTCCGAAGTCATAAATTTTGATAACTTCTATTTAGGAACAGAAGGATAGAACTGAATCTCTCCTTAGAGTGTCCCCAGGTCATATGTCTTAGCTTGGACCTATTTGTGTATTCTAGATGACGTTTTTCATCTGAATTCCAGCATAAGCCCTGTCTGACATTAGACTCAGGTGAATGACCCTTACCCTATGACCACTGCTTTTCTGTCTCAACCTGATGCTGGGTCCATATAATAGAGAGCTCAGGTGAAAGACTTACACTGTGTGTGACACATGGTCCCATCAGATGGTTGGTTGTGTAGAGGGGAAGAAGAAGAGTCAATATTTAGATTTCTGAGTTCCACTTTCTTAAAAGCAGAAGGATCACTAGAATTCTATGAAATAAATTTTATTGTTTCTGCTGCTACCTATGTCTCTATCAGAAAAAAGATCTTGAGTTTCAGAATTATAAGAAAGCATACATGATACCCCTGTGATGGAGCTAAGAGTTTCATTCAACCATTTTTATTAAGGAGGTGTTTAACCCTGGTGATATTGATTCCAGCCTATTTGAAGGAAGAAATATAAATATGAGCTGGGTAACAGTAATTATAAAAAGGAAATAAAATAATAAGAAAATTCTACCTAAATAGAATTCTAAGATTTGCTACAATAATGTATGTAGCTAACTGATAAAAAGGCACAGATCGGCTTTTGTACTTCTAAGACATAGATTCTAATTTAACTTGCATCTGCCAAAATGCACAACTGAAAAGGCTTCATGGCCTTAATTAACATTGGGGCTCAATTTACATTTGTGCCTTGGGATTCCACTAATTTTAAATAAGGTATCCCTCTAATCTTAGGGGATTATGGAACCCAAATTAGGGAACAAGTAGATATTCCTCACCTTAACTATTATATTGCCTTGCCTAAATCCTTCATGGTTATGGTACCCATTGCCCTAAAATATTCTTGAGTAAGGCTAAAGACACTTTGATCAAATGAGTAATGAATTAAAATTAAACTAAGTCTTTGGCACTTGCAAATTGGCTTGAAAAAAAATGATACCCCATTGTTCTTCCACTATGTTAAAATAGTTAACATGGCGCAATGTAAAGTCAATCAAGAATTGAAATCAATCTTAATAGGCCTATTCAGAGAAAAGGTGATTAGTTTCATTACTTCCACATTTATAGCCCAAGCTAGGCTCTTCTTAAACAGTTGATTACCACAAGCTTAACACCACTTAATGCTGTGAACCAACATCCTCTCAGATGAAGAAACAAAATATGTTTTCACCTGTGTACCCATGGGATACTTCAGCAGCTTCGATGTTGTGCACAGTCTTTACTGCCAGGATCTTAAACATGCCCAACTTTCTCCAGGAGCACAGGTGTAACCTTACTGATAACATCCTCCTCCAGAGGAGATTTATTTGACATGCTCATTCAGTACACAAAGATACTCAAAAAGGAGTTCAAAAAAAAAATAAAATGAGGAATTGCCCCATACATAGTACAAAGCCCACTATCCTGTTTAAATTTCTGAAAATTATTTGGTAAACTGAGGGACACTCCATCCCTGACAGTATCAAAAAAACACTATTGACCTTTTTATCACCCACAATGTTAAAACAAGCCAAACATCTTTTAGGCATTTTTTTTTTGTGCTCCAGAGGCAAAATATTCATCATTTACAAATTTTGCTTAAGATTATTTATGTTGTCATTCATCGTTACTTGCAAATCAGCCTACCTTGCGTACAATCCCCTCCAACAAAGGGTGCTAAACATCTGTAAAAATCACAATAAAACAGCCACTCCGATTTGTGTCCCCAGAGACTCCTTCACTACAGTGTCTTTATAAACCTTCTCTCATGGTTGCCAGAGGCTTTGTTCCATAAGTTTATCACAATATTTTGTGTATGAGTTTCTTATGCAATAAATTGTACTATCTAGCCTCACAGTGTAGGTCATTAGAGAGGCAATTCCTGGTCACATACTGTACTCTCTTGAAAACAGAGGCCCTTCCAGACCCGAGATCCTTGACCCTTCATACCCAGCTACCTACTCTGCCTTAGGTCGTGGAAGAAGCAGCCCAAAAGCTTAGCAGAGCTATTGAACTCCCTTGCTGTTGAAGCTCTCTTTGCTCAAAGATGGAGCAAAATGTGATCCTTCTTTCACATCTCACCTGCAATAGGAGGTAACCTCCACTTTCTTTGACAGATATTATGTTGCTGGAGAAGGTCACTCCTCAGTCCTCTTGGCTACCTAGGGAGTCCCTGGGATCAACTGAGTTAATAACAAATGGAGTTACTGTAATGTTCAGATGGCATCTGGAGGAAACCAAATATTTCACCCAAAATATACTTCTTTGAGTTATGTTGAGATGGCCGTTCTGAGGGCCTGCAAACAGTAGTAGTCCTGCAAAACTGTCTTTTGTGGGGGAGATTTGCATCTGTGGAGAAAATAGGTATTATGCAATCAGGCTTTCTCTGAAGGCCCTCCCTTGTCCAGATCTAGGAAAGATTAACTGAAGGTCTGATAGCTTTGAAGACCTAAAAGAAACACTTACCATATTTTCTCCCTGAGGGTTAATACCTGTGACAGATTTCATCTGCTTTACAAGACCATATTTGCTAGACAGGCATCCTCTTTTCTTCCGTCGTCCCACAACGTGTTTTGCTGCTGTAACCTGTATTGTGTCGCTCCAAGGCCCCCATTTTTTTCTGTAACTCCTGTGCATGTTAATACATTTGTAAGTTTTTTCCTTTTAATCTGCCTTTTGTCAGATGACTTTTGAAAAAACTTTCAGAAAGCAAAGGGACGCCTTGGCACCTACACATTGCCATTATCACATGTGATGGAGCTCATGGAGAATTACTGCTTTCCATCCTTTAACTAGGATATCCTAATAAAGATGGGACCCAAGGTCAGCACAATTAAGGTGATTTTTGATAGATGATCAAAAACTAACTGTGACATATTGTTATAAGTATATAATATACCTATATGTATATATGTCATTGCTAAGCAAAAACAATATTATAACAAAACAGAAACACAACAACAAAAATCTCTATTACATGCAGCAACATGAATGACTCACAAATATATTGACCAATAGAAAATACACAAAACAATATATACATGAAAGCTCATTTTTGTTTTTCAATGTGTAATAACAGCACTATTTTCTGTAGAAAATATTCTCATATGTAGGAAATATATACTTTGAAGTTTCATAATACGTGCAACGTGCAGAAAATATAAAATGGTTCAGCCATGTCATTAAATAAATGAATAAATAAATGATACACTGATAGATATAGATGTATAGAGGCAAATATAACACAATAATTAACAATTTTGTAAACTATCCACTTTTTTTTTTTTTTTGAGACGGAGTTTCACTTTTGTTGCCCAGGCTGGAGTGCAATGGCACGATCTCGGCTCACTGCAACCTCCGCCTCCTGGATTCAGGCGATTCTCCTGCCTCAGCCTTCTTGAGTAGCTGGGATTACAGGCATGCGCCACCAAGCCTGGCTAATTTTGTTTTTTAGTACAGACAGAGTTTCTCCATGTTGGTCAGGGTGGTCTCAAACTTTCGACCTCAGATGATCCGCCCTCCTCGGCCTCCCAAAGTGCTGGGATTACAGGTGAGAGCCACCACGCCCAGCCTAACCTAACTACTTTTTTAACTTTTCTGACTTTATTAATATTTAAAGTACAATTGGAAGCAGTATAAGAGGAAAAGTAACCAATTTCAATTAATTTGTGAAAGTGAGAACCCAGATAATATAAAAACCAATAGATCTGAATAATTTTATATTAAACTATTCATTGAATATTTAGAATAAAAAGGCTTTGTTTTTTATACTTCAGGGTTTTTTTGCTTACTCTTAAATTGCGTAAGTCCATTCAGATGTAGATTTTATGTTTATTTTTATTTATTTATTTATTTATTTATTTATTTGAGATGGAGTCTTACTCTGTCGCCCAGGCTGGAGTGCAATGGTGCGATCTCGGCTCACTGCAACCTCTGCCTCCTGCGTTCAAGCTATTCTTCTGCCTCAGACTCTCGAATAGCTGGGATTACAGGCGTGTGCCACCACACCTGGCTAATTTTTATATTTTTAGTAGAGACAGGGTTTCATTACATTGGCCAGGGGTCTCAAACTCCTGACATCATATGATCCTCCTGCCTCAGCCTCCCAAAGTGCTGGGATTACAGGCGTGAGCCACCGCGCCCTGCCTGCCCATACAGAAATTTTTATACATAATAGTTATATAGTTTTTTTTAATTTCATGTGTTCTGTACCACATATTTAACTTTCCTCCATTTTCTTCTATATATAAAGTTATCATCTTCTGAGATTTCTTTATTCTGTTCAAAGAAATTCACTTCATTTCTGCTTTGACCACAAGATGTCTCCTGCCACATTGACTTCAGTAAATGGTAATTTAAACTGCTAGTAACACCATATTTAATAACATTTTATTTTTAGAATTACATATATCTTAGTGGTGATTCTCTACAGAGCCTAGAGAGAATTCCTTTTGAAATAAATTGATTAGAAAAAATTTATCCCTTTTTCACTTAACGTAAAAAAACTACATGACCTCACTCATATGCGAAATGTAAAAACTGCATCTCATGGAAGTAGAGCGTAGAATAGTGATTTCTAGAGGATGGAGACGCAGAGAGGACAGACCGACAGTGAGACATTGGTCAATGGATTCAAAGCCACAGTTAGACAGGAGAAATGAGTTCTGCTGGTCTATTGCATAATGAGATGACTAGTTACCAATAGCGTATTGTGTATTTTTAAATAGTTAAAAGAGAGGTTTTTGAATGTTCTCATCACAAATAAATGGTAAACGTGTTTAAGATGATAGATATGCTTCTCACCCTATTATGATCATTACACAATTTATATACATATGGCAACATCACATCGTACCCCATAAATATGCACAATTATTAAGTGTCAATTATATTTTTTCTTTTCTTTTCATTTTTTTCTTTCTTTTTTATTTTTCTGAGACGGGGGTCTCACTCTGTCACCCAGGCTGGAGTGCAGTGGTGCCATCTCAGCTCACTGCAACCTCCACCTCCCAGGTTCAAACAACTCCCCTGCCCCAGCCTTCTGCCTCCTGAGTAGAGTAGCTGAGATTACAGGCACATGCCACCACGCCTGGCTAATTTTTTTGTATTTTTATTAGAGACAGGCTTTCACCATGTTGGCCAGACTGCTCTCGAACTCCTGACCTCAGGCAATCCACCCACTTTGGCCTCCCAAAGTGCTGGGATTACAGGCCTGAGCCACCATGCCTGGCCAATTATATTTTTTAAAAAATTTCAATGCTTATAAAATCTTAAAAACACCACGTACTTAGGAATTAATATAATCACAGTTGTATAGAATGCACCTCCCTGAAACTTATACTGTTTAGAGAAATTTTAAAACACCTAAATAAATGGAAAGACAAAAAAATGAAAAAAAAAGATACTACTACAACACAAACAAGCAAACAAAACGCACTTTCAATTTCCTTATAGTTTAGTATCCATGAATTCAAAATGAGAAGTTTTACTAGGTGTTAATTTCATGTTAAGCCCTGCGATGCCTACTAGAACCAGGAAAGTGTACTTTCAGGCAAGGCAGATATGACCATGCGGCATATCTTTTTTCCAAGATGGAGTCTTGATGTTTATCCAGGCTGGAGTGTAGTAACGTGATCTCTGCTCACTGCAACCTCCAACTCCCAGGTTCAAGCAATTCTCCTGCCCCAGTGTCCTCAGTAGCTGGGACTACAGGTGCTCGCCACCACACCTGGCTAATTTTTTGAATTTTTAGTAGAGACAGGTTTTCACCATGTTGGTCAGGCTGGTCTTGAACTCCTGACATCATGATCCACCCACCTCGGCCTCCCAAGGTGCTGGGATTACAGGCATGAGCCGCCACGCCTGGCCTTATGACACCATTTTATAATATCTATCTCTTCTTTGTTTTATGCTATTCTATACACCTGAAAGATACAAAGGTTTCTCAGAGGCATTCTCATCAGCTAATCATTTAATATGTTAACAAATTCTTTAGTGCAAAAAATAAAATTGTAGTCATAAGAAATCAAGAATGTATTCAAATAATATAGTAATTTTGAGATATTTTCTCTCAAAGCCCAACCTTCTCTCCTTATTTTGTGCTGCTGTTGCAAGGACTTGGCCAAAACATTTCTCTTTTGCCAGCTTGATATCAGTTTAGCTCTTCCTGTAGGAATCTCCACAGGGGGAAGTTGGTGTCTGGAAGGAGAAGTAATCTACCACTTGCTTCTTTGTGTTTTCTTGCTTGATCATGTGGACATCACTTCAGCAATTTCTTCATCAGTGTATTTCAGTTAGACATCTTTCCACTGTATTATAAACAGTCCCATTGAACTTCCCTAGAAGCATCCAAAATTATTTGGCAGGTGGCTTTATGCGAAGCTTTGAATTCTGGCCACCAGTGGGTCTAATTGGTTTGCATAGCACTATAGAAGGACCATCATCACAAGCAGTCACAAAAGACCTTGAGGTAGAGTGGTTTCAGTGAAATTGTGCATGAAAAGTGACTACTGCAGCTCAACCAGATTCAACTGACCAGGAAGAAATGGGCAGTGCTCCTATTTGACTTCTGGCTACCCTTTGTACCATGCAAATCTGCCTATGCCCTATACCAGTCTACTCTGTTACGGATGCTTTGAAGTAACAGCTGATCATAATATCTAAAAATGATCTGATACCAGAAGTCTAGTGGAATAAGCTATAGCTCCTCCTGCAGCAATTACTCCTAAGGCTTTAGTTAATATTCATCTTCTTTCTTAACCAATCTTAGAATGTCAGCTGGTTGGTTTACTTGTCCAGTAGAGTGGTGTAGACATAGATTCTCAAAACTTTTGGTCATCTAGTTACCTTGCCTTGTCAGGCCATGGTCACGGCAGCTGCCAGGTGACTATTGTCACCAAGTTTGGAAGTACCCAGAAGCAGCTCATTGAATTATTTGAATTCCATACTTACTCTTTCCTCTCCTCATCACGTTGCAGCATTCCTAGTACTTCATAACATTCTAGAAAATTTGACCACTAGTAGAACAATGTCTTTCTTTGCCTGATGATCTAGCATCAGTATTTAAAGTCTAAAGTGACATGATAGCATCCATAGCATTAGTTCATGGAAAGGATTCCTTCCCCCCACCCTATAGGTGTTATCAGCTATAAACCCTCATAGACAAAAAAGATTGAGGAGCACAGATTTTGCAATTGGTAATTGAAAGCGATGGTAATAAAAAGCAATTCTGCTACCACACAGTGATTCCTAGATGCAAGTCTTCTACCCATTGAATCTCAGCAAGATATAACAAACATTGGTTCAATATGTGTACCATATCATGTCCAGTAAAATACTCCAGTAACATATTTCAGCACCTACTTGGTGATTTCATGGAAATTTTAAAAGAACACTGCAATGCTCTACTGGACGCTGTTATCAGCATCAGTTTGGCAGTGTCTTCTCTCTGGATCTCAGCTCTTCTGGGTCTTTCACCTAATTTATGCAAACTCAAAATCCTAACTTCATCAATTGCTCCTCCCAATGTAACAGAGCAACTGTAACTCTCTAATATCTTGGTGTCCATCTCATTTATTTTGTTCTTTGCAATCTCCATTACCAGTTCAAATAATTCTTTATGGCATCTTACCTATGTTAGAATAACTAGTATACTTTCTGTATTCTTGATTAGCACCAGAGAACCAGAGAAACTTTGAGCCACATATGGCCTTTTACTTAATGTGGTATAACATTCTGAAAGTAGAGAATGGGGAGGGGAATTGCAAAGAAGAAATTAGTGTCAAACCCATTACAGAGATACTGTGGCCATGGTTACAATTGAAGTCCAAGTAATCAAATGATTTTTTAAGTCATAAGAAAGTGGTGCCTTGTGGAATGCTGTCATTAGAGGATAAGCCATAGCAGCAGGAATAGGGAGAAACACCAAAGAGAAACTCAACTCCTGAAAATGTCATCACTTTCTTTATAAAAGAAGGGCAAAAAAATAGAAACTGCTTTGGTACTTAACACTATTAAAAGATTTCTAAGCTAGATAACACAGTCCAGAATATATTCATATTATATAGAAATTCAAATAATGTCTTTAGCAGGATTTGTACAAACAATGTGCAATTGTAATTAGAAAACAGAGTGGTCCCATGAGTGGGAGTTGACACTGTAATTTAGTGACCAAAAACCAGGAGTGTCATACCTCCTACAATGCATGGGCCTTTACAGGACAATGAAAGACTCCCTCCCCCAGTACCAGTAACATTCTCATTGAGAAACATCATCTCAGATGCTAGTTCTAAAATGTTTTCTAATGACATATTTTCTAAAATCACTTCCTTGCATTTTACCTTATATACCATCTGGCTCATGTAATACTTTAGTAAAGAAAACATTTAACTAATGAATCTAAAAATGTTAACTGAATAAATCTTAAGCACAAGATTCCTGAGTTTTGTAATACACAACCTTCGAAATTACATAAGTACTTTCTATTAATCTTATTTGATTTGGAAAGGCACAGATATTATCAAGATTTCAAAGCTGTTTATGTCAAAACAGTGATAAATGTTTGCAGATTTTTCTCAGTAGAATCAGTTTTGCAAATGTTTTGCTTTTAAAATGGTGTAAGACTTTGACTTCATTTTTTCACAAATTTCCCGCTCATAATTCTTTTCTTTGTAAATATTTATATGAAATAGTCAGGATATAAACCTTGAAAGCTGAAAAAAAATGTAGATTATCTGTGGAAGGAAAAAAAGTTTTTCTGGAATCACTGCTAGTGGTTGGCAATGTGAGAATGAAAATATTCAATCGTTTATATCTGGTGCAGTTGTAAATGTGAGAACTTTGCAAATAGATTTGAACTAAGTAAATAGCATTTAAAGAGAAAATTCAGAAAAAATAATATCTAATTGTAAAGTATGCTTTTGTATAAAATGCAGCCTAGAACCTATCAAAAATCTCTCATCTCAGATTTTGTCTGGGGTAATGTTTTTCTGATATACTTTATAACTTTCTCAGGAGAACAATAATATTGCTATTAAAGTGTTCTAGGGATTTTTCTGACTTTAAAGAGATTAAGAATTCATTCTAAAAAAAATTAGAAATAAACATTCAGTGGAAAGGCCATTCTTACAATCTTTAAATAGCTATTTCTTTAATATATCACATGTTGTTGTTGTTTGTTTGTATGTTGTTTTTTGTACATAAATGCCTCTATGAAGAATAAACAATAAAATGACTTTTTAAGGCATTTCTTCCCTCTTTTCTTTGGCAATTTGCAATAAAACTTTGATGTATCTTACAATGAAGTTGTCTGAAAGGTTGCTAGAGCAATGCAGATGGTTTACTGAGTTCATTACTGAATGAAAACTATTAAAATTTCAGGAATAGAAACTGATTATTCGTTATTATTGAATTATTATTAATTAATATATGGCTATGTTTGTTACAGATTATACTTTGTAATTATTAATAAAAACTGATCATTAGATTCTTAATAATATAAAAGTTGTAATCTAATTAATATCCATGAATACAATTATAGCACAAACAACTTTTTCATGTTGAAATACTAATACATTTCAAGAACTCAGTGTAGCTGACTTCTAAGCAACCCCACTAAAAATGCCCTTCCATGCTGCTTTACAGTGAGGAAGATCTTCTCACCCTCGAATTATGGGGATGGCTGAACTCATGACATCTGACCCTGGGCAGATGAAATCAGCAGCAGTTTATTAGACACAAATACTCACACGCCAGGGGAGGACAACATAGCATGCTATTGAAGGTCACACAGGGATTGTACTTGGGAATAGATTGAAGAAGCAGGAACGGTGGGAGGCAGGTTTTGTAGTAGCAAAAGTGTGAGGTAAACCCTGGTCCCTAAAGAAGGGTGTGATTGGCCTTTTTGAGTACTTTCACTGGATGGCAAGGAAATGAAACCTGCTACTAAGGGGTAAGCAGGAATTGTACCTGCTCTGCATGGAAACGAGGAGACTTTATCCGTGGGAGCAGTTGGGAAGGAGAACTTGTAGTATAAAAATGTAAAGACTTGCTGGGTTTTCCTAGACGTCAAGGCAACATATAGTACTGAGCCTTAATTTGAAGACTTCTGCCACACCTTTCTTCTATTGACTTTCACAATTATTTTAAGCTATTACCTTAAGAAACGGACCAAAAATGTGTCAGTCATATAAAATATTTTATTTCTGTGGCTAATGTTTATCATAATCATTTGAATCTATATTTAAGAATGGATTTGCGGTATAAGGGAGTGAGGACTGAGAAATTCCTATGGGGCACAATGTGCAATATTTAGATGATGGGCACACTATAAGGTCAACCTCACCATTATGCAACATACCCTTGTAATAAACTTGCACATATACCCCCTGAGTCTATAAAAATATAATAAATACTAGCTAGAGAAAACTACAAAAAAGAAAGTAAACATTATCTCACTAATTTCAAAAGTCCTTTAAAAAAGAATGGATTCAGTCACTCATTCTTAACATTTATAGAAAGGTAAATCTCTATGAAATCTATCACAAATTCATAAATGCATGGAAATTAGAAAGTGTATAGGGCATGTGTATTAGTCCGTCTTCACATGGTTATAAAGGACTACCTGAGAGTGGGTAATTTATAGAGAAAAGAAGTTTAATGGAATCACGGTTCCACAGGCTGTACAGGAAGCATGGCTGAGAGGCCTCAGGAAACTTACAATCATGATGGAAAGCAAAGGGGATGCAAGCACATCTTTATACTGCAGGAGGAAAGAGAGAGAGAGTAAAGGGGGAGGTGCTACACACTTTTAAACCATCAGATCTCATGAGAACTCGCTCACTATTATGAGAACAGCAAGGGGGAAATCCACCTGGATGATTCAATCACCTCCCACCAGGTCTCTCCCTCCATGTTAGGAATTACAATTCAACATGAGATTTGAGTGGGGGCAAAAACCAAGCCATATCGTTCCACTCCTAGACCCTCCCAAATCTCATGTTCTTCTCACATTTCAAAACACTATCATGCCTTCCCAACAGTCCCTGAAGTCTTAACTCATTCCAGCATTAACTCAAAATTCTACAGTCCAAAGTCTCATCTGAGAAAAGGCAAGTCCCTTCTGCCTGTTAGCCTGTAAAATAAAAATAATAATAATAAAAGTTAGTTACCTCCAAGATACAGTGGGGGTACAGGCATTGGGTAAATGGTCCTGTTCCCAGCAGGAGAAATTGGTCAGAACAAAGGGGTTACAGGCCCCATGCAAGCTCAAAACCCAGCAGGGCAGTCATTAAATCTTAAAACTTCAAAATAATCTCCTTTGACTCCATGTCTTACATCCAGGACATGGGGTTGCAAGAGGTAGGCTCCTAAGGCCTTGGCCAGCTCCATTCCTGTGGAGGGTACAGCACCCGCAGCTGCATTCATGGGCTGGTGTTGAGTGCCTATGACTTTTCCAGGCTCAAGGTGCAAGCTATCAGTGGATTTACCATTCTGGAATCTGGAGGACGGTGGACCTCTTCTCACAACTCCTCTAGACAGTGACCCAGTGAGGACTCTTTGTGAGGGCTCCAATCCCACATTTTCCCTCCACACTGCCCTAGTAGAGTTTTTCCATGAGGGACCTACACCTGCAGCAGACTTCCACCTGGACATCCGGTGTTTTCATACATCCTCCGAAATCTAGGCAGAGGCTCCCAAACCTCAATTCTTGCCTTCTGTGCACCTGCAGGCCCAATACCATGTAGACGCCACAAAAGCTTGAGGATTGCACCACCTGAAGCAATGGCCTAAGCTGTACCTTTGCCTTTTTTAGTGACAAATGGAGGTAGAGTGGCTAGGATGCAGGGTGCCATGTTCCGAGGCTGCACAGAGCATCAGGGCCCTGGGTCTGGCTCATAAAACCATTCTTTTCCTCTGAGGCCTCTAAGCCTGTGATATAAGGGGCTGCCACGAAGCTATCTGAAATGTCCTGAAGTCATATTCCCCATTGTCTTGGCTATTAACGTTCAACTCTTTATTTACTTGTGCAAATTTCTGCAGCCTTGAATTCTTCCTCCAGAAAATTGGTTTTCCTTTTATACTGCATGGTTGGGCTGCAAAATTTTCCAAATATTTATGCCCCGCATCCCTTTTAAATATAAGTTCTAGTTTCAAATTTTCTCTTTGTTTATGCAAATGAGCATAGGCTTTCAGAAGCAGTCAGGCCATGTCTTGAACACTTTGCTTCTTAGAATTTTTTTCTGCCTGATAACTCTAAATCATCTCTCTCAAGTTCAAAGTTTTACAGATCTCCAAAGCATGGGCACAAGGCTGCCAATCTTTTTGCTAAAGCATAGGAAAAATGATCTTTACTCCAGTTCCAAGTAAGTTCCTCATCTCCATCTGAGACCATCTCAGCCTGTACTTCACTGCCCATATTACTATCAGCATTTTGGTCACAACCATTAAACAAGTCACTAGGAAGTTCCAAACTTTCCCTTATCTTTCTGTGTTCTCCAGGGCCCTCCAAACTGTTCCAATCTCTGCCCATTAACCAGTTCCAAAGCCACTCCCACATTTTCAGGTATATTTATAGCAAAACTCCCCTTCTCCTGTACCAATTTTCTGTATTAGTTTGTTTTCTCGCTGCTATAAAGAATTACCTGAGGATGGGTAATTTATGAAAAAATAGGTTTAATTGACTTACAGTTCTGTAGACTGTACAGGAGTCATTCCTGGGAGGCCTCAGAAAACTTACAATCATGGTGGAAGGTGAAGGGGAAGCAAGCATGTCTTTACATGACAGCTGGAGAGACTGAGAGGGAAGGGGAAAGTGCCTCACACTTTTAAAGCATCAGAACTTGTGAGAACACCCTCAGCAGAACAGCAAGGGGAAACCCTCCCTTGTGATCCAATAACCTCCCACCAGCCCCCACAAAACACTGGGGATTACAATTCAAAATGAGGTGGGGACATGAAGCCAAACCATATCAATATGGCAATCATTTTTCAAAACATTATTATACTTCAATTTCTTTATTTGTATATATAAATGTTTATCTTGTCAGAGCATTGTGTTTGCTCTGAAAATTTCTACTGAAGAGAAAAAAAGATGCATCTAGTGGTATGTATTGACAACCAGGTTCTAAAAGTATGGATTAACTCAAAAGTCCACAGTCCAAAGTCTCATCTGAGAAAAGGCAAGTCCCTTATGCCTATAAGCCTGTAAAATAGAAAAAAAAAGTTAGTTACTTCTGAGATACAATGGGGGTACAGGCATTGGGTAAATGGTCCTGTTCCAAATGGGAGAAATTGGTTCAAACAAAGGGGTTAAATATCAAGATATTGAGTTGCTTAATCAAAACAGTTATATTAAACAAAGGGGTTTATTGTGGGCTCACATTATCTTTTTTCTTTGTTTTGTATATTAATTAATTGGTTTTCTTATCAAAAATTATTAAAGATCCTCACTACTAAAGATTCTTAGAATACTTAAAATGGGCTACATAATTGAAATAATGCAAAGGTATTAAAAACACCATCTTAGTTATTAAAAAGAGTTCAAGAAAGGGGTGAAAATGGAAATTTATGTTTTGAAGTATCACATTTAGTGTTATGATCATGATAAACAGAAGAAACACCTAACTGGAACATTCAGTACAAGTAAGGGTTATGGATTATGAGAGGAAATGAAACCATCCTGATTCTTCTAACACAACAAAGAGAAAGAGTTGGGGTGGTGTGATATATTCAAAGGAGCTGTCAATGCAGGACTATATAAAGAATAATTTGTGAAAATAGAAATAATGTTCTGCAAAACCTAGGCCCTCTCTTCCATTTCAATCTCTTTTCCTACCAGTTTTCTTTTGATTATGCCTCTGACTTACTGTTTCTGCTTCTTGAACAAACCTAGTTTACCCATGCTTCGGAGACTTTGAAACTTATCTTCCCTTTGCCTGAGAGGATCTTTATCTTTGCATGGTTGGCTATTTCAGTTCATGTCTTAGCTAGATGTCTCTCTTTCCAGAAAGCTTTTTCATGCTGTCCCTCCTTTTTAGACTTCATTACCTTCAAACTGCCTCATTTCATTATTTTTTAAGATTGGTATCACTTTTCAAAATTATCTTTTCTATCTGATTTTATTTTCATTGTTTTTTTTTTCTACTAGCCCGACAGTCACATAAGAACAAGAACCATGGTCCTGACTAATGCTATATCCCCAGGCATATAATAGTGTATGACAGAAAACCAGCAGTCCATAAATATGAATGGATAGATGAATGATACATTAATACAATGAGACAAGAAAATTCAGTCTGTGCCAGATCACCAATATATGCCAGATTTACCTTTGATGAATGGCTTTGAATCTGAAGGATATTAGGATTTATTGAAGGATGTGAAGAGAAGTAACATGATCTATTTGTGTTTTTAGAAAGCTGAGGAAAATATGTCCCAAAGGATGAGAGCAGGCAAAGAGCAAGATGGAATAAATAGAATTGAATTCTAAACTAAGTCATATGTGAGATGCACGGAAGAAAAAAACTATTCGCCAAACACTAAGGAAGTAAAAATCAACCAGACCTAATAAAAAATGAATATTGAAGATAAAGTACAGGGTGGAGAAAATGATATTAAGTATGCTACAAATTTCTGTGCTTATTATCTTACTTACAAGGCACCGGAAGATTTAATGTTTTGCTTTGGTTTATATTTCCATTGAAATGTTTAAGTACTTATTCAGCATAATAGCATCTCTACCACGTAACAGCTCTGAGAGCATGAATACGTATAAAGAGTTTAAAATACTTTTTAGGAGTTATACAATTGTGCACATTATAACAGTTTATATTTCCATCTTCACATTTCTGAAAACATTTGTGAAAGGCTGGAAATACTTTCTCCTAAACACACAATCTTTATCTGAACTACTTAAAATGCATATAATTGCTGTTTAGTATTGAAGATTAACAATTACTTTAAAACTGACATTTTAAATGAGCTATTTTTCTATAATTTGATTATCAAATTTTGTTTTATTAACTGCTACATGATTGTAGCAGTCATATGTGGGATTAAAATACATTTAGATTGTACTTTAATATCACTTATAATTATCCAAAAATTATTTTGGGCAAAGAAGTTTTGGATGGCTTATTACTCAGATATTTCATTTATAAAGGGGCAAAAATTATTCTATAAGGATATAACTCAGTCCAAGAGAGGCCCAGGTCATTTTCTCTTTTCAAACCTTCTTGAGTAAGCAGGAACCTCAGCACAAGCCCCATGCCTCATGGGCCCCTGAGTTTGAGTGCCTTTCTAAAAATATTGGAGTTCCTTTCCAGCATTTGAGATTAGCCAAAGCCAGCAGGGATATCCTTGTGGGGCAGTGCAAGCCCAGACCTGGATCCATAATGGAGCTCTCTGACACTGTGTCTCCACATACAGGATCCAACAGATTTCCCAACACAGTTCCAGAATTATGTTTTTGGGGTTGTCCCAGTCAAAATCCCAACACCAGGCCCAGTTCCAGAAGGGAAACCTAGTAAAATGATTGTTTGCATTCCACAGCCAGAACAGAATGTCTTTCATGAAGCTACAGAAAATTAGCTGCATAAATAGTGCTGAAATAACGAATTTAGATGACTTTTACTCATGTCAGACACAAGAAGAGATGAGGACTCTGGACTACCGAAAGACCACCTCCGACTTGTGGTCTCAAGTCATGTGTATGGGTCCTTCCACCGGGTTTTCCTGGTCCATGTTCCCACTGAGGTGCTGCCTCTGGTCTATAGCTCCTGAAAGCAGCAGAAGCAGGGAAATACTTTATTTACCTTGTACACACTCCCTATCCACTAGTGACATCCAGTATGGTCATTCAATCCCCTCTAGTATCAGGAGGTCTTCTGTGGTTGGTCACATCAATCACATCTGCAATTTGACAGAATCAAAGAACCATTCTGATTCATGTCATTTCTCCAATCAGGGCTATCTTTATGAATGTGCAACCTGTGCAATATCTCAGAGCACTTCTTTGCGAGGGTCTCATTCTTGATTTAATTCTCTGCTATTGCTATCTTACAGTTTAGTGTAATTGTTTTAACAATAGTCCTTCATTTTTGTTTTTCACTGGATCCTGCATGTTATACAGTCAATCCTTCCTCTGATTGAGAAGGTAACAACATGATCTCCCAAGCAGGTCTTAAGCTTTCCTGGACATGTGGCAAGCATTCTAGCACAAATTAGAATGTTATTTTCACCGAGTTCATGCACTCCTAGTTTGTTCTGCATGCAGATAGAAACGTGGAAGGCAATGATGTGGTCGATATTGAAAGAGATCACATTCTAGAAGTGTAATGATCGTGGCCTAAGAGTTCTCCTAGTAAATGCATTTGGAATACATGTAGCTCTACATTTCTGTTACAAAATTTCAAATGCTAAATATAACAAGACCAGAAAGTGAATATGGTTCAAATGTTTCATTTTCTTTCACACTCTTGGTAAGACTAGCATCTGTAATCATCATTAACCCATCTATCAGAGAGTAATTGGAAGCCAGTATTTAGGAGTGGGCTGGTAGATGATGTAGGGTCCTGAACAAGGATGCAACCAATATAAAATACACAGCATTAAGGAAATTCAGAGAAAATTAGTACTAAATAGTTTCAATACAAAGAAATCTGTGGAGCCATACAGTTATGAGTCATATAGAATTGCTACATATTCCACTGGGATGAGAGAGAGGAATTTTTCCAGTAACAGCACACTTAACAGTGAAAAACTTGATGAGATGGTGTCTAGATCTAAACAGAAAAACAGCGTTCTTTGATACTACAAATGATATTCTGAAATATATAACGAATTCTTCTCTTCCTATTTTTCTAAATCTTCATTGATAAATCACTATATCCCACATGGGCCCATATACTTTGTAAGCATTTTTTAATCAAATAGTTTGTATAGACAAGGGCTACACAAAAATATATTCTCTTTGTATACCACACACTCTAGTGGTAGTCCTGGACTCTGATATGTTAAATTTTAGAAATGTCAAAATTAAATATAAATTAAAGCTAAAATGTAACCAATTATATTGCATATAAACAAACATGAGTGCATACATAACCCCATTTAGCTATAAAACCAAAAGTTAAATCTATGTCCACTGTGAACAATTTAATAATCAATTTTTCCTATTTCACCACCTCACCCCTAAAATGCATGTAAGCACAAATCTCTCTGCCAATGTGTATTTCTTGCTTAAGTCACAAAACTTCTAGGAATAATATAAATGAAAAGATTTAAAGATGTTCAGAACTAGAAACTAGCTGTTGTAATTTTTTTCTGTTCAGTAAATGTGTCAAAAGGAATATTAAATTATATTCAAACTATCTGTATAGAAAATTGTATTTAATATAATTTTATATGAAATGTAATCCAGGATCTATCAATTTGAAATATACAGCAAAAACACAGAAAATAAAAAATACTATAGTGTCATACCCAGTAATTAAAATAAATACAGTAATGCATCATTTAATGACAGGGATATGTTCTGAGAAAAGCATTCTTAAGTAATTTTGTCATTGTTGGAACATCATAGAGTATATTTACCCAAAACTAGATGCTGGAGCCTGCTGCACACCTCAGCTGTATGATATAGTTTATTGTGCCTAGGCTATTGACCTGTACAATATGTTACTGTACTGAATACTGTAGGCAATTGTAACACAATGATAAGTATTTTTATATCTAAACACAGAAAAGTTACAGTAAAAGTACAATGTAAAAGATTTAAAATGGTACATCTTTACAGGGTACTTACCATCAATGGAGTTTATAGGACTGGAAATTGATCTGAATGAGTCAGTGAGTGAGTGGTAACTGAATGTAAAGGGCTAGGACCTTACAGTATGCTGCTGTAGACTTTATAACACTGGAAAATTAGGCATCACTAAATTCATTTTAAATTCTTATTTTAAAATTTTATTTCTTCAATAAAAAATTAACCTTAGCTTCCTGTAATTTTTTACTTTGTAAACTTTTAACTTTTTTAACTTCTTGACTTTTTGTAACAACACTTAGTTTAAAACACACATTGTACAGCTGTACAAAAATTTTCTTCCATTTATTCTTATTCCATAATTTTTTTAAATTTTTATTTTTTTATTTTTTTAATTTCTTTTTAAAAACTAAGACATAAACACATACATTACTCTAGGCCTACATATATGGTCAGGAGCATCAATAGAACTATCTTCTATCTCCATGTCTTGTCCCAGTGGAGGGTTTTCAGAGGTAGTAACACCCGAGGAGTTTCCATCCTTGTTAACAATGCCTTCTCCTGGAATACCTCCTGAAGGACTTGCCTGAGGTTGTTTTACAGTTACCTTTTTTTTAAAGTAGAAGGAGTATACTCTAAAATAATTTTAAAAAGTGGTAAAATGAATAAACTAGTAACGTTGTTTTATCATTATAAAGTAGTATGTAATGTAAATAATTGTATATGCTATACTTATATGCAACTGGCAGGGCAGTAGGTTTGTTTACACAAGAAACATGAGTACTGCATTGCACTAGGCAATAGGAACTTTTCAGCTCAATTATAATCTCATGCAACTGTCATCATATATGCAGCACTTGACTGTATTGAAATTTGTGCCTAATCCAGTATTCTTAAGTTTATATTTTTTAAGTGTGCTTCTAAAATTCTATAAACTTCAAGCCCTATAAAACCTAGATCATACATGGCTGGTGGTATGTCAGTTGACTCCAAGATTCAAAGGGGCCCACCAACTTTTTACTTCTTTCTTCAAGGTGGGTAGTTTGAGGAGAACAATTTGTCTGTTACTTAAAAATGGATGCCCAGGTTACTGGATTCCTAGAAAGCTTACCAGCGTTCTAGGTCTCAATTTTCATGAGGTATACCTACTATCTTTTGGCATGTATCTGAATTACTTAGTCATCTACAATTCTTACTACTCCAGGCTTACCATGGAATAATTATCGTTATTTTTATCAATATAATGAACTAGCATGACATTCTTTGGGCTATTAAAATAGATCATTTAGCATTATTTGTGCTGTATCATTACCAAGAGCATCACAGTTGGTCTAGCCCTAGGGCAAGAAAACAAAGGTTATGCTGTTTCTGCCGTAAGAATGCAAACTACTTCTGAAAATATCCCGTGTTACATGCAATGTATTTGAACCTGTGTTGAATTGTTTCAATAAGGATATGAAGCAACATCAGCAATTATCAATACCACCCGGTTAATTTTGTGATAAGTCATTTTCTCAAAGAATTGGCACCTGTCAAACAGGAACATTAAATAGGGATGTTATAGGCATCAACATTACATTCTTTCAAACTGTTGATGGTACAAATATTGGTAATTCTCCTGGACAAGTAGTATCATATTTATTCTCAGTTCTGCCTACCGTAATAATCTACACATTATAGTAACTATGCATGGATTCTACCTGTCATGAGGCATACTATTCCACTGTATTATAGATATGTGAGAAAAGAAAAAAAATAAAAATAAAAACAGGAGAGGTCCACGGTTCCACTAGACTTATTGTCAGACAGACTTGAGCCAAGATTCTCTCTACCACCTGAAGTTCAGAGATCTTACTTTGTTCAACGTTCTTCAAATTAACTACTACATAATCCTTTCTGAATTCTACTATATGAATTAATGAGGGCTTGGCCTTCAGTGTATAGACTATACCTTTATGGACTAAGCTGTAAACACTTCTGGCTCAAGACATATTGGAATTCAACTTAATTTGGGCCTGTAAGCCATGACATGGGAAAGTGGAGAGGAGGTCCTGGAGGATATCTGTTTCAGATTTTGCTAATGCTTTTTTTGAAAATATTTTATACAATATATAGAGGACTGGTTCCCTCAGATTTAGTGGAGTGGGTCTACTTTCTCAGCCAAAGGTGTCCTCAGAAATTTCAAGATTCAGAATTCTCAGTGTCATTCACATCTACCCAAATATCACTCCCCCCATGATACAATGTTTCAATCTCTTCTTAAAAGTATCTTTTTTGGGGTACTGAGGCACTCAAAAGGTTTACTTCTCTCTGCTATTAAAAGCTGATTATCAGCCGGTCACAGTGGCTCCCACCTGCAATCCCAGTACTTTGGGAGGCCAAGGTGGGAGTTCAGGAGTTTAAGACCAGCCTGGCCTACATGATGAAACCCCATCTCTACTAAAAATACAAAAATTAGCTGGACGTGGCGGCGTGCCTATAGTCTCAGCTGCTCTGGAGGCTGAGGGAGAAGAACCCGGGAGGTGGAGGTTGAACTGAGCCAAAATCACGCCACTGCACTACAGCCTAGGTGACAGAGCAAGACTCTGTCGCAAAAAAAAAAAAAAAAAAAAAAAAACAGCTGATATCTCAGTGGTATCGATTATCAATTATTTATTTATTTATTTATTTATTATTATACTTTAGGTTTTAGGGTACATGTGTGCAATGTGCAGGTTAGTTACATATGTATACATGAGCCATGCTGGTGTGCTGCACCCACTAACTCATCTTCTAGCATTAGGTATATCTCCCAATGCTATCCCTCCCCACTCCCCCCACCCCACAACAGTCCCCAGAGTGTGATGATCCCCTTCCTGTGTCCATGTGTTCTCATTGTTCAATTCCCACCTATGAGTGAGAATATGCGGTGTTTGGTTTTTTGTTCTTGCGATAGTTTACTGAGAATGATGATTTCCAATTTCATCCATGTCCCTACAAAGGACATGAACTCATCATTTTTTATGGCTGCATAGTATTCCATGGTGTATATGTGCCACATTTTCTTAATCCAGTCTATCATTGTTGGACATTTGGGTTGGTTCCAAGTCTTTGCTGTTGTGAATAATGCCGCAATAAACATACGTGTGCATGTGTCTTTATAGTAGCATGATTTATAGTCCTTTGGGTATATACCCAGTAATGGGATGGCTGGGTCAAATGGTATTTCTAGTTCTAGATCCCTGAGGAATCACCACACTGACTTCCACAATGGTTGAACTAGTTTACAGTCCCACCAACAGTGTAAAAGTGTTCCTATTTCTCCACATCCTCTCCAGCACCTGTTGTTTCCTGACTTTTTAATGATTGCCATTCTAACTGGTGTGAGATGGTATCTCATTGTGTTTTTGATTTGCATTTCTCTGATGGCCAGTGATGGTGAGCATTTTTTCATGTGTTTTTTTGGCTGCATAAATGTCTTCTTTTGAGAAGTGTCTGTTCATGTCCTTCACCCACTTTTTGATGGGGTTGTTTGTTTTTTTCTTGTAAATTTGTTGGAGTTCATTGTAGATTCTGGATATTAGCCCTTTGTCAGATGAGTAGGTTGTGAAGATTTTCTCCCATTTTGTAGGTTGCCTGTTCACTCTGATGGTAGTTTCTTTTGCTGTGCAGAAGCTCTTTAGTTTAATTAGATCCCATTTGTCAATTTTGGCTTTTGTTGCCATTGCTTTTGGTGTTTTAGACATGAAGTCCTTGCCCATGCCTATGTCCTGAATGGTAATGCCTAGGTTTTCTTCTAGGGTTTTTATGGTTTTAGGTCTAACGTTTAAGTCTTTAATCCATCTTGAATTGATTTTTGTATAAGGTGTAAGGAAGGGATCCAGTTTCAGCTTTCTATATATGGCTAGCCAGTTTTCCCAGCACCATTTGTTAAATAGGGAATCCTTTCCCCATTGCTTGTTTTTCTCAGGTTTGTCAAAGATCAGATAGTTGTAGATATGTGGCGTTATTTCTAAGGGCTCTGTTCTGTTCCATTGATCTATATCTCTGTTTTGGTACCAGTACCATGCTGTTTTGGTTACTGTAGCCTTGTAGTATAGTTTGAAGTCAGGTAGTGTGATGCCTCCAGCTTTGTTCTTTTGGCTTAGGATTGACTTGGCGATGCGGGCTCTTTTTTGGTTCCATATGAACTTTAAAGCAGTTTTTTCCAATTCTGTGAAGAAAGTCATTGGTAGCTTGATGGGGATAGCATTGAATCTGTAAATTACCTTGGGCAGTATGGCCATTTTCACGATATTGATTCTTCCTACCCATAAGCATGGAATGTTCTTCCATTTGTTTGTATCCTCTTTTATTTCCTTGAGCAGTGGTTTGTAGTTCTCCTTGAAGAGGTCCTTCACATCCCTTGTAAGTTGAATTCCTAGGTATTTTATTCTCTTTGAAGCAATTGTGAATGGGAGTTCACTCATGATTTGGCTCTCTGTTTGTCTGTTGTTGGTGTATAAGAATGCTTGTGATTTTTGCACATTGATTTTGTATCCTGAGACTTTGCTGAAGTTGCTTATCAGCTTAAGGAGATTTTGGGCTGAGACAATGGGGTTTTCTAGATATATAATCATGTCGTCTGCAAACAGGGACAATTTGACTTCCTCTTTTCCTCATTGAATACCCTTTATTTCCTTCTCCTGCCTAATTGCCCTGGCCAGAACTTCCAACACTATGTTGAATAGGAGTGGTGAGGGACAGCATCCCTGTCTTGTTTTCAAAGGGAATGCTTCCAGTTTTTGCCCATTGAGTATGATATTGGCTGTGGGTTTGTCATAGATAGCTCTTATTATTTTGAGATACGTCCCATCAATACCTAATTTATTGAGAGTTTTTAGCATGAAGGGTTATTGAATTTTGTCAAAGGCCTTTTCTGCATCTATTGAGATAATCGTGTGGTTTTGTCTTTGGTTCTGTTTATATGCTGGATTACATTTATTGATTTGCATATATTGAACCAGCCTTGCATCCCAGGGATGAAGCCCACTTGATCATGGTGGATAAGCTTTTTGATGTGATGCTGGATTCGGTTTGCCAGTATTTTATTGAGGATTTTTGCATCAATATTCATCAAGGATATCGGTCTAAAATTCTCTTTTTTGGTTGTGTCTCTGCCAGGCTTTGGTATCAGGATGATGCTGGCCTCATAAAATGAGTTAGGGAGGATTCCCTCTTTTTCTATTGATTGGAATAGTTTCAGAAGGAATGGTTCCAGTTCCTCCTTATACCTCTGGTAGAATTCAGCTGTGAATCCATCTGGTCCTGGACTTTTTTTGGTTGGTAAGCTATTGATTATTGCCACAATTTCAGCTCCTGTTATTGGTCTACTCAGAGATTCAACTTCTTCCTGGTTTAGTCTTGGGAGAGTGTATGTGTCGAGGAATTTATCCATTTCTTCTAGATTTTCTAGTTTATTTGCGTAGAGGTGTTTGTAGTATTCTCTGATGGTAGTTTGTATTTCTGTGGGATCGGTGGTGATATCCCCTTTATCATTTTTTATTGCATCTATTTGATTCTTCTCTCTTTTTTTCTTAATTAATCTTGCTAGCGGTCTATCAATTTTGTTGATCCTTTCAAA
Source organism: Pongo abelii (assembly GCF_028885655.2). Taxonomy (NCBI): domain Eukaryota; kingdom Metazoa; phylum Chordata; class Mammalia; order Primates; family Hominidae; genus Pongo; species Pongo abelii. Next base: position 29,546,639 of record NC_071989.2, read on the forward strand.
AAACCAGCTCCTGGATTCATTAATTTTTTGAAGGGTTTTTTTTGTCTCTATTTCCTTCAGTTCTGCTCTGATCTTAGTTATTTCTTGCCTTCTGCTAGCTTTTGAGTGTGTTTGCTCTTGCTTTTCTAGTTCTTTTAATTGTGATGTTAGGGTGTCAATTTTAGATCTTTCCTGCTTTCTCTTGTTTGCATTTAGTGCTGTAAATTTCCCTCTACACACTGCTTTGAATGCATTCCAGAGGTTCTGGTATGTTGTGTCTTTGTTCTCGTTGGTTTCAAAGAACATCTTTATTTCTGCCTTCATTTCGTTATGTACCCAGTAGTCATTCAGGAGCAGGTTGTTCAGTTTCCATGTAGTTGAGTGGTTTTGAGTGAGATTCTTAATCCTGAGTTCTAGTTTGATTGCACTGTGATCTGAGAGATAGTTTGTTATAATTTCTGTTCTTTTACATTTACTGAGGAGAGCTTTATTTCCAACTATGTGGTCAATTTTGGAATAGGTGTGGTGTGGTGCTGAAAAGAATGTATATTCTGTTGATTTGGGGTGGAGAGTTCTGTAGATGTCTATTAGGTCCGCTTGGTGCAGAGCTGAGTTCAATTCCTGGGTATCCTTCTTGACTTTCTGTCTCGTTGATCTGTCTAACGTAGACAGTGGGGTGTTAAAGTCTCCCATTATTAATGTGTGGGAGTCTAAGTCTCTTTGTAGGTCTCTAAGGACTTGCTTTATGAATCTGGGTGCTCCTGTATTGGGTGCATATATATTTAGGATAGTTAGTTCTTCTTGTTGAATTGATCCCTTTACCACTATGTGAGGGCCTTCTTTTTCTCTTTTGATCTTTGTTGGTTTAAAGTCTGTTTTATCAGAGACTAGGATTGCAACTCCTGCCTTTTTTTGTTTTCCATTTGCTTGGTAGATCTTCCTCCATCCTTTTATTTTGAGCCTATGTGTGTCTCTGCACGTGAGATGGGTTTCCTGAATACAGCACACTGATGGGTCTTGACTCTTTATCCAATTTGCCAGTCTGTGTCTTTTAATTGGAGCATTTAGTGCATTTACATTTAAAGTTAATATTGTTATGTGTGAATTTGATCCTGTCATTATGACGTTAGCTGGTTATTTTGCTCTTTAGTTGATGCAGTCTCTTCCTAGTCTCGATGGTCTTTACATTTTGGCATGATTTTGCAGCGGCTGGTACTGGTTGTGCCTTTCCATGTTTAGCATTTCCTTCAGGAGCTCTTTTAGGGCAGGTCTGGTGTTGACAAAATCTCTCAGCATTTGCTTTTCTGTAAAGTATTTTACTTCTCCTTCACTTATGAAGCTTAGTTTGGTTGGATATGAAATTCTGGGTTGAAAATTCTTTTCTTTAAGGATGTTGAATATTGGCCCCCACTCTCTTCTGGCTTGTAGAGTTTCTGCCAAGAGATTTGCTGTTAGTCTGATCAGCTTCCCTTTGAGGGTAACCCGACCTTTCTCTCTGGCTGCCCTTAACATTTTTTCCTTCATTTCAACTTTGGTGAATCTGACAATTATGTGTCTTGGACTTGCTCTTCTCGAGGAGTATCTTTGTTGCATTCTCTGTATTTCCTGAATTTGAATGTTGGCCTGCCTTGCTAGATTTGGGAAGTTCTCCTGGATAATATCCTGCAGTGTGTTTTCCAACTTGGTTCCATTCTCCCCGTCACTTTCAGGTACACCTATCAGATGTAGATTTGGTCTTTTCACATAGTCCCATATTTCTTGGAGGCTTTGCTCGTTTCTTTTTATTCTTTTTTCTCTAAACTTCCCTTCTTGCTTCATTTCATTCATTTCATCTTCCATTGCTGATACCCTTTCTTCCATTTGATCGCGTGGGCTCCTGAGGCTTCTGCATTCTTCATGTAGTTCTCGAGCCTTGGTTTTCAGCTCCATCAGCTCCTTTAAGCACTTCTCTGTATTGGTTATTCTAGTTATACATTCTTCTAAATTTTTTTCAAAGTTTTCAACTTCTTTGCCTTTGGTTTGAATATCCTCCCGTAGCTCGGAGGAATTTGATCGTCTGAAGCCTTCTTCTCTCAGCTCGTCAAAGTCATTCTCCGTCCAGCTTTGATCCGTTGCTGGTGAGGAACTGCGTTCCTTTGTGGGAGGAGAGGCGCTCTGCTTTTTAGAGTTTCCAGTTTTTCTGCTTTGTTTTTTCCCCATCTTTGTGGTTTTATCTACTTTTGGTCTTTGATGTTGGTGATGTACAGATGGGTTTTTGGTGTGGATGTCCTTTCTGTTTGTTAGTTTTCCTTCTAACAGACAGGACCCTCAGCTGCAGGTCTGTTGGAGTACCCAGCCGGCCATGTGAGGTTTCAGTCTGCCCCTGCTTGGGGGTGCCTCTCAGTTAGGCTGCTCGGGGTTCAGGGGTCAGGGACCCACTTGAGGAGGCAGTCTGCCTGTTCTCAGATCTCCAGCTGCGTGCTGGGAAAACCACTGCTCTCTTCAAAGCTGTCAGACGGGGACATTTAAGTCTGCAGAGGTTACTGCTGTCTTTTTGTTTGTCTGTGCCCTGCCCCCAGAGGTGGAGCCTACAGAGGCAGGCAGGCCTCCTTGAGCTGTGGTGGGCTCCACCCAGTTGGAGCTTCCCAGATGCTTTGTTTACCAGCGAGCCTGGGCAATGGCGGGCGCCCCACCCCCAGCCTCGCTGCTTGCAGTTTGATCTCAGACTGCTGTGGTAGCAAACAGCAAGACTCCGTGGGCGTAGGACCCTCTGAGCCAGGTTCGGGATACAATCTCCTGGTGCACCGTTTTTTAAGCCAGTCAGAAAAGCGCAGTATTTGGATGGGAGTGACCCGATTTTCCAGGTGCCGTCTGTCACCCCTTTCTTTGACTAGGAAAGGGAACTCCCTGACCCCTTGCGCTTCCCGAGTGAGGCAATGCCTCGCCCTTCTTCCGCTCGCGCATGGTGCGTGCACCCACTGACCTGCGCCCACTGTCTGGCACTCCCTAGTGAGATGTACCCGGTACCTCAGATGGAAATGCAGAAATCACCCGTCTTCTGCATCGCTCACTCTGGGAGCTGTAGACCGGAGCTGTTCCTCTTCGGCCATCTTGGCTCCTCCCTATTACCAATTATTTACACTTCAATTTTTAGGGTTTTTGAGCTGCAGGTTGAAAGATATTAAATGGGAAAAAAAGTTTAATAAATTTACCAGGTACATTTTTATGAAAACAAATAGAGTTGGTCAAAATGAGAATATAAGAGAATGTATCATATATAATAAGGCACAATAAGTCCTCACTTAACATCATCAATAGGCTCTTAAAACTGTAACTTTAAGTGAAATGACATGTGATGAAATCAATTTTCCAACAGGCTAATTAACATAAACAAGAGTTAAATATTTATGGCAAATTTTTGGTTGTAAAATATTAAGATCACTACACACCTAAGTAAATACCAAAATACCTCTAATATTAAACATTAAAATAAATACAAGCTACACATACATTTAAGGCAAATTAAGACAAAAAAGCTAATTGTTTACCCAATTATTCTAGCTCAGGGTCATGTGCGTCCAAAGCCTCTCCTGGCAACTAAAGGCACAAGATGGGAATCAGCCCTGGACAGGATGCCATCCCATCACAGGCCTCACCCACACTCATTCAGACTGGGATGTTGCAGAAATGCCATTTAACCTAATATGCACATCTTTGGGATGTGGGAGGAAACAGGAGTCCTTGGAGAAAACTCATGCGGACATGAGGAGAATAGGCAAACTCCATGCAGTCACTAGCCCTGGCTGGAAACAGATTTTTTTTCCTCATAAACATTATAACAAAACAACATTAAACAAAAAGCCATTAATCTAAGATCTGCTGCACTGCTTTGTTAAGTTTTAATATCACTCACACATACACACACACACACACACACAGAGCAGTAAATTTAGCTTTGCCCTAGATATTCATCAAAAGTCAAATATTTAACTTTTTCTTTCAGGTGAGGATTTTGAAAACCGAATAACCTCCTGTTACAATTTTAATGTTATTTCTAGTATCCTTGAATTTGTGGCATGATCAATGATCATTTGATGGTTTGGAACACCATCACTTCTAATGAACATAATTAGAGACAAATCATTCAATTTAATAAGGTCTAAGTATTCAGTTTTATTGAATGTTTATTCTGAATATCCTATTTATATTTAGTATGGTTTGTAAAAAACTGATTTATATTTTGAAATTGTATGTATGAATTGCTTATAGATTATAGGTATTATTGGAAGAATGCAATAGTAAATCATGATATTTAATACATCTAATTAGAAACTAATAATAAAATAGTTTTATATAGTTAAATAATTAGGACAATGTATTTCATGTTATGTAAATGAGAGGGTATGTTAGATAGATACAGTAAATAAGAACAACTGAATGAATAACATTATATATTTTTAAGCCAAAACTATTTATAAACATTTAAATAATATTAGAAAGCTAAATAAGATCAATTATATAGCATCATAACTTCAGTCACCACAGAATTACTTGGTATACTAGTATTCACAAAGTTAACTAAAATAGCCAAGATCCAAAATTACTTTTAAAATTTAGCTATTTAATTCCATTTAGAACATGGGATTTAGAGAAAATTGAAAACTTGTGAAGAAAAAGCAACTCAAAATTAAATTAATTTCGTAGAAAAATAATTAAAATTTTATTATTGTTAAAAGAAAAACTTTAGGCAATTAAATTAAACAGAGTTCATTTGAGCAAATAACAGTTTATGAATCAGGCAGCACTCAGAACCAGAAGAGGTTCAGAAAGCTACACCCAGCAGCATGAGCAGCAAATGGAGAAGCAGAGAAATTACCTGATTAGACACAGCTAGATGTTTGCCTTATTTCTGCACAATGTGATGTGGCATTTACCTTACTTGGGCATGTTCTGATGGGAGGTTTCAAGTTGTATAATGAATTGGCTGGTTGATTGGTGGTGACTGGCTGACGCCCCCTTTTTCTTTTCTTAGTTACAGGAAATGTTTTTTAAGTTAAGTCCTGGTTTTGCTAATATGAGAGCTTCTGCTACAGAAACAATCTCTGTATGCAATGGCCTCCTTCTTATTTACTTTAACACTACCTTGAAACTCACATGGAGGAAAACTTCCAAAGTCATGTTCAATCACATCCATGAAAAATCATCTTCCATCTAGCTGTATTAAAGGTTACAAAACATTTGAAGAAGAGAAATATAAGATATTGAAAGAAATATAAGATAGCTAATACACAATGAACCTTAAAAAAAGATTTTACAAGAGTTCTGTTACAGGATAATTTATAATTTTTATTTTATGGTGACTAACATTTAAATAAATTATTGTCAAAATGACTACTTACTATAGCAACGAAAAGAAAGAAATTTGGAGCTATGTCAAGAAATGCCCTGTATTTTTCAATTTGCCTATAACAAGTTCATCAATACTATTCACTAACTCAAATACAGTAGTTTATCTCAGAGCTTCTTTTCTTCAACTTATTGTAAATATTACATAAAGTTGATTATTTCTCCTTGTTTTTTTTCTGTCTTGATTTTTGGGATCACATATACACATTACATTTTTTCTTTTCTTTACTGGTCTCTATTTCTGAAGGACCTTTGTTTAATCTTAGTTTGGCTCTCTCTTACTAACACAACATATATAATTCATTGGTAAACTCTTAAACTTAAAAAAAATCTTTCAAACTTTATATCATCAACTTTATACCCCACACTAGTCAAATCTATCATTATCTTTTGCCTGTGCTGCAATAAACTACAATGAGTACCTCTTCAACTCTTGCCTCCATCACATTTCCCAACCAAAAACAAAACAATTTTTTACCCCTCTGTTATATATTTCCAAGTTTTTCACTATTCACAGTAGACAAATAAACAATAAACAACTATGATCTTACTAGATCCCTTAGGGCTTTAAACTATCTTCTCGTACCTCTCTCCACACCATGTCCCTAATCCAATTTCTACCATTCTCATTCACTTTAACTCAACTCTTAAATAGCCTCTTTTTTTTTCCACCATTGACCTCTATAGTAGCCAAAGTGACAGCACTGAGAACAAAAATTGGATTATGGTAGGCTTCCGTCAAAACCCTGGCCTCAAAACCTTCGGTCAAAACCCTGTCTGGCCTCGTAGAAAACATAGTTCCAACTCATTGTTCTTTCAACCACAGTGGGGCATATTGCCTGTTTCATTCAAGTTTCTATTCAACATAGAGCTCATCCCTGGCAGCCCTACAGAAAATACTTCCAAATGCACCATCTTTTAACCCAACTTAACTCTTATGTGTTGAATATTAATTTTGCTCCTCTGGAACATAATCCCCATAAGAAAGTGGTCTTTGTTAAGTTCACTGTTTTACCCTACCTCTCACAATAGTCTGTGGCATAAAAATGGGTATTAAAGGGTTATATCAAGCAAGACATGCCAAAACATTGCTGTAACAACTTAATTTTTTCTAAAGCTGCATTAACGTGTTTTAAGCAGAAAGAACAAAGTAAAATACACATTGTATTAAGCTCCCTGTTGTGGAAGTCCGAATTGAGACAAATTTGGAGGAGGGAAACAAGATGGAGAACAATTTACACAGGCAGGCAAAAGCTGATAAAGATTAAAATTAATGTCCATGAAAAGAGACACAGGCAGAAAAGAGAGGACGTTGCTGTAGTCTGAAAGATTGTGTCTTCCCAAAGTTTATATTTTAAAACCTAATCCTCAATGTGGTAGTATTAAGGGGTGGGGCTTTGGGGAGGTGATTAGGTCATAGGGCGGAGCTCCGTAAATGGGATGAGTTATTTTATAAAAGAAGCTCAGATAGTTCATTCTTCCCTCTGCCGCATGTGGATGCCACAGAAGGTGCTGTCAATGAGGAAGGGAACCTTCACCAAACAGCAAATTTGTTGATGACTTGAACTTTCACGTCCTAGTCTCCAGAACTGTGAGAAATAATTTTGTTTCTCATAAGGTACCCAGTTTATGACATTTTTGTTAAAGCAACCTGAACAGATTAAGACAAATGGTGAGGATAAAATATAATCAACATATCTTGATAAATAAATAATTGATTATAAACCCTCAGGGTGAAGAAAGTAATATAACACATTTCTGTTTTATGTAAATGTATTGATGATAGTATAAAAGAGGTATTGCAGGACATACAAGTTTGTTGAAATAGATAATCATATGAATATAGGTAATTGCAACATATTGAAAGGATATTTGAAAGTAAGGAAGTAAAATCGGTAAATAAAGAATGACATTCAGTGAATTTTGTAGTGCCAGGCATTTACATATTCTATTTATCTTAAACCGGAAGAGATTTGAACTTGCCTTTAGTTTGAGGAAAATTTGTAAAAAAAAAAAAAAGTGAAAGTTGCAGAAAGAAGAAGGTTGGAGAAAAAACATGAAATAGAGGTTTGAACACAGATGATGGGATTAACGTCTAAATAAGAGGGATTCTCTTCCTCAGAGATATAAGACAATGATCTGAAGTTGGCTTCAGATGATAGAGTAAGATTAATATGGTCAGGCCAGGAATTCCAGGGGTTTCCTATAAGAAAACCTCAATTTTCTCTGAAAATACTGCTTCATAGAATGAGAATATTTTTGAAAGTTAGTCTTTTTAAAAACAGCAAGAATTAAAAGTAATTTTAATTTCTTAGATAAAGTATGAAAACCGTGGTAAATGGGAATCTACCTGGCATTCCAAAATCAAGTATTTACCCTAAAATCTACATTTCACATAGACAAAAACCAATGGAGAAAAATTTGCTTATTATCAGTTATTTTAAGTGTGTATATATGTAGATGAAAGCAGAAAAATAGCAACTCGAGCATCTGGAGTTATATTTTGCATCTTACATCTTCAAAAATTCTATAATTATTCTAACTCCATTAGAAGCATCTAATTAATTGTGCATCATGAAAATGTTGATATTGTAAAAAGCAATAAAATCTATGAAAAGCATTAATGTCAATGATCACTTTACCTACATTTCCCTGTAATAATAAATTGGTTTAATTACTGAATAAACACAGATAGTCTATACCTCAGTTTTTAAAAGTCACTTTTACTTCAGAAGATAGATTGCTAACTAGTATTCCTGACACAGAAACAAGGCTTTTATTCACCATTCTTCTTTACAAATATTTTTGCTGCTGTGTTTACTAAACAAATGGGTAAAATTATTTGCTTTTTAAAAACTACTCATCTTACCAGTATCTTTTGTTTAGTTTTTCAAGGTCGGGTGTTAAGAATGTGCTTTTAGAATTTTTGTTCAAAATCTTACTTTTAAAAAATGTTTGCCTTCGTGAATACTAAACATAATTCAGGCTATATAGGAGGCTGTTCCTTTTTTAAAAATTAAAATATATGAGGACCTACTTTTAAGATGTGTGGCAATAAAATCTAGACGCTAAATATGTCTTTGTTATAGACCTTCTACTGATGTTTAAACTAACTAAAAGTAGATTGTTTTCTCTCTGTCAGAAACATTAAGGTGTATTGTTATGTCCCCAACTTACCTTTACTATTTTCTCAGTGTAGCATAAGGAGATATAGAGTATCTTATCATTGAATATTTTCTTGATATAGCAAGCACATTATTTAACTAGGTCGTAGTATCATCACTAACCAATGAAAAATAACTCTTACATATACGGAGTACATTCAAGGACAAGGTTATATTTTAAACCTTATTTGAACAATGAGAAGACATGGACACAGGGAGGGAACATCACACACCAGGGTCTGTTGGGGAGTTGGGGGCAAGCAGATGGAGAGCATTAGGACAAATACCTAATGCATGCCGGGCTTAAAACCTAGATGATGGTTGGCAGCTAACCACCATGGCACATGTATACCTACGTAACAAACCCGCACGTTCTGCACATGTATTCCAGAACTTCAAGGAAAGTTTTTAAAAAAATACATAAATATTTGCTAAGAACAAACTCTATCTTTCTGCAAGTGTCCTTCTTCCTAACTTCCTTCTTAGACAGACAGAAGCAGAAATATTCCTTGGTGATAAACTCAAATAATTAAAGTATTCTCAATGAAGGGATATATGCTTTAAATTTGTAGGAATTAAAATGAAATATCAGATATGGCCCTTGATCTAAAGGAGATGAAAATCTAGGTGAGGACAATCTGTTTTATTTACACATCAGATAACAAGATGATTATTATAGTTGATGTACCCAAGTAGTTTCCACTAACAGAATGTAAGATAGTTGTCCTTGGCTTTGAGGAACTCGGGATCATTCCAGAAGCAGGCAATAGATACACTCCAGCGAGGGAAACAAACAAACAAACAAACACCACAACCACTCTTTTACCAAATGCAATTTTTTTCTGGTGTTATACAGAAGGTAATGGATTAATACAGGGATGTCCTGGATTGCCACAATTCCTTGTCACCTTTACCCTTGGTAAGCCAGAAATATTGTGTTCTCCCATGAGGCATCACAGACATGATGCAGCTTCTGGTGGAGGGATTTTACCATGTCAGAGTGGCTTCTGACTGCGCTCAAACACTCAGAACAGGGTTCTGTAGGATCAACATCCTCCCTGCTTTTAAACCACAGCCTATTAATTGCATACAGTCAAAGAGCCTAAAAATTGGATGATTCAGGAATCTGTTTTTATCCTAATAAGGTTGATGATGGAGGTGGATAGGATGGCTGATACTGTACCTGGATCTTGAGCGGCGTAAACTGGCTTATGTTGTACTCCACAGTTAGTGTTTGAAGATATGTTCTGGTGGCCAGACACAATTCTTCTCTGACCTCAACCTTTCCAGAGTCTGATTAGCTTTCATTATATATATTAGTCTGCTAAGATTACCATAACAAAATATCACAGACTGGATGACCTATTCAACAGAAATCTATTTTCTCACAGTTCTGGAGGCCAAAAGTTCAAGATCGGGGTGTTGACAAGTTTGGTTTCTACTGAGACCTGGTGCATTGGCTTGCAGACGGCTGCCTTCTTGCTGTGTTCTCACATGACATTTTCTCTGTGCATCCACATCCCTGATGTCTCTTCCTCTTCTTATAAGTACATCAGTTCTATTGGGTTAGGGCCCCACCCTTACGACATCACTTAATGTGGATTACTTCTTTAAAGGCCCTGTCTCTAAATACAGTTACAGTAGGGGGTTAGGACTTCAATATAAGATCCTTGGGGTGGACAAAATTTCATCTATAATGGTATATTTACATGATTCATCACAAGAACAAGTAGCTTACTTCGAGTTACCTTATTACCAAAAAAGCAACTCAAAATCCAGTATATTTTCAGTTAAAAATTGCTGGTATTTTTTTCTGCTAAAACACAAACTTAAAACCTAAACAGTAGCAACAGAAAGTTCATTTATTTGCATAAAATATATAACAATAGCTCTCATTTCCCATTTTGCAGGTAAAGGGAATCACACATATGTCTTTGTTAGGTAGCCGCTATGTATAATACTAGGTTTTATATAATAGCATATATTACTCTCAAATGAAGTGACCTGGACAATTATTATTCCTGAACTCCAAAAAAATAGGTGAGATTTGTTTACTACTGTGGACTAGAATTTCCACAGCTGGCTTTGCAGGCTGAATCACAAGCAGAAACCAAGTGTGAGTGATCTGTGATTCCTTCTGGTCTTTCAGTATTAGTGAAGTGGATGTTCTTAGTGTCACATCTACAGATTAAGATAAACTCTCTATGTACTTGTTTGTCTGGATACATTAACATATAGAGAACAAAGAAGACTAGTTGAGACAATCACATGAAGCTAAAGTCATTTTCAGCCCTCATAATTTTAAGAATGGAAAATGGCATGCTATGTTAGGATATATGAAAACAACACACAAAAAAACACAAATGTTTGCTATGGCACCAAAACTTCAGAAAAGACAGAACACTTACATAAAGATAAGCCATGAATCATGCAAGTTTTTACAAAAATATTATTAGGCAAATCAGAATATGTATGACTATGAGAGATAATAAGTAGATAATAGTTTTATCCAGATTTTTTCTATTGTATTACTAGTCATGTAATATTTTCAACTTCAGTGAATACTTATAGATCAAAGTAGTTTATTTATCATATTTTATGATCAAAATATGATTAGTAAAATTTTAGTTTTTATGGACAAATTTAAAATGTACCAATCTCATGATATGTTGTAAAGCATCGTCCTGTGTAAATATTTTTATTACAGAAAGACTTTGGGTATAATGTAAACATAATTTCATACAGAATCTTAGTGCATTGCATACAACAGTACTACTCTTCCAGACTAGTGGGTAGATACACTGTTTCTCTCATACCTCTAGTGTCACAAGTCATAAAAGCCATTCACTCTGTCACCAATGCACAATTTTTTCATAAGAATTTTAATATTGTTCATTTCTACTTTTTGAATATACAAAATAATATAGCCAGGGGAATAGCTTTTGGATAGTGTAATTCAAACTCCACTGCCTTAATTCTTCCTTGTTCTCCTCTCTTTGACGATGTAAATAATTTACTTTGTTTGCTTATATTGTTACATGGAAAGATTTAAGGTATTCATTTATTATAATTTATTTATTATAATTTATTAAAATACTCTCTCCCACATATATCTATATCTTATAGATATAGATATATAAACATGCCCTCAAGCTCAGAGATGCTTTACTCAAACCAATTTCTTACTGCTATAATTTTTTTTGAATTTCTTATATACCGTTCTACCTCCTTTGTGATCCTTATTCTATAACATTAGATTGTCATACACAATAAATTATAAGGCAAATTGAAGTACTGCAACAGTCTAATTCAATGTGCAGCTGCACTTGAGTACATCTCTACTATCTTTTTTGACAATGAAAATTTATTGGCTCTTTCAAAGATAGTTTCAATTTCAGTAAGTAAAGACAGACTAATATTAAACTAAGAGTATGATTAACTGAACTTTCATGTAAAAATAAGATCATATTCAATTCATTACTTCTTAAATACATTTTGAGATAAGAAAAACACAAAGGTTTTGGTTTGTATTTTTCACAAATTATCTATCTTTTTAAAGGTTAATAAATAAAACTAATCCCATTCTTTTCTGTCACGGTGGTGCATATGATAATAGCATGTATGGAAAATAATCTCTTGTATAGCTATGCCTACCTCTCATATACTATATATTAAGTAATATAATTAACTCCATATTTTGAATATTTTACAATTGTAATTTGAATTACTTCTGAATTCATTGAGTAATTAGATAGATGTTTTTATTTATTTTTTAAATCTGTCCAGTTAATCAGTTTTGTTTGTAACAGTGTTCTTTATTTTATTGTATTGCATTTAGAGAATGTGGTCTTCACCATTACTGTCTTTGAGAATTAATTCAAATTAATTTATCTAAACTCAGAGACATGTGCTCTCTGAAGTAGGTAACAACATTTTAAAATTATTATTTTCTATTATTATATGTATGAATAAACTGTCTGTATATGTATGATATATATCATCTCTCTAATATATGGGTACTTATCTGGTAAATCTTAAGCTAATGTATCCCTCTTAAGATAAAAGTTTATCAAGTTTGCCTTGCTCAGTTCTACCTTTTTAATGCAGAAGATTAATTGTTCTTATTGTTGATTAGTATCTAGCTACAATGAAAACGTGATACATGCTGCCTAGTGTAGGCTTACTGGTCATGAAAAGGACTTTTTTCCTCTCGTATTTTGAAGTTAGAATTTGATGATATGTCTTAATAAATACTGTTGAAAATATTATTAGGATATTATGCTGGATGTGACTCACCGATATCTATTTGAGGTTTCCCACAAATTGGTAGGACCTAAACAAAAATAGAGATTCCCATTGACACACCAAAACTTACCCCCTATGCCTAATAACTTGGTAGACTCAAGAAGTCAGGCTCACTGAACTCCTCCTCACTGATGCTAGTATCTAAAGCTGAGGCTTATTCTTTTTGCTTATCACAGTAAACTAGAATTTCTACAAGATTTATGCAGTAGAGTACTAGATTCTGCCAAGGTACAAGGCCATCTTGTGGGGAACTATTTTATTTTTAATTTGTTGTATATTTCTGATAAGTGAACAATAGCTAAATAATGGAACAGGTATTAGTACTGATATGTGCTAATGTTATAACGAGAACAATCCTACCAAATGTATGAATACATAAAACAAATTATCAAAATTTATGGCCCACGGCTAAATTCCTCCATGCTTCTTCCTCTCCCCAATTCCTTCCTTCTATGTGAGGACCTTAGCCCATCACACAAACACCTTGGCTACGCATCTCCTTGTAACAGTAATTCTTAGGGAGACATCAAAATTTTCTAGCACCATAAAATATTTTCAGTTCTTAAAAAAAGGGAAGTGTGTGTCTGGAGAGGACTTAGCAACTGACAGAGTGTTTTATGAACAACAATTTGTTGAGAAGAAAAGGATGACTGCTGGTTTGCGATTTCTTTAAAGTTTACTCACATTTGTAGAGCCTGAAGGGGACTGTGTAAAGAAGATAAAATAAAAGCTTGGATGCCACACAAGATTAACTTGGCAATCGAGATAAGAGCATTTAATCAATGGCAAACCAGCTTCACGGGAACAGATCAGATCACAGTGACTGGAGGGAACTGCACAAAGCCCATGAATGATTGCTATTTACCTTTCGAGAACAATGACAGTCATATTTTGCATTTTGATAGCTACTTTGATCATAAGTTTCCCAACTCTTAGCATATTTTAAGATATTAAACCTTCTAAGATAGATATGACTTCAATCAGAATTTTATAAAGGATAGGCTGCATGGATTTCTGTTGGAGAGAATGCAAGATGAGTCGAGATTAGAGATACTTTTGAAAACATCCCACAGCTCAACCCTCATGGAGTACAGGTTTATATTTTATGTAAAAGCCAAGAAAGTTTCAAGATAATCAGAATCCTTATTAGACATTAATGATACTTCCACACAGACAGAGATGTTGAAGTTTTATTGTACGTGGGATGCTGTGTATTAATCACTATAAATATATCATAAGTCTTAAGGCAACAAATATCAATAGTAGTAACTAGGAGTAAAAAATTGGAGGCATATTAACAAACGTCATTCTTTTGTATACCGTAAGTCATTATATGCATATATTATGATAAATTAGGCATTGGTATGTGGAGTAATTATATACTAGTAGTTATTAGTTGTGATAAATAGTTAATACAGGTATGCGAGTAAAGATTCATTAATATCTCCTTCTTAAAAAATATTTCCCACATACCCATAATTATAAATAAATAAATTGTTCCTCATTATAAATATATGACATGCACCAAGACATTTAAAATATATAAGAAAAACAATTATTCTTAATAAGGCCTTAAACTGGGTTAAAAAGGAAAAAGCATGGTATGGTGGGAAAAAAAGTTTTAGTTTAGTTTTTCTACTAAATGGCTAAAAAGTTATAGATGAGTAGATAGAAAGAGATACATTTCCTCCTTTCTAATAACTTCAATTAGGGACAGAGTATATATGCACTGTTTTTCATTTCAGCTATGTATGAAGGAAATCAAAAATATGCTCAAAATGTACTTCCTTGGCATATTTCAAGATGGCCATTCAGAGAAGCTAAAAACAGAGGAATAGCTGAAAAGCTGTCTCTCGCAGAAGAGATTTGCATCTGCAGAAGAAATTAACAACAGATACATATAGGCCTTCTCTGAAGCCCCTCTTTGATCTGGGAAAGACTATCTCATAGAAAAATAAGACAAAAGGTCTGACTGAGAAACTGTTACCACAGACTGCCATATTTCCTTTCTGAGAGCTGCTACATGTAAAGTTTTCTGTCCATAGCAAGACCACCTTTGCTCCATGCCTTTCCTCCACTTCTCCATCCTGTAACTTCTCTTGCCATTCTCCAAGTCCATACTTATTCTGTAAACTCTGGATGATAAAAAAAAAAAAAAAAAAAAAGTTCATCCATCTGGTCCTTTCTTTGAGTTTTCCTATTTTGTATGACTTCTATGGACATGAGTGCATGTAATAAATGTGTGTTCCTTTTTTCCCCATTGATCTATTATCAGTTTGTTTTATAGGCTCAAAGCATCAAACTTTCAGAAGTGGGGAAAATTCCCTTTGCCTCTACAGTTTGGCATAGTTGGCAGGATGAAAAATTTGAAGACTACAGTTGGGATCCTTGGACAACTGTCTCCAGGCTGGCAAAAAGGGCAAGATTTCTTTCCAAACGTCAGCTCCCCAGATCTCTCCCTGTAGCACTTGGTCTAATGAGAGTAGTACAAGTCTTTGTCTTTTTCCCTTTCCAAAATTGGATTAACAAGAAAAAAGTATGTGAACCGAGTTTGCTTATAAAATAAATTGGCTACGTTTAAAATATTACTTTTTAGAGAGCTCTCATCTTAAATAGCTACCTGATTGACACCTGTAAAAGATACAATAGAAACTCTGTTGGCAAGATTAGGGGAAAAAAAAGTATAAATCAAATTTAAAACTAAATTAAAATATTTTGTATGCTCAAAATGCCTGATTTGAATCCCCTGAAGGACTCATAAAAGGAAGTGCTATACATAGTCTAGTGGTTAAGATTCCATTCCTTTATTGTTGTGGCCAGTGTTTGATTCTCGGTCGGAAACTAGTTCTTTGGTGGAAGAAAAAATAAGGCCTTTATAAGACTAATTTTATAGAACAAATTATCAAAACTTCAGAAAGATGGGAAAGGAAATTCTCTTTACTTCTACATGTATAATACATTTAATTTCCCTTAGCTAATCTCTGGGGAAATGGATCTTTACTCTGCCCTGATTTGCCTTGAGAAGAGCATTTTTGTACAAATGTGCGTCCAAAAATAGTACTATTTACCTCCAGTTATTAGAACATGTGCTTTGGCTTTATGAATTATTTTGACTGATAGATGTATCCCATTCTTTTATCATTTCATCTTTCTTATGATGAAAAAATAATGTTTTTTAAGAGTTTTATAGAATGAGAAGGATAATGAATTAAATGATCCACTGCACACCCAAACTCTTAAGTCTCATCAATGACTTGAGTACAAAGGTAACTTAGCAGTAACTTGTAGACAAATACAACTGTAGTCATTATCATGGCAATTTATTTTGGAGAACAAATGTTTATGGAATTTTTGAAAATATGGCGGAAAGGGAACCAAAACCCAAGAGGCTGACTTCAATATACTTTAAGCAACCTGTAAAAACAGAAATGCATCCAATGTTTAAGGAGTAAGCAGTGCTTAACAACGATGTGCTGACTGCATGTTTCCATACATTGCACACATTCTTCATGTATGCCAAGGTCAAAGACTTCCGAGAGGACAAGGCATGGTGCATTCTGTAATGTAATATAAACTAAAGAATGCCAGATAAATTCCAAGAAAGCAAGAAAATAGTAATATTAAAGAATTCCTATTTTGTCCTTGCACATATGGTAGATACTGCTAATACTTACCTGGCATTTGTACCCTCTTCACACTTATTAACAGAACCTGACTTTTATTCATGTAATTTGTTTCAGGAGCTCCTCCCCAGGTACAAAATAATCATCGTTATTTATAAAGTAGGGTACAGAACCAGAAGGGAACAGACCGAGTTTATGCATGCTATGACATCAATTCTGAGACCATTTACCTTCTATATTTATACTGTTGGATATCAATGCTTGCTCTACAGCATTGCCCTCTGTTTATTATTCTATTGTCAAGTCCTGACATGAAAGTGACTAATGCCATACATAAGAAAAAAAAATTAAGACCCATGAGTGTATCTGAATTTTAAATATTTTTCTTTATACCATCCATGTTCTCCCTGTACAAGAACAAATGAGAATTTATAATACACTTACCATTATGTAACAAGTTTAAAATATGTCAATTTAAGTATAGATTTTTTAAAACATAAGCATGTTAAATATTAAATATGTGGGTTCAAATAGTGGCAAAATAAATTGTAAAATTAATCAGCATTTGTAAATTTATAATATTCTCATTTATTTTATCAATTAATATACAGTTGCATATGATAGAGATTTATTTTGGGCTTTATGTATATATACACACATATTTATGATTATATGATTGAATAAAACATATGTTTAATAGTATTCTTTGGAAAGATTGACAATAGATTATTAATTATTTTGTTAATTGGTCATATATTTCCCAGTTTTTCTGAAGTAATGTCACACAAGATTTTTTTAAAAAGGAAAAGCTAACCATTTTTTAAAAACAGATAAAGTGTATACTTGTATATTGAAAATTTTACCTAGTGCTAATGTCGAAATTTTCAGAAACATTAGGAGGCATTCTTAAAGAATAACTTCATATAATTTTTTCAGATAATAGTGCATTAAATCATTTTCAATAGTACAGAAAACACAAAGATAAGTTTATGGGTGTAATTATATTGCCACATACTTTATAATTACATATCTCTAATTGATGCTTTTAACCACCTACAGTGTTGTGCTACACCTGTGAAAAGGTTACACTCCAACATTAACTGGAAACTATTTCGATTTGCAGAACTGAGTGTTGCACTGATAGAATAAGTAGAAATTTTATGAAAATCATCTTAAAGTTTTACGGCTACAACTGAAAATATGTTTGCAATACAATCCCCATAATCCCTAAGCCCAGCAAATGAAAGACAGGATGATTCAGAACTTTTTAAAAGACTGTATACACATCATCTAATTGTTCAAATATTTCACTTGTTCTAACAATACAACTAGCTTTCTGTTTTAAATATTTCTTTAAGAGAATGCAATCAGAATTCCTGCTGGGCCAATTTATTTGACTCCTTAAAAAACAATTGCTTAAAAGTAATGTTATTATTGTAGTTTTAATTTCACTAATACATACTCTAAATTGGTGCTGGTAAAAAACTTTCTAAAACTTTATATGATAATTTTATAAAATTCTTGGAAATCTTTACATAATTATCAGGAAAATTATCCTTAAATGTACTGATATTAGCTGATGTAGTAACACTGCAGTATATCTCTAACTATAATTCTCTGATAGTCACTCAAGCCATAGAAGTTCAACATTCTATATTTGCCTCCAAACTCTCTCTGTGCCAATATCATGTATCTGGTTGAGTATTATTTATTCATTTGTTTTTTTCTTCTTTAAGTTCAAGGTCTGCATTCTCTGGAAAGAGTTTTTGGATATCCTCTGTGACTTAGGGTTCTGTGTGTTACCTGTATCACCTAGCATACAACGTATTACACTGTGTTTTAATTTATGACTTACATAGGTAAGCTCACTGAAGCTGGAGATAATTTACTACTGTTTTTCTCTTGGGTTTATCTGTGACTACTTATAAAGGCACTTCAGAATCTCCTGGTACACTTGCAAAATTTGTTTAAAATAATTAAACTGTGTTATTTGAACACAAATCAAAATTTCTTTCAGTAGCACTTTCCTCACACTGATTAGTATTACTCTTTGGCCTAAAAGTATGATTTTCCAGTAACACTGAGTTTAAAATGAAGGAATATATACATAAATAACCATAATATAAATATATAAAAGATTGTGTATATACATTGTAGGCTGCCTTTGTTACAACAGAGACCTACCTGTTACAATTTTAATGATACACTTTTATTTTAATTTAACATTTGTTTTTAAACCACTGTATTTATTAATTAAGTAAACAGAGCCCTGCATACATTTCAGTTTCAGTATCCCTAATGTGTTTTTCATTTCATGTGGGGGCATATATACCTCTTCAAATATTTTAGTGTGTTTTCTACATGGGATTAAACAGTTCAAATGAGGTATTTGTCAGCATTTTATAATTCTGAGGGATTTCTGTTGTTGTCGTTTGTTTGTTTGTTTTTGTTTTTGTAGGGTGTCACTCTGTCCCCTGGGCTGGAGTGCAGTGGCACATGACCTTGGCTCACTAAAATTCAACCTCTTGGGATCAAGCAGTCCTCCCACGTCAGCCTCCCAAATAGCTGGGACTACAG
This sequence comes from Pongo abelii, assembly GCF_028885655.2. Lineage (NCBI taxonomy): Eukaryota > Metazoa > Chordata > Mammalia > Primates > Hominidae > Pongo > Pongo abelii. The sequence continues at coordinate 29,565,672 of NC_071989.2, forward strand.
GCACATGCCACCATACCCAGATAACTTTTTTATTTTGTGTAGAGGCAGGGTTTCTGTTACTCAGGCTGGGCTCAAACTCCTGGCTCTAAGTGATCTTCCTACCTCGGCCACCCAGAGTGCAGGGATTACTGGTGTGAGCCACTGCATCCCCTCAAGGATTTTAAAAATAGATATATTTCTTTTTTAATTTTTCTATTGAAATTACCACAGCAGTTATATAGTCACTATCATTATCAATTTCTCCACCTATCTGTCCATAGAAGCTATTCTTTAAGTTTTGAGCATTACATGTATTTCCATTTTCTTCATAGAAATTATCTTTTTATTTTCCCATCCTTACAGAATTTTATTTTCATACTTGAAATACCTTGTATATTTTGAAGTGTTCAATTTATTAATTCTCTTAACAAAATCTCTCTTTCTCTCTCAGTCACTAGACAGATAGACAGACAGAAAGACAAATGGACAGACAGTGTATTCAGTCAGGGTTTTCCCCAGAAACAGAACCGACAGGATGTGTGTGTGTGTGTGTGTGTGTGTGTGTGTGTGTAAAGACAGATACTTATTTAAGGAATTGGCTCACTTAATTATGGATGGAGGCCAGCAAGCCCAGAATCTGTAAGTTTCCAGGATAGACTTAGAGGCTGGAGACCCAGGGATGAGTAAATGCTTCCATTTGAGTCCAAAGACAGACTTGAGGCTGAATTTCTTCTGTAAATCTTTGTCCAAATGTCTTCTTTTCATAGGGAAATGTTTCATAAATGACCTAATTTTTACTTAACGACATCTTTAAAGACCATATCTCCAAACATAGACACATTCTGAGGTACTGGGGATTATGACTTCAATATGAACATTTTGTGGGATAAAGCTCAGCCTGTAACAGATAGATAGACATAGATACATAGTAATATAAAGAGATAAACAGATACAAATTGAAATTTAATTTTATATATCTAATGTTTTGAATATATATAACCAAATACATATTGAGATATATTGAAAATTTAAATGAGATGAAAATAGTTTTTAAAATATTATGTTCCTGTATAGAAATGTTGCTTACTGCACATATTTTAGACAGTAGTTTTAGTAGGTCAGATTTAAGATAAGATTAGGATTCAAGAATAATCTATGCTAAAGGCCGACTCTAGACTCAAATTAAGAAAGGTGATAGTTTGTGGGGAACCAGATTTCTTGTATCAATAGGGTTTTTAAATCTCTATAATATCTTGCTTTTCAAGAAAATGTTAAGACAAATTTCAAGAAAATGTTAAGAAAAATGCTATGGTGACCCACCCAAATTGTTATCAGCCAGTAATAGTTCCTCTGTCACAACAAAATTTATATTGTTGTTCTTACTCTCTTCTTGCATTCAAAGTCCAATAAACTGTTCTGGGAATGGTTATATCAAATCATGTCATTAAGAGAGAAAGATAGACTGTTTAATGGAAGAAAAACACGAGCAACAGGAAATGCATGTTCTTACTATCCGGGAACTATCAGTAAAACTACAAACTCCAAGTTTAAAATTATTTAGCTCAGTCTTAATATGTATACTATTTAATTATGTTAACATTTTAATCATAATTTCATTACATATTTAGCAAGCATGTATAAATTATATAATTCTCAGCTAACAAAATCTGGATAAAATAAAAACAAGCCACTCCCCTACTAGTCTTTTCATTTTGGGCACTCTGAAAAACATTATCATCCTTAGATTTCTCTTTTTTAACTATCCAGCTGTTATCTTAATTAAGTCTGCCACAGGCAAGGATCTGGTTTTCCACACCTGTGGAGAAGACTGTCATGGCATTTTAATGACTTAATAGAGCCTGCAGAAATGGAGGCTAGTGTGAATGTTAGCAATGATTAGTTCAAATTAGTGCCAAAGCTGTCAATTTCCAATTAGGAGATGTGTTTGTTCTTCAACAATGTACTACCACAAATTGGGTGTTTTGACACTGTTAATTCATCTTCTGCCACCTGACAGAAATAACTCAAATGGCTCCCAGTAATCTCTTCTGCAGCAGAGTTATTAAAGTTAGACACAGCTGGATATCAAGTTTAAAACCAAAGAAAATACATTATTCTCAGGAATAAAAATATATGGGATAAAAGAATAATTATTTTTGGCAATACTCCCAATTTATGGTTTAACTGCATGCGAAGGATGTTAGAGTACATAGTTGTAAGCACTGAATGTTCTGTTTGGTAGGGAATTCTGGAGTGGTTGATGTGATTAGATGAAAAGGAAAAAAATAGGAAAATTACAGCGCTCAGTGCAACTGAAAAACAAGTAAATACAAAATTCATCTTTCAACAAAGTATCAAACTATTTATTAATTTTTACACAGATAATGTGCAGAAAATTGAATGCAAGTTCAGAGAAAATATGAAAAAGAGGGATTGATAATAAAAAGAAAACATTTTAATTTATAATGTCTACCCCAAAGAAGATTATATCTGCTCTATTTCATAATATTAAGTACTACTTAATACCTTGCTTTATTGGATTTCACTTTATTGTCCTTCAAGATTACTGAGGGTTTTTTGTTGTTGTTTTTTTGTTTCTAACAAATTAAACGTTTGTGGCAACTCTGCTGGCTCCATTTTTCCAACAGCATGTGCTCAGTTTGCGTCTTTCTGTCACATTTTGATAACTCTCAAACTATTTTAAACTTTTTCATTATTATTATCTATTATGATGATTTGTGATGAGTGATCTTTAATGTTACTAAGGTAATTGTCTGGGGCATCACAAACCACACCCATGTAAAACAGGAAATTTAATCTATAAATGTTGTTTGTGTTCCCAGTTTGCCACTCACCAGCCTCTCCTCTGTCTCTCTCCCCTCAGGCCTTCCTATTCCCTGAGACATGACATTATTGATATTAAGCCATTTAGTGACCCTACAATAGCCTCTAAGTGTTCAAGTGAAAGAAAGAGTCACATATCTCTCACTTTAAATCCAAAGCTTTGTGAAGAAGGCCTGTCAAAAGCCAAGATAGAGGCCGGGCACAGTGGCTTACACCTGTAATTCCAGCACTTTGGGAGGCCGATATGGGCAGATCACTTGAAGCCAGGAGTTTGAGATGAGCCTGGCCAACATAGTGAAATCCCGTCTCTACTACAAATATAAAAATTAACCGTGTATGGTGGCTCGCACCTGTAATCCCAGCTACTCAGGAGGCTGAAGCACAAGAATCACTTGAAACTTGAAGGTGGAGATTGCAGTGAGCTGAGGGTGACACTCCAGCCTGGGTGACAGAACGAGATTCTGTCTCAAGGGAAAAAAAAAAAAAAAAAAGCCAAGATAGGCCAAAAACTAGATCTCTGGCAATAAATAGTGAGCCCAGTTGGGAATTTAAGGAAAAGATTTTGAAGGAAATTAAGAAAAGCAAAAAAGTCTCATTGCTGATCCTGAGAAATTTTGAATGGGCTGGTTGGAAGATCAAATCCACCACAACATTCCCTTAAGCCAAAACCTAATCCACAGCTAGGTCCTAACTCTCTTCAGTTCTATGAATGCTTAGAGAGATGAGGAAGGTACAGAAGAAAAGTTTGAACTTAGCAAGATTAGTTCATGAAGTACATGGAAAGAAGCAGTCTCCGAGATGAAGTAGCAAGTGCTGATGTAGAAGCTGCAGGAAGTTATCCAGAAGATTTAGATATTTGATAAAGGTAGCTACACTAAACAACAGATTTTCAATCTAGATTATACAGCCTTCTAATGGAAGGAGATGCCATCCAGGACTTTCAGAGCCAGCGAGGAGAAGTCAATGCCTGCCTTCAAAGCTTCACAGAACAAGCTGACTCTCTTGCTAGAAGCTAATGCAGCTAGTGACTTGAAGCAGAAGCCGGTGCTCATTTACCTGTCAGGAAATCCTAGGGCTTTAAGAATTATGCTAAATCTATTCTGCCTGTACTCTGTAAATGGAAGCATAAGGCCTGGATCACAGCACATCTGTTTACAACATGGTTTACTGAATATTTTAATCCCACTGTAAAGATCTACTGCTCAGGAAAAAAAAAAAAAGGCTTTTTAAAATATTACTGTTTGCTAACAATGCACTTGACACCCAAGCACTCCAATATCCAAGGATATTAACATTGTTTACATGTCTGCTAACACAACATTCATTCCTAATGGATCAAAGAGTAGTTCTGAATTTCAAGTCGTATTATTTAACAAATACATTTTATAAGGCTATAGCTGCCGCTCATAGGGATTCCTCTAACAGATCTGGGCAAAGTACACTGAGCATTTTCTGGAAAGAGATCACCATTCTAGATCCATTAAGAACATTTGTGATTTAAGGGAGGAGGTCAAAATATCAACATTAATGGTAGTTTGAAATAAGTTGATCCCAACTATCATGGATAAGTTTGAGAGGTTTAAGACTTCAATGGAGGAAGTAACTGCATATGTGGTGGAAATAGCAGGATAATTTGAATTAGAAATGAAGCCTGAAGATGGGACAGAATTGCTGCATTCTCATAATAAAACTTGAATGGATGAGGAGTTGCTTCTTTTGGATGAGCAAAGAAAGTATCTTCCTGAGATGAAATCTAGTCTTGCTGAAAATGCGGTGAACATTATTGAAATGACAACAGAAGACATAGTTGGGGAAGCAGCAGCAGGGTTTGAAAGGATTGATTCCAATTTTGAAAGAAGTTCAACTGTGAGTAAAATGCTATCAAACAAGGCATGCTGTAGAGAAATATTTCATGAAAGAGTCCATTGCTGTGGCAAACTCTACTATTGTCTTATTTTAAGAAATTATCACAGCCAATCCCAAACTTCAGTAACCAACACCCTAATCAGTCAACAGCCATCAACACTGAGGCAAGAACCTGCACCAGCCAAAAGATTATGAACTCACTGAAGGCTAAGATAAATGTTAGCAATTTTTAGTAATAAAGTATTTTTAATCAAATTATGTATATTGTTTTTAGACACAACAATATTACACGCTTAGTCGTTTTAGACACAATGCTATATATATTTAATAAACTAATAAGCTACAGTAGTGTTAATATAACTAGTATATTCACTGGGAAACAAAAAGGTTTGTATGACTTTGTGAATGGAAGAAGGGATCCGAGTTACTGGTAGTGAATCTGTATGGATCTGCAGCAACCTCAGTTCTTGCCTCCTCAGAAGAAAGAGTTTGACTGAAGGGTGTAAGGCAGAAAAAAGAGACCGAGGCAAGTTTCAGAGCAAGAGTGGAAGTATGTTAAAAAGCTTTAGAGCAGTAAAGAAAGGAAAGTACACTTGGAGGAGACCCAAGCGGGCACTGAGAAGGTCAAATGCAGCATTTTACCTTGATCCTAGGACTTTATAGACCAGCCCACCTCTGGCGTCTTGTGCCCCTTTCCCATGAATCTTCCCTTAAGGTGGGCTGCCCACAAATGCAGTGCCCTCCCTACACTTGGGAAGTGAGCATGCGCAGTGTGCTTAGGAAGTTCTACGCATGTCCATCTGAGGCTTTCTTCCTTTTTTTTTCCAGTGGAGTGCCCCTGAAAGGTCATACTCTTTCATTTTGTCTTTTAATGTTCATGCCCCGGGAGTTACTTCTTCCTGGCATCTTCATTCAATTAACACTTTAATGTGACAGCTGTGGACCATCAGGAGATTGTCACTCCCTGGCAGTGACTGCCAAATTATCATTTTTAGAGAGGCAACGTGATAACTGTCAAACTGTCATCCAGTGATCACCTTAGGGTCCTGGTGGGTGGGGGAGAGAGCCCTCTCCTCCCCTACTCATGGCCTGTCTAACTCTCTGCAACAAGTTGCTTTATTGCAATATTTGTTTTATTGTGTTGGTCTGGAACTGAACCTTCAGTATCTTTGAGGGTTGCCTGCATTAAAGAATTTCTATAGTATGGAATTGAGAAAACCTATAAAGAGAAGGGAATATATTTAACACTCAAAAGTTACATTTTCTGGAGGTAATAACAGACTAATAATACTAATAGCAATTATTTATGAACTTTTATCTATCTAAGATTGACATTGGTTTATTTTTACATATATTGTTCCACTTAATAGCCACAATTTCCATGCAAGTTAATTTTTAGTAGTAACATTTTTTATTTTACAGATGATGGAAATCAAACTTAAAATGTTACGTGAATGGTTTAAGAAAGCAAACTTCAGAAGAGCCCATGACCTTTAATAGAAATATCTATGTTCATTTATTTAAAAACTATTCATAGTTGCTTAAGGTATTGTTTATCTTTAATAATACACATGAATTCATTTTCACAGGCTATATTCTACATTTAACAATAACATTATTAGTTATTTATTGCAATATAACAAACTCATCCTAAAACTTAATGGCTTAGGGTTTTATGGGTTGGACTGAACTTAGCGAGACTAGTTCATTTGTGCTACTTAGCCTCACCTAGCATAGCTTGATTTGGGCTGGAAATTATACTTTCATAAAGGCTCACTCACTTAAATGGCAGGTGATGATAATTGTTAGTTGGGAGCTCAACTGTGGAAATTGACCACAAGTCTCTGTTTTCTGCAGGTGATATCTCTTGATGTGATAGCTTTATTTTTCTTATAATATGGCAGTTGAATTCCAAAGAAGAAAACAGTTTCACAGGACAATACCTCAAGTAAGGTCTCTTGTTGAGTTTCTCCTGTGATGCTCTCTAATGTCCCATTGACCAAAGCCAGTCATATGAACAAGCTCACTGTGAAAGTGTGACACGACTGCCCCAAACATGAAATCTGGGAGACATGGATCATGGTGAGCATCAAAATAACATCAATCTGAAAATATTTCTACAATTTTGATGGGAAAGTGTAAGAAAAATGTATTTATTATGTATTCGTGGAGGAACATTCAAGAGTAGTAAGAAACAAAGTGCTTCCTTTCATTATAAAGCAAAATAAGCATTTAATAAGTACATTTAAAATGTCAGTAATATGGAGTAAAGATTATGCTAGAGCCGTATGTCTAAAAATAATATTTTTAAAATGTGTAAGTATAGTTTTTAAACATATGAGGTTTCTTTTCAGCAAGCAGACTAAGTAGCTTTATTGAGGATCTTACTAGGAAAACAAGAGGAAAATATCAAAAATGTGCAATTAAACATTTTGAAAAAATGTTTTTAATGGAATTAACTAAATACTGATATAGTTAGAAATATTTAAACACCAAAACTAAGAGAAAATAAAAATTATATATCTGGCTTTTTCGTTAAGAATATTTGCAAATAAAGTAAATTTGAGTTTCAATTACCTTGACCTTGAGGCACACAGGGGCAGTTGGTGAAACCCCGTATCAGCCAATTTGAGGCAAACTACAAAGGTAGAAGTCAAAATTTCTTACCCTTGAGTTATTAAATCCAAACTCAAAAAATCACACACACACACACAAACACAACAAAACCTCTGGACTGTGAGAAATATATTTCTGCTCATTATAAATTACTCAGTCTCAGGTTTTCTGTTATAGCAGTATTTTGGTAATAACTAACAATAAAACAATACACTCTTGAGAACTCATAGCTATGTGATATAAGTGTATTATTTATAAGAACTAGTTTACATCTAAGATTTAATTCACTCTGTAAAATCAGAAAAAAGTATTGATGCCTAATTATTGGGAGTTATGACTGCATATTGTAACAATTTTGAACTTCTTGAGTTCAGTAAAAGAAGTCTTCATGGAAGTAAAGTAACTAACATCAAATTAGAGAAAATAATTCAGACGCAAAACAATAACAAGTAACAGTGAAACTTCAGTACACTTGTCTGAATTAAAAATTATTTGTATATTTTAAAGACATAATTTAGAACTTCCTGACACTGCTGTAAAACATAATCTACTGATCAGAAATATAAGTTTTCCACACATAATGCTTATCTTACTTGAAGAAAAGTGTTTCAAGCAAAGATGTCTTTTATAACAAGACACAGCCACCTAAGAAAAAGTAGAACACTTCTGTGGTTTGAATATGATCTTCAAAAAGCATGTGCTGGAGACTTAATTCCTAATACAGCAGTATTGAGAGGTAGATCCTAATGAAGGGTGATTAGACTGTGAGGGCAGAGTGAATGAATCAATGTCATTATTGCAGGAGTAGGTTAGTTATAAGACGGGAAGTTCTGCAATTTCTCTCTCTCTCTCCTCTTCCCCTCTCTTTCCCTCTCTTTGCCCTTTCATGATCTGATACCTCCAATGTGTTGTGAGGCAGCAAAAAATTATTCACCAGATGCCAGCCCCTCAATCCTGGAATTCCCAGTCTCCAGGACTGTGAGAAATGGATTTCTGCTCATTATAAACTGCTCCGTCTCAGGTTTTCTGTTATAGCAGCATAAAATGGACTAAAACAGATACTATCTTGATTTATAGCTCTTTGCAATTATGTTTAATTATTTTGGAAATTTTGTTGCATTCACTGGTTTACCCTAGTGTATTAGTCCATTCTCACAATACTATGAAACACTGAACTGCCTGAGACTCCGTAATTTATAAAGGAAAGAGGTTAAATTGAATCACAGTTCTGTAGGGCTGGGGAGGCCTCAGGAAACTTACAATCATGGCAGAAGGGGAAGCAAACATGTTATTTTTCACATGGCAGCAGGAAGGAGAAATGCCAAACAAAGAGGGAGAAGCCCCTTATAAAACCATCAGATCTCCTGAGAACTCACTCACTATCATAACAGCAGCAGCATGGGAGTAACTGCCCCCAATGATTCAATTATCTTCCACTGAGTCCCTCCCAGGACACATGGGAATTATGGGAACCTCAGTTCAAGATGAGATTTTGGTCGGACACAGTGAAACCATACCATTCTGCCCCGGCCCCTCCTAAATCTCATGTCCTCACATTCCAAAACACGATCATGCCTTCCCAAGAGTCTCCCAAAGTCTTAATTCATTTCAGCATTAACTGAAAAGTTCATAGTCCAAAGTCCATTCCGAGACAAGGCAAGTCCCTTCTGCCAATGAGCCTGTAAAATTGAAAGCAAGTTAATTATTTCCTAGATACAACAGGGGTACAGGCATTGGGTAAATACAGCCATTTCAAATGGGAGTGATTGGTCAAAACAAAGGGGCTACAAGCCCCATGCAAATCTGACATCCAGCAGGCACTCAAATCTTAAAGCTCCAAAATGACCTCCTTTGCCTCTATGTCTCATATCCTGCTCACACTGATGCAAGAAGTGGGCTCCCATGGCCTTGGACAGCTCCACCTCTGTGGCTTTGCAGGGTATAACCCCCTTCCTGGCTGCTTTCACAGTCTGGCATTGAATGTGTGCTGATTTTCCAGGTGTACGGTGCAAGCCATCTGTGGATCTCCCATTCTGGGGTCTGAAGGATGGTCACCCTCTTATCACAGCTCTGCTAGGTAGTGCCCCAGTTAGGACTCTGTGTGGGGACTCTGACCCTACATTTTCCTTCTGCACTGCCCTTGCAGAGATTCTTCATGAGATTTCTGCCCCTGCAGCTAACGTCTGGCTTGATATCCAGGCATTTCCATAAATCCTCTGAAATCTAGGTGGAGGTTCCCAAACCTCAATTCTTGTCTTCTGTGCACCCACAGGTCTAACCCCACATGTAAGCCACCAAGGCTTGAGGGTTGCACCCTTTGAAGCAACGGCCTGAGTTGTACATTGGCCCCATTTAGCCATGGCTGGAGCTGAAGCAGCTGGGATGCAGGGCACACAATATCTCTAAGCTGCATAGAGCAGGGGGCCCTGGACCTGGCCCACACAGCCATTTTTTTCTTCTAGGCCTCTGGGCCTGTGATAGTAGGGGCTGCCATGAAGGTCTCTCACATGCTCTGGAGTTGATTAACTGGTGTTAACTGGTGATTAACATTCAGTTCCTTGTTACGCATGCCAATTTCTGCAGAGGGCCTGAATTTCTCCCTAGAAAAATGGGTTTTTCTTTTCTGTCACATTATGAGCCTGCAAATTTTCTAAACTTTTATGCTCTGATTCCTCTTGAACACTTTGCTGCTTAGAAATTTCTTCCACCAGATACCTTAAATCATCTCTATTTAGTTCTACATTCCACAGATCTCTAGGGCAGGGACAAAATGCCACCAGTCTCTTTGCATAGCAAGAGTGATCTTTACTCCGGTTTCAAACAAGTTCCTCATCTCCATCTGAGACCACCTCAAACCTGGAATTCTTTGTGCTTATTACTATCAGCATTTTGGTCCAAGTCATTCAACAAGTCTCTAGGCAGTTTCAAACTTTCAAACATCTTCCTGTCTTTGGAGTTCTCCAAATTGCTAGGAAGTTCCAAACTTTTTGACATTTTTTCATCTTCTTGTGAGCCCTCCAAACTGACCTCTGCCTGTTACCCACTCCCAAAGTCACTTCCACATTTTTGGGTATCTTTACAGCAGTGCCCCACTGCCTCAGTACCAATTTACTGTGTTAGTCTGTTCTCACACTGCTATAAAGCACTGCCTGAGACTGAGTAATTTATAAAGGAAAGAGGTTTAATTGACTCACAGTTCTTCAGAGCTGGGAAAGCCTCAGGAAACTTACAATCAAGGAAAACAGGGAAGCAAACATGTCCTTCTTCACATGGTGGCAGGAAGAAGTGCCAAGCAAAGAGGAAAAAGCCCGTTATAAAACCATCAGATCTAGTGAGAATTCACTATCACAAGTACAACAGCATGGGAATAACAGCTTCCTGACTCAGTTACCTCTCACTGGGTCCCTCCCGTGACATGTGGGGATTATGGGAACTACAATTCAAGATGAGATTTTGGTGGGGACACAGCCAAACCATGTCACCTAGATTACCTCTTAGCTAACCCTTGGCTTTGCCCACACCTCTTACCAGAAGCTGTTTAAACCCAAGTCTTGGTTAGAAATGTTTCATGCAATTAATGATGCTTATAATTATATAATAATCTAAGTAAATAAATATTTAGTGTGTTCAGGGGAAGTGCACTTTCCCAGCTTTTGATTTCCATGAAATGTTTCCTGAGTCTTAGATGAGTTTCACATTCTCTTGGGAATATGTAGACATGACTTACTCATACATTTGGAAATGTAGAAATTGGCTTACCTGCAATCAGCATGAATTCCATCTCACCGTTCCATTCTTCAAGACTGTCTACATGAGGAGGTTGTCTAAATAAGGTTTTGTCTAGGAATAGTACACATTTGACAATTCTGTAGTCCACTTAGCAAACCCTTTTGGTTTCCACACTAAACTATGATCTCCAAAATTGATATGTGGGCTTCCATGTACTATGTACAGTATTAGCTTTCTTAATTACCTAAAACATAGGTGCAGAAGAGGGATTCTATTAATTGGAGGACACCTCAAAATCTCCAGTAACATTGTAAATAGCATTAAAATAAAATTAAAGAGGTGGTAAAATAAATTTATTATGCCAGTGTTTTATAGCATAAGACAGATTATTCATCACATTTTCAATATGCATACTGAAAATCATTTAATAAACAGTTTCTAAACTTGTGCTATTCATTTAGCAGGCATATTGAGATTACTTATCATTTAAGTGACTCATACCAATACTGTTTATTACCAGCTAAAGAAAATTTCAGTTTAAATATTTCATATAATAAATTCATATAATAAAACTCAGTGTGTTGACCTTTTTAACTTAACTCCTCTACCAACAACAGCAAAATGTTGGGGTGAGGAAAAAACTTCCCCTTTGCCCTCTGAAGGCTCACTGAAAAATCAATGGGTGAGAAGCATACAAGCAAAGGCATATACATATATGAATGTACACAAGCAGAATCACGGGTTAATTACCCCCAACCTCAATAGGGTGCAGAAACTTATATACCCTTTCCCATAGGGGAGAGAGGAGATGGAAAATGTAGAGGATTCTGTTGAGGTGCAGGAAATAATTATTAGGGAGAATGAATAGACGAGAGAGATAGAAACTAATTTGTAAATAATTGGAATGACCCCAAGAGGCAGACATTATCTTGTGAAAATAAGTTCCATCCAGGTGTGGTTGCATTCTTTACTCTTCTTTAGTGAAATAATAAGATTTCAAGGAGGAGATAGAAGAAAATTGTGTTTCCCTTGGTAAAACATTTCTTGGTCAAATAAAGACATTCCAGAAAAAGTGTCCCTCCTTGAGCTTGTGGGGGAAGAGAGGGAAACAAGTCAAAGTTAGAGGGATCCTGAGATTTATTTCTGAGGCCTTTTGATGTTCAAAAGCGCTCAACATGCCCAAGTGCCATATTTTGAGTTATCATTTTATGGACTCCAACAGAAGCTATTTAGTGGAAATCTGATTACTCAATATCGTATTGGAAGATAACCTCTCAGAGATAAGTGATAATAGCTATAACATTTCCTACTCTCTGTAGAGTTTTGATTTTTTGTTGTTGTTGCTTCTGTTGATTTAGTTCTTCATAAAGCATATATTACTACCAGGTCAGAAAGCACTGATCAGAAAAAATAAAAGAAGGTAAGAAACTTATTCTGTCAGCTACACGCCACACTGACAACCTCAATCAACAGGTCTTTTGAAAATAAGCGTAGCCTATTGGAAGCAGGGGCTTTTCTGTTAGAATCTTTTTGAAGGAGATGAGGCACAAGATATAATTGTAAAGAGCTTACTCGAGCCAAAGTAAGGACAGCTGCCTGGGAAACACTTGTATGTTGACTTGGAAAGTGTTTTGTTAATCCTTCGTTAAAGCACATTTTTAAAGGTAAAAGAGAATGAGGAGTGAGTTGATACAAAGTTGTTTGATAAGAATTTTTATTAATTTACAGAAATAACATTGACTAGTGATTGGCTATACATTGTTGAACTATAAGGTTATTTATGTTTTTTTATGAAATAACATTGATTAGTGATTGGACATACATTGTTGTATCTCAAGGTTATGAGTTCTGGTGTCCAGCATATGGCATTTTATGGCTATTTATTGTTCGTTAATCTAGTGCCCACATGGTGAGTGGTTTCAAAAGGTTCTAGCTCAAGGGAGGAAGTGAGGTATGACTGCTGTCACATGCTATCACATTTTAATGCCACTCTGTGCCTGATAATTAAAGAACGCTTGCATTACTCACATAAAAATCCTTTTCTTTCTCAATTTCAATTTCATCTTATTCTGTTTCCTTATCTGTGAAATGAGTAATAATTCTTAACTAACAGGAATGACAATGACTAAAGGTGCAGGACTAAAACTGTGTAGGGAATTTCATATTTAAATATAATAGGCTAGGCACAGTGGCTTATGTCTATAATTCTAGCACTTTGGGAGGCTGAGGCAGGTGGATCACTTGAAGCCAGTAGTTGAAGTTCAGTCTGGCCTACATGGCAAAACCCCATCTCTACTAGAGATAAAAAAAAATTAGCCAGAAATGGGATACCTATAATCCCAGCTACCCAGGCATGATAGGTGAGGCATCAGAGGTCTCACTGTTCAGACGTGATGATCTGGTAAGTTTCAGTTCCTTGATACTACATGGGAGGTATGATGGTTGCTTTCTTGAGAAAGGAACTCAGATAAGACAAAAGTAATTTTCTCAACTTTTAAGATTTGGAGGGTCAATTTCTATCTTTGTTCAAAAGATACCTTAAACATCAGTTCTATGAAACGATTTGGCCAGTTTCAAAATACAAAAGTTAAAAAAATGGAAAAAAATGAGATTTATTGAGTCGACATATTCTGAAAAATAAGGCATTTTTAATCTGCAAAGTATTTTTCTAAATTTTTTACTATAGAATATAGATAACTCAAAATACAGCATACAAGAAATGCTCTCATTCTAACTTGGATGTGAAGAAACTTTCTAATGAGAAGTAGAAATATACATAAATATTAATAGAAGAACAGTTAAGGTATCAGATATCTAAACTCTCTTTTTGTTAATGGTTTAAAAGATTCCGTGATGGTCAGAAAATTAATTAAACAACTCCAACACAGGGAAATTTCATGTTTGTTTGTAAATTTTGTTTTGGTGTAGATACAAATGATTGTTTTCTGGTGAAAATAATAAGCCCCCCAAATTTATCACCCTCAGGTATATTAATCACTTTTCCACTAACCAAGCAATCTTACCTTTTTTAATTAAATTGCTGATTAACATGTAACTCCACAAATGCTATAGAACACGTATTTTGATGTTAGAAATAGAGGGTAAAAAGAAACTTCCATCTATTGCATTCAAAAAGCCAAAAGACAGAGTAGGATAAACAGAAATTCCAAAAACAAACCTTCACTGTATAAAAATATATTAAGCCTTATTTGAAACAAATTGATTTATTTTGTGAAAAGAACAAAGGAGAGAATTGACTAAATCAAAAAGATTAAATGTTAATTCACTTGGTACTTAAAAGGGAATTCTACACACCACATTTCTCTTGTGGTCTTATTAACACTCCTTCAGGCCAAACACAATATCCATGTATCATCAAAGAATTTACAAGCATATTCAGTTCTCTCTGATTTATCAACCACATTTCTCATTGAATAATCATTTTTTCATTACACATATGAATTAGTTGCAAGTTAAAGTTGATTTTGTTAGTCTTTAATTCCATCTAGTTTCTTGATAATTGTTACTTTAACTGCACATGGCACATCTTCTCTGAAAAATTATGTACAACTCATGATTTTTATATAGCTATGCTGATGTTATTTTCTGTACTTTCTGATTAGAATTATTATAATAATTCAATTTATCAAAGTTATGCTTCCATGTAATTTAAAGAGACAAATATTTTATAAGGTTTATCAAAAAAATAAAGCAGGCTATAGGCCTCTTCAGTTTTTCATTTCTTATTTTCTCTTCCTCAGTTAACTGTTTTCAAATCTACTAGCTTAGTTCTTGTGATTTACTTCCATGTCTCCAGAGGACATGCATATAGGTCCTTCAGGCATTATCTGTTGACTTTTCACCATAGAAGTTGAAGATTTAACTTTCTTTCTTTCCCACAGCCCCAGTACACGGACATAAATTGTCCACCTATGATCCTCCATAAGTGAACATATAATTATATTGGTGAGGCTAATATTGACTATCGAGATTAAAAGGTATTAACTTCTATTCACAAAACAACCACACAGTAGATAGGCTTACTTGGTCATATCTGCATATGTTTAATTTCCCTTGCATTTAATACATGTTTTATAGCTGCTTTCGCTTAACTTTCTGTGTATCAATACCCCATCACAAATTATTTACTGTTTGCTAAATCTTATATTTAGGTGTTCATTTACATCAGTTAATTAACCACTTTCTTCTTAAAGAAGTCTTTCCTAAAGTCTTTTGATCTGCTGCATTGCCCTCTATACTTGTTATCCATGTGCATATCTGGACATTATCACCTTTCTCTCTTCCTGGGGTGTTGGTCTACCTCACTTCTCTGCTAGATTTTTCATTTTCTGTAGCCTGCATCATATCAGCCAGAGTTCTCAAGAGAAATAGAAACAGTAGGGTGTGTTTGTGGTGTGTGTGTGTGTGGGAGTTCAGTCAGGCTGGTGGGAAAAATTTTAAGATGAAGTTATAGGATATAGAGACAAATCATCTTGGAAGGCTGGAAGGTTTTGTAAAAATCTCAAGATAGGGTTATGCCTGAAAGCAGCCTAATCCTACCTTGAGTAAACAGCTTAAAGTAGGTACAAAGGAATGTAGAGTAGTTCATCTAAATAGCTCGTTTACTCATGTGGTCCTAAGACTAACATTTGATAAACTGCGGGTGCATAATTGCTCTCTACTTGGGGGATGGGCAACCAGGTCAATTACCCTCTAGTAGTGTTTACTCAAGACCTTTGTCATTTAATCTATACTGAATAAATAAGAGCTTCACTGGCTGAACAGGGTGGTGGCTGCTACTCTTTACAGCACCTTCCTTGATGTCTGTGAGGGGCCCAGACCCTAACCCGAACTGACAGGCAGAATATCTGTGTCAGTGTATGTCATTCATCCGTCATGGGGTCAGGGTCTGCAGAACAGACCCCACAGCTGTAATGTGTGTGTGTGTGTATGCATATGTATGTGTGTGTGTGTATGTGTGTGTTTAGACAGAATGAGATCCATCTATCTTCTGTCATGATTTATTTTGAGGAATTGGTTCATGCAGTTATAAAGGCTGAAAAGTACCAGAACCTGCCATCTACAAGCTAGAAACTCATGAAAGCCAGTGGCTTAATTTAGTCCCCATCTTAGGACTGAGAACTAGTGTCACGGGATCATTAAGGCATCTTTTCACCAGCTAGAAACCTCTGTGGCCTGTGGCACCTCTCCTTGGGTTTTGCCTGTGTCCACTGGGCTAGTTCTGCCCACCTGGCCTTGCAGGCTACTCTCAGCTCACACTACCAACTTAGATCCCATGTCTGCCAAGGGTGAGCCAGGCACAGAGTGATGAGGGGTGTGTTAGCAAGCAAGCGTGGGGTCCAGCCACTGTGCAGAGCCAAGTGCACCGGCTGTGGTGGGGTTGGCAGCTCCAGGCCCCAGCACAGGCACTGGCTCTAATGTGAGGTTGTGGCTGGACCAGACGTACTGCAAGTGGCTTCTGCTGCCGGCACAAGCATCTGGACAAGGGGAATGTGATGGCACCCAAAAGCTCAGAGATGCCAGGATCTGCAGAGTTCCAAAGAGGGTGTTACAGTGTGTCATAGCCTTGGCTTAGGAAGCCCTGAGGTCTGGACTCCCAGAAGGACCACAATAAAGACTTCTCTCCTTCTCATTGCCCACAACATGGCAAGTGGTGGTGGTGGGGTGGTGTTTTAGCTCTGTTTGTGTTACAGCTCTTTTAGTTCCACCATTTGGCGGGTCCCAGGTTTTTATCCTGCGACCAGGAAGAATGAGGTAAGCAGAAAACTGGAGGGTGAGCAAGATGAAGAGAAGCTTCTCCAAGCAACAGAAAGCTCTCAAAGTGGGCAGCTCCCTTCTGTGGGCAGGTCATCCTAGCAAGAGTATAAGTCTGGCTGAGTCTGGGGTTTTTATGTTTCCAAAATGGAAGAAGCATGTGGTGATTGGTCTATGGGCGGCCACCAGTGGATCTGATTGGCTGATTGGTCATCAGTGAAGTTCTCATTCTGGGCCACGGACTTCACCCAGGACTAGCAGTATGGCCCCTAGGCTTCAGGACCTCACTGGCCTGAAGTTGAGGTTTCACCAGGGACCCACTCCTTCCCACCTAGGAACCTGTCTGCCTTTAACATGCCTTCCATGGTGCCCAGGCTGTCCACACAGAGAGGAGCCCACAGGCCTGTGCTGAGCCACCCTCAGCCCCTTTGGCCCCACTCCTGTGCTCTTCAGTGCTCAAAGTCCAGAGGGAGTCAAGATGACAGGGCCTGGTATGTCAGCACTGCCCTGAGTTCATGCACACCTGGCCAGGTTTTGACAGCACTCGGACTTGGCCACAACTTTGCTCTGCCCCAGAGCAGGCACTGGGAGTGGGGAAAGGCTGGGGAGAGGGAGAAGGCACTTTCAAACCTGCAGAGGCAGGGGACTTCCTGGGCCTCTGAGAGTACAGGGATAGCTGGGTCTGGAACTGCAGCTGGGTGGCTGTAGCTGCACCCGGAAGCATGGGGCCCCACCCCGCCAACTCAGTAGTTGACGGGGTTCCCATCTAGTCCTAGACCCAATTACACCTCCCCTGCTGCAGCTAGTGTCGACACCGCAGCTGCTCCAGACGGGCTGCTGCTGCCATCACTAGGAGAACTGATTATATAAATTTCAGTCAAAGGTTTAGAAAATATGAGATGAGATATCCCAGCTCATCTGGGGAAAAGAGGTGAATTCCTCCTTCCTTCACATTTTGTGAAAGTGGTTGATGCCCATCCACTTTGGGGAGGGCACTCTATTTTACTAAGGCCACCAACTCAAATGCTAATATCATCCAGAACCTACTGTCACAGACATACCCAGAAACAGTACATAATCTGGGTACTCTCTGGCTTACATAACACACAAAGTTTATTGCAGCACTATTCACAATAGCCAAGATATGAAACCAGTCTAAGTACTCATCAATGGAAGAATGGATAAAGAAAATGTGGTATATATACACAATAGAATACTATTCAGCCATAAAAACAATGAAGTCCTGTTATGTTCACCAACATGAATGGAACTAGAGGTAATTGTATTAAGTAGAATAAATGAGGTGGAGAAAGACAAATGTTACATGTTCTCACTTCATATGTGAGAGATATAAAAGTTGATATCATTCAGGTAGAGAGTAGAACTATGGTTACCAGAGGCTGAGAGGGGTTGGGTGAAGAGTGGCTGGTTAATGGGCATAAACATACAGTCACATAGAAGAAATAAGTCCTGGTATTTGATAGCACAGTAGATTGAATATAGTTAACAATAATTTATTGTACATTTCAAAGTAGCTTGAAGAGATTTGAAATGTTCACAACACAACTGAATGATAAATATTTAAGGTAATGAATATCCTAATTATCTTGATTTAATCATTATGTATTGTATGCATGTATCAATATATCATATGTACTTCATACATTTGTACACTTATTATGTATTAATTTAAAAAATAGTTAACAATCACAATAATATTCTCAATATATTCTCTCCTCAAAAAAGGATACATGGAATGACAAAAGTTTGATACATCGAAACCTGAAAATACTTTCATTTTATGCTAATACATAATTACTAGTTTAGATGACTGTAATATTCAGATGGAAAATAATTTATCTTCAAAATAGTAAAGGCATTAATTCTTTATTGTTAATTACTTTTGGCTTTCTATTTTGTTGTTCAGAAATACAAGGTTATTTTTATTTATCTTTTTATATGATCCATATTTTATCTCTCTCTCTCTCTCTCTCTGTCTGTACTTCCCTCCTTCATTCTCTCAAATTGCAGGTTATTCTTTTTCTCTCCAGTGTGCTAAACTTTCTTTACATCCTGCCCTAGAAAAAGTCTATATTCTTTCCCAGGTTTAGGGCCTCAGTGGACCCTGAATTAGGAAATGTTTAGTCCTGACCTATTTTCATGATCTCATTAAGGGTTTTCTACACTGTTTTCTTTTTGGAAACAGTCTATATGTTTATGCTTAATCTGTTCAGTTGGTCCTCCCTTTGTCTTCTATTCTCCATGTCTCTGACTCTCTAAGTTATGTCTACAACTTTGTCTTCCAAACATTCAAAATTTATATATATAAATTATAATTATATATAATATTTATTATATATGTTATAGATAATTATATATATAACATATATAAAATATATATATCACACTCATGTTTTTAATTTCTATTTTTTCTCTAAATATCCCTTTTTATAGTATCCTGCTTTATATCATGGAGTCAATATTTTCATTAACTTTCTGTTTTCTGTTATTGTTTCCAAAGAGCAAAAGTTGATAGGAATGTGCATTAAGGAGGGGCCTCACTGACAGTCTCTTCAGTATTTCATTTTGGGCTGGTCAGTTTTTCTGGGAACTACTCCCGAAAGGTCTTTGTTTGATAGTAGAGGACAGGGTGAAAATAAAGATGGGCGTCGGCTTTCAGTTTGCATGCATAATGAAGATTTCTGCTTTTGGTCTCTTACCTCTGCCTACAAAAGTGTCTGAATTCCCCTCATTAATAAGTCCTATTCTTTATCATCTCCAGAGCACAAATTGGCATTCTTCTGTCTGTTTGAGGGACTGTTAGTCATGTGGCTGAATGCAGTGGAGGAAGAAACTCATGAAGCTACTCATTCTTGAATAGGTTTTAAGTGACTATTCTAATTTGTTACCCCTGTGTTATCACTACTTTCAGAGGTATCAGATGCTTTTAATTCATAAATGTTTTAAGTATTCTGTATTATAAATATATACACTTGATTATTAATATTCCCCACTGCCAATTTAGAATTTCCGTTTTATAGCTTCTTAATTTACTACTAATTTAATACTTTTCGTTGTTCAACATTTCATTACTTTTTAAACAATTATTCCTTGAAGATAAGAAATTTGTCTTAAAGATCAACCTTTATTTTACTCTCAAAAGCAACTATAGTTTTGTGATATGTTAAGATTATACAGTTTGTGGAGGAGGTCCATTTTAAAAAAGAATATTAAAATATGAATAAATTGGAAATGCCTCATAGAGTAACTCTGTGGTTTTATTTTACCTACAGGACTATGGTTAAATATGTGGGAAAGAACTACAAGACAGTTGTTAAAAGTATGAAAAAACAGTTGCTAAGTGTATGAAAGACCTTTTTTACCTTAAGTATTGGCATATTCCACACGTCTGTGCTATTCTTGAGTGAGATTGCTTAGGAATGATTATGACTTGAACTCATTCATGTTTAGGGAGGATGTCAAATTGAGAACCAGGCATACCTACCTACACTAAAAATGACCCTAAAGTAAATTGGTTGAAGAAATTAGATCCCAAAGATTCTTGGTGAATTTTTAAGTCTTCATCCATATATCCATATTCAAAGGAGATGACAGAAGCCAAAATAAAATAATTATGGGCTGACAGGACAATTAGAATAAAATAAGCATCAGTTTCATTAAAAAAGGCTAACTTGAAGATAAATCTTTTGAAGATAAATTTTGATTCCAGCTCTTTAGAGGGTCTAAAGTGACCTTGATGGACAGTAGAAGAATCACAACATGGAGTTCCTTGAATGAAAGTTTATTGACTTTAAATAAAAATAAATAAATAAAATAGAAAATTTGATACAGAATCTTGGAAGCAGTCCATGCAATTTATATGCCCTACAGTTTAAGATTAACTAACTTCAGGGTAAATGTATTTCTGATTCTAGTGTCAATGGTTTTGGGAGGACGATGAACTAGATGCTTATTTTCAGCTTGCTCTCATTATTCAGAAGTACGATTTGAATCACTTTGTAAGTGTGCTCACTCAAAAATATCATGTTTTGAAACAGTTCATTTTTTGTATTATTTTTGAGGTTATTGGATATTAACATATAACTGGAATATAATCTTTAATGGCCTTAGGCCTTTACATAACACCTAAAATAAATTAAGCCTCATTTACTCTATCATATATGCAAACTACTTTCAGCATGGTAAAACTTATTGTCTCACAGAATAAGAGTAAGTGTCAAGCCCATACAATTACACAAATATACATAATATGTGAGTGTATAAAATGCCAAAGAGAAAAAATATGAAAATGAGGAAAAGAAAAAACTGGGAGAGAAGGTATAATTTTAAAGGGATTCAATAGATCTAAAAAATGTGGTATTTAACAATCAGTCAATTGGTTTCTAGACATAAGCAATTCCATGAGAAACAATAGTAAGTGCAAAGGCCCTAAGGCAGGAGCTACTTGATGTATTCCAAAGACAATGAGGAAGTCAATGTAGATGAAGAGCAGTAGCAAAGGTGTCACAAATTAGAGAAGGCAAGATCAGAGTTGTAAGAACAGGGGCAGAAGGGCAAATATGTGGCATCATCTATGTAGCATAAGTGTAGGCTATTCTATGGATTTTGGCTTTGAGACATATTGTTAACTATTTAAGGGTTTGTTCATAGATTAAACATTCAATCTGAGATATTTGTCATGAATAATTCCAAGATTTTTGAAGAAATCTGTCCAAAGTCATGCAAAGGAAGACAGAATATGTGTGTATAGATGAGAAAATGAATTTAAAAAATTAGAAAAGAAAATTAAGTGACATATTTGGCACGATTAGTAAAATGACTAGCACAGAAAGAAGCAAAACTATTATACTTGTGGCATAAATAAAAATGAACATAAACATAAATATGAATAAAATTGCTTAGCTCCATAAAAAAGTAACAAATTTAAATCAGCACAAAATATGTCATTTTCAAATAAGACAAAATATTATATATCTCCACATAAAGTTAGGTGGACTCATCTCGAAATCTTTTATCTTTTTATCTTTATTTGAAATTTAGAAATTCTAATTGTAATTCCTACATGTATTTCTTCTTTAGAAAAAGCTTACTGATTTCTATAGGTTAATAGGAACTCTCTCTCTCTTTCTTTCTTTTTCTATATATGCATATAAAATACATACAAATATTTTATTTGTATATGCATGTACCAATAAATTATATGGTTTCATCTTAAAGTGTCAAAAAAACCGCAGTGAATTTTAATAAAATTAGATGTTTACTATTTATTTTATTTTATTTTAAATTGACAATAGTTGTATATATTTAGGGGGCACAATGTGATGATTTGATACATGTATATATGGTGAAATAATCTAATCAGGCTAACTAACATGTACATCACTTCACATAGTTATCATTTATTTGTAGTCAGAGCATTAAAAACCCACTTTAATTATTTTGAAATACACTATAATATATTCAGTAACTATAAATAAAATTTAGTATTATAGTATAGTTAACTATAATTTAACTAAAATTATTAACTATAGTCACTAAGCTGTGCAATACATAAACAGAACTTATTTCTCCACAGGACAATAATGCAAGTTTGTTAAACAATTTTTGCTGAAACATCCCCCAAACCAAAAACAAATGTTTAACTACATGGATATTGGGAGTACCAACAAACTCATATCATGTAGAAGACCATAGAATAATTTGTACAAATTGAAAGATGATATGGGAACTTGACAATGACATTGCCTTTAATGTTAAACATGATGCAGAATTCAAAAAGGTTATGGAAAGATTGTATTAATTCCAGCAGAGATGGAAGAATGTGGACATATTGTTTGGTACTGTCATATGAGATACAAAGTCAGAAGAGGGAAAATAATAAAGACCAATGAAATTTAGAACATTATACACTTTTTGAATTTTAGGAAGAAAATACTTCCAACATAAATCAGGAAAAGAGCATTAAAAAACCTATTTATATTATTATTTCACAATTACAAAATGGAATAGGACTATCTGTGCATAAAAATATGTCAAGAAAGTGATTCAATCTACAAAAAAGAAAACATGCTAACTTTATATATAATTTGTCAGAAAAGCAGCATACTAAAGACAATAGAATTGTATACTCTGAAAAAAGATATTAAAGAAAAAAGAAAGAAGACATTATACTTTCAAGGAAACCGAAACAATTCCTGGAGGTATTATGGATGAAACAAAGCTTCGTGTTGTGTTCTAGATTTAGAAACTGACAGAAGCACTTTGAATTTGACTCAGTTTTATAATATACTGCAGCTGAAAAACACTGAGTTGTCACAAATGTAAAAATTTGTACCGAATTTTTATTGTATATAATAAAAAAGTTTGATTGGGAGAAATAAAAAAACTCAACAAGTTAAATATAAATTTAGCTAGATCTGAAGTTATCAAAATAGGTAAAATATGTGCAACATTATTCATGTTTTTTTACTTCCTATGATTATCTTAAATATGTTAAGAAATGTTGACATCTACACAAGATGTACGTTAACATTTCATATTGGTAAAGATGGTATATGTCAAAAAATTATTTGACGTGGTCCAGGCAATAGTACATTTGATAACACAAGGCAACAAAACTTATATCACTCATGATAAAGGAAATGATATGGTGGTAGATAATTTTCTTGAATATTTTACTTCACCCTAAATGTTTTAAAAATAGGATTTTTGTTTAGTTCTCTGAAACATATTACATAGCTTTTATTTAATCGGCATAGAGAACAAATTTAAGACACAGTACCTAATTAGGTGAATTAATTTTAATTCCACATGAATCCTTTAATTTCTTTTTTAATGAAAACTCTACCATAAAGAAAAACATAATTATTTAGTTACACTTTGCTCTAAAATTGGTCTATTATTATTTGGTTTTCTTACAATGAAACCAGAAATATATATAATAAAATACATGAGGCTGGGCGCGGTGGCTCACGCCTGTAATCCCAGCATTTTGGGAGGTCGAGACAGGCAGATATAACCTTGGGTTAAGAGTTTGAGAACAGCCTGGCCAACATGGTCAAAACCCGTCTCCACTAAAAATACAAAAATTATCCGGGCCAAAAAAATACAAAAATTATACAGGTAGCGGGCGCCTGTAATCCCAGCTACTAAGGGGCTGAGGCAGGAGAATTGCTTAAACCCGGGGGGAGCGGATGTTGCAGTGATCTGAGAAGCTGAGATTGTGCCACTGCACTCCAGCCTGGGTGGCAAAAGTGAAACTCGGTCTTGGAAAAAAACAAATAAACAAAAAACATGAATGATGGGGAAAAAGTGATCAGTACAGTAAATGAAAGAACTGAGGAAAAAATAAAGGTGCACCTTATCTGCAGCTTGAATAATTAATTTTCAGAGGAAAAATTGCTCCTTTGTAAGACTGATCATAAGACCTAGCCTTGTGAAGCTATATTGAATATCAAATATAAAGAAATAGTAGCATTCAGACAAAGAAAATAAAATTTTCCTCAAAGTCTTTTTTTAGTAGTTTTAGGTGTCAGAAAAGCAGAAAAAATTTTTTCCTAAATGAAATAAACAACTACTAGAACTGAGTAAATTTAAACTTTACATAATACAAAGTTAATGTACAAAATTTAATTGAATTTTTATATCCTGGAAATAAATCAAATACGTAACTATCTGATAAGGGGATTTACAATGACAGTTGTTTTGAGATTCAGTAAACATTGACCCAGAATATTATACATGAGACAAAAGGTCAGTAGGGCCAATAGCCAAGATCTTACACCAAATTATATTAAACTGCATTTGCAACATACACCTATTATAGGTTATATATTTATCTGTAACTAGAACACCAAAATGTGTGTATGCTCAGGCTAAGTATAACATTGTTTTCTAAAGAACAGAGCTAGCTTTGCCCAGTCATAAATTCACTTCCTTCCCAGAGCATCAAAATATTAAAATAAGCAAGAATTATCAACTTGGCCTTAAAGATCTCTATTAGAATGTTTCTGAAATCAAAATCCCTGAAAATCCAGCCACCAAATTATAGTAAGCTTCACGAAGTTTGGGATTATGGACACCCACACAAAATTGTGTCCTATTTTTCTTGCCCAGTCTCCCCTAAGTTTGCTAGCCAGTGTCCCAGAATATCATCTGTGCATATCTCAGATGCTGGTACAATTCTGGCTTCAGGTTGTAGCTATGGATGACCATAAGTTCCAAATACCAAGAATAATAGCAGCCTGGAGATGAGTTTTAGCATCCAGACTCAGATGTCTCTTGAAGTATATGTCATTTAGGATGCTTTATATCATGTAACAAGAAATCAAAAATGACAAGAAATGTTTTAAAATAACGTAAATTTATCATTTCAGCTAACAGGAAGATTAAGAAAGGAAGCAATTTTATGGCTACTTAACTAAAAACTGAATAAAGATCATCAAGAAATCATCAACATCCTCAAGGAACAGTGATATGGTTTGGCTGTGTCCCCACCCAAATCTCATCTTGAATTGTAATCCCCGTAATCTCCAAGTGTCTAGGGAGAGACCTGGTGGGAGGTGACTGGACCATGGAGCCATTTTCCCCCATCCTGTTCTTCTGATAGTGAGTGAGTTCTCATGAAATCTGATGGTTTTATAAGGGGCTCTTCACCCTTCACTCTTCACTCCTCTCTCCTGCCACCATTTTAAAAAGGTCCTTGCTTCACCATTGCCTTCCTCCATGATTAAAGTTTCCTGAGGCCTCCCCAGTTATGCAGAACTGTGAGTCAGTTAAACCTCTTTCCTTTATAAATTACCCATCTCAGGTAGTATTTTTATAGCAGTGTGAGAATGGACTACTACAGATAGATTACATCAATTATTCTCCTCTGCCATTCTTCACATGTTGGCTCTTGTTTAAGTTTGGCCTCTCATGTTTACAAAATGAAAAAAGCAATTTTAATAATTCATTCTTCATATGGGAAAATCTAAAGCCATAGGAGAAGAGAACATAGTCTTTCCACATGTCTTATTTTTAGAGAAAAGAAAACTTTTTTAAGTCTCTCACACCCCAGCAGATTATTTCAACTATTAACAATACCTGTCAAAAATCTACAGAGATATGCAAAATGCCTGTGGGTTATCAATAAATTGAGAGCATAAGGAATATATATATAGTATGCTTTTAAATTAGGATAATAGTAATTTTTCATCCATTGAGATATTTTTAAATACCAAAAGATTGAATGTACTCAAAACAATATTTTAGGCCTTTTGTTATATTGACAAGAGCAAAGAAATTCATTCTTTGCAGTTGACATTTCTAACTCCTGTTGTGAATTCTTGTTTTATAATGGTATTTTAAAGGGATGCCAGTTTTAAGTTATCCTTTGTTGATTTAATTCAAACTGCTAGGCACTTCAATTTTGTATTTATTTTTCTTTTCTTTTTGTATGACACTTTATGGTGCTATAGATAATATGTTTGGTGCACCCAAAATGAAAAAAAAAGTTGGTGAATCACTTAGTATAGATATTCCATCTTTCAAAATTAGACTGCATATTAAAGCTTTCTAATTGAACTTATGTAATGCTGAATTGCTCATTCAAATGTAGTATTCAATTTTATGAATCATGTATGTTTGGCTAACATCTGGAAAACTGCTCCAGCCTAGCGGCCCGCAGTGTGAAATTTAAGTGGTTGGTACTGTCTACCAATTCACAGGCTTCTTCTCTTAATATTTAAGTACTTCTATAAAAACCACAGATTTTTAACTGTATTATTTAAGAAGAATCAAGAATCTTACTTAATATTAAGATTTAATATTAAGATTATCTCAAGCAATAATAAGAGATGATAATAGCAGATATTATAAGACATTACATGCTTACAAGGTAACCTATGTTGTTTTAAATGCTGTGGGTGTCATGTCAAATCATCTTCCCCAAATGTAAGTGCAATGGGTTTATATTTTTATGTTACATTTTTATTTTATTTTATAAATTTTACTTATATAGATGGTATTACAGATTTCCCCAGAGTCATATAAGGTGTTTTTGCTCACTGGAAGGCTTTCCCTTCATCAGTGTCCTTCAGGGATATCCAGAAAGGGGTTGTAGTGCTTCAGCTGTACACTTTCAGGAGTGCCAGCATGTCATATAGGACCAAGTGTAAACCAGGCTCAAGTATCCTCTTCCTTTGTCAACTGGTCATAGGAAATTCCTAATGAAGCAATAGGTATGGGCTGGAAGAGAAAACAATGCAATAGAGGTAGGGGACATGGGTCAATTTTCTACTTGTACACACATCCTACTTCTTCCTTCAGGGCCAGCTTGGGCCCTACCTCATGTATATCACTTTGATTTGATAATGCTGTGTTGCTGTGTATGTTCATATTTATGGCTTGACTCACCAGACCACACCCTATTCATGATGAGTGACTCAGGCTTCCGTCTCCACTGAGGCTCAGCAGCAAGCCAAAAACCATTTCTCAAATGGAGAGCAGTTTTCTGCATAGGATGACAAGACTTTTCCCCCAAATTCTAAGGTCCTTCACTGTGATTCAACTATTGTGGCCTACCAGAAGCTCTAAACAGTATTAGTCTGTTCCACTAACATTTCAAGTATCACTGGATCTGCTGGATCTTACAACCCAAGTTTTAAAGCATTTTGAATGACAGCCTGAGCCTGTTGCAGAGCCATCTCTTTGTCTAAGCCTCACTCAAAGTTTGCTTTTAGGGGGTTATGCAATAAATGGAGCAGATTAAAACATTCAAATGAGGAATATATTGTCTCTAGAGTTCAAAGGGAATTACTAGGCATTTTTTTCCTCTGTGTGTGTGTGTGTGTGTGTGAGAGTGTATGTGTGTGTGTGTGTGTGTGTATGTGTGTTAGGAGGGACCAGAGGCAACAACCTATCATTTGCATTAAAAGGAATATCGCAACATCGTCCACACTACTGAACCCCAACAAATTTTGGTGAGGTAAAATTCCCCTCAATTTTTGTGGGATTTATTTCTCACCTTCTGACATACAAGCTTCATACAAATATGTCTAGAGGTAGTTGCTATTTTCTGCTTACCAAGTCCAATCAGTATAACACCATCAATGAAAAGGATCTATATTAAGTCTTCTGGAAGGGAAAAATGATCAAGGTCTCTGCAGACTAAATTCTTACAAAGGGCTATAGAGTTTATATCCCCTTGGGAGATTGGTCTTGCCACCTTAAAAAACAAACAAACAAGCAACAACAACAACCAAAAAACAAAAAAAATACAGCGTGTTGTGGTATTTACCAAGAGATAAAAAGAAAAGAAAAGAAAAGCATTTGCAAGATGAAGAGTTGTATGTCAGTAACTGGGGACATGTTGTCCAAACAACAAATTCCACATCTGGAACAGAAGCTGCACTTAGAGTCACCTGAGTAAATTCACAATAATTCACTGTCATTCTCCAGGATCAATTTCTTTTCTGCACAGGCCAAATAGGCAAGTTAAATAGGTAAGTTGAAAATATTGTGGGAATAACCACCTCTGCATCTTTCAAGTCCTTAATGCACTAGTTTCTATAATCCATTCAGAATGTGGTATTGCTTTTCACTTACTGTTTTGTTTTGTTTTGTTTTGTTTTGTTTTGTTTTAGGCAGAGATAATTCTGGGAGTTCCCACACAACATTTCCCACCATAGTAGCCCTCTCTACAGGTCTGGGAATGAAAGTGGTGCTTCTGCCAGTTGCTGAGTATGTTTATTTCAATGATGCATTCTGAAACTGGGAAAATCATCATGTGATGGGTTTGGGGACCTAATCTAAAACTCCATTAATCACCTGACTTTCATAAGCCTTTATTCTGAATACTGAACCACAGTAATGTCTCCAGGAATTAGTTATCAGTTCAGAACTAGTGTTCAGTAATCAATGAAAAGTCTGATTATTTCCCTTTCCCCAATGCACAGTAGCCCCACTCAATGGCTGTGAGTTAATTTGGAGAGGCTGGAAGAGATTACCACTCTAAATTTGTTTTGAGGACTCACATCAGTCTTTTGTTCACTAGACCTAGAATTCTGATTATGCAAACTAATGAAGAATTCAGTATAGTATCTGTCTATTTTCTAGGAACAGTATCATCAAACAACCATTGCTACAGGTCTCTCTACGGGTCAAATGATCCTGATTACTCTTTTGGTTCTGATGTCCATCATGGTAACAGCACCCATTACATCTTTGGTGATTAAGTGCCACCATTTGATGCTAGCACCCTGGGATTCTATTATTCCCATTACAACTGGGGATTTTAGCTCAGTGGGAACCCAGCAATTCTCACTGTAACTTCCCACTTACAAAGGAGATTAGAGACAGAATGCTTCAAAAAATTTAGGAGCTTCTCTCATAAATTTAATACTGACTGCCTTGGTGAAAAGTATGTCCTGGGGACTCCTCCAAAGAGAAGCAAGTCTTAATTGATATATCCGTTGTAACATTTCATTTCCCTAAGCCTTTGGTTACATTCTTTTACACAATACAAAGACAATTTTAATTTTTTAACTTAGAGTTGACCATTTTCTTTGTGTTGCTAGAAAGGGATACCTGTGGCTGAGGCTGGGTAATTTATAAAGAAAATAGACTTATTTGGCACAAAGTTCTGTGGGCTGTACAAGAAGCATAGTGTCAGCATCTGCTTCGGGTGAGGGTTTCTGGAAGCTTCCCCTCCTGTGGAAGGTGAAGGAGTGGCGGCATCACAGGACCCTATGGTGATAAAGGAAGGAAAAGAGAACGGAGGGAGATGGCAAGCTATTTTCAACAACTAGCTCTCGTAGGGGTGGGGACACTTGCATGAGTTAATAGAGCAAGAATTCACTAATTACCTCAAGGATGACACCAAGCCATTCTTGAGGAATTTGCCTCCATAACTTAAATTCCTCACTTTAGGTCCCACCTCCAACATTGGGAATCAAATTTTAACATCAGATATGGAAGGGATCAAATATCTGAACAATATCACTCACCTTGTGCCCAAGTAACAGACAACAACCCAAATGGTTAGAGCCCCTCTAATTCTCCAACTTACAAAATTTATTAACATGGGGTCCATTATTGGGAACCCATATTAATAAATTTAGGTTGAATCTACTTTAAATTCCTTCCACTTTAATCCCCTATTCTTAAAATCTATTTCTAGATATATTCTCCAGATTCTGTCTGTATAATTTGGCAAAATCATGTAATCCTGTCATTGTGTAGTATACCTTGTTCTTTGGAGACTGCCTAGACTTGAGTGTAGTTATAGGTCTCAAAGCAAAGAGGTGTGATGGAGTGTGATATGGTTTGCCTCTGTGTCCCCATCCAAATCCCATATCGAATTGAAATCCCCATGTGTCTAGGGAGGGAACTGGTGGGAGGTGACTGGATCATGGGGGTGGATCCCCCTCCCCCGCACCATCTTCTTATAGTGAGTGAATTCTCATGAGATCTGATGGTTTCTAAGTACGGCACTTTCCCCTTTGCTCTCTGTCTCCTGTCGCCATGTAAAACGTGGCTTGCTTTTCCTTCCTCTTCCACCATGATTGTAAATTTCCTGAGACCTCCCCACCCATGCATAACTGTGAGTCAATTAAACCTCTTTTCTTTATAAATCAGCCATTCTCAGGTAGTTCTTTATCGCAGTTTGAAAACAGACTAATACAGGGTGGGTGCTGAGGAGAATCAGCAGTGCCTTCTAAGGCAATTACCTCAGCAAAGGCCATTAGAGATATATCAAGCAATCAAGGACTAACTTCCCCTGGCAAGGGTGGAGGGATTGCATCTATAGGCAAAAAAGACTTATCAGAATATGAAGGTGCAATAACCCAGGCTCATTAGGACCTGCCCCTATGTTTCAATTCCAATTTGTGATATCCTATCCTTCTCAATCAATACACTCGCTTTAACAGAAGACACCCTGCCATGTTGAAAATAGAAATTATATTGTGATTCAGCCGCTAGAGAATTAGATTCTAGGTTTAGTGTTCAGAAATCTTAGCCCTCTGGTTATAGGATATGAGTTTCTGTCAGGACCGAAATAGCTTCTGTGTCATCTATGTGGGGGTTGAGCTGGGAATTTTAGGCCCTGAGCTCCTTGTTTTCTTTTTCAACTTTGTCCAGCTCAATTAGGAACAACCAGTCAGGCTGGATGTGATGACTCATGCCTGTAATCCTAACATTTTGGGAGGCTGAGGCAGGCAGATCACTTAAGCCCAGGAGTTCAAGACCAAGACCAGCCTGGGCAACATGGTAAAACTCTGTCTCAACAAAAATATAAACAATTAGCCAGGCATGGTGTTGCATGTCTATAGTCCCAGCTACCTAGGTGGCTGAGGTCGGAGGATCGCTTGAGCCTGAGAGGTGGAGGCTGCAGTGAGTTGTGATTGCACCACTGCACTCCACCTTCCAGCCTGGGTGACAGAATGAGACGTTGTCAAAAAAAAAAAAAAAAAAAGCAGTCTACTATACTCACTAGTTTCACTAGTTTGACAAAAATTTTCTTAAGGCATCAAATATGTGGCCACCCATCACCTCATAAGTATTTGGCTAAGTGTAGCCAGTGGATACTTTTAAGAACATTTTGGGTATCGCTGTTGCCAGAAAACACCATACAAACTTTCTCTTTCACATTAAAATCAGGATCATTAGTGCCTTCAAATCTAATCAGAAAAACCAATTCTCACACAGAGCCAATTCAAACCTCATCCTTAACATTTTCTTCATTTAGAACAACCCTTGGCCGGGTGCAGTGGCTCACACCTGTAATCCCAGCACTTTGGGAGGCCGAAGTGGGCAGATCACAAGGTCAGGAGATCGAGACCATCCTGGCCCACATGGTGAAATCCTGTCTCTAAAAAAAATAGCCGGGTGTGGTGGCGGGCACCTGTTATCCCAGCTACTCTGGAGGCTGAGGCAGGAGAATCACTTGAACCCAGAAGGCAGAGGTTGCAGTGAGCAGAGACTGCGCCACTGCACTCCAGCCTGGCGACAGAGCGAGACTCCGTCTCAAAAAACAAACAAACAAACAACACGCACACACAAAACTACTCTGAGTACCAAAGTCTGTGTCCGTCAAGGTTCTCTAGGTCTATCAAGAGAAGTATACTAAGGTATTTATTGCAAGAAATGATTATATAATTGTGGGAGCTGGGTAGGTGAGTCTAAAATCAATAG
The DNA here is from genome assembly GCF_028885655.2 of Pongo abelii. Classification (NCBI taxonomy): domain Eukaryota; kingdom Metazoa; phylum Chordata; class Mammalia; order Primates; family Hominidae; genus Pongo; species Pongo abelii. Next base: position 29,597,676 of record NC_071989.2, read on the forward strand.
ACAGGCCATGAGGAAGAGCTTGCTTGATCTTCTGGAAATAGGTCTAAGCTGTTGCCCATAGGCAGAATTTCCGCTTCACTAGGGAAGTCCCAACTCTCCTTTTAAGACCTTTTCACCGGTTGAATCAGGTTCATCCAGATTATCTAGGATAATATTTCTTAAATAAACGGATTATGATTATCTGATTATGGAATGTAATCACATGTACAAAATATACCTTCAAAGAAACACCTAAATTAGTATTTGATTGAATAACTGAGAATTTTAGCCTAGACAAGTTGATGCATCAAAATGACTATTACATTAACCAAGAGGAATTGCACGTAATTTGTATTCAGAGGTAATTTTCTTCAGAAAATAAATAATATATATTCTCTGCTGAGAAGTTCAGGTTGTATCCTGTGAAAGAAGAAGAGATGATAAAAAATTTTAGGCAAGAAAATTGACAAGATTTGAGCTCATTTTGTAATGATAACTCTGAGTCCTTTGTAGTTAATGCCAAGAGGCTTCTCTAATAAAAAGCCTAAAATACAAATGTTAGAACCATCAGAATAGAAGTTGTAGGAGGTGTAAACCATGGGAATGGGTAATAATCACTCATGAATCACATTTTAATTAAGATTATATTTGAAATCATTTCTTGAGCTCTTAGAATATGTTTAAAACTATGTTAGGATTTAAAAATGCTAACTTGATAAAAATCCTGTTATTGACTATAGAAGCTGACAGTGCAGTGGCACTAAACTTGGAAAGAGGAAACTGTGAATATAAAAAACTGAATATAAAGTGATTGAGATATGCATGGAGTAATGTGAGTGCAGCAAAGGGGTGTTGGTGTGCAGGGGACAAGGCAAGTTCCAGAAACAAGACTAATACATTGAATGAGATAAGAGGACCTGGGGCAGGGACACTCTTTTTAACAAAATAGACAAAGTCAAAGAAATTGAAATTCAATATTTAGCTTGAATGCCAGGGGAACTGAGAAAAACCTAGTAGGGAATAATGTTACAGAAACTAAGAAAGGCCATTTTGAAGAATAAATTAATGGACCACAGTTTTAATAGTGCAGCAAGGTCAAGTGAGACAAGAACTGAAAGGAATTTATTATACGTTAAAAATAAGAGGAAAAGGCCAGGCATGGTGGCTCATGCCTGTAATCCTAGCACTTTGGGAGGCTGAGGAGGGCGGATCACAAGGTTAGGAGTTCGAAACCAGCCTGGCCAATATGGTGAAATTTCATCTCTACTAAAAATACAAAAATTAGCTAGGTGTAGTGTGCGTGCCTGTAATCCCAGCTACTCAGGAGGGTGAAGCAGGAGAATTGCTGGAACCCAGGAGGCAGAGGTTGCTGTGAGCCGAGATTGCACCACTGCACTCCAGCCTGGGCAACAGAGTGAGACTCCATCTCAAAAAATGAATGAATGAATGAATGAATGAATGGTAATTTGTTAACTGGGAAAACAGTTTTATTAGAAACGTAGAGGGTAGAAGTTCTACTATAGTAGGTGGAGGAGTTAATGGAAGATCAGAAAAATGACTAATATTTGCAGACTCTAGAAACTTGGCTTTAAAACAAATTTATATTAGATGGTTAGAGGAGAATGGAGACATGGGTTGTTTTTGTTTTGTTTATGGATGGTAATAGAGCACATTTTAGGCTGGGGAAAATTAATCTAGCGGTTTGGAAGACATAAACAGAGCAATAAATGATCTGTTTTCCAGAACATAAGAGCCAAAAGGAAAAGGACTTTCTATTTGTTTGGTTTGCTGTTGTGTCACATGCATAGTAGTTATTCAAAAATATTTGCAGAATGGATTAAACAAATCCTTAAAAATAAGAGGTCTTCTAAGCTCAAAAGTGACTAATGGGAGAGAATTTTCATAATCATATAAGAAGAGCATGATCATCCATGTAAGAGAATGGACAAAAATAATATTTGTAGTATTTATCTATTTGCTATATTCTGACTTACTTCTAATTTAATTTGACCTTATAAAATTATTTTATTTAAATATTATTTTCCCACAATAACAAAACCTAAAACAGGTTCAGAGAATTTAAGAAACTGGAGAATCCAGAAATTTTAATCAAGGTTGCTCTGATTTTATAATCTTTGTGCTAGATGATACATATAGTCTGTCTAGTATGCTCTCTAATATTTTTTCTTTATTCTTTTAGGTGAAAAAACATACAAAATATATGATTGTTGTTATCAAAGTAAAATCAAATCATAATTGTGTCCACATCTTCTCTGGTTTTAAAGATATATAATTACTCAGGTGTATATATTAAATAATATTGAGTATCATGCTTCAGATGTTGGTTCATCTGTCACCTCCTCAAAGGAGCTTTCTCTTTTTACGTACTTTTCACATTAAAGTACGTAATTCCCTTGCATGTTCCATAGCACAATTTTGTGAAAGAATTGTCTTAGATGAGAAACTAAGCTTCTCTGCCCTTGTGTCTTAAATCCAGTTTCCTTGAAAATTAAGCCAAGGCAAGGCTTAAGTGTAATTGATTTCTTCAGTAGGGCATTTGCAAAACATAGACAGTCAGGGAGGCAGAGACTGAGGTGGGGAAAGATGGAAGTCAAATGCACTTGCTAGGGCTTCATTATAATTTATGGAGAGTTTTAGCTGGTTGCTGCACAAGAGTGCTCTCTCTACCATGTAGATGTCTTCCAAGAGGCTATACAAAAATACGGTGTCTCCAAATTGTCCACTGTAGGAAATAGAGAGAAAAAAAATCTGGTATTTCCCTTCCTGATCCTGTTGGTAGAGTTTCTCCAGGAGGAGTTCACCCCCACCCCAGCCATGCCAAAACATATCAGAGAGCATTACCTGGTCACTTTTGCAGCTTGTGGAGAAGCCAGATTTCATGTACTAAGTGTGCAGGTATTTTAAGTATTTTAACCAAAGTCCACACTCAGTTCTTTACGGCCTCAGATGATGTAATTAAGTGGACTTGCACAGTGACCTTCATTGCCTTTTCAGTGAAGAGACAGAGAGAGAGAGAGAGAACGCAGGAGATAAATGAGGTCCAGTGAAACCAAGGAAAGGAAGAACATATGAGAAGATAATTTGCATCACTTGTTTCATAAGCACCTCTACCGTGTATTTCTCTGGGCAGAGGAAATAGGAGGGAGGGGGCGGATGAACAGACATATTCTTTTTGCTGCAAAAGGAAGTATGCTACCAACTTCCAGAAAACAAAGCAATTAGCAGATACAGATATGTGAGGTATTATTTATAAATTTAGTGATAACTTGTTTCATGCTTGCTCATTAAAAAATAAGAAATGGATCTGAGGGGATGTAAAGATTATAAAAAAACTTTATTCTAAAATAATTTTCCTTCACAGAAACATTATTCTAAATTATTAGAAGACTATAAGGAGAGAACAAATCAAAATTTTCTCTTTCGATGATGATCTGAGTTCTAACCTATCTTCTTCAACTTTCTCTGGACAAAAACCTTAGAAAGCAGTGCAGCCGAGTCATAATTCATGAGTGAATATTAGTTATGCATTTACCCTCAAGCATATTTACCTAGAAGGTGAGAATCCTGAGACTATAAGAACATTTTGTCCTGTTAATGGAATGAAAGAATCAGGATAACAAAAAATGAATATCATATCTTTACTTTTAATTGCACTAAATAAGGCTTTCTAAAGTTTCTGCTCTTGTTCTATATAAATAAACCTTAAAACAATGCATTGTCATGCTTCTAGCCAACTGAAGAATTACCTGCACAAGATGGCTTTCCACACTTTTCTCATGTAGGAGACTCTGTGCTTTCTGATTTGAGGGAAGAGTTATGGGAAACAGAGACATAACAGCTGTCAGGTCCTTTGTCCAAATTTAATCAGGAATCAGCCAGAGAGGAATGTCCTAATCCATCAACACCTGCTTGGGATAAGCAGTAAACCCACCAGAGACAGAGCCAAATATAGTGATTTAATTAATTGAAAGGTGTTGGCAATTCATCAACATGCAGTGCTTCTGAGCAATTTCCAGTACCAACTAATGTAGAGCAGAATTTGTGCATAAGTATCTTAAAGCTTTTTAATTTGTTATAATTTTTTAAATATCGGTTAATTTGAAAATATTTCAGAATACCAAGAAAAGATACAAAAGAATGTCATCTTGACTTTTTTTGTTTTAAATTGATATTTGCTATTTTTTAATAAATTTTTAGATGGTAAAATTTTATAAATATTCACAATCAGATGCAGTTATACTTCTATATGAGTGACATTTTTACACAGCTGACATGGTGCTGATTAAATTGATGTGTGGGTGTTCTAAGACAAGGCTATATTTATCACTCTTGTTCTGAAATGCATATGTAATAGCCTAAAGACAATTATTTCACAATTAAATTACAAATCAAAGTCATCATTTAGTCTTCCTTATTTTTTTTTGTATACTAATTTGGCCTGAGTCATGTTAGATCAATCCACAATATTTCTCTCATCTCTTCCCTTGTTTCTGTACCCAGCAGCTATTCAAATCATTATTTAATGATTTCTTTCTCATACAAACCAACATATTAATCTCCTTCCTTTTCCCTGACCCTTGATTATTCTACACTCAGTCTAGCCAGTCTAGATTTTGTTAATTGGTTACTTTTTTTCAAATATGTCTCCCCTAGTTTCAATAGATTAAAAATATGTACCTTAATTCCACATCTGTTTTTTTTTTGTTTTTTTTTTTTTGAGACGGAGTTTTGCTCTTGTTGCCCAGGCTAGAGTGCAATGACCCGATTTCGGCTCACCACAACCTCCACCTCCCAGGTTCAAGCAATTCTCCTGCCTCAGCCTCCCTAGTAGCTGGGATTACAGGCATGTACCACCACACCCAGATAATTTTGCATTTTTAGTAGAGACTGGGTTTCTCCATGTTGTTCAGGCTGGTCTCGATCTCCCAACCTCAGGTGATTTGCCTGCCTTGGCCTCCCAAAGTGCTGGAATTACAGGTGTGAGCTACTGCACCCGACCTCCAATTCCATATCTTTTTAAAGACTATTCATATTTAAAAATTAATTTAAAATACTTTATTCTCCAGAAATGCTTTCTTAATCCAACCAAACAGGATTGGATGTCTTTGTTTTATTTTTTTTTTTTGAATTCCACATGGCAATATGATCTTCCCTTGTGGTTTGTAGTTACAATTTTTGTTTGTTTCATATATTTGCATTTTCTATTGAAGGGGAGTGTGGGGATTTTAAATATATGTGCTTAATTGCATGACTTTCCATTACAAAGTCCTTTAAGACAAAGATCGTTTTGCTCTTTTAGCCTTTTGTTCTTATTTTTTTTTCTTTTTTGCTACTCAGCTTTAATTTTCTACAACCTAGCACTATCCATTGAACTATTTTATTAAATTATAAAACTCTTTGGGGCATATGCTTGCAAATTCAATTTAGTTAAATTAACACAGTCTTTAAAATCTCTAAATATTGATGTCCAGGTTTGAAAACTATCTTTCTCTAAATAATATTTATGCCAGAATTTTGGGCAGCCAATTCATAGTCATGATATCTTCAAATATCCTAACCTCATCAGCAAAATCTTTTGTTCTTCCAAATTTAGCTACTTATTTAAAAACTACATAATGTCTTTTTTTCTTTTTTTTTCCTTTTTCTACGTAAGTTTATATAATGTCTTTTTTTCCTTTTTCTACATAGATTTTTACCTATTTAAAAGCTCTGATTTTGGCCAGGTGTGGTGGCTCATGCTTGTTATCCCAGCACTTTGGGAGGCTGAGGCGGGCAGATCCTGAGGTCGGGAGTTCAAGGTCAGCCTGACCAACATGGTGAAACCCTGTTTCTACTAAAAATACAAAAATTAGCTGGGCTTGGTGGCACATGCCTGTAATCCCAGCTACTCAGGAGGCTAAGGCAGGACAATCGCTTGAACCTGGAAATTGGAGGTTGCAGTGAGCCGAGATCACACCACTGCACTCCAGCCTGGGCGACACAGTGACACTCCCTCTAAAAATAAAAATAAAAATAATAAAAAAAAGCTCTGATTTCCCCCCAACCCAATCAGAAGTCCTCACACACATCAATAAAAAGAAATGACTAGAGTGAACATTTTATGTGTATCCAGTGCATTTTTACACTTCTCTCTTGGAGTCCACATGACTCCTTTATTTCTTTGAAGAATAGACTTTTATCCTTGCCAAATTCAGTTATTGTTTACCTCATTTTCTTATCTCTGCCTTCCCTACCATCTCTTCCAGTGGCTTGCTCTCTTGAATATTCTCTGCTTTTCCTTCCCTATTGTCAGACTTTCCACACTCATTAACTCATTCCTGTAGATGTAAAAATACACTCTTTTTTTTCTAATAAATTATTATTTTTAGAAAAGTTTAAGATTTACAGAAAAACTGAGAAGATAGTACAGAGGGTCCCATACACCTGGCACCCAGTGTCTTTTGTTTTTAACATAGCTTGTTAGTATGGCAGGTTTGTTACTGTTAATAAACCAATGTTGGTAAATTAGTATTAATAAAAGTTTATATTTTATTCAAATTTTCTTAATTTGTATGTAAAACACTTTTCCAGTTCCCAGATCCTACTCAGGATATCATGTTACATTTCAACATGAGGTCTTCTTAGGCGTCACTTGTCTGTGACATTTTCTCAGACTTTTATTATTTTGATAATTCTGACTGAGAAACAAGGGTAAATTAGTTTATCAACAGCAGCTAGATTATAATTTGTCTTTTTTTCTCATTATTAAACCAGAGTTATAGATTATAGGGAGAAAGACAACAAAAGTAAAGTGCCATATCCATTATAGAATATCAAGGGTATACACTGTCAACATGAATTATAACTGTTGACGTTGACCTGATATCTAGCTGAAGTAATCGTTGTCAGCTTTCTCCTCTGAAAAGTTACTCGCCCTCCTTCTCTACCTTTTTTGTGAGTCCAAAATCTATGTGAATATTTGTAATTATTCTGTACATATTTTTTCTCCTCCCCCAAGAGCTCCCCCATTTATTTATTCAATCATTTATTTATATCAGGATGGACCAATAGATATTTATTTTATACTTTGAGTTCTAATCTGATACTACTTTATGCATTTTGATGTTCAAATTTTCCATCATTGCTTATCGAGAGGCCTTTCAGGTCCTGTCTCCCTTTGCTGTCCATAACCCACCAATATGCCATTGTCATTACTTCCTTCTTCGTTTTTGTTCATTACCTCCTCCCCCTCCTCCTTCTACTTCCTCTTTCTCTCAGCATTTTCTTACTTTGGCCACAAGATCTTCCATGCTCATCTTGTGTATTTCCTACCCTAATTCTAGAATCAGTCATTTCTCCAAGAAGCTTTGCTTCTGTTTATTGGAGAATAGTATGATAAACCAAGATATGGGCACTGGCTGTGCTAGTTACTAGTGAGGTGTCATTGATTCTGAATTATCTCAGCTGACAGAGAAGGAACACATATGTGTCTGGGCTAACCACATATCTATAAATATGTCTGTGGGCAGCTATGTACATCTCTGTTAAGCTAAGTAGGAGTTCATATGGATGCCTTTAACCCTACCCCATGACCACAAGGGCAATTCTAGACTCCTTCTCTTGCTTCTCTGTAAATTCCCACTGCAACTGGCTGGCTTCCGACATTCATGATATATTTACTAAATTGTTGAATTCCAGTATACATGTATTGTAGTATCAGAATTTGTAATCCAGATCCTTGCAGGAAATACCTTTTATTAACCAGAGTACAGTGATTATGAACAGTTTTATTTTTTACCTTTACTTTTATAGATCCATCACATTTTCACTCATTTTGGTGAGCATTTTTTCCTCCCTAAGCCCCTTTAGTGAAGTTGCTTCATACATTCCTAATTAGGTTAAATTATTTTGTCATATTGTGCATTTCATCCTGGAATTCCACTCTCCTACAAAATGACCCCATACAATTTACATATTTGAAGGTTCACTCTTCTATGCCTTTGGAGAAATGTACAGTGTCATGCATTCACAGTTAAAGTATCATGCAGAATAGTTATATCTCCCCCCAATCCCTATTCTTTATATATGAAACCTTCCCTTTTATTTACAAAACACTGCAAAACACTAATTTTTTGCTGTCTGCATGGTCTGCTATTTTCTTTTTTTCTTTTTTTTTTTTTGAGATGGAGTCTTTCTGTGTCACCCAGGCTGGAGTGCAGTGGCCCAGTCTCGACTCACTGCAGCCTCCTCCTCAAATGATTCTCCTGCCTTAGCCTCCAGAATAGTTGGGATTACAGGCACCCACCTGGCTAATTTTTGTATTTTTAGTAGCGATGGGGTTTCACCATGTTGGCCAGGATGATCTTGATCTCCTGACCTGTGATCCCCCCGCCTCAGCCTCCCAATGCACTGGGATTACAGGCTGGAGCCACTGCACACGGCCGGTTTGCCATTTTCATAAAGTCTTTTTTTTTTTTTTTTTTGACATGGAGTCTCGTGGTGTCACCCAGGCTGGAGTGCAGTGGCGCTATCTCGGCTCACTGCAGGCTCTGCCCCCCGGGTTCACACCATTCTCCTGCCTCAGCCTCCCAAGTAGCTGGGACTACAGGTGCCCACCATCATGCCCGGCTAATTTTTTGTATTTTTAGTAGAGACGGGGTTTCACCGTGTTAGCCAGGATGGTCTCGATCTCCTGACCTCTTGATCTGCCCGCTTCGGCCTCCCAAAGTGCTGGGATTACAGGCGTGAGCCACCACGCCCGGCCTAATGTCTTTTATTAGAACCATACGTCATAGAGCATTTCAGAGTACCTTCTTCACTAAGCAATGCTTAAGATTCATCTACGTCTTTCTGTGGCTTTATAGCTCTTTACTTGTTATGGTTGAATTACACTCCCTGGAATGGATGTACCATAGTTTGTTTATCCATACACATATTGAAGGACATCTTGGCTGTTTCTCATTTGGGACTGTTATTAATAAACTTTTCCTAAACATCACTGCCCAGGTTTCTCTGTGAACCTAAGTTTTCCAAACAGTTTGATAAATACCGACAAGTGCAATTGCTTGTTCTAAATAAGATTATATTTTGCTTTGTAAGACATTGGCCAACTGTCTTCCAAGTGGTTGTGTGATTTTTGTATTCTCACCAGCAAGGAATGAGAATTTATATTGTTCTTCAGTAATTGGCATTGGCAGTTTTTTGAAACTTCTTTATTCTAATAGGTTGTAATGGTATCTAATTGTGGTTTAACTTTAAATTGCCTAATGACAGATGACGTTAAACATCTTTTTATATTTTTATTTGCCATTTGTATAAGTCATTTGGTAATGAATGTCTCAAGATATTTTGTCTGCCTTATTGAGTTATTTGTTTCCTAATTATTAAGTATAGGAGTTTTCTGTCTATTTTGGATACAAACTGTTTATCAGTTATTTGATTTGTAAAGAGTTTCTCTCAGCCCGAGGCTTGTGTTTCCAACTCTAAACATTCCTTTTGCAAAGTAGAAGTTTTTACTTTTATTAAAATTCAACTTACCAATTTTTCTTTTCTGGATATTTTTGCTATTGTTTCTAAAAATTCATCATTAAATCCAAGCTCACTTAGATTGAGGGAGGAGACCACACCTCATATTGTCATATGCCCAATTTCTGCCTCCAAAGAAAGAAGAAGTAAAAACTAAAAGGCAGAAATGGAATCCACAGGCAGATAGCCCAGCACCGCACCCTGGGCCTGGTAGTTAAAAATCAACCCCTGACCTAACTGCTTGTGTTATCTACAGGTTTTAGACATTGTATGGAAAAGCATCGTGAAAATCCCTGTCCTGTTCTGTTCCGATCTAATTACCGATCCATGCAGCCCCCAGTCATGTACCCACTGCTTGCTCAATTGATCACGACCCTTTCAAGTGGACCCCCTTAGAGTTGTAAGCCTTGAAAGGGACAGGAATTGCTCACTCGGGGAGCATGGTTTTTGGAGACCTGAGTTTGCCAATACTCCCAGCTGAATAAAGCCCTTTCCTTCTACAACTCGGTGTCTCAGGGGTTCTTGTCTGAGGCTCATCCTGCTACATTTTGCTCCTATGTTTACTTCTAGAAGATTTAAGGTGTCATGTGTTACCTTCAGATCTAAGATCCATTTTAAGTTAATTTTTTATCATATGATTGCCTGTGTATAGGAAAATAATTTACTTTAGTATATCAACCTTGTATCCTGCTACCTTGATTTACTTATTAGTTCCAAATGTTTTATTTTCCATTTTTACTTATTATATTGACTATCACATTGTCTTTGAACAAAGACAGCGTTATTGCTTTGTTTACAATCTGTCTACTACTTATTTCCTTTTCTTATTATATTGTACAAGTTCAGTTGTCTAGCACAACATTGAATAGAAAGGGTGAAATAAAACACCCTTGCCTTTTCCCCAGTCCTAGATGAAAAGCATTTCTACTATTAAGTATATTAGCTGTAGGTTCTTTCTAAAGTTGAGGAAGCTACCCTGTATTGCTAGTTTATGAGGGCTGTTATCGTGAATGGGTGTTAGGTTATGTAAAAGGCTTTTTCTGCATCCATTGATAAGATAATATTTTTATTCTTCTTAGGCTCTTGATATGGTGAATTATATTAACGGATTTTTGAATAAGGAATGAGCCTTACACACCTGGGACAAATCCCACTTGATTGTGGTGAATAATTCTTTTTATACATTTTTAAAATTCAATTTGCTAACATTTTGTTGAGCAACTGTGGATCTGTATTCCTGAGAATTATCAGTCTGAAATTTTCTCTTACAATGTCTTTATCTGATTTTGGTAGCCGATTAATTGTGACCTCTAAAATGACTTAGAAAATATGACTTATTCTTCTATAATCTAGAGTAAATTGTTAGAAAATGCTGTAATTTTTTTCTTAAATTGTTCATAGAATTCACCAGTGAAGCCATTCGAACCTGGAGCTTTTATTATTTTTTGAAATGTTATTAGTTGTAGATTAAAAATCTCGAGTGAACATATTTATTCAGATTATCTATTTCTCCTTGTGGGAGTTTTGGGAGTTTGTGCTTTTCAAATAATTGGTATATTTAATATATAAAATTTGTGAGCATAGAATTATTCATAGTGCTCATTTATTATACTTTTAATGTCATTAATGAGGTGTACATTGAAGGAGTCTGTTTCATTTATGATTTTGGTAATTTGTAGCTGCTCGCTCTCTCTTTTATCCTTTGTCAGACTGGTTAAAGGTTTATCAATTTTGTCTACCTTTTCATAGAACTTGCCTTTAGTTTTGTTAATTTTTTTGTCATTGTTTTTAATTTATTGTTCTCCGCTCTAATTTGTATCATTTCTTTCTTTCTGTTTGCTATAAGCTTAAATTGTTATGTTTTCACTAGCGTTTTGAAAGTGAAATAAATTGCTAGATTATTGACTTGAGAAATTTTTTTCTAATATAGGCATTTAATGAAATGGATTTCTCTGTAGACACTTTTCTCTGCATCCCACAAAGTTCGATAAGTTAGATTTTTATTCTTACTTAGTTCCAACTTTAAAATATTTCTTGTGAGACTTTTTCCTGGACTTCTGCATTACTTACAAGTATGATGCTTAGTCTCCAATTATTTGTGGATTTTCCTGCTATATTTATATTATTGATTCCTAGTTTAATTCATTATGGTCTGTGTACATTGTTTGTATAATTTTATAGTTTTAAATTTGTTAAGGTGTGCTTTATGGCCCAGAATGTGATCCGTCTTGGTGAATGTTTTATGTTAGCTTGAGAAGAATATGTATTCTGTTGTTGTTCAATGAAGTATTCTATAAATGCCAATGCAATTGTGTTAATTGATAGTCAATACTCATTTTCTGCCCACTTGTTCTATTAATTACTGAAAAAGAGATGTTGAAATCTCTAACTATACAGGTCAATTAGTCCATTTTTTTCCTGCACTTTTTTTTTTCAAATTATGTCCATCAATTCTATCAGTTGATGCCCTGTTGTTAGATGCATATATTGTAGATTGCTAGGTCTTCATGGAAAATTGTTCACATTATGATTATGTCACTATTTCTTTATTCCTGATGACTGTTCTTGATCTGAGGTCCACTTTGTCTGAAATTAATGGAGCAACTACTGCTTTTTAAATTAGTCATCATATTATGATATATTTCTATATCCCTTTTCTCCTTTCTTAAAAAAATCCTTATAGTTAAAGTGGGTTTTACGGATAACATATAATTAAGTCTAAATTTCATCCACTCTGGGAACATTTCTAATTAGTTTCTTTAACTTATTTATACTTAATGTACTTAAATAAATATGAGACACATAGCTAGGTATGTATACAGAAATAGAGATAGATTAGATAGATAAATAGATAGATAGATAGATAGATAGATAGATAGATAGATAGATCAACCATATTTGTAAGGTTACATATAATTCTATTTTTCTTCTCTCTTAGCATATTAAGTATATTACTTTATAAAGATAATTTCAGGAATTTCAGTATTTTAAACTTTTCTGTACTCCTTTAAATAACACTCTACTGCTTTACTTATAGTATATATAACACAGTATTACATCTATGTAACAGAGTATGTCCATTTTCTATTTCCCATCCTTTGTGACATTGCTGTCATCCATTTACTGTGCTATAATCATCCAAAATACCATTGTTATTATTATTAGTTTAAATACTTATCTTTTAGTCAGTTAACAATAATTTTAAATATTTTTAAAATTTATTCCTCCTCTGATGTTCTTTCTTTACGTAGATACTAGACTTTTACTAACATCAAATCTTTTCTGTCTGAGGAAAATTCTTTAATAGTTCTTGCAGCACAGGTCTTCTGCTGATGAATTCCCCCAATTTCAGTTTTCTGAGAAAGTTTTTATTTCTACTTCACTTTTGAATAATAATTTTAGTAGTTAGAGAATTCTAGGTTAACTTTTAAAAATGCTTTACATATTAAATATTGTGGTTTTCCTTTTTCTAGCTTGCAAATTTTCTGTCATGAAGCCGGAGATTTCAAATTCCTCTAGTGTCTTTTTGTTTCCACTCTTAACTTCTCTAAGTTTTCCTTTCAAGAGTTTGTGTCTCGAGGCCCTTTCATCTATAATCCACTATTATTATACTAGAGCCTTGTTAGTGTCGTGCTAATGTGTGATGAATGGTGAAAGAACATGCCTGTTAAATCTGTCTTTCAATGGGTTTATGCTTCTTGTCTGTAACGCTCACAAGTGCTTCTTCTTGTAACTTTCTCTTCATTCCCACCTCAGAGGAGGCAAAAAGGATATATATCTCCTACATACAGATAGCAGCATGGTAAATTTTAGTATAGTACATTGGAACTTATGATTCTAACTTTTGAAAGTAGAGTGTTACTGTCTACAGTTGCAGTCAGATGGTAGTTGGGGTAGGAGTCACCTTAAAGATTTCTTTAATGTTATGCCTGACTACGAATTATGGTAATAAGCTGGGTCCTCAGTAGAGACCATTGGTTAAATTATATAAATGTGACCTCTACCTATAACCAGGAATTTCTTTTAGTGTGATGACCTGGTTTGAAGGTCAAGGATATCACATTTTCTTACCCAGTCTTAGAAGTCATGGAGCATCCCTTCAACCACATTACGTTTCTAATACTTGGGTGACTAACTCAATCCTATATTTAGTAGGAAGGAAATTAGATTCTAACTCTTAAAAGAAGTATCAAATAATTTGTGTATTTATTTTAAATGCTCCATACATACTTTACACTCCATTTTGTGTATATATTAGCTCAGAACATCTAAATTAATCCAATAATGTCCTCTAGAATCTTCTATTTCCTATCTATTGCACGATGCTATCAATGTTCCCCAAATTCTTTTATGTTCCCTCATGCTCTGTTGTAACATAAAACGGATCACTGATTATTTATACACTTAATATCAATAGTTCACATTTGTTTATAGATTTCTTCTCCGTTTGTTAATGACCTTTTTTGTTTCTGCTTAAATCTAAGGGCACATATGGATTTCCAGTACTTCTATATTCCCAAAGAATTGCTGATTTAACGTAATTTTAATACTTCACTTTATTCTCTCTTGGCTGCTTAGCTTTCTTTTCTACTTCAAATTTCAGTTCTGTATTCACCAGGATATTCCTCAAAAGAAAATTGTAAATCAGGGTCACACTACTTGGCACTTAATAGGACACACACACACATACATACACACACGATCACCTGACTGTTTTGTTTTATATGGTCTTCTTCCTTGACATTGTAATACATATAGACATTATTGTTTTGTAATTATTTTAATATTTATCTATAGTATTTCATATCTGCCATAGTGTTTAATATATATAATGAGATATTCTCAAGAAAAATTCCCTGTCATACATAAATAGCAAAAACAAAATGGCACAAATATTCTGTAGGATGGTAATACATGTTTTTATTTTATAAACTTTTAATGACTTTAATGAGAAATAATTTTCATAATATATAATTTACCTAATTAAAATGTTCAATTCAATTGTTGTTAGTATATTCACAGAATTGAGCAACCATCACCCACAGTACATTTTAGAACACTTTAACAACCTTCAAAGGAAACTCCTTGCCCATTAGTTGTTATTCAAAAATTATCCAAACTTCCTAGTCTTGAGCAAACATGAATCTTCCTGTTTCTATAGATTTGCCTAATCTACATTTTTTTATTTTGAGGGTGAGTCTCGCTGTGCGCTTAGCCTGGAGTGTAGTGGCACCATCTCAGCTCACTGCAGCCTCCACCTCTCGGGTTCAAGGGATTCTCCCACCTCAGCCTCTTGAGTAGCTGAGATTACAGGTGTGCATTACCAGGCATGGCTATTTTTTGTATTTTTAGTAGAAACGGGGTTTCATCATGTTGGCCAGACTGGTCTCAAACTCCTGACCTCAGGTGATCCACTCGCCTCAGCCTCCCAAAGTGCTGGGATTACAGGCATGAGCCACCACACCTGTCCTGAATATTTTATACAAGTAAAATTATACAATATTAATGGTCTTTGGAGATCTGACTTCCTTCATTAAGCATATTGTCTTCAAGATTCATCTGTGTTGTAGCATGTGTCAGTGTTTCATTCATTTTCATGTCTCGATAATATTAAATTCCTAGTAACTTTTATAAACAATTTAAAGTCTATTTTTGACTGAAATTATTATAGTAACTCAGTCTTCCTTATTGTTGCATGATAAAACTTGCTCCATCCTTTTACCTTTAATCTAATTGTATGTTTTTATTTGAAGAGTTTCCGGTAGAAAACAGAGTTGGATCTTGTTTTTATTGCCAAGAGTATCTATCTCTGTCTTTTATAATTATCAAATGACCTTAGCCATTTTCTTTGCTTTCTGTGTGTATTTGAATTACTGTCTTGAGTCACTTGATTTCAACCTGAAGAATTTCTTTTACTATTTCTTCTAAAGCCAATCTAATAGCAGCAAAATCTCTGGGTTTTTATTTTATTTTATTTTATTTTATTTATTTATTTATTTATTTGTTTATTGAGATGGAGCCTCACTCTGTTGCCCAGGCTAGAGTGCAATGGCATGGTCTCGGCTCACTGCAACCTCTGCCTCCTGGGTTCAAGCAATTCTCCTGCCTGAGCCTCCTGAGTAGCTGGGATTATAGGCACCACCACTACACCTGGCTAATTTTTGGATTTTTAGTAGAGACAGGTTTACTCCATATTGGCCAGGCTGGTCTCGAACTTCTGACCTTGTGATCCTCCCGCCTTGGCCTCCCAAAGTGCTGGGATTACAGGCATGAGCCACCATGCCTGGCAAAATCTCTGTTTGTTAAGCTTTTTCTAGTGATGTCCTTTTTGTCTTTATTTTTGAAAGATAATTTTCTGCAGATAAGATACTTGATAGTCTTACTTTCTTTGCTATAAATATATTCCCAATGATTTCTAGACTTCATTGTTTTTCCTGCTAAGAAGTTAGGTGTTATTTTATGAGGGTTTCCTTATACCTGAAGAGTGATTTTTCTGTGTTGTTTTTGGGACATTTTCTTTGTCTTTAGCTTTCTATATTTTTACTATGCTGTGCCAGGGTGAGACAACCCTTTGGCTTTTCTTACTTAGCATTTTTTTATCTTCTTTCATATATAAATTAGTGTTTTCATCATAATTTGGGAAGTTTTGCCCTATAATTCTTCAAATTATTTTTCTGCTTTTTATCTCCCTCCTGTCCTTTGTGCTTCTATGATGTGTATGTTGGTGTATTTCTCTGGAACTCTCTTCACTTCATTCTTTTCTCCTGTCTTTTTTAGATTGTATAACCCACATTGATCGATTTATGGCTTTTGCTTAATCTTTTATTTTATTTGATTTTTTGAGACAGAGTCTCGCTCTGTTCCCAGGCTGAAGTGCAGTGGCACTATCTCGGCTCACTGTAACCTCCGCCTCCTGGGTTCAAGAGATTCTCTTGCCTCAGCCTCCCAGGTAGCTGGGACTAGAGGTGCACGCCACCACACCCAGCTAATTTTTGCATTTTTAGTAGAGACAGGGCTTTACCATGTTGGCCAGGATGGTTTCGATCTCTTGACCTCATGATCCGCCAGTCTTGCCCTCCCAAAGTGCTGGGATTACAGGCTGAGCCACCGTACCTGGCCTATCTTTTATTTTTTTATTCAGTGATCAAATCTGCCATTTGAGCCCCTGTAGCTAATTGTTAGCTATTATGCTTTTTAATTCCAGAATTTCTATTCATTCCTTTTTGTAATTTCAATTTTTCTCTTTGATATCTATTTGATAAAACATTGTCATCATATCTTCCTTTTTCTTGTAAGCATAGTGTCATTTAGTTCTTTGAAAATTTACAATAGCTATTTTGCTTTTGTCTGCTGAGGAGATTGGGGCCCCATTAAGGACAGATTTTGCTTTATTTCACAGGTATACGTTACTCTTTCTTGTTTATTTGTATATCTCATAATTTGTCATTAGAAATTGAATATTTTAGATAACATATTACAGTAATTGCAGATTCTATTACCACTTCCCATCTTGCTCCTCATCTAGGGCTTGTTGTGGTTGCTACTGCCTACTTCATTTGTTGAGTGACTTGGGTGGAAAATTTTAGTTAAGTATATTTCCCAAGCAGGGTGCCCACTCTGATGCCATTTTCAGAGGTCATAGCCTTGGGCTTGCACACAGCCACTTTGGGATAATGTTGGGGTTCACAGGTCTGCTTTTGAAAGTATCCTGTGATATTTCTGTAAATCTACCTACCTCTGTTGGTACCACATGCAGCTATAGCTTTCACTAGTTGCCAACTGGCTTCTCTCTTGTTTTTCACAATGTCCTCAGATAGAAATTGTTCCACAGTCTGATCAAAATTTTGGTGCCTCTTCGTGGGTCTTCCGTCATGCTAGTCTTTGAGGTTTGTTCTGATTCAAAGAGGAACTGTTATTAGCAATCTCTTTCCCCAGTTCTCAGTTCTCTCTGGTAAACCTTTAATTTATATAAAGTTTAGCTTGTTACCTTATGGCGTTGTCAGTCTTTTCTCAATTTTTTTTTACCACCATTGTGTTCTAGAGTGTAACTGGGCTTATTTTTCCCCAACTCTGTCCCAAATAACATCAGTTCTTTGGGGTTTCCCCTGCGCAAACACTCTTTGCTACTTTTCCAGATCAAGACATAGATACAGCGACCCACTTCTCTTGACGTGACACTTCTTATAAGTGGGATCCTAGTAAAGGCCCTAGCTTATGGTCTTTAGGGCTTACCTCTCCAAGCCTGTAACCTCAATCCTACTATGAGCTACAGGAGATCTACTTGTGTCTTCATATACTCAGCCTGCCATGTCTAAGATGAAACTTCCACCCTACAGGTGGGGCCAGGTGGAAGAAGAGAGTCCAAGCCTTTTCAGCTGTTCTTGCTTTAATGAGAACTTCTGCCAAATGAAGTGATGGTAAAGAAAAAAGGCTGATGGTTTGTTTCTTGGGGGAGATCTTCACCTCATGACTCATTGCTGGGAGAACAGGAAGTCCTGTGTTCTTGGATACACCTGCAAAAGTGGAAAATTCTGCATGCTGAGCTTATGAGCAGGAAGAGTGGGTCATGGCTCAAATGCCATAGATTCACTATTCTTAGCAAGATTTGATCGACTTGCTTGAATAAATGCTCTTTTTATATTTGCTGTATTCCCTTAGGGTAATTTCTAGAGATTTATGAATGGCAAGCTTATAAATTTACCATTTTCACTAGTTATGCTGTTTCACTAGAGAATGTGTCTGCCTTGATATATATGCCACCATTCTAGAAGTCATAAAGCTCTCATAGAAATGCGTTGAAATAGTTTACTTGTAAGGGCATCTGTTGATTTTCAAGCACAATGTAAGACTAGATTTTCCACTTTTCTTTTATTTCTGCATCCATACGTGGACAGCTGGTACTCTCAATTCTGCAAGAAATGGAACGAAGGCTACTGTATGACTCTCTGGATAATGGTACCTATATTCCTGTGTTGACTCTTTCAACTTTCCTCTTTAGTACTTTGTGAAAAGAAAACTGTAATTTTAAAGAACCTTTCATTCCCCTAGGATAAAGGATGTAAGTGGCCCCTAATGAATATAAAGAATAAGTATATGATGATAGTTTAGTTTCTGAAAAATGAAGAAAAGAATACTATTTCAGTGAGTGAGTCCTTTTATCAAAATATCAAATAATTGACTTTCTGGCACTATCTTCATTCTTTCTAGTATCCTCAAGGTAAATCTACAAAAAATGATGTCTATTTAGTTTACTGAATCCTATGTATAAAATGTAATGACTAACTCTTTGTATCTCCAGCAGAGTTGAATCATAGGGTGAAATTTTGTGCTGTATAAACCTAGAAGACATAAATCTAGTCACTTTATTGCACAGATTGGTAAACTGAGGTTCACAAAGACTAACTATTTTGCCCATGGTGACATAAATGGTTACTAACTGAAAATATGAGCTCATGAATCTGGGTTATGTTTTCTTCCCACTACATCACTCTGCTTTACCAAAAAATGTAGAACCACTTCTCTTTCCAAAGAACAAAATAATTCTGTTATTGTTGTCTTTTGGAAAATATATAGATGACACTTGGTGTAATTTATGGGCTCCAGGTAGTTATCCATCAGTGAGCAAAAAGAACCATATAGCGTCATGTGATTACACATAGAGTGATCAATAGCTACTGGTTACTTTTTTTTTCACTTTTATTGCCTTGAGTATTACTGAAGAAGTCAAAATGTTATAATTTATTAGAAGCAGGGAAGGGACACTTTATTCTGCATCTCTTGGTAGTTTCTGATGTTATACTATATTACTATGATAGGTGAGTTTGGGGGAAGTTTTAGAAGGAGCAAAATTAAGTGCCCGTATGACACTAATATTCTTTTTAGGGAATCCAGAGATAAGAACTTGCCTATAGCTATATTTTTCTCATAGGTTTATCTGAAAAGGCAGGGAGGCATAGCAGAGACTGTCCTAAAATAAGTAAGTTACATAATTTATTAAATTATTTATTGAAATCTATAATTCAGTAAATTTCCACCCTCTGTTTCCTTCTTTCTTCATTCTTAAAGAGTAAATCCTAATTTCTTATCAAAATTAATCTCTTAAAAATAAGCAATTCCACATCACTGTTGCAAACTTAAGTAGTTCTCATATATGTATTTAGACTTTTATCCTTCTAGTAGCTCAACTTTCAACATTTCTTCTATTTTTTTTCAGATCAATTATGTATTCCTAGCCTACAATGTACTCAGAATAAATTAACCTTACAAATAATTTCCATTAGTCTATAATGTATTTATTGAATAATATCCTTTTTGTAATAAGATGAGTACAGTGCATGCAAATATTCCTGGAAGTCAGTACTGAATGTGAACCACATAAACATATAGCATGAAAGCCAAACTCAAAGTGTCCTTCAGCCAAAGTCCCCTTATATGCATACATAAATTCTTGTGGCCATTCTAGCACCATCTGATACAAGAGAAATGTGATCGTGAGAAAAAGGTGGACAGAAAGAAATAGTAATGTTAGCTAATTGCAGATAAATAGGTTATTTTGCAAAATTTATAAAAAAATACATGCTCACGTGAGTACACTATTAATGCCCCCTCATGGGCCCATGTAAGAGAGTGGTCTTGAAGGTTAATCTGTATTAGTTTTCTGATAAAGGTTCTTCTGCTTCTATTCACTCCCAACACTTTGGGAGAAACAGCTCTACTCATGTAACTCTTGAGAAACATCTCTACTCATTTGAACCCTTCCTGTGAAGGATGAGATTACATTTACTCTAGGACTTTAGCTTCTTCAATTATCTCTAATGTTACCGCATTATTTTCTTTGTTTATAGGAATTAATCCTATTTATAAAATACAAGTATAGTATCACATTCTTCATTTATTTAGAATGTATCACATTCTTCATTTATTGTATCATATTCTTCATTTATTTACTTATACTTTCCAATGCCTTCTATTCTTATTTAAATAAATCTGAGGTCCTTATCATTGTTTACAAAGCCCTGTCTTATCACTACAACAAAATCCCCTGTCCCTCATGTCTGTTATTAAATATCCCAATCACACTACACTTATTCATGGTTCTTGAGAAACCTAGATGTGTTATAATCTCCTGGGTTTTTATCTATTTTTAATCTAATGTTCTTGGAAAGATTTCCCAGTTCTTCACAAAGCAATCTTCTATGTGCAGTTGATACCTATTTCTAAATGTTCTCCTAGACAGTTTCTGACGAGCACCCCAACATCATTAATCTCTCTGCAGTTATTTTAAATAGGATTTGCCACAATTTGAAATTAGCTACCTTATATGTATAATAGATCTTTATAATTTTTTTTTCTGTGAGAGCAAGGCATTCTCTCTTATTAATCACTATTTCCTCAGTGCCTACACCAGTGGCTAAAATTCTAGTGATGTTGGATGAATGAGTAAATAGCTACGGATATTTAGAAGATGGAGAGAAGTTATCACCTGAAGAAAATGTGCAGGGTAAGTTGAGAAGACATTGCAAAGAGAAGGAAACAAAAGACTACAAATTGTAAGTAGTTTACATTGTGAAACAGGCGTGTCAAATTTACCATTTTTCCACAGTTCACGCATACTTTGGAGATACTGTGAGTTTGGTTTCAGACTGTCACAATAAGTAAGTCATACAACTTTTTAGATTTTCGAGTGCATATAAAACTATGTTTATACTATATTGTTGTCTATGAAGCATGTGGTAGAATTATATCTTTAAAAAGTACGTATCTTAATTTAAAAACAATTAATTGCTTAAAAAATACTATTATCTTAGCCTTTAGCACGTTGCAATATTTTTGCTGTTGCAGGGTCTTACCTCGATGTTGATTCCTGGTAAATGATCAGTGTGTTTGTTGCTGAAGGCCATGGTGGCTTTGGCAACTTTCTACCATCAGACAATGAAGTTGCTGCACCAATGACAATTCCTTTTACAAGAGGTTGCCCTGTAGTACTTAGTGCTGGTATTTTACCCACAGTAGAACTTCTTTTAAAATTGGAATCAATCCTCTCAAACCCTGCTATTGCTCTATTATAGTGTATGTAACATTATAAATCTTTTGCTGTCATTTCAACAATATTCACAGCATCTTCATCAGAAGTAGATTCCATCTCAAGAAGCCTTTACTCATCCAGAAGAAGCAACTCCTCATCCATTCAAATATTATGATAAGATTGCTGCAATTTAGTCACATCTTCAGATTTCACTTTTAATTTTAGTTCTCTTGCTATTTCCACCACATCTGCAGTTACTTCATCCACTGAGGTCTTGAATCCTTCAAAGTCATCCATGAGGATTCAAATAAATTTCTTCCAAATTCCTGTTAATATTGATATGTTAGCCTACTCCTATGAACCTTGAATGTTCTTAATGAATGTAGAATGGTGAACTATTTCCAAGAGATTTTTAATTTACTTTGCCAAGATCTATTGGATAAATTCCTGTCTATGGTAGACACAGCCTTATGAAATATATTTCTTAATGATAAGACTTGAAAGTCAAAATTACTCCTTGATCCTTGGGCTGCAAAATGGATGTTGTGTGAGCAGGCATAAAAATAGCGTTAATCTCATTGCACATGTCCATCAGAGCTTCTGGAAAAATAGGCGCATTGTCAATGAGCAGTAATATTTTGAAAGAAATATTTTTCTGTACAACAGGTCTCAAAAGTGGGCTTATAATATTCAGTAAACCATGCTGTAAACAGATGGGTTGCCATCTAAGCTTTGTTCCTCCATTTATGGAGCACAAGAAGAGTAGACTTAGCATCATTCTGAAAGGCTCTATGATTTTCAGAATGTTCAGAATGATAAATGACTACTGGCTTTAGTCACCAACTGTAATTGCCCCTAATAAGAGAGTCAGCTTGTTGTTTAAAACTCTCTTTCTTCTTGAATCTAAAATGCTGACTTTTTTCTGGATGTAACACTCCTGGCAGCCAAATATGTCTTGTTATAAAGAGAAGATTTTGGGGCCAGTTCTTGTGGTTCTGGAGACAGAAACATTGGATAAAGTCATCAAGATCGTAAATAACAACCCATATGGAAATGCAGCTGACATCTTCACCACCAATAGAGCTACAACTTGGAAATATCCCCACTCGTGTGGTGGAAGTCAGAGAATTTTGTGGACAAACTTTTAGAAGAGTCTTAAAGCCATTCACCATCTCTTCAGTGGAGATAGTAAACAATGATCAGCACTGCATTTTATTTAAAGATTGTCCCTCTAATCTTTCACAATGCTCCATTTCTGCCTCAGTAATAAAAGGTCAGGGGTGGAAAATTGGGTAGAAGGTGGGTATTTAAAAAAGGTCTCTGATGCTATTGTAGTTCCACATGAAGTGCTTCTGTCTTTGAGTCCTCTGCTTAATATTTGACGTGGATTTATTCTGCTGTAAGCCGAAGTGAATGCCACTAATCCAGTGCCTTTGCAAATGTTCTCATTTACCAGCTTCTGATCTTCCCTCATGGGAGACACTAATTTCTGTGGCAAACAGGTAACTTCTGAGTTAACTTTCTTTCTTTTAAGATACTTTCTTGAACATAATCTGAAGTAAGACTTCTACAAGGAAATGCCGGCCCACAGCTTCTGTGGAGTTACATGCTGTTCATCTGTGGTTCTCAGAAGGTCCCTGTGTCAGACACTTGTAATTTTTTTTCCCAAAATATTGGGAAACATATTTCACCAAAAGGGTCTGATAGTGGAATTTGCCAGGTGAGGAAAGTTTGATCTTGAAGCTTACTTTCATTCCTTATTTTTTTTTTTTTTTCTCCACCGTCAGAGACAACACAGCCTGGAACTAGAGGCCTAGAAATCTGGCTAAATTTCCTAGAAACAAAACTGTTTATTTTTGCAAAGAGAAATTTCATTACTTTCTCATTCTGCTCCCAGATCAAATCTCCAATATTCGTATTTCCTTCAATACTTGTCTATTTCTGTCTCTGTAAGAACCTGTTTCACTATTGATGCTGTGCTCTCTGTCATCAATTGTTCTGATTTGGGGATATTCCATTCTTCCTGTAAGTGCTGATCTCATTTGTAATTGAAAGCCCCTTGTGCTTTCAATTTAAATGCTTCCTGATAAATAGGATCTGTTATTTCACTTGGTGTAGGGCATTTAAAAAAGAGCTGTCCAATTCTGTTCTCTCACCTAGTATGTTCTTGGCCAGCTTCTTCACTCAATTCATTTTTCTTTTGTTCACCTGACTTTGCTACTGCTTGTCAGTTTATATGTAACCTGATTGGTTCTCTATCATTGCTGTTGCTACAGTTTTAATGCTTCAGTCTCAAACTCTGGTCCTATAACTTAGAGCAGTCTCCAAACTTACTACCTTCTTCTGAAGTGTTTGGATTTGTGTTTTCTACTGGGTAAGCTGCATAATCTTTTCCTTAACCAACAGCTCATTAATCTCCTTTTGATGTAAAAGGATTTGATTCTATTGCAATCTCTGGGAGTGTTTTTGTAGAGCATAAACTTCTTTCAGATGGTATGCAAGAGCATTCTGGAGATAATTGTTCCTTTAAACACATTTTTTTCCGTCATTGTTCAATTGCACGACAACTTCATGATGGGCCCTCATTGCCAGCATTGTCTTTTTTCAGCCTTTTGTTCTAGTCGATGATTTTCTTCAAAAACCATGCCTTCCCAGGTCCTAACAGTCTCCTTATGTTTCTATTAATTGTTCTTTAAATTCTTCTTTAGAACATCTCATTCTTTCTTGTTTATTTTTTTCAGCTCTGTCTGAATGAGGCTAATTCCTTCGGATTCTTTAACGGAATTATTCCTCCAGCTTATTTATTTGCACAGTGTACTTTTGTTTCAGTTTTCCTTTCTCCTCCTGGGATTTTTCCTTTATTTCAGTCAGTTGCTTTTTCAGGTTTTCAATTTTTTCTGGTCCTTGCCTTTGCTCTTGCTTTTCCTTTTCCTTTTGTCCTTTCCCTTTGACAGCCATCTTGGTGTCTCCAGTGGCCTCACTGTTGTCCTTGACCAGCCACTGACACTCAGGCTGGCTTTTTCTCTAAGAAAGGCAGCATGTAAAGTGAGTAAATGCTCCCTCTGGGTCATTCCCATGCACGAACAGTGCCTCTGCACCTGACATGGCTGGGGCACAGGGATAAGGTAGAACACACCAGTGCAATGTATGTGCAGTGAGTATGCAAGTGGTACAGGTGCCTGAGCCTGCCCAGGATAGGTCACACTGGGTGGGCAGTCCTGCTTATCCTTTGAGCTTTGAAACCAGACATTGACTTCTCCTCTCTAGCTATTTAAGTCCTAGATGGCATTGTCTTTCAATAGAAGGCTATTTTATCTCCGTTGAAAATCTGTTGTTTATTGTAGCCACCTTCTTCAATGATCTCAGCTAGATCTCTGGATAACATGTTGCAGCTTCTACATCAGCACTTACTGCTTCTTCTTGCACTTTTATCTTATGAAAACACCTTTTTTCCTTAAACCTCAAGAACTAATCTCTGCTAGCTGCCAAGGTCTCCAGATTCCTCATCTCTCTCAGCCTTTCAATAATTGGAGAGAGTTCAAGCTCTATATCAAGCTTTGGCTTAAGAGAATATTAAGGATGGTTTGATATTCTATCCACACTACTAAACCTTTCTCCATGTCAGCAATAAGGTTGTTTTGCTCTCTTAACATGTGTGTCTTCACTGAAGGAGAACTTTTCTTCAAAAACTTTTTCTTCTCATTCAAAATTTGGTTAACTATTTGGTGCAAGAGGCCTAGTTTTCAGCCTATGTCAGCTTTCTTTTTTTAATAATTGCAATTTTTATTTTAGATATGAGGGTACCTGTGCTTGTTTGTTACATGGGTATGTTATGTGATGCTGAGGTTTAGATGTCAAGTTCTTGAATTCATGGACCATGATGTTTTTAATCTTTGTCAACCCAGTGTTCATCATAGTGCATGATATACGATGGGTATTCAGTAAATCTTGGTTAAATTAACGGGATTTTATTTTATTTTATTATTATTTCAATAGTTTTGAGGGAACAGGCAGTGTTTGGTTACATGGATAAGTTCTTTAGGTGTGATTTCTGAGATTTTAGTGCATCTATTACCCAAGCAGTGTACAATGCACTGAATGCATCGTCTTTTATCCCTCACCACACTCCCAACCTTACCCCCAAGTTCTCGGAGTCCATATATCATTCTTATGCCTTTGCATCCAAATATCTTAGCTCCCACTTCCAAGTGAGAACAAATAATGTTTGGTTCTCAATTCCTGAGTTACTTTACTTAGAAAAATGGTCTCCAACTCCATCCAGGTTGCACGAATGCCATTATTTCATTTCTTTTTTTGGCTGAGTATTATTTTACGGTATTTATATATCACGATTTATTTATACACTCATTGGTTGATGGGCATTTAGGCTGGTTTCATATTTTTACAATTGTGAATTGTGCTGCTATAAACATGTGTGTGCAAGTGTCTTTTTTATATACTGACATCTTTTCCTCTAGGTAGATATTCACTAGTGGGATTGCTGGATCAAATGGTAGTTCTGCTTTTAATTCTTTAAGGGATCTCCACACTCTTTTCCATAGTGGTTGTATAAGTTTACATTTCCACCAACAGTGTAAGAATGTTTCCATTTCACCACATCCATGCCAAAATCTATTATTCTTCGATTTTTAAATTTTAGCCATTCTTGCAAGAGTAAGGTGGTATCACATTGTGGTTTTGATTTTCACTTTTCTTGATAATGATGTTGAACATTTTGTCATGTTTGTTCACCATTTGTATATCTTCTTTTGAGAATTGTTACTCATGTCTTTAACCCACTTCTTGATGAGATTTTTTTTTCTGATTTGTTTGAGTTCCTCATAAATTCTGGATATTAATCTATGTATTCATGCAAATACATAATTTGCAAATATTTTATCTCACTCTGTGGGTTGTCTGTTTACTCTGCTGATTATTTCTTTTGCTGTGCATCAGCTTTTCAGTTTAATTAAGTCCCAACTATTTATCTTTGTTTTTGTTAAATTTGCTTTTGGATTCTTGGTCATAACCTCTTTGCCTAAGCCAATGTGTAGCAGAGTTTTTCAGATGTTATCTTCTATCTTCTATAAGGTGAAAGATGAGGATCCAGTTTCATTATTCTATGTGTGACTTGCCAATTATCCCAGCACCATTTGTTGAATAGGGTGTCTTTTCTGCACTTTATATTATTGTTTGCTTTGTTGAAGATCAGTTGGCTGTTAAGTATTTGGCTTTATTTCTGGGTTCTCCATCTGATTCCATTGATCTACCTGCTTATTTTTATACCAATACCATGCTGTTTTGGTAACTACAGACTTGTAGTATAGTTCGAAGTTGGGTAATGTGATGCCTTCATATTTGTTCTTTTTGCTTAGTCTTGCTTTGGCTATCTGAGGTCTTTTTTGGCTCCATATAAATTGTAGGATTGTTTATTTCTATTTCTGTGAAAAATGATAATGGTATTTTGATGGGAGTTGAATTTATAGAATGCTTTTGGCAGTATGGTCATTTTCACAGTATTGATTCTACCCATCCATGAGCATGAGAAGTGTTTCCATTTGTTTGTGTCATCTATGATTACTTTCAGCAATGTTTTATAGCTTTCCTTGTAGATCTTTCACCTCTTGAGTTAGATATATTCCTAAATATTTTATGTTTATTTTTTGCAGGTGTTATAAAAGGGTTTGAGTTCTTGATTTGATGCTCAGGTTTGTCGCTCCCAGTGTATAGCAGTGCTACCAATTTGTGTACATTGATTTTATATCCTAAAGCTTAACCGAATGCATTTATCAGATCTAGAGGCTTTTTGGATGAGCTTTTAGGGTTCTCTAAGTATAGGATCATATCATTGATGAACAGCCACAGTTTGACTTCCTCTTTACTGATTTGGATGCCCTTCATTTTTTTTTTTCTTTTCTGATTGCTCTGGCTAGGGCATCCAGTACTGTGTTAAATAGAAATGGTGAAAATGGGCATCCTGTCTTCTTCCAGTTCTTAGGGAAAATGGTTCCAACTTTTCCTCATTCAATATAAAGTTGGTTGTTTGTTTGTCATAGATGGCTTTTATTACCTTAAAGCATGCCCTTTCTATGACGATTTTGCTGAGGATTTTAATCATAAAGAGATGCTGAATTTCATCAAATGTTTTTTTCTGCATCTACTGAGATGATCATATAATTTTTGTTTTTACCTTTGTTCCTGTGGTGTATCACATTTATTGACTTGTGTATGTTAAACCAACCCTGCATTCCTGGCATGAAACCCACTTGATCATGGTGTATTATCTTTTTGATATGCTGTTGGATTTGGTTAGCTATTTTTTTGAGGATTTTCATCAAAGATATTGGTTTGTAATATTCGTTTTTTGTTATGTCCTTTCCTAGTTTTGATATTAGGGTGATACTGACTTCATAGAATGATTTAGGGAGGTTCCTCTCTTTCTCTATCTTTTGGAATAGTTTCAGTAGGATGGTACAAATTTTTCTTTGAATGTCTGATAGAATTTAGCTGTGAATCTACCTGGTCCTGGGTTTTTATTTGTTGACAATTTATTTTATTACTGTTTCAATCTTGCTACTTTTTATTTGGTCTATACAGAGTTTCTGTTTCTTCCTGATTTAATCTAGGAGGATTGCATATTTCTAGGAATTTATCCATCTCCTCTAGCTTTTCTACTTTTGTGTGTAAAAGTGTTCATAATAGCCTTGAATGGTCTTTTGCATTTCTATTGGTTGTAATATCTCCAGTTTTGTTTCTAATTGAGTGTATTTGGATTTTTGTCCTCTTTTCTTAGTTAATCTCATTAATGATCTGTTGATTTTATGTTTTCAAAGAACCAGCTTTTCATATCATCTATCATTTGATTTTTGTTGTTGTTATTATTTCAATTTTATTTCATCCTACTCTGATCTTTGTTATTTATTTTTTTCTGCTGGCTTTTGATTTGGTTTGTTCTTGTTTCTCTAGTTCTTTGAGGTGTGAACTTAGGTTGGCTATTTGTGCTCCTTCAGAACTTTTGATGTAGGCATTTATTGATGTGGGATTTTCTCTAACGCTGCTTTTGCTGTGTTCCAGAGGTTTTGAAAAATTGTGCCACTATTATCATTAACTTCAAATAATTTTAAAATTTCCATCATGATTTCATCATTCAGCCAAAGATCACTCAGGAGGAGATTATTTATTTTCTATATATTTGTATAGTTTTGAGGGTTCCTTTTGGAGTTAATTTTCAATTTTATTCCATTGTTATCTGAGAGAGTACTTGATATAATTTCAATTTTCTTTAATTTATTGAGACTTTTCTTGTAGCCTATCATGTGATCTATCTTGGAGAATGTTCCATGTGCTGATTAAAAGAATGCATACCCTGCAACAATTGGATAGAATATTCTGTAAATATCTGTTAAGTCCATTTATTCTAGAATATAGTTTAAGTACATTGTTACTTTGTTGACTTTCTGTCTGATGACCTGTCTAATACTGTCAGCAGAGTATTGAAGTCCGCCACTATTTTTGTGTTGCTGTCTGCCTAATTTCTTAGCTCTAGTAGTAATTATTTTATAAATTTAAGAGCTCCAGTATTAGGCACATAGATATTTAGGATTGTGATGTTTTTCTGTTGGACTTGTCTTTGTATCATTATATAATGTCCCTTTTGTCTTTTTAAACTGTTGTTGCTTTAACATCTGCTTTGTCTGGTGTAAGAATAGCTACTCCTGCTTGCTTTTGGTGTCCATTTGCATGGAATATCTTTTTTCACCCCTTTACCTTAAGTTTATGTGAGTCCTTCTGTGTTAGGTGAGTCTCTTGAAGATAGCAGATACTTGATTGGTGAGTTTTTATCCATTCTGCCATTCTGTATCTTTTAAGTGGAGCATTTAAGCCATTTGCATTCAATATTAGTGTGGGGATATGAGGTACTGTTCTATTCATCATGCTAGTTGTTGCCTGAATACCTTGATATTTTTTTCATTGTGTTACTGTTTTATAGGTCCTGTGAGATTTATGTTTTAACAGGGTTTCATTTTGGCATATTTTGAGGTTTTGCTTCAAGATTTAGAACCCCTTTTAGCATTACTGGTAGTGCTGGTTTGGCAGTGGTGAATTCTCTCATCATTTCTTTGTCTGAAAAAAAATGTTATCTCTCAATGTATAAAGCTTAGTTTCACTGGATACAAAATTCTTGTCTGATGACTATTTTGTTTAAGGAGGCTAGAGATAGGACCCAAATCCCTTCTGGCTTGCAAGGTTTCTGCTGAGAAATCTGCTTTTAATATGATAGGTTTTTCTTTATAGGTTACCTGGTGCTTTTTTTTCCCTCACAGCTCTTAAGATTCCTTCCTTTATCTTGACTTTAGATAACCTGATGACTATGTGCCATGGTGATGATGTTTTAACAATGAATTTCATAGTAACTCTTTGAGCTTCTTGTATTTCAATGTCTAGATCTCTAGCAAGACCAGAGAAGTTTTTCTCAATTATTTCTTCAAATAAGTTTTCCAAACTTTTAGAATTCTCTTATTCCTTGGGAACATCTATTATTTTTATGTTTGCTTGTTTAATATAATCCCAAATTTACTGGAGGCTTTGTTCATTTAATTTTTTTGTTTTTCTTTGTTGGATTGGGTTAATTCGAAAGACTTGCCTTCAAGCCCTGAAGTTCTTTCTTCTACTTATTCGATTCTGTTGAAACTTTCCAGTGTATTTTGCATTTCTCTAAGTACGTCTCTCTTTTACAGAAGTTATGTCTGTCTTTTCTTTATAATATCTATTTTTCTGCAGACTTTTGCATCCAAATCCTGTATTGTTTTTAAAATTTCTTAAGTTGTTTTTCACCTTTTTCTGGTGCCTCCTTGAGTAGCTTAATAATCAACCTTCCAAATTCTTTATCTGACAATTTAGAGATTTCTTCTTTGTTTTAATCTATTACTGGAGAGCTGGTGTGATCTTTTGGGAGTCCTTGTTTTGTCATTTTACCAGAATTACTTTTCTGGTTCCTTCTAATTTGGGTAGACTGTTTCAGCGGAAAGATCTGGAACTCAAGGACTGCTGTTCAGATTCTTTTGTCACACAGGGTGATCCCTTGATATGGTGCTCTCTCCCTTCCCTTAGTGATGGGGCTTCCTGAGAGCCAGACACCAGTAATTGTGTATTAGTCTATTTTCACACTGCTGATAAAGACAAACCCAAGACTGGGCAATTTACAAAAGAATGAGATTTAATTGGACTCATAGCTCCAAGTGGCTGGAGAGGCCTCACAATCATGGCAGAAGGCAAGGAGGAGCAAGTCACATCTTACCTGGATGATGGCAGGCAAAGATACAGCTTGTGCAGAGAAACTCCCATTTTTTAAAACCATAAGATCTCGTGAGACTCATTCACTATCACAAGAACAATGCAGGAAAGACCCACACCCATAAGTCAATCACCTCCCACTGGGTTCCTCCCACAACATGTGGGAATTGTGGGAGTTACAATTCAAGATGAGATTTGCATAGGGACACAGCCAAACCATAACAGATTGTTGTTGTTCTTCTGGGTCTAGCCACCCAGCAGGACTACTGGGCTCCAGGGTGGTTCTAGGGAATGTCAGTAAAGATTCCTGGGATGTGATCCATCTTCAGGTCTCCAAGCTATGGATACCAGCACCTACTCTGGTGGAGGTGGCAGGGGAGTGAAGTAAATTCTGTGGGAGTCCTTGGTTATAATTTTGTTTAGTGTGCTGGTTTCCCCAAATACTGATTATACTAGCAATGAATTTGTCAAGTGGACAGACTTGGGACCCCTGGTTAGCCAGAGTGTTGCAGGTGGTGGAAGTAGCTGTTGTTTTCTTCTTCTTGGAAAGGGGCTGTTCTGTTATGAGTTGCTGTTATGGTTTGAGTTGGTTGGTCTCCAGCCAGGAAGTGGTGCTTTCAAGACAGCGTAAGTTGCAGTAGTAGAAGGGGGATATAATCTTGCTCTACGTTGGCCAGGATAAGTTTTCAGGTTACTCAGGCAATGGCCAGGGCCATAGAGCTCCCAAGAATTTATGTCTTTTGTCTTTGGCTGCCGGAGATGGTAGAGAAAAACCATTAGGTGAGGTCAGGGTGAGGTGGATCTGAGCTCAGACTCTTCTTGGGCAGGACTTGCTGCAGCCCCTGTGGGGGATGGGGGTGTGGCGGTCAGGCCAATGGAGTTATATCCCCAGGATGATTATGGCTGCTTCTGCTGAGTCATATCAGTTACTTGGGAAACTGGGGAAAGCTGGCAGTGACAGGCCTCACCCAGCTCCCAGGCAGCCAGCAAGTCCAGTCTCACTCCTGCTATGCAACCCCAACCACACTGAGTTTATATCCAGGCAGCCAGGGAGCAGGGTTGAAATCTTGCCCAAAGCTACAAGCCTCCCTACTGAGAAAGCAAGCATGGCTCCAGCCTTGTCTCTCTCCCCACCTCCCTGCACCTTCAGCTGTGGCTTCTATGCTCCTATCTATACTTCCTTTTCACCTTTCTGGATTCTGTTCAGTAAATTCGTGCTCAATTGACATTATTACACAGTTCTGCTAGGAGCTTCCTTCACCCTGTGGCTCCTCCCCAGTTTTTCTGGCTGCCTTCCATTCCCCAAGGACCTCTGTGAAATAAGGCTGGGAATGGCTTCCCTGGATTCTAGCTGGGGACTGGGAGTGCCCACAAGGCTCTTCCCACTGCTTGTTCTACTTTTATATTTCACTTGGCTCCCTAAATCCATTTCAGCTCTAGGTGAGGTTAAACCCTTCTCCCTTGATGTGGATTTTCGGGTTCCCCAGTGGGGATGTGTTTTCAGAGGCTAACTTTTCCCCCTCTCACACTTTGAAAACTCACAGTTTTTTGGCTATCTTGTGGCACTTGCAGCAGCAAACTGCTTCCTTCAAAGAGTTCAAACTCACAGATTTTTGGCTATCTTGTGGCACTTGCAGCAGAAAACTCTTCTTTCAAAGAGTTCAAACTGTGAACTCTTTTAGTTTTCCTGGTATGTTCCTGCAGTGGTTCTTAGAGCAAAAGTTCACTATGCGAGTCTCCAGATGTTGCTCTGTCCATCCAAGTGGGAGCTGCACATTAGTGCTGTCTCTCATCTGCCATTTTCTCCAGATCATCCTGTGTCAGCTTTCAGTATGCCTTCTTAAAAAAGTTTAATTATGTCTAGCTTTTGATTTAAAGTGAGAGACATGAAAATATTTTTCACTTGAGGACTTAGAAGTCACTGTAGAGTTATTAATTGGCCTAATTTCAATATTGTGGTGTCTCAGGGAATAGGAGGTACCTGAGAAGAGGGGGAGATAGATGGAACAATGGCTAGTGGGTGGAGCAGTAAGAACACACACATTTACCTATAAAGTTTGCCATCTTATATGGGAGTGATTTGTGGTGCTTCAAAATCATTACAATAGTAATATCAAAGATCACTGATCACAGATCACCATGAACATATAATAATAAAGAAAAAGTTTGAAATATTGCAAGAATTACTAAAATTTGACACAGAAGCAAAAAGTGATCATTCATTGTTGGAAAAATGGCACTGATATACTGGCTCAAGGCGGGGTTGCCAGAAACTTTCAATTTGGAAATTGGCTTTGGATTTTTTATGTGAAGCATAATAAAGCAAAGCACAATAAAATGAGGTAAGCCTGTACTAAAACTTTTCTTGCTAGTTCAGAATAAACTAAGTAAATCCATCAGCAAAATATAAAAGTTAATTTGTGTTTCTTTGTTGTTAAATTTTAAACCATATGCATAAAATTAAAAGGGACACAATAGAAAGTGAGGTTAAAAACTCTGAAATAAATTCAACGAGCTTAAACTTTAAATACCCATATGTTATTGACTTAATTGTGATCACCCCTAAGGTTTTTATGTTGAAGGTCTGAACTCCTGGTACCTCAGAATGTGACTGGTTTTGGAGACAGGGCCTTTAAAGAGTGTGGCTATTAGAATAAGGCTTTAATCTAGCAAGACTGGTATCCTTTGAAGAAGAGGAAGAGACACCAGGGATTTGAGTGCACATAAGATAGACCATATGAGGACACAGAAAAGGTGGTTGCTTGCCATCTGCAAGCAAAGGAGAGAGGAGAAACCTTAAAAGACATGAAACCCACCAGCACCTTGAACTTGGATTTCCAGCCTTCAAAACTATGAGAAAATAAGTGTTGTTGCTTAAGCCAGCCAGTCTATAGTATTACAGCAGCCTTAGCAAATTAATACTTCATATGAAGTTTTAAGATAATGTGAATTAATATTAGAAAACCCTATTGCATTTGCTCTCTTTGAAATGGATAAAATAACATCATCAGAATTTGTTAAAATTTTATTTTATTTTGCTAAAATAAAAGAGATTTAATTTAAAAAATATTTTTAAAGAAGTTTTATATACTTGAACTTTGTAAAGACAATAACACATGCAGTCAGGAAAGGAAAAAAATCTGAGAATGATTACATGATATTAAAATGTATGCTATTTTAAGAGTTATTATGAATCCAGCTAAGTGCAATTTGAAATAAGCAAAAAGTAAAGTTTGTAAAGATTAAGACTTTAAAAATTTGTGGTTAGTGGTGTTGGTTGCTTGTTTGTTTTTCACCAGGTATGAAGTTTTTATTATATTCAGTATTTTCCTTATACAAAAAAATTTGACCAATGATTACATTATGTCTATGATGTCTTATTTAATATTTCCTCTGACCATCAAAAACTGATGATGAAAAAACATCATTTTTGCCTTCCACAGATTAAAAATTATAAATTTAGAAAAATCGAAAGAAACCCCCTACATACACAATTATTATCCAGTAATCTTTTTATTGCACTTTGAAATACCAGGTGGGAATATCAACTTATTATAATATTAAATTGTCACAATATTAAAATGGTGCTCTTCTTATACTTCTCATTTATAAAAGTCAGTCATTTTTCAGGTTAATCTGCACATTCTCATATATAATAATGTCACTATACCTGCAGATCTTTTATGGGTTTATTATTTTCCTTTAGTTCTATATAAATTTTAAAAAGAATTTTTATATAGCAATTCTATATAAATTTTAAAAACTGTCAGTTCATGTAAGCATATATCACTGAAAAAATGGTATTGATTGAATTGTGCTAAATCTGCATATCAACTTGGAGAAAAGTCATTTATGTAGTATTTCAACCCATGAATATGAAAATGTATATTTACATCTACATTTATCATTTATTTTGTTTTTGATGTGTGATAAAATTTATAATTTATCTATACACATATATGGCCTTTCATAGATTTTGTTAGATTTATTCATAGAGACTTGATATTTTTGAAAAAAATACATAAATGGAGGAACCCTATATGAGGGCCCTATGCAGAGGATATGAATGGCTTAGCTTCAGGGATGCTCTGTCCAATAGCTTTCTGAAAGGTGGAGCTGGGAGATTTGCAGAACAATGATTCTGAAAAAAAAATGTTGTTAAAAATATGCAGTGTCTACATGTTTACTGCTGGTTTATAGAAATGCACCTGATTTTTAATAATGTTGCTAAAATATACGTAATATATAATTTAAAATCTTAACTATTTTAAGTGTATAGTTCAGTTGTGTTAAGTACATCTATACATTGTGAAACCAATCATCAGAATTATTATATTTTCATCTTGCAATACCGAAACTCTACACCCATTAAACAATAACTCTACTTCATAACGTATTCCCTTAGCACCTAGCAACCACTAGTCTACTTCCTGTCTGTATAAATTTGACTGCTTTAGTTATTTCATATAAATGAAATTATTAAATATTTGTATTTTCACAACTGGAATATTTTACTTAACGTACTGTCCATCAAGTTTATCTATGTAAACCCTAATCCTAACCCTAGCATAGTATGGAGTTTTCTTCTTTTTATTTTATTTATTTATTTGTTTGTTTTGAGATGGAGTCTTGCTCTGTCTCCTAGGCTGGAGTGCAGTGGCACCATCTTGGCTCACTGCAACCTCTGCCTCCCAGGTTCAAGCAATTCTCCTGCCTCAGTCTCCTGAGTAGCTGGGACTACAGGCACCCACCACCACCCACCAGGCTAATTTTTGTATTTTTTAGTAGAGACGGGGTTTTGCCATGTTGACCAGGCTGGTCTTGAACTCCTGACCTCAGGTGATCTGCCTGCCTTGGCCTTCCAAAGTGCTCGGATTATAGGCGTGCACCACTGCACCCAGCCAATTTCCTTCCTTTTAAAAGCTGACTAATAGTCCATTGTATGTCTATACCACATTTTGTTTATGCTTCTACCTTTTGACTGTTGCGAATAATGCTGCTGTGTCCATGAGTGTACACATATCTCTTTGCAATACTGTTGTCAATCCTTTTGGATATATACCCAAAAGTTGAATTACTGAGTTTTGTTAATTTGTACTTGATTTTTCATTTTTAATTTGTATCCAACAAATTGCTGAATTATACTATGAATTATAATAATTTGATGTAGAAAATTCTTTTGAATATTATTGTTATACACATATCATTTGAAAGTAAAATTTTTTTATCCTACTTTCCCATTAACATAGTTTTATTTCACACATTAATAAGATGGCTAAGACGTCTAGTACAATGTTCAATAAAAGTCAATTTCTAGAATATCTTTTTTGGTTTTCAACATCTGCAAGAAAGCTTTCAAAGTAGTAACATAGTGTTTTTGTACATATCTTTGCTAGCTTAAGAAAGTTAGCTTCTAATCTTAAATTTGCTAACTTTACTGTAAAGGGTATTCATTTTTATTAAAAGTTACTTTTCTACATCTAATATAATAAGTATATAATGTGTTCCTTTAATTTGAAAATATGACAAATTTTAGTAATTTACTTTTGTATTTTAAGCCAAACTTACATTTTTATAAAAACTGAAATTGGAAGTGATATACCTTTGATTCTGCGTACATGAGTCAGACTGGCCACTAATTGCTTTCAACTTCTATTTTCTTTCTTGAAATTATCAAACTTCTGTGCTACGTTTAATAAAAACAAGTAATATGAGTTTTTATTTCTTTCCAGTGAGTATCTTCTTCGCCCAGCCCACACTCTGCTCTCTCCCGCCACCACACTCTGCTCTCTCCCCCTTTTTGTTTGGCTAATATTTCAGTACAATACTGAATAGGAGTAATAAGAGAGGACATCTTTGCCTTGTTTGTGATCTTATGGTGAACATTTACAGTTATTCATCGTTAAGCATTATGTTAGCAATTGGTTTTGCAAAAATTCCCTTTCTAGTCAAGAATATTCCATTTTAACTATTGTTTAGTCAGATTTTTTCTCATGAAAAGCTATTATTATTTCTAATATGCTAAATTCCTTTTCTGCATCAATCGATATAATCTTTTTTCTTCTTTAGATTTAGCATATGACAAAATAAACTGATTGATTTTCAATGATTGAGCCAGACTTACATCCTCAGAATAAACTACTATTGGATGTGATGTATTATGTATTTTATATATTTTTGCATTATATTTGCTAATATATTGTAAAATTTTGCTTATATGTTCATAAGTTCAGTAAAGTAGCAGGATATAAAATCAACATACAAAAATCAGTTGCATTTCTGTATGCCGATAACAATATATTCTTCAAACATAACAAATATTCAGGAATAAAAGGAAGTAAAATACTTGTACACTGAAAACTATAAAATGTTGATAAAAAATTAAGGAAGACATAAAACATAGAAAGATATTTTGTGTTCATGGATTGGAAGATTTAATATTGTTAAAATGTTCATTCTACCCAAAGCACTTTACATATTCAATGAAATTTTTATTAAAATTCCAATGGCCTTTTCACATAAATAGAAAAAAATTAAAATTTTATATAGAAGTTCAATAGACCCCAACTAGGGAAAGCAATCTTGAGAAGAAAACAAACTCATCACACTTCCTGATTTCAAATTATATTACACAGTTATAATTGAAACATTATGGTACTTTAATTAAATAGATGCATAGACCAATGGAATAGAATAGAGATCCCAGAAATAAATCCAAGCATGTGCGGTCAACTAATGTTCAACAAGGCCACCAAAAGACACAATGAGGAAAGGACTGCCTTGTCAATAAATGGTGTTAGAAGAACTGGATATCAATATGCAAAAGAATGAAACTGGACTCGTTTCTTATACCATATACAAACATTAACTTAAAGTTGATTAAATACCTTCATTTAAAGATTTAAAACTGTAAAACTCTCAAAGAAAAAAACAGAAAAAAGATCACTGCCATTGGCTTTGGTAATAATTTTTTTGATATGTCACCAAAAGCCTAAACAACAAAAGCAAATATAATTAAGTGGAACAACATTAAACTAAAAAGGTTCTGCACAACAAAGAAAACAATGAATAGAAGGAAGGGTAGTCTATGGATTGGGGGAAACTATTTGAAAACCATATGTCTGGTAAGCAGTTAATATGCAAAATATATAACGAACTCAAACAATTTAATAGTAATTTAAAAAAAAAACCTAACTACAAGTGGACAAAAATTCTGAACAGACATTTTTGCAAAGAAGACATAAAAAGAGTCAACAGGTATGTGAAAAGGTACTAAATATTGCTAATCATCAGGGAAATATAAATCAAAACCACAGCGAGATATCACCCTACATCTGTTAGGATGAATACAATAAAACAGACAAGAGATAACAACTGCTGTTTAAGAGTATGGAGAAGGAAAACTCTTGTACACTGTCAGTAGGAAGATAAATTGGTACAGCCGCTATGGAAAAGAGTATAGAGGTTCCTAAAAGATTAAAAATAGAACATCACATCATCCAAAAATCTCACTATTGGACAAATACACAAAGAGAATAAAATCAGCACCTTGTAGAGACATCTGCACATCTGTGTTCATTGCAGCATTATTCACAATAGCCAAGGTATAGAAACAATCTAAGTATCCATCAACAAATAAATGGTTTAAAAATTATAGTATATATATATAATGGAATACTATTCAGCCTTCAAAAGAAGATACTGTCATTTATTTAAAAAAACAAAACAAAACAGGATGAACTTAGAGGCCATTATTATGCTCAGTGAAATAAGCCAGAAACAGAATGAAAAATTCTGTACAGTTTCACTTACATGAGAAGCGATACAAAGGTTGAATACATAGAAATGAAGAGTGGAATATTGGTAACCAGGGGTGGGGAGGGGCAGGAAATTAGGAGAAATGCGTCAGTGGATACAAATTTTCAGTTATTTACAACGAATAAATCTAAAGATCTAAAGTATAGCATGATGACTACAGTTAATAATCCTCTTTATATTGTACTGTGTACTGAAAATTTGCTGAGTAGATTTTAGCTGCTCTTATTTCTCTTCCCCACCTCACAAAGATGCATAAAATAAGTCTGGGCTTGGTGAGGTTGGGAGAGAAAGATCAAGAAAGGATCAAGAAAAGCGGAAGATAGGATGGAAAGTATTTATATGAATATTGAAATAAATTGTCATCAGATTTTTAAATAAAAGAAATTTTGCAAATAATCACAGTGATAAATTTAAACTATCCTCAAAAGAAGAAAAGTACAAACTCAACTGGAAAATCTAATTAATATACGGTGAAAGAGCCTTTGAAAGCAGGATGTTCTTCCTACTTCATAGACGACAAGAATGAAAATTTTTTAAAAAAGGAAAGAAAAAATAACTGTAGAAAGGTGAGCAGCTGCATGGGACTGAAAATGGATAACGCTTCATCCCACAAATAATTGACTCTTTAAAAGTTTTTTAAAATACTTAGTCACTAGGATAGACAAATGCTTCAGAGATTTACTAAAGAAAACAAAAATATTTTTATGTGACCTAGACATGAATTCATAAATAAAAATAGCTTATTTTACTACAGCAAAAAATAATGAAATACAATAATATCTAACTATACCACTAAAACTATGAATTTCAAAAATCACTAGAAGCTCTGATAACCATCTTTAGGAAAAAAAGAAAGATGATAAAGGCATAGTAGGAATGAATCTGTGTATTTAGACCATTCCTGTAAACAATAACAATAGCAATATAACACAGCAAATAGCAGCAACAATGACAAGGCCACCATTAATGAAACCCAAAATGTTGTACAATAGTTCAGATTTTCAAAGAGAAACTATGCTCCAATATGTAGAAAGTTTACTACTCATATTAATTTTCTGAAAGATATTTTCAAACCGTACCCTGGCCAAATGAGAGATGAATAAAAATAATCGCAAAAGGGAACATTTAGATATAAAAGACAGTGAGCAATGATGGCACGCTTCTAAGTTAGACTTCGAGAGTCGTTTGCACAGGATTTAGTGATCAGAATGAATCACAGAAACTTGATACAACATCAGGTGCTACTGCAGCTCAAGCACATTGTCACACCTTGGCTGGTTCACCCTGTTGGCAACTAGTGGCTTCAGAATGCTCAGCTCCTCTAAACCCTGCTAATCTCCTTGTGCAGCATTTGGGCTTTAATCCCTTCAGCTTCCACCACATTCCTTTGTTTATTTTCCTCAATTCCTAGGCATGGTTCATATGTACGTCTGTGGCAAAGTGTGCCAGTTCTTCTGCAGGTTGCTGGCATCAATGAAGTTGGAGAATAGAAGTGGTCATTGAAAAACATTGATTCCTGTTCATTTAATGAATTCCATTTCATCCTTGAGGGGTCCACTTTGCCTGGATACTCCTTTTTTGAAATATAGGCCTCAAATGATCCTCCCACCTTGGCCTGTCAATGTGCTGGGATTACAGGGCTGAGATTCCGTGCCCAAACCATATACCCCCTTTTCATGTTTGTCTTTGCTCCCTGCCAGCCAGACTAGCTGACGTCAAGACCAGAACATTTGGTTACATTTGGTTACAGGATAACCAATTACATAGCTTGCTTAAGCCGGTCTCAAAATTGTGTAAGATCCTATCACCATAATAAATTCATTTGTATCACTCATAATGATTCTATTCTTTTTCAATACAAAGAATTTAATAATGATTTATGTAATAACAAAAAATTCTATCCTAATTTCCAGAATAAACCATAAGAAAGCATAGACTGGGAGAGAGTACAGTAGAAAGAGCTAATCTCTGCTGATCTCCTCAATTTGTGTATGGGAAAAGGATGGTAAGTAAATAAGGACATTAAAAATAATTTTCTAAACCATCAACCACATAATGTCTCTGAGGAAGTATATTCTAGAAAGTATATTCTAGAAGAAAACATAGAGAAGTTTTTATGGAGTTTGGATTAGATTTTAAGAGAACAAAGGGAATCTTTCAGTAAGGTGATGTGCATGAGGGAAAGAGACATTCTGGTTGATTAAGAATGTTATTTTGTTATTTTTTAAGGGAGAAATAAGGTCCTCTGGTTTACAATGATGGTGCATCTGGCAGACAGACAGATTTGTTGTGATGCAGCCATGCTTTTCGTTGGTAACAATGCTCCCACTTCTGATTGACAGAGAAATCTCTGAGCTGCCAGTACATGTATGAAGAAATACATCAACCCATTAAGCAGAATACTCTGAAAATTTTAACACGATTTGCTGTGAAATTTTATAAACAGCCTTCCTATAGTAGAAATGTAATATGCTCAATAGAGTAAGAAGGATAAATTTTGCTATTATATCAGCTGTGACTTCTTTTTTAAATTTATTTTTTTAATTAACACATACAATTGTACGTATTCATTGTGTACATGATGTTCTTCAGTATATATACATTGTGAAATGCTCAAATCTAGCTAAGTAACAAATGTATTACTTTACACATAGTTACCATTTTTGTGATGAGAAATTTGAACATCTACCCTCTTAGAAGTTTTCAAGAATACAATATACCATCATTAACTAGAGTCACCATGTTGTACAACAGAGCTCTTGAACTTATTCCTTCTATCTAACTCTAATATGAATGCTTTGATCAGTATCTCTACAATTGCCCCTCCCTGTGGAACCACCCCAGCCTCTGGTAACCACCATGCTGCTTCTAATTCAGTGAGATCAACTTTCTTAAGTTCCACATAGGAGTGAAATCATGCAGTATTTGTCTTTCTGCACCTGGCTTATTTCACTTAGCATATCAGACTTCAGGAACATCCATATTGTTGCAAATGTGTCTTTTGACTTTAAAGACAGTGAATGCTTCACAGTGCAAATGTCATCATTTCCTGACACTGATTCTTCAACCCAAGTACAATTTGCATATCTATTCTCTGATTTGTTTATACTTTTTCAATGGAATAAGCTTCAGGAAGTATACTCTGCTTACTGTACTTTTTAAATGAGATGAAATATTTAAATCTTAAATTTTCATTTATCACTGCCTTTGAGTTAAATGTGTGTGTGTAGTTTCAATAAGAAATGTGATGAGGAATATTTTGGCTCCTGACTGATAAAAGAAGCTCATGCTTAAATCCTTCTTATAAACTAAGTTGAATTTTAAGAATAGAAAGAGGACAGACACACTTGACAACAGATTTCTGTGGGCAAACTAACACAGGACGGAGGAGATTGGAAGAAAGTAATTCCAATTAGAGAGCATAGAATACCAAGCCAGAGGGATGGGATAAAATGAGTTAAGGGTTTATACACTTACAAAAGGAAATAAAGACACACGAATGAGTGAACAGATCTGACTCTTAAAATGATTATTGAGCTGTGTTAAGTCTACAGCTATACTGTTTTGAGATCAAAGAGGAGTTTCAGAAAATTCAACATTAATTTGCACTATTTTTGTCAGCTGTGAAATCATATGGGAATCAAAGCTTAGCTAAAACAGTTCTTTTTTTATTTTTTGGTCAATCACAGAAAGTTAGACATTTTTAAAGTTGCAATTGGCTTTTTGATTTAACAGCTTCAATTATGGCCACTGAATATATAAAATTTAACTCAGTAATAAAACAGAAAATATCTGGGGAACTGGACTACATTTTATACTGTCAAAATATAATTTTTAAAAAGTTAACGGCATGACTCATACAAATATGACATGAAAATGTGTCAAAAATGTATTAATTCACTAATGAGGAAAACAGTAAAAAAGATAAAACTAACTTAAAGATTATTTAGAAAAACTGGGCACTGAAAGTCATTTTGACAAAAATATTAAAGGATTTTAAAATAATGTGTCCAAGTTAACTATAAAACAAGTAAATATCTTATGGGGCAATAAAATTTTGAACCCCATTATTTTCTTCTCTGTGGGACAGAAATCTTCATACTAACATGTACATCACATAGTCTGGGCTCAAATGAAACAATGGTAACACAGACACATTCCCTGAGATAATTAAATAATTGTAATGTGGGCTTGTTAAACAATAGCTCATATGGCATTGAAATTATACTGTACATATTTTCTTTTGCTTATTTTCAAATTTTGGCTACTTTTTCTCTACAGTTCATTTACAACAGAAGAAACTGGCAGGTCATGTTAATCCTTGTAATAAATATAATAAACGTATGTCAGTTTATGATTAAGGATGTACTTATGTAAACTAATGATGACACTGTATATATGAAATTAGATTCTAAAATATTAAAACCTAACAATTTTATCTTTATATAAATAAAAAGTAATGCATACTTGATCTCAATTGATAGTTATGGCTGTTCCACTCCATATGTTATCTACTTACAGAAATATGGTTGGTAGTATTTTAAAAAATAAGTTCCATTGCTGGCTATGCAATATATCTACACAACAAAACTACAATTTACCCCCAAGCATGTAAAAAAATTTTTAAAGAAAAATAAAAACAAGAAAAAATAATTAGAAAGTAAGTGCATACGAACTTTGTCAATGGCCACAGCTTTAACCACTGTTGCTTTTCACTATCATTTTAATTCCCACATTTAAATATTCATTTTTAGGTAATAATTTTTTTTGGTAACTAGATCTTTAAAATTAACCCATCATTTGTATTATCAAGAAAAAGGATAGTGATGACTAGAAATAAGTCAAAAAGTGACAGAGGCAGAAGAATGGGAATGGTCCTATGGAAGATAAACTTTTAAGTCTGTAATAATTGGTATGGAAAGATGCCAAATGCATACTAACCTGCTTTTGAACTTGCTGCTACAGTGGTCAATTATTTTACAAGCCAATTTTAGACATTTAGCAAAGCTTCACTTAAGCCAATTTTGTCGATTTATGCTCAATATAAAGTTAATTTTTAAAGGGTTGATTTGGGCAGCTAAGAAAATTCAGCTATAGCACCTGACATCTGCTGCTTAGCAAATAATAACATTAGTAAAGGAAGAATTTCCACAAGTGGAGTAGATGGTTTAGTAAATCACTGGAAAACTTTAATCATAACTCTTTTCTCATATTTACAAAAAAAAGAAAGGAGGCCAGGCACAGTGGCTCACGCCTGTAATCCCAGCACTTTGGGAGGCTAAGGTGGGCGTATCACAAGGTCAGGATATAGAGACCATCCTGGCTAACACGTGAAACCCCATCTCTACTAAAAATACAAAAAAAATTAGCCGGGCGTGGTGGCGGGTGCCTGTAGTCCCAGCTACTTGGGAGGCGGAGGCAGGAGAATGGCATGAACTCGGGAGGCAGAGCTTGCAGTGAGCCAAGATGGCACCACTGCACTCCACCCTGGGCGACAGAGTGAGACTCTGTCTCAAAAAAAAAAAAAAAAAAAGAAAAGAAAGGAAAAGAAAACAAACAGGAAGAGTTCTGCAGGACAGTGAGACTTCCAAATGAAGTAAATTTTACTATCTGGATAGAAGACAATTTTTTATTTATCGGGGAAACTACTCACAGTTAAATAATAGACTTCAGTTTATTTTCTGTTCTTTGTGGTGAAATATGATTTTGTCTCTGTAAGTTGATATCCAAGGCTAAGGGTAAGCATCTGCATTCTTTTCTTTCTTTTAAGTTTTATTTCTGTCAGCTTATAGGGAATGCATATCATAGCAACACCAATGTTTAGGCAAGGGAAAAGTCGTAGTTTCTCTAAGTAATATTAGTTTACCAGGAAGGAGACAAAACTATTTTGAGACCAGAGAGGAAACACACCAAAAAGCAACATAACCAATGTGAGTAAAAAGCATCTGCCCGTACCCATTCTTTCTGTGTGGGGAATCTTAGAAATTTAAATCTGGAACAATAAAGTTGATACATTTTTAGCAATCTTTATAACACGGCCTCCATGCTATGAAATATTGTGCTAAAGGACTTGCATTATTGTTTTCAGTGCTACTTAAATCCTTGTGTATGTTAAATTTATAGTTGAAGTCAAGATAGATGCCTCGGTCAGTCCAGGTTGCTATAGTAATATACAATAGATGTGGTGGCTTAAACAATAAACATTTATTTCTCATAACTGGAGGTTAAGTCCAAGATCAAGGTGTCACCAGATCCAATATCTGATGAG
The DNA here is from genome assembly GCF_028885655.2 of Pongo abelii. Classification (NCBI taxonomy): domain Eukaryota; kingdom Metazoa; phylum Chordata; class Mammalia; order Primates; family Hominidae; genus Pongo; species Pongo abelii. The sequence continues at coordinate 29,642,585 of NC_071989.2, forward strand.
GGCATTCCTTCTCGTTTGTAATGGATTTTTTTTTTTTCCTATATACTTATATGGTGGACAGAGAGAGGGAGAAAACAAACTCTCTTATGTATCTTCTTATAAGGGCACTAACTCCTTTCATGAGGCCTCCACCCTAATGACCTAAATAACTCCCAAAGTCCCCATTTCCACTACATTGGAAGTTAGGATTTCATTATATAAATGTTGAATGGACAACAACTTCAATCCATAACAATATATTAATAAGCATTAAACATCTATGATCCATTCAAAATCATCAAAGTGATGTTATGAGATAAAAATGATGTTAAAAAAAAAAAAAAAACCAGTCAAGCTTTCCTGGTGTGAGTAAATAGACTTGAACTTTCAGGTTCATGGTTTTCAATTAAAATGTTATTCAAAGGGACCAAACTGTCTACTTCAATAGAAACACGGAAAAAAATGAATCACCATGGCAAATAAAGTATTTTATTAACCTTGAAGAAAAATATGCCTTTTATTTTTCTTTCTTTCTTTCTTTTTTTTTTTTTGAGATGGAGTTTCGCTTTAGTTGCCCAGGCTTGAGTGCAATGGCATGATCTCAGCTCATCACAATCTCCACCTCCTGGGTTCAAGCAATTCTCATGCCTCAGCCAACCGAGTAGCTGGGATTACAGGCATGCACCACCATGTCCGGCTAATTTTTGTATTATTAGTGGAGACGGAGTTTCTCTATGTTGGTGAGGCTGGTCTGGAACTTCTGACCTCAGGTTATCTACCCGCCTCGGCTTCCCAAACTGCTGGGATTACAGGTGTGAGCCACGATGCCCAGCCTATTTCTAAGGAATCTTAACAATATGTCACTTTACATGAACAAAATCAAAAGTTAATAGATTTGCTTTTGTAGAACCACGTATAGAGTAGCAAACACTTTGTTATGTATTATAGTTCATGATTGCTCTCTCAATATCAATAATATTTTAAAATGCATTATAAAAACAATAATTAAAATAATTATCTGAAATTTAAAAATCATCCCTGCATTAAAAATGCAAATAGTTTGTGATAGATGCAATTTTAAAATAAGTGTGTTTGCCTTTGTAATTATTTTCTTCCACCTTTGTATAAAATGCCCTAATGTGGTCAAATGAAATTATAATTTTCTTTCAAATAAAACCCATGAGCAGCTATTTAATCTGTTTTCTAGATAATTGGCTAATTATGTGTTTCTCTCTCCATCTCATTTTTCTCTCCATTTATTATGGCAGAATGTTTAAACAGCATCTAGGTGGTCCCAGAGAAGTCACTTCCATCACACGTGAATCTCCATTTTTCTACAAAATTCACATGGATTATCCTTTCTAACTCACTCCTCAACCCTTATCACTTTGAATGAGCCTCTTTCACGGAGCACTTCTTTACATCTGTGCCTACTGTAAAATGTTCTTATAGTTGAATATACATACAGTGATGAAGTTGAAAGACAAACAGTGTAGTATAATTATGTCAGGAAGCATGAAACTTTCCAAAGTTCGTGAGACTATAAATGTCTAAACATAATGAAATTTCAGAATCTCATCCTCTTTTTACATGCTTCTTTAAAACTTATTTTTTTCAGGAATTCATCTGCCAATCCTTTCTTGCCTACCCTTTCACAATTGTCCTCTCATATATCTCTCACATATTTGAAGTCTTACCATAGGACAGTAACCTGGGAGTAAAAATTTCTGGCATAACAAAGGGACATTTCAAAATACAGTACTTAACTGATGAAATCTCTCTTATCAAAATAAGAGCTATATAGGCCAAGCAAGCATAGGAAAAAAATGTTCAACATCACTAATCATTAGAGAAATGCAAATCAAAACCACAGTGAGATAACGTCTCACACCAGTCAGAATGGCTATGATTAAAAAGTCAAAAATTAACAAAAGCTAGCAAGGTTACAGAGAAAAGGGAACACTTGTACACTCCTGGTGGAACTGTAAATTAGTTCAGCCATTGTGGAAAGCAGTGTGGCAGTTCCTCTAAGAACTTGAAACAGAATTACCATTTGAGCCAACAATCCCATTACTGGTTATACACTCAAAAGAATATAAATTGCCCTACCATAAAGACACACACACCTGCATGTTCATTGCAGCACTCTTGACAATAGCAATTACATGGAATCAATCTCGATGCCCATCAATGGTAGACTACATAAAGAAAATGTGGTACACATACATCATAGAATCATACAAAGCCATAAAGAAGAATGAGATCATGTCCTTTGCAGCAACATGGAGCTGGAGTCTATTATTCTTAGCAAACTAACAGAGACACAGAGAAACAAATCCTGCCTGTTCTCACTTATAAGTGGTAGCTAAACAACATGAACACATGGACACAAAGAGGGAAACAACTGACACTGGGGCCCACTTTTGGGTGGAGGTAGGAGGAGGAACAGGATCAGAAAAAAATACCTATTAGGCATTACGCTTATTACCTGGGTGACAAAATAATCTGTACACCAAACCCCAGTGAGACACAGTTTACCTATATAACAAACCTGCACATGTAACTTTGAACCTAAAATGAAAGTTATAATAAAAAAGTTACATAGACCATAAAATTTTATTTTTAATATGCATCAAAATTTATATACAGTTTTTAGATAATACTGTACTGATAATTTTATTAAAAATGTAAACTGAGAAGCAACTATTTAAAACTTAATCACTCAAAGATCAGAAAATTACCAGTACTCTTTTTGCCTCTTTCCTGTCACTAACTCCACCTACAAAAATGTAAGCCCTATCTTGATTTTCAAAACCAAAGATGAGTTTTTTCTATCTTGATATACATTCATATAGAACATATTCTTGGATCTGGGTCTTTCATAAATATTATCCTCATAAGACTATTCTATATCATTCTATGTACTTATTCTAATTACTAAATAATATTCTATTACATAACAAAATGCTATTCTGAAGTTGATGATGATGAAGTTAGCTGATATACAGTTTCTGATTTTAATGTATAATGTACATTTCTTCTTGTAAAAGTGTAAACACATTTCTGTTAGCTATTTACCTGGAAATAAAATTACTGAGTTACAGAACATTCATATGGTTATTTTTTCAAAGGTATTCCATCAAATTTCATTACCAACAGTAATTACGATATTGTAAGCAGTTTGAGACTTCCTAAACATTTTGTTTTGTGTATTTTTCATATATTAGCCATTCTGGTGCTTATATGGTGACATTTGAAAGTAATGTAACTGAGTATCTCAGCCTTGAAATTAATTTTGAATTCTTTTTCTTTCCATCCGAATCTCAGAATATAGCCTTGTACTTTGAAAACTATTTTTTTTTTTCAGATGAAGTCTTGCTATGTCACCCAGGCTGGAGTGCCATGGCATGATCTCAGCGCACTGCAACCTCCACCTCCTGAGCTCAGACAATTCTCCTGCCTTAGCCTCTTGAGGAGCTTGGATTACAGGCTTGCACCACCACGTCCTGCTAATTTTTTGTATTTTTAGTGTAGACATGGTTTCACCATGTTGTCCAGGCTGATCTTGAACTCCTGACCTCAGATGATCTGCCTGCCTTAGCCTCCCCAAGTGCTGATATTACAGGCATGAGCCACCGCTCCTGGCCCAAAACTTTTTGTTTATCTCCCTTTCCCACCAGCACTTTCTATGCACAGCACTCTCTTATCTAATTACATGCTTGCTTAGAAATTCTAGGGGCAATTTTAAACTATATTATAAAGCTACAGTGACCAAAACAGCATGGTACTGGTACAAAAACAGACACATATATCAACAAAACAGAATAGAAAACTTAAAGTTACACACCTATAACCATCTGATCTTGTACAAGGCAGACAAAAACATGCAATGGAGAAAGGATTCTTTATTCAATGAATGGTGCTTGGATAACTGTTTAGCCATATGTCAAAGACTGAAGTTGGATCCCTACCTTTCACTATATACAACAAATTAACTCAAAATGTATCAAAGATTTAAATGAAAAACCTCAAACTATGAAAATTTTAGGCAGCAGCATTGAAAATACTCTTCTTGATATCAGCCTTGCAATGAATTTGGAGTAAGTCTGCAAAAGCAATTGTAACTAAAACAAAAGTAACCAAAACAAAAGTAGACAAGTGGGACCTAACTAAACTAGTAACTAATTAAATTAGTAATTAGTTAATTAAAGAGATTCTGCATAGCAAAAGAAACTATCAACAGAGCAAACAGACAGCCTACATAATGGGAGAAGATATTCGTAAACAATACATCCAACAAAGTCCTAATAACCTGAATCTATTCGGAACTTAAACAAATCAACAAGCAAAAACAAAAACAAAAAAAAAAACACCAAATAACTCCATTAAAAAAATGGGCAAAAAATATGAACAGAAACTTCTCAAAAGAAGACATACAAGTAGCTAACAAGCAGATGACAAAATGCTCAGCATCACGAATCATGCAAGAAATGCAAATCAAAATCACAATGGGATACCATTGCACACCAGTCAGAATAGCTACTATTAAAAAGTCAATAAACAGATGCTGGTGAGAGTCTGGAAAAAAGGGAAAACTTATACACTGTTGGTAGGAAGGTAAATTAGTACAGCCACTGTGGAAAGCAGTCTGGAGATTTCTCAAAAACCTTAAAACAGAGCTACCATTCAACCCAGCAATTTAATTACTGGGTATGTACCCAAAGGCAAATAAATGATTCTACCAAAAGGACACATGCAGATGTATGCTTATTGCCGTGCTATTCATGATAGCAAAGACATGGAATCAACCCAGGTGTACATCAATGGTAGACTGGATAAAGAAAATGTGGTGCATATACACCATTAATTCTATGCAGCCATAAAAAATAGAATCATGTCCCTTGCAGCAACATGGATGCAGTGGGAGGTTATAATCTTAAGTGAATTAATGCAGGAACAGACAAACAAATACGGCATGTTCTAACTTATAAGTGGGAGCTAGACATTGAGCACACATGAATATCAATGTTGGAATAATAGACATTGAAGACTGCTGGAACAGGGAGGGCAAGAGGGGGATGGGTTGAAAAACTACCTGTTGAGTCCTATGCTCATTGCCTGAGTGATGGGATCCTTATCCCAAATTTCATCACCCAATATCCTCATGTAACAAACCTGCATATATACCCTATATATCTAAAAGTTGAAATTTTTAAAAAATTACATTTTACCCTGTAAATATGTATAATTATTATATATTAATTACAAATAATTAAAAAAAAAACCCTCCTCCAAAAGAAAGAAGTTCCAGGGGCCAATTTGAATCAAATCAGGGATAGACATCAAGCTGCCAAATCCCTCTGCTTAGTCTGCCACTACTGGGCCAAAGTCAGCATGACACAACCCAACCTCCAGACAGGTGATTATGCAAGATAACCTTCAGAACAAGACACGCAGAGCTGCACCCTCTTGCCCCACCCCTGTATATTCCCCACACCAAATTTTACTTCCTAAACCCCTTCACTCAGCCTGGAAGGCTGAGATGGTTCCTTTGAGGCTTGAGGCCAGCCATTCTCCCATCTGCTAGCATTTGGTTGATAAAAGCTGCTTTCCTTTACCACACCTAGCTTCTCATGTTTTGACTCTGAGCACCAAACAGCTGGACTTGAGCTGGTTACATTAAGCGCAATCATCTCTTTTTTTTTTTTTTCCCAAATAAAATATCTTTTATTTTAAAAATTTTCTTATGGTGTTGCATTGTATTGTCTTTATTTGTCTTGTATTGTATTGCACTGTATTGTATTGGTGTTGGTGGAAATTTTTGGCCTTCTTGTCTGGCTGTGTCCCAGTTCTGTGGAATGGTTTGTAGTATACACGATATCAGGCATCCTTGTCTCATGCAGAACTCAGAGTTAACTTTTTCATACTTCACTATTATTTGTTATCTTTGTACTTTGTTGTAGTTTTCTGAACTATTACATTTTATTGGTTTTATTTTTTATCAATACATAATAGTTGTACATATTTTTGAAGTACATGTGATACTGCTGGTGATGATCCTGGTGCTGGATATTTGGTTTTGGTTTTCTGGCGGGGAGTGAAGCCAGATTACTTGCATTCTGCCATTTTGGTGATGTCACTCCACTGAGGTATTACTCTTTTTTCTTTTCTTTTACTTTTTCTTTTTTTCTTTTTTTTTTTTTTTTTGAGGCAGGGTCTAACTCTGTTGATCTGGCTGGAGTACAGTAGCACAATCATGGCTCACTGCAGCCTCAACGTCCTAGAGTCCAGCAATCCTCCTAGCTAAGCAACTTGCGTAACGGATTACAGGTGCACATCACTACACCTGGATAATTCTTGTAATTTTTGTAGAGAGTGGGTCTCACTATGTTGTTCAGGTTGGACTCAAACTCCTGGTTTCAAGCGATCTACCTGCCTCAGTCTCCCAAAGTGCTGGGGTTACAGGCTTGAGCCACCACACCTGGCCAGTATTACTCTTTATTTTAACAAAAAGGTCATTCTCTATTTCTACTTTACTAAAAGTGAATAATATGAGTACATTTATTATTATTTATTAAGAGAGTTTTCTTTATTGAAATGATATGACCTTTGATTTTTGTTAACATTATGAATTATATTGAATGTTTGCAGATGCTAACTTACTGTTGCATCTATGAATTAACCTGTTTTGGTCGATGAATTTATCCCTTATTGCCTAATTTCTTTTGCTAATATTTTATCAATGATTATTAAATCCATGTTCAGGATGTGATGTTTCTGCATTTTTCTCTTCTTGTAATATATTTATCTTGCATTGGTATCATTGCTACTATGGCCTCATAAAAATAATTTTTATTTCTTCCTTCATTTTTCATTATCTGGATGGTTATGTATAAATTTGATATGAATTTCTTAAGTATTTGGAAGAATATGATGAATCTATATGGGTCTAAGCATATGGGTTTATTTTTATAGTTTTTTTAAATAATAGATTTTAATTTTGTAATAGATATCAGACTTTCAGAATATCTATTGCTTCCTTTATTTGTTGTGGTACATTGTGTTTCTCAAAAATTACTACTTTCACAAAAATTGTCAAATTCATTGTTATAAAGTTGTTCCTGCTATCCCCCATCTTTTGAAAACCTGTTCATGTTTCCTGTACACCAGTAAGAAATGCTAATGGTAAAGTTATGATGTTGGATCATAAAAATCACTTTTAGAGACAAAAACATAAAATATTTGTAACATACTTTTTAAGTGAATAGTGCTTTAAAATTTTAATTAGTTAGACTATATATGCAGAGAAAGAAAAAAATAGAGTGAGGCATACACAGGCAAAGGGCACACACTAAAGTCATAAAGCTATCCCTGGATAATGGGAAGACAAAAATGCCTATCATTTTGTTATTACAGGTTTATTTTTCTACATTTTACATGGTAACCATAAATATAAATTGTTTTCATAATGAGATCAAGAATTCAAATTAAAAAAAAGACCATCGTTTTGTCAGAATCAGTTTTAAAATGAATTCATTTTCTAAATAATATTTATAATTATGTAAATAAATGCAGTAATTTTATGTATTCCAAGGGCTTCCTAAATGTGCAAATGTACAAACTTTTATTTCAGTATTTGTTTTCAGAAGAATAAAATAGTATGTCTCTAAATCTTTTTCTACTTTTTCTGTAATGTTTACTTTCATTAGAAAATAAATTTGGTGCCATTTATTTATAATGATATGCCAAATGCAGGTTGTTATTTCTCACAATTATAATTTAGTGTCATAATTTAACAGGGTATAAAGTTGGAAAACATTATAGAAAAACTACTTCTTGTTTTTGATTGTGAAAATCTCTACTGACATAGAAGGCATGGCAACATGATCAATCAGTTGCACAATTGGGCTCTAGGTAAGTAATAATAGGAGATAGACGTGGCATAAAGAGGAAAGTTATGCATACTTCTGAGTCTAATTTAGTCCTCTGCAAAACTATTAACATGTTATGTGATGGTCCCTAATATCACTGAGGTTCAGTAATTCATTAGAAGGACTCACAGCACTCAAATGTTGTTATACTCAATGTTATGGTTTATCATAGCAAAACTACACAAATCAAAATCCGCAAAGGGAAAGTGCATAGGGCAAAATCTGGAGGAAATCAGGTTCATATTCTTTCCCAGTGGAGCAGCATAGGACCCACTTAATTTTTCCAGTAAACAGTGTGACAAAATGCATAAAGTGTTGTCTCTAAGGAAATATCATTAGAGAATCAGTACCCAAGGTTTGCACAGAAGCTGTTGCTGTACGCACCCTCTATCTTGTGGTCAACCTACAGAGCAGGATACATCAGCACCCAAATTTGGTTTGGATGTCAAGGCTGACGAGGAAACATTTACCCACCAAGTTTCTAGACATCAGCCAAGGGCCAATCTGACCAGCAGACTAGAAGGACTCACAGCACCCAAAAGGTGTTACTCTCAAAGTTATGGTTTGTCACAACAAAATTATACATATCAAAATTAGCAGAGGGAAAGTGCACTGAGCAAAATCTGGAGGAAACAAAGTACATGAATCCAAGAGTTGCTTAGGATAAAAGTCTGAGTCAATAGTGTAAACTCATTTTTTTTCCACAGGTGTACACTGAAGTTTAGATTGATTACTTGGCCACTTGGAGAGCATAAGATTTTTTTTAGCAAAGCATTAGAATTTGTTCCTAGACTTGTACTCCTTATGTAACCTGCAGATAATAGGACATATTCACATAGAGATATGAATATATAATATTCAAATGATGTGTTGTACAAAATATCTTGTCTGTCTAGAGTCTGGGTTTTTATTTGAGTCATCAACTTTGAACTTTTTCTTCTAACTTTCTTTGCGTAGTGTGAATTGATGAGGTGATTTTATGGGGAACAGATCTACTGTATTGCCAAGGCATAGTGTCTTAACAACCAAGCAATGAATGTGTAAAATATATTTTTGCCTTTTTGCCTTCTCTGACTTGAGTGGTTTGTAGTTTGTATCTGTAGTTGTCTTCACATATAATCTAATTCTTTTGGATAGCCTTTGCCTAAAAAGATACTATTTCTATATCTACAGTTACAGATATTTATATATTTATATTAGTTTCCATATACTTTAGTTTGTCTTTTTTAATAAGAAACCAATTAATAAACATTTTGGAACAAACCTTGCACAATACGAAAATAGAGTTTAGTTAACTTACATCTATGTGTCTGGTAAGTATCTTCAGTATGCTTTCAAGGTTAACACTTTTCCATTTGAAGGTTATAGTTTTAAAATTTAATTATCTTTAGATATGGGAAGAATCAAGTTATTTTTGTTGAAGTATAGTTATAATTCTTTTAATGAATAGGAGCTTGAATATATATGCAAAGAATGACACATTTATTCAAGTAATTATACTTTGAATACTTAGCTACAAATTTTATACCTCCTGGCTGAGGAGTAAAATTGAAATAGCAAACATGCTATAATGCAATTTACAATGTAATTAGTTGTCAGTGGCATTATGTATTTCATGTAACTCCATTATTAAAACATTTACAATTTACATAATCAGACAAATAATTTAATGAGTTTGAGACAGAAGAGTTTTTTTCCTACTTACAATAAAAGGCTATTTACAAGGAGAAGTAATGGCCAGTTTTAGATACAGGGACAGGTTAAGCACCATAAACCAGTTTGAGATGTTTAACCGGAATAAAATGGAAAATTGTATTTTTATTGTATTTATTGACTGTTTTTGAAACAGAGTCTCACTCTGTCACCCAGGCTAGAGTGTAGTACCATGATTTCACCTCATTGCCACCTTTGTCTTCCCAGTTCAAGCAATTCTCCCAACTCAGCCTCACAAGTAGCTAGGATCACAGGCATTCGCCACCACACCTGGCTAAATTTATGTACTTTTAGTAGAAACGAGGTTTCACCATGTTGGCCAGGCTGGTCTCAAACTCCTGAAATCAAATCATCCACCTGGCTCGGCCTTCCGAAGTTTTGGGATTACCGGCATGAGTCATTGCCCCCTGCCAGAAATACATATTTTTAGTATTAAAGTGTGTTTCTGTTCTTGTTTTTCTTTTCTTTTGTTTTTTACTACGTGAAAGATTCTCAACAAAATGATAAAATGAAATGTTTATCATGTAAACATGAATACATTTTATATTAATCATGAAATGATATATTTAACTTACCAGTTAGAAATATCATACAAAAGTTACTTTGCTTTAATTCTGAGTTTTAATAATTCAGAACACATTTTAGAAATAATTTTTATTATATCTTTACTATATATGTTGCAGGAATATCACCTGAATCTGGGCTGTTATCAGTGCTAGGGTCCAGACATATTTAGGAACATTGGAAAATAAACTCTATAGGCTCAATAGAACCCTCTTTACAGAGAAGCAGAGGCCCCTCTTAGAAGAAAACTCATTCAAAGGGAAAACTAGACCAGGTTCTAACAGCTAAATTCAATAACAGACTCTTCAATTTTGGATGAGGGGAATTCTGATTACAGCCAGGTGTCTTCCACTGGATTTATATAAATTTCCTGACACAGTTTGAGGTTAAATTAAGGTCCCAAATCATATGGACTCTACCTTTCAGTAGCTTACATTCTTCTCTACTGCACTGTGTGGTAGCCACCAGTCATGTGTGACATTGGGATCTCAAATTGAGATCCCAAATTATGGGATCACTTTTAAATTTATGCAAAACACAAGTTAAGACATTTTTTCCCATTGCCTGGAGAACTTTATAATTTAGTGTAATCTCAAAAAGAGTTAACGTGAGTGGGTTTTGGGGTTAGGATTATAGAAAGAAACACAATTTCCATGCACACAAGCAGTAAATAAGGGAACTATAATGGTGCGTTTTTTTGTTAAAAGAGCAACTGAAATACCCCAAGCTTCTCACAGAAACAATTCTATAATACTTTACAGGGCTCTGAGGTCTTTGTAAAGAGGAGCCAGTAATAAAGGTGACTATTTCAGTTAATTTGTTATCATCATTATTGTGTCTTGAAATGGCTACTCTGTGCCTCCAGTTACCGGTGTCAAATTGTTGTCAATTTAGAATGATAATCTTCCATTCCTCCCTGGTGCAGCTATGTTTGATGGCAAGGCTGATTCAGCACTCGGTGAAACTCAAGATATTTTTTGTACCACCTCTGTCTTTTCTTAGAAAAAAATCGGATTAAAATTAAGGAATGCCTTCAATAACAAGAAAATCTAAAAGTTCTGTAGGTTTTTAGTTCTTATTTTAGGTCTTTTGCACCCAACAGAGTACTTTGCACATCTCTTCTTGTAAGTATTATTTAATCACCTGTTTTATCTACAAAATTGTTACCTAGAATGGGCATCTACATACTATGGCCTATACACCAAATTCACTCCACAGCATGTTTTTTTATTCTTTTTAATTAATGAATTATATTTTTTACCCACTAACTAAGTATTGCTTACCATTTTTAAATGGGTTATTAAAGAAGAAGTAAGGGGAGGAGAAGGAGAAATGAGACTGTATATAGGCTGCAGAACCTGAAATATTTATTTCTTGACTCTTTACAAAAAGTAAAAATTGTTGATTTTTGCTGCAGAGCAACACTTAGAATATTACTTTCAGCAATGATGGAAATATTTTATATCACAGATATCCAAGACAATATTCACTCTTACACGAGTAATTATTTAACACTTAAGCTATGGCTAGTATTACAGAAGAAATGAATTTTCTTGCTGTTTCATTTAAAATAAGTTACATTTAAGTGTAAATGCCACACATGACTGGTGGCTACCATACAGTGCAGTAGAGCAGAATGTAAGCTACTAAAAGGTAGAGTCCATTGGATATTATTGAGCATTGAGTATTAAATTTTAATGTGCATATAAACCACCCGGGATCTTTGAAAAACAAGGATTTGGGTTTGGTAGATCTCAAATGGGGTCTGACATTCTGTGTTTCTTAGAAGTTTTCAGGTAATGTTGCTAAATGATGGTGTTCAGATCATACTTTAAGAAGAAAGGCAGAAAATCTTGAGAACAGCAGGTAACAAATTGTTGAATAAATGAATTTTACAATGTCATTTTCAGGAACTCTTATAAAATGAATAAAAAGTTCATGAAAATAGGTGAGTTATAACCATATATGTAAACTTAGGTCTGTCTTAGCACTAGCTACTAAGCTATCTGTCACCTCACCAATTGCTGTCAAAAGGTAAGACATCTGAGAGTGTATTAGACCCCAAGTTATTTTCTTTCTTTCGTTCATTCTTTTTTTTTTTTTTTTTTTGAGACAGAGTCTCACTCTATCACCCAGGCTGGAGTACAGTGGAGCAGTCTTGGCTTACTGCAACCTCTGCCTCCCAGGTTCAAGCGATTCTCCTGCCTCGGCCTCCCGAGTAGCTGGGACTACAGGTGCGTACCACCACACCCGGCTAATTTGTATTTTTAGTAGAGACAGGGTTTCAGTATGTTGGCCAGGCTGGTCTCGAACTCCTGATCTGGTGATCTACCCACGTGGGCCTCCCAACATGCTGGGATTACAGGCATGAGCCACCACGGCCGGCCGGACCTCAAGTTATTTTCCAGGAATTATTCTGGGTATGTGTTTGTGCACATGTTTGTGGTTGGAAATGTTAAAACTGGTCACTAATTGAGTACTATTATAATGAACAATTATGATAGACTATGCCATGTAACATGAGCTCTAAAAGAAATCTAACTTAATATAGCCTGCATTTGTAAGGACTAAGGATACTTAAAACAATGAATTCTAAGAGATGGTGATTAACAGCATGAACTCTAGAACCAAATTGCCTAGACTCCAACCCAGGCACTACCATTAACAAACTTTGTAAATTTGTATAGCACCGATGCTGTCTGTGCTGCAGCATCACTTTTTGAAAGGAGGAGAAATATATATATATATATATATGTTTTTTTAAAAGTTGTAATGGGAATTATGAGTTAAAAAAGTACAAAGATTTGTGCCAATCAATATTTGTTAGTTATTATTGGCAATAAATATTTATGTTACCTAAGTATGTGTTATCCAAAGTGATTAGAGTAAAAGATGTTTAGATATAAGAATAAATGATGCACCCTAGAATTTAAAGTATAATAATAAAAAAAAGAAGTAAAAATAAAAGAATAAATGTTTAGGAGTACAAATAAAATGCACATATGTGACCCAAATATGTGAATGTAATATCAAATAGAATTGGAAAGATTGTATTAATATAATGGTATTAGACTGAATTAGAATTATATTTCAATGTACAGAAAAAGGTGACTTTAAAAGTATTATATGTTAGTTTTTAATAATTGTAAATGTTAGAAATGTCTTTTCCATTATCTATTTGATACTTGGTTTCATGGACGACAATCTTAGGAATGCAGGCATTTTCTTATCTCATGCCATTCTTAGAAGTATACTGTAGATAGCAATGCTCTTACAACCCAGGAGCCATAGTTGCATCAACAATATTTTATTACAAAATTGGAGACTTCTGATATTCAAAATTATACCTATGTAGACAATTACAGATAGTAATGAAGGAGAGCTATTATTCACAGTTTAGGACACAAGTGTCAAAGAAAGTTATATCTGAAAACCTTTCTCTTTCTTTTCCTTCCTTCCTTCCTTCCTTCCTTCCTCCATCCCTTCCTTCCTTCCTTCCCTTTCCTTTCTTTCCTTTCTTTCCCTTCCTTCTTTCCTTCCTTCCATTTATTGGCAATGATTCTAAAAGATGCATTTACAAAAAATAAACAAAAATTGAGTATGGCTAATGGATATAAATTAGTGTACTAAGGAAGAGTTGACATTGTCAGCTTATAAACAAATTACTGTTTTTCTTAGAGAAAGAAGCCATGTGAAAGCAATGGTAGTTCTATTTTAACGTAAGAAATTAAGCCCTGATTTCTTTTTCCTAAGCAAAATTGGGGTGAAAATACCTACCCTAATAAATTTTTATGAAAATCAAATGGTAAAATTCGTACAAAACATTTAGAAGCTACAAATAAATTTTTGTTGTGAGAAAACCATCATACCTGAATTTGTATTCTTTAATTGTTTCTAATAAAGAAAAAGTAATAGGTTCATATTCAGTGGCTCTCAAATTAAGGATAAACTTGCTTGAGTGGAAATATTAAGAAGAAAATTCCAGGTTTTGTACAAGAGAACATTTTCTGAATTTAGATATAGACAAAGTTAAAGGCGCCTTATTGAGAAATAGCTACTTCCAATTTAGATGTATTGAAACAGAGGCCAGATAGCAAGTGTCAGTGACGAAGTTTAGACTTTTATGGATACCAAGATCTCTTCTAATTCTTCTGTTCACTAAGTCTATGTGGAATTAATTGGCTCTGTCTTAACATTCAAAATGGATTCCATGAAAATAAATCTTCACTAAAAGCAAAACCTTTTAGCCTCTTAAAAAACACTGGGTGAGTTTCCAGAAAAAAAAAAATGCAAAAATGCCAGTCATATAAATTACCAGAAAAATCAAGAGCTTCCATAGACAACCTGAATATATTGCACTCCAATTAGTGGCAAAGAAAGATTCTATCTTTCTCTATTTATGACATAATACAGATAAAATTATTACTCCCCTACACCCAGACAATGAGAAAGAGTGAGAGAAAGAGCGAGAGACCAGTCTACAGTATCAAAGTGGTGTCTGTTGATTGTTTTCAGTGTCTTTTATATAATTAAATATGGTCAAGACTATCAGTGATCAGTTGAAAACTTGTTTTGAAAATTTTTGAAAGGCAAAACTCTTTCAAGCACATTAGGAGTTTAAGAAAATCAAATAATATAATAGTAACAAGAGGAAGAGATGTAATTGAAATAGCATAATCACACCTAATGAGAACACTCTAGAGTACCCAGGACCATTAGCTGTAATATCTTTTACACACAAAAGCAAAATTGTATTACTCCATGGATTCTTTATGTTTAAAATTGTCTTATAATTATGTGGAAAAAATAGAAGGAGGGAAATGTTTCTTTACTCAGTAACTCTGAAATTGGACATCTTTGTGTTAGCAGTAAATGCAAGAAAATAGGGGAAGAAGAAATTATCTTTGAGAAATTAGAGCTTTCAAAAGACAATGCACAGCAAAATGGGGAGAATGAACTTTAACTTTAACAGCCAGTTCTCATAATGAACTTATTAAATATTTCTTATGAAATATGTCTCTGTACAAGATATTTTGAATGATGCTCATGTGGATATAAACAATATAGCACAGTGCTTTCTGCTGATAAGTTTACAGTAAAATTGGAAATGAGTAAGTAAATATACCTACTCTGATAGGTACATTTTTTAAAGTCAATTCTAATTAAATCTCGTAAAGCAGGGATTATTAATTCTGTATTACAAATGAAAAAAAACTGAGGTGTAGAACTTGTTCTTCACCTAGATCCTCAGTTAGTAACTGCTAGAATTAGTTCTCAAACTTATATATATACGTCTCACACTAAATTCAGAATTTTTAACCATTGAACCATTTAAAAGTCCCACAGGAAGGAAATAATGAGTGCTACATGAGTGTGGTAAATATTACTGGAATATAGAAAACAGATAACTGAATTTTGATGAGCCAGAAAGCTTTCATGTTGAATAGAGGGCATTATCGCCTTTTTAAAAGATGAGAACTACTTAGGTCTTAGGTAAGCTGAGATGAGGAGAGGGACGATTTTAAAGAATTTGTAAAACGTACTGAAACACAAATCTACATTAAAACAATTATCTGCCAGTTATGTGACAACATTGATATAAACATAAAAGATGACTGGAAAATATCAAATGTTTTATCAACTCTCAGACAACACAATTTAAATGGCCTCTACCTCCATGTTTAACAAAACCACCTGTATCTTTCATACATACATAGAAGTTAAATATCTTTAATATTTTCTTTTTGCCCTTAGGCCTTTATTGTACCTGAAAATAATTCCAGTATGTTATAAGATAAAATTACAGATTTATTTTTCCAAAATCATGATGTTGAATATAATTAGGGATAATGAAGGTAATTATGACTTACTAATACATATCATGTTTACTATATGTTAGCTATTCATCTCAAAATTTTAATATATTAACTCAATTAATCCCTAAAAGAAACCTCTGATGTAGGCATGCTATTGTTATGCTCACTTTCTGGACAGAGAAAATGAAGCACATTGATGTTAACTGCTCAAGATTACAAGGCTGTAAATGCAAATCTGGGACTTGGATGTGTGCATCTAGCTCCAGATTTGTGCCCTTATCTACTATGATGCAGCTTATCCAGTTGACTGGCAAAGCTGCATTATAGTAGATTCAATCATTCAGCATCATTTATTTTAAAAATCTATCCTTTGCTCACTGATTTGTGATAAAATCTCAATTAAATATCGTGTCCATAAAATGAGTCTATTTCTGATCTCTTTTTTTTGTGTTGTTGCTATGTTTCCATTTGCCTGCAGTGATATTAATGTAATTCCATCTGAATTAGTGTACCTTGATGACAAATCTCGTGATTAAGAAAAGTTCATTAGCTCTGTTATTCTTCTTTAATGGTATCTTCACTATTGTTGGTTCTTCGTATTTTCAGATATGTTTTTTAAAATTTTGTTCAGGACTGTCAACAAAGTAAATTTTTGGAATTAGGATTTTGATTGATATAACTTTAAATCTGTATCCCAATTTAGAGATAACTGACATCTTTACAGTTTTAAGTCTTATTTTATATGATCACAGGAAGTCTGTTCATCCGTTTGGATTTTCTTTTTTGACTATGTCATTTTCCCATGACAATTATTCATGAAATCATTTGGGGTAAAAGATTTCAGAAATTATATGTATCTTAGACATTTAGGAAAACCATCTTTTGGATTAAAATATTATGTGATCTTGGCTTTCAAATCTATGTTAAGATTTTCTTTTGATTATACAATCTCAAGGAAATCCTTACTAGACCTCCTGCTCTAAGATCAGTAACTTTTATTGTAATCTTCTTGTGATGAGGAAATTGGAAGGATTTTAGACTTGCTTCTCACTTTCACAAAAATTATAGCTTTGTGTGATTATAGATATTTAATTTTTTAACTTTTATTTTAGGTTCAGGGTTACATGTATAGGTCTGTTATGTAGGTAAACTCATGTCATCAGGGTTTGATAGCAGAAAAAATAACTACTGGGTACTAGACTTAGCACCTGGGTGATGAAATAATCTGATAGTAGATTTATATCAAAAGGTTATTGAAATCAACTGGGGAAGGTGTTTAGGACTGTATTCTCATCTCTTGGTGTATACTGTGTCAAGGAGAACCAAAATTTGTCAAGTTCATAATTTTTGTGATAATGTCTCCAGGACAAAACTGTCTCTGATTCTGGGTCCCCATGTTCCCTTAAATATTCTATCTAGCTCCTTCTTTAATGAATTTAAGAACTTTCATAAAGAGTTCACGTACTCCTAACTGCAGCCTTTTTGTTTTCTGGACATCTAGTCACCTACTTTAACAAACATAACTCAAAATTATTTACGTAAATATTTTATAGTTATTATTACTTGCCCTTGTTGAATATCTGTAGTGTTGTAATATAAGAAGAAATATCTGGTTTTTTCCTTCAGTTCTTGACATACAGCTTCTGAAACTTTTATAGATAGGGGTACTAAGAGAATCTTCTGTTCCAATATTTGGTCTTTGACCTCAGTTCCTGACACAGATCTCCTAAATCCTTGGCAATTTCCTGGATGATAGGATCATCTTTTGTTCTAATGAAGCAACTCTTGGTGGGCTCACAGAGAGTCTCAAGACAGGAGCTGGTTGCCAAGGAAACAAACCATGCAATAAGAGGATTAGAATATTCAGCCCCACCCCATGACTTCCAGAGAGAGAGGAGAGGCTGAAGGTTGAGTTGATTACCAGTAGCTCACGATATAATCATTCATGCCTACATAACACAGCTTTCATAAGAACCCAATAGGACAGGGTTCAAGGGGCCTCTGGAGAATGCCACACCTATAGAGGCATGGAAGCTCTTTGCCACTTTCATCTATTGATCTATATCCTTTGTAATGCCTTTTATAAGAAATGGGCAGATGTAAGTAAAGTGTTTCTCTGAGCTCTATGAGCTGCTGTAGCAAATTAACCAAAACGCAGGAGGCTGTCTTGGAAACCTCCCATTTATAGCTGGTCAGTCAAAAGCATATGTGATAACCTAGTTCTCAAGATTGGTGTCTGAAGTTGGGTCAATCTTGTGGGACTGAGCCTTCAGTCTGTGGGATCTGATGCTGTCCCCAGGTTGGCAGTGTCAGAATTGAGTTAAATTACAAAACACTAGTTTGATTTCCACGGGAGAATCTGGAATCAGAAGTATTCTTTTGAATGTCTATGTAAAAGAGTAGAGAGAAAAAAAGTATGCTTTTTTCTTTACAATATCCTATTGCAAATTTTTCTAACTTTTAAAAACCACATATGCTTATGTGATTGTTTGTATTTATATACAACATATTTATTATTCCTTTATTTGTACTTTCTAGGAACAAACTTTATTAAAAATTACTAATACTACTGCTTAATATTAAAGGTTGTTATTTCTCACATATCATAACGATATAAGGGACTATAAAGATGAACTGATTTTATCAATAGAAAAAATTCATATGGTGTATAATATACCAAAAGAAAGTCTAAAGCTGGAAACACAGTAATTAGTCATTCAGTGTTATGTATCGAGAGGTACAGTTTAAAAACTTTATTGTAAAAACAAACAAATAAACAAAAAAGAAGCCTCTCATACTTTTCATATTTCCAAGGATAAAGATCAGTTGAATTACCCATATTTAAAATTTAAATATGAGACCTTAATGTACCAGTTGATAATTAAAGACCAAGCCACCTAATTTCTTACAATTTAGAAAGAAATTGTGGAGATTCCAGAGTTGGAAAATGAAGAAAATATTCTGGGTTTTAGGAATGTGGACAAAATTACAGATCTTTCAAATCATATGCTAAAAACTTAATAAAAATATATTTTTGCCAGCTGTTTGCAGATTTTGTAAATTACAGCAAATGAGCTTTAAAAGCCATGTGCCAGATGGAGAAAGGCTCATATTTCCTAAAGTGTTAATGAAATTTAGTTATAGCAAGAGAGACACAGGGAAAAAATAATATTAGTATAAGACTGATAATGATTTTGTCAAGCCACAGCTGTCACAATGGACTACTCATCTGTACATATTTGGGCATGCTTCCCACATTTGTTACCACATTTATCATATAATAAAATACTGAAACTGTTTGTTTTTGATGCAAGTCAAGTTTAGTGGAGGTCATTTATTTTATAGATAACAGTTCTAATATAATGTGATATTGTATAACTACAATAGTTCTAAGAAAACATGAATGGTTTTATGGGTAATTTTAAAATTTACATTAATTATAAAGGGTCACCATTTGAAAATATTTCAGGAATTGATATGAAAGAACATATACAAATAATTCTATTCGTTTTGTGATTTCAATGTGTTTTTAAATGCATTAATGATAATTTGAGAAATCAAAGCTTTTACTACACAAAAGTAGAAAATTAGCCATCGATAATATTGATAAATCCTGCAGCTCAAATTACTTCTCATTTTAGTATTACAAAAAGTTGCCTTCACAAACACAGTATCTTTTTGTGTTAGAAATCAATAGGTAAAAATGTCTTCCTGAAACATGAAATAGTGTCCAGTAAAATATGGCACCCTCTTAAATTTCATATATTGTATCAATCAAATAGAGAAAATAATTTTGCAAAGGTGAGAGTGTTCTAGGATGAGCAAGGAAGTTGTCAAATCCTGACACATTTACCAGAATATATTGTTTAAATGTATGCAATATTTAAATGGGTATTCTTCCTTCTCTCAAATATTAAAGGAACGGACATTGTCAAAATTGGCTCCATATCTTCTTTTAGTAAGGCATGCTAAATGAGAGCTTTAGAATTATTTAAATCCACTGGCATGCTTAATTTGAAACAATGTTGTTTGCTTGGGGGACATCCAGAAATTTCAGTTTTAAATAATGATATATTAGCTGCAGGTGTAACAGTACCTATGCACTTATTGCTTCACAGTCCAGCAGTGTTTGTGAGAAAAACTGGTGGATACTGCAGATTAACTATGGACAGCCAAATATTGAGTAAAGTGATGTCTACAACAGCATCAGCTATGCCTGATATGGTGTTAATTCACATTGTGAAGGTAAATTGGTATTTTGTGATGGAAAACCCAGGGCCAATTTTCATTAATGTGAGATGAAACAAAATACACATTTATTGTTCTCCTACAAGGACATTTAAATTTGTGTGTGTGTTGACACCACTCGGTAAGAAGAAACAATTTTGATTTAATTGAAAGCTATTGTTATTATGTTGATGATATAATGCTGATATATATTTTTAACCTGAAGATTAAGCTAAAAATGAATGAAAAGTAATGATTATTTGTATAAATACCCAAGGAAGAGTTACTTTACTGATTATATGGATTAATTTGAATGAAGTACAGGACAAATAGTAAAATTCGTATTTTTTACTTGGGCCAGAGTAACTAGAGACATTCCTCAATCAACCAAAAATAAATTATTGTGCTTTTCCAATTCCAAAATCAGAAGATGATACAGAAAGTTTGCTCTTGTTGTCTGGTTTCTGAAGAAATCGTTTACCCTATCTGGATAGTGTCTTAGTTCCTATCCACAAAGTTGTGAAATAATCTGGAATTAAATGGCAACCTAAACAACACTAGAGTTGCCTGAATTTTA
Source organism: Pongo abelii (assembly GCF_028885655.2). Lineage (NCBI taxonomy): Eukaryota > Metazoa > Chordata > Mammalia > Primates > Hominidae > Pongo > Pongo abelii. Next base: position 29,663,392 of record NC_071989.2, read on the forward strand.
GAGAGCCATTGCTGTGTTGATCATTACAGCAGATAGATTTTAATTTGGCCCCTAATATTCTTCACCTCTTAGTATTTACACTCTCACGCAATCTCTCTTATTTGAGTAAAAGCTGGTTTAGTGACTTGCTCCTTATCAACAGAATACAGCAAAGGAGATGAGATGTGACTTTCTTAATTAGTTTGTACAAAATATGAGTTCTGCCTTGCTATCTTGGCTTCAATAAAGGGAAGAGCCATATATATAAGGTCCACATGGACAAGGAAATGAGAAATTCCCTGAACAACAGCTAGCAAAGAACTGAGGCTCTCATTCTAACACTTCACAAGGAAATGAATCTTGCTAACAACCACATGAGCATAAAAGCAGATTCATTCCCAGTCTAGAGTTCAGTTGAGACCCCAGCCTTGGCTAATACCTGTATTACAGTCTTGTGATAGACAGAAACAGAGAAGCCAGCTAAGGCATACAGACATTCCTGATCCACAGAAATTATAAGAAAACAAATGTGTGTTGTTTTAAGCACCTACATTTGTGACAATTTGTTACATAGCAATAGATCAATAACATAAGACCATGTGTGACCCTTATGCTTAAAAGATATTAGAAGTGTCAGCAATGCCACTTATGCTGGATGGAGCCTTTGGCAAAGGCCTGTAAGTACCAGCTGGTGGTAGTCACTAGAAAATAATCTGAGGCTGCCTTCATGTCTACTCTCCTTGAAAGGCAAATGATGGCCTTTTATTGGGGTTTAATGGAAACTGAAACATTCATATTAGGATTTATATAAGAACAACATTCCAATACAAAGAAAAAGGCACAGAGAAACCCTCTCATCAAATGAAAATGGTTTATTTAAGAATATGCACCAGAATTGACCACAGGCAGTATTGATCATATCTATGAACAGGTAGCTCATAAGTCTTTAGGTCCTGTGTTAAATTCAATTTTAGATGTTAACTAACCCCATAATTTTAAAAAGCTTAGAAGTTCTCTTGTATAATCAGCTATTAGACGACTTCCTAACAGGCAGCATTGCTCAGGATGGAGATTCCGCACTCAGTCCGGAAGGCATCTATATTGCGTCCTGTGATTGCTGCATTTTACTGAAGAAGAAAAATATGTATCTTCTAAATGAGCAGAATTATGAGGGTGCTTCCATTGCCTTAGAAAAAATACACAATAACAATAATAGCAAGGTAAGGGTTTATACAGTTTCTTAGGTAGTAACTGAGAGACTGACAATATGGTAAGGAAATGAGCCTTGGATGACTGGAGGATAAAAGAAACCCTACTGTGATGGTTAAGTTGAGGTGTCAACCTTGCTGGACTAAGGGGTGCATAAATAGCTAGTAAAGCATTGTTTCTGGGTATATCTGTGGGAGTTTCCAGAACAGACTGCCATTTGAAATCAGTGGACTGAGTAAGGAAGATTCACCCTCAATGTGGGAGGCAGCATCCAATCAGCTGAAGACCAAGTAAAATAAAAAGGTAGGAGAAAGGCGAATTCAGTCTCACCTGAATTTGGGACATACTTCTGCCCTTAGACATCGAATCATCAGGCTCTCTGGCCTTTGGACTCTGGGACTTGCACCCACAGCCCCCTGGGATCTCAGGCCTCTGGCCTCCAACTGAAAGTTATACCATCAGCTTACCTGCTTCTGAGGCTTTTGGATTGGACTGAACCAACCTACTAATATCCCTGGATCTTCAAATTCAGACAGCCTATCATGAGACGTCTCAGCTTCCATAATCCCAGGAGCCAATTTTCCTGATAAATTCCCTTTCTTCTATCTATCTATGTATCTATGCATCTATCTATGTTATCTATCTATCTATCTATCTATCTATCTATCTATCTATCTATATGTCTTCTGTCTGTCTTACTGGTTTTTTTTTTCTTTTTTTTTTAAATTATACTTTAAGTTTTAGGGTACATGTGCACAACGTGCAGGTTAGTTACATATGTATACATGTGCCATGTTGGTGTGCTGCACCCATTAACTCGTCATTTAACATTAGATATATCTCCTAATGCTATCCCTCCCCCCTGCCCCCACCCCACAACAGGCCCCAGTGTGTGATGTTCCCCTTCCTGTGTCCATGTGTTCTCATTGTTCAATTTCCACCTATGAGTGAGAACATTCGGTGTTTAGTTTTTATCTCTCTGCAGAACCCTGACTAATACTCATACTTCGGGCAATGTGTTAAGAAGAGGAAATTTCAAAGTAGACATATCAGTATCAACGAAAACAAAACACAAATTCAGTGGCAGCCAGAAACAAACAAGGGGATGCCCCTTATTCACTAAGTGGAAGTGGCCACTTGGCTAAATGAGATACACGGTTATGGAGGAATTCAAACAATGCAAAAGAGAGAAAAAGAGTAATCTCTTTGTTGGCCTCACTATCAAGCATGCACTTTTTCTTGTTGCTGTCTGTGGAACAGTTGCTGAACTATCGAAAACTGCACACCAAGGGTAAAAGCTGGAGCTTAATTCCCCCTAAATATATCTACCCTCTTCTTTTTTAAAAATGTATTTCAATTAAAATTAGTGTTCTCTCCGTTTTAACAGGCATACTTTTGGATTTTTAATTTGTAATTTAAATAACCCTGCATAGTTTAGATGAGAAAAGTGTGTGAAAAGTCCTACTGATATCACTTTTGCTACTACTACTATTACCATTAGCTTAATTAAATATTTGCTGAGTACGGTTTTATTTAATCATTTTCTTGAAATGTTTTTAGTAAAATTTAACAATTTTTTTTAGCGAGTATTATTAATATCCTCATGGCAAGTTAATTACTTTCCTGAGGCACACAGTTGGTAAGTGAATAATGGATAAATATTTTAACCCAGGCAGGTTCCCTTCTGAAAAGACATTCCAAAGCACTTTGTTACACTGGATTTAACAATATCTTAACATAATTCCTCTGCAGGTGGGTCATAGATAATGAAATGTACACTAATGTAAGCTGTTCAAGTATATGAGGTATGATTTTACTTCTAATTTGTTCTGTAGGCAAATGTAGAAATCATTCTCTAGAATTTCCTGGCCTCTGAGGTCATTCCTGAGTACATCCCCTCTCCCCTCAGACACACACAGTCTTCACTAATGATTAAGAATACATTTTCTGATTAAGAATACATTTTCTGTTTCTGATACCTGCTGTGGTATTGAACTCTGGGAGAAAATACTCTATTTTCTTTTTCTTTTTCTTTTTCCATATACTAGAATGTACCCAAAAATATTTCCACAGAACAATTCTGGCATTATCAGCAGGTGGTGACCAGTCAACTTTCCTGTAATGTTTGAATGGCTTATTATGAGAGTGAGAGCATTGATTTTGTTTCTCAGTTTTTATAATAGAATGTGACCTGCACTACAGAAATCATTTTTAACTCATTTTTGGTTATGATTGAGCAGTTGTGTGATAAAGAATTTGGCCTTTGTGCCCAGTTTCTGGGAGGTAACCTCTAAATACTGGGAATCTCTTCAGTGATAGAAGTGTCTTTGTTATTCATGGTGGACTCTTGTGACCACATCTGATGGTTTATGTAGAGGTGCCTCAGGGTGTACCTTTAGATAATTTGTGCTAAAGACATGATTTAAGATGGGGACTGGTCATGCCAGAAAGATCAACCTTGTAAAGCTTAGAGCTTTGAGCCACATTATATCAGCCAGACATCTGGAGAGGGGAAGGAAGCTGAAGGATGAGCTCAATAGCATGCACAGTGATTTAGTCTATCATTCTTAGGTAATGAAAATCCAACAAAAACTCTAGACATGGAAGCTTGAGTGAGCTACCTTGGTTGACAGTGCCGCGTATTGTCATACATCGTGGTTCTAAGAGGGTAATGTGTCCTGACTCCACGGGGAGGAAACAATGAAAGGCCTGTAGTTAGAATCTTCCCAGAATTTGCCATACGTGTCTCTTCCCTTGGCTGATTTTGATCTGTATGATTTTGCTATAATAATAAAACTGTAATCATAACTCTTTGAGTTCTGTGAATTGTTGTAGCAAATTATCAAACCTGAGGAGGTAGTGAGAGCCCCAGAATTTATAGCCGGCTGATCAGAATTGAGGGTGGCCTTGGAGCATGTAGTTGGTGTCTGCAGTGAGGGTGCTCTTGTGGAGAACCACTTCTTCCTTAGGTGTGGACATGTGAAGTTACGTGGATGTCTGTTTTCCTCAAATCCGTATATGGTTTGGTTTGACTGTCACTCTGAATAGAGTCAGGTGTACCCCAAGGAAGAGGTGCTGGGGTTGGCAAAATACCTCTTTATCAATATTCATGTGCCTTGGCACTTCAAAAGGCTTGGGAAAAAAAGTGCTTCGGTGTTTGCAGGATGCTAGAATCACTTGCTGTAAAAATATTTACAGCTGTGCTTCAGTTTCCAGGTCTTTGAAAAGATGTTTCAGTAGTGTGGGTGCTGAGTAGCTTGCATAAAATTTTTGTTGTGAACACCACCTTTTCTGGGCACTGACTCCATTTCCAAGTGTATCATTCCCCACTGTGAGCCAAGTTTACAGCCAAACCAAGGCAGAAAAACACCCTGGAATTCACGTGCAGTTTTCATCCACAGATTCCCAACTCAGGAGTCTGCCTGAACTACAATCCCCAGAATCACTCACTCCTTACCTGACCTCTAGAACTACTTACTGTTCCTCCACTTGCAGGCATCTCAGTGTCATTAATACTCATCTCCTTGCCTTTTGCGTTCCACTTGACACTGACCTCCTCCATCAGGAGAATGAGATCTGTCATTTGGGATACGCATTCTGTCCATTATGCATCAACGTAATTTAGGTCCTTGCTGCCCAGATTGAGTCTTAAGTCTTTCATGCAGTGAATGCACAGAAAATAGAATAAGCTGAAACTTGATTGCTCCATTCTAAATAAAAATGTTTATGAGAAAAATAATAAAGTGGTTTCATCAGTTTTCCTCAAGTAAGAATAATAATTTAAAAGTATTAAATATTACCAACTTGTGTTAGTGAATAAATTACAGTAACACCTTAAAACATAAGGTATACATCGTGGTCTAAGATTTAAAGATATTTAAATTGTTTTTGAGTTTAAACAGTATATAATCTCAGGACCTAACCTTGTTGTCTATAGTCATGTTTTAATTATTTAAAAAATGTATCGGGTAAGTTGTGTAAGATTAAGTTGTATGAGGTTTAACTTTAAGTGATCACTTTTACTTTGAGTAAAATTTCATAAATATATTAATCAGAAAGGAAAGTAAAACTTAGAAGTATGCTAATTGTCTTGTGCTTTGCGAAAAAGATGGAATGAGACCACTTAGAATAGAATGAGGCTTTGTTCTTAATTGCTGTCAGGTGAACGATAAGTTACAATTTTGCACATAAAACAGAAATAACTTCACAGATTTCAAAGAAAAAAATATATTCTAAGGTTCAGAAAAATAAGGAGTTGGTTGTCTTTCCTCTGTTTCAATATAGAGAAATAACAGCCATTGATGCAATGAAATTTTGCTGATGCAGTTCTCCTGCAAGTCAAGAAGCATAAATGATTCAAGGAGTTCCCAGAATATGAAATTCATTTATTCTTCCAAAATTATTTTATATATTTCTATTACCTAGAACTTTTTTGGGCTTGAAATAATAGAAAATAAATGATGTCAGATTAAGCACAATGGATACAGGGTCTCCTCCCAAGCTAGAGACAGAAGAATTAGTGAGCAGGAAGGCCTCAAGCATGCCTGAGAAGCTGGTCTTTAACATGTCTCCTTCTCTTATTTTGCTGGTCGCCTGCTCCATTATTCTTCCTCTGGATGGGCAACTGAATTTATATGGCAAAAGAGCCTACTCAGAGTCCATGAGTTTACAAGTTAAACATCCAAAGAACATGGGAAAAGTGATTCTAACATCAGTTGAATATTCTGTGGGAAGAAGTTCTGACTGTTGTAATTTAGAATAGGTACCCACTCCTTGTCCAGTTAGGTGCAACTGACGGATTGAGTAGAATCTCTCTGCAAATAAAATGTTCTGATCCTACCACTATACGAATGTTAGAAGCTGAACTCATACTCACTCTTTGAGGGAACTTCTGATAATTATGCCTTAGTATTGTATTATTATATGTATATAATTAGTAAATAAGTAACTATTATTTCATTGTAAGTAGAGTCAAGTGATTAATTCAATTTTCACTTTTCATATTTTAGCTATGTTGCCTCCAACCATCAATAAGTGATAACAAACAAAGGGGATTTCCAGTTAATTTTGTATAATCATAGATTCCTATGGGGAAGCCAGAGTTCTTGCATGTTCTTTCTGTAATATGATTTCATTGAACCCTTTCTTCCTTGTAGCTCATTCTCTTCACATAATTTCCATCTGTGTCATCAGCTTATTTTCTTTCTCTTAGGATTAAAAATTTTTTTAATAACAGGCTCCCAATTCCTCACAGCAACACACATAAAATAAAGACAGAAGAGGAGGTGAAGCAATCCCTAATAAAACAAAACATATTTGTTTTTACCTTTTCATCACAATGTGTTGACAGGCTAGATGAATTAAAGTGTGCATTGGGGGAAGGGAAAGCTGCATTTTAGGCATTTTTCTAGATATTAACATTTAACATTTAGTTTCACTTCATTCTGTAAATATGTATAATTCCCATGCATATAAATACATTGGATTTCATTTCATAGGTTTTCATTACGAGGCCAATTTGTAAATGTAACCAATAAGCATTCAAATGATTGCTGAGATACTGAATTTTTTTAATTAATCATGTATGTTGAGGAATTCCGATTTTTTTCTGTAGTTAGAATAGCTCTCCACAATATTAACTAACTAACTAATTAAAAAATAAATAAAACAATCTTTCAGTGGCTTAACAAAACAGAAATTTATTTCTCAACCATTTAACTGATATATGTAAGCATTCCTATCTAACGTGGGATTGTTTGCTGTCTATACTGATTCAGGAACCAAGTTGCTTCCAGAGTATAGTTCTACAATCCACTCGATATTTACAATTCTCTGCCCTCATTCCTCAATAGGAAAAAGATGCCTCCCTGGTCAACCTTCCTGGAAAGTACACCTATCATTACTGCTTAGATTTTGTTGGAGAGAAATCACACTACCATCAAAGACAATGGGTCAAAGAGAATGCCATCCTGAGCTGAGAAGCCATCTTCCCAATGACATCCATGTAATGTGAAAGGGAAAAACATACTGTTATTGAAGAACTTATCAGCTATGACACATCATCCACACAAATACTCAGGAAAGTTAAAAGAAAATTTCACCTTGGACACAGTTGACATACTTCAGTCTTGTACAAAACTTAGAACTAACTAAGTCTGAAATATGACTTTAAACTCTCTCTGAGGTGAAGTTGTAATACAGTGAGAATGATAATATATAGTACATTAGGATTTACTTACTCCTGCATTGTTCTGGTCTATAGACTGCCACACATATCAGATGCACATGACTAACACATATATCTTCATTTTGCTATTATTTGTGGTGACCTAATACAGGATTTACTATAAAAGTATAATAATGCAGTGGCAATATACTAATAAATCAATGCAGTTGATATACAAGTGCTGCTTATAAGTTATTGTGTATTCATCAAACCCACAGAATTTGCAAATAAAATAATCTATTATATAGTCTACAGCTTGTGAAACTAAAATTGTTTAAATTTAAGTGCAAATTCATTAAAACTTCATTTAAACAAGCAGTATTTCATATATAATAACATATATTATAGAGATCTTTGCTCAATTCCATATGAACACATTTCTACTCTGACTTTATAATTTTAATGTTCTGATGTTTTTATATTTATATTCTTATATATTTGTTCTTATATCATGCCTTGTTATTACTATGTTTACTGTTGTTGAATTTACTAAATCTTTTAACTGGGCTTATTTCAGTAGAAATACTTTTAGTTAATTGCAACTCACTAAGATTTTGGCTTCCAAACTACAGTATGGAAAATGGTAAATAGAATGCTAGGGAGTGACATAGTAAAAACTCATTAAAAATGCTAATTAGCAAGCTGAATCGTTCTGACATACGCACTTTACTAATCCACTAGCTAAATACATCATAAAAATGAGACCATATTGCAAGTGAGCAAATATCCAAAGAAAGGCCTTTTTGAATTTCCAGATTACTTTCAATTAACTGAATGCTGAATAGAGTATGAAATGCTGTGTTATCAGAATTTTAATAGAAGTCCCTAAATGAGCCTTAGAGTCTAATCATACTATTTCCTTAACTTATTTAGAGCATTCTTGATGAATCCTGTGTTCACTCTCACTCTTCCCCTTCCCCTCTTCAACCACTTAACCATTTTTACAGATTTTGGTACATTTATAATAACATTTTTCACATTTCATCTTCCATTACATTTATATACAAATATTATCAATTCTACTAGATAGAAAGCTCTGTGAAGTCAAGATTAAATTCTGTCTTCTTAGTTACCTATTAATGCCCTGTTGAGTTTGAGCTTGTATAGATACAGTGCTATAGTATCTATACTGTGTGTGTTGAGTTTATATAGATATTGTACTAGGCCTTGGAAAACTAGTTCTGGAAGTTGGAGATGGTATCTGACTAACAGTCTAGTTAAACACAGTTCTCTCCTTCTATTTTCATTACTTCTGTATGTATGAATGTGTGTGTGTGTGTGTAATTATATTCTTCTAAAATACAATAAGTAGATTTCTTTATATCCAGTTAAAAACATTGACACAAAGTGGGGATTACGTGTTCCCTAAAGTCTAGTTTTAATAAGCCTCAAGGACTCACTGATCGTCATTTCTTTTTATGCATGATGCTTTAAATTACCAATGCATATTTTAAAGACTGATTTTGGATACTTTCTAGCTCCTCCTTAAATGGAAATTCCAATTTTTTTATTTTTTCAGAGACATGAATTTCTCTTAGGTTTTCACCACTTTAACATATTTTTCAAAGCATTCTCTACTGACGATTCTGATCTGTACTCTGCACTTTAATGATCCTTGTATACACATTTGCTTACATAAGTTTCTTACTTCCAACTTTGTTGATTTGTCACTTCTGCCTCCCCCTAAATTTTCTTGATTAGTTAGAACTTATAAGAAGTTTTTCTACATTGTTGGTTTTTCCTCCCAAAACTTCAGTTTCGGCTTGCTTGTTTATTCTTCTCTCTCTTGCTACCTCTCTCTCTTCCTCTATTGCTTCATATTCCTATTCATATATTTATTTTTCTTTACATTTTCTTTTAGTTTATGTTGTCATTTTGACTAATGATTTTTATATACTTACTTCTACATAAATACCTTAAAGCCTAGGACATTGTACTGAATATGTTTTGGTTTGCTACATGCCACAGTTCTGATTTCGGATTACTGCATTTGGAGTCTAAATATCTTATAGTTCTAATTTGTTAGAGGGCTAATATTTCTTCTGTGTTTATGGTTCCACAGGAAACATCTTTCATGATAAGAAAAATTCATAAAATTTTCCCTTCACTTTCCTTACTCATCTCTCCCTTAGAGGCTGAGTGTGTTCACTGATTGCTCTCTGCTATCTACTGGTCCAGTTTTCCTCATAGTAATGTATTAATCTATAAGAAGCCTGAAGGCTTGTCGCGGTGGCTCACGCCTGTAATCCCATCACTTTGGGAGGCCAAGGCGGGTGGAGCATGAGGTCAGGAGATCGAGACCATCCTGGCCAACATGATGAAACTCCATCTCTACTAACAATACAAAAATTAGCTGGGCATGGTGGCACGTGCCTGTAATCCCAGCTACTTGGGAGGCTGAGGCAGGAGAATTGCTTGAACCAGGGAATCGGAGGTTGTGGTGAGCCGAGATCGCGCCACTGCACTCCAGCCTGTTGACAAGAGCAAGACTCCATCTCAAAAAACAACAACAAAAAAAGGAGCCTGAAAGTACCAGAGATTCTCCTTGTTTTGTTGACTCTTTCCTAAATTGATATGAAGCAATAATCCTAGTTAGGTAAGAATGTGCTACTCTCCTCAATATTTTCCAGGTTGAGAATCTCATTGTTTAGGCTGGAAAGATGGCAATTCATAGATCATTAGTCTTTTGGCTCCTGCTGCTATAACAAAATACTTGAGCAATTTATCAACAACAGAAATCCATTTTCTCAAAATTGTAGAGGTTGGGAAGTACAAATTCAAAGAGCTGGCAGACTCAGTGTCTGGTGAAGTTTTGATCTTTGCTTCCAAGATGGAACTTGGTTGCTGTGCTCTCAGATGTCAAAAAGTGGAAGGGGCGAAAGGGTCTGGCCAGTTCCCTCAAGCCCTGATAATAATCACCACCTAAAAGCCCCAAGTCTTAATACTGTTACATTGAGTCTGAGACTCCAACATATGAATTGTGAGCAGACACATACATTCAAACCATAGCAGGAGGGGAAAAAGTATATAACAGAATAGTACCTTAAAATTTTAACTTTTTAGTGAATTGGTCTGAAACCTTGAAGAAGAAAAATAACAGACATGGAGCAATCTAAAGTCGTCCAAGTGGGTGGCTTCAAATTTTAATTTTAGTAAATACAGTCCAGGCAAGGTTTTGACAGCAGCAGTTCACTGAAGATTACTCTTGTTTTATCTAAATCATAGAGTTTATTTAGTAGGGAGAAGACTGATGTTTAATAGGTTACTGGCAAGCCTGGTAACTAAAACTATGATATCCTTTGCAACTGACCTTTATAATTTATATAAGTTTATTTTTATTAAGCTGGCATGGCAGAAGCAAGGATATATAGAGAAGAAAAGAGTCTTTTAGAATACTAGTATTTTATATATTGAGGACTAGAAGTATGCATTGAAAATTTAGCCTAATTGTTTAAGAAGGTCTGAAGACTTAAATTTACTCTGAAAAGAACTAAGTTCCAAATGGACTGCAGGACATGCTGTGTGCACTTTTTCCTCTGCAGTATTGAATGACATGCCTTAAACTTCCTTCCATTGAGTTTTGTTCTGTTTTTAGATCATCAGGGAAATTATAGAAGGGTGTATCACTACTATTCATGTAAACTACCCCTGGACATAATTGGAAACTGGAACCTAATTAAAAGAAGTCCCAACATTGTTACACTATGCTAATTACAGAATCTCTCTGTACAACCACCCATTGTTCTGACAACCTTTCTCTGACTCTCACCCAACTCAAGTCCTTTAATCTTGTTTACTCTGCCTAAATTCATGTTTTATCATAATAATTAATCTGCAGACATGCTCAATTCCTTTCCCCTTCCTTGCTGTTTTACCTGCTTACCAGGAGCAAAACCCTACTTAAATACAATTCTTTACATTTTCATGCAACTGAAGAAACTGGAAAAAAAAATACTTTTCTGACTGCTCTCATGAAATTCTTGAGCATGTACCTCAGGTAGGATTTTACTGAACAAAAATCATACAGCATTATTCAATTCTAAATAGCCATTTCATATTTTTTCTTATCTTCTCAAATATCTAATACATTCTCCAATTGTACTATTTACTGTTGCACTGGACACTTTAAAGCAATCAGAAGAAAATTTCCACAATGAATTTTTGTGTGGTCACTGTCAGTACTAAAATATACCTCTTTAAGGTTTCACAATCTATAGTCAAACACAGTCTAATGCTTAACCAATCTATCTTCAAACATTCTAATGCTTAACCAACAGATAAAAATGTTACAAGGGAAAACCTTTAATACATTTTCTCTTTCCTGGCATACTTCTAAAGTCGTTTATTTGATTTCTATATATATAATATAAATCCCAGATCATATCAAAAACTATTTTTAAAATATCTTTTATTTTGCATATATATTATCATTACTCTTTTCCCCCAGTTTTTGTAAAAGCCTGTTTCTATCAGATACCATTTCTCTGGTTTAAAAGAAAAAATATTAAAAAGCATGTTTTTGTATTTTATTTCCTCTACAGCAGATCTGTTTAAGAAAAATTTTTCAGCTTGCCTAAAGATGTATTTATTTTGACTTGGTTTATGAAAGACATTTTCACTAAAATTCTAGGCTGACAGTTGTTTTTTTCATAATTGTTATTATATCATGTCATTGTTTTCTGAGCTCTATTGTTCATTTGCTGCAGTGCAGAGATCTGTCATTTTCATTGCATTTCTCCTTATACTGTTTTATTTTCTCCATCTAATGGCTTTTAAATGTTATATATTTTTTTCAATTTGAATAGAGTGTGCATAGGTGTGCTTTTTTCTGCACATATTCTGGTAGGAATGCGCTGAACTCTTTGAATATCTGGGTTGATATCATTAATCAATTAAAATACTATAAAACATCATTTCTCAAATATTTTTAACACCAATTCATTATATTTTATATTTTATCTGGGACTCCAATAATATGTATATTAGACTGTGCGGTATTGTCTCACAAATTTCAGATTATTCATCATCTTCTTCTTTATATATTCTTTTTCCCTTTTGTAATTCAAACTATGTATTTTCTACCTGTTTTCAACATTATTTATTATTATCTCTGCTAATGAGTCAACAATCAATGTATCTATAATATAACACTTTTAGTTTCTTGGGTTTTTTTCTTTCTTTTTTTTTTTTTGAGACCGAGTCTCTCTCTCTTGCCCAGCGGCGCAATCTGGACTCACTGCAACCTCTGCCTCCTGGGTTCAGGTAACTCTCCTGCTTCAGCCTCCTGAGTAGCTGGGACTATACGCACATGCCACCACACCCGGCTAATTTTTTGTATTTTTTGTAGAGACGGGGTTTCACCGTGTTAGCCAGGATGGTCTTGATCTCCTGACCTCGTGACGTAGCCGCCTCAGCCTCCCAAAGTGCTGGGATTACAGGCATGAGCCACTGCACCCAGCCAACACTTTTAGTTTTGATAATTTTCATTTTGCTTTTATTATTTTTAAATGTCACTTTTTCCCCTGTATGTAATGAATATTCATTCCCTTTATTGACTAGGTTTCTTAATGTATTTATCTTATTTTAAGTCTATCTGTAGTAATTCTAGAATTTGTTATCTCTCACTCTTGTTCTATTGACAGTTTTCTTTCTTGATGATGTACCGTATAGTGCCTTATTCCTTTGTGCTTTGTAATCTTTTGCTTAACTGGATGCCAGACATTTTGGTCATATAGTCTTACAAATGAAAGTAGGTTACATTTGTCCACAGAAAATTGTAGGCTTTCTCTTCTGTCAAGTTGAGAACTTTTGAGGTAATCAAGGCTGCATTGAAACAGCTTTGTTTATTATTATTTTGCTTTTGTGGGGTTCAATTAATTGTGTACTTCAGGTTTTTTTGTGTTCAGGACCAGAAGCTTCTATTTTTCAAAAAGCCATATTTCAATGAGCTTTTTCGGCTTTTAGCCTTCAGCTAGCCTGAGGCAACTGCAACCCAAGAGAGATCTCTCCCAACTTTCTTGCCTCTCATCCAGATGCAGGTATTCAGTGTTTAATACTCACTGTAAGACTAGGAGAGACTTTTTCCACAGTCATTAGTGAGCCACAGACTCCGTCAACTCTCCTGTGTGTATTGAGCATAGACTTATCCACTATTTCCCCAACTGTAAAGGGTGGCTGCCTTGGACACAGTTAAAGCCTGAGGTACTTATAGTGTTCATCTCAGTTTTCCAAACTTACCCTAATATTTCTGCAGGCCTGATACATCTATACCACACAGGGTAGTATCTCCAGGTGTTTTGCTTTGCCTACAATCTGTCTGTGAATATATCCTGTCTTTAAATCTATGCCTGTAGTGAGTGCTCCTTCTTATGCTAGCCATCATTTTGCCTTTAAAAGAGTCATAAAAAGAATTCTCATTTTCTGTCTTCTTACCCAGGTCTGTTCTTTTTACATCTATTGCTCTATAAGGATAAAAGCAACTATAAGCCTCTTTGTGGGCAAGAGGTATTTATCAAATTGTACTTTAGTTCATTGGGTATTTTTGTGACATGAGTTCTTATATGCTTTTAAAAATTTGTTGGTTTTCTACTTACTTATTATTGTTAGAGAGGATTCATAATTATCTTCCACGTGATAGGTAGAAGCAGCTTTTCTCTGCTTAAATTGCAATAAAATCCTTGGAATTATGTTGGAATGCACTAATTTGTCTCTACTTGACGTTTCAAATCCTTAATAGTATGTATTATTTAGATCTTATCCAAGATTTCTAATTTGTAAAATTTTTAAAATACTTAGAACTGACTCGTAATAGCTGTACATATTTTTGTTTCATAATTTTTGTCTATATATTTTAAAATAAAGATCTTAATTTTATTCCTGTATATATCTTGAATATTCTTAGTATATTTCATGTTTTTAAGTAACATTTTTTCTGTTGTGAATTTGTATTTTAATTATAGAATGTATTGGTTATCTTTCTTAGGTTTATCACCTAATTTTAGATTTTTTTTTGTTATTTTGGACTTCTCTTTCTTTTGCATACTCTTGTGCTCTCTCTCTCTCTCTCATCCCTGCTTTTCCCTCCTTTCTCCCTATGATTCTCTCTCTTAAATTTGACCTGTGAGGCTTGATCCAGGTTCTCATCTATGTATGGAATGGGTTTAGTCCATGTTTTGCTGCAGGAGTCAAATTTTTGCCATCTGCCTATGGAACTAAAACTCCTTTAGACAATAGGATAAATATGTTCACTTATTTTTTTATTGTTGCTCTCTTTTCATGTTGATTTATTGGTGGTGGTTTTAATTTTAGTTGTAGATGTGTATTCATTTTATAAGCCCAGTTTTGTAACTTTTGTTTTGCCTACTGTCCATTAATGTATTTGCAGCAAATGTGATTGTTGATGTGTAAATTCACTGTACCACCTTGGCTGTACAAACCACCCCTCTATTTTTAACTTTTTTTTTTTTTTCAAGAAGCTCAACACAGATTTCCTAGCACAGTTTGTTATCAATAGTGTTAAAAATACATATATATGATAATCACAGAGCCCAAACCTAATGCTATAATGTTGTAGAAAGGCCAAGGTTCATGGAAAAGCAGAGTAAATGAATGCTGATTACACAATGTGTTTGCTCTTCTCTTTGCCTTTCTCTTCACTATGGCAGTAAGCAAGAGAATATGAAAAAAAAAATACTAGTTAACCTCTTTAACTTATATTAGCCTTTTTGCCTTCATGCTACTACTTAGTGTCTCCTGGATAATTTAGAAAACTTCTGCTTAATAACTATAGTGAAACTGGCTTTATAATTTCCTGAGGCTTCCATTAGGTGGAGGCAGCAATTTAGAAACTCTCATGGATAACATAAAACAGCTAAGTGCTGGTGTAAGACATTAAAACACAAAAGGCTTAAGCTGAAAAAAAAGGGCTTTAAACTAAAGCTTATAAAATATTGGTGGACTTTTCAAGTTTATATTCAAATAGTTAATGGCAGGGACTGTCTTCTCACTTCCATCAAATTTTGCTTCAAATTTCCCTTAATGTGTAGTCCTTCAGTAGCCTGAAATTCTAGCCAAAAGCCCTTTACTATTTGAGTACAATTTCCTAATCTTTGTAATTTAACTGTTTGAATAATTTTATACGTCCTTTAGACTCCAAAAAGAGATTGCAAGCCACAGGACATGCTTTGTTTTAAACCAGCAGCTTAGTCTTTCTGGCTCTCTGAGACGCGACGGGCACTGATATTGCAAGCTGGCTTAATGAATGAAGCCTTTGAATGAATATCCAGAAGAAGCTAGGAAGTTTTTGTTAAAGTATCTGCTTTTGCTTTTTGAATCTCATTTGCTGCTGTTTTGGCTGTTTAATATTTCTGAGATCTGTGTGACAATGATCCTGACTTTCCTGAACCAGTAAAAGAAATTCATTTCTTATAATGAGAATATTTGTTTCTACCTAGGATTGCTAAAGTCCTATTGCATGCTTTAAGATGCCTTGCATTTGGTGAATTGAAGCCTGATATGTCAACATATTCTCTGTAAACAAGCAGTACAGAGGGCAAAGAAACACTTATCAAGCACCACAGCTAGGACAAAAAGAATTATTTTGACAGTAAATGGACTTGCAGCTTAAGTAAGCGCCTTAATATTGGGATGGTATTAACTCTACAAAATTGTTTCTAAGCAAAGGTGACCAGATGTCCTAATTTGACTGATTAACTTGTTTGCTTAGTTAAATACCCTTGTAACTTGATTGTTTATAAATGTTTGCCTACTCTTATTTTTATCAATCTGCTAAGTGCTATGCATAGAAAAGTATATATTTGAAATTAACTATTTTTCATTACAATATTCTAGCTTATGTGCTTATTTTTCACAAACTATTTATCTAGTAATCACCATGAAATCAAATGGTTATTTGTAGTGGGATGGTTCTAAAAATATTAATGTGATATTTTATTTCTGATAGTATTTAATAAGACAAGTCCTAAATTTAAAACCATGTATTTCTTTATAGACAAATCTTTCTCTTTACTCACCAACTCTTTTTACTCTTTTGTAGTAGAACTTTTTGTCACTATTTTATTAGCCCAGATTGTGAGCAAAGACACATTAAAATGAATAGAGAAGCTGATGTTGCAATTGCTAAACTGATTAAAATAACTGAATAATGATTTTAATTTACTCATTTTGGTTAAACCAAAAATACTTGTCTCTACCATTAAAAAAATCCAAAAGTGCATGTTTTGGAGCATGTTAATGAAATATATAATTTTTAAAATAAACAACATCAACAGCTGTCAAAAATTAAAGCAATAAAAATATAGATTTCATCTCTTGGCAGTGTAAAGTTTTCATGTTAGTTGAATAGTAAATGTTACTCTTTCAAATTAAGATGTCTCTACCAAATGGGGCATTTAATAAGAACTGACAATTTGGATCCATATTTATTGTTCTGTGCCCATATTAAATTGAGAAATACAGAGGTGTACACATATTAAAAATGTACACTATATGATTCCCAATTTAAGAAAAACTAAAGACAAACTATAAAATACATAGATCAACCACATGTTTTATTCATATTACTTAGCATACTTCAGATGCAGTTTCAAAATTCTACACTATTTGTGTCATGTTAATAAACCATACTATCTTGAATAATCATGAAGTAAAATAAATTGAAATAATTCAATTAGTAAGGTAAGTGTGTATTTAATTAAGTCAATTGCAAGCATAATAAAGAAAAACAATTAAAAAATCACAATTTTTATTCAGTTAGAGGTTGTAGTATTTGTCCCCAAAGGAAAATTAATCTATTCATAGTTGCCTTAATATTGAGGATAGTATTCTCAAACATTTTTAGGTGTACTAACTATGCCTTTTCGTTTATCTAATTTAAAGTTATCAAATTTACAGCATATGTACTTTGGAATATAAACTCTCCTTCTATAATACAATCCAAAAAACAAAGACTTATTTCTGAAATATACTATTAGAAATAAGTCATATTGGCAGGGCACGGTGGCTCACGCCTTAATCCCAGCACTTTGGGAGGCCGAGGCCGGCGGATCAGGAGGTCAGGAAATTGAGACCACCCTGAGTAACACGGTGAAACCCCGTCTGTACAAAAAATACAAAAAATTAGCCGGGTGTGGTGGCATGCGCCTATAGTCCCAGCTACTCCGGAGGCTGAAGCAGGAGAATCACTGGAACCTGGTAGGCGAAGGTTGGAGTGAGCTGAGATAGCGCCCCTGCACTCCAGCCTGGGAGACAGAGAGAGACTCCCAGTCTTAAAAAAAAAAAAAAAAAAAAAAAAGTCATTTAAAAAAAAAAGCAGTAAGTGAAAAAGTAACTATATAATATATTACTCTCTGAACTATGTAACAAAAATATTTCTCTCTACAAAATACTATTATTCCTATAATCCATTTATTTCTATATACCATGTTTGTGTCACTATAGGTTGGTGTGTATCAAATTGTGACTAAACCAAAAGAAGCAAATCTGGAAACTGAAGTACCAATACGTGAAAAGAGTTCTTTTGGTATTGGGAGTGCCAGGTATTTTTGCCATTACATTTTACTTAGCAGTAATATCTGGCTTTTTCTACTGAGCACGTGCTACTATAGAAATTTAAAGGGGTTATTTCTAATTTGGGAGAAAAATAGAACAAATAGCTTTTAATCTTATAAATAATCTGCTCATTGAAATGTCTTATTTAATCCAGATCTGTGCAAAATGAACTTAAAACTAATTTTTAAAGCAGTTGGAAAGCATTATTTAACAAAACAGGTATCTGTCATAAATTTAGGTCTATTTGTGCACATTTTCTAAATTTTAAAATATAAATCAAATCTTTACAAATTAAATCATGTTTCGTTCTTGATTTATGTTACTCTTTTAGAGTTGCTTTCCCTTTACTTATTGGTATAAAGTTGGAGATAGATATTAACATCTTGACTGTTTCTCTTGCAGTTGTCTTTGTTCATGAAATACTTCTTCGTAATAGACAGCATGCAGCCGTCTTCAAGAGGTGAGAATTTTACTTACCGGCTTAAACAGAAGTGTTATCTCAAGATAACATAATATCTGGAGGCATGTGGCTGCTACTGTTTGGTGAGTAATTCAGAGTAAAAGGGACAACATTGCTTGAGATTTCTTTGGCCTTTTCTATAAGATCTATCCTGTAACTTCAGTCATCGTAATCATATTCAACAAAGAAGAGAGAAAAAGATGGCAGAAAAATCACTCTCTTGGAAAGGAGAGTAAAAGTTTTCGTTGAGTCCGGGCACGGTGGCTCACGCCTGTAATCCCAGCACTTTGGGAGGCCTAGGCGGGCGGATCACGAGGTCAGGAGATCCAGACCATTCTGGCTAACATGGCGAAACCCCCTCTCTACTAAAAATACAAACAAATTAGCCCGGCGTGGTGGCCGGCGCCTGTAGTCCCAGCTACTCCGGAGGCTGAGGCAGGACAATGGCGTGAACCCGGGAGGCAGAGCTTGCAGTGAGCCGAGATCACTCCACTGCACTCCAGCCTGGGCAACAGAGCAAGACTCCGTCTCAGAAAAAAAAAAAAAAAAAGTTTTCGTTGGAGATTCCCAGTGGAGTTCTTCTCTAGTCTTCTCTAATATAAATTATTTCAGTGGTCATTTCTAGCAACACTGGAGAGTAGGCACAGGTATTTGGCTTCTCCAATTTCTGGAGTGAATTTGATAAGGGAGGAGTTATTTGGGAATGGGTGTTGGGTTAACCAACTATTTTTCTGTCTCTGAAATTTTGCTTGACTCTGGCTTTTGTTCATCACTTCTCATGTGATACAACATTCACGTTCATACACACTCATCTACCTAAATGTTACCTTTTCCCAAAACTATATCTATACTTCATCTCTAAGTTCCATATTCATACTCACATGCAGTATCGACCTGCTTCTCCCTCCTGGTATATATTAAATATATTAGACAACTCAATGTGCACCGTTTTGAAAGCCTGCCAAAAATCAAGCATCCCCTGACAGACATATAACACAGCAATAACAACAACCCACACAGGCACTAAACCCAACACACGTGAATTTTTAAGGGACATCAGTGCTAGAAATTCAGGCCGTGGCATTAACCTTCCCTCACCCCTTTTCTCTATCATGATGTGCTTAGAAAATCTCTAGAGCTATTAGAATGTGCTCGAATGCAGACAACTTGAAGGCAGTAAATCTTGTTTCTCTCTGAATCTTTGCAGCCTAGAGGTTTACATAGCCTGCAATAGACACTTTACAGAATGTTTGCTGAACATCAAGAGATTTATGATTGGTATACATTCAGTGGTCTCATTTTTCCCAATAGAAAAGACCTATATATTATAACAGACCTGATAATTTCCAAAGCTTTATAAGGCATTGTTTGCTTTCTTAGAAAACAAATGACATTGAAAATTTTTGACTTAAATTTGGCTTATTGAAAAAACAATACATCGCTTTTGAGTTTCCTGTGAGGAATTACTTTTGAAATTGTGACGGCTTGCAGCATAATATTGCCACCAAATTAATTTTTAAAATCTACTACTTAAACCATTTTATTGTATCAATGGTTTTAACATTGACAAATTATTTATGCCCTACTCAATGTTCTAATAAAAATCAGAAGTTTACTCTGCACTTCATCGAAGCAGCATCAAAATGTGCTCAAAATAATCTGTGATCTTCCCCAACCCCGTGCCTGAAAGTATGTGTGTTGTGGGTAGGGAAATATTTTAAGAGTTTAAATGAATGTTGGCAATATCTTAAGATTGATAACTCTTATTTTGTATATTGAATGAAGACTCTAAGATTGATATGCCTCTTGGCATAATATTGCAGAAAAAATTTTGCCTTGGAACTTAAACTTTCAATATTAGGTTAGTTCAAAGAAGCAAGTCACCTCTGACTTTGAAAGGAATACAAAATGTAAGACTTGCATTTGCCAAATGAAAACCACTTTATTATTTGTGTGTGGTCATTGACTCTGTGGTCATACCGTCAAAACTTTCAGATAGATATTTGCGATGTCACATAATTGTTTTCATTTATGAGGTCTGTAAACAGGATCCAAATTTTTGTGGTTCAATATGTTATGTAAGTATGAAATTAGATATATTTTAGGTGATTTTCATTTCCTAAATGAAAGACATCAATCCCCTTTAGGTTGTTGATCTTGATGTTTTACTAGTGTTTTGGACTGAATAATTTCTCTCAAAAATGCATCTGTGGATGCCCTAATGCTCAATGTGAAAACATTTGAAGACAGGGCCCTTAAGGAGGTAATTAATGTTAAATTATGTGGAAAAGGTGGCTCAGCACTTTGGGAGGCCGAGGCAGGGGGATCACCTCAGTTCAAGAGTTCAAGGCCAGCCTGGCCAACATGGTGAAACTCTGTCTCTACTAAAAATACAAAAACTAGCTAGGCATGGTGGCACACTCCTATAATCCCAGCTACTCAGGAGGCTGAGGCAGAAGGATGGCTTGAACCCAGGAGTCGGAGGTTGCAGTGAGCCAAGATTGAGCCACTGCACTCCAGCTTGGGTGATAGAGTGAGACTCTGTCTCAAAAAAAAAAAAAAAAAGAAAGAAAGAAAAGTAAAGAAAAAATTGGGGCCCTAATCCAATGTGACTGATGTCCTTTTAAAATGAAGGAGAGGCATAAAAGCTCACTCTCTCTGCTGGAGCACAGAGGAAAGGCCATATAAACACACAGGGAGAAGGCCACCATCTGCGAGCAGAGGAGTGGGGCCTCACCAGAAACCAACCCTGCTGGCACCTTGATCCTGGAATTCCAGCCTCAGAACTCAGAGAAAATAAATTTCTGTGATTTATTCCACCAAGTTTGTGTGATTTTGTTATGGCAGTTTGAGCAGACTAATACAATTTGTGAATCAATTTTCCATTAACCTTACCTAATAAATGGTATGTTGTGCTTTTCCATGAGACAGCAGAAGACCTAAGAATTGAGTGCACACCGTTATGATGTAAAGAAATTAGCATTGAAACTGCAATTTATGTGGCAGGTTTTTTTTTTTTTTTTGAGACAGAGTTTCGCTGTCACCCAGGCTGGAGTCCAGAGTCACGATCTCGGCTCACTGCAAGCTCCACCTCCCAGGTTCATGCCATTCTCCTGCCTCAGCCTCCAGAGTAGCTGGGACTACAGGTGCCTGCTACCACGCCTGGCTAATTTTGTATTTTTAGTAGAGATGGGATTTCTCCATGTTGATCAGGCTGGTCTCAAACTCCCGACCTCAGTTGATCCACCCACCTCGGTTCCCAAAGTGCTGGGATTACAGGAGTGAGTCACTGCACCTGACCTTATGTGGCAGTTTTAATGGATTGCCAAATTATGGGGTAAAAATTACTGGATCTGAATATTTTAATTCATGATTATAGTTAGAATCTGCATCAGGAGACAGTAATATAAATTTAATTCCCAGAATCAAATTTTATTTTTAATTTGTTTACTGCAAGTTCATTTTCATACAAAGAATACAGAAAGACTAAATATATCAGTCATTTTTTTCATAGTTGAGGGGCTTTTCTTTTGTGAAATAGAGATTGATAGTGTTTGTTATATAATTTTAATGTAAATTTTAATAGACTTGATTATTAAATTACTATTTTGTACAATCATAAACCTACAGTTAATCTCTATATAAAATGAATTTAAAAATAAATAATTTGGATATCTTTATTGACTTTTCCCCTCATTTATAGAATAGTATATTTTAATTATATTGATTAACAAAAACAAAGACACATAAGTAGAACAAGTTAAAAATCCCCAGCAAATCTACATAGTAGGACAATAAGGGACTTAAAAATATTCCACTGAGAAAAGAATATTAAGAATTTGCTACATTTTTATCTATGTGGGAAATTACTTTAGGTGCCTTTTTATGGTTATTACTATTGCTTGAAAATAAAAAGACTTAAAGAAATACGACAATTATAGTAGGTGCTGGAATTTTAGTAAATTTTCTGGCACCGATTCCAGGCTCTACTTTGTTTACGGCTTTGGGAAATTTATTTAACCTGTCTGAGCTTCAGTTTCTTCCACTGAAAAAAAGAAAATAATTATGGCACTCACTTTCTTTCCTTTTTTTTTTTAATTATACTTTAAGTTTTAGGGTACATGTGCAGAACGTACACGTTTGTTACATATGTATACATGTGCCATGTTGGTGTGCTGCACCCATTAACTCCTCATTTACATTAGGTATATCTCCTAATGCTATCCCTCTCCCTTCCCCCCACCCCACAACAGGCCCTGGGGTGTGATGTTCCCCTTCCTGTGTCTATGTGTTCTCATTGTTCAATTCCCACCTATGACTGAGAACATACGGTGTTTGGTTTTTTGTCCTTGTGATAGTTTGCTGAGAATGATGGTGTCCAGCTTCATCCATGTCCCTATAAAAGACATGAACTCATCATTTTTTATGGCTGCATAGTATTCCATGGTGTATATGTGTATGGTACTCACTTTCTGAGGTTGGTTTAAAAATTGCATGAGATAATATATAAAAAATGCTTTGCATAGTGGACAGCACTTAATAGACACTAAGTGAACACTGGCTATATAATAATGTAAGAAGATATTTATAATCCATTTTTCTTTGATATTCAAAATAAACTTTAACATGTTTATGTCAGGCAAATAGAATTATACCAATTTAACATAATATACATTTCAGAGAGAAGTCTAGCTCATTCACCCACTTATAATCATCTGAGTATTTGAACTTTTTGCCCTAACAAAAAGCATTTTACCTATGAAAATAAGAGTTTACAACACCTTTCTGATATGTGTAGAGGAAAGAGTTTGCTTATTTTCTACCAATATGATAAATGTTTCCAAGATGCAGTTTCTGTATAATACAGAATCATTGAAGTAATCAGTCAATTATCAGTTTATCTTGATATCAATTTGTTTTCTCTTTCTCATGTTCCCTCTCTCTCTCTTTCTCTTTCTCTGTCTCTCCCTCAGCTAAAATAGCATCCTCCAGGATAAACAGGTGAAGAATCACAGAGCAATTTAAAAATTATTACAAGATACATAAAATCGTATATTATGAAAGGAAACACTCAAGTGAAAATGCCATTTATACTCTAATAATGTAGTCTTACTTTGTATCTTGATATACACAAACACTTTCTCATTTGACAGAATAATATACCTTTGTTCAGCTGAGGGTGTTTTGGAATTAATAATAAAGAGTGAGGTGGTTTAGGGGATACCATGCAAGGAAACTTCTAACTTTTAAAAAAATATTACATGAGGGATTTAGTAAAGAGCTGAAAAAAAAAAAAGGCAAGCATAGTGGTGAGGAAAAGATATTATCATTAATTACTTTTCAAGGTTGTCTGCTGCCTGCAGATTTGTTAGCTCCGTCATGGAATATGTCACAAGGGAGTTACTTTTGAAGCAGTAACAGAAGTGTGTGAAAAATCTCAATATGATGCATGAGTGTAATCTCCTCTTTGCAGATGTTAATTCCCTGCTTGCTGCAACTAGGAAGCAAGTGCCAACATATTTGGGAATGCTCCTTCCTGTTGGACAGCAGCACACAGACAAGTTGGAAAGGAATCCTATAACAAGCTAGCTGCCATACATATGGAATGAAGCCTAGTTAAAAAGTCTTTCCAAGTGCTTGAGTATTTTTAGATGATATTTAGCCCCCTTTAAATTGAAAGACTAAATGCAGCAATTGAAACTGAGTATGTACTCTGATTTTGGTGGGGAGGTAATTCCCCATAAGATGTTGTGTCTCTGATGAACTCTCAACAAATTCAAAATATAAGATGTTATCTAACTTGCCCTTTTTCACAGAGCACTTTCTTAATCAAAAAAAAATCATGATAGTAAAAGAAAAACTAAACAAACATTTTCAATTTTCAAGGTCGCATAGGATAACTTTGAAAGTCTACGTTCGTAAAAACAACAAAAAAATAAATATAAAGAAAAGTAAGAACAAGGATCAGGAAAAGATCATAAAAAGATTGACCATCTAAACAACAAACATTGGCTTTCTAAAAGAAAAACATATATTTATTTGGGAATAGAGCATTGCAGTGAGAATACTCGTGCCATATTAAACCATGTGGATATTTAGAGATGTAAAGAAAAACCATGGTTTCTAAAGGAAAAAGAATGAAGAGAATTACATAATTGTTTTGAAAGCATTATCCCTGGCTACAAAGATCACAAGGGTGATGCCAGTCTGAGTTTGGACAGGCAATTGCCGGGCAGATATCTTTGCAGAAGTATTTTGTATAAGGTTTTGATGGTCTTTGTACAAGGGTGTGGTTTTTGCAGAGGTTACTGTGATAATTTTTGTTATTACGCATACAAGCATGAGGACATTCTCCTCACTGCCTTTCCTGGCTGTATTTTTGGGGGATTTTTTTTTAACATTAGTAATTCCATTTGGATTCTGACAATTTTCACAAGATTGTAAAGTTAATATTTTTCCCATGGAAAAAATAAAATATATAACTTAAAATATAGAACAAAATTGGAGGATTTTTTAAAAATAGAAATAAGTTTTCAGGATTAATATAAACTTCTAACTGGTCACATATGATAATACAACAGATGGCCTTAACTATCTAATAAAAGTCATTCTATATGAACAAATGCAGAAGAAAATATGTTTTCTAAGTGTTTTCTTCGGTTCTAATTGTCCTAGTAATAGCTTAAACACATTGTCCATGTACTGAGAACTTTTATTAACATCCCTTGGGATTATAAATATAAGAAGTGGAGAGCTAATATTGACTTTTTAGTGTTTGCAATCCACAATTTTATAATATAAACTGCAAATGTGTAAAACAATTTAATTTCTAGATAACTCTAAAATACTCTTATTTTCTTAATTTGACACACGAGGAAACTGAAGAACAGCACAATCATTTTGCATTCCTCAGTGGTTAATTTTTGTCAGATCTGGGATTTGAACCACTGTTATGTATTGCCAAAATGGTCTCCTAAACCTTTTTGTAATCAGATAAATTTCCAAGGATGGAAGAATTAAGAGTTTTTCTCTAGAAAAAAACAATGTATGTACCTATTATTTATAAATGAAATGAGAAAAAGAAAGAACAAGAAGAAGCAGGAGAGAAGCAATAGAGAGAGAAAGAATTAATTAATTAATTAAGAATTATACCCTATTAAATCTGAATACCTACAGATAAAATAAGCCAGCATTTCTCAAAAGTCCAAAGGTGTGTGTGTGTTGGGGGATGGGGGGGCAGGAGCAAAGACGGCATTTCTGTTAACAGTTATTTTGATATAAGCTTAATTATTTTCATTCTAGGCAAATCTAATCTGCTTTTAAGATAGCAATGTTGAAAAATGGAACAGAATGGCTTAAAAGTCACCATTGTACAATAATGAGGTGAATGCATCTCATTCGTCTCATAAAACAGTGAAGTGTTAAAGCCAAATTCAGCTGTAATTTTCATTTGTTTTCTATCTCTCAAGGAATACTACACTCTTCCTTAAATAACAACAACTGTGGCTGGGCGTGGTGGCTCACACCTGTAATCCCAGCACTTTGGGAGGCCAAGGGGGGCGGATCACGAAGTCAGGAGATCAAGACCATCCTGGCTAACACGGTGAAACCCCGTCTCTACTAAAAATACAAAAAATTACACAGGCGCGGTGGCGGGCGCCTATAGTCCCAGCTACTCCAGAGGCTGAGGCGGGAGAATGGCGTGAACCTGGGAGGCGGAGCTTGCAATGAGCCAAGATCACTCCATCCTGGGCAACAGGGCGAGACTCTGTCTCAAAACAAACAAACAACTGGAAAATTTGTTCTAAATAGCTTCATGGGAAGAGATAATGAGCTATGCAGCTCAATATAATTCAACAAATATTTGTTGAGTATCTACTCTATACTAGAACCTGTTCCAGATGTTTGAAATAATTCAGTGAACATACCATTTTTTATAAAAAAAGAAAAGAAAAAAGACCACTTTCTTTACCTTTGTGGAGCTTGCATTCTATCAGTGGGAGACATACACTACACCATTGTTACACTAAGTAAGTATAATATTTAGCAAATTCTTATAAATTGTATGTTACCTCAGCATCCATTTTGAAAATAGGTTTAACTTGCACATACCAGAAGCTTGGCTTAGTGACCCTCAAAGGAGTTTTCACTTCCTCCAAAGTTCTATATGTGGTCGCCTCCGATATCTGCCTTATACAACTGTCTCCTGGTGACCACCTCCCTGTGGGACAGCAGATACAACCTACCCCTCTGGCCTTCTCACCTTTCATGGACTGTGTAGATGCTGCAGTGGCCCCTGCTCAGTTACAGTGTGACTATTGTACTTGTGCCTGCTTGCTGTAAGCCCACTGTATTAGTCCGTTCTCACGCTGCTAATGAAAACGTACCTGAAACTGGGTAATTTATACAGAAAAGAGGTTTAATTGACTCACAGTTTTGCATGGCTGGGGAGGCCTCAGGAAACTTACAATCATGGCAGAAGGGGAAGCAAGCACATCCCTCTTTACGTGGTGGGAGGAGAGAGAAGAATGAGAACTGAGTGAAGGAGGAGGCCCTTTAAAACCATCAGATCTCCTGAGAACTCACTCACCATCAGGGGAATAGCATGAGGGAAAAGGCTGCCATGATTCAATTACCTCTCACTGGGTCCCTCCCACTATGTGTCAGGATTAGGGGAATTACAATTCAAGATGATATTTGTAAGACTGAGCATGGTGGCTCATGGCTGTAATCCCAGCACTTTGAAAGGCCAAGGCAGGCGGATCTTCTGAGGTCAGGAGTTCGAGACCAGCCTGGCCAACATGGTAAAACCCCATCTCTACTAAAAATACAAAAATTAGCCAGGCTTGGTGGTGGGCGCCTGTAATTCCAGCTACTTGGGTGGCTGAGGCAGGAGAATCGCTTGAATCCGGGAGGGAGAAGTTGCAGTGAGCCAAATGGTGCCACTGTATTCCAACCTGGGTGACAGAGCAAGACTCCATCTGAAAAAAAAAAAAAAAAAAAAAAAAAAAACAGATATTTGGGTAGGGACAGTGACAAACTATATCACGTACCAATTAAAACTTCCCTTGGAAACCTGCTTGGATAATGCCCTCAAACCCCAAAAAAGGCTTCAACTCACAGGTCTCTCTGCCTCTCTTGCTCTCTAACTGATGGTTGAATGTGTGTGTTATATGGCTTCCCATTTCCTGTTGCCCCTGCAAGACCTGCCTTTTTTTCTCTGGATCCGTAAGTAATAAGCTGCTTCTGTTATTTCATGTGTTTTCTTGAGTTGCCTGCACTGTGGCTCACCTGAGCAACACACCAAAACCTATCTTCTTTCCTAGTCAGAGCGCTCCTAGAGAGCGGCTATGGTAGAAATAAAATGGACACAAGTCAGAAAGAACCACGAAAATGTCTGCCCATATAAATGAGTTTCCTGTGAAAGGGACCAGTGATCACCAATTGGATACTTAAATATTAGAATGTATACAGGGATAAAGAAGCATCTTGTGAAAGGCACATTGTAATATGTACAACCAAATACAAATCCTCTGGAGCTCCATCAGGGCAGGGCCAGAGTTGATAGCTAATCTCCTAAAAGAGATCTTGAGACACATGCAGGAAAAAGGCGCTTTGGCAAAATACAATCACAGCAAGATTATGTTATGTATAGGCATTGGAAGTATGGATTATTATTTCAAAAGTGAGACTGTGGTAGGCCTCAGTAAGAAGAGCACACATGAGCTAGTGAGTAGAGGTAAAAGCATTTGTTAGAAAGATATCTGGGGAGACAACCAGTACAAATGCCGTAACGTGAAAGTGTGGCTGGTGTGTTCCAGGAATTTCAAGAAATACTCCTCCTACGTGCCCTCTGTGATATGAAGGCCATGAATTATCGGGAGAGCAGAAGATGAGGTTAGAGAAGAATCAGAGGCCCAACCACACAGAGGGACTTGTACCAATGTGAGGATATTGTGTTGTTACTTTTAGTTACATGGAAACCTATAAGCAGGATTTTGAGCAGATAAGTGACATGATTTCACATATCATTAAAGAATCACTCCAGCTGCTCTGCTACAAATGGACAGCATGGGGGCAAAGATAGAGCACAGAGACAGTGAGGAAGCCACTGCAGAAGTCTAGACTAGTAATGATAGTGGCTTGGGTTAGAATGATGAGCAGTGAGATATCAATGAGATAGTTAAAAGTAGTCAGAGTCTGTTTACATTTTAAAGGCGGAGCCAGAAATGTTTCTGAGTGCCTGATGTGAAGGAAAAATATACTTAAGTATAACATCACGTGCCATTTGTGTCTGACGGCGTGAAAAGCTGAAATTGTCATCAACTGAATCGGAAAAGGTGGTAGATGAAGTAGATTTTGGGGGAGATAGGAAGGATTCAGTATTAGATATGTGGAATTTGAAATGTCTACCAGACACTCTAGTTGAGAAGTTGAGTAAGTAGTTTGACTAATCTGTATTTTCAAGAGAGAGGTCCGTATTAGAGATGGTATTTGGAATTCATTGGCACGTAAGCCATTTGATTGAATGAGATAACCACTGCAGTGGAGAAGTAGAGGAGAGATTTGAGGATTGGGTCTTGGAAGTCAATATTATTGTGTGAGATATAAAAGAAGGAAAAGAAAGAAGACAAGAGTTAGGAAAGCAAACAAGAAGAGTAGTATCCTGGAGGCAAAATGAGAAAAGTGTATCAGGAAGGAGATAAAGGTGGGCTGCATTATATGGTTCTGATGGGCAATATAAAATCAAATATTAGATTTAGCAAGGTAGAGGTCAATGATTACACCAAGAACACTTTTGCTAGAATGGGGATAAATGTATCATCAGTGTAGCTTCATGATAGGATATGTAAAGGGAATTTGGGAATAGTGTATGTACACAACTCTTTCAAGGAGGTTTACTGAAAAGGGAAACAGAAAAGTAGATTGGTACTTGGTAAAGGAAATAGGATCAGGTCAAGATAAATTACATTTTTAAATGAGAGAAATTTCAGTTCATTATTATGCTGATGACAATGACCTGATGGGATTGTTAATTTTATGTATCAACTTGGTGAGTGTATTGTCCACAGTTGCTTGGTCAAATATCAGTCTAGAGGCTGTTGTTAAGGTATGTTTTAGACATGGTTAATATTTAAATCAGTAGATTTGTATTAAAGCAGATTACCCTCCATAAGTTGGGTGGACCTCCTCCAATCAGCTGAAGGCCTTAAGAGAAAAAATCACTGACATTCCACTAAAGGTTTGGCCTTCAGACTCAAGACTCCAGCATCAACTCTCCCCCAGTCTCCAGCCTGCTGCTCTTCAGCATTCACACTTGCCAGCCCTCACAATGGTGGGAGCCAATTTGGGGGATACTGGCATTCAGTTTAACACCCTGCTCTGCAGTGATCAAGGAGCAGTTAGAGGATGTGGTATAGATACCATACATGCATCAATTTGGTGATTGGAGTCTGTAAATTTGCTTTCGGTGGTGGAAGCCACAATTTCATCAGCTGCAGCTTAGGAATAGGAAGCATGGAGGTTTGGAGAGAGGAAAGGATGGCTAATAATTAAGATTTAATGTGCTAAGGATATTTAGTATGGTTGCTAAAATGCATTAAGTTTCCACTTGAAGTTAATGTCAAAAATCTTCAGTGAGATCTGTCAGTCTGGTTATGTATTTTTCTCCATGTCAAACTTCATGGGTGCAGATAAAAAACAGCTAGAGGGTTAGATTTAATCAGAGTGTGGTTCTGTCATTCAAGTAAAAAAGAAACAAGAGAGATCATGGGAATCAAATGTGTGACCATGGATTTCAACTGGGTAAAAAAGGGGGCAAAGACTTTAGAGGATAAAGAACAGTGAAATAACAGAATTAAAGGATTTATGATTCTTGGGGTCTGGGTTAGATAGTGAACAGTAAATATAGGAAACCAGATAATATTATGTCTTTTCACAAAGGGACCGTATTTTTTAAAAACAGAGTGTTCTTCTAAACCAGTACTCCACATGAAATAATGGAAAAGAAAGTCTTAAAAAGAAATTTCTACAAAAAAAAATTCTATACTGATACAAAGATTGCCACCATGTCCAATTGTAGGCCCTAGAAAGCTAGTCTGAACCATATAAATACTATTTTTATTTATACTACAATGTAAGTAATTCTGGTCCAGGTGTCCCAATCATGTAGAAGGGCCAGAGGCATTGGATCAAGGAAATATGTGCCCACATGTTTAGAGCAAATTGCTTTGTTACTTGGCAGGAATCAGTAAGGAAAGCTGGAATATTCTTTTTTCTCACAGCTATGTCATTTCTATATTGCTTGACCTAAAGGAAAAGAAAAAAATAGCCAATATCTTCATTACAAGACAGACTCCTGAGAATACTAATTCCAGCAAAAAAGAAGGAGATCTTCCTAAAAAACAAGGTCTAACCAATGTTTTTAATATCATTTTTTTTTTGGCTTGGTTGTGGAGTGAAATAAAAAGTCTTGCTCTCTCCTCATTGTATATTGGGCAAGAGAATGGGAGATTAAGGAAAGATAGGCACCAAGTCCTCTCACAGGCCTATGAATAGATATAAAGCAGGATATCTATACAAATGTTTTGGACCCTACATACAATATCTGTAAATTATCAGAATTTCAAAATGATGTCTTTTAAGAGACTTTAAAGACATGCAGTTTACACAGTATCAATCCAGTAACGGAATATGAAAATGGTTTGATAAACATTTATAATTCCATAGAACTGTGCTGTATCCAAGCAGGGGAATGTGTTGTTGCATGTCAGCCAACACCAATGAAAGCTAGGGTAAACCTTTGAATCACAGGCAATTCTCTGTGGGACAGTTCAACAATAATTGAACTATTGCATCTTTTCCATCATATTTGTAGATGTTTTTAGCTAAATTTGGATCTCAGGTTTAGCTTTGTGTGGTTTAAAGTAGTAAAAGTAAGTGTCTTGAACCTCTAGGAGTATGGTGAAGATCAAATTACATAACATATATGAACAAAGCAAAACATAAAAATTGTTAATATCCAAATAAAATCTGTTTGTTAGAACAAGTTATATATATATACATATATATATGTACATACACACACACACACACACACACACACGTAGGTTTCCTCAGTTAAACATTGCCTACAATAAGTCAGGAACACAAAATGAAAATCAATATCAACGTCAAAGAACTTTTTTAAAAATATAGCAATTATTTCATCAAATAAAATGCTACCTGCTGCCTGCTTTATAAAGTTAACCATTTTTATGTCAATTGACAATTTCAGTGAATTGGATAATCAACACATTTATTTTATCAAAATGTTTAATATGTAACTATTAAAATACATTTATGGATATATGTATTTAAAATTAAGTTGGCTATTGTGTACTTATTCTTTCAATATCATAGAGAAGCCTCTACTCACTGTTTGCATACCCTTTTCGCCTTCCTTGCCTCGCCTTAAGAAAGAAGTGAAATGTAATATAGTTTGGACAACAGGAATCGCAATAGTGCAATGGGCTAAGGATAAACCTTTTTTATTGTCTGGAGCAAGTGGAAAGAAAATGATAAGATGAAATGGTAGCACTGGATGTAAATGGGATAAAACAAAATATAGAAGAGATTCTCTATATTTAGCAAGCTTTCACAAGTGTTCAGAGCTTAGGGAAAACACTAATATGCTTAGCTCCTGAGTTTTGGTGTCAGTGAAATACAGGCATGCATTTTTATTTCTAAAGTAAAATAAATCCTATTCTTGAGAAAGTTCATGCTGTTAAATAGGCAGATTCAGATGCAGGATAGGCACGGGGAGAGATTTTCTTCAAAATTAAAGTTCTATCCTTTATTAAAAACACAGTCCTAGTGACAGAAACATGTTCCAGAAATGTGCTTATTACAATTTGAATGGAATTATTTGCACAATTCAAAATTATATTGCTTTAGTTTATCGTAAAGATCAGTTATATGTCTAAGGAATTATCTGGAAATATTTCCCATAAAAATACATATTAAAATAACAGAGAATTATGGTTTATTAGGAAAATTATCTTTTATTATATGAATAGATGACATTCTTAACGTGTAGGCAGGTGATGAAATGTCCTTCAAAACATTGTAAGACAGATGCATTTATTTTTCAGTTATGACAACATGTTTACTATAGTCTTTTATTCATTAATTCAAAACATTTATTTTTTTCTTTCTGTTATGCTCTATATGCAAAGTTTTAAAAAACAATATACAGAAAATAACATATAGATGAGAAATAATGTATAGAAATTATTACAAACAAATTAGAATATTATGAATTCTGAAGAAAATAAAATGTGAAAAAAAACTCAGTTCAGAGTTAGCCAAAAAAGGAAAACCCCTGTCTTCAAGAGTTTAAATCCTTCAATTCATTTATTTCCAAGTGTATAATGATATTGAAATGTATGTCACATACAATGTAAGAAATGGAGGTTAAAATAATAAATAAATCAGTTACAATTCTTATGTTATAGTTCTTTTGAAGACATTATAGATAGATACATGTATGTGTGTGTTTTATTAAATGAATGTGTGTGTATTTAGATGACAAGTGATGCAATTACTATGGTGAAAAAAGTACAAAGTGCTGAATATAAGGCTGAATGGATAATTTAGTCATTGTGGTGTGATAAGCAGATTATAAGTCACAGTCTGTAAGAAAAGAAAAAGTAAAACAAGATAGACCCCTGAGAATACTAATTCCAGCAAAGAAGAAGAATATCTTCCTAAAAAACAAGGGGATAAAAAGAAACAAATATATAATTCAATTTTTGAAAGGATACATTAGCAAGCTTTGTGAGACCTCAAAGATATGTCAGGAGACAAGAAATGCCTCTTGTCAAACATCAAGAGACAAGGCTGGGATAAAGTGCTGGAAGTAAGTTGCTATTCTTTCCATAGTGTTACTCTTTGAAACCAGAGTTAAAAAGTAAAATTGTCTATTTAGAAACTAAATTTTATGACTGGGAACTGTGTCTCATGCCTGGAATCCCAACGCTTTGAGAGGCCAAGACAGGAGAATTGCTTGAAGCCAGGAGTTCGAGACCAGCTTGGACAACAAAGCAAGACCCTGTCTCTGCTAACAATAAAAAATAAAAATAAAGTAGCCAGGCACAGTGGTGTGCACCTGTAGTCCCAGTTACTTGGGAGGCTGAGGCAGGAGGGATATGGGAGCCCAGGAGTTTGAGGCTTCAGTGAGCTATAATCATTCAACTGCACTCCAGCCCAGGGAAGTGAGACCGCATTTCTACACAAAAAAAAAAGAAAAGAAAAAGAAAAAAAGAAAAAACTATATGTTTCACACACACATACATTACATTTCATAACTATCAAGCACTTGAAATTTAATTACAGAACTGCATTGTGGAACTATGGAAAGACTGGGAACAAAAAGGGCTCCAGCTTGAGTCCTAAGTTACTCCAAAACTACATGACTATTAAAGAGGGAGCAAGTGGAAAAGAACACCAAGAAAGAAGAAAGAAACAAGAAGGGGGAGGGTAGAGAGAGAGAGAGAAGAAAGAATTGACGGAAGGAGAAAGGAGAAAGTGTATGGGGAGATATATCATACAAGAAATAAAAAAAGATATTGCTAACTGAAAGAAATAAATGCTGCCATGAAATCTAGTAAAGTATGGTAAAGTGAAATATGTAAAAGTTGCCCTTCACTTTGGTATCATGGAAATCGATGGTGACTGTAGGAGAAATTCTGGTTGAGCGATAGCAGCAGATTCCAAGTAAGAAGGTGTGTAACAAAATGGACCGGAGTGTAGCAAAATACTGGTTTTATATGAAAACAACTCTTAGAGTCCTATGGCTATGAAGATGGTAGAGTATAAGGCAGTAGCTGTAGGCCTTATTTGTAATTAAAGGACATAACAGGTGTGGTATTCTGAACCCCCACTGAATTCACCAACCACAGACCTGATCAAAACAACATGCTGCTTTTAAAATAAAAGCGCTACAC
This sequence comes from Pongo abelii, assembly GCF_028885655.2. NCBI lineage: Eukaryota > Metazoa > Chordata > Mammalia > Primates > Hominidae > Pongo > Pongo abelii. The sequence continues at coordinate 29,697,821 of NC_071989.2, forward strand.
ATTTTAGAATGTATTTATGGAAATATGTTATCTGTTAAAACTGTATTTGAATATGCATTAATATTTTGTCTTTATTAAGAACCAATAACTATTGTGAATTATTTTATTGAGATAGAATTATGTAAGATAAATTTTAATGCAATTAAATTCTTTTTCTATATAACATGAAGAACATTCGAATCTTAAAATCTTCCATTCAACATACTCTTTTAATTTATTGAGCAAAATGTAAAAACACAGGAATAGCTTTGCATACTATAGTCATTTTATTCTTCAAAAGATTTAGCAAAGGTTATAAGAGAAATGGAAATTCTAAATATAAGTTAATATAATATAGTCTGAAGGTACACTTTTCTAAATTATCAATAAAAGTGAAATCACACAACAAATGTTTATATTGCATTTAAACAAACAAAAAGCAGGACACAGTTCTATATTTAGAAACATTGAGAATTGTTAAGAAATATTAATTATTAAAGATAAGCAACATTATCCAATTGTGGTTTTTTTAGTACATGTATATCTTTTCTGTAGATCTGAGTAATGATTTTAAAAGTAAAGTTTAATACACATACAATATAATAGTAATTTTCACCAAATCTATAATAGTCTATGTGAGTAAGTGATTAGAATATCCCCAAGCAGCTACAAATGTTCATTTTAAGATGCAATTTAAAATCAATTACTTGACTAAAAGTCAAGTTATGGAACATAATTCCCATTTTACAGGGATATGTTTAAAGAAGCTAGGTTGAGTCCCTATATGGCTATTTTTTAACTTCTGATTCATAATTTTTAATAGTCTGTCTTCATAGAATTTCCAGTAAAATAGGTAATCTGTTAATGTATGACATAATGTGAAAATGGGAAAACCAAAAGGTCTTTCAGTAAATGAAAGCCAGTGTGTCCAAATGTGTTTTGAAATTTTAAAATACTATTGTGACCAACTGCAATTCCGAAAATGTCGTAAAACAGATTTATATTAGAAGGGAAAAAGATATAAATTACATACCACTTGAAATAAAATGGTCTTTTTAAACATACTGGGTCATTAGAGAGCAAGCCCCACCACTTCCACAGCGTTCCCAAGCTTCTCTCTATCCTGTGACTCCAAACTTCATGATATAATAAAGTGAGGAAGAATTCTCCATTCTTTCCAGGATTATCCATCTCTCTTGTTCATATTGACTCATGAAAAAATTAATAGGACCACCAAGGCTTTCAAATCATCTTCATTGTACTAAGAGTTGTGACGTAATATCATACTTGCTTTTTGCAAGACCCCACTTTATTTTACATCTTCTTATTTAAAGACATTTTTCACTTTCATTCACCTCCACCTACTTCAGCATAGGCTTGACATGTGCTATATGTGTGTATCATGTTATATTATGCAGATTGTTCTGGCTATACATTTAATTTGCATAAGTGCTATGTGTTACAGATCCCATTCCATTGTTAAATTTTTAAAATTTGACGTTGTCCTTAATTTCTACCCATATTGTTTTTAACTGTTCCATAATATTTCACAGTACAAGACCACATTATATGTACCTATTGGCAGAATAATGGACACATGGAGTTGCCTCTAAATCTTGACTACAATCCTTAACATATCCATGTGTTTCCTTTTTAGACATATATAAAGAAATTTCTGAGATATATTCATAGAAATGTAACTAAATAATGATAGGGTATAAAATACTTAGTTTTATTAAGTTCTTTTAAATTTCTTCTCATAATGCTTATACCACTTTACACTATTCTTGGTACATAAAGCTTTCCATTATACCATAATTTCACCAATGCTAGATATTATCTACCTTTATAAACTTTGACAAGCTCTATAAAATAGTGTATAAATTTTAATTGAGTATTTCTCTATTTATTCAAGAGTTTGATCATCTTTTCCTGTATTTGTTGGATTTTCAGATTTCTCAAACTGCCTACTTTGTTCTTAGTGAGCTGTTTTTTTTGGTGTACTTTCTATATAGTTTTTTGTTTGTTTTGAAGATCAATATTTTTCTTTCAGAATTAAATATCTGATAATTGTTCTGTCTTTACTTTGAGAGGTAAATTATATCCATAAGAACAATTTTTCTCCTTCTGGTGATAAAGGGCAATGTATTAAAAAATGACTTTTTAAGTATAGTAATCTCTTCTAAATATATATAAGGCCCAACACATGTGTTATTTGTTTGTTTGTTTTGTCATCTTGGGATTACGAAAGCTATAAAATGACTTTAGCTGTTGAATGCAAGTCCTTGAAATGTGCTTACTACATATTTATGGCAATATCAAAATATAAGTAGATATGTTACTATAGAGTTTGCAATTAGGAATAGGGGATTTTAAAAGTTAATTAGTTCCAAAGAATTACATATCAACAAAGACATAAAAAGTGGTTAAATTAAAAATGATTTGTGGTGAAACTTTGGAAATAATAGAATTTTAAACAAGTACAAATAAGATAAAAATTATGGAAAATTACAACAAACAAAACAACTCTAACTATCTATTGATTCCTAAAAACACCCATTCTTTAAATTCTCATTGTGTCAACACTAACCTTATTTTGAAGACCTCATTTTATAGCAAAAAAAAGGATGCATATAATAATAATGAATACTATCTTTTCTTTTCTAGGATTACTCAAAGTTATTGAAAAGAAATACAGGTAGATGCATCATTACTTGTTTCTCCCTTGACATAGCCAGAATTCCATGCTAGTGAGTTTCTGGTGTAGAAAAGTCACCTCTTTTGTCATAGTAGAGAATATTGACTTAATTATTTTAGCTGTTGCATGATTATCTCTAGTAAGGAAGCACAAGATTCTTAGAATTCATTTGTGCAATGCCAAAATTCATACAGTGTTAGAATTCAACAGAAAATAGACATCCTGTGAATACTGATGAACTAATGCATTCACTAAATATGTACCAATTTGACTGTATCTTTTTAGAAACTTACATTCTAGCAAGAATAAGTTAATTAGAATGAAAAGCTGAGGTAGTTCAAAAAATATATGAAGACCCTAGGCTTTGGGGGCACAAAACTGTGAGGTACCTAATTTTGTTTAGATGAGGTCTCAGGAATAATTAAAAATATTTTGTGAAAGAAGCTGTAACTGAGATTACTTTTAGATGACTGGTAGTAATTAGGTCAGAGAAGGGATTGGAAAGGACATTTTAGTATAAAGGGAACTTCATATATGTATTAATCTGTTCTGACACTGCTAATAAAGATATACTGTGAGACTGGATTATCTATAAAGAAAAGAGGTTTAATGGACTCACAGTTTCGCATGACTGGGGAGGCCTCACAATCATGGCAAAAGATAAAAAAAGAGGAAAGGAATGTCTTACATGGCGGCAGGCAAGAGAGAGTATGTGCAGGGGAACTCCTCTTTATAAAACCATCAGATCTCATGAGACTTATCCACTAACGCAAGAACAGCATGGGAAAGACTTGTCCCTGTGATTCAATTACCTTCCATTGGGTCCCTCCCAGGACATGTGGGAATTAGGGGAGCTACAATTTAAGATGAGATTTGGTTGGGGACACAGCTAAATCATATCAATGTAGAAGGAAGAAAGGACAAATTATTGGAACTTAGGCTGTGAAGCAGAAAGAATTGTGACGTGAGTTTAGAAAAAGGATTCAAGTAGTAGAATATATATAGCCCTATACACTATCTTGAAATTTGTTGTGACGTGCTTTATGGGCCAGCATATTGATCAATTCTGGGAACTGTTCTCTGTGTACTTTAAAATATTGTATTAAATATAATTATATTAGTGCATCAGGCTATTTTCATTATATTGTTTTAAATTTTATTGGTTGCTTCTGGGTGTTTTACTTTTTTTTTTGGTACTCTCTTAGTATATTCAAACTGCTATAACAAAATATCTTAGACAGAGTAACTTAAGAACAACAGATATTTATTGCTCACAATTCTGGAGGCTGGAAAGTCCAAGATCACGGCACTGCAGATACAGTGTTTGGTAAAGGATCTGTCTGCTTCACACATGGTGCCTTCTTGTTGTGTTCTTGCATGATGGAAGGGAAAAATAAACTCGCTTTCACTTATTTTATAAAGGCACTAATCTTATTCAAAAATGTTCCACCTTCATGACCTAATAAACTCCTAAATACGCCACCCCTTAATACTATTGTTTTGGGGTTTGGGCTTCAACACATGAATTTGAGTGGGATACAAACATTCAAATCATAGCATGCACTTTACTATGATGTATTTAAGTATGCTTTAAAAATATGTATTATCTATCCATGGGGTAATTAAACATTTTTGAGTTTGTGGCTTGATGTTTTTCATAATCTTGGAAAATATAGAGCGCTTGTATAACTTCTAATATTAATTCTATTCCTTAAAACTCTACTCTCTCTGGTCATTCAATGACATGTATTTTACACATTTTCACTTTGTACCATATGTCTCTTACATTTTTAAGAGATTTTCTTTCTTCCTCGCTCTCTCCCTCCCTTTTGCCCTTCATACTGTTCTTTCTTTTCTTCTCTCTTCTGTCCCTCCCCCTTTTTTAACCATATGTAATCAACAGTCTGAGTATTGTCTAGTGTTCTATTTTCCAGTTCACTAACCTGATATTCTCCTTTGTCTAATATATAGATAAATTATCTATTGAGTATGCCATATTGCTAGTGCTTTATTTTACTTACTATACTCTTCATTTTTAAAATACAAATTTATTTTTTCTAGATTTATTATGAGTAGAAATAATCAACTTTTTTTTACATATTACAGCTTTTAAAGTTTATGTTGTTTACTTTTGACACTGACATTGTTAGTTTTGTTTCTGCTGATTTTCAGATATTTGGTCTTTTGTCGTACTTGGTGCTTGTTTATTCACTTATTTGCTATTCATTTGAATACTGGTCATCTAGAAATGTCAATTTCTTGATAACAATTTGTTTTTTCTTCAAATGAGGTTTACTATCTCTTTTGTTAGATAGTTACATAAAGTCACATTATCTTAATCTAAACAGAGCCAGAGTATTCAAGGCTGGGATTAAGGCTTTGTAAGGGAGGGCCTATTGCTGATTCACTTGTTTCTAGAGCATAGCACTTCCTGGGTCTTAACTGCAATGTAGATTTTATGCTTCCTTCTCGGCAGCCCATGAACCCCCACGTTTGTCTCCAGTATAAGACAACAAATATTCTGCTTGGCTTTTTGGTTTCTTAGTTTTCATTCCTTAGCCTTTCACATGAGCTGCTTATAGACTGGGAAATACCTTAAGACACAAATCATTGTTGCATATGTTTTAGCTCACCTCATGGAACTGGCCTTCTGTCTGAGATTTTGCCCACTAAACCTGGTTGACTTGACAGCTTTCCAATGACTTCAAATATAAACTGTATTCTTCTTTCTTAGGTATTTCTAATCTTTTTCTTTGGATCTGTTAGTCTATGATAAAGTAATCATCAACAGGAGATAAATTGTATTTATTTCTGACTCATTCAGTTTCAGTAATTCAAATATAAAGCAATGTATCCTAATAAAACCCCAAACCTTTTAATATATATTACATCAACAGAAACAAACACACCAGAAAATACACAAGTCACACACAAATACACACATACACAAGATGGTTTATCCTTTTTCTTTCTTTACCATAATTTTAGCTCTTAATCAAAACATAGCAAAAAAGACAAAAACATACAGATAATACATCAGTATATATGTAGGCATTAGTTACTAATAGAAAGCCAAATATTTGTATATTTTTCAATTCATAAATAATGATTTTAAGGAATACTCTAGTTTAGTATTGTCCAATTGAAACATACGAGCAATATATGAGATATTTTAATTTTCTAGTAGTCACATTAAAAAAGTAAACAGAGGTTAAATATATTTTAATTATATATTTTATTTAAACCTGTCTCTCTAAAGCATTGCATCAACATATAATCAATATTTGAAAAGAATTAATGGGATGTACTACATGCTTTTTTGTCCAAACTGTCTTTAGAATTCAGTGTATATTTTTCAGTGTGTTTGGTGTATTCAGTGCTTATAGCACATCTCATTTCAGACTACCCATATTCCAACTTCTCATTAGTAACATGTGGTTAACAGCCATCATATTGAAAAGTAGAATTCTAGTTTCATTTTAATATTATCTTTATAATTAACAAGTGAGTCTGAAAATCAGGAAGGTAGATATATCTCTTGAATTTTATCTAGATAATCTTTGTAATATAATTGATGAGAAAAAAACAAATACAAATCAAGCGAGGGGAACTTCAATTAATGTTGAGATATACTATATATAACTGTTTAATCTATTCTCTTCCATATTACTTATCTTTATTAGAATTAAGATATATTGGTAGTTTTCACTGAGTTCATCCTATTTATAAATATAGATTTCCTTGCAGTTCAGTTTTCCTGTTAAACTGTGTTTATTTTATTAAATTAATTATCCTGTAAAATAATAGAGAATTACAATTACAATGTAATTGAATATTAGTGGTTTAAATAAAGCCCCTTATTAATTTTGCCAAGGAGGTAAGTTTCTACACCACATAATTCTAAAAGTTATTGTAAAATTTAGAGGAACATGGGACCCTATATATTTCAAAGTCAGAATATCGGTATAGGGAGAGTAGATTATTCACTTATTTCATTGATAAAAATGAAAAGATTTGTTTTCTCAAGTTATCTCTGTGAAATATTTTTGTTAATATGTTCCAGAAAAGTTTGTTTATTTATTTATTTATTTTTTCTGAGTAGGTTCTGGTGGACAATTTCCAGTCTGGTGTCTGCATTTGGAGAGATTCTACAGCACATGCATGAATGGCAATAATCTTTTATTACAAAGTGGTTTCCAAAATGATCAGAGAAAGCAATAAAATTCTAATTTCATTCCAAAAATATCATTTGTTTTGGTACATTTGAATCATATAATCTATGCTTTATTTTATGCAGTGCCAGCAATAGCTTCTGCTAAACTACATAATCAATTTTTTCCAAGACATTCAGCTCTTCTAAACCAGTAAATTTTTATGAGAGGTGGGGTTTGTGGAGAAGTAGAATAGAAGGGTTTGAAAAACATTAAAGCATGTAATCCTTTAATTTATGTTGCCATTAATGACAGCCAAGGGTCAGAGTGCTAGGTTTATTACCTTTTAAGCACAAATTAATAGTTGATAAAAGTAGGAACGTGTTATGGAACATACAAGTGATTGTAACACCTACAAACATTGAAATACTAGGGCTAAAGCTGTTCTTGCTTGTGGGTTCCTAGGTTTATTAAATCATAGAAAATGAGTTTTATGAACAATCATCCAGATGGGAAAATGTTCACATGTCACACAACATTTCACATATTTATGTGAAAAGCAATCTGTAACCATATGCATATTAGAAATGAGAAAATGAATCTTCAAATATGCAGGGGATGCCGTTAGGTACACAGCTGTATGAATTTGATGTTTTCCTGCCAGTGGATTTACCTGCTGCCACATAACTTTTGGGAAGTCAGGGTGTGTCAACCTACATAACAGAAAAAGTCTCTTTAAAAGAAAAAGGTAGTTATTTGGGACTAGAGCACTGACATGAGAATGCGTGTGCCGCAGTAAATTTATGTGCATATTCAGAAAGGTAAAAGAAGAAAAAGGTTTTTAAAGAAAAAAACAAGGATAATTACAGAATTGTTTTGAGATAATTATCCATGGCTGCAAAGATAAACAACAAGAATGATTCCAGTCCCAGTTTGAACAGGCAGTTGCTGGGCAGATGTCCTTGCAGAAGAATTTTGTGTGTAAGTTCGTGATGGTCTTTGTGCAAAGCTGTGGTTTTTGCAGAGGCCATTGTGATAGGTTTTGTTATCAGGGATATAGGCATGAGAACTTTCTCTTCATGGCCTTCCCTGCCTCTATTTGGCTGGAAATTTTTTTTTTTTTTTTAACAGTAGTGACTCCATTTTGATTCTGACAACTTTCCCAGTAGTGATTAATCTTTACAAGAAATTAAATTCCTAGGCATAAAGTGCTTTTCTTTGAAATCCACAACACTTAAGACTAACCTACACATTTATAGTTTAACAAAAAAAGAAACTAATTTTACATTACCCATGATTCTCATATACAGAAATACAAAGATGTCACAGAATCACATATTTAGCTTCTCCTCTCCCTTTTCCCTTTACCTTACCATCTCTCTGTCCCCTTTTCCTCCCACCCCTTCTCATCTCCCTTTTTCTGTTCCTCCCCTTTCAGAATTTAATGAACATCCAATTGATTCACTTATGTGATTAATTGCCAGATGCAAAAATGTATAAGAGATAGCAAACAAATTTACTTTCTTCTTTTATTTTACAGTGAGAGAAAATTCTGATAGAATATATATAGTATGTTTTATATACTTATTTACACATTTATATAATTTTAACTGCTTAACTCTTGAATTTCTTAAGATCAGAGTTTCTTCTTTGACTTAGTGCCCATAGGACTTGGAATTCTTCCTGGACTATAATAAACTTTTAAAAACTACTCAAATAAAATTGAATCCACTAAGTCCAATTGAATTCTACTACAGATCTTTAGAAAATCAATTACCATTAAAGTATAAAATGTATTATTTGCTCATGGACTGCCTTTCATAGTTTCCCCATAGAAATTATATTCCATTAATGCAAAATTGTACACATGACATTATATCACAATATGTAAAAGTTATAATAATTTCTGAGTAAATCTTGAAATGAATTGTCTAGCATTACTTTTAATATCTTTTACATTTTGAATTCTCAGGGTCAGTCTGAGCTACTTTACAATATTGCTAAATTTATTTATAATCACACAGATAATCCACCATCCTTTCTTAGCCTTTTTATAAAAATTAAAGCACTAAGTATTTCCCTGCTTGGTGGCCCCCTTCAACTAATTCCTGAACAAAACAAAATCCCATCAGGATATTCTTTTTAGCCCATAAACTGAACGTTATAAAGTTTGAAGTTTGGTAGCTGTAACAAGATGGTATGTTTGAAACTTGAATTTGAATTTGTGTAGTAAGTTGCCAATTATGAAATGAAGAAAAGTTATTTTGGCAAAAATTGCAGAATACAAATCATTGCAATGACTAGAAATGGTTTAGCTAACATTCTTTGTAACCCTGCTAGCTTACTGACAATGTAAATCTTTACATGTAATTGATATTCACTCATCTACTGTCTAAATACAGAATAATATGATAGATATTTAATATGTCATTTTACATATTTCCAACATGCACTGATTCATTTATTAAAAATAGAAGAAGAAAGACTATTTAGCACAGGATGAATTAGAAATATTACTGACTTAGGAGTTATTGTTCAGTTCTTTATATTCTTCTATATCTGAATTCTGTTACTGAGCCCTTACTGCCTTTTATCTTGTTTCTTCTCCACAAGTAACTAGAGGCTAACAGACTTACCTGTTGCCTTTTCCAAATTCTGATGTTTTCTGTTTCTCGCTTGCCTTTTCCATATTCTTATGTTTCTATTTCTCCCCAAAATTGATTATACCATCTCACCATGTCTGATAACTTTTTATGCCATACATAACTAGACCTACTGATATCACACTATAGAAATAGCTTTCATTCATTTTGAGAGGCTGAGGCAGGCGGATCACCTGAGGTCGTGAGTTTGAGACCAACCTGACCAACATGGAGAAACACCATTTCTACTAAAAATACAAAATTAGCCGGGCGTGGTGGCGTATGCCTGTAATCCCAGCTACTGGGGAGGCTGAGGCAGGAGAATCACTTGAACCTGGGAGGCAGAGGTTGCGGTGAGCTGAGATGGCACCATTGCACTCCAGCCTGGGCAACAAGAGCGAAACTCCATCTCAAAAATAAAAAATAAAATAAAATAAATAAAAAGAAAAAGAAATAGCCTTCATTCTTTTGAGAACCAGATAACCCTAGTTTTGTGTTATAAATTTACTGCTCATTGGAATATGTTATTTAATTTGTCCATGTCTCAGTTTCCAAAGATGTAAAATGATAGTGTATCTTTAGAGGTGGTTGAAAATCAGGTTCTGATATAAAAGACAGGACAACATTTAGGCTAGAAAACTTGTTGCAATCCTTCTTTGAGAATTTATTTCATCTCTCTTCTCTAACCCTTCTGAGAGATCTGTTTTGTGGCAGGCTGGACCAGGACCTCCATAATCATATGGCATATTTAGCTATAAATTGATGATTTTGATAATTGAAGATAATGTTTATACTTTTCCCAAATCTAGCCTCAAAATAAAAAAAAAGGAGAGTATTTTTTACATTTTATAAGCTGTTAGCATGTTAAAGAAAATTACAATGACAAATTAGTAATTTTAGCTGATTCAGTCTAACTGGAACACAGCACCATCTAAAGAAGTAAGAATTATATTTGTATGTTACATTAACATATTTTGCTATTTAATTTAAAAATGTATGTTTCCATGAATTTGCTAGTAATATTTTGGCAAATAGAGCTTTACAAAGGAATATATGACTTATATATTAATAAACCGCTTACATATAATTTGGTATTTCTAAATGCAACTTTTCTGATGTATTTTAAGCATACTTGTTGCAATTCTAGTTTAAAAGTCTTATTTGTTTTATTATTTTTCACACTAGAGAGCAAAGCTGGATTTTACATTTTGTTCAAATAATATTTATTTTAAATGAAACTAGTCTAAATGATTTTTTTCTGTAGTATCCCCAAAATATTGCTTATTTAAACATTTCAAAATGCAAAAATAAAATTAACATCTATTAAGTTACTTAACCATCTCAATATGAAAGTGAGCCATACCGGGAATTATAATCATATCCAAAAATCTTTCATTGCTATTCTTGATCCAACACAACCTACAAACTTTCCTGAGCCCAAGGTTACAAATAATATGGTTATAAATGATGCTGCTGCCCTGTTGGAAGAATGGTCCCATGTATTTTCATACAGCCTTTGCTTTCCTTAGAATAATGAGAATAGAAAATATAAAATACTTTTATTAAATTTTGTAATTTGCTGATGCTATTTGATTCTTACACTGTCACACATAATTAGAGAAACAAATTTATCATGCTCATTAATACAAAAAGAAACTAATACACTTACCCATAGGGACTGCATCCCTACGAGATGCATCTATCCCAAAGCTTATTTTGTGCTACCAGAAAAAAAATCTGAGTACCTTAAATAGCTATGATTTGACATGGCTATGTAATTCATTTTGTGATTTACCACCTTTGGTATATATTGTTTCTCTAGTGCTACTTTAATCTCATTAACAGAGGGAGAAAGAGATACCTACTAAGTGTCATAACATTGACATAAATATTTACCTTATATATCCCTGCATATACTCTGTAGTGTTCAGAGGTTTATTGCATTCATTTTTGAATTGCACACTGTCATTACCAGACACATTTTCTCTAGATACAACTCGAACTGCTTTGTTTTTGTCTTTTGGGATATTAAATCATGACTGACACCTATTCTACATTATTTTTCTCCCTTTTCTGTAGTAAAAGACTAAACCCTTAGTCACAGAGTAGTGTTACATATGACTCAGGCCAAATCAATTCTGTTTGCCATTCTTGCTCACAGAAATTGTTCAAGGAATAAATATGTAGTTCTTAAGCCAGAGCAATAAGAAACTGTTTTCATATATTTTGCTTCTGTGTTTGTTCTGTTTTCTATGAAGAGCAGATAAGGAAAACCTCTTTTTTCTCTCTAGGACACTCTTAGAAACAGAAGCACGTATTTGTTTGCAACCATAGCTTCAGTTATGCAAAGAAAACTGGCCTGAGAAAATGAAGTAAAAACACAAGGAAATCAGAAAGGAGATATGGAAAGAGATGAGAACAGAAAAGATTGTGATCAATTTTGTAATTCTAATCATCTATTTATGTTATACACATTTCTAACTGGCTTATAGATCTTTTTAAAAAGTCACTGAATTCCATGTGTTTTTACCTAAGCTAGTCTGCTGAGTAAGTGCTAGCTACTGCAATACTTAACTAAAAACAGTATTACGACGTATACTAGGGTTACATATTTAGATCATTTTCAGATGCCCCCCCAAATTAATACCAGCCCCCCTGAAAGTTCTGAACCAAATGAAGGAAAAAACAAAAGCAGATAGAGAAATAACTATTGTTGCTGTGGTTGATATTAGAAAATATTAGCTTGGGTGTTTGGCAACAGGGCTTTGATACCACACTCTATAATTGGATAGACTTAACCTCTTGATCAGAGCTGTACTAGACATTTACCTCTTTCTGCAGTAGAGCCTGTCTGTGTAAAAGCTACAATGTAGACTAAGAAAGAAAAACATGTGTCCCAGAGAGTAGCCTAACTGCAGATAGACATAAAGTTTAGGTTTAAACCTAGAACTAGCTGCATAGGTTTAACAAGAGACTTGCCAATTTCTCTTCCAAATACTCCATTAAGACAGTTAATTTCTTCTGCCAGAGAAAGAGGGTGAAGGTGAAAAGGAGACCTAAGTGTTACCTTGATGGATGCTGCTCTGCATGGAAGAAAACATCAGGACTGGTAAAAAGGCTCTCCTCCTAACACACATAAATACAGCTACATGAAATTTTTAATTAAAAAATATATTTGGCGTTACTATATACAGCATTTTAGAAAAAGAAAATCTACAATGGAAGGCAATATGTTTAAAAGAAAGCTTGCTGTCATGTCAAACATGACATTTTCTTTTTTATAAAATACTGCTTTGTAGCCACTGTGTTCAGTATAACTGGCTTCATAAGAATGTTTTTGCATCCTAATTTTAAAATAATTGAAACATGAATTTCGGATGGAAAGGAACACATTTCAATAGAAAAACCAATATATGCCTTTTATAATCTAATCGGTAGGTTGTGAACAAATACTACCTCAGGAATATTGAGACTCTAGCCTTTCAATTTCTGGTAATCTTCAGTCATACAGCCTCTTCTCCACTACAAAGAAGTCATATTTCCAATTTATGTTCCATAATTTTTCTCTTTGCTCACATATACTTAGAATTACAGAATTAATCTAAATGAGGATAAGAAAGATTTTATTGCTGTGAATTCAGTTTTCTAAGACACCGCTAATACAAGACAGTGTCTTAGATTCCCAGGACTCAAAAGGATGGTCACTGTTGCATTTTCAACTGCAAATAGGAGGAATGTATTCACTTTGTCCTCTTGTATTTGCCCCATTAGTTTTTCTAATGAATAATTAGTAATCCATTGCATTAATTATTCAACAGGAATACATTCAATACAATGTGAAATTTTGTGAGAGTTGGCAAGTGCAAAACTGAGTCAGTAAGGTAAAATAACTCCCATAAATTTCTCCTGCATCTAACAACCTTTAGGTAACATTTATTAGACATATCATCTCATAGATTCTGAAGAATATGTCTAGATGACAATTTAAGAAACAATACATTGAAAATTATATTCTTTCACTTTTGATGATCACTCAGCAGCAAAACAATGGAAAACACACATAGATATGACCAATGTGTCAAGATAGCAAGAAGTTAAAGCTATGCATAAATTATTTGTGGATTATTTGTGAAATATGGGATCAAATAAATAGATATTTTAACTATGACGTGGGTGCTAAAATTTTCAGCAAATAATTCCTAGGTGGGTAACTAACATAGACAAGGTACCTAAGCTAATGAGACAGTTTAAAGAAAACATTTCCTTATCTTCATATTGGTCCTGAATGTCTTCCCAAGACAGGACCTCTATCTGAATTACAAGTAAAAGTCACCAATGAAAAGTCTTCAGATGAATTTTCCGTGTGATTGTCTCCATCCTTACTTGCTACATATGTCGGATATATTGTTGATAATTGTATATTTCAGTCACCTCTATTTACTGGACATATGATGAGAAAAGATACACAGCAAATTCATTGTAAATCTTAACTCTTTGACTGAATAAAGATTTCTTTTAAGAAACAATTGAACCCTCAAATTAAACAGCTTGCCAAAAATAAAAACAAATATTTAATTGTGATTTTAATGCAACAGCTTGATATAGCCTACTTTTAAATTACCATTACTCTTTGAAATATCAACCAGTGTAGTCCAATGATATCTATAGAAATAACATATAAGAGTAGCTTAAAAGATTTAGAGAATCACAATTCAGAAATTAGGCATGGTTAAGACATAGTCTATGACCACTAAGTAGCTCAGATAGCGATACTTACTGAAACTTTCCGAGATTTTTCTTACAACGAAGTACTTTCTAGAATTTTCATACTTTTTTCTAAAAAATGAAATAAACAAACATGAGCCATTTTTTGTTATATTAACTCTTAAAGAGTAATTCCATCTACTATTTACTGTCTCATTCAAAAGCTATTCTCTTATGAAGTGCTTGAAATCTTTTGTCATTTAAAAATACTAAGCTAATATATTTGCCTTCTGTTATGACAGGGATGGCTAGGAGCAACAACAATCATTTCATATAAGAAACAACAACAATCACAATAAACACACACATATATACATGTATAGGCACATATCCATATAGTTTCTCCACCACAAAGGGTTTTGTATTTTTTTTTTTACCTTTCCTTAAGAAGTAATTATTTTAGATTTCAGCTAGTGCCTTTACTGAATGTCAGATTAGGTATTACCCTGATTTGCTCTTCATTATATTGTAAATTTATTACTAAAACAAGTTCAAGAAATGATATTTCTCATCAAGCTTTAAAATATTAGTTTCCATTTTGCCTCAGAATAAGATGTTTTATTCATTGGCAAAATTCCCAGTCCAATAATATAAAGGGAATAAATTATGTACATTTTGATGGCACTTTGGTGGATTCTTAATTAAGAAATGGTAACCATCATCTAAGGGGACACATTTTATTTAGCAAGTAAAAGAACAGATCCATTAACCCCCATACATTCCAAGATTTAGCACTAGGGATGAATATTAAATTACTATTAAGTTTTTTTCACTGTGTAAAAAATGTAACCTTAGGATAGTGATTAAAAATAAGGAATAAATGAATCCTCATAGCTGTATAGGTTTAACAAACATTTTGAATATTTAAATATAAAACATGGTGTGAACACAATGATTATTTAGCTTATTTTTTACTAAGGAAATAGCTAACTTTGAAGCAGTTTAAAGCAGCTTTTTCATATTGCAATTTTTGGCAGAGATAGCTTTTGAAGAGGCAAAAATTTCTTTAAGTACACCTACATCTTTGTAATCATAGGCCAGCTATTTGATTGGATATGCTCTGTTGATAAGGAAACCCCTTAAAATCAGCAGTGTATATTAAAAATTTACTCAACAAAAATTTTATAATATAGCTGTAGGTATGTTTCTGAACAGAGAGAAAACAGAGAAGCAAGAAGGTACAGTCTTGAATGGGAAAGGAAGGAATAAATTAATAAAACATATATGTTATGTATCAATATGACATTAAACTAGGGTAGAAACTGATATTTTGCTAAAATAGTATCAAGTTAAAATATCTACGTGTTGAAACACATATGTATAAAAGCTAACAAATAATAGCAAGCATTTTTGAAAATTTTAGAAGAAATTGCTCCTTACAAGTAATATTTTCAAATTAAAAGCAAATGAGTGTTCAAGCCAACATGTTAAATATTTGTTGATTTGTGTAATTCTGGTACAAGTTCTTTGATTGTACTTGCAACGGAGTTAATTAGCTTCTCAACCTGTTTTCAAAGGTGTGCTGCCTATTCATTTAAGCAACTGATGGTTTTACGACTAGTAGCATGGTGTATTTAACAAACACTGGCCTAGGACTCATAAGCACAGATGACTACAGGTTGATGATCTAATAAATGTTCTAGTCATCACTGCCTGGGCTAAAGGTAAGAAACTGTCAGTAAAAATCTATTGTATGTGACTTTCTTTCCTTATCAATAAAAGATACATTGACTTTAGACACAAAATGTACTAAAAAAAAAAAAAAAAAAGCCGGAGATACTTTTATAGTAATTCCTTGGTATTCGTAACGAATTGATTCCAGGATATTCATGGATATCAAAATCCACAAATACTCAAGTCACCTATATAAAATGGCATAGTATTTGCATATAATCTTGTACATCCTCCCATATGCTTCAAATCATCTCTAGATGACTTACAATACCTAATAGGATGCCTACACATTGCTTCTTTTATATGAATTCAATGTAGTCCTCTGCATGGGCAAATTCAAGATTTGCTTTTGAGAATTTGCAGAATTTTTTTCCCAAATACTTTTGATTTCGTGGGTGATTAAATCCATGAATGCAAAACCCAAGAATTCTCAGGGCCAAATTGTATCCTTCAGTCAATTTCAATAAATTATATTTATCTCATGGCATATATATTTGACGGTTGTAATAGTTGGAAAGAAGGGGATTGGTTCAAATTAAGCACCTTTGTTTTTATATTTGCTATATAATAATTTATCTCTCAGAAATAATTTTGACTCTTAAGCAGTATTTGAATGTCATATGTTCAAACCACATCTTCCCAATTATTTTGAAAAATATTGTTCTCTTAATCTTAAAGTTAAGTTTTACAAATAACTGGAGTATCAATATAAACATTTTATAAAATACTAAAAAGGTAATGTATATTTCCACTTTATGTAAATGTATACATTTACATTGTGTGTAACACTTTCTTATGTTAATAGCTGATTAGTATATTATATTACAGTGATACAGTTATACACACACAAATATGCCTAAATTTGAAAATTGATAGAAATGGCAGAAATGAATGTATGTATAATTAATTTATTTCCAACCACAGAATGTATCTTTAAATTTTAGACTAATAAAATGAAATTATTGAACCAAATATGTATGTTGATTATCAGAATCTTGATATATCTTGCCAAATTATTTTCAGGTGAAAAACTCACTTTTAGAAAAAAAGTAAAATAGTCTCAAGTTATAGCCCTGTCAGCATTCTTTTAGATATTTACTATAGCGTACTGATATCTAATTTTATTTTGACTTTAAATTATTTTTATCAATTTAATTGGCACAGAAATCTCATTACAATGCAATTATTCATATTTCTAGGCTTCTTTTAAAAACAAAAATAAATTTAAAATATATGACTAACAATTAGACACCTAGTTTCAATCAACTTTAATAATGTGGGTAAGAACTTTATTTTCACTTTTTAAATCACAATGATTAGCTATAATGATTATAGACAATATTTGAACAGGTAACCCAGGATATTTTAGTAATATTTATAATGGGCATTTTTATTATTATTATATGATTTTTGTTTGCAATTCTTTAAAGGAAATTCAATGTTAGTAAAATATGGTCTCTGCATTATTGGAATATTCTCACTTCACTGACAATCTTGAATAAGAGTTTAACATATGATAGACTTGTAAAAAGATAGTCCCTTTTATTTAATTTCTTGAAGTCTTCATTCCATCTTATTTCCCTTCTTGTATTGCTGAGAGGAAGGACCTCAATCTCACTGCCATTCTTTTGTAGCTATCCTTTGAGATTTTCTCTTTATAGCTGATATTTTCAGTTTCATTAGGTTTTGTTTGGGGTGGATTTATTTTATTTATCCTATTCAATAGTTTATGTCAACTTTTAATATTAAGATGCAGGTCTTTTTTTTTTAAATTAGAACAAGTTTTCATTATTTTTTAGCTCAATTTTTTCCACCATTTTTAAATTATATTTGCAATAATAATTAAGAACATAGCGATGGCTCTTAATACAGGACACATGTTTTTTAACAGTTTTTTTATATTTTTCATCTTCCTGACTCCGTGAAGTTTTCATGGAGTTATTAGTTCTAAATTCTAATTGATTAAAATGTCCTAAGAATCTGTACAGTCTATAGTAACACCTAGTTTGTTTTTACTTCAATCATTACATATTTTATCTTACGTATGTTAAATAGTTTTTTATAATTTACTTCATCTTTCATTTTCCTCTTATATACTTTGATAACTTAATGAAAGTTATGTGGATACTATCATATTTTTATGTCTGAGGTAATTAAACATACTTATTGTATTATTTATCTACAGGAAATGAATCTCCTTTCTGAGTTTCTTGGGCTACAAGTTATTATTATATTTTAGAGTAGTACTAGATGTTTTAGTAAATATACCTTCATTTATAACATTTCAGAAACACCTTTTTGTTCATATAACAGTACAAAGTGGCTGCTTTGTCAGTAGATGACCTGACTTCTTTCCATCCTAAGTACTAGCTCCCAATATAAAAGCCTCATCATTTTCTATATCCAGAAGACAGAAGGGGAAAGAGACGTGTGGAAAAAGTAGATCCACAACTTAGAATCTTTAATTTGTAAAGATTTATCTTCACATTGCAATTGGGAAAATAAGTCATATGTTCACAAATAGATGTACAGGAACCTGGGAAGGGGGACCCTGGTTCAGTCGTTATTTTCAACTCACAGTCATGGGGACTCAATCTTGGAAAGGAAAGTAAGCACTTACAGGAGGGCTAGCCGTTTCTGGCAATACACAGGTTTTTTTCTTCATGTACTTTGGTTTCCAGTTTGTCAGCACACCCTTGTTCTCTCTCTCTCTCCTTTCCTCCGACCATCCCCCACCCCCATTTATTCCCCTCTTCAGTTGGTTTTGTGGTTGTTTTACTTAGATACTCAAGATCTCTGATCAAAAATACTTTCTGTATTCACAACTTAGATATTCACAGCTCAGTTGTCCTTCATGATGTTGACTTTGGGGGCAGTGTACTGATCTAGCTGGTGGTTTGAGTATGATACAGGCTATGAAACTGTGTGTGCTTCTAAATCCCCAACAGTAAAATTTTAGCATAAACTATGGCCTAGATAGAGTGTACAGGTAGGATTGCCTTGTCCCACCTCAATTTTTAAAAGTGAGACTGGTTTTAGTTCCCAACTTAGGCTAGTGATACTGCCCACTGTTGCTCTATAGACTTCTCATTCCTCAACCAGAATCCAGGTTGCTAGCAATATCAACCTCTTTTTACTTTGAATATTTGTTTGATTTCTGGTTAACAGAAACATCATTTTTTGTTTTTGTTTTTGTTTTAAGAGGAGGAGGTGGTGTCCCAAGGGCATTTATATCTTTGCTCTGTATTTGGAGGAGAATGGAGAGTTCCAAATGATCAGAGCTTGCACATTACTAGATCACCTTTCTATAAGTATTCTTTTATATATTTTGTGAATTATATTTGTTCATATACCTCACCACTCACCAATTGTAAATATTCTTCTTTCTTGCCTTGTGTCATCTTCTAGTTTTTCTATATGTTAAGGTATTAAAATGTATTCATGCTTAGTGTGACCAGTTGATTAGGCACCTCCACTTATTTCTGATGTTTATGTGGAAGAGTAAGCCAATAAAAGCACACCATTACCAATCTGCATCTTTCTAGGATTCATTTTATGCAAGCTCTCTATACTGTTATCTTTTCATTTTATTTTGCTATGTATGTATACAGCCAATATTCCCCACACTGTAC
The DNA here is from genome assembly GCF_028885655.2 of Pongo abelii. Classification (NCBI taxonomy): domain Eukaryota; kingdom Metazoa; phylum Chordata; class Mammalia; order Primates; family Hominidae; genus Pongo; species Pongo abelii. Next base: position 29,717,361 of record NC_071989.2, read on the forward strand.
ACAACCTGAAAGTTCTTACAGGGATGGAAATAAGGGAGCTATCAAACCTTTAGAACAGCCACAGAAAGAATGACCCAGAAAAAAAAAATTACATGATTATTACAGTTGTCACCTCCAGATATTTGGGAGTGAAGCAGAACTTGTCTTTTAAAAACAAAGTTAAAGCAATCTGTAGCTTTTCCTGAGAGTCTAGGAGACTTTGCACCATAGTTAGTAAATTGATCCATGGCTCCTTTACTTCTCAGGGCCAGAGAAGTCACAGAGCTTACTCTTGCCTTAGGGATAAATTTGTGCTCATTTGCCTCGATCCTAAAACACAGTAAGTGACAATGATAGATATTGCTCCCATGACTCCCTCTAAAATGTCTTTAAGGTACACTTCAAGAAAAAAAATACCTTTTCTGATTCTGATTCAAACTTTAGTGTCATCCAACGATTCTAAGTCAGTCATGAAATTTAAGCAGTTTCAACTTTCTGAAGTTCAAAGTTAAAATTGTAAGATAATAAAAGTAGTACTTAAGAAAATAAGGCCATCTAAATGGCTCTAGTCTAATAAAATCATCTTTTATTTTACATATTTTTTTCACATATTTGCATTACTACACTTTTTTACTAAATAATATTAAAAGAGTACCTGTGAAAGGCTACTACTCATCACAAACATCGTAATATAGGTTAAGTCCATATTCTAAGATCCTATTTTCTATCAATATGTTTTATGCCGTGAAGGCCTTCAGGTTTATAGTTCCATTTGTGTTTGCATGTAGCTATCTTTTCATTCAAAATGACTCATTCTTATTGAATATTTCACTTTGTATAAACTTAAAGTCAAATAGTTACTGCTGAGACAGGTATACATCTAAGAAGGCTCTCATTTTCTAACTTACAAAATTCTCTAAATTTCCAGAGGGAAAACACTGCGATCAATTGAAGTTGTCATCTTCATGAAGCTCATAATGTTTTGCCTGAAAAATAAATGTAAATGCACATTCTTGGTCTTAAAATACATTGAAACAATACTTTTTTCCCTGCTATTAGCTTTCTAAGATAAATAGGGTTCATGTTTAACGTCTATACTCAATACTTGGGCAATTTGTCTTCATCTAATGAATTATTATTCACCATTTTTAAATTATCTGCTCAGATTACAAGATTCTTTTTAACAATAACCAAATTTTAATTAGTAAAACTTTTGGTCATTTTATATTTTCTGATGTGCATATTACAATCAAATATTATTTTGCTGATTGAATGAATATTGCTTATTTATTTAATGGATAAATATATATATACAAATATTTATATATATTCCCATTTTATTTCATGTATATACTAGGACAATATTATATTTATTGATAGAATTAAAAAAACAGTTATTGATAGGATTACCGAAAATTACTTTTGACTTCATAGTGTCTAATTCCTGATTTATTTTAAAATTTTGTTTGTTTCCTTTAGTTGTGTCTAAAAGAAGGTTTAATTCTGCCTTCTCGCCCATTAAATTAACTGGAACTTTATTGGGGTATTGATCTAAATTTGGTGTAGAAGAGAAAACATTTACTGCCAATGGTTACATATTATATAAAGATGATGCACAGAGGTTTTTAAAATAATTTTTTATTATTAAATCATGTACAATAATGAGAGAAAACTGTCAACTACAAAGAGGTCTAAAAATAAGGTAACCTATAATTCAATTACGACAATAAGCATGTTTATGCTTCCCTCTAGGTAATTTTATATTTACATATGAATATATATATATATAAAATGCAATTATAAACTTTCTGTATACTTGTACAACCTGTATTTTCACTTATTTTGATAACTTGTATATTATTCCAATATATTGAGCCTCATAAATTTATTTGAGTAATCTCTTATTGTTTCTAAATTGCAGTTTTGAGATATAACTTTGGAAATTACTGATTTCCAAATTATTGAGTCCTTAGATAGAATAAGCTTCAAGATGTTGATGAACTCAAAATAGATATTTTATGTACTTTCAAAATATATTGTCAAATTATAATATCAGAAATTTTGTATAAATTTATACTTTAAAAATATAAATCAGAACCAACTACTATTCTTTTATTAACACAGTTTTTAAAAATACAAAATATGTCACATAATATTTGCATTTGCATGTTTTTCATCAGTCATAAGAATGGTGACAAAAAAACAAGATGAAAATTTTCTCACATATCATCCATTTTAGAGAAGCAGGCAGAAAGGATTTAGGTATCATAAGGAGAGACACCAAATAACCCTGTAAGACCAAAAAATCTTTCCAAACTGTAATGAATGTCTTGATGTTCTGTTTCCTCACTTCCTCTTCTACACTCTGGCCTGGAACATTCATTCTCCTAGTTGCTGAAAGTGTGCGCAGACGATAGCTCCCAGCTGAGTCACTCCTAGCACTTGCCATGAGCTGAGGAGAGCTGCTTGCTCAATAACATTACCCTCTTCTTGGAGTAACCCATGTCAAGTGACCAGTTGGGTTGGCAATATAAATGCCTAGAACCCTTATTCCAATTCAGTACAATTTTGAAGAGTCATTGCAGCTCCAGTGCCCCTGTTAAGATTGGCTGAGATCTTTGGTATAGTTCAATTTCTCCTGCTACCCAGCCTTACATTTTTTTCCCTTAGTGTTGTTGATTCTGAGTGTACTGATGGATAAAATTCCTGTAAGTAAATCTCCATCTGTAGTCTTCTGAGAGAAACCAACCTGAATACAATATACATTGTAATCCTGGCACACCAATGAAAGAAAACAAAGCAATTTTTTTTTCATGTAGGTACTTTTTGAGAAAGAGACTGATTAATCCTGAAACAACCTTATTTTTCAATAATAAAAGTACTACGAGAAAAGAAAAAGTTAAACAGGAAATAATATAGAAAAAGAAAACTGAGTTGGTCAGCAGCTCCGGGGTAGAGAAACATAGACCTTGTGTGCACATTGAAATTTTCCTCTTTTGCAATAGGTTAGCAATTCCAAGGATGACACTTGAAAATTTAACAATATGTTTCTCCGTTTTTCTAGAATGGAATATCTGCTGAGGAGACTGGAATGAGGAAGGAGTTCATCAAGGCTGACTGTCTCTGAAAAGCTAAGTTCCTGAGGTCAGCCTGAAGTGAAACAAACTATTCAAAACTTAAGATACCCTGAATAAGAATAAAACATGCCAGTAATTAAAGTGATTTGAGGACTTTATTCTAAATATATTTTAAAGATCAAAGACTAAATCTACCAATAGGCAAAGCATGAAGACTAGAGTTCTGTGAATTTAGTCTTTAGACTTAATCTCTGAGGAAAAGAAAACCAATCTCAGACAAAGATATACGAAGCCAGGGAGAATTGTTAGATATATTATTTCTAATTCCAGTGGGGCTATCCATGTTAAAAATTAGTAAGAGGGAAAAAAGTACATGGTAAAAACTGCAGAAGAAATAAAGAAAAAAAAGCATAAACATTATTATTTGCTAAAGTTAAAGACACACAAACTCTTAAGATTAGAAACTCTAATGTCAACACAAATAAATTTTACATGTAAAATACCAGAATAAAATAGATAATGCAGAACTAATCAAGTTGAGAAAAGAAGCACAATTATTGTGGAACCAATACATGAGTAAGAAAAAGTATGTAAGAGTAGAATTCACTTATGTTGGTACCTAAATAAATCAACTGGAAGGGAGGATTGGATAATCATGAGAGAAGTCACAGGAAATTTAGACAACATCATTATCAGTAGATAACTTTATGTCTCACCTTCCTATTTAAAACTTCAACCCTTCTATCCACCCTGTACACTCAGCGGAAAACTTTTCCCAATATTTCATTTAAAAAATGGTAACAATCAGAAGAGAGCACCTCTGCTTCCACTCTTAAGTGTACCAATGCCCCTTTATGTGACCACCTATTTTCAGACATTACTAATAATACAATAAAGAAATGTCCGTTTTTGTCTAAGACTTTTCATTTATGATCTAGATGACATGCCCTTCTATTAGATCAATGATTTGAACACTGAAATTGTCCTCTCTCATCCTGCATCATTAAAAGTTCTCTCTTATTTCTATCATGTATGGAGTTATAGAAGAAAACACATGTTAAAAAAATTTTCTTTAAACAAGCATCTCTCTCAAATAACTTCCTAATTCTCCCCAGTCTATTGGAAAAGTAGTAAGCTAAGAGAGTCACATATTTTTCTGTTCCTGACTACTACTCCTGACTACACACTTTTCAAGTCATTCCATATAGACTTGTATTCCCATTTAGTTAAAGAAAGAGAATTAACAAAGAACTTAGTGGGGTTGACGGATGTTATTATAACATACATTTATAAAACTAATACTTAGAAGGTATTTATGTATTGGACTATGTCATGAGAATTTTTAGTAAGCTTGCTACTTGATAACACTCAATTAGAAAATAGAGAGAGCCAGATTCTTAAGAGTACAAATGAGAAATGAAAATCTGTAATGGATATCTCTACTTGTAATCTTTATAGATATTAAAAAAAGGAGTCACATAACCAGATGCTTATGAGTGGAGTTTAATTGTTGGTGCACCTTTGCCCTACCATTCTTTCTAAGTACAATTAAGCAGGTAGAATTGAGCGAGTTTCTATTTCCACTTAAACATTTGAAAAAGATGAAGTAAAGACTGTATGTTCAATAGGCTGAGAAACCTATGGAGATACTAGCTAAAATAAGGGTATAAGTTGTTAGCAGTTACTGATTTTGATGTTGCATGTATTTGTTTGATATTATAACACATAAAAAGGTAACTTTTAAAAAGAGTCTTCTGACATCTATATTTGAAGTCTGAACCTTTTATTCATTTAAAACAGAATCAAAAATCTATTAATTATGTTTTGGCACTGAAAAGTATTTATTTTCTGATTTTTGACCAATACTCGTTCTATATTAATAATTTTAAATAATCACACGAATATATATTGAAAACACTTCTGAAAATCTCTTTAAAAGCCAGCAATAAAAGGTTGACTTTGTATATATATGTGTATGTATGAAGCTTATAAATATTCATATATATGATGTATATATATTTTTAAAACAAAAACTATTCAATGATATTTGTTAAAGCAATGTGAGGGAGAATTTATTCAGGATCATGGTGATATGTATAGAAACAACTGCAACAGGGACTTGCAATGGAGGAGAAAGATTGAATTTAACTCCAATACGAGATAAGCAAGTACGAATTCATAGCCAAGAAGCTGGGTGGGGAGTCAGTAGATGGCAAGTGATATAAAAGGAAACATCAATGGTAAGGGGGATTCTGGTTGAAACAATGTAACAGGATTCTTGCTGAAGGCAGACCAGGGAGACAGGATATTCTGTGGGGGGATAACAGAGAATGCGAAATTCAATAAGATAGGGAGAATGATTAGATATCAAGATTTGGGGTTGTTAAAATTTCTGAGAGGCCATTGTTTTGGATTAGATTCCTGCACTAAGCCCCAGAAGACTGAAACAAACCAAACTGCTAAACGTCACTTCATCATGCTAAATGTCACGTAATCAAATGGAAATTTTAAAGAAACAGGTAAATCCCAAGATAGACTAGTTTTTTCCTGAAAACAGGAGACTTCAGTTCATCTGTTTTAGTTTAATAAGAAAGTCCCGTCTGCTTTAACCCTTACAAGAATAGTAATCTGAAATAACTTGACTTTAACAAATCTATTTGGATTTTTTTCTCTTCTGTTTTCTTTTCCCAACTTACAAAACCTACTGTCCTGCCATTGCCCAGTGGGAACTCTGTCATGAGACTTTGTAGAATGAAAGGTGCCCTGATTCATTACTCACAAATAAAGCCAATGAGATCTTTAAACTAAGTTTGTTGTAATTTTGTTTTTTGACAGGGTTCTTGTTAAATCACTTTAGCAGAGTTTTTTGCTAAAAACAGATTTTACAGGTAAATACAAATGGGCCTAGGAGAAAGTTTAGAAGCTTAGAAGCTTCACTCAATTTTTGTCAGACAGTCTTTGTTTATATATATGTGTATATATATACATAAACGTATATATTGTTAATACATAATATTATATGAGAAGATACTAAAATATATATTTGAATTGTTCAGATAGTTAATGTAGAATTATCTCTCCTGCAAATGAGTCCTGCCCCAACAAGTTTCGCAGACAAATTGTTTCCAGTATAATAAGGAATAAATAATTCTGATTTAAATGATTATAAAATACAATTAAGAGACAAATTTTCCTAATACTATTTTTTTGAGAAGCTAGGGAAATACTGACTGAAAAGAAAACTGACAAAGATAGTGCCAATAAAGGAAACTATAGACCAATTACAATTTTGAACATCTATATGATATTTAAATATAATATTCACAAATAGAACTTGGTAGCACAATAAGGAATAATAATGACTATAGTTCATCCTTGAAGTATGACATTATTCAATACTCTATATGCCCTGGGTCTTCTTGACCACCGCCCAGATAGAGTCGATTTATCAAGACAGGGGAATTGCAATACACAAAGAGTTTAGTACACTGAGAGTCAGCTAAACAGGAGACTGGAGTTTTATCTTTATTCAAATCAGCCTCCCCCAATATTTTGAGGCTAGGGTTTTTCAAAGATAGTTTGATGGGCAGGGAGCTAGGCAATGGGTGCTGCTGACTGATTGGGGATGCAATCATAGGGATGTGGAAAATGGTCCTCATGCTGAGTTCACTTCTTGGTGGGGGCCAGAGGACCATTTGAGTCAAGAATCACCAGTGTGGGTGGGGCCAGATAGTGATCAGAATTGCAAAAAGCTGAAAAGACATTTCAAAGGTCAATCTTAGGTTCTACAATCATGATGTTATTTGCAGGAGTAACTGGGTAAGTTGCAAATCTTGTGACCTCTGGAAAAAAGGCTGGTTATCATTTAACTATGCCTACATCTTAGCAGAATTCAGACCTTACTCATCCTCTTAACCTGGTAGCCTTTCAGTATTTTTACAAAGGCAGTTCAGTTTTGGTGAAGGACTGTTATCATTTAAACTATAAACTAAATTTCTTCAAAAGTTAGCTCGGCCCATGCCCAGGGGTGACCAAGGGTAGTTTGGAGGCTAAAAGCAAGATCTCTTTAACTGTCATAATTTTCTGTTACTATTTTTCCAAATATTTTTATTTGCAAAATAAAATAATTATATTAAAAAAATTTTATTAAAAAAATTTTTTTTAAATACAGGATATAAGTATATCCCTTTTCAAACATCACCGAAAAAAAAAAAAAAAAATCACTTCTTTTAGAACCTATAAAGTTGTTTAACCCTCTTTCACTTTCTCAATGTGTCTGTCCTGGCCACTTTATCTAAATTTGCAACCCTCCTTTCTCTTCACTTCACACTCCCATACCCTGATATATTTTTGTCCTTAGCAGTAAACATATGCCACCATGATGTATATCTTAACAATTTATTTTTTCTCATATTCTTGATGCTTTCACCTTACTAGAACGTAAGGTCCATGAAGGCAAGGAGTTTTGCCTACTTTTTTGCTGTTGTTCCTCCCTGCCCCCACCAGGATGTAACATTAGTGCCTGGGTGGTATTTAGTAGGTCTTCACTATACATTGGTTGAATAAATGAATACATGAATTATCCTAATATATATATTTAAAATTAACAACTATTCTTCATATAAAACCTTCAGCAAAATATAATCATATTGGAACTGAATATCCTATTTTTTAAAAATTACGTTTTTTCCATTTCCTTTCCTTTTTCATTTTTTCTCTTTCACCTTGTGTGATTACTTAGCTCTGTAGAAATGCAAATGTAACCTTTACCCTCCTTTCTTTCCATCACGCCCTCCCCTGCAAACACTACTGGCTCTTCTAGTTATATGTTTGCTTAGAAGTTCCGATGACCAAATCTTGAAACAAACTAGGCACCTTCCAGAATTCTCCCCAGCCAGGAAATTGCCTCAAGACAGTGGTTAATTTATAACCCTTTTGTACCTGCAATGGTGCTGGACTGGTCACCAAAAGGACCATTACTCAAGATAAAATCTTTGGAGCAAGTCAAATAGATCCTGTACCTCCATACCTCTTTGGTCCCTGGATACCAAAATTTCTATTCACAAGCCCCCACTTTCTGCCCAGAAATCTGAAGTGATTTCTTTAGATGTGAATTCAGGGGCTTCCCTACTGCTAAGCTCTGGAATAAAAGTGTTTTATTTTTATCACATCAGGTCTTTGCCATTTTGCTTTGCAAGCAGTAAGCAGCCAAGCCTGCATTAGGTTACATTGTCACTTGACATGAAAAACACATAATGAACTACTAAAAAAAAAGTGTCTGTGTTTGTGTGCACATATACGAGAGAGAGAGACGATAGATGTTAAACAATAATACAATGTGAGAAGTGTTTTTCTCCTAGTCTTATATTTGAAGGAAAAGCTGTTAGTAATTCTCTTTTTTTTTGAGATGGAGTCTCATTCTGTCACCCAGCTGGAGTGTAATGACGTGATCTTGGCTCATTGCAACCTCTACCTCCCTGGTTCAAGCACTCCTCCCACCTTAGCCTCCTGAGTAGCTGGGATTACAAGTTTGCACCACCATACCCGGCCAAATTTTAGTGGAGATAGGGTTTCACCATGTTGGCCAGGCCCTGGCCTCCCAAAGTGCTGGAATCAGGCATAAGCCACCGTGCCCAGCCAGTAATTCTCTTTTATCATTTCTATATGGGGAAACGAGGTCTTTGTGAGAAAAGGGTAAAATGTGGAAATTGAACAGATCACGCTAAAAGGTAGATTTTATTATTGGCACTAGGTTTTTGCCCCATCAGGCATCCATGCTTCCTGGCAGGAAACTCTTTGGTCCCTCTCACTAATGGCCAATGAACATATTTGATCCTTAACTTTGGGCTTGACCAAAAACCTGTTTTGATCAGTGGTGTATGACTGAAAGTGACAGTGTGCTGATTTTCAGCTTAGGCCTATAGAGACCTCACATGATTCTGTTTGCCCTCCTGAAGCTCCTAACTCTATAAAAAGAATATTCCCCACTTAGGTTTATGATCCTTCCTTTTCTAGGAAGAAAATGAGCTCTAACACAACATAAATCAGCTGGCTCCCAGGGGACTGGTGGAGTCATGAGTAAGTCTGCCCAAGTTAAACAGACTGCTTAGGGGAGCCCAGTGTAGATCAGCTGATATCAAGGCAACCTACAGAAGCATGAGCAATAATATATTACTGTTATTTAAAGCCACTGACTTCCGCGGTGGATTCTGTGCAGCAATAGAATGTAGGTAGATTATAAATATAGTGATTGGACTGAACTCTCTGATAGCCCAGGAGATCTAAAGATAGAAGAAATCACCATTGGAGAATAGAAGCACATCTAATAAAGTATGGGAAAGGTTATTTAACAATAAACATTAGAAGATTGACTTTGCCTTAGTGTGTCAATCAAAGTTGTATGTAGCATATGTACAGTCTTCTGAGACGCATTTACCTCAAGCTTGGAAAAAAAAAAAAAAGGATGAAGTAAAATACCAAGCCCTTTATTTGTGCAGTCTCCTAGAAGAAGACAAACTATTCTTAAATTGTCTGAGAAATATGCAAGGAAATTTACTCACATGCTTACTCCAATATTTGTATAGGAACAATATCATACCTGGAACATTATTTTTTTCCTCCATTTTTCTTTGAGTTGTTGAGAATTCATGAAATAATCCGAAATACAATAACCAACATGAAGGTATTTTCTTCCACCCAAGTAGTTCCACCAGCCTTGTTACAGCATTTAAGTAACAAATGCTTTACACTTTTGACAAGGAGTAAAGAAGATAATATTACTTAACTGCCTGACCACCGGATCTCCAAATAGTTCTCTGTTGCTACAATTTTTATTTAATATAATTCAAAGGCATATGGGCTAGATTAAGGATGAGGAGAGAAACTAATATTTTGTTGACTATTATATGCTTATATTGATCTTTGCTAAGTCATGAGTTGAATCTATAAACAGATGTTCTGATGAGTCTAGAACTATGCATCTTCTGAATGCAGTAAGTGGCTATGCTGAGGTGAAATCCTTCAATGATTCAAACATTACTACAAATAATTAGCATTTGGGCCGGCATGTTGTATTAAATAATGGTATGGAGAAGAGATATTTGAGACACACACATCTGGCAATGGTTTTTCTGGAGGTTTATAATGCCGTATACCACCTGGATGAAATCAATTTCTCTCCCAACCACATCTTTTCTGTCTACTGACAATTATTCAATTCAAGTCTGAAATTCAAGTCTCTACACATCACTCAGTCAGCTCCTACCCACATTAAATTTTCTTATTCTCACAGAGCAAATTTTAAAATTAAGGAAATCAAGATGACAACATAAAATACTTCAAACTCATTAAGAATTCTTTGTTTTTAAAATTATACTTAAAGGCTTTTACATATATGGTTGACTCATGAATAACACAGGTTTGACCTGCAGAGGTCCACGTATATTTGGATTTTCTTCTACCTCTGCTATCCTTTAAATAGAAAGACTAACCCCTGCTCTTCCTCTTCCTCCTCAGCCTACTCAATATGAAGACAATGAGAATGAAGATCTTGATGAATTAGTCACTTTCACTTAATTAATAGTAAATATAGTTTATCTTATGATTTTCTTAATAACATTTTCTTTTCTCTAGCTTACTTTATTGTAAGAATACTGTATATAATACATATACAAAAGATGTATTAATCAATTATGTAAGTTATCGGTAAGGCTTCTGATCAGTAAGAGTCTATTAGTAGTTAAGATTTGTGGGAGTCAAAAGTTATGTAGATTTTTGAGTATGTGAGAGATCAGCACCCTAATCCCGACGTTGTTCAAGGGTCAACTCTATTCTGTTTTCATCCACATTTTTCAACTTCCACACAAATTTAAACACTAAAAATCCTGAATGTGACCCACATGGGACAAAAATAATACTAAATTTGACTGTTTCAAAGCTACCAACATATGTAGCGTAGTGAGCAAGGAGAGAAATATATATAGAAATATATATATTTTGTTGCTCTATAGTCCTGTTGCCATGCTTATAGTTTCATGGTATTTGATCACTTAAAGGCCTTCAATCAACTCATAAAGAAAATATTCCAAGATTTAAAAGTTTTTTTTCTTTTTCAGAACAAATAAACTAAGTGCTTTTTAAAACTGTTACCTGTAAGTAGATGAAGGAGTATTATAACCAGCTGCTCTTCATTTCCACTGAGAGAAGACATAGAAGTATGTTTAATTCACAGCAGGAGTGGTTTAGATTGGACAACAGGAAGACAAACTTGACAGGAATTCATACTAGACCCTAAAAGATATTACCAAGGGGAATTTGTAGATTTTTTTTTTTTTCTATTCAGGTCTTCGCAAATAAATTAGATTCTACGGCTACTGCGAGGACCTTGAATTCTTGCAAGTAGGTCAAGGAGGTGAGCAGAGTGATACTAAAGTAACAGCCTTTCATTATTCTATACTACAATGGTAGACGTTGACCTGTCTTGTTCATTCTCTCTTTCTCAATATAATACTTGCTTCCTCTCCCTCCCTTACCTAATATGAATCAATAATGAATAAGTTCAATGTATACTGGCCATTTCTTCATTCCACCTTGGTGCTTTGTTTTGAGCAATAAACTCTTATACCACAATGAAATATATAGAGGGAGATTAAATGATGCCATTTTAATTGAATTAATGTATCTCATATGTCTTTCTTAATACTACAATGTGCCTGCCACATATTTTCTCTTCTGAATGTTTTATTTTATTAAAATTGTTTTTTAATGCCTTAATAGTGCTTTTTTTCTTTATTTGAACTGAGAAAATAATATGAATTAAAAGATCCTTTGCATTCAGAAAACAGTTTTTTTTTTTGAAAATATATTTGAGTGAGTCGCGATTAAGATGCTGCTATGAAAAAGCAGAAAAAGTCAAAAAGGTACCCTTCCTTTACTGCTATGTCCATCAACTAGGATATGCTTTCCCAACTAGTATTGTATGCCTAAATTTGTGGCTAAATTAATGATGAGGTTTGCGATGTTCTGCCCTAAAATATGACTATACTAAAGTCCAGAATGCACCACCCTAACATATTCCTCTTTGGCAGGTTGATGCTTATGAGCTGGTTATTTTAAGGAACCGCAGACACAGGAATAGCTCTTAAAAGTTGGCCTTTAATGTCCATTAAATAATTTTCCATTTGTAAGAGTGTCTCCTTACCCCTGTACCAGGGAAAAAAGAACTAAATCACTAGAGACTTCTAATCAATGAAGAAGGTGTAGACTTAAATCCGTGCAACAAATCTTATCTTTGTTTTAAGGTGCTTTTCCTGGTCATCTCATCTTAATCTGGCTTGTCTCCTCACCCTCTCATAATTTGCTTTTAGTACCACCTAGAGGCCCCAGACTCTTATTTCTCCATGCAAATTCCTATTTCAAGAGGAAACACAGTGTAAGCCTCAATCTTCTGGCCAATTCTTTGAGCCCTGTATTTTTGTGGGACTCCTATGTGTATGTACATAATTAATATAGTTTTTCTCTTGTTAATCTCTCTTATGTCAATTAAATTCATAGACAAGCCAAAGAACCTAAGAGGATAGAAGGAAGCATTTTTCCTCCCCTGTATTATCTATTTGTATTCTTTTTGTGTTAGGTATTGAGGTTGATTTGGGGGAAGTAGGGGGGATGGCCTCAATAACTCCTTCTAACCCTATGTGTATGCTCTTGTGTAATATCTTTGTTATTCCTCCAATCAAGAAAGAGAATCTATTTTCTCATCTCTTGAATCTGGGCTGGACATATGATTTCCCTTGACCAATAGAATGATGCACATGTGACATTTTGAGAGTTCAGGAGATGGCTCCTCAAGAAGCCCAGCAACTTTTCTTTTCCTCTTGAAACATTGTCATGATCCCCCTATATAAAGAAATGAAGTCGCTGGCAGATAATAGACCACGTTCAAAAGAAGTCAAAAGCCACAGTTCACATGTAGCATCCAGCAGGTACACATGTGAGTAAAGACATCTGGGATCATTCAATCTCTGTCAAGGCATCTCATGACTACAGCTCGAGAGCACCCCAGATGGAACCCCCCAGAAAAGCTACTCATTTGACCGCAGTTCACATTTCTGACCCACAGTATCATGAGCAAATAAAATGGTGTTGTTTTAAGCCACTGTTTTGGTGTGGTCTGTGGAGCGGCAACAGTTAGTTCATAATGATAACATAAACACATTACGTTGTCAATTTATGGTTTACAGACCAAAAATTTTTAACATGCAATATGCTTTTTACTCATGAAAATTATATTCTATACCAGATAATATAGTAAAAGAAGACATTAAAAGTATCATAAGATAATAAAAAGGAGAAAAAAGACAAATTCAAAGGGGAGAAAATAGAGATAAAAAAATAGAACAATGCAATCAATTTGATTGGGGTCTCAAAGGGGCATGGAGTATTTTATATATGGCAACTGGATGACTAGGTAGATGATGGTTTTATTAATAATGTTCACATAGGTTCTTATTTTAGTTTTTCATGCTTCCCCCATGTCCTCATGATACTAATAGTCCTTTCTAAGTCACCTTCATTAGTTCTTGTTTCCTTGCCAAATCTATCAAAGGTATAAAATGATCTTCTTCAATAGGATACAATGGTGTCAGGAATGCAAATTAACCAAAAGTGGCAGAGTGGTGCTGCACGGAAGCCCAAGTCCTGAAGCAGTGAGCATGGTGAAATATCAAGTAGCAATAGTGGCACCAATGCTAGTTTAACCTGATTTTTCCTGCAGAAGGATCTTGGCTGTGCCTTGTCTTCCTTAATTCTTGCCCAAGTTTGATACTTCTGCATACCCATTCATTTTTTTATAAACTCTTTGATACATTTGTCTTGCATAACCAAAAGTGATTTCTATTGCTTGCAACCAATATCTAACAGTGTAACAGTACTTGAACTACCTGAAAGGAGCAGATCTGCAAAAAATATTGGGAAACCAGAGATTGTACAGCTACGCCTGTCAGCACTGAAATGGTGAGATGGGTATCTGGCTATGCATGCCATCCTAGAGGAAAAGCTAAGCACATGCTTGTCTCTCATCTTCTGGAAAGTAGTTTTCAGGGAAAGCATGCTTTTGGGTGAAAAAGTGACCACTTCTATGAAGGACATGAGAGATTTAGTATATTGGTTTTATTTTAATGACATCTGATACTTTTTATAGCATGAAAATTTAAATGCAAATACATTAAAAGCAGTCGTGTATTTTAGTCCATTTTAATGATAACTTGCTGCTAAATAACTTACCACACTGATATTATTTCTATCCACCTGGTATGGCACTTGAAAATCACAACTAAGTCTTTGTCCACTTTATACTTGCTCTCATGGAGGTGGAGGATAGAATCGTAGATACCAGAGACTGAGAAGGGTGGATGAGTGGGAAGGGGGAAGTGCAGAGAAGATGGTCAAGCATTATAAGCAAAGAATTAGACGGAAGAAATAAGTTCTAATGTTTGACAACAGACTAGTGTGACTATACTTAGCAACATTATTTTGTATATTTCAAAGTAACTAAAAGAGAGTACTTGAAATGATACCAACACATGAAAATAATCAATACATAAGGTGAGGGATACTCCAAATGCCCTGGCTTTATTATTACAAACGATGCATGTAATAAACACTCATATACACCCCATAAATATATAAAATAGTATGTATCAATGGAAGAAAAAAATGATAATTTTGATTTTTGTCTGCAGACTCCCTAAGGAAATTTCCATGTAAATGTAAATGTAAATGGACTACCCACCTAGGTGAGTTTATGGTGAGTTTTGTAAGATCTTCACAGCCTTGGTTTCTAATAATACTGAATGATAACAAAATATATGCTGTTTTTTTGATCAATAATGTGTATTTAGTGAAAATCCAGAGAAGTTCAGTTTTTAAATATTTGTTATTTAATGGAAGATAAAAGAGCAATTGAGAGAAGTGACAATCAAGACAGTCTTAAGTGGAATAACTATTATTATTTATTGCTTAAGCTGGAACAATTATGAAAATTAAATCGGTCATTATTAATTATTATACCTGGACAATGGACACAGATTGGCCCATTTCAGCAAACTGGGATGTACAGTTTCCTTCATTCCTTAAACCATATTGAGGATGCAGTCTTCCGACTTTTCTTAGTTCAACTCGTAGTACTCCTTTTTTTGGTGACATTCAGCACAGTTGAAAATATTTTTTAAAAAATTGAATTCCCACAAGAATGCAAGCTTCAAAAGAAAAATAACCTTCTGTATCTTATTCAGCATCTAGCGCAGTGCATGGCATGCTATTCTAAATATTTAATAATAAATTATTCAATGCTAAATTTCTGGCTAGCATTCAGTCTAGACATAATAAAAAAATCCATGTATATATTTTTTTCTTAATGTTGTATATTCACGAGATAGAAGGCATTGCCTATGATGGTATTTATGGACCTTTATGTTATTAAAACTCATTTTATGTTTCTGGAAAATAATACTAGAAACATTGCATTAATTGAAGAACTGAGATACTGCCTCCTATAAACAATGAATGTGATGCAACTCTCACAATTCTGAGTACGGAGGAAAAAATATAGAAAGATCATAAATAAATTGAAACATTAATATTGGTAATTATTTGATTGCCTATTTTGGAAATATTTTAATTTCAAATTACATTTTTGGTTATCTTTGCTAATTTTATGCATTCTATGTGTGCACAATTGTGAAATATGTATAATTTCACTTAATTACAAATTTTAAATTGCCTGATATTACTGATTGAATATGGATGTGGATAAGATTACTAAAATACCAAATGGTATTTGTTTTTCACTTACTGTACTCCTTCAAAATATTTAATTCACTTTTGTAATTAGCATCTCAAATATTGCATGTGATATAGTTTGTCTTTCAAAGCAGAATTGTTACTGACAGCTGTTAGTAGTACATG
This sequence comes from Pongo abelii, assembly GCF_028885655.2. Lineage (NCBI taxonomy): Eukaryota > Metazoa > Chordata > Mammalia > Primates > Hominidae > Pongo > Pongo abelii. The sequence goes on from NC_071989.2 coordinate 29,733,380, forward strand.
TCTGACTTTTTTCCACAAAATGATAGAAGATAAATGTGTTCGTCCTTACTTTTCATTTTCAAATTTTCACCTCTAAGACTCATCAGCAAATTATTCCTTATAGGTTTTTTTTAAAAAAAAAAACAGTTTGGAACCATGAAATAGAGTCTTTAAAAATAATAAACTGCAAATACATCTTGAATTATTACTTGAAACTTTTATATGGAAATCCTTTATGAGAAATTCAAAGAGATGCTTAAGATGCCGTCAATGTCATTTTTTTTCTGCCTTCCTATTTTAAAACACACAGGCATATACACACTTTCATACTGTAAAGTCTTCCCATATTTTAAACATTTTTTATTATTTGGAAAGATAAACTCAAATAAATGGTTTTTAGAGTAGTATGTGTTTTGTATTTGGAAATGAGTAACTGTGGCAGAGCCATGTCACTGATAATAATTATTTCTTACATTAGAAATTAAAATAATACAAAACATAAAATTTACTTTCATTGTGGTATCAGTTTCTGTGGTATGGCATGTTCATTCTCACTTTATTGTATTACTTTTGAAAGTAATTATTCATCTTAGTCAAAACACTATTTTCAAATTCTCAGTTGTTTAGCTTCATCAAATTTAGGAAACACAAATATAATTATCAATTTTGAGGCCTCAGTTTTATCAAATATAGAAAAGAAATACATTTTCTAATATAAATTCTGCTTTCAGCTACACAAATCTTTGACAGCATGATTGAATCGTTTTTTTAATTCATCCTGTACCTTGAAAAATAACCTTTAAAAAAAAAAGTAAAGAAAAATAACCTGTATAATCTTCTTCAGTTTTAAGATAACAAAATCTTCCTGCAAAACAGACACAGAGGAAATAATCACAGTGGTTCAGTCTGCCTTGTTCACTCTGTTTTATCAGCTCTCTGCTCTTTCTGTCCTTGCTGACCTCCAGAGTTGAGGCTGAAGAGCATCTTAAGGCTTTTTGTCAGCATTGATTTAAAAGTAAGCAAAAGATCAGCACAAAAATTAAAGCCTGAATCACTTTTTCATATATATAGCATACTTATTAATTGAATTTGATAACAACTATGAATACAATTATAGGTAATTTACTTGATATTTGTGTCCTTGGAACATTTGAAATTACAGAACAAAAGTCAATGTAGGAAGGAATGCTATCAAGAATTAAGAAATAGAGGTGGCTATGAAGTGCAGTTGATCATTTATAGAATGTGCACATTTTAAATTGTAATAGGCACTACCAGATGAGGCCTTTAAAAATAATAAGCATATTACATAGGAGGTCTTATGAATTTCTGTCTCAAAATGTGTTATGCTGTTTAGGAATTCCTTTTTGAAAAATTCTAAGACTTGATCATTTTGCAATCACTCAACAAGTAAGAATGAGGGTGAAAGGAAATTAGATATACATCAGTTTAATTAAACATAAATATTTAATTTATCAATAAATCTTTTCAAAGGGATAAGACAATTGTGAATCTTAAAGATACTCAATGTAGAATGAAATACAAGAATGGACCCAATAGACATCTGACAAACAAGTGTATATATTTATATATGTCATAAATATATGTGAATTCTTAATATATTTTCATTAATAACTACTGAAACTGATAAACTAAAAAAAGTTGTAGTCTTCAACTTAAAACAACAGTTTTGTTATTCAAATAAAAGACACACTTTTGACAACATTTTTAAAATTAAAATAACTCTTAAGATATGCTAATGATAATGCAGATAAAAGATAGGAAATAAATTATAATTCAGAAACATCTTATAGGAAATTCTGAGAATAATGACAGTAACACAAACAAATCTACCAAGTCAACTCCTTTGCTGCCTTTATTTCAGTTCAACTCTAATTCATTTTTTTATTACTTAGGGCGGAATCTAAGTTTATGCTTGTGTCCTCTCTTGCTGTCATTTTCTTACGCTCATTAGGAGGAAATACAGTCTGTTATGCCTCCAATATCCAACTTTTAATCTCTTTTAACCACCACCAATATCGCTACTCTAATTCACAAATAATTGCAAACAGGACCAACTTCAAGTGTCTGCAACCTATTTTCTGGTGTCCAGTCTTCCAGATCTTTGTGTTTAGAAGTGCTCTGTCCTTAATGTTTTGCTCTTGGCATCTTGATTTCTGAATAATTATTTTAATAGAAGCTCAACATTTTCATTTCACATTGGGATCCCAAAATTATATAACCAGGCCTGATTGCAAATATTTTCTATATGCTCCCTTTGCTTCTGCTGTTGTTCCCACTAGACTCAACAGAACAGCCAGTGAGACAGTCAAAACTTGTTAAACAATGCCATTCATTTACTTAAAATCCCCTGATGATGTCGAAGTCCATATTTTGATCTGTAACTTCTTAAATGATCTCCCTACTCTCTTAGCTCTTTTATTCTCTTACTATTCTTTCACTAGTTATCATTGACTCAGACACTAACCTTCTTGCTGTTGCTAGATATCCACATACTACCAAATAATTATGTCTAAATCTTTGCATTTGTTCTTATCTAAGTCTAGGATATGCATTCTCAATTTGGTCTATATCATTCCCAAGAGAGCAAAAGTTGATACTTAGAGGCCAAAAAAAAAAAAAGATCTTAGCTATTACAGCTATTAGTAGTTACCCAATGTTAAAGCTAACCCATCAAAATCTTATTTCTTAGGATTTAATTTTATTTGTGTGTACTGGAGGATATGCAGTTAATGAATGCCTTAAAAGGTTCCTAAGAGGATAGTTAATGAATATTGAAAAACATTCGTTTAGAATATCCTCCAACAGATATTTTAAAATATTACCTCACTTCCTTTGGGGTTTTTTGGAGTGCATTGGCGCGATCTCGTCTCACTGTAACCTCTGCCTCCAGAGTTCAAGGATTCTCCTGCCTCAGCCTCCCAAGTAGTTGGGATTACAGGTGCCTGCCACCAAGCCCAGCTAATTTTTTTTTTATTTTTAGTAGAGACAGGGTTTCACCATGTTGGCCAGACTGGTCTCGAACTCCTGACCTTGTGATTTGCTCGCCTCAGCCTCCCAAAGTGCTGGGATTATAGGCGTGAGCCGCCGCACCCAGCTTCCTTTGTTTTTTTTACTTAGAAGTCACCTTCTCAATGGAGCCTTCCCTGGCCACACAGTCTGAAGTTTCAAAACTTGCTCTTCTTTCCACCTACCACTTGCCAACAATTAAATTCTCCTTTCTCTAAATTTTTTTTCACCCTTAACATTTATCACAGTGTAATCTACTTTATATTTTATTTATTTGTTTAGTGTTGGTCTCTTCAATTAGAATATACTTTCCACTGGAGGTAAGCTCTTGCCTGCTTCAATTACTACTGTATCCCCAGTGCCTACAGCAGTCTTTTATATGACAGGTACCTAGGATATATCTATGAATCAATGATTTAAACAACTGTTTGAGTTTACTGAAAATAGCTAAAATACTAATAGCATCAATAAATTGAGTCGGGGTCCTTTCACTAATAAAAATATGAACAATATATTGCAAACAAAAAGAAAGTTTTTTCTTAATTGGTAAAATAGTCACCTTAAAGACTTTATTTCACTTAAGCCCTGAGTTCACATAACTACAAGAAATCAAATTATTTGTGTAAAGAAATAAGGGAAACGTCCTTATTTTGACCTTATCATCTTCATTTGTTAGCATATATGTATACTTATATATGTAGATATAAAACATGTATTAATATACGAAGTCAAATGCTTAATTATAGAACTTAAATTTTCCATTTTAAATGAAAGTGATTATTAGATGCATAAGACTTTCCTGATGGACTCATAGAGACACAATTGGTTCATAGACAATTGTTTAGCTTGGCTTTCACCACATTCTAAAATTCACAATATCATGCATCAAAAATGTATTGAAACATCAAAGAATTGGCAATACCAGGCTCTCATTGTTATATAGCAGCAATAGCATGAAGCTGAATAGCTGCTGCAACATTTGGAAGAATTTTATGTTCCCCAGTTTGCGGCAGTATGTGTGATCTGCAGGCTCTTTCCCTTCTGGACAACTGCTAAAATGCTCTCTCTTTTTGTTTCTCCCCATGATTCTCTCATCACCAGGTTGTGTTTTCATTATTTCCTCTTATCAAGTATCCTTCTTCTGTCACCCTTGTACTTTGTTTTGTTTTTAGTTTTATTTTTTGGCACATCATGCTACTCCTACAGTAGACCAATCTATTTGGTCACAGCCCTTGTAGCCAGATCTTCTGCTCTAAATTTTTGCCTCTAAAAAGATTTCTGGCTATCATTTATTTATTATTCATTTATTTATTATTTATTTAAATAGGGATGAAGTCTTCCTATGTTTCCCAGGCTCTCTCAAATTCCAGGGCTCAAACGATCCACCCGCCTCGACCTCCCAAAGTCCCGGGATTATAGGTATGAACCATGGTACCCCTACCTGTGATTTATAATCAAGAGCTTGTTTCAAGCATGGCATGTTCCACCATTTATTTTTACAATTTTTCTGTCAATTATGCTGCATCAAGCAAGTCCTGTATTACAAAAATGATGCTGAATCAACAATGACCCCAGTAGCAATTATGTCTGAAGCACTGATTTTTCATTGAGGATACCCTTTTATCATCATTACTGTATCTTATCGCCCTGACTCGATAAAACTGTTTAAGTAAAAGACTTCTATTTTATGTATTTGGGACAATGAAGATATGAGCAGAAATTTAAAAAATAATAATAAGTTAAAAAATAAAATATGCCAAATCCCAAGATTATTCCAGAATAAACTAAAAAGTAGATGCGTTTCTTGAAAAACTCACTTAAAAACACGAAAGAATAAAGTTCAAAAGGCTAGTCCAAAAAAACCAATATTAAAATGGAAAGTGGGGACTATAAGATATATAAAATAATCGTAACAGAATTCTGCAAGTCTAGACTATTTTGGGAAAGAAATGTACATTTGTCTATTATCAAAACATAGAAGCTCCATCATCTAGTCCTGCGTAAAAATAGACATTCATTGGATTTTCAGATTTTATTTTAAAGTTTGCAACGTATATATAAAATCATATTGCCAATCCTTTATAAACCCATACCCAACATAAAATATGTGAGTTGCTGATTTGGTAGTTTATTTTTCCCTGGGTATAACAAATGTCTCTTGCAAAAAGTAGTTCATATTTTCTGACCTAAAAGCAAATCTTATGATTTGTTTTGCATTTTACAAGTTTTAGCTCACCTAGAATTGTCTAGATATCTGGGGAGCTTGTTTTGTGTTCGGAAAATCTTCTCAGGGAGGGTCAATCACACCCATTCTTCTAAACCTTTACAATCTGATTAGATTATCTTCCCTCTCTCTTGTAAAGATTTAAGTAAATGCCCTTTTAAGCCCGATCATTAAAGTAGAAGTAGTTTAAATTACACATGGTCACAATACTAACCACAGATAAGAAGAGTTTCAGGAGAGATTCAAAATAATACAACGAAATATCAGGAGTTTGATTCTTAGGGAAATTATCAGAAAAGCTTATCTTCTCTTACCTGAACTGATAATATAATACTGATTACACTGATTTAAAGATGTAAGGAATGATGATAGAATATTAACTACACATAAAATAGAAGAAGTGTGTCTTCGATTTTGTTTTTAATTAAGTCTGGTTCTTCAACACCTCTGTAAACAAAACAGGTTAGAATAAAAGGTTGTTATTTACAAAATATTTTAAAATTTTCTCATGTATTTGCTGTGCTATTAAGGGAGAAATTTTAAATAAACACTTAACCATCATATTAATCTGAAAATATTACATATTTGTTGCTACTTTAGAAGGAAAACATTATCTGCAATTTAAAAATGAAAAAGGACATTTGAGATAAATATTTATTGGCAGACTTTAAAATATTCAAGCAGAATTCAATTTTCTGCTTTGCACTTTCCAGTTACATAACCTTGGTTTCTTAAATCATGTAATTTTTCTAAGCCTCAATTCCTACATATAAAGAATCTATGATAAGCCGTGTCTGACCTAGAGCAAGTATTCCATAAATGGTAGATTTTTGTTTCCAAAAGCTTTAGAATAATGTGTTTAATGGTGTCCAGCAACCAAAGAAGAACATTGCATTAGTTTTCTTTCTTTTTCTTTTTAAAATTAGTATTAGTTTTGAGACAGTGTTTAGCTCTGTTGCCAAGGCTGAGGTACAGTGGCGTGAACACTGCTAACTGCAGCCTCGACCTTCTGAGCAGGCTTGACCTTCTGGGCTGAAGCCATCCTCCTGCCTCCACTTCCTAAGTAGCTGAGACCACAGGTGCCTGCCACCGTGCCCATTTTTTAATTGTTTTGTAGAGACGCCATCTTGCCATGTTGCTTACTCTGGTCTCAAACTCCAAGCAGTTGTCTCACTTTGGCCTCTCAAAGGGCTGGGATTAGAGGCGCGAGCTACCACACCTGGCCTGAATTTGAATATCTGCAACATCTCTGTATCATTTACAATTGTGTTGAGGTGCATGTAACTGGTATCTGACAACAGTAGTGTAAAGTAATTAGGGGCTCATTTCCCCCATGTGATTATAAATTTGTTTCCCAGGATTGGTGTGGCCACTGAAAGAAGTATTCAAAGAATGCCATCCAGTGATAGTGACAGAAGATGCAAGAAAGAACAATTTACCCTGTATCTTGAACTGTATGTCCCAGCATGTCTTCCATCATTGACCTTATAGAAAAAAAACAAAAATCTCTATTTAGTAAGCCTTTTAATTTTTACGACATTTAACTTCCATCTTCTTGAATGTACGTATCTTAGTAGGAAAACTATATTGTTTTGCTTTCCTATTCAATTGGTGCAATTAAAATGGTGTCACCAGTTACAAACATAGTTAACATGAGTATGAGCAGAAGGTCAAAATAATAAAGGTCACTGGATTGTATGTTGTGACAGAGGACCAGAGAGTCAACACTGGGAAGAGTGAAGGCAACAAATCTGTGCTGCAATCTTTGCTAAGCAATTTGAAACTGCTTTTCACCCTACCAACTAAGATAAATAAAGAAGAACACGAACTAAATCGGTAGATACTTACCAAATGCCAGGACTGGTGTTGATCTGTTCCTGCAAAAATACAAAAATGACATTTAGCTGTGATGGGGACTACCCCATGCTTGAGTTTGTGCTATTCCGCTATCATCCGCCATGATCGCCCTGTTTGTGCATAGGACATACTGCTGACTGGAGATATGATAGTGGCCACTCTGCTTCCTTCTTCGAATCTTTGTTGGGTGTAATAATTTCTGCAATTCCTTATGACATAGGGCATTACACCTGATTAGTGACTTGGCTGGAAGGGCATTTTAGGGGCTTTTGCTTGACCTTTCCTACCATAAGAGCCCTTAATTCCCAAGTTAGCAGAATCAACATAAATTTTACTTCAGGTGCTGAATATACCATTGCAGTTATATTATAACTGCAGTGAACCAGGAAAATAACCAAGCAGTTGTTTTGGGAATCCATGAGACTCATTAGGAGATTAATTTTAATCCCAGCTCTATTTATCACCTGAACTTCATGAAGCCTGGTTCTAAGGAGAGGCTCCTGATGGCTCGTTGAGTTCCATGGTTTCAATTGCAGCTGAGATGTATGGCTCATTATATGAAAAGCAACCTATAACACCCAAAGGTTCCCACCTCTTGATACATACATTTTGTGCAATCTTCTATCTTAAGTCTCCGTTCTTAAGCCTCTTAAACGAGCGACTTTACTCATTTCTCATGAACAGAATACGGCAAAAGTGATGAGATTAACTTTTGAGATTAGGTAACAAAGAATTTGTGGCTTACATGTTAGATGTCTGCTCATACCCTCTTGCTTGGTCACTATAAAGTAATTAAGTTACCATATTTTTTAGTTGCCCTATGTAAAGGCCTGCATAAAAAGAACGTAGATAAATTTCTGAAACAGTCGGCAAGGAACTGAATTCCACAGTACAAAAGCCCACACAACAGAAAATCCTGTCAACAATCACGGGAGAAATGGCTTTTGTATTTCTCTGACTGCTTGCATGGTGTTTCATTAAATATTTAACAACCAGAATTGTGCATGTAGTTCCAGAATGAATCATAGTTCATATTTTTATTTATATTTTGGTTATACTAACAAGTAAGACAAAAATAAAACAACAAAGATACATGTGATATCTTCTTGCACTCATTACTAGCATTTTTGCTAAATTTAACAATAGTTTTAAAATATTCAAATAGTTCCTCAAGTATTTTGGTGCTCTTTACAATTTAAAAAATATCAAGATACTTTAAAAATTTAATCTACATTAACATCTTAACAATTAAAATTAACATTTTAAATGTTAATCTACAATAACATTTGTTGATTAACAACAAATCGAGAAGTGATTTGTACCATTTGTGGTGTTCTCTCACTCTGGCTGATTTCAAACTACCAATTTCACTGATCACAGAGTTGAAAAGTTATATTTAGTACCACAATACTTTTTAGTATTTCTGCATCACCTGAACAATAGAGATATCAATAATCTCTAAAGCTTAGATAATATCAAAATGTAATAAATTGTTAGAAAGTACAGGTTTTGAATATTTGTTTTTTTTGAGGTTAATATTATTTGGATGTAGGTTTATATAATTAAACTTTTAATATTGCTTTAGTTTTACAATTGTCTCACATAATTTCTGAAATGTTATGTTTCTGTCAATCCACAGAGACAAGTGAACCTTCAGCCAAAATTTAGTTCTGATGTCAAGACTGATGATGTCATATATACCAAGAGGGTATGAAAAAGTTTATTATGCACATAATGAGGCTTTCTGGGAAGAGTAGGGCAGGTTCCCAAGCAGGCATAAAACAGGCTTAAGAGAACAGGGAAAGAAGATTGGTTTGGCTGGCTTTTTTGTTGTTACGGGCTTGGGGTAGAGTGAGAGTTCCCTTACACAGTCCAAGGATTACATTGCTTGAATTTCTTTCCAGTGCCAATGAAGAGAGCATCCAAAACTTTTTCTCAGCTTTCCCAGATGTGGAACAGAAAAGGGTGGTTAGTGAGGCCCGAAAGCTGTCAGCAATGACGCATCAAAATAATGTCAGACTCTTGAAAGTCAGTTTTCATGGTCTATTATGAGCCAGCTCCAGGACACCCCAGCTTGTGTATGAATTGGCAAGATTATGCAGATTGTCCAAAATCAAAGATATGTTTTGAATCTCTCCAATTATCATTAAAACTTTTGCTCTACAGGCTGAATTTCAAAGTAATTATTCAACTACCTAAGGTTCAATTAATTTTATTCCTTTTTTGCAACCAAAATTTCACAGTTTTTTTTTAAGAGTCAAAGTTTTCTATAAATACCTCAAAAATATAAAGTAGCTTTTGTGGTCTGGGGTACGAAAATGTTCTAGCAGTGTCAGCATAATGATTCAACAAAAGTTTTCAGATTCATATGGTTATTTCCATAAGCTTAGACTAGCATTTAAAAAATAAAACTTCTTTGTTTGCCTTCAAAGCTATCAATTTATTTAATTGTTTTAAGCATGGAAGTTGGTTCATGTATAGTAAATTAAAATGTAAATTAACCTTGAAACTGAAAATGCAAATGTTAAACTTCTTATGTGAGATTTATTTTTAAATCATATGTTGTTGATCAAGTTCAACTTACATAAATATTATTCAAATATATTTTCCATTATATATTGATTATGGCCAACTTATTTTAACTTGATTTGCATGATACAGAAGTAATATATTTAGTCAGCCAAATAGTTTATTAGAGTACAGGTTGGATTAATATTTTTTAAAGGGCAATCCATCATATTAAATACAAAAGCTTTGGATTATGGTAATTAAATTATGACAGCTACATTAATTGCAACTTATATTAATGTGACATTTATTATACAGAAAAATAAAGAACAAGGAGCCACAATAGAGTAATTCACACAAGTTGTCTTTTAATTAAGACAATATTTATTGAAATTCTAGAGAAACATAAAAAAACAGAATTTAGAGTGGCTAAAAACATGAAAGGATTTTTTCCTAGAGACCAATGTTTTAGCATGAGGTGTTTAATATCTATCTTTCCAGATTAAATTAATATAATCTTTTTGTGTGTGTGTAAGAGGGAATCTTACTCTCACACAGGCTAGGGTGCAGTGGCATGATCTCGGCTCACTGCAACCTCTGCCTCCCAGGTTCAAGCGATCCTCCCACCTCACCTTCCTTATTAGCTGGGACTACACGCATGTGCCACCACTTCCAGTGAATTTTTGTATTTTCAGTAGAAGCAGGGTTTCACCATGTTGGCCAGGCTGGTCTTGAACTCCTGACCTAAGGTGATCTTCCCACTTTGGCCTCCCAAAGTATTGGGATTACAGAGGTGAGCCACCGTGCCCGGCTCAGTCATTGTCTTCTAAGGTTAAGCTCAGAAAAGACTTAGAGACATATGGGAGACGAGAGATTTGGGGATAAGTGAAAGCACATAAACATTCCCAATATTTAATAAATATAAAAAAATTTTTATTCTTAATTTCAGAAATGCATTTTTCTGTCTTCTTCCCCTACCTCTAAAACATATGCTTATTTGACTGTTAGTAACAATATTTCCAAAAGTGTTAGCATATTTGTTTATTTCTCTATTAGGAAATTATCTCAAACATTGCCTTCAGAATAATATCTATATTCTTAATCAACTGTATTCTAGGGTATCATCGACATGTACTTAAATCCACTTGCTAATTGCCATCATGTTTACTTTCCCTTTGTAAATTATATTTAGATTAATTTTTTTCTATCATTATTAACTATGAACTAATAATATTCTGCAAGTTAATTAAAGTCATTTTATTGGTTGAATGTCATTGAAGGCCATAAATTACCAGACATGTAATTTATATATATATATCTCTCTCTCTCTTAAAAACAATAGTGTTTATGTGAAACTACTTACATTCACAATAGCAATACTGCATACTTACGATATATCTGCTGATCATTAGTAAACAATTGGATTCATGGCCAGAAAACTAATAATTTACTTTTCATATTACTCTTTGGTATAATGCCAGAAAAAATTACACAACATTAACTAAAAATATGCATCATTATGCATGAATCCCATACATAGATAATAAATACGGAAGATTTAAGCCTTATCAAATTTGGTAACTTAATTTTTTTTTTTTTGCTTTTTATGGACTTTAGAGTACTTGAATACTTTTACGAAAATACATGAAACATAAAAATATTACTTTAGCAAATAGGCCCATAAATTATAATAAATATAACAATTTTGTGTAACATAACCTCCAAGGATCTATAAACCAATGATATTTACTTGGAAAAATTGAGAATTATAACAATTTAAATAAATTCTGTCACTGTTCCAAGGTTTATGCAAGAAGAGAAATCTTTATTTCTGTGGCAAATCATCTTCCTTGCTGCCAATAAAATTATCAAGTGTGAAGAGTAACTAGATTATATTTGAATACGTTAAAAATATTCAGATAGACAAAATTAAATTGTATGTTTGCATATGTCTAAATTGTTAAGAACTGGAGTATATAAATTCCAAAGAGTGAGAAAGTTTCTCCTGTGAGACAGAAAAAAAAAATAGTCTTTTGAAATTTACCTCATTTAAATTCCACTAGATTAAAGGAAGGTTTTAAATCAAACATGTATAAATATGTAATCAACTCTCTTTTAACTCCCCATGTTCCTCACATATTTTCAAGTGATTTAATCAATACTTGGCTGGATGACAGATGTTAGCATCGATGAACCATATGGTGTTATTAGTATCTGCAAATAGACAACAGAATAATAAAAATTCCATACTGAGTACCAATTCTTAAATTCTAACTTTATAGTTGCTGACTTTGAAGAGGAGTTATTAAAGGTAACATTTTGTTTTCAAACTCACTATACAAAATGATTTTTTAAAATACAGCATTCATATTTTTAAAAATGAAAATGTTTATGAGCAGTCATGATACAAAATATGGAGGATTTAATTATTCATGGGTATAATCATATTGGTACTAAAATAATGTATCCCAACAATCTGAAATCTAATATAAATATATCACGAATGCCTTGGCATTTCCTTAAAGTACCTAGGAAAAAGTTTCAACATGATAAACATTTTTTAGAGCTGTGTGTTGGAAATAGACGATCCGATGTTAGCATAGTAACTTGGTTAGGAAAGTAACAACCCTGAGTATATTATTAGGGCATAAGTATATATAAAGAGTTTATTCTCTCACTTACTGCTCCTGCAGAAACAGGGACTGGAGCCCAAATAGAAAAATAATTTTTGGAGAAGATTTTCTTGTATATGTGACCTAATTTGTAAGTATGAACTGTTCAATAAAGGACAGTATGTGATTTATTTTTCCCCTTAAGCAAACTGTCCCTTAGATTTTTGTAAATCTCAAATTTCCACAAATGTAAGTTCATGCCCGAGAGCACAATCATCATTCTAAACATTGTCACAAATCAAATTTAATGAATCACATTTTTCTTTCCTACCCAATTGGAAGAATTGAAGACATGAAAAACTTGATTTTCTTTCCAGTGAACTTTGAAAGTGAAGTGGAGAGGAAAAAAAAAATGTTCTTGGTTCTTTTTCTGGAGTTGAAATATCTCCTATGCACAGCTTATACTCCATCTCTCCACATGAATCTTATATTCCATCTAAACTCTTCTCTTGAAAAGTAATTTACAACTATTTTAAGACACTATAATAGGTATGGAATGTTTTAAGATTTATAGTGTCTACTTGAAACACTTAAAACATCCAGAGAGTCAATATTGCCAGATACAAAGAATACTTGAGACCCAAGGACCTGACCTAACCCAACATGATCCATGGGATAATATCACTTTAACATTTGGAGATAGTAATTTCTAGTGTTTAAAACATTATCTATAATTTTACTTTAAAATAATGGAATCTTATTTAATTAGATTTCTCAATATCCCTTGAAGAGAGATTTTTTGTTTTCCTCTATTCAAATACTAAGGAATATACAACCACAGTGAGTTTGTTCTTACCAAAACTTAATTCACTTGCCTTTATGAAAGGATAATCTCACCATGTCCCTTTCTTGTAATGGGGTTTAGGGCATGCTACCCCCAGAATAACACTTTGGCTTTTAGGAAAACAGCAGAAGCAGGAAGGTCATGCTCTGACTTTCTCTTGCCCTTCTCTCCTGAAGAAAGTCATAAAAGAATTCTAGGCCCTTCCTCCAAAGTAGGTCATTAAGTCTTTCATTCCAGATGTACTCCTTCTATACATGGAGAGAAAGAACATCCTTATTCTTGAAGACACTATGATGCCTGTCTCTATGTCCTTTTATGCCCTCATTAAAATAACAGAACTAGGCCAGGTGTGGTGGCTCACGCTTGTAATCCCAGTACTTTGGGAGGCCAAGGCGGGTGGATCACAAGATCAGGCGCTCGAGACCATCCTGGCCAACATGGTGAAACCCCGTCTTTACTAAAAATACAAAAATTAACCAGGCATGGTTGTGCACTCCTGTAATCCCAGCTACTCGGGAGGCTGAGGCAGGAGAATCACTTGAATCACTTGAACCCAGGAGGTGGAGGCCTGGGCGACAAGAGCAAAGCTCCATCTCAAAAAAAAAAAAAAAAATATATATATATATATATATATATATCTCAGAACTAAATCCTTTACTGGCTAAGAAGGTTTTACCCATTTCTTGGAGAGAGAAAGATAAAATGTCTTTCTGTTGATGGTTAAAAGAGAAGCAAGTCAGCAGCAGCAAAGAATATGTATGTGGGGTTTGCAACTTACAAAAAAGCATGTTAGCAATCCAGGCAAATTCTAAACTCACAGGCAGGAATGATATAGGATAGGAACAGTGGAGCTAAATGAAAGTTCATATAGACAGCAATTGCATCCCTCATTGTCCCAAATGCTCTCCCCTAATGAATCGTAATCTTCACTCAAAGTGAATTAGGGTGCACAACTCATATCGCCAGAATTAAAGAAAAAAATTAAAATGAGACTATTCTCTAAAGAAAATAAAATAAATGACTCTGTGAAACTTAGAATTTTAGGGTACAATATATTGTTGTATCAACAGACTGTTATTTCTTTCTTGGCATTCCCTCAAAATGGGTTTATTCCCTCAAAATGGGTTTATTCCCTCAAAATGGGTTTATTGGTCTTTCCTGAAAGGTTATAAACCTTTTCAAATTACAATTTTATATGTTTTGTTATTTTTTCTAAGCTCAAAACCTTTTCTTCTTTTTATTTTTAAATTTTCTTCTGTTTTTTGTTATTAATCTTGTTCATTTGCTTTGTGATGAATATATTAAGCATACATCATTTTCTAACATCAATTCTACATAGTCTAAATACTTTATCTCTATATCCTTATTTTCTCAATGTAGAATTGCTTCTCAGATTTACCCTCTACATTGCTACATTTTCTAATGTTGCAAATTTTCTTCTGTATTGTTTTTAACATTATTTCAGTTTGGCCTTTTCTTTTGCTTTTATGAAATTTGTCTTCTTATTCATTTCTATTTTATCTTCTTTTGTTTCCTTTTTATTTCAACATATCCTATATTCCTTAATTTTTACTAATATTTCATGGAAATCTTCTTTACAAACTAGGTTCTACAAAGTACATTTCTGAGGTTCAAATCTTCTGAATCTTGTAATACTTTATTAAATTTATTGACAATATTCGAATACTTTTTTCCTCCTTTTTTTATACCCCTTCATCACTTCATTCCTTGCTTCCTTTTTTTTTCCTCATTTTCTTCCTTTCTTCCCTCCTTCCTTTTTACTTTAATTTGCCCTAACATGAAAATGCTCTGTATTGATCAGGGTGTTAAGGAACAAAGGAGTGCAGGTTATTCTTGGTCCTTAGTAGTAGATCAATTACTTCCTTGATTCCTATAGCAAGAGATTAGTGATTGCACCACATTTTGTCAAATTTGTATGTGATATATTCACATATGATCACATCTTGAGATATGCTTGAGATGAAGCACGTACAAATTAGTGCCCCAAAAGCCCTCTGCTAACAGGACCATTTATGTCAATATCCAGAGCTTATGGGCATTATGTATCTCAAGATGTAGCCTCAACTGTCAAAAACCTTTTACTCTCTGCCCAGTGGTTTTCTGAAAACTTTAATAATAGCACCAATTATTTGTTGGTAAAGACACTGGCTGAATGAGAAAAAGTAAAGCATGGTACTAGCCTTTTCTCCCATTGCTATAAAGAATTACCTGAGACTGGAGAATTTATAAAGAAAAGAGGTTTAATTGGCTCACAGTTCCACAGGACCTACAGGAAGCATGGCTGGGGAAGCCTCAGGAAACTTTCAATCATGGAGGAAGGTGAAGGGGAAGCAAGAACATCTTGGATGGCAAGAGCAGGAGGAAGAGACAGAAGCGGAAGGTGCTACACACTTTTAAACAACCAGGTCTCGTGATAACTCACACACTCTCAGGAGAACAGCAAGGGGACCTCCCACCAGGCCCCTTCTCTAACTTTGGAGATTACAGTTCAACATGAGATTGGGGCGGGGACACAGATCCAAACCATATCAAGCATGATGAAGGATAAATGGTCTACCTCTCTACAGGCAGATGATCAAGAATAGACCAATAGCCATGTTTATTAATTTCACCAATTTGTGCGGGTCTTAAAATTTCATGTGAGTTTAAACATTTGCTGTTATAATGTTTTAATAGTTTGCATGAGTATTTTCTTGTAAGATGTAAACAAATCTATACCAAGAGTTTGTTGTTAAGTGCTATTTTAAAACAGATTCTTTGAATATAATTTTAATTGGGAAATGCATCTGCCAAAATAACCAAATATTTAAACCCTTTAGCTAACGCATTATCTTCTTAAGCTAATGTATGTTGCAATCTAAACAAAAATTTAGAACATTGCTTAATGGTGAGAATTTTGGAACTCTTGACACATTATTCCCTCCAAACCCGTACAATAAGAGACTTGAACAAACTTCAGCGCAGTTTCTAACAGCTTAAAGTCATATACTCAAGATTACCTTAGTTCCCTTTTAAATGCTTGGCTAATACAGTGTTGTGTTGCCAAGATAATTTACTTTTTGTTTCGGCCAAAACCTGGTGATAGGCAGATAGGTTCCCAAACTCCTCTTCAAAGTAGTTTCTTTAGTAACTTTGCAATTATAAGTCCTTTGCCTTTTAAGATGCAAATCTACCACCCAGAACTGCTTCCTCCATGGCCTGTGAACTTATTTGAAATGCAAACATTTAGAGAGAAAACTCTGCTTTTTCAGTTCCTGTGGGAGAATAGGGTCTAACTTCAGTGGGGTCCATGCTCACTCTTGCACCACTGCCTCATGGGATAAAAATAGAGAAGTTTGTTCTTCCTCTGACAAGCACCATTTAGCAAACCCAAAGGACCTATTCACATGTCTAACAAACCCCCCTGGTATCCCTAGTTCTTTTCCCCAAGTACACTCCAACCTTTAAAAATTATCCTGCCTATAGTTATGGCAAATTTGAATTCACTTCACTCGGGATTCCCTTTCTTATTAGAATGGGTATCACTAAATAAAATCTGTCCCTAAGGATTTAACTACTATCCAGCTTTGTTTATCAGTGGAACACAAATTTAATTATAACCAAGTAAGTTATCTTGGTAAAGTGACTCGCTTATACGTATATATCTGTATATATCTCATGAAAAAAGGTCAAGAGGCAGGAGGACTGATATTTTGTCTGTTTCTCCTTTACTTAAAAACTATATTAATGACTTTCCTTACTCAAATCTTTTCCTTAAATATGTTAATGTTTGCTTGTCTCAGTTTCAGAAATGCAAATAAAGCTTAACTTCTATTTAGGGGGCACAAACCAAAATATCTTCTTCACCCAAGAACCACGAATTTATAATTTAGTACTTAGGTTGAAAAATTAAAGATAGATTGACTCATTTTCTTGTGATTTACTTAATTCAGTTATCAGAGTTCTAAGGTATACCAGTATGTTCTTTTTGATACACTGTTAGTGATTTGAACATCTGAATGATAGAAGTTGAAATATTAAGTGTAATTTACCTTGTTTCTTCTTTATCCTTAATACAGCCAAAAAACTGCATTGCACAACTTTATACATTTGTCAACCTAAAGGAAGAAACTGAGGCAAAATTAACACAAGTATAGAGTTTATTTGGGACATGCTTGGAGAATGTTACCTGGGAGAATAGATTCAAATTGCCCAGAATATAATGATACACTCCAATTAGCAACAGTTACAAGTAGATTTTTTTTCTTTTTCTTTCTCTTTCTCTCTTTCTTTCTTTCTTTTTCTTCCTTTCTCTTTCTCTCTCTCTCTTTTCTTTTTCTTTTTTGAGACAGAGTCACATTCTGTCATCCAGGCTGGAGTGCAGTGGTACAATCATAGCTCACTGCAGACTTGAACTCCTGGGATCAGGCAATTCTCCCACATCAGCCTCCCAAGTAGCTGAGATTATAGGTGTGCAACACAACACTCAGCTAATTAAAAAAAAAAAATTAAAAACAGATTCTTGTTATGTTGAACAAGCTTGTCTTGAACTCCTAGGATCTGGCGATCCTTCTAGGCAGGTTTTTAAAGTGAAAGAAGAGGTAGTTTCTAAGTTGTTTACCAAGAATTTATATTAAACTAACATAACCTATTGATTGGCTATACATTGTTCTTTGTATTACACATTCCAGGAGTATGAAGTTAATGGGTGAGGCAGCTAGTCAGTAACAAAATGATTTAAACTGTAGCAGGATGAGCTGCAGACAAAACCTCTCCGACACTGAGTTGTAGAAGGAAGGGCTTTATTCAGCTGGGAGCATCAGCAAGCTACTGCCTTAAAATCCGAGCTCCCCGAGTGCACAATTTCTGTCCCTTTTAAGGGCTCACAACACTAAAGATTTCACATGAAAGGGTCGTGATTGATTTGAGCAAGCAGGGGGTACATGACAGGGGCTGCATGCACTGGTGGTCAGAGAGAAACAGAACAGGGCAGGGAGTTTCACAAAGTTCTTCTATACAATGTCTGGAATCTATAAATAACATCGATTTCTAAGTTATGAGTTGATTTTTAACTGCTGGGTTTAGGCCAGGCAGGCCCAGGCCTGGTTTTGGGCCTGGCGCTGGGCTGCCTGTCTTTGGTTTTACTTCCTTGTTGTTTTTTGTTAAAACAGGTACTGAGTATAAAACAATATAAAATAACATGAGAGGGTCTTTTTCTTCCTTCAAAACAATTGCCCTACACGTGGGTGCAGGAGGAGTGTCGCATGACTGAAGTCCCATACTTACCTTTCTGGGCCTGCATGCTTCAAAGAGCTCAGAATGCTTGTGATACAGTTTTTCTTTCTCATTTCCCCCGTTGATCAAAAATCTTCCCATGAAAACGTTGATGATCCATTTCTGCATAGTCCTACATTCCTTGACACTTGGAAGGCTCATTCTAAGATAGTTGTCAGTAAAGTCACTGATTTATGTAACTGCTGTCACTTGTTGAATCATCACTTACCTTCAGAACTTCATGCTTTTCATTTTCTTAGAGGGAAAACAATGAGGGATATATTGCTACACTAGAGATTTAGTCAAGATTTTAGCAAAATAATAAAAACTCAAAAACAATGGTCAGGGCTGGAAATCTAAGAACAGATATGCTATAATTTTCTTCTGAAACATAATTTTTCTCTCTCCAGTTCCCCATTTCTACCAAAGATAAACCTTAGTAGCACCAATTACTTGCAAAATAAGTTTTAGTAATATACTTGGCCTGATTATTCATATGACGTTCAACAAGAATTTTTATTGACCATATAGGCTCTTTTAAGTTGGCTTTGATGGAATTTTCATATGGAATTTTGGATTAGACTTTTAAAAGCCTCAAGGCTGGTAAGTGACAGTCACTATTAGACTGTGCCTATGATACTTGAACAAATTGGGTGAATTCTTCTTTTCTCAATCTCCCCTAAATATTTTAGTTTCCTCTGCCTGTCCAAAAGCAACGTTCTTTACTTCCTACAAGGTCACAAACCTTGAAAGGGATGTGTACAGACAAGATACCAGGCCAGTCTTTCCAAGAGACTTTTTATTTGCTCTATAAAGTCAACCTCAATTCTTCAAAGCAGGCTGCTCATATTGGAAAATTTGTCATTCAAGTCAAAGCCTTGGTAAAATAGCCAGTGTTTCCAATTGTGTCCTGTTATAGAAAACTTATTCTTATAGAACTCATGTTTGCCATAAAATAAGATACTCATGAATAGTTTCCAAATTTTGGAGAAATCAGAGAGAAAGGCAAATATTTTAATTTTGCTTACATGAGTATATTTTACACAATTTCTATATGCTATAAATAGCTCAAAAAAGTTTTCTTTAGAAAACAAAATGTTCAAGGAATCAGTAATGTTTCAAACAAAAAGTCAAAAATATTATTTCAGTTGTCTATCATTTCAGTTTGATGTAATTAATTGTTGTTTTGCTTGATGTTAGGTTAGCAATCTTCATGAACACATAAAGTTTAGTAGAATTTGGAAAGTTTTGACTTAGTCCAATAATATAACCTCCATAGTCATCAGAAACCTCTATTCAAGAGTACTTGTCGGCTGGGCGCAGTGGCTCACGCCTGTAATCCCAGCACTTTGGGAGGCCAAGATGGGTGAATCACCTGAAGTCAGGAGTTAGAGACCAGCCTGACTAACATGGAGAAACCTTGTCTCTACTAAAAATACAAAATTAGCTGGGCGTAGTGGCACATGCCTGTAATCCCAGCTACTCGGGAGGCTGAGGCAGGAGAATAGTTTGAACTTGGGAGGTGGAGGTTGCAGTGAGACGGGATCACACCATTGCACTCCAGCCTGGGTGACAGAGTGAGACTCCATCTAAAAAAAAAAAAAAAAGAGTACTTATTTCTCAGGATACTTTCCCATGAATATCCTTGAAGTAAAAGCAAATTTTGCACTGTAGCCAATTATAAACCAATTTTTGAGAAGTCTCAAAGTAAAACAATAATTATCCGTGAAATAGAAGGTTTAGAGTGGCAATGTTAAAAATGCAAATGACGGGAAAATTTGGTTATTTCTATATTAATACAACAGCCAAAAATAATAATCATAATTATTACTGATAACTCATATTAAGACATATAAGAATTTTAGGAATCTGATACTATTTTGGAATCCATATTAATAACACAATTATACAAATATAACTCAAAAAAGTTAAACACCATTTCTTATTTGATGATAAGCTCCTCTCTGATTTCAACATAACAAATAAGGAAAGTATCTCAAATATTATATTAAAGTTTCTTTTTTTCCTTTTTCCTATTTCTTTCTTTTTCTTTTTTTTTTAATAGAGATGAGTTCTCCCTCTGTTGCCCAGGCTAGTCTCAAACTCTTGAGCTCAAGCAATCATCCCACCTCAGCCTCTTAAAGTATCGGAATTACAGGTGTGTGTCACTGTGCCCAGACCAAATTTTAAAGTTTTAAAACACTTAATCAATATAGTATCACCTGTTACTGTAAAATAATCATCAATGATTTAGACAAAATGATAATTTAAAGATTTCAGAAAGCAAATCTTTTACTCTTTGGTAGAGAGAAAAGTCAGCTATCCACGTAATCAAACAACCTAATAAAGACAACATGAAACTAACAGAATCTGTCTTCCCTCTTTTATTTTTTGCAGATTACTCAAAAGGTGAACTTAAGTCTTTTATTATGTCTTATTAACATGATATGAAAATCTTGTTTAAAAGAGAAAACCAAAATTAACCTTTTCATCAGTATATTGTTAATGATAAAGCTAATTTGAATAAAACCTTACAAACAAATCAATCTAATCTCAAACAGTTTTGACCACAGATGATAAGATTTCCATAAGTTTTTTAAAATCTCTAACATTTTCTATTAAAGAGCAGATCAATGCTTTTAGAAAATTCTGTGATTCCTACACAGGGACCCAGACTCTGGACTGGCATCAGTGTCCCTTGATATTGATGCTCAATTTTTAGAGAAACTAACCTCATTTTACCCAACTTGACCACACACAAGATTTCTTTCACATGATTAATCTTCCACAAACCATCTTCAACTTACTCAGACCTTTAGTTTTGCCCTATAATCCTTTTTTATATTGGCACTCTACCTTAGGGCAAAAATTTAGTTTCTTTTCCTCCTTATCCTTTCAACAACACAAAGTTCCTTGTCAGGCAAAAGAAAAAAATTGCTCTCTTTTCACCTTTCTTTAGATCTTACTTTCTTTATAGCTCTGCATATAACATTATTTCTCTTATACTGGTTTTTATTACATACATTAACTACAATTTTAACTCTTAGTGACCCTAATTTTTAGTGAAAAAAACTAGGAAGTATGTGATTTTGAATGGTTTTATAGTAATATTTATAGGTAAAAAATTGCATAATTTTTAGAAATATGTTTTCTCAATTTTTGTTTATGAACAGATCTAAATTTTTATCTAGCTTTTTAAATGCCATATACATCATGTCTCAATATATTAAAAAATCACAATTTTATCAAGCATCTTCTTGTACTGCAGCAGAATAAAATTAGAAATAAATACTGACAAGAACGAGTGAAACTCCTCAAGTATATGGAAACTAAACAGACTTATTTTAAATGATTCTTGGGTAAACAATAAAATTAAGGGAGAAATAAAAAAACTTTTTAAACAATTTAATGTGAAACATAACATACCAAAATCTGGGGGATACAGCAAAAGCAATGCTAAGAGAGAAGTTATAGCATTAAATGCCTACATTAAAAAAGGAGAAAGATCACAAATTAACAACCTAATGTTGCACCTCAAGGAAATATAAACAAAAGAACTAGAAAAAATAAAAAGAATAAACCACACCCAAAGCTAGCAGAAGAAAAGTAATAGCAAAAATCAAAGCTGAATTAGATGAGATTGAGACCAAAAAAAAGATACAAAGAATCAATGAAATAAAAAGTGTTTTGTTGAAAGGATAGACAAAATTGATAGACTCCTACGTAGTTTAACCAAGAAAAAAGATAGACAATTCAAATAAGCACAATCAGCAATGATAAAGGTAACATTATAGCTGATACCACAGAAATACAAAAGATCCTCGTAAGTTACTATAACCATCTCTATGTGCACAAACTAGAAAATGTAGAGGAAATGGTTAAGTTCTTAGAAACATACAACCTTCAAGATTGAAACAGGAAGAAATATAAAATCCTGAACAGACCAATCATAAGTAATGAAACTGAACCAGCAACAGAAAATCTTTCAACAAAATAAGTCCAAGACAAGAGAGATTCACAATTGAATTTTATCAAACCTACAGATTAAGGCTGGTATCAATCTTATCGACATTATTGGAAGAAATTGAGAAGGACTGATTTCTCCCTAATTCATTCTATGAAACCAGTATCACCCTGATATCAAAATCAGGCAAGGACACAACAACAACAACAATTTGGGCCTGTATTGCTAATGAACTAAGATGCAAAAATCCTCAGCAAAATGCTAGCAAACCAAATCCAACTTTGCATCCAAAAGATAATTTGCCATGATCAATGGACTTTATTCTAGGCATGCTAAGAATGGTTGAACATTTAAGATCAATAAATATAATTCACTATATAAGAAAAATTAAAAATGAAAAATATATGATCATTTTAATAGATCCAAAAAAAGCACTTGATAAAATCCAACATCCCTTTATGATAAAACTCTCAAAAAAATAGGCATTAAAGGACCATAACTGAAAACAATGAGAACCATATAAGAAAAACCCATAGCCAATATTGTACAGAATGGTAAAAAGTTGAAAGCATTTCCTCTAAGAACTGGGACAAAACAGGGATGTCTACTGTCACCACTCCTATTCAACATAATACTGGAAGTCCTAGGAGAGCAATCAGGCAAGAGAAGTAAAGGACATCCAAATAGAAAAAGAAGAAATCAAATTATCTATCTTTGCTGACAATCCTAAAGACTGCCAAAAGGCTCCTAGAATTAATAAATGACTTCAGCAAAATTTTAGGATACAAAATCAATGTACAAAAGTCAGTAGCATTTTTAAACATCAACAAAATTCAGGCAGATGCTGAAATCAAGAACACAATCCCACTCCCAATAGCCCATTTTTTTTTTTTTTTAAATACCTAGGAATACATTTAACCAAGGAGATGAAATGTCTTTAGGAGGAAAACTACAAAACCCTGATGAAAGAAAGTATGGATGACAGAAACAAATGGAAAAACTGTCCATGTTCATAGATTGGAAGAATGAATATCATTCAAATGACCATACTCCCCAAAGCAATCTCAAGATTCAACAAAATTCCTATCAAATCACTAATATCATTCATCACAGAATTAGAAAAAACACTACTAAATATCATATGGAACCAAAAAAGAGCCTGAATAGCCAAAGCAATCCTAAGCAAAAAGACAAAGTAGGAGGTATCACATTACCTGACTTCAAATTATACTACAAGACTACTGTAGCTAAAACAACATAGTGCTAATACAAAAACAGACACACAGAATAATGGAACAGAATAAAGAATATAGAAATAAAGCCACATACCTACCACCAACTGATCATTAGCAAAGTTAACAAAATTTAACAATGGGAAAGAACACCCTATTTAATAAACAGTGCTGGATAATTAGCTAGCCATAGGCAGAAGAATGAAACTGGACCCCTATCTCTCACCACATACAAAAATTAACTCAAGATAGATTAAATGAAATATAATATCTGAAACTATGAAGTCTTAGATAAAAACCTAGGAAAAGCTCTTCTGGACATTGGCTAAGGCAAGTAATTTATGACTAACACCCCCAAAACCAATACAACAAAACCAAAAATAGACAAATGACACTTAATTAAACTAAAAGACTCTACACAGCTAAAGAAAAAAACAGAGTAAAGACACAATCTACAGAATGGGAGAAGATTATGCCAATTATGTCTCCAAAAAAAGACTAATATCTAGAATCTACAAATAACTGAAACAAAACTCAACAAGAAAAAATCGGATAACTCCATTAAAAAGCGGGCAAAGGACATGACAAGATATTTCTCAAAAGAAAAGAAACAAATGACCAACAAACATGAAAAACTGTTCAAAATCAGTAATCACCAGAGAAATGAAAACTAAAAACCACAAGGAGATATCACTCTATACCAGTTAGAATGACTATCATCAAAAAGTCAAAAACAACAATGTTGGCATGGAATTAGAAAAAAAGGAATTCTTATGCATTCTTCTTGGGACTGTAAATTATTAAAAACTCTATGGAAACCAGTATGGATATTCCTCAAAAAACTAAAAATGGAACTACCATTCCACCTAGCAATCTCACTACTGGGCACCTATCCAAAGGAAAGGATATCATTATATTAAAAAGATACCTGCACTCATATGTTTATTACAGCACTATTCACAATAGCAAAATCATGGAATCAACCTTAAGTGTTCATCACCTGTGGACTGAATAAAGAAAATGTGGTATATAACCACCATGGAATACAATGCGCCCGTAAAAAGAATGAAATTATGTCCTCTGCAGTAACATGAATGGAGCTGCAAGTCTTTATCACAGGTGAAATAATTCAGAAACAGGAAGTCAAATACCACATGTTTTTACCAATAAGTGGGAGATAAACAATGGGTACACATGGACTTAAGGATGGAAATAATAGACACTGGAGACTTGAAAAGGAAGCAGGTTGGGAGGGAGGGTGAGTGTTTAAAAACTACCTATTGGTTACCATGTTCACTATTTGGGTGATGGGTATACTAGAAGCTCTAATCTCACCATTACACAATTTATCTATATGATAAATATAGATAACCTGCACATGTACCTCCTAAATTTAAAATTTTTAAACAAAGGAAAAGAAAATAAAACAAGAGAAGAGCTGCCCACCCCATGCTTCCCAAAAAAGACCTGTAAAGGGGACCTAGGGCATGGGGGAGGGAGTGTTGCCTGAGAAACACTTTCTGCAATGTCAAATGAGGAAAATTAGAAACCTGAAAGAAAGGTTCTGGAAGCAGCATGTGCCATGAACAGGAAACCCTACCCTTTGCCTTTTCAATTTTCTGAGTTCTTTTCAAGTGATTGCTAATCCATCCATTATTAGAACATTGTGCAAGCTCAGAGAAACATCTTTGTGAAGAACTTCTAACGGTGTCAAAAAATAGTAAATGCAGTATGAAGCAAAAAAAGAAAGACCAGAAGAGGCCTTTTCTAAATTGTTTACCAAGAATTTACATTAAAGTAACAAATTATTAACTTGCTAAACATTTGTTTCTTTTATCATAAATTCTAGGAACATGGAGATAATTGATGAGGCTGCTGGTCAGGAACAAAATGACGTTAAACAATTGCCCTTAGGCATGAAGGGGGATGAATGACGTCTCATACTCGTGTCTCTCTGGGCCTGCATATCTCACAGAGCTCAGACTTCTCTGAGTTATTTTTCTTATCAACAAAAACAATGGAATAGCTGTCTGCCTCAAAATCAATTGATCAGACACATGCACACATACATACACAAACATATACATGCAACTTTTCTTTTCCTCCTCTTTTTTCTTTATTGTATGTCAAGTTTATTAAAATGTTACTGTTTGAAATGTATTTCCTTAGTTATTACAGGTATTCATCTTAAAAATATAATGCTTATATTAAAAAGAACTCATCTAATGCAAGAGCTAAATGTGGGAAAAGCATTTGTGAAATAGAAAGGTAATCCGAAATAGAAAAAAGGTATATAACAAAATGTGATGAAAACAAGTTTTCACTTTTTCTTAGGGTGGGATACAGGGATAGAGGATGGGAAGAAATTGTATCTTCTCATATAAGTCTCAACTATTATTAAAATAATTGTTATGTTGTTATAACAGGAAATGTTACATAGCCTGAAATGTATTAAACAAAGAAATGGACAAGTTCTCTATTGATTCTATATCTTAAATTGCAATAAAAATGTTCAAAGAAACTATCTTTTAAGTCACAATTTTAATGTTTATAAAGAACACACCCATAAATATAAAAATTATATTCTGTTATGAGTAAATGGGAAACATTTTATCACCATTTTTAGGAAACGGCTTTTTTGAATTATATATGAATTATATTTGCATCTAGTACCAGGTATATGAGAAAAGGATATGGAGAAGAATTATTACTATACATTTTTAGCTGTTATTTTATATTCTTTATTGGATGAGTTTATAGAAATGTACTTGGGAATTACCTAACTTCTCCAGTTGAGAGTAGCTGAAAATTCTAATTTTTGAAGTTTTATAAGGCATTAAATAAAGAAATCAGATATAATACTATAGTAATAATTCAAATAAATCACATCTTCATTTAGAATTTTATTCCTTTTAGTATTTTAATGGTTTTATTACAATATTTTGAACATGTACAGGTGATAATTTTCCTTCTATTCCTTATAATTAATAGTAAATAATGGAGAAACTCATAATATTTCATCTTTGCTCACTTTGGTCAACTTTATTAGCATATTTGGTATTTTCATCATTTTATTGTGTGTTACAAAAATCTATTAATAAATTATATGAATTGGTTTCCAGTAAGAAATCTGTATATTAATAATAATAACAAAGAAGTATATAATAACAACAAAGCTAAACAAAAATAACATACATTTGTATTTTAAAAATGTATACCTATGCTAAAACAACTCTTTTTTTCATTCTTTCTAACACACACCCCAACAAAAAACCTGAGTGCTTAATGCTATATGTATTCATGAAATATTTTTTTAAAGTTACTTTCAAGAATATCTTTTGCCCACCATGTTTTTCAACTGGCTTAAGTCACTATTCAACAAATACAGACTGCTCAGGAAAAGATACACATAATGGGTAACAGTCATGATTGGAGTCTTGTTATTGTAGGAATGATATGGCTGTGGAAGAAAGCTATATCTAGGGGCTAAAGCTATAAACCAGGACCATGTATTATTTTTGTCTTTAGAGGTGAGTTTCTGTTCTAGCACAGCCTGTGGAAATGTAGTATTAGGAGTTAAAACCGAGCTCTGAAATATTATGCTGGCTCAAGTCATAAAAGTTATTTTAGCATAGCTTATGTAATTAGGTCTCAGTTTAAATTAATTTCAATGCAGAAAAAGAAAAAAAATAGCTACATTTATTTCAACCTCACCTAAATTATTCAGAGGAATTTAACCTTCAAAATGATTGATTGTGACCTAGTTTTAAAGAAGAGTGGATGGCTGAAGATGCTTTTTAAGTAAAATTATCTAGTCTAAAGCTCTCCAATGTAGCTGCAAGCTGCAATGGAGAAAGCTAGGTAAATCTCTGGAGAGGATGGATTAAAATGTTTTTAAAATTTAAAAAACTTGCATTTTAAGAATAATACCAAAAGAAGCTGCCATTTGTGGGGTCAGGCGGGTGAGTGCTGTGACTCAGTTTAATGTTCAGCATCTAGAGAAGATTTTAAGCATGTCTACGTGTCTTCTACTAGAGGAAACCAACTGGAAATATAAATATCACTGAGTAAAGTCAATTTGCCTAGACCCTCTCTGGATGGCTCCTGAAAATGATTATTTTTTAGGGCAAAGTCCCTTGGCATCCTTTTGGTCTTTCTATTTTAGACAGTGAAGAACACATGGGATTTAGAATTTAACTTTTTATCATTGCCTAATATGGCATTTTTTCTTTCTCAGAGAACACGACAGTCCCTTAAAAAAAGGTGAGTGAAATAAGATTTGCTGTGGTTTTTACATGGTCTGATTGTTCTCAGTATAAGCCATGTTGAAATTCCATCCCCCATGTGGCAGTGTTGGGAGGTGAGGCCTAGAGGAAGGTGTTTGGGTCATGGGGGTGGATCCCTCATGAATGGCTTGGTGCTGATCCTGTGGAGCAAGTGAGTCCTAAATCTCACAAGAAAAGATTGGTTCTCACAAAAATGGATTATTTCATTTGACAGCAGTTGTTATAAAGTGAGGTTCCTCCTGTTCTGTTTGGTTATCTCACTTCACACTGGTCAGCTTCCCCTTTGACCTTTCCTGCTATGTTATGACACAGCAGGAGAGCATTCCCCAGAAGTCAGAGCCATGCTCTTGATCTTTTCAACCAGCAGAACGATAGGCTAAAAATCCTGTTTTCTTTATAAATTACCTAGATGCAGGTTTTCTGCTGTAGCAACCCAAAAGAGACTAAGACAATAAGAAAATGTACCCTTTTTTTTTTTTTTCTCTCTCTCTCTCTCTCTCTGCTTTAAAAAATAATACAACATTTGGGCCAGGTGCAGTGGCTCACGCCTGTAATCCCAGCACTTTGGGAGGCTGAGGCGGGTGGATCACAAGGTCGGGAGATCGAGACCATCCTGGCCAACATGTGAAACTCGTCTCTACTAAAAATACAAAAAAAAAAATTAGCCAGGCGTGGTGGCTTGCACCTGTAGTCCCAGCTACTCAGGAGGCTGAGGCAGGAGAAGCACTTCAACCCAGAAGGCAGAGGTTGCAGTGAGCCGAGATCTCACCATTGCACTCCAACCTGGGCAAAAGAGTGAGACTCTGTCTCAAAAAAAAAAAAAAAAAAAAAGAAAAAGAAAATAACATAACATTTTTACCGTCTTCACGAAAGCAGAAAATCATCAAAGGTATTGCAAGGAGGATAGCAGGCATGTTGCATGTGAAATAAAGAATTGGATGAGGTGGCTAGATTAGACTAGAACCCCAAAGAGACTAAGTCTTTTCTCCTGCCTGTCTCTCAGGCTTTAAATCCAAGATTCAGAAGAAAGAATGTTACTCAGGAAACATATGCCGTCAGGAAAGTTGAGACCTGCTGCTGTCTATCTTGATGCTTTTTCTATAGGGCCAGCCTCAGTGGCCATTCCATCTTAGCTCGGGGCACCCCGTCGTCCATCACCAAAGGACCTGATTCAGAACAGATCCCCTGTCTATGCTCTGCAAATTAAAAGAACACATTGTTTCTTCCAATATTTTCAAAGCTCTTGGTTAGTAGATATTGTCTGTGACCTTTTAAGACTTTGATGTTCCTCTAGAGGTAAAAATTTATTTTCTCTGAGCTGTAAATTTATTTTCAGATGTTGCAAAAGAACAACAATATATCAAAACAATACCTGTCTGTAAAATAAAACAAAATAGAACAGACAGAAGTGAACAAAATAAAACAAAACAAACACATTAAAAATCCCCACAAAATCCACCAGTTCTTGAAGACAGATCCATTGTCTACATAAAATTGATCATAGACTTAAGTCGTTTTCCTGATAATTAGAACAGATGTACCCATGATCAGTCTAAAAGGAGGGTCAGAAAGGCCTGGACCACGAGGTACAGGACGTACGAGTGCAATTCTATTATCATCCCTCCTCTCTTGTGCCTCCTTCACGTTTTATCAAATTTTCTTACAGTTTTACGATTGCCCTTCTGTTAAATAACCTTGAAACAGAGTTTAGCCTTTATAGGTATTTAAAATTCATCTTGATTTTATTTCGTGATAAGTTAAGGTATACCTTAAAATGGAAATCAATAATGACAGCAATAGTAAGATTTTAAACAAAGGTCACACATAACTATACAGTTAAAATTATGACTATATCAACTGGTTTTGAGTATGCATAAATCATTAATACCACAGAATTAACCACGCATGTATGGAAGAGCATGTTTTATTAAAACACCAAATTATTTAATGTTTTAAATAAAACACTGTTTCATTGTCACATTTTACAAATCCTAAATCTG
This sequence comes from Pongo abelii, assembly GCF_028885655.2. Classification (NCBI taxonomy): domain Eukaryota; kingdom Metazoa; phylum Chordata; class Mammalia; order Primates; family Hominidae; genus Pongo; species Pongo abelii. The sequence goes on from NC_071989.2 coordinate 29,763,190, forward strand.
ATTGCCATTATTGCAGTTTGCAGATAATAGCAGTAACTGACAAAGCTAAAAATCAGAAGTCAGCTATCATAGACTAATTTGATGACAATGAAGAGAAAAATATGCTCAGATGGAATGTAGATCAATGTACATAAATATGATTTTGTACACAAAAATAAAGTGTTTTGAAGATTATCTTTGTGTACATATTAGTGTTCCTATATACTCAAACATATTTAGTGTACTAGAAAGTACATACAGCAAGTCTTAAGTCTTAAGGATTAGTAGAGAAAAAGAAAAGTACACCTTGGTATTAACTTTTTTTTCTCTTGAGACAGAGTTTCACTCTGTTGCCTAGGCTGGAGTGCAGTGGTGTGATCTTGGCTCACTGCATTCTCCGCCTCCTGGGTTCAAGCGACTCTCCTGTGTCCCCTCTGGAGTACAGGTGTGCATCACCATTCCTGGCTAATTTTTGTATTTTTGGTAGACATGGGATTTCACTATAATGGCCAGGCACAATTTTTTAGTATATAAATTTTGTGAGCTCAAACTACTATTTTAACAGTGTTTTCAAGACTTCAGCGAAAATTGAAAGAAAAGTTTATATTTCAAGATGAATTTAATTATGAAATCGAGTTACTTCCATACAACCTTTAATTGGAAGTGATTTCCAATGTAACGACATGATAAAAAGTAAATATTAGAACAACAACCTAATAGAAGTCTATAAATATGCTCAATTAAAAGCATATGCTTCTTGATTGATACCAACATTTGACAGTAGTTATCTCTATGAGGAGAGATTTTCATAGAAAAAAAATAAGAAAAAATCTCATCACAGATCACTTCCAATAGATTTTGATGACATGAAACACAAATTTTGAGTTTCAATGAAGCAAAAAGAAAGAATGTACTAAGCCATTCTTGCATTGCTATAAGTATATATCTGAGACTGGGTAATTTATAAAGAAAATACATTTAATTGGCTCCCAGTTCTTCAGGCTGTCTAGGAAGCATGATGCTGGCATCTTCTTGGCTTCTAGGGAGGCCTCAGGGAACTTATACTAATGGCAGAAGGCAATCCTGTGGGGACAAGCACTTCACTTGGTGAAAGCAGGAGCAAGAGAGACAGAGAAAGTGCCAAACCCTTTTAAACCACCAGATCTTGCAAGAACTCACTCACTATCATGATGACAGCACCAAGAGGATGGTGTTAAATTACTCGTGAGAAATCTGCCCCCATGATCAAATCACCTCCCACCAGACTCCACCTTCAATGCTTGGAATTACATTTTAATGTGAGATTTGGGCAGAGACTCATAGCCAAACTATATCAGAAAAGAAAGAAGAAAGGAAGAAGGAAGAAAAGAATCTCATTATTCTCATCGGTAGATATGTATTACAAAAAAAAATTTATTCAGTAGTTCATAGGAACTCATTTTCTCTCTTATATAAAAAGGTATACATGAAATCTTCAAATTTTTTCTCTTGGTCTTCAAAATCTAAACTATCTACTATCTCGTCTTTTGTAGAAAAAAGTTCTGATTCTAATTTCCGTACAATTAAAATATTTTTTTAAATTTATATTTTTTCTAAAGAATCGAAATATTACAGTTCACAATTATAACAATTTATTTTTCTGGAAACTAATAAAGATACTGTTTTATAGTACAGAGAAATATTCCAAAAAATCTGTCAGGAACATTAACAACTTTGTCTTATATCAAGTTCTAATATATGCTTGTCTGCCTCTGTTCTCCCTAATCTGTCTCCATTTTTATGTGTTTATATACATACATATAACATATATAGTATTATAAATATTACATAATTAATTTCTTACATATAAAGCAGTCATACGTATATGTACATAGGCATGAATATATATGTATATATATCATACCTACTAATAAAGATATAGGCAGGTGATAAAAAAATAAGCATATGACTACATATGAATGTATGTCTGGGTGTATATATATGTATCTCTTCATATATATGTTTATATATACATAAATATATGAAGAGAAAGAGAGAGATTACTTTTATTTCTGGCTTTAATTTTCTAATTTTTATTTTTAAGATAGATTTTGGCATCCATGTTTTATGCTTACTTGTGAAGTTGACATAAAATTATATTTCCTTTTCCTATCTATATTTAATGTTGATATATAAGTAAAATTATATTTTAATACATTCTTGTGAGAATTCTATCTTTCTCAATTTTCTGGAAGAGATTGTTTGATACAGGAATGAACAATTTCATAAATACTGTGTAGGAATCCTATGTAAAATTATCTAAGCTTGATATTGTTTTGTAATTAAGTATATAAGAAAATAGAGTTCTATTAAAGGTTGACATGACATCAGATATTCTTTTTATGCTTTTAAAATGTTTTTTATAAATAAATTGCACAAATCATTAACGTATACCTCAGTAAATTTGTGAGAAGTGAACATTTATAAAACAGCCATACCCAAGCCATGAATCAGTACCTTTGAAACTCTTTGTACTCCTTCTCAATCATTACATTTATTATTTCCAAAGGTCTTAGTCCATTTGTGCTGCTGTCCCAAAACACTTGAAACCTGGTAATTTATAAACAACAGATAATTATTTCTCACAGTTCTTGGGACTAGAATGTCCCAGATTAAGGTGCTGGCTGGTGAGGAGCCAGTCTCTCTGCTTCCAGAAGATGCCTTTTTGCTGCATCCTGCACAGGGCAGGAAAGCTGTGTCCTCACATGGCAGAAGGGTTTGAAAAGCAAGAGACAGCTCCCTTCAATCTCAAGCACTTCCATAAGAGTTTTAATCCCATTCATGAGAGCAGAGCCCTCAAGATTTAGTCACCTCCCGAGGGCCACATCTCTTAATGTAGCATTGGGGATTAAGTTTCAAGTATAATTTTGGAGGGGACATAATTATTCAAACTATACCAGTACCACATTGACTGCTAATATATAGTTAAGTTTTGCCTGTCTTTAAATGTATAGATACATGGAAAAAAAATCAGTGTATATCACTTTGTGTCTTGTTCCTTTCATCAAATGTATTAATCCATTCTAGTAATAGAGCGTAAAAATTTAAGCATCAGGTTTGTGATCTGTTCTCTTCCTTTTCCTGCAAAACAAAGAGGACAGCTGTCCCAGTCTAATCACCTTGTAAACATAATAATGTCAGACCTCCTGGTAAAAAATAATTTTTTGTTGTTGTTGTTTGTTCTTCCTGTCAAGAGATTTCTTATCTATGAAACACTTTTAGCCAACTGTGACTGGTTGTCTAGGGTTCCTTATTGTTAACACATCTGGGATCTATGGATTTATAGGACATGGCTCCCTTAAAATGTGACATAAGGAATGTAATTATCTGAGTATAAATTGTGGATATTTCATTACCTAAATGACTACTTTTGCATAGGTGAGCTGACCTTTTACTTCACCTAGAAACTGCATCTGTTATCCAAAGCCTGAGTATGTCCAATAATACAAAAAAGGACCTAGGAAACCTTGCAAGAAGGTTCCTGGACCTCTGCCTTCTTTTCGTGTGAATTTTAATCATATAATTTGAAATTATTATATAATTACAAAGTGTATAAGAACTCTAATTCAAAGCAGGCTACCTTCACAATCTGATCCTCTGTGTTCTTCAATAGACATTCAGATTGTTCTTAATTGTAAGCATACCATGAGTTGGGTAGTGTAGAAACAGCCTCTAAACTGAGGATCTGCACATAGATTCATACTGTGAGCATAACAACACCTATAAAAGCATGAGGATGTAGGACTGGGCAGAGGTAGAATTTTATCTGCAAGAAAACCGCAACAGAGGTTTCAGGAGATTTTGTACAGAGCTTGGAAGCTGAGTTAGGATTCCGGAAATCTTTCAAATTGAGGCAAGAGAGCTGGAAAATTGTACCCCCACCCCCCCGCATTGACTAGTCAATGCAGGAGGTATTTTCCCAGGATAGGGCTTACACTTGATGAATTATTGACTCTGCTTGAGACAGCATTAAAAGAAGAGAGGACAGTCTAGTCCCCATCTGTTTTATCTACAGCCATTGCTTGATAATTATCAGATGGAAACCTTGGGCTAGAACTTCCCATTTGTACCATACCTATAAATCAACTGAACCATGGTATTTTTGATATAAACACTTAAATGCAACTCTAAGATACCTGCCAAGATTCAGACCCATGTTTCTTTGAGGAATAATGAGGGAATGGGATAATACAAATGCACAAGAAAAATATCAGAACTAATTTTTCTTCATCTGTACCTCTGGGGGAAAAAATTTATTTTCTTAAGTCTATCCAAGGGACAATATTGAGCACCATTCTTACTCTCAATCTTTAGAATAATTATGATTATCCAAGGGTATATGTCCATACTTTTGAAAGTGTAGTCTCAAATATTTTAGTACCTTGAAGAAAAGGTATAATTAAATGGATATAATGTACAAGAATTTATCACTTTCTATTGATGACAAAGTTACGTTTCAAGTAATAAAATATTATTTGAAGAAACTAACGGTGTAATTGTGATAATTAACTCACAGAGATTCTTTGTTAAGCCTACCCCGTTTAAGAAGCATAACCAGCAACCAATCAACTTATAGGTTCTTGTTTTCAAAGGTCAGTTATTCAGGTTATGCTGAATACCTTTAGCATACTTTTTAAGCAATATTTTAAGAAAGCTGGCCAGGCGCGGTGGCTCAAGCCTGTAATCCCAGCACTTTGGGAGGCCGAGGCGGGCGGATCACAAGGTCAGGAGATGGAGACCATCCTGGCTAACACGGTGAAACCCCATCTCTACTAAAAAATACAAAAAATTAGCCGGGCGTGGTGGCGGGCGACTGTAGTCCCAGCTACTCTGGAGGCTGAGGCAGGAGAATGGCGTGAACCCGGGAGGCGGAGCTTGCAGTGAGCCGAGATCGCATCACTGCACTCCAGCCTGGAAGACAGAGCGAGACTCCGTGTCAAAAAAAAAAAAAAAAAAGAAAAGAAAAGAAGAAAGCTGTGAACCAAGAATTTCATGTGAACAACCAGGGTTTAGATGACATTAACTAAATTAATTCTATGAAATAAGCCATATATACTTTAGAACTGGATTTTGAAACATGTATTCTTAAATCCAGCAATTAAAACCATGCTAGCCTAAGTAGAAACTTGTTCTGTATTGAACTTATAATCCTTGTTAATAGGCCATTGGTGAAGATCTTAGCTATGAACGCCCTCTTCTTTTTGGTCATCATGGTTTTGCGTCTCATAAATAAATTCTATTTATAACTTTAAATTGCTGTCTTCGTTTCATGGTGGATCATTTGTGGCTATAATAGATTAATGTTGTCATTCAATTTTAAAAGTTTTCTCCCTCACCTTCTTGGAACTCATTCAATGAATATATTTGGGTTTTATTTTGTTTTTGTTTTTTTCTGCTTCACCTTTCAAAACACAAATACTTATTCAAGGAGTCTGTTTTACAGATTGCTAAGCTCTTTAGAGAAGCCCTTCTTCCTGAAGACAATTACTTTCCATTGCTGAGTAACAATAATAGATCTTGGAGATACCAGAGGGCTGTGCAGAGCTTAGCAATCTGCTCTTTTCCTATTAACCAATGTACACACTTGGTCACTGTTAGACATTGCGTATAATATGTATGCCTCCACAAGCGGCTTCTTGCTTTTAATATGTTATAGTTCTTTTTCTTTCTATAGAACTAGTAAAATAACCAAGTTTTTATACTTTCTAAATTTTTTTCTCTATTCTGAAAACTAAGCTATTTATACAATAGTAAGGAAAATATAATAAGCCAATTTTCTTCTTTCTTTGTCTCCCGATATATATATATACACACACACACATATATATATACACACACACACAGACATATATATATATATATATATATATATATATATGGAAAACACCTTTATAGTTACTTTAATTTCCCCAAGAGATTTACTGAAAGTTGGTTCTTATTCTTAAATACTAACTATTCCCATTGGCATTGGCATTGGCATTGCATTTGGGAATTGTTAAATTGGAAAAAAAAAAAAGGAGGTGGGGTGGTTGTTAAATTGGGGAATTGACATTGCAAAAGAAATTGCCAGCCTGGGCAACATGGTGAAACACTCTCTCTACAAAAATATACATAATATTAGTCAGCCATGGTGGTGTGTGCCTGTAGTCCCAGCTACTTGGGAAACTGAGGTAGGAGGATTGCTGGAGTTCAGAAGATAGAAGTTAGAGGCCACAGTGAGCCATGATCACACCACTGCCCTCCAGCCTGGGAGACAGAGTGAGACTGTCTCAAAAATAAATTATATTCAGTTTTACAACAGGAAGGAGTCTGGATCCCTGATCTACGGACATTCACTCGAATGAGGCACATAAGTTAGGTTTATATGGCATTTGGGGGTTTATCTGTGATACTGAGTAGAATTAAACTGTATTCAATTAAGAGACTGAAACATGACTAGAGTCTGTCTGTAGAGTGTTGCAGCATGTGCAATGTGCAATGACCCAGGGAAGGGTATCTTCTGCTCCTTGCCAGAGCAGAATGGCTCGTGCAGGGTTCTGCAGTACTCTGGGTTATAGAAGGCCAGAGCATTAAAGGTTTCATGTAAGAAGAAATGTGTAGTGTAACATATACAACTGGGGACAAGGAGCAGGAGACTTCAAAGGTAAGATCAGAGTTGGATATGATCTTTGGAGAAAAAAGTCAATTAGACTCTGGTTTTGTCAGGGTGAGTGAAAATTTTCTGGGCATAAGTATTTTTTCAGGAGTCTTGACAATGGTTTGATAATTTGTCCTCATGATTTGCTATTTCACTAATTAAAAAGAATATTTGAAACTGAATATATGTTAATGTGAATATGTATTAAATTTTATTACTATGCTCGCATTTCATGAAATCTAGCAATGTGATATCTCAAACCACATTAAGCTTGTTACATGATGTTTTAACAAAAGTAACCATATAATTTGATCATTAAAACACTTTTAACAATTTTTGGTATTTTTAGTGATAAACACCTTAATCTGTTTTACAATTAATACATATTCTCATTTCAGTTAGATTTCATATAAAGGATTATTTCACAAAGAAGTTGAAACTAGTTTGTATAAAATATATTTTGTAGTATATATTTCATCATAGCTGTGGAAGTATATCTACTTAAAGTGGTTAAATACAAATCATAGAATACAATACAAAATAAGTATTTGTAAGTCATTCAGTCGTTTTGATGACCAAGAAGAATCAGTGGCTTAATCAAGGTTAAAAAAATGGTATTTGGCCTCTATTATTTCACTTTTCTGTTAAGATGAGGTTATACTGGGTAAGAGTGGGCCCCAAGTTCAAAGACCTATATCCTTGTAAGAAGGCCATATAAAGACACAGGCACAGAAAGGGGAGCCTCAGAATATGAAAGCAGAGATTGAAGTGATGAATTTACAAGCCAAGGAATGTCAAAACACTAGGACAGATGCATGGAATAGATCATCCCTAGATCTTTTGGAGGGAATGTGACTCTGTCAACATGTCAATAGTAGACTCCTAGTCTCCAGAACTGCGAGAGAATATGTTTTTGTTTGTTGGTTGGTTTTAGACTTTTGTGGTATTTTGTATGTTGCCCTAAGAAACTAATACATAGGCACTATATTAGTTGTCACTGGAAATTTTATAGAAATAAGATTTGCATTCTAAAATTTATTAGGAGAGACAGACAAGTAAGCAGATGATTATAATAAAATGTGATATGTGTTACAATAAGGCATTTTAGAGTATCAAATGAGACATCGAACTTAGGTTTCCTGAAGAGAAGTGGCTCTAAATAGAGACTTTGAAGATAAATAGGTATTAGAGAGGATGGAAGTGGAGAAGAATTCCTGTGCAGTAAAGAGTAAAGGCAGAGTGGTGGCTGTGGCAAGAATGATTTTAGCACATTCGGAGCACAAGTGAAGTGGTAGAGGAAGTAAAGAAACTTTCATAAGAGATTTAAACAGCAGGGAAGATAACCAAGGTTGTATATCAGCCATTTAAAACATTTACATGCATACTGAGGGCAAGACTGCTTTGTTCTACAGCTGAAAGATATACTGAGGAATAGTATATTTATTGCTAGTGAAATGCATTGTAGTACCTAATATGCAAGTGAACTTAAAGTGGTTTTTTAGTCCTTGTCTAATGGATTTAATTTGTCTACCCAATCTAAGACAGAAGAGTTTACTAATTTCAAGCTACCACCTGCAGAGGCACACCTTTCATCAGTAGGTTTGTTTGGCTAGTACAAACAATTGATAAAATGCATTTTCCCTTCTTCCTGATCAATGAGTTGGAATATATTTTCCAACTTTTGCAGTTGGAAATGGCCATATAACTGGATTTTGGCCACCAATGAAATGTGAATTGAAGTAAAATGCAATCCATTAGGTTTAGCCCATTTAAACTTTCCAAATGTATTCCTCCATACTTGATCCCCTATTTTGGTGACCTTAGCTGCCATGTATTGAAGGTAGCAGCACCATAAAATAGAAAGATCTGGTTCCTTGATCTATGGACAATCACCTCAATTAGAACATAGGTTTAAGTCTATAGAGCATTTTTTTAAAAATTTATCTGTTACAGCAAATACTAGAATTACTCTAAAAAATAATATAGGCAGAACAACAGAGAAAAATGCAGGCAATAATGGGGAAAGCATTTGAGAGAGAGAGGGAGAAGAAGAAGGAGAAGAAGAAGAAGGAGAAGGAGAAGAAGAGGAGAAGAAGAGGGGGAGAAAGATGAAAAGGAAAATTATATTAATAGTTGATGTTAGAAAAGCATTTGAAAGATAGTAATAGTCAAGTTAAACCTATGACGTTTATAGTGCAGATGGAGAGAACATGTGATAATTCAAAATATATTTAGAAGGCGGGATTCAAAGCAAACGGTAACTGTATTTTTATAAATATTGGACTAATAGAGTCATTCACAAATATTAAATGTATGAAAAAAGTATATGGGGGTTGGGTTATGGAGTTTTGCAAGTGGTTTCATCAGTTTGTATGATGTTGTGCCTCAGTTGTTTATGGGACTTCCAAGAGAAAATGCCTTGTAGAATTTGTGTGTGAGAGTATGTGTGTGTCTACAATGGAAGCACTTGTTCGTAGAGACAAAGAGTATATACAAAGAAAAGAATAAAAAAATAAAAATAAAATCCTAGATAAATTTGAGATGCAGAAGAAGAACTACTTCTGGATACTAGAAGACCTCAGTGCTTTCAGGCTGATCTATATGACTGGAATAAACATAACCCTCTCTCCTAATCTTTTTTTCTATCATTTCAACATGACTCTTATCCATACTTCAGAAATTAGCTTAAAAGTTATTTCACAACATATATTTTCCACCTAGCCTATCTCAGCCTCCTCCAGGCTGTGATAGTATATTGCACATGTAATTGAAGGAGAAAGTCATTTTGGAGAAACAGGGACAGATGTAAATTTGTTTCCTTCATTTGAGTTTTAGCTCAATAGAATTTGTTTTACTTGAATTAATTTAAATGTTAAGATGCTATATTTGATCTGTTGCAAACATATCTAAAGTTTGACATTAAGCTACTAAACAGTCTCTACCCTTCTCCACATAGGTCAGTGGTACTCTGTACTTATCAGGTAACAAGTACTATCAGGTAATAGGTACTTATCAGGTAATAAGACCAATGCCAGAAGCAAGATTACATTGCATACCCTGATAAGGGTATAGTCAGTGCAAATTGAAGACAGCATACCTACCACTACAATATGCCCTTGAAGTTTAACATTCTAAGAATAATTCACATTTGAGCAGAAAACTTCAGTCTGCAATACAGAATATATCAAGTTAGGAAGGAAATATTCTGTAAAGATTGTTGTGTATAAACATGTCTTAATGTGGAAACTAGGCTTAACCTTTCTTTCTAGTTATATATATATAATATATAAAAAAATATATATATTATATATAAAAAAATAAAATATATATTATATATAAAAAATATATAAAATATATATTATATATAAAAATATATATAAAATATATATAATATATAAAAATATATATAAAATATATATATAATATATAAAAATATATATAAAATATATATATAATATATATTATATAAAATATATATAATATATATTATATAAAAATATATATAATATATAATATATAAAATATATATAATATACAATATATAAAATATATATATAATATATAATATATAAAATATATATATAATATATTATATATAAAATATATAATATATTATATATAAAATATATATATTATATTTATATATAAAATATATATATAAAATATATATATACTTTTCATTATACTTTAAGTTCTAGGATACATGTGCACAACGTGCAGGTTTGTTACATATGTATACGTGTGCCATGCTAGTGTGCTAAAAGTTGGTTTATATTAGTTGAAGAAAAAGGCCAGATCCCTAACTCTATTGTGAGAGTCTGTCTCTTATTATATGTCACCTTTTACACCAACATGCTTTCCAGTTCCACCTTGCTACAGAGATGATATCTACTAAAACCGAGGGGATGAGGGTGATTTATCTATTATGCTACAACACAGTGTAGCTTAGAATAAGCTGCATTCTATAACATATTCCCAGAAAATAAAGATATATTCAAGAGCCAAATTTATAGAATAAGCTTTTATATGCTGCTTTGTTTTGTCTTTCAGCTTTAGTGAATATGCTGCATTGTATTTTTATGCTTTCAACCTTTTTATAGTATCCTGAATGGCATCACACGAGAGGCCATAAACAAGGCAATGTTTCTGGAATATTATAAATGTGATGAAGTGAACTGAAATGGGCATTTCAAATTACACTGTCTAGAGATAAGTGAAAGTCCCTTTCCACGTAGCTCTAATGGTAATTGAATCACTAACCCCTGGGAAAATGCATGTTCTAAATCTCCCTCTGATATTATTTTCTGTTCTTCATATGGTTTGAGTCTAAATCACCACTCACACATCTGTGTTTTTAAGAGTCTGCTAAGAGGTCATTAAGCCTTTCTGTACCATGTAGTAGTCCTCAGAGCTTTGTTGTCTTTGTGTGTATTATTTAGAGTTTGTATGAGTGCTGAACAACCTAAATAACTTGAATCTGCAGTAAATATATTTTTTGGTGGCCACCTAGGTATGGGGCAATCCCTTGACCTCCTTCTCTTTCCCTGACGCAAATCAAAGTGTATTTCAAATAGTACTGCCTTGAGTCATTCTCAGGGTAAAGTTACATCATAAAAGTAGTTCACCCTGAATGCCTTAAGCTAGTGCTTCTACTCTTGACTGGAAAGATTAAATTAAAAAAAGAGAGAAAGAAATGCTGTGGATGGCAGTATTCTTTAATAATGTCTAAAGTCTTTGCTGAGATAGCTTGTCCCATTTCATGTACATGGAGTGACAACTTGCAAGACGTGAAACTGGGACAACAGCAAAATAACTCCAGAAGATATCATACTCTGAGATTTTGAAAATTTAGTGTTATTTCTGGACATGGCTAATCAGGAATTGCTTAAGTACAGAAAGTATCAGATCTAAAAAAACATTATCTAGAAAACACATAAGAGGTGGAATTTTCTCTCAAGCCATTTTGTTGTATCTGTAGTTTCACCAGGGAATCTTCGATATAAACTCACTTTGCTATAGATTTCAATTGAAATAAGGACCGAAGTTACTGATTTCCCTGGTCATATTGATAATAAAAACCATAACTAAGCCGACTGAAAATGAGTTAAGTTCCTAAGATCCAGCAAAAGATTGGCGTGTAGGGTATAGATACTGTCTTCGTTACTTGTTTTACTAAAGCCTTAATACTTATCGTGTAAATACAATTTTAAGTTCTGTTAAAATGTTGTAGTGAGATAAACAAGTTTATTTGTCAGTAATTTAAATAAAGTATTAATTTTAATTCAGAGCAGAAATACTATATTTGTCAAATTATCCTATAATTATTACTAAGTTTTTAATCTTTCCTTCATAATTTCCAAAATTTGCTTCAGTACATTATACATTTCTAAAAAAACTATGAAATGTAAGGCTTAAAATAGAAATTCTTACACAGTATGTCCAGTTAAAATTATCCAACTACAAAACAAATACTAAAACTGTTTCCAATCATATTCCTGAAAACTAAAATTTACCCACTTAAGTGACTGTCAGAATTTTAGAGAATCTAGTTAATTACATGTTAAAATATTTTTCTTTATATTTAAAAAGGAATTTCAATATATTTACAATGCAGATTGCCAGAAACTAATGTTGTCATTGAGCACCCTAGTGACCTGATTGCTCAGCCTTCCCTGGGCTCATGCCATTGGCATGCAACTTTGCAGTTCCTTCCAGTAAAGGGTGGGAGTGTGGAAGGACTACATATATCCCACTCCTTGGATTTGGGTTTTGCCTTGTAATTTGCTTAGGTCAATTGAATAACATGAATGTATGTGTTAACAGGCTGTCACTGAGCCAAGTTTAGGAGATAGTGTATTCTTTCTGTATGTTCTTTTTCACCTCTGCCACCACCACGAAAGGAATATCTCCATATTATCTCTCTGATCTGATTGAGAAGATTTAGAGACAAATGAAGCAGAGCCACACCAGAACAGCTGAATCACAGAGGCCAGCCTAGGCCAGCCAAGCACCTGCCAACTTATAGATGATGAGTGAGTCCAGCCTATATGAAGCAGTCCTGAGTGAATCTAGACAAAGATGACCTAAAGAAATCCTAATTGTTGTATGTCAATAAAGTTTTAGCATGGCTTGGCATGTCGCATTACTGTGATTATAGCTATATAATACACATAGCCTACATTTCAGAAATTTGAGAAAGATAGACATAGGATGGAAACAATAAATACAGTCTTGAAAAAATGGTTCAATATAATAATTCAACAATAATTAAAATTTTATTTATTTTTGTAGATCACAAATGCTGTTGAATATTATAAAAAGATCACCTCTGAAAAATATAAGCACATTCAACGCAAACTTGACATACACAACACCCATGAAGTTTTATTATTGACCACTTCAGAATCATTGAAAAAATCACATTTATAACAAATCAGGAATTATCAGTATATTTTTATCTTATGTATATTCTAGCAATGCAGTTATCTTTGCTTTAATTTCTTTCAAGGGCACTCATCTACATAGAACCTTATAAAGTACAAGAATAAGCTCTAAAAAATAAAGTAAATCTTATAGGATACCCTCTACAGAGGTACTTGTAAGTTTATATATCATTTTAAAGAAACTGTGAAAGGAAATACAAGAATTTCATGTTATACCTTTAGAAGCAGTACAAAAATCTATGGCAATTTCAGGCATCATGCCTAACTCTGAAGAAATCGAGAAGTTATAAGTGACAATAATAGTAGTGAAAAGTAGGATGAAAATACTATACAGAAGAAAATTGAATAATAATATCATCAAAACTTGATGACTTAGAAAATAAGCATCATTCATCTAATATACACTATTGGAATCCTAGAAAGAGAGGTTTTATACAAAGTAAAACTTTTTCTGAGTTACCTCTGGGTAATATTTGATGAATAGTCTCCTCCTTATTTCTCAGTAGCAAGACTATTCAAAAAATTGCCAAGCTACTTCTGTTCAGGTATAGATTCACCCGCCACATATTGGAGATAAATATTGAGACTGAGGAGAAGAAAAAATGTTATAGAATTCTGTTTAATTGATTTAATGGGAGTGTTCCAAATAGAAGTTTTCAAATAATACACAGTCGGCCCTTTGGTGTTTGCAGGGGATGGGTTTCAGGACCTCCTGCTGATAGAAAAATCTGAGGATGCACAAGTCCATTATATAAAATGGTGTCGCATAATCCACCCTTTGTATCCACAGGATCCACATCTGTGGATTCCACCAACCACAGATGGAAAATACATACAGTGGCCCTACCTATCCACTGGTTTCCATCCTTGGTTGTTTGAATCAACAGATGTGAAACTCATGGATACGGAAGGCCAACTGTATCTATAACTGCAGGTCTTAGTCCTTCTGGGGATGCTATAATGAAATGCCTCAGACTGGGCTGCTTATACAAAATAGAAATTTCTTACTCACCAGTTATGGAGGCTCAAAAGTCCAACATCGAGGCACCAGCAAATTTGGTGTTTGGGGAATGCTCACGTTCTGTTTCATAGATGGCACCTTCTTGCTGCGTCCTTGGGTGGTAGAAAGGGCAAACAAACTTCCTCAGGCATCTTTTATAAAGGCATAATACTCTTCACCAAGGCTCTGCCCTCATGATGTAATCACCTCCCATAGGCTCCATCGCCTAATTCCATAATGGTGATTAGGTTTCAACATATGAATTTGGGAGGGACATACCATAGCATTTACCAATAATTTATTTGCATTTCTAGGAGTTTAATATTTTAGTTTGTATAAACAACGTGGAAACTGAATTTCAGCTAAACAAATTTATGAAAATTATATTTAAACAAACCATGCACATTCATCTACAGAATATTTTTAAAGCTATCTCATATCACATATTCTCAATATTATATACATACTTTTCAGATTCGATCACCTATATGAAACTTTTCAGAAACAACCTAATTGTATTATGTGTTCACTTTTTCCATTACAGGCATCTTGAGAATAGTTCGTGTCTTTTACATTTTTGTATCTTTAATGTCTGCCAAATATACAGCTATTCCCAATGTATATTTATGAAAATTGAAAATAATGAAATTATAAGTACAGCAAGGACTCAATAATATTTGGGGTTTTAAATTCCAAATCGAAAAGCAAGTAATATTCCATAGTATTCAAAATGTGTTGAGAAAATTCTATGGGTTTCCTTTTAGTTGCTTTAAAATTATTTACTTTATTATTTATACTATCTTCCAGAACACCAGTGTTTCTTACTATAAGCGTCTTCACCTTTCCCCAGTAGTATTCACAGTTTCCAAAAGATACCAAATAACACTTCCTATCTGTATTAGTCCATTCTCACACTGCTAATAAAGATATAACTGAGACTGGGTAATTTGTAAAGAAAAGAGGTTAAATGGACTCACAGTTCCACATAGCTGGGAAGCCCTCACAATCATGGCAGAAGGCAAAGGAGAAGCAAAGGTACATCTTACATGGCAACAGGCAAGAGAGAGTGTGCAGGGAAACTCCCATTTATAAAACCATCCAAACTCTTCTTTTTTTTTTTTTTTTTTTGAGACAGAGTCTCGCTCTGTTGCCCAGGCTGGAGTGCACTGGTGCGATCTCGGCTCACTGAAAGCTCCGCCTCCCGGGTTCACGCTATTCTCATGCCTCAGCCTCTGGAGTAGCTGGGACTACAGCCACCCACCACCACTTCCGGCTGATTTTTTGTATTTTTTAGTAGAGATGGGGTTTCACCCTGTTAGCCAGGATGGTCTCGATCTCCTGACTGTGTGATCTGCCTGCCTTGGCCTCCCAAAGTGCTGGGATTACAGGCATGAACCACCACACCTGGCCCCAAACTCTTAAGACTTGTTCCCTGCCACAGGAGCAGTATGAGGGAAGGTGTCCCCATGATTTAAGTATCTACACCTGGACCCACCCTTGATACATGGGGATTATTACGATTCAAGATGAGATTTGAGTTCACAGCCAAACCATATTACTATTCAAATATAGCCCCTCAATGAACCACAGCTCCTGGCATTCATACTATTATGTGCTTCCCACTTCATTTAATCTTAGCTGGACTCCTGTAACCAAAATTATATGGAGAAAATTGATACTAAAATAATTTCTAGCTGTTATGTACTAATGGAAAGTTGATAACATTGTCACCTGCACTAATATTAAAAAAAAGAAGAAGGTAAAAATGAATCAATGGATTTTGATACAGATATTTTTAGGCAGAATGCCAAAAGTGCCAACTACATATAAAAGTAATGTAAGACATGTAATGTGTGATGCATAAAGCAATATTAAAAATATAAAATATATCATACTTTATTGTATCATATATTCATATATATGTATTCATACACATGTATACATATGTATATACTTACAAGAAATATGTATATACAAACCCAGAAAGTAATAATATAGTTTTGAACATCTAGTTATCAGAAATATGTGTTCATTTGCATAACCTTTTGTTAGGTTTTCTGTTACACGCAGCTAAGTTCATTTTTACATGTTAAAATTGCAAAAGGATATAACCAAATTCCTTGATGTGATAAGTGAGACCTTTAATAAGTTTACCACTCCCTATATCTCCAGCCTTGGGTTTCACAGCTATCCAACTGACTCCCTTTGCTGTAGCCAATCCACTCTCCAGTTGTATAACAATAGGAAATCAGGATGCTGTTTGAAACATTATCCTCTTGAAATAAACATCTATTCCTCTTGAAATTCAGAATAGGTACTGGTTTGTAGGTTCTGCGATGTCCTCAGTAAAGACGTCTGATTGAATGCTTGGAGCTTAATGTTTTCCAAATGATTCTGATCACATAACTATTCAACTAGCACCTTTTAACAATACTCAGTCTAAGCATTCTATGAGAAATGCATTGTGAAATGCTGTTTAGGCACATGAAATTATTGCAGTGTTCCAAACGTGCCTTTTCATTTCCAAGCTTTGTTGAAAGTGTTGCTGTGGATCCATCTAAATGACAATTTTTACTTTTCTTTACCTGGAGTGCTGGTCCTCACAACATACAACTCCTGACTTGTGTGGGAAACACACAACTGATTCTGTCTTCAAAAGCCAAGCCTAATTTTACAAATAATCTTGGAAATTGTCTCAGGAATGGATCCCTTTTCAGGAAATTACATAAAGTACATAAATGTTGTTTGCAATTCAAAATCCCCAAATCATGTAAGACTAAGGGAAAAACTGAATTTTTACCCAAATGGTATTACTTACATTATAAATCTCCCATGAGAATAAGATGTATATATATATATATATATATATATATATATATATATATATCTCGTAATAATATCATTATATATATAATTCAAGATGAGATTTGTGTTCACAGCCATATAAGCATATATATATATATGTGTGTGTGTTTTATATATATAAAACATTTAAATCAATCATTTAATTTAAATGCTTTTCCTTCAACCAATTCATGCCCAATGAACTAGACAGATATTTTCTAATGCAGAATTCTGGGCATCTTTGTTATTGGGCCAATTAGAGCACATAAATTCCACCTTTGGCTAAACACTGATCTCAGATTAAGTGGTAATGCCCTCAGTACTCCTTGTTAATAAAATGCTCTCTCTTTTTTTTAATCATAGAAAATATATATTATTCTCACATTCTTGATTTTCCACTTAGGCTGTTCATACAATTAAAAACACTACAGGCTTTTTAAGCAGAAAACTTCCTATTGAAATGCAGTTACCAATACAGAAAACATTGTACAGTCTTCACACTACATTACATTACTGCTAAGTGTGAGGAATAAGATAAATCTCATAATTAAAGAACAGAAATTACACTTACTTTAGATGAGGAATCAGGGGTTAAAGTGGAAGTTACTCCTTTGAACACCCCAAACGACTGACATTGCCAGGACCCTCAATTTACTTGCTGTTGGAAAATGGAAGAAGGACCTCCTTCTGGCCCTTCCTGCTTTAGGTTTTGACTTTTTCATCCTATGCTTCTTGATATCACAGAAGTGAAAGATTTATTGATTTTTCAGTTATTTCATTAACCTTCCTATAAATTTCCTTGCATTTTCATATTTATCCAACGAAGACACTTGGAGAGTTTTGCTCATTTGTTTTATAGACAATCCTCTTACATATATTGGTCAAAGTTCACTTAATAATTTCTCTTTCTTTTTTTTTTTGAGACGGAGTCTAACTCTGTTGCCCGGGCTGGAGTGCAGTGGCACAACCTCTGCTCACTGCAAGCTCCACCTCCCAGGTTCACGCCATTCTCCTGCCACAGCCTCCTGAGTAGCTGGGACTACAGGTGCCCACCACCACGGCTGCCTAATTTTTTTGTATTTTTAATAGAGAAGGAGTTTCACCGTGTTAGCCAGGATGGTCTCCATCTCCTGACCTTGTGATCCGCCAGCCTCGGCCTCCCAAAGTGCTGGGATTACAGGCGTGAACCACTGAGCCCGGACCACTTAATAATTTCTTTTCATCTGTTGAGCATATGTTCATCTTGCCAAAGTAGCTTCACAGCATGAAACACACAAACACACACACACACACACACACACACACACACTTCAAAGCAGGGGGTTTTCTGGGCCAGATGGCTGAATAGGAACAGCTCCAGTCTGCAGCTCCCAGGGATACCAACACAGAAGGCAAATGATTTCTGCATTTCCAACTGAGGTACCTGGTTCATCTCACTGAGACTGGTTAGACAGTGAGTCCAGCTCACGGAGGCCTAGCAGAAGCAAGGCGGGGCATCACCTCACCACCTCACTGGGAAGTACAAGGTGGTCAGGGAATTCCCTCCTCTAGCCAAGGGAAAGTGTGAGTGAGGGATGGTGCTATCCAGCCCAGATACTATGCTTTTCCCACTGTCTTTGCAACCCACAGGAGATTCCCTCAGGTGTTTACATCACCAGGGCCCTGGGTTTCAAGTGCAATACTGGGCGGCTGTTTGGGTAGACACCAAGCTAGCTGCAGGAGTTTTTTTTTGTACCCCAGTGGCACCTGGAACGCCAGCGAAACAGAACTGTTCACTTCCCTGGAAAGGGGGTTGAAGCCAGGGAGCCAAGTGGTCTAGCTCAGCAGATCCCAGCCCCACAGAGCCCAACAAGCTAAGATCCACTGGCTTGAAATTCTCGCTGCCAGCACAACAGTCTGAAGTGGACCTGGGATGCTCCAGCTTGGTGGAGGGACCGATATCCATCATTACTGAGGGAGGCTTGAGTAGGTGGTTTTCCCCTCACAGGATAAACAAAGCCACAGGGAAGTTTGGAATGGGTGGAGCCCATCGCAGTTCTGCAAAGCCTCTGTAGCCAGACGGCCTCTCTAGATTCCTCCTCTCTGGGCAGGGCATCTCTGAAAGAAAGGCAGCAGCCCCAGTCAGAGGCTTATAGATAAAACTCCCATCTCCCTGGGACAGAGCACCTGAGGGAAGGGGCAGCTGTGGGTGCAGCTTCAGCAGACTTAAACGTTTCTGCATGCGGGCTCCGAAGAGAGCAGCAGATCTCCCAGCACAGTGCTTGAGCTCTGCTAAGGGACAGACTGCCTCCTCAAGTGGGTCTGTGACCCCCGTGCCTCCTATGGGGAGATACCTTCCAGCAGGGGTCAACAGACACCTCATACAGGAGAGATCTGGCTGGCAACTGGTGGGTGACCCTCTGTGATGAAGCTTCCAGAGGAAGGAGCAGCCAGCAGTTATTGCTGTTCTGCAGCATCTGCTGGTAATACCCAGGCAAACAGTGTTTGGGGTGAACCTCCAGCAAACTCCAGCAGACCTGCAAAAGTGGGGTCTGACTGTTAGAAGGAAAACCAACAAACAGAAAGCGATAGCATCAACATCAACAAAAAGGATGACTACGCAAAAACCCCATCCAAAGGTCACCAACATCAAAGAACAAAGGTAGATAAATCCACAAAGATGAGGAAAAAAAACAGCTCAAAAAGGCTGAAAATTCCCAAAACTACAATGCCTTTTCTCCTCCAAAGGATTACAACTCCACTCCAGCAAGGGAACAAAACTGGACGGAGAATGAATTTGACAAATTGACAGAAGTAGGCTTCAGAAGGTGGGTAATAACAAACTCCTCCAGCTAAAGGAGCATGTTCGAACCCAATGCAAGGAAGCTAAGAACCTTGATAAAAGGTTACAGGTACTGCTAACTAGAGTAACCAGTTTAGAGAAGAATATAAATGACCTGATGGAGCTGAAAAACACAGCAAGAGAACTTCAGGAAGCATACAAGTTTTATCAATAGTCAAATTGATCAAGTGGAAAAATGGATGAAGATCAACTTAATGAAATCAAGTGTGAAGACACGATTAGAGAAAAAAGAATAAAAAGGAATGAACAATGCCTCCAAGAAATATGGGACTATGTGAAAAGACCAAACCTACGTTTGATTGGTGTACCTGAAAGTGATGGGGAGAATGGAACCAAGTTGGAAAGCACACTTCAGGATATTATCCAGAACTTCCCCAACTTAGCAAGACAGGTCAATATTCAAATTCAAGAAATACAGAGAACACCACAAATATACTCCTTGAGAAGAGCAATCCCAAGACATATAATCATCAGATTCACCAAGGTTGAAATGAAGGAAAAAATGTTAAGGGAAGCCAGAGAGAAGGGTTGGGTTACCCACAAAGGGAAGCCCACCAGACTAACAGCAGATCTCTCTCCAGAAACCCTACAAGCCAGAAAGGAGTGGAGGCCAATATTTAACATTCTTAAAGAAAAGAATTTTCAACCTAGAATTTCATATTCAGCCAAACTATGCTTCATAACTAGAGGAGAAACAAACTCCTTTACAGACAAGTAAATGCCGAGAAATTTTGCACCACCATGCCTGCCTTGCAAGAGCTTCTGAAGGAAGCACTAAATATGGAAAGGAAAAACTGGTACCAGCCACTACAAAAACATACCAAAATGTAAAGAACATTGATACTATGAAGAAACTGCATCAACTAATGGGCAAAATAACCAGCTAGAATCATAATGACAGGATCAAATTCACACATAACAATATTAACCTTAAGTGTAAATGAGCTAAATGCCCCATTTAAAAGACACAGGCTGGCGAATTGGATAAAGAGTCAAGACCCATTGGTGTGCTGTATTCAGGAAACCCATCTCACATGCAAAGACTCACATGGGCTCAAAATAAAGGGATGGAGGAAGATTTACCAAGCAAATGGAAAGTAAAAAAAAAAGCAGGGATTGCAATCATAGTATCTAATAAAACAGACTTTAAACCAAAAAAAGATTTAAAAAGACAAAGAAGGGTATTACATACTGGTAAAGGGATCAATGCAATGAGAAGAACTAACTATCCTAAATGTATATGCACCCAATACAGGAGCACCCAGATTAATAAAGCAAGTTCTTGGAGACCTACAAAGAGACTTAGACTTCCACACAAAAATAGTGAGAGATTTTAACACCTCACTATCAGTATTAGACAGATCAAAGAGACAGAAAATTAGCAAGGATATTCAGGACTTGAACTCAGTTCTGGACCAAGCAGACCTAATAGACATCTACACAACTCCCCACCCCAAATCAACAGAATATACATTCTTCTCAGTACCACATCACACTTATTCTAAGATTGACCACATAATTGGAAGTGAAACACTCTTCAGCAAATATGAGAGAACAGAAATCATAACAGTCTCTCAGACCACAGTGCAATCAAATTAGAACTCAGCATTAAGAAACTGACTCAAAACCACACAACTACATGGAAATGAAACAACCTGCTCCTGAATGACTACTGGGTAAATAACGAAATTAAGGCAGAAACAAAGACACAGCATACCAGAATCCCTGGAACACAGCTAAAGCAATGTTTAGAGGGAAATTTATGGCACTAAATGGCAAAGGAGGAAGCAGGAAAGATCTAAAATCAACACCCTAACATCACAATTAGAAAAACAAGAGAAGCAAGAGCAAACAAATTCAAAAGCTAGCAGAAGAAAGGAATACCTAAGATCAGAGCAGAACTGAAGGAGATAGAGACACAAAAAACCCTTCAAAAAATCAGTGAATCCAGAAGTTGTTTTTTTTTGAAAAGATTAACAAAATAGACTGCTAGCCAGAATAATAAAGAAGAAAAGAGAGGAATCAAAGAGACACAATAAAAAATGATAAAGGGGATATCAGGATATCATCACTGATCCCACAGAAATACGAACTACCATCAGAGAATACTATAAATACCTCTATGCAAATTAACTAGAAAATCTGTAAGAAATGGATAACATACATCCTCGCAAGACTAAACCAGGAAGAAGTCAAAACTCTGACTAGACCAATAACAAGTTCTGAAATTGAGGCAGCAATTAATTGCCTACCAAGCAAAAAAAGCCCGGGACCATATGCATTCACAGCCTACTTCTACCAGAGGTAAAATAGAAGCTGGTGCCCTTCCTTCTGAAATTATTCCAAGCAATAGAAAAAGAGGGACCCCTCCTGCACTCATTTTATGAAGTCAGCATCATCCTAATACCAAAGTCTGGAAGAGCCACAACAACAACAACAAAAATTTCAGGCTAATATCCTTGACGAATGTTGATGCAAAAATCTTTAATAAAATACTGGCAAACCAAATCCAGCAGCACATCAAAAAGCTTATCCATCATGATCAAGTCGGCTTCATCCCTGGGATGCAAGGCTGTTTCAACATGCACAAAGCAATAAGTGTAATCCATTCACTTAAACAGAACCAATGACAAAAACCACGATTATCTCCATAGATGCAGAAAAGGCCTTCGATAAAATTCAACACCCCTTCTTGCTAAAAACACTCAATAAACTAGGTATTGATGGAATGTATCTCAAAATAGTAAGAGCTATTTACGACAAACCCACAGCCAGTATTATACTGAATGGGCAAAAGCTGGAAGCATTCCCTTTGAAAACTGCCACAAGACAAGGATGCCCTTTCTCACCACTTCTGTTCAATGTAGTATTGGAAGTTCTGCCCAGGACAATCAGGCAAAAGAAAGAAATAAAGGGCATTCAAATAGGAAGAGAGAAAATTATATTATCTCTGTTTGCAGATAACATGATTGTATATTTAGGAAACCCTATCATCAGCCCCAAAACTCCTTAAGCTGATAAGCAACTTCAGCAAAGTCTCAGGATAAAAATCAGTGTGCAAAAATCACAGGCATTCTTATACACCAATAATAGACAAACAGACAGCCAAATCATGAGTGAACTCCCGTTCATAATAGCTACAAAGAGAATAAAATACCTAGGAATACAGCTTACAAGGACTGTGAAGGGCCTCTTCAAGGTGAACTATAAACCACTGCACAAGGAAATAAAAGAGGACACAAACAAATGGAAAAACATTCCATGCTCATGGATAGGAACCATCAATATCATGAAAATGGCCATATTGCCCAAAGTAATTTGTAGACTCAGTCTATCCCTACCAAGCTACCATTGACTTTCTTCAAAGTATTAGAAAATATTACTTTAAATTTTATATGGAGCCAAAAAGGAGCCCATATAGCCAAGATAATCCTAAGCAAAAGAATGAATCTGGAGGTATCACACTACCTGACTTCAAACTATACTACAAGGCTACAGTAATTAAAACAGCATGGTACTGGTAGCAAAACAGATTTATAGACCAATGGAACAGAACAGAAGCCTCAGAAATAACACCACACATCTACAACCATCTGATCTTTGACAAACCTGACAAAAACAAAGGGGAAAGGATTCTGTATTTAATAAATGGTGTGGGGAAAACTGGCTAGCCATATGCAGAAAACTTAACCTTGATGCCTTACTTACACCTTATTCAAAAATTAGCTCAAGTTGTATTAAAGACTTAAATGTAAGACCTAAAACCATAAAAACCCTAGAAGAAAACCTAGGCAATACCATTGAGGACACAGGCATGGGCAAAGACTTCATGACTAAAACATCAGAAGCAATGGCAACAAAAGCCAAAATTGACAAATGGGATCTAATTAAACTAATGAGCTTCTGCACAGCAAAAGTAACCATCATCAGGGTGAAGAGACAACCTACAGAATGGGAGAAAATTTTTGCAATCTATCCGTCTGACTAAGGGCTAATATCCAGATTCTACAAGGAACTCAAACAAATTTACTAGAAAAAAAACAACCCCAACAAAAGTGGGTGAAGGATATGAACAGACATTTCTCAAAAGAAGACATTTATGTGGCCAACAAACATGAAAAAAAGCTCATCATCACTGGTCATCAGAGAAATGCAAATCAAAACCACAATAAGATACCATCTCATGCCAGTTAGAATGGCGACCATTAAAAAGTCAGGAAACAACAGATGCTGGAGAGGATGTGGAGAAATAGGAATGCTTTTGCCCTGTTGGTGGGAGTGTCAATTAGTTCAACCACTGTGGAAGACAGTGTGGTGACTCCTCAAGAATCTAGAACCAGAAATACTATTTGACCCAGCAATACCATTACTCGGTATATACCCAAAGGATTATAAATCATTCTATTATAAAGACACATGCACACGTATGTTTATTGCAGCACTATTCACAGTAGCAAAGACTTTGAACCAACCCAAATGCCCATCAACGATAGACTGGATAAAGAAAATGTGGCACATATATACACAATGGAATACTATGCAGACATGAAAAAGAATGAGTTCATGTCCTTTGCAGGGACATGGATGAAGGTGGAAACCATCATTCTCAGCAAGCTAATACAGGTACAGAAAACCAAACACGCATGTTCTCACCCGTATGTGGGAGTTGAACAAGGAGAATATATGGGCACAGAGAGGGGAACATCATACACTGAGGCCAGCTGGAGAGTGGGGGACAAGGGGAGGGATAGCATCAGGAGAAATACCTAATGCAGATGATGGGTTGATGGGTGCAGCAAACCACCATGGCACATGTATACCTATGTAACAAACATGCACATTCTGTACATGTATCCCAGAACTTCAGGTGTAATTAAAAAATAAATAAATAAAATAAAAGCAAGGGGGTCATATGAGACCTGGTCAGTTAAAAATGTTTTATTCAACTATAAATAAAGAACAATGTGCACTTAGAATCAGGTATGAGACACTGCTACTTGTCTTATCTAATCTTTGACTCATGCTGAATAGTACATTTCTTATGGAATTGTGTGTTCCTAGTTTTCTAACCTTTTCCGATTGCTTTGTCTTTCCAATTTATTTGCTGCTCTTTTTATTTCTCTTTCAGTTTAACTCTTGCTATCATTTTCCTGTTTTTGTTCCTTCATCTTCTGCTCCTTTCCTTCCTATTCTCTGTTTTTCTTGGATTTATAGTTTAACATTTACAGTTTCATATGAATATCTACTTCTCAACATGGACAATTTAATGCACACTCTGGACACCACTGTAACCAGTCATGACATACAGAAGCACAACACGACCTAGAGATTGTGGTTTTTTGTCTCACTTCTCACATCAACATATGCACCTAGCAAAGCAGGTTACGTAACTAATAGTTAAAGCAGAATTGTAGATCTTTCCTCCAGTCCAAAATCCAGAAAAATCCTGGAGAACATAAAGCCTGGAGGTGAACACAAATGTAAAAATCAACAAACTGAAGCGGGGAAGGGGAGGTAGAGAATCAGCAAGGAAGGAAAAGAGGCTTTTTCCTCAGAAAATCTGAGCACTGGTGAATTAATGGCCAGTGCAGACAAAAACTCAATGTGGGGCATCTAATGTCTGGATCATTTCTATTCAATAGGCAAATTCTTCAAGGTTTCCAAATACATTACAGCCCACTCCAAATGCTGGACAAACCACTTATCACCATTGATCAAAGCTGACTTTGAGGGTGTCCTTCAGGTGCCTCTGAGAGCGATTTGAAACAAGAGCCACTTCCTGTTCCCTTGTGTTTCTTATGGCTGCTAGTGAACATCAATAATATGAATTCCATTTTAATTTTTCTGTAAGGGATATTATTTATAGGGCAATTTCCAGCGCAGTGTCTTGTTTCTATGAAATGATTGCCAACTCAGGTAGCCGTTAAAGTTTACTGCTTAGGCTTTCCTTCAAGGTACAATATGGATATTACTTTCAAAAGTAATTTGGAATACAGAGTGAGAAGAGAATGTTAACTCTTTGCAAACATCCTATCTCAGACAAGGAAATTCTTGCCTTTTGAATTGGTGCTGTGCTTCTCTAAGATAACATAAGATGCAGTATTCAGACTTACTTCTTTACTGCCCTTATTTATAAATTAATGATGTCTCACTTTCAAGTGACCATTACCTCACAGAATTTCAGTTATTAATTAAAGGAAATGATCATTTTATTTTATTTCAGCTTTCATGCCAGTACCGTCACCCTCACCCACACACTGTGTCACCTACACAAGCTGTCACATTTTTATATGCTCTTTCTTCTAGGGCAGAGGCTTATATCCACTCAGCAGCCTGTCTCCAAACTCCTACACAAAATTAAATAATGAGATTCCTTAGCTGTAACCTAGTTAGCAAAAGGTTCTACTCAGAATGGAAACCAATCTTTCAAAGTTCATACCTGTTCATCTAATAGCTGCGGGGAATATCTGACCAGATAAAAATATTTTGTAAACCACAAGCACAATTTTCCACTGCTAGTTACATTGCCGCCTACCCATTTCTCTTTGTTCTTATTGTAAGCATGTGACTGACAGAAATACAACTGTTTGTTAGAGTGGATGAAGAAGTCTATCTTGGCCCATTTCTAGATGCAGAAAGGACTTCTCTCATCACTCTGAAAAGGGAGGGCACTTCACTGGGAGACCACTTCACTATGGGCTCATAATGATAGTTTTCCAATCATTGTTACATTAAACTGAAGCCCTGCTCCTGCTGACTTTGCATTCTGTAGTGCTGCTTATGACCTTTCAAGGTGCAAAGACTATATGCAATTTGCATTTCATATCATATTCCTTAAAAATATGCTTGAGCTATAACGAAATCTCTTCATTGTCTCTGGACCAGGTGTCTCATTTGCTCAACCATTTCTCCTGTGCCATTCAGACTACTCTCAATGTGTTTGCTCTCCTTTAAATATTTTATTTAGTTAAATATTTATTCTGAAACACATTGCCCTTATTCTGGGGTCAAGTCATAGCCATTTCAGATTATGCTAATATCAATGGCTTACACAAAAGTTCTTAAAGCAAAGACTCTATTTACCCTTTAAAATATTTCTTACTCAACAATATAGGTTTAAGTTGAACCAGTGATATTCTGAAACGGCGTTTCTTTTTTTATTCACCTCTATTAAATTTAATCTTGTCAAAGTGAAGAAAATCTTCTTTCTCTTTGATGCCAATTTGACTATTTTGTATTATTTATTATATTTAAATTAATTCTAGTTAGCTGTCATCTACATATGTGGTAGTATTTTTTTAAATCTATTTTCAAAGAATTGAAAGTAATTTAGAAAATATTAACCCAAGATCTTCACAAGTCAGCCAGAATCACTTAAGATGCTAAGAGAGTGAGTACAGGCTGAAACTTCAAATAACTCCTTAGTTATTCAGTTCTCAGTTCTTCATCTTATCTACGTGTATTTAATTCAAATTATTGGTGAATCATTTGGAAATTCTATATATCAATGTTAATATATAGAAAAAAATTTCCAAATTGTGAATATTTATATTATTTTCAGAATTCTATATACCATTTTTACTTTCCCAAGACATAAACAATATAGAACAGGAAAAATTGGTATAACTTCATATTGAGCTGTAAGAAATTAGCTTCTCTGACTATACTAACAGTAATTTTTATCAGTTTTTTGGGGGCATGAGGGGAATAGACAATATAGTCATTAAAACATGGTGTCTAGACTTACTGAGTTAGTCAAATATTTTTATTGACTATCTACTCTGTATCAGATACAATATAGTAAAGGCGGCTACATCAATAAGCATGAGAGAGAGTTACTTCTTCATTGGTACTTTGAAGAGCATAAAATAAGATAGAACTGACCATTGATACTCTTTTTAGCAAGAGTAAGTGAGAAAGGCATGCCTCTGCAATGAATGTATAGTCTCGCACTGATTGATATTATAAGAAGGAAGAAGCCAAGCAAAGGACTCTGAGGAATGAATTTTCCAGAAAAAAAAGAAGGTCCTCTGATAAATTTTTCTCTTCTAAAAAATGAATAAGAATTACAAAGGATCACATAAACCAATAGTGTAGAAGAGCACAGAGTTGGAAGTAAATCAGAGCAGAGAACAAAACAGGGAATAGGTCATATAAGAATTTGCAGACATGGTAAGAAGTTAGGTTTTCTGCTTGCAATGGAGGACTTTAAACATGACAATAACTTGATGTTATTTGAGTCATGAAAGATTATTTTGGCTGCTGTGGAGTAGACAGACTGTAGGGTAGCAAGAATGGAGGCATGGAGACCTAACAGGAGATTGTATCTGGAGTCCAAATGTCAGTGGCTTGAAGATGGTTTCTAGTGGTACAAGTAATAAGGTTTAGATCTCTTTTTGAGATATAATCAATAAGCCTTTCTGATAAATTGAATATGAAATGTAATGGTAGGATGCATCACAAAGTCCTAAGATATTTGGCTTCGGTAAGTGGATAGATTGTGATTCTACTTACTGATAAGCATATTTTTGTGAGAGGGATAGTTTATTCATAATAACAAAATGTGTATGATATCATTATTATTCTGGCTATTGGGCATTAAAACCATTTTAATGTTTGCGTCTTAGGCAATGCAATATATACCTCCTATTATAAAATATAAAACTGACTATCAATACACTTTCTTAGTTTTCTCTAACCAGTAGCATGAGTACTGAACTTATGTTGTTGCAATTAGGGCCACATACTATGTTTTTTAATTCACAAGTATTGGCAGCAATGGCAGATTATCCTTTCTAGCAACAGTGGCAGCTGTATTGAATGTAAGCATTTTTAGGCAACAGAAAGTGTTAGTAGTAGCTTCCAGGGTCAAGGGTTAATTCATCCGTAGGACATTTACAGTAAAACCGGCTGCAATATCTAGAACTCTAACAAGGTGGCTGTGGTTTCTTTACTAAGACAATTTTGTGGAAAGATTTTTGTCATAGACCCAAGCTATGTATCTTTCCAGAATAATTCTCTAGCTATCCCATTAATTTTGTAAGCCAATCAGTATTCTTTTTTTTTAAATCCTTCTAATCAGGAGAGGTAACTTCTGTGCTTACAACCAAGAACAACTTATATAAAATGGGAATCAGAGGTAAAATGGCTCAAGACAAGTGAGAGGAATTTACAATTTGTTATCTGCTCACACTTGTACTGAAGGCAGTGATAATCAGCTACTGTATAAAGGGATATTCGTGTGTAGTATACTAGAACACTAACTTCTTCAGCAGACCCTTAATGAATCTACATATCGAATTGGTCCAGCTATTAATACAATTGCAGAATCAAGAATTTTTAAGGTTGTTCTTAGCTCTGTAACTGTGACTGATAAGGACTTTTTAGTGAAGTCATAGGAAGTATCTGATTGTATAGTTTGTGCCTTGGTGCAAATAGAAAGATAGATAGATAGATGATAGATAACAGATAAATAGACAGATGATAGATAATAGAGATACACAGATATAGATATATAGATGATATATATCAGATGTAGATGATATATCTATGTAAATAATATGTTTGTACATATATATCAGAATCATTACTGATCCAGCTTCTCATCCTTTAATTACTTATCTCACTACATTTTGTGAGTAGCCACTTACTTCCAACATTACGCTTCACAGGATATTTCATTTTTGATGTTTGCATTTGAAAGTTGAGTAACTACACACTGAAGAAAAAGTGGGACTTGAGAAATGAAATAAGAATCTATAAGTAGGGCAGCTTTAATGCTTAATACAAAATGAGCCTTCCTTAACAGTAAGTATAAGTTATCCTCCTATGTCTCATGATGATTTTCTTATGTTGTTTTGAAAAAAATCTGAAATGACTTTGCATGGGGAAATATTTTCAATGAGAAATCAATGCTTCTAATGCATTTATCTCCAAATATACTAACGTGAACATGAAGACTCAAGTAAAAATTGGTCATTGGAAAATTAAACAAGGAGTCTTTACAACAAAAGATTGATTTACGTGCCTATCTATCATATATGTCTATTATCTATCTGTCATCTATCTTCCACTTTGTTTCTGTAGTTTTTAATGGAGCCACCAAGATTGAGAGTCACAGTCCATAGGCCAATTCCCTGACTTGAGTTCTTTAAAAGTTTAGACTCTGTGAATGAAAGAAAGTTAATTATTTGAGGAAGGGCCCTGCAATAATACAAAAAACAATATAATTCCTACTTGTATTTGTCTGCTGGGCTATCATAAAAAGTACCATAGACTGAGTGATTTAAACAACAAAGATATATTTTCTCACAGTTCTGGAATCTAGAAGCCTGAGATCAAGGTGTTCCCAGAGTTTTGGTTTCTTCTGAGGCTTCTCTCTTCACTTGTAGATAGGCATCTTCTCTCTTTATTTTCATATAGTCTTCACTCTGTATACATGTGTCCTCATCTCCTTTTCTTAAAAAACAGACAAACAAACAAACAAAAACATCAGTCATATTGGACTAAAGCCCATACTTACAATCTCATTTTACCTTAATTACCTCTTTGAAGATTCTGTCTCCAAATCCAGTTATGTTCTGCGTTATTAGAGGTTAGAACGTCCACGTATGAATTTTGAGAGAACACAATTCAGGCTGTAACACCACCCTGAATTGCTTATAGCCATTTAATAGGCTCACTATGTATTGAGGGAATAAAACAAATAGAATTAACTAGACATTATTGGACACTGGCTCTGAGGATGCAGAATTCCATTGCATTTCACATTTCTAAATGAGGCCCTATGAGGGGTATGACAATATATTCAGCTTTGATGTGAATTCTCTTTAGGGAGCCCCCTACGAGACAAAGATTTGCACCATGATTACCTCAAGATACATTTGCAATCACCCTAAAAGCTTTTATAATATCCATATTAGCTCTTTGACCTATGCTGTACTAGTATTCGAGACAGGAAGAATGAAGTAGAAGCCACCAGAGCTTCTTCTTATAAAATGATAAAAATGATGCAATAATGAATCTATGGTGAATACTATATCTTAACATTAAGAACTTAAAATATGTTGAATAGAATTTCTATCACACCTTCTTCCTCTTTTTATGATAGGTTTTATTTTTAGAACCCTTTAGGCAAATTTTTGAAACAAAATTAAGCAGATGGTACAGATATTTTTCATATTCTCCCTTCCCCCACACATGTATAGCCTCCACCATTATCAACATCCCCCACAAGAGTGATATATTTCTTACCATTGATTAACCAATATTGACATATCATTATCACCCAAAGTCCACTGTGTTCATTAGAGTTCACTGCTGGTGTCGTACATTCTGTGGGTTGGGACAAATATATAATGACATGTATCCACCATTATAGTATCTAATAAAATAGTTTCACTGCCTTAAAATTTCTCCATGCTCTACCTTTATATCTCTTCCCACCTCCAACCACTGCCAACCAAACAGTCTTTTACTCATAGTTTTGCCTTTTGTCTAATGCCTTATATTCTAAGTCACATAGCATGTAGCCTATTCAGCCTGGCTTCTTTCACTTAATAACATTGACGTTTTTCCATTCTTTATTACGGCTTAAGAGATTATTATTTAGTGCTGAATAATATTCTATTGTTTGACTGTGCCGCTGTGTATCTATTCACATACTAAAGGACATCTTGGTTATTTCCAAGTTTTGGCATTTATAAATAAAATTGTTATAAATGACTTTGCAGGTTTTGTGTAGACATATGTTTTCCACCGCTTTAGGTAAATACCAAAAGGAAAATTGGCAGAATCATATGGTAAGAGTGTGTTTAGTTTTGTAAGAAACTGTCAAACTGACTTCTAAAATGGTGAACTATGTAGAATTTCCAAAAGCAATGAATTACAGTCCCTGTTACTCCACATTCTCAACAGAATTTGGTGGTGTCAGTGTTCTAAAATTTGGTCAGTAAGTGTCTAGTGGTAATTCATTGTTTTAGTTCATTTTCTCTGATGACATATGATGTGTAGCACTTTCTTATATGTTGATTTTCTACCTCTGTATCTTGTTTGGTGAGGTTTCCTTAGGGGTATTTGGCCCATTTCTTAATGAGAGTTTTGTTTTTTGTTTTGTTTTATTTTGTTTTGTTTTGTTTGTTTGTTTTTCCCTATCGTTGAGTTCTCAGAGTTCTTTGCGTATTTTGGTAACAATCCTTGATTGGAGAAGTCTTTTGCAAAGATGTTTTCTCATTCTTTGGCTTCTTTATTCTCTTGACAGTGTCTTTTACAGAGTAGAAACTTTAAATTTTCATGAAGTATAGCTTATCAATTCTTTCCTTCATAGATTGTGCCTTAGGTGTGGTATCTAAAGTTATTGCCAAACTCAAGACATTTTTTAGATTTTCTAGATTTTATTTCATGGATTTTCTATGTTATCTTCTAAGATTTTTTAGTTTTGTATTTTACATTTAGGTCTGTGATGAATTTTGAGTTAATTTTCATGAAAGATGTAAGGTCTTGGTAAAGATTCTTGTGTGTGTGTTTGTGTGTGTGTGTGTTTTATGTTGTATGTCAATATACAACTATTGCAGCACACCCCCTTTTAATATACTTGTTTGGCCAGTGCAAAAAGCAGTTGGATTTTGGTTAAGGGTAATGTAATATTCTGAGTCAAATGTTGGCAAACTATGGCCAGTGGCTCAAATCCAGTCTTTTGATTTTCATTTATAAATAAGGCCTATTGAAATACAGCAATTATTATTAGTTTATATATTGTTTCTGACTGCTTTCACACTACAGTAGTAGAGATGTGTAGTTGTGATAAATTTTTGTATGACCTGCAAAGTCTAAATTACTATCTGATATCATGTAGAAAAAGACAACCAGACTCTAAGATAAATAAAGTGAGGACTCTAATTCCAAAGATATTTATTAATAACAATACTTATTATGTTGATTTATGGCTTTTCATGATGATCAGGACTTGTGGGGAATGTCTGGAGAAATTAAGATGAAAATATTCGAGAAATGTGATGAAGATGATCTCCTTAAAGTGGGTGAAAATTATAGGAATATGCCCATCCTATGATACATTAAAAGCTCAGTGAAAGTTCCTACTTGATTATTGGAATAGAACCAAATAATTAAGCAGATGCTATCAACTGCATTGTAAATATCAGACAGGCTCATTCTAGCTATCTAGTACTTGTTCTGTTGTTGTTCCCTTTCCAAGAAATAGCAGTAAGATCTTCTTTACTGAAGTTGACATAGATACTATAAGGGCCATCTAACCTCCCATAAGTACTTTTCTCTGTTGATAATCTGAAAAAGTGCTATACTCTGGAGGGACCCAGTCAACCATGCATTAGTAGATTACATTAAACTTATTAAGTAAATTACATTAAACTTCTCTCATGGCTTTGGCAATACACACTAATTTATGGTTTGTATTTGATTTCACTGTAGTTATTGCTTTTCTCAGTTCTCTCTTCACTTTATTTATTGAATTATTTAATCACTGCTATTTTATAAAATACAATGTTGTATCTGACCAAAAATTTGACTTTATATCAAATGCAGGAGACAATGGGTTAATTTTTATAGTTATGTATATTCTATAACTCAGAAGTTACTAGGATGATACACAATTGAACCTAGTTATGACAAGAGATAAGAACTTCTGAGTCTGCAGTTTCATCCACATTAATGTCTTTTTTATTGACAGAATATATGGTTTGAGAACCTAAGCAAGAAAGAGGAATGGTGTCTACTCAACATTGCACCAAATTAATTTATTGTAAAAAATGTTTTTGAGAATCACATAGCTTTCCGTAGGGGGAAAGCTACCATCTGCTGACTTATCAAGGTTTATATTGAACTAGAAGCTGAAGCTGAAGTACTGGCTAGTTTTTTGTTTCTTTTTTTTTCTTTGTCTTTTTCTCTCTTTCTTTTTTTTTTTTTGGCAAATAAGCAAGAGCAAGGAAAAAAGGAAGATGATCTTTGCAGAAATAACTCATTCTCACTTTCATTAAAAAATGTGTTTTTTACTGCAGAAGAAAGATAATAGTATAAAGACATAGCCTCTGTATACCTTAGTACTGCCTGTCTAGTAATAAAAGTTAATGAAAAAGGGAAGTGCGTCTTTATAGGAAAATTGAAACAGAAGGTTTAGAGCCCTCAAAAGCAAAGTTTCAATCATATTATTTGATAAAGAATAATGATTAGTTAATGATAAAACTAAAGTTTAAGGATACTATGCAATAAAAAGTGGAGGAAGGCAATCATAGACTGTAACTTCCTTGCCAAGTGATGACATTAGGATTAATAGGTCTTTTTTTCTTTGTTGAGTTACAAGATATTGTTTATATTAAAGAATATTTTTCCCATTTATCATGTATCAATTTTATACATATTATATTAGAGATAATTACATAATAATGTAATCCATCCATTACAGAATATTAAGATGGGCTCTGAACACCCTGACGAAACAATAGTCTCTTCAGTATAGCCTACATTTTGAGTTTAGTTCAATAAATGAATCATATCTTTGCATATTCTTCCTTCTGGAGAGCTAGAGAAAATATAACCAATATTATGAATCATATATGAATTATTCTAGATATGAACCATTTTTATATGTAAATATTAGAAGGTATGTTTCCTTTTTTGTGGGAAAGTGAGGATTATAGTAATTTTTTCCCTTTTACTTTCTTTCTTTGTTCTCTTTAATGCCCAATTGCAGTGCCTGGAAAATCTCATCTAATTAAAGTAACCGATCACAACTACCTCTGTGAAGTAGAGGCTTCTTCCCACAATGGAACAGATAAGTCCAGATAGACACGTTTCCAGAACCACTTGAAGAATGAGTACGGACACCAGGCCTAGTAGAGCTGACAAGCAGGTGATCTTAGTTTGGGCTTCAAATAAACTTGTGGCACAAAGATTTCGGAACAACATAAATTCCATTCTCACAACAATGGCAGTTCCAGCAAGATTCTATTCTTAGGTTGCAGTGTCAGTGATGCTACAGTGGCAACAAGAAATGTTTTCCCATTGTTGTCTCTGGCAGCATTAATGCTATGATTAGTAAAAGCAATTTCTTCAAGGAGATATTCTGATGAGACATTTTGATTGTTGTTTGAAGCCATGTGTCAAGACCCCTTATCAGTTATTATCTGAACTATCAAAGACTTCTATTTTTTTTTGTTTTTTGTTTTTTGTTGTTTTTTTTTTTTTTTTTTTTTTTTTTGAGACGGAGTCTCTGTCTGTTGTCCAGGCTGGAGTGCAGTGGCGTGATCTCAGCTCACTGCAACCTCCGCCTCCCAGGTTCAAGGGATTATCCTGCCTCAGCCTCCTGAGTAGCTGGGATTGCAGGTACCCGCCACCATGCCCAGCTAATTTTTGTATTTTTAGTAGAGAGGGGGTTTCACCATGTTGGCCAAGCTGGTCTTGAACTCCTGACCTCATGATCTGCCCACCTCCACCTCCCAAAGTGCTGGGATTACAGGTGTCAACCACCAAGCCCAGCCCCAACGACTTCTTAATAAAGTATTTGTCTGCTCATTTTAGCCAGATGTGGTTTCTCTCATTTTCAGGAAATGATTTTTACTGATACATACAAAAGTAGACAGAAATTAGATTTTTAGCATTAGTCATGATTATAACAATAACCTAGGTAGTCTCTGTGAATATGAGAGACATTGGAATGGGTGAAGAAAAGAATGAGAATTATGGAAATAGAAAGGACAACTATAGATAAATATTTCAGTTACTATGAAAGGGAGCATAAACATGAAGCAAAACTGGAATGGAATCAATAGAGGATGATATTTTGTCATCTTTTTCTAGGAAAATAATGGAAATAAAGTTGGACAAAGTACTGATGGAATAAAAAGGACTACTTGCAGTTGTGAAGTGTTTTAAATGGTTAAAAGAAGATGCAGAGCAAAAATGAACATATTAACTGCAGAAAGAAGTACAGGCAATTTTTACTGTAATGTAAGAAAGACAGAAGATATAGTAATAGGATTAAAAAAGTTTGTGAGAATTATGGGAAAATGAAATAGTTTTCTTCTGATTTCATGCATTTTCTCTGTGAAGTATTTAACATGGTTGCTTGCTAAAATGGAAGAACTTGAATATTAATGGTCAGATTAGTGAGATGAGAAAAGTTGGAATGTATCTTAAATAATAGAAAATTAGTTTAAGGAAGTGAACTGGAATTCATTTTTATGTTTATTCTTTTATTCTAAGTCACATTTTGATTTTTCTTCAAATAAATGAATCCACCATTTTATATAGTTGTACTCAATTATCTTGAGAAAATTCCTTGGAATGGAATTATTTTTTCCTTCTGACTTAAAAAGTGAGTAAATTTGTATCAAATTATTCTTGCTACATTATCTCACACTTAATGAAATATTTATTGAACCAATGTGGAACCACTGTGCAAAGCAACATGAGAGATATAAACATAAAGAAACAGATTAGGTATATTGAAGAGATACACAACATTTAGAAACATGAGGTTACCTATATATATTAGTCCATTCTCATACTGCTGATAAAGACAACCCAAGACTGGGTAATTTATAAAGAAAAAGAGGTTTAACAGACTCACAGTTCCACATGGCTGGGGTGGAAGGTGAAGGAGGAGAAAAGGCACATCTTAAATGGTGGCAAAGAAGAGAGAGCGTGTACAGGGGAACTGCCCTTTATAAAACTGTCAGATCATGAGACTCATTTACTATCAGAACAGAGTGGGAAAAATATGCCCCATGATTCAACTGCTTCCCACCAGTTCCCTCCCGGGACATGTGGGGATTATGGGAGCTACAATTCAAGATGAGATTTGGGTGGGGACACAGCCAAACCATACCACTATATGATTCTAAAACTTCACTTTTTGGAAACAATATGTTTTGAATAAGAGAGCACAGGGAAATAGAGGGGCTGTAAATGATTTTTGATTGTCTTGAATGGTGTACTTTTCCTATCTTTTCCCATCATTTGTCAAGGCCTAATCAGTTTTTACTATAATTTTTACAACAAAGAGTTAAAAAAAAAACAAATTAATTGAATGTATGCAGGTATCTTAACTGTAAAAATGAACTAATATATTGATTAATATACCACTCCCTAAAAGATAATCCTTACATTTCATTATTTTAATAAAACTCACTTTCCTCAAGTTTTAAAAATACATATAAAAGTGTTTAGCATATTCTGGGTGAGTGATTTAGTGTAAAAGACTGTTTCCTTGCAGTACATTTTTGTGCTGAAATTGTTTTCCATGTGCTAGGGAGTAGAATTTATCAGCAACCCTCATTCTCACTCCCTTAATGATGATATAAGGAGAAAAAGAACCATCTTGTTTCAAATCATCATGATTGTATAGAATAGCTTCTGAAAATTGTTGACTGGCCAGAGTAAAGCACTTTCACCTTTTTCAAAAGTCGTGCTGTTTCCTCTTTGGGAAATGAAATAGCATAAAATTGAATAGTATATGCATAACATAAACTTGAGGAGGTACTTGAAACTTCTGAAGATCTTGTCATCTGCAAATTATTTCTAACAGTTCTGTTCAGCTTTTTGATCAATGTAAGAGTACAACAAATTTGGATGATTTTTAATACAAACACATATAATTTTTTTAGAATCAGAATAAGTTAGAATAAAAAAGATAAAAACATATTGCAAAGGAAGCTTGACCTGGGTACACTAAAGATATCTTCAATTGCATTCACTTTAATCAAAAAATGAACAAGATACAGTAACATATACTAAAAAATATGCAGCAACAATAGGTCACCATTTAAGCAACTGGGGAAGATCTCTGCTATGTTCAAAGTCTGCATAATAATTCAGATATATTTTGAAAAAAGCAAAGGATAAAGCAGTAAACCCAGTGGCTGTGTGGTTAGAGTAAACAAATTATTTTAATAAAGGCAGAGTTTCAATTAACTTAGAGTAGCAAATATAATTAGCTAGGTTAGACAGACAACAAAACAATGGAATACCCTCAAGGTTTCAACTTTTAAAATCTACGGCTATGTCAGTAGGACAATCTTAAAAACTTTTCAAAGTAATAGGTGACAATAAATTAAATAAGGAAAATAACATATATATATATACATATTTGAGTACATCTTTTAACAATATAACCATATATTTCCTGAAAATAAAATTATTATGCTTTATTATAATTTGATTGAAAAATATATGTGTGTTATATATTACACAGAATTTTTAATTAAATAATGTATTTAATAAATATTTATGCTATTATTAAACTGTCTTCAAAATAGAAATGTGTAGCCAGTATTCTTAATTATCTATTGATAATTTCTAACATATTTTTAAATTTTGGAATTCTTTTCATTTTGTTTTCATATCTCAGTATTTTGTTACTGTTTCCTATTACATGCACAAAACAGATTTTATTCCACATTCTAAAAAGTAAAACAGAGTAAAACAGAGTTTTCAACTCTCATTTGTTTTTGTTAATATCTCATTCCCTGGTTTCATCTTAAATTAGAAAGAATTATTTCTATTTTTCTATCTTTCATCTCGAAAATCTCTCCTATTTGCTTTGAATGCCCATTTTGAACCTCACCATTTTTTTTCAAAATGTTAAATCAGCTTCATTAAGTAAATGTCCTGTTCATGACATCCAACATAGTTTTTCTCTTAAAACTGTTTTCCACCTAACTGCAAGTCTTCACACGCCCCTGGATTTCTGACTACCTCAATCACTGTTTCTTATTAGGTGTCCTTGCTGATCTTCGAATAAAAATATGGTAGTTATTTATATTTTTCATAGTTTGAATGTTAAATAGCTTTGTTGCATATTTTATCAAACTTTGTTTTTTCTTATATCCCCAATAGTTAATTATTCAGATAATTATCTGAAACGAGTATATATATTTTTATAACTTTTGTCCACACCACCCGAAGCTGATTATGTTTTTGTTGTCTTTTATGTATTTAACTGAAACATTAATTGGTGAAATTTCCAGTCTACATAAATGATATCACGTTACTAATATTTTTGTAATGTGGCTTTTTCTTGATCTCTTCATGATATATGCATTTTAAGCAAATAATATGTCAATTTAGTGCTTTGAAAAATTTAGTAATATCAGTACTTTAGTGTAATGACAACCTGTATTTCCCTAAATATTATTTGGGCAAAGAAAACATCTAATTTCAGCACTGATGTTAAAAAAAGAATCAATGTGATTTTAACCCTCAAATCTCCATATTTTTCAACTAGTGGATGTTTGTATCAATGCATTTTAAATCACTGTTGTTATAAATTTTGTTAGAGGACTTTTTTTTTTTTTTTTTTTTACAAGATAGCAATAGCTTGGGAGGATTTTTCTGTTTGTTTTTTGTTTTACTTTCTTTAAGAAAGTTCACATCATCATATTTTTATAATTACATTGAATTAAATATATTTTTGGCAACTTCTCTGAGATAGTATAAAGTTTAATTAATTAATTATTGTATTTTAAGAAAGCCACTTTTTCCCCTAAGGTTCTGAAAAAATACGTGGAACTTATATGGTGCCATATGGTGCCAGATAATTAAAGATGATCATGTCTATCTTTATTGTGATTCTGTTAAGAGCAAAACAAAACAAACAGCAATATTAATAACAACACTATATTGAGCTTTGAAAAACAGGTCTAAAAATGTCTTCTCCATTATTTGTAGTCTCAATTAAGCAATACTCTTCAATGATTTTAAGTTCATGGACATACTAATCAAAAAAAAAAAAAAGAAAAAAAATGTATGGTCTCCATAATTGGAAATCTACAGTCTTAGGGAAGCTTCTCTGCACCTACTCTTCTCTTCAGAGGTAGTTTCCAAATATAACCCCCAAGGACTCATGCTCCTTGTATTTATTCCCTCATGTAATCTCTTCCAATTGACTCTGGTCTGGTCATATGACTCACACTTGATCAATAGAATGGAATACAGGTGATTCAGTCTGATATCTGAGGCTGGGTTATACAGATGGAGGACTCAAATGTGCTCATTTAAACATTTTCTACAAAGCTTCAGCAATCAAGTTTATGTGGTACTAGCATAATAATAGACATATATATCCATAACACAGAACTGAGAGCTCATGAATAAGCCCATATTTATGCTCAGTTGTGGTTTGAAAAGGGTGTCAAGAAAACTCAATGGGGAAAGAATAGTTGTTCTAACATACGGTGCTGGGACAACAGGGTATCTACATGTAAAAGTATGAAGTTAAACCTCTACCTCACACCATATACAAAAGTTAAACCCAAATGGATCACATACCCAAATGTAAGCTTTAAAACTATAAAACTCTTAGAAAAAAAACCATACATATTTATAATCATTAATTTGGCAGTAGTTTGTTAGATATGATATTTAGCATGAGCAACAAAAATAAAAATTTGGCTTCATCAAAACAAAAAAACTTGTGCTTCAAAGGACTACCAAGGTGAAAAGACAAGCTACAGAATGGGAGAAAATACTCACAAATCATATATTTAATGAAAGTCTAGTATCCAGAATATTTGAAGAATTCTTACAGCTCAACACTAAAAAGATAACCCAATTTAAATGACCAACCAATTCAAGTGCATATTTCCACTATTTGGAGAAATATCCAGTTGGAGAAATATCTACCTATCTATCTATCTATCTATCTATCTATAGACATACACACATACACACATATATATATACACCCATATATATGCATCATTTTTAATAGTCTTATTAGTGATGTTATGAGGGTTCCAATTTCTCCACCACATTATTTTCTAGCTTTATGATTATACTTATTCTGGTGGTAGTATCTCATTGTGGCTTTGATTTGCTTTTTCCTCATAATGAATGAATGATGTTGAATATCTTTTCATGTATTTATGGGACAGTCCATATATATACAAACATATATATGGGTGTGTATGTATACGTATATTTATGTGTGTATATATATATATATGGGTGTGTATGTGTGTGTATATATATATATACACACACCATATATATGTTTGTATATATATGGACTGTCCCATAAATACATGAAAAGATACTCAACATCATTCATTCATTATGAGGAAAAAGCAAATCAAAGCCACAATGAGATACTACCAGCAGAATAACTATAATCATAAAGCTAGAAAATAATGTGGTGGAGAAATTGGAACCCTCATAACATCACTAATGAGAATATAAAAAATGGTGCAGCCACTTTGAAATACAGTTTAGCAGTTTCTCAAAATGTTAAACGCAGAATTATATCTATGACCCAGCAAGAGAATTCAAAACACACATTTTCACAAATACTTTCACATTAATATTCATAGTAGCATTATTTATAATTTCCAAAAAGTGAAAACAGCTCAAATGTCCAACACCTGTTGAATGCATAAACAAGATTTGAAATATCTATACAATGAAACATTATTTAGTTGTAAAAGATAATGAAGTGTAGTTACATGCTACAAGCTACAACATAGATGAACCTATGCTCAGAGAAAGACTCCAGACACAAAAGGCCACATATTGTATATTTTCATTTATAGAAAATTTCCATAATAGACAAATCCATAGAGAAGATAGATTAGTGGTTTCCAAAGGATAAAAAAATGAGGGAGGAAATGGTTACTGCTAGTGGGCAAGGGGTTTATTTCTCGGTTACGGAAAATGATACGCTATTACATAGTGATGATTGCACAGCCTTGTGAATATGATAATAACTACTTCATTGTACACTGAAAAATAACCTAATTCCCTACTGATAAATTATATACTCCTCAAAAAAAGCATCAGATAAAACAATAAAATATATGAAAATATGATTATCCAAAAATATAACACTCAAGAAAAAATATAAAAGCACCACAAATAATAAAGTTTTGCTTTAAGTTACAAATGCGTTTCTTAGAGAAATAACTTTATCATTGCTTTTCTATATCCTACAGCATGGATGTAAAAATATGTAAAAATATGATGCCTGCTGCATCAAATCTGCATCTCTATAGAGTAATGACTAATAAAATTTTCAAAAATCACTTTTGCTCCTTTTGCTAAGGATAATTATAATAAAATATTCTGCAATAATTATTTTTCAATAGGAGGTAAATCATATCTATTCATTGATTAGGCTCCACTTTCTCCCCTTCCTTTATATGTTTTACCATTTTACAAAATACTTGCTCAATTAAGTTTAAATAAAGCATGGGTTGTAGTTATGAGTAAAATAAAAATAAATTCCGGCAGCATCTGCCTAGACCTTTCATCTTGGCATGCATGTTTTTGTGTCACAGCCTCCCAGAACACAGCTACTGTGCTCAGACAAGCTCAAAGTAAATGCAGAGGTCAGATGTGGGTGCCCTAGTAGACATCCCAACTGAGGTCCCAGGTAACAGTTAGCCCCTACCAGCTATGTGTGTTAGTTAATTATGTGAGAAACGCTAGGCAAGAACGGTTCAGCGCAGTTCAGTCAACCCTAAGGACATTGAAGGTGATAATACATTTACTTTTAAGCCACTTAAGTTTTGCAAAATTTTGTTACAAAACAATAGGTGATTACAACTATTATCTTACAACTCAAAATTCTATCCTTCTCAAATTCTCACCTACATATCTTATTTTATTCCCGTTAGTAACCTCGAAATCCCTAAAATCCAATCCTTTCCCTGCAGGGTGAAGGTATAGTAGGAACAAAATTATATGTTAAAATTACAAAGTAAGTTTATTCTTCCTGGAATTATAGTAGAGAAATAAGTAGTTTTATTTTATGCACTTAACTATTTTCTCATGTAGAACTAAACAAGATACTAGTTTTTTTATTTTATTTTATTACTAGAAATATAGTTACAGAATATATTAAGATTTTGTTCAGGAATGAGCTTATTTTGGTTCTCACAACTAGCCTATTCATGAGTATTTTTATTTTAAGTTTGGATATGTCATTTATACAGCTACAATATGTATTTGCCACTTCATATCTGATATTGTATCTTATATTACATTCACATATGAATAACACATTTGTGGCATATAAAATCGAGTCATAATATTGGCTCCCCAAATATCCATTGATAAACTTGTATTATGCCTAAACAATGAAGCTCTAGTTCATCCTGATGTTTACCCATAAATAATACAATTGGATTTATCTTCTTTTCTTTCTGCTTTCCATCTGATTGCTGTTGGGTTTCTATTTATTTGACAAGTAGAAATTGTATATGTTTATGTTGCAGAACGTGATGTTTGATGTGTGTGGTTTCTTTTTATAGGTCCATATACGGAGACTAATTGTTGTAGGAAGCCATAGTCAACAGCAAACTGTTTTGCAGTGTCAAAGTAAAAATTGTACCAGATAAAACTAAACAAGTCAGGGAGAATTTGTTCAAGGATATTGCAATAGTACATAGAGACCAGCATGCATTCTCAATTCAACTGTTTAAATAAAGGGCAGGAGATTTGAAGAGATAGAGTGGAAGGTATTACAAGCCATCTGTGTTTGCTCACTGGCCTTACCCAAAAGAAACATCAAATTTCTTACAACTTCACAACAGCAGGTAGTTTTGCAATTTGGAGC
Organism: Pongo abelii; assembly: GCF_028885655.2. Taxonomy (NCBI): domain Eukaryota; kingdom Metazoa; phylum Chordata; class Mammalia; order Primates; family Hominidae; genus Pongo; species Pongo abelii. Next base: position 29,806,558 of record NC_071989.2, read on the forward strand.
AATGCACCTACCTCAGTCAGTCTCCTCTCTTTTCCCAGAGGTGATTCTAACTCACTTGATTATTATTTTTCAGAGGAATGGCTCCCAGGTTCTCAAGAAAGGCAGCCTTGGTTTGTAGAGCAGGAAAGCGATAATAAAAATATGTACATCTCAAAGGAGCAGAGAAAGAATTTATAATTACAAGTTTTCTAAAAGAAATACTGTAAGAGTAAGAAGAGGGACCTCTGTGGTCATTTGGATTCTGTCTAGACCAAGTAAAAGGGAGATCAGGGTGTGTCCGGAATTGGTGGGTTCTTGGTCTCACCGACTTCACAAATTAAGCTGCGGGCCCTCACGGTGAGTGTTACAGTCCATAAAGGCGGCGTGTCCAGAGTTTGTTCCTTCTGATGTTCAGATGTGTTCAGCGTTTCTTCCTTCTGGTGGGTTCGTGGTCTCACTGGCTCAGGAGTGAAGCCGCAAAACTTTGTCGTGAGTGTTACAGCTCTTAAGGCGGCATGTCTAGAGTTGTTGGTTACTCCCGGTGGGTTCGTGGTCTCGCTGGCTTCAGGAGTGAAGCTGCAGACCTTCACGGTGAGTGTTACAGCTCATAAACGCAGTGTAGACCCACAGTGAGCAGCAGCAACATTTATTGCAAAGAGCAAAAGAACATACTTTCCACACTGTGGAAGGAGACCCCCAGCGGGTTGCCACTGCTAGTTCAGGCAGCCTGCTTTTATTCTCTTATCTGGCCCCACCCTCATCCTGCTGATTGGTCCATTTTACAGATAACCCATTGGTCTGTTTTACAGAGAGCCGATTGGTCCGTTTTGACAGGGTGCTGACTGGTGCGTTTACATTCCCTGAGCTAGGCACAAAAGTTCTCCAAGTCCCCACTAGATTAGCTAGATATAGAGTGCTGATTGGTGTATTCACAAACCCTGAGCTAGACACAGGGTGCTGATTGGTGTGTTTACAAACCTTGAGCTAGATACAGGGTGCTGATTGGTGTATTTACAATCCCTTAGCTAGACATAAAGATTCTCCATGTCCCCACCACACTCAGGAGCCCAGCTGGCTTCACCCACTGGATCCCCCACTAGGGCCTCAGGTGGAGCTGCCTGCCAGTCCTGTGCCGTGTGCCCGCACTCTTCAGCCCTTGGGCTGTCGATGGGACTGGGCACCGAGGAGCAGGGGGCGGCGCTAGTCGGGGAGGCTCAGGCGGCACAGGAGCCCATGGCAGGGAGAGGCTCAGGCATGGCAGGCTACAGGTCCCGAGTCCTGCCCTGTAGGGAGGCAGCTAAGGCCTGGCGAGAAATCGACCACAGCAGCTGCTGGCCCAGGTGCTAAGCCCCTCACTGCCCAGGCCGGTAGGGCTGGCTGCTGGGAATGCTGGGCCCGCCGAGCCCACACCCATCTGGAACTCTAGCTGGCCTGCAAGCATGTGCGCAGTCCCGGTTCCCCCCGTGCCTCTCCCTACACACCTCCCGGCAAGCTGAGGGAGCAGGCTCAGGCCTCAGCCAGCCCAGAGAGGGGCCCCCACAGCGCAGTGGCAGGCTGAAAGGCTCCCGGAGCATAGCCAGAGCAGATGTGGAGGCCGAGGAAGCGCCAAGAGTGAGCGAGGGCTGTGAGGGCTGCCAGCACACTGTCACCTCTCAGGGGGACTAGAAGGAGGAAGAAGCCTGTGTAAAGTTTAGTCAGACCCAGGGAAGTGTGAAGACCTCCTTGATCAGAAGTCTTCAATTAGGCTGGATCTAATGTTCTGAAGAGAACATCTCTTGAGATTATGTTTGGTACTCAGAATGAGTAGTCAAGTGCATGCCTGGAGACTTGGATGAAAACCCAGTATGCTTTTTGTCAGAAGCAAAGAATGGAATGATCCTACCTTCATTAAGCTGCTCTGTCACCACTCTTCAAGGCTCAGCATATTTCCACTGCAAATTTTCATCCTTGAATTTAAAATACTGCTTTCATAAGAATGTTTATTTCTATCATCTTGCATTTTATGCATTGAAGTGCCAGAAATTTAGGTTTCTTTTGTATTTATAATTGGTGAATTATTCTAGTCGGCTGAAATTTTACTAGGAGTGAAATATTTCCCCTATCCCCATGAGCATACAAAAGCGTCTATCTCTGAAAAAGGAGTACATAGCAAAAATGAATGGACATATTTAAGTGACACTACCGTGAGTTTCAAGGATATCTTCTATCCTATGAAGTTATACTTTCTTCATTTGGCTTACATATCATTGATAAGTAATCCGTAATTTCAGGGCTTTGTGTTTGGGTTTACTTAAATCTTGCACTGAGAACACGGGAAGAGCCAAACGGAGAATTGTTAATTACTCGGGACAAGATAGCTCCTAAGTATACAACACTTCATGGTAACTTATCAAATTTTATATATATATATTATATATTATATATATAATATATATATATATAAATGAAGATGAAGATTGGCTAAGAATCACGGAAAAAATGAAAGGTACAGAATCTAAATTTAAGAATGCCAAAGATTGCCCAACCAACAATTTTTCAACACTGTTGTTCATTTACAAGGCTAGAGTATGTGCAGAGACAAGAGCAAGGGAATGGACTTACATATTAAAATCTATGAGACATTAGTAAGAACGTCTCTATTGTGTAGATCTTGGAGAATTAACAAACTTTAAGTTTTTCAATTCTAAGAATGGTGCTTTCCTTGAATAACTAGCTTGAAAAGGAGACTGACACAGTTGCTGAAATCAATGTTAAAAAGTACCATTGGAGCAAGGTATCATATGGGTATAGAAGTTGTGGTATGGTATAGTTCAAACAAGATAGATGCAAATCACATTGCATAGTAACTCATCTATCTCTTCAGTTATAATAGTGAATCACAGGAAAACGTATGTCTTTGTTTCAGTTTTCCATGTAGGCCCTCCAAACAATATAGGAATTTATGATAGTTACATATTCGATTCTACATTTGTCAATTGGTATGTGCTATAGAAGTGGCAATGTCTTGAGGCACCAATAAGAGATGATTGCATAGCTCATGTGATAGACCATGGTAAATTTTCCAAAATAACAAATGTCTCCAAACAATACCCTTAGAGATCCTCTGCCTATTCTAGGAGATAGGCAAGAACTCCTGCGTATCCATACTTATAATCACAAAGATTTACACAATCACACTCTTTTACTTCTATTACAGGGCTTCTTATGAATTGTTAGAAGCATGTGCCACGATTCATGACTCCATTGCATCCCTTCTGTGTAAATTACCTTTTATTGAAATTTGTACAACATAAATATTAATATAATTATCCTGAGATAAAGAATATAGGTAATATAAATGACAGTTATGAATAAGGCATATCATTTTAAAAATAACACTTGAGGTAACCTGAATATAAATGATCATATAAAACAAATGTAGAAATTAACCTTTCTGTGTATTTCAAACAAGACATTGGTGATATAGATGGGGTCATAAGGAGGTGCATTTATTATCCTTTTATTGCATTTCAGACCGTGCATTTTAAAAATTCACTTAGATTAGTTTTAGCTTTAATTAAAATGTTTCGCATACATTTTCAACAGAGTAAAACATAAAATGAATGTATTAGTTCATGATTTTGAAGAATGCCTTTAAGATCATCAAGGTGAAACAAACAACAGAAAGAAGCAACATAATTAACAGTAAAAGAATGCAGATAACCATTTAAGCTGAAATAGGTTAATTATAATGCATCAATTTAATTAATTTTAATTTGAATAAATTAATATATTTGGGATCTGGGCTTATTCATTTGTTTACACATTTTTATTCAAAAGGAGACATTGAACTTATCTTTCCATTATTTATACTTAATCCATATCCACTGGCCCAGTAAAGTTTATCCATGACAAGTTTGCATGGATGTAGTATGTCTATCATGATAAAACTTAACAAATAAGAGGCATCCCTATCCAAATTGTCCATAATTAGAATTTCTGAAACATTGAGAAAAAGTAGGAGAACTAATGTTCCAGAATCTTCCAGTGTTTGTTGACAGGTTTTAGTGATCTCGCTAATGTTTTCCCCACAGTAGTGTGTTCTTTTTATTGATTGATTGATTTTTTTGAGATGGAGTCTCTCTCTGTCGCCCAGGCTGGAGTGCAGTGGCGCGATCTCAGCTCACTGCGAGCTCCACCTCCCTGGTTCATGCCATTCTCCTACCTCAGCCTCCCGAGCATCTGGGACTACAGGCTCCCGCCACCAAGCCCAGCTAATTTTTTTGTATTTTTTTTTAATAGAGACGGGGTTTCACCGTGTTAGCCAGCATGGTCTCGATCTCCTGACCTCGTGATCCGCCTGCCTCGGCCTTCCAAAGTGCTGGGATTACAGGCGTGAGCCACCGCCCCGGGCCATGTTCTTTTTTAACATCATTAGTATAAGGCATTCCACCTTGTTTAAAAATACATAACCTTCATAGTTTGGATTGAATTATAATTCCCATATGTTTGAAACTGGGTTTTGTACTAGAATTCCACTATTACATTTCTAACTTAGTCACGAGAGAAACACAAACATGTAGATAAGTTTGTGTTTATAATAGTATCAGATCTCTACTACTAAATAACAAATCATCCCAAACATGATGGCTTAAAACTAGAACAATTTATTATTTCTTAAAGTTCTTATGTTAGGCTGATTATTGCATTGCTGTAAAGAAATACCTGCAGCTGGGTAATTTATAAGAAAAGAGTTTTAATGGGCTCATGGTTATCCAGTCTGTACAAGAAGCATAGTGCCAACATCTGCTTCTGGTGAGGGCCTCAGAAAGCTTACAATCATGGGACAAGGCAAAGTGAGAGCAGGTGTCTCACGTGGCAAGAGCAGGAGCAAGAGAGAGTGAGGGGGAAGATGCCATACACTTTTAAACAGCGCATATCCTGCAAGAACTCACTATGGTGAGGACAACACTACAGGGATGGCGCTAAACCATTCATGACAAATATGCCTCCATGATCCCATCACCTCCTACCAGGCCCCACATCCAATATTGGAGGTTACAATTCAACATGAAATTTGGTGAGGACATATATTTAAACTACATTGGTTCTGTCGGTTGGCCTCTGCTGGTTTAGCTTGACTAGCTGAAATAGTTTCACTAAGCAGAATGTTGGATGTACTGCAATATATAAGATGGCCTCATTCACATATCTGGCTATCAGTTGGGATACCTTGGGTATCCCCTTCTGTCAGTGGGCTAGAATGGCTTTCTTGTTATGGCAATATCAGAATTGCACTTCCAAAGGCAAAAGTCTTTTAAAGTCTAGGCTGTAGAAAATAGCATCGCTTTCACCACTTTTCAGCAGCCAAGCATAGTGGTAAAGTCAGCCCAGATACATAAAGTGTGAAACAAGATTCCACATCTTAATGGGCTGACCTGCCAAGCCACATTACAAAGAGGTGTGAATAGAGGAGCACAAGGAAGTGATGTAACCTTTGCAGACAATTTATCACAGTAGACTTGCCATGTAAAGGCTACAAAATCCCTCAAAAATTCAAATAAATCAGCAAATGGCCTCTAGTATTTTAATTATTTATTTTTCATTTCATTAGATTTTTTTATTTCAGAATTTAAGCAAACTTACAATTAGTCTTTTTTTTTTTTTTTTTTTTTGAGATGGAATCTCGCTCTGTCGCCCAGGCGGGAGTGCAGTGGTGCGATCTTGGCTCACTGCAAGCTCCGCCTCCTGGGTTCATGCCATTCTCCTGCCTCAGCCTCCCGAGTAGCTGCGACTACAGGCACCCATCACCGCGCCCAGCTAATTTTTTTTTTTTTGTATTATTTTAGTAGAGACAGGGTTTCACCGTGGTCTTGATCTCCTGACCTCGTGATCTACCCGCCTTGGCCTCCCAAAGTGCTGGGATTACAGGCGTGAGCCACCGCGCCCAGCCCAATTAGTCTTCTTTATGATTTAACCTTTGGTAATTCTTTATGAAAAACTAGCATATTGTTACTCATGTCCTCTTACAGTAGGGTAATTTTCATTACAGGTTAGAGTGCTATGTTTCGTTTTCCAAGCATCTCACCGTATTTAGACTAATGAGTATTATTTCAGCAGTGGGTCTGTTCTTCACTTGCCTTTCTAGAGAAACACTTTAATGGAAGTCATCTTAGTTCATTTGTGCTGCTACAATGAAATACTACAGACTGGGTAATGTATTAGAAAAATAAAAAAATTATTGGCACCCAGTTCTGAGGGCTGGGAAGTCCAAGAATAATATATCTATATTTGGTAAGGGATTCCTTCTGTGTCATCACATGGGGGGAAGCTCTTTCTGGTTTCCATTCATGAAGACAGAGCCCTCAACACCTAAACACCTCTCAATGAACCTCATCTCCCAACACTGTCACATTGGGGATTAAGTTTCCAACACATAAATTCTGTGGGGATATATTCAAATCACAGCAGAAGTCAACATATGTCAAAACACTGGTTCTCAAAATTTAGCATAAATTAGGTTTATCTGGGGAGTTGTTAAAAGACAGAATACTGGACTCTACCCAAGTTTGTTTTGCTTGTTTGTTTGTTTTGGTTTCAGCTTTGGTCCCAGGTATTCTTGGATAAAGCCTAAGATTTAGGATTCATTAAAACAAAAGTGTATATGGGATTGATTCTGTTGATGCATTTCTCAATTTCTTAACAGAGAGAACTACTTTCAGATGAAGGAACACCAGTCTCTGGCAAAGAATTGAAAAGCTTATTATCAAGACAGAAAGACAGTAACTATTCAAATAATATGTTAGCTATTAAAATATGTTAGAAAGTTTGCTGAGAATGATGGTTTCCAGCTTCATCCATGTCTCTATAAAGGACATGAACTCATCATTTTTTATGGCTGCATAGTATTCCATGGTGTATATGCGCCACATTTTCTTAATCCAGTCTATCATTGTTGGACATTTGGGTTGGTTCCAAGTCTTTGCTATTGTGAATAGTGCTGCAGTAAACATACGTGTGCATGTGTCTTTATAGCAGCATGATTTATAATCCTTTGGGTATATACCCAGTAATGTGATGGCTGGGTCAAATGGTATTTCTAGTTCTAGATCCCTGAAGACTCGCCACACTGACTTCCACAATGGTTGAACTTGTTTACAGTCCCACCAACGGTGTAAAAGTGTTCCTATTTCTCCACATCCTCTCCAGCACCTGTTGTTTCCTGACCTTTTAATGATTGCCACTCTAACTGGTGTGAGATGTATCTCATTGTGGTTTTGATTTGCATTTCTCTGATGGCCAGTGATGATGAGCATTTTTCCATGTGTTTTTTGGCTGCATAAATGTCATAAATGTCTTCTTTTGAGAAGTGTCGTTCATATCAAACACCACATGTTCTCACTTATAGGTGAGAATTGAACAATGAGAACACATGGACACAGGAAGGGGAACATCACACACTGGGGACTGTTGTGGGGTGTGGCGAAGGGGGAGGGATAGCATTAGGAGATATACGTAATTCTAGATGACGAGTTGCTGGGTGCAGCACACCAACATGGCACATGTATACATATGTGAAAAGCCTGCACGTTGTGCACATGTACCCTAAAAGTATAATAATAATAAAAAATGAAATAAAATATTTTAGAAAGTTAGCCATATGATCAAAATTATTAATCAATGTAGATTTTATAGAATTTCTGATACAAGATATATGTAATATGTTTTGAGTAGATAGTAGAGCCAGTAAGAGGAGCTGTTTAAAAAAAAAACGGATAATACCATTTCACAACAGAGCATTGAAATCCAGAGAGATGAAAAGAAGAAAATAGAAATATCTCCCATCAACAAATTATTGACATTTATTTTGTTCCAATGAATTTCTTCTCTTCCTTCAGTTAAAATGCAGCTGTACTCTAAAGTACAATTACTACTATTGGGTGATCAAAAGAAAATATGAGTAAGTGTTATATTGACTGACAAAAACAACATATTTGGTAATATACTCCTGTATGTTTAACATTTATTTTTTTTGCTTTTTAACAAAAGCTTAAGTTTTTGCTGCCTAACCAAAGGATATTCATGTAAAAATATTTTCAAATAAGAAAGGGCTACAATATCAAGGATCTCTTTTAAAATAACAAGGGAATTTTCAGGAAGTTTGTTTAATTCATTATTAACTGAAGACTAAATGAAGTAGAACAACTTATACCTTTCAAATGAAACATAAGAATAATTAAATACAAAAATATTTTTAGTTGTATAACATAAAACTTTCCTCAGGTGAAGAGACATTCTTAGCATTTGAGAAATTTTCCCAGCTTGTGTATATACAATTGAATACATTCATCTGTCTTTTTCTGTTATATATTTGAAAAAAGGTAGATGCTATTACCGATAAAATTGTGATTTCTTATTTTATATTTAAAAAGAACAGAATTTAGATAAGTTATGCAGAAATTAAAAATGCAATATCACATTTCTCTCCATGTATGAGGTATATACAGACAGTGAGATTCTCCCCTTGTTTCAAAAAGAAAATAGAACTTAAGGTCTATGAAAGCAGATTTAAAAAATTAAAATGACAAAGCAATCCACATGTATATAATTTATATTCTTGTATATGGAACATTAAACTATTTAAGAGCTTTAATAGTACATATAGTATAAAATCCTAATTAATATATTATTAAATAGAAAATGTACAAAGAAAGCATGTTCAGGCCACTGTATATGCTACTGTATATATTAATTAACCCTCTTATAACTAAATGAAAATAACCAAATATTACTTCATTTAAGATATCATTAACATACTTATTTTAAAATTCAGAGGTGGAGCTTGGAAATTAATTTTATTTCCAGTATGAGTAAATTTTTAAAATTTGACCATATTTTAATATACAAAATAGGAAACTCAAATATAAAACAACAGAATAATTTTGGTCCTCAAGAGATGTACTAAAATTAGATGCTAAGCTCTTACACTCCTATGTAAATTGAGAATAATGCTCCCATACCACACATTTTTCTAGACATAGATTGGAAAGTTCATAAAAACTAGTCCAATTATATTTTTAGTGTAAGATAAGTTATCGGCATCTCTTCATCTAAATATGGTTTTATACAACTTTAGTCTTTCTTTGGCCATAATAATCTCCAGAAACTACAAATTCCTAGAAGATTTTAAGATTTTCAGCTATGGTACTTACCACATTTGTTGAGCATTTGCATTTGTTGAGCATTTGACAAAGTGTGGTTTGATTACCTAAATCAGATCATATGAGGAACTTGTCAAAACTGATGTTTTCAGGATACCTTTTTGTCCTGCTCTTTTGTAATCTCTGAAGGCAGGGTTTGGCCATCTGTATTTTAATCAAAACCCTCTATGAATTCTTAGTTCTACTAAGTTTGAGAGCAAAAATTCTTGATTAAAAATATAAAAGGCTGTCTCTTTATGTGTAAACTTTTTAGAAAGTAATAAAGTTATTTTCTATTTTTGAATTCCCAAAGCACAAGATATGTTTAGTTTTGACTGATTTTAGTTGAGCATAAACTCTAGCAATATAAAGTCACAAATCAAGATCAATTGAAGCATTAATTTTTAAGTTTTAAGACCATAGAATTTATATGTACCCATTCAAGTTAACAGAAAATTGGTACATGTATACATATGTAACTTACCTGCACATTGCACACATGTACCATAAAACCTAAAGTATAATAATAATAATAATAATAAAAATAGTAAAAAGAAGTGATCTATGAGTCATGGTTTTATTGTTTTCTTTAAAGTACCTTTCCAAAAATCATTATAATAAATATTATTAATTTGTGGGTAAAGATTAATGGACATTATACAGCTTATTTTATTTTAAAAGGCCTTATGGGCCTACATAAAATAAAGAAAAAGACATTAAACATCGATTAGCACCTGCCACTCTGAAGGAATAATAATTTAAAACTAGTTGTAATATTAATGTAAGTGTCTTTATTGAAAAAAGGGCTGTTTAGAATGGACCTTCAATAAATTAGTACTTGCTGATAAATGCAAACATTCCAACTTTGTACATAGTTATAGTGATGTTTCATTTACTCTTTCCTTATTAAGCTGATGAAATTCCATGAATAGAATTATTTATTGAATACGTGTCATTATGACAATAATCACTTAGGCAAGCTTTTCCACTGTAGTGCACATTTCTGAAAAAGAAACACATGATGAAAGGTGGTGAATATTGGTTGATTCATTCAAAACATATTTATTGAGAACCTCCTTAGTCCCTGTCCAATGGAGGTGTCATAAGTTATATTTGTTAGTCAGATTTATGTTAAACCTGTAAACAACAAACCAGACTGAGGTTTGAAGGTATTGAGCATATTGTGTATAGAGATGGAGTCAGGTTTCCAATGTATCTTTGTATTTGGCTTAGTACCTCTTACTAGAGGACCTTATCAAGGGCACTTAGTCATTTTTGTTAGTAGAATGAATAAATTAAGTATAATTCAATACAGTTTATTTTCCAGAGGAATTTATTATAACTAATTGCTTGATAGAACGTTTGTGTAAGTTGTAAATCTGGTACCATTTTACATGTAACTTTTTTCATTTACTAACCTATTTTCCTCTGACCATATACTCTTTCTCCTCCTGTGTGTTATCAGAGTGAGCAGCTAACAATTTCATGCTTCATTTTGCACCATCAAAATCTATGTTGAGTTCGTTGTGATGTGCAACACACCTATAGGTTAACACACTTGGTGCAGAAAGACTGGTTAGCCTGAATGCTACATCACTACTATGAAAGGTATTTGCATTTAAGAGGTTTTTTTTTCTGCTTTCCCTAGCTTTTTTAATGTATGATTGGTAAAAATAAATAAATAAATAACGTATATATTTAAAGTGAACAATATGTGTTTTTTTTTTTCTTTTTTAGAAGGAGTTGCACTCTTGTTGCCCAGGCTGAAGTGCAATGGTGCGATCTCGGCAAACTCCACCTCCTGGGTTCAAGCGATTCTCCTGCCTAAGCCTCCTGAGTAGCTGAGATTACAAGCATGCACCATCCTGCCTAGCTAATTTTGTATTTTTAGTAGAGACAGGGTTTCACCCTGCTGGTCAGGCTGGTCTCAAACTTCCGACCTCAGGTAATCCACTCGTCTTGGCCTCCCAAAGTGCTGGGATCATAGGCGTGAGTCACCGCGCCTGGCCAACATGTTTTGATACATGTATACATTGTGAAATGAATACCACAATCAAACTCCTAACATATTTATCATTTAACCTTGGTTTTTTGTTGTTGTTGTTGTTGTTTTGTGTGTGTGTGTGTGTGTGTGTGTGTGTGTGTGTGGTGAGAACTGGATATCTACTCTCCTGGAATATTTGAAGTGTACAGTGCTTTGGGATTATCTATAGTCACTGTGCTTTATATTTAGGCTCCAGAACTCATTTATCTTATAACTGAAACTTTTACTCTTTGACCAAAATCTCTCCTTTTCCTTAACACCCAGCCCCTGGTAACCATTATTCTAGTCTTTCGCATGAGTTCAGTTACACATTGTTAGTTGGTTGGTTTTAGATAACACATAAGTGAATTCATGCAATATTTGTCTTTCTGTGCCTGGCTTATTTCTCTTAGCATAATATCCTTAAGATTCATCAGAGGGGACAACTTACTGAATAATTTTCCAACATTTACTGATTGTTAGAAAGAATCTGGGTTTCACATTTAAATGTCATGTTCCCAAACTCTTTCCTTAAATTTCTAATTCCCAATGCCTGAAATATAAATAAGTAGATAATCACTTAGGTAATTCTTAGATGACAGGTTTAAAAATGTGGTCTTAAATTACTCAATAATTTATTACAGCAAAAACTTATTATGAGATATATTATCTATATATCTGACATGTACAGAACAACAACAAGAAAAAAAAAAAACTTCAGGGAATGAGCAAAAAGTGGATAACATTCCAGGATATATCATTGAAATACTCACTTGGAGAAAGCTACTTTTTTTTCCTTATTTAGAAAAGCTAAAGTTTTTTAGTGTGTGGTTTTAAAAGGACTTTATAAAATTTCTGAATTTTGCATTACATTGTACATCTTGAAAAATGTAGTTTGATTTGAGGTGCTTTTGAAAAGGAATGTGTGAAATGTATTATCTTTAGTTATCACACTCCTTTCTTTTCAGTATGAAACTATAGTATCTTGCTAGACTTAACATTTAACTTTAAACCTGAGAAACAAAATTAACAGGTAAACCACCAAAATGTCTGGTCTACAAAATATAGTCAAAAACTGCAAGAATCGATTATTGTGCCAAATTGATTGATTTGAAAGACTATTAAAATATTCTATCTTTTAAATACAAGTTTGGATTCTTGGAGACTTTATATTCATTAATAATTTCAGGGAAAAATAAAGACCTAAAGTTTACTACTGTCACCTAGCTAAGAAAGTCCCTATTAAAGAAAATAATTAGCAGAGTTCATTTGTCATGAATGGATGCAGTCTCTTATGTTTCAACTTATAAACAAAAGTCAAGTTCTTTAAAATAGATAAGACACAATTGAATGAAAATTTCAACATAATTTCTTGATTGCCAGGATAAATGAGAAAAAATAGCACCAAGGAAAATTGTTATTGGATATGTACGTGCAAAGGAATGAAACTGGACTTCTGCTTCACAGCATATACAAAAATTAACTAAAATTGCGTCAAAGACATAAATGTAAGAGCTAAAATTATAAAACTCTTAGGAAGAGACATAAATCTTAATGATCCCTATTTATACAATAATTTCTTAGATATGATACCAAAAAGACAAGAGATATAATCTAAAAATAGATTAAACTTAATCAAAATGTAAAAACTTTTGTGAGCAAAGGACATCAATAGTAAAACAAAAATGCAGTGCATTGAATGAGATAAAATATTTAAAAATCACATATCTGATAAAAGGCTTTTATAGAGACCATATAAAGGATTCTTACAACTTAACAATAAGATGACAAATAACCCAGTTAAAAATGGGCAACAGATTGAATAGATATTTGTCAAATGAAGATTTACAAATGAATGACGTGCACATAAACAGTCATTAGTTATTAAGGAAACATTGTTAGTCATTAGAGAAATGTAAATAAAAAACACTATGAGAAACTCTTTCATATTCCTTAGGATTAAAACCCCAAAAAATAGGAAGTCTTGGCAAGGATGTGGACAAATTGGAGCACACATATATTGCTGATTAGAATGTAAAATAGTGCAGTTACTTTGGAAAATAATCTGGCAGTTTCTCAAAAGTTTAAAAATAGATTTTACCATATGGACGAGCAACTCCAAGATATATAAAAACTTGCACACAAATGTTTATAACAATATTACTTATAATAATCAAGAAGCAGGAAAAAACTCAAGTTGATTCATGTCTGTCAACTGATGAATAGGTAAATATCCATAGAACTTATGTCCATACAATGAAATATTATTTGGTAATAAAAAAATGAATGATATACTGACACATGCTAGAACATGAACCTTAATATATACTATGTGAAAAGCTAGTGACAAAAGACCATGTATCATACTAATTCATTTATTGTGAGTCCAGAATAGGAAGATATCTAGAGACAGAAGGTAGATTAGTGGTTGCCTATATCTGGGACATGGTTAGAATCGTGAATAGAGGGAGTGATATCTAAAACATATGAGATTTCTTTTGGGGTGATGAAAGTCATCTAAAATTGATCGTCATGATGTATTATTCCACTCTCACACAGCTATGAAGACATACCCGAGATTGGGTAATTTATAAAGAAAAGAACTTTAATTGACTCACCTTTCCGCGTGGCTGGGGAGGGCTCAGGAATCATAGTGGAAGGCACCTCTTCACAGGACGGCAGGAGAGAGAATAGGTGTCAGCAGGGGAAATGCCAGACATTTATAAAACCATCAGATCTTATGAGGACTCACTCACTAGCATAAGAACAGCCTGGGGGAATCTGCCCCCATGATTCAGCTATCTCCTACCGGGTCCTTCTCATGACACATAAGGATTATGGGGGTTACGATTCAAGATGAGATTTGGGTACACAGCCAATCCATAGCCGGTGATGTTTGCACAACTCTGTGACGGTACCGAAAATAATGAATTTTATACTTAACGATCTAATTTATATGGTAGATTAATTATAATAATCAAGTTGTTATTATAAATGAAAAATAGGTATTAACTTCTTTATTTACCAAAATGAGCTGGTCACAAATCATTTGAGAATGGAAGACAAACTTGGATAATTTTAATAACAAGCACATAATGGCAAAATTGAAGATTCTAAGAGATTAATAGCAAGCTCCCAAATGAAGAAATTAAATAGTAAGGAGGTATAACTGAAACATATAATGTGTACATATAAATTATTAATTGACAATAGATCATAACAACAAAATTAATTCTACACCACTTGACTAGTCTAAGCTACCATTACTTATTGCCAGGTCTATTTAAATTGCTCTTTATTTGCTTCCCTTCATGCTTTGCTATTTATACTACAGTCACATCTCTATACATGGAGGCTTCTTTATTACAGAAACAACTATTAGTTTGATGCAAAAGTAATGACGGGTTACTGGCAAAACCCGTGATTACTTTTGCATCAACCTAATACTTTCAGTTTATGGGCTTTTGAAATCATTGTATTTGAAAATACAAACTTGTAAGTCATCAATTCCATCTTTTCTGATAGGATAATAGACATTCCATCCATCATCACTCTGTTTCACGTCCTGTGGTTTCCTCTAGCTAGGATCACAGATAGTGGAAAGCTAAATGGCATGATTCCTTGGTATTTGCTTAGCATTTACATTTTTATTTCCACTCTATTGATCTGTGGTGTCAGGATTTCCATAAGTATTGATAATTTATATTTATTGGTGTTTGTTGTTGTTTTGTTTAATTGTTCAAACATATCCTGATTAAGAAAATTGCTTTGTTTGCAATTCAGGGATATTAGCCAAATCTGTACTGTGCTTGATGTTGAAGTGTGTATTTGTGTGTTTGTGTGTGTGTGTATGTTTTATTTCATCCTATAAATACTTTTTGGGGTATGTCCCATTTATTTCATTCTGAAATATGGTAATTTTGTTGTCATTTTGTTTGTGTGTTTTGTCTTGTGGGTGTTTTTTTCTTTGTTTTTATTTTCTTTTTGTGTTTTTCCTTATATATGGGGACTCAAATATGGAGACATATCAATTATTCTACCTTGCGGTCTTTAAGAAATTCCAAATCTCTTTTTTATAAATGATGTCTACTATATTAACGTCAATATTCTGAAGGAGTAAAATCAGGTATTTTTATTTTTTAAAGAGCTGCAATTATTTTCCTGATGACACCCAACTATGTGATAGAATTGTGAGTAGAATATGGTTATTTTGAATCACAGAAAGGGAAGTTCCCTAGTCAAGAAGTAAAGATAAAAGTATGTAAACTTAGACTATTTGATTAGAAAATTTTATAGATAAGAACAAAATGTTCGGTTGGTTAGACATACTGAAAATAGGCCTTCGATGTTTTCAGGCTCCTTGTGTTGTGATATTTGTGCTGGGTATTTGGATTTAAAGAATTTAAGACAGTAGAAAAATACCCTCATATCTCTTAACCTGTATACCACATACACTTTTTATAACATTCACTATTAAATAGATTATGCAATAAAAAAATAAGGGATAACATGTAATTCAGATTTCTAGTAGACATCTCCTCAAACCTGGGAACAACTGTGGAAATTTCTCTCCAGTCTGAATGTTTATCCTTTGCTTTTCACTATGACATACATCTCCAAATCTTCCACTCCATTCCATTGTTCCTATGCCCAACTGGTCTCCTGAAATTTTTAAAGTCTCTACAGAGTATGATCAATAACCTTTTAAACATGGTCATCAATTTGTAATTCTCCTCCATAAAACCTTCCCATGTCTTCTCATTTCACTCAGAATAAATTTCAAATTTTATTATTTTCAAAACTGTATGTATTATTTGCCACCTGCCTCTTCTTTGCCTTTGGTTTCTTGAACATGCCAAGCTCTTTTTCCCTTCTTCACGTCTCATTTTACAATTTTATTTTTTCTGAAATGCTAATTATATAGCTGCTTTCCTCAAATAATTTAGGTCTCAGCTCAGATGTCATTTCTGCAGAGAGACTTCATTAGTTTTTCCTTATAATACTGCACTCTACCCTCACACACTCTTTCTCAAAAAAAATCATTACTTTTTTATTATTTACCATAATCTAAATTCATTTCATATAGTTATTGGTTTCCCTGTTTATTGCCTCACAAAAAATTCAATGATTTTTATTGAATGTATGAGTGGGCAGGTAAGAGAATAAAATTGTGGAATTATTCTTTATCTAAAGTGTAAAGCTGGCTTATCTAAAATTGGCAGTTTTACACATGTCCACATTCAGTCATATGTATTTATGCAGATGTGTTTTATGCAATCCATTAGTAGTTATGGCAACTGGTTAATGCCAATGATTATTAGAAAGAAAACTAGCCTTTCATAAGAAATCTGCATTAGCTGGTGACCGCTTTGAAAAGCATCAGATATTCAGATATAGTTAATTGTTCTATAGTCAAACCAAAACAACTTAGAAAAATTAGAAATGGTAGGATTCATCTATGGTCATGCCACAACCAGTCATGACATTAATAAGGTTAGTTTGCATTCTCTCTATCTTCTCATTCACTTTCTTCCATGGATTTCGCCCTTCTTACTTTAAGTGTCTTCAAGTGTCATTTTGAAGTTCTAGCTGGGTTTTCCTCCACTTTCTCAGTTTTTGCTCCTCAAATGATAAATAAAATGTACCCATCAGTGGTCATTCTACTGGTGGCTTTGTCACCTCTAGAAAAACAACTTAGTTACAGCACTTTGATATTTGAAAACTACATCTCCAAACCAAGAAATGAGGCATGTAGAAAATCTTATGGAGAGTACATGTTTTGCTCCTTTTAATGCCATAAGGATTCTAGTCTGTTCCCTTTTCTGCAATTCTAGATATTTTTCACTCCAGAATCAAGACAACTTGAGTTGTCTTCCACTCCAGAACCAAGAAGGAAAGATCAGGTGCATTAGGACACACACACAACTTTAGGAAAGAGTGCTGTTATTAACCAAATGATTGAAGTAAAGTAAAACTAAACACTAATTACTTTAACCAAAGAAAAGGCTTAATGAGGTGAACTGTCAGAGTGATTTTTAAAAATTAATTTACTGACATATTTGTAAATTTATTTAAAATATTTGATTTAGGTTTTTAGAAACTAAAACTGTATAAGTATATTGAATTATTCACACTATATACCCAAATTAGAAATCATAAATAATTTAAGTAGATACTCATATACATGTTTTTAGGAAGTAAAGAAATTTCTGTCAATATGAGGGAATATTTTTTCTCTTTGGGGTATATTGCCTGTTTCAATTCCTTCACTTATTAAATCTATAGCTCATATTATCTCATATGTTGCAGAAACAAAAAAAAAACACATTTTGGCCATATAATTTATCTGGGATGTACTTTTGTGAACTGGAGAAAAATAAGATAAATAGAAAATGACAAATAATTTGAAGAGCTATCCATTTCTACAATCCAGGCTTCAATTTTGTAGTGCTTCAAGCCAACTACTAAGTCCTCAATACTTATCTTAATAGTGTGGAACCATCTCAAACAAAGTGATTAAAATCCACACAAAGTGATTAAAATAAGGATAAGGACCAATGAGACCAGGAGGAATAAGAAAGCTTGGAAAGGATGCTTTGAAGTTTAGCTCTCCTCATTTCTTCCTTTCTTTGTTTTTTGAAAACCAAGTGATAAGCAAAGGAGCTAATAGAAGACATGGTGAAATAAAAAGCTGTTTTGATGGGCAAAAAAGACCGTTGCAAAATGTCATGAATTTTGTATTTGTTATCAAGACAATAAATTTAATTTTTATTTTGCTTTAATCTGCACAATATTTTACTTTAATTAAACATCTAGGAGGATTAGCAGGATGCTGACTTTAAAATCTTTGACCCCCTAGGAAGGAAACACAATAAAATAAGTAGCTTTGATGCATAATAAAATAACTAGCTTGCATTGTGATTATGAGTAATGTTCCCGTGAGTAATTGCTTTCAACATTTTCATTTAAAAATAACTTTGCCCTATTAACCTTGAAAAGAGGATTAAAATAAAATGAATATTTCTTAACCATTATAAAATTTAACTAAGACTTTAATTAGATAGGCTCTAATAGTTCACAACCAATGAATTTAGAAATCGTTCTCAAATATTAAGTTTGGTTTTCTTCAATATAATATTCTGTACATAGGTTCAGGTAATTTCTGTTCCCAAAGCACTGAAATAGGCAGCCTAACTTCTGAGACAAAATATATGTTTTTTTCTTTGTGTATAATGAAAACAAAGTCACTGTTAAAACCAAAAAGAATAAAAATTACAGTATCTCACTGAAAAGCAAACTATGATGGTAAGGTAACACATTAAGAAGTTTAAGATGTTTAGATAAAAATTGAAGTGTTGATATGTTTATTTATAAATTAGGACAGTATGTCAATCTCTATAATAACAGGTAGCAGATATAAGCAAAATGAGTGGCCTTAATAGTTCAAACAGCTGCAGAGCTGTCTTTGATAAGTGGACTTTTCAAATATTTGAATTACAATATCAGTAAGATTAATAATGAAATACACACACATACATATACACAATATATGCATATATATATAGATAAAAATGTAGATATAGATGTGTAGTCAGAGATATTTAGATCTAAACTGACTTGATCAAAACTATCATTTTATTTTATACTTCAAAATCAGGACATTTTTGTTTTTCACATTAGCTGTTTATAAAATTCAAGTTAGAAGTCTTGAAAACCTGCATATATAGTAGGAAAAATGATCCTTTTAAAGAGAAATTTTAATTAAACTGGAACACATCTATAATTAGAAGTAAGAAATACATTCAAAATGTTGAGATGGAAAATTCATGCCCACAATGTATTCAATAATATATCAGTCTATACACCATATACAAGTGGCACTAAGAAGAAAGAAAAATGCGCTACAGATTAGGTTAATTTTTGGTGGATAAATATCTAGATAGGTGTTCATTTAAATAGTACACTTAAATAATATCTATTTGTGTACATAAATGTTTCATTAAAAATCATTTCTATGTATTTCCATATATGTCTATGCAATGCCTCTATTTGTCTACTGAAAAATAAGTATATAATATGCTCTTATCTTCCTACATGCATCTGATAATAAGATAGAAAATATCACTTGTGTGAGGTAGGTATAAATTTCCACTAAGTATACTAAAACAATGATATCCTTAATATCAGGGGCATCATTACAGGAAGGTCTGCATAAATGTGATATTGTTCAATTTCCACTAAGTATACTAAAACAATAATATCCTTAATATCAGGGGCATCATTACAGGAGGGTCTGCATAAATGTGATATTGTTCAAAGTTAAAATTATATAAACTTTGATTTCATTAATAGTTATGGTTATTTGGGGAATATCACAGAGTCACTATGAGTATATAAAATAACATCAGGAAAAAATATCCAATACCCTTCTCAGATATATTTAAAAGTCTAGAAATAAAGGCCTAGGTATTAGTATTTTATTCATTTCCAGCATTAGTCACTCATTGTCTAAATTATATTTCAAATATCCAAATTGCCAATTAGGAATGAGATAAAAGAGTGATCTAACTTAGTTATTACAGAAAAGTTTAAAGGACTTTGATTTGGTGACAGGATTAGAATAGAATATCATATAATTTTGGTAGGAACCAAAATTAGTTTTACATAAGTAAGGGCATTTAGCAAAAATATGTGAAGAATAAGTTGAATCTTGTTAAAACAGACCGACATTGAAAATATAGGACATGTAGTCTAGAAACAGATTAGTAGTTCTTGTTCCAAAATGGTCTTAATATAGAAAGCTATGGATTTTACAGTGTGAAACTGAAAATCATGCCAAAGGCACATGATAGAAATAGGTAAATGAAAGAACTTGAAAAATAATTACCATTTGTGTTCAGTCTTTGATAATTCATACATACAAAGCATAGACAAACACACACACACAATGACTTCATTATTGAATATGATCATCAAAGTAGATAGTGACATGCAAGGGCAATTATTCCATGCCATGCTATAGAAATGGCAGTTAAAGTTCTGGGAAGTTGACTATTGTCAGAGTTACGATGGCCAAACATTTTTTTTTTCTAAATTATATTAAATGCTCCTCTTCATTCTAGGTAATATTGTGTAGGTTATGCATAAACTTTATTATACTGACCATAAGAAGAAATGATGTTTAAAATTTCAAAAACTATATTCAAATACCTTACGTAAGAGATGCAATAAAGTTGATTATCATAAAAAGTGGGAGAAAGACACAATTCATTTTTCAGAGGTATTAACTTTTTTGGAAAGGTGATATAAAAATTAAACATATAATAAAACAGGTATCCTACAGACATTGCTTAGCAAGCATACTTTTCTATGAGATAAAACTAATAATAATCCTTGTGGTAATTTTATTTTTAGGCCATCATAATGTATTCAAAAATAGGGTGATGGTATATATTATCACCTCTCATGCGCAAGCCCAGAAACACCGATTTGGATGCGACTTTGAGATTTTCCAGTTATTTTTCTTTTTAATTTTATTATTATTATACTTTAAGTTTTAGGGTACATGTGCACAACGTGCAGGTTTGTTACATATGTATACATGTGCCATGTGGGTATGCTGCACCCATTAACTCGTCATTTAGCATTAGGTATATCTCTTAATGCTATCCCTCCCCCCACCCCGCACCCCACAACAGTCCCCCATGTGTGATGTTCCCCTTCCTGTGTCCATGTGTTCTCACTGTTCAATTCCCACCTATGAGTGAGAACACGAGGTGTTTGGTTTTTTGTCCTTGGGATAGTTTGCTCAGAATGATGGTTTCCAGCTTCATCCATGTCCCTATAAAGGACATGAACTCATCATTTGTTATGGCTGCATAGTATATCATGGTATATATGTGCCACATTTTCTTAATCCAGTCTATCATTGTTGGACATTTGGGTTGGTTCCAAGTCTTTGCTATTGTGAATAGTGCCGCAATAAACATACGTGTTCATGTGTCTTTATAGCAGCATGATTTATAATCCTTTAGGTATATACCCAGTAATGGGATGGCTGAGTCAAATGGTATTTCTGGTTCTAGATCCCTGAGGAATCGCCACACTGACTTCCACAAGGGTTGAACTAGTTTACAGTCCCACCAACAGTGTAAAAGTGTCCCTATTTCTCCACATCCTCTCCAGCACCTGTTGTTTCCTGACTTTTTAATAATTGCCATTCTAACTGGTGTGAGATGGTATCTCATTGTGGTTTTGATTTTCAATTCTCTGATGGCCAGTGATGATGAACATTTTTTCATGTGTCTTTTGGCTACATAAATGTCTTCTTTTGAGAAGTGTCTGTTCATATCCATTGCCCACTTTTTGATGGGGTTGTTTGCTTTTTCCTTATGAATTTGTTTGAGTTCATTGTAGATTCTGGATATTAGCCCTTTGTCAGATGAGTAGGTTGCAAAAATTTTCTCCCATTCTGTAGGTTGCCTGTTCACTCTGATGGTAGTTTCTTTTGCTGTGCAGAAGCTCTTTAGTTTCATTAGATCCCATTTTTCAATTTTGGCTTTTGTTGCCATTGCTTTTGGTGTTTTAAACATGAAGTCCTTGTCCATGCCTGTGTCCTGAATAGTATTGCCTAGGTTTTCTTCTAGGGTTTTTATGGTTTTAGGTCTAACATATAAGTCTTTAATCCATCTTGAATTAATTTTTGTATAAGGTGTAAGGAAGGGATCCAGTTTCAGCTTTCTACATATGGCTAGCCAGTTTTCCCAGCACCATTTATTAAATAGGGAATCCTTTCCCCATTGCTTGTTTTTCTCAGGTTTGTCAAAAATCAGATAGTTGTAGATATGCGGCATTATTCCTGAGGGCTCTGTTCTGTTCCATTGGTCCATACCTCTGTTTTGGTACCAGTACCATGCTGTTTTGGTTAATGTAGCCTTGTAGTATAGTTTGAAGTCAGGTAGCGTGATGCCTCCAGCTTTGTTCTTTTGGCTTAGGATTGACTTGGCAATGCAGGCTCTTTTTTGGTTCCATATGAACTTTAAAATAGTTTTTTCCAGTTCTGTGAAGAAAGTCATTGGTAGCTTGATGGGGATGGCATTGAATCTACAAATTACCTTGGGCAGTATGGCCATTTTCATGATACTGAGTCTTCCCACCCATGAGCATGGAATGTTCTTCCATTTGTTTGTATCCTCTTTTATTTCCTTGAGCAGTGGTTTGTAGTTCTCCTTGAAGAGGTCCTTCACATCCCTTGTAAGTTGGATTTCTAGGTATTTTTTTCTCTTTGCAGCAATTGTGAATGGGAGTTCACTCGTGATTTGGCTCTCTGTTTGTCTGTTATTGGTGTATAAGAATGCTTGTGATTTTTGTACATTGATTTTGTATCCTAAGACTTTGCTGAAGTTGCTTATCAGCTTAAGGAGATTTTGGGCTGAGACGATGGGGTTTTCTAGATATACAATCATGTCATCTGCAAACAGGGACAATTTGACTTCCTCTTTTCCTAATTGAATGCCCTTTATTTCCTTCTCCTGCCTGACTGCCCTGGCCAGAACTTCCAACACTATGTGGAATAGGAGGGGTAAGAGAGGGCATCCCTGTCTTGTGCCAGTTTTGAAAGGGAATGCTTCCAGTTTTTGCCCATTCAGTATGATATTGGCTGTGGGTTTGTCATAAATAGCTCTTATTATTTTGAGATCCGTCCTATCAATAATCAATACCTAATTTATTGAGAGTTTTTAGCATGAAGGGTTGTTGAATTTTGTCAAAGGCCTTTTCTGCATCTATTGAGAAAATTATGTGGTTTTTGTCTTTTGTTCTGTTTATATGCTGTATTATGTTTATTGATTTTCGTATGTTGAACCAGCCTTGCATAGTTTTCCTTCCATAATAGATACCTTTTCATTTTTCTTTTTAATTATTCTAGTTCATTTTACCATAGGTTTGAAAGAAGAATAGAATATCCTCTATGATGAACATCTGTTATACTATTGGCATTTGTAAGAACATATTATAACTAATATGTTACTCAATCTACAATATTAGATTGTTTTCTAAAAATAACTGGATTTTTATATAAAAATAACTGGATTTTTAGAAAACCATCTAATGTTGTAGATTGAGTAACATATTAGTTCCTTTCTTATAAATGCCAATAGTATAACAGATGTTCATCATAGAGGACATTTTATTCTTCTTTCAAACCTATGGTAAAATGAACTGGAATAATTAAAAAGAAAAATGAAAAGGTATCTATTATGGAAGGAAAACTATGTAAAATGTGATAAGATGATATTTTTTCTTCAGATGTACCCTTTCAAAGTATAGATAAAAGATGAGTATTTCATGAGCAGGAAAAGTTTTTTGAAATATAAAGTGTCATCATGTTCAGTAAAACTGATGAAAAAGATAACAAGCATCTGGATAATAATACTAGAAAGTTTCCTGAATAAAAAACATCAGAAATTTGTCAAATATCAAATGGGAATTATAATTATGAACATAGGACTTGATAAATGATATGTTAAGGTAAATAACCATATAAATAATGAGCAAAAGGAAGTTTAATACAAAACTCAAATTTCATAATAAATTATATATAATTAATAATTATTTGGATATGCTTTTAAATATTTCTAAGTTGATATGAAATATAAGTAAATACATTTTGGCCATTGCATGTGCCAAGAATTCTTAGCTTCATAAACAAGATTTTTTAAAGTCATGAAAAGGTTAAAGTATTTGGCCACAATGAATATAGTATATTTTTCTCATGCATGTGTCCTTAGTTTTCCTCAGATACTCAAATGCAAGTCTGTAACCTCCAAATTTCTAGATTCACTAATTTTAGATTATACTTTCTTATGAGAGTTAATAAGACACTTTTTAATTACACCAAAATGCCTGCTATCACCAAAATAGAGTAGATATTTTATAGTAAAGTTGCACGTAAAGTGTAGTTAAAATCACGTACTAAATATCACTTTTCCTACATAATAATGCATATTTGATGACTAAATAATCTTATTTGTTTAATATAATCTCTATAATTTTATGTTTGTCTGTATCTTTGTATTATAGATTTATCTATTCTAAAAAGCATTCTCAGTAAAAGCCAAACAGTACAGAGAAAGGAGTTATTTTTTAAATTGTTTATACTTAATATTTAATATTTTCCATTGGTGCATTTAATGTTGTTTTCTATAAATTCTTGGAAAATTGGGAATATTTTGAAAATTAAAATTTAATTTTATTTCCAGTAATAATATTCTAGTTATAATAGCTGTACATCTATTCATTAACCAAAGATTTGGACAGTGAATTGTGAGTGTGTGAATTGAGTATCTTTTAAGAAGGATTAGGTAAAAAATTTGATTAACCAAACTTCAGTGAGTAATTATAAGACTGATGCTTATGCTCAGTTACATTTAAAATAGCAGTAGAATTGTTTCTTTTGTACTCATAAGCTAAAGACCATTTCCCCCTCTTAGTTGTGATGGTTATTGTATTTGTCAAATTGATTGGGTTAAGGGATGCCCAGAGAGCTGATAAAGCCTTATTTCTGGATGTATCTGTGAAGTTTGAACCAGTAGATTGAGTAAAGAAGATTGTGCTTGTCATTTATTGTGAGCATCAGCCCATCAATTGAGGGTCCAAAGAGAAAAACAACAACAACAACAAATAGAAGAAAAGGAAATTTACTCTCTGCTTGAGGTGGGACATCAGCTTCTCTTGCCCTAGGACACTGGTGCTCTTGGGTCTCAGGGCTTAGGACATGGACCAGGTTTTACACCCCCGAGCCTCCAGTTCTTGGACCTTCCCTCCAACATGTACTGGAACTTATACCCCATTGGGTGCCTTGGTTCTCAGGCCTTCCAATTTGGGCTGGAACTTCACCAGCAGCTTTCCTGGGTCTCCAGCTTTCAAAAGACAGATCGTGAAATTTTTTGGCCTCCATAATCACATGTGCCAATTTCTCATAATATCTATCTATCTAGCTAGTTAGCTTCTATCTATCTACCTATCTATCTATCTATCTATCTATCCATCCATCCATCTAGTTAGCATCTATAATCTATCTATCTATCTATCTATCTATCTATCTATCTATCTATCTACCTATCTATCAATCTATCATATATCTATCTATCTCTCATCCATCTCTCCTGTTGGTTCTCTTCTCTGGAGCATCCTAATATACTAGTCTACGCAGTAATTTTAAATGAGATGAAAATTATTCATCTAAGTGCCAGATACAGATACAGATATCTTTGGGGAGGGTTCCTTGAAGGATCAGTTTTTTAGCTCATGGAGAATTGAAATGGGTGTACCAGGAAAATAAGAACAATGAGTTGTTATGACAACTGATACAGGAAAAGCACAGAGTGGGTGATATAAAGAGAACTTCCTTTCATAGAGGCTAAAAATAAGATGGAAGTTTTCTGAGAAGTTGAATAACCCTGACATATCCTATCCTGGGTGTCATTAATTATCACGTGCTCGACACTGGTAAACATTTCTGGACATGGAGTAAAGACGTATCTGGACAACCTGAATAGGAAAAAAGGTCATAAAATAAACTAATCTATTGATCAATTTAAACTGAATCAAGCAGAGAGGGAATTAACTATTATCTATTATACTATTGTACTATCAAGCAGAGAGGGCTTCCCTATGAATGGGAAGGAGAAAACTCACCATCTCTGTTAATCCTATGACTTACAGCAGACCTAGACAGGATTGTTTAAGATAGCAACTAGTAAATCTGGTGATCAAAATTTTGACTGCAAATGTCTGTCATAAATCCACACATTCATGTATTGTATATTATATATTTTTATATAAATGCCTGTATATGCATATATAGTAGTCATGTGCACATTTATTAATATACCAATATATGCATATATATGTCTCTGTGTGTGTGTGTATATATATATATATATAAAACATGTATATGTACTTAGAGAAAGACACAGGCATGAATTGCTTAATGGTAGGGATATATTCTGAGGACATCATTGAATGTTCTTACACAAACCTAGATAGTACAGCCTATTAGACACCTAGGCTATGAGGTATAGCCTATTGTTTTTAGGCTACAAACCTGTATACTATGTTACTGTAGGCAATTTTGACATTATGGTAGGTATTTGTGTATCTAACCATATGTAAACATAGAAAGGTATAGTAAATATAGATTAAAAGATTTTTAAAAAATGATGCACCTGTATAAGGCACTTACCATGAATGGAGCTTGCAGGATTGGAAGTTGCTCAGAGTCAATGAGTGAGTGGTGAATAAATGTGAAGGCCTAAGGACATTCTGGTTCACTGCTGAAGACTTTAGAAGCACTGCAAACTTAGGCTACATTAAATTACTTTTTAAAATTCAGTAATTGTGCTGCAAGATTACAACGGGTACGACATAACTAGGCAATGGGAAATTCTCAGCTCCATTATAATCTTATAGAACCACTTTCATATATGTGATCTGTTGTTGACTGAAGGAAACATAGCTATGAAGTTCATGATTGTGTATGTGAGTGTGTGTCTGTGTGTGTGTTTATGTGTGTGTATATATGTGTATATGTGTGTGTGTGTGTGTATATATATTCAAACAAGAACCATAGTATTTTTTAGATTTTGAAAAACAAAACTGTTAAAGCTAAATATTAATTCCACATTACAAAATGAAAACAATATTATATTTATAAAATAAGAAGCCTAAGAACAAATAAACTTGGTATATCCTAAATGCAACTGCATGTTTTAGCTACTAATTAAAAATTCTTCTTCATACTATTTTTCAATAGTAAAACTATGGAAACACTTAAGCAAATGTTGCCAGTGATAATTTCTGGACTCTCTTCTTTCAATAGCCATAATCTAGAGCTGTGGTATTTTTGGTCTGAGCTGTATTAGTCACATGTTAATATGTAACAGAATAGTCTTATGCCTGTATCATGGCTTTTAATATGTATTACTGATAATTCTCAGTCTGTCCATAGCAATTGCTGGCAGCTGATACTTTGTTATAGTCAGATGCAGAAAATGAATTGAGATTAATTATAAGAATGTAAAAAGAAATTTCTTCTAATACAGATCTTTACTAGCCTTTTCAATGTTCAATCTTTTAACTACATGAAGTTAAGAGAAGCTTTGCAAGCTGTTTCTACTACTATTTGTAATTTTTAGCATTACACTTTTTATATGTTAACAAACTTTTAACAATATATCTTCTTAAACATCATAATTATGTAAACATTTTTAACATCATCTTTAAGCTTCAAGATATTTATCAAATTTATGCTACCAAACTCGTATTTAGCTTTGATCCTTCCATTAGGTACACATATTTAGAATTGAGTGTTCTAGAATCATTTCTACTTATTTTTATTAAACACAAATTCCAGTTAATGGGCACTCATTGCTATTTTTTAGTCTCTGGAATTTCACCTTATATTGTATAATTCATAATTTCAAGTAATTAAAAGTGGCAGAAGAATGTATAAATCAATAAATAAATTTTTACAGCCATTTAAATTCCAAACATAAATGGCATATGATGAGAAACATTATCTTAGTGTCTGTAGGAGGATGAACTTGTTTTTGCTAGGTTGTGATTTGCTAAATAATTCTCAATTGACTTCTAACAAGTCATTAACATGTTCTAAATATTATGGCTCATGATCCCAATGATTTTTTGAAGGGTTGTACATTTTTGTGTTTATAGATTTTGACATTTTGCTAATGCATAACCACCTTGAACAATTAAGTTGTATGAATTGTACAAATTTACTCTTCAATACTACCAATTACCCTTAACATAATTATTAACATAATTATTTTTAAACTTAAAAATAGAATCATATATTGCTTAAAAATGGGGATATATCTTGAGAAATGCATCCTTAGGTGATTCTTTGTAGTTGTGTAAACATCATAGAGTGTACTTAAACAAATTTAGACGGTATAGCCTAAGACACACTTACACCATATGATATGGCCTATTGCTCCCAGGATGCAAACCTGTATACTGTTACTGTACTGAATACTGTAGGCAATTATACCACAGTGGTATTTGTGTATCTAAATATGTATAACAGGAAAGGTAGAGTAAAAATACAGTATCATAATCTTATGGGACCACCATCATATATGTAGTCTGTCATTGACCAAAATTCCATTATGTGGCACATGACTGTAAAGAGATAGTATATAGATATTACTACTCATTTAAATATTGAAATCAAAGTCTACAATTCTTGACTTGCAATTCCAAAACTGTGAATCTATGTGAACTTAAGCTAAAGCATATTCTGTGGGAAATTTCACATAAATTGGAAGAAAATTATTTTTAATATTTATTTCAGTTAGTGTGAATATTCACATATTTCACTAGAAAAATTGTTGTTTTTGATTGAATGTGCTTCCACAGATCCCAGCATATGTTACCCATTATAAGTATATACAATCTTCCAAAACCCCAAAATTCTGAAGCCCAAAGCAAACTTGTCCATAAAGATCAGATATTATGTATCTAAATCAAAATTAAATAGTAAATCAAATTTATATACTATATTGGTTAAAGCAATGCATGATTCTATAACAAACAACTTCTTAATTTCAGTAGTTTAAAAAATAAGAAATGTATTTCTTATGCTCATAACATTTTAAGAGCTCTGAACCTATGGAAGCACCTTTCTGTCATATTATGCTTGTGGATTTCATATAGCTTGCTGTGGATTTGTCAAGCTCTAGGTCCCCTTGTTACTAGTTGATGGAATGATGTAGTGTATGAGAAAGAAATACTAATTCCTAATACCTTTTTTTCTGGAAGTAATGTTCATTAACGTGCTTTGTGTTCTATGGCTGAGAAGTAACTACATAGCCACACTACATGCATGAGAGAATCACAATGTTGCCTATGGTGGTACAGACCCTTTGGAGACATGTGTCTCTGTTCTGAAAGAGTGAGCATAGATTTTTGGTGGATAGCAAAAAATCTGTGCCACAGTGTTTGTTGTTAAATTATGCAGCCAACTCCAAATGTTTAACATTCACAACCAGAATTACATTCCACTAGCTATAATTTAAGAATATTCTTTGTTATTTTGATGCTTTTGGCTGCTTAAGCTAAAAGGAAAGGTAACTTTTTTCTACCTATTTTATTTAGAGAAGATTCAAGTTATAGATAAGATCTTTGTTTCTTTCTTTCTCAATATATGTAACTATTACATATTATTATATATAATACACCTCATATATACAACATTCCCCTAATTGAATATTCTGATGAAATTTGTAGATCTACCTGTACAGGGTCCCAGGAAATCCCACTTTGGGTGTAGATACTGGACATTGTACCAGGTTACCTAGGGAAGTAGTATGCACATGAAAACTTGAACATTGTATGTGGATTTATCAATATCGACTACATGCTCACCAGTTGAAAGTGGTATCTGTCTTCTGAAAGATGGTGTTTCTTACAATTTGTATTTCTTGATGGTTTTAAATTTATGTTTTTTTAATTTTCCTGTTTATTTTATTTTTATTTGTTGTCATCAAAGAATGTAATCATCCTCTACATTCCTTGATGGATTATAAACAACACATGTACAGTAACCGTTTCTTCCCTTCCCTCCTCCAGGCATAATCTAAACAGAAGTTTAGCAGCAAATAAACTAGGAAGGAGTGGGCAAGAAGAGCGATGGAAGCAAAATAATCAGGCCCTGTTTATTCATTGCAGGCTTCCAGCCTGAAGCAACATGACAAAAATTTGCATATATAAAATTTAGTTTAAAAACTTACAAATGAGTATGTTACATATGATTTTATTTATATAAAATTTGTAAAAAGACAAAACAAATTCATGGTCTTGGAAATTAATATAGTGATTGCAGTGAGGTGAATGGTGGCCACCACAAAAGATACGGCCATGTCCTAATTCCTGGGACTGTTCAATGTAATCTTAATTTGAAAGAGGGTTTTTTCAGTTCTAGTTAATTTAGGGCACTAAAAATGAGATTATTTTCAATTATAGTGGGAAGTCAAAAATTCAATGACAAGTACCTCAATAAAAGATGAACAGAGGAAAATAACATGGAAAGATGGAAGCAGAGATGGGAGTGATGTGGCTACAAGCAAAGGAATTCCTGGGGCCATCGAGCTGGAAGAGGCAAACAATAATTCTCTCCTAGTCTTCTGAGGAAGTATGGCCCTGCCAACATTTTGATTTCAGATTTCTGGGTTCCAGATATTTTCAATGTATGACAATTCACTGACTTACACACTTACGAGTGATAAACTTTTCTATTGCTATACTTTTAATCATTTTTATTACAAAAAGCCAGTTGTTTTGGTAATAAAGGGCAGACGAATTAGATTAGACGAGGAAAGCTCATTGTCCCCTTCAATACTCATCTACATTTTCAACAGAACTGGTGATAGCATATTGGATCCTATTACAGAAAGTTTTAAAATTAATACAGTGCTATATATGGAGTAAATTCAAATTGTAGTAATAGAGAGTAGAGGAAATACACATTTTTCTCTTTTCTGGTATCTAATATTTTTATTACAATTTATTCTCCAGTATCAGCTTGTAATAGCTATCTTCTTTAAGGTTTTGATTTTAAAACATGAGAAAAAAAGTAGGTTCCATCAATTCAGTTTTCCAATAAAAATCACTAAGCTCATTCAAATCCAAACTGAGGTATCTAGCTTTGTTCAATTAATATATTATGGTATCATCTTCTGATTATGTTACTATAAATTTCACTTGAAAACTCAGGGCAAGGACTGACATTTCACATAAAGCACTCATGCTTTAATACTCGTGGTGAGTATGAGCAATCTTAAAATGGATTGCATTTACACATTAATACAAACAAGAATGGGACAATATTGGATTTTTAAAGACAACATTTTCTCTTTTCTTTCTCACAGAATAGACCACATGTAGAATATTCTTGAATTTGAGGCTATATAAAAGTTTGAGGTTTGATATCCTAAAGCATCTTTAATTTTGTATGTTTAGCATATGTTATGCAATGTACTTGTTTCACAAGATTTTCTTTTTAAGACTAGCCTATGCTAAGTCATAAAGAAATGATGATGATAATGATAACAAAATCTCTGAATTTCCTGTGAATCATGAAAACTATTTCTCTTTTTCCTTTGCAATCTGGGAAAATTCTCCAAATTAGTGTATATATAGTATAGATTTGAAAGAACAGAAAATATTCTTATTGTGTGAAAGGAGGAACTATTTTATTGAATG
Source organism: Pongo abelii (assembly GCF_028885655.2). Lineage (NCBI taxonomy): Eukaryota > Metazoa > Chordata > Mammalia > Primates > Hominidae > Pongo > Pongo abelii. The sequence continues at coordinate 29,838,022 of NC_071989.2, forward strand.
GCCTTTTCTCCTCCTCATTTGGCCTTCTATACATTCAGCAACACCGAACACTTCAAGATCCTCAGGAACCAAGCTTGTTCCTAATAGATAGTAAGTAGTAATTTTGATTCCTTTTACTGTCATATTTACATTACAGGCAATTAATATTTATTGATTTGTTAGCTAAATTACTTAACTCTGTAGATGTGGAATTAGATAATTGAATTACAGTTAGTTGTATGTCTTAAAGCATAGAGCTGCTAGATGAACAAACAATTCTACTCCTAATTATATGCCTAAGAGAAAAGAAAAAATATATATCCACACAAAAAAACCTTGAAAAATGTTCATGGAAGCTTTATTCATAATAGCTAAAAAAATGGATCAACCCAGATGGCTATCAACTAATGAATGAATAAACAATTGTATGACTATGTGATATAGCCATAAAATGGAACATTGTTCAGCCATAAAGGAAAATAAAGTACTGATACTGCTACAACATGGATGATCCTTGAAAATGTTGCATTAAGTGAAATAAATTTGACACAGAATGTCACATATTGTATAATCTAATTTACATAAAATGTCCAGAATAGAAAAAAATCATGAAGTCAGAAAGTATGTGAATGTCTTTGAAGGGTTTGGGTGGAAGTGAATATCAAGAGTTACATAATAGGCATGAGTGTTTTGGGAAGGCTCAGGAAAATGTTACAGAATTAGACAATCATAGATGCATAACTCTTTGAGTATATTAAAAACTACTAAATTGTACACTTCAAAAAGATAAAATTTATGTTATATAAATATCAATTAAGATATAATTTAAAAATAACTTTATATACGGTTCTTGAAATTTCTTAGAGGAAAATTTATTTTCTTATTTCTTTCCTATTTCACAAACTGGTATATAATGTTTTGGTTTTCATATGACAAATGCTAAGAATTTAAAAATATGTGAAGAAATATCCTTCACGGAGAGAAATTTGTAGCTTTTGGATACAAGAAGAAATACTTTTTGGTGTACAATTCTTATGCCTGTGTGCATCGTGGATTTTCTTGTTTTACTCTTCCAACATTGTTAACATCACTGCAATGGTCTTCAGCATCATAAGCCCAACATGTTAAACCATTGCTAGCTTTAACAGATGTTTGCAAAACTCTCAGTATGAACTATCCACTTTATTCCTGAGAATCTCCATTTGAGTTAGATGCCTTAATAATATGAATATTTTAAATAAAAAAATTGTAGCTTTGAGTGGTTAAGCCACACGAGGTAATTCGGATGATAGAAGGGCCAATACTAAAATTCAGATGAATCTGACACTAGAATATATTCTAAATCCTCTTCCTATATTGTCTGCAGGGTAAATTAAATAACATGAGAAGTGGAAGGCATACAAGCACAGACCTCTATACAGTCTATGCTTTTTTCCATATTTAATTTGAAATTTAATTTTTTATTTGAATACACTTTTATTCTTCAGAAACACAATGTTAGCTATCTTCCTAGGTTATTATTTGGCCACTTACACTGAATACACTTTCAGAAATCATTATCAGTAAGAAAATGTTCGTTTCTACAAGTATTGGATTGCTTAAACAGCATATTTCCAACTTTTCAGCCAATTTAAATCTACCATTATATTGTAAGTTAGAATCATAGACAAGTGTTTCTGATTTATAGAAATAAATGACTGTTATTCTTTCTGGTTTTAATCAGCAGTGTCAGTGTTAAAAATGCAACTTCTGATTTAGTAAAACCTTATCACTAGATACCTTGCAGGCAGCAAATAGCAGAAAAAGTAATTAGAGATTTCTAAAAATAGTTTTCAAATGATTCCTCTAATTCATTTCAGTATAACAAGAATTACACTTAACATTCTTTTTTACCTTATTTTAGAAATATTTTTTAATAAAGAGCATAGTTTGAAAAGTCAAGAAGTGTTTGCTCCCTGTGAATAACAAGTCAATTTTTACAGGGTTCTTTTGGCATGTGGAATAGTTGTCTTCTCCAATTTAATATCCAGTAAAGAATTATATCTAAAGTATGTAATACATAGAAATTAATGCCAGAAATACTAAAGTTTGTTGATTTTCTTAGCAGTCAAAGAAGAAAGACAGTATCATTTTTTCAACCTAGAATAATTTCTCTTGAGTATATTCAAATACAGCAAGCTGAGCAGCTTGGAGAGTGGGCCATGACTCAGATTTATAATATTAAAGCATATTTGATATCTATGAGACTTACTTGTTATAGTGTGTGATTAATATTGCATATTTGCCTTTCAAGTTAAATATTTAATTTAATTAAGCCCGTTTTTATGTTATTGTGATGTGCTTATTGACATTTCTGCCCATACCTATTTAGATAGGGAAAACTTCTAAAGCAAGGAAGTGCAAAATTGCTGAGCCAAATAATATGAAATATTATGTGAATTATAATAAAAATTGCTCAATTATTCTAAAAAATCAGTACTAATTTATATTCTCTTCTGCCATGTATGAGAATCACTATTTCATTACAATATTGCTAAAATTTATATTAATGTTAGCCAATTTGATAAATGACAAATATACTTTATTATTATCTCCATAGCTATTTATTTAAGTTTCAAGGGATTAGAACTTTTGTTTACCTTTGGTGAACTTGTACTAAAAGTTTTCTTTTTATGAGGATTACTTCTACAATTTCATTCATAAATTTGATATTTCATTGTTTCTATTTTTTAGCAATATGCTTTAATGTAAGAGCATGTACTTTTCTGTCAAAGAGTTATTGGTTCGAATCCTAGCTCAGTTAATTAATAGGTGTCTTTTTTCATCAAACGTGATATCTCATGCCAGTAAAATATCCAATAACCCCATGAGATAATAGGAATGATAGGTACAAAATAAGGATACTAGTAGAAATCCAAAAAGTCTTGTATCTCAGAAGCCATAGATGTCTATTGTATGTTTTATACATACAAATATATGTTCGCCTTTATTAACAAGCAAGAGAGCTTATACGTCTGTATATATTTAACACTGGGAGACAAGAAGTGCTTTGGGGTGGATCTGGATGAAGATAAGACAAGAATGGAGGGTCTTAAATGACTCTTGTCACCTACAAATTCCCTTAGACTGATGGGAAGGACCTCAAGTTAGAGGAACTAGAGTCAGTCACGACAGAACAATTTCAGAAATTCTTTGCAAAACTCAGCATAAGTAGAAATGCTTTGGAGAATTAGTGATGTGTAGATCATTGTGTGTGGGGATTGCTTTTCCACGACTCTGCATGGAACCTAGCAACTTACTAGGTTCCAAAGAAATTTGGAATCAATCAGAAATCTCAAGTATGGGACAAATGCTAGATTCTCAAAATGGGCTTTAGCGTATATAAAATGCATCTAGTGTGTGGCAGAAAGTACACATGGATAAATAGCTATGAATCAATAAATGCAGTTTGTAGAGTGCAGTTTTGACCCCTTGGAGACACTCATACACAACCATAAAATGGAGTAAAGTCCTGCTCTTTGTGTAGGAGGAACTATAGAGCTGGCAGGCATTTAGGTTAATAAAGGTTTATTTTTTAAATGAATTTATTTTTATTTTTATTTATTTATACTTTTTTTTTTTTTGAGATGGAGACTCACTCTGTCACCCAGCCATCTTGGCTCACTGCAACTTCCATCTCCCAGGTTCAACCAACTCTCCTGCCTTAGCCTCCCAAGTAACTGGGACTACAGGCACATGCCACTATGCCGGGCTAATTTTTGCATTTTTAGTAGAGACACAGTTTCACCATGTTGGCTGGGTGGTCTCAAACTCCTGACCTCAAGTGATCCACCCACCTTGGCCAGGTCTCATACTCCTGACCTCAGGTGATCCGCCCATCTTGGCCTCCCTCCCAATTAAATGAAATTTTATAGGCATTGTTACCTATCCTTTCGATTACACGTTCTTATACTCTCCCTCTTCAAATCTAATAGAAATATTAAATTGCATTTTCTTTCACCACCTCTGTAGCTTTATTCATGCATGATAAATACTTAATTCATTTGTTTTTTTAATTCTAAAAAAAGAAAACATAAACTGCAGTTTAAATAAGAGGCAGACAATGAATTCAAAATGAAGAGCTCTTCACCGTTATTCAGAAGTAGGATCTAATGTCAGTAGGAGGTGGATCAACGTAAAAAGGCAAGATAATTAGCAGTGGGACCAAGCAGATATGGCAGTGTCCTGGGTGGCTGGTGATATCTTGAAGAGACCAATAAGAGTCATATAAAAAAGATTATCTACAGTAGCATCCCATTTCCGGTCCTGCCCATGTACATTTAACAAAGACAACATGGTCTACTCATCTAGGCAGTGAACTTACACCTGTAATTAAGGCATCAATCATAAAAGCTATTTATGGAGCAGCAGTTAGGACAAGCTGATATCTATTTGTCAAACCTGTTACCTCTCATAGTGTTTCCTATCTCAGTTAATGAATACCTTATGTTTGATTCCTCTCATTTTTTCAAGTTCTACTTTCAATCTATCAGCAAATACTGTTGGTTCTTTATTCAAAATAGATAAACACCTGAACACTTCTCACCACATCCACAGGTACCTCCTTGTCCAAGCTATTGTAGTAATCTTCCTCAGGTGTCCCTTTTAGGCCTTTGCCTCCTGACATTCTGCTCAACATTAACAATTAGTCATCCGGTCATAATGCTCCAGCCCTCCATTGGTTTTCTGTCTTACAGATAATTAAATCTAAATTATCTAAACAACCTATTAATGCCTCCAGGATCTGACTTGCAGTGGCCTCTCAAAGTCCCCATTTTGATTCCTGTCCCACCCCTCTCCCTCTTCCAGCTGCACTAGCCTTCTTGCTGTCCCCACCATCACTAGGTATGTTCCAGCCTAATGGTCTCTGCTTTTGCCAGTCCAGGAACTTAGAAAGCTCTTTCTTCAGAGACCTTGTTAGCTCGAAGGCTCTAAGATCCTGAACAAATTTCACCTTCTCCATGAAACCATCCCTTTCCATACAACGTAAAGCTGAATGTCCATCTTTAGTCCCCAGACTACCTAGTCCTCCGACTTGCTTCATTTTATTCCACAATACTTTTATTTAATTCACTTCTTCTGAATCATCTGCCAGATTCCAACAGAGTATAAGTTAAGTATAAAGATTTTGCCCATCTTTTGTCTGTGCTCACTTATAATTAATAAATATTTTAAATGAATGAAATTTTTTGGATTCTAAGTTTTAATTAAAGTGTAAGTTCTCATATATGAAGTTATAAATCACCTTTCATGTCATAAATATAAATGAGTCCTTGTTTCATAAGTGCAAAAGTATATCATTTAATCTTTAGTTCTGACGTAAGTGCTTTGTTATAACTCTTCATTATAGGAATGTTATATTTCAGTATAAGATATACTTCAAAGTAAATGAAAGGAGTGAGTAATATTATTATGATACACTTTCTTCTGCTTTGATTGCAAAGGTAACAAAGATTAAAATGTGATAATGTATGTTCCTCACTTATTTATGAGTAAAAAAGTCAGAAATTATTTAAAAAATAATAAAATAAAAACGCATTAGATGAATCAAATGGAAATTGTCGAGATAAGCTAAGTTATGTTGTAGCAAAAAACACATGGCATAACTTAGTTACCGAAAACAATAATATTATGGTTCTCATTTTTGTTCCATGTTCATTACTATCCTTGAGAGAGGCATATGCAGGTGAAGCAAGCACTGCCTGAGCCATTGACAGTCACCATGGCCAAGGGCAGAAAAGCTGGAGGAGGATGGACTTCATCTCATTAGATTAGATTAGATTAGATTAGGCTAGATTGGATTAGATTAGATAGAATTACATTGGATCGATAAAAAACACATAACTGTATATAGACATAGATATGAAATATTGTATATTATTTATTAAAATGTATGCACAAAAGATAGCCTATCATATCATATTTATTAAATTTTGATATCATATTTTGCAACATTACTTGACAGAATTAATGGGGTACTTTCAATACTACTTTTGTTTGAAAATGAAGACTATACATTTTTATATATTATCTAAATAACTTTTTTTTCTTTTGGGGTGGTTTTTTTAGTTCTTTTGGGTTCTTTCATTATGAGGAAGATGACAGAAGCTACTGTGTTTTTTAATGGAAGAAATTTCATTTTATTTGTAGTTGAAATTATATTAGAGTAGTTCAAATTTGATATATTTTGATTTAGTATTTACAGTGCGTATTTTTCTGCTTTGATTTTCTACATACATTACAAATGTCATATTGATTAATAAATACTTATACAGAAGAAATATATGGCATCTGATGAGAGTCTATTTAAATATTAATCTATATTTTAAAATTGGATAGGACATTTTATTAGTGACAATTTTATTTTTTAAAAGAATGAAGCACTGAGGATAGTGAGTGAGGAAAGAAATGGTAAGCAATTGACTGTACTGAAAACTATATCACCATATTATGGAGAAACGCAATGTACTACATAGGAATAGAGCAAATGAGAGAGGCTGGGGCAGTGCCAGTACTACCTGACTTAGGGTTGTGGGGATCAGGGAATGACAGGGGGAGCAACTGATGGACTGGAATTTAAATAATTCTGAAAGAACATCACAGGTAAAGAGAGAAGTGTGTGCAAATGAGTGAGGTTGTAGAAAACCATTGCTATTTTATTATTTATTAAAAAATATTAAGTTCAGGGATACATGGGCAGGATGTGCAGGTTACATAGATAAACGTGTGCCATGGTGGTTTGCTGCACAGACCATCCCATTACCTAGGTAATTAGCCCAGCATCCATTGGCTGCTCTTCCTGATGCTCTCCTTCCTCCCTCTCCACTCTCTGACAGGCTCCAGTGTGTCTTGTTCCCAGCTATATGTCCATGTATCCTCGTCATTCAGCTCTCCCTTATAAGTGTGAACATATTGTATTTGGTTTGCTGTTCCTGCATTAGTTTGCTGAGAATAATGACCTCCAGGTCCATCCATGTATCTGCAAAAGACATGATCTCATTCTTTTTTACGGCTGCATAGTATTCCATGATGTATATCTACCACATTTTCTTTATCTGATCTAGCATTGATGGGCATTTAGGTTGATTCCATGTCTTTGTTATTGTAAATAGTGTTGTATTGAACATATGCATGCACATATGTTTGTAATAGAATGATTTATATTCCTTTTGGCATATACCAGTAATGGGATTGCTGGGTCAAATGGTATTTCTGTTTCTAGGTCTTTAAGGAATTGCCACACTGTCTTCCACAAAGGTTGAGCTACTTTACATTCCCACCAACAGTGTAAAACATTTATTTGTCTCCACAACCTCACCAGCATCTGTTGTTTTTGACTTTTTCATAGTAGACATTCTCACTAATGTGAGACGGTGTCTTCTTGTGGTTTTGATTTGCATTTCTATAATGATCAATGATGCTGAGCTAGTTTTCAAATGTTTGTTGGCAGCATGTATGTCTTCTTTTGAAAAATGTCTGTTCATGCCTTTGCCCACTTTTTAATGATGTTGTTTTTTTCTTGTAACTTTGTTTAAATTCCTTGTAGATGTTGCATATTAGATCTTTTTCAGGTTGATAGGTTACAAAAATTTTCTCCCGTTCTATAGGTTGTCTGTTCACTTTGATGATAATTTCTTTTGCTATGCAGAAGCTCTTTAGTTTAATAAGATCCATTTATTAATTTTAACTTTTGTTGCAATTGCTTCTGGTGTCTTTGCCATAAAATCTTTGCCAGTGCCTATGTCTTGAGTGGTATTGCCTAGGTTTTCTTCTAGGGTTTTGTAGTTTGGGTTTTCCACTTTAGTCTTTAATTCATCATTAGGTAATTTTTGTATATGGTGTAAGGAACCGGTCAATTTCAATTTTCTGTATATGGTTAGCCAGTTCTCCCAGCACCATTTATTAAATAGGGAGTCCTTTCCCATTGCTTATTTTTGTCAGGTATGTCAAAGATCAGATGACTGTAGTTGTGCAGTCTTTTATCTGGGTTCCCTATTCTGTTCCACTGGTCTATGTGTCTGTTTTTGTATCAGTGCCATGCTGTTTTTGTTACTGTAGGAGTGTAGTATAGTTTGAAGTCAGGCAATGTGATGCCTCCAGCTTTGTTCTTTTTGATTGGGATTGTCCTCACTATTCATGCTCTTTTTTGGTTCCATGTGAATTTTAAAATAGTTTTTTCTAATTATGTGAATAATGTTGATGGTAGATTAATGGGAATCGATACATTGCTTTGGGCGGTATGACCCTTTTCACGATATTGATTCTTTCTATCCATGACTCGAGTAAATAATGAAATCAAGGCAAAACTTGAGATGTTCATTGAAACTAATGGGAACAAAGAGAAAACATACCAGGATCTCTGGGACTCAGCTAAAGCGTATTCAAAAGGGAAATTTATAGAACTGAATGCCCACATCAAAAAGCTAGAATGATCTCAAGCTAACAACCTAACATCACAACTGAAATAACCAGAGAACCAAGAGCAAACACATCAAAAAGCTAGCAGAATATAAGAAATAACCAAGATCTGACCTGAACTAAATGAGATAGAGGGATGAAAAACCCTTCAAAAATTCAAGGAATCCAGGAGCTGTTTTTTTTTTTTTGAAAAAAATAATAAAATATACTGCTAACTAGTGTGATAAAGAAGAAAACATAGAAGATTCAAATAAATACAACCAGAAATGATAAGGGGAATATCACCACTAACCCCACAAAAAAACAAAATAAGAGGCTACTATGAATACCTCTTTGCACACAAACTACAAAATTTAGACGAAATGGATAAATTCCTGGACACATATGCCCTCCCAAGACTGAACTAGGAAGAAACTGAAACCCTGAATAGGCCAATAACAATTTCTGAAATTGAGGCAGCAATAAATAGCCTACCAAGCAAAAAAAGGCTAGGACCAGATGGATTCAGAGCTGAATTTTACCAGAGGTATGAAGAAAAGCTGGCAGGATACTGAAACTATTCCAAAAAATTGAAAAGGAGGGACTCCTCCCTAACTTATTCCATAAGGCCATTATCATTCTGATACCAAAAGCCGGTAGAGATAGAACAGAAAAAGAAACCTTCAGGCCAATATCCTTGATGAACATTAATACAAAAATTCTCAACAAAATACTGGCAAATAGAATCCAGCAGCAGATCAAAAAGCTTATCCATCATGACCAAATAGGTGTCATCCGTGAGATGCAAGGTTGGTTCAAGATATGCAAATCAATAAATGTCATTAATCGCATAAACAGATCTAAAGACAATAACCATACGGTTATCTCAATAGATACAGAAAAGGTCTTCCATAAAATTCAACATTCCTTCATGTTAAAACCTGTCAATAACTAGGTTTTGAAGAAACATACCTCAAAATAATAAGAGCCATATATGACAAACCCATAGCCAATATCATGCTGAATGGGCAAAAAATGAAGCATTCCCCCTGAAAACCGGCACAAGTGTGCCCTCTCCCACCACTCCTATTCAAAATAGTTCTAGAAGTTCTGGTGAGGGCAATCAGGCAAGAGAAAGAAGTAAAGGTATTCAAATAGGAAAAAAGGAAGTCCAACTGTCTATTTTTGCATGTGACATGATTCCATATCTGGAAAACCCCATCATCTCACCCCAGAAACTTCTTAAGCAGATAAGCAACTTCAGAAAAAGTCTCAGGATACAAAATCAGTGTGCAAAAATTGCTAGCATTCCTATACACCAACAACAGGCAAGTCAAGAGCCAAATCACAAACAAACTCCCATTCACAATTGCCATAAAAAGAATAAATACCTAGGAATACAGCTAACAAGAAAAGGCCAGGACCTCTTTAAGAAGAACTATAAGCCACTGCTCAAAGAAATCAGATTACACAAACAAATGGAAAAAAAAAAAAACAACAAAACATGGTTACTTTAACTTCTAATGTAAAGGGAAAAAGAATTTCAAAGCCCTAGTAGGGAATCCTACCAGAAAGTCTGTTCATCTCATGAATATCAGTAAGCTTTGGTGGTATCTGCTCAGCTCAAGAGCAGTCTCCTATTTCTGAGGACCGACTCTGGTTTATACCTGTGGTTTTTGCAGTGGCTGGGTTTGCACCTCCATAGCCCTTGGTTTAGTTGAGGGAACTAGAAGTGTTTGGTGTATTCAAGCTAAAATGTTCACATTCTCTCTTTACTAGGGATTAGAATTGGGGAAATATACTAAGTCAGTCCAGTCTCTGAGATAATTCTTCCTGTTTATTAGAATTCAGAAATTAAAAAAAAAGAACCCACATGTTATAAAAGATCAGATAAAGGGGAAAAAAAGACTGGGAAAAGAGGGATGGTGCATTCTCAAAGATTTTTAGTACCTAATCATTATACCTTCTCTGAGATCCACTCCGTACTGGACCAGTTTACTCAAGATGGTTTATTTTTAAAATATAACTTAAAAGTTGTAATAAATCACATAAAAACAAATTTTATCCTAAAAATTAGAAGGAAATCCTGATAAATTTTATGATCTGCATATAAACTAGGGAAAAGTCTTACATTATACCAAAATGTATATCTATTTCTGAGGGAAGCATTATTTTTAATTATGTCTGCAAATTGATATGTCTGCATTCAACCACCGTGAAAGATTTATGATTTTTCTCCTGAATTAATTTCATTTAATTCAGAGAGCTAACCTTTCCTAATTTATTTCCTGCTTTTCATATTCTAAAACATTAATGTAAAAAGTTAAACTACCTTTAAACTATTGAGAGACAAAATAAGTTACTTGTGTAAGATAGAGAAAAAAATAAAATCTAACTGTAAAAAAATATGGATTTTTCTACAATACCCAATATCAGAGTTTAGGAAAGAATGACCTGGCTATTAAAAGAGGAGATAAGATTATATATAATTATTTCCTCTTTTCCATGAAAATAATGTATAGTCATATAATGATATACATCACTGTATATATAATGATGTAACACACAATGCATTTATGCCTCCAATTTAAAAAAAAATTATTACATCATAGACTATTATGAAACACAACAGAGATGAATTTGTATCCTAAAATGTATATATTAAATATTTAGAAATTAAAACCAGTAGGTATAACCAGAAGGAAACAACAGCAACAATGACAACAACAATAAGAAAAACAAAATTTGAAGCAATAATGAAAAATAATAAAATTCTCCCTGGAGTTGAACATTTTTGGTTTAAAAATGCTTATGTCATAATTTTAATATATTTCAATACCTTACTTGGCTCATTTTCCAAGTGGGTTCCGTTATGCTATTCTTTTGAAGAATAAAGCAATAACATCTCTATTTCCTCTAACTGCAATTTATAGATAATAATTTCTCAGCCCAATATTCTCCTTTCTACAAAATAACTCATTAACCCAAGGTATTCAGGCTATCAATTTCTCTGAGATTAAAAAACATAAGTCACTTAGATTTCAATTTTCCATTTTATATATGCAATTTGAATTTCACCTTTAGCCATGCAGGAATCCCTTCTATTTTTCAAATATATTGCATAGCTCTCACTACCAAGCCTTTCCACGATCTCTTCTCCTAGCTTCTTTTTAGCTCCAGCCTCACTTTCAGCCCATCATTCATGTATTGGTGCCCCTGAGGTTTGTGAGTAACTTCTTCTACTTTTCTTACTCATCATCCTTGGACGACTCCATCAAGTCACCTAGCTGTAATAACTGTATGATGTGAAATCTCAACCCCATGTTTGTGCCAACTCTCTTGTGAAATCCAATCCACAGTGTCACAGTTTGAATTGTCACTTGAATGTTTTCCAAATACCTCCAACCCAACATGTTCAAATCTCTGCTTGTCATCTCTCCACATAAATCTGTATTTCTTCTTGTTTTCCATATCCTGGTTTATGTTACAGCAACCTTCCTGCGTTCCATCTTTTAATACTACTTTAGTATTTTCCAATTTCCTCCAAACCAATTATCAAGCTCTACTGATTTGATTTTTTCTTATCTCTCTTTTCATATCTCCTGCTGTATGTCCTCTCTTACCATTTCTATTTATATTACACTCCTCAAAATTAGCAAATTTTCAGATAAGTAATTTCTTATTACTTATTACTTTCTTAATTTCTTACAGGCCTTAATTTAAGAAAGGTTATAAAATTAACTTAAAAGACACAGGTAGTGTTTTACACTGTTTACATCCTGCTATGAAAGATTAGTGTTAGACTACAAAGTGTTCACTATTGTCTTTAATTTTGCCTCTTAGTTTTGGTTATTGATATTATTTTTATATTATCAGAGATTATAACATTAAATTACATTATACAACTCTTTGGGAATACTTCTAAAATTGATTCAACATGAGTATTCAGTCTATTTGATGATAGAAGTAAATTTGCAAATCAAATTTTGTTCTCGTCCTATGTTGGATAGTTCAGTGATTCCCTTCTTCCCCTCAAAATATGATTCAGATGTAATAATATTAAGTTCATGAATATTTGGGAGTCTATCTGTAGTCTTTATGCCCCTCAGAATACTGAAAAAATGGTTTCTTTTTATTACTTTTGTTGAGAAATCTGAGTGCTATTTGGTCATAATATATATATTTAAGAATTTTGAAGTTCAATAACTCCAATATAATGAATCTTAGTATGGATAATTCTGTTTCCCTTTTTTTTAACTCTTTGGTATCATGTAGAATTAGTTTATTTATTATTTTAGAAATACTTCTGTTATTTCATTATCTGGTTTTCACTCTCATGAGTTTACTGGGATCTAGTCCAACACAGTTGTTTTTATGCTATGTCTTCTCTGACTCTGAGCTATAATTTTTATTTTAATAACTATATTATTTTTAAACATTATATCTGTATAACTTTATTAAACCTGTCCACCATAATCCTGATTATATTTTCTATGACTATTTATAGAAACTTCTCTGTTTTTAATATGAATTTCTTCTTTGTAAGAATAGGATGAAAACAGTAGAACACCAACATTTAAGAGCTTTCTAGACAAAGAGAAGTACACTGACGTGAGTAAAAATAATTGAGGGAAAACTAAACAAATATGGTGTCGATAAAACCGAGAACACGGAAAATTTCAAGAACAAGTGAGTGGTCAATACTTTTAAATATGGCTTGTTAATTGTAGGACCTGAAGGCCAGTGATGGAGAAAGTGATCAATACCAATTGCTTTATTTAGAAAAAGTCTAGCTAGGAAATTAAAGGCCAAGAAAAAAAATGACATGCGATATGAAACTATAAGTGTTTTTATTGATTTTGGTGATCAGTGGTGCACATAGATTACACTTTATTTTATTTAAAAATTCCATAATGAAATTACACTTTGCAATTCTGGTTAGTTAATAAAAATTGTTCTTGGTTAGTCACTTTCACTTGATGAAAAGTAAATATATTTCCTTATGGTTTTTTAAATAACATTTTCTTTTCCCTAGCTTACTTTATTGTAAGAATACAACATATAATACACATAAGATACACAATATGTGTTAATCAACTATTTATGTTACCAGTTTTGGGAGGCAAAACTTACATGCAGATTTTCAACTGTGTGGGGAGTCAGTACCACCAATCCCTACATTGTTCAAAGGGTCAATTATACTTTGTCCTTGGACCTCCATGTGCTATGTATGGGAGACACAGCCTTGGTGCCCATCTGGACAGTATCGGATCCACTTCTACTACAGGAATGAACCATACTAAATTGATTTTTGGTTAGCATAAACTGATTGATAGATAATGTAAATTCTATGTATATATGATACTTTGATTTCCACTCAGTATCTTACAGAATTAAATACTGAACATTTCTGAATAACATGCAAAATACAATCTAGCTATATTTATTTTAACATACAACTGATACCTGAAGCAGCAGAATTGGTATCCTGGTTTTTAAGAGAGTTTCTACTCATGGCCACACAGTCCTGAATCATGTGCTGACATAACTCTGACATAGATTAAGCATAGAAAGCATCTCCATAAAATGTGAAGTATAACAAATGCTAATATATTTAAATTACTTGGCATTGATCAAATAAGAATTATGATATTAATGCAGGCGGGTTGATAGAATAGTATCAAACAAAAAATACAAGTAAATAGTTATTAGGAACACTGATACAATAAGTCAGATAAAAGTTTTGGCAAAAACCTGGGTAAATCTGATCCCTTACACACCACTGGTGGGAATGCTAAATGATGCAGTCAAATTGGAAAATGACCTAGCAGTTCTTCAAACAATTAAACTCTATTATAATAGAGTTTTTGTATGATCCAGCAGTTCTACTTCTCAGTATACATAGAAACGAAATAAAAGCATAAGTATATCCATACAAAACATTGTGCATGAATGTTTATATAAGAACAACATTCATGACAGACAAAGGTGGAACAACCCAAATGATCACCAGTTGATGAATGGATAAATAAATCATGTTATATCCACAAAATGTAATATTATTCAGCCATAAAAGTGATTAAATACAGATATACGCTCAAAAGAGATAAACCCTGAAAACATTATGCTAAGCAAAAGAATCTGGACACAAAAGATCACATATGGTGTGTTTCCATTTATTTGAAAGGTGTAGAACAGGGAAATCCATGTAGGCCAAAAGTAGCTTAGTAGTTGCTTATTGAGATGCGACAGATAGGAGATGGGGGTGATACCTAAAGGTTTAGAGGATTCTTTCTGGTATAATTAAAATGTTCTAAAATTAACAGTGGTGATGGTTGTAAAAAGCTCCATTCAGTTGCTTAACATCAAAACCACTGCTTCTTCTTTCTCATCCATCATCTTTCTTGAAGGTCCCTGAATTGTACACTTTAAAATAAGTATGTTGTATAACATGTGAATCATTTCTCACAAAAGCTGTATATGTGGTTGTGTGAGTTGTATGAATATTACACACAATTTAGAGTGTATATATGCATAATACATACAAATTTATACATATCTATGCATAGGTATAAATTTTCAAAGGAAAACATTTTTTTCCAGAGCTTATTCAACTATATATAGGGAAATTACCCAATTCTAGTTTACTCTAGACTTTCTGTCTCACCTAAGAGGAGGGGGCAAAAAAGCTAAGAAGCATCTCTGAAGGTCACATACATGTACGTGTGTGTTTATAGTTTAGGAAGGTAAAGCCTCCAGAATAAATATATAATAATAAATAATAATAATAATTAATAAAATAACCAGCTTACCAGAAAAATAAATCAAAAGATAGAACTATAGATTTATATTTGAATTTAACATTTACATAGCTAATGCATAATTTATAAAATAATGAAAGGAAGAAAATACAATTATGATTTCTACCATCTCACAGCTAGACCAAGTTGATATTAAAGTCTTAAAGTTAGAATAAAATGTCTAGAATGTTTGTTCTCCTTTCCCTAAATAGCGAACTTTGTGAAAGACACAACCGAAGATCTCACTGATAGCAATTGATTTGTTTCCCTCATATCCATACATTGTCTCAGGTAATTCTATTTTTCCTGTTTCTTGGATACTTAGCATTTTTAAAATCATACCTTTATTCTCTGCTCCATTCAGTTGCTTAACATCAAAACTACTGCTTCTTCTTTCTTATCGCTCATCTTTCTTGAAGTTTCTGCTTGACTACTTAATTCAAGGACACAACTCTTCACCTTTTGAACTTCCGAAGTGTTCACTTGACTCACCCAGCCTCCTGCCAATTCAGATAAACATTCCACCCTCTTGCTCTCCTACCTTGTCAGTAGTTTTTACTTGTCTGATTCTTTGATGGCAGTAAATATAATGGCATAGTGTATAATAATATGATCTCACCTGAAAATAAATTAACAATATAAAAATGCTGTTTAAAAATTAGTTGATTCTTAGCCCACATTTGTAATCTGAGAATCTAAAAAGTTTCTAAAAATAGAAACTTCCAGTTTTAATTCTGATATCTAATGAGTCTGAAAAAAGTCCAGCCATAATCATAAAAATAAAAAGCTAGAGAATCTGAAAACCAATGACTTTTCTTGGATCCATCAGATAATTGAAATAAAAGGAAAAATCACCTCCCTTTACTCTGCAGAAACTAGAAATCCATAGACTCACAGCCAAGATCACATTACCACAAGCATAGCCACTGGAATGAGAAGGTGGCAGGTCCTCTTAAATGATGATTTTGACTAGTTTCTGGAGGCTCTGTGGACTACTTGTAAGTGAGTAACTCTGAAGTCCCAGTCGTGGCAGCAAGCACACTCTCTAAAGTGTTTGGCCTACAGGAACTCCTGAAGTTTCTCATGGTAAAGTGAAAAGAAAAATTCCCTCATGTTTCTGCCATGGAGGGGCGAAAAGTCAATATTTGAAATACATGTAGAGGATTCTCCATAATGAAAGTCTACTCACCAAAGGAAATCATTTTTCCAGAGCTTATCTGACTATAAGTAGGGAAATTACCCAATTCTAGTCCACTCTGGACTGTCTGTCTCACCTAAGAGGAGTGGGGGGAAATGCTAAGACACACTTCTAAAGGTCACAGCTCAGCAACCCAGCCCCGCCAAAAGACTAAGATTTAATTATAAGATTGTAGAATGTTTTATTCTATCACATTGTATAACCACTTCTACAGGAAACCAGTATAATGACAGTAGATTACAGGTGAAAGACCTGAAAGACAGACTTTATTTAAATAAGAGTTTATAAGGAAACTCCCAAACAATAGGGGAAACAAAAAGAACTCCAGAGGGATCTACAGCTTTTGGAGTCTACAAATAGAATAACAACAACCAAACTCGTAGCAGACTGACAGAAAACTTTACACTGAAGATTCACTTAACTCAGTCCCTATTACCTAATATATCATATCCTCCATTCAAAACAAACATTACAAGATAAGATAAAAGGAAATAAAATATACATTCTGAAGAGGAAGGCAAACATCAGAACTAGACACAGATGTGGCACAGGTTCTAGAATGATAAGATAGGGAATTATAATAACAATGAATATTATATTAAAAACTCTCATGGAAAAATTAAATAATATAAGAATAGATGGAGAACGTAAGCATAGGGACAAAAACCCTAAGAAGGTAGCAAAAGGCTATACTGGAAATCACAAATACCTTAGGAGAAAAATATCTTTGGTGGAAGCATCTGTAAACTGGGCATGATAAAAATAGAATCAGACAGCTCGAAAAATAGGTCAATAGAAAATTAACCAAAATTGTAAACAAAGAGAAAAAGTAATAGTTTTAAAAGGACAGAATATCCAAGAAAGATGGAAAGTTTAAAAGGTGTAACGTAAGTGTATTTGGAGTACTAGAAAGATAAGATAGAAATTTCCAAGAATGTTCCAAAATTAATGACACACACGAAACCATAAAACCAGCTGCTCAGAAAACAAATAAGGATAAATCAGAGCAAAAAATCTGCTCTTAGTAGTACCATATACAACATTCAGAAAACCAAAAGACAGAAAACCTTGAAGAAGCCCAGGGGTGGGAAAATAGATATAGAGAAACAAAGAGAAAAATAACACCAAATTTCTCATTAGAAACCATATGAACAAGAAGAGTGAAGTAAAATATTTAGTATTAAAAGAAAAAAAAACCTAAACTATAATTCTATATTCAGCAAAATTCTCCTTCAAAAGTGGAAAATAAATAGACTTACTCAGACAAGCAAACACTGAGGGTCCTCATCACTATCAGAGAGTGCTGAAATAAATATTTTTCAAAACTCTTCAGAGAGAAAGAATTTGCTAGGGGTTAGGAAACATGGATCAACATAAAAGTAGGGAAAATAAAGGTGGAGAAAACTAAAGGGAAAATAAACATTTCATTTTTTAATTCTTAATTGATTTTGTTAACTGAAGAAATCATATTAAAATGGATTGGATTTATCGTAACTTATGGAGAAATTAAGTGAATGACAGCAAAATTCTAACAGATAAGAAGAAAGAATTGGAAACACTGTTATAATGACCTGAACTATCCAGAAAGTGGGATAGTGTCATCTGAAAGTGGACTTAGGTTAGTGGAAAATGTACACAGTAGTTCCACCTTATCCAGTTTCATTTTCAGCAGTTTCAGTTACCTGCAGTCAACCAGAGTCTGAAAATATTAAATGGAAAATTCCAGAAGTAAACAATTCAGAAGTTTTACATTGTGTGTTGTTCTGAGTAGCATGATGAAATATTACACTGTTCTGCTTCATTCTGCCTGGAAGTGAATCATATCTTTGTCCAGCATATCTACACTGTCTACACTATATCTGGCTTAATTATTATTCAACTGTACCAGTATTGCAGTGTTTGTGTTAAATAACCCTTATCTTACTTAATAATGGTCCCAAAGAGAATAGTAGTGGTGCTAGCATATTGTTATAACTATTTTATATACTGATTAGTTATTTTTATTAATCTCTTACCGTACGTAATATAGAAATGAAACTCCATCATAGGCCACTACTTATAGGAAAAAGCATATTACACATAGGATTTGGTATAATCAGTGGTTTCAGGCATCCACTGGTAGTCTTGGGATATACCCGCTATGGATAAGGAGGGGCTACATGTTACAAACTAACCAAAAATAAATTTAAAAAAATAGAATTGACATTCTAAGAGAGAAGATAAATTAAATTATATGATTCTCAGTTAAAACCAAAGAAAGCAAAGAGAAAGAGAAAAAAAGCAGCAAAAAAATTATCAAAGATAAAACAAAGATAATAGATATTAACCACACCATATCAACGATCACCTTAAGTGTGAGTAATATAAATATAACAATTAAAAGACAAATTTTCTGGATGTATGGTAAAACACACTCAACTATATGTCGTCTACAAGAATCTCAAATATACAGACATAAAAAATACGAATAAGGGGGTAGACAATCATATAATGTGCTGTGAGAGTTATTTTTGTGTGAACTTGGCTGGGCAACAGTGCCCAGATGACTGCTCAAACAGCAGGCTAGATGTTGCTGTGAAGGTAATTTTAGATATTAACATTTTCATCAGAAGACTTTGAGTGAAGTAAATTATAATTTATAATTCAGGTGGAACTCATTCAGTAAGTTACAAGGGCTTAAGGAAAAAAAAAGATTATTTGAAGAAGAATGAATTCTTTCTTCAGATTGCCTTTAGACTTGAGATTGCAATATCAATTTTTATTTTACCTGGGTCTCCAGCCTGATGGCCTGCTCTGCATGTTTCTCATGACTCTTTCTCTCTCATATATATATAAAAATACATATATACATATATATGTATATATGTATATATGTAAATACATGTATACATTAATATGTATGTATATATGTAAATATATGTATATATTTATATATGTACATATATGTATATATTTATATATGTACATATATGTATATATTTATATATGTACATATGTATATATGTATATGTATATATATTTATATATGTACATATATTTATATATAAATTATATACAATTATGCATATATAAATTATATATACATATATTTATATATGTATATATAAATTATATATACATAATTTTATACATGTATGTATGTATAAATATATTTATACATGTATAAATATATGTATATATTTATAAAAATATATATGTATATATTTATAACTGTATAAATATAAATATATATATTTTATACATATTTTATACATATGTATATATTTTATACATATTTTTATATATGTATTTATATATGTATAAAATATATATGTATAAAATTATGTGTGTATGTGTGTATATGTGTATGTACATATGTGTGTATATTTACATATATATACAACTACATATGTATATAGTTCTCCATATACATTCTATTCTCTAGAGAAATAGAATCAATAATACATACTACGTGTGCATATACTACATGCAGTATGTATTTTTGGTTCTATTTCTCTGGGGAATGCCCACTAATACACATGCTAAAACTTATCCCCAAAACCTCCAGAATACTGAATATTAAGTAAATATGAATTTTGGATAAAGCAGACTTTAAGACTTTAAGACAAGAAAAATCAGGGATAAAGGAGGACATTACTAATGATGAAGAAATTAATTTTCCCAAAAGACATAACAATGTTTAAGTTGTATACATGTAACAATAGAAGATGAACATATCTGAGGCACAAAATATGGTAGAACTGCCACAAAGTACACACAAGTCCATGATTCTAGTTGAAGGCTTAAATAATTTCATTTTAGTAATTGAAAGATCAACCAAACAGAATTCATAATATAGCTGACTTGAACAATACCGCCAACCAACTTGATCTAATTGAAATGTATACAATATTTTATTCAACAATAGCAGAATATAATTTTACTCCAGGAAATATGAATAGTCACTGAAATAAATCACATTATGAGGCATAAAATACACATTTGAAATTTTAAAAGTCTAGAAATCATGCAAATATGCTCTCAGAGTACAGTGGAAGTGAATAGAAAAATTTTTAACTGGTGTGATTTAGGGTAAAGAATATTAACTTATCTCACATGATACCGGGATATGGGAAACAAAATGTATATTTTTAAATGTTTCAATTTGGCTTTTTATTCTTAATTCCTTTTTGAGATCTTCACATGAGTTATAGTGGCACAAATATAATTCATGGAGTTCAATTTTCCAAAAGCTTCCTTGAGACTAATCTTAATATTATGATTTATGTCATGTATCAAATACCTACTGAGACAAAAGCACTTTAACTTCTCATGAAACTCGTAAATTAGAGATACATATATAAAATTTACTTATAACAAGTAGAATATAAAATTGAATTGTCAATTAAAATGTTACCTTTTTAAAAATTATATATGAATATTAAATATACATAATTTTGGATGAAAATATTTTATAATTAATACTTTTCTAGTACAAATACCTTTGTACATCCCTAAATAAAATGGTTATAAAGAGAACATCCAAAATTGGAGAATTTTTAAATGAATTATTATTTTGACAATTATTAAAGGAAATTAAATTATTAATTTAATTTTCCATTTATTTTCCTTTATATTATACTTTTCACTTGTTGCATAAGTTCACATTATTTTTGAAATTTTTGGAGCTAAATTAGAGAGAAAACATTGTTTTAATTTAATTTAAAAGCCTTAGAACCTACATGCTTTGTTCTTTACCTCTTTTCCCACCCATCTATGGTGATGCCAGGTGATCTACTGATCTACTTCTAGCACTGTACATGAACATGAGTTAGATTTTGAAGTATTAACAAAAAAGATGTGAAGTCATTGGTAAAGGAGAGGGATGATATTCTATACAAGTTCAGGCACTGAGAGCTCCTCTAATACCTAATGTTTTGGTCCATAGCTAGTAAGTGAAAACGTAGAAGGCCTCTGATTACTCATTTTAATTATCCACCTTTCTTAGACAGTTGTGTGAAAAATCACAAAAAGAAAATTGTCATTCTTTTGCATTACTAAATATACATAGCACACCGAGATAAATTACAATATTAAAGTTTAAATGCATACAGCACTGAATATAATATGATGAATTGGGAATATTTTACCTTAATTTTCTATCTACTTTTTTGAATAACTTTTGTGTATTTCACATATGGTATCTTAAGAAGCAACTGTAGATTTACATTGAATGTATTTGTTGAAAGAACCCCTTATTAATATGACATTCAAGAGCACTAAAACTTTTCCTGGATTTGAAACCAGGTTCCATCATTTGCCAGCTTGATTACATCAAACATGTCTACTTTATATGAGAAACTCTAACCATGGCTATTATCACAACCATCATTACCATCATCTATTATTACTACTGTCACTTCTAAAAGTTCAGAGCATGCATCTATCTGGTATTACAGTTTTCTAAGCAATTGTATAGCAAATACGTAAGAATTACAAGTTATCTGGAATTACAATATTTGTAATAAAATGAGCCATGCACATAAACATTTAATAGAATATTAAATGCTAATATGCTGATGTTGGGGACATCTTAGACTAAGTAGACTCTTATAATCCGTCAATTAACTCTCATAGGTGAGCAACCATGAAGCCACCATACCCGAGTTTCCATGAGCTCATTTAGCAGGTATGATAAAGACAAGGCGTAGGATGACTAGAAAGGAACACTATTTTTTTTTGAGATGGAGTCTCACTCTGTCGCCCAGGCTGGAGTGCAGTGGAGCTGTCTCGGCTCACCGCAAGCTCCGCCTCCTGGGTTCACGCCTTTATCCTGCCTCAGCCTCCCGAGTAGCTGGGACTACAGCCGCCCGCCACCACGCGCGGCTCATGTTTGTATTTTTAGTAGAGACGAGGTTTTTCCTTGTTAGCCAGGATGGTCTCGATCTCCTGACCTCGTGATCCGCCCGCCTCGGCCTCCCAAAGTGCTGGGATTACAGGCGTGAGCCACCGCGCCAGGCCAGAAAGGAACAATTTTAAAGGGTAGAAATCGCCCAAACAAACCACAAAACTCAACGACAACTGTGTTGTTAAAAATTCTTCTTTGTAAAACAGAAAATAATCTACTTAAGGTTCTATAGAACCTAAGTTTCAACGCATGGAATCTGGAGTAAAATTTTCTTGAGTTCTAATCCCAGCTCCCTCTGCCTTGTCTACTGCATTAGCTTGGGCAAGAATTTCACCTCGGTAAGCTGCTTCATCATCTGTTTAATTTTAAAACCAAAGTATCTACATATTTGACACAGCCTACCACAGATAGATAAAAATTTTCATTTGTACTTCATGTAAAATGATTTTTTAAGTATTGCTATAGCCTATATTCTATGTGACCCAGATGTTGATATTTAATAAAATTGTAAGCAGGACCATCTATTAACAATAAATCTGAAGCAAAATTCTAGTAAAGATTTTTTTTAAAAGGATGGTTGTTGGAATTCAAAATTTGCTTATTCTAAATAATTTTTTCATAGATAAATTTAATTAAGTAGAAAGAGAGAAAGAGATGGGGGGAAAGAGAGATGAGATATTCTATAGTGTTAATGTAGCAATGTAAGTCCTTAGTATATTGAACCAAATAAGTTCCTTAATTCCACAAGAAAGATGTAAAGATGCACATCTGTATTTATCTTTAGAATAAGAAACTAAAGTTAACTGAAATTTACATCAAGAAAATAGATAACTTAATTTGGGGTTATGCATATAAGGACAATGCACAATGCACAACAATGAAAAGGACATTTAAATGGTCATCATATCTTTGGTTGAATCTCACAAACATTAAGTAAATCAGAATAATGAGTATCTACAATATGTTCACATTTACATATAAATCAATCACATGAAAAACAGTCTATCATTATTGAGGTTAAAATATTGGGATTTTTTGAAAATTTGGATGTATTACTGAATGAGGGTTGAGTCAAGAAAGACATTTGAGTCAAGAAAGACAAATTGCCCAGTTAAATTTTTTCGCTTGATTGTATGAAGGATTTAATTCATTAGCACAACTCAATTGTGCGTGTACTAGAAGACTAGACAGAGATAAAAGAAAATTAATGAACCAGAAAAAAGACACTGAAGTAAGGAGAGATAAAACAATAAAATATAAATATTTTAACAAACAGAGATGCAGTGGGAGCAAAACGTGTAATTGATGTATAACTGAAGTTTAACTAGAAAGACAGAAAACAGGAAAAAATAAAATCTTGAAGAAATAATGACAAAAATGTCCAAAATTGATGAAAGACTACAAGTCACGTGTTCAAGTTAAATAGAAAGAAAATTATACTCAGGTCCATCACTTTAAAATAGAAAAGACAAACTTACGGAGAATATCTTTTAAAAACTACCAAAATAGGTGAAGTTTACTGCTTTATGTAGTAGAAAGGCTAAGAGTAGGAATCATAAGAATAGTAACAGAAGTGAGA
The DNA here is from genome assembly GCF_028885655.2 of Pongo abelii. NCBI lineage: Eukaryota > Metazoa > Chordata > Mammalia > Primates > Hominidae > Pongo > Pongo abelii. The sequence goes on from NC_071989.2 coordinate 29,861,901, forward strand.
ATATAAAAAGAATTATATTTACTAAGAGAAAAGATATGCTGATCAGAATAAAAGACAATTAATACTAAGCTGACCTGCATTGAAGAATTCCTAAAGAGTGTTCAGCAGATGAACATAAACACAGAACAAACAATGGGCTTGCAGAAAGAAACAGAGAGGATTGGAACAGGCAAATACGAATGAATATAAATACAAATAATAATTGGCTCTATACAATGGCAGTAGTATAAATAAACTTTAAATGGCCTAGGACCCTTGCATTGTCTAGGAAACAAATGACTAACCTAAATATAAACCAGGGATTCAGGTTTTAATATCTATGGTAGCTGCTAAAACACTATACAAAGACCATATAGCTGCTAAGTTAATGTGGTTGAAAAAGAATAATAAACTTTGTTAATTAATACAAAATAAAAAAAGAAAATGTAAAAGACACAGGACAAATAGAAAACAAATAAATTTAAAGAATTGAATACAGATTATACAATGAGTTACATAAAATCTAAATAGATTACACATTCTAGTTAAAGACTGATGTCAAGTAAAAAGTAATATGTGGCTTACAAATATCATAAAAATATTGCCAAAATAAGACAGTATATAATGTATTTATCACCTATACATATATATCATTCAAATACTAAAAATGAGAAACTTGTGTACCTATAAAATAATCAACCACATTAGTCTAGTCAAGAAGTATTTCTAGAGAGAAAGAAAAACATTTAATACAATGACAACATCTTAAGATATAGCAACTCTAATGTTTTGTGCACATAAAATTTTGCATATTTAAATTTAAAAAATGGCAGAAGCCAAAAGATATGTAAACACATTTACAATTATAGTTGAATATTTTACAATGCCTCTCTGATAACTGATAAAACGGTTTAAAATGGTAACTATTCAAAAGATGTAAAAATGATTAATAAATTATTAAATAATTATACAAATGATGAAAAGATAGTAAAACTATAGAGAGATGCCCATATAGGTGTAAATAAAAGATACATGGTATGTATCATCAAATGTCAAAGGACTAAATGTATAGTGTATGTAGACTGACTACTTTAAAATTATCTAGAAATAATTAACAAAAAGTTTTAAAAATTTCTGAATATTTCCAAATTATACTGTACATTTCTAAACACATGTGTGAGATGATGTAACATAGCATGTAATTAGTATATGAATTTAAGAAACAGCATGGAAATATGACACTGGAAAATAGGCAGAATATAGCTATAGCTGTACTTTAAGGAAAACTGTTCAAGGACTTTATATGAAATAATGAAAAGTTAGAAAAATCAGTGATTTAAACATTCATCTGGAGTGATATGTATGTATATGAATGTATATATTTTATTTAATTTGGTTCATATGCTGAATTAGTGCAATTTATGGCTGCAAAACCAATCTTTTGTTTCTGAAATAAACTATGCTCTGCCTTGATGTGTTTTTTGTGGATTAAGCTTATGATGATGCAATATATCTGCATTTGTCTACATAAGAATGATCCAGGCCAGGTGTGGTGGCTGACACCTGTCATCTCAGCACTTTGGGAGGCCAAGGCAGGCAGATCACCTGAGGTGAGGAGTTCATGACCAGCCTGGCCAACATGGCAAAATCCCGTCTCTACTACAAATACAAAAATTAGCTGGGCATGGTGGTGGGAGCCTGTAATCACAGCTGCTTGGGAAGCTGATGCAGGAGAGTCGATTGAACCCAGGTGGCAGAGGTAGCAATGAGAAGAGATCATGCCACTGCACTCCAGCCTGGGTGACAGAGTGACACTCTCTCTCAGGAAAAAAAAAAAAGAATGATCAGTCTGCAATTTTCTTCTCTTTTCATAACCTCATCAAGTTCTGAAATCAATGTTATGAAGGATGCAAACATTTAAACAAAAAACTTGAAAAATCTCTTCCTCTTATCAAATTCTACCAAATCATTAAGAAGAAGAGAATATTCTGTCCAGAAATCTTTTCCAGGGTACAGACTAAAAATGGTGTAATTCCCACACCATTTTTAAAGCTGGAGTTTATGTCTAAAACATAAATGCCAAGTATTCAACAATGCATTAGTCAAAGGAATTTTGCAATATAAGGAAGATATATATATCAATGTAAGATGGGTTTAATTGCAGAAATTAAAAATTTTATTTAACTTTGGAATCCATCACATTCTACCACATGAAGAGAAAAATGTAGAAAATAGTTTGATAATTTCAGCATATGCAGAAAAAGGACAGTGTATATAATTCAAAATCAAGAGTTAAGAGTGTAACGTGTATTTGAGACTACTAAAGAAACAGCTCTACATTCAAGGCATGCAATAAAAGTAGAATATACTTTTGGTAAAAGATTGTAAGAAGCATGGTAATGTGGATTTCTTGCCTAAGTTTAGAGGGTTAAAGGATTTTATGTCAGATCTTGTTAAGATAAATTCTATGTGTGAACATACAGTTAAAGGAGTTTAATTCAATTTTTCCATATATTGATCACTGCAATAAAAAAAACAAGTTTTCTTAGAACACTAATCTTCTCTTTAACAAAAATTTAAAGGATTTTAAATGGTTAATAAAAATTTTACCTTATGATCAGACATAAAAATTGGGTATATTTGCCTATAAGGTTTTAATAAACACAGGGTTTAACATTAATAGTACACTAAGGTAAAAATGACATTTGGTTTATTTGGTGTAAAAATCACATGGGAAGCATTGTCAGATATGAAATGGTGTTTGGCTTTCTTTGAGTTGTATTTGTATAAATATGTTATTGGTATGCATTCCAAAATTATGGGAAACACCTATACTTCTAATATGACTTACTGCATGTTATAAATAACTATAATTGTTATGTAAAATTTTTGTGTGCCACAAAAGTAACAAAAATTTCCTAGTCAACTGTGGCTTTAACAGTGACTGCCCTAAGGCATTTTGTCATCCACCAATAATGATTGTCTTGTTTTGATCCACTTTAAAAGGTGGTTTATAATCAGCCATAGGACTCTAACAGGTGTTCTTGAATGCAGGCTTCTGATAACTTTGGATATTGTGACATTAGAATAGAGGAAAATCCTTCAGGACTCTCAGGAGAGCTGAAATGTTCATGAATATCAAGCAGAACAGGAGTTAACTGCATGGACTGAATAAATAAAATAATAAAATAAAAGACTGAATAATAAATAATAAAAGACTGAAGTAATTTTTTTGACTTTTTGCTTAAAACATTGCTGATCCTTTGTTTTGATTTTCAGAGTCAAGAAAACTTATTCTTTTGAGCTATTGACAGCTTTTAACAATTAAGTATCCTCTTGTGAACAAAAGTTGGAATATATTTGTTTCTCTCTTCCTGATTTATCCAGAATTTGGAAACTCTTTATGAGTATTCTTAACTTATGGCCATATTGTTATTTGCATAAGTGAAATAAGATTTTTTTTTTTTGGAACATGTCACAACTGGAGAAACTAGTTATTTTTATCAAGGCTTTACTGAAATGGTGTGCTTTTCTTTAAGGAATTAAACTTGACTTACAGAGTCAACAAAATTCCCTTAAGAAAACTGGCCTCATACTTGTCTACAAATGCCTTGTGCAGGGTTCTTGACTTTGGTAAGTAAAGAATGTCACTTTCTGAAAAGCTCAGGAGCTCCAAGTTGTCATGGGACCTCAAGAGGAGAGGAATTTACCTAACTCATAGGTATTTGAGGGTGGGTACAAAGCCATGGCTGGGATCATCTTTAAAAAAGTCTTATCTGAGAATCTTTCTATGCAACAAATTTCCATCAAAGTCAACTTAAAAATTCTATGTGAAAAATAATTATTCTTGCTGCATATTACACAAATAATAAAGCAAGTCGAACTTACCATGATTTGTCTTTGGTAAAAATGAAAGACTGGAGAGAGAAAAATTATGTTTCAAGAATTACGGTGCACTTGTTATTAAATTCTAGTCTCATCAGTTGTTTTTGAGGTTTCCTTTTCAAGCAGTTTAGAGTAACCCTGCTTATTTCTGTAAACTAATCAGTGATCTCTGGCTGCTGCTCAGAAGAAACTAGAGGGAAAGTAATGCAAAAATCTGTATCACTATTCTAATTCTGGACACATATTGGAATCAGTTAGCAATCCCCTATCAGCTTGGTTGCAATATTTGCCCAGTTCATGGAAAGCCTTCTTATTTATTTTACTTAGGATAATTTTACTTATTTTGCTTCAGTGTTGTGGAATATATTGCTGTTGTACTCTGCATCGGAATGCGGGATAAGCTTACTGAATGTTTCCTTAAATTGTACACTTATTAATCTTCCATATATCCAGTTTTGTCTGAATGTTTTCTTAAATTCTGCACTTATTAATCTTCCAGTTTTGTCAGAACTTGGAGTTATAAATGGCCCTCAGCATATTGATGCTTTCTGACTTAGCTCCCCTCTATCCTGAATACAAGGGAACTTCATAGTTAGGCAGAAATATCATCACCCTTATTCAGCCTAAAGAAGTCACAGAAGATGGATTTTTGTCTCTCTACAATCCTTAGGATGAAGGGTTCTCTTACAAAGAAAATAGGGGAAATTTTAGAGACTTTGGAACCAGAGCAACTCCATCTTGAACAGGGGCTAAGTAAAATAAGGCTGAAACGTACTGGGCTTCATTCTCAGAGGGCTAGACATTCTAAGTCACAGGATGAGATAGGAAGTCATCAAAAGATACAGGTCATAAAGACCCTGCTGGTAAAACAATTTGCAGTAAAGAAACTGGCTAAAACCTACAAAAATCAAGATGGCGACAAGAGTGACCACTAGTCATCCTCAATGCCATATTCCCACCAGCAGCACGAGAGTTTACAAATGCCACGGCAACATCAGGAAGTTACCCTATATTCTAAAAATGGGAGTAACCCTCAGTTCCTGGAATTGCCCACCCGTTTTCCAGAAAACTCACAAATAATCTACCCATTGCTTAGCATATAATCAAGAAACAGCCATAAAAATGGGCAACCAGCAGCCCTTTAAGCTGCTCTGCCTATGGAGTAGCCATTCTTTATTCCTTTATTTTCTAATAAACTTGCATGCACTTAAAAACTCAATTTATGATAATTCGTGTTACATTTAGGATAAAAAATTATATTTGAATACATTACTTTTTCAAAATACTATTGCAAATATTATACAGCCAATATAATACTTAATGGTGAAATATTAACAACTATTTTTCAAATGTGGAGAATAATATACGGATATAATTTAATCTCAACTGTATTCAACATTGTACTAAAGAGATTGATGTGAATCCAATCACACAATTAAAATTAATGAAATATATAAATATCAGAAAATAATTATAAATAAGTGTCACATTTACATGTATTCATTGTCCAAATTGATCTATAGATTGAAATCGATTTCAGTCAAAATTCTATCAGGTTTTTTGGAGAAATTTAAAAACTGTATATAAAATTTAAATGGAAACCCAGAATACCCATATTCATCACAATCGGGTGGAATAAGAACAAATAAGTCTTACATATTTCAAGACAAAGCTTGCAACATTAATTTGGTACTGGTTCAAGTAGAAGATAATCAGTAGAAGAGATTAAGGGGTCCATCAACAGAATTGATAACATTTCTTCCTAGAAAAATAATAAAATTGTCCTTTTAGTAAATGCTGCTAGGTAAACTGGACGTCTACTTAGAAACTGTATATAGATCAATTCTCCTGAAATTGTCCCAGGCAAAGAAAGAGGAAAAATATTCTAGATTATAACATAGAAGAGTATTTTGCTATCTCGTGCATAGTGAATATTTTGAAAACAGAATGGATAGTAAAAAAGAGTATTTCATCTTGTTATAATAAAGTTAGTTTTGCTCAATAAAATACAGTATTATGAGAGTAAATTTGTAAGCTCAGTATGGGAGAAGGCATTTGCAACATGTATAACCAGCAAAGCCTTAATATATAGTTTTTTAATCCTAAAAATCAATATAAAGACAATAATTTTTTAAATTAGAAGAACACACAATTTGAAGGGACACAGGTAAACAACCACTTAAATACATCAGAAAAATTAAACAAAGAAAAAACAAAGCAAGTAAACCAAAAAAACTGTCTTTTATTAAAGATGCCAATATTTTTCTGCAGTGAGAATTATTTCGGATTTTCCTTTTGTGACTCACCTGAATTTGATGTAAAATAATAAATATTTGTCATTACCCCAAAAAGTATTGTTATAAAAATGATTTTTTAAAAATGCTACATTTGTATTATCATTTTCCATGTAGTATGCTAAAGTATAAAGGCAAATTATCCTCAATATGTCTGTAGGAAAGATGTCCAAGGTTTTATTCACTTTTTTCTTCTCTACTTTTTTTTACTTGAACATATTTCAAAATCCTCAATATTATCTACAAAGGACTGAAGCTATCCCACCCTCGAGAGTGTTCTCACTGGCCTACACACCTTTCTTAATATGCACCTGCCAAAAGGTGCTACAATTTCTTTATCAAAATGGCCAGGTCCTGCTTTTCTCAAGATAATCCGCCTGATAATTTCCTTGCATAAAATCACTTGTATAACCTTTTATCTTGAGTTTTGAATCATACTGTTTCAGGACTTGAATTGTATACACTCATGACTCCAGAGTTTGCTTCATGATAATTATCACCATCATTATGACGTAGGTATCTGTACAGTTATTTGTTAAATGTTTGTGTTTTGGTACAAATCCTGAGTCCTTTTGCAACTATTTCAATTACATAAAAATGCAAATATTGATCCTTAGGATATTTTGGAAACTTTGGGCAAATTTCAGCTGGCCCCCAAAGCAAAAGAGCAAAATGATGCTGCAATTTCCTAGCTTGTTCCCTTTCTCCCATTAGCAGCCCTGGCAGAAACCTCTAACCCCTGAGCAAAGCCAATGATTAGTTTAGAAGACTGGATTTTACTGTCTAAGCCTCCTATTCCAGGGCAGAATGAGCACACGTCGTACCTGCACACATTCTTAGGTTTTCTGATTTGAAATATTAATAATTTGAAGCTAAAATAAAATTCTCCTTTACAAAATACATTTTCATCCTCATGAAAAATAGTATTTTTGAGTGCTAGTTACCTTGCTTTCCTTTAGAGCCAGGAGAATATAAAAAGTTTTAAAGACTGCATATATTAACTTATTTCCCGGTATATATAAAAATTTAGGAGTTTTATGTTAAACAGTTGCACATTATTTTACCACAAAATAAGACCCTCTGTTAAAAACTCCATCAGACTACCCAAAAATGTGTTCTCTCAGCATTAAAACTGATTTAACACATCAAGTTTATTATAAAAATACACTTTTTCTTGGATGATACTTGAGGCAAGCACTGGGCAAACTGTAAACTGCAAATATACGTATATACACATATACATAGAGTATATATAAGAATCAATGATCTGGTTGCTCATAAGACACTACTTATTTGAGGCACAGTGAAACAAGATTATAAATTATCAAACTAATTATATAATTGATAATTAAAATAAATAGAACTATGGAAATAATATAGAGTCCTTATATAATTAAATACAGAATTAAAAGCATATTGTATCATTCTTACATCATTGTGTATACATAAAAATGGTATTTGAATGTGACATTTATATACAAAATTTTAATAACTTACAGTGTCTTGCTCTTGTCATTGCAATACATGTTTAGAACATTTCTAATACTTTGAAAAAATTTCCCATGCCAACACCATGTCTCACCTACTAACCTACTTGTGTCTCTAAGTATTTCTCTTATTAAACATTTCTTATAATCAAATCATTTACAGTGTGATCTTTTTCATCTGGCCTCTTTCAATTTGCATAATATTTTTGAGGTTCATCCATTTTTGTTTATCCACTCTCAGTTGATGAACTATTTTGAATAATGTTGCCGTGAAACAGTAACTCATAAGAATACAGTTGAATAATGTTGTTGTGAACAATAACTCACAAGATTTCAGGTGATGTATGTTTCAATTTCTATTGAATAGATATTCAGGAGTGGATGAGATACATTTTGTTTAAGTGTTTAATCAATTATCACCCTTTTTCCAGATTTGCTTGACAACTTTGCATCTCTATCAGCAAGTGTAAGGTTTTTCATTCTTCCCAAAATTGAATATTGCCTGTCTCTTTAATTATTGCCATTTTAATGGGTGTGAAGTGGTATTTAACTGTAATTTTAATTTTAATTTAAATTTCTATAATGATTTAAAATATTGAGAATTTTTTTATATTGAGCATCATTTTATGTGCTTTTGGTCCTATTTGTGAATATTCATTGGAAAAATCAAAATGGTTTACCCATTTTAGTTGGTTTGTCTTTTTGCTATTGAGATGTAAGAGTTCTTTATATACTCTAGAAAAAAAAATCCCTGATGAGATATATGGACTTACAAACATTTTACCTCATATTTATAAGTCCTTCTTCATGTATTTTGAGGACACTTTGTTTGGTGCTTAACATATTGTTTTACAGGATTTTTAAAATGTTGCTTATATATTGTTTTACAGATTTTTTATAGATTGTTATCTGGTAGATTTATTATTTTTATCATTGTTATGTCTCTTTTTCTCAAGAATTTTTCTTTGTCTAAAATGTACATTATCAGGTATTATTGTAGTAATTCATTTTATTGCTTAAAGTTTGCATGATATATCTTTCTTCATCGTTTTACTTTCAACTTTTTTGTCTTTGAATTTGAGGTGAATTTTATATAAATAGGATATGGTTAGGCCATTTTAGAAGGTCACTTTATCAGCCTATGTTTTTTAATTGATTATATACGTAATTTTATTGAAGCAACTATTAATATGTTAGCACTGAAGTCTGCAATTGTATTACTTGTTTTTGCTGTTTCTTATTATTCTATTTCTTTTTTATTTGCCATCCTATGGATTACTGAAATTTTGGGAGGATTTCCTCTGTTTTTTTTTTAATAGTGTTTTTACTCGTAACTCTGACATGGTTTTTATGTTGTTTGCCTTTTATATTATAATACATATATGAAATTATAAAAGACTACTCATATCAATAATTTTACCACTTTGAGTGAATTGTGGAAGCCTCATTTCTCTTTAGGTAGAATATGGAGTTTAGAACAATGCTATTATATTTGTATAGTAGGAGTGAATCGTGCTTATAGATAAAATAATATGAAGGTGGGTCAATAGCCAAAATTATATCATACAGATATATGGGTATGAAAAATAAAGGTTTTATTATTATTATTATTACTAGATAGCCATTACACAGTCCAAAGTGCAGCATGCTTAGGTTGTGTTTCAGAGAGTTTATTCTGACAGTATTTCCATTCACGGATTAGAATTTGTCTGGAATGAACTCATAGAATGTAGTTAAACTACCATTTTAGCTGTGATGGTACAAAGCAAAGTAAAAAAAAATAATAATGCAAGGATGTCCAAAAAAAGGTATAAAATTAAAGTTATCAGAGTCTTTAGAAAGTTACACATATCTCAGTTAACTGCTTGAATGTCTGAAGCTAAAGAGTGATATATATTTAGGTTTGGGAGAAGAAGTAGAGATGAAGAGAACTTTATTTATGAAGTAATTATGGCTGAAATTACACAGTATTTGGAAATTGCTTTTGGTATTTCAGGAAAAAATATGTTCATGGGAGATTGTTTAAACAAAACTGCAAGCTATTCATATGCAGTCAAGATTAGAGACACTTATGTAATGATATATATGTACAATGTTGCTTCTTGAAAATAGGAAAACACCTAAATATCCACCAAAAATATCTGAATAAATAAATTATAGGTAATCCACAATTTATGCAATTATGTAGCATTTCAAATATGCATTAGAAAGAAATTAATAGTGGACAGATTGATGAAGAACTCATATAATTAGAGATATTATAGTTGTGCCAAAGTTTTAGAAAAAAATATTCGTAGAAAAACATACATGAGTCCACTGATGAGAAGAATTGAGAAGAAAAATTAACACTTATATTAGTTACAATGAAGGTGAATATTAGGGTGTATTAAGAGAGGATCTGTTGGAAAGACATTCAAAATCACACCAAATTATTTAAGTGCTGGAATTTTGGTAATTTTATGTAGTTTTTGTGTGTTTTAATATTTTCACATAAAATATTGCTAAAATATAAAAGACAGCATATTATTATAAAGTAACCTTCACTTTATGTGTTTGCAAATTATTATGTAAGAAAATATTAGCAAGACAGTATAAATTTAATATTTTCCAGGATATAAATAATTGACTTGTTTGTTTAATTCTAATGTTACGGTTCTTGATGAGAGCAATACAGTGATTATATGTATTTGTCTCTGTCCATGAAAAAGGGATTGGGAAACATAAAATTTAAATGATAGAAAATCAAATCCACAAATATTCTATTGTTTTGAATGCTGAATCTTGATTAGAAACATAAGTTATTTTATTAGAATGCTCATCACTTGCAGAAGAAAAGAAACAAAGCGTTTTTTGTGTAATTATGTTATAAATATAAACTCCATTGAGACAATCTAAGTGGATATCAGCAGAGAATACTAATGTAAAATAGGCACAATGGAATAAGAGAGGATCCTGGAATAATAAAAATGAAAAGGGGCTTGAATAATATATATGAAGAAGGGGCTGGTTTTCATTCATCTATGTGATTGCCTTGCTTAAATTTCTTCAAGTGAAGCCATTTGCTTTTTCCACTATAAGACCTTGAAGATGGGGTTACAACAATAAGAAAACATCCTACGGTGAGATCTGAGTATAATTTCTTCTGACCATATAACAGTCAATGTTAATTTCCTTATGCTTCTTCCGGCATTTAATCCAAATAGGACCTTCTGGCCGGGTGTGGTGGTTCACGTCTGTAATGCCAGAACTTTGGGAGGCCGAGGTGGGTGGATAGCTTAAGGTCAGGAGTTCAAGACCAGCCTGGCCAACATGGCAAAATCCTGTGTCTACCAAAACATACAAAAATTAGCCAGATGTGGTTGCGCATGACTATAATCCCAGCTACATGGGAGGCTGAGGTGGGAGAATTCCTTGAACCCGGGATGCGGAGTTGTGGTGGGCAGAGATCGCACCATTGCACTCTAGCCTGGGCAACAGAGCTAGGCTCCATCTAAAAAAAAAAAAAAAAAAAAAAAAAAGACCTTCTACTTTCTTAAACCATGTCAGCTTTTAATTCAACATATTGTAACTTGTTGACTTAATAATATTTGCTTAATAACCTGAGTCTTTTAAAGAATTATATTCTTAAAATATCTATAATCCAATTTTGGTACAGAATGTGTAGCAAATTTATTAATACTTAAAAGCCTTGTTTAAAGGTTTACTTGCCAAACCTGTGGTGAAAAGCCATGTTTTCTCTCCACCGGCCTTTAAACTCTGGCCAAAACCAGCCCCTAAGTGTAAGTCTTTCTTCCTTCCTAAATATCCTGAGCCAGACTTCTAATATCATCATTTCTGTTTCTTCAGGATAGTGTCAAATTGGAAATATGGCTCCCAAGAACCTAATATTAGCTTTGTTATTCCCACAGTTGATTGTCTGGTTATGTAAGGAAAGAAAGAAATTTCCCAATTATTCTATTTCAGAATAAGCTTTAATTCTCACTCTATAACCAATGTAGCCACAAAAGTTCTCAGGACAAGCCACTGTGGTTTAGCCAATAAGGTTGATCTCAATCCCTCAGTGCCATACAGAGATAGGAAGCCTTGTACTAAAAATTACTTGGAAGAGTTAGGTTACAGTTTGTTATTTTGAAAATACAGAGCAAAAACCTAAGAAAGTTTCTCCATCGTACCAATAACAAAGTATGGGTAGCTTACCATCATACTGCACCTAAACTTCACGTTGGTTCATCTGGCATCTGGGTGGTAACTTTGAGCCTGGGTTACAGGATATAACAACCCTCTTTTCCTTTAATGAGGTTCATTTTAGGAGGTATGCTTGAGGATGACCCTCGGTCTTCACTCTTGCCAAATGTTTCAACTGGACCATCTTAAATTGTTGGACAACATTCAGTAAATTTAAAATCCAACTGATGATTAGATTAGATGATTCTCTTCCCTGGAGGATCCTAGACCTTTATGAAAATGAACCTTTCCTTTTACAACCATCTTTGAGCTCTAAGAAGATAAGGTGTTTGAAGAATAACACATTTCTCCAAAACAGAAAGAATGTCTTGCAGAAAAAAACGTGAAACAAAGAATGACACTCAAGAAGTACGTCAAGACAAAAAAAAAAAATCCCCTGTTGAATGGATACCAATTTCTTCTTATACATAGATGACCGAGTAGTTCTTCCAATTAGTCCTCACTTAAGTAAAGGAGTATCTGAGCCATTATGAATTTCCCTTTCCACCTATACAGAGAAAGTTGCTTTGAACTTTTCCTACTGAACAATCATAAAAATACATGCACACATACATAGATGTGTATGTACATACATATAATAAATACATGCATATCCCCTACTTTTGAGGCTTCCTTATATAAACACATTCAATAGTATTCATAGCTCTCAGAATAAAGGAATCCAAGAGAAGTGCACAAATTATATTTTTCATTCTGAAAAGAAACTACCACATATCGAAATTCTGAGGAAGATGATATTTTGGAAAGAACTTACAAAACCCAATATATACAGTTGATCCTTGAACAAATGCAGCATTTAGAGGCACCAACCCTCTGCACAGTTGAAAATTTGCATATACCATTGACTCCCCCAAAACTTAACTATTAATAATCTACTGTTGACCAGAAGCCTTAGGAATAACATAAATGATTGATTAAGACATATTTTGTATGTCCTATGTATTATACCCTGTGTTCTTACAATAAAGTAAGCTAGAGAAAAAAAGGTGTTACTGAGAAAATCATAAGGAAGAGAAAATATACTTACTATTCATTAAATGGAAGTGGATCATCACAAAGGTCTTCATCCTTGCCATTTTCGTGTTGCATAAGCTGAGGAGGAGGAAGAGAAGGAGTAGTTTTGTTGTCTCAGAAACAGCAAAAAAAGAAGAGGTGGAGGAGGTGAAAGGGGAAGCAGGAGAAGCAGGCACACTCAATGTAACTTTTATGTTTTAAGAACATCTGTGTATCAATGGACCCACACATTTAAACCCATGTGGTTCAAGGGACAACTGTATATATAAATTTTACTGATGTAAAACTGCATAAATGTGTGCAGAGCAAACAAGATAAGTGTGTGAAAAATTATGGTACCAGGACAAAGTAATTATTTTTATCTTATAGGTTTCTACCATCCAAATTCAGTCTTTCTTAAATTATATTGATAGATGGACTGAAAAATGAATAATTTTAGTCTTTGTCAGAGAATGTATTGATTAATTTCCAAGAAAGGTAAATATAGTATACTGAAACTATTACTACCATTAATAATCAAAATATATTACATTTGGAAAAAATATTCAAAATCTTTTTGAATGAAAAATATTTTATTAAAAAAAATAATATGGTCACACTATGGCCAGGCGCAGTGGCTCACGTTTGTAATCCCATCACTTTGGGAGGCCAAGGCGGGCGGATCACGAGGTCAGGAGATCGAGAACATCCTGGCTAACACGGTGAAACCCCGTCTCTACTAAAAATACAGAAAATTAGCCGGTCGTGGTGGCCGGCGCCTGTAGTCCCAGCTACTAGGAAGGCTGAGGCAGGAGAATGGCGTGAACCCGGGAGGCGGAGCTTGCAGTGAGCCGAGATCGTGCTGCTGCACTCCAGCCTGGGTGATAGAGCGAGACTCCGTCTCAAAAATAAATAAATAAATAAATGAGTAAATAAATCATATGGTCACACTAATTGCAAGTACAATATGAACCAAAATATTAATTTATTGCTTTTAACTGCCAGCATCAAATTGATATACCATAAAATAGTTATAATTACTCATAGACCTGGAAGTAATATCTTTTATATGCCTTATACTAGTAAGGCTTTAATATTAGATCTATTTTATATGAACTTACCATTTTCTGCATTAGTATAAGAATTTACTTAATATCAGAAAATTTTTGACAATCTAGAGGGGTCAAAGTAGAGTGATAAAAAGAGGTAGAAAATGAAAGAAAAAGAAAAGTTCTTGTCTATCTATGAATATATGATGATAATAATATTCTAGATTCAGTATTCATCTTGAAATGCATTGTTATATTTTAAGGATATATTAATTATACTCCTTTTTCTCCAGGTTGTTAACACCATTGTATAATTCAAAGTTACAATGATAAATTATAAAAAAATAGTTATTTACCTGCTTATTTAAAAATAATATTTACTTTTTCATGTGAAATAACATTACAGCATTATCATTATCAAGGAAATAATCTATAATTCTATCACACTAATACAAGTACTGTAACACAGGCATGCATGCATAAAAATGTTTTGGGCAACAACTGACCAGATATATGACAATGGTTCCATAAGATTATAATATTATATTTTCCTTGTAGCTTCTATGTACCTTCTATGTGTTTAGATATGTTTGAATACACAAATACTTACCAGTGTGTTACAGTTGCCTACCCTATTCAGTAACATAGTGTACAAGTTTATAGCCGAGGATCAACAGGCTATACCATATAGGCCAGGTATTATCACTGGCTATACTCTCTAGGTTTGTGTAAGTATGTTCTGTTATGTTCACAAAAGAACAAAGTTGCCTAATGGTACATTTCTCAGTTAAATGACATATGACTGTAATAATGTTGTACTCTCATTTCATATAAATGCATGCACATTTTAGTTAAGGAAGGCTGACACTCCCAAGTGTTAGAGAAGATGTGAAACGGCTGAAACTCTTTTCCAGTCTTCTACCAGTAATGGATGTATAAGATGATACAAACACTTTTTTCTATTTTCAACACTGAATTATGCATACGTAAGGTGTACAACATGGTGTTTTGATATATGTATATATGGATAGTTAAATGGTTACTATAGTAAAGCAAATTAACATATATCTTATCCTACAGAGTCACTAACATTTTATTTTTTTGTGTGGCAAGAGCATAAAATCTACTCTTAGAAAAACTCCTGAGTTCAGTAAATTATTATTAACTTTAGTCCTTATGCTGTACATTAGGTCTCTAGACTTATTTATGCTATATATGCTTCGTCTCCATTGACCTAAATCTCCTCCTTCCCATTTTCTCCCACCCAGTCTTGGTGCCCCTGGTAACACTACTGTTTTATTTTCTAACTTTGCATATTCATTTTTTTTAGATTCCACATAAAAGTGAAATTATGCTGTATTTTTTTTTTTCCTGTGCCTATCTTATTTAACTTATCATAATGTCTTCAGGTTCATCTGTGTTGTGGTAAATGGCAGAATCTCCTTTGTTTTTTTTTTTGTTTGTTTTTTTTTTTTTGAGACAGAGTATCCCTCTCTCATCCAGGCTGGAGTTCAATGGTGCAATCTCTGCTCTCTGCAATCTCTGCCTCCCGTGTTCAAGTGATTCTCCTGCCTCAGCCTCCTGAGTAGCTGGGATTACAGGTGCACACCATCATCACACCTGGCTAATTTTTTTTCTTATTTTTAGTAGAGACAGGGTTTCACCATGTTGGTCAGGCTGGTCTCCAGCTCCTGACCTCATGATCCACCGGCCTTGGCCTCCCAAAGTGCTGGGATTACAGGCGTGAGCCTGTCTTAGGTTTTGTGGTGATAAACTGAACGTGAGAGTGCAGGTATTTTTATGTGGTAATGATTTCTTTTCCT
Source organism: Pongo abelii (assembly GCF_028885655.2). Classification (NCBI taxonomy): domain Eukaryota; kingdom Metazoa; phylum Chordata; class Mammalia; order Primates; family Hominidae; genus Pongo; species Pongo abelii. The sequence continues at coordinate 29,877,656 of NC_071989.2, forward strand.
TAGGGTATAGACCAAGAAAATGGATTACTTGGTCATATAATACTTATATTTTTCCTTTCTTTCAAAATTTCCATACTGTTTCCACAGCAGCGATACCAATCTACATCCCCACCAGCAGTGCACAAGAGCCCCCTTTTCTCCACACCCTCACCAACATTTATTTCTCATATTTTTTATAATAGTCATCCTAAAAAGTGTGAGGTGATATGTCATTGAGATTTTGATTTGCATTTCTCTGATGATCAGTTCTGTTGAAAAGTTTTCATATACCTATTGGCCATTTTTACAACTTATTGGGAGGAATGTTTACTCAAGTTCTTTGCCTATTTGACTTCTGTTAAATATTTATGTATTTTGAATATTAACCCTTATCAGATAAAAGGTTTGTGAATATTTTCTCTCATTCTGTAGGCTGCCTTTTCATTTTATTGGTTGCTTTCTTGACTGTGAAGAAGATTTTATCTTAGGGTGGTGCCATTTACTTATTTTTGCTTTTGTAGCCTGTGTTTTTGGAAATTATATTTTGCAGCTTGTAACAAAGTTAAGCACATACCTTTTATTTGTGTTCACCCAGATATTGAAGTGCAATTACATATGCATGAATGCTTGATCAACATTCGTCCTCATAAAATGTTATTCTCAGTTACTTTAACTCAGTTAGCCATATTGATACTGACTGATTCTGGAACCTTGTATTTGTGTCATAACTGTTGAAGTTAGTTTCCACTAATATTATATCTTTAGTAAAAAAATCCAGATTAAAAATCGAAGGTGGAAACCAAAATGCAATATAAAGGAAATCTGAGGGAGAATGAGCGAGATGGAAACAAAGGTATTCATAATTGACTACATGAATAAAATTACAATTATGACAAGCATCAATAGAGCACTTGAACAAGAAAATAGAGGGTTTTGCATAGAGTGTAGCAGATTTTCATAACTTCTATTATTTTCAACAATATTAACTTGGAAATTTTTTGTATATTTGTTTAAAGTTTAGCCATTAAATATTTATTGATAACATACATAAAATATTTTTTAAGGAGACAGCTTTTAAATTTATTTCACAATGGTATTTTTGTTTCTAAAAATTAAACTAAGAAATACACTGTAACAAGAAAAAATACCCCGAACATTTTCCCCATACACACACTCACTCACACACACCCCCCCCCCCCACACGCACATACACATTGAAGGTCTTACAAAAAGTCATACATTTCAGACAATGGAACAAGTCACAATGTGCCGTAAGAGGAAGAGGTAAGCTCATGTCCTGCTGGGTTAATCAGAGACCTATTCTTACAAAAGGAACTCAAAAGTTGAGCTTTGGAGAATCAGTCAATAGGATTTTGAAAGCTAAGGAAGAAAATAAACGACAATAACAGGTACTCTCAATAGTGTGATAAGGAACATGGGGCGATATCTCCAGGAAATTAAAATAGTTCAATCTGTTTGGAGGTTTGAATGCATGCAGTACTGGCTGCCTCCACTTGTCGTCAGTATTGACAGCTTTCACAGTACAGTTATGACAAGGATCAATAGAGCCCTTGTTGAAAAAGTAAGTATGTGGAGGGGTTTGTGTAGTGTGTAACAGATTTCTTAGGCATCACAATCAAAGAGACCAGAACATCAATACAAACAAATAAAAAAACCCTTTCCCAAGATATTAATTTCCATAAAATATATTTTCTCTAAGCACACTGTGGGCCTTTGTTCTTCCCTTTATTAATTTCCCTTCTGGAGGAATAGAATAACTAATTATTAAGTTTGGAAAGAAAAGCTGGGCATTCAATGCACATCTTCACCATTTATTTAACCTCTCTTGGTAGTTGTTGTTTAGTAAAAAATCCAGATTAAAAATAGAATGAAAAATAGAATGAACCTCAGAATGAACCAGTTAGCTGCTCTCTAATGACTGTCTTAGAAGTACAGGCCTCTTGCCTATAAGTTGAGAGTAAGTCAGTCTTATTCCGTGATTTTATTCTAAATTCATAGTTCCAAATTACATAAAGCCATTCAGAATCTTATTTCATAATTTTTTGCAAAATTGTAATGTTAACCCTTCAAATCTCTCCCAAATTACATTATCATCTATACCTGCGTGTTTAACAAATCCCTTAACTCACGATGGTTGCCCTACATTTCTCATGTTCTTAACATTTGTTTGAAATTCCTTCCCTGTATGAAGAGTGATGTGCCCATCTACACATACCCGATGTTACCCATGAAACATATTTCCAATATCCAGCCTGCCAAGATATGGTTTCCTTTGTATTTCTTATTTACGCTACAAATCCTGACATTTGCTGTCAAATAATTGTACCTTTTAATGAAATCAATAATACCTTTTTTCTCTCTCCTAAACTGGTGAAAAATATTCTTAAGCTACATTACATGTAATGCCATATTTGTGAAAATAAGTTCATAGGAAATATTTGTATTAATCTTTTCTTGCATTGCTATAAAAAAATACCCGAGACTGGGTAATTTATAAATGAAAGAGGTTTAATTTGCTGACAGTTCTGCAGGCTTTACAGGAAGTATAGTGATGGCCTCTGCTTGGCTTCTAGGGAGGCCTCAGTGTGCTTTAAATTATGGCAGAAAATGAAAGAAGAGCAGGCCAGGTTACACGGCGAAAGCAAGAGAAGGCATGAGAGAGAGAGAAAGAGAAAGAGAAAGATGGAGAGGATGTGCCACACACTTTGAGACCACTAGGTCTCCTGTGAACTTAGAGAAAGTGGTCAATTATCACCAAGGAGATGACCAAATACAATCATGAAGGTTCTGCCTCCATGATCCAAACATCTCCCACCAGGACACACCTTCAACAATGGGGATTAAATTTCTTCATGAGAATAGCATAGGTGCAAATATCTAAACTATATCAATATTGACTAATGTATTGATTAAACAAGAAGTTTGCAGCCATATGCAGGTTTTCTCTTCCGATTTCCACCAGGGAATCATAAGAAAGTTTAGGGGCAGATGAAGAGACAGAGAAAGCACTCCTTGTGGTGAAGGACTGGGCGATAAGAATGGTTGCCACTGGTGAAAAGCGGAGCTCTTCTTGGCTTGTTTTTTTTCAGGTAGAGCAAAAGTCTTAAGCTGTAAGAGAATGGTCAGTAAAAATATTGGTTTCAGGGCAACAATGGTAAGGCTGAAAGGAGCAAATAAAACGAAACAAAAATACCTCCAAAACTGGAATATGAGTAGAATACCATCTTGGGCTCTACTATCAGAGGTCTTCTACTATTGGGAGTAGAGTAAGATCACTAATAATGCCTGAACCCTGAGATTCAAGGACACAAGTCCTGCCTAAAACAAAGATGGAAATACGAAAATAAAAATATCCCTGCCATTACTACAAGACTGGACAGCAGCTAGCCTTAAATATTATAACAGCATTCTACAAACAGGAGATTTAAAAAGAGTGTAGAGACATTTCATGTTGTGAAAGGGCGGGGGAAAATTCTAAAGTTGGGGTTGGATCAGGCTTACCATCATAAGCAGAAGGCAATGGATAAGAATTAGAAACAAATGGAGGACCGAAGGTAGCCAGAACAATGTAAAACAATAACAAAAGGGATAAAATGAAATCAGCTCAAGAGGTGATTAGATCGATTCAACTGCCCATAGTGGAGACCTAGGTTAGGAAGAGGCAGGCCCATTTCCAGGCATAATTACATTTATCTGCAATTTCTACTCTCCACACCATGTGCAGCCTTTAACCAAGATTTTTGAGACATACACACACAACAAGGAAATATAAGCCATTATTGAGAAAAAGTAATCAACAGATGAGACTCAGCCAAAGACCACATGTTGGCACAATATTGCAGGGAGCTTAGAAAAAAACTGTGAGAAATATCATAAAGGTAAACAGAGGTGACAAATGCCTTTGGTGGAAAGTAAACCCATCAGAGCCAATGACAGATACAGTGAACTTGATGATAGAATAATGAAGTAGGGGGAAGAAGGAACAGAGTGCCCAAGAATTGTGGAGCAGCATTAAATGGCTACGATACTTCAATTAAAATCCCAGAATGAGAATTTAGAAACAAAAAAAAATGAAGAAATAATGCTGAGAATACTATAAATATTATACATATTTCCAAGGAAATATTTTTATACATAGTATAAATGATAATCTTTATAAACACTATAAAGATTTCCAAGGAATATTATAAATATTACAAATATAGAAATGCTATAAATATAATTTTAGAAATATTATAAATATTTATGATATTCAGAATGTCATAAATATTTCCAAGAACTATTATGAATCTATCCTATGGACATACATCATCATATTTAAACTGCTAAAGAGCAAAGATAAAGAGAAAATCCCAAAGGCAACCAGAGAATAAGACACATTCCATACAAAAGGAGGAAAAAAACTTCAGAATTATTATAGAGAACTGTCACCAGAAACTATGCAAATCAGAAGAAAAACAAAAGCTCAACTTAGAATTTTATACGTAATGAAAATATCTCATAAAATTAACAGGAAAAAAGCTTAGGTAAACAGAAAATGAAGAATTCATTAGAGGGTAACTATATTAAAGCAAATATTAAAAGATGTTCAGAGACACTGCATGTGAGCATAGACATATCTTTGGATCTTCATAAGTAGATGATGATTTCTAGAAATAATTAAAAAGAAGATAAAACAGATGTTTAGTAGCTCTAAACTATAACTGGCTGTATAATAAATAATTGGCCTTAAATACTTTTTGATGTATTACATATTATTTATACTGCATTATGGTTTACAGTATATATAAAATCAAAGCTGGCAGTTAATTATCAATCAGAACTAAATCATAACTATATTTTGTAATTAATTCCATGTCAATATAAATAGTTTCCTGGACCAGGACTGGTGGCACATGCCTGTAATTCCTGTAAGTCAAAAGGCTGAGGCAGGAGGATTGCTTGAGGCCAGGAGTTTGGGACCAGCCAAGACCCCTGAATGTTAAAAGAAAAAAAAAATAGCTAGGTACGGTGGCATGTGCCTGTAGTTCCAGCTACTGGGGAGGCTGAGGTGGTAGGATTGCTTGAGCCCAGGAATTAAAGGCTACAGTAAGCTATGATCATGCAACTTCACTCCAGCCTAGGCGGCAGAGAGAGACAGTGTCTCTCAAATATATGTAATAGTTTTCTTACTACATTTTTGTTTCCAGTGTTATTTGTTCTGTACTATCTGCAGCCATTTACCTAAACTTATATTTAGTTTGATTTTTTTTTTGGCCAAAACATAATGAAATGAATGAATCATATGATAAATAGTATATTTTAAGATACATTTTTAGGAATTGTATTGCTATAATAAAGGACATGTGTAACTTCAGATTTTGAAAATAATTGTCAAATTGTCATTTCCAGAATTTGGGACAATTATATTTTTAGCAATATATAAATATCCGTCATTCCCCACTCTCTTGCTAACACAATGTGCTATGTGTTTTTACAATGATTGATAATTAAATAATTAGCATTCTGACAGGTGAAAAAATGATCTGAATATACATGTGATTTTATGCTGAACTCATAATTAACTACTCAAAATTTACCTTTTGTAGTCTCTCCACAATCAAGCTGTGTGTCATGCTCTACTGAGCTCTCTTACAAAACTATTATGAAGCCACAAACCCAGCTAAGAATCATTGTTTAACTGTAATTAACAGATTTTAATGTTTTAGTTTGAATTCATTTATTATAACAAGTACACAGGAATAAAAGTCACAATAATTGTTTTGAGAGTAAAAGTAATTATTTTGCTCCGGTGAAGGTGATACATTCTTACTTTCTTATAGGTGCATTTAAGAAGGCTTCTGTTTTTGATTTTCAGCAGTTTTGTTATTTTTGGTTGTGTACATTTTTTGTTTTATATTTTCTAATTATTTCTCGAAATTATCAATATTGTGTTTTAATTCCTTGAATATTTTAAGCCATTTTATTTCTAGGTATTTACTGAAGAGAAATAAAATCACATGCCTATGAAAAGATAAATGTTTATAGCAGCTTTTTCTTTGTAACAGGCAAAAACTGGAAACAACCCAAATGGCCATCAGGGAATAAATGAATAAACAAGTTTTGGAATATCTATACAGTGGAATATTAATCAACAATACAAAATAACAGACTATTGATACCTGCGATACTGTTGACCAATCTAAAAATAATTATGTTGAAATTTAAAAGCCAGGCAAATAAGGGTACACACTGTTAAGTTTCTAATTATATAAAGTTCAGGAAATTTTTTTAGTGTGGGTTGGAGGGATTACAAAATGACATTAGGAGATATTTGGGGTGTGATAGTTATGTCAATTTTCTTGAATGTGGCTATGGTTCTACGAGTATCTACCTATGTCAGAAATCCTCAGATTATACACTTAACACATCTAAAGTCTTTTTGTGTATCAGTTTATTTCAAAACATATGGTAAACTTTAAGAAAATAAAAGTGTCTGAACTATTGGTATGCAATATTGAGATTTTAAATGCTAATTTTAGAAATAATGTCTGATACTTGAAAATTCTACATGTTTTATAGTAAAATGTTATTTTGCTAGTTCTTTTTAACAAATGTCTATTTTACGTATTGTAGTTTCTATTTTGTATTGAGGATCAGTGAACCTTCAAAAAGTAAAGATTCATATTTTTAAAATGTGAATATATTTCAGAAAGAGATATAAAACATATGGCTCATTTATTCTTTAATAATAGGATCAGATCAGCAAATACCACCTATTTTTTTAACCAAATAGAAAAAAATAATGAAGGCTCATTTCATTGAATACTATGGCCAATTATGTGGAAAGAACATAATTTAGAAAGCTGTAAACTAGAGAGAAATACAGTTAAAAGGGGAGGGAAAAGAGTTATGGTAGTAAAAATGGATACAAAATAAGAGCTGGACTTCAAATGTGTATAGGAACACATCCATGCACATGCACAGAGAAAATAATATACAGAATCGGAGAGATACACAATGCCTCACCAATGTATGTAAATAACATAGAAAGATATTTGATCCTTCCTCTGTTACCCCTTAAGACACTGGAGCTAAACATTTTTAAAGCCATATTTTGTTATCACAACTGCAGGTATGCGGATTACTGCTGAAATTATTTTTCCTGGGAGCCACAGAGACTTTCCTCTCCATATGTCTATGTTGTTTTGCAAACAGCAAGTTGGCATTTAAGCTAAACTTTAGGGGATTTAACATTTAATTGTTATACAAAGAATAAACATTATGGTTTGAAATATTACAAATCTCAGATTGTCTCCATATAGCACTGCTTTTATTCTAATTTTTTTGTATGTACATGCATGTACATATGATGATTGTATTTAATTTTTGGTTTCAGAAGCAAATAAAGTTTAAAAATATCAGTGCTAGAAAAGAAAGAAACTTTAAAGTTTACCTAATTTAACTGGGGCTACAAGAGTCGTTTTTTAAATGTTTTTATGTATGTGGGTTTTTTCTTTATTATATGTGTTTTACTGATATATAATAAAATTTTGACCAAATCTCAGATCTACTGAACCACAATTATTTCTTCTGTATTAGACTTCCATAGATTCATCCATTCTCTCCTTCTTTCACTCTACTTCTTTGAGAGTTAGGTTATGGAACTTTTCTACCTAATGTTGATGACACTAGAAATCAGAAATGTTCATGACACTTCATATAGTCTCCAATCTGTATTTTAAATAATATTGTAATACTAAAGGGAAAATTAGTACCGATGACTTTTATTAGGTTACTCCCTAAAACATTATATTTAAAGATTTTCTTGGAAGCAAGAGCTTGTAATACTCTTTCTTCTTTCGCTAAAGTCCTCTCTCAATTGACTGATAGACTTCATTTAAACTCAAATAAAGTGTCCTCTCCTCTACAAGTTATTTTTGCTATCAAGTTAATATAAAAATAAATACGTTCATTTTTGTGCCTTTATTCTGATCCCAATAGGTCTTATATTACTAGGGCCTGTGTCTCTGACTGATTATACCATGGATTTTTTCAGAGCGGGAGTTGTCAACATGCTTCCTATCACATGGGCAAGGAGAAAGTATTAGTGAGAGAATGAGTGAATGAATAAATGAATGAATAAATAAAATTCTCTCGTCTTTTACACTGTTTTTTTTTGCAAAAAATATACAATGTTGTTCTTATAAGTTTGTTTTACCTAAAACAGTTATGAATCACTGCATCTCAAACATAAAACATTAAATTTTACAAAATTGATATCAGAAAAAAATTACTTTGCTAAATAATTTTTTTCAAGTGAAATTTTGAGATGATTTTGTAATTTGCTTTTATATATGTTTATATTCAGATGTTCTGTTAAATTTGTTCTTTTTTTTGTTTTTCTGAGATGGAGTCTCGCTCTGTCCCCCAGGCTGGAGTGCAGTGACGCGATCTCGGCTCACTGCAAGCTCCGCCTCCCGGGTTTCTGCCATTCTCCTGCCTCAGCCTCCCGAGTAGCTGGGACTACAGGCGCCCACCACCGCACCTGGCTAATTTTTTGTATTTTTAGTAGAGACGGGGTTTCACTGTGGTCTCGATCCCTAACCTCAGGATCTGCCTGCCTCGGCCTCCCAAAGTGCTGGGATTACAGGCGTAAGCCACTGCACCCGGCCTAAACTTGTTCATTTTTAATGTCAAGATTTAGAAATCGTGTTTTTAATGAATGTTTTGAATAGACCAATGGATAATTTGGCCTTTTTTCTCCACGGCCTAAATCCCAATTGAAAAAATGCATACATGTTTGGATATATGTGTATGTCTTTGTGTGGATGGTGTATGTATGTTTATATGTATGTGTATATTTTTGCACTCACATGTATATGCATGTATACATCAGTAATATATTGCATTTTGCATATATTGTATTTACATCTTCTATTTCATAGTTATGCCATATACTGTAATATGACTTATTTACATTTTCTATTTCATATTTATATTATATATTTTAATATAAAACATTAAAGTTTGAACTATATATTATATTATATTATACTACATTATATTTAGAGGCATATACATATATACAAAATTCAAACAGATTAGAGAATATGGAGTATAATAACAAATATTTCTAACTATTGTAACAATGTTAACATTCTTTTGTTATATATTGTTATTATAGAATATTTTAATATAACTGATTTCTTGAGAGTCTTCAAATAATTAGAAGGTATATTTCCTTCACTATTGGTAGGCTGGTTGCTATACATCTAATCTATGTTTTATATCTTAAGAAAGAACTTAACATAATCTAGAGGTTATAAAGTACGGTGAATAAATACAATTTTTAAGTATACTCTGATGAAAGAGAAATCCTAAGCTTTATATCAAGGTCCTTAATTCTAAATTGATTTAGGAATTATACTTTAATTTTCCTATTGATAAGACTAGATATTAATGGCCATTAACTGCTATTCTAAGTGGATATATAATTCTTATCTCACTCGGGAAACCTTAAATTTTTAGGGTAAATCTCGGCAAGAATTGTGCAGTAAGTACAAAACATTTTCAAACTTTTAAGCTGGAGTCTTAATATTAGGTATGGATGTATACATCAGGAGTTCTATTCCAGCAGCATGGCTCCTGGTAGGGGTCATTAGTCAGCTCTGGATTAGAGTCTTCATTAGGCTTCACCTCTGCCACATGTGTATTTAAACCTATCAATGCAGGATGTCAATTTAATAAGAATTAAGATGATTCCAATCTGCATTGATAAGATAAACACCCTTAAAATACTTCAAGTATTTTCTCAATATATTTTAAATATAATAGATTTTTAAATATAATTTTAAACTCATATGCACTTTACTGCATATGAGTCCATTTACTGAAGTAGTTCCATGGAAATTTTTAAGGACCCAAATGTAGAAGGACTATAAATGGTTTTGATAACATAGCTGATTAAAAGAACAATGGCTAGGAGAAAAATTCTAGAAATAGTACTTAGTAGAGAATAAGTATAATAATTCCATGAAAATCTCCTGAATATAAAATTGCATAATTTACTAGAGAGAGTAATATAGTAAAATGTCAGATTCTTCTTTTACCAAAGACAGATTCATTATTTTTCAAAGATTAGATTCTACCACCTTGAAAAAAAAAGTATACAAACACACACACACACTCAAACACACACACACACACCTTTCATGTGAGTATAAATCCTATTTTTAGAATGACATTTAAGAGAGCTTGATTTTTATCAACAAAATTGAAGTTGATGCTAAATTCATGGGTACTTTCATAAAGTGTAAAGATTTGTAAAGATTTGTAAAATATTCTATTCCCCCAAATGATTATTTCAATCTCTATTTGCCTTACTTTTATATGGGCAACTTTATTATCAAAATGTAAATTTGATGTTAAGAACACTGACATATGTATAAATTATGCAATACAACAAAAATTAAATGAGAATGGATATTAAAGAACTCAGATATATTTTATATATTATCTTACCATAATTTAAATTATTGCATAACTTATTTGTATTGATTAATAGATAAATATATGTAATATATAAATATACAAAGTAATTATATAATGGTTTATATTATGGATTATATATAGTTTATATATATTATATATTCTTAGCTATATTATAGCTATGTTATAGCTAAGAATATATAACATAATACATATTTAATATACATATGAAAGAAATAAAGATGATTAAAGATTCCAAACACAACAATTAGATTACAGTCATGTGGCACACAACGATATTTTGGTCAATGAGGGAATGTATACATGATGGTGGTCTCATGGGTTTACTCCATATTTGTACTGTGTTTTTGTAGATGTAGATATATTTAGATACACCAATACTTACCATTGTATTACTGTTGTGTACAGTATTCTGTAAAGTAACATTCTATACAGGTTTGAAGCTTAGGAGCAATAGGTAATACAATACAGCCTAGGTGTGTAGTTGGCTATACCATTTAGGTTGGCGTAAGTACATTCTGTAATGTTTGCACAATGACAAAAATCACCGAATGACACATTTCTCAGAATGTATTCCTGTCACTAAGGGAGGCATGACTGTGTCTTGTTTGGTTAAAGATAAAAAGGCCACACCCACCTATAAAAGAATTTAATGTTATAAACTCTGAATTGGCTTAAGTGAAAGCGTGTATGGATTGTGATGCCTGTATCAAAGTGGAAAATTATGTTCACTTCACATCATTCAAATTACATGTTTGCAAAAGCACTGTGTGGGGGTCAGGCGAAGGGAAAATGTGCAGTTTTGGTTTTGGCTGAAGAGTTTTAGTACCTCTACTTTAGTACCAATGATTTTAATACAGCTACAACAGAGCACTATATGGGACAATGAAACCAAACAATTATATCATTACCCATTTATCTAAAGAGTCAAACTTATGAATTATTACTTTTACTTGCTTATTCAATATTGGATTTGCTGAAACATGTCACCATCTACATTTGTCCATATAAATAAAATGATACTAGGCATTTAAAAAGAAAAAAGTTCCCTGAAAAAGCTCTTTATAGCTTGGAGGATATCTGTGAAGTCTGATGAGAGCAGAGCCAATTCATAAATGAGTTATCATCTATAAGCAACACCATATAAACTGTGCTGCACTTGCACGGTTTAAGCAGAAGGGCAATTTTCTCAATAATGTCTCTCCACTAACTTTGGAACTTGCATGAAGATATGTGAGTTTCTCTATCCCATTGCAACTCAAAAAGTAGAAAGCTGATCAGCAGTTTTGGTATCATCTGTGAGCTTTAGAAAAGCAGAACCTCAGAATTCATTCCAGATCTCCATTTACATGAGACCCACAGGTGATTCCCATGCACAATGTGGTTTAAGAAACACCCCTTTAACCCACAGTTAGTTGCACAGTATGGAGTCACTGGCTTTTTGAGCAAGTCACACACTTGACTCACCATACTCCAATAACAAAACGGAACTGAGCTGTGTAATATATAGGGGCCTTTTAGCCACTTCACCAGGTCCTTACTCATTTACTCTTTTTTTTTTTTTTCTTTGAGATGAAGTCTCCCTCTGTCACCCAGGCTGGAATGCACTGGTGCGATTTCGGCTCACTGCAGCCTCCACCTCCTGGGTTCAAGCAATTCTCTGCCTCAGCCTCCAGAGTAGCTGGGATTATAGGCGCATGCCACCACGCCTGGCTAATTTTTGTATTTTTAGTAGAGACGAGGTCCTGAACTCCTGACCTTGTTATCCACCTGCCTCGGCCTCCCAAAGTGCTGGGATTACAGGCGTGAGCCACCGTGCCTGGCCCTCACTTACTCTTAAACTCTTCAAGTTGTATAACAAAAAATAAATGCAGACTCAAGTAAGGAGAGAGTTTATTCAAAAACACTCTCGCAATGGGGAAACGCTCTAACCTCAGGATCTGCAAGTGTCTCAAAAGTAAACAAAAAAGCAAAAAAATAGGGAGGTTAGTGCTAGCAAGAACTTTGTGATAATAGGGCAGATAGTGGACATGAGCCAACGACGTGGTCAGGATGATTTAACATAAAATGTTTCTGTGGTCTGCCAATTTTCAGAATGAGCTGTTCAGAGGAATGTTCTGTAACGGTGCTTTAGCGCTTACTTGAGCTGGTAGGCAAGCCAATGGCTAGGGGCATTTAGGGAGGAGAAAAGCCTGACTAAAGTTCGGTCAAGCCAAAGTATGTTGGGTAAATAACGGACAATTTTTAGCACTCGGTCACATGCAAGTCTTTGGTGTACAACAAATCATCCCAAACTTAGTTGTTGTTTTTTTAATGTTATTTAATTATATAATGATTCTACTGGGATATTTCTCTGTTGACTGGGCTGGGCTGATCTCAGACCTGTCACTTGCATATCTGCATAAAGTTGACAATTTGACAGGTGGCTTATCCTAGATGCTCTCTTTCACATGTCAGGTATTGGCAGGCCTTCTACTGAAGTGATGGGGGTGACCGGGTGATATCACAGACTCGGACTATTTGAGGCTGGTTTATATAGCAGCAGAACTGTAAAAGAATGAGAGCAAAACCTGGGAGTTTTTGAAATGTATGCTCAGAACTGACACTGTCATTTATGCTATATTCTATAGTTGAAACCCAGTAACAAAGCCAGACTTGATTCAAAGGATGGGGAGATAGATTCTACTTTTTGACGGGAGGAGTTGCAAAATACATATAATATTCTGCCTTCATATCTTTCTAATGACTGATTATTATCAGATTTAATATTTGCTGTCTGCTTCCTTATTGCCACAAATCATTGCACACACCTACAACTGATCGGAAGACTAAACTATCTCAGACTAGCTCAGAACTTTGTTATAGTTGTTAGTTTTGATTTTAATTGTTTGTTGATTTTAATTGTTTAATTGTTTGTTGAGTCTTCCGCTGCTGTCATCATGATCCAAAAGAACCCCATGATATAGATTAGACCCAACCCTTCTAAACAAATTAGGATATTATATTTTGTGTGATTTTCCAGGCCATTTTCTTTGTGATACCATGAAGAAACTAGACAATGGTCAGATCCTGCTGGAATAAGATGGAAACAAGCAAAATTCATGCATTGTTTTTACTTATACAGGTATAAAAATAGAAGCAGACACTCTTCCCTGCTTCTAGGAAAACTGGACACCAAATATAGAAACCGAAGCTTATCCTCTCATTTAACTCACTAGGCCAAGTACCTTCCTACAATGATCTGGTAATTTTTATACACATACCAGCTATAAAATAGGCCCCTGCCTTTTGTCTTATAAATTTCGTATAACTTTGTTGTTCTTTTCTGCTGCTGTTGTTCTGGTTTGTTATCATTATTAATGTATTCTGTGTATTCAGAAGTTTAGGTAAAATTAGATGACTCTAAACTCCGAGATGATTTCCCAAAGAGCTTTCTTCCAAGTTGTTATATTTCCTTAATAAATGCAAGTGAAGTAATTATCTAGTTAAATTTTGACTAGGCATTATTCATTTGAGAAATTGTTGTTTTATCGTGCAAAGGAAGCATTTTTTCCACCTTTGGCACTTTACAATAAACTCATTCTGATCTAAATTGATTGCTTTGGGATTATCTTGGAGTCATTAAAATATTGCTGTATTGACATTCACTAATGTCTTTAATTAGCAATTTCAAATTCCAGTGTTCGGCATTAGTATGAACAGATATAATTTATAATATCACTATAGCTATTTATTCAGTTTTGTTTGTATATCTGTTGAGTTTATAAAACACTTATTTGGCATTCTTGAGCTATACTCAAGCCATTAATGTTTATAAAATATTTAGATTAGCATGTCTGCCTCTTTAATAAAGATATGGTTGAGATGCTGAACTTCTCTGAACCTGGATTAAAATGAAGGGTATGTTTTTATTTTGTTTTGTCACTTTCAAATAATTTTTAAACTTTACATTTGTTATGAATTTAAAAGCTCCACATACACAAAATGTAAGAATCTCTGACTATTTAGAAATTAGTATTTTTCAAAAGCCTGACACTTTTGTTCAGAGGGATGAAAATGTTTTCACCTGGAATCCTTGTACACATTGTAAAGTTATTCTCAACTGGCTTGGCACTTGCTCTTTTTGACAAATGTTATATTCATAAGGTTGCTTTTAAATTCCTGCAAAGAAAAAGCCTAAAAAAGAAGGAACCAGTCACAAAAGTATAAAAGCAAAAATTCGTCAATATACATTGACCAGAGAACAACATTAGGCTAATGGGTTGAGTGCCTTTTCTCCATCCACATTTTCCTTCTTTTGAGACAACAAAGAAAAAAGTAGAGATCACACACTTTGAGTTAGGATGGGGTTAGATCTGTATCTCCACATGATCACCCCTTCTACCTATTAACTTGGTCATTTCCCCTCTGTAAAACAGTTTTCTGGCTACTAAACTGGCAAAAAGCAATATTGATTATATGGGACTGTTGTGAGAAGCAGACAAAGTAAGGTCCCAAAAGAAATATGGTTTTGCACAGATGGTAATCATTACATTAGGTTCTCTTCCTTTCTTATATTCTATATATGCTTACCAGCAAGAATGGCAAAATGTTCTTCTTTAAACATAAGAACGTCAAAAAAGAATAAATTTTCTCTATTCTTTCATGAATGTGTTTTATATCAAGTCCTGAGTATTCAAGTATATTGTTATAGGGCTTTCCAAAATAAGGCAGCTTTTACAGGGTGTCATATTGTTTATAAGTAAGTTTAGTTTGAGATTTTAAAACTCATTTTTTACGGATGAATGTTACTGAGCAAGGAGGATAGGGTCTGGAGGCAGGGAACCTAAGGCTGTTTCACGCTGACTTTCTAGAACTAAACTGAAAGGAACCTCCTAACTTTACACATCTAACAAAAGGAACAGAGGCTACTCTCTTTGACCTTTTCTGTGTGGCAAATGGAAAATTGGCTGTCTGCAACAAATCAGACTGATTTCCGGCCCTGTCTTTGTTTGCAACTTTGTAACTTCACTCCTGCCTCTGAATGGTTACTGTCCACAACCGATCAGACTGATTGTGGGCGGAGCCTTCATTTGCATAGAAGTATAACTTTGTAACTTCACCCTATCCCCTGATTGGTTGCTTTTTGCAACCAATCAGATATTTGCCCAGGACTGTGACCTTTGTAACTTCACTTCAGCTTCTGATTGGCTGCTTTCTGTAACCAATCAGACTGAGTGTGGGCTACCACTTCATTTACATGAGGTGAGCATCGTGTGGCCAATGGGAGACTTGTAGGGAGTTTTTGGACCCAAGAAGATTCTGTTCTGGGCCTCTGAGCCACTGCTGAGGTCCACTCCCACACCGCGTGCAGTGTGCTTTCGTTTTCAATAAATTCCCGCTTTCGTTCTTTTGTTGCTTCATTCTTTGCTTTGCTGCGAGATTTGTCGAATTCTTTGTTCAAAACACCAAGAACCTGGACAACTTGCAGTCACGATCCTCTACCAGTGCCATAACCTGGAAACCATTACAACTATAGGATGAAAGTACAGTGCAAAAACACAGTAGTAGCACTGTGATGTTTATAACCCTCCAGCATTTCAGGTCCATTTTTAACTAGGGCCCTTTGCTGTAGTGTTCCTTAAGCTTGAAACATTATTCTAGAAGATATTTTCACTGCTGCCTTTTTTTCATCATTAGGGTTTTATCTTCCTGACAATGCTAGCTAAAGGAGAAATCTCTCATTAGCCACTCTCAGTCAAATGCCTCCTTAGACTCTTGATCTTAGCACTCAGAACAAGAAATTATCTTATGTGTTTATGTATAAACGATTAATATCTGTATCCTTTTAAAATATGTAAACTCCTTTAGGCCAGAACTCTAATTTCTTTGTCATCCCTATATCTTCAGTGTACAGAATAACATGTGCTACATAATATTCACTTCATATGAGTTAATATTTGTTAACTGATGAGTAGGTGAGAGTATTTCACTTTTCAATCTTTAAATTTCTTTATATTCACTCTAGATTTTTTTTTTTTTATTTTTCTAACTATGAACTGTTGACAGTTACAGATGGATCTGGATACATTTCTTCTTAAAACCCTAATAAGCAATTTATATGGTTTGGATTTGTGTCCCCACCCAAATCTCATGTTGAACTGTAATCCTCAATGTTCGAGGAGGAGCTTGATGGGAGGTGATTGGATCATGACAGTGGATCCCCCCGATGTTCTCATGATAGTGAGTGAATTCTTACAGTATCTGATTGTTTACAAGTATGTGGCACCTCCCCCTCTCTCTTTTCCTTCTTCTCTGGCCATGTAAGATGTACCAGCTTCCTCTTCCACCATAATTATAAGTTTCTTGAGGCCTCCTCTGCCATGCTTCCTTTACAGCCTGCAGAACTGTGAGTCAATTAAATCTTTTTTCTTTATAAATTGCCCAGTCTCAAGTAGTCTATAACAATGCAAGAATGAACTAATACAGCAATTGACTGTGACTTATTTGTGTACAATGATTAAAATATTCCTTACCATACTGAATATATTCAGGGTACCTTAATGATGTAAAGAGTCCAGAGCTAAATGAGGAATCACATGAAGCAGGATCAGATGCCATCTATTTCAAATGCTAAAAAAAGGAATACATATTTTAAGGCACATTTTAATATATAGACTAGATAGGCTATTTAGACAGTTTAAAAATTGAGAATCAAATGTTTCAGAAAGTCTATCTTAATATACATGTAACAAAGATGATTGTCTTGACCAAATTTTATTCAGGCTCCTGAACCTTCTAGGATCATCTGTATACTTGCTTGTAAAAATCCAGTTTTGGCAGAAGCCCTGCTAAATCAGTTCAGTAAGAACCTCCCACCCTCGTAATCTTATCACCTTTGATATTAGCGAGGATTTCCATCCTCCACCATCCCTAGGTAATGTCTAATCACCTTGACATCTCTTCAGCAAGAATCCTGTTACATAGATTTAGCCTGAATCCCCCTTACTTTTAAGTTACCTCTTAGTTATTTTTTTATCCACTGACTGCCATCCTGCTGAAGGGATACAAATTCCCACTTTCCCATACTGTATTTAGAATCGAGTCTTATCTTTTTCCCTCACTACAAAATACCATTTCCATGACCTCCAAATGTATAGCAGTGGTCCTGAATAAAGTCTGCCTTACTCTATTTTAACAAATAACATTGATTTTTTTTTATCTTTAACACATGGTAAAGCATCTATATTAAAATATAATTTTTATGCCTATAACTTTGGATATTAAACAGATTGACACTTTGGAAAAGAGACTCCTATAGCTATTTTAATTCTCCTGTCCCATTACACTTTATCTCCTTACTGCTTAGTTTTGAGCTCAAAATGTGATACAAGCTCTTCCTGTATGAATATTAAAGGATCTAATAATTATAGTTTAATAAAATGAAACTCAAGGGTGAGATTCATCAACTAGAGAAATGTAGATTTTTTTCATGCAATTTAATAACATCAAATGGACTCTATAATCATTTTCCATATAAAGGATCAAAAATGGCTTAACTGGGCTTATGCAGGTAGTTAAAAATATGCTCAGACGGATCATATGGAAGTACAGAAATATCATTTAAAATTAAATTTTATTATTCGTTTTATATATAGTAAAAATTAGATTGGCTACTTGACATTTAGTATTTAACTTTTCTAGGGTTAGACATAGAAACATTGAAATAAAGGACTGAAAAGGATATTTAGTCCACTTAAATACTTTTAACTTAGTATGCAATATCTAATCTTGTGAGGAATAGTTGTTAATACCATAATTACAGACCCTCCAGAGAAAAGTGTTAACAATACTCCATAAGATTTCACTAATGTAATTTTGATATATAGATATGGAGTATTTTTTATGCGAGTCCTGAGCACGTATAAACTAGGAAGTGAATCTTCCTATACGAGGTCTCTAGTTGTAGTCCTTAGCAGGAGAAATTGATTTTTCATGATATGATTAGGGCAGGGGATACACAATCAGAACATTAAAATAAAACAAACAATAAGGACTTTAGAAGAAAATGCACTCCTAACTTAATTCGAAATTAGATGGTATGATAAAAGTAGAAAAAGGAAAATCCCTAGCATTACGAGTTAACTGAATTTCTCATGCTAGTTTGCTCACATGGGAACAATTTGACTTTGAGAAACTAAGAGAAATTCACTGAGTCTTATTTTCTCATCTGTTAAATGGCGAGGGTACTACTTTCACCTAAATAGCATAAGGATTAATATTCATAAGACTATAGGTAAACATTCCATTATTTAATATACAGTTTTCAGCCATTTACTGGAGGTCTTATATTGTGAAATAAGACATAAATACAAAGAAAAGGTATAAAGCTTAGAAAGAAAATTACAGCTCTCATAGTTTGCAGATAATGTAGTTGTATAAATGTAAAATTCACCAAACTATTAATAATGAATAAGTAAGTGAATTAATCAAGTTTGATAGACACAAAGTTAATATTAAAAATCACTTTTTAAATCAATACTAGCAATGATATATAGGTGTTATATATGTGTAATTTAGAAGGATAAGAAAAAAATACCAGCAATATATCTAATGAAAGATGGATAAATCATCTACACTAAAATAGTAACAGAATTCTTGAAAAATTTAATATTTGCAATAATAATTAGTTATAAAGCTTAATATTTTTAAAATTTTAATTCACTTCAGAATATCTCTCAAAATACCAGATTTTTTCTGTGTAGAAATTCACAAGCTGATTTTAAAATTTAGAGTGAAATAGAAAATATCAAAAATATCCATGACAATTTTAAAAACTGAAGTTTGAGGACATTCTCAATTAGAAGTCAGAAATCCTTTAAGTCCAAAATTCATATAACATGAAGATATTGGTCAAATAGTATATAGTATATATAAGAAAGTTATGAAAGAGATTAAAGACTCAAAATCTCTGCCACCTCTATAAGGTGTCCTGCAATCATAATATCGGATACTGTGGAGTAATAAAAATAAACTAGATATTGTGGTAACGCACTGTTTGGATATTTCTTTAAAATATTTTATTGAGTGTAAAGGATAATAATTGAACAGTTTGAAGAGTCACAAAATGCATATTGAGGTAACACAATGCATTGGAATGTGAAATAAAATTCACATGAATTAACAATCTTACCCAATATGGCTAATAATTTTAAGATCGCAAAAAACAAGAGACAATTGTAAATCAGGCAGAGGTTTCCAATGCTTGGCTATTTCTGCTGAATGTAGGGCTTTTTAAAACGACCATGTGTATTCTGGAATGCCCCACTGACTTTCTGAAGAGTCAAATTTGTTTCACAATAGGTGGATCTCCTTGCCCAATTTTCCTTTTAAGTTTCAGATAGATATTACAGTCCGAAGACTTTCCTAACTAACTCATTCCTTTTCCTTTTGTCTTGCACAATAAAATGCTGATATTTCTACCTCTCAGATATTCTACTTTCCAGGTAGCCAAATTAACACACTTAGTATCAGGAGTGATTCAAGGATGCTGCTGGAAAAATGTGGATTTGGGACTAGATCTCTCACTACCTGACCGTTAATGATGATCTAATCTTGTAAGGTATGTAGGGCATGGATAGTCTATGGTACAAAACTGTGGTCCAATTTCTGAAGTTTAACCTTAGGAGATATGGTAATATTCCAGTGGAGAGAAATACCCAGGTTGTTATAATTGTTTAGTACTATGAAAAGTAAAGAGTGACAGATAATGTGTACGAGGAAAATTAAATTGGTTGGTTGTTATTAAATTTATTTCTCAGTGTCCTATATAGTGACATCGTCAGGCTGGGAACAGTTCTGACATTGGTGACTGAATATGAAGTGTAAAACATCTTTTTGGTAGCTCGCAAAGGGAATAATTGGTGACTAAGTACAAAGTGCAAAATGTGTCTTGGTAGCTTGCAAAGCACCTTATCTCCTGTAATGGGAGAGAAAATAATTCAAAAGATCAAGCCCAGGATTTACTAGTTGGAGTTCCTGAGCTTCAAACACGATTCAGCCTTTAGCCCAAGTAAGTCTGTTATAACAAGCTTAGTGTTCTTGTTGGGAAATCTGAATCTTTCACACATGGACTAGCGGTGCATAGGCAGATGCTTCTGAAGACCAAAAGTACCATAATCCCTACAAACTCCCATTAGAAAGATATTATACAGAGGCCAGATAATGGATGGGGTCATGGTTAAAGTTATCATTACAGCAGGACTTTTGAGTTTCCAAATATATAATTGAGAGAGACACTTGGCAATTGTAGTACTTCTCACATTTGCTCTTACACTATAGAGTAAAAGCTATTGTAGTAGAAAAGATAAAGTGGAGGGCTCTGAAACTAACATTTCTATCTCCATCAATAACCAATCTACTAAATCACAAATATTACTGCAACGTGGGTGGAATGGTGAAGATTAGTGCAATACTCAGGCATCTTATGAATTCAAAAATGTCAGTGCCTATTTTATCTTCATGTTATCCAACATTCTGGACACTGAAGAAAAAGTAACCTGAAAAATGCCTCAAATACTACTACAAGGTCAACAACATAGTATACAATATAGCAGATGCTATCAGAAGATGGTGCATTTGCTAGAGCAGATTATAGGTACAGTTTCAACATTTAAAGGCATTTGCTTCCCAATTTTGTTTTTTTTCCCCTTCCTTCTATCTTTTATAACTTTAACATATCTTTTACTGCTGGCATCTTAATCTCATTTCAGCATCTCCTTCCTGAAGGACTCCACCAGCCTAATTGTCAAACATGACAATAGTCAAAGCATGCCTAAAACACAATACATTTGAGCATGAGATGTTGCCCTGTGCAAACCTGTTGTAGCTCAAAATGATAAAAATATGTTCTTATCTGTATATGTGATAATTGACAAATAGAAAGACCTGACACCAAATCTCTGAGGTTAGTGTGCTCAAGAATGTCCTTTTCCTGAGGTTGAATGTGCAGCCCGCTGCTCCTCGTGTTTGATGGTTATAGCTCTTTTCTTATTGTATTGACAACTTTCAGGAGAGGCATGTGAGACTCAGGTAAAACTGTTGTCACTGGTTACCTGAAGTTATTATGTTTTAAGGAGTAATATTTGTGCTAAGTTATTATGAAGGAATAGCAACTGATACAATCCAGAAAAGCTACATAATTAATAATATCTTGTAAGTTCTTATCCAACGCTCATCCTTCTACCTTTTTTTATGTGTAAACTAGGATGGTTCAATGTTTAGTATTCCTCTTTACTTAACTGTTAAGATCTGTGTCTAGAGAAGCATAGTTTTGCACAGTGGTAAATATATCATGTTATTTGCCTCACCTACTTCATTAATCCATCTCTTTATTCAAAATTTAATTATATAAAATATTTTAATGCAGTTTTATGTATTTGTTTTTCACCCATTAGCATCTTGTATTTAATATAAGAGTATCACAGAGGCGTCTCTAGTTATAAAAATTCAGGGAGATTTTATTGTTCAACATTTAATATTCTAGAAGAGGACAATTAACGTCATCAAACATGATATTATTCCATAAATTCATTATTTCCTCTTGATATACATTTTGTGGGGAGGAGTGAAGAAAAGCATTACTTGTAAATTTTTTGAGAAAAATTTGAAAAATAATATATAAAATTCTACTGATTGTGAGGTTGTTGAAATTATTTAAAGAATTCAATATAAACGTATTTTAAAAATATTCCTGCCAAAAATAATTTCAAGACTAACAATAACTTTTATCTTAACATTTTTGTTGATGTTAAATGAAAATTCAAGAATTATCACAGTAAGCCAAATAGAGTGTCTGATATAGTCCATGTCCACTGTAGGACATTTTCCCATGATTAAAGAGCAGGGTGCTGAAGTGAAACAAATGTATTTACATACCGCAGAAAGACTCCCTTAGAGAATTAAAAGTAGCAGCTACAAAGAAGGCTGTATCACCATGTAGAGATTCACTAGGAATGTTGAATTTGAAGTGAGCTAGCTATTATTTAAAGAGAGTAAAGGATACCTTGTATTGCATTGGTAGAATATAATTGATATTCTTATGATCTTATAATTTTAGTGTATGGCTGTCTTGAAAAATACATGAATCACGGAACCTCTGTTGGATGGGTATTTAGATGATTCTGCAAATCTTCCTTTTACAAATAAGAAAATGGTACAGTAAATATTAGATGAAGAAGCTCTTGTTAGAGATCTAAGCTACCCCTCCTGCTCCTCCATGACCTTCCCAATACAGTCCTTTGTGACCACCTACAAGCACCCCCCACCCTTTTCTACAGCTGCTTGTGCAAGACTTTCAGTAGAACTGGTAAACAGTTCCAGTATGCGGTTAAGACATCTGTCCACCTTGCCTAGCCGAGCAGGCAAAAACATTTCCACGAAACAGTTGCAACACCTGCAACCCTACTCAGTTTCCCCCACCCGAACCTAACCCCTTGCCCTATGAAACCCCACAGCAGCCTGTAAAAGGGGCTGCCTCCTCTGTTTACAGTGGAGCAGCCCAGCAGGTTAATAAAAACTTGCTTGCCTGACTTTGGGGTCCACTCGTTCCGTTCCTTCTCTTGGCTAACCTTACCTTTCGGTGCGGAAACCCAGGAAGGGGTAGGCTCTGGCTGGGTGTCCCTAGAGGACACTCTCTATCTCCCTTTCCCTCTCCTTTTTGCTCCCTCACTCCTCCCGGGCTCACTCGTCGTGATGCGCTGGAGCCTCAGTTCCCTTCCCTATCTCCCGGCCACCCTCCCCTTCCTGAACCTGCCGAAGACCAGGGGGATTTCTCGGACCCCCCCATTGTTGGCAACTTCATTCATCACTAGAGTCTACACAGAGGTGAGTAAGAGAGACTCTTGCCATTTACCCAGGACCCTTGACCATCTCTGTC
This sequence comes from Pongo abelii, assembly GCF_028885655.2. Classification (NCBI taxonomy): domain Eukaryota; kingdom Metazoa; phylum Chordata; class Mammalia; order Primates; family Hominidae; genus Pongo; species Pongo abelii. The sequence goes on from NC_071989.2 coordinate 29,901,063, forward strand.
TTCCTGAAAGACCCAGCGCTGGGCCAAAGGCTCCCTCCCGTCTGTAGGCCTCTGGCATCTCCGTTTCAGGGATGCCAGACTCTGTGGTTGCCTTCCGTATACTAAACAAGGCCCCTGGTACTGGAGACGCCCTCTCCTGCTGTCCTAGCCACCGGCAGTCTCTTCTTCCTCTGCCCCCTCCTCCTTCCACTATGCGAGCCTCTCACTCTACTCTGTCTAAAAGTATTCCCCCCGGGGTGCCTCTTGCAGAACCTCAACACTCTCGGCCTCCGTTCAGAGGTTCGTCCCGAGAGGCTTATTTTATATTGTAATATGACTTGACCACAATATAAATTAAACAATGGCTCCCAGTGGCCTGCAAATGGTCTTTTTGATTTCAATATACTCAGGTACTTAGACAATTTTTGCCATGCAGTGGGAAATGGTCTGAAATTCCTTATGTTCAGGCTTTCTTCACCCTCTGTAACTGCCCTTCCCTTTGCCAGTCCTGCTCCACTTTCCAAATCCTCGTCGCCCATTATAAATCCGACTTGCTCTCAGCAGACCTCACTTGTCTACCAACCGACGACTCCTCCTTTGACCCTGCAGACTTCCCCCGTCCCCGGACTCATCCTGTTCCTCCTCCAGAACATCATGACCATGACCATAGGCTCCTGTCCCAGCATTGCCCCTCTTACTCCTCTCTCTAACCACCCCGCTTCCGATTCTGAGTCCTCTCCATCTCCAACCCTTACCTGCTCTCGGACCCAACATGCCCAACAACCAGCTCCCATACTTCCCCTCTGGAAGTTTGCTAGCGCTGAAGGAATTGTCTGTGTCCATGTTCCTTTCTCTCTTACTAATCTTTCCCAAATCGAAAAGCGTCTCAGGCAGGTCCTTCTCCTCTGATCCTGATACTTATATCAAAGAGTTGAAACATCTCATGATCCTTATATCATTCCCTCTTCTACCCTCCTTCCGGAAGAAAAGGAAAGAGCGTGGCTCACGGCCCAGGCACACGCTGATGACCTCCATGGCAAGATCCTACTAAGCCAGTAGGGGCCACCGTAGTCCCCTGAGAAGAGCCCTCCTGGGAATACCAACCCACAGACCCTGGCCAAGCATCCCGTAACCATATGGTCACTTGCCTCATTGCAGGCCTTAACAAATTTGCTCACAAAGCTGTAAATTAAAAAAAAAAAAATTCAAAGAAATTTCCCAGAAGGCAGATAAAATTCGCACTAAATTTCTCTCCCGCCTTACAGAGGCTCTCAAAAATATGCCTGCATTGATCCTGCTACCCAAGAAAGCACTGTAGTTCTTAATATCCATTTTATCTCCCAGTCAGCTCCCGACATCTGGCATAAACTTAAAAAAGCCAAAGAAGGTCCTCAAACCCCACAACAAGACCTTCTCAACCTGCCTTTCAAAGTCTTTAATGATAGGGATGAGCAGGAAAAAATAAATAAGGCCCAACAAGATCGTGCCAAATACCAGCTACTAGCCGCAGCTATTCACCAACCTGGCAATAGCACCCAAGGGCACAAAAGACCCAATTGCAGTCTTCCTCCTAGGGCCTGCTTAAAGTGTGGCAAAGAAGGCCACTGGGCAAGGGTGTGTCCTAACCCACAAGTACCGAAGAGCCCCTGCCCAGTCTGCCAACAGTCCACTGGAAATCTGACTGCCCTCTTTACAGGCAAACAAAAAAGCCTGGCCCCCCAAGCCGTTGTCCCCTCATCGAGCCAAAAAGTGAAGAATCACTCGCACTCCCACAGCTCCTCGGCCTGGCCGGTAAAGACTGATGGGGCCCAGGGCCCCCGACCCCCTCTGCCATCATTGCATTGGAGCCCGGGGTAACTCTACTAGTGGCAGGTAAGCCAATCTCTTTTTTAATCAATAACGGAGCCACCCACTCTGCTTTACATAAATTTGCAGGACCAGATCATCCCTCTCAGGTCTCAGTTGTGGGAGTTGATGGACTTGTCTCCAATTTCTGTGCCACTGGCCCCCTGTCCTGTTCCCTGTTTAATACCATTTTCTCACACTCTTTCCTTATCATGCCTCCCTGCCCTACTCTCATTCTAGGCTGAGACCTCTTAACCAAATTTAAGGCTTCTATCACCTTTTCCTGCCTCCCTCAACCAAAGTCCCTCCTGCTCCTTTCCACTAGTCTGGCCCCTGACCCCTCTCCCCAGTACCCACTCCCTGCCTGTCTCATTAACCCAGTAGTATGGGACACCACCACCCCGTCCCTAGCTGCTTACCATTATCCCATAAAAATCCACTTAAAAGACCCCTCCAAATTTCCCAGTGTACCCCAATACCCCATCTCTCTCACCCACCAAAAAGGCCTACAGCCCATTATAAACAAACTCTACTCATGCAGTATCCTTAGACCAACTTACTCTCTATATAACATCCCCATCTTCCTTGTTAAGAAATCAGACGGCTCGTACCAACTTGTCCAGGGCCTCCAAGTCATCAATTAGGCTGTCCTCACTATTCATCCCATAGTCCCTAATCCCTACACACTTCTGTCTCTCATCCTCTCCAACACCACTCACTACACCACGATTGACTTAAATGATGCCTTCTTTACCATTCACCTACACCCTGATTCCCAAAACCTCTTTGCCTTCACCTGGACTAATCCTTACACTTTTCAATCACAACTCGCATGGACCATCCTCCCTCAAGGCTTCAGGGACAGCCCTCACTTCTCTGGACAAGCTCTAGCCCAAGATGTCACCTCCTTAAACCTGTCCCCCAGCCATCTCCTTCAATGCGTAGATGATCTCCTTCTCTGGAGCCCCTCCCTAAAAGACTCTCAAACTCACACCATTACCCTTCTAAACTTTCTTGCTAGCAAAGGATATAGGGTCTCCCCCTCCAAAGCCCAACTATCCACCCCAACAGTAACATACTTAGGAGTCAAACTCTCCCTCGGGGTCTGAGCCATGACCCTGGCATGGGCAGCCTTAATAAACAGCTTGCCTCCACCTTCCTCAAAAAATAAAATTCTCTTGCTTAGGACTGGCAGGGTTCCTTAGGATATAAATTCCCAACTTTGCCCTCCTGGCTCACCCCCTCTATGAAGCAGACAAAGGCTCCCTCAATGAACCCCTAAGTCCCACACGTAACATACTTCCCAGTGTCCATAAACTCCAAACCACTCTTGTCACTGCATCTTCCCTGTCCTTACCCAATAGCTCCCAACCTTCATTCTCTACACTGCCAAAAGCCGAGGGATAACCCTCGGTGTCTTAGGGCAACAGAAAGAGGATCCTCCTTCCTTTGTCCCTTTAGCCTATCTCTCTAAACTATTAGACCACACTTCAAAGGATGGCCAACCTGTCTTAGAGCATTAGCAGTGGTGGCCGTTTTAGCTCTGGAAAGCAAAAAACTAACACTTGGCCAAAGCACCACCATCCACTGCCCTTACAATTTACAGGATCTCCTCTCCTCCCAGGCATTAAGCTCCCTCTCTCCTTCCTGAGTTCAGTCACCCCATGCCCTCTTTATTGAAAATCCCAAATCCAGTCTTGCCAAAAGTGCTCCCCTCAACCCAGCATCCTTACTCCCTGTATCTTCTTCCCCTCTTACTCATTCTTGGACTGATGTCCTGGACCATCTACAGCCACATTTCCCAAATATTTCCTCTGAACCTCTCAACAATCCCTATGACCAACTATTCATAGATGGCTCCTCTTCTGGGCCTACCGGCTCCCCCAAAATTGCTGGATATGCAGTTGTTTTCCTTGACCAAGTAATTAAAGTCATACCCCTACCTACTGAGATTTACAGTCCTTAATACGTCTCTCCAATTCCTTTTCCAAAATGGAAAACCTCCCAACACAATAAGGCAAGCAGTTCTGTAAATGTGCCCCTATTTCCATAATGGTTCCCCCTATACCAACCATACTAAGCCCATCCTCGATCCTATAGCCACCAACAGCTTCTTAGCTTCTCAAGCCCCTCTATGCATCCAATGCCACCTCCCCTCAGGTCACATCCTAAGACACCTACCTTCAAACCACTGCAACTTCACTGCAACTTCACAAATTCACTCTGCAACTCCAAGGCCCAGGTGACCATACTAACATTTCCAGTTTCTGGGTTACTATGAGCTTTTCTGTCCCCCTGAAAATTAACACCACTGTACTACACAACATAAACTCAAGATACTGCAACAAAATACACCTACCCTGCCTATCCCTTCAACCCTGGACTCCATTCCCCTATAAAGCTCACCCCCACAACCCCAAACGAATATCTCCTAATCCCTCTATTAAACAGTAACCACAAACTCCTGGTAGACACAAAACAGTTTCTCCTCCACTAGGAAAATAACCAGGTTCAGCCTTCATCACAGCTGCCTACAAGCCACTCATATAACCCCTACAGCCACTCATCACAGCTGCCTTACAAGCACCCTAGGAGCATGGATACACAAAGACCACAAGCTTACACACCTTTTTAACATACACAACCAATTTTGTTTACCTAGCCAAAGAATATTCTTCCTGTGCTATACCTCCACCTACCTCTACCTCCCTACCAACTGGACTGGTACCTGTACTCTGGTTTTTCTAAGCCCCAAAATTAACATTGCCCCGGAAACGAAAGCCTATGAATCCCTGTAAAAACTAAAGTGTGCCAATGCAGTGCCGTTCAGTTAATACCCCTCCTAGTAGGGCTAGAAATGACTACTGTGGTTGGAACCAGAGAGTCGGGGCCTTCTACTTCCCTCATGTACTATCACTGTCTCTCACAAGATCTTAAAGGCAGTTTAAAAGACTTAGCTAACACTATTTCAACCCTCCAATCACAGGTAGACTCCTTAGCAGCAGTAGTTCTTCAAAATCACGGAAGCCTTAATTTGCTCACTGCTGAAAAAGGAAGGCTCTGCATCTTTTTAGATAAACAGTGCTGCTTTTATCTCAATCAATCAGGCCTAGTACAAGATGCAGTCAAAAAACGATAAAACCAAGCCCCACCTCCACCCACCCACCCCCCAAAAAAAACACATCCTCTACCTGGTCCCTCTGGCCGTCATGGTCCCTTAGCTCTTGGTCGCCCTGGCTACTTCCCCTCCTTCACCCGGCTATAGGCGTCCTTCTTCTCTCAGCTCTTGGACCCTGCTTCATACGTCTCCTTACCCAGTTTTTACAGGACCGCATGAAAGCCTTCACCCATAGGACAGTTCAAGATATGCTGCTTCTTCAAGAATACTGATGGCTTCAAAAACAACCATCCGAAACCCCCAGCCTTTCCCCTTCCACGCCGCCCCTCCCCAGCTACAAGCAGTCAGACAATAACGTTGCCTCTCTTACTTTATGACCTATTAAAGGCTGGAATGTTAGAGACCCAAGCTACCCCTCCATCTCCTCCATGAACTTGGCAATACAGTCCTTTGTGACCACCTACAAACACCCCCTCAACTTTTCCACAGCCGCTTGTACAAGACTTTCAGTAGAACTGGTAAACAGTTCCAGGGTACAGTTAAGACATCTGCCCACCTTGCCCAGCCGAGCAGACAAAACATTTCCAGGAAATGGTTGAAACACCTGCAACCCTACTCAGTTTCCCCTACCCCAACCTAGCCCCTTGACCTATAAAACCCCACAGCAACCTGTAAACGGGGCTGCCTCCTCTGTTTACAGTGGAGCAGCCCAGCAGGTTAATAAAAATTTGCTTGCCTGAGTTTGGGGTCTACTCGTTCCTTCTCTCGGCTGACCTTATAGCTCTCATCTCAACCAATTCTAAGAATTATGCCTTTATATACTGGTGTATGTGTACCACCATTTACATTTTTTGATCCTGGAATAACAGACTATAAATAAAAACTATTCATAACTAGTTAAGAACTTGGGTTAATAACGCATGTTTCTGAAGGAATTCTGCCAGAGTCAATCTTTGTCAGTCTATGGCACAGATTTCTGTCTTTAAAAATGGCTTGAGAAGAATTGCTAGCTCTATTTCTAGCTCAAAATTATACACCCCATAACCAGCCATGACAACTGAGGGTGACATGATTTTTGCCTACATTTCATTTACCAGATCTGGACACATGGCTTTATAAAAGAGCTGGAAATTATAGCAGTGAGAATAAAATTGTCCATATACTTTGTCATTCTATCACAAAAAAAAATCATAAGATATTACCACTTAATACATTTCAGATACAAAAGCATAATAAATCGTGTGAACTGAAAAGAAAATTTCTTTAAATATGGGTCTTGGAGGACAATTTTTAAATGGTAGAGTAAAGATATTTGAAAATGCACTCCTCCATAAAAGTGATGAGAATGCTGGGAGAAAAAAACGTCAAAATTAATATTTTCAGAATCCGAAAACAAAAGCTTTCAATTACTCAGTGTTTACTCAAGAAAAATCATTGAATCTAGGTAAGAACAGAAGATTCATGACCCTTTAACTTTCCCTAATCCCATCATGCTGTCCCAGATTCACAGTACTCTTGAAAACTAACAACCTCATAATTCCAACAGCTGTGAAATCCAGCTAACCAACAACCACTGGAAGAAACAACATATTTAGATATCCAAAAACACCCAAACCCCAGTGGATTCTCATTACTTGACCTGTCAGGCAACTCCCTGAAAAGCTTCATTCTCTGGGCAGTTGTATAGTTGATATAGCACAGAGCTTCCTCTGTGCAAATAGCCCTATCCTTAGAGCATTTATTTCAACACAAACGAGGACAATTATTTAACAGCATAGCTGCCTGAAGTGGTGATAACCATTGGGGCCAATAAAAATCTGGCCAAAAATCTTAAAAGGAAAAAATGAGAAATGAGTTTTTCATGGGCACTTTGAAAACCACTCACATGTTGCTGGTATTTTGCAAAACCACATGCCTCTACAGAGTCATGTGCATACTCAGGACTTTGCACACATCCAGAAGAGACCTGTGAAGGCCATGATCTCTGACCTCTGGAAGCCTTAAGACAGTAGGTAAGTAGGAAGTAAAAACAAAGATGTAGCTAAAAACTACTTTTCAGAATATTAAAAACATGCTTTCTCTCTCTCTTTCTCTCTCTCTCTCTCTTTCTCTCTCTCACACACACACAGACACACACACAAACACACACGCAGAGCCCATTGGCAAAGGCTAAAAGACTTACTGGTGTGAGTAACTTAAGAGAAAATATTAGATAACTACTAAGTGAACCAAGCAGACACTTTAGTGGCTGCAGAATTCCTCCAGGATAATCCCTAAATGAACAAATAGCAACAATGAAAACAGCAACAAACAATAACAGGAAATACTGAAGATTGGGGGTGGTAGGGTGCTTTCTAAAGTTCACACATTTAAATTGTCAACTAGATAGACAGAGACAAAACAACAAAGCCTAAGGAGAAGGGAGAAAATCTGATTCCTGGAGTGACTACATTTTATTATTAACAATATTGTTTAAACAATAATAAAATAAATGCAAAGAGACAGCATACTTCATATACACAGGGCAAAAATACAGTCAATAGAAGCTGTTCCTGATGAACCCTAGAATATCAGTAAGTACATACTTTTAAAATGAATCAAATAGAAATTATAGAGTTGAAAATAAAACACTGAAATGAAAAGCTCACTAGAGTGTTTCAAAAGCAAATTTGAACATATAGACTAAATACTTATATTGAGATTACCCAACCTGTGAAACAGACTAGAATAAAGAATGAATAAGACCTCACACACTTGTACAGCATCATCAAGTATATCAGAATATTTATTACAGGATTTCCAAAGAAAAGAGAGAGAAAGAAGCAGAAAGAAGACTTAGAAAATAAATGACTCAAAGTTTCCTGATGTAAAGAAAACTATTCTGCATTCCCCAAAATTCTAATGAGCTCCAGGTAAGATAAACTCAAAGAAACTATACTGACGTTTATAGCCAATCTGGTAACATATAAAAACAAAAAGACAATCTTCAAGATAAAATCTACTTATTACATCAACAAGATTAGCAGCTTACTACTCAAGAGTTAGAAGGGAAAAAGAAAACTGTCCAGAATTCTACATACAGCAAAATTATATTTTAATGACTAAAGAGAGATAAAAAAAAATTACCAGACAAAAACAAATAAAAGGTATTGCTAGCAGACTCTTGACTTATAACAGTTTTAAAAAGTCCTTATGACTGAAATAAAAGGACACTGGAAAGTAATTCAAATCCACACTACGAAGTTAAAAGCAATGATACAAGAAACTACATAGGTAACTATAAAAGGTTTAGAATGTAGCATAAATATATTTTTATTGTGATAAAATACACATAGCATACAATTCATCACTTTAATCATTTTAAACATATAATTGAGTGATATTTGGTACATTTGCAGTATTGTCCAATTATTGATACTATATAGTTCCAGAGCATTTCATATATCAAAATATAACTCTGCATTCATTATGCTTTTTGTCCTTATCTTCTCTTTCCCCAGCTCCTGAGAAACAAAAATCAGTTTTCTGTTCTAAAATTTGCCTATTCTGGATATTTCATAGAAATGGTGTCATACAATACGTGGCATTTTGTGTCTAGTTTCTTGAACTTGGCATGATATTTAAGATTCATCCATGTAGCATATACCTATGCCACATTCCTTTTTGTGGCTGAATAATGTCTGTTTTTATCTGTAATATTTTTCTTGCCCAATTTTACTAAAAAAGTAACAATTATAAAACATTCTTGATAAGCTTATAATGTATAAAGATGTAATTTCTGTGACAATAATAGAAGTTCCAAGAAGAGAAATAAATTGAGCTATATTTGAATAATTGTTTTGTATATTACTTAAGCTATATAGGTAGTAAGGTGAATCATATTGTGTTAAGTAATTTGTAATCCACATGACAGCAACAACAAAAAATCAGTAAAATATATTACAGCAAGCTAAAAAAGAATTAAAATTGTACACATCAATCTGTCTTGATGCTTATTAGTAGTTACATCAAGTATCATTAGACTAAAAACTACAGCGGAAAGTAAACATTGGCAGAAAGGTTAAAAAACACAATCTAATCACAGTGCTATCTATAAGAGACAAATTTTAGGTTCAAAGTTACAAGTAGGTTAAAAATAAAAGGATTTAGGAAGATACACCACATAAACACTACCTGAGAGAGCTGAAGATGCTATAAATACATCTCACAAAATAGACATTAACACAAAATTGCTGTTAGAATCAAACATTTTACAGTGATAAAATGATTTATTTAACAGAAAGACATAATTATAAACATAGTTACAACACCACAGCCTCAAAATATATAAAGCAAAACCTGAAAAAAAGAGACAAATAAAAAATAACAGTATGAGACTTTGTTCCTCCATCTAAAAAAAATGGATACATGTCGGTAGATCAAGGTAGAAATGGAAGGTGTTAACAATACCGTAAATCCTCTAGACCTAATATCAATAGAATACTCTAAAGTGAAACAATAGAACACACATTCTTCTCTAGAGAAAGTTAAGCATTTATCCAGGATAAATCATATTTTCAGATACAAAATAAGACATAATAAATGTGAAAATACTAAAATCATTCAAGTTATGTTTTCTGACCACAACACATTGAAATTAGAAATCACTAACACAAAAATTTTTTAAAGTCATAAAATGTGGAAACTAAACCACATGTTCTTAAATAATGAATGATTAAAGAAAAAATCACAAGGAAATTAGAAAAAAATAACATTGAGATGGATGAAAATGTAAATGCAGTATATCAAAACTTATGAATACAGTAAATGCAGTGATGGAATAAATATATACCTACAAATACCTGTATTAAAACAAGATAAATGATCATAAATAATAACATACCATTTTAATAAATTACAAAAATAAGGAAACAACTATACTCAAAGTAAACACAAGGAAGGACATTGTAGAGCCTATAAAACATAATAATACTAATAATAAATAAAGAGAACTCTAAGAGAAAAAATGCAGTAAAACCAAAGTTTAGTTCTTTGTAAGGATCAGTAAGATTGGTAAACTTTTAGCTATACTGATGAGATAGAGATTTGAAGATATAATTATTAAAATCAGAAATGAAGAAAAGACATCATTAGTGACATTGCAGAAATGAAAAAGATTAATTATAAGAGGATACTAGGAAAAATTGTTTGTATGTCATCACATTAGATAATGTAGAAGAAATGGAAAAAATCATAGAGATATATAAACTACCAAAACTGTCTCAGAAGAAGGAATAGAAAGCTTTCGTAAACCTATAACAAATCCAGTATCAGTGAAAATAACCTCACAAAGAAAAGCATGATCATAGATGACTTTACTTGTGAATTGTACCAAATAACTATAGAAAAATTAACACTAATTACCAATAACTTATTCGAAATACTTCCAAAATATTCTGAGGCAGGTGTTACCTTGATATCCAAAATAATAAGGACATTACAAGAAATAAAAACAACAAATTATTCTCCCTTATTGATACAGATACATAAATCCCCCCCACAAAAAATACCTTCAAACAAAAGCCAGCAACATGTAAAAATGATTTGTATACCAGAACCAGTGGGAATTGTTACAGAAATATAGGATTGATATAACTTGTCAAAACTGATCAATATAATATGTCATATTAAGTGAATTAAATAATTACAAATAAAAATTAATTTAGTTTCAATTAATTACTGGATATAAAGCATGTTATTCCAATACATCCTTAAAAAGCCTTTGACAAAATTCAACATTTTCTTTTTTTTTGGAAATGGAGTTTCACTGTGTCACCCAGACTGGAATGCAGTGGCACAGTCTCAGCTCACTGCAACCCCTGCCTCCTGGGTCGAAGCGATTCTCCTGCCTCAGCCTCCCGAGTAACTGGGATTACAGTCATGTGCCACCACACCTGGCTAATTCTTATAGTTTTAGTAGAGACAGGGTTTTAACATGTTGGCCAGGCTGGTCTCAAACTGCTGACCTCAGGTGATCCACCCACCTCGGCCTCCCAAAGTGCTGGGATTACAGGCATGAGCCACTGCATCCAGCCAAAATTCAACATCTTTCATAATATAAAGTACTCAAGAAACTAGGAATATGACAAAACTTTCTTAACCTGACAAAGGTCATCTACAAAAATGTTCACAGTTTATATTCTACTAATGGTGAAAGTCTTGAAGTTTCCTCCATGAGATAAGGAACAAGACTAAGACGTTTACTGTTGCCACTTCTATTAAATATTATACTGAAGATGCTAGCAAGTGCAACTTGTCTAGATAACTCCATGGATAAATAAATTTTAACAAATGGTGCTAGATCAACTGGATTTCAACATCCAAAAGAATGAAAATTAAACTCTATCTTATGCAATGTACAAAAACTTAACTGGAAGTGTGTCACACATATAAATGTAAGAGCTAAAACTATAAATTATTAGAAAAATACCTGAGTAATCATAATTTTGAATTAGATTTTCAAAAATATGATATCCAGTGCACACATGACAAAAATAAAAGGCAGATTAGACTTTATCAAAATTAAAAACTCTTGGAGTTTAAAAGTGCAGCAAAATGGCAGAATAGAAGCCTCCACTAATCACCCCCTCTGGCAAGGACACCAATTTAACAACTATCTACACAAGCAAAGCACCTTCAAAATCAAGTGAAGACTCACAGTACCTGGTTTTAACTTCATATCACTAAAGTAGGTGCTGAAGAGGAAGTCAAAAAGTCTTAAATTACCCATGCCACCCCTCCTTCTCCCCTGTTAACAGTGTTGTGCTTTGGAAAGTGTTTCTATGCACTGGGAGAGGGAGGGCACAGCTATGAGAGGCATTGAATTTAGTGCTATTCTGTTAGAGCAGAAAGGAAAACCAGACCAAACTCTGATGCCCGTGCCCACAGGGAGCATTTAAAACAGTCCTAGGCAGAGGGGAATCACTGAACCTAGAGATAAGAACTTGAGTTTTTACAAACCTGACAGCTTAAATGCTGTGTGTCTCTATGTAAAGTTGAAAGGCAATCTAGGCCACAAGGACTGTGACTCTTAGGCAAGTCCTAATGCTGAATTGTGGCCCAGATACAATAGACTTGGGGGACACATAATCTACTGGGAAACCAGCTGGTATGGCTAAGGGAGCACTGGCATCACCACTACCTCAACCCCAGGCTGCACAATTCATGGCTCCAAAAGAGACCCCTTTCTTCCACTTGAGTAGAAGAGAGGAAAGAGTGGGGAGAATATTGTCTTGCATCTTGCATACCAGGTCAGCCACAGCAGGATAGGACACCAGTCAGAATTGTGAGGCCCTCATTCCAGGCCCTACCTCTTAGCTCCAGGGAGACATTTCTAGACATACCTTAGGGAAGAAGGGATCCCATTGCCTGGAAGGGAAGGACCCAGTCCTGGCAACATTCATCACCTGCTATCTGAAGAGCCTTGGACCCTGAAAAAGCAGCAGTGATACCCAGGTAATACAGCGCGGGCATTGGGTGGGCTTCTGAGACTTGCTGACCTCAGGTACCGGCTTGGCCACAGGGGAATAGAATACCAAGTCACGTCTTGGCATCCCTGATTCCAGGACTTGACTCTTCGCCCTGGCCAGAGGAGAGTCCACTTCCTTGAAGGGTGAATCCCAGGCCAGACATTACTCACCACAAATTGATTTAACAGCCCTTGGTCCTTGAGGGATCATTGATAGTAGTCTGGCAGTATTCCCCATGGGCCTCTGGTGATGGTGGCAACAGGATAAGACTGCTCTGGCTTTGCAAAGGGGTGGAGGAATAATGGGAAGGACTGTGTCTTTGGTTTGAGTGCCATCCCAGCAGCAAGACAGTAGAATACTAAATCGACTTCTAAGGTTTTTGACCGTAGTCCATGATTTCCAGACAGCCCTTCTGGATCCACTCAGGGCCTGAGGGAACTTGCTGTCCTGAAAGGAAGAACCTAGACCTGGCAGCATTCATCACATGCTAACTGAAGAAACTTGGGCCCTGAATAGCAAACAGTGATACCAAGGTACTATGTCAGGGACCTTGGGTGAGCCTCTGAAACTTGTTGGCTTTAAATACCAGCACAGCCACAGTTGGGTAGATAATCAAAAGGGCTCTTGGCAGTTTTGATTCAAGAGATTGACTTATGGATGGCATTTCTGGACCTACCCTGGGCTATAAAGAAGCCCACTGCCCTGAAGTGTGAGTCTCAGGCCAGGCAGCATTCAACACAAGTTGACTTAAGAGCCCTTGGGCCTTAAGGAAACACTGGCATTAATCTGTCAGTAGTCTGCATGGCCTGTGTTGATGGCGGCTATGGGGTGAGGCTTCTCTGCCTTTGGAAAGGGAAGGTAAGAGGGGGAAAGACTATCTCTTGTGGTTGGAGTGTCAGCTCAGCCATAGTATAAAAGAATACCAGGTGTTTGCCTCTAGTCTCTGACTCCAAGAGAATACTTCTGGACCCACTTAAGGCCTGGGAGACTTCACCACATGAAGAGAGAAACACAGGCCTGGCTGTCTTTACCACCTGTTGATTGTAGAGCTCCTGGGCCTTGAGTGAACATAGGCAGTAGCCAGAGAGTGGTTACAGTAGTACTTGGGTGAGTCCCAGTGCTGTACTGGCTTCAGGTTTGACCCAGAACAGTCATAGTAATGGTGGCCATAGGGGTTCTTGTGTTACTTCACTCCCATCTTTAGATGGATAAAGAACTGAAAGAGAGGCTCCATTTGTTTAGGAAAAGTAAGGGAAGAGAAAAGAGTCTCTGCCTGGTAATCTAGAGAATTCTACAGATCTTGTTCAAGACCATCAAGGTTGCACCTCTAAGAGGCTGCAAGAACCTCAGCGTTACTGGGCTTGGGGCATACCCTAAAGCAGATACAGCTTATATCACAACACCAAAACCCTTTGGAATATCCAGAAAGCCTTCCTGAGAAGGACAGAAAAAACAAGCCCAGGCAATTAACACTACAATAAATACCCAACTCTTCAGTGCCCAGACACAGACAGACATCAACAAGTGTCAAGATAATCCAGGAAAACATGATCTTACCAAATGAAATAAATACGACACTAGGGACCAGTCCTGGAGAAAGAGAGATCCATGACATTTTGGACAGTATATTCGAAATAGCTGTTTTGAGAAAACTCAGGGAATTTCAAGATAACTCAGAGAAAGAATTCAGAGTTCTATCAGATCAATTTATCAAACAAATTGAAATAATTACAAAGAACTCAGGAGCTGAAAAATGCAGTTGGCATACGGAGGAATACATCAGAATTTTTTAATAGCAGAATAGATCAAGCAAAAGAAAAAATAAGTGATCTTGAAGACAGACTACTTGAAAATACATGGTCAGAGGAGTTAAAGGAAAAAAGAATGGAAGGCAATGAAGCACACTTATAGGATCCAGAAAATAGCCTCAAAAAGGCAAATCTAAGAGTTATTAGCCTTGAAGAAGTGGTGGAAAGAGAGGTGAGGGTAGAAAGTTTATTCAAAGGGATAATAACAGAGAGATTCCCAAACCTAGAGGAAGATATAAATATCCAAGTACAAGAAGATTATAGAACATAAAATATTGGATATGGTCTGGCTCTGTGTCCCCACCCAAATCTCATCTTGAATTATAATCCAAATCATAATCCCCAGGTATTGGGGGAGGGACTTCATGGGAGATGATTAGATCATGGTGGTGGTTCCCCCATGCTGTTCTCATGATAGTGAGTGAGTTCTCACAAGATCTGATGGTTTTATAAGGGTTTTTACCCTCTTCGCTCTGTACTTCTCTCTCCTGCTGCCATGTGAAGAAGGACATGTTTGCTTCCCCTTACACCATGACTGTAAGTTTCCTTAGACCTCCTCCCTAACCATGTGGAACCATCAGTCAATTAAATCTCTTTCCTTTATAAATGACTCAGTCTTGGGTACTTCTTCATAGCAGCGTGAGAACAGACTTATGTAATATTTAACCCAAAGAAGCCTACTTCAAGGCATTTAATAATCAAACTCTCAAGAGTAAAGGTAAATAAAGGATCCTAAAATCAGCAAGATAAAATAAACAACATACAATGGAGCTTCAGTACATCTGACAGCAGACTTTTAGTGGAAACCTGTCCACCCAGACCCAAAGCCAAAGCATTATTTCCAACCAACTGACAGTCTAGAACTGAGCTACAAGAAAATTCCTCTTTATACAAAAGCACTTTATTAAATTGGTAAAAGCAACTGGGTCACTAGACACAAATATATCAATTAAGGGCCAAAGAAACATGAGGAAAGCAAGGAAACATGACACCACCAAAGAAATACAAAAGTCTCCAGGAATAGACGAATTCCAAAGAAGATATTGATGAAATGCATGAAAAGGAATTAAAAATAACAATAGTAAGAATATCAGTGAGATACAAGAAAATACAGACAAATATTTCAATGAAATCAAGTAAACAGCTTATTATCTGATTAATAAATTTAACAGAGGTGGATATAATAAAAAAGAATCAAAAACACATCTAGAACTGAGAAATTCCACAAATAAAATAAAAAAATACAGTTGAGATCTTCAACAATAGGCTAGATGTAACAGAAGAAAAAAGTCTTAACTTGATTGCAGGTTGTTTGAAATAATCCAATGATCTAAGCTGCTACAGCACAGCACTATTTTGAAACCAGACAGTTTCAAGAGGAAGGAGACAGAAACAATAATACAAAAGAATGGAGATAGCCAGCAGAGTTATGGGACACCATTAAAAAAGCAAATAATATTTCCAAAGTGACAGAGGGAGAAGAAATGGGAAAAGGTACAGAAAACTTATTTAACAGCATGATAGCTGAAAACTTCCTAAGTCTTGGGAGAGATATGCACATCCAGATTCCAGAAGTTCAAAGGTTCTGAATGACATATAACCACCCCAAGTTTTCTCCAAGGCACATTATAATCAAACTGTCAAAAGTCAAAGACAAAGAGACAATTCTAAAAGCTGCAGTGGATAATTGTCAAGTCATGTATAAGGGAATTTCCATTAGATCAGCAGCAGATTTCTCAACAGCAACCTAGCAGGACAAGAGAGAATGTAATGATATATTTGATATCATCACATATATTTGAATAAAATATGATATATTTGAATAAAAGCTGAAAGAAAATAACTTAACCAAGAATACTATTACCAATAATTCTGTACTTCAGAGATGAAAGAAAAATAAATATTTCCCAGACAAGCAGAAACTGAGAAAATTTATCACCGGTAGACTGACCTTACAAGCAGTGCTTAAAGGAGTGCAGCAAATGGAAAGAAAAGGATACTTATTCCTAAAACATGTGAAAGTACAAAACTCACCAATGTAAGTAAACTTATTAATTTAACATTACTTCACTGCTGTTATGGTGCTATGTAAATCTTTGAATACTCTAGTATAATAAAGTCAAAAAGGTAAAAAAAATCAACAGCCCCAATTCATAGCTAAAAAAAAACACACACACAAAATATATAGATGCAAATTAAGGCAACCAATGTACTATTTTGGGAGAGAGGGACAAAGCCTAGAATATTTTTATGTGAACAAAGCTTAGTAGGTATCAGGTTAAAATAGTCTATTATAACTACTAGGCCCTATGTTAACCTCATGATAATAAAAAAAGAAAGAAATTATATCAGATACATAATGAATAAAGAGAAAGGAAGCAAAGCTTAGCACGACAGAAATCCATCCAATCACAGAGATAAACGACAAGAGATAAAGAATGGAACAAATGATCTACATAACAATCAGAAAACAATGAACAAAATAGCAGGAGTAATTCCTTACTTATCAATAATAACTTTGAATGTAAATGTATTAAATTATCCAATTAAAAGAAACAGCATGGCTAAAATGGATTAAAAAAAAACAACACTCATATAGTTGTAAGAAACTCTGTTGCCTAAAAGATACTTGATTTCACTATTAAAGACAAACATTGAAAGTTAAGAAATGGACAAAGTTATTTCATGTAAATGTGAGCAGGAACAGTCATACTTAGATAAAATAAGCTTTATGTCAAAAACTGTGAAAAGTGACAAAGCAGGAAATTTTATGATGATAAAGGGATTAATTCAATAAGAGAATATAAGAATGATAAATACCTATTATCGCAACACAAGATCATCCAAATATATAAAGCAAATATTATTAGATCTAAAGGAAGATACAGACAGCAATACAACAATAGGAGGGGAATTCAACTCCTCAGTTACAACTACAGCCAGATCATCTAGACAGTAAGTCAACAAAGAAGGATTAAACTTAAATATCACAGACCAAATAGACCTAAGAGACAGTTAGACACTATTACATCCAACTGCTGCAGAATGTACATTCTTCTCAACCATACACGGAGCATTATCCAGGATAGATAATATATTATGACACAAAAGATATCTTAGCATATTTAAGAACAGTGAGATTATATGAAGTATCTTTTCAGAATTCAATAATTTAAAATAGAAATCAACAAGAAAAACAAAATCTTTAGAAATATGTGAAAACGAAACAGCATGCTCCCAAATAATAGACCACTGAATAAATTAAAACAAATATTAAAATATTACCTGAAACAAATAAGAATGTAAACATATCAAATGAAAATCTATGGTACAAACAAAACCAATTGTAAGTTGGAATTTCATAGCAATAAACAGCTATATCAAAAGAGAAGAATAATTTCTAATAACCAAACTGTACCTCTCAAGGAACCAGTGAAACAAGAGCTAAATCCAAAATTGGTAGAAGGAAGAACAAAAATAAAGCTCAGAGCTGAAAAATCTGAAATAAAAAATGTAGAAAGTAAACAAACAAATGAAACAAAAAAGCAAAAAATTAAAAACAGCCGCAAAATTAAGAGATAATTTCTTAAAAGAGTAAATAAAATAAATAAATCTTTGCCAAGATTAAGAATTAAAGAGAAATGAGTGAAATAAATAAAATCAAGAGTAAAAATGGAGACATTACATGTGATATCACAGAGATACAAAGATCCTGGGAATATGATGAACAACTATAAACTGACAAATTTGAGAACACAGAAGAAAAAAAAGAAAAAAAGAAAACTATGGACCAATATTCTCAATTAACATAGATGCAAAAATATTCAACAAGATACTAGCAAACTGAATTCAACAGCACATTAAAAAGGTCATTCGCTGTGATTCCTGGGGACTCAAAGATGGTTCAGCATATGTAAATAAATAAATATGATATGTTACTTTAACAAAAAGGAAGATAAAAACCACATCATCGTTTGAATATACTCAGAATAAAAGCATTTCACAAAATTCAAACTTCCTTCATGATAACAATTCTCAACAAATTAGATATAGATGATATGTAACTCAATAAAATAAAGACCACATAAATACATACCTAATATTATACTTGATGGGAAAAATTTTGAAAGCTATTTTTGCAAGATTAAGAACAAGACAATGATGCCCACTTTCACCACTCTTATTCAACATAATACTGGAAGTCCTACCCACAGCATTTAGGCAAGAAAAAGAAATAAAGGGCATCCAAATTTGAAAAGCAAAAGGTACTTTGTCCCTCTTCAAAGATTACATGATCTTATATATGGCAAAAACATAAAGATGCTACCCAAAATTTTGAGAACTGAGAACTGATAAGCAAATTCAGTAAAGTTAAAAGATACAAAATCAACATACTAAAGTTAGTAGCATTTCTATACACTGATTGCAAACTAGCTGAAAAAAAAATCAAGAAAACAATTCCATTTAAAATAGCTACAAAAAAGATACCTAGTAATAAAGTTGTCCAGAAAGGTAAAAGGTCTCCACACTAAAAACTACAAAACATTGTTAAAAATACAGAAGGAGACACAAGCAAATAAAACGTATCCTGTGTTTATGACTTGGAAGAATCAATATTGTTAAAATGACCATACTACTCAAAGTGATCTACAGATTCAATGCAATCTTGGTCAAAGTGACAATGATGTTCTTCACAGAAATAGAAAAAAGTCCTAAAATTTATGTAGAACCACAAAAGACCCCAAATAGCCAAACCAATACTAAGCATACAGAACAAATTTGAGGCATCACACTACCTAACGTCAAAAGAGACTACAAAGGTATAGTAACCTAAACAGCATGATATAGGCATAAAAACAGACACATTGATCAATGGAACAAAATAGAAAGCCTAGAAAAAAATTAATTCATCAACTCCCGCTTCTTTTAGACAAAGGTGCTAAGAACACATATTAGGGAACAGGCAGTTTCTTCAATTAATAGTTCTTGGGGAATTGGATATTTATATATAGAACATTGACACTAGTACCCTACATCTCACTGTACAGAAAAGTGAACGCAAAATGGATTAAAGGCTTAAACTTAAAACCCAAAACTCTGAAACTACTGAAAGAATCCATAGGGTAAACACTTTACAAGATTAGCCTGGGCAAGAATTTTTCCAGTTAAGGCTTTAAAAGCACAGACAACAAAAACAGGCAGATGAGATTACATCAACTAAAAGCTTTTGGATGGCAAAGGAAACAATTAACAAAATCAAAAAGACAACCTAAAATTTGGGTGAAAATACTTGCAAACTATACACCTGACAGAGGATTGATATCCAGAATATATAAGAAATTGAAATAATAGTAAAAAAATACTTCAACTTATACATGAACAAAAGACCTTGGTAGACATATCTTAAAAGAAGACATACGAATATCAAATAGGTACATGAAGAAATGCTCAGCATCACTAATCATCAGGGAAATTCATATCGACACGACAATGAGACACCACCTCACTTCAGTTAGAATGATGATTATCAAAAGGACAAAAGAATACAGGTGTTGGTGAGGATGTGGAGTAAACGGAACCCTTACACACTCTTGATAAGCCACTTTGACAAACAGTATGGTGGTTCCTCAAAATATTAAAAATAGAACTGCCATATGATTCAGCAATACCACTACTGGGTATGTGTCAAAAGGAAAGGGAATCAGTATGTCTAAGAGATATCTGCATTCCCATGTTTAACGCAACACTATTTACAGTAGTCAATATATGGAACAACCTAAGTGTCTAACAACCATTGAATGGATAAAGAAAATGTAGTATATGTACACAATGGATTACTATTCAGCCACTGAAAGAATGAAATCCTGTCACTTGAGACAAGAGGGATGAACCTGGAGGACATCACGCTAAGTGAAATAAATTCGACGCAGGAAGACAAATGCCATATGGTCTCATATGTGGAATCTAAAAAAAAAAAAGAGTTGATAAAATACAGCACATCAGTGGTTAACAGAAACTGGAGGAAAAAGGCAGGAGGGGAAGTTGGTGAAAGATTAGTCAATGGATACAAAGTTACAATTAAATAGGAGTAATAAGTTCTGTTGCATGGTAAGGATAAAAATGCTTCAAAGTAATATAGTGTATCTTACAAAATAGCTAGGAGAGAGAGGTTTGAAAGTTCTCATCACATACAGTTGAAAAATACATGAGGGGATGGATATGCTAAATACCATGATTCTATTATGCTACAACGTATATATGTATCAAAACACCAAATTGTACCTGTGTATATGTATAATTATAATGTCTTAAATATAATAAATATCATACATAATAAAAATATTATTATATTATTACATTATATGTCAATGTATAATACATAATTTATATAATTATATAAACATAAATTGCATATAAAATGATGTATTATATAATAATATATTACATTATAATATCAATAAAATATAATTATAAATGGTATAATATCTACAGTATAACAAGATCAAAGAAAGTGAAAAGACAATTCATGGAATAAGGGGAACTATTTCAAAATTATGTATATAAGAATTCTGAATCCAGCATGTGTTTAAAAATCTTATAGCTTAAAAGACAAAGAACCTCATTTAAACAAATAGGCAAAGTATTTTATCAGTTTCCTTAAATACACAAATGAACAATAAACACATGAAAAGACCTCAGCATTAGTGGTTACAAAAATGTAAATGAAAACTACAAGACAGAGCTTCACACCAGCTAGGATATACAGAATAAGAAAAGATAATGTAAGATAATGTGCATTGGCAACAACTTGAGAAATCAGACCCTCCTGCAGTGCTGATGGGAATATAAAATAATGCAACTGCTTTGAAAAACAATTTTGTGTTTCCTCCAAAAGTTAAACATGGTACTATATAATGTAACAATTCTATTCCTAGGCACATACCCAAAAGAACTGAAAACTTACATCCACAAAAATTGCACACAAATGTCGATAGCCAGGTTATTAACAGAAGCCAAAACTAGAAATATCACAAATATATATCAACTGTTGAATGGATTAGAAAAATGTGGTACATCCATGCAACACAATATGATTCAGCTATAAAATGGAATAAAGTCGTGATTCATTCTACAACATAAATAAATCTTGAAAACTATGCTAAATGAAAGAAGCCAGACACAAAGGCCACATATTTTTTAATCCATTTGTGTAACATGTTAAAATAGTCAAGTTATATATACCAAAAGTATGTTTGTGCTTGCCAGGGACTATGGACAAGAAAGGATGTGCAGTGATTGCTGATGGGTATGCTATTTCTGTATGGGGTGATGAAAATATCCTTGAATTAGTGATTATAGTCACACACCATTGTAAACACACTAAAAAAGACAAACAGTACATTTTAAAAGGTTGAATTTTTGGTATGTGAATTATATCTCAATCATGCCTTTATAAAACAAAAATAGAACTCAGGATTGGAAACGTCTCTATAGACAGAAATTTAAAACTGGTTTTTCCAAAAACAAATTAGTAATTCACAACTTAATTTTAGGGGCTGTGCTTAACAAAACCTTAAGATGTAACAAAATGTTCTCTGCATATAACACTAAATATGGATATCTTAGATTGTTTGTGCAGCTGAAACAGAGTACCTTAAACTGGGTAATTTATAAAGAATAGAAATGTATTTCTTACGGTCCTGGAGACTCGGAAGTCCAAGATCAAGGTGCCACCATTGGTATCTGGTGAGGACTGCTCTCTACTTCCAAGATAATGCCTTGTAATTGTGTCCTCACATGATGAAATGTCGATTTCTTAATACTGCTGAATTGTGGATTAAGTTTCAACATGAGTTTTGGAGCAAACACTGTCTCTCAAACCATAACAATGGACAGTTTCAGATCACTGTAGGCAAAGCAACAGTGTGTTCCTGAAACTGACAAATGCAGTTCTTTCTGTGTTTCACCATCAGGGAGAGTTATACTTTTGCAATAATTTGCTGTGTTTCTATGATGTATGATTTAACTAAAAGCTTTGATTAGAAACTATAAGATGAAATAATTGGTTTTTGGTAGGCAACATATTCAAGTGTTTAGAAAGCAGAAGAAGAAGAGAGTTGAAATAATTCTAGCTAGTGGATTTAGAGTGCTTAAAGGTAGGAGAACAATTTCTTCGAAACAAACATTTTCATTTGATCGTGAAATGGATGATTTATCACTTCTTTCAATTCTTTTATTTACATAACGGAAGTAAATAGGATTTCCAAGCTTAGCAGTGTCTTTTAAAAAAATTAGCCATTTTATATACCTACTTTGTGCTTTGGAACACATTTAGCAAATGACTGGGGTTGCATTTTTCAGAGATGGTTTTGCTCCCGTTTTTAAATTGTTTCTTCTTTGAAGTATGAAAAATCTAATGCCTACTTACATTGGTGGTAAAAAAAAATCTTTCAAATATAGTAAAAATAACTGCATATATCTTACCTACAGCTATCACATCTTAAGAAGTACTTTTATTCAATAAAACAGTGGTAATTTCTTTTCTACTAAATGTAGTTTATTCTGCTAAAGACAATTTGACTTTACAACTCTAACACATTTTTACATTTGAATTTATTTTATTTTTGAGTAAGCATTATTTTATAGATGCAATTTTTTATTTTTAAATTTGAGGGTACATAGTAGATGTATATATTCATGGGTTACATGAGATTTTTCGATACAGGTACGCAATGCATAATAATCACAGCATGGAGAATGGGGTATCCATCCCTTCCAACATTTATGTTTTGTACTATAAACAATCATATTATACTCATTTATTTATTTCACAATGTACAATTAAGTTATTATTGACTATAGTCACCCCGTTGTGCAATCAAATAGCAGGTCTTATTCATTCTTTCTAACTCTTTTTTTGTACCCGCTAACCATCCTTAACTCCTCCGCACCACCTCCACTATCCTTCCCAGCCTCTGGTAACATAGAGAGTGGAAGCATTCTTATATATTTCATAACGTGTGTGTGTGTGTGTGTGTGTGTGTGTTCAAATCATTATAAAGCCACTCTTTCAGTTACTTATTTTTATTCTGAACTTTATTGAATATATTTTGGAAGAATGAGACCTTATAATTAAAATAAAAGTAACCCTCTCTCTTCTCTCATACTACTCATAGTTATTTTCATATTATCACCTATATTTACATTTGGGGTTTCAGGAAGGAATCAATTAAATTTTTAAAAATGTGTGATAACTTAGATTGATAAGAGTTTTGTTTTCAATAATCATTACATTTGCCTATGGATAGCTGCTTACTTCTCCTCTTCTTTTTAGAGGGGAAGACCATTTTTCTATTTCCAGTTATTGTAAGAACATATTTCCCCTGTTTACTTCTGAACTCTTGTTGCATCTCTACTCCTATCCATTACAGTTGTATGGACTTACTGCCTTGCAAATGACTAACAATGGTGACTGGTTCTGAACTGGAAACAGCCAACATTTTGAGACTGGACATTTAGTATCTCTACTACCTCATTATTTCCTCTTGCACCAATCCAGTGAGAGAGAGAGAGAGTTGTCTGGGTAAGTGTGTCTTCTTATTACATTTTTTCTCAGATATGCAGCTGCAAGATCTGGACTTCAAAGAAGTTAGTTGGGAAGTGAGTAGACACAGCCAGCTGTCCCAGCAGCTGAGATGTCCCATATGGTTTTGTCAGCAATCAGGCTGATATTCTTAGTGTTTCATTTTCTGACTTTGCTGTTGTTTCTCAGTTTCATAAGAAAATTTAGTAGAGAGTGTAGTTTATCAAGTTCTTTCAAAACATTCAAAGTTCTCTTGGTTATTTAAGTTGCATTTATAACAATATATCTAACTGCTCAGATTTCTATGTAAATATAAACAGGCAGCAGCTCAACTCAGCTATAATATCTCCATGAACTTCTGAATTACTATGTATTTTAACTAATTCTGCTAACTTCCTTCATCATTTAAAAAAACTCAATTCTTATTTTTCTAATATAGCTTCTCTTTCCAGTCCTTAACTCAACTCATATACTATGTTTGATCAGTGAATGTACACATTTTTAAAAATGTGACTAAAATAAATATAAATATAAATAGATTTGAATGGATGAATACATAGATACATGCATGTTGATTGAGTTTGTACAGTCTGAGTGTCACATTCCAACCTTAACAACAACAAAAAGCTCAAAGCTCCCGCTTGCTTAACTCTCAGGCAAAGAGTTGTATTAACCTTCAGTAGAGTCAAGATCAAGTTTACAGTTGGTCCTTAGTTCTATGAGAAGAACAATGTAGCTTTAAGGAATCTTGCATTGAACAACTGTGGCTTATTGGTAGATTTATCGAGCTTTAAAAAAATTCCTTTACACTTTGGCTTAATTTTTTTATAGTCTTTCTGATGTTGCATTCTCTGTATGTGTGTCTGTGGTGTGTTTGTGTGTGTACATAGGTGTGCATGTCTGTGTGTGAGCGTGAAAACATAAATATGCTTGCTTACAGGAACAGTAAAAAAATGTTGAATCCAGGAACACATTTTTCCATAGTATCCCTATAAACTTGCACAGTTGTTTCAAAAAAAGCTAAAATTTGCTATGTAAAATACTTAGGAATAAAATTAAGGAGGTAAAAGATTAGTACACAAAAAACTACAAAATGTCAATGAATGCAATTGAAGAAGATACAATCAAATTAAAGACATACTGTGTTTATGGATTAGAAGACTTAACATTGTTAAAGTGTTCATACTACTTAAAGCAATCTCCAGATTCATTGTAGTCATTATCAAAATATCCATGACTTTTTTACTTAATTATAAAAAATAATTAATATTTATATGGAAACACAATAAACCCAAATAGCCAAAAACTACCTTCAGAAAGAAGAGAAAATCTGAAAGTATCCCACTTTCTGATTATGAAACATATTACAAAGCAATGGTAATTAAAACAGTTTAATACTAGTATAAAGACAGACATAATGACCAATGGAACAGAATAGAGAGCCCAGATATAAATCCATGAATATGAAGTCAACTAATCTTCAACAAGAGTGCCAAGAATACACAATAAGAAAAGTATATTCTCTTCAATAAATAATGTTGGGAAAACTGAATATCCACATAATGCCTAATTAAATTGAACTTTTTTTACATCATGCATAAATATAAACTCAAAATGAATTATAGACTTAAATGTAAGACCTAAAACTATAAATCCCCTAGACTAAAATTCAAGAAAAAAATTTATGATATTGGTCTTGGTGATAATTTTTGAATACAAAAACTTAGACAATAAAATATTATTATGCTTTAAAAAAGAAAATCTTGCAATATATGAAAACGTAGAAGGAATTTAAGACATTATAATCAGTGAAATAAGCTAGTCACGGAAGACAATATTACATGATTTCACTTATATGAGGTATCTTAAAAAGTCAAACTCATGAAATCAGAGAGTACAATTGTAGTTGCCAGGGTCCGGGGATAAGGGAGAGTGATGGAGTTGCTAATCAATGGGCATACAATCTTCATTATGCAAGATTAACATGTTATAGAAATCTATTTTACAACATTGCACACATAGTTAAACCATAGTGTATTGTTGTATTGTACAGTTAGCAATTTGTTAATAAAGCAGATCTCATGTCAATGTCCTTACCATAATAAACAGATTTTTAAACTAAAATTTAAAAAAACATAGTTCTGAGTTATTAAACAGTAGGCTAAAAATGTGTCATAGGCAGTAAGGAAGCAAGGAAAAAATAAAGAGAAAAATATTTTTAAATTACATGGATTGTTATGAATTTTCACATTTTTTCATTTGA
The DNA here is from genome assembly GCF_028885655.2 of Pongo abelii. NCBI lineage: Eukaryota > Metazoa > Chordata > Mammalia > Primates > Hominidae > Pongo > Pongo abelii. Next base: position 29,927,167 of record NC_071989.2, read on the forward strand.
AAGATTAAAGACATTTGCAATTTTATGTCTACCCAGCCACTTTCAAAATGCGTTTTGACCCTTGCATTTTTTAATATTTATAAAGGAAAAGCATCAAAAGAAGGGTACAAGCAAAGTGTCAATACATTTTCATGTTGCAAATAACATGTCATAATAAATATACAACCTTTATTTAAATTGAACATATAAAGCCAACCAAAAAAAGAAGTGTACATGTGAGTAGACACTGCTAGAAAACACTGACATTTGCCACATCCATCTTTTTACATCCAACCTCACCTCCATTCCCCTCTCAAATCCCTAAGTGTGAGAGATCAAGAGTTAAGGGATTAGTTTATGGATCTAGTTCAAATTTAGTGAAATTTAAAAGTCAAATAGACTAAGATATAATTACATATAAATTTTAAGACAGCTCTCACAGTCTGTGGAATTCAAGTAAGTGTGGTAACAGATTTCTATTCACCTCATTGTAAAGCAGGTTCACTGTGTACTGGTTACCAGCTTGTCTGAATCTGATGAGACAGAATACCTGCATATACAAGTTACATGCAGTGGGTTTATTACTTACAAATAAGCAGCAAGGAACAGCAGAAGCCTAAAGATTCATTGTGAGCCTATCTTCCATTGTTGAGGAAAGCTGTGCAGGGTAGATAGAATCTCAGCTGTGTATGCCGCACTTGCACCATAGCTGAGGGAGCTCAGAGAGTATCCTGCCCGGGGTTTTAAACCTCAGATGCAGCAGGACTGCTTGGCTAAAATATTGAAGGACATCCTGCATCCAGGGGGAATCAGAACAGAGCCTGGGCTGTTCTGGCCAGTCCCCCATTTATCTCAGGATGTTGTATGCATAGCACAATCTACAGTTATTCTTAAGAACTACAAGTGAGAAAGGGGGACGAACTCCCTAAGTCCAAGGCCACTGGGAGAACTGTACTGAACTACTCTGTTATGTGGAAGTGATTTACCTGTCCCTTTCTTATTCAAAAGCCTGTCAGAAAGCATTCTTTAGCAAAACCCCCCTTACATTGTTGTACAACTCCTAAAAACTGCTCTTAAGAACATACACGCATGTATTCATGGTGACATTTTCTCTCAATATTTGAATGATTAGCTTATTCTTCCTGTGCTGAGTGAGCTCTTTGTACTTCAGACAAAAATAAATGAGATTCGTATGTACGTCAAAACAAACAAAGCTTGACATTGTGGGAAAACAATCATAAATGTATTTCAGTTTCTAATTTATCTGATAAAGTGGTAAGGAGTGTTTGTGATTCTGAGAATATCTTTTTTTTTTTTTTTAAGCGAAGTCTTGCTCTGTCACCCAGGCTAGAGTGCAGTGGCACTGTGTCCGGAATTGGTGGGTTCTTGGTTTCTCTGACTTCAAGAATGAAGCCGCAGACCCTCCCGGTGAGTTACAGCTCTTAAGGTGGCGCGTCTGGAGTTTGTTCCTCCTGATGCTCGGATGTGTTAGGAGTTTCTTCTTTCTGGTGGGTCCGTGGTCTCGCTGGCTCAGGAGTGAAGCTGCAGACCTTTGCGGTGAGTGCTACAGCTCATAAAAGCGGTGTGGACCCAAAGAGTGAGCGGTAGCAAGATATATTGCAAAGAACGAAAGAACAAAGCTTCCACACTATGGAAGGGGACCCGAGTGGGTTGCCACTGCTGGCTCCGGCAGCCTGCTTTTATTCTCTTATCTGGCCCCACCCACATCCTGCTGATTGGTAGAGCCTAGTGGTCTGTTTTGACAGGGCGCTGATTGGTGCCTTTTCAATCCCTGAGCTAGACACAAAGGTTCTCTACGTCCCCACCAGATTAGCTAGATACAGACTGTGGACACAAAGGTTCTCCAGGGCCCCACCAGAGTAGCTAGATACAGAGTGTCAATTGGTGCATTCACAAACCCTGAGCTAGACACAGGGTGCTGATTGGTGTGTTTACAAACCTTGAGCTAGATACAGAGTGCTGATTGGTGTATTTACAATCCCTGAGCTAGGCATAAAGATTCTCCACGTCCCCACCAGTCTCAGGTCCAGCACCGGGGCTGCAGGTGGAGCTGCCTGCCAGTCCCGCGCCCTATGCCCGCACTCCTCAGCCCTTGGGTGGTCGATGGGACTGGGCGCCCTGAAGCAGGGGGCGGCGCTCATCGGGGAGGCTCCGGCCACACAGGAACCCACGGAGCGGGGAGGCTCAGGCATGGCTGGCTGCAGCTCCCGAGCCCTGCCCCGCGGGGAGGCAGCTAAGGCCCGGCGAGAAATCAGGCACCGCGCCGGTGGCTGGCACTGCTGGGGTACCCAGTACACCCTCCGCAGCCGCTGGCCCAGGTGCTAAGCCCCTCATTGCCCGAGGCCGGCAGGGCTGGCCGGCTGCTCCGAGTGCGGGGCCTGCCAAGCCCACACCCACGCGGAACTCCAGCTGGCCCACAAGCGCCGCAAGCAGCCCCAGTTCCCGCTAGCGCCTCTCCCTCCACAGCTCCCTGCAAGCTGAGGGAGCCGGCTCCGGCCTTGGCCAGCCCAGAAAGGGGCTTCCACAGTGCAGCGGTGGGCTGAAGGGCTCTTCAAGTGCCGCCAAAGTGGGAGCCCAGGCAGAGGAGGCGCCCAGAGCGAGCGAGGGCTGTGAGGACTGCCAGCACAATCTTGGCTCATTGCAACCTCTGCCTCCAGGGTTTAAGCGATTCTTCTGCTTCAGCCTCCCGAGTAGCTGGCACTACTGGCACGCACCACCGCGCCCAGGTAATTTTTTGTATAGTAGAGACGGGGTTTCACCATATTGGCCAGGGTGGTCTCGCAGTTCTGACCTCCTGATTCGCTCGTCTCGGACTCCCAAAGTGCTGGGATTACAAGCGTGAGCCATCGCGAATACAAATATTCATTAAACGTATAGGCTCTCTACTTACTCTATGACCTTTCTACCTGGACTAAAGCCAAAAAACTCTGACACCCTAAAAGATTCATAAATTATTTGCTACATAAGGTTTAGATACATCATTACCAATATTGCACATAGAAATTTCATGTTGTTAGTTGAGCAAACAGATGCCATGACAATTTCTTCTCTTTATAAATCTTGGTGGCTTATGGCAGCAGAAGCCTACTCCGCTATTTAGGCTCCTATGACGGCTACTTGTCCCCCATTGAGCAAGTTTCACCTTAAGTTACTACCAAGAAGATTATACAATATATTTTGCAACTCCTGAAAATAATTGTTTATGTTATCATCTCAAGTAAAATAAAATATTTTCATAGAGAGATGGAGAGATGTGTAGGCAGTTTATCAAATATTAACCTCTTCTAAACACGGGGTTGAATTCCTCCAGTAACATTATAATGTTGTTCGAATTATGTGAAAGGGGGCTTTGTCTCAACTATCCTGCTAGTCATTCATTCAACAGCTATCTATTTATGTCGTATATTTCCCCGTATGTTTCCCCAAATATTTCCATTTTTGCTTCCAAACACTGCTAATTTGGTTTGGTTGCTGTTTATTTTATACTGTCTTATAAATCCCTTGGAAAGTGTATTGCCCCATGCCTGCACACACCGAAGTACAAGAGATTATGGAAGAGTTGGTTTTGTCTGCTACTCCATCCCTTGAGTTTAAATGATAAGGAAACATATAAATCTAAAACATTTTTAACAGTTAAGAATTATTAAAAGAAAGTAGAATGACAAATAGGAAAATTATCTATCTACATCTATATATGTATATCTCTCTAGAAATGTCCTTATAAGGACAAAAGAGGAAAAAATGAAGGGAAAACTGTGAATCCTTGAATTTGAGTCCTTTTGACCAAAACTCTGTTCTTAGCATTTCTCCACTATTATCAAGTTTCTAGTATCCTCCAAGAAAATACCATACTATCATCCTGGAACTTTAGTAGTATATACCTGTCCTTTCTCTTTTTTTTTTTTTTTTTTTTTTTTTTGTGATGGAGTCTTGCTCTGTTCCCCAGGCTGGAGTGCAGTGGTGCAATCTTGGCTCACTGCAAGCTCTGCCTCCCAGGTTCACGCCATTCTCCTGCCTCAGCCTCCCGAGTAGGTGGGACTACAGGTGCCCGTTACCACGCCCGGCTAATTTTTTGTATTTTTAGTAGAGGCGGGGTTTCACTGTCTTAGCCAGGATGGTCTCGATCTCCTGACCTTGTGATCTGCCTGTCTCAGCCTCCCAAAGTGTTGAGATTACAGCCGTGAGCCATCACGCCCGGCATATACCTGTCCTTTCTATCCCTATCTACAGAGACCTGTCTGATTTAGGTTCTAAACTGACCTTCCTCATTTCTTTTTATTTTTTTTTTGAGACAATATTTCTCTGTTGCCCATGGAGTTTAGTGGTCTAATCTAGCCTCACTGCAACCTCTGCCTCCCAGGTTCAAGTAATTCTCATGCCTCAGCCACCTGAGTATGTGGAATTAGAAGTGTTCCTTGTTTTTAAAACTGTAGAACACAGAAATTTCATTTGTCTCCCAAAGTCCAAAAATTCAAGAACAAAAGAGAAATTAAGAGTTGGCTTTGATATCCTGACATACAGTCCTCTTTGATATCCTGACATACAGTCCTCTTTGAGATACTAATACCTTTTATAATAAAAATGAATGGGTATTTTTATGACTCTTTAGTAAGAAAATAGTGAACCAAACCTGCTTGCACACATTTATAAATACATAATTCTCAAGGACAAATATTTAATTATAGAAATGGTATATATATGTACACACATACATACATTAGTGACTCATGTTCAAGGACTGATATTCTAGAGTTCATAGTTTTCCCTTCTATATATATACATACACATACATATGTATATACACATATATACACACATATGTATATACACATATATATACACATATGTATATACACAAATATATACACATATGTATATATATACACACACATACATATGTATATACACATATAAAATACTAAAAAATGTTTAAAAGTTAACTTGTAAATCTTATATTCAGATATTCTGAATTACTGTGTCTGTATCAAGACTCAGTATGGTTTTGTAAAAATAAACACTTCAAGTAGTTTTGATGCAAGTCATCTAAATCACCCATTAAAAAAATTCTGGCTTGTAAGTGTTCATTAAAAATAAATGGATAAAGAAAATATGGTATAAATACACAAAGGAACTACACAGCCATAAAAAGAATCAAATCATGTTATTTGCAGAAACATGAAAGAAACAATAGGTCCTTATGTTAAGTGAAACAAGCCAAGCATAGAAAGACAAATATTGCATATTCTCACTCATTTGTGGGAGCTAAGACATCTGATCTCAGGAAGGTAGAGAGTAGAATGATGGTTAACAGAGGCTGGGAAGGAGGCAGGATGAAGATAGATATTGGTTAATGGGTGCACATATAGAATTAGATAGAAGGGATAAGTTTTAGTGTTCAATAGCACACAAGAGTGATTATACTTAGCAATAATTTGTTGCCTATTTGAAAATATTCAGAAGAAAAGACTTAAAATGTCCCCAACACATACACACGAAATAAATGTTGGAGGTAGTGGATATCCTAATTACCATGATTTGGCCATTATGCATTGTATGCATGCGTCGAAACATCACATGAACCCCATAAATATGTACAATCAGTATGTATCAATTCACAAAGACGGAAAGATGGAAATGTTTTCGTTTATAAAAACAAGGATAGAAAAAAAATCCTTACCTAAATACTGTCTACAATGTCACTGGTGCTTTGCATCATTCAGGTGAGTGATGTTAGTGTCCCTTCTACTTATCCCCTGGGTTTAATTTGCACCAAGATTGTTGTCTGCACGAAGATTCAATAATATACAGAAAATCTTATGGTGACCCAGAGAAAATGTGAAATGATTATAGCTTTATGCCTTAGATGATTTTGCATTTCTAGCCATGGCAACTCATCCCCAGAAACTTTTCTGTAATTAAAATGGAAATACTATATAATTTATCTTTTCATTATAAAAGTAGTTATTCTATATGTGGAAGGTTTTAGTGGTGTAATTTCCCCAGATATGTATATCAATATGTGCCAGCAAATGCTTGTAAGTAAAAACAGATAAGATAATTTTATATTCTATATGATGTTAAGAGTGTTAAGCCAGAGCAAAATTTCATTTTGAATATGATAACCCTGGATTTGTTGTTTCAATCTGGATTTTATATTTTAGATAGAGTTAATTAATCAGAAAATAGATCACTCTTACTGTCTCTTCTAAAATTTTAACAAACAGTTTTGTTATCTGTTAAATATCAGCATCTTTAAAGTCTTTGGAGAGACTCTTTTCGGTTTCAGTAAAGCATTAGTGTTTGTACACTAATGTATGTTTGTCAGGTTTATTTATTTATTTATTTACCTCAGTGCACGAAAATTTCACCCCAAGGGGTCTTACATTATTTTTCTGCTCCAAAATACATAGGCTACACAGAACAATATCATTAGTAACATTGTTTCAGCAAGGAAATAATCCTTATTGGCAAAGAGAAACCAAGGAAAGAAAACTGTTGTTTTCTTCAGCTACATGCTGTCTGCAAAGCACCCCATGGATTCAATTTCTCATCAATTCAGAAAGGAATACTAACATGCTGCCTAGAGATACAGAAGTGGGATGAACTCAGGGCTTTACTCAGTGTCTGGAACAAAACTGTGAGAAAACTTTCAGGCATGACATGCTTACAGTCAGTCATATAGGAAAAATAGAAGTCTCAAGTCCTATTCACAGACATCAATTTACCAAAGTTTACACTAGTATACTCCTTATTTGCACTGGTGCTTTCCAAAGACCCGGATGCGACATTAGCAAAGTCTTCTCATGACCGTTCGTGTGCAATAAATTCATAAAGGTAAAATATGTGTATTTATTCTCCATATATTTTTTAATTGTATAATCTTCGGGCTCAGAGGTGGCTTGGAAAAGATGTCCCTGACTGCATCTCCCTTTACTGCATCTTTGTTCAGCAAAATCTTAATTAAGAGCAAATCATCCTTCACTGATATCAGTGAGTATGGTAACATGAAAAAAATAATAAGATGAAGGTAGAGAGAACATGGAAGGGGAGGTGAATAATGAACTGGAATGTCCAGTTGGAAAAATCATCTAGAAAGTATTGAGAAGGTATAATGATTGATATTATGATAGTAAAGTAAGAAGACATAGAGAAGTAGTGTTGACACATCCCATGTTTTGCTAGTCTCAGAATTAAAACTTAAAGAAATAATAGTCAATAACTTTTAATGATCAAATAAAAATGATGAAAAGACAATGGATTAAAATAAAACAAACAAAACTGCCTCTACATTATCGATGTTAATGTTAAGGAAGTTAAAGACAAAAAAATAAGCTTCCAGACAGAAAAAAACTTAACTACAAGAAGTCAGGTGGAGATGAACATAAAATACGAAAAAAATCCTTCTATGCAACATGCAATTAGAAATATCTAATAACTTGATAATATATAATATAGTATAATACATCTTGTTAAAAAGAAGCATTTAGAATGCATTAAGTTTACCTATAATTTATAGGTTCGTTAGCCATAGTAAACATGATAATACATAAATGTAGTTCTGTAATTTCAGTATGTAATGACTTCCTACAATAACTTTTGGAAGAAGTGTACATATGGGGGGAATCAATGAGACATACTCCATCAATTAGCTATTGTTGAGTAAAAACCACATCAAAACTTAGCAAATTAAAACAATAATTATTTATTATTTCTCATGATTGAGCCAAATCTGGCTGATCTAGGCTTATATATCTGAGAATTCAATAACAATAGGTTAGTGGAAGTCAGTCTGTACTGAGACTACTGGTATCTGCTCTGTTGTAATTAACCTTGTGGGGCTAACATTGCTCATGACATTGACAGGGCTCCAAAAGCAATAACAGAAACAAGAAAGCTGTTTGAAGCCTAAGCTCATAGATGACACATTCTCAATTCGGCCGCATTTATTGGTAAAATGTCATTCCAGAATCAAAAGGTGGGGACACAGACTATAGTTGTCTGGAGAAGGTGCAAAGTCATAATTCAGAAACTGGATGCAAAGAGAGATAAAAGCTTGCTGCCATTTTTGTAATCAATCAACAACAAATGATAAACTGGAGTGATTAAAGACATTAGTAAATTAAGATGGCCCGGACCAACAGAAAGCACCTGCTATGGCCTGAGTTGTGTTTCTCCAAAATTCGTACATTAAAGCTTTAATATTCATGTGATGATATTTGGAGACAAAGTCTTTAGAAAGTAATGGAGTTAGATGAGGTCATGAGGATGGGGCTGTTATGATGAGATTAAGGCCCTTATAAGATGAGGAAGAGACAGCAGAGTCTTCTCTTTCTGAGCACATACATGGAGAAAAAGCCACGTGAAGACATAGTGACAGTTAACAATTCACAATCCAAAGAGAAAGCACTAAACAGGCCCTGGTCCTGTTGGCACCTTAATTTTGAACTTCCAGTCTCCAGAACCGTGAGAAAAGAAATTTCAGTTGCTTATGCCACCAGTTCATGGTATTTTGTTATGGCAACTCGAGCAGACTAACAGACCATCTCTTTGGAATGGCTTTAAAATGTTTAAACAGCTCTCACTTTCTTCCATAGTTTCAATTATTCGTGCTAAGCCAAGAATCCTCAGGTGTTTACAGGCTTTTTGGGATATTGATTTTAGAATGCTGACACTCCAAAAGATTTATATCCATGCCTTCGGTAAACTCAACAATGCACTAATGCCACATGGATTCAAATATTCATGGATTTTATTTTATTTTATTTTATTATTGTAGTTCATTTTATTGAGGAGTCTCACTCTGTGGCCCAGGCTGCAGTTCAGTTGCATGATCTTGGCTTGCTGCAACCTCTGCCTCAGGGTTCAAGTGATTCTCCTGCCTCAGACTCCCAAGTAGCTGGGATTACAGGTGCCCACCACCAAGACTGGCTAATTTTTTGTATTTTTAGTAGAGTTTGGGTTTCACCATGTTGATCAGGCTGGTCTCAAACTTCTGACCTCAAGTGATCCACCTGCCTCAACCTCCACAAGTGCAGGGACTACAGGCATGAGCCACTCCACCTGGCCCATGGATTTTAATACACAAACTCATAGACATGAGGATCCATTGCTGATTAGTGAATATTCACACTTCAAAATTAATCCAACGGTCTATTCCAATATTTTTTAAATATTAGATTCAGGAAGATACAATTCATATATCACAAGATAAAACAGTTTAAAGTGTATAACTCTGCGGTTTTGAGTATATGCACAGAATTGTACAAACATTAAAGGTATCTAATTTTAGAAAATTTTCATCAACACAAAAAGTAACCAACACTCTTTCTTCATTCCCCTGGCCCCTAGTTTGTGGGAACCGCTAATATATTTTTTGTCTCTATGGATTTGCTTGTTCTGGATCTTTTACATAAACTGAATAATACAATATGTGGTCTATTGCATCTTGTTTCTTTCACTTAGCATAATGTTTTCAAGGCTCATTCATGTTGTGGTATGCATCAGTATTTCATTCCTTTTATTGCTCAATATTTCACTATATGATTATTGTAGTTTCAATGTTCAGTCTCATATATTGGACATATGCACACACCTGATAAACTGTCACCATAATCGAGAAGCCAAACATATCCAGCATAGAACCAAAAATTTTCTGTGTATCTCTATGATCCTACCATTCTATTCCTTCCTCAAACTCCCTCCTGCACCAGCCTCAAGCCATCACAGATTCACTCTTTATTATTTAGATTACTTTCTTTTTCTAGATTTTTATATAAATGGAATCATAAAGTGTGTACTTTTTGTCTACTGTTTTTCAGTAAGTATAATTAACATTTATACATGTTACTGTATGTATTAATATAATAATTAGAATATATGAATAAAATAATATTTATATATGCAATTGTATGTAATAATATAATGAATAAAAATATTCATTATATTATTTGAGCATTATTATTCCTTAATAAATTCCAATTTATGTATATACTACAGTGTGTTTATCTGTTCACCTAGTTATGGACATTTGGGTAATTGCAGTTTGGTTTCTATTTCCTAAAATCATGTACATTTCTTTACATCAATAGCCGTAGTCTTAGTTTAATATTCTTTTACTTGCTTCACTCTCCCTAACTCAATTCAAAGAACCCAAACTGTAATGTTTTAATTTTAGTTTTAAAAACTTTTGATGACACAAAATTGAGAAAAAATTGTCATCACTAGTAAATAGATAAAAACTCTGATACACCCACACAGTGGAATATGACTCCACAATTTTAAAAAGCATCATCTACTGATACATATGACAAGGATGAGTCTCTAAATAACCTAATAAGTAAAATAAATTGGACTGAAAAAACTATATACTCTGTGATTCCATTTATATGACATTCAGAAAAAGAAAATTATGGAAACAGAAATAAGAGCAGAGGTTGCCACAGAATGGAAATAGAATAAGGAAATTGACTATAACTGGCATGAAGGAATATTTTTAGAGATAATGGAAATATTCCGCATCTTTATTTTGATGCTGGTTTGATGAATGTACATTTTTCAAAAATTATAGAACTGTACACTTTTAAAGAGAAATTTACTATATACAAATTATGTTCAAATAAATCTGACCAAAATCACTTTTCTATATAGCAAAAATAACCACTTATGAAATATACTTTTAAGTTACCATTTACCATAACATCTGGAAATACCAAGCACCTACAAATAAACATAACCAAAAATGTGTATATGATTTCTGCACAGAAAACTATAAACTGTTATTGACAAGTTAAATAAATCATTATAAAGTGGAAATATGTGCCATGTTCACTCCTTGGAAAACTCAATATTCTAAAGGTGTCAATCAATACCATAGGGCCATTAAAAATCTTATTTTTTTTCATAATTTGATGAGAACATTTAAAAAATATATTCAAAAATATAAAAATAGTTAACATTTTATTAAAAAGCTCAGCAACAGACAATATTTCAAATAAAATGATTTATAAACCTACCAAACACTATAATGTGTGACAGTAAATTAAAAATAGACAGAGGCCAGTCAAATAAAATGAATGTCACTAAAGCAGACTCACATATTTATGAAAGTGTGATTTACACTAAACAGTGCACTGCAGAGCAGTTGTAGAAGAACTTGTTTCCAAAAACTAGTGCTCAGATAAGTAGACATATATATAGAAAACAATGAATATATAGTGTGTTTGCTTGTGTTCATTATAAAGAAACACCAATAAAAGATTGGATGTTAATATGGGAAAATATCTAACTCATGATCTTTGAGTAGCAAAATATTTTTTAGTAACAAAAAATACTAACAAGTATAAATGATGAAGAGTAGTTGTAGAAGAACTTTGTTTCCAAAAACTAGTGCTCAGATAAGTAGACATATATATAGAAAACAATGAATATATAGTGTGTTTACTTGTGTATGTTATAAAGAAACACCAATAAAAGATTGGATGTTAATATAGGAAAATATCTAACTCATGATCTTTGAGTAGCAAAATATTTTTTAGTAACAAAAAATACTAACAAGTATAAATGATGACATTAAAGTGGAAAACATCTGTTTAACAAAAGATACCAAATTACAAATTGTAAAAAAGAATAATATGTCAAGCAGGCATGGTGGCCTGTATTCCCAGGACTTTGGGTGGCCAAGATGGGAGAATCATTTGAAGCCAGGAGTTCAAAGCCAACCTGGGCACCACAGTGAGATCTCATCACTAAAAAAAAATATTTAAAAGATCGACAGTGGCTCAGGCCTATAATCCCAGCACTTTAGGAGGCCAAGACGGGCAGATTACCTGAGATCAGGAGTTTGAGACCAGCCTGGCCATATGGTGAAACCATATCTCACATAAAAATACCAAAAAATTAGCCGGGTATGGTGGAGGGCTCCTGTTATACCAGCTACTCAGGAGGCTGAGGCAGGAGAATCGCTTGAACCTGGGAGGCAGAAAATGCAGTGAGCCGAGATCACGCCACTGCACTCCAGTCTGGGCAACAAGAGCGAGACTCCTTCTCAAAAAAAATATAAATAAATAAAATTTAAAAAAATAATAAATAAAAAGAAGCCAACCAACCAACCAAACAAACAACAACAAAAAACTTAGCTGGGCATGCTGGCATATGCCTGTATTCCCAGCTTCTTGGGAGGCTGAGGTAGGAGGATCCCTTGACCCCAAGAGTTGGAGGCTGCAGCAGTCCAGCCTGGGCGAGAGAGTGAGAACTTGTCTCAGAGAAAGGAAAAAAAAAAAAAAGTTGAAGTATTGCAAGCTAGAGAATCATCGTTTGTAACACCCGTATCATTTATATTTTCAGGGAGCAATGAGAGAGAAGCTATTGTGTGAAACTTTGAAAGGCAAAAATATTTAAACAATATTAAAGTAACTCCTTACAGATCACCTATTTTGTAACATTTAAGCTTCATTTAAGTAACATTTTTGCCAAAAAGGAGAACCTCAATTTAATCAGGAATACTCAGCCTATGTAACTAAATGTAAAATCATTTGACCAAATGTCTAGGCTGTAATTTTTGTTCCATCTTTGTATCAATGTCATGAATGTCATGGAGACAAAGAGTAGATGAAATAACCTAGTACTCCTGAGGGTACTGGTAGGATAGATTAAAGTCTTCATTACTGAAAAAAGTGAGGAATAACTTCTTGCTTTAAGTCACAGTACCGAAAGGAGAATCCTAGCTAAAAAGTTTTTCAGAAAGAGAAGACATTTGCGGAAGTTGAAGCACAGATTTGAATTGTTTCAGTTCCAGAAGTCGGATGGAGATGATCCTGAATTGCTTGTAGAATTATGCAAATGACATTAAAAAGGCAAATCCTGTGAGGGTACATACAGAGTCTCTAAATTATTTTTTTAACATTTAATTATATAGAATATTAAATATGTGATAAATCTCTATGTTCATATTTTGTATTTATTTAAATATCAATTAATTGCTAGTCTTATTTGCTCTATACCCTCATTCTAATCCCACACACTGTATAATCAGTAATATTACTCAGTAAATCCTAGACATAATATAAATTCATCCATACATATTTCACTGTGTATTTCTATAAGAGATGAACTATAATTTTTAGCAAAACCATATATCTATAATTTCACATATAAATAAGCAATATTTCCTTAGTATAATAAAATATCTGACGAGTTTTAAAAGTCCAATTCACTTATAAATCTCATACATTTGTAATAGAGCTTTTTAAACATCTTAATTAGTAACAAGGTAAGCTCTATACTTTGCAACTTAAATCATTTATTTATTTTTTCCCATCCCAGACACTGCCAGGCGCTGGTCGCTGGTACAACCCTGCTGGGCCTACTAATTAAATTATTTTGAATTGCAAAGACAATGTTTGGAACAAATAAAAGAACCAAGAAGACAACAAGACAATAATGCATAAGTGAAATCATAGAAAAGCAACAGATAATATAAACAGAAATATATATTTCCATGTATTGAAGTTATTGAACAAATTATAAAAATGATTTTATTTAGCATTTACAAGGAGATAGAAAACATGACTCACAATTTTAGCAGAGAACTCAAGAATAATTGGACAGCCAAATTTAAAATTGTTAATTAAAAAATACAGTAACAACTCCATGGATAAATTTAAGAGCAATATAGATTATTAAGAAAAAAAGTAAACTACAAAATAGATGAGACAAAAATGTTAAGAAAAGATCAAGAGACACAGTAAAGGAAAATGGAGAAATGAGTTAGGGACACTAAGGATACACTGTAAAAGCTTAATGCAATTATCAATGAATTTTTTAAATCAATGAAGATTGCAAGGTGCATGGCTGGCTCGGGCCTGTAATCCTAGCACTTAGGGAGGCCAAGGTTGGAGGATGGCTTGCATCCAGGAGTTCAAGACCAGCCTGGGCAACATAGTGAGACCCTGTCTCTACAAAAAATTAGCAGGGCCTGGTAGTGAGTGCCTGTAGTCTGGGAGGCTAAGGTGGGAGGATCACTTGAACCTGCAAAGCAAAGGTTGCAGTAAGTCCAGACAGCACCACTGCATTCCAGCCTAGGAGACAAAGCAAGACGCTGTCTCAGAAGTAAAAAAAAAAAAGAAAAAAAAAAGAAGATGATGAAGAGTGATGATGGGGCTTAAAAGGCTGACTATTGAAGAGTTGAAACCCAAGAACTGTCTAAACGATGATGAAACAACACATCAATTCATAGATCTAAAAGGTACTGGCCGGGCGCGGCGACTTCTGCCTGTAATCCCAGCACTTTGGGAGGCCAAGGCGGGCAGATCACCAGGTCAGGAGATAGAGACCATCCTGGCTAACACGGTGAAACCCCGTCTCTACTAAAAATACAAGAAAAATTAGCCGGCGGTGGTCCTGTAATCCCAGCTACTCAAGAGGCTGAGGCAGGAGAATGGCTTGAACCCGGGAGGCGGAGGTTGCAGTGAAGAGCCACTGCACTTCAGCCTGGGGGACAGAGCAAGACTCCGTCTCAAAAAAAAAAAAAAAAAAAAGGTGCCATCACCATAAAGAAAGATAAAAAGAAAATTTCTTCAAAGCTATCAGAATAAAACTGCCAAGAGCATAAGGTACAGCAACCAGAGCAAAAACAAAGCCTTAAAAGCGGAAACACATGTTTTCATATTAACATCAAGATAATACATGTTTTCATATTAGCATCAACAAATATGAAGAAATTAGAATGATATATTTAAAGAGCTGAAGAAGACTAATGGACAACTTAGACTTCTATAACCAGCAATAATTTATTTCAGTTTTGAAAATTAAATACAGACATTTTCGGGCATATACATACTGGTTTCATCACCAGCAAAGCTGCCCATCATGAAAAGGTTCTCATGATAAAGTTAGAGATGCAGGAAAGAGTAAGTGTGACAAATCAATAGTGCATTTAATGTTGAGATTATAAGATTTAAGAGCAAAAGCATGTAAGGCAGAAGCTAATTACAGCTTAAATATATGTTCTCTGAGAAAAAGTTAATACATTCAAGAAATAGCAGACTTTCAAATAAATTTGGTACATTCTGCAATCTCTAGGTTAGCTAAATAACTAATGAATTAAAAAATAAAATAATGAAATAATTACTTAAGGATAAAAATAATTACATGCTTTATCAATCTAAAGTTTTTAATAAAAGAAAGCATTTATAGATTACGTGATGCAAAATTAGACATATAATAAGATGGATCATTTAAAACCCAATATATTTGTAGAAGTCTGAATGAAAAAAGAAAAAAATAATAAAATTAAGATACAGAGGTTGTGGAATGGATAAGAGTAACAAACATAACTGTGTTATATTTACACAAAATATATCTAAAACATAACAATATAGGAAAGTTTAAAATATAATAATAAATTATATCCTGTGCAAATACTAAACAGCTAAAGTTTTCCTTAAACCAAATAGTTTTAGAAAAAGAAGACTTTAAATGAAAAAAAAAAGAATACTACACATAGAGCTTATTCAGGGGATCAATGCCAAGTTTAAATCCACATGCAATATAGGTTTGAAATAAATAAACATTTGCTTAATAAGGATAAATAATCAGTTGATAATGAAAGTAAAAGATCCCAATAAAATTTTCATAGCATATGATAGAATATGCAGACAACAAATCAGAAATTATCTAAAACACTTGAACCGTAAAATTGTTCTGAAAGGCACATATGGCATTAAAACACAATACCCAAATAATGGCACATTTATTTCCAGGCGCTCATTTATTTCCAGATATCATATGTGTGATATCTAGGTAACATCATGTTAAGGAAAAATTTGTACTTTAATTTCATTTGTTGGAAAATACCAGGCTGTGGGTGGTGGCTCACACCTGTAATCCCAGCACTTTAGGAGGCTGAAGCAGGAGGATCACGAGGTCAAGAGATTGAGACCATCCTGCCCAACTTGGTGAAACCCCGTCTCTACTAAACATACAAAAATTAGCCAGGCGTGGTGGCAAGCGCCTGTAATCCCAACTACTCAGGAGGCTGAGGCAGGATAATCTCTGGAACCCGTGAGGCGAGGTTGCAGTGAGCCAAGATCGCACCACTGCACTCCAGCCTAGTGAAAGACCAAGACTCCATTTCAACAACAACAACAACAACAACAACAATGAAAATACCAAAGTCTGAAAAAGCAATGATCAAAGTATACATTCCAAAGAGATGAGAAAAATAAATAAATAAATAAATCTGAAGACAGCATAAAGGCAGAAATAATGGTCACAGAGTAGAGATTTACGAAATAAAAAACGTGTACATTTGAAAAGTTTGACTCTTTACAAAACCGTATATTGGATAAAGCCCTGGTAAGAGTGCTCATGATTTTCGAAGACTGGAGTCTTGACTCAAAGCCCATTTCAGCATTAAAATGACACATGATCAGCCTGAAATGTACGTGATGCTGAAAATAATGTATTTAGCAGAGAAGAAACAGGAGTTTAGATAATAAGGATGAAAGAAAGAAGGCATTGGATGAGCAACTATTACTGCAGAATACTGAGTAATGAAATTCAAAATCATTATAATGAAAACAAAAATTCAGAAAAAAATTGAATGTGATAATGATGTCTAAAAAAATACAGCAGATATGATAATGATACAATGTTGAAGTCCTTTTATTTTGTAATCTGGCAAAAGACAAGAAAGTCTATTTACAAAGAATTGATTAAACATTGTACTGGATGTCTTTGCCAGTGCAATAAAGCAAAATATAAAAATAAGAGATATAAAGATTGGAAAGAGAGAAATGAAATAATTTTCAGAGTATATGGAAATCTAAAATAATTTATCACTTACTCTTCTAATTAGGTTAACATTAGAATTATTATAACTAATGGTGAATTAACAATGGTATGAAATATATGACCCATATTCAGAAAATTATAGCATTTCTGTATATTAGAAGTAATACTCAGAAAATAAGTATATACAATATTATTCATATATACCATTTAAATGGAACCCAAAAATATAAAATCCTAAGTAATAATTCTAGCAAAAGTTATGAAGAATTTTACAAAGAGAACTTTAACATAGAGACAGTATAATTGAGAGAAATTTAAAATGAGTTTAAAATTGAAGGAGTTTGGCGTATTCATGAACTGAAACATTGAATATTGTAAACAGTTTTATGAATTCAATTAAATACTGATCATAAAACAAGCAGGGTGTTTGCTTGTTTGCTTTGTTTTTTGGAAATGACAACATGATTCCACAATTTATACGGAAATGCAAAACTGCAAGTAGAGCAATATCGAAAAAGAAAAACATGAGTGGATTTGTATTTTTTAATATTAATCCTACTCATAAAGATGGAGAATATAGTATTGGAAAAGAAGAGAGTATTCAGATCGAAAACCCAGGAACAGACTCATGCATATATGGATATTTGATATATAACAAATATTGCACAGCACAGCTGAAATGGCGTCATTTCCAATAAACTGTGTGTCCCATTTTGGTAGCCACATAGTGAAAAATAATTCCTTATTCTTTACATGTTTCAGGTCCACATAGTGAAAAAACAAATTCTCTACTCTCCATATGTTTCATGTATAAAATCAGTGCTAATGGGTTGTATAGATGAATATAATTATTCAATAAATATTCTAGAAATTTATATTGTAGAATATCTTCAAGAAATATACACACATTGCATTGTTACATTTTGGGCAGGATAATTCTTTGTCATGGTTGGGCAGTCCAAGTACTGTAGCATGTTTAGCAGCATCTGTGGCCTCTACCCACATGATGCCACTAGCATCTCACCAGTTAAAACAACCAAAACTGTCACAAGTCATTGGGAAATATTCCCTAGGTGACAAAACAAAACCCATTTAAGAACCGTTGAATTAAACTACATTAAAATTGTCATTAATGTTTATTAGATATTGTAAGGTAAGTGAAATGACAATTCATAGAGGAGCTCTTCTGAATGTATGTAAGTGATAAAGGCTTTTATCATATATATATATTTATTATACTTTAAGTTGTAGGGTACATGTGCACAACATGCAGGTTTGTTACATATGTATACATGTGCCATGTTGGTGTGATGCACCCATTAACTTGTCATTTAACATTAGGTATATCTCCTAATGCTGTCTCTCCCCACTCGCCACCACCCCACAACAGGCCCCAGTGTGTGATGTTCTCCTTCCTGTGTCCATGTGTTCTCATTGTTCAATTCCCACCTATGAGTGAGAATATGTGGTGTTTGGTTTTTTGTCCTTGCCATAGTTTGCTCAGAGTGATGGTTTCCAGCTTCATCTATGTCCCTACAAAGGACATGAACTCATCATTTTTTATGGCTACATAGTATTCCATGGTGTATATATGCCACATTTTCTTAATCTAGTTTATCATTGTTGGACATTTGGGTTGGTTCCAAGTCTTTGCTATTGTGAATAGTGCCGCAATAAACATATGTGTGCATGTGTCTTTATAGCAGCATGATTTATAATCCTTTGGGTATATACCTAGTAATGGGATGGTTGGGTCAAATGGTATTTCTAGTTCTAGGTCCTTGAGGAATCACCACACTGACTTCCACAATGGTTGAACTAGTTTACAGTCCCACCAACAGTGTAAAAGTGTTCCTATTTCTCCACATCCTCTCCAGCACCTGTTGTTTCCTGACTTTTTAATGATTGCCATTCTAACTGGTGAGATGGTATCTCATTGTGGTTTTGATTTGCATTTCTCTGATGGCCAGTGATGATGAGCATTTTTTCATGTGTCTGTTGGCTGCATAAATGTCTTCTTTTGAGAAGTGTCTGTTCATACGCTTTGCCCACTTTTTGATGGGGTTGTTTGTTTTTTTCTTGTAAATTTGTTTGAGTTCTTTGTAGATTCTGGATATTAGCCTTTTGTCAGATGAGTAGATTGCAAAAATTTTATCCCATTTTGTAGGTTGCCTGTTCACTCATGGTAGTTTCTTTTGCTGTGCAGAAGCTCTTTAGTTTAATTAGATCCCATTTGTCAGTTTTTGCTTTTGTTGCCATTGCTTTTGGTGTTTTAGACATGAAGTCCTTGCCCATGCCTATGTCCTGAATGGTAATGCCTAGGTTTTCTTCTAGGGTTTTTATGGTTTTAGGTCTAACATGTAAGTCTTTAATCCATCTTGAATTAATTTTTGTATAAGTGTAAGGATGGGATCCAGTTTCAGCTTTCTACATATGGCTAGCCAGTTTTCCCAGCACCATTTATTAAATAGGGGATCCTTTCCCCATTGCTTGTTTTTCTCAGGTTTGTCAAAGATCAGATAGTTGTAGATATGTAGCATTATTTCTGAGGGCTCTGTTCTGTTCCATTGATCTATATGTCTGTTTTGGTACCAGTACCATGCTGTTTTGGTTACTGTAGCCTTGTAATATAGTTTGAAGTCAGGTAGCATGATGCCTCCAGCTTTGTTCTTTTGGCTTAGGATTGACTTGGCAATGCGGGCTCTTTTTTGGTTCCATATGAACTTTAAAGTAGTTTTTTTTTCCAATTCTGTGAAGAAAGTCACTGGTAGCTTGATGGGGATGGCATTGAATTTATAAATTACCTTGGGCAGTATGGCCATTTTCATGATATTGATTCTTCCTACCCATAAGCATGGAATGTTTAAAACTGATATCAAAGACACAGTAATATAAAAGAACTTGAGACTTTATAGAAGAGGAAATCAAAATGTAAAATGAAAATCAGAATAGCCATTATTAAAATGCAAAAAGAACTTTAATGTGATAATATGAGAAAAATCAAAATATTTTAAGTTAAGTAGACTGCCCATGTCAACTATTGCCAAAAACATGTAGCTGTTGGTGAGAATCTTGTTAGTGAAGTATTTGCTATTGCTCAATAAAACTAATCATATGTTCTGTATGATTCTATTTATAAGAAGTTCAAAAAATCAGGCAATACGGAAATGTCATGCTTGGGGAAGCACGTGAGGTATAGGTATAAAAATCAAGAAGCAGATTACTGTAAAAATCATACCAGTAGTTAACTTTGTGAAGGTAAGAGGTAGTGAATGGGCAAAAGTATTTGCCAGAGCCCTGTGTGCTAGCAAATTCTAGCTTCTGACCTGTATACTAGTTATACAGGTTTTTCTGATACATTGTTGAGCTACACAGTTTTTCTTAAATATTTGTGTTTATATATCTTCAAAATATAAAAGGATAAAAAATGAAATATTTCTTCAACTCTGGTTCCACTCCCCAAAGGTAACCATTGTCACCAAATTCTGAACTATTTTTCCCATTTTTTTGCACATATGTGTCTACATACGTATTTATATACCTTAAAAATAGCATGCATAGTATCTTGCATTTTTATCACATAATTTACCCTAGTGATTATTCTGTATTGGAACCTACATTACTTTATTATTTTTTCCAAAACAAGTTTATATAAGTGCAGTGCATTCCTAAAAGAAGTATGTATAAGTGCAGTGAATTTCAAAAGAAGTATGTATAGCACAGTGCTTAAAATAATATACTGTAATAGTCTACAACTTGGCAAGAAATTAAGCTTTCGTCTATGTCACAACAGATATACTACATGAAGATTAATATATACATATACTATATATAATATATACATATTAATCTTCATGTGTATATATATATACATATATATATAAACCATTTATATATATATATATATATACCATTTATCTTTTAAGGGCATTTTTTCATAACCTTGAAATATAAACAATAAAAATTATGAAGCAATAATTTATTTTTTAAAAATGTTCACTTGCCAAACAAACAAGATACTCCTTCCAGGATGTCAATAATATCAAGAGAAAATGCCAGAGAATTTTAACTGAGTATAGTAAATCAAACAGCTAATTTGTAACTTTGGTGGAGGAGAAAATTTGATAAATTCTGAAAATTCATCTATTTATTTTTCTCTCTATATATATGTTAACAACAAGCAAACACATTAAATCCTTAAATTTGGTTACTAAGTTCACAAATGTCATGGACACAGTGAGATAATATTTACAGACTAAATACTGATTTACTATCCTTTGAGTTTGTTTTTACATTTCATAGAGTAGATGCTCTTTATAGATATACTCTTTTGGAAAAAGTCCAGATAACTAGATAATTAACTATTAATCTCACTTTTTGAAAATTAAATATTAATATAATGTTCCTTCTGGGAAAAATTATTTAACAAGTTTTATTCAGACCACTAAGACATATAAAAACAGGACGTTAACTCTTTGGTTTTCTAAAGATTCTCTTTAGGAAAACATGCTATCAGTGTTTCTAAATGTATTCAATTTTATCTCAGCAGTCTTGAACTTCAATCTACATGATGTTAATATACCTCCAAACAGCCATTCACATTGCTTAAGGTGATGAAATATGTATTACCTATAATATTCTTAACTAATTTATTGTAAGGCATATTTATCATGCCACATAATCCTGGGGGAAAATTAGGTATAATAACAATTCCCAAAAATACCTCTTGACGAAGAGTTGGAATTCAACTTTTTTCTTCTACTGCTAAGAATGTTTGCATCATGTCTTTGGAAAAATGTATCTCATAATTGCAAAGCCCTAGTTACTGATGCTCCACTAACAATATTACTAAAGATGTTGATGCTGATGTGGCTTCTTATATTATTCCCAAATGAATTTGTAGATATTTAGCAATAGCTGAGGCCATCTACAATGTAAATTCCTATCTATGTTACGCCTCTTGAGAATCTACTCTTGGTACATTTATCAAAGGAAGACACTTTTAGCAACACAGCAGTCCCCCCTTACCAGCAATTTCACTTTTCACAGTTTTAGCTATCAGGGGTCAATCATGTTTTGAAAAACATTAAATAGAAGTTATAGAAATAATAACTTTCAAATTGTGTACCGTAACGTGATAAATTCTCAGGTTGTCTGTCATACTCCCTGTTTTCTTTATCACAAAAAGAAAAGTAGATAATAATAAGGTATTTCAGGAGAAAGAGAGACCACATTCACATAACTTTTACTACAGCATATTGTTATAATAATTCTATTAATTATTAGTTATGTTCATATAATTATTAGTAAAAAGAATATAATTATATTCCTATATAATTATAGAAGTATACTACTCCTATAAATAATATATTAGTATAACTAATATAATTCTATTATCATTAGTAGTATTAGCCTATTAGTTTAATACTACTCCTAAAACAAATACTACTACTATAATAATTAGTAGTAGTTTAACTAATACACTACTATAATTATTAGTTAAATTTCACTATGCCTAATATTTAAATTACACTCTATTATAAGTATGTATGTGTAGGGAAAATAGTGCATGTTTACTATCCACTGTTTCAGGCATCAACTGGGGGTCTTAATATATATCTTTTTACAGATAAGGGTGGAGCTACAGTTACCTTCCAAAAGGTAGTATTGCCACTGCCATTGTTGCCTGCTAATGTAAATTCCAAAGATGTAGATGATTTTGGGAAGGGCAGAAAATAAAAATTTTCATCAATATTAATGATTTTGCCATTAATGCAGATTACCATTGTCATAGCCTGGGAAGCGACATGAAACTTGAGATTGCTAGAGCCCATAGGACAGTAGAACGGTGAAGACATTGAGGTTTAAAGTGTTAATGTTATGAAGATAGCTAAAAACAGGACTTGATCAATATAATCCTCTACCTAACACAACTTGGAATGGGGCAGAGAGTAAAGAAATGGACCTCGGTAAGGATGTGCATGAGCACTAAGAGATAGTGCTTGATGCAAGAGCAATAATAACAACAATAACCACAACAAAGGTATATTATTGGGAGCATTAGAGAAGAACAACAGAAAACTAAAAATGTTGTGGATATTACCTCCAAGCAAGAAAATGGGACTAGGGACACAGGCCTTTTTTGTTTTTTGCTTGCACATTCTGTAATTAGAAAATGTTATTTTATGGACACACATATCAAATAATAGGAGAAAAAAGATACTTCATGTAAGATTAGTTTATTCTCAATATTCTGAATTAGAATATTGGATTAAAACAATATTTAGAATGTGAGAAGCTGGATTAAAACAACTTTAAAACTAGCATTTGTACTTCATTGACATCTCTATAGAAGTTGCCATCATACTAGTTGAGAAGAGCTTGGGGACCTGGACTTGGGAGATTTAATGGACAGATAAAATTACGCAGAGGGGTAACCCTACAAAGAATTCTGAAACCAAGCATTTTGAAGTCTAAGAAAAGAAGGGACAACAATGCAAGTTGTCCAACCAAAACCTCTCTTCCCTACTTTCTTGTTTCTGAATGCCATTTTTGTTTGAAAGAGCAATGTGTACTGCCAAATAAGTACAATGCACAGTCTCCTTGCCCTTGTGGCTGGTGACATGTTATAGTCCTGTAGAAAGATATGTAGGCCGAAGTTGTTGAAAAGGACACTTTGTTCTTCAACTTCTCCCTTCCTGCCCTGATATAAAAACATGATAACACAGGACTTATTACTCTAAATATGCATAACTTTTATATGCACTAGGAAGTGTATATATCAATACTTAGAGATACAATTTCAGAAAAGGTCAAATTAAAGAAGACAAATTAAAAGTTTACAAGTTCTTATAATAATTATAGAGGCAAGATAAATTACAGATTCAATATTTTAAACTAGTAATTTAATTAATCACATCATGGATAAAGTTTAGAGCTAAAATTTATTCTGTATTTACATAATTCATATTGTAATTAAAAACCACTGAGTATTTTTTGTTGCAACTGAATGTTGTGTCCCCTCAAAATGCATGTGATGAAAACTTAACCTTCAGTATGATGGTAGCAGGACCTATAAGCTACATATTCATAATGAACTTTGGGAAGTAATTAGCTTATTATGGTGGAGGCTTCATAAATTAGATTGGTGCCCTTAAAAATGACTCTTGAGAGCTCTTTCTGTCCACCATGTGAAGCTGCATCAAGAAGCCAGCAGTCTGAAACCCAAGAGAGCTCTCTCACCAGAACCCAATTATGCTGGCACTCTGCTGTTGGACTTCCAGCCTCTAGAACTGTGAGATGTGCATTCCGTTATTTAAAAGCCACTCAGGTTATGGAACTTTATTAAGGCAGCCTGAACTGCTGAAGACGGAAATTGATCATGAGAAGTGGGAGTGCTGTTATTATAAATACCTAAAACAAAGTGAAAATGGTTTTAGGCTCAGTGATTGGTAGAGGTTGATGAGTTTTTATGCAAAATGCTAGATTACTGTGAAAGAAATTTAAAAGCCAATTCTCGTGAGGGCTCGGAAAGAAAAGAGGAAAGAAATATAGAAGAAAACGCTGTCTTCTAAGAAAATAATTAAATAATCATGAACAGAATATTGATAAAATATGGACAGTAAAGGTCATTCTGTTGGAGTCTCAAATGGAAATGAATACATTATTGGAAAATGGAGCAAAAACAATCCATGTTAAAAAGTGGAAACAAACTTCTTTGAATTGTATTCATGTTCTTGTGTTTTGCAGAAGGTGGAACTTGTGTGCAGTGAAATTGGATATTTAACCCAGCAGATTTCTCAGCAACATGTAGAAGAAGCAGCTTGGTTCCTTCTGAATCCGTAGAGTCAAATGTAGAAAAAGAAAAATGTTTGGAGATGGAATTGTTAAGGAAAAAGTAACCATAGTTTAAGATCTGGGAAATTCTCAGCCTGTCCATATTGCAAAAAAAGTGAGAAAGTGTGTTCTGAAGAGAACATGAAGAGTGTTTCGGACCCTTAATGATTTGATTAATATGGGTATGAACCATAGGCTTAATCAAACATCTCAATACAAACCATGAACAGAAATGGGATTATACCAGGAGAAACACTGCCAGTTGGGACTAAAGGAAACAGAGATAATGGGACGAAATAAAGGAAGACATTCAGAATGCTTAAGCCCTACAGGCCTGGACCCGAGAGCTATTCAGTTGTGGTTGTGTGCTATTCTCTTCTTCAAAATTAAGGAAGAGGGGGCGCAAAGGGGATTTGGAGACAATTACAGCTGCTACTTTTACCAAAAATCCAGAGGGTATGATAAGGCAGGCCAAGGTTGCCTCCATTTTGATTTAAAAGGACAGAAATGATGCTCAGAGGAGCTGTGTGGGAGGGCCATCCAGTGAAGCCCTGGGTGAGTGACCTCAGCCCTGACAAAAAACTGTGCCATAAGTGGGTCCAGTGCATAGAGTCAGCAGCGAGCAGTGCCTCACTGAGCTGTCGGGGACTGTCTGGAAGGTGAGTCATCAAGCCAAAGAGGATGCTTCTTGAACCTTAGGGTTTGATGGAGTTTGCCCTGTTAGGTTTTAGATTTACTTGGGATCCAGCATTCATATATTTTATTTTTTTCGAATAGTGGTTCCTTTTGGAACGGGAATGTTTATCCTATGCCTGTCTCACCATTGTATTTTGAAAGTTCATATTGTTTGATTCCACAGGTTCACAGATGAAGAGAAATTTTGCGAGAATGAACTGTACCTTGAAGCTCACCTACATCTGATTTAGGTAATATTTAAATAAGACCTTGGACTTAAGACTGGACTTGAGGCTGGAATGAGTTAAGATTTGTGGATTTGTTGGAATGGAATGACTGCATTTTGCATGTGAAGACATGAATTTTGGGGAACCTGGGGCAGACTGTTATGGACTGAGTTTTTAAAGTGTACCCTCAAAATTTGTATATTGAAAACTTAACTGTCAGTGTAATGGTATTAGTATGTGGGACCTTCAGGAGGTAATTAGGTTGTGATAGTAAAGGCCTCATGAATAGGCTTAGTGTTATTACAAAAGGGACCTAAGAGAGCTCTCACTTCTTTCCCCATGTGTTTATACAAAAACCCAACAGTCTGCAACCTGCAAAAGGGCTCTCCTCAAAACCAGAACATCCTGGCACTCTGACTTTGGACTTCCAACCCCTAGAACAGTAAGAAATACTTTTTTTGTCATTTATAAGCCACTCAATCTATGGTATTTTGTATAGCAGCCCAACTAAGACACTCCTCTACACTACAGTGTATACCACATTCTTCTGCCTCTTAGTATGCTTCAGTCACATTGAACTATATTTTGTTTACTAAACATGACAAATTTATTACTGCACTATGGTTTTGCTATAATTTTTCCTGCCTTTTCAAACAGAAATTATTTCACGGCATACGCAGCTATAGGCAATTATCTAGCTTATGTATAAAATTACTTTCCTGATATTCATCTCATAATTTTTTTCATTTTTAAATGTTTTAAATAAACAAATAATAATTGTTTTGAGGGGTATAGTATGATGTCTTCATATATATTTATATTGTGGGATGATTAAATCAATCTGCTTAACACATCTCTTATGTCACATATTTATCTTTTTGTGGTGAGAACACTGAAAATAGACTTTTTAGCAATCTAAAAAGGGCAAACCCTTAAAAGTAGAGAGTAGAATGCTAGTTAATGCTGGAGGCAAGGGATAGGGAATGGGGAGATGTTGTTCACAGGGTACAGTTTCAGTTAGACACAAAGATTGGGTTTTAGAGATTGACTTTATTGCAGAGTGACTATATTTAAAAATAATTTATTGTACATTTCAAATTTCCTATTTAAAATACACGTAGTATCTATATTCCCAGTTCTTAAAACATGACCTATTAAATAACAGATTTTCAAGACTGAATGATTTTTTTTTTACCTTGTCCTGATCTCTAGATATTTTTAAACTTTATCTCATTAATTGCTAATTCTCTAAGAATGTTAAATACTTAAAATAGCACCAAACATAACTAAACAAAACAAGAACAAAATTTGTTTTTTATTTCAAATGGCATGTTCCATTGCATTCTAAGACTGGACCGTCTTGGAGATAAAGAAGACTTCATTATTTTATATAATATTCCTTTGAGAAATCCTGAGCTTTGTGCAAAAATGACATACTTCAATTTTTTTTGCTTATAATTTTATCACTCCATAGAGCCCAGATCGAGTTCCTAAGTTTCACTAAGGCACATGGGTCTAATTCCATTGCATTTTTGGCCTGTGTCAATTAATTTTCTTTTCTCAGATAATAAATTTACACTCCTATTCCACTTCTGAGCAGTTAGACATTTTCAGCATGGAATATTCTATTAAAATGAAATGCACATTGCCTTGTAGCACACACATTTTCAAAGAATGTTTTTGTCTGATAATGTAGTTCTTATGAGTTTCTTTCCAAAGTAATCCATTTACACAAAATACATTATTAATTTTGTGCATTTACAAACTACGCATAATTTCAAAGTGATGTCATTGTTCCACAAATATATCTAAGTTTCAAAGTGATTGATTAAATTCTGTTTAAAATTTTGCACAGAAGTGCAATATATAATCACATTTTATATCCCTCTGTGCAGGATATAGTTTTCTAAATCACACTCTATTGTCAGGAGCATGTTCATCTTCCATACAGAACACACTGACTGAAAATAAGATCAAGTCTGCACATTTGGGATATAAATTTCTGAGATTACTGCTCTTGGTATAATATATCTCTCTTGTACTTGAGCCTCTAGATCTTGCTGTTTTTAACACTTTTGTGCTTACAAGATTTATGCTTCTGTATACTTTGTTTATATTGAGCAGCTAAGTATATTTTGTCCTGTTATCATGACTCAACCTGTAATTTATTTCAAAAGTACAAGTAAGGTTTTAAACATAATTATAGTGTAATTTCTTTAAATTTTTCTGCATCATCACTCAGAATGAGAAAAATCTAAAAAGTGTGTGCACATGTATACACATTTTTCAATATACAAACTTAGGTATCATGTTAGATTCATCATGATTTGAAAATGAAATTTGATTATAATACTTGCAAGATGACTTACAAGTTAATATTTATATGTACACTTATAATTTTTACAATTTTTAAAACCATGCAATGTATTAGTTTTCTTTGATTTGTAATGATAACAGTAGAAATACCTGGCTCTGCTTATCATACCTGGTTTTTATGAACAGTTGAAACAATATAAGCAAAAGCAAATACATTTTAAGACTTTTTAATATTAATTTTTATTGTTATGTATTCTGAATAATGCAGTTTTAGAGTTAATTATTATAACATGACACAAATGGTAGAGATTTTGATACCTATATTTTTAATAAAAATGTTCAAAACCATATTTCACAAAATGTATCATGCTGTAACGTTGCAACAGCCCTCTCAAATAGAGTTCTGCCTTTCTCTTGCCCTTTAAACTAATGCTATCTGAGAGTGCAACAGAAGGCCCTCATACATGCTGGTATCTTGATCATCGACTTCCTTGCCTACAGAACTATCAGAAAATAATTTTCTATTTTTTAGAAATTACCCAGTCTCAGGTATTTTGTTACAGCAGCACAAAACAGACTAAGACATAAAGTGTAAAATTATCCTTCCATATTGCTGCAAGTGAAATGATTTTATTTTTTATAACTGTGTAGTATTCATTGTGCATGTATGTGTGTATGTATGTGTGATACATATCACATCATTTTCTTTATCCAGTTATCTGTTGATGAACACATATTGATTCAATATCTTTGGTATGATGAATATTGCTGCTATAAGTATATGAGTGCAAATATCTTTTTTGGTATAATGATGTTTTTTCTTTTGGGTATATACCCAGTATAGGATTATTGGAGTGAACTGTGGCTCTTTAATTCTTGAAAAAAATTTCATACTGTTTTAATAGAGGTGGGACAAATTTACATTCCTTCTAATTATACTATAAGGCTATAGTAACAAAAACAATATGATACTGATGTAAAACTGGACACAATACTCAATAGAGCAAAATAGAAAATCCAGGAATAAAGTGACAAAGACAATTTGTCACTTTATTAGTGGATATTTATAAAGGGACCTACCAACAGTCAATGGATATTTGACAACGTTGAAAAAAACATACACTGGGAAAAGGATATTCCCTTCAATAAATAGTGCAGGGAAAATTGGAAAGCCACAAGCAGAGAAATAAACCTGGGCCCCTATCTGTTGCCATCCACAAAATTAACTCAGGATGAATTAAAGACTTAAATATAATACCTGAAGCTATAAAAATATTCATAGAAAACCTGGAAAAACTCTTCTAGACATTGGCCTTGGCAAAAAATTTGTGACTAAGACCTCAAAAGCAAATTTAACAAAAACAAAAGTAGACAAATGGGACTTAATTAAACAAAAAACTTTCTGCACGGCAAAAGAAATAACTGAGAAAACAGATAACCTGAAGAATGTGAGAAAATATTTGCAAACTATACATCCAACTAAGTACTAATATCCAGAATCGACAAGAAATTCAAACAACTCAACAACAACAACAAAATAGAAAACCCCACTAAAAAGTGGACAAAGTACATAAACAGGCATTTCTCCAAAGAAGACATACAAGTGGACAGCAAACATATGAAATAATGCTCAATCTCATCATCAGAGAAATAAAAATTAAAACCACAATGAAATGCCACCTTATACTAGTCAGAATGGCTATTTTTTTTTTTATGATTCTTTTTTTTTTTCTTTTATTATTATTATTATTATTATTATACTTTAGGTTTTATGGTACATGTGCGCAATGTGCAGGTAAGTTACATATATATACATGTGCCATGCTGGTGCGCTGCACCCACCAACTCGTCATCTAGCATTAGGTATATCTCCCAATGCTATCCCTCCCCCCTCCCCCCACCCCACAACAGTCCCCAGAGTGTGATGTTCCCCTTCCTGTGTCCATGTGTTCTCATTGTTCAATTCCCACCTATGAGTGAGAATATGCGGTGTTTGGTTTTTTGTTCTTGCGATAGTTTACTGAGAATGATGATTTCCAATTTCATCCATGTCCCTACAAAGGACGTGAACTCATCATTTTTTATGGCTGCATAGTATTCCATGGTGTATATGTGCCACATTTTCTTAATCCAGTCTATCATTGTTGGACATTTGGGTTGGTTCCAAGTCTTTGCTATTGTGAATAATGCCGCAATAAACATACGTGTGCAAGTGTCTTTATAGCAGCATGATTTATAGTCCTTTGGGTATATACCCAGTAATGGGATGGCTGGGTCGAATGGAATTTATAGTTCTAGATCCCTGAGGAATCGCCACACTGACTTCCACAAGGGTTGAACTAGTTTACAGTCCTACCAACAGTGTAAAAGTGTTCCTATTTCTCCACATCCTCTCCAGCACCTGTTGTTTCCTGACTTTTTAATGATTGCCATTCTAACTGGTGTGAGATGGTATCTCATTGTGGTTTTGATTTGCATTTCTCTGATGGCCAGTGATGGTGAGCATTTTTTCATGTGTTTTTTGGCTGCATAAATGTCTTCTTTTGAGAAGTGTCTGTTCATGTCCTTTGCCCACTTTTTGATGGGGTTGTTTGTTTTTTTCTTGTAAATTTGTTGGAGTTCATTGTAGATTCTGGATATTAGCCCTTTGTCAGATGAGTAGGTTGCCAAAATTTTCTCCCATTTTGTAGGTTGCCTGTTCACTCTGATGGTAGTTTCTTTTGCTGTGCAGAAGCTCTTGAGTTTAATTAGATCCCATTTGTCAATTTTGGCTTTTGTTGCCATTGCTTTTGGTGTTTTAAACATGAAGTCCTTGCCCATGCCTATGTCCTGAATGGTAATGCCTAGGTTTTCTTCTAGGGTTTTTATGGTTTTAGGTCTAACATTTAAGTCTTTAATCCATCTTGAATTGATTTTTGTATAAGGTGTAAGGAAGGGATCCAGTTTCAGCTTTCTACATATGGCTAGCCAGTTTTCCCAGCACCATTTATTAAATAGGGAATCCTTTCCCCATTTCTTGTTTTTGTCAGGTTTGTCAAAGATCAGATACTTGTAGATATGTGGCATTATTTCTGACGGCTCTGTTCTGTTCCATTGATCTATATCTCTGTTTTGGTACCAGTACCATGCTGTTTTGGTTACTGTAGCCTTGTAGTATAGTTTGAAGTCAGGTAGTGTGATGCCTCCAGCTTTGTTCTTTTGGCTTAGGATTGACTTGGCGATGCGGGCTCTTTTTTGGTTCCATATGAACTTTAGAGTAGTTTTTTCCAATTCTGTGAAGAAAGTCATTGGTAGCTTGATGGGGATGGCATTGAATCTGTAAATTACCTTGGGAAGGATGGCCATTTTCATGATATTGATTCTTCCTACCCATGAGCATGGAATGTTCTTCCATTTGTTTGTATCCTCTTTTATTTCCTTGAGCAGTGGTTTGTAGTTCTCCTTGAAGAGGTCTTTCACATCCCTTGTAAGTTGGATTCCTAGGTATTTTATTCTCTTTGAAGCAATTGTGAATGGGAGTTCACTCATGATTTGGCTCTCTGTTTGTCTGTTATTGATGTATAAGAATGCTTGTGATTTTTGTACATTGATTTTGTATCCTGAGACTTTGCTGAAGTTGCTTATCAGCTTAAGGAGATTTTGGGCTGAGACAATGGGGTTTTCTAGATATACTATCATGTCATCTGCAAACAGGGACAATTTGACTTCCTCTTTTCCTAATTGAATACCCTTGATTTCCTTCTCCTGCCTAATTGCCCTGGCCAGAACTTCCAACACTATGTTGAATAGAAGTGGTGAGAGAGGGCATCCCTGTCTTGTGCCAGTTTTCAAAGGGAATGCTTCCAGTTTTTGCCCATTCAGTATGATATTGGCTGTGGGTTTGTCATAAATAGCTCTTATTATTTTGAGATACGTCCCATCAATTCCTAATTTATTGAGAGTTTTTAGCATGAAGGGTTGTTGAATTTTGTCAAAGGCCTTTTCTGCATCTATTGAGATAATCATGTGGTTTTTGTCTTTCGTTCTGTTTATATGCTGGATTACATTTATTGATTTGCGTATATTGAACCAGCCTTGCATCCCAGGCATGAAGCCCACTTGATCATGGTGGATAAGCTTTTTGATGTGCTGCTGGATTCTGTTTGCCAGTATTTTATTGAGGATTTTTGCATCAATGTTCATCAAGGATATTGGTCTAAAATTCTCTTTTTTTGTTGTGTCTCTGCCAGGCTTTGGTATCAGGATGATGCTGGCCTCATAAAATGAGTTAGGGAGAATGGCTATTTTTTAAAAGTCACAACACATCAGGTATTGATGAGAATGTAGAGAGAAGTGAGTGAATCCTTATATAGTATAGGTGACATTTTTATTTATAGAATATCAAAATAGTTACTTAAAATTCATTTGAATTATAAAATATTAAAATGTAGATTTATGAATATTTTGTACTTTCTAAAAGTTTAACCACAATAAAAATCCAAACTACCACTATTGTGTCCGTAATAATTCATAATTGTATGTGATGATGTTGAGAAATCTTCCTAAATATTAGGATTCAAGTCCCTCATTTATTTTAATGAAAACATCATTCTTAAAAGCATTTCAAGGAATATAGCTCAATAATTCAACAAATAACATTTGCAAATGGATAATCCATGGTTCAAAGACGTCAAGATGAATTCAAAGTCTACAGGGATACCCTTTTGATTCAAGGAAATAATCTTACCCTAAATGAGAGAAGATAGGGAAGACCATGTCAAATGAATGACTTTTTGATGTGGTTTGGCTGTGTCCCCAACCAGATCTCATTTTGAATTTTAGTTCTCATAATCCCCATGTGTCATGGGAGGGACCTGGTGGGAGGTAATTGAATCATGAGGGCGGTTACTGTCCGTGCTGTTCTCGTGATAGTGAGTAAGTCTCACAAGATCTGATGGTTTTATAAGGAGATTCCACATTTGCTCGGCTCTCATTCTTCTCCTTCCTGCTGCCATGTGAAGAAGGACATGATTGCTTCCCCTTCCACCATGATTGTAAGTTTCCTGAATGTTCCCCAGCCATACGGAACTGTTAGTCCATTAAAGTTCTTTTCCTCACAAATTACCCAGTCTCGGGTATTTCTTCATAGCAGCATGAGAACAGACTAATACACATTTCAATATTGATTTACATTTCTATGATCATCAGTGATCTTGAGTATTTTTTAATGTTTGTTGGCAACTTGCATGTCTTCTTTTGATAAATGTCTGTTTATGTCATTTGCCTACTTTGTAATGACATAATGTGTTTGTTTATTTATTTATTTATTTATTTATTTATTGAGTTCCATGTAGATTCTGGATATTAGTACTTTGTTAGATGCATAATTTGTGAATATTTTCTCCTGTTCTGTAGGTTGTCTGTTTACTCTGTTGATTATTTCCTTTGCTGTGCAGAAGATTTTTAGTTTACTTAGGTTCTATTTGCCTATTATTATTTTTGTTTCATTTGCTTCTGACGACTTAGTCATAAATTCTTTGTCAAGGCTGATATTCAGTAAAGTTTTCCTAGGTTTTCTTCTAGGAATTTTATAAGTTTTTACATTTGAGTATTTAATCAATCTTGAGTTAATTTTTATATATGGTGAGATATAGGAATCCAGTTTTATTCTTGTGTATATGGATATCCAATTTTTCTAGTACAACTTATTGAAAAAGGTATACTTTCCACATTGTTTTTTTTGTGCATGCTTTGTTGAAGATTAGTTGGTTGTAGGTATGTGGCTTTATTTCTTGGTTCTCTATTCAATTTTATTAAACTCTGTATCTGTTTTTGTATTGGTACCATGCTGTTCTTGTTACTATAGGTTTGTAGTATAATTTGAAGTGGGGTGATGTGCTGACTCCAGCTTTGTTCTTTTTGCTTAGAATTGCTTTGGTTATCCAGGTCATTTTTTCAATTCAGGATTTCATATCAACTTTGGGATTGTTGTTTTCTAATTCTGTGAAAAATAACATTGGTAGTTTGATAGAAATGGCATTGAATCTTTAGATTGCTTTGGACACCATGGTCATTTTTAATTTTTTTAATACATGAACATGGGATATTTTTCCATTCATTTGTTTTATTTCAGGTTTCTTCCATCCATCTTTTGTAGTTCTTATTGTAGAAATATTTTACCTCCTTGGTTAAATGTATTTCTCAGTTGTATGTGTGTGTGTGTGGCTATTGTAAATGAGATTGAGTTCTTGATTTTGTTCTCAGCTTGAATATTATTGCTATATAGAAATACTACAGACTTTTGTACATTGACTTTGTATTCTGAAACTTTATTGCAGTCATTTGTCAAGTCTAGGAGTCTTTCGGAGTCTTTAGGGTTTTCTTTGTATATGACCATGCCATCTCTTAATGTAACTTCTATCCCAACTTTTGTGGTAATTCTTTTCTTGCATTTTTTATAATTTTATTTTCTAATTTGTTTATCCAGAAATACCATTTAGTTCTGTTTGGTATTAGACTTGAAAACAGTGCAAATTTTCTTAACATTTCATTTTTGAAATTCATCCATGTTTTTGCATAGTTCATTCATTTTTGTTGATGTATTGAGTAGTCTTAAGTTACCAGTTTCATTTTTAATAGTTATGCTTTTTCCAAAAATTTTATAATAATTAGTAGTTTTATCATGACTATTCCTATATACATATTCATATAAATGCATAACTAAGAGCACAATTGCTCATTTGGAGGGCATGCCATCTTTAGCACTATGACTATTAAATAAATTGTTTGCATTGATTAAGAGGGTGATATTCCACATCATCACCAGGACTGTGGATTGTCAGACATTTTAAGTAACTGTGTCTCCCCATACAGGATAAATTGGTTAAACTTGCTATTTACTTGGCATCCCTAGTATTATTTATTGTCATCATAAGAATGGAACCCAAAGTTCTAGAGTTTTTAATCAATTATCAAACAACAATTAATTGAATACCATGTGAGTTCCTAACCTTGTGCTAGCTGTTGTTCTACATTTGTGATAAGAATAGATAAAGTGCCCTTATTCTACCTAGCAGTTTAGACAATAAACAATGAGAAAAGAAATTAAATGTGTATTGTATGATAGCAGGTTAGTGATAATCACTAATAATCCAATGAAGTTATATGATACCAAAATATTGATTACATCAGGAAATCACTGCTAAAGAGGAAATATCATTTATCAGTATGTTTATAACAGATGGAGCAATGAGTATAAAAGTCATGTGTTAGGGTATGCAAGATGATGATATAGAGCAGAGTAATCAAGGCAAAGGATAATGGTAGGTGGAGAAGCCAGCTTATAGTTCTAAGCCAGATTATATCTTTAGCTTTTATTAGGCGAGTAAATGAAATACTTTTGAGATTTTCAGCTGGAAAAATGAAACTAATGTGAAATGCATTATATTGCCAGAGGTGACTTCCCTTGCCTGGTGGGGAAGAGATTGGAGGAAGGATGGATAATGGCAGCACACACAGATGCTGCTGAGAAGCTATTTTAGTAGTTCATGTAAGAGACAATCGTCAGATTTGCAATACATTTCCAGGTGAAATGGAATTGACTTTCTAATGGCTTGGAATGGTGTATCTAAAACAGCTGGTAATGACTCCATGTTTTGAAGCTTTAGAAAATAGATTAATAATGGCTCAAATTACTGAGTGAAAAATTACTGGTAAAGAAGCAGGATTGGCAGGATGCAGATAAAGAATTCTGTTTTACTTACTAAGGTTGAGATGCCTATTTGACATTCAAGGCAGTTGCAAATGAGATGAGTGTTCAGGAATGAGATATCAGCTAAAGATATAAATTTTAGTCTTGTGCCCATCTCTTAGCTGCAAGGAAGGATTTTATGAACTGCTGGTGAGACTGTAAATCAGTACAATCAATGTAGACAAAGAAATAAATGCATACACCATGTCATCTTGTAATAATTCCCAACCCCCAACACCTAAAGAAGAGACTGTGTGTGTGTAAGTTGGGAGTGTATTGTGGAGTAAGAATAAGAAACAGGATGGGTGCTATAGGGAGAGAGAGTAAAATCTAGAACACATTATTAAGTTAGGTGATGGAATACTATATGACAATTCACTGAAGTGAAACAACGGGGGAAATATGTATCCATCAGCTCTAGGAGTTCCATTTTTCAAGCATAGCCTCATGGATGCTAACTTCTCAATGTGTCTAGACAGTGCATTTATGAGTACCAAGCAAAATGCCTACAACAATCCACACAACATTGTCTGAGAAATCCCACAGCAGAAAGTGAATTCTTGCTCTAGTCTGAAGCCACATACTATCACTTCCATCTTTATGAAACTGACCAAAGTCTACATAAAAATGGTAACCAAGGCTCTGACTGGAACAAGGGGTAATGCTGAGAGGGTTTGCAGTGATGTAAGATCCAATACACCCTATGATTTTAAAATTATGTTCCTGGGTTTATATCCTAGAGAAACTCTGACATATATATGTGTATATATATACATTTATATATATATACACGTTTACATATATATATACACACTCATACACACATATTCATAGCAGCTTTTTGTTGAAATAGCAAAAAATGAGAAAAAAACTAAATGGCAATATAATGAATGAAAGGGATCTGTGTTTTGATATTTTTATATAGTACAATGCTAAACAGCATTTAAAATAATTGGTAAGAGTTATATGCGTCAACATAGATGGACATCATCAATGTCATATAAAACAAAATAAAGCAGAAGGTAGATAGACACTTTTTTTTTTTGAGTGGGAGTTTTTGCTCAGTTGCCCAGGCTGGAGTGCAGTGGCGTGATCTTGGCTCACTGCAACCTCCGCCTCCCGGGTTCAAGCAATTCTCCTGCCTCAGCCTCCTGAGTAGCTCGGATTACAGGCGCCCTCCACCATGCCTGGCTAACTTTTGTATTTTTAGTAGAGACAGGGTTTCACCATGTTGGCCAGGCTGGTCTCAAACTCCTGACCTCAGGTGAGTCCCCCGCTTAGGCCTCCCAAAATGCTGGGATTACAGACATGAAACACTGCGCCCTGATGATAGACACATTTTTAACTTCTAAAAATATATGATCATGATTAAATTGTGTCTGTGGAGACTTGCACATATACTAAATTTTAAACAATTAGAGATATTTGTTCATTACCACATTTTAGGAGTCATTATTTCCTTTATGAGGAGAGAAAGGAATTTGATGCAAGTTCACAGGGGCTTCCAATTGATTGAGACTTTTATTTATAGCTGAGCCGCTGATATATGAGGATTTTTTTGTTATTATGACTTTCATATGTATTAAAAATAAAATAAAAAACATGGATTAGGTGAGGAACCTATATGTCTCTAACATGCAGAATACCACAGAAATAATGACTGTTGGGAAATTAGGCCTTAGCTCTGATGTTTGAGCCATCTCCTCAATGTTTCCCAGTGCTTCTTAGAGTATTTTGATCACTTCTGTGTTGGTGCTTTAGAACTAGAGAAGCTTTTTTTGTTAACTTTTTTTTTTTTTTTTAAGACAGAGTTTCTCTCTTGTTGCCCAGGCTAGAGTACAGTGGCACAATCTTGGCTCACTGCAACCTCCGCCTTCTGGATTCAAGCTATTCTCCTGCCTTGGCCTCCAGAGGAGCTGGGATTACATGCTACCACATCTAGCTAATTGTTTGTATTTAGTTGGTCGGGCTGGTCTTGAACTCCTGACCTCAGATGATCCACCCATCTCAGACTCCCAAAGTGCTGGGATTACAGGCGTGAGACACTGCACCTGGCCTTTTGTTAACTTTTAGTTTAAATTCAGGAGTACACATGCAGGTTTGTTTTACAGGTAAACTTGTGTCATGGGGATTTGTTGTGCAGGTTATGTTGTCACCCAGGTATTAAGCCTAGTACCCATTAGTTACTTTTCATGAACCTCTCCCTTTTCCCACCCTCTACTCTCAGGTAGGTCCGAGTGTGTGGTGTTCTCCTCTATGAGTCCATGTGTTCTCATCATTTGGCTCACATTTCTAAATGAGAAGATGCTGCATTTGGTTTTTCTGTTCCTGCGTTTAGTTTGCTAAGGATAATGGTCTCCAGCTCCATCCATGTTCCTGCAAAGGACATGATCTTGTTCTTTTGTATGGATGAATACTATAAAGTCTTCCAAACTGTTTTAGTTTTGTTCTGTTTTCTTTCTTGAGAAAGGAAAGACAAAATAGAAATGAAAGTGTAGGCCGAGCAGGGTGGCTCACACCTATAATCCCAGCACTTTAGGAGGCCGAGGAAGATGGATCACTAGGGGTCAGGAGTTTGAGACCAGTCTGAATAACATGGTGCAATCCCATCTCCACTAAAAATACAAAAAATCAGCCAGGCATGGTGGCACATGCCTGTAATCCCAGATACTAGGGAGGCTGAGGCAGGAGAATTGCTTGAACCTGGTAGGCAATGGGTTGCAGGATGTGCTGGGATGGCACCATAGCCTGGGTGAAAGAGTGAGACTCCGTCCCCCAAAAAAAATAAATAAATAAATAAAAAAGAGAGAGAGAAAGAGTACAAATGTATGGCAGAAATCAAGAAAAGAGTTTTGCTTTTTTGAATAACTACACCCTGGACATTAGTTTCAAGAGAACCATCTGCTGGAAATATAACCATATGGTTAAGTTGATGGATCATTATTATAACATAGCATAAAGAAAGTCACTCCTTGCTAGAAAGCCCTATGTAGGTCATTAGGCATCACAGTATGGAGTAATCTAAGCAGGCACCGAGGTAGGATATCTGAATAACTGATTTATTTCCATGTTTACTGAGAATATTAATTGCAACAAGTCAGTAGAGAAACAGTAAAGAGGGCAGGCATGGCTATGCTTCTATAGAATCTAGTGAAGAGGGGATAATTTCAAATAACCCAAGAAGGTAAATGAATAGTCAAATTTTGAAAAGGACTATTAACTCACAAACAGGAAACTATAATAGAAAATAGTTGGTTGAAGGCAGAATGCGCAGTTCAGAAAAGATTCCTCTGAAAAGCAATATATAAGCATAGACTTCGAGGATGAGGAGTCAGTCATTTTGAAAGAGCAGATGAAGAAAGTTTCAGGACAAAGAAACAGCATCTGCAAAGACCTCAACCAAGAAATCACACAGAAAATGTTGAATTTAATCTGTTGCTAGACAAAAGTGAGCTACGGATCACATGATCTTGGATGAGGGAGAGAGATGATGTAGTTTGGATGTCCTGCCCAAATCTCATGTTGAAACGAGATCCCCAGTGCTGAAGGTGGAGCCTGGTGGGAAGTGTTTGGATCACGGGGTCGAATCCTTCGTGGCTTGGTGCTGTCTCCATGATAGTGCACCTGCTCCAACACACTCTCTCTTGCTCCGGCTTTCACCATGTGAAGTGCCTGCTCCTGCTTTGCCTTCTGTCATGAGTAAAAGCTCCCTGAAGCCTCTCCAGAAGCAGATGCCACTGTGCTTCCTAGACAGCCTGAAGAACTGAGTCAATTAAACATTTTTATAATATCCAGTCTCAGATATTTCTTCATAGCAATACAAGAACGGTCTAATATAACAGATAAACAGGGACTAAAGTCATCAAAATTAGAATTGTGCATTTAATTTTGATTGCATTTAATTTTGATTGCATTGAAAAGGCAGATACTTTGAGGATAGAATGAGGTAATAACTGTTTTTTGTTTTGTTTTGTTTTGTTTGCTCTTAACAAATTAGTCTGGCTTCAGTCCATAGTAAATTGGAGAGGAACTGGTAGAAGATAAAAGAACTGGTAAAAAGCCATTATAAATACTCAAGTTTCAAAAACAATTTTGGGGCAAGGGCAAATCCTCAGGTCAAGAAAAGTGTGTTACTAAATTCTGTTAGTTTCCAGAAGAAAGATAAAGTCATATGACACAGATTTTACTCCTTATGTTAGAGAGTGTGCTAAGGATACCATCCACATTTTCCAACATTTATTCCAATCATGTTTTATGATTTTCATTTCTATTCCATCCTCATTATTTCTAGCAATAGTCTATGAAATTTCTTACATTAATAGAAATAATGTATTAATATTCAGCAATGTGCTAAACATTGTTGAAACATTGTCTCAATATTACTCTTAGAAGAACTCCGAGGTAGACAATATTTCCAATATATGAGTCATGAGGAAACTGAGGAATGGAGAGATTAAACAACTTGTTGAGGGTAGCATAATTGTAAATGGTGAAGACATGATACAAATCCTGATATCTATGACTCTAATGCTTTAAAAAATCATTATATATACTATGCTGTCTCTCTGATGTGTGAATCCACCCACTTCTTATTCATCGAATTCATTATTTATAACAAGTATTTGCTGCCAGGTAGCATTCTAGGCTTTGGGGATACATCTTTGAAAAAGCTTATAGAAATCTCTGTCCTCAGGGAACTAATATTCTAGGGACTATACAATAAACAGTAAGTAAAAATGTAACATGTATAGTGTGTTAGACTGTAGTAAGTGCAATGGCAAAAAATTAAGAATGGAGAATGTCTAAGGGGACAGATTGTTTGGAATTTGAACAAAGTGGCTATGGAAAACCTCACTGAGATAATGGCATCTGACCAAAGGCATGAGGAAGATATAGAACGAACCATATCTGTATGAACCAAACAGTAAAGAGGGAAGGCATGGCTATGCTTCTATAGAATCTAGTGAAGAGGAGATAATTTCAAATAACCCAAGAAGGTAAATGAGTAGTCAAATTTTGAAAAGGACTATTAACTCACAAACAGGAAACTATAGTAGAAAATAGTTGGTTGAAGGCAGAATGCGCAGTTCAGAAAAGATTCCTCTGAAAAGCAATATATAAGCATAGACTTCGAGGATGAGGAGTCAGTCATTTTGAAAGAGCAGATGAAGAAAGTTTCAGGACAAAGAAACAGCATCTGCAAAGACCTCAACCAAGAAATCACACAGAAAATGTTGAATTTAATCTGTTGCTAGACAAAAGTGAGCTACGGATCACATGATCTTGGGTGAGGGAGACAGATGATGTAGTTTGGATGTCCTGCCCAAATCTCATGTTGAAACGAGATCCCCAGTGCTGAAGGTGGAGCCTGGTGGGAAGTGTTTGGATCACGGGGTCGAATCCTTCGTGGCTTGGTGCTGTCTCCATGATAGTGCACCTGCCCCAACACACTCTCTCTCTCTTGCTCCTGCTTTCACCGTGTGAAGCGCCTGCTCCTGCTTTGGTAATAACTTTGCTCCTGCTTTTGGTAATGTTTGGTAATAACAAAGAAACTACAGTACGTGAAGCTGAGTGAGAAAATTACTTAGTGGAAATAGGGAAGTCCATAGAAGAATTGGAGGCTCCATGTGGTGCAGCACCTATAAAGCATTGTGCAAGTTCTGACTTTTACAATGAATGAAATGAGAGATCAGAGTTTTACATAGAAAAAGGTAATAACCTGATATATGTTTTAAAGTGATTAGACAAGTTGCACTTTTGAGGATGTACTGAAGGGTGCCTTTTGCAGAATCAGAAACACCTGTTTGCTGGCCATTTCAATAACCTGGGCAATAAATGATGATGGTTAGCACCAGGATGCTAGCAGTGAAAGTAGCAAAAATGTTCAGAATTGAGCTGTATTTTGAATATACAGTTAATAAGTTCTGTGACATGACAGAAAAATGATTCCATGATATTTGTATTGAGCAACCTTGTTGATTTGATATTCAAACTAAGCCCTAATATTAAACAATATAGGAATTTCAATGAGAACATGACCAAAGGGAGAAAATGGCTCCCAACCTACTGTAATTAGAGTTCCCTTCTGTTGTTTTAAAATGCTACTATGGATAGAGAAAACAAGATATGGATTTGGGAGAAAATTACCTACAGTCTAATTGTCAGATTTATTGACTTAAATGTTACATGGCAATAAAGTTGAAAGAAAAATAAGAAGAAATTCTGAAAGCCAGCATGTTAGATTTATTCTCTCCACAAAAAAGAATTGCTAATATTTATAAAGTGAGATAATATGCCAAACACTTGTACTTGGCATAATTGCATTTTCTCGACAAATCCTATATAATCAACATTGTTTTATTTGTATATGTGTGAAAAATCATGACACCTGCAGTTTAAGTTACATTTGTATGAAACAGTCAATAAGTGCCAGAGCCAGAATAAAGCCCACATTTAGATGAAAGGAATTATCTTTCCATTGCACAAACCCATATTGCCCGTGGAAACCCTAAACAAGCTATTTAAATTTGTTGGAATTCAGTTTTTCAACTTTTTAAAACTAAGAGTCCAGTTCTAAATCAAGTTAATGTTGAAATTCTTCACTTATACTTAGTATGTACATTATTCGAAAATGTGAATTGGTCCCAAATATCATATTCATTCTAACAGTGGACATTAAAAGTTTAAAAGATATCTGTTACGTGTTGAACTGATTATATTTTATCAGAAAGTGAAAGGAACTACTCAGCATATTTCTAATGAGTATACAGAGGAAAAGTATTTTGCCTCATTTAATTTTGTAAAATCTCTCTCTGGCACATAATTCAAAGTCTTTTTTTGCCCACAGGAATAGTGAGGCAGGTATGTATTAATTCATGTCATAATACAAGAATAGGTAGCAATAAAACACTGGCATTTTCCAAATTGCCAGTATAAAGAATTGTCAGAAGAACATGGGTATTAGCTTCAGATTCTCCAAGGGGTTAACCTTTATGTTGTCTGTTAAATATGAATTATGTATTAACTTCTCATATTTCATATATAAAACTTTGTGCCTTGGT
The DNA here is from genome assembly GCF_028885655.2 of Pongo abelii. Lineage (NCBI taxonomy): Eukaryota > Metazoa > Chordata > Mammalia > Primates > Hominidae > Pongo > Pongo abelii. The sequence continues at coordinate 29,969,802 of NC_071989.2, forward strand.
CCTGTTCCTCAGGATGACCTTGATGTAATCAGAAATAATAGTGTTCTTTACCAAAGACATTAATCAATAACTTTATAATATGAAGCACTGTGAATATTTAATGGCTTCAGCTTGAATAATTCAAATCCTGTATTACTAAAAAATAGTCAGTTGAGTGACTGAGAGTTCTATATCCCACAATTCCTACTCTGCTTACTACCTATTCTATTTACTATTCTCTTTACTATTTGAGAAGGATATGGAGTTGAATATGTTGCAAACATCATGTTTCTTTTGTTCGATTTTCTTGAACATGTCATATTATTTTTTTAGTTCATTTTCTGAATATAAGTAATTTTTGGTGAATTAATACTTTAAACAAGCATTCACCTGGAAAGCAGTAGGCTAAATTTTATTAAAAATATTATTTTATTAACATACCTTAAAAATTTAATAGGACAATGCATCAAAGAACAATATCAAAATAAAATCACAGAAAATAAATGACCAGCAAAATTGCATTGAAGTCTTAAAAACAGAAATAAATACTTTAATAATCATAGGTAATATGGAAATCCAATGTATGGCTTACCTATAGAAAACCCTTCTGGAATTTCATTTAAATCTAACGTCAATATGAGCTATGTAGGAAGTCCATTAACAAATAAGAATATTATATAGGTACACATGTATATATTAATTTTAAGCCATATGCAGCCATATTTGAAAATGTTAAAAAAATCATCAGGATTAGTCCATACTGATTATTAAAAAATAAAATTGTCATTGCTCATTGTAGAAGATAAATGTCAGCTGTGCAGCAGATGTGTTTATAGCCACCCAGTAATCCTATCGCCTCAATAATGCATTTCCCTTTTTTTAGTTAAAAACTTAATTACATTAAGAAACTGTATGTGTTTAGGAATATGAATATAGAAGGAGTAATCATCGTTTAGTAAAATAAGTTTTACTTGCATATTAAAATTTACTGTGTTTGTGAAGATGCTGATAGTACATTACATATGGAGATCCAAGTGCGCATAGTCACTAATTCTTTAAACTATGTTTGATATTAGTAATACTTTACATAGATATCAGAATTTAATTGAAAAATACTAAATGACTGCTAATATACATTATTCTTCTGAGTTGCATTTTTGCTTAATGAAATAGAATTTTTTAAAAAATTGTTTATCTTTATTCCTACTAGATTATACATTTCATGAGAAAAGCATTATCTCTTTATTAGTATATTTGTTTACCTGTATTAGAACTTGACTTTGAAATAAACCAGATATAATAGCGTTGTTGTAGATGTATTTATTGTGGTAAAAATAATATTCTGCATCTGAGTTTTGAGCAAGGAAATTTTACAAATGGCAGAAAACTACAAGACCCTCTTAACTGATGTTAGAAATGTAAGTAAAGAAGATAAAAATTAACATGATAAACAAAAGCATTTGGGGTACAGTATTATTGTGCTTCCCAGGAGAATGAGTTGAAAGTGCTCACTCCGCATTTTTCAGTAACATATACTTAAAGTAAGCACACAGGGGCTACAAACGCTAGTTTTTGGTTCAACATGACCAGTAAGGGGAGGAAGCAAGAATGGGCTCAGGGAGGGAGACAGAGAAAGATTGGGTGGGGCGGGGAGGGAGGGAGAATTTCACCTGTATCTAAAACAGATCAGAAGCAATTTCTTCCTCCAACTCCTCACTTCTCTATTTCTACTAATAAAGAGCAAAAGCAGACAAAATAGATTATTGTGTCATTTTTGTTTTCTTATTTTGTAATACACAGAAAAACTCAAGCTGGAGAGGGAAATGAACAGGTGCATATGGCTGGAAAGACTCAGTGCTGATCTCTACAATGTTGTTTTAATGGAATGGAGACAAGACCACATACTTTCTTACAATAATGAGGATCAATAAAGACAAAACTGACACTTTGTAATGAATAATGATCTAAACACTCACCTGAGAAAGTATCTCTTTGTTGCAGGTTTTTGGAAATGGGCTATATTTTTTGAATCATAACCGATATGTACTGCCATAAACAAGAGGATTTCAAGCCAGCTCCATGTGGTCGAAAATTATTTTATTTATTACTAAGAGAAAAGTGTAAGACAAGTCCTGCAGTAAAAACAGATTTATTGCCTCTGCTATTCACTTGTGTTATTTCTTCATATATTACCATTGACATATATTATCTATTCTTCACAGCAATGGCTTTGCCGTGGCAAATTAAATATCTCATTGTCCTTCTCTGTCCATTTTACATTGTAATGTTTCTGAGTAGACTTTTATAGTTCTCTCACAGAATTATAGCAAGTCTTTAAATAAAAAGAAAATTGAAACAAAAATTTTAGACTCAACTTAAAATCCCTCTATTTTATAATTTGGATTTTTAAGTAAAATGTGCTATATCCTAGTTAACAAGAACTTTCATATGTAATGTATCAATGGAATTATCTAAAGCTCATTTGGTTTTGCATAAAAACACAATTAGAGTAAAAACATTCTAAAATAGACAGTGGAATAAAAACAATGAAAGCAAAACTATTAATTTTACATTTTTCATTCAAGTATTTTGATTTTTACTATATTATATTATTATATTAGGTATTAGAGTAATCATTGATAGCTTTCAAAATCCTGCTCCTTTCTAGGTGCAATGAAGAATTTTTATTTTATTGAAAAATTATCTTAAAACGTAAGACTGTGAATGATAGTAAAGATTTAGTAGACCCAATGTATTCTCAGATAAATGTAAAATAAGCAAGATATGAATTAAAGGGTAAATATAGAGTTTAACAGCATAGATCTTAAAATCCATTATCATAAGGTAGAAGGATGTATAATTTATCATGATTAAAATATACTAAATATTCATATCACAGCATTCTGATTTCTGATATCTACAATTTAGGTGACATATATACATATGTATATATATATATATAACTATATTATTTGATATTTTAAAAGATCAAAGAGTTTTTCTCCTTTCCCAGCATTACCCATTACTTTTCTTAGGTACTGGATGATTTTTGAAGTTGTATACATGACACATAGCACTAGATTTAAAAAGTGAAAATAAAGTTACTGTCCATCAGTAAGGGAATGGACTAATATACTATGATTTATTCATACAATAGAAATAATGAGAGATACATAAATCAAAATGAACAACTCCAGAAATGAATGCTGAGTTAGAAAAGGAAGCTAAATACCCATTTTAGAACACTGATATATATATGATATATATAAATATATATATATCACACTCACACATAACTACATAAACAAGCATTCTCACTTCTCCATCATATATTAACTACAACCAAAGCGCGCACACACGCACACACACACACACACACACAATGCTGTTAACATAAGGATAAGTCAGGAGAAGGATAGGCATTCTGAAGTACTGTTTCATGACCTGTGTAGGAGTTATGAATATATATATGAATATATATATATATCATATATATATAATTCTTTAAATTTTTGTAGAAACAGAAGGATTGTGGCACAAGGCTTTGGTATCTTCTATCTTTATTTCTGAATAAAAAAGACACTTATGATAGCTATTATAAAATTTTGATACCTGATAAATCTACATGAACAGTGCTGTCATTTCATGCACTTTCATGCATGTTTCAAATATTTTATTAACATAATAATATACATATTATATTATTAACATCAAATGACAATTTCATATTTTAAAATTTGCTTTGAAAATTTCCAGCTCAAATTGAATTTTAAAGACTATCTGAATGGCTTGTCAGTGTGAAAAAGATTTCACACAAACTCCATTAGGCAAACCATAGATATTCTAAGATACATTCTGTCCTAACGACATTTCCTTCCAAGTGTGCAGATATTCTTGGTAATCTATATCTTTATCTATTTGGAATTTATAAAATCATTCTAAATTGAAAGAAGTACACATGAAGAATGTATAATTCTTCCATATGCCATTATTTAAACATATTTTTAACTAAAAATGTGGCATATGTATAAAATGCACACATTGTAAGTGTAGAGTTCAATTAATTTTTACACAGTGAAACTTAGACACTTAAATAACTCCTACACAGGTCATGAAACAGTACTTCAAAATGCCTATCCTTCTCCTGTCTTATCCTTATGTTAACAGCACAGTGTGTCTGTGTGTGTGTGCGTGCGTGCGTGCTTTGGCTGTAGTTAATATATGATGGAGAGGTGAGAATGCGTGTTTATGTAGTTGTGTGTGAGTGTATGTGTGCATATGTGTGAGTGTGCATGAACATGTCTTCTATAGCTCAGCCCAACCTTATATTGATGGGAGTCATTGAGGATGTTGCTTGTAGCAACAGTTCACTCATTTACATTGATTTGTAGTTCTCTGTTTATAAATATATCACAATTGATTTTTTCATTATATAATTGATGGGCCTTTGGCTTGTTTCCAGTTTTAAAGCAAATATAAATAATGCTGCTATATGCATTTTTCTGTCCTTGATGAACAGAAGTATGCATTTATGTTTACTACATACAATTGGATGGAACTCTAGTGCTGGGTATTTACCATAGATAATGTCAAATTTTGATTTTTACCTGTCACATTCTACCTCCATCAGCAATAAATGAACTATTATCAGTCCTATTTACTTCAACAAACTGGTAGGTGTGTAGTGTTTTCTCCTTCTGATTTTTTTCCCATGGTAACTATTACTTGCATTTCCTCATGATTAACGGAAACCTTTTCATACATTGATTGCCAATTTAGATATTCTTCTTACTGAAGCGCTTCATCAGGCACCTGGCCCATTGTTTGTGGAATTCTCTGTCTTTGCTTATTTGCAGAAATGTATGTATTTTTCTGACTGTAATTTTTTGTTAGTTATATATTTTACAAATATTATTTTCCAGTTACTGGCTTAAATTTTTACACACTCTTAATTATTATGTACATATATATCTTAACTATTCTGTATGACACACACTCATATAATATATATACAAAGATTATATATGTGTGTGTGTTTGAGTAATTGACACAGCACTATTTATTGCACAGACCAGCTTGGCTCTACTTTCAAATATCAAATATCCGTATATGTATGAGTCTGTTTCTAATCAGATTAGTCAGATTAGTCAGACTCTAATCTGTTCTATTGCTTTACTTGCTTATCCTCAGTTCAAAATAAGTCTTCCTGATTTATTTTCCAATACATGTGACAGCCTTTAGAAAAATCACCCAAATTTTTATTTCTTTTAAGTTACTGCCTTTGCTTTGTTTGCTTTTTATGTTTTAATATATATTTTACAATATCCACAAAAATAATCCAACAGTCATTTTATTTCTGATTGTACTGAATGTTTAGAACAATCTTAGCACATTTAATACTTAACAATATTGAATCATTGATTTCAGGGATATAATACTGTCCTTGAGTCATTTAGATCTTTTCAAATGTATAGCAATAAGCTTTATAGTCTTTAGTGCAGAATATGTTTACATTTAATATTCATATGCTTAGTTTTCCTCAATGCACTGCTAATACCATTTTTCTCTAATTGTTTATGGTATATACACATTCAATTGATATTTACACCTCAGACTTATACAGAAATATTTGATAAGCATATTTTGTAATTAAATGATATATAGATTACGTAAATTTTATTATAAATTATATGAATAAATAATATTTTTATTTTTTACATTCAATTTTTGCCTTATTCTACTGTCCGTAAGTTCTAAAATTAAGTCTAGTAGAGATAATAGAAACAGGCTTCCTGTTGCCTTTCTTTGTTCAGAGAAAAAGCTGCTTTTTTAATTTTTTTATGTTAGTATAACTTTTTAAAGCTGGATCTTGCAAATATTATTTCCAGGATATTGAAATTCTCTTCTGTAAATGTGAATTTTTTAATAGAAATGAGAAATAAATGTATATAATGCTTTTATTGGTTTTTAATTTTCTGATCACATATATTTTTTTCCTGACTAAATCATCATGATACAATTATATTGATAATGTTTTGAATTTCAAAGAGCTCTTCCCTTTATGAACTAAGTCCAATGTGTTTATGGTGCATTATTATTCACATATATTGTTCAAAATATTATATTTAGGAATTATGCACACATGATTTAGAGAGGAATTAACCTGTAGTTATCAGGTGTTTCTTTTTTTTTTTTTCTGATCTTTGTAGAGTTGTGTAATTATTCACATACTTTTTTCACTGACTATTTTATGTAATTCACTAGATAAATGCATTACATTTTCCTGTGGAAAGTTATTTAACATATTCAATTTCTTCACTAGATATAAAACTATATAAAACATTTATTATTTTTATCATTTTCAAATTGAATTGAGTTTTAGGATTTTTAACTTACTGAGATATCTAACTCAAAATCTCTGTATCTTGTTATATACTCAAAGGCTTAGATCCAAATATGACAAATTTGAGACAGCAATAATTCATCTTTACCGATTTCCTTCAAAATCTTCCACTAATTTTTGTTAGTTTTTTTATGCCATCATATTTTATGCTTTTTATCATCGAAATATGATTCAACACATATAAAAATGTACATGGAAACATGGTTATATGGTGAGGCATTATTTCTGGGTTATTTAAGCAGATTGTTAAGGATTCATCAATGTTTTGATACATGGTTCTGAATTCTGCTTTTATCTAAACTAATTAACATTTGATAGAAAAGCTAAAATAATCATGTATTTGTGGCAAAAATACAACATAGTATCTTAAATGTTTTTGTGGCGGCTCAGTGCCAGTGGTGCTGCAGCTCCTTACATATACATTGCAGAAAATGTGAGACAAATATTATCCGTATAATTTCATGTTAACATCACAAAGAAATTCTATGGAATATTAACGGGAACCGATTTGAAGTATACGTGTTTCTGAAGACTCTAATGTCCCTGTAAATATTAATAATTGGATAGAAACCAGCATCATTCATCATTGTTTCTTTAATATTAAAAGAGAGAAAAAAATCAAAATATAGGAAATTATGGGTCCTATTGTGATTCAGCCCTAAAGGTTCTATAGCAAGAGGTACAATTACATGAGCCAAAATGCTGTCTTAATTTTTCTCTCCCACCTCAATGCCTAAAAGGAATATCGGTCACCTGTATTTGTTATTGGTACATATTTTTCTTTTGGCCAGTCATTCATTCATAGAGATGCACACTATCAATGACCATTTTAAAAAATAATATAAATATTTGGAATATGGAAAGAACAGTTAATTTGGTAATATTAAGGAAACCGTAAAACACACCCAGGTCTTTCCACACTTAGCAGTTCCATCACTGTATGTAATTGCTCTGTATCATGCCAGTTATTTTAAACTCTTTAGACTTATTCTAGTCCATATGATGTGTTTTTAAATAGTATTAGGTGGCTAAATGTGCTGACCTGTATTATCACTGCATTTTTTTTCCTCCTGAAGCTCATAACAATGCAAGCATTTCTGCAGAGTCTATACAAAGTCACAAACAAAGTCACTGGGCTGGAGCTTGTCACCCAATAATAGACTCCGTCATTTATGAGTTCCCACTTTATGGCATTACTGAAATGCTTTCACCTGAACCATTACTGAGCAACCTGAATTGTGAGGATAAATCTGCCACTGTGTTCTGCATACAATGACAGATCATCTAAGGGTGAAAGAGTCTCAGTGGGAAGAGAGCAAGTTCTATCACAAGCCTCCCCTCTCCCTTTGTATATGCATGCCTGAGTAGGATGAAACTCTGCTTTCTTACAATGTTATTTATTGGAAATTGTTACTCCATTGCATTTATCACTCACAATTTGACAATTCCTCCTACAATGTAGTTGCCGCAGTGAACACACACACTCCTGTTGAAATTGCTGTCAGCGAAAGAGAGTTCATTTTCTTCATGTTGATTCTCCATTCGAGCATCTGTGTGCCAAGCACTCTGTCAAGCATTGTGCATTCATTATTTCATTTAGTTCTCACAGCACCCCTACCAAATGAGTATTATGATCTCCTTTTTAAAAATGCCCAGGTCACAAAGCCTGAGAACAGTGCAATAACTATTCAACACTGCATTTCCTTAATTCCAGGCTCTCTGCCTTTTAAATGGGCTACCATATCTCCAGTGTGTGTGCATCTAATATAATAATAATGCAGAATTTGCTTGGCATTTTAAAAAATTGTGAAACAGATATACCACAGCTATATATAACTTAGATGTACAAGTAAATAATAATAAAGAAAACAATATATTCACATATCAGCTTAATATCTTAGAAGCCCTTGTTTGTCCCTTACTGGCTTCATTCACCAAATAGTAACCAATTATTCTGAATTATGTGATATTAAATCTCTTTTCTTTAGGGTTTTACCATCCATATTTTAAAGTATACATATATTAAAACTATATAAAACTGTATATGTGTGTTATATAGTTTTGCCTATATTTTCTTTTTCTTTTTCTTTTTTTTTTTTGAGACAGAGTCTCACTCTGTCACCCAGGCTGGAGTGCAGTGACATGATCTTGGGTCACTGCACACTCCTCCTCCCAGTTTCAAGTGATTCTCTTGTCTCAGGCTCCCGAGTAGCTGGGATTACAGGCGCACGCCACCATGCCCGGCTAATTTTTGTATTTTTAGTAGAGAAAGGGTTTCATCATATTGGTCAGGCTGGTCTCAAACTCCTGACCTCGGGTGATTCGCCCGCCTCGGCCTCCCAAAATGCTGGGAATACAGGTGTGACCCACCTTTCCTGGCTGTGTATTTTCAATTTATATACACACATTTATTATATATTATTTTGGGGCTTGCTATTCTCAGCCAACTTTGTGCTTTTGAGATCTGTCCAATTAGATGAATGCAGCTGCAGTCTACTGTTGATGGAGATTTGGGTGATTTCCAGTATTTTGCTATTATGGACAGTGCTGCTAGGAAACTTCTGATTTCACGTCTACTGAAGCACATGGACAAGATTGTCTCTGGGGTGAATACCAAGTAATGAGACTGCTGAGTCATAAAATATGCACATTTCAGTAGGACTGAGTAAAGTCAAATTGTTTTCTAAGTGGCTGCATCAATTTGCAGTAAGACAAGCAGGTACAAAGCAGTTAATGAAAGTTTCTCTTGCACCATTATCTTTTCCAGTAGTCGATTTTGTCCAGCTTTGGAATGTTTACCAAGTTGCTGACTATAGTTTTGATATACATTTCTCTGCTTTCTAACTTTCCTTTATTATTCATTCATCTTTTGTGAAATCTCTGTTCACATATGCATTTTAAAATCCTGGTAGTGGTCTTCTTGTTACTGACACACACATGCACACACACACACACACTCACTCCTATACCATGTATATTCTCTCTGGATACTTTTTGTGAGTTTCATTTGTGGAAACCATCATCTTCTACTTCGTCTTGTCATTCATGCTGCCTGTAGATGAACAGAAGTTCTTAAATTTACTGAATTAATCCATTATTTTCTTCCCTTTCATGACTTGTGATTCTTCTTTAAAAAATTATTTCCTATCCAAGGCAGTAAAGTCATCATCTTATATCATCTTATAAAAAATGTAGATTTGCCTTTCACAGTTATGTCAATGTACATACATCTAACACCAAGTATTGTTTATAGTGTGAGAGAATTATGCATTTTTCTTTCCTTTTTTTTTGAGACAGAGTCTCTCTCTGTCGCTCAGGCTGGAGTGCAGTGGTGCAATCTCATCTGACTGCAACCTCTGCCTTACTGGCTCAAGAGATTCTCCTGCCTCAGCCTCCCGAGTAGCTGAGATTACAGACATGCGCCACCATGCCCAGCTAATATTTGTATTTTTAGTAGAGACGGGGTTTCACCATGTTGGCCAGGCTGGTCTTGAACTCCTGACCTCAGGTGATCCACCTGCCTAGGCCTCCCAAAGTGTTGGGATTACAGGCATGAGCCACCACTCCCGGCTATGCACTTTTTTTTCCACATAATGATCACTATATTCCCGATCCCATTTATTTATTAGTCTACCTTATTCTCAAGAATGTGCAAATTTTCATATATCAGATGACTATATATGCATGAGCATATTTCTGTTTGGATTGTAACTTCAATTACATTAAATATACATATCGGTTTTGAGAGTATAGTTGTATTTGCCACATTTAGTCTCCTTGCCTACAAAACAATCTTTCTATAAATTTTACAAGCCTTTTAAATATTTTGAATAAAGTTTTCTTTTTCCAATAATGACCATTAACCGATATTTGATATAGGGTAAATTATATTTTTTCTAGTATATGACATTTTATTTGTAATATTTTTGTGGATTCTCAATATACGGCTAAAACATTTCTTCTGTTTCCTAATTTAATAAGACTTGAATCATGAAATGATGTATAATTGTTCAACCTTGTTTTTTTTTCACCACCATACAGTTTCCTTTCTTTAATCTGTTAATGTGTAAAATCATATTCTGTTGTTGAATTCATCTGGAATAATTCCTGGAGAAAACAAATAGTTCCTTACATAGTATTACATTATATTTTAAAATATGTACTTGCATCATCTTTACTGATTTTGTTTTTAATCCCTTTTCATTGTTGAGAAGCTTAACTTTTTATTTGTTTCTTCAAATCTCTGCAACAATGTATGTTAGATTGGACTTGTCTTTCTATGAATGTCTAGTAAAAAATCTATTTTAAGGTAATCTGAGACAGTTATATATGATGCAAAAAAAAAATCAGAAGTTACTGATTACATTTCTTTCTTTCTTTTTTTTTTTTTTAGACGGAGTCTCGCTCTGTCGCCCAGGCTGGAGTGCAGTGGCGCGATCTCGGCTCACCGCCAGCTCCGCCTTCCGGGTTCCTGCCATTCTCCTGCCTCAGCCTCTTGAGTAGCTGGGACTACAGGCGCCCGCCACCACGCCCGGCTAATGTTTTGTATTTTATTTTTTTTTTAAGTAGAGACGGGGTTTCATCGTGTTAGCCAGGATGGTCTCGATCTCCTGACCTCGTGATCCGCCCGCCTCGGCCTCCCAAAGTGCTGGGATTACAGGCGTGAACCACCGCGCCCGGCCAAGGGATTAAATTTCTCTATAGCTAAATGTCCATACAAATTTTCTACTTCTTTACGGTATGCCAAATTAAATTATTCAGAGAATTTTTCCTCTTAATATGAGTTTTAAAAAATATTAAAATTTTTTGGCCAGGCACAGTGGCTCATCCCTGTAACCCCAGCACTTTAGGAGGCCGAAGTGGCTGGATCACTTGAAATCAGCAAGTCGGGACCCATTTGGCCGACATGTCAAAACCCTGCCTCTACTAAAAAATACAAAAATTAGCCAGACATGGTGGCTTACACCTGTAATCCTAGTTACTCAGGAGGCCGAGACTGGAGAATTGCTTGAACCCAGGAGGCGGAGGTTAAAGTGAGCCGAGATCACGCCACTGCACTCCAGCCTGGACGAAAGAGCCAGACTCTGTTTCCAAAAAAAAAAAAAAAAAAAAAGAAAATTTTCAATTTTAGTATTATTTTATAAATTTAATATTCTATTTATGTACATTTTCTATTATATTTATATACACTCTTTTTTATCATCATTTATCTTTCCAAAGGTCATCTAGTTTGTTGAAACAACCCAAACACTTCTAACTCAGTATATCGCTAAAAATAATTGAAAAGATTTAAATATTTAAAATTACTCAAAACAAAATATATAATCATTAAAGTCTGGAAAATTAATATTTATATAACTCCAGGTTTACATTAAACAACAAGCAAAAAAAAAAAAGAATAGATTTTGGTCTCCTCTTATTTATTCTATAAATAAACAAAAAGTTCATTCTTCTAAAGGTTGAGGCATAATACACAGTAAATATTAAAGATTGTGGTTAAAATAGGGAACATTTCTTTTATTCTTGTTGGTAAAAGATAATTACACAGTGGTACTCCATCTAAAGGCCTACCATTACTTTTCCAAAGTGTAATAAGGAGGGATGCTTGCGAATTGTCCTTTAGTTGCAAATCAATAGAATTCAAGGGTTAGATTCAGAAACAACGATCTGATGATCCAGCTCTCCAAAGCATTTCTCCAAGTAGAAGAAAGTCATAATGGTGGCAAAAAGATTAATATTTACTGATGGAAAGTGTTATGCTTATTATACAGCAAGTAATTTCATTCCAAATTTAAGAGGAATACATACAAAAACACATATATTTTTCCTTTTATAATGCTTTTATATTATATGCCTTGTGCTACAAACATTAAACTCTTTTTAAAAATGAAAGAGACATGATTTCCATTTTTCTTTAGTACAATTTTATCAGTATACATGCAGGAAATAGTTATTGAATGAAGATAAGTAATTTGTTGTGGCATATTAATAAATTCAGGAAGTCATTTGCTTCCTCCAGAAGGTATAAATGCCTTGAAATTAAAAATATATTAGTAGAATAGTAATAGAGAGTAAAGAGTGAATCACTTTGGGCCAGGCACAGTGGTTCATACCTGTAATCGCAGCACTTTGGGAGGCCAAGGCGGGCAGATCACTTAAGGTCAGGGGTTCGAGAACAACCTGGCCAACATGGTGAACCCCGTCTCTACTAAAAATACAAAAATTAGCTGGCAGGGTGGTGGGCACCTGTAATCCCAGCTACTCTGGAGGCTGAGGGAGGAGAATTGTTTGAACCTGAACCAGGGAGGCGGAGGTTGCAATGAGCTGAGATCACACCACTGCACTCCAGCCTAGGCGACAGCAAGACTCCACCTCAAAAAAAAAAAAAAAAAAGCAAATCACTTTCAAATGAAGTGGTAGGAAAAGTTGTTTGACATCCATATGCAAAGGAGTGAAAGTTTTTGGATCTTAATGAAATAGTTTATAATCTGCAATCTTTAGTTAAAAATTATACCTTATCTCTTCACTGCAGATCAAAAAACACAAGAATCACCTGAGGTCAAAGTGTTTCCTACCTAATACAGTGTTTCTCTACACCCCTTACATCATAGGATGGATGCTTCAAATAACTCTTCCACTGTGTTTTCTGCCACAGGATGGAAGGAAGATAGAACTAGGAGAAAAATGTGAAAAATGACTGTAATTTTGACCTAGAAAAATTCTCAGGAAAAGAGAGTGAAAATTGAGAGGCTCATTTGCATATTCCTACTAACTCAAACCCAAACCACAGGGTGGGAATTGAGTTTGGGAGAAGCCACAAATAAATGGAGAAGCTTGAAGCTGCATGATCAGTAACAGGACTGATCCTGGAAGATAGTTTCAGTATAAAGAGATGGTATGTTTGCAGACAGGAAAGGAAAAGCAGATGAGCTTGAAGCAGTGTTCTTGCAATAATTTGGCCTGTAGTTTATTTGGTAGATCTAGCATTGTATTTCTTTTCTATCTGGGGACATGAACCAGGACCATTATAAATGGCAAAGGCTGTATAATCAAGAAAAACCAACACTATAGAGAGCAACTATGATTCAGCACAATCAGCTATAGGTTTTAGTAATAACATAGCACTCCTTAAACTAGGTGGGAATAGTTAAGCTCAAAGCTCACCAATCATGGGTAGAAAAGCACAAACCATCTGCATCTGAAAGCAGAGAGGATTTAGTGCTCATAGTTGTAATCTGGAGAATCTTGTCCCTTATGAAATGCATGTTCGTATAAGCCACAGAGCTAAAACCCTACTTAAACTTTGAGAATTATGTGAAAGCAAAATCAGAAGTTGGGCACTTATATATAGAATACTTTTTTCATCGAAATAACAAGATACTCTCAAGGAATAGTGCCCCAAAAATATTCAAGTCCCAGTTTTCAGAAGTGGTAAATATGTTTATATTACATGGCAAAGAGCAACTAAAACTGTATATAGAATTAAGGTTACTACTAATCCTCTTGACCTTAAAATGGGGAGATTATCCTGAATTATCCAAGTGAACCTAATGTAATCATAAGGGTCCTTTAAAGTGGAAGAAGAGGCAAAAGAAAAGGTCAGAGTAGGCTGGGCGCGGTGGCTCACGCCTGTAATCCCAGCACTTTGGGAGTCCGAGGCAGGCGGATCACGAGGTCAGGAGATCGAGACCAACCTGGCTAACAAGGTGAAACCCTGCCTCTACTAAAAATACTAAAAATACAAAAATTGGCTGGGTGTGGTGGTGGGCGCCTGTAGTCCCAGCTACTCGGGAGGCTGGGGCAGGAGAATGGCGTGAACCCGGGAGGCGGAGCTTGCAGTGAGCCGAGATCATGCCACTGCACTCCAGCCTGGGCGACAGAGCGAGACTCTGTCTAAAGAAAAAAGAAAGAAAGAAAAAGGTCAGAGTAATATGATTAGGAAAGACTCAACCCATCATCTGTGTCTCTGCCCATGAAAGTAGGGCACACTAAGAGTTAAGGAATGCAGGCAGTCTCTGAAAGCCAGAAAACCCAAGGGTTGCGGAGCAAGGAGGCACTCCCCAGGAGCCGCTAGAAAAGAACATGGTCCTTCTAACAGCTTGGGTTTAACCTAGGAAAACATCTAACATACAGAACCATAAGAAAATAAATTTGTGTTGTTTTAAGCCACTAAGTTTGTGGTAATTTGTTATAGCAGCAATAGAAAACTAACCCCATACGATTAAACCAATACTCTGCATTATGAACTTGTTTATTTGATTGTTTCCTTTTTTGTCTCTATTCAATGATGAGGTGTTTATAAAAAAAATCAGATCATTTATACAGAAATGACACGTAGTGTGAGTTTACTTGCAATTCTGTTGAACAGCTCACAAAAATGGAGACATACCAAATTTGTCTTATGTTTTCTGTCAAAACTTCCAAGTGGCTGATGTAACTTCCTGAGTTTTCTCATGTTAGTTTAAAAAATAAAATCTGTAATTTGTTCTCTTCTATAACCACTCTATAAATTTCACTACTCTCATTAACTTTATGTTTAGGGCTTTTTTAAAATTTAAAGCTGAAGATCAATTTATTAGTAATCTCATGTATCCAACTGGCTATACAAACTGAACATTTCTAATGCTAAGAAAATGGCATCCTCTTCTAATCTGTTTCGTAAGCACTGTGTAGTCTTAATATTGGATAATTTCTTCATTATTTACCCAGCTACTGAATTAGAAACCTAGGAACATCCTTTAGTGATAACTTTCTTCCTCCATGTCCACCTGGTCTCCAAGACTCTGAATCTGCCTTTATTTTTTCCATCACTTTTGCCAAAAGTTTAGGTTATATTCTTATCATTTCTCACTTGGACTATTACCTAATAGTTGGCTTCTCTGTTACTACTGTATTTCCCATTTAGACATTTTCATGCTTTCATAAGATTCCTCTATCAAAATTCTGTTTTTGATATTAATTTGTTTGGCAGTCATCATTGGATTTCTGTTGCCCACTGACCCCAAACCATCATCACTCCTCCTTTACAAATTACATGATTGTGATTAACTCATGCTCTATTCACCTTTGTACTGCAACGTCCAATAAAGGGGTTGGCAAAATTCATGTGCCAAATAATATATGCAAATAAATAGAAATAAAAATAGCTGGAGCCAGTTATTTTCACAGCAATGGATCAGAGAGATAATAAGGTTTTTGTTGATAGTTCATTGCCAGAGGAGGAAGAGGAAAGGAATATTTTTCTCCCTATCTCCTGCAGCTGAAATTACTCACATCACCATCAATCTGCTTGGTGATTACATCCCAGCCTTTTGACAGCCTTAAATTTGATCTATGCAGAGGACTGATATGATTATTTTAAGAGTTCATTGGTAATTAACCTAAGATTAAGAAGAAAAGTTCATTGGTAATTAACCTAAGATTAAGAAGAATAAAATTTGTAAGTAAAAGAACACACCTTATGTCCAATGAGCTTCGTATAGCTTTCTTTTGTTCAGTGGGTAGTGTTCAGCATTTTTATTGAAAGCCTTCAGTTAACTCACCCTATGAATGCAGACACTGATATGATCTACTGACTAGAAAGTAAAATTATCATCAAAGTTTTCCAAGTGATCTTTAATTAACTCACCTTTTAAAACAGGTTTTCCCTGGGGTAAATATAAGTAGAAAAAGTAACAACAAGCAGTTCACCATTTATCTTACTGCCTTTAACCATTGTTTCTGAACTGGTCATTGTTAAAAGGTAATTATTTTTTCTTCTCTAAAGTTTACTTGTATTTGGTTGGCAGTTGCTTTTATTACTGTTTGTTTCGTGTTTGATGATTAGTGTAACTGACTTCAATTATGGCTCACTGCTTTGCATGGAACCTGGTCAAACTGGCATTCACTCTGAAATTAAATGGATCCTTGTTTAATTTCCCCTAGCTCTTTGTAAGGGGCAGAAAAACACAACAGTATCATAAAATTGTTGGCTTGTTGTTACAAAAAGCCTTCCTTTTATTCAAAGGTTATAGTGTTCTTAAAAGTATTAGACTATTTTTTATATATTTTCTCTCTGAGCATCCACGTTATATAAAGTAGTATTAAAAAGCTCATGCTGGTGATGAAGAGCTAACGCTTGGAGTAGAAAGGGAAAATTTTCTAGGTCACTCTGCTTATGCTGTCTTAAAAATAAAAAAGAAGAGTGTGTTTCTATTAATACTTGGGAAATTTTGACATTGTATCCTGTGTAAGGTGTTTTTGATGAAAACAGATTCATCATTTTGATGAAAACAGAATACATTCAAATGTATGCTGAGGTTAAGATGGTGTTTCATAGGAGTGAAAAATCTAGACGGGAGGTGGATGCTGTGGGGAAACAGACAGCTTCTGTATATTGGGTAAAGCTTAACACAATCAGGTATCCACAGAAAATCCTAATAAAGTAGTTAACTCTGAAGAGCATGGCTTTGAAAGTCCAGGTTTCCACTGCATGTTAGGTGATCCTGCTGCTGAGTGCTTCGTTCTGGTTGATTTTTCCAATTTCTGTTTTAACCATACCAAATTATATTAGCTCTTGATTAAGAGTTAAAATAAAATAACAAAACATTTGTTTAGCCTTATGATAATCCAAATTGTCTCCCATGTTAACTCTGATGAGGGTGTGAAGACTTACCAACTTCCTCTGGCCCAAACCTAGGAAGCAAGAGAGTTGATCTTCACGCCTACCTTTCTCAGTTACAATTCAAGAATGTTGTCACTGTAATAAGGCCCGTTAGTTTCCTAAAGCTGCCATAACAAAGTACCATAGATATGTTTTTCACAATTCTTGGGAATAGAAGTCCAAGATCAAGATGTTTGCAGGGTTAGTTTCTTCTGAAGGTCATGAGGAAGATCTATTTCATGCCTCTTTCATACCTCTGGTGGTTTGCTGGGAATCTTTCATGTTCACTGGCTTCTGCTGCCTCCTTTTTATCTCTACCTTCACCTTTTTTTTTTTTTTTTTTTTGACGGAGTCTTGCTCTGTCACCCAGATTGGAGTATGGTGGCACAGCCTCGGCTCACTACAACCTCTGCCTTCTGGGTTCAAGTGATTCTCCTGCCTCAGCCTCCCGAGTAGCTGGGATTATAGGTGCGTGCCACCACACCAGACTAATTTTTTGCATTTTTAGTAGAGATGGGTTTTCACCATGTTGGCCAGGCTGGTCTCAAACTCCAGACCTCATGATCTGCCTGCCTCAGCCTCCCAAAGCGCTGGGATTACAAGTGTGAGCCACTGCGCCTGGCCTCTGCCTTCATCTTTACACGGCATTTTGCCTATATGCATGTCTGTCTCTATGTCCAGATTTTCCCCTTATGAGGAACAGCGGTCATATTAGATTGAAGTTGTCAAATAGAAATTGCACCCAGCAAATTAAACAGGTGGGTATAAGGTAGACTTTTTTCAAAGACTATTGCAAAAGAGGTCAAGACTATGGTAATAGGGGAGAAATTGGACTCAATCATGCAGAAATAAATGGCAAGAATTTTCAGGTCCTGGGGTGAGCTAGTGGAAAAGTACTGGAAGACATTACAGGGAAGGTTAGTTATAGTAATTAGACCATCTGTATTTGCTAATTGGTGTTTATTGAAGTTGGGCCCCTCACTTCCACAGAGACTGGGAAATAGGGGCGTTATCCTTTTTGATAATTATATTTTAAAGAGATGGTTCCTGGGTCCTTGAGAAAGACATTCCTGGGGTAGAAAACTGGCAAGAAGCTGGGAGAAGACTTACATCCCAAAGGATAGGCGAAAAAAGTTACAATAACAAGTTTTCTAAGTAAATCTAAGAAAGGGATTCCAGGGGCCTAGAGTCAGGAAGAAACTTGTCTAAAGTTTAGCCAAACTGAGAACTGCTAAGGCCTTCTTAATCAGAAACCATCAAATGACATCATTTTTTAAATAATTTCACTTCCTATGTAAAGACAGTTTTTACATAGTCACATTCTGAGGTACTGGCATTAGAACTTCAATGTATCTGTTTTGGGTGGACACAATTCAACCTATAACATATAGATATGTAATTTACTTACAAAGAAAAATAATTCTAAAATACTTCAATTCTTAACATTTGGTTATATTTTAGTAATCAGAATTGAGAAAGATTTGCAATAGAAAGGTATAAATTTAAGTGCCAAACTGAAAGCTATTTTTGATATTCTCTAATGTATATAGGTAGAAGATTTATGAAAGAACTAATAACAATAATGAAAAGTAATTAAACTGTTTACCCATTATAATATCTTACATCACAGAAATAAACCATATAGAAGAAAATCATATATGAAAAACATAAAATCTGAGTATATTATCAAGGTTATACAAGGCTGTCTTTCTGCAATAAACTTTAGCCAAGTTTTTCAATATGAACAAATACAAGCAAAACAAATTTAATTAGTATTTAATATACTTAAATAATGGTATAATTATAAAAATAACCTAAATTTACTTCTTACGCATCAGATCTATAGGCCCTTCTCTTAAAAATTTCAATTCAAACTAGATGCAGAGGTTAACGCCTATAATCCCAGAACTTTGGGAGGCTGAGGCAAGAGGATCAGTTGAAGCCATGAGTTCAAAACCAGCCTTTGCAACATATCAAAACCCAATTTCTACAATAAAAATAAAAATAAAAAAAATTAGCTAGGCATGGTGTTACATGCCTATAGTCCCAGCTACTCAGGAACCGATGCAGTAGGATTGCTGAGCCCAGGAGTTCAAGCCTGCAGTGAGCTATCATCTATTATTGAGCCACTATACTCCAGCTTGGGTGACAGAGGAAGATCCCAGCTTAAAAACAAAATGATTTACTCTTAAGTTATGTGGATGAAACCTGCAAAATGTATGTTTATCATATACCAAGCGATCATCATTAGGGAATTTTAGCCAACACAAATTTCAAAGCCCTTTTAAGGAAAACTTCAAAGGCAATCTTCTATTTTTAAATGGTAAAAAAATAAAAAAAGAATCAACATGTGGAGAAGCATAATTCTGCAGAAGTGCCATGGATTTGGCTGTATCATATGTTGTTAGAGCTGTCTGAGAAATTTATAAAATAATTATTTCATGCAGTAGAAAATGATGTAAAATTTTCTAAATAATGATAGCCTTTGGAAATTGTTTAGTAATATAACTTCTAAATAATCCTTTCTACATAATATATGTATTGAACATTTGTAATATGCTAAGCATCAAAACTCAAATACTATCACCTCTTTCTATCGGAGTCTTCTACATTGCTTGGTAGATAATTTTAGAAACTGGCCGCTATTCCAGATATAGACGCAGAAAGTATTAGTAATAACTGTGGTATGTCTGTCCACATAATTCTAACATAAAATCTATTAATTTATTGTAGGACTAATATATTTATTTGGATTTATTTTGGAGACAGGGTCACTGCCTATATATAGGATATAAGCATATTTTCTTAAGTTGAGATCATTCCATGGGCCAAACATAAGGGGTGATACAAATCTCTCAGCTAAAAAATGTGGATTTGAGTTGGTAGTCTATAACCTGAAAAAAACAAGCGCTATTCTCTTGAAATTGCTCAAGAGAAATTGGTCTTGATATTGCTGGGAGGCTAGTTTCATTAGGGTGGTGAAAAACCTAGCCATATGGAGATGTCCTGAAAGCTAAAAAATAAGAAGAAAAGAAGCCGACAAACTTCTGCCACTCCTGGAGCCTCAGAAAGTTAATCATAGTGTTTTCCTGGACTTTCAAACCATAAAACAGCATTGAAGACACAATCCAAATCATAACCATAGATTTTATATAATACTGTCAAGTTACCATTAAGTTGAGCATTTTGTAGTGAAATTCATGAAACAGTACAATTTTCAAATGTATAGTGAAGAAAAAGTTACCTTAATGTCAGTCAGCACATATTAAATCATGTAGCATTTTTATAAGTAGATGCATAAGAACAAATACATTTTTCAATAAGCCCATGTACTTAAATTTAAAACTTTTGTACAACATGCTGAATATTTATTCAATTAATGACATTTACAATACCTTTATCACCTCTTTCTCTCGTTTTTGCTCTAAACAATTAAGTTGGACATTTTATCAAGTTGATAACTTGACATAACTTAGTCTCCATTAATAGTAATTGTATTAGTCAGGGTCTTCTAGAGGGACAGAACCAATGGAATGCAGTTATATATATATATATGTGAATGAATGTAGTAAGTATTAACTCATACGATCACAAGGTCCCACAATAGGCCGTCTGCAGGCTGAGGAGCAAGGAGAGCCAGTCTGAGTTCCAAAACTGAAGAACCTGGAGTCTGATGTTCGAGGGCAGGAAGCGTCCAGCACAGGAAAAAGATGTCGGCTGGGAAGCTAGGCCAGTCTCTCTTTTCACATTTTTCTGCCTGCTTATATTGTAGCCACATTGGCAGTTGATTAGACTATGCCCACCAGATTAAGGGTGGGTCTGCCTTTCCCAGCTCACTGACTCAAATGTTAATCTCCTTTAGCAACATCCTCACAGACACACCTAGTGTCAATACTTTGTATCCTTCAATCCAATCAAGTTGACAATATTAAACATCACAGTAATAATAGCAAATATTTATTGTATGCTTATCAAATAAATTTCATTATTCTAAAGACTTTCCATGCATTGTTTTATTCTTTGTATTTTAGATTCTTTAAAATGAAGAAACTGACACATGGAGAATCTGAACATCTTTTTTAGAGTCTAACATCTAGCTTGTGTCATATACAAGATTTACATCCAGAGGATCTATGTATTTTATGGTAGAAAGTCTCACCCTTTACACATAGTGTTTACTGTCCACAAGTGTAACACACTAAAATTGCATTTTTTATGCTTAGCACCCCAAATTTCAGGCAAGTAGAGCACTATAGAAATTCTTAATCTTTAAGATTCTTATACTATTTTGGCTCATTAGAGGCTGTAACAAAACAGGACAGTTTAGAGGTCCCATTTCACATGGATAACATTGTTGAGTTTTTTTGCCTGTGTCTCAAGGATGACACTAGGAAATCCGTATCAGTAAATTACCAAATGAATTGATGCATTACACTATTGTTTAATCTAAAACAAATAACTAATTGGGAAACTGAAAGAGGTGCACTCTTGCATCTTACTTTAGATATTTGAGGTCATTTGAATACCATCTAGTACCTATCAAACTTTACAATGTTATTTGTGTTTCCTTCTATTTGGTTTAGCAATTTAAAATGTTTATCATATAGGTAATTCCTGAGTGTGTGTTTGTTACTATGGTAGGTTTATTTTTTTTAGCCTTTAAATTTGTGTCTTAAATATTATTTAGTATGTCTTAGTTGAGATGATCTTTTGTTGAGTTTTTGTAAAAAGCAAATTTTAGGCCGGGAGTGGTGGCTCATGCCTGTAATCCCAGCACGTTGGGAGTCCAAGGCAGGTGGATCACATGAGGCCAGGAGCTCCAGACCAATATAGTGAAACCCCGTCTCTACTAAAAATACAAAAAATTAGCTGGGCATGGTGGGAGGTGCCTATAATCCAAGCTGCTCGGGAGGCTGAGGCAGGAAAATCACTTGAACCTGGGAGGTTGCAGTGAGCCAAGATCACATCATTGCACTCCAGCCTCTGGACAACAAGAGCAAAACTCTGTAAAAAAAAAAAAAAAAAAAAAAAAAAAGACAAGTGATAAAAGCTATACATTTGCAAAGGGGAAAAATCTGATAGTAAAAAAAAATTCACACAATAGAATTTCACTTTCAGTTTCTCCTACCCACCTACTTGGACTCTGCAGGGGTGATCGCTATTAATAGATTTTTGAGTAACTTCCCACAATGTTTTTGTGCGTATATGTATTATTTCTTCTTTTCATTTTTATATTGTGGTAAGAAAACTTACTATAAGATCTACCCTTGTAACCAATTTGTAAGTGTATTTGAACAGCATTGTACAGAAAATCTCTAGAAATCATTCCCACTGCATAACAGAAAATTTATACCTATTGAACAGCAACTCCTTATTTCCCACTCCTCCTAACATGTAACAACCACATTATACTCTGTTACTATGACAATTTAAAATACATCACATAAACGGAATTATGTAGTATTTTTCCTTCTTTCCCTGGCTTATCAAGTAACTAAATGAACTAAGCATAATATCCTCCAGGTTCATCCACGTTGTCGCAAATGGCAAGATTTTCTTCTTTTTATAAGGCTGAATAATATTTCATTGCATGTATATACCATATTTTCTTTATCTATCTATCCATCAATAGACATTTAAGTTGTTTCCAAATCTTGGCTCTTGTAAATAGTGCTTCAGTGAATATGGGAGTGCAGATTTTTCATTGAGATCCTTATTGCAATACTTTTATATACACCCAGATGTGTGAATCATATGGTAGTTCTAATTTTAATTTTTTGAGGTTGCTGATTTATAGACAAGAAAGTGGCCTCTGTTTTGGAGAAACGTCTAGTCCATTCTGGAGGACAGTTATATGAGTACATTGTAACAATTCACTCTGACATGGATGTTTAGCAAATAAATTATTCCTGTGAAAGCTAAGAATAATCCACTCATAATATCCTTAATATTGGCACAATTCGATGTGAATGGTACATATTATTTTTGACAGAAGTTTCTGTGTGTTGGACTCAACTTTACATTGTTTATAATTTATATCTGCTTAAAACAATTAAATTTCATCACTAAATTGCATTACCCTTGCGACTTCACAGTCTCCCTCAATGGAATTCTTACCTTTTAAGTTTCATGGAAAATGGTGCAATCAGGCTTGAAATGCCTAACATGTAGGTAGACTGATCACAATCCTTAATTACTTTAACTCTCCCCATCTTGATTGCCAGATTTAGTGGAAAAGGGTATCCTCTTTGTCTAGGATCCATATCCATCCACTTTATGACTCTTAACCCTTTGCATTTCTTCACAAACCTTACGTAAATTTCTTCAGCAAGCATTTCTTCACAAACCTTATGTAAATTTCTTCAGCAAGCATTTCTTCACAAACCTTATGTAAATTTCTTCAGCAAGCATTGGCTACTGTACCAAAATATGAAAATATAAGTTTGAGATAAATATATGGATCTTGCCATAATTCAGTTTCTATGTTGGTAGGATAAACCAACATTAAAATATAATACAATATTAATTTGAATATATTTGTTAAAATCACCATAAAAGTACAAGGCTGTTTCTACTCACTTTTCACATTTATTTATTCTATCTTTATTATATGTATGGTTTCATTTCTTTACTATACAGATATGTTTAGGATATAAACAAACTCTATTTTTTCCATCTTATAAAGAAAACATATGTTTATCTCAATGGAAAAGCAAAAAAAAAAATAAAATAAAGACTCTTTTTAGCTATGTTCCTATTTCTCTGTTTCCCTGCAAACCGCCCTTCAGACTTTCAGACTCTGTTGATCACTTTTCAATGCTTGGTTTATTATATTTTCTTTGTTTTTTCTACAACACTCACTAGAAATCACTTTTATTACAGAAACACATGTCCTATAATTTTGTCTGTGAGCACTGCAAGATTTAGTTTATATAAAATCTCAGCATATTAGATGCAATGCTATTTTTTGTTTTTAATCCAAGAAATTTCAATAAAAATAGCATAATAGAAAATTAGAATAGATATAACTCAAATCAACTCTAAATTATATTAAAAATTAAATTACTTGCAAAGCTTCAGCAGAAAAGAAACGACATAAGGAAAAAAATTGTATTACTCTTAGCCAAATATTTAAAACCAATTGTGGAATGATAAAAACCTCTTTCAAATTCTACTTTAACTATCACCATAATTTAAAACATCTGATGGCTAAGAATGGTGGCTCATGCCTCTAATCCCAACAACTTTAGAAGGCCAAGGCAAGAGAATCACTTGAGTCCAGGAATTTGAAACCAGCCTTGGCAACAGACCCCATCTCTACAAAAAAAAAAAAATTTTAAATAGCTGGGAGGGGACAGGGTGCATCTGTTGTGGTCCCAGCTACTCAGGAGGCTGAGGTGGGAGGATCACTTAAGCCTAGGAATTTGAGGCTGCAGTGAATTGTGGTGGCACCACTGCACTCCAGCCTAGGTGACAGAGTGAGATCCTCTCAAATACATAAATAAATAAAATAAAACATTTGGCCATTAACCCTTGGAAACAATCCTTTCCTCTTTTATGTGTTTGCATGTATGCATATGTGTGTACATTTTGTGTGTATGTGTGTGTGTTGTATACCATAGTGGCTTCTATTTTTAATAGTGGATAGGTGCATAAACTTTGGTGTTAGCTCCCCTAGTGAAACAAGTATTATGTCACATTTTGCCACACATTTACTAAGAATGTTTAAGATTCAATGTTTTTATCTGAGAACAAAGATAAAGATGTATATAAATTCTACTAGAGTATTGCTAAAAATGAGCTCTCAAAAATGGCAATTTTTATTTTTACAATGATTAGGGTTTTTTTAAAATATAATTTGTATTAATAATATTAAAAAAATTTTGAAATACCCTTAAACCTATGTTTTTCTGTTGGAAATGTTGTGGTTTTATTTCCCTGATATTTAGACCTTGGATCTTAGTGCTCTAGGGAAGGTTATGATAGTTGTAATAGAGACAGGAGAAAGCCAAATTCCGCCCAGGTCATTGTGCACAGGGGGCTTGCTTAAGCATGCCCGTTGTGAAAAATTCAATCTCTTAACACATGTGCGGTAAGGGAAGGAAATCAATGTGGAGTGGCTCATACTAAGAGCCCACCTGTGCACTGGGAGAATGGCGTAGAGCCGCCGGGAATTCACACCTTATGCAGTGGGGAGGAGCCTGGCCTGTTCAGCTCCTGGGTGGTGGCCTGGTATTCAATCTGTGAGGTGGGAGGCTGTTGGCAGGACCCCGTCTTTTTTTTTGCTGAGCACTTTCTTTTAATAAATTCTGTTCTCCTAACCTTTCAACATGTCCATGTGTCTAATTTTTCCTGGTCATGAAGACAAGAACGAAGATTTTAGCTAAACCAAGGAGCAAAAAATCCTGCATCATTTGCACCATAAATACAAGAAATAAAAGTAACCATTTTATAGGGAGGAATAAAAGTGAGAATTGAGAGACAAGTAAATTCTGCTTATTATTATTATGATCATTATTTTATGAGAAAACCAGGTCCTACACAGCAGAGATGAGTATCAGTGGAAAGGAGGTAATGAAGTACTGATATATCATGTAGATTAAGGTGAAATATCAAGGAAGACTGTATGCCTTCTCCACCTGCCTTTTGAACCCCTTGAGAGAGACAATGAGCCAATAGGTATATTGTGTATGTTAGAAAAGAAACTATGCTTAAAATAATGGCTTAGTATGTATAGAAGTGAATCACTAGAACTGGCTGTATACCACGTCTAGGAAGTGTGTAGCATATTTAGGACAAGTGATCAAACATAGCACTCCTCACACTATCCCTCTCCTCTTATGTGGTTTAGAAAAATCCAGAAGTCCTCACAAGTACCAAGTATGTGACGTAACAGGCATCTGGATTTGAGGTTAAGAAGCTCAATTTCATAACTGTATGAAAGGGTGAGGTAAACTACCAGTGTAAGCTGCAAGTAGATAGTCTAAGCCAATGGCAAGAGTTAAGACTCAAATGATCTGTATTGCTAATGGTATCTGAGATTAGGGAAAATGATTAAGAAGGAGACAACTAGGAACTAACATACTAAGAACACTTGCTTTGAGGTGCACTAATTGCAGAAACTATAGCTATCACTTTATTGGAGATGAGCTGTTGTCTAATGAAATCTCAGATTGTCTTCAATGTGGCCAAGGATTGGATTTACATCCTATCATTTTGTGATATTTGACAACTTATTTATACTTAGAGTAAGGAAGACTCTTTACCTGTAATATGAAACAAATAATTTGTACTTTTTTCCAAGACGGCAGATTAGAGGCTTTTAGTGTGCCTTCGCCACTTGGAAATAGCAAAATAGTGCATAAAGATAAACTCTGTGAGCTTTAATTCAAGAAAAAAATGGGAATCTGCCAGAATCATGAAGGATACCCCAGGTCCCAGGGAGAAGAATGCAGGCAAATAGCCCCCATGGTGACTTCCAGATGATAAAAGTGACTGAAGCCCCTGTATGTGAGAGAGGCAGATAGCTTTCCTCTGTGACTTACCTTTCGATAGGGGATCCTAGTAACTCAGGCCAAGGAACAGCATTTTATGTCTCCTAATCCCTATGGCTAACTTAAGGAAAGGGTTGGAGGTGTCATAAGGGAAAGACATCAGAAAAAGCTGCAGGCATTTTCTGAGACTCAGGACCCAGAGCAGAATGCCATTTTTAATGTGGGTTCACACAAAGTCAGCCATTCTTTGGCGACCCAGCAGAGTGAGCATGCAGCCATTTTAGTCTTTTGCCAGAGATTGGAGTGCCTGCTCTGGAGCGGTATAGGTGTTTTCACAGCCAGATCTCCAGAAAATGCATCATTAGTGAATGTTGGAATTGTGCTTGCCCCTTCCACAGGCCTGAGGTGGGAAGAGAGCTGCTACAGCTGCAGTTTCTCCTGGACAATGAGAATTGCAGCCAAGGCCAGCTTGGAAACCTGGAACAGGTCTACTCCCTTAAGATTGTGGTGCTCTTCTGCTCCACCTACAGACAGAAATCCAGGCATTAGAATCACCTGCTTGCATGGAACAGTAGCCTGAGCCACCCCACCTTTCATGGACATAAATCATGGTGCAGCAGGGCACTCTGCTTCATGCCAAGGTGGATCTCCAGGCATTCAGAGAACCTGCTCACCTGGTTCAGCAGCCTAAGCCTTGCCACCCTTCCTGGGCATGGATCCTGGGTCAGAGGGTCCCCCTCCACTTCATGACCAGGCAGAACTCCAGGCATTTGAAGCATCTGCTCACCTGATCAGCAACCAGAACAGCACCACATTTCCTGTGCATAGATCATGGTGCAGCAGAGCCCTCTCTTCAAAGCCCAAGCAGATCTCCGGGCATTCAAAGTACGTGCTTGCCCACATTAACACTCCACCATTCCTATGCAGAGTTTCAAGTGTAGGTGGGGCCCTCTCTGCCCCACACCCGGGCAGATCTCCAGGCATTTGGAGAACCCACTCTCCTGTATTAAGAATATAGGCCACCCCTGTTGCCATGCAGACAACTTGGGGCTGAGGAGGTTTTCCAGCTCTACACCTAGACTCACCTCTGGTCACTTGGTGGTCACTTACTGGATTCTCCCTCAATGCTCATGCTTGTGTTTGCCATCAAGGGACCTGTAGGCAAACATGTGCCATCTGGCCCTGCTCAACTTGCCCCATATCCCTAGGGCTGAGAAGGGCCCTCAAACCACTGTGCACTCCATGAATCAGCCTGAGTTCACAAAGAGTTTCTCTCAGTAAACAAGGATCAGGTATATACCCAGCCTTATTTGTAACAGGACTCTTACCCATAAGCCCAATCTAACTGCAGAGATCATTATAAATCCTACTGACAGAAGCACACAGGTTGTAGAAGCAAAGCCAAAAGATCATACCCAGATTTCTCTATAGTCAAACACCCTAAGGAGAGGGAAAAACAGGTAGGAAAAGAAGAAAATAAATAATGAAGGGAAAGAAAGAAAAATTCTACCCAACATAAAAATTATTGCAAAAATTAGAAATGTCAGCATCTCCAGATGAGAAGGAACCAGAACAAGAATTCCGGCACCATGAAGAATATGAATGTAGTGACAACACCAAAGGATCACACTAGTTCTCCAGCAATGATCCCTGACCAAGATGGAACTCAGAAATGACAGATAAAGAATTCAAACTGTGGATTGCAAGAAAGCTCAAAGGTTGAAAATCAACATTAAAAAAACTTCTATAGCAATCCAGATAATGGAGGAAAAGATAAAACATCTTAATAGTAAATCAACCAGAGCTTATGGAACTGAATAACTCACTTAAGGAATTCCAAAATGTAATTGACAGATTTATCAATAGCCTGGACCATGTAGAGGAAAGAATTTCCAAGCATTCAGAGCAATCATTCAAAATAACTCAGTCAGACAGAAATAAAAATAATTTTTAAAAATGAACACAGTCTTCAGAAAATATGGGATTCTGTAAAGTGGTCAAACCTACCAATTAATTGACATTCCTAAGAAAGATGAAGAAAAAGAAAACATCCTGGAAAACATGTTTGAGGAAATAATTCAAGAAAATTAGAAAATTTTCCTAATTTTGCTAGAGAGGTAGACATCCAGATAAAAGAAATCTAGAAAACACCTGTGAAATACTATAAAAACAAACTTCATCAAGACATGTATAGTCACTAGACTGTCCAAGGTCAATGCTAAAGAAAAAAAAAAATTAAACACAGCTAGAGAAAAAGGTTAAGTAATATTCAAAGGGTACCCCTAAGTCTAACGGCGGATGACACAGCAGAAAACTTACAAGCCAGACAAGATTATGGTCTTATTTTCAACATTCATAAAGAAAAACAATTTTAACCAAGAATATTATATCCTACCAAACTAAGCTTCGTAAGTGAAGGAGAAAATAATCTTTCCCAGGCAAGTAAGCACTAAGTGAATTCATTACCACTAGATCAATCTTACAAGATATTCTTAAGGAAGTTCTAAATGTGGAAAGGAAAGAATGATACCTGCTACCACAAAAATACACTTAAATACATACCCCACAGACCCTATAAAGCAACCAAACAATAGAAACTACAATGTGACCAACTAATAACTTCGTAATATGATCACAACCTCATATATTAATATTAATCTTGAATTTAAATGGTCTAAACACCCCCCACTTAAAAGGCATAGAGTGGCAAGTTGAATTAAAATCATAAGACCATCCATCTGCTGTTTTCGAGAGTCCCCTCTCCCACGTAATGACACCCATGGGCTCAAAGTAAAGGTTGGAGAAAGTATGCCATGCAAATGGAAAACAAAAAAGAGCGAGATCACTATTCTTACATCAGATAAAACAGAATTTAAAGAAACCAACAACAGTAAAAAAGGACAAAGAAGGACATCACATAATAATAACTGGTTCAATTCAACAAAAGACTTAATTATCCTAAATATAATGCAACAAATATTGGAGCACTAAAATTTATAAAACAAGTAATTCTAGTCCTTTGAAAAGACTTAGACTACCACACAATAATAGTGGGGAACTGTACAACCACAGTGACAGTGTTAGATCACTGAGGCAGAAAACTAACAAAAAAAATCTGGACTTAAATCCGACTCTTGACCAATTGGACCTACTAGATATGTACAGAATACACCATCCCACCACCACAGAATACACATTCTTCTCATCTACACACAGAGCCTACACTAAGATCAACCACATGCTCAACCATTAAGCAAGGCTCAATAGATTAAAAAATAAAAATTACACCAACCATTCTCTCACATCATGGTGGAATAAATATAGAAATCAATACCAAAGATATCTCTGAAAATCATGCAATAACTTGAACATTAAGCAACTTGCCCCTAAATGGCTTTTGGCGAACAATGAAATTGAGGCAGAAATCAATACATTCTTGGAAATAAATAAAAACAGGAACACAATATACCAAATCTCTAGGAGGCAGGGTAATCAGTATTAAGAGAAAAGTTTGTCATGCTAAATGCCTTCTTTAAAAAGTTGGAAAGGTCTCAAATTAATAATCTAACATTACACCTACAGAAGCTAAACAACCAAACTTACCCCAAATGTAGCAGAAGGAAAGAGATAAGTAAGATATGAGTAGACAAGAACAAAAATTGAGACCCAAAAATTCACACAAAGAATCAATGAAATCAGACGTGATACTTTAAAAGTATATACAAGATTGACAGTAAAAGCTAGATTAACAAAGAAGACAAAAAAGAAAACCCAAATAAGAGCAATCAGAAGTGACAAAGGTGACATTATAACTGATCCTATAGAAATACAAAAAGATCTTCAGAGACTAATATGAACTCCTCTATGGAGAAAAACTAGAAAATCTGAGGAAATGGATGAATTTCTGGAAACATAGAAGTAACACATCTGTACACGTGCCCCTGAATCTAAAATAAAAGCTGAAAATATTGAAAAAAAGACAGAAGTAATTAGCTCAAAAACCTTGAGATAAAAATATTAATTGAATAAATAGTGTCAATTCATTTAGCAAACATTATATAATTGAAAATATCAGTACATTCAAACAGAGGTAAGGCTAGCTTGGTGAGGTAAAATAAATTATGACTTTAGGGATTATTAGGCGTTAGCTCGGTCAATACAAAGCTTGGGCTGAAAAGAAGCTTTCAAGGAATGTAAAACGGAATAAAGATACCAGAGTTTAATGCATTATGATATGCCATTAATTTAATAGAATTGTGCAGAGAATTCAGGGTATTAGAGAGATTGCAGTTGTATGTAGGAGCTTTGGTTCTCGGACTAGAGAAAACTCATAATTAGACATATTAGGTAAATTAGCCAACGTTATACAACTATGTCATATTCCAACACTGGATGATAAAGTTACCTTATTAACCTTGAAGTGTGATTGCCTTTATTAATACTCTTGGGCCTGATAGTAGATCTCCAACGTTTAGAAATTTATGAGACAAAATCTTGACGCCATATTTTTTATTAATACGCTTAGAACTCTTGGCAAGTTGTCTTAGTGTCGATAGAGTCTAAGTGATGAATAACCCTAGGCTTACAGCACTTCTGGTCAGATATGTATCTTCTATTCTCTGTGAATTTAAATTACCCTCTGTTGGACTACAGAAAACAATTATTCCTAAGTTAAATCCCTCCAACAATTTTTTTAATTAAAAAAAATTCTATATCTGATCTTTCTTCATGTATCACACACTACCCCCTACTCCAAAACAGAAGATCTCTCAGGAAGGCTTGAGCAATAATGTCTTCCACTCCTGGTTTATTATAATTCATTTTCTTAAAGCAACTAGATTGCATCTTTAAAAATACCAATCAGACAATCTTCTCTCTCTCTTTCTAAATGCCGCCTTGGCCTTCCAGCCTAGCAGGAATAAAAGCTAAAATTCTTCCTGTTACTCACTGTGCCCTTCATAATTTGTTTTCTCATCTCTTAAATTCTCCCACTGGTTTATTTTTCTCCAGACCTAGTAGACATCTTGCTGCTCCTTAAACACATAAGGCGTGATCTGTCAGCAGGGTCTTTGCACTTGTTCTTCAGACTTCTGGAAATGGTTTTCTCTAAGATATTCCCACATGTGTTTTTTACCTTTAATCACATCTCAAACTTGTACCTCTTCAGAGATAGATTTCTTTATCATCTCACCTAAAAATGCACCCTTTGCATGTCTTTTTCCTTTATTGTAGATGACAACATACGCTAATTTGCATCTCCTCAATGTTTGCGATATCCATAATTCTACAAGAGAAGGAAATAAAGAAAATATGATGGTAGAGAGAGAGAGAGCTAAACTAAATAAAAGCATTGAGCAAATAACACTAGCAGTTTTGAACTATATTATTTTATTGGGAGTGAGTAAACTAGGAATCAGGATAGACAAGTTTAGTAGTTTCCTGGCAGAAATTTATTATGTTTAATGTTACAGTTATTTAACTTCATGCATTAATGAAAGAGTTGGCAAAGGTTCCTGGCCCATACACAATGTTCCAAAAAAATTGATAATAAAATGTTACCCAATTACTTTTTTTATTAGACCCATGGAAACTATGCTGTTTTAACAGTCCATGGTCAAATTAAAAAGTAGAAGATATCATATTTAATGATCATATATATGTGTAGTTTGCAGTTTGTTTTTTGTTTTGGTTGTGGTAATACGTTTATATTTTAGTTCCTAGAGGAAAAAAAAAAAGCCTGGGTAACTAATTATTTCCTGTTAACATTCTACTATATCAGCAGACCCAATTTTTAGAAAACAGAATAATCATAGTCTTAGGTTACTGTCTAAAGCAATTCTTCAAATTATGAATTATTAACTTAGAAAATATTTCCATCCATAGTACAGAATGATGCCAGTGGGTGAACCTTGAACACAGGTGTGACCCACTTTATAATCAGCAAAGTAAATATATTTTAAAAGACTATTTACATTTCTGGAGACTAAAGGGAGTTTTATTTAGATAGCACAATGTATAAAAGCAACTAATTTTTAATCTATCTATGTATAATAGATGGACACAAAACATACATCAATTGCATCAATGAAATACAGTCAAGCATGTAATTTTATTGACACATTTCCTAAATTTTAAGTTCTCATTTATTTACCTTTAGGCACTTCAAATTTTTCCCATGGGTAAAAGTAGGACGTTTAATGGCCCTGTTCTTTCCTGATTTTCTTTTTGCTTTTTATTGTATATTAATAGTTAGTCTCAAATTATTAAAGATATACCTATAGATTATAGTCTTAATTTGATTGATATTTCAATCATTTTTAAAGCAGACTCATCTTAAATTAAAAATTTTGTTGATTACCTTTATTTTTCTGTTGTTTTTTGCACAATTTCTGGGATATTACAAAAATCAATTTTCTGATACAAGCTTATTGATTTTTTTCAATTTACATAGACATATTTTTTCTGTCTTTACACATACTTTATATTTTATATTTAAATTTTAAAATGAAAACACCTTCAATGTCAGACATACATTAGACATAATTCTGCTTACACCAAAGAAAAACAATTAAATACAGTTAATGTGCTATTGTAGCCCAAAGGAACACACACACAAACACACACAAACACACACACACACAGACAAAACAGTCTATGTCTATTTACCTGTTTTATTAATCTGTTCTCACACTGCTGGTAAAGACATACCTGAGACTGAGTAATTTACAAAGAAAAAGAGATTTAATGAACTCACAGTTGCAAATGACTGGGAAAGCTTCAGAATCATGGCAGAAGGTGAAAGGCATGTTACATGGTGGCAGGCAAGAGGGAATGAGAGGCAAGCAAAAGGGTTTTTCCCTTATAAAACCATCAGATCTTGTGAGACCTATTCACTACCAACAGAACAGTATGGGGTAAACTGCCGCTGTGATTCAATTATCTCGCACGGTGTCTTTTCCACAATATGTGGGAATTATGGGAGCTACAATTCAAGATGAGATTTGAGTGGGGACACAGCCAAACCATATCACACATGTTGAGTAATTAAAGAACGAGTCAACAGATTTTCAAAGTCCATGTTATTCATAAAAATATTTAATTTCAGAAAATTAAGAATATTCTACTTTTAGAAAGAACATTCTAACATACGATCTGCAGTATAGTTCATTGATCACATACAATTTTAAATATGTTTCAATATGTTTTTAGAAAAGGTAGTGATACTTTTCTTTATATTTGATACAGAAATTTGTATAGTTTCTAAAGGTAACTTTGAAATAAAAAATCTGAAAGCAAAAATAATAAAAATCTTAGAAGGTGAGAATCTATCAAGTTTATGTCCTCCAATCCAAGATGACAACTTTACCTTGTGTGTGTACAGAGTAGTATATTGCAGTATACAAAAATTGAAATACATTAACATATAGGAATATCAAATGCAGATGCACTTTTGATAAACACATGATAAATCAATCACAGATAAAATAACTACTATTTACTCATGGAATTTTTTTTTAACTTTTAAGTTCAGAAGAACATGTGCAGCATGTGCAGTTTCTTACATAGGTAAATATGTGTCATGGGGATTGGTTGTACAGATTATTTCATCACCCAGGCAATAAACCTAGTATCCATTAGTTATTTTTCCTGCTTCTCTCCCTCCTTTACCCTCCGCCCCCCAACAGGCCCCAGTGCATGTGGATCCCCTCTATGTGTCCATGTATTCTCATCATTTAGATCCCATTTATGAGTGAGAAACATGTGGTATTTGGTTTTCTGTTCCTGCGTTAGTTTGTGAAGGGTAAGGTCCTCCAGCTCCATCCATGTCTGCAAAAAGGACGTGATCTCATTCTTTTTTATGGTTGCATAGCATTCCATTATGTATGTTTACCACATTTTCTTTATCCAGTCTATCATTAATGGGCATTCGGGCTGATTCCATGTCTTTGCTATTGTGAATAGTGCTGCAATAAACCTACACGTGCATATGTATTTATAATAGAACAATTTATATTCCTTTGGGAATATACCCAGTAATGGGATTGCTGGTTCTAATGGTATTTCTGTCTTTAGGTCTTTGAGGAATCTCTACACTGTCTTCCACAATGGTTGAACTAATTTACACTCCCACCAATAGTATAAAAGCGCTCATTTTTATCCAAAATCTCCCCAGTGTCTGTTATTTTTTGACTTTTTATCATAGCCATTCTAATTGGCTTGAGATGGTATCTCACTGTGGTTTTGATTTGCATTTCTCTAATGATCAGTGATGTTGAGCTTTTGGTCATATATTTGTTGGTCACATGTATGTCTTCTTTTGAGAAGTGTTCATTCATGTGCTTTGCCCACTTTTTAATGGGGTTGTTTTATTTCTTGTAAATTTGTTTAAGTTCCTTATAGATGCTGGATATTAAATCTTTGTCAGATTCATAGTTTACAATTTTTTTTCTCCCATTCGGTAGGTTGTCTGTTTACTTTGTTGATAGTTTTTTGTTGTCGGGTAGAAGCTCTTTAATTAGATCCCGTTTGTCAATTTTTGCTTTTGTTGTTACTGCTTTTGGCATCGTTGTCCTAAAGTGTTTGCCAGTTCCTGTGTTCAGAATGGTATTTTCTAGGTTGTTTTACAGGATTTTTATAGTTTGGGGTTTTTGTATTTAAATCTCTAATACACCTTGAGTTGATTTTTGTATATGGTATAAGGGAAGGGTCCAGTTTCAATCTTCTACATGTGGATACCCAGTTATTCCAGCACCATTTATTGAATAGGAAATCATTTCCTCACTGCTTGTTTTTAACAACTTTGTTGACGATCAGATGGTTGTAGGTGTATAGCCTTATTTCTGAGCTCTGTGTTCTCTTCCATTGGTCTGTGTGTCTATTTTTGTACCGGTACCATGCTGTTTTGGTTACTGTAGCCCTGTAGTATAGTTTGAAGTGAGGTAGCATGATTTCTCCAGCTTTTTTCTTTTTTGACTAGGATTATCTTCGCTACTAGGGCTCTTTTTTGCTTTTATATGAATTTTAAAATGGATTTTTCTAGTTTTGTGAGTAATGTAATTGATAGTTTTGTAGAAATAGCATCGAACCCACAAATTGCTTTGGGAATTATGGCCATTTTAATAATATTAATTTTTTTCTATCCATGAGCATGGAATGTTTTTCCATTTGTTTGTGTCATCTATGATTTTTTTAGCAGTGTTTTCTAATTCTCATTATAGAGATCTTTCACCTCTGTGCTTGGCTGTATTCCCAGGCATTTTGTTCTTTTGTGGATAATTGTAAATGGGATTGCATTTCTGACTTGGATTTTAGCTTGGCTGTTGTTGGTGTATAGCAATGCTAGTGATTTTTGCACATGGATTTTGTATCCTGTAACGTAGCTGAAGTTGCTTATCAGCTCAAGGAGCTTTTGAGCAGAGACTATGGGAATTTCTAGATATAGAATCATTTCATCTAAAAATAGGGACAGTTTTACTTCTTCACTTTCTGCTTGGATGCCATTTATTTATTTATTTATTTATTTATTTATTTATTTATTTATTTATTTTTGAGATGGAGTCTCGCTCTGTTGCCCAGGCTGGAATGCAGTGGCGTGATCTCAGCTCACTGCAAGTTCCGCCTCCTGGGTTCATGCCATTCTCCTGCCTCAGCCTCCCGAGTAGCTGGGACTACAGGCACCTGCCACCACGCCTGGCTAATTGTTTGTATTTTTCGTAGAGACGGGGTTTCACCGTGTTAGCCAGGATGATCTTGATCTCCTGACCTCATGATCCACCCTCCTCGGCTTCCCGAAGTGCTGGGATTACAGGCGTGAGCCACCGCACCTGGCCTGACTGCCCTTTATTTTTGTATCTTTCCTGACTGCTTTTGTCAAGACTGTCAATATTATGTTGAATAAGAATGGTGAGAGAGGGCATCCTTTTCTTGTGCTGGTTTTCAAGGGGAATGATTCCAGGTTTTGCCCTTTCACTATGATGTTGGCTGTGGATTTATTATAGATGGCTTTTATTATTTTGAGGTATGTTTCTTTAATATTCAGTTTGCTGAGAATTTTTTACA
Source organism: Pongo abelii (assembly GCF_028885655.2). Lineage (NCBI taxonomy): Eukaryota > Metazoa > Chordata > Mammalia > Primates > Hominidae > Pongo > Pongo abelii. Next base: position 30,006,379 of record NC_071989.2, read on the forward strand.
TGAAGTGATGTTGAATTTTATTTAAAGCCTTTTTTGCACCTATGAGATGATTATGTGGTTTTTGTTTTTAGTTCTTATTATGTAATGAATCACATTTATTGATTTGCATATGTTGAGACAATCTTGCATCCTAAGTATAAAGCCTACTTGATCATGCTGGATTAGCATTTTAATGGGATGCTGAATTTTGTTTTCTTGTATTTTGTTGAGGGATTTTGCATCAATGTTAATCAGGGATATTTTCCCCTAAATTTTATTTTTTTGTTGTTTTGTCTCTTGCATGTTTCTGTATTAGGATGATGCTGGCCTCAAAGAATGAGATGGAGAGGAGTCTCTTCTCCTCACTTTTTTGAAATAGTTTCAGTATGAATAGTTCCAGTTCTTCTTTGTAAATATGGTAGAATTTGGGTATGGATCCATTTGGTTCTGGGCTTCTTTTGGTTTGTAGGTTATTTTTTCACTGATGCAATTTTGGAGTTCATTTTTGGTCTGTTCAGGGATTCAACTTCTTCCTGCTTCAGTATTGGGAGGATGTATGCATCCGGGAATTTATCCATTGTTTCTAGATTTTCTAGCTTGTGTGCATAGAAATGTTCATAGTATTCTTGGATGGTTATTTGTGTTTTTGTGGTGATCAAGGGTAATATCCCTTTTGTCATTTTTAATCATATTTATTTGGATCCTCTCTACTTCTTTATCAGTTTAGCTATCAATTTATCTGTCTCATTTTTTTTTCAAAAAATTATCTCCTGGATTTGTCAATCTTTCGAATTTTTTTTATTGTTGTTGTCAATCTTCTACAGTTCAGCTCTTGTCTTCTGATAGCTTTGGGATTTGTTTGCCCTTGATTCTCTAGTTCTTTTATTTATCATGTTAGGTTATTAATTTGAGATCTTTCTAATTGTTTGATGCGAGCATTTGTTACTATACATTTCCGTCTTCATAGTGCCTTAGCTGTGTCCCAGAAATTATAGTATATTTTATCTGTGTTTTTATTAGTTTCAGAGAACTTCATGATTTCTCCTTTAATTTAATTATTTACCCAAAAGTCATTCAGGGACAGGTTGTTTAATTTCCATGTAATTGTACAGTTTTGAGTGATTTTTCTAATCGTGACTTCCAATTTTTTTTTTTTTTTTTTTTTTTGCTGTTGTCCAAGAGAGTGGTTGGTATGATTTCAGTTCTTTTGCATTTGCTGAGGATTATTTTGTGTCTGATTGTGTGATTGATTTTAGAGTATGTTCCATGTGCTGATGGGAAAAATGTATATTCTGCTGGTTTTGGGTATAGAGTTCTCTAGATGACTATCAGGTCCATTTGGTTTCTTGTTGAGTTCAGATCCTAAGTATCTTTGTTAATTTTCTGCCTTAGTGTTCTGTTTAATGCTGTCAGTGAAGTGTTAAGGTCTCCCACTATTACTGTATGGAAATCTAAGTCTCTTTGAAGGTCTCTAAGAACTTGCTTTATAAATCTGGGTGCTCCTGTGTTGTGTGCATATATATATATAATATATATATAATATATGTATTATATATATATAATACATATATTATATATATATATTATATATATATAAAATATATATAATTTTTAGCAGTGTTTTCTAATTCTCATTATAGAGATCTTTCACCTCTGTGCTTGGCTGTATTCCCAGGCATTTTGTTCTTTTGTGGATAATTGTAAATGGGATTGCATTTCTGACTTGGATTTTAGCTTGGCTGTTGTTGGTGTATAGCAATGCTAGTGATTTTTGCACATGGATTTTGTATCCTGTAACGTAGCTGAAGTTGCTTATCAGCTCAAGGAGCTTTTGGGCAGAGACAATGGGAATCCTTAGCATATATATATTATATTTATATATATAAAAAAATATATATGATAGTTAGGTCTTCTTGTGGAACTGAACTTTTTACCATTATGTATGTCCCTTCTTTGTGTTTTTTTAATATTTGTTGGTTTAAAGTCTGTTTTGTCTGAAATTAAGATTGCAACCCTTGCTTTTTTCTGTTTTTCTTTTGCTTGGCAGATTTTCTTCCATCCCTCTATTTTGAGCCTATGGGTTTCCCTGCAGGTAAGATGGGTCTCTTGAACACAGCATATCATTATATTGTACTTCTTTATCCAGCTTGCCATTCTTTTTGCCTTTTGATTGGTGTATTTAGCCTATCTATATTCAATGTTAGTACTGATATTTGTGAATTTGATCCTGTCATCATGTCGTTAGCTAGTTCATATGCAGGCTTGTTTGTGTGGTTGCTTCATAGTGTGACTGGTCTGCATACCTAAATGTGTTTTTGTAGAAACTGGTAACAGTCTTTCCTTTTCATATTTAGTGCTTCTTTCAGGACCTCTTATAAGGTAGGCCTGATGGTAACACATTTACTCACCATTTTCTTCTCTGAAAAAGATCTTATTTGTCCTTCAATTATGAAGCTTAATTTGGCCAGATATGAAATTCTTGGTTGGAATTTCTTTCCTTTAATTATATTGAATAAAGGCCCCCAGTCTCTTCTGGCTTTTAGGGTTTCTGCTGAAAGGTTTGTTGTTGGTCTGATAGACTTCCCTTTGTAGGTGATCTGTTCTTTCTAGCTGCCCTTAACATTTTTTATTTTATTTCAACCTTGAAGAATCTGATGATTATGTGTCTTGGAGGTGATCTTTTTGTGAAGTATTTTTCAGGGGTTCTCAGCATTTCCTGAATTTGAATGTCAGCTTCCCTAGCTAGGTTGAGGAAGTTCTCATAGATAATATCCTGAAATATGTTTTCCAAGTTTATTCTATTTTTCCCATCTCTTTTATTGATGCCAATGAGTCATAGACTTGGTCTCTTTACATAATCCCATTTTTCACAGAGGTTTTTTCATTCCTTCTTCAAATACTGAGATTTTTCTTCAGATTGTTCTGTTCTGCTGTTAATGCTTGTAATTGCATTATAAAATCTTTGTAGTTTGTTTTTCGGCTTTATCAGGTCAGTTATGTTGTTTTCTGTACTGACTGTCTTGTCTGTCTGCTTCTGTGTCTTTTTATTGTGATTCTTAGCTTCTTTATATTGATTTTCAACATTCTCTTGAATCTTGATGATCTTCATTCCTATTTCTGTTCCTATTCTGAAACCTATTTCTGTCACTTCAGCCATCTTAGCCCAGTTAAGAACCCTTGCTGGAGAACTAATGCTCTTGTTTGGAGAAAAAGAAGATACTCTGGCTTTTTCAGTTGTCAGAGTTCTTGTGCTTTATCTTTATCATCTTTGTGGGCTTATCTTCCTTCACTCTTTGAAGTTGCTGTCCTTTGGGTGGTTTTTTATTTCTCTTGATCCTATTTGATGACCTCAGGGATTTGATTGTTGCATAAGGTGGGTTTAGTTGACTGGCTTCATTTTGGGAGGATTTTAAGGGACCAAGCCTCAGTTCAGGACTCCTGGACTGCATGCTCTAACTCTGGGGGACTTGTATCACCTCTGCCCCGCTCCTCTCCTGCTTAGTTCTATAGCTTCTCAATGTAATGAACCTGCTATGCTGGAAGAGCCCAGGTGCTTCCAGACTACTCGTCACAACACTCTGATGGGTGATGCCACTCAAGGCATTTTGTAGATTACTGGCAGCAGAAATCATCCTCATTTGCATGTGCATGTAGCAGCTACAGCTGCAGCGAGGTGTGGGTGCATGCTCTTAGACTGCAGCAGGATCCTAGTGGGTGAGGGGTTGCTGGCCTTCACACAGCCCTTCACAGCAGTGGCTGGCATTGACAGCACAGCTAAGGGGATCACACCCCCTGCTTTGCTGGTAACTGTGTGCTAGTTCACGCTGGTGGTGGTGGTTGCACCCTCTGTGCATGTTCCCATGGGTGGAGGTGGTTGCTCAGGGTGGGAGCAAGATTGCTTTTCTCCATGCCTACTTTGGTCTGATGGCAGTTTTGGTGCAGTAGAAAGACGCTGGCAGGAGTAGCGGGATGTGGTGGGGGGAGGGAGCCAGAATGCACTCACATGCACACTGGTTGCAGTGGCACAGCAGGGTGCACATGTACATGCTCCAAGTTGGGAAGGGAAGCCAAGGTCTGCCTGTGCACACATATGCAGTGGTAAAGCAATGCAAACGGAGGCCGTGGGCAAGTATGTGTGGGAAAAGTGGCGCAGGGGAGGCTGCATTGTGGAGAGGTTGCATTGTGTGGGAAGGTGGGCTAGTGCATGTCACCTAGAGCTTCTTTGCTGGAGCACTCTGCTGGTCAGGCACAGTCTGCTAGTGCAGCAGCTATGAAACAGGCCTTCAGGAAGTATTGCGGGCTGCACTACAAGCAGGAAGTACAGGCTGGGGCCCCAGAAGAGGCCAGCAGATTGAGGGCTGCTTGGGTCCACCGGCCGCATCTCATGGATAAGATCACCCTGCAGAGCTCAAGTCCAACAATTCTCCTAGGGTTAAATTCTGCTATGGGAGCCAGTTGATAACCCTAGGGGAATAGATAACCCTGGCCATGATCCACTACAGATGCTCCTGCACCAAACCCTTTGTGCTCTCCTCCAGCTGGAGTTCTGGATCTGCCATGTCTCTGAGCAGTTCTCCTTGTGGATTCCAGAAGCCCAAGGGGAGAGTGGGCTACTGCTTGCTTGTTCAATTCACCCCTTCCCCAGGAGACATATGGGGCCAGGAACCAAGTCCTGGTGCATGGTAGACCTGTGCAGTGTTCACAGCTTCCTCCCTCTTTAGCCTAGCATCTGTGTCGTCCCTCCATCCGCTTCATTGCCTCCCTGCAAAAGATGTTCTAAGAGTGTGCCAGTCTTTCTTATGCCCTTTCTATCGTCAGGAGATGTTTCTCCTAGTTATGTCTAGTCAGCCATCTTGTCCCCCATCTATATCAACTTTTTAAAGGCACGCTAACATCGTGCAATTTCTTTTTCAATTTCACATGATCTGTTTTCATATAGTTTTGGCTATATGATCTACACATCAAATTCTTCTCATGGTGAGTGGGTTACTTGTTCCCCATTCTTGGAAATATGTAGAAATATGTTACATATTTGATGGAACACCTATAGATGGCATTACAACATCAACTCTTACCTGGGGATTTAGACTCAAAGAATAACTGTGTGCCTTTTGACCCACTTGGCCCTATCTTTGTATGTGATTTCATACATTTCTATGACAGAGTACTCATATATTAGTCTAGATTCTGACTACTGACTACACCCTCTGAGATCTCTTTTTTTAATTTTTGCTTTCTAGGATGATGATTTAGAGCTAATCAAAAACAATTAAAATATGCAAAAAGTAAACCTGGACAAATAATCAAATAAATTCATTGTCCAAAATATCCTATTTATTAAGCCTGTCTTAGAAAGTTGCCTCTGGCTCCCAAACATAAATCTGGGACTAATGGGTACTGTTTCCTAGGCAGTCTCATAAGTAACATAGATATTGGGCCAGGCGCGGTGGCTCACGCCTGTGATCCCAGCACTTTGGGAGGCCAAGGTGCGTGGATCACAAGGTCAGGAGATTGAGACCATCCTGGCTAACACGGTGAAACCTCGTCTCTACTAAAAATACAAAAAATTAGCCAGGCGTGGTCATGGGCACCTGTAGTCCCAGCTACTTGGGAGGCTGAGGCAGGAGAATGGCATGAACCCAGGAGGCGGAGCTTGCAGTGAGCTGAGATCGCTCCACAGAACTCCAGCCTGGGTGACAGAGAAAGACTGTCAATAAATAAATAAATAAATAAAGTAACATAGATATTGCTACATCAGAAGCACCTTGGTTTGTGGAGATAGTCTATGCCCTATCAATTTCCTAATGCTATTTGTAGACTTATATAAAGTTGATGTGTCAAGTAGCCTTGAGAACCCAAACTCTATTTTTCCATGTGACTTGAAGTGTAACAATGGCTTTCTATGTGTAATGTTCCATCCCACCCACTACACATCTAGTCACTAGATCTTTCCTTCTCCTAATTTTAAAATAAATTCTGGACTTTATTTTCTTTCTTATAAATTTACTTATCTCTAATTTCTATCTCAATTTCCTTATCTCTAGAAAACTTTAAATCTTGACTAATCTATGTGTGCTATTATGGTACAAATTCCTAGAATTGGTGATAGTGGCACAATCTGTCAGTATCAGGTCCATGCTTTACAAGACGATGGATGTATACTGAAAATAGCTATGATTTTTTCCTACAGATATTTTTCTGGCCTAAGGAGATCACTTGGTCCAGGTTCAGGGTAAGTCAGAGTCCTGCAGAGTAAATTCCCCAGAAGTGATCTTCATCCAAGTAGGGATTTGGTGGATAAATACCACATACTTCTTCCTCCTCAATTGGGATAAATTGAGGGTATATATTATACTGTCACCAGAGTACTCTGGAGAAACTAACCTCCAGGTTCACAAATGATAACTGGTTTACTAATGCACACTTCATTGCTTTCTGTTTTTCCCTTACCATTGCCACTTTTTCATGGACCAGTTTCAAAGAAACAAATTGCACTTAAATCTTTGTCTCGGATCTGTTTCTGAGAAAAGCAAAATTCAGAGAGTTGGAAACAAAAGAGGTGTTAGGAGATGGACTGTGAGGATCGGATTTGGAGATCAGATCACTTATTGGCTAGATGAAAATAAAGACTCCATTGCTGGTAGTATGTGGGGTAGTTAAAAGCCTTGGCATGCCGAAATATTTCACTCCCTGAATCTATAAACCATGTGAATCATGATAACATATTATAGAAAAGTATAAACTGGCTTAATAAATATTTTAAGCATTTAAGAAATGGGGCAAATTTTCTGATAAGAATCACTGAGTTGTCTTGCTTTTGTTAACTTGCATGGAAACCATCAAGGACAAAAATAACTTTCTGGGGCCAGTGAACTGTCCACTCAAGGTTTTATTCCACACAACAGGTGGGATCTATCACTGGGTGGGTGACAGTCCAATGACCACAACAAAGGAAGATTTAACATGAGAATTTTATTACCTGAAGCAAGTAAGAAGGGCACGAGGAATAACTTCCTAAAGCAGTGCCTCCCAGAACAGTGATGAAAACATGGCTTTTATTGGGTTGACTGGCTCAGTCATCCTATGTGGAGGTGGAGCAAAGGCAGTGCAGGCAGTCACTGATCATGTATCCACATATTCACATGCATAGAAAATGATAAATAAGGCACGGCGCGGTGGCTCACCCCTGTATTTCCAGCACTTTGGGAGGCCAAGGCAGGCGGATCATGAGGTCAGGAGATCGACACCATCCTAGCTAACATGGTGAAACCCTGTCTGTACTAAAAATACAAAAAATTAGCCAGTCGTGGTGGCGGGCGCCTGTAGTCCCAGCTACTCGGGAGGCTGAGGCAGGAGAATGGCATGAACCCAGGAGGCGGAAGCTGCAGTGAGCCGAGATCACGCCACTGCACTTCAGCCTCCTGGATGACAGAATGAGACTTCGTCTCAAAAAAAAAAAAAAAAAAAAGAAAAGAAAAGAAAATGATAAATAAGATAAATAAGCTCCTCCTTGGTCCAGGATTTTAGTGTAATAATGAGAAGAGTTCACCAAAGTTCATCTCCAACACAGGCATCTCTAGATCCAACTCTTTTTTTTGTTTGTTTTTTCTCCAGGGCTGAGTTCTTTGCTGGAAATTTTTGAAATAACAAGAACTCAAGGCGCAATAGGTACAAGTAGGTACTTTTTCGCAGTGCATACTCAAAAATTTGGGGATCCTGGGTTACAAAAGCATGGCCTGAAAGCAAGAAGGTCTCTATGAATGCATTTGAAGGGAACTGATTTATTGTAGCTGGTAAGAACTGATTATATTAGTAATTGGGTTACAAAAAAGAGTCTTGTATCTCAGCACTCGAAAATCTCCTGTGATAAAATCAACATGAGAGAGAGTTGGATTACTTAAAATCTAGGTTGCAAAATCAGGATGAAAATTTTTGAGAAGCTTGAACTCCAACATCGCACTAAACTCTGGTTAGGAAGCATTTCTCTCCTACTCTTTATTAGAAGATAGAAGCCTCTCATTGCCAAGAGGTCATGGAATGACCTCAGCTTAAGCAGGTGCCCTGCAAAATTATAAGAATTCTTCCACAAATCTGCTCATATATTTACATATTAGTATTATGCTAATAACTAGAGTTAAACACTTATGGTCAAGGGCCCACTGAGGTTCAATTTGCTCTGCTATTGAAAGAAAGAGGTTATTTCCAGGAAGATATATGAGACTTAGCTTGTAAGCACTGGCTACAACCTAGAGAAAACAGTTAGGTGGATCTTGAGGGTGCTGGCCACAGTGAGCAGAATATAAGGCTGAGTAAGTTTGTTGATAATCAACTTAAGATACAATATATTGATATAAACACCTGGATCCAGTCTTAATTTGCTTCTGGGATGCCTCTTCGAAGCTTGCCAAATACAGACTATAAAAATTGATGAATTGTTACAACTATCCTATTTGAGTTTATTTCAAATAAATTTTAAACTTATTTAAATTAATATTAGAATGGATTTACTATTAGAACCAGAAAACCTATAAGGAAATTAAGTTCCTCAGGAGGGCACATAAAACTTTCATTTCATTAAGATGATATAGACTATCCTAGTCAATTGTCATTGTTAATGTAATGTCCAATGGTGACTGTCCTGTGTGTGCCGAAGTTAATGTTTGTTGGAATGTTGATATGAAACTAAGCTTCCTAGTATCAGTGAGAAACAGCAGAGACTAGGTAGCAGTTAGTAAAGTTTATAGGGAAGATGGACATACTTAACATAAGAATGATAACCATATTGCCTTGACCTTGGTGAATAAACAATATTCCTAGTGGCTAGATAAATGAGGGTATTGCTAGGCCTATGAAACAACAACTAAAATATCTAGAGTATGTAAAGCAATATCCCAATTTCCAGATACAAAACAGTTCTCAGATTCAGAACACATACATGGAAAGGAAGTATATATTCTCTTGAGGAACAACCTCCTGCGAGCATTGCTGCAAGGATATTAAGCATCAGTTTTCCTAATCCTGCCACAAAGGGACATAAAACTATTCCAGAGGAATTGTATGCTGTCACACAAAAAACTACTCCAATTTTTCACACTCTGTTAAAGAATCTGCACTGACACTAATACAAGAGCACCCAAACACAGTAAAAGAGTAAAAAAAAATTCCCCTCACAGTAAAAGAGGGGAATTTTTCAGGCCAGGGGAAGGTGGAGTCCTGTCCTGACTGTCTCACAGTAGAATGGTCATTCCTCAGTGGTTGAGTCCATAATCAAGAAAGATATACTTAGCAGCTTGAAGAACTCTTATATTGATTTCCTACTCACAAGAGTTAGCCACATTAGTTTAGGAGAGACAAAATGGAAGCCCCTGAAACTGTCCCCCAATCCTTTCACCACAGCTAATAACAAGTTTGAAGCAATACTCCATTCTGAATAGAATGGCAAGGATTAGTGCCACTTTCAAACACTTAATGAATGCAGAAGTGTTGGTCCTGATCACATCTCAGTTTAATTTATTAGTTACACTGCCAAAAAAAAATTAAGATGAATTTTGACACATAGGAGTTGACGACCATAATGTAACCAAACCATAGCCTCAGACCAGCTGTTTTGCTGCACGTAGTATGATTAAGTAGAAAAGTTCAGTGCACCTTGTAGCATAGAGTATACCACTATTGATTTGCAAATAAATCCCTTTCAATTCCTATTGAGCAGCAGCAGGAACATTTCACATTCCCTTGGCATGAAAAGCAGCTCATATTTATGACTGTGCACCAAGAACATATTCACTCTCTGTGGCACAAAGGACATTTATCATGTAGACATTCCACAGAGGATAACACTGGTTCACCCTATTGATGATACGTATGTTAAACTTGGTAAGTAAGAAGTGGCAAATAGTCTAGGTACCCTCAGAAGATACATGAACATGAGAAGATGGGGGGATAACCTTACAGAAATTCAGAGGGATATCACTTTGGGTTAATTTTTGAGGGGTGGGAGTGGTTCTAGTTGTCTGGGGCATGCTGGAATGCCAAAGTCAAGTCATTGTATCTTGAAACTTCTATTATAAAAATGAGGAACAACATTTAGTCGGTCTCTTTAAGTTTTAGAAAGAGCCCATTGAACATTCTGGAATACAGATTGGACTCATTTAGAAAGTAACTTGATAGTCTTTCATTGTTAAATAGGGGTCAGAACAAAAGAGAAATATGCAACATGTTCAGGCTGCAGTAAACCTGGTACTGCCTGTTGGCTCATTGGAGTCATCAGATCCCATGGCGCCAGAGGTACTGGTGGTACATACAATGCAGTGTAGGAGTTCCTCACAAGTTTTAATAGGAGAGTCCCAGCAGCAACTTTAGTCACCTAGGGTTTCTGGAGTAACATCTAATTCTGGATTGCAAATAATGCTATCTGCAATAGAGAATTACGCACTATTTAAACTGCAGCTTGAGGCCTGCTTAACACTTGAAAATAGAACTGCAAATGATTATGTGAAAAGAGTTGCCCATGATGAACTGCAGAGTCAGGCCCAACAAGTCATTTGATTGATTGCAAATTATACCAGGTTGGGTGTGGTGGCTTACACCTGTAATCCCGACACTTTGGAAGGGCAAGGTGGGTGGATCACTCGAGCACAGGAGTTAGAAATCAGCCTGGACAACATAGTGAGGCCATGTTCATACAAAATAAATAAATAAATAAATAAATAATTAGCTGGGCATGGTGGCATGCAACTGTGGTCCTACCTATACAAGAGGCTGAGATAGGAGGATCACTTGAGCCTGGGAGGTCAAGGCTGCAGTGAGGTATGATTGTGCCACTGCACACCAGCATGAGCAATAGAGTGAGACCCCAGTTTAAAGAAAAAAAAACAAAATTATACCAATATTTTTGTCTTACTGCATTCTGTGTTGCCATAACAAAATACCTGAAGCTAAATAATTTACCAAAAAAAAGTTTTGTTTAGCTTATAATTTTGCTGGTTAGGAAGCATGAGAAACATGATATTGGCATCTACTTGGCTCCTAGTGGGAGCGGCATGCTAGGTCATAACATGGTGGAGAAAGCCAAAGGGGAAGTGGACACATGTGAAGATGAAGGCAAACCTGAGGGGCATCCAAGCTTCATCATAACCCCCTGTAGTGGAAACTAATCCATCCCCACAAAAACTAATCCAGTCTTACCAGAGTGAAAATTCACTTACTACCTGTAGAATGGCACCAAGCCACTGATGAGGGAACCACCCCCATAATCCAGAGACCTCTCACTAGGCCTGACCTCCCAATACTGTCAGATTAGGGATCGAATTTTAACATGGCTTTTCGTGGGGACAAACAAACCATATCTAAACCATAGCACCATTGTAAAATAGAAATAGTACATTTGTGATGAGCATGGAGAATGTATATAGGATATTAGTAAATTATATGAATAGTTTAGGGCCCATTTCACAAACATTTCCTGCACTTATGTCTCTCCCTCAGCTTGTATCTATGACCTCATGGAGTTTCCCTCTGACCAGCTGACAGTGGAGGAAAAAATCATTGATGTAATATACGGACAGTGGGCTTGATATGTTGATATAGGACAGACAGTGGACTCCTACTCCATTGCCTGCCTTAGATCTGGACATGAAAAGCAGTGTTCAAAAGAAATTCCCCCAGAGAACAAAGTTTAAAATAGTATGCTTGACCGTCTACTGTGGGCAGAGTGAGAATTGTGCTGAAATAAGTTAATAAGGATTCCTGAGCAGTGGTTAACATCTAGGCTGGGTAGGCAAGGATCTGGAGAAAGTAAGACTTAAAGAATGAAAAAATGGGAGACTTGGTATATTTCGAATATTTGAATTTCGCATTGATGTTCTCCAAAAAGTGATAACCACAGTCATATAGGCTCCTGAAAACAAACACGCATGCATATTGACTGTCCAGTTTAGTAGAGGTCAGCCATTTCCTGTCCTAAATGACCCAAATGGATGCATAATAGAAGCTTGAAATGGATGAGCTATGGTGACAGAGATGGGACCAGGGACACCACCACTCTGCTGCAGTATGTTGTACCTGCCGGCATCCAAGACTAATACAGTTTCTTAGGCAATACTGCTAATTCAGCACTCAGAAATTGCCTACCATCATAGGATCCTACATAACATTACTTCAGACTAAAGGTGAATGAGACATGACAATGGCATATGCCTATGGAATGCTACAGTTCTATTATAAATGGTATTACCTAGAGGCTGATAGCCTAAGAACATTGGAATAAGCTTAAAACACATCCAAGTTGCTGTGAAGACATTCTGAAAGGTTTGAATGCGATCCTTAGGATGAGGCATAAACTTTAAACTGATGGGCATCATGTGGTTCTGAGAACATAATAGTTAGAATACTTGAGTTTGGGAACTGAAGACTAAAAGAGGTGTAACTGCTTCCATCATCATCTCCAATGAATCACGTGGACGATTTGTATATGTCCCATGCTTGTAACTGTGGGCTGTATTGGACTGGAGATTCTGGTTCCCAGGAGTAGATACTTCTACTAGGAGACAGATAAAGTTTCTCCTAACCAATAGTTATTTCCTATAACATTTGAATACTCATACCAGTATAAGAGCAATGTTTATTCACTCTTGTTATTATGAGAAAGTACATTTGCTTTTAATATGTGTGCTAGGGAGGAAAAATTTTATCAGAATTCAGAGATATTATTGGGATGCTTCAGGATGCTTCCAAGCACAGTGAACGTAAAAGGATAGTTGAACCAACCATGTTCTAACAAGAACATGATAATTCTAGCTTACCACAGGGGGAATTGTTATATTGTTAATCATAGCATAACGAAATAATAAAATATTCTTTCAAATGAATTTTAGGGCAACTGATATGGTTTGGTTTTGTGTCCACACCCAAATCTAACCTTAAATTGTAATAATCCCCACTTATCAAGGGTGGGGCCAGGTGAAGATAATTGAATCATGGGTGACATTTCCCCCATACTGTTCTTGTAATAGTGAATAAGTCTCATGAAATCTGATGTTTTTATAAATGGGAGTTTCCCTGCACAAGCTCTTTTGCCTGCCACAATGTAAGATATGACTTTGCTTCTCATTCACTTTCGGCCATGATTGTGAGACCTCTCCAGCCATGTGGAACTGTGAGGCAATTAAACCTCTTCCCTTCATAAATTACCCAGTCTTAGCTATATCTTTATTAGTGGCATGAGAGTAGACAGCAACTAAATGGAATTTATATGATTTAATGCTTTCTCCCAAACTTTATTCTTTTTGGATTATTTTCTCATTGATTTAATTAATGCATGTATATATTCTCATAAAATAGCAGAGTAACAGAATGCAATATGAAAGCTAAAATTTTTTGTTTCCTTTTTTACTTTACTATTTGTGAAATTAGTTGAGGGATAGTCACATGCTACAACTCTATTTCTAGTGCTTCCAACAATTACTATTTTAATGTTACATAATCTATTTCACAACAAATTGTTGAACTAAATATCTTACATAAACTCTATCCATTGTATACTGTTTATTAATTATGAAGAATTTAGCTCATAACTGTTTTCATAATTCACTTCATCTACACATTTTTTGATAATTGCCCTTAAGTCTTTAAATATTTTCCATTATCATCTGTTTAATAACCAACCAAAAAGATCATACATTTTTTTCTTTTAGGTCTATTAAAAATGCCCCGTCAGAATTCAAACAAGGTACATGAAGCTATGTTTGAAATTATTGATTATTACTAATTTTATATTTTATTCATAAAAAGGACTAACGTTTAAGTCTTTAATCCATCTTGAATTAATTTTTGTATAAGGTGTAAGGAAGGGATCCCGTTTCAGCTTTCTACATGTGGTTAGCCACTTTTCCCAGCACCATTTATTAAATAGGGAATCTTTTCCCCATTGCTTGTTTTTCTCAGGTTTGTCAAAGATCAGATAGTTGTAGATATGCAGCGTTATTTCTGAGGGCTCTGTTCTGTTCCATTGATCTATATCTCTGTTTTGGTACCAGTACCATGCTGTTTTAGTTACTGTAGCCTTGTAGTATAGTTTGAAGTCAGGTAGTGTGATGCCTCCAGCTTTGTTCTTTTGGCTTAGGATTGACTTGGCAATGCGGGCTCTTTTTTGGTTCCATATGAACTTTAAAGTAGTTTTTTCCAATTCTGTGAAGAAAGTCATTGGTAGCTTGATGCGGATGGCATTGAAGCTATAAATTACCTTGGGCAGTATGGCCATTTTCATGATATTGATTCTTTCTACCCATGAGCATGGAATGTTCTTCTATTCGTTTGTATCCTCTTTTATCTCATTGAGCAGTGGTTTGTAGTTCTCCTTGAAGAGGTCCTTCACGTCCCTTGTAAGTTGAATTCCTAGGTATTTTATTCTCTTTGAAGCAATTGTGAATGGGAGTTCACTCATGATTTGGCTCTCTGTTTGTCTGTTATTGGTGTATAAGAATGCTTGTGATTTTTGTACATTGATTTTGTATCCTGAGACTTTGCTGAAGTTGCTTATCAGCTTAAGGAGATTTTGGGCTGAGACGATGGGGTTTTCTAGGTATACAATCATGTCGTCTGCAAACAGGGAAAATTTGATTTCCTCTTTTCCTAATTGAATACCCTTTATTTCCTTCTCTTGCCTAATTGCCCTGGCCAGAACTTCCAACACCATGTTGAATAGGAGTGGTGAGAGAGGGCATCCCTGTCTTGTGCCAGTTTTCAAAGAGAATGCTTCCAGTTTTTGTCCATTCAGTATGATATTGGCTATGGGTTTGTCATAGATAGCTCTTATTATTTTGAGATACGTCCCATCAATACCTAATTTATTGAGAGTTTTTAGCATGAAGTGTTGTTGAATTTTTTCAAAGGCCTTTTCTGCATCTATTGAGATAATCATGTGGTTTTTGTCTTTGGTTCTGTTTATGTGCTGGATTACATTTATTGATTTGTGTATATTGAACCAGCCTTGCATCCCAGGGATGAAGCCCACTTGATCATGGTGGATAAGCTTTTTGATGTGCTGCTGGATTCGGTTTGCCAGTATTTTATTGAGGATTTTTGCATCAATGTTCATCAAGGATATTGGTCTAAAATTCTCTTTTTTGGTTGTGTCTCTGCCTGGCTTTGGTATCAGGATGATGCTGGCCTCATAAAATGAGTTAGGGAGGATTCCCTCTTTTTCTATTGATTGGAATAGTTTCAGAAGGAATGGTACCAGCTCCTCCTTGTACCTCTGGTAGAATTCGGCTGTGAATCTATCTGGTCCTGGACTCTTTTTGGTTGGTAAGCTATTGATTATTGCCACAATTTCAGCTCCTGTTATTGGTCTATTCAGAGATTCAACTTCTTCCTGGTTTAGTCTTGGCAGAGTGTATGTGTCAAGGAATTTATCCATTTCTTCTAGATTTTCTAATTTATTTGCGTAGAGGTGTTTGTAGTAATCTCTGATGGTAGTTTGTATTTCTGTGGGATCGGTGGTGATATCTCCTTCATCATTTTTTACTGTGTCTATTTGATTCTTCTCTCTTTTCTTCTTTATTAATCTTGCTAGCGGTCTATCAATTTTGTTGATGCTTTCAAAAAACCAGCTCCTGGATTCATTAATTTTTTGAAGAGTTTTTTGTGTCTCTATTTCCTTCAGTTCTGCTCTGATTTTAGTTATTTCTTGCCTTCTGCTAGCTTTTGAATATGTTTGCTCTTGCTCTTCTAGTTCTTTTAATTGTGATGTTAGGGTGTCAATTTTAGATCTTTTCTGCTTTCTCTTGTGGGCATTTAGTGCTATAAATTTCCCTCTACACACTGCTTTGAATGCATCCCAGAGATTCTGGTATGTTGTGTCTTGGTTCTCGTTGGTTTCAAAGAACACCTTTATTTCTGCCTTCATTTCGTTATGTACCCAGTAGTCATTCAGGAGCAGGTTGTTCAGTTTCCATGTAGTTGATTGGTTTCGAGTGAGTTTCTTAATCCTGAGTTCTAGTTTGATTGCACTGTGGTCTGAGAGACAGTTTGTTATAATTTCTGATCTTTTACATTTGCTGAGGAGAGCTTTACTTCCAACTATGTGGTCAATTTTGGAATAGGTGTGGCGTGGTGCTGAAAAAAATGTATATTCTATTGATTTCATGTGGTCTCTTAAAACAAGTTGTATTTTTTATAACTGCTCTCATTTTTTAATGTTTTATTTCTTTTAAAAAATGTATTATCCTTGAGTTTGGATATTAAGTGCTCCAGAAATTTCTCTTTTTCTATGGTGTTGAAAAGTACGATTTCTTCTTTTCCCATATATTTAGTTCTATTCACTATTTTGTTTTCATTTATTTCCAAATATTGAATGCACTCAGTGGGCCTGTTTCTATTTTCTAGTGCTTGATAGATGGATAGATATTTAAGAAGATAGGGGGATGGATAGATAGATAGATAGATAGATGAATAGCTATAGAAAGATTCTTAGACTTGTTAAAGAAACATTTCAAAAGGGAGAAATGCATAGACATTAAATCTGGCTCTCATTTGAAGATTAGTATCAGTATTGGTCTTGCACCTTTTCCCACTTATTTATTCGAAGAAATTTTTCTGTCAATAACTTCTTTTCTTTTCAATATTATGCATGTATTTTTCCTAAGATAATTAGTAATAATTAATGGCCAAATCCACCATTTGCTCATTCTGCATTTGACACAGAAAATCTCTTTGACCTTTATGCTGTCTACTTTGGCTTCCAGCGAGAAGATAAACATTCCCTGTTTGATCACCTGCTTTTATTTGGATTCTGTTTTTTTTTTTTCTTTCCTAATCCTATTCTCCATACCTGCAGTTAGTGTTCCCAGAGTTGGCACATGACTCTCTCTCTTGTGGATCTGGAGAGGCATCATTTACAAATTATTTATACCAATAGTTTATACCACTGGCCAAACACTGATGGATTCTAACTCTGTTGAGGGATATATGTGAAGGTCTGTGTGTACATGTATGTATGTGTGTTTGCATGTGTGTGCATAATTTTGTTTTCCTCTAGCAGACACAATTCTAAAAACATTCCCCACCCTCCAACATTCCCATCTTCTGGCTTGATATAGTTTGAATATTTGTTCCTGTCCAAATCTTATGTTAAATTGTAATCTCCAATGTTGGAGGTGGGACTTGGAGGGAGGTATTTGGAACATGGAAGCAGATCCCTCATCAATGGATTGGGCCATCTCCATGGTGGTAAGTGAGCTCTCCTTCTGAGTTCACATGAGATCTGTCATTTACAAGTGTGTGGTAACTCTACCGGGTACTCTTTCTCTCTTGCTATGTTCTTGCCATGTAATATGCCGGCTCTTACTTTGTCTTCTGCCATGATTGGAAGTTTCCTGAGGTCTCCTCAGAAGCAGATGGCCCTATGCTTCTGTACTGCCTGCAGAATCATAAGCCAATTAAATCTATTTTCTTATCTATTACCCAGTCTTGAGTATTTCTTTAAAGCAGAACAAGAACAACCTGATACATTATTATTCAATTATATACCAACCTTGGTACTGCTGTGAAGGGATTTTGCAGATATAATTAATGTCTAATCTCAATTGATCTTAGCATATATATTATCTGGTTTGGCGCTTTCTAGTAAAATGAGCCTATAGAGCAGAAACATTTCTCTGGGTGGTGGCAGAAGAAGAAATGCAGAAAAGGCAGTCAGAAAGATGCAGCAGCAGCAGAAGTCAAAGAGATCTAAATGATGAAAAGCTCACAACATACATTTCTGGCTTTCAATGCTGAAAGACAATGTGAAAAGGAGTGCACAAGCCTCTAGGAGCAGAGAGGGTCACCCAGCTGACAGCCAGCATTGAAGCAGAGACCTAGGACCTGCAGCCACATGGAACTGAATTACGTCAATAGACAGAATGAGATTGGAGTCTGGGTCTTCCTCAGATCCTTCAGAGAAGAGCTCAGCTGGGGACATTTTTTTGGCCACATCAGATCCAATCCAATTATTTGGTTTCTAGATTTCTGAGCCATATAAACTGAGAGGTGATACTCTCACAAACAATACATTTGTGTTGTTTTAAGCCATTAAGTTTGTATCAATTCGCTCTCTAACACTAGAAAATGAATAAACCTGCCATAATGCCTTCCTTCTGTATTTCTCTCCTCCTACATTGTCTAACTAGAAGAGAGAATTTTTTAAATAAGTAAGATTGTGGTTCACAGCCTGCACTTTTTATTAACAGAGACTGGGGCTTGATGACTTATTATCTCTGAGAGTTGGCAAAAATTTCTTCATTTTCTTTATTAAAAACTTCACGTATTTTAAATGGACATAATAACATGCTATGTTCAACAGCTCTAATAAGAAAACAATAATCCATGTGTATTAAGAGTTTTTCACAGTACCTGGAGCAAAGTAACTACTCAATAAGTATAAGATATTACAATTTTACTACTGAAATCTGCCTCCTGTGATTTGGAGAATAAATAAATGCAATTAAAATTTTAAAGCATGTGTCACAGTGTTTGATCAATACAAAGCATTGGTACACTGTGATTAGTGTTAACATTAGTATGAATATCATCAGTTAATCATACTCTTACAAGTTCTCATATCTAATTCATTCACATCAGAAAGCAACCTAGTCATGTCAATAAATCTAATTCACCAATTTAAATTAATAGAAACATACCTTCATATCAATATATTTTTATCTTTTTCTTACCATCTTTATTCTTATTCTTAATTCAGGTTGTCATTGTCTCCTATTTATAATAGAGTAATAATCCTAAATGAGGTATTTATTTAATGTAACTCCTCAGATACAACCACAACATCTCCATGAGAAAGTTCAACCTAATAACCAAAACTGAGTCTGCTATTTTTTTCTGCTGAACTCCTTAACATGTCTTGCCATTGTCTATGGTAAAATCCTAGTCTCTAAATGTTTGACACACATTTCTCCATGCTCTTCTTTCTCAAACCACAACATCTACATGAGAAAGTTCAACCTAATAACCAAAACTGAGTCTTCTATTTTTTTCTGCTGAAATCCTTAACATGTCTTGCCATTGTCTAAGGTAAAATCCTAGTCTCTAAATGTTTGACACACATTTCTCCATGCTCTTCTTTCTCAACTTCATCTCTGCATACTCTCCGCTCCCCCTGCTACCATGATCTTCCAATACTTAGGTTATAATGGTTTATTATGTTGTATTTTGTTTCTACTATTCCCTCTAGATAGAAATTATCTTTTTCTTTGTCTGGCTGAATTGTATTTATTACTGTAGCTACTTTTGCTAATCATCTGAGGTGTTTTGACAAATTCTCACAGCTGGGACACACCCCAAAATAAGTAACTAAGATGTCCAGGGATAGAGCAGGGTCATCGTTTGTATTGCTTCTCAGGGACCCTCATATGCACAGGGTCAAGAAATACTAGTATAACTAAACTGAACTATATCTCAGCATTACTCAGCTCAGTAACAGCCATCCATTGCCTTTAGTGTCTCCACGGGATCCACTGGATCTGCTTTTTTCAAACGAATTACAAAACCTAATAGCAGGAATTTAAAAATCACCTATTTATTTCACAATATGAATCATTTTATCATCAGTATATTCTGTAATTTCTCATGTGTTTCTGCTCACTGATCCTCTGACTTCCCTGTTTTTTGGGCAAATGAGGACTACTACTACATTCATTTGTTAATTTATAAACTAGTTCAAAAATGCTACATGCCTTGCGGGTGGGGGGAAGTGGAGGGGTGGGGGTCAGGGGCGGGCTCCAGGCGTTGGCCCTGGAAGTGGGAATACATTGTTGGGAAAAAAGTAATGTGTATCTAATTGTGCTTTAGTGAACTATAATGAGTATATTTGATCCTTTTTTATGTGCAATTAACCCCAGTAATTCTAAATGGTTTTGACATCTTAATATTACTCATTATTATGTAATTAACTCAGCCCTGGTAAAAAATACTGTGCATAATTTTGATATCTAGGATTATTTAAATTGAAGCATTCCAATTAGGGCCACAGGTGGCATTTTTCATTGTTATAACTCAGTCAACCATATTTTTCCCAGAAGAATTTTTCAATAATCTTACAATGACATGGAGAAAATATTTATGGTCTATACTGACAAAGAGCATATTTTCCTTGCTATTGTCATCCTACCTGCACAAAGAAGCTTGAATTCAGTCTACATAAATGTTCTCAGAGAGTGAAGATTTTAAAATTCAATCTTCTTGAAGTTCTTTACATGATTTCAGTATAGAATTTGTTTAAATAGAAAAAAATAAGAAAACATTGGGTTTCTTAAAGTTTGATTCAGCTGCCTTTGGAGTTTTGCTATTTTTTAAAATCTCTTCAGAGGTCAACTTTTTTCTAGTTTACTTATTTTATTTTTTATTTTTTAAATTTGGTATTAGCATAATCATAAGAATTGGCAGAGAAAGAAATGGTTCTCAAAAGGCTTTAAGATAACTAATTTCATTATATCTGGGAATAAAGACTTGAAAGTAATAGAAATAATCCTCTCAAAAATTCAGTTAAGCCTATAGTTTCATTTATTTTCTATTGCTCACAAAGATGAGATTTCCCCCAAAGTACAAGTAGTGCTATATTTTTTGTGGACATTTGAATTTAAATAGGTCACTACAACTGATAAATAATGTTTATCCTATAAATAAATAAAACAATTGGATTTTCCCCATGTGTTTATTAGCTAAGAAACCAAGGTATCGAGAAAAGAAAGTGTGTGAACTAACACATACTAATACATTCTTTTTTTTTTTTTTTTCTTTTTGAGACAGACCCTTGCTCTGTCACTCAGGCTGGAGTGCAGTGGTGCAGTCACAGCTCACTGCAGCCTCAGCCTCCCAGGCTCAAGCAATCCTCCCACCTCAGCCTCTCGAGTAGCTGGGACTACAGGCGTGTGTCACTACACCCAGCTAATCTGTGTACTTTTTGTAGATATGGGAATTTACCATGTTGTCCAGGCTGATCTTCAACTCCTGGGCTCAAGTTATCTACCCATCCCGGCCTCCCAAAGTGCTGGGATTACAGTCATGAGCCACCATGCCTGGCCTAGGAACTAATACATTCTTTATTTGTCCCTATTTATCGATCTGGCTTGAGTATAATTCATAAAATACTAATAATTACATTTACAAAGCTAATGATGAACTTTATTAGGTAACACTTGGCATCTTTAATAAGTAGCTGTCATTTAAAAAATATATTTACATTCATGAACTCACTAAATTCTCTCAACAAGCCAAGTACATAGATCAGAAATCTAAGGTACAAATAAATAAGGTCAAGGTCATGCACATAGAAGGTGACAGAGTTGGAATTGATTGTTCCCAGCAAGTTACTCCCCAAGGCACATTTATTTCTATTAATTTTAAGCAACCATAAAGGCTAGAATATTTTTGATGTATTTTAAAGAACATAATTTGCAACTACCAGGACAATCTTACTAATTAAGCAATAACACATCACTGAATATGAAAATGTTTTTTAATACAAGACTTTCAAAATACATAAAGCCTCTAGTTTTTTATCAAGCATTACATGCAATATTAAATTAAATCTAGCCTAAAGCTGCCTCCCTATGTAGTGAACTGCAACCTAATTTAAGATGCAAGCAAATTCCAACCTAAATAAGAGTATATTCTTGTAACACATAGCTGTCTTAGCCAATGACAGGCTGCTAACTAATCAGACAATAGCTATAAAATGCAAATGCTGAGCTGTAGCAAGTCAAGCTGTTTCTACATGATATTGCCTTTTACTGTCTATAAATGGTATCTGTCCACCTTGTTGGTGGACAGCTGATGATTAGGAGAGCTCTCTAAAACTCTCCTGGTTCTTAGTGCTGCCTATTCATCAGTTGTTCTTTACTCAAATAAATTCTGCTAAATGTAATTTATCTAAAGTTTTTCTTGTTGCACATGTCTTACCTGGGTCAAATAGGCTCAACAAATCTGGGAAATGTTTTTAATTATAGACAACATCTTATGGGTAATGTGTGCATAATCTTTTCCCCCTATTTTTAACACAATCATAAATATTTATGCACTTAATGAGTGCTTCAAAATTTCTGAAAACAAAATAGTAAAACAAAAAATGATTAAACATTTTTAAAGCACTTCTTTCAGTAATTAATAAAACTGATGATTAATGAATATCAGAGAAAATATAAAACATGTGAGAACTATCAATGAAACTGGAAAAATTGACATTTAGAGAACACTACAAATAACAGTTACAGAATACACATTTTTTTTTCTGATACAAATTGCCATTCACCAAGATAGACCAGTTTCTGGGCCAAGTAATAGAACTTATTAAACTTAAAACAGTCTGTCCTCTGATCACAGATTTAGTTAGTTAAGATGCATACTAACAACTATATTTAGTAAATCACCAAATATTTGGAATTAAACAACATATCTATATAAACACTGAATCAAAATTAAAACATTTTCAGAAAAATGTTTAGAGAAATTAGAAAACATTTCAAGTTTAATAATAAAAATATAGCCTATCTGAATTTGTGTGATAGGGCTACAGCATTACTTAAAAGGAATTCTTATTATGAAAGTTCTATATTGGAAAGCAAAAATGTTTCAAAGCAATGATATAGGTTTTTACATTAAAAAAAATTTTTAGGCCGGGCACGGTGGCTCACACCTGTAATCCCAGCACTTTAGGGGGCTGAGGCAGGCAGATAACGAGGTCAGGAGATCGAGACCATCCTGGCCAACAGGGTGAAACCCCATCTTTACTAAAAATACAAAAAAAAAAATTAGCTGGGCGTGGTGGCGTGTGCCTGTAATCCCAGCTACTTGGGAGGCTGAAGCAGGAGAATCGCTTGAACCAGGGAGTTGCAGGTTGCGGTGTGTGGAGATCACGCCACTGCACTCCAGCCTGGCAACAGAGCGATTCTCTGTCAAAAAAAAAAAAAAAAAAAAAAAAAAAAATTAAAGTGCAATTTAACCCATGGTAAATACAAGGAAAGAAATAATAATGAAAAGTAATATATGAAATAAAAAAAGGAAAAAGACTAAAAGATATAAGAAAAAATTAAAAAGAGCAAAGAGCAAAGTGTAGTTATTTGAAAAGATTAATAAAGTTAGTAAATTACAAGCCTTCAAAACTATTAAAGAAGTGAAAAAACATACATGCACACGGTTTACTAGTAATAGGAATGAATGGAGACATCATTACTGATTCTTCAGACATTAAAAGTATAATCATGAAAATTTACAAACAACTTAAAGTTAATAAAGTGATAACATATTTAATACAAACATTTATAAAATTTGGGAAACAATTTCAGTAACTTTAAAAAAAGTACCAAAACAGTCAAAATAGAATATCTGATTAGCCTTATATTATTAGAGAAATTTAATTTTTAAGCACAAATCTTATTTGCAGAGAAAATTTATTAAAGTGGCTTTCCAGATCAATGCTAAATAAAGAGGGAATACTCCTCAACTCAATTTTGAAACCAGCACATCCATGATACCCAAATTTGTTATAGATGATACTAGACACCAGAAGTGCCTTAGAGGAGTTGCAGAAAGATCCCCTGAGCGCCTGGGGCTACCATAATCCATAGACCATTCTCATGATGTGCCTGACATTTCAACTGATTAGTCTTCCCTGGCTTGTCTCAGGGCTGCTGGGCAGCTAGAGCACTCAGTCAACAGGTCCAAGTGGGCTGCTTCTGTCTCTAGCAAGGGGGCCCAGTTGGAGCTTGAGGACAGTCTGGTCTCCGAGAAGATGACCATCAGCCCCCTGGAGAGCTGGCTTACCTCTTTGATTTCTCTTGTCCAGACTGGATACTGGGACTGCAGAGATTGTGACTCCAGCCCATTTCTACAAGTGTCCCCTTAGCCAGGTAAGGGAGGGAGAGGCCTAGCAGGAGGCCCGAGGGAGTCTAGGATGCACCCTGTAGGCATGTAACGTGAAACTGTGCTGAAATCCATGGTGGGACAATGAGCCACCACAAATACCACAAACTGGTCAAGAGGGCTTAGTTCCTGGGGCAGTAGGGCCAGGAAAAATGCCTTTGATGGCAACAGATTAGGTTCCAGAGAAACCTGAGGTACATATGGCTGAAGGCAGATCAAAGAGACATCTCAGGGGCAGGCAGACACCCAAGATCTACTTGAAGAGTAAGTGTGACTAGTGTTCCACACTCCGTTGCATCCTGTTGCTGCTGGTGATCTATTGTAATAAATGTGCAAAGAGTTTTTAAAAAAAAATTAAAAAGAGAAAATTACAGACCAATGTCTTTCTTGACTACAGATAAAAAATCCTCAACACAATGTTAATATTCATGTACAAAAATATATCATTTTTAAGTTGAAAATATATCTTTTGATGTAACATTATATTTTAATATTTCAAAATCAATGTTACTTACCACATTAACATAATAAAGAAAAAGTATCTCATAAAGTCATCTCAATAGTGCAAAGAAAGTATTTGCAATATTCACAATCTATTCATAATTTAAAAAAATCATCCAACTGGGAATAGAATAAACACTTCTCAATTTAATAAAAGTCATTTTAAAAAATTCTGAAGCTAAAATCAGATTTAATGGCAAAAGACTGAATACTTCCTAAGAGTTGCAACAAAGCAAAAATGTCCCACTTTAAAACTATCTTCAAATCATCTAAGTATCTATGTTAAGAAACAGAAAAATCTAAAAACATAAATAAGTGATTTTTGGCAAGTTCACAAAATGCAAGATTTATATATAAAAGGAATATGCATTTTTACATATCAGGGATAAAAAATGGAATATAAAATCAAAATTAAGACATTCTTTACAATAGTATCAAAAACAAAATACTTAGGAACGATTGCTAGAAATTAAGGAAATTAAATAAAAGATCAAGTTTTTAAGTTGGAAGACTTTATAACTTCCTGTAATCCTGATCAAAATCTCAGCAAGAAATTTGTAAAGTTGACAAAAGATTGTATAATTTAATGTAAATGCAAGTGGCCTAGAATAGTCAAAACTATTTGGAAAAAGAATTTAAAAGTTTACAGACACTTAACTATTTGATTTCAAGACATATAATGAAGCTTTATTACATATAAGCTTCATTACATGTCTTGAAATCAAATAGTTAAGAGTAATCTTGATTAAGAGTAATCAAGGCAGTATGATATAGGCATGAGGGCATTTTATTGTTTTTAAATTATATTGCAACGTATTTAATTTAAAAATCTAAATTAAGGTTTAGGATATATTATTACAGTTATAACTTCTTTTCTATATTATCACAAATGAGCATTCCTAACATTTGAAACAGTAGAAATATTATATTTTAATTGAATTGCATATGTTTGCTGGAATGAATGGTCTATGGAGTTTCTCTTAAACATCTCTTTGCCTACCAATCATCATGCTTCTCTAATGTAACACTTAAAATGAGTTATATAAACACAGCAGACAATGTTGTCTTCCTTTTTTCTAACATTCATTAATAGCTCATGCCCCCTTCCAGATATACTTATCTACAATGACAAGCTGGTTGGGCAGTGAAATAAATGGTCCTGAGCACTGCATACTGCAGAGAACACAGGGGAACAGTGAAGAGAGCAAAATATTCCTATAACAGGGGCAACTTCAAGAACAGCTAAAATTGTGGCCAGAGCAATATCCAACTTATTTGGCCAGGGGTGATAGAGAAACAATTCACTTCTTAAAGGAAAATATAAAATTTTACTGTAACTTGTATGGTGTGTCATAGTGAAGTAAAAACAGCCCAATATATTAGGCCATAAAAGATGTTAACAGGAAAGGACTGAGTCATGAAATTAGTCTAATTTCTCTTCATGTTTAACTAATTTTCATGTACATTTGTAGAGTTTATATCATTTTTCTCAAACCCTGGAAATGAGTCCCTCAAATTTCCAAATGCTGCTACCACCAGATTGCTATACAAAAGCTGTTTTGCTCCAGGTCCGTTCCTACTGTCCTCATTCATTCCACCACTACAGGTTCTGACCATCTGGCAGGCTGCTTCTCAACATTGTCAATGTGAGTGCTGTCACATCGCACACCCCCGGGGGATATCTTGAGTAATTACTCATCCTAAGCAATAATAACACCTCTTGAGGCCAAGAACAAGTTGTTTATATATCTATACTGCCCCCAGCATTATCTAGGCATTTAAATTGAAAAATTAAATAAGCTTTCTAAAGCTAGCTATTAACCACGCTCAATACATCAGTAACTGCTAGGTATGTAGACCAGATAGCATTAATGCAACCTACAAGACACTTTCCCAAGTTATTTTGTTTGGTGGACACTATTCAAAAAAGGTGACCTATTGCTTCTGATGCAGATATAAATTATGTAGAAATGTCCGGGCATCTTTGCATAACAGGTTTCCTCTTCAAATGCAAAGATGTCTTTTGAGCAATAATATTGTTCAGTAATGGGCACATATTTCATAGAATTTTAACAGGGAAAATTAGAATTCAAATATGAAACTAAAGTGTTCTGAAATTTTTCACCCAGTTTCATTCTGTAGAATAAAGCATACTGTTAAATTTTATCTCATATGACCTTCTAAAAATTCTATGAATTCAATATTCTATAAAGACTGGAAAGATGTACTATCAAAACTATGAGCTTGGAGGATGTATGCTTTAAAGAAGTTTCTTAAAAATATACTCTCAGAAAATATATAGTGAGTGTCATTTTCATAGGGTTATGGAGAAGCTATGTCACATTTGAGAAATCATTGGTTATATCAGTGTCTGAGTTATATCAATGTCTGAGTCCATTTTGTGCTGCTATAACAGAATACCTGAGATTGGGTAATTTATAATGAACAGAAATTTATTTTCTCATGGTTCTGGAGGTTGGGAAGTCCTGTATCAAGGTGTTGGCATATGGTGAAGGCCTTTTTATGTGTGTCATCACATAGCAGATGGGAGAAGAGCAGAAAGCTCACTCTTGAAAGCCCTTTTTATAATGGCATTAATCTATTCATTAAAGCAGAGCCTTCATAACCTAAACACATTCCATTAGGCCCCAGTTCCCAATACTCTGTTGCATTGATGGTTAAATTTCAACATGACTTTTTGAAAGGACAAACATTTAAACCATAGCAAGCCATAAACCATCTTACCTAAAAGCTCTGATTCCCTAGATGTAACTCATGCCATGTCACAACATAAAAAGGCGTGTGTGTGTGTGTTTGTGTGTGACATTTGAAAAAATAACGGAGTCAAGAATGTCACTCTCATTTTCCCCTTACCCTTCTCTCTGAGCCAGGTCATAAAACCTAGAAAGATTTTTTTCCTGATCTTTCTGAAAAGCACTTCACAAGATCCTCATTTCAGAGGTATCCACCCTACACATGAAGTAAAGGAATGTTCTTATCTGAAAACATCAGAAAACAGAGAAGAATCTGAAGAAACAGATCTAAGTCCCCCAAGTTAGTCACAGATCATATCCAATCAACCTTCTACACAATTATCTACTTTTTAAAATCAAATATAGCATAAAATACATAGACTTCCCTACTTCTTTTGAGTTTTCAGTTCTAAAGGCTCTGTGTAATGTAAAACGTATATTAGATAAATGTGTGTGCTTTACTGTTGTGTTTGTCTTTTGTTATAGGGATGTTAACCATGAACCTAGCAATAGGTCAAAAAAGAATTATTTTCTCAAACCTAAATGCCTAAACTCAAACCTACAAACCTAAATGTCAATAGTTTGCTATTTGCTTTTCCTTCAGTTGCAAAATTCATTATTTGTGAAATGAGCTTCAGGCAACAGAGAGGCTGCTTTTTGTATCTTTCTCTTTCAAAACCCACCTCATACATACACACACAATGCAATGTAGGCCGCATCTGCATAGCTATCAAAAACTTCTTCAGGTTCCAGTCTCCAATTACTGAAGGTAGGTTAAATACAAGTGATGATGGCCATGTGCATGATGTAAAAATATCTTTCCAATGAGCTCATTAGAGTGAAAAATTTTACTTCATAAAAAATTACATTTTTCACGCAAGGAAGAACATCTATAGGTTTACCCATTTACTTTTTATAAAATACTTTAAATTAGTAATTGAATAGTAATATTTTTCAATATTGAATAATAAATTTTTACCAGTTAACTTATGTGCTCTTGGCTGAATTATGAATGAGAAAGAATAATATGCCAAAGTTATGTTGCAGCATTAAACCCCTACCTTTGGTGGTCAATCTTAATTCCATTAATACTATACTTGGCTTTATAACTCTTCGTCAACAAAAAGATCAGAAGTCTTCGTGACTGCATTGGGCAATACAGTTTTCTGCACAGCCACATTACCATAATTATGTGTTGACTACATTGTCTAATATGCCAATTCCCTAAAAAATTCACCTGAAGTTACTTTTTGTGTAGCTAAAAATAGCCACTCTAATCATTTAAAAATGTCTAAAATCATCAGATACTTATTTGACTTATCATTTGCAAAATTATTCTGACCTGATAATATAAAACACAATATGTAAAATTTAAGAAAAAACTCTTCAGTAATATCTATAGGCAGTTTGATTTGTGAAAGTGTAGCTCAGAAAACTAATCTGAGCTGGATGCAGAGAATTTGTCATAATTCACATGAGATAATACTTAGATCTGTGGAGCCACTGTTATATTTGTTGGGTAGAACAGACACAATAAAGAAATGGTAAAATACAGGCATATGGAAGAATATGTGCATTTATTGAACAATAAATAAAAAATCAATAAAGAAATGAGGGAGCAGTTTTCACAGAAATAAAAGATGGACAAGTCATAAACCTAGGCAGAAAAGTATCATGAAAGGAGATATGCCTCACATGGTAGAAAAACTAACTTTGCAGGGAAAGGATTTGAAAAAGTCATTATTGTGGGTGTTTCCGTTTTCCAAAGCCGTTCTATTATAGAGCATAAGATAAATCCACCAGTGCATGCTAATAATATCTTACCATCTGTCTAGTTAGGCCAAATACAAATTTAGATAATCACATTTATTTAATGGTTCTGTTTGCAAATTTGAAGAAAGCAAAGTTTTGTAGACTTTGCTAATCATTCTATACTATTATCAGTCATCATCCACACACACGTATTTACAGAGTAATCATAATAAAATATAAACATTTATATAGGGCTTACTATGTTTATATATGAAATCATTCAATCTTCCCATCAACTCTATGATGTACATATGTGTTCCCCATTTTATTGATGAGAAAATTACTGTCAAATAATCCCAGACTACCTGTATGCTTTGGAAGAGAGATTCAAACCCAGGCAATCTGGCTCCAGGGTTCACGTTCTTAATTAACATGCTATACTTGATTTTCTTATTGAATGGACCTTACAACCTTTTTGAACCAAATTCATTTCATGAAAAACCAGATGTGTAGTAGCCTGGTGTCAAAATAAAATTTTACTTATGTTGCAAACATTTTTGAAAAAAATTGCAAGACAAAAATTTGCACACCTAATGATAAATTCCTAAACACACAGCCTGATCTTTACAATGAAATTTGAAATTTGAAATGGAACAAATAAGTAGTATTTTCTGATTAATTAATTAAAGATTATTTTCCATATCCGTGTACATATACACATACACAAAAATATAGACCAATATTAATATATACAGATATATACACATTGATAAGTAATATATTAATTTTTATAAATCTAAGGAAGAAAGGATTTTAAGGAAAAAGACAAATGAAAAAGAAATATTCATTAGTTCATAGTAAAGTAAAATATTATTAAATATGATAGCCTTATGCAATTTTAATTTCATATTTCCTCAATATCAAGGAATATCTTTATATTGTAAGATGCATGTGTTCACATATGTTAATGTATCTATAAGTGGAACATATCTTGAGTTCAATGGTTATCATTGCCATTGGCCAGGTGGTAGACATGGTAACAGTAGTTTACAGCCTGAACATGGCTGAACCTTATTATTTCTGTTAGTGTAACTAGATATCATGAAACTTTTGAAGTTTCAATTGATAATAATTTAAGAATTATTTGAATAATAAAATGGATCTTCTCTATTTTTCTGCAATACTATTCATTGTCAACTTCAGGTGACACAAAAACAAGGACTCAAAATTCGGGCAACAGTTATTAATGTATTAGCTGAAACATCTGAAAGACATCCTAAAGCAAGTTTCTTAAAAAAGTGCTGTACTACTAACACTACTGATAGCACAGAGGAGTGTACTGAATGAAAAACACAAATTTCAATGTCTTTAGGAGAAAAATTATTTAGAAGAGTTCGATTTTATCAGTGAAAAAGTTTTAGTATACTTTCATATTTTCATTGTTTTTTGTACATGTAAGTGTAATAAAATAAAAATCTATGTCTAAATAAATCTAAATGAGCTCTTTTAGTAAATATAAAAATCTCAAAAAGTCTTATTGATAAGTAAACACTATGTTGTAGTTAATTGGCACTTTTTATTTTCATATTTATTTATTTATTTATTTATTCATTTATTTTGAGACAGAGTCTCGCTCTATCACCCAGGCTGGAGTGCAATGGCACAATCTCGGCTCACTGCAAGCTCTGCCTCCCAGGTTCATGCCATTCTCCTGCTTTGGCCTCCCGAGTAGCTGGGACTACAGGCGCCCACCACCACATCCGGCTAATCTTTTTTTTTGTATTTTTCAGTAGAGATTAGGGGGGGTGTTTCACAGTGTTAGCTAGGATGTTCTGTATCTCCTGACCTCATGATCTGCCCACCTAGGCCTCCCAAAATGCTGGGATTATAGGCGTGAGCCACCGCGCCCGGCCTATACACTTTTTATTTTTGTTAACTCTTTTAGCATTCAATAAAATAATTGTGTATCTAAACAATGAAAATGTCTTAGATGTGATAAAATAAAGTAAAATTTTCTAAATATCTTAAATTTTTTCCTCAGGGAAAAAAGAAATTTTAAATTCATATTTTAAGTATAATACAAGTAGAGTAGTGAAAAACTAGGAAGAATTCAGAAAATGACTATTATCCTACAATACAGTATGTTTCCAATTATTACTTAAAAGCTATGAAGTTCAAAATGGAGATCATTTTATGCTCTATTTCTAACACTGAGTTATAAGTATAAAAATTCCTTTCACTAATTATATTGCTGTACTTATATGCATCAACTGTCTATTTTTCAGGGACATTAGGGGACTACATGTTGAAAATTTTAATTATAGTTATGCCACTAGAAGTGTAATTATAGTTAGCCCACTCAATAGCCTGGTGTTTTATTACAAGGCTCACAAGTGTTTTAAGAAATTAATACACCTGAATTTCTAGGTCACAGCATATGTACGATTATTATTACAACACAATTTATATGATAATGTAATAGTAATACAATAACATGAGAGCATACTTAATTTAGATATAGATATAATTCTAAGAATTCAATGAAATTTGAATATATAAAATAGTAATAATTTAGACATATGCATACACATATCTCTAGGTAAAGCTTTTTTATTTTGTCATTTTACCTAACCTTTTATGTATGACTTTATGGTTGTATATTTAATTCTAATTAATTAGTGTATACTTTTAAATCACTGTAAGTAAAAATTGCAAGTTGTATACATTTTAAATCTAATAATTGCCAATAATTTCTATAAATGCACTTAATCCTAACTCCAACTTCAGAAAATTGCTTGAAAAAGATATCAATGTCACTTGGAAATCAAGGAAAGACTCAATCCTAAAAGACTGATTAACCTACTCATTAAATTTGAGAGAATATTCAGCCTCTCTTCTGGTTGAAAGTGTTTATTAGTGCATAGCTGATATTTTCAGAAAAAAACATGGATAGTTTTCTAAAATTCTGAAAGTTTTTGAAGGGTAAACCATAAAATTATATCAAGCTGAAAGTAACCCAAATTCCTTGTTTGGGTTTTTTCAACAATTTTAGAACATTTCTTTTTCTTTCTCTCTCTCTTTTTTTTTTTTAAGAGTATGCAGAGATTAGATAGGATGAATCTTCAGGAAGCCACACACCGAATATTTACCTTTTGTTTCTTTCATGCTAATTTCCAGAGCTGGTGAGGAACAGAGAATAAAACCAGTCCTTTGTTAAATTGACTTGACTCACCATATTTGTTTTCCTACTTCTTATTTTCTTAGGGGTTGGCCATTCCTAAAGTTAAGTAACAAACAATGAGAAACCAAAAAGAAAAGTCTTTCTGGAAGCTAATTTTTTATTGTCAACGCACATTCCCCTTTGGCAGATTTAGGCAGTGATTGTGTGTCCCATACCTGCTGCTTTTTCTTTGCTTCCTTATATTTTATTCCTCAGTTTGTATTTTCTGCTAGTGAATCAAATCAACAGAATGAAAGCAACATGAGTTTGCTTTATTTCAGGTTCCCAGGCTGGCCATTCATTTTAATTCAGCAAATGAGTAGTAGCTCAAGGTAGTGAAAAGAAATACCTCATTTTAGCGAAAGAGTGTCTTAAGCAATTGCAATATAAAACTCACATTACAAAGACAATGGAAGTTTGAACTACCAGTTTTTGGAGTGTCAGAACTGCAGAGCATACAAGACAGAGTTTACACTAGGGTTCTTCTGTTATGATATCACTGGTGAGAAAATATATACATAAGCAAATACTTCAGTGAATATGAATTTATGCATTCTGAAAATTTGTTTAAAGCCATCAAAGTTTTAAATGTATTAAAATTATTTGAACCCATGTAAATTGTTAATGCCTATTGGTTAAACTTTTACCATCAGAAAAATACAAAGCCCTCTGTGAAACCCTATCTCTAACTTCTTTTCCAAGCTTATCCCACAGCAGACTTTATGAAATCTTCCTTATCTTTCAAGATTTGGCTCAAGTTTAACTTCCTTCAAACTATAATTATCAATCTTCCTCAAACTAGAATCAATTGTCAATCTTGACATCTTATCTGTGCCCTCTGTGCCCTCTTTGAACTTCCCCCTTCTTACTTTATACACTTCTATCATTTAAAAATAATTTGTTTTTGGTACAATATGGCCTTTAACCCATTTGCATCCCAACATGTACAGCAGATCTTAGAATTTCATACCCAGTCAACAAAGGTTTATTTATGTATAAAAGGGCCAAACTTTACATAAAACTGTGAAAAAATCAAAAAATCATTTAAAAACTAAATAACACTGAATATAACTGTATATAAAGTTGCAAAAAGCAGTTGTAGTTGGCAACATTATAAACATTTGAGGGGAGAGAGAGAGATCCTCTCTAAACCCATACACTTCTCCTTTGAAAACACCAGCCAGTAAAGAATCCCAAGAGGATAAGAGATTATTTATCTGATTAAATAAAGGTTTATGAGACAGTTTTAATTTCCAGTAATTCCCATTTCAACAGTATTGTGTGTTTAATATAGACTATTTAATTGTTTCAGCTGCATGTTTTATGGAAAATCATTCGCAAAATGCAACAAACCAAGAGGAACTGGTAATCCATTACAACATTTGTAGGTTGGTTAATGCCTTCTTTGTAATCCTGATTTAGAATTCAGTGAGGCAGGTGTAGATTGTCATGAAATGAACATTGGTGCACATTTACTATATTGCCACAGGGATATTTGAATTGATCAACATGTGGTCATGAAATAGTGATGTATGCTTTAAACTTAGGAATCACTGAGTATGTTAGCAAGGGTCTGCATTTACTGAAGGAATGGGAAGCCACCTAATAGAGAATACTACTCACATCTTACCATTGAGAAAAAGTCAGTTAACTTACAGAATCATAACTTTCTGGAACCTATCAGAGAACTGATGTGTAAGACAAGTGAAATAAATTTCGCAGGATGATGAGCACCTTCAAAGATAGGGTACACAAACTATATCACTTTGGCAGAGGATATACCTTCCAAGGCCTAAATTTGTTGAAAGAAAATCAATAACTAACCCTGCCCCACCATAAGCATTCCATCACAAAACACACAACCATAGCCTATCTGTGTTGCATGTCTTTTAAGCCTGCTGAAAGATGAGAGTGGAAAAGGAATAGTGAGAAAAACCCTCCACATCACCAGGGCTCTACTATGCACAATGTATGTCAGGATTTAAAGAGAGCAGTAATCTTAAATTAATTATAGTCCTATAGTCCTTCACCAAAAAGTTTAACTACTGACTAGATTGCCTCTGCACTTAACACAAATGTCTTGACAAAAGAAGAGATGATGTGCACATGAGTAGGCGAAAGCTATATTTTTCTCAGCCTCTACTATTCTTTTGTATATAATTCCTGGCATATAATAAAAAATTTAAAAACTAAAAAAGAAAAACCGATGCAAAACTTATCAAAATTGACTCATCAACAATATATGAAGACATCAAAAGCTCCAGAACCATAGAAGACAAAGATTTTGGATGAAATAGAAAAACAAATAAAAATATCTCTTATTATCAACTAAAAAAATCTTGTTAAAAAGGTAGAAATAAAATGAAATATGGACAATTGTAAGAGAAGTGAAAAGTATACATAAAGAATAAAATATAACGCAAAAAATAAAATTTAAAAAAATCAGCTGTTTCACAGATGATGAATACCTACCATTGGCTATCAGTAAATCGGACACCTCAGATAAAAGAATTAGCAAACTTGTAAACAGGACAACAGAAAGTATAGGAATTGAAACAAACAAACAAACAAACAAAAAGATTGGAGGAAAAACACATCAAAAACAAAAATTAGGACAGAGCATCTGAGAACTGAAGGGCAGTACAAACGATCTAGCATACATATATATGAACTCCCAGAAAATGATAAAGAAGAATGAGTCAGAAAACAGTTGAGTAGATAATTATTGACAATTTTTAAGACATACAGACATCAAACAAAAACAATTCCAAAAATCTGGGAGAACAACAAACAGCATGAACACAAAGAAAAAATGGATCAAGATGGATCATGGTCAAGCATCTGAAAACCAAGGTTATAGAGAAATTATTTTTGGCATCCTGGGGTTGGAGGTGAGGAAAAAGAGGAATTACATAAGGAGAAAGGAAGAATAAAATAACAGCCAACTTCCTATAAAAAGTTAGCAATTCAGCAGATGATGGAAGGACATTTTTCAGGACCTAAAAGAAAAATAATCCATTCACAGACACAGATAAATGTAAAATATATTTTTTTTTCTAAGAAGAACTGAGAAAGCCATTTCTGGCAGCACTGCAATACAAAATTAAAAAGTAGAATTAACTTTTTAACTAGAAAATATTTTAGTAACAGAAGGAAATTTGTATCTAAATTTAAAATTATTGAACATCAGAATTGGTAAAAATGAAGATAATAAAGCTATCTCTTTACTGTAAAATTGTTCAAAGATAAATTACTATCTAAAGCAAAACTAGTAACAATATATTATTGGACTTCTAAGTATGTATAAATTTTGTGATAATCACAGCCCTTAAGAATTGGAGAAAGACTGTAAGTACATTGTTGTATGATTTAGACACGATTTTGAAGTGGTATAATAATAATTGGAGGTCTATAGAATTAAACATGTTGTATGATCCATGGCAACCACCAAACAGTTAAATTTAAAATGTATAATAGGACAAGAATGAAGATAAAAAATCAAAATAATAGAGTAAGGAAGTAAAAAAGAGGAAAAATTATTGCAAAAAGAGACTTAACTGTATTATGTCTGTGAGAAATTCCTTTGAATGAAATATATAGATAGGTTAGATGTATAAATAAGAAAAATACAGTATGTAAATGCCAAAATTAACAAGACTACTGTGGATATATTGATTTCAGAAAAGCTATATACCAGAATGAGTAATATTCCTGTGGCTAAATTGAGATCTTACATAATAATAAATCATCCCTTTCATGAAGTATATCTAACATTCAAAAATATGTATGTACCTAATATAAAAGCATTGAAATATTTAAAGTAAAAATGAGTAAAAAATAGAGTATACACATTTAAAAGTATAGGTGGAAACTTCAGTATTTCTATCTAATTTGTTTAAAAACGAAATAAAAAACAATAAATAGTACAAATTCCAAAAATGACTTGGTCAAACTTATATCTTGTATTAGGCTGTTATTGCCTCACTTTAAAGAAATACCTGGCCAGGTGCAGTGGCTCATGCCTGTAATCCCAGCACTTTGGGGGCTGAAGCAGGAGGATCGCTTGAAGCTAGGAGTTCAAGACAAGCCAGGCCAACACAACAAAACCCTGTCTCTACTAAAACTAAAAAAAAGTAGCTGAGCCGGGTGGTGCACACCTGTAATCCCAGCTACTCAGGAGGCTGAGGCATGAGAAGTGCTTGAACCGAGGAGGCAGAGGTTGCAGTGAGCGGAGATAGCTCCACTGCGTTCCAGCCTGGGTGACACAGTGAGACTCTATTAAAAAAAAAGAAAAAAAAAAGTAAGTAAATGAAACAACCTGAGCCCAGGTAATTTATAAAGGAAAAAAGTTTAATTGGCTCGCTCCTGGTTCTGCAGGTTCTACAGGAAGTGTAGTACCAACACCTACTTTTGGAGAGGGCCTCAGGGAGCTTACAGTCATAACAGAAGGTGACAGGGAGACAGTATGTCACATGACAAGAGTGGGAGCAAGAGAGCAAGTGGGGAGGTGGCTACATACTTTTAAACAACCCAGTCTCACTCACTAGGACAAAGAACTCACTCACTAGGACAGCACCAAGCTACTCATGAGTGATCCACCCTCATGATCAAAACACCTCCCACCAAAGCCTACCTCCAACACTGGAGATTACATTTCAACATGAGATTTGAAACTTCGCACCAAAATAAACTATACTTTGAGCCACAAAACAAATCTCAAAAATATTTCACAGGATTGAAATTATATCTCCAGGTGGATACTGAAAAAAAAAAATTGAAATTATATAGTGTTGTTTAAGAATATTCAAAATTAACCTTGAAATCCAAAACAACATACTCAAAAGCTAAACTACATATTTTTAAATGGCCATGGGAATTTAGAAAATCTTTATAATTTTATGAAACTGAAAACACACACAATATTGTAGGATGCTGCTAAAGCAGTTCATAGTGTAAAATTAATAATATAAAATTCGCATAAAAAGGAAATCTAAACTAAATGTCCTACACTTCAACCTTCTGAAAGTAGAAAATAAATAGCAAATTAATCTCAAAGGAAGTGATGAGAAGACAATAATTTAAAAAATAGGGCCAGGCATGGTGGCTCAGGCCTGTAATCCCAGCATCTTGGGAGGCCAAGTCGGGCAGATCACAAGGTCAGGAGATTGAGACCATCCTGGCTAACATGATGAAACTAAAAATACTAAATTCTACTAAAAATACAAAAATTAGCCAGGTGTGGTGGTGCACGCCTGTAGTCTCAGCTACTCAGGAGGCTGAGGCAGAAGAATCACTTGAACCCGACAGATTGCAGTGAGCCGAGATTGCACCACTGCACTCCAGCCTGGCTACAGAGCGAGACGCTGTCTCGAAAAAAAAAAAAAAAAAAAATTAGAAAAGAGTGATATATAAAACAAAACCAATTGAGAAAAAATCAAATACAGCTCAAAACAAGGTTTATTAAAAAGAGTATAGCATTAATAAAACCCTAACAAGATTAAAATAATGAGTAAATGTCACACAATTGTTTTCTTTTTCATTTTAGATTTGGGGTACATGCATGGGCTTGATATATTAATATATTACATAACGCTGAGGTATGGGATTCAGATGAATCCATCAACCAAATGGTGAACCTAGTACACAATAGGTAGTTTTCAACTCTTATCCCTCTCTTTCCTTCCCCAACCCTTTGACGTCTCTAGTGTCTATTGTTCCCATATATATACATCCAAGTGTACAAAATGTTTAGTTCCTGCTTATAACTGAGAACCTGTGGTCTTTGTTTTTCTGTTTCTGTATTAATTCATTTAGGATAATGGCCTTCAGCTGCATTCATGTTGCTGCAAGGTACATGATTTCGTTTTTTTATGACTACATAGTATTCCATGTGTATATAAACTCCGTTTCATTCCACACTATACAATTGATAGGTACCTAGACTGATTCTATGTCTTTGCTATTGTGAATCATGGTGCGATAAACATGTGAGTGCAGATGTTCTTTTAGTAGAACAATTTATTTTACTTTGGGTATATACCCAGTAATGAGATTATTGGGTCAAATGTTAAGTATGTTTTTACTGCTTTGAGAAATCTCCAAACTGTTTTCCACAAGGGCTGAACTGATTTACATTCCCACCGACATTGTATGAGCTCTCTCTTTTATCTATTATAATTATTTTTTTTTACTTTTAATAGCCATTCTTGACTAGTGTGAGATGATATCTCATTGTGGTTTTAAGTTGCATCTTTTCATGTTTGTTGACTGCTTGTATGTGCTCTTTTGAGCAGTTTCTGTGTTCTTTGCTTATTTTTTAATGCTTTCGTTTTGTTTTTTTCTTCTTGATATGTTTATGTTCCTTATAGATACTAAATATTAGTCCTTTGTCGGGTGTATACTTTGCAAATATTTTGTCCCATTACGTAGGTTGTCTGTTTACTGTGCTGATAGTTTCTTTTGCTGTGAAGAAGCTCTTTAGTATAACTAGATCCCACTTGCCAATTTTTGCTCTTGTTGCGATTGCTTTTGAAATCTTCATTATGAATTATTTGCAGGTTCCTATGTCCAGAATGGTATTACTTAGATTGTCTTTCAGGATTTTTGTAGTTTCAGGTTTTAAGTCTTTAGTTCATCTTGAGTGGATTTTTGTAGTTTCAGGTTTTAAGTCTTTAGTTCATCTTGAGTTGATTTTTGTATATAGTGAAAAGTAAGGGGTACACCTTCATTCTTCTGATTATGCCTAGTCAGATATCTCAGCACTATTTATTGAATGGAGTGTCCTTTCTCCCATTGTTTTTGTTGTTGTTGTTGTTGGCTTTATCAAAGATTAGATTTTTGTAGGTGTGTGGATTTATTACTTGGTTGGCTATTCATCGCTAACCTCAACGATGAACAAGATATCCAAAAAATAGGAGGATTATTCACGACTTTGCCCTTCACTTCCTCCATTCTATTTCATTGTTCTACTTTTGCACCAACACCTGCTGTTTTGGCTTATGTAGCCTTGTAGCATAGCTTGAAGTCAAGTAATGTGATGTCATTTATTCTTTTTTGCTTAGGATTACTTTAGCTTTTCAGACTTTTATGGTCCCCTATAAATTTTAGAATAGTGTTTTCTAATTACACGTTGGTGTTTTGATAGGAATTTTAATGAATCTGTAGATTGCATTACGGCAGTATGGACATTTTTAACAATTCTGATTCTTCCAGTCAATGAGCATGGTATATGGTACGTTTTTTTCCAATTTTTATGTGTCATCTATGATTTCTTTTAGAAATGTTTTGTAGTTCTCCTCATAGAGATCTTTACCTCCTTTGTTAAATGTATTCATAGGTATTCTTTGTGGTTATTGTAAGTTAGATTATATTTTTGATTTGGTTCTCACCTTGAACATTATTGTTGTACAGAAATGCTAGTTTTT
Source organism: Pongo abelii (assembly GCF_028885655.2). NCBI lineage: Eukaryota > Metazoa > Chordata > Mammalia > Primates > Hominidae > Pongo > Pongo abelii. The sequence goes on from NC_071989.2 coordinate 30,045,921, forward strand.
GTACATTAATTTAGTATTCTGAGACTTTGCCAAAGTCATTTATCAGGTTTAGGTGTCTTTGGGTGGAATCTTTAGGGTTTTCTAGATATAGAATTTTATCTTCAGTGAGAAAAGATAATTTGACTTTCTCTTTTCCAATTTGGATGCCCTTTGTTTCTTTCTCTTGCCTAATTGTACTGGCTAGGACTTCCAGTACTATGTTGAATGGGAGTGGTAAGAATGGACATCCTCATCTTGTTCCAGTTCTTAGGGAGAATGCTTCCAACTATTGCCCATTCAATATGATACTGGCCATGGGTTTGTCAATTACTTATGTGAGTAGTAGATGACTCTTATTTTGAGGTATGTTTCTTTGATGTCTTGTTTGTTGAGGGTTTCTTTAATCATGAAGGAATGTTGGGTTTTATCAAATGCTTTTTCTGGCCCAATGAGATGATTACACAGTTTTGTTTTAATTCTATTAATGTGATGAATTTATTTTACTTTTATATTTATTGATTTCTGTATGTTGAATCATACTTGCATCTCAGAAATAAAGTCCACTTTATTGTGGTCAATTAACTTTTTGATTCAGTTTACTAGAACTTTGTGAGGATTTCTGTTTCTATGCTCATCAGAGATATTGGCCTGTAGTTTTCTTTTTCTGTGTCTTTCCCAGATTTGGGTATTAGGATAATACTGCTTTTGTAGAATGGGTTAGAAAGAAATCTTTTGTCCTCAAATTTTTTTCAGAATAGTTTCTGTGTGTTTGATACTAGCACGTCTTTGTACATCTGTTAGTACTTGGCTGTGAATCCATCTGGTCTAGTGCTCCTTTTGCTTGGGAGATACTTATTGGTGATTTAATTTTGTAAGTCATTATTGGTCTGTTCAAAGTTTCTATTACTTCCTACTTTAATATTGGGAGGGTGTATGTTTCTTATAATTTATCTGTTTCTTCTAGGTTTTCTACTTTGTGCACACAGAGATGCACATATTAGTTTCTGAGTATCTTTTGTATTTCTGTGACATCATTTCTAATGCCACCTTTGTCATTTCTGATTGTGCTTATTTGGATTTTCTCTTTTTTTGTTGTTAATTTAGCTGATGGCCTGTTAATCTTGTTTATCCTTTCAAAAAACCGTGTTGTCATTTCAGATATCCTATGAATGGTTTTCTGGTTCTCAATTTTATCTAGTTCTGCTCTAAAATTAATTATTTATTTTCTTCTTCTAGATTTAGGTTTAATTTGTTTTTGTTTTTCTAATTCTATTAGATGCAACATTTGGTTGGTAACTTGATATATTTCTATCTTCCTTATGCAGCTTAGCATTCTAAACTTTCCTCTTAACACTGCTTTTGCACATCCCAGAGGTTTTGATATATAGTGTCGTTATTTTCATTTGTTTCAAAAATGTTTAAATTTATGCCATCATATTTTGTTGCTGTTGTTGTTTAGCAAAAGTTATTTTGGAACAAGTTGTTTAGTTTCCATGTATTTGTGTATTTTTTAGAGTTCTTCTTGATATTGATTTCTATTTTTATTTCACCGTGGTCTGAGAAGATGCTTGATATTATTTCAATTTTTAAAAAATTTACTGAGGTTTGCTTTATGACCAAACATGGTCAATCTTAGTGTTTGTTCCATGTGTAGATGAGAAGTATATATATTCTGTGGTTGGTGGGTGAAATATTGTGTAGATTTTTATTAGGTCCAATTGGTCATGTGTCAAATTTAAGTCTAAAATTCCTTTGTTAGTTTTCTACCTAGATGATATATCTCATGTTCTCTGGTGTTGAAATCTCCCACTTTTAATGTTTGGCTGTCTACATATTTTTTTCTCTTTTTAGGACTGGTAGTAATTGACATATAAATCTAGGTGCTCCAGTGTTGGCTAGGTTTATATTTAAGGCAGGTTTTCTTGTTGAATTGAATCCTTTCTCATTGTACAATGCTTTTGTTGTTGTTGTTTAATTGTTGTTGGTTTAAAGTCTGTTTAACCTAACACAAGAATAGTGAGTCCTGTTTTGTTTTGTTCTGTTTTCATTTACATTTCTTTCTTTTTTTTTTTTTTTGTACTTTAAATTCTAGGGTACATGTGTACAACCTGCAGGTTTGTTACATAGGTATACATGTGCCATGTTGGTTTGCTGCACCCGTCAACTCTTCATTTACATTAGGTATTTCTCCTAATGCTATCCTACCCCAGCCCCCCACCTCCCAACAGGCCCTGGTGTGTGATGTTTCCCACCCTGTGTCCAAGTGTTCTCATTGTTCAGTTCCCACCTATGAGTGAGAACATGTGGTGTTTGGTTTTCTGTCCTTGTGATAGTTTGCTGAGACTGATGGTTTCTAGCTTTATCCATGTCCCTGCAAAGAACATGAAATCATCCTTTTTATGGCTACATAGTATTCCATGGTATATATGTGCCACATTTGCTTAATCCAGTTTATAATTGATGGACATTTGTGTTGGTGCCAAGTCTTTGCTATTGTGAATAGTGCCGCTATAAACATACATGTGCATGTGTCTTTATAGCAGCATGATTTCTAATCCTTTGGGCATATACCCAGTAATGGGATCGCTGGGTCAAATGGTATTTCTAGTTCTAGATCCTTGAGGAATCGTCACACTGTCTTCTACAATGGTTGAAGTAATTCACACTCTCACCAGCAGTGTAAAAGTGTTCCTTTTTCTCCACATCCTCTCCAGCATTTGTTGTTTCCTGACTTTTTAATGATCGCCATTCTAACTGGCATGAGATGGTATCTCATTGTGGTTTTGATTTGCACTTCTCTGATGACCAGTGATGAGCATTTTTTCATGTGTCTGTTGGCTGCATAAATGTCTTCTTTTGAGAAGTGTCTGTTCATACCCTTTGCCCACTTTTTGATGGGGTTGTTTTTTTCTTGTAAATTTGTTTGAGTTCTTTGTAGATTCTGGATGTTAGCCCTTTGTCAAATGAGTAGATTGCAAAAATGTTCTCCTATTCTGTAGGTTGCCTGTTCACTCTGATGGTAGTTTCTTTCGCTGTGCAGAAGCTCTTTAGTTTAATTAGATCCCATTTGTCTATTTTGGCTTTTGTTGCCTGCTTTTTTTGTTTTAGTGATGAAAGCCTTGCCCATGCCTATGTCCTGAATGGTATTGCCTAGGTTTTCTTCCAGGGTTTTCATGGTTTTAGGTTTTATGTTTAAATCTTTAATCCAACTTGAATTATTTTTTGTATAAGTTGTAAAAAAGGGATCCACTTTCAGTTATCTACATACAGCTAGCCAGTTTTCCCAGCACCATTTATTAAATAGGGAGTCCTTTCCCCATTTCTTGTTTTTGTCCAGTTTGTCAAAGATCAGATGGTTGTAGACGTGTGGTGTTCATTCTGAGGCCTCTGTTCGGTTCCATTGGTCTACATCTCTGTTTTGGTACCGGTACCATGCTGTTTTGGTACTGTAGCCATGCAGTATAGCTTGAAGTCAGGTAGCATGATGCCTCCAGCTTTGTTCTTTTTGCTTAGGATTATCTTGGCTATGTGGGATGTTGCTTGGTTCCATATGAACTTTAAAGTAGTTTTTTTCCAATTCTGTGAAGAAAGTCATTGGTAGCTTGATGCGGATGGCATTGAAGGTATAAATTACCTTGGGCATTATGGCCATTTTCATGATATTGTTTCTTCCTGCCCATGAGCATGGAATATTCTTCCATTTGTTTGTGTCCTCTTTTATTTCGTTGAGCAGTGGTTTGCAGTTCTCCTTGATGAGGTCCTTCACATCCCTTGTAAGTTGGATTCCTAGGTATTTTATTCTCTTTGTAACAATTGTGAATGGGAGTTCACTCATGATTTGGCTGTCTGTTTGTATGTTATTGGCATATAGGAATGCCTGTGATTTTGCACATTGATTTTGTATCCTGAGACTTTCCTCAAGTTGCTAATCAGCTTAAGGAGATTTTGGGCTGAGATGACAGGGTTTTCTAAGCATACAATCATGTCATCTGCAAATGGGGACAATTTTACTTCCTCTTTTCCTAATCGAATATCTTTATTTCTTTCTCTTGCCTGATTGCCCTGGCCAGAACTTCCAAACACTATGTTGAATAGGAGTGGTGAGAGAGGACATCCTTATCTTGTGCCAGTTGTCAAAGGGAATGCTTCCAGCTTTTGCCCATTCAGTATGATATTGGCTGTGGGTTTGTCATAAATAGCTCTTATTATTTTGAGGTATGTTCCATCAACACCTAGTTTATTGAGAGTTTTTAGCGTGAAGGGCTGTTGAATTTTGTCCAAAGCCTTTTCTGCATGTTTTGAGATAATCATCTGGCTTTTGTCTGTGGTTCTGTTTATGTGATGGATTACGTTTACTGATTTATGTATGTTGAACCAGCCTTGCATCTCAGGGACGAAGCCAACTTGATTGTGGTGGATAAGCTTTTTGATGTGCTGCTGGATTTGGTTTGCCCATATTTTATTGAGGATTTTCACATAGATGTTCATCAGGAATATTGGTCTAAAATTATCTTTTTTTGTTGTGTCTCTGCCAGGCTTTGGTATCAGGATGATTCTGGCCTCATAAAATGAGTTAGGGAGGATTCCCTCTTTTTCTATTGATTGGAATAGTTTCAGAAGTAATGGTATGAGCTCCTCTTTGAACATCTGGTAGAATTCGGCTGTTAATCCGTCTGGTCTTGGACATTTTTTGGTTGGTAGGCTATTAATTATTGCCTCAATTTCAGAGCCTGTTATTGGTCTATTCAGAGATTCAACTTCTTCCTGGTTTAGTCTTTGGAGGGTGTATGTGTCCATTTCTTCTAGATTTTCTAGTTTATTTGTGTAGAGGTGTTTATAGTATTTTCTGATGGCAGTTTGTATTTCTGTGGGATTAGTGGTGATATCCCCTTTATCATTTTTAATGTGTCTATTTGATTCTTCTCTCTTTTCTTCTTTATTAGTCTTGTTAGCAGTCTATCAATTTGGTTGATCTTTTCAAAACACCAGCTCCTAGATTCATTGATTTTTTGAAGGGTTTTTTGTGTCTCTATCTCCTTCAGTTCTGCTCTGATCTTAGTTATTTCTTGCCTTCTGCTAGCTTTTGAATTTGTTTGCTCTTGCTTCTCTAGTTCTTTTAATTGTTAGGGTGTCAATTTTGAATCTTTCCTGCTTTCTCTTGTGGGTATTCAGTGCTATAAATTTCCCTCTACACACTGCTTTAAATGTGTCCCAGAGATTCTGGTATGTTGTGTCTTTGTTCTCATTGGTTTCAAAGAACATCTTTATTTCTGCCTTCATTTTGTTATTTACCCACTAGTTATTCAGGAGCAGGTTGATCAGTTTCCATGTAGTTGTGCTGGTTTGAGTGAGTTTCTTAATCCTGAGTTCTAATTTGATTGCCCTGTGGTCTGAGAGACAGTTTCTTGTGATTTCTGTTCTTTTACATTTGCTGAGAAGTGCTTTACTTCTAATTATGTGGTCAATTTTAGAATAAGTGCGATGTGGTGCTGAGAAGAATGTATATTCTGTTAACTTGGGGCGAGAGTTCTGTAGATGTCTATTAGATCCACTTGGTGCAGAGCTGAATTTAAGTCTTGGATATCCTTGTTAACCTTCTGTCTGTTGATCTGTCTAATAATGACAGTGGGGTGTTACAGTCTACCATTATTATTGTGTGGGAGTCTAAGTCTCTTTGTAGGTCTCTAATGATGTACTTTATGAATATTGGTGCTCCTTTATTGCGTGCATATGTATTTAGGATAGTTAGCTCTTCTTGTTGAATTAATTCCTTTACCATTATGTAATGGCCTTCTTTGCCTCTTTCGATCTTTGTTGGTTTAAAGTCTGTTTTATCAGAGACTAGGGATTGCAAGCCCTGCTTTTTTTTTTTTTTTCTTTCCATTTGCTTGGGAAATCTTCCTCCATCCCTTTATTTTAGGCCTATGTGTGTCTTTGCATGTGAGATGGGTCTCCTGAGTACAGCACACTGATGGGTCTTATACTCTTTATCCAATTTGCCAGTCTGTGTCTTTTAATTGGGGCATTTAGCCCATTTACATTTAAGGTTAATATTGTTATTGTTAATTTGATCCCTTCATTATGATGTTAGCTGGTTATTTTGCCCATTAATTGATGCCGTTTCTTCACAGCATCGATGGTCTTCACAATTTGTCATGTTTTTGCAGTGGCTGGTACCAGTTGTTCCTTTCCATGTCTAGTGCTTCCTCCAGGAGCTCTTGTCAGGCAGGCCTGATGGTCACAAATCTCTCAGCATTTGCTTGTCTGTAAAGAATTTTATTTCTTCTTCACTTATGAAGCTTAGTTTGGCTGGATATGGAATTCTCGGTTGAAAATTGTTTTCTTTAAGAATGTTGAATATTGGCCCGTGCTCTCTTCTGGCTTGTAGGACTTCTGCCGAAAGATCTGCTGTGAGTCTGATGGACTTCCCTTTGTGGGTAACCTGATCTTTCTCTCTGGTTGCGCTTAACATTTTTTCCTTCATTTCAACCTTGGTGAATCTGATAATTATGTGTCTTTGGGTTGCTCTTCTCAAGGAGTATCTTTGTGGTGTTCTCTGTATTTCCTGAATTTAAATGTTGGCCTGCCTTGCTAGGTTGGGGAAGTTCTCCTGGATAATATTCTGAAGAGTGTTTTCCAACTTGGTTCCACTCTCTCTGTCACTTTCAGGTACACCAATCAAATGTAGATTTGGTCTTTTCACATAATCCCACATTTCTTCGAGGCTTTGTTCATTTCTTTTTGCTCTTCTTTCTCTAAACTTGTCTTCTCACTTTATTTCATTAGTTTGATCTTCAATCACTGATACCCTTTCTTCCAGTTGATCGTATCAGCTAGTGAAGCTTGTGCATGCATCATGAAGTTCTAGTGCCATGGTTTTCAGGTCCATTAGGTCATCTAAGTTGTTCTCTACACTGTTTATTCTAGTTAGCAATTCGTCTAACCTTTTTTCAAGGTGTTTAGCTTCCTTGCGATGGGTTCGAACATGCTCCTTTAGCTCGGAGAAGTTTGTTATTACCGACCTTCTGAAGCCTACTTCTGTCAACTAGTCAAAGTCATTCTCCATCCAGCTTTGTTCCATTGTAGAGAGGAGCTGCAATCCTTTGGAGAGGAAGAGGTGCTCTGGTTTTTAGAATTTTCAGCTTTTCTGCCCTGGTTTCTCCCCATCTTTGTGGTTTTATCTACCTTTGGTCTTTGATGTTGGTGACCTACAGATGGGGTTTTGGTGTAGATGTCCTTTTTGTTGATGTTGATGCTACTCCTTTCTGTTTGTTAGTTTTCCTCCTAACAGTCAGATCCCTCAGCTGCAGGTCTGTTGGAGTTTGCTGGAGGTTCACTCCAGACCCTGTTTGCCTAGGTATCACCAGCGGAGGCTGCAGAATAGCAAATATTGCAGAACGTCAAGTATTGCTGCCTGATCCTCCCTCTAAAAGCTTTGTCCCAGAGGGGCACCCACCTGTATGAGGTGTCTGTCGGCCCCTACTGAGAGGTGTCACCCAGTTAGGCTATACAGGGGTCAGGGACCCACTTGAGGAGGCAGTCTGTCCATTCTTAGAGCTCAAATGCCATCCTGGGAGAACCACTGCTCTCTTCAGAGTTGTCAGGCAGGGATGTTTAAGTCTACAGAAGTTTCTGCTGCCTTTTGTTCAGCTATGCTCTGCTCACAGAGGTGGGGTCTATAGAGGCAGTAGGCCTTGCTGAGCTGCAGTGGACTCTGCCCAGTTTGAGCTTCCCAGCCACTTTGTTTACCTACTCAAGCCTCAGCAATGGCAGATGCCCCTCCCCCAGCCATGCTGCAGCCTACCAGGTCGATCTCAGACTGTTGCACTAGCAGTGATCAAGGCTCTGTGGGCCTGGGCCCCACTAAGCCAGGCACGGGAGAAAATCTCCTGGTCTGCCAGTTGTTAAGACTTTGGGAAAGGTGTAGTATTTGGGCAGAAGTGTCCCATTTTTCCAGGTACAGTTTGTCACGGCTTCCCTTTGCTAGGAAAGGGAAATCCCCCGACCCCTTGCACTTCCCAGGTGAGGCAATGCCCTGCCCTGCTTCGGCTTGCCCTCCATGGGCTGCACCCACTGTCCAACCAGTCCCAGTGAGATGAACCAGGTACCTCAGTTGGAAATGCAGAAATCACCCATCTTCTGTGTCAATCACACTGGAAGCTGCAGACCAGAACTATTCCTATTTGGCCATCTTGGAATGGGAATCTTCATTTACATTACTTTATCTTGAGCCTATATGTATCATTACATGTCAGATGGGTCTCTTGAAGACAGAAGAAGGTTGGATTTTTTTTAATCCAATTTGCAACTCTGTGTCTTTTAAGTAGAGTGATTAGAACATTTACATTCAAGGTTAATATTGATATGTGAGGTTTTATTTTTCCTTCACTTATGTTCAGTTTGGTGGGATATAAAAATCTTGGTTGGAATGTTTTATCTTTAAGAATGCTAAAAATAGGCCTCCAATCCCTTCTGGATTGTAAGGTTTGTGCTGAAGAGTCCACTGTTATTCTGATAGGCTTCCCTTCATAGATAGTATGGCCCTTTTCTTTAGCTGCCTTTGAAATTTTTCTACTGCATTGACCTTGAAAACTCTGATGACTCTGTACTTTAGGGATGATTGACTTCTATAGCATCTCACATGAGTTTTTTAAATTTCTTGTACCTGCATATCAACTTCTCATGACTACTGTGTACATTAAGTGTGCACAAAATAGAAAACCTACAGATAATAGATAAATTTGTAGAAACACACACCCTCCCAAGATTAAACTAGGAAGTAATAGAAACCCTGAACAGACCAATAATAATTTATAAAATTGGGGAAAATGTTGAGAAATATTAATGGGTTATACAATCGAATATGTTTTTGAAGTTGCTTAAATTATCTTATTTCTCAGAAATGTAAATGAGTATTAAGTTTGGTTGCTTTACATAATCACATATTTCTCAGAGACTTTTCTCACTTAAAAAAATTCTTTTTGTTTTCATTTTTGTCTGACTGAGTTCATTCAAAGGACTGCTAATTGAGATCTGAAATTCTTTCCGCTGCTTGGTCTAATCTCTTGGTCTAATCCAAATTCTATCTCAAAATTTCTGTAGTAAATCTTTCAGTGACAGAAGTTCTGTTTGGTTCTTTCTTAATATAGCCATGTCATCCTTCAAATCTCGGATCATTTTTAGATGGTGCTTAAGAGCAAGGGCTGGTAGATCAGATCGTACTCAGCCAAGCTCACCCTTGCTGTATTTCCATGCATCTATAACAGTGCTTTGGGGAAGGGAGGTGAGTGGAGGGAGATATGACTTACTTTTCAGTTTATTCCTGGGCCTGGGTGGTGTTCCCTTCGACTACTGGTCCTGCATCCACACATTCTTTGCCACAAGGAGGGCTTTGGTGAGCTGTGTTCCCTCTTTCCTAAGGCAATTTGTGCCAAAGGTTAGATTACCAGGAGATCCACAACATCTGTGCTTGCCAAAGTTAGAGCACATCTGTGGGTGTTCTGGTGATGCAGTGAATCAAGGATGGAGGACCCCTGTGCAGGGCAGTGGTATGCAACTGGTATGGCACCTGCAGTACATTGTTTTTATCACAGCATATGACTGTAGGGCTTGCCCAGCTCACACTCCTTTCACATGATGAGTCTTCCTTTGGCATCTGCCCCAGGAGCACTCCCAACCAGCTAGTCTGTCTTCAAGACACCTGTGCTGAGATCTCTGAGCTGTTTGAGACATCCCTGTAGCCACATCATTTCTGACCCAGTCTTGCAAAGAGAGGGGTGCCTAGCTCCCATACAATCACATAAACCCACATTACATTCCTCTATGTTCTAACACTGAGACCTCCTTCCACACTCAAGCTTAGGTCACAGACCCAGTACCCCTGGGCAGTGTTTGAGTCCTGGAATGTTGGAACTGAGACTATGAATTTGTCCTCTGGTCTCTGGGGGTCAAGCACTGGCTTTGATTTGGGGGTGAACTTCTTTCTGGATATGAGTAAAACACCCAGGCAGGGCAATGGAAGTTGTGCTGTGGCAACAACCAGAGATACAGTCTTGTGAGAGGTTGGCAGACAAGGAGACACATGGATGAGATGCACCTTGGTCCTGTCACAATAGCAGCCTTGCTGTCTCCTGACCCAGCAGACAGTAGGGGTTGCCACCATTTAGAGCAAGATGGAGTGCCTTGGGGGATTGGTGCCTATGGCTGCATTTTGCTGCTGCTGCACAGTACAATGAAGCCTTCTGAGCTCCATGTGGTTAAAGTTGTGCCTCTACTTGTTTCCTGGGTAGTTCCCCCTGCCACACCAAAGTTTGTGAGAAATCCTGCAGTTCGGATGTCAGAGGTCCACTATGGGAGTGTGTTGCGCCAGGGTTCCTTCACTCACCACTCACCTCTTCCTTTTGTTGGAGGTGGGAGGCAATCCTCTTGCAAGTGACTCTGAACAAGCTGCCCAGCTTTCTCCCTCTTTAACAATGGTGTCTGTGTTGGCTGTCTATCAACTTTTTGATGTTTTCCCTCAAGAGATCTGTTTGAGTCACACAATTAATAAATCAGAATTGAAAAAGTGAACATCAACTGTAATTTTTCCCCAAGTATATATAGAAGAAAAAATCTACACCAATTAGAAAGAGTTTAGCAATATCAAGGTTGACATACAAAAATTAAGGTATTTCAAAATATGTAATATATTATTATTAACTATAGTCAACATGCGGTGTAATAGCTCACATAAACCTATTTCTCTTATCTAACTGAAAGTTTGTACGCTGTGAATAACATTTCCTCTTCCTCTGTCTATATACCTCATTCCTGGTAACCACAATTCTACAAGTTCAACATTTTTAGATTCCACATATAAGTGAGATCATGCTTCAAAATTGTTCAGAGTAGACTTTAAATATTGTCACCACAGAGAAAAAATTATGTGTGGTGATGGATATGCTAATTAGATCAACTGAATTATTCTACAATATATACATGTATCACAATATTATATTTACACCATAAATAAATATATGTAATTATTACTTGTCAATTAAAATTTGAGAGTATTTCTATGTGATACCAAAGGACAAATGTGAATTAGAATATCATTTTGAAAAAATTGAAAACATGACATAGCTATAGATAAATTACACAAAATCTACTCAAGTAGATTGCTACACAATCCTAATCAAAATTTCTTCTGAATTTTGTCAAAATTAACAAATTGATTCTGTAATTTATATTAAAATTCAAAGAATTTAAAAGAATCAAAATAATTTTGAAAAAAAATTGGAGCATAAATGTCAAGTAATGAAGCCTTTGTATAAAGCTATAGAAGCAAAAGCAGTAAGTTTTCCACATATGAATAGATATATTGATAATGTGGAAAGACTAGAAAGTCCAGAAATTATCTATTATGGTCAATTTTTAATTTCATGGTATGATACCAGGAAATTCAAGGAGAATGAATAATTTGTTTTAAAAAATTGTGATGGTCCTTTTGGGTATCTATATGTAAAATATGAAACTTGACCTTTACCTTACATTGTATCAGAATTTTTAAACGGTAATTAATCACACACATAATTTTCTAAGACATAAATCTATCTGTGATTTATTCAATATGAAATTTTTGTGTGTGTGTGAAATGCCTTTTCAGTCCGTTGTACATTTTTTTACATTGGATTATCTGCCTTTATCTTTTTGTTTATAATTATTTTCAGATACTTGAAATTGGTGCTATGTTGTTTATATCTATTGCAAAGGTATTTTTTTCTCTGTATGTCATTTTATTCCTTAAATGTTTGATGAACAGATCAAACAGAACAATCATTTGGTGAACAAAACATGATCTATTTTATCAGATTTTCCTTTGGATTAAGGGATTCTTCCATCAAGTTTAAAAAATGTTTCCTTATTTCAAATTAATATATATATATTCTAATGTATTACTTAGTTCCTTAATGTAAGCTTTATATATGTATATTTATTTTATTTCGCATTGAGATATACGTTCCGCCAAGATTAGTTTTTTGTGTATACAATGTGAAATATCACTACTTGATCAACACACACTTAAGTTTTCTTGTATTGAATATTGCAGCATTTTTTGCTGTAAACACTTTTTTTATTGTTAAAATGCTAATTCTTTGTGATTTCCTGACCAGTTGGTTATTAAAGTATTTATTTGTCAATTTCTAAGCTTTGGGAATTTTCCAATTAAGTCTTCTAATTTATTTTTAATGTATTTTTCTATGTCTCACCACATGGCAATTCAAAAAACACTATTATATTGTTATTTAAAACACTCCTTTCTGCAATTATTGAAAATAATGTACTAAATATAAATGTTAGGTCATTTTTGTTAATTGGATTTTTCAATCCTTGATGTAATTTCTGCGATACACAGGTAGACTCATTGCCCACTACTGATTCAAGACCTCTTTTATTTTGAAAGCTATACTCAGATATAGTACTTATTTGTTTTGAATACTTTCTGATGAACATTGCTATTAGTATTATTTGTCTTTCCCTTGTGAGTATAATATTCTTTATGTGTTGACATTTGTGTACATTTTTCTCTTTACTTTTGGATTCAGTAATTTTGACAGAAAATGTGCAGGTATATTTTAAATTAATGATTCAAGGGATATATGTAAATATTTCACTCTGATGCTAAAGTATTAATTATTCTCAGAAATGTTTTATTGATTTATGTCTTCTTTTCTCTTTTTTATTCTTAGATGTTTTTGATATTTTTATTTACACCTTACATGACCATGTGTCTGATTTTTTTGAATATGATTTCCAGTTCTTTCTTACTTTGTTTTAAATTCTAAAATATTTTTATTCAGTTTATATTTTGGAAAATAAATTTATTTCTTAGAAATGATTGTTTCTATTTCAGTTAATTTTAATTCAAAAATTGGAAACATTCTTTACATAGTTCTGAGTTTTGAAGCTTTTTGTTTGTTTGCATATTCTAATTGTATTTTCTTGGTTAATTATCTATTTTTATTGTTTTTATTAGTCTCCTTCTTTAGTTCAATGTGTCCTTCCTTTCAGGTTATGAAGTCATATTACGAGAGGATTCCCTTTTCTTACTCAGAATAGTATTTTTTCTTAATACCTTTAGAACTTTTTATCTTGGAGTGACAGTCAAGCAGCAGGAAGAAGAGAAATAACAGCTTCTACATTTGTAGGCTGGAAAGAATGAACAGTAAAGTCTTATCACTCTCATGCATTGTTGTGTGGCATCCTCTTTCTTCTCACACTCATTCAGAAGCAAAAGACAGTCTATATTAATCCATTCTCACACTGCTATAAAGATACTACCTGAGACTGGGTAATTTATAAAGAAAGAAGGTTTAATTGACTCACAGTTTCACATGGCTGGGGAGGCCTCAGGAAACTTAGAATCATGGTGGAAAGTGAAAGGGAAACAAGGCATGACTTACATGGCAGGAGAAAAGAGCAAAAGTGAGAAGGGAGAAGCATCAGATACTTATCAAACGACCAGATCTTGTGAGAACTCACTCACTATCACAAGAACAGCAAGGGGGAAATCCCCCCACATGATCCAGTCATGTCCCAACAGGTCTATCCCTTGACACATGGGGATTACAATTCCAGATGAGATTTGGGTGAGGGCACAGCCAAACCATATCATTCCACCCCTCCCCTACCAAAATCTCATATTCTTTTTACATTTCAAACACACCATACCTTTCCAACAGTCCCCCCCAAATCTTAACTCATTCTACTATTAACTCAAAAGTTAAAGTCCGAAGTCTCATCTGAGACAAGGCAAGTCCCTTCCACCTATGAGCCTGTAAAATCAAAAGCAATTAGTTACTTCTAAGATACAATGAGGGTACAGGCATTGGGTAAACGTTCCCATTTGAAATGGGAGAAATTGGCCAAAACAAATGGGCTACAGGTCCCGTGAAAGTCCGACACCTGGTAGGGTAGTTATTAAATCTTAAAACATCAACATTATCTCCTTTGAGTCCATGTCCCACATCCAGGGCACACTGATGCAAGGGTTGGTCTCCCAAGGCCCTGGGCAGGTCTGCCTCGTGGTTCTGCAGGGTACAACCCTGTGGCTGCTTTCACAGGCTGACGTTGAGTACCTGCAGCTTTTCGAGGCACACAGGGGCAAGCTGTCGGTGGATCTACCTTTCTGTGGTCTGGAGGACAGCGGTCCCCTTCTCACAGCTCCACTAGGCAGTGCCCCAGTGGGGACTCTGTGGTGGCTGCAACTGCACATTTCCCTTCTGCACTGCCCTAGCAAAGGTTCTCCATGAGGGCTCTGCCCCTGGAGTGAACGTCTCCCTGGACATCCAGGCATTTCATACATCATCTAAAATCTAGGTGGCGGCTCCAAAATCTCAACTTTTGTCTTCTGCACACCAGCAGGTCCAACACCATATGGAAGCCACCAAGACTTGGGCTTGCACCCTCTGAAACCATGGCTCAAGCTGTACCTTAGCCCTTTTTAGCCATGACTGGAGCTGGAGTGTCTGGGAGACAGTGAACCAAGTCCTGAAGCTGCACAGAGCAATAGGGCCCTGGGCCCAGCCCACAAAGCCATTTTTCCCTCCTAGGGCTGCTGGCATCTGATGAGAGGGGCTACCATGAAGGTCTGTGACATGGCCTGGAGACATTTTCTCCATTAACATTAATTATTGACATTCAGCTCCTTGTTACTTAGGCAAATTTCAGCAGCCAGCTTGAATTCCTCCCCAGAAAATGGGTTTTTCATTTCTACCATATGGTCAGGCTGCAAATGTTCTAAACCTTTATGCTCTGCTTATTTTTTAAACATAAGTCCCAATTTCAGACCATCTCTTTGAGAATGCATATAACTGAACGTTTTCAGAATAAGCCAGGTCACATATTAAATGCTTTGCTGCTTAGAAATTTCTTCAGCCAGATACCGTAAACCATCTCTCTCAAGTTTAAAGTTCCATAGTTCTCTAGGACAGGAGCAAAACGCCACCAGTCTCTTTGCTAAAGCATAGCATGAGTGACATTTACTACATTTCCCAGTAAGTTTCTCATCTCTATCTGGGACCACCTCAGCCTGGACTTCATTGTTCATATCACTATCAGTATTTTGATCAAAACCATTCAACAAGTCTTTAGGAATTTCCTAACTTTCCCACATTTTTTCTATCTTCTTCTGAGCCCTCCAAATTGTTCCAACCTCTGCCTGTTACCCAGTTCCAAAGCAGCTTCCACATTTTCAGGTTATCTTTATAGCAGTGTCCCACTCCAAGTACCAATTCTTTTGTATTAATCAAATCTCACATTGCTGTAAATATACTACTTGAGACTGGGTAATTTATAAAGATCTGGACTCACAGTTTCCTATGGCTTGAGAGGCCTCAGGAAACTTACAGTCATGGCATAATGCAAAGAGGAAACAAGGCACATCTTACTTACATGGCAGCAGGGGAGAGAGAGCAGGGGGAAGCACCAGACGCCTATCAAACAACAAGATTTCAAAAGAACTCACTCACTATCACAAAATCAGCAAAGAGAAAATCTGATCCAATGATCGGATCACCTCCACTAGGTCCCTCTCTCAGCATGTAGGGATTGTAATTTGAGATGAGATTTGGGTGGTGAAACAGAGCCAAACCATAACACAGTCCATCCCAATATTAAAAGATTGTGAATAATTTCGATTGTGAAATGTAAGTTTTTTTCTATGAGATTAGGAAGACTGAGAAATGTTTCCTTCTCCTACTCCTCAGCATAGCAGATATCCTTTAATAGAAATACAGTTTCTCAAATGAACATTGTGTACTTTTTACCTGTCATGTCACCAAAATTTTAGTCATTTGTGTATTTTCTATCTTTGAATTCCTGGAACATTTTGATATCTGATGCTTCAGAAACCCCCATGTAAGATTCTGCCACTATCCTCTTACTTTCTGTCCTACATTCATAAAGGAGATAGCAAGAGAAGGTTTTGAATGCACTTTAAGCCTGCTTTTTTACAATATGTTTAAAAATTTAAATTTACTTTAAATTCACATTTGTTTTCTAACACTGCCATAGTGAATTTTCACAAATGTAGCAGTTTAAAAAACCTGAAAATGTATTATCTTACAGCTTTATAGATCACAAATCTGATGTGGTTTTCTTTGGCTAAAATCAGAGTTTGCAGGGCTGTATTTATTTATAAGGAGTTTTTGGAAAAAAAAAAAATCTGCTTCCTTGTATTATAAAGGTTCCAGAGCCTTTCCTCTCCTTTATTTTTAAAGCCAGCAATATTACATCACTCTCTACCAATTTCCCCAGTAGAACTGATATTTACAGTTTTTTAAAAAATAAACACAGAAATTGACCCCTCTACTTTTAGAGCTTAAAACCTGTGTTTTTCTTATCTGAGTCACTTTCTTGAAAAACTGACCCTTGGGCATTCCATATAGTATCAAGAAACTGAAACTAACCAGATCACCAAATCCAGACAACTTCTCTTCCTTATCTCTCTCTAATTTCTTTCTATCCACATGTAACTATATTTCTTCCCCACTATATGAACCTCCAAATTCAGTTAATTAGAGACACAGATTTGAGACTTAATCCCTGTCTCCCTGTTGTGTCATCCAAATAAAGATCTTCTTCCATGGCAATACTTATTGTCTCAGTGATTGGCCTTCTGTGCAGTTAGCAAAAGGACCTAGACCTAACCCCTGGTGTTTTTGTTATGCTTTTTCCATCATCAGATCTTCCTTTGAGTCTCTGCTTCTGCTCCCCTATTTCACTTTTAAGGATCCTTATAATTACATTGTGCTCACTGAAAAATCCAGGATAGTCACTCTATTTCAAGGTCAATGAATTATCAAACTAAACTCATCTATAATCTTAACACCTTTGCCATACAAATGAAGATATTCACAAAATATAGGATTTTTCATGTGGATCTTACAAGGAGGTCATTATTATTCCTACCACACTTTAATTTTGAAGTATAACTAATTTGTGTAAGTCCACAAATACACAAGAATATGCTTACATATGAATTATATAATCTTAACATTATATTATGCAATAATATTGTTTTCTACTGATAGACAATTTCAGTAAATCTCCATTTGGTTTAGATTTCTATTTTTTCACATTGACAGATTTGGTCAATTATTTTATCATGGTATAATGTAAAGGTTTTTGTGAGTTGTATCTTATATAATACTAAATCTATTTCTTTTTCTGCTTTTATTATTTTTAATTGACACAAACATTTTATGTATTTGTTAGGCACAATGTAAAATATTGATAAACATATACAATTTATGATGGTTAAATCAAAGCAATTAGCATTCCTTTCATCTAAAACATTTATTATTTATTTATGCTGGCAACATTCAAAATCTGCTTTTCTAGGAATATGAAAATATATAATTAATTACTAATTAAAGTCAATCTACAGTGCCTTAGAACACTTAAACTGATTCCTCCTATTTAATTATAATTTTGTATTCCTTCACCAAACTCTGAGTAACTATGCCCTTCCCACTATCTAGTAATCACAATTCTACTCTCTACTTCTATGAGATCAACTTATTTAGCTTCCACATATGGAAGAGATTAGCAGTGTTTGTCTTTCTGTGCATGATCTATTTTATTTAATATAATATTCTCCAAATTCATCAATGATGTCACAGTGACAGAATTTCATTTTTAATATGGCTGAATAGTATTCCAGTGTGCATATATACTACATTTTCTTTATTCATTTGTCTATTGATGGATACCTAGTTTGATTCTATATTTTGGTTATTATGAATAGTGCTTCAATAAACATGAAAGTGTAGATATCTCTTTGGCATATTGATTTTATTTCCTTTGGATATATAACCAAAGGAAGGATTGCTGGGTCATATGAGAGCTCTATTTTTAGTGTCTTAAAGAACTTTCATACTGTTCTCCATAATGGCTGTACTAATTTAGATTCCCACCAAGAGCAAATAAGGGTTTCCCTTTCTCTGCATCCTTTCCAACATTTGTTATTTTTTACTCATTGATAATAGCCACTCTAATTGTTGTGAAATAAAATCTCATTGTGTTTTGGATTTGCATTTCCCTATTGATTAATGATGTTGAGCGCTTTTCCATATATGTGTTGGATATTTGTATGTCTTTTGAGAAATATTTATTGAACTCATTTTCTCTTTAAAAAAAGCAGGTTATTTGTTTTTTGCAGTTGAGTTGTTTGACATTGTTGTATATTCTGGATATTAATCCTTTTGGATGAATAATTTGGAAATATTTTCTCCCTATCTGCTAGTTGTCTTCACTCTATTGGCTATTGACTTTGCTGTGAAAAAGCTTTTTATTTTTATTTTATTTTATTTAATTTTTGAGACGGAGTCTCACTCTGTCGCTCAGGCTGGAGTGCAATGGCACAATCTCGGCTCCCTGCAACCTCTGCCTCCCGGGTTCAAGCAATTCTCCTGCCTCAGCCTCCTGAGTAGCTGAGACTACAGGTGTGTGCCATCGCACCTAATTTTTTGTACTTTTACTGGAGACAGGTTTTCACTATGTTAGCCAGGATGGTGTCCATCTCCTGACCTTTTGATCTGCCCACCTTGGCCTCCCATAGTGCTGAGATTACAGGCATGAGCCACCATGCCCGTCTGAAAAAGCTTTTTAATTTGACATGTTATATTTTGTTGAATATTTTTGCATCTGTATTTAATGGAGAAATTGACTGATAGTTGTGTTATGGATTGTGTATGTGCATATGTGCTTTTGTGTCCTTGTCTGGTTTTAGTGTTAGAGCATTGTTGGGTTTGTATAAGTTTGGAATAAGTCCTTTCTTTTCAGTTTTCTGGAAGAATTTGAGAAGAATTGATATGAGTTCTTCTTTCGATGTTGGGTAAAATTCAGGAGCTGAGCTGATGGGTCCTGGGTTTTTCCTTGATAGGAATATTTGCATTACTGATTCAATCTTGTTACTTATAATTGATCTGTTATGGTTTCATATTTCTTCTTGGTTGAAATTCAGTGGGTGTTAGGTGCTTAGAAATTTATTCACTTCTACTAGATTTTCTAATTTGCTTGTATACAGTTATTCATAATAGACTCTAATAAGTCTTCCTATCTCTGTGAAATAATTTGTAATGTCTCTTTTTTGTTTCTGATTGGTTATTAAGGTATGTACTTTTTTCTTATTTAGTTTAGGTAATGGTTTCTTATTTTCTTTATCTTTTAAAAATAACTTTTCGTTTAATTGATAAATTGTATTGTGTTTTCAGTCTCCATTTCTTTAATTTTTGATCCAATTTTTATTATTTATTTCTTCTATTTTTTCAGATTGGTTTGTTCTTGCTTTTCTAGTTTATTGAGATATATCATTAGGTTGTTTATTTGAAATCTTTTTACTTTTTTTGATGTGGGCATTGATTGCTATAAACTTCCCTGTTCATACTGCTTTTACTGTATCTCATGGTTTTTGATACATTGATTTTCTATTTTATTTGTTTGAAGAAACTTTCAACTTCTCTTTTTAATTTCTTCTTTGACCTGTTGATCATTCAGGAATGTGATGTATAATTTTCATGAATTCATGCACTTTTAAAAGTTTCTCTTGTTATTTATTTCTGGCTTTATTCCATGGTGATCACAAAAGCCATGGTATGATTTAATTTCTCCGTTAAAATTAGTTTTGTGGCCGAACATGTGGAAAAGGTTCCATGTATTTATGAAAATGATATGTATTCTGCAGCTGTTGGATGAAAAGTTTCATGACTAGCTCTTAGGTTCATTTGCTGTAAAGTGCAGTTTAAATCTAATGTTTCTTTGTTAATTTTGTCTAGATGATGTGTCCCATCCTGAGAGTGGGAAGTTGAAGTCTCCCACTGAGCACTGGAGTCTCTCTCCCTTTATATTTAGTAATCTTTGGATTATATACCTAGGTGTTCTGCTGTTAGGTGCATATATATTTATACTTGTTAAATCATCTTGTGGTTGATATAACCCTTTTTGATTATATAAAAACCTTCATTGTCTCTTTTTACTGCCTTTTAGTTAAAGTCTATATTATCTTACATAAGTGTAACTAATTCTATTCACTCTTGGATTCTGTTTTGTGAAATAATTTTTCTATAATTTCACTCTTAATCTATATATGTGTATACAGGTTAAGTGCATTTCTTATAGACAGATGTAGTTGGGTCGTTTTATTTATCTGTTTACCCAGTCTGTATATTTTAAGTGGGACATTTAATCTGTTTACATTTAAGATTAATATTGACAAGTGAGGATTTATTTTGGTCCTTTTGCTAATTATCTTCTTATTGTCTTGTATATCTTTGGCCCTTTCTGTCTAATTTTTCATTATGGTTTGGCGGTTTTCTGCATTGATAAGGTTTTGTTCTTTTTCTCTTTGTGTATCTGCTTTACCAGTGAGTTTTATAGTTTTGTGTGTTTTTGTGATGGTGATTTTTATTTTCTCACATCCAGATGTAGGACTTCCTTGAGCATTTCTTGTAAGGCTGGTCTAGTGGGGATAAATTACCTCTGTTTTTGCTTGTCTGAGAAAGACTTTATTCTCCCTCATTTCTGAAGTATAGATGTTCTCAGTATAGTATTCATGGCTAGTATTTTTTTTCTTTCAGTGCTTTGAATATAGCTTCTCATTTTTGTCTGGCTTGAAAAGCTTATATTGATAATTCTGATGTTAGTTTAATGGGAGTTACCTTATATGTGACTTGATGCTTTTATCTTGATGTTTTTAAAGTCCGTCTTTGCCTTTGACTTTTGACAATTTGACTATAATGTTTCTTGTAGAAGGAATTTTTTGGATTGAACCTATTTAAGAACTTTTGAGCTTCCTGGATCTGAATGTTCAGAAATCCTTTTGCTTCATCAAGTCAGCTGTTGAAGCTTTCTTTCTCTTTTCATTTTATTCATTGACTTCTTTAGCTGCCATTTTCCTGTTTGCTTTTTATGATATCTATTTCCTTGTTAAATTTCTTATTCATGTTGTGAATTAGTTTTCTGATTATGATGAATTAAGTATCTGTATTTCCTTGAATTTTGTTGAGTTCCTATAAGATTGTTATTTTGAATTACTCTTTATTTTTTGAGATAGGGTCTTGCTCTTTCACACAGACTGCAGTGCAGTAGGGTGACCATGGCTCACTGAAGCCTCAACCTCCTGGGCCCAAGCAATCCTCCTCCCTGTGACTCTTAAGTAGATTGGAAAACAAATGTGAACCACCACACCCAGCTATTTTTTAAAATTTTTGTAGAGAATGGGTCTCTCTATTCTTCCTGGCTGGTTTTGAACTCCTAGACTCAAGTGATCTTCCCAACTCAGCCTCCCAAAATGCTGGGATTACAGGTGTGAGTCACCACACCTGGTCTATTTTGAGTTTTTGTTACTGGCAACTCATATTTCCTTTTCACTGTGGTATGTTACTATAGAGTTATTGTGTTGCTTTTGCAGTTTTTTTTTTTATTTTTTAAATGTTTCTTGTATTTCTGCATTGATGTCTGTTCCTCTGGTGTAACAATTGCCTTTTCCAAACTTTCTAGGGTGGCTTTTGTAGAGAATTACTTTCACCTGCTTTTGAATCTTAGGCGGCTTGTTAGGATGGGTGTGGTGACTGCTTCTGGATAGACGCAGTGACACAATCCCCATGAAGTTTCTTCAGCTGTGTGAAGTGTCAGCAATAGCTGTGGGTATGTAAGTGGCCTAGGTTGCAGAAGTTTGCAGCAGTGGGTCTAAGCTGGTATGGTCTTAAGTAGCAAGAACTTTTGAAACCTATACAATTTTCTACACAATTACGAGACTTAGCTGAAAAGAT
Source organism: Pongo abelii (assembly GCF_028885655.2). Classification (NCBI taxonomy): domain Eukaryota; kingdom Metazoa; phylum Chordata; class Mammalia; order Primates; family Hominidae; genus Pongo; species Pongo abelii. The sequence continues at coordinate 30,067,712 of NC_071989.2, forward strand.
TCCTCTTGGTGTCAGGTCTGGCATGACCTAAAAGCAGCTGCAGTGATTCCAGGTACAGGTGCCTGGAGCAGCTGTGGGACCAGGGTCCTAGGTTCAGGGTCTCACAAACCCATTGTGTCACTTGGTTCTTGGGCAGGTTTTCTTTCTGTGGTAGGGTGGATGTACATTGCACATAGAGCCAGGATCTGTGACTCTGAGAAATCTTCTTGCAACTCAGGCCCAGGGAGGCTGAGTTATAGCTGTGATCCTTGAGTGCAGGGCACAGGACTAGTCTGACTCCAGGAAAGAAGTGGTGTTCTGAAGGTTTGGGCCTGGAGTGCAGGGTATGAATGCAATTCAGGAACCAGAGCCAATGGGCTCAGTGGCAATTCAGGTTCTAAGAGTTAAGGCACATTGAGTGGTGGCTCTAGACCCTGGGATGGGGGGGTTGAGTTGTATCCCAGACTCTGTGAGGTCAGAATCATTGGAAGAAAGTACCCCAGAATAATGGAGCACAGCTTCTGCCTGGATGCTGGGGGCAGGGGAGGGATAAGAAACAGTTCAGTGATGACTCCACTCCCCACGGAGAGGGGTGACTCAGCTCAGATTCTAGATGGCTATTCCCACTTCACCGCAGCGTGGCACTAGAGTAGTTTGGGCTGTTAGACAGAGCATCTTAACTCAGCCACTGCTCTGGTTTTCTGAAATATAGGGTACTATGTCAGCTCAGCCCTGGGATGTGTGGCTACTTAGCTTAGCAAGGTACCATTTCCTCCGTGGGCAATGTTCCTTTTTGACTCATGCCCAGAAGATGTGGCTGTTCTCTGGGTGGCCCAACCACCATTTCCCTGATATGCAAGGCTCCACTTTATCTTAGGTTCTGGGGTGCATGGCCACTCTGGGCAGCCAACACAGCATTTCCTGGGAGGCAGAGAACTGGTTCAACTTAGGCACCAGTAAGGCATGCCTTTTCTGAGCATCCTAGGTACTGCTTTCCCAGGAGACAGGGTATCACTTTTGCTCAGGCACAGACTGTCATAAGCACAAGAGCTCTAGGTAGCTAAGGCACCATTCTCCTGGGATGCCTGGTGTTATTTCAGCTCCAGCACAGTTGGACAGGGTACAGCATGATGGGGAGAAGGTTTTGGAGCAGTTATGCAAAGGCCTCATATCAGGAGGTCACATCCAAGTTTAGTTCAGCTCCATAGGGGCAAAGTGTAACAGTGACTGGGAAGGGAATATGCAGTAACTCTTTCAAGGCACCACTTCTCTGGGAGAGTGTGTGCAGCTTTAGCTTGGGCTCCAAGAGTCAAGTCAGAGATATGACAAGAGAGGTAGAGTGGTTCTTCCAGAGCACCATTTCCCCAGAAGGAAATTCTAAATAAGAATTATTTAATCATAATATTATATTATGCAAAATATTGTTTTTAAATTGGTTTAAACAGATAAAATAATATGCCATAATTTTGAAAAATATATATTTCTTATAAAAATAAAGCTAATTCTAAAGGCTCAAATGGCACACCTACATAATTATAAGACTTTACTGTAGTTTTACTTAATTATTCATAATTTTCAGAGTTTCTCACTCCTCTTAAATAGGTAAACTCTTCCCTTTTTTGAATTCAGTAAGTTGAAGGTATAACATTAAGAAGAAATGTATTGATTGAGAGTAGACTTAGCCTCAAAAGTATGTAACAGTAGTAAAATATTTCATTGTATTTTAAATTTTAGCCATATAATGCTTAAATGTTTTTCTCTGTTCAGAAAAAGCTAATAGCTTGTAAAGGAAAACACTGTGCGCTTATTTTTTATTGCTTGACACGCCTTAATTTAAGGTAAGTGATAAGTCACAAACCACGTTAAAATCTAGCATCAATATTACAGTCTTTAACGAGATTACAAAGAAGAAAAGATAACTCTATTTGGCATTGATGCTGTGCTTTCAGCATGTGTTAATAAAATGTAATCTAAAAGTCAATTAATTACATGATTAACAAAAGGGTATGTTAAACACACACACACACACACACACACAGCAGAATTGTTTTCCAGGAGTAAGAAATTGGAGAAAAGAGTAGCATATATTAAGGTGAATTCAAATTGCATTATGTTCACTGTTGCCCTGAAGTCAGATTAATTACATCTGCTAATTATGTTGGCATTTTTTGAATTCTAATGAAAATACCTATGCTAATCAGATACTTTTAAAGAATTCTGAACCAAAAGGAAGTAAAAACTGACAACATACAATGCAATAAAACAAATATGAAAACTTTCTACCCTTCTGTAGTCCTTTACATTGCTATTTCTCTAAACTGTTGACTTCCCTTAAAGTAAATATTGCATATACTTACAACATGTTGTAAGTTGAAGTAGCCATAAAATATGTAGAGCATGGCAGCATATTATTGTCGAAAGCTGCATACCTACAGCCATCTAATTTTCAGCCAAGACAACAAAATTAAGCAATGGGGAAAGAGCTCCCTAGTCAATAAATGGTGTTGGAATAGCTGGCTCTTCATATGCAGAAGAATGAAACTGGATTCCTATCATTTATCATATATAAATATAACTCAAGATGGATTAAACATTTAATTGCAAGACCTCAAACTGTAAGAATCCTAGAAGAAAACCCAGGAAACACCTTTCTGGACAGTAGCCTTGGGAAAAAAATATGACAATATCTTCAAAAGCAATTGGAAAAAAACCACAATTGTGACCTAATTAAACTAAAGAGCTTCTGCACAGCAAAAGAAACTGTCAACAGAGTAAACAAGCTACAGAATAAAAGAAAATATTTGCAAACTATACATCTGACAAAGGTATAACATCCAGAATCTATAAAGAATTTCAACAATTCAACAAGCAAAAAACAAATTAACCACATTAAAAAATAGAAGACATGAACATACACTTCTCAAAAGAAGATGTACAAGCAGCCAACATACATGAAATAATGCTTTTTATTGCTAATCATCAGATAAATGCAAATATTATGTCTCTCCAGTCAGAATGGCTATCATTTAAAATTTTTTTTAAAAAATAGTAGATGATGTCAAGGCTGCAGAGAAAAGGAAATACTAAACACACTGTTGATGAGAATGTAAATTAGTTCAGCCAGTGTGGAAAGCAGTTTGGAGATTTCTCAAGTAACTTAAAACAGAACTATCATTCAACCTGATAATCCCATTACTAGGTATATACCCACCAAAAAATAAATTTTTCCACCAAAATGTCACATGCACTCATCATTCTTATGTTCATTCCAGCACTATTCACAATAGAAGGGACATGGAATCAATCTACATGCCCATCAGTGGTGGACTGAATAAAAAATGTGGTACCTATATGCTATGAAGTACTATGTAGCCATTAAAAATAACAAAATAATGTCCTGTGCAGCAATATGGATGCATTTGGAGGCCATCATCCTAAGCAAATTAACACAGGAACAGAAAGCTGAATACCAAATGTTCTCACTTATAAGTGGGGACTAAACATTGGGTATTAGTCGAAATAAAGATAGCAAAACAATAGATACTTGGGACTAATAGAAAGGGTAGGAAAAGAGGAAGGCAATGGTTTAAAAATAAACTGTTGTGTACCATGCTCACTATCTGGGTGACAGGATCATTTGTATCCCAAACCTCAGCATCATGTAATATACTCATGTGACAAGCCTTCACACATACCTCCTGAATCTGAAATAAAAGTTGAAATTATATAAAAAAATTAAAATGGTAGTACAAAGCTTAATTTAATGTGTCAACTTGGCTAGGCCATCTGAGATATATATTCAAATACCAGTCTAGATATTGCTCTGAAAGTATTTTTAGACGAGATTAACATGAAAATCAGTAATTTTTGAGTAAAGCAGATTATTTTCCAAAATATTGTAGGGCTCATCCAGTCTATTGATAATATTAAAAGACTGAGATCCCTGAAGGAAATAATTCTGCCTGCAGATTGCCTTTAGTCTTGAGACTGTAAAGTCAACTTTTCTCTAGGTCTCTTTCTTGCTAGCCTACCCTGCCAATTTTTTATACATTAAAACATATTTTTCTCAAATATTGTAGTTCTGCTATTTCCAGCAACTCACAAGGATTGTACTTCCAAGTTCTTTTAAAGCTGATCATGGTCATGAAATTCATCATCAAATGGCATTTGAGCAAAATCTTTATTCAATTAAATATGAGTGGAAGTTTAAAGGCCAATGCACAACTCACTCAGGCATTGTGAACTATGTGTGCAGACGGACCACAACTCACCCTTGGTTTCTGGGTGTCTGCGTCTATTATTGACTTACACTGGATATGTAAAATGAGTAAGAAAAACTTTTTGTGTTACCCACTGGGATTTTTGGTTTGTGTATTACTTTAGCATATTATCTCATTTTGAATGCTATAGTTTATGACACTAGTATAACTACTGAAGTTAAAATGTTCTCCTTATTTCAGAGGATAGAAGGATCTTACAGTGACAGACATCCATTAGTAAGAATTAATTTCTAGAGATAAAGTGAATACAGTAACCAAAGTGTCAGTAGAGTCAGCACGGTCAAAATAGTCTAACATGGGAAATGTTTGGTGGCTCTTAGTTGATCATGGAGTCTCTAGAACCAAAAGTTATGAATGCCAATTAAGTTTCGATTTGGCTTATATGATCTCAAATCTTCAGGTTTACAAAACATATCTTGAGCCACCACAATACTTCTATGATCCTAAGCCAACTCCAAGGTCTATGTAAATCAAAGCGCCTAAAGTCAATTGAGAAAATTACAGTTTTGACATTCCTGAAGAAAAAACACACAATAATACTATACTACAAATATATACTGATATTATTTGTCTTAGTCATCACCAGTGGAATCTTGGCATTATCAACATCACTGGATATGGAAAAAAAACACTAATACTTTCAGGAAATAGTAGACCTGAATCTAAGCTATTATAAATTCTCATGAACAAAAGACATTTTTTAATTTACAAGTAAGTATGAAAAATTATGGGAGTTGTTAAGAAATAATTACAATTTTGACCTATGTTTCAAAGTAAACTACATATACCCTCATTTTAATTTCTTAGGATTTTATAAAATTTAAACATATGTGTGTGTGTATATATATATATATATATATAATTTAGGAATGTATTAATATTTTGGAAGAATAATCAAGGGGAAACCCCAACAGTCTGTTCACTATAACAAAGATAAAAACAAATCAAAACAAACACCACCATCACCATCACACACACAACACACACCCCTCAAATATATTATTCTTGGTAGAACTGCAGAGATTTGTCCCTATTAAATCCTTGAAAGACATAAAAGCAATGGTTGCTAACACATCCTCATTTAATTATCTACTTCAATTGGCTCAATAGACAGATGGGTCTTGGAGAATGACAGTAAATAATCATCAGTTTAATTGGGTGGTGAATCTTGTTACAGCTGCTGTCCAGATGTGGTCTCCCTACTGGAGAAAATTAATAAGGCTGCTTGTATCTTGCATATCTATTGATGAGATCAGATGTTTCCTTTCGTCATAAAAATTACTAACGAGAGAAGGAAATGGTTTTGTAAGGCAGTACCAAAAGTACATATTTTACTCTACTCTTTTTTTTTTTTTTGGTTCCAAGGTGGCCGAATAGAAACAGCTCCAGTTTACTCTACTCTTAGAGAATGCACCACCACTTCATTTCTGTTTCAAAACTGAGTTTCCAGGAAACAAAACCTCTCACCATCTCGGATAACTATCATCTCTTCAAAATTTTGATGACATCATCACTGTACAACCTGGAGAGCAATTGTCTAGCTCTTCTATGTTTGTAAGGCTATGGCGAAAACAAGTGTCACAAAAGACAGAGATGCTTCTCTGAATAAATAGTCCACTAGATCTTTAAAGTTTCTTGTGCATCCAGTGGTCAAGACAAGTTGAAATATTACTTTTTAATTGAGGAATAGAATGGTATACTTTATCTGTTCTGGCAATGATAACACTAAGCTTTAGTGGGACAATTACGTTTTGAAGAAAAATATATCCTATTTAGATGTACTACTTTTACCCGTTTGTTGAGTATGGGAAAGACATTTCCAGCTCTGAATGCATTCAGAGGATGAGAATAAATTCTGGCTTTTCCCACAGTGGTGAAAGCATTTGACTATATGGACCTAAAGGTTATGGATACACAATAGCCATTTGTTTATGAAAAATTACACATGGCGTTGAACCTGTGACAAGCCATACAATTGTAAATAAAGACTTGTCGTTTTAGGTCAATACATCATCTTTTTTTGGGTTTTAGCACCTGGTTTTCTATGGGTAAACAATGTGAAACCTAAGGAAACATGAAATTCAGTGTATCAATTTCAAACTTACCCTGAGCCACCCAGTAATTAAATTAAGTAAATTTAGTTATAATGCAAATTAAAAGCGTGCAAAAATGGCTGAGCCCAGGCATCTGAAGATGTATGTATGCTGCATAAGCTGACTTTTTATTTCCTACTGTGACTTCTGGTAAACATTTTCCACAATAGGAATTATTTTATACTAGTTGACTAATGAAGGCAAAACAACAATTCAAGTGTGATAAACAAAAAAGCTTCACTTAATTTGTTCCAATTAGCCAGAAATGTTCTGCTACCAATTTATAACCCAGCTTGTTAAAATCTTCAGAGGGCATCAAAGATGTCAAAAACTTTCAGTGGACTTATCTTTAAGCAGTATATCTTATTGTACTCAGCTTGAAATATAAGGTTACCAGATTAAAACAGCAAATACATTCAAAGCAGTGACTGAAGATTTAATTTACTGATGGATTGTTGAGTTTAAAGGTTGAGGAAATCTCAGAATATTTATTTATCTCCAAGAGCCCAGTTTCACTTCCATTGCTATTTCCAAACTACAGATAATAGCCACTATATTATTCAATAATATCAAGAGCACTCTTAACTTTTCTATAATTATATATTTATTAATATATGTATATGTTTATTATGGTAGATATTAAATATATGTTCATTTATTTAGGTATATATTTATTAAGTTAAATATAATATATTATTAAGTATTTATAGATGTGTCCTTTATATGTTTATATAAATATCTGCTTATACATTTTTGTTCCTTGATAATGGTAGAGGATAAATGAAAAACTTTTATGGACTAACCCCACTCTAAATTTTTGGTCTCCTTATCTCCATCCCTCTATCTTTTTAAATATCTTTTTTTAGAACAACCCAAAGAAGTTCAGAAATTTCAGCTTTATTTTGTTATATTGCCTTAAGGTCTATGTTTACATCAACTAACTAAACAAATTTAGTCTTTTCCAGGCACTTGAAATAACACATGGAAACCAGAAATGCCCTTTATTTTACCCTAACACACATTGCTATAATTATTCCACAAGCTTATTATTTAATATGTACATTATAGAAGAGGTATAATTTGAAATAAATTATGCTAATGACTATGTCATAAATTTAGGCAAATCATCAGCAATTTAAATCCTGGGGACATAGGAAAATGGAAACAATAATTATAAGACAAGTTTAAACATTTGAAAACAGCAAGTAGTACAATAAAACAATAAGCAGCAGAAATTAACTATGAAATTATCAATAAAATTGGAACTGGAATTAAAAAATGGGAGGAACTAAAAAAAGTAAATCACAAAATCTCAATTTCATGAATAAAAAGTTTATTCCTTCTTATTTTACTGACATCAAAAACATTAGAAATGACCCTTTTATAATCATTATCAATAAGTTTAAACCAGTCAATTAAATAAAATTAAATAAAGTGGACAAATCCATAAAAAAGATAAAGCACAACACAGACACACACACAAATGCACACTCTTGCTATAAATATTTGTACACCTGATTATGTTTTCAAGATTCTTTTTTCACTTGACTATTTTATGTCTCTCTATATATTGCAGTATTCCCACATTTTAAAATTTTCATGGCTTATGGAATAATTTGCATGGTGTCTACTTTCTGCTATTTCAATGTCATCTGAGGAATATTTATATAGGTCATGAATGATACCCTAGTAAGTTTTTAATGTAGGTAATCTATTTTTGAAGAAATATATACAAAAAGAGTTTTCTAAATATTAGAAATAATTTTTTTTTCTTTTTTCAGATAACTTAGGAATCCTAGATAATAATGAGAAAATAAAGGTATTTTCCAATTCATTGCAATTTAAGTCCTATCTTGAGTTTGGGAAGGCCACAAATCTGGAAAAATAATTTAAACAGTAGAATAAGTAACTTAGAAATATTTATTTGATTATAACTCAAAGAATAAAAGGAATATTCATGAGTTTACATTAATAAAACTATGTTCCTGAGTAAATAAGTAGATGAGAATGTATATTTATTAAAATAATTTTAAGTAGCAAATGTTAAAAAAAATTTGGAAAATGGCACATTATCAAAACAACACAGTAATAATTGCTGCAGGTTCTCTGATGAATTACTAAAGTTAATGATATTACTGTGTTGGTTTAACATATGTCCTCAAATTATATGATACTCCCTCAATGAAGAGTTATAGCTTAATTCCCCCTCCTTCAGTATAGATTGGTCTTAGTGACTAACTTCCAAATAATAGAGTATGGGAAGAGAAACATAGTAACATTAAAGTGAAGAAAACTGACAGATATTGCCTTAAATAGGTAATCGAAGTTAATGTAACCAGCAATAAGTTGTGTCAATACCACACACCTGATGATAATAATTCAATCAGAAGAATACTTTACCTGGATATTTCTTCCTAAGAATCCATACCCTCAGTCTATTCACGTGAAAACATTAGAAAAATCCACACTGAAGAACAGTCTACAAATTTCTTCATCAGTACTCTTCAAAATGCCAGTTATGAAAGACAAGAACAGATGCAGAAATTGCCAGAAATAGAGTACATTATAGATTTGATCCTGGGACAGAAAAAAATCATTGGTGAGGAAACCAGAGAAATCCTAAATGAAGTTTCTAATTTTTTTCATAGATTGTCCCAATGTTAATTTCTTAGGAAAAGTGTAAGTTAATACTCAATATTATCCTCGCAACATTTTTGTAAATCAAAAATATTTCAAAAAATAAAAACTAAGTGAAAAAATACATGAATTTTTTAAAATACAGAATTCATTCAGAAAATACACTTGGCCAAGATTTATGAAAGCCCTGCCAAAACAGTGAAGGGATACCCTCTTTTTCATGTTATCAGAATCAAATCTCCCATCTCCCATGTTGTAACCCAAGTTATCCATTTGGTCTTCTCTCTCATGAGGGTTAGCCTTTATGTTAGGAAGTATGCTGCTGATAAAGATGTACCCAAGACTGGGTAATTTATACAGTAAAAAGGGTTTAAGGGACTACAATTCTGCATGGCTGGGAAGACCTCAAAATCATGGTAGAAGGCAAGGAGCAGCAAGTCACGTCTCACATGGATGGTGGCAGGCAAACAGAAGAGAACTTGTTCAGGGAAATTCCCATTTTTAAAACCATCAGGTCTGGTGAGACTCATTCACTTTCATGGGAGCAGCAGAGAAAAGACCCACCCCATAATTCAATCACCTCCCACTGGTTTCCTCCCACGACATGTGGGAATTGTGGGAGTTGCAATTTAAGATGAGATTTGGGTGGAGACACAGCCAAACCATATCAGTAAGTGTTCAAGTTAATAATGTTATCATCTGAGTTATATTTGTGTCAACATTCCATTTATTACACAAGTAATAGAAAGAAGACAGTAAGTTCTGCTATCACACACTGTTTCTGAGAATAAGATTTTATTCAAATGTAATGGATATACTAGGGAACAACTGGAGCATAAAATGAATATCATGTTTACTTATCGCAATTCAAGAGATACCCTAGGTGAAAATAGAAACCTTCATCTACGTGAATCATAGGACTATACAACAAGCACACATATACATCAAACATATACTATTTACCATAGCAGTGTGTGTCATGAGCCACCCACTTCTGTTGTTACAACTGTCTATCCAATTTCAGATAAACTTCCTCCTACCACCCCAAAATAACTCACCCATTTTAATTCTTCCACTTTCCACTTCCACAAGCCAATTTCAAGTATTTTTTTAGGTCTATAGTTATATTTATTGTGTTTTTATGTATTTCTTAACTATTTAATATGTGTGGAACTATTCTGCTATTTTTATTATGTTACAAAAATCTGCTTTCTTAAATGTATCACTGACAAAGTTGTTGAGTATTGTGCCCTTAAATACCATTTTCCCAAAACCTCATGGTTTTATGACATGATTTTTGATAGCACATTGATTTCTATACACATGGATTTTGCATTATAGAAAAACTGACTGAATTGCTATTAATATATAAAATGAAGTGGGATAGAAAGTGAGTAAAGAAGAGAGAGGATGAAACAGAACACAAGAGAGAAGAGGGAAAGAGAGGAGAGTAACTTAGAAAGAAACCTCCAGGCTCTCTGGTGGGGAATTTAGTGTGCATTAGGGTTTAGAGATGAAGAAAATAACTTAAGGATTGAGGGATACATCCTCCATAGGAAGAGAGTAGTGTGGATGCATCTGTGTTGGGATAAACAGTATGATTCATATGTGGGAGTGGAAATGAGTACTGTAGAAAGATGAGCCCCTGGTTAGCTTTGCTCTATCCACAGAGTATTACATTCATCTAAAGTGTAATTATTAAGCTGTGCTAAGATTTTAAATTTAGATCTCAGTTTATCTGTTGAATATAAGCTTTTTGAAGTAATAAGATTTAATTAAATGTGTATATTCAATGGATAATCTCAGTGCCTTTTTAAGATCGTGTCTGATGCATAGGATATCAATAGATGTATATTAAGCAAATGAATAAAATGGCATAGGAAAACAATGTTGAAGGTCTTTGAAATGTAAGTTTTGGAAGTCATCAAGGTAACATTAAATGTTTAGCTCAATCATCTACAATGACTGATCAACTGACATATATTAAAATTTTCTAATGTGGCCCACAGTGTTCAACAAGACAAGGTTAAAAAGAGTAGGAAAACAAGATTTCTTCTAGAGTAGCAGAGAAGAAAACATGCAATTAGGGAAGTTGGATAAACTCCCAAATGGGCTTTGATTCATGTATCTACTTGGTACATCAGGACACTGTTATGGGTTGAATTGCGTTCCTCTCAAATTCATATGCATAAAATCTTAACTCCCATATCTCAGAAGATGACCTCATTTTCAGATAGAAACTTTACAGACATAATCAAGTTAAATGAGGTTATTAGGGTGGCCCCTAATCCAATATGACTTGTGTTCATATAAGAAGGAAAAACTTGGACAGACATATTCTGAGAGAAGAGTCAGTGAAAAGACATAGGGAGAAGTCAGCCGTCTACAAGCCAAGGAGAGAGGCCCAGACCAAACCTTTCTCTCATAGTCCTCAGAAGAAACCAATTCGGCCCATACCTTAATTTTGAACTACTAGTCTCTAGAATTGTGTGAAAATAAATTTTAGTTGTTTAAGCCTCAGAATTTATACTCCTTCATTATGGCAGACCTAGAAAACCAGTGCAAACACTCTGCCAGATACTATATATTTTTTCCAAAGTTCCATTCCAACCCTCTCTAGTTCTTAACAGTTTTACACAGAGGTAGGAACCTACAAGTTATATTTTGGAGACATCTTTAACAGCTGATTTCTACTTAGTTGCTGTGACTAGGAGTCCCTTATGGAAATTTAGAAGGGAAGATAAAAGAAAATGCGTAATTTCTTGCTCTGACTGTGATAGAAACATCAACAGCAGATTTTGGCATCTCCAGGGATCTGTGGGCTCCAATAGCCTTATCAGCAGTGGCAACAAGAAACGCTCCAGCCACAAAGCTGCAAGTGAAGGCTTGTGGGCTAGGGTGATCGCAGCTTCTACATATCTGTGAAATATCTTTTCTCTCTTTTGCAACTTCAGGGCTTCCAAATAGTTTGTTGACCAAATCCTTCTATTCTTAAAATGTCCTGAGGGATTTCAGCTCTCCTGCTTATACATTGACCAGTGCAGAATAGCCTCCTTCTGTAGTGAATAGAACAGAGACAAACACAAGCAAAGAAGCATCTTCAAGAAGCAAAATTGGCACACAGGCAAGAAGGTATACAAGGTTACAATTGGTTGTAGCAACAGAATATAATAAATTCATTTTCTTTTCTTTTTTTTTTTTTTTTTAAGAAGGAGTTTCGCTCTTGTCACCCAGACTGGAGTGCAATAGCACAATCTCAGCTGATTGCAACCTCCGCTTCCCGGGTTCAGGCAATTCTCCTGGGATTTTTGGTTTGTGTCCTCATGTCCCTTTCCCCTTAACTTGTTTTCATCACTCTTCTTCAAGCTTGAACTTCCATTTTATTTTATTTTATTTTATTTTTTTAGACGGAGTATGGCTCTGTCGCTCAGGCTGGAGTACAGTGGCTTAATCTCAGCTCACTGCAACCTCAGCCTCCTGGGTTGAAGCAATTCTCCTGCCTCAGCCTCCAGAATAGCTAGGATTACAGGCATGTGCCACCAGTCCTGGCTAATTTTTTTTTTTCTTTTTCTTTTTTTTAGTAGAGACTGAGTTTCACCATGTTTGCCAGGCTGGTCTCCAACTCCTGACTCCAGGTCATCCACCCACCTCAGCCTCCGAAAGCGCTGGGATTACAGGCATGAGCCACTACACCTGGCCAATAAATTCATTTTCAATAGCCGCCCATGTTTAATAAAATGTGTTTAATAGTGAGGTTGGTAAAACAGGAGTAAGCCACATCGGAAAGGACAGCGTAAATAGATCAAGCATTCTGATATTTCAGTAAGTAGTTTGTATTATTTTTTCATATTTTTCAACCCTTTTACTGTTACAAAATCTCAGTGAGGAAGGTCAGACAGGTATTATTATCTCCATATTACAAATGAGCAAATAATAAATCAGTTGAATTTAACCAGTTATACTGCTAATTCAGTATTTGTGATTAACTGTTGTTCTTCATTTTTTGCAATTAAAAAATTAACAATTATTTGTGCTTTTAGTAGTAGTTGTCACTTCTCTTTGTCTTATATTGACTTGGTTCTGAATATAATTTCCTATACAAATTACCTATCAACCTTTAATCCAATTAATTTTCCCAATAATAGGCTTTAAATGAAATTACAGTTTATTTTCATAACCATTTGCATAAATATTTCAAAGAATCATTTTAATGCTCTAATAATTTACATTTGTGAAGATATATTTTAACATAACATAAACCATATAAACATTTTATTCCTGAAGTGCAGTGCCATGTTTTGATGATATATCCAGTATGTAAATCAAATAATGTTCCAATCAGGCAAAGAAGTAGAAAAAAATAGTTGAAACATGTTAATCTTCAATTTCGTTTGTATTTTTTCTTGAATGTTTTTAAGCCTTAAATTTACACAGACATTGTACAGTAAATTCAAGTGTAAAATGTCTTAGTATTAATAAATTATATATGTAAAAAATGAGAAATTTCTTTTATGCCTGTAATTTATTTGTAGATATTAGTCTTTTCCATAAATAGGTCCATTATAAATTGATTTATAGTAGCTCTCAAGAAATGCTGTGGAAGCTAAAAGTTGTTCTGTGTTACAAACTTTAATTCACCATTGGTGACTGTACTTTAGGAAGACATAGATAGTTTGAAAAGGACATCCTTGAAAATCAGAGACCATGAAATATATACGTGGTCATCACTCAATCTCATAACAATCACAGGGCATACAAAATGTGTAAGAATGAGCAGGAGTTACGTTTCTATAATTATAGGTATGCCTGTAAAAGTAACCTATCCCACATTATATGTCCCTTTTAGAAATAATATGTGTACCTGGAAACATTTGATTTCCTGGGGAGAAGTTAAACTGATAGAAAATGTAATAAGAATACCAGACTTATGGTCATAGTTTAAGAGGACATATAATTGATTAATAAAAATCGGCATTGTGAAATGATACTAGCCATAGCAATAAATATTCTAAAACTAACTTATATGTATAAACAGTTTTTTTATTTCTGAATACTAAGAATTAGGAAAGAAAATTTGGGATTTCAGTGGGTGATGAAACTTTCTCCATTGAGAGGAAATACTGAATTTATATTCTGGATGAGTCACTAATTGGGTAAACTCAATTGAGCCATTTTAACTCTGTAAACTAAAGTTCTTATTTATAAAATACAGGATATAATAGAACCTCATGAACATTTGTATTCATTAAATGAAATCCTCTATTAACATATTTAGATTTAGATTTAGCAAGTGCTTAATAAATATTTGCTATTAGCTTATTTTCAAAATACCTTTATATCTATTTATAAAGAGAGTTACATATGGTGAAAATTGCTTGAAGGAGAAAGCACAGTGATGCTGGAAATGATAAAATACCAATTTTAGCATGCTTCATTAGATTTAGTTTATTTTGTCCCCAAAGTCAGCCTTAAAAAATTAGAAATTCTGACCTCAATTATTAACTTTTCTCTACAAATTTAAATGCGTTTTCACTTATCACAATTTGGAAATGTTATTAACTATTTTACAATAAAATCAGAGGAAAAGGCTGTATATAAATTTAAAGAGTGATTAGAATATATACAATTTAAGTTTTATTATTCTATTTCTTTTTTTTCTCTGTATTATACTTTAAGTTCTGAGATACTTGTGCAGAATATGCAGGTTTGTTACATAGGTATACACGTGCCATGGTGGTTTGCTACACCCATCAACCCATCATCTACATTAGGTATTTCTCCTAATGCTATCCTTCTCCTAGCCCCCCACCCACCAACAGGTCCCGGTGTGTGACATTCCCCTCCCTGTGTCCATGTGTTCTCATTGTTCAACTCCCACTTATGAGTGAGAACATGGGGTGTTTGGTTTTCTGGTCTAATACTAATTGTATTTTTCTTCTTTACTTTCTGTTCTGTTTGACACCAAAATTAACTAAGTGTAATTAATTTGGAAGTAAATTTCATATTCTATTAGAAGATGATAGGTTTGTAGACAAACACTGAGCTGCGTAAGGCAGATTAGAGTGGTCTGAGGCGACAGGAGGGGATGTTAAAATTTTCAATAAGGAAGTGAGGCTAGGTCTCGATGAGAAGACACTACTCTTAAATATTATTTTAGTAGAGGTATGTGGTTAGAGTGTGTACCAAACGGATTTCTCGTAGAGGAACATTATAGCAGAAGAGAAAATCCAGTACAGAGAACTCGATGCAGAATTGTGCCTGAACTATCTGGGAAATATCAACAAGTTCAGTTTGACAGAACAAGCAGTAGACCAAAAGGAAGTAAAGTAAGATAGATCACTGGGAGCTAGAGAAGAGAGTGGGTGCAAGTCAGGCAGAGCCTCTGGTCTCTTACTGCCAGGATACAGCATATTGTTACCGTTAAAGCCCAGATGCTGGAAAAAGACTGCCTGGATTCAAATCTTATGCTGCCACCCTTAGCCAGGTAATCTGGATCAATAAACTCATCTTCTTTGTCCTTTAGATACTCTATTTGTAAAACTGTGATAATAATACTGCCAACACCACAGAAATTTTTGTAAGTATTATTTTGCAGAGTTAAATGGGAAGCTGTGGATTTTAAGCAGAGTAATGATATCATCTGACTTATGTTAAAAGTTTACTATGACTAGAGTGAGGAAAGCATGAAAAAGCAAAACCAAGAAGAGCACTGAAGAGAGATATTATGATAATTCAGGTGAGATAGAATGAGTGTCTTGTTCTGTAGTGGAAGTGTTGGGAAATTTTAGATTTTACACACATGTTGAAGAAATACAAACAAAAGGTCATGACAGATTGGCTATGGACTGTGAGAGAAAGCCAAGAGTTAAAGATAACTGCAAGGTTTTTCAACTGATCAATAGAAACGGGGATCAGTTGAAATGGGGGAAGACTAGGAGATGGGAAAATGAGGACTAAAGAAAACCAGTGATTTTCGAAGGTGGAAAATTTGAGATTTTTACCAAATAGTCATTGAAGAGCTGAAAATAGCTATTAAATGGTAAGTTAGAAATGTGTGACTGGTGTTTAGAAGGTAAAATACTGCTTGCAATACAAATTTAAAAATGTCCACATAGAGATGATATTTAATACCATAAAATTACATGAGTTCACCAAAATAGTAAATGTAGATGCACACACACATGCACACACAAACATACACTTTATATATAGTTTGAGTATCCCTTATCCTAAATACTTGGGACCAGAAGTGTTTTAAATTTTGATATTTTTTTTTCAGACTTTGGAACACTTACGATATTCAATATCCATAATTCAAAAATCTGAAATCCAAAATGCTCCAATGAGCATTATATCAGTTCCCAAAGAGTTTTGGATTTTGGAGCATTTTGAATTTTAGAATTTTGGATTACGGATATCCAACACACACACACACACACACACACAAACACACACACATATTTATGTATGCATAAAATTTGTATATGTGTGTATTTGTACAATCATGCATACTTGTGTGCATATTTACTTGAATATAATTGAATTAACATGTTTTACAGTATATATCACCTGCAAGAAGAAAGTGGACACTCTAGTGTTTTAAGAATCAGGCAATGTCTTCAAACACACAAATTTCTTCTAAGGCAACCTGTCATGAGGTACGTTATCTGGCAAATGGTAGATACTTGTATAATAGAGAAAGCCGGCATCTATTTCTGAATCACGGCTTATGGCAAGAAAGGACAAATTGAACAAGAAGTCAATAGAGCAAAGCTGAACACAAAATCTCTCCTTCTGTGAAACATTGACCTGCCATGGGTGTCACATTCAGATTCTTGAGTAGCTTCAAAGTGTCACTCTGAACCAGCTGCACCATCAACTGGAAAGACTGCCTCACAAATCAACCATACCACTAACAGTGCATTTCTAAAGAGATGCATGAAGGTAGGAAAAGCCACGATCTATTTTTTTGGTTTATTTCAAATAATTTGCTTGGGGGCATACTGGGACTACCATGTTAAACAAAAAGATATAATGTAATACACTTTGGAAGATATCCACTTGGAAGACAGATGAGAAGATAGAGCAAAATCATGAAGAGTTTATTTTAATGATTGAGAAAATTTACCTAGTGCAGCAAACCAACAACCAATGCGAGTGTAGGTCTCAAGGACTTACTAGCACATGAACAAATATGATAGCACTGAAAACTGTGAGATTTTCAAGAAGGATATTGAAAAAGCAAAGACACACGCAGGCACACACACACACATACGAATACACACACTGCTGTTGGTCTTTGAAAGTCATTTTTCTTGATGAACATGTATCACTATTAAGAAACACAAATACACAGTTATCTCTTTATAATACTACTTATAATGTGTAGTGAACTAGAGTAATATAATTACATTTATTTATTTATTTATTTATTTCAAAAAAGAAAAACTAAATGTTCTGGATAAATTATAACTTAAACAAATTATACTGTACTTTACAAAAAATGTTGGGGCATCGTAGATGCCAGAAGTGAAGAATATTCTGAGAACTAGACAGAGAGGTAAATAAGTTAATAAAGCAGTACCATGTGAAGTTTTTGAAATAGTAATGGTTAGAGTAGTGGGCTTTCATGCCTACAAAAATCCTAAGAATTGGTACCAGCAAAGACCTCTAGTATTAGTGATGAAAGATCTAATTGAATCTTTCACCAGATAAAATGAAATTTACCTGGCCACGTGTGTGGGAAAAAGTTCTCAATAGAAAGCAAAAGAATAGCCCTGCAACTTTGACGTGTTTGAACACAGACTTACACTGTCCTCACATTGTGGGGATACCGCAAGCTGAGAAGCTGGCAATTAAAAAATGATCCTGGTGTGGTGAAAATACTCGAGGGGTCTACGAATCAAATGAAAAATTTCTCTGGAGGAACGTATTAGTTCATGTAGGATTTACAAAGGGGAAAATCAAAAGATGCCATATTAAGATGAGCTCATAAGCTCAAAATAAAAAATTATAACATTCATAGTAAGTGAAAGTCAACAGTCAAATGTAGCAGGAGACCTCAAGCTATTGGCCTTAAACTCAAAGTCATTGACAAGAGCATAACATTTTAGAATGATAAAAAAGAAAAAATTAACACAGGCACACTTGCACATAGCCTAAGTCTTGTTAAAAGGATTAAAGAGATAACAGAGTGTCTTTTCATGAAATACAATAAACTTGAGAAGATAGTATCTTAATTTTTCAGTGGAAAAGCCAAGATTGGAGTTAATATACTCCTGTACATTTTCCAGAAACCATAGTAATTGGTGACAGTAAACTTTGAAAGGTGAAGGAAGGTAACCTTAAAACCAGGAGGGCTAGTTAAAGGCCTAATTTAGAATAAATTCTACCTTAGTCTTTCTCTGTACTCCACGCATGCAGGAGATTGCAATTTCTCTACTTAAAAGAAGATAAGAATACTATTCAGTCATAAAAAGGAATGAAATAATAGCATTTGCAGCAACCTGGATGGAACTGAAGACCATTATTTTAAGTGAAGTAATTCAGGAATGGAAAACTAAACATCGTATGTTCTCATTGTAAGTGGGAGCTAAACTATGACAATGAGAACCTATAAAAATATTTATTGTCAAACAAATATGCAAAATAAATTTTCTTGGTAAATTAAATTAAAAAAAAAAGAATCATACAACGGATTCTAGGGACTTGGAAGAAAGGGTGGGAAGAGGGTGAGGGATAAAAGACTACAAATTGGGTACAGTGTATGCTGCTCAAGTGAGGCGTGCAACAAAATCTCACAAATCACCACTAAAGAACTTACTCATGTAACCGAACACTGCCTTTAAAGAAGATAGGATTATACTCTAGAGAGCATCAAACAAAAATTACCTGGCCTGAGATGAAAACCTGCATGTTGGGAGAACATCCTGTTCACGGGGAGATTAAGGGCTAGCCAAATATTTCTATTTGATGTTCTAATTGTTAACACTTTATTTAAATGAGTGATGAGAAATGGGCATTATCTTCTCTAAAATGCATGACAAACCCAAGACCAAATTAAAAAAAAAGAAAAATATTATCAGTAGTGATTTTCACAATGATAAGTGACAGAAAGATCGTCATCATTCTACAGTAAAGAACACAATGGGCAAGTATCCCCACATGCATTTACTTGAACTTCTTTTAGCATCCCTGTCTTGTATATGAGAGAATAGATCAAGAGCACCAGGAAAGTAACTACTGCAAAAACAGAAACTAAAGCAATTTGAAAAAAGGAAGCAACTTGATATAATTAATTTATTCATGTAAAAGAAATGTTACTGTATAGACTTAAAGAACACTGCATCTGTTAAAAAGAATCAGATGAGTTCATGTCCATTGTAGGGACATGGATGAAGCTGGAAACCATCATTCTCAGCAAACTATCCAAGGACAAAAAAAAAAAACAAAACACCACATGTTCTCACTCATAGGTGGGAATTGAACAATGAGAACACTTGGACACAGGAAGGGGAACATCACACACCAGGGCCTGTTGTGGGGTGAGGGGAGGGGGGAGGGATAGCATTAGGAGATATACCTAAAAATGACGAGTTAATGGGTGCAGCACACCAACATGGCACATGTATACATATGTAACAAACCTGCACGTTGTGCATATGTACCCTAGAACTTAAAGTAAAATAAAAAAAAAATAAAAGAATCAGATATAATATATATTTCACATATTTTCTCACACAACATTTAATGGAAAAGGTGAAGGCAGATAGGCTTGTCTTGCTGCTGAGCTCAAGGGGAAAGCATTCATTTTTTTAATCATAAGTACAGTCTTAGATGCCCTTAAGTGCCCTCTGTTAGGTTAAGGAAGCTCCTTTCCTGTGGAAGTTACACAACGTAGGTATTAATATAGCCACTCTGGGCCACTTTAGCTTAGTGTTTACATAGTATGTCGTTTTCCAATATATTAGTTTCAGCTTGAGTATATCTATGTATTTAAAATGTGTTTCTTGTAAGAAATGTATAATACGGCCTTACTTGTTCATTATGTCTGGCGTCTTTGCCTTTTAATTGAAAAGCCTAATTCAGACTTATACAATTAATAATTCATATGTCTGATTTAAGTCATCTTGCCATTTGGATTTCATTTATCTGATTTTTTAAAATTTTTTTCTTTCTTTGTCTTCCCTGTTTTTTTTGTTGTGAATATACCATATATTGACTTATTACCTATATATGTTTCTTTTCGTTATGCTATGCATTTTAATATGCAAATATTATTCTATTTCATAATAATTTTAGGAACCTTATATGAGTAAAATACCTTTATTTTCTTCCAAGTTTTGTGTACTTGTTGCTTTACTTTCTTTTACAATATAAACTATTTTATTTAGTTTAGAATAATATTAAGCCATTAATAATTTTACAACTCTACATATGAAAGAATACTACAAAATTGTGTTTTTATATTTTTCTAGGTATATTCTTTTTCTGGAGCTGTTAGTTACATAGTGTACATCTGGCTGTTAGTTTTTCCCTTCATCTTGAGGAACATTTTTACTATTTTTTGTGGTAAATTTACTGGATGAAATACTTTCAGGTTTTGACTGGAAATATTTTTGAAACCTGCTGAAATTTAAAACAGTACGTTTTCTAAATATAAAATTGTAGGTTAAAATTCTGATTTATTTTCTTTCTGCCATTTTGAAATTCTGTTTTCTTCTCATCTTTATTTTTTTCATGATCAGAAGTCAGTAGTCATTTATTTTGTTATTCTACTACAAAAAGACACATGCACATGTAGTGAGTACTCTTTTATTGCCCCTTGAGATTTTCTCTTTTTCTTTGGTTTAAATCACTTAATTTTTAATATACAAATAGATGTACTATCTGTATATCATTTCCTTGGGGTTTTGCTAAACTTCGTGTATGTATAATTAATAGATTTCATCTACTGGGAATATTCTCATTCCTTATATCTTCAAATAATTGTCTTATTCATTTTTTATATATTCTTCTGGGACTCTAGTTACATAGAGGTTAGACAATTTGATATTATAGCACATATAGAGACACTTCTTATTTTATTTTATTTTATTTTTCAACTTTCATTTTAGAATTGCAGTACACGTGCAAGTTTTTACAAATGTATATTGTGTGATGCTGAAATTTGGAGTACAAATAAATCCATCACCCAGGTAGTGAGCATAGTACTCAAAAAAATATGTAGTTTTTAAGCCCTTTCCTCCATCTCTTACTCATCTAAGAGTCCTCAGTGGATTATTGTTCCCATCTTTATGTCCATGTGTACCCAATGTTTAGCTTCCACTCATAAGTGAGAACACTAAGTATTTAAGGTTTTCTGTTCTTATGTTAATTTGATTAAAATAATGGCATCCAACTACATCCATATTGCTGCAAAGGGCATAATTTCATTCTTTTTAATGGCTGAGTATTATTCCATGTTATGTAGATACTACATTTTCTTTATCCCACCCACTCTTGATGGGCACCTGTGTTGATTATGTGTCTTTTCTATTGTGAATAGTGCTGTGATGAACATTCAAGTGAATGTGACTTTTGATTAGAATAATTATTTTCCTTTAGGTATATATCCAGTAATGAGATTGCTGGGTTGAATGGTAGTTCTGTTTTAAGTTATTTGAGAAATCTTCAAACTGCTGTTCACAATAGTTGAACTAATTTACGTTCTTACCAACAGTGTATTAGTATTCTCTTTTTTCTGCAGCTTTGCCAACATTTGTTATTTTTAGACTTTTTTTTTTTTTTTAAGACAGAGGCTTGCTCTCTCGCCCTGGCTGGAGTGCAGTGGTGCGATCTCGGCTCACCGCAAGCTCCACCTCCTGGGTTCACGCCATTTTCCTGCCTCAGCCTCCTGAGTAGCTGGGACTACAGGCGCCCACCATCATGCCTAGCTAATTTTTTTTGTATTTTTAGTAGAGATGGGGTTTCACCATGTTAGCCAGGATGGTCTCGATCTCCTGACCTCGTGATCCACCTGCCTCAGCTTCACAAAGGGCTGGGATTACAGGAGTGAGCCATAGCACCCAGCCTATTTTTTGACTTTTTAACAAAAACAATTTTGACTAGTGTGAGACGGTACTGCCTAGGTAAATTTATAGATTCAACATTATGCTTATTAAATTACCAATGTCATTTTTCACAGAATTAGGTAAAAAAACTATTCTAAAATTTATATGGAACCAAAAGGAGCCCAAATAGTCAAAGTAATCCTAACAAGAATCAAGCCAGATACATCACATTTCTTGACTTTAAACTATATTACAAGGCTACAGTAACCAAAAGAGAATGGTACTGGTACAAACACACACATATAGATCAATTGAAGAGAAGAGAATTCAGAAATAAAGCTGCACATCTACAGCCACTTGATCTTCAAATTAAGCAATGGGGAATGAATTCCTCTACAATAAATGATGCTGTGATAACTGGCTATCTATATGCAGTATAATGAAACTGGTCCTACCTATCACCTTATACAAAAATAAATTCAAGATGAATTAAAGTCTTAAATGTAAAACCTCAAACTATAAGAATCCTGGAAGAAACATCTTATTAACTAATTATATTAATCCATTTGACCACTGCTTTATGACCTGTATTGTGCAATTTTCTCTGAAATTTTCAAAATATGTTTACTACTTTTTATTAAAAAACAAAAAGATATAATAAAATTATGGAATAACTCAGGAAACCCAAAGTGTTCAGCTAAAAGCATATTTTAAAAATATTTCAAACTCTATTTGTGTACTTCTATTATTTCACATACTTTGTTTCACCTGTTGAAAACCAATTTCATTTTTAAATCTACATTGGCCCACATCAATAACTCCTGAATTGAAATCTCCACTGGATTAAAGGGCGTAAATAACAAGGGTGATCTTAAAGTGCTAATTCAATTACTTAAATAAAGATTTAATTGTATATGCTGTGTCTGTTTCTCACCTCTGGATCAATAATTGATGAACAAGAGGTAATGTCACCCTATCCTAATGTGGACAGGCAAATATTAAACCATAAAGTTATAATTAAGATAAAAAAGAAAGTTCCCAAAACTGCATGGGGAAAGGGAGTTTTTACAAGAAAAAAATTTAAAAATGTAAACCTAATTTGTCATTCAACCATGATTATAGGTTTTGTTTTCATTGTAAGGTACCTTTTCTATGTTTCCTTAGACCTTTTATTAATGTACAAAATTACATTAATGACTGACTAGCCATCAGTGTTTTTAATTTTACAAAATGGATACCTTAGTTAATAAAAATTATTTTTATTTTTCTTCTAAGAATTTTTAAGAGAAATAAAGGGAATAAATATGTAAAAAAACTTGTTAAAGAACTTTAAATATTAGTCTTTAAAATTTTTATGTTGTTTTCATTTGAAAGTAAATGAGGATATATATGTTAGTATTGTCTACAGTAACTTTGGTAATAAGTGTATACTATATATTGGCTACACACATGAACATATAAATTTCATTATCTATCTTCATCAGGTGTTAGTTTTCACAATTAATTTCATTTTATTAATTATTATGTTATTTGTTTTAATAGATCTGAAATATATCAAAGTAACAAAATTTCCTTGTTTTTTATTAAAGTACCAAGATGTTGATCCAGGAATAATTATAAATATTTTTAAAAGAAAGCTGTATTAGGTATGCACAAATATTTATGCCTGTGTTGGAAAACAAAACAATATAAAAAGTTGAAAGATAAATGCAGAAAAAATTATTTTTAAACAACTTTACTAAGATGTAATTTACATATCATAAAATTTACTCATTTAAAGTGTATAATCCAGTGATTTTTAGCATGATGAAAAAGTTGTACGACCATTACTACAATTTTAGAGCATTAATACCTGACAGAGAAACTCCACAACCATTAATAGTCATTTCTCATTTACCTCTTCACTATAACTTGGACCAAGGCAATCACTTATCAACTTTCTGTTGCTATATGTCTATTCTGTCTTTTTAAAAATTACTCTTATCTAAATGTAATTATGTATCCTTTGACCAAGATGTCCTCATGGCCCCTTCCCCTTAACCTGTTTTCATACTCTTCTTCAAGATTGAACTTTTATTTTATTTTATTTTATTTTATTTTATTTTATTTTATTTTATTTTATTTTATTTTATTTTTTGAGATGGAGTCTGGCTCTGTCGCCCAGGCTGGAGTGCAGTAGCCTGATCTCAGCTCACTGCAACCTCGGCCTCCCGGTTTCAAGCGGTTCTCCTGCCTCAGCCTTCCAAGTAGTTGGGATTATGGGTGTGGGACACCATGCCCAGATAGTTTTTGTATTTCTAGTAGAGACGGGTTTCACCATGTTGGCCAGACTGGTCTTGAACTCCTGACCTCAAGTGATCCACCCACCTCGGCCTCCCAAAGTGCTAGGATTACAGGCATGAGCCACCATGCCTGGCCTCATGCTTGAACTTTGAAAGGGGTAATGTGGAGTTGCATATCTGGTGTCCAAAAAAAAAAAAAAAAATGAAGTTGATTGCATAAAGCAGAGTGCATTAGGCAATTTGTGATGGCAGCTTTCCCTCCTGTTTGTAGGGAGCAAACATTACAATATCATATGAAAGGTAGTAGACTGATCCCAAAGGCACTAGTGTTCAAATACATGTAAACGTGGCACTTAATTCTCTTTTTTCTGCCAAAATTGACTTGTTTGGAATACATGTATATTTTCAGGTTGAGTAGTTTAAATTGTGTTTTCAGAAGCTGTTGCTGTAACCTCTGCAGTTAGTTGTTTATGGAGTAGCCACACTCTTGGAAGAATCTTATTCCAGATGTGGAAATACCATATCCATACCAAACCAGAGAATTTTCAGAGAAATCTTCAGCAGCTAAAGTCCATTATAAAGTATCTGCAGAAAATCATTTTCAAAAGATACTACTTTATTTTATAGTATTTAGTAGATAAACAAAATGGGAAGTCTTGCCACTCATAGAGTACATAAAATACCAAGTAGTTGGTCCCAATTTGTCTTATTCAAAGTGCCTTAATTTATCATTTTAAATTGTATTTAAACTATACTGCCACAGCCCTTTAACTTATTTTATTCTTACCCAATAACCAGAGGGAAACTGTATGTTGGTATCACTAATCACATTTAGCCAACCAAACAAACAAAAAAACCTTCCAAAGACTAGTGAAGTTTTATTAGTCTGGTATGATGGCAGAAGAAAAACTGGAATGCAAAGTCTATGTTCATTTCCAGGTAACTTTCTACTGCTGCTCCGCTCTCTGACTTAGAAATTATTTTTGAGAGATATTTGGGTGAAATGTCTACAAAATTTTTAAAATCTATTATGTTAATTGCTTGTCTTGATTTTCTCATAGAATATGCTTAGAATTGTCTATAATTAAATATATGAGAATACTTTTGTATATTTTTATATTTTACTTATTTCCCCCAGGATTATTCTCTTTGAGAGCATGAACTTATTCAATAAAAAGTCTATCCATCTCAACATTAAATGCTAATTATTCTGTGCGTCTTCAGCAAACAAAATATAATGCATGATACTAATGTAAGGGATACTGGTTGTTAGTATGAGAATAAATAATATCACAAATAAGTAACAATAACAACAGTGTCTGTTGAGTGCTAATAATGTGCCAGAATACTTCTGTGTGACTTATATATATATTAACTCTTTACATTCTTAAAAAAAAATAATTAGAGCAATCCTATTGGTAACCATCCTCTAGAATTGAGAAATCAGAGTCCGGATAAAAACATAAGCCATCTGCCCCTTGCTCTTATTTTGACCTTCATACTTACCTTCATGTTTTGTCCAACTCTCAAATCTGCTTCTCTCCAATTTGCCTTGTAAATGGATTGAAGCAAGACTTGTCTGCACCTCTATAAAAATTAGCAATTTCTGGCCTGGCGCGGTGGGTCACGCCTGTAATCCCAGCACTTTGGGAGACTGAGGGGGACAGATCACTTGAGGTCAGGAGTTTGAGACCAGCCTGGCCAACATGGTGAAACCCCGCCTCCACAAATATACAAAAATTAGCCAGGCATGGTGGTGGATGCCTGTAATCCCAGCTACTCTGGGGGTTGAGGCAGAATTGCTTGAACCTGGGAGGCAGAGGTTACAGTGAGCAGTGATCACAGTGAGCAGAGATCATGCCACTGCACTCCAGCCTGGGCAACAGAGCGAGACTCCATCACCAAAAAAAAAAAAAAAAAAAATTGCGGTTTCTTTTTACTTACATCCAAATGTATCATATTTTCTGTCATTTGGCTATATCGCTCTAGGCTCCTTGACCTTATTTATATTTGCAGCCCTAGCCCATGCTTGGGAAAGAGCATACTCAATTAAATGTGATTGAACCATAAATGATAGTATGAATGATCAAATTTTACAGAAAATTTTCTGGGTCTGAGCATGATATAGATACCATGAAAGCAGTATTTAACAAAAAAAAAAATCAAAATTTCACACAGCCATGGAGATTTTATTTGTTACTAAGGACTTAGATACATTAATATGGTCTTGAAAGATGAAATTTTATCTCAAGTTATTTTAGTTTTCTGGTAATTGAGGTTTAAAGTAGACTATACTCTTTTCATAATGATGTATATGTCAGTGCATTTCATTCTCAAAATGCCTAAACTTAGATCTAAGCTTGTCAAAGTAGTTCAAAATAAATCTTGCTTCATACTGTTTAATTATGTTGAGTCATTTCTGCTTTTAATTAACACTGTTTATCAGATATATAAAAAAGTTATTCTGCTATCCTTACTTGCTTTCTCTGTCTGTCAGTATTGTCTCCACTCTAAATATCTAATCCTTCATGATTTCAGTTTAATCATAGACTCAGATAGTTAAAAAAAATAATATTCCTCTGCATGATCAAAGCCATTTGAAAGAAGCCCAGGAATCATAAATCGTTGTCCAGCTCGGTCTCATAGTTTATTTAGCAGAATGAATTTTACCACTGAGAAGGAAACCAAATGATTTATTGAAAAATTATATGGGCATCTTCTAAATAATCTCAATGTACTTTTGTGGTTCAACTCATCACAAATCCCTCTACAATTAAAAAATAATAAGACTTCTCTCTCTTGAGAAGCTTACTGGAAGTCACAGGCATTTAAGATGATGGTACAATACAATATGTTGAACATTAGAATAAGATTACAGATAACTCCACAGGTATGCAGTTCCATTAATACAGACATACAAATGAGAGACATCAGTACCAATTAGAGAGATGAGTGGGAGAAAAGGAGAAGAGACAGTGGTATTAATGAGAAAGAACAAGAAAATTAGGTATATGAGAAAAGGAATGATGTGGTGAGTTTAAATTTCTCTAAGTAGAGAAATCTAGGAGTTGAAAAACATGTCAGAATCTAAAGGATTGTTTTACCCAGAAAATACATTTGCAAATGTAATTGACATCAACAATGAATTACAAGGGAAATGGGCAAATTGAATGAAACAACCAGTTAATGGCTAGAAAAGGGAATGCTAGGGAACACTAGTATTTAAGAAACATGAAGAGGAATGCTTGAAAATGTCTAAGAAGAATAAGTCAGCCAGGTGCGGTGGCTCACTCCTGTAATCCCAGCACTTTGGGGGGCCGAGGTGGGCAGATCACAAGGTCAGGAGTTTGAGACCAGCCTGACCAACATGGTGAAACCCCGTCTCTACTAAAAATACAAAAATTGGCCACGCATGGTGGCGTGTGTCTGTAATGCCTGCTACTCAGGAGGCTGAGGCAGGAGAATCGCTTGAACCTGGTAGGCGGACATTGCAGGGAGCCGAGATCGCACCACTGCACTCCAACCTGGGTGAGAAAGCGAGATTCCATATCAAAAAAAAAAAGAAAAGAAAAAGTCAGAACAGTCTTGAAATTATTTCTTGGGCAGAAAGTTTCCAAGTTATTAAAGAACTGAAAAGTGAAAACTGTTGCAGATGTCAGACCATTTATATAAGAATTGAAAAGTTTTGGAGATTAAAATAAGAACTTTCTTAAGAATTTTGGAAATAAAAACAATTCAGTAGATTATCTTAATAGGGTTATTTCATACATTATTCTATATGGTTATGTCAATAGAATTTCAGTCCAATTTTATTCTACTAATTTCAGGAGCAAATTGAAAAAGACAGAATGTGAACATAAACTACTCTCTCAAAACAAAGGATGAGAAGAAAGAAAGGATGATAATTGATCATTGCAAGTTTCTTTACTTGGCAATAATCACCTATATTTTTACGTGTATTGTTTCTCTTGAATGCAGTATCTTAAAGTTTCCTCCTTAATTTAAATTTTCCACTATAAAGGCCATTCACAGAGACTCTACACTTCTTTTCTTCCAAGGAGACTCGATATTTCCATGTTTGTCTTCATTGTAGAATGTATTTTTCTCATGTAATCCCTCTCTTAGAGGTTTTTCAATATAAAAATCAAGTGAGTTCCCAGTGTAATCCTTGGTGAACATGTAGGTAAATTCTTCCATGCAAAACAGCAGGCAACAAATATCGATTACATTAAATTTAAATTCCTGTATATATTATCTGATTTCCTATTTCATATCCCTAGATATGAAAATGTACAATATATAAATAAAAAATACAGAAGTTGCAAATGTATAAATGTAATGTTAAATAATAAGCAAAATGATATCTAAAAACTGAAAAAATTCCTTTTAAATTTCCCGCCCAAAATATCCTATTTGATAAATTTCCTAGTTAGAAATTTAACTGCATTATTCTTCCTTTAAATATTCTAGTTTTCCTACATAACATTTAGATGATTGTCTTTCATTTCTGAATTATATTTCTTAATCTTTAAAATATATCCTGTTTAAAAAATAATTAATTTTCCATATACAATTTATATTCCATTTTTTCAGAGAAAAGGAAGTTTGAAAAGTGTCAGGATATCAAGTTATAGCAAAAATTCAATGTATTAATAATTTTGGTTTTGCTTTTCTTATAGTGTCTCTCTTATTTTTTTAAAAACCACCCATTTTTTCCTGCCCCAATGAGGCAGTAGCTCTATTTCATCTACAAATGAAGAGAGGAATTCTGAAATTTTAAAATTTTTGTTTTCTAAAAGTCAAATGGATGCAATTAAAAACCATTTGGATGCTTAGTTTATCATATCTCTGACCTTTTCAGTCCTTAGTTTTTAAAGACTGAATATTATGCATGCTGGGCTGATGGTCATGGATTTTTTCTTTTTAAGCCACAAACCAAACAGGTCAGATCTTTTTAGGCTTTCATACTCTTTCTGCACCTATTTATTATTCCTACATTGCATCTTATTTTAATTTTTTCTGTAAGTTACAAAAGAAAGTTCTTGAAAAATTGAAGGGTGAGAGCCAGGGTGAGGGATAAAAGACTGCATGTTGGATACAGTGTTTGCTGCTCAGATGACAGGTACAAAAAAATCTCAGAAATCACCACTTAGAAACTTATCCGTGTAACCAAAACCACCTGTACCCACAAACTATTAAAATAAAATAAAAATAAAACAAAATTTTCTCTCTCTAACATCTACCTCTTACTCTCGCTAACTCTTGTTATTTTACTCATCCCTCAGTTTAAGCCTGTAATTACCTCCTTTCTGGTTTCTCTCTTTCTCTTGATTTTCTAAATCAGCTTTTTCTACCAGAACTTTCTGTGACAATGCAAATATACTTCATCAGCATTGTTCAACATGATGACAAGTAGTCATGTGTGACTATTAAACACTGAAAATGTGGCTAGGAAGGCTGAAGAGCTGAATTTTTAAAATTTTATTTCAGTTAATTGAATTTTAAACAACATCATGTGGCTAATGGTTATGACACTGGACAATGAAGCATGGCATCCTCTCATTCTTTCTCATTCTCTCTCTCTTTTCTATGCCTTGGCCTCTATTTCCTCTTGTCTCTTTCTGTATCTAAATTCTGACTCTTGCTACTTTTGCAGACCTTAGGGTTATTTGCTTAATGCAACTGAAAGGCAAAAACTATATTTCAAGTAAAACCACAAGGCACTGGATCTTTTTCGTAACATTAACTTTTCCTTGAGCATCTCAAGGAACTGCTGACTGAAACTGTTTGAGTCTTTTGCTAGTTCCATTGTGATAAACTCTGAGGGGTTTTATCATACATGCACATTTTTCTTTTGGTTATTACTCTTGAACTCCACAAAATCATAACCTTTCAGGGCACTTTCAAATTCATGATTCCTGAAGTGATTTTCTTGAAAGCAAATAAATCCTACAAATGACTTTAACCTTATTCAATGTTAAGACTACTCATTGCTTTCTTTTATTATTATTTTCTTTTTACCCTTGCCAACAGTGTTCTTCACATCATTTGACCAAGTCATTCATGGATCTTAAACATTTTGTGTTTTCTTATATTTCAAAGAACACATGTATTAAAACATATTTTGAGCCTATTCTTATAAGCCTTAGTCCATTTTCAAAATTTGATATGTCTGATATTTTAAAGAACAGTTGAAACTTTGAATTAGGCAACAAAATCCAATGTAAAATTTTAGGCAGTGAGTAAAATCAGCAAGATGGGAGAATAAGAGTTTCAGCACTCATGTTTTCACGAAAGTATCAATTTGAATAAATATTGGTTTGCAAAAATAGCTTCACAAGAGTTGAGAAATTCAGGTGAGAGATTACAGTACCTGAATGGAACACAGGAATAGGAAGAGATGTCTTGAAGATGATAGGAAGAACAGTTTTATATTCATGTCACGCTTTCCCCAAGCCCATTTGGTACAGCATGAAGAGTGTTATCTTCCATGTGGGAGAAATAGATTGAAGTTAGCAGCTGAAGCCACTGCAAGCCCTGGCATCAGACCTATCTCAGTGTTCATTGCAACAGGCTGGCCCCTGCACCAGGCTGGCATCCATAATCCCAGGTTTCATGCTGGCCCTTGTGGCTCTAGGTTCCAAGCCCATCTGATACCAGGCCAAGTACTGTGGCCCCTAGCTCCAGGCCCACCCCCATAACTCCAGACTCCAGGGTGGCCCCTGCAGACACAGGCCCCAGGCAGACTCTTATGTTCCCAGGCACCAAGTAAGCCCTTCTCAGGATTCTAGCACCATAAACAACCTGAGAACCTCATTAGCTGGCCTGCCATAATCTCTGGAGGTGCTAATTGTTAAGTGTTTTATTTACCAAATCTAGTCTGTTAATACTGGAAGATGTGTCTAGTTCTTCAAATCCACAAACACCTATTAAAATAATGATTATGGATAAGTACGGAAACATAAAAACACTGTGGGAACAAAATAAACCATCAGTAGCCAGTCTTAACAAAATGAAGGTCTACCAAATGCCTGAGAAATAATTCAAAATAATCTTCTTAAGGAAGTTCAGTTAGGTATAAGAGAACAGAGGTATACAACTAAATTAACTCAGGAATATAATACAGAAACAAAATGAGAAGTTCAATAAGGAGATTAAAAAATATAAAAGAGAACTAAACAGAACTTTTGGAGCTGAAGAGCACAGTGACTGAAATGAAAACTTCCATTTCAACAGCAGCAGCAGACTCATTCCAGTAAAGAGAATAAGCAAGTAAAAAGGGAGATCATTTGAATTTACCCAGAGAAAAAAAAAGAAGGATAAAGTATGAAGAAAGCCTACGAGACTTATGAGTCACTACAAAGTAAACCAATACGTGCAATATGAGATTCCCAATAGAGATAGAGAAAGGGCAGAAAGCTTATTTCAAAAATAATAACAGAAAACTCCCCAAATTTGAAAAGAATAATGAACATTCATAAGAATACCAAATAGATTAAACAAAAACAGATCTTCAGTAAATCACATTATAATCATACTCTCAAAAGTAAAAGACAAAGAAAAATTTGAAAGCAGCAAAAGAAAAAGTGAATGTTACATACAAAGGAATCTCATTATAAGACCTGTCATCAGAAATGATGGAGGCCAGGACAGAAAAAAATAATATATTCAAAGTGTTAAAAAAAAGTAAATACCAAAACATGAATATTATACCTGACAAAGCTGTCCTTCAGAAATGAAAGAAAGATAAGCATTCTCCCTGACAAACAAATGCTTGGGGAATTAATCACTACTAGACCTGCCTTACAAGAAATAATGAAGGGAATACTTTAAGGTGAAGTGAAAGTATCTTGTTTCTCCTTATCCATGGAGGATACCTTCTAAGACCAGGCACCAGATGGTAACCACAGTGGAAAAATATATTGTTGATATACAAAAGACAAAGAGAAAGGAATGAAAACATACTACTTTGATTTGATGGGTGCAACACACCAACATGGTACATGTATACATATGTAACTAACCTGCACATTGTGCACATGTATCCTAAAACTTAAAGTACAATAAAAAATAAATAAATAAATAATAATTTTAAAAAGGGGAAAAAAAGAAAATCCCATCAAATCACAAAGGAAGGCACCAGGAGAGAAAGAAAGAAAGAAAGAACCTATAAAACAGTCAGAAAATATTTTACAAAATAATAATACTGAGTCCTCAACTATCAATACTTACTGTAAATATAAATCAATAAGGAAATAGAGGATTTGGAAAAAATTGTGGACTTAATGGAACTAAAAGACTTGTACACAGTATTCCATTCAAGAGCAGTGAATTCCTATTTTTTCTCTTGTGCACATAGAGCATTCTTTAGAATAGACCATATGTTAGGCCACAAAACAGTCTTTACAAATTTAAGAGATAGAAATTATATAAAGTATTTTTTCCAACCACAATGATATGAAATTGGAATAATAGAAGAAAAAATAGAAAATTCACAAATATCTTTAAATTCAACAACATGCTCCTGAACAACCAAAGAATAAAAGAGAAAATTAAAACAATTTTTTTTTTGAGACAGAGTCTCATTCTGTTGCCCACATTGGAGTGCAGTGGTGCAATCTCGGCTCACTGCAACCTCTGTCTCCCAGGTTCAAGTGATTCTCCTACCAGAGCCTCCCAAGTAGCTGGGACTACAGGCATGGACCATCGCTCCTGGATAATTTTTGTATTTTCAATAGAGAAAGGGTTTTGCCATATTGGCCAGGCTGGTTTCAAACTCCTGACCTCAGGTGATCTGCCCACCTTGGCCTCCCAAAGTTCTGGGATTACATGTGTGAGCCATTGCGCCCAGCCAACAAAAGCAGTTTTAAGAGGAAGATGCATAGCCATAAATACAAAAGAAAAATATTAATAAATATAACTTTATATCTTGAAGTAGACTGAATGGGCAAAAACTGGAAGCATTCCCTTTGAAAACTGGCACAAGACAGGGATGCCCTCTCTCACCACTTCTATTCAACATAGTGTTGGAAGTTCTGGCCAGGGCAATTAGGCAGGAGAAGGAAATCAAGGGTATTCAATTAGGAAAAGAGGAAGTCAAATTGTCCTTGTTTGCAGATGACATGATAGTATATCTAGAAAACCCCATTGTCTCAGCCCAAAATCTCCTTAAGCTGATAAGCAACTTCAGCAAAGTCTCAGGATACAAAATCAATGTGCAAAAATCACAAGCATTCTTATACATCAATAACAGACAAACAGAGAGCCAAATCATGAGTGAACTCCCATTCACAATTGCTTCAAAGAGAATAAAATACCTAGGAATCCAACTTACAAGGGATGTGAAAGACCTCTTCAAGGAGAACTACAAACCACTGCTCAAGGAAATAAAAGAGGATACAAACAAATGGAAGAACATTCCATGCTCATGGGTAGGAAGAATCAATATCATGAAAATGGCCATCCTTCCCAAGGTAATTTACAGATTCAATGCCATCCCCATCAAGCTACCAATGACTTTCTTCACAGAGTTGGAAAAAACCACTTTAAAGTTCATATGGAACCAAAAAAGAGCCCGCATCGCCAAGTCAATCCTAAGCCAAAAGAACAAAGCTGGAGGCATCACACTACCTGACTTCAAACTATACTACAAGGCTACAGTAACCAAAACAGCATGGTACTGGTACCAAAACAGAGATATAGATCAATGGAACAGAACAGAGCCGTCAGAAATAATGCCACATATCTACAACTATCTGATCTTTGACAAACGTGACAAAAACAAGAAATGGAGAAAGGATTCCCTATTTAATAAATGGTGCTGGGAAAACTGGCTAGCCATATGTAGAAAGCTGAAACTGGATCCCTTCCTTACACCTTATACAAAAATCAATTCAAGATGGATTAAAGACTTAAATGTTAGACCTAAAACCATAAAAACCCTAGAAGAAAACCTAGGCATTACCATTCAGGACATAGGCATGGGCAAGGACTTCATGTCTAAAACACCAAAAGCAATGGCAACAAAAGCCAAAATTGACAAATGGGATCTAATTAAACTCAAGAGCTTCTGCACAGCAAAGGAAACTACCATCAGAGTGAACAGGCAACCTACAAAATGGGAGAACATTTTCGCAACCTACTCATCTGACAAAGGGCTAATATCCAGAATCTACAATGAACTCCAACAAATTTACAAGAAAAAAACAAACAACCCCATCAAAAAGTGGGCGAAGGACATGAACAGACACTTCTCAAAAGAAGACATTTATGCAGCCAAAAAACACATGAAAAAATGCTCACCATCACTGGCCATCAGAGAAATGCAAATCAAAACCACAATGAGATACCATCTCACACCAGTTAGAATGGCAATCATTAAAAAGTCAGGAAACAACAGGTGCTGGAGAGGATGTGGAGAAATAGGAACACTTTTACACTGTTGGTGGGACTGTAAACTAGTTCAACCCTTGTGGAAGTCAGTGTGGCGATTCCTCAGGGATCTAGAACTAGAAATTCCATTTGACCCAGCCATCCCATTACTGGGTATATACCCAAAGGACTATAAATCATGCTGCTATAAAGACACATGCACACGTATGTTTATTGCGGCATTATTCACAATAGCAAAGACTTGGAACCAACCCAAATGTCCAACAATGATAGACTGGATTAAGAAAATGTGGCACATATACACCATGGAATACTATGCAGCCATAAAAAATGATGAGTTCACGTCCTTTGTAGGGACATGGATGAAACTGGAAATCATCATTCTCAGTAAACTATCGCAAGAACAAAAAACCAAACACCGCATATTCTCACTCATAGATGGGAATTGAACAATGAGAACACATGGACACAGGAAGGGGAACATCACACTTCGGGGACTGTTGTGGGGTGGGGGGAGGGGGGAGGGATAGCATTGGGAGATATACCTAATGCTAGATGACAAGTTGGTGGGTGCAGCGCACCAGCATGGCACATGTATACATATGTAACTTACCTGCACATTGCGCACATGTACCATAAAACCTAAAGTATAATAATGATAATAATAATAATAATAATAAAAGAAAAAAAAAAGAAAAAGAGAGGAAAAAAATATATCTTGAAGTAGAAAAAGAGAGGAAAAAAAAATATGTCTTGAAGTAGAAAAAGAGAGAAAAAAAAAAAACAAATTAAGCCCAAAGTTAGCAGAAAGAAGCAAATACAAAAGACTTGAGCACAAATAAAAAAAATTCAGATTAGAGAATATAGAAAACTATCAATAAAAGATCAATGAGCTTTTTGAAATAATAAACAAAATTGAAAATCATTTAGCTAGATTAAAAAAGAGAGAGAGAGAGAGACCACTTAAGTAAATAAAGTTATAAAGAAGAAATATTACAATTGATACCACAGAAATGGAAATGATAAAAATAAATTATTATAAATAATTATATGCTGACAAATTTGGTAAATTCAAAGAAATAGATAAATTTGTAGAAACATACAGTTTACTTATACTTAATCATAAAGAAATAGAGGCCAGGCGTGGTGGCTCACGCCTGCAATCCCATCACTTTGGGAGGCCGATGAGGGCGGATCACAAGGTCAGGAGTTTGAGACCAGCCTGACCAACATGGTGAAACCCCGTGTCTACTAAAAATATAAAAATTAGCCAGGTGTGATGGCGAGTGCCTATAATCCCAGCTACTTGGGAGGCTGAGGCAGGAGAATCACTTAAACCCAGTAGGTGGAGGTTGCAGTGAGCCGAGATCACGCCACTGCACTGCAGCCTGGGCAACAGAGTGAGAACCTGTCACCAAAAAAAGAAAAAAAAAAAAAAAAAAGAAAAAGAAAGAAAGAAATAGAAAATCTGAAGACACCAATAACAAGCAAGGTGATAGAAGCAGTTATGAAAAGCAAGCAAACAAAAGAACCCCAAAATGGCTTGACAGGTAAATTCTTCGAAACATTTAAAGAAGAAATAGTACCAATAATTTCAAACTTTTCCAAAAAATGTAAAGATAACATTTCCAACTAAATTTATAAGACCGGCATTTCCCTGTTAAAAAAGCAAGACTAAGATATTACAAGAAAAAAATTACAGACTAATACTCCTGATAAACATAGATGCAAAATTCTTCAATGAAAGAGTAGGAAACAAAATTCAACAGCACATTAAAAGGATTGTACACCATGATCAAGTAAGATTTAGCTCTGGCATACAAGGATGGTTCAACATACAAAATATAATAGATGTGATATATCACATCAACAGAATGAAGCATACAAATGATCCTCTCAATGGACACAGAAAAAACATTAAACAAAAATCCTTTCATGATAAAAATTCTCCACTTTTTCAAGATTAAACCTGCCAACAAATTAGGTATATGGTATCTACTTCAACATAATAAAAGGTATATATGACAAACCCATAGCTAATATTTTACTGAATTGTGAAATGCTGAAAGTTTTTCTTCTAACATTAGGTGCAAAACAAGAATGCTCACTCTCACCATTTCTATTGAAAATAGTACTGGAAGTCATAGCCAGAACAATTAGGCAAGTAAAATAAATTAAAGGCTTTCAGATTAGAAAGGAAAAAGTTAAATTGTCTCTGTTTGCAGAGACATGGTCTTATCTATGAAAATTTTAGAGTCCACCAAAAAAAAAAGTTAAAACTAATAGATGAATTCAGTAAAGTTACAGGATGCAAAATCCACATTCAAATATCCATTGTGATTGTATATACTAATAAGAAACTCTGAAAAAGAAATTAAGAAAACAATGCTATTTACAATAGTGTAACAGCAAATAAAATACTTAGGAATAAATTTGCCAAGGGGGTGGAAAATCTGAACACTGAATACTGTAAAACATTGATGAAAGAAATGGAAGAAGACACAAACAAGTGGAAAAACCATTGGTATTCATGAATTGAAAGAATTAATATTGTTAAAATGTTGATATTACCCAAAGGAATCTGTAGATTCAACACACTCATATCAAAATTCCAATGACATTTTTTCACAGAAATATTAAAAACTATTCTAAAATTTGTATGAAATCACAAAAGACCCTGAATAACCAAAGCAATCTTGAGAAGGAAAAGCAAAGCTAGAGGCATTATACTTTCCTATTCAAACTATATTACACAGCTATTGTAATCAAAGAAGTATAGCACTAACATAAGAAACAGACACATAGACCAATAGAACAGAGTAGGAAAGCCCAGAAATTAACTCATGCATATATGACCAACTAAACTGATAAAGGCACAATGGAAAACTGATAGTGGCATTGGAAAAACTATCCACATGCACATAAATGAAATTTAACCCTTATCTTACACTATAAATAAAAATTAACTTGAAATAGGTTAGAGACTTAAATGTATCAATCCCAAACCCATAAAACTCTTAGAAGGAAACATAGGAAAAATGTTGCTTGACATTGGTCTTGGCAAGGATGTTTTGTGGATGACAAAAATGACATAGGCAAAAGAAAGCAAAAATAGACAAGTAGGAATACATCAAACAAAAAGTTTCTGCACAGAAAAAAAAACAATAAAATGAAATAGCATCTAACATGATTAAAATGTATGTAATTATGATTAGGCATAATTTTCTTATGGAAGAACCATATCTTCCTTATTTTTCAGTGTCTAGGTACTTATCTATCATTATCACAATATAAGCCCTAATGTCTAACAATCTTTTGTCACATAATCTGAGACTTGATATATATATATATATATTTAAAATTTCAATGTGCTACCTTCAGTGGTCTCAGTCTTTCCTAATAAAAACTCGTAGTCTTTTTTTCCTGAATTCAATGTTGCCCACAGCCTGCAATGATGCTTTTGTTATTTGATAAAACAATGTTCATACTATTGAGGAATAAAAACCTAAGTTTTAAAAATAAGCTCATATTTTTCTCTAATATCCTAACATATACACATCAGTACAGTGGCCTATACAATACTGTACCTAAAGCTCATCCAACAGAGTGGTCTTGAAATAATTTCACATTGCATGATTTAATGAAGGCTTGAGATAATATCTTTTGGATGATACTTCTTGTTACACAATATATAACTACTCTATGGTTCCAATATTTGTTTTCAATAGACTTCAGGTTTTATACTATTAATGATGCTTGTCAAAAAGTTTATAGTGATTTGCGGCAAAATTTGGAAATGTGTTGGTAAAACTTAAGCTATTTCTAACTCACAGAAACATACCACTGCTCTCAGGAACCTATCTTCACAATGTTCTACCTTTCTAATACTTTTGTAATTTTTGTCCTTATATTGTGGTAATTATAATTATTACATCATTCATTTATTATATATTCGCGGTAAGAGGCATTGTTAGAAAAAGCCATTTATACGTTTTCAAAAGCCCTGAATAAAACGTTCATAATTCATTCCACTTCACTTTCAGTTACTAGCTCTATTTTAAGACATAAAGACACAGGGTACTTGTTTTATTTAAATAATTTTATTATCCATAAATCTGTATTATATTCTCTAAAATTTCACAAGATACATTGTTAGGAACAAAAATTAAAATAAGATAATTTCTTCTTCTGTATTAAATCATTTTATTATTCTCTTATTACAGATAGTATAGTAGTGAATGGTAACTGAGTAACTACTAGTTCTATTTATAACCAGTTTCAAATATTAATAAGAAAGATAATCTAACATAAGCCAAAACCAGGCTGTAGGAGAGTATGTTTCACAATGTTGTGGGAGCAAAGTACATAATGAATACCTTGAGGCTCTGCTGCTCTATTCAAGGTGTTTCCTTCCTATGCAGTCATCTAGACATCATCAAACTTCATGCCAAGGATAAGCATTATCCTAGTTTTTGAAATGAGAAAATTGAAGTTCAGAGAAATGTAGTGATTTTCTCAAGGTTGAGTGCAACTTAATGGTGGAATTAGGAATAGAAAACAATTTTGTACCTCAATCTCAGTATATTGCTCTTTTTATTCATAAACTTGTAACTATATATAATTGATGTTTGCCTACTTTTTCAAGGAAGACTATGATATGATGTCTTTATCAGATCCCTTTGATAACAATGACAATAATGCCTGATGATACTTTAAGCAGCTGTGACATAAATATTCCATGTGCCATATTGAACTTACTTGGTAAAGGGGAGTGTGGCACACATTAACAACTATTTAAACAAGTACTATCAGTTTTATACTTCCTGTTACAGACCGCAGAATTGTAGTAGGCTATCATTTTCACTAATAACAACTAGAAATATGGTGAATTACAAAAATCTTATTTCAGAAGCAACAGAGTGATAAAGGAGCAAAGAAGAGTCATTAGAATAAAATCTTAGAATGGAAAATCATTAAGAAGTAAATTCTTATTTTAGAGGCAACAGAGTGATAAGGGAGCAAAGAAGAGTCATTAGAATAAAATCTCAGAATGGAGAAAATCATTCAGAAGTAAATTCCCTGTAATCAGTGTGTTTCACTCCCTTGGCTTATGATGAGGATCTGGGCTTGGCCTAGGAAGACAAAAAGAGGAACTAAAAAGTGTTCATCTAAGACATAGGGTATTGGTGATGAAATCAGAAAGTTGAATTTACATGATTTACCACGAGCAGAACCACCATTATCAAAATTGTCTATATTCTTAATTGCTGAGAAATTTTTAGCAAATTCCCCAAATTGAAATCAAAGTATACATTTAAATTTGCATGTATATTTATTATTACCCTTTTTAAATAACAATTATTTACATATCAAAATGACCCATATATTTTTGTTGTAAAAAGAAATTGTCATGGCTAAATTTAGGCAAAATTTTAACCACAATTCAAATGATTTATCTTTATCACCCTCCTATATATACATATACATATACATATATATACACACACATACATGTAGGCGTATTTGTCTATGTTTATTTATATGTGAATGCATATTTATATACATGTCTCTATAAATGTGAGTATATACACATATATGCATGTGCATATATATATACATACATATATATGTAAAGATTCCCGTTAGCTAGAAATACATCCCAAATTTGCTGTCCCCACACTTTTTCCAAGTGTGTATTACTCCGAAGTTAGCTTACCTTGACTCTAAGGAAGGTGCAACTTGTTGAAAATAAACATATTTGCATTAAACATTAATTTTTTTCTCTTTACGTCTTTTTAGAGATACTAGTGTTTTTATAATCAAAAGTAGCTAAAGTCAATATAATTCTAGTAGTAACAACCATATATAGTGCCCATATCTTGGTTTCTAATAACATCCTTCATAAAAGAAACCACGGCTATCAGAGAAATGACTGATTCTACGGTGGGAACAGAAAATTTGCAAGATGAGCATAGAGCATTCCACAGTGTCACAAAGTAAGAAATTGAACACACACACATACACATTGATAACAGAATAGAAAAGTGAAGCAAGACTGAAATTTCTGGGAAAAGTTTGAGTAACAAAATAAATAAGATTGGTATTAGATCTTCTTTGTACATCTCGTAAAATTCAGCTATTAATACATCTAGTCCTTGGCCTTTTGGTTTTTGTTGTTGGAACATTTTTTCTTTTATTACTGCTTCAATTTCATTACTCATTATTGGTTTGTTCAGAGTTTCTATTTCTTCTTAGTTCGATCTTAGAAGGTCATCTGTTTCCAGGAATTATTTCATTTCTTCTAGGTTTTTCTAGTTTGTGCACATAGAGATGATTTTAGTAGTCTCAGATAATCTTTTGTATTTCAGTGCTATTTCTTGAAATGTCACCTTTATCATTTTTAATTGGACTTAATTGAATCTTCACATTTTTCTTGGTTAACCTAGCTATAGGTCTATCCATTTTGTTTATTTTTTCAAAGATCCTATTTTTTGTTTGATTTATCCTTTGCATTGTTTTTTGGTTCTCAATTTTATTTAGCTCTACTCTGAACTTTGTTATTTTTTTGTTCTCCTAGCTTTGTGTTTAGTTTATTCTCACATTTCTATTTCATTGGGGTGCAGCAGTGGGGAAATAGGTGCTGGGAAAATTAGCCACATGCAGAAGAATGACACTGGACCCATATTTCACACCACATATAAAAATTAACTGAAGATGAATTAAATATTTAAATGTAAGACCTGAAACTATAAAAATTTAGAAGAAAGCCTAGAAAAAATATCTTCAGGACATTCTAAAACCTTTGTAAAAACCTAGGCCAGGAAATTATGACTAAGAACTTAAAAACAAGTGTGACAAAAACAAATATAGAAAAATGAATTTTAATTAAACTAAAAAGCTGCTGCACAGCCAAAATAATAATCAGCAGAGTAAACAGACAATTTACAGAATAGAAGAGAATATGTACAAATTATGCTTCTGACAAAGGATTACTATCCAGAATCCACAACAAACTGAAACAACTCAATGAGAAAAAAAAAATAAAAACAGAACTCACTGACAAGAGGGCAAAAGACATGATGAATATTTTTCAAAAGAAGACTTACAAGTGACTAACAACCATGAAAAAAATGTTGACTATCCCAAATCATCAGAGAAATGTAAATTAAAACCACAGTAAGATACCATCTCACACCAGTCAGAATGGCTACCATTAAAAAGCTAAAAAAACAACAGAAGTTGGCAAGGATGCAGAGAAAAGGAAATGCCTATACAATGTTGATGGGAATGTAAATTAGTACAACCTCTATGGAAAAATATATGGAGATTTCTCAGAGAACTAAAAACAGAACTACCGTTTGACCCGGCAACCCAACTACTGAATATATAACCAAAGGAAAATAAGCAGTTATATAAAAATGACATCTGCATTTGTACATTTATTACAGCTCTTTTCACAATGGCAAAGTTATGGAATCAACCTAAGTGTGCATCAGTGGATGAGTGAATAAAGAAAATGTGGTATATATACTGTAGAACAAAGCCATAGAAAGGAACAAAACTATGTCTTTTGCAGCAACGTGGATAGAGCTGGAAGCCATTATCCTAGGTAAAATAATGCAGAAACAGAATATAAAATACATGTTCCTACTTACAAGTAGGAGCTAAGAAATAGGTATCTATGGAAATAAAGAAGGAAATAATAGACACTGGGGACTCCAGAAAGGAGCAGGGTAGGAGAGAAGTGAGGATTTAAAAATTAAGTATTGGGGATAATGTTCACTATTTAGGTGGTAAGTAGACTAGTAGCCGAAACCCTAGTATTATATATGTATCCATGTAACAAAACTGCACTTGTACCCCCTAAATCTATGTGAAGAAAAAAATATATATGTAGAAAATACATATTTCTGAATCCAGGTTGGTATAAAAATTATTAAATAAACAAATGAAGAAAAGACTAATTTTCCATATAAAAGAATTTAAAATTTTCTCTGGAGATATGTTGTCCTTAAGGAGATGCAGCATAACTCCCCAATCCTTAAGTATGAGCATGCGTGGTGACTTGTTTTGAAGAAGCACTGTAAGAAAATGAAGAAAAAAATAGAGTAACTTTGTGGCAGGCCATGTCTCACTAAGGCAGGCCTCCATTACAACTGTCCCAGCACTGACTGAATAGCTAGGTTAAACATTAAAAGCTGATTGGGGCCAGGTGCGGGGGCTCATGCCTGTAATCCCAGCACTTTGGGAGTCTGAGGCAGGAGGATCACATGAAGTCAGGAGTTTGAAACCAGCCTGGCCAAAATGGTGAAACCCAGTCTCTACAAAAATACAAAAATTAGCCAGGCATGGTGGCGGGTGCCTGTAGTCCCAGCTACTAGGGAGGCTGAGGCGGGAGAATTGCATGAACTTAGGAGGCAGAGGTTGCAGTGAGCTGAGATCGCGCCATTGTACTCCAGCCTGGGAGACTGAGCGAGACTCCGTCTCAAAAAAAAAAAAAAAAAAAAAAAAAGGGTGATTGAGCCAGTGCTCTCATACAAAGGCTGGAATG
This sequence comes from Pongo abelii, assembly GCF_028885655.2. Lineage (NCBI taxonomy): Eukaryota > Metazoa > Chordata > Mammalia > Primates > Hominidae > Pongo > Pongo abelii. Next base: position 30,110,978 of record NC_071989.2, read on the forward strand.
TAACAAAGAGCCCACCAACAGTTTTGCCTAGGCTTTTCCTGGGCCCTGTAGCATGATAAGATAACGAAGGAATTCTCAACAGGACCCTTTTAGGATTAAAAGGGTTACTGGGGGGGGTCTGAAGAAACTCCCCAGGCCTCTGCAAACAAGTTTAGTGGGGTCTAAAGGAACTCCCCAAACCTTTATGATTTAGCAGGAGACAAGAGAAGGGTAATTATCCCAGCACCTATACCCATTTAGATTAATTAAACTTACTGAGGCTCCAGAAGAAGGTATTCAGGACTCAGACCTTAGATATAGATCGAAAGAAGTTAGTCACTTATGACTTTAGAGGAATGCACACTTACCAATAGACATATAGTTTAGAAGGTATATAAGCTCTGGAAAACTTTGTAATTTTGAGTTGGTCTGGTGATAATTTCCAGGCCTTTCCCCTGTAACTGGTTACAGAAATTAAAACTCTCTTCCTCCCCAGTTCACCTGCATCTCATTATTAGGCCACGAGAAATAGCAGCCCAGCCCTCAGTTTCGCCCAGGAACAACTTGACCTGAGGCCACATAGTAATATTAACATAAAAAGTGTGTCGTATTGATGGTACATATCCTTAATACAACATGATGAGACTGGCACTTTACCTCTGTGATCTTCCTCCCCGAAACACAAAGCTCCAGTCTAATCATGAAAAAAAAATTCAGAAAGAATTCCAATTGAGGGACATTCCACAAAAAGGTTGAACAGTGATCCTCCAAGCTGTCGAAGTCATCAGAAACAAAGAATGTTTGAAAAGCTGTCATAGCCAAGAGGAGTCTAAGGAGACATTACTACTGGATGTAATGTAGTAGCTTGGATGAAATTCTGCAAAAGATAAAGGACATTAGGGAAAAAGCGAGGGAATCATAAAGCATGAACTCTAATAATAATAGATCAATATTAGTTGTGACAAATGTACCATAGTGATCTAGGACTTTAATACTAAGGTAGAATGAGCATGGAGTATATGGGAATTCTCTGTTCTATCATCACAATGATTCTGTAAAACTAAAACTGCTCTAAAATAAGTTTCTTAACAAAATAATTCAACTTTTACTAGAAAATAGCAGGTATCAGGCATTAAACAGAGTTCTGCTTGTGTGTGCATACATGTAAATATTTTCTGCAAATGTTCATCCACTTTTCTATATTTTTCAGGGTGTACTACATTTTATTCTGCCCAGGTTATGGACTTGTCATGTGAAGTGGTTTGTCCAATGAGCAGTTAGGTTCTTGTCTGATTTGAATTTTTTTTTTGAGACAGTCTCATTATGCTGTCCAGGCTGCAGGTTGGACTGAAACTCCTGGAATCAAGCAATTCTCTCCACTCAGCCTCCTGAGTAGCTGAGACCACAGGCATCTGCCACTGTGCCAGGCACTGTCCACTTTTTACTCTGTGTCCATTATGAGAAAAATATGCCCTGGGAAGTGTTTGTCCAAGGGGATCATGGACACTGTGGAATTCTTTTGAACCCTACTCTAAGCCCAGAGCCAAGTACAGCTCCCTGAAATCTGATGCAGTGATGCTTCAGTTGTTTCACAGACCATGAGTACAAAAAATGATTGCTTACTATTATAGATAACTAAATTTTGAGTAGTTTGTTATCTAGTTTATTGTTATCTAGTTTATCTAGTTTATTGCAAATTATAGCAGAATAATTTAGCGTGGCACTCAAATCAAGTAGATGGTCATTGCTCTTTGCTGTAGAATAAATGAATCTCTGCTAATTAAGTTTTGTTTATGCATTCAATGACCCTAAATAAGACATATGAAACTTCTTAAAAAGTGGTTCTGTAGTTTAAAAAATTATCTAACAGTGTATCTATTTTAATTATTATTCAGGAAAGAAGAAAAATCCATATGTAGCTGAGACATTTTTTATTATAAGAAAACTCATCATAGTTACGTGTTTCTTCAAGATTTTGTGCAGCAATCTCAGTCCAATTTCATTGTTATGACATTTATACAATTATGTGGACCAATGAATCATGAATGTTGAAATGGGTTCATATATTCAGGAACTACCTATGTTTTTGTGAAAATGAAAACATTTTGCTGATCTCAACTGACAATAATGGAAAAGAAAATTTAACCAGCATCAGCTGTAAAAATAGTATTACTTCAGTATACATGGGGTGTATTTAAGATATTCTTTTGTGCACATACAAAAATAAAATTTGTGTGCACATCCAGAAACGTACACACACATATATAAGTATAAAAGTTAATACCTAGGCAGTGAGCTAGATGGCGATATAGCATATAAAGACATAAATTTGCCTTAGTATAAATGGATTATGATTCCATTTAAGACTTGAGAAAGTCTAGCAACAATAGTCTGGATGTGACACATTGGGTATGATTTTTTGTATATTGTATAGAATTATTTATTTGCAAATATGTGAAATGTAATCTCCCATCTCCCTAATCCACCTATGAAAATGGCACTGATAAAAATTGAAAAAAATTTTGGCAAGGAACATTTTTATTGCTCAGTATAAGTTGAAATATTTTTATGACTTTATATAGTTAAATATTAAGCTGTCCAAAATGTTCCATTATTTATGGCAATGTGCTTTGCTGACTAGATATACTTAATACTATTAAAAAATACGTGTATTTTACTTTTTACCAGTTTATTTATTTATCAGAATAATGAAAAAATATTTGGGGAATAACATTTAATTTAATATAATACAATATTACATGGAAAGATGAATAAAATCATTGGAAATGCTTTTTCTTACTGTGCTTAGGTAGCCACAATTTCAGGATTCAGTGTCAAAAGAAGGATATCTTTAAAACAGTATTTCATTGTTTTTCATCTGTTTTTATTTCTATGTTGTCATCCTGTTAATATATCCCATGTCAGGTGATCATTAGGTAAATGCAGATAATTGGCAATTTTGATTGAATGTTAAAAAAACCTATTTTATTCTATATATAAATAAAAATATGTGTGACAGGGAACTAAGTGTTATTAATAACCATGGGTATGTCAAAACACATGGTGATTTGAAAATGAGTCTAAAACAAGATACAGTTCACACACACCCCCACCCACAGGAGAATTAATTCTATTATTTGCTTTTCAGTTGTATCTGGCATCCAGTATGTGCCTATTAAGAATAGTAAGTCCATTTCCCTTTTTAGAAATATCTAATTGTCCAAGGGGTACATTTAATAGTAATAGGAATGTATTACTTCAAAGCTTATAAGCAAAACATTACCTGAGCAGAAAAAAAGAAAAGAAGTAGTGAATATAGGTTGTGGATGGCCAAGAATCATATGAAAAAAAGCTCAACACCACAAATCATTAGAGAAATGCAAATCAAAACCATAATGAGATACCATCTCACACAGTCAAAATGGCTATTATTGAAAAGTCAAAAAATAACAGTTGCTGGCAACATTGTGGAGAAAAGGAACACTTATACACTATTGGTGGGAGTGCAAATTAGTTCAACCATTGTCGAAGACAATGTGGTGATTACTCAAAGACCTAAAGACAGAAACACCATTCAATCCATCAATCCCATTTCTTGGTATATGCCCAAAGGAATATAAATCATTCTGTTATGAAGACACACGCATGCATATGTTCACTGGAGCACTATTTATAACAACAAAGACATGGAATCAATCTAAATGGCCATCAATGATAGACTGAATAAAGTAAATGCAGTACATATACATTAAGGAATACTACGCAGCCATAAAAAAGACAATCATGTCCTTTGCAAGAACACTCATGGAGTTGGAGGCCATAATCCTTAGCAAACTAATGCAGGAACAGAAAACCAAATGTTACAGGTTCTCATTTACAAGTGTGAGCTAAATGATGAGATACATAGAGGAGAAAAACACACACTGGGGCCGATTGGAGGGTGGAGGGTGAGAGGAAAGAGAGGATCAGGAAAAATAACTAATGGGTACTAGGCTTAATATCGGGATGATGAAATACTATGTAAAACAAACCCCTGTGATACAGGTTGACCTACATAACAAACCTGAAGATGTGCTCTTGAACTTAAAACTAAAAACGAAAATAGTGTTGTTTCACACAGAACGGGACATTTATTTGTGTAGTTCTGGGTAAGTTTCTTAATATTAGAATTATATCACAACTTTTCTCATACTTACTTTCAGACCATTTTTGAAATGTTTCACTGAGAATTTAAACCATCTCCTAAATGATTTTAACATGTGTATTGTGATATCATATATGATAAAATGTGATCACATATGATAAAATGGGGGCCCCTTCTTTTATAACCATGACTGTCACAGAGATGAAAATTGTTGGCTATATTCTTTCAGGATGCTGGATGTCAAAGGCCTATGGTTTCATGCTGCACAGTAGGAGATGTGAACTGTTTTCCTCCCTTTTTTCACACACGGTTACTCTTGTCACTGAACTCTCATTCTCCAATTGGCTCTAGGCTCAGGGCCACAGAGAAACCATTTAACTATCACATTTAAGCCACCAGCTGTACCCTATTAAACAATCTACCGAATTGTGAAGTTGGAGCTCAAGGCTTGTTAATAATCGAGTGCTTTTGCATTTTGTTTTTCTTCTTAATTTTCCCTTAATCAGAGTCTCAATACTCTGTTGAGAATCTCAGGAGAAGAAATGTTGTCTTAACCGGTAACAATCCAGTATTCATGAGTTCTAGGATAATTATATTTAATATTACTTTGTGTCTGAAATGTACAATAGTATAATAATATGGTTTCCAGAATACATCTTGCGGATACTAAAATACAATTGAAATCCAATGCATAAACTGCATTTCTGAGAACCATCCCACAACAATATTTTTTATGATTTTCTCTAAAAGAGATTTTCTCTGAAAGATACACGGGCAGTATCTGAAAGCAAAACTTTGGAATTGTTTAGAAAATAACAATAAATTAATTACAATTAAAACAATTTTATGTGTGTTGTTTTAACTTTGCTTTTTAGTGCCTTTACTCATTTATGTGTCTTGCATTTTGTACCTTTTTTTTCTTCCTTTGGACTTAGCTCTCATCTCCCTTAAATGAACCAATCTTAGTTATATGGACAAGTTAAGCTTAATCATTTTAATCATTTAATTGTAATGTTTGCATCACAGTAGTATTATGGGTTTAACTGTATTCTTCCCAAACTCATATGCTCAAGTCCCAAACCCCAATACTTGAGAATTTGACTACATTTGAAGAGAAGGTCTTCAATGAAGTGATGATGTTAAAATGAGGCCTTTAGTTTGTTCCCTAACTCAATTCGACTAGTGTGTTCATAAGAAAAAGAAATTTGGACGAACCAAGAGACACCAGAAACGTACATGCACAGAGGGACAAACATTTGAGGATATAGAAAAAGGCAGTCATCGGCAAGTCAAGGAGAGAGGCCTCAGAAGAAATAAAACTTGCCTCCAAGTTCACCTTAAACTTCTAACCTCCAGAACTGTTAAAAAAAAAAAAAAAAAAAAAAAAAAAAAAAAAAAGCGTTTGTAGCAACACAATCTGTGACAGTTTGTTAAGGCAGGCCTAACTAACACAAATAGTAAGCAGGAATCTTACCATTTTAGGGTTTTGGCTAATTGTCCTATTTTAGGAGGCAAAGTTCAAGTGAAAAATAGTTTTTCAAATACATAGCACGTTTATTTTCTCAAGGAATGAGAAGATGCATTGTTTTTCACAAAAATTGCAGTAATTAAAAACCACTGGAAACAACTAAGTCCAGCAACATGGAAGCGAAGGATCAGAGGCATAGTTCACGTTTGATAAATGTTCTTGATTGTTCACCTATTACATCAGGTAAATAAAGAGCAAATGTATCTATCAGACACCAGTCTAAACTCTTTATATTGATTATGTCTTGGTTATGACATATATATTATGACAAATATATTATTAAAAATGCATGTCCTATATGACTATGATAACAATTTATCATTTTGTGTGTCTGTATTATAAAATATAAATTGTATTAATTTATATTTGTACTAATTGGTAAAAATATTTTAAAACTAAAATAAAACTAAATATTTTAAATAAAACTAAATATTTTAAGTAAAATAAAAATAATCAAAAACTAAATATTTTAAATAAAACTAAATATTTTAAAACTAAAAATGAAATTGCCTACATGTGAGTGTGTATAGCGTTTTATAGTCATACTTTAAAAGCAAACAAAAAATCTGCCTCTACAAACAAAAAGTTTTTTTCCTTAAAAAAATTTGTTTCTCTGTTTACTAAATTTCTTAAAATATCACAAGAATATAAGAAACAACTTTGATAAATGAATTTCTAATAAAGCAAAATTAACTTCAATGTTATGTAAAACCTATCAGTATTTATTCTTTTGTCTGTTCATTCATTTATTCAATAGATATCATTGATGACCTATTATGTGCTAAGTAGTATGCTTTATACTGTGAGGAGAACTTTGAAATATTCTTACCTTTGAAATGGTCCCTTACCTTCTAGAGTACAAACCACATCGAATGAATAGCTCTATCATTTTCCCCCAACCCTGGCAAGTAATAGAGTTTGAAACAATGCAATTATTTAATAGCCATTTGTAGCTAATAATAATCTAATTCATTTTTATTACTTAGGAAACCAAATATCAACAATTTAACTATAGTTATCACTATTTAAGGGGAGAAATTGCAAATTCTAGAGCAGAATGTTCCTTAGTTTGCATACTAGATTTGCTTTGAAAAAGTTTCATTATTTCGAACAGGTTTCTTAAACTGTGTTTAAAACCTGTTTCTTATGTGTAAACCCTCAGACTAACACTTACTTTGAAGCTTGATTTAAAGTCAGAGATCATGGATTTCAGTGCTCAAGCAAGAAGATTGTCACATCCACAGGTACAAGGTGATTCCAGCTCCAGCCAGGATGACCAAGATTGTTTGCACGACTTTCTGGGAAGAAGGTCCATATTAAATGCAACATGGATGACACCCTCGGGGACCCTAAGAAGCTGATTGCAGCCCAAACTGGCACCCCGCTGGGACAAGAGTGTCCTGAACAAGTACACGATTTTTAAGAATCACATGTCCTTGGGGGACTATGAAATTGAGGACTAAGCTCTGATTTTTTATCTTGCCCAAATTCCTACCTAAGGGGTCTAGGGAGTCATGCCCTACAAACCATAAATTCTCATCAGATGGGTTTTATTTGACCCTATATATTGTAACTTACTTTTCAATCTATCTCTGGCATAACATAACACATAGAAAACATAACACAAGGAAACATATTTAACACCAAAATATATTTCTTCATCATACCTTGAAATTGCTCTGCAAAGACTCTTGTGAGAAAATCCACATTCTCTAGAGAATCCCATTTCTCCTTCCTTTCTTTCCAGATCCAGGAAATGATCAACTAAGAGCCAGGCCCCTTTTAGGTCTGATAAGAAGCGTTTTACAACCTGTTCTCTCTCTCTGAAGCCTGCTACCTGACAGATTCTTCTGCACAATAAAAGTTGGTCGCCACAATGCTTTATCTTAACCTGAACATTCCTTTCCATTAATCCCAGGTCTTCAAATAAACTCAGTCAATTGTCAACCAGAAAATGTTTAAATTTACCTGTAGCCTGGAAGCCCCCGCTTTGAGTTGTCCTACCCTTCTGAACCAAACCATTGTATTTCTTAAATGTATTTGACTGATGTCTCATGCTTCCCTAAAACATATAAAACCAAGCTGTACCCCGACCACCTTGGGCACATGTTCTCAGGACCTCCTGAGGGCTGTGTCATGGGCCATGGTCACTCATATTTGGCTCAGAATAAATCTCTTCAAATATTTTACATAGTTCAACTATTTTCGTCAACAAAACCCACGATTGGAGGAACCTGGCACTTTATTATCTACAGATTAGAATTCCTTCCCACTGCCTCACCCTTCTCCTCTCCCACCCTCCCCAAATACTGGTATAGATGCTTGTGTGTGTTTGGGGTGGGGGCAGGGTCTCACTCTGTCACACAGGCTGAAGTGCAGTAGCGTGATCTCGGCTCACTGCAGCCTCGACATCCCTGGCTCAAGCAATCCTCTCACCTCAGCCTCCCAAATAGCTGGAACTACAGGCTTGCCCCAACACTCCTGGCTAATTTACTTGTTTTTATTTTTTATTCCTAGGGACCAGGCTGTCCAGGCTGGTATCGAACTCCTGAGATCAAGCAATCTGCCAAATTCAGCCTACACAAAGTTTTGGGATTATAATCATGAGCCATAGCACCTGTCCTGGTTGCATGCTTGGTATTCAAAATTCATGTTAATAAAAACTTACTTGTTGAAAAAAATATTAAAGATAGAGCCAGAGATCATTACGTTCATGACACCTGCCAGGCATGTATTAATAAATTATATTTATTTTTATTTTTTAAAGTAATAGTATTCAACTTAGTGTATTAGTCAGGGTTCTCTAGAAGGACAGGACTAATGGACTGTGTGTGTATATATGTATATATATATATATATATATATAGTGTGTGTGTGTATATGTATCTATATATCTAGATATCTATCTATATATAGATATACATATATACGTATATATATATCTAGACATCTATCTATATATATCTACATATATAGAGAGAGATACACACACACAATAAATATATATATACACAGTCCATTAGTTCTGTCCCTCTAGAGAACTCTGACTAATACACTAACTTGAATACTATTACTTTAAAAAATAAAAATAAATATAATTTATTAATACATGCCAGGCAAAAGGTCATGAACTTAATGATCTATATAGATCTATATAGATATCTATATAGATATCTATATAGATAGATATATATAGATAGATATACACACACATAAGTTTAAGTATTAACTCACATAATTATAAGGTCCCACAATGGGCCATCTGCAGGCTGAGGAGCAAGGAAAGCTAGTCTGAGTCCCAAAACTGAAGAACTTGGAGTCTGAAGTTCGAGGGCAGGAAGCATCCAGCACAGGAGAAGGATGTACACTGGGAGGCTAGGCCAGTCTCTCTTTTCACATTTTTCTGCCTGCTTATATTCTAGCCAGTCTGGCAGCTGATTACTTTATGCCCACCCAGATTAAGGGTGGGTCTGCCTTTCCCGGCCCACTGACTCAAATGTTAATCTCCTTTGGCAACACCCTCACAGACACACCCAGGATCAATACTTTGTATCCTTCAATGCCATCAAGTTGACATTCAGTGTTAACCATCATGACATAGTCAAAACACAATTATATCAGAACACATATATTAAAATAACTTTAGGGGGTTCCAAGATGGCCAAATAGGAACAGCTCCAGTCTACAGCTCCCAGTGTGAGAGATGCAGAAGATGGGTGATTTCTGCATTTCCAACTGAGGTATGGGGCTCATCTCACTGGGGTGTGTCGGACAGTGGGTGCAGCCCACAGAGGAGGGTGGGGCATCACCTCACCCAGGAAGCACAAGGCGTCAGGGAATTCCCTTTCCTAGCCAAGGGAAGCTTTGACAGATGGTACCTGGAAAATTGGGACACTCCTACCCTAATACTGTGCTTTTCCAATGGTCTTAGCAAATGGCACACCAGGATATTATATCCCGCACCTGGTTTGGAGGGTCCCATGCCCACAGAGCCTCGCTTACTGCTAGCACAGCAGTCTGAGATTGAACTGCAAGGAGGCAGCGAGGCTGGGGGAGGGGCATCCACCATTGCTGAAGCTTGAGTAGGTAAACAACGGGGCCAGGAACCTTGAACTGTGTGGAGCCCACCGCAGGTCAAGGAGGTATGCCTACCTGGGCATAGCTGAACAAAAGACAGCAGAAATTTCTGCAGACTTAAACATCCCAGTCTGACAGCTTTAAAGAGAATAGTGGTTCTCCCAGCATGGAGTTTGAGATCTGAGAACGGACAGACTGCCTCCTCAAGTGGGTCCCTGACACCTGAGTAGCCTAACTGGGAGACATCTCCCACTAAGGGCCGACTGACACCTCATACAGCCGGGTGCCCCTCTGAGATGAAGCTTCCAGAGGAAGGATCAGGCAGCAACATTTGGCATTCTGCAATATTTGCTGTTCTGCAGCCTCTGCTGGTGATACCCAGGAAAACAGGGTGTGGAGTGGACTTCCAGCAAACTCCAACAGACCTGCAGCTGAGGGTCCTGACTGTTAGAAAGAAAACTAACAAACAGAAAGGACATCTACACCAAAACCCCATCTGTACGTAACCATCATCAAAGACCAAAGGTAGATAAAACCACAAAGATGGGGAGAAACCAGAGCAGAAAAGCTGAAAATTCTAAAAATCCGAGTGCCTATTCTCCTCCAAAGGAAGGCAGCTCCTCACCAGCAACAGAACAAAGCTGGACAGAGAATGATTTCGACAAGTTGAGAGAAGAAGGCTTCAGACGATCAGTAATAACAAACTTCTCCAAGCTAAAGGAGGATGTTCGAACCCATCACAAAGAAGCTAAAAAACCATGGCACGAGAGTTACGTGACTCATGCACAAGCTTCAGTAGCCAATTTGATCAAGTGGAAGAAAGGGCATTAGTGATAGAAGATCAAATGAATGAAATTAAGTGAGAAGAGAAGTTTATAGAAAAACAAGTAAAAAGAAATGAACAAAGCCTCCAAGAAATATGGGACTGTGTGAAAAGACCAAATCTACGTCTGATTGTTGTACCTGAAAGTGATGGGGAGAATGGAACCAACTTGGAAAACACTCTTCAGGATATTATCCAGGAGAATTTCCCCAATCTAGCAAGGCAGGCCAACACTCAAATTCAGGAAATACAAAGAACACCACAAAGATACTCCATGAGAAGGGCAACACCAACATATATAACTGTCAGATTCACCAAAGCTGAAATGAAGGAAAAAATATTAAGTGCAGCCAGAGAGAAAGGTCGGGTTACCTACAAAGGAAGCCCATCAGACTAACAGCAGATCTCTTGGCAGAAACTCTACAAGCCAGAAGAGAGTGGGGGCCAATATTCAACATTCTTAAAGAAAAGAATTTTCAACCCAGAATTTCATATCCAGCCAAAGTAAGCTTCATAAGTGAAGGAGAAATAAAATTCTTTATAGACAAACAAATGCTGAGAGATTTTGTCACCACCAGGCCTGCCTTACAGGAACTCCTGAAGGAAGCACTAAACATGGAAAGGAATAACTGGTACCAACCACTGCAAAAACATGCCAAATTGTAAAGACCATCGATGCTAGGAAGAAACTGCATCAAATAATGAGCAAAATAAACAGCTAACATCATAATGACAGGACCAAATTCACACACAACAATATTAACCTTAAATGCAAATGGGCTAAATGCTCCAATTAAAAGACACAGACTGGCAAATTGGCTAAAGAGTCAACACCCATCAGTGTGCTGTATTCAGGAGACCCATCTCACATGCAGAGACACACATAGGCTCAAAATAAAGGGATGGAGGAAGATCTACAAGCAAATGGAAAACAAAAAAAAAGCAGGGGTTGCAATCCTAGTCTCTGATAAAACAGACTTTAAACCAACAAAGATCAAAAGAGACAAAGAAGGGCATCACATAATGGTAAAAGTATCAATTCAACAAGAAGAGCTAACTATCCTAAATATATATGCACCCAATACAGGAGCACCCAGATTCATAAAGCAAGCTCTTAGAGACCTACAAAGAGACTTAGACTCCCACACAATAATAATGGGAGACTTTAACACCCCACTGTCAACATTAGACAGATCAATGAGACAGAAAGTCAACAAGGATATCCAGGAATTGAACTCAGCTCTGCACCAAGCAGACCTAATAGACATCTACAGAACTCTCCACCCCCAAAGAACAGAATATACATTCTTCTCAGCACGACATCACACTTATTCCAAAATTGACCACATAGTTGGAAGTAAAACACTCCTCGGCAAATGTAAAAGAACAGAAATTATAACAAACTGTCTCTCAGACCACAGTGCAATCAAACTAGAACTCAGGATTAAGAAACTCACTCAAAACCACTCAACTACATAGAAACTGAACAACCTGCTCCTGAATGACTATTGGGTACATAATGAAATGAAGGCAGAAATAAAGATGTTCTTTGAAACCAGACTCTAAAGTTGACTCCCTAACACAGCAAAAAGAACTAGAGAAGCAAGAACAAACACATTCAAAAGCTAGCAGAAGCCAAGAAATAACTAAGATCAGAGCAGAACTGAAGGAGATAGAGACAAAAAACCCTTCAAAAAATCAATGAATCCAGGAGCTGGTTTTTTGAAAAGATCAACAACATTGATAGACCGCTAGCAAGACTAATAAAGAAGAAAAGAGAGAAGAATCAAATAGATGCAATAAAAAATGATAAAGGGGTATCACCATTGATCCCACAGAAATACAAACTACCATCAGAGAATACTATAAATACCTCTATGCAAATAAACTAGAAAATCTAGAAGAAATGGATAAATTCCTGGACACATACACCTTCCCAAGACTAAACCAGGAAGAAGTTGAATCCCTGAATAGACCAATAACAGGCTCTGAAATTGAGGCAATAATTAACAGCCTACCGACCAAAAAAAGTGCGGGACCAGATGGATTCACAGCCGAATTCTACCAGAGATACAAAGAGGAGCCGGTACCATTCTTTCTGAAAGTATTCCATTCAACAGAAAAAGAGGGAATCCTCCCTAACTCATTTTATGAGGTCAGAATCATCCTGATACCAAAGCCTGGCAGAGACACACAAAAAAAGAGAATTTTAGACCGATAGCCCTGATGAACATCGATGCAAAAATCCTCAATAAAATACTGGCAAACCAAATCCAGCAGCCAACAGACACATGAAAAAATCATCACTGGCCATCAGTGAGATCAAAACCACAGTGAGATACCATCTCACACCAGTTAGAATGGCGATCATTAAAAAGTCAGGAAACAACAGATGCTGGAGAGGATGTGGAGAAATAGGAACACTTACACTGTTGGTGAGACTCTAAACTAGTTCAACCATTGTGGAAGACAGTGTGGTGATTCCTCAAGGATACTGAACTAGAAATAGCATTTGTCCCAGCCATCACATTACAGGGTATATACCCAAAGGATTGTAAATCATACTGCTATAAAGACACATGCACACGTATGTTTATTGCAGCACTATTCACAATAGCAAAGACTTGGAACCAACCCAAATGTCCATCAATGATAGACTGGGTTAAGAAAATGTGGCACATATATACCATGGAATACTATGCAGCCATAAAAAAGGATGAGTTCATGTCCTTTGTAGGGACATGGATGAAGATGGAAACCATCATCCTGAGCAAACTATCACGAAGACAAAAAACCAAACAGTGCATTTTCTCATTCATAGGTGGGAACTGACAATGAGAACACTTGGACACAGGGTGGGGAACATCACATACCAGGGGGAGGGGAGAGGGATAGCATTAGGAGATGTACCTAATGTAAATGGGTGCAGTTAATGGGTGCAGCACAACAACATGGCACATGTATACATATGTAAAAAACCTGCACATATGTACCCTAGAACTTAAAGTATAATAAACAAAAAATAATAAAAAAAACTTTAAAATAAGTATTGGCTTTCAGGTCTTTACGCTCAGTTTTAAGAATTTCATTTCTAAATATTCTGAAATATTTCAAATTTCATTTGAAAATATTCATTTTGCAAATATATAAACTTATAACTGGCTGTATTTACCAGATTTAAACACAATATTCTGTTGGTTCCTTTGGTTCTAGTCTTTGATTTCCAAATACCATTCTAACAAGACACAAATAATGACAACATTTATTTGTGAGAACTTTTATAAATTTGTGAATGAGAACGACTGTGTTTTTAGCTCATTTTTATTCTTTCTTCATATGCCTCGTTTTTTTGGTGTTTTTATGTGAGGGGTGTGTGTGTGTGTGTGTGTGTGTGTGTGTTTAAAGTGAATGTTCTATCAGATTCCATTTCTCCAGGGCATGAGTTTCTTTTGTGAGTTTTTACATTCCATAGGAAAAGGATGACTTTTAACTTGCAAATGTTCTGCCACTTTACATTTACTTGAAGCAGGTGCAGTTTTAGCTGCTTTCCAGTTGTAAGATTTAATTTTTGGAGAGTTTGGGTATGGATTTTGACTGGTTAAAAAGAAACATATTCATTACTTGCCATTTTACTTTTATTTTGATAGGAAAAACATAGAATAAATTCTGCAGTATAATGCTAGTCAAGTGATTTAACCTATAAGACAAATAAACTTTACCATGAAATGCTTTGGTTTTATTTTTGTTTTTGTTTTGGAGAGGGGGACAAATGCTAATAGAGTTTTAGCCAATTCTGTGAAATCTGTAAAATAAAACAGTGATTTATTATATAATTATGCAAATTTAATGTCTGGAAATATTTAAAATTTATCATTTAGGATAAATACTAATAAATCACAGCCCTCATAGTCCTTTTACATAAAGTTGTGCTGTGATAAATGATCTTTCGTCAGTATCTTCTGGAAAGTGGTATCAACATCATTGATACATTAAAAAAGGAAAAAATAGGCAATTAGTACTTGATGAGTTGCATGACAATAACATGCTTTTTGTGCTTCATTAAAAGATATTTTATAAAACACTGAAAACACTCAGATAGTTCTATATGAGTCTCCCAAACTGTATTTAAGCAGACTGGCTATGCTTTGACTGTCTTGTGAAGTCTCCTTTAATTATCACATGACTTTATGGGTATACCCATATAACTACTCTTTGACAATTCTATCCAAATTTAAGTTGTACTAAGTACCATGTCATTTAGAAGAATTAGTTCAAAATATTTTTTGAGTAATAAACACTTCTCTAATTTAGAGCAGTGTTTCTATTACTTTGTATACTTTCTTGAACACCTAGTTATTTTTCCGTTTTGTCTTCTAAATAGGATTTTATTTGTTCTAGTTTTCAAATGGCCTTTAGTCATGTTAGAATATCTAATTATTTTAAAAATACAAAGTAATTGCCTCTTCGTGATAAAAATTTTGGACCTCCTAGAGGAAATAAATGGACTCAGGTTAAGAATCTCAACTTCAAAAAGTTTTCACACTTAGAAAGTGGTAACCCATTTATCTTACCTATTTCTAATATTTTGTAAAATATGTTTTCAAGACTGCTAAACATGCTATACATTGTTTTATTATTAGACTTACTGTGATTAAAATTAACCAGCCCCAAATCTGAGGGTTAGATGATGTTGCATATGATTTTTCTTTTATTTCAGAAAATGAAATTCCCTTTGCATATAAAGAAAATATATGTAGAGTCTAGACATTTTAAATACTATATCTAATATAATATTTATTGACCTATAAAATAAAACAATTCCATTTCATTGAGGAAGATTTCATTATTATTTAGCCTTTAAGAAAATTTCTGTTATATTATTAAGTCAATTTTACTTTTTTCGATAAAATGTAAGCACATATGCACTATTGGATGTCATTGACAGATCTAAAGGTAGAATCTGGCCTTTGAATGTAAAAAGAAGGTATATTTTTCATTGTGTTGAAGCTAGTAAACCATAATATTTTACACTTTCATAGTAATTTAACTGTATGCTTTTTACTTGATGTTTTACTATAATTTTTTTCTTTTAATTGTTATTGTAACTTAGTCTTCACTCTCATAAAATTTATCTTCCATTTGTTTTACTTATAAAAGCTGTTGACTAGTTTGATAATTTAAAATCATATCATTTTATTATACTATGTCCGTTTTGAATAGCTTTTGTGTTGAATTTTGGATTTACCAAAATATATAATTATACAATCTGCTGATAAATATGGTTGTATTTAATTTTCAGTAATTCAGACTAAAACTCCTTTTTCTTATCTAATTGCTTTAGCTAATACCTCTATTTCTGAGTAAAATTTTACTAATCATAATGAACATCTTTGTCTTATTCTTAACCTGAGTGGAAATAAGAATTTCATTTCTGATATATAAAAAACAAGAAGAGCATTTCACTTTTTTCTTGGCAAATTAGTAATTTCAATTTTATTGATATGATGTTGGAAAATGGAAAAAATAAGGCAGAATGCTCTTGTTAAAGAAACCCATGAGTTTTGTCTCAATAAATTTTATTGTACACAAGAATGTATTTCTCTGCATTATAATTCATTTCAAATGGCAGAGTAAATATAAAATATAAAATCCACAACAGTTCTAGAATTACAAATAATAACTTGTTGTTGCTTTTAGGAGTATTCCATTTCTATAAGTTCTATAACAAATTAGATTAAAGGATGGTCAAGTCCGAAGACCTAAGAACTCTACCACTCAACACTGAAGAGAAAACAAGGCCATCAAAAATACTCGATAACATTTTTTTCATTTGCAAATTGTAAGTGGGAGAATTGGGAGATGGAACAAGCATGTAGGTTTTTGTTCTAAAATAATAGCTTAAACAGCAACAAAGCCACTCTGATATAATGAATATAACAGCAGGATTAAAGAGTGGTTTCATCTCTTTAATAAAAATAAATATTGTGTAGAAAAACCTGTTCAAATGTGGGTCTTCACTATTCCCTGTTTTTCTCTGTTGAACCATGGGGCGAAGATATTTTTTTTCTTATCAGAAGTTGTATCTATACCTAGGGAGAGAGATTCCATACTTAAGTAAGAAAAACAGTATAAGTACCAATATTGATCAAGCAAGCTTTGAACTACAAATAAGAAAAATATATCTTTGATATATTTTAAATATTATATTTAATATGTATAAATAGCTTCAATATTTTTAAAATATCAAAATACCTTAATTATAAAATATAGACACAATACTGTAAAAATGTTTTTAGGGAAAAATGTAATTTTTGAAATGTGCAGACTATCATCATCCATATTATATCATAAACAACCACAATAAAAGCAAAATTAAGTAGATGATGAGATATTTGTTTGGGAAAGAAGTAATTAGAGGTTTCATATAATAAGGAAAAAAAATTGGAATAAAAACTCCACAAATGGCATGAGTAACAGAATGTACAATATAAAGAATAAACTGGGATCCATGGACAATAGATTCAGATAATTTTGAATACATTTGACAGGAAATATAGTAGAATATATCAGATGTAAGATGGAAAGTAATACTTAGATTACTAAAACATCCATAAGTGTTCAGTTTTGTATAAAATTTTTACAGCAGTCAAGTGTTCATATGTTGCCAATTTAAATATTAAAATGCAAATCTATACTCCTGTTGTTCCTGAGTGGTATCAAGTAGATTATGCTGCTAACTGACACAGTGATATACTCTAATTATTCCGTAAAAGTAACATTGACCTCTAAAACTCCTCGATACAAAGAGTTTAACAGAAGAGTTCATTATGTAAAATTACTTAGAAATAATTTTTTAAATGAATGAATTCTAAAGACTTTAAAAATCTTCAAAATAGTAGTTCAATACATTTATATAGATAAATGTTCACACTACTTTTAATGTGTTCATTAAAAAAATTATTACCATCCAAAACATTCCTTAATCC
The DNA here is from genome assembly GCF_028885655.2 of Pongo abelii. Taxonomy (NCBI): domain Eukaryota; kingdom Metazoa; phylum Chordata; class Mammalia; order Primates; family Hominidae; genus Pongo; species Pongo abelii. The sequence continues at coordinate 30,128,515 of NC_071989.2, forward strand.
CTTAGCACAACTTGCTAAGGATTTCTTGAGGTTAATAAAAAGTTAATAGTGGCTTCTTTATAACCAGGAAAATTTTATAAAACTGTAATTGATAGTCTTATCAAAGTATATATTATTTAGCTTGCTATGTATTACAAGAAATGTACTTTCTACCAAATGAAGATGACTATTTTCTGACTCATTAATATCAGACTCTGAAATTTGAAATTTTGATTATTTTGTCTGCAAGTCATAGATATAATGTTGAAATAAATGAATTAAAGTTTAAAAAATCACTCATCTGTCCTAAGTCTGAAAACATAATATTTTAAAGATTGTTAAGGCATAGCTAAGAAATAATTTACAACTGAATTGAAAAGTAGCATGCATAATGGATAATTATTTTTAACAGACATATCCTAAATTTAATGAGTATGTACTAAAGCTATTGTTCTTTGCTGATTAATTTTATTATTTGATAAATCTATTAATTATTAACATTTAATTCCATTTATAATTTTGATAGGGGAAACACTGTACCAGTCTATTCAGTTTTTGATAAACTAAACATCATGGACTGTGATAGAAACATCAATTATTGACAAACATGGTGAAAAGTTTGTCATCATCATCTAAATCATGGTGTTTTTTAACTTTGTACAAATATTTTTAACTTTTTGCATTCTTACTTTCCCCAGGCTAGATATTTTTTATTATTACATTACTACATGATGAAGTGCAAAAGAAAGAATGAATGTGTTTAATTTTCTTCCTCTTTTAAAGTCAGAATTATTGAGCTATAATTTACATAAAGTAAAATTCGTTCTTTAAAGGTTTACTTTTCTGTACATACATATAGTCACTTTTTTCTTAAAATTTAATGTTGCCTGATGTATCATAAAAAAGGCCCAATAAATGGGAATTATCTCAATTTCCCCAGTTCCTCCAGAATATGTTCTTATTGTTCCTTCTTCTTAAGTTATAGACTGCTGTCTAGGAGGAGGAGTCCTTCTTTCCTCCTACCAAAAATCCCTTCCTTTCCACCCCTCACCTTCCATCCCCGGCTCTGGGCCCCATTCCATCTACCATCTCAGTAAACTTAGGCTACCTTTTACTCCGTCTTTCTTTCCATCAGCATTGTCAGGTCTTTCTTCTCTACCATTTCCATTGGCATATATACACACTCCATTTATTTTGATCTAAAGACAAGCAATAAAAAAATTAAACTCTAAAACAACACATATGTTGTTAGCTCAGATCTACCTCCTGAAAGTATTGTCTCTTCACAGCCCCAACTGCCAGCTGCTTCACCTCCTATTTACTCCCCAACTCTTCCTCCACTTCCTCCATCCCTCTACTGTAAACATTTTCATTCAGGCTTGTTCTAGTCATTAGAAAAAGGAGTCAAAGGCCGGGCGCAGTGGCTCATACCTGTAATCCCAGCCGTTTGGGAGGCCGAGGTGGGCAGATCACCTGAGGTCAGGAGCTCAAGGCCAGTCTGGCCAGTATGGTGAAATCCCGTCTCTACTAAAAACACAAAAATTAGCTGGGTGTGATGGTGCATGCCTGTAATCCCAGCTACTTGGCAGGATGAAGCAGGAGAATTGCTTGAATATGGAGGCGGAGTTTGCAGTGAGCCAAGATCACGCCACTGCCTTCCAGTCCGCGCGACAGAGTGAGACTCCAGCTCAAAAAAAATAATATTAAAATAAAAATAAACAAATAAAAAGGAGTCAAAGACAGAAATGTAGAATGTGTAAGACAAGCCTGCATTAGTCAGCTAGGGCAGCCACAATAAAATACCACAGGCTGGGTGGCTTAAACAACAGAAATTTATTTTTCACAATTCTGAAGGTGGAAGGCAAAGATAAAAATGTCAGCAGGTTTGGTTTCTCCTGAATTCTCTCTCCTTGATTTGTACTCTCTGCATCCTCCCAAAGTTTCTTCTCTCTGCACCAGCATTTTTGGTGTTTCTTTTTTCTTTTTGTGAGGACAACAATTCCATCAACTAAGGACACCACCCTATGGACTCATTTAATTTCAATTACTTCTTTAAAGGCCCTATGTTCCAGTACAGTCACAGTGGGGTTTAGGTCTTTATTATATAAGCTTTGGGGTACATAGTTCAGATGAAAATGCAATCTCATGACTGTGATTGCTTTCTTTTTACATTTACTGAGATGCCAGACACTCCTATAGGGTGTGTTATTGCCCCTGAAGTCTTTCCAGATGTGGAGGTGGCAGACAGTGATATTGATGATTCTGACTCTTTGTAGACCTAGGCTAATGTATGTGTTTGTGTCTTAGCTTTTACCACAAAACCTTAAAAGAAAAAAACAAATTAAAATTAAAATAGAAAAATGCATGTAGAGTAAGGGTATAAAGAAAATATTTTGTATAGCTATACAATGTACTTGTGTTTTAAGCTAAGTATTACTTCAAAAGAGTAAAAAACTAGATTAAAAGTTTATAAAGTTAATGGTTCCAGTAAGCTAAGGTTAATGTGTTATTGAATAAATATTTCTTGTAAATTTAGAGTAGTCTGAGTGTACAGTGTTTATAAAGACTTCAGTACTGTACAATATTGTCCTAAGCCTCACATTCACTCACTGACTCAAGTAAAGCAACTTCCAGTCCTGCAAGCTCCATTCACGATAAGTGTCCTATTCAGGAGTAGCATTTATTGGTCTTTTATACTGTATTTTTAATGTACTTTTTGTATGTTTAGACACACAGATCTTTACTGTTAAATCACCAACAACATTCAGTACAGCAACCTGCTGTATAGATTTGTAGGCGAGGAACAACAGGTTACACTATATTGCCTAGATGTGTAGTAGGCTATCCCCATCTAGGTTTGTGTGAATACACTCTGAGAATTTCCCACAACAATGAAATCACCTAATGATACACTTTTTCAGAGCGTGTCCCTATGGTTAAGTAACCATGACTATATCTTAATAGAATATCATCCTATATTCTATCTAGTATTTCTGTTTATATTCAATAATTCTTTTAAATGCATATAAAACATGAAAAGAGTAGTTTGCCAAAAACATAAATATATATTTATATTAATATATTTATATATTTATATATTATATATCATATATATTAATATCATATATAATATTAATATATATGATATATGATATATATGATATATAATATATATTATATCATATATAAATGTATGATATATTTATATTAATATATATGATATATAATATATTAATATATGTTAATATTTATATTATATATTATATAATGTATATTTATATTATATATATTATATATTGATATTTATATATTATATATTATATATTATATATTACATATAATAATATAAATATATATTTATGTGAAATGTATATGTATTTGTATAACAAATACATATGTGTGTGTATATATAAATTAAACAATTATCCTCTCATGGTTTATTAAAAATTCTGTTTTTCCCAACTGATTTGCAATGGCCAATATGTTGAATATCACACACACCATCTGCGGAGTACATTTGTTTTAGTATTACATATTGCTTTCCATGGATATCACACATTACATAACACTGTTTCACTATTCCAGCTTAAAAATTCTTATTATTTTATATCGATTTAATTATTCTTGGTAATTTGTTTTCCTAAGATATTTATTATAACTGTGAATTTATAACTAATGTCATGTTGGAATTATAAAAACACTAGTGTTTAAGAAAGACATTAAGAGTAAAGTCTTTTGTTTCTATCTTTAAGAAAATAATTACATGCACTTATACTTACTTGTGCTGTCTGTCTTGAGTTTAGAGGTAAGAAAGTGCCTATCTATAAAGAATAATTCTTTAATTTTATTAGTAAAAAATCTAACACTTATATGCATTGTTTTTAATTCTATGAACATATAAAATTTGTTCTATTATCAGTTAGTGAGAAAATAACATTGATAATTGTATTTTATATTGAACCATCTTTGCATAGCTGGGATAAACACTAATTGCTAAGGAGGTATTGTAGTATATCAGTGTGCTGTTTAATTGTATTTGATAATATTTTAATAACTAATTATATATTGATAGAATAATTATAATTAGTTTGCTTATATCATCAAGTAGAAACTTGTTGTAAAACTTACAAACTGACTCTAAAATTTACTTAAACAGCAAACAATAGCTAAATACTTCGAAAAAAAATAAATTGAGAGGACTTACTATAAAGTGGCAATAATCAAGATAGTGCCATTCTGGCAAAAGTTTAGAAAGATGGATAAAGTGAGGAGAATAATGTCCAGAAGTTAATAAACAGATATACGGCTGACTGATTTGTAACAAGTATATCCAGTAATTTCATGTCAATATGAAAGTCTTTTTAAGAAATGGTGCCGAAACAATTTAATATCTGTATAATTAAAAATTGACAATTATGGCCGGATGCGGTGGCTCACGCCTGTAATCCCAGCACTTTGGGAGGCCGAGGCGGGCGGATCACGAGGTCAGGAGATGGAGATCATCCTGGCTAACACGATGAAACCCCATCTCTAAGACAAATATAAAAACAACAACAAAAGAATTAGCCTGGCTTGGTGGTGGGCGCCTGTCCAGCTACTCCGGAGGCTGAAGCAGGAGAGTGGCGTGAACTCAGGAGGCAGAGGTGGCAGTCAGTCGAGATGGCGCCACTGCACTCCAGCCTGGGCGACAGAGCGAGACTCTGTCTCAAAAAAACAAAAACAAAACAAAACAAAACAACAACAACAATTTGACAATTACCTCACAGGATGTACATAAAAATTGAAAATGTACAAGAGATGGAAATATGAGCAGTAAAATAACAAAGCCTCCAGTAAAAGCACAGGAAAAAGCAATAACAATGATCTTGTGACCTTTGGACAGGTAAATGTTTCTTATACGATAAAACAAGAAAATGAATTAGAAAATGTAGTCTTTCGGGGGAAAAAAGAGAAAGACACTTTTTCTCTTTGAAAGCACTTTTAACAAAATAAAAAGGCAAGTCACACAGTTGGTGGGTTTTGGAAATTTGGAAGTCTGAATAAGACTTTGGTCATATAAAATATATATACAAATTATATATGTATATAATCTACCTATGTGAGTATATATATATAATATATGCACATACATATGTAAAATATTTAACTCAATATTTTTAAAGATACCCACTTTTTAAAACATGACCAAAACGTTTAAAGAGATAATTTACAATTGGAGATAAATTATGAAAACCATAAACTAATGATAAACAATAGTACTCTTTAGGCTGTTTCCATAGCTTGACTATTGTGAGTAGTGCTGAAGTGAACACAGGAGTGCAGATTTTATATATATATATATATATAAAAAATATATATACACATATATGTAATATATATGTAATATATATTATATATATAAAATATATATTATTTATTTATTTTTATTTTTATTTTTATTTTTGACATACTGTTTCCTTCCTTTTGGAGATACAACTAGTAGTGGGATTATTGGGTCATATGGTACTTCTATTTTTAGTGTTTTGAAGAACCTCCATACTGTTTTCCATAATGGCTGTACTAATTTACATTCACACCAGCAGCGCATAAGAGTTCCTCTTTCTCTGCATCCTTGCCAGCATTCATTTTTTTTTTCTTTTATTAACAATAGTCTTACTAACTGGAATGAGGTAATATCTCATTGTGGCTTTGATTTGCAGTTCTCAGATGATTAGTCATTCTGAGCTTTATAAAAATATACCTGTTGGCCATTTGTAAGTCTTCTTTTGAGAAACGTCTATGCAGATCTTTTGCCCAACTTTTAATTGGATTATTTACTATTTATTTATTTATTTTTTGACTACTGGGCTGTTTGATTTCCTTAAATATTCTGGATATTAACACTTGTCAGACTTATAGTTTGCAAATACTTTCTCCCATTCTATATATTCTCTTTGACATCCAGATTTTATTTTTTAGATAGATAAATACTCAGAAATTGAATTGCTGGAAGTAGGATTGCTTACAATGGCGTATTACATATGAGAGTTCTCTTTTTAATTGTTTGAGGAATCTCAAAACTGTTTAAATACTGGCTGCACCATTTTACACTCCAACCAATAGTGTGCAAAAGTTCCAGTATCTCCAGGTACCTGCCAACACTTGTGGATTTTTTTGTTGTTGTTTTGTTTTGTTTTGTTTTGATAATAGTCATCTTCTTAGCTATGAGGTGATATCTCATTGTGGTATTTCTCTGATGATTTGTGAGGTTGATCATCTTTGCATATACCTGTTGGCCACATGTCTTTCTTCTTTTGAGAAATGTCTATTCAGGTTCTTTGCCCAGTTTTAATCAAGTTTTTGTTTTTGTTGTTGTTTCTTTTGTTTTTTACTATTGAGTTGTATAAGTTTCTTATGTATTTTGGAAATTAACCTCTTATCTGATAAATGATTTGCAAATATTTTATTTGATTCTGTAGGTTGCCTTTTTACTCTGTTGATTGTTTCCTTTACTGTACATAAACATTTTGGTTTGATGTAGTCCCATCTGTGTATTTTTGTTTTTGTTGCCTGTGCTTATGGTGTCATATCCGTAAAATTATTGTCCAAATAAATGACAAGGAGCTTTCCCCTGATTTTTTTTCTAGAAGTTTTATAGTTTTAGGTATAACATTTAAGTAACTAGTTCATTATGCATTAATTTTTGTGTATGGGATAAGGTAACAATATTATTTCATTCTTTTGCATGTGTAATGCCAACATTTGTTGAATAGACAATTATTTTCCCATTGTTTATTCTTGACATCTCTTTGAAAGATTAGTTGCCCATATATTCATGAATTTATTTCCAAATTTTATATTTTATTCCATTTGTCTGTATGTCTGTCTTTATGCCAGTACCATAGTGATTTAATACTCTGCTTTGTAATATATTTTGAATTTAAAAAATGTAGTGCCTCCAGCTTTGCTTGTCTTTCTCAAGATTCCTTTGACTGTTCAAGATCTATTGTGGTTCCATATTAATTTTAAGATTGTTTTTCCTCTTTATTAAAAAAATACCATTGGGATTTTGATAGAGGTTTTTGAACATGGATGTATCCATTTATTTGTATCTTTTTTGATTTTTTTTCAGAAATATTTTATAATTTTCAATATACACATATTTCACCTTCTTAGTCAAATTTATTCTCTCTGTTTTACTATTTTACTCTCTCTGTGGCTATTGTAAACGAGATTAGTTTTTTTTACTAGAATTTCTTTTTTGAATAGTTCGTCATTAGTGTACAGAAACACCACTGGTTTTTGTATGTTGATTTTGTACCCTGCAGCTTTACTGAGATTACCTATTCTACCTTTTTCTTTTTTTTTTCATAGAGTCTTTAAAGCTTGCTATATATAGAATCATACATATATAGACAGGAACACTTTTACTTCTTTTGTCATAAAGTGGATGTCTTTTACTTCTTTTTCTTGCCTATTTACTTTTACAAAAATTTTTAGTAACATGCTGAATAAAAGTAGTGAAAGTGGAAGAGTGGAGACCCTTGCATTGTTCCTGATTTTAAAGGAAAGGCTTTCGTTTTTCTCTCTTTTGTATGATATTAGCTGTGGGCTTTTTATATATTGCCTTTGATACATTTTTATCCTTTCCTTCTGTGCTTAGTTTGTTGGAAGATTTTTTCATGAAACATTATGACATTTTTGTCTAACAATTTTACTGCATCTATTGAGATGAACATGTAATTTTACTCTTTATTTTGTCAATGTGGCATGTCACATCATCTAAGTTTTATGTGGTGAACCATCCTTTCATCCCAGATATAAATTTCACTTGGTCATGTTGTCATATCATTTCAATGGGCTGTTGAATTTGGTTTGCTAGAATTTTTCAAAAATGTCTGCATCTATATTCATCAATAAGTTTTTATACACATAGAATTTAAATTACTATCAACTTAAAGGAACTGTTGTAACTGTATTTTATGTAACCCCATGGTAATCACAAAGAAAATACATATACAAGTTGTGCCAAAGACAAACGAGTAAAAGCATATTCATACAAGAAATCAGCAAACACAAAAGAAGAAAATAAAAAACATTGTTAATAATAAGAGAAAACATTTTTAAATGGCAGTAGAAAATCCTTTACTAACAGTAACATTTTAAATATAAAAAAACCAAACTAACTTCCCAATTAAAACACATAGAGTTGCTGAATGGATAAAAACACATAACCCAACTATTAAAGGTCTATTAGAAACTCACTTTAGAATCAAGCACACACAAAGCGTGAAAGGGAAGGGATAGAAAAAAAGATATTACATGCAAATAGCAACCAAAAAAAAAAAAAAGCACAAAACAGACTTAAAGAAAAAAATAAACAATAACTTCAAGAAACAAATAAGGACATTATATGATAACAATAGGGTCAATTTTCCAGGAAGATGTAACAATTACAAATATAGATATACCTAATGTCAAGGCATCTGAATATATTGAACATGCATTGGCAGATCTGAAGGAGAAAAGACAAAGCAGTAAAACAATAGTAAAAGACTTTAATACTTCCTTTTCAATAAAGGATAGGACTTTTAGACAGAAAATCAATAAGAAAATGGAACATTTAAACAGCACTCCCCAAATAGACCTAACAAACATACAGATCATTCCATCCAACGACAGAGAACACACATTCTTCTCAAGTGCACACAAATTATGCATTAGGGTAGATCATATATTATGTCCCAAAACAAGTCAATGAATTTGAGAAGATTAAAATTATATCCATTAATTTTTATGACCACAATGGAGTGAAACTAAAAATTAATTGCAAAAGGAAAATGGGAAAATTTGAAAACATGGAAATACATTAACATACTGTTAAACATACAATGGATGAAAGGGAAGTAAATGGAAGGAGAAATGTGACTAAAAACCACAATGAGATACTGTCTCACACCAGTCATAATAACTACTACTAAAAAGACAAAAAATAACAGATGTTCTTGAGAAAAGGGAATACTTATATGCCATTGGTGGGAATGTAAATTAGTTCAGCCACTGTAAAAAGAAAGCAGTTTTGAGGTTTTTTGAAGCACTTAAAACAGTACAGTGCTACCATTCAACCCAGCAATCCAGTTACTGCGTGTATACTCAAAGGAAAATAATTAATTCCATCAAAAAGACACATGCACTCATGTGTTCATTGCAGTACTATTCATGGTAGCAAAGACATGGAGTAAATCATGTTGTCCACTGTGAACTGGATAAGGAAAATGTGATACATATACATGATGGAATACTATGAAGCTATAAAAAAGAATGAAATTGTTATTTGCAGCAACATGGATGAAGTTGGTGGCCATTATCTTAAGTTAATTATTGCAGGAACAGAAAACCAAGTACTCCAAATTCTCACTTATAAGTGGAAGCTAAATACTGAGTACATATGGATGGGAATAAGACACTGGGGACTTCCAAAGAGGGCAGAGAGTGGGACAATGGTTATAACACATACACCTTTTGTGTATGTGTCAATCTATTTGCGTCACTATAAAAGAATACCTGTAGCTAGGTAGTTTATAAAGAAAAGGCATTGAATTGGCTCATGTTTCTGATGGCTGCACAAGCATGGCTTCAGCATTGGCTTCTGGTGAGGGCTTCAGGAAGCTTACAATCATGGCAGAAGGCAGTGAGGGAACAGACGTGTCATATGTTGACAGCAAGAGCAAGAGAGAGAAGGGAAAGGTCCCAGAAACTTTAAAACAACCAGATCTTACGTGAGCTAACTGAAGGAGAATTCACTTATCACCGGGGGTTGGTGCTAAGCTATTCATGAGAGATCTGCCCCCATGATCTAATCACTTCCAACCAGGCCTCACTTCCAACCTTGAGAATCACATTTCAACATGAGATTTACAGGGAACAAACATCAAAACTACATCAGGGTACTATGTTTATTACCTGGGTGACAAGGTCATTTGTACCTCAAACCTCAGTGCAATAAAATGTACCCATGTAATAAACCTGCACACACTCCCCCCCAACCTAAAATAAAAGTTGAATTAAAAAAATTAGAAAATATCTGAGATAAATAAAAATAAAAATAAAACATATCAAGCTTATGGGATAAAGCACAGGCAATTGTAAGAGGGAGGTATATTATGATAAATGTTTGCCTTATAAAAAGAATAAAAATCACAAATGAATAGCCTAGCTTAACATCTCTGGGAAAATAATTGATAAAGATTGAAGTGGATGTCATAAAATAAGGAACAGAAAATTAATGGTAAAAGTCAACAAAACTATGAATTGGTTTCTTGAAAGAATAACAAATTCACAAATCTTTATCTAGATTTCCTTAAAAAAAGAGAGATGAATAAATGAAAGAGGAAATATTATAACAAATACCACAGAAATAAAAAAGAGCATAAGATATTGCTATGAACAATTATACATCAGCAAATTGGATTACCATGAAGAAATATATATTCCTAAGAAACAGATAATGTACCAAGACAGAATCATGAAGAAATAGAAAGTTGGAACAAACTGTAACTAATATGGAGATTGAATCATTAATCAAATCTCTTTCAAGAAAAACCCAGGCCTGGATGGCTCTACTGGTGAATTCTACCAAACATTTAAAAAATAATTAATGCCAACCTTAACTCTTTCAAAAAAAATTGCAGAGGAAAGCATATTTCCAAACTCACTTTATGAAGCCAACAATATTCTGATACCAAAGCCAGACAAGGACACCACAGAAAAGAAAACTTTGGGTCAATATATAAATCTGTCTTAAAATATTAATTTAAAATACGTCTATTTAATTTTCCAGATCATATAGAAAAATTCTTTTTTTTTTTTTTTTTTTTTCTGACAGAGTCTCACTGTCACAGAGGCTGCAGTGCAGTGGCGTGATCTCACTACAGCCTCCACTTCCCAGGTTCATGTGAATCTCCTGCTTCAGACTCTCGAATATCTGGGACTACAGGCACCTGCCACCAGGCCCAGCCAATTTTCTTATTTTTATTTTTTAGTAGAGTTGGGGTTTTGCCATGTTGGCCAGGCTGGTCCCAAACTTCTGATTTCAAGTGATCTGCCCTCTTCAGCCTCCCAAAGTGCTGGGATTACAGGCATAAGCCACCACACCCGGCAAAATTAACAGTTTTTAACATAGAGTTTGGTAATAATATATAAGAATAAGATAGGGAAATAATAAATTTGTATGTCTCCTAAATTACATTTATTTCCAATACAGAGACAACAATGCTCTTAAATCTTAATAATTGCCTCACATTAATATAATGTAGAATATCTTTTCATTAAGACTGAAGTCACGATGTGAATAGTCTAATAACTAATAAGACCAGAGTTAAATTTTTAAATATTCCATGCTGATTTTAAAATATCTGTTAAAAATTCTACTCCTAAATTAGTGGCAGAAGCAAGCTGAGAAAATAGTAAAATGTTTTGATTCAGAGAAAGTTTATTTACTTTTAATATATGATGACAAATAGTACTTCTGGTGTATGCAGGATTTTGGGACATTGAAAATACAGAATAATTAAAGAGGATGATCAAAACACCATTTTAAGGACAATAGGAAAATTAATCAAAGTATAACACATATCCATAAAAATACTTTTAGTTGATCACAATTTTTTCTATAGCATTGTTTTTACATTTCTTAAAAAGAAAAAAATGCTTTAAATTTTTTATATAGAGAACTTTGATGGTTTAAGGTATTTTAATTGTCATATAAAAAAGAAGATAGACACAATGACCTTACAATGTCTTCCAGCTTTATGCTTCTTTATAGTTTTAGAATAAATATATCTTGGTTATTGTTCCCTTACAACTAACATGTGGGAGTATGATTGCTGACATTCCATGCATAGTAATCAAGGTAATATCTATTTTATGAGGGTGCAGATCTTAATTAAGTTTGATCCAATTGGGTCACCTTAGAAGAATAATTACAAATCAAAGTGCCAGTGTTCAAGGTTATACTACTTATAAAGTGTTCCTTATTTAATATTACTATAGTTTTCATATTACTATTATCAATATAATTATCTTTGCATAAAAAATATTTTTTTAAATTTTATTCACGTTTAGGCTGTAACTTATTTTGTTCAATCCTTGGGAAAAAAACTACTTAATAGATTATCAGAAGAACATGGAATCCCATCAAAAAAATAAGAACACACAGACTAGTAGATATTTTGTGATGAACTCTATCTTTTTAACACTATGTAGGATTTGTATTGTATCACATAAGAAAATGTATGAACACATCTTAAAGTTTATATTGTTAAGATTCATTTTTGAATTTTAAATCAGTAACTTTAAAAAAAGACCCTTTAAAAGAACTTTTTAACCTGTTCCTTGCAGAGTGTGTGTGTGTGTGAGAGAGAGAGAGAGATAAAATAGCGAATTATTCAAACTCATTTAGCAATGAAAATACAAGGTTAATTTAATGTATACACTAATTCCATGTAAGGGCTTCCATAGTCAGCTATCAAGTAGAGTAGAAGCAGTAAGGAAGGAGATAAAGATAAGTAGTGCTCAGAGGGATCAGTATAGGCAAATCTCAGAAAATTTTACCAAAACACCCTTCCCGAAAATGTGGCCCCCTTTAATTTTTCAAACGAGAAGATACAGAAACTAGAGTTAAATCTGGCAGCATAGGTCGTCTTGGACTTGCTTTATTTTAGAGGCACAAAGTAGGCAGGAATAGGTACAGAATTTCCCAAAGCAGCCATATAAAAAAGACAAAGAAAATCTTTGGAAATAAAGAGGGCCTTTAGGTTAAAAACAATTGGCCTGGAAGAATAATATGTCCTCCACCAAAATAATTTTATGTATTGTGAGTACTAAAAATGAGCTTTCATTATGTATACACCAAAAATCTCTTGAATAATAATAAGGAACAATGAAATTAGGAAAATAGGAAACCATATTAAGCCCATTAGAACAGGCTATCAGGCAGCAGAGGAAATAAAATATGTTAACAATTACTCCACCTTCAATTCCAAATCCATAATAAAACAACAGGAAAGAAATAAATACAAAAGCTTAAATAGGCAAAGCACAGTGGCTCACACCTATAATCCCAGCACTTTGGGAGGCCAAGGTGGGCGGATCATGAGGTCAAGAGATTGAGACCATCCTGGCCAACACGGTGAAACCCCTTCTCTACAAAAAATAAAAATTAGCTGGGCATAGTGGCAGGGGCCTGTAGTCCCAGCTACGTGGGAGGCCGACGCAGGAGAATCATTTGAACCGGGGAGAGAGGGGGGTTGCAATGAGCCGAGTTCACACCACTGCACTCCAGCCTGGTGACAGAGCAAGACTACATCTAAAAAGAAAAGAAAAGAAAACAAAACAAACAAACAAACAAAGCTTAACAAGCAACTATATCCATGAAGGTGAACCATCACAAACAGAAAAACAAGAATTCAGTAAAAAGTTGAGATCAAAGAACACATGAAAGAGGTAAAGAAAAAAACACAAAATAAAGACAATGATGTTGAAAGTGTAACAAAGAAACAATAATGTTTAAAACACTATAAGGGACACTTGGATTGCAAAATAAAGGTCAATAGTGAATAAAATAAAATGAAAATAAAGAATTTTAAGTTTAAGGAGAATTAATAGAGGTGGAAGGCAAAAACAAAGAAACTAAAAACACATTCTGTAGGTCTTTTGAACCCCCCAATTAAGCAAATACAAACTAAAATCTAAGAGCAATATAACACATTAATTTAGTATGACTGTGGAAAAGTGGTGTACTCATCCATTCCTGGAGATAATGCAAATACATTGTAGCACTGAATTGCCTTCAGCAAACTACAGTCTGTAGACTAGCCATTATTTTTGTAAACCATGATTTATTGGAAAACAGCTATTTCTGTTTTGTTATATATTGGCTATGCACAGCCAAGTTTACTAGTTTCGAAGAGGATCATATGCCCGAAAGTCTAAATTATTTATTGGGTGGCACTTTAAGAAAAAGGTTGACAACCTTTAATTTATAATAAAATTATTAAAATGTGTATTTATACAGGATAATTCAAACAAATTATAGCATATCTGCATGATAGAATACTATGCATCTGTTAAAAGAGTGATGGTGCTTTTTTGTACTTCTATGAATAAACCTACATGTTTTTAATGGGCTACTATTTTTGTTAAAATGAATATAGTAATTGCTACCTATTTGGTTTTATAGCCATAAAGCACATGTAGAATAAAAATAAATATTCCCATAGTAACCACCTGTGGGTGTTAGAGCTTAGGTGTGGATGAGAATCTGGAAGGTAAGAAAATGGAGTTCCTGTATGCCTTCTAGGACATTTGTTTGTTTTGTTAATAAAATACCAGGGGTTTTGTCACTAAAATACCAGGGGTTTTGTCTAGGTCCCGCTGTTCACTTCGCAGAAAGCCAATCACTGAGACCACAAGTATTGCCAAAAAATAAGGTTTTAATCGAGTGCTGCAACCAAGGAGATGGGAGCTCAGTCTCAAGTCCATTTCCCTGACTAAAACTAGGGGTTTATACAGCAGGGAAGAAATGTTACCATATGTAAGAAAACAAGAACGAGGGAGGGGCAAGGAAGCAGTAATGATGAATGAGAGGTCTGCATCTGGTGCTGAGATTTGGTGATTTTCATTTTTCTATACAAGTTGCAGTTATTTGATACTTTTTTTGAGAGTCCTGAAGGTCCTGTTCTGAGGAAGGAATCCAGGTAAAACAAATATATTTCAAGCTTTAAGACCAGAATGGTCAATTTCTACATTTATCCAAAAGAACAGTCTATGGAACTATTGGGTCAGTTTCAGTTTTTGAGCCATGTATATGTAATAGCTATACAAAGCTTTAAACAAATTAACTTTGAAAAGTAAAGATTCCTGTGATTTTTTTTTTTTCCACAAAGCCTCCCTTCATTCCCCAGGCTGGAGTGCAGTGGTACAATCACTGCTAACTGCAGCCTTGATCTCCCAAACTCAAGCAATTCTCCCACCTCAGCCTCCCAAGAGGCTGGGACAGTAGGTGAACACTGCCACACCCAGCTAATTTTTGTATTTTTTGTAGAGATAGGGTCTTGCCATGTTGCCCAGGCTGGTCTCCAACTCCTGTTCTCAAATGATCCACCTGCCTCGGCTTCCTACAGTGTTGAGATTATAGGCATGAGCCACAAATCCTGCCCTGTGATCCTTTAAAACAAAACTAAGGAATAAAAGATGTTATATAGTAATTAATTAGTAAATATTTATTGAAAGTCTCATCATAGTTTATTGGCAAAATGCCTATATATAGAAACAATATTGATTAACATAATAAATTAATGAATAATCTGCCTTGATGACTTCTCTAATATTTGCATTTCTAAGATAAATAGTTAGTATAGTAACTTGACACTGTTAGTACCAGCTAATATTTTCAAAGATCATGGTGCTCAGTTAATTACGAAAGTCACAGAAACCTATTTTGACTGCCTTTTTCAAAATAGCAGGCCATTTAAATTTTTTAAAAAATCCCACTTGGTTTATGTGGTAAGCATCAGTTAATCTGATTTGTTCTCTGCAGTTCCTTTGGCTTATAGAAATATTAAGAATAATGTCACATTGTCTAAATGTTCTTACCTTTAAATTTTTAATTTAAATTAAATTTAATTTAAATGAAATTTAATGTTTTTTAAAGTGTAAAAAATTCAATGTTTCACTTGTTTTCTACTTTTTAACTTACTTATAACTTAAAAGTTGTCTATCATAAATGTACTGAAAATTATCTCAGCTTTCAGAATTATTTCCCGTGATGCTTGAATTATTACAAAAGTGCATTGAGTAAAAAATATGTTGAGAATTGTAAACCATCTATTTTTCAGTGCAGAAAGCTTAACCCCTAACTTCTGTTTTCTCATTACTAGATATAATTAAAATACATACCTAGAAATGTCTTGAATGGAAAACATGAGGTAGTAAATGTGCTTAGTATAGTGCCTGGCACGTGGTACTTATTCAACAAATGTTAACTCTTATTCAAGTAGTAGATACAATAATGTCATAATGCCTTTTATATAAATACTTAGAAGTCCAATAAAACTTAAATAGTGTGACTTCTCTTTGTGAGAGAAATTGTTTTACTTGGCAGAGTTTCGGTTTTGGAATCTTCCTTGTAATAGCATGTAACTAATGTGTAATGTGTATCTCATGTAAAATCCATTTTTATATTTAACTAAGGGTCTTTTTTGTATGTTGGATTTTTCCACAGAAAATTATAAATTTGCATTAGCACATACTCATAAAGAGGTAAGACAGTGAATTATAAACAAAATATATTCTATTGCATCTATTACAGAAGTTAAAATATCTAAAGAAAAAGAAAATATATTTCCATTCATTACAAATGGTGACAAGGCTATAAAATAAAACAGCTTCACTTTGCTTTCTGATTTGTTTATATTTACTACTGTTTATCACACTACCACAGTCCAGAAGTTAATTTCAGAAAACCACATGAGTTTGACAGCAAAAGCTTCAGTTTGCTACATGTGATTTTACAGATACATGGGAGAAAGGAGAATCTGAAAATAAACCATGTGTCCTCTGTATTGGTACGCTGGTAGAGAAAAACTGAGAAAAGGAAGGAGGAAAGATCAAGTCATCTAAGAAGCAAGTCACAGGGAAAAACGTATTTTTAGAACAGTATTTTTTTTTATATTCAATTGTATTGTGAATTATTTCATTCAGGCCATTCCAAATTGAAGTATAGTTTGCCTCTTTCTCAGCATAATTAGAAAGCATTTTAAATTGTGAAGGGCATGGTCTTATATTCTTCCTTGGAAAATTTTATTTTAAAGTCTTAAAAATCGATTTTATTATAAGATTAGCCTTTTCAAATACCAAAAAATGTCTCTACAAACTGATTGATAGTGATGAAAGCAGTTCAAGAAGAAAATAGGAGTAGTAGAAATATGTTGGGTTACTGCACAATGGAGACTTTCTCATAATAAGACAGAATAACAGTAGAAAGAGGTTTATTTTGGTGGGAAAAAAACTAGAAAAGTGAAGCAAACTTGCAAACAACACATAAAAATGTGAAAAAAAAAATGACATGTCACATCGATTCAGGCTGGTTATCTTTTGCCTGTTAAGATCTATGGAAAATTAAAATAGCAAGTAAAATTTGATTAGCAAGATGATATGGTAATGCCATACTTTTAAATATTTCATTATGCTTTAAGATACTCAATTTTGACTCACGCATAAGAAAATGTCTTTAACATTGAGAGCATATCGAGGCTTTACACTGAAGTCATGTTTTAACATGCCTTTAAAACCTAAGTTAAAATGCTTAGGGAGAATTGAAAACATGGAGTTGTATGTATGGGTTGGGATCATTGTGTCAATCAAAATTAGGCAAACAATTATTTTTTAAAAATCCAATGATGAAGAAAACATAATTTAATTCTATTACATTGAGGTATACTCTAATTTCTTACACTATTATAAAAAGTTAAGGGTACTTTTAAAGTTTCTTTTATAGGTGTTCTAAGTTTTATTTTAACATGTACAAATGCATGTAAACTATTTTCTTGTTTAGCAAATTTATACAAGCATAAATTTAAGCAATTTCAAAAACAATAGAATGATATATTTTAAGAACTTTTAAAATCATAGAGGTTCATGGCCAAAATAAGATTTCCAGAAACATAATTGTAATTTGCATTTATAATCCAAAGGTTTAATTTTGAAACTTCTCTCTTTGATCACCTTGCCTGTCGTAACTATTGCAACGTACAAAAGGCAAGAACTATTTGAACTGTATTATATGTTGCAGTGTTGGCTTTTGGAATGACCCTACAAGGTCCTCTGCATTAAAAATATCTGGATATCAGCTCCATAGTACCTATACCCTCTTGACACTCCAAAAGCAATTTAATCTTAGTAAGCTTTAATAATATCAGTGTGATTCCACTGTCCAAATACTCCCATGGTCCTCTCATAAGAACTTCTCATAACATTACTTATTTTTTAATCATCCTTCAAAGAATTCAGAATACATGGTAAATTACAATAATGTATCTAAGTGAGCAACATACAAACTAAGGTGAGTTATTACAACAGAGAAACCACAATTTGTTGAGCAATAACAATTTGTGTAAAGTATTTCTGCACATTGTAATTTTGTTCATATGTCCTTTCAAAGCTATGTACTAGCCTGCAGATTACAAACTTGTTTAGGTAATTCTAATTATTTAAAAACATTATTAGTAAGTTATTTCACTTTGGGAAATAGGTATGTAAAAATCAAAATTTTACAGATTTATTTTGAATTCAGTATTGTGCATAGATGAATGATAAATTACTAGGTTTTATACAGGTCATTGAGATAAGCATGCAAAAATGCTTTCATGTTGAGTTTTAGTTAAATTGTGCTTCTCCTCAAAAATCATCAAAAAACTTGGGCCATTGGTGATTGAGCAAAGCTGCTCTCACTTTCCCCAAGCTCTTGATTTATCAGATCAATCAGTTGTAAAAAGTGAAGACTCAACTTTCTTTTGATAGACAGAAGGAAAGTCTGGGTGGGCAGACACAAATAAACTGTGTATTCATTATCAATGGAGGTACTCTTATCAATTCATTTACTCTTTTGAAATGGCACCTCAGAGCCATACCTCCAGTTATACCAGAAGAGATTCTTTAGAAAGGCTCACAGAAATGAGCCATGGTTCAAACGTAACAATGTTTTTGCATGTGACCAAAAGCGATAGAATAATATTCATCGCTCCTTTTGTTCGTTAGCAGCAATAGCAAATGAATAGATCTTCCATCTTTTCTATCTCAATGTTTTTACGACTGTAATATGTTTTTATTCTCCCAGGTAACTGAGCAATCATTTGAAATATGACTTACTTATTCTTTCAACAAACATTTAGTTACTTTATTTATTTATTTTTTTTTTTGAGATGGAATGTCGCTCTGTCACTCAGGCTAGAGTGCAGTGGCACGATCTCGGCTCACTACAACCTCTGCCTCCTGGGTTCAAGTGATTCTCCTGCCTCAGCCTCCTAAGTAGATGGGATTACAGGTGCTCGCCACAGTGCCCAGCTAATTTTCGTATTTTTAGTAGGCATGGGATTTCACCATCTTGGCCAGGCTGGTCTCAAACTCCTGACCTCGTGATCCACCCGCCTCGGCCTCCCAGAGTGCTGGGAATTACAGGCGTGAGCCACCGCACCCTGGCCTAGTGACTTCTTAGTTGGAATAATACTGAGCTAAAGTGTTTGAAGCATGTTTTCACATTTAATATGTGTTATATAATTAAAGTAGAAAAAGGCTTCTACAAAGAAGAAGGATTGAAGACATTTCATTTGTTAACAAAATTACCCCTACTATATGTCTCAATCGGCATGTCTTTTTCTGTTTGCCAATTACAGTTTGTTTTTGCACACCTTAGCTTAGTTACTGAAAGACTCAATCTTCACCTAAAGAAATAGAAGTATTTTCCACATAATTGAGAACTTGTGCCTCTGGACATATATGCGACCTCAGGTCAATGATCATTAAGAGGGTTTCTCCCCTCGTATATAAATAATTTTAGCTGAATTTTGTGTCTTGGGATTCAAATCAACAGATCAAATTTCATTTTCTGGATTAGCCATAGAACTACCTTTTTTTGTCAGTATCTTCCCCAAAACCTCACTGGGAATTGTTAACTATTATGCGGTATAAAAGGAGAGAAAGGCCAGGCAAGGTGTTTCACACCTGTAATCCCAGCAATTTGTGAGGCCAAAGCGGGTGGATCAGCTGAGGTCGGGAGTACGAGACCAGCCTGGCCAACATGGTGAAACGCTGTCTCTACTAAAAGTACAAAAATTAGCAGGGCATGATGGTGGTGCCTGTAATCACAGCTATTCAGGAGGCTGAGGCAGGATAATCGCTTGAACCTGGGAGGCAGAGGTACAATCTGCAGTGAGCCCAGATTGCACCACTGCACTCCAGCCTGGGCAACAAGAGCGAGACTCCATCTCAAAAAAATAAATAAAATAAAATAATAATAAAAAAAAGGGTAGAATGTTGCTGACCATTTCTTGTCAGACAGTTTTTCCCTTTGGTCTCTATTTGACTGCCATTTTCTCTTATACATGATAATTTCCTTCTATTATCGTCTTGGTTCACTCACTATAACAAACGTTTTATGTTTTTGAATTGGGAGTTCCAGTTCTGAGATATCTCTTGTGACATGACATGTGGAATATTACAATGTAGACAAAATTATCTTGGTCTTCTTGCTCATTATTAATAACTGAAATGATGCAAAAAACTAGTGCACTGGGCAATTATATGACATGTATTAGTTAGTTCTTTTTTAAGTTTCTAAAATATGGCTGTTTTAATTACTTTTTTTTAGTTTGGGAAATTTATATTAAACATTGCAAATAAATAATCACCCTAAAGTCATTTAAATTTATTTTTAAAAAGAATATTTTCTATGCTGTAGAGTAACTAATGCTAATGTAAAACATTAGTAATAATAATAATTAGTAACCATTTACTGTGCCATGACTATATTAAGTATTTCACATTCACTAACATTTTGTAATTCTGTAAATACTAAGCTAAGTGTTTCACATCCAGTAATATTTTGTAATTCTTAACACAGATATAGTTTGTGATAATTATTTTAATCTTCTTTTTATTTTATTTTATTCTTGTATTCTAGCTTGAGACTAGAGAAGATAAGCAGGTGAAACTTGTATGCAGTGGTCTCTTTCTATATAGATTAAAAATGCATTTTTATGTTGATATAAGAAAATAATATTATACTTATCATTAACTTTTGATCATAAAAAGTATGGTGTGGTATTTTTACATCAATAATGAAAATAATAATACCTAACATTTATGGAGTAATTACTTGCTATGTGCCAGGTCCTGTGCTAACATTTTTAAAGCCTTAGCTCAATTTGTCATTAAAAAAAATAACAAAAGAAAATTTCAAATATTGATTCTTTGTCCATCTTCCTCTTTAGATGATAAACTAAAGCACTGGAAAGTTAAGTGGCTTTCCCTATATTTTACAGTTTCTAAGTGGCACGATATAGTTAGAAATTCTATTTGAATCTAGAGCCCAGAGTCTTTACTAAGAAAAGAAAAACACTTTGGTTCAATGAGTTTTAAGCCTCCACTTTTAACAACGATCATTTTAGGAGTTAATAAATCAAAATTTTCAAAGCCTTCTTGCCTACAGAGATAGCCAAGGGAAACATGGACCAATGAATTCAGTAGAAATCTCCTTTTGATCTGTGTCAGTGGCAGAGGGCTGAGCACTGGTCTCTGCATTGGGCTGAATGGGCTGGTGATTGGGTGATAGTTTGAGACTCAATTTAACTACTTAGCTTTTAAAAAATAATTAATAGAAATAAGTAACCTCAAAGTGACCATAGTGCAGGCCAAACACTGAAGCTATTATCAGACACATAGTTCATAAAGGAAGATATTCAGAGTTTGAGCATATCTTTAAACACAAAATTTAGAGATACTAAAAATTCATAAATGTGGCTTTTATTCCTTGTCTACTGCCTCCTAATAAATAAGCCATTACTTTAGAAGGTTAGATTTCACAGATTTATTTGGTTAGCCTACGTAGTTAAATAGAGGTGGCTATGATAAGCTTTTTTGCAGTGCCCCACATCAGACCTTATATCTCTAATTACCTTTCAGTTTATCTGGAACTGATGGCTATTAACATATTTATTTTATAAATGGATCAACAACTGTTTAACAATATTAAGTAGTTGCCCAATATCACACAGTTACCAAATCAATGAAGTTTAAATCCAACTTAGGATTGTGGCAAAAATATCAATGTTTCCATTTAGTGAATGGGCCAGTAAATCAACCATCAGATTCTGCTTGAAAGCTACTACTGTGAGGCAGAAGGATGTGCGTGATAAATAAGATTCATGAGTCCTCTGTAAAGGATTCAAATGCATGAATATCTTGGAATTAGTCTGGTTTCATCACTGTGAATAAACCAGTTTACAAAACTTTTTTACTTCGTCTTAAAATGGCTTAAATCCTAAAGCGTAGAAGAGAGCTAGAACATTTACCCCCTTTCCCTGCCTTTTTAGCTTTCTTTGTTTTATGATCAGAAATTTTCATTATATCATGAAAGTTTCACAAAACTTGTTTTAAAGTTCCTATATTTTGAATTCCAAAAAAAAGAGTTTTTAAATAATTATTGCAAAAAAAGTGCTTGGATTATATGATTCTATAAGAAGTCTGAGAGAAAGGATGTGTTGAGTCTTTGGAGATTTTATGTTTTAATTATTATTTTAATTTGCTTTCAATTTACATGTTTCTATCTTTAAAAAAATTTGTTCTAAAGAGATTGTTTAATAATTTTATTTTTGACTCATGTTTTCCTACAAATTTTAATAATTTCATTTTTGACTCATGTTTTCCTACAAATTTTAATAATTTCATTTTTGACTCATGTTTTCCTACAAATTTTAATAATTTCATTTTTGACTCGTGTTTTCCTACAAATTTTAATAATTTCATTTTTGACTCGTGTTTTCCTACAAATTTTAATAATTTCATTTTTGACTCGTGTTTTCCTACAAATTTTAATAATTTCATTTTTGACTCATGTTTTCCTACAAATTTTAGATGCATGAACGGAGAGCAAGAGACAAGGTGAGGAAACAATCAACTTGCTTACACAGACAATAAAAAGTAGATAAAAGCAGATTATGAAAAATGGGATTTTATTGTGTAGAAAAAGGGTAATTGTCAGCCCAGTCACTGATGAATTGATTCATTTGTTTTTACCTGATGGTATGAAATAGAGTTGTCATCAAATTTTATATATTACTTCTACGCATTAAGCACTTTTGCAGATAGCATTACCTTATTCAAGTCTCACCCCAACACTGACTTATTTTCTAACTGTGGAAATTGAAGTTCAAAATAAAAATTAGCAACTTAGCCTAAGAAGGATAGCTGGGAAATTGTAGAGCTTGGAAAATCCTGGAGGCTATCGAACATATCATACTCTGTCTGTTCAACCGTTCATGTATGAAGTGTATCTGAATCAAAAAGCTGTTGTTTCAGAGAAGAATGCAAAGTGAGATGGATGAAGAAATATTGTAAGGAAGGGGTCCAAAGCTGTAATACAGTTTTATTTTATAAGTATCTGTGAAAAATAGAGGAAAATGTGTATTATGAATGTTACTTTTCAAGCAAAAATGTACAGTACAAACTTTCAAGTATAGGAACAAACACAAGAATATCCCTATTTCTAGAAGAACCTTACTTCATATCAAATGTGCTGCACATTTTATAAAAATGGTTTTTCATTCTTAATAAAAAATAATGTCATAGTTCTAGTTTATATATAACATATTACATAAGGCAGAATGTTGTGACTGATTCAGGCCTCCTGATTCCTTTTCCCATCCATACAGATTCATACATTAGGCCATTTAATTTTTGCAAATCAAATGTCTCAAATTTCACAGTTCATTTTCAAGTTAAAAAATTACTGATGTGTTTTCTATTTCCTCATGAATAGATTTGTGTTGTTACCTTTTTTGTGCACTAATGAATCATTTTTTGACACATTCCAATGTTTTTTTCTCACATGCCTTTCCTCATTTCAGTTCTAAATAATGAAATCATCACTGACCCCATTGGCATTCATCTCCACTCTGATTTGTGTGAAGACCTCTTAGATTGAAGTTTTACACTGTCAACAACTAGAGGGGCTTGCTGTGATCTTGTCATAGTCTATTTGTTTTATATTTCTTCTCTTTTCCCTTCACTTATTCCTTTAATCTAATTTCATGTGAAAATATAGTTAGTGGGCTGCTTTTACTTATTTTTCTGGATCATCAATAGAAATATTAACCCTGATAAAAATAAATATAGTATAGGCCTCCACACCACCCTACTAGATACTTACCTTCATTAGTTTATTATATATCATCACCCATTTTCAAAATCTGCCAGTTATTTTTATAACGTGTGTGCATGTTTTACTCTAAGAACCTCCTATTGATTTTACTCTTAAGGTTTAAGCTCTTCTATAATTTGATGTAAATATAAGAAGGGGAAAAAGTAGTTGTTATTTTTTGTGATCAGACTTGACTTCTAGGACTGAGAAGCTGTTGTCCTTACTACATGAGATGGGTTTTTAGAAGAGTATAAAATAGTTTAACTTTGTGTCAAATGTATTTATCATGTGCCTATTATCAGGATTCCATTTTCATGGGTATTCTTTACTTAAAACTCAAGTGCTTTTTAATACTTTAAATATGTAAGATTGATATAAAATGTCAATAGATTCTTTTTTGCAAAAAGATCTTTAGAAGCCATTACTGGTAAATTGCTAAATTCTAATTGAATGAAAAATTTTTATGACAATTTTATCATACAAATTATATATTTATTGTTCTTTTAGTGCACATTATCTGGTATATTACAGGTCTGTTGTCAATGTCTGTAGATGGTTTGAATTTTTTTAAAAAGTGGTAAGTGCCAAGTTTTAATGTCGTTCCTCAAGTTGTAGAAAATGACCATTGAAAATTAATTTCTATTTAATAATTGAGCAATAATACAATTTTGGAGTTAGAAATAATCATTAAGATTTAATTGACACTAAAGCTTTTGCATATGCTTTGCAGAAGAGCAAAGTGATATACAACAGAAAAGTGAGAAGATTAGAAGAGATTTAAGCTCCATCTTAGACTATAACTCAGCTCTTCAGAGATCCAGAACTCTGAAATGCCACACTCAAATTATGAAAGCAGAAATGGCTGTATATTACTTTTCTATTGCTGCATTACAGAAAACTACAAACTAGGAGGTTTAAAACAACCTGCTTTTATTATATCTCACAATTCCCCTGGGTCAGGAGTGTGGACATGGCATACATAACTGCTCAGGGTCTCAGAAGGCTGCAGTGAGGCTGTAAGCTGACAACATTCCCATCCAGAGGCTCAACTAGGGGAGAGACTTCCAACATCATTCAGGTTGTTGGCAGGAGTCATTTCCTTGTGAATATTTGCCTGAGGGCTTGCTATTGGCACTGTGCTGGGGACCACCCTCAGGTTTTAAAAGGTGCTTAAATCTCCTGGAGGCCACCTGCAGTTCTTTAGCATGTGGACCTCTTTGGTTAGACTGCTTACAATCAAGGCAAAAAGGTCAATATTTCACCTCAGGGAGGTTCCTAGTCCCTCTTTTAAAAGTGTTCTCCTGATTAAGTCAGTCTATCACAAAATAATCTACATTTAATTACATCTGCAAAACCTCATCACCTTTGTCATCTCTGTTAGCTAGAAGCAAGTTACAGACCCATCTCCACTCAATGGAAGTGACTATAAAAGGTGTGAGTGCCAGGGCATGGGGAGCATGAGGAACCCTAAGATGTGTCTACTACAGCTTGCTGCCATAATTCCAACTAGCAATTTATTGAAATTCTGCTATGTATATGAGATATAGAAAGCATAACTGAACTTTAAACTTTTCCTGAATAATTCAAGAATCCTGCCTGACTCTCCACATTCTGTACTTTTTCTCAAAGTTTAAACTAAATCAACTTTACTATCTCATCTCTTCTTTGTCTTCAGATTTTTCGAATATCTATTACTCTTTCCCTTCTCTCTCTCTCTCTCTCTCATTACTCCCATCAGCACCCAAATATATGGTAGATAAGCTCTGTTCAATACAAATATAATACAAGCTTCACAGGCAAATCACATATGTAATCACATTAAAGGTAAAAAGGAACATGTGATATCAATTTGCAGAATATATTTTAACTCAACATATAAAAATATAATCTTGACATCTACTATATATAAACAATTCTTAGAAAACTATTTACTTTTTTTCTTCTTACTAAGTCTTCAAAATCTGGTGTGCATTTTACACTTACAGCACATCTCAATGTGTAGTGCTCAATAGGCGCATGTGAAATAGTGCCTACCTTATTGACAATGTAGCTCTCTTTTATTAAAAACATTAAATTGTAACAGTCACATCAGGAAGATGGTGTAATAGATGGTGACCTGCTTATAACCCTCCACAACAACAAGAATTCCACAATCACTCACAGACAAAAGTCTCTCTTTGGGAGCCTTGGGATTCATGTAGGAGGCTATAAAACTCTGGTGGAGCCCAACACCTTGGAAGGTTTTTTGAGAGTGTGCACCAGGACCTGTGTTGCTGATCTGCTGAACCTGCTCCCAGATACAAGCCCAGAAACAACTTCATTCCCAAGGTCCTTATCTATAGCCCCACCTGGTCTGGAATTTTCAAACCTAACCATCTATCAGGGGTCCAGGAGGAATTGTGCCCACTAGTGCCTCAGTGAATAGGCTCATATGCCTGCTGATGTCAGTCTCAGCAGTAAACATGAAAGTTACTATGTGGGTTGGCTCCAGTCTTTCTCAGCTGAAGTCTCAGCTCAGAACTGCTTACACAGGAACCCAGAGAAAGACACAATATATCTCACAGTCCAGAAGTCTTAGCCTCTGTGTCATGCTCACCAACCTTCAGCCCACAGCTGATCCTGAGGGTACCCAGTCTCGATTCCAGCCCATGTCATTGCAGTTGAGGACTTATTCAGCCTTTGTGGGAATCTGTTGTGAGATGTGTTTATCTGGTACACCAAGACAAGCTTTCAGACTTGAATCCCTGGCCAGTTTTCCCATGTAGCCTAGGTAAACTTCTTGAATCCCCTCCAGGTCTGTACAGGCCAGAAGGCTGCACCAACCTCAGAGCCCTTGAGAGACTTTCAGAAAACCTGAGTTTATGTTTAGTCTAGTGCTGCGATGGTTGCAGTGGTTGCAGGCTCAGGAAACACAATAGTCAGTCTGCTTAGGATCTCTGGAAGGCCTTGGAAAAAAGATGAACACAAAGCCAGACCACAAAGCCAGGAATAAATACCTAATTCCTCAATGCACAGACATTGTTGCACACCCACAAGCATCAAGAATATTCAGGGAAATACGACCTCATCAAATGAACAAAATAATGCATTAGATACCCACTTTAAAGTGAGGAAGATGTGTGATCTTTCAAATAAAGAATTCAAAATAGTTATTTTGAGGAAGCTCAACAAGCTTCAAGAAAACACAAGAAAACTATAGAGGAATTTATCAGAAAATTTTGACAGAGAGATTGAAATACTACAAATCAGAAATCCTAGATGCAAAAAATACGATAAAAATTAAAAGTTCAGTAGAGAGCATCAACAACAGAATTGATCAAACAGGATAAGGAATCAATGAGCCTGAAGAAAGGCTATTTTAAAGTACACAGTTGGGATAAAAAAATAATAAAAAATGAAGAAAGAATATAAGATCTATGAGACAATGTCATAAGGGCAAAATTTTGGTTATTGGGCTTCAAGAGGGAATCAAGAAAGACAAAGAAGTATAAAGCTTCTTGAAAGACACAATAAGAGAAGGTTCCAAACCTAGAGAAAAATATAAACAGCCAGTACAGAAAGGTCAACTCTTAACAATCGGATTCAACCTAAATATTAATACCCTGACTAATGATCAAACTTGTAAAAGTCAAAGACAAAGAAGATTTTAAAGCAGAAAGAGAAAAGAAGGAGATACCATCTAAGGAAGATCCAATATACCTGGCAGCAGACTTCTCCCCAGAAATCTTGCAGGCCAGGAAGAAGGGAAAAAATATATTGAGTGTTAACATTGCTTAGCAAGAATACTGTACCTAGCAAAGCTATCCTTCAGAAATGAAAGAAATAACAACTTTCCTAGACAAATAAGAGCTGAGGAAATTAATCAGTATGAAATCTGCCCAAATAAAAATGCCAAAGAGAGCTTTAAAACAAAAACAAAAGACTGTTAATATAATTTCATTTCCAATATTGTAATGCTGATGTGTAAATAAATAGATATGAAGACTAGAAGATGAAACTGTTTAAAACAGTAACTACAATAACTTGTTAAAAGACAGGTACTGTAAAAAAATCTGTGACCAAAAATTCAAAATGTGGAGGGGAAATAAAGTTAACATATACAGCTTCATTTATTTTTAATTTTTTGGCAACCAAGGTTAATTTATCAGCTTAAAATAAATTGTTATAACTACGAAATGTTTTTGTAAGCTTCATGGCAACTGCAAAGCAGGAACCTGTAATAGATACACTAAAAATTAAAAGCAAGGAATGCAAATACACTACCAACCATAAATAAAGCATAAAAAGAAGAAGAAAGGACTGCAAAACAATTAGAAAACAAGTAACAAAATGGCAGTAGTTAGCCCTTATCTATTAATACGTACTTTGAATGTCAATGATTAAATTCTCCAATTAAAAGACATAGAGTAGTTGAATAGATTAAAAAACAAACAAATAAAGAGATCTAACTGTATGGTGCCTATGAGAAACTCACTTTACCTGTAAAGACACACATAGACTAAGGTGAAAGGATAGAAAAAAAAATATTGCAGGCAAATGGAAACCAAAAAACAGTAGGAAGAGCTACACTTATATCAAATAAAATAGACTTCAAGCTAACAACAACAAAAAGAGAAAAAGAAGGCCAATATATAATAATAAAGTAGTTAATAGAGCAAGAGGTTATAACAATTATATGAGGTTATAACAATTCTATATATATGTACACACACACATATATATGCATATATATGTATATAATTATATGCATCCAAATTTAGGACACCTAAATATATAAAGCAAATTTCAATATTCCCAAGGGGAGAGATAGGACTTTAATATCCCACTTTCAGCAATAGATAGATCATCCAGACAGAAAATCAACAAAGAAACATTAGAGCTATACCACACTCTAGACTAAATGGACCTAAAAAACATTTACAGAACATTCTTCTCACATTCTTCTCAACATCACATGGGCATTTTCTAGGATAGATCATGTATTAGGCCACAAGACTAATCTTAAAATATTTTTAAATAAAAATTATATCAAATAGAATTTCTGACAAAAGTAGAATAAAACCAAAAATTAATAACAGGAAAACTTTTTAAAATGTACAAATACATGGAAATTAAACATTAGGCTCTTGAACTAATCAGCTAATGAGTTGATGAAAAAAATAAAAACAAAATTAAGAAATTTTTGAGACAAATGAAAATAGAAACACATATCCAAACATATGGGATAAAGCTAAAGCATTTCTAAGAGGGTAGTTTATAGCCATAAACACTGAGATCAAAAAACTATGAAGATATTGCATCTGCAGGAACTACTAAAACAAGAAAAACCAAACCCAAAATTAGTGGAATAAAGTAAGTACTCAAGATAAGAGTAGAAATAAATGAAATAGACATTAAAAAACAATCCAGAAAAATGAAAAAAATAGAGTTGGGTTTTTGAAAATGTAAATAAAACCAATAAATCATTAGCCAGACTAACCAAGAACAAACAAAAATAAATAAATAAATATTATAAGAAATGAAAAAAATGAGACATTACAACTGATACTACAAAAATAAAAAGGATCATTGGAGACTATTATAAACACATATATGCTAATAAATATAACAACTTAGAAAAAAATAGATTAATTCCTAGACACCGAAAATCTACCAAAGTTGAATCATTCAGAAGAGGAAAATTTGTACAGACCTATGATGAATAACAAAAAGTTATTTTTTAATTAAATGTCCCACATTTAATCAGTAACAAAAAGTTTCCCATCATACAAAAGCTCAAGAACCAATGGTTTCACTGCTGAATTCTATCAAACCTTTAAATAACTAATATCAATTCCACATAAAAATTCTGTAGCATTTCTGTATGCCACTAGCAAACCACATGAAAAGGAAATTATGTAAGCTATTCTATTTCTAATAGTTACAAAAAATATACCTAGGAATAAATTAAACAAAGGAGTTGAAAGATCTCTACAATGAAAACTATAAAATACTGATGAGACAAATTGAGGAGGACACAAATAATTAAAAATATCTTTCATGTTCATAAATTGGGGAAATTAATATTGTAAAAATGTTTGTACTACACAAAGCTATCTACATATTCAATGCAATCCTTATCGAAATACCACTGACATTTTGCAAAGAAAAATAATTTTTAAAAATTCTAAATTATGTATGAAACCACAGAAGAACCTGAATGGCACAAACAACCTAAACAAAAAGAACAAAGTTAGAAGCATAACATGATCTGACTTCAAAATATATTACAAAACAATAGCAACCCAAACAGCATGGTACTGGCATTAAAATAGACACATAGACCAATGGAACAGAATAGAGATTCCAGCACTAAATTTACAGATTTTTATTCAACTCTGATTTTTGACAAAGGCATTAAAAACACATACTTGGGAAATAACAGTGTATTTAATGGTTCTGGGAAACTCAATACAT
The DNA here is from genome assembly GCF_028885655.2 of Pongo abelii. NCBI lineage: Eukaryota > Metazoa > Chordata > Mammalia > Primates > Hominidae > Pongo > Pongo abelii. Next base: position 30,158,903 of record NC_071989.2, read on the forward strand.
GCAGAACAATAAAACTAGGCCCCTCTTATTGTTTACAAAAGTCAACTAAAATGAATTAAATAACTAAATGTAAGTTCACATACTATGAAATTACTCAGAAGAAAACATGGTGGAAATGCCTCATGACATTGGCTTGGGCAATGATTTTTTTAATAACAACTCAAAAAAAAAAAAAGGCAACAAAAGCAAAAATAGGCAAATAGAATTACATATAACTAAAAACCTTCTACATGGCAAAGGAAACTATCAAGAGTTTCAAGACAATTTGCACCATTGAACCTACACATCTGTCCACGTGTGAATACCCAGAACATATAAGAAACTCGAACCATTCAATAGAAATTCTTTAAAACAATTGAATAATTTTATTAAATAATGGACAAAACACCTAAATAGACATTTATCAAGGAAAATATACAAATGGCCAACAGGCATATGAAAATATGCAATATATTCAGTGTCGCTAATCATCAGGAAAATGCAAATCAAAATCACAATGTAGCTCACCTCAGTTAGAATAAATTTTATCAAAAAGACAAAAAAAAAGCTGGTAAGTTTGTGGAGATAAGAGAACTCTTACACACTGTTGGTGGGAATTAAATTAACACAGCTATTATGGGCAACAATACAGAAGTTCCTCAAAAATTAACAATAGAACTACCATATCATCAAGCAAGTTCCCTACAGGGTATACATCCAAAAAAAGGATGTGAGTTTGTCAAGGAGATATCAGTACTTCCATGTTTATTTCAACACTATTCACAATAGATAAAATATAGAATCAACAAAAGTGCCCATGAATGGATGAATAAATTTCAAAAATGTAGTATGAATACACAATTGAATACTATTTACTCATAAAAAGAATGAAATCTTGTCATTTGTGACAAGATAGGGATAGTATATTAAATGAAATAAGCAAAACACAGAAGAACAAATTCCTCATGATCTCACTGATATGTGGAATATCAAAAAATGACCTTATAGAAGGTTATTATAGAAGTAGAGAGTAGATTAGTGGTTATCAGGGCTGAAAAGCAATGGAGGGGCTAGTTGGTCAATTGGGACAAAGTTACAGTTAGATGGAATAAGTTTTGATGTTTGCAATACGTCGAATATGGTGAACAATAATGTATTGTATATTTCAAAGTAGCTAGATGAGGGGTTTTGGATATTCTTATCACAAATAAATTCTAAATGTTTATGGTGATATATGCTAATTACCCTGATGTGGTCATTATGTATTGTATATATGCATGGAAGCATCACACAGTACCCCATAAATATGTTCAATTATTATGTGTCAATTAAAAATAACATATATCTAAATAATAAAAACAATAAAACACAAAACAAAAATAGCATTAAAAATCCCTCCCCAGCTATGATCTTTGTGATTGATTCTCTTTTACTATTCTACAAAATGTTTTTTAAAAACAGCTTCTATATCCTAACCTATCAATTATTCTTTCACACTTTCTCAGCTGGCTTCTACACTTAAAACTTCATCATTACTTGTATTGTTCCATTTTCACACTGAAACTGGATAATTTATTTAAAAAAGAGGTTTCGTTGACTCAGTTTTACATAGCTGAGGAAGCCTCAGGAAACTTACAATTATGGTGGAAGGTGAAGGGGAAGCAGGCACCTTCTCGACAAGTTGTCAGGAGAGAGAGAGAGCATGAGCAAAGGGGAACTGCCACTCTTTTAAGACCATCTGATCTCATGAGAATTCACTCACTATCATGAGAACAGCATGGGGAAACTGCCCCTATAATCCAGTCACCTCCCACCAGGTCCCTCTCTCAACACATGGAGATTATAATTCATGATGGGATTTGGGTAGGGACACAGCCAAACCACGTCATCTCTATTTTGCTAAAATTGCTATGTTGCTAACTGAAATGGAACTTTTAATGAGAATTCTCTTCAATTTGACACACAGTTGATATCTTATTTCCTCTTTCCCTTTAAATAATGTGGCACCGTTTGTGCCCAGTTTATCTCTACATCTCTGATATCATATTAATCCTGTCCTTTTTAATATTTAACAAGCTAGGTCTAAAGTGAAACTCTTATTCTTGTCTAAAACTGGATCTTTTCAAAATGTTTTCCACAGCAGTAAATGGGATCACTACTGCCCCCCAAATTTGCATAATCATGTCATTTTCCTGCTCTTCTAAACACACAGACACACACATGAAGGTACCTTAAAAAGTCTGTGGAAAATGGAATTAAAGTAAAAAATACATAAATGTTATTTTTCAATAAATTCCTTCAAGTTCAAGACACTTTTGTAAGTGATGATACCAGCTCTTTAGTCCGTACCAAAAGACCTGAGAGTCCTGGGAATTTAAACATGTAAATACAGTGTTTTTTACACAATTAAGGAAAATGGGTGGTTTTCATAGAATTTTTTAAGATTAGGAAACAAAAGAAAAGTCAGAAGAAGGCAAATCAGAACTGCAAGGTGGAAGTAGCCTAATATTTTCCATCAAAACTCTAAAATAACTGCCCTTGTTTGATGGGAGGAATGAGCAAGAGCATTGTCCTGGTGGAAAAGACTCTCTGGTAAAACTTTCCTGATTGTTTTCCTGCTAAATCGTTGGTTAACATTCTCAAAACACTTTCATAATGAACAGATATTATTGTTCTTTGGAGCTCCAGCAAGTCAACCAACAAAATGCTTTGAGTGTCCCAAAAAACTGTTGCCATGAACTATGTTCTTGACCAGTCCACATTTGCTTTGACTGGACCACTTACACCTCTTGGTAGCCATTGCTTTGGATGTGCTTTCTCTTCAGAATCATACTGATAAAGCCATGTTTCATCCCCTGTTGCACTTCTTTGAAAAATTGCTTCAGAATCTTAATCTCACTTGTTTAAAACTTTTGTTGAAAACTCTTCTTTTTTTCTGAAGCTGATATGGGCACAAAAGTTTGGGCACCGATTGAATAGCAAGTTCGTTCAACTCTAATTTTTCAGTCACAGTTGTGTAAGCTGGACCAATTGAGATAACTATAATGATGGCTACTGTTTCCATTGTTAATCACCATTGCCTTTCAATTAGGTCACAAACAATATTTTTTTTCCTTGAAAGTTGATATAAATTATCTGCCGCTGTGGGATTTATCTTCAACACCCTGTCTTAAAATGAGTTATCTATTTGTAAACTGTTGATTTCTTTTGAGTACTTTCCCTATAAACTTTGTACAAAGCATCGATGATTTCACCATTCTTCCCCCCAATCTTCATAATAAGTTTGACTTTTGTTGTTGCTTCAATTTAGCACAATTCATGTTGCTCTAGTAGGGGCTTTTTTCAAACTGATGTCTTTTCCATTTTAGTGTCTGAAACTAGATCCTGTTGAGATGTAACAAATTAGTATAATTTAGTGTCAAAAAAGTTGAAAGTCATGCATAGATTTTTAAATATAACATACATTTTCCATTAATATTTTGAAGACCTATCATGCATATATAGTACATATACATATATAGTTATATATGTAAATAAATACAAATTCCAGAAGCACTTACTGACCTTCAACTATTTGTCAAGCAGTATTTTAGAGAGTAAAAGGAACAGTTTAGGACTGCTGAGGACAGCTTTTATATGCATGTGCTGAAAAGAACAAGATAAAATAAATATATAATAATTAATATATCATAGTGATATATAATGATGTAATGATATGAAATAACAGGCAATAAAAAATAGAAAATTGGGACTACATTAAATTAAAAGGCTTTTACTTAGCAAAGGGAATGTATGGTTTGGCTCTGTGCCCATCCACATCTCATCTTGAATTCCCACATATTGTGGGAGGGACGTGGTGGGAGGTAATTGAATCATAGAGGCAGGTCTTTCCCATGTTGTTGTAATAGTGAGTAAGTCTCCTGAGATCTGATGGTTATATATGGGGGAGTTGCTCTGCACAAGCTCTCTGACTGCTGCCATCCATGTAAGATTTAACTTTCTTCTCCTTGCTTTTCACCTTCTGCCATGATTGTGAGGCTCCCCAGCCACGTGGAACTGTAAGTTCAACAAACCTCTTTTTTTTTTTTTTTTTTTGTAAATGACCCAGTTTCGGGTATGTCTTTATCAGCAGCTTGAAAATGGACTAATACAGTAAATTAAACTGGTAGAGTAAAACCAGTAGAGTGGGGTGTGGCTGGAAAGATACTTGAAAATGTGGAAGTGACTTTGAAACTGGGAAACAGGGAGAGGTTGGAACAGTTTGTAGGGCTCAGAAGAAGACAGGAAAATGTGGGGAAGTTTGGAACTCCATAAAGACTTGTTGAATGGCTTTGACCAAAGGGCTGATAATGATATGAACAACGAAATCCAGGCCGAGGTGTTCTCAAATGAAGATGAGGAACTTGTTGGGAACTGTAGCCAAGTCAACACTTGTTATGTTTCAGCAAAGAGACTGGTGACATTTTGTCCCTGCCTTAGAGATTGGTGGAAATTTGAACTTGAGAGAGATGATTTAGGGTATCTGGTAGAAGAAGTTTCTAAGCAGCAAATCATTCAAGAAGTGACTTTGGTGCTATTAAAGGTATTCAGGTTCATAAGGGAAGCAGAGCATAAGAGTTTGGATAATTTGCAGCCTGACAATGCAATAGAAAGAAAATCCCATTTTCTGAGGAGAAATTGAGAAATTGGAGCCTACTGCAGAAATTTGCATAAATAACAAGGAGCTGAATATTAATCTCCAAGACAGTGGAGAAAATGTCTCCTGGGCATGTCAGAGGTTTTCATGGCAGCCCCTCCAACCACAGGCCCTGAGAAAATGTCTCCTGGGCATGTCAGAGGTTTTCACGGCAGCCCCTCCAACCACAGGCCCTGAGGCCTAGGAGGCAAAGGTGGTTTTGTGGGCTGGGCCCACGGTCCCTGTGCTGTGTGCAGCCGAGAGACTTGGTGCTGTGCATCCCAGCCACTCCAGCTGTGGCTGAAAGGTGCCAATGTAGAGCTTGGGCCGTGACTTCAGAGGTTGCAAGTCTCAAACCTTGGCAGCTTCCATGTGGTGTTGAGCCTGCCAGTGCACAGAATTCAAGAATTGGGGTTTGGGAACCCCTGCCTAGATTTCAGAGGATGTATGGAAATGCCTGGATGTCCAGGCAGAAGTTTGCTGCAGTGGTGGGACTGTCATGGAGAACCTCTGTTAGGGCAGTGGGGAAGGGAAATGTGGGGTCAGAGCCCCCACACAGAGTCCCTAGTGGAGCTGTGAGGAGAGGGCCACCATCCTCCAGACTCCAGAATGGTAGATCCACCTACAGCATGCACTGTGAGCCTGGGAAAGCTGCGGAAACTCAACACCAGCCTGTAAAAGCAGCTGGGAGGGAGGGTGTCTCCTGCAAAGCCACAAGGTGGAGCTGCCCAAGACCATGGGAACCCACCTCTTGCATCAGTGTGACGTTTATCTGAGATGCGGGAGTCAAAGGAGATTATTTTGGAGCTTTAAGATTTGACTGCCCTACTGGATATCTGACTTGCATGGGGCCTGAAGCCCCTTTATTTTGGCCTATTTCTCCCATTTGGAATGGCTGTATTTACCCAATGCCTGTACCCCCATTGTATCTAGGAAGTAACTAACATGGCTTTTATTTTACAGGCTCATAGTCAGAGGACATTTGCCTTGTCTCAGATGAGACTTTGGACTGTGGACTTTTGCGATAATGCTGATGAGTTAAGACTTTGGGGGACCAGTGGGAAAGCATGATTGGTTTTGAAATGTCGGGACATGAGATTTGGGAGGGGCTGGGGTGGAATGATATGATTTGGCTGTGTCCCAGTCCAAATTTCATCTTGAATTTCCACATGTTGTGGGAGGGATGTGTAGTGGGACGGACCTGGTGGGAGGTAATTGAATCATGGGGGCAGGTCTTTCCCATGCTGTTCTCATGACAGTGAATAAGTTTCACAAAATCTGATGATTCTATAAGGGGGAGTTTCCCTGCACAAGCTCTCTCTTTCCCTGCCACCATCCATGTAAGACGTGACTTGTTCCTCCTTGCCTTTCACCTTATGCCATGATTGTGAGCGCCCCCTCCCAGCCACGTGGAATTGTAAGTCCCATAAAGACCCCCCCCTTTTTTTTTTTTTTTTTGTAAATTGCCCAATCTCAGGTATGTCTTTATCAGCAGTGGAAAATAGACTAATAAAGGGAAAAATTGACAAAGTAAAGACGCAATCTGCAAAGTGAGAAGAAATATTTTTAAACTATTCATCTGACAAGGGACAAACATTTAGAATATACTAGGAATTCAAATAACTGAATAGCAAAGAAACCAAATAATATTAATAAGTGAGCAAATGATTTGAATAGACATTTCTCAAGAAAAAGACATATGGGTGGCCAACATATAATAAAAAATGCTCCACATCACTAATCAGCAGGGATACACAAATTGAAACTGCAATGAGAAATTGAAATATTCCAGTATTTGTAGATATGTGGCATTATTTCTGAGGGCTCTGTTCTGTTCCATTGATCTATATCTCTGTTTTGGTACCAGTACCATGCTGTTTTGGTTACTATAGCCTTGTAGTATAGTTTGAAGTCAGGTAGTGTGATGCCTCCAGCTTTGTTCTTTTGGCTTAGGATTGACTTGGCAATGCGGGCTCTTTTTTGGTTCCATATGAACTTTAAAGTAGTTTTTTCCAATTCTGTGAAGAAAGTCATTGGTAGCTTGATGGGGATGGCATTGAATCTGTAAATTACCTTGGGAAGGATGGCCATTTTCATGATATTGATTCTTCCTACCCATGAGCATGGATGAAATTGGAAATCATCATTCTCAGTAAACTATCGCAAGAACAAAAAACCAAACACCGCATATTCTCACTCATAGGTGGGAATTGAACAATGAGAACACATGGACACAGGAAGGGGAACATCACACTTCAGGGACTGTTGTGGGGTGGGGGGAGGGGGGAGGGATAGCATTGGGAGATATACCTAATGCTAGATGACAAGTTGGTGGGTGCAGCGCACCAGCATGGCACATGTATACATATGTAACTTACCTGCACATTGTGCACATGTACCATAAAACCTAAAGTATAATAATAATAATAATAATAATAAAAGAAAAAAAATAAAAATAAAAATATTGTAACAGTTTATACACCCAAAAAAAAAAAAAAAAGAAATATTCCAGTATTGAAATAATATTAGTCTGTATCCCATTAATATGTTTAATTATTATATATTATTATAGGTTGATTAAAAATTGAAGGAAAGAATAAGATATCATTAGTAGAGTGATTACAAATTGTAACTATTATATATAGTTTTGTCAATCAGTCCAAAATATCTGTGTATATGTTTGTGTGTATACCACATTTAATACATATGTGATACAAATTCAAAGGTAGGTGTGTATGTATATATGTATGGGTTTACAACTAATTTATGTATTTAATACTAATTTATTTCCCACTCTAACTATATGAGATAAAATTTTCTACATTTATGGAAAGTTAATGTTTTAAGTTAAAAGTGACTTTCACAAAGTCACATTTTTGTAAATGACACAGCCTGGATTCAAGGAGCCATCTGACTCAATAGCATAACAAAGGTAAGGTAATAAGACAAAGGTTGGGTAATGAGAACAATCTTCATCTGAGTGCAGAAACTAAGGAGATGCATTATCTGTATATATTTTTGAATTTTAACTTTTATTTTAGTTTCAGGTGCTACATATGCAGGTTTGTTACACGGGTGTGCCGTGTGATGCTGAGGTCTGCAGTATCATTGATCCCGTCACACAGATAGTAAGCATAGTACACAATAGGTAGTTTTTCAATCCTAGTCCATTTTCCTTTCTCTCCTTGTAGTTTCCAGTGTCTATTCCCACTTCTATGTCCATGCCTACCTAGTGTTTAGCTCCCACGTCTCAGTGAGAACATGCTATATTTGGCTTTCTGTTGCTGTGTTTACTTGCTTAGGATAATGGCCTCCAGCTGCATCCATGTTGTTGCAAATACTTAAGTTAGTTATTTTTTAATGGATGTGTAGTATTCTATAGTTTATATATACCACATTTTCTTTATCCAAACCATCCCTGATGGGCACCTAGGTGGATTCAATGTCTGCTATTGTGAATAGTGTTGTGATGAACACAATTTATATGTCTTTTGGGTAGAATGACTTATTTTCCTTTGGATGCATACCCTGTAATGACAATGCTGGGTCAAATGATAGTTCTATTTTCATTTCTTTTGGGAATCTTCAAAATGCTTTTCACAGTGGCTGAACTAATTTACGTTCCCACCAACAGTGTATGAGCATTTCCATTTCTCTGCAGCCTTGCAAACATCTGTTATTTTTTTGTCTTTATGATAGTAGCCATTCTGATTGCTATGAGATGGTATCTCCCTGTGGTTTTGATTTGTATTTCTCTGATTAAGAATGTGGAGCATTTTTTTCATATATTCTTTGCTGCTTGCATGTCCTTTTTTCTTTTTTTCTTTTTTTTTTTTTTACAAATTTTTTGTTCAGGTCCTTTGCCCCTTTTTAATGAGGTTATTCATGTTTTGCAAGGCCAATGTGTAGAATGGTATTTCCTATGTTATCTTCTAGGATTTTTATAATTTTAGATCTTACCATTATATCTTTCATTCATATTAAAGAATAAAATCTGTATATAAAAAAGTTTGTGTATGGTAAAATTGAGGGGTCCAGTTAATTTCTTCTGCATATGGCTAGTCAGTATCCCAGCACCATTTATTAAATAGGGAGTTTTTTCTTTATTGCTTATTTTTGTTGACTTTGTCCAAAGATCAGATGGTTATAGGTATATGGCTTTATTTCTGGAAGCTCTATTCTGTTCCATCAGCCTATGTGTCTACTTTTGTAGCAATACCATGCTGCTTTGATTACTGTAGCATTGTAGTGTACTTTGAAGTTGGGTAATGTGATGCCTCCAGCTTTGTTCTTTTTGCTTTGAATTGCTTTGGTTATTCAGGCACTTTTTTTATTTCTATATGAATGTTATAATAGTTTTGTCTAATTCTGTGAAATATGATATTGGTAGTTTGATAAAAATCACATTGAATCTATAGATTTCTTTGGGCAGTATGGCCATTTTAACAATATTTATTTATTTGTTTGTTTATTTATTGAGACAATCTTGCTCTGTCGCCCAGGCTGGAGTGCAGTGGCACAATCTCGGCTCACTGCAAGCTCCGCCTCCCAGGTTCACGCCATTTTCCTGCCTCATCCTCCCAAGTAGCTGGGACTACAGGCGCCTGCCACCAGGCCTGGCTAATATTTTTGTATTTTTAGTAGAGACGGGGTTTCACTGTGTTAGCCAGGATGGTCTCGATTTCCTCACCTTGTGATCTGCCCACCTCAGCCTCCCAAAATGCTGGGATTACAGGCGTGAGCCACCTCGCCCAGCCAAAAATATTGATTCTTTGAATCCATGAGCATAAAATGTTTTTCCATTTGTTTGTGTCATCTATGATTTATTTCAACAGTGTTTTGAATATTTCTTGTAGAGATTTCTCACTCCCCTGGTTAGACATATTCCTAGGTATTTATTTTTGTATGTGGTTATTGTAAATGGGATTGCAATTTTTTTATTTCTGTAAGTTATTGGGGAACAGATGTTGTTTTCTTACATGAGTTAGTTCTTTATTGGTGATTTGTGAGATTTTGGTGCATCCATCACCCAAACAGTAAACACAGCACTTAATTTGTACATGGGACATACCTCAATGTAGTAAAAGCCATCTATTACAGACACACAGCCAACATAATACTGAATGGGAAAAAGTTGAAACCATTTCCTCTGAGAACTGGAACATGATAAGGATGCCCACTCTCACAACTTATCTCCAACATAGTACTGGAAGTCCTAGCCAGAGCAATCAGACAAGAGAAAGAAAGAAAGGGCATCCAAATTGGTAAAGAGGGATTGCATTCTTGATTTCGCTCTCAACTTGACCATTATTGGTGTATAGACATGCTGCTGATTTTTGTACAGTGATTTTGTATTCTGCAACTTTACTGAAGTTATCAGTTCTAGGAGCCCTTTGCCAGAGTCTTCAGGGTTTACTACATATATAATCATATCATCTTCAGAGAGATAATTCTACTTTTTTTTCTATTTTGATTTCATGTATTTCTTTCTCTTTCCCCATTGATCTGGCTAGGACTTCCAGTACTATGTTGAATAGGAGTGGTGAGAGTAGGCATCCTTGTCTTGTTCCTGTTCTTAAGGGGAATGCTTCCAGCTTATTCCCATTCAGTATGATGTTGGTTGTGGGTACGTTATAGATAGTTGTTATACTGAGGCATGGTCATTTAATGCTTAGCTTACTGAGGGCTTTTATCATGAAAGATGTTGGATTTTATTGAAGTCTTTCTGTATCTATTGATATGAGTATTTTTAATTCTGTTAATGTGATGAATAACATTTATTGATTTGCATAAGCTGCACCAACCAAGGATCCCAGGAATAAATCCTGTCTGTAGAAATTTTAAAACAAATTTACAATCACATAAAGCTGGCCTGCTTTTTTTTTTTTTTTTTTTTAGTATTACTGGTAACGCTAAACAAAGTTCATGGCAGTGATAGAATAGTATTTCCTGCATAATAACTTTTGGTGTCCTAAATTTTAAACGATTGCTCATTATGTTGATTTTAGTAATATTTTGCACGTGGAAATTGCATTAACACGTTTTAATTATATTTTAATAAATATTGTAATGTACATGACAATTGATCTGGAGAACTCTCAGTTATAAACCTCTCCCTCCAAAAGCCTCAGTTTCAGCTAAAGGTCTTTGTTGTGAGTGTAAGTTTGTAACATTTTGAAACTCTTTCAGTTTATTTCAATTAGTTGGAGTTCCTGTTCTTAAGCCATGTGGTCCAATAATCTAGTGTGGGTAAACAGTGATTTTAAAAGAAACAATAATAGTTCCGTGTTCATAAAGATGAAGAAGCAAGAATTTGTTTTACTCCAGAGCTGTCAATATATGTGGAAATCATTCTGTGAGCTTTGCAGTTTATTGTTTTAGGAAGATTTCTTCATATTGTTATTTATTTTGAGAAATGTGTCACTGTAAGTAAAATGTGTATTTATCAATTTCTCATTTTTCCTTCATTATATGTAAATCATTATTTTACTCTTTATTTAATTTATAATTTATTTTCTTACTTGATTATAGATTTAGAGTTCAGTAAAGACAGTTCTCATTTTCTGCATTTTTTAATGGCTGCTATTATTATTCTTTTCATCCCATGATCATTTGGGAAAAAAGTGCCAAGTAGAAGAGGAAATGTTACAAATGATCCTATCTCTAGGTGTCAAATTCATGAAGTGCAAGAATGGTCTCATGCCATGTCAGTGCTCTAGCCTTTACATTACATCACCCAAAGCCAGATAAGCATAGATACGGGGAAAGAAATTTCCAGTCAAAAACATAAAAGGAATAAAGGACCTGAAAAGGAAATAAATTTGGTAGTATCAATAAATAAAGAGCATTTTATTGGAGCTAGAAAATGGCTAGTGAGGGCTGGGTGCAGTGGCTCATATCTGTAATCCCAGCACTTTGAGAGGCCGAGCGGGGGTGGATCACAAGTTCAGGAGTTTGAGACCAACTTGGGCAAGATGGTGAAATCCTGACTTTACTAAAATAAATAAATAAATAAATAAATAAATAAATAATTACAAAAATTAGCTGGGAGTAGTGGCGGGCGTCTGTAGTCCTAGCTAGTCGTGAGGCTGAGGCAGGAGAATCACTTGAACCTGGGAGGCTGAGGTTGCAGTAAGCCAAGATTATGCCACTGCACTCCAGCCTGGGCGACAGAGCAAGACTCCATCGCACCAAAAAAAAAAAAAAAAAAAAAAAGAAAAGCAAATGGCCAGGAGGAAGATTTTCTCAAGGTTGAAATAAGCCTCTTCAATATAGAGGTTTGAAGACCCTGCTAAGCAGATTGGTTTTTCTTGAATTAAAACAAAAAACACTGTATAAAGCAAAATAAGTCAGGCACAGAAAAATAAATACCACATGTTCACCCTTATATGTGGAAACTAAAAAAGATTTTGTTCCACAAAAGTGAAGAGTAGAATTATGTCTGTGGAGGCTGAGAAAGGTAGTGAGGAGGGGAGGATAGAGAGAGGTTGGTAAGCAAATACAAAATTACAGCTAGATAAGAGGAGTAAGTTCTAATGTTCTATAACATTGTAGGTTGAAAATAGTTAACCATAATTTATTGTTTATGTTTAAAAGCTAAAAGAGAAGATTTTATATGTTCCCAACACACACAAAATAATAAATGTTTGAAGTTATAGATATTCTAAGTACCCTGATATGATCTTTAAATATTGCATTGATATATCACAATATATCCCTGTATCCCATGAATATATACAACTATTACAGGTCAACAACAACAACAAACAAAAAACAAAGAAAAGAAAAGCATGAGAAGAAAGTGGTATTTTGAGTAGATTTTTAAGAAAGAAAATTATATCTGCTTTTCATTATGCCAAAAACCTGTAGTTATCATTTAAACCAAGCCTTGCCAGTTTTTCCTGCTAAAATTGAGGTAGATGATGTGACACGTTGCCAATACTATTAACCTAATATAAGCTATCATCACTATGAATCAGACAGCTGGAAAAGCCAACTGGTCTCTCTTTTGTAACCTTCAAGAAGAAGCAGCAAATTTAAGTTTTTAAAAATGTAATTCACGCTATCATAAAGCAAAGCAACCAAGAACAAATCTTTGAAATTGTTCATCACATTTTCCTCAAATTGTGAAGAAATTCAATTAGTTCCCCTGTATCAGCATAAAAAAAAAGTTAAAAAACAAAAGCCAAAACAAATGGCAAAAATAAAGTGAGAAAAAAATTAGTGTAGCAGATATCATATGGCTAAGTACTTTTTCAGAGTACACTACATTTCCTACACACTCATACACATATGAAAGTTTTTTCTGGAATGTAATTTAATTTTTTTTTTTTTTTGAGATGGAGTCTCCCTCTGTCGTCCAGGCTGGAGTGCAGTGGCACGATCTAGGCTCACTGCAAGCTCCGCCTCCTGCATCCACGCCATTCTCCTGCCTCAGCCTCCCAAGTAGCTGGGACTACAGGCGCCTGCCACCACGCCTGGCTAATTTTTTTTCATATTTTTAGTAGAGATGGGGTTTCACCGTGTTAGCCAGGATGGTCTTGATCTCCTGACCTCGTGATCCACTCGCCTCAGCCTCCCAAAGTGCTGGGATTACAGGCGTGAACCACCGCGCCTGGCATGTAATTTAATTTTAACTTATTGTGTTATTATGGATTTCAAGGTTTTTACAAAAATAACAAAATATTGCCTGCCAGAGACATCAAGATCTGGCTCTTGCTTACTTCTCTAGCATTACCAAAAGCCATTGATGACACTGACCTCCACAGTTACCACCTCACTAGATTTTACCATGATCCACTACACTAAGGTTCTTTCTTGCACAAGAAAAATTCCTACTTGGCCATTATATAAAAAATGGACTGGCCGGGCGCGGTGGCTCATGCCTGTAATCCCAGCACTTTGGGAGGCCGAGACGGGTGGATCATGAGGTCAGGAGTTCAAGACCAGCCTGGATACTGGGTACTAAAGGTGTATAGTACATTTTTTCCTGTACATATGTGCTTATGATAAAGTTTAATTTGTAAATTAGGCACAGTACAGGATTAACAGTAATAATACAAAACAATTATAACAATATACTGTAATAAAAGTTGTGAAAATGTGGTGTCTTTCTTGCTTTCTCTCTCACTCTGTCAAAATATCTATTGTTCATTTAACATTTTTGGAGCACTGTTGATGAGTAACTGAAACTGCAGAAAAGAAAACCATGATTGAATGGGGAAACTACTATATATAAAATACAAAATAGAAATATATGTGTTTATATATATAAATGATATAAACACAGAAGAATAATATACAGTCCAAGAAACACATGACAAACACTTGTTACAGATATGCAAATATAATCATTCAATAAATAATGCTTATAATCCATAAAAATGTGGGAAATCCCAACATGTATGTTGGTATTTCTTTTAAATTAAACATTTTACACATAAAAGTAAAAACTGTGAAGTAAAAAATTTTTAATGTGCTTAGTAATGGAATGGATTTATCTTCTGTCTTAAGAAATCTGTAACAAGTGTTTGTCATGTGTTTCTTGGACTGTGCTTAGTAATGGAATGGATTTATCTTCTGTCTTAAGAAATTCACCAAAACTAAACAGAATTTTAAAAGTGATTATAGCATTGTCATAGTCAAATAACTGAAAACAGCAGTTTATTTTAAAACTTCTAAGTGCCAAACAGAAATAATGTGTTATAAATAGGGAAATAAATTTTCAACGGTTGAAGACTTCTTATCAGAAATAATAGAGGGCAGAAAACAATTAAAAATAAATTTTAAAAAATATCCAAACAGAATTTTATCTATATTATCCAAATATTTCTCAAAAACAAAGGCAACAAGAAGGTTTCTAATAAAACACAACTATAAGCAATTGTTACCACCAGCAGACCAAACATTTCTAAAGGAAGTTATTTATGAAGAAGAAAAATGACATTAGTAAAACATGAAGAGTATCAGAAATGGTATATGTGTGAGTAAATATAAAATACATTGTTTCTTTTTGATTATTTATGAGTATTGTCTTATGGGAGTTGCATTGCATACAGATTTAATTCATACAACAAGCATGGATGAAAGTCAGCAATTAGGAGAAACTGTCTAAAATTTCTACATCTTACGTGAGTGGAATTATTGATTCCATATAAACTATGAAAAGTTAAGTATATATAGTCATTCTTTCACATAAACTGCTATGCAATAATACAATAAAGTATACCTGAAAACCTAAGAAATGAATTGAAATGCCAATTGAAAGATGAACACTAACTATATGACCCAGCTATTTCAGCTATTCCACTCCAATATATTTATTTATTTATTTATGTGTGTGTGTTGTTTGTTTGTTTGTTTATTTGTTTTGAGACTGACTCTCATGCTGTCACCCAGGCTGGAGTGCAGTGGCTCAATCTTGGCTCACTGCAACCTCTGCTTTCCTAGTTCAAGCAATTCTGGCGCCTCAGCCTCCCAAAGAGCTGGGATTACAGGCATGTGCCACCATGCCTGGCTAATTTTTGTATTTTTTGTAAAGATAAGGTTTCACCATGTTGCCCAGGCTGGTCTCAATTCCTGACCTCAAGTGATCGACCCACCTCAGCCTCCCCTAGTGCTGGGATTACAGGTGTGATCCAAAGCACTCGACCTCAATATATTCACGTAAGAGAAATAAAAACATATGCCTCACACAAAGACTTGCACGATTTTATTTGTAAAATTATTTAGATTGTCTTATTAACAATCACAACATTGGAAGAAACTCCAACGTCCATCCACAGGTGAATGTATATACAGAATGAGATATATACATACAATGGAACACTATTCATCAATAAAAGCAATGTAGGCTGGGCACGATGGCTCACGTCTGTAATCCCAGCACTTTGGGAAGCCGAGATGGGCCAGTCACCTGATGTCAGGAGTTTGAGACCAGCCTGAGCAACATGGCAGTACGCCATCTCTACTAAAAATACAAAAATTAGCCTGGTGTGGTGGTGGGTGCTTATAATCCCAAATACTCAGGAGGCTGAGGCAGGAGAATCGCTTGAACCCAGGAGGTAGAGGTTACAAAGGGCCGAGATTGCACCATCGCACTCCAGCCTGGGTGATAGAGTGGACACCGCCTCAAACAAACAAAACAACAACAACAACAAAAACAGAAACAATGTATGTGTAAATACAACTGCATGAATGGATCTCAGAATCATAATGCTGAGTGCAAGAAGCCAGACACAAAAGAGTAAATAAGATATGGCCCTCTTTATATATGATTCCAGGAAATTCAAACTATTCTATAACAACAATGTACTAATAAGACCAATACAAACAAAATTGATGGAACAAAATACCAATATAATGAATGAAAAAATAAAAAACTATAAAAATACAAATATTAGAAAGATAAGCGAGTGAGAATATAAAACTTATTCATGAGAAAATTGACATCTAGAATGAAATGGACAAATTTCTCAAAAAAAGTACAGGATAATAAAAATATTTCTCAATAGTTTCATTTCTATTTAGAAATAAGAAATAGATGCTATTATTAACACCTTTTTAAATTAAAACAAAAGCAAAAACAAATAACAAGCCAAGATAGCTTCAGAGAGGTAGAAAACAGGGTGTACTTCAATGTATTCTTATGAGGCTAGAGTAAAGGAAACTTCACAAGGACACTACAAATCACACACACATACATACACACACACACAGAGAGAAACCATTTGTGAGCTGACAATAATTGTATAGTAATTGTATTGTGTGGTAACTTAGCACAAACCGTAATGTTTTCCAGATGTGTCTTAGTTCACCAACATTTGGGAATATTGCCTGTTGTTTATACTCACGTATTTGCAAAAATACTGCTTTATGTTTACCTTAAGCTGACTTGAGAGTCAGTAATCTTTCGTAAATATGATTTTAGCCTCTAGTCAATCTGTATTACATTATTTAATTCTGGGCAAAATATTGCTAACATTAAAAATTCTAGAATTCTCTAATCTCTACATTAATAGAATAGCCCTGAGTCCCAAGAGAATTTGCTATATGTTTATTAGTAGATTTCATTGACTGCAGCCTGCAATTGAAAGCAAAGTTATAATTCTTAAGCTTTTCACAGTGTTATTTATGGTAACTCATCCTTATCAAATTCATGGAAAGTAATGCAATGTGGCTAATGGATTTTAACAAATGCCTAAATTTTACATGCTTGAAAATTAACACCATGAAAAAAAAAAGGATTATGGTAACTCTTTCACTTTTTTATTATTAAGTGGTCCTAGTTACTGGTAGTTATACTGACCTCTCTGACAGGAACGTTGAGGGAAATGTTTTATTAATGATTGAAGAGCACTTTGAAAATGTAAAGTGCTACATAAATGTTAAATTATTCCTGACATAAGGAACTAGACAATACCAGCTGTCCTGGCAATAAATGTCAGATCATGAGATTATTTCTGGAAAGTAACTAGTATCTAATTTCTGTCCTTTCTGCCTTTTGAGGGGACTGATGATGTATGTATTGCTCAGTAAAATTCAATAAACTTTAATGGCTTTCTGTTACTTTAGAGTACTTAATAAGATCAAAACAATGTTAAATAAAAAATCAAAGAAGAAAAAATACCAACAGGATTTTTTAAAATGTGAAATTTTTAAAATAGAGCAAAAAATTAAAACAAGTATCATACTATGAAGAGACCAAGGAATTTTGTCCAATGAAATGCAAACTTAAGTATGAATAAGATATGAAGATGATGGAAATTGTGATTAAACATGACATATATGCATGTCCCAAATCTCTCGTTTTGCTGAAATGAAAAGGCAAATGAATAAAAGAAATAAACTTACAACAGAATAAAAAAGGCTGCCGTTGGTGTCTCTTGTTGAAAGACTTGAAAATGATTCAGAAAAAAATTGGACAGGGTTATGTTGATGAAATATACAGCAGAGGGTTGCAAAAAGGCAGACTAATTTTCAAGTCCAGCTGGAAAAACAGTGAGAGACTCTGGACCCAAAACGACAAGTATTATCCTTGAGAATGAAAAAGAAGTGCCATAGCAGACCAACTAGGCAAAAACTGTCTCTCTGTGTGCAGAACGTGGGAACACAAGTGTTTATTCCCTTGCAGAGAGATGTGTGTGTGTGTGTGTGTGTGTGTGTGTGTGTAGTGGAGGGAAGATAAAGAGCATGTGTGTATGGAGGAGCAGCAATTATATTATTTAGTGTGGATGTGGTGCTTCATATATGTTCTCTTTTATTTTCCAAATTTTGGAGGCCCTAGTGTGATAATGAATTCTTCATTCATTCATTCATAAATGCAAATAATACCAACTGACGTAATACATGCTTAGGCTTTCTGGTAAGGGTCTAACTCAGAAAACAGCTGTTTAAAGAGACAGACAGATATACACAGGGCAAAGAAAACATACATTAACTACCAAGTTCTGCTTTCTGAAAGACTACTGTTGTTATCAAAAGAATTAACCAGAAGAGAAGAAACCGCAACAATAACAAACAGAAAACAAACAATGGCAAGATAAACATAGGACATTATAAGAAATTAAATGTATCTTTTCTTTTGAAAAGTGACTGTTTATGTCCTTTGCCCACATTTTTTGGGGTTGTTTCTTGTAAAATTTTTATGTTCCTTACAGATGCTGGATATTACCTTCGTTGGATGCAGAGTTTGCAAAAATTTTCTCCCATTCTGTAGATTGCCTCTTTACTCTGTTGATAGTTTATTTTGCTGTGCAGGCTCTTAAGGTTAATTACATTCCACCTGTCAATTTTTGCTCTTGTTGCAATTGCTTTTGGCAATTTGTCAGGAAATCATTGCCCATGCCTATGTTCTGAATGGTCCTGCCTAGGTTGTCTCTCAGGAATTTTATAGTTTTGGGTTCTACATTTAAATATTTAATCCATATTGACTTAATTTTTGTATATGGTGTAAGGAAGGGGTCCAGTTTCAATCTTCTGCATGTGGCAAGTCAGTTATCCCAGAGCCATTAATTGAATAGGGAATCTTTTCCCATTGCTTGTTTTGGTCAGGTTTCTTGAAGAGCAGATTGTCGTAGGTGTGTGGTCTCATTTCTGGTTCTCTATTCTGTTCCATTGGTCTATATGTCTGTTCTTGTAACAGTACCATGCTGTTTTGATTATCGGAGCCCAAGAGTATAGTTTGAAGTCAGGTAGTATGATACCTCCAGGTTTGTTCTTTCTGCTTTGGATTCCCTTGGTTCTTCAGGCTCTTTTTTTGGTTCCATATAAATTTTAAAATAGTTGTTTCTAGTTCTGTGAATAATGTCAATGGTAGTTTAATGGGAATAACATTGTATCTATAAATTACTTTGGCTAGGATTGTCATTTTAACAATAACCATGAGTATTTATACAGACACTTTTCAAAAGAAGACATGCATGTGGGCAACAATCACATGAAATAAAGCTCAACATCACTGATCATTAGAGAAATGCAAATCAAAACCACAATGAGATATCTCACACCACTCAGAGTGACTATTATTAAAAAGTCAAAAGAGTTATAGATGCTGGTGAGTTTGTGGAGAAAAGAAATGCTTATACACTGTTGGTGGGAGTGTAAATTAGTTCAGCCATGGTGGAAAACAGTGTGGAGATTCCTCAAAGACCTGAAGACAGAAATACTATTTTACACAGCCATCTTGTTACTGAGTATGTACTCAAAGGAATATAAGTAATTCTATTATAAAGACAGATGTACACATATGTTCATTGTAGTAAAGTTACAATAGCAAAGACATGGAATAAACCTAAATTCCCATCAATGAAAGACTGGAAAAGAAAATGTGGTACACATACACTATGGAATACTACGTAGCCATAGGAAAGAATGAGATCATGCCCTTTGCAGGAACATGGATGGAGCTAGAGGCCATTATCCTTAGCAAACTAACACAGGAAGAGAAAACCAAATACCACATATTGTCACTTATATGTGTGAGCTAAATGATGAGAACACTTGGACACATAGGGGGAACAACACACACCGGGGCCTGTCAGAGGGTGGAGGGAGGGAGGAGGGAGAAGATCCACAAAAACAATTAATGGGTACTAGGCTTAATACCTGGGTGATGAAATAATTTATATAGCAATCCCCCATGACACAAGTTTACCTATGTAACAAACCTGTACTTGTACCCCTGAACTTAAAATAAAAGTTAAAAAAAGAATAAAAAATAAAATAATGATAATGTGAGAGGAGGACCATGGTGGAAAAAAAATTAAAATAGGATAAAAATAAAATTTAAAAAAAATTGTGGTAAACATTAAAAACACACAAACCTAACGGTTGGAAAATGAAAAATTTTGCAGTGATAATGGAAATTGACCAATATCATGAATTTACATTCTAGGACAAAGCTTTCATGTTATTTATTTGGTTTTACACAAGATGCTCCCATGTAATTTCTCCTTCAATGGAAAATATGTTTATTATTTCTTTCCTAGTGCTGGTGAGAACACTGAGGTCCTGACTAGATCACTCTTATGCCTTAATGGAGAAATTTAATATTCAGAAACTATGTGAGGATTCTGAAGCAGACCTAGATTTCTTAACCTGATTGTTCTCCCTTTCTTCATGTCTTTTGTAAATTTTATGACATTTATGAAAACAGTGTTATTGAATGCAAATGTTTAGCATATGTTCATATTTTAAGGGGATAGAGACATGGGAAACAGTTCAAATTATTTAACCTTTGTTCTTTAGTTCCCTCACCTATAAAGTGGGATAATAGTAGTATGTATCTCATAAAATTACAGTGAGGATTCAATGAGTTAATATATGTAAGATATTTAGAACAGTTTCGTGGTCATTGCTAGTACTAACTACATATTTCTTATTAGTATCAATTTTTATTTGGTTTTACTCATGTAAAGACATGTATTGGCTCTCTGAATCTTGGTCAATTCCGAAGTTCTGAACCTCCAGAGATCTTCTTCATTCTTTCCCTGATCTGTCACAGAGTGAGAAAAAAAATATTAAATGAATCAACTGAGTGTAGTAATGGCATTATTACATTTTTCTTTTGAAAAATAATCTGAGGAAGGCCAGGCACGGTGGCTCACGCCTGGAATCCCAGCACTTTGGGAGGCCGAGGCGGGCAGATCACGAGGTCAGGAGATCGAGACCATCCTGGCTAACATGGTGAAACCCAGTCTCTACTAAAAATACAAAAAAATAGCCGGGCACAGAGGCGGGCACTTGTAGTCCCAGCTACTCAAGAGGCTGAGGCAGGAGAATGGCATGAACCCGGGAGGCGGACTTTGCAGTGAGCCGAGATCGGGCCACTGCACTCCAGTCTGGGCGATAGAGCGAGACTCTGTCTCAAAAAAAAAAAAAAGAAGAAAGAAAGAAAAATAATCTGAAGAACTGTATTGAAGATTTGGTAAGTGGTAGATTGGACAGGAAAAGCTCTGGATAATAAACTTTAATTAATTTATGTAAAATACAAGAAGGTATTTAACTGAAGAGGCTGCTAAGAGAATATAAAGAAATCTGATGCCAGAAACGGTTCAACTAAAGATTGACAGATCTTTAGAGAATATGTGAC
Organism: Pongo abelii; assembly: GCF_028885655.2. Taxonomy (NCBI): domain Eukaryota; kingdom Metazoa; phylum Chordata; class Mammalia; order Primates; family Hominidae; genus Pongo; species Pongo abelii. The sequence goes on from NC_071989.2 coordinate 30,180,148, forward strand.
TCTGAAATTCTCCTTTCATTAACCTGAGAAGTTAATATAGAAACAAAAGCACATGGCAAAGTAGGCAGAGTAAATGATTTAGTTCAGTCTGAATTGCTTGTGAAAGTTCTAGATAGAGAAATCCAAAATATTTAATACCCATTAAGATAATGATTATAGGCTGGGCATAGTGGCTCATGCCTGTAATCCCAGCACTTTGGGAGGCCAAGGCGGGTGGATCACAAGGTCAGAAGTTCCAGACCAGACTGGCCAATGTGGTGAAACCCCATCTCTACTAAAAATACAAAAACTAGCTGGGCGTGGTGGTGGGCACCTGTAGTCCCAGTTACTCAGGAGGCTGAGGAAGGAGAATCGCTTGAACATGGGAGGTGGAGGCTGCAGTGAGCTGAGATCGTGTCACTGCACTCCAGCCTGGGAGACAGAGTGAATTCCATCTCAAAAAAAAAAAAAAAAAAAAAAAGAAAATGATTGTGATTCAAGGTATGTGTATTAGTCTGTTTTCACATTGCTGATAAAGACATTCCCGAGAATGGGTAAATTATAAAGAAAAAGGTTTAAGGACTTAGAGTTCCACATGGCTACAGAGACCTCACAACCATGGCAAAAGGCAAGGAAGAGCAAGTCACTTCTTACGTGGATGGCAGCAGGCAAAGAGAGAGAGAGTTTGTGCAGGGGAATTCCATGAGATATCATGAAACTCATTCACTATCATGAGAACAGCACAGGAAAGACTCACCCCCATAATTCAATCACCTCCCACCAATTTCCTCCCACAACACATGGGAATTGTGGGAGTTACAGTTCAAGATGAGATTTGGGTGGGGACACAGCCAAACTATATCAGTGGGTTAGAATACTGGATAATAAAACTTAAATGGATGCCAAAGATTGGCCAGGTCTATGTCTATATTACCTGGTATATTGTATTTTAGTATAGTGCATTTGTTATGATGGATAGATATCTTGTGTGTACAAATCTGTTCCAGTTGTGTGTTGCACTGCAAAAAATAATGGCTAAAAACAAAAGTATTGTTTTCTATCATGTTTCTGTGGGTTGACTAGGATTGCTGAGCACTTTTTTTTTTAATTTTTATTTTTTTTATTGAGACAGAGTCTCTCTCTGTAGCCCAGGCTGGAGTGTCGTGGCAGATCTTGGCTCACTGCAACCTCCGCCTCCCGGGTTCAAGCAATTCTCTTCCTCAGCCTCCCGAGTAGCTGGGATTACAGGCACCTGCCACCATGCCCAGCTAATTTTTTTGTATTTTTAGTAGAGACAAGGTTTCACCATCTTGGCCAGGCTGGTCTTGAACTCCTGACCTCGTGATCTACCTGCCTAGGCCTCCCAAAGTGCTAGGATTACAGGCATGAGCCACCACATCCAGCTGAGCACTTCTTAACTAGAACCTCTCACAGTGGTTGTCCTTGAAAAGAAGCTGGGACTAGAGTCATTTGAAGCTTGGCATGGCTGGACATCCATAGTATTTCACATACATTGCTGAGGGTTGACCCTGTTGTTGTCTGGGAGCTCAGCTAGAGCTCTGGAATGCATTGCCTCCAAATGGCCCCTCAAGTATCTCAGGATGTCCATGCCATGGCAGCTGGGTTCTAAAGATGTTTGTTGTAAAACACAGAAAGCTAAAACAGCCTGGACTCAGATTATGGTACTGCATCATCTTCTCCATATTCTATGGATGAAGTTGTCACAGAGTCCCGACCATATTGGAGAGAGCTTCGCTGGAAGATTGAAAAATAATACAAGGTAAACTTTAGTTCAGCACACAAGCTTAAAATGGAAGTGATTACAAAACATCTAAAACATTGTACAAAACATTGGGCTCACTCTCTTTTCCCAGGTTTTCAAGCATTTTGTTTATTTGATAAATTCACTATTGCCTATTTTTATTTACCAAAGGAAAGCAAGTAAAATTATACTGACTAGTGTGGGTGGGGAGAAAATTCTGGAGCAAGGAGCAATGGCATAGCCTCCTGTGAGTGCCAGATTGAGTGGCCCTGGACAGTGAGAAGACAGAGAGATAATTAGGATACTTCTGGAAAAGAAAGGAAATGGCACATTCTAGATGATTCCTCATTTATTCTAAAATTTCTTCACCCCCACTACTTGACCTCTACATTATTTGTTTGAAGCAAACATAATGCTGTGCAAAAGGTAAAGCCTGTGGACTGTGTGTGAAATCTGAGAGTCTGGTGTTAAAATCTTGTTCTGCAAATTACTACAGGATACTAAATTTATTTAAGCCCATTCTTCCATCAGTAAATGAGAACTAACTATATTTGCATTTTGTGGTATGTCCTATTCGCTCTATCTCTCTTATTTCATATCTTAAATCAATTATCAATAGAGTAAACACAATCTAAAGAATGGGAGAAAATATTCCCAAACTATGAATCCAACAAAAGTCTACTGCCCAAAATCTATAAGGAACTTAAACAAATCAACAAGTAAAAAAAATATAATAATCTCATTAAAAAATTGGCAAAGATCATGAAGAGACACTTCTCAAAAGCAGACATACAAGTGGCCAACAAACATAAAAATGCTCATTATCACTAATTTCAGGGAAATGCAAATAAAAACCGCAGTGAGATACCATCTCATACCAGTCAGAATGGCTACTATTAAAAAGTCAAAAAAATAACAGAGGTTGGCAAGGCTGAGGACAAAAGGGAATACTTATACACTGTTGATGGGAACATAAATTAGCTCAGCCAGTGTGAAAAGCAGTTTGGACATTCCTCAAAGAACTTAAAAAAGAGCTACCATTTGACTCAGCTATCCCATATACCCAAAGGAAAATAAAATGTTCTACCCGAAAGACACATGCACTCATATGTTCATCCCAACACGATCCCCAGTAGCAAAAACAAGGTATCATGTCTGGGTGCCCAACAGTGATGGATTGGCTAAAGAAAATGTAGTTCACATACACAATAGAATACTACAAAGCTATGAAAAAGAATGGAATCACGTATTTATCAGCAACATGGATGCAGCTGGAGGACAGCATCCTAAATGAACTAACACAGGAACAACAACAACAAAACCAACAGATAACTCATGATTTCACTTATATGTGGGAACTAAACATTGAATACACATAGAGGTAAAGACAGGAACAACAGATACTGCAGAATATACTAGAAAGAGGAGAAAGGGAGGGGACTATTGGTTGAAAAACTACCTACTAAGCACTATGCTCACTACCTGGCTGATGGGACCTATACTACAAACTGCAGCATCCTACAATATATTCATGTAACCATATCTGGACACATATCCCTGAATCTAAAGTAAAAGTTAAAGTTACATTAAAAAGCTGTGTAAATAAATTCTGACAGGCAAATAAATTTTTTCTCAAGAGTTTCACAGTTTAAAGCTAGGTCTAGAGCTGGGTCTTTTGATTCCTAGATTGGGTTACTGCCTGTAGATTGCATTTATTTAGATTTTTTAAAAAATTCATATTATCACCTTTAATTTACTGACTCACCTGTAAATCTGTGGCTTGAAAATACTGTCTCCAGTCAAGTTTTCCCATTGATCATTATGAGCACTCTTTTACTTTTACTTGACTTGGCTGTCACTGACACTGTCCTGGCTGACACCACTGAAAATCATTAATAGATGCTGTGCCTTTGGCAAAAGTTCTGCATGTGTTTAGATGTCAAGCAGCATGTTTACTACTTCAAGGCAGGATAATCAGGTTTCCATGGAGCTGGACTAGGAAAGTCAGCATTAAATCACTGGACAATTTCAAAATGACAGGCCTATAATCCTGGGTATAGTGTATTTCCATCTTGGATAAAAGTCTAAATAAAATTTTATAATGGTTCCTATTTTCAGGAGAAAGAGAAATTCATTGCAAATTGTAAGCTCTTTTCTCAACGACTTTCACCCAGCGCTTATGAAAGTACTGGCAGTAAGATGTGGAAAAATAACAAGAAGAATTGGCTGAGAAGTTTTAATTAAATTAACACACCAATCTTCCCAAGCTCAATTATTTAAATTAGTAACAGAACTCTATGGATGTGACAAAACAGCAACTATGATGCTGAGTAAAACAAAATGTTTTAATAGTAGTTATTTTGGCTTTTAAAATGTATTATTAGTAAATATTAAAATGGAGAATCTAATTATTTGAGAAAGTAATAGGTGACGTGTTACTAATCAATGTCTAACCATGTAAAATGACCTTGAGTTTAACCTATCAGTTTTTCATGGTATTTGACAGTTACCTGGAAGCATATAATGTTTGTTTGTATGTATGTGTGTTTTTTTTTTTTTAAAGCAGAACACTTAATGACTCAATGTTTTCCCTTTATTGGTATGGGCTACCTTACAGTAGAAGAATCTTACCATAGCAGTAGTAAGAATAAAAGCCTCTCATGTACATTGGAATTTCCCAATTTGATAAACACAAGTTATTGTCCTATTTCTTAATTAAATTCTTAATTAACTTTACAAATGTATAAAATTAGAAAATTCAGGGTTTGAGTCACTGAAATGATTAAAAAAGTAATTAACAAAATAATTCATTTCTTGATCATTTTACATATGTCTTAAAATTGGAAGCAGACATTCACAGTTCTTTCTCTAGAGGAATAAAAGATAAAATCAGGAAATGGAATATTGAAAAAGTAATTGTTATTGGGGATCAATTCAAAAAAGGTAAGCAAGATTGCAGGGGAGCTCATCACGTACTTGTGCATTTGATAAGCAATAGGGGAACACTGGCAGATTATTCTCTGGGCTAGATTTACACATCCTTTCATTTTACTACTTCTGTATCTTAACATGAGTAAAATAAAATTTCTTAGACACTCATTTAGATAGCTGCAATTTCCTCTTCTAATTTATTGCAAGTTATTTAGAATCCCATTTTTAATTTTTTTATTTTTTATTTTTTAAAGCCAGTCAAATTTAGCAGTGGGGCTGGTGGGGTTGTATACCATCTGTAGTGACACCAATGCTAATGGATACTCTTAAGATATTTACTTATTAATTTCTAGATCACTTGGCCCCTAAATTAATATTCTTTCACCAAATATACAAAATATAACTCTATCCTTAATTTTGTAATTAAAGCAGGCTAAATCCAAAATCTAAGTGTTTTGTTAAATGTAATGTAATAGTCATCACTTAAAGAGATAATTGGACACATTTTCAGTGTCCTTTTAGAGCACAGCTCATGTAATAAATATATAAATGTCATTAAAAATAATTTCTCCATTTTTTTCCTTGCCTTGTATACTCTCTGAGCACAAATAGGTATTAATAAATTACTTTTTTACTCAACCAGTAACAGTTTTGTCTTAAAAAGAAGCCATGTTCAAAATGATTGCTGACTAGAAATTTGTAATATTAAAGTAATATAGAAATGAACACCTGCCAGAACATCTACCATCACCAGAAGATGAGTTCATGCCAATGTTCTTCCCTGTGACACACCTTCCCTTTTCTAGAATCAATTTCAATATTGTTAAAACTGGGCTTGTTTTTAATATGATCACTGTTCCGGGCATACCACAAAAAGAGGGATGAAGTAGGCAAATGTATTAATCATTTTTTTATAAAGAATGATGATAGTTTATTTCTGTTCTTCTGTAGTAACAGACTTGCTTATCTGGTGGATGAACAAATTAAGTTAAGCTGGATAGACATCAAGACTTGACACACAAAAACACAACAAAAAAACTAAAGGTTGAGAAAAGAGGGCAAAACAATGTGTTAAAAAGAAGAGTAACAAGATAGCAGCATTTTTGTTATGAAACAAAGTAAAATAAAAGATTTTTCCTTACATTCCCAAACTTAGTGTCGAAGTTTAAGATGTTACCTAAAAGCTGTAGTACATTTCTTAAAACAAATTAACTAAAATAAATACAAATGTTAAATGAGCACAAAAACAAACTCAGCATCATTGATCATCAGAGAAATGTGAATCAAAACCACAATGAAATATCACTAAATATCTATTAGAATGCTTAAAATAAAAAGACTGGACATACCAAGAACTTGTGAAGAGATGGAAGAGATGTTGGAGCTGGAACTCTCATACACTGCTGGTGGAATGTAAAACGTGACAACTGTGGGAACCTGGTTGACGGTGACTTAAAACATTAAAATCAAATTTGGGCTGGGCGTGGTGCTTCACACCTGTAATCCCAGCCCTTTGGGAGGCCGAGGTGGGTGGATTACCTGAGGTCAGGAGATCAAGACCAGCCTGGCCAACATGGTGAAACCCCGTCTCTACTAAAAATACAAAAATTAGCCGGGCATGGTGGCACACGGCTGTAATCCCAGCTACTCGGGAGGCTGAGGCAGGAGATTTGCTTGAGCCCAGGAAATGGAGGTTGCAGCGAGCTGAGATAATGCCACTGCATTCCAGCCTGGCTGACAGAGTGAGAGTCTGTCTCAAAAAAAAAAAAAAAAAAAAAGGAAAAAAAATCAAATTTGCTGTAAATTCCAGCCATTGCATTGTTATTTAAACAAGGAAATTAAAAGCTTATGTCTATAAAAATGTCTATGTGAATATCATATATATATATAAACATATATATTTTGTTTTGGCTGTCACAAACAAAGCATTTCTGTATTTTATATATATATGGACACAACACAAATGTTTACCAACAGATTTTAATGGATAAACACACTTTGGTATACTATAGAACAGAATAGCATTTAGTATTCATCAATAAAATAAAGAACTATTGACACCTACTACAACATGTTTGGATCTTAAAATTTATATTAAGGTATGTGAATGAAGCCAGACAAAATAGAGTATATATTGTATAGTTCCATTTATATAAAGCTATAGAATATTTAATCTATGGGCACAGATGGCAGATTCAGGATTATTTTTGAGATAATGGATATGTTTATGATCTTGTGCTCATGGTTTCACAGGAATATAACATGACAAAATGTATCAAAGTGTGCATGTTAATTATATGTATGATTGTATGTCAATTATATCTCATTAGAACATCTAATAAAATATCACATCCAAAACAACAATGAGTAAAGGTAACCCAGACTTAGATTTTAAAAATTATGAACACACATGGAAAAGCCAGGATCAATAAAATATTGACCCAGAATTAGGCAGAAAGAGTACAGATTCATATAGAAAGGCAAGGAGAAATCAAAGTATAAGCATAAGTGTAACGTATACAGATAGATTTTTAAATGAGTTCTATTGAAAAGTTTTCTTTATTTGGCTATGAGGAGGTAGGGAGGAAAATAATTTATTCACCTTGTATCAAAATGAAAACTTTTATTGTATTAAATAGTAAGAATTAAATTTGTCTACTGTTAGAAAAAACTAAAGTGAATATAACTATTTTCATGTGGTGAAGGTTGAATTGCTAATTAATTATTTTCCAAATAAATAACACATACTGTTGGTAAAAATACCCAATAGTAAGGGTAAAAAAGGAAAAAAAAAAGAGAGAAGAAGCAAGGAAGGGCAGATAGGGTAGGGAGGGAGAGAGAAAGAATGAAAGAAAGAAAATTTCATCTTTTTCATCTCTAAATTTTCATCTCTAAAAATAGCATTGCTAATTTTATTTGAAATATATTTATAGAATAAGAAATCTGTTTTATTTTTGTAGATTGCTTTTAATCTATTAATATAGTAAATGACATTCAGTGTATTTTATAACAAGGAAACAACAATAGAAAATATCTGCCAATGATTTTGGCTGGAGTGTTTGGTTGAAAACACAGGCCTTTTTTATCTTCAGGGATTTTTCCCTTCCTATGAGTTTTGATGGGGGGCTAATATTAGTTTTTCAGGAAAATGAAAATTTTAGACACATTAATATTTAACAATGTGCACCACGCTAGACTCTGCCAATCAGACAAAGAAGCTAGCAATGCTGAAGTCTAGTACATAGATTTTATTTATCTTTATGTCAACTATAATGGAGACTAAAAGCTAATTACCTGGTAAAAGGTGGCAACCTAGATTTTTCTTGAGGGAAAATATACACCAGTGTTTTAGAAGTATTACAATGATCTCAATTCTTCAAATTTATTTTAAGAAAATGTTCATGGGACATCACTAACTACCTGCAGGAACATTCAATATGGCAATGTCTAAAATACTAAAAAGCTAGAAATAATCTACATGTTTAGTAATAGAGAAAAGAATCCTGAAATTATAGTTCCATCAGTGAAATGAAATTTAATATGGAAAAATGATTTAAGGTATATATAATAGCATTTTAAAAGCTATTTTATGTTATTGTACAAAATAGACTCATTTTCAATTACATATGGATGTGTATACCAAAATTCTAATAATAGTTATCTCAAGATTTTTGCATTGAGATAGTTGTTTGCTTTTCTGTATTTTCCAACATGTCTCTAATACAGTTACAACAATGTAGAATTCAATAATAGTATCTTTATTTAAATATAAACATATTTTAATAGAGTGTGTATTATTGATTTACCAGAGTATTTGACATTATTGTTTTCTATTTCTTACTATCTTTAGTCCACTCATATCCTATAAAAGAATACATTCATTTTTGTGGGAAACAGCCTATTCCTCATTTTTAGCTCACACAGTTTGGATGGTTTTATTCCTCCTCAGATTCACAAACAGACAATAAGTATTTTTTCTAAGTGAATAAACTCATTCCATCCACTTACCCATAGTTCATGTCATTATTATAGTGTCATTATGATCTCGTTAGCATTACAGCATACAAGAAAGTCAGGACACCTCCAAGCTTTCCCTCCAGACATGAAGCTGAGTTGACATTGCACCTGGCACCTTTACAGCCTCCTCATGAGTAAGGGGAGAATCTTTTGCAAAATAAAATGAGCAGAAAAAAAGAACAAACTCCAGCTAAGAGGTATGACAACTTCTTAGGAATAGAATAGCCTCTCACTAACAAGATAGTTAAAGCATATTCCTAGATAAAATAACATAGTACCTGATATGGTTTGGCTGTGCCACCACCCAAATCTCATCTTGAATTGTAGTTATGACAACCTCTATGTGTTCTGGGAGGGACCCCATGGGAGGTAATTGAATTATGGGGGCGGTTACCCTCATTCCGTTCTCATGATAGTCAGTGAGTTCCCAAGAGAGCTGATTGTTTCATAAGGGGCTTTTCCCCCTTTGCTTGGCACTTTCTCTTTCCTGCCACGTGAAGAAGGATGTGTTTGCTTCCCCTTCTGCCATGATTCTCAGTCTCCTGAGGACTCTGGAGACATGCAGAACCGCGAGTCAATTAAACCTCTTTTCTTTATAAATTATCCAGTCGTGGGTATTTCTTCATAGAAGTGTGAGAACAAATGAATACAGTAAATTGGTAATGGAAGTAGTAAGGTTCTGCTGTAAAGATATCCAAAAATGTGGAAACAACTTCGAAATTGGGTAGCAGGTAGAGGTGGGATCAGTTTGGAGGGCTCAGAAGAAGACAGGAAAATGTGGGAAAGTTAGGAACTTTCTAGAGACTTGTTGAATGGATTTGACCAAAATGCTGATAGTCATATGGACAATGAAGGCCAGGCTGAGGTGGTCTCAGGTGGAGATGAGGAGCATATTGGGAACTGAAGCAAATGTGACTTTTATTATGCTTTAGTAAAGTGACTGGCAGCATTTTGTCCCAGCTCTAGAGATCTGTGGAATTTTGAATGTGAGCAAGGTGGTTTAGGATATCTGGCAGAAGAAATTTCCAAGCAGCAATGTGTTCAAGAGGAAGCAGAGCATCAAAGTTTGGAAAATTTGCAGCATGATGAAAACAAAAACAAAACAAAAACAAAAATAAAACATTTTCTTGAGAGAGATTTAAGCCAGCTGCAAAAATTTGCATAATTAACAAGGGGCCTAATGTTAATTACCAAGATAATGGGGAAATGTCTCCAGGGCATGTTGGAGACCTCCATGGCAGCACCACCCATCACAGGCCCAGAGGCCTAGGATGAAAAATTGGTTTCCTGGGTCTGGCCCAGGGCACCCCTGCTGTGTGCCACCTAAGGACTTCGTTGTCGTGTACCAGCCACTCAAGCCATGGTTAAAAGGGGCCAAAGTACAACTTGGGCTGTAGCTTCAGATGGTGCAAGTCCCAAGCCTTGGCAGTTTCCATGTGGTGTTGAACCTGGAGGTGTAGGGAAGTCAAGAATTGAGGTTTGGGAACCCCTGCCTAGATTTCAGAGGATGTATAGAAACACCTGGATGTCCAAGCAGAAGTTTGCTGCAGGTTCATGGAGAATCTCTGCTAGGGCAGTGCAGAATGAAATTGTGGGGTTGGAGCCCCCACACAGAGTCCCCACTGGGGCACTGCCTTTTGGAGCTGTGAGTGGAGGGCCACCAGCCTCCAGATCCTAGAATGGGAGATCCATTGACAGCTTGCACCATGCACCAGGAAAAGCTGCAGACACTCAATTACAGTCCATGAAAGCAGCTTGGAAGGGGACTGTACCCTGCAAAGCCACAAGAGTTGAACTGTCCAAGGCTGTGGGAACCCACCTCTTACATCAGCATGCCCTGGATGTGAGACATGGAGTTAAAGGAGATCATTTTGGAACTTTAAGGTTTAATGACTGCCCAATTGGGTTTCCAACTTTCATGGGGCCTGTAGCCCCTTTGTTTTGGCCAATTTCTCCCATTTGGAATAAGTGTACTTACCCAATTTCTGTACTACCATTGTATCCAGGAAGTAACTAACTTGCTTTTGATTTTACAGGCTCATAGGTGGAAGAGACTTGCCTTGTCTCAGATGAGACTTTGGACTTGGACTTTTGAGTTAATGCTGGAATGAGTTAAGGCTTTGGGGGACTGTTGGACGGGCATGTTTGTGTTTTGAAATGTGTGGACATGAGATATGGGAGGGGGGCAGGGGCAGAATGGTTTGGCTGTGTCCCCACCCAAATCTCATCTTGAATTGTAGTTTCTATAATCCCCATGTGTTATGGAAAGGTCCCCATGGGAGATAATTGAATCATAGGGGCAGTTATCCTCATGCTGTTCTCATGATAGTGAGTGAGTTCTCACAAGATCTGATGGTTTTTTCAGGGGTTTTCTCCCTTTGCTTGGCACTTCTCTCCTGTCACCATGTGAAAAGGATATGTTTCCTCCCCCTTGTGCCATGATTGTAAGTTTCCTGAGGCCTCCCCAGCCATGCAGAACTGTGTCAATTAAAACTCTTCTTTATAAATTACCCAGTCACAGGTATTTCTTCATAGCAGCATGGGAACAGACTAATACAGTATTCAGTGTGGTTATCCAAGACATCATTTTTAGGTTGAGGAAAGAACTACACACTGGTATTGAGGTAAGAATGAGCTTAATGTGACCAAGGAAAGGCAAAGGTTACATTTTATGTCTGAGAACAATGGGAAGGGAATAAAATCATAATCAAAGGGAGGCTCAGATAATGCCCATTCTTGTGGGCCATGAAAAGATTTTTGGCTTTTATTTATAAATAGAAATGGAAGTCATCAGAGGGTCTTGAGTAGTGGGGTGACATAATGCCATTTGTCTTGAAATTGGTGCTCAAGATACTAAATGAAGCAGAGCTCTGGGATAGAATAGGGATAGCTGCAGAACAAAGAAGCAGGAAAACTTCTCAGAGTGAAGGGGTGCTGTAATTTAATTCAATTAATATTCAGAATAAGATGTAGACTGTGAAGATTCTACAAGTTTGATAGAAATTATAAGATCTTATTTTATTTCTTCTGGCATAGTATTTAAAAATAACTGCATTAATATGAAAACAAACTAGTATCATTTAGAAATCATTCAACAATGTATGTAGTATAACCTGTGGGAAGTACAAGGTATTTAATAATAAAAAATTCCCTCCATTGGACTCATTTTGGTTAAATTACTTTTATTAAATAAGAGCTTGAAAATCGCTGATATAATATGTAACTTGAAAGTACAAACTACAATGCATTTAACTTGCAGAAAATTAATGAAGCAATGACAATAAGATGAAATAATTTGATATCTACATAGTTGCAAGTAGGCAACTTCCAGATATTAAATTAGGTGACTTAAAACACTTAGTGATGTTTTTAAAAATAGATTCTTCTAACATGTGAAATCTGAGCAGTGTAAACAAATTCAGATTGAGCTTTAAAAAAAAAAATTACATAAGGACATGGCTTTCCACAGTGTTCCCCTAAAATTAACTGCTTATTTGCCTTATAAATTTATTTCTGTGCTTTAAGTGTATATTAATTGTGTCTCTGGAATCATATCAAAACATATTTGTACATGTGTAAAACTTAAAAAAATTAAAAATGTTTAGTGGGAAGCTGTAAAACTTATTTTTCTCTAGTACATTAGGAGAGAGTACATTAGGTTTAAAAGAAAAATCCACTCTTCTAATACATTTCAATCTGAGCGTAATGGATATTTGTGCATTTTGGGAGAAGGATATTGCTCTTATATATCCTCTGTCATCTAATGTTCTCAGATCAAAGATATATGCATCATCAGCCCCGTAGGGATATAAAACCAATTGTATCTCACATCTTGACATTTCAGAATGCAATCCTTCTCATGTCTATTTAGTTACCACTGAATATAGGATCAAAAGGCTCAGGGTCCCATCACCATTTAATGATGTAGAATTAAGTGTTAAGGGCCACTCTAGTGATGCAATCTCTCTCTTGACTTTATGATGAGGTAAGGAATATCAGTGATTATTCGATTGTTTTCTTATATATTTTTATTTTTATTTTTTTTTGATAGTGGAAACCGCAAATATTTTAATTTTTCTGCTACACGATTAGTGAGATATTGCTGCTTTGTCCTTCACACATTAATTATCTGCTGGTGTAACACTCTGAATCCAGCTACTGTGTAACCTTCACTCAATGATGAAAAATCTCATGATTGTTTTTGTGTTTCAGGATGTTTCCCTACCCAGAACACAATTTTTGTAGAAAAAAGAAAATGATCTGCTTATGGAGCCCCTCTGCCCGGCCGCCCTATCTGGGAAGTGAGGAGCGCCTCTGCCCAGCCGCCCATCATCTGGGAAGTGAGGAGCGCCTCTGCCCGGCTGCCACCCCGTCTGGGAGGAAGTGAGGAGCGCCTCTGCCCGGCCGCCCCGTCTGGGAGGTGAGCAGCGCCTCTGCCTGGCCGCCACCCCGTCTGGGAGGAAGTGAGGAGCGCCTCTGCCCGGTTGCCCCATCTGGGAAGTGAGGAGCGCCTCTGCCTGGCCGCCACCCCGTCTGGGAAGTGAGGAGCGCCTCTGCCCGGCTGCCACCCCATATGGGAAGTGAGGAGCGCCTCTGCCCAGCCGCCCCTTCTGGGAGGTGAGGAGCGCCTCTGCCCGGCCGCCCCGTCTGGGAGGTGAGGAGCGCCTCTGCCTGGCCGCCACCCCGTCTGGGAGGAAGTGAGGAGCACCTCTGCCCAGCTGCCCCATCTGGGAAGTGAGGAGCGCCTCTGCCCGGCTGCCACCCCCTATGGGAAGTGAGGAGCGCCTCTGCCCGGCCGCCCACTCTGGGAAGTGAGGAGCGCCTCTGCCCGGCTGCCCCGTCTGGGAGGAGAGGAGCGCCTCTGCCCGGGCGGCCCCATCTGGGAAGCGAGGAGCGCCTCTGCCTGGCCGCCCTGTCTGGGAGGTGAGGAGCGCCTCTGCCCGGCTGCCCTGTCTGGGAGGTGTACCCAACAGCTCCGAAGAGACAGCGACCATCGGGAGCGGGCCATGAGGACGATGGCGGTTTTGTTGAAGAGAAGAGGAGGAAGTGTGGGGAAAGGAAGGAGAGATCAGATTGTTGCTGTGTCTGTGTAGAAAGGGGTGGGCATAGGAGACTCCATTTTGTTCTCACTAGGAGAAATTCTTCTGCCTTGGGATGCTGTTGATCTATGGCCTTTCCCCCAGCCCTGTGCTCTCTGAAACATATGCTGTGTCAACTCAGGGTTAAATGGATTAAGGGCGGTGCAAGATGTGCTTTGTTAAACAGATGCTTGAAGGCAGCATGCTCTTTAAGAGTCATCACCACTCCCTAATCTCAAGTACTCAGGGGCACAAACACTGCAGAAGGCCGCAGGGTCCTCTGCCTAGGAAAACCAGAGACCTTTGTTCATGTGTTTATCTCCTGACCTTCTCTCCACTATTATCCTATGACCCTGCCACATCCCCCTCTCCGAGAAACACCCAAGAATCATCAATAAATTCTTCATAAATTAAAAAAAAAAAAAAAAAAGAAACACAGGTGCTGTCAGACTCTAAGAGGATTTAAAACAGTATTGAAAATGTCTTTTCCTCATTGTGTTCTCTCTCATGTCTTTTATTATCTTATATGAATCGCCTTTAACTGGCCGTGATATAAAAATCTCCACCCTTCCTTCACAAACTAGCTTTTCCTTTGCGTTCTTAATTTTTTATTTTAGTTAATAGCCATCGTCTACTACCACTTAATTGTTCAAATTATAAATCTAAGAGTTGTCTACTCTTTTCCCAATTCCTTCACCCACATCCAGTTAATCTAGTTCTTAAAATACTACCTCCTCTGACATATATTTCCTTATCCTAGAACTTTCTCATCATCCACTGCCTCTTTTACTCTGCCTGATTAACCCTTGGCTCCTCAAAACTCAGTACAGGGGTTTTGATGTCATCTCTGGTCCAGGCTGAATTCATCAAGGCTACATGACTGGTACTATGGGCTTCCTTCTATTATATCCCTTAACACATGGTAGTATATGGATATCAGTTTTCCCTACTGGAGTGTAATCTTTCTAAATACCAGGCTCATAACCTTCATGATGATAACTTTGATGAATAGCATAATAATAACTTTTTTTTTCTTAGACACAGGTTCTCACTCTTGTCACCCAGGCTGGAGTGCAGTGGTACAATCTTGGCTCACTGCAGCCTCCACCTCCCGGAGGAGGATCCTCCCACCTCAGCTTCCTGAGTAGCTGAGACTACAGGTGCACACCACCATGCTCGGCTAATTTTTGTATTTTTTGTAGAGACAGAGTTTTGCCGTGTTGGCGAGGCTGGTCTCAAACTCCTGGGCTCAAGTGATCCTCCCGCCTCAGCCTCCCAAAGTGCTGGGGTTACAGCCCTGAGCCACCACACCTAGCCATAAGTTTTTAATAGATGTTTTTTGAATGAATGATATATTTAATTCAGATTTGAAAATATGTGTTAAATGCTTACTTTGTACCAGCCACATTTCACTTGACCTGGGAAATAAAAGGATAAGTGGGTTAGTCTCTGTTTTTAAGGCATTTATAGTATAACAATGAGGACAAGACCAATGTGAAATACAAATAGAAATCAAAGGACTATAACTATTGTGAAAATGTAAAAGATCATGGGGAAGTATGTTATCACTTGCTTTCTTATATATTTTTAAACTGAGATGTAATTCATATGCCATCTTGTGGATATACCTTCAGTATACATAATAAAATGTATTTCAGAAATATTCAATTTAGTGATTCTTAGCATATTCACAAAGTTCCGTAGCTATCACCGCTAATTCCAGAACCTTTTCAACACCCCAAAAGGAAAGATCAAATACATTAGCAGTTAGTGCACATATCTCTTTCTCCACTAAGCAATCACTAATCTACTTTAGATCTCTATGGATTTGCCTATTCTGGCTATTTTGCATACATGAAATAATGCAATATTTGGCTTGTCCTGTCTTGCTTCTTTGACTTAGCATTATGTTTTCAAGTCTCACAGATACTGTAACATGTAGCAAGACCTCCTGACTTAAATTTTTATAGCTGAATGATTTGTCGTTATACGACTATAATATACTTTGTTTACATATTCATCAGTTGAAAGACATTTGGATTGTTTCCACTTTCTGGCTAGTATAATAAATACTGCTATAAAATGTGTGTACAAGTTTTGTGTGGATATATGCAATTTTGTTGTGAAGGAAATGCTGCAGATTGCTAGGCTATATTGTAACTCTTTGGTAAATATTTTGAGGAACTTCCAAACTGATTTCCTAAACAGGTGTACCACTTCACATTCCCAAAAGTACTATATGAGAGTTACAGTTGTTCAACAACCTTACCAAGACTTGTAAATTTTCATCATTATTTTTAAAGTGTAGCTATCTTAGTATGTGTAAAATGGTATCTCATTGTGGCTTAGATATTCATGTCCTAATAACTAATAATGTTAAGCATCTTTTATGTGCTTATTGATCCTTGGTACATCTTCTTTGGATAAATATCTATCCCAAGCCCTTTGCCAATTTTTAAAATAGGATTGCTTGTCTTTCAATGTCTTTTTTTTTTTTTTTGTATCTAAACTGAGTTTCTAATATGTCTTTTGTAAGGGACACTTTTTGATATATTCTGTAAATCTCAACCCTTTAAAAATTTAATCCACTTACTTTTTACTTTGATAAGGAACAACTTTGTCATATAGCTATTTGTTTTTCTCATGTTGTATATGTTTTTGTTTCTCACTTTTTTCACCATTGCCTTATTTATTACCTGGC
Source organism: Pongo abelii (assembly GCF_028885655.2). Lineage (NCBI taxonomy): Eukaryota > Metazoa > Chordata > Mammalia > Primates > Hominidae > Pongo > Pongo abelii. The sequence goes on from NC_071989.2 coordinate 30,196,616, forward strand.
TAAGTTATTGTAGTCTGCTATTTTGACTCCCTCCTTTTATTTTCTGTATATTTTTGTTATTTTCTTAGTGATTATATGGGGAAATACAGTTAACAACTTAAACATAAAAACATAGTTTGAATAATACCAACTAAGTTTCAATAGTATGCAAACATTTCATTCCTATACATCTCCATTCCTCCTCCTTTATATTGTTATTGTCATACACTGCATTTTTATACATACATTTATAATTATTATTTTCTGTATTTGACTTTAAATCATATAGAAAATTAAGAGTTACAAACCAAATGCACAGTAACACTTAATTTTATATTCATCTGCCTTTATGGACTTTCTTTACTTTTTTATATGACTTCAAGTCACTGTCCATTATCACTTCATTTCTGCTAGAAGACCTCCCTTTAGCATTTCTTGTAAGACAGATCTCCTACATGCTGACTTCTTAGCTTTTGTTTATCTGAGAAGTTCTTAATTTCTTTAAAACTTGTTATTTTTGTTTGCTATTTTATTTTTGGCACTTTAAATATGTCATCCCACTCCTTCTAACTTCCACAGTCTTCAATGATAAATCAACTGAAGATAAATAATCTTGTTGAGAGTTCTTTCTACTTGTTGAGTAACTTCTCTCTTGCTGGGTTCAGATTCTCTCTTTGGATTCAGCAATTGAACTACAATGAGTCAGCGTCAATCTTTTTGAGTTTCTCATGTTTGAAGTTATTGAGCTTTTTGAATGTGAATATTTGTGTCTTTCATCTAATTTAGGAAGTTTTTTTCCACTATTTCATCATTTTTTTTAACTTAATTCTTTATCATTTTTTTCTGGAACTCTTATGATGTATATGTTAGTGCATTTGATAGTACCTCACAAGTTCATTAGGTTCTGTTCATTTTTCTTAATTTTTTTTTCAGCTCCTAAGGGTGTCTTATTTTCAAGTTTCCTGATTTTTTTTCTACCTGCTCAAATTTGTCATTGAATCCCTCTAGTTAATTTATATATATATATATTTTTTAAAAATTGGATATTGTAGTTTCAGATGAATTTCTATTTGCTTCCTCTTAATAATTTGTATTTTGGTTTATATTTCTTATTTGTTCATATATACTTTTTCAAATATTCTTTAGTTTTTTTGTTGGTGGTTTTCTCTAGGACATTAAGAATATTTATAACAGTTAACAACTTTGATTAGTAATTCTAAGGGTTGGTCTTCCTCATGGATAGTTTATGTCTTTCCAGTGAATGAGTCATATTTTCTTTTTTAATTGCATATTTTGTTTTTTTTTAAACTAACAACTGAGAATGTGGTGACTCTGGGAATTAGATTATTCCCTAACGAGGAATTGCTATTATCATTTGTTGGGGGTTGCATTCTGCCATTTGTATTGTGATTTTCCCACATGAATATTGTAAAATTTGTATTCTTTTTTATATGTGGCCATTGAGGCTTCTGTTCCATTGTATCTTCAGTCTGCCTGTTATCTCATAGATATGTCATTAAATGTCTGGATCTGTAAGTTAATAAATGAATGTATCAATGAATTTATTAATTAATTAAAGAGTATGTATGTCTCTTTGAATCATACAATATTTTCTGCTAGGGAAGTTGCTGCCACCTGAATGGGCCAAAATGAAGGTACCAATTTCTTGGAAACCATCATATTGAGCAGCACACACAACAACAAACTTTTAAGGGACAGGATTTTACTTTACAACCTGATACTAGCCACTCATTCTAGGAATACGGGCCACTATCCTGCTAGTTAGAGCAAATCTGATAAATAAGGAATGGTAGCTAGTTTGGACATGTTTTTCTTTTATAAAATTCCGGCAGTCTCTCCCTTCATTAAACACTTTCCTGATTGCTTTAAGTGTCTGATCAGGTTGCAGAGTTCTAAAATGTTTTTTTTTTAAATTATTTGTTCAGGCTTAATTGTTGTTTGGATGGAGGGACCAAGTCCTGGAGCTTCCTATTCTGCCACTTTTTGTGATGTCACTGAATTTTAATTTTAATTTTAATTTACATTTCTCTAATGACTAAAATATGTTAAGTAACCTTTCATGTGATCATTGCCCAGTTACATGTCTTCTTTGGAGAAATATCTATTCAAATTAGGAACACATTCTATTTTATGGAATGAAATGTTGCCTAACTCTAGAATCACAAATAAAGCCAATTAATCAAGATCTGTTTACAAAAGCAACTTTTGTTCATTTTGGATTATTTGTCTTTATGTTTGTAAGTTGTTGAGAATATATATATATATATATATATATATATATTCTGAATATAAATACATACATGTTTATTCTGAACAACTCAACTATAATATATATATATATTCTGAACAGCCCTGACAATAAAATATTCTGCAATACATTGTTATATTATACATATAATAGAATATATATTCTGAACAACTCAACAATAAAAATACAAATAGTCCAATTTAAAATGAATATATATATATATAGCCCTTATTTCTTCTAAAAAATTGGGATGCATGTGCAGAAAGAGCAGATTTGTTACATAACTACATGTGTGCCATGGTGGTTTGCTGCCCTGTTGACCTGTCCTCTGAGTTCCCTCCCTTCACCTCCCACCCCCAGCCCCCAACAGGCCCTGGTATGTGTTGTTCGTCTCTCTACGTCCATGTGTTCTCAATGTTCAACTCCCTCTTATGAGTGAGAATTGTATATAACACAATATATGTATATATATTCTGAACACTTTTCCTTTGTTAGACATATGATCTGAAAATATTGTCTCCTAATTGTGGATTATCTTTTCATTTCCCTTATAGTGCCTTTGGAAACACAGTATTTGTTATTTTGATGAAGCTAAATATGTCTCCATTTTCTTTTCTTTATTGTGTTTTAATATTGTATGAAATAAATCATATTGTAAAATGACATTATAAAGATTTGGACATATGTTTGCTAAGAATTTCATGGTTTTTGCTTTTACATTTTGGTATTTTAACCATTTTGAGGTTTTTATTTTTTGTATATGACATAAGGTAGAGGTCCAATATCATTATTTGCATGTGGATAACTAGTTGTCTCAGCACTATTTGTTGAAAAGACTATTCTTTCCCCATTGAATTGTCTTGACATCCTTATCAAAATCAATTAATCATAAATACATGAGCTTGTTTTTATTCTATAAATTCCATTCCATTGATCTCTGTATTAGTCTGTTCCCATGCTGTTAATAAATACATACCTGAGACTGAATAATTTATAAAGGAAAGAGGCTTAATTGACTCCCAGTTCAGCATGGCTTGGTACGCCTCAGAAAATTTACAGTCATGGTGGAAGGGGAAGCAATCATGTCCCTCTTCACAAGGTAGCAGGAAGGAGAATGAGTGCCAGGCAAAGGGCTAAAGGCCCCTCATAAAACCGTCAGATCTTGTGAGAACTCACTCACTATCAATGAAAACAGAGGCATGCAGGTAACCACCCACATGATACAGTTACCTTCGCTGGGTCCCTCTCATGACACATGGGGATTATGGGAACTACAATTCAAGATGAGATTTGGGTGAGGACACAGGCAAGCCATGTCACTCTGTATGTCCATTCTTATGCTAGCCCATGCAACCAGGATTACTACAAGCTTTGCAGTCAGTTTTTAAATCATGAAGTTAGTCTTTCATTTTATCTTTGTCAAGATCTTTTTGACAGTTAGGCCTCTTGCATTGAAATTCCGCATTAATTTTAGTATCAGAATAGAGGTTTCTGCAATAAAGTCATCTGGAATTTTGATAAAATTTGTGTTAAATCTGCAGATTAATTAAGGAAGACTGCCACCTTAACAGTACTATTTTCCAATCCTTGAACATGAAATGTTCTCATATTTAGTTTGGTCTTTAATATCTTTCAGTGATGTTTTATAGTATTTGATGTAAAATATTGCCTTTCTCTTATTAAATGTATTTTTAAATATTTTTATTTGATGCTATTATGAATAACATTTTATTTTTTCTGATTGTTAATCATTAGTTTATATAAACACAATTTATTTTTACATATTAACTTGTATTCTGCAACTTTGTTGAACTCATTTAATAGCTTTAACAATTTTTTGCATGTATGCACTTCTTAGGATTTTTTAATGTACAATACCATGTCATCTGCAATTAAATCAGAAAGGAAGAATTAGAATAAGCTCTATTCACATTTTATTTATATTATTTCCTAAATTTCCTGGCTAGAATAGTACAATGCTGGTTAGACATGATGAATTCAGATATTCTTGCCTTGCTACTTATCTGAGGGAAAACAAATTTAGTCTTTCACTACTAATTCTGATTTTAGCTGTGCCTTTTTTCCCTTATTTTTTCTCTCTAATATCACTGGATAAAACTTACAAAATAATCTTGTATAGAAGTAATGAGAAAGGACATCTTTGCTTTGTTTCTGATTTTAAGAAGAAAGCATTTATTTATAATTCCTCTAAATCACATAATATAATATGTGAATTCATTAAATTCTTGTGTATTAAAATAATTTTTGTCTTTTAGGCTGGGCACAGTGGCTCATGCCTCTAATCCCAGGACTTTGGGAGGCCCAAGGAGGGTAGATCATGAGGTCAGAATTTCGAGACCAGCCTGGCCAACATGATGAAACCCCGTCTCTACTAAAAATACAAAAAAATTAGCTGGGTGTGGTGGTGCATGTCTCTAATTCCAACTACTCGGGAGGCTGAGGTGGGAGAACTGCTTGAATCTGAGAGGCAGAGGTTGCAGTGAGCTGAGATCGCACTATTGCACTCCAGCCTGGGTGACAGAATGAGACTCTGTCTCAAAAAAAAAAAAAAAAAAAAAGAATTTTTGTCTTCCTTTCTGTAAATACTATTGTTTTACATTTATTTATTTTAATATGCTGAAGCAATCCAGTACACTTGGATAAATATCACTTGGCTATAGAGTATAATTATTTTTGTTGTTCTAGATTTGTATAAATATCACGTGGTTATGGAGTTTAATCTTTGTTGTTTTTCTGGATTTGGATAAATATCACTTGGTTATGGAGTATAATTATTTTTGTTGTTGTTCTGGATGTGGTTTGCTAGTATTTTTTTGAAAATTGTTACATTCATACTCATAAAGGGTATTCTCTACTTTCCTGTTCTTGTTATGCATTTGTCTATGTCTAGTATCAGGGTAATACTGGCCTTATAGAATGAGATAGGGAAAGTGTTATCTCCTCTTCTCTGTTTTGGAAGAGTTTGTTAACAATTAGGGTTAATTCTTCCTAATGGTTTTGTTGAATTTTCCAGGAATCACCTTGTCTAAGGCCTTTTTTAAGGACATTAAAAAAATTCAATCTCCTTACTTATGGAAGTTTTATTTAGATTTTATATTTTTGTTGAATTATTTCCTTTGATGTTAATCTATTTAGAAATTTCTCTATTTTACCTAGATTATCTAATTTATTGGCATACATTTATCCATGGTATTCCTTTGTAAAATTTTTTATTTCTGCAAAACTGGCAGTAACGTTTTTCTCAGTCATAACTGATTATGCAAATTCAAATCTTCTTCCTTTTTATCTCGGTAAATTTATCTAAAGATTTGTTAATTTATTTAAACTTTCCTTCAAAATAAAAACATTAGTTTTTTTTAATTTATCTTTTTAATACATGTTTATGCTATTATCTATATAGGCTTTATTATATTCTTTCTTGCTTTGCTATGGGTTTAGTTTGCTTTTTTTAGCTTCTAATTGGAAAACCTAGGTTATTAATTTAAGATTTTTCTTTTTTAACATAATATTTACTGTTATAGGTTTTTCATAGGCAATGCTTTATCAGCATCTGATAAAATTTGGTATATTGTGTTTTTCATTTTCATTCATCTCAAACTATTTTCTAATTTATTTTGTGATATATTATTTTACCCAGTAATTATTCAGGAATATGTTGTTTAATTTCTCAGCTTTTATTCCATTATTGGAATAATCTATTTTGTATGATCTCAACTATTTGAAATTTATTGAGACTTGTTTTAAAACCTGACATAATCTATTCTGAAGAATGCTCTATGCACTTGAGATGAATATGTAATCTAGTGGTGTTGGGTGAGTGTTCCGTAGATATGTTAGATCTAGTTGGTCCAAATTGGTGTTTCATTTCCTTATTAATCTTATTCCTATTCTATTAATTTTTGAAAATAAAGAATTGAAATGTCCTGTTATTGTTTTTAAATCATCTATCTACCTTCAGTTTTATGAATTTCTATTTTATGTACTTTGAGGATCTAGTGTTAGATACATATTTGTTTTTAATATTTACATATTTTAATGGATGTATTATTTTATTATTACAAAACATCCTTATAACAATTTCTGTACTAAAGTCTATTTTGTCTGAAATTAGCCAATCTTCTGGTAACTATTACATGGTATATTCTTTGCCATCCTTTTCATTCTACTTACTTGTATTTTTATCTTTTAGAGTTAAAAAACTTTTAGAGTGTGTCTTCTGAAGGCAAAATACTGTTGGATTTTGTGTTTTCATCCATTCTGAAAGTTAAAATGACTGTAAATTTTAATCCATTAAATTTAATGTAACTAATAATGAGGTGGAATTTATGTCTGCTAATTAATTTTCTATGTACTTTTGTTAGTCTGTACTTTAATTACTACTTTTTTGTGCTAATTAAGTATTTTTCATGTGTACCATTTTCATTTTCTTACTTCACTCACAATATTTTTGAAATATATTCTGACTGGTTGTCCTTATTCATAAAATTAATATATTATAATTTCTTCATTTAATATCAACCTATCTTTGATAGTATACAAAATGTTGTTCCTCAGTATTTTCATTCCCTTCTTGTCCTTTGTGCTGTTACTGTTACAGAAATTACATCTTCATACACTGTATGCAAATCAACACAAATTTATAAATATTGCTTTTCACAATCAGTATTAAAATTCATATAGAAAAAAATGAGAGCCAGAAACACTACTTTTATACTGATATTTATCTGTATAGTTACCTTTGCTGAATCTCTTTTTGTCTTCATGCGGATTCACTTAGTTGTCTACTGCCATTCATTTCAGTTTGGAAACTTCCATTAGTATATTTTTCATAGATCCGATCTACTAGTAACAAAATCGTCAGTTTTTGTTTATCTGGAAATCTCTAAATCTTTTCCTTTTTGATGGATAATTTTGCTGAATACAGAATTCTTATGTGCCGTCTTTCTCTTCTGTTACTTTGACTATGTTGTCTCACTCCTTTATGGCCTCTCCTTTGCTCTGATTCAGTATTTTTTCACTTTTAGTTTTCCCCCTCACACCCTCCCACCTCCAGAGTTTATAAAGCTACTGAAGCACTTTGTTTGTCCTGCAACAGTTGGGATTACCCACACATCTTCACTGATCTACTTGACCCTGAACAGATGCGTTGTTTCATGGGAGAAAATAAAATTGGGGTGCAAGGGGTGTCAACATTTTCTCTTGTTTCAGCTTCTTATTTATACCATCACAGTAAGTGATTAAAAGCTTAACTCTTTCATTTTTGGCTTGTTGCTTTAATTGGCTACATAGACAAAACAGCTTAGGTTTCTCTCCCTGTCCCATCTCAGCTGAGCTCCTGATATTATTCTGTTTTTTTTTCTCTCTGTTTTCATTCCCCATTAAGTCTATATTAGTATACTTCATGCTGTGCCATATGTCTTTTTTTTGTTTCTTGAGACAGTCTCACTCTGTCACCCGGACTGGAGTGCAACGGTGCCATCTCCACTCACTGCAACCTCCGCCTCCCGAGTTCAAGTGGTTCTCCTGCCTCAGCCTCCCGAGTAGCTGGGATTACAGGCACCCCCCCACCCCACTACGTCCAGCTAATTTTTTGTATTTTTAGTAGAGACGGGGTTTCACCGTGTTGACCAGGCTGGTCTCAAACTCCTGACCTCGTGATTCGCCCGCCTTGGCCTCCTAAAGGGCTGGGATTTCAGGTGTGAGCCACTGTGCCTTGCCTGTGCCATGTGTCTTAAAGGCTCTGTTCATTTTTCTTCATTATTTCTCTTTCTGTTTCTCAGACTATGTTATATTGATTGAGCTATCTTCAAGTTTATTATCTACTTTAAGAAAAATTGGCTCTGAAGCCCTTCCAGTTAATTTTTCTTATCATAGATTATATATAATATATCATATTTTATTTTCATATCTATAATATATATTTCTTATCATAGATTGTATATAATATATAATATAAATATTATATAGTTTTTCTTATCATAGATTATCATAATTAAGATTTCTTATCATAGAAGCTTTACAGCTTCTGAATTTCTAGCATTTTTTTCTCATTTATAATTTCCATCACTGTATTGGTATTTGATATGGTTTGAATGGGTCCCTCCACAAATATATGTGTTAGAAACTTAATCTCCAATGCAACAGTGTTGGAAGCTGTGACCTAAAGGGAGGCGTTTAGGTCATGCAGGTTCTATCCTCACACATGGATTAATGCTGCTATAAAAATGGCTTGTGAAAGTAACTTGCTCTCTTTTCCTCTTCTGCCACATGCAGAATGGTGGTTCTCCCTCCAAAGGATGCTACATTTCAAGGGTTCATCTTAGAAGCAGACACTGCTCCCTCACCAGATGCCAAACTGCTAGTACCTTCATCTTGGAATTTCCAGGCTCCAGAACTGGCAAACATAAATTAATTTTGTTTGTGTGTGCTTTTTTAAATAAATTACTCAGTCTCAAATATTCTGTTATAGAAGCACAAATGGACGGACAGTATTCTATATTTGCTAAATATTATTTTCATATTTTTCTTTAGAAGTATAGACATGTTTTCCTTAGGTTCCTTGGATATATTTTTAATAACTGATTTTATCATTTTGGGATAGTTTTTATTGATTACTTCTTTTCCTGTGTGTGGGATAAACTTCTTTATTTCTTTGTATGTTTTGTATTTTTGAAAATCGATATACAAATAGTATAATGTGGCAATTCTGGAAATTAGATCTTCCCCACCCAGAGTTTGTTGTTGTTTGTGTGTTAGTGACCTTACTGATTTATGTAAAGTGTATATTCGTTTTGTGATTGTATCGCTACTGAAGATTCTGCTTAATTAGCTTAGTGAATAGCTAATGATTTATAGTGATGGTCTTAAAATCTTGTAGTTAATAAGGCTCTCATTTTTTGCCAAAGAATTGTCTGTGTGTATTGCAGCATGCCTACAACCATCAGCCAGGCCCTCAGACCTGGAGGTGTGCATGGCATTTAACTACTAAGAAATATGTTAAAGCGATTCAAAGCCCCCATGGACATCTCATTCCCCAAGTTTTTGGTTTAATAGATTTGTTAGCTTATGGTTTGCTCCAACTGTTACCCACTGCCACAGGCATCTGTAATGTTAAATAATTGCTGCTTATTGCTTTCAACCAAAGCTCACCAGGAAAATTTATCTTAAACTTGATGAACTCTGAGTTAGGTCAAATAAAGACAATGGTTTTTAGTGTTTTTTTTCCAAGGAATCACCAGATAGGTCAAAGATTGATAATTAAGAATGGGGCTTTGACAAACCTCTTTCCCCTTATCATGTGGAATGGCTGCGAGGCTACTGGTTTTCACTACGATTTCAGGTTGCTGGTTGTCTAGCCTAGTCCATATCATTCAGAGCTGAGAGAAGGGGATGGCAGCAGGGCAAGTGAAAATGAAACAACACTTGCTGCTTTTACTGAAGTTCATTTATTTGTTCTTCAATAAATGCTTCCTTGCCAGGCACAGTTGCTCACGCCTGTAATCCCAGCACTTTGGGAGGCCAAGGCAGGTGGATCACATGAGGTCAGGAGTTCGAGACCAGCCAGGCCAATATGGTGAAACCCCATCTGTACTAAAAGTACAAATATTAGCTGGGCATGGTGGCATGCACGTGTAATCCCAGCTACTCGGGAGGCTGACACAGGAGAATCACTTGAACCTGGGAGGCGGAGGCTGCAGTGAGCAGAGATTATGTTATTGCACTCCAGCCTGGGTGACAAGAGCAAAACTGTGTCTCAAAAATAATAAATAAATAAAGAAATAAATAAATAAATAAAATGCTTCCTGGAGGACTGCAGGCCTTTGGTTAATTTCCAATGTTCTGAAAACTTTGAGTCTGACCATTTGTACCAGTGTTCCCATACTCTTTATTAAGAAGAGGATTAACAGAGGTCCTTATTCAATCATCTTGATGATAACAACGTTTCATTAGTTTTTAGAAGTGTTGAGTTAATTGGATAGTGTCTTGGTTAAAGTAAAACTGGAATTTATAAATATTTAAATTCTTTGAAAAAATATGTTTTTCAAATGATACCTCAATATAAAACTCAGATTCCAGCTATATGTTTATACAAAAAAAATTGTTAAATTTTTAACTTTATAAAATGTTTGTTTAACATTGATTTTAAAAAAATAAATTCAGTTACTGTTTTTAGAGCAATAATTATGTTTTCCTAAATACAAAATCCTGAAAATTTGATGTTGTTATAGTTGCTGCCAATATGAATTTTTGCTTTCTCTTAATTTCTGTATTGCCTTACATAGTAATAACAGAATTTTGCTTTTGACCAGTAAATTAAACTATTTTTCATTCTTGGTACATTTTCAAAATTAATGCTGTATCACTATTAATATCAACAATGCTCAACTTCTTTTTCATAAATACGAAATTCTGAAAAACAACTGAAGCAACAATATTACATTATTTTACAGGGCTTATTATTTACCAAAACAACTAAGTTGTGTGGTTTAGATTGCATTCAATGAACACACCCAATCAGACATTGCTTACATATCATTAGCAGGGGACTTCCTAATTCTTTATTTATGTATTCATTTGCTCGATTTCCCATGGGAAGTCACATACTAGACTAAACTTCTAGTGCTCTAACCTTCATATTCTTTGTCTTAGCAAACAAAATATTTTTTCACAAAATTTTATAAGACATGCTATTTTGACATCCATCCACATGCACCCAAATATAGTCACATAGTTGATATTTTTATATATTACTTAGCTTCTTTTTCTGAACCGTCTATGAGTCAATGTGTATTATCTTTTCCTTGTTTCTTTATGTTGGGTTGTCTTATTCTATGTGTCTCTTTGCTGGAGATTTTCATAGTCCATGATATGGATTGGGTCTTTGTCCCCACTCAAATCTCATCTGGAGTTGTGATCCTCAGTGTTGGAGAAGGGGCCTGGTGGGAGGTGATTGGATCTTGGGGCTGGACTTCCTTCTTGCTGTTCTTGTGACAGTGTGTGAGTTCTCAAGAGATCTGGTTGTTTAAAAGTGTGTAGCACCTCCCTCTTTGCTCTCTCTTCCTCCTGCTCCAGCCATGTAGGGCATGCCAAATTCTCCTTGGCTTCTGCCATGTTTGTAAGTTTCCTGAGGCTTCCTCGGGCATGATTCCTGTACAGCCTGCAGAATCATGAGCCAATTAAACCTCCTTTCTGTATAAATTACCCAGTCTCAGGTAGTTCTTTATAGCAGTGTTAGAACGGACTAATACAGTCCACTTGGGCTGCTATAACATAATACCTTAGATGGGTGGTTGTGAAAATCAGAAATTTATTATTTACAATACTGGAGTCTAAGAAGTCCAAGAGTAAGGTGCTGGCAGATTCACTGTCTGATGAGGACACATTTACTAGATCATAGATGGTGCTTTCTATCTGTTTCCTCACATAGAAGAAAGAATTAGCTAGCTCTTTGAGGTTTCTTTTTTAAGAGCACTTATCCCAATAATGAGGATTCCATCCTTGTGATCTAATTATCTCCCAAAGGCCTCACATCTTAATACCACCATCTCCTTGGTGGTGAGAATTTCAACATATGCATCTTGGAGGAACAGAAACATTCACACCATAACATTCTACTCATGTCTTCCCCTACAAATTCATGTCTTTATCACATGCAACATAATGTTTATTCTATCCCAACAGCTCCTAAATCATTACTCATTCCAGCAGCAAAATTGTAAAATTCAGACTCTCATCTAAATATCATCTAATCAGATATAAGTAAGAAAGACTCAAGTTACAATTTATTCTGAAGCAAACTGTTCTCCAGCTGTAAACCTGTGCAAGAAAACAAATTGTGTGTCTCCAATATATAGTGACAGGCATAGAATATATATCCCAATTCCAAAAGAAAAAAAAAATAGGAAGGAAATGGATTATAGGTCACAGGTCCAAAGTAAATAAAATATTATCAAGGTAAACAATATTAAATCTTAAGGTTAGAGAATAAACTTATTTGACTCAATTTTTTGCAACCCAGTCCACTGGGAAGAGGTCATGTCTTCAAGGCCCACTGGGGCCCCAGCCCCACCTCATGTCTCTGCTGGGCATTGCCCTTGTGGGGGCTCTCTGCAGTTGCCCTAGCTCTGTGTCAATTATTTGCCTGGGCCCCACAACTCTGCTTGGCATTCTTTGAAATCTAGTTGGAGGCAGCAATGCCCCTAAAACTTTTGCATTCTGTGTGCCAGCAGAGATGCTACCACACAGAGACTACCAAACTTATTGCCTGTGTCCTTCAGAGAGGCAGCCACCAAGGCCCACGCCACACCTAGGCTTGCTAGAGTTGCACCTGGGTTGACTGAGAAGAATGGCACTGGAATTCAGAAGTAGGGCTTTCACATTGCTCTACCTTCCATAATCTTGCCTCTGGGCCTGTGATGTGATTAATTCCATTATAAAGGATACCATTCCCTTCCACCATGTGAATACACAGATAGAAGGCACTATCTATGAACCAGAAAGTGGACTCTCAGCAGACAATAAATCTGCCATTGCATTGCTCTTGGACATCCTGGACTCCAGAGGTTGGGAAAGTAAATTTATACGGTTTACAAGACACTCATTCTGGTATGTTGTTATAATTGCCTAAAAGAGCAAAGAGAGAAAATTGGCAGTAGAAAGTGGAAGTGATACTATTATAAATACCTGAAAATGTAGAAGTGACTTTAAAATTGGGTGATGGGTAGAGGTTTGAACAGTTTTGAGGCACTTTCTTGCAAAAGTCTACCTTCTTTTGAACAGAATGTAAAGGATGACTCTGGTGAGAGCTCAGGAGAAGAGAAGAACTGCAGAGAGAGCTACATCTTCTTACAGAATACCTAAATGATTGTGAACAGAATATTGGTAGAAATATAGATGGTAAAGAGCATTCCGATGAGGTCTCAGACTCATCATATTGGATATTAAGTTTCAACATATGATTTTTGGGGGAACATAAACGTTTAGACCATAGTATATCTATAATATCTATATGTATATGTAAATCTATATCTATCTATCTATCTATCATCTGTCTATAAAATTAAATAGAATAGATGCTTATTGACGATTTACCTAAATTTTTAAAGATAAATCTCTATGGGTCTCTTGTTGTCCTGCACATCTTGAAAACAGTAATAATTGTCCTTTGCCCTTAGGACTATACTTTCAAAGATATCTGCATAGCAAATAAAGCTTAGAATACAGAGATGATGTCTTCTCTGGAGCAAATATCATGTTATTAGCAGTCTTGGAAGACAGAAATACTTTGTCTCTCTGGACAAAATGACAGGCATGTTTGGGCCTCTTATAAAATATTAGGGTTCCATAAGGTCAAGATAGCTCTCCTATACACTCTTTTTGTGCAGTCTTCCATCTAGGCCTACCTCTGTCACCCTATTGGGAATTGAGTGCAAGAGAAACTAATGCAAATAAGCAATACTCAACGCTTCTTGATGAAGTCTTGTATATTCTGCAAACATCTGTAAAACTGGCAGGCTAATGTGATAACCTGCAGTTAGGTGAAATTCAAGACCCTTCAGAGTTCTTAATGCTGATACATTAAGAAAGAAATCAATGAGATGGTAAAGCTGGTTCAAAGGTCACTTCTGAAAAGAATTATACAGTGCATTATGGAGGACATGCTGAAATAGGCTTTCTAAATTAAAGCAAGATTTTTATTTCCATTAAAGAAATTCAATTATAATTTTTGAGTTTAGTTTTTTCACCATACAAAATTATTTTCATATTTATTAGACATAAATATACAAGTGACATGTATTTTACAGAATGAGACTATTAAGAGTGAATAGCAAGTCAAAGTTATAAAGCCTCTTGTAATATTTTGCTAGGGCTGCCATAACAAAGTACCACCAACTTGGAATCTTAAAGAACAGAAATTTATGCCCTAATTTGTGGACTCCAGAATTCTCAATTCAAGGTGTCCAACAGTATTGGTTCCTTCTGAGAGCTGTGAAGAAATATCTGTTCTATGCCTTTTTCCTATCTTCTAGTGGTTTGCTGTCAACCTTTGGTGTTTCTTGATCTGTGCATAACTCCAGTCTTCACTTGAAATTATCCCTATGTTTCTTTGTGCCCAAATTTTATTTTTAAATATGGGCACAGTTATATAGGAATAGAGCATTTCTTAATATAACCTTATTATATTAACTTATCATCTACAAAGACTCTATTTCCAAATTAGATCATATTCACAGATACTAGGGTTTAAGATTTCAGTATCTTTTTGGAGGACTGATTCAAGTTATAAAATCCTCCATAGGCATGATAGGGAATGCTTTAAATTGGCATTGAAAAGACATCCTGCCATCTCTTTTTCAATTTTCATATTGTGGATATCTTTTATTAATAATATTTTAATAATACTCTCTTTGGGGGTTAGAAATGTTTTCAATATATTTTCAAAACTGCAGAATATTCTTTTTCAAATTATTTTTAAATAAGACATAGAAATTCCAAACAATCAAGTAGGGTGTGCTTGAGAGTGAGTGACTCATCTAGCATGACTCATTACATTTTAAGTTTAAATTGTTTAATTAGGTGACATTTACAAAGACTTAGAAATGCAGGAACTTTATAATGCAAGATATGCAGCCGCCATATTTTCCTTAACTTGTAGATTGTTCCATCATCATTTGCCCTGTACTTTACATGCTAATGTGATGCAATCCTTCAGTTGCATCTTATTTGCTTTAATTTCAGACAGTATTGTTGTTTTATACTCTATTGTGTGCTCATATTAAATACGGTTAATATCATGGACTGAATTGTGGTCTCCCAAAATTTATATGTTGAAGTCTTATCCTCCTTTGTGAATGCATTTGAAAATAGGACATTTAATGAGATAATTAAGGGAAACTGAGGTCATAAGGGTAGAGCCTTAATATAATAGATGGATGTCCTTGATAAAAGAGAAAGAGATCCCAGAGATTGCTCTCACTGTGTCTGTATATGCACAAAGGAAAGGTCATGTAAGGACACAGCAAGAAGGTGACCATATGCAAGCTTTCTAGCCTCTTTTTGTAGAGAGGCCTGATCAGAATCCACCCTGCTGGACCTTGATTGTGAACTTCCAGCCTCCAGTACTGTAGTAATGTAAATTTATGTTGTTTAAGCCACTCCGTCTGTGGTATTTTGTTATGACAGCCCAACAAGACTAATATAATTACCAGTTTTCTTGTTTACCATTAATTTTTGCATTTAGGTCTTCCATCCAGAAGGAATATTCACGTAGTCTATTATTCCAAGGGAGCTGCTATTTGATGCCTCTCTTTTCTCTAATAAATTTGTCTTCCAAACTTCATCCACCTGCCGGTCAAGGTTTTCTCATTTGTCCTTGCCAACATCTCCAATAGCTCCATAATCTATATAAAGTGTCCCCGATTCTGACAACTACCTTTTCATCTTTCCAATTCTAGTTCTTTTGAAGTTCCATAGTGAGAATATGATGGTGGTAAATTCTATTTTTTTGTTCGTTTATTTGTAAATATATTGTCTCTACTCCTATTTTTGAATGTAACTACTGTGAGCTTGAATTCTAAATTAAGGGAATTTTCTCTTAGTACCTAAAAGACATATTCAATTGTCTTCTGATGTCTACTGCAGTTAAAAATATGCTATTCATCTTTCTTTGTACTTTTGTAAATAGCTATTTTCCTTTTCCAACATCATTTAAAGTCTCTCTCTCTGTTACTTATTTTACGTTCATTAATATTTTTTACTGTTCTGTGTTGTTTGCAGGATAATTCTTTAAAACTACAATCCAGTTAATTAATGCTCTCTTTAGGTGGCCTAAACTGATGATTAGATAATGAATCAATATTTTAATTTAAGCTACATTTTCTTCATTTGTAGAAGCCTATTAATTTTTTTTCAAACCATATCTTGTATTATGCCTTGGTCTTTGTTGTGGATTGAAATGCATCTTCCAAACAGATGACGACGTTTTAACCCTCCATATCTATGAAAGTGGCCTTATTTGGACTTTGCAGACGATCAAGTAAAGATGAGGTCATTAGGATAGGAACTAATACAATATAGCTGATGTCCTCATTAAAATGGGAAACTTGGACACAGAAGCAGATACATATGGATTTAAGCCAATATAAAGTCACAAGGGAAAATACTTTCTACAAAGCCAGGAATGCCTGAGGTACCAGAAGCCAAGGAAAGGCATAGGACAGATTCTCTCTCACAGTCCTCAGAAGGAACCAATCCTTTCAACACCTTGATTTCAGATTTCAGCCTCCAAAACTGAAAGAAAATAAATTCCTGCAGTTTAAGCCACCCAGTTTATGGTACCTTGTTATTGCAGCCCCAGAAGACAAATTACCTTCTGTGTTTTTTTATTTTACTTCCCTTTACACATTCTATAAATGCTATCTATTAATGAAACATATCTGATTGATCTATAATATGTACATAGAATTTCAGTTCTACATTTTATTTTCATTGATAACATACTAAGGAGAATCAATAGTTTATCTCCAGTAATTATTCGTGTTTGCTTTTGCCAGGTGTCTTGGTATACTGCCAAACCCAGAAGCACAGAATAGCATAAATTCATGCCCCTATGCTACATGAAGGGAATACAATTTACATGTAAGGTATCATTTTAATTTTAGAGAAAATACATGGATTTGAGAAAACAAAAATATTGTTAAAGGATTGTAAATTAGATTGGTTAAAAGATCATAAACACTGAATTCGGAACTTGTAGGATGAAGTCACATTTCTCCTGTTGAAATTTTAGTATTCAGTAAAGCCCCTGGACCTCAGTAACATTACCTACAAATTTAGATTAATAATATTGTATTTCTAATGCTTTAGTGGGTATTATCTGGAAAAGCATGGTGATTGATACATTATGGGAATTCTGAACTATCTATTCAATCATTTATTCACAGAAAAATGTTCTCTGGAGAGTAAACTATTTTATTTATTCCAAATTAATTCTTAGCTCTTATTTTCATGTATGTGTCAGTTAAAAATAGGCTTACTTGGCGCTTATTTGGTATTTTATGCTTAACAACTTCTAAAATATAAAGGAATCATGTTGTATGTAAAATTTAATACATTTTAACACCTAGAATTAAATGTTCTCCTACTTATCACTCAATCTCTGCAGAAATTCTAGATATTTAAAGCATAGGGACTCGGGGTGAAAGCCAAGCCTAATGTGAAAACAGCTGGAAGCATTTTCTACATTAATTTAGTTTCTTCCAGCATGATTACTCATCGTTTTCCTCTGCATGTTTTTTTCTTTTATACACATCTTAATATTCAAAAATTATGGCAAAATTATTCAGTGTTTGAGTTCTTACTTCAGAATAATGTATTTCCATTTTTATTCATAGTAATTAGTAGATAAATTATTTAATTTTTGCTCTAAAGAAGTTACATATTTCTCTTACAGTTCTTTACATATAATCGATTTTATTTAATTTGGTAGGTATTTGCCATTTCTAATATACATTATATGATCAAATTTAAACAAATTTCATTGTATATTTACTCAAAATATAATTTGTGTACTGGATTCATTTTTGGTAAAACCATTGTTATTTGTGATCAAGACTTCATTAGCTTTTCCTATAAATAATTATACCATTATTTATAGTAGACAAACATATATATACACAAATAGACATATCAGAGTTTATAGACTTTTAAGTAGGATTATTAATTTAAAAAATAGCATATTGGTAAGGTAATGTTTCATCTGACTCTCACATCTCACGTATATGTATTATTCCATAATTTATTAGAATTTTTATACGATATCCTCTAATACCTTTTTCACCTGGCATACTTTTATATCTTTTGGAGAAAAATTAAACTTTAAAATGTCATTAAAATGCACATGTTTTATTATAAACTATTTATAAAGAATATAAGATTTATTCTGAACATGAATATTTCATATTTGACCTGAATTTTCAAAATTTAGTGATTCTCATTGTGCTCTGCATTTTGAATTTTTAAAATAACACCAGAAATTTTTCACATTTTCTTTTCATACGGAACTTAGTTAAATACTTTATGATCATGTTAGCTTAAAAAACCTAAATACTATGAAATTACATCTTCATGTTTCATATAGATTCAGCAGTTATAACTTTAAAATTAATTTAAACTCATTACTTGGTGTAGGAGAATAACAAATCTTTATTTTGTATAAATATCGCAATGTAACCCAATATTAACTTATTCGAAATAACAACTACTTAGACGCTAGTATTAACAATTAATGACGGAAAAGGAAAGGACAGGAGAACCATTCCTAAATTTATCAAAGTAAGAGCCTTGACACATAATGATTCACACTATTAAAAGACTAAATGAGACTGGAATGGTTCAATTTTTCTAAGTACTAGGATTGCCAGAAGAACAGGCCATATAATTGGAAATAAAACTTGGTGGAAGACATAGAAACCATGTTTAAATAATTGGCAGATAATGAGGATATTAAGCGGATGTGAAAGGGACCAAAAACCTTAAAGTTTGTGAAGCTATAGATTGACTAAAGAAAATGCATTACCACAGCATAGAGTTAAACTATACCAATAAAGAATATAGGAGTTTGGCTTCAGAAATTCAAATGCAATTTGTTTTAGTTATAAAGGAAAACAAAAATAAAATATGAAGAATAATGTAATATATGG
Organism: Pongo abelii; assembly: GCF_028885655.2. Classification (NCBI taxonomy): domain Eukaryota; kingdom Metazoa; phylum Chordata; class Mammalia; order Primates; family Hominidae; genus Pongo; species Pongo abelii. The sequence goes on from NC_071989.2 coordinate 30,215,585, forward strand.
AGTAAATACAAATGAATAGGTAATTTTATTCTCCTTAGTTATTCTCAGGCACACCAAGAGAAATACCTGAGAAAAGCAACCAAGAAATAACATTTTAAAATTTAAATTTTTATTTTAGATACAGGGAGTACATGCACAGTTTGTTACTTGGGTATATTGCACCTAGATTATGAGCACAGTACAATAGGTCGTTTTTTAACCCTCACCCCTCTCCCTCCTCCCTCTAGAAGTCCACAGTGTCTGTTATTCCCATCTTTATGTCCACGTGTTCTCAATGTTTAACTCACACTTGTAAGTGAGAACATGCAGTATTTGGTTTTCTATTCCTGCATTAATTTGGTTAAGATTATCGCTTCCAATTGCATCTACGTTGCTGCAAACGCCAGGATTTCATTCTTATTTCTGTCTGTATAGTTTTCCATGGTGTATATGTAACCACATTTTCATTATCCAATCCACTATTGATGGGTACCTGGGCTGATTCTATGTCTTTGCTATTATGAATAGCACAGGAATGAACTTAAAAATGCATGTTTTTTGGGCATATTTTCCTGTGGGCATACACTCAGTAATGGGATTTCTGGGTGAAATAGTAGCTCTGTTTTAAGTTGTTTGAGATCTCTCCAAACTACTTTCCTCAGTGGCTGAACTAACTGAAGCATATACGGAGACAATCCAACGTTTCATTAAAATTCCAAAATATTTTTATATTTACTAAATAGCTTTTATAATCATCCTAATGAATGTGAAGTGGTATCTCATTGTGGTTTTGATATGCATCTCCTCAATGGCTAAAAATATTGAGCAACTTTTTATGTTCTTATTGGACATTTTTATATCTCTTTGGAGAAGTGTTTATCCAGATTGGCTTACCGTTTTTTTTAAAGTTAGGTTATTTGCCATGTTATTACTAACTCATAAGAAACATTTATATATTATGGATATATCTATCATTAAATATCTTATTTGAATAAATTTTTCTGTTCTATGAGTTATCTTTCATAAAAGGTCTGGCTCAAATCTTAATGTTTAATTGTTTATATTTATCAAGCTCCTCCTCCTCTCTCTCTCTTTACCTTTTACCTAACTGGACAAAACATTAAGAAAGCTCAGGGATTTTTCCTATTGACACCTGCAGGAAGTTCAAACCACACAAAACCTGGAGGCATGTAGGAATACTGTCCCTGCCGCATCCCTTACTCACCATAGAAACGAAAGTCAAAAATCCTTCCTACTTTTTCAAGCCATTTTGGAGCAGCTGGGAGGATACCCACTTTTGTCAGAAAGCCTGAATATTTATTTAATAAATTTCTTCATATCCTCTTGGCATGTATGTGTGAGACATCATCAGTCATGACATGTAAGTCAATTCTGAGTGTGTGTGGGAGGATCCATCCCATCTAACTGAGTTACTAAAAAATATTTCATTTCTTTGATGTTGTTCTTTGAAGTACAATTGTTTTAACTTTTGATGAAATCAAATTTATGAATTTTTTGTTGTTGCTTTTGCTTTCAGCATCTTTTGTGTGAAGGCGTTTCCTAACATTGTCAAATATTACTCATGCTTTTCCTTCAAAAGGTTTTCCAGATTTTAGTTCTTACGTCTAAGTTTAAGACACAATTTTAGTTAACTTTTGAACATGGTTAAGGTAGGGGTTCAGTTTGACTCTTTTTCATATGGATAGCCATTTACATTACGTGTGTGTGTGTGTGTGTGTGTGTGTATATATAAAACATACACTATTGGCAATTATAAATATATATTTTTAAAAGACTTTTCAAATTTGCCTAAGCAGTTTTAAAAATTCAATTGACCATTACTGTAAAAATATATTTATAGACTCTCAATGCTGTTACCTTTACTTTTATTTATATACAGTCAGTAACAAACATTCCTAATTAGTTTCTAGCTTTGGAGAAAATATTCAAATTGAAAAATGTGAGCCTAATTTGTTCTTTATTAAGACACATTTTGCTATTCTGGCCCACTTGATTTTTCACATAAATTTTAGAAATAGCTTTAAAATGTCACCTGGTGTTTTGATAGTGATTCCTCAAAATCTGTAGACTAATGTGAAGACTATTGCCATCTTAATAATAAATCATCTGATCCATAAACATGAAATGTCTTTCAATTTGTTTTGGTCTGCTTTGAGTTTTTTGACAAAAGGGTATTTTAAAAAAATTTTGAATTATTTACTGCATGTATACAGAAAGGCAAATAGTTTTTGTACATTGTTCTTGTATCTTATAACTTTAATGGACTCATTTTTAGTTTTAACATTTTGTAGTGGATTCCTTTTGTTTTAGATCACGTTACCCTTTCCTAACCTAATAGCTCTTATTTATTTTTCTCACCTAATTTTCCTATCTAGATCATCCAATACGGTATTAAGTACAAGTGGCAAAAGTGGGCATGTTTGTATCGTTCCCAACTTTATGGAATCTCACTGTTAAGTATGTAGGTTTCAGAATGTCCCTTATGTTGAGAAAGTTTCTTTCTCCTTGTTTGTTGACAGTGTTTACCAAGAAAAAGTGTTATATTTTAAAAATATATTTTGTTATCATCTATTGGGATTATTATTAATGAATTTTGTCTGTGCTATTCTGATATGGTATATTACATTAATTAATTTTTGGATGTTAAATAAACCATACATCCCTGGGATAGTTCTCCTTTGGTGAATTTCATCTTTTTTTATATGACACTGGGCTTGACTTTCCAGGATTTTGTTGAGTATTTTAAATCAACATTCACAAGTGACATTTTTATTAATTTGTTTTCTCTGGGTTGTCTTTGGTTTTGGTATCAACATAATATGATTTTCACAGAATGTATTTTGAGGTTTGTAAATATTTTACCTTAATTAAAAAAAAAATTGCTAGAATTTACCAGTGAAGATATTTAGGCCCAGGCTTTTTTTTCAAGAGACTTTAAAAAAATTATTAATTTGTTCCTTTACTTGCTGGAGGCTTGTCAGAATTTCTATTTATTCTTGAGTAAGTTTCAGTAGCTTGTGCCTTTCTAGGAATATTTCCTTTCAATATAGGTTATCTAATTTGTTAATATACAGTTGTTTTTAAAATTAACTTACGCTAAATTCGTTTCTATTAGGTAGGCAAAATGTTTATCAGTTTGTTATTTTCCTGGAGCCAACAATTGGTTTTCTTCTGAGGACTCTGTCCTTGGATTGTAGATGGTTACCTTCTCCCTGTGTCTTCACAAACTCTTCTCTCTGAGTCTTACAGGCTAAGTTGTGACTCCCCCAAAATTCATATGTTGAAGTCCTAATGCTCAGTACCTCAGAATTAAGTTAAAATGAGGTCATCAGGATGGGCACTATTTCAATAGGACTGGTGTCCCTATAAGTAGAGAAGATCAGTATAGAGATATGAACACAGGAAACATCATGTGAAGACATCAGGAGAAGATGGCCATCTACTAGCCAAGGAAAGAGGCTGGGAAGAAACCAACTCTGCTAGCAACTTAGTCTTAGAATTTGGCCTGTAGAATTGTAGGAAAATAAACTGCTGGCTGGGTACGGTGGCTCATGCCTGCAATCCCAGCACTTTGGGAAGCTGAGGTGGGCAGATTGCTTGAGCCCTGGAATTTGAGAACAGCCTAGGCAACATGGCAAAATCCCACCTGTACAAAAAATACAAATATTAGTCAGACGTGGTGGAGCATGCCTGTAGTCCCAGCTATTCAGGAGGCTGAGGTGGGAAGATCACCTGAGCCTGGGAAGTCAAGGCTGCAATGAGCCATGATTACAACATTGCACTCGGGGCTGGGTGATAGGAGTGAGACCCTGTCTCAAACCATAAAAAATATAAAAATTAAAAAAAAGAATGAAAAGAAAGGAAAACAAAAAAGAGAGAGAAACTTCTGTTGTTTAAGCCACTCAGTCTATGACTTCATTCTAGCAGTCCTGGCAAATAATACAGTGGAGTATCTACATAAATTATTTGGAATTATTCCACATGGCATATTTTGCTATTGTTTCCATTTATTTATTTACTCAGTCATTTACGTCAGTATAGACTTGTGGGTATTAATTTTATACTTTGAGTAATAATCCAATACTCTGTGTTTATCTGTTACTCACATTGCTCCCGATTTGAACTTTGTGAGGTCTTTCGTTTGGCTCTTGTGTCCTATTGAAATAAACCAATCTTTTTTTCTCCCTATTTACTGCTTCCTTACTTCTGAGCTACATGTTTAGCAAGTGCGTTTGATCAGGAATAGAAGCCTGAATGAGCATTTCTGGACACTACACACTAGCATTGCCAAGGAAAACACAATGCAGTCAAATGCTGGATGGAAAAAGGTTTTCCTTACATAAAGGAGACAGCATATGATTAGCCTTAGTCGTGGGCATCAGTTCCCGAGGGCCAGTGGGCCCCTCCCAGTAGTTGACACAGGGCAATTTGTTTATATGCACAATTCTTGTGCTGCAGCAGAAAGACCTCAGCCACTCCCTGCAGAGGACAGAAATAGTAGTGGGATTGGCCACGTGTCATTTGATGCATATGCTTAAACAGAACAAAGGAGTTCACAATGAGCCTAAAACAGAGAATGATATTCCCACACGAGGAGAAAAGTCCAGCACAGGTAGCAACGACTCTTGCTCTCTTGGTAAAGAGATGCTCCAGGCCCAAGGTCCATTCTACACATCTAGGTGGAAGTCAAAAGACTACATGCACCGAACTACCTTTCCCAACAAAACAAGCTGTCCCAGGCTCATCTGTCTTGTATATTTCCGGCCCCAGTCCTGGAATCAGCCATATCTCCAAGAAGCCTTGATTCTTTTTATTGAAAAAGAGCATAAGAATATAAGAAACCATGATCTGGGCACTGTGTATGCTCATTACTGCAGGATATTGCTGCTAGTAGACTCCCTCAGCTAAGAGCAAACAAATACATGTGTGAATACATGAAGACTCCATCTCCTGGCCAAACATTTATGTGCCATTCTTAGTCCTAGCCATAGGCATTACAGAGGCTTTATGTGGGCGTTATATACCCTTCCCATAGCTGACTTTGTGCTCAGCCAATTTGTTACGGTCTCTAGAAAAAACTCAGCCTTCACTCTTGGTCAGCCATGCTTTTAAGGATATATACATTTTTGCCCAGGAAACTTCATTCCTCGGTCTCTATCCGGAGTTTTCAGCCAAGGTCTTCAGGCACCTCTGCAGAGGCCTCCTTATCAGGTGAGAAAGGGCATATTCGAAGTCACTTTTACCCACTGTGAATCGATACTCAGTACTTTCTAGCCCTCCCTTTTCTCCCTACAACCTCACTCTTCCCAACCCTTAGGCCGGGGTTTATAAAACAGCAGAAATCTTTTGTTCAAGGTCCCTAAAGAGGGTGAAGGCTTTTGTGTCTGCTAATCCACTTGACCCCTGAATGGCGCATTATTATGTGGCGGGTAATGGAAAGGGGAAGGGGAAGTCTGCCACTTTCTCACATTTAGACTCTTACTTATACCACTGGAGTAAGTGATTAAATGCTCAACTCTTTCATTTTGGCTTGTTTTTAATCAACTATTTGGCTTGGTTTTAATCAACTACTCTAACACCTTGCCGGTCAGCTCTTTCTCTCTCCAACTCAGCTAAGCACCAGGCAATACAAAACTGTGTCTATATAAGTATCTATAAATATTTCCAAAAATAACCATCAATATCCAACATTAAGTTAAACATTAGTTCATGAGATGTTTCTGTCTCTATTTAATAAACACTTGGATCATTCTACCCTCTTTTTTCTTTTCTTATCTGTAACCTCCCATTCCAAAAGTGAGAAAAATGATTCCCGTCACCTGCCATTTATTTAAATTCCAGTGTATGTGTATTGTGGTATAAAAATTATTAACCTATACCCAGTGAGAAATAGCTGGATCAACTAGATACAGATCTTATGTACAATTTTCTTTGCCTTTAGTCTAACAGATTTCATTCATTTTGAAAATTATTTAAATTAGCGTTCTCTCCAAAACTTTCAAGAGAGATTGCTTAATATATTTCTAATAGAGTTAAATTATATTGTCACATTCTGTACTCCATCTTGGAACCTCCTGGTCTCCTAAAATACTTTAAAAATTCACATATATTAAGATTCATCATTGTGCCCCTCAGTTCTACGAGTTTTGACAAACCTATAATGTTATGCAAACACCATTATCCTTTCACGTAGAATTGTTTGACCACACTGAAACTTCAAACTTCTCCTGCATGGAACCCTGGCAGCAACTGATCTCTTATATTTTTATCTTTTCCAGAGTATCATGTAATTGGAAACATGGAAGTTCGCAATGCTCCACATGCTTGGTACCGTTGATCAGAATTGTCTGGTGTAGGATTTTAGTAATTCTAGTAGATTTGTAAGTATATTGCGTTAGTGTTCTGCTTTGCAATTCCTTAATGACAAATGATTTTGAGCATAATTTTATATGGCTAATAGCTATCTGTATGTCTTCTTCGGTGAGATGTTTGTTCATACATTTTGTACACTTTAATTGGATTTTTGTTTCTTAAGTTTAAGAGTTCTTTGTATATTTTAGATACAAGTTCTCTATTAGATTTATGTTTTGCAAATATTTTCTTCCAATATGTGTCTAGTCTTTTCATTCTCTTAAGGGTACTTTACAGAGTAGTAGTTTTATAGTTAATGAAGCTCAAAGTACTCCAAATTTGTTCTTATTCTTGAGCATTTTCATTACTCAGTCTAAGCCTTTTGCCATTTGATGTCAATTTTAGAATAATTTTGTTGATATATAATAGCTACTGCCCATTCAAAGTATCTACTTATCTTTTTTGAGTTTTGCTAACTTGTGTCTTTCAAAGAATTAGCACATTTCATACATGTTATCAAATAAGTTTGCATACAATGTACATAGCATTCTATGTAATTTAATACCCATGTAGTCAGTAGTGATGACCCCATTTTATGTCTACTATAGGTAATTTGCTCTCTATTCTTCTTGCTCTTTCTCTAACTTAGCCTGGCTAGAAGTTTATCTATCAATTTTACTGATCTTTATAAAGTGCTAGCTTTTAGCTTATTGATTTATTATTTTCTGTTTTCAATTTCATTGATTTTTCTTAAAATTTTTATCATTTTTTTCTTCTACTTGGATTAGGCTTAAATTTTTTCTCTAGTTCTCTAAGAGGATCATTTAAATTATTGACTTTAGATATTTCATATTTTCTAACACATATATTTAATAACATACATTTTCCTCTAAGTGCTGCTTTCATTATATCCCACAAATACTTTTGTTATATAGTCATTGTAATTTAGTTCCAATAATTTATATTTCTTTTGAGACTTCTACTTTGATGTCTCACAGGTTATTTATACATGCGTTGTTTAAATATACATCATTTTAATTATAAGTATATATATTACATATATACACACACACGTACCTTTAAAGAATGCTTTACTATTTAATATATAGTGAAGATAGAGAATATAATTTTCAATTCCTCACTTTATTACACTGCAGTCACTCATTTCACTTATCCATATGATAAAATAAGCCAATACACTGTTATTACAGTTACTTTAAAGAGTTATATTTTAGATCAATTAAAAGTAAGAAAAATAATTTATTTTCCCTTTACTCTTCTTGGACACTTTTCCTTTCTTTATGTAGACCTAAGTTTCTGTTCTGTATTATTTCTGTTCCTGAAAAACCTTTTAAACTAGCCATGGACCAAATCCTTAATCCAGATAAGGGGTAGCCAGTAGGGTCCTCAAAAGGAGTCCTTAAAACCCAGAAAACTTTGTAACCGGGCCCTGAAACAGCTTGCTTGGGCCCACTCCCACCCTGTGGAGTGTTCTCTTGCTTTAATAAATTCCTGCTTTCCCTGCTTTGTTTCTGTGTTTCGTTCTTTGGTTAACTTTGTTTGTGCATTTCATTCAATTCTTTGTTCAAAACCCCAAGGATCTGGACAACTCACTCACGGCCTTCCTTCTGGTGACAAAAATAAATATTGCCAACTTGGGGCGAATGCTCTTTTCAGCTGGGGTAAGACTATAGCAAAGTTTGTCCCACGGACAGTAGCTCATTGTTACAGAGAATATTGTATTTCAAAATAGGTACCATTCCAGGTAGAATAATAGCCATTCTATGAAACTATCTTAATCCGTGTAACCCAGCCCATACTTAGCCTCCAGAATTCATGGGTATTACCACTGAAGAGTCCTTATGTCTATGGCTCCTTCAACATTGTCTCCAGATAAACAGATCTTTGCTGTAACTATCTGGGTTTATCTCTCTCTCGTTTTCTCTTTTTATTTATTTTTTTAATTTAAACTTCTATTTTCAGTTCAGGCGTTCATGTTTAGGTTTGTTATATAGGTAAGTTCTTTGTAACGGGAATTTGGTGTACAGATTATCTCATCTCCCTGGAAATAAGCAAAGTACCCAATAGGTAGCATTTTGATCCTCTTCTTCCTCTCACCCTCCACCCTCAAGTAGGACCTGGTGTCTGTTGTTCCCTTCTTAGTGTCCATTTGTATGCAATGTGTAGCTCCCATTTATAAATGACCACCTATGGTATTTGGTTTTCTGTTCCTGCATTAGTTCCATCAGGATAATAGCCTCCATCTCCCTCTATGTTGTTGCAGAAGACATAACTTCATTCCTTTTGATGGCTATGTAGTATTCCACGGTATGTATGTACTGCATTTTCTTTATCCAGTCTACCATTAATGGACATTTAGGTTGAGTCCATGTCATTGCTATTGTGAATAATGCTGTGATGAACGTACATTTGCATGAGTCTCTGTAGATTTTGGGGTGGTGGTTGGCCCTATAAACTCCATTCCTTGTTGAATCATTAAAAAGTCATTCATTTTTATTTTTTCAACTTTTTCTTCTTGTATATATGAGAGAAATGACTAACATTTACTACTATAAAAGCTAAAACCAGAAATTCTGCTAGATATACATATATATATACTTAATTATAAATGAAATAAGTGTATTTACTGAGGTAAAAGCAAACATAGTAATCTTCAAAATATAGAAAAGAAATTTGCTATGAGAGATTGTCTAAATTCATTAATTCTAGAGCAAACAAATAGAGAAAAATGTTATTTATTCAAACCTTTGCCATGTTTTATAATCGTATGTAGTACTATTTAATTTGCCAGTATTTATGAAATTTTAGTCCAGTAAACTAACTTCCTTTTGCCATTTAATAAAATTGCCTATTGTTTAATTTCAAAGCTCTTAGAGAGCTTTGGATTTCTACTAAAATTGTTTCTCTAAGTTTATCAATATTATTGAGATATCATTAGCTGATACCCAGTAATTAAAAAGAGATTTTATAATCTTAAGACTTTTATGTGTGAATTCACTGGATAATGTTCCTCTGTAAATGGTGTCTGTGAAAAACGTGAGCATTTACATTTTTTGGAGATTTCAAGGGAGTTTTATTTCTGGTAAGAGAATATTATGTGGTGTAAAATAATTAAGAAAATAATGAGGTGAATCTGTCTTTAATGAGCTTTCCTTTATTTTGTGTATTTATCTTTCATAATAATAATTAATACTGAGATACAATTTATAAGCAAAATACTGAACACATTTCATTTGCAAAGAAATCTCTCTTAATATTGTCAAACTGTATTATAAATAATTTGCCTTTAGCAAAAGCCTTTTCTATTTTAATGATGAAGTTAGCTTTACTATTTCATAATGTTTTGATTTGTACTTCACTTTACGTCATTGCCAACATTGTTCCTGCCTCAAATAAGGACATCAGTGGACAAAACTTACTTTACCTTCACTGTTAAATTATGATGATTTGTTTTATCAAAACTATAAAACGTTTCATTCAATTAAACAGTCTTTTTCAACATAAAAGTTTGATATCTTGATTATGGTAATAATCTCACAAGAGTATTTGTATGTCAAAACTCAGCAAAATAGACACTTTATATGTGTACAGTTTGTTGCACAATAATGGTACCATAATTAAGTAGTTTAAAAAATCACAGAGAATAGCAGTCACAGACATTTTTGTAGATACTAGTATTGTAACAAAGAAGACACATGTCAGCTTAAGGCAATATGAGACTAGTAGACATGTACATTGACAGATAATTTTATAATATATCCAGTGCTATGAATGACAATGCAAAGGGAGGAATGAGAGTACTGTGGAAAGACACTTAGTTTAGTGGCTGTTATAGAGGTCATTTGTTGTTAGATGAGACCAGAATGGACATGCACCATATTTCATTTCCTAGGTCTGCCATCATAACAATTTAGCAAAACTAGGTCATTTGAAAAATATATTTTTATGCTGTTACAGTTCTGGAGGCTAGATGTCTAATATGAGAGTATTGGCAGGGTCATGCCCACTATGAAGGGTCCATGAAAGAATGCTTCCTTGTTTCTTTGGCAATATTTGGATTTAAATGCATAGTTACAATTTCTGCTACCATATTCACTTTGCCTCCTCTTTCTGTATGTATCTGTGCATCTTATAAAAACACTAGTCATTAAATTTAATTTCCACCCTTATCCAGTATGACCTCATCATAAATGATTACATATACAAAAATCTTATTCCAAATGAGGTCAAATCTGTAGGTTCAAGATGGCCAAAATTTTTACAAGGAAATTATTTAACCCAATACAGTTCTCCTTCCGTCCTTTTCCCCTCAAAGCTTTATTCCTCCCATATTCAAAACACATTCGCAATATCCAAAAATTCCACCAAAATCTTAACCCATTCCAGCATCAACACTAAGTTCAAAATATCATCTAAATATAATCAACTCAAAAAGTCTCAAATAATATTTTCTAAATAGTCTAAATTAAGTGTCAGTAAAAATCTGTGTATGGTCCATCCTGGGGCAAAATTGCTTTCTATTTGTAAACTTGTAAATATAGGAAGAAAGTTAAACATTTCTAAAATACAATAATGAGATATGCATAGACTAGACATTCTCCTTTCAAAAGGGGTGAATAAGAAGATAAAAACAGGTCAAGGAGCTCGAGCAACTTCAAAATCCAGAAGAGCAAATTTCATTAGGTTTCAAGGCCAGAGAACCATCTACTGTGGCTCAATGCTCTGTCTTCTCAGCCACTTAGGCAGTAGTTCTGCTCTGCTGCACAACACACAGGAAACTGCAGCCCCACCTCCTGCTTGTAGAATTTTGAAAGTTCAACCGTCTTCTTTCATTTTGTCCCGTCTCTGTTCACTCAGTGCAAGTTGGCAGTGTTTCTGCTGACATAACATTCTCAAAAAGCATCTCAGTCTTCCATGAATGTCAAGAAAGTCCATACCATAAGACATTAGAGTCCTCCACAGTTCCTTCCAGGATCATCTTATCCCTATTCCTGGCTTCAGCTGAGGTGGTTAATAAGATCTCTAGTTCACATAACTCATTTCTCCAACACAGGATTGTACAGCCACAACCTTGATATTCTTTCCAGAGCATGCTTTCTTATCTTTTTCTTCTTTTAGTATGAATAGGCTCTTTTTCTAAATCATCAAGTTCTATTTTTTTCTGATGATTTCTTCCTCAATGTGCCTTTTCCTTTTGTTTTTACTATATGTAGCAGAAAGAAATCAGGCTATGCATTGTATACTTTGCTTGAAAATCTCTTTCCCTAAATTTCCAAGTTCATACCATACACACCCTAGTTTCCACACAAAAGCAGAATCCAATTCATGCATGTTTTCTGCCACATTATAACATGGATCTATTTTTCTCCATTTTCTAATAACATGTTCTTAATTACTGTCCTAAGACTTCATCAGAAGCACCTTTATGTTTCATATTTTAGTAACATTTTATTTAAAATATGTGTATTGTTTAAGAAAATATAAAGCTTCTCTACTTTCTTTTGAGTACTCACCAAAATCACTATCAAATATCCATATTTCTATCAACAGTCTCTTCAAAGAAATCTGAGCTTGATTTTTTTTTATCATGAGTTGCAGAAATCTTCCAGCTTCCTCCACCATTTACCCAAATTCCAAAGTCACTTCCATATTTTTAAGTATTTGTTACAGTACTACCTCAGTTCCTGGTACCAAATATTTATCAGTCAGGGTTACATATAAAGAGGAATTTATATAGAAATAGAATGAAAGCAAAAATACACAGATAGATGGATAGATAATAGATTGAGATTGATAGATTAGATAGATAGATGATAATTACCTATTTTCTATATCTATCTATTTAGAAAGAAAGAGAGAGAGAGAGATGAACAGAGACAGAGAAAGACAAACTGGATCAGGAGAACATGGAAGCAGGAGAATATGGGGGCTGACAAGTTTGACATTCATGGAGCTTAAGTTCAAATTTTGTAGAGCAGGCAGGCTGGCTAGAAACTCAGGCAGGAGCTGATAATGAATCCAGTTTTCACTCTTAGGCCTTTCAACCAACCGAATGAAGCCCACCCAAATTATCAACAGTAATTTCTTTTACTTAGATCAACTGATGGTACATATTAACCACATCTATAAAATACTCTAACAGCAACACCTAGATTTGTGTTTGATTAAACAATTGGGTAACACAGTGTGCCAATTTGGCACATAAAACGAATCATCACAAGTAAGAATGTGCAGGATGATACAGAAAAGGGAAGGATATTCTAGACAGAGAATAATTTGAACACAATCAAAAAGATCCAAAAAAGTGTACTATTTTCATAGATATGAAAATAATTTAACATCACTTGACGTCTAGTAATGAAAGGTAGCATTTGAATAGTTGAAGAAAACACCACTTAGAAACTTTTTTGTTAATCCAAAAGATTGTATTCATTATACCTAGGTACTTAGCAAAAGATTTTAGGTGGGGAGTAACATGTTTATATTTTAAATGTTAGTTTCCTTACAGCTATAGGAGTTAGGCTAAGAAGTGGAAGGCACAGTGACTTCACACTGTAAATAAACATATTTTTATATATAGACTATGAACTCTTCAAGAAAAGATAGCATGTTATATTCATTAGTTTCTATCATATAATGCTCTAGTTCACTTTAATAATACCTGTGTTTTTTTAACTATTTATTGTTTATTTACCTCTGTAAAGAAAACTTCACTTGAACTCACTCAGCTCTTGCTCAGAACTGAGTAGCTAAATCTTATTACTTTTATTACAAACATAAGGAAAAAGAGCATTGGAGAGGTGAGAGATGCAGCTCATTTTACAAATCTCTCAGACATCAGATTTGAACTCTCAGTAATGACTCCAAATAACAGTTTGACTCTCCTGAAAAGAATTAAAATGATATTGGGGCAAGAAAAAAATGAAAATATTATCTCTTTTACTTAGATTTTGAGAATGGGCTAAGAAGTAAATAAAACAAAAAGGCGACTCTTCATGTTCTCTGTGTTACTTATGAAGGTCCAAGGATATAGCTTGGAAGTACTTCAATAAGATCTCCTCCTCATTCTTTAAGTATATTCTGCTGAATTATTTACTAAAAGTAGTGGTTGAAAACAATCAATTTACCAACACTTTGTTATTAAAAAATGCAATGCCTAAGAAGTATTTTTACATAGTGTACTATGTATGTGAAATATGCATGCATATGTTATAATTACTTTGTATGTATACAAGATAAAGGGCCTGGGCACGGTGGCTCATGCCTGTATTCCCAACACTTTGGGAGGCTGAGGCAGGTGAATCACGAGGTCGGGAGATTAAGACCATCCTGGCCAACATGGTGAAACCCAATCTCTATTTTGTAAAAATACAAAAAATTAGCAGGGCATGGTGTTGTGTGCCCGTAGTCCCAGCTACTCAGGAGGCTGGGGCAGGAGAATTGCTTGAACCTGGGAGGCAGAGACTGCAGTGAGCCAAGATTGCGCCACTGTACACCAGCCTAAGTGACGGAGTGAGACTCTGTCTCAAAAAGAAAAAAATATATACACATATACATTTACATTTATATTTATATTGTGTATAGTAAATACATATGTTTAAGGATATATGTAGTTTTTAATCAGCACGTACATCTTAATTATCATAGTAACATTATGAATATTTCGAGCTTTGTTTATTTTAGAAAGAATAATGAGACAAAAGTAGCACATCAATTTAAAATAAACAGAACATCTGTGGAAGACCAGATGTGTTATGAGATGCTATGATACTATTTTTACTTAAGAAGTTATCAGACAATGCTATATTCAGTTTGTTTGGCTATCCTAATATCACAAATATTTGAAATAATACTATTTTGTGACCAATAGTCAATTAAAATATCCTTTCAGTTTTGTTTGTTTGTTTGTTTGTTTTTGAGACGGAGTATTGCTCTTGTCATCCAGGCTGGAGTCACTGACGCGATCTCAGCTCACTGCAACCTCCGCCTTCCAGGTTCAAGCGATTATCCAGCCTCAGCCTCCCAAGTAGCTGGGACGACTATAGGCACGCGCCACCATGCCCGGCTATTTTTTTGTATTTTTAGTAGAGACAGGGTTTCATCATGTTGGCCAGGCTGGTCTCGAACTTCTGACCTCGTGATTCAGCCGCCTGGGGCTTCCAAAGTGCTGGGATTACAGGCGTGATCCACCACACCTGGCCCCTTTCATTGTTTAATAAAACAGTTCTGTTTTAAGTATCTTGATTGTTAAAACTAAATACATGTATAAACTAAAAATGCCTTCAAGCCCCATTTTGCATCCAAGCTCGATTTATATTTGTTTATTACAAGTACAGAAACTCCAATATTTAATAAAAATTCTATAATTTATGTTTTAGCAAAAATATTGTGTAATTATACTTTCCAGTAAATCCTAAATAATATATGTAAATTATAAATTTTAAACTGTATAAATCAAAGAGTTTTTCTTTGACAGTTATATTTGGGAATGCGTTTATACATGCACATGTGTTTGTGTGTGTTTGACTTACATTCACTATTCTGGAAAAACAGATTTCAGTAAGTCAATATGAAAAGAAAAAAAAGCTAATTTCAGTAAATCAGGCACTTATGTCCAAGCTACTGTGATACCTGAATGACAATTAAAGCACTATCTTAGTCCACTGGGCTTTTATAACAAAATTCCATAAACTGTGTGGTTTATAAAGAAAAGATATTTATTTCTCACACATTAGGAGACTGGGAAATAGAAAACTAAGATATCAGATTTGGCATCTAGGGAGGAGGGTTAAATTCCGAGTTCGTAGATAGCACCTTTTTGACGTGTCCTCACGTGATGGAAGGAACAAGGGAATTTTTTAAGACAATTTTAAAAGTTCAAGTGAAGTTTTCTTCACAGAGGTAAACAAATAGTAAAGAGTAAAAAAAAAAAAAAATCAGTTGTTTTGAAAGTCAACTAGACCATTATATGATAAAAAAAATAAATACAATATGTTATCTTTTCTTGAAGAGTTTGTAGTCTATGTATAAAAATATATTTATTTACAGAGTGAAGCTACTATGCCTTCCACTTCTTAGCCTAACTCCTGTAGCTGTAACAAAACTGAAATTCATGAGTGTTCCCCTCTCATGACTAATCACTTCCCAAAGGTCCCAACTCTTAATACCGTCACGTTATGCATTAGAATTCGGACAAAGTAATTTTGGAGAAACAGAAACACTGAGACCATAATGAGATGCATCTCTTCATTTTCAACAATTCATTCCCCAAATTAAGTTTTTTGGGCAAAAAAAATATATATTATGAAATAGTATGTTACAAAATTAACACAAATACTAGACTCTAATTCAACATCAGACTTGAGTTATTTACTTCACAAATATCTTTCTTAATATTAACTTTCAGGAGTCTTATTTATTTATTTTATTTATTCATATTTTTTAGATGGAGTTTTGCTCTTGTCACCTAGGCTGGAATGCAGTGGTGCAATCTAGACTCACTGCAACCTCTGCCTCCCAGGTTCAAGCGATTCTCCTACCTCAGCTTCCCAAGTAGCTGGGATTACAGGTGCCCATCACCACGCCAGGCTAATTTTAGTAGAGATGGGGTTTCATCATGTTGGCCAGGCTGGTCTCAAACTCCTGACCTCAGGTGACCCACCCACCTCGGCCTCTCAAAGTGCTGGAATTACAAGCATGATTCCCACTTCATATGGTAGGAATAGACTGTAGGCAACCCTAGTAACTTCTGAAGAAGAAGACCACTTTATTCTCCTCAACTGTTTATTTAAACTTTACTAGTTTTACTTCAGAAACTGTTATTTTATTCATGTTGTTATAATCACCTCCTCTTTTTCTAAATTAAGGTGTATGCTACAAAATTTTATCATGGGTTTAATAGGTGAAAAACATTCTATTGTCAAATAGATGTGGAAAATGTTGGGTTATAGTAAGCTAACCTACCTTCATTTCCCCGGCCTTAGTATATTTCAAAAACAAATAAAGGCTTCTACTTTAAAAATCATACATACCATTGTTTTGTGAAATATTATTTTCTCCACTTTCTTGCTTCCAATATAGTTATGTCTGATTTATACCAATAAAATATTTATCATAGTCTGGAGAATATAATTGTTAGATAGTACTGTTTTCTCCTTTATTCAAAATTTTAATTACCAAAGACAATGAAAGTTTTTATTCAAAATTAAATTTTCAGCATCCTAGTTACCTTCACCAAATATGGAATATATATTGAATTATAAATGAATAGTTTAGTCTTTGCTATGATATACATATAAACTATTTTAATTTTCATCAAATGCTTTTGAAAACGGTCAGACAAGTGTGTTTGGAGTGTTTATTCCATAAACAGACTGGTATTGCTACTTTTGATTTTTTATATAAGACTCATTAACAATAATATTTAATTTGGAGTTTGGTCCAGGAATATTAAAAAGATCTACACTGGGCAATAGCATTCCAAATCTATAGAAACACAATCATGTGATTCTCCTTCATAAAGTAGGGGTAAAATAATTATAAGTTGAAATGTTAAAACATTGAATGGTTATATGAGGACAGAGAAATATTTCCTAATTAATTTAGCCACAGATTAAAAATCCTCCAAATCTTTAGTTTACTATTAAAATGTATTTTATTTCTGAATCAGTTTACTGTTTAAATTCTTACTTTATTTATGAGAGAGCATTATTTCACATCAACTACCAGGTCTCCATGGACTGCTGCTTAAAAGAATCTTGAAAATCAATTTTAAAGTCTCCTACTAAAGCATATTTCCAATTTACCACCTTACTTTTAGCTCAGTCAAATTTTAAAGATAAGGCATAAGATATAGCTTGATCTAAGTACTGCCTATTTTTCTTGATTTATTTAATCTCTAATGAAGGTTATTCTGTTTTAATAATGTTTTTAGGGTGCCATTTGAAAGACTGTTTTTTTCCTCTTATGATGAACTGATGAGTAAATAGTTGATAGAAGCTCAAGGCTGCGGTTAAGTGCCTACATTAAGGAACTGGGGACTAGAAGAGAGGAATACAATAGAGAAAATACAAGGCAATGATGAACGTAAAGCAGATCATTTGGAGGCAGCAGAAAGTGAGATTTCAGATGTTTCATGTAGAAATAATTGTTTTTCTTGGCTCTTGTTAAAGGATCTTTGAAAGAGGCTCTCAGAGTCTGAACTTAATTTCGACGTCTCAGTATATTTGATAATTTTCATTTTTTATTCTATTGTTCCCTTTAAATATTTTATCATTAAAATGTCTAAATGTCTCCCTTATGGCCGTTATAATAAAAAAAATCCCTTGGAAAAATTATGCCATGTTGATGGGATGGCATAATTATGGGTTGAATTTTGACCCCCAAAAAGATATATTAAAGTCTTAACCCAAAGTACCTCGGAATGCGGTCTTATTTGGCAGCAGAGTCTTTATACGTGTAATTAGTTAAGATGAGGTCATACTGGGATGCTGTGGGCTCCTGATGAAATAAGACTTCATAAGAAAATGGCTATGTGGAAGCACAGAGGGACACAGGGTAATGCTGAATGAAAACGAAAATGTAGATTAGAGAGACACATCTGCAAGCCACAGAATGCCAAAGATTGCTAAAAACAAAATGAAACAAAACAAAAACAAAACAAAACAAAAACAAAACAAAACAAAACAAAACAAAAAAACCTTAGAATCTAGAAAGAAGCCTGAGAGGATTTCTCTACAGGTTTTTTTGTTTGTTTGTTTGTTTGTTGAGACGGACTCTTGCTCTGTCACCAGGCTGGAGTACAGTGGCGCGATTGTGGCTGACTGCAACCTCCGCCTCCCAGGTTAAAGCATTCCCCTGCCTCAGCCTCCCAAGTAGCTGGGATTACAGGCACGTACCACCACACCCGGCTAATTTTTCGTATTTTAGTAGAGATGGGGTTTCACTATGTTGGCCAGGATGATCTCAATCTCCTGACCTCGTGATTCACCCACCTCGGCCTCCCAAAGTGCTTGAATTACAGGCGTGAGCCACTATACCCAGACTTCCCTACAGATTTTATAGGGAACATGGTCCTATCAATAGCTTAATTGCAGAGTTCTAGGTTCCAGAACTGTGAAACAACAAATTTCTGTGTTTCTAAGCCACCCTGCTTTTGGTACTTTGTTATGGCAACCCAAGGAAACTAATACAATTGAAAAACTCAAAAATTAGATTTATAATAAGAATGCTATTGTATTAGTCCGTTTTCACATTGCTATAAAGACGTAACCAAGACTGGGTAATTTATAAAGAAAAGGGGTTTAATTGATTCACAGTCCCGCATGACTGGGGAGGCCTCAGGAAACTTACAATCATGACAGAAGGTGAAGGGGAAGCAAAGATCTTCACATGGTGGCAGGAGACAAAAAAGGGAACAGGGAAAACCGCCATTTATAAAACCATCATATCTCGTGAGAACTCACTCACTGTCACTAGAAGAGCATAGGGGAACCGCCCCCATGATCCAATCACCTCCCACCAGATCTCTCCCTGGACACCACCTGGGGATTACAATTTAAGATTTGGGTGGGGGCACAGAGCCAAATCATATCAACTGTATAGTATGATTTTAAAAGGTTGTGCTTTAGCTAGGGGTTATTAGCGTTTTATGACACAAACGTCACTACAGCTCTTATCTAGTAGTGCTTGAAGAATAGTGTGGACTCTTCAACAAGATTGTGTTAACAGCCTGGTAATTATTAGACCTAGAGCAAAAACTTAAGGCGATAGACCCCATATTTTAAACCAAGTTGTTATGGGTTGAATTGTGTTCCCCCACCTCTAAAATGTTTTGAAGTCCTAATCCCCAGTACCTCAGAACGTGACCTTATTTGGAAAAGGAGTCTTTATAAAGTTAATCAAGTTAAATTATTATGGTAAGCCTTGATTGAATATTATTGATGTACGTATAAAGTGTAGAAAATTTGGATACAACCATATCTGCATAGAGGGAAGATAATGTGAAGAGACAAAAATAAGATGTCCATCTACAAGCCAAAGAGAGAGACGTGGAATAGATCTAACCTTAACAACTCTCACAGGGAATCAGCCCTACTGGCATCTTGATCTCAAACTTCTAGCCTCCACAAGTGTGACACAAAAAACTTCTGTTGCGTAAACCACCCAGTATATGGTACTTTGTTATGGAAGCCCTAGAAAACTAATACACAAGTGATCCTCCAAAACTTTTTCACTGTGGATTACAAATGGTGGTTCAATACTTAGCCCCTGGGGTGAGCTGATTAGTAATTTATATCCTCTATCACCATCAGATTCCCTTGACAATTCCATTGTAATATTCAACATAGAATGAAAGATAACAGCCAAGATTTTGCTACAAAATTTGTTTCAAATTACGATTATTGAGATGACTAAATAAGTTAAATCATGTAATGTGCTCAGAACAAGTGCCCAACATATGGTAGGTGCGATGTTAGAATTAACTGTTAGTTATTGCCTAAGTGCAATTCTGAATTAACTAATAAATATACATTGGTCAGAGCAGCCCACCTAAAATGTAAAATTATTGAAATAATAAATAAAACTTTAATTTGAGAATGCCAATATTTTTCATAAGCATTTCCCTTCAATTTAGATCATTTAATCTCATGGTTTTTTCTTTTCTACATAAAATTTTGGGTGTTTTTTGACCTGCCACCAGCTTTGAATTACCTGACATTGTTTTGGTTTTGGTCATTACAGGCACTGGTGGAGGCCAAGGACACGGACTGTTTCATGTTATGCAATTCTGGATACTGTGTACTGACTAACTTCTAGCGGCCTCTTTAATTCAGAGTTTTCTCTCTGGCTTCCTAAAGTCAAATCTCATGGAGCATCATCTCTGTTCACCCACTTCTTTTCAGCTCTTGCAGCCATGAATTATTCCCTTTGACAAATAACATGGTTTTAATTCTCTCTGCATTAAATTATATTAAGCTGATAGAATTCTACCACAGATAAAGATATAGACATACATACAAATCCAGGTACCAGCATATCAATACAGAGAATCAGCAGACAGCGTGAGAGGAAAACAAAGCTAATACTTCCATTCCCAGTGGTACTTGCTTTGCCTTTTGAGATCCCACAGTGGAGCAGCACTTTCTGACAATATATCATATTTCCATATTATGTTGATATCCCTCTGTCCACTTGGAAAATATCAAATGGTCTTTTTGGTAAAGGTATGTTATGCTGTTGTTCTTTTCCCCTCCAATTTTCCATGTTTTCCATTTCAATTGAACATTTCTCAGCATTTTTTAAACTTACATTTTGAATGACATTGTAGTAACTGTCTATTCAATGTCGACACTAATTTCTGCTCTGCAAAAATGACAGTATCGAAATTTAATATTATTCATTTTTCTTTATAAATTTGTCATTCCTAGCCTATGACAGAGTTCAGCATGTCATAAGTATTTCTAACTGTCCAACACTGACAAGTGGATTGAATAATATCATTTCCTAAACAGAAAAATTCTAAAGACTTCAACATATGAAAGAAAAGAATCACAACCATTTGACTTCTTTATAAGAAAGTGATTAATTAGACAAAATAATTACCTCTTTAGAAAAATATCTCTTCTCTTACAAAATGCATCTTCAAGATATAAAACCCTCTAAAACTAACAACTAATACAAGAATTGTTTTCCCAAAATGAGAACGAGCACTTACACATAAACTTGTTACAGTGTTGCTGTACTGGTATCTATTATATTCCTTTGGGAAGCTCTCTTTTTCTGTACTTCTTGCTTCAATTTGTGCATAATATTAATGTTTTTATTATGGTAGGAGGAAAGACAAGAATATGAAATGTTTTATTACTTTGAAATACGTGACATAAATTATCAGATAATACATTCTCAAGTATGTTTCATGATTATATAGAAAATCAGAAATTTTAGAATTGAGAGGGACAATATCCTCTCAATAATCTCCTACCTAACATTATTGTTTGTTTATATCTAATCATAGTTATTTATCAGGAATCCAGTATGCATAATATAATACCTTCTATTTTTTGAATGATAATGTTATCAAAATACCTTTCATTAAAATGAAAATACTATGACTATGTGTTAATACCTCATTCTGGTCCTAGAACATAGTTGAAGCCAGCACAATTTTAAGAAGTTTGGATAAGGAATATTTATAAAATATATATAAGAATGCCTGATAAGAATATAAAGCAAAAACATCTAATGTAAAGCATAGCAATTTAATATAGTGGATACTGTTAATACCCCACCCAAATCCTTCAGATATGTTTTGTTATCTGTAGGAACATATCCAGGTATGTATGCATTTGTTTCTTATGTCCTGTGCCCAATTCTGTCTTTGGAGGACTGTCCTTGGACTACTGGAGCTACTTTACCAGCACACGTACATATCCTGTAGCTTCTGTTAGGATATGAATTCTAACCCTCAAAGGTGACCTTGAGTCATAAGGGAGTATAAGAGGCTAGAACTGACCCTTAGGTATCTTACACTCTAGAGATCCCCCTGCAGGCTCAGACTCAGGCTGACACTGCACGAAATTACCACTGAACTTGACTTATCTCCCTTTCCAATCCTGCTTCCTCTGTCACCTACCAGCTTCTCCTGGAACACATTGTTCATAAATCGCTTTACATGTGTTGTCATCTCATGGTCTGCTCCTGGAGAATGAAATATAAGTCAGCTTTCCATTAGCAGACCAGAAATTATAAGAATGAGGATAGAAAAATGATAGAAAAATATTAAGGGAAAAATAATAGAAGTTACTTATAAAAGAAAACGTAAATAAATTTAAATATATTTTTAAAAATCTTCCAAGTTTGGAATACTAAATTCCCAATTACAGAGCTGTATGTGAAAGAGGTATTCTGAGTCAATAGTTGGAGTAATTATCAAAAGTACTATTTGAATAAATAAATGCAGAAAAACTGAACTTGCTAGGTCATATTACTCCTCCTACAAATACTGAACTACTAATGTCACTTGGTTTAGCAACTAGAAACTTACAGAATATAGGCCTATATCGACAACACCAGGTAATACTGTATTTAACATATCAAGCATCCAATGTGCAAGAAATACTGAGAGTACAACACTTCACGGAAGTTATACCCAACTCATCAAATAATTGTAGTCAAAACTATCATTCAATTAGAAGTGTAAAACAAGAACGGTTTTAGACAAGCTAAATCTTAGAAAGTTATTCTCAAAAGCTTAGAAATAGAAGAAACTTCCACAAAAAACCTACAGCCAATATAATTCTTAATGGTGAAAGACTGAATGCATTTTCTTCTAAGACCGGGAAAAAGTCAAGAAATTCCTTTGCTATTTCCATTCATCATTATACTACAGGTTCTACTCAGTGCAATAAGGCAAAATAAAAATAATAATAAATCAAATAAAATTAAAATGTGTTAAAGCAGTCTTAATAGTGAAATTAAAGCAAAACTTTCTTTACTCCTAGAAGCAGGCATTATTCATAGTAGCCAAAACCGGAAACAACTCAAATGTCCATCAACTGGTGAATGCATAAACAAAATATGATGTGTCCATATAAAAGAATTTTATTCTTCAGCTAAAACATGCTGATGCATGCTACATCATAAGTGTACAAAAATGCTTATACTAAATAGACTAAGCCAGTTATTAAATAATACATATGCATGGTTCCATTTACATGAATGTTTCACTGGTCAGAAAAATGCATATTTAAAGAGACAGAAATCAGACTAGTATTGACCAGGGCTGGGTCAGGGGGTGGATGGCAGGAAGTAAGAAATGTGGATCATCTGCATAAAAGCTCTGGAAAAATATGGGAGATGATGAAGGTTTAAAATTGAATTGCTACGAAGATCGATGGTTGTACAACTCTATACATTTATTAAAAATCATTCAGCCTTAAAAAAGAATGAGGTCCTGTCATTTGCAACAACATAAATGGAACTAGAGATCATGATGCTAAGTGAAATAAGCCAGGCACAGAAAGACAAACATTGCATGTTCTCACTTATTTGTTGGATCTAAAAATCAAAACAATTGAACTCATTAACATAGAGAGTAGAAGGACAGTTACCAGAAGCTGGGAAGGATAGTGAGGGGCTGGGGGGTAGGTAGAGATAGTTGATGAGTACAAAAAATAAAAAAGAATGAATAAGGCCTACTATTTTATAGCAAAACAGGGTGACTATAGTCAATATAACTTAATGGCACATTTTAAAATAACTAAAAGAGTGTAATTGGATTGCTTGTAACACAAAGGATACATGCTTGAGGGGATGGATACTCCATTCTCCATGATAAGATTATTTCACATTGCATGCCTGTATCAAAACATCTCATGTATCCCATAAATATATACACTTACCATGTACCAACAAAAATAAAAAATATAAAATAATTGGGTCATTTAAAAAATCTAGTGTAAATATTAAGGAACTGGCTCATGCCTGTAATTCCAGCACTTTGGGAGCCCGAGGCAGGTGGATCATGAGGTCAGGAATTCAAGACCAGCCTGGCCAAGATGGTGAAACCCCATCTTTACTAAAAATACAAAAATTAGCCATGCGTGGTGGCAGTCGCCTGTTATCCCAGCTACTCAGGAGGCTGAGGCAGGAGAATCGCTTGAACCTGGGAGGCGGAGCTAGTAGTGAGCCAAGATCACACCACTGCACTCCAGCCTGGGTGACACAGCAAGAATCTGTCTCAAAAAAAAAAAAAAAAAGAAAAGAAATCAAATCAAACCAAGTATGAAAAACAAAACCTCTTTCTAATACCAGGGCACATTTAGTATGGCTGTTGAAACATCTAACTGTGGTAAACACCAAAGAAAAAGTGGAGCCAAGTGTTCTAGCCCAATTCACAACAGACTGTCTCAAACTGTTAGCATGGTGGTTCTGCAGTTAGAGAAAATTGTACAGAAAGTACTGGTGGGACTCCTTGAAACACTGTAGAGAAAACTATATGAGCTATAAAACCCGTGGGATTCAGAGAGAACAGTAGTTGTGTTTTGATATTTTTATTACTTTTAATGACTCTAAACAAGCCTGAGTAAATCCAGTTTATATAATATCATATATTAACATATTACAAGGGAGAAAGTTGAGTTAAAAAAAAATAAGTAATTTGCCCAAAGCTGAATATGTATTCAGTTGCAGATCTAGAACATGAGCCCATGTAAATTAAACCTCTAATTCCAGGGCTCGTTTTGTGATGCTTGCTTTTATAGCATTAAAAAGGAAAAATTAAAAAAAAAAGTATGACCTTTGAAATTTCATCTTTGAGTTCTACACATGACAGTGTGACAAAAAGATTTGCAGCGTGTACTGAGTCTGGCGCCCTTATGGGTCTGGTGTCTTTCCTCATGCATTCTAGCAGGAGACAGAAATAAGAAACAAATGTAGGATATATTTAGCACTATGTCACAAATGCTATAAAGAAATGACTTAGATGGTAGTAACCTCAGTAAAAAGCACTTTAGCTTGCATTTGAATGATGAGAATAAGCTGCACATATGAAGCCTGAAGCTTACAGTGAATCTCCCAATCAGAATGAAGTGCATGTGCAAAGGCACTACATCCAGAAATATCAGTGACAAGATGCTAAACAGTTGCTAGGACAAGGGAAAGTGTAGCAGGACAGGAGGCAGGACAAAGAAGTGGGACCCAATTTTACAAAGCTGCATGGATTATGGCAAAGAGTTTATAGTTCATGTAAACAGGAATGGAAAACCTCTGAAAAATGTTTGCAAGGAGGGCTCATGGTGTGATTTACATTAAGCAATTCTATTAAAGCTAAATATATGTGTATATACCCAGTGACCTAGTATTTCCACTTAATATAAATATGCCAACACACACACACACACACACACACACACACTCTGTCTCCAAAAAACATGAACTAAAATGTTCAGAGCATCCTTATTTGTAATAGTCAAAACTTAGGAAACACCCAGATGCCCATCAATACTAAAATGGATAAATAGTGGCATAATCATACAGTGAAATACTATGCAACAATGAAAATAAAAAGGCACAACAGCACAAAACAATATGACTATATTTCACCAATAGCATACTGAGTGAAAGAAGCCAGGCACACACAAAATGTACACAAAATATATACCATATGGTTCCCAGAATGTAACTATGAAAACAAGCAAAACAGACTTATGCCATTAAATTCAATATAATATTTAATCTTGGGCTACACAGGGCAAGTCTGCAGTGCTATAATCAGTTTCTCCATCTAAGTGCTGAGTTTGTGAAAGTAGATAGTGGAAATACTGCAATCTGTATAATTATGGTATGTTAATTCTTGTGTATATTTTAATAAATATAGAGAAATTTAAAAAATAAATACTTAAAACTACTTAAACAACTCTTTAGTTGTAGAGAAATTTAAAACAATTGTTAAACTAATAGGTGGATCTTATCTATAAATGATTGTTTACAAAGTTAGACACACACATATATACATATAAAAATGATAAATTCATGGGTAAATGAATAGATGGATAAGCAGATAGATATAGAGAAAAGACAGACATGCACTGGGTCTTGAATTAAGATGTGTTTCTTACTGTATATGGGTTTTAACAAAAAAATAGAAAGATAAACTTCTATCTAATCTCCATTAATTTTTTGCTCTCTAATCTTCATTATTTTATTCCTCTTACTTGCTTTCAATTTTGTTTGCTCTTATTTTTCTTGTATTTTTTATAAGATGACAGATTATTTACAAACTTTTTTTAAAGTGGCATTTACAGCTGTAAATTTCCCTCTAAGCAATGTTTTAGTAGCAAGGTGTAAATTTTGGTGTGTTGTGTTTTACTTTTCATTCATCTCAAAGGATTTCCTAATATTTCTGTTTATTTCTTCTTTGCACATTGGCTATTTAATAATGTGTCATTTAACTTCCACATATTTGTGGATTTCCCAAATTTCTTCATGTTTTTGATTTCTAGTTTCACTTCATTGTCATCAGAGATTCACTTTCTATGGTTTAAATCCTGTTAAGTCCATCTTGCTTTATGTACTTAACCTACGTTCAGTGCTGGAGTATATCCCTTGTGCACTTGGAAAGAATGTGCATTTGGCTGTTAGTAGGTAGAGAGACCTATAGTTGCTTGTTAGTTCTTAGTGGCTAGTCTAGTTCACCCTGTATCTTTTAAAATTTCTGCCTAATTTTCTTACCCATTATTAAAAGAGAGTTATTTAGGTCTCCAGATGTTTGTTGAATTATTGATTTCTCCTTTAAATTCTTTCCATTTTGCCTCATACCTTTAGGGCTCCACAGATAGGGGTATATATGTTTATAATTGTTGCAACTTCTGGATTGATTGAATCTTTTATCTTTATTAAATTCTCCTCTTAAAACAACATTTTATTTTAAAGTTGATTTTGCTTATTAGTAGAACCACTCCAACTCTCTTGCCATTGCTATTTGCCTTCTCTTTTTGCATCCATTAATTTTCAGCCAGTTTTATCTTTGAATCTGAATTATCTCATCTAGGAAGTTATAGTTAGATATTTTTGACCCCATATGATGATCTCTGCCCTTTGACTAATTTAATCCTTTAAATTTTATGTAAATTTTATGTTGATTTACATCTGCCATTTTACTTCTTGTGTATTACGTTTCATTTTTATGTAAAAGTATGTGGCTTAATTGACAAATATTTGTGAATTTCTCAAATTTTCATTTTTTAACACTGTTTTTGTTATTGATTTATAATTTAAATACATTGTGTTCACAGAACATAATTTAATACAGCTGATCTCTCCCTGGACTTGTGACATACAGAATTATGAAATAATGTTTGCATAGTTTTAAGCTGTAATGTTTATAACTATGTTACCCAATAATAGACAAAATTTATAAACTATGCTTAATTACAGGGATTTCTTTTTGAATATTTAAGAGAAATATATATAAATAGAATAAACAAATGGTAAATGACAGCAAAGAAAAAGGAATACATCAAAAAGATATAGAAACCAGTAAGAAAATATTAAACGAAGGCTACTAGATATATTAAAAAACTGAATGACAAAGATGAATTTAAACATAAACACACACACAACATCAATCATTGACTCTAACATTTTTAAAAATAATGAATAAAGTTTGGATAAAGTACAGGCTCATCACTTTAGTTATTCTGACATTTGGCTGAAAAATACTTATATTTTCCCCTTAAAAAAATTCAGTATCGTTTGTCCTGCTTTAAAAACTATAAAAATGTGGCCAACATTCTGGGATTTCAGAGTAAATCAAATTAATTCTCATGACATTGGTTTTGCAATTGAAATTCTTATATCTATAAAGGAAATTGAATTTTTCTACTAAGAGTTCAAGTGGCAAATAATTTTTAATAACTGGTGACTTAGTGCTTTTGACCCTTGCTTTTTCTAATAGTTTTTCATTTTCCCTGAAGGAAGCATCATCCTGCAAAATACAATACTCTTTTCTTTTTTCAATATTATATGTCTGGAGAGATTTCTCTGCTATTTTAGAAAATGCTACTGAGAGCCACATTTATTTTCCTAATTTACTTTTTTATCAACAATGAATACATTCTTATAATTGACTACAGGATACGTTATTTCAAGTGGGACATCAAAAATTATCATTTATTTTGTAAAGAGAATTAAGAACATAATGTGCCAAAGAGATAAAGGGAAATAATCTTTTCTTTTGTCTCTTTTTTTCCCCTCAATGCTGTTTTACTCAACCTACCTTGGTTGAAAAGAGTAAGTTATCTCTTGAGTACATTTTGGTTTAGAAGCTTTCAGTTTCTCCTTGTGTTCTTTCCATTTGAATACACTTATTCTTCTGGATTTGGAGAATAGGCTCACTGATATATTCTAGCTTTGACAGCAAAGGCAATTTCTTTATCCGGTGACAACTCAGGTGTTCCAAAGTGATTGGCCACTGGGGCAATAAGTGTTTCCTTTGTAAAGATTCTATATTAGACAGGCCATACTTGTCGGGAACCGAAGTTGTATTCTCCCACAACTCTTTGAATCAAAGTGATATTTTGGCTCCCAATGACTGACTTCTTTGGTTATCCCCAAATTGCTTCTGAACTGGGTTTGAGAAGGACTATAATTTATTGGGAATATTTTTATACCACAATCTATTAATTGACAGGGGATATTATGAATAGTGAATAAGATGAAGATGCAAATGTCATTAAAAGAACAAGCCCCTGGCACAGTGAAGGTAGGTAACTGTAGACTTTGATGCCACAGTAATAAAATCAGGTGGTTTGGGTTTGTTTTGGCTGGAGTCTGGTTTGATTATTTGCTTGTTTTTGTTTTTTCTTTTTCCACCACTATTTCCAGCTGAGTATTCCCCACTTATATGCAGTTTCACTTTCTGGAGTTTCAGTTACCCATGGTCAGCTACAGCCTAAAAATATGAAATAGAAAATTCCAGAAATAAACAATTTATAACTTTAAAATGACATGTCATTCTGAGAGGCATGATGAAATTTCATTCACCTGCAGAATATGAACCCTCCCTTTGTACATGCTGTATATACTATCTGCCCATTAGTCACTTAGTAGCCATCTGTGTTATCAGATTGTATGTAGCATTATCATAGTGCTTGTGTTTAAGTAAACCTTATTTCACTTAAAATGGTCTAAAAGTGCAAGAGTAGTGATGCTTGCATATTGTTGTAGTTGTTCTATTTTATTGTTAGTTACCATTGTTAATCTCTCACTGTGCCTAATTTATAAAGTAAACTTTTTCTTAGCAATATATGTATTGGAAAAATGCATGTGCAATTTTAGGCATCCACAGGGATTCGTGGAACATGTCCCTCACAAATAAGGAGGGAGTACTCTATCTGATACTGTGTCTGCATGAGAGGCATTAGCCTTGGACCTTGCGGGATTATAATCTTACTGTAACTATAGTGCATATCCATGGCTGGCTTTCTTTTTTAAATTCAGGTGCAGCAGTACTGCCAGCTTTAGATGACCAATAATGCCTTCGGTACAGCTCCAGGCCATATGTTTCTTGGCCTTACAGCTTGACATTGAAACCACATAGGTTTGGCTTAGTTTAGTGTTGCAGGGAAGGCTGTGATGTGATTGGGTCATTTCTGGCATTGGTGAGCAGAAAAACATTTTGTTGCTTTTGCAATTTTAATTCCTGTGAAGGAGAAATGTTTTAGTTTGTTTTCAGTTCCAATAAGTGTATATAGCAGGCTGAATAATTTATAAAGAATATAAATGTATTTCTTATAGTTCTGGAAGGTAGAATGTACCAAGGTCTAGGGGCTACACCTGGTGGGGGCTTTATTCCTGATGGGGACTCTGCAGAGTCCTGACGTAGCACTCGTCACCACATGGTGATGCGGCTCACAAGAGACACTGGTTTTTAAAACAAACCCACTCTTCTGATAACTAATCCACTCCCTTAGTAACCCATTAATTCGTTAACCCATTAACCTCCCTAAACCATGAATGTAATACTCCGTTTGTAAGTACGGTGCCTTATAACCCCATCACCTCTAAAAATCCCAATTCTTAACACATTTAAATTGGGAATTAAACTTTAAAATGAGTTTCAGTGGGTACAAACATTCAAACTATAACAAGGAGTGATTAATACATCCATGATTTTTGTTAAAATAAAAAAAATGGTGACATAACCAGCAACTGTGCATTCCTAACCCAGGCCTCTTTTCTCTCAAACTGGTTTCTAAATGTTCTTCAGTCTGATACTCTCCCCAATATGGAAATAATTGTGATTCTTCAGTTCTGCCTGTTACAGAAATAATTCAACATGACAATTCTCTATTATGTAAAACACCTAACTCTCCTTAGAATCTGCTCTACGAATGAAATAGCTGTTATATTTCTATTTGTATGTCTAACTTCTGTCTTTATTTTTTTTCATAACATGATTGGAAGAAAAAAGAAAGATTTTTTTCTGGGTGAAAATACATAACATGAAATACACAACATGAAAATGCAAATATTTGTCATTTTTTCCTTCTTAACTTTCAATTTTTTAAGGTTTTCTATTTAATGACTTGCAAATTTCAGAAAATAAATGCCTATTTTTAAACAATATCAACAGAAATGTGTGTGGAGTTGACAGATCATATTTAATGATAAGACTTAAAATTTTGGTGGACATCTTTTAATTGACATTTAGACTTAGTTTACTCGTGCCCTTAAATTAATGGATGCAGCTGACTTAAATTAAAACTTAATTTTCATCTCTTTTTGACTATGGCTGTCAGAGAAACATTACATCTGCAGCATATGTCATTATGTGCCAAGTAACACTACTTTGCACCATTACCGTCAATATTTCGATAACGTATATAAAACACCTTAAATGTTTTAAGTAAGTTTAAGTAAGACACATAGACTTTTCCTTATTTTTATTTTTTTTTTTTTGACGGAGTCTTACTCTGTCGCCGAGGCTGCAGTGCAATGATGCAGTCTCGGCTCACTGCAACGTCAGTCTGCCGGGTTCAAGCAATTCTCCTGCCTCAGCCTCCCAAGTAGCTGGGATTACAGGTGCCTGCCACCTCACCCTGCTAATTTTTGTACTTTTAGTAGAGATGGGGTTTTGCCATGTTGGACAGGCTGGTCTCGAACTCCTGACCTCCGGTAATCTGCCTGCCTCGTCCTCCCAAAGTGCTGGGATTACAGGCGTGAGCCTCCGTGCCCAGCCAGTCACACTGACTTTTAATTAGTGTTTTATTTTCATCGTTATGTCCATGTTGCCTCTGAAAAAAGCAAATAAATACTAAATAGAAATATAAACATGTAAGTAACAGAATTAACCTGGGTTCATTGACTGTCAATATCACATATTCATTTATAAACTCTTTAGAAAACAAGCAAAGAAATTATTACTACACAGAAAGTGGCAACAACACAAAGATAGGGCCTTTACATACTGTGTCTTTTTTCACACAAGAAACCATACATAAGTAACACAAATCTTTCTGATTCTCTAATAGATATAAGCCATACTTTAGTTTCCATTTACTTTTGACTATTTTAAATATTGAATTTCTTTAGGATTTTTCTTTCTTTTTTATTTTTCAAAATGTGTCAAAAGTGTTAACAGTCATTAAGTGAATTAAGGAGGGTGGTGCAGCAGAAAGAGAGTTAATTTTGTGCATCTAATTTTATATGTTGACTCACTTGTTGCCTATATATGGCAAGCCATATATATGTTCTGAAGTTAATCATACACAATAGCAGTTGCTATCATTTCACAAAAGAAAAAGAAGATAAAGAGTATATACGTTTTCCAAATAGTATTAATCACTTTTTGGTATAAAATCTTTCTAAATGTGTCAAATTAATTTTCCTACAGGCATATGACTAGTAGTCATAAAATTAGTATACATGATGGTATTTATATAATTTATGCAATATTGTGGTTATCAGAACAAATTTTTAAATTTTTAGTTTTTTAATTTTCCATTTATAATGCACTCCTTAACATTTTGATTTATATTTTTTATTATTACTACAAAGTTAAATTTTTTTTCTTCTTTTTTTTTTTTTCCTGAGACAGAGTCTCTTTCTGTTGCCCAGGTTCAAGTGCAATTGTGTGATCTTGGCTCACTGCAACCTCTGCCTCCCAGGTTCAAGTGATTCTCCTGCCTTAGCCACCTGAGTAGCTGGGATTACAGGTGTGTGCCATCACATCTGGCTAATTTTGTATTTTTAGTAGAGACGGGGGGTCAGGCTGGTCTCGAACTCCTAATCTCATGATCCACCCGCCTCGCCCTATTTTAAACTACAGAATACTGGTATATTACATGTCCAGAATCTTTAACATTTCCTTTGATCACAATATTTATTCTCTCATTCACCCATGCTAAGAAAATAGTAGCAAACTCAGAAAGTAAAATCTCCCCAGCCATTCATCAGACTGGAATAACAGACACAAAGTCAGCTGCAATTTTAATAGGAAACCTCTTTTTTCCCCTCAGGAATGCAGCAATTCAAACTATTATAGCATCCCCTTGCCCTTTTCTTTGAGTTATTACTGCTTTATAACTCACTGAGAAATTTTATTTTCTAAAACAATAGAATATCATAACTTTGATTTTGAAGTTATACCTGTAAGAATGAGACACCCCACTCTTGAGTGGAGAACCTAAGTCACTTTAAAAAGAAGTTGTCTTGATTTACAGCCTAGGAACACATAGATTGTAGAAGCCTTCAGGTAAGGACTTTTAGACTTAGAATCCCAAATCAATCTTCACACTGTATTTTCTAAGAAAATGGTATTTGGGTTGACTTTCCAGCAGAAACCGGATGTGGATCCCACATTTATACATAGCCCTGTTTTTCTTTAAGCCATATAAAAACCCTGCTTCATTTTTCACTAAAAACCACTATTTCCCCTATTAGTATAATCCATCTTTTTTTTTCTTTTGTTCAGTGAATTGTCCCATGGTTTTTCTGATGGGAAATTTCCAAGTCTCCCACAATGTAATCAAATAATAAAGCTTTGAATTTTTTCTGTCACTCATTTGGCTAGGGACATTTATTGTCTAAAATTTTTAAGATAAATGTGAATAAGCCACAAGTCCTACTGGGATATGAAAGTGACAAAGTAGATATGCCCCTTTCCTGATAAAACTTATCGTAGTGAGGAATTCATGCCATAATAAAAACTACATAATTAATATAATTTGAGTGATAATTGTTTACAATGAGATAAATGGACAATTGAAAAGAGTGGCTGAGGAGGGGAATGCATTTGATATGCTGGTTGGGAAGGATTCCCTGAATAGGGGTTATTTGAAACTAGTGTTAAATGATGACAAGGGTCCAATACTGGGCTATTTTATGGAAGAGCATTCCAGGCAGTAGGACACCAAAGGCAGGTGAATATCATGGAATCAGGACAAGAATTGGCAAATGTAGATTAGAAAAGCTGAGGTAGGACCAAATCATGTACAATTTGTAAGATAGGTTTTATTTCATTCTAGTTTTAATGAGAAGTTTTAAGAAAAGGGGAAATGGACTTTAGAGGAAAAAAGGGGAGGAAAAGTATAGTTTAGGAGCTGTTGGAACATTATAGGCAAAAGGTAGAATAGGAAGCGTGTTGAAATAAAGGATTCAAAAGTATCACCAAGATTTTAGGTCTTAGCAACTGGGAGGATGCTGGTGACATTAACTGAAAATCCAAGAGAAAAAAATGTTTCAAAAATAAGGAGACTTACATTGGAATTATCTTCCTGTGGTAAACAATGTAAATAACAAATAATATTAAATAATTACTTTTGTAGTTTGGATAACAGGCAGCACAAGATTATGACTATTGAAAGACAGAGAACAAATTAAGTGAACCCAGTAATTGCTCCCAATGTAGGGCCGCAAGGCAGTTTCCAGGCCACAGTGGAGACAGAGAACAAAATAAAACTTCAAATTCTTGCTGAGTTGAGAAGAGTTTAGACGCAAGGCAAGTAAGGTCGCTAGAAATGGATCTGCAGAGAGCCAGGGAAGAAAATGTTGCCCATGAGTGAGAGAAAACTGAAGATTCCTCCTTGAGAGAACGACAACTAGAAAGTAGTAGGCTAAACAATGATCAGAATTCATACAAAGCTTTGAATAGTTGTATTTCACAACAGTCAAAGAGACATCATATAACACGCAGGTAGAGTCTTTAGAAAGACTTAAAGACAAAGCAAAATTAACCCAAGGATAAAAATTTCTCTCAACTTGCCAAAATAAAGCTTAAAAGCAAGTAACAATGTTAGAAAATTAACTGTCAGTCGGAGAAAATCCCAGACAATTTGAAGAAATAAAGCATAATACAGAAACCAAAAATCGAAATTCAAAATATTTATTATCCAGTCAAGATTAATTCAGCATGCAAACAACAAATGAGATTAATAAGCAACAGAATTAGGTAATGAATAAAACTTGACAGAAATTATAGGCATCATGGAATTATAGCAGAAAGCATAAAACAAAGAGTAATATTTTAAATATGCTCAAAAATGCAAAGGACATGATAAACATAGTAACAAAATAAATTGAAGATATGAACAGTAGCTAAATAGAAGTATGAAAGATTAACCATACAATGTCTAAAGTTAAAAAAAATAAGCAAACAAAAACTGATAGGGTAAAAGGATGGGATAAAATCAGATTAGATATTGCATAACAAAGATCAAATTCAACCAATATTAGAAAAACACTAAAAATAATGAAAATATCTTAGAGCGCACTCATACCAAAAATAAATACAGAGAGAAAGAGAGGAAATATTGAGGAAACAGTGTAAAAAATTTTCAAATATAATAAAACTTAAAAAGACAAAATTTGAAAATCCCAATGAAGCCTAAACAAAACAAGATACATCATAATCAAGTTGCTGATATCCAATCATAAAGATGAAGTCATAGAAGCAGCCAGAGAAAAAATATTACATTACAGAGAGGGGGCAAAGATAATAATAGGTTTCTCATAAAAATTGTGCTGCTCAGAAAACAATATAAATACCATCTTTAAATTGCCAAAAGAAAAAAAAATTCAGTATTCAATACTTAGCAGAAATTATCATTTAAGCATAAAATTGAAGTAAGTCTATTTTAGAATAACACGAGCTGACATAACTACTATAAGACCTACACTAAAAAATGTTAAAACCTTGCGCTTTTAATAAAGAGTGAAGGGCACTAGAAAGAAAAATATACAATGAAAAAAGGCATTAGAAAGAAATATATATGTATTTCTATGTATATATATTTATAATTATATTCTTTGTGTATATATTTATAATAATTATATAGTCTGTGTATATATACACAGATATTTGCATGTACATATAAATATAATATAAATATATATTTACATATAATTATATACATAGAGGGAGAGATATATTTAGGTAAATGTAAAAATATATATTTTTATTTTTAATCTCTGAGAGATCATTGACTGTTTAAAAGCAAACAATAACAAAGTGCTTTTGAATTCATAGCACGTGGTATTTTACAATCTCTGATTTTGATACATAAACCCAAGAGCAACTGCTAAAATATAAACAAGCAAATGAAGCTAAAATGAAAATAGCAGAGTAATTCAGAATTACATGCACATAAAATAATCTAAAAGCAAACAGAAAAAGAGGTTAAACATTGAAATAAAACTTAAAACTAAAATAAAATAAAATTCTGAATATGGAAAAAATACATGTAAGTCAGAAAAAGAGGGAACAGTAAGTAAAATGGTCAATTTAAACCAAATCCTATGAATACTTACCTTAAAAAATTATTGTTTTAAATATTCTAGTTAAAAAGTGAGGTTTTCTGACTAACTGAAAAAGGCCAGATAAAACTACATGCTATTTACATAAACTCATTTTACGTATGAAGATAATATAGATTTCAAGCAATAGGATATAGGACATAAGCAAGATTGTGAAATAAGAAGTTCCTCCATTTATATCCCTTCACAGAAACAATAATTTGACAGTCATTCATAAGTAGAATTGTTTTGGGCTCCAAGTAGGAACTTTGAGAATAAGGTAGAAGCTTGAGAAACTCCAGCGGAACTCAAGACTAAGGAGGGCCCTTTTGATAGGGAAGGCCTTTACCCAGGGGGCAGGCTCACTGACCATAGCCCCAGCTGAAACAGCCTCATCTCCTTGTGAACTCTGATAAAACTTCATTTTAACTTGGTCCTGCCATCAGAACCATCTTCCAAGTAACACAGGAGAAGTCACACCTGTTTATACCCCTGAATGAAAACATACTCTTCGGTTTTTGCCTGACTGTGGATCTTTAAGTGGCTGTGTTAGCCAGCATCTGCCCCTTCCAGCTACAGTCCAGAAGTACTACCTTCCCAGATACTTGCTGGGAGACACATCTATCTGTTCCCTCAGAGGTAGACATGCTCACCTCAGTCCAACTGCAGATATTATAGGGTTCCTGAATCCTGACTCCAACTCATCCTAGCCATAATCCAGGAGCAGCTCTGCCCACCAAGGGACCCACACCCTTCTAATCCCCCAGAGGCTGATCTACCAACCTTGATTCAATTGCAGATCTTAAGGTAACCTTGTAATCTGGCTTCAGTTCCACCTACCCTTAGTAAGGAAATAGTCCAGTCTGTCCAGGGACTCATCAGAATATGTATCCAGCTGGGTATCTGGAAGCAGACTTGTTGACTTTAGTCATACGGTGTGTCTTAAAGTGGCTGTATAGACTTAGGTCTAGTCCTTGCCAGCCATGATCTTGGGGTGGCTCTGTGCTTCCAAGAAACCAACTAAAGACATGCCTATCTGTCCTATCTGTACCAACAGATAAAGGTCTACAGACCACACTTCTGGATGTGGACTCTTTCAGCAGCTCTGTGAATCAACTTTAGTACCTCTGAGCTTCAGTTCTGGACCAATTCTGCCAGCTCTGAGACAGACCCAGTGACCTGTCAGGAGCCTTACCAGCATCCCAGCAGGAGCCATACCTACCTGTCTACACTATCAGTAACAGGCCCACCATTTACAGACCATACTGACAGCACTGGAGTGCTCCCATGTATCAGCACCCAACTGACCAAAATTTTGGACACAGTCCCATCTGCCCAAGTACCAGAGAGAATTTACATCTGCTGAAACTCTGGTAACCAGCCTGCCAAATGTGGACCACATTGCACACAGAAGCAACTACATAAACTGGCAACTACATAAACTGGCAACTACATAAACTCTGTTTGATTACAATATTTGATGCAATTCTACCAGCTAATGGAACCGAAAGAAGACAGCCTTTACTTGCTGAAACCAACCTGTAAAGATCGGAAGAAGTATTTGCTCCTTTAAATGCAGACACCAGCTGAAAGCTCTGGCCCTGTGTCCCCACCCAAATCTCATTTTGTAGCTCCCATAATTCACACATGTTTTAGGAGGGACCTAGTGGGAGATAATTGAATCATGTGGGTAGCTCTTTCCTGTTCTGTTCTCATTATAGCGAATGAATCTCACAAGATCTGATAGTTTACAAAAGGGTGTTTCCCTACATAAGCTCTCTTCTTTCTTGCTGCTGCCATGTAAGAAGTGCCTTTCACCATTGGTCATGACTGAGGTCTCCCCAGCCACATGGAACTGTGAGTCCAGTAAAACTCTTTCTTTTGTAAATTGCCCAGCCTTTGGTATGTCTTATCAGCAGCATGAAAAATGGACGAATACACCAACTCAATTCTCCTTAGATCAGCTAGATCAGACAAGCATGACAACACCAAAGGCAATATAATAAAGCTCCGGTAAACAACTCCAAAGAAATGAAGATCTAAAAATTACCTGATAAAGTGTTAAAAAATAATCTTAAAGAAGCTCAATGAGATGTAAGAGAACACAGATTTACAACTAAATGATACCAGAAAAACAATGCATGAACAAAATAAATTTATTAAAGAAGTAAAAGCCATTAGAAAATGAACAGAATCTAGAGTTGAATAATACAATGGTAGAACTAAAAATATCTCACCAGAGAGCTGCATCTGCAGATTTGATTATGTGTAATAATCAGCAAACTCAAGGATAAATCATTTGAAATTAGTCAATTAGAGAAACAAAAAATTTTTAGAAAATAATGGAGTGAAGAAAGCACACATGAGTATGAGACATCGTCAAGAGAACTAATACATTCAATATATGCATTATGGATATTTGAGTATGAGAAGAAGAAAAGGAAGGAGCAAAAATCTTGTTTTAAAAAAAGGCTAAAAATGTCCTAAATCTTGAGAGGAATATGAACATCCAGATTCATAAAGCACAAAAGATCCCATGCAAGATCAACCCAGAGAAGATTCCCTGAGGCGCATTATAAGCAAATTACCAAAAGTTAAATAAAAAGAGATAATATTAAAGTAGTGAGAGGAAAATGACTAGTTACATACAATGGAATGCCTAAGAAGTTATGAACAAATTTCCCAGCAGATATCTGATAAGCCAGGAGAGAGTGGCATAATATAGTCAAAAGGGTGAAAGAGAAAAAATGCAACCAAATAGAGTAGAACCAAAAAAGTAGTCCTTCAGTAATGAAGGAGAGAAAAGTGTCATTCCCAAAAATGAAATCTGAGAGTTTATCACCACTAAACCTGCCTTAGAAGTTGTTATCAACATAAAATACACTGTTTTATGTAAGCCTCATGGTAACCCTCCCCCCACCCACATACACACACCGGTCTCCAATGGAAACAGAAAAGATAAAGGGAAAGAAATAAAAGCACACCACTACAAAAAAATCAACAAATCACAAAGGAAGATAGTGAGAGATAAGGAAAGAAACACAGTAGCTTCAAAATGTCAGAAAATAATTAACAAAATAGCAATAGCATGGCCTTACCTGTCAATAATTACTTTAGCAATAAGCCAATTAAATTCCTCATTCTAAAGACATAGAATGGATGAATGAAGGAAAAAAAGATTAAACAACATGTTGTCTACAAGAGACTAATTTAAGCTACGAGGGTGTACATGGGCAAAAAATAAAAGAATTAAAAAGTATATTCCATGCAAATAGTAAACAAAAGAGATTAGGATGGAAATACCTATATCAGACATAATAGACATATGTTAAAAATCTATTACAAGAGACTAAGAAAATTACTATATAATGACAAAGGGGTCAATTCATCAAGAGGTTATAACAATTGTAAACATATATTCATGCAATATAAGAACATCCATGTATACAAAGCAAATATTAATATAACTGAGGCATAAATGAATAAAAATACAATAATAGTAGGGTACATCAATACTCTACTTTAATAATAAATAGATTATCCAAATGGAAATTTAATGAGGAAACTGTAGACTTAAATGACACAATAAAACAAATGGGCCTAACATAGATATGCTGATTATTCTAATCAGCAGCAATAAAATATACATTCTTCTCAAGTGCACATGGAACACTCTCCAGAATAAATAATATGTTATCCCATAAAGCAAGTCTCAACAAATGTAGGAAGACTTAAATCATATAAAGTACCTTGTTTTGTGTGTGTGTGTGTTTTTAAACTACAATGGCATAAAACTAAAAATCAATAATAAAAGGAAAATTGCAAAATTAATACAAATGTGAAACTTAAATAATACTGTTACAACCAATGAGTCAAAGAAGAAACAAAAAGCAAAATAAAAAAAAATTGGGACAAAGAAAAATGGAATCACAATATACCAAAACTAATGAGATGCAGCAAAACTAGTTCTAAGAGGGAAGTTTGTAGTAATAAATGCATACAATAGAAAGAAAAAAAATCTCAGATAAAAAACCTAAGTATATACCTCAGGGAAATAGAAAAAGGAGAACAAGCCTAGTTCAAAATTTACAAAAAGAAGGAAATAATCAAGATTAGAGAAAAAATAAATAAAATAAAAATTAAAAAGGCAATAGAAAAGTTTAACATAATTGAGTTGACTTTTTGAAAAGATAAACAAATTGACAACATTATAACTAGACTAACCAAGGAAAAAACAAGGAAGAATCAATAAATAAAATAATAAATTAAAAAGGAGTCACTAAACTGATACCACAGAAATAGGAAGGGTTATAAAAGACTACTATGAAAAAAATATATGCCAACACACTGGATAACCTGGCAAAAATTAATAAATTCCTAGAAAAATAAAAATCAATCAAGAATAAAGAAGAATGAGAAAATCTGATCACACTAATAATAAATAAGAAGGTTGAAGCAATCATAAAAAAATCTTTCAACAAAGAAATTCCAGAAGCAAATAGCTTCAGTGGTAAATTCTATCAAATAATTAAAGAAGAATGAACGCCAATTATCCTCAAACTCATCCAAAGAATTGAAAAGCAGAGAACACATGTAAAATCATTTTACAAGGCTAGCATTACTGTCTTACCCTGCCAGACAAGGACACTGTCAGTAAAGAAAATTACAGGCCAACATCCTGATCAACATAGATGCAAAAATCTTGAACAAAATATTGGTAAGCCAAATTCAGCAGTACATTAAATGGATTATACACCATAAACAAGTGTGATTCATCAGTATGATACAAGCATGATTTGACATATGCAAATCAATAAATGTGATATACCTCAGTAATAGAAGAGTAAAAATTATATGATCATCTCAATATATTCCAGAAAAGCTCTTGACAAAATTCAACATCTCTTTATGATAAAACCTCTCAACAAATTAGGTGTGAATAGATTTACCCCAGTGTAACAAAGGCCATACACTAGACGACTACACTCAACATCAAGCCCAATTTTGAAAAGCTGAAAGCTATTTCTATGAGTTCAGGAACAAGATAAGAGTGCCAACTCTCACCACTTTAATTTGACACAGTACTGGGAGTTTTAGCCAGAGCAATTATGCAAGAAAGAAAAGTATTTTCAATCAAAAGGAAAAAGGAGAATTGCCTCTTTTGTCAGATAACAAGAATTTATATACAATTTTTAAAAATACATAAAAATAAGTAAAAAGAATTTTAAACAGGATTTATGTAGAGAAAACCTTAAAAGACTCCACCAAAAAGCTGTTAAAAACTAATGAATTCAGTAAATTTGCAGGGTTAAAAATCAACATATAAAAATTAGTAGCATTTCTTTACGCTAACAAAAATCTATTTAAAAATAAATTAAGAAAAAATTCTCAATTACATTAATATCAAAAAAAGTTTAAAACTTAGGAATAAATTTAATCAAAGAGGAAGAACTTCTGTATATTGAGTGTTATAACTCATGATGAATTTCTGTTTTGATGAAAGAAATTAGAGAAAAAACTAAATGGAAAATTAACTTGTGTTCATAGATTGAAAGAATTTCATGTTGTTAAACTCTCTATATTACTCAAAGCAATGTAATAATTCAATCCAATTCTTGTCAAAATTCCAATGGCATTTTTCACAGAAATATAGAAATACAGCTTTTGGTGGCGTCTTTAAGGTTTTTCCCATGTACATTCTTTTTAAAATTATTTTTACTTTTATGTATTTAAAAAACATTACAAATTCTTGTGATCTAACAAAAAAAGCAATTCTCTTTTCTCATTTTTATTGAAATAACTTTTCTTTCTTGCGTAATTGCTTTGGTCAGGATTATAATGAAACCTCGTCTCCAATAAAAATACAAAAATTAGCCTGGCATGGTGGTGCATGCCTGCAGTCACAGCTACTCGAGAGGCTGAGGCATGAGAATCACTTGAAATCAAGATGTGGAGGTTGCAGTGAATCGAGATTGTGTCATTGCACTCCAGCCTGGGCAACAGAATGAGACTGTGTCTCAGAAAAACAGAAACAAACAAAGAAACAAACTAAAGCTTAGTACTTCTAAGTGAAAACACAGAGAAGAAACTCCTTGATATTGGTCTTGGCAATGATATTTTTTTGGATATGGCTCCAAAAGCACAGACAATCTAAATAAAAATAAACAAGTAGGACTAAAACTTCAGCTCAGGAAACAATCAACTAAATAAAAAGTCAAAATTCAGAATGTAAGAATGTATTTGTAAACCATATATCTGATAAGAAGTTAATATCCAAAATATATGAGACTCATACAACTCAAGAGCTTATATATATGTGTGTGTATATATATGTGTGTGTGTGTATATATATGTGTGTGTGTATATATATATATAAAATCATATTTTAAAATGAGCAAGCAATCTGACTGGACATTTTTTTGAGGAAGACATAGAAATGGTCAACAGGTATTTGGTAATATTTCCAACATTATTAATCATCAGGCAAATGCAAATCAAAACCACATTTATATATCATCTTAAACTTGTTAGGATAGCTATTAACAAAAAGATAAGAGACAAAAAGTGTTGACAGGGATGTGAAGAGAAGGGAATTCTTGTACACTGTGGGAATACAAATTGTATAGTCATTATGGAAAACAATATAAATATTTTTTAAAAATTAAAAAAGCTACCATATGATCCAGCAAAACTACTTATGGGTATATATACAAATAATATGAAATAACAGTCTCAGAGATACATCTACACTCTGCTATTCATTGCAGCATTATTCACAATAGCTAGCCTATGAAAACAACTTAAGTGCTCACTGGTGGCTGAATTTATACAGAAAATGTGGTATATAAAATGGATGTACAATGAAATATTATTCATCCACAAAAATAAGGGCATCCTGACATTTGTGACAACATGAATGAACCTAGAAGACATTGTGCTAAGTTATATAAGCTATATGCAGAAAGACAAATACTGTATTATCTCTCTTATATGTGTGATCTAGAAATTTGAACTTACTGAACACAGAT
This sequence comes from Pongo abelii, assembly GCF_028885655.2. Lineage (NCBI taxonomy): Eukaryota > Metazoa > Chordata > Mammalia > Primates > Hominidae > Pongo > Pongo abelii. Next base: position 30,258,280 of record NC_071989.2, read on the forward strand.
TAGAACAGTGGTTTCAACAAGCTGATTGAGGAAAATGAGGAGACGTTGGTCAAAATGTATAAACTTTCAGTTATAAGATGAATATATTATGGGAATCAAAAGTATAGCATGTGTTCTCATTGTTCGGGGAGTGGGGAGGGATAGCATTGGGAGATATACCTAATGCTAGATGACGAGCTAGTGGGTGCAGCGCACCAGCATGGCACATGTATACATATGTAACTTACCTGCACATTGTGCACATGTACCATAAAACCTAAAGTATAATAATAATAATAATAAATAAAAATAAATAAATAAATAAAAGTATAGCATGGTAACTGTATTTAATAATGCTATACAGGTATATCTCATTTTATCATGCTTCTCAGACATTATTTTTTTTAATATGAATTGAAGGTTTCTGGCAATCTTACATTGAGCAAGTCTGTTGATGCCATTTATCCAATACCATATGGCCACTTCATTTCTCTGTGTCACATTTGGTAATTCCTGCAGTATTTAAAGTTCTGTTATTAATACATCTTTTATGGTTACCTGTGATCAGTGATCTTTGACATTGCTATCATAGATGCTTTGGGATGACATGATCTGCACCTATCTTAGATGGTGAATTAAACTGATAAATGTTGTGTGTCTTCTTACTGCTGCACTGATGAGACATACTCCTATCTCTCTCCCTGTTCTCCAAAGTACAATAATTTTGGAGTTAGACAACAAAATCATAACAACTAATCCCGCAATATATCCTAATAACCAATTCCACAATATCCTCTAAAATGTTCATGAGAAAAGAAGAGTCACATGTCTCAAAGCCTAGTCCAAAACAAAAGCTCCTTAATTCTATAAAGACAAAAGTTCAAGAATCTTCAGAAGAAAAGTTGGAGGTAGCAGAGTGGTTCATGAAGTTTATAAAAAGAAGCAAGTCCATAACATAAAAATACAAAATGAAGCAGCAAGTGTTGATGTAGAAACTATAGTGGATTATGCGGAAGATGTATCTAAGATCATTGATTAAAGTAACTACACTGAACAGCAGATTTTCAAAGTAGACAAAATAGCCTTGTATTGGAAGATGTCATCTAGGACTTTCATAGCTACAGAGAAAAAGTCAATATCTGGCTTCTAAGCTTCAAAAGAGGGGCTGACTGTCTTGTTAGAGGTCATTGCAGTTGATGACTATAAGTAGAGGCAAAAGCTCATTTACCATCCTGAAAATCCTAGGATCCTTAAGAATTATGCTAAATTCACTTTGACAGTGCTCTATAAATGGAACACAAAGCCAGGATGACAGCCCATCTGTTTGCAGCATGGTTTACTGAATAGTTTAAGGCCACTGTTGAGATCTATTGCTCAGATAACTCAATGCTTTTCAAAATATTACTGCTTAATGACAATGCACCTAGTCACCCAAGAGCACTGATGGAGATGTACAAAAAACCTAATGTTGTTTTCATGCCTGCTAACACAATATCCATTCTACAGCTCATGGATCAAGGGGATGAAATGTCAAATTTTATTATATAATAAATACATTTTTAACACTATAGCTATCCATAGACAGTAAGTCCTCTGATGGATCTGATAAAAGTAAAATGAAAAGGAAAGATCCAAAATTGACACCCTAATATCACAATTAAAAGAACTAGAAAAGCAAGAGCAAACACACTCAAAAGCTAGCAGAAGGCAAGAAATAACTAAAATCAGAGCAGAACTGAAGGAAATAGAGACACAAAAAACCCTTCAAAAATTAATGAATGCAGGAGCTGGTCTTTTGAAAGGATCAACAAAATTGATAGACCACTGGCAAGATTAATGAAGAAAAAAAGAGAGAAGAATCAAATACATGCAATAAAAAATGATAAAGGGGATATCACCACCAATCCCACAGAAATACAAACTACCATCAGAGAATACTACAAACACCTCTATGCAAATAAACTAGAAAATCTAGAAGAAATGGATAAATTCCTCGACACATACACCCTCTCAAGACCAAACCAGGAAGAAGTTGAATCTCTGAATAGACCAATAACAGGAGCTGAAATTGTGGCAATAATCAATAGCTTACCAACCAAAAAAAGTCCAGGACCAGATGGATTCACAGCCAAATTCTACCAGAGGTAAAAGGAGGAACTGGTACCATTCCTTCTGAAACTATTCCAATCAATAGAAAAAGAGGGAATCCTCCCTAACTCATTTTATGAGGCCAGCATCATCCTGATACCAAAGCTGGGTAGAGACACAACCAAAAAAGAGAATTTTAGACCAATATCCTTGATGAACATTGATGCAAAAATCCTCAATAAAATACTGGCAAACCAAAACCAGCAGCACATCAAAAAGCTTATCCACCATGATCAAGTGGGCTTCATCCCTGGGATGCAAGGCTGGTTCAACATATGCAAATCAATAAATGTAATCCAGCATATAAACAGAACCAAAGACAAAAACCACATGATTATCTCAATAGATGCAGAAAAGGCCTTGACAAAATTCAACAACCCTTCATGCTAAAAACTCTCAATAAATTAGGTATTGATGGGAAGTATCTCAAAATAATAAGAGCTATCTATGACAAACTCACAGCCAATATCATACTCAATGGGCAAGAACTGGAAGCATTCCCTTTGAAAACTGGCACAAGACAAGGATGCCCTCTCTCACCCCTCCTATTCAACATAGTGTTGGAAGTTCTGGCCAGGGCAATTAGGCAGGAGAAGGAAATAAAGGGTATTCAATCAGGAAAAGAAGAAGTCAAATTGTCTCTGTTTGCAAATGACATGGTTGTATATCTAGAAAACCCCATCGTCCCAGCCCAAAATCTCCTTAAGCTGATAAGCAACTTCAGCAAAGTCTCAGGATACAAAATCAATGTACAACAATCACAAGCATTCTTATACACCAACAACAGACAAACAGAGAGCCAAATCATGAGTGAACTCCCATTCACAATTGCTTCAAAGAGAATCAAATACCTAGGAATCCAACTTACAAGGGATGTGAAGGACCTCTTCAAGGAGAACTACAAACCACTGCTCAAGGAAATAAAAGAGGATACAAAGAAATGGAAGAACATTCCATGCTCATGGGTAGGAAGAATCAGTATCGTGAAAATGGCCATACTGCCAAAGGTAATTTACAGATTCAATGCCATCCCCATCAAGCTACCAATGACTTTCTTCACAGAATTGGAAAAAACTACTTTAAAGTTCATATGGAACCAAAAAAGAGCCCGCATCACCAAGTCAATCCTAAGCCAAAAGAACAAAGCTGGAGGCATCACACTACCAGACTTCAAACTATACTACAAGGCTACAGTAACCAAAACAGCATGGTACTGGTACCAAAACAGAGATATAGATCAATGGAACAGAACAGAGCCCTCAGAAATAATGCCACTTATCTACAACTATCTGATCTTTGGCAAACCTGACAAAAACAAGCAATGGGGAAAGGATTCCCTATTTAATAAATGGTGCTGGGAAAACTGGCTAGCCATATGTAGAAAGCTGAAATTGGATCCCTTCCTTACACCTTATACAAAAATCAATTCAAGATGGATTAAAGACTTACATGTTAGACCTAAAACCATAAAAACCCTAGAAGAAAACCTAGGCATTACCATTGAGGACATAGGCATGGACAAGAACTTCATGTCTAAAACACCAAAAGCAATGGCAACGAAAACCAAAATTGACAAATGGGATCTAATTAAACTAAAGAGCTTCTGCACAGCAAAAGAAACTACCATCAGAGTGAACAGGCAACCTACAAAATGGGATAAAATTTTTGCAACCTACTCATCTGACAAAGGGCTAATGTCCAGAATCTACAATGAACTCCAACAAATTTACAAGAAAAAAACAAACAACCCTATGAAAAAGTGGGCGAAGGACATGAACAGACACTTCTCAAAAGAACACATTTATGCAGCCAAAAAACACATGAAAAAATGCTCACCATCACTGGCCATCAGAGAAATGCAAATCAAAACCACAATGAGATACCATCTCACACCAGTTAGAATGGCAATCATTAAAAAGTCAGGAAACAACAGGTGTTGGAGAGGATGTGGAGAAATAGGAACACTTTTACACTGTTGGTGGGATTGTAAACTAGTTCAACCCTTGTGGAAGTCACTGTGGTGATTCCTCAGGGATCTAGAACTAGAAATTCCATTTGACCCAGCCATCCCATTACTGGGTATATACCCAAAGGACTATAAATCATGCTGCTATAAAGACACATGCACACGTATGTTTATTGTGGCATTATTCACAACAGCAAAGACTTGGAACCAACCCAAATGTCCAACAATGATAGACTGGATTAAGAAAATGTGGCACATATACACCATGGAATACTATGCAGCCATAAAAAATAATGAGTTCATGTCCTTTGTTAGGACATGGATGAAATTGGAAATCATCATTCTCAGTAAACTATCGCAAGAACAAAAAACCAAACACCGCATATTCTCACTCATAGGTGGGAATTGAACAATGAGAACACATGGACACAGGAAGGGGAACATCACACTCTGGGGACTGCTGTGGGGTGGGGGGAGGGGGGAGGGATAGCATTGGGAGATATACCTAATGCTAGATGACGAGTTAGTGGGTGCAGCGCACCAGCATGGCACATGTATACATATGTAACTAACCTGCACATTGTGCACATGTACCCTAAAACATAAAGTATAATAATAATAAATAAATAAATAAATAAAAAGAAAAAAAAAAAAGAAAACCTTCTCAAACAAGTTCAACTTTCTAGATGTCATTAATAGCACTCATGATTTATTGGAGTAGGTCAAAATATTAACATTAACAGGAGGTTGAAAGAAGTTGATTTCAACCTTCATGGATAAAACTGAAGGCTTCAAAATTTCAATGGAGGAAGTAACTGTGGATATGGTGGACATAGCAAGGACACTAGAATTAGAAGCGAAGCCTGAAGATGTGATTTGTTTGATGTAATCTTTAATAAAGTGTTAATGAATGCGGAGTTGTGTTTTATAGATGAGAAAATAAACTGATTATTTGAGATGGAATCAACTTCTAGGAAGATGCTGTGAACCCTATTGAAATGACGACAACGGATTCAGAATATTACATTAACTTAGTTGAAAAGCAGTAGTGGGCTTTGAGAGAATTAACTCTAATTTTGAAAGAACTTCTACTGTGAGCAAAATATTTGTGCAAGGAAGAGTCAGTGAATGTGGCAAACTTCAATCTTGTATTATTTTAAGAAATTGCCATAGCCACCCCAACCTTTGGTCACCACCGGCCTGATCAATCAGCAGCCATCAATATTAGGCTAAGACCCTCCACCAGCAAAAAGATTATGGCTTGCTAAAGGCTCATTAGCATATTTTAGCAATAAAGCATTTTAAATTAAGCATATACCTTTTTAATACAAGGCTATTTCACACTTAGTAGACTACAATAGAGTTTAAACATAACTTTCATGTGTACTGGGAAATCAAAAAGTTTAAATGACTCCATTATGATATCACTTCATTGAGGTGCTCTGAAACAAATCTGCAATATCTCTGAGTTATGCCTGTACTTAGTATTTGTGAGTTGTGTATTGTGAACATTTTAATAGGCTCCTGACAATGGTTCTCTGTAAAATTGATTTTTTCCTTGTGGAATGTACATTATTATTTCATAACCACCAATCAATGTGTGATAAATTATAAAATTGGGATGAAGTAGATTTCAGTTAGAAGGTTGTTAGAGTTTAAGTATCTAAATAGTATTATTTTGCTAATTTGGCAATACAACGTGTTCTTTAGGTGGCTCAGACTGAGATAAGGATAACACAAACCTGAAGTGCTACGTAAAAACACATATGACCTGTACTTAGACTATTGTTTCTAGGGGTCATGAGACAACATGAACATGACAACTCCTGACCATTGTCCTACTCCCCACCGACCACCAAGAGATAGGATGACTCACTTCAAGAAATGAGAAACAGAGCTTAGAGAGTAAAGTGCATATATGTCAAAGAGATATTTAACTTTGAAAAAGAACTCACTGCCTGCACTGTGGCTGTCTTGTGCAGTTTTGTGCTGATAGCATACATTATTTGTTATATTTGACTGCAACAAAGATTTCCACTCCATTTGTATTATTACATCATTTTGCAGATTGGTGGCTATAGGTTTAACTTTTTTGTTATGAACAATATAATTTTATGTATAATAGAGTGGCCTAGGTTTTGGTATCTCCATCTAGAAATATGGGGAAAAGAACTGTACACTTATATGAAGGCTTAAGTCATGTCATGGAGGGAGTGAATAGAAATATCATTGACAAATAGATAAAGTATTATCTATTAATGTTGCTAGTTTTCCATATATTTAGATCTATATCATAATATCTAGAATGAGTTAGATTTATCCAGTGTTTCCATAAAAATAAGGTTGCAGTAGGGGACATATATACAGATATCTTGATGCCAAAATAGATAACTGTAATATCAGACAAGGCAACAGAGATTTGCTCTAGAAAATTCCATCTTAGGCATTAGTAGAAATTCAGAAGTTTCCGTATATGGATTTTCCTGATGAGAGGAAACCTATTCTACCAAAGACGTTTTTTGTGTGCTCATTTATTTTGCATGGCTCATCAGTAAAAATACTACTTATAATCTACTTTATTTTATTTTTATCATAAAGTAAGTAAACCATCAGATTTTTAAATTGAGAGCATAAGGAACTTTTCAGCCTGTAAAGTTGCATATCAAAATATGCAACTAATATTCAACTTCAAAGAGATAAATCAGTTTTCAACTGAGTTTGGAAAGAGAAAAGGATATTTTTCTCACGTTTTCTGTTTATTGTATTAAACATCACTTATGCAATAAAACAAAACCTAAAGGAATAAAATATAATGTTAAAAAGTTAACACTGTCATTATTATTTATTTTTGAGACAGGGTCTCACTCTGTCACAGAGGTTGCAGTGCAGTGGTATGATCTCAGCTCATTGCAGCCTCAACCCCCTAGGTTCAAGTGATCCTTCCACCTTAGCCTCCTGAGTAGCTGAGACTACAGACACGTGCCACCATGACTGGCTAATTTTGGAATTTTTGTAAAGATGGGTTTTCACCATGTTATCCAGGCTGGTTTTGAACTCCTGAGGTCAAGGAACCCACCCTCATTGTCATCCCTAAGTACTGGTATTACAGGTGTGAGCCACTGCTCCCAGCTGTCATTATTCTTAAAAACAAGATTATATACAAAGAATGACCTACCTATGGGAACTATAAAAAATAAAAAAAAACCTCAAAGGATCAATATATAAATAATTTTGTAGCTTCATTGTAAATTATATACATATGGTGTGTGTGTGTGTGTATATATATATATAGAGAGAGAGAGAGAGAGAGAGAGAAATTTCCATTTTATTTTCAAATCTCAGCAAAGCTTTGATTGTGTCCTCTAAGTCATTCAGGTTGTAAAAAGAACAGCCAACATTTCAGATGTTTTTAAAGAGTGGCCCACATATTTTAAATGAGTAGATGTAAGTCACTGTTATTGATGTTTAACATTGATATTGTTAAACATTCTATAGGCCTAGGAATATATCTAGTAAAAGCTATGCAAAAACAATAATCTAATTCTACAAAACATTGCTGAGTAAAGTTAAGGAAGACCTAGGTACATGGAAAAGCATTTGTAGTTCATGGATTGGAAGAACTTAAAATATTAAGAGATAAATTCTATCTGAAATATTCAATTCAATCTAAAGTACTAAGACATCAGTTCCGACAAAATTTGTTTAGAAATCCAAAGTGAGTCCAAGCAACCACAGTAGTTTTCTGGAGAATTTATTTTTAAATGTTGACTCTAAAAATTATTGAAAATGCAGAGTGCCTAGAGTCAAGAAAAGCTTGAGAAGAGCAAAATTTTAAGATTTAGACTATCAAAGATATAGCCTAAAACTAGCAATTAAGAAAATATTCAGTGTTGTCATCAATATTATTAAAATAGCCGTACTGCCTGACGCAACTTATTGATTCAATGTTATTTCATTAAACTACAAATGAATTTCTTTACAGAACTAGGAAAATAATTTAAATATTAATATGGAACCAGAAGAGAGCCTGAATAGCCAAGGCAATCCCAAGTAAAAAGAACAAAGCTGGAGGCATCATACCACCTGACTTCAAACTATACTGTAGAGCTACAGTAACCAAAACACCATGGTACTGGCACAAAAACAGACACATGAAACAATGTAATAGTAAAAGAAAGGAAAGGAAAATTTCAGCCTGTATGCTTGATAAACACTGAGGCAAAAATACCCAACAAAATACCGGCAAACCAAACCCAGGAGCACATCAAAAAGCTAATCCACCATGATCAGGTAGGCTTTATCCCTAGGATGCAAGTCAATAAATGTGATTGCAAATCAATAAATGTGATTCATCACACAAATCATATGCAAATCAATAAATGTGATTCATCACACAAACAGAACTAAAGACAAAAACCACGTGATCATCTCGATAGATGCAGAAAAAGCTTTTAATACAATTTAATGTCCACGTTAAAAATTCTCAGCAAACTAGATATTGAAGGAACTTAACTCAAAATAATAAAAGCCATCTATTACATACCCACAGCCTACATCATAATGAATGCGCAAAAGCTGAAAGAATTCCTCTTGAAAACCAGCACAAGACAAAGATGCTTTCTCTCACTACTCCTTTTCAACATCTATGGGAAGGCCTGACCAAAGCAATCAGGCGGGAAAAATACAACACATCCAAATACAGAGAGAGAAAATAAAACTATCTCTGTTTACAGAGGATATGATTCCATGTCTAGAAGACCCCATAGTCTCTGCTCAAAAGCTGTTTGAGCTGATAAGCAACTTCAGCAAAGTGGCAGGATACAAAATCAATGTAAAATATCACTAGCAGTCCTATACACCAGCAATAGCCAAGCCAGGAGCCAAATGAGGAACGCAATCCCTTCACAATTGTTGCAAAAAGAATAAAATACCTAGAAATACAACTTACCAGGGAGGTGAAATAATCTCTACAGTGAGAATTACCAAACAGTGCTCAAAGAAATCAGAGAAGACACAAATGAACGGAAAAACATTCCTTGCTCATGGATGGGAAGAATCAATATAGTTAAAATGGCCATAATGTCGAGTGATTTACAGGTTCAATGCTATACCTATCAAGCTAGCAATGACATTCTTCAAAAAACTAGAAAAAAAGCTATTTTAAAATTCTTATGGAACCAAAAAAGAGCCCAAATAGCCCAGGCGATACTAAGCAAAAAGAACAAAGTTGGAGGCATCACACTACTTGACTTCAAAGCATGCCTCAGGGCTACAGTAAACAAAACAACATGACACAAAATCAGACACATAGACCAGTGGAACAGAATACAGAGCTCAGAAATTAGGCTGAGCCTTATTTGTTCTTCAATAAATTTGACAAAAACAAGCAATGGGGAAAGGACTCCCTGTTCAATAAGTGGTGCTGGGATAACTAGCTAGACATATGCCGAAAATTGAAACTGGATGCCTCCCTTACACCATATGCAAAAATCAACTCAGGATGGATTAAAGACTTAAATGTAAAACCCAAAACTATCAAAACCCTGGAAGACAACCTAGGCAATACCATTGTGAACAGAGGAACTGGCAAAGACTTCATGACGAAAATGCCAAAAGCAATTGCAACAAAATCAAAAATTGATATATGGGATTTAATTAAAGACCTTCAATTAAAAGAAACTATTAACAGATCACACAGACGACCTACAGAATGGGTGAAAATTTTTGTAAATGATGCCTCTTATAAAGATCTAATAGCCAGCATCTATAAGGAACCTAAACAAATTTACAAAAAAACCCACAAACAACCCCATTAAAAAGTGGGCAAAAACTTGAGCAGACACTTTTCAAAAGATATACATGTGGCCAACAATTATATGAAAGAAAAGCTCAATATCACTAAACATTAGAGAAATTCAAATCATAACCACAATGAGATACCGTCTCACACCAGTCAAAACGGGTATCATTAAAAAGTCAAAAAAAATCAGGTGCTGGCGAGTTTGCAGAGAAAAATGAATGCTTATATACCACTGGTGAGAATGTAAATTAGTTCAAATTGTGGAAAATAGTGTGGCAATTACTCAAAGGCAAAAATCAAAATTACTATTCAACCCAGCAATTCCATTAAGGGGTGTATACCCCCCAAAATGTAAATCATTCTGTCTTAAAGACATACAAATGTATATTTTCATTGTAGTTATTCACAATTGCCAAGATATAGATTCAACATAAGTGTCTATCAGTGATTTACTGGATAAAGAAAATGTAGTACATACACACCATGAAGTATTATGCAGCCATACAAAGAATAAAATTATGTCATTTGCAGGAACATGGATGGAGCTGGAGGCCATTATCCTTAGCAAACTAATGCAGGAACAGAAAAACATGTACTGCATGTTCTCACTTAAAAGTGGGAGGTAAGTAATGAGAACACATGGAAACTTATAAGAAAACAACAGATACCAGGACCTACAAGAAAGTGGAGAATGGGAGGAGGAAAAATATCAGGAAAAATAACTAATGGGTATTTGGCTTAATATTATTGGTGAGGAAACGATCTATAAAACAAACACCCATGACATGATTTCACCTGTATAACAAACCTACACATGTACCCCTGAAATGAAAATAAAAGTTAAATACAAACGTAAAAATTTAAAAAAGTATTGTCTCAGTGATAAATGAAACAGAATTGAGGCTCCAGAATCCATTAAAAAAAGTCTCACTGTATTTAATTTGAATAAGATAATTATACCAAAGAGGAAACTAACCCAGGTAACTATATAACGGCGCTATTACCATATATATTTATGTATATCCTTATGAAATACAAATGAAATTTTAAAAGAGGCACAGTGTCATAATTTACTCGCAAAATGAATCTGAATTCAGAGAGATAATCAGATAGATACCAACAGATAGATAGATATAGATAGCTAAATAGATATTAGATAGATAAATAGATTGATAGAGATGAAGAGATAAATAGAGGTGGAAAAACATATATGGCAAAATGTGAACAATTTGTGAATCTGGGTGAAGCATGTGAAATAGTTTCAGATTTTCTGTAAGTTTAAGTTAAACTTACAGAAAATTTAAAAAAAAGTGCAGATGTAAGTTTTGAAAAATAAATATATGTGAAGGTGAAATAGCCACACACTACAAAAATATATTTCCAACATAAATATCTGGAATAACAGGCATATCAAGAATTGTATTGCATATAGAATTATTTAAATATTATATAATTATAAGATTATATTTCATGATTTCTTTTCTTCCTATTATCTTTATTTTCTAAAACAAAGTTAGATATAGCATATTTTATAATAGAGAACCTTTAAATTCATTTTAAAAAGAGAGTGCATGTCAAGCATTTGGAAAATTTATCAAAGCTACTTTCAAAATAGTATTGCCTTTGAATGCACATTGGATATTTTCATAAATCATGAAGTGACAAATGAGGACAGGACTACATAATATTTCAAAGGCATGGAAAACAAAGCTATTTAAAATATTACTTAAAACTTTGACAGTGTTAGCAAATATGCTGAATGATAAAATTGCTTCAGTAATTAACATCAGTGAGGAAAGCTTTCATAAAATAGGAGAAAAATTAATCCACTCAGAGAAAAAGAACATTTATCCATAATAATATTTTCTCAAATTTCTACCACTGAAGTGACAGTGAGAGAGATAGAGAATTTAAATATATTTGTAGTTAATATGTTTTATCCTTAGAAAATCTATATAAATCAATAAAGAAAATGTGAGATTAATAAGGAAGTTCAGAGAAAGGCTAATCACATAAATATAATAAAACCATAGGTAACTTTTATACTATAATTGAGTTAAATCATCTGAGTTAAATTTATTCCAGCCAATAACAATATGAAAATAAAAAGAACCTTTGTGATTCTGCAAAGTTATATAGAACACTTTAAGGAAGGCTGCAAATTACTCTCCTAGATATTAATGACTTTATTAATGGAAAGACATGTTATATTATCTGAGAGAAAAACATCTAATATTAAAAATAAAATTATTCATGAATCAATGTATAGGTTAAGCTGTATTAATAAAAATTTAAGCTGTTATTCAAAAATCTATTTGATGATTCTATGTATTATCTGTAGACTCACAGGCACAAGTCACTAAAAATCCATGTGAAAATTATTTCCTTGTTTCTGACTTCAGAAAGTGTACTAACAAAAATAGCTAAAATATATATTTTTAAAAAAAGAAAAAGAAAACAAGCTGAAGTAAGGCTAACAATTAGAAATAAAGTGTGTAACTATGAAGAACTATTGTCTTATTCAAATGGCAAAGTGAGATTTTGTGAAATATGTCCCGTTCATTCATCCCGCCACATAAAAATGTAGTATTTAAGAAAAACATTTTACAAATTTAAATAGAATAACTAAGCTACAATGAAGATATTGTGGCTACCCATAGGACTAGATGAATCACTGCCCCAAATTTGATTAGGTTATTGAGACTGATGATTCTCATACATGTGCATGCAGAAAAACACACACAAATACACAGGTGTGAAAGGTATATTATCCACATAAGAGGCTTTCTGGGGGAGAGCAAGGTGGATGTCAAGCAGGTAAATGAAGGGATTGAAACAAAAAAGTGCAGGATTCAAGATAGCTGACTAGAGACAGTCAGGAGGAACATCTGCCACTGAAAGACTAGGGCATTGGGAAGACTGGCATACTCTGAGCAGATCTTCAGATGGAAAGCATTGAGAGTGGATGGAAGAAGGACACAGATGCTGGGCTGAATGGGGAGGAAGCTGGGAACCTTGCACAGGGCTACCTTACACTAGGACTCACTCCTATCTCCCAAAAACTATTGGGGAAAGGGTGAGTTGAACAGATGAGGAGTGACCCACTCTCATCAGAAAGCTCTGAAATCCTGGCAGTAGGAGACCCCAAAATCCCCAAGACACTTAAGCTGGCAGGGAAAGCTGCCTTGAGAGCTGCTTTTCACAGGGGGAGAAACTCCAGCCTGAGAAGAACCCAGAGGGTTTGTTATGTGCACATCTGCTCTAGAGCATGGCCAGGGATGCTCATTATCCCAGGTTCACCATGCTCTCCTAAGAGATTTTAGCCCAGGGAAGACTTTCAGACCTGGAAAGAGCAGGGTGGTTTTGCTTGAGAGATGGGGCCAGTCTGATCTGATCACCCACCAGCTGCTGGCCTCCTCTGGTGCCCCAGCCTGGCCATGCCTACTTGCACTGTAGCCTCACATACCCAACTGGGGCACTTTCTGGGGACCTTCATCATAGTTCCTTCTCCAGCAGACCAGCAGAGCACCACCTGCTAACAAGCATCAGTCCATCCGCACCCTCCCCTTACTTCAGTCTCACTTGCACCACTTTGCTGGAAGGCAATCACCCTTGTTCATCCTCCCAACACTTTACCAGGGCAAATGCATGCACAGATGCCAGCAACCCCACCTTCACCCTTATGCAGTCAGTGCCTCCAGTGTGAATGCATGTATGCAGCTGGCAACCCAGCCCCGTGTGTGCCAACACTGCTGCCTCTGCAAAGGCATGCATGGAATCTGGCAGCCCCACACCCACCAGCACTCTGTTTCCCACCTCCACCAGCAGCAGTGTGATCACCTGAAGAAATGCTGTAGCTCTGCTCCCACTGGTATCCTGCCCCAGCTGATGTGTGCACCCTCTTGCACTGCCACTGCTGCAAGCATGCATGAACAAGCACAGATTCCACTGCCACTGCCCCAATAAGGGCTTTGGCCTGTCCCACCCACTGGACTGCTGTGGCCAGTAGACCAGGAACACCGCAGCCCCTCCAGTGCAACAGATTCCTAACCTCAAGTGGCCAGAGAACAAGACCAGAAAGGCCTGATACCAGCCCTTCAGTGTTAAAGCACACAGCCGAGGAGTGCTAAGCTGAGCCTTGACCCTATAAAATTTTTCAGAAACAAAGCCAGTCATCTGAACCCACCTTATACCACAATCAAACCTCCAATGGCATCAAAGAAGATAAAGGCAAAACAATCCATCTGAAGAACAGCAACTTCAAAGATTGAAGGAACATAAGCCCATACAGATGAGGAAGAATCAGCACAATAACTCTGGCAACTCAAAAAGTCAGAGTGTCTTCTTACCTCCAAATGATCGTGCTAGTTCCCAAGCAATGATTCTGAGCCAGGCTGAGGTGATTAAAATGACAGAAATATAGTTCAGGGTACTGATAGGAATGAAGATCATTGAGATTCTTTGGAGAAATTAAGCTCCCAATTGAAGGATACTAAGCAATATAATAAAAGAATACAAGAGATGAAAGATGAAATGGTCATTTTAAGAAAGAACCAAACTTATATGATAGAGCTGACAAACTCACTTTAAGAATCTCAGAACACAATCAAAAGTATTAATAGCAAAATTGACCAAGCCGAGGAAAGAATCTCAAAGGTTGAAGATTGGTTCTCTGAAATAACTCAGTTAGATAAAAATAAAGTAAAAAGACTTAAAAAGAAAGAACAAAACCTCTGAGAAATATGGAATTTTTAAAGAGGCCAAATCTATGTCTCACTGACGTCCCTGAAAAAGAGTGAGAGAAAGCAAGCAACTCACAAAACATATTTCAGTGTATTTTCCATGAAAATTTTCCTAATATCACTAGAGAGGTCAACATTCAAATTTAGAAAATGTAGAGAACCCCTGCAAGATACCACAGTAGATGACCAACATCCAGACACACAGTCATCAGATTATCCATTGTTAAAATGAAAGAAAAATGTTAAAGGCAACTAGAAAACAGGAGCATGTCATTTACAAAGGGAACTCCATTAGACTAAGAGTAGAGATTAGGAGCTGATATTCAGCATTCTTAAAAAAAAAAAAAAAAAAGAAATTTCAGCCAACAATTTTATATCCGGCCAAACTAAGCTTCATAAGTGAAGGAGAAATAAAATCCCTTTCAGATAAGCAAATGCTAAGGGAGTTAGTTACCACCAGACCTGCCATACAAGAGGTCCTGAAAGGAATGCTAAATATAGAAAGGAATGGTCATCACCTGCCACCATAAAAACACACTTAAGAACAAAGACCATTGACACGATAATCCAACCACACAATCAAGTTTGCATAATAACCAGCTAACAACATGATGACAGGATCAAATCCACACATACCAGTATTAACCTTGAACATAAATGAGCTGAATGCCCCAATTTAAAGATGCAGAATAGCAAGTTGAATAAAGAAGCAAGAATCATTGGTATACTATCTTCAAGAGACCTATCTTACATGCAAAGACATAGTAAGCTCAAAGTAAAGGGATGGAGAAAAGTCTACCAAGTAATTGTAACATGGGAAAAAAAAAAGCAGGAGGGGTTGTTTCTCTAATTTCAGACAAAACAGACTTTAAACCAACAAAGATCAAAAAACACAAAGAGGGACATTACATAATGTTAGAGGGTTCGGTTCAACAGGAAGACCAAACTATCTTAAACACATATATGCTCCCAACACAGGAGCATTCAAATTCATAAAGCTAGTTCCTAGAGACCTATGATATAAAGAGACTTAGATAACAACACAATAATAGTGGGAGATTTCAAACTCCACTGTCAGTTTTAGACAGATTATGGAGTCAGAAATCTAACAATAATATTCGGGACTTGAACTCAACATTTGACCAAATGGGCCTAATAGATGTCTACAGACCCCTCAACCCCCAAAACAACAAAATATGCATTCTCCTCAGATACACATGGCACAGACTCTAAAATCAACCACAAAATCAGCCATAAAACAATCCTTAGCAAATTAAAAAAAAAAAATCATATGAATCACAAAGGCCACAGTGCAATGAAAATAAATACTAAGAAAATCACTCAAAACCATATAATTACATGGAAATTAAACAACTTGCTCCTAAACAACTTTTGGGTAAGCAAGGAAATTAACACAGAAATCAAGAAATTCCTTGAAAAGAATGAGAACAAAGATACAACATACCAGAATCTCTGGGACATAGCTAAAGCACTGTTACCAGGAAAATTTATAGCACTAAACACCCACATCAAAAAGTTAGAACCTCAAATTAACAACAGAACATCACACCTAGAGGAACTAGAGAAAAAAGAGCAAACCAACCCCAAAGCTAAAGACAAGAAATACCCAAAATCAAATCTGAACTAAAGGAAGTTGAGATGTGAAAAACCATACAAAACATTAATGAGTTCAAGAGTTGCTTATTTGAAAGAATAAATAAAGATTGATAGAGTACTAGTTAGACTAAAAAGAAAAAAAAGAGGGAATAGCCAAATAAACATGATCAGAAATAACAAAGGAGATATTTTCACTGACTCCACAAAAGTACAAAAACCCTCAGAGACTATTATGAACACTTTTATGCAAACAAGTTAGAAAACTTAGAAGAAATGGATAAATTTCTGGAAACATAAAACCTCCCAAGGTTGGAACAGGAAGAAACAAATCCCTGAACAGACAAATAATGAGTTACGGAATTCAATCAGTAATAATCCCCTACCAACTAGAAAAATCTCAGAACCAGATGGATTTACAGTGAAGTTCATCTAGATGTATAAAGGAGAGCTGGTACCATTTCTATTGAAACTATTTCAAAAAATTGAAGAAGGAGCTTTTTGTAACTTATTTTATGGGGCCAGCAGCATTGTAATACAAAATCTCTCAGAAATGCAACAACAAAGAAATTTAGGTCAATATCCTTCATAAGCAAAATGCAAAAATACTCACAAAATACTAGTATCTCAAATCTAGCAGCACATTGAAAAACTAAATCACCACGATCATGTAGGTTTTATCCCTGAGATTTCAGGTTGGTTCAGTATACACAAATCAGTAAATGTGATTCATCATATAAACAGAACAAAAACAAAACCCACATGATCATCTCAATAGATGCAGTAAAGGCTTTCAATAAAATTCACCATCACTTCATGTTAAGAACCCTCAAAAAACTAAATATTGAAAGAACCTAGTTCAAAATAATAAGAGCCATCTATTACATACCCACAGCCAACATCACACTGAACAGGCAAAACTGGAAGCATTCCCCTTGGAAACTGGAACAAGGACAGAATGCCCTCTACCACCTCTCCTATTCAAAATCTTTTTGAAAGTGCTGGCCAGAGGCATCAGGGAAGAAAAATAAATAAGAGACATCCATTGTATAGTCCCTTTTCACAATGTTATAAAGAACTACCTGAGATTGGGTAATATATAAACAAAAAAGTTTTACTTGGCTCACAGTTCTGCATGGCTGTGGAGGCCTCAGGAAACTTACAATCATGGCAGAAGGCAAAGGGGAATCAAGGCACATCTTACATGACAGTAGGAAAGGGGTGGGAGTGAGGTACCACACTTTAAAACCATCAGATCTCACTCACTATCATGAGAAAAGCAAGGAGGAAATTCGGCCCCATGATCCAATCACCTCCCATGAGGACATTCCTCTGACATATGCGGATTACAATTCGAGATGAGATTTGGGTGGGGACACAGAGCCAAACCATATAATCCATAGAGGAAGAGAGGAAGTCAAACTATCTCTGTTTGCAAACAATATGACTTTATACCAAGAAAATTTTATAGCCTCTGATGAAAAGCTCCTTGATTTTATAAACAACTTGAGCAAACTTTCAGAATATAAAATATAAAATTGGTAGCATTTCTATACACCAACAACATCCAAGCTGAGAGCCAAATCAAGTACGTAATCCCATTCACAGTAGCCACAAAGGATAAAATGCCTAGAAATACAACTAACCAGGTATGAGAAAGATCTCTATGACGAGAATCACAAAACACTGCTCAAAGAAATCAGAGATGATCAAACAAATGAAAAAATATTTCATGCTCATGGATAGAAAGAACTGATATTGTTAAAATGGGCATACTGTCCAAAGCAATTTACGGATTCAGTGCTATTCCTATGAGACTACCAATAATATTTTTCTCAGAATTAGAAAAACTCATTTTAAAATTCAAATGAAACAGAAAAAGAGACTGAATAGCCTAGGCAACCCTAAGTTAAAATGACAAACTTGGAGGCATCACATTACCCGACTTCATACTATACTACCAGGCTACAGTAACCAAAACTTCATGTACCAGTACAAAAACAGACACATAGACCAATGGAATGAAATAGAGAGTTCAGAAATAAAGCCACACACCTACAACTATCTGATCTTTGACAAAGTTGTTTTTGATTAGAAAAAATAACTCCCTATTCAATAAATGGTGCTGGGATAACTAGCTAGCGATATGCACAAGATTGAAACTGGACTTTTTCTTACATCATATTCAAAAACCAAGTCATGATGGATTAAATACTTAAATGTAAAACCTGAAATTATAAAATCCTAGAGGATAACCTAGGAAATGACATTCTGGACATAATCTGGCAAATAATTGTGATGAAGATGCAAAAAGCAATTGCAATATAAACAAAAATGGACAAATAAGACCTAATTAAACTAAAGCATTTCTGCAGAGAAACTATCAACAGAGCAAATAGATAACCTATAGAATTGGAGAAAATATTTGCAAATTATGCATCTGACAAAGGCCTAATAGCCAACACCTACAGGAAACTTAAACAAATTAACAAGTGAAAAACAAACAACCCCATTAAAGAGTGGCCAAATGACATGAACAGACACTTTTCGAAAGACGACATACACATGGCCAACAAGCATCTGAAAAAATGCTTAACATCACTAATCATTACAGAAATGAAAGTCAAAACCACAATGAGATACCCTCTAACACCAGTCAGAATGGCTATTATTAAAAAGTCAATAAATAACAGATGCTGACACGGTTGTGGAGAAAAGGGAATGATTATATACTTTGATGGGAATGTAAGTTAGTTCAGCCATTGTGAAATATAGTGTGGCAGTTTCTCAGATAACTTAAAACAGAATTACCATTTCACCCAGCAATTCCATACTGGGCATATACCCAAAGAATATAAATCATTCTCCTATAAAGACACATGTACATGTATACACGTATATTCATTGTGTCACTATTCACAATAGCAGAGACATGGAAACAAAATGTTTTATATCTACATATAAATATATATATATTTTATATATATATGTTTTATATATGTATATTTTATATATATATGTTTTATATATATAAATATAAATGTATTTATATTTACATATATAATGCTATTCCTATGAGACTACCAATAATATTATAATTATATATATAATTATAAATATATATAAAATAATATATAATTATATACATAGCCAGCCTGCCACTGATGGACATTTAGGTACACACACACACACACACACACACACACAATGGAATAGTATTCAGTCATAAAAAAGAACAAGATCATGTTCTTTGAGGCAGCAACATAGATGGAGCCAGAGCTCATTACCTGAAGCAAACTAACACAAGAACAGGAAACCAAATACCACTTGTTCCCACTTAAAAGTGGGAGCTGAACGTTGAGTACATATGGACACAAAGACGGGAACAAAACACACTAGAGCACTAGAGCCTAGCTGAGTCTGGAGGGTGGCATTAGAGTGGTAATAGAAAAACTACTTATCAGGTACTATGCTTATTACCTGTGTGATGAAATAACCTGTACACCAAGCCCCTATGATATGCAATTTACCTATATAAAAAACATGCACCTGTACCCCTGAACCTAATATAAAAGTTAACAAAATAAATAAAAGGATTGAGAGAGCAGATAAAAGAAAAGAGCTTGAGATTTTAATTATGGTTTGGGGGTAGGGCTAGGGTGATGTCCTCCTGCTCAGGAATGTTTAAATTTCTGCTGGCACCAAATGAGGGGTCAACAGAGGCTTTCTTATTATCTTGTCTAGATGAGGCACAGAAGGGAAAGCAAAAGAGGTAAGGCGAGGTGGAAAGCTGTCAAATGTCAGAAACTGAACCCAGATAGTTTATTACAGATATACATCATGATAGTCTAGAAAAGGTTGTCCAGAAAACCTGTGAGCTTAACATAGGTCAGCAAAGGTCTGGGCCTGGGAGTGAGCACAGGCAGGATTTCAACCTCTGCAGCATACTAGCATAGGAGAGCAATTCATGTGATTTGAAAGTCTGAGCTGGCAACAAGACTTGAGACAGGAGGCTGTAGGAAGGATCCTCTGTGAAGAAAGATACTAATAAAACTAAAGTGACCACTTCCTGGGGCTTGTATTGAGAGAGACATCTACAATAAAGGCCTGGGCCAACCTAGTTTTAGCTTCGGGACTGGCTCTGATATCTATTAGCAAACCACAAACCACATGCTACCAATATATGACTTGATTCCGAACTGGAATCACCTAGTGACTGGGTGGAGTATATGCTTACAATAGTGTCTTTTATTAGAGAAAAAAAAGTTTCTCTGAAGAATATTTCAAACTTACAATTTGAAAAATAACTTCGTTACAGATAGCCAATGAGTCTAACAAATTAGGAAGAAAAAACATCTCTAGTTCCTTGGATTTTGAATCTGAAATGGACTTATTAATGTTTAAGATTATTAAATATTAATACATACAAAATATACAAAATACTACAAAGGTATAAACCAAAATAATTATAATGCAAAGGTATATAAAAGAGTCAATTAAAAATGTAGGAGATATGTATATATACACATATATATATATACTCACACAAATATATATATTACTCTATATGTACAAACATGACATAAAGCCATAAAATTATTAATATATAAAATAGACATATATAGCAGATGTGTAAAACGTATTCATTAATATATATCATAGTGAAATAGAGCCAATGAAAACAATGTCAATAAGAGAGTGAGAGAATGGATAAATACTATATAAAATTTTAAATAATGCAAGAATAAATAAACACTAAAATTAAAGAAGGCGATTGAAATGTTCCAGTATAAGCCTATTGAGAATTCCAGAAATAGGAATTAGGAAAACATCATATAGGTAAATTTCAAAGTATTTGATCATGGCAATTTGAAAGTATTATAAAATGACAAGTATCTTTACACAGAAAAAGACAAATATTTAAAAAGATAGTTAAGAAAACATACATAGTGAAAAAGAGATGTAGATGATTTAATCATTTACTTATTACACAATATGTAACCAGAAATTTTAGGAAAATCAATGACAGATTTGGGGTCATGATATAACTTAATTCCATCAGCTTTCATACCACCAACCAGGTGGAATCCAAAGCAAGTTTTAACAATTCTTCGCATCCTTTTTTTATATTTAGTTTCCAGTGTTTCAACTTGGCTAACATAGATCTGTGTTTCCTATTAGGTAAGATTTGTCTAAAAGACAAGTTTATATGTCATTAAGAATGCAGAATTGGCTGTTATAAGTCTCTCAGCTTATCATTTTATATGCAATATGAGACACATGCAGAAGTAGAATCCAATTTTAGTCTTATCATGTACTTCATGACACTCCAGGGAAATCCAGAGATGCTACCAGTTTCCAGCTTGTTGAAATCTCCCCTTCTACATCTAATTTTTTCTCAGCTGCCCAACTAGCTGACCATCAGCATTCCATGTCCACAGCCAGATAAATAGATGCCAGACTTCCAGAGTCTTTTCCACCAACTCACTATTGTGGCCCCCTGTTGACAGATGGATGTGCCTGCCTTCCTAGATTCGTTTGGCTGTTCCAATATGACCACCATGCCACTCTTTCAGGAGGGCTGGATAAAAATATTTTACTGCCCCTAATATTTCTACAACTGGTACTAAATAGCTTACTGTATATAACTATTTCCAGAAAGAGAAGAAAGAAAAGACTGGGACAGGAACAAACATTTTAACTGATGATGCGAAAGAATTTATCAAAATTAAATCAAGGGTTGAAAAGACAAGAGAAAAAAATCCCAGTGATCCTGTAATTTCTGAACAAAGTAGATAAAAATATGTACACTTTATTATATCATAGTGAAAACAAAAAGCAAACTCAAAGAAAATATTTACAATACTTTATATTACCAATGAAATAGAATAAAAGTGCTACATCAACGGAAGCAATGGAAGATGGGGCACAATGAAATCATAAACTCAATTTTCTAACAGAAAATAACTTTGGTCTGGAATTATATACCCAGAAAAAATATATATTTAAAATGAAGACATTAGATCATTTTCAAATGAGATAATATGGAGCATTTTCTACTGACAGAACCTCAATAAAGCATCATGAAAGATATAATTCAGGTTACAGATCTTTTCAGAAGAGTGAAAAAACAACAACAAAAAAAAGCCTTATCAGCGAAAGTAGTCACTGTATGTGTAAATCTAAAGAAGCATGATTTATAAAACAATAGTGATATTATGTCACTATGAAAAAGCAAACTAGAAATAAAATGTATACATTGCAAGGATGACCAAGTTGACATATACTATTTTTAATGGACATGTAAAAGTAATTATACATGAAATACCCTTTCTTCTGTAATAGTTTTTTTTTTTTTTTTTTTTTTTTTTTTTTTTTTTTTTTTTTTTTTTACTTAGAACAAGCCTTTTCAATTTCATTCATGTTTTCTGTATCAAGAGTTTGTTTGTTTTCGTTATCGAAGAGTTTTTCCATTTTAAGAGCACATCGGAATCTGTTTATCCATTCACTTGTTGATGGATTTCTCTTTCTGTTTGTGGTTATGAATGGCACTGCAATGAATATTATTATTCAACTCCTTCTTAGGAGTATTTTTTATGCTAGTAAAATTACTGTAAATAGAGTACATGTGTACTTATCTTCAAGAGAACTGACTGAGCAATTTCCAACTGTTGATCAGACAATGCACTCCATTCAGTAATGTTTAAGCACATTCTGGCCAACGTTTAGTAATAGTAATCTAAACATTTTAGAATTAAAGAATAAAATTAAACTGCAAAATATCACAGTATCTTGAAGGGGTATGTGATGATATCACACTGAAATTTTAATAAGTATTTACTTGATAACCAATGATGTTGAACATGTGTTTGCTTAGTCTACTGGCTTTTCATAGACCTTTTTAGAGAAGCATTGCTCAAGACTTTAGCCACTTTTATTCACAGAATATTGTTTTTACTTAAAGAAAAGAACCAACAGAAAAATTATCATTATCCTGCCTTAGGTATCTAATTCAAGTTTCCTCAAAAATAAATGGAGTGAATTTTTAATTTGAAAGAACAAAGTAGAGATTGTAGAGAGTATTTGGAGTAATCAAAAAATTCCTAGTAGATGTTAGAATTTTGAAGTCTTGTATCTGTCAACCATGAGATTGACAAATACCCATTACCATGGAATTTGCATCTATTACATAATGTTTGGTTCACCTTCTTCCTCCAAGTGCTTTGGGATGTTGAAGCCTAATTATTTTTTCTTCAGAATAGCATTGACCTTGTTGTTCACCATGGAAACTCTTCAGGTCATACTATTATGTGGCAAATAAAGCCTATATATACTTTAGACTGACACCGAAATTCCTACAAATGCTTGCCAACTAGCAATACTTTCTGTCTTTTGTGGACCAACTTATAATATGTTACACACCCCAAACTTCCCTCTGGACATGCTCCTTTCTGAATCACCACTTAAGTCCTCACCTACATGTGCAAATCCTTGCCTCTCTTCCAAGTCTCAGCTTGATACAACTTCATTCCTCCAGAGACGTCTTTGATCCCATTAATTAAAATAATTTCTTTTTTCTTGGAACTCCTTAGTCATTTAATTAAAAATATTATGAGTTCCTTGAATAAATGATTCATTCTCAATTCATTTTTACAGCCTAAAAGGAACCAAAGTGTTCTGCATATTTTAGACATTCAATATATCTGTTTAATAATAAAGTAGAAAAAATAAACTGCCAAATTCCATTAAATATAAATCAGTATTAATACTACAGTGTGGATTTTAAGTAATAACAAGAATAATTTGCTCAAATTGCAAATTAGAATACAGATCCATATATTGAAAAAAAATTCAAAGTATGTAAACTGTAATAGAATTTGGAAGCAGTTGCTGGCCGGGATGCTGTATCCTGGAAAAAGAAATAGAACTATGTTCTAGTCTCAGGTATATTCACATGGTAGGTAAATTATTTTGATATCTGAATTTAGATACGTTCTGGCTAGATTCATAAAGCATATTTTTGATCCTTACTTTATACTTTTCTTTTTCCAATTCGAATAATAGAGCATCTAGTAAGAAAGTGTAGTTGCCCTGACAGCAAGCTTAAATGTTAGATATAATTTATAGCAATTCACATTTTAAAACCATGTTTTACATTTTTTGCACTACATAATTAAAATATATTATAACATACAATAAATTGTATATTCATAATTATATTTAATAAGGCATTTCATTTAAAACATTGGTTTGATTAAAGCATTCGATTACTCAATTGATAAGTTGATTATATCAATTTTTTCTAAGATTAAAATGCAGTTTACAGAACATACACGAACATAAATATATACCTCTTTTTGGAAGAAATTCAAACTGATTGACGTTTTATTTAATTTTCATTTTTTCAATTGACCAATACTATTTATCATCTCTTTTTTTTGCTCTAAGAACATTTAATATTCTCCTTCTAGCTGTTTGAATCTATATATTATTGTTAGTAATAGTAATTCTACAGTGGTAGAGAACACTAGAACTTATCCCTCCTTTGTAGCTGTGGTTTTATATCCTTTAATGAATCCCTTTCTATCTCTCCATTTCACTTGACATATATTTTAACAACACATTGGTGGCTGGGTGTGGTGGCACATGCCTATGAAATCAGGGACTCGGAGGCTGAGGTGGGAAGATCGCTTGAGCCCTGGAATTGAATGCTACAGTGAGCTATCATCTTGTGACTTAATTTGTAATCCAGCCTGGGTAACAGAATGAGAACTCATCTTAAGAAAAAAAAAAAAGTGGGAAGGATCATTATTGATAAATGATTATATTTTATATATTCTAGAATTAAGATTAAAAATATCCAAAGTGGCTCATAATTCCAAAATAATATAAATTTAAGGTGCTATTTGATACATTTTAAAAAAATATAAAATTTGATTCATTTTAAAACAAACTCTGAGTTTGAAAATTTAAAAAATGTAGGTCTACATTCTTGTAACTTAGCTGAACATGAAAAATTTATTTCTATTGCCTAAGATTAAATTATCCTGTTTCTTTTATAAAATGCCTTGAGGAATGACATAGGTAAATTAAGTAAGTCTTGTATTTTTAGAGTTTTAGAGTAAACATTACATTTCATTTTGAACTTCTAGGGTTTAAGCAAGGACAAGCAGTTTGTATAAAATTTTGGTGGGTCTGATATGTTTATGCAGTGTTTGGTTTCATACTACAGTGAGATAAAATACTTCATTAAAAATGACATTTATCTTTCTAATCTTGTTTACAGTACCAGTAATTTGTTAAATAAAACTGTGTTCCATGATTCATTGTAATAAAAGTGTACCTCATTTTATGCAATATTTTTCTTCTTCTCCATGAATTAACATAAAACCACATTGTATCAAATGACAGATGTTTTTAGATCTTGAAGCAAATTATATTAGAAGGCCTGAATAATGTTTACGAAGATTTTGATTTGCCTATAAATCTCTTCTAAATATTTGAAAGTCTTAAAACAATACAAGCATTGGAAAAAATGAGAGAACATAAAATAAATAACAATTTTAGTAATGTACAAAATCTATCAAACTGACCTACCATAAGGCTGCTTCATCATACTGCTGTATGAAGTGCTTTATATTTATTAAATCATTAAATCCTCAAAATTATATTTAGGAAATGAGATAAATAATATCCTCATTTTAAATACAGGCAAAAAATGTGTTTTTTATGTTTATATTTAGTATTCTATTAAATATATGTGATATTAATGGACAATAAGCCAATTACTAATTATAACAGTGATAGATCTGGGCTTTAAATGCACTCTCACTCCAAACCTTGCTATGTTCATCACTATCATGCACTTTGTTTCTTACCATTAACTTTTATGGCATGTTTGACTTCATGAATGCCAGTTCTTTGAATCTTTACTGTAGCCCTATGAAAGACAGTCATTTATTATCAAGAACTCTCTGTTATAGGTTGAAAAAGAAAAGACTATGCAGATTTAGAAATTTAAGAAATCTGTTTCAATTCACTTGGAGAGTAAATGTCATGGCAGAAATTTAACCCAACATTTTGGATTGGAACCCTATATCCTAAGCCAATCAACCATAAAAATTTCCATGTTGTAGATGATATTTGCATGGACATAAATGTCAACTGTACTCCACTAGGGAAATCATTTGGAAAATATGGCCTCAATTAAAGTATGTTTTCAAATGCGGCTCACAGATGGATTATGGTAAAAATGAAAGGAGGCTAATAGTTTCCTATTTTAACAAATTATTTGGAGCTCTTTTTTAATTTCAGTGCAGCTGGGGTACACTCACTGTAAAGTGTGTAAAAAGTAACACATTTTTTACATTGTAAAATTTAGAAATTTGTTGATTCAGTTAAATTTTATGTTGTGGGCTAAACCTAAGCTTTCATCCTATATTAGACTGTATTTTGACTAATTTTATTGTTTTGTTTGCTTTTGTTTTGCTTGCTTTTGGTTTTATGATCATTATTCTCTATACATTCCAAACTGATATTCTTCAGTTTCACTCAGTTTTTTAAATGTATATTTTCTCATAAAATAATCTATTACAGACTGTAGAATAAAATATTAAATCAAATATACTGTTATAATTTTCATGACTGCATGCATTTCTTATCATTTTAAATGTAAATATTATTTTGTAATTATTTGTATTGCTTTTCATAATTCTGTTCACCATGCTGATATGTTCAAAGAAGCAACTGTTTGGTATAAACATTAATGTAATTTTTGCTTTCAAATCTATAAATTTTTGTTTTTATAAATAATTATCAACAAATTAACAATTTAGTATTTTAATAAATACCAGTGCATCTCACTCTATTTTAGAAATAATAGTTCTCCAACATTTAAATTTTTTTATTTTATTATTATCCTTGAATATGTTTGCAGTTTTCTCTTTAATCAAACTATATTTGGGGAGAAAAACAGCAAGATAAGAGAAAATGAGTGTATGAAGTTTCTTAGAGGTCTTTAAATTTTAACAATATGTTTTTCATCATAGAATAGATTCAATATATCTTTACCAAAAAGGAAACTGAATCAGAGACAGAGGAAAATATTTTCAATATGTAATATTTAATACTATTTACTATGTATTTGGAAAATTTAATATTCCATTGTATTAAAATAGCATACCTTATATAGCTTGTGTTGTCCTATAAATTTTATTATATTCTATCAGTAGACTAAAGCACTATCCATATATATATATGTGTGTGTGTGTGTCTATGTGTCTATATATGTGTATATGAATGTGTGTGTGTGTGTATGTGTGTGTGTATATATATATTATATATATATATGCTCATTTTTGTTCTACAATGACCTTTTGAAATGAAAACCAAGAGGGTTTCCTGCAAGTCAACACACACACACAAATTCTGATTCAAAAATGGGCAAATAACTTGAACAGATTTCTATAAAAAAATTCAAATGTTATACAAGCACAAAAAAAGGATGCTCAATATCACTAATCATTAGGGAATGCAAAGGAAACCACAATGAGATATCACTTCACATTTATTTAAATGATTACTATAAACAAACACACACACACCACCAAAAACAACAACAAACAGAAAATAAGTATTGGTGAGATTGTGGATCAATTGGAACCCCTACACATTGTTGATGGAAATGTAAAATGGTGCAACCACCATAAAAAACGGTATAAAATTTCCTCAAAAAATTAAAAATAGAACTACCATATGATCCAGAAATTCTACTTCTGGATATATATACATAAGAATTGAAAGCAGAGTCTTGAGGAAAATATATTTATACACTGTAAGTGTTGAGTTAGTAATTATAAATTTTATAAGAAATTGTGAAGATGCATAAATAGTAAAAATAGTTGTAAGGAAGAAAGATTACACAAAATCTATCTGATATCAAGACATGTAATAACCAATGATAATTTAAAATAATAAATAATAAAAATTGAAATGGTCACCGAAAAAGAATAAAGAATCCCAACCAGTTTTCCACAATATGCAATTTGTACAGGTTCATATCAACACAGATATTGAGAAAATTATATATTATTCATTGTATTATGTGTTGAGTTTATTTAAAAAATTATTGGACTCACAACAGACACACACACACACAACTGGTTAGTTAAAAATCTAAAAGTGAAAAATATTTTAAGTCAAAAATAAATATAGAATATTAAATATATTATTTGTGTAAGGATGAATTAATGCTTAAATATGAAAGCATATAACAAGACAAATATATTTTCCACATTAAAAGGAATAACTTTTGAATGATAAAAGATACCCTAGATGTTTGAATACATGACAAGAGATATTTTCAAGTATGAAATAGAGAAAGCTGATCATCTAGATATCATTTTAAGAGCATTTATATTCTACATAAAAAAGATAAACAACAGCATGTAAAGATTACATTATTTAAAAAATAACAGTAGGAAACAAAGTACATAGGAAACCAGAGTAGTCAAAGACATAAAAATTTATTCAGTTACATTAGAAATGAAAAAATAAAAGAGTAAATTTGGAAGACAATACAAATAAACACCTGGGGATGAACTCAATATTCATCAGAAAAGCAAATATTTAAATATTACAATATAGAATCTAAAAATTTAAATGATATAGATATATATGATATACATGCATACAGATATAATTATATATAGCTATATAAATACGTATAGATACAGATGATGGACTGGTGATAAAGGAATAGATGATAGATAGATGTTAGATGACAGATGATAAATGATTAATAGAAAGGGAGACAGCTAGTTAGTTAACTAGATACATAGAGATATAGTACCAAGTCTGTCCCACAGACTCTGGCTGAGCAACAAATGAAAGCAGTATGCTGACACAGGTATTTTGCCTGACAGCAAGGCTAGGGGACCACACAGCTCAGCAGCACCAGTGAGAGAGTGCAGTAGCCAAGAAAGCGCAGCCCCCATAAGCTGGCTACAAATCACCTTAGTCAGATTTAATGACTAAGGCTTGGAGCAAACACAATTTGTGGGTGATTAACATTGTCAACCCCCCGAGTAGAGAGCAGTCCTGTGTGAGAATGATCAAAATTTGGTTTCTAGGGACAGGAGTAAACAAATTTATCTAGATAAATTCCTTTACATTCCCTTGTTATCTGCCCTTTGCTCTCAGAATCTGGATAAAAGGATTTGGCTCCTTCAGTCATAATTCCCTCCTGAAACTTTTGCAAAACCTCCCGGCTTTCCAAGAATGTTTGCGTCTTTCCCTATAACTTTTTCTTTCAACTTTTCTCACCATCCTGACCTACATCTCCCTCTTTTCTGTTTTTTGCATCAGGTTTTATTGATTGAAGAGTACAGATGTGTGCAAAGACAGGTTTGTCAAGCACCATGGTTATAACTCGTGTTCTGGCTTTGCATCCTGGAACTAGTAAACAACATAAGAAAAACATGAGTATAATCAGTAACATTCTTTTCCAATCAAGAAGTGACCCCCAGGAGTGGGGGTCTATCCAGGAGAGATGTTTTTGCACATCTTTCCATATGGCTGTTTGTTGGGCATGTAGATCTACAGTGTTTAGAGATTCTAGAATTTTAGTTTTAAGTTCCCTTATGTCTGCTGTTGAATTATCATATAAGGTTCCCCAGAGGTGTTGTTTCACCTCATCCCAACTATGTATTGGTTGATTCCAAGGTAGAGAGGTGACACACATATGCTTATACTCCCTGTCACAGTTTAATTGCTGTTAGAATGCCAGTGCATCTTGTTGCTCCCTTACATATTCCAAGGCAGCCATGAGGGCTTGTAGGCATGCAAGAATCTTTTGATCTATACCCTGCTGTAAGAGAAGCTCATTAGACACATTTCTGGCCAAGTTATCTACAAAGCTATATCAGGAAAATTCACCCCCAATATTTCACGTAGTTTCTTTTCTATTTTCCCTAAGTGTCAGCCTGTCTGAGAAATAAAGGGACAGAGTACAAAAGAGAGAAATTTTAAAATTTGGTGTCCGGGGGAGACATCACATGTTGGCAGGTTCCGTGATCCCCCCGAGCCGTAAAACCAGCAAGTTTTTATTAGTGATTTCAAAAGGGGAGGGAGTGTACGAATAGGGTGTGGGTCACAGAACTCACATGCTTCACAAGGTAATAAGATATCACAAGGTAAATGGAGGCAGGGGGAGATCATGGGACCACAGGACCAGGGCAAAATTAAAATTGCTAATGAAGTTTCGGGCACACATTGTCATTGATAACATCTTATCAGGAGACAGGGTTTGAGAGCAGACAACTGGTCCGACCAAAATTTATTAGGCAGGAATTTCCTCATCCTAATAAGCCTGGGAGCACTATGGGAGACTGGGGCTTATTTCATCCCACCTCTACAACCGTAAAAGGAAGCCGCCTCCAAAGCGGCCATTTTAGAGGCTTCCCCTCAGGGATGCATTCGCTTTCTCAGGGATGTTCTTTGCTGAGAAAAAGAATTCAGCGATATTTCTCCCATTTGCTTTTGAAAGAAGAGAAATATGGCTCTGTTCCACCCAGCTCACCAGCAATCAGAGTTTAAGGTTATCTCCCTTGTTCCCTGAACATTGCTGTTATCCTGTTCTTTTTTTCAAGGTGCCCAGATTTCATATTGTTCAAACATGCATGCTCTGCAAACAATTTGTGCAGTTAACACAATCATCAGAGGGTCCTGACACAACATACAGACATATATCCTCCTCAGCTTACAAAGATGACGGGATTAAGAGATTAAAGTAAAGACAAGCATAGGAAATCACAAGGGTATTGATTGGGGAAGTGATAAGTGTCCATGAAATCTTCACAATTTATGTTCAGAGATTGCAGTAAAGACAGATGTAAGAAATTATAAAAGCATTAATTTGGGGAACTAATAAATGTCCATGAAATCTTCACAATTTATGTTCTTCCACTATGGCTTCAGCTGGTCCCTCCATTCAGGGTCCCTGACTTCCAACAACAAAGCTAGCTGTTTGTACTGATTCAGTAATAGAGGCCACAGCAACACTAGCAGTTGCCAAGATGATATTGCTGAGACTATAAGGGCTATAAGTGTGCCTATGAATCTTTTGGGTCTGACCTGGGATAGGGCATGTTCTAAGGTGGCAAGGGCAGAGGAACCTCACCATTTGTGTCAAATTGGTAGGAATGACTCAGATTGTCTTCTTAATACCATGACACTGGTAATTTGTAAATTAGATATATTGTAATTAGTGATACCTGGGGCGAACCAAGCCTATCCCTGCACTTGAGTCACAAACGTGGAGTTTTGGGGTGTAATGGAAATATTAGTTCCTATAGGGAAAACATATGGAAGGGTAGTGCAAATCAGATACTGATCTATGTGATTATGAATAAAGGTTATCATATAGTTGTTACTGGAATTATGATAGGTCCCATGCCAGGTGTTAAGGGAGGTGCCAAGATGTCCCAGGCATCATAAAGTGTCTTGGGGTTGCATGGACTTTACTTGGGATCTGGGATTCCCCCCATCAGCCTAAATCATAGGGGAATAGGATGTGGCTACAAAACTGTGATTGATGCTATGATGGGTGAGGATATCAGTATGGTCGCCCTGCAAATGGCCTAGTGGGGGCTCCAGTCTAAGATGTTATAATTGCCTAACTGGAGGCTATGAGCTTGTCCCCCATGGTAGACCTCCCAGCCAAAGTGGAATCCATTACTTTTCCCACTTTGTTCTTTAGCACAGGGAGGAATGTTGGGGAAGGTGGAATTGGTTGCATTGCCCAGTTTGAGGCTATCTGCAGCCAAGAATGTTAAAGCATTTCCTTTGCCATGATGTAGCATAATTGTGTTTGAGCAGGTACACAGGAAGGGTTAGAACTTTTATAATTTACACACAGTGGAAGGATGGTAGAGTGGTATGTAGTGTTACCTGGCACCTTAGTCCAATGTGTGCCATTAATGAGGGACACCACTGGGGGTAGGTCAATCTTTCCTAGCCAAGCAGTTACATTATTAGAGTCTGGGGAGGTAGTGTCTGCCCAAGTAACAGGGCAGAAAAAAGGTGGATCTAAGAGATGACCCAATAGAGTCTAGCAGGTGCGGGTTGCAGGCAGAGTGAGAGCATAAAAAGGATCAATATCCTACACGAGTTGCAATATACAACAGAGAGCATAGCAAGGAATAAATTGTCTGGAGTGAATGGTTTCTGTGTTCAAAGCAGGATTTGCTCAGCCTCCTGAATTGTCTTCTTTAGCATTCCAGTAATGTCCGAGGATTGTGTCATCTGAGGAAGCTTCATCGTCCAGGACTGTGGGTCCCACAGAGACATTTCCTTCATCTCTGGTCCTGGGTTGGGTCCTAGCCAAGCCATAGTATGATTTGATACATCATGCTGGAATCCAAAGAGGACTTGAGACAAGCGTATGCTCTTGCCCATGTTAGCAATTCATTTGTACTACACCATACATTACTGTTTATGTCTTTCCATAAAATTGCAGGTTTTATTTCTTGAGAGGTTTTAGCAAAGTGCTTTTCTATAGCTGATTAAAATTTATTATTTAAATTCGATAAATTAAGGGGAAATAAGGATTGGGCTAGTAGTGCTGCAGTGTCCTTACTCATATTCTGCCTTTTTTGTTTTCTGAGCATATATTTAATAGTAGAATGGACACATTCTACTATGGCCTGTCCTTGGGGGTTATATGGGATGCCTGCAGAATGTCAGATGTTCCATGTGTGACAAAACTGTTGAAATTTTGAGCTGGCATAAGCTGGACCTTTATCAGTTTTAATTTTTGTGAGCCACCCCACAAACGCAAAAGTTAAGAGATGTTTAATGACATATCAGGTGGACTCTCCAGGAAGAGCATGTGCGATAATTAGGTGAGAATTGGTATCAACAGATACATGCACATATCTTAGTTTTCTAAATTCAGGGACATGTGCAACATCTGTTTGCCATAACTGATTAGGTTCCACTACTCTAGGGTTAACACCTGTTTAAGGAGAGGAATGTGCCTGTGAGCTGGCAATCGGGACATTGCAGGATAACTTGTTCAGCTATTCTTTGGGTAAGTTGAAATTGTTTCATTAAGTTCCTCCAATTTTGGTGAAAAACTGATGTGATTGGGTGGCTTGATCAAGCAGTGACATCATAACTTGCAGGTCTGCTTGACAATTGCCATTAGCCAATGGGCCAGGTAGTGAGCTGTGGGCTCAAATATGTGTGATAAAAATTATCAAGATACCCCATACTTTCAATATAAACCTGCAGGAAAACCATGCCCTAAAAATTTTGAGGGCTTATCTAAAACATTAATTTGGGAAGATTGTGTTAACTCACATGCAGTAATATTAAAAAATGACACATATGGTTTAGTAATAGACTGGGCACCAAAGGGCTATTTAAAAAACAATTGCTCCTCTGGCAGAAGGGAAAACCTGGAGGCTACTTATTTTATTTCTTATCAGGAGAATGAGAATCATCATTCTACTTTGCATAGGAGGTTCAGCTCATTCTTTCCCTTAAAATGGGAAGATAAGGCATTACCCCCCTCCCCAGGCCTCGTAAAATAGGATGTGTACATTGATCCAGCAATTGCTGAAGGTCAATATTAAGGCTACAACCTCAGTTTCCTGAGGGCTAGTAAATCCAGAACTAGTGAGGGAATTATGTGGTCTCCACCAAATAGCAGCTTTTCCATTTTTACCAGAGCCATCAGTAAAAAGCATTAAAGTGTTAGGTACCGGGGAGTGAATTACTTTTGTAGGCTCAACTACAGGAATACCAGATAAGAACTTAAGTAGTTTGTTAGCAGGAAGGGCATGCTCTATATGGCCTGCATAGTCAGAGAGTGCTATCTGAAGATCTAGAGATAGGGGCAATACTGCTTCAAATTGCTTTTTACTCAAAGGAATTCTTATGTCATCAGGGTCATAACCCAGCAACTGATTGCACTGTCTGCAACCTGTATAGATGACTTTACTAACTAGCCAGATATGGTAAGATAGTGTTTTAGTCTTGGTGTGTGAGCTAAAAACCCATTCTAGGAAGCATAGCCCTGGGGCCATCTGTCTTATTAATCCTGATGGGGAATGTTTAGTAGGAAAAACCAACAATTGAATGGAATATCATGGGTCTATGT
Organism: Pongo abelii; assembly: GCF_028885655.2. Lineage (NCBI taxonomy): Eukaryota > Metazoa > Chordata > Mammalia > Primates > Hominidae > Pongo > Pongo abelii. Next base: position 30,292,692 of record NC_071989.2, read on the forward strand.
GGTCTAGTTGCCTCTGAGAAACAGCTTGCTCTATTTCCTCAGTTTCCCTTTTTACTGCGGGAGTTAAATTCCTGGGAGAGTCTAGGGCTGTATTGCCCTTTAGCATAGAAAACAGGTTTTATAACTTAACAGTAGTTATGCCTAAGGTAGGGTGAAGCCAATTAATATCACCCAGTAATTTTTGATAATCATTTAAGATGTGTAAGTTGCTAATATTTAAATTAACTTTTTGAGGTCTTACTGACTGGGAAGTTAGTATGTATCCAAGATATTTCCAAGAAGAGGACAACTGTACTTCTTCTGGTGCTATGATTAAACCTCTTAACTATGTATTCTTTGTGACAGAGGCATATAAACTTAAAAGTATTGGCTCTGTTGGGGCTGCTAGTAAAATATCATCCATAAAAGGAATAATCTTGCAATTAGGAAATTCTTTTCTACTGGGGAGTAAAGCCTGATTTACATGATACTGACACATGCTAGGATTGTTCAGCATCCCTTGAGAAAGTACTTTCCAATGAAATCAGCAAGCTGGCCTTTTATTATTGATAGATGGTATTGTAAATACAAATTTTTCTCTCTCCTGTTTTGCAAGGGGAATAGTAGCATAAAAGCAGTCTTTTAAGTCAATAACGCCTATAGGCCAATCATGAGGAATCACCGTGCTGAAAGGGAGGCCCTGCTGAAGGGGCCCTATAGGTTGCAAATTGGCATTGATAGCCTGTAAGTCATGCAAAAGTCTCCATTTGTCAGATCTTTTGGTGATGATGAAAATGTGCAAATTCCAAGGACTGTTTTATATTTCTATATCACTGGCTTTTCATTGCTCCTCAACTAATTAGTGGGCTCTTTGTAATTTCTCTCCCTTTAAAAGTCACTGTTCTACCCAAATAGGATCTTGAGAGAGCCATATCAGGGGTTGGGGAGGAATAACAGTGGCCATTACTAGAAAGGAGTCTGCAGAGTGATCCCCTGTTGGGCTAATAGTTCCCATCCCCAAAGATTAACAGGGATGGGCATGGTTAGAAGTTGTATAACTGCTTTTCACAACATGTTAGGGGGCATGTGCTCTGCTTGGCTGTGTAAGCTTCCCCGATGCTAAGAATTTTTCATTTCTGAGTGACCCAAAGTCAAGTTTCTGGCCAGTTTTGATGACTAATGATTGAAATATCCATTCCTGTGTCCAATAAGCCAGTATAATTTTTATTTCCAATTTTTAAGGTAATCATGGGTCTCTAATCAGTGATTAATTGGTTCCAATATACTCCTGTGGCTCCTGTGCTTCCAAAACTTTCCTTTTCCCTTTCCTTTCCCTGGGCCTTCGGGACCCAGTATGGTAAAAGTAGTAACTGAGCTATCTTTGATCCAGGGGGAAGAATATGCAGACCTTTACATTCCATCATAACTAACATTTCACATTGGTAGTCACTATCAATTACCCCCATGAGCACATTAATTCCTTCACTAGATAAGCTTGATCACCCTAGGACTAATCCCAGTGTTCCCAGAGCCAATAGGCCCCAGATCCCTGTTGGAACCCTTTTAGGGTTTTTTCTTTTAGCAGTAATTCACTGGGGCAGAGTAAATCCAGTCCTGCGCTCCCAGTGGTGGCTTCTCTGAGAGAGAGGACTGTGTGTCTTCTGTTTGACCAAGGAAAGCTGCTAGCATTGCCCCAACTGGGAGTGGGGCCTGGGGCTGGCCCCTCATTTAGTTTCCCATCTGATTACTTAGGTGGTTGCTGTTTTTTATCAAATTTGGACCTGCATTTATTTGCCCAATGTTTCCCCTTTCTACATCAGGGACATATAGAAGGGGGTTCTTTTCCTAAGTTATCTTGGTCTCTTCTATAGGGGCATTTCCTCTTCATATGACCTGGCTCTCCACATAGAAAACAATTTGGGTTTTTCTTCCTTTTCACTTTAGGAAGCCTTAATGCCATAGCCAATATTTTGGCTTTTTGTGTTTCAGTCCCCACCAATTAACATGCTTGTATAAGTTCCTCGACTGTAGCTGTCTTTCCTCTGATTGCCTGCATTGTTTGATGGCAGTCAACGTTAGCATTTTCAAAAGCCAATTGCAACAATAAGATATCAGTGGCCTGGGCATGACTAATTTGTCTCTTAATTGCCTCGGTTACCCAACTGATAAATTCAACAAATGGCTCCTGAAGCCCTTGTTGAACACTTATAAAAGATCCCTGTTGAACTCCACTTTCAGGAATTCGGTCCCAACCCCTGAGAGTGCACAAAGACACTTGTGCATAGGCTTCGGGAAAACTTAGTTGTTATTGTACATTGGCATGGACTCCTCCCCTGGAGCATAGAAGCTGTTATGTCTTGCACAGCCAACTGATTCTGGTTGGCTTGTTCGCACAACTCATCATGCTCTGCTTCCCAGAGGAGGTATTCACTGGGCTCTAAAGTTGCTTTAGCTAGCACTGACCAGTCCCATGGAGTCACATGGAAGTTGCCTGTTATGGCTTCAATTATTCCTTTTGTAAATGGGCTAGTGCCTCCGTTTTCTTTAATGCTTTTTCTTATCTCTTTATAAGCACCAGAAGAAATTGGTTCATGTACCTGATTGCCTTGTTGATCTTGCATTACTGGGAAGACCAAGAGCTCCCCTTCTAGGGCTGCTTGCCTAAGACAGGGTCCCATAGCTGTAGTGTATCCTTTGTCTTTTTTCCAATTTATTGGAGGAAGGGGCTCAGGCAAAACCTCTGTTTCCTCTTTGGTATTTTTGCCTCTCAATGGAGGGGCTGAGGGAGAAGGAGGAAGAGGTAAGATAGGTGATGATTCCTCCTCCCTTCCCCTTTTAGGCTCTTCTGTGTAGAGTGGTACCAAAGCAGCCCTAACTAAGGCCCATAACATTAGAGATGTTACTGGGACCCATTGCCCTTGTGCATGATGTTGTTTAAGATTTCTCCCCACTTGTTCCCAGAACTCTACATCTAGCATACCTTCTTCTGGGAATTATGCATTATGGGAAACAACTGTTTGCATTAGGTCCCTTAATTGAGCCTGCAAAACTGAGGATCCACTAGCTTTAAGGAGCTGTTTCAATACTTTTATATACTGTTGCTATTGAGCTGATAACTGTTGTCCCATGAAGAAACCCTAGCCTGAACAATTCCCTCAAACTTGGAAATCCCATGCTAGTGCCAATGACTTACTGACTGCGCAGTCTCTTCACCTTCATTTTTGAGGATTCGGTCACCATCCCTTGCAGCGTTCCTCACACAGGGCACCACCTGCTGAGTCTGTCCTGCAGACTCTGGCTGAGCGACAAATGACACAGGTATTTTGCCTGACAGCATGGAGAGGGGAACGCACAGTTCAGAACCACAGACTAGAGTGCAGTAGCTGAGAGAGTGCAGCCCCCATAAGCCAGCGATGCTCACATTTATTTAGTATGGATTTAATGACAAAAGTTTAGAGCAAATACAATTTGTGGATAATTAACATTGTTGACCCCCTGAGTAGAGAGCAGTCCTGTGTGCAATGATCAAAGGTTGGTTTCCAAAGACAGGAGTAAACAAATTTATTTAAATAAGTTCCTTTACATTCCCTTGTTATCTTCCCTTTGCTCTCAGGTTCTGGATAAGAAAATTTGGCTACCTTCAGCCATAATTCCCTTCCAAAGCTTTTGCAAAACCTCCCAGACTTCCAAGAAGGTTTGTGTCATTCCCTATAACTTTGTCTTACAACTTTTCTCACCACCCTGACTGAACTCTTAAAATATAGAACAGGAGATGAGAAGGACTCAAGCTGAAACATGAACTACTGCCCATGAGATTTAATAAATGGGACAGAAGAAAAAGAAATCCTTTACTTATCTGTAATATGTTTTGTAGTAATATTTCATTATTTTAAATATAAGATATATATACAAAAACAAAATTTTTCAACATTTTGGGTTTTGAATATTCAGAGTCATATTAACATTACCTATAAAATGCTTACGAAGATGCTATCATCAATCAAGAGGCAGAAAAAATAGGTAGTAAAAACAAAAGATTCCTAAAGAGATTAATAATTGTGAACAGTCTTGAAATTTTGGAAAACCTTCAATAAAAGCAATGAATAAGGAAGTAGCAATGAATTCCAGATAAGTCAAAATCTGGCAGAAACAAATTTGTACTGTTACAAATTTTCCTTTCTTCTTTTTTCTAATTTTTTCCTAATTAATGTATGTAAATTACTAATTTATTATTAATAGTTGCCAATATGTTTCCTCACTTCTCATAGAATACATCTGGTAACTACTTTCCTACTTATAAGACTAAAAATACTCTGTAAAATTGAAAAAAATAAACTCATCTGAATATTTTATTCTAATATTTACACAGAGAGAGTAAATGTATCTTGGCTCAGAAAGAACGTGCAATTATCTTTCAATTATTATTCTCTTCAGTTCAATAAGATTCTCCTGAGGAAAGTATTTAAAACACTTTATGAAAGTATATTACAGCTTTAGGGAGTTACGTTCTTGCATAAACAGGAGATAAGAAGGACTTATTCTTAGTTCTAAGTCTCATAAAGCATTTTGATATAATGCCTCCCCTGTCCTCAGTATGTTGTAATACTTCCCATGTCCTCAGCATGTTATATAATATCAGATTCACAAAGTACACATAACCAACCAGTAGACTTAATAAGTATAACCAGTAGTTGTTATAGTCTGCTAAATCATATATTCTGACTTTCAATATTTGCTAAAAAGTGCTGTATTATTTTCCAACACTGTATTAATGAGTCTAGAACCATTTTCTAATTTTACTCATTCAGAAATTTATCATTTTCATTGAATAATTTCTTGCTTCAAAGCATTTACTTCGAGCTAAAACTCTTTATGAAATATAATTAATTTTATGTGTCTTATTCTAATACTAAATTAGTAATAAATAGAATTTGCTAATTTCAGTGGTTGTACAGTTTTTGGAAAATAGAAAAATTATGAAATATTCTCAAAATTCAGAAGGAAAAACACTTAAAAATTAAATTTGTCCCAACTTTTAACCTCTTATTCAACTCCAGTTACTAACCTCAATCTTTCAGTCCACAGATCAACTATATGAGGTATGCTTTTATTTTCTTACTTTACATCTGCTAATCTTTATCCATTTCATGGAAAACTTAGCTTTTTCTCCAAGGAAATGACCTTTATTCTAGCCTTTGTCATTTATAATGATGATATTGCAGAAGGTTTCTTTTTATAACCACTAATATTTGCCTCTCACACCTCAAATTTTGCAGAGATGTCAATCAGGAAATATATTGATTTTACCAACTCTCAGTGTATTCAGTTTTCCTTCAGAATTTTTGAACACGTGTAATTAAAAATCATTCAAATTTTACTGAATTATCCTGAGCATTACCAACAAATATCTGTAAGACAAACAATAACTCTAGCAGATAGTAAATTCAATCAATAATAAAAATATACATTTCCCCCAAAATCTTTATAAGTCACATGATCCCTATAACTTTACGGAGTGAGTCATATGATTATGAAAATACATTTTGTTCTTTTTCTATATATGTTTCTTATTTTTAAAAATTTTACATATAAAACATTTTTGGGAAATCTCAAATAGGAGGATAGGAAATAACCCTTTTACTTGTTATTCTGATAACATCTTGATTAAAGTTTTACTCAAGGGTTGTTGTTTTTTCTAGTTTTTCTAGGGAATATGGTGATTTTTATTTAGTTGCAATTAAAACAAATAGAAAATGTCCAATGCTCACTTAATCCTAGGTAAATTTTCAATTGACTTTAAGTGGTCCAGAGAATGAAGTGTACTCCTGCTCTCATGCAAGAAACTCGAGTTCCTAATTTCATATTTAGGAGGTGTTTTAAATGTTATAGATGCCAAACCATGGTTTATTCAAAGTGGGGAATTTGAGGAGAAGTCATCCAAATTTCCTTTACTCTGATGCACTCAGGTCCTTCCACAAGAAGAACCACCTAGCCCTGCTCCACACCTATCAGCCTCAATCTTATCTTGTCTTCAAACACTACAGAACCTGGTTTTTGGAGAACACCTGTCTTGCCTGTAAATCAAAGTTTTCATAGAATGTTTGTGTCTTTCTAGTGTGCTCCTTAGAGAAAAGACAATTTGTGATAAGCTAAAAATAATTTAAGCATTTTTTTGTAGAAAATTTATGTATTTGGAAATTTCTGTATTTAGAAATAAATATATAAATTTTCTACAAAATTATTAAAGTTAAATATAGAAAAAGTTTTCACTTGCCCTAGGAGAAAAAGAATATAAAATATACAAATTTATAGTGCTTAGAGTAAAAATGATAAAATGTAAACTATATCTCACATTTTAGACAAAGTTTCAAGCCTATGTTCATGGAAAGCTCCAGATTAAATTTTCATGTAGAATTTAGGCACCAAAACCTATTATGCATGTGGGCTGTGGGACCTGTCTTGATATTGCAGTCACAGAGCACACATAGAAGAAGAATACACATATATTCAATGTAGAAAATATGTATAGAAGAATGGTAGCAATGGAGAAGAGTATAAAACCCTCCAAATCCTCACTTGTTGCCCCACTGATTTATTATGTTTTATTGCAATTATGTCCAGTCTTTCTCAGTCTTTCACATCACCAAGAACCTTGACGGTATAAATAAAGCACTGTGATTCTTGGGTAGGTAAGGATGGATTTCTTGAGAAGTCCCCTAAAAATAGGAAATCTCCATTTGCTTTCATAATCTTATAGACTACTGAAACCATAAATCTGTTTGCTTTATACATAAATCATAACTAAAGACAGTTAACATATTGAGAATATCATAGAGTAATAAACCAGTAATTTGACCACATAGCTACTTCATCATTGTTGAGTGCCATGGACTGAACTGTGTATCCCTCAAATTACTATGTTTCAGCTCTAACACCCAGTTTGACTATATTTGGAGATAGAGCCTTCAAGGGTAATTAAGGTTAAATTAGATTATAAAGATGGGATCTTAATACAATAGGATTTGTGTCCTTATAAGAAGGGATGTTAGAGAGCACCCTCTCTCTTTCTTCTCACCACATGAGGACACAGCAAGAAGGCAGCCCAATTGCAAGCCAGGATGAAAGCCCTCATCAGAAATTAAATGCTTCTGGACCTTGATCTTAGACTTTCTAGCTTCCAGAACTATGAGAAAACAAAATTTTGTTGATGAAGTCACCCATTCTACAGTATTTTTTTATAGCCATCCAAGTAAACTAAAACATTTACTGTACCTAAGATTGTACTGGAACAGTTACAAGTCCAAGATTATTTTAATGGGGATAAGTTAAGAGAAAAACTTCAACTCTCTGAAATACTGGAAAGAAAGAGAGATAAATGATAAAAGAAAGAGCCTGACAGATAGATGATAGATGATGATGATGACAGATAGATAGATAGATAAATAGATAGATATAGTTTGCTCTGACTTAATTTTGAACAATATCTGTAATTAAGATACGTGATTTGGATATGGCAAACATATTAATGTGTAACTAAATACTTTTTGTGCTGTTCTCATGGGAGAATATTATTTTATTTTTCATTTAAGCAGTATATTATTGTATTAAGTTCCTGTTGATATTACTAAAATATTAAGTTAGAATAATAAATATTTAGACATATTTAAATTTCATGATAGGCTGAACTGTTTACTCTTCAGATTTTCACTATTATGTTTACCATTTTAAGCCATGTTTTCACTGTATAGTAAAATGGATCTGTATATTTTGCATATACTTATATCACTGCATTTTAGAAGTATTATCATGGCCAACTCTTCACACTTATGTGAAACATGGTGGATTTTCTTCTACTATCTTGATCCAGTTTGATACCCTGGCTAAAGGTCAGCACGTTTCCCTTCTTGAGCAGCCAGTTTAATCAACTCCACCAACCACTTGCATCATCAAGTTCTCATACTCTGGTCACTATACCTGTACCTTAATCATTACAGGTCCAGGGAATAGACAAGGGACAGCTCTTATTTCCCAGAACCCACTGAAATTCTTCAAATTAGTCCTGCCCTGTCTCTTTGATTCCTTCGTGCATAAATGATGTTAATAATAAAGGTGCCTGTCAACAGTCCGCTCCCCTTTCTCTGCCTTTTGATTAGCCTTGATGCTTCAAGTATTTTATGGTAAACTGTGATCTCCCAGGGAATTGTGAATTAATACAACTGTAAATCTCTTTCCAGTTTCTCTCTCTTGATCTGCCTCTGACCCCATCATATCTCACCAAGGTAATAGGTTTCAAACAATAACCCATCACTCTAAGATACAAATTTGCAAATGTAATTGCATGCTTATTATTGCCAGGCATAGAACTTCCTACTAGCAACTCATGAGAACTCATGGATGTCACAGTCAGGCAGGAAGACAACTATTTTATAAGTAAGTGTAATATAATGAAGTTAAATCAATGATGTGATAACCATATGTAAAAATTGTTAAGTCGAAAGATAGATTACTTCAGTCTTATATTCTGAAACTTGAGATTTCAGGAGTTCAGTGAATGAAATGATGGTCAGAGTAGGCTGAAGAGTCAATTAAGAGTGGGCAAATTGTGCAAAGGCAGTGAAATCATAAATGTGCATGTTGTATTTAAAAATGACAGGTGGAGTTATTTGGACTGAACATAAAAAGTAATAAATAGATGCCATTGTGGTTTTGATTTGCATTTATTTGATGATTAGTGATGTTAATCATTTTTATATAATTGTTGGCTACTTGTCTATCTTCATTTGAGAAGGTATCTTTATGTCATTTGAACATTTTTCTAATTGTATTATTTTTTGCTTCTTGATTGATTTAAGTTCCTTATAGATTCTGGATATCAGTCTTAATCAAATGCATAGTCGGTGTATATTTTCTCCAACTCTGTAGGGTGTCTGTTTACTCTGACAGTAATTTCTTTTGTTGTGCAGAAGCTCTTTAATTTAATTAAGTCCCACTCATCTATTTTTGTTTTTGTTGAAAATGATTTTGGAGACTTAGCCAAAAATTCTTTGCCAAAGTCGATTTTGAGAAGGATATTTCCTGGGCTTTCTTCTAGCATTTTTATAGGTTGAAGTCTTACATTGAAATCTTTAATGCATCCTCAGTTAATTTTTATATGTAATGAGAAGTAGGGGTCCAGTTTCATTCTTCTGTATATGGCTAGCCAGTTAACCCAGCATCATTTATTGAATAGCGAGTCTTTTTTCCATTGCTTATTTTTGTCAATTTTGTCAAATATCAGATAGTTGTAGGTGTGCAGATTTATTTTTGGTTTCTCTATTCTATTCTACTGGTCTACGTGCCTGTTTTCCTACCAGTGCCACTCTGTTTTTGTTATTGTTGCCTTATAGTATAGTTTGAAGTCAGGTAATGTGATGCCCCTGGATTTGTTCTTTTCACTGAAGATTTCTTTTGCTCTTCAGGCCTTTTTTATTCCAAATCAATTTTAGAATAGATTTTCCTAATTCTAAGAAAAATGGCAGTGGTGTTTTGATAGAGATAGCATTGAATCTGTAAGTTCCTTTGGGCAGTATGACAATTTAACAATATTGATTCTTCCTATCCATAAACATGAAACATTTTAAAATTTATGTGTCATCTTTGAATTTTTCAGCAGTGTTTTTTAGTTGTCCTTGTAGAGATCTTTCACATCATTGGTTAGACATATTTATAGGTATTTCATTTTCCCTGTGGCTATGATAATGAGATTGTGTCCTTGATTTGGTTCTCAGCTAGAATGCTATTGGTGTACAGAAATTCTACTAATTTTTGTACATTGATGTTGTATTTTGAAAGTTTACTGAATTTATTTATCAGTTGTAGGAGCCTTTTGGTGAAGTCTTTAGGGTTTTCTTTCTAATCATATTGTCAGCAAAGAGAGACAGTTTGACTTCTTCTTTTTCTATTTGGAGGCCTTTTATTTCTTTCTCTTGCCTGATTACTCTGGCTAGAACTTTCTGTACTATATTGAATAGGAGTTGTGAGATTGGGTATCCTTGTCTTGTTCCAGTTCTCAAGAGGAATGATTCCATCTTTTGCCCATTCAGTATGATGTTGGCTGTGAGTTTGTCAAAAATGGTTCTTATTATTCTGAGGTATGTTACTTTGATGCCTAGTCTGTTGAGGGTTTTTATAAAGAAGTGTCATTTGATTTTATCGAAGTCTTTTCTGCACCTTTTGAGATGATTATATGGTCCTTGTTTTTTACTTTAAGTGGTGAATCACAGTTATTGATTTCTGTATGTTGAACCAACTTTGTATCCCAGGAATAAAGCCTACTTGATTATGGTGAATTAACTTTTTGATGTGCTGCTGAATTTGGTTGCTTTGCTCGTATTTTCATGAGGATTTTTGCATTTATGTTCTTCAGGGATATTGGCCTGAAGTTTTCTTTTTCCACTGTGTCTCTGCCAGATTTTGATATCAGGATGATGCAGACTTTGTAGAATGAGTTAGGGAGAAGCCCTTTCTCCTCAATTTTTGGAATAGTTTCAGTAAGATTGATATCAGTTCTTCTATTGTACATCTAGTGGAATTTGACTGTGAATCCATTTGGTCCAGAGCTCCTTTCATTTGGCAGGTTTTTTTTTTTTTTTTTTTTTTTTGTACTGATTCAATTGCCAAACTTATTGTTCTTTTCAGGTCCTCACTTTCTTCCTGTTTCAATCTTGGGAGATGAGTGTTTCCAGAAATTTACCAAATTCCTCTAGAGTTTCTAATTTATATTCTTAGAGGTGTTCATAATAGTCTATGAGGATATTTTGTATTTCTGTGGAATCCATTTTCATGTCCTTTTTGACATTTCTGATTGCACTTATTTAGAACTCTTTTTATTTTTTGTTAATCTAGCTAGTGGTCTATCAATCTTATTAATTTTTAGAAATACTAATGCTTGGTTTTATTGATCGTTTGTATGAGATTTTGGGTCTCAATTTCATTCAGTTCTTCTCCAATTTTAGTGATTTCTTTTCTTTGCTGGCCTTGGGATACCATCTCACACCAGCCAGAATGATGATTATTAAAAAGAAAAAAATAAGCTGATAAGGCTGTGGTGAAAATGAAACCCTTACACACTGTTGGCGGGAATGAAAACTATTTCAGCCAGTGAGGAAAGCAGTATACAGACTTTTCAAAATATTTAGAAATGTCATTTGACCCTGCAAACCCATTACTGGTTGTACATATCCAAAAGACAACAAATCATTCAACCAAAAAGACACATGCACACATCACAGCACTATTCACAATAGACAAGGTATGAAAACAACCTAGGTGCCTGTCAATGGTGGATTGGAGAAAGAAAATATGGTACGTATTCGCCAGGGAATATTACAAAGCCACAAAAAAGAACAAAATCATGTCATTTGCAGCAACATGGATGAAGCTGGAGGCCATTACCGTAAGTGAATTAACGCTAAGAACAGAAAAACAAATACCATATGTTCTTATTTATACGTAGGGACTAAATGTAAAATACTCAAAGACTTAAAGAAGAGAACAATAAATGCTTAAGACTATTAGACAAGGAAGGAAGAAGGGGGAATAGGTTAGAAAACCACATATTGGATGCTAGGCTCTCTACCTCAGTGATGAGATTGTACCTCAAAACTCAGCATCGCACAATATACCCATGTAACAGACTTGCATATGTACCCTGTAATCTATAATAAAAGCTGAAATTAGTTAAAAAATAAAAATATTTATAGAAGATTTCAGCTGGAGTAAAGTCAATATTGTAAATTTTAATCTGATTTTTACTCCATGTTTTCTTAATCTTATTCTTGCTTTTGTGTTAGAACTATTTGATGTACATTTTCATGCTTTGACCATTTTCATTTCTTCATAGTTAATTACCTGCTCATGTTTTTTAAATGTCCATAGATTTCTATATACTCAATTAACTCTTTGTCTATATCTTACAAATAATTTTACTACTAAACATACATCCTTTTTATCAGTTTTCTATACAGATTTTGTTTGTATGGAATTCATACTAAGGCAGCATTTTAAAATTGTTTATCCCTAAACATGGAATATAATTAATTGTTTTTTAATTAAAGTTAGAGAGGCATTTACATTTATGAAATTCATATTTTAAAATGATTATATTTTAATAAAAATATTTGATAGAATTTATTTTGATATTATCTAATAAGTGAAGATTGACTTTATTTTCTAAATTTTAAATTGTCTCATAAGTTAAACTACATTATTTAAAATATAATACATATATCATGTATTGACAATTTAAAATAATAAATATTAAATTCAGATGTCTGTTTCTATACATTTTAATATTTCCTATGATATATCTGATGAGGTTGGCTCAAGTAGCCTAAGGTATTGTTTTTTGTAACATTTTTTACATTTTCGATAAGACAAATATTTGTAATAATAAAGATCACTTTCTAATTATATAAATTTTGTACAGAGATTGTTAAAATAAACAAAAAGACTTTCAATCCTCCCTAGAAGGAAACCTCATGCATGGTACAATCATGTTCATCGTGTCATGCTGGTTGATATGCAGAGCACTCTGAGGAAGACACTTGCATGGTCCAGACACTTAATAAAAATAAGAGCAAGTAGGCCGGGCGCAGTGGCTCACGCCTGTAATCCCAGCACTTTGGGAGGCCAAGGTGGGCGAATCACGAGGTCAGGAGATCGAGACCACCCTAGCTAACACGGTGAAACCCAGTCTCCACTAAAAAAATACAAAAAATTAGCCGGGCGTGGTGGCAGGAGCCTGTAGTCCCAGCTACTCGGGAGGCTGAGACAGGAGAATGGCGTGAACCCAGGAGGCGGAGCTTGCAGTCAGCCGAGATCGCGCCACTGCACTCCAGCCTGGGTGACAGAGCGAGACTCCGTCTCAAAAATAAACAAATAAATAAAATAAGAGCAGGTAAGGTGAAAGACTTTCAGAGAATGGTTAAGCTAGGATGTAAATAAAGAGTAGGATTTTTCCATGCAGGTGACCAAAGTTCTGGGAGTCTTCATAAGAGGGGATAAATCATAAATGAAGGTCTATTTGAAAAGGACGCAAAATAAGCCTTAGAAATTAAGGAGAATGCAATCATATTGAAGTAGCAGAAGCTAGAACTGGACAGAAAAGCTGGAAAACTGAAGAATGGGCTTCTTGTCCACAGTCTCGTAGTCTATGCTAGAAATTATGTATTTTTTCCATGCCATAGATTTATGGATCTTCTGCCTATATCAGTGGTAAAACCAAGGAGGATTGTTAAGTATGAAAGCACAGTATCAGATGTGAATTTCTGAAGCTCATTCTCGTTAGGATGTACAGAGTCAATTCCAGGAGCCAAAAAAAAAAAAAGAACATAGATAAAATCGTTGTTTAGGTCAATGAAACTGTCCAAATGTGAATAAAAAATATTAAATAAAACTGGGACATATGTAGGAGTTACTAGAACAATGAATTAGTGATAAATATTTAGGAGAATGTGCAGCAATAATATATGAATAACTATGAGATGCATAGTTTAAGCACTTGGGTGGATAGCTGTCCATTCACTGAGATTAAAGAGTCTAGATAAAGATAAGATTGGGAAAGTTCAAGTTTATTATGTTAAGTTTGGAGTATATTTTAGACTTCCTATGGGAACTATTAAAAAATCAATTAAATAAAAATGCAAAGAACACTAAAAAGTTGTCTGCACTAGAGAGTTAAAAAAGGAAGTTTATTTTCAAGTATGTAGTAATAATGCTAGGAGAACAGGGCCTAGATGAGAGTCCTACATGGTAGTTGGATTTTATACATGGAGGTTCCAACAAAGAAAAAGGAATTGACAGATCTAAAACTCAGTATCATATTGCAATCAAAAAAAAAAAAATGTCTGAAATGTCTGGAAAGCCATATTTCAACAGGAAGATATGTTGGATTGTGTGTAATGCTGCTGCTTAACCAAAAAGTTGGGCCTAAAAATGCTTTTTCTTTTCTTTCTTTCTTTCTTTTCTTTTTATTTTTTGTATGTTTGTTTGTTTTTTGAGATGGAGTCTCTCTCTGATGCTCAGGCTGGAGTGCAGTAGCATGATCTCGGCTCACTGCAACCTCCACCTCCTGGGTTCAAGCGATTCTCCTGCCTCAGCCTCCCCAGTATCTGGGATGACTACAGGCACGCACCACCACACCCAGCTAATTATTTTGTATTTTTAGTAGAGATGAGGTTTCACCGTGTTGGCCAGGCTCGTGTTGATCTCTCGACCTTGTGATCTGCCTCCCTTGGCCTCCCAAAGTGCTGGGAGCTGAGATTACAGGCGTGAGCCACTGCACCCAGCCAAAAACAAAAACAAAAACAAAAACAAAACAAAACAAAAAACTTTTTAATAAAGTTTGTCTGTGAAAAGGAGTGAAGAATTAGGCTACTACTAGTAAAAAGAGGTAAAATTCTAGTCTTCTTTTTAACGTTTTATTTTGAAGTAATTTTAGATAGAGAGGAATTGCAAAGATAATACAGGTGGCATATATATATACACACACACGCTTATACTTTAGAGCCTTTTGTGGTGGGGGTGTGTGTGTGTGTCTATCAATCTATCTTTCTATCTATCTAGAAAGGGTGGGGGGTTTAAAGAGAGATACATTGGCATTTTCAAAAGATGTTGAAAGTATCCAGTAGACAAAATGAATTAGGAAATTCAAATCTTAGTGAATATTATACGTTTTCTGAAAATATTACCACGTTAAGAGCAGTAGTGGAGAAGATGGCCTTCAATGAGTAAAGGTAGGAGAGGAGGAAAATCCATGCATTTCTATGTAGGGATATTTATGGATTTAGTGTTTTGAGTGTAAAGAGATTATCTCTTTTTTAATAAAAATTTGATATGTTTTACATAAAGTAATACTTTTATAAATTTCAGCCTAGCTGTCTTTTGGTTTTTGCATCAAAATTGCCTGATTAACATGTCACAATAAATGTATATGATTTCTTCTTCCTTCTTTTTTATTCAGTCTTGTGTCGATCATTTTTCCTTTAATGCTTCTTCCACCTCATTACATCTTCCTCCTTTTACAATCTCATCTCTATTTAAAATGTGGAACTGGTTCTTCTCTGTAGTAAAAAAAGAATCAGTGCCTGGAGAAAATTAATTGGAATTACCACCAACAAAGAAGGGAGTGACTATTATTTCTAAAAGAGAAAAAGAAAAAATAGAAAAATGACATAAAAACATACTTCCTGAGCTGCCTTTTGCTGTATGTAACAGGTAGGAAAATCTTGTCACCTTGAAGTGAAAGGAAACATGAGGCTCTTCAAGGTTTGAAAAGAAAAAAAAAAAATAGAGCTTCTCCTTCCCCAGTGATTGTGAAAATGAGGGAGCAGAGGGAGAGAGTGGGTTTTCCAGATAATTGGAAGCAATCAATTCACAAGGCTTTTCAGGTGCGTGGATCCATGATTTTCTGTATATGCCCTCACAGCTGCCACAGACCTAGAGGCAACAGTGTGATGAATATGATTAG
Source organism: Pongo abelii (assembly GCF_028885655.2). Taxonomy (NCBI): domain Eukaryota; kingdom Metazoa; phylum Chordata; class Mammalia; order Primates; family Hominidae; genus Pongo; species Pongo abelii. The sequence goes on from NC_071989.2 coordinate 30,308,179, forward strand.
ACGTGAGTGTAGCTGGGACAAGACTGTGACAGAAAAATAATAATAATAAAAGCAAAACGGTTTCAAATACTAGCAAGTGAGGTATTGGATCAGAAGCCAAAGAATTAAAAAGGGATAAACAGAAATGAGGAGAGGGAAAAAAAGCCTTATTGATGGAAAGAAATGGAAATGTCATTGGACTGGAAATCTCAGTGCAGCACCCGAGTGGTGGGGCCATGGACCACATAAAGTAAAAGATAAATGATCCAAAACTCCCTTTCCAGATGAATTTTGAAACTATGTAATCACGTGTTTAAATACCAATTTAGATTTTCATTAAATGATATTAAACTTATGCATCTATGGGTGGAAAATAATATATTTACTATAATGGGTATTGTCAGTCAAGAGCATTTTTAAATATTTCTCTTCATACAAACCTTATTTTATGTCATTTTGGCAGTGTTTGGTCGTTGTTTGCAATACAAATTGCAATTGCATACACAATTCTCATTCCACTGGGTGAATACTCTGGTATTTTTAGAAAATTGAATGTTTAAGTCACCGAATTGATGACTACTACTTTAGCTATTGAGCAGAATTCAATAACAGGGACTGCATGGCCTGTCAGTGAAAATGCTTTACACTGCCTATACAGATGGATCTATCTACTTGAACTGATAATTAAATCTTATGCAGGCTTATGCTGACATATTTGCTTTTGACAGTTTAAGAAGTCAGTAGCATTCATTATTATTTGTACATTATTGATCTTTTGAATTTTAGTTTTCAATTCACATCATGGATTAAGAAAGAAGTAGGACTTCATTCTAATAGAAATGTTGTCTTCTTTCTTCTCCTTATGGTCAGCATATTGTGAGACTAAACAAAGAGGGGAGAGCAAAATGAAATACATAATGAGATTTTCATGAAATGTAATATATTGCTACTAATATCTATCACCATTTACAATATGTATACATATGTAATATAGGAACCGAAGATAAGAACAGGTTAAAGACATCAAATTTAAGTTTATAGAGGTGTGGACCTAAATATGCATATGTGTAAGTTTCAGCACCATTCCTTATTTATTAATTGTGTCATCTTGAGCAACTACTCACCTAAGCCAGTATTTCCTCATCTAAGAATTGAACGTAATAATACTACAGGGCAGAAAAAAATAGTTGCATACATTTATTTGTCAGCTGTTAATAATTAATTATAACTGATGTAGAACTTCTTGAACTATATACTCCACAAGAAAAACTGACATACAACATCTCTGAAATATTTCATTATTGAGCTGAGAATTCTGAAGATAGAAGATATTGAATACGTTAGCCTATCTCTAAATTGCATTTTTTGTTCCACAAAGTGTGTAACTTATATGAATAATTTTTTTCTCCATATTCAACTGAGAACTTCAAATGATGCCTGAAGAAAATCACTTTAAGGGCACAGTGATGGATTTGTCAGTCTTTTGTTTCCCATCAGAGGAAAAACAAAGTGAGACCAAAAGAGACATGAGAGATAATGCATCACTGTAAGAGCAAAAGAGAGGCACAATGTTGAGACATAATGTGACAACAAATGAATTTGAACTGATACCAAATCTACTTAGAGAGGAGAAAAACATAGATGTGTCATAATGAAAGGAAATGTTGTACCAAAGGCAGTTCAGGAAGCACATTTCTATATCATATTCTCGTTTTCCTCTTTCCCTTCTAGGAGTACCCCACCACCACTTTTGTAGTGATAACCCTTATTAATTTTTCTCTATGTACTTATGATTTGTTGATTCTATAGAAAAGTACCAGCTCCATTTTTTAATAAGGGATGAGACTGTAAACGGAGGAAGATATAATAGCATGGAAAGGGGATTGAAGAAAATAAATGATACAAGACTGAATAAAGAGAAAGAAAGAAGAAACCATATAAATGTATTATAACATGTTAACCAAATAATGATTCAAAAACAAAAACTGTATATGCTGAAATTTATGACTGTGCCACCTTATGTAAAACATTTTTTAGCAAGAACAAATTATAACATTTTGAGTTTATTTGTAGATTAGAAAGTGATGCATCCAGCCAAGGGCAGTGGCTCACATCTGTAATCCTAGTACTTTGGGAGGCTGAGGTGGGCGGATCACATGAGGTCAGGAGTTCAAGACCAGCCTGATCAACACGGTGAAACCCCCATCTCTACTAAAAATACAAAAATTAGCTGGGCATGGTGCCACAGGACTGTAGTCCCAGCTACTCAGGACTGCTGAGGCTGAGGCTGGAGAACTGCTTGAACCTGGGAGGCAGAGGTTGCAGTAACCCAAGATGGAGCTATTGCATTCCAGCCTGAGCAACAAGAGCAAAAACTCCATCTCAAAAATAAATAAATAAATAAATAAATAAATAAATAAATAAATAAAAATAAAAATAAAGTGATATATCTATGATCTCTACCAACCTCACTGAAATATTTTCAACACAATTCACATTGTTTTACAAATAATATTATTTAAAAAAAAAGTTCACCCATGTGTGAACACAATTGTCTCTTCTCTTTATACTTATTACAATTGTCTAATAAATACACACACAGAGAAAAGCATAGTATGCAAAGTGTGTTCACTCTATGGCCCAGCCATGCACATGATTAAATCTCCCTCCTGTGTACTCCTGTTTCCCTGGAGATCAATGTTTTCACTGTTTCTTTGCCTAGTTTTATGTAACTACAGTATTTTGATATTTTTGCGAAATAATCCAAAAGATCCATCAACTTTTATTCTGATTTTTTTTCCCCTGGGAGATCATTCTTTTTCAATTAGGACTAGTTATTCTTCAGTCTCGTGGGACAGTCAACGTCCTTGGCTTTCACTCATCTTCAACTTAGGAGCTCCTCCACCGTGTTACATGCCTTGATCCCTGTTCTTCGTGCTCTCCTGTTTTCTATTTTTTTCTGGAGTCCATATATTAGTAATTATCTTGAGTCCTAGTGGTGAACCTTTCTTGGATTCTGTATCAGCCTCCAAAAGTGCTGGGATTACAGGCGCGAGCCCCCATGCCCAGCCTCTGTATCAAATTGACTTCATTATAAACTGGGTGCAAATACATTATCTATCATTTTCTTCTCTTTAACTTTTTGACCATTTGAAATAATACCCTTATAAATTCCTTCACCATTCTTTATTGGGGTTTCCTGGAGAAGGGAAATAAACATATGGGATCAGGTGAACTTCCTCAACTATAACTCACAAATAACTTTTATTAATAAAAGTGCTACACCTACTGTTTTGAAAAGGAACAATTGTTCAGTTACATAATTTTAGAGACTTGGAAGTTATAGTCATGAGCCTGCTATAATATGAATGTGTCCCCCACAGCTCATGTGTTGGAAACTTAATCATCAATGCAACAGTATTTGGAGGTGGGACTTTTAAGAGGCAATTAGATCATGAGGGCTCTACTCTCATGAATAGAGTAATATTGCTATTAGCGAAGTGAGTTTGTTTTTGAGAACATGGACTTATTTTAAAAATAAGTTTGGTCTTCTCTTTTCTCTCTTTTTAGCCCTATGTCACCCTCTCATTCTGCCATGAGATAATGAAGCAAGAATGCTCTCGCCAGATGCCGACAAATTAAAATTAAATTTCCCAGCCTCCAGAACTGTGAGAATAAATTTGTATGTTTCAGATAAATTACCCAGTATGAGATATTCTGTTATATCAACACAGAAAGGACAAAGTCCAGGCATAATAAAATTTCCTTCATTTTGAAACAAAGGAGTATATCAGTGACTTTTAGTTTTTGATGAATTCTGACACTCTTCGGAAAAATTAGTCTTGTAACATAAGATGTTTTATTTTGTTTTTATTTGTTTCATCTTTAATTTTCTTCCTCTCTTTATTTGACTCTGATTTTCTGACCTTATAATTTTCACTCTTTCTGGAGAAGTTTTAGTATTTATTGCAAGGCAGATCTACAGGCATGAAATTCTCTTAATTTCTGTTTGTCTGAGGAATAGTTATTTTTGCTTTCTTTAAAGGGTAACTTGTCTGGATACAGAATTTTGATTTGGTGTTCTCTTTCAACACCTTTTAAATATTTCAGTCTACAGTTTTTTTGTTTGTATGGTTTCTGTAAAGAATTCCAATGTAATTCTATGTGAAGAAATCCAATGTAATTCTATTTGTGTCCTCTATAGGTAAGATGTACACCCAGTCACTTCTTTCTGGCTTCTTTTAAGAATTTCTCTTTGTCCCTGGTTTTTCTCCATTTGAATATAACATGACTAGATGGAGATTTTTACTATGTATCCTGCTTGCTGTTTACTAAATTTATTGCGGCTGTGGTTTGGTGTCTGCCATTAATTATGCAGATTTCTCAGCCCTTATTATGTTAAATATTCGTTTGGTTCTTTTATCTCATTCTGTTATTCTCGTTATATCTATGTCACACATTTTGTAATTTTCCAATAGTACTTGGTTATTATGCTCCATTTTATTTTTTATTCTTCCTTTTTCTGCACATTTCAGTTTGAGAAGTTTCTATTGATTCATCTTTAAGCTCATTGATTGGCCACGTCCAGTCTAGTGGTAAGCCCGTCAAAGGCATTACTCATTTCTGTTATAGTGTATTAGCCTGTTTGGGCTGTTTTAACAAAATATGATAAACTGAATAACTTATAAACAACAAAAATTTAATTCTCACAGTTCTGGAGGCTGTAAAGTTCAAGATCAACGCACTAGAAGATTCAGTGTAGAGTGGGGGACTGCTCACACATAAGAGGGTACCTTCTTGCTGAGTCTTCCTATGTAAAATGGGAAAACAAGTTCCTCTTAGCTTCCTTTCTAAGAATCGTAATTATATTCATGACATATCCACCCTCAGAACCTAATTATCTCCCAAAGGCTTCCCCTGCTAATACTATCACCTTGGGATTTAGGTTTCCAACATGTGAGTTTGAGGGAAAAACATGCATTCAGATCATAACATGCAGGGCTTTTGTTTCTAGCATTTCCTTTTGATTCTTTCTTAGAGTTTATATCTCTGCTTATATTACATTTCTGGTCTTTGTCCACTTTTTCCCATTGCAGGCTTATGAATGTTAATTGTAATTATTTTAAATTTTCAAATTTTCTCTGCCATATCTGAGTCTGGTTCTGATGCTTGCTTCTTCTATTCAGACTGTGCTTTTTGTCTTTTATTATGTTTGTAATTAATTAATTTATTTATTTACTTACTTTCATTTTTTAAAGAGACAGCATGTTACTATGTTGCCCAGGCTGGTCCCAAATTCCTAGGTTCAAGCAGTCCACCCATCTCAGCCTCCCAAAAGTTTTATGTTTTTCTAACTGTGAATTAGATTATGTTTTCCCGTCAGGTGTAGCTACGGTGTTAGAAGCTAAATTCTATCTACAGTCCTCATTTTTGTTTTACCTTTTGTGGGGAGGGGGATTGTAGAATTAAGACATTCATTTTTTGAGAAATTTCTCAGGCTTGCAATACTTTCAGCTGTCATTCCTTGTTTTTATACAGGAGCCCCACTGACGTGGTAAAAAGGTGTGTGGGGAGGGAAAGTATCCTATGGTTCTGTGACTAGGTCTCAGTATTTTAGTGAACCTGGTGCCGGGCTGTGACCCTTGCAATTGCTTCTCATCTTTTCTCTTTTCTCCATAGGTGAGACAGAAAGGCTAGAAGGGGCTGGAGTTGGATATTTCACTTCCAGCTGTTAGGTCAGACTTCAATAAATCCTGGTTAGGCTCCGACAAAATTTTTTCCTGTGAGAGCCAGCATTGTTAAAGAAAGCATAGATATCTGGGCATATTTCAAAATTGTTACTTTTTCCTTCCTTCTGCCAGAAGTGTGAGAGGACTTTCATCCAACCATCACTGTTGAGAACTTCGTGGGATTCCTGGAGATAAAATTAGTGAAAGACTGGGATCACACGGAGATTTTAACTCTCAAGCTAGTCCACACCAAAACTCCAGCAATTTGTCAATTATAACGTAAATTTTCCTAACGGGATTGGCACCAGTGATGGAATTCTGCTCCTGGGCATCTGCCGTTCGTAAGCTGTGATTCTCTGTATTCACTTGTCTGTCTCCCCAGCTGTAGGGGCAGAAGTTTGCCTTGTGGCTTCAATTCTATGTAGATTTTAAGAAGAGTTATTGATTTGCAGCTTGTTCAACTTTTATTTTCTTCTTGTGAGAATGCAGTTGACACCTCCAAGCTCTTTATAAGTTGGACTGGAAACCATAAGCGCAATTGACATAATATACAAAAATCCTATTACTAATTCCTGTTTTCAATGGTCAACTCATCTCTCAGATTCCATAATTGCAGTTATTTATGATGTCATTTTTTATTTCCTCAATGTAAAATTGCATGTTTCATTTTACTCCTACTCCAAAAGATACGTCTCTAGAAAATCAATTAATTTTGTTACCTTTTTAACAATCTATTCTCTTTTTTTTTGTTTTTTTTTTGTTTTTTTGAGAATGACTTTCACTCTTGTTGCCCAGGCTGGAGTGCAGTGGGACGATCTTGGCTCACCACAACGTCCATCTCCTGGGTTCAAGCGCTTCTCCTGCCTCAGCCTCCCAAGTAGCTGGGATTACAGGCATGCACCACCACACCTGGCTAATTTTGTATTTTTAGTAGAGATGGGGTTTTTCCATGTTGGTCAGACTGGTCTCGAACTCTCGACCTCAGGTGATCCACCTGCCTCAACCTCCTAAAGTGCTGGGATTACAGGCGTGAGCCACTGTGCCCGGCCTTATATTCCTAATCATTACAATTAGGAACTGTATCAAAAATAATTATCTCACTGATGATGCCATTCACTAATCTATTTGGAACTTTCTCCTGGCCTCTTGCTATGTATAAGGATTTAGGTACTGAGTCTAACACAGAAAGGTATCAGATGTAATTTCCACATTCAAGGTCCTAAGTCTAATGACATAAGATTGCCAAAACACACATGGAATGCACAAAGTGAGGAAATGGCAATGTATTATTTTTCTGTGGCTGCTGTGAAAAATTACAATTTGAGTGACCTAAATCTACAGAAATTTATTCTCTCACAGTTATATAGGCCAAAAGTTGTAAGTTAAGGTTTTGCCAATGCTACAATCCCTCCAGAGGTTATAGCAAATAATGTATTATTTGCTTCTTGCAGCTTCTAAAGACTGCAGGTATTCCTTGGCTTGTGGCTGCATCACTCCAATCTCTCTAAGTCAGATAGTCTCCTCTTCTTCTGCTTGTATCTCTCTTCTTTGGTCTGTTTCAAAGATTCTTTTGGCTTTGCTCTCATAAGAATACATTTGATGGTATTTAGGGCTTACCGGATTATCCAGGATGAGTTCTTCGTCTCAAGATTCTTTAACTCTATAACATTTTTGTTATAAAAGGTAATATTCACAGGTTCCAAATATTTTGGCATAGAGATATCTTTTGGGGGCAATGATTATGGTCAATAAAACACTAAAAATTTCAGAAATAGAGAAAGAATTTAGAGAATCCTCTGCTCTTGAGATAGGTGTATTTAATCTATTTAAGAGAAAGAGTTTTAAGTTTTTTAATTCCTAAAAGAGAAAAAACAACTCATGTTAATGATTATTTTAGTGTCTCTCACAATCCTAAACATAAATGCATATTATTCTACTTAAACATTGTAAGAACTTGATCTGTATATGTGACTGCTCCAATTGATTTATAGCTGAATACAAACTAGTAAAGAGAAGATTGAATTTTAAGGAGGAGAGAGGATTACAGGATTACGTAATTTCTCTGGTCATAATCCTCGTAAGTAAGAAAGAATTCCAATCACCTTTTGCCAGCCCCCAGCTCATGAACTTCTAATAGAAAAGAATGGAAAAAATATAGCAATAATAATAAAATGAAAGTCAGTCTTTTCCAGAAGTATATTCTACTTTCTTTTATATCCAGAGTAAAATGTATTTACACTAATAGGCTTTTTGGTTTTTGTTTTTTTAGCTCAGAATTTCAGGGCAGCACTATTTGAATTATTTTGTCAGCTTCCCAGTTATCATTAGAACTGCTACTGCACTTAACTGGTAAGCCAGTAAAAGCAGACTGAAAAAGCAAGAAGCTCTCTGCCATATGCCTTGGGGGCTTGCTGTCAAAGCAATCCCGATGCATCCCATAGAGGCAGAGAGAAAATGGAACCTCTGAGCCAGAGGTAACATCAGCAAAGCTGATGAAATGAGAAGTTGTGCTTATAGGCTTCAGTAGCGTCATCATCTCTTCCTATTTATTGATACATTCTCACCAAGGATAAGAAGAGAAAAGACGTTTTGAGGCAGAACTTGCCATCGATCAGTTTCAGAATGCTTGGAGGTGAGGGAAGTTTGCCAGGCACATGAAGGGCAAAGAATCTACGTTCCATAAAGTGTATCATCACATAGGCTGTTTTGCCTTAGAGCATAAATGAAGATCAAAGTAGTAAAGAGATTTAGTGGCATGAATTTGATAGATTCTTGTTTTTTGAAAAATAAATCATATGATAAACTAATAATAGAAGACAACAGACTTGAAAATTCAAAGGGAACTGGGCTGTTTATCTCCATTTATAACATTGTTTGATGAAATTATGTTGGGGTTTTGAGTAAGCTATAGGCTTTGAAACAGCGAGCTATAATCCTGACAGACTGACCATTTCTAATTTGCAGTTTTTGTTTTTGTTTTTGTTTTTTTCATTTTGTGATGGCATCAGTATTTCTAAGGCATTGGTTAATAAAATGAAAAGACAAAAATCCTTTCAAATAATTTCATTAAAATGAAACTTGATCTAAATCTTGGACACTTATTCAAAACAGAGAATGAGTTCGTTTTCTGACCTAAGAGTTATCAAAAATAAACATTCATTATATGACTTTGTTTTTTCCCATTTTGTAGCCTTAGTGTATGAAATATAATTTTTTTAATAAAGAAAGATTTAGTGAGTCTAAACACATTGAATTTGTGGGATCTCCAATTTCAAATCTGCAGATACAAGGACATCTCCTATTCATTCTTGGCCCCTCCTCTTCTTCAAATATCAGCCTCATTGCAGGTAGAATCTGTTGAAGGAATCTATTTCCTTTTGTTTACCCCTGGTCCTAGCTGAGCCTCATTAGAGAAAACAAACCCCCTATGAAAGAAACTATTGGAAACTAGGAAGAGATCAGTGTAAATTAGTTCAAAAAGTGCGACTTCGATAGTCACCTATTACAGAGGCAGGAAGCTATATAAACAGAGACATCAATTTGAAAGAGAAGGCCCAGGGCCTTTTTTGTTCAAAGCTAAGCCTTTAAGTGAGTTGCTCTGTCTCTCTTGCTTTCTTTTCTGTTTCTCTCTCTCTCACAGATGTTTGTCTGTCTACGAATGAACAGTGTGCATCCTTTTTGAAGTTTATTTCCATGTAACATCTGTGAGAATTTTGGCTTTAGGTCTTACTTCAAAGCTTTTGTACTTAATGATATCATAAACAGATGATTCAACAATAACGGCACACCCTGCCAGGAAGACATTTCCATGTGACACAGTTTTTGATGTTTAATAGCAGCATAAATTTTCAAAAGGCAGACAAGGTATGTTAGCTTCATGATAGGAAGGAATCAACTTTTCTGTGCCAAAGAAATGATGCCAAGATGGTAAAATGGGTGATTCTGATGCCATCTTATCAGGAAGTCTCAACTTGTTTTCTTCAGCTCAAAAAATAACATTTTCAAAACTTTGAGTGCCATTTGTTGATTACTTTGATTCTGGGAAAAAAAAGCATAGCTAATGCCTTGGACTAGCTCTCAAATTGACTACCACTTATTACCTGTTTTCTAAGTATCTAGAATTGATATAATGATCTGTGTACTTTATCATATTAATCTTTGCAAAAATCTAGAAATGTTAGATTTACCCCATTTTATATATAAGGTAGCTGCTGTTTTAAGAAGTCATGTAACTTTATCAAGATGGCATAGGTAATAATAAGTTAAAGGAAAATCTAAACCAAGCAGACTAACCCAAGAAGATGTGGTCACCGTGAATTATTGCTCTAAGATATTCCTGGAGTAATGGTATTTTACCTGTTATGTGTAGCCACTTTTAATGTTTTTAAGCAAGTATAAAAAATTAAATAGCGAATATTGATCAAGGACATATAGATTTACACAGTGGCAATAGGCATTCAGGTTTAGTGCAATAAAAATGTCCAATGAGGGCATTGTTAACATCTAAACTGGATTAATGGGCTTTTTCTTAATTTCCCCCCAAAGTAGTGCCACTTAATATAAACACATGTGCAATGTATAGTGCTTTCTGTGGATAAAATGATGAGAAATTAATAGACTTTATATACACACACACGCATAAAAATATTCTTGGATCTACAGGTATTCTGCATAGATATTTTTTCTTGTAAAGCTAAGTTATTTAACATTCAAATTTACCATTATAGAGCCTAAAGAACTTTTGTTATTCCATCATTTTTTAGCAAAATAAAAGTTATACTCCTAAGTCATATACATAAACTTTTGAATACACCAAATGAGTACTACCTAAATGATTTCCAGGAGGAATAATAAATAAGGAATGTTGCAAAGGCATTTTAGCATATTTCTTAGCTAGTCAATAGTGGCATTGTTTTAAGACAATGGTTGATTACACTGCACATATAAATATAAACTTTGTCAAGTTGTTCATTATTTTCAAAGGCATTTATAATATAAAGTTTTTTTCACCAACAATAACCATATTTTAATGACAAAAATACTCATCTCAAAGAATCTTATGATCTCTTAAAACACAACCAAGCAAAGCAAATAACATAAAACTGAAAGATGTGAATTATTATACTATCATAATCTGGTATTTGTATTTTGACTGTGATAGTACAAAAAAAGAACCAAAATATCCAACAAATACAATATAAATGGTCTTTATACATTTAAGAAGCATTGAAGTAATACCCTTAAGTAACGAGAAAAAGCTAGGGATTTTAATTTTAGTAATGAAACTTGATGAGAATTAATATGATGCAAGGGTTGTAATCTTTAAACACATATAAAATATTCTCTCTTGTATACTAGGAATGAAGAAAAGTAAGACATTAATTTAAATTCCATACCGCAAGACTCTACTAAAATACTAACTCAACAACAATGCTGAATATCAAGAACTTCTGAATTATTTCTATAAGTAAGACTCTCCTTACTAATAGATTTTCTGGGTGGAATTGTTTGAATAATTAAGATCATTTTGCTTAGCAAATATCTCATTATAAATCACTATTTTTAAAGTCCTAGGTAGCAGTATATTTAATTGTCCATTTGTAATGATTTTTGAAATAGAAATACAATACACCAGGAGAGAACCCCCAGTACCTTGGGTTTACACTAAGGAAGAAACATTTCTACATTCTATTTAAATTAGGGTAATTTTTAATATTGCTCAGATATCTAGGCATGAGGTAAAGAGATGGGAAAATGAAATAAAATATTCCGTAAAAACAATTTCAAAAAAACATACAGCAGAGTACCAAAATGATCTTCACCCATCAAACTTTACATATAGAAGCCAATGGCCATTATCTCAGCCCCAATAAGACATATTCATTTGCAGACTCTTTTAGGCTTATTAGAATGGTTTGTGCCACCATGCAAAGCACAATCTCTATTAAGAAGGAAGTTGAAGAGAGGTTTTGCAAAGACTATCTTTCCAAATTAAGTAAATCATGTCTGCATTAAACATCTTATGCCAAATTTAGGATAAATTGATGCATAAAACTAATTAGGGCTACTATATGGAAGGACAAAAATCACATACATTGGAAAATTTAGGTATAGATGCAGATCTTTAAAGGTACATATATAGTATTAAATGCATGTGCATTGTTGTCTTTTTACATAGACAGCACTATGTGTCAGAAAGTGTTTCCTTTCGATGGCACAGTCATTTCTCTCTAGTGACAGCACAAGAAAAGGAGCAAAAAGGGCAGCTAGTCAGGGAAATCCCTGCCACCAGTCAATTGGCAATGGAGTCCTGTTCACAGACTCCACAGAGAAAGATAAATTGATTGCTTGGATGAAATGGACAGTGAAAGTCAAAAACATTTTTGAAAATGTGCAAGGTTTGTCCTCCAAGAATGGAAAAGACTTGTCTGCAGAATTTATTTTGTCTATAAACTTCAGAGTTATTTGAACTAAAATTGCAATATCTTTCAAGATAGTCCTAGTTATAACTGTTTCTTTCAAAAATTCTGCATTAGAGTAATATGGTGTGGTACAGAGAAAATATACTTACAGGATAGTGAGGAACTATAGACCTGGAAAGTCAAATCTGATATACCCTTTCACAAATATGAAGGAACACATTCAAACAGTAATATAAGGTAAAATTTTCCTCAATAAATTTGTTTTCTGAAAGTATAAATAGTAAGATTTAAGGGACTAATTTATTTCTACTTCGAGAACCAAAGCAGAATATTAGTAACAAGTAAGAAGAAAAGAAAACATGTATAAAATGCAGGCTTTTTTTCTTCCCCTTCCCAAATATCATTTTCCCCCAAAATTCAGTCCATTAAGGAAGTTTTTGTTAATGTTTTGTTTCATTGTGTGTAGGATGATGTCTGGGATAGGAAATAATTTCAATATCTAAATCAAATATTTATTTTCCATTATTTCTTAAAAAGTATATTTTAAAAGTAAAATTTGGAGGAGAACTATAAGTGTCAAAATTGTTATGCTACTGTATCTTACCAAATAAATAGCTGTATAAAAATTTATACAATTTTAGACATTTTTATCTCATATGCTATTTTAGAAATTCCCCAGGAAACATTTTTTGTTCAGGAATGATTAAGACATTATGGAGATATATATATATATAGATGTATATGTATATGTGTATATATGTATATATGTATATATGTATATGTATATATGTGTGTGTATACACACACACATATATATACAAAAATTAATTCAACTGTGAATATTTCTATATGAAACTTGAATATATATTTTTCTGCAATATGATTTGGGTCATGTTGCCTATGATTTTTAACTACTATTTTTCCCAGCTTCATAATTGCTTAATTTTGATGATATATTCTGGTGTTTAGGTTGTTTGTTGAAAATGCTGATGTTTAAGAAGGAAAGTATTTTAAGTTTGATATGTAACAACTTTTAATTGTTAATACATATTAGATACTATTTTTAGTGACTGGTGTCACAAACATTAATAAAATACAATTTTATTTCTCAAATAGCTTATGATTAAACAGAGAAAGTTGCATAAATTAAGTATATTTTGTTGTAAGGTCAAAATAAAACTGTATAAAAATTACACAGAAATTTACTAATCAGATTTATATTATTTAATCTGTTATGTGTGAAATATAGTATACAATTAATAATGCATACTATATAATACATAATACAGAACAAAAAACTAATACATAATTTCTTAAATATGATATATGCATTGATTTATCTATAATCTGTGTAAACACATCAAATTTAGTGTATTTTCTAGAGGGAATATATAAGTTTAATTTTATAAATGAAGATCAAACATGAATTTTGACCCAGTGGCAATGGGGTCATGGCTACAGCAATGTCTTGAAATTTCTCTAAATTCTAGCATGAATACGAGACTGACCAAAAAAAAAATAGAACAACAAATAACTTATGAACAAACAACATATTCCCTGAAACCACATAGGAGTTTCTTGAATGCTTTCGGAACTCCTGAGGGTGAGTGGCATGGCCAATGCCCTTCACGGCTTCAAATCCATGCTGGACTAGCTATTGTCCAAGGGTAGGTGAAAAGAAAAAGGGAAACAGTGAAGAAGCAGAGTGGTTATAGAATTCAAGAGTAACAAATAAAAACTTGTTCTCAAAAGATGTAGAACAATAGTGTATGAACTAAGTGCAATACTATAAGAAAATGTGCAGGCTCCAGAACTTTGTAAGACAAGAATAAAGGAAACACAGTAGGACGATGAGAAGATCAAACCGTCTGAGCCCAAATTCCAAGGCATCAGTGAAAGTAGCATAATACAGTTTTTCATAAAGACGAAGACCTACCATAAAAGAAAACATTCAGCAATATAAGCTGAGAAGATGGTAACACTGGGAATCCTATGAAAGATTGTTGAAGTGCTGGGAGTAAATAAATCCAGAATAAGCAGGTCTCAGAAAACAATATCAAAAAATATATATAACATTGAAATTGGGTCATCGCTTTGGAAGACAAGGTCTGTAGTATGCAGGACAATACAGAGTTAGAAAGGTTGAGCCTTCCTGCATCAGACTTATGTCATCCACACACACACACACACACACACACACACATACACACATACATACACACACTATTTGCTCACATAGTTATTGAGGCTGACAAGCCCCAAGATTTGCTGTCAGCAAGCTGGAGACCTAAGAAAGCTAATGGTGCAGTCCCAGTACAAGTCTGAAAAGAATGCACATGCCATATCAATGTCCATACCAGGAACCTGGAGTTGTTATCTGCTCTAACAAAGTCTGAAGGTTATGAATCAGGAAAGTCAATGGTGTAATTTCCACTGTAGGCCAGGCACAGTGGCTCATGCATGGTGGTGTGTGCGTGTAGTCCCAGCAACTCAGGAGACCGAGGCTGCAAGTGAACCATGGTTATAACAATACACTCCATCCTGGGCAAAAGAGCAAGATTCTGTCTCCAAAAAATAAAAACTAGAAAAAAAAAAAAGTTCCAGTCCAAAAATCAGCAGTTTAGAGATTCAAGAAGAGTGGATGTTTCAGTTCTTCTGAAGTCAGGAAAAGAATGATGTTCCAGCTCAAGCAGTCAGACAGGAAGAGAGTTCTCTCTCTCTCTCTTTTTTTTTTGTTCTATTCAGGCTGTCAATTAAAGGAATTGAGGTCCATCCCCATTAGCAAGGGCTGTGTGCTTTACTCAGTCTACAGAATTCACTGTTAATGTCATCTAGAAGCATCCTCACAGATACATGCAAAATCATGGTTGGTCAAATGCCAGGGTACTCTATGACCCAGTCAAGTTGACACATAAATTTACCCATCACATCCACTATGAAATCCATTCCTATGACACCATAATAATGTAGAGTATAGCAACTGTGGTGATGCCTCATTTGTGCCTACAACAGGCCATACTGATGCTCTGTCAGTTTGGTCACCTCTGGAAGGTAAGTGGGATTCCATGATATTGGTCTCCATCCCTGCTACTGGGTCATTATGTTCTCTAAATCATACTTTCAGGATGCTAGCCATTTGAATAGATCAACATGTTGTCCTCAATGAAACGGATTCATGTATTGCTCTGTGCAATATATTGATAGTTCACATCCTTTTGGCTTACATTATGACAGAGGAGAGAGGAGTTAACATAGCCTGAGGTCAAATTTTACAAAGGCTTATTGTATATTTTAATGAAATAAAGTTCTTTGTGATACATTTCTCTCATTGAAACAGAAAATAATGCACATGCCATATCAATGCCTACACGAGGAACCTGGAGTTGTTATCTGCTCTAACAAAGTTACCATCTCTGTCATGGCAGTTCTAATCAGGGCAACTAACTATTGGATTGACCTTGTAATGACATATAATCATTTTTCAAGATCCATCTGGTTTCTGCAAAGGAAACAGTAGATAATCTAAATGAAGGTGAGCTGAGGACCACCATCCCTACATCTCTTAGAGACGTAATGCTGGCATAAATCTGCTAATCCCTGCCATACACACAGGACCAATTTTTTTCAGTAATTTGGTCGTGGAAGGAGAAATTTCAGGGGCTTTCACTTAGTTTTCCCTATCATATTAGTTCTTTTCTACCAAGAGCCCAATTTTGAGGTTCTGCTAACTTTCAAGTATGTCAATGACAATGAAATATTCAGGGTCTAGGGTTCATCAATATGATCCATATAAGCTGGTTTTCACCTGGCTCCCATATGTTCCCAAAACATAAGAAAGCTACGGTAATATCTCAAAGTATCCATATTTTAATGTCTATTAGACCCTATACCCTGTATTAGAAAAATGTGAGTAGCTCCCATTTCCCAATGTCCAATTAACTGACTATAAGGTCTTACTTCCCTTTGGTAAATGCTGAAGAAATAATTTCTATGTATACATGCTATGGTCCTGGAGAATCATTGCACTTCAGAAAGAAGTCAACTGTATTTAATTGGTGAGGTCTGCTCAATAGTTCAGGTCTGAAAACTATCCAAGGTAAAAGGAAATTTTTCTTAAGATGTCTTCCCTCAGATTCCCTGTTACCAAACTGATATCATTTAGTTCTGTGTCCCCACTCAAATCTCATCTTGTAGCTTCCATAATTCCCACATGGTGTGGGAGGGACCTGGTGGGAGATGGTTGAATCATGGGGGTGGGTCTTTCCTGTGCTGTTCTTGTGACAGTGAATAAGTCTCATGAGATCTGATGGTTTTAAAAATGCGAGTTTCCCTCCACAAGCTCTCTCTCTCTCTCGTTGCCTGCCACCATCCATGTAAGATGTGACTTGTTCCTCCTTGCCTTTCACCTTCCATCATGATTTTGAGGCCTCTCAAGCCATGTGGAGCTGTAAGTCCAATAAACCTCTTTCTTTTGTAAGTTGCTCTTTCTCTCATAAGTTGTTGTTCTTTTGTAAGTTACCCTGAGACATGCCAGTCTCAGGTATGTCTTTATCAGCTGCATGAAACGGACTAATAGACAAACCTTGACTTCTTCCACTGGTTTAAGCTGAATAGTATATTTGTCTTCCACCAATCTATTTTGTCCCCAGGGAGGTCACATTCTGTTAACAGTCATTATAAGTCCCCAAGTATTTGGTTCCTGGGGCTGCTAATTCAACTTTCCTTGTCATTACATATCTGTGGTTAAACACATCCTGGGTACTATCAATTAAGTGCCACCACCTAGACTCTCTCATTTCAAAGTCCATTCATAACTCATTGTTTTCAGCAAGACAAATTTTCTGACGGTCTTTCCTACCTCCATCATTGAACTGCAAGATAGAGCCACTGCTGAACTTTTTAGTGATGCTGCTATGTTTCTCACTGGAGCATTCTTGTGGCCTTGATAAATCGTGTGTCTTCTCAGCCTTCCCAAATAACATTATCATCTTGCTCATCTTCAGGCTATACATATTTTATCCATGCTAGCAAATCCACTACCCTGAACTTTTTATTCTCTTTATCCATCATCAGAAATGGCAATTCTAAGCATTTCAATTTTGCTCAGCTTGGCCATTGTGTATACCATGCCACTGAGAGCCAACTTATTAGGTAGTTTGCAGGCTTTCCTGAGGTTCTTTCCAGCTTGAGAAATCCTTTATCTCCAGAGAGTATTCTCAGCTAAACAAACTCTTTCTTTTCAAAGTATATATTTCAGCCCCTTTCATGAAAAATCTTCTAATCTTGTGCCATTCACACTTCCCAGGCTGCTGGCAATACTTGTCAGCTAAGTTTGTAGTCTTTAAATTACAGTTCTTTCTTTATCAAGTCCAGTGCATCTTCAGCTGGTTAATTTTCTGACTTAAACCTAGGTAAAAGCCAGGTGGTCCAAAGAAGATGTGAAGGCAGATTTTGAGTATATTGCCTTTCAGGATTATGGAGCTGATCACTCTTAATAGGGAGAAATGAGATATATCTGCAAGCTTAGATGTTTCAGAAGAGACAGAGCAATCAATCCTCCAAGGACAGTCACCCGCATACCTAAATCCTGTTGTAGAATCTCACATTTTCCCAATGAAGTTCTCTCTTTGGCATAACAAATCTGTCTTCCTTGAGGGCTTAACCTCCTCTGAAGGTAATCACACAGTCCAATAAATATTGCGTTTCATGCTTGGCTTTCTATGCACTCCTGCTGCAAGACATGAGGGCTTTTTTTGTCACCATACCAAGGAGTACCTCATCCCTTTAGTTTTCATATCTCAATATAAAATGATCTTTATTTTTCTCGTTATTCTATTATCATTCTGTAAAGAAAAGCCAGTGCATAATAGTGTATCAGGGACTGGGATTACAGAAACCAAAGAAAGTTGTAATGATCCCTTATTTCTGGATAAATTTATGTCCAAATTAATAACAGTGTATTCTCACTTTCAAAGCTGATTATTTCACTCTTTTCCCCACATCTCTTCAAGATAAACACTGTGTGTGTGTGTGTGTGTTTGTGTGTGTGTGTGTGTGTGTGTGTGTGTGTAGTAAGTACAAAGCTCTCTATTATCTGAGGTCAAATTCTATAAAAGTTTATTATATATTTTAAGTAAACAAAATAAATAAATGTTGTATATTTTAAGTAAATAAATATTAAACTCATTGCTGCTTCTCTGTTTTGTGGTTAAATAACATTTTGTTATGGGGATTCTCAAAAATATATATAAAAATAGCAGAGATTAACATTAGGGTCATCCGTGATGAATACATATAATATAGCAGAGATCAGCATCCAGGTTCATCCATGTTGCCACGAATGACAGAATATCATTGTTTTATGGCTAAAGAGTGTTCCACTGTATATATGTATGGGGAAAGCTAAGTGTAAGCCCCTGAAATTTCTCCTTCCATGACCAAATTACTGAAAAAATTGGACCTGTGTGTATGGCAGAGATTAGCAGATTTATGCCAGCCTTATGTCTCTAAAAGATGTATGGATGGTGGTCCTCATCTCACCTTCATTTAGGTTATCTAGTGTTTTCTTTGCAGAAACCAGATGGATCTTGAAAGATGATTACATATCATTACAAGCTGAATTCAGTAGTTAGTTTCCCTTATTACAACTGCCATGACCGAGATGGTAACTTTGTTAGAGCAGATAACAGCTCCAGGTTCCTGGTGTGGACATTGATATGGCATGTGCATTCTTTTCTAGGTCAATGAGAGAAATGTATTACAAAGAATTTTATTTCATTAAAATATACAATAAACTATTATAAAATTTGACCTCAGGCTATGTCAACTCCTCTGTCATAATGTAAGCCAAAGGGATGTGAACTATCTCTATATTGCACAGAGTAGAACATGAATCCGTTTCATTGAGGATAACATGTTAATCTATTCAAACGGATAGCATCCTGAAAGTATAAGACACATGTGATTTAGAGAACAGAATGACCTGGTAGCAGAGATGGAGACCAACAGCATGGATTCTCACTTACCTTCCAGAGGTGACCAGACTGGCAGAGCATCAGTATGGCCTGTTGTAGGCACAAATGAGGCATCACCACAGTTGCTATACTCTACAGTATTACGGTGTCATAGGAATGGATTTCATAGTAGATGTGATGGTTAAATTTATGTATCAACTTGACTGGGTTATAGATTACCCTGGCATTTGACCAACCATGATTCTGCACGTATCTGTGAGGATGCTTCTGGATGACATTAACACTGAATTCTGTAGACTGAGGAAAGCACACTGCCCTTGCTAATGGGGGTGGACCTCAATTTCCTTGATAGAGAGCCTGAATAGACTGTTTAATTTCTTTATTTATCCATTGGGTATTTAGGAGCATCTTGTTTAATTTCCATGTTTCTCCTGTTATTGATTTCTGGTTTCATACCATTATGGTCAGAACATTATAATCAGAAAAGAAACTTGATGTAAGTTCAACCTTTTAAAGTTTTGTATGATTTCATTTGTGGTCTAAAATATAATCTGTCCTGGAGAATGTTTCATGTGCAGTTGAAAGGAATGTGTATTTTTTCTGCTTTTGGATGGAATATTCTGTAGTTGTCTATCAGGTTAGTTTGATTTAGTCTGTAGTTTAAATCTAATGTTTTCCTATTGGTTTTCCATCTGAATGATCTGTCCATTACAGATAGCGGGATGTTGCAGTCTCCTACTGTTATTGTATTGCACTCTATCTCTACCTTCAGACCTATTAATACTTGATGTATATATTTAGGTATTCCAACGTTGGGTGCACAACTATTTACAATTATTATATTGTCTTGCTGAAACCCCTTTATCATTATATAAGGAACTTCTTTGTCTCGTTTCCAAATTAAATGTGTCTGCACAGCTTTGTCTCTTTCTATTAACTAACAAGCTTCTGAACAGCAAAAATATGATCAACAATGTAAAGAGACATCCTGCAGAATGAGATAACACACTTGAAAACCATACATCTGATAAGGGGCTAATATCCAAAACATGTAAAGAACACAAACAACTCAATATCAAGAAAAGAAATAAGCCATTAAAAAATGGGCATAGTGATTGAATAGACATTTCTTAAAAGAAAATATACGAAGGTCAGTGGGTCTATTTTAAAAATTGTCAACATCACTAATCATCAGATAAAAGCAAATTAAATTCACAATGAGCTATCACCATGCATCTGTTAGAGTGGCTGTTATGAAAAACACGAAAGATAAATTTTGGTTAAAAGGTGGAGAAAAGGAAAACAGTGCACACTGTAGAAGGATATGGAGATTAATACATCCGTTATAGAAAACAATATGAGGATTCCTCAGAAAATCATAAAAAGAACAACCATAAAATCCTGCAATCCCACTGCTGGATATACATCAAAGGAAATAAAAGCATTATGTAGAAGAAATATTTGCACTCTCATGTTTATTGCAGCCTTATTTACAACAGCCAAGATATGAACTAAACCTAAGTATGTATCAATAGATGAATGGACAAAGAAAGTGTGGGTCATATACACAATTCAATCCTATTACATACTATTCAACCAAGGAAAAGAAGGAAATTATGTCATTTACAGTATGTACAAACCTGGAGAACATTATATTAAATGAAATAAGCCAGGCAAAGAAGGAGAACTACTTCATAAGTGAGATCTCATATGTGAAATTTAAAAATGTTGATCTCATAAAATAAATGACTATAGTTATTAATATACTGTATTCTTGGTAATGCTAAAAGAATGAATATTAAGTGTTCCTACCAAGAAAATAATAACTATGTAAGGTAATGCATGTGTCAGTTATCTAGATTTAATCATTCTGCAATGTATGTATATTTCAGAGCTCATTATGTACACAGTAAATACATACACTTTTATCTGACAATTAAAAAAACATTTAATATCAAGCAATAACTGTATGGTTTAAGTAACATACTCGCATAAGATGAATTGTGTTTGTAGTTATTAAACAACTTGCTTTAAAAATATTCAGTAAAATAGAAAATATTCTTGATATAATGTTATATCAAAATAATAGTTTACTAGATGTAATGTCAATAAAGAGCAGAGATGTAATATCAATATCCTAATAATTTTATATATGATATTCTAAATTTTATGTTACACAATGTAAATAAGAACAAATATCACTACAAATAGACTGATTTTCAGTTAAATATGGTGAAACAAAGTTGTGACTTCTGTCCTGTTCTTAGCAACTCAGTGCCAATAACAAAAGTAAAACAAAGTGAAAAACGTATATCTTTAATAAAAAAGAAAATATTTTATTGCCTAATAGAATGATATTTTATTAGAATGAGGAAATATGACCAAATAAAGGCAGAATTATAGGATCAAAAAGCAACAATACTTAATTTTTACTGGTTACTTGCATTTGCATTCATATCATGAACAATACTCGATAAAATAATACAAAGTTCTAAAAATAAATGACAACTCTGTGATTTCTGAATTGAAGTTTAGAAAAAGGAGCAAGGTTGTCCCAGGAGACAGGGTGAGTGCTAAAACTTCACATGTCTACTGAACCAAATTGTATCAATAAGGCTGTCTCCCCAAAAATTTTTTGCATGGCAATCAAGTGAGGGCAAATCAATATCTCTATAGGAATGGTGAATACATAATGGAGAATCTAGAATATATAACACATGATGGTATTCGGAAAAAGTTATAAATTCAGAAACACATACATGGGGTGGGAAAATGTCTCTCAATCTTCTTATCAAATGAAAAGCAAGATCCAAAACCATAAAAAGAGTAAGAGCCTACTGTTTGTTTAAAGTGTACTTATTAAAATGTGCATAGCAGAATGTTAACAGACGCTACCTTTAGGGAGAGACAAAGAGCATAATGACATCAGGTAAGATAAAGGAAAATTTTTCTGTTTCATTTTAATTGTTACATTTGTACCTATTTGAATACTTTACATTTCACAAATTTTATATATATGTAAATGAACATAAATTAAATATTTAAACAACAGCAAAACATACGTTTTTCGTTTTTATCTTGTTTTGTAGAATGTTACATGCCTAGAACATTTTAGTATATTTATTGACTTTTATTTACCTGTTTGAACTGCTGATTCCTGGCATTTGTCCACTGTAAGATTTATTCTATTAGATTTAAGAAATTCCTCCACCATGTATTTATTATTTTACATTGCAAATGTTACTTCTCCATTTAGATATTTGTCTTTACTGTTGAAGTTTTTGATATTTAATCAAATCTCTCGTTATATCTGCTTTTATTGTGCAGCTCAGAGTTTCAATTGTCTTCTAGATTATTTTAGTAATGTGATGCTCTTTACACTTGTCCATTTGTTATGGAGCGAATGTCTCCATAAAATTCATGCTGAAATTTTATCTCCTATGTGATGATATTAGGAAGTGGCATCAATGGAGGTCATTAAGATTAGATGAAGTCTAATGAGCATTAAAATTAGTGCTCTTGTAAGGGTTGGGAGAGAGCTTGCTTCTTTTGCTTTCTGCTATGTGAGAATACAATGCAGTTTGCACATGAAAAGCAGTCTGTGGTCTTCACATGTAAGAAAGCCCTTCCTGATACCTGACCATACTGACACCCTGATCTCAGGCTTCTAGCTTCCAGAAGCGTGAGAAATAAGTTTGTATTGTGTCTAAGCTGCCCATTCTGTGGGAATTTCTTAGAGCATCCAGAACTGACTAAGTCACCATATGAAATTTATTTGGATTTGTATTTCAGGATCTATATAAGAAGATCAGCCACCTTCTAATTAACTGTACACTTTTTAATCATCATATTATGATATTTATATCCTCTTAAAATCATAGAAAAAAGCATAATACTGTGGTTTGGCAGAGAAAACATGTGTCTTAAAGGGAATATTCTGCCATCAAAGAGTAGGTCCTTAGAGAGGACACAGAAACTGAACAGAAGATGTTAACTTGCTGGGTAAAAGGAAACTGATGTCTACTTTCTGGTCTTTAACCAATATTCTTAATAATGCCAAATACTTAAGATGATTCACTTATTGTATTAGGTAATGGGATGTAGTCAACAATCTTACTACCCCTTGCTGTTTCCATGAAGATTAGCTGCTGCTTTGGAAAAATGTAAATATCTACTTAAAAACAGTCTGAATATCTGTGGTTAATCATATCTTTCTTATCATCATCTTTTCATGAATTTTCAGTATCATTAGTTGGAACCTTGAATTGCTTTATTCTTCTTCAATTCACTTTCATTTACTCATTTGGAAGAAGAAATTTTTCCCCGTTTTTTGCATTGTTTTCTTCAGAGGGAATGTTTGGTATTTGACAGCTTCACTATGACTTGCATTTTTAATAGCAGTTGAAAGAAGCTACAACTACAACCAGAAGAATCACTCATATGTTGCTTCATGAATTAACAAAAATCCTTATAATGTGCAAAAATAACCAGGATATATATGGATGATGATTTATTAATTTTGTATGATGACTTAGAAATTTTAATTCTTCTTACAGATGAAAAAAGTATTTTTATTCAATATTTTATCAGTTCTGACTTTTTAATGAAGTTGCAATTTTATATAAATTGAATTTTATTTTACATTTTTCTCTCTGTCTCTATTTTTTCTCTACTCATAACTAGTTTCTATAATTTTCTTCTGAATTCTAAGCACATTTACAGAATATGCCTTTTATTGTCTTGATTTTCTGAGGAATATAACATGGATTTTTACGATTATAATAATTATAAATTTGATAATTATATTTTTAGTCAGGGATATATATTTTCTTTCTAATCTCTAGAATAAGCAGGTGAATTAAGAGTAATGATAACCTGTTCCGGCAGCAGCTGGGTCCTGGGTTTCTGTACTGGCCAGGCCACAGCTGGGGCAGCCTGTGTCCAGAAGCACTTACCTAAGGGAAGGAGGGCTCATCTGGCAGTTGAAAAGCCTGTACCCACTTCATCAGCTCAATGGAGTGGATATCAAATTGCTGAATGCCTTCCTGAAGTTGCACCAGGCAGAACAGGAGAGACCCAAGTTTATTGCCTGGCCCTATCTCCATATCCTGCTCAAGCCTTTTCCCCGGGGAGCTGGTAACCATACTTTATCTTATTCTTTCATGTATATCCACTTTGGACCTGCTATGAAGTTGAATAAAGATAACCTGGACCACCAGACACTGCAGATGGTGACTCTGCACATCTACCAGTAACCAGCAACATGCACAGGACCTTAAGCTCTTCTTTTTACTTGTATAAAATAAGGGCAAGCATACTGATCTCACTTCCCCTTGCCTGGGAAAAGAGATGGCTTGAATAAGTAACTTCCTTAGAACCAGAGAGGGGCAAGGGTGGGGATGAGGGTTTGTGATGGGGAAGTATTAATGGTTAAGAGGAAAACTTAGTCTTGGGTTTCACACTTACTAGTAAGGAATCAGCCACAACAACATATATTTTTGTGATCTCTGTTTTCTATACAAATCAGGCTAAGATTATTTCTATTAGTAAAAAGTGACAAACATATTTGACTACTGATTAAATTAGTATATTTTATTAGATTAAAATAAAGCTTTGCTGGAGGGAGAATATCATTACTTGGGGTATAAGATGGCTTTCATTTTGTGGGAAAACTAGTTTTATATTAAGTTACTATTTTTTTCCTTTCAACCACTCTTTCCCTCTACCTTTTGGAAATTTTTCAGCACGTCTGGATTACTAAATAAAAATGTTCAATGTTCGATATATGAGCAGCAAACACAATTCTTTTTTTTTTTTTTTTTTACCTTTTCATATTGTTTTAGGCTATCAAGGCCTCTTTTGTTAAGTAATGCAGAATTCCTAAAAAAAAAAAAAACTCATATACATAAAGCTAAAGTGACTTCATGGATATCTTATAAAAACTGGAAAACATAAATTTCCATTTTTTGCTTTTATCTATTTAATCTGTTTTTAAGCTCCCATATATAAGTAATATAAAAAAGAATGTAGAACATGGATTATGTGATATAAGTGTCATTTCAGAAAATTAACGGCAAACAGTCAAACACATTAGAAATGTTGGATTTTTTCAAATGTTGTTTATTTATGACAGGAATATTCAGTGCATTTATACAATTTTTAAAAATTTGTCATTTTAATTTCACCAACCTACTAATTTTCATCTTGACTCATAGTACATAATGAAATACATTTTTACTGTTATAGAATATTGCTAATTAATAGAACTTAAAACATCCTATTTAATATTTCCCAATCCAATTCAAAGAAACTAATTAAGTCAATAATTATAAAATATATTTATAATTTATTATAAAATCAGTCAATTAATTGAGTATAGCAAACAAAAAAGCATGCAATGGTCCTAAAGGGTAGAATGAATATCCCATTTTATTTATTTTATTTTATTTTATTTTTTATTATACTTTAAGTTTTAGGGTACATGTGCACAACATGCAGGTTTGTAACATATACATACATGTGCCATGTTGGTGTGCTGCACCCATTAACTCATCATTTAACATTAGGTATATCTCCTAATGCTATCCCTCCCCCCTCCCCCCACCCCACAACAGGCCCCAGTGTGTGATGTTCCCCTTCCTGTGTCCATGTGTTCTCACTATTCAATTCCCACCTATGAGTGAGAACATGCAGTGTTTGGTTTTTTGTCCTTGTGATAGTTTGCTGAGAATGATGGTTTCCAGCTTCATCCATGGCCCTACAAAGGACATGAACTCATCATTTTTTATGGCTGCATAGTATTCCATGGTGTATATGTGCCAATTTTCTTAATCCAGTCTATCATTGTTGGACATTTGGCTTGGTTCCAAGTCTTTGCTATTGTGAATAGTGCCACAATAAACATACGTGTGCATGTGTCTTTATAGCAGCATGATTTATAATCCTTTGGGTATATACCCAGTAATGGGATGGCTGGGTCAAATGGTATTTCTAGTTCTGGATCCCTGAGGAATCACCACACTGACTTCCACAATGGTTGAACTAGTTTACAGTCCCACCAACAGTGTAAAAGTGTTCCTATTTCTCCACATCCTCTCCAGCACCTGTTGTTTCCTGACTTTTTAATGATCGCCATTCTAACTGGTGTGAGATGGTATCTCATTGTGGTTTTGATTTGCATTTCTCTGATGGCCAATGATGATGAGCATTTTTTCACGTGTCTTTTGGCTGCATAAATGTCTTCTTTTCAGAAGTGTCTGTTCATATACTTTGCCCACTTGTTGATGGGGTTGTTTGTTTTTTCTTGTAAGTTTGTTTGAGTTCATTGTAGATTCTGGATATTAGCCCTTTGTCAGATGAGTAGGTTGCAAAAATTTTCTCCCATTCTATAGGTTGCCTGTTCACTCTGATGGTAGTTTCTTTTACTGTGCAGAAGCTCTTGAGTTTGATTAGATCCCATTTGTCAATTTTGGCTTTTGTTGCCATTGCTTTTGGTGTTTTAGACATGAAGTTATTGCCCATGCCTATGTCCTGAATGGTAATGCCTAGGTTTTCTTCTAGGGTTTTTATGGTTTTAGGTCTAATGTTTAAGTCTTTAATCCATCTTGAATTGATTTTTGTATAAGGTGTAAGGAAGGGATCCAGTTTCAGCTTTCTCCATATGGCTAGCCAGTTTTCCCAGCATCATTTATTAAATAGGGAATCCTTTCCCCATTGCTTATTTTTCTCAGGTTTGTCAAAGATCAGATAGCTGTAGATATGTGGTGTTATTTCTGAGGGCTCTGTTCTGTTCCATTGATCTATATCTCTGTTCTGGTACCAGTACCATGCGGTTTTGGTTACTGTAGCCTTGTAGTATAGTTTGAAGTCAAGTAGCGCGATGCCTCCAGCTTTGTTCTTTGGCTTAGGATTGACTTGGTGATGCAGGCTCTTTTTTGGTTCCATATGAACTTTAAAGTAGTTTTTTCCAATTCTGTGAAGAAAGTCATTGGTAGCTTGATGGGGATGGCATTGAACCTATAAATTACCTTGGGCAGTATGGCCATTTTCACGATATTGATTCTTCCTATCCATGAGCATGGAATGTTCTTCCATTTGTTTGTATCCTCTTTTATTTCATTGAGTGGTGGTTTGTAGTTCTCCTTGAAGAGGTCCTTCACGTCTCTTGTAAGTTGGATTCCTAGGTATTTTATTCTCTTTGAAGCAATTGTGAATGGGAGTTCACTCATGATTTGGCTCTCTGTTTGTCTGTTATTGGTGTATGAGAATGCTTGTGGTTTTTGCACATTGATTTTGTATCCTGAGACTTTGCTGAAGTTGCCTATCAGCTTAAGGAGATTTTGGGCTGAGACGATGGGGTTTTCTAGATATAAAATCATGCCATCTGCAAACAGGGACAATTTGACTTCCTCTTTTCCTAATTGAATACCCTTTATTTCCTTCTCCTGCCTAATTGCCCTGGCCAGAACTTCCAACGCTATGTTGCATAGGAGTGGTGAGAGAGGGCATCCCTGTCTTGTGCCAGTTTTCAAAGGGAATGCTTCCAGTTTTTGCCCATTCAGTATGATATTGGCTGTGGGTATATTGATGGGACGTATCTCAAAATAATAAGAATATCCCATTTTACAACCACCACTCCTTCCAGGACAGAAAACAGCTTTCTTTATCCCAGGCCAAAGTATTAAAATATTAAATTTTCCAAAGTATTAAAATTGGACAATGATTTAATTGTGCTGAGTTGCTTCCAAGGCCTTTATCAATATTTCAAGGTTTCTGGGCTTCAAGTGAACTCAGGTTTTGACCACCACTGCAGTCTTACGAGCTCAAGCCAGCTGTGTATGTGTGTAATGTGTGTGTGTGTGTGTGTCTTGTGTATGTGTGTTTGTTTAACCATTCCATCCTCCTCTGGAATAACTTAATCATCATGGAAGAGCAATCACCTTTTTTTACCTCCTCCAGGTCCATTTCAGAGGAAGGTATAGAATCAAACAGGCAACTAATCTCAAACTCATGTTTTCACTTTTCTTTCAGCAAAGTGCTGACTTTAATTGTAATTGGATAATCTGTTTCCTTTTATATAGTGTGAAAAAAATTTATTGCACAAAACACATATGTATATGGCTATGATACACACTATATATAATATTTATATAACATTTATGCAAATATGTTATATATACTAAATATAATATAACATGATATAATATACTGTGATATAGTACATACAGTTGCAGGTTCAGTGAGCTATTGCTTGCCTCACATAAAGCTACGCAGTCATATAATCAAAACAATATGTGTTTGCAGACCAACTTCTGGAATGGCAGAGTAAAGACTTTTGAAAACATTCTATTCCTTCAGAAGCAATGAGAACACTGGCAGAAAAAGTCCAAATGAACATTTTTGAACTCTGAAAATCAGTTAAAGACTTACAAACAGTCCAAAGAGTGTTTATTCAAGAAAAATGACTGAATCTCAGTATGAACAGTGAACCTTGTTCACTTGGCCTGCCCTGATCCCGTTCCCCTCTATCTAACTCTTTGGCAGCATTGAAAACCAATAGGCTCACAATAGCATAGCTGCAAAATTCAGCAACCTAACAGCTATGGAAAGCAGAGCAGAGTTTTGGAGTTCCCTAAACCCCCATTTCAAGTTTGACCAGACTAGGGGCTGGCTGAAATATTTAATTCTTAGCACTTCACTTCATTTCACCTGACTTTGGGCTCCCTGTGTGAGAGCAGCTTAGCTCCAGGAAATTTGTCAAAAGTAACCAGCAGTAATTGCACAACACTGCTGTTATGTGAGGTGGCACTATCAGTTAAAGTAAACAAAAAGATGACCAAAAAATAGACCCTGAGGATTATGTATCCATTGGAGGCTTTACAATATTTCACCAAATTCCAGGGACTCTAGGCTCTGTGTTCATGCATAGGGCTGCACAGATGCCGTAAAGAGACCTGAGACCTTAGAGAGCACTGATTTCTAACCTCTGCCTGACATTGAGTCCCTACACAAGCAGGAAATGAAGCCTATGACACAGTTGTAAACTACTGCAAGGATCACTGATAGTGTACACTGATACATACAAAGAGTCTATTGGCCAAATCTCAGAAACTTGTTGGTTTAAGATGTTTAAGGATATCTCTCTCCAGTAAGACTACCCAAGTAGAGACTCCTGTGGATACACACAACAAAGAATACAGACTTTACAGAATTAGTCCAGAAAAGTTTATTCAGGAAACAACAACAACAAACAACAGCAAAGAGCAACAACAACAACAACAACAAAATTAGAGGAAGGGAAAATAAGACTTTTTTAAACTAAGAAATCAATAGAAAAAAAATCAGTGAGTAAAAAAAAAAGTGGTTCTTTGAAATTAGTAAAATAATTGAAAAGCTGATCAAAGAATACAAATAGAGAAGACACATTTCCTGTATCAGAAATGAAATACGATTATCACTAGTAAGCCCATTGAATTTAAAGAGACAATAGCAGATTATATATAACTTTATGACAAAAACATGATAACTTTGATGAAACATACCAATACCTTGAAAGACACAACCTACCAAAGCTTACAAGAGAAAAACAGATTACCTGAATAGGCCCATATATATGAAAGAAATTGAAGCAGTAATTAACTTTCCACAAGAGAAAATGCCAAGCTCATATTTTTTTTTTTTACTGGTGAACTTTACCAAACATTTAATAAAGAAATGGTTGCAATTCTATTTCATCTCTTCCAGAAAATAGAAGCAGAAAAGCAGTTCCTAAATCAGTGTATGAGGCCAGTATTACCCCAATACCAAAACCAGATAAAGATATTATGAGAAAATAAAACTACAGACCAGTATTTCTCATAAGTAGATACAAAAATTCTACATGGAAATTATAGTGCATTAAATACAACAACATGTAAAATGAATTGTATGCCGTGATCAAGTGGGATTTATCTTAGGTGTTAATGGCTGGCTCAGTATTTTTAAATCAATGTAATCCATCACATCAAAAGTCCTAAGAGGAAAAATTACATATTCATATCAATTAATGGAGAAAACGCATTTGAAAAAAAATGGAACACATCCATTCATGATTAAGAACAACTCTCATCAAATTAACAATAGAGAGGATTTTCCATAACTTCATAAGAAACATCAATGAAACAAATTCAGAGCTAATGTTATACTTAGTATTGGGAAATTAGATGTTTTCTCCTAAGATGAGAAACAAAACAAATATGTCTCTTCTTACCACTCCCATTCAATATTATACTGGAAGTCCTGACTATTGCAAAAAACACAAGAAAGAAACAAAAGTCGTATGGGTAGGGAAAGAAGAAAAATAAAAACTATCTTTGGTCATAAATATATATGATTTTTATGGAGAAAATTTCATATAATTGACAAAAAATGAAACAAAAGTAATCTCATAAAACTAAAATAGCTTACAGCCACCTAGCAGGATACAAGGTTAATACACAAAAGTCAATTGCATTGAAAAACTGGATTTGAAATTTTAAATATACTACCTTTTACATGAGCACCAAATAAAAATGAAGTATGTAGAAATAAACCTAAGGAAATAGGTTTAAGATCTACATGAGAGAAAATTACAGAACCCTGATGAATGAAATTTAAAATATCTAAATAAATAGAGAGATATTCCATGTTTATGATAGGAAAACTCAATTTTGTCAAGATGTCAATTTCTCTCTAATTTATCTATAGACTTAAGGCAATCTTAATCAAAATCTAGCAAGTTATTTTTCAGATATTGACAAACATTTTCTGGTGTTTATATGGAAAGGAAAAGACCCAGAATAGGTAATACAATACTGAAAAAGAAGAATAAAGTCAGAGAACTGATACTACCCAATTTCAAGACTTAATATAAAAGTACAAATCCAAGTACTGTGATATGAATGAAAAATATAAACAGACCAAAGGAACAGAAAAAGTAGCCCAGAAATAGACCCACACCAATGTAGTCAACTAATCTTCAACAAAAGAACAAAGGGAAGTCTTTTCAACAAGTGGTGATGGAACAACTGTACATTCACATGCCAAAAATTTAATCTAGACATTGACTTTACACCTTTCACAAAAGTTTTCTCCAGATGGATTATAGACTTAAAAGTGAAACACGAAATGACAAAATGAGTAAAAGATGACATAGGTGAAAGTGAATGACCTTGGAATTGGTGATGACCCCTTAGAACCTATATGAAGGGTGCAATCCATGAAGATGAATTATAAGTTGGCTTTCGTAAGAATTAAGAATATTTGCTAGTGAAATGCACTATGAACATGAAAAAACAAGCCACAGACTAGGAGAAAAAATTTGTTAAATATACATTCAGTAAAGTTATTTTGACTGAAAATGTCAAAAAACTCAACAATACGGAAAAAAAAAATAAAACATTGGGATGATCTGGGAAAATACACCCTGCAAAGAAGATGTATAGAGGACAAATAGCCTATAAAGAGATGCTCAAAGTTCTATGTTGTTAGTGAAATGCAAATTAAAACAATAGCAAGATGCCACTACAGACCTATTAGAATGGCTAAAACCCAAAAAAACCAATATTACCAATACTGGCAAAGATATGGAACAACAGGAACACTCATTTATTTATTGCTTGTGGGAATGCATAATAACGCAGGCACATCAGAAGTCAATTTGGCCTTTCTTACAAAGCTACACGTAGTCTTACCATGTGATTCAGCAGTTGTACTCCTAAATATGTACCCAAATGAGTTGTAAACTCATGTAAACACAAAAATCTGCACATAAAATATTCATGTCAGTGTTACTGATAATTGCCAACAAGTGGAAGCAACCAACATTTTCTTCAAAGAGTGGAAGGATAAACAATTTTGGTACATTGGTGCAATAGAATATTATTTAATGACAGAAAGAAATGAGTTTTCAGGCTGTGTGAAAAGGCACGAATAACACAAAATGCATATTACTAGACAAAATAAGACAGTATGAAAATCCTACATATTACATGATTAATACTGAATGCCATGATGCAAAATGCAAAATTATGGAGACAATAAAAAGATCAGTAGTTGCCAAAGATTGAGTAGGTGAAATAGGAGGGATAAACCGGTAAAGCCTAAGGAATATTTAAGGCAGTAAAACTATTATCTGTAATACTCTAATGATGGATGTACAATATTATATATTCCTTAAAATCCATAAAAGTTACTACACAGTGAAGTACCTATGGTGAACTATTTATTTCAGTTAATTATAATGCATCAATATTGGATCCTCAGTTGTAACAAATATACCCACAAATGCTAGATGCTTGTAATAGGGAAGTTGTGGAGAGGAGAAAGGGTATGTGAGAACTCTCTGTACTATATACTCAATCTTCTCTAAATATAAATCTGTTCTAAAAAGTTTATAAGGGAACACTGTGAGCATTGTATTTAAACAAATTAGATAACATATGAAATTGGCAAATTTCCAGATAAACAAACTACTAAAACTGCCTAAAGAAGAAATAGAAAATGTGAATACACATATAACATGTAAGGACATTGAGTTAGTGATTTAAAAAAATTAACAAAGTAACGTCTAGGCTGAGAATGCTTCACATGTAATTTTATCAAATGTTCACACAGAAATTAACATCAACTTTTCACTAGCTCTTCCATATTAGAAAAGCATAATAGACACTTCACAATCTATTCTATGAGGCCAGTATTAACCTGAGGATAAAACCAATTTTTTTAAAGGCATCACAGTTAAATTTGCAAATATATACAAAAATTATTAACAAAATACCAGTAAATATTGTCCAACAATATACATAAGGATAATACAATGTGACAAACTGGAATTTAACCTGGGAATACAAGATTGATTTAACATGTGACTATGATTATAATAATCATATTAATAAAAGACAAAAAAGTTATCATCCTAGTAGATGAAGAAAAATGCATTTGACAGAATCGAACACTCATTCAAAAAAATAAAAAAGTAACAAAGTAGGAATGGAAGTGAACTACTTCATTCTAATAAAGGCTACATATGAAAAACCCAAAGGTAATGTTATATTTATAGTGAAAAATATAATGCTTTCCTCCTAACACCAGGAACAAGACAGGATGTCTACTCTCATTTATTTTATTTAACATTGAAGGTTCTAGCAAGGAAAATAGGAAAAAAAAATGTAAAAGGTATTCTAACTGAAAGAAAAGAAATAAAATATCTCCATTTCTAGAAGTTTCATTTTATGTAGAGAAAATTATAAGGAATTCACAGAAAAACTATGTAATCTAATGAATTATTACAACAAAAATTACAATGTTGTAGATATATTTCTATACCAAAGCAACGAAAAGTCCTTACAGGAAATGTATGAAACAATCCCACTTGCAACAGAATACAAAAGAATAGTTGGGATAAATTTAACAAGACTTGTGGACTGAAAACTTTAAAAATTTGTAATATAATCTGACTAAAAATTTAAAATGAAATAATATCTCATTTTCCTGAAGGAAGATTTAGAAGACCTGATATAGATACTCTAAACTGATATACAAAATTGCTCTACACGTTCAATGTAAGCCCTACCAAATATCCAAGTGGATTGTTATTTGCAAAAATCCAAAAATAAATATTGAAAAATAATATATACATAATATAAAAATTATTTTAAAAAAATTGGATAAATTACACTTCCCAATTTAAAACTTACTACAAAAGTAGAGTAATCAAGACTATGAGATACTGGTATAAGCAGACATAAAGACACAATGAGTAAAACTGAGAGCCAGTAGTGGTTAACTTTATATGTCAACTTGACTGAAACATGATGTGCCCATCTGACCAAACATTCTGAATATGTCTCTGACGGTGTTTTTG
Organism: Pongo abelii; assembly: GCF_028885655.2. Lineage (NCBI taxonomy): Eukaryota > Metazoa > Chordata > Mammalia > Primates > Hominidae > Pongo > Pongo abelii. The sequence goes on from NC_071989.2 coordinate 30,342,164, forward strand.
GATAAGATTAATATTTGAATTGGTAGACTGAATAAAGCAGATTGCTTACCTAATGTGGGTGGGCCTCATCCAATCAGTTGAAGGCCTGACTAGAACGAAAAGGGCGAACCTTCTGCTAGTAAAGGGGAACTTACTGCCTTTGACCTAAGATGCTTTTTTCTTGCTTTTGGACTCAAAAGTTCAGCTCCTTCTGGGTCTTGATCCTGCCATCATTTGGACTGGAACTTCACCATGGGCTCTCTTGTTTCTCAGGCCTTCAGACTTGAACAAGAAATAAACCATTGGCTATTCTGAGCCTCTAGTTTGCCAATTGTAAATCTCAGGATGTCTCAGCTTCCATAATTATATAAATCAGTTCCATGTAATAATCCCTTTATATTGGACTTCATCAAAACTAAAAATTTTGTGCTTTAAAGAATACCATCTAGAAAATGAAAATACAAGCCACATAGTGGCAGAAATTATTTATATGTCATAAATCTGATAAGAAACTCATGCCCAAAATACATAAAGAACTCTTACAACACAACAATAAAAAGGCAGAACATTTAAATAAATTTGAGCAAATGATTTGAATAGACAATTCTCCAAAGAAGATAGGTAAGTAGCAATTAGCATATGAAAATACATTTAATATTATTCGTCCTTAGGGAAATGCAAACAAAAATGATGAAATCACTGCATACACACTAGAATGGCTACATTCAAAAAGTAAAAAAAAAAAAAAGTGTTTACAAGGATGTGAAAGTGGAATTTTCATTTATCAACAGTAGGAATGTAAAATGGCACAGACATTTTGAAAAGTTTAGAAGCTCCTCAATAGCTAAGTGTAGCATTACCATAAGACCCAGCAATTCCTCATCTAGATATGTATCCAAAATAACTTAAAACACATTTCCAGGAATTTGTACAAAAATGCTTATGGCAGCATTATTCACAACACCCAAAAAGTGAAACAGCCCCAGTGTCCATCAACTGATAAAGAATAAACACAATGTAGCTTATCAATACCATGTAATATTAGTCATGAAAAGGAATGGTATTCTCATATGGAATGTAAAATGGTTGAACTTTGAAAACAATATACTAAGTGAAAGAAGTCAGACACAAAAGCACACACATTCTATAAATCTATTTATACAAAATTGCCGGAATAAGCAAATCCATCTAGACAGAAAGCACATAAATGATGCTTGAGAGAGGGAGGTTGGTGAGTGACAGCTAATGGATACGGGTTTTATTTTGAGGTTATAGAAATGCTCTCCTACATTTTTTGAGGAGACCACCAAGTGTGTGTCATAATCTAGAAGGTGAATCAGACAATGCTGTCGCACATTTCAGGAAATGATGGCTTGCAAATACAAATGTGGACCTAGAACATAATAGCCAATCAATAAGTATTAGTTGAAGTAATGAATAGAATAAGCACAATGCTCTGGGGACAAGGGCAGCTAATGCTCTCTGATAATTTCACAAAAGACTTCATGAAAGAAAAAACTTTGAGCCAGCTTGAAGGATGCATGGGAATCTGTCTGCAAGAGGAGATGTGTGTACCAAATTCTGCAGTCAAAGGACATAGGGCCTCCCAGGTGATAGGGAGCAGGGCAATGAGGCCAGGAACAGAAGTAACGGTCACTTTTTCCTTCCTTCTTTTCAGTTTGTGCCCAGTGAAGATTCAGGGTTTTACAGTCCTTGGGATGTTCTGTTTGGGAAATTTGCCACTATACTTGTTTTTGTAATATAATTGTGCTCCCACTGTGAAATATACAAGGCTTCAAGTGCTCCGTCTGAACATTCTCTCTGTGCTAGATAGATATGTGGGATATTCTATATTTTAGGAATCCATTCTCATTTCCAGGGTTTTATGTAGGTATGAGCATTGTTTGCTACCAATGTCTGATCTGATTTGTCAGGCCTGTGATTTAACAGTTATTACATATTTTTAAAATCACAGGCAAAGGTACACATTTTTATGTGAAATTTTGGTTATATATAAACAAAGTATCCACTTGATATTATCTTTTTTTAAAAAAAGTTTTACCCTTACTAAATTTTTTCCCTTTATTTTGACTCAATAAACATTTCAAAAATTTGGATACTTTTCAAAGAAAAAAATACATGTATCGTCCCATTCATTTTGTACGTAAACTTTTCTTTTTATTTGTTTCCTTTCATAACTTGTTTGAACACCAACCTTCTGTCACTGAACCATAACAAACCAGGTGAATTTGTAAAATTTCTCAATATATATTTATCAGTAAACTTCAATTTTTAGTTTTAAAAATTAAACTCTTTGGATTTATACAAAATTGTAAAGATAGTACAGAACATTCCCATCTACTTCATACCCAGTAAGCCCTATCATTAACATCATAAATTAGCATTTGTCACAGTGAATAAACCTATATTGATACATTATTATTAAGTAATTATAAAGTGCATAATTTGTTCAGATTTGCTTAATTTTTACCTAACACATATTTTTTTCTTTTAGGAACTCATTGAGAATATCACATTGCATTCAGAGTTCTGTCACCTTAGGCTCCTCTTAACTGAAACAGATTCTCATACTTTCATTGATTTTTGATAACCTTGAAAGTTTTGAGAATAGTTCAGGTATTTTGTGGAATGTCACTTGATTGAGAGTTGATAGATATGTTTCTCATTATTAGGTTGGAGTTACAGGCTTTTGGAAGAAATATTAAGGAGTACAGTGACATTTTTGTTACATAATATCATGGGCACACACTGTCAACATAACTTATCATTGTTAATGTTGACCTTGACCATCTGGCTGAGGTAGTGTTTGTCAGGTTTTCCACTGTAATGTTTTTTATTTTATTTCCACCTGCCACCCCTTTTCCATACTACTTTCATTGGATTAAATAATGCACTAAATAACTGCACAACCCATATTTAAGGGGGTTAATGAGACTCGTGCTCCACCTCCTTGAGGATGAAGTATGTACATAAATTATTTGCTGTTCTGTAGTTATTTATACCAATATGGGCTCACTTATATTCATTTTCTCCTTTCTGTTATAACCCCATACTATTTTAATTATTTTGATGCTCAAATTGTTCCAGCTTTGGCCATTGGGAGCTCTTTGAGTTGTTTCCTCTGTTCCCTTGACATACCCCTCTCGTTTTTTATGTATGTGTGTTTTATTTTATCATATTTGGTTTTCATTTTCCTCATTTCCTTATTTTCTGGAACTCAAGCTCATCCAAGCTCATATGTTATATTTTCTCCCCTGGTCCCAGAATCAGCAACTTCTCCAAAGAACCCTGGTTCCTGGTATCTTTAATTCTAATTCATTAGCGCATTGGTCAATCTATGCTTCCTTCATTTGCTTATCTGTAAACTGTCACTCCAATAGTAAAATATCTGTCTGTATTTTTACTCCTCAAAAGCAATACATATAAAGTTTGTGGAACACAAATATATCAAAAATAAAATTACTGGAAATCTTTCAATAAACAATATGCCAAACCACTCTCTTTAATTTATATTTAAACATTTAAATTTTCAGTGTCCTGGGGTGACACTATCACTATAATAATCTATGGGAAATTTTTCCTATATGATCGCATTCTTTTCTTTTAAAAATATAAACCATGACCTGAAAGCTAAACAATTTGCTACTAATAGGAAGAAAACATAAGCATACCATCTCTACTTGCCCTCTTCAACACTTCTACATTTTCATAATATTTACACCTACCATAAATTTGAATGAATTTAACATTCAGGGCATCTTGCTAAGGACGATAACACAGATTCTATCCTACAATGCATAGAGCCATTATTTAAATAGTTATTATTATTTGACTCATTTTACTCAGGAAGTTCTTGAGTTTTGTGGAGGTAAATGCATTGCTCATTTCACAGTTAGTAAGTAACTGAGAACTGAGTGAAGGAGAGCAAGAAACTAGTTTTCTAAGCCCTCCTCCCGCATTTTAGTCCACTGTTTACCACCAATACATTTGGAAACTACAATTGAATTGTTGTTCCTGATTATTTTAGCCATACATATAAGTAGGACATGCCTACCTAATAAAATACAATAATTATATGTACAATTATTATATGTACATTTTATGGTTTATGGATATATTTTTATACATTGAATACTGGTACACTTCTCTTAATGGCATTAGTTAGTCCTAAATGGGGAACTCAAAGGAAGTATTAATTTATGTGACTCCGTTTTAGAATAAAGTTGTATGAGAGCAGAGAGTTTGCTTTATTCAGTATTCTATTCCCAAATCCTGGAAAAATGTCTGGCACATAGATATAATGTTGAGAATTGCTAAATATTGGTAGGGAGGAGGAAACTTAGTATAAAGTAATTTTAAAATATAATGCTACCAGCTTTGTTCCTATTTGTGTAAATGAATAAAAATCATGGCAACAAAATACTGCTTTCATGAAGCTCAAATTTCAGAAACTCATGATCATTTCCTCTTATTTCTCTGAGGATCTTTTCAATGTATTCATTTTTAATGATATTTTAATTGAATTGGTTGATCTCAATAAAGTACAGTTTTAATAATTATGTGGAGCTCTTAATGTGATGGCTACTCCATTTGGTAGTTGCGAACATCTTTATAGGAAAGAGTATTTAACAGATACTTCAATGTCTGATGGAAGAAATTAAATGAAATGTGTGATACGACATCATTTACAAAGTTCTTTTAAGCCCTGAAATTTGTTTCCATTTGGTTTTACTCAGCTAGGAAAGTTAATTTTCAGTTCTTACTGAAGTGCTATATGAAACTGAAATCCAAGGAATAGAATTTTGTGAGCCAAATGAGCATGCAATTCTTGTTTAAGATAAGTAGAAATGTGGGATACAACACACACACACAGAGACACACACACACAATTAAAATAGTGAAATAGTGCAGGGCATGTATTATAGGCTCTGTATCTTAATGGAAACATGACAAATGTAATAGCAATTTCTACAGGAAGTGCTGTTCTGTGCTGAGTTGTGTCTCTTCAAAATTTCATATATTAAAGCCCTAACCCCCAATGTGTCTGTATTTGGAGATAGGGCCTTTAACGAGATAATTAAGATGACATAATATCATAACAGTGGGGCTTTAATATAATAGGAATGGTGTCTTCATAAGAAGAGGGAAAGAAACCATAAGTGTGCACACACAGAAAAAAGGTCACATAAAGACATACTGAAAAGGAAGCCTTCTGCAAACCAAAAAGAGAGGCCTCAGGAGAAACCAAACCTTCTTACACGTTGGTTACAACTTTCAGCCTCCAGAACAATGAGAAAATAAATGTCTGTTGTATAAGAAACCTAGCCTTGGCAGCCCTAGCTTAGTGATAAAAGTGCCTAAACCTCAAACATACAAGTAATAAAGTTCCCTAAGCAAAACTGGTTGGGTGTCAACATATGTAGAAAGATGTTTTAAATGCTTAATAGTTTTTGTTAGCTTTAGAGTTTCGTATGTGTATGTTCTTGAAAGTATAGCTTTGGAAGATACAGATACAGATATAGATGTAAATATTTAGATAAGTATCGCTATCTATCTATCATCTCTCTCTCTCTCTCTCTCTGTCTCTCTCTCTCTCTCTCTCTCATCATACCATGTAACTTAAAACCAGTAGTATGTTGGGTTTTTTTTTTTTTTTTTACTTTTTTTTTAACCTAACAATGAGTAGAAGTTACTTTATAGAGGTTATAGAAATGAGCCAAAGATAGTCCCTGTGTATCAGCCACTATGTTTTTTATTTCTTCACAGCAGAAAAGGACTGTTAGCTAAAAATCCTGCCAGTACCAAACTAAACTTTTTACACAATCAATCACTTTAAATATAGCCCATATGAGCATGTGATTAGCCATGTAGAGCCTGCCTGCTTGGCACAACCCGAGAAATTGTACCCAACATCTGCTGGCCATAAATAAAATGAACTCTGGGGCCACTATTGATCCAAAGATTTGCCCTTTAGAGCTTCATGACCCAGAAACTCTCCATCTTGTTGCTGAGTGACAGCACCTAGATATTGGGGTCTCCTCTCTGATTCTCTTCTTCCACAGGAAACCTCTTTCTCCTTTCCCCTTCCAGATGGTGGCCTTATGCTGTTGTCTCTGGAAGATCTCCTGCTGTGAGGAAGTACCTCTAACTTACAACCTGCCCAAGTGCCTCCTAGATAAAGTGCACTGTGTACTCCTGACACCTTGTGGTTACATCTTTTCCTTGATCAGTCCAGAAATTCTCAAGCTCACTTTAATCACTGTAAGTACTTACTTAAATATAGGCTTGTAATCAATCTTAGAAATATTCAGACATACAAATTTTATAGAAACCAAATATTAATTGGAAGTGGAAATTTTAGTTAATAACCAAGTATTGATTATAAGTACGGCTATCTCCATGCTGGGATGAATAAATACGTTAATACGTGTAAAACACTTAACAAAAATGCTTGGATCATAGTAAGTCCTTAATATTATTAAGCAATTATTGATATTCTACGTGATCTAGATTGAAAAATTTTAATCTAGCTCATTCATCATTTTTTTGCTCTGTCAGCTCTTTATAATCATTTCATAATGTATTCACCAAACATATTTTGAGTATCTTCTTTGTGCCAATTTATGACATAGTAGGGCTTTTCCACATTCACTCTTATAGTTTAAATAGAGTGTTTCACATGGAACTTCCCTGTTATAGAAAGATAATTTCCCGTCCAAAGCAGTAAATTCAAATTTTAAATCATTTATGAGACTGTTCTATAATCACTGATGAAAAAGATGACATACGTAGATAGACACATAGGTAATTATAGATAGATAAATAGATAAAATTATATTAAATTTATTAAAGTTATAAGACAAGAGATGATGATTCTAGAGCCAGTAATGAGTGCCACCTTTGTTTTTCTTCTGTTGTATTTCTTTTTCTGGTCATGTTCATCATTTCCTTTTAATTTGAGGTTCCTAGCATCATGAATAAACTGGCTGAAAACTTTAACACTTTTAATCAAAGTTTGCCTGTTATGTCAATTTATCTAACATGTGTATATGAAAAATATCAAAACCAGGATGTATAAATGCGTCCATATGTTAAGCCCCTTTGAAAATTAGAGGTAATATGAAATAAACTGGATTATAAATTGTATCATCACCTTGTGTTCAGGAATGTGTTAAATTTTATCTTAAATAACATAAACATATTAATTAATTTTTCTTTGTTTTGTTTTGTTTTGTTTTGTTTGGAGACAGAGTACCTCCTCTGTCGCCCAGGCTAGAGTACGGTGGCATGATCTTGGCTCACTGCAAACTCCGTCTCCTGGGTTCAAGCGATTCTCCTGCCTCAGCCTCCTGAGTAGCTAGGATTACAGGAATGCACCACCAGGACCTGCTAATTTTTGAATTTTTAGTAGAGACGAGGTTCGCCAGGCTGGTCTCGAACTCTTGACCTCAGGTGATCCACCCTCCTTGGCCTCCCAAAGTGCTAGGATTATAGGCGTGAGCCACCGCTCCTGGCTACATATTGAAATTAATAAACAGATACTTTGCTGAGAAAAAAAAATAATGCAGTCTATCTACTTCAATTAAACTAAGACATTCTGGACATTTTTTGACTCTCCCTAAACTGACATACACTGAGTCACATCTGCTATCTTTGAAATTTGTGAAACATCAGTGTCTCAAACAGATGTTAAGGCTTTTCGAAAGACATTGCATACGTTCATCTCAGGGACAAATTTTCCTAAAATGGGATTAGAAACAATGTATCACAACTGTGGAGGAGCTTTACTAGGGTGTTGTCTATGCTCAAGTTGCAGATCCTCTTAACACTCAAAAATCTACACTTACCGTGGCTGACAGTTTCAAGCAGATGTGTTCATAGCAGTAGTGCAAGAAAAGAAAAGTAGAAGAACCCTGCAGAGATTTGATGGAACCCAGCTTCTATTCATTAAAACCAATGGCAAAATATAAAGCAAATAGGAGGTGACGAAGGTTACAAAGATACGTATTGTTTATGTTTTCCCTGGGGTGTGCTGATTGTCAGGCATCAGTTCCCTGTGCCATTCATTCCCCAACACAGCATGAGTCAGAAATTTTATCAATAAATGCTTTCTCTCTCAATGTTCAACCTATGCTGATAGACCATTAAATACAGTTTTTGGGTTCACAGCTTGTCATCATCATTTGTCTATACCTGTGGCAATGAATATCTAATAAGATACTCTCAGCGTTTTGCACACTTAAACTAAGATGCTGAATGCTGTATTTTACAGAATAATCAGCCACATTAAATTTGGAGACTCAACAAGCATGCTATGAACATTCAACATTAGGTTTAAATTTTATTTTTAAAAGTTAATAATAAAAGGATATATGTTAAGTATTATGAAATCCTGCATACATTGTAATAAAATGGTGAATGTGAATGGACAATATATGCAATAAAATTTATAATTTGATTCTGATTCCTTTGTTTTATAATTTGTCTGTTTATGGATTTAATAATTAGCTTAGGGTTTTTCTATCTGTATAAAGTTAAATGAAATACAGCTATAACAAATGTATTATGTTTTAAAATTACAAAGAGTATTCTCAATAGATAGAGGGAAGGGAAATGATTTTTACTCAACTTTTACTCATATGCATATAAAAATAGCTCTATTTTGGCACACCTTGGTATTAAAATTAGCATTGTAAAATGTGCATTGTAGAATATGTCAGGGGTGAAATTGGTAACATCAGCAAAATAGTGGACTGCGAGACACTAATTCTTCTTACCCCCTAAAGAAACAATGATTTCACTATTTAATGACTACTCGCAAACACTAATAGTATTTGGAGAATACCAGAGCACAATGAAGATGCTGCAGCAAGCCAATGGGGCAGAAAATCACAAGGATGGCTCCACAGAAAAGTGTAGGAAAAGCAGCTGGGCATGGTGATGCACACCTGTAATCCCACCTACTCTGGTGGCTGAGGGAGGGGAATTGCTTTCCCCCAGGAGGTGGAGGTTGCAGTGAACCAAGATCGCTCTACTGCACTCCAGCCTGGGTGACAAAGCGAGACTCTGTCAGAAAGAGAGAAAGAAAGAGAGAGAGAGAGAGAGGGAGGGAGGGAGGGCGGGAGGGAGGGAGAGAGAGAGGGAGGCAGGGAGGGAGGGAAGGAAGAAGGAAGGAAGGAATGAAAGGTGGGAGGGAGGGAGAGAGGGAGGGAGGAAGGGAAGGAAGGAAAGAAGAGAGGAAAAAAGAAAAAGAATGGTGTAGGAAGCATTACATGCATCTCCTCCTCCCTCAGATCAGCACAGGAAGTTCTGAGAGGAAGCCTCATGGCCATAACATCCCCCCAGCGAGAGAAAAAAGAAAGCAAGAGGGACCCTGCAGTCTTTACCCCTGAGGACGTTCACGGTCTCTGTGGACTCTGAGCCCAGCTGATGGAACGGCTCAGAGTTCACTCCACTGCATCCCCTCATGGGAGCCACCACTGTTTCAGCACCAGAGCTGTCACCACCACCTTTACAGCCCTGGTGCCACTGCCACCAGATATATGAAAAAGTGCTCAGCATCACTAATCAACAAAGAAATGCAAATCAAAATCACAAAGAGATATCACTTCACACCTATTAGAATAACTGTTATCAAAAAGATGAAAGATAAGAAGTGTTGATGAGAAAAACGAAGACTTACATCCTGTTGTAGGGAATGTAAATTGGAGCAGCCATTATGAAAAACAAAACAGAGGTTCTTCAGAAAATTAAAAATATAACTACCATATGATTCAGCAGTCCTGCCTTCCGGTATATATCCAAAGGAAATGAAATCGGTATGTTGAAGAGATATCTGCACTCCAATGTTCATTGCAGCACTATTCACAATAACCAAGACATGGAAACAACCTAAATATCTGTCAGTGTATGAAAGCAAAAACCCTGACACACACACACATATACACTCACGTACACACACATATGTGCGTGTGTATAATATAATATTATTCAGCCTTTAAAAAAAAAGAAACCATGCCATTTGCGGCAACAGTTGTAAACCTGAAAGACATTATGCTAAGCGAAATAAGCCAGGCAGGCAAAGACAAATACTGCATGATTTCACTTTAGAATCTAAAATAGTCAAACTCAAAGAATCAGAGAGCAGAATGGTGATTTCCACAGCCTAGGAGGCAGAAGAAATGAGCTGATACATGAGGTATACAATTGTGTTATGCAAGATGCATAAGGTTTGGAGATCTATGTACAGCATGGTAACTATAGTTAACAATATTTCATTTTATATGTGAAATTTGTTGAGAGGGTAAATTTTAAGGGCTCTCGCTGCAAAAAGAAAGAAAAAATATTAACTATGTCAGGTAATCATTATGTTTGCTCAACTGAGAAAATTATTTCACAATTTATACATATATCAGCACGTCACCTGTGCACCTTAAATATATAATATTTATTTGCCCATCATATCGCAATAAGATAGAAAAGGTGATTTTTTTTAAAAAAAGTCATGAGCAAAGTTTCCTATGTTTTCAGAGTTGTTAGCAAGCAGCCATATTACCTGAGCAGCAGAAAAAAATGAGTATACAGAGACTGATGATCTAGTGAAATCAAGCTGATGTAATGAAAAAAATGTGCATTTTATATTCCATATTTTTTCTTACTAGATTTTCAAGACATAAATAGAAGTTACAGAAGTCACATCAATATGGATTTATGGTTCTCCATAAATAAACATCAGGTCATATTCTTACACCAGTAGTCAGCATTAGTTCTCCAAATAAACATCAGGTTTGAGCTATATGTACGTACTACAAAATCTCATGTGATACTGCTGTTGTCTGCCTCATAAAGACTCTCTAAACCTATGTAGATGAAAGCTGGTTAGTGTTCTTTAAAAGATATTTCCTTTAATCACTGGTTCAGATTAACAAACCATTATTTACAATTAATGAAAATGTTTATAAATTGCACAATTATTTCTTTAATAGTGTAATATCAAGCAAGACGGAATAACTTATACCATGATAACTTATAATCACAAAATCTCATTGGCTTAACCAACCAAAATTTGTTTCTTACCAATTAAATATGCCCATTTTGGTACTGCAGAGGCTTTCTACTTTAGTTTCACTCGGGAAGCTAGGCTGACAGAGATTCAATCTGGATACATATTTCTGCAGCCATCACAATTGAGAGAAAGCAAGATGGCAAGTTGCAACTGGATTTCAAAATTTCCTGATGAAAATACACATTAATATTTGTGCTCACATTTCATTGATCACAGATGTCACCCGACCACGCTTAATTTAAAAATAATGTAAAAACACAACCTTACCTTGTACTAGGGAGAAATAGACCTAGAATGACTTCCAACACCAATCATAACTACTACAATTTTTAAGGAATCCTTCTCAGTATAATTCGTAGGAATGAACCTATGATAAATTCAGCCATTAGCCTCAGGTGTGTGCCAAAAGAAAATCTGGAGATCTTAAAAATTAAAGTTACTGCATGGTAAAGATTAAGGTTCAGCAAACTACAGAGGGCTGGCCATGGTTGTCCCTGTAAATAAAGTTTTATTGGAACCAGCCATCCTCATTCATTTATGTATTGTTTATGGCTGCTTTTGCACTACACTGAGTTATGTAATTTCAACAAATTTTGTATGGCTTACAATGTCTGTAATGTTTGCTATTAGACCTTTTAAGGAAAATGTTTGCTGACTACTGCTATAAGAATATGACCAACTATAATTTTATTGTTTGTTTTGTTTTTATTTTTTCTTTCAGTAGTATTTGTTTTTTAATGTCATATTGGGCATATGAATATCTTTAAAGGTCCCCAAAGGAGTCCATGCTATTGATTAATGAGCATGTAAATCCATGCTTGTCACCAGATATTTTGAGAAGAGTTGAATTTGTTACCATAAAAATATAAGTATGAAACCATGCTTACCAATTTTTTTTCCCTGAACATATTACTTGTATATACGGTTAGTGGAGTTTTTTTTTAAAAAAACTATATTTCATTAATATTTGTTCTATTGGAAAAAATACACAGAACCCCAAAATCACCATCTCCAAGAATACAGCTGTGTGGCATCAAACACACCCACGAGGTGGTACAACCACCATTATCATCCATCACTAGAACCTCTCCATCTCCCCAAATAAACTTTGCACATACTAAACACGAACTCCCCATTCTAACTCCCTCACCTCATTCTGGGAAACTACAATTCCACGCTCTCTCTCCCTTAGAAATTCATCATTTTAGGCACTGATGGAAGTGGATTATTCAATTCTTCTTCTGTGACTGCTAGCACAATGCTATCAAGGTTCATCTATGTTACAGCTTGTGCCAGGGATTCCTGCCCTTTCAAAGTTGACCAAAGTTCTGCCACATTGGCATAACACATTCTGTTTATCATTTCATCCTGTGATGGAAACCTGGGTTGCCTCCATCTCTCTGGCTACTGAAAAAAATTGAGCCATAAACTTGGGTGTACAAGTATCCATATGAGTCCTGTTTCCACATCTTTGGGTATATATGCAGCTGTGGAATTGCTGGATGAAATGGCAATTCCACATACAAATATTCAAGAAACTGCCACATTGTCCTTTACAGCCATTGAACTTTTCATATTTCCACCAGCAATGAGCAAAGCAAGATCTCCAACATATCCACATCCTCATGATCTGTCATTTACAGGCTTTTTGTTGTTGTTGTTGTTTTTAACAACAGTGTTTTTATGTTTGTATGTTTTTTCTTTTTTTTTCTTTTCCAACTGTTACTTTAAGTTCAGGAAATATGTGTGCAGGTTTGGTACATGGGGAAATGGAGTGTCACGTGGGGTTTTGTGTACAAATGATTTTATTCCCCAGGTAGTGAGCACAATACCCTATAGATGGTTTAATGATCCCTCTTCCCACCCTCCACCTTCAGGTAGGCCCTGGTGTCTATTGCTTTCCTCGTTGTGTCCATGTATCCTCAATGTTTTGCTCCCGCTTAAAAGTGAGAACATGCAGTATTTGATTTTCTGTTCCTTTATTATTTCTCTTATAATAATAGCCTCCAGTTGCATCCATGTTGCTACAAAGAACATGATTTCATTATTTCTATGGCTGTGTAGTATTCCATGATGTATATGTACCACATTTTTCTTTATCCTGTCCACTATTAATGGACATCTACGTTGCCATTCTGATAGTTGTGAAGTGGCATGACATACTAGTCTTGAACTGAATTTCTGATTAGTGATGCCAACCATCCCTTTATATGTTCATCGCCTTGAGAAAATTCTACTCAAGTCTTCTGTACAGTAAACTAATTACCTGTATTATTGTTTTCAGTTGCAGGAGATCTTTATATATTCTGGATATCAATCCCTTATGAGATATATGATTTGCAAATACTTTCTCCTATTCCGTGGATTACCTTTTCACCCTGTTAATGGTATTCTTTGATGCACAAAAGTCTAATTTTGATGAAGTCCAACTTATCCATTTTATATTTTGTTGCCTGTACTATTGGTGTGTTAGTCAATGGATCATTATGAAATCCAATGTCATGTAGCTTAGCTGTCATATTTTCTTCTAAAAGTTTGACAGCTTTAGCTCTTACATTTAGGCCTTATATCCATTTTAAGTTTATTTTTGTATATGGTATAAGGTATGGGTTCAAATTCATTTCTTAATGTTAATATCCAGATTTTTCAACACTATTTTTTGAACAGATTGTTTTTCTGTCATTGAACTGTCTCAGCACGCTTGTCAAAAATCAGTTCACTATATATATGAATGTTTCTTTTGTGGCTCTCTATTCTATTCCATTGATTTGCCTGTCTTAATGCCAGTAGCAAATTCTATGATGATTGTAGTTTTATGGTAAGTTTTGAAATCAGAAAGTGTGAGACCTCCATATTTGTTCTTCTTTTTTAAGAGGCTCCCATATTTGTTCTTCTTTTTTAAGACTGTTTTGACTCTTTGGGATCCCTTAAAATCTGTATTAATTTTAGGATGAATTTTTCTCTTTCTGCCAAAAAACTATTGCTGAAACTTTTATTGGGATCTCATGGAATTTGTGGTTTGCTTTCAGTTATATTGACATCTTAATGATACTAAGTCTTCCCATCAATGAACATGACATGTTTTTCCAATTATTTGTGTACTCTTTAATTTCTTACAGCAACTTTTCTTTAGTTTTCAGTGTGCAAGTGTTCTGCCTCCTTTGATAAGTTTATTTATAATTATTTTATTATTTTTGATACTACTGAAAATGGTATGTTTTCTTAAGAAAATAAATTGTTTTCTTAATTTCTTTTTCAATTATGTATTGCTATGTATAGAATTGCAAAAGATTTTGTGTGTTTATTTCATATCCTGCAAATTTACTTAATTCATTTGTTAGTTCTAATACTATTTTGGAGGAATCTTTTGGGTTTCCTACATATAAAATAATATCATTTGTGAAAATAGATCATATTACTTACTTATTTCTAATCTATATTCCTTTTATTTCATTTTCTTGCCTAACTGCTCTAGTTGGGACTTTTATTGTCATGCTAAGTAGAAGTGGTGAAAGAAGTCATCCTTGTCCTTTTTTTAATATTAGAGGAAAAGCTTTCATTTTTCACTATTGAACATCAAGATAGCTGTAAGTTTTTCATATATGACCTTATTTATATCGAAGTAATTTTCTTTTGCTTCTAGTTTGTTGAATGCTTTTATTTTGAAAGGGTATTGAATATTGTCAAATATTTTTTCTGCATCAATCGAGATTTTTATGTGTTTTTTAAATTCATTCTGATTATATAGGATATTACTCTGATTTATTTTCATATACTGAACGATCCTTACATTCCAGAAATAAGTCCTACTTGGTCATGGTATAAGTAGATAGAATTTTTAAGGAAATGAAATATAAACTTTTTTAAATTATGAAAAATTTCCAACATTTACCAAAGAAGTTCAATAACACTTATGAATTAATAACCCAGTTTTAACAAACACTTATGTTTTGCCAGAAGTTTTAAATATACTTCTGAAATCTATTCTTTAAAACAAAGAATTTTTAAGTTAATGCAAACCATTTTTTTTTTTTTTTTTTTTTTTTGACAGAGTCTCACTCGGTCACCCAGGTGTGATCTTGGCTCACTGCAACCTCCGCCTCGGGGGTTCAGGCGATTTGCCTGTGCAACCTCCGCCTCCCAGGTTCAAGCAATTCTTCTATCTCTGCCTCCCGAGTAGCAGGGACAACAGAGTATCTCCTCTGTCGCCCAGGCTGGAGTGCAGTGGCATTATCTCTGGTCACTGCAACCTCTGTTTCCTGGGTTCAAGTGATTCTCCTGCCTCAGCCTCTCAATTACCTGGGATTACAAGCATGTGCCACCACGCCCGGTTAATTTTTGTATTTTTAGTGAAGACGGGGTTTCAAATGTTGGTCAAGCTGGTATTGAACTCTTGACCTCAGGTGTTTATATAATGTCTAAGAACAGATAATCCTTAAAGCTATTTGAGGGTATTGTAAATAGTTACTACAAGAAAGACAATAAAATAATTACTTATTTATCTTGATTTTCAAACTAATGAGTTGATGCTTTAGCAAACTCAAATGATTTTATCATTTTTACTGGTTACTTTTTTCTTCTTTTTCTGAATATCTTTTTAAACTCACTTTCTATATTTAAAGAACTTGAATCAACTGTAGCTATTTAAAAAAAATCAAAATGCCTTGTCAGTGGTCTACAGGATTTTATTAAAGCTGACTCTTGAGTTCTCTTACAAGTCTCTGTTATTTCCTGGTAGCTTATCCTTTCCAGGCACTACAGCATGCATGAAATTCATCTTGTACATTTCCTGCATCAAACACAGAACCAGCCATTTTCCTAAGCCAAATCTCAGGCCCTTTTAATTGGGTGAATTGTATTAGAGACAACAATCTTGGCATTGGGACACCTGTTACGCCATTGTAAAAAGTGCTATTCCCTGCTTCTTCACAAAAATTGCATTTCCAAATCTGTCAAACTAGAACAGGTAAAATGACTGAATACCGTCTGCTCTGATATCATTATATTATTTTATGTAATTTGGATGTATTTTTTTCTTTTGACTCTCACAGAACTTTCAGTTCTAACCAGATAAATAAGCCAATCTTTTCATTTTAAAGACAGATGGATTAATACATTGGTTTAAAAATCTGACACATCTTCTATTATTCAGCAACACACAGAAAAATACCTTCTGAACTTACTAAATGTATATAACAATATGCAGTGATACATGCAAATTATGTGTGTGTGTCTCTAATATTTATACACAATTAATTCTGTATTCATGGCTGAATAAATAGATATCATCATGGTTTGGCTGCAAGTTATTGTACCATTATTTCTAATGACAAATCCTGTAACAAGAAAAAAATGAAGGATATTTCTACCACATAAAGCCTGTAGCATTTTTCCAAAAATCTTCCCCTCCAGCGTTACATTGTTCAGAGTATGCCAGCATTCTGTAGGAAATGATTTTCTCAGCTGTAAATTCAGAGAAAGATAAATTTTACTTTCAGTTGATGAAAATTAAAAGGATTATATTAGATAATCATCTCTGGAGTTGCACTCGGTCTCCAGACCCTTCACTTCATTCCCTGCCTGTTATTCAAACAAGAAAGCTGACTGACGTGGAGGCTTGTGATGGCAGCCCTGGTGAACTCTTTCAGTTTCATATACAGCAATTACTTCTACTTAGAATCTGTGGCATTGGACAGTGAGTGCCTGTCATGTCTGTCATCTAGCTTGCCCTAATTGGAAAAAATGATGGATTGATGGAAAGACAGGAGGCAGGAAGATGGACAGAAAGATGGAAAGCACCAAATAAAAACAGCAGTGCACAGATTAAAATACATGTTAAGCTTTGCAAGTACTGCAAGCGTCCAGACAGCTTGAAAGATGCTTATGTTCAGTTTACAGATTTATGAGTTGCTTTCTCCTATATTCATGAACACGGAGAGTATTTGCCTAAGGCATGATACAGTGGCAAAGCATTAAAACTGACAATAATTGCCTAACACAATGAACAACATAATTATAAACTTTTGGTTGCTTTATCCAGTGAATTAAAGATACATCCACTACTCTTAAATGTATTCATTTAAAACAAAAGTCAGTTGCCTACAAAATTTTTAAATCTTTTTGTCTCTTAACCAATGCTATTGCATTCTTTTCATTTTATTTGCAGCATATAAATTGCAGTTTTACTTAATTCAAAAGAATCTTGACTAATTGGCTGTCAATTCCATTATAAATGCTATATTCAATAAACTATAATTATAAATCCTTTAGAGTCTTATTATTCAAAGTAAGGCGTAAACAAACAAAGTAACATAAAATTTCATATTCAACAAAGAATGTGGTACTTTGCAGCAAAGTTTTCAGATAATATAAAAATAACTGGAACCATTTTATTTATCTCCATATATTTTTACAGGGCAAGGACAATGCTCTATTATTCTGTTAGCCAGTCAATTTCCTTGCAGATGTGAAAGCATATTTTATCTTAAAAAAGGAAACAATTATTATTGACCATATATCTTTTTCCAGGAAGATTGTACTTTTCCCTTCTAGTTAATGACCAAACTTCTTGAATAAGTTATCTACATATACTTTTTTTCAAATCATTGCCCAAACACAATTCAATCAAATACAATTTGACATTCTCCTCTTTACGCTGCTAAAACTGCTCATTGGAGGACTCCAAAAAACCCTGTGTTGTGAAATCTAGGACCATTTCTGTGTCAATATTTTGCTGCATATCATCTCAGTCTTAGTACTTGATCTTTATCAAATCATTCTCTTCCTTTGATTTCTGGGTCACTGCAGGAACTAGGGCTTCCTTCTTCCTTCAATCTGTGGGATAGTTGTAATAAATACTTCTACTTAACTGGTACTGGTGATTTTTTTCCTCTCCTTGTTTTTCTATCTCTTTTCTTAAAGTCTTGTTAGAAGTCTACCAATTTTATTTTTTTCCCAAAATAACATTTGTCTCTGTTAATTTTATGTACATTGAATATTTTCTATTTTATAGATTTCAATTCATTTTTATTGCTTGAGAACAGTTACGTATTGCAATTATTTTGGCTTAACGTAGACAGTTCTACCAAATTAAAAGCAAGGGAAGTTTCACTTGGCTTTTCAAAAAATAATTAAAATCACTGTTTTTGTTTTGTTCCTCCTTGTACATATGAGTTCCACTGTATGCCATTTTCCTTCAGCATGAAGAACACCCTTTGTATTTCTGTTAACACTAACACTGCTGACAAGAAAATCTCTCTGCTTCCATTTTTCTGAATGCACCTCTAATTTGCATTTATTATTGTGGAATATTTTATCTGGCTGTAGTGTTCTGAATTGACAAGCTTTGTTTGATAGTTGGTTTATGCTGTATTATGTATTAAAACCTACATGCCCTCACGAACCATTCTTTTGTCTTGGCTAGTTAAGGGAACCCACCAACAATAACCTAGCCCCTGATAAGGAAATGGAAGTCTCTTACAAGATCACAGATGGAGTGAAGCTTGGATATAGAATAAGGAAGGAGTTATCTTTCTCCCTAATCAGACCATATTCCACTAAAGGGACCAAAGATAACAGCCCCAGATGTAAAATTCTTGGCTTTTAGGGCCAACCTTGTCTACTCTCTACCCAATGGGCTGTGTCCCAGTGCCGTGCTACCATGATGCATATTGTAGAAGTTGAGCTAGTTCTAGGAAACATGTCCTGACTTTTGGTCTATTGTCAGGCCCATGCTATACTCTACCACCTTTTCCAGCACTAGAACAGTTCCCTCCCTGTCCCTGTGACTTCCTGGTACATAAGCTTCTCATCATAACCAATAAAAAGTTTCCAGTTGGTAGAAAAACAAACAGGCAAAGAAAAACTTTCCTAGTGGCATTAAGTTTACAGAAAAATGCCAAAAATTAATTAAATTTTCAAATTTAAATCACATTGAATTTTAATATAATTTTGGCAGAATTGACATTTTTACAAACATTTATGTTTTCATCAAATAATAGAATATATCCTTCCCTTTGTTCTGATCTTGTTTTATGTTCTTCAACAAAACTGCATTGCCTTTTCATAACAGTCAAGTACTTTTTCTTCAAGTTTATTCCAAAGTATCTCACATACTTTCTATTACTTTGAATGCTTTTTTAAAATTATAGTACTTCCAACAAGGAAGATCTAGTTATACATTATTTTTGCATCTATTTACTTTTCCTAGGTGCCTTAACATACTTTTAGGGAATTTACTTCAGAACTTAGTTATTTTAGGTATAAAAATAATACAATCAAAATGATATATTTTATCCATGAATTTTTATCTGACTATAAAGACTACTTTACGTTATCTTATTAATTGTAATGGAAAACTTATAATGCATGATATTGTAGATTCCATTCCAGCCTGTCTAATCTATTTCTCTTGGTTTTCCATGATGAAGACTTTAGAGTCCCAATTCTGAAGTGGTGTTTGCTATTATAATTTTATAAATTATCCTTATTATATATTTCTATTTTGCTTAGATATTTTATTACAAATTTCAAATGGCAAGAGGAACTTTGACCGATATACTGAAATGTATTAATGTCTTACTTTACTGATATGAGATGTATTGGTAGTATTCCTGTTATTGAGCTAACTCTTCATTCTTGCAATAAGTCCTACTTTGGCATAACACACTATGTTCTTGATACATAGCTATAGTTTAGTATAGTGTAGGTGAACTTATTCATTATAATTTGATGTAGGACTGAGCTTTAACCATAACCATTTTCATGTTGTAATATTTTTATTTTACAAAATGAGTTTTAAAATTTTACATTTTGTTTCATGGTCTGGAATGACTATTATAATTACATATTATTTAAAGTTTAGACAAAAGTTTACTATACATATATCTTTACATAATTCATTTTTTGTTGTTATTTTTGATAACAGGTATTTTAATCTTTTCTCTCTGCTTATGGATCCATTCAAGTTTCCCACCTGATTTTAAATCAAGATTGGTATTTTATCAAAAAAGTACATTATTACATTTCCAAACTTATTGTAAAAGAGTTCTAGATCTTTTTATTGTAATTTCAAATTGTTTTCTGTGGAGTTTTGTCTTATTACTTTTCCTGTAGAGTATAGCTCCTGTTGTTCGACAATGGCAGATTCTAATATATGGTTTTTAAACAGAGGTTGTATGCTCTAAATAAGGTATTTATGTGTGGCATAAGATATTTACTCTCTAATCTTTTATGGAAAACATTTGCTGACCTTTTTAATAAACAAATATATAGAAAAAATAATCATTATCATTTTATCATGTTTATTTTAGTTTCTTCCCTTGAAATTTTCAGGTAGACAATAATTGTATCAGCCAATAAATCTATCCTGTTTCTCTTTGATTCTAATTATACCAAATTTCATTTTCTTTTTTTAAATTAAACATTCTTTTTATTTTTCATAAACATTGCTCCACCATTTTTACCCAATTATACACATCAGAAAACTGAGTGTCCACTTAGATACATTCTTGTCCCACACACAGTAGCAAGTATGTTGTTTGTATATTAATTTATTAAACAAGTATTGTTGAATTTAATTATGGTCTAGATGCTGAGAAAAATATTGTGGAAAAAGATAATTTCCTATATCAGACTTTTTCAATATGTGAAGTGGTTACTACACTCATAACTAATCTATAACTGACACACTGCCAATGTAATCCAAGTTTTTACACATTCAGAATCCCTATTTCTTCAGCTTTATCTTGTGTTTCTTCCTTCTTCCATGCACAGTGTCTTCCTTCCAGTTTCTCTAGTACAAAAAGCTCTTTCCTAAATTTAGGCATCTGTGAAGAATGTTTCTTGTCTCTGAAAAGCCCACTCTTCTCTACAAATTGTTTTTCAAACTTTATTAAAAACTTTAGTTTCCCCTAAAGGACTTTTTCTTACTGCAAAACACATATTTGTTTTCCATTTTTATTTTTTAATGGGATACTACACATTTTCGGGTAATATTTATCACACAAAAATGCAATTGTGGGATTTTCTATCATGTCTCTCTCTTCACTACTGTGATGACAGAGACTGAATGACTTAACGAATACTGAAACACAAGGTAAATACTTGCACAAGGTAAAAACTAAAATGATATTTGATTGAATGCTACTGATTTATGAATAAAATATCCATAAAAGCATGACTGATAAAAGCAAAGAACCTTAAAGAAATGGTTCTGGGAATACGGCAGAGTAGAAAGCACTAGGAATCTATCTCTTTGCCTAGACAATTGGATTGGCAGAATCTGTCTAATATATCTTTTTTTTTTTTTTTGGAACTCTGATGTGTATTGAAGACTGGCAACTTCTAGGGGAAGGCTTACATAGATAAATTGTGGTAAATTTTGTTCAAATTTAGATCTTAGCACAGTAGCAGCTACCTATCCCTCACCCCCTGCTGATGGCAGGCAGCTGTGCGTATTCTCTTGCAGCCGCTTGCACAAAAGCTTGCTGGGGCCAGGGTAGACCCATATCACCCTGTACTACAAATATTGGGACTCTGTGCTCTGATCATTAATCAGGTGTACCCACTCACGAAGGACAGAAAAAGAAGCAAGTGGCATCTTATGTTACGCCTGACCCCACTGTTGCAAACCTCTCTCCCTCTAACTGAAGTAAATTTCAGGTGATTTAAAGGGCTGGGACCCTTTAAAAAAAAAAAAAAAACTTTCATTTTTTTCTTTTTCCCCTTGTGAAGACCACATATTAAAGCATAAAACATTCAAAAGGAATCACATATATGGAAAAAATTAGAAAGTACTCAAACTTGCATAGGAAAAGGTGTAAGTACTGGGTCAGAGGAGATCTGAAAAGGCCTTAAATTTTCCCCTCAGACTGATCCTTACTTATTTATATTTATTGATGTAGATTTTCACAGAGGAAAAATAAATAAAACAAACAGAAATAATAAAAAAAATAACAAACCCTGGGGAAAAAAGGAAAGCCTCATTTTCAGAGTTATCGTATTAGTAGATTGAAATATGCAGATTTTTAAAAAGTATAAGGCATACAAAAAACAGAAAAGTATTGCCTAGTCAAAGGAAAAAAAATCAATAGAAATTATCTCTAAAAAGACAGGATGGCAGATCTACTACTAGACGATGACGTTAAAGCAACTCTCTTAAAGATGCACAAAGAAATGATGAAATACCTGCAGAGTCAAGAAAGCAATGTAAGAAAAAAATAGATGTATCAATAAAGAGATAGAAAATCTGAAAATAAATCAGAAAGAAATCCTCAGGCTGAAAAGTACAATAAATGAAATGAAAATTTTACTAGAAAGATTTGAAAGTAGATTTAATTAGGCATAATCAAGAATAAGTGGACTTGAAATAGGACAATACAAGTTACAGAGACTGACAAATATTTTTAAAAAAAGATTAGAGAGAAGTGAACAGAGCCTAAAAGACTTGTGGAACACTATTAGGCAAACTAAGATATATGTATTTTGAGAATCCCAAAAGAAGAAGAAAAAGGAAAGCAGATAGAGAGAATGCCAGTATCCCTTGGGATCTTTTGGGTTCATTTTTAGATAACTGCATTAAAACAAATATTGTAATAAAGCAAGTAACAGAAATAGTTTGGTTTCATAGTACTTATAGGAGTTATATTTAGATAATACTATGGTCTACTAAGTGTGAAATGGCATTAAATCTACAATACAATGTACATACCTGAGCTGAAAAATAATTTATTGGTAAAAAATGCTAATGGTCATCTGAGCCTTCAGTCAGTTAATGGTGGAGGAATATGCCTCAATGCTGATGTTTGTTGACTCATCAGAGTGGTGATTGCTGAAAGTTGGGGTGGCTGTGGCAATTTCATAAAGTAGGACAATCATAACATTTTCTGCATTGATTAATTCTTCTTTTCATGAAATATTTCTTTGTGGTATGCTATGTTATTTTATAGCATTTTACTCTCAGTAGAACTTCTTTCAAATCTAGAAACACTCAAACTCTGCCACTCACTGCTTTATCAACTAAGTTTGTGTAATATTCTAAATTTTTTGTTTTCATTTTATCAGTGTTCACAGCTTCTTCACCAGGAGTAGATTTTCCCTCAAGAAAACAATGCATTTGGTCATCCATAAGAAGCCACACCTCATCTGTTCAAGTTTTATCATGAGATTGCATCAATTAAGTCATATCTTCAGGCTGCAGTTCTAATTCTACTTCTTTTGTTATTTCTACCACATTGGACATTACTTCCTCCACTGAAGTCTTGAAGCCCTCAAGGTCATTCAGGGGTGTTCAAATCCACTTACTCCAAATTCATATGAATATTTATATTTTGACCTATGCCCATGAATCATGATTGTTCTTAATGACATCTATAATAATGAATTGCTTCCAAAAAGTCTTAATTTTAACTAAATCCATCAAAATAATTAGTCCTCTGTCAGACATACTGTTATAAGATGTACTTCCAAAATACAAATCCTTGAAAGTCAAAATTATTACTTGATTCATGAACTACAGAATGGATGTTGTGTGAGTAGACATGAAAACAACATTAATCTCTTTGTACCTTGCTACCTGAGCTATGTAGATGGCTAGGTTCATTCCTAATGTGCAGTGTTAGTATTATTTTGAAAGGAATCCTCTTTTTCTTAAAAGTAGGTCTGAACAGTGAGCTTTTGTTTTGTTTATTGTAGCCACCTTCATCAATGATCTTAGCTAGATAGTCTGGATAACTTGCTGCAGCTTCTCCAACAGCATTTGCTGCTTCACCTTTCATTTTTTTGCTATGGAGATGGTTTCTGTCCTTAAATCTCATGAACTAACCTCTGCTATCTTCAAACTTTTTTTTTTTTTTTGGCAGCTTCCTTACCTCATTCAATCTTCATAGAATTGAAGAGAGTTAGGGTCTTCCTCTGGATTAGGCTTTAGCTTAAGGGACTGTTTTGCCTGGTTTGATTTTTCTATACAGACCATTCAAACATTCTCTATATTAGCAATAAGGCTGTTTCAACTTCTTGTCATTTGTCTGTCACTGGAGTAGCACCCTTAATTTCCTTCAAGAACTCTTTCTTTGCATTCACAATCTGGCTAACTGTTTGGCACAAGAGGCCTGGTTTTCAACTTTTCTCAGCTTTCAACATACCATTCTCACTAACCTTAATCATTTCTAACTTTTGATTTCAAGTGAGAAACATACGACTCTTTCTTTCACTTGAACACTGAGAAGCCATTTTGTGGTTATTAAGTGACCTAATTTATTGTTATGTGTTTCAGGGAATAGAGAGATCAAAGAAGAGGAAACAAGATGGAGAAAGAGCCAGATGGTGGAGCAGTTAGAACACATAAAATATTTGTTAATTAAGTTTGCCATGTTATGTTGACACAGTTTGCCGTGTTATGTTGGCACTCCAAAACAAATACAAAAGTAACAACAAATATCAAGATCATGGATCATGATTACAGATACAATAATAATGAAGATGTTTGAAATATTATGAGAATTAACAAAGTAATACACAGAGATATGATTGATGCAAGCACATGCTGCTGGAAAAATGAAAAGCGATTCCAATAAAAATATCTCAACAGAGGATTGCTGGAAACCCTCAATTTGTAAAACATGCAGTATCTAGAAAGCATAATAAAGAAATGTACAATTCAATTAGGAATGCCTGTGTTCAATAAAATAATGCCGAAAACTTTCCAAATTGTATTAAAAACATGAACATAAGCATCCAAAAAGCTCAAAGACGTACAAAAAAGATAAACTGAAAGAGAAACACATGGAGACACATTATAATCAAACTTTCAAATGACAAAGACAAATAGAGAATTTTGAAGGTAGCAAGAGAAAAACAACACATTATGTACAGGAGAATTCAACAATGTTATCAAAGACTTCTCCTTAGAAATTTTAACACCGAGGAAGCAGTGGGCTGATATATTCAAATTACTAGAACAAACAATGACAACAACAATACAAAGGAGTTTGTGACTACTAAACTTGCCCTGTAAGAAATGCTCATGGAAGTCCTTCATGTTGAAATAAAAGAGCACTAGACTGTGAATTGAAGCCATACGAAGAAACAAAGAATAACAGCATTATTATTTTCAAATATGAGAAAATGTTATATTGTTTTGGTTATTAATGTCCTCTCAATAGACAACTCTATTAACAAACATAAAATGAAATAAAATATTCTGTCGTGGTCCGTCCAATCATTGAAATAAATACACAGTCTAATTTTTGCTCTTCAGGGAAATCTGAATTCACACAGCTAAGTATGTGAAAGTCCAAAATGGGGTCCAGGCATGTACATACCAGCTTGTTTTATGAGATATCATCAGATAAGAGGACAGGATAAAATAAAAAGTACTTGTTCTCCTGCAACAGTGGACCACTAAGATGCCAGATATGTGGGACAACTGTGGATGCACCTGGAAAATTAACTTGTGTAGAATTTCTTTACAACAACCCTTTAGGTTTCCTAGAAGCAATAAATGGAGGGAAATATATATCATTTAATTTGTTTGGCTTAATAATAGGAAGCCTAATTTAAGCTTGCTAAAACAATGAGAAAGTTTATTCTCTCACAGAACTAGAAATAGAGCAAGTTTCTAAACTCATTGAAGAGATGGTGATGAGGTCATCACAGTCATTGGTTTTATCTGTCTCTTGACTCTTCTATCCTCAAGATTGTCTTTATTCTAAGACTAGTTGCCCTCAGGGTTACCAGGGGACTGCCACTAGCAATCAGTATTATAGGTTTACTCATATTCCTAAGGGTCCTTACTAAAGAGCAAGAAAGAACTCTCCCATAAGCTCTCAGCAGACTTCTCAAATCATATAATTGTGAATAAATCCCACGTCTATTTTCCAATCAATCACTGACAAGTGAAAAGATAAATACTACGATTGATTTAGACTAAACAGCTAACTTAGTTTCTACTAAGTTATATAAACTGCACAGAAAGGGATATATATTTAGAAAAAATTGGTTCATTTCTGCTGAGAAAATAGAAGAAGGAATATGAAAGGTGGCTGGCTGAGCAACTATCAAAATCCAATGTTATAAGCTTTTTGATTATGCAAGAACTTATTTCATATTTATCTATCTACCTATATGTGGATGTGGAATAAGTATTTCAGTGTCTCTCTCTCTCTCTCTATATATATATATATATGTAAATATACACACACACATATATATGTGTGTATATACATATATGTATATATAAAAAATAATTTATATACATAAATATAAAAAGTGTATACATATACAAATATAAAAATATATATAAATAATATATAATATATAAAAATATATATTATATGTATATACAAAAATATGTATATATTATACATACATATATGCACACACGGTTTGGCAATATAATTCTTATATAATTATATAAATACACATATATTCACATACACACAGTTTGGCAATATAATTCTTTTAAAACTAGTTGTCTAGTCTACTTGTTTTCAATCAAGTCTATTACTAAAAATACACAATCAGAAATTGTTTAGGGCTATGTATATGGAAGGTTCTGGTTTATCATGACAATTGCTATGCTCTGTTTGGGTCATGAGACCTTAATTTAATACCTTACTTTTCTCTTGGTCTCACCTACCAGGTGATTTTACCATTTGCCTCTGGCAGAAACACACTTGCTTTTTAGAGAGCTGTATTCTGGTTGTCCCTTTTTTTTCAGTTATACAACACTTTACAGGAGGTACTTGGGAGAGGTTTGTGGATTAGTAGTTTTTTTGTTGTTCCAATCTCATTTTACCCCAATTCCTAAACTTTTGTATCGCTCTTGAAAGCTTTTCTGAATCCTCCCAGCTCCTGGTGACTAAACTTTAAATTTGCTTTACTATAATCCGTAGGTAAAAACAGTTTATCTTAAGAGAAACATATTTTTTCTCTCTCAGATTTCAAATGAGACATATGCAGATCAAAGTTTTCTTCACATTTAAAAATGTTATATAATGCCATATAAAAGATTCAAATTGGTCTAATGTTTTATTTTCCCTGCTAAGATTCCTGATGATTCAGCCATTGTCAGAAGTTGATATGTGTCAATGTAAAACATGTCATAGTTAAACAACAAAAAAACTATAGAATACTAGTATTCCTAAATTCCTATGACAGAAAAAGGGGAATGTTATTGTCTAACATCAATTTTACTCAAGTAATTTTATATCTTGGAATGTTATTTTCAGCTTTCCACTTCTGATACAAACATCTGACTTATTAGGATGGTGACTCAAGAAACCCTGGCTCAAATAGCTTAAACATGGTAGTGGTGGCTTTGTAAAAGTATAAGGAAAGTCTATGAGAAAGGCTGTCTTCTGGATTGTCAATTCAGTAGTTCATTAACATTACAAAGGGTCAGGTGTCTCTAACTCCAAGCTCCGCTGGCCACAGTATTGTCATTATCCTAAAATTAGCTCTATACATAGCTGTAGAGTTACTGCTAAAAATAATTTGGATTACTTGCTTTCTCCTTCACATTAATGGTAGAACAAGAAATGTACCTGCAAAGCATTGCTGAATACAGAGGAAGAAATTTTCCAAAAGCAAATTTCTTTATGTTTCTGTATACTCTGAATTTTATTATATTCTTATTCCCCCACCCATGAAAAAAAAAATACTAGCAAGTTGAACAACTTAGCTTAACCAGGATTTCCAAGGAAGAATGTAAAATTAGTTTCCAGTTTGCCACACATAAGCCTGTGGGATACCCATATTTCCTACGGTAAAGTTCAACCTAATCAAAATTGGAGTTATTTGAAATAAAAGGAAGGGATACTATGGTTTAATCAAACAACCGTATTTACTGTAGGAATGCTAGGAAGTTATTGGATTTCTTGATAGAATAATTTAGGAAGACTCATGGCATGAAGGTCAATTGAATTCCTGAAAATATAACATACCAGTAGTACCTAGTGAATGGGGCCGGGAATCAGAGACTCCATATATAGTCTTCATGGTTATAAGACTGTAAGAAATTTCAAGCATATATAGATACATTTTTCTTTGAAAAATATGTTGTATTTTCTCTTTCATCATTTCATTATATTTGTATTAAACTTAAAATAGTTATAAGTGGTAAAATACCTTTTGAAAAATATTGTTTTTATTATAAAGTATAATTAAGTCAGTTTCTGAAGGGATGCAGTCTATAATACAACTAGAGATAAGATAAAATGCAATCAATGTAATGGTTAATATATTGCTAAGATTGCAAGAAAATAAGGTAAGGGACCAAGTGCCCCTGCCAAAGAAATAGAACATAAGACAACAAAAACAGCTAAAGGTGACTCATAATCAAAGAAGTGATGTTACTCAAGGAAGAAAGTTGATTTTGTTTTCTAGGCAAATTCATTATCAGTTTAGGAAAAATCAGATAAATTATGCACTTCTATTAAGTTGTGGAACTGAATCTGAGACACATATTAAGTGTAGACTCTCACTGGGAGCCAAACGCTTAATAAAACAAGAGTCAAAAAAATATACCTATCAGCAAAAGGAGGTTACAAGAAATCATTCTTTTCTGCTATGGCCATTAGTTAATAATAACAAATCCTGAGTATTTAAAATTATAGATTCCACTGGAATCTGAAGTTCAAATTAGTAGTATATTTAACGATAGAAATCATATAATGATGAACAAAAGTAAAGTTTAAGATAGTTTCCCAAGTTAGCAATGTTGCTTGTTAACTTAGCAGGTGCAATTGAAACCCGTTTTAAAGGAAATTGTTCTGTGTTCAAGCCCTCAGGATTTCAGCAGATTAAAGTGAAAAAAAAAAAAAGAAAAATGACGTCAGTATCAAAAATGAACTACTGTATATAAAAAGAAGTCAAATGTAAGAAAAAGTCAGCAGAAAAAAAAGTAGAAACTAATATACATATCCTATCCATCAATAAATCCAATGATTTTTTGAATTATCATTCCAAAATATAGAGAAACTATTTTAAATAATTTTAAATCAAAAGGCAAAAATCTATGAAAGTCTTTACCTGTTTGCAAAGATCCAATACAATTTTTGGATACTGGAAATATAAATGTTAAAATTACAATTACAATAAGTACATTAAACATAAAATTTAACTTAGCTAAAGAGATAATTAATGAATCATTTGTTATTTATTCCTAACTGACCCAGTTTATGAGAACATAGAAGAATAAGCAACAGAAAATATCAAAGAGAAGCATATTGATTTAGAAAACTGATTTATTTATATTAGTATTAGCAAACTAAGTATGATCAGGGTTTGAAAATGTTGCTAATTGAAAAAATTTTTAACTATTAAGACAACTAATCACTCTAATTTAAAAACTTTCCATAAATGTAGCCAATCGTCACTAGGAAAACATAAAAAATCACAAATTGGAACATATTCTTACACTTCTTTCATAAAGAGAGATACAGGTGTGTGTGTGTGTGTGCATGTGTATATGTGTGTATTTGTATGTTACTAGCTCTTTGAATTGGAAACTGGAATTTTGAGTCTAAAACTGACCTACAATAAATGAGTGGAGGTGTAAGAATACCCACGACATTGTATTGGAGAATATACAAGAAAATTTAGGGCTGCTGTAATGTGACAATCAACAGTTCATGCTCAAACACCTAATTTAGGCAATAATGAAATGCACTGGAAATGACAATAAAGATCTACTGTGAGATGACTTAGCAGTGCTTGACATCTTTTAAGCCAAAGTCAAAAATGAAGTATACTCTCTTGGATTTGTGCTTTCAGTTATCAGTGGATATGATAGAACCATAGAATAACAGAGGCCAGATAGTGCACTTAAAACCTAGAAGCAGAATAAATATAATTCTACAATTAGAGTGCCTTTGTTAATAGAGATCTTTGGTGGTAAACCAGGGAATGTATGGAGTTGAGAGAGATAGAAAAACATCTTGTGTATACCAAGTTTCAATTAACAGTAAAAACAATGAGAGTTAGCAAGTGAAAGGAGACATCAGATATTTTAATGGAAAAACATAGCTAGTGTGTAGATCTGAATCAATTCACTGAATGCTTATTAATTTAATGGGAAGCAGGCTTCCCTTGAGGAGGGAACCTGAAACCTCATCAAAAATATGCCTAGTAAAATAGTCTGTTGATTCTTCCTCCAAAGAGTCTGCAGTCAATTGTCAGGGCAACTTCACAGAGGCAAAATAAGTATTATTCAGACTCTTCAAGAATTTTTAGACAGAAGTATCAAAAATATCTACTAAACAAGAATGATACCTTGTCAGGTGGTTCACATGGGAAATACAGAGGTCAAATAATTAAGTTGAGTTCTGGATCAAGCCAAACTCACAGTGTGCTCTATGGAACCATAATGAAACCTGAAGATATTTATTCTTTTTCTAAATTTACTGAACATATAAGGGGAATAAACGTGTTTAGTGACAGAAGGTCCCCTGTCTGGTTTCCAGAAATATGGGGTAGCTGCTGTTGCTATAGGAGGACCGAATGAAACAAAACTGAAACTGTTCCCCACTGCAACAAGCTTGAAATCAAAAGTAGTATTGCATTTCCGGAATTATTGAAGACATGAGTTTCACCATGAAAGATATGAATGATTTGGTATTGGTGTATCCCTGCATATCTCCATTCAATTTTCTCTTTCCTTCCTTCCTTGCTTCTTTCCTTCCTTCCTTCTTTCTTTCCTTCCTTCCTTCCTTCCTCCCTTCCTCCCTCCCTTCTTCCCTCTTTCTTTCTTTCTCTTTCTTTTTTTTTCTTTCTTTCTTTCCTTCTTTCTTTCTTTCTTTCTTTCTTTCTTTCTTTTCCTTCTTTCTTCCTTTCTTCCTTTCTTCCTTTCTTCCTTTCTTCCTTTCTTCCTTTCTTTCTTTCTTTCTTTCTTTCTTTCCTTCCTTCCTTCTCTCTTTCTTTCTTTTCTTTCCTTCTTTCTTTTTTTACGGGGTCTCACTTTATTGCCCAGACTGGAGTGCAATGGTGTGATCTTGGCTCACTGCAACCTCCACCTCCAGATTCAAGTGATTCTCCTGCTTCATCCTTCCAAGTATCTGGGATTACAGGCATGTACCACTACACCAGGCTAATTTTTGTATTTTTAATAGAGACGAGGTTTCACCATGTTGGTCAGGCTGGTCTTGAACTCCTAACTTCAGGTGATCCACCCACCTTGGCCTCCCAAAGTGCTGGGATTACAGGCATCAGCCACCATGACTGGCCTCCATTCAATTACCTTAGATGGCTTTAGGAGAACCATGATGGACAATGACAGATAAATATGAACTCTTGTGTGCTTAACCAGGTGGTAGCTTGGTTTTGAAACTGCTATTTCTACATGTGACACCTTAACTTAAAAAGTGTATTATAGCCATTGTCATTGGGACTTTGGGAATGCATTTTTTGTTTTCATTATTCATTAAAAAGAATCACACATACACACACATGCATGCAAGTGAACACACCATGTTTGTTTTCATATGGTTATATGGCAAGAACAACAATCCACCTTAATGGTTTTATTTCAGGTTTATATCAATTTTCTCATGCCCTGCATAATAGTTTAGAGAGGAACATTTATGGCCTTGACAATCAACAGCAGATACCAGAAATTTGTTACAGTGATGACTTCAAATTAAATAAATCTGTAAAATTGGAAGTGTCAGGTTCTCTAGACGCCATGTAAGACACATGCATAATCTCAATAAAGTTTTTGTGTCATTTTGTATGTCCTTCTACATGGACACTTTTTATCCAGCCATCAAGGACATGCCGGTACAAATCCTTTAAGATAAAGAACAATTCCCTGCTCCTTGCACCTCCAATCACTGTGAATGAAACCTAGGTCTTGGTAGACAACTCTAGATTTTGAAACAACATTGACTATACTTAAAATACTGCTCCAACATATTTACTGATTTACCTGGAATGTTGCCAAGTTCAAGTAATGTTCAGGGGAAAAGAGACCTCTGCCACAGTTCCAGGATATGGTAAAATTATTCTGCTTCTTGGGTTGTATAACGTAGCATATTTACTAAGATACCATGATATGTATATAATTGTCAAGGCCTAATGGGAATTACAGAGATTTTTAGAGTTTGGGGATAAGTATATGCACTCTGTGTCAGAGAACTATTTCCTTATAGTATCTGCGATGCTACCAGGCCCTAGATGTGAATGACTTCCTAACCAGGCTCATAAATTATTGCTGAGACTTAAAGCTGCTTATCATGAACTGAATTTTATCTCATCAGCCGCGTTATTAAGTCATATTTGTACAAAGGCGATTCATCATTTAACTCAGACTTAAGTAGTTCCAAAAAGCCCAGGAACAGATTCCCATGACAATTACCTCTGCCACACTGTTACCTAACTGTAATCTACACCTAGAGCTTTAAGAATGCTCTCCTAAAGTCAATTTATGTAAAAAGAAGAAACTTCGGACTGGTTCACAAACGAGTCTTCACAATGTGTGTGTGTATTAATTAGATGATTAATGAAGATGCATAATAGTCCCTTTGATGGATGACCCAAAAATATAATACTTAAAAAAAAACTTCACAATGAGAAGGGTTATGATGAATAGTCTTTCTATCTACATTGTATGGATTACAGGTAGTTTAGGGTTTTCATTTACATTGATTTCTGTATTATGAATGATTTCAAGGCCATTTCATCGAGGTCTGGACTAAACAAGATGGAACAATTGATAAATCTCAGAGAATAAATTTATTATGTACCTATGAGAGAGGTATGAACTATGAAGACTTTTTATTTACAAAATGCCTCCGAGAAAGAATTTTCTGCAGAATCATCTGTGAGGATCACCTATATTTGAATGTCAAACAACCTCTATATCAGGCCTTTTACAACCCCATGAACAGAAGGTGGCAGTTATGAATATTTAGAGTCAAAAATATAAAATTTCCCCCAGTAAGGCTAATTTGGTTACTCCTATTTAATTTCTAACATGATAGCAGAGACAGATACTGGATTTCAAAATGGCACCATTCTTTTTTTTTTTTTTTTACTTTTTTTTAATTATTATTGTACTTTAAGTTTTAGGGTACGTGTGCACAATGTGCAGGTTAGTTACATATGTATACATGTGCCATGCTGGTGCGCTGTACCCACTAATTCGTCATCTAGCATTAGGTATATCTCCCAGTGCTATCCCTCCCCCCTCCCTCCACCACACAAGAGTCCCCGGAGTGTGATGTTCCCCTTCCTGTGTCCATGTGTTCTCATTGTTCAATTCCTACCTATGAGTGAGAACATGCTGTGTTTGGTTTTTTGTCCTTGCGATAGTTTACTGAGAATGATGATTTCCAATTTCATCCATGTCCCTACAAAGGACAGGAACTCATCATTTTTTATGGCTGCATAGTATTCCATGGTGTATATGTGCCACATTTTCTTAATCCAGTCTATCATTGTTGGACATTTGGGTTGGTTCCAAGTCTTTGCTATTGTGAATAGAGCCGCAGTAAACATACATGTGCATGTGTCTTTATAGCAGCATGATTTATAGTCCTTTGGGTATATACCCTGTAATGGGATGGCTGGGTCAAATGGTATTTCTAGTTGTAGATCCCTGAGGAATCGCCACACTGACTTCCACAATGGTTGAACTAGTTTACAGTCCCACTAACAGTGTAAAAGTGTTCCTATTTCTCCACATCCTCTCCAGCACCTGTTGTTTCCTGACTTTTTAATGATCGCCATTCTAACTGGTGTGAGATGGTATCCCATTGTGGTTTTGATTTGCATTTCTCTGATGGCCAGTGATGGTGAGCATTTTTTCATGTGTTTTTTGGCTGCATAAATGTCTTCTTTTGAGAAGTGTCTGTTTATGTCCTTCGCCCACTTTTTTGATGGGGTTGTTTGTTTTTTTCTTGTAAATTTGTTTGAGTTCATTGTAGATTCTGGATATTAGCCCTTTGTCAGATGAGCAGGTTGCGAAAATTTTCTCCCATTTTGTAGATTGCCTGTTCACTCTGATGGTAGTTTCTTTTGCTGTGCAGAAGCTCTTTAGTTTAATTTGATCCAATTTGTCAATTTTGGCTTTTGTTGCCATTGCTTTTGGTGTTTTAGACATGAAGTTCTTGCCCATGCCTATGTCCTGAATGGTAATGCCTAGGTTTTCTTCTAGGGTTTTTATGGTTTTAGGTCTAATCTTTAAGTCTTTAATCCATCTTGAATTGATTTTTGTGTAAGGTGTAAGGAAGGGATCCAGTTTCAGCTTTCTCCATATGGCTAGCCAGTTTTCCCAGCATCATTTATTAAATAGGGAATCCTATCCCCATTGCTTGTTTTTCTCAGGTTTGTCAAAGATCAGATAGTTGTAGATACACGGCGTTCTTTCTGAGGGCTCTGTTCTGTTCCATTGATCTATATCTTTGTTTTGGTACCAGTACCATGCTGTTTTGGTTACTGTAGCCTTGTAGTATAGTTTGAAGTCAAGTAGCGTGATGCATCCAGCTTTGTTCTTTTGGCTTAGGATTGACTTGGCGATGCGGACTCTTTTTTGGTTCCATATGAACTTTAAAGTAGTTTTTTCCAATTCTGTGAAGAAAGTCATTGGTAGCTTGATGGGGATGGCATTGAATCTATACATTACCTTGGGCAGTATAGCCATCTTCATGATATTGATTCTTCCTACCCATGAGCATGGAATGTTCTTCCATTTCTTTGTATCCTCTTTTATTTCATTGAGCAGTGGTTTGTAGTTCTCCTTGAAGAGGTCCTTCACATCCCTTGTAAGTTGGATTCCTAGGTATTTTATTCTCTTTGAAGCAATTGTGAATGGGAGTTCACTCATGATTTGGCTCTCTGATTGTCTGTTATTGGTGTATAAGAATGCTTGTGATTTTTGTACATTGATTTTGTATTGTGAGACTTTGCTGAAGTTGCTTATCAGCTTAAGGAGATTTTGGGCTGAGATGATGGGGTTTTCTAGATATACAATCATGTCATCTGCAAACAGGGACAATTTGACTTCCTCTTTTCCTGATTGAATACCCTTTATTTCCCTCTCCTGCCTAATAGCCCTGGCCAGAACTTCCAACATTATGTGGAATAGGAGGGGTGAGAGAGGGCATCCCTGTCTTGTGCCAGTTTTCAAAGGGAATGCTTCCAATTTTTGCCCATTCAGTATGATATTGGCTGTGGGTTTGTCATAGATAGCTCTTATTTTGAGATACGTCCCATTAATACCTAACTTATTGAGAGTTTTTAGCATGAAGGGTTATTGAATTTTGTCAAGGTCTTTTCTGCATCTATTGAGATAATCATGTGGTTTTTGTCTTTGGTTCTGTTTATATGCTGGATTACGTTTATTGATTTGCATATGTTGAATCAGCCTTGCATCCCAGGTATGAAGCCCACTTGATCATGGTGGATAAGCTTTTTGATGTGCTGCTGGATTCAGTTTGCCAGTATTTTATTGAGGATTTTTGTATCAATGTTCATCAAGGATATTGGTTTAAAATTCTCTTTTTTGGTTGTATCTCTACCTGGCTTTGGTATCAGGATGATGCTGGCCTAATAAAATGAGTTAGGGAGGATTCCCTCTTTTTCTGTTGATTGGAATAGTTTCAGAAGGAATGGTACCAGTTCCTCCTTGTACCTCTGGTAGAATTTGGCTGTGAATCCATCTGGTCCTGGACTCTTTTTGGTTGGTAAGCTATTGATTATTGCCACAATTTCAGCTCCTGTTATTGGTCTATTCAGAGATTCAACTTCTTCCTGGTTTAGTCTTGGGAGAGTGTATGTGTCGAGGAATTTATCCATTTCTTCTAGATTTTCTAGTTTATTTGCGTAGAGGTGTTTGTAGTATTCTCTGATGGTAGTTTGTATTTCTGTGGGATCGGTGGTGATATCCCCTTTATCATTTTTTATTGCGTCTATTTGATTCTTCTCTCTTTTTTTCTTCATTAGTCTTGCTAGCAGTCTATCAATTTTGTTGATCCTTTCAAAAAACCAGCTCCTGGATTCATTAATTTTTTGAAGGGTTTTTTGTGTCTCTATTTCCTTCAGTTCTACTCTGGTTTTAGTTATTTCTTGCCTTCTGCTAGCTTTTGATGGTGTTTGCTCTTGCTTTTCTAGTTCTTTTAATTGTGATGTTAGGGTGTCAATTTTGGATCTTTCCTGCTTTCTCTTGTGGGCATTTATTGCTATAAATTTCCCTCTACACACTGCTTTGAATGTGTCCCAGAGATTCTGGTATGTTGTGTCCTTGTTCTCGTTGGTTTCAAAGAACATCTGTATTTCTGCCCTCATTTCGTTATGTACCCAGTAGTCATTCAGGAGTTCTAGTTTGATTGCACTGTGGTCTGAGAGATAGTTTGTTATAATTTCTGTTCTTTTACATTTGCTGAGGAGAGCTTTACTTCCAAGTATGTGGTCAATTTTGGAATAGGTGTGGTGTGGTACTGAAAAATATGTATATTCTGTTGATTTGGGGTGGAGAGTTCTGTAGATGTCTATTAGGTCCGCCTGGTGCAGAGCTGAGTTCAACTCCTGGGTATCCTTGTTAACTTTCTGTCTTGTTGATCTGTCTAATGTTGACAGTGGGGTGTTAAAGTCTCCCATTATTAATGTGTGGGAGTCTAAGTCTCTTTGTAGGTCACTCAGGACTTGCTTTATGAATCTGGGTGCTCCTGTATTGGGTGCATATATATTTAGGATAGTTAGCTCTTCTCGTTGAATTGATCCCTTTACCATTATGTAATGGCCTTCTTTGTCTCTTTTGATCTTTATTAGTTTAAAGTCTGTTTTATCAGAGACTAGGATTGCAACCCCTGCCTTTTTTTGTTTTCCATTTGCTTGGTAGATCTTCCTCCATCCTTTTATTTTGAGCCTGTGTGTGTCTCTGCACGTGAGATGGGTTTCCTGAATACAGCACAGTGATGGGTCTTGACTCTTTATCCAATTTGCCAGTCTGTGTCTTTTAATTGGAGCATTTAGTCCATTTACATTTAAAGTTAATATTGTTATGTGTGAATTTGATTCTGTCATTGTGATGTTAGTTGGTTATCTTGCTCATTAGTTGATGCAGTTTCTTCCTAGTCTCGATGGTCTTTACATTTTAGCATGATTTTGCAGCGGCTGGTACCGGTTGTTCCTTTCCATGTTTAGTGCTTCCTTCAGGAGCTCTTTTAGGGCAGGCTTGGTGGTGACAAAATGTTTCAGCATTTGCTTGTCTGTAAAGTATTTTATTTTTCCTTTACTTATGAAGCTTAGTTTGGCTGGACATGAAATTCTGGGTTGAAAATTCTTTTCTTTTAGAATGTTGAATATTGGCACCCACTCTCCTCTGGCTTGTAGAGTTTCTGTGGAGAGATCCGCTGTTAGTCTGATGGGCTTCCCTTTGTGGGTAACCCGACCTTTCTCTCTGGCTGCTCTTAACATTTTTTCCTTCATTTCAACTTTGGTGAATCTGACAATTATGTGTCTTGGAGTTGCTCTTCTCGAGGAGTATCTTTGTGGTGTTCTCTGCATTTCCTGAATCTGAATGTTGGCCTGCCTTGCTAGATTGGGGAAGTTCTCCTGGATAATATCCTGCAGAGAGTTTTCCAACTTGGTTCCATTCTCCCTGTCACTTTCAGGTATACCAATCAGATATAGATTTGGTCTTTTCACATAGTCCCATATTTCTTGGAGGCTTTGTCGTTTCTTTTTATTCTTTTTTCTCTATACTTCCCTTCTTGCTTCGTTTCATTCATTCCATCTTCCATCGCTGATACCCTTTCTTCCAGTTGATCTCATTGGCTCCTGAGGCTTCTGCATTCTTCACGTAGTTCTTGAGCCTTGGCTTTCAGCTCCATCAGCTCCTTTAAGCACTTCTCTGTATTGGTTATTCTAGTTATACATTCATCTAAATTTTTTTCAAAGTTTTCAAATTCTTTGCCTTTGGTTTGAATTTCCTCCTGTAGCTCGGAGTAGTTTGATCGTCTGAAGCCTTCTTCTTTCAACTCGTCAAAGTCATTCTCCATCCAGCTTTGTTCCGTTCCTGGTGAGGAACTGCGTTCCTTTGGAGGAGGAGAGGTGTTCTGCTTTTTAGAGTTTCCAGTTTTTCTGCTCTGTTTTTTCCTCATCTTTTTGGTTTTATCTACTTTTGGGCTTTGATGATGGTGATGTACAGATGGATTTTTGGTGTGGATGTCTTCTGTTTGTTAGTTTTGTTTCTAACAGACAGGACCCTCAGCTGCAGGTCTGTTGGAGTTTGCTAGAGGTCCACTCCAGACCCTGTTTGCCTGGGTATCAGCAGCAGTGTCTGCAGAACAACGGTTTTTCGCAAACCGCCAATGCTGCTCTCTGATCGTTCGTCTGGAAGTTTTGACTCAGAGGAGTACCCGGCCGTGTGAGGTGTCAGTCTGCCCCTACTGGGGGGTACCTCCCAGTTAGGCTGCTCAGGGATCAGGGGTCAGGGACCCAGTTGAGGAGGCAGTCTGCCCGTTCTCAGATCTCCAGCTGTGTGCTGGGAGAACCACTGCTCTCTTCAAAGCTGTCAGACAGGGACATTTAAGTCTGCAGAGGTTACTGCTGTCTTTTTGTTTGTCTGTGCCCTGCCCCCAGAAGTGGAGCCTACAGAGGCAGGCAGGCCTCCTTGAGCTGTGGTGGGCTCCACCCAGTTCGAGCTTCCTGGCTGCTTTATTTACCTAAGCGAGCCTGGGCAACGGCGGGCGCCCCTCCCCAAGCCTGGCTGCCGACTTGCAGTTTGATCTCAGACTGCTGTGCCAGCAATCAGCAAGACTCCGTGGGCGTAGGACCCTCCGAGCCAGGTGCGGGATATAATCTCCTGGTGCGCCATTTTTTAAGCCCGTCGGAAAAGCGCAGTATTTGGGTGGGAGTGGTCCGATTTTCCAGGTGCTGTCTGTCACTCCTTTCTTTGACTAGGAAAGGGAACTCCCTGACCCCTTGTGCTTCCTGAGTGAGGCAATGCCTCCCCGTGCTTCGGCTGGCACATGGTGCGCTGCACCCACTGACCTCCGCCCACTGTCTGGCACTCCCTAGTGAGATGAACCCGGTACCTCAGATGGAAATGCAGAAATCACCCATCTTATGCGTCCTTCATGCTGGGAGCTGTAAACCGGAGCTGTTCCTATTCGGCCATCTTGGCTCCTCCCTCCAAAATGGCACCATTCTTATGGGACCAACTAGTCACCTGAAAAAGAGCAATTATATTAGACTAGTCCCAACACAGAAAGAGCAGTAATTTGTCTTAACAGAGTTGTTATCTACTCCAAATACAGGTTTACCCTCTCTGTTTACAGTGTCTTCATCAGCACCAAAGTTTATTGCCTTCAATTGCCTATTGTTTCAATGTGGCGTTGTACAACTATTGACTGAGACAAATGTGTAGCATTGAACTCATCTGCACAAATCTTAATATGAACGCCCTCTCTAGAAAACAGTTACTCTGATGGAACATTAGAATAGAGTGTTAACCCTCACCTAAGTTACAAGTTCTTGGAAAGTACGGTCAGTTTATGGAACACTCTTCTTGGACCTGGTACATACCTTGAACCACAACAAAAACAAAAAGCCCAACATATAGAACCCTTTATTGTAGCTACAATACATGCCTCTGGGAGTCAAAGGAGTTGAGGAAGTATAGAAATGATTTATATGAGAATCACATTCAGATATCCATTTTTGACATCTTGTTCATTTTCCCCAATATTACATTAGTCTGGGTTAAGATTTCTGGTTCCTTTGAACCAGAAATGAGAAACATTTCTGCTAGGGAACATAATAGGATATTCCACTAAATTGGAAGTTGTGTCTACAAATTAGGGACTTTGATTACCTCATGTCAATTGTCCTACAGGCCAAAAAGGAGTTATATTGGCTAGGGCAAACAATACAAAGAGTATGACTGTAATTTGGAGATCATTGAAACACACATATGGTAGTGACTATCCAAGATGCAACTAAAGGATCAGACTCCTTGGGAAAAATGATTTTGATCACTCTACCAAACAAACTAAACAGACTAGCCAAAGCAATAGCTAATGATGAGACTCTTAATTACTAAGTTTCCTAGGCAATGACACTTGACCAGCAACTTGGAGAAGACTCTGATTTATTATACTTGTATTTCCCTTCTCAGTGATGAAGTAGGAGTGAGTTTATTAACACAAGACAAATATAGGTAGTATACAACTAAGATAAAATGAGAGGTCATAAAGGCATCCAAATGGCACAAGAAGTAGGTTGAATTGGGCAAAGTTGTGTGTGTCTGTGTAACTTCCATTCCTCTGAATGCCTTCTTCTTTAATTTTTCTTTGGGGTCCCTCTCTGATTTGGTCTTCTCTCCAGTCTTGGACTTGAATGAAATACTACACTATTGGGCAACTAATAGGACTTCCTGATCAGAGAGACAGTGCAACCATTAAGTCTGGTGTTACTGCATCCTTGAATGCTCAATGGCGATTAATCAGAAATAAGAAAAAGGAGGAAATTGAGTATATAGTTTTACCCTCAGTTCTCTATTCCTTGGACAATTCTGAGATGAGTTAGTCTCTCATGCCCAACTGAGCAGACGTCTACTAAGTAATTTGCTAGATTTTTAAAATGGAATGTTGCTATAAACCGTTCGTTGCCTCATTTATTATTTTTTACACACATCTTTACCACCCTCTATGTGTCCCCTTGAAATTCAGGGTCAGCTTTGTAATCTTTGTCTTAGGCTTTAAAAGCAAACCATATTCTTTTCTTTCAAGAAGTCTAATAAAATAGAAATACATCTCATGTAATCAATCAAGAATTTTACAGCACATATGAAAACTGATAACACGAAAAGGAAGACACCTGTTTAGTCAGAGTTTTCCAGAGAAAGAAAACCCACAGTATATATATATATATATATATATATATATATATATAAAATATATATATATATAAAATATATATATATAAAATATATATATATAAAATATATATATACATACACATACATACACACATACACACACACATATATACACATATATACATATATATGTATTTTATATATATATATATATATATATATATATATTTTTTTTTTTAAGAAATTGGCTCATGCAATTGTGGAGTTTGGCAAGTCCAAAATCTGTATGGTGGGTAGGCGGCTGGAGTTGTGGGGAGAGGCAATGAAGGCCATCTGCCATACAATTCCCTCTTGCTCAGGGAAGGACATTCTTTTGTTCTATTCAGGCTTTCAACTGTTGGGGCCCACCTACATTATGGAAGGCAATCTGCTTTACCCATTCTACCAATTAAAATATTGATCTCATTCAAAAACACTCTCACAGAAGCATCCAGAATAATGTCTGGGCACATATCTGAGCACTGTGGCCCAGCCTAGTTGACATATAAAATTAATCACCACAACATTCTGAAGTTATTACCATATTTTTTATTATACTTTAAGTTCTAGGGTACATGCGCACAACGTGCAGGTTTGTTACATATGTATACATGTGCCATGTTGGTGTGCTGCACCCATTAACTTGTCATTTACATTAGGCATATCTCCTAATGCTATCCCTCCCCCCTCCCCCCACCCCACGACATTTAAAATTATTTAAAAAATTAATTTAACAGTGGCCTTATGACACATAAAGCTATGAAGTTTATGCCAAAAAATGGAGAAACTTTGATAACATGGGCAATTTACTAGGAAATAACAATAAACATAACTGACTCAAACATAATTAGAAATACTGAATTATATTCAACTACTAAAGAAATTGAAGAAGCTGTAAAATCTCCTACAAATAAAATATTAACAAATGGCTTTACAAAAAATGTATATTATTCCACTTATTCCACAATCCTTATCTTTAATATTAAAATAACAAAAAGGCAGAAGTAGGAAGGACATTTATGTCTATAACTCACTTATGAGCAAAAATGCAAAATTGCAAACAAAATATTAGCAAATTAAAACAAGAAAAGTGTTAGAAAATAAGGCACTT
Organism: Pongo abelii; assembly: GCF_028885655.2. Classification (NCBI taxonomy): domain Eukaryota; kingdom Metazoa; phylum Chordata; class Mammalia; order Primates; family Hominidae; genus Pongo; species Pongo abelii. The sequence goes on from NC_071989.2 coordinate 30,384,197, forward strand.
GAATAAAGCAATATGTTGTTCTCAAATTTGGTTTATGCCAAAATGATAGATTGGGTAAGCACACAGATTTTTAAAATGCCACTATATTCATTAAGAAATTAAATGATTAAAGAAGTAGATAATTTTAATAGATGCAGAAAAACAATATAGTGAAAATTAACATAAACTCATAACTAAAATAGTTCTGTGAGCAATATATACTTTAAAAATATATGCTTCATTTACAATGAGAAAGATTCAAATTAGGATCAAAATGAGACAAATTTTATAACCAAATTATTGTCAAATTTAAAATATGAAAATAGGAAATATTAGTGAGCATTTAGAGATTCCATACAATATTTCTGAGTGTGTAACTTGGCTCATAATACAGAAATAATTTGAAATTTTAGTGTGCATTGGCCGTGACACATCCATCTAATTACATATTTAAAACTGAGTGAAACTCTTGCATATTTATTGAATTAGGCTACAAATTTACATACATGTCCATATTATTTTCTGTATTACATATTTTATAGTAAACCTTAGTATATTAAAATTTTAAAAAGTTACCAATCTATAATTAAGCCATATATAAAAGAAATCTTGCTATTAAAGAAAGAGCTCTTATTTCAAGATAGCTTGCTATGCTTTTATTAAAATAAAAATGTGTATCATGAAACTTATTGAAAATTTGATATACAGTGGAAGGATTTCATAATATGTGAGAGAAAGCAGGTATATTATTTATTCTGAAATTATGTAAAATAATATCTAGGTATTTTCTCTGAATTCTGATGCATTTTTTATTGAACCAGGAAAATATTCTGATTATTCTTAAATAAATGATATAAATTTGGAGTTACCTGTTTTTCATAATAGTTGAAGGTCTACATATAAGGTAAAATATTACAGTTAGACAAGAATTTAGGAAATTTTTTTGCTATGGTTAATCTCACTTCTAAAGATTATATTTCTAATCAAAATTCTGGCTTGAAGTTGTGTAGTTAGGTGGTGATAATAAGTAGATAATAGATCAGTAGGTAAGTAAGTAGATGATAGATAGATAGATAGATAGATAACAGAAAAAAAAAAGGAAAGAGAGAAGGAAGAACAGAGAGAGAGGAAGAGAGAGAGAAAGGAAGGAGAAAGAAATGAAGAAAGGGAAGGCAGGAAGAAGTAAAGAAGGAAGGAAGTATGAAAAATGAAACACATTATTAATCACCTCTTGATGAGTAGTTAATTATGGATATCTGCAGTCTATAATACTTCATCTCGTTTTTATTAAAAGGAATATCTACCCATTATATGTTGTATCACGGTGAATTCCAAAATATGCTGAAAAATGTGGAAGCTAAATGTAATATAAAACTTACATTTTACTACAATGAACATATTAAGTGTATAGAATTTTGTTTCTATGACTATTCTTAACATCCAGTGGCTGGGAACATCAAAAATAGATGTGTGAAATATCCAATATATCCCAATCATTTAAACCTCCCACTTCACAATTGTCTATTTCAGTACTTATATAAAGTCCCGGAAAGTCCTGAGACTGAATTGTGAGTAAAAATACTTGGCAACCTTGTCGGTTTGTGAATTGAGGATAATGGAATGCAAAACACCATTTCTCACTAAGTTGAGACTGACAAGAGTCATTTGTAAATTTCCCGATGAGTTCAGGTGATTGTAAGAGCAGTGTTCCTGTTACACATGCATTCAATCACTGTGTATTTTGTGACAACCAGAGTAACCTCTGTCTGGTACAGACATCAGAGATATAAGACATAAGGCATACAGACATAAGAGGCAAGAAAAGATGTTTGCTGAGAACACATGCTTTGGAATAGAACAGAAGTTCCACCCCTGAATATATGTTCAACAAGTTCAATTTTCTCTTATCTAAAAGAGAGGCCCATAGTCTTGCCTTATTGGTTCGTTAATTAATTGATTCATTCACTCTTTCATGAAAATTAAGTGAGCTAATCTTCTTAAGGCCTCCAGAGACTACAGGTCACATAATATGCATTCAAGAAATGTAGGCTATTATATTAACAGTGATACACAGATGTTGATGATGTGGCCTTTATATTATTGATGCCTTTCATAGTACAGATTTTGAACTATGAGTATATTTCAAAAGAAATTCTGTTATTCATTTTCTTTTTTTTTTTTTTTTTGAGACGGAGTCTCGCTCTGTCGCCCAGGCTGGAGTGCAGTGGCACAATCTCGGCTCACTGCAAGCTCCGCCTCCCGGGTTCACGCCATTCTCCTGCCTCAGCCTCCCGAGTAGCTGGGACTACAGGTGCCCGCCACCATGCCCGGCTAATTTTTTCTATTTTTTAGTAGAGATAGAGTTTCACTGTGTTAGCCAGGATGGTCTTGATCTCCTGACCTCGTGATCTGCCCGCCTCGGCCTCCCAGAGTGCTGGGATTACAGGCGTGAGCCACCACGCTCGGCCAATGTTATTCATTTTCTTAAGTTTTCTGAGCTGGAAACAAGTATCCTCAAGTGATCCCTTTTCTGGCTAGGCTAGAGAAGCAATATCTAAGGTGACTAAATCCCAAACAATATCAGAGTTTAGAAACAGAAATATGTACCTTAAATTTCACCAAGAAGCAAAGGGTTATGGGTAACATTTTGCGGCTCAATAGCAGTACACTCTGTTTAGCCAACCCTCTATTTATCCAGTTTTCAAGGTTAATAACCAATTATTACTGGCTTCATTCTAACAGCAATGCAATTCAATTTAAGTGAAACTCAATTCCTTCAGAACTATTCTGTTTGTATTTAGAAATTTTGGTTTCTTTAATTTACTAGCTAGATCACTGAATTTTGCTTTTATCATTTTATGAATAACTCAAAATTGACAATTGTAAAATATTGTGCAATATCTGATAACACTTAGTGACTACATATCCTATTCCAGGTACCATATTAGTTATAATAAGGTTTATGTTATTCAGAAAATAAATTCCAATTGAGTGAAACAGTTGTATATACTGGATCTCTTACCTTAAATCTGATGAAACATTTGGGTGAAGTGAATACATAATTCTCTTAAAAATAAGAAAATACGTGTTTTTATTTTTTATTTTTATAACCTCTGAAATAAAGTTCTAATGTTAATGCGTTGTATTCCAACATAGGTTTTGGGTTATAAATCCTCATATTATATAATACAACACATTTTGTGTATTTCTATAGAATTTTCAAATCCACTATACCCAATGCTTTCTATATATTTGCCAAATTAATCATAAAGTCCTGAATTTATCCTTTTTTCCTAATGTCAAAGAAGTTGCTTATTTTCCAAGTAGTTAAAAAAAAAAAGAAACCTAGTGCATTCTTCAACTTACAACTTGCCCAAACACTTATTTTATGCTAGCCCCAACACACCAAAGTTTAGGCAATAAAGTATTTTAAAAGACAATATCGTAATATTAGGGGAGCTATTTTTTGTCTATAATACAATAAAAACTGTTAATACATTTAACGTCACTCAAGCAACATTAAGTATGCCACAATATTACTTATATATTATTGGCAATTATATTATTGATTCAAATATATCACGAACTTTGAAAGATAGAGGAAATTGATTTTTTTCCACCGCATTTGTAGGCATGTATTAAGTGAAACATATACATGCTTAAAATGATCTTCATAAAAAATTTCACAAAACCAATGAGGGAAAAAAAGGACAATTGTTTTGACCTGTGTAAGATATAAAGATCACTTTAATCAGCTAAGGTACCAGCTTGATCCTTAACTATGGAATTCAGATAAATAAAAATAACTCCATTGTCTCTTCTATATTTGAAGATTGTATTGGCGACAATCAGAATGTGTAAAGTTTTATGAGAATCGTTCTAATTTCTAGATAGATAGATTACACAATTTTAAAGCATTTTAATAGTTCATAATGTGTCACTTTTGTGCTATTTAACATTTACGAACAATGTATTTTATGTAAAGGAAATCATAAGGAAGTGACAAAATATGGAAACTTTTTGTAGCTTGTGGCTTGAGCATAATAAGAATTAGATTGTATTATAAGTGCTTGTTTAGTTTTCAGAAAACTTGCTGTTATATTTTGCAATGTGGCTGAGCCATTTTACATGTTCAGGTTCTCCATGTCCTCTCCAGCATTTGGTGAAATTGTTACATTCTACTTCAGCTATTCTGATATTTGAGTAATATTACCTGATCATGCTTTTTCGTATGTCATGAGCATCGTTTTATGTACTTATTTAAGATCTATATATCCTATTCATTCAAATGTTGACTCATGTCTTTTGCTCAATTTTTAATTGGACTGTTTATATTTTTCTGCTTAATTTTGAGAGTTATTCATAAAGTCTAAATACAGGTGCTACGTAGGATATATAGTTTGCAAATATTTTCTTCCAGCCAGTGTACAAACATGCCTTTTCATCCTCTTTATAGGGAATTTTCAGAAGAAAAATTCCAGTTTTTGTTTTTGTCTTAATTTTGAGGAGGAGCAGTTTATAAAATTTTAAATTAGTATTATTATTTTTTAAGCTTGTGAGCACAAATTGTGAGTTTTATTTAACTGCAAGTGATGCAACCTATGTAACACATTTCTTTTTCATCCATGTTCAACTGCTAACATTACCTTTACAGAGCCAAGCATTATAAAATGTGCCTGATTGTTAATTTATTAACTCTGTCAAGTGATAATATTCTGTAGGCAGCCTTTGAAATGATGTTTTGAGAATTTATTTACAACCATTGAACACAGATGGTTTTGTAAATCTGGCAAGTAATTACAGGCTACTTAAACTCACAACACGCATATATTTTAATATTAAAGTAGCTCATTTTCTTCAAAAGTAATTTTCTACTGCTTTTTTCATAAAAATATAGAAAAGACAACATTTACAGTTTTAAAAACCTATATTTAACTCAAATAAAAATTTTTCTACAAATGACACCTCTTTCCAAAAGTTAAAAAAAATCACAGAATAATGTGATGTTAAACCAGAATCTTGCCATAATAACGGCATTTTACTTTTAGGAAACATCGTGCGGTATTTCCTTTTTAACATTTCATTCTAGATTTCAGCTATGTATATCCTATGTAAACACACCAGATTAATCCTAGTAATTCATATTTATGCAGAAGACTGTCATATATATGACCAGTTAGCATATAAACTATAATACCATAATTGCAAAAATATCAAAAGGCAATCTTTATGAAAGCTTAAAGAAAAAGCTTTTAATAAAAGTCGACCAACATTGCCCTAATTTTCAGTAAAAATTACCTCTTCCTCCTACCTTTCCCTCTGCTTTGAATGGCACCTTTTATTGCACGTTAATACACAAAGATATTTCTAGCACTTGTACTTAAGTTGGCCTCTTACATGGCTGCTTTCCTTTCTGATACACTGAGTTTATCAGAAGCCACCAAGATTAGATTCCTAAGGAGTTTCAGATTTTTTGTCCCTTTTTAGGTTCCTCTAGAATCATTTTCCTTAGAAAAGGATAATTTGAAAAACTTAAGGAACCAGAAGAAAATGAATGATGTAACACCAATGTGAAACTTGTAGCATTCAATAACCATAAATATAGTAATAGGCTCCTTGAACATATCACTTAGGACAAAGAGTCAGAATAACTTTCTGAACATAAATGTAAAAATAGAGCACATTTATTAACCTTAGTGAAACTCTTAAGCTTACAGTAACAACATATTAAATCTTACATCATAACACACAGCCAAAAGCATTAGAAATTCACTGCCAGATATTCTGATGCACCATCCTGAAAATATGTCTGAAACATACCACTAACATATATAACAAGTAACAAAATATGGCGTTTATTTCACAGAAAGAAGATAGTTTCATCCCACAAACAGATTTGCATATTTCAGCTTTAAGTTCGAGATGTATTTTAAAGATTACAAAGAAAAACAAGATTCACCCTTCAAATAAAATAGTCTCTCTCTATATGTAATTCATTATTAATAGTTTTTATGCTCTTATGATGTAAAACATTTAGAAACTTTTGAATTCTAGAAATTTTCAACAGTTAACCTAGTCGGCCTTAACATATTCCAAATTCCCTTTCGAGAATCACGTTAATGTTTTCAGTCCATTGGTCCAATATGGATGGAGCAACTCTTTCTTTTTCTTCTTCTTCGGTGGTTCATCCTTGGAGCTGCTATCTGTGCTCGTGCTGCTGCTACTGGAAGAGCTGGAATCTGAGTCTGAATCAGAGGAGGAGGAAGAGGTTGTGGAGAAGGCTGAGGATGAGGAATTAGAAGAGCTTTCATCAGTGTCACTGTCCTCTGAGGAGGATGAGGTAGATGTTTCTTCACTCTCTGATGAAGAATCACTGACTGAACTGTCACTGCTACTGCTACTGGAACTGATTACCTTTTAGACCATTTTTCTTGGTCTTTCTTTCTACATTGGTTGCTCCAATACCAATAAACACGAGGAGGGAAGAAAGCTCCTTCGTTGTAATAATAATCTGTTTTCTTTTTCTTTTAAAGTTTTCTTCAGTTCTACTGTCCTTGAGGGCCTATGTAGGTGTTTTCTTTTTCATGTGCATTCATAAGTCCAATGTCCAAATTCCAAGCGTTTCTGACATCTTACATGTTGCTTATTTTCTTCATTACCCTCATCTCTGGGCTATGAGCCGATGCATGGGAGTTGCCATCTTAGCAAAAAAAAATTTTTTTAAATAGTGCTTTTGCTGTCAACTCAGAACTTTTAACCTTCAGTTGGATCTTAAGGAGGAGAGTTTCTGGTAAAATGTCAAGATTTCATTTGAAACTTTAGAAGAGAATCACTCTAGAAATAAGAGCGTCTAGGAACAGAAAAGCCACATAAAATCTGGACTATCTCAATCTAGAACTACATTAAAATGATGGACCCATGTTCTAAGTGTGTGTGAGGAAATAAAATCACAAAAGTCTCTAAGTTATTTATACATAATGTCCATCATCCACATAACAGGACTGATGACTTAAGCAAAATAAAATAGAAGGAAAATAAAAACAGTACCACAGATGATACTGATATCAGAGTGAGAAGACATAAATGTTAAAATAAGTATCATTGACTAATAAAATCAGTAAAAATAATAATAAAGGAGTATTTTCCCTAAAGTACTAGAGTCTGTAAAAAAGTAGAAATGGGCATAGGCTTCTAGAAAGGTGCTGAACATCATTAATCATTAGAAAAATGCAAATTACTGAAACGGTAGAGTTCCCTTATTCCCCTTACAGGGCGTACAACAGGTGTGTGACTTGCTTCTTTGGTGCCCTACTGCTCAAACCCCTATGGGGAGCATGCAGACGGACAGGTGCAGAGGCCATGGAGACTGTTTTTGGGCTCTGGCCGCACGGCAGCATCCAGGACTCCCGAAGCCCAAGTGGGCATGTGTTACATGTCCACTTTTAGCTATGCTGTCTGCAGATGGCTTGTGTTAATCAGCTCAATAGAACTTCTGCCTTATTGCAAGGACAGGGGGCCAGTGTGACAGCCTGAGTTCTTGCCCAGAGTACCAGAAGAATCAGATCACATGTGGGCCGGAACATTGTGTGCAAAGTTTTATTGAGTGGTGGAAGTGGCTCTCAACGAGATGGATGAGGAGGCCGAAAAGGAGTGTGGAGTGGGAAAGTGGTCTTCCCCTGGAGTCAGGTTGCCCAGTGGCCGGACTCTTCTCCAACCACCACCAACCAAGCTCCACTCAGCATCTACATCATTTCACCATCACTGATCTGCTGGTGTCTGCGGGTATCTGCTGATATGTTCCTCTTGACATCCAGCCACTTGTGTCTGTGTCTGCTTAAGGTCTCAGGTTTATATGGGCACAGGGTCAGGGGTGTGGTGGGCCTGATTAATCTTGGAAAATGTAACATTTTGGCGTGAAAACAAGAGTGGCTGTGCTCACTTAAGTCCGTGGGCACAGGCCCAAGTGTGAAGCCATTGCCAGAGACCTTGACATGAGATTAATAGATCTTTTGTGTCTTTCTCTTGATTTATTCAAGAATTCTGATGATGAGGTAGAAAGGGAGTGTCAACCAGATTCACAGCAATTGTAGATAGGACATCTAAAGTGCAATTTAAATGGTCAAAGACCATTACTCATCTATAAAATACAGTAGAGATGGTTGTACATGAAAAATGCCAATTCAAATTTTGCCAGATCTTGTTTATGCTTTCTAATGCATAACTTCAGGGACCTCTATAAAGCTGTTGTTGTTCCAAGCATATTTAGAAGTTCTCATAAACTTCTCTCAAAGGTTTAAATATAATTTTGTTCTACCAGGATGAAAACACTAGTTATACAGAATTCAACTGGATAGTCTACAGTGGCAGAGAGGATTGAAGAATTCTCAAAAAAAAAATAAATAAATAAGCTCAGGTCGCTGCACGTAGTAATAATAATAATATCAATAAACAGTAATAATACAATAATATATTAGCAATAGCAAGAAGAATGAGGAGGAGAGAGAGGAGAAGGTAATAGAATTGTATCTTCTGTATGAGGCACTCTGCTAAGCCTTTACATTCATTATCTCTTGTTATTCTATATAATAAACTTATGGGAGGAGAAATATTCACATCTGTGGTTAATGGATGAAAACTGGAGGCTTAGGAAAATTTAGTTATTTGCTTGGGGTCCTACATGTAATAAATTTCAGGCTTGACATTTGAACTGATGCTTATTTGCTATCATAATCCACTTATTTAGAACATTTTTTCCTTATTTTGTATCATACACAATGAAGAGTTTCCAAAAGCGTAGCTGTTTATTCATGCGGTTTTAATGCCAGTATTCCTATATTTTAGGGATAATACCTTTTTTATGGCATGAAAACTACTACTGCTCCAACAATTAGTTTTCATCTGAAGCTACTTTTTTAAAACATTTTTGTAAGTTCTACAAACTGTTGAGGACTTGTGACTTAGAGCAGAGAAAGTCGATGTTTCTCTAATAGTCTCTCTTTCATTATCATGCTATTAGAATCCTTGATTTAAGTTAGTTTTCTGGGAAGCACATAAGAAGATGGAATTATTCATGCAAAAAAATATTGAGGGGAAGAGTCTGTGAAGAATAAAGTGGAAAGAGATCACGAGAAGGCTGAGAGAGGCTTCAGTTGGGGATTCAGTATGACATTCAGGAAACGAGAAAGGGAGGGAAGGAAGAGCTTCAGAGTGCAGTTCAGCAGTAAGAAAAACTTACCAGCATGATCAAAGATGGCTGTTAGAGGCCAGGCGCTGTGGCTCATGCCTGTAATCCCAGCACTTGGGGAGGCCAAGGGAGGTGGATTGCTTGAGGCCAGGAGTTCAAGACCAGCTTGGCCAACATGGTGAAACCCAGTTTTACTAAAAATACAAAAAAAAAAAAAAAAAAGCCAGGTGTGGTGGCACATGCCTGTAGTCCCAACTACTCAGGAGGCCGAGGCAGGAGGATCGCTTGAACCCAGGAGGTGGAGGTTGGAGTGAGCCGAAATCTCACCACTGCACTCCAGCCTCCATGACAGGGTTAGATGCCGTCTCGAAAACAAACAGCAACAACTGCAAAAAAGATGTGTGATAGAGAAATCGGCAGGAATGGTGGGCAGGAATGGCTGTCTAAAGTTGGTATAACTACCCAGCTGTCTGTGAATCTAGGTATGCTTATATATTACTAAGATTAAGCTAATGAGGTATGTTGTGAAATGATGTGCTCAATACTTATCCTTACCCTTTAACTTCCTCCTCCATCTTTACCTTGCACCACATTTACAGTAGCAAGCCACCTTGAGTGATGCTTGGGAGAGTGAATAAAGAGGATAGAAAGAGCCAGAGTTCTTGATAACTTCCAGAAGTGTCATCACACCAGCCCAGTTAGAGGCAAAAAAGACATGTCTAAACTCATTTTTAAATGTTATAGGACTCTTTACACACACAGCTGTGTTTCAACCTTAACTGATAAATCTAATCATATTTAGAGATGAACTATAATTTTGCTGAGGCAGCAATGCTTAGGATATACCCAGAAAAAGAGATTTTTAAAAGTAAGTTAGCCTGTACAAAAATACTGTGACAGTACAAACATGTTTTAACATTGGCCCTGATGTTACTGTTTTAATGGAAAGAAAAGGAAAGTTAAATACTTTGTCAAATTGAAACCAATAGGATTTGCTGACATGATGAAAGAGAAGGAAAATTAATGAAGGGTCCAAGATCTTGAAATTGTTGATTGGGTGAATGATGATACCATTAAACCAAACAGGAAGCATGGAGATGGATCAGTACTATTGGGAAGAAAATGATGAGTTTGTTTTTGTTGAATTAGATTGAATTGCTGATGAAACATTTAAACTTTGTTGTCCCATGTAAGGGGAAGATTGAATCTGCTCAGCAAGTGAAACAGATTCTTTATGAGCATAATATCTTTTCCTCTAAAACTTTCCTAAACCATTAGAAAAAGTTGTGCATATGAAATAAAGTCATAATGTTGTATTTAGGCTTCCCATTTGTAATGGATGACAGTTTTTTGTTTGTTTTGTTTTTGTTTTACATTTACCACATATGGAAAATATCTTTGGGTTGTACAATGACATTTTGTGTATTCTGTACATTTTCTGGTTTAACCATTATAAATCAAGTGTTAGAGTAAAGGCATGACATTCTTTCTTTCATATTATATCTGTATCCAGATATGCCTAATTCCTTTACACCTTCTTCTCATCTGCCTACATGTCAGAAATTTAGGGAAAATTTTAGGTAAGGCAAAAATTCTATCTTTTCTCTTATTTATTATTACTTTTAAAATAATCTATTATAAAACTTTTTAAAAATTAAAAATAATTAATCTTCATCAAATATTATGAATGCTTTTGGTTTCAAAGTCAATTTGTATTTTATGTTACAAAAATGACATTTACTTTTTTTTTAATCTTGATTTTATATGACAGAGCTGTGAGATGTGTGATGGTAAGTCAGAGTTGTATGATGGTAAATCTCAACATGATTTCAGTTTATATTTATAGATTTAAATTTTTCCACTAGTTAAAAGATGACATTGAGCACCTGTATTCATTATTTAACCTCTCTCATTTTAGTTCCTGTTATTTTTTAATCTTTGTAGTTCTTACTGTTGTGATTTTTTGCCCCAGGTGGAATTAAATAGGAGTAGATCCAGCCATGTCTTTTGGTGATTGATCTAGGGATTTCCTGACAGCTCAGAACATATTTAGTAATTACGCCACTCAGACCTGAATATTGCATTATCTCAAACTGCCTGGAATGAAAACAATTTATCCAACTTGCTGCAAGAACTTCATCTTCACTATAAAGTGATCACTTTTCTTCCTAAATTGCATTATCTACTAGTAAAAGTCCAGGGGCCCTTCATCTACAGTCTTTTTCTATTCCGTTAATTTTTATTATCTTTGGCCATTTAATAGCTGAAGGAGAAGGTAGACAATCTTTTGGGCCTGCATTGTTTATCTTACTATCTGTCAGTGCAATAGAGATTTAGATTGTGTAACTTGATACAACAGTGCAAGACAAGTTAAGCAATAGGACTTCAGAATGTCTTGACCGACGTTATACCTGTCCTACACAATTAAGTTCTCCAAGATACATTTAATTATGAGGGAAAGGTTATGAAAAAAAAAAAAACTACAATCCAAAGAAATTAGTTTCCAATCTTATTCTGCTGAATCTTCAATAACCAAATCGACTTTATATATTTCCTTAGATCTTGGTAAAAGAGGAAAACAAACATTACAAATTGACATTGTTTTTCCATTTTAATACTTACATGAGATTAACTTGCGAGGATTTTATTTACACCTCATTGAACAAGTAAAAATAAAGTAAATTAGGGATAATAAAATATACACATTAGAGGCACATATTATTCTTTGTACTATAGCAAATTCAGCTTAAAAAGTTTAAAGAACTTTTGAGAAACTTTATTTTAGTGCTTATCTAGGAATCCAGATATTGTAAATTTTTTATGTGGGTGAATAAGATTAAGACATAACAAATTTAATATGTTGATACATTTTAATTTACCCAATTGCCTTAGATTATAAAAATTAATTAAAGAGATTTCCATAATGTTCTTATATTGTAATGAATTAATTGCTCTTTAAATGTTTCCTCTTTAAATTTTCAATAGAGTACTTAGTAGCTTTTAATTTTTACATATATTATATATTCTCAAGCTGCCATTTCTATTACAAAATGTGTTTGTGCTTGGGAGTATAATATATGATCCAAATAAGAGCTTTCCTTAAGTTTAAAAATAATATGATTAACTCTATGAAAATATATTGACTAGTATCCATTGAAACAGGATATAAATATAAAATGTGGTATATATTTCATGAATAATAACGCAAGCATTAAAACGTTGTATAATAATATATAATGTTTAAAAACTCTTTTTTGACTTCATGAATTTCAAATTTTTTTTATTATACTTTAAGTTTTAGGGTACATGTGCACAATGTGCAGGTTAGTTACATATGTATACATGTGCCATGTTGTGTGCTGAACCCAGTAACTCAACATTTAACATTAGGTATATCTCCAAATGCTATCCTTGCCCCCTCCCCCCACCCCACAACAGGCCCCGGTGCGTGATGTTCCCCTTCCTGTGTCCATGTGTTCTCATTGTTCAATTCCCACCTATGAGTGAGAACATGCGGTGTTTGGTTTTTTTTCCTTGGGATAGTTTGTTGAGAATGATGGTTTCCCCCTTCAATCATGATTTATCTACAGCACATTTTTATGTCTATAATGCCAGACACACAGATATCCCCCAGAGGCTGCAAAAGGCAAGGAGGTGGATTCTCTACTACAGCCTCCAAAAAGAAATACCAACTTGCTGATACTCTAATTTTTGCCCAGTGAGATCCATGTTAGACTTCTGACTCTCAGAATTGTAGGTTGATAAATTTACATTGTTATAAGCACTTTTTACGGTAAATTACATTAGCTATAAATGATAAAAAGGAGACAGTCACTGAAAGATAAAATAGGAAGAAATTTCAGGCACAGGAATTAAGATATAAAGGGCCTTAATATATAAAACGACTTGAACTGGACAAAATGTTTTCAAATCTGCAACTATTTTAAAATACAAAATTTATTTTTAAAATTTCCAATGACAAAACAAGTTGTTATGACTCTTTTAGGGTTTTTACTATGAAGACTCTCTGAGACTTTATTCTTTTTTATAGGCCTCATTTATGTATTTACTCATTTGTTCAAGAATATAGGTATTTTACAAATAAAGACATAGATATCACAAATTTGATTTATAAAAGTTTCTTATGTTTCCTCTGCTAGAAAATATTTTGAAAACAGGTATTTCTATCCTTTCTTTTGTGGTACATGCACTTGTGACTTTTCTCTGTTTTATCCTTTGTGATGAGAATTTTTTTATTATTATACTTTAAGTTCTGGGATACATGTGCAGAACGTGCAGGTTTTTTACGTAGGTATACAAGTGTCATAGTGGTTTGCTGCACCCATGGACCCATCATCTACATTAGGTATTTCTCCTAATGCTATCCCTCCCCTAGGCCCCCACCCCCTGACAGGCCCCGGTGTGTGATGTTCCCCTCCTTGTGTCCATGTGTTCTCACTGTTCAACTCCCACTTATTAGTGAGAACATGTGGTGTTTGATTTTCTGTTCCTGTGTTAGCTTGCTGAGGATGATGGTTTCCAGCTTTATCTATGTCCCTGCAAAAAAAAAACATGAACTCATCCTTTTTTATGGCTGCATAGTATTCCGTGGTGTACATGTGCCACATTTTCTTTATCCAGTCTCATTGATGGGCATTTGGTTTGGTACTAAGTCTTTGCTGTTGTGAATAGTGCTGCAGTAAACATATGTGTGCATGTTTCTTTATAGTAGAATGATTTATAATTATTTGGGTATATACCCAGTAATGGGATTGCTGGGTCAAATGGAATTTCTGGTTCTAGGTCCTTGAGGAATTGCCACACTGTGTTCCACAATGGTTAAACTAATTTACACTCCCATCAACAGTGTAAAAGCATTCCTATTTCTCCACATATTCTCCAGCATCTGTTGTTTCCTGAGTTTTTAATGATTCCCATTCTAACTGGTGTGAGATGGTATCTCATTGTGGTTTTGATTTGCAATTTCTCTAGTGACCAGTGATGATGAGCTTTTTTTCATATGTTTGTTGGTCATATAAATGTCTTCTTTTCAGAAGTGTCTGTTCATATCATTCACTCAGTTTTTGATTTTTTTTTTTGTAAATTTGTTTAAGTTCCTTGTATATTCTGGATATTAGCCCTTTGTCAGATGGATATATTGCAAACATTTTCTCCCATTCTTAAGGTTGCCTGTTCACTCTGATGATAGTTTATTTTGCTGTGCAGAAGCTCTTTAATTTAATTAGATCCCATTGGTCAATTTTGGCTTTTGTTGCCGTTGCTTGTGATGTTTTAGTCATGAAATCTTTCCCCATGCCTTTGTCTTGAATGGTATTGCCTAGGTTTTCTTCTAGGGTTTTTATGGTTTTAGGTTTTATGTTTAAGTCTTTAATCCTTCTTGAGTTAATTTTTGTATAAGGTTTAAGGAAGAGTTCCAGTTTCAGTTTTCTGCATGTGGCTACCCAGTTTTCCAAACAGCACTAATTAAATAGGGGATCATTTTCCCTGTGCTTGTTTTTGTCAGGTTTGTCAAAGATCAGATAGTTGTAGATGTGTGGCATTATTTCTGAGTCCTCTGTTCTGTTTCATTGGTCTATATTTTTGTTTTGATATCAGTACCATGCTGTTTTGGTTACTGTAGCCTTGTAGTATAGTTTGAAGTCACATAAGGTGATACCTTCAGCTTAGTTTGTTCGTTTGTTTGCCTAGGACTGTCTTGGCTATGTGGGCTCTTTTTTGGTTCCATATGAAATTTAAAGTAGTTTTTTTTTTTTTTTCTAATTCTGTGAAGAAAGTCAATGGTAGCTTGACAGGGATAGCACTGAATCTATAAATTACTTTGGGCAGTATGGACTGTTTCACAATATTAATTCTTCCTATTAATGAGCATGGAATGTTTTTCCATTTGTTTGTGTCCTCTCTTATTTCCTTGAGCAGTAATTTGTAGTTCTCCTTGAAGAGGTCTTCCACATCTCTTGTAAGTTGTATTCCTAGGTATTTTATTCTCTTTGTAGCATTTGTGAATGGGAGTTCACTCATGATTTAGCTGTCTATTATTTGTGTATAGGAATGCTTGTGATTTTTGTGCATTGATTTTGTTTTTTTGTTTTTTTTTTTTTTTTACTTTATTATTATTATTATTATTATACTTTAGGTTTTATGGTACATGTGCGCAATGTGCAGGTAAGTTACATATGTACACATGTGCCATGCTGGTGCGCTGCACCCATTAACTCATCCTCTAGCATTAGGTATATCTCCCAATGCTATCACTCCCCCCTCCCCCCACCCCACAACAATCCCCGAAGTGTGATGTTCCTCTTCCTGTGTCCATGTGTTCTCATTGTTCAATTCCCACCTATGAGTGAGAATATGTGGTGTTTGGTTTTTTGTTCTTGCGATAGTTTACTGAGAATGATGATTTCCAATTTCATCCATGTCCCTACAAAGACATGAACTCATCATTTTTTATGGCTGCATAGTATTCCATGGTGTATATGTGCCACATTTTCTTAATCTAGTCTATCATTGTTGGACATTTGGGTTGGTTCCAAGTCTTTGCTATTGGGAATAATGCCGCAATAAACATATGTGTGCATGTGTCTTTATAGCAGCATGATTTATAGTCCTTTGGGTATATACCCAGTAATGAGATGGCTGGGTCAAATGGAATTTCTAGTTCTAGGTCCCTGAGGAATCGCCACACTGACTTCCACAAGGGTTGAACTAGTTTACAGTCCCACCAATAGTGTAAAAGTGTTCCTATTTCTCCACATCCTCTCCAGCACCTGTTGTTTCCCGACTTTTTAATGATTGCCATTCTAACTGGTGTGAGATGGTATCTCATTGTGGTTTTGATTTGCATTTCTCTGATGGCCAGTGATCGTGAGCATTTTTTCATGTGTTTTTTGGCTGCATAAATGTATTCTTTTGAGAAGTGTCTGTTCATGTCCTTTGCCCACTTTTTGATGGGGTTGTTTGTTTTTTTCTTGTAAATTTGTTGGAGTTCATTGTAGATTCTGGATATTAGCCCTTTGTCAGATGAGTAGGTTGCGAAAATTTTCTCCCATTTTGTAGGTTGCCTGTTCACTCTGATGGTAGTTTCTTTTGCTGTGCAGAAGCTCTTGAGTTTAATTAGATCCCATTTGTCAATTTTGGCTTTTGTTGCCATTGCTTTTGGTGTTTTAGACACGAAGTCCTTCCCCATGCCTATGTCCCGAATGGTAATGCCTAGGTTTTCTTCTAGGGTTTTTATGGTTTTAGGTCTAACATTTAAGTCTTTAATCCATCTTGAATTGATTTTTGTATAAGGTGTAAGGAAGGGATCCAGTTTCAGCTTTCTACATATGGCTAGCCAGTTTTCCCAGCACCATTTATTAGGTAGGGAATCCTTTCCCCATTTCTTGTTTTTCTCAGGTTTGTCAAAGATCAGATAGTTGTAGATATGTGGCATTATTTCTGACGGCTCTGTTCTGTTCCATTGATCTATATCTCTGTTTTGGTACCAGTACCATGCTCTTTTGGTTACTGTAGCTTTGTAGTATAGTTTGAAGTCAGGTAGTGTGATGCCTCCAGCTTTGTTCTTTTGGCTTAGGATTGACTTGGCGAGGTGGGCTCTTTTTTGGTTCCATATGAACTTTAAAGTAGTTTTTTCCAATTCTGTGAAGAAAGTCATTGGTAGCTTGATGGGGATGGCATTGAATCTGTAAATTACCTTGGGAAGGATGGCCATTTTCACGATATTGATTCTTCCTATCCATGAGCATGGAATGTTCTTCCATTTGTTTGTATCCTCTTTTATTTCCTTGAGCAGTGGTTTGTAGTTCTCCTTGAAGAGGTCCTTCACATCCCTTGTAAGTTCGGTTCCTAGGTATTTTATTCTCTTTGAAGCAATTGTGAAAGAGAGTTCACTCATGATTTGGCTCTCTGTTTGTCTGTTATTGATGTATAAGAATGCTTGTGATTTTTGTAAATTGATTTTGTATCCTGAGACTTTGCTGAAGTTGCTTATCAGCTTAAGGAGATTTTGGGCTGAGATGATGGGGTTTTCTAGATATACGATCATGTCATCTGCAAACAGGGACAATTTGACTTCCTCTTTTCCTAATTGAATACCCTTGATTTCCTTCTCCTGCCAATTGCCCTGGCCAGAACTTCCAACACTATGTTGAATAGAAGTGGTGAGAGAGGGCATCCCTGTCTTGTGCCAGTTTTCAAAGGGAATGCTTCCAGTTTTTGCCCATTCAGTATGATATTGGCTGTGGGTTTGTCATAGATAGCTCTTATTATTTTGAGATACGTCCCATTAATACCTAATTTATTGAGAGTTTTTAGCATGAAGGGTTGTTGAATTTTGTCAAAGGCCTTTTCTGCATCTATTGAGATAATCATGTGGTTTTTGTCTTTGGTTCTGTTTATATGCTGGATTACATTTATTGATTTGCGTATATTGAACCAGCCTTGCATCCCAGGGATGAAGCCCACTTGATCATGGTGGATAAGCTTTTTGATGTGCTGCTGGATTCTGTTTGCCAGTATTTTCTTGAGGATTTTTGCATCAATGTTCATCAAGGATATTGGTCTAAAATTCTCTTTTTTTGTTGTGTCTCTGCCAGGCTTTGGTATCAGGATGATGCTGGCCTCATAAAATGAGTTAGGGAGGATTCCCTCTTTTTCTATTGATTGGAATAGTTTCAGAAGGAATGGTACCAGTTCCTCCTTGTACATCTGGTAGAATTTGGCTGTGAACCCATCTGGTCCTGGACTCTTTTTGGTTGGTAAGCTATTGATTATTGCCACAATTTCAGCTCCTGTTATTGGTCTATTCAGAGTTTCAACTTCTTCCTGGTTTAGTCCTGGGAGGATGTATGTGTTGAGGAATTTATCCATTTCTTCTAGATTTTCTAGTTTATTTGCGTAGAGGTGTTTGTAGTATTCTCTGATGGTAGTTTGTATTTCTGTGGGATCGGTGGTGATATCTCTTTATCATTTTTTACTGCATCTATTTGATTCTTCTCTCTTTTTTTCTTTATTAATCTTGCTAGCGGTCTATCAATTTTGTTGATCCTTTCAAAAAACCAGCTCCTGGATTCATTAATTTTTTGAAGGATTTTTTGTGTCTGTATTTCCTTCAGTTCTGCTCTGATTTTAGTTATTTCTTGCCTTCTGCTAGCTTTTGAAGGTGTTTGCTCTTGCTTTTCTAGTTCTTTTAATTGTGATGTTAGGGTGTCAATTTTGGATCTTTCCTGCTTTCTCTTGTGGGCATTTATTGCTATAAATTTCCCTCTACACACTGCTTTGAATGCATCCCAGAGATTCTGGTATGTTGTGTCTTGGTTCTCGTTGGTTTCAAAGAACATCTTTATTTTTGCCTTCATTTTGTTATGTACCCAGTAGTCATTCAGGAGCAGGTTGTTCAGTTTCCATGTAGTTGAGTGGTTTTGAGTGAGTTTCTTAATCCTGAGTTCTAACTTGATTGCACCGTGATCTGAGAGATAGTTTGTTATAATTTCTGTTCTTTTACATTTATTGAGGAGAGCTTTACTTCCAAGTATGTGGTCAATTTTGGAATAGGTGTGGTGGGGTGCTGAAAAAAATGTATATTCTGTTGATTTGGGGTGGAGAGTTCTGTAGATGTCTATTAGGTCTGCTTGGTGCAGAGTTGAGTTCAATTCCTGGGTATCCTTGTTGACTTTCTGTCTCGTTGATCTGTCTAATGTTGACAGTGGGGTGTTAAAGTCTCCCATTATTAATGTGTGGGAGTCTAAGTCTCTTTGTAGGTCACTCAGGACTTGCTTTATGAATCTGGGTGCTCCTGTATTGGGTGCATATATATTTAGGATAGTTAGCTCTTCTTGTTGAATTAATCTCTTTACCATTATGTAATGGCCTTCTTTGTCTCTTTTGATCTTTGTTGGTTTAAAGTCTGTTTTATCAGAGACTAGGATTGCAACCCCTGCCTTTTTTTGTTTTCCATTTGCTTGGTAGATCTTCCTCCATCCTTTTATTTTGAGCCTATGTGTGTCTCCGCACATGAGATGGGTTTCCTGAATACAGCACACTGATGGGTCTTGAGTCTTTATCCAATTTGCCAGTCTGTGTCTTTTAACTGGAGCATTTAGTCCATTTGCATTTAAAGTTAATATTGTTATGTGTGAATTTGATCCTGTCATTATGATGTTAGCTGGTTATTTTGCTCGTTAGTTGATGCAGTCTCTTCCTAGTCTCGATGGTCTTTACATTTTGGCATGATTTTGCAGTGGCTGGTACCGGTTGTGCCTTTCCATGTTTAGCGCTTCCTTCAGGAGCTCTTTTAGGGCAGGCCTGGTGGTGACAAAATCTCTCAGCATTCGCTTGTCTGTGAAGTATTTTATTTCTCCTTCACTTATAAAGCTTAGTTTGGCTGGATATGAAATTCTGGGTTGAAAATTCTTTCCTTTAAGAATGTTGAATATTGGCCCCCACTCTCTTCTGGCTTGTAGGGTTTCTGCCGAGAGATCCGCTGTTAGTCTGATGGGCTTCCCTTTGATGGTAACCCGACCTTTCTCTCTGGCTGCCCTTAACATTTTTTCCTTCATTTCAACTTTGGTGAATCTGACAATTATGTGTCTTGGAGTTGCTCTTCTTGAGGAGTATCTTTGTGGCGTTCTCTGTATTTCCTGAATCTGAATGTTGGCCTGCCTTGCTAGATTGGGGAAGTTCTCCTGGATAATATCCTGCAGAGTGTTTTCCAACTTGGTTCCATTCTCCCTGTCACTTTCAGGTACACCAATCAGACGTAGATTTGGTCTTTTCACATAGTCCCACATTTCTTGGAGGCTTTGCTCGTTTCTTTTTATTCTTTTTTCTCTAAACTTCCCTTCTCACTTCATTTCATTCATTTCATCTTCCAGGGCTGATACCCTTTCTTCCATTTGATCGCATCAGCTCCTGAGGCTTCTGCATTCTTCACGTAGTTCTCGAGCCTTGGTTTTCAGTTCCATCAGCTCCTTTAGGCACTTCTCTCTATTGGTTATTCTAGTTATACATTCTTCTAAATTTTTTTTGAAGTTTTCAAATTCTTTGCCTTTGGTTTGAATATCCTCCTGTAGCTCAGAGTAATTTGAGCATCTGAAGCCTTCTTCTCTCAGCTCCTCAGAGTCATTCTCCATCCAGCTTTGTTCCGTTGCTGGTGAGGAACTGCGTTCCTTTGGAGGAGGAGAGGTACTCTGCTTTTTAGAGTTTCCAGTTTTTCTGCTCTGTTTTTTCCCCATCTTTGTGGTTTTATCTACTTTTGGTCTTTGATGATGGTGATGTACAGATGGGTTTTTGGTGTGGATGTCCTTTCTGTTAGTTTTCCTTCTAACAGACAGGACCCTCAGCTGCAGGTCTGTTGGAGTACCTGGCCGTGTGAGGTGTCAGTCTGCCCCTGCTGGGGGGTGCCTCCCAGTTAGGCTGCTCGGGGGTCAGGGGTCAGGGACTCAATTGAGGAGGCAGTCTGCCTGTTCTCAGATCTCCAGCTGCGTGCTGGGAGAACCACTGCTCTCCTCAAAGCTGTCAGACAGGGACATTTAAGTCTGCAGAGGTTACTGCTGTCTTTTTGTTTGTCTGTGCCCTGCCCCCATATGTGGAGCCTACAGAGGCAGGCAGGCCTCCTTGAACTGTGGTAGGCTCCACCCAGTTCAAGCTTCCTGGCTGCTTTGTTTACCTAAGCGAGCCTGGGCAATGGCGGGCGCCCCTCCCCCAGCCTCGCTGCCGACTTGCTGTTTGATCTCAGACTGCTGTGCTAGCAATCAGCGAGACTCCGTGGGCATAGGACCCTCTGAGCCAGGTGCGGGCTATAGTCTCCTGGGGCACCGTTTCCTAAGCCCGTCGGAAAAGCACAGTATTCGGGTGGGAGTGGCCCGATTTTCCAGGTGCCGTCTGTCACCCCTGGAAAGGGAACTCCCTGACCCCTTGCGCTTCCAGAGTGAGGCAATGCCTCGCCCCTGCTTTGGCTGGCGCACTGTGCACTCACCCACTGACCTCCGCCCACTGTCTGGCACTCTCTAGTGAGATGAACACGGTACCTCAGATGGAAATGCAGAAATCACCTGTCTTCTGCGACACTCACGCTGGGAGCTGTAGACCGGAGCTGTTCCTATTCCTGTGCATTGATTTTGTATCCTGAGACTTTGCTGAAGTTGCTTATCAGGTTAAGGAGATTTTGGGCTGAGACGATGGGGTTTTCTAAATATACAATCGTGTCATCTGCAAACAGAGACAATTTGACTTCCTCTCTTCCTATTTGAATACCATTTATTTCTTTTTCTTGCCTGATTGTCCTGGCCAGAACTTCCAATATTATGTTGAATAGGAGTGGTGAGAGAGGGCATCCTTGTCTTGTACTGATTTTCAAAGGGAATTCTTTCAGCTTTTGCCCATTCAGTATGATATTGGCTGCAGAAGAAAGTGAGAAAGATCTAAAATCGACACCCTAACATCACAATTAAACAAACTAGAGAAGCAAGAGCAAACAAATTCTAAAGTCAGTAGAAGACAAGAAATAACAGATCAGAGCAGAACTGAAGGAAATAGAGACATGAAAAATGCTTCAAAAGATCAATGCATCCAGGAGCTGGCTTTTTGATGAGATTAACAAAATAGAGAGGCCGCTAGCCCGATTAATAAAGAAGAAAAGTGAGAAGAATCAAATAGACACAATAAAAAATGGTAAAGGGGATATCACCACTGATCCCAAACAAATACAAACTACCGTCAGAGAATACCATAAACACTTCTATGCAAATAAACTAGAAAATCTAGAATCAATGGATAAATTCCTGGACACATATACCCTCCCAAGACCAAACCAGAAAGAAGTCAAATGCTGGAATAGACCAATAACAAGTTCTGAAATTGAGGCAGTAATTAATAGCCTAACAACCAAAGAAAGCCCAGGACCAAACAGAGCCACAGCCATATTCTACCAGAAGTTCAAAAAGGAGCTGGTACCATTCCTTCTGAAACTATTCCAAACAACAGAAAAAGAGTGACTCCTCCCTAACTCATTTTATGAGGCCAGCGTCATACTGATACCAAAACCTGGCAGAGACACAACAAAAAAAGGAAATTTCAGGCCAATATCCCTGATGAACATCAATGTGAAAGTCCTCAACAGAAGAGTGGCAAATCGAATCCAGCAGCACACCAAAAAGCTTATCCACCATGATCAAGTTGGCTTCATCACTGGGATGCAAGGTTGGTTCATCACACACAAATCAATAAACATAATCCATCACATAAGCAGAACCAATGAGAAAAATCACATGATTATCTCAATAGATGCAGAAAAGGCCTTCGATAACATTCAACACCCCTTCATGCTAAAAACTTTCAATAAACTAGGTAGTGGTGGAATGTATCTCAAAATATTAAGAGCTATTTATGACAAACCCACAGTGACTTCTTTGATTCATAGAATGGCGATTCCAAACATCTTTTTTAAAGTGTAGAATAAAGATGTGTGCCATGATGTGTCAGTGTAACCTGAATGTTACATCCCTGGGATAAATTACTTTACTTCTTCTATTACTGCCAAGATAATTGACAACAACATTAATTGTCACAGTTATGCACAAATAAGTTAACATTTCATTTTTGGGACATGGAGAGATGGAAAAGACTAAGGACTTGGAATATCATGAGGTGGAAAGATAGATTACCATTTATAAAGGCTCTCCATTTCAAGATCAAGGAATCATTGTCAAATGACAAATGACCTAGAGTTTGATTTTATAAGGCAAGGATTTTCAAGAACATCTCAAAACAGATATCTTGAGGTAACTCAGAAGCTTTTTAACACTGAGAAGCTGTGAAAAGGAATTGAAGTCAATGGAGGATATTGAAGTGTTATGTAATATTAGAGTGAAAAGTGGAGAGTATGCTATCAGAAGAAACAACATAAAAAGCTGAGCCTGGAATATGGGGTGGAGGCAGAGAACATAAGACTGATCTTTTACATTTTATACAGTGCAATACTGTATAAATTTCAAATTTCAAAATTATGTGAATGTATGACTTTCATTTAAAAATTATTTTTAAAACTTTACTTTTTAAGTGTATTTACATTTCTAGCTATTTTTATCCCCTGAAACTGAAACTTTGTTGAAAGTATATCATTGGTATTGCCAAAATAAAATATAAGAAAATATAATATTTTTCATGTCTGATATATGTGAAGTTGATTTAAAATAACTGGAGTGGCTGTTTGTATGCATATACTAACGTATACTAATTGAATGGCATTGTCTTTAAAATAATTTCCTGACAGCACCATTTTTCTGTGTGACGGCAAAGATCATTTATGGCTGTTTCCTTTCTCTCTACTTTTCCTTGGTGTCACACTTTGGTCTTGCTTCCCATTTCTTGTTCTTACATTGCATTAATTTGTTTCTGTTTATTCTTATATTCTCCCTGAGATGTCAATAATGATATGGTCCTATCAATTAAACTTGACGTAGACACAAAACAAGACAAAATATAACCAGCTGTTGTCATCGTGTCTCTCTGCTGCCCACTTTTTAAGTTGAACTGCCTAGAAAAATTACTTGTAAACTTCACCAACTGCTTTACAATAAAATAAGAATTATCCTTACATAATAGAGAGAGAGCAAAGTTTCACACAGCACAAAATGTTGTTAGAGTCCATATCAAAACAGTGAATAATTAAGCTGCATATCTGATGTAAATTGCAAAATACATTTATACTATCAGCATCTTCATGTATCGGTCTGTTTTTACACTGCTGATAAAGACATACCTGATACTGGGTTATTTATGAAGAAAAAAAAGTTTAATGGACTCACAGTTCCATGTGGCTGGGGATGCTTCACCATCATGGTGGAAAGTGAAATGCACATTTTACATGGTGGCAAACAAGAGAATGAGAACCAAGCAAAAGGGGTTTCCCCTTAAAAAACCATTCTATCTTGTGAGACTTATTTACTACCAGGAGAACAGTATGGGGGAAACTGCCCCCAATACTCAGTTACCTCCCACTGGGTCCCTCTCACAATATGTGAGAATTATGGGAGCTACAGTTCAAGATGAAATTTGGATGAGGATACAGCCAAACTCTATAACTCCATAACTTCAGGAATTATAGAATCAATCCAATTGAAATTAAACATGCCTAGTTTTCTATTTGTTTTTCTGAAGACTGTTAAAACCCAGATATACTGAAGAGTTCTTGGAGGCAGTTAATGGCAAGTGAAGAAAAGCTCTCACTGTAATTCAGTGTCACTAGTTTGTCTACTCTGGCAGTTGGACTAGGGAGCATAGTGTTTCACAGCAGGTGGGACTTTTAATGCTCAGTCAGTTAGTGACAGTGGATAGACCAGCAAAAGCAGCCTCTTGGAGGTATATTTAATGTGACACAAGATTTGGCTGCGAGACCTGTAACTGTGAGAGATGAAGGTTATAAAAGTCAACTCATAGAGTGAAATCAAAATGAGTCGGAATAATGGGCTGAAGCCGTCACATTGAAATGTATTTTCACTTTTCCAATTTTCTTTATGTTTCTAAACTTATAATCTTACTCTCTCTATTACACATGTACCTTTATCTATCACTTTTCTTCCAAGGAATTTAGAATGCTATGTCATCAATCATCAAAACAGACTTAGAAGACACAAAAAGTTATTGCTATTCCCCTTTTTCAGATAAAAAAAGAAAATTGAAGGGGCAGCTAAATAATTTTCCCCCAGATCACTCCAAGAAGTCACTGGCAAAATCAAGAGGGATTTCAAGGTCTTTTGTGACCCATATCCACAAGTATAAGATGGAAGTGTGAGATAATAACACAGACAGAATTCAAACAAGCTGTCAATGAAGTTCAAATTTCTCTTGCTCTTCTTCTGGGAATAAACAAAAAACAGATTTTGTTTATCAACGTGTGTTCATTTTGTGTTTATATGAATAATGTTCTTGAAATAGAAGGTGGTATAAAAGAGTATATATGTTCATATGTATACCTATATGTTTTTGACATAATTATACTTTTGTTTTTTTCTCAAATATGCTATTTTCCCCCATATATTTCCATTCTAAATCCTTTGTTGAATATTCACTATACTATGTTCACAATTCAGTTGTAAAATTCTGTTATATCTAATATTCTATTTTACTGACTATACAATTACAGGACAATTTTACAATATTGGGAAATATACAAAGGCTCAATATGTGAGTCTACAGATACTACTGCCTTTGAAATGAAGTGACCCTTTTTCCTATTTATCTATGTATTTTCTTACAAAATAAAATTATTGGACTTCAGGATTCAGAGGAAAAGTTTAAAGCTCTCATGAGTGTTACTGCCAGGTTTATTAAGAGAGGTGCTTCTTATTGCAAATTATAAATTACCTTTTCTCTTGAAGACATGAGAAAACTGGTATTATAAGGCTAACAACTAATCCTAAACGTGAAGAGAGACAGGCATTCTCTGGGAGAAAAGATTCCGTCATTTGCTTTCTTCAGGCAAATGCTGCAGAACCCAATATAAGCAGTAAAATTATTCAGCTAGAAGTGTTTAACAAATTGCCAAAGGCCAAGTGTGGAATAGTGAATCAATGTGAAGACCCTCGTTTCTGCAGACATATGGGAGTTATATGTCTGCATAAGCCAGGATCTTCACACTGGTACACTATTCAACACTTGTTACATTATTACACTGTGAACTTTTTTGCAGGTTTTCCCAGTATGATTACCACCAGGTGCTCCCAGATTAGACAAGGAGACATTCATTAGCCAGAAAGAAAACAATTTTGTTTCAACTTGTATATCTTCAAAGAGATAATGTGCTTCAGAAATGAAATGAATGAAGACGAAATACAATATTTTAATTTTACTTTTAATTTCTCTAAAATAAAATAAACTTTTTTCATAAAAAGTTGTAGAAATATAGTATGTTCATAACATACAAAAAATTGAAAGTTTTGACTGTAACGACACATAGAAGGGGATGGATTTATTGGGAATATTATGTTACAAGTCTGCTATTCTGTAAATAAAGCCATATAATATTATTTAAGGGTAGATTCAGATTATTTCAAAATGTAAGTTGAAAACCCAAGACAATCATTTAAAGAAATTTTTTTTAAAAGATGGATATATTGTCCTAGTTAAAGAGGGTAATGACATGACGGTCAGTTTTCAAGAAGCCATAATAATCTTAATTATGTATATAATATACACTAATACATCAAACTATATGAGGTAAAAATAAACAGATCTGAACAGAGAAATATCCACAATTATAATTGGAAACTTTAACACTACTGTCCCAGAAATTGATAGGCCCATTAGGCAGAATGTCAATACACATATAGATAACCTGAAAAACACTATCAGCCAACTTGACATGATTGACATTTGCAGAACATTTTACCCAACAGCAACTGAATATACATTCTTCTCCTGTGCACATGTAGCATTTATAAAGAAAGATCATCTTCTGGCCGCAACACAAACCTTAGCAAGCTTAAAATAATGCAAATCATATAGTGCATATTTTTAAAAGATAATATAATTAAACCTTGTTGACCCAAGTGACAGACAAAAGCAGGAGTCTTAATCAAAGGAGGTTATTATGCCAAGCTTGAGGATGTGCACCCAGGAATAATATGAGCTTTCCGGATATGTGTCCTCAAGCTCAGCATAATAAATTTCATTTGATTTAGATACCTGCTATCGTTTCTCGTTTAGATTGACATTATTCTCATCCCAGATGAGACCTCTGAGTGGGGTCTAGCTTTCCTGAAACACAGTAAATTTCTGTTCAGTGCTCAGTACCAACTGAGAGACTTTCTTCATTTGATTACGCTGTGTAACCTACCAAGGATCAAGGGCTTCTCCTTGCTAAGGTCTCCATCTCCCAAACTTTGGTTTAGATCTCAAAATTTGATTGCCATGAACACCCCATGGAAATTCGTTGGCTTCCAATAAAGAGAGACAGTCTCCTACTTCTATGAGGATAGAGAGCAATCTTCAGCTCATTAACTTCATCTCTATGTAAGGAGTTGGGTTGCAGTATTATCTTAAATTTGTTTGCTGAATTTTTTGCCAGTCCTAACTTCTTTTTCTTCTGCAATTGCTTTTTCTTGTTTGGTTACTTGGTTTTGGTTTTCCTTCTTCTGGATTTGACCAACTTTTAATGTCCTATAGTGTATGAATGTGGAATTTCCGCTCCAAAGACAAAAGATAACTTACTTCCAGGGCATTCTCAGGCAGTGGAGAATCTCATGAGGGTGTCTGAGAGGAAGCTCCTGCAATGTCTAGTAGCCCTAGCCAGATTCCATTCTTGGAAGAACAGATGAGTCTGTTTTCCATTATTTTATCTACTTTGCTAAAACACTAAGACAATATTGCAGAATGTCAGCAGATAACTATTAAAAAAACAAAAATCACACATTATTAAATTCAAATTTCCAAAATGGTTTCTGTGATAAATTAGGCACTCTTGTCAAACATCATATGACTAAGTGAGCTATGACCAAAACTAGTGGCCTGGACTACTTAGCTGACCAGTTGTCCTGTATAATGGTATGAAAGGAAAAGCAAAAGACTGCTGAAGTTATGAAGCAAAAGACAGCTGTTACAATTGCAACAGCTGACCTCTCGAAACTTCCATGCCAATAAGAAGATTACGTCCACTGGCCCTGGGAGTTTTCTCCTGCAAGAAACCAGGGCATTTTGAAATAAATTGCAAGAAACAGAAAAGGAAACAGGTTGATAAGCTCAAATTAAACTAGGGCTTATCTGAGGAAATAAGTGGTTTTCATGTCTCCCAATACTCTGCTTTAACCACTTTGGAGAAATTAACAAAATAACAAATAATAACTCTCATCAGCCCTTATAGTCAAGGGAACTATTCTATCAGTTATAAATCCCACCTTATCTGAAAAGCCTGTTCCTCAGAATAATGAAAGGTTAATACGGTGGGTCCACCTAATAAACCTATTCTTTGCTTTAAATCGAAACCTCTGCCCTACTGGTCCATTGAGTCTGGCCTTCCTCCTACGGGCTATGAATGTGATACCCTCAGCTAATCCCATGTATTCCTGATATGCCCCAAAAGCCCCCGTTAACCTTCTGGGTCAATATTTCCTCATTATCCATAATACTCAAGTCTATTTTTCCCCAAAGGGAAAAATATTTTTAGAACTCAAACAATGGGATTGGGGGAAGCAAAGAAGAAATATCACCCTGATAATATGCCACATGTTGGCATTAGTGGCATAAGGATGCCCTCATGTGATTGGGAAAATAAATGGAAAAACAATAATGCAATAAAGAGAAGAAGAGTATAAGAATCCTTTTAAACTCTCTATTTTTTCTGTTAACCCCAAATATTGAGCAGTTAGTTGAAGCTGCTTCTTCCTGGGTATGGTCTACCCCCATTTTGAAGATAATCCACTATGCCATTTTAATACCTTAAAATGAAAAGAAAGCTACCAGGAAGTTATCAAGATACTTGGTGGCATACTTGTCTGAGATATTGTTCTCAGACATGGGAGATATGCTAATAGAGATATGATTTAAAAAAAAATCTGTCAGCCACAATAGGACAGATCACTTAAGATACTCCAAAGAGCATGGCAGTACAACAAATGTCGCTGAATTCCTTGGATCAAATAGTGCCGAATAAAAGAGTTGCGTAGACTTTCTCCTAACCAAACCAGGAAGTATCTGTGCAGTAGATTCCACCATCAGCTTCACTCACATCACTGTTTCAGGTGAACTAGAGACTCATATTGAAATAATGACCAAGTGAGCTAAGTAGTTACAAGAGGTACAAAATATTCAACTTCTTAATGTGCTGTACTCTTGTCTTTCTATGGAAGTAGAAAATTTCTTTTAGTCTGCAACTCAAACCTTTGTTATAATCATAGTCTGTATCCTACTTATCTTATTATCAATGAAATCGCTTATGTTATAAATAACCAACTGCTATATGTCATCTGCTAAAACCAAAATTATGGTTGCACAGAGTACAGAACAGATAGATAGACTGAACCCATTAGCCTAGCTGCAGTTCCATTTTATACTTCTAGAAAGCCCAATTTGGCTGAGGCCTAGATTAATCTCATTGTCATTCACCCTTTTGCCTCCAACATGAGACATGACTTTCCAGGAATGAGCCTTTTCAGAACCAAGGGCCAAAAAGGACTTTTAAGTGTGATCATCTATGTTCTTTAAAGAGAAATCTCAATCTAAAGGAGAAAATATGAAAATAAGTGAACAGAAAAACTGATCAGCACAGGTCCCTTCTAAATTTCTGTTCTGACCCAGGAATGTGTGTTCATGTTAAAACTCATAGAATATATAACACCAAAAGTAAACCCAAATGCAAGCTATGAATTTAGGATAATAATGATATGTCAGTGTAGGTTCACTGACTATAAAAATGTACTACTCAGGTGCAGGATATTGACAGTGGGGAAGGCTGTACATGTGTGGAGGCAAGAAGTATATGATAACTTTCTGTATTTTTGCATAATTTTGGTGTAAACATAAAATACTCTAAAAATAAAGGTATTATATATAATATCTATAACAATATATACAGTATATAAAATACATATAACTTAATAATATGTACAATATATCAAATATATATAATATATCCCACAAGCATACGTGTGTGTGTGCATGTGTGTGTGTGGATCTGTGTGTATACACCATTTTATATATCCATTCATGTATGCATGGACACTTAGGTGGATCCCATATCTTGGCTATTGTGAATAATGGTGCAGTGAACATGGAAATGTAGATTATCTTTTCAGCATACTGATTTTATTTCCTCTGGATACATATCCAATAGTAGAATTCCTGGATTATATGGTAGCTATATTTTTAAGTTTTTGAGGAACACTCATACTATTTTTCATAATGGCTATATTAATTTACATTCCCATGAACAGTGCTGAAGCTTTCCCTTTTCTCCACATCCTCACCAAGACATGTTTTCTTTCATCTTTTGGATGATAGCCATTCTAACAGGTGTGAAATGATATCTTATTGTGGTTTTAATTTGCATTTTTCTGATTAGTGGTTTGAAGCATCGCTTTATATATTCATTGGCCATTGGTATATCTTCTTTAGAGTAATTTCTATTCAGGTGCTTTGTGAAATTTGTAATGGGGTTATTTGTTTTCTTAGCATCAAGTTGCTTGAGTTCCTTATATATTTTGGATATTAACCCCTTATCAGATACATGGTTTGCAAATATTTTTTTCTCATTCCATAGGCTGTATCTTCACTGTTAATTGTCAAAAAAATGACAATTCTGTAATTTGCAAAAAAATGAATGAACTCGAAGGATATTATGTTAAATGAAATCAACCAGGCACAGAAAGACAACTACTGCATGGTCTTTTGTATATGTGGAATATTAAAAGGTGAACTTATAGACATAGAAAATAAAATGGTGGTTACTGGGAGCTGGGACAAAGGGAGGAGTGGAGAGATGTTGGTTAAAGAATATGAGATTTTACTTAGAGTAATAAGTTCAAGAGATCTATTTACAACATGGCGACTACAACTAATAACAATGTATTGCATTCTCAAAAATTACTAATAGAGTAGATTTTAAGTATTTCCACCATTAAAAAAATATTTGAGGTAAGGAATATGTTAATTAACTCTATTTAGTCATTTCAAAATGTATACATATTTTGAAATATGTATTACACAATAAATATGTGTAATTTTCATTTGTCTATTAAGATTTAATTAAAAATAAAATGCAAAACAATATATTTATTATAGTACTTCAAAAATAGAATATTTAGATATAAATCTACAAATATTTGTGCAGAATCTGTATGTTGAGAACTACAAAACATTAAGGCAAAATATCAATGAAAATCTAAGTAAATGGAGAGACATGGCATACTTGTAGATAGGAAGACTCCATATTTTTAAGATGCTCCCAATTGCATCTATAAATTCCATGCAGTACAAATAAAAACCCCAGCAAACTCTTTTTGTATTGCCATTTACAACAAGTGGATTCTAAAATGTATACAGAAAGGCAAAGAAACTAGAATTTCTAAAACTATTCTGAAAAAGTTTACCATGAAGTTGCATTAGACAGATTGTTGCATTAGCTAAAGAATAGACATATTAGTTGATAGCCCAGAAAAAGAACACAGGAATACACTGAACTAATACTTGAAAAAAAGTATAAAGAAAATTCAAGGAAAACAAATAGTATTTGCAATAAATGTACTAGAACAATTGGATATCCATGTGGTAAAAACAAAAATAACTTGACTATATACCTCATACCTTACACAAAAATCAGCTGAAATGAATCATAGTTCTCAATGTATAGATTAAAACTACAAAACTTCTAGAACAAAACATTGACTAAAATCTGTATGGGTTTGGCAACATATGACACTAACATCATGCTTCATAGAAGAAAAATTGGATAAATTGGATTTTATTAGAATAAAAACCTTTGTTATTTGAATAACATTAAGGGAATAAAAAGGCAAGCCACAAAACAGAAGAAAATATGTGTTTTTCATATATTTGGAAAAAGACATATCTAGGATATACAAACAGTACTAAAAACTCAACAAAATTTAACTGCTTATTTTAACTCTGTTTAAAATGAACAGAACAGGCTGGACATGGTGATTCATGCCTATAATCTCAGCACTTTGGGAGGCCAAGGCAGGATGTTCACTTGAGGCCAAGAGTTTGAGACCAGCCTGGGCAATACAGAAAGACCCCATTTTGTTTTGTTTAAAAAAAAATGTAAAAAATAGTCAGGCATGGTAGTACACACCTGTAGTCCTAGCTTCTCAAGAGACTGAGGCAAGAGGATTGCTTGAGTCCAGGAGTTCGAGGCTGCAGTGAGCTATGATCATGCTGCTGTACTCCAACCTGGGTGACAGACAGAGATCCTGTCTGGGAAAAAAAAAATAAAAAATAAAACCAGAATACAACATGAGCAGACGATTCAATTCACCACATGAGATATTCAGATGACAAATAATCATGTTAAAATATGCTCAACACATCAGCCATTGGGGAAATGTGAAATAGATATAGAAAGAAAAGCTACTGCATACCTATTAGAGTGACCATAAAAAAAAATGGTTTATTGGTCAGAATTCTTCAGAGAAAAAGAATCAACAGAATGGGTAGATGAATGATAGATAGGTGATAGATAGATAGACAGACAGATAGATAGATAGATAGATAATAGATAGGTAGATAGAAACACAAGTGGGGATATATTAAGAGATTTGGCTCATGCAACTATGGCAGCTTTGAAGTCCCACAATAGGCCACCTGAAAGCTGGAGGCCCTGTGATGTCAGTAGCATGGTTCAGTCCAAGCCTGAAGGCATCAGAACCAGAGAAGCAGAAGATGTAACTCTAAGACTGAGGCCCAATGCTGCTAGTGTAAGTCCTGAAGTCAAAGAGATGGAGAGCATGGAGTTCTAATATCTAGGGGTATGAGAAAAAGTATGTCCTTGCTCCAGGAAAGAGAGAGAAAATTGCTTTTTTCTGCCTTTTTTGTTCTATAAGGGCCCATAGCTGATTGGGTGATGTCCTCTCACATTGAGAGCAGATCTTCTCACTCTCTCCACCCACTCACACCAATCTCCTCTGGAAACACCCTCACACATGCAGAATTCATGCTTTACCAGTTCTCTGGATATTTCTTAATCCAGTCAAGTTGATACCTAAAATGAGTCATCCAAGATGACAATATGAAATGAATTGCAGAGTAAAAGAAACTCACCCATTTCTTATGGAAATTAAGTTTCCACTTTGGAAAACAGTGTGATACTTTCTTACAAAGGTAAACAGACAGCTTCCACACTTTTAAATACTTACCAAAATCAGTTGAAAACATATTTACAACCAAACTTGTAATAAATATGTATAACAGTTTTATGTGTAATAACCCAAAAAAGAGTATAACAAAGAGGCACATTCTCATGACTACAACATAGCCAGACCATATCTCTATACAAAAATTTTAAAATATTAGTAGAGTATGTTCGTCCATGCCTGTAGTTCCAGCTATTTTGGAGGCTGAAGCAGTGAAGCGAGAGGATTCCTTGAGCCCAGGAGTTCGAGGCTGCATTGAGCTATAATTGTACAACTACAGTCCAGCCTGAGTGAAAGAGCTAGACACAGTCTAAAAAAATTAAAAATTAATTAGTTAATTAATCAGGATATCAGCAGATCCCAGAATGGATTGCAGATGGTGACAACTAATTATAACTCTCTTAGAAATGCATGATATCAACCTCATGTAAAGAGGTGGGGAAAAGAAAATGATTGTAGTAACATTGTAAACAGTGTTTTGACTGTATTTTTAAAGGTTAAAGCCAGAGGGACAGTATGTAAACACTGTCATGTAGATGAAAATGTGTTTCTCACTGTGTAACGGTATAGCTATTCTAAAACTTCTGTATGTGTACACTAGGCTTGAACAAAACAGTAAACATTGTCTACATCGTAGACAATGAGAGTCAGAGTCTTTACTGCTAGAGAAAGAAATTATAATTAATTAAGGAGGGGAAGGGCTAGAATGAGATCTTTGCTGCAAAATTAGAGAAATGAGCACATACATGTATACACACACACATACACTCATACAAATAGAAATGGAAACAAACTCAGATACACATGTATACATAGGTAAGTAGACATAAAATATGCTTTCTAGTTTGGACAACTGATAGGTTCTAGAAATAGTGACACCTAGTAGGAATCAGCAATGTAGCATCCAGATCTTAGTTCTTAAATACCATTTTCCAATGAAAGAAACCATGGTTCCCTAAAAAATAGCTGAATCTAAGACTGTGGCAAGATAAATATAAATTTAGTTTGAAACATATTATAGCGACAGATAGAAAAATGTTCTCTAACAAACAATGACATAAATAATAAAAAATTAATAAGATGCAAAGAAAAAAATGAGAGCTGGTGAAAGAAACAGTCACCAACCAGAATGAGTTCCCAATAGCCAAAGTTGGAACAATCCAATCAAAAAAATAAATAGCAATATTGTTTGATTATAGCCCCCAAAATAAAATATATTGCGAGTCCATACTGATATAAATAAATGATTGTATTAATAACTTATGGGGGAAATTGTTTTTCTTTACAGGAAATATTTGATGAGAAAAATTTAAAATTGACAGTACACCAGAGTCATAATTGCTGCTGGCATGATACGTGAATAGTCCAAAAGTTGGAGAATCTTTAGGGAGAAACAACATATTTTCATAGTCTCAAAATATATTTTTCAAGGTGTTTTTTAATTGTCATGGTTGTTTTGACATACGTCAACAAATTCTTTGATATTGGTTTCACCAGGATAATCCACACTGTTGAAGAGCACTGAACTTTGTCACTTGTTTTTAATAAGTAGAAAGGTAAAAATGGTAACTCTGCAGTGGAGAAATCTGATAGCCATCACTTTAACCAAGTGTTGAAGATAACGTAACCAATAATGCTATGTTGACCCCACGTAACCCCTGATATGATGCAATGAGAAGGGAGGTAATCTTTGTGGTATTCTTCCCAAAAAGCCATACCTCCCTAAAACACTTACCCAGTGTTATTCAGAAGTGTCAAGGTGTGAACAAAGAAAAAATCTCAAGAAATTGTAACATATTGGAGAAGACTATGGAAACATGATGGCTAGAAGTGATGTCTTCTCAATTGGACCTAAGAGCAAATATATCTATCTATCTATCTATCTATCTATCTATATATATATATATACATATGTGTGTGTGTGTGTGTGTGTGTGTGTGTGTGTAGAAAAATTGGTAAAATCAAAATTGTGGGAGTTTTATGTAGAGTACGTGAAAAATAATGTATTAGTTTTGGTAACTGTACCATCACTGTATAAGCTGTGAGAAAGGCATATGGAAACACTCTTAGCTATTTATTCAACTATTCTCTAAATCTAAAATTGTCTCAGTAAACACATTTTTAAAATAAAATTATTGTTGTCTTTCTCCTTCTTCTCAGTCTTGCCAGCATTTGTTATTTTTTTAACTCTTTTTGATAATAGCTATTTTAACTCAGTTAAGGTGTTATATCATTGTGTTATTGATTTGTACTTTCCTAATGAGGAGTGATGTTGAGCATTTTTATATATTTGCTGATTATTTTTATGTTTCCTTTTGAGAAATGTCTAATTAAATCTTTGCTCACTTTTTAGTGGGATTTTTTGTTTATTGATTGAATGACAGAAGGATGAAATTAGACTATCACTGTATACAAAATTCAACTCAAAATGAATTAAAGATTTAAATGTAAGACCTGAAATGATAAACTACTAGAAGAAAACTTGAGAGAAACACTTGACGACATGGCTCTTGGTAAATATTTTTTGGGATACGACGTCAAAAGCCCAGGCAACAAGAACAATAATAGACAAATGGTATTATGTCAAACTATATCCCTTCTGCATATCAAAGAAAATAATTAACAGAGTGAAGAGGCAACCTTCAGAATGGCAGAAAAAATCACAGATTATTCATGTATCTGCCAAAGGTTAATATTCATAATATATAGCAACTCAATAGCAAAAAAAAAAAAGAATAATGAATAATTTTATTTTAAAAGTTAGCAAAACCACTAAATAGACATTTATCAAAAGAAGATATACAAGTGGCCAAAAGTTATATGTAAAAATGCTCAAAATTACTAATCATCAAATTAGTGTAAATCAAAACCACAATGAGATATCACCTCACACCTGTAATTATGACTGTTATAAAAAGGACAAACAGTAACAAATGCTGGAGTGAATGTGTTGGGCAGCGGTGACCTGGCTCTAATACTCCTGCAAAGCTCAGTAATTCACTAGCTGGGAGTATTCTGGAAGAATTGTGGCCTCAGTATGAATGTCTCAATGAATGCAAAATATGACAGATAAAAACACAAAGTCACCTGTCCTATGCTGTTGCAGATTATCTTAAAGAGAGAAGTAAGTGTTGTACATCATCAGGTCATGGTCTTCCTCTGAGAAAAAGTGGACACTATTTCTATTATGAGCCGCAGAAATGGCGGGATAATGTGTTCCGGTTCACAGGACTCTAGGGAAATGTCTAATTGATCACAGCACCCCTACCAGTGGGCTTCTAGACCTCTATATGCAGAAAAATGATGGTAAGGGGAATCTGATTAAATGCACCATGGAGATTCACAGTCTGTTACTTAGTTTTTAGATAAAGCCAATTTTTAAACCTATTATTTCCATTATTGAGACCACTTCCTTTTGAGAAATGACCCCGTAGTTTGGCTAAAAATATACTCAAAAGCTTCCTTCAAGCCTTTTCCAGAAAAACTCTACAGCCATTCTTCCAGTACTATGCACTAAGGAAAAGGAGATTCGCAGACCATCTGAGAGTTTTTGATTACTGGTTCTCGCTTCTGCATATCTCTGAAATTTAATCGAATGCCATAAGCGCCAAACTATTTCTATATATATTTTCCTGGTACTAGAATGTATAGCAGTGATTAAATCACAATTCTAGTGCTTGCTTCCAGTCATTAGTTCCCACATTATTTTACTAACCAGAAAACTAGGCATTCTTACAGTAAGACAAAGCAAGTGGAAGCCAGGGGATTTCCCTCTCACTGGCCAGAACCAAACCAAAACAATATCAAATCCAAAGAAGACAAATAGTGTCTTCTTTAGCATCTTGAAAAACACAG
This sequence comes from Pongo abelii, assembly GCF_028885655.2. Lineage (NCBI taxonomy): Eukaryota > Metazoa > Chordata > Mammalia > Primates > Hominidae > Pongo > Pongo abelii. The sequence continues at coordinate 30,421,094 of NC_071989.2, forward strand.
AAGTTGAGATTACATCATATTCCCTTTAATTCACATTTCTGGTGGCAGACACTAGATTCATCAAGTTGTAGAATAACTAGATTGATGTCAATATTGGGTATTGATGCTGATGGCAGCTGCTGGTTGTATATGTGATATCTTACTTGAGCAAATAAAGCCAATCACCACAACGTGGTATACAGCAGTTTACTTCAAACTTTTTTCAATCCTAATGAGTTAAGATAATCAGGAGCAGGGAGAGCAGTATAAATTTGCTCTCCAGTATATCATAGTCTAGAGGAATTTGATTGACTTAATTTCCCATAGAACATACAATAGCCCATCACATTGACAAAATCATGACAGTTAGATATGGAAGACACAAAATAACAAACAATATAGATGTATCAGTAAAATGAATGTAGGTCTGAGGATGGGAGCTAAACCCTCCAAATATTGAGGTACCTAGCAATTCTTTTTTTGGATCCTTTGGTCTGACGTGCATTAAATATCCCACTTAAATTCATAAGCAATTTACTTCTCCTTGCACAATACTTGCGGGCAACATATATGATTTTGGAAGCAACATATGTCATATCTGAGTGTGATGATCAACCTGTTAATGAATAACTCAACGTATTGCTAGTTTTGATGTGGTTTAGACCAAAGAAGAAGTTTTAGCAGCACAGGGCTGACATTCAAGCTTCTCTGTCATTTAAACCTATGGCACAATTGACCCTATTATTTCTGAAATAATTTTGGAAGATAGGTATACTGCATTGAGTCTGTGGTAAGGTTAATAGAAAACAATTCTGACATTATTTGAAAAGTAGCTTTGGCTTTCAGTGGTCCCTGATAGAGAATTAATGTCTGATCAGGAGATACCAAGTGACCATGTAATCCAAATTTCCTTTTGAGTGTTATGTGGTACAACAAATTATACATTTCACATATATAGCAGCATGTCCTTCTGTACTTTTTTCTTTTTATTTATTTATTTATTTATTTGAGACGGAGTCTTGCTCTGTCGCCCAGGCTGGACTGCAGTGGCGTGATCTCGGCTCACTGCAAGCTCCGCCTCCCGGGTTCACACCATTCTCCTACCTCAGCTTCCCGAGTAGCTGGGACTACAGGCGCCCGCCACCACACCCAGCTAATTGTTTATATTTTTAGTAGAGATGAGATTTCACCGTGTTAGCCAGGATGGTCTCCATCTCCTGACCTCGTGATCCGCCTGCCTCGGCCTCCCGAAGTGCTGGGATTACAGGCGTGAGCAACCGCGCCCAGTCGCAGCACACCCTTCTTAAATGAATATGGTAAGTATTCGTTCAGGCTTAAACTCATGTGGAATACATACATCTATTACTTTAAAATTGGCTCATATTCCCATGATATATGTTTATCCTGCCTCACCACCTTTCTCGCAACTCACAACTTTCATACAATGAAATTAATAGATCACCAGATTAAAGGAGGAAAAAGTGCAGGTGTGACGCAGGTGATCCTGCATGGGATGCTGGCCACAGCTGTTAATAGATCATCACTGCACTAAAGCCTCTCTTAGAGACAAACCTAAAATACACTGGTGAAGAGAAGTCTTCCTAACTGGAATAACTTGGGTAATTCTTAGGATTCTCTGTTTTGTGTAAATGTTGACATAACCTGAATTGTAAGTTAATTCATGGGTAGTGGCTAATGCATTGGTCAAATGATCAAAAACATTGGAAGGTTGTGATTAGAAGGTTGAAGCAAGACAGTCTGTCAGAGAGATATGTGAATGAGTCTATCAGGAAGGGCACAGAACGTGATTATCTGTAGCATGCATTAATGACCTTCACAAGATATTCACGGCAGAGAATACTATCAATCCATGCATAAGAAAATTTGTCTTGAATTTCAGTAAAGTTCTCTTCCAAGTCACACTAATGTTTGCTCAATGGGTCTATGTACAAAACTTCTGTGACGGAAGGACGGACTATGCATAGTTTTATGTGGCAGACTTCCCTTCACAAAAGCAGATCCACCAAAGCTATCTATTGTCCAACCTTCCAACACCAAAGCCTAAAACTATAATCCATAACTATAACCCAAGACACCATGGTCTTCCATTAGTGGTCAGTTTCTTGGTAGAAGGTTGGTTACATTGATTCTTACTATGAGGGAGAGGACAGCCATGAGTTCTATGAACTGTATTGGCAGTAAACAGGTATGACAAACCTAAACCACCATGTCTTGGGACCACCAAGACATGAATCCTGTGGGAATCAAAATTATGTAATTGTTCCAGCCAAGCTAATAACAATGGATAAGGGGACTCAGAATGGTGGTATAAAAAGGAAGGGTATTAACATCAACTTAGAGAGTATTATCAGCTACAGAAATAAGAACAGAAGCACCTACATTTTATGAGTATTGTCTCTTTATTTGATGTTTATATGGTGAAGACTGGTGGATGCTGATATTTATCTAAAGGTTTCAAGTTTTAATACTGAATTCATATGGCCTGTGGCAATATAATAGTTACTGAAAGTTTCTCCTGCATTGGACGTATGTTCCTGATTATATCATCATTCTCTCTCCCCCAAAAGAAATTATTTCTCCTCCACAGTACTTTATGACTATATTCTATCACAGTATTTCAGATAAATTTGTGAAAATGTCTAACTGCTTTGCTAACATATAAAATTATTAAGAACAGATATTTCTTACTTTAAAATGGTATTCATCTACAACACTCATAGTGCTTTGAGCAGTTTCACCTTTAATAAAGTTTTCATTTGTGGTCACCTCATTTCTAAATAAACCTGTCATAAATAGAAAATATCCAGTGAAGGACAACGAAAAGGATTGTAATCATGGGTAATACTACAGGAGGGTGCTCTAAATGAGGGGGAGATTAAAAAGACTAGACTGAATTGCTCTGAAGAAATGAAAGGGAAAAGGTGATAAAATACAGGCATATTAAGTCAAGAAGTGAATAAAATAGATACACAGAAATTTTACTTTTCTACCCTTCCTTACAATTCAAGGACAGTGGATAAAATCAGAGTGCTTAAAATATAAAAATAAAGGTCTTCCTTGGAATATATTGTCAAAAAAATAGTTTCAGTGTTTCTGTCTGGTCCACTGCTAATTGGAAAACTAAATCAACTCTATGCTTCCATTTTCCAATATTTATTTGTATAAAAGAATGTTAAATATTGAAAGAACTTTAGATATTATTGTATTCTAAAAGTTTTCCATTTAAAAAGAGAAAATTCATGCTCAGACAGCTTTGTTACCCATATGCTTTCATAACTCTAATTAGTTGGAGTCCTCTTTCCGGTGTTCTTATGTCAGAGGTCTTTTTAGTACTCTATGGGTAACTTCAGAGCCATCATTATATATTGTAAATTCACAAAGTTAATGTACATGTATATGTAAATGTATGCATACACTATTAGTATGCATGGTATATTTTATATCCACACAAATATATTAGATAAAACAAAAATTTAACATGGGCTTAGATTTATATTTTAACACTTTTTACTACTTATCATTTTATTTCCAGGTATTAAGTAAATACACTATTTGGTTTTCATCAATTCACTTACAAAATGATTTATATAAACTCATGTATTAATTTATATATATTTTAAACACACTTAATGTAGAATATCCATAGAAAATATATTGCTACTACAAAATTAATTTTTTTATTCTGAAATAAGCTGAACAATGAATGGACACTATGCAGTCCTTCTGAAGTTTTTCATATCCATTAATTTTTGAAATTTTCTCACATTTTCTTAGTCAGCATTAAATTTAAATTGTTGTCATTATTAAGCATGCTTCAGCATCTTGATTTTCCCAAGTTAATGGTTTTTATAGAAAATTTTCTATTATTTCCACATAACAAATGAAGAATATATTTACAGCAAAATCTGAACTGAGGGAAATTACAAAATGGCCTACATTAAAACATAGTACATATCCCCAGAGACTACATTAAAAATCTAGTGTAGGCAGTCCTATAAATTGATTTTCCTAAACGTCTCTTGTTGTTCTTTTGACTTTCAAGTTTTCTAGTTCCTGATTTACTCCAGATCTATTTCATGACCCTCTCAAGTGAAGATCAGTTTTTTGTTACATCTGAGTCAAGGCAGTTTCCTTCACATGCTCCTATTAAGAACACCACGTACTTAGCCTTCCATACCAGTATCACAATGCATAATAAGTTCTTATTACTTACTTCCCATTTGTATACTATGTGATAATTATATTAGTTCAGGGTTAATATCTGTGAAAGTTTGTATAACTAAATGCCTGTCATTAAAAGCTATGCAATAAATATTTATTGAATAACTAAAAAATTAAGAAATAAATGCTCAATTGTTGCTGTTTTTAAAAACTATTCTGTTATAGTACTTTCAGGGTAATTAACACTTGGCGTATGCCTCCGTATCTTAGAGTCTACATAGTGGTAGAGTAGTTGTCTTATTGACTCTACTATTTTTCCTTCACTATAAAAGAGTATTATTCAATCTTGATCACTGCAAGATATGTCTTGCAGTGACTCCCGTGAGGCACGTACTTCCTCCCCAGCTGACACTGGTCTTGATCGTGTAATTTCTTTTGCCTATTGCTATGTTAGCAGAAGTGACATTGTGCCATTTCCTTGAAAATACCATAAAATACACCACCTGCTTTTACCATCTCTCTTGCTGTTTTTTCTCTATCATGAGACCAAATAGCTCAAATAATGGCTGCTCCTTTGGATTTTATTCAGGAATAAGAAGATGGTAAAGCAGAGCTGAGCAGAGATTTCATACCTGAAGCCAATAGTGGACAAGATGTACATATAAGAACAATAGATATTATACCCAAGAAATCATTGGCAAGATCAATGTCAAGAAGCTTTCCCTTTCTGTTTGTATCTACAACTCAGTGAGTTAATTATTCTATGTAAGGTAAGATCAGCGTCCAATTTCATTATTTTGCAAGCAGATATTTCAGTTTTCCCAGCACTACTCATTAAACAGACTTTTTCTTCATTGTATATTCTTTGCACCTATGTCAAAGATCAGTTGAATGTACAAGCATGGTATTATTTCTGAGCTCTCCATTCTCTTTCATTGGTCTGTATGTCTTTTTTATGCCAGTACTATATAATTTTGATTACTGTAGCTATGCAATATATTTTAAAATCCAGAAGTGTGATTTCTCCAGGTTTTCTCTTGTTTTGATTTTGTATTTACTTGAGACATAACAATTGTACATATTTTGAGGGTACAGTGTGATGTTTCAATACATGTATACAATGTGTAATGATCAAACTAAGGTAATTAGCATATCCATAACCTCAAACACTAATCATTTCTTTGTACTGACAGCATTCAATATCTTCTCTTCTAGTTACTTTGAAATACATAATTGTTAACTATAGTCACATTGTTATGCAATGGAACACTAGAATTTATTCCTCCTATATTACTGCAACTTTGTACGTTTTGACCAACCTTTCCTCATCCACCCTACCCTCAACCCTTCAAAGCTTCCAGTAAAATGACTATGCTACTCGCCACTTCGATGAGATCAACTTTTTAAAATTTTACTTGTGAATAAGATCATGTGGTATTTGTCTTGATGTGTCTGGTTTATTTCAATTAACATAATGTCCCTCAGGCTTATCCAAGTTGCCATAAATGATAAAATTTTAGTCATTTTTCGTTGCAGAATAGTATTTCATAGTACAAATATTCTGCATTTTCTTTATCCATTCATTTATTGATGGACAATTAAGTTGATTCCATATTTTGGCTACTGCAAATAGTGCTATATAATAAATGTAGGAGTGCAGATATTTCTTTGGTATGCTGATTTTATTTATTTAGATTTATACCAAGTGGCGGGATTGCTAATCATATTGTAGTTATATTTTTAATATTTGAGGAACCTAACTACTATTTTCCACAATGGATTTATGAAATTACATTTTATTTATATGTTAAGGGATAAAAGATATACAAACTTAAAAAATAAATAAATCAAAATATATATCGGGCAATTGTTACAGTGCAGGATTTTTTCTTTGTATGTTTTTTCTTTTATTTGTGATCAAACTTAAGTTTTATACACTTACAATTACTTGTCATAAGATATTTTGTAAGCTTCATGGTAACATAAAGCAAAAACCTATAATAATAAACTAAAAATTAAAAATAAAAAAGAGGAATCCAAACATACTACTTGACAAAGCCACTTAACCACAAAGGAAGACAGTAAGAGTTGAAGAAAAGAAGAAACAACTTACAAAGCAACTAGAAAGCAAACAACAACATGGCAGGAGTAAGTCTTTACCTGTCAGTAACTACCTTGAGTGTAACTGGATTAAATTTTCCATTTCAGAGAAATAGAGTAGCTTAATGGATGAAAAATAATACCCAACAAGAAACACTTCACTCATAAAGACACACATAGACTAAAACTATAGGGATGAAAGATAATATTCCATGTAAGTGGAAACCAAGAAAGAGTAAGAGTAGCTATACTTACATAAGATAAAATAGATTTTAAGCCAAAAACTATAACAAGAGACAAAGGTCATTACATAATGACAAAGAATTCAATACAGCAAGAGGATATAATACTCATAAATATATATGCACCCAACATTGGAGCACTTAAATATATAAAGAAAATATCAGTCTGCAGACAACATTGCCTTTGCCATCAATTCCGTAATTGAATATGATTTCTTTTTTCTTTAGAGCTACATCTGATTCCAACGGGGCTTTGTTAATGCGATTCTTTCTCACTGTACCTGTTGCCTGATGTCCCATTGAACTGAGCTTATCAAGAAGTGCAATACTGGTGAAAAAGTTATCGAATACAAAATAATATTGTCCAGGGTGTGCGTAAGTCCCTCACTAAACTTATGAATAAGTGATGCACCAACACCGTATTCTTCATATTTAGTATTTGGGTTTTTACCCTGATACGGCTGAAAGCAGCAAATGTAGCACAGACATGTGGCACCACAACAAAACTTACAGCCAAACAGAATGGGCTTTCCCTGAATAAATTGTTTGCACCTGTGACGACCAAAATAAGGAACCATGGGTTCATTAAAGCTGAAATATGTCTCATTTGAAACAAATTTCATACATCTCTCATTACGTTTGCTTATGAGAAGTCGCAACTTGGAAAATTTGTCCATTGGATCCAAATTTGCATCGTCAGCAACATGCAAATTAGAAAATTAAGTTTCAAAGCGGTCACGTCTCATGGCAGCAATAACCAGTACATTATGCGCATCTGGTTTTTTGTTGTTGTTGTTCCCAAAACATACGGCTTCTAGGAACTGAGACGTAACCACTCAGAAAAATAATTCCCAGAAAATATTTGAATTCGGAGCTAGTCAAGCCAAGATGTACACCCTTAACTTCGAGCGTGTAAGTTGGAGTACTTGACACTGAGTTCAACGACTTCGTCATCATGAAAAAGTTCCAGAATTTCTGTGGGAGTTCTCATTTTGGTGAATAAATCGTTTGGTGGTTCTGTAATTCTACCGGCTACAAGTTGTACAGTTAGGTCCACTGTCTTCCATTTGCAAACAATTTTTGTCACTTTCCTCCTCCTTGCTGGTGGAACTTGCTGCGCGGTACACGTAGATGGATCTTCGTCAGGAGAGTCAAATTTAAGTGCATATGTGGGATCATCTGAGTCAGACTCAGCATCAGAATCACCTTTATAAGATTTGCAGTTGCGCGCAACAAAGAACCTGGCAGATTATTTATTGTTCCACTTTCTTCGTCCCGAGTCCTCATCAGAAGCAGGTGCTGTAGCATTTTCAGGCGGTTGTATCAGAATAGTGCTTGCTTCTATGCTGTCATCTGTATTTAAAGGTTATTTCATGTAAAGTTAGAGTTTGAGACATCTTGGGACTAAAACTCAAAAAAGTGATTATTAGTCCTAGTGGTAGTGGTTTTGCCGAGTGTTCCAAAAATGGAACACACAAAATGTCAAACCCATAACTAATGCAACAATAATAATTTCGGTATTTTCTTTTTACAGCACAATTACTAGTATAGGATATAGTGCAGTAAAGTTACACGTACTTGTCTTTTGATATTGCTTCAAAAATGTTTCCAAAAACTCACATCACTACTTGACAAGCTCCCAGCATGCCTGTATCTGCAGCAGTGACTAACTCTGCACACCGTGTGATAATATGTACCCACAAAAGGCAGACATTTGTGAAAAATCAGACCTTGGAGATGACCTTGAGCAGTAGGATATAAATGACTCCCACATGCTTAGAGTTCCAATAATGGAACACTGGGCACATTAAAAAGATAAAATCAACAACCCTTTAGACTAAGGGGAAAAAAAGGAGAGACAACTAAAATAAATAAAATAAGAAATAAAAAGGAGACATTACAACTGACACCACAGAAATACAATGGCTTACTAGAGATTATTATAAACAAATGTAAACCAACAAATTGAAAACCCTATAATAAGTGGACAAATTCCTAAACAGCATTGTTCTTATTACTTATAATTGTTTTGGTTATTTAAAGTAACAGGCAAAAAAAAAATAGGTAAGTGGAACTACATCAAACTAAAAACTTCTGCACAACAAAGAAAATAATGAACAAAATGAAAAGGCAACCTGTGGAATGGAATAAAATATTTGCAAGCCATATATTTGATAGAACATCAACATCTAAAATATGCATGAACCTCCTACAACTCAAGAGCTAACTAAATAAATAATAGCACAAATAAAAATTTAACCTGACTAAAAAAAAATGAGCAAAGGAACTGAATAGATATTTCTACAAAGAAGTCATACAAATTGGAAATAGATATATAAAATGATGTTCTGCATCACTAGTCATCAAGGAAATTCAAATCAAACCACAATAAGATGTCACCTCACACCTGTTAGAATGGCTCTTACATAAAAGGCAGATAAAAAGTATTGGTAAGGGTGTGGAGAAAAAGGAAACTTTGTACACTATTAGTGGGAATGTAAAATGGTATATCCACTGTAAAAAATGTGTGTAATTTACTTTAAAAATTAAACTAGAACTACTATATGATCCAAAAATCCCACTTTGGGGTATATATTTTAAAAAATTAAAATTACCATCTCAAAAAATATCTGTACTCCATGCTGATTTCAGTATTATTTACAATAGTAAAAATATAAAACAAACTAATGGTCCATCAACAGGCAAATGGATAAAGAAATTGGTATATAAAGATGATAGAACATTCAACTGTTGCATCTACAGTGAAATAAAAGAGAGAAAATTCTTCCATGTGCAATAATGTGGATGAATCTGGAGGACACTATGCTAAGTAAAATATGTCAGAACAATACCACTTATAATACCATAATACCACTTATATAATCTAAAATAGGTCAAACTCATAAAAGTGGATAGCAGAATGATAGCTGCCAGGGGCTGGGGGTAGGAGGAAATAGGGAGATATTAGTTAAAAGGTACAAAATTTCAGTCAAGCAAGATGAATAAGTCCTAGAGATCTATAGTACAGCATAGTGCCCATAGCTAACAATACTGTATTGTGTACTGAACAATTTTCTAGAAGGTATATCTTATATTAAGTGTTCTTATTATAAATAATAATAAGGAAGGCAAGAGGAAACTTCAGGAAGTAATGAATATGTTTATGACATAGATTATGATGATGGTTTCATAGATGTAGACTTATCTCCAAACTCATCAGGTTGTGTACATTTAATATGCACTGTCTTTTGCCAATCACATGTAAAGTGTTTTTTAAAAAATAACAAATGTTCTATAAGCCACTGATTTTTTTACTCTTAAAAATGTTACTTCATTCTGTTTATTCATGATGTTACTGCTGCAGTCTTTTTATTGTTTATTATTATATAAACTCTGACTTGAATACAAAATTTACTACCAAACATTGGACGTTGCTATTACAAAATGTTCAAAAGATCAATTAACTGCTAAAAAAGCCTGAGAATATTTTTTTTTCAGTTTAGTTTCAGAAATATCAGATTAAGAAAGCTGCTCTGCCATGAAGGTGATATTCTCTCCAGTATACTCTTTGATGGGGCCAAGAAAAATTGGGAGAAGAAAAGGACATAACAGCACTCATAAAAAAATTCTAAGATCAGTAGGACAGGAAGCTATGCAAGGGAGGCAGACTAAGGGCAAACTTTCAGTACAAGGGAAACACGTGATGTTTGGCCAGTAGGATTTCAGAATTGCTATGGACCTGTGACTGCTGGGCACTTCCCTTTCTTCCCCCTTTGCAATCCAAACTGTTACTGGGGTTTATTCTGTTCCAGTTTTATATGTTCTCTATGGCTTTGTGTGTGGTGGGTGTCATGGTGAGATACTCATGGTTTTAGCATACAAGTCTCTGAATCAAAAGACACTATATAAAGACCTAAAGAAGAATATATCAAGAAATTCTGGATCTTGAGTTGATGCCACAATCGATTGAAATTTTTGTTGTCATTGTTCTTGTTTTTGGTTTTTTGAGACAAGATCTTGCTCTGTCACCCAGGCGGGAGTGCAGTGGCACAATCTCGGCTCACTGCAACTTCTGCCTCCTGAGCTCAAGCGATTCTCATGCCTCAGCCTCCCAATAGCCAGGATTACAGGAGTTCACCACCACGTCTGGCACATTTTTTTTTTTTTGTATTTTCAATAGAGACAGTGTTTCACCATGATGGCCAGACTGGTCTCGAACGCTTGACCTCAAGTGATCTGCCCACTTCGGCCTCCCAAAGTGCTGAGATAACAGGGGTGAGCCACTGTGCCAGGACAGATGGAAATATTGAGTGCTCCTTGGAAAGAATGGTAGTTGTTTCTCGTACAAAAAGCAAATAAGTAAATATTTTTGACCAGTAATAAAAATTCTTATTACTTTCCATTATTATTTCTCATTTATGTTTGCTTTTTGTAATGTCTTACACACATACATATACATATATACATAGATAATGTATTCACATATAAATATGCATACATTATATATAAATTATTATATAGTATTTATTGTATATTAATATATATTTTATATAAACCTACTATCATGTTATTTGCTGTTCCTTCTGTGAAAGGTGTTATAGTTCATTGCTATCAAGATTGGTGAAATGAATTAAGGTAATGAAATGTGAGCCAAAGTAACAATCAGCCAGATATGAGCTGAAACTTTAGAATGCATCCTGTTTTTCTGCCATTAATCTTGCTCCGTCATGAGACAAGCATGTTTCAAGTAGAAGCTGTTCATTTAAGTTGGGTACTGGAATGGAAAACCATAAAGCAGAGTGTTCAGAGGCTCATAGAGCTTAACAGAACTGCAGCAGCCAAAGCTGACTTGCAGCCACCAAAATATTATGTGTAAATGAAAAGTAAATGTCTGCTGTTGCAAGCTGTGAAGTTTTCTGCACTTTAAGCTACCATGGCAAAATGGAGTGATATGAAAGACCACCATTTATTGGTGAAACTGATACTCTATCCTCCATGAATAAAAATAATATGTACTGAGTTGCCCCAGTGTTTCAGGAATTACATTAAACTCTTTGGCTATAAAGATTTTTTAAAGACATTATTTTTATTGCTCATAATAAAATGGATATTGCTGTGGTAGACAAACACAACAGAATGTGATAAATGCCATAATATAATTATATTGTGGTTGACATTTGTCTGGAGTCAGAGGATCACCTAACTCTACCTAGGATACAGAATTTGGGGGAGGATTTGCAGAACAAGTAATACTTAATGTGAATTGTGAAAATATGCAAGAGTTCATGCAAAGGAAGAATTGAAGGACAACTTGAAGTATTACAGACTTAGGGAAACATAGAAATGAAAGTTAAGGATGCAACAAACGTGGAGTTTGTAAATCAGCTATAGAAGATTGGGGTTTTAGTAGGCACTGTACAAAAAAGTCAGTCAGTGCCAAATTAAAATGGACCTTTCCCATTGCACTAATGAGCTTGCACTTTGCCCAGTAGGATGAATAATGGGTGGATGAAAATTGATTATAAATTCAGAGAGACAGATAAAAAATGAGTTGTAAAAGTTACTGTAAGAAATTGAACTAATATCCTGTCATTAGGCAATTAGAGAGAGAAGTCTCCTGCTTGCTTGGAGGAGAAGAACCAGTGGAAATTCAGTTTCATTCTGGTGCACAAATACTAGTGTTAGTTGAAGAGCAAAGTTAACGTTGAGGATATTGCATCCGCTCTGCATGGGTAACCCGAAACCCACCATACTTCTCTACCTCTTGATGAGAAAGTAAAGTTAGAAATTTGCACAACTAAGCCAAAGTCAAGGTCTAGGAATATAGAGTAACCCTGCAGCCTCTGTAAGCCACATTTTTTCCCAGGGTAACTCTGGGCCTCTGTCAATATCCTGTGATCAGGGTAAGAAGAATGTAACAGGTCATTACTAGAAGAGCAGCTGGGTATAAGGAGGTTGGGGGAAGCGAAGGAGGGGAAGAAGCTTTGGATATTGATATCATTTGTATTTTTATATTACTCTGTCCACATACCCAATAATTTGGACCTCTTAATCTTTGCAGTCCTCAGCATTCATTCTAAATGTGTTTGCCCCAATCAGGAGATAGAAGAAAAATGAATTATTTCTGGTTCAAGAAGTATGGGTTTATCCAAGAAGGCTTGTGCTACATTAGTTATAGGAAAGAAGCATTGTATTTTAAGGTTTCTACAAATAAGTTTGAGGAGAAGAGTTGTGACATCTGTAAAAACTAGGGATAAATATTCTGCCAATGGCTGTAGCAGTGAAATGGGCAGTTTTTCAAATAAAAGGAAAGCCTTCAGCCATTCTTAAGCAGACTGGTATGTTCAAAAGTCATGTGTATATATTTGACTTCCTATTTTAAGAAGGGTCAAAGAGAATATAAAGTACCAATCAGAGTAACAATAAAGGGATCAAGTGTCATCTCAAGAAGAACATGGAACATCAAAAACAGGCCAGAAGCATTTTCTTTCAGTCCTTCACACATAAGCAGAACTTTCCTAGACACTAGACTTGTTTAAACTGAGAGGAATATGGACATTTTCACGTTTCTCTTCTGCCATTGTAAGTGGGGAAAAGCATCTATTTTTATGTAGGCTGACAAGTCCAGGTTTATCAGTCATGGCAGTCATAACATTACAAACAATGTAGAAATTTTTCCAGAGGAATTTATGACTGCTCTAACTTTCAAATAAAAATAAAAGAAATAAAAATCACATTCCCTGTTTTCATAGGAAGAAATAATTATTATTTCTTTCACTGGAAGAAAACGAATTTTTAAATTTTTCTAACATCTAGTTGTTTATAGCAACTATAAAGAGAACTAAAAGAGAAGATCTTGAAATAAGAAAGACAGAAAAAAGAGAAAAGGAAGGACTTGAGAATTCTGAGAGCATAAGGTTACCTTAGGACAAAAATGACTGACAGAAGAATTAGAAGATAATATAAAGAACCAAGGAAGTAAGCAGACCTTTGTTGAAGAGACACCTAATTCATTTTGGGAACAGGAGGTCTGGACTCCCCCGTAGAGAGTGATGATAAAGGCAGGAACAGATCAATAAAAGATTTGAGACCTGAGGGATGGCTAGCATTTTGATTTGTGGGACAATTTCACTCAGAAAGTTTGTGAGATAAAATCAATATTATTTACATAAACTGTCATATGTGGAAGACGAGTTGGTCCCGTGACTAAGACTGATGTTAAAAACCTGAAAGTTTCTGAGAATATAATTGAAGGATCTTCATAGATGATGACCAGAACTTCAAAATAAGAACCAAGCAAATACTTAATTTTATACATTTTATAGAAGGGTGTGTATAAAACCTACTTATTTGATCTAGGCTTGTATATATAAGCAGAGCATAGAATATTTTAAAATTAGATTTTATCCTCATAAATCAAATGTGAGTAGAGAAAGTACAGAAAAAAAATCCATAAAAGAGTCTGATAAAATGATGAGCAAGTCTGTTGTAACTAGTGTTTGGGGCTTTTGTGTGTGTGTGCATATCTCATTTTCTGCTTCACATCCAGTACCCTATGAGAGTGAATGCCTTCCAAACAGAGGCCTTTCTTTGGTTTTGCCTGTCAATTACTTTCTATAGCAGCTTCTTGCTCTTTTACCTTCCACAGTAATATTTACGATTCATGAGTCTGGAGGTTAAGACAGCAAGTGCCTGCCTGCATGGCATAAATTAATGCTATCTGTATAGAATTCATTACCCTGCTTTCACACACTCAAAAGGAATAATACTAATAAAAAATTGCTGACATTGTCTGTGTCCTTTGCTGGCTGAGGCTGATGTGTAACAGCAGGTGCTTCGGAAAGAAATGCCGTTGGCACTTGTAAAGGCTGGCCAGACACAGCTATGTCCTTTTTGCTTAGGGAAAGAACATCGTTTCTTTTGATGGTGGATTGTCAGAAGGAATTTTTGCAGAATAGTTCAGACAAACAAAGTGGCACAACATGAAAATGATTTCAGAAGCCAAGCTTGACTGTAGAATTTGAGAACATCACCAGTCAACAATCACACAAAGGATGATCTCTCTTTGGTCTGTCTTTGAATAAACTTGCTAATCATAAAAATCTCTGTCCTTCGTTGATTCCACTTGTGAGAGGTATCATTGGATAAATTTACACAGCCCTAAAGCTCTGCATATAATGTATAAATAAAAGCATGTCTATCAACATTATATTGAAATATCTAGGATTAAATGATAGGGTTATGTTTAATCAGATGGTCATTTAAAAATGACAATGTCATTTTCAAAACAATTCCAGCAAGTATAGTAAAATCTTATATTTCTTTAGATCTTGCAGATTTCAAAGTGCTTTTACTTGTTATTTTATTTGATCCTCAAAAAAAGCCATGAGAAAAAATATTAGCCATCCAGTTTCCCCTATGAACAATCTGAGAATCAGAGGCAAAGTGTTCTGGCCAAGTCACATACTTAGTAAGGACAAGAGTTGACATTAGAATCATAATTTTAGTGCAGCCCTGGGACAATTTTCCATCCATTAATGTGTCCAAATATTCTGAGATATTTCCAAGAAAATGTGGAGTTATGGTAGGTGGGAGATAAAGCTGATACCTGTTGTATTCACAGGTTTGACCATGTCTACACTCATTCTTACATCTTCTATCGTGACCCAGAAGCCCTTTACCCAGCTGCATATGTCATCACCATTTTATCCTCAGCACAGGAAGAAGTCCCTGGTGCATTAAAGTTTCCCAATACACATTTGCTAAAATACCCTGGCTGAATAGATATATAAACAATAAGATTTATTTAAAATTATTGCTTCCGAAAAATGGTAAAAACTCTGTAAATCCTAGGAGACTACTGAATCATTATTCATTTCCCAGTGCCCATTTCCACACCACTCCCGCACTGCACAGTAATCCATGAAAATCAAAGGTAACATGTTCGGAATCAAATCATTTGTTTGGGGCAGGCCTTTCTGTGATCTGAAAACCATTGACTCAGTGACTTTAGCTATCAAATGCTAAAAATATGTTAAGAAAAGACAGATTTAAAGAGAAGATGAGATGACAGAAAGGAACAATATCTCTAGCATTCATTTGATTCTCATGAGATCTTTGCTCTCAAAAACACAGTTTGTATCTTCTCATTTCACAAACAAGGCTAAAAGTTATAATATAAAGTGGAATTGAAGTTTTAAATCTGAGTAACAACCATGGCTCCTCATCTGTATTCCAATTTTGGTTTTATTATACAATAAGATGGTTAACATTTTAGTAGTTTTCTATAAATCTTTAGTAATAATTTCTTTTTCATTTGCAAATCCCAAACAACATTTCCATTTCATTATTAAGGCTAGGTACCTAATAATATATAAACATTAATAAGTTCAGACAACAATGGATTATATTAAGTGTTTATACGCATGGTCTCAAGAACACCAAATCCTCTGTTTTGACTTTTAACCTAGATTACATGTCTCTTTGGTGTTTATGGAGTGTGTGTGTGTGTGTGTGTGTGTGGTGTGTGTGTGTGTGGTGTGTGTGTGTGTGTGTGTGTATCTGTGAGTTTGTGTAGAGATAAAGGACCATACTAAAAAGTCTGTCCAAATTAATATTCTTTTAATTATTACTAGAGATTTGGCTTCAAATTTCTAATTCACCTTGTAGGAGATGAATAGCTTAATATAGCATGGTAAGCCATCAGATGTATTTTATGCAATTTACAGTGTTTATTTTCCTGAAAGCTTAATTTTTCATTATCTGATAGTACACAGTAGGTGCAGTTACAGTACTGGTATGTTTACAGCACATTCATTCCACGTTCCATCATGACTAAATAATATAAATGTGTAAAATGAGATTCAAATGTTAAGACATTCCCAATATCACACACAAGAAAATCTAAAAACATCTTATTTGCAAATAATCACAAAAAAAGCATAGTTCAAAAAATGATAAACTGATTTTTCCTGTTTCTACTTATGTTAGCTGTTGCCTCTTACTGGTATAATCTTCTTTGTCTTTCTCTTTCATGAATTTCCAATCAAGCACTAAGACTCATTTTAAATGTCATTTTTCCCAGCAAGTATTTTTTGATTGTTCTCGACAAAGCTAATCATTCCCTTAGTACTTGTGAGCATCAGCTCACAGTGTTTCAAGCATACTTACAGCAGTCACTAGTGTGATTTATGTTAAGGGGGAAATCTGCATCCTACTTATCTTTTCGTACCTTTCACCTAACATATCTCCAGACACTCAGTCAATGCTAACTGAATACTTGTTGAATAAATATAAGAAAAAAGTGAAATAATTCATCCTTTTTAAGCATGAATTATGTGTCAGGTACTATGCGAGGCAGCAAGCATATACAGATATTGCCCTTAACAGTTGTCATGCTGTTATCAGGATTCTGACTATCTTATTAGTCAGAATCCTCAAGTTATGCCTTTCTGTGTCTTAGAATCTCTATCTGAGCACTTGTGTCTTAGAATCTCTATCTGAGCACTTGAGAGAATAGTTGGAAAATATTGCTTAATTGAGGCCAAACACAATACATGTTACTTCCTTTATCCCACAAATGCCAGTGAGAGGATCTCTACATATGCTGACTTTTCTTTTTTGCATGCCTCTCTCTCCCTAATTATCAGCAATGTGACCCAATATAGCTGCAATGTTCTCCATTTGCATCTTCCCTTACCACTGTTTCTTTCCTCAGGCACCCTAATCAATAACCTTCCTCATAAGAAGGTTCTGATCACCAAGTACAAAGGGCATTTTTTACTCTATTTTCTTCAACATCTCTACTGCTTAGTACGTCTGCTTACCTCTACTACTTTATTTTATAAGAATAAACTATTATTTTGTTGTCTTTATTTAGGTTACCCTTTCTGATCACTTATTATGGACTGGATAAGTTGTTTCAGGCTATATACATTCTTATAATTGAATCTAACAAAGTGTGATTAAGAAAATTGTGTCTTTATTCCAAAAACTTTGTCTATATTTTATAAAGGAAGAAACTGAGGCTCAAAGAAGTGAAAAAATTTGCTCAAACAGCAGTTTATTGGAGGAATTGGGATTCCAATGTAAATCTGCAATCTGATCCCAAACACTCTATACTTTTAAACCACTGTATCATATGACCCAGCATCTCAGACTGCTTCTCTGTCTCTGAACGGGCTGTTCCTTCTTTGTGTTTTTCAATTTGGTGAGTCCTTGTCCTTGGTTTTGTTATTATAGTAATGCTTTATATATGTTCTCCATATTCTTATGACATTATCTGTCACATTTAGGCTGAATGGTGAAATTTTAGGACATCCATCCAGCTCCTACTACTTTCTCTGAGTATTGTCTGTCACCTGAAGACCTTGATGAAAGGGGCACATGGCCTTTAAGTAATTATAAATGGCTTTACCTCCTAGCTACATATGATTTGATAAGAGATAAACACCTGACCTAGTCTTTGCAATGTAGTAGCTTCAAGAAAGTTGTTTCTGTTACGTAAATAATTCATACATAAGAGACAGAGTCATGAGTCCATGCTGCGTAAGAGACAGAGAGGAACCCTAGCTCCTGAATTGTCAGATCTCGGGTCATGTCATTTAGTAGAGTTAGGTTCTATATAGTCATTGACTATATATAGCCAAATCAAGCCTATGAATTCCTCATTATTTTTTTCAGCTAGTTTTAGTAGCCATTATCTTTTGAAGAAATCCAACACTATAAGAGAGAGAGAAAGAGAGAACTTACTTGCAAGTATCAAGCACTTGAAAGTGAGAAAATGTGGAGCAGAGTGAAGTTTCTCTGATCCTAGGACATAAATCTGTCACCACCAAATAACAGAGTACAAATCAACTGATTAATCTGCCTTCTGAAAATTTCAGGACTCTAGACCTTGTGTTACATTAAGTTAATGTTTTAGGGGAAGGAAAGACAATAGCCTCATTTATTAGGGGAAAAAATCTAGTCTCAGGTTTCTAAGCTAATACAAATGTAAAACTGTGGACCTCACACTTTGCTGGAAAAAGACGCTGTGGTTTGAAGTGATGCTCTGCCAGAAATCAATCATTTATCATTCTAAACTAGGGGATGTATTATTGCTTGACCCATATTTAAAAGGCTACTGATAAATATTTACAAGGTCTTGTTGTCACTCTAATAGGATAAGGTGACAACTGTATAAATTTTATTGGCAAGTAGGATCGTTCTGGCAGGTTAAATAAGGGCATATGATAGAGGCGCTTATGGGGCTGTAGACACACAACTACCTGGATTCTTCTAGTTCATCCTGTCTAGAAGTTTCCTGTAGATATATCCCCTTGTAAACTTAATTAGTGCTGTTAAGCCCCGGGGGATCTGAGGAAACAAGCTAAAACACAGTACAGTAGAAAAAGTCTCTGCATCCCATTCTTAAAGAACACTATATAACACTGGCTTCCTCAGACAAAAAGAGGCATGGTGCAGGCAGCACTTGGTTGCTAATTGATGAAGCTTTTCTTTTTGGTTATCCTGAAACAGTTACTTGCCAGTCTCCAAGCTAGACTGTGATTCATAGATCTAGTCAGAAAAAATAACTGGAAATGGTAGAAGGTCCTGCCCAAGAACGGAAGTTAAGACAAAACACAGCATATGCACAGGAGTGCCTGTAGACATGCGCGTGTACACACACACACACACACACACACACACCCCCCCAAACACAGAGGTTTAGCACATATAGGCACATGCTTTCATTGAACCAAGGAAAGCAGAGCATCTCAGCTCCTTAGGCAAACAAAACCCTGAAGACAATTTTAATGGTGTGGGTATTCACAATTGTACAGCCCTCTCCAGTACCCTCTCTCTAGAGGAATTTGGAAGCACCAGAGACCAGGAGAGCACTTCTGCTAAATGACCCATGAGACAATCAAATTTTCTGACCAAGATTACCCTCCGTTGCAAGATGTAGAATTTTCTCTGAACTGATGCCAAGGCTTGTTGCTGACTTCAGAGATCTCTCCTTAGCCCTATCAATTTCTAGTTTTACAACTTAGAGAAAATTTCTGACTGATATTCCACAGCCTTAAAATAAGGGTACAAATACCACTATGCTCATGAACTGTTTGTAAAGACGAAAAGAGTGAACGATTTTCTGAAGAGCCTCAGCTACATTGTAAGCACATAGAGAAAAAGTTGGCTCTCACAAATGAGGAAAGAAAGCACAGGAGTATGAAATATCATGAACGCAATTATTCCACTAGCAACGCTGGAAATAAAAAGCAAGTGATCTGATTCCAGAAATTCTTTTATTGACAGCTTTTCATCACCACATAATTGTACTGTGTCTTTGTTCAAATGTTATATCTGTTGCATTGAGGATGATTATTTTTTGTATTTAGCTCAAAGTTTGCAGGATAATGAGGAGAAGCACCTGATCTGTCTCAAGGACCAGAGGAGGAAAAATGACACCTGGAAATAATGCCACTTTGCAACTGGGATACAATATGTGTTGTGGCAGTACATTATCTTTCACTGAGATTGAGTAAATGCATTTGCTGGATCATGTTAGGTGGAGACGAATTTAAATTTGAGTCAAGAGAAAAATATTTTCTAGACAAAGAATGAAATTTGGTAGAAATATTTGGAAGTGTCTATCCATCCCATTCTATTTTCTTATTTTAAAAAAGGAAGAGAGGTTTATTACCCAGGTATGTCCATTTTCAACATACAAATGATGAGAGAAACCTGGCTCACAAAGATATAAATAAAGCTATTCAAAGAAATAAACGAAGACAAAGGTCATTGTTTCATGGTCTCAAAGAGAAAAAGATTCATGTTCAAGATTTTTCTTTTTAAAGTTGGCTATATTTCTTATTCTTGGGATCCACTGTAATTACTTAGAGTGTCCAGTAAATTCCTTGCTTGTTTTATTTAATCTAAGTATTTGTCCACCCTTCACTCTCCAAAATTGTCATCTTAGAAACCCCTCAGCTCAATATGAAGTGCCACATTTATCCTTCTCCCCTTCTCACTTCCTCATCCATCTTCAGATTACGTGAGCAACTGTAACTCAACATGAACAAACCTGAAGTCACCATAGTTTATGCTAACAGTTATAAAACAAGTCCTAGACTTAGACTGGTGGGTTGCTTACTGGCTCTACCACTTTGTGTTTCTTAACATCTCTGTTTCTCATTTGATAACTCTGAAATGAAGACTCTAACCACACTCATTTCAGATGCTTATTTCATGAGGTTTAAATGAGATAATGCAAAGAGCAGTGATGCTGTACATGGTAGGACCAGAATAAGTGTCAGCTATTAGCTGTCATTTACTTCCCTCCTGAACTCTGTTTATATGCAGCCAGTCATTCCAGTTATTCAACTTCTAAAAATTATCCTTGACACATTCTTCATTCTCATGCCATTATATTCAAACAAGCACTAAGTTCTGCTACTTTTAATACCCAAATGCTATCAAATCTGTCCCCTTATTTTTACCATACTTCTTTAGTTAGGATGCTATCTTGATGTAATTTCTCTTTACATATTTAGAAAATGTTTAATGCAGTATCACTTAGATGGCATATATTTGTATACCTTCTCTTTCTAAAGAAATGTTTAGTATTTCCTTAATGTATCAGCAAAGCCTCTTGTTTTGAGGGCTATAAGTAACTTTCATTTTTTGTTCTTTACATAGAGGGAAGTACTTGAAATACTGGTAAAATAAAATAAAATAAAATAAAAACAGTGTTGCATGTCAGCCTAAAAGTATTGTGCAGTTTGATTTCTCTTAAGAGATAACAAAATGGTCAAAACAGTCTCCTCGAGGTTTCACCAGTTTATACTCCTATTAACACTGGATGATGGCACATTTGTATCCACAATGCACATTGTAATGGATCAAAGATAATATTTAATAGCACTAATATGCATATTCCTGATTGAAAACTTGTTGAAATGTTTTTATATGCTTTTAAAAAAGTTTGTGAAGTAATCATTTTTTCTTGGTTTATTGTTTTTATTATCAATTCGTATGATTGCTTGTATATGTTTGAATACCTTGTGACATATGTTGTTATGAACTGAATGTCTGCATTCCAAAAAAATCATATATTCAAATCCTAACTGGAAAGATGATGTTATTAGGAGGTAAAGACTTTGGGAGACAATTAAGTCATGAAGGTGGAGCCCTCAGGAATGGGATTTGTGCCTTTATTGAAAGAGATACTAGAGCTTCCCATCTCTCTGCTCTTTGTATGTAAGAATACAGTAGGATCCCTGTCTGCAAACCAGGAAGAGAGACTTCACAAGATACTGGATCTGTCTGTGCCCTCATCTTACCAACCTATAGAATGGTGAGAAATGTTAGCTGTTCAAGCCACTCATTGCATGATATTTTCAGATGAGTCATATCTGTTGCAAGAGCTACATCTTACTGTCTTTATCTTTGTTACTTTTTATGACAAGATATTTTAAACTTATGTTGGGCTTGCAAACTTTTGTTTCTATTTCTTTTCTACTTATATAGTCATGATTTGAAACTAAATTTTTAAAATTATCTCATTTTAATTTTTCTTTTTTTGTGGGGGAGGGGACGGAGTTTCACTCTTGTTGCCCAGGCTGGAATGCAGTGGCATGATCTCGGCTCACTGCAACTTCTGCCTCTGGGCTCAAGCGATTCTCCTGCCTCAGCCTCCTGAGTAGCTGGGATTACAGGTGCTCGCCACCATGTCCAGCTAATTTGTATTTTTAGTAGAGACGGGGTTTTGCCATGTTGGCCAGGCTGGTCTCAAACTCCTGACCTCATGTGATCTTCCAGCCTTGGCCTCCCAAAATGCTGGGATTACAAGAGTGAGCCACCACCACTGGCCTTAAAAATTGTTATTTAAGAAGGTCTTCCTCGCTTTAAGATATTTTTAAGTTATATATGAACACACACACATACCCCTAATATACGTATGTGTGTGTATGTGTGAAATAAGATATACAGAATATACTTAGTTATTTAATTCATTTTAAATTGACTTTTGTATGTTGGGAAAATGGAATCTTGCATTACCATATATATATATGTAACATATATATATGGTTTTATTTCTACTGCTTTATGAGTATTGCTGTTTTAATTATTACAATTTTATGGTACATTTTGATGTCCGGAAGAATAAGCTCCTTCATTACTCCATGTTTCAAATTTTATTGGCTGTCATTGAGTATTTTTTAAATGTACTATCTTAAAAATTTTATTTAGCATTTTTATTGAAAGTACATATAATTTATAGATCAATTTAGGAAGAAATGACAAGTTGAAGCTATTAAATCTTCTTTCAGCAACATGGCATCTTTCTCTCTTTCTTAGTACCTAGAAAGTTAAATGATAGACTGATGGAATCGTAGATACATACCAGAAAATATGTATGACTTTCGTTGTACAGGTTCTGTACATTTTATACAAGCTTCACAAAAGATAAACCTATTGAAATTGTACATTGCTATGGACAAAATTGTCTCTCCCCAAAGCTGTTGTTTTAAAGCCCTTACTTTCAATGTGGCTGTATTTAAAGATAGGACCTTTAAGGAGACAATCAGGGCTAAAATGAGGCCATAAAGATGGTGCCTTATTCAGTAAGAGGCTCCAATGAGCTCTTATTCACTCTCTTTGTTACCTCTCTTTCCCCATATACATACACAGACACACAAAGAGATCACATGAGCACCCAGAGAGAAGGCAGCCACCTTGCATGCTAGGAGAAGAGGCCTTACAATGAAACCTACCTTGCCTGCACCTTAATCTGGGACTCCCCAGCCTCCAGAATTGTGAGAAATACATTCCTGTTGTTTAAGCCATCCAGTCTTCAGTATTTTGTTACGGCTGCCAGAGCAGACTAAGACATCCATACATATTTTTCACTACCTTACCACACATCATTTAACAGTCCTTCATTTGTTTCCTGACATATTCTTTATTTTTTTCTCTTTCTTCAACTTTTATTTTAGAATTGGGGGTGCATGTGCAGATTTGTTGCAAAGCAATATTGCTTGATGCTTACTGCCCCTTCTTTTAACTTCAGTAGAACTAAGTCGTCTTTCCTCACTTCCTTTTAAAGGAGTCTTCTAGAAATAAAATGCACTTTATCTTCATTGACATATCATCCTTACATCCTCCAAAAGTTTCTTTATTATCTTACAAAATGTATTCCATTCTCCAAACTACACTGCATATTTTACCATTTTATATTATAATGGTATCTTTAAGTTTTCCTTGCAAATTGTGAGTTGCATACATTTCTTCAGGGTGTGGTCTGTGCTCTATTCATCTTTACATTATTTTTATCTAAAGCAAGCGCTTATATGGAAGTGGCTAAATTAATTAATTAATGCATTCGTACTTTAACAAGTACATCACTGCCACCCAAGGTAACATAGTACCAAATATTCAAAAAAAAGAGCTATAGAATATTCAAGAAAGAAGCTATAGAATATTTAAACAAATGACTGTATAGTGTTGAAGATCAATCCCACCTATCATTCTGTTTCTTAAAACTAATATATCTTCTTTTCACGTGATGTTAAGACAACAACAACAACAAAAAAAACACTTCTGGATATCAAGTGACATTAATAAGCTATATAGGAAAGAAAGTGTTACGGGGTTAAAGTATTAATTCAAATGACCAGAAAAAGATACTAATGCTAAATTATCTAATGCTGACAACAACAAAAAGAAAACACAAAAAACAATTGTTTATTGAAGAATGACACATATAAACAGTAAGTGTTCAGTTCTATGAAATATCACAAAGTGACTGACCCATGTATTTAATAACTAAGTCAAGAAATAGAAGACTGCCTCTTTTGCCTCTCAACTCCTAGCCTCTCTTTCTTGACATTAACCACCACCTTGACTTATAACAAATTAGAACAGTTTACTTTTATTTTTTTGAAGTAACATTATATGCAGTTATATACTATTGTGTTCATTACCTGGTGTGATGGTTAATATTAGGTATCCGCTTGATTGGATTGAAGGATGCCTAGATAGCTGGTAAAGTGTTATATCTGGGTGTGTCTGTGAGGGTGTTGCCAGAGGAGATTAACATTTAGGTCAGTGGACTGGGAGAGGAAGACCCGACCTCGATGTGGGTGGGCACCATCCAGTTGGCTGCCAGCTGTGCTAGTGCAAAGCAGGCAGAAGGTGGGATAAGCTGGCTTGCTGAGTCTCCTGGTTTTCACCTTTCTCCTGTGCTGTATGCTTTCTGGTCTTGGACATCAGACTCCAGGTTCTTTGGCCTTTGGGCTCTTGGGCTTAAACCAGTGGTTTGTTGCAGGCTTTCGGGCCTTTGGCCATGGACTGAAGGCTGCACTGTTGCTTCCCTACTTTTGAGGCCTTTGGACTCTGACTGAGCCACTGCTGGCTTCCTTCCAACTCAGCTTGCAGACGGCCTATCATGGGATTTTACCTTGTTTTTGTGTGAGTCAATTCTCCTTAATAAACCCCCTTTCACATATACATATATCCTATTATTTCTGTCCCTCTGGAGAACCCTGACTAATACACTTGGTTTCTATTCTGTCGGTCAGCATTGTTTTAGGAAGTTATCTATGTTATTTTGTCAAGCCATATTATTTACTTTTACTCAGTTCCATATTTCATTTTATGATTCTGTTATTATTAATTTTTCTTCTTCACTGATAATAAACAGTGAGTTGTTTCCAGTTTCAGACTATAATAATGCTTTATGAACATTGTCGTACATGTGTATGTGTGTGCAAATGAGTGTGCCCATACATGCATTATGTTAAGTATATATCTAGGAGAGATGTTTCTAGCTATACCTAGAAAATGTGTGTTTTCAGCTTTAATAGATAAAAAAAAAAGACATTTTTCAAAGTAATCGTTCCAGTTTGTACTTCTACCAGCAATGCCAGCAACGTTTGGTGATTCCAGTTGATCCAAATCCTCCCCAATATTTGTGCTTTTTTAAATTTTATTATTATTATACTTTAAGTTTTAGGGTACAATGTGCAGGTTTGTTACATATGTATACATGTGCCATGTGGGGGAGGGATAGCATTAGGAGATATACCTAATGCTAAATGACGAGGTAATGGGTGCAGTACACCCAATATTTGTTATAGCCTATCTTTTAAATTTTGCTTATTTTAGTGCTACATTACTGCTGATATTTTCACTGATATTAATCAGGACCAATCAAAATATGTCAATTTTCTTATATGATTAAGACCACATGGAGAAAGGAGAAGTAAGTAATTCTCTTTTTTATTATGCCTAAATGAACATTTGACTCTTTTTCCTATCAAAACAAACAGTATTTCTAAATCTTTAAAATATTCATGTAAAAGAAATAAAGAAAGTATTATATATTTGATATCACAATACAGATGTTTTACTTTGAATAAAGAAGAAGTGATTTTGACAGAACAAATTTTTATTCATAGCTTTGAGAGGATTTTTTTAGTGTGATGAATTATAGATTTAAAGTTCCTGACTTGCCTGTTCTTGGAATATTTTTAGAATTATGTTTGTATTCCCAGCTTTCTTCCCTCTCTTATCTGGATAGTGATAGCACTTTTGAAAGAAGCATGCACTCACAACAACATTGTAACTGGTTTACTCGAATACTAGAGGTATATTTTATGGACAATTGAGTAATTTCATATCAGTAGACATTTACTACATTTATCAGAACTCAACTAACACTCACAAAAACAAAATCTAGTAATAAATAATTAATCTAAGCTGCGTCTCTTTCATGTGTCTTTGCATTACAAGTTTGATGATAATACTGTGAAAAAGAAAAGTACAATAACATATAAAACCTGTCACTGACTTCTGCAGTTGCTTGATAAATACATGAGTAGGTGAATTGGTGTGTGTCTGTTCATATATATTTAATGATAAGTAAAATGTAATATAAAATAGTCATATTATTTTGTGTTATATTGTACTCAGCCCCCAATTTTATTAGCCATTGAATTAGTGTGTGTCTGTTCATATATATTTAATGATAAGTAAAATGTAATATAAAATAGTCATATTATTTTGTGTTATATTGTACTCAGCCCCCAATTTTATTAGCCATTGATACTAATTTCAATAAAACTACAAGTTAGAATTCTGAAGCGACTTTATATTTTTCTAGTAAAATGAGTTTTCTATTTCCAAGTTTCTCTGCCAGTTAACATTCAGACACCAATATCCATTAATCTTCTGATTGTAGCTAATGATTCTTTATTTTGCTTTGGTATTCTACAAATAGAGTTCGATTTTTGATTCTTCTCTAACACGAATCATTCCTGAATAGTTATCTTACATGTAAGGTAACTTACATGTTACACATAACACACCCAAACATCAACAACCTTTAAGTGAACCTCTCTGAACAATGTTAGTTGTCTGATCTGTCTAATCAGTACACCTAATATTTTTTAACTTGAAAAGTATTATAGCACATATGCAAAAATGTGTTTGAAATCATCTGTTAAAGTACAAAATAAGATTGTAAATGCATTTACTTAACAACCAGGTGAAGAAAAGAATTTATCATACACCCTAGAAGCACACTGTTTTTCTTATTAGTGTCACCATTCCTTTCTCCATAAAGTTAATCACTCTATCTTTTTTAAAATTTATTATTCTCCTGTTTTGCTTTATACTGTTTTCCTTAGGTGTGGTTAACACACAGCATACATGTATATGAGTGTATGTATGTGTGTGTAGAATAATATAAATGGGCAATGAGGGAGGTGTTATTAAAAACTGAAAAGATGAACATCCATGTAATGCAGTGGTAAATTATTTGATGAAAATAATTTGGAAAACACATAATATACATCTAGCATAAGTAACAGAGTTTGGAAATAAGACTGTTAGTGGTATGGTATGTCTTGGTTTTAACTAGCTACATTTGAACAAATTTTACAAGAAAAGGATGAATGCAGAAAAAAATATGGTTTAGTTTTCATGAAGACATAAAAGAA
This sequence comes from Pongo abelii, assembly GCF_028885655.2. NCBI lineage: Eukaryota > Metazoa > Chordata > Mammalia > Primates > Hominidae > Pongo > Pongo abelii. The sequence continues at coordinate 30,448,581 of NC_071989.2, forward strand.
TAAAGAAAGTGCAGTGATTCAAGGACATTCACGTTCAGAATAAGCAACTAAGGAAAAACACAGGGCAGAAAAGCCTTTGAACAATAAATGTCATTAGAACTCAGCTTTGAAATAAAAATTAAATCCAGTGTATAACTTTAACCCTTGTTAAGACCTCTGGCCAAAATCAAATGATGCCTGATAAATCATTTTATTTCCCAAAAAAATAAAAAAATAAAAAATAAAAAATTAGCATAAGCCTGCCCCTTTTTGTTTCACATCTTGATAAACATATGGTAATTTCTGACCCTTTTTCAATTCTGTGAGTATAAAAATGAATGCCATTATAGTTTTGATTTTCATTGCCATGGTTGCCAGTAAAGGTGACCATTCATTTGTAAATTAATGGACCATTTGTTTTTCATTTTTGGTGAAATTTGTGTAAGTACCTTTAGTCCTTTTTTTCTTTCTTAATGATATATAACATTTTTGTTTACATTCAGTTTACTTGTGTATTGTCAGATCACATGGGTTAAAATAACTTCTATATTCTATTACATATTCCTTTTCAACTCTAATTATGGTGCCCTATTCTGGATTTAGAACCAAAGTTCTAGAGTTTAATATAGTTGAATTGTTTAACTTTTGTTCTTCAAAGAAATAAGCAATTGTCTCACCACAGTTTATTGAAAAATTATGATTTCCCCAGTGATATGCAACAGTGTATCATGAGTAATGAGTCAGATATTCTTTTCTAACTGGCTGCAGTGTATCTCCCATTCCACATGCTCTCCTATGATGTTAACCTTGACACTCCCTCATTAAGAAATAGTCTATTTCTCCTCCCTCTTGGGACTTAGTTGGCCCTGTGAGCTGTTTCTCTAACAAAACGTGGTGGAATAACATACAGTTTAGTGTCTGAAGTTGGGCCTTAAGAGATCTACAGTTTCTTCCTTCATTTGGCAATATCCCTTCTTGGGACCTAAATTTCATACTTGCTTAAGAAAGTCTGAGCAATGACGTGGAAAGACCCACATAGGGATATTAGGTTGGTGCTAAAGTAAAGTAATTGTGGTTTTTGCCATTAATATACCACCCGCTTTTGCTGACTGTCCCAGCTGAAATACTAGTAACCAGAGAGTATCAACTCCAAGCCACATGAATGAGGATATCTTAGCATTTCCAGACTTTCATGGACATTCATCTACATTATGTGAACCAGAACAAGACCAACCTGTTGTAGATATTGGTTTAAACCGCCAAATATTGGAGTGGGTTTGAACACAGCAATAAATAACTGAAACAGACGTTAGCTCTAGTCAAATTTAAATATACTGTGAAATATTTTCTCAGTTTGTCTCTGGACCGTTGATTCTATACTATGTTCAAGTCTCTAATCCCTGTTTCAATGCCATATTTAATTACTTCTTCAATATTAATTTTGAAATCTTACTAGATTTTTAGACATTCTTATACTTCTACTCTAGGAATAAATATTCTTGAACTTTTTTCCTCGATTAAAAATTGTTAGATTATCAAGACTCTCAAAACAATTGAAATTTGTATAAAGATTTCATGTTAATGCTATATGTATAAATTTACAGATAGGGTTTCAGAATTTTGATTTATCTTCATTTTTAATCATCATTGAGGTTTTTAAATAGAATAATGGCCCGAAGTGGTGGCTCACGCCTGTAATCCCAGCAAGTTGGGAGGCCGAGGCAGGCAGATCACAAGGTCAGGAGTTCGAGACCTGCCTGACCCACATGGTGAAACCCTGTCTCTGCTAAAAATTTAAAAATTAGCCAGGCATGGTGGCATGCGCCTGTAATCCCAGCTACTCGGGAGACTGAGGCAAGAAAATTGCTTGAACCCGGGAGATGGAGGTTGCAATGAGCCAAGATCATGCCATTGCAGTCCAGCCTAGGTGACAGAGCGAGAATAGAATTGTATAAATGTTTTCACAAATACATTAACAATCTTTTATTTAGATTTATTCCTAGATACTTTATATTATCAAGATTAGTCTGTTTTGTGTTTCCATTTTCAAACTGTTGCTAAAGTATAGAAATAGAATTGATATTCTGTATATATACAAAATTTACACTGGTAATACTTTCTTACTAATTTATTATTTTATTTCTATTTTCTTGAATTTAAATATTTTCATAAATGCATTAACAATCTTTTATTTAGATTTATTCCTAGATACTTTATACTATCAAGGTTAATTTAAGTATGTTTTGTGTTTTCATTTTCAACCTGTTGCTAAAATATAGAAATGGAATTGATATTTTATATATATACAAAATTTACACTTGTAATACTTTCTTACTAATTTATTATTTTATTTCATTTTCTTGAATTTTAAATTATAATTATACATGTAAATAATTTTTCTATCTTAATTAAATTACTAGGACCACCACTACAGTATTTAAAATATTGATTGACTGGGTATGGTGACTCAACCCTGTAATCCCAGGACTTTTGGAGGCTGAGGCAGGAGGGTTGCTTGAGCTCAGGAGTCTGAGATTAGCCTGGGCAACATGGCAAGACCCTGTCTACAAAAAAATTTTAAAAAAATTACCCAGATACAGGGTCCCATACCTATACTCCCAGCTATTTGAGAGGCTGACATGAGAGTACCCCTTGAGTCCAGGATTTTGAGGCTGCAGTGAGCTATGACAGCCAGGGCAACAAAATGAGACCCCCATTTCTGAAAAAAAGAGGAATTGGTGATAGAGGGCACCCTTATTTATTTAGTTCATTTGTTAATGGGAGTGGTTTCAATATTTCATTATAAAGTGTTTTTGCTGTAGATCTGTAAATATTTCTGTCATGGTATTGTATTCGAAGTTTTAGAAAATAACTGAGAAATTAAATGGAAACAACTGAAATCCTAGTATGAAATAAAACTACATACCATTTGCACTGTATTAATATATATTTAATAAAATATAGATATTTTAAAATCCATTTAATAAAATTAAATAAGGTTTTCAAGATAGTAAAAATATATGTGCTTTATGTCTCATTTCCAAAATTGTATTAAAATTACAAAAAAGTAAATATAGACATTGATAAAATGGAATGAAAATATACTAGAGGACAGAATGTTATCTGCAATTCAAAAAGTTTGGTAAGTGACTAAAGAACATAAGTTGGCCGGTTTTATATAATAGACAAGCCTAAGAGAAGAAAAACACATCCACAGATAAGCAAATGTATGTAAGCAGACTCCATGGCATTCATTATGGTAAATAATTGTTGTTGTTTTGATTAATTATGACATTAATTATAGTTACCATATTATTATTGAGATGAGTCAAGCTAGTCTGCTCCTTACCTTTTCCCTGCTACAGATGAAAAGGTCTTGAAGAAGGAGAACCTGTCCCAAGCATTTGTACCCAGGACAAAACTAGAAAACTTGTCTTCAAAAATTATATATTGACAATCTTGATATGAGCTCAGAATCCTAGTGTATGAGAAAATTGCAAAAATAAGACGTTTTGCATGAAGAAGAGCGTGCGCACGCGCGCACGCGCGCACACACACACACACACGGTCTCACACACACACACACACACACAGTAATAAAGGCCAAAATTTTCCAAAGAGAAATACATTGAATTTTTTGCATCAAGGAAAGCCATAATTATTTGATATATATTTTAAGAGTTTCCCAAGCCTAGCAACTTGTCCTTTATTCACAAACTGATAGAGATTCCCAACCCAGCTGTGCGCTAGAATCATCCAGATAACTCTAAAATACAGCAATGCCTGGGACCTACTGCTAAAAATTCTGATTCAAGAGGTCAGATTGAGACATGAAAATCAATATTTTGAAATAGCTTTGCAGGTGATTTTAAGATATAGCCAAGGCTGAGAATCATTGCAAAGTCATTATTTGGAGGACCTTCCTTTTTTGTCTGTGAACTTTGTGTTATATTGGCTTGTGGGGTTATGCTGCCCAAAGAAGAAACACACATCCTTTTATTTTGTTTAGTGATGGTGACTCCGCTCAAGCAAATAAAACCAGGGCCCCAGATATTTTACAAATGCCTCCCGCTTCTTGTTACTATAACAAGGTGCCCTCTCTTAGTGGAAATGAACAAAACCACGCAGCTCTTAATTTACTGAGTTTATAAGATTGTGTGGAATACAATATTACTGCTGAGCTTAAGGGCCTGGGGATTTACTTAAAGAATTAAATCAGAAGATGCCCTGCCATGGGACCTGTTTTGAGCAGCATGGAAAATTATAAAATTTAGGGATTATTGCCTTTTTGTGTTCATCAATCAACCTCAAAATGTTTATCATGAAGCTGCATCACATCTTGTCCGAAATCTTGTAAGTAGGAAAACGGCAGATTTGAATGGATCAGACACCTGTAAGCAGCCTGGAATCTGATTTTCAAATCTACAAGTAAGGTAAATTCCAGCTCATACATTAAATTATTTTAATATGTTACTGACATTTTATAAGCTTCATTAATTTATATCTTTCTGCACGTAGCCTTCTATTTCAGGAATTAGTTGGTGAGGGGCAAAGTGACTTCAAAATATGCATTCTAAAGTACATGTGCTACAATCAAATTAATTAAATTATTTTTTCACCAATATTAAAGGACAATGACACAAAACTCTCAACAACAACAACATCTAAAAAAGGAAGGACAAAGACGCATCCTGCCAAAAAAATTAAATTTAACAAAAGAGACATTTCATAAAAGTAAAGAATATCAATAAAGCTGGACTCCATTTTTTAAATATTTAGATGCTATTTAGGAAAATATTAGTAAGGATATGCTTAATTGAATTACTTTGAATAGACTTATGAAAATTTATATATGTTATATAATTCTAATAATTAAAATTAAATATCCAAGTGCGAATACAAAACATTACTAATAATATGCAGCAATAGCTATAGGAGCCACTGAGTAGCTAATAGACTGTTTTTAATATCAATTGAATACTTCCCTGTGATATGTACTATAAACTTTAAAGATGATGGTTTTCATCTTTCATACTTACATCCATAGCACTTGGCTTATGTTGAACCTCAGAAAAGTTTCAATTAAATTTCCGCACATACATGTCTTTCTCCTCTCTCGATCTTAAACACATTGTGAATATGTCTTTATCCCTGTTGGGCAGGGACAAAGTGTAGTGTCGCATTATCCAATAAATATTTACTGAATGATTGTGTGAAAGTAGTCAGTGAACAAATGTGTGTGTTTGTGTGTGTGTGTGATCTGTGTTGCCTAAATTTTGTATAAACTATTATATAATTTTAATTTTAAAATTTAAATATGGACATGCTCCCTAGGAAAATACATAGAAAAGTTCAGGTTATTTATATCTCTGAATCTAATTCTATTGATATACATTTCCAAATTTATTAATATAGTAAACTAAATTAAAACTATTATGAAGCCACATTAATATCTTATTTTACAGAAACAATACATTCATGCCCATTGATTTTCATGTAATTTTAATGTTTTCTAATTGTTATTATTTTCAAGTCAAATAAGGTTTATTTGCCTTTACCAAGGCTTTATTTGTTTTCAACACTAAAATTAATCACATTAAACCTTAACAAATCTTCTTGCTCTCTCCTTTTAAAAATTATTATCTGATAGTATCAGACAGAACTTCGTGGTCTTTTTTGTGAATTTTCATTTTGTTTAGTATGTTTTATTGGGCATTTACATGTAATTCTAACATTAAGATACACTATTAGGTGCTGCCTTGACATTTGATGAAATGTGAAAAGACCTGGAATGGACTCATCACAATTCCCCTCCCCCTCTGCTCCTTCAGTTAGATAAAATTTGTTAGCCAAACAACCCTCCTTTTTGAGGGAACCAGGCTAGTTCCTACTTACACATGAGTAGTATGTTTCAGTTCCTGGCAGACAGTGGAATTGTTCAAACAAGTCAGTTACATTCTTCTGTGGATGCCAGGGATCACCTCATCCTCTTTTTGCTGCAGAGAATGCCTTATAAAGTTTCCAGTTATTCCTTTTCTTCCCAATTGCAACTGCCATGTGGCCCTGCATTGTGTGTTCTTGCCTCTCAATCTGTGAGTATAGGTGACTGGAAAAATACTGTGGATTTTATCTGTCCAGTGTAGGGCATTGAATAGTCAACTATCCCCAAAATCCAAGGCTAGAAAGTCTTCTCTCAATAATAAGATGAATGGAAGGTAATTAAAACAGGATTTCTTTTATAAAATATAAAGGCTGGTCCTTGCTATGTGACTTTTATTATCATTCTATCCTCAGCATGTAACAAGTAAACTAGTGGTTAGTATTTTTAAATAATGTAGTTAATATCTGAAATATAAAGAAATAGATTCTTAGAAATAAAAAGAACAAAGCTGGAGGCATCACATTACCTAACTTCAAACTATACTACAAGGCTACAGTAATCAAAACAGCATGGACATGCTACAAACACAGACACATAGACCAATGGAACAGGTAAGAGAACCCAGAAATAAAGGTGCATATCTACAACCATCTGATCTTTGGGAAAGTCAAAAAAAACAAGAAATGGGAAAATAACTCCTGTATTAGTCTGTTTTCACACTTCTGATACAGACCTATCTAAGACTGGGTAATTTATATGGAAAAAAGGGTTTAATGAACTTACAGTTCCATATGGCTGGAGAGGCCTCACAGTTATGGCAGAAGGCAAGGAGGAGCAAGTCACATATTACATGAATGGCAGCAGGCAAAGAGAGAGCTTGTGCAGAGAATCTCCTGATTTTAAAACCATCAGATCTTGTGAGACTCATCACTATCAAGAGAACAACACAGTAAAGACTCACCCCTATGATTCAATAATTTTTCATCAGGTCCCTTCCACAACATGTGGAAATTATGGGAGCTACAAGATGAGGTTTGGGTGGAGACACAGAGCCAAACCATAACATTACATCCCAGGCCCCTCCCAAATCTCATATATTCGCATTTCAAAACCAATCATGCCTTCTCAAAAGTCCCCCAAAATCTCAACTCATTTCAGCCTTACCTCAAAAGTCCACAGTCCAAAGTCTCATCTGAGACAAGGCAAGTCCCTTGTGCCTATGGGCCTGTAAAATCAAAAGCAAGTTAGTTATTTCCTATATACAGTGGGGTTACTGGCATTGGGTAAATACAGCCATTCCAAATGGGAGAAATTGGCAAAAATAAATGGGCTACAGGCCCCATGCAAGTCCAAAATCCAGCAGGGAAATCAAATCTTAAAGCTCCAAAATGATCTCCTTTGACTCCAGGTCTCACATCCAGGTCATGCTGATTCAAGAGGTGGGCTCCCATAGCCTTGTGCAGCTACACTCCAGTGGCTTTGCAGGGTATAGCCCCACTCCTGGCTTCTTTCAAGAGCTGGCATTGAGTATCTGTGGCTTTTCCAGACACATGGTGCAAGCTGTCAGTGAATCTACCATTCTGGGGTCTAGAGGACAGTGGCCCTCTCCTCACAGCTCAACTAGGCAGTGTTCCAGTTGGGACTCTGTGAGGGGGCTCCGACTGCACATTTCTCTTTCATACTGCCCTAGCAGAGGTTCTTTATGAGGGCCCCATCCTTGCAGCAAACATCTGCCTGGGCATCCAGGTTTTTCCATACATCCTCTGAAATCTAGATAGAAGTTCCCAAATCTCAATTCTTGACTTCTGTGCACCTACAGGCTTAATATCACATGGAAGCTGCCAAGGCTTAGGACTTCCACCCTCTGAAGCAACAGCCTGAGCTGTACCTTGGCCACTTTTGGCCCCAGCTGGAGTGGCTGGGAAGCAGGGTGCCCAGTACCTAGGCTGCACACAGCACAGGCACCCTGGGCCCGGCCCAGGAAACCATCTTTTCCTCCTAAATCTCTGGGCCTGTAATGCAGCAAAGGTCTCTGACTTGCCCTGGAGGCCTTTTTTCCCATGGGGATTAACATTTGGCTCTACAAGTGCAAATTTCTGGAGCCAACTTGAATTTCTCCTCAGAAAGTGGAATTTTTTTTCTATCATATCGTTAGGCTACAACTTTTCCAAACTTTTATGGTCCGTTTCCCTTTTAAAACTGAATGCCTTTAACAGCATTCGAGTCACCTCTTGAGTGCTTTGTTGCTTAGAAATTTTTTCCAACAGATACCCTAAATCATCTCTGTCAAGTCCAAAGTTACACAAATCTCTCCAGCAGGGGCAAAATGCTGCCACTCTCATTGCTAAAGCACAAGAGTCACCTTTGCCTCAGTTCCCAACAAGTTCCTCATTCCCATTTGTGACCATGTCAGACTGAATTTCATTGTCCATATCATTATCAGCATTTTGGTCAAAGCCATTCAACAAGTCACTAGGGAGTCCAAACTTTTTTCATTTTCCTGTCTTCTTCTGAGCCCTCCAAACTGGGTCCCTCCCAGAATGCATGGAAATTATGGGAGATACAAGATGAGATTTTGATGGAGACACAGATCCAAACCATATCAACTCCCTAGTCAGTAAATGTTGCTGGTATAACTGGCATAATCAAAAGATTGCAACTGCACCCCTTCCTCTCACCATATACAAAAATTAACTCAAGATGAATTAAAGACTTAAATGTAATCCCTAAAACTCAAAAAAACCCAGATGAAAATCCAGGAAATACAATTCTGGACATAAGAATGGACAAACATTTCATGATGAGGAATACAAAAGAAATTGCAACAGTAGCAACCAACCAAACAAACAAATGGGACCTAATAAAACTAAAAAGTTTTTGCACAGCAAAATTTGCTGTGCAGAAATAAACCATTAACAGAGCAAACAGACAACCTACAGAAAGAGAGAAAATATTTGCAAATTATGCATCCAACAAATCTATAAGAATGGGAGAAAATATTTCCAAATTATGCACCCAGCAAGTCTATAAGAAACAGACAAATTAGGAAGCAAGAAACAAACAACCCTATTATCAAAAGGGCCAAGGACATGAACAGACACATCCCAAATGAAGACACATACAAATCCAAGAAGCATGTGAAAAAATGTTTAACATCACTAATCATTAGAGAAATGTAAATCAAAACCACAATGAGATATCATCTCACACCATTCTGTATGTCTATTATTAAAAAATTAAAACATAACAGATGCTGTCAAGATTACAGAAAAAAAGGAACCCGTAAACACTATTAGTGTAAATGTAAACTAGTTCAGCCACTGTGGAAACCAGTTTGAATATATCTCAGAGAACTACCATTTGACCTAGCAATTCCATTATTGGATATATACCCAAAGGAATATAAATCATTCTACCATAAAACGCATGCATGTATATGTTCTTCACAGCATGATTCACAATGGCAAAACCATCGAATCAACCTAGATGCCCATAAACAGCAAACTGGATAAAGAAAATGTGTTACATATACACCACAGAATACTATGCAGTCATAAAAATAATGAAATAATGTCCTTTGTAACAACATAAATGGAGCTGGAGGCCATTATCCTAAGTGAATTAATGCAGAAACAGATAGCTAAATACCACATTTTCATTTATACCTAGGAGCTAAATGTTGAGTACACATGGAAATAAATAAGACAACAATAGATACTGGGGCCTACTTGAGGATGGAGGGTGAGAGGAGGGTGAGGATTGACAAATGACCTATCAAGTACATGCTCACTACGTGGGTGATAAAATAATCTCAATGCCAAACCCCTGCAATATGCAATTTATCCACATAACAAATATGTACATGCACACCAGAACCTAAAATAAAAGCTGGGAAGAAAATAACATTATTAAATGAGACACTGGCACATTTCCAATCATATTAGATGATATTAAAATTATCATATGGATCAACTTTTCTAGTACAGAAGAAATAAATAGTGTTACATTAAAAAGCTTTCAATAAAATGCTAAATAATTAAAGGGCAACTGATCTGAATAAATGAAGAGATATCAACATGAAAGATGAAATCCTAAAAATTGCAGAGGATATATAGCACATAACAATATGACAAAAAGGTTAGGAACTAGAAAGGGTCAAATCCAATAGGGTCAAAATTCTCATTAAGTTTTCAAAAGAGAAATTCCTCAAGAAAATAAAGATGTGAAAATAAGAAGTGAAAAAAAGGAGCAAGTATTCACATTGAAAACAAAGTAGCAGTCTGTTAACAGGTACATGTTTGAAAAACAAATGTGTTACATCTAGTCTATGAAATAATACACATAAGTTACAATTACACCGAAGTATTGAAAATTGGATGTTTTTCCATCATGTTTATTAATACAGGACAAGATTCAGAGTACTATAAATAAAATTATACTAGGTTTTTAAAACTGTAAGAACAATCTCTATGCATTTATATTATACACATATTTGCACATGGTAACATAAGCCTGGAGAGAACTATGGTCACTCACATACACCAGATCACTAGGTTTGGTTAACAGAAGGATGAGAAAGAAGAAATAAATGTTATACAGTTTGTTGACTACCTGTGCACAGAAGTTAATAAACATGGGAACCCAGCTGAGTGTAAGAAAATAAAAATAAAATATTGTGTATATAAACCACATCTTCTTTTTCTATTCCTTAAAGTTGTTTTCACATCTTGGCTATTGTGAATAATGATGGAATGAGCATGAGGGTGCAAGTATTTCTTTGAGATCCTGATTTCAATTATTTTAGGAAAATATCCAGGAGTCAGATTACTAAACCATATGTATTTATTTAATTTTTATTTTTGATGAATCTACATAATGTTTTCCATTATTCTAAGTGAAAAAAGCCAATCAGAGGGCAATTAAGGTGTGATGCTACTGACATGAGGTATCTAAAGTAGTCAACCTCATAGTAGGAAGTACAACAGGGATTGCCAGGAGCTGGGGGAAGAAATATGTGGAGTTACTATTCAATTCATATAAAATTATATTTTTGTGAGATTAAGATGAGTTGAGAAAGAAGGTAAGATGACGAACTAGATACAAACAAGAGGAATAGCTCCCATGAAGTACTGAGACAAATGGCATGCTTTTAACAAATCTTCAGAAAGAAGGTGCCAAGAGGGGACAGAGGGAAGACACAGAAGCTGGACTGATGGGGGAGAAAGCTGGGAACCCTATACAGCCTACTGCATGCTGGGACTTATTTTTGAACCACAACAGTTTTAGGGGAAGATATGAGTAAAACTGGAAAAGAGCAACCGTCTCTCACCAGGGGCATCTGGCACCATGGCAGGAGGGGACAACTCGACCACCATGGACACTTGAGGTGGCTCGGAGAGGTGCTTAGAGAAGTGGTGGGGCAGGAAACCAGCTGATGTGGAGCCCAGAGGGCTTGGTGCAAGAGCATCTGTAGTGCAGCAGTGACAGGGATGGCCATTCCCCTAGGCTCAACTTGCTCCCATAAAAGACTTTAGCCCTAGGGGAACTGTCAGACCTAATCTCTGAAGGGTGGTCTTGCACATCAGACAGAGCTGGGCCAACTTGAGCACTCTTTGGTCTGCTGTCCTCCTGGTGCCCCAGCCTGGCCACACCTACTTACAGGAAAGTCTTGGGTACCTGGGAGCCCACACTTTAGCTTCTGCACAAGGGGACCCTGTCTGACTGGTGGAGAGCTCCTGGAAGGCAGCTCCTATGACCACACACCAGCCCACACATTCTCTTCCCATACAACAGCTTCCCCAAGCCCATGGCAACTTCCCACATCACTTTGCTGGCACATGTCTGCATGGGCAGGTTTTGTTTTACTTGCCCCACCAGCATGCAAGAATGCAGCATGCCCTCCAATCCCACTGACCACCACTGCAGAGGGAGCCTTGGCAGGCAAAGTGCCAGCAAGCCCTGCCCCCACCAGCACCCTGCCCTTAAGCTAAGGCTGCACAAAGGACAGGGGATCCTCTCACACCCTGAGCAATCATTCCTGCTTGTGGGGCATAGAGAAGGCATCTAGACCTGTGCTGGCCAGCACCTTGATCAAAGCCCACACCACCTCCAGTGCAACAGTGCACACAGACTATAGCAGGAGCCCCTGTTCCCCCCAGATGCCTTATTTCTGCCATTGTGGTGAATGCCCACAGGCAGGCATGCACCCCTGCATTTGCTAGCACTCTGCTACAGCTGCTGCACCTCACCCTTACAACCCCTAGCACAGTGGACTCCAAACCTTGAGGAGCCAGAGAACAAAATTGGAGCCCAGTACATGTCCTTCAGATTTAGAGCACACAGCCTAGGAGTTGAGAGCTGAGTGCTGTCCTGCTAAAACCTCCCATAAATGAAGCCAGTCTGCTGAATCCACCTCATATCACAATCAAATCCTCAAGGTCATAAAATGGGATAAAAGCAAAGAAAATCTAAACTTCAGCAACCTCAAAGATTGAAGGTAGATAAACCCAAAAAGAAAGGGCTGGGACACCCAATAGCTGTCTCAGATGGTTCCCCCAGAAGTTTCTTTTCTATTCTTGGGGAATCATTCCCTTTGGGCCCATCTGGTATGATTGCTAAAAGGGTTGGATCAATGCTTGCAAAGGTCTGGGTTGTCTCACAGGCCAAAGAAAGACTGTACATAAAGTACCTTAGACCTTTTGCCCTAAAATCTGCAGAAAAGATCTAATCAGATAACTTTAAATTAAGGCTCCTTTCAGCAGGCCAGGCTGGTTCAAGAGGATAAAAAGGCCATGCCCTCGTGCAAAAGAAAATAAGCCATTTTTTCTTCAAAGTCTCGGGGTCAAAGGAGTCCCAGTGCTTCTGAATGCATTCCACAGGAGAGTATAGGCTAAAGATGATCTGTTACCCATCTAGAAAGAGAAGTGAGAAGAAGGTGTCCCATTAAGTCTCCTTCCTTTTGGCATGAGCTAAGGTGGAGGGGAAGATAGTGGGAGTGTTGCCCCTGCTGTTTTCCCTCTGTGGTTCCTGGGTCCCGGCAACTTGTTGAATGTGTGCTGCCCATGGTTGCAGGTGTGACCCCCAGCCATGGGACCAGAGGAACTAAGCAATTGGGATTAGTCATGCTCACCCATGCAACTTTAATTCTCTGACTGTGATTTCCCTCTGACTTTCTAGACTTCTCTGACCTGCCTGGCTCTCCAAAAAAATGGATCTTGGGAGAGACTTTGTGACAGTTGCATTTGGGCAACTGTTTCACTTGCCTCCTTAATGGAAGACATGTGGTGCTTTGAGCTCTATACCCTGCTATTATAGCCTGTGCTAAAGCATTTACTCTTAGAGAATGGTTCTCATTAACTTCTGAACTTAAAATCTCCTGACTAATTAAGTACCAGTCTAATTGGAGGCAGAATAGGTGCCTTAAAAGAACATAGGGACCGAATGGCCGTTTTCCTGCTGATGGGACAGTATCAAGACTAAAATTTTGTTTTGGAGAATATTTTACTCCTAGTTGTTGAAGGCAGAATTTTCTCATTTATAGAAGCAGCATGAAGCCTGGTTTCTGGCAGAGAGGCACAAAAAGGGAAGATAATTGGGAAGCTAGAGTGTTTCAGTAAAGGAACAACAATGTGCCTCATGGAGAGAATCCCTAACTCACTACGTGGCACTGTGGACCTTGAAATGCCAAGTCCTTCCCAGACCAAGGCCAGAGAAAGACCTGAAAATACCATATGCACTCCAGACCAAGGTCAGACAGTGAACTGAAAATGCAATGTGCTCTCCATACCAAGGGCAGAGAGAGATCGGCAAGTGCCATGTGCTCTCCAGATCAAGGGCACAGAGAAAGACCTAGATATACCATGTGCTCTCCAGAACAAAGGCAAAGAGTGACGCTCACTGTGGAGGAGAACCCACTATTCCTAGCAAATCACAAAGACAACTTCCCTTGAACTATATTCCCAGTGACTAAGACATTTCCTGATCTTGCTAAACAAGATTACTTCCCTAAACTGTAAAACTCCCTGAACATTGTATACAAAGAGAAGATAGGAAATATGGTGGTCATGGACAGCAAAGGACACAATTATGATAGAAATGTTGGAGATCCTATCTCTGACACTGTATTGGATAGTTGAAGACTAGGTCAATCAAGAAGCCTTTGAATAACACCAAGGGGTAGCCCCAGCCAGGAATCCTCAGTTGCTCCAAAACCTCTTCCAGCCCCATGTGACAGCTAAGTCTACCATGAAAGGAAGCTGGTTTACACATGGCCAACATGCTCAGAAACCCAGGGGTGCTGGGGGATACTCCATGTTCTCCAGAGTAAGCCTCACATCTGAGTCTTTAATAATGGCAGCCACACTAACCATATTTTTAACTGGCTGATGGATTCCAGTTATTGATTTGATTTGGTTCTAAAATGGAGCCTGAGACCCCCAAAATGAAAGGACAGAGTTGGAGTCTGCTCCTCTACTGACTGTTTCAATGGATGTTGTAACTTCATATCCCAGCTGACGTCCCCAACATGAATTGGCTACATTGTCTGAGGTAAATACCTGGGGTTCATTGTTTCATGCCATGAAAATTCAGGACACAGACACATAGGAGGAGTTTAGGAGTGGAAGATCATGGACACTCATGAGGAGTTTAGGAGTGGAGGATTAATAGGCAGACGAAAAGAGAAAGATAAGCAGCTCTATTTTGAGAGAAAGTGGTCTTCTGAGCAGAAAAGCTCAGGTGGCAGTGGATGCACCAGATTTTATTGTCCAGCTTGAGGAGGTGGTGTCTGATTTACATAGGGCCTTTGGATTGGTTCAATCAGGTGTAATATTTACATAGCGAGTGGGGAAGGCTAGTCACCCCCTCCTGCTCTTATTTTGCAAATGAATTCTCCCCTTGGCTGGCACCATCTTGTCTGTTCCTTACTGTACACATGGCTGGCAGAGAGAAAGGAAGATGGAGCTGCCCTCTTGAACATGTCTAATCTCTACTTCCTGCTGGCATTCACCCATCAAGCTTCCAGCTTGTGTGTCTACGTCTGCAGCTTGACTATATAGGCTGCTCTTCATTAGAAAATGATTTGGGGCTGCTTCTCATTTTTTGTTTTTAAAAAAAGACTTACTGAGGACTCCCATTACTACCTGCATAAATGATTTATTCTTAACTCCTATATTACAAAATCTGATCTTTGACAAACCTGACAAAAACAAGCAATAGGGAAAGGATTCCCTATTCATTAAATGATGCTGGGATAACTGGCTAGCCATATGCAGAAGATTGAAACTGAACCCCTTCCTTACTCCATATACAAAAATTAACTCAAGATGGATTAAAGATTTAAATGTAAAACCCAAAAGTATAAAAACCCTATAAGACATCTTAGGCAATACTATTAAGGACATCGACATGGGCAAAGATTTCATGATGACAATGCCAAAAGCAATTGCAACAAAAGCAAAAATTGACAAATGGGATCCAATTAAACTAAAGAGCTTCTGCACGGCAAAAGAAACTATCAACAGAGTAAACTGACAACCCATGGAATGGGAGAAAATTTTTGTAAACTATGCATCAGACAAAGGTCTAATATCTACTATCTGTAAAAGACTTAAATTTACAGGAAAAAAACATTAAAAAGTGGGCAAATGAGATGAATACACACTTTTCAAAGGAAGACAGATATGGTGAAAAGTAATATGAAAAAAACTGAACATTACTGATCATTTGAGAAATGCAAAAAAAAACTACAATGAGATATCATCTCACACCAGTCAAAACACCTATTATTAACATGTCAAAAATATCACACACTAGTGAGATGGTGGAGAAAAAGGAATGTTTATCCACTGCTGGTGGGAGTGAAAATTAGTTGAACCATTGTGGAAGACAATGTGTTGATTTCTCAAAGTTCTAAAGGCAGAAATACCATTTGACCCAGCAATCCCATTACTGGGCATATACCCAAAGGAATATGAATTATTCTACTATAAAAACACACGGACACGTAGGTTCATTTCAGCACTATTCACAATAGCAAAAACATGGAATCAACCCGATTCCCATAAATGATAGACTGAATAAAGAAAATGTGGTACATACAATCCATGGAATTCTATGCAGCCATAAAAAATAATGAAATCATGTTTTTTTGCAGGGACGTGGTTGGAGCCAGAGGCTGTTCTCCTTATCAAACTAATGTATGAACAGAAAACCAAATAGTACATGTTCTCACTTATAAGTGGGAGCTAAATAATGAGAGCACATTGACACACATAGGAGAGCAACATACATTGAGCCTTTAGAAGGGTGAAGGGTGGGAGGAGGGAGAGGATCATAAAAAAATGGATTTTAGGCTTAATATTTGGGGGATGAAATAATCTGTACAACAGCCCCTAATAACACAAGTTTATCTATGTAACAAAGTTGCATATGTGCCCCTGAACTTACAATAAAAGTTTAAAAAATAAAATAAAATAAATAATATGTTCTAGAGATCTACTGCATGAAACAACAGTATGCTTATATTTAACAACAGCATGTGTGCACTTAATAATTTGTTAAGATTGTAGATTAACGTTACATTTATTTTCAATGAATAAGTGAATGAATGAATGGATGAATGAATGAATGAATGAATGAATGCACATGTTGTGCTGACTCTCAGTAGGAGGGAGTGCTTAACTGAAGTTATTCATACATGTGTTTTAGAATTCTGCTGTGATACCATAAAACCTTCCAGAAGGATGACTCAACCAGTGTAGACAGGTTTTGAACCCTGGTTTTTATACTGTCAGAGGATTTCCCATAATCAGTATTTCTGCTATTTTAATAGCTAATGCTATTAGATACCTTTTGTTCTAAAAAATGCCTGACATCCATTCTCAAAACATGGCTTCTGTTCTATTATGCTACTTTCTAAATTACTTACAGCTTATTTGGTCTTAGATCTCATATTCATCTAAATATGTCTTATTTGTTTTAAAAATCAAATTTCCCATCTAAGTCCAGCTCTGAATAAGATAGAAGGGTAGTTTTCAATAATTTTCTTTTTTTTTTCGGGCCTTATTGATTGGTTAGTTGGAAATCATTACCTCTGTTTCTCTTTTTGAGAATATTTTAATTAACTTTTCTTGAATAAGTACATTGACATAAAATTATACAAATTTTTATTTTTTTAACATCTGTAATTGTAAGACATTCTTCATTCTTGTTATTGGCTATTTTTGCTTTTTTTTTCTTTTCTTGGTTTCTCTTAATAGCATCGTGTTTTATTTGTTAGATCTGTCAAAAAGTTTTTGGTGGATTTTTATAGTGAAGGTTTTTTTTTTATTTTGTTTTTATTTTTTGTTTTTTTATTAATTTTCACCTTTATCTCTGTAATTTTATTCTTTCTAATTTCTTAAATATGTTCTACTGCTCTTTATCTAATCTCATTTGTCAAAGATTTACCTCATTGAATTTTCACTGTATATTTTTCTAAGCATACATAAAATGCTAAATTTCTCCTATTAGCCAGTTAATATAATCTCCCCAAAGCTAGGTAGGCTTTTGATTATTATTCAGTTTAAATACTTTCTAATACATATTATAACTTCTTCTGTGACCTGTCATTTATTTGGGAGTGTATTTTTGTTATCAAATAAGTGTGCTTTCCAGTATATTTTATTACTGATTTCTAAATTAGTTATATTGAAGCGGGAGAATTGAATGGCACAACTACCGTTAACTTTGTCTTTTTTTCAGACAGTCTAGCTCAGTTGCCCAGGCTGGAGTGCAGTGGTGATCTGGGCTCACAGCAACCTCTGTTTCCTGGTTCAAGAGATTCCTTCACTGCAACCTCTGACTCCTGGGTTCAAGTGATTCTTTTGCCTCAGCCTCCTGAGTACCTGGGAATGCAGGCACTAATCACCACACCCAGCTTTTATTTGTATTTTTAGTAGAGACAGGATTTCACCATGCTGGCCAGGCTGGTCACAAACTCCTAACCTCAAGTGATCCATTCGTCTCAGCCTCCCAAAGTGCTGGGATTACGGACGTGAGACAACACACCATGCCCAGAAGAGTACTGTAAATTTTTTGAGGGTGCATTTTGGTCAGACACAAAGTTACTTTTCATAAGTAATTCATGTGTTTTCAAAAAAAAATGTGATTTACCGGTTGTTTAATGCAATGCTTTATATGGTTCTGATATGGTTTGGCTCCATAATCTTACCTTGAATTGTAGCTCCCATAATTCTCAGATGTTGTGGGAGGGGCCCAGTGGGAGAGAATTGAATGATGGGGGTGGTTTTCCCCATGCTGTTCTCCTGGTAGTGGATAAGTATCACTAGATTTGATGATTTTATAAGGGGTTTCCACTTTTGCTTGGCTCTCATTGTCTCTTGTCTGCCATCATGTAAGACATGCCTTTCATCTTCTGCCATAATTATGAGGACTCCCCAGCCATATGGAGCTGTGAGTCCATTAAACCTCTTTTTCTTTATAAATTACCTAGTTTCAGGTGTGTCATTATCAGCAGCATGAGAAAAGGCTAATACAGGTTCTATTAAATAATGTTTGTTAATTGTGCTATTAATACACTTATCTTTAATATGTTTTATCTGCATGATTTCTCAAATTTAAAAATTATATTAAAATTGTATACAAAATACTAACAGTAGGTTCACAAAATTCTCAATATACTTCTGCCAAAATCTATTATTGTTTTTTTGAGGTTTGCTTTCAGGTATATGTTTAGGAGTCCCTTCACATGTTTGGATTATTCTGATGTGATCCAAATTATCTCTCATAATTTTCTTATTAATGTATGACATTAAGGTATATTTTGACTACTATAAATATAAGCACACTGGCTCTAGTTTTTTGCTAGTTGATTGGTTTTGCTTTAGAGTCTTTCAGAAACATCTTCCCTTTACCAGGAAAAAATATTTATCTGAATATAAAAAGTAAACTATATTTATTTTGGTTATAGATATGCTTTTATCTTGTGCACAAGTGCTAAATTCAAACTTTGTGTACATCTTTAAAGCTTCTGTTTACATCACATCAGCTAACATTTCAGTAGCTAAAACAAGTTATCAGAGACAGTGTGAATTAGGACTGCCAACCCACATAAGGGCCCACTTATTCCAAATTATCTGGGCAGATTATTTCCCCCATCTTGTTTTAACAATTTCAAAACAAACAAATCTTACCATACCCTTTTACCTAGCAAAGATTTTTTATTCATCTCTGTATATAGGATGTAGTCCTTCATGCCGTCAGCTTTATGCAAAGACTTCTTACTAAATTCCTCATCTCCTTTACTACTGAGTTTATCTCCTACCCTACAAGCCTGTGCTATCATTGGATGGTAGTTTCAGGTCTCTAGGGTTCAGTTAGAAAACAGGCTGGGGCTGGGTGTGGTGGTTCACGCCTGCAATCCCAGCACTTTGGGAGGCCAAGGTGGGAGGATCACTTGAGGTCAGGAGTTCGAGACCAGCCTGGCCAACATGGTGAAACCCCTTCTCTACTAAAAATAAAAAACTTAGCCAGGTGTGGTGGCATGTCCCTGTCATCCCAGCTCCTCAGTAGGCTGAGGTGCGAAGAATCGCTTGAACCTGGGAGGTGGAGGTTGCAGTGAGCCGAGATCGTGCCACTGCACTCCAGCCTGGGCAACAAGAGTGAAACTCTGTCTCCAAAAAAAAATTAATTAATAAATAATTTTAAAAATAAGAAAACAGGTTGGAAGTTAGCTATGCTGGGGGCCCTTATGGTTCTTGTTTTCAGTTTAAATGTGATCCTCAAATTATTTATATGTATGATTTATTCTTGATTTATTTTAGGCTATTAAAATTGTGTGTGTGTGTGTGTAGTTATGTCTATGGCAATATGGCAATTTAATTGTTTCAACTGAAAGTTGTCTTAGTTTGGGCTGCTATCACAAATTACTATAGACTGAGTGACTTAAAAATAAAAAATGTATTTTTCACAGATCTGGAGGGTGAAAGTCTAAGATCAGCATGCCGGAATAATCAGGTTCAGGTAAGGACCCTCTTTCGGGCTTGCAGATGGTAGTATTTTCACCTTCTCATTGTGTCCTCCCATGGTGGAGAGCAGAGAGAGAGAGGAAGCAAGTCGTCTCAAGCCTCTCATAAAGGCTGTAATTCCGTCATGAGGGCTCCACCCTTACGACCAAATTACCTCCCAAAGCGCCAATACCATCACCTTTGCGGTAAGGGACTCAACATATGAATTTGGGGGGACAAAAACATGAGGTCCGTGAGAGGAGGATTGTTCAGGATGATTACTCATAATATTAA
The DNA here is from genome assembly GCF_028885655.2 of Pongo abelii. NCBI lineage: Eukaryota > Metazoa > Chordata > Mammalia > Primates > Hominidae > Pongo > Pongo abelii. The sequence goes on from NC_071989.2 coordinate 30,468,741, forward strand.
TAGAGATGTAAATTTACTCTCCTACTACCTACCTTGCCACAAATTCTCAAATGTTAACGATTGCTTCCTCTCACAAAGATGTGCTAAGTCTCTTTGATTAGGAACAACATACATGTTGCTGGCTTCAACTGGGGAAGCTATGTGGCTAGACTTCACTTGAGAGTTCCATTTTTCCATTTTTCTGGGAATCAGTTCAGTTTTATAATTATCACATTATGATATAATGGTCCTAGTATTCTCATTCTCTCTCTGTGCCTTCATCCGAGCTGGGACCACTTTCTCCCTTTATACAGACCATCATTGTAGCCACCTCTGTGAATTGAGCACAACACAGCAGGGCGATTGGCCTTACTTCAAATTCCTATCAGTACTGCCTGCAGGCCAGGCTGTGTGTATCCATACATAGTACTGAATATTGTATTTTTATTAACCTATAATTTATAACAGTGTTGGCCTTTGTGTAGCTTTCATCTGTCCATATCTCAGTATTTTTTTAAGGCAAGGTGATGGGGAAACACAATTTAAAACAAAATCTGTTCCGACCCAGAAACCTTCTCCAAAAAGATAGTAGAAAAAGAAAACACTTTTATTATTGAATAAGCCTTAAACCAGAATGCAATGTGCATCACAGGTACCCACTAAGAGACTGCAAAGACAGAAAGAAATCTCACTTTGTTATGTAGCCAAGCTGGTACAATACATTACATATATGTTTTCAAATTCCACAATAGCTAGTCCTCAAATTAGAGGACATAACAGCGCTGTGGGTCACACACAGTTCATTCTAGGTTTGTCTGGTTATTGGGGTAATTATTCACGGTAATTACCTGGGTTTACATAGGAAGAAACAAACTTCTCATATCTTTATGACAGGACACAGTTTTGCAGCTTAGAGCCAGGCTCCCATCTAAGAAGTTATTTTTCCATTAACACAGAAACTGAAGATGGGGTGCTATCTCCCTTTATTCTTACATTTCAAAGAAAAAGCTCATAGATGTTTGAGAAAACTGGAAAAAGGTTTATCTAGTTTACAAAAGGATTTATATACATTTCAAAAAGTAGAGAAAGTACTTAAAATTGCAAGTTTTCTAAAGTAAACAATCTAAGAAAAAGGGACAGTAGACATCTCTTTCCTTACTTTTAACAGGGAGAATTAAGACCCTTATTTTAAATTTTTATTTTCCTTTCCAAAATGGTATTTGGCATCTATACAAATACATCTTCTTTAAAATGGCACTTCTTTATTTTTATTGATAGCTATTTCTTCTGACACTTGTTTGATCCTTAAATTTCTTGAGAGCAAATGATAGAAATCACTTGCAAATAAATTTACTTCAATGGAGGAATAAAATCTTGAGATACTAATTTAGGTTTTTGTTGTGGTTAGTGTAAATTTTGTCAAAAACTTCTTTCTATCGTCCATTTTATTTTTTCTGTTTAAACTTTTTTTTTGAGGCAGAGTCTCACTCTGTCGCTCAGGCTGGAGTGCAATGGTGCGATCTCAGCTCACTACAAACTCTGCCTCCTGGGTTCACACCATTCTCCTGCCTCAGCCTCCCGAGTAGCTAGGACTACAGGTGCCCGCCACCACGCTCAGCTAATTTTTTGTATTTTTAGTAGAGACGGGCTTTCACCGTGTTATTCAGGATAGTCTCCATATCCTGACCTCGTGATATGCCTGCCTGGGCCTCCCAAAGTGCTGGGATTACAGGCGTGAGCCACCACGCCCGGCCTAAACTTTTCTTAAATAGGGCATTTCTATGTTCAATGATCTGAGTTCAGGCCTGGTACAATAGATACAAAAAGAGACAGGACAACAGGGACATCAGAAAATTTAGGACCAAATGCATGTTTAGTTAGAAGCAGTAAGACAAAAATGCTTTTGACTTAGAAGAATTTAAAAGCCAGAGGCTGAAGTACCTCTAAACCTAAAGTTTATCCAAAATTTGCAAGCTTGTAAAGAGAACACTATATAGAAAGCACCAAATACCTCTTCTCTTAAAAATTCCTTAATATTTACCTGGACTGGGGTTTGTGGAAGATGAGAGACAGATTAAAACAGCAAACTTTGAACACTCAATTGAAGGGTACGATGTTTACTCTTCAGAAAACGACCCCATTGTCTTCTTCACCCAGATGTCAGGCAAATGAATAGAAATGGGTTGGGGATGAGTCTGCCTTAAGAATGACGAATGATAAATACAAAATGCAGGCAAGTTCTGAAGGATTGTGATTAAGAGGACGTGAACATATCCAAGGTAAACCTAAAGGAGGCAGCAGCATGATACAAAGATTTTCTGAAATTCCACGTTTAAATGGAAGCTTGACATGTCTAGTACAGAGCTGCACAACCTCTCACTCCCAATCCTAACCTCTTCTGTGAGTCTCCAGAGGTCGAGATAGGTAGATGAGAGCTCAGTATATTTCTGTCACTATTGAGTAAGAGCAAGAAAGTTGGAAAGGAAGACTCACTACGCTTTGAAAATTTAAAAGGTAGGTATGAATTCACCTTTTCAGTACAGTTTTGTTTCTCCAAGAGTGGTCCAGGGCCTCGTAGGCTTCTCTGAGTCAATTCAGGGAGTCTATGAGATTGAGTTTTTTTAATAATAATTATAAATTATTATTTGCCTTTTTCCTTCTCATTCTTCTCAAGAGTGTAGAGAAGAGTTCACAAGGCCATATGGCTTGTGAGATCCACAACGCATTGGATGCAGCTGTCTTCTACTAAACTAGGCCTGTCTGTTTGGTATAGTACCCATTATCTACGCATGGCTACTGAGCAATTGAAATGTGCCTAATCCGCAGAGAATGAGCTGTAAGTATAAAACACTTACTGGGGTTCAAATATTTTGTATAAAAATGTATCTTAATACTTGTTTAGATATTAATTACATATTGAATTTAAAATAGTTTGAATATATTGGGGCAATAAGATATATCACTTATATTCCACAAAATGAACCAATAACTGTGAGATCTCTTGAGACAGGAGACATGACTATCTTTTCCCTCCGTTTTCACTGCTATCTTACCCATAGGAATGAAGTTATATTGTATAAAGATATTTTGTTTTTTATAAAACTAAACTCCCAAATTCCATTCAAGTACTTTATTTGGTATTCTGCTGTCAACCTAAAAGCAAAAAGCTGGACCAAATTAATATAAGGAAGGAGTTTATTTGGGACAAGCTTGAGATTGCAACCTGGGAGCTTAGATTCATATTTTCCTGAATGTACACTCTAATTAGCAGCAGTTACAAGTGAATATTTAAAGACAAAACTGGGGGAGGCGGCAGAGAGTGGACTGATATAAATTGTCAAGAATTCTCATTGGCTTATGAAAATAACATTGATTCATGATTGGCTATACATTTATACATTAGTAAGCTGTAGGGTGTGGATTATAATGTCTGATGTGGCAATATTAGGTTAATTTGCAGCCACTCGTGGCAATAGTAAGCAGTTTCAGGATATGAATAAATAGCTCAAAGCAGAGAGTAAGGTGTAATTGCAATCTTATTTTAATGTCTCTTTGGGCCTGATAGTTAAAAAGACTTGCATTCCTTAGATAAAAGTAATTTTCTTTTCTCATTTTTCCCATTTTAAGCATTGATGATCAAAATGTAAATATCAAGGTGCATACATTGTGTATACATTGCACAATTGCTAAAAGCTATCAATGGCTAAAAAGAAAAAAAGAGTTTTCTTGATTTTGGAAAATAAAACAAAAAGAATCTTCAATGTTTCAAACAAAAAAGACATAAAAATTATTTCAGTCCTTTGTTAGTTTCATATAATTAATTATTGTTCTGTTTGATGCTGGGTTAGCAATTCTCATGAACACATCTGCTTTTTAATTAAAGTCCTGGAAGTTTTTACCTAGTCCAATGGTATGGTTTCCCAAGTTATCAGAAACCTGTATTCAGGAGTACTTATCAGAATCCTGTCCATTAATTTCCTTGAAGAAGAAACAAATTTTGGACTGTGGCTGATTATAAACCCTTTTTGAGAAAAATAAAAGTAAAATAATAACTGTGGATGATAAAAGCCTTAGAACAGCTATAAGGAAAGACACAATTGAAAAAAAATTATTCCTGTGGCATATAACCATTTAACATAATAATTATTAACATAGTAATTTAACACAATAATTATTAACATAGTAATTTAACATAATAATTATTACTGATAACATATACCAAAACATATCAGAATTTGATGAATCTCATTAACAAATTTAATCTCATCAACACATATTAGTAACACATTTAATCTAATTAACACATATTAATAACACATTTAATCTAATTAACACATACTAATAACACAAATATATCCTAAATAAAGTTAAACACCATTTCTTATTTGACAATTCTTCCTGCATAATGTTAACATACCAAATAAGTCTAATACGCCTCTCTTGTTCTTCCAGGAGGCACTTCTGAAAAAAGACTGAATTTTTGAATTTGTAGTTTGATTTTGGAAAGTTTGTAATATAGTAAAGGTTTAAAACACTAGATCGAAATTGGATCACAGGTCACTGTAAAATAATACTGATTCACTTAGCACAAGTCATAACTCAAATATTTTAAAAACTAAGAACCTTTACTCTTTGATAGAGAAGAGACTCAGCTTCTCAAAGAATGAAAATGCCTAACAAAGACAGAATGAGACCAAGGGAATCTCTCTCTCTCTCTCTCTCTGTCTCTCTCTCTCCAGTTTATGCAAAAAGTGAATAAAAGTCTTTTACTACCCTGAGTAATATTACATGAAAATTTTGTTTAAAAGAAAAACCCTAATTTTCACTTTGTATCAGTACATTATTAATGCTAACGCTAACTTTAATATTAATAAAACCTTAAAAACAAATCCATCTAATCACAACCTGCCCTGACCACACAAGATAAGATTTCCATAAACCTTTTATAACCTCTTAATATTTTCTATTACAGAGAAGATCAATGCTCCAAGAAAACCCTGTTACCTAACACAAGGTCCCAGACTTTGACTCTGCACCAATGTGCTTTTGAAATTAACATTTAATTTTTTAAAAATTAAATAAATCCCTTTACATTTTGGCCAAATTTATCATACACAAATCTCCTTTCACAAGATCAGTCTTCCACAAACCTACAACTTGCTTAAACCATCAGTTTTATACTATCATTTACCTTAGGACAAAAATTTACTTTACTTTCCCCTTTATTATCTTAACCACACAAAATTCTCCCATGTAAAAGAAAAATTATTCTCTATTTTCAAATTTCTTTACATCTTACTTTATACATTCTGTATATAAATGTGTTTGCTTTGTTTTTATTTTTGCTTTTTCTTGAGGTGGGGCCTAGCTTTGTTGCCCAGGCTGGAGTGTAGTGGTGAGATCTCAGCTCACTGCAACTTCTGCCTCCTGGGTTCAAGTGATTTTCCTGCCTCAGTCTCCTGAGTAGTTGATATTACAAGAGCGCATCACCATGCCTGGCTAATTTTGTATTTTTAGTAGAGACAAGGTTTCATCATGTTGGCCAGGCTGGTCTCGAACTCCTGATCTTGGCCTCCCAAAGTGCTGGGATTACAGGCGTGAGTCACTGCTCCTGGCCCATAAGTGTGTTTTTCTTATATCCAGTAGTTTTAGTCACATATGTTAATTACAAATTTAACTCATAGTAACCCTAATTTCCAGAGAAAAAACAAGGAATTATGTAATTTTGAACTGTTTTTAACTAGCATTTGTCAATGAGAACTATTTCATAATCTTTTTAGGAAAAACATTTTCTTATTAATAGATGTCAATATATTTAGCTTTTTTATACCATATAAAAAGATATTGTCAAAGTATGGAAACTTAAACATATGTTAAACAATTAAAGTTTCAGTATTTTAACATACTTAGGAATGACTCAGACATTTTATAATTATATATCACTTAATTTAACATAACATGATCTTAACTTTTTAAATTATTGAAAAGGAATTTTGAAACTATTATACAGGTCCTCTCTCTAACGTCTTCTCCAGTTGCCTGGTGTCTCAAGTGTCTACGGGGCACCCTAGGATGGCTATAAACAGCAAAGCCCATCTGGGTCCTAATTTATACACCAAGTTTAGAGCTCAGGACAGAGAACAGCATCGTGTTGAGGATGTCTGTAGGATCAGGCTCCTTCTAGCATGACCAGGAGGCAAAGATGGGCCAGGGAGAAATGGGTCATATTAGGCTTGATTCTGGCTTTTAGCCAGTGAAATGCTGAGCATTTTTCCCCAGGCCTTACCATGTTTACCCATCCAGATTCCAGAATCTGTAGGCTCAAATCCTATGTTATAAGCTCACAGATAAATTAAGCAAATATTTTAAAAATTATATAAATGTTACAGTTGTATCACCTTAAAACATCTAGAAGAGACATGTAAACTTGCTTAACCAATAGACACAGGCAAAAATGTCTAAATTTAATTATGAAGTTGTTTCTATCTATTTTACCAACAACTTAAAAATGACCTTTATTTGCCAAGGATAACTAATGTCACATAAACATGAAAATCATTTGGCTAGTTATTTAATTTATTAGTAGTCTTTTAATTATAAGCCAATTTGGGGCCCTAGACAATATAAAAGCAAACATACATGCACATGTATATACAAAAATAAAGACAGATATAAGTAAAGAGCATATGGTTTTAGTTTTAAAATTTTAGCCACAAGTCAGGTAAAACTTGCTAGTTTAAAAGGATAGGTGGATTCCAACTGTGCCCGTGTAAATGAAAAAAAAAAACCAAAAAACAAAAAACATTGCTGAAAACTTTACTGAGTTTTAGAGAAACAGGGTAACAAATTTACATCTCCAAGAAGAGAAAGAGAGACAGAGAATTTAAGATTTTTTCAGGAAGGCATTTGAGTGTCTCAGAGGAGGATTAAAAATAGATGTCAAGGTAACACAAAATCATAGAAATTTACCATAGAATGTTATAAGGAGACCAATTTAACATGCATAGGTAGCTTTTAATTCAGTGTCTGTTTTGCAGGCTGACCACTGAACTCAAGGTAGCTCTTCATTAAAGAACAGATCCAACAAACCATTTGCAGTTTTTAGGGTCTAGTAGTTTAAATATGTGAAAAGCAGGCACAGTTGGAAGGCAGACTATTTAGATTTTTAAAAATCAAAGATTTTATTTTTACACAAAATCCCTTGTCCCCAAAAACAGGGAAAAGCCATGGGCCTGGGCTGCACAATACATTCGCAGTACACTTTACTACAAGGTCATTTCCCTAAAGGTTTAAATCATACATTTCTCATCTAAATGTACAAATAAATGAGTAGCCGTCTGTACTAATAACTATTTACTATAAACAATGGCCCTCAGACACCTCCAAAAGTGCAGTTCTCACCAGTGACTCACCAGCCCTCATACACACCAAGGTCAACTTCTATTTCTTAGTACAAAGTAATCTCTAATAACCTCAAAAGCCAAAAAGATAAAGTAAAGCAATACAAAGGAGAGTTTAGTTTTAGACTTGAGAGAAATGTGTCCAGGACTCTTTAGACTCCACTGACAGACCTCAAAAAGGAGTCGCTGGTGCATTTTCTGTGTTTCATAAGGAGTCTGCATTATTAGATGTCCATCCTAGTGTCTTTAATATAGTACAGAGCAGAAGTAAATGAGAGAACCAACATTTCCCTTTTTTTTTTTTTTTTTTTTTTTGGACAGGGTGTCTCCCAAGCTAGAGTACAGTGGTGAAATAATAGCTCACTGAAGCTTTGAACTCTCGGGCTCAGGTTATCCTACCGTCTCAGCCTCCTGAGTGACTGGGACTATAGGTATGATGCACCACCATGCCTGGCAAACTTCTTATATGTGTTTTTGTAGAGAGGAGGATTTGCCAGGTTGCCCCAGCTGGTTTTGAACTCCTCGGCTCAAGCAATTCTCCTGCCTCAGCCTTCCAAAGTATTGTGATTACAGGCATGAGCCACTTCCCTGGCAAGAGAACAATTAGAGAAATTAGAGAACAATTCTTCTTTTTTTTTTTTTTTTTTTTTTTTTTTTTGAGACAGAGTCTCACTCCATTGCCCAGGCTGGAGTGCAATGGTGCAATCTCGGCTCACTGTAACCTCTGCCTCCCAGGTTCAAGCAATTCTCCTGCCTCAGCCTCTGTGTAGCTGGGATTACAGGCATGTATCACCATGCCTGGCTAATTTTTTGTATTTTTGGTAGAGACAGGGTTTCATCATGTTGGCCAGGCTGGTCTCGAGCTCCTGACCTCAAGTGATCTGCCCACCTTAGCCTCCCAAAGTGCTGGGATTACAGGTGAGAGCCACTGCACCTGGCCCTGAGAACAATTCTTGAGAAAGAAAGTGAACAGAGGGCTCAAGCACATAATTTAAAAAGGATTTCAATCCACTGGAAAAAAAAAATCCAAAAACAGGATCCAAAAAAACCAGACCTTTAAATATATATATACATTCTCTCTATATATATATCTTATATTTTTATATATCAAGATATATCTATATATCTAAATAGATATATAGATGTATAGATATAGCTTGAATACTAGCTTGTACATATTGAAGATATATATATATATCTTCATATATATGTATCTTCATATATATACATATATACACATATACATATATGTATATATATACATACACATATACATATATGTATATATATACATACACACACACACACACACAATGTATCTTGTATCTTGAATATCAGCTTTTAATTAAGCCGACTTTTGGTCATAGAGTTCTTTAAAAAAAAAATCCTTTCAAATCTCTTATTGTCGTACTTTAGTTGGGACAAACACTGACATTTCTGGGTTTTTGGTGTATGCTTTTCCAAAAGCAGTGTCTCACAATGCCAAGCATCACACAAATATCAAACTAGAAGGAACAAGTTCCCTGACCAGAAATTGAACCCAGGCCATGGCTATGATATTGCCAAATCCTAGACACTAGATTACAGGGTGAAGTGTCTTTTTTCCCCCTCATTTTTATTTATTTTTTATTCTTTGTAAATTTTGCAGAGGATCCAAACCTGGCAGCTTGAACATTTAAAGGATTTTAACTTATTTCAGATCTGATCTCGGCTAGAATGCTGCTTAGCTAATTTCCTGGATGTTAGCATTTCAACATCTGTGTAAGTCATTAGTCCTGATTTAGAAAAAAAATTTTGCTCTGCATTTTTATAATCTCAATAGTTTTATTTTCATTTATTTACCCCTTTTAGACTATTAATTGTTTAATTACCTGTCTTACTGCCCTTAAGCTATTGTCAGCTAGACAATGAAGGTGTATTTTGGAGACCCATTTTGTTCATTGGGTGGTCTTTCTAATTGAGCAAAGAATGGTGTGACAATCAGGTAGTCCCCAGAACCATAAGAAATTTGTAGCAACTCTGAAACTACCACAATAGTGTCAGAGAGGGAAACAAAGACCTGGGTAATGACATCCAGGTTGTGGTGAGAGATATCTTTTGTTTACTTCCTAAATGGAAGCAATTTTCTCAGGATTTGTAAAGTGCATGCCCCTTCACTTTCTGCCATGATTGTTAAGTTTCCTGAAGCCTTCCAAGCCATGCTTCCTGGACAGCCTATGGAACTGTGTTCCTATTACATTCTTTTCTTTATAAATTACCCAGCCTCAGGTAGTTCTTTATAGCAATGCAAGAATGGACTAATACAGCTGGTGTGGATAAATCTAACACATTTTGAAGTAGAAATCAGACACTGTTGAAAGATAAAAATGTTTTATTCATTATATCTACGCTATAGCATTTTATCCTTTGGCTAGTAATTACATTTTATATTTTAATATGTAAAATACTGTTCTGACCACCAATATATGGGCTATTGTTTCTGTTATTGTAATTATTTAATTAAAATGGGCTTGCTAATTTTATAAACATATCTGCCTTTTATCAACAATCCATTTGAATTTATTGTATTAGGAACATTTTTTAAAAATCTTGGTGACATAGAGCTAGAGCTCTGGCGAATGTATCAGAAATTAAAAAGTACATCTGGTGCACATTCTCAAAAAGGGCATTTGGGGCTAATTATTTTTTAAAAAGAGTGCCAATTTTATCACACACACATACAAAAGAAAAGCTATTATGTTTATATTTTCCTTTACTCATTACCTTTATTTGGTTTGTTTATAGAGGGAGACAATTGATTTCAGTGGATGTGTAAGACTAACCTAAACATACAATCCTTCCTTTATTTATTCCTTAAATAACTGCTTTTGGATGAACTATGATATTCCAAAACCCTCACTATGAAAATATTAGGATGAAAATTCAAGTGGCTCAAAGATTCAAAGGTCTAGAGCACCTCACACCTTAGTTACTTCCCTGAAATTTGACTTAAAATTTTAGATTTGTATTATTTCTATAGTCTGGGGAAAAGATTCCATGTTGTTTCCCATAATACTCCCTCCTGATTAAAAACTTCGTGCAGTCCTATCCTCATGGGTATGGGCAGGACCTGTGATTTGCTTTTAATTAATACATTTACTGCTGAGGGGATATCAGTCCCATGATTATGTTATATTAGATAAAAGTGTGTCTTGCTATCAGGTGCTGACTAGAGATTCTCTTTGTAGGTTTGATGATGTCAAAGGCCATGATGGGAAATCAACATGGCAAGAAACTGCAGGTAGTCTCTAGAAATGGAAGACAGCCTGTAGGAGTTGAGGGTTATCTCTAGGCTACAGTGACAAAGAAGTGGGGCCTCAGTCTTCCAGCATCAATAAAACAAATTTTGCCAACAACCTGAGTGAGAAGGGAGCTGACCCTTACCCATTCAAATCTTCAGATGAGATCCCTGCCCTGGCCAACATCTTGATCAGAGCTTTGCTAAGCCATGACCAGCCAACTGGACTACAGAAACTATGAAATAATAACTGCTTTTGGTATAATCCACTAAGTTTGTGGTAAATTGTTAAAGAGGAAGAGATAACTGATACATGTAATTTATTGGAATTTTTTATGCATGCATCATTGAACTAAATGATGTTAACAGTTTTTTAAAGGTCTCTGTAAAATGTTTAATCATAAGATTTTGAGAATAGAACCACCTCTCTTTTATAGGGTAGTATAGTCGTTCTTTCTGACATACTTTTTGAGCTATTTGTTGACTTTACAAAGAATATTGAAAATGCTAATAGTAAGTATTTTTGCTTGAATTCTAAACAGCTGGCTGCATTAACAATTGGAATGAAATTGAAATTGATTTAAGTTAGATTTGAGAGATTCTTAAAATCTCAAAAGCCTCTAAAATTATATTGATTAATAATTAATTTTTTTTAGTTTTATAATTAAGGTTGACATTTAGTAAGATTTTTCAGAAGTGCTACCCTTGAGTATATATAAATTTAAATATATGTAACTATTTAATTAACCTTATGCACTTCCTAGTGAGCTTTGCCTTCCTCTTACTTCAATAATGTCCAAAATAAGATATTTGTATTCCCAAATTATAATAAATGTCTTATCTTTATTTGATAATGTTTCATATCTCATTTGGATCATCTCATAATTAAAGCCAAAATATGTTTTAAGATTCTAATGTTTTTCTACTTTCCTTAATATGATCTTCAATTTAGCAATATTGTATGAATGGATACTAGTATGTATGTAATATATACAGCCACATTTCTTAGTTGACTAATCATTGCCCATTAAACTTGTAAAAATTACTGGAAACATAAATATTTGATAATTATATAATTAAGTATATAAATACATAATAAGTTATATTTCTATAACAGTTTAGACTTTATAAAACACTTTTAAGTCATTCAAATTCTGAGTCACATGAGGCCTCTGTGAGATAAATATATTTATAACAATCTTCACTCCATCTATGTGGGGACAGCAGTTAGAGTAGAAAGAGGGAATGAACAAATAGAGTAAGCATATATTAGAGACTTGGCACAATGCTGTACAACTGAAGAAACTGAAAAATTGAAAGTTGTCCAAGTCATGAATAATTAATAGTTGATTAATTCTGAGTTTTAATTCTCTGTTTTTTCCATCCCTTCTTTGTATAGTTCTGACTGCCTTGCCTGAAGGTATTTCCCCATCTATGATTTACTGGGCTATAGAACCTCTCATCGCTAAAATTAGCTAAAGCATATAAACCACTACAGCTGATCTTTGCACAATGTGGGAGTTAGAAGTTCTGATCTCCCATATGGTAAAAAAAAAAAAATATGTATAACTTTTGACTCCTCCCAAATCTTAACTGCTAATAACCTGCTCTACCAGAAGCCTTACCCATAATATAAACAGTTAATTAACACATATTTTGTATGGTTATATGTATTAGATACTGTATTCTTACAATAAAGTAAAAACATGTTATTAAGAAAATCATAAGGAAGAGAAGATATATTTACTATTCATTAGGTGGAAGTGGATCATCATAAAGGTCTTCCTTCTCCTCAGCCTCTTTAATCCTCCTCCTCAGGGGAAGAATTGGTCTTGTTGTGTCTAGGCAAGGCAGACATAGAAGGGATAGGCAGGAGAGGCAGGAGAAGCAGGATCACTCAATTTATCTTTTATTTAAAAAAATTTGAGTATAAGCGGATTTGTGCAATTCAACTCTGTATTGTTGAAGGGTCAATTACATATACGTATTGCCAGATGCTGAAAAAGTAGACAGCCATGGCATACTCGTTCTTCTAGAAATGTATAATTTATCTGGACAGACAGAAGTACACCTAAATATATTAGTGAGCCTATCAGATTTTCTCTAAGTGTACAATGACATGTGTAGCCTTCTGCCGTGCCATTGTACAAAATGTTTCTTTCATACTGTACAAAATATTTTTCATCCTTATGAACAGTATTGAACTGCACTATCATTGTGAAATAAATCTTTTAAATATCATTGTAGAATATATTTCTCAAAAACATCGAACCAAATTGTCATTTAAAAAATAATAGGTATTCTCTCACCAGCAAATTAAACTAAATTAATTTAGCTTCATATTCATAGATGTGATTACAGGAGTGTGGATGAGGAAAGAAGTGAATTCTAGAATGTATAATCAGGAATAATATGTAACTTGGAATCAAGAGTACAAAAGATGAACCGCTAGCCCTTAGAAGAAATACAGAGAAATCTGAGTTTATTTGGGGACTAAAAGTGTAAAATTAAATTCAGTTTAAAAATGTACTGAATGCCTATCGTGTGCCACCTCCACACTTGTGTTAGTAATTATGAAGGTAAGTCACGACTTTTGATATTGAGGTGTTGACAGCATAGAGGGGAAAAAATCACAAATAAAATTTAAAATAAGTTTATTATTTAAATAATATATGACTGTTATGCAAAAGGCTAACAGGACATCCTAGCAGTCCGGAAAAGGTCTTAAGTAGTACTTATGGACTCAAGCTTGAAGGATACATAAAATTTATTCAGGCAAATAAGGTGAGAAGGAAGTGTTGGTTAGAGTGTAAATAACAGAAAGGCACAGGAAAGGGAAATCACTGTGAGGAACTCTTAAATGTTCTGTTATTAGAGTACATATTTCCAGAGGGGAGAAAAATAATATGATACTGAAGGACTGGAGGGATTTACCATGGGAAGCATATATTGAATTGTGTAATTCTATAAAAATATATAGAATAATTGATAATACTTCAATAAAAGATTGACCTAGGCAACTTTGTATAATTATCATTGCAATTGTTGAAAGCATTTTTAACACAGGCAAAATGAGATAATGAGAAAATATTAGCTACCATTTACAAACATTACTTAACTTACCACAAAATCTCTCCTTTTTCTGTTATTAACTTAATTTACATATAAGAGACTGTATATAATTAACTTGCCCAAGGTTATTAGCACAAACAAAACTCATTTCTAGGTTTCTTCTGCTTTCACAAATAGCGTTTGCTTTAAACTCTCTGCCAAAGTTTCTCCATGAAGCTAGGAATTAAGTGGGAAATTATGGTAATAATTGAGAGAAATAGTAACAACTTGAATATAGGCATAGCTACTGTGGATGGAAATAGAATAACAAAACTGAGAAATGTTAAGGTCTTAAAATCCTAGTAGAAAGGTCAAGATTCTGGAATGAGTCTGGTTACTGGCCTAAATAGTAGAGATGCTAAGTAATGACATTAATGGAAACGAGGAAAACAGGAAGAGGAAGTGTTGAGTCACATTTAAGTCATTTTAAAGCTTATCAGATATCCAGGGAGACATATGAAGTAGACTGTAGAACTTGATGGGCATGCGGCTTTAAGAACAACAACAGAAACCTTTTGATGTATCTTTATCTTGTAATTGAATGTTTTCTCAACTCCCTGGACTATATTGAAACCTGACTCTATGAAGTCCAATAGTGACATCATAATCTTTCCTCCTCTTTCTCACCTCAAGAACACTTCTCTGCTATTTTCTTGAAGGGTCTAGAGTACTGTTTTGCCACTGCTCTCCACTCATAAAAGACTTTGACATATGGTTCATAACCTTCCCCAGCACCCAACCTTCCCAGGCCCCCGTCATTCTAAGTTATTTCACCTTTTATTAAAAATTAAATTATTTAAAAATTGAAAAAACTCAAAATTTATTCAAAAATTGACTATGAAGAACATACAATAGATCGGAAATTGTTCTTCTTGAAGCATGGAATATAATGGTCATGACTACAGAAGGTTAGAGTTTATCCAGAGGGTAATTGAAAGCAATTAGGGGCCTTTTAAGAAAAGTTATTGAACGTTTTATCAGATTTGCATTTAAGAAAGATCACTCTTCCTGAGGTGTAGAGAATGAATGGAAGGAACCTGCATTACAGAAAAATGACAGTTTTGAAGAAGTATGGATGTGCTACTAATCTGTGAGTGTGAAGAAATAACTCCATTGGCTGGAATTATTGAGGAATAGGGGCCTACGGACTATTGTTTTATTTTTATTTTGTGTTATTTACTGTATTAGTTCATTTTCATGGCTGCTATGAAGAAGTACCCGAGACTGGGTAATTTATAAAGAAAAAAAGGTTTAATTGACTCAGAGTTCCGCATTCCTGAGGCCTCAGGAAACTTACAATCACAGTGGAAGGCAAAAGAGAAGCAGGCACCTTCTTCACAGGGCAGCAGGATGGAGTGAGTGAGCAGGGGAAATGCCAGATGCCTATAAAACCATCAGATCTCAGTGAAACTCACTTATTGTCATGAGAACAGCGTAGGGGAAACAACCCCCATGATCCAATTACCTCCACCTGGTCCCATCCTTGACACATGGGGATTACAATTCAAGATGAAATTTTGGATGGGGATACAGCCAAACCATATCAGTTGTAGACAAAAAAACCTACCCATTTTCCCCGCTTAGGAAAATTCTCTACTTACTTCTTACAATACTAAAACAAAAAAACAAAAAAAACAAACAAAATAAGATTATCTTCTACTTAACAGAAACAAAAGAAAATATTAAATACGATGTAACTTATGAAGGTATATAGATACTACATGGTGTTTATGTTACAAATAACTTTTATTGTAAATACTTTTAGTGTAAATAACTGTCTAGACAAGTAAATTATTCTTGCTAGATAACCTGCACTAGCCAAACTCATGCCTGCAGAAGATTGACTCCCAATGAATTAAATAAAACAAAATGGTGTCATGGAGCATCTCCAAAGCCAGAGAGAGGATAATGGATAAGTACTCTTGGCCTGCAATGTTCACAAACACAGAGAAATTTCTTTTTTTTTTTCTACAATGCCAAATAGGTTAAAAAGAATTACAAAAAGTGTCACATAGTAGCTGCTGATTATAAATGGAAGAACAGCTATTACAATATGTGTGTATTTTACAAAAGCCTACTGTATATTAATCAGTGTCTTTAAACATCCACTTACCAGGTAAGTAATCACAGAAGAATGTTTCTGTGTATGTGCACACGTGCACACATGCACGCACACGTGTATTCTACTACGTGGTGCAGAGACATTGGGATTTTGAATCCTGTGATTTGGATTCAAGAATTAACCAAGTCTGGGAATTTACTAAACTAACTAGGTTCATTGGGGAGGGTAACTTTAAATACAAAAACAAAAATTGTATAATGACTCAAGCACAGTAGAACTTTGTCTATTGCTTGTGAAATTGTAATGAGTGGGTGAAAATGAATGGGGTAGTCTTCCTCCATTTGGTCATTTAGGTAGCCAGGTGGAAACCAGGTAGCAGCCAAAGCTCTACCAGTTTTAAAACATGGCTTCCTAGGTTTCCTTGGAAGTTCTCTCTGTTTAAACCAGAAGAGAAAAACATAGAAAATGGCATATGCAACACATGTTAACTGGGACTGGAGGTGACACACATCCTCTGTATACATATATTAAAATTTGCACTCTGTTGATCCAGTTTAGTCATTTGGACACAATTAGTTGTATGGGAAGCTGACAACAGTAGTTAGAAAGCCAACTAAACAAAGAAAATAAACAGATAAACAAAATGTGCATGTGAATGAGCTGTTATTAGTTTCTGCCTCCCTGCCAAGACTACTTTTTTTCATGTGTAAACTTCTCATATTAATTCCTCATAGGAATGTTATGAGAACAAAAGTCAACTAATATATCTAAGAATTTGGTACTTTATAGTTGCCAAATTGTAGTTGTTTTTACTTTTACTTTGTCATCAAATATACAAATAAAGGAGCATCATTTTTCGATGGCTGATAGCAATATATTCCCCACCACTACATCATGTGCATTGAAAATCCACGTTTACAGTCACTGTACGTTTATTCTAAAAAATGTTGAAAAAATCATGGAGTTTTAATTATGAACAATTCACTAATTGTTTTTCAAGGATATTTCTAACTCTCTTACAATGGCAGTGCTTTGGGAAAATTATGAAAGATTTAAGGCTCTGTTTAGTTCGTTTCTATGCTAGAACAACTTCCTTAGATCTTGCCCACGTAGGAGTGGGCAAAATGAATCAAGTCTTCCAAATTTCAGGAGAAGCAGGGTCTTTGTGTCAAATTTATCTCTATGAAGACTTTAAGTTTGAAGACTCATTGCCTTTGGTTCCAGAGAATTACATCATGAGGTTGGCTACTTGGCTATTTTATACTTGTAAAGTTTCTCCACATGAATCATGGAAAAGCAGCCATATCTGATATAGCTCAAGCCAATGAAACTTTGGCTTAATATTTCATGGGTTTGGTAAACTTGATGAACTTATAACCTCTAAATCACAATAACTAAGGTCATTAGTTAATGGTTATTCTAAAGCAGTGTTATCCAGTGCAATCATTTCAAAACAGCCATGAAATGATCATTAATAAGATTCATATTATAACAAAATATGGAAAAAAAATTTCTAAAGTTAAAAAATTAACAGCTAAAATCCAACTTCTCTACAAAATTCATAGAACCTCTGAAAAGAAGCATTCATTTATAAAAAAAGAATATCTTCAATCATTGGGTAATATATTTTAGGAAGAAAAGTACTAGGGCTATTGTGCTTCCCCCTATTTTATCATCAGATTTATGTTTTGTAAGTGAGTCATATTAAGGTTTGAAGAGAACATTAAATTTGGTAAGGCAATTTTGACAGGATAATCTAAGTTTTTATATAGTGAGATATAATCAATGCACATTTGAAATTGCTTCTGCTCATAATTTGTTCAGACAGTTGTACAACTGAACACTTTCAGGTATCTAATATCCAAATTTAAATTAGAGACCATTGAGCAAATGGACTTATGCCAGAAGTTGATAAAAATTGAGTGAATAAATCATATTTTATAAAATAATTATTTAGGTCTTAGGTTGAACAAATATATATTTTTACAATATCCTTGGAAATGACACTTCATTTCAAACTGTTGAATGCACTCCCCTACCTCAATTTAAACCTGACATACAAATAGTAATCTCATATTAGACATTTTTAGTTAGGAAAAGAGAAACCAATCTAGATAGATCAAAAAAGTTTAAATACAAATATTCAGATACATGTAAAACTGTTGGGAGAGCTGAAGAGATGAAGACAAGGAAAAAATCACTGCTAGCATCAGAAATAGCATTAAAAAGTCCAAGAGCAAGCTGGTGATGGTTACGATTCTCAGCATACTGTGGGAGAGTTTCAGGCAATCACTCGGAAGCCCCTGAAAAATTTCTGAATCTTGATTCTGCTGAATCAAAACACCACCAGAATTGCAACATGTGGCTATTGTTTCTCTTGCATTTTTCAAATATTCCATTGGCAAAATATAACCTAGCAACTCTTGCTAGGATTAAATATGCAACTATACTTGTATTAATTTTTTTAAAAAATATTTATTATATTTGTGAATTCCTGGATGAATGTTAAGCTATATGCTCTACTTTGATATTTCCATTTCCAAAAATAATTGAATTTCTATATATCATTTATTTAATAAACAATGCCTTCACAGATATTTGTGATGCTGTCAGTTTGATACTTTAAGTAGTTTTTTAAAATTGTCCATTTGGGTATCTTTGTGAGCTGTTTATTCAGATCCATTGTTAAATCTGCAGTCTGTTGATACAAACATAATACATCATTAAAATTGTCGGAGAGGCCAGGCGCAGTGGCTCCCACTTGTAATCCCAGAACTTTGGGAGGCAGAGGTGGGTGGATCACCTGATGTCAGGAGTTCGAGACCAGCCTGGCTAACATGGGGAAACCCTGTCTCTACTAAAAATACAAAAAAAAAGTAGCTGGGTGTGGTGGCAGGCCCCTGTGATTCCAGGTACTCAGGAGGCCAAGGCAGGAGAATCGGTTGAACCTGGGAGGTGGAGAATGCAATGAGCCGAGATCAAGACACTGTACTCCAGCCTGGGCAACAAGAGCAAAATTCTGTCTCTAAAAAAAAAAGAAAAATTGTTGTAGCCCCATGATACTTTAATACATCTCAGGGAAAATCTCCTTAAAATATTTTTATTTCTATTTCTCCTGTTTTCTTTTTCATGAAGATACAGTTTTTTTAAGCTTTTGTTTGAACTTATATATTTTTTCAAGTTCTCCAATACAATGTATTTTTACTGGGATTATAATTTTGGACAATAGCTCTATTTATTGTATGTATTTTAATTAATCATTATCTTTCTTGTGATCAACCTTATATTTCCTTTTAAGTAAGGCAACTTGAGCTACTTAGTCATATATCTAACAAATTTTATATATTTAAAATATATGGATCAGTGAGTTTTGGAAAATATACAGTCATGTAACACCACCACAATCAAAACATGGAACATTTGAATCACACACACACACAAATGTTCTACTGTTCTTTGCAGTACATCCATCAACCCTCTGATTTTTGTCCTCGCAGTATTGCCTATTCTAGAATATAGCAAATGGAATCATATAGCACCTTACCTTTTGTGTTTTGCTTGCTATACTTACCATTACACATTTACTCTCAACATTACAATTTATCACTGAGTATTACACTGTAGAGAAACACCACTCTTTGTTCATCCATTGGCAAGCTGACGCATTTTTTTTTCTCATGTGTCATGTATTAAGTTTATTCTTAGGTATTTTATGTTATGTATTACACTATTGCTACATAATCTCCCTGATGAGAGGAATTCTATTTTGTGCATCCTATAGAACATGTTCTGACACATAGCAATCTTTCAAAATGTTGAATAAATCAATGAATGAGTGGTCATTGATAATAATATATTTTTTCTTGTAACCTGCATTTGTTTTGACTGCCTAAAATTAGTGAACTATTTAACAAATGTTTATTAATTTTAATAGCTTTTCAGTTAATTCTCTTCCTTTTGCTAGAGAGAACATTCTATATCTTCTTTTTCAATGGTCACATATCTGATGTCTTATTGTATTTTTCAGAACGTAATAATTACTATAATATAAAAGCAAGAAAATGTGTAAAGAGCATACTTTAAATTACAGAGATAAATGATTGATTAAAAAATACTAAAAAACTCAAAATTTTTCATTTTACTTCTATCAGTAATAGGGCAAAATAAAATATATCACAATTCAATAGATAATGTCTCTAACCTTTTACTATTCTTTCTCTAATATTTTATGATTCATAGTTAAATATACATTTCATTTTAAATAATCAAAAATCTATCAGCAGATAAATTGATGATACACTATAATAATTTTTTCCATTTTTAAATGCAATACCAATTAATTACTGAGAGGTGTTTTTTAACTTCACATGTTGAGAAGATTCCCAAGAATACTGTAGTCATGCTACTTTAAAAAATAAACAAAAAAAAAGACAGAGAAAAACATATATACAATTCTAATCACCATGCCCATGTTTTCATGTTTTAAATAATTACATTTACTCTTCTGTAACATGGTGTTGTCTATTAAATAAATTATTGAACACAGGGGTTGCACAACTTTGGTTTTGATGAAAAGAGCAGAAAAATTACAGTAATAGTTGTATATCCTTATACAATAAATCTTTCACTTCATTTGTTTCAAATTTTCATATACAATTTAATTTAGAATTTAAAGACTGACTTTCATAATTTTATTAAAATAATATAAATGTGTCATAATAAGTTAATACTATAAAATGCAATGTTCTCATTTATAATCTATTAGTTTCAATAGAGTTAGTTTAATTCTCCTTGAATTCTTGATAGCTGTGTGTTTGCTCTATATATTCTTATGAAAGAATGTGATGTAAAAAGTGATATTAAAAATGTCCTTTCAGATTGGATGTGACGGCAATCTGACTGCAACATCTGTAACCCCATTGATTGCCAGGGTTGATTCGGCTGATCTGGCTGGCTAGACGCATGTCCCCTTCCTCCCTCACTGCTCCATGTGTGTCCTTTGTGAAGCTGCACACTCGGTTGAAGAGGACCACCATCCCCGATAGAGGAGGACCAGTCAAGGGTATAGGAGTAGCTGCGCTCCCCTGCTGGAACCTCCAAACAAGCTCTCAACATTGCAATTTATTAAATAATTTATTCATTCATTTTGTATTATTTTTAAACCATTTATATTGAAATAATTATAGGGAGAATCAGGTTTGCTAATTACCAGTCTCAAAGGAGGACTTCCAATGCATAGAGGATAACAAATGTCATCCACCAGGAATAGCAGTCCTAACACTTCTGCCCATTGCATCTTGGGCTCCGGTTTCAACAATTGCCTGAATCCGATGTGACAGAACAGACTTAAATGCAAGTTATATGAATTTAGGCTTATTTCTTACAGATAGGCAGAAAGGGACAAAAAAAATCCTAGACTCCATTGTGAGTCAGTCCCCTCAGGCTGGAAAAAGCTGTTCAGAGTGGATGGAGTCTTGACTGAGTATGACCCCCTTCTCGTGAAAGGCAGCCTGCCCCAGGTTATATACTTCAGGGGCAATGTGACTCGCTGGACAAAGCTTTGAAGCGCATCTTGCTTTCAGGGGAAAAAGAAGTAAAGCCCAGGCTGTCCCAGGTAGTTCCTCTGTGATTCATGATGTTACATTTCCTAAGTGAGACTGGAACAAGGCCTTGACTATTTCATGCAGTTCCTCCCTATCTCAAGGTATTGCATTCCTCACACATTCTATGGTAATTCTGAGAGCTACGAGCAGGTAGATAGGGGAAAACAGGGTCATTCCAAGACACTTGGGGAACTCTCCCATATATAGGTTCATAGGAAAGTGAAAAAGACTCCAGAGCAGTCTCGTATCCTCCTCTCCCAATTTCCCCCAATGATAATTCCACACATAACATACAGTATAGCATCAAAACCAGGCAGTTGACAATCATCAATTGGAATAATCTATAATCTCATTTATGTATGTGTGCATGCATGTAGTTCTATTAATATTTACCACACTTAAAGATTAATATAATCACAACCACAATCAAGATACAAAACTGTGTTATCACTACCAAGAAATTTCCTAGTACTAGCCTTTTAAAATTGTACCTACCCAGCCCCCCACCTCCATAATTCCCTGCAATCATTAATCTATTCTTGATCTCTACAGTTTGGTCATTTTGAGAATGTTATGTAAAAGGAATCATTTGGTACGCAAACTTTTAAGGATTTTGTTTTTTTCTCATTCAGCCTAATACCCTAGGGATTCATCAAACCAGGTTCTTGAGTATACTAATAGTTCATTTTTTTTTTTTTTAATAAGGGACCTGGGATCCCAATCAGAAAGGAAGCTTGGACCATGATGTAACTCAAATTCTGTGTATCACATGAATAAAATGCTATTTTATTTTTAAAGTTTGCTAGCCATCTTAGAAATTATGAAGCATATACCTTTTATTTAAAATATACAAATCTTCAGTATTTCAGTAACCAAAAATTTAGTTCATATTCAGACCTGTACACATCTCATAGTTTATATCGATTTTCTTTTAAAGTGCTTACTTTGTTGGGAAACCAAATCAGTTCTCATAAAAACAGCAGCTGCTTTTTAAAAGCCACGCTTCATGATGTCCAAAGTAATTCCCCTGGGACCATCTAAATGCATATGGCCAGGAGGAAGATCAGCCTGAATTTAATATTTATATTGGATGCCAGTTCACATTACCATTGACTCTTGTGAAAACTGATGCAGAAATTTTAATTCTAAAAATTCCTCACCTTTTTGAAAGCTGGCATGAGTTTTATTCTTAAAAAAAAAAACATTACTTTGAAAATAAGCTATCATTAATTAAAAACAAACTCTATACATTAAATCCAACTTCTAAAATGTCATTGCAGTTCATTGGATGTCTTTAGGGCTAGATATTTCCACCACAAGATAAATTTGATTGTCATAAGGCTTCCTGCTTTGAAGGAGTCACTTCTTCACCGAGAAAACATCTGGGCTTGCTGCTCAAAATATGAAAGGAGCCCAGTTTTACTCGGTATGGTAAGTAGCCTAAAAGATGGCCCCAGATGATCTTGTCCCAGTGTTATCACCTTTTTTTTTATTGTAACTAGGTTGTTGAACCTTGCTATAGTTTGAATTTTTTGTTCTTTCCTAAACTCATGCTGACATTCAATCACCATTGTAAGTTACAGTACTAAGAGTTGGGACCTCTAAGAAATGAATAGACCATAATGCTCTACACTTCTGAATGGATTAATGCTGTCATTGTAAAAGTGGGTTCATTATAAAAGGACAGGTTGGCCCCCCTTGTCTCTCTCTCTTTTTAACCTTCTCGCATGTACCCTCCAAAGATACCAGCTCCTTGATCTTGGATTTCCTAGCCTCCAGAATTGTGAGGACATAAATTTCTGTTCATTAGAAATTGCCCCGTCTGTAATATTTTGTGATAATAGCACCATATGGACTAAGACAGACCATGTGACTAACAGCATAAGCAAGAAGTCATGATACGTCATGTCAGAGCTTAGGTTATAAAGACTGAAGCTTCTGTTTGGGACTTTCTTTTTCTGTTCTCTCGCTCGCAAGTGCGCACTCTCACTCTCTCTCTCGCTCTTTCTTTTCTGTCATCAGTCACCCTGTGGGAAACCAGCATACATACCATGAGGATATTCAGAGATCCTATATAAAGGCTCACGTGGCAAAAACTGAGGTCTGAAGCCAAAAGCCAGTGAGAAGCTAAATCCTGCCAACAACCATTTGAATGCTTGGAAGCGGCTATTCAAGGTCTAACTGACCATTTGAATGCAACATCATGGGAGTCCCTGAGCTAGAACAATGCAGCTAGCTGATCCCATATTCTTGACCCACAGGAACTGTGAGATAATAGATATTTATATCTTTAAGTCTCTAATTTCAGCAATAATTTATTATGCAGCAATAACTGGTACATAATTCATATGTAGTGAATGCAGATTTTTTTGTAATAGAAGTGGAACGCCCATATAGCCGCACCATAGCAGTGACTTTAGAAATGGCTGTTCGCAGGAGCTAAACAAAACTGTAAGGATTCTAAGGAAATATGCGATAAAAGGTTGAGCCTTGAACACATCATTCATAGAATGTGGGACTTTGGAGAGGTACTGGTGAGTCTTTAATAGAAGGCAAAAATTCTTATAGGGAACTATTAAAAAAAAGAGATCCATGTTAATAAGTGGCAGAACATTCAACAACTGTGTTGTCTGTAGTAATGTGAAAGGTAGAAAATGTACCTAAAAGACTAGATGATTTAGCTAAGGAGATTTCCAACAATAATGTTGAAAGTCTGTCTTTTTTCCTTCTTGCCACTTTTAGTAAAATATAACAAGACAGTTATAAGTTAAAAGCATAGCTGCTAAGCTAAAAGTAGCTAGGTCTCACTTGTATTAAAGATTTGCAGTCTCTCCAAATGGCAAACAACGTTAAAATTAAGAAACGGTTTCCAATCAGAAATTACATTCAGGGTACTTACTCTAAGCATGATCTGAAGGTGGAGCTGAGGGTATGACTCTAAAACCCTCTAAAACCTCAGAAATATCAAAGATGGTATCTCTAAGCACTATTTAGTCAGACAAAATGCTATCTAAAGAAGTTTCAGGTATACCTAAAAGATTGTTTTCAACAATTGAAATTGAAGTTGTTGTAATGTTATTTTGAATAGTT
This sequence comes from Pongo abelii, assembly GCF_028885655.2. Classification (NCBI taxonomy): domain Eukaryota; kingdom Metazoa; phylum Chordata; class Mammalia; order Primates; family Hominidae; genus Pongo; species Pongo abelii. Next base: position 30,493,263 of record NC_071989.2, read on the forward strand.
AGTAAGAAAGAACCATGAAAAACTTTTGAGTGGTCTTAATTTGTCTTGATACTCTAAAATACCATCTTTTTAAAAATTTCCAACAAAAACCAAGATTTATCCCTGCACGTATAGCTGTGAACCCCAAATCTAGAATCCAGTCAGTTCTTACTACATCTTCAAGTAACACGACGGATACTTACTGGGTTTAATAGCCACTAACTTGTCCCCCTTCTTCTTTCCTCTTCCATCATTCCTACCTCAAATCTATTCACAGTAATTTTGTGATTTTGTTCTAAAAAATTACCTAGATAATATAATTCCTCTACCTAAAACCCTGCAATTACCCCCATTGCACTCATAATAAAAGCCAAATATCTAAAAATAGCCTAGATTCTCTGAATAATATGGTCCTGGTATCCTTTGATCTTATCATCAATTGTTATTTTTGACATAAAGGAGAACATACATCCAACTAGAAATTTAGTGGCGATATCAATTTGGTTAAAAAAAAATCCAGAGCAATTAAACAAAATAACCAGAGAAGTAAAATAATCAGGAAGAATATGTTGAAAAAGAAGATAGACAAAGGAGATCTAAAAATAGTCTATTGTGTACCTCTTACAGGGTGGTCCCACTTCTCCTAATCTCACAACCATTTACAAACATATATACTAAGGTTTCTATCTGGTTCTCAGTGTCTAATTCTATAATATACATGAACAAACATGGATAGTCACACACTTAATAAAGGTCTCCATTTGTAAAGACAGTTGCCAAAATAATAATAATAATAATAATAAAAAAATATGAAAGATACAAACAGAAGATAGTGGGAGAGAGAGAAGAAATTGAGTAATGAATTACCTTTAAATGTAGTAAAAATTTGAAATTTTATAAGAAAAGAAATACTAGCTGACTCAGAAGTCATCAAAGGAAAACTTAAGCACATTTAAATGTTAGAGTTTATTTGATCATTCAGCAATTCATTAATGGGACAGCACTAAACCGCAAGTGGCCAGCACTCAGCTGAGAGGGTTAAGAAGGATACTTTCAAAAAGTGATTGCAGAACCAAAACTAAGAAAACAAATTTGTTTGGTTAGAATGAAAAATTCCTACAAGGAAGTTGGTGATTTCTGACTGTTTAAATTTTTTACTTTCAATTTACCGCTTACATTGGGCATTGGTTTGTTTCTGTAGAACTTTAAAGTGGCAGAGCCACTTCTGTGTAATGACCCTCCAATAAGAATCTGTTTATTAACAAACATTAAAAATATTAACATAGTTATAATAATGTAAATAATTATAATGATTTAATCCGAAATAATGTGAAATTGTGGCATTGTTGTGAGAAAGTTGGGGTTTGAGAGCAAAATTTTTAATTACCATAAAATAAATCAACAGATGGGGTTTTGCCATGTTGGCCAGGCTGGTCTCAAACTACTGGCCTCAGGTGATCTGCCTGCCTTGGCCTCCCAACCTGCTGGATTACAGGAGTGAGCCACCGCACCAGGCCTGTTTTCCTTTTTTTTTTTTTTTTTTTGAGACGGAGTTTCGTTCTTATTGCCCAGGCCAGAGTACAGTGGCACCATCTCGTCTCATCGCAACCTTTGCCTCCAAACACCAAACAACAGTAGTATATAATTAAATAAATATAACTAAATAGATAAATAATAGAATGTAAGTAAAAATTGAAAATAATTTTCTCTGGAAAGAACTCAAAAATCAAAGTTGGTAGGATAAAAGAGAATTTTCAAGTTATATGCTTTTTAGTATTTTTGTTTTTTTACAGTTTAGCTGCTTGTATTTTTTAATCTGGTAAAAAAATGAAATTTATTTTGGAAAAATGACATATCTTTTGAAGACTAAGCAGAAACAATTTCTAATATACTAAATGTTATACACTTATATGCCAAAAAATGATTGCTACCATGTTAACAGCAAGTCTCAAAAATTTCCATTTTATTGGAATACTTATTGGATATATTACATACTCTATATTTTCTGCCCTTTTCTTGAATGTTCAATGGATATGTAATTGTAAAATTTTTTTTGAATAGTTTATGAGCCAATTTTCATTTATTATCTCATCATAATGGAATAAGCTTAAAAATATGAAGCTACTCTAATCACATTATCTAAACAGTATAACATATTACAGCAGTTCCTCTATATTAGCTACAGTTTTTAGCATCAAACTAAATATAAATGACTCCATGAGTGAATGGAACCAATAAGGACACAAGAAGAAGACTGGCTCAGTGTTACAGACATATCCCTGTTGGGATTTCTTAAAAACAATTAATACTTTTAGATGTTTTATTTGAAATTGATGACAAATTGTGCATTTTTAGTGATGTTTTAAGAATTTTTGGGAAAGGAAAATAGAAAACGATCCCAAATAATCTATACTTTTTTTTGTTTTTTTAAAGATTTTTAATAGAAAAAAGTGAACTATAAAATCTATTTTTACATCTTTTATTGACTCACTAAAAAAAAGTACTGTGATTTAAAATATCTCTAAAGCACGACAAAGAGAGATTAAGCCACATATATTTTGGATTCTTCATATTAATGACTCTTAAATGTAGGCATATTCATGTTATTCATTTTAAAATGAGAATACATGTAATTTCCTTAAAGGATAGACTGTAGGCTTGATAAGTACCTGAAAAAGAGAGATATTCATGTAATAGCAACAATCTATTACCAAGTGCACAGGAATTTGCTGAGATTGTGACCAGTTACTTGTTCCTGCTGGGGAGATAAGTACATACCTAGGGTTTCCAAAAGTGCTACAAGAGTCCAAAAGCTATAAGGAAAAGCTAAGCCAGCTTAGCAAACTGCGTGATGAAAGCAACTTCCTAGGCAGATGGCATTATTGGAAGGTGGCTAACTCTGTGGGGACTAAACTGAAAGCTTGGACGTTTGATATGGAGTCTTCTACTGAGAACTGTGTTGCATTTCTTGCTTTGTATATTCCTCTTTGTGCTGAGCTGTATTCTTTGTCTTCTTTGCTGTTATCGTTATATAAATCACAATCACACTTGGTACGCCATGTACATTTGTGACTAAAGTAGAATCAATGCAATCTTCTCAGGACCTAAGAATCACGGTGAGTGGCCATAAATGTTAGAAATGGAAGATTTCCAGAATGGCAGACATATCACACTTGTTCCAGAATGTAATCTGTCTTATTCTGCTCGGGCTGCCGCAAGAAACTCCACAGAATATGTGCCATTCACAATAGAAATTTTTTCCTACAGTTCTGGAGACTGGAAGGCCCAAGATCCAGGTGCCAGCCAGTTTTGTTCCTAGTGAGCAGCTCTCTTCCTGGCTTGTAGACAGTTGCCTTCTCCTGTATCGTCACGTGGCCTTTCCTTCGTGTGCGCGCACAAACAGAGAGGGATCTCCCTCTCTACCTCGTCTTATTTGGCCTCTCAATTTATTACATTAGAACGTCTACCTTTATGAGCTCATTTAACTTTACCTCTTAAAAGCCCTATCTCTAAATATAGTCACATCAGAAATTAAACCTTCATCATAATAATTTTGGATGACACAATAGCTCATGGCACAAACCTCTGAGTTTGGTAATGAAAAAAAAAAAAGGCACACTCTCAAGTGGCAGTCATATATTTCCATAGATGGGACGAAGTAAATTGAAACCAGTGAAGGATGAAGGCATTAGAACTCCACACCAAACTGTCTAAGGAAGACACAAGTAGTGTGGTATTGTTGGTTATGGTGCAAGGCCCCACAACCACTGAGAGTTTCCAGGATATTGGTAATTGGCAGCTAGCAACTTTCTAGGAGGAGTAGCGGTATCAGTTTTAAAAGTGGGATGGATTAGTCTTGTAGATGGAATATGTTATACTATTACTACACCAACTCCTTCTGTAGAAGTATTCAGAAAAACAGGAACTATAAAAGATAGAAAATAAAGAGATAACTAAAACTTTAAATGCAGGAAGAGGTAATGATAATAATAATAAAGTTATGTCTTTTTATTATTTTATTCTTAAAATTATTTTATTATTACACTATTTTATTCTTAAAATAATGTAATAAAGAAGAAATCTGCTTACAAATTAATGTTTGAAAATTTGTGTTTTTAATAAGCACCCCCTCCTTGGGGCATGATTGATTCTACACTTTGTGATTTGCACAATCTAATAATATTTTAGTGATGTATATAGTATAAAGTTCAGATGTACAAGAGACTACTGAAAAAAACCATAAAAATTATTTAATGCAGAAATGAAGCATCATTAGCAAATGTACAAAAACTATCTATTTCTTCTTAAAAGACAAATGAGTATCATATGGCTGAGCATATAATGTCCCAAGTATAAATGTTTTAGTTAAATGTGCCTTCAAAATTTTGAAAATATCACATTATTTTAATTTCCTGAGTACCTAGATTTTTGAAGTTAACCTATATGTTAGCATAATTATTTATCACTGATATGATTCTTTTCAAGGTGAACTTCTAAGATATAAGAAGAGAGGGACTGGTGTTGTACGTACATAGTAAAATATTATAAACATATTTATATGAAAGGGTTCACAAAAAGGAAACTACAGGCAATGTAGGAATAATTAGATGGACATACCTGAATAACAAGAATCAATATACCTGTGATAGGTATGTCTAAGCTTCCCCCTATTGATGTTCACAGCCTGGTATTTATAGCTAATAATGATTCTTTCTCTTTGAATAGCTTTTTTCTACCAAACAGAATACCTCAATGTGTAGTAAAATGTCACTTAGACATTAGATTATAAGAGACTGACTTTTGCTTGCTAGCATGCATTTTCTCTTTCTGGCTTTCATGAAAAAGTTGCCATTTGAGGAAATCCATATGACAAGAAACTGAAGGTAGTGTCAGGCCTTCAGTCAGTTTGAAACCAGTGCCCTCAGTCCAAGTACTCAAAAAGAACCCAAACTATGTAAATGACCTTGGAAGTAAGTTCTCATCTATGGAGCCTTCAGATGAGACTCCATCTCTTGATGACAACTTGATTGCAGCCTCATGAAAGACACTAAATTGGAGGTCCCAGCTAAGCTGCCACTGGATTCCTGACTCACAGAAACTGTGAGAAATGAATTTATGCTATTTTAAGCCAGCAGGATTGTGGTAATCTGTTACACAGCAATAGATAACTAATAAAATATCTTTCTTAACCAAAGATATATCAAGGCAAAAATTCAATAAAAATATCGAAAGCATAAACAATACAATGAAAAATTCTATCTCGTGGATAGTGTATTTCTGTTTATGTCAAATTGACCAGGCTACAGCTCCTAGTTATTCAATCAAGTGCTAGTATAGGTATAGGTATTGCTGTGAAAGTATTTTATTAAGGTGATTAAAGTCCATAATCAGTTGGCTTTAAATAAGAGCAATTATCTTATATATTCTGTATGTCTTAATGTAATCCATTGAAGAACGTCAAGAGCAAATTTGAGGCTTTCCTGAAGAAGATATTCTGTCTGTGAATAGCAGCTTTAACTTGCTGCACAAAGAATTTTAGTTTGCCCTCCCAGCAGCCTGTCAAACACTTTTAGACTTCCTGAGCCATCCCACATAATCATATAAATCAGTTCCTTGCATTAAATCTCTTAGACTATATCTCCAATTGGTTATGTTTCTCTGGTAGAAAGCTAACAGATTTAGACTTTTGTACTGAAGGTGGTTTTGAAAGAACAGAATTTTAAGAATGCGCTTTCCAAATTAGTTATGAATTTCTTGAAATTGGTTCTCTGATCTAGTTAAATTTCTAGGTGTTAATGAGTTTATTTCTAGTGGTAAAGACAGCAGAGGTAGATCATGGCATGATCTAATAACAGAGATATGTAAAATGTCACCAATGTTTATCCCTAATTAAATGCCTGTAGACATTGCATCGAAATTTTTGACTATTTGATATCTAGAACATTTGAGTCTAATTAAGGAGTATAATAGGTTTGGCTGGTTGCTGGAAACTGCTCTGGAAAAGTGAAGAAAGGAAATAATTGCTCAGGCCTTCCACGTTCCAACTCAAGCTCTATAGTGATGACATGAATGCATCTAAACATGCTCCTAAAGAAACCCATGTTATCTCCTGCAGTCATAAAGACAAAATATCTGAAAACCAATCTCACCGTTATCCTTCAAATGGCCAATAGAGGTAGTCAATAAACTTCTTTATTGATAATAATAATATTGATGAAAATCAGTAATAGCAAAACAACCTCCTTTCCAGATACAAAAATTTGCCAGATCTATCAAAATAATAGTAACAAATAATTAAATATAAGTAATTAATACATGTAATACATGTTAAAATATTAACACTGTAACTGTGATATGTAAGCTACTCTTAATTAGAAACACTAAACAATGAACCAATTAAAAGTAATAACTACAACTTTTCAAGACATAAACAGTATAATAAGATATAAATAAAAAACAACATAATGTTAAAAGTCAGGGGAAAAAATTAAAGTATAGAGCTTTTATTAGTTTTCTTTATGCTTCTTTGTTTGCTTCTTTTCAAAAACATTGTTAAGTTGTTATCATCTTAGAATAATGGGGCCAGGTGCTGTGGCTCATCCCTATAATCCCAGCACTTTGGGAGGCCGAGGTGGGCAGATTTCTTGAGGTCAGGAGTTTGGGACCAGCCCAGCCAACATGGCAAAACCCCATCTGTACTAAAAATGTACAACAATTAGAATGAGTCAGACATGGTGTCGTGCACCCGTAATTCCAGCCACTTGGATGGCTGGGGCACGAGAATTGCTTGATCCTGGGAGGCAGAGGTTGCAGAGTCAAGATCACACCACTGCACTCCAGCCTGGGTGACAGAGCAAGACTCTGTCTCAAAATAAATAAATAAGTACATACATACATACGTAATAAAATAAAATAATGGGTTATAAGATATTACTTGCAAGCCACATAGTAACCTGAAATCAAAACACATACAACAAGTACACCAAAAATAAAAAGATATTGAATCATACCACCAGAGAAAATCACTTTTACTGAAAGAAAGCAAAGAAAGAAGAGAAGACCACAATCCATCAGAAGACACATAACAAAATGGCAGGAGTATGTCCTTACTCTCTAATCAAAAGACATACAGTAACTAAATGAATGAAAAAGAAAAAACCAATGATCTGTTGCCTACAAGAAACAAGGCTTACCTCTAAAGATATACATAGGCTGAAAATAAAGGGATTGAAAAAGATGTTTCATGCCAATGGGAACCAAAAAAGGCAGCAGTAGCTATACTTATATCAGACAAAAATAGATAGCAAAGCAAAAACTATAGGAAGAGAAAAAGAAGATAACTATATAATGATAGATAGGTTAATTCAGCAAAAGGATACAACCATTTTAAATATATATGCATTTAATAGCAGCACACCCAGACATATAAAAGAAATATTATTAGAGATAAAAAGAGAGATAGATTCCAATACAATAACAGCTGCAAACTTCAATGCTCCATTTTCAGCACTGGACAGCTCTTCCAAGCAGAAAATAAAAAAACCTCAGACTTAATCTGAACTATAGACTGAATGGAGCTAATAGATATTTGCAGAACATTATCCAATGGCCACAAAATACACATTTATTTTCTCAACACATAGATCATTTTCAAGGATAGACCAACTATATGTTAGTTCACAAAACAAGTATTAAGACATTCAAATAAATTAAAATAATATCAAGCATCTTCTCTGACTACAAAGGAATAAACTAGAAACCAATAACAAGACAAATTTTGGAAACCACAAAAATACCTGGAAGTCAATCAATATACTCCCATATGACCAGTGAGTTAATCATATGTAAGGAACTCAAACAAATCTATAGGAAAAAAATCTAATAATCTGTTTTAAAAATGGGCAGAGAAGTGATGATACCCCAGTTACTATGATGTGATAATTACACACTGCTTGCCTCTATCAAAATATCTCATGTAACCCCAAAATATATACACCTACCATGTACCCACAAAAATTTAACAAAAGGAAAGAAAGTTGCACAATTACACAAAAAATATGACAAATGATGAAGTGTAAGCATTGAAACAATGAAAATTTAAAAAAATATATATGAAGAGCTAGTTTGTATATGTCTAAAACTACTTTGAAATACACTAGATAAAAATAAATGTCACGGATAGTTCTATAAAAAAATATAACTTACCCAAACTGAAAAAAAAAGAAAATTCAAAATAAATCCATTTCCATAAAGAAGCATATGAAAATATCATTGCTTTCTTACAAATAATAGAAACGGCTCAGGATGGTCTCACATATGCATAAAAAATTTTCTAAACATTCTAACATCAGATAACAAACTCCAAGACTCCATTAACTCATTTAACTTTCCAGGGTAGAAAACAAGGAGAAAGTATTCAAATTATTTTTTTGTGAAATACCAATAACATTGGCATAAATTACAAGTAATGTTACATAATAGGACAAAATATGTATAAGGCCAATTCTATTTTTGTATATTCCCTAAAGTTTTCAATTAAATATCAGCAAACAATAAAAGAACATATTAAATAAATATTATATGTTCCACTAAGTTATAGTGATCACTTAAATCCAAAGAAATATGTACTGCACAAAAAGAAATCAAAAAAATTGAAACATAGCTTACAATGAGACACACATATATATAGTCCATTGAATTTCAATGGAAGTATTAAAGCACTTAAATGTGTAAACTGTTTCAAAAAATTGTATAAAAATAACTGGATATTTGTATGTAAGGAGAAATGAACTCTGGTATTTATCTCACAACAAATACATCCATTAAATAAAAATGGATAATAGACCAAAATGTAAAAATTAAAATCCCAAAAATTTTAAAAGAAAACATAAAAAAATTTTCAATGTTTATATAGAAAAATAATTTGCCTGCTTCAGTGTGGCAACTATAGGCTAGAAATAGAGGGATGGAGGAAAATCTACCAATCAAATACAAAAAAGCAGGGGTTGCAATCTGAATTTCAGACAAAACACACTTTAAAGAAACAAAAATTAAACAGACAAAGAAGGGCATTCAATAATTGTAAAAGGTTCAATTCAACAAGAAGGTGTAACTATCATAAATATATAAGCACCCAAAACAGGAGCACCTGACTCATAAAGCAAGTTCTTAAAGGCTTGAAAGAGACTTAAACTACAACACGGTAATAGTGGGAGACTTCAACATTCCAATGACAGTATTAGACAGCTCATTGAGGCGGAAAATTAAAATGGATATTCAGAACCTAAATTTAACACAAATGGATCTGATAGACATCTACAGAACTCTCCACCCCAAAACAACAGAATATACATCTGCACATGGCACATACACTAAAATCAACCACACAATCAGACACAAAACAATCCTCAGCAAATACAAAATAATACAGATATTATACCATCCACATTCAGGGACCACAGTGCAATAAAAATACAATTTAATATGAAAAATATCGCTCAAAACCCTCAATTTATAAAGAAATTAAACAACATGTTTTTGAATGACTTTTGGGAAAATAATGAAATTAAGTCAGAAATCAGGAAGTTCTTTGAAACCAATGAGAACAAAGATACGATAAACCAGAAACTCTGGGGCACAGATAAGAGAGTGTTAAGAGGAAACTTTATGGCACAATAGACCACTAGCTAGACTAATGAAAAGGAAAAGAGAGAAGATCCAAATAAACACAATGAGATATAACCAAAGTGATATTACCACTAACCCCACAAAAATATAGTAACCATCAGAGACTATTATGAAAACTTGCATGCACAGAAACTAGAAAATCTAGAATAAATGGGTAAATTCTTGGACAAATACACCTTTTCAAGACTGAACCAGGAAGACATTGAATCCCTGAAAAGACCAATAATGAGCTTTGAAACTGAATCAGTAATAAACAGCCTACAAAGCAAAAAAAGCCCAGGACCAGATGGAGTCACAGATGGATTGTACAACCAAAGTCTACCAGTTGTAAAAAGAAGAGTTGGTACCATTCCTACTAAACTATTTCAAAAAAAATTAAGCAGGAGGGACTCCTCCACAATTTATTCTATGAGACCATTATTATCCTAATCCAAAACGCTGGCAGAGGCACACATGAAAAAGAAAACTTCAGGTCAATATTCTTGATGAACATTGATAAAAAAAAAAAAACCTCAACAAAATACTAACAAATGGAATTCACCAGCACAACAAAAAGCTAACCCACCATGATGGAGTTGATTTTATTGCTGAGATGCAAGTTTGCTTCAATATTCACAAATTAATAAATGTGATTTGTCATATAAACAGAACTAAAGACAAAAACCACATGATTATCTCCATAGAGGCAGAAAAGCCTTTAGATAAAATTCAACACCTCTTTATGTTAAAAGCTCTCAATAAACTAGATATTGAAGGAACATGCCTCACAATAATAAATCATCTATGACAAACCCACAACCAAAATCATACTGAATGGTATAAAGCTGGAAACATTCTCCCTGAAATCTGACACAAGAAAGGATGCCTTCTATCACTACATCTATTCAAAATAATATTGGAAGTTTTGGCTAGAGCAATAAGGCAAGAGAAATAAATAAAGAGCATTGAAATTAAAAGAGAGAAGGTCAAACTATCCTTGTGTGCAGATGACATGATTCTGTATCTAGAAAATCCCATAGTCTTGGTTCAAAAGATCCTTAAGCTGATAAACAACTTTAGCAAAGTCTGAGAATACAAAAACAATGTACAAAAATCAGTAGCGTTCCTATACACCAACAACAGTGAACCCAAGAGCCAAATCAAAAACACAATCCCAGTCAAAATTGCCACAAAAAGAATAAAATACCAGGAATACAGTTAACCAGGGAGCTGAAAATTCTCTCCAATGAGAATTACAAAATGCTGCTCAGAGAAATCAGAGATGACACAAACTAATGGAAAATCATTCCATGCCTCTGGAGAGGAAGAATTAATATTATTAAAACCACCATAGTGGTCAAAGCAATTTACAGATTCAATGTTATTCCTGTCAAACTACCAATGACATTCTTCACAGAACTAGAAAAAAAAAAACTATTTTAAAATTCATATGGCGCCAAAAAAGAACCCAAATTGCCAAGGCAATCCTAAGCAAAAAGAACAAAGCTGGAGATATCACACTATCTGGCTTCAAACTATACTACAGGGCTACAGTAACCAAAAAAGCATGACTCTGGTACAAAAGCAGATACTAGATGAATGGAAAAGATAGGGAGCCTGGAAATAAGGCCACAGGTCTACAACCATCTGATCTTTGACAAAGCTGACAAAAACAAGCAATGGGGAAAGGACTCTCTATATACTAAATGATGCTGTGATAACTGCCTAAACATATGCATAAGATTGAAACTGGACTCCTTCCTTAGACTATAGACAAAAATAAATTCTAAATAGATTAAATACTTAAACTCAAAATAGATTAAAGAGTTAAATGTAAAATCCCAAACTGTAAAAACCCTGGAAGACAACCTAGTGATGCCATTCTGGACATAAGAACTGGCAAAGATTTTATGACAAAGATGCCAAAAGCAATTGCAACAAAAACAAAAAGTGATGTATGGAATCCAATTAAAATAAAGAGCTTCAGTGTAGGAAAAGAAACTGTCAACAGTATGCAGACAACTTATAGCATGGGAGAAAATTTTTGCAAACTATGAATCTGACAAAAGTCTAATATCCAGCATCTATAAGGAACTTAAACAAATTTACAAGATAAAAATTTGTTAAAATTTGTTAAAAAGCCAGCAGAAGACATGAACAGACGCTTTTTAAAAGAAGACATACATGTGGCCAATGAGCATATGACAAAAGGCTTAGTATCACTGATTATTAGAGAAATGCAAATCAAAATTACACTGAGGCACCATCTCACACCAGTCAGAATGACTGTAATTAAAAAGTCAAAAAAACCCAACAGGTACTGGCAAAGTTGCAGAGAAAAGGGAATGCTTATACACTATTGTTGGGAGTGAAAATTAGTTTAACTATTGTGGAAAGCCGTGTGATGATTCCTAGAAGAGCTAAAAACAGAACTACCATTTGAGCCAGCAATCCCATTACTTGGTATATACTAAAAGGAATACACATCATTCTATCATAAAGCCACATGCACATGAATATTCATTGAAGCATTATTCATAATAGTGAAGACATGGAATCAATCTAAATTTCCATCAGTGGAAGACTGGATATAGCACATGAGGTACATATACACCATGGAATTCTATGCAGCCATAAAAAAGAACAAGATCATGTACTTTGTAGGAACATGGATGGAGCTAGAGTCCATTATCCTAAGTGAACTAATGCAGGTACAGAAAACCAAATACTGCATGTTTTCACTTATAAGCAGGAGCTAAATGATGAGAACACATGGACACAAAGAGGGGAACAGCAGACATTGGGGACTACAAGAGGGTGGAGGGCAGAAGGAGGGAGAAGATTCGAGAAACTAACGATTGAGTGTTAGGCTTAGTACTTGGGTGATGACATGATCTGTAAATAAAAACCCTATGAAATGAGTTCACATAAATAACAAAACTGCACATGTGCCCCTGAACCTAAAATAAGAGTTTATTAAATAAGTAAATAAACAAGAAGATACATAAATCTTAGTTATAACATGCAAAAAATAAATGAAAGAAAGCAATATAAATTATACCTGATTAAGAAATAGAGCTTTTTCCTCAAATACATGATTGTTGTAACAGAATAGGAGAAAGTGTTTGTAATATACATGACTGATAAAGGACTTATGCTGATAATATAAAAAAATTACAACTCAATAATAAGAAGATAAATTAATTAAAAATTGATAGAAGATATAAATAAACAGTTCACAAAATTATATACTCAAAAGCCAATAATCACATGACAATAATCATATGACAAATTAAGCATTTTTAGTCATCAAGAAAAAGCAATTCAAAACCCAATTGATATATCAATGAATATTCATTAAAATGGATACAAATAAAATATGGACAATATAAAGTGTTATGAGAATATCAAACAACTGTAACTCTCATATACAGTCTCTATGGAAAATATTTTTGGCAGCTGCTCACAAAAGTAAGCATGTATTTACCTTACATATATATATATACAGTTCATGCAAAGGAAATGAAAGCATGTGTGTACACAAAGGATTGTACATAGATGTTCATAGTAGCTTTATTCAAGATAGCCCCCAAACTGTATATAAACCAGGTGGTCTCCAATAGAGGAATTAATAACACATTGTAATTTGTCTATAATAAATGGAATATTAAAAATAAAAGGAAAGAGCTATGGATAAATACAGTAACATTTACTAAACTAAAAATTATGCTGAATGAAAGAAGATTACATACTGTATTTTTTCACTCAAATAAAATTTAGAAATTACAAATTCTGTTACAGTAAGAGAAACAAATGAGTGTTTTTTGCAGGCCAGTAATAGATTGAGGCATGCCTGCAAGTGCTCATAAAGAACTTCTTAAATTTCTTGGAAATCTTCTGTGTTGAGTGTGGCAGTGGATATACATTTTTTAAATGATCAAAGAATGTAGCATAAAAATACCATTTATTGCCAAGGAATTATAACCAATTAAAGTTGATAAAAATAAATATAATGCAAAAGGAGTCACTCTTACTTCCAGACCTTGGTTTCCAGACCTACATATTCTAGCTATAAGGAAAAGAGCAACATCTATTGATTGTAGGCTCAAATTATATATTAGTCCCTATAAGATATGATTCTAGGATTTTTCTATCCTGTCTATATTCTTCAACTAAATTTTCAGTAGGCTATTACATTGTTTCATCAGGAAAGTTGAGTACCCAAGGAGAAGTCCAATGCTGGCCTTCTTTTTGTATAAAATGCATTCATTTTTTAAAGCAATTTTGTGTTGGATAGTGAGTATGTAGGCATCCCATAAGTCCACAGATGGTGAAGCTGCCAGCAACACTTTGGACAGAAAAATAAAATCCATTGTTTGAATACTTGTCTATTCCAGTGGAAATAAATTGTTGTCTCTCTATAATGGAAGGATTCCAATGTAATCAACCTGACACCAGATGGATAGCTGCTTTCCCCAAGAAAATAATATAAGCGTGTCGCCATTGGTTTATACTGTTGGAAGGGGGCCTTTTAGCAATGTTAATGACCAGAGCAGTCATAGGTATAATCCGTATTTGTGATTTTAAGCACAGCTTCCATTCCTACTCTATCTCTACTTATATGGTTCCCTTGAGAAAATACAGGGTGGCTGGGGAAGGAAGCTGATAGACATCCAGGAAAAAATCATATTGTCCATTTGATACTCCTCTGCAGTGGATGCCTTTGGATGAGGATTCATACAAGGAGTAAATAATTACCATCTTTTGACATTTTGAGAGGTCCATCTACATAATTTTTCTCCAGAGGTTTTTGTCATATGAGTTCTAGTCTTGTTCCATGTGCTCTCGGTCATCCAGTAAAGCTGTTGGCTACTGCTTATAATTTAGAGTAGTTCCAAAACTCTGGTTACATTTCATTGTGGGCAATGTGGGAAACTGTACTGCTAGATGCTTTGCTCACTGGGAACATTTTGCATTGCTGCTTTATCACAGAGACACCCCTGATTGGGATTGTAATAATGTCAGTAGGAGTAACTAGCAAGAGAATGCAATTAGAGGTAGGAATTGGGAATGAAGCTAAAGCTATTTCTATTTGCAGAGATAGAGAACTTAAAAAACAATGGAAAAAGTCCTGAAAACAATAGCATGATATAAAATTAGCATACAGAAAACAGTTTACCCAAATATAACCAATTAAATACATAATAAAATACTACAATAACAGCAGCTAAACATTTAAAATACCTAGGGACAAATTTAACAAAAAAAGTGCAAAACTGTATAAGATGTAATGCGATAAATGTGACTAATTTAGGCTAATAATTGTGGACAGATGTCAAAAGAGTCACTTTCAGAAAAAAAGAAGAAATTCCTAATTTCTGGTGCACTCATCTTTATAATCTCTTAGTCAATTGAAATTTCTCAGAGGAAAAAATGCAATTAATAGTGTGGCATTGAGAAAATCCTTTGAATTGAAAAGCATTGCTCAATTGGTAGAAATCTCTACTATTTGATCTGATGCTTACAGGCCGGTTTCTGGATAAATTTTGTTAATAGAATTGTCTGTAATGATGAAATTGTACTATCCTGCATTGTCTAATATGGTAGCAACTAGTTTGTGTGGCTATTGAGTTCTTGAAATGTGGTTAGTGTGACCAAGGAACTAAAATTTTAATTTAATTTAATTTAATTTAATTTAATTTAATTTAAAAGCAAATGTAAATAGCCACATGTGGCTAGTGGCTACCATATTGGATTATAAGGGGCTGGACTGAAGACATGAACTAACTAGCATTGTGATGAGATTAAAAGCATAATGGCTCTTAAAGTCTATTTTATCAAAGGCCCAAATGAGCCCTTTATATACTTTTTGGCAACTCTAACTCTCCATTTTGGGAACAAAATATTGACTGAGAAATCACTGGACAGAGTAGAGATTAGTATGTTTTCTAAATTTCTTGTGCCTTGATAATCTTCTGTGTTCTAGTATACTTTAAAAATGGCTACAAAACTTTGCCACAACTCACATCATGTGGTAAATCTGTTTTCTTTCCCTTATTGATTCTGGTCTTAAGCATGTGACTTGCCTTGTCCAATGAGATGTTACTAAACATACTGTAAAGCTTAAAAAGAACTTGTGCAATGGGGTCTGTCCCTTTACCAGTCTTGGAAGTCTTTAGCTGTGAACCAGTTTCATCATGCACTGGTTACCAACTTGCTTGAATCTAGAAGGAGGAATACCCACATACACAAGTTACATGAGGTAGATATATTAACTTACAGATAGGTAGCAAGAAACAACAGAACCCTAGAATGTATGGTGAGCCAGTCTCCCGAGCCTCAGGAAAGCCTCCTGGAGCAGATGGAGTCTTAGCTGTGCCAGTCCCACTTGCATCACAGCTGAGGAACCCCAGAAAGCAGTCCACCCTGTGTTTCTTATCCCAGGGCAATGTGCCTTCTGAGCTAAAGCACTGAAGAACATCCTGTTTCTATGGGAGCTTTGGAACAGAGCC
The DNA here is from genome assembly GCF_028885655.2 of Pongo abelii. NCBI lineage: Eukaryota > Metazoa > Chordata > Mammalia > Primates > Hominidae > Pongo > Pongo abelii. The sequence continues at coordinate 30,509,420 of NC_071989.2, forward strand.
AGGTTGTAAGACATGTCATTCCCAGCCCATTTTACAGTTAACCTTGAAACTACAAATGAGAAAGTAAGAAGAACTGGGTTGCTCCAAGGCCACCCAGGGAACTGTACTGCATTCAACCAACATGTGAACCACTCTGTGCCAGCCTAGTGGAGAATCAGGGACCATGTGGAGTAAGACCCCAGTTATTTTAGCTGTCTCGGATAAGACCATCACAATTTATTCAGTTCCAGCTGAAAAAGTCCTGAAAACAATAACATGATATAAAATTGGCATACAGAAAACAGTCTACCCAAATATAACCAATTAAATACATCTGACTCTCACAAGTAAACTAGCCAAGTTCAGTTGAGCTGCCTCAGAAGAACCATGAAGCTGACTCCTGAACAGATTGCCAAACCACTAAATCGTAAGCTAAGTAAATGATTGTCATTTAAGCTTCTATGTTTAGAGGTGGTCTGTTATGCAGCAAAAGTAACTAATAAAAATATTTTATTATTTGTCTGACTCTTTAAACAGATTTTCATTTCTTTCTCCTACGTAATGGCTTTGGTAGGGAATTCTATAACCATATTGCATAAAAGTGGTGAAATTGGGCATCCTTGTTTTGCTCCAGATCTTAAAGGAAAAGTTTTCAACTTCTCCCCATTCAATATGATGTGGGCTGTGGGTTTGTTATATATGGCCTTTACTGGACTGAGGCACCTTTTTTCTATACCTAACCAGCTCAAAGTTTTTATTATGAAAGGATGTTGAGCTATATATAAGGTTTTTTTGTGTTTATTGAGATAATCATATGGTTTTTTACCTTAATTCTGTTGATGTGATATATTACGTTTATTGATTTCCATATGTTGAACCAGCCTTGCAACCCAGGGATAAATCTCACTTGATCATAGTGAATGATGTATTTAATGTGCTGTTGGATTAAGTTTGATAGCATTTCATTGAACATTTTTGTACTTATGTTAATCAAGAATATTAGCCTGTAGTTTCCCATTTTTATGTATCAGGGTGATGCTGACCTTGTAGAAGGAGTTTAGAATAATTCCTCCTTTTTCAATCTTCTGGAAGATTTTGAGAAGAATTCATATTATTTCTTCTTCAAATGTTTGGTATAAATCTGCAGCAAAGCCACCAGGTATTGGGTTTTTCTCTGAAGGGATAATTTTTATTAAAAATTGAATCTTGTTACTGGTAATTGGTCTGTTTAGGTTTTCTATTTCTTCTTAGTAGGTTGTATATGTCTAGAAATATATCAATTACAACTATGTTTGATAATTTGTTTTTGTATAGGTCTCTGCAATAATTTCTAACAATCTTTTGCATATCTGTGGTATCAGTTGTAATGTCTCCTGGTACAAAAGCAAAACAAAAGAAATAGGATTATATCACTCTAAAAAGCTTCTGCACACACAGCAAAAAGAATAATCATCAGAGTGTAAAGACACCTGCAGACAGAAAGAAATTGTTTACAAACTATTCATCTGACAAGGGATTAATATCCAGAATACAGAAGGAACTCAAACAACTCAACAGCAAACAAAACACACAAGCAAATACCTGATATAAAAATGGGTAAATGAGGTGAATAGATATCTCTTTAAAAATACATACAAATGGCCAATAGGTATATAAAAAATGTTCAACATCAGTAATAATCAGAAAAATACAAATTAAAGCCAAAAAGAGATATCATCTCATCCTAGTTAAAATGGCTATTATCAAAAAGACAAAAATTTAAAAATGCTGGTGAATATGCACAAAAAGGGAGCTCTTATACACTGTTGGTGGCAGTGAAAACAGTATGGAGACTCCTCAAAAAACTAAAAAAAAAGAACTAAAAAACCCCTTAGTTTTTAGTTTTTTAATACAAACTAAAATATATTAATAGAACCATAGGATCCAGTAATACCACAACTGACTATATATCCAAAGGAAACGAAATCAGCATGTTGAAGAGATATCTGCACTCCCATGTTTATTACACTATTTGCAATAGCCAAGATATAAAATCAACCTAAGTGCCCATCAACAGATGAATGGATAAAGAAAATGTGGTATATACACCCAAGAGAATACTGTTCAGCCAATAAAAAGAACCAAATTTTATCATCCATAACAACATGGATGAACTTGGAGGACATTACGCTAAGCAAAATAAGCCAGATACAGAAAAATAAATACCACGTTATCTTTCAAGTGTGGAAGCAAAAAAGTCTAATCTCAGAGAAATAGAGAGTAGAATACTGGTTACTACAGGTGAAGAGGGTGGTTGTGGGGAGTCTGGAAGGTTAGCCAAAAGTTGATTAAGAGATATAAAAGTACAGCTAGATAAGAGGAACAAGTTCTAATGTTGTATAGCATTAGAGCATGACTGCAATTAACAATAATTTACTGTATATTTTCAAATAGCCAGAAGGACAGTTTTTAAATGCCGACCACATAAATAAGTGTTTGAGGTATTGAATATTCTAATTGGCCTGATTAGATCATTACACATTGTATATATGTATCAAAATATCACACTCATTCCGTAAATATGTATGATTATTACGTATCACTTAAAATTAAATAATAAAAGCAAAAAAGGAGGATTTCAGACACTTGGCGAATTAATAGAATTTCTCATGCCCTGAAGTGAATTACTGCTATTGATTTATGAACTAGGTTGCATCTTCTGATATAATTTCTACTCCTCCAAGATTTTGAAAAGCTTTTAGGTTGAGAATGAACAGCTAAGAAAATGAAGCAAGCAGAGAGGCGGGATCATGGTTTCTGATCTTTAACCTCAGAAATCTTGGTCGTTGGATATATATACATACAGTCACAGGGGAAAAATTAATATTTTATATTCCTTTGGATGTTTATCTGAACATAAATTCACAAAGGTATTTAGTCCTTAAATTTTAATTAGCATGAGAATTTGAAAATAAAAAGTGATTAATATTTAAAATGTTGGCAGTGTTATATTATAATTGGAGGTTCTATTCATTGGAAAATCATAATGTTGTCAGTTAACTTACTTTCAAGCTACTGGTATGCTATTTTGGACATAATTAGAGAAGGGAAGTTGAATACATTCTCAGTCAGGTATGGTGGCATGCACCTGTAGCCCCAGCTATGCAAAAGGCTGAGGTGGGAAAATCTCTTGAGCCCAGGAGTCTGAGGCTGCAGTGTGCTACAATCACATCTGTGAATAGTATAGACACTGCCCTCCAGCCTGGGTAACATAGAGGGACCCCATACCTTTAAAAAAGTACATTTTCAGCATTAGCCATAGGATGTCTTTGGAGTTATTATAATTAATGTATTTTCCAAGATACTTCAGAGCCTTCCGAGGGCTCTATTTCCCACTACAGATCACAAAAGCAACCTGACAGAGCAATAGTTCATAACAGAAAAACACTCTCAGGATGTGTGGCTGCCTTTCCCCAGGGGTGCTCATCTCATGGGGAGGCCTGCTTAGGACACCATTGCCTGTGACCGTGAGCTAATCTACCTAGTTTGGGAGTTGAGTTAAAAGGCTTATTATCATTTTTTTTGCCTACAATTTAGTCATTATCAACAATAAATTTAATCTTTTGACCTCCTCCTCACCTCCTCACATTTAATTGCCATAATATCCATTTGTTTCAGAACTTGGCATATTAATTATGTTAAGCTAAGACCAAAGAATGCACACACACACACACACATGACTCATGCTACATATTCAAAGCAAGTTAGCAAGTATCAGTTCTTCATATCAGGACTCATGAAACTCCACGATGGGATCATGTAACTGCATCATCTGGAAATCAAAGGCTCTTCAATCACCATAGTAGGTCAAGAAACAGCTTGGAAACCAAGCACTAGAAATGTCATGGTTCAGCTTTAAAGTTACACAGATGATTTCCACTCACATTTTATCAGCCAGAATAGTCACAGGGCCGTACCTAACTTCAAAGTAGTGGGAGACATTCACAACGTCATTCACAAGGGCTCCCTTCTTTAAAACACATTTTTTCCTCCTGCATCTTCTGTAAATTTTGCTACAGCTTCAAAGTACATAGCAGCCACTGACTGCAGGGAGAGGAGTCTGTGGAAACAAGATAAGATAGTGTCTTCGTTGCTGTTTTCTACTGCCAGTGACACCAATCAGCTGAAGCTGTATTACATGCTGAGACCAGCTGCCAGCATTCAGTTCAAACGTGGAACACTGGTATTAATATATAGGTGAGGGTGGGTTAAAAAGCAGTCTCCAGATCTCCTGAATGTGGGACTTTGTTCAGCTAGAAACTTTTTTGGGGTGGCTAGCGTGGCCATGCCTGCACCCTCCTCTTTGACCTGAGAGAAAACCTAGGGCTCCATGAAGCCTGCGTTCATTTCACTGGGGGAACTTTATAATCTCAGTAGTGCAAGGTTGGTGGGGGTGATGGGCCATTTTGGTATCTGTCCTCTGCCTACTTGCTGTGCCGTCTGTCATCTTTCTGTGTCTCCTCTTCTATGCCCCAGCAGTTCTAGGTGTAGCCTTTGGATGCCAGGGCTCATTAAACTCCAAAAGGAAATGTGTGTTTTCTCTTTCTTAGAAATTACACTGCTTGAAGAGTCCCTCATCACCAAAAACCCTTGCTTTTCCAGAACTGTTTTGTATAATTGTTGACACAATATCAGATGAATTCTGAGGAATGTGGTATTTTTCTTTTAATTTTTTGCAATTGCTTGCATGAATTATTGCACTATTTCGTTCAGTTATCTGCTTTAGTCACTAAACTTCATGAGGTTAAAAAGATTTCTTATTGCTGGTAAACATAACAAAATTCAATATATCCTTCTAAGAATGACATTAGAATAGAAATATCTTTAACAACTGGAAATGATTGTATTAGACTGTAAATTTATTTCATCCAGTTGTTTAAAATGATGATTGTGTGTCTCAGTGCATTGTCAGTGTTAATGTAAGACTCAAAATTCATTTTTAGGAAGCAGCAAAAACACAGGACTAGAGCTTTCAGGTTGCATCATTAATATATAATATTTACATTTTAAAGCAACAAAATCATCATTGTAAGAAATCTTGAAGCATCAAATCACTATGTGTATCTGTAATTTAACTGACATTAAGTTGTTAAATATATTTATAAGCTAATAGAAAAATGTGTGGCAGCCTTTACACATTTAATTATACAGAACTGGTACAATATTTTGAGAACCAAAATAGTGTCACATAAGTTAAAATCTTACTAAAAAAAAAAAATAGAAAAGCTAAAATGGCAATGGGTAAAGTAGGAGAGAGAGGCGAGGAGAAAAAGAGGCAAGAAATGAAGACAGAGAGAGAGGGAAAGAGAGACTGGAGAAAGGAAGAGGGAGGGAGAGAAAAAGGAGTATATGTAGAAAGAGAAAAAATAGTTTTAGTATCCTGATTAAGGGATTGGATCCATTATCATCACTTTACCAAAGAGGGTTAGGGAAGTAATTCTGTTTGCTCCACTTGGTGTTTATTAAAGAGGTAAGAAAGTGATCACACACTACTGTCAGCAAAAATTTAATTGTAGTAAAGCACTGAAGCTTAAAAGCATTCATTTTCCTTGGCTAAATTATCTTCAAACTTGTAAGGGAAATAATCTGAGAGTTTGGTCAGAAGTCTTTGAATGACTGTAAAATAGATGCCATTTGATTTGTCACAGAGACAGTTCTCATCTTGAATATGATTGCATTTCTTTATGTTTTGATCAGTAAATCTTGAAATCAGTCCATGTTTCAAAGACCTGTAAAGCTGAGCTTTTGGTGACTATAAATCAGATATGTAGAGTATGGTTCTCGTACCATCATTGCCAGTGTGATTTAAAAATATCTGAAATATTCTAGTCTACCTTTCCACATAAATAGAAGACATAAAAAACTTTCATGAAGCCTCAACAGAAAACAGAAAGAGACACGTGCTTCCCTGTTTCTGATCCCTGCCTCTGTTCCATTTCTTCACAAACACACAAATCCACAAACATACGAAACAGATAGACTCAAATACACACATATGAGAGAATAATGTTCTTTCTGATTTAATCAAAATCTGGACACAAATTAAATAGGCTACCTAAGCAAGGGTGACTCTTCAGTTAGGTGATTTTCGTTAATTAACAAACTAGGTCATCTAAGCTAATTTTCCAGGTAACAGTGTAGGTTTCCTAAGAGTATTTCAACTTAGTACAACAAACAAGGATGACATGAAAAAAAAAACAAAACAGAATTTATTATTTTAAAGTTTTGAATACTAGAAGTCCAAAATCAAAGTGTCAGGAGAGTCATGACCTCAGAGACACTGCTGGAAGTGTACAGAATAGTGCAAGAATCAATTATTCTTGCCTTTCCCTAGTTTTTGGTGGTAGTTGCTAATCTAATGTGTTCATTAGTGAGCTTGTAGCTGCATCACTCCAAATTCGACTTCTGTTATCACATAGCATTCTTCCCTTATGTGACTATTCATGTTGTCTTCCTTCTGTGCATGTCTTTTGTCTCTCTTCTTTTTCTTTTTTTTTCTTTTTCCTTTTTTTTTTTTTTTTTTTTTTTGAGACTGAATTTTGCTTTTGTTGCCCAGGCTGTAGTGCAGTGGCACGATCTAAGCTCACCACAGCAACCGCCTCCTGGGTTCAAGTGATTCTCCTGCCTCAGCCTCCCGAGTAGATGGGATTACAGGTGAATGCCACCATGCCCAGCTGAATTGTTGTAGTTTTAGTAGAGATGGGGTTTCATCATGTTGGCCAGGCTGGTCTCGAATTCCTGACCTCAGGTGAGCCACCCACCTCAGCCTCCCAAAGTGCTGGGATTACAGGCGTGAGCCACCACACCCAGCCATCTCTCTTTTTTTTCAAGGACACCAGTCATATGGGATTTAGTGCTTACCACACTCCAGTGTGGCCTCATCTTAAGTAATTACATTTGCAGCAACCCCATTTCTAAATGAGGTCATATTCTCAGGTTCTGAGGGTTAGGGCTTCCACATATCTTTCTGGAGGATACAGCACACTCAATTCCTAACAGCAACTGAAGCTTCTTCTTAAACAAAAAAAAAATACTTTTATTCCAGTTATCATATTATAAAGTGTTCTGAATCCTATTGGAAACTTTCAACCTCTTTTTTGATATTTGTTTTAACGACTATTAAAAATAGCATACATTTAACATAGAAATTTAAAAATATATTACAAAAAGTCCGGGCACGGTGGCTCATGCCTGTAGTCCCAGCATTTTGGGAGGCCGAGGCAGGAGGATCACCTAAGGTCAGGAGTTCAAGACCAACCTGGTCAACATGGTTAAACCCCATCTCTACTAAAAAAAATACAAAAATTAGCTGGTATGGTGGCAGGCGCCTGTAATCCCAGCTACTTGGATGGCTGAGGCAGGAAAATCACTTGAACCTGGGAGGCGAAAGTGCAGTGAGCAGAGATCTCAACATTGCACTACAGCCTGGACAACAAGAGTAAAACTCTGTTTCAAAAAAGAAAATGAATAAATGAATAAAAAATTTATAAAAGTATAATGAAAAGAATAATCACACATAAAGACTTGTTAATTGTAACATTCATATATTTGTAGTTATGTAAAAACATTTTTATTATGCATACACAGTGATATATTTTATCGTTGTGCAGCATTCAATCCATCCAGTCAATATACATCGACCAGCTGTAATGTCTTATATTTAGAGTTCTTATTATAAATGCATATCTATTTTTTCCAAATATGACTTACTTTAAGCACTTTTGTAGTCTCTGAGACTAAGATATTTGTCTACATTTTACAGCATTTCTGTTTTTCTCTCTCGTGGCTTTTCTTCTCTTTCTCTGATACCTAGCTTAAATTACATATTTATTTCAGTTTTATGTTGTCATTTCTATTCAGGACTGTGTACATGCTGTCCATCCTCTCTTCCTGTAGCAGTTTCCCAAACTTTTCATAGAACTACTTCTTTCAGGCCTCTATGTAACATTACTTTGTAGACAAGGCTTTCCCACCTCCTTGAAATATGGTGTCTCAGTACCTGTATTGTAATAAAACCCATTACACAAATGTTTCTCATTTTATTTTTTGTTTTTAATACTGTAGAGGTAAGGCCTGTGACTTTTCTATCTACCCAGCATTCCCCAGCACTCATAATGTATTTGCTCAATAAATGTTCCTGGATAGTCCCTATTTTGGGAATTTCACTGTCATCTTTTCCCTTTCCAAGTCTGAATCCTAGAAGTCTACTTCGTTACACTCCTTCTCCCTTAAGTGAAATACACATGTATACACACACACACATATATATACACACATGTGTGTGTATAAATATATGTGTGTGTAAATATGTGTGTATATGTGTGTGTATATATTTATATGTCGTTTTTGCCTCCTTAATATGTCTTCCACTTCTCATTTGTTTTTCTTTTGAGACAAGGTCTTGCTCTGTTGCACAGGCTGGAATGCAATTGCAAGATTTCAGCTAACTGCAACTGCTGCCTCCAGGTCTCAAGCAATCCTCCCACCTCAGCCTCCAGAGTAGCTGGGACTATAGGCATGTGCCACCAGGCCTGGGCAATTTTTCTGTTTTTTCTTTTTCTTTTCTTTTTTATTTTATAGAGACAGAGTCTCTCTGTGTTGCCCAGGCTGATCTTGAACTCCTGGGCTCAAGCAATCCACCCACCAGGACCTCCCAAAGTGCTAGGATTATAGGGGTGAGCCACCCCGCTCGGACCAATATCTGAACTTCTTCACAGCCCTCTCACCACCTTAAGCCTTATTATCACAATCTCTTACTTGATCTATGACAGTACTCTGTAAATGATATACACTCTTCACACCTTTCCTGTAGTAACCCACTCTCAATTTTCTCAGGAGATACTTTAAAAATATTATTTAAATCATGTAATTCTATTGTTTAAAACCTTCAATGGCTTTAATGGCTTCTACTGCTTTTGTGATAAAGAGAAAAATCCTTCACTTTACCCATAGGTTTTGACTATAGCTACTGGGTTTCTGCTCAGGCATAAGTCATCATTTCCCTCTTTGTTCCTACTTCAGGTATATCAATCTTCTTTGAGATCGCCAAAATTTTCATGTTGTCTTCTGACTTAAGGAATTTACGCATGTTGTTTTCTATAGAACAAATAATTCTGCCTGTTGTAATTCTCCATTCATACCTAATTCCAACTCATCCTTAAAATATTGATTCTAAGGTCATGATTCAGGAAAACCTTCTGTAACTTTTCAGACTCTATCAGAGTCCAGTATTTTTAATCTTAAAGTATATTGCTATATTATGATAATTTCTTTTTATAGCATTAATTATATATTACGTGTTCAAATATACATATATATGCTTAATTTACTGTTAGCTTTGCCTCATAATATTCAAATGTAAGAAATGGAAAATTATTTTTCTAGAGCAAAAAATACAATGCTTCTATTTCCTACTGATGCTTTTAGAGAATACCTCCAAGAAAGTACAAAGTTTGGATGAGATACTGAATTTCCAGATGAGCTCAAAGGCATCACTCACTGACAGCCACTTCTGACCAGAGACTGGGACAGAAATGAACACCTTTCCTGGTGTGCTCAAGGCCTTGGCATTAGGTAACTATCTATCTTCCACCTGTCTCTACAGTTATCCACCATGGAGAGCAGTGCTAGACACAGATGCATTGGTCCTTACATATGGGGAAATTTGAAACTCACTTACCTTTTCTGGTCATAGGAAAGAAATTAATCATCCGTCTTGCCAGTTAAGTGTCATTATCTCATCTGCCAGAGCCAGACTTGCTTACTTCTCTCACTGAGCCATTTTAGAACAGAGTTTGGCAGTGAAGTACATGTGTCTGGAGATGGGGGGAAAGGGGAGACATTTTTTGACTTCTAGGAATCTTATGCTTTGTGATTTCAACTGTGCAAAATAAAATATATTGTTTCTCTTCATCAAGGAACCCAGACAAAATAATATCAGGATTGTGTTTGTATCTTAGAGCACAGTAGTGGAAGTATTTCTTATTTAAAAATAAAATCCTTTGGGAATGTGTTTTTTATATCACTTGTTTTTGATTCACAATATACAAATGCTCATGGAAAAAAAAAAGCAATACAAAGGGTCAAACCAGTAAAAATACACCCTTTTCCCTCATAGACTTAGTTTTTCTCCCCAAATGCAGCCTCAGTACTAATTGTTTGTGTAGCTTTCAAAGACACAAGAATTCCCATTATCAGGATAGGCTTTTTTTTAATACAGTGACCTTTACAGAGACCTTTTCATATTAGGATCACATTCTTTATTATCTTGTCATTCTGTCCAATCAAGCATTATCATTGTCATTTCCCCTCATTCCTGTTGCTACCATTTTCTTTTGGGAATTCTGCAGTATAAAACATTTATCGGTTTCTCAACTTTCCTCATTTCCTGCGTAGAATTCAGCATTCTTTGTTCTTTTAATTCTGTTAGCACTTGACCATCTGTTTTCCAGATCCCAATATTTCATTGATTTGTTACATGTTCCTCTGTCCTGCTTGCCTCCTTAATTTTATGCTTCTCTTTCTTTTTAATTATGTTTTCCTTAATCACTTTAGTAAAATTTTAGAGGGAGTGAAATTACATGCACATATTCAACTCACAGTTTGAACCTGGAATCTCTTCTTTCTTTTAATCTCATGGAGAAGGAGAATCAGTAATTTCCCTATAAATGAACAGACAGTAAACAATTTAGCCTTTGTCAGACAATAAGACTCTGTCACAACACTTCATGTCTGCCTTTGGGCTTTGAAAGCAGCCATAGACAATGCATCAATGAATGAGCACAGTTGTGTTCCAACAAAACTTTATTTACAAAAGCAAGTGTTGTGCTAGATTTGATCAGCGAGCCATAAAGATTTCCCTGTACTATAGCTTTAAGAACTAATCAGTAATTATCTCAATAAATATTTTCCCCCACATCTTTCTTCCTTAATAGATATTAAACTCTATGAAAACAGGGACTCTAATTTCTCTGTCTCTCTTTCCCTCTCTCTCTTCATACATACATGCTTTCTCTCTCTCTCTCACACACACACACACACACACACACACACATACACAAACATACACAGAGACACAAGGTTAGTATTTGGGAACATCAGAATTCATACTATGTAATCTTCATATGTTATTATTTCCATCCAGCTCTTATGTGGAAGTTATTCCTTTGCCCATTTTGAAAATCAATTTAATTTAGTAATTGAATCTTTGCTGAACAGATGAGAAACTTTAGGAAGTAGGAGGATGAGTAACCGCTTTCTAAATTGAGAACCTCTTTCCCCCTGTGGCAGTATGTATTTTCCTATCTCTATGAGATTGGTACGTAAAGATACACTAGGAAGAATGAGAGCTGAAATTTCTTATCTGAGCAGACCTTTTGCAAGATAGCATTGCACTATCTAGGGCTGATGTAAGTTTACAGCTAACCCATTCTCTTGTGAGTGCTTTCATAGTGTTATTTAGAGGACGTCCCACTGAGATCTTCTGACAACTCCCAGGAATGAAAGGCAATTGCTCCTGGCTCATGCCATATTGTTGGTGAGCACAGATCCTCTAACTGATGAGTCTTTATAGGAAAGTGGTTTTCTGCGTCATTATATGACACCTCAGCATTGCTGTTTAAGTGATAAATCTTTGTCTGAAACCTCATTTTGGCCTTTATTTTTCTACTGGTAGTGTTAGTTGAAATTTTAACTTAATTACCATTGCATGTGCGTACCTATGCATACCCTCCCCGGTGCCTACCCACACTCACCCGTGCAGCAAAAGCCAAGCCAACAAAACACCTGATTTACAGTCGAACTTTTGTTTTATCCTGGTGTCCTAATATTTTTTGGATGTTTTCAGTTTTTGAATAATCTTTTTATTTTGTTCTGGACTTAAATAATTTGATCTGGTTTGTACTCTACCTTTAACATAATGTATTGCCTGTAAACATTCTCTCCTTCCCTTCACTCAAGCAGGCTCCATAGTCTGAGGATTTTCAGTGGCAGAATAGGGAGTGGTTCAGTCTTACATATTTTATCTCTTTTTCTGACATCTGGTTCTTCGGAGGTCAGATTTGACTAAGGGGAAGTAAAAACAATAGTAGCATGACTTTACTCAGCTGGCACTATTTGCAACTCTCGTTTGGCTACGACCATGCACTGTAACGACAGGTACCCACATGCTACATATACTACTATTTTCAGGAGTTTTAGAGTCTCACCATTCCCACAATTCATCCCATGTGCTTTTTTTTTTTTTTTTTTGCAAGGACTTTTGGTCTCTTTATCCCATCAGTTCTCTTCCAGGGCCTCCCCATCTTGTTAGGTGGATGTCTTCCCCCAGCTATGTCAAAGCTTGTCTTCTCAGCCCAAGAGACAACTCAGGTATCACTGCCAAGCTACAGTCTATAAATGCTGGCTGCTCCTACTACCACACCTCTCTCCTGTCCCTACTATTATGGGCTGTTTCAGATGGCATCCAACACTCAGGTTTCTCTTGACACGAAGCACTCACTTCTATCTCTGCAGTCCGACCCCAGAAAACTCCTAGAACAAATATCATATCATGCTTTCCCCCAAAATTATTTTGACTGCTGGTGGGAGCATTTGGTGAGCTTATGATAATATCCAGCTCAGCAAGTGTCAACCAGGAAAGAAGCCAGATGTCCCCATATGTGTAAGTAACATCCTTGACACCTGCTTTCAGGGTCCATAGAGCAGAAAAAGGACCTCAACAACAGAAGCATAAAGCCACGGGTCTGTCTGCTCCCCTGAACTCTCCTCCAAGGTCATGGTGTGTCTTCTAAGAAATCTTCTAGAAGCGCAAAATGGGATTGACTGGTACAATTTTGTCATCTTTAAATAAACACAGTGGCAGTGTCTGTCACCTCTCTTTAGAATGAACAGAGTACGTTCACTCATTGTCTTCAACTTTTAGAAGTGTGAAAGAAATTGTGAACTGACAGGGAAAGACACATTTTGTCACTTATTACATATATTTCCACACTGCCCTTTGTCTTTTGATGATTTTATATAATAATTATACAATATATATAACATAATAAATGTGTATTTATGTATTATACATATAAATATATTATATAATATATACATATATACATATGTATATACAAATACATATGCCTATATATACATATATATAATATATATATAAAATCTATAATACAACTGTAGCCATATTTGTTGTATTTCATCTTCAAGGGATTTAGTCTTTTTCTCATTCCCATACATCGAATCTCAATGATATTTAATTCAGTTTAACAAATGAAAGATTATTGACTCGGCACAGTGGCTCATGTCTGTAATCCCAGCATTTTGGGAGGCCGAGCCAGGAGGTTCACTTGAGGCCAGGAGTTTGAGACAAGTCTGGCCAAAACAGGGAAACTCTGTCTCTACTAAAAAAAATATAAAAATGAGCCAGGCCTGGTGGTGGGTGGCCTGTATTCCCAGATACTTGGGAGACTGAGGCAGGAGAATCGCTTGAACCTGGGAAGCAGAGGCTGAAGGGAGCCGAGATTGTGCCACTGCACTCCAGCTTGGGTGACAAAGAAAGACCCCGTTTCAAAAAAGAAAAAAAGAGAGAGAGAGATTATTTCACATTATTTCTAATATAATTTTTACCTTTTAAAATTATTTCATATTGTAAGTTGAATAATTATTTACTAATTGCAGTAAATATCAACATTAACTTAATTCAATTGTTAAAATCATATTCTTGAGTTCTATTTTTGGAGTCATAAGTGAAATGCTTGATAAGTGTAGTCATATTTAATTTTACAACCAGGGCACGAAACCAGAACATCCAGTGAAACCCAAGAATCCAATTCTATTAATTTTGCATATTGACATGATTTGGCTCTGTGGTCCCACCTCAATCTCATCTTGAATTTTAATAGCCACATGTCAAGGGAGGGACCTGGTGGGAAGTGACTGGATCATGGGGGTGGTTTCCCCCATGCTGTTCTCATGATAGTGAGTGAGTTCTCATGAGATCTGACAGTTTTATAAGGGCCTCTCTCCTTCACATTCTCCATTTCGTGTGCTGCTTTCCCTTGTGCCATGATTGTAAGTTTCCTGAGGCCTCCCCAACCATGCAGAAGTGTGAGTCAATTAAACCTCTTTCATTTATAAAATAATCAGTCTTGGGTATTTCTTTATAGCAGCCTGAAAATGAACTAATACACATATGAACAACTAATAAGATGGAAAGTAAATTTTTGGGATTCAAACTTTTCTCCTTAAAATGCAGTTGATACACAGAACTTATCTTCTAGGCTTTAATACTGTAGAGAATAATTGCAAGATCATTAAAGGATAATTCTGAGGCCAACTTGATTTTTGCCTCTTTAGGTATGAATTTATTAAATTATAATCTTGGATTCTTGTGAGATTTTCTTCAAACGAAAATTTTATTTTCACAATTTCACAATTTCACAATTGTGTTTTCACAATTTTTCAGAAATTCAATGAGTCTTTAACAAAAAATAAATATAAAATAATAGAGGAAAACAACATAAAAATTCTAACATTGCAAATAAACCTAAAATGATAGTCTGCCTTGTACTATTTTGCAACCATTCCAACATTCTTGTCTATAATAGGCTTTCTAAACCTTGGCATCACTGAGATTTTGAACTGCTTGATCATTTTTGTGCAGAGCACACTTGTGTGTTATAAGATTTTTTTTTGCAGGATCCCCTGCCACCTAACCAATGGATGCCATTAAGATCAATCCTTTCCTTCAAGACATGATAATCAAAGTGTTCCTAGACATTGTAGTGTCCCTTGAGGGCAAAATTTTCTCCCCCAGTTGACAATCTTTGCTCTAAGCATAAAGATTTTATGTGCTTCATGCTTCATTTTTTTTAAGATGATAAAATGATTTTTTTTAATAACAGGAACATATACTTTTTCCTCAATTCAGATACATCTCCTCCTACTTCCCATTACATCTTATTTTTATTATGTTATTATTTTTAATAATAGTCTTACATTTATAGCTTCTATAATATAGGTGTCTTCCTTGATTCATTTCATGTAGTACCCATAACTCATACATCCTCTTCACCTCTCTCCCATTTTACCTCCACAATTCTATGATGTTCTATTATTTTTGTTTTTAATAGCATTCAGTGGTTTTAGTCAACAGAATTATTAAAAAAATAAATTTCGAATGTCTTACAAATCACCATTCATATAACTGCTGCTGACATAAAGATATGGCTATACATGATTCAAAATTCAAACAGTACAGAAAGGTACAGAAAACAAAGTAAAAACCTTCATTTATACAATAGCTCAGTGTCTTTCCACAACAGAATCTGGTCACCTTGGATAAGAATTTAATATTGCAGAAACAAACAGATAATCGTGTACACATACAGAATAAAATGCAATTGAATTTCTGTTGCTTGAAACAGAAATACCAATATTGTGGAGAAATGAATTATCTTTTTCATACTCCCTCAAGTGCTTAAATCCTAGTATGTTACTGTTTGTTTCATTTTTTGTCTAAGACATCCATGACTACCTCTGTGAGGTCAACAGCAGCCTACTTGCAGCTGGTGCAGGCATAGAGCAGAGGGATTTATAAATAGGTTAGATCATTTCCTTACCACTCAGTCTGCATAGGGAACACCATGAGAAGGTAAAAGTATGAGTTTGTGGCAGGACTTGGTATGGTTGTAAGTCGAAGATATCAGATAATTTCCTGTAGGTTGTTCATTTTTGAGTTGCTTCAGGGTATGTCGATATTGATAAAAAGTCTGAAGTTACAGACTCCGTCAGTATCCTCCAAGCCAAAACAGTAATCATTTCCTTAAAAGAGAACAACTATGTCCTGAAATGTTGCAAATCTTTTTGAGTTTCTATTGTGATTCTTCTATTTGAGTGTGGCAACAGGATCCACAAAGCATCCTGAGAATCCACCAACCTCTTCAAGAAGTTTTGGATATCCAGGGACCCCACAGTAGAATCACAGAGATAACTACTCTATACTTGACCAGCTGATAGCCATAACATGTTCTGATCTTCACTCAAATCTGTGTCATTTGCTTTGCTTTCATTGCTAAGGCAATAATGCACGAAGTTGACTCAAAAGAGCATATCAAGTGTTATTCCGGTATTTTATTGGTGGGGTAACAAAGTAAATCAACTTGTCCTTTATTAAGACGAGAATAACTTGGTAGTGGCTTCACACTAACACAGCACCTTGCATCCCAAAATTTCATGGAGATAGTGGAGTCTGCTCTATTCATGGAATTGATCTCTTGTTCTCTGGTGTGTGTGTGGATTAACACCGTGTTTAGATTACTCGTTACTTTTTTCAAAGGCATGGTCCCTTCACAAAGGTGGCATTCTGTAAAACAGTAAGATATTTAGATCCCTAATCACTAAACTGAAATTTAGAAATAGAAGGCTGACTTATTCCAGAGGTAGAATTTGTCACAATATTAATCCTTCTGCTACCCTCAAAACCTCTGTATTTTTTAAAAATTCTACCAAGACCAGAAATCCCATATGAAGTGAGCATAAATTGAGTTCTCCAGAGCACTTCATCCAAGAAAGACCAATCAATAAAGAGCATTTCAAAATGCTGAGGCTTTTGTCACAAATCTACAGGTAAAATATTTGTTGAAAGATACTTCAGAGTACTTTAAAGAGATATTATTTGAGGGTAAACATACAGTATAACATAATGAATTCCTTACTTTCCTAATTCATTAGATTATTTTCCCTGCATTTTGTCAGAGATTATCTGGCACCTCAACTTACTTTAAGTGGGGTCAATAATTAGTCCCAGTTTTCATGAAACAGCTAAACTAAATGTGAACATAATATTCAGTTTTCAAGTAAGCATTCCAAATGTAGACATGCTTGTACATGAAACTATATTAACACATTAACACCACTTCAAAATATATTTCTCTGGATTTTTGTTGGTGGTGGTTGGTATTGCTCACATATTCTCAGATTCCCTACATTTGTGTGACTATATTGAGGCTTTTTTGGTATGAATGTCTTCTGCTTGTGAATTTTTTTTCTAGACTGTATTTTACTACGGAGGCATGCTAGAATTTTACTGTAGCTCTTGACATGGTATCAGTGAGAGATGGGACACAAAGGGAATATTCCTTTCTTGTTTTGAGAAATTACCTTTATGAGAGACTACCCATTCAAACAAGAAAAGAATAGTGTAGTAAGGCCAAAAACACTGCTTCCCTTGGAGAAGTAGTTACATTGGTGAAGAAACAGATATTCAAGAAACAATAGCAGCATTTATTTAGAGCACAGAATCAGAAAACTGTGAGGCTGTTTTGGAGGCAGTTAACTTGGTTGGGAAGATTACATGAATATGAGCAGACAGATATTAAACTGAAAATATGGATTTAGACTTGGTATTAGAAGCTTTGAATAACTTTTGTTATTTTGGTTAGCAGACAAGGATCTTGAACAGAACTGTGCATAGAATTATTATTTAAGGAAATTAATTTGACAAGAATGTGTAGGATGAATTAGAAAAGTAAGAAAATGGAGACGGGGCACCAATTAGGTAACTAAACAATATCCCTGGTGAGAAGTAATAAGGATACTACTGAAATAATTGCAGAAGGAATGGAGAACAGAAGGTTAACACTAATCTCCGGTCTCTTGACTGTTTATAGATAGGTGCAATTATTAGGTATCTGCCCTTTCAATGCTGGGAGTAATACTTTATATTCATCCACTTAATATAGAATTTTACTGTAATGCTTTATTAAACTTAACATGGGATTAATAATTAAATATGTAGTTAAGATACTCACCTCGGTCAAGATAGGCAATGGAATAGGCAGAGTGGGTGAGAGGAAGCTTAGTAAAAGCTTAGCAAATGTGTGAGGACACTGGAATCATAAGGGGGATTTTTAAGAAGGAAAAGTGAAGAGATCAGAATATCACTGGAGAAACTTCAGTCTTAGCAATTCTGAAGTGATTCTGTGACATATTCATATTTGCAAAAGATCTCCATGTGGGTCTGATGCACAGTCAAAGCTTCACCAATCTACAGCTAGGTAGGCTAATGAGGAAGACTCACAAAGAAACATACACCTAGAGCAGACTTCTGTGGCACTCTGCTTTTCCATGGATGATCTGTCTCTACAGGTTTATTCTGTTCTTATATGAGATTCTGTTCTGTAATGTCCACTCTGTTGCTCCTGACTCTGGTTAGAGCTTGAAAATCTGAACTTCATGTTTTTGTGTACATCTTGATAACCAGTCATGTATTTCTGAACTGATGGACATTAACTTCATGGTAAAATGTCAATTTTACCCAAGATTCTTCTTTCTATCATCAGGAAATTCAGATTTAGTAAACACGTATGGCCTTCTGTAAAGAAATTTTGATAAGATTGACACTAATGACTACCTCAATTGTGGTTAAATCAGGAAAGATGTGAGTCTCTTTAGAGTTTAACGAGCTAAATTCAATTTTTATGACTTAATGATTTTTTGCAATAGTCCATTTACATATTTTTGTGTCCTTAGTGTAAAAGTATAGGTGTATCTCTTCTCTTTCCCTTTCTCTCTCTTTACCCACTCACGTCCTCCCTTTGACACACACACACACTTGCAGATCTTCTAAAGTTTATTTTATACACTGAAATAATTAATTCAACTCACATTGTCTAGCAATATCTTTCCAGAGAATGGTTTATATGTTTGGACTCACCATTAATCTCATCAGGTCAATTGATGGCAGAACTATTTTACTGGAAGAATTGCCAAAAGGTAAAATTTACCTTTTATCTTCATTGAGATAAATTAAATTAATTCTCTACCTCACTTTTTTTTTTCGGCTTGATCTTGGAAAAACTATTATTTTCTCTAATGCAAGAGTTGCTAACCAGTGTTTGTGGACTGACTCTGTCAAGGAGATGTGCTTTTATTGGCTAGATAAATATTTAATAATGTTTAAGTTTGGAAGTTTTTAGGTGCAGCATGAAATCTCCAGTTTAGCACAATTCCTATCACTTCATATTAGATTTCACTTGGATCTCCACGTACATATGCTTCTTGACTTATCTTTAATGGAATTTGAGCTTGACATGCCTAATCTAAAACTAGGTTTACATACGAACTACAAAAAGGCTAGTTATTTTAAATAAACGTTATTATTATTTAATGCAGTGAAATGAGTCAGTTTTATGTGCACAGTGTGATGGGTTTGACAGATGAATGCATCTATATAATTATCACCACAATTAAGATACAAAGCATTTATATCACCATGAAAAGTTTCCCTTATTGCCAATCTCTTCTTCACGGCCCTGGGCCCAAGTCAACAATCCTCTGTTGTCTGTCTCTATAAATCAGTTATTCCTGTTCTGGGATTTAATGTAAATGGTATCATAGAGTGAGCATTATTTTATTTCTAGTTTTTAAATAATCATCATTTTATAAGTTGCATCCATGTTGTTATGTTTATCAATAATAGTTTATTCTCTAATGCTTAGTAATGTTGCATCATCTGTTTTTAATTATTTACAAATTGATGGGTGCTTTGTTTCTAATTTTTTGTTATTATGAATAAAACTGCTATGAACATTTCCATCAAGTCTTTATGTTGACAGTGTATTTATTTTTCTTGGAACCCACAAGAAGTAGTTTTTGTGTCTCTTTTATTTTCAAATGGTCCAAACTCTGTTATTTAAATTAATTTCACCCTTATAAACATCTATTTAGCAACTATTAGGTACCAAGCACTCCAGTAGAATCTGTAAGTATACAAAATACTAAGTCCAAATTCTTGACATAGAGAAATAAATCCAGGAGAATAATCCAACTTTTAAAAAAATTACCAAATGGTACGCTATTTCCAAAAGAATATTTAAAGAATGTTATGGGGGAGGAAACTTTTCACAAAGGAAATGTCAATGTAGCTTACAAAATCATGTGAGAGATTCCAGTTAGTGTTGATGCAATGATGGAAAAAGTAGCACATTGTCTTTAGTGAACTGCAATTACATTGGTAGGCAAGGATATATACTCTAAGTGAAAAGCAGACAGGTATTAAGTTTAGACATGAAGCCAGACCTTTTGAATCTTATTTTGAAGCACGGCTCTTAGAAAATATTTTATACATTAGAGTGAAAAGAAAATTAGAGTTTTGTTTCAAAGGGATTGTGCTGGTGGCAATAGAGCAGTGTGATCTGGAGGAAGTTGAAGTTAGGAGCCAAACTGTTGCAAGAATTGAGGCAGCAATGGGAAGTTTTGTTGACTGATTACATGTTCTAGAGAACAGACCAAGTCCTAAATTTCTGGTTGCATAACTGGTTACATGGAGATACTTTTAATGAATGTTTTAAAATATTAAATCATTGGTATATAGAGGCAAAATTACTTATCTTCTTCCGTTCTCACAAGCGTTGAGATTCCTGTGAAACTTCTGGGTGATTATGTCAACTAGGAATTTAGTTGTCCTGATCTGAACCTCAGGAGAGGGCTCTAGACTGCGGAGGCAGATTTCAGATTAAGGAGACTGCTAAACGTGTGGACGCGAATGAGCTAATCCAACCAGTAGATGTAAAATGATGGTAAAAATGATAATGAGAGAACCGTGGTGAGCATGACCAGGAAGGCAGAAAGAGGGTGGATTGCAGTTGCAGATAAGAGATGGAAAAACAAGCAGAGAGGAATATGGTGAGCCATGAGCACTGGCATAGAAGCCAAGATAAAGATTCAAGAAGAGGGAGAAGTCAGAATATTGTTGAATGTTGTTGTGCTCGTGACTTTGTTTCTAAATACAATAATCAGGAAAAGATAACTTTCAGTACACGCTATTCCAAAATATAGCACCCTGGCACTTGAAAAAACAGCAGAAGAAACAAGGTCTCTCTGATTTTCTCCTGTCCTTCTCTCCTGAGGCAGGCCCTAAAATACTTATCCGACCTTCCTCTGAAGTAGGTTATAAAATCTTCATGTGAGAGAAGAACTTATAACCAGAGAAAAGGAATATTATCTCTGAGGATACAGAGAAGAATCTGAACAAACAGGTTTTGCTAAGTTCCCCTCATTTATTACCATTAGATTGCAGCCCCTTAACCCAATCACACTTCTGCACAGCTGCCCACACTTCATCAAACTTAGCATAAAAATATACAGAGTTTCCTGTTTCTCTCAGCCTTCATTTCTGAAGATGAAAAGCTTATGTTAAATAAATTTGTATGTCCTCTTTTGTCAATCTGTCTTTTGTTATGGAGGTGTCAGCCATGAATCTTGGGAAGGGTAAGAAAAATCTATTACTTTTACTTCCCTACAGAAGTAATTGTTGAATCTATAAAGAAGAGGCAAGAATGAGCTTCACTGAAATGTGAGAATCAGGCACTAAAGTGGAAATGTTAAACAAAAACTTCCAATTTAAATAAGCTTATCTCTGACTTAAGAAAAGATAACCCCTAGTTCAACAAACAGGGCTGTGAACAGTCTTCAAAATGAGAGTGATTCGAATATGATTACATTGTGAAGAATAAATTGAATAAAAATAAGAGGAAACTAACATAAAAATGGGTTGTCATGTAGAGCAATTAGTGATATTAAACTTGGGTAGGAAGAAAGTCATCTCTTTTTCTTAGATCTGTGGTTCCCAAAATGTTCTCCAAATAGTAGCATCAGCACCTCCTTAGGAACTTTTAGAAAAGAAAAATGTCTAGCTCCTCCTCAGGCTTATTGTTGAATAAGAAACTCTGGGGTTGTAGGCTAACATTCTATTTTTTAAAATTGTCTCCAGGTAGAATATTGTTGCACAATAATGTTTGAGGACCCTGAATTGAGGAAAGAGGAAGGACAAAGTTTGTGAGATTATAGACTCCCATAGGGATAGACTGACAGATATCATAAGCTCACAGAAATCATGCTTACCAGCCTCAGGGACACCTGTGAATTTGAAGATGAAGCCAGGGATAAAGAAGATGTAAACATTTTGAGAAAAGTGGTGAAATAATTCAATATCCACTCCCTCTAATGTGGGATGAATCAATCTGATGACTGGACATTAAAAATTATTTTTAAGAGACCCTTAGTGTCCTACTCTGACTTCAAAATAGCATAGTTCTTCACAGTTATGTGATTTTTTTCTAGAGAAGTTTTTAGTGACTTTGGGTAAGAGCAAAAAGTGGGGGCTTTATCTTGGGGAAATATGCCAAAAAAATACAGACAATTTGAAATATAACACTAATGATTATGGCCTCTCTTCACAGTTCTCTAAATTTTGGTATCTTAAAAAACTGTGACAACTTTTGTAACCTTCTGTTTCATGAGATGGACTAATTTGTACGAGTGGTGAGGCCACATAGGATTTAGATTCTAGTTGTGAGACAGACTAGTTGTAAAGCATGTGATTTCCTTTAGTTAAATTGCTTGTAGCTGTAAGAACTCATGACAATACTTGTTATGGTACTGTGTTATCGCTCCACTCCAGAGCCATTAATGTGTCTCCACTGAAATTGCAAGCAATAGAGTCTTATTTGCTTCATTAAATACTGTACCAGACTGGACTTCTTTGGGAGATATGCTTATTTCCTGCAGGAAAGGCTATGAAGATATAACTTTTGAAAGCCTTATATAATATTTAAGGGACTATGTATTACAAAGTAGACAATAACGTCTTACCTCATTGCTGTGAAATTATTTGCATGCTTCCTTGTTTAATGAGTCACAAGATTCAACTTGCCTTTCGAAATCAAAATATTCCTTGAGAGTTAACAAAAGAATTTCAATAATAAGGATTATTCACTTTCTCTTGACATTGGTCCATGTAACAGCTTGGGACACTTTTTCTCCTACACTTTACTAGGCAAAAAAAGTTATAAATATGAATTTTATGTAAGCAAAGTTCAAAAATAGCTAAATCTTATTACTATGTATAACTAGATTAGAGGACTCCTGAAAACACACTTTTTTGTATTCAAATTCGACTTTCACTGTTATTGTTGCAGCTTTCACAGCTGGTCTTTCAAATTCAGGGAAAAAAATGAATAATTGAAATAGTTTAGTTGAAAAATTATGCCTATTCCACTCATTTTATTCAATCAAGAAAATATTTAGTGACAAGATGATGGCTGGTTAGTAGAATGTCAATTCATCTAAAATAAGTGAATTAAGCAGCATGTATTTAGAGCCCATGTTGGATTTCTTTATTTTCCAAACTGACATTTAAATGACATTTCCAGCATGAAACGTAATGATTTTTTATAACAATCATATTATGATGATGATTGCTTCCACATTCAACGTGTTTCAATTTACACATGAGCAATATGAGAGTGTCCTTAGCAAATTATACCCTCTCCACATCTGAGGTAGTTTCAGGGTCTCAATTATTCACAAAGACCTAATCAGCTAGTGAGAAAATAGGGCTCATTTTCAAATATCTGTATTTAGATCACCCAAGGATAGTGGCCATCAAAAAAAAGAGAAAGAAAATAACAAAGTTACTTATGCATGTGTAAACAATAAACACACACTGTAGAATATGATTAAGTAAATAACTTATCCTGAAGGATGAGAGGAAAGGTAAGAGAAAGGCAAACAGGTAGTTTGCTAGTATAGTAAGCTTAAAACAGTTAATGCTTCCAAGGTGTTATTTTTCCAATGAATCTTAAAAATTCTTTTCACTTATTCATTTATTTTCAATTTAACTTTCTTTTCCAAATCTTAGTTTGATTCTGGAAGTATAATGAAGCAAAAGGAAACAACATGCTAACAGTTTCAAAAAACTCAGAGAAATAATGCTACTTAACAAAAATCTTACAGTTGATTTTCATTGTCACAAATTATTCAGTGGTATAGGAAAAACATAATATTGCGCAAATACAGCAAAAAGCAATAACATTATTTTGTGTTTTCTTACTTTGCTTTTATTGATAGTAGCCAAGAAAAATAATAATCTGTTAAATCCATACACTTTGCAGCATTATATGAGTTTCATTTTATACTTTTTATTTTAGCCAAAAAATTTAATATCTTTATAATTACTTTTTCTTGCTTGGGAAAAAAAAGTTACAAAGTTACTAGAACATATATAGCATATATGATATAATTTACCTCCAAATGTTTTACAGTAGATTAAATTCTAGTCATCAACATCATTATGAGATGTTATTACATTCCAGGCTCTTTGCTAGGCACGAAGGTTATGAAAGTTAATTAAATGGTGTGGCTTACAAAGTCTTCATAGAAGTGTGGGTGATAAGCATATAAAGCATGGATGACATCAAGTCTAAGGGGCTTATTAATATGGATGGATAGAAAGGAAGGGGGCGTGGTTCTGAAGGAGCTGAAAACTTTAAGAAAAAGCACACATGGAACATGTATACATATGTAACTTACCTGCACATTGCGCACATGTACCACAAAATCTAAAGTATAATAATAATAATAATAAAAGAAAAGAAAAAAAAAAAAGAAAAAGCTTGTAGGAAGTTGATATTAATTTCCATTTTTCCTCAGAATAAATTATATATTTAAAAAATGTTTGATGAATCTTTTCATGACCTACAAATCACAATTATTTTTGCAATTTCTTCCTTCATTATTTTTCAATAGTATTAATTGTATATAATGTATATACACTTTTATGCCCATGTATACATATACACATATGTATACATTATGAATCTATACATTTTGCATCAGATGCCATCATTTTGTCTCAGATACTATCATTTTGTATTAGGTACTATGCAAGGAACTAAAAATAGCGAATAAGGCACATTTTCTTCTGGATGAACCTTTTATCGAGTTAGTAGCGTTCAGCTGGAAATGAATGCATGCCATGGGATATGCAAAACATTTAAATATGGTGTGGAAAGAAATGTTACAACTTTTATTTGCAAATGTTTTATATTAAAAAGGAGGAAATCGAGGGTACATACTGAAAGCAGTGTCCTCATGTAAGCCCTAGTCCAAGTGACACTTCTCATGTTCTCTGCCTCTATTACCTGGAGCCATTAGAAATCCTCATGGACAATTAACTTTGGTGCAGTTATTCTGTTGAATGCTCAAGTGTATGTGTGCCCAGTTAAATCAAACCTTGGATCATTTTTGCTCAAACTTAGCTGTTAAACCAACACAAAATTTAAAATGCCGTACATAGATTTTAGTTAAGGAACTGTGATTTGATGACAATATTTATAAAGCAAACACAAGTGAAATAACATGTTTCACAGAACTGACCTTTTTCCTATTGCATAAATACTCTTGTCACCAGCCACAGAGTTAATCTGTCCCTTCATGGTAGAGGAGTTTCTGTAACAATAAAAGAGAAGGGAACTGTTCTACAAAAGCAAATTGTTCAAAAAAGAGAACGTTATGTAAATAAATATTTAGACTTTTTGTTTTGGGTTGACTTTCATTATTGTCACATGTTGGCTTCGCAGCAGATGCTGAGATGCTGAGTTTTAGGTATAAGATAGCTATTAGGAAACAACAGCTTTGAAATGAAGCAGAAGAGGCATGATTGGGTGAAGAGAAATCAAACTGCAATTCAAAGCCTTGGCCAACTTACAGGGAGTTCTGGTGACTATTTCTCATCGGGATTATCCTACACCTGTACAAAATGGCAGAACCTCAATATTCTTGTGTCACTCAGTAATCAGATGCAGGCTGTCCCAGAAGAGTGGAACCTTTGGTAAGGCAGATTCCTGCAACTGACACAGACCCTAATGGTTCATGGTAGTTTTTAATTAATTTTTAAAAAGACATATACACCATGGAATACTATGCAGCCATAAAAAATGATGAGTTCATGTCTTTTATAGGGACATGGATGAAATTAGAAATCATCATTCTCAGTAAACTATCGCAAGGACAAAAAACCAAACACTGCATGTTCTCACTCATAGATGGGAATTGAACAATGAGAACACATGGACACAGGAAGGGGAACATCACACTCTGGGGACTGTTGTGGGGTGGGGGGAGGGGGGAGGGATAACATTAGGAGATACACCTAATGCTAAATGGTGAGTTAATGGGTGCAGCACACCAGCATGGCACATGTATACATATGTAACTAACCTGCACATTGTGCACATGTACCCTAAAACTTCAAGTATAATAATAATAATAAAAAGAAGACATAATAATTTTCTATTTAGTTTGTGGGTTTGTTTTTGTTTTGTTTTTGTTTGTTCGTTATTTGTTTGAGATGGAGTCTTGCTTTGCTGCCCAGGCTGGAGTGCAGTGGCAAAATCTAGGCTCACTGCAACCTCCACCTCCCAGGTTCAAGCCATTCTCCTGCCTCAACCTCCTGAATAACTGGGATTACAGGTGTGCACAACCACACCAGGCTAATTTTTTTGTACTTTATTTAGTAGAGATGAGGTTTCGCTATGTTGGCCAGGCTAGTCTCAAACTCCTGATCTTAAGCGATCCACCCACCTTGGACTCCCAAAGTCTTGGGTTTACAGGCGTGAGCCACCACACCCAGCCTAGTTTGTGGTGTCTCCTAATTGATGAGAGTTAAAAATCTAGGGCCAACTATAGGAAGCATATCATTCTTATCGGTGAAAACAGAATTGGCAATATACCTGAAATCTATAATAGCTATGAAAAGAATTGTATGACTGAAAAATCTGTGAAACCAGATTAATAGTTTATATGGTACTGAGAAAAGAAGTAGCCCAATCAGGGTACTCAAAATAAAAAGAACATGTTTTAAATATTATAGTCCATTTTATTCAACATAATATTTTCACATTTCCTCATCCATTTGTCCTCAAAAGACTATTAAGGTTATAAGGCCAGAAACTAAATTTTATTAACACATATGTCCCAACATAACACGGTGCTTTACATATAGTATGTACTTCATAAATATACTTGGAACAAATTAAAACATGGGAATGAAGTACATTCACAAAATATGGAAGAAAAGACACATTTTGACTAATGTTTACTATTGAAATGTCACTAAAATGATACTGAAGGAAGAATAAAAAGCATAAACCCTCATGTACTAAGAAATATGAGAAAAAAGAGTATCAACAATTTTTGAAAATGCAAAGTAGGTTGATGAGTAGAAACCAAACTAGAAAGTTCAAGAGTGAAAACTATGTGCTAGGTGGAAGAAACCAAGATAAAAACTACTTTGAACAAGAGAAACCCAGAAAGACTCTGGAATTTGGAGTACCTAGCATGCCCACTGTAAGTACAGGTGGTGCTAAATTCAGTATTATGATTTTAGGTCTCAGAGAAAACATTTGAAAGTCATCACTCCTGTCCCAATACAAAAAAAGAGGGAGGCCCAGGCAGGTGGATCATAAGGTCAGGAGATCGAGACCATCCTGGCTAACACGGTGAAACCCCGTCTCTACTAAAAATATAAAAACTTAGCTGCGCACGGTGGCAGGTGCCTGTAGTCCCAGCTAATGGGGAGGCTGAGGCAGGAGAATGGCGTGAACCCGGGAGGCAGAGCTTGCAGTGAGCCATGATCACACCACTGCACTCCAGCCTGGGCAACAGAGCGAGACTCCGTCTCAAAAAATAAAAAAAAGAAAAGCTAGACAAATTAAAAAGTTGTTACTTCTTTTCTTGGATTCATCATAGAACAGAGGTCATACAGCAAACTACCACTCTGAAATCTAGAAAGACAGTCTTACTTGAAGAAATGGAGCAACTGAGATCTGCTTATCTAGGGCCAAAGTTCCTGTATCTATAAACTGCTGGGTGCATGTAAATGATAATTTAAATTAATTCTGGAGAATTGGTATGAACTGGCATGAATGAAAAATGCCTAGATTCTTATTTGGATCTTCATAGTTTCATAGGCTTCGCCTCCAGGAAGTCATAGGTTTTGATGGGATCCAAGAAAGATCACTTCTTGTCTCTGGCATAGGAAGAAGAGTGACTATTGTGAACAGTGCCTAGTGCCTTCTCCAGAACATATGAGTAATCTCCAGGGAAAAGGGCTTTATCAGAAAGCAATTCAGAAATTTTATCCCAGCTGGGAGAATGAATCTCCTCTTCACACAAAGCTTCTCCTGCTATTCTATCTTACCTAAGGGGGGAAAGTTAAACAAAATTACAGACAATTAGGTTCCAGACTTCAAGAAAACAGAAATAGAACATTCTTACTAGAAAAAAATAGTATGGTGCAGGGGAGGAGAAAGGTAGACCACTGACAGAATACTTGTGAAATTAAGAGAATCAAAACAAAGGTCTCTAAAAGACTGGGACTTAAAAAAAATATAGAATATTTCCCCTACCATACATCTCACCACCAAACTAACAGGGCTTCAATGTAACAGTGAATTACATATTTTAAAAGGTTAAAGAAACAAACTCTACAAGAAGAGTACATATGAAAACTCAAGAGAAAAAATAAAAATATGAACACTGGAAAGATTTTAAATCCTTACCTATATCTTTAACAAGCATTAAACAGAGCAAAATCTCTAGCTAAATTTACATACCTCATCACATTATGTGTCAAATTCCTTCACTTCCTATTGTCTTGTGCAGCATGTATGGATTTCAACAATAATATCTAAGGCATAAAGAAAAACAAGAGAAAAAAACAATTTGGGAAGACAATGCCATCGTAAAAACAAGACTTAGATAAGACACAGCTGTTGAAATCATGAGACAAAATATTTAAAATAACTGTGATGAATGTTAAAGGCTGTATTAGAAAAATAGACAACATGAAACAACAGATGGATGACTTAAGCAGAGAGATGGAAAGTCTAAGGAAGAATAAAAAGAAAGTGATAGAAGTGAAAAACTCTAAGCAGAGATGAAGAATGCCTTCTATGGGCTCATCAGTAGTCTTCACAAGGCTTAGGAAAGAATCAGCTGGGTGCGGTGGCTCACGCCTGTAATCCCAGTACTTTGGGAGGCCAAGGCAGGTGGATTGCCTGAGCTCAGGAGTTTAAGACCAGCCTGGGAAACATGGTGAAACCACGTATTTACTAAAATACAAAAAAAAAAAAAAATTAGCCAGGCATGATGCTGTGTGCCTGTAATCCCAGGTACTTGGGAGGCTGAGACAGGAAAATCACCTGAGTCTGGGAGACAGAGGTCACAGTGATCCGAGATCGCACCACTGTACTCCAGCCTGGATGACAGAGTAAGACTCCATCAAAAAAAAAAAAAAAAAAAAAAAAAAAAGGAGGAGAAGAAGAAAGAAAGAATCAGTGAGCTTGAAGATATAGTAGATCAATAAAAAATTCCCAAAATGATAAAGGAGAAAATAAATAAAAATATAAAAACCTAGGAGATTCAAGAATCACTACACAGTATCAAAAATGTATTATATGCATAATGAGAAGGGAGGAAGGAGAAAGGAGGAAAGAGAAGAAATAAATAACAAAGCAGAAGAAACATTTGAAGTGAAAATGACCAAGAAATTTTTTTAATTAATTTCGGAAACCAAACCACAGATTCAGAAAATTCAGAGAACAGCAAGTAGGATAAGTATGAAAAAAAGATCATATCTTCACTGCAGAAAACCAAAGATAAAAGGAAAATCTTGTAAATATTCAGAGGGTATGCAATCATCCATCTACAGAGGAAGAAGGATAAGAATCACAGCTGGCTTATTGCCATGAAGTATGTACATAAGAACAGAGCATAGTGAACTATTCAAAGTGTCGAAATAAACAATTTTAGAAAATAGCATTCCAGGCAAATAAATTACCCTTCAAAAGGGAAGGACAAATCAATTTTCTGAGAAAAAATGTTTGATTGCCAGTGTATGTGTCCTAAAAAGAAAAGTAAAGAGATTATTCAGGCAGGATGAAAATAACATAGTCAGAAACCCAAATCTCTATAAAGGAAGAGAGCTGACAAATATTAACAAAAGTAAAATAACATCTCTTCTTTTTCTTATTCTTAATTGATCTGAAGGATATATGTTTAGTTAAAGCAATAATGTTAACAGTGTATTGTGTGATTATGGCATAAAGATAAGTGACATGACTGACAGAAATATCACAGGGGAATATAGGGAAGAGAATACTAAAGGTTCTTGTAATTCATGCACATTATTATTATGTTTTTTAATGTGTACTAAGATTTTTTTTAAATGTATACTATAAACTCTAAGGCAACCACTCACTTACTACAGAAGTATGATTGATGATACCAAAGAGAGGAAACATAATCATATACAGTGTACATTTAAAGCTAGAGAAAGTAGTAAAAGAGGGAAAGAAAAAGAAACAAAAGACAAACACAGCTAATAAGAGATAGTTTAGAACAAGGTAGATAATAGACCAACTATATTAGTAATCACTTTAAATGTAAATATCCTAAATAGTCAAAAGAGACAGATTGTCAGATTAGGTAAAAAGAAAAACAAAAACAAGAGCCAAAAATATGCTTTCTACAAGTGAACCACTTTGAATATAAAAACTTGGGTTAAAAGTAAGAGAATCCAGAAAGATATGCAATGCTAACACTAATAATAGGAAAGCTGAAGCAGTTAATTTTAAGACATAGAAGGTTTCATAACAAGAAAAATTGTCAACGATAAAAATATTGTCATATAATAGATTATTTAGATTTTTTAAAAATAAAAATATAAAGATTTATACACCTAAAAAATTGTCAAAATTCATGAAAACAAACTGAAAAAACCGATATTAGACAAATCTATTAGAGAAGCAGACATCAACAACACTCTCTTAGTAATTTATAGATGAAACAGACAGAAAATCCGTAGGGATGTGGATGGGATAGATGCACTGTTAGTCAATTTTACATAATTGATATTTACTACTTCATGTAATGACAGTGAATATATAAATTTTTCAGACTGACATGAATTGCTCATCAAGATGGGCTCAATTAGGATTCTTTGAGCACTCCTTAAATAAACATTTACAAGAATGAAAGCTATGCTTAGTATATTCTCAAACTACATAGATTTAAACTAGAAATCAATTTGTAAATTAAGACAGCTGAAATTTCCTGAGAAACATTTGAAAAGTAAACAGTACAATGCTAAATAATCTACAGGTCAAAGAGAAGACCTTAAGATACTTTTAAAAAAGTTTATGATAAACAGAAATTTATTGACTCATGCTTTTAGAGGCTGGAGAGTCCGAGATTGAAGGGACAACACCTGGCAAAGGCCTCATTAAAATGTAATTCCATTGTGGAAGAGCAAGGATGCAGTGAGAAAGAGAACAAGAGAAGAGCTGAACTCATTCTTTTACAAAGAATCTGCTCCCACAATAATGGCATTAATCCATTCATGAGGTCTCATCACATTTTAAAATGACTAATACTGTTATAGTAGCGATTAGATTTTCTACACATGCTTTTTGGGGTACACATTCAAATTATAACACACATACTGAAGAAAAAGTAGTCTACTGACTGGTTTACCAGTGTTACCAAATGTATAAAATGATTTGTAACCATGAATCAAAGTATAATTATTTTCAAAAATGTTTCTGTATTTACTCTAGGAAAAAAGAGAGAGAGACAGACAAATAAAAGAAAAAATGCATCTTGAAAGATTAGGACAACAAAGTTTGTGTGTGTGTTTTCCTTTATTTGAGAAAATTCCCCAGACCTGATCATTTCTTTTATTAAAGAAGGAAGAGCTACAAAGCATATGCTTTGGATGAACTATGTCAACTTCAAATGCAGCATTTGCCCATGATGCCACAAAGCTTATTTGTAAAGTAAATGAGGGGCCTCTCTTGTCACCAAATATTCATCATCTTTTTTTGCCAATTGTAATTAATTCCTCATGGATGATTTTCCCATATCTGAGTGGTTCAAAATGAAGGGCATTCTTTTCTTTTTTTCTTTTTAAATATCAATGAATACTTGCCAATGAAGTGACAGGTGTATAAGCTCTTTGTTTATTAATGAAGAATATATTGATCTCTTAAAAAGTTTAATTGTCACAGGACCTTGAATTAATAATTTTCATTTCAGTATTATTCTTCATTTTAACACATTTAAAAACCTGGTATGAACTGCT
The DNA here is from genome assembly GCF_028885655.2 of Pongo abelii. Lineage (NCBI taxonomy): Eukaryota > Metazoa > Chordata > Mammalia > Primates > Hominidae > Pongo > Pongo abelii. Next base: position 30,541,422 of record NC_071989.2, read on the forward strand.
TTCTCCTATCTACTCACTGTGAAGATCACTTCTTGGGAGATTACCAAAACAACTAAAATGTTTTTCATGCAAATTGACTAGGGGAGTAATAACCAGCTTTGTTCTATATTCAAAGAGTAAGAGTATGATTATATCATTTTCAGTAACTAAGATTATGAATCCAGCTAGCTCACCAGTGGATTTGATTAAAGTGATTCTTATGGATTGAATAGTATTTTATTTGGCAAGTGAGACAAAACAATAGATGAGTCAACTAAAATGTACTTCCTGACATTACTACTTCTTAATCAGATGTAATCGTTTGCAGAGTCATTATTCTGCAAGTGATATATTCCATGTAAGTTAATATTTAAACACAAAAATATTTCAATTGTAGTCAAAATTTTTGACGTTTTAAAAAATAGTGTATTGTGCTGACAGAGTACATAAAAGTTCTAGAAAAATTAAAGAACAGGGTACCATCAAGGACAAAAATATAATTAAAATTAAAATATAAATATAATTAAAATCAAAATTCTATTCTCCCCACATGTAACATATTTGTCTAACAGTTTCAGACATTTGATTGAATTAGGAGACGAAGTAGGAAGTAAAATTTAGCTATTTCAGAAATATATGTATTAGGTATATGTCTTGGTAACAAATGAGTCTCTTTGGAATTCCTTAGCAATTGACATATTTTAATAAGTCTTAATAACAGTTATTGTAAAATCAGCTTTCTCTAATTTTTTTAATCGCTTAAAATGTATACTGTTGCAGGAAGTCAGGGACCCCAAACAGAGGGACAGGCTGAAGCCATGGCAGAAGAACGTGGATTGTGAAAATTTCGTGGACATTTATTAGTTCCCCAAATTAATACTTTTATAATTTCTTATGCCTGTCTTTACTGCAATTTCTAAACATAAATTGTAAAGATTTCATGGACACTTATCACTTCCCCAGTCAATACCCTTGTGATTTCCTATGCCTGTCTTTACTTTAATCCCTTAATCTTGTCAGCTGAGGAGGATGTATATCACCTCAGGACCCTGTAATAATTGCATTAACTGCATAAATTGTACAGCATGTGTGTTTGAGCAATATGAGATCTAGGCACCTTGAAAAAAGAACAGGATAACAGCAATTGTTCAGGGAATAAGAGAGATAACCTTAAACTCTGACCACTGGTGAGCCGGGTGGAACAGAGCCATGTTTTTCTTCTTTCAAAAGCAAATGGGAGAAATAGCGCTGAATTATTTTTCTCAGCAAGGAAAATCCCTAGGAAAGAGAATACACACCTGGAGGTATAGGCTTATGAATGGCCCCCCCAGGTGTGCCTGTTTCTTATGGTCGAGACTGCAGGGGTGAAATAGACCCCAGTCTCCCATAGCGTTCCCAGGCTTATTAGGAAGAGGAAATTCCCATCTAATAAGTTTTGGTCAGACTGGTTGATCTCAAACCCCTGTCTCCTGATAAGATGTTATCAATGACAATGGTGCCCGAAACTTCATTAGCAATTTTAATTTCACCCTGGTCCTGTAGTCCTGTGATCTCGCCCTGCCTCCACTTGCCTTGTGATATTCTATTACCTTGTAAAGTACTTGATGTCTGTGACTCACACCTGTTCGCACTCTCCCTCACCTTTTGAAAATCCCTAATAAAATTTTGCTGGTTTTTGTGGCTTGTGGGGCATCACGGAACCTACTGACATGTGATGTCTCCCCCAGACGCCCAGCTTTAAAATTTCTCTCTTTTGTACTCTGTCCCTTTATTTCTCAAGCTGGCCGACACTTAAGGAAAATAGAAAAGAACCTATGTGAATATCGGGGCAGATTCCCAGATAGTATACCCTTAATTAATCTAATTTTTCTCCAGTTCACATGTCCTATACAAGAGATGTCTGATTGTGCAGGAATAACACCTTTATAACGGCATAAACTTAATATTTCATCCTTAAAAATAATTTTATTTCTTCATAGAATATTTTGAGATAAAGGGAAAAAAATCATCTACAATCCTACAACGTGGAAACAATTACTATTAACATTTTGATATATTGCTTTTCAGACATTTTCCTAGGCATTGTTGTTTTATAATCTTGTTTGCATTACAGAAAATATTATACAGAAATTAAGATAATGAGCTCAGGTTTAGAGAGAGCAGATTTAAACACAAACACAACCACTCTTGTAGCTGAGTCTATCCAAACTTCCTCCTCATATATATGTGAGACAGAGAGAGAGCTAGAAGTATAAAGATTTTGTCAGGGGTATGTATTTTTGAAAATATTTACTATACGTTATCAAACTAATTAAGTAATTTCCATCACCACCAGTTGTGGGTGAGTGCCCGACTTTCTTCAGAATCTTATGCAAATTAACGTCTTATTTGCACTTCAGTTGCATTGTGAAGCTATTCTTTCATACTAGATATATATGACTTATAAAGTATTGGTTACTAGTTGTTTCATATGTGACAGATATCTCAAATAGTAGTATATATTTTCATACTGCTTAATCAGTCTTAGACAGAATTGTATAGTTTTGCATGGTCAAATGTATCCTTCTTTCCTTTAAGACATTTTTGTCTTTTTGGCTAATTCAATTTTTTTCCACAATATTGGCCAGCATGGTGGTGCATGCCACCTGTAATCCCAGCTGCTGGGGAAGCTGAGTTGGGAGAATCCCTTGAACCCGGAAGGCAGAGATTGCAGTGATCTGAGATCGTGCAACTGCACTCCAGCCTTGCAACAATGAGACATTGTCTAAAAACAAAAACAAATCACAAATTTGAGGTTATAATTTTCTCTGCTGTATTTTCTACTGATGTTTTCAAATTTTCCTTTCCTTCTTGTGGTGTCCTATTTATCTGCAGGTTATTTTCATGGTATAAGGTGAATATCTAATTTGTATTTTTTACATAAAAGCAGTATTTTTCATGCCCATTAGAGAGTACTTTCTTTTCTTATTTGTTAATTACTGTAATTGTATAATTCATTATAACGAGCAATAAAGGTCTTCATTATCTTCAATCTTTCTCAGAATTTATTCTTCCAGATAAATTTTCAAGTGTCTTAGAAAATCCTACTCAGATTTTGACTAAAATATAATGGAGTTGACAACTCTATTTGTAGAAGTAATATCTGTCTCCAAATAATAAGTCTTATTTTCTGTCTGTGGCAAGCTGAATAATGGCTCCCAAATACACCCATATGCCAATCCCTGCAGCCAGTGAGTATTACCTTATATGGCAAAAGAGACTTTACTAATATGATTAAGTCTGATATTGAAGGGGATATTATCTTGGATTACCCAGGCACAATGATCCTCATAAGAGGATGTAGGAGGAAAAGGTACTGTGAGGAAGAACAGACATTGTAGTGATGTGGTTTAAAGATGGAAGAATAGGCCACAAATCAAGGAATACAGGTGGCTACTGGAAGAGGAAAACATAAGGAAAGAGATTCTCCCCTCAGAGGCTATAGAAGGAGCTTGTCTTTTTGGAGTGATTTTAGACTTCCAGTCTCCAGAACTGTAAGATAATATATTTGTGTTAGTTCGACTAACCAAGTTTGGGATTAATTTATTTTAACAATAATAAGAAACTGATACATTATCCTACAGTAATACTGGTGCTCTCTTTTCATTAGCTTTTGTTTGCCTTAGCTATTGAGTAGTTTTAAGTATTGGTTTATTTTATATATAAGTCAAGTAAACAGCTAAAATTGAATTTAAAAGTACCGATTTGAGGTGAATACAGTCCTTTTCAATGTATTGCAATTACTGATATCGCTTATTGATTTCCATTAGCATAGTTTGAGTATGTTTCTGTTTAAAAATTCTGGTTTGCATGTTTGTTTGCCCTACACCTTCATTTGTATTGTAGTGATAAGATTTTCATCATTCCTATCTGTTGTCCTCTGCTGGTTTGAAAACTGTACATTGAACATTTTGTCTTTGTAATTACTCATACATTTTTAATATACAAAAACATATTTACTCACAAGCTCTGTAGTTATTTATAACTCTTTCCTCCTTTCAATGAAAAACTCAGCACATTTTAACTACACACCCCACAAGCCCTGCCTAGTTATAACCTATTGCTTTTTCATGAACATTGTTTTCTGCATACCTCTCCTTCTTTTTGGGTTTAATTTTATTTTACTGAAAAACTTTTTTTAGTAGTTGACTTGCCATGGGTATGTGTGCTGTAAATTGTCTTCACTTTTGATTGTCTGAAAATATAATTTTACCCTTAATCTTGTCTACTCTTTAGTTGGATATAGAATTCTAGGTTGATAGTCATCTCACAATTACTAACCAAAGTGAAGACTTCTCACGGTTGTATGTTATTCTATAACATCTCGTTAGGGTCTTCTTTTACACAGTTTTTAATTTTTTTCTCTTTTCAATATTCAGCTGTTTCCCTAGAAAATTAGTGTTTGTCTTTATTTTGATTTATTCTCATAGGCCCTCACTGAGTTTTTAGTCTTTCTTCAGTTCTGGAAAAGTCTTACTTATTGTCCCCTCAAACTTTGCTCCAAAATGCCCTTCAATCTTGACTTCTGGAATGATTTTATTGGCAGCAGCAAACTATCTATTATTTTGTCTGCTTAGCTACTTGTGCAGTATTCTGAATAAAATAATCAACACTATCTTCCATTTAAAAAAATTTTTTTTCTGACTGAGTCATTTCTAGAATTTATCCCAAAGACTGTGATATCATTTTTAATGTTCAGCAATTATAATTTTTGCTTTGAACCTAATTGTTTCTTTTCTATAAATATGTTTTTGATTTATGTCTATTTTTATTTCACATTTTATCAATTTTATTTATGCTGTATTTTATTATCATTTTAAGGAAACCAAACATACTTATTTTAATATATTCTTGAGTTCTCTATCATTTACACATATTTTGAAGCAGGTAATAGCTAAGTCTTAGTCATCGTCTTCAAGCACAACTTAGTTGTATATTCATCTTGAATGTGAGAGTTCCCTTTCTCTCTTGCTTGCTCTCCATTTCTGTGTTAATGTTTTAACTATGGCCAACCACAACCTCATACCAAGTTTTGTACATTCATTAATATGAGTGAGATTTTCTGGTCTCAGGTCACATATAATAATTAATGCCAAAGTCCTTTTCCTAAACCACTGAAAACCTTAGCACAAGTCCTATTTTGTAGCATCCTCCTTCTCCTTCTTCCATATCACTGACAGTTTTACAAAAGTGGCAGATCCAGGAAGCTGTCAAAATTTGTCTCCACATTTTGAGGGGATAAAAGAAATTGCCTTAGATCCTGATATTAAATTATGAGCCTCGCTAAGCCCTCAGAGACCTAATGGGAGATTTGACCCTGGTTATCATTCTGGAATAAAACTCCTCCAAAGTTTTACTGAAAATTATGAAACTCACAAGATTATTCCTATGTAACATTATAAGGGTAGTTCTGGTTGGTTTGTCTTTCACTTTTGGACTACAGAGAAAGTTATAATCCATTGCGCATGGTTATCGATTTTATTATATTTTTAATATTTACTCACTGTTGCCACATATTATTTGAGAATTAAAGTATATACTTGTCATACTAACTTTACTAATGCAGTATATATGTCTGTACCCAACTATGTTTTTTTCAGTTTTGTGGTTATATTAAATTAGATTTCCTGATATTTAATTATTTAATTATAAGAGTATTCATTTTCTAATTTCTCTTGAAACTACTGCCAATTTTCTGCCTCAAATGTTTACCATTTCATTTTGTATTGCTGTTTCATTGCACTTTTTATTTTAACCTTAAAATAATCTAAAGGTCTGAAAAATATTTTAATACCATTTTTATTTGACATAGTCATAAAACCTACTTTAATTCCTGAGACTTTAAAAACAAATCACGAGGGTAATATGTTTGTGTTTTATCCCGTTCTCTAGAACCGTTGTGTTTATAAAACTCAACAAACAATTTATATTTTCTTTTGTCAGAATTAACACTGTATATTGAATTATATTTGAATTGGAAAATCTGCAATAGAAAGAGCAAAACTCAAAATTCAGGGCTGAATGAGTCCTGAATTACCATAGGTCCTGTTTGACCTACGTCTTTCATACTGAGAAACATTATATTTACAGTTGCTGTGATGATTGTATGAATTAATATACAGAAAGCAATTAGAACAGTGCTGGACATATATGAGACATACAAGTATCAAAAAAAATGAAAGAAAGAAAAAAATTAAGTAATGTATCATTCTTTTTTGCTAGATGAGTTTGATGAACATTATTAGAGATATTATCTTACCACATGAAAATTGATGGACTTCCTCTCTATCTTCTCTGATAGACAGTGAGCTGGTCAAAAGCTGATACTATGTCTCATTCATCTGCATATTATGAGTCCTTAATATAATGGCATCAGTGGCATTTGGAGTTCAGTGGCCTTCAAGTAGCATATAAAATTCAGTTGAAATATCTTAAACACTTTTCAACCAAATTGCTCAACTAAGACGTGCAATAGCAACAACAACAAACGACAGGTTGAGAGAATAATTAACACTTCCCAAAGGTATTATTGAACTTGATTCAATTTCATGTCAAATTGGTTTTCTTCTGAATTGACCTATGATATACCAGAACACCAGGGATCCTGACTTATATATGTTATATATTATTGCTGAAAAGATCAGAAGATGTTAGCAAATTGGCCAATAAAGCATAGCTTGCTGACCCTAGATCAAATCAATAAAATTGTCTATCGTAAAGGTTGAGAATTCACTGGAGTGTTAATTGACATATCTAGTTCTCATTAAAAAAAATAAATGCTTAGTTTTTATTTGTTATGCAACATGGTAAAATAAAGAGTTTGGATTAAATCAATTTTTGATAAGTTTTTTTCAAAATACATGAATAAGTGCTACTAAAATAAGAATTATGTTATCCTTTTGGACCCACCCTTCATGCCCATCCCAGCCCAAGATCACCCCTGAAGATTCATGCTTCACCCCAGCCCACATGCAGGCTCCAGGAATGCCCTTGTAGAACCTAACAACAGACCAGCCCCTGTGGTTCCAAGCTCCAGGCCAACCACTATAGAACTAGTCTCTAAGTTCACTCCAGTGGTTTCTGGTGCCATTTTGTACACCATGGACCCAGACTTCAGACAAAACCGCCATGGAGCTAGGAAGTACACAGTCACATGAGTACTCCAGAATCTCTGAAAGCTATTGATGAAAGGCTTTCTCAATGAAAACTAGTATCTAAGGACTGGAAGAGGTGACTACTTCCAATGTTCAGACACTAATCCAAGGGTACAAGGATCACCAAAGATCAGAGAAACATCATACCCCCAAAGGAATGAAAGAAATCACCAACAACTTACCCATAAGAAATGGAGATCTCCAAATTGCCTGACAAAAATTTCAAAAATGTCACCTTAAGGATGCCCAGTGAGTAATAAGAGAACACAAATAGACAAATAAACAATAACAGAGAAAGTGACTTTTCCCCCTTTTGCTCAGCACTTCTCCCTCATGCTGCCATGTGAAGAACACGTTTGCTTCCCCTTCTGCCATGATTCTGTAAGTTTCCTGAGGCCTCCCAAGCCATGTGGAACTGAGTCAATTAAACCACTTTCCTTTATAAATCACCCCGTCTCAGGTATTTCTTCATAGCTGCATGAGAATGAACTAATACAATAAGGAAATGTTATGAAAGCCAAATAATTGGACAACCTAGAAGAAATGTATAAATTCCTGGAAACATGTGGCCTACCAAAAAGGAATCAAGAAGAAACAGAAACCCTTAATAGACCAGCAACAAATGGAAATATTGAGTCAGTGATCAAAAATTTTCCAATAATACTAGAAAGCCCAGGCATAAACAGCTTCACATGTCAGTCCTCCTAAATATGTTTTTAATTAATACCAATCATTCCTAAGCTGTTTCAAACAACAGAAGAGAGATCACTTAAAAACTTTTTTTATGATGCCAGCATAACCCTGAAAACATTTATAAACCATATACCTGGTAAATGGTTATTATACAAAATAGATAGTTTGGCTACAACTCAATGGGAATAATAATAACAATAATAATAATAGCCCAAATTAAAAATATGCAAAGGTATAAATAGACATTTCTCTAAAGAAAACACAGATCTATGAAAAGGTGGTTGACACCACTAATCATCAGGGAAATACCAATAGAAAACATAAGATGTCACATCTGTTAGAATGGTTTTCATCATTAAGAATATATATATTGCACATTCTGGCAAGATTATGAAAAAAAAATCCCTTGTATACCGTTTAAAAAAACCCTGCAAACAGAAATGTCATATGATCCATCAATCCCATTTCTGGCCACATACCCAAAGGAATTGAAATCGGTATATCAAAGACATATCTCCATTTCTATGTTCATTTTAGCATAATTCACAATGGCAGGATATGGAAGCAATCCAAGTGTCCATCAATGAATAAATAAAGAAAACATGATATATACATACAATGGATTACTATTCAGCTATAAAAAGAAATAACCCTGCCATTTACAAAAACATAGATGAACTTGGCAGACATTATGCTAAGTGAAATAATGCAGACACAGGAGAATAAATATTAAATGATGCTATACACCATTCATTTGAATTTGAATTGGCTATACAGCCAAATTCATAGAAGCACAGAGTAGAATGGTCATTGTCAGGGGCTGGGACACAAGAAAGGGAGAAAGGAAAGTATTAGTCAAAAGGTGTAAAGTTCTGGATATATAAGACAAGTTAGCACTAATGACCTACTGTACAGCATAGTCCCTACAGATAACAACATTCTATTGTATACCTAAAGATTTTCTAAGAGGGTAGCATTTATTTTATGTTCTAACACAAATAATAAATAAGAGATTAGCAGAAAATTTGGAGGTGACGGATTTATGGTACAGACTGCAATGATTATTTGACAGGTGTATACTTCTCTTCAAACTCATTAAATTGCATACATTATGCACGGTATTTTATATATAAAATTTTTAAATGAAAAATAACATTGAGTTTTTTTTAAAATATGTGATGAACATATTTGGAAAATTGAAATGTAAACAGTTTGTTATGTGTAACAATACCATTAATTTGTTAATTTATCTTATAATTATCAAAGCGGAGATACAGGATTCAATGTCTCCTAAATTTGATAAGAAAGCAATGTTTCCAAAAACGATCTCAGGGAAGAACTATTTAAGGAAATGCATATTGAGGAACATTGAAAATTATGAACATCACTATCCCTTTCAGTTTATTTTCTACTTAATATGAAATTAAAACAATATATATTTTTCAGAATATAGTGCCTTGGGGAAATGGTGATCATGGTGGATGGGAGGCAAGATTAGATTGCAGCTCCAGACAGAGCAGCATGCGGGGGCTAGCATTGTGAATTTTAGCTCCAGATTGACTGCAAGAACTAACCAGCAATCCCAAGAGGACCCACAAAAATTCTGAAGGAAGTGGACTGCTCCTGCAGGACGCAGGAGATCCCGCCAAAACTGTGAGTACCCCAACTGCTGATGTGGGAAAGGGGGACCCTCCTCTCCCAAACACACATCACCACTGGAGAAGCTGAAGGTCTATTTGTGGGAGAAGTTTCCAACTTTACCTGGAGCTGAGTCAATTTGGAGAGCCGAGCAAAATACAAGGGTAGAGGAAGCAGCAGAAAGGCCCCAGGAGCTCACTGGGTCCCCTAGCAGGCCACTTCTGCCTGGCACCACAGGGATCCAATGGGAGAGAATCAGGGGGTAAAATTATACAGGCAGATGGAAATCTCTAGCTGAACTTTGTAACAATTTGAATTGGGTGAGACACCTTCTGGCCAGAATTCACGGGAGGGTGCAAATCCGGTTTGCTGACTCCACAGGCAGAGGAAGAGCCAAGCCCTTTTCTTTTGCAGCTGGGAGGCAGGTAGCCTGGGGCAAGTTTTCAAGCCCATATCATCCTTCACCTGGAAACACACTGGAGGGAGTTGTGGGGGGTCACCGTGGGAATGAGACCAGCCCTTCTGTTTGCATGGGAGCTGAGTGAGGCCTGTGACTGCCAGCTTTCCCCCACTTCCCTGACAACGTGCATGACTCAGCAGAAGCAGCCATAATCCTACTAGGTACACAATTCCAGTGACCTGGGAATCTCACCCTCATCCCCGACAGTAGCCACAGCAAGACCCACCCAAGGAGTCTGAGCTCAGACATGCCTAGCCCTGCCCCCACCTGGTGGTCCTTCCCTACCCACCCAAGTAGTGGAAGACAAAGGTCATATAATCTTGGGGGTTCTAGGGCCCTTCCCACCTACCAGTTCCTCTCCATACTACCACAGTGGATGCTCTCTGAAAAGTGCCACCTCCCAGCAGGAGGCCAACCAGCACAAAAATAGAACATTAAACCACAAAAGCTAAGGACCCTCACGGAGTCCATTGCACCACCCCATCACCTCCACCGAAACAGGCACTGGTATCCACTGCTGAGAGATGGATAGATGGTTAGCATCACAGGACTCTTTACAAACAACCCTCAGTACCAGTTCGGAGCCGGGTAGACTTGCTGAGTGGCTAGACCCAGAAGAGAGACAATAATCACTACAGTTCGGCTCACAGGAAGCCATATGCATAGGAAAAGGGGGAGAGTACTACGTCAAGGGAACACCCTGTGGGACAAAAGGGTCTGAACAACAGCCTTCAGCCCTAGGCCTTCCCTCTGACAGAACCCACCCAAATGAGAAGGAACCAGAAGACCAAACCTGGTTATATGACAAAACAAAGCTCTACAACAAGCCTAAAAAAAAATCTCACTAGTTCACCAGCAATGGATCCCAACCAAGGAGAAATTCCTGATTTACCTGAAAAAGAATTCAGGAGGTTAGTTATTAAGCTAATCAGGGAGGAACCAGAGAAAGATTAAGTCCAATGCAAGGAAATCAAAAAAATGATACCAGAAGTGAAGGGAGAAATATTCAAGGAAATAGATAGCTTAAAGAAAAAACAATAAAAAATTCAGGAAACTTTGGACACACTTTTAGAAATGTGAAATATTCTTGTAAGTCTCATAAATGGAATTGAACAAGAAGAAAGAAATTCAGAGCTCAAAGACAAGATCTTTGAATTAACCTAATCCAACAAAGACAAAGACAAAAGATTAAGAAAATATGAACAAAGCCTCTGAGAAGTCTGGGATTATGTTAAACAACCAAACCTAAGAATAAACAGTGTTCCTGAGGAAGAAGAGAATTCTAAAGGCTTGGAAAATGTATTTGGGGAAATAATAGAGAAAAACTTTCCCAGCATTGCTAGAGACCTAGACGTTCAAATACAACAAGCACAAACAATACCCAGGAAATTCATTGCAAAAAGATCTTCATCTAAGGCACACTGTCACCAGGTTATCCAGAGTTAAGATGAAGGAAAAAATCTTAAGAGCTGTGAGACAGAAGCTCCAGGTAAAATATAAAAGAAAATCTATCAGATTAACAGCAGATTTCTCAGTAGAAACTCTACAAGCTAGAAGGGATTGGGGCACTATCTTCAGCCTCCTCAAACAAAACAATTATCAGCCAAGAATTTTGTATCCAGCAAAACTAAGCATCATATATGAAGGGAAGAAACAGCTTTTTTTTTTAGACAAACAAATGCTGAGAGAATTTGCCATTACTAAGCCACCACTACCAGAACTGCTAAAAGGAGCTCTAAATCTTGAAACAAATTCTGGAAATGCATCAAAACAGAACCTCTTTAAAGGAAAAATCATACAGGACCTATAAAAGAAAAATATAAGTTAAAAAGCAAAAAACAAAAAACAAAAAACCAAAGTACAGAGGCAACAAAGCTCATGATGAATGCAACCTTACCTCACATTTCAACGCTAACATTGAATATAAATGGCCTAAATACTTCCTGTAAAGGATACAGAACAGCAGAATGGATAAGAACTCACCAACCATCTACTGCCTTCAGGAGACTCACCTGACACATAATGACTCACATAAACTTAAAGTAAAGGGGTGGAAAAAGGCATTTCATGCAAATGGACATCAAAAGTGAGCAGCATTTTCCGATATTCTTATATCAGAAAAAACAAGCTTTAAAGCAACAGCAGTTAAAAGAAACAAAGAGGGACATTATATAATGGTAAAAGGCCTTGAGCTTGTCCAACAGGAAAATATCACAATCCTAAACGTATATCCACCTAACACTGGAGTTCCCAAATTTATTAAACAATCACTAATAGACCTAAGAAATGAGACACATAGCAACACAATAATAGCAGGGGACTTCAATACTTCACTGACAGCAGTGGACAGGTAATCATGACAGAAAGTCATTGAAGAAATAATAGATTTAAACTATACCTTGAAACAAATGGACTTAGCGGATATATACAGAACACTCCATCCAACAACTGCAGAATACACATTCTATTCAACAGTGCATGGAACTTTTGCCAAGATAGACCATATGATAGACCATAAAACAAGCCTCAATAAATTTAAAAAAATTGAAATTATATCAAGCACTCTCACAGACCACAGTGGAATAAAACTGGAAGTCAACTTCAAAAGGAACTCTCAAAACCATGCAAATACATGGAAATTAAATAGCCTGCTCCTGAATAAGCACTGGGTCAAAAATGAAATCAAGATGGATATTCAAAAATTATTTGATCTGAATGGCAATAATGACACAACCTATCAAAACCTCTGGGATACAGTAAAGGTGGTGCTAAGAGGAAAGTTCATAGAGAACTTTCCACACATCACATCAAAGAGACTGAAAGAGCACAAACCGACACTCTAAGGTCACACCTCACGGAACTAGAGAAACAAGAAAAAAACAAAACAAAGCCCAGCAGAAGAAATGAAATAACCAAGATCAGAGCAGAACTAAATGAAACTGAAACAAACAAAAACAATACAAAAGATAAATGAAATGAAAAGCTAGTTCTTTGAAAAGATAAATAAAATTGATAGACCATTGGCAAGATTAACCAAGAAAAGAAGAGAGAAAATCCAAATAACCTCACTAGGAAATGAAACAGGAGATATTACCACTGACACCACTGAAATACAAAAGATCATTCAAGGCTGCTATAAATACCTTTACATACATATACTAGAATACCTAGAAGAGATGGATAGATTCCTGGAAAAATACAACCCTCTTAGTTTAAATCAGGAAGAATTGGATGCCCAGAACAGACCAATAACAAGCAGTGAGATTGAAATGGTAATTGAAAAATTACCAACAGAAAAAAGTCCAGGACCAGATAGATAAACAGCGGAATTCTACCAGACATCCAAAGAAGAATTGGTACTAATTATTTTTACACTATTCCATAAGATAGAGAAAGAAAGACCTCTCCCTAATTCATTCTATGAAGCCAGAATCACCCTAATACCAGGAAAGGACATAACCAAAAAACAAAACTATAGACCGATATCTTTGATGAACATAGATGCTAAAATCCTAAACAAAATACCAACTAACAAAATTCAACAACATACCAAAAAGATAATCCACCATAGTAAAGTGGGTTTTATACCAGGGATGCAGGGATTGTTTACATATGCAAGTCAATAAATGTGATACACCACATAAACAGAATTAAAAACAAAAATCACATATCATTTCAATAGATGCAGAAAAAGTATTAAATAAACTCCAGCATCACTTTATAATTAAAACTTTCAGCAAAATCGGTATACAAGTGACACACCTTAATGTAATAAAAGCCATCTATGACAAACCCACAGTCAACATAATACTGAATGGGTAAAATTTGAAAGTATTCCCTCTGAGAATTGGAACAAGACAAGGACGCCCACTCTCACCACTCCTCTTCAGCTTAATATTGGAAGCCCTATCCAGAGCAATAAGACCAGAGAAAGAAATAAAGGGCATCCAAATCGGTAAAAAGGAAGTCAAACTGTCACTGTTTGCTGACAAGTTGATCATTTACCTAGAAAACACTAAGGACTCCTCAAGAAAGTTCCTAGAACTGATAAAAGAATCCAGCAAATTTTCTGGATACCAGATTAATGTACACAAATCAGTAGCTCTTCTATACAACAACAGTGACCAAGTGAAGAATTAAATCAAGGACACAACCCCTTTTACAATAGCTACAAAAAAATAAAATAAAATACTTAGGAATATACCTAACAAAGGAGTTGAAAGACCTCTACAAGGAAAACTACAAAACACTGCTGAAATAAATCATAGATGACACAAACAAATGGAAACACATCCCACACTCATGGATGGGTAGAATCAATATTGTGAAAATGTCCAAACTACCAAAAGCAATCTACAAATTCAATGCAATCCCCATCAAAATACCATCACTGTTCTTCACAAAATTAGAAAAAACAATTATAAAATTCATATGGAACCAAAAAGAGTCCGCATACCCAAAGGAAGTCTAAGCAAAAAACAAACAAACAAACAAACAAAAAAACCCAAATCTGGAGACATCACACTACCTGATTTCAAACTATACTACAAGGCCATAGTCACCATAATGGTGTGGTAAAAAGTAGGCACATAGACCAATGGAACAGAATAGAGAACCCAGAAATGAACCCAAATAATTACAGCCAACTGATCTTTGACAAACCAAACAAAAACATAAAGTGGAGAAAGGACACCCTTTTCAACAAATGGTGCTGGGATCATTGGGTAGCCACATGCAGTAGAATGAAACTCTATACTTATCTCTCACCTTATACAAAATCAACTCAAGATGGATTAAGTATTTAAACCTAAGACCTGAAAGTATAAAAATTCTAGAAGATACCATTGGAAAACCCTTCTAGACATTGGGTTAGGCAAGATTTAGTGACCCAAAACAAAGATAAATCGCTGGGACCTAATTAAACTAGAGAGCTTTTGCACAGTAAATGGAACAGTCATCAGAGTAAACAGACAATACACAGAGTGGGAGAAAATCTTCACAATCTATACATCTGACAAAGGACTAATATCCAGAATCTACAACAAACTCAAACATATCAGTAAGAGAAAAGCAAACAATCTCATCAAAAAGTGGGCTAAGGACATGAATAGACAATTCTCAAAAGAAGATATACAAATGGCCAACAAACATATGAGAAAATGCTCAACATTACTAATGATGAGGGAAATGCAAATCAAAACCACAATGCGATACCACCTTACACCTGCAGGAATGGTCGTAATCAAACAATCAAAAAACAGTAGACGTTTGGTTGGATGTGGTGAACAGGGAACACTTCTCCACTGCTGGTCAGAATGTAAACTAGTACAGCTGCTATGGAAAACTGTGCTGAGATTTCTTAAAGAACTTAAAGTAGAACTACTATTTGATCCAGCAGTCCCACTACTGCGAATCTACCCAGGGGAAAAGAAGTCATTATTCAAATATAATACTGAGTAATATTCCATATATATGATGAAATAAAAAGGAATAATTAAATAAAAAGGAATGAATTAACAGCATTTACAGTTACCTGGATGAGTTTTTGGAGACTAGTATTCTAAGTGGAGTAACTCAGGAATGGAAAACCAAATATTGTATGTTCTCACTGATATGTGGGAGCTAAGCTATGAGGACTTTGAGATCTTGGGGGGAAGAGTGAGAGGGAAGTGATGGATAAAATACTACAAATATGGTGTAGTGTATACTGCTCGGGTGATGGGTCCACCAAAATCTCACAAATCACCACTAAAGAACTTACTCATGTAACCAAATACCACTTGTACCCCAATAACTTATAGAAAAATAAATAAATAAATAAAGTGATTATAATGGTTCACTTTTAAAAATAATA
Source organism: Pongo abelii (assembly GCF_028885655.2). Taxonomy (NCBI): domain Eukaryota; kingdom Metazoa; phylum Chordata; class Mammalia; order Primates; family Hominidae; genus Pongo; species Pongo abelii. Next base: position 30,557,239 of record NC_071989.2, read on the forward strand.
ATATAGTCCCTCAATTACAAAAAAAAAATGATGGTCATTGTCTTAATAGGGAACATGGAGACTTTAAACATTTCTAGAATCTATGGAGAACTTCTTAGAATCTGTAGGCCTAATCTCATTTTCTTTCCTCACAGTTTGACCTGAATTCAAACATTTCTGTTCAGAAAAAAGAGGAGTTCTTGCTCTTCGTTATAATGTAGTACAGTCTTTTCTTCTTATTTTTTGTCTGGGAAAGACTGTAATAATCTTCAAAAACATATTTTTGTCTTATTTATTTTAGTCATTAAACTTTCAAATTTCAGTGGAGCAAATATAATCTAAGTTGAAGATTATATTTCACAGCCTCCATTACAGACAATCTTGAACATGTACTTCAGTTCTGAGAAATACCATGCTAGCTTCTTCAGGTCACCTTCACTGAATAAAAATTATTTGTCCTCCATTTCCTCTTCCCCTTCCTGTGGACTGGGAAGTGGGCATGTGGTGAATTGTCTTTAGTCATATTATGAGAAGATAACAAAACACAAGGAACCTAGATGTCTATGTGTCCTCATGGAGTCAAGAAATTGATCACCTTGCCACTCCTAGCAGGTCATGGTTTACACAACAGAGAAATAAACTTCTATCTTATTTATGCCAAGGGCAGTTGGTTTCTTTTGAACAAATATCCTTAATAAGTCTTACTTCACAAATGTCAGAATTTGGGATTATTTTTATTTCTGCTATTGCCCACTGTACTTTTTAAAAACTTTAATATATATTTATTTTATTTATTAAATTGACATATTATAATTGTACATATCTGTTGCATACATAGTGATTTTTAATACATATAATGTTTACTGATCAGATTAGGGTAATTAGCATACCCATCCAAAACATTTATCATTTTTTGTGTGTTTTGGGAACATGCAAGATTCTCATTCTAGCTATTTGATACTGTATATTTTGTTAATATAATGATCCAACATTGGTATAGACCACTAGAACTTATTCCTCATATTTAGGTGTAATTTCGTGTCCTTTAACAAATCTATTCCTATGCCCTCATTCTCCCTACCCTTTCCAACCTGTAGTATCCTTTGTTCCACTTTTTAATTTTTTTTTTTTTTTTGAGACTGAGTCTCACTCTTGTTGCCCATGCTGGGGTGCAGTGGCATGATCTCGGCTCACCACAACCTCCGCCTCCTGGGTTCAAGCGATTCTCCTGCCTCAGCCTCCAAAGTAGCTGGGATTAGAGGCATGCGCCACCACGCCTGGCTAATTTTGTATTTTTAGTAGAGACGGGGTTTCTCTATGTTGGTCAGGCTGGTCTCACACTCCCAACCTCAGGTGATCCACCCGCCTCGGCCTCCCAAAGTGCTGGGATTACAGGCGTGAGCCACCATGCCCAGCCCACTTTTTACTTTTATGAGACAGCTTTTTCTGGCTTCTCCATATGAATGAGAATATGTGGTGTTTAACTTTCTGTTTCTGGTCTATAACCATTGTTTATTGATCAGAACTACCAGTTAAAATGGTATATGACCTTAAAGCCATACTTTCTCCTCTGGACTGGGAATGGCCTGGTACTATAACTGGAACACCTCAGGTAGAGATAACTTAGAGGGAAAGATTTGAATTACCTACATGAAAACGTAAAATCATTTATTAGGTTCTAGAGGAAGAGACAGACATTCTTCTTTCTCTGCGTTTGATCAGGTAGTAATACCTATCTTTTATTATCTACATGTACTTTGGCAGTATAAAATACTTTGGAGTTATTTACTTATAGGACTGATAAAGGGTGGTATATTTGAATAAGCATGTGTGAGCTTGTTTCTGTGTGTGTGCATTTGACTGTACTGCAATTTTCTGAATTATCTACTATTTTCATTATCCATGCTTCTGTAACCTTCCATCAGCATGGATAATCAACTGAGTTCTATTAACAAATATGAATGTCTAGGAGGCATTAATAAAGCTTATAAAATGCCTTACTAAGTGTTATTTTTATGTTGAATTAAATTAAATGAAAAGATTACATGTATGTGTTAAAGAAATATGGAACAATTTGATTATGGCTCCTTGTAAATTTTTATATGAATAATAAAAATTAAAATCTTAGGTGAAGCATGGTTATTATATTTTATCACAGTAAATAGTCTATCTGAAGGCTTTCATTTGAATTACTAAAATTCAAAAGCTGTATTTAATTATAATGAAATGCATTCATATAATTACTTATTGAAAACTTCAGATTCAATGTAGGACACAAGCTATTCTTATGCTATTACATATAAAATTTTTGAAATAAAATCTCTGATTTTAACTTGATTTTATGTCTTTGCAATCAACTTTTAAAACTAATATATTATGCACATTTCAAACTTTATTGCTTTTTCTTAAATAGCTTAAATGCCACATTAACAATTTTTTAAAAACCAACTCAATTATGGATGCATAAGTTCATTTTGGGATATATATATTATGGGTTGGGAAATGTCATCACATCCTTCATCATCACACTTTTTATGTCCTCCTGTGGTGAACACCTGTGGCTTGTTGGCAATGTATTTGCTTCCCTGGGCTATTAAGCACTCTGTATTTTTAGAGTGGATCAACTCAGCATTATTTAACACAGGTGTTTCTATAATTGTGAAACATTGAGAAATATACAGTGCTCAATAGCTTTCGGGTTCCTATTTCTACCTGTGTAACAAAATTTTCTGTGCTTTATATAATGCAGTTTTATTGAAACATTGATAAATGGTTCAGTTTTGGTTTGCATACTTGATTTTTAATAAATTAAATAGATATAAAAATATCAGATATCATATTTGAAGACTATATCAATTTATCACATTTCTAGAATTTTTAAAGAACATTTATTTTATTCAGAATTACACGTACACAGCCATTTTACAGTATATTTCTATATCTGACATATACATTTAAATCATAAAATATAAAAGATGCTTTTATAGTAAATATTATATGAAATAAAACATGTATATATGTAGGTTTGATTTTAAGACAGTCTGTGTAGAGACCGATTATCTTCAAGAAAATAAAATTTATTGATTTTAGATATTTTCAAACTTTGCCAGCTTTAAAGCCATTAGAACTCTACCCAGGTCCAACATTGAATTTTAGATTCTTGATTGTTATGATCTGACTGTTTGTGTACCCCCAAAATGTACGAGTTTAAATCCTAACTCCCAAGGTGATGATATAAGGAGATGGGACCTTTGGGAGATGATAAGATTATGAAGGTGGAGCCCTCATGGATGGAATTACTGCTTATAAAAGGTCCAAGAGAATTCCTTTGTCCCTTCTGCCATGTGAGGACAGGGAGAGAAGTCAGCAGCCTGCAATCCACAAGAGAAACCTCATCACAACCCAACTATACTGGCATCCTGATCTCAGACTTCCAGCTTCCTGAACTGTGAGAATAAAACACAAACAAAAAACATTCTGTTGTTTATAAGCCACCCAGTTTATAGTACCTTGTTAGAGCGGCCCGAATGGACTAAGATATTGCCAATATAAATACTTGCATTGTCACAATAAAGGTAAATATCTGACTCACTGAAAGATGAATTGGAGGAATTATGTTTGCTTTTAATAACCCACTATTCTCTTCTTCACTTTCATAAACAGTGTTCCTTCATTCCATTTACTCTGAAATTAAGGTAAAGGAAGTTGTTCCAACTAATTGCTGACAATAATAACACGGCAGAGGAGTCAAGAAGAGCAGCCTTAGCTACCTCGAATATATTCTCACATTTACTCTGGGAAAACTGCTGAGGTGTTGGTATGTGTTTTTGCAACAGTGACTGATTCATTCAGGTTTGTATCCCCCTTGCCAAAAGATGTCACCTGGTACATAGTAGCACCTAATAAATACTGCGAAAAATGTGTCTAGGTAAAAGGTAATTGAATAGAGGGTCCTCAACCCTTTCCTTTAGAATTTCAGAATCTTCTGTCTTTATAAGATTTTCCAGGGATCATAGCGATTTCTGCTGTAATTGTTGCTGCTGACAATTAAATCAACACTAACAGATCAGAACATTATTCAGAGAATATAATGCTGGTAACTTTCATTGTAGACACTAGACACTAAGTACTACACAAATGGGTAGGAGGCACAATAGCGTCTTAAACATTTGATGAACAAATAACATAAAAGGTGGGAGTTAACCACAAAAAATAATACAATACTCTTTTCATCCTCCTCTCATTCTCCTCCGCAAAAAATCCACAGCAATAATGAATAGTGTTTGTTATAGTTCTAATAATGTCATGTGATAGCAGGTTTAGGTTTTTCCTGAATCCAAGGGCTTTACATGAGTCTGAAATAAAGAACACTATTTATTGTAACTCTGACTGTTGTGTTCTGATTTCTTTTCTGGTAAATCTTTATGCTATGACTTTAGATGATGTTGAACTTTATAAATGAGGCTTAGCTTACATTATCCAGAAAAATATGGTTTGTGTGAATGAGCTGAAATAAATAAATAAAAGACAGATTCTTTGCTCCTCTTTAGTAACAGCATAAGCCTCAGAGACCAAATAAAATAAGGGAGGCTTACTTCCCCTACTCAAGATATTTGTTTCATTCCCTTGTTGGAAATGTCTTTATCTCTAGCATTTTTATATATCTTTGCCTGTTAAATGTACTTTGTTAAAAAAAAAAAGTATCTATCAGTCCTTTATACTTCCAAGTGAATTGAAGGCAATAAATATACCTCCCAAGAAACAGCCTTTTGAGTCTTCTCCTTAAAGAATGACACAAGTTGTTTTATTAGTGGGATTTCAGTTGAGCAGCAATATTGGAGGAGGGGATGGTGGTTATCAAAGAGCTTTTATGGGAGTCTTTTTCATCAGGAAGCAGGAAAACATTGTTCTAGGAAAAAAGTTTAAAGTATTGTGGCACTAGCATACTAATATACTCTTTGTAAGAACTGTTAAGCCAGGTATGTAATTTATATTTTTCTTTTCTATCAATCTCTGGCCATTCCTCCCATAAAGTGTACTTTCTGTTCATATAAGATTATTATGATTCCCCAAATATTACTGCAGACTTCCAAATTTTTTTTCTGCAGTCTCTCTGCTTATAACAAATGTTTTCTTAATGATCATAAGAAACTAAAACGTATCTTCAAAATTAAATTTAAATGTTTCTTTCCCTCTCCTCATCTGTTTATTAACTCATATTTCCACCAGACTCCTCCATTATCAATGTCATGGTAGTCATGTATATATCTCTTTAATGTAATACTTGTCAATATTGAAATTATTCAGTTCCTTATCTCATTTGCTTCCCAACACATTGGAATCAACTTGATATCAGAGTCATATCTTCACTGTCTTTGTTTCTCAAAGACCAGAAAATTAATATTACTAAAATTTTTGAAAATATAGTAAATATTTTGCAATGATTTTATCTTTTTAGGGAGCTTCTTTACAGTCTTTCAACTTCAATACAACATGTTGAATTATTTAGTTTTTTCACCTATCCTTTTTTAAAGAAAATCTTTAATGCATATTTATTAATCTCTAAATTTAGGATGAAATTTTTGTGTTACCTACCTGGAAATGTCTATAATGTCTACTCTTATTATTCTGCCTTTTCTGACAATTTAATTATGTTCTATCACAGATATCTCTATTAAAATTTAAGCCAAAAATAGAAGCAACTATTTAGATAAGTTAATAACATATTCCAATTTGTAAGAATATGTTTAAATGGCTTGATTAAAAGCAGAATGTACTGTTTTCTAAATAATCTTCACAATTTCTTTAATTTGCCTTTCTTCTCAACTATTTGTCTTACCTCCTGAGTTCTACTCTAGAACTTTTTAGAATTAACTATTACCGCCATGTTAACAATACCTGTTGATTTTTATCTTTCAATATTAGAAAATTCAAATAAAGGCCATGAACTCAAGTGATGTAAGCTAGTTTATTTAAAATACTATATGCTAACAACACCTCTATCTGGACTTAAATCCCCGTTGTGACAAACAAAAACCTACATATGCTGATGAAAGACAAGATTATAGTTCAGACATGAACTTTCCCACATTAAAAGGCAGAGAGAATTTTACTTAAGCACCATAGTTTATTGTACAATTGGAAAAATGTATCTCAAGCACAAGTGGTATGCAATTATATATCTTCACTCATTCTGTGTTAATATGTTTGCTCCTTTTTCTTAGATCAAAACATTGTTACCTAGTAATTCCCATCCTCTAAATTATAGCAATGACACCATATATCTGTCTATGGATTCCAGTGCACTAGACGTATTTTAAATACTTTAAGTATGTGGATTATCTTACTTGCTTCTCACAATAAAAATATATGTAGAAATTCTCTATTTAATTACTATTTACCTAGACACATCTTTACAGTATTTGTTAGGTGCTACTATGTACCAAGTGACATCTTTTGGCAAGGGAGATCGAATGAGGAAGAAATAGTAAGCTTGAACAGACCAAGAATGATTAAAAACATTAAAGAAGTAATCAAAAACCTTCCAACAAAGAAAAGTCTTGGACCAGATGGCTTCATGGCTAAATTCTAGCAAACATTCAAAGAAATATAAATACTTCCAAACACGTATTATGAAGCCAGTATCACCTCGATGATACCTAAGCCAGTCAAAGACCCCACCAAAAAAAAAACAAAACAAAACAAAAAAAAAACTACAGGCCAATGTCCCTGATTAACATTCATGCAAAATGCTTAACATAACATTAGCAAACTGGATTCAACAACACATCAAGAAGGTTATAGATGAAGACCAAATGGGATCTGTCTCTGGTATGCAAGCTGGGACTTAACAGTTGCAAATTAATCAATATGATATATCACATTAACACAATGGAAGATAAAAACAACATAATCTTCTCAGTTGACACAGAAAAAGATTTTGACAAAGTTTAGCAATCTTTTTTTGATACAAACTCTCAACAGTTTAGTTATAGAAGAAAAATTCCTCAACACGTAAAGCCTATTTTTGAAGAATCCACAGGTAACAGAAAACAACTGAAATCTTTCGCATTATGATGTGGTACAAGCTGGGGATGCTCACTCTTACCCTTTTTATTCAACACAGAACTAGAAGTCCTATCAAAGACAGGTAGAAAGAAATAAAATAAAAAGAAATAAAAGCCATGAAAATCAGAAAGAAGAAAAGTAAAATGATGTCTATTTACAGATGGCATATTCCTATCCAGAATATGGATTCCAGAAAAAACTGTTTACACTAATAAATTAATTCAGTAAATTTACAGGATGTAAAATCAACATACAAAACTTAGTTGGATTTCTATACACACATAATAAACTATCTAAAAAGAATCAAGAAAACTATCCCATGTATGATAGTATAAAAACAGCACTGAGAAATAAATTCAACCAAGGATGTGAAATACTCGTACACTGAAAACTACAGAGCATTGATGAAAAAAATTGAAGAAGAAACAAATAAATGAAAAGATATCCAATACCTATAAATGGGGAAAAAAATAATATTGTAAAAATGTTCAGCTGCCCAAAGCAATGTAAAGATTTAATGCAATTCCTATCGAAATAATATGTCATTTTTATGGAAGTAGAAAAATGCAATTCTGAAATTAATATGAAATCACACACACACACGAAAACAGAATAGCCAAAGCAATACTAAGAAAAAAATGAAGTTACAGATGTAGCACTTCCTTATTTAAAATTATATTACAAAGCTATAGTTATCAAAAGAATATGATACCTGCATAATTACGGAAACTTAGCCCAGTGGAACAGAATACAGAACTGACACAGTTTAGCTGTAATAATGCCCATGTATCATGTATCAAGGGCAGGACCTGATAGAGATAATTGGATCATGGGGGCAGTCTCTCCCATATTGTTTTTGTGATAGTGAGTGAGTTCTCATGAGATCTGATGGTTTTATAAGGGATGTCCCCCTTGGCTTGGCACTCATTCTCTCTCCTGCCACCCTGTGAAGAGGAGCCTTCTGCATGATTGTAAGTTTCCTGGGGCCTCCCCAGCCATACATAACTGTTAGTCAATTAAACCTCTTTTTTAAAAAAATAAATTACTCATTCTTGGGTATTTCTTCATAGCAATGTGAGAACAGACTAATATAGTAAATTGCTACCACAGAGAGTGGGTTGCTGCTATAAGGATACCCGTAAATGTGAAAGTGACTTTGTAACTGGCTATCAGTCAGAGGGTGGAACAGTTTGGAAGGCTTAAGAAAAGACAGGAAAATGTGGGAAAGTTTGAAACTTCCTAGAAACATTAAGGGCTCAGAAGACAGAAAAAATATGGGAAGGTTTGAAACTTCCTAGACACTTGCTGAATGGCTTTGACCAAAATGCTGGTAGTGATATAGACCATTAATAAAGTCCAGGCTGAGGTGGTCTCAGATGGAGATTAGGAAACCGTTGGAAACTGGAGTAAATGTCACTCTTTCTATGCTTTAGCAAAGAAACTGGCAGCTAATTGCTCCTGCCCTAGAGATCTGTGAAACTTTGAACTTAAGAGATATGATTTAGGATATCTAGTGGAAAAAAATTCTAAGCAGCAAAGTATTCAAGAGGTGACAGAGCATAAAAGTTTGGAAAATTTGCTGCCTGACAATGCAGTAGAAAAAGAAAAACCAATTTTCTGGAAAGAAATTTAAGCCCATTGCAAAAATTTGCATAAGTAATGAGGAACAAAATGCTAATCACCAAGACAATGGGAAAAATGTCTCCAGACCATGTCAGAGACCATCACAGCAGCCCCTTCCATCAGAGGTCCAGAGGGGTAGGATGGAAAATTGGTGTCCTGGGCTGGGTCCAGGGCCACCCTGCTGTGTGCAGCCTCAGGACTTGGTGCCCTGCATCCTAGCCACTGTAGATGTGGCTAAAAGGGGTCAAGGTACAGCTCAGGCCTTTGCTTCAAGGGTGTAAGCCTCAGGCCCTGGTGGCTTATATGTGGTGTTGGGCCTTCAGATGCACAGAAGTCAAGAACTGATGTTTGGGAACCTCTGCCTAGATTTCCGAGGATGGATGAAAACACCTGGATGTCCAGGCAGAAGTTTGCAGCAGGGGTGAAACCCTCATGGAGAACCTCTGCTAGGGCAGTGTGGAAGGGAATTGTGGCTTTGGAGTCCCCAAACAAGGTTCCCACTGGGGCACTACCTCATGGAGCCACCATCCTCCAGACCTCAGAATGGTAGATCCACTGACAGCTTGCACCACTCACCTGAAAAAGCCACAGGCACTCAATGCAAGCAGTGAAAGCAGCCAGGAGGGAGGCTGTACCCTGCAAAGCCACAGGGGTGAAGCTGTCCAAGGCTGTGAGAACCCACCTCTTGCATCAGCAAGACCTGGATGTGACATATGGAGTCACAGGAGATCATTTTGGAGCTATAAGATTTAATAATTTCTTGTTGAATTTTGGACTTGCCTGGGGCGTGTAGTCCCCTTGTTTTGGCCAATATTTCCCATTTGGAATGGCTGTATTTATCCAATGCCTGTAGCCCATTGTATCTAGGAAGTAACTAACTTGCTTTTAATTTTACAGGCTCATAGATGGAAAGGATTTGTCTCATGTCAGATAAGACTTTGGACATGGACTTTTGGGTTAATGCTGGAATGAGTTAAGACTTTGGGGGACTGTTAGGAAGGCATGATTGTGTTTTAAAATGTGAGCACATGAGATGTGGGAGGGGTCAGAGGTGACATGATATGGTTTGGCTGTGTCCTCACCCAAATTTCATTTTGAATTCTAATAATCCCCACATGTCAAGGGTGAGATAATTGAATAAGGAGATAATTGAATCATGAGAGCGGATTCCTCCATACTGTTCTCGTGAGAGTGAGTGAGTTCTCACAAGATCTGGTGGTTTAATAAGGGGCTTCCCTTTACACTTGGCACTCATTCTCTCTCCTGCAACCCTGTGAAGAGGTACCTTCTGCCATGATTGTAAGTTTCCTGAGGCCTACCCAACCATGAATAACTGTAAGTCGATTAAAACTCTTTTCTTTATAAATTGCCCAGTCTTGAGTATTTCTTCATGGCAATGTGAGAATGAACCACTACAAAAGCCCAGGAATAAATCAAAATATATATGGAAAATTAATTTTTGACAAGGGCACCAAGAGGACACTATGAAGACAGGATAGTCTCTTAAATAAATGGTGCTGGGAAAACTGGATTTCCACATACAAAAGAATTAAATTGAACCATTATCTTACACTACACAGAAAAATTAATTTGAAATGGTTAAAAGACCTAAATGTAGGACTTGAAGTCATAAAACTCCTACAAGAGAACACAGGGAAAAAAATCCCCTCAACAATCTTTAAGTTCTTGGTAATCAATTTTTTTGGCTATCACACCAAAAGCTCAGACTACAAATACAAAAATAAGCGAATGAGACTACATCAAATGAAAAGCTCCTCCATGCCAAAGGAAACAATCAACAAAATAAAGAGCCAACCTAAATATTGGGGAAAAATATTTCCAAACCACATATCTGATAAGGGAGGGGATTACTATACAAAATGTATAAATAACTCCTATTATACAATTCAATAATAAAAATACAAGAACTGAATTAAAATGAGCAAAAAACCTGAACTGATCTTTTTCAAAATTAAAAAGAACACATAAAAATAGCCTACAGGTATATGGAAAGGTGCTTAACATCACTAATCAACAGGGAATGAAAATAAAAATCACTGTTAAATTTCACCTCATACCCAAAAGAATGGCTATGATCTAAAAGGGAAGAGATAACACATGTTGACAAGTATATAGAGAATAGGAAACCCTAATACATTGTTAGTGTGAATGCAGACATGTATAGCCATTATGGAAAGCAATGTGTAGGTTTCTTAAGCAATTAAAAATTGAAGTATCAGATGATCCAGCACCGCCCCCCCCTTTCTTTTTCTTGGTATGTATGCAAAGGAGATGAAACAGTCACTCCTAAAGATATCTGGACTCCTGTGTTCATTGCAGCATTTTTCATAATAGCCAAAATATGGAAACAAACTAAATGTCCATCAATAGACATTTAGTTACAGATATGTAGTATATATGAAATGGAGTATTATTCAGCCTTCAAAAATAAGGAAACCCTGCCATTTGCCACAACATGGATGAAATTGAAGGACATAATGGTAAGTAAAATAAGTCAGACACAGAAAAAAATACATTGCATGCATGATCTTACTTATATTTGGAATATTAAAAAAAATCTCAAATACACAGACAGAGGAGAAAAAAGCAGTGGTTTCCACAGGAAGGGAGGAGGGTGATGAGGAAATGAAATGAAGTAGGCAAAAAAATACAAAATAGATATGTAGCATGAGCAAGTTTAGAGAGCTAATGTACAACATTAGTGAGAACTAATGTTAATAAAACTGTATTGTATTAGAAATTTTTGTTAAATAGATTTTAGCTGCTCTTGTCACAAAAATGTATGTGAGATGATAAATGTGTTAATCTGCTTTACATTAGTAACCACTTTACTATCTATATGTATCCCATAAAATCATGTTGTAAACCTGAAATATAAACATGAAAATTTATTTTTTAAAAAAGAATATCTGATAAATATAATATGAAACAGCAAACAAAACATGACGTAAAATGAAGAACTAGGAAAGTGTGGTATCAAAGAGTATATAGACAAAAGTAGGAATCAATGGATTATATTAATAATCACAAGCCAGATGAAGTGACCAGAATATTCTATGTTATTTTTGAGGAAAAGTCCTGATATTCATAATACATGTCCATATTATGAAGGAATAATTTTTGCTTTCTCATGGTTTCTGGAAGATTCAGAAAACGTATATAATTAGTATAGTTTATTTGAAAAAACGAACAGTGATTTTCTGCTAAACCTTTGACTAACTTTTGCAGAATACTCTCATAATAAGCAGATATTATTGTTCTTTGGCCATCCAGAGAGTAAACAAAAGAAATGCTATGAGCAGACCAAATAAATAAACAAGTAAAACCTGTTGTGACGACTTTTGCTCTCAATTGGTCCACTTTTGCTTTGACTGGACCATTTTTACCTCTTGATAACCATTGCTCTGATGGTGCCTTATTTTCAGAATCATACCAGTAAAGCCATGTTTGATCTCTTGTTACAATTCTTTGAAGAAATGCTACAGGATCTTGATCCCATTTGTTTAAAATTTCAATGGAAAACTCTGTTCTTACGTGCAGCAGTTGATTTCAGTGCAACAATTTTAGCACCCATTGAGTGAAAGATTTGCTAAAGTTTATGTTTTCAGTTAGAATTGCATAAGTTGAACTAATTGAGATGTCTGTGGTGTTGGCTAATATTCATGCTGCTAATTGTTGGTTCCTTTCAATTATGGCACAAATGAAATTGTTGTTTTCTTCACTCCTGTAATCTCGGAACTTTGGGAGGTTGAGATGGGAGAACTGCTTGAGCCTAACAGTTCAAGACCAGCCTGTACAACATAGTGAGACCTTATACCTACAAAAATTTAAATAAAAATAGTTGGGCATGGTGGTATGCACCTGTAGTCCCAGCTACTCAGCAGGCTGAGGTGGGAGAAATGCTTGAGTCTGGGAGGTTAACACTACAGTGAGCTGTGATTGCATCCCTGCACTCCAGCGTGTGCAGCAGAGTGATATCCTGTCTCAGAAGAAAGAGAGAAAGAGAGGGAAAAAAAAACAGAATGGAAGGTAGGAAAGAAGGAAGGAAGGAAGAAGCAATGGAGGGAGGGAGGGAAGAAGGAAGAAAGGAAGAAAGGAAGGAAGGAAGGAAGGAAGGAAGGAAGGAAGGAAGGAAGGAAGGAAGGAAGGAAAAATAATTTATGAAGATGACCTGCCACTGCAGGCTTTGTCTTAAAATCATCTTAACCCTTCTAAAAAAAGTTATCTATCAGTAAACTGCTGATTTCTTTGTCTTCATAAACTTTTCAGAAAGCATCAGTGATTTTCCAATTCTTTAACCCAGGTTTCACCATAAATTTAATGTTTATTTTTGTCTCAATTTTAGCAGAAAGCATGATGCTCTGATAGGGGCTGTTCTCAAACTGATGTCATCCTTCTTAACGCCTAAAACTAGGTCACTCTGGGACATAGTAACAAGTGAGTATGAGTTTATTTTGGTGCAAAAAGTATTGAAATCCATGCACAGTTTCATAATAATGTTTATTAAACATATGTTGATCCTTATTAACAGAATCTTTGTGATAGTGATATTTGCCCTCACTCTCAGCTTTGGGGAATTTAGACAACAAGTTAGAGGAAATAGAAATAAAACCACACTTAACCATGTCAAAGAAAATGTCCCCTGTCTTCACAGTGCAGAGTAGAAAAATAAATTATTTAAGAAAAGCTTTACATGTTCTTACATAACCTGTGTGTTGAACAATCCCTTTTAATATATCCAAATTTGTTTTTGTCACTCACTGCCTCTTTAAAATATACTTAGTGAAGTAACTGTCAGGGTGTTTCTTCTCACTTATAAATAAAATTTGTTCTAGAGGTATTTTTATTGTTATCACAGACACAATTTAGTAATTAGAATGTTCAATCCAACATATTAATTTCAACTCTGAATTTGAATTTAATAGCATATTTCTAATCCATTCAAACCAGCCTGTTTTAAGCTGTAAGCCTTCAGGATTAAAAATGGGTATAGTGAATTTTTTATTTTTAAAGTTCTCTTTTTAAAAAAATTCCCTCTCCTGCCTTCTTTTATAGACACTATTTTCAAATTAATGGCATTTCTTGTTTTAACTATCATTGAGCACTAGGGGCATGACATACATTTGGGGAGAGTTTCTTCTGTGAATTCTTCCGAGGTTTGCTGCCAGCCTCTTCTCTTTTGCCATTCTCTTGACCGTGGCAAATTAACCTCTATTCTAACTGATCTTGACCACTCTTTTCTGAGCTCTGGGGATGCATCTTTAGCTTTTTGCTGCTGAATTCCCTCCATGACTCCAGGTGGCGCTATTTGACAAAAGTCAGGATGGCTTGCTCTTTGCGCAGTTCAAGTCCACTAAGAGAGAACCATAAAAGCATTCATTGTTAAAACATATCCAGGGAGTGTAGGCCCATCCCAAAGCAATGACCTTCTCTAAAGAGTTATATTAAGTCCTTTTCTCTTGTGCAAGGGTTCCGAGGTTAGAGTCAGACTTAGTTCGTTCTGCCTCCTAGATGAAAGAATTGTATATTAAGCTCTGCGCAGATTTCTGTGAGAGTCCACACCCCAGAAGACTGTTTGAGTCCAGGGATCAAGCCCTCCTCTCTGTAGGAGAGGAAATGAATCTCACATCATATTCTTATCTAAAGATATCTTCTTCCCAATCTCTTCAGTAAAAAAAACTTCTCTCCTTTTTCTTTCTCTTGCCTTTCTTACATACTTGAGGTGAATGAATCCCAACCCTGATACCAATTTTATTATCTTGTATTTACTTTGTATATTCCACACATGGTGATTTGCCCTGGAATTTTATATTTACTATACTTTTTAGATGTATAGTAAATATACATTTATAGATGTAGATGTACTATAGTAGAAATACATTTATATCAACTACACATTGGAGTCATTTATGAAATCTCGAAATTAGTAAGCTATTATTATAAAATTAACAAGCTGTTACTTACAAAATTTTAATCATATAATAGTGAAATGACACTGGCTTCATAAGGCATCTTGCATACTTAACTATATCTAGATGCACTTAGGAGAAGCATTTGAGCAAGAACATGCCAGAAGATTAAGTGAAGCATAAAAGAATCAGGTACAGGCCAAAAGAGACAATCTGTTTCTGACACTTAGAATCCTGGAATAGGCGTTCTATTGAAGGAGACCAATTCTGCTTATTATAAAATAGTTTCCTGCAGGACTTGTTCATTCATTTATTCACTCATAAAATAAACATAAATATCTTGTATGTACCAATAACGGCAGTGGGGCCCACCTGGAGCAGCCACTGTGAAGATGCTGTCTGTGGCAGGGAAGGCCTAGTCAGGGCTGCGCACTCCACGGAGCTGGTGGAGCCAGGAACAGACAGAAGCCCCTCCTGCTTCTGAGTTGGTGGGGCAGGAGCACCGCCCTCCTGGGCACAGCTGCAGTCACTCAGCCGTGGCTGTGGACCTAGGTATCCCTGCACTCTAGGGGGCCTGGGAAGTCCCCTGCCCCCACAGATTCAGAAGTGCCTGCTTCCACTGCATGGCCTCATCCTACTCCCAGTGCCCGCTTCAATTTCAAAGCAAAATTGAGGTTGAGTCAGGGCGCTGTCACCACCCGGCCAGGTGTGCATGTGCTCAGGACAGCACTGACACACCAGCACCCTGTCGCCTTGGCACCCTCTGAGCTTTGGGCACCAACGAGCATGGGAGTGAGGCTGAGGGGGGGCTGAAGGCAGCTAAATGTGGGCATGTAGGTATCTTTCAGCACGAATAGCCTAGGCACCATTGGCACTATGGATAGCAGGTTTATCGTGGTAGGAGGCAGACAGTCTCCAGGGCAAAAAGGGGCAGGTCCCCAGTAAAGCCCCACCTTCAAGCCAGGGAGGGCCTAAAGCATGGGGGCTGGGCTACCAGTTCTGTGGACTGGAGTGAGAACTTAACGGTGCTTTTTCCAGGCCTGCCCATGGTCACCCATGGACTAAGCAGCACGTGTTTTCTCCCCTCTGAAACCTGTAGAAACCCCGGACTCAGCCACAGGCAGATGATGAGATGACCTGCCTGCAAAAGGCACTACCCACTTCAGGTCTCCTGAGAACTGTACATCACTTAATAAAGTACCTCTTTGCCTAGCTCACTCTCCAGTTATTTGCATACTTCATTCTTCCTGGACATGGACAAGAATTCAGAACCTGCTGAATGATGTGACTGAAAGAACTGTAACACAAACAAAGCTGAAACACACCCCTTGCTCACCACGTTGTGGGTGAAGAGGAGAGAAGAGCTGCAGCCCTTTTGGGAGCCCAGACATAGGAGCTCCTTGAGCTAGGGCTGTGACACCCCCTTTGGGGCAATGTGGTTCCTGGCATTGTCAAGCTTCTGGGCACCACTGCATTGCCCAGTGCCAGCAGTGGAAGCTGCTTGTGGTACGCCTGGTCCAGCTGCAGCCTCGCAGGGAGCTGGTTCCCATGCTGGCACCTGGAGCTGTCCACCTGTGGCAGCCAGAGTGCCTCGCTGTGAGCGGCAGCTGGACCCTACGCTCGCTCACTCACTCACTCACTCCTCACCGATTTGTGCCTGGCTTGCCCTTGGCAGGTATGGGATCCGGGCCAGTATCACAAGCCGAGGACAGCCTGCCAGGCTGAATGGGTGGAACGAGCCCAGTGTGCCTGAGCAAAACCGAGGCAAAGGCACCACCAGCCACAGAAGCTTCCGGCTGGCAAAGCAACACTCTGCGTATCCCGTGACACCCACCTGTGTGCAGTGAGCTAACACGCTGTGCAAGAATAACAAACATTAGTCAGATTTCACAGAAATAGTGATATAACCTTTCTAAGGAAAAGTGCATTTGGTATCCTCCAAGCTTTATTAGAAAAGTTTAAAAGTAGCATTGTAAAATATTCAATGCAGGAGCATAATCATGTTTGCCTTCTGATCTGCTACTTAATGTTGGTTTAAATTGCTTACAGTAAGTCCTAGCTATGATTTGAGATGTAAATTTTTATTCAGTTAATGATTTCCTCAGAATTTCAAATGAAAATTCAAGCCAACAGAAATAAATCAGTTTAAAACTTATCTGAGCTTTTCATCGCACAATTTGGTGATCTCAAAGACAGAATTAGTCATAGCATTTAAGACAAAAATATTTCACTGTCTTTCAGTGATGACAAATTATTTAATTATAAAGTTAATTACACAAAAACATGAAACTAGTAATCAATTCTCTAATATTTATACAAATGCAATATCAAAAAGTTACTAATTAAGTATAAACATTAAAATATTGATGAATTAGATGATAAATTAAATCATATTAATATAAAGGTTTGATGGTTTGCTGAAACTAAATCCCCACTTAAAACACAAAAACAGGCTGGTTATGGTGGCTCACTTCTGTAATCCCAGCACTTTGGGAGGCCGAGGCGGGTGGATCACCTGAGGTCAGGAGTTCAAGATCAGCCTGGCCAACATGGTGAAACCCCATCTCTACTAAATATACAAAAAAAAAAGTTATCTGGCATGGTGGTGGGCGCCTGTAATCCCAGCTACTGGGGAGGCTGAGGCAGGAGAATCACCTGGACCCAGTAGGCAGAGTTTGCAGTGAGCCAAGATTACACCATTGCACTCCAGCCTGGGCAACAAGAGCAAAGCTCCATCTCAAAAACAAAACAAAACAAAACAAACAAACAAAAATGTTGCTACATCAGCATGGGTTTTGTTGAATTTAGCATACTTCCTTTAGTCTCTGGTATGTGATGCTTCCATTCTTTCAACAGCTTTAATTTTCCTATTCAAACAACTGAATTTATACGGTGTTCAATGGGGTTCCATGGTCTTGGTGTAGCAACCATACGTTATTTAATTATTTGTTGGCCTCTGTTTTTTCCACCTTAACCTGAAAACATAAAAGAGTAAAATGATTTGTTAATTCAATGAATCATAAACGTAAAGGTAAATCCATTTACTGAACTCACACTATAATGTAGCCATTATAGTTATAATTGACTCTCTAGTCCTAAGTTAGTCATTGGAAGGATGCAGAAAACACTAGCATTAATTGTTTAAACCTATAATTGAAGTAGATGCGTATACTTAAAATTTTTTCAGGACAATAAATAAGAAGGAGGATAAAGAGGAAGAAGAAGAGAAGGAGAGAGAAAGAAGGGGAGGTAAAACAAGAAGAAGGAAGAGGAAACTTTCAGAAAATTTAGGAACATATAGCTCCATGAGAAACAAGGATTTAGACATTGGGGTACCTTTGTACTGCAGATTAGTTTATAAAACAGTATTTTATTTTATATTAGACTCTAAAACCAATGTATTTCTTTTTTAGTTTTATGTTCTTATTTTGAGATATTTAACATATATTATATATATGACATGTGTATAAGTTACAAAGCACAAAAGAGTGACTGAAGGGCTGGGCACAGTGGCTCATGTCTGTAATCCCAGCATCTCAGGAGGCTGAGGTGGGAGAATCACTTGAGCTTGAGAGTAAGCTCTGAAAGTATCTCATCTAGATATGTGCTAGATGCAGGTACCATAGCTGGTCTGTTCAAATTCCACCTAATTACTTTTTATCAGATATATGTAATATTGAAATTTATTTTTGAGGCAACTAAGAGTTTGCATACGAACAAAAAACAATGAACACGAAAACAGAATTTTAATGAATAGCTTGTTTTTCACACATTGGCAGCTATTTCAAAATGCATTACAAAACTTTATGTCAATCAAATAAATTACACATATGACTTTAAAATAATCATAAATATTTCCTCATATTATTGAGTTTTTCTGTGCTCATATAATATTTTTATGCAGGAAAGAGGTTTGAAAATCAAATAATATCTTCTTATTTTCATTTTTTATGTTCCTTTGTCTCATCACACATTTTGCATAGCAGGAGATAATCAGCCTGGTATAAGGGTGTCACATGAGTTTGAATTAATAATATATTACAGATACATCAGTTTATACAGGAAGATTCTAGTTACTGAAATCACGACATTTTGCAGTCCCTTGGTTCTACTTCTTTTATTCAAAGATATTTGAAAGTCAAGTTATTAACATTAGGACTGTTTTGACAGAGGTGGATACATAACCTAAATTTAACCAATCTAATTGCCCAGCATAAAAACGTAAAATGAGGACAGTTCGTATGGATTGGTTATGAAAGATAGTGGCCTGCAGGAGCTAGCATCTATCAGCTATGAGAATAGGGGAACAGAGAAGACTAGTGGTGGCCAGCATCTATCAACTATGTGGTGGCCAGCATCTATCAACTATGAGAAAAGTGGCCAGCATCTATCAACTATGTGGTAGCCAGCATCTATCAACTATGTGGTAGCCAGCATCTATCAACTATGAGAATAAGTGGCCAGCATCTATCACTAAGTGGTGGCTAGCTTCTATCAACTATGAGAATAGGGGAACAGAGAAGTCTAGTCCAGAGAGAACAAAGATTTAAGCAAAGGAGAGAAAGAAAAATGAAAATGGAAATGAATTTCTAAGTGCTTCTATGGCATAGGTTCAATCCCTTCTTGAGTACTTCCTGACTTTGTTTGTGGTCCATTTTTTTTAGTATTTCACCTTGTATTTCTTGAATTTGTTTTGTTATTTGCAAACACAGGGCCCCAATTAATTTTAATCTAAGCTTTGGATAAACACATAAAAGTGAAATTTCACTACTAGCATGATTATTCCTGCCAGATCTGCTGTGTGCGTCTAAGCAAGTTAACTTGTTTTGTATAAATCCAAGTAACAATGTTCCTACCTGTTGTACCATTACATGAATTAATACTTGTAAAATGCTTAAAATAGTGCCTTGCACATAGTAAACACTATGTAAGTGTTGGCTCTTGTTTGTATCCTCTCTATTTTGAAAGCATTTTTCATTTATTAATTCCATATTATATGCTACATTGTAATACACCAGGAAGCAAACAATCCATTTGATGGAATTGGCTTCTTTTTAAATAAAAATGGTTTGCAGTATTTTTTAATGGAGAGGAGAGTGAAGGAAGGAGAAAAAATTAAACTATTGCTCATCATAGATCTGTGTTTTATTGCACAGATGAATAACTTACCCTTTAAAAAGAACATTTAAATAAAACTTTTAAAGATATTTTTCTCACATTTTAGGTTGCTGTTTCTAACATGTAGGACATTGTCATTTTGGAAATAAACCGAATAACCCTCAATAGTCATGTTGTTCAAAAATATCCATCTTTAAAGATGTCCAATTTCTGCCTGTGGTTTTACTTTCAACACGGCCTGCTGTCTTAATATGAAAAGGCATTTGAAATGAGCTGAGTTCACTGTTAATGAAATGTGTCTCAGGGTCACAGTAATTTTTTGTCTGCAATGAGGTTCTTCCTTTACATTGTTATACCTCTTTTGAAGAACTGATGTGTTCAGCTTTAAATAATAAACTAAACTGCTCTCTCTTGTGTCAGAATGCAGGCCAGGTGGCCAGACAGATAACATGACAACTTTAGGAAGGAATTTCCTACTCTTTCATACCTTAGGAACTATACTTTCATTCCTCTTCAAATGCTGGCAAGTAAAATAAAAATGTTCTTATAAAAGGATGGGAGGAAGAAAAACATTTCAATTCATTATGGCCAATTCAGAAGTAAGCATGACCGTGTATTTCCAAAACCAAACCAAACCTTCACTTCTTTAGAAGCAAGGAATAAGCTGAAGGCTAAAATAAAAGTCCTACACTTCTTCAACAGACTAATGGACCCTCTTTTGGCTAAAAATCTCCAAAGTTTTAATTCCTGGAAGTGGTAGGACAGAGGCTGGCCATGTCCCATTTGCTGCTACCCACCTTTCCCTTACTAATCATTACTAGATTTTTATCAAAGATTGACTTGAGAAGAACAAAAGACCAGAGGACTTCTTTGCCCACCTCATTCAACCACCCAGTACCCTCCTCCTGTTTTTATGGTTCTGACATGACAGCCATCCCAAGCCACAAAGAGCCTCTTGAAGGATTACTGCTGGCTACAGATCAGTTCAGACTGATCTCCTGAGAGTATGCAGTTTCCTGGACTTGGCCATACACTTTGCCTTTTTACCTATGGGACCTAAAGATAATGCATTTAAATGTTAAATCTCCACCCCAGTGTGAATCTGGATCATATGTTGCTGTAGGTTTCATATATGTAAACCTAATGCACGTGCACAACTTATGTCCATGAATATTCATAACCTTCTCCTATACCGTATAGAATATGTGTGTCCTTCTTCCCCATACAGCAGAAATACCCACCTCTACTTTCTCCCATTTGAAGCTGTATTAGTCTGTTTCCACATTGCTGATAAAGACATACCCATGACTGGGCAATTTACAAAAGAAAGAGGTTTAATTGGACTTACCGTTACACATGGCTGGGGAAGCCTCACAATCATGGCAGAAGGCAAGGAGGAGCAAGTCGTGTCTTACATGAATGGCAGCAAGCAAAAAGACAGAGCTTGTGCAGGGAAACTCCAATTTTTAAAACCATCAGATCTCGCGAGATTTATTCGCTGTCACCAGAACAGCACAGGAAAGAGCTGCCCCCATGATTCAATTACCTCCCACCAGCTTCCTCCCACAACACGTGGAAATTCAAGGTGAGATTTTGATGGGGACACAGTTAAACCATATCAGAAACATGCTTTACGGTCTCTGCCAGAGGTTTGCTTCCCACTTGCAGGATGTAACCTGCCTAGAAATAAAGTTCTTTAATTTGCTGACGTTGATTCTTTTTCAGTTGACAATGTAGATATAGATAGATAAAGATATAGGGTACAGATATTTCAACCTGAATAAGCAATATGAAAAATGGAACTAGAGGTTCTATTTCTAAGCTGTTAAGAGAGAAATGGGAACTTATGATGCTTATCCACGTTGGAATAAAATTTAAAATTACTAGGAAAACTACTAATGTATAGAAAATAGATTTAAATGTTGTGTTAAGGTAACTTTTTTTCTGTAAAGGAGTCACTTGGGGTTTTGTGAGTTTGGCATCATGCGATGTGTGTAGTCTGATTGGTAGACTTGTTGGCACACTTGTAACATTTCTCTAATGGTGACTCTTGAATTGCTCCTCCCCTCTAGAACACACTGTCTGAAAATTGAGGGTGTCCATAGTCATCATAGTTGTTCAATTTGTACCCAGTCTGCTTGAACTGAGTACTCCTCAGAAATTTGTGGTTGTATTATTTTCTATTGTAACACATTACCCCAAACTTAGTGCTTTAAGGAAAAGTTTAATATTGTATAGCTCTGTTGGTCAGAGTCTGACACAGCTCTCACTGGGCTAAAATCAAGGGACAGGTAGAACTGTGATCATTTCTGAAAACTTTAGGGGAGGATTCCTGACCTTGTCATTTCCACCTTCTTGAGGCTACCGTCAAGCCTTGTGGCTCATGGCCTCTTCTTCCATCTTCAGAAGGGAGATTTGAACCCTCCTTGCACTGCTTCACTCTGACTTCCTCTTCTGCATTTCTCTTCTCCTTTTAAATGATAACATTGCCCCTCCTCTCACTGAGATAATGTAGGATAATCTTTTTATGTCAAGGTCAGCTGTTTATGAAACCTAATCTTACCTGCAACCTCAATAGCCTTTTTCATAGAATATAATATATTTATAGGTTCCTGGGATTAGGACATTGATATATTTGGGGCCAGAGGGTGCCTTATTCTGCCTATCACAGAGACTACATTTGCCCTCTGTGTTGCTTAGCTTGTATTGTTCAATGCTAACTTTCACAAAAAGATCATAATTTAATCACTAAGTGTCTCCATTTGAGGAAAATTACACTTACGAATATATAATAGAACCATTACTTGATATTCACGTAAAAGACTGGTTATTGTCAATAAAAGATAGAATGATTATTGGAAAAATTGTTTCATTTCAAAGTGAAATGAGTAACAAAATGTGGATGCAAATTCACTCTCTTTATTAAAAATCAAAATAATGAGAGTCACATGTAGTATTCATTATTTCTTTGATGAACTCAGTTTGGAAATTTTATAAACAACCAAGCAAACTGAGAATATGACCACATGATAAAACTAAGCAGGAAGGTTTAAAGACATACAGATAAGCTAACTTGAAGGGAAAAATAGAAGATTAAATCAAATGTTGAATAGAGCAAACAAATCAGTTGTTAATTTTAGATTAAAAAACCATTATCTTCTTTAAAGACCTTGACAAATCATGTACCTAAGTAACAGTAACTCAATTAAGCATCTCATGCATGAAACACAACACTCCATTCTTTTGATTTCATTTTTTGCAAAATTAAATTGTAATTTAAGTAATATTTTGCTAGAAATAACAAAAATAATCAACACAGCAATCCTACTTAAGCAGGACTCTATGCTTTCTCTGCTTTTCACATAAAGTAAAACTAATCACAAGCATTCACTATGCATGAGAAGCTAAGATTTTATATAGTTTAATTAACGTAACCTTCAAATAATTAACACAAGGAAGCCCATATTATCATTCTCACTTTATAGATGTAAAACCTGAAGCTCTGAGAGGTTAAATAACTTACTTAGGAATATCTACGTTGTGAAAGATAGAGATAGCCTTTCTAACCCACACATCCTGGCTTCATAACTTCAACTATTAAGTGGTTCCCTACTGTCTTCTAACATGGGTCACATACGAGTCTTTTCCCTCTTAAATGGAAGGCTCCCAAAAGCTTATATTGTTGAAATTTGATCAGTTATCATGAGAATTAAGAAAATAAAATAAAATTTCTTTCTCATGTTATTGGATAATTTATCAAACTTTGCATCTTTTAGATTGCCATCATTCTGTTCTTCCTAGGGTGAGCTATGCTATGTTGCATTATTCATTCAACTTCTACATTTTCCGCCTCAAAATTACAAACCTCAATGCCTGCTAAATGTAAACAATGTAAGTTTTTACAGCTTGGAAATAATGACAGTCAGTTAAAATGTTCTTTATCTCCTTGGGCCTGGATATGCATGCCTGCTGTCATTCTTACTCAGCTCAGTACTTTGGAGAGAGGACAAGGTCAAGATGACCACTTAATAGTTTTCTATGGCTGTATAACAAGTTACAATAAACTGAGCAGTGTAAAACACAATTTATTATTTTACCGTTTCCGTGGGTCTGGAATCAGGATATGGATTTGCTAGGTCTTTTGCTCAGGGTATCCCTGGGCTGAAATCAAGGGACTACAATTCCATTTTAGGTTTGGAGTCTTTTTTCCAAGTGGTTTCTTGAATAATTCATTTCCTAGTAGCTATAGGACTGTAGTTTTCAGCTCCAAGAATCAACCCATTGTTTTTGATCTTTTAGCCTTTTTGGTAACATAGCAATCTGCTTCATCAAAGCCGATAGATGAGTGTCTATCATCCGATGCTTCACTTTTTAAAAAATGGCTCAGCTTAGTAAATCAGTACACAAAAATAATCTCCATTTTCATTCACTACAAGTAAGTTGATAGCAATTGAATCATAGGAATGATATCCCATTATAACCATATAATCACATGTTTCCCTACACAGAAGAGGAAGGGTTATATGGAGAATATGTACCTGGAGTCAGAATACTTGAGGCATCTTAGAATTCTGTTTGCCACCCATCATTTTCCAAGTTTGATACAAACATTATAAACCATCCATCTTCCAAGTGTCTAGGTTAAAAAGATTTTACTCTTAAAATGCAGTAATGTGATGGATGAAGTTTTAATATCCATTATTGATTATTATGTATATTTTCAAATGTAAAGTAGTAAAGTCTATTTTGTTTATTTGGAACATAGTGTCTTTTTTGCTGTGAAGATGTTTCACAGTTGAATTTTAGCATTCTTGTTCTATGTCAAACTGTCATTTGAGGACTTGAATATAAACAATACGCGATGTGTTTATTTTTATATTTATTTGTGGTATTTTAATTCTGAATTTTCTTATATATACTAATTTGACATTATTTAATTTATTGAAAGTTTAAGACTTCATTTAGTTTAAAAAGCAAATAGTCGATCTAAACTAATAAAAGATCAAGACAACAGCTTAAGTCTGATTAAAACTTCTAAGAATTTAAGGAATTGGGAATATTTTACTGAATCAAAGCTGTTTGTGCTTTATAGCAGGGTTTCCCAACCCTTGGGCCATGGACCATAACCTGTCAGTGGTCTGTTAGGAACTGGACCACACAGCAGGAGGTGAGCATCAGGCGAGTAAGCATTACCATCTGAGCTACACCTCCTGTCAGATCAGTGGCGGCATTAGATTCTCGTAATAGCTGGAACCCTATTGTGAATTGTGCATGCCAGAGATCTAGGTTGCACACTCATTATGAGAATCTAATGCCTGATGATCTAAAGTAAAACAGTTTAATCCCAAAACCATTCCCCCAGCATAAAAATTGTCTTCCACGAAACTCGTCTCTGCTGCCAAAAATGTTGGGGACTGCTGCTTCATACAATGTAGCTAGATCTATCACGGCTCAATAGCAGAAAAATCTAACCACTGTTTGGGGGTCTCTTCGAGTGAGACAGAAACTTAGGGTCAGACTAACATGGGAAATAAAAAAAGGAAAATGCAGTGTTAAATTTTACACTTTTTTCTTGAGTCCACAAAAAATATTTTCTTATGGTGAGTAAATCGACTTTTAATCTTATGCTCACTGCATAGGTGCCAGGGAAATATTCTATCCAGCAAAAAATATTCTCCAACTTCATGGCTGCAACAAAAATATTTGCTAAAGTATGGAATTATCTCCCCTATTGAGACTGAGAGGCTAAGCGAGGGAAAGCCCTATATATTATGGCAACTCCTGTAATCACTTTGAGACTTTGAATGTGTTATGTTACAAATTTCACCTGGTGGTATTCCACTAAGGTGACATATGGCCACAGCAGATGCTTGCCTACAGCTTGACCTGGAGCTGAAAGTCCATTGTGAAGATAAACAATGTTAGCACTCCTCTAGATAATAGATAATTTGACCAAAAATGCATCTACTTATTATTCATAGAGGATTGTCATAAAGTTTGTGAATACACATTTTTTAACAACAAAGGTTTAATGATTTATGTAGTTCACATAAAGCAATTAGTTCTCATGCAACAAAATTAATTCTCACATTTAATTATCTTTTTATATCCTAGTTCTATACAATTCAGAATATCATTTCTCAAGAAACAATGTAATAAGTAGTGCTTATATTATCAAATTACTCTGTTCTCTTTATTCGATTTATAATTTATCCAACACAATGCAAGTTAATAACAATATGGTTAAGCATATAATAGCTGTGATGATAGCTGAGTAAATTGCTATAAAATAAAACAAACTACTAGAAAAGTCCTTAGTAGAGTCAAGTACTAGTAATTAAGGAAAACCATTTAATTAGATATAAACAGAATTTTTGGTTACTCGCTTGACTTTTAAATAAAAATCATACTAGGTTTCATTAACTATAATTTTACTGCAAATCATCTACTTTGCATTTTTATAAAGTATATCCATCACTGTTTATAATTTGCATAAGCATTAGCTCTGATTAGTATACAGTGCTATCTCACAAGTAAATAGAGAAGTTCTGATTTTATTGCATCTAGCACAGGCCTATTATGTAATATGTTTTCTTTCAGATTATATATTGTCATTGGTTCTTGAGGTCATTAATTCTCTATGCCATCTGAATTTCCCATATTTTGGATTTTTTCCTGCCACGTGAATTTTTTGTGTGGATGTTCTTTTCAGCTGTTTATGTTGTTGCTGCTGTTGTTGTTGTTTTTTCCCCTTCAGTAGGATTCTTTTGTTTCAGTTATGTATTGTTGAATAACAAGTTGTGTTAAGAGTTAATGGTTTAAAAACAATTATCTCTTACGATCATGTGGATTGACAGTGCTCAACTTTGTGGATCTTGCCTTGCGTCACCGATGTCATATGGATATGATCAGATGGTAATGCAAATTCAGACTTTGTGGTACCAAGAAACACAGATTTCCAATTATTTTGAGATGGAATTTTTATTTTGACAGCTACTTGCTTAACACATATAGGCATCTTGTCCTCTCCTTCAACTGAAGTGTGGTTATTGACCTTCCTTTTCACGTAGAATTTAGTTCTTTTTTTATGGTAAAAGGTAAGTTTTGTTTTTCTTTTTTATATGAATATTCTATTTTTTCAGGATGACTTGTTGGAAGTATTTTTCTTCCATTAAATAATTTCACAAATTAATTAAACGCAAATGTGAAGTCATCTCATTCTTCATTCTCTATTTTGTTCCATTAATCTGTCTATTCCTATCACATAGGTCACACTATCAGGCTAGCTTACATCAAGTAATTAATGAGGTGCCCTAAAACACTTTCATTTTCAAGTAGATTTTCACTATTGTAGGTTCATTATGTTTCCATAAAAATTTTAGAATCAGCTTGTCAATTATAACAAAAAACATATATTATTTTTATTGGGATTGTTTTGAAATTATATATCATAATGAGAGTATAGATATCTTAGCAATGTAGTCGTCAAATAATGAACATGGTATGCACTAATTAAGGCTTTATTACCTTTATTATTTATTGTCCTTAAATAGGGTTTTCTTTATTTCAGCAATTTTATAGTATTTGTTTCTTCATTGAACAAACAATAAATTGATCACAAGGATTTTACATGTTTTATTCTATTGTAAATACTATTTTTATATTGTATTTTCCATTTTTAAGAATAGAAGTGTAGGGCCGGACATGGTGTCTCACGTCTGTAATCCCAGCATCTTGGGAGGCCAAGGCTGGCAGATTGCCTGAGGTCAGGGGTTTGAGACCAGCATGGGTAACATGGTGAAACCCCATCTCAACTAAAAATACAAAAATTAGCCAGCCATGGTGGTGCACACCTGTAGTCCCAGCTACTCAGGAGGCTGAGGCAGGAAAATCGCTTGAACCTGAGAGGCAGAGGTTGCAGTGAGCCGAGATCATGCCACTGCACTCCAGTCTGGGTGACAGAGGGAGATTCTGTTTCAAAAAAATGCAATTAAATTTTGTATGTTAACTTTGTATGTGCAATTTTGCTAAAAATACTTTTTAGATATATAGTCATTTATAGATTACTTAGGATATCTGCCTTCCTCTTTTAAAATTTCTCTCTTTATTGCATTGGGTAGCACCTCCACTATAATGTTTATTTAAAATAATAAGAGAATCATCTTTCTTGTTTCTCTTCTTAGGAAGAACATGTTCAGTCCATTTTTCAGTTATAGCAATTAGAATGATAGCTGTAGGTTTTTTAAAGATGTTATTTAGTGTACTGAGAAAGTTTATTTCCTTTGAGCTTTTACAGAAATGTGTTCAAATGAATGGGTATTAAATTTTGTCAAAGGCTTTTTAGCATCTATCAAGAAGATTATATAGTGTTTCTATTTTCATCTGTAAGTGTTTTAAATTGCATTCATCTTCAAATATAAATTAAGTTGCATATTTAGGAAAAAGCAGATGATATATTTCACTATTCACTGTAGTAGAATATCTTAAGAATGTATTGGGGCATATATATATATATATTTCCTCACTATTTGATTCATCTAAATGAAGATTTTAAATTTTATTCATCTTTCTAATAATCCAATTTTGATTTCATTGATATTCTCTGTCATTTGACTAGTTTATTAATGTCCGTACTTATCTTTCTCATATCATATATTTTAGTATTTCTTTTCTGTAATACATGAATTTGTAGAATTTTTTTCCCAAGACACTTTATATCCCCAAATTTAGATAAGTTGCATTTTATCCTCATTTAGGTCCAAATGAGTTCTACTGTCTTTGATATTTTATATTTGACACATGCATACATTGGAATGGTTTGTTAGTTTACAAATATTTAGAAGTTTTAAAGATATCTTTCTGGCTTGTTTCACCAATATTTAAAAGTTTTAAAAATATCGTTCTGACTTATTTTCACTTAATATAATGACCTCTACTTCCATCCTTGTTGTTGCAAATAACAGGATCTCTTTCTTTTTCATGGCTGAATTGTACTCCATTGCATATAGATATCACTTTTTCTGTATTTATTCATCTCTTGAGGAAGACTTAGGTTGCTTCCAATTCTTGGCTGTTGTGAACAGGGCTACAATAAATCATCAAAGTGCAGATATTTCTTTGATATAGTGATTTCTTTTGAGTATACATGTTAACAGCAGGATTGCTGAAACATATCCTAGTTCTATCTGAGAAACCTCCAAACTGCTCTCCTTAGTGGATGTACTAATTTACATTCCCCACAACAGCGTAAGAAATTTCCCTTTTCCCCATATCCTCACCAGCATTTCTTATTGCTAGTCTTTTGGATAAAAGCCATTTTAACTTGCGTGAGAAAATATCTAATTATAGTTTTGCACAAAAATACAAACTTTACATGTTCTCACTTATTTGTGGTGGCTAAAAATTAAAACAATTTAATTCATGGAGATAGAGAGCAGAATGACCATTACCAGAGGCTGGCAAAAATAGTGGTGGGAGAGGGGGACAGTGGGATGGTCAATGGGTACAAAAATATAATTAGATAGAATGAATAAGATCTAGTCTTTGATAGCTCAACAGGGTGACTATTGTTAGTCAACAATAATTTATTGTACATTTAAAAATAACTAAAAGAGTATAATCATATTGCTTGTAACACAAAGAAAGAACAAATGTTTGAGGAAATGGATACCCCATTAACCCTGATATGATTATTATGCATTGTATGTCCCTATCAAAATATTTCATATATAACTCAAGATGGGTTAAAGCCTTAAATGTAAAACCCAAAACATTAAAAACACTAGAAGAAAACCTAGGCAATACCATTCAGGATATAGTCATGGGCAAAGGCTTCACGACAAAAATGCCGAAACAATGGAAACAAAAGCCAAAATTGACAAATTGATCTATTTAAACTAAAGAGCTTCTGGAAAACAAAAGAAACTATTATCAGAGTGAACAGGCAATGTATGGAATGGGAGAAAATTTTTGCAATCTACCCATCTGAGAAAGGGCTGATATCCAGAATTTGTAAGAAACTTAAACATATTTACACCAAAAAGACAACCCCATCATAAAGTTGGCAAAGGATATGAACAGACACTTCTCAAAAGAAGACGTTTAAGCAGCCGACAAACATATGAAAAAAAGCTCAACGTCACTGATCATTAGTAAAATGCATATCAAAACCACAAAGAGATACCATCTCACACCAGTCAGAATGGTGATTATTAAAAAGTCAGGAAACAATAATGCTGGCGAGGCTGTGGAGAAATAGGAACACTTTTACACTGTTGGTGGAAAGTAAAGTAGTTCAGCCATTGTGGAAGTCAGTATGGCGATTCCTCAAGGAACTAGAACCAGAAATACCATTTGACCTAGCAATGCCATTACTGGGTATATACCCAAAGAAATATAAATCATTCTATTGTAAAGACACATGCACATGTATGTTTATTGCAGCACTATTTACAATAGCAAAGACATGGAACCAACCAAAATTCCTATCAATGATACACTGGATAAAGAAAATGTGGCACATATACACCGTGGAACACTATGCAGCCATAAAAAGAAATGAGATAATGTCCTTTGCAGGGACATGAATGAATCTGGAAGCCATCATCCTCAGCAAACTAACACAGGAACAGAAAACCAAACGCCTCATGTTCTCATTCATAAGTTGTAGTTGAACACTGAGAACACATGGGCACAGAGAGGAGAACAACACACAGCAGAGCTTGTTGGGGGTGGGGAGTAAGAGAAGGGAACTTAGAGGAAGGTAACAGGTGCAGCAAACCACCATGGCACATGTATACCTATGTAACAAACCTGCACGTTCTGCACATATATCCCGTTTCTTTTTTTAGAAGAAATAAAAAAAAATTAATATTTTATTTTTTATCTATATTTTTGAAACAGAGTCGTGCTCTTCTTGCTCAGGCTACAGTGCAGCAGCCCCAGCCTCCTAGGCTCAAGCAACTCTCCCACCTTAGCCTCCTAGGTGGCTTCGACTACAGGCGCACACCACCATGCCTGGCTAATTCTTTTGTATTTTTTATTTTGTATTTTTATTTTTATTTTGTAGGTCTCACTATGTTGTCCATGTTGGTCTCAAACTCCTGAGCTCAAGCAATCCTCCTGCCTCAGCTTCCAAAATGCTGGGATTACAGGCATGAGCTGCAACCTCAAGACATACCCCATAAAAATATACACCAACTATGTACTCACAAAAATGAAAAGTAAAAACTTTTAAAGGAAGAAAGCTTTCTGGGTTTTTATTAATAATATAATTTCTCTGAGGTTAGAAAACATATGTGTCTAATATCTATCATTTTAAAATAACTTAAGCAAGTATCAAGAACCAGCAAAACATTCTAGCATGGTGAATGCTTTATTTGCACTCCAAAAGGATATGTATACTGCAGGTTTTGGATATAATGTTGTATCAGGTAAATTAGATTGAGTTGGTTCATAATATTGTACAAGTATTCTGTATTTTTGCTGATTTTTTAAAAGTAAACTTTTATTTTGGAATAGTGTTAGGTTTATAAAAATTTGCAAAGATAATGCAGAAAGTTCCCATATACCCACCACTCAGTTTCTCCTATCATTAACATCTTACATTGCATGATCCATTTGCTACAATTAAGAAGTCAATGTTGATACATTGTTATTAATTAAAATTTATTCCAAATTTTAGTTATTAGCTTATGTGTTTTCTGTTCAATGATCCCATCCAAGATACAAGATTATATTTAGTTGATGTCTCCATAGGCTCCTTCTACCTCTGGCAGTTTCTCAAACTATTTTTGTTTTTGATGATCAGGACAGTTTTTTAGAGGACTGCTCAAGTGTTGAGATTTTTCAGATTTTTTCTTAGAATTAAACTAGGGCTCTGCATTTTGGAAAGAAAGACAACAAAGGTAAAGTGCCATTTACACCACATCATAACAAGGGTACATACTATAACATGTGACATGACTGTTCAATTTTACCTTGATCATATGGTTGAGGTAGTGTTTGTTTTTGAAGTTTCTCCACTATAAAGTTACTGACTTTTTCCCCCTTCTTGGGCTCTATTCTTTGGAAGGACACTATTACACGCATTTCAAACTTAAAGTGATAACTTATGTGTAAAATCCTAAAAGGTAGAGTATTCACACATATTATTTGAAATTTTTCTGTACATGACATTTTTATATTCTTTCCAATTTATTTAAACCATGTGTTTACATAACTATGAAATCATGAACATTATTTTTACTTTGTTTTTTCATTCAGTTATTTTTAATCCCCAAATGTTGGGGGCTCTTCCAGTTGAGCCAAGAGTTTTCCTTTGCCATATTTCCTAATATTTGGAAATACATATGCCATATTTTCATTATATACAGCCATATATTCCATTAAATCCAAATGTATATTTACAACATGCTCCAGAATCATCTTTTATATTTTGTATATTTATTATGGGCCTTAGTCCTAAGTCAGCCATTTTGCTAAGAAGACTCAGCTTGTCTCTAAATACTTCTATATGTAATTATTTTTATCTATATTAAGGTAAGCTGTAAAAACTCATAAATAAATAAATCCATTTTGATGTCTCTAGGTACAGTCTATCTCATGGTTTATTTTAGCTTCTTCGCCTTACTTATCTGTAAATTTACACTCCAATAGTGAGAAACTTACCTCTCACAATTTGCCATCAATTACACAATTTTTAGTTCCATATACATTAATAAAGTATCTCTGCTGTTAACCTACATTCTCATGGGAAGTAATTTACCAATTAGAGGATAGTTTTATGTTCCGTTTATTTTTTTCTTTAGTCCCACTTGACCTAGGACACCACTAATATTTTTACCATCACTGTAATTTGCCTTTTCCAAAACCTCCTAAAATTCGAATCACTTATGCAGCTTTTCCAGACTGGCTTGTTTCACTTGGTAATATGAATTTAAGTCATATATTTTTATGACTTGATGGTTCATTTATTTTGATCAATGAATAATATTCCATTGTGTGCATTATCAAAATTTGCTTATTCATTCTTCTTTTGAACAGCATATTGGTTCTCTCCAGTTTGGGAGATTATAACTGTCCTATAAACATTGATATGTAGTGTTTTCAAGAGGATATAAGTTTTCAAAATTTGTTTAAAGTTTTATTTTATGTTCAGAGGTACTTGTGCAGGTTTGTTACATAGGTAAACTTGTGTCATAGGGGTTTGTTGTACAGACTATTTCACCACCCAGGTATTAAGACAAGTACTCATTAGTTAGTTATTTCTGATCCTCTCCCTCTTCCCACCCTTTACCCTCTGATAGGAGGGTGGCTGCATAGTATTCCATAGTATATGTACAACATTTAAAAAATCTAGTCTATTATTGATGAGCATTTAGGTTGATTCCATGTCTCTGCTAATGGGAATAGTGCTGCGACCAACTTATGTGTGCATGGGTCTTTATAATAGGATGATTTATATTCCTCTGGATATACACCTAGTAATGGGATTGGTAGGTCAGATGGTACTTCTGTCTTTAGGTATTGGAGGAATTGCCACACTGTCTTCCACAATGGTTGAACTTATTTTACATCCTTTTTCTCCACAACCTTGCCAGTATCTGCTATTTTTTTGACTTTTTAGTAGCCATTCTGACTAGTGTTAGATGGTATCTCATTGTGGTTTTGATCTGCATTTCTCTAATGGTCAGTGATGTTGAGCTTTCTTCATATGATTTTTGGCCACATCTATGTCGTTTTTTGAGAATTGACTCTTCATGTCCTTCGCCTACTTGGGTTTGCTTTATTTTTTCTTGTAAATTGTTGTTAAGTTCCTTATAGATGCTGGATATTAGACCTTTGTCAGATGCATAGTTTGCAAAAATTTTCTCCCATTCTGTAGCTTGTCTGCTTACTCTGTTAATTTGGTTTGCTGTGCAGAAGCTAGGCAAAATAAATAAATAAATAAATAAATAAATAAATAAATAAATAAATAAACCAACCAACCTGGAGGCATCAGGCTACCCAACTTCAAACTAGACTACAGGGTTACAATAAACAAAACAGGATGGCACTTGTACAAAAATAGGCACATAGACCAATGGAATGGAATAGAGAACCCAGAAATAAGATTTCACACCTACAGCTATCTGATCTCCACAAACTGACAAAAACAAGTAATAGGGGAAGAATTTCCTATTCAATAAATAGTGCTAGAATAACTGGTTAGTTATATGTAGAAGACTGAAACTGGACCCCTTCTGTACACCATATAAAAAAATTAACTCAAGATGGATTAAAGATGTTAATGTGAAGCCCAAAATTATAAAAACCCTGGAAGACAACCTAGGAAATTACATTCATGACATAGGCCTGGGCAAGGATTTCATGATGAAGACACCAAAAGCAATTACAACAGAAGCAAAAATTGACAAATGGGATGTAATTAAGTTTTCACATCTTGTGGATAAATACATAGGTGCATGATTGTTAGATTGATTACATGATAAGACTATAGCTTATGAAAAATTGTCAATTTATTTTCCAAATAAGCTGTACCACTCTGCATTCCCACCAGACATGGATGAGATGTCTCATTTTTCTGCAGTCTCACCAGCAATTGATTGTCAGTTTTTTGGACTTTATCCATTTTAATAAGTGTGTGCTTTAAGTTTTAAATGCATTAGTTCTATTTAATGGTAAAAACAAATTGGTTAAATCTTTAACCAAAATCATAAGCTGAGATATTTCTAATTGTCAGATATTTCCCTCTTGTGTCTTTAACTCCATTGCTAGGTTTATACATATTTAAAATTATTGGGTTTAAAAAAAATTGACCCTTTTATTATTAGAAAACATGCTTCTTTTATCTAGAAATATGTTTTGTCCTACAGTCTATTTTCTGATATTAATATAGACATTGCAATTTACTTATAATTAGTATTATTATGGATAATTTTTATTCATTTTAAACTGTCTTTATTATTAAAACATGTTTCTTCTTATTTGTATGCATGTGATTCTTGCTTTATTTCATTTGCCCACCTGAATCTTTTAACTGTAATAATTACTCCATTAATAATACTTGCAATTAATGATATAATTTTCATCTACTTTCTTGTTATTTGTTTTGTATTTGTTTCATTTTTCTCTTCTCCTGTCTTGTTTTCACTGGATTAAGTAATGTTGTTATTCCATTTTTAACATCCCTATTGGTTTTATAGCATGCTTTTAAAAAAATTTGCAGTAGGGATTACAATATGCTTCTAATTATTTTTTCAATACATCATCAAGTAATATCATAACACTTCAGGTATAATATAAATTTTACAACATCTTACCTCATTTTAAACTTTTCCGATACAATTTTTCCTTACTTAAAATGTTGTTTCTTCTTGTGTTATAAACCTTAAAATTCTTTGTTATTATATTTCTTTGATCATTCATTATTTTCAATAAAATACTTTTTAAAATCCCTTTGCAGTTACTTATAATTACCATGTCTGCTCTATTTGGTAAACATTAAAACAATGTTTAAATTTTCTTTAAATTTCCCTTAACTTTCATAGTTGATTTTAAGTAAGTCTTATGATACAGAACTTCTGGTGATAAATTTTCTCAGCATTGATTTAATCTCAAATATTTCTTTATTTCCCATTTTTGAAAGATATTTTCAACGAATATAGAATTACTGATTACATTTATAATTTTTCTTGTAGTGCATTAACATTTCATTTTATTTTCTGCAGCATGAATTGTTTCAGAAGAGACATCCGTGGAGCTTTTATTATTCCTCATACCTACCCCTGAGTTAAATACATATTTTTTCCTTAGGTGCTTTTAAGATTAAAGGACAATGGTATTCACAATTTGAAAATGTCTAGATATGGTTTCCTTTAATTTTGTCCTGCTATTTGTTAAGCTTCTTGGCTCTATAAGTTGATTTTTTATTGAAATTTGGAACATTTTCAGTTATTATTTTCTCAATTTTTTTTTTCTGACTGAATCTCTGTCTCCTAACACATAGACTCTGTGACTCCAAATACATAGATGCCAGATTTCTGAATGTCAGTGATAATGTCGGGTGGGATTTTAGAATTTTTTTGTTTTTCTTCTTTAATTTGGATGATTTAACTTGATTTGTTTTCAAGTTTACTGATATTCAGTATCTAATCCACTATTAAGGCCATTTAGTGAATTTTTCATTTCAGATCTTTTTTTCCAGTTATTTGATTAATTTTTATAGTTTTATTTTTTCTACCAAAATTATCTATAATTTCTCTTATTATGTTCATTTTTTCCTTACTGTCTTTAAAATATTTGCAATAGCAATTTTAAATTATTTGTTTCTAATTTCAACTGCTTTGAATGTCCAAGTTTATATGATAAGTCATTGTTGGGGCAGAATTACACACCTTTGTGAGTCTGTTGCTCAAGCTAGCCACTGCAGAAGTATACTCTTCCTTCAACACAATTTGCTCACATCAGCATCTTAGAATTTTACAGTAAAGCACTGGTTAAAATTCATGCTCTCTAGAACACTGTAATTTAACTGAGTAAATTGGATATAAAAGACCAGTTAGATATAGTACCTTTGTTACATGACATGTTGTGTGAAGTTAATAAGCCTATAGAATTGTAGATATCCGTTTACAATAAATATACACATTTTGCAGTAAGTACATAACTAATTCAGTTACTCCTGACTTCAGTATCATGTCTACATTAACAATGTTACAAGCACAATTAAATAATGAGAGGAAAGGGAAAAATACACACTACTCTAGCTTTAATTGTGTCCAGTAAGCTTGTTAGATTATGAATTGCATCCATTGCTTTTATTATAGAAATCACTAAATCTTTTAGGTGAGAAAGGAATTGAAAAATAGAAGACAAAGCAGGCATTCTGAAGTTGAACAAAGATACATGTAGACATATTATATGCATACTAAAGTAGATTGCTAGACAGAGAAGCTGACAAATAGCAATCAGATAGACTAATGAAATATGTCTAACCAGCCTGTCAAGTGCAATTCTGGGTGGAGAGACAAATGAAGTGGGCTGAGCACTTGCATACTGACATTCACTTAAGATGCAATCCTAATGATGCAGACCTTGATCCCTCCATATTCATCACTGCCATATACATTACATATACATATATTTAAAAATCTGAACAAAGCTAAAATCTGAAAAGACAATTTATTTGGTTTATTTATCATCATAAGTCTGTTCCACCAGGAAGAAGTATAAGGAAATGTTATACAGTCTTCAGGTGTGAAGAAATCTGTGCATTAGTTGGTAAGAGCAGCATTTTTTTCCTCACTTTGAATCCTGAGTTTACATTATTTATTTTATTTTTTTTTGGCTATGGAACCTTGAACCAGTCACTTAATACCTCAAAGTCTCTCATTTAAAATAGAAAGTTAACAGTTTGTATAAAATATCACCTATTTTATATAACATTTAAGATGATATGATACACCATGTATAAAACACTTGGAGAGTATTGAACACATGGTAACCATTTACTAAATATCCTAGCATATTTTATGAACAACTTATTTTTCGTGAAGTTGATTTCAATATATTAATATATGAGAATTTACATAGATTTCTGGATCTTATCTATATGAGGCAATAATTATTTCTACAGATTTCTAAGATTAAATGCTAATATGAGGTAATAATTTTTCACTTTCAGGATAGCAACATGGTGTTTTAATATTATGATTTAAAGCATGATATTGGAAAATGTATTAAAAGCAGCATATTTATAATGATCATACCTGTTACCCAGCTTTTCAAGATGAAAAATATTTCTTTTTAAAATATAGAACTGAAAGGACAAGGCAGTCATGGGCACCTCTTGTAGGTCTCCAAAATGTTACTGCTACAGAAAACCCCACAGGATTCTAAACTTAGTGAGATTGTGGGAGGGGAATGAGGGAGGATATTCTCATGCTTCCAAATTCCCAAAGATGTATAATGTATATTTCCTGAAACTGTACGGAAGAATTGAAAGAATAATAAACATATCTTCCATGGATGGGTGTGTAAAGGCCCCCTCTGGATTCAAAATAGTAATGCACTAAAGTGACAGGGCAGGTGGCGTATAGAGCAGTGGGAGGTGAGAAATAAGCACATTTGTAGAACAAATGGTGATGTAATTGAAAAGAAGGAAGATGCCTCATGTGGTCAAAATACCAGCATCATGGTTTCAAAAACATAATCACATTTTCATCAAAATAAGAAGCATAACTTCAGAGTATATGCAGAAATTACATTTCACAAACGGCCAGCCTGGTCCAGTACTCCATACGCTATACATGATCAATACAACCAAGTTCCGATTTGCCTGACTTGGGCCTGAAGAATGAATCCATAATTCTATATAAAATGTAAAGATTTAGGGTTCCAATTGAAATAACCCCCTAACACAAGGAAAATAAGCAAATATTCCTTTTGGACTGTGTTTTATTCCTCTTAACTCTTCGATGTTTACATTTTTCAAAATGTTTTAATTTACACACACATAGTTATTTACAATATGTCTGTGAAACAGAATAATAATGTCTATTTTAATTTCAATTGTATAGACTACAAAACTGAAATCCATAGAGATTAAAGATTTGACCAGTGTTAACAAAACAGTAATCAACAAAGCATAAGCTAAAATCAGCCCCCCAAATCTGATTTTTTTAGCTTATGAAGACAAATTCTTTTCTATCTCACTATTGCATGATCAAAACACTATATGGCTGACAGAAGAGATACATTTCTTGGTTGAAACATTTCATGTAAGCTGTCAGAATTTCCACAATTAACTACCAAGTCAAGTCACTAATATCCACTGGCGATTTTAGTACGAGGGATCAGCCTTCTCCATGAACTTAGGAATTTTTATGTAAAAAGATCCTGTGAGAGGCAATACCTTGCATTATGCCTTGGTCAGCTCAGGCTGCTATCACAGATTACCATAGACTGGGTGGCTAAACTAATAAACATGTAGTTTTCAAAGTTCTGGAGGCGAGAAAGCCCAAGATCAGGGTGCCAGTATGGATGGTTTGGTGAAGAACCTCTGTCTTGTTTACAGAATTTTGCCTTCTCACTGTCTTCTCACATGGCAGAGAGCAGAGAAAGAGAGGACAAACTCTTCTCTCTCTTCTTGTTAAAGCATTAATCCTATTCATGAGGGTGCCATCCTTATGACCTACTTACCTCCCAAAGGTCCCAATTCCTACTACCACCATACTGGGGGTTAGAATTTCAACATATTCATTTTGAGTGGACACAATGTCCACTCAATGTCAGTTCATAACACCTGCCATAGAGCTTGTAACATTCTCGCCTCATAATGACAGACCCATGTATAGATCTATGTATAAAACGAATGTGAAGAATCTTGGATCATAATCCTGACTTCATAGTTCTCACATTTTAGCCCTCTCTTCATTTTGTATTTTGCAGTAATTTTTAAAACTCTTAGAAACAATATTATAAAAATGCTATAAAGTAATGATTTTATTGTAAAATGCTTTTCCTCTAGGTGTAATATATTTCTTCACTATCTCTTGGATATCTTACCAGATTATTCAGTGTATGTGTAGAGGAGACAAATAATGAGAAAAACAGCAAATGACCAAGTCAGTTATTTTCAGAATTTATATATGTATATATATAATGCATTTTAAAATATAATTTTGGTGAAAATTCACTGAATAGAAATGAACGTAAAAGTCCATTTAGATCAATTCCATTAGCTATTTTATTTTATTTTATTTTATTTATTTTTTTTTTTACATATATGATCCGTAGTATTATTTTATTATTATTATTATCATTATTATTATTATTATTATTATTATACTTTAGGCTCTATGGTACGTTCCATTAGCTATTTTATGTAGACAATTGTTTTTCAGTAACAAGTTATTAATAGCTTGTTAGCATTCTTCTCATTTAACTTGGAGAGGAAAGCAGAAGATACCAAAGAAAGGATTGAGAACATTTTTCAACATGCCCGAACATGCAGTTCTGAGAATACGGAATATTTTCTAGACTTTTAGAATGACTTCACCAAATAAAATGAGTAAATATACACTCAAATTATTAATATTGATGGAGCATCTATTTTTTCCAACCCAAATTTAGGTTGTTTTTGGAGATTGGATGAAGCATGCAATTTTAACGCTTTATTCATGGGAATAAGTAGGAAAGAAGATAGAAATAAGTGGACAACTATAAGTGCAAAATCTTAAAAGTTACTTGTGCAAGTTTAACTCTAATACATTCTCTTTCCCTGTTGATTTCGGCAGGCAGATGAAATAAATGACCACTAAATAATAGTATGCATGAAAGAAATAGATATTTCAGGAAATAAAGGCATAGAGAAAATAGTGTGCAGTTTAAAAAACGTAGAGCTAATGAAGGCCAGGAACTAAACACAGTAAGTTGTCCTTCTGTAGAATCTGTATTTCTTTAGTTTGGATGAGTTCCAAAAAGTGAAAACTTTTTTTACACTTCCTCTATGGCATGGAGTAAGTGGTTAGATACTGTTAACTAAGCACATGGGACATGTGGAAAAAATCCACAGGCTTATATGGCCAAAATAATCTCTTTCTCAAATATAAAGCCTCTGGTGATGGATGGGCAGTACTGTTTGTTTTCTGAGAATTGCAGGTTAAATGAATCAGTTAATGAAATCTAATTTCTCCAGAGGCAGATACTTTCAGAGAGAACCTCGACCATACGTGAAAAACAATCCCACCTCCAGAATCCATTAAAATAGCACAATCTACATTAGTATCCTTCACTTTTTGTAAAAATATTTTTGTACAAAAATAAGAAAATTTAAAGCCATTCACTAAATTTAGAATATATCTGAGAAAAAGTTTCTTCACCAGACTAATATCATGATGTTGACACTGGGTCCACAGTGAGCTAGCAAATCAGTATCACATTAACTATGCCCATAAATAAGTGATGGTTTATTTACAAAGCATACTTATAGCCTGAGTAATTAACTCTTACTCTTCCAAAGGCAAAGCTGTGGTAATTATAGTATAAATGTGAATAAAAATAGTAAGATTTCATATAATCTCACAGCATTTATGTCCTGTAATTCTCCAAGAAATATAGTGAAATATTATTTCACCTTTGAGTTTAGTATAAGCTAAAAATTTAATGACCTCTTTAAGAACTTTCCAATAATTTAATATCTCTAAATAAGTATTCTTAATTAAGATTATTCATATAGATTATCAAAATTATTTAGGTTGCTTAATATATGCCAATGTTTTAGTAAAAGCAATGCCCTACTTCCTCGTTATCTAAATGAGAATATTTCAGAATTAGAAAATGTTTTTAGAAGCTGTTTCTCAAGATGTAACAATATCAAACTACCGTCTAATTGAAATTTCTAAATATTTAATTTGCCAAGTAATAATAAATGAGGTTCATAGCAGCTTTGTAGACTAGGCCTTTTTTAAATCCTTTGTTGGGTATACCCAATAATAAAAATTGAACAGGAGCCGAAGAGGTGAATGTATAAAATATCTTAAGAGTATCATAATAGCTAAATTGCTTCCAGGGTAATGTATTTGTTTTGTTTTCTTGTTTTTGAGTAAGAGATTTACATTTCCTCTATGATCTGTTAAAAAGGTAAATAATTTTGAGCCTCCCTAATACTGTTCTAAATCTGAAAATAAAAGTTCCTCATTAAAATTGCAAGGCTTTGGGAGTCAATTGGATGTTAATTCATTGACTTTTAACATTTGACTTAGAGAAGATGCGATCAAACCTTTAAAAAGTAAGGCAAGTACCTAGAAAGTAAGATATAAGTCTCTAAGAATAACTCTCCTGGCCTGAAGTCAATGCCAATATCCCTTGAATACTACTCAGAGGTCAAATGCAATAACTCTGGGAGCTAAACCGAAATGCCCAAATTCAACATTGAAATATAACCCAAGGCATTACACTGCCTCAATAATTTTCAGTACAAAAAATATTTGCTGCATAGTGATATGAAAAGAAACAGAAGAAAATCATATTTGGAAATTGTCTTAGTTCAGTCTGCCATAACAAAATTTCACAGACTGTGTGGTTAAAACAACAGAAATTTATTTCTCATAGTTCTAGTGGTTAAAAGTCTGAGATCATGGTGCCCACATGGCTGGTTTCTGGTCAGGCCTTTTTTTTCTGACTTGTGGGCGGTTGCCATCTCCCTGAGTGCTCGCTCATATGACCTCTTCTTTGTGTGTACGTAGAGCAAGACAAGTGCTGTCTCTTCTGCAAGGACACGAATCCCATGACATCATGGTCCTGCAGCTAAGACCTCATTTAAACTTAGTTGCTTACTTAAAGCCTCCATCTCCAAACACAGCCACACTGGGGGTTAGTACTTCAGAATATTAGCTTTGGGAGGAAGCAAACATTCAGTCCATAACAGGTAGCACATGATTGTTATGTAGAGGCAATACACACATCTTTTGGGGAGAAGGGAGACAAGGATGATTTGTTTGAACTATTAAGCTTGTCTCTTTGAACAGCTCAAAATATCTAAGTATTTATAAAATATCTAAAAAAGACAGAAGCTGGGGTTAAGTAGGAGGAAGCTGGGAACCTGCATGGGACTCCCATGTACCAGGACTCCTTCCTGGCCCCTAAAGACGAGGGAATA
Organism: Pongo abelii; assembly: GCF_028885655.2. Classification (NCBI taxonomy): domain Eukaryota; kingdom Metazoa; phylum Chordata; class Mammalia; order Primates; family Hominidae; genus Pongo; species Pongo abelii. The sequence goes on from NC_071989.2 coordinate 30,599,620, forward strand.
ATGGGTGGCTAATGGGTGAGTTGAACTGGCAAGGAACAACCAGCTGTCACCATGAGCCTCTGGAATCCTGGCAGGAGACCCCTCAACCACCATGAACACAGGAATTGGACAGGAATTGGCAGGGAGAGCTGCTTAGAGAAGTGGTAGGGGAAGCACACCAGCTGAGGCAGACCCCAGAGTGTTTAGTGCAGGAACATCTGTAATAGGAACCTGGCCAGGGAAGCCCATCTCCCTAGCCTCAACGTCCAACCATAGGAGACTTTAGCCCTAAGGGAACTATTGGACCTGAACTCTGCAGGGCGGGCTTGCCCATCAAACAAGGCTAGTATGATCTGAGCACCTCTTGTTCTGCTGGCCTCTCCTGGAACCCCGACCTGGCTGTGCCTGCTTGCAGGGCAGCCTCTGGTGCCCTGGGTGCCCGCATTATAGCTCCTGTGCTTGCGGACTGTGCTTAACCATTGGAGAGCTCCAACAGGGTGGCCCCACTGCCAGGCGGCAGCCTGCCCACTCCCTTTCCACATTTCAGCTTCCCCCAGGCCTATGGCAACCCCCACCACCCAACATTGCCTTGCCCATGAGCGTGTGCATTAGCAGGTTTTGGGTGTGTGCGTGCATCCTGCCCTGCCACTGCTGCCAGTGGGAGGGCACTCTGCCCATACTCCCACACCCCCAGCCCCCAACCAGTATTGCAGTTGGAGGCTTGGCAGGCACAGATCTAGCCAGCCCGCCCCCCACCTCCCCCAGTGCCCCACCTTGTGTCAACACTGCTGCAGGAGTGAAACAAGCCACAGAGAACGAACACTTCCTTGCCCTGAGTGACCACCATTGCCTGCAGAGCACAGAGAGCACACACAGACCCGCACCCGGCAGTGACACATCATCATGCTGACACCACCACCAGTGTGACTGCCTGCACAGTTGCCAGCAGGAGCCCCGCCCCACTGGACCATGCTACTTCTGCCACTGTGGTGAACCCCCACACCTCAGCCACCCCAGCACCTGCTAGCACCCTGCAGCAGCCAAGTATGCACTCCACCACACTGCCACTGCTACTGACATGTGCAAACGAGGATGGATCCCACTTCTACTGCAGTAAGAAACACTTTACCTGACCACTCATCAGAGTGTGGTGACCAGCGATCTGGGAGCACCTTGGCCCTCCCAGTGATGTGGATTCCTTTGTTTTTGTTTGTTTGTTTGTTTGTTTTTGAAGAATAAGATTTTATTTGTGTTGTAGTGATTTTTTTTCACATTTTGAAAAATTGTAGTACCTTTTGGGGTACAAGTGGTTTTTGGTTACATGGATGAATTGGCACAGTGGTGAAGTCTGAGATTTTAGTGTACCCCTTACCCCAGTAGTGTACATTGTACCAATATGCAGTATTTAATCTGTCACCCTCCTCCCACCCTCCCCCGCTTCTGAGCCTCCAATGTCCATCATACTACTCTGAATGCCTCTGTGTACTCACAGCTTAGTTTCCACTTTTTTTTTATTAGAACGTTAAGTTCTAGGGTACATGTGCACAATGTGCAGGTTTGCTACATATGTATACATATGCCATGTTGGTGTGCTGCACCCATTAACTCGTCATTCACATTAGTTATATCTCCTAATGCTTTCCCTTCTCCCGCCCCCCACCCCATGACAGGCCCCAGTATGTGATGTTCCCCTTCCTGTGTCCAAGTGTTCTCATTGTTCAATTCCCACCTATCAGTGAGAACATGCAGTGTTAGGTTTCTTGTCCTTGTGATAGTTTGCTGAGAATGATGGTTTCCAGCTTTATCCACGTCCCTACAAAGGACATGAACTCATCACTTTTTATGGCTGCACAGTATTCCAGGGTGTATATGTGCCACATTTTTTTAATCCAGTCTATCATTGATGGACATTTTGGATGGTTCCAAGTCTTTGCTATTGTGAATAGTGCCGCAATAAATATGTGTTCATGTGTCTTTATAGCAGCATGATTTATAATCCTTTGGGTATATACCCAGTAATAGGATGGCTTGTCAAATGGTATTTCTAGTTCTAGATCCTTGAGGAATTGCCACACTGTCTTCCACAATGGTTGAACTAGTTTACAGTCCCACCAAAAGTGTAAAAGTGTTCCTATTTCTCCACATCCTCTCCAGCACCTGTTGTTTCCTGACTTTTTAATGAATGCCATTCTAACTGGTGTGAGATGGTATCTCATTGTGGTTTTGATTTGCATTTCTCTGATGGCCAGTGATGATGAGCATTTTTTCATGTGTCTGTTGGGTGCATAAATGTCTTCTTTTGAGAAGTGTCTGTTCACATCCTTTGCCCGCTTTTTGATGGGGTTGTTTGTTTTTTTTCTTGTAAATTTGTTTGAGTTCTTTGTAGATTCTGGATATTAGCCCTTTGTCAGATGAGTAGATTGTAAAAATTTTCTCCCATTCTGTAGGTTGCCTGCTTACTCTGATGGTAGTTTCTTTAGCTGTGCAGAAGCTCTTTAGTTTAATTAGATCCCATTTGTCAATTTTGGCTTTCTTGCCATTGCATTTGGTGTTTTAGACATGAAGTCCTTGCCCATGCCTATGTCCTGAATGGTATTGCCTAGGTTTTTTTCTAGGGTTTTTTTATGGTTTTAGGTCTAACATTTAAGTCTTTAATCCATCTTGAATTAATTTTTGTATAAGGTGTAAGGAAGGTATCCAGTTTCAGCTTCCTACATATGGCTAGCCAGTTTTCCCAGCACCACTTATTAAATAGGGAATCCTTTCCCCATTGCTTGTTTTTCTCAGGTTTGTCAAAGATCAGATGGTTGTAGATGTGTGGTATTATTTCTGAGGGATCTGTTCTGTTGCATTGGTCTATATCTCTGTTTTGGTACCGGTACCATGCTGTTTTGGTTACTGTAGCCTTGTAGTATAGTTTGAAGTCAGGTAGCATGAGGCCTCCAGCTTTGTTCTTTTGGCTAAGGATTGACTTGGCAATGCGGGCTCTTTTCTGGTTCCATATGAACTTTAAAGTAGTTTTTTCCAATTTTGTGAAGAAAGTCATTGGTAGCTTGATGGGGATGGCATTGAATCTATAAATTACTTTGGGCAGTATGGCCATTTTCACAATATTGATTCTTCCTATCCATGAGCATGGAATGTTCTTCCATTTGTTTGTGTCCTCTTTTATTTCGTTGAGCAGTGGTTTGTAGTTCTCCTTGAAGAGGTCCTTCACTTCCCTTGTAAGTTGGATTCCTAGGTATTTTATTCTCTTTGAAGCAGTTGTGAATGGGAGTTCACTCATGATTTGGCTTTCTGTTTGTTTGTTATTGGTGTATAAGAATGCTTGTGATTTTTGCACATTGATTTTGTATCCTGAGACTTTGCCGAGGTTGCTTATCAGCTTAAGGAGATTTTGGGCTGAGACGATGGGGTTTTCTAAATATACAATCATGTCATCTGCAAACAGAGACAATTTGACTTCCTCTTTTCCTAATTGAATACCCTTTATTTCTTTCTCCTGCCTGATTGCCCTGGCCAGAACTTCCAACATTATGTTGGATAGGAGTGGCAAGAGAGGGCATCCCTCTCTTGTGCCAGTTTTCAAAGGGAATGCTTCCAGTTTTTGCCCATTCAGTATGATATTGGCTGTGGGTTTGTCATAAATAGCTCTTATTATTTTGATATACATCCCATCAATACCTAATTTATTGAGAGTTTTTAGCATGAAGAGTTGTTGAGTTTTGCCAAGGCCTTTTTGGCATTGATTGAGATAATCATGTGATTTTTTGTCTTTGGTTCTGTTTATATGCTGGATTACATTTATTGATTTGCGTATGTTGAACCAGCCTTGCATCCCAGGGATGAAACCCACTTGAGCATGGTGAATAAGCTTTTTGATGTGCTGCTGGATTCGGTTTGCCAGTATTTTATTTAGGATTTTTGCATCGATGTTCATCGGGATTATTGGCCTCAAATTCTCTTTTTTATGTTGTGTCTCTGCCAGGCTTTGGTATCAGCATGATGCTGGCCTCATAAAATGAGTTAGGGAGCATTCCCTCTTTTTCTATTGATTGGAATAGTTTCAGAAGGAATGGTACCAGCTCCTCCTTGTACCTCTGGTAGAATTTGGCTGTAAATCCGTCTGGTTCTGGACTTTTTTTGGTTGGTAGGCTATTAATTATTGCCTCAATTTCAGAGCCTGTTATCGTTCTGTTCAAAGATTCAACTTCTTCCTTGTTTAGTCTTGGGAGGGTGTATGTGTCCAGGAATTTATCCACTTCTAGATTTTCTAGTTTATTTGCATAGAAGTGTTTATAGTATTCTCTGATGGTAGTTTGTATTTTTGGGGGATCGGTGGTGATATCCTCTTTATCATTTTTTATTGCATCTATTTGATTCTTCTCTCTTTTCTTCTTTATTAGTCTTGCTAGAGGTCTGTCAATTTTGTTGATCTTTTCAAAAAACCAGCTCCTGGATTCATTTGTTTTTTGAAGGGTTTTTTGTGTCTCTATCTCCTTCAGTTCTGCTCTGATATTAGTTATTTCTTGCCTTCTGCTAGCTTTTGAATTTGTTTGCTCTTGCTTCTCTAGTTCTTTTCATTGTGATGTTAGGGTGCCAATTTTAGATCTTTCCTGCTTTCTCTTGCAGGCATTTAGTGCTATAAATTTCCCTCTACACACTGCTTTAAAGGGGTCCCAGAGATTCTGGTATGTTGTGTCTTTGTTCTCATTGGTTTCAAGGAACATCTTTATTTCTGCCTTCATTTCGTTTTGTACCCAGTAGTCATTCAGGAGCAAGGATATCCAGGAACTGAACTCAGCTCTACACCAAGTGGACCTAATAGACATCTACAGAACTCTCCATCCCAAATCAACAGAATATACATTCTTCTCAGCATCACATCGCTCTTATTCCAAAATTGACCACATAGTTGGAAGTAAAGCACTCCTCAGCAAATGTAAAAGAACAGAAATTATGACAAACTGTTTCTCAGACCACAGTGCAATCAAACTAGAACTCAGGATTAAGAAACTCACTCAAAACTGCTCAACTATCTGGAAAGTGCTGTGGATTCCTAACCTCAAGGAGACAGAAAATAACACTGAGACCCAATACAAGTCCTCCAGATATATAGCACACAGTCCAGGCATCTGGGAGCTGAGTGTTGGCCACCTAAAATATTTCAGAAACGAAGCCGGTCAGCTGAATGCACTTTATATGACAATCAAACAACCAAAGTCATTAAATAGGATAAAAGAGAAAGGAAAACCCAACCAGAGGTCCACAACTTCAAAGATCAAAGAAACATCAGCCTATAAAGATGAGAAAGAACCAATGTATGAACCCTGGCAACTCCAAAAGCCAGAGTGCCTTCTTTCCTCCAAAAGACCACACTACCTCTCCAGCAAGGGTTCTGAACTGGGCTAAGACAGCTGAAATGACAGAAATAGAATTCAGAATAGGGACAGGAACACAGATCATTGAGATGCATGAGTATGGTGAAATGCACCCAAGGAAGCTAAAAATCACCATGAAACTATACAGGAGCTAACAGACAAAATAGCCAGTGTAGAAAAGGACGTAACCCACCTGATAGATCTCAAAAACACACTACAAAAATTTCATAATGCAATCACAAGTATTAATAGCAGAATAGACCGAACTGATGAAAGAATCTCAAAGCTCGAAGATTAACTTTCTGAAATAAAATAGACATGAATAAAGGAAATAAAATGAAAAGAAATGAACGAAACCTCTAAGAAATAAGGGATTGTGTAAAGAGACCAAACCTATGACTTATTTGTGTCCCTGAAAGTGATGGAGAGAGTGCAAGCAACTTGGAAAACACATTTCACATCATCTGTGAGAACTTCCCCAACCTACTTTGAGAAGTAAACCTTCAAATTTAGAAATGCAGAGAACTCCAGTAAGACACTTCAAAAGAAGTCCCCAAGACACAAAATCATCAGATTTTCCCGGATCAAAATGAAAGAAAAAATGTTAAAGGCAGCTAGAGAGAAAGGTCAGCCCAACTAACAGTCAAATTAACAGTGTCCATCAAACTAACAGTGGACATCTCAGCAGATACCCTATAAGCCTACAAGATTGAGGGTTTAGTAGTCAATATTCTTAAAGAAAAAAATTCCAACCCAGAATTTCATATCCAGACAAAATAAGTTTCATAAACAAAGAAGAAATAAAATCCTTTTCAGAGAAGCAAATGCTAAGCCACAAGACCTGCCTTAAAAGACCTGCCTTACTAGAGCACCAGAAGGAAGCATTAATATGGAAAGGAAAAACCATTACCAGCCACTACAAAAACACAGATAATTACACGGATGAGTGATACTATAAAGCAATCACACAAACACGTCCAAAATAACCAGCTCACATCATGATGACAGGAACAAATCCATGCATATCAATACTAACCTTGAATGTAAATGGCTAAATGCCCCAATTACAAAGCAGAGTGACAAGGCTCATTTGTATTCTGCCTTCAAGAGACCCATCTCACATGCCATGACACTTATAGCCTAAAAATAAAGGGTTGAAGAAAAATCTACCAAGCAAATGGAAAACAAAAATTTGGGGTTGCAATCCTAATTTCATACAAAACACATTTTACACCAACAAAGATTAAAAAAAAAAGACAAAAATGGCATTACATAATGGTAAAGAGTTCAACTCAAAAAGTAGGCATAACTATCCTAAATATGTATGCATCTAACATAGGAGCACTCAGATTCATAATGCAAGTTCTTAGAGATCTTCAAAGAGACTTATACTTCCACTAAATAATAGTAGGAGACTTCAACACTCCACTGACAATGTTAGACAGATCATTGAGATCATTGAGGCAAAAAAAAAAAAAATAACAAAGATATTCAGAACCTGAACTCAGCACTGGATAAAATGGATCTGATAGGTTTCTACAGAACTCTCCATCCCAAAACAACAGAATATACATTCTTTTCATCACCACATGGCACATACTCTAGAAATTGATCACATAATCAGAAATAAAACACTCCTCAGCAAATGCAAAAGAACCAGAGTCATAACAGTCTCTTGAACCATATCACGATCAAATTAGAAATAAAGACTAAGAAATTCACTCAAAACCAAGCAACTACATAGAAATTGAATAACCTGCACCTGAATAAGTTTAGGGTAAATAATGAAATTAAGGCAGAAATCAAGAAGTTCTATGAAACTAATGAGAACAAACCAGAATCTCTGGGACACAGCTAAGGCAATGTTAAGAGCAAAATTCATAGCACTAAATGTCCACATCAAAAGTTAGAAAGATCTGAATTTAACAACCTAACATCACGCCTAAAATAACTAGAGAACCAAGAGAAAACCAACCCCAAAGCTGGCAAATGATGAGAAATAACCAAAATCAGAGCTGAACTGAAGGAGATTGAGACATGAAAAACCATTCAAAAGATCAACTAATGTAGGAGTTGTATTTAAAAAAGTTAGACAACTCGCTAAACAAATAAAGAAAAGAGAGAATATCCAAATAAACATAATTAGAAAAAAAATGAAGAGGATATTACCACTGACCCCACAGAAGTACAAATAACCATCAGAAATATTGTGAACACCTCTATGCAAAGAAACTAGAAAATCTAGATGAAATGGATAAATTTCTGAACACATAAACCCCCCAAGACTGAGCCAGGAATAAATTGAATCCCTGAACAGGCCAATAATGAGCTCCAAAATTGAATCAGTAATAAATAGTCTACCAGCCAAAGAAAGCCCTGGAACAGATGAATTCCCAGCTGAGTTCTACCAGATACACAAAGAAGAGCTGGTATGGTTCCTGCTGAAATTATTCCCCACACCTCGCAAAAAAAAAAAAAAAAAAAATGAGGAGGAGGGACTCCTCCCTAACTTGTTCTATGAGGCCAGCATCACCCCAATGCCAAAACCTGGCAGAGACACACCAGAAAAAAAAAAGAAAAATAAATAAATAAAAAATAAAATAAAAAAAACTTTAGGCCAATATCATTGATGAACCTCAATGCAAAAATCTTCAACAAAATACTGGCAAACCTAAATCCAGCAACATATCAAAAAACTTATCCACCGTGATCTAGTAGGCTTTATCTCTGGGATGCACAGTTGGTTCAACACATTCAAATCAGTAAATGTGATTCATTACATAAACAAAACTAAAGGCAAAATACACACAATTGCCGTGATAGATGCAGAAAAGACTTTCAATAAAATTCAACGCCGATTCATGTTACAAACTCTAGGTATTGAGGGAATGTATGTCAAAATAATAAGGGCCATCTGTGACAAACCCACAGCCAACATCAGACTGAATGGGCAAAATCTGGAAGCATTCTCCTTGAAAACCAGCACAAGACAAGGATATCCTTTCTTACCACTGCTGTTCAATATAGTATTGGAAATCCTGGCCAGAGCAATCAGGTAAGAGAAAGAAGTAAAGGGCTTCCAGATAGGAAGAGAGAAAGCCAAACTACCTCTGTTCGCAGACAATGTGATCCTACATCTAGAAAACCCAGTAATCTCAGCTCAAAAGCGTCTTAAGCTGACAAACAATTTGAGCACATCTCAGGATACAAAATCAATGTGCAAAAATTATAATACTATCATGCCTATATACCCAAAGACAGTCAGGCTGAAAACCAAATTAGGAACACAATCCCATTCACAATTATCCCCCAAAGAATAAAATACCTAGGAATACAGCTAATCATGGAGGTGAAAGAGCTCTACAATGAGAATGACAAAACACTGCTCACAGAAATCAGAGATGACATATACAAATGGAAAACATTGTCCATGCTCATTGATGGTGATATGGTTTGGCTCCGTGCCCCCACCCAAATCTCATCTCAAATTGTAATCCACATGTATTGAGGGAGGATCCCGGAGGGAGGTAATTAGTTCATAGTGGCAATTTCCCCCATGCTATTCTCTTGATAGTGAGTGAGTTCTTATGAGATCTGTCATCTTAAAAGGGTTTGGCAGTTCCCCTTCCCCAAGTCTCTCTTTCTCCTGCCACCTTGTGAAGCAGGTGCCTGCTTCTCCTTCTCCTTTCACCATAATTGTAATTTTCTGAGGCCTCCCCAGCCATGCAGAACTGTGAGTCAATTAAACTTCTTTTCTTTATACGTCACCCAATGTCAGGTAGTTCTTTATAGCAGTGTAAAAACAAACTAACACAGATAGGTAGAATCAATATCATTAAAATAGCCATACTGGTCAAAGCAATTTACAAATTCAATGCTATTTCTATCAAACTACCAATGACATTCTTCAAAGAACAAGAAAATAAACTATTTTAAAATTCATATAGAACCAAAAATAGCTCAAATAATCAAGGCAATTCTAAGGAATAGGAAAAAAGCTAGAGGCATCATGCTACCCAATTTTATATTGACAGGGCTAAAGTAAACAAAATAGCATAGTACTGGTATATAAACAGCCATATAGAACAACAGGAGAGAATAGATACCCCAGAAATAAGGCCATACAACTACAAGGATCTGATCTTCGACAAACCTGACAAAAACAAGCAATGGAGAAAGGACTCCCTATTCAATAAATGGCACTAGGATAACTGGCTAGTCATATGCAGAAGATTGAAAATGGACACCTTCCTTGCACCATATAAAAAATCAACTTGAGATGGATTAAAGACTTAAATGTAAATCCCAAAACTGTAAAAACCCTGGAACACAACCTGGGCAATACCATCCTGGACATAGGACCAGGAAAATATTTCATGATGAAGATGCCAAAAACAATTATAATAAAAGCAAAAATTGGCAAATTAAACTAGAGAGCTTCTGCATAGCAAAAAGCACTATCAACAGAGTATATAGACAATCTACAGAATGGGAGAAAATTTTTGCCAACTCCACATCTGACAAAGGCCTAATATCCAGCATCTGTAAGGGACTTAAACAAATTTAGAAAACAAGCAAACAAACCCACAACTGCATTAAAAATTCGGCAAAGAACATAAACAGACATTTTCAAAGGAAGACATACATGCAGCTAATAAGCATATGAAGTAAAACTCAACAATATTGATCACTAGAGACATGCAAATCAAAACCACGTCATCTAACACCAGTCAGAATGGCTGTTATTAAAACGTCAAAAAATAATATGTGCTGGCGAGACTGCAGAGAAAAAGGGATGCTTATACACTCTTGGGCAAGTAAATTAGTTTATCCATTTTGTAAAACAGTGTGGTGACTCCCCAGAGATTTAAACACAAAAATACCATTTGACCCAGGAATCCCATTACCCAGCAATCCCAAAAATACCATTTGACCCAGCAATGATGTGTGGATACATAAAGGCACATGCATGCATTTGTTCATTGCAGCATTATCACAACAGTGAAGATACAAAATCAATCTAAATGTCCATCAATGATAGATTAGATAAAGAAAATATGATACATATACACCATAGAATACTATGCAGCCATAAAAAGAATGGGAGAATGTCCTTTGCAGGAATATGGATGGAGCTAGAGGCCATTATCCTTAGCAAGCTAATGTAGGATCAAAAAACCAAATAATGCATGTTCTCACTTATAAGTGGGAGGCAAATTGTTGGAACACATAGACACAAACAAAAGACACTGGGGCCTAGAAAAGGGTGGAAGGTGGAAAGAGACAGAGGATTAGAAAAAATAACTAATGGATACTAGGATTAATACCTGGGTCATGAAATAATCTGTACATCAAACCCCATAATACAAGCTTACCTACATAACAAACCTTCAAAATTACCCTGCACTCAAAATAGAAGTTAAAAAAAAGAGAAATAAAACAAGAAAAAGAAATATCTAAAAGAGCTAGTCTAATCTGATGAAATATTATTTCCTATATATCAAATTCTCATTTCAGGTCAATTTAAAGATTAAGTAAGTGCAATTCACAATAATTATACAAATATTAGGAAGTTTCCAAATAACCATTAATTTCATCTGGTCTGACTCTTCCTGTCAGCTTATGTCAATATATATTTTTATATTACTTTGGACCACTGATTTTTTATATCATTGTGAAAGTGATAATTGAGTCAGTGATCATGCCAAAACAATTTGAAAAGTGGATAGGGGTTCTGATTTTTTTAAATGACTGAAAGTATAAATTACTGGAAATTGTAGCACAGTCCTTGTTACTTTGCATATCATGATATTTCATATTAAGCAGAATGTTTTCACCTATACCCCTTAAAGACAGTTTATGAGAACCATCTAAATACTATTCTAGAATGGTTATTTTAAAATAGTATATAGATACTCTATATACAATTTTAATCCATTTTTGTCATACAAAAACGAAGAAATATATAAAACTAGAATTCAAGAACTTACTTTTGAGATCTTCAGTAATTGTAAAATATTTTAAATATATATGAAATATAGAGTATATATGTAATACATATATTTATTACACATATACATTGATATGGATATTGTATACATATATGAATAATATACTGTGTATATAACATATAATATTTATTATGTTTGTATCACATATTATATTCCCATAAATAGTAATGTGAATATTAATAAATGAGAGTATATGCTCTATAAATGGATTGAGCCAGAATGTAAATCTAAGTTCTCCCAACTTTCTCTATATGAGTTGTCTTATCTAAAAAAGAGAATGATTATATTATCTGCTTCATAGGATTATTGTGATGAATAAATGAGATAATACATGTAAAGTGGTAAGAGCAATACCTAGTAGTTCCAAGATCAAGATTAGAGTTATTGACCATGTCCATAATTATGTTACTAATGATCATTCTTTCCACCACCACCGCCATCACCATCATCACTATCATCGAATACAATATATGATTTTGCTTCTCTGTATTTACCTTTGACTGCCTCACAGCTCTACTGGATATATCACAGCCTTATAAGAAAACAAACAAACAAACACAGGCAAATAATGTCTTCATGTCATATGGAGGCATCATGCATTCTTCATTGCACCAATGTAGATTTCATACTAATTAAAAGAGAAGACTGTTATGAGAGTGTTGAGTCATTACTTGGCACATAATAGTATTGAGGAGCCACTCCTTTTCCCCATTAGTTGATTAAAAATATCAAGCATAACTAATTTATGCCTAGCCTTTAGTCTATATATATTTGAGTATTATTAACATTAAAATAAGAGCATTTTATTTTGAAAATTCAATGAAAATTGCTCACTTAAAGTAAGAGAATATTTACCACTAAGTATAAGAAATATTTCAATAGCAGGAGGAAGATCCCTTGTAGAGAAAGATAAGTTTCCTCTCCCTTCCCTGCTTCTTAAGAGGGGGGAACATATAAATATCTGGACCCTTCTCCTGATCATGAAAGACCCCATTTTAGTGAGGTTTTGCTTACTCTAAGGGAAATTACCTCAGAACTATCATTTCTATCAAACACTTTAAAGAAGATGAACACAATCATCAATAAGAAGTACAATAAAACCAGCTCTACAATCAGGGTTCATATTTATTTGTAGCTATTAAAGATAGTGGATTTTATTTGAAGTTCACAATGTGGGATTTTCTGGCTAGATGCTGAGCTCTCTAATTTAATTGCTTTGAATTTTTGTATGTCCCCATGATTAATAGATTGATAAAAGCAATAAATTGTGAAACAAGATCCTGGGATTCAGTTGTGTTCATTGTGTTTAACTAGCTCTGTGCACTTGAGAAATTTCCTTAACTTCTCGAGTCCTGAAGCTCTTTACTAGCAAAGTGAATGAAAGTATCTCAGAGGCTTATGAGACTCTAACAGTTGGTGAGTCAATATATTACAGGGAAATCACAACGTCCTAATATTAGCCACAAATATATGTATTTTTATTATTCTGAATACCAACACTATTTAGTAGAATAAATATAAGAAGTCAAAAAAACAAAACTACACAAGCAGTTAAGGCAATTTCAAAGCTATGTCTGTCTTCACATTAAGTAGCTGAGCATAATCGCTTGGAAAAATTGGGGGCACTTTTCTCTAGTTCTATAAAAGTAAACAAATGGTAAGAGATCTGAGCTATTGTGAGTCTGAAGCCTATCTATACCCAGAAAAGCAATATGTAAGCAAAAGCATGTGTACCATACACCTATCTCCCTTAAGAGTCTTCACATACTAGTTTAATTAAAGTAAACATTATTCTACTTTTACTCTATAAATGCTTAGTGTACTGTTGAATCTTAATAAATATTTAATAATATTAAGAACCAACAGGGTGACAAAGTCATTTTCCTTTTATAGATACAGCTTTTTAACTGAAGTAAAGAAACCTTATCTATTAAAGCCAAATGTTTTATAACTGAAGTATTCAGAACTCATAATCTTTATGAGACCTTCATAGCAGTATCTACATTAGCATTTAAATGGGGCAGTAATTTTTTGAAACCAGTACCCTTGTTGAAATAGTATGGTAGATTAACACAAAACAATCTATTGAGCTATGATGTGACACTTTTCGATAATATACATGAACTGCTCTAAAAATTTCCCGGAATAGACTTAATCCATTTCTGTTATTTAATTTTAATTTCTACTGAACTTTCTATTTGTCACTGCAGGAAAATTCCTTCAAAGCTCTTCTCTAACAGAACTAGTAAAGTTGACACATGTATAGTATATATGCTTATATGTAAGATCCCATATGTATGTTAACTATTTTAATAAATCTGTACAGCCATTTTAACTAACATTTGAATTATGAGGAAGGAGAATTGAGGACTAAAATTAGATACGTTTTTGACAATGAGCTTCAAGCTTTCTATGGAAAACTAAAGTCTTTTTTTTCTTTATTTTTATTTTATATTTATTACTTCAAATGTTATTCAAAACATCCATCTTACTAAATTTCTTCATTAGCTATTTTAGTTAGCTGGAATTGCATAAATATAATTCAAACCCTAGCTAGGGTTTCAGTTGCCTTTTGCATACCATGTGTTCTCTGAAGTAGAAAAATTTCCTTCGTTAATCCAGACAGGGGAGGAGAAGGAAAGTCTGTGTGTATATGTATGTATATGTGTTTGTGTATGTGTGTGTAAAATAAAGTGTCATTTTCCTTGAATCTCATACCCTTGAATTTTCCTCATAGACGGACATTGCTTCATTGCCTAACATGTAATTCTATGTCTTCAAAGGTTTTCAAATAACAGATTTTGTAATACTGAAATTTCTAAGGACTAAAGGGATTAAATCTGTGAGAGGATGGATAAGGCTAATTATTAAATTCCTTTCTTTCCAATAAAAATACAAATACTCCTGAGTAGAAAACATATAGGCATTTCAGTTGATCTACTTTTGAAGTATGGTAATTTCAAAACCATACCATCCAAATAGTAGGCTAAGACAATCAATTTTTCTCCTGCAATTGCCAGAGTTTACATTTGTTTAGAGTAAAATGCATTCAGAATTGGTTTAGGTTGTCTGTTGGACACTAGATGAGAATTTTTAAATGTGTTCAGGTGAACTGAATCTAAATAAAAATGTAGGTTTAGTTTTTCTTATTATCTTTGATATCATCTACCTATCTCAGTAATATATCATGTGTAAGTTTATTTTTAGTTCAGTGTTTTTGAAAGCACAAAAGTGTTTCAATTCAGTGCACTGTGGAGAATTTTAGCATAGCATTAAGATCCATTGTAGTTCTATGCTTAGAATATCAAAGCAAAACTTCAATATTGCATCCTCCAAGATTATAACATACAATTACATATAAAATGACTTGCTTTTGATTTTTGTTTTATAAGCATGTAATAACACTGACATCTACCCCCCACTTCAAAGATGGGACACTTGTTCAGTTCAAAAGAGCCAGTATTAGACAACACATGTAATTGAACCACACGAAATGATTATTTCTGGGCTGTTTAGGGATACATTATTGTTAATTAAGTAGGTTATACTAATTTATATTTTACACATTGACACAGAAGACTATATATTTTGTGTGGTATCATAATTATTTAGTTGTCTTTGGAACTGTATACAGATAACATTATCAATGTGTACACACTTAATAACCTTAACAACTTACCTCAATTTAATAAATATTATGCCTAGATACCTGCAAATAAATTTTACAAAGGAGGAGTCAGTTCATACAAAATTACAGCTCTGGCTTTTCATAACAAATCCATATAAGACTAGGGAAAAACTCATATGGAGTAGAAATAATACATTTATCTGAACAAAAATAACCAAAATAACTTCATATTTAGCTATGATTTGACATAACTTGAATTTTTGCCAATGGCACTGAAATAAGAATTCTATGTCCAGCCAGTTCTGCTGTTTTCTATACAATGACAGGTAAATGCCAAAACAGGGCATCCCCCCTGCCACTGTAAACACAGAAGATATTGATGATATTACACAAAATTTATCATTGTTTCCATGTTACTATCTAAGGCAGGATTAATTTGTAGCTCAGATTCAATCATGAAGTTATTACTGCAGTAATAAATAGTTATATTAAATATATCACTCTCATTTTAATGAAAACAGGATATAGAGTGAACAATAGGTTAAGTTCAGACCAGAAAAACACATAATAAAATTGCAGAGTCTTAGGAGAGGTTGAGAAGGTATAATTTTATTTTCCTAAAACCAATTAACTTTTCCTGTAGTCATACAAGAAGACTGTATCTAGATATCTCTTGCTTCTAATTGTGGCTTTGTTTAGATCAAAGAAATATGATATTTAAACATGTTTTTTGCGATGTCCTGCATTTTTTGCACAATATATTGGTCTCAGTCTTCACAAACGAATTCAAAGAATTATGATATGATAATGTCATACAATGGAAGAGGCCTGATAACTGTTTCATAACCTCAATTATGTGGGTTTCAAGAGGTAAACGGACCAGTTAGTTACTTTGTGTGCCTTTATTTCTTCTCCTTTCCAGGAAGGGGATTGCATTCTAGTTATAGTTTTCCTATTGTATATTTGGGGTGTGTGTGTGTGGGTGTGTTCACATGCACTAACTTGTCTATAATAGCTGGTAGGTCCCCTTTCTGAAAAGCTAGACATGATGGAGAAAACTGTGGATAAACTGGAGATTCTGCACTTACTCTGTGTGGAGACTGGATGACGGAACTCCCTGTTGTCACTCTTGGGGCAAGAGTGAAGATTTTCAATGTATGGGAAGAGTATGAAATGCCATGTTTGGTAACTAAACTGGAAAAACTGCCCAGGAGAATCACCTGATCTGCATTACACTATGATGTTGGCAAGAAATTAATTTAAGGCACTGAACTTGTGGGGATTTTATTAGAGCAATTACCATAAATTCTCCCTATTAACTCACCCACACAAAATACTGATGATAGTACTTTAAAAACAGTGTTTAGAATCAAATAGCCCATGGTTGAAAAAGTATGGCTGAAAAAATTTGTAGTTATTATACATTTTGAATATTTAGAGACTTAGAATTCTCTGTACACGGTAACATGGATCCTAATTGAAGGGTATGGTCAGCCAAGAGCCTGATGACGTGGACACGAGTAGCCTGCATTTGACACAATAGGTTCAGTGATAGAGGAAGTGAAATTCAAAACAAAGAGAATGGAAAGAGCAGGGTTTTTTTAATGTGATAGGAGAAAATTAGAAAGAAATATTGAAACCCATAGTGTATCATGGGTATCCCAGCTAATTGTTATATTTTTAGTAGAGATGGGGTTTCACCATGTTGGCAGGCTGGTCTGGAACTCCTGACCTCAGGTGATCCGCCCACCTTGGCCTCCCAAAGTGCTGGAATTACAGGCGTGAGCCACCGCACCCGGCCAATGGTAAGATTCTTTAATAGGCTCATCTCTCTTCCACAGAAACCACGGAGAGGAAATTAGACTGATGATTTTCTGTCTCCCTAAATCCTGAGGGGAGTTTTAAAATAGCACTCGTGTAGAGAAGGGAAACTTTCTTCAACTTACTCAAACTAAGCAAACGGAACGTGAGCTAAACAGGGCACTTCAGGGATATAAGCCCAAAACTAATATTATGCTGGCTTCTTGAAGATAAGATAAAGTGCATTTTTTGCATTAGGAAAAGAAGCACATCATTTCAAATAACATGGATTATTGATTCATAGTTCAGGTACACATTAACTTTTTTTATTCCATGAAGAGAGTTTACATAAACTATCCTGATAAAAACTGAATTTTATATTTATTTTACCATTAATCTAAATGAAACTTGATAATTGGTTACTTAGATGTATATCATACATCTAAAATAAAATGATTTATTTTACTGCATCGTGCATATTTCAAGCATAGATGTTATGTTAAGAATAAAACCACTATTTTTTTTTTTTTTTTTTTGAGACGGAATCTCGCTCTGTTACCAGGCTGGAGTGCAGTGGCACAATCTTGACTCACTGCAACCTCCGTCTCCCAAGTTAAAGCGATTCTCCTGCCCCCGCCTCCCGAGTAGCTGGAACTACAGGCACCCGCCACCACGCCCACCTAATTTTTGTATTTTTAGTAGAGACGGGGTTTCACCATGTTGTTCAGGATGGTCTGGATCTCTTGACCTCGTGATCCCCCCATCTCGGCCTCTCAAAGTGCTGGGATTACAGGCGTGAGCCAACTCGCGCAGTCCAAACCACTATTTTTAAAGTTCATCCTCTTCATTTGGTTGATGTTTATACGTAGGTTGATGAAAGAAAAAGTGCACAAACTTTGAAACTAAATATTTTCCATGTTTAAACACTTCTTATTTTTTCCTTATGTGTGTTACAATAAGCCAATTAAATAAAATCTGGATGGCTTGATATTCTCGGCCTAAATCATTCTAGATTCAGTTACAGAAACTAGAATTTTGGATCAAGATGATGTGCAGCTCATCTACGTGGAAAGCACATGTTTCTCTGATTCTCATTTAATAATCTCTAAATAGATTTTGAAAGATTTTTGAGTCTGTTGTATAAACAATATCCTAATACTAAATTTATCTCTTGAAGAGCTTTCAAAAATTTATTGAATCCTCCCAAATTTTATTGGGTTTATTAGGAATATTTTTGGTTTCATTTCTTCTTTTACATTAATTACTCCTAGAGTTGCAACCTTACCTGATATTAGGAGACTAGAATCATAAATTATTATTTCAGCATTACCAAATGATGTTGGTCTTATTACTTGCCTTGTTTTCTTTACATTATAAGATTATGATTTGCAACTACATTTATAGGCCGTATATGATCCTCAAGTAAGAAAAATAAAACAATATTTTTACGGATTGACTAAGCTTCAGGTCTTTTGCTGGGGGAAGGAAGACGTAGATATAAATGAAACACACAAGGCTTTGCCCCTAATGGCATTTGGAATCAATTAAGACAGATACATGTGGAGTGTGGATGGAACATGGGAGTAATCAACCATTTCCAGATAACAATTAGTTTAGGAGAACAGCCTTGAAGCCAAAACATACTTCTTAGCCGTCTTCCCATGCTTTCCTATTCTTTAATTATTTCTTTTAAAAATAGTGCTCTCTTCTTTCTCATTTATTATGCTCTAGAAATCTCCTTCCTTTCCCTACCCCTCACAATCACCTGGGACCTGGGTAATTTTTTTTTTTTTTTTTTTTGGCTTTTCTCAATATAGTACTCCTCCCTTGGCCTTTTCAGAATGATTATTTTTTTCAGAATATTTATTTATTTATTTATTTATTTATTTATTTTGAGACAGAGTCTCACTCTGTAGCCCAGGCTGGGGTGCAATAGCATGATCTCGGCCTCCCAGGTTCAAGTGATTCTCCTGCCTCAGCCTCCCGAGTAGCTGGGACTACAGGTGCGCCCCACCACACCTAGCTAATGTTTGTATTTTTAGTAGAGTTGGGGTTTCACCATGTTGGCCAGGATGGTCTGGATCTCTTGACCCTGTGATCCGCCCGCTTCAGCCTCCCAAAGTGCTGGGATTATAGGCGTGAGCCACTGCACCTGGCCCAGAATGATATATTTGCCTTTTAAAATCAAAAAGTTTTATATGTATCTACTTCCTAAATAAAAGCATATTGAAATAATTTTAATAAAGAAAGCAAAAACTTATTTTCAGAGGCAACCAACTTCAACTTTGTAACAGTTTCCTTTGGTTTAAATCTATGTATAATATCAAAAAAATTAGTTAAGGTAAGATTCCATTTTACAAAAATTGACTCAGAGAATAAATGAGAACAGTAGACCATATTAAGTAAGAGACCTTGTCTCTTACTAAGCCTTCCTCTTCTTTCTAGGTGATGAATTCTCTGGGTTTTTAGCGGCTCTTTGGCTTCACTTTCTTGGATGAAAGATATGGTCTTAGAATTGGGTCAAGTTCATTTCTATTTAGTCATAAAAACATAAATAATTGCCAATATCAGATTTAGGACTCAGATTGACAAAATGGAGGCTAAGAATGTTGGTTACTTGAGTAATTTTAACTAGCAAATAATACAACATAAGACACTTAATTTTTACCTAGAAAATGAACTGAATCATCCCTCAAGTCATTTTGCGTAAATAAAGCTCATATTAATGTAGCTTTCCCAATTGCAGCAATAGCAAAAATTGAGAAATAAGATCTAGTTAAACCAAAGAGCTTTGGCACAGCAAAAGAAACTCTCATCAGAGTGAACAAACAACCTACAGAATGGGAGGAAGTTTTTGCAATCTGTCCATCTGAAAGATTTAATATCCAGATTCTACATGGAACTTAGAAAATTTGCAAGTCAAAAACAAACAACCCCATTAAAGTGGGTAAAGGGCACGAACAGACACTTCTCTAAAGAAGGTATTTATGCAGCCAACAAACATAAAAAAGCTCAACATCACTGGTGATTAGGGAAATGCAAATCAAAACCACAGTGAGATACCATCTCATGCCAGTCATAATGGCAATTATTAAAAAGTCAAGAAACAACAGATACTGATGAGCTTGTGGAGAAACAGGAATGCTTTTACACTGTCAGTGGGTATGTAAATTAGTTCAACCATTGTGGAAGAGAGTGTGGCATTTCCTCATAGACCATGAACCAGAAATACCACTTGACCCAGCAGTCCCATTACTAGGTATATATCCAAAGGAACATACATCATTCTATTGTAAAGATACATGCGTGCACATGTTCATTGTATCACTATTCACAATTGTAAAAACATAGAATCAACCCAAATGTCCATCAATGATAGAGTGGATAAAGAAAATATGGTACATATACACCATGGAATACTATGAAGCCATAAAAAGGAATGAGATCATGTCCTTTGCAGGGACATGGATGGAGCTGGAAGCCATTATCCTCAGCAAACTAACACAGGAACAGAATACCAAACACCACATGTTCTCACTTGTAAGCGAGAACTGAACAATAAGAACACATGGACACAGAGAGAAGAACCACACCCATTGAGGCCTGTTGGAGAGCGGGTAGGGAGAGCATTAGGCTAAATAGCTAATGCAAGTGGGGCTTAATACTTAGGTGATGGGTTGACAGGTGCAGCAAACCACCATGCCACACATTCACCCATGTAACAAGCCTACATATCTTGCATGTATATTCCAGAACTTAAAATTAAATTAAATTTTAAAAATCACATTTACCCTAAAAATATATATAGATACCTATTACATACCCCAAATTAGCAATAAAACATTTTAAATTTTTTTGAAAAAAATTAGCTTTTCATAAAAATAGAAAAATAAAATGAACTTACCAAGTTAATATCCTACACAGAAACTGATTCAATATTATATTTTAATAATTATTTTATAAACACTAGGAAATAGATCCTGCCCGGTAACCTTAACTTATTAGCCTAATTATAAATTGTATCTACCAAACATTACTTATTAAAAAAATTATAAACACAAATTTCTTTCCTTTTTCAAAATGACAATACTGTTTTTTATTGTTCATTTTCACGTTTTTGTTTGTTATATTATTTTAAGTTATTTCACTAATGCATAGTACATTTTATTAGTCTCTCAATTTCCGTAAAGACAATTTTTGTCTAGTCAAGTTGATTGTAAATTCCTTGGGGTGATGGAACCTCCCAAAATTCAATTTTCTTTCCCCACCATGTGACTTGCTTAGGGCTGTTATCACAGTAGATGTTCATAGAATGCAAGTAGGTCATAGAGAAAAATACACTTGGTTATTCAGTAGTTCACTCAAATCCTAAATTTTTATCATTATTGAATATATTAAAACACTGATAATTTGCACCATTAATCATTCCAGGCACTACTTCCAGTAAAAGCATTCATTGCTTCCTAGAGTAGAACTCTTCAGCAGATGAGGTGTGGTAAGCGAACTCCAACTGGATTGTTCTTGACAAAGACACACCATTCTGCCATGGCAGATATGCAACCTGATTAGTTCCCACACCAGGACCTTTCTGGTAAGCTAAAGTATGATATCTCATGCTAGTTATTGCTTAACAATTGCACAGAAGGTTAAGTGGCAAAAAGAAGATTAGTGTTTTTGGACATCGGCTGTATATCATCAGCAATATTTCTGACAAAAAGTCATTAGTTGCCAAAAATTTTAATGAAATCATGATTAATAAATGTGTCTCAAAGGTCTACATTAAAGTTAAGGCATTTGGGTGATAAATGTAAACATGCAGACTCTTCTTTGCCAAAAGCTGTGTGTTTCACTTACATAGCTCCACTGATTGATCTGTCCATTATTCTAATACATAATTTATCACATAAAGGGGGGTCATTCATTATGTGCGTTATATAGACAGGGAGTTCTAAACAGGAAAATTTTTAGGAGAGCTATCAGATTTTCAAAGTACTGAAATTCTTTTTTCATTATTTGCAAAATAATGCAATGAGATTTGAAAACATCAACAAAAACAGCACTTATGAACAAACAAAACAAAACAAAAATCTCACATCTTATGAACTGAATTTACTTGAGATCATTTTGACACATTCCTTCCTCAGGTAGCATTTCCATTGCCCTCATTGTCATTATTCCTCATGAGAAGTCCACATGTTGTTAAACTTAAAGTAGTCAGAAGTGGGATGGTGTTCCAACCCCGTCAAATGAAAATTGTGTGGCTATATTGCTTGAACTGTAAACAGCAGTATGCACCATTACATAAAAGCTCATGGAATTAAATTATAGATTTGGCATTCTTCTATTTAAAAAGTGAGCCATTGAATAGTGTAACATATTTAATTTCAAATCATTCACTCCTGGATGCAGTCATCTGTATGACTCAATTCTACTGCTATATGTTGATGTAATCTAGAACTCAGTATATACATTAACAGTTCCCATGAATATCTCATAAGGAAAAATGCATGCTTTCATTGAAGATAAAAACTGTAGTGATGAATGGGATATTCCTCTGAGTGTTTGATATGTAATTGATTTTTGGAAAGCAAAGAATTTGAATATAACCTTCAGATAAACAGAGAAGGCAGTACTACAGAAATGCCTTTACATTTTTAGAGTTATAGACAGAACAGATGACTGAGAATACTGATTAATTGATAGTACCAAATTTTGTGCTGCCACAGTGCACAATCACTTAACTACATTTTATCCTTCTCATCAATAGAATAATAATAATTTAAAAATATTTAAAGCTTTCTTAAAAATTTGTGAAAAATGCACTTAGGGCATTCCAATTCCAATTACAACTTTAAAAGTATATTTCCTGTCATGAATCAGTTAATCTATTTCCATTTTATCTGCAGAAATAATGGGCCCCTTTAACGAATGAAATGTTTGACACTGTTTTCTCAAAGATATTGTAAAAATTAAGTAATTGGAAATTGCATGTATTCATTTGAGAATAATGTATAATTTAGGTAAGTAAGTACAGCTCTCAAAAATTATACCATGAGATATTACTTTGCAGGTTTACACTCATAAGATTACATTTTATATATTTGAGTAGCCCTATAATCACAAGATTACAATTGAGCAACACTCACAACATTAGTTTAAACACTTTTTTAATCCAAAAAGTGGTTCTATATTACATTCCCAAAACTGCTTCATCGACTTAGAGGCTGCACTTAGTAAATGTAGTCACTATTTTGGCTTCAGGGAGACATAGATTAATCTGGAGGCTTCTAAAACTGATTTATAAATTCTATCTTAATACCTAAAATTGTTTTTTACTTTGGTTAAGTGTTTTTCATTGCAACTGTATGACTGAATTTCAATGGATCCTACAACTCATAATTTACTAGGGATTATCAATGCAGAAAAAGAAAATTCTGAATATTTCAAGTGTTTTAATTTAGTATGCATAAAAATACTTTTCTTTATTTGCATCTATGGATAGTATCAATTTAGCTTTTCAATTCAAATAGTTGGTATCTCGCCTGCTCTTTTGGCCCAAACAACTTGTGCTCTCTTTCTGGCCTGTAGTGTTAAAACACCTGAGTTTCTGAGAAAAGCTCTTTGATCCTTCACATCAGTATTTTTTGACTGAGCTTCTAGATGATTATATAAATTCTTTCATGGTGAGAGAGAAATTGACTCATTTTACCTGCAGCTTTGTCCATAATATTCATTGAATTTTAAGTAGTAAAAAGTCAATTTGATATCACCAGAATATATGTCTTTAAAAATATTCTAATTTTTAAAAATAGTCACCTATTTTTAATCAACAAATATTTTCCACTAGAATCAATCACATTATTATGTGAGAAAGTATATCTGAATGGATCAAAGATTAGCTTATATTCAAGATATTCATGTCATTAATGACAGCATGGTAGTGTAGAAAGAGTGCCTTGAGATGTCACATTCCTAGGTTAAAGTTTTGTCTTGCTCCTTAACTAGGTAGCCTTGAGTAATGACCTCTCTCTAAATTCTAGTAACCTACAAAGTAAGAGATCATTTTTACCATCTTATCTCTAAAATACTTTTTAGAAAATACTTTTTAGAGTTTGCCTTTTATTTACTACAATAGAATTTCAGTATGTTAACTAAAATACGGTTTTGAAAACAAATATAACAAATTAAAGACTAGAAATAGTTCTCTCTTTATGCTTACTAAGCTAACAATAAACCAGAAAACAATGAGGACAGTTGATCAGATAAATTATTGATTTTTTTCTCCAATTAACGTTAGGTAGATTCTGTTCATCCATTCTCCTAAATGAATATGAGTATGAATTCCCAGAGGTATTTTTAACAAGATTTAAGGGAAAGGTTTCTATATCATTACACTAACAGGATTTACATTAGTTGACAGCTACAACACATAAGTTAAATAAAACTTTATTGATATGTTAAAACATGCGATTTATACAAAATACAACAAACAATGGATTTTTTAGACAGAAAAAAATGATAAATATTTGCTCTGAACCAAATATTTGTATTTACTAGAAAAATATTCTTGTCTGATTTTTATTTAATTTTTGAATGTATGCTTTGTAACAGCAGTAAGCAAGTGAATTAAATGTGAAAGTTCAGTCATTGTAAAATAGGTGCTTATATATATATAATATGTATATATATCTAAAATAGTATGTCTGCATGGATAGTTAAGAGCTTAAGAAGAAAACTAAAGAGAATATGAGAAGACCGGAGTACTAATCCTGAGTCTGTTATTAATAAACAGTTTTTTAATGTAAATTATATACCACTTTTCTCCACTTTTGGTTGCCTTATTATTAAAAATAATGTTTCCAAAGGCCCCTGCAAACTATAAAGTAACATAATAGTTGAAAACTGAGGAGAATCCAATTGCCAAGTAAGAATAATTTACATAGAAAATAGCTTAACACAGAAAGCATCTTGTTCACAAAATGTCCATATATTTGTTGCTGTCTCCTTTTGCTTTTCAGCAATTTAGTCAAACAAGATTCATGCTTTTATGTTAAGTGTTATTATCAGCGCATTTTACAAAGCAACACAAAACAACCCTAGTAACACTCTTCAATGAAATGCTCGTGAAAGCAAATCAGGAGTCTTCATTTCTCATAGACCCATAAAATACTGTACTTCACACATTCAATGAAACACTTCTATTGAGCTCAATAAGCTGTCAGATTGCTAAGAGTTTTCTTGAGTTAACATCAAGAAAAGCACATGACTACAGTTCAAGAAAATGCATTTATAACAAAAGGGGAAAAGTCTTTTGACACTGGCAATTGTTATACTATAAAACCAAAGGCCAGCCTTCTGCACATCAACTGAGAATGAGATGATAAAAGTGGCAAGCTTTACCATTAAGTAGGAGACACATCAATTGACAAAAGAAATAGAGCCTTTGTGGTTGATAGCTCTTGTATTGCAGCTGATACAGTTTGGATAAGTGATGCAGAAAGAGTCAACTGTCCTCCCTAGAATATGAGGAGCCAAATATAGGTAGAGATGAGTTGGTAAGTAATTTGATATATTTGAATTATCATTTACATATGACATATCTTTTTCCTTACAAAGTCATGATGTGGATAACTGTTAGTCTGTAAATCTTCTATTCAAATAAAACCTGTTCCGTAATCTGTAAAGGTTTTCTAAACATTTCAAGTTATACATCACCTAACTTTAAATTTAGAAAGAAAATAAAATGACTACCATTCTTAAATGAACATAGACATGTAGGTATTTATAATCTTTTTGAGTAAATTCATATATAAAATATGTTTATCATATATGTATATACACATATATAATAAATTATACATATACATGCAATTGAAGGTTTTTTATTACCTCATGAGTATAAGGTCTTTGTTTTTTGCTCAAAATTAGTGATGGTTTCTTCAGGGGACCAAAGAACAGGAAAGAGTATAATGCTGATTTTATCCACATTAAAATCTTCTTTATCAATTATCTTAAGGCTAAATTAGAAAAAGGAATGTAAATGCAAAAAGTATAACAGCAAATTGGTTATATTATAAAAGAAACACCCATTCTTTAACAGTAATACCACTGAAAAGTTCATTAAACAGATAAAGTGGTGTTCCTTTATAATTTTCTGCAATGTGCCCTACTTGTCAATCATTGACAAAAAAAGAGCGTATGAATGTGCCAATCACTACAGCACTGACATTTTCAGAGCCACATTAAAAAATTTCCACACATAATCACAGACACTAAGTTTGTGAATAACTATATTGGTTATATTATTATCTGCTCATTACTTCCTTATATTTTATATATGGATGCTTTCATAGTTGCAAAACAAACCAAAAGTTTTCAAAAACATGACCACAATAGGGGTTATTGCAATATTTATATTGAAGGTGTAGGGAGAAATGCCTAACGTAGGTGAAATTCACCTTGTTTTAGCATGGTATTGGTCTTCTTTGACAATGTTTTGAGTATTGAGGCTTGTTGTTTTCGAATTAGATAATTTGAAGTAACAATGACATTTTGTGATAAAGAAAGCAAGAAGCAATATAAGAACAATAATTTATTTACATGTGCATCATAATTGGTAAAGCACTTTATGTATACATTATTTATTTATTACCAAAATTATGTGAGATAGTAAGAAAATTTTTTATCTTCTCCATTTCACCGATTAGGAACCTCATGCTTAGCAAGGTTGTGATCCTAAGATTTAAAATCTGTTAATTAGTAGATCCAGCCATAAGCATTTTTTCCTACTGTTCTCTCCACTTCTTCACTATTCTCCAAATCCCATCGACAATTCAAATCAGCTAAAGTGCTCTGTGTATATAACAGTGCATAAACTCTCTCCCAGACTAATTAAATAAGAAACTCTTGGGGTGAGACCTAGTGATGATTTATTTAAAGCTCCACAGGTGATTCATACACTAAGGACAGGGTTAAGAACTGGCCCTTTATACCAACTATTCTGACACCCAATTTAGTGCTCTTTCTACCCTCCCACAATGCTTTTGATTAACAACACCTAAGAATAAAATAAGCCTACCAGGTCCATAAATGCAGCCTTTGACATAAGATAGCACAATGGCAAACATTATCAGTTTTAAAGGCAAGCAGTCTGGATTTCAGTATCTGTTTGAGGACTTACTAACTGTGTGAACTTAGGTTAGTATTCAACTGTTGTTATTAAATGAGTTAATGCATGTTTAGATCAGTGCTTGGCAAGCAAATAAATATTAACAGAACAACACAATCACGCTGTTATGGACTAAATGTTCTTGTTCATCTAAAATTCATATGTTGAAGCCATTACCCTCAATAAAATGTTACAGTATTTGGAGGTGGAGCCTTTGGTAGGTAATTCGTTTTGGATGAACTCATGATAGTGAGGCTTCTGTGATGGTGTCAGTGTCCTTATAAGAAGATGAAAGACCAGATCTCTGTCTTTTCTCCATGTGATGATACACTGTGAAGGCAGTCATCTTTAAAATAGGAAAGGGGCCCTCACTAGAATCTCATCATTTTGGCACCTGATCCCAGTCTTCCAGGCTCCAGAACTGTAAGAAAGACATTTCTGTTGGGTTAACCATTCAGGCTATGGTATTTTCTTATGGCAACCTGAGCTGATTAATATGCATACTTATCATTCAATAAATACAGCTTTGAACATACTTGAAAATAATTTAAAGTCCTAGTTATAAACCAGAAGAATATCTGGACAGTCTAAAATTCTTAAGTTTATAACAGATCACAACAGGAGATAAGGAGGATTTTAAAATGTCCCTAAAAAGAAAGTAAATCCTTCCAATTTTACACTTAAAGAATCTATTTCTTTTCTGCCGTCACATTTATCTGTAAATTACAAGCCTGTGCTCATGTACCTACTGCTCTCTGAAGGCTGCTTTGCTCTTCATGTTTATCTCAGATTCTGTGTAATTATGGAACTGTGAAAGGTGAGAATCATATGTTTAGAGATATTTATTTCAAACATTATTTTTTAAAGATAACTTTTGAATGATCAATACATCATTCACAGGAAATAATCAAAGGATTATTCATAAGAAAGTAAAACTGCGTTTTTACTTATTTATTTATCAACGTTTATTTTAAGTTCCAGGGTACATGTGTAGGATGCACATGTTTGTTACATAGGTAAACATGTGCCACGGTGGTTTGCTGCATAGATCAACCCGTTACCCAGGTATTAAGCCCAACACCCATTAGCTGTTCTTCCTGATACTCTCCCTCCTCCTCCTCCCCGACAGGCCCCAGCGTGTGTTGTTCCCCAAAATGTGTCCAGACTACGTACACGGAAAAGACATTTACTAATATTTTAAGCAAATGAAGGTTATTTCAATGTTATACAATATAGTGGTTAATTTACAATTAAAATTCAACATCTTTGCTCTAAAACCTATGGACATTTTCTACTAATTAGAATTTCCTCTCTAGCCTCTCTGTCTCTTCTCAGAAACTCCTTTCCCTCACTCTATTCTCCAACTTCAAAGTTATTTGTAAGAACATCACTTTTCATTTTACAACTTTATTTTTAACCTAAGCTTTAAACTTTATTTTTTATTTTTTCACACAGAAAAATCTAGCCTCTATACTCCTTCTAACATCCACATATATGCTCAAGGCTCACTTTTTCACCTCTCAAGTTTCACTAAAAAAATCTACTAAACACGTAGCCACCTATTTTTTAGAATCAAAGAAAAATAATAAGACAGGTGAAATTATAGTTTTATTTTGACTTATAAGTATGTATCCCAATCAGGGACCGTGATCTTCTATTTGTTGTTTTTATTTGTTTGATTGGATATGGCCTTATCTATGCAGAGATAATAAACTTGAAGTTCAATGTTTATAGGGTAGTCAGTAAATGCTTCTCTGGGAAAATTATTTATAAAATGTCTGGTGCATGATCAATACAGAACAAATGCTAATAATAAAATTATTTATTGTGTATGCTTGTTGAAGCTGCTAATCTGAGATCAGATTGGGCATTTTATTTCTGTTCAGCCATGTGTCCATGCTATGTAAGTTTCCTAAGTTTCCCTGACTAGCTTTGTAGAGTCCCCGCAAGCTTAGTCAGGAAGCAGCGATACTGCATGTTTAGCTTTTGGCCAGTCATGGTCACAGCTGGAAAGATGAGAACTCTAAAGGCTGCTGCTTTCCAACTTTGTTGAGTTGCTTGTAAAATAAGTTATGTGTTCTTGGAAGTTCATGTAGCCAGTAACTATCCCCCACCCAGTAAGGTGCTATAGTATTTGCCAGCATCTCCCTTTCTAAATTCAGAGTCATCTGTACTTTCTTTGGAGAAATTACTGACAGGTATCTTTGTCTTCATTCCATCATGTCTCATCTTCAGAAAACACTGAAAATTTTCCTAATATTTAACTATGTAAATGGTACCCCTTCAATTTAACAAGATGAATGCCTCTGATACTTTTATGTATTTTTGGTTATTTTAGTAGGAATCTGAAAGATGAACAAATTAGAAGTCTGCATTCTGTAGAAATTTTGTATTTTATAGAAAGTTTGCAAAGGTTTATTAAACACAAATTTTTCTTATAGTCAATGGATTGACAAATGTATACAAAAAATATTGAAAATTGGAAGACTGCAAGGAAGTCACAGGCCATTAAAGAGATACTTTAAATAACCAAGAATAGTCATACATAGCACTAGCTAAATTAAATGGGTTTAATATCCTAGTTTCTGATGAATATCTTAAATTTAACACAAGGCATTCTTTTGGGGGTCATAAGGCATGGTTCTTAGTACTTTAAAGAAGTATAGTGATTTGACATAGATTTATATTTATTTATAATCTAGTACATAAAATAAAACAAAGATTTAAATAATTATGAGGCAAAAGTTATATGATGTTTTAAATTCTGTGGCTGTCAAAGAAAATACTTTATGCCTAGTTTGAGTGATTAGGTAAAGCTCCTAGAGACGGTAATATTTATGACAACACTAAATTAGAGGTAAGACGTAAGCAGGAGGACATAAGTAAAATTTCGATGAGGAAAACTGCAAAAGCAAAGACAGAGTCAAGTATGGGCCAAGAATGATTGAACAAAAAGTCTGTGAAACATGCTAAAATTTAGATCATACAAAAAATATGTGAAGAGCTCATAGAAAGATATGTTGGATGACACAAATGGAACTGGAAAAGGTGTTAGCTGTCTCTTTGACAACCTGTGATAAGTTCAATATTAGCAACAAATAACACATACTGAATTGCTGCTATAAAATTTGATTCAGAAGTGGGGTTCCAAAAGATTGGCTGGATTCAGTGTAAAAACCTGCAGACAAAACAGGGTATGCACAGAGAGAAAAGAGAATAAAAATAAAACCATGAATCCCCTCAGTTAAAAGGAAAATTTGAAAATATTTGGAGCAATATAATATTAAGAAAAGAATAAGTATAGAATCAAGCAGTTGGAACAGGACCTCATTACAAATGAAACTATTTGTGTGGAATATTTTGAAAAATACTTCAAAGTAAGTATAATTGCAGGATTTAGAAAGTAAAATAAGTGCAAAACCTCTATTTTGAAAGAATTCAATACATATAGAACAAGAATTCTCCTGATTGAAGTAAAATATGTGATTTCTTAAAAAGAGGAACTCATTTAAAAACATATAATTTAAAAATAAATAAATGGGATTAATTTTATATTAGATGTGGTAAATGGGAGACTAAAGGAATTAAAGCTTTCAGAATTTTAGAAAAGCAGAAGTCTTCAAATTTAAAACTGTAATTGGTGAACAGGAGAAATGAAAATCAATCCTTGCCTATAGAAATTCTAAGGAGACTCCAGTAAACCAAAAATATATAAAATATAGAATGCCTACAAATAAATGATAACTTCACCTACTTTCCAAAGCAACTGGACGAGAAGATCATTACAGTGATAATTTTAAAGTGCAGAAAAATATCTAATGATTAGCACAGAATTTTATTCCTAGCTAATTTACATTTCATAAAGAGAAGCAAAATAAAGATACTTGAAGATATACAAAAACCAAAAGCTTAGTATATATAACCTGTCAATAAAAGAAATAAAAACAAACGTACTTCAGCTAGCAGAAAAAGTAAACTCTGAGGAAAAGCACATGAAACAATTTAAAAAGTAAATATTAAAATTAATAAATATGTAGGTAAATTGAATACATTTTTAAATTGTTTTATTACATTTAAAGTTTTGGGATGCATGTGCAGAACATGTAGGTTTGTTACACAGGCATACACGTGCCATGGTGGTTTGCTGCTCCCATCAACCTGTCATCTATACTAGGTATTTCTTCTAATGCTCTCCCTCCCCAAGCCCGCCACCCCCCGATAGGCCCCGGTGTATGATGTTCCCCTCCCTGCATCCATGTGTTCTCATTGTTGAACTTCCACTTATGAATGAGAACATGTGGTGTTTAGTTTTCTGTTCTTGTGTTAGTTTGCTGAGAATGATGGTTTCCAACTTCATTAATGTCCCTGCAAAGGACATAAACTCATCCTTTTTTATGGCTGCAAAGTATTCCATGGTGTATATGTGCCACATTATCTTTATTCAGTCTATCATTGATGGACGTTTCCGTTGGTTCCAAGTCTTTGCTAAGAAACAGAAAAACAATGAAACTAAACTAAACATATACTTTTAATTATAGCATTTCTGTTCACATAAATGAAATAATAATGCTGACAGTGTATATAGGAGGAAATATAGGTTTTGGTGAGGAAAAAGATGTTTAGATGATTAAGAAACTTTTAAAATTTGACAAATGAAAGATATAGCACGTGGTTCAGTACTAACAATAAGAATTGTAAAATAGCAATCCCAATACATTTGAGCA
Organism: Pongo abelii; assembly: GCF_028885655.2. Taxonomy (NCBI): domain Eukaryota; kingdom Metazoa; phylum Chordata; class Mammalia; order Primates; family Hominidae; genus Pongo; species Pongo abelii. Next base: position 30,631,311 of record NC_071989.2, read on the forward strand.
TCATTATAACAATCTACAATGTTCAACAACAAAAAAAGCAATAATAGTATTAATAATGCTAATATTTAAAGATCTACTCAATTTGCAGAATCAACTCTTATGTCAAAACACATTCATTTTTCAATCCTTTTAAAATTTTTTCAATAGATTTTAGTTTTAGTATGTTTCTGTGTTTATTATGTCTATTCAAACATCTCTCATAGTGACAAAGTACAATCTTTGTCAAAAGAAGCTTATTACCAAAAGAAATATGATAAGGAAATATGACTTTTCTATATGTCAAGGAAATGTGATGGTAAAAACAAACACAACTTGTTATTTTAAGCATTTCATTTCAAATAGAAGTCTTTCTGCTGGAGAAATTATTTGTTTTACTCTTAGGCAGTTATGCACCCTGTGGAGAATGAATGCATAGAGAATGTAACCTTTCTCGGGTCTTCATTTTAATCACACTCTTGCCTAATCTCTATTTTATTCCTCGGAGACAGTAGTCATCCTTAAAGAATGCCTTCTTGTAATAAAAAACGCACTGCATTGGGTTTACTGTGTTGACTTTTGCAGATATTTTTGTTGGGAATATTGTATTCAAGAATAATGTAAACAGAGTACTTTATAATCGTGTTTATATTATGAACGCTGCCAATGAAGGGAGATCACGCAATTGCCATCTGCAGGTTTTGCAGACATCTCACACATCTGCTATTGCTTCATGAAAGCCATGACACGTACACATAACTTCCAAAGCTTTTGATTATTCACACAAGATATGATCGATTAGCTGCTAAGAAAGTGAGTTTAAAAAACTTTTCCTGAGGGAAGCAGAGCAAGAAAAGAGCATTTTCTCAACTATCAATATACCTAGGGGCCACAATATTTAAGGAAATGCAGGCTAGAGTACAAGAAAAGAACTACTGTTACTCCTGACATTGATTTTTTTTCAAGTAGATACAAATATTTGACCTCCACCCTCATTGCCAATATTTCTATTTCTGTTCAGGTTAAATTTTTATCTTTCCCAAGATAAATCAGTTGGTGGGAGCATCTGACAAAGCATTTGCATCATCCTACTTAATCTCTGTAAAGAAGGCATCACAGTGCTTAAGTCAAATGCTTAGCCCGTTTACAGAGAGGATTCAGAAGAAAAGTAGTTTATGATTCTGTGTGTGTGTGTATGTGAGAGAGAGAGAGAGAGAGGGAGAGAGAGAAAGAGAAAGACAGACAGAGAGAGAATTGGAAGAAAAGATGGGAGAGGTAAGAGAGAGAATATGCATGTGAATTTAATAGCACAAGCAACACGCTGTAACATTCATTAGAAGATTATACCAGAGTTCACTCTGGGTTCTGTTTGAAAAATTTCTCTAAAAGCAGATATTTGTCTCCTAAGTCTGTGAACTCAAGCTCCCAATCACTAAACTCTGAGACTTTTGTTACAGGAACATTTCTCTGGGACTCAGGAAATCTCACAGAGCTCCTTAATCACAATGTGTTTTTTACTTACGTGTTTGTTTCCTGTTGCAGTTGTAACAAATTACCGCAAACATAGTTCTTAAAACAGCATAAATTTATTCTGTTTCTGTTCTGGAGGCCAGAAGTGCGAAATCTGTTTCACTGTGTCAAAGCCGAGGTGTCAGCAGGGCTGGTTTCTTCAGGAGAATCTGGGGCAGACTCCATCTCCTTGGCTTTCCAGCTGGTAGTGGCTGCCTGTATCCGTTGGCTAAGGACACTTTCTCTATCTTCAAAGCACAAAACTCCAATCTCTGCTTCCGTCAACATATTGCCTCTTCCTCTCCAGCCCCTCTCTGATCGCCTGCTTCTTTACTTTAAGCACTCCTGTGATTGCATCGTATGATTGCATCATACCCACCTGGTAACCCAAAATTATCACCCAAACTCAAGATCATCAACTTAACCTCATCTGCAAAATTGCTTTTGCCATATAAGGTAACATATTAAGATGTGGATATTTGGGGGAGCCATGATTAGCTATACCTTAGTATAGCTAAAATCACTGGTTTAGAAAGTAGGTTTTTTATTTTCATAAGTAGCAGATTCAATATAAACCAAGTGTTTATTCTGCACTTAGGATGCAATAAAAAAGGCACGGACACCTGGACATGTATGTTTTGTACTTATGTAGTAGTGTGTAACTTACATAAATATATGCATTAGAAGGAAAGGAATACAAATCAACTAGCTCAGCTCAGCATTAGAAATCTTGAGAAAGAAGAGCAAATTAAGCCTAAAAGAAGAAGAAATATTAAAAATTAGAATGAAACTCAACAAAACTGAGAAAAAATAGAGAAAGTAAATACAAGCAAAAGCTACTTTTTAAAACATCGATAAAATTTATAAACCTGTAGCCAGGCCAATCAAGACAAAAGTTGAAGAGACACAAATTACAAATACCAAAAATATAAAAAGACGTCCCCATTCTTACTTGTACTTTGAAAGGCTAACAAGGGAATAGTATAGGTAACACTATGCACACAAACTTGAAAATACAGATGTGATGGACAAATATTTTGAATGACACACCTACCAAAATTCACATAAGGAGAAATAGATACTATCGGTAGCCCTTTATCTACAGAAAATTATCAATAATCGAATATCTTCCAAAAAGAGAGCACGAATCTCAGATTTCACTGATGAATTCTTTAAAACATTTAACAAGAAAACATATTCATTTTTTGTAATCTTCTCAAAAAATAAAAGCAAAGGGATCAATCCTTATTCATTGTATGGGCCAACATTACCCAGATAAAGTTAATAGAAGAAAGAAAACTACCAAATGGTATCTCACAGAAAATACAGGCAAAAATTCTCAACACATCCAACAACGTGTGAAATGAATTATATAACAAGACCAAGTGGGATTTATTCCAGATATTCAAGGCTGTTTTAGTATTTACACTATATCAGTGTAATCTACCAGGTCAACACATTTAAGAAGAAAAATCATATTATTATATCTATTGAAGAAAACATGTGGCAAAATACAACATCCACTAATGATCTCATGACAAAATTTCACAAATATTCCAACTGAGAAAAAAATTTCTAGCAGTACTCCTTAAAACTATCTAGGTCATCAAAACCAGGAAACATTTGAAAAACTGTCACAGGCGAGAAGACAAAGGAGACATGATGACTAAATGGAATGTGGAATCCTGGATGGGATTCTGGGACAGAAAAAGAACATTAGGTAAAATTAAGGAAATCTGAATAAAGTAGGCATTATAGTTCATCTTTATATATCAGTATTAGTTCATTAATTGTGACAAGTATGCTATACTAATATGAAGTACTAAGAGTAGGAAAAACTGAATGTGAGGATATGCAAATTCTGTGTACTACACATCACAACTTTTCTGTAAATCATAAGCTAAAGTTATATTAAAACTTTAAAAAGTTTATTTAAAAACAACCATCAAAAATTTGAATGTGTTCATATAATTCTCTCAATTTTTTTTTCAAAAGAATACAATTTCTGCCACAAATATAACTGATGTTATTTTGGGGGATGTGGAGGATACTCATTAATTTAGATTATAAAGGGGAGAGTTTAAAAAAATATATTAAATAGTAGTATTACAACTTACAACTTTATTACAATTAAAGTTGTAATACTTTAAGTATTACAACTTAAAGTATAATTTTGGTCAGTTGCTATGATTGTTGAAAAATCAGCTTACAATTTAGTCTTTAAAATATTTGTCCTTACGAAAAAGAACTGGAAGATTTGTCCTCTGCTATAACATTTTTTAACCTGAAAATTTCCTTGCTTTTTACATTAATATTTTAAATTATTTTTAACCCTAAACAGATTCAATTAGTGTATTACTATTAAAGTAAGATGCCTTATTTCAAATAATTCTTTTTAGCTTAGTAAAAGTGTGTGAGTGTGTATTTTGGCAGAACATATATTTTTGCCAGCAAATTCTATGAATTACTCATAGTTTTGAAATGTAGCAACTCATAGAATAAGGAAGAAGTCATATAAAAATACTACTTCTTCTCTGAGGGTAGAGCCAAGTAGCTATCTTCCACATGCTCCATGAAAAAGTAAATAGTTTAGCTATGGAGAAATTATTACTTCATTTCATTTATTCTCCTCTCTTCAATCCAAAAGGCACTAAATAAATTCTTTCTCACATACTCAACGGCGGTGCGTGTGTGTGTGTGTGCACACATGCATATGTGTATTTATTTAAGACATTGGAGTGACTTTTACTTTGTTTCCATTTGATACCATATAAATAAGATATATTTAAAAATACTAAGCAGTACTATTTTATTGAGAAGAACACATAAGCTGCTTACTTGAACATTGTAGATATTGAAGACAGGAAACTAGCATTGTGGTTTTTCTCATTTCCCAACGTAACTTTTCAAGAAGTTAGGAAATGAGGATTGATATCTTTAAAATCAAAGCTGAATCATCTCATGACTTAATCATCTCAGTATAATCCAGCAACAATTGTTGTCCCTGCCTATTTTAAAATATTCTCAGTGATTATAAAATGCATTACCTTCCAAAGAAGCAAATGTATCTTTAGACATTTCTGCAAGTTAGAAAATTTCTTGTAAATCCTGAACAGTGTTATCTTTCTCTTAGTCTCTCATTCCTTTGTCTATGCTTCTGGGCTGCATTTTAAAAAAGAAAAAGAAGAAAATTCTAACCTTTTGTGTCTTGGTGTTCACTGCAATTCATCATCTTGATAACTGTCCTCAGAATGCTTTCCGAAGTGTCCATATCTCTAAGGAGGTTAAGGACAGAAAATAGATGTATGAAATATGCTATAAATTCTGAAAATTATGAGAGTGTTTTTCAAAGAGGAGATTTTGAAGATGACTAATACTATTCTTGGTTTAAGTTCATTGTAGTAATGTCACTCTTCAAGAAATAATACTGAGGTAACAAATTATCTACAGTTTTAAAGTCCTATGGGCACATTTAACAATGCCCATTTAGTTATTTAAAAATAACTAAAATATAGGCTATTTCTTGTACATAAGTGTAAGTTTATTGTCAAATAAATAGCCTATATTTTAGTTATCTTTATAAAATATTGGAAGATAAAACAAATATGACATATTTTTAAATGATAAATGTATACCATATTTGTTAAATAATACGTTTGCTAAATTTTAGCTAACATATCATAATCAGTATATTTATTTTTCAGAAAACATATGAAAATACTAACTTTGAAACACTTTAGCTTTTTTTTTTCCTTTCTAAAATGTGTCTTAGCAGGGCGTGGTGGTGCGCCCCAGTAATCCCAGCTACTCCGGAGGCTGAGGCAGGATAATTGCCTGAACCCGGGAGACAGAGGTTGCAGTGTGCTGAGATTACACCACTACACTCCAGCCTGGGTGAAAGAGCAAGACTCCATCTCAGGAAAAAAAAAAAAAAAAAGAAAAAAAGAAAGGGTCTTGGTTATTTGGCCTTTTTCTCTTCCATATATGTATTTATATACATATGTCATATATAGATTGTATATATTTTTAGAGTTTTGCAAATTTAACAACTTCATTAGTTTCTCCATGTTTTACTTTTCTTAATCTTATTTATCTGCAATTTAGGGTAATAACATCCACAGTAATTTATCACATAGCAGTTATTTTTCTTAAACTTGAAAACTTTATTAGAGGCAAACTGCATACTTGAAACAGAAATTGAAAGTTGAACAAAGAAAGAAAGAAAAAAATTTTGGTGTGACCTGTTCTACAAAACATTATGGATTAATTTTTACTTTCACATCATAAACTTTATATCTGGGCAGAGGAATTCATTGTGTTGCAGGTTAAGCAACATTAAATTTTAAAACACCACAATGATTTCATCCTATGAGCATTTGCAAAACTTTTATATTTTAGCCCAGTTGCATATTTAATGGCTTATACTCTACTAGGCAGCAGCAGCACTATGAAACTTCTGAATAATTGAAGTCTATGAGAATGACATATAGGAATGTTATTAGGATTTTTCATTTTTTATTACAGTCAATTAGACACTGATATGCTAATAACTTTTGAGATTGTGCATTTATCTGCTTAAAAGAGCAGGCAGGGAAAAAAGTATCTGTGTTCTAAGCCATAGACTATAGAAATATTCACAACCAAAATTTCAAAGATCCTGTTTACTCAGCAGATTAAGGGAACTCTGGTGACAAGAGTGGCAAATGTTTTAGCTGTTATTCACTAAGCCTCTTAAATAACATTAATGAATGCAACATCTAAATTACTAGTCCTAGTAAATCTGTACTTTTCTAGAAATTTATGCTTTCTCAGGTAAAACATAAGCATATCATTTCAAGGCAAAATTTGTGGCTCTCAGGGTTTTATTCTGTCTGCAATTGTAGTTCGCAAAAACTATGTATCAGTATTGGGTAATTGCTAATGAATTAGCTAACTATTTACATCTTTAAAGTTTATAGAAATAATTGGCATTTATACATCAGTGCTTATCCATCAGGTCATATTATGATCTGGCTATCTTGAAATAGAGTCCTTTCTGGCCATCTTGAAATCGGTTCCTAGTAATTTAAAAGTCTGAGACTCACATTGTGTTTTCTTGATTTCTTTCCTTTGTTCTTGACTCAACCCTCACTGGATTAGGCTGGCCTATCCACTTATTATATCACCTCTCTGTCAGCCACAAAGAAAGTCACACATTTTAGCTGATTTTTAAAGCCATTCCTCAGAGCTTCTCCTACTCTCCCATTTGGTCAACGACAGGGATGGGAGGCAGGGAAATTCTGGGCTGAAGAGGGCAGGTCCCTGGAGAGGGCCCCAACCCTCAAGCTGAAAAGCCTGAAACAGCAGCCCAAAGTGAGAACTTAACATCCCAGTTTTCTCACTCAAATGTTGCCTTTTCCAGAACCACCCATAGCCCACTCCATGCCCTCATCTTGTGCCTGTGAAAACTGCAGGCTCAGCCAGCAAAGGGAGGAGAAGCAGCTGGACATCAGAGAGAAGTGCTTTACTTCAGAGGGACAGCTCGATGGTGTAAATTTGAAGAAGAATCCCCGGAGACAGCTGGACTTTGAGGGAAGATTACCTTCCTTCTCTGTCTGCTTTTCAGCTCCTCTTCCCTCTGAGAGCCACGTCCATCAGCAATAAAATCCCCCACATTTACCATCCTCCAATTCGTTTGTGCTACTTCATTTCTCCTGGATGCTTGACAACAGCTCAGGTGCAGTGAGTGTGGATGCAAAAGGCTGCCACACTGACCCTTTGCCCTCGCTGACAGAAGGTAGCCGCCTTCTGCTAAAAGACATAAGGTCCACTGAGCTGTTAACACTTAAGCCATCCACAGAGGGCAGAGCTAAAAGAGTACTGTGACAGTTCCTCTGGGGCTTCGGGGGTCGTGGGGACCCCCGCCCCGCCGATGCTGCTGTGGGGCCGGTACAGAATTCACTCCTGCAGGTGCCCAAAAGTTCTTCCCCAGCTCCTCCTGTACCTGCTCACCTGTCCTCCCCCTCCCACGAGGGGTGGAGCGCAGCGGGTTCAAGTGAGTGGAATTTGCCCCTGCTGGCGCCAACACAGCTGGCTTTTTCCAGCACCCATGTACTCCAGTTCCCGCCCACAAAGGGGTCAGGGAACTATCTGGCTTCCTCACCACAGGCTTTGCTTCACGCTTAACTCTGAACTCGGCTTCACACGTCTACTCCAATGTCTTTGCTTGTTTTCCAAATGGGCCGGCTCTGAAAGTTAATTATTCACAATGACGTATCTGAATCCATCTGTCCTCAACTCTACTGGTATTATAGATTTTTTGAAACAATAGTAATTAACATTTATTATGTACTTTTTACTGTACTAAGTGCTATAACTTCATTAGTGAACAAGCTTAACACCAAGAAGTCTATGATTTCCTTGAGAAGATCAAACAAATAAAAGTAATTATGATTCAGTGTGTTAAATAGCCATGGAATTCGATCAAATCCAGTCATAATGAAGTAAGGAAAGGTTTGTCTAAGCAACTTGTTACATAAGTAAAGAAGAATGAGAAACAGGCACAGTGGCTCATACCTATAATCCCAACACCTTTGGAGGCTGAGGCCAAAGATCACTTGAGGCCAAGAGTTTGAGATCACCTTGGGCAACATAGTGAGACTTGTCTCTTTAAAAAGTACAAAAATAAAAAATTAGCTGAGTGTCGTGGTGCATGCCTGTTGTCCCAGCTACTTGGGAGACTGAAGTAGGAGGGTCACCTAAGCCATAGACTTCAAGGGCACAGTGAGTTATGATGACACCACCGCACTCCAGACTGGGTGACAGAGCAAGACCCAGTCTCTAAAAATAATTATTTTTAAGTAATAAAAAAAAGAGAGACTTGTAGTTATCCAAGGAAAAAGGATGGGTGTATTAGTTTGTTAGGGCTGCTGTAACAAAATATTACCAACTGGGTAGCTTATAGAATAAAAATTTATTTTCTCATAATTCTGAGGTTAAAAAGCCAAGATCAAGGTGTTGGCAAGTTTTGTGTCTTTTGAGGCGCCTCTCCTTGGCTTGTAGATGGCCACCTTCTTGCTATGTGCTAATAAGATCGTTTCTTTGTGAGTGTATCCCTGGCATCTCTTTCTCTTACAGGAACATCAGTCATATTAGATTAAAAAGTATCTCTCTACTGGCATTATTTTAACTTAGTCTCCTTCTTAAAGACCTTATCCCAAAATGTGGTCGCATTCTGAAGTACTAAGGATCAAGACCTTCACATATGAAGTTCGTAGGGTACACAATTCAATTCATAACAATGAGCTTGGGGTAGAAAGTTTAATTCAATCAGAAAATGCAGTGCATAAAAAGGCCCCGAGGAAAGAGAATGTAGATGATTGCATAAAATTTATTATGGCTAGAGAGCGAGGAAATGCAAGTGATGGTTTAAGGCAAGCTGGACCAGATTATAAAGTTTTTAAAGGCAAGTGGTTACTAAAATCCATATTCTTCTCTTTTTCTGGCACACAGTCAGACTTTCTCTCTCAGGCTCTTTGTTAGATGTTGTTGTGGAACTGACTTCCTGCCAATAGAATATGAGTAAAATGCCTAAGTATTATTTCTAAGCTTTTAAAAAATGTTGGTACTTCATTTATCTCCTTCCTTTCTTCCTTCCTTCCTTCCTTCCTTCTTTTCTTTTCTTTCTTTCCTTCCTCCCTTCTTTCATTTCCTTTATTTCCGATGGCTAGAATCAGGTTATGAAGGCAAAGCAGTACATGCAAGAACCAAAAGAGTGAAGGAATGTGGGTCCTTGAATTAGTATATAGAAGGGAACTGTCTAAAGAATCAGTAATATCCATGTGGCTGATCTACAAACAACAACAAAAAACCTCTTCTGTTATTGAGCCATTGGAGTTTTGGGGTGTTTATTTGATACTATATCCTACTCTACCCATATGTATCTATATAATTATTCAATTTTCTAAAGACATTTTTAAAAATGTCTTTATTGGACATTTAGGTTGGTTCCAAGTCTTTGCTATTGTGAATAATGCGGCAATAAACATACGTGTGCATGTGTCTTTATAGCAGCATGATTTATAGTCCTTTGGGTATATACCCAGTAATGGGATGGCTGGGTCAAATGGAATTTCTAGTTCTAGATCCCTGAGGAATCGCCACACTGACTTCCACAAGGGTTGAACTAGTTTACAGTCCCACCAACAGTGTAAAAGTGTTCCTATTTCTCCACATCCTCTCCAGCACCTGTTGTTTCCTGACTTTTTAATGATTGCCATTCTAACTGGTGTGAGATGGTATCTCATTGTGGTTTTGATTTGCATTTCTCTGATGGCCAGTGATGGTGAGCATTTTTTCATGTGTTTTTTGGCTGCATAAATGTCTTCTTTTGAGAAGTTTCTGTTCATGTCCTTCACCCACTTTTTGATGGGGTTGTTTGTTTTTTTCTTGTAAATTTGTTGGAGTTCGTTGTAGATTCTGGATATTAGCCCTTTGTCAGATGAGTAGGTTGCGAAAATTTTCTCCCATTTTGTAGGTTGCCTGTTCACTCTGATGGTAGTTTCCTTTGCTGTGCAGAAGCTCTTTAGTTTAATTAGATCCCATTTGTCAATTTTGGCTTTTGTTGCCATTGCTTTTGGTGTTTTAGACATGAAGTCCTTGCCCATGCCTATGTCCTGAATGGTAATGCCTAGGTTTTCTTCTAGGGTTTTTATGGTTTTAGGTCTAACGTTTAAGTCTTTAATCCATCTTGAATTGATTTTGTATAAGGTGTAAGGAAGGGATCCAGTTTCAGCTTTCTACATATGGCTAGCCAGTTTTCCCAGCACCATTTATTAAATAGGGAATCCTTTCCCCATTGCTTGTTTTTGTCAGGTTTGTCAAAGATCAGATACTTGTAGATATGTGGCATTATTTATGACGGCTCTGTTCTGTTCCATTGATCTATATCTCTGTTTTGGTACCAGTATCATGCTGTTTTGGTTACTGTAGCCTTGTAGTATAGTTTGAAGTCAGGTAGTGTGATGCCTCCAGCTTTGTTCTTTTGGCTTAGGATTGACTTGGTGATGCGGGCTCTTTTTTGGTTCCATATGAACTTTAAAGTAGTTTTTTCCAATTCTGTGAAGAAAGTCATTGGTAGCTTGATGGGGATGGCATTGAATCTATAAATTACCTTGGGAAGGATGGCCATTTTCATGATATTGATTCTTCCTACCCATGAGCATGGAATGTTCTTCCATTTGTTTGTATCCTCTTTTATTTCCTTGAGCAGTGGTTTGTAGTTCTCCTTGAAGAGGTCTTTCACATCCCTTGTAAGTTGGATTCCTAGGTATTTTATTCTCTTTGAAGCAATTGTGAATGGGAGTTCACTCATGATTTGGCTCTCTGTTTGTCTGTTATTGATGTATAAGAATGCTTGTGATTTTTGCACATTGATTTTGTATCCTGAGACTTTGCTGAAGTTGCTTATCAGCTTAAGGAGATTTTGGGCTGAGACAATGGGGTTTTCTAGATATACTATCATGTCATCTGCAAACAGGGACAATTTGACTTCCTCTTTTCCTAATTGAATACCCTTGATTTCCTTCTCCTGCCTAATTGCCCTGGCCAGAACTTCCAACACTATGTTGAATAGAAGTGGTGAGAGAGGGCATCCCTGTCTTGTGCCAGTTTTCAAAGGGAATGCTTCCAGTTTTTGCCCATTCAGTATGATATTGGCTGTGGGTTTGTCATAAATAGCTCTTATTATTTTGAGATACGTCCCATCAATTCCTAATTTATTGAGAGTTTTTAGCATGAAGGGTTGTTGAATTTTGTCAAAGGCCTTTTCTGCATCTATTGAGATAATCATGTGGTTTTTGTCTTTGGTTCTGTTTATATGCTGGATTACGTTTATTGATTTGCGTATATTGAACCAGCCTTGCATCCCAGGGATGAAGCCCACTTAATCATGGTGGATAAGCTTTTTGATGTGCTGCTGGATTCTGTTTGCCAGTATTTTATTGAGGATTTTTGCATCAATGTTCATCAAGGATATTGGTCTAAAATTCTCTTTTTTTGTTGTGTCTCTGCCAGGCTTTGGTATCAGGATGATGCTGGCCTCATAAAATGAGTTAGGGAGGATTCCCTCTTTTTCTATAGATTGGAATAGTTTCAGAAGGAATGGTACCAGCTCCTCCTTGTACCTCTGGTAGAATTCGGCTGTGAACCCATCTGGTCCTGGACTTTTTTTGGTTGGTAAGCTATTGATTATTGCCACAATTTCAGCTCCTGTTATTGGTCTATTCAGAGATTCAACTTCTTCCTGGTTTAGTCTTGGGAGGGTGTATGTGTTGAGGAATTTATGCATTTCTTCTAGATTTTCTAGTTTATTTGCATAGAGGTGTTTATAGTATTCTCTGATGGTAGTTTGTATTTCTGTGGGATCGGTGGTGATATCCCCTTTATCATTTTTTATTGCATCTATTTGATTCTTCTCTCTTTTTTTCTTTATTAATCTTGCTAGTGGTCTATCAATTTTGTTGATCCTTTCAAAAAACCAGCTCCTGGATTCATTTATTTTTTGAAGGGTTTTTTGTGTCTCTATTTCCTTCAGTTCTGCTCTGATTTTAGTTATTTCTTGCCTTCTGCTAGCTTTTGAATGTGTTTGCTCTTGCTTTTCTAGTTCTTTTAATTGTGATGTTAGGGTGTCAATTTTGGATCTTTCCTGCTTTCTCTTGTGGGCATTTAGTGCTATAAATTTCCCTCTACACACTGCTTTGAATGCATCCCAGAGATTCTGGTATGTTGTGTCTTGGTTCTCGTTGGTTTCAAAGAACATCTTTATTTCTGCCTTCATTTCGTTATGTACCCAGTAGTCATTCAGGAGCAGGTTGTTCTGTTTCCACGTAGTTGAGCGGTTTTGAGTGAGAATCTTAATCCTGAGTTCTAGCTTGATTGCACTGTGATCTGAGAGACAGTTTGTTACAATTTCTGTTCTTTTACATTTATTGAGGAGAGCTTTACTTCCAAGTATGTGGTCAATTTTGGAATAGGTGTGGTGTGGTGCTGAAAAAAATGTATATTCTGTTGATTTGGGGTGGAGAGTTCTGTAGATGTCTATTAGGTCCGCTTGGTGCAGAGCTGAGTTCAATTCCTGGGTATCCTTGTTAACTTTCTGTCTCATTGATCTGTCTAATGTTGACAGTGGGGTGTTAAAATGTGGCACATGTACACCATGGAATACTATGCAGCCATAAAAAATGATGAGTTCATGTCCTTTGTAGGGACATGGATGAAACTGGAAATCATCATTCTCAGTAAACTATCGCAAGAACAAAAAACCAAACACCGCATATTATCACTCATAGGTGGGAATTGAACAATGAGAACACATGGACACAGGAAGGGGAACATCACACTTCGTGGACTGTTGTGGGGTGGGGGGAGGGGGGAAGGATAGCATTGGGAGATATACCTAATGCTAGATGACGAGTTGGTGGGTGCAGCGCACCAGCATGGCACATGTATACATATGTAACTTACCTGCACATTGCGCACATGTACCATAAAACCTAAAGTATAATAATAATAATAATAATAATAATAAAAGAAAAAAATTAAAAAAAAAAGAACAGCTTGGTTCAAAGTAAGTTGATGAGCACAGCAATTTCTTCATAATGGCAACCTGGTTAAAAAAAAATAAAATAAACCCATACCCGGCTTTGGGAAAAAAAAAATAAAAATAAAATAAAAATAAAAATGTCTTTAGGAGTTTTAGAAAATTTAAAGGAGGAGTGACCTCATCAGTTCTATGAATTAGAAACTAGCTGCAGTGGGAAGTGTGGATTAAAGGGATATGACACCACAGAAAAATTGCAGTCTCAGTAATCATCATGAAATTTTAGTAGCCTGACCCAGTGAGTGGGGATTTAGAAACAGTGAATAGAATGATGAAATATTTTATTATAGAATCTATTTTCTGGCAACAAATTATTTATAATGTGGGAGAAATTCTAGAAGGAAAGGATTCTAGGGTAATATCCAAGTATCTATATCCACAATTTGTTGAATTAGATCGTGAGTAATGAGAGCTGGAGAAGTAGGCATAATGTATTCAATTTTAAGCTAATCTTAGTGTCCACAGATCTTCTCTGTGGAGATCTGAGTGAGTTTGAGATACAAGTCTGTTTTCCATAAGCTATCAAGAAGAAAAATACATATATAGTGTAATAAATTATAAGTAATATTTTCTATATTACTCAAGGTTCTTTTGGGAAACAAGCAATAGGAGATAGATAGATAGATAGATAGATAGATAGAAAAAGGCTTTGTTCTGGGAATTGACTCACATGTTTATGGAGATCAAGATGTCCTACACTGTACCATCTGTAAGCTACTGAACCAGGAAAGTCAGTGATGTAATTCATCCTGTATCTAAAATCGTGAGAACCAGGAGATCCAATTGCTCTGGAGCTTGAAGGCCCAAGAACGAGGAGCTTTGATGTCAGAGGGCAGGAGAAAATGGGCGTGTTCAAGCATAAGAAGAGAGAGAGAATTTGCTCCTTCTTCAGCTTTTTGTTCTTTCTGAGTACTCAATTGACTAGATGATACCCACCTACATCAGTTAAGTGGGATCTTTTGTATTCAGTCTGCTGATTCAAATGCCAGTCTCTCCTGAAAACACCGTAATGGACACACCCAGAAATAACATTTTACCAGTTATTGGAGCATCCCTTAGTCTAGCCAAATTAACACATAAAATTAACTATTATGTACACATACGAAATTTATGGAAAAAATTACCTTTGCAACACTCTACCAAAAGTAAACAGTGCCTTCATTATTCTTGCCTCTGTGCTTTTCCGTGTGTTTGTTTGTGTGCGTGTCTGCATGTATGTTTCTGTGTGCACATATAATTCAGATTGCCTAGGGAAATTATTTGAAAACGTTTGTTTGATTTTATTTGATATGAATTTAATTAATCTGTATTATACTTGAAATTTTCTAAATAATCAATATTTTCATATAAAGGGTATTCTAATCCATAATATGTTATACACCTCAATTTCTTTAGGTCTTATTTAATGTATTTTAATCAACTTCTGTAATATTTTCCATAATGGATTTGTACACTTTTGTTAGATTCATTTATATTATCATTGCTGCTATAGCAAATGGCATGTGTGATTTTTAATAATATTTAATTATTTTGGTTTATAGAAATGCAGTTATTCTTTATGTTAATTTTGCAACCAGAACCTCTGCTGAGCTCTCCAATTCTAATAATTTATGTATAGTATTTTATGAGTTGTTATGAAAACAATGATATTGCTTGTAAATGATAACATTTTTTCATACTTTTCCAATCTTTGTGTCCTGTATCTCATTCACCGTTGGGTAGCATTTCTAATGCAATATTAAATACGGTTAGAAATCCTTGCTTTGCTGTTGATCTTGAATTATCATTCTTTTAATATCTCATGATTAAGTATGATATTTGCTCCGGATTTTTGTGGATACCTATATTGTTGGAAAATACCCCTAGCTGCTGATGAAAACTTAACTTTCCCTGCTGTATGGGAATGAAGTTTGACCATGTTTTCTACAATCTTGCAGTTAATTAAGCTCTGTAACAAATCCCAGCAAATGACGCTGATTAAATGCGATGCGTGTAATTTCAGGATTGTCTATTAAAATTTCTCGAGGAAAATAAGCTTTTCCACACTCTTTGTCCCATCCTAAACACTTTTTAAGGGGTAACCATACAACCTAGATTGTCTGGAACAATAATGACTTACACCTGGCATCCTAGGAACATTACTAGTAGTTTTCCCACTCTTAGAGATGTCTCATTTTGAATAATACATTATATGGTCATTCTATTTAAAAGCCACATGATGAGAGGTAAAGCAACTCAACACTGAGGTCTCTAAAGGAGAGCTGTTCAACAATGTGAATCCATGCTGAACTCTTAAATGAGTGAAAAATAAACATATTATTTTTAAATCTGTTATGCAATTTTATTTTCCTACAAGATTATCAGGATATGGAAATGTCCTTTGATTAGTAGATTAAAATTTTTGTCACAGATGGTTTGAAATTTTATGAAAATATTATATTTTTCTGTTTGTTAGGTAAACATGAATTATTTTTCTTTTAATGTAATTAAATTACATTATTTAATTTTATACATTAAATCAACCTTGCATTCCTGGAATTAATCCAATTTTATTTCCAGGTTCATGATTCATACTGCAAGTCTTAATATAAGAGTTTTACCTTCATAACTATGAATGAGATTAACATGTAATTTTCGTTTGGTAATGTCTTTATAGGCTTTACGTCAAAGTTATGCTTGTATTCTAAAATAAGTTGAAGGCCCTGGAATAGTTTGAGTAGGATTACAATTATTTATTTCTTAAGTTTCTAATTATGTTTAGATCTCCATTATATCTTCCTCTTTGATCCACAAGTTTTAGGTTTCATGCTCAAATATCCATATTTTTCCAGAGATCTCTTTATTATTGATTTCTAATTTAATTGTGTTGTGTTTGGGGTATGTTGTTAACATTTTGAATTTTGTTTAAGCTCCATTCACCAAACATTTATGAGGTCAATATTCTTAACTGTTCCAGTGTGCTTGAAAATAATACATATTCTTCACTGTGCTGTTTTAATGTATTATCATCTCAATCTTGTTATTTGTTATTTACACGTTCTGTGTCATTTTTGAACTTTTGTCTGCTTGATGTATCTATTGCTGATAGAGCTATATTTGACGAATTCACAATAATAGAATATATTTTTATTTCCTTCCATGGCATTGTCAATTGCTGTTTTATACACACGCGCGCGCACACACACACACACACACTCCATAAGGGATAGGTAAGTTGCCATGTAATTTTTCTCAACTCATTAAAAATTATTTAACTAACTTCCTCTGGTTTCTAGTACTCTAATTTTCCTTTTGGGTGAGCCATCTTTTCTTTCTCGGTGTTCAACAAGTCTTCTCTATATTTTTGGTATTATATGTTTGAATTTGTATGGGTCTAAATATGATTTCCTGTGTATTTCTGTGTTTCTCAGGGAAGGAGACATGAATATGGTTTGAATGGCACTTTCTGAATCTGTAGATTTTGCAATTTCAGGAATACTATCATTCATTATTCCATTATTCACCCTTTTTCCTTTTTACTCTGAAACTATTAAATATATAGAGAATCTTCTTACTCTGTTCTCCATATTTCTTATCCTTTTTCATGTTTGTAACATTTTTGTCTATCTGTGGTGACTTTGTGATTTTCCCCTCCCCTTGTGTTTTATTTAGAGTTCTAGCAGGAGAATAGATGCTATAGTGGATGCCTTGAGTAGGATAGTGTTTGACTAACAGAGTAAATGCTTATGATACCTTGGAAGGGCTGTGATGACAAAGGTCAGTGATGCTGTCAATGGCTTTTAGAATATCCAAAAATGTAGCAATTACTAGGAACTTTAGCCAATTATCTCACCTACCTGAAACCCTAATGAGGAAGACTCAGGATGACATCTCTGGGAAGAGGCAGGATGATGCAGCTTTTGATCTCAGCCAATTAGATATTAAAACGACAAATTCTCAGGGGACACCACCACCAAAGGAAGTACTCTATTATCTAAGCTCTATCATCTACTAGATTTGCTTTTATTCTCTCCTAGCAAAGATCTTAGAAAGGCAAAAGTAGTCCTTAGTATCCACTGACAATGTATATCCAGGTGATGCTTACGTTGGCATATTATTTTCTCAAATATTTTATGATTTATTTGTAACATAAGCTTATTATTTTGGACCCTTATTGGAGGAAAATTTGAGGCCAGGGTTGAAGGTAGGATATTGTAGAGAGAAATTGCTTCTGTTTCTAACAGTCATATGGGAGCAATTCCACTTTAAAGAAAACATACACAAAAGATTGCCTGACATCCAGATAGTGTGAATTTGGTAGGCAAAACTGGTGTGTGGTTGACTTGCAATTATGACATCTTAAGAAAGCAATAGTTCCTCTCCTTAGAGCCAAAGTTTAGACAGACAATTTTTCTTGCAATCTTGAACTTTATGATTGGAGATAAGGCTGGGTAATTATAGTTCTAGTTAATCATTACAGTAAAGATTAAGTCTTCTTGGATCCCAATTTACTGGGGCAAAGGGTTTCTTGTGAGCTTTTACACATTTCAGTAGTCTCCAGGCATTTTGTAAAAATAAGCTGAAAGTTAATAAAATTTATCACATGCCGTCAAGGCAAAAGTTCCATGCTCCTCTGACCTCACATGCCCCTCTCATTTAGTTCACCTTGTCATTTAGCTTCTCGATATTCTATATTTCCTTTCCAAGTCATCAATTAATTTACAAGTATTTTATCCAACATTCTTTACATGTTTTCAGCATGATGATGGGTACTTAATTTACTGAATTGCTACCAACAGAAATCTATAGATAAGTTTTTAAGTAAAGAAAAATTATACATCCCAATTTGTCATAAGATTGTCAGGGCATCTTATGGTAGTAAAACTAGTTTCATCAAGATAATGAAAATTAAATGACATACAAAAATATTTTATTTACTAAGACAGAGAAAATTTTTAGACAGAAGTACAAATGCTGATTTATACAAAAAGTATGTATGTGCTTGGCAGGCAGCCAACAACACTAACTTCTTGAATTTGACTCTCCACTTTCCTTAATATCAGTATTTGTTGATTAATGCTAGTCAAACATATAAGCATAGTCAATGATTATTTAAAAAACCTTTTACATACATGAAAAAACACATAAGCATATTCAATGATTGTTTAAAAAATATTTTACACATGTGAGGCTGGGTGTGGTGGTCCACACCTGTAATCCCAGCACTTTGGGAGGCCAAGGTGGGTGGATCACCTGAGGTCAGGAGTTCGAGACTCCCCTGACCAACATGGAGAAACCCCATCTCTACTAAAAATACAAAAAAATTAGCCAGGCATTGTGGTGCACGCCTGTAATCCCAGCTACTTGGGAGGCTGAGGCAGGAGAATCGCTTGAACCCAGGTGGCGGAGGTTGCGGTGAGCCAAGATCACACCATTGCACTCCAGCCTGGGCAACAAGAGCAAAACTCCATCTAAAAACAAAAACAAAAACAAAACAAAACAAAACAAAATTACACATGTGAAAAAACACATAAGTATATTCAATGATTGTTTAAAAAATGTTTTACACATGTGAAAATATTAATGGAATCCTCAACTTTTGAATCCAAAACAGTGAGTTTCTCTTGATACTAAGCCTTACTCTTTCTCCTCAGCTAAGTGCACAGGGTCTGCAATGAGTTGATGGGTGAGTAAAATTACTTTCCACTTAAAGCAAGTTAAATTCCACTCAAAATAATTAAAATTTAAGAACAAAAACATCTCACATAATAAAATGTATAAAAGTAGAGCTGGTTAAATCCAGGCTTCATGACATTATCTAAGACCCAGATTATTTTAATCTTTTAATTTTGTTTTAATGATCAAGTCCTTATTTTTCTCAAGCTAGTTCATCTCATGTTCCTAAGATGACTTTGCCACTTCCAGATGTCACATTTAAATATAACAATGTTTAAAGTAGGAAGAAATTACAGGTCTCTTTTTTGACAATGAGAAAACCTTTCCTAGAATTTCCCAGAGGAGTTTCCCTCTGATGTCAAGGCAAGGTTTGTACTCTTGCAGATATGTTTTTACCATTCACTGCAAAGGTAATCATATTCCCATTATGTGCTTAACCTAATTAGGATTTGCAACTGAACATTTCACTGAGGGATGCAATTGTACCAAAGTATGAAAACATTTTAAAAATAGTATTGATGTTAATGCATAAATGAAGAGAAAATATGTTTATTGGCAGATAACAGTAGAAAAATAAAATTATCAGTAGCATAAAATTTTAGAAGTTTTCAGTGAAGATTCTCTTCAATTATCTTTTCTCACATTGGAAATTGTTCAAGTTTGGTAGTAGCTGTAAAAGTAATTAGCTACGTAGTATTTTCTATAGGCCTATCGTCATTTACACACAATTTTCTTATGTAAACTTCAGGACAATTATATGAAATGTCCATTAGAATTGCCTACACTTTGTATATTGGGAAATAAGCTTCAGAGAGACTAAGCAACATTTTCAAGGGCATAACAAATAAATGGAAACCTGAGTTTCTTGGCCCTCAAAAACAGTTTCTTTATCTACAGTTACAGCTTTCCAAATGTATATAAGAATACATATTTAAGTACAGAAATGAATAACTAATAGTTCTGAAATGAATAACATGTTTAAAGTATTTCAAACCAGCACTCATTCATTGCAACAGGTATCAATTTTTTCTAATGGCTAGAACCATCTAATTTGTATCTGAACAGTTGAAATTATCACGTCAGTAAATGCTGTTCTTAATGAAAATGAAAATGAAATATACACTAGCTGTGCTTAAATTCTGGAGGTTTCATACTACATGATGATTTTAATGTTCTGTAGGATGCAGATTCTAGGGTGCTTCCTAACTTGATGACCTCTCTTTCAGCTGATATTCTTGAAGAAGAAATTTTCCAGAATAGACAAATTATGAACAACTAAGTGTGTGTGTGCTCATGTGTTCGCCCTCATTATTTCCATGTAGTAAGGTATGTCAGTGAAACATCAAAAAAGGAGAATGTCTGTAATAGAGAAAAGGAAAGAGAGTGCAGATCCTAAGCAATATAATTACATATATGTTTCTGAAGGAGTATCCTGTCTTCTCTTTGGTTCCGCTGATGATTGAGATTTTCCATTTCGTGTTATGGAAACAGTTAAGCTTGCTCGTTAAAAATGCCTGCTGATCTTCATCCTAGAAATAAATAAAAGGGCTTAGAATTTTTTTCTTAGACTATTTCAAGCAATAGCCCACATTTTCTTAATATCGTGTAGAAGAGGAGCAGCTTATAAAACTATTGATAACTTATGCATTAAGGGGATGAAAACTGCAGATTTTATCAATGACCACTGAATGGTTTGGCTGTGTCCCCACCCAAGTCTCACCTTGAATTGTAATAATCCCCAAAAGTTAAGGGTGGGGCCAGATGAACATAGCTGAATCATGGGGGCGGTTCTCCCATACTGTTCTCATGGTAGTGAATATGTCTCCCAAGATCTGATGGTTTTATGAGTGGAGTTCCCCTGCACAAGCTCTCTTGCCTGCCGCTATGTAAGATGTGACTTTGCTCCTCATTTACCTTCTGCCATGATACTGAGGCCTCCCTAACCATGTGGAACTGTGAGCCAATTAAACCTCTTTTCTTTATAAATTACCAAGTCTTGGGTATGTCTTTACTAGCAGTGTGAGAATGAAGTAATACAACAAAAGAATAGAACCAAATAGACACAAATAAAATATATTATTCTGAGTTTCTTTCCTGCTTATCAACATTTCAATTCCCTTTTTTTTTTGTTTGGTTCCTTTTTGTTTCAATAGCTTTGAAAAGGAAAACTCCTCTTGGCTTCTTAGGTGTGATTTATAACAAACATTAAGTTTAAAATTAGTTTTTTGTTGGAATTCCCTGAGAGTTAAGTCCCCTTAGGAAATTACTACCCTTAGTTGAACCCTCACAGTTGGTAGCAGATGAATTATGGCCCAAAGAAAGACATTCATTAAGAGAAAGTTGAGAAGGATTGGGAAAATCAAGTCATAGTAAGAAAAAATTCTGATTCAATTTGTTCAGCCAATTTCTAAAAAGATGTGTTTTCCCCTCCACACCAGAAAATGCATTTACTTTGGGGGAAAAAAATAACTAAAAAGGAAGAACATAGTTCTTTAACAGTCACATGCCTTCTGTATTTCCCTTGGGATAAAGTGAGCAGGCTGCCCTAGAGAGCTTAATTCAGTGGCTTTTATACTCTCCTCAATGACAGATTTTAGAATCTCATTCAAGATAGAATGAGGCACGGATAAAGCTAAAAAAGGAGGCAAATGCAATCATTGAGAGAAATTACTCCCCAATTAATATTTACCTGTAGTTGAAATAATTTATACCTAAGCTAATTTTTATAGTTGTAGAGTGACTACTTTTTTTTGTTATTGTTGAAAAATAGGTGGACAATGCTTTAAATGCATTCAGATATTATGAATTAAAATAACATTTAGCCATAATTACCCTTTTAAAAAACTTTACAATAAACTAATTTTGATATAAACTTAGGTAAAAATTTATCTTAAAATAAGGTAATAATCATATGAAGCTATACTATTGCTGACCTAGTAAATAAATGTTTGAGAGTCATTGGTTTTGTTCACAAGGTTATTTTAACTGAATTGGAAATAATACTCTGATAATGATCCTGTCATACCTTCACCTAGTGTTCTTGGGTTTAGTAATAGTCTATAAATAGGCATAAAGAGTTTGGAATTGACTGGTTTGAGGCTAGAGGTTTTATAATATGGTAAAGAATATATAGTACCTATCTTATTGCGATCATATTTTGACTAGTTGAAATAACTAACTACACTGTCTGAAGAATTATGCTCATCTAACAGAGAGAGAGAGAAAGAGAGACCCCATTCTGTCTTCTTTGCATTATCAGAGTTAATTTCAATTTTCTTTTCAGACAGAGTGTATATAGTGGCTAAAGGTTTCAAGATTGTGTCATGATGCTTAGGTGAAAGTAGCAGATCAAGTGTTGGGGGAAATGTGGGAATCCCACTCTCAAAAATGATAATCGAAATGGGAAGCCTGAATTTCATTTTACTATCTCAAATGGAAGGCATAGATTTAAGTTCAAATATTAGTGATTTAAGATCTTTTTAAGCTTTGCTATTGCTCATCTGACAATTACTTATATCTTCCCTTCCCCAGTAGTGATTTATCTTAAGATCCATAATATGAAAACTATCTGGGTGCTTCTGATGGGGATTCATTGTGGTCTTGAGTTTAGTTTGTAAAAAAGAGATTCCTCAGGTGAATGTGTCAGTGACTAAGACTTCTGGGGCGAGAAATAGGCAGCTGGCATAAAAGATCCTGCATTCGAGTATAGAAGGAATGTCTATGGAGATCATTTAACTCAGAAGTTACAAGAAAATCTTGAGGAGGATGAAGGGAAAAGGTAAAGTGACAAAAGTTTGGGGTATATATTTGATACCAAGGCATTAGAATATACTTATTCTAGACCAACCCTCCCCTGTACAGGTTTGGTCTTTAGAAGAGGGAAATAGGTTCCAAGCTATTACAATTTGGCCAAACACTATAAATTTTTATTTGTAAATTTCATAAAACCTGAAAATGTTTTCATTCCTGAAGTTGAGAAATAGCCTCTCCTGCATTTTTGTGCAAAGCCTGACCACCTAGATTTCATCCTTATTCCTTTTTTTTTTTTTTTTTTTTTGTTGGCGGAGTTTCGCTCTTGTTGCCCAGGCTGGAGTGCAATGGTGAGATCTTGGCTCACCACAACCTCCGCCTTCCAGGTTGAAGCGATTCTCCTGCCTCAGCCTCCAGAGTAGCTGGGATTACAGGCATCTGCCACCACTCCTGGCTAATTCTGTATTTTTAGTAGAGACGGGGTTTCTCCATGTTGGTCAGGCTGGCCTCCAACTCCCGACCTCAGGTAATCCACCCACGTCGGCCTCCCAAAGTGCTGGGATTACAGGCATGAGCCACCCTACCAGACCCCATCCTTACTCCTTTTCTCATCGCCTTCCCAGAGCTTCTTTTGGAGAAATGTTTAAAATTTCAGTTACTTCAATCACTATTTGTAAGCTGATGAATTCCTGTGCAAAGTTGCCAGTTTTTGCCAGTTTTTCTCTTTCTGTACAACTCCTGCAGGGAAACTCCAGTTTCCCCAAATTAAACACACCTGAAGCTAAAATTTTCTTAAACACTCACCTAGCTCTAATTTTAGCCACTGTATAGCAGGTCCTTCAATAACGTCATTCCACTTAATGCTATTTCCTTGTAATGCTGGGGAAAAAGAAAAATGATTCTTGGCCAGCTACTACTTGTGTGGAGTTTGCACATTTTCCCCATATCCACATAGATTTTCTCTGAGTTCTTGGAGTTTTTTTGACATCCTAAACCTGTGCCTATGAAGTGAATTGGGTTGTCTACATGGTCCCAATCTGAGTGGGGGTGGGTGTGAGTGCACTCTGCCAGGGGATAGTGTCCTGTCTAGGGTAGGTTTACACTTTGTGCTTTGAGTTGCCAGGAAAGGCTCTGGCCAACTGAGACTCTGAACTGGAATAAGCAGATTGAAGAATTCATGAACGAACAAGTGAATACCAGTGATTGTGAAATAAAAATGTATGAAGTCTGCAAGTCAGCCACCATGTTTGTCATTTCTTTGTTTGTGGACTCTGTAGTGGTAGGGAGCTACTCCTCACAGTTTTTGCCTTGCAAACATTTATTCCTTGACTTAACCCCCAACTTCTGTGGTCACTGTCACATACTGATTCACCAAAAATTGGGTGAATAATTATGTAACATTTTATTCATCTTTCTTAAATGTATGTATAGCTCATATTTATTTCAATGTTTAGTACTAGAAGTGTTTTTGGTCTTTATTTTGATGTTTGGTGATGGTTTTGTGACCAGAAATATTCTGTGGAAATGTAACTCTTGTTTATATCAATTAGCATATGGTAAAATTGGATCTGTGACATTTCGTCTCTCTTAAAGTTGCACTTTCCAGGAACCTATTGACGATGTTTAGTGAGAACTCATTGTACAATGTAAATATTGTATGGCTATGTATGTGCAAACACAATGAGATGACATATCTCAACTATACATTTTGAGTGTGAAATTATGTTTTATTATTTTAGTCTGTTTTGTGCTGCTGTAACAAAATATCTGAGACTGGGTAATTTATAAAGAACATTAATTTATGTTCTCATGGTTCTGGAGTCCAAGATAAAGGTACTGACAGGTTCAGTGGTTTGGTGAGATCCACATCTTCTAAAGGGTAGGAACTCTGTGTGTTCACCTGGTAAAAGACAAAAGGGCAAGAAAACAAACTCCATTCAACAAACCCTTTTTAAAAAGCACCTAATCTCATTCATGAGGGTAAGGCCCTCAAAACACAGTCACCACCCAAAGGCCATACCTTCCAATATTGTTGCATTGGCAATTAAGTTTCAACATTCATTTGGAGGAGACAAAAATTTTCAAACCATAGCAATTATCTGTTCAGATATTAACACTGTGTCAAGAATAGAATATGAGTTCATTAAGTGGTTGAATATTTGATGAGTGAAACAGAAAAAATTGGGATATACTCAATTTTGCTATACTATACTGTCTATACTGTATGTAAGCACTGATGGAAACAAAGTGAAATCTAGATTTAGGAAGTTAAATCAAATAAGACAGAGGCTGTGAAAGAGTTTGGAAAGAGAACACATGTCCATTGCACAGATGGACAATCATGTGAAGAGACAGTGAGAAGGTGGTTAACCACAGGCCAAGGAGAGAGGCCGAAAACCTATCCTTTTCTTATGGCCCTCAAAAAAAACTCATCTGCAGACAGCTTGGTCTTGCATTGGTATCCTCCAAAATTGTGAGAAATTTCTCTTGTCTAGGACAAATTGTCTGCAGTATTTAGTTATGGTAGCCCCAGCAAATGAGTGCAAATTTGAATATGTAATATTAGCATGTGCAGATATTATTATGTGTAGTTTAGTGCATCTAGAGGAGAAAATTGCCTCTATAAAACAAAGTCCTGGGTCTTCCACCTGAAGAGAAAATATGGTTCAATTGAAAGCCAGTATGCCTAATCCTAAAGAGGAAAAACTACTTGATAAGGGGTTGCTGTTTTCCATCTGGATATAAATGCAATTACAATAAAACCATGTTTGTTTCCACTAGAGGTAGATGTTTAAACAAGTTGATACATTTTTGAAAACACAGTAAGTAAAGATGCTTTGTTTATTTTTATTTCCATATTAACTTTAGTACTGACAGAGGATGACAAAGAGATAGCCTTGGAGACCACTGAAATCATTTCATTCACAAAATGGATATTTTGTGAGTAAATGCTGCAGATCATTCCTCTGTTGGGAGCATTGCTTAGGGCTCAGCAGATGGCCACTGGAGTTTGAAAACATCTGTTTGCTTTCTCTCCTTTTCTCAGTCCAGAATCCACAAATGATAAAGGCTTTTACATAATAATGCTCTCTGCCTACTAGGACTAGGTTACAGCTGGCAAGAACAAGGAAGCGAGATAGCTTTGATAAATGTGATGTAATAATGTCATGTTGTAAAAACACTTTGACTTGGTAATAGACACTACTGCATCCAGGAGACAGTAGCGAGTATAAGTTTATGAATTGACTGATGTTTGAACTTATTTATTGGTATAGCTTGGATATTTGTCCCTGCACAAATCTCATCTTGAAATGTAATCCCCAATGCTGGAGGTGGAGCCTAGTGGGAGATCTTTGGGTCGTGGGAGCAGATCTCTCATGGTTTGGTGCTGTCTTTGGGAGACTGAGTGAGTTCTCACAAGATCTGGTCATTTAAAAGTGTGACAACTTCCCTCTCCCTCACTCTCTCTCTCTCTCTTGCCTCTGCTCTTGCCATGTGAGACACCTGATCCTGCTTCACCTTCTGCCATGATTAGAAGCTTCCTGAGGCCAACACAGAAGCAAATGCCACGAGGTTGTCTATAAAGCATGCAGAACTGTGAGCCAATTAAACTTATTTTCTTTATAAATTGCTTAGTCTCAGGTATTTCTTTATTGCAACGCAAGAATGGCACAACATACTTTTTAAAGTAATTCACAAGTAAAAACACATTTGCCCTTAAGAAATGAATTTGGATTTCAAAAGAATAAGCATCTATTACAAACCCTGCAAAAACTTAACTTTGTAATACAAGTTTTACTTATACAAATAAATTTTAAAATAGTCAGCTAAATACAGAATTAAATATCTTTTAAATCCAGATTTTCACTGGGATATACTTTTTAAACCAAGAACTGTTGAACTGAAAATATTAAGCACTGAATTACATGCAATGCAGTTAGATGTTAGGATTGGCAACAGTAGAAATAATATTGCTATCTTTTAAAGCTTCAAAAGTTTTAAAACAAAAAGACATATCAAAAAGTAAGTGAATATAAGTAAGCATCATATACACTACCTGTAAGCAGGCCATCTGCTCAGTTGTAAAGGTGGTGGTTAGGGAATGCTCTGTAGCTTCAGCAGGACAAGAGAAGCCTCATGGAGAGGAAGACACTTCAGGTGTATTCTGAGGGACAGGTAGTGATAGGGAGATAAGAATAGGCATTTTATCATGAAAGAATTGTCAAAAGAACCCTAAAAGATAGAGTTGGAATTTTGTAGAATAAGTTCAAATATAATGGATAGACTAGTCCAGTGGTTTTCAATGATTTTAATATATTTATTAAAATATTTTTGTGCATTTCATTTTGTTTTAATTTCACATTTACAGAAAAGTTGCAAAAATAGTGCAAAAAACTCCTGTATACTCTCCACTTTACTCACATTCACCAATTGCATACATTTTTCTTCTCTTTTGCTTTAGCATTCTGTCTTCCTTGCTCCCTCTGCATACATGTGGCTGCTTCTTTTGCCTGACATATCTCTGGGATTCTCAAAATGCCTCTTTAATGTCTGAGACTACAAGGTGACTCAGGTTTGCATTATCCTTCTGCTGGTGTAGTTTTACTCTCAGTTATATTCACTGTACCTTTTAAGTGGACAACTTTTTTTTAGAAAAAGACTGAGCATCAAGGGTATTCATAGCTTCTATGCCTTCTCAATAAACAGAACTCAGAAAACATGTATCTCTATATTCATTTATTAAAATGATGCTGAGCTCATACTGATACCTCAATTTTATCCAAAACTTCAGAATGTATTCCAGGTACATGTGTATATGTATACATACACACATATATAAACACATACACATATACACACATAAACACAGTCTTCCAAAACAGTGAGAAACCTAGTCTTCATTACACTCAAAATATTTACATGTTTGCTCAAAATTAGTGAATACAAAAAATAGTTTCAAAATTGGTAACCTAAACCACTAAGGAAAAAAAAGCAAAGCTATAATAAAATGTGTTTACCATTTCTTTTTTGCTTCTTTGAGATAAAATTTAATTACAGTGAAATAAACAAAGCTTACATGTAAAATTTAATGAGTTAAACAGGAGAATACACTGTTAAGACAAAACATTTTCAATACCTTAAAAAGTTACTATGTTGTTCTTTTCAATCAATACCCTCACCCCTACAGAGGTAAACATTGCTGTATTTTTTTTCACAATGAATTAGTTTTGCCTTTTCTAGAATATATAATAAATCAAATTATTCTGTCTACAATTTTTTAATCTAGTTCATTTTTCAACATAATGTCTGAGGTGCATCTAATAGTTTGTTTATTTTTATTGCTAGGTAGTATTTTTGTTATATGATTTTACCATAAAATCTTTACCCATTTTTATGTTAATAGACACCTAGACTACATCCAGTTTTCGATTTTTGCGTGTAGTGCAGTTGTGGACATTCTTGTACAAAATTATTTGCAGACATGAGATTTTATAGATTTTGAGTATACACCTAGGGTAGAATTTCAGAGACAGATGTATACCTTTATAATAGACTCCCAAACATTTCTTCAAAGAGGGTGGAATATTTACATTTTCACCAGTCTGTGTGAGAGATTTGGTTGCTCTGCATCCTCGCCAACATTTACTATTTACACGTTTTTAAATTGTATTCATTCTGGTGAGTGTATATACATTTGATTTTAATATACAGTTTCCTGATAATGATGTTGAATACTTTTCTCATGTTTGTCAGACACTTGTATATGATTCTTTCTGAAGTATACAAGTTTTTTGACCAATGTTGTTAGATCATTCATCCAACAATCGTTTTACTGTTGAATTATAAAAATACATTTTTTTTTTTAAGACGGAGTTTCGCTCTTGTTGCCCAGGATAGAGTGAAGTGGCCGCAATCTCGGCTCACTGCAGCCTCCACCTTCCAGTTTCAAGCGAGTCTCCTGCCTCAGCATCCTGAGTAGCTGAGATTACAGGCACCCACCACCATGCCTGGCCACTTTTTGTATTTTTAGTAGAGACAAGGTTTCACCATGTTGACTAGGCTGATCTCAAACTCCTGACCTCATGATCTGCCCACTTCGGCCTCCCAAAGTGCTGGGATTACAGGCATGAGCCACCGCGCCCAGCAAGAATACATATTTTTTTATACCGGTCTTTTGTGGGTTACAGATTTTACTTGCAACATTTTACTAACTTCCCTATTTTGATGAAGTGTTATCTTGTTGAAGTTTGTCATGTTTTCTCTTTACTTTTATTCTTTTCAATAAAAATTTTCTATAAAAATCTTTCCTTTCTAAGAAACTTTTGCCTACCTCATGTTGCAGAGATAAACCACTTTTTTTTATTTTGGCTAAACTTTTAGTTTTAGCTTTTACATTTAACCTTAACATTTGAGCTCCATCTCAAACTAAGATTTGCATATTTTATTAGGTGACATTAAGATTTATTTTATGCCATATGTTTATCCGCTTCTCTCACAACTATTTGTTTAAAAAGCTTTCCTTCCCCATTGAAATGCTTTGCCATCTACCAAAAATTGAATGATCTTATAAGTGTCTGTCTAATTCTGGGTACTTCTCTTCATCTGTCTGGTTTTGTTGTTGTTCCTTTTCTTCTATTTTTTTACCAATAGCCTACCATCTTAGTTACGTAGTTTTATGTTAAGACCTGAAGCTTCTCAACTTTTATATATTTGAATGTGCCTCGCTTTCATTTTTATTTTTAAAAGATGTGTTCTGATTTCCATCTTAGATCTTTTCTCCCTTTTTAATGAGAAGTCTGTGCTTCCTATCATTGTTCCTCTACGTGTACTTTTTCTGTGGTGATTTTAAGCGCTTCCTTTACTGTTTTTTTCTACCTTCACTATACAGATCTCTTTTTGCTTAACTTTTTGCAGTTCACTGAGCTTCTTTGATCTTTAAGTTTCTGCTCTTCACCAAATTCTGTGAATTATTGACTTTTTTCATTTATATTACTGTCCCTTTCTTTTGGTTCTTTCCTGAATCAAAATGTTCTCTCTCTCTCTCTCTGTCTCTCGGTCTTTCCATTTTTCATTTTTACTTCTTTCTCTGATTTTCAGGTTAGATCATTTCTTGCATTTTCTAACTAGACTGGCATAATTTAGTGAATTGTTCTTTAGTATGTTGTAATATTTAGCTCTAGAATTTATATTTGTAATGCAGGGTTCATTTTTTTGCTGATATTTACATTTTTGTATTCATTCTGACCACACTCTTCTTTAAGTACTTCAACGTATTTGTAATAGATGCTTTGAAACATTTTGTTGTCATAGTCATCTTCAGCATCTGGGTCATCTCAGATTTATTTAATTATTTTCGTCTTCATGTTTAGAGGCCACAATATCTTTTTTTTTTCTGCATGTCCTGTAATATTTAATTATATGTTAGACATTTCTATGGTCTTTACAGTCAGCATGCTGTTGGGTTGTTTTTGTTTTTTAAAAAATTGGGTTTAACAAAGGCTTTACTCTTAGGCATGATTAGGACTACTTTTAGCTGGAATTTTCTGTCACATTACTGCCCCAGGTGTTCTGTCACATCTCTTCACTCTGCTTGGAATGCCAATATCTGTGATGTCTGCTAGCACTGTGTAATCACCAGAGTCTTCGTTGAATTCACTGCTCCTCAGATATTGTTCTGAGTAAGATCCCATGTAGGCACATCCTGCTCATGCTCAACATCCTCTGCCACTGCCCTTCTGCAAATGCTTTAGCTTTCTCAGTAGCCACAATGTGCAATGTGTAGGAAATGTGCCCCAAGCTGTCTCTGTACTGTAGTGGGGAAAGAGGCCAAGCACTCAGGGATTACAGTCCTCTGCAGCCTACTGTACAACTTCCGGAGCCAGTTGTCTCATGTATTTGTTCACTTTTACAGTTGTTTTTGCTTAGAGGCCTATTCTAGTACCAGTTAGATGCTCACAAACAGAAATGGAAGTATACTTTGTAAACAGCTATAAATTTATCAAAATATCTAATTTTGTCCTATTTTAAATCTTGATTTTAAAAAGTAAATTATTACTTCACTTTTTTAACTTGCCAAATGCAATGTAAAAGTCAGTGGCTTTAAATCAATTATTCATTTAAAAGACTGAAAAAATAAGCTCTACTTTAACAGTTTGAAATTTATTAGTTTATCCTTAACTTTATATTTTATATTTATGTTCCATTTCTCCTGCTACTTTTTATAGCTTTTATGTTTTTTATGATCACAAGACTTCTATCAACGGTTTATCCAATTTTTTGAAATAAAAGTAAACATAAAGTGGAAATTTAATTCTCTGAATAGTTAAAAAATATTTTCTATTGAAATAGTAATTTATTTCAAAAATATTTTCAATAGAAAATAATTTTTACTATTAACATATATTTATTAAACATATTGTTTGAAATTTTATTGGAAATGCATCTTAGTGAAATGTAGAGTTTTTTATTCTTATGTTTACATTTGCAATTGGCTTATCTACTCATAGGTGATTATCACATATTGATGAAATTGGATAATATTCAAAATATATTAGATTTTTTATGTTCCCATATAGCCTCTGCCCCCACATACACATAGCTTTCCCATTATCAAAATCTCCCACCAGCATGATACATTTGTTAAAATCGTTGAATCTATATCAACACATTCTAATCATCCGAAATCCACAGTGTACATTAGTGTTCACCCTAGCTGTTGTATATGCATCTGTCATTATAGCATCGTGCAGAGTATTTTCACTGCTCTAAAAATCCTCTGTGTTTTGCCTATTTATAGGGATAAATAGTTGGAATCATACAATATGAAGACATTACACACTGACGTCTTTTACTTAATAGTAAGCAACTAAGATACATTAATGTCTTCTGTACTTGATAGTTCATTTCATAAATGTAATTTTTACTTTGTGGGTTTTTGGGGGTCCTTTATAATATTATATATAATGTAATATAAATAATATTATATATGTTATATATGTAATACATATGTAATATATATAATATTATATGTTATATATGTAATACATATGTAATATATAATATTATATATGTTATATATGTAATACATATGTAATATATATAATATTATATATGTTATATATGTAATACATATGTAATATATAACATTATATATGTTATATATGTAATACATATGTAATACATATAATACAAAGTATATTATATATGTAATATATAATATAAAGTATAATATTACATATATAATATATATAATATTATAAAGTATAACATTATATACATAATATATAATATAAAGTATAACATTATATACGTAATATATATTATAAAGTGTAACATTATAAACGTAATATATAATATTATAAAGTGTAACATTATATACGTAATATATAATATTATAAAGTGTAACATTATATACGTAATATATAATATTATAAAGTGTAACATTATATACGTAATATATATATTATAAAGTATAATATATGTAATACATAATATTATAAAGTATAATATATGTAATACATATAATATAAAGTATTATATATGTAATATATATTACATATGTTATATATATTACATATGTAATATATATAACATATATAATATACATGTAATATGTATAATATTATAAACTATAATATATGTAATATGTATAATATTATAAACTATAATATATGTAATATATAATATTATAAACTATAATATATGTAATATATAATATTATAAACTATAATATTATATATGTAATATATATAATATTATAAACTATAATATACATAATATTATAAACTATAATATTATATATGTAGTATATAAGATTATAAACTATAATATTATATATAAGATTATAAACTATATTATATATGTAATATATAATATTATAAACTCTAATATTATATATGCAATATATAATATTATAAACTCTAATATTATATATGCAATATATAATATTATGAACTCTAATATTATATATGTAATGTATAATATTATGAACTCTAATATTATATATGTAATATAGAATATTATAAACTCTAATATTATGTATGTAATATATAATATTATGAACTCTAATATTATATATGTAATATAGAATATTATAAACTCTAATATATATGTAATATAGAATATTATAAACTCTAATATTATATATGTAATATAGAATATTATAAACTCTAATATTATATATGTAATATAGAATATTATAAACTCTATTATATATGTAATATATAATATTATGAACTCAATATTATATATGTAATATATAATATTATGAACTCAATATTATATATGTAATATATAATATTATGAACTCTAATATTATATATGTAATATATATTATGAACTCTAATATCATATATGTAATATATAATATTATGAACTCTAATATCATATATGTAATATTTAATATTATGAACTCTAATATCATATATGTAATATAGAATATTATGAACTCTAATATCATATATGTAATATAGAATATTATAAACTCTATTATCATATATGTAATATAGAATATTATAAACTCTAATATCATATATGTAATATAGAATATTATAAACTCTAATATCATATATGTAATATAGAATATTATAAACTCTAATATCATATATGTAATATAGAATATTATAAACTCTGTTATCATATATGTAATATAGAATATTATAAACTCTGATATCATATATGTAATATAGAATATTATAAACTCTGATATCATATATGTAATATATAATATCATAAACTCTGATATCATATATGTAATATAGAATATTATAAACTCTGATATCATATATGTAATATAGAATATTATAAACTCTGATATCATATATGTAATATATAATATTATAAACTCTGATATCATATATGTAATATATAATATTATAAACTCTGATATCATATATGTAATATATAGTATTATAAACTCTAATATCGTATATGTAATATATAGTATTATAAACTCTAATATCATATATGTATATATAGTATTATAAACTCTAATATCATATATGTAATATATAATATTATAAACTCTAATATTATATATGTAATATATATTATAAACTCTAATATTATATATGTAATATATAATATTATAAACTCCAATATTATATATGTAATATATACAATATTATAAACTATAATATTATAAAAATATCCCCCCAAAAACAATTGGAGAAAAATTGTGCAAAAAAAAAAAAATAAGTCATCTAGAATACCATCATCCAGAGATTAATTGTTTTTGGTATTTTAGCATTTTTCCTGGTAATCTGTTTCTAAATATTTCATAAGTAGTAAAATTTCATTATAAAATTTAATACAGAAGTAATTCAGTTTTTTCTTAGCATGTAATAAATATTGCTTTGTTGTTTCTTTGAGTAAAAACCTAATATGATCATATATAGTTAATTAAATTTAGAGATGTATATAAGAAAATATAAATCACTCCATACCATTATTAAAGCAAACTATTATTAAAATTTTATTAATATTTTAGGCAATCTTCTGTGTCAGTACTGATAACTTTGGTTACATTATTTCATTTAATTTTTATAACAGCTTGAAGGGGTAGATATTATTATTCTAGTAATCTTGTTCTTGTACATGGACGTAGTAGAATGAAATAAATTTGTTATTGCAGTATCTCTCAATTAATTAAAATCCTTACTGAAGCATCTACCAAAATCACATTGTATTATATATTCAAAAAATATTTTTCATTATCAAGTGACATCAAATAACTATTTTTGAAATTTTAAATGCAAAAGTTGGAAGTAATTCAAATTTTAAACGAATATATAAGCAAGTCATTAATGTTATTCATTTTCATAAATGTCACATAATTCTAAGACGTAACAAAAGACTATATCCATTAATCTCACATTTTGGAGGAATCCTCTCAATTAAGATAAATATTAAATGTAACCAGACACAAATAACAAAGTTTCATAAGAAACTTGTGCATGTTAACATCTTTTTTATTATATATAGTCCTACATAGTTATGCCATATGAAAAATTATTTACATAAACAATTGTTTAATTCATTTCAAAAGACTTGCAAACAGACACAAATTGTTAAGTATTCTTATGCAAGAGATAGAATCATAATTTCATATCTTGGTTTAAACTATGTTTATATTTAAAGAATTGACAATATTGGAAAAATATTGTCTCTAAGAGAAATTAAACAGGTTTTGAAAATTTGTTCAAGTTAGAAATACCAAGATAGCATAAAAGTAGTTTTTGTGGTAACAGATATTCCATATTTTTTATCATGAGAGTTACATAACTGTATATGGCTTCAAAATACAGAGAACTCAAAGTGTTAAAAAGTTGCATTTTATTGTACATAAATTATACTTCAATATACCTTACAAAAATACACATGCAATTTAACCTAATTTGTAGAAATTCATAGCCAAAAGAGAGAAATGTCTTGAATTATTATAAATACAGAGCTTATAAGTAGGTGTTAATAATTTTGTTAAGGGTATTATTTAAATTAGAATTCAAAACCTACTGAGTTTATTAAAATATAATAATTACACAGTAGGAGTAGCTACAACAAAGAATGGGTATATAAGTAATGGTGAGCAGATTTGAATCCAAATTTTAAAAGTGAAGATGAATTCAGAGCATCCAGTAATCTTTAGGAGAAAACTAATGATAGCACTACCCTTGATTCTGAGTAAATATTCAAGACAATGTATTTTCCCTTTGACCAATATTTCTCCACCCTCCTATCCACCCCCAGTCTCTGATAACCAAGATTCTACTTTCTACTCTTATGAGTCTGACATTTTTAGATCTGATATGTAAGTGAACATCACGCAGCATTTGTCTTTCTGTGCCTGGCTTATTTAATTTATTAATAGCATAATGTCCTTTGGGTTCATCCATGTTGTCACAAATAACAAGATTCCCTTTTTAAAAAGGTTAAATAGTATTCCATTGTAATACATATCATATTTTCTCTATATATTCATACCATGATGGATACTTAGGTTAGATCCACATATTGGCTATTGTGAATAATACTGCAATGAACCATGATGGTTCGTCTATCTCTTTAACATACTTTCTTACTTAAATCCCTTTGGGTATGTACTTAGACATGAGATTCCAAGTTCACATGGTGGTTCTATTTTTAATTTTTTGAGGAAGCTGTATGCTATTTTGCATAATAGCTGTAATAGTTTACACTCTCACCAACACTGTACAAGGGTTCCCTTTTGGCCACATTCTTGCATTTGTTACTTTTTTTCTTTTTTATAAGAACCATTTCAATAGGTATGAGGTGATATGTCTTTAGAATTTTAATTTGCATTTCTCTGATTATTAGGGACGTTGAGTATTTTTTATATACTTGGCCATTTGTACCTCTTTTTTTGAAAAATGTCTATTCAGGTACTGTTTTTTGTTAGTTTGGTTTACAGTTTGGGTTATTTTTTTTCTTGCTATTGAGTTGCTAAAGTTTCTTACATATGTTAGATATTAACCTCTTATGAGTTGTATGATTTGCATATGTTTTCTCCCAATCTGTAGGTAATCTCTTCATTTTGTTAATTATTTCCTTTGCTATGCAGAAACTTTTTAGTTTGATGCAGTCTCATTTGTCTATTTTTGCTTTTGTCGCCTGTGCTTTTTGGTTCATATACAATAAATTGTTACTAAAACAAATTTAGTAGAGTTTTCCCTCATGTTTTCTTCTAGTAGTTTTACAACTTTAGGTCTTACATTTAAGTATTTAATCCATGTTTGAGTA
Source organism: Pongo abelii (assembly GCF_028885655.2). NCBI lineage: Eukaryota > Metazoa > Chordata > Mammalia > Primates > Hominidae > Pongo > Pongo abelii. Next base: position 30,667,597 of record NC_071989.2, read on the forward strand.
GATTTTAGCATATGTTATGAGATAAAAGTCCACTTTCATTCTTCTGCATGTGGACATATGCTTTCCAGACACCATTTATTGAAGAGGCAATCCTTTCCCCACTGTGTTTTCTTGGAACCTTTTTCAAAAGTCAACTGACTGTGAATACATAGGTTTATATGTGGGCTCCTTATCCTGTTACATTGGTTGAGGCAACTGTTCCAGTATCATGCTGTTTTGAGTATTATAGCTTGGTAATATACCTTGAAATCAGGGAGTGTGATGCCTCCAGCTTGTACTTTTTCCTCAAGATTGCTGTGACTATTCAAGGTCTCTTGTAGTTCCACATGCATTTTAGGATTTTTTTTCTATTAATGTAAAAAATGATATCAGAAGTTTGATAGGAATTATATTGTATCTGTAGACAACTTTGAGTAGTGTGGAAATCTTACCATAATTACTTCTTCTAATCTATGAAAACATTCTATCTTTTGTGTTTGTTTCACAATTCCTTTTAATAATGCTTTATAGTTCATAGTAAATGGATCTTTCATCTACTTAGTTAAATTTCTTCGTAAATGTTTTAATTTTTGATGTTATTATAAAAGATATTGTTTTCATAATTTCCTTTTTTATTATTATTATACTTTAAGTTCTGGGATACAAATGCAGAACTTGCAGATTTGTTACACAGGTATACACGTGCCATGGTGATTTTTGCACCCATCAATCCGTCATCTACATTAGGTATTTCTCCTAATGCTATCTCTCCTCTAGCCCTCCACCCCCCAACCGGCCCCAGTGTGTGATGTTCCCCTGACTGTGTCCATGTGTTCTCATTGTTCAACTGCCACTTATGAGTGAGAACATGCAGTGTCTGGTTTTCTGTTCCTGTGTTAGTTTGCTGAGAATGATGGTTTCCAGCTTCATCTGTGTCCCTGCAAAGGACATGAACTGATCCTTTTTTATGGCTGCATAGTATTCCATGGTGTATATGTGCCACATTTTCTTTATACAGTCTATCACTGATGGGCATTTGGGTTGTTTCCAAGTCTTTGCTATTGTGAACAGTGCTGCAATACACATACGTGTGCACGTGTCTTATAATCCTTTGGGTATATGCCCAGTAATGGTATTGCAGGGTCAAATGGTATTTCTGGTTCTAGATCCTTGAGGAATCGCCACACCGTCTTCCACAATGGTTGAACTAATTTACACTCCCACCAATGGTGTAAAAGCGTTCCTATTTCTCCACATCTTCTCCAGCATCTGTTGTTTCCTGACTTTTTAAGGCTCGCCATTCTAACTGGAGTGAGATGGTATCTCATTGTGGTTTTGATTTGCATTTCTCTCATGACCAGTGATGATGAGCTTTTTTTCTTTTTTTTTTTTTGCAAGTTTGTCTTTTATTTATTTATTTATTTATTATTTTATTATTACTATTATACTTTAGGTTTTATGGTACATGTGCGCAATGTGCAGGTAAGTTACATATGTATACATGTGCCATGCTGGTGCGCTGCACCCACTAACTCGTCATCTAGCATTAGGTATATCTCCCAATGCTATCCCTCCCCCCTGCCCCCACCCCACAACAGTCCCCGAAGTGTGATGTTCCCCTTCCGATGAGCTTTTTTTCATACGTTTTTGGCTGCATAAATGTCGTCTTCTGAGAAGTGTCTGTTCATATCCTTCACCCACTTTTTGATAGAGTTGTTTGTTTTTTTCTTGTAAATTTGTTTAAGTTATTTGTAGATTCCGGATATTAGTCCATTCTCAGGTGGACAGATTGCAAAATTTTTCTCCCATTCTGTGGTTTTCCTGTTCACTATGATGATAGTTTCTTTTGCTGTGCAGAAGCTCTTTAGTTTAATTAGATCCCATTTGTCAATTTTGGTTTTTGTTGCCATTGTTTTTGGTGTTTTAGTCATGAAGTCTTTGCCCATGCATATGTCCTGAATGGTACTGCTTAGGTTTTCTTCTAGGGTTTTTATGGTTTTAGGTCTTATGTTTAAGTCTTTAATCATCTTTAGGTAATTTTTGTATTAGGTGTAAGGAAGGGTTCCGGTTTCAGTTTTCTGCATATGGCTAGCCAGTTTTCCCAACACCATTTATTAAACAGGGAATCCTTTCCCCATTGCTTGTTTTTGTAAGGTTTGTCAAAGATCAGATGGTTGTAGACGTGTGGCATTATTTCTGAGGCCTCTGTTCTGTTCTATTAGTCTATTCATCTGTTTTGGTACCAGTAACATGCTTTTAGTTACTTTGTTGTTAGTATATAGAAATGCTTCTGATTTTTGTACGTTGATTTTGTGTGCTGCAACTTGACTGAGTTCCTTTATAAGTTCTAATAGGTTTTTGGTGAAATCCTTAGGATTTTTTTCATGTTTATAGTCATAATATTAACAAACACAGACAACTTCACTTCCTTTCTTATTTAGAAGGATACTTTGCATCCTTCAATCCACCCTTCAGTCCTTTTAATTCTTTTTCATGTCTAGCTGCTCTGGTCGGAACTTCCAGTATTAAGTTGAATAGATGGAGTAACAATGGGAACACTTGTCTTCTTCCTGACCTTAGAGGAAAAGCTTTCAAGAATTCTATCCTCTGCAGTTTTTTGAAAGATTTTGTGAAGGATTGGTGAGTTTTGTGTTAAATGTTTGGTGGAATTCACCGTTGAAGACCTAAAGTCCTGGGGTTTTATTTGATAACAGATTTTCTATTACTGATCAATTCTTCTTTGTTACTATCAGTCTGTTCAAATATTCCATTTCTTCATGATTCAGTCTTAGTATGTTACGTTATATGCTTCTAGGAATGTAAACATTCCTTCAAGATTATCCAATTTTTTGACATATAATTGTTTATAATATTCATTTCTGGTCTTTGATATTTCTATGGTATCAACTGTAATGTCTCCTCTTTCATTGCTGATTTTAGTTAGTTGAGTCTTCTGTCTTATTCTTAGTCTAGCTAACAGTTTGTCCATTTTGTTTATTTTTTAAAAATTCAAATTATATATTTTTTATTTTTATCTGGTTATATCATTTATTTCTCCAGTGATCTTTTTTATTTCCTTTTTTTTCTGGTAATTCTGGGCTTACTTTGTTCTTTTCCTAATGCTTTGAGGTTTAATATTGGGTTATTTATTTGAGAACTTTTTTTTAATGTATGTAGGCATTTATTACTGTAAACTTTCACCTGAGGATTGCTTTTGCTGCATCTCATAAGTTTCAGTATATTGCGTTTCCATTTGCACTTGTCTCAAGTAATTTTTAAAATTTCTCTTTTCATTTCTACTTTGACTCTTTGGTTGTTCAGGTGCTTGTTCAATTTCAATATGAGCATTTGAATTTTCCAAAATTCTCCCTGTTATTGATTTCTAGCTTCACATCATTGTGGTAAGAAAAGATTCTTGGTATAATTTGAATCTTCTCAAATTTCCTAAGATTTATTACTTATTTACTTATTTATTTTTGACCTATGTGGCCTATTCTGGAGAATATTTTATGTGCACTTGAGAAGAAGGTATACTCTGCTGATATTGGATGGGATGGTCTATATATATGTTTGTTATGTTTGTTATTTTTTTTTTGGTCTAAAATGTAGTTCAAGTTATTTCGCTTCATTGATTTTCTGCCTAGATGATCTGTCCATTGTTGAAAGTGAGGAATTAAAGTCCTCTTGTATTATTGTTTTAAAGCACATCTCCTCTTTAATATCTATTGATACAGTCATATGCTAAGAAAACAGTGTTTGTTCAATAATAGACTCCATATATGATGGTGGCCCCATAAGATTATAATACCATACATTTATTGTAACTTTTCACTTAAATATCTTTAGATATACAAATACATACAATGGTGTTATAGTTGCTTACAGTATTCAGTACAGTTACATACTGTACAGTTTGTAGCCTAGGAGCAATAGACTATACTGTATAGTCTCAGTGTGTGGTAGGCAATACCTCAGTGTGTGGTAAATTTGTGTAAGTAAACTCTGTAATGTTCCCACAACCATGAAATCACCTAATGGTACATTTTTCAGAATGTATCCCCATCATTAAGTGATAGATGAATGTATTTACTTTGTATGTTTAGGTGCTCCAGTGTTGGGTGCAGATATATTTACAATTGTTATCACCTATTATTAGTCCATTTTCACACTGTTATAAAGAACTTCCTGAAACTGGGAAATTTATAAAGAAAAGAGGTTAATTGACTCACAGTTCTGCCTGGCTGGGGGGCCTCAGGAAACTTAAAATCATGGCAGAAGATGAAGGGGAAGCAAGGTACTTCTTATATGGTGGCAGGAGAGAGAGAGCAAGGTGTGAAGAGCCACATTTTTAAACCAGCAGGTCTTGTGAGAACTCACTATTAGAACAGCATGGGAAAAATCCACCCCCATGATCCAACTACCTCCCTCCAGGTCTCTCCCCTGACACATGGGGATAACAATTTGACATGAGATTGGGTAGTGACACAGACCAAACTATATCACACCTATTGATAAACTGACCCATTTATTATTATATAATAACATGTTTGTCTTATTTTTACCATTTTGACTAAAGTCTATGCTGTCTGCTCTAACTATAGTAACTCCTGCTCTCTGAATTTCCATTTGTGTAAAATATCTTTTTTCCATCCTTTCACTTGCAATTTATGTGGGTCCTTAAAAGTGAAGTGAGTCAGTGAGTTTCTTGTAGTCAGCCTATAATTGAGTCTTGTTTTTCTCTTTCAACCACTCTACTTTCAAAATAACTGATAGGTAAGGACTTACTACTGCCATGTTGCATTTTGTTAATTACTTTCTGGTTTTGTATTTCTAAAATAAATATTTTGTTCCCTTTTTCCTGTCTTTCCATCTTCCTTTGTAGTTTGTTATATTTCTGTAGCGGTATGCTTTGATTCCAAAGTTTTTATCTTTTGTGTATCTGCTGTAGGTTTTTGCTTTGTGATAAGCATGAGGCTTATATAAAATATCTTATACTTTTAACAGGCTATATTAAGCAGATAACAATGTAATTTTCATCACATACAAAAATCTTACACTTCACCTTACACACACATTTTATGTTACAATTTGATGTCACATTTGATGTCACAATTTACAGTTTTAAAATAATTTTTTATTCCTTAACATATTATTATTGCTATAGTTGCTTTTAATGGTTTTATCTTTTAAACTGCAGACTGTGATTTAAATCCAAAATATGTTCCTTTTACAATGTATATAACTTTAATCTCTAAAGTAAATGTAAACTTTTTAACTCTTTCTCTTTAAAACCAAGACAAATAATAATGTATTAGTCAGGGTTCCCTAGAGGGACAGAAATAATAGGATAGCTGTATATATATAGGGGAGTGTTTTAAGGAGTATTAACTCACATGATCACAAGGTTCCACAGTAGGCCATCTGCAAGCTGAGGAGCAAGGAAGCCAGTCCAAGTCCCAAAGCTGAAGAACTTGGAGTCTGATGTTCGAGGACAGGAGGCATCCAGTACAAAAGAAAGATGTAGGCTGGGAGGCTAAGCCAGTCTAGTCTTTTCACATTCTTCTGCCTGCTTTTATTCTGGCTGCAATGGCAGTTGATTAGATTGTACGCACATAGATTAAGTGTGGGTCTGCCATTCCCAGTCCACTGACTTAGATGTTAATCTCCTTTGGTAAGACCCTCACAGACACAATCAGAAACAATACTTTCCATCATTTTATTCCAATCAAGTTGACACTCAGTATTAACCATCACAAATCACAAATGCAGTTTAAAAGAAAGATACATGAAAATAACTTATCCATCTTACTGAGAATGATAAAAATTAGTAGGACATATTTTATAGTAGGTTTCTACTTCCCAGTTTGTATTGGTTTTTACACAGGTTGAATACTGTATTCTAATTTTAAGATTTAAAAAAAAGAGTATTTTGAATCACTGTGCTCTCTCTGCTTGGCTCTTCAATGTGCTATATAGGAGAGATATATTCTTTGACTAAAACTAAAAGAAGAAAGATAAGGCTATTAAATAAAGACTGTCATTAATCTGGTAACCTCTCTACTTTTTAGTGTATCTCAATTAAAATCACCTTAATATAGGTCTAATTACCCTCTTCTTAGAGCAAGGATTTTTAAGTATAAGACAGGGTACAAGAGAAAGCATTACTGCTAGATTTTGGTACCTACAGAACAGAACAGTGTTTGACACCAATATTTCAAATTGTCCTCTTATTTGACATCCTGCAATTAATTTTGCATTGAAGACTACATATCATAAACAGACAATAGGCGACAGGTAAGTCTTTCTGTTGTTGTGATGGGGTTGTAGGAACAATCATGCCTTCTCAAATGTGGGAGTCCTCAGCAAAACAAAATTATAAATGATTACCTATGGAAAACAATAATCTGAACATTAATTATCTTGAAATTACTAGTATCAATGTATATCTGTGAACATTTTAATTCTCTGGGGTATATGTAAGGCAGTGTGAAGACTCTCCTAATTAGAGGGCTTGTTTGATGTACAAATGCCTAAGTAGATATCTTTACTCTAGAAATAAAGAGAATCATTAAAGGCTTTTGAATGAAGAAAAAAATGGAAGGTGAGGGAAAATAAACTAATATATTTTAGTAATTTAATAATAATGTATTTTATTCATTGTGCATCAATTTAATTTTATCTACATTTAAGACAACTTTGTGAATGAAGTATTAGGATCCTTATTTAACAGATGAAGAAATTGAGACTTGGATAAACCAAGTTGTAAACCATATCACACTTAAATGCTAGAGTTGAGATTAAAACTATGTGAGTCTAAAGTCAAAGCCTCTCTTCTTATTTACATAATTTTATTCAATGATAACACAATGTTGCAGAATAATTTTCTGTGGGTTTCTGATATTTCTGCACGTTGGGGAGTAATTCTTCATGGGTCTTTAATATTTCTGCATGTTTTGCAAGTAGAACTGGTTATCTTTTATCCAGACTCTCTTCTCAAGGTGGTTTGTATAATCAACACCATTGGAAGATAAAGATAATGTGTCTCTCTGAAGCAAAAACACATGTTGGCTTTAACTTCCAATAAATGTCTCCATGCAAGGCAGGAATTTGTATTTAATAAGTTTGTGGGATTTAGCTAAGACCCCAATTCACTGAAGGCATAGAATTCACCTGGATCTTTTTTGTCTCACCCATGACATTTGGGAAGCAGTGGGAACATATGGAAGTGTGAGGATCACACTGCTTGCTGTGTTTTGAATAATAAAAAACTATGTTTCTGACCTAGGAGTCTCTAGCCTTCTGCCTACCTCAAAGACACTGTGTCAGGCTATCTTCTTTACTTGCAAATAGGATAAAACCTTAAACTCTCCATTATTACTGTTGACAGATATTTTTGGTATAATTCACAGATCTTAATTGCACAAAAAGATAAATGCACCCCTGAGTAGTAAGCACGTCTCAGATAAAGATATAGATTAAGATATAGAATGCCAGCATTCTACTTGTAGCCTCACAATTCAAAGCCCCAGGGGAACCCCACATGTTGCACGATTCCTTTTCCTATTATCAAAAAATAGGGAGATATTTTAATTGTGTGCAATGTAAATTTCTGAATAGCTACATTACATTTTGGAATAAACAGGAAAAGCCAAGGAATATCATTCAGAGACCTAAACTTACATGAGAGAAAAAGAAAAGGTAATGTAATCATTAAAAGCTATTAAGAGTTTGATCTTGTTATTTAGATATATGATTGGTAGAAACAGGAAATCCAGTTTGTTATTATGATTTTAGATACAGATGTATTATGTTAAAAGAATAAAAGTCATCTACATGCAAGTAGCCAGAAGATAAGTAGAAATACACACATTGCATTCATTCATCAGCAAAGAAATTAGAGACTGAGAGACTGAGAAATAAAATGTAACTCAGATGTTTAATGAGTGAAAGAAAGAAAAGAATCTGCTTCGAGGAAGTTGAGGTAAATGCAGTCTTAAAAACAACTATTAGTTTTGTGATTTGATGGTTGAGAGTAAGGAATTCAGGGAATGAGGGGAAGTTAAGCATAGAATGGAAAGGCAGTAACTATAAAATGTTAATTCTTAGATACAAGTCATTTAAAAGGAGGAACATAGTTTGAAGTTAAAATAGAAGTAGTATCATTAAGTGTTATCCCTTTCCTTTTATTATTATTATTTTTCTTTCTTTCTTTCTTTTTTTTTTTTTTTTTTTTGCAAGATGGAGTTTTGCTCTCTTGCCCAGGCTGGAGTGCAGTGGTGAGATCTCAGCTCACTGCAACCTCGGCCTCCTGGGTTCAAGTGATTCCCCTGCCTCTGCCTCCTGAGTATCTGGGATTATGGGCACCTGCCACCATGCCCAGCTAACTTTTTGGTAGAGATGGGGTTTTGCCATATTGGCCATTCTGGTCTCGAACTCCTGACCTCAGGTGATTCACTTATCTCGGCCTTCCAAAGTGCTAGGATTACAGTCCTGAGCCACTGCGCCTGGCCCTCCTCTGTGCTTTTTTTTTTTTTTTTTTTTTTAACCTGTTTGACAAATCAGAACAAGAAGAATGAGAACCATAGCACACAGGAATCAGGACAGAATATAACTGAAAATTTAAGTTTGGCAGAATTGGTTTTCGGCAGTGGTACAAATGCCTTTGGCCTGAGGCTGGAGGGTGGAAAGAGGAAGTAGGAAAATTAAAAATGAGGACAGATATCACTTCCTATAGATTTGATTTCTCAATAAATATTTTAGATTTATCTGTTGCATTGAGGTGAGTGAATATAAAACTGAGAAAAGTGGAAAAGTTTTGGAACAGATACTGTGGTAGTATAGCCCAATATTAATGTAAATATTATCAAAATCTTTTAGGGCCTAATAGATATTAGTACAGTATCTTTGATTAGTAAGAGGTGAAAATGTTAAAACAGCCTATGATATTCATGAATAAACATTCTGTATAAGAACAAAATATGCCAGATAATGATCTATCCATATCCTAGAGGAGAATCAATTTTCTTCCTCCAACTTCAAACTAATGACTTTTAAAAAATGCTTACACAAGCTCATCAATATCATCACTTATTATAGGTAATTTTTCAAGCCATTTCACCTGAGAATAGTTACTATAAAATATATTTTCTATAATTTCTCTACGTTTTTATTTTTCTGACCATTATTATAAAACTTTATAACTTTGTAATTATTAGATTATTATTAAGATCTAAATATGTATACAGTATATAAGGTAAGCAAAGCTTGAAAAAAATCACCATTCTTCTAAAGCATTCCTTTAAAATCTCACATCCACGGAAAGAGAATACTGACATATCATATTATGCATTCTATTGATGATTAACTATATATATAATTTAAAGACTCTATACCAACAGTCTAGACTTGTATAATTAAAATGTTGTATAAATACTTTATACAGCCAAATTCTGTAGAAGTTTTTTGAGTAAAAGTGTTATAAAAGTTTACTTTCAAGTAAAAGTGTTAGTGGTGATAATGATAACATTCTTGCTACTGTCCTCTGTATGTCACATGTAGATTTCTTAGAGTTGCTATCAGTTTAAACATATAGAAACTCTTTTATCTTCCTTTGAGTGTGTAAAGCTGAATATTGCAAAGTATGTCTCTTCTATTTAAAAAATAAGATTTTTTTTTTTTTTTTTTGAGATGGAGTCTCACTCTGTCACCCAGGCTGGAGTGCAGTGGCACAATCTCAGCTCACTGCAACCTCCTCCTCCCAGGTTCAAGTGATTCTCCTGCCTCTGCCTCCCGAGTAGCTGGGGCTGCAGGCGCCCACCACCACACCCGGCTAATTTTTGTATTTTTAGTGGAGACAGGGTTTCACCATGTTGGCCAGGATGGTCTCGGTCTCTTGAACTCATGATCTACCCTCCTCAGCCTCCTAAAGTGCTGGGATTACCACACCCGGCAAAAAATAAGACCCTTCTTGAGTGGTAACAGGACATATGGGTAAACATAGACAGCCATAAAGGGGTGGAATTACCCTACACATTTTTTGAGAACAAAGACCAAGTGATTGAATTTTTAAAGATGATGTTAGTAAAAATCTTTAGAGTCAAAATAAAGAAAGAACTCAGATAATGTTACTGTTGACATCGTTCAGGTTAATTATTGGCATTGTTAACTGAGAACATTGACTTTCTTTAATTGACCAAATCTGGATTTGCATTATATATTACTCCTATAATATGAAAAAGAAAATATGAGATTTCTATTTTTTCTAATTTTCTTTTTATTTTATCACTTTTTCTATGTGTTATTATTTTCTGCCAAATTTTATATTTCTAAGAAAAAAACTCTGCTATGATATGTATTATGTTTTCATGTTTTTTAAGAGCACATTCTTTGTTTTCTGAATTTTCATTATTTTTATCATTCTTTCTTTCCTCCTACCTTTATTTTCTTCCTCCTTTCTCCCTTCTATCCTTTGCATATCAAAATTTAGATATATCTATATAGATATAATTTGCATATCTATTTACATATATTTAATTTACATTTTTCCACCCTCAGGATATATGTTACTTTTTTAAAATTTATTTTTAATTTTTGTGAATGCATAGTAGGTGTATATATGTATGGAGTGCATGAGATTTTTTGGTACAGGCATGCAATGTGAAATAATCACATCATGGAGAATGGGGTATCCATCTTCTCAAGAATGCACCCTTTGGGTTACACACCAACCAATCACACACTTTAAGTTATTTTAAAATGTATCATTAAGTTATTAGTTACTATAGTCAGCCTGTTGTGCTATCTAATAGAAGGTCTTCTTCATTCTTTCTAAATATTGTCTTTTGTGACCATTAACCTTCACCCCTTCTCCAACAACCTCAGACTACAATTCTCAACCTTTGTCTCTCTACTCTGTCTCCATGAGTTCAATTGATTTGATTTTTAGATCTCACAAGTAAATGAGAACTGTTAGTCTTTCTGAACCTGTCTTATTTCACTTAGCATAATGATTTCCAATTCCCTCCCTGTTGTTTCAAATGACAGGATCTCATTCTTTTTTTATGGCTAAATAGTGCTCCATTGTGTATATGTACCATATTATCTTTATCCATTCATCTGTTAAAGGACACTTAGGTTGCTTCTAACTCTTAGCTATTAGAGTGCAGATATCTCTTTGATATATTGATGTATTTTTTTGTGGGTATACACCCAGCAGTGGTATGCTGAAACATATGGTAGCTAAATTTTCAGATTTTGAGAAACCTAGGAACTGTTATCTATAATCATTGTACTAACTTACATTCCCACCAACAGTGTATGAGGGTATTCTTTTCTCCACATCCTTCACAGTATTTGTTATTGCCTGTCATTTGGATATAATCCATTTTAACTGGAGTGAGATGATATCACATTTTAGTTTTGATTCGCATTTCTCTATGATCCATGATGCCAAGCCCCTTTTCATATGACTGTTTGCCATTTGTATATATTCTTTTGAAAATTGCTTATTCAAATCTTTTGCCCACTTTTGACCAAATTATGAGATTCTGTTATACAGTTGTTTGAACTCCTTATATATTATGGATACCAATCCCTTGTCAGATGGATTGTTTGCAAATATTTTCTACCAGAGTGAGGGTTGTCTTTTCACTTTGTAGCTTGTTTCTTTTGCTGTGAAAAAGCTTTTTAACTTGCGATCACATTTGTCCATTTTTGCTTTGGTTGCATATGCTTGTGGGGTATTGCTCATTAAATTTTTGGCCAAACCGATGTCCTGAAGATTTTCTTCAATTTTTTTTTTTTTGTAGTAGTTTCCTAGCTTGAGACCTCAGATTTAAGTCTTTAATCCATTTTAATTTGATTTTGTATATGGTGGCAGACAGGGGTCTAGTGTCATATTGCTGCATATGGATATCCACTTTTCCCAGCTTCATTTATTGAAGAGACTGTCTCCCCAGGGTATGTTCTTGGCACCTCTGTTGAAAATGAATCCACTGTGTGGATTTGTTTCTGGATTCTCAATTCTGTTTCATTGGTCTATGTGTCTGTTTTATGCCAGTTCCATGCTGTTTTGGTTAGTATCACCTTATAGTATAATTTGGAGTCAGGTAATGTAATTCCTCCAGGTTTGTTCTTTTTGTTTAAGATAGCTTTGGCTATTCTGGGTCCTTTGTGGTCCCTAAGATTTTTTTTTTTCTAATTATCTGACAAATATCATTGGTATTTTCATAGGGATTGCATTGAATCTGTAGAAATTGCATTAGTCCATTCTCACAATGCCAATAAAAACATATCTGAGACTGGGCAATGTAAAAAGAAAAAAGTTTGATTGACTCACAGTTCAGCATGTCTGGGGAGGCCTCAGGAAATTTATAATCATGGCAGAAGGAAAAGCAAACATTTCCTTCTTCACAAAGAAGCAGCAAGGAAAAGTGCAGAGCAAAGCAGGGGAAAAGCCAGTTATAAAACCATCAGCTCTTGTGAGAACTTACTATCATGAGAACAGGATGGAAGTGACTGAACTCACAATTCAATTACCTCCCACTCGGTCCCTCCCATGACACATGCGGATTATGGGAACTACAATTCAAGATGAGATTTGGGTGGGGACAAAACAAAATTACATCATTCTGCCTCTGGCCCCTCCCAAATCTTATGTCTTCACATTTCAACACATAAGCATGCCTTTCCAATGGTCCCCCAAAGTCTTAGCTCATTTCAGCATTAACTCAAAAGTCCAAGTCCAATGTCTCATCTGAGACTAGGCAAGTCCCTTCTGCCTATGAGCCTGTAAAATCAAAAGCAAGCTAGTTACTTCCTAGATACAATGGGGGTATAGGGATTGGGTAAATATACCCATTCCAACATGAAGAAATTAATGAAAACAAAAGGGCTACAGGCCATATGAAAGTCCAAAATCCAACAAGGGAGTAAGTGAATCTTAAAGCCACAAAATAATCTCCTTTGACTTTATGTCTCACATCCAAATTACACTGATGCAAGAGGTAAGCTCCCATGGCCCTGAGCAGCTCCACCCCTGTGGCTTGGCCGGGTATAGCCCACCTCCTGGCTGTTTTTGCAGGCTGGTATTGAGTGTCTGCCACTTCTCCAGGTGCATGGTGCAAGCTGTTGGTGTATCTACCTTTCTGGGGTCTGGAGGATGGTGGCCGTCTTGTCACAGCTCCACTAGGCAGCGCCTGAGTGGGAACTTTGTGGGGATGTGACTCCATCTTTCTCTTCCACACTGTCCTAGCAGAGGTTCTCCAAGAGGTTCTCTGCACCTGCAGCAAACTTCTGCCTGGACATCCAGGCATTTCCATACACCCTCTGAAATCTAGGTGGAGGTTCCCAAACTTCAATGCCTGACTTCTGTGCACCTGCAGAACCAACACCACATGGAAGCTGCGAAGGCTTGGGGCTTGTACCCTCCAAAGCAACAGCCTGAGCTGTACATTTGCCACTTTTAGCCACAGCTAGAGCTGAAGCAGCTGGGATTCAAGGCACTATGTTCCAAGGATGCATAAAGCTGGGGGTCCCTGGCCTGTCTCAGGAAACCATTTTTCCCTCCTAGACCTCCAGGCCTGTGATGGGAAGGTCTGGCATGCCTAGAAACGTTTTCTCCATTGTCTTTGTAATTAACATTTGGCTCCTTGTTACCTATGCAAATTTCTGGAGCAGGCTTGAATTTCTCCCTAGAAAATCGGTTTTTCTTTACTCTCACATCATCGGGCTGCAAATATTCCAAACTTTTAGGTTCTGCTTTCTCTTGAATGCTTTGCCACTTAGAAATTTCTTCTGCCAGTTACCCTAAATCATCTCTCTCAATTTCAAAGTTCCACAGATCTCTAGGGCAGAGGCAAATTGCCACCAGTTTCTTTGCATAGCAAGAGTAAACTTTATTCTAGTTCTCAAAAAGGCCCTAATCTCCATCTGAGACCACCTCAGCCTGGATTTTATTGTCTGTATTACTATCAGCATTTTGCTCAAAGCTACTCAACAAGTCTCCAGGAAGTTCCAAACTTTCCCACATCTTCCTGTTTTCTGAGCTCTCCAAGTCTCTAGAAAGTTCAAAACTTTCCCCCATTTTTCTATCTTCTTCTGAGCCCTTCAAACTGTTCCAGCCTCCGCCTATTACCCAGTTCCAAAGTCGTCTCCACATTTTGGGGTATCTTTACAGCAGCACCCCACTCCCTCAGTACAAATTTGTTGTATTAGTCTGTTCTCACACTGCTAATAAAGACATACCCAAGACTGGGCAATTTATAAAGGAAATAAGTTTAATTGACTCACATTTCAGCATGGCTCAAGAGGCCTTAAGAAACATACAATCATGGCAGAAGGGGAAGCAAACATGTCCTTCTTCACATGGTGGCAGCAAGAAGTGTAGAGTGAAGTAGGGGAAAAGCTTCTTATAAAACAATTAGATTAGTGAGAACTCACTGTCATGAGAACAGCATGGAGGTAACATCCCCCAGGATTCAATTACCTCACACTGGATCTCTCCCACAGCACATGGGGATTATGGGAACTACATATAATTCAAAATGAAATTTGGGTGGGTACACAACCAAACCGTATCAAACATTTTAACAATACTGATTCTTCTAATCTATGAACATGGCATATTTTTCCTTTTTTATTGGTGTCCTTTTCAATTTATTTTATCAGTGTTTTACAGTTTTCATTATAGAGCTCTTTCCCTTCTTTTGTTAATTCCCAGGCCTTTATTTATTTATTTATTTATTTATTTATTTATTTTGAGACAGAGTCTCGCTCTGTTTCCCAGGCTCAAATACAGTGGCGTAATCTTGGCTCACTGCAACTTCTGCCTCCCGGGTTCAAGTGATTATCCTGCCTCAGCCTCCTGAGTAGCTGGGATTACAGGTGCACACCACCATGCCTGGCTAATTTTTTTGTATTTTTAGTAGAGACGGGGTTTCACCATGGTGGTCAGGCTGGTCTTGAACTCCTGACCTGATGATCCCCCTACTTGGCCTCCCAAAGTGCTAGGATTACAGGCATGAGCCACCATGCCCGGCCCTAGGCATGTAATTTTATGTGTGGCTATTGTAAATGGGATTACTTTTTTAAAAAATCTTTTTCCAAATGCCTCACTGTTGGCACATAGAAATGCTACTAATTTTTGTAGGTTGAGTTTGTATTCTGCAACTTTACTAAATTTATCAATTCTAATAATGTTCTTATAGAGTCTCTAAAATTTTCTTAATGTAGGGTCATATCATCTTGAATTAAGGATAATTTGACTTCTTCCATTCCAATTTGGATGCCCTATATTTCTTTCTCTAGGCTAATTGCTTTAGCTAGGACTTCCAGTACCACATTAAATAGCACTGGTGAAAGTAGGCATCCTTGTCATGTTTCAGATCTCAGAAGAAAAGCTTTCAGTTTTTCCCTATTCAGTCTGATACCAGCTGAGGGTGTATTGTATATTGCTTTTATTATGTTAAGGTATGTTCCCTCTACACTTAGATTTTTAGGGTTTTATCATGCAGAGATGTCAAATTTTATCAACTGCTTTTTCACCATACATTGAAATGATCCTATGGTTTTATCCTTCATTCTGGTGTTATGATGTATCACATTGAGTGATTTGCATGTGTTGAACCATGCTTGCATCCCAGGGATAAATCCCCCTTTGTCATAATGAATGATATTTCTAATGTTTGCTGAATTCAGTTTGCTAGTATTTTGTTGAGGATTTTTGTGTCAATATTCACCACAGATATTGGCCTGTGGTTTTCTTTTTTTGATGTATTTTTGTCCCGTTTTGGTACCAAAGTAATACTGGTTTTGGAAAATGAGTTTGGAAGTATTGCCTCCTCCTCTATTTTTTGGAATAGTTTGAGTAAGATTTGTATTCATTCCTTAAGTGCTTGGTAAAATCCAGCAGGAAACCCAGCAGTTCCTGGGCTTTTCTTTACTGGGAGACATTTTATTATGGCTTTAATCTTGTTACTTGTTATTGGTTTGTTCAGGTTTTGGATTTCTTCCTGGTTATTCTTTATAGTTTTTGTGTATTTAGGAAATTGTTCATTTCTTCTAGATTTTCCACTTTATTGGCATATAGTTGCTAATAGTAGCTGCCAATGATCATTTAAATAACTGAAGTATCAGTTGTAATGTCTCCTTTTTCCCTTCTGATTTTATTTATTTTAATCTTCCTTTTTTTCTTAGTTCAGCTAAAGTTTTGTCATTTTGTTTAACTTTTCAAAGAAACCAATTTTTTGTTTCATTGATCTTTTGTACTGTTTTCTTCATTTCAATTTCCTCTGACCTTTTTTTTTCTGATCTTTTTTTTTCCTCTGATTTTTTTTTTCTCTGATCTTTTTTTTTTCCTCTGATCTTTTTTTTTTTTCTTCTACTAATTTTGGGTTTGGTTTGCTCTTGCTTTTCTGCTTTTTTGGTTTTTTGAGACGCATCATTAGATTCCTTATCAGGTGTTTTTCCTCTTTTATTATGTAAGCACTTATAAGTTCTCCTTTTAGTAGTGTTTTTGCTATATCCAAAATGTTCTGGTATATTGTGTTTCCATTACTCGTTTGAAGACCTTTTTCAATTTTCTTCTTAATTTCTTCATAAACCCACTGGTCATTCAGAACATATTGTTTAATTTTTGTGTATTTGTATAGTTTCCATAATTCCACTTGTTATTAATTTCTGGTTTTATTCATTCTTGGTCAAAGAAGATACTTGATATTACCTCAATTTTTTGAATATTTTAAAACTTGTTTTGTGACCTAACATATGGCCTACCAGTGAGAATGATCCATATGCTGAGGAAAAGAATGTTCATTCTTTAGCCATTGGATGAAATGTTCTAAATGTTCTCTAAATATCTATTAGATCTATTTGGTCAATAGTGGAAATTAAGTCTGATGTTTCTTTGTTGATTTTCTGTTTGGAAGATTTGTCCAATGCTGAAAGTAGGATCTTGAAGTCTCCATCTATTATAATGGGGCCTATCTCTCTCTTTCTCTCTTTAGATCCAGTAATAATTTCTTTATACATCTGGGTTTTCCAGTGTTGGGTACATGCATATTTAAAACTGTTATATTGTCTTGCTGAACTGACCCCTTTATCATTGCATGGTGATAGTCTTTGTCATTTCTTATAGTTTTGTCTTGAAATATATTATGTCTGATTTAAGTATAGCTGCTCCTGCCTTTTTTTTTTTTTTTTTTGGTTTCCGCTGACATGGAATCTTTTTCCATCTCTGTATTTTCAGTCTACTTGTGTCTTTATATGTGAAGTATATTTGTTGTAGGCAACACACCAATATGTCTTGTTTTTTAATCCATTCAACTACATATTAAAATACTTCATTTAACTAGTTATTATTAGATTAGAAAGTTTAGTCCATATACGTTCAATGTTATTATTGGTAAGCAAGGACTTAATCCTGCCATTTTGTTGGTTGCTTTCTGGTTGTTTTCCAATATCTTCTTTTTTTTTTCATTCCTGTCTTTCTTTAGCGAAGGTAATTTTCTCTAATAAGATGATTTAATTTCTTGCTTTTAATTTTTTGTGTGTGCATTCATTGTATGTTTTTTGGTTTGAAGTTACCATAAGGCTTGCAAGTATTTTATGTTTCTATTTTATCAAATAGGCTTTGTTATCTTTTTATATTAAATGGTTACCTCAAATGTCAGGTGCTCCTGGGCAATTTATATTTAAGAATGAAGCACTATAATGCTGCTTAGAATCTCTGTTAACCACACATCAGACCCATTGCCATATCACTGACTGAATGGGTCAGGACCAATCAGCACCATTGGAGAATTCTTTGGTTGTAGTTACTTTTCAGGGAGTTATAACTTCATCATTGCTTCTATCATAATATGTTTTGCTATTATCTATATAAGTACTGAAAAGGAGAATGAGTGTTAGGTATCAAACCATTTAGATAAAACCATCTTAGCATTTATCTTCCTTTAAGTGGAATTATCTTATTTTATCTTATTTTATATGGAATTAGGAAAGTCTAGGCATTGTGGACCTTTCCAATACTAGAGAATGTATTCTATTATTTTCAATGGACAAAAAATAAAGTCAATGAAAAGAACTTGCGTATTGTACATTTGCTTCATTATTGGAAAAAAGTAAAGCTTTTGTAGGCTTTCTCTGCCTTATAAACCTTTACATGATAATAAATAATTTAGTTGCATATAAATTGGCACATGGAATAAATCATACAATGCAAAAGGGAGGTTAACAAAGTATAAATAATGTGTATGGTTAATACATAAATAAAAAGAAATGAGAGATTGTATTATAACCAAAAGAAGTCATATTTTTTCTCTTTTTAGTTCTGTATTTTGAATGGTAGAATTAAGCTGCCTCACTCATTTCTTTAATATGCATTCACCCACATTAAACTGAAGGACTTTGAGACTACAGAAATGGATTCCTTCAAAAAGACTCCTCCAATTTACATCAGATACTCAGAGTTCAGTTGAGGATCAATGCTTTTATTACTGGAGAGGCTCTATCACTTTCTGGAAATAACAGTTCCTGGAATGGTGAAACATTTCCCATTTGATATTGGTGGTAAACTAAAATTTATGACTTATCCTTGTTGGCACTGAGAGCCCCATTTTTCCTCTCCAGCCTGACCATTGTCTTCACCAGAAAGAATACGTTTTCACTATTTAGCCAAGTGCATTTGAGAAGGTTGCCACGGTTTAGGAGGCACTTATGTAGCCCTTCTTTGGTTTCACACACAAGGAAGGAGCAGATAACATTTACTATGAATAAATCAATAAGACTGATGCACTAGAAGTGTAGTTTGAAAGGGCAGCAGCCTTCTAAAAGCTTTGAAAGCTAATTTTAACTTTAGAGAGAGGGTTGAAAGTTGAAATTCACATAGTGGTATTATAGCCATTATCTTTTTTCATGTTATAAAAGAACTGTAACTCACTAGGACTTACAGCAACAGTAAGAGCCTTTCCAAGAGATGAAGAAACATAACAATTACTCCGTAGCACTTCAAGATATTTTGTTTCTTCTGTAGAAACAAAAACTACTTATTTTATGAACTGTCCATATATTGGTCTGGTATTAGAAGAAGGCTTAACACATGACAATGATTGTAATAGAAGTAGGAAAGCAGAATCATTATATTTAAAATGCAATTCTGTACAACATAGACTTCCCTTTATAACATAAGAAAATAGATAGTTCATATTGCTACCTAATAACACATTATTTTCTGATAAAATAATAATCACAAGATGCATTTTGGTGTGACTATAAAGCAATAATCTGTGGCAGTGATGGTGTTATTTGGTTTGCAGCCCTTATATGGGAATACTGGAATTCTACCTTCAAACAAATTTCTTGGGGTGAAATATTTGCGACTTTGGTAGCTATAAATAAAAACTAAGTAAACAGCAGTGGAATTCAGACTGCTTCATTTTTTTATACATATAAAAGTCTTATTTGAGGTTTTTCTGTGTGATTAGCAGATTGGTTTTAACCACAAAATAATTCCAACAGATTGTAATATTCTGTTTATTTTCTGGTTTATTTCATACAGAAGGAGTAATAATAATAGTGCACGTAGAGATAAAGTGCAAGTAGAGAGCGTAAGTAGAGAGTTGAATTGAAAAGCCAAGATGTTTGTGAGGTTTTTTCATCTTTTGAAAATTATGTTTAAAAATTGCTGGCATACTATTTATAATATATAAAATATTTAAATCAATATTTTAGATTTTGGAGAGACAAGTGGGGAGGTTGTGGAAAGTATGATGCATGTTAAAGATATGGCTTCTGTCTTCTAAGAATTTTACAGTGCAATGGAAGATTGAGAGAAGTGCACACATCAGATAAGAATAATTAATATAGAGAACTACAAAGCATGGGTTGAGAATGGAGAAAGCCAGGTTTTATGTTGCAATGTTGAATGCATTTATAAGGCACAGATATTTCTACCACACTTTAAAAACACCTACAACTAATTGGAAGTGATAAGATCAAATAATAAAAGACTGAGCTTTGTGTTATGTCAATAGTAATTTGTTTGGAGGAAAGAAAAAGGAGTGATTCAGGGTAAATTCATATTGTACTTCAATCAGGAAAGATTTTATGACGTTTCCAGTTAAAAATATCCATTCTATCACCAAAGTTTATTTCCCTTGCTATATAATTTATCTTTCCCTTTTTTATTCACTTAAGGAGCAGTGAATTTTTTTTCTGTATTCTCCTTAACAACCCAGTTTTTATTCCCAGTGACATGGTGACATATGTAGCTGAGCAAACAGGAACTTGGAGATTAGTAGAACAATAAACGTTTACTAAAGTATGCCATCTAGGGACCTTATGCCCCCCAAGAACTGATCCTAAGGATCTCATAAATTTATTCATTCCAGCAAAATAAATGTCTCCCTAGGGTTCATATTTGCTGCTAAAATTTGAAGAACTTCTCCATATATTACGTAGACATTAAAAATCCCTAACATTCAAATTCATATGTGTATATATCGGGAGTGGGGGATGCCAGTTAGAAACTTCCTAGCACATTTTTCTAGGATGTAAAACTTATTCATATAATGGTTGCTGGTAAGCCAAGGTCTCTTGGAAATGAAATTACTGTGCTACAGGAAAAAAAAAAATCTCTTTCTCTCCTTCTGAAAGCAAAATTTTTCTAGCTGTTGAATATAATGTAGATTGTCAGTGAAAATCCAGATTCAAAATAGTGAGCCTATTAAGCAGCTTTTAGAGAAAGGATGATAGGTGGAAGAAAACATTGACAAGGGTATTGGAAGTGTGGAATTTGAGTAGCTGTCACATACTTAAAATCTATAGAACTCTGTGACTTGGCTAAATGTCTTTGTCTGTTTAGTGTTGCTGCCAATAATACTTGAGACTGGTTAATGCATAAAGAAAAGTTTATTTGGCTCAAAATTCAGGTGTCTGGAATGTCCAAGATTGGGCAGCTGCATCTAGTGAGGGCCTCAAGCTGCTTCAACTCATGGCTGAAAGCAGAAGGGAAGCAGTTGTGTGTGAAGAGATCATATGGTAAGAAAGGAAACAAGAGAAAAGCTGAGGAAGCCAGACTCTTTTTAACAACCTGCTCTCTCAAGAAATACTACATCATTCTTGTGAGAGCAATTCCTCTCTGTGGGAATGAGGGCATTAATCTATACATGAGAAATTTGACTGTATGACTCAAACACTTACCATGAGGCTCTATTTCCCAATACCCCCATCCAGAAGATCAAATTTCAACATTTGTTTTGGAAGAGAAAATTAATATCCAAACCATAAAATTCTGCCCTTGGGTCCCCAAAACTCATGTCCTTCTCACATGCAAAATGCAATCAGTCATACCTTCTCCATAGTACCAGAAGTCTTGACTTGTTCTAGCACCAACTTAAAAGCCTCAAAGTCCAGCTCTGACCTTATAAAATCAAAAACAAGCTATTTACTTTCAAGATACAATGGTGGAATAGACATAGGGTAGACATTCCTATTCAAGAGGAGAGAAAGAAACTAAAAGAAGATAGAAATAATAGGCCCCTAATGCAAGAAAATCTGAAACTCAGCAGTGCAAACGTTAAATATAAAAGTTCCAGAATAATATCCTTTGACTTCATGTCCCATATCCTAGTCACAGTGGTGCAAGGAGTAGTCTCCCAGGGCCTCTGGCACTCTCATCCCTTGACTGCTCAGAGCAATCCATTTGGCTTTTTCATGGGTTCCACCTACATGCCTACAGCTTTTCCAGGCTGAGGTTGGATGCTTCCAGTTACTACAATTCTAGGGTTCCAGCAGCATCCCCACCCTCGGCATTGCCCTGGTGGGGACTCTCTGCAGTATCTCCTACCCTAAATTTCCTCTCAATATTGCCCTAGCAGAGATTTTCTGGACTGGCTCAGTCCCTGTGATAAGTCTCTACCTGAGCCTGCAGGTTTCTCTGTAAATTTTTTGAAACCTCAGTGGAGGAAGCCATCTCTCCATAGTTCCTGCATTCCATGTGCCTGCAGAATTAAGACTATGTAGACTCCAAAGCTTCCTACTTGTACCCTTGCAAGTGGTGACGTGAGCCTCACTTGGGGCAACTTGAGCCATGGCTGTTCCATCTGGAGTGGCCAGGTTGCAGAGAGTGGTGTCCCAAGACATCTCAAGGCAGTAGTGCCCTGGGCCAGTGCCCTGAAAACATTATGTTCGCCTAGTGTTCTGGGCTTGTGATGGGAGGGGTAGTCAAGAATATTTTTGAAATATCTTCAGGGCTTTTTTCCTATAGTTTTGACTATTAGCACCTGGATCCCTTTTATCTGTGCTAATTCCTTTAGCAAAAAGTCCTAGCCAATGCACCCTTGACTCCCTCCTTTGAAAATGCTCTTTCATTCTCTACCAAATGCCCAAGCTGTGAATTTCACAAATGTTTACACTCTTCTTCCCTTTTAATTGTAAATGCTGCCTTCAGTTTATCCCTTTGTTGTTGTAACTCAATGTAAGGTGTTAAAAGTAACCACACAGCTTCTTGATTGCTTTGCTGCTTAGAAATTTCTTCTATTAGGTATACTAGTTCATAACTCTTAGGTTCTGCCTTCCATAAACTCTTAGAGCATGAACACAATGCAGCCGAGTTCTTTGCTGTGGGCCTGTGATGGGAGGGCCCACAGCAAAGAACTTGGCTGCGTTGTGTTTATGCCCTAACACTGCATTGTAACAAGGATGATCTTTTCTGTGGTACCCAATATGATGTTGTTCCTCATTTCCACCCAAGACTTCATCAAAATGGCCTTTACTCTCCATATTTCTATCAGCATTTTGGCCATAACCATATAACCAATGGCTAAGAAGTTCCAAACTTTCCCTTGTGTTCTTGACTTTTTCTGAGCCCTCAGCAGATTTACCCTTAATGCTCTATTTATGGCAATACAGACTCTTTAGACTGCTTCTTCCAGTTCTTCCAGCCATTACTCATTACCCAGTTTCAAAGCTGCTATCACATTTTCAGGTATCTGTATAGGAACACCCCACTCTTCAGTATCAATTTTCTGCCTTAATCCATTTAGTGTTGCTATAACAGAATGCCTACGACTAGGGAATTTGCAAATAAAAGAGAATTGGCTCACAATTCTGATGGCTAGAAAGGTCAAGATTGAGTAGCTGCATCTGGTGAGGGCCTCAAACTGTTTCAATACTTGGCAGAAAACCAATACTTGGTGTGGGCATGTTCAAAGACATTACATGGTGAAAAAGAAAGCAAAAGAGTAAGACCAAGGATGCCAGGCTTTTTTTAGCAACCTTCTTTCTCAAGAATTAGTAAGTTGGTGCAAAAATAATTGTGGTTTTTGTCATTTAAAACGAATGGCCCAAACTGCAACTACTTTTGTACCTACCAGTAATTCATTCCTTCAAGAGCAAGAACTCACTCACCCCTGTGAGAGGGCATTAACCTATTCATGAGGGATCCACCTGCAATGAGCCAAACATCTCTCACTAGACCCCACCTCCAAACACTGTCATTAAGAATCAAATTTGGTTAGTGTAGCCTTGTAGTATAGTTTGAAGTCAGGTAGTGTGATGCCTCCAGCTTTGTTCTTTTGGCTTAGGATTGACTTGGCGATGCGGGCTCTTTTTTGGTTCCATATGAACTTTAAAGTAGTTTTTTCCAATTCTGTGAAGAAAGTCATTGGTAGCTTGATGGGGATGGCATTGAATCTGTAAATTACCTTGGGAAGGATGGCCATTTTCACGATATTGATTCTTCCTACCCATGAGCATGGAATGTTCTTCCATTTGTTTGTATCCTCTTTTATTTCCTTGAGCAGTGGTTTGTAGTTCTCCTTGAAGAGTTCTTTCACATCCCTTGTAAGTTGGATTCCTAGGTATTTTATTCTCTTTGAAGCAATTGTGAATGGGAGTTCACTCATGATTTGGCTCTCTGTTTGTCTGTTATTGATGTATAAGAATGCTTGTGATTTTTGTACATTGATTTTGTATCCTGAGACTTTGCTGAAGTTGCTTATCAGATTAAGGAGATTTTGGGCTGAGACAATGGGGTTTTCTAGATATACTATCATGTCATCTGCAAACAGGGACAATTTGACTTCCTCTTTTCCTAATTGAATACCCATTATTTCCTTCTCCTGCCTAATTGCCCTGGCCAGAACTTCCAACACCATGTTGAATAGAAGTGGTGAGAGAGGGCATCCCTGTCTTGTGCCAGTTTTCAAAGGGAATGCTTCCAGTTTTTGCCCATTCAGTATGATATTGGCTGTGGGTTTGTCATAGATAGCTCTTATTATTTTGGGATATGTCCCATCAATACTTAATTTATTGAGAGTTTTTAGCATGAAGGGTTGTTGAATTTTGTCAAAGGCCTTTTCTGCATCTATTGAGATAATCATGTGGTTTTTGTCTTTGGTTCTGTTTATATGCTGGATTACATTTATTGATTTGCGTATATTGAACCAGCCTTGCATCCCAGAGATGAAGCCCACTTGATCATGGTGGATAAGCTTTTTGATGTGCTGCTGGATTCAGTTTGCCAGTATTTTATTGAGGATTTTTGCATCAATGTTCATCAAGGATATTGGTCTAAAATTCTCTTTTTTTGTTGTGTCTCTGCCAGGCTTTGGTATCAGGATGATGCTGGCCTCATAAAATGAGTTAAGAAGGATTCCCTCTTTTTCTATTGATTGGAATAGTTTCAGAAGGAATGGTACCAGCTCCTCCTTGTACCTCTGTTAGAATTCGGCTGTGAACCCATCTGGTCCTGGACTTTTTTTGGTTGGTAAGCTATTGATTATTGCCACAATTTCAGCTCCTGTTATTGGTCTATTGGTACTGGTACCAAAACAGAGATATAGATCAATGGAACAGAACAGAGCCGTCAGAAATAATGCCACATATCTACAACTATCTGATCTTTGACAAATCTGACAAAAACAAGAAATGGGGAAAGGATTTCCTATTTAACAAATGGTGCTGGGAAAACTGGCTAGCCATATGTAGAAAGCTGAAACTGGATCCCTTCCTTACACCTTATACAAAAATCAATTCAAGATGGATTAAAGACTTAAATGTTAGACCTAAAACCATAAAAACCCTAGAAGAAAACCTAGGCATTACCATTCAGGACATAGGCATGGGCAAGGACTTCATGTCTAAAACACCAAAAGCAATGGTAACAAAAGCCAAAATTGACAAATGGGATCTAATTAAACTAAAGAGCTTCTGCACAGCAAAGGAAACTACCATCAGAGTGAACAGGCAACCTACAAAATGGGAGAAAATTTTCGCAACCTACTCATCTGACAAAGGGCTAATATCCAGAATCTACAATGAACTCCAACAAATTTACAAGAAAAAAACAAACAACCCCATCAAAAAGTGGGTGAAGGACATGAACAGACACTTCTCAAAAGAACACATTTATGCAGCCAAAAAACATGAAAAAATGCTCACCGTCACTGGCCATCAGAGAAATGCAAATCAAAACCACAATGAGATACCATCTCACACCAGTTAGAATGGCAATCATTAAAAAGTCAGGAAACAACAGGTGCTGGAGAGGATGTGGAGAAATAGGAACACTTTTACACTGTTGGTGGGACTGTAAACTAGTTCAACCCTTGTGGAAGTCAGTGTGGCGATTCCTCAGGGATCTAGAACTAGAAATTCCATTCGACCCAGCCATCCCATTACTGGGTATATACCCAAAGGACTATAAATCATGCTGCTATAAAGACACATGCACACGTATGTTTATTGCGGCACTATTCACAATAGCAAAGACTTGGAACCAACCCAAATGTCCAACAATGCTAGACTGGATTAAGAAAATGTGGCACATATACACCATGGAATACTATGCAGCCATAAAAAATGATGAGTTCATGTCCTTTGTAGGGACATGGATGAAATTGGAAATCATCATTCTCAGTAAACTATCGCAAGAACAAAAAACCAAACACCGCATATTCTCACTCATAGGTGAGAATTGAACAATGAGAACACATGGACACAGGAAGTGGAACATCACACTTCGGGGACTGTTGTGGGGTGGGGGGAGTGGGGAGGGAAAGCATTGGGAGATACACCTAATGCTAGATGACGAGTTAGTGGGTGCAGCGCACCAGCATGGCCCGTGTATACATATGTAACTTACCTGCACATTGCACACATGTACCATAAAACCTAAAGTATAATAATAATAATAATAATAATTAACTCAAACTAGATCAAAGGCCTAAATGCAAGAACTAAAACTATAAAACTATCAGAAGAAAATATAGTAGCACGTTTTCAGGGAAAAAAAAAAAAAAAAAAACGCGTGTTTTTATTCCAGCTCTGTTGTGTTACTCTGTGTGACTAATGGCAACTTGCTATATGTCTATTTATGTACTTTTCTCATTATGTTTGTTACTGACTTCACAAGAATAAGGATAAACTAATAATTTAATTTGCAACTTTAAAAACAAGTTTCAGTGCACAGTAGGCTTTTTAACCTTTCTCCCTACTTATGGAATATTACTTAATATGTAAACCTATACCATCAATTCCATGCATAATATATAAGCAGTCAGGACATAAGTTGCTGAGTGACTGAAGCACAAAGAAATAAAATCTCCTAAAAGAAAGAAATCTCCTAAAAGAAAGACAAATAAAAAGTCTATAAAAGTCATACTGCCACTTCTGGTGTGTCTGAAGAATCTGACTTTATTTTTTAAATTACCTGTGAATTACACTTCTTCTCACCTCTTTTTGTACGAAAATAATAGTTTTGTATGAAAATAAAGTTTGAAAATGAAAAAAATAATAATAAAAAAATTAAAATACTGAAAAAAAAAAAGAATCAAATTTGGACCTGAGTTTTGGGAGGACAAACCATACCCCTAGATATCACTCAGGGTCAATGAGAAGGATGTTTCTGGTTTGGTTATTTGGAACATTCATTGAATGGGCTTCTTTTCACTATAGTAAAGATTGCTGAAAAGAAGATCATTCACAGAGGACAAATAAATTTGTTATTAGAAAAGTTGTGATCGAGGTAATGAGACAATCCACAAGCATTTGTGAAGCAGAGGTTCAACGTGGTGGTTCTCAGATTAGAAGACCAGGTATTAGGCTGTTTATGCATATTCGGATTTGCCTGAGTTTGGTAATAAGTGAAAGAAAGCAAATGAGTATGGTCTCATGGAATAGACATGCAGATTGGCAGAGAAGAAGGTTCTTCGTAGAGAACTGGGGAACAACATTTAAATGGTAGATGTAAGAAGAGAAAATGATAAAATAAAAAGCCTTGGAATTAATTATGAGAAGAATAGGAAAACCAATTCAGTGTTTTTCAAGGAATTCATTGGGAAAGCTTTTTTGAAAGTAGGGATTATTCAGTGGAGAGAGATGTTGCCAAAAAATTAAGGAAAATCAACACTGAAATTTGCATTGGCTTTAAAGCTAGGAAAATTTCAGAATTAGTGACACAGTTCTAGTGGAGACTTTGATAAAATGAAGCCACATTGCAAAGATGAAGCCAGATTGAGTGGTGAAAAATAATTAAGAAAAGGCAACAGACAAATGTATTAGAAGAGTAATTTGTCTGTGAAAGGAACGATGAGTTAACACAATAAGTAGAAGAGGATCAAGGCTGAAAAAACTTTTGGGTGTGGATAAATGATGAGTAAAATGGGATCCCTGACATTTAGAAAGGGATAACAAAAATACTAATTTAAGTTTATAAGTTTGCATTAAAAATTATAACATACAAGAGTGGGAAATAAGATACTATTTATCACTAATTGGCTGATATTAAATATGTATTTCTTAAATCTGTCTTTAAAATCACAGAGTCTGTTAAAGTCACAGCCAATTCTTTTAGAACTAATTTAAAATTCTTAATGATATTAATGAAGAGAAATTCCTTTTTAATCTTAATAGTTAAATTTTGAAAACTGCATAATACATATTTATTGATGTTCTCTAATAATATTTTTAATCATAATAGTTAAATTTTGAAAACTGCATAATACATATTTATTGATGTCCTCTAATAATATTTTCTAGTATGCGGTGTGTGTGTGTGTGTGTGTGTTCTTAGTATAGTTATAAACTCTGCCTTTTGAATATTGGGAATTATACACCATTGCCCCTGCTTCAGTGGGCTGAGCACTAATTTTGTACTTAGCCACATAATACAAGCATAAAAAGTGCCACTTTTACTGTCTAAGACCAGGAAATATAAGGCCTAAACATCATCCAAATCAGGCAAACCTGCAGGCATTCTTTTCCTTTGCATTTCAAATCCATGCTGTCTTGGTAAATACTCAATTACTATGATTTTCTGCAATATAATCCTAATAATTCTAAAGACATATAAAATAATTTAAACATATTATTAAACTTATTATTCAGCATTCATTTTTTAAAAACAAAATGGTGATACACATATCCTTGAATTCACATAGACAGATTTTGATCTACGTGACATTTTTATTATATTTTCTCCTCTGGAAACCATGAAAACAAAATTTATGAATATATTTTATTCTATTTATCTAATTTTACTCCATTTCATTAGGATGCATCTTTTCATTATTTCCCCAGTATTTAGAGCATCTTTCAAATTATCACCAAAATCATCTAGATACTCACTTCAAGCCTATTGATTTAGGATAGGATTTGAAACTTTTGAGAGCAGAAATGTTACTTACTCTCAAAAAATAAAATAACAGCCATGTCTTCATGCTCCACAGAACAGTAAGAATAATTCACAGCAGTGTGCCCTTTCTGAAAGAACTGCTCTCACAGCTTGAAAAAAAAAAAAATATATATATATATATATATATACAACTCTGTTGATTTCTTTCGCTCAGTAGCATGGCATTATTTGTTCCTTGCTTTCCTTATGTCATTGTAGAAATGCTCATTCTCCTTGCTCTACATGGGCTACCCAGACACTGGAGGGTCCAACGCAAGGAAATATTTATTTAAAATTATAACACAGCTAGGCTTTTACCAGTGTCACAGTTTTGTCAAAACCAAAGCCAGTCCTTCTAACCATAACACTTGGTCTCAAGGTCCTCTTCCTGATGTCTTTTAGAACTCCAGGAAATAAACTTGTACTCACTGTCCAAAGGCGAACACAGCCATCACCATGCTGGATCAGACACACAGGACAAACAGGTGTAAACCCGAAGTAAGGCAGACCTGGATTCAAATTTACCTAGTATGTGACTGGACAATTTTTAAATCTTCTATCTAAACCAACACATTATCTTCTTTTTTTTCCTGATTTATTGCACGAGCTGTGCTTCAGTGATATCTTTATCTCCACATTTGCCTTTCTATAGCATATTCTCTAGAGAGTAACAGGGAATATTTTTTTAAAAACCCACAGATGAGCTCTTATTAGCCCCATGATCAAAGGTGTATATGAGACTACAATTTCCCCACTCCTTCTGTTTCTGAGCTTGCCCGCTTTTACTATCCCCCTTGTTCCCTCCATTCCAGACATAACAGCTTCCATGATGGTCTTCAAATATCAGACAAGCTCTACCTCATGGGTTTTCTGCTGGTTATTCCTCTACCTGAGATAATTTTTGTCTTTCCTCATTAAACTTTTTATCAATAGTCACTTTCTTTATGAACCCAAACCTAATTAACTACAATGGATAGCAGTGCAATCCCCTCTTCTTCACTCATATGCCCCCCTTACCTGCTTTACATTTCATAGCCCTAATTACCTTCTAACCTCCTATGTAAACTAGTAGCTTTAATTTTGCTTGCTGCATATTTCCTCATACCAGAATTTGAACAACACAAAACTAGGCCGGTTTGCGTGTTTTGTTCACTTTTGTACCCCACTGCCTACTTTAGGGCTTGGCACACAGGGAGCACTCAATAAATACTTAATCGAGGCATGACTAATTACAAAATTTCAAACAATAATCCTCTTCTCAGAAAGACATTTTAAAAATTCAGGAAGATAGGCTATATTTTGCACTGTACTGGACACACAGAGCTCTGTGACGTCCGTCATTATTGTTCTGCTGTTATAGATGTTAATGCTATCAGTGGAGGATTCATAAGTAGTATTGTTTGAGGAAATGAACTGGGCAAGCTGTTAACCAATTATGCACACATATCCATGCATATACATACACACAGTTTACACACTCACTCACATGATCTTGGAAAGGCATACCAAAGCTTGAATTTAAAGCAAAGTGACTCATTCTGGTCTTTGGCCATACCCTAGTAAACAATGGCTTACCTAGTGCTTAACAACCTGCAAAGTGGTCACTTTGAAAAAGACATCAGGCAGAACCTCACTTTAGGATGCTGTGAGCAGAACCAAACTCCAAAATAGTGACTGCATCTGGAAATCAAAGTCTGATCAGAAGGAGTTCCAGATGAATGTCTTTCTTTCAGGCACACACACACACATGCATGCACACACACACAACTATCTATCAGTAAGACATTTGTTAGGTATCTAGAAGGTAATATATTAATACATTTTAGAAAACCTAGCATTCTCCCTTTAGAATCACTTTATGCACTACCAGTGATTTTTTTTTAGGTTTTAATTGTAACATTTCTTTTCATTTATTTCTCAGTCCATTATACAATTCCTGGATATTTTCCCATTTGTGATTATAGTCACTGATGTATCTTGCTACTTACAAAAATTGATGTGTATAGTAAGAGAAAGTAGGATTAAGTTACAGTGGCAATACTGTACCGTGTCTTCACAGCTACTATTTAGATTACTTAAGCATCAAATTATTTAATCCAAAAAGATTAATTTTACTTTCATTTTAGTGCAAAAGATCTATTAATGACATGGAAGGAAGTTTTCATTTGGTTAATCACTTGAATGAGGGTCATTCATAGCTATCATCAGAAGCAGACAGCTGAAGCTAAGTCATGAAAATAAATGTTCTCTCTCTCGTTATGAGTGTGGATCAGCTTGGAAGGACTAGACTAGGTACTGGGACATATCAACATGGATTGAAATATAGATGCTACATGGAATATGATAGGACAGTAGCTAACTCTCATAGACAGGGTAACATTTGTATATTCAACATTTCAATATTCTGTCAGTGTTCTCTAGTTCTCGGTTTTACCTAAAAATGAACAATAAATTGTAGTTTCCCCTTATTCTAAATATAAATATTTTCCACCGATACTACATTCACAAGTACTTTCTTAACAATTTCTGTAACGTGTGAAGTCTTTTAAGTTTGCTTTAACTCAACGAAGAAGGAAAATGCAGTCTTTGATTATAGCTTGTCCAAATATTTTACACAAATCTCCTTTAAATGTTAACTCTCTTTTTCTCTGCATGAGATCTGAATAGTTAATTAGACAAATGGTGCTAAACTGGTGTGCACTATGGAAATTTTGCATTTCAGTGACTCCAGACTAGCTTTTGTAATGAGGCCATTTAATAAATTGTTTCAGACACTGTTCCAAGCTAAACTAATAAGTTAGCTTTAATATAGATTATATAGACACATGAAGCAAACACAAAAATACTACACATGTGTTTTCATTTTTGCATACAGCAAAATAACATATGAAAATAAGCAAAAGTGACTCTGGCCTTATAAAAATCTATTTTTGGAAGTATTTGTATAAATTTTCAAATGTTCTATAAAGTGATGTAAAGTAATGAACCCTCTATAGCAGTCACTATTTTTTTAAGCAATTGTACTCAGCTGGAACATATCAAAGAAAAGCCTTGCTTTCATTTTCCCTTCCTCTCCAAAGTTAGACTGTTCAACCAGTTTCTTCAAGAGCAACTATAATCTTTCTGCTGCCCTATTCAAAATCATACAATGAATGGCTTCATATTGCTTATCAAGGAAAGCATAATTTCCTTACCCTGGAATTCAAAATATCTGTAATTTTAAAAAATCTGTTCTAACTACCAGAAGATCATCAACTGAACTATTGGACAACTTGACCCGCTGGGACATTTAGGCAGAACTAAAGTCAGAAATACCATTATGACTAAGCATTGGCCTCTCAAATAAAATTTTCATTTTTTCCAATCCCAAGGAATATAGTAAACTGGGTCTTGATATATGTCAATGACAATATAAAATGGCATCTGGTCTAGTAATGGTGCCTAGGGCATGTTAACCTTTGTCATCAAACATAATAGAAACACAAGCACATTACAGAGTAGGCCACAGCCTACAAGTGGGGATAAGGTGAATGTTCCATTTTGAGGTGAGAGGCATCTGCCTATGACATGGTAAGGGGTAGGATCCAAGACAGGAAGGTGAAAGCAGAGATATACTGTGTTGTTCAGAAATGGAGAGTGGTGGCGGGGGGTCAGTGGGAATACCATATTTTATGGACTGAGAATCTCCCTAATTACAATTAATAACTTCAACTTAAAAAACATGAAGATGCCCAGGATTCATTCCAGAATCCTGAAAATCAGTATTCTTGATCACCCTTTACATGAAATTCCCCACCACACTGCCATAAATAATTTTGTTCCTGATTTACTCAAATTGAATAAGATTAAGAATACCCATCAGTGGTTGGTGGAGAAAACTGTAAAGCAAAATTCTGTTTTTGTGCTCCTTGAAACCAGGCTGAAATCAGGGGTATGGGAAGGGGATCCTGGAGGTTATCAAGTTGAATAAGATCTTTTGAAAATTCAGGACTAAGTGTTTCTTTTAACAAAAAAAAAAAAAAAAAAAGGAAGAAAGAGAGAGAAGAAAATTCCAGGTAAGTAAATACATTGTGCTTTATTATATGCAGATTCAGAGCCTACCTATGTTCTGGTGGATCTGGTGGTGTACATTATGTTACATAAGTGATTAGAAGAACAAAGTCACCAGCTTCAATTGCTTTTGATAAAAACCAAATAAAGCATGTTTTGTTTTTTAAAAAGACCCAGCCTTACAATGAAATCCAGCCCTTGCTATAATCATCATGTCAATGGTGCTATGTGTGGAACTAAAGGATTAACCAAAAAGAGTGTGTAGGTTTCTGTTTTGTCATTTTTAATTTTTCAATACTGTCAAGCTTAAGAGAAGAATGTTAAGTACTTTTGTGCATGATTAAATAATGATTTATTTATTGACCAAATGGAAGATAAAGAAACTTTGCAAAATATAGAATAGGAGATAATTCCCTTCTTAGTAAGGGTTTTAAGTTTTGGACTCAAAAACCTAAATACCTATAGGAATTTCCCAAGCATGTAATACAAATAGGCTTGGTGTAAGAAAATCTCATTGCCAAATCATAATCACACCTTCTCTATTTCACTAAACTAAGTCATAAACATATTACTTTATCCAGCTGTATATAGAAAAGGGGATTATATTTTAAATTGGAAATCTTAACAATTGAAAATAGAAATGTTCAATTATGTTCATTTTAATTCTATAACATTTTAATTAGTGAAAGACAACCTAATCTTTTGTTTTATTATTTACGCATGTTAAAGTCAGATCTTGTATTTTTGTGCTGTACAAAATTTACACTTGAATCTTTTAGCTGATGATAATGCATATTTTAATTAAGTCTTAAAATTGAAAAAAAAACGCTCTTTGTATAATAGAGTTATTTGAAGGGAGTTAATAGAGGTATAACACTGCACAACAGTGTTTTTCTTTTTATTTTAGGTTGTTTTTAAAATCCTGACACTCCAACATCATCACACAGAGTTATGAAAGTCTTTCCCAATCTTATACAATGTTTACATGTGTAATTGTTCATTTACTTGACCAGTAGCTATTAAGAAAAAAAATCTGATCAACATTATTTTGTTATTTTACAAACTCTTTTTGAAAATCAGATTTCAGTTACACACGTGTAGTTCAGATTATTCATTCATTTACCAAATCAATGTTGAGCAGATATTTTGTCCCAAACACTATTCTACTCAGGTACTGAAGGTACCATGTGAATATGAAAATATTCCTGCTCTCATAAAACTTAAATTCTAATGAAGAAACCAAAATTGGAGATGATAAGTTGTAAAGAAAGGCCTCTTTAAAGGGATAACATTTAGGCTGATGAGTGAATGACAACCAAATGTTGATTGCATACATACTTATGAGAATAGAAGTCCAGTCTGAGGAGACAGCACATTTATTTCTACATACTGGTGTGAGGCTAAAAAAAAATCAAAAATTACATAATGAGTTTTTCAATTTACAATAACACCAGGAAAGAGTGAATCACAACAGGACAATATGGAAAGTGTTTGATAAAGGCTGTAATTTCAAACATAGAGGTCAGTACACTCTTTGCTGGTGAATCAAAGTGGGACTTTACTGTTAAGTAACATTATTATGGTAGAATCTTAGGAAAACTCCCCAAATGCTGCTTGAGACATCTGATACTAACATACAATAATTTTCCCTACACTGTGGAACAGATGGGACAACATATTATTGCCAATTTTATGAAGAAAATTGTGCTAAGGTCACATCACACTCTCTAGAAGATGGTTCACAGGTCTTTACTAAAAGAAGAATGCATATTTTTAGAGAACCAAAGGTTAAAATTCCTCTGGTTGGGAAGTCACTTTGTGGTTGATTAGTGTGACTCCATAGATAGATTGTATCTGTTTAGCCAAATAAGGCAAATTTTATTTGTCTGGAAAAACTAATAAAGCCTATTAGAATATGTGGCCATTTGCTGAAAGGCACTCAGTGTTAGATACTAAATGCCTAGTGAACACGCCCTGGTTAGTTGACTGAAAAATACTAAACAAGTGAAAAAACTTGCTACCCTTAGAGAGCAGAAAGTGAGGTAGGAGAATAGGGTCTAGAGACGGGAAACCTAAGGCCGGTTTGTGCGGATTCCCCAGAACTGGATCAGAGGGAAAACCCCACCTCTCCATGCCCAAGTAACAAAAGACCAGAAGCCACTTTCCCTAAAAACCCCCACTTTACTGCCAACAAAAATGTAAAGTGCCTATGACTGGCCGTAGGCCACTCCTTCGATTGCATAAGGCATCAATTCACTCTGGCTTCTGAGTGGATGGGCCACTCCTTTGCTTAGGCCTCTAACTGGCCGTGAACCATGCCTTCATTTGCATAGGGTGCCATCTCATCACTGGCCTCTAGTTGGCTGGGGCCAATTCACTTCAGCCTCTAATTGGCCACAGGCCAAATCCTTCATTCACCTGGGGGTAACCAATAGGAAACCTCTAAAGAGTACTTAAACCCCAGAAAACTTTGCAACTGGAGCTCTTGAGCCACTTGCTCTAGCCACTCCCACCCTGTGGAGTGTACTCTGGCTTCGATAAATCTCTGCTTTCACTGTTTCTTTGTTCCTTTTTTTGTGCATTTTATACAATTCTTTGTTCAACATGCCAAAAACCTGGACAACTCACACTCAAGACCTTCATTCCATTAACAGAAGTAATGTGGATAATATCTGGATATTGTTTAGAATTACGTTGAAATATTCCTCAACTAGAAAGCTCTCTGAAATGTAGTGTTCATCTTACTGATGTACACTGAGACATGATTCCAGAAAGACCCTTATCTTGTAAACTGGACTAATGGGAGAAAATGTAATGGCCTTAGTATGAGATCACTACTAGAAGAATGAAAACGGGATTTTTTTAAAGCTCCTGTTCACGCCAAAAATAAAGCAAAGGCAAGAGAACAAGTTAGAATCTCAGGAATGACCCTTCAGTGGACCACGGCAATGTAGTTATTCTTACAAAATTTTTTAAGACCATCCTGGCCAATATGGTGAAACCCCGCCTCTACTAAAAATACAAAAATTAGCTGGGCTTGGTGGCACGTGCCTGTAGTCCCAGCTACTCAGGAGGCTGAGGCAGGAGAATAGCTTGAACCCAGGAGGCAGAGGTTGCAGTGAGCCAAGATTGCACCACTGCACTCCAGCCTGCCAACAGAGCGAGAACTCTCAAAAAAAAAAAAACAAAAAAACTATACATATATTTAGACTTTAGCAAGTGCACATCACAAAAATAGAATATCATTTTTCCTGTGAATCCTGACCAAATGCAACATCCTCCCTATTTAAAGGATGACATTATTTATTATTTCATTAATGTATGCAGTGAGATGTAGTTTGACCTAATGGTTAATGTATTAGTCCGTTTTCACGCTGCTGATACAGACATACTTGACACTGCGCAATTTACAAAAGAAAGAAGTTTAATTGGACTTACAGTTCCACATGGCTAGGGAAACCTCACAATCATGACTGAAGACAAGGAGAAGCAAGTCATGTCTTATAAGTGGATGGCAGCAGGCAAAGAGAGAGATTGGGCAGGGAAACTCCCCCTTACAATACCGTCAAATCTCCTGAGACTTATTCACTATCATGAGAACAGCCTGGTGGGAAAGATGATTCAATTACCTCCCACTGGGTTTCTCCCACAACACGTGGAAATTCAAGATGGAATTTGAGTGGGAACATAGCCAGCACATACCAGTTAAGATGCTGAATTCTAGTATTAACTATTTGAAATTAAAATTCTGTTCATTTACCTGTTGACTGTGTGACTTTTGGCAAGGTATTTAAACTACGGCTTAGTTTCTAAATCTGAAAATTAAAAATATAATAGAATTTACCTCTTACAGCTCTTGGGTAGAAGATTTAAAAAAATTAAATATGTAGCGTGCTTAAAGTGTGTCCAGAATATTGTAAGTACTAAATATTAGGAAGAGGAGCTGGAAAGGGCATGGTGCGAGAAGTTGATCTTTCCCTGAAGCCCAGCAGTCTTCAATGGGGCTTCTCGCTGAAGTTGTACCATCCGAAGTTAGTCTCGGACGCTCATTTGCTTCTTCTCCTCTCAACATTCAGCTGCTTATCTCTCCGCCAGCTGAGGCCTGGGGTTTATATGGGCACAGGACAGGGAGGGTGGGGGTGGAGAGCAGAGTAGGCCAAAAAAGTAACATTTGAGCAGAAAAACAGGGATAACTGCTCTTATTTATGGTCGTGTTTTCCAGGCTTGAGGGTGGGGCCTTTTCCGGGGAACTGCCCTCTCCTACCCAGTATTTCCCTACCTCCTGTTCATATTGTAATGATTAAATTGTTTGCAATATTTGATGCTGTAAAAACAGTAAGGAGGGATTTTTGCCTTCACCTTTACCTTCACCTTAACATGCCCATGGGAGAAATTCTTTATGATTTTATGACTTTTGATATCCTGCAGCCAGTGACCACCAGGAATTCACCAGTTGGGTTTGTCAGTTTTTTGGTTAATGTGCTGGAGAGAACTACAGGGCACCTCAGGAAAAGTGTGTTAAAAGAGGCTTAATACATGATTTGGATTTGTGACAGGGGATTTGTGACAGTTTAAGACAATGCCAGGTTGTTCTGGATTGGGTGTTGTCAAAAGCAAGGGCAGTTCTGATTGGTTATCCATAAATACATTTTTGATAACAGTCATCCTAACGGGTATGGAGTGGATCATATTGTGGTTTTGAGTTACGTTTCCCTAATGATTAGTGATATCAAGCATCTTTTTTATGTGCTTATCTGCCATTTTATATCTTCTTGAAGAAATGTTTATTCTGTTTCTTTGTCCATTTTTGAACAGTGATATGGTTTGGCTTTGTGTTCCCCCGCCCCCCATATCACATCTCGAATTGTAACCCCACATGTTGGAGTAGGGGGTTGGTGGGAGGCGATTGTATCATAGGGGTGGACTTTCTCCTTGCTGTTCTCGTGATAGCGTGTGAGTTCTCACAAGATGTGGTTGTTTGAAAATGTGTGGCACTTTCCACTTCACTCGCTGTCTCTCTCCTCCTCTGCCATGGTAAGACATGCTTGCTTCCTCTTCACATTCTGCAATGATTGTAAGTTTCCTGAGGCCTCCTATTCATGCTTCCTGTTAAGCCTGTGGAACTGTGAGTCAATTAAACTTGTTTTATTCATAACTTACCCAGTCTCCAGTAGTTCTTCATAGCAGTGTGAGAACAGACAAATACAAATAGATTATTTGTTTTTTACTTGTTAAGCCGTACAAGATTTTTATATAGTCTAGATATCAACTCCTTATCAGATACACGATTTGCAAAAGTTTCTCTTACCACATGGCTGGCTTTTTTACTCTGTTGATAATGTCCTTCAATTTGAAAACTTTTAGTTTTTGTGAGATCCAACTCCCTTTTTTTTCCTTTTGTAGCCTGTGCTTTTGGGGTGATATTCAAAAACATCATTTCCAGTAAGCTATTTAGTTCAGTCCATAATATTCATTCTAGTCCCCCTACTGAATTATCTTGTTTATAGTTATTTGATTGGTTATCTTGGAGTTCCTATTTAGATGATCCTTGTAGACAGTCACTTCTTTTTCAACATTTATCATTGATTTTTTTCTTTCCTTTCTGCAGTTGATAAAGTCGAGGGATTTTCAAGCTAAATTATTGTAAAGCTAATTTTATCTTAATAAATTTTTGAAATTTACATTTGGTTTTGTCAGGATTTGCATAAAGCTGAAGGCTATGGAGCAGATCCTAAATGTATTATAAATAATGCCAATGCAGTTTCAGAGAGAAAAGCAAAAATATATTGAGAAATAAAGGAAAAAGATTAGTTACATAATTTAGGTGATAATGAGGAGCATGTCAATAAGAAATGAGAGTTTAGATGACAATATATTATAATTTTGCAAATAGAGATGGAGAAGTGCTTGTCCTTTTTAGGCCATCAAGGTTTGTAAGAATGATAGATGAGAAGAGACTAATCTGAAGTATTTCTACAATTTATTGTACAACATATTACAGTGCCAGAACTGCCCAAAGTTTCCAGACAGTATCTAACCTGATTGCAGAGAGGTAGTAAAGACTGACAATGGTATTACATACTTCTGTGATAGTGGCAGTGGTGTGGTGCTGATGAGTGAGGCAGCTGGTTCTTTGCTTTCTGAGAAACTTTAGAGAAATGATCTAGACAATGAACTTATTCATCTAGCTATATCTATTAATACTTTAATAGCTAAACAATATCTCAGTACATGTAGTAAAAAAAATGTTGAATTGCTTAAAAGAATTGAGAATAAGAAGTGAAAAACTCTGCTAATCACCACAGCAATGCCATCCTATGGCATTGTCCCAATTCTCACTTCAGAGCTAACAACACCGAGCAAGTTGTGGTATATCTTTCCAGAGTTTTAAAAATGAATTTTAGAATCCATAGGTACACAAACAGATATAGTAATTTAGCTTACTTTCTACATACATGAAATCAAACTACGCACATTGTTCAGACGTCTTCTTTATTCCATCTAACAATGTATCACAGATATATCTTCCTATTTCAAATTGTATCTCGAATTTATTTGTTCTATTATATCGTGATAACAATTTATCCAGTCTTTTCTGGTTGAATATTTATATCATTTCAAACTTCATATTTTATGCATATGTTAATGATACTATTAATATATCTTTGTACATATTTAGAGGATAGATATATCTAAATTTAGAAATAATTTTCAAACAAGTATACAGATTTTCATATAAAACATAATATAGCCTTTGAAAAAAGATTGTATAAATTTATATTCTTGACTTTTGAAATTTAATTAATCCATTAAAGCCAAAGTTAATGCTGTTTCCTTTCTATTATGTGAAATGTCACTTACCTTATTTTAAAAATCTGTGTGATTGTTTTACAATTTGAGTATACTCTTGAAATTGCATTAACCTTTTTGTTACATAGAGTGACATGTTAACATTAGAATACTATATTCATGCATTATGAGGAACACAGCATTAGTGAAAGGAAGCATAGACTTTGGAGTCATATGGCTCTGCCTACATTACAGTCCCACTTTCATGATTTGCCACTTGCCTGACCTGGGTAAATAACTTAATCATATGAAGCTTTAGGTTTTTACTCTGTGAAATAGAATTAATAATGCAAACCTAAAATTTCATACCAGATTTCACCAAAAAAATGTTTAATCTCATCAATTATATTTACAAGTGGCTGAAGTCATTAAGTTTACTTAATTTAAATAATATCAGTATTTTTAGGAACACTTTTACACTGTTGGTGGGACTGTAAACTAGTTCATCCATTGTGGAAGTCAGCGTGGCAATTCCTCAGGGATCTAGAACTAGAAATACCATTTGACCCAGCCATCCCATTACTGGGTATATACCCAAAGAACTATAAATCATGCTGCTATAAAGACACATGCACACGTATGTTTATTGCGGCACTTTTCACAATAGCAAAGACTTGGAACCAACCCAAATGTCCAACAATGATAGACTGGATTAAGAAAATGTGGCACATATACACCATGGAATACTATGCAGCCATAAAAAATGATGAGTTCATGTCCTTTGTAGGGACATGGATGAAATTGGAAATCATCATTCTCAGTAAACTTTTGCAAGGACAAAAAACCAAACACCGCATGTCCTCACTCTTAGATGGGAATTGAACAATGAGAACACATGGACACAGGAAGAGGAACATCACACTCTGGGGACTGTTGTGGGGTGGGGGGAGGGGGGAGGGATAGCTTTAGGAGATATACCTAATGCTAAGTGACGAGTTAATGGGTGCAGCACACCAGCATGGCACATGTATACATATGTAACTGACCTGCACGTTGTGCACATATACCCTAAAACTTAAAGTATAATAAAAAATAAAAATAAAATAAAATTAAATTAAAAAAAGTAATATCAGTATTTTTAATCTGGAATAAAAACAAGATCTGTGCATTCAAGGGGCCCTTGATGAAATATTCAATTTTTTGTTAAAATAGAATTTATTTTTTATTTCAATAGGTTTTGGAGAACAGGTGGTGTTTGGTTACATAAATAAGTTATTTAGTGGTGAGTTCTGAGATTTTGGTGCACCCATCACCCAAGCAGTGTACATTGTACCAAACGTGTAGTCTTTTATCCCTCACCCTCTACCCACCCTTTCTTCTGGTCCCCAAAGTCCATCGTATTATTCTTATGCCTTTACATCCTCATAGTTTAACTCCCACATATGAGTGAGAACATACAGCGTTAGTTTTTCATTCCTGAGTTACTTACCTTAGAATAATCGTCTCCAAATCCATTCAGGTTGCTGCAAAGGCCATTATTTTGTTCTTTTATACGGCTGAGTAGTATTTCATGGTGTGTATATATACCATGTATATATATCTGTGATATATATATTACATTTTCTTTATCCACTAATTGATTGATGGGCATTTGGGCTGTTTCCCTATTTTTGCAATTGCATATTTTGCTGCTATAAACATGTGTGTTCAAATATTCCTTTTTTATTATATAATGACTTCTATTCCTCTGGGTAGAGACCTAGTAGTGGGATTGCTAAATCAAATGGTAGATCTACTTTTAGTTTTTAAAAAAATTTCCACACTGTTTTCCATAGTGGTTGTACTAGTTTACATTCCCGTCAATAGCATAAAAGCTCTCCCTTTTCACTGCATCCATGCCAACATGTACTATTTTTTTATTTTTTGATTATAGCCATTATTGCAGGAGTAATGTGTTATTGCATTGTGGTTTGGATTTGCATTTCCCTGATAATTACTGATGTTGAGCATTTTTTCCATATGCTCATTGGCCATTTGTATATCTTCTTTTGAGAATTGCCTATTCATGTTCTTAGCCCATTTTTTTTATGAGACTTCTTGTTTTCTTGCTGATATGTTTGACTTCCTTGCAGATTCTGGATATTAGTCCTTTGTAGGCTGTATAGATTGTGAAGATTTTCTCCCACTCTGCGGGGTGTCTGTTTACTCTGCTGATTGTTTCTTTTGCTATGCAGAAGCTTTTTAGTTTAATTAAGTCCCATTTATTTATCTTTGCTTTTGTTCCATTTCCTTTTGAGTTCTTGGTAATGAAGTCTTTGTCTAAACCAATGTCTAGAAGTGTTTTTCTGATGTTAGGTTCTAGAATTTTTATGGTTTTGGATCTTAGATTTAAGTCCTTGATTCATCTTGTGTTGATTTTTGTAGAAAGTGAGAGATGAGGATTCAGTTTCATTCTGCTACATGTGGCTTGCCAATTATCCCAGCACCATTTGTTGAATAGGGTGTATTTTCCTCACTTTATGTTTTTGTTTACTTTGTCAAAGATCAGTTGTCTGTAAGTATTTGGGTTTATTTCTGGGTTCTCTATTCTGTTTCATTGCTCTATGTCCCTATTTTTATACCAGAACCATGTTGTTTTGGTGACCATGGCCTTATAGTATAGTTTAAAGTTGGGTAATGTGATGCTTCCACTCAATGCTACTATGAACATCTTTGCATGCATACACTAGAAAACCTAGAGGAGATGGATAAATCCTTGGAAATATACAACCCTCTTAGATTAAACTAGGAAGAAATAGAAACTCTGAACTGACTAATAACAAGCGGTGAGATTGAAATAGTAATTTAAAAATTGCCCACAACAAAAAAGTCCAGGACCAGATGGATCCACAGCTGAATTCTATCAGACAATCAAAGAAGAATTGGTACCAATCTTATTGACACTATTCCACAAGACAGAGAAAGAGGGAATTCTCCCTCAATCTTTCTATGAAGCCCATATTACCCTAATACCAAAATCAGGAAAGGACATAACAAG
Organism: Pongo abelii; assembly: GCF_028885655.2. NCBI lineage: Eukaryota > Metazoa > Chordata > Mammalia > Primates > Hominidae > Pongo > Pongo abelii. Next base: position 30,710,124 of record NC_071989.2, read on the forward strand.
AAAAGAAAACTACAGACTGATATCTCTGATGAATATAGGTGAAAAAATCCTTAATAAAATACTAGCTAACTGAATCCAACAGCATATCAAAGATACAATCCACCGTGATCAAGTGGGTTTAATACAAGGGATGCAGGAATGGTTTAACATATGCAAGTCAATAAATGTAATATACCACATAAACAGAATTAAAAACAAAAATTATAAGATCATCTCAGTAGATGCAGGAAAAGCATTTGACAAAATCCAGCATCCTTTATGATTAAAACCCTCTGCAAAATCGGCATAGAAGGGAGAAAGCTTCAGGTAATAAAAGTCATCTATGACACACCCACAGCCAACGTAATACTGAATGGGGAAAAGTTGAAAGCATTTCCCCTGAGAAGTGGAACAAGACAAGGATGCCCACTCTCACCACTTCTGTTCAACATAGTACTGGAAGTCCTAGCCACAGCAATCAAACAGAAATAATTAAAGGGCATCCAAATCAGTAAAGAAGAAGTCAAACTGTGGCTTTTCACTAGGTATATAATCATATACCCAGAAAATACTAAAGACTCCTCCAAAAAGATCCTAGAACTGATACATGAATTCAGCAAAGTTTCAAGATACAAAATTAATGTACATGATCAGTAGCTCTGCTATACATCAACGGTGACCAGGCTAATGATCAAGTCAAGAATTCAACCCCTTTTACAATAGCTGCAAAAAAAATTAAAATACTTAAGAATATATCTATCCTAGGACATGAAAGACCTCTACAAATAAAACTACAAAACACTGCTGAAAGAAACCGTGACACAAACAAATGGAAACATATCTCATGCTCATGGATGGGTAGAATTAATATTGTTAAAATAACCATACTGCCAAAAGCAGTCTACAAATTCAAGCAATTCCCATCAAAATACTACCATCATTCTTCACAGAACTAGAAAAAACGATCCTAAAATTCATATAGAACCAAAAAAGAGCCTTCATAACCAAAGCAAAACTAAGCAGAAAGAATAAAATTGAAAATTTTAACAAAGTACCCTTAGAATTCTGAGCTTTAAGCAACAGGTTTATTAATGTGCTGTATAAGATATACTCAGATATGGCTGGGAGTGGTGGCTCATGCCTATAATCCCAGCACTTTGGGAGGCTGAGGTGGGTGGATCACCTGAGGTCAGGGGTTCCAAACCAGCCTGGCCAACGTGGTGAAAATACAAAATTACTACTAAAAATACAAAAATTTGCTGGGTGTGGTGGTGGATACCTGTAATTCCAGATACTCGAGAGGCTGAGGCCAGAGAATCACTTGAACCCAGGAGGTGGAGGTTGCAGTGAGCCGATATCGCGCTATTGCACTCCAGCCTGGGCAACAAGAGTGAAATTCCATCTTTTATATATATATATATATACACTCAGATATTTGTTCAGCTATATTTGCATTTTAGCTGTTATTTGTTTTTTTTTTTTGAATTGGAATTGTGTCTACTGAAGAACAGAACCTACAAATAGAATAAATAGAAATCAAAGTCATATTTTTGAACATCTAATATATTATACCTTCTGTTTCATTAAATAAGATTAGTTGGTGAATAAGAGAAAATGGAGAAAAATAATGTGACATGCGTATGGATAAATTTTTGTTAGTTTTGATAAACTTTGAAAGCACTTTTATTGGACACATTTATTTCATATTTATTAACGAATCCATGCACACAAATCCTATACCATTGCTTTTGCCTGGCATATATATAGAGAAAATATTTACACCATAGGGGTAAAAGGGTAACAAAATAATTAAAACATAGAAAATAGGTGGAGATACTTAATTTGTGAAAAGAGTACATAAATATAAATCATTCCTTCGGAAACTTAAGTCAGGTTAAATTAGTTGTATAAATGCATAATCATGATGTGGTTAAAATGTATGTTACCCTTACAATAGGCTAATAATAATAACACCTTATGAAATAAAATCACAAAATCTTAGTAAGTATGTAATTATGAGCAATTTTTATAAACATTCTGCTCGTATTACTTGGTTGAATCACTAAGATTTTTACAAAATAAAAGTGTATGTTAAAATGGATTAATCATGGCTTATCATTTACACAGAACATTTCTCTTTAAATATATTGGGTTCGACCACAGTGTTTTAACAGTATAAGAAGTGTCTAATGGATTCCCTCGAGCAGAATCTGAGACAAGGTTTCTTGTGGAAGCCATTTATTAAGAAAATGGTTCCCGGAGAATCTGGTAAGGGACTAACGGGAGGCCTGTTGGAAAAGGGGAAAGAAGTCAACCAGGTAAATATTGGCCTCAGCCTTATTCAGCAAGTCTCCGGGTCATGAAAACGACTGCAGAGTTTGTTCTTCATTGATATGAGAGTGCTACACTTCCTTAATCCTACACTAGTCAATTGTTGGGGTTGGCGTGTTGAAATTCTAGCACATTTGGTTCTTGGAACATCTGAAGATCTGGGCATATGCTACAATTTAGAACCATTAAGAGAACCCTAGATGATCAGGACAAGATCACTGACTGTAGTTGCTGCAAAGAATTCGAATAAGTTTGGTGGACAGAATTGTAAAAGAAATTTCACTTTAATTCTGTAACATTCCTAGTAACTGAGCTCTTTTAACATCATATTTCATAATTAGGAATCACTAGGAGAAACGATCATAAATTCATTGATAAAATAGTCAATGAATAACAATGAAAATCCCAATATTAAGTCAGCAGAAGCTGTGGGGTGGGGATTTATAAATGATTATATAAATGGAGATTCTTCTTATGTGACTTGAAGTGCTGTGTTGTGATGAGGAATCATAACATAAATATGATATTAACATTAATGTGCTGAGAAATTGACATCCATGAAGCAACTGCCATATGCTAGGTATGTTATAATCCATATTTAATTTCACTTTTAATATAACCTATTTTGTAGGTATTATTTTTCTATTTTAGAAATGAAGATACTGAGAGTATAGAAAATTTAATAATTTGTCCAAGCCTACAGTTATTGACTGAACTTGGAACTCATCAGTTCTCTCAGTGCTAAGATTTGTACTATTTTCAAAAGCATTCTATATATTTCCTGGAATATATTTTTGATTATTAGATTTTTGGGATTAGAATTAAAAAGTTGATTTAAGCCTGTGAATATAAATTTTCCTCTTGGGATTTTGATCATTTCCTTAAATAATAAGAATGATGCTTTTACACTGTTGGTGGGAGTGTAAATTAGTTCAACCATTGTGGAAGACAGTGTGGCGATTCATCAAGGATCTAGAACTAGAAATGCCATTTGACCCAGCAATCCTATTACTGGGCATACACCCAAAGGATTATAAATCATTCTATTATAAAGACATATGCACACGTATGTTTATTGAGGCACCATTCACAATAGCAAAGACTTGGAACCAACCCAAACGTCCATCAATGATAGACTGGATTAAGAAAATGTGGCACATATACACTATGGAATACTATGCAGTCATAAAAAAAAGGATGAGTTCATGTCCTTTGCAGGGGCATGGATGAAGCTGGAAACCATCATTCTCAGCAAAGTAACACAGAGACAGAAAATCAAACACTGCATGTTCTCACTTATAAGTGGGAGTTGAACAATGAGAACACATGGACACAAGGGGGTGAACATCACACACCGGGGCCTGTAGGGGGGCAGGGGGCTAGGGGAGGGATAACATTAGGAGAAATACCTAATGTAGGTGACGGGCTGATGGGTGCAGCAAACCACCACGGCACATGTATACTTACGTAACAAAACTGCACGTTCTGCACATGTAACCCAGAACTTAAAGTATAATTTTTAAAAAAAAGAATGATGCCACCACTAGATGTTAGAATGTAAACAGTAAATCTGAGTAAAGAATCAAGAAGTAAAATTTTACTAGTCTGTAAGAAACAGCCAGGCACATGGCATAATCTAATAAACTTGCATCTCTGAGTAAGATAGTAGGCAAGCCTATCTTCTGCCCAGGCCTTAAAAAAATAACGAAATAAAATTTTTCTCCTGTTCTTCCCCACCTGATTTAATATTTCTTTTTTAATAAATATTCAATTTTATAAACAACTAAATTAGTTGACCCATGTGGATATGGACAGAGTAGGAAAAAAAAAACAGTAATAGGCTATGCTAACATTTATTGCATTTAATCCATAGATTCAATTATGTGTCAAGCATTTGTGTGTGTGTGCACGCGTGCACGCATGTGTGTGTGTGTAAATTTGTGGTGTTAATTCATTGTCATAGAGAAAATATTCATGTACACTTAGGCTCTGCATACTCAATCTACTGAAAGACTTTTAGTGATGACTTTCAGCAGTAGTTTGAAGAAGGTTTAAATAAGGGTAAGAAATATGTAACCTCTATAATCACATCCTCTTTAATCACCATATTAGTTTTTTTTAAATCTCATTATCAGAGGTTGTTTTTAACAGAATTTTATGTCCCCACAATGGAAGAGACAAACATAGAGTTGCAGGCAAACAATTACATTTTTCAGGATGCAAAGGAGACCTGACTTTCAACAAAACCTGGGAAATGTATTTTCTGACTGATACCAACTTCAGGTCCAGAAGAAGAACAGAGTTTTGTTTTCAAAGTGTATTCACTTCCTAGGTCTGCTATAACAAAGTACCACAAACTGGGTGGCTTAAAATAACAGATATCTGTTGTTTCACTGTCCTGGAGGCTAGCAGTTCAAAATCAGGGTATCCGTAGATCTATGCTTCCTCTGAAACATGTAGGGAAGAATCCTTCCTTGCCTGTTCCTAGCTTCTGGTGATAGCCATCAATCATCAGCATTCCATGGTTTGTAGATGCATCATTTCAATCTCTGCCTCCATCTTCTCATGGAGTTCTCCCTGTGTGTCTGTCTTCACATGATTGTCTTCACATGGCCACCAGTCATATTGGATTAGGAGCACATTCTACTGCAACATGAACTAATCTTAACTTGTGGCATCTGCAATGTCTCTATTTCCAAAGAAGGTCACATTTGGAAGAACTGCAGTTTTTGACTTATCTTTCTTAAGAGGAACATAATTCAGTCTACTACATAAGGGGAATATAGGCAATAGGCATACTGGTAGTAAATCACAGCCTCTGCTGTAGTCCGGAGACCCACAGTTATTGACCATGCTTCAGTTTGTTTTTTGATTGGAAGTAGGTCTCAAGTTCTGAAGGAGTAGAGAGAAAAGATCTGGTGATGATTAGCCAGACAAAACAATCAATTCTTCTTTAAATACAATGTGATATTTAGCCCATAATCTGGTAATAAAATGATAAATGCATTATATTTATTGAAGTTTCTATCCTGGAAACGTTTCTCACACTTTATGCTGATAAGTTCCACGTTAAAAACAAATATGTAGTTATTAATTTACAATTTATAAATTCTCAAGAGGTAATAGATTTTTCAATTAGGAATGGTTCTGCTTTGAATTTATTAAGATAATTAGGACAATCTGACACATAAAAAATAAATTGATTAATCATCCAAACTTTTCTTGCGAAGCTAATAATTTCATTAAGTTTCACGTGCCCAGTTTGCAAGACAATTGTCTTTTACCTTTCTTCTGCTGAGAACGTTTTTTTTTTAAAAAAAAAGGATATTTTAAAGGTTGATCTGAAAAGCTTTTTTGTGAAAACAGTTGTGCCTTGTCAAATATTAAGAAGAAAAGATGAGAAGTGATTCATTTAGGCAATAACACCGGTGACAATGAGCTGTGAAAGGTTTTATTTTTATAATAGAACTAATTCAAGTAGTAACTATGGAAAAGTTGAAACCCCATGAGCTTGTAAAGCACACTGCTGTAATTATATCTGCTTTCTGCTTCTTCCACAGGAATGAAATCATTTCAAACAAAACTACTTTAAAAAGAGACAAACCCCCATATCTAATATCCTCAGGCCCAGGAAAAGTCAGTGATTTTAATGACTGCAAAACAAAGTCCAATAAAATGAATGGCATTGAGTAGTGTGAGCATAATTTCCATTTTTTGCCTTCCTTTTAGGAAACTGTCTTTATGCTTTGTTTTAAAAAAATGTAAAAATAAAATAAACCTTTACAATGGCAACTGACACTGTTAGTAAATTGCAGATTTTTGTTTCCACACAAGACAGTTCTAAAGAGAAAACTTGCTTTTTTATTAGTAAATGTAATAAAATACAACACTTATTTCTAACATTTTGCTTTCAATCATTCAAACCTTTACTTTTGAGCATAATTGAAATAGTCTTTAAATGACATTATGTTTCAATCTAATTACCAAGAATGCTTACAAAATAACTATTTATTTGTTAACTCGATTAAAGCAATAGAAATCACTCCAACAAATAAAGCAAATAATATATGAGTTAAAAAGGATAATTGATGATTAAATTATATATTTTTATTAGGTGTTGTTTAGCTATATGGTGCATGTGGTAAAATTCACTTTTTTTGTTGTGCAATTTTATGCTTTGCATCATTTGAGCCCATATAGTAACCATCACAATCAAAATATAGAAAGGTTCCATCACCCCAAAACATTCCCTGATGCTATCATTGTACAGTCATTCCCTCTCACTCCCTACAGCTTCAAGACACCACTGATGAGTGTCCTATTTGTATACTTTTCTAAAATGTCATGTGAATGAAATTATATAGAGTAAAACTTTTTAACTCAGGCTTCTTTCATTTGAAATTCATTTACGTTATTGCACGTGGCAGTGGTTATTCCTTTTAATTGTTGAGGAGTATAGTGTTTCTGTCTTCTTGCCAGTTTTGATCTGCACATTTTCAGTTACTCAAGGTCAATTGCAGTCCAAAATTATTAAATGGAAAATTTCAGAATTAGACAATTCATAGGTGTTTAATTACGCACATGCCTTTCTGAGTAGCATGATGCAATCTTGTTTCATCTCACTGTCTCACCTGGGACGTGACTCCTCACTTTGTCCAGCAGATCCACACTGTGGACTCTTTGCCTCATCAATCACTTAATAGCTGTCTAGGTTTTTAGACTGACTGTTGTGGTATCTAAGTACTTGTACAACAGGGAACCCTTATTTTACCTCATAATGGCTCCAAAACACAAGAGTAGGGATGCCAGCCATTCAGATATTCCAAAGAGAAGACATAAAGTGTTTTCTTTAAGGGAAAAGGTGAAAGTCCTCAACTTAAGGAAAGAAACAAAAATCTTCTTCTGAGGTTCCTCAGATCTATAGTCAGAACAAATCTACCCATAAAACTGTGGAGAAGGAAAAAGAAACTCATGCTAGTATTGCTGTGGCATCAAACTGCAGAAGTTGTCACTACAGCATGTGATAAGTGCTTAGCTATAATGGAAAAGGCATTAACATTTTGGGTGGAAGGCATGAACTGAAGTAGGTACTGATGGACAGCAACGTATTGCACCCCAAACCATTAAGCCTACAAAAAGACTTCAGCAAGGGAACCGCTGAAAAATGTCACACTGAGCCATTTGCTGCAAGTAAGAGGTGGTTAAACAGATTCAGGAATAGGATTGGACTGAAAAATATAAAAATTACTGGAGAAGCTGTGTCTGCTCATGAAGAAGCTACTCCCTCATAAGTACAGTAAAATATTTTGAAAGAGTGGGAAGCCACATTCATATAACTTTTATTACAGCATATTGTTACAATTGTTCTATTTTATTAACAGCTATTGTTATTAATCTTTACTACGTCTAATTTATAAGTTAGACTTTATTATAGTTGTATGTACAGGGAAAAAATACATAGTATATGTAGGGTTTGGTACTATCTGAGGTTTCAGGCATCTACTGGAGGTCTTGGAACATACTCCCCCATGGACAAAGGAGGACTACTGTATCTGATTGTAGGATTATAAGGCAGTTTGTTTATCCATTTATCAGATGAAGGACATTTGAATTCTTCTAGTTTTTGGTAACTAGGAATAAAGCTGTTATAAACATTCATATATGGGTTTTTGTATGAACATAGCTTTCAAGTTGTTTGGGTAAAAACCTATAAATGAGATAGCTGGATAGTACAGGCGACTAGGGGAAGCCTGTTTAGCTTTATAAGAAACTGCCAATCTGTTTTCCAAACTGGCTGTGTCACCAGACACATATAGGAGTCCCAGTTGGTTTGTGTTCTGTGCCAGTGTTTATAATTGCCATTTTATTTTACTTTTGCTATTCTAGTAGGTGTGCAGAAAATACTCTTTACAAAATAAAAAGTAGAAAGAGCAAATTGATCGTTTAAGTAAAGCCATTTAGTTGAGCATAAAAAATAATGTCTAGAAGTGAATGTCTCTTGTGTTCTCAGAAGTAAAGCCTAGTTCTCTTCAGAATGAATTCAGGTGCAGTGGCTCACGCTTGTAATCCCAGCACTTTGGGAGGCCAAGGTGAGCGGATCACGAGGTCAGGAGTTCGAGACCAGCCTGGCCAACACGGTGAAAGCCAGCCTCTACTAAAAGTATGAAAATTGGCCAGGCATAGTGGTGAGAGCCTGTAATCCCAGCTACTCGGGAGGCTGAGGCAGGAGAATCGCTTGAACCCGGGAGGCAGAGGTTGCAGTGAGCCAAGATTGTGCCACTGCACTCCAGCTTGGGTGACAAAGCTAGACTCCATCTCAAAAAAAAAAAAAAAAAAAAAGAACAAAAAAAGAATGAATTCATAGATATTGTCATCAATTCAAGGTATTTTATAGTTTCATGAATTGACAAATTTTGGTGTTATAGTATACCAGTATATGTCTTCATCAGATATATCCATAGCTATCGGCAATTAACTATTCTCTTTTTGGCCACTAGATATCTGCATAAAACACAAAATTATTAATTTTTAGGTGAAAAAAAAGATTGAGTACCCAACTTTTTTCTGAACTAAATTTCAATAAGCAATTTAAATGGAATTAAATTGAAAAGAAGTGAATACATTTCCTAAGCACCATAATACTTGGAGCAAGAAGTATACAGTTTAATTATAATATATTGTAGGATGTGGGTCATAAAATTACTGCAGGTTTTACACTTCAAGAAATATAAAAACTCTAGAATTTAAGAAAAGTAAAAATACCCCAATCAATAGCTTTTCTTTTAATATCAATAATAAGCAGAAGGCAACATCTCTGACAACCAGTGTCTAATTCTAATTTTTTGTAAAGTTTTATCATCTTAATCTCTTTAGTGACGGACTCAGTTCTAGATAATTTTACTTATTTAGCAGATATTTTATAAATGCATTGTAGCACTCATAGAGTTAGCTTTAGTAATTAAAAGTTGACAAGTTACTTTCTCAAGGTCATTCAAGGAATTCAGGAATCTGACACTTTGCAAAAGGTCCTAAAAAAATGGGATGATTCCATAGAGCAAATGTTTACATTTTGATTGCACATGTACAAAAAAGAAAAATATAAGTATAAATAGAGAACCATATTGGGGAAACACACTTAACAAAGAGCTTCAATTTGTTGCATCCATTAGTCTACTTGAGCTTTATTGCTATATCATTTTGGGAGAAGTTTACTTAATGTTTTCTTTGGTTAATTTCCACAGCATTGACAAAAGGTGTTTATTAAATATAAAAATGTATTTAAAATTTGAAAAATATTAATTAGTTATGTTTTATATAACTATTAAAATACATTTACAACTAAAATAATTTATAATTGTTTATAACTTATTTTATTGATACTCTATGCAAAGAGAATGCACAGAATTGGGTGTCATCATGGTGCTTTTTTCTATTGCAACTAATCAAACTATGTTAACATTAATGCTGAAATTATAAGAAAACTGTTTTCCTCAAAGTTACTGAATAGGTTGGTCATGCAAAAATATATAATGGAAACTGGAGAAATTTTCATATTGTTATCTTCTCAGTATCTTCTTAATGAAGGAGATTGCAACTGTCATTTCTGTGCTCCAAAGAGGCTCTGGTTTACCAGAGACATTGTGGCATATTTTTTGTATCTTTTAAGACTAAATTTAATGTGCCAGTATATAACAAGGGCACAAAGACAATAGATGCTGATACCTGTCAAAGTCGACCAAGCTAATTAGGATAAACTGACATGCAGGCAGTTAATTGTGTCAGATGAAATATCACACTTTAATTATGTGTTTAAGAGATCTGGTACTAGCTTCAACCCAATAATTTTTTATTGCAAAAGTTCTAGCTACTTCCATATATGGAATTTTTTTTTTTGGTTTTTGGTATTTTTTTAGGAGAGGAGTAAAATTCAAAAATTATAATTTTTATACATTAGACTTCAGATTTCCACCACTGCCCATAAACTAAATAGGCTAATAAGACAAAAGAGACCTGCAAACTCCCAGAAATAAACCTTCTTCCTAAGATTTACCTTAGAGCAGAGCCAAATGTAGAGTTGATTATCTGTAGTTTAAAAAGACAAAGCAGAAATAATAAACACTCAGAAACATACCACCAGTTTTGCCTTTAATAGGCATTCAATTAAATTATCTTAAATAATTGTTTATTCTTTCCCTATGAAATCTGAACTGAAAAATGTAGCATATTGAGATTTACAGAATTGAGTTTGAATTCAAACTTGAATGTAAAGAAAATATTCACTGAGAGATACTCATCTAAAAATTACCTCTCAGAGATAGGTTCCCATTGGAAAAAACTTTCTCAATAAATAAAAAACTACTAAGGTGAGTTTAGTTTATATTTTGCAAATATGACTAATACTGTATGTAGAAATGACAAAGGTCTAAAAGAACTGTTAACATTGAAACTAACATACTTTAACCCTTTTATCTTGTAGTTACAGAGTTGGCTAGAGAGGTTAATTAATGAGCCAAGGTTGCATTTTTTTTTTTTGTAGAAGAGTAAACATCATTTTAGGCTAGATCTGAGCCTGAAACCTGATTTGCCATCTAAATATTAGCTATATGACATTGGTTGGACAAGCTACTTGGACCATGTATCTTGTCCTAAAAAATATAAGTACTTCTGAGTGTAAAACAAGGCAATATAATTATCATAGGACAGCGGCAGAGACCAGGACTATCCCAGATAAACTGGCAATTAATGATCACTTGCTTATAACTTCTCAGCTTCACTTTCTTCATCTGATACAGTTCCCATCTTTTGGTTTGACAAGTCACTCAAAACAAAAATAAATAAAGTAAAAGCTACTTCTACAACTTGTACCTACTTCAGCCCTTTTGCCATCTGTGGCAGGTATGATAGGCATTAGAAATTTACAAATGTAGAATACAGTAGGTTATTTACTTATCAGAGCCTATAGTAAGGTCATAAAAGAGAGAAAATCATTTTAGTAAAGTAGCCAGTCAGAAAGCTCAGAGGTGGCTTTAGATCAGGTACACAACTCAGTTGCTTTTTCTGCCAGTAGCTATGTACACAGTGAAAATCAGATAACCATGCACCTTGGCAAACTGAAGAATCTGAAGTTTTTGACACCCCATAATAACTGTGCAGTTTAGGAAACTAGGATAAGGATAACAGACAGCAGCAAGAGTAGTTAAGAAAACCTGATGCCTACGACTACTTTTACATATCTCCTGCTAATGGTGTCTCAGTTGAATTCGTCCTGGCTCTCACTGACGTTTTGGTTGAAGAAATTCAGGAAGAAAATGCATTTATCCTTTCTGTTACCTTTCCCTGATACTTATAAATATATGTCAGAATAGACACTTAACGTCATACTGCTTATTTGCCATGCTTGGATTTGGTGAAATACCATACCTAGCTAGTTGGGTGAACACTAACCATGGGATACTGACTTGCTAAGAAGACAGAGTGAGACAATTCAGGTCACACAGATGCTACCGACAATGAGTTTATAAAATAGCCTTTGAAGACAAAATAGCCTGGTGTGTCTGCAGCAGCCTGTCTCCACATGACTGACTATGGGAACTTTGAATTGCTTTTTTACAGTGAACACATCCCTGGAAGAAGGATGAAGGCTGGCAGGTGACTTGTTGAGACAACTTCTCCCTTCCATGAAGATGCACAACATTGTGTCAGGAGGCTGTCTTCTCCAAACGCCAAGCCTTCCATACGCTATCAACAACAGTTACCCCAGAATATGCTGACTCATCCACACCCACGATCTGGTTTTGCTCTTGTTTAAAAAAAAAAAAAAGGGATGTCCCTGCTGGCTCAAGACAGGGATGAGTCAACTTGCGACCGTGTGTTTTTAAGACCTTCACTACTCTAGCTGATATCATTAATTTATCTCTACCAATTGGAACATTTAGATCAGCATACAAATATAGCCTATTCTATTGTGTCTCCTTATTAAAAAAATAATATTTTGCTTAACTCCAATTTTCCTTGCAGTCTCTGTTACCCTTCTCTATACCATTTCTCTGAAAGTTTGTCAACAGATATTGTCTTCCTCTCCTCACTTGCATTCAGTTTTCAATACCCTTAATCATCTTTCATCTGAACAACTGCAGCATTCTCCTTGCTTACTCCTACTACCCCAAATGTCTTTTCTACTAAATAGCAAGAGTAACTTAAAAAAACAAAAAGAAGAATTTAATTATATTATCACTACCTTGCAATGACTCCACTCAGTGTCTTCTCATTAAGCTTTCAGTAGACCTCAGGATACTTTGTAACAGTATTCTGTCTTCTCCATCAGTGCCTCCCTCATAATCTCCAGATAAACTGATATATGTGTCAGTGTATATCATATCTGAGAATTATGATACACTGCTGTATACATATCGCATATAAATATGTGTATCATGAATGTATATATCACATGTAAATGTATATATCATGAATATATATAACGTATAAATATTATATATATATCATAAAGTATTTTACCTCCTATATGTACATTTTATGCTTAAACATAACAAACTTGTCCTAACTTAAGAATGTTGCACTGGCTGTCTCCTCTACTTAAGACCTCTCTACATAACTCTCAGCATCAACCTCTTTCCCCATTCAAATCTCAAATAAAGTTTCTTTTCAAAGAATTTCCTTAACCAGTCTAGAGAACTGCCCACTACCAGTTTCTCTTTATCATATTATTTGTTTAATTTTGATGCCATTTTGCACTAAAATTATTATGTTTATTGATTCACTTTAATATTTTGCCTATATCTATGGAATAATCTCCAAAGGAAGAAAAGGAAGCTTTTCTTTCTTGTTCATAATTGTCTCTCAGTGTTTGGAAAAGAGCCTGACATCTTATAGATACCAATAAAATATTTTTTGGAAAAATTTAGTGCTATATATAAATGTCAGAATATATTACACAATTACATTAAGACCACACCTGAAGAAATGTAGCTAAGGTAAATATATTTTGTAATTTCCTTATCCAAAATAAAACACTGGGAAAGAAACATCATCTAATCTGCTAACAAATTATAAGAACTATGGGTTTATAAAGAGATTTTTCTCTAAAACCTGGCACATATATTTCAAATAAAACATAAAATCATAACATAAAATCTCCCAAGAAATCAAAGCCAAGCAAACAAGCAAAATACTGAAAAACAAAGCTACTATTTCTTGTCAAGTAGTGTATCATTTGCCTTTATTTTGATGGCACACTGCCAATGAATTCCCAAGTAAACTCTTATACATTGTGAGATTAAATATGATTTTAGAAAAGACAAACTTGTTCCAAGGTGTACCATGGTGCAGATACAATTCCTTGTCTACAGAATTTAGCTGTAGATTAATCTTTTAATGAGTTTTCAAAAGTCATGGAGCAAATGATAAATATGATAATTAAACATTACAAAATCAGCGTGCAGTTTTAAAGATGCACTAAGTGCTTCGCTTGGGGGCATCTCATGCATCCACAAATATCCCTTTGGTTAAAGGAAGGGGAAATATATTTAACCCTCAAGTTCATATACAAATCAGTGTCAACCCAAACATTTTGAGGGAAGTTAATTGAGATTGAATAATTCAGAAAGCTGAGTGCAGTGGAGGCTTTATAATGCCTAAAGTTAGCCACTTGGAATTACACTGAAAACAAACAAAACAAACCTAATGGCTCTTAAATAGCTGGTCTTACAGGGAGAAAGAAATATATTATCAAACAACAACAACAACTTTTAACAGAGGATCATTTATAATAAAAAGTTGTCAGTTTGTTACTTCCAAAGTACTGAGTGAGATGTATGAATTATTAGTTATAAAGCCTATTTCTATTTTTAAGCACCTAGAGAAAATAATCTGAAATTTTGAATAAGGACATTTTAAAAGTATTAACTGTAACAAAATAAAAGATTTAGTATTCTGCTTTCTCTTGCCATCAACAGTTGTAATACAAAGTGGAAATATAATAATGCTATAGGATATAATGGAAATGCTTCAGAGAAAAATAGAGACAGCGTTAATTTAATATTGGGCTATTCATCTCATATGTTAACAAATCCACACTGCAGATGTCAATTAATTAACGAGGACAAATTGAGACTTTAACTGTTTCATGATAAAAATATCCTCCTTTGGTTTTTATTGTCTTAAATTAATCACAGCAACGTTTGAGTTTACTAGGAAGAAATGACATCAGTGGTTCTCCACCATATGGATCTCTGGTGTTATGCATAAGTGGTCTACACAGAAGTGAAAGAGCTGACATCCTAAAATAGTGATGCTTGCTATAGCAATGTTTAGTGGTGAGGATTTCATGACAGATGATGTAAATACGTGAACAAGTTTACAAAAAGATTATTTTTAAAAATTAAATATAAAAGTGATTGGTTTACCTTGTTTGGGGAAGGAACAGAAAGAGAGTTAAGATAAAGTGAAAAGCCACTGTGTTCCAGTTACATTGAAAGACATATTAGGCTGCTTTTCTCAGGGAATTTTCTTCACAACCATGTGCATTACATTTTATATCCGTCTCATGGTTGATAAAAGTTAAAAATCCATGTAATTTTTCTGAATGTCCAGCAGTGGTTTCTGAGCCATTGTCCTGAATGGTGAGTACACGATGTAGCTTCCACAAGACCTTGTGGTCTCATTCTGTGTTGGAGAGAGGGAAAGGGACAAATAGTCAGGAGGAAACACTGAGGTCATTGTTGAATGGAGCAAGATAACAAGAAATCTCAAACTCAAACCCTTTTTTTTTTTTTAAACTCAAATCCTTCAGATGGGCTAGCTCTATTGCATAATGCCATAGAAAATAAATTATACGAGGAATCCAGCATTTCAAATGGCCTATATATAATCTTTCATGATGCCTGATGTAAGGCAAATAGCATGATCTCCCACATGAGACACAATTTGTTTAAATTTTTTTCTTTTCTTTTCTTTTTTTTTTTTTTTTTTTTTTTTTTTTTTGAGACGGAGTCTCACTCTTTCGCCATGCTGGAGTGCAGTGGCGCGATCCAGGCTTACTGCAATCTCTGCCTCCCCGGTTCAAGCCATTCTCCTGCCTCAGCCTTCCGGGTAGCTGGGACTATAGTCACCCGCCACCATGCCCAGCTAATTTTTGTATTTTTAGTAAAGACGGGGTTTCACCATGTTAGCTAGGATGGTCTCGATGTCCTGACCTCATGATCTGCCCGCCCCAGCCTCCTAAAGTGCTGGGATTACAGGCGTGAGCCACCGCGCCTGGCCTAAATTTCTTTAAAATTTAAAATTTTAAAGAACATTTAAAAAATGTTATTTTTTTTCCATTGTCTCCAATGAAGTAAAGCTGTGGCTTTTCAGTGCAAGGCAAATCTCTCTGATACCAGACTAATATTCATCCCAGCCACATAGCTATTTGAACTTCCTCTGACCTCTGAGATAAAGATGAAGTAGACTAAATTGGCTGGACTATCTATAGAGGAATCAGTCTGCATTTCTATGAAAATGAAAACTTTTCGTCACCAAATGGTGCCATAAAGCTGCAATTAGCATCAGAAACATTACACTAAACTAGATGGCAGAATAGCAAACATAAATCACAAGCGGATTACTTAGGGCTTTTAAAGGCAGGCATTTATACCTCCCATTAACAAACCACGATAAAAATGGCTTATACGAAGAGAGATGAGAAAATGCATCTATATAGAATCTATTAGTTTGATAATCTATTGATTTTTTACTGTTACACATATGGGCACTGGATGCATAATTTACTCCATTATTACCAAACATGTGTTGACCTATGTCAGATGCCATTATTATGCAAATTATATCTCAAGATACTAAAGAACATTCTTATATTTGTGTTTCTCTTCGGAAGATTTTCTAGTTACACTAAATTTGATGCTTGGAAGTTGTTTTTAAATAGATTTATGCCTAATAGATAACTACTGTGGGCTTGGTTACATTGGTGGCTGGACCAAACTAGAGAAAAATCTATCTATGGTTGTAATTCAAACTCAACTTTTGAACCTATTCTTTGGAGATTTGGTTGATTTTATGTGCCAACATCCTACCACATCAAAGAAGAATTGTAGTTGTCAATAGTGTTAACTACCTGGCATGTACTTTAAATTGCTGGATTATTTTCAATAGTGAAAAATATGTAACTTTTAAGGGTCTCATTATTTTGTACATATGTAAAAATAAAATATGTTAAATGAAAGTTTTCTATGATCTTCATTTTCAATTCTGGATGCACATTACAAACATGTACATGGGATAATTTATGACCCTCATTTAAATTATGCATTCTAATTCCTTGTTTCTCCTATGTGAGTATCTACCATTCTGACACTTACTAACCCTCTACTCCACTCTTATTTAATATACTCAATTTTCCTGATGCCCTTCTACTTCCCAAGTTTCTCTGTGATCATTTCCACATTGATTGTACTATCCATCATCTATTTACTTCAAATTAGATTTGCATTTGTGGCTTTTCCTGTTTATTACACTTGCAATTTGACCTCTTCAATATGCCACAACTTTCTTCCAACATAAAGCATAGACTCATAAAATGCATGTGTCTATACACAAACTGTTTAGCTCTTGATATGGTTTGGATATGATCTGTTTGTCCCTAATAACACTCATATTGAAATTTGATCCGCTCTGTGACCATGCTGCGAAGGCAGTGGAGGAGGGGGTTAGTGGGAGGTGTTTGGGTTATGGGGAAAGATCCCTCATGTATGGCCTGGTGCTGTTCTGGAAGCAGTGAGTGAGCTCTCATTCTATAGAGACTGGATTAGTTCTTGCAGGAATGGACAGTTACCAAAAGAGTGGGTTCTTATAAAGCTAGGACACCCTTCATGTTTCTTAGTGTTTGCACATGTCTGCTTCCACTTTGACCTGCTCTGCCATGTTTTCAGGAAGCACAGAAGCCCTAATTAGAAGACAGACATGCCCTTGAACTCAGCCTGCATAACCACGAGCCAAATAAACCTCTTTACTTTACAAATTATCCAGTCTCAGGTACTCTTTTATAGCAACACAAAATGGACCAAGACAGCTCTCCTCCCCCAATCTTGTAAAAAATTATAATCAAAATATCATATAGTTTACCAGTTTTAGGACTTAATGTATAAGACTAAAAAGCTGACCATCATTTTAGGACAGTAAAACTACTGTGTATGATACAATGTGATGCATATATGTCATTATACAATAGTCCAAACCCATGGAATATGCAATACCAAGAGGAAACAGTTATGTGAACTATGGCTGATTAGTATGTATCAATGTAGGTTCATCAGTTGTGACAGATGTCTCCTATGGTGAGGAATGTTGATTATAGGGGAGTCTATGTGTGTGGGGGGGCAGGGGCTATATGGGAAACTTCTATACATTTACCTCAGTTGTGTTATGAACCTAAAAGTGCTCTAAAAAGTTTTAAAAATAACAACAACAAAACCTCACTAGGGGGCTTACCTCTCCTAAATCTAACAATTATGTTAGGAAAACACACACACACACACACACACACACACACACACACACACACACACACACACACCACACAGCCCAAATTCCTTAATTTCTTTCATAAGGAAATAATTCTTTATACGTAAAGGTGAATGCTAATTGCTAATGATTATATCCTTCACACAAAACACACACATGCACAAAAACAAATGAAGCTCATTTAGATTAGAGGCAATTTTTAACCACCTACCTATTCATGGAAAATATGCCAGAGAATAATATTACTACAATAGTTTACACTTCTAATTGCAGTTTATTTACAAGGAAATCAGTTATCTAGAAAATTTAGCCAAATAAAAATATCCCAGTAGGATAAATACCCCAGTCTCATTGGTAATAAACTGAGTTTGAAATTAAGAGGAGTCGGGGTAGGAGGTAAGTGGAACATTTTGTTTTAGCTGATGGAGACAGTTAATTAAACAAAAAGTTGACTCAGCCTGTGACATTTATTCCAGGTGCTTTGTCTTTCAATTATAGGTGAACAAGAGGTTTTGAAACTCTGCTTGCTTATTGATTGCTTCATCTTAAGGCCCTCACCTGGGATGTGTGACTACAACTTAGTATTCATAGGCAGCAAGAAAGCAACACCATCATTTGTAAGTATGGAGGGATGTATTTTGTGATTTCTCTTCTCTGTCACCCTCTGATGATATTTGTTGTGATTACAAACTTGTTAGTTATTCAATTATTTGATTATTTATTGATTTATTTATTCAAACAGCCATATAGACTTAGGAGAAAACAGAAACATTAATGAACATTAATTAAACTGCAAAAACGGTAATGTAAATGTTTATAAGAATATACTTTTAAAATACATTGGGGTGGGGAGGGAGAAAATGGGGAAATATAGGTCAAAGGATACAAAGTAGGAGATATGTAAGATGAACAAGTCTAGAGATAGAATGTATAATGTGAGTTCTATAGTTAATAAAATTAATTAGAGATTTTTGTTAAATTAGTAGATTTCAGTTGCTCTCATCACACACCAAAAAGTAACTACGTGAGAGGTAGATATGTTAATTTGCTTTACTACTACTATTATGGTTAAAATAAAAATGTATATAAAACTACTTGGTAGTTGAATGTTGAGGAACCGAAGACATACTCATACATTGCTTATGGAAATGCTAATTTGTCCACCCACGTTAGAAAGCAGTTTGGCATTTTCTTATAAGTTCAGCATACACTTATGATTAGGACACTTATCAAAATAGACTTGTAAACAAGGAAAATTATCAGAGTTTTAAAGGGATACTTTATAAAGATAAAGATCAATTTATTAAGAGGTCATAGTGCTTAAGAATGGGAATCATTTAAATAAATGAAGCAAAATTTGACAAAACTGAGAAGAGAAATAGACAAATGTAACAATGAATAATACAAGGGTATCTTCTCAATTTTATAGTTATCTATTGGAAACCTACAGTTAACATCACACTAATGGTGAAAGTTTGAATGTGTTTTCTATAAGAGGAAGAAAAAAGCAAGAATGTTTTTTATTTTTTTTTTCAATTTTATACTAGAGATTTTAGCTAGTGCAATACGGAAACAGATATGGGGAAAAAAAGCAATACAGCCTTTATTTGCGGATGGTGTGATTGTGTATATAGGAACTCTGAATAAATATATATATTATCTGTTGTGGTTTGGCTGTGTCACCACACAAATCTCATCTTGAATTGTAGATCCCATAATTCCCACGTCATGGGAGTGACACAGTGGAAGGTAATTGAATCATGGGGATGGGTCTTTCCTGTGCTGTTCTCATGATAGTGAAAAAGTCTTATGAGATCTCATGGTTTTAAAAAGGAGAGATCCCCTGCACATACTCCTTTGCCTGTTACCTGTAAAATGTGCTTTGCTTTGCTCTTCCTCCACCTTCTGCCATGACTGTGAGGCCTCCCCAGCCATGTGGAACTGTGAGTACATTAAACTTTCTTTTTTTATAAGTTACCAAGTCTCAGTTATGTCTTTATTAGCAGCATGAGAATGGGCTAGTATACCATCAGAACTAATAAGTGAATTTAGCAAGGTCTGTATGCAAGCATCAATTATATATCTATGTATTTTCAATGAGTACATAAAAAATAAAATATCACATGTCATTTACAATATCATCAGAAAAGATTACTTAAGAATAAATTAAAATATATGCAAGACTGGTACAGTGAAACATTGACGATAAAAACATTGATGATAGTGATTAATACCTAAAGTTATGTATGTGTTTTAGAAGACTCAATATTGATAGTGTTCATCTTCTCCAAGATATAGATTTATTATAATATCAATTGAAATTCTAGCATGGTATTTTGGGTATTCACAAGCTGATTGTAAAAGTGTGTAAGAAGACCTAAAATAATTTTGAATGAAATAGGAGAACTTACAGTACCTTACTTCAAAATACACAATAAAGCTACAACAGTGTAGTATTAGCATAAGTATAGACATATAGATCAATGGAACAAAATAGAGTGTCTACAAATAGACATAATATACATATATAAGATTTTTTTTCAGGAATGGTAATTTAGTGGGAGAGATGAATAATTTCTTTCCTTCAACAGAGTCTAATTTGCTTTATATTCCTCTATAAATTTTTTTAAATTATATTTTTTGCTCTAGAATTTCTCTATGGTTCTATATGTTATATTACATTTACTTTGCCTTACATATATCATTTCCTTTAAATTCTTAAACGTATTTATAATAAATGCATTAAAGTATTCATCTGCTAATTCTTCCATATTGTCATAGTGCCTCTTTGTAGGAATCTGTGGGTGAATATAGGACTCACATAATGTTTTCCTATTCTCAGTGATCATAATTCTGTACTACCTGTTGTACAATGTCTAACAACTTTTGTTTTAGAAGTGTTATCTCATTTCTTAAAGCTCTTTTGGGCAGAACAATTTACCCAAGTTACTTCTCCAAGCAGGCATACCTATTTCTGTCTGTGTATATCTAGATCTAGATACAGATATAAGATATACAGATATAGATAAAATGAAAATGTTTCCTTGCTGCATATTTCATACCTTAAAGTACTTGGTCACTATATTATAATAAAAATGTTTTCATTTGGGCAATATAACCTAAACTTGAAAAGAAGAAATTTAAATAATGAGTCTCATTCATATGACATAAATAACCAATGATATCTATATGACTCTCATATGCACTATCCACTGAACAAAGAAATATGGGTAATACTAAATGCTCACAGGAAAATAAGAGGGAAAATTCTGTGAGTGCTAACTTTATTTTCATACTCAAGAAATTGTATAATGAGAAGCAAACTACATGTGATACTTGGTACAACTAATTAGAATAAATCTGCATGACTCATCACATAGGTTAAGAATTCTCTTTTAGAAGGGTACTCATAGATAAATGTCTCACTCTAGTTTACAAATATAAATTTTAACACATATAATAATAAAAATTATACACAAGAACATATTGAGTGATTGCACAATTTGTTAGGCTCAAATGCTAAATAAATCCTGTCATTCCTTCATCTTTTTCTAATCAGATTAGGTCCGATTACATACGAGAACACACACACACACATACACACAATCAATATGGCTAAAACAAGATATAAGCTTATCTCAAAAAATTAATTTGGAGTTAAATATCTTGGACATTATAGAGTCTCACTAATATCTTCAGGGACTCTAGCTCTATCTCACTGCTCTGGGATCCTAAAGTGTACCTCCTTATTCAAAATGACTGCTAAAACTGCAACAATTACTACAGAATTCTTAGGCAGAGGAAAGGAAGATTAATTTTCTCTTATATAGATTGCCTAAAGGCCCTTTACATCACTTTTTCTGATATTTCATCATTGAAATATTAATGCATAATCATATTGGCCTGTAAAAGATGCTGGACAATGTAGAATTTTTAAATATCTAGGTAAGAGTGTGCTAGGTTAAAAGTTTAGACTTCTATGACTAAGGAAAGTAGACAATAGATATTGAAAAGTCACCAACAATGATTGCCACATTTATCCATTAATTTATTTCACTTTATTATATATTTTTTGCCTTCAAAAGAGCACACAATTTAATGGAAAAATTAAATGAGCACACAATTTAATGGAAAAATTAAATGAGCAATGCTAATTTTATGATGTCATCCAGAAACGTTAAAAAATTTATAAGTTCAATGTTATTGCAATCTGAAGAAATCCAGACAAGCTTAGTGAAGTAGATATATATTCAGTTGAGTCTTGAAGAATGGATTAAGGCCAATGAATTTCTTCATTCAGTATTATTAAACAATAGTTCAGGAACAAGAAAGTGAACTCTAATCTAAATGAGACCATTAGTCAGTTTATGAGGAAATAGTATTCATACTATGGAAATAATTAAACTTTAAAAAAATCCTTTTATTTATTTTATGGTTATAACATGGCTACACTAAATTTCACTCCATGGGCAAACATGAATATGTGTTCTAACTAAAAAATAAATAGGTAATAGTTTACCTGTTACCATGTTTTATAAGTTTTACCACTATTAAGGAAATTGCAAATAAAAGAAAGTAATTTCTATGATGATACCCAAAATTTAGTTTGTTGTTAGCAAGGGACAGGTACCCATTATGAAACAGGGTCTAAAAGGAACTGAGGACCACAAGTTTCCAGCCAACAATTTTAATTGTACTGGTCTTTGGACTTGTGTTAGTATATGAATAAATGATTGCCTCTAATTACATGTTTGAAAGAAAGCTTATGGCAGTTGTTTCAATACGCTAAAGCACTGAAGTATCAGAATATATCAAATCCAGAAATAAAAGACAAATCATTTGCATTTCACCTGCTTCTTAAAATACTGTATTCTGTTCTTTTCAGGGTGTTTTGTCTTTCATCTCAGGAGCCCAAGTGACAATGTCACTGGCAGTTAGAGCACATTAACATACTTGATATCCAATTTAGTTAATGCTAGGTCAGTCTGGGAGATGTAGAAACACTACTATGTATGCAGCAGAGAAGACTGTGTGACTACTGAAGAATACCCTCTAATTCCCAAGATACTTGTTAAACAATTCTAATGTTGCAATACAAGCAAGAGAACTCAAACAATGAATGTCGAAATAAAATGCAGAGGTAACAGATTGTTTTGAGATGTAATGTCTTAAAATGTATTGTCTTTCTTTATACAATTTTTGAAATGGTTACTTTCCATAGCTCTCATGGTTAAAGATTCAGAGAGATGACAACTGCTGTTACACAGTATTATCGGAATAATCATTACAGTCATGATATTTTTAATGCAGTAAAGTGTTTATTTATTAAAGCTTTTTAGTATAGTTGAATTTATCTGATGTCTATCAACTTTCGGAAGGACTAATCAGCAAAGTACAGTTATTTGTTACATTATCAAAGCTATAAACACACAATGATACATGTTGCCAATGTGAATTAATATCAAGAGTTTTCTATATTGCATCCTACTTATTAAAATTTGCATATACTGATAAAACTGATTCCTTTGTTGCTTTTATTCATATGTTATATTTTACGGTTTTTTTTAGTTTTTAGGTAAAGTCATTTCTGTAGATAATTTTTTTTTTTAGATGGAGTCTTGCTCTGTTGCCCAGGCTGGAGTGCAAGCTCATGATCTCAGCTCATTGCAACCTCCGCCTCCCAGCTTCATAAGATTCTCATGCCTCAGCCTCCCGAGTAGCTGGGATTACAGGCACCTGCCACCACGCTCAGCTAATTTTTTTTACTAGAGCCAGGGTTTCACCATGTTGGCCAGGCTGGCCTCAAACTCCTGACCTCAGGTGATCCACCTGCCTCAACCTCCCAAAGTGCCGGGATTATAGGCGCGAGCCACCACACCTGGCCATAAATATTTTTTATAATTGCTATTAAATTACTAGGCAAATTGTCTTATATTAGAAACTTTATTCTTGAATATCAAGGAAGTTATATCTCTTTTCAAAATGACTTATTTCAAACTACAAATTTATTCTTGATATTTCCACACTTAAAGGATTTTTTTTTTAGTTTGATTTCCAATAATGTGCCAGGCACTGTGTTAGGTGTTGGGAGTAGAACAAAAACTACCTCAATCATTTGATTTTCCCGACAGTCATTTAAATTTCGAGGTACGTTTATCCTTCAAAGTGTTTTGGTAGTTACAAATGGAATGAGAGGTGCATTTCATTCAAATCTGGATCATGTTACCGTCAAAAACACTAAAATCAAAACTTTTAATAATGTTTTTAATAAACTTTTAGAAAAATTTTAGATTTATAGAAAATAGCAAATACTTGAAGTTCCTATGTAGCCACATAGTTTTCCTTCTTAGTAACATCTTTCATTACTATGGTGTCTATTTTATAATCAGCAAAATTACATTGATATATTGTAATTAACTAATACCCAGACTTTAAACACATTTCCTCAGTTTTTGCCTCATATCCTTTTTCTATTCTGAGATTGAATCCAGAATATCACATTATATTTAGTCACGGTGTTTCCTTAGGCTCTTCTTGGCTGTGATAAGTTTCTCACTTTCATTGGTTTTGACAGCCTTAATGGTTTTGAAGAGTAGTGGTAAGTTGTTTCATAGAATGTCCCTTAATTGGGATTTGTTTGAAGTTTTTCTCATGATTAGACCAAATGGGTTACATCTTTATTTTCTGGCTTCCAGTTGATTTGGCCAATAGAGGATCCTAGCAGGGAATCAAATGGAAATTAAGTTTTATTTTTCCACGGTTCTCTGTATGTAAGGAATTTGAGCTGGCCGTATGCCCCAAATACAGGGCACAAAACTGCTGAAAGTGTCTCTACAGCTCTCAGGTTCTTGAAGCCACTCTCTCCTTGTTACTTCTGATACTAAAAGAAGTCGCAGCTTCACTAATTATTCCTAGATTACTTTATTACCCCTTCTGATTTCCAGGCACTTCCAACACCTGTTTGTAAATAATCCTCTTATTAAATCCTCTTTGAATTGTCCTAATGAAACTGTCACTCCCACTGCCCCCAGTGGAAGTTTGAGCAATAAACTATTAATGAAAGTTAGCTTCTCCAGACATTAAGGTAGAACTAACTGCTTTTAAAAGGTACGTCTATGGTACCATAATATTTGATATGAGAAACTATTTGTTGATAATTATTGCTGTCCTTAGAGTAACACTCATCTCTTTGGAATCATTCTACCTCTGCTTCCAGTGTGACAGAGATTCATTTATTTATTTATTTTTCTCTTACTTTTCTCTTTACAACTGACTCCAGTTCCAAATAATTCAATTTGATTGTCTCATTTCCCCATGGGTTAGCTAAATACCTGTTTACCATTACAGAATTGACTACATCTGTAACTATAGTCACAGGGAACAGCCACAGACCGTTTATAACCTTTTCCTGGATTCCTGAGCTCCCACATAAGAAATCCAACCACTCTGCGCATGCTTTCCTCATGGAGGTGCCTCTGACAATGACAGATGAGTCCAGTCTTCCATCCAACCTCTCCAAGCCACTAGACATGTTAGTGAAGGAATCATGTGTCCTGCAACTGAGCCCATCAGCTAGATGGAGACTACAGAGTTTTCTCATGTGATGTCACATGGTACAGAATTAACTAGCCAAGATCTTCCAAAATAGCTGCCCTATAAAATAATAAGAAATAATTTTAAAAGTTGTCATTTAAAGCCAGGTTATGTAGTGTGCTGTGTAGAAATAGAGAACCAGAACAGAATCCAGTATTTGAAATGAGGTTCTTCTGTAACACCCTGAACATATGACATAGATTGGGGAATGAAGCAGACGGAAGAAGCTGCATGGGCCTTCAGGAAACTGACAGTAAAAGCTAATAAAACCTCAAGAATACTTGATAAGGGCTTTAAGGGTAATAAATAAAATATTATGAGGGCCTGGAAAAGAGGAGACTTTTGTTCCATGGCCAAAGGTTTGTCAACACTGTCACCTGTGGAAATGTAGAAAACTGTAGCAATATACTCAAGCTTGGGTTAGAAGGCTTTGAACAGCTCGTGTTTTGACACAATACAAGACATACTAAAAGCAATAGTATTATTCTATTTGTGGGATTTTATGATAAGCATTTAATAATAAAAAATACATACACACATGTGAATTTAAAAACAATGGGAATGTGTATCATGATGGTATTTCATTAATCCAACAAGAAAGTTTCTTGACTTCTTATGGATTTGGGCAAGGCTAATCTCCATGTGACTTGAAATATTCCCATTCTTTGTATTAATATTCAATTTCTCCTTTTAAATTATATTCTAATAAAAATACTTCATTATATCACTTAGATAGTCACATCAGTAACCACAATTATCAAAGATTGTAATTGTGCATTAAATCTAAACAATACATTTCTCTCCTGCTTTTACACATTTCTAGAGTTAGCAAGTATGAATATTAATTGTAATATAATGGTAGATTCAGGGTTGTAAGAATCATTGAAGATTTTTATGCACTGG
Source organism: Pongo abelii (assembly GCF_028885655.2). Taxonomy (NCBI): domain Eukaryota; kingdom Metazoa; phylum Chordata; class Mammalia; order Primates; family Hominidae; genus Pongo; species Pongo abelii. Next base: position 30,736,464 of record NC_071989.2, read on the forward strand.
CTTTAAAGTATATTTGTAGGTCAGTATCCTGGATGTGAGAAAAATAAATTGTGCTTAAAATTGTATTAGCTCTTCCAAAAGTGAGACGGTGCCTAAATCGATCTTAAAAATGTTCAATTTAGCTGAAATCTTCTTTGTCAAGTAATCAATGTGTTTACTGAATGATAAAAGTGGTATCAAGGAGCTAGCGGGACTCAAAGTTATTTGGAAGATATAATGCAGACCAGGGAAGATTCACCAACTTGAACTTTACCGTCATTAGTTAGATCTGATGATAGGCGAGAGAGAAGTGGAACATCTGTTTGCATTTTTCCAAAGGATATGAGTGAGGTAAGTAGTTGACCTCATGAGTCAACATTGAAAAAAGATTCAGTAAAAATAGGTATGCACGACAGATGGTGTCATCTTCATTGATGACTTTGATTCTGATTTCAGAGAGAGTGTAAATATTTTAGGAGCTGAGTTCAAATAAAACATGAGGAATGTAACTAATGGGTGACATCTGAATAAATGTAGTTTGTTCTTATTTTTAGGCTCTTGCCTTTCATTTATTATCTTTTATACAAAGGAAAATATGAAATATATAAGGTATATATTACTATGGCTTAACTGTCACCTGTAGCACAGCAGAAGTAGATGACTTATGTTTTTTCTTTCTCGTTTTGTTAGAGTAATCACATTAATCATTATTTAAATGTGAAAAATAGACATCAAGTTATGAAAAGAAGGAAGCCTTGAAGAAATGTCCTTGATGCTGAACAAGGCTTATACAAATGAGAATATATTGAGTGTAGAATAAATGAGGTAATTACAATTCAGTTTTACAGATGGCAAAGCTGAGTCACCAGGAGGTTAAGTGACTTGCCCAAGGTCACAGAAGAAGCCATTAGCATTATTATGTAGTTTCCCTTATTCTTATTTCTTCTCTTACATTTTATCTAATACAGCAAGAAGCGTTGAAAGATAAATATTCTCCACATATGCAGCAAGTTCGCTCTTGCAATTTGGTACTGATGCAAAATCAGGGAAAGCAAGTTTCAGTTTTTGTTTTGTTTTACTTTTTTTCTGTGTGAATATATTTTATTCTTTATTTCTTTTTTCCTTGTAATTGCAGAAATTTGTTTGTTCCCTATGCCACTAAGACAGCAGATACCAACTAGAATACAGGGAGTTTTCTACATTAGTGTGTTGGAAAGTGAACATACGTAAATGGAAACCCCTCTCTGAACTAAATCCTATTTGTCCTCCACTTATAGAAAATCACGTTGCAATATATAAATTACAGAGAAGTCAGTAAACTATCAAAAATAATATTGATGTTATATTACACAAAAGTACTACAGCATATGTATAAATGGTAAGTATTCTGAGATATATAAGTTAGATAAAATGTAGCAAAAATAAGGATATAAAGTGGCATATATGGTGATATAATACTCAGATAGCACTTAATTTTTTATGGAACCTGTAATTGGTGTGTGTGTGTGTGTGTGTGTGTGTGTGTGTGTGTGGTGTGTGTGTGTCTTCATTTTATTTTTAATTAATAGACTTTATTTTTGAATAGTTTTAGAGTTAATAGGAAAAATCAGCTAAATATAGAGAATTCCCATGTCCCCCTTTATCATCCCAAACATCTTTATCTCCTTTTAACGTACACAACTCAATGAATTTGGATATAGGTACACACCCATGAAACCATTTTAACTTGAAGTAAATGACAATTTTACATAATGTTATATTTATGGGTTCCATGGGAACCAGTTTGTTCTGTTGAATATGAGCTCACTTCATAAATGAGGATGAAACTATAGCTTTTAAATAGAAGCTGATAACATCTTTCCATCTCCAGAGAATGCCATACACAGACATTTTTACCCCTTCTTACATGGTTTTGACCCAGAACACGTCAAAAAGTACCTTCTTGCTGTATTCATCCAACTAGATACATAACTCTGTAAAATTCTCCTCTGTGAGTGCTGCAAAATATATCCATAGAAAAAATATATATATATATATATATATATTCATCAATTTGTCACTCTTGTCTTTCTCAAGGGCAGACAGTTTCTTCTCTATGACATGTCAACACATACCCAGAGGGCCTAGTCATATATGTCAAAGACACACAATATTTTTATAATAGCAGTGAAGTTTCCACTTCAAGAATCTGGTCTATAGCCAAGTAGTAGATACAACTCAACAACACTCAAGCTTGCTATGAAATCCTGGTCAAAGCCAGGGCTATGCTGTAGTTATAGAGGAAGAATTATGCCAAGACAGTAATTTGTAATTAAAACTAACTTTTCAGCTCTTTTTCTCCTTAGTAACTACAGCTTTCCTCTCTCATTTCTTGAAATACATTTTCTCTTTCCTTGCCTTAATGTTCAATTCATTGTATCTTGGTTTCCTTTCTAACTCTTTTCTAACAATTCTCATTTTGTTGTTGTCTTGTTTTTCTATTTTGCTTTTCCCCCCATCTGCTTCTCTTCTGATTAGGGAACTTTAAGTATCAGGATCATTCTTTTCCCTTCTCTTCCTTCTCAGGACAATTTTCACAAACAAAACTATCAAGGATCTTTTGATATTCCTAAAACTATAGCTCCATGAAAATTTGGCTGCATAATAATTCTTGGGCACTTTATAATTCCTCAAACTTAAAATGGCAGTGATTTAACTTAATATATGTCAATCAAAAGATTTTCCCTTTCCTATGTGATTTATCTGAGTGAATGGGGCCAGTCACATTCATATCAGTCAACTTTCACTAGATTATGCTATGTGAAAACAAAATAACAACAACAAAAACCTTCAAACATTATTCAGTTTAGGCAATTCTGTTCAGTTACCCAAACTAAAGACCTGGGTGTTATCATTAAACACTTCGTCTCATATATAACCCATAACCAATTGGTCAAAAGGCTTTGTTTATTCTTTTCCCTTATTTTCTCATTTTTTTCTACTTTTATAACCATTACTTAATTTATCAGTAAACATCTCTTGTCTGAATTACTGCTGTAGCTTTCTAAACCAGTGCCCTCTCACTAGTTCTGACTGGCTTTATATAATTATATTCCCCCTGCTATAGGAATAATATTTCCATAATATGAATGCATTAAAACATATATTTTGGTATAGATGGAATTGCTGTTTCACAATATTTTCTCTTCCTGAAGAAAAATTATAGTTTCCCAGCTCTGTAAATTCCAACTTGATTGTATGATTTGCTTTAGTGAATGAGGTTTGTAAAGAAATCTGGTAGGGAGGATTGTTTGAGAGACAAAACATTTACTACAGTCTCTCTTACCTCTGCTACTGTTGAGGGGTGAAGCCAGCTGGACATCCTGGGTCAAGTGGGGACTTGGAGAACTTTTCTGTCTTACAAGAGGATTGTAAAATGCATGAATCAGCACTCTGTAGCTAGGATTGCAAAATGCCTCAATCAGCACTCTGTGGCTAGCTGGAGCTTTGTAAAACTGGACCGATCAGCACTCTGTAAAATGGACCAATCAGTAGGATGTGGGCGGAGATAAATAAGGCAATAAAAGCTGGCCACCCCAGCGAGCAGCAGCAACCTGCTTGGACCCTCTTTCCTGTGGAAAGCTTTGTGCCATGCTGTGGAACATGCTGTGGAAGCTTTGTTCTTTCACTCTTCACAATAAATCTTGCTGCTGCTCACTCTTTGGGTCTGTGTCATCTTTAAGAGCTGTAACACTCACCACGAAGGTCTGAAGCTCCATTCTTGAAGTCAGTGAGACCACGAACCCACCAGAAGGAACAAACTCCAGACACATCTTGGTGACTGCAAAGGGACTATCACCAAGTGGTGAGTACCATTGGACCCCTTTCACTTGCTATTCTGTCCTATTATTTCTTAGAATTTGGAGGCTAAACACCGAGCACCTGTCAGCCAGTTAAAGCAACTAGCATGGCCGCTGGACTAAAGACATGGGTGTCAGGCTTTCTGGGAAAGGGCTCTCTAACAACCCCCAACGCTTTGGAGTTGGGAGCGTTGGTTTGCCTGGAACCAGTTTCTGCTTTTCCTGTACTTCTGGGCTGAGCCGAGGGTTGACAGAGAGAAAAGCCATTCAGCTCTGGGGTCCCAACAAAAAGTTGTTTGACCCTGTAGCCATGAGGGGAACTCTCAAAGTCAAGTCGTCCAAGTGAGACTTGACCATCTATCCTATCTATCCTCATCCTTGCCTCCTGGGTCCTAATGCCCGTCAGGCAAACTTCCTCCTGCCTCTCTTTTCTGAGGCTAGTCCTGCTTCTAAAAACCATTCCCTTCTCTGGTGCTTTTCTAGTTTCTCTTATAAGAATGATTTCTAATATAAATGTCAGGACTCTGTTCCCTTCCTTAGGCACCCAGGCTCACCAATCAGAAAGATGTAATTTTTGCCCAAAGCCCCATCAGGGCAGCTGGTGGGGGGTTTACTATCTGTAATTTTAGGATCCCTCCTCAGACTTGCAGGCCTAACAAAGCATATCCCTGAAGCTAGGATATGGGAAGCCTCAGAAATCATATCCTTCCTATCCATATGATGAGAAATGAGGAAAAATGGTGTCACTCTTCCAACCCTGGAGATCCTTTCCCTCCCTCAGGGTATGGCCCTCCAAATTTGAGGCATAACATCTTTATAGGACAAGCATAAGTTCTAAGCAGAAAATGCTTAGAACTCTAACAGGCTTATGAGAATGCACCAGTAAGGGCCACTAAATCTGATTTTTCTCGGACTTCTTTGTGATCTAAAAGGAAAGGCAAGGGTGCAGGTTTTTGAGAATGTGTCATTAAGGGTCACTAAATCCGACTTTCCTTGGTCCTCCTTCTGGACTAGGAGGAAAACTAGTGTTTCTGCTGCTGCATCGGTGAGCGCAACTATTCTGATCAGCAGGGTCCAGGGACCATTGAGGGTTCTTGGGCAGGGGGTGGAAAACAAACAAACCAAAACTGCAGACAGTTTTTTCTTTCACATGGGAAACACTCAGGCCTCAACAGGCTCACCCTTGAAATGCATCCTAAGCCATTGGGACCAATTGGATCTGCAAACCCTGACAAAGAGGCAGCTGATTTTTTTCTGCCCTATGACCTGGCCCTAATATTCTCTCTCTGATAGGGAAAAATGGCCACCTCAGGGAAGTATAAATATTAGTACTATCCTGCAGCTTGATCTTTTCTGTAAGAGGGAAGGCAAATGGAGTGAAATACCCTATGTCCAAGCTTTCTTTTCATTGAAGGATAATCCACAACTATGCAAAGCTTGCAATTTACATTCCACAGGAGGACATCTCAGCATACCTCCATATCCTAGCCTTCCTATAGCTCCCCTTCATATTAATGATAAGCCTCCTCTAATCTCCCCTGCCCAGAAAGAAACAAGCAAAGAAATCTCCAGAGGACCACAAAAACCCCCAGGCTATCAGTTATGTCCCCTTCAAGTTGTAGGGAGAAGGAAATTCGGCACAACCTGGGTACATGTTGCCTTCTCCCTTTCTGATTTAAAGCAGATCAAGGTAGACCTGGGGAAGTTTTCAGATGTCCTACAGGGTCTAGGGCAAACCTTTGACCTCACTTGGAGATGTGTCATGCTATTGTTAGATCAAACCCTCACCTTTAATGAAAAGAATGTGGCTTTAGCTGCAGCCCGAGAGTTTGGAGATACTTGGTATCTTAGTCAAGTAAATGATAGAAAGACAGCCAAAGAAAGGGACAAATTCCCTACCAGTCAGCAAGCCATCTCCAGTATGGATCCCCACTGGGACCTCAACTCAAATCATGGGGACTGGAGTCACAAACATCTGCTGACCTGTGTTCTAGAAGGACTAAGAAGAATTAGGAAAAAATCCATGAATTATTCAATGATGTCCACCATAACTCAGAGAAAGAAAGAAAATCCTTCTGCCTTCCTCGAGCAGCTACAGGAGACCTTAAGAAAATATACTTCCTTGTCACCCAACTCTCTCAAGGGTCAATTGATCCTAAAAGGTAAGTTTATTACCCAATCAGCCACAGATATCAGGAGAAAGCTCCAAAAGTGAGCCCTGGGCCCTGAATAAAATCCGGAGGCATTATTAAATCTGGCAACTTCAGTGTTTTATAATAAGGACCAAGAGGAACAGGCCGAAAAGGAAAAACGAGATCAGAGAAAGGCCGCAGCCTTAGTCATGGCCATCAGACAAACAAATCTTGGTGGTTCAGAGAAGACAGAAAATGGAGCAGGCCAATCACCCGGTAGTGCTTGTTATCAGTGTGGTTTGCAAGGACATTTTAAAAAAGATTGTCCAATGAGAAACAATGTGCCCCCTCACCCATGTCCACTATGCCAAGGCAATCATTGGAAGGTGCACTGCCCCAGAAGACAAAGTTTTTCTGGGCCAGAAGCCCACAACCAGATGATCCAACAACATGACTGAGGGTGCCCGGGGCAAGTGTCAGCTCATGTCATCACCCTCACTGAACCCGAGGTACATTTAACCATTGAGGGCCAGGAAATTGACTTCTCCTGGACACTGGTGTGGCTTCCTCAGTGTTAATGTCTTGTCCCAGACAGCTGTCCTCAAGGTCCGTTACCATCCGAGGAATCCTGAGACAGCCTGTAACCTGGTATTTCTCCCACCTCCTCAGTTGTAATTGGGAGACTTTGCTCTTTTCACATGCCTTTCTTGTTATGCCTGAAAGTCCCATACCCTTATTAGGGGGGACATATTAGCCAAAGCTGGAGCTATTATCTACATGAATATGGGGAATGAGTTGCCCATTTGTTGTCCTCTGCTTGAGGAGGGAATCAACCCTGAAGTCTGGGCATTGGAAGGACAATTTGGAAGGTCAAAAAATGCCTGCCCAGTCCAAATCAGGCTAAAAGACCACACCACTTTTCCTTATCAAAGGCAATAACCCTTAAGGCCTGAAGCTCATAAAGGATTACAGGGTATTGTTAGACATTTAAAAGCTCAAGTCTTAGTAAGAAAATGCAGCAGTCCCTGCAACACCCCAATTCTAGGAGTAAAAAAACCGAATGGTCAGTGGAGACTAGTGCAAGATCTTAGACTCATCAATGAGGCAGTAATTCCTCTATATCCAATTGTACCCAATCCCTATACCCTGCTTTTTCAAATACCAGAGGAAGCAGAATGGTTCACTGTTCTGGGCCTCAAGGATGCCTTCTTCTGTATTCCCCCGCATTCTGACTCCCAGTTTCTCTTTGCCTTTGAGGATTCAACAGATCACACATCTCAACTTACGTGGACAGTCTTGCCCCATGGGTTTAGGGATAGCCCTCATCTATTTGGTCAGGCACTAGCCCAAGATCTAGGCCACTTCTCAAGTCCAGGCATTCTAGTCCTTCAGTATGTGGATGATTTACTTTTGGCTACCAGTTTGGAAGCCTCATGCCAGCAGGCTACTCTAGATCTCTTGAACTTTCTAGCTAATCAAGGGTGTATGGCATCTAAATTGAAAGTCCAGCTGTGCCTACAACAAGTCAAATATCTAGGCCTAATCTTAGACAGAGGAACCAGGGCCCTCAGCAAGGAATGAATAAAGCCTATACTGGCTTATTGTCACCCTAAGACATTAAAACAATTGTGGGAGTTCCTTGGGATCACCAGCTTTTGCTGACTGTGGATCCCTGGATAGAGTGAGATAGCCAGGCCTCCACTATACTCTAATCAAGGAGACCCAGGGGCAAGTATTCATCTAGTAGAATGGGAACCAGGGACAGAAACAGCCTTCAAAACCTTAAAGGAGACCCTACTAGCAGCTCCAGCTTTAAGCCTTCCCGCAGGACAAAACTTCTCTTTATATGTCACAGAGAGAGCAGGAATAGCTCTTGGAGTCCTTCCTCAGACGTTTGGACAACCCCACACCCAGTGGCATACCTAACTAAGGAAATTGATATAGTAGCAAAAGGCTGGCCTCACTGTTTATGGGTAGTTGCGGCTGTGGCAGTCTTACTGTCAGAGGCTATCAAAATAATACAAGGAAAGGATCTCACTATCTGGACTACTCATGATGTAAATGGCATATTAGGTGCCAAAGGAAGTTTATCGCTATCAGACAACCACCTGCTCAGATACCAGGCACTACTGCTTGAGGGACCAGTGCTTTAAATACGCATGTGTGTGTGTCACCCTCAACCCTGCCACTTTTCTCCCAGAAGATGGAGAACCAATCGAGCATGACTGTCAACAAATTATAGTCCAGACTTATGCCACCTGAGAGGATCTCTTAGAAGTCCCCTTAGCTAATCCTGACCTTAACCTATATGCCGATGGAAGTTCACTTGTGGAGAATGGGATACGAAAGGCACATTATGCCATAGTTAGTGATGTAACAGTACTTGAAAGTAAGCCTCTTCCCACACAGACCAGAGCCCAGTTAGCAGAACAAGTGGCACTTACCCAAGCCTTAGAACTAGGAAAGGGAAAAATAATAAATGTGTATACAGATAGCAAGTATGCTTATCTAATCCCACATGCCCATGCTGCAGTATGGAAAGAAAAGGAGTTCCTAACCCCTGGGGGAACCCCCATTAAATACCACAAGGAAATCATGGAGTTATTGCATGCAGTGCAAAAACTCAGGTAGGTGGAAGTTTTACACTGCGAAAGCTATGGGAAAGGAGAGGGGAGAACAGCAGCATAAGCGGCTAGCAGAAGCAGTGAAAGACCAGCAGAGAGGAGAGGTAGGGGAAAGACAGAAAGTCAAAGAGAAGGAGTCAAAGGGAGAGAGAGAAAGAGACAGAGGGAGTCACAGAGATAGAAAAGAGAGAAAGAAAGGACAGAAAGTCAAAGAAAGAGAGAAAGGAAGAGACAGAGACAAAGAAGGAGTTAAAGAAAGAAAAAGAGATAGAAAGTCAAAGAGAAAGAAAGAGAGAAAGAGAGATGGAAATGGTAAATAAAAAACAGTGTACCCTATTCCTTTAAAAGCCAGGGTTAATTTAAAACCTATAATTTTATAATTGAAGGTCTTCTCCATAACCTTATAACATTCAAATACCACCTTGTTGTCAGTGTAAACAAGAGCATAGCCCAAAAGCACTGAGGCCACTGACAACCCATAGCTTTCCTATCAAAAATCCTTAACCCTGCAGGTTTCCTAACAGGAGATCTAAATCTTAACTAATCACCATACAAAGGTCCGATCAGACATAGGAGAAACTCCCTTCAGGACAGGAGGACAGATGGTTCCTCCCAGGCCATTAAGGGAAAAAGACACAATGGGTATTCAGTAAGTGATAAGGGAACTCTTGTAGAAGCAGTTAGGAAGATTGCCTAATAATTGGTCTGCTCAAATGTGCCAGCTGTTTGCACTCAGCCAAACCTTAAAGTACTTACAGAATTAAGAAGGAGCCATCTATACCAATTCTGAGTTAATATGGACTGAACAAGTTCTTATTAATAGCAAAGAATCATTGAAATCTCAAACTTGCAAAGTTTTCAACAAAAGTAAAGTTTGCTAAAAACTAGCAGTGTAACATGTATTATCCTAACTTCTAATCTTGTGGAAATCAGACCCTATCAGTGCCCCTCAAAGCTCAAGTCCATCAGCATAGGGCCATACAACTAATACTCCTATTTATAGGGTTAGGAATGGCCACTGCTACAGGAACAGGAGTAACAGGTTTATCTACTTCATTATCCTATTACCACACACTCTTAAAGGATTTCTCAGACAGTTTACAAGAAATAACAAAATCTATCCTTACTCTACAATCCCAAATAGATTCTTTGGCAGCAGTGACTCTCCAAAACCACTGAGACCTAGACCTCCTCACTGCTGAGAAAGGAGGATTTTGCGCCTTCTTAGGGGAAGAGTGTTGCTTTTACACTAACCAGTCAGAGATAGTAAGAGATGCCACCTGGTGTTTACAGGAAAAGGCTTCTGAAATCAGGCAATGCCTTTCAAACTCTTATACCGACCACTGGAGTCAGGCAACATGGCTTCCCCTCTTTCTAGGTCCTGTGACAGCCATCTTGCTATTACTCATCTTTGGGACCTGTGTTTTTAGCCTCCTTGTCAAATTTGTTTCATCCAGGATTGATGCCATCAAGCTACAGATGGTCTTACAAATGGAACCCCAAATGAGCTCCACTAACAACTTCTACTGTGGACTACTGGACTGACCCACTGACCCTTTGGCTGGCTTAGAGAGATCCGCTCTGTAGGACACTACCACTGCAGGGCCCCTTCTTTGCCTCTCTCCAATAGGAAGTAGCTAGAGTGGTCATCGCCCAATTCCCAACAGCAATTGGGGTGTCCTGTTTAGAGAGGGGATTGAGAGGTGAAGCCAGCTGGACTTCCTGGGTTGAGTGGGGACTTGGAGAACTTTTCTGTCTTGCAAGAGGGTTTTAAAATGCACCAATCAGCGCTCTGTGGCTAGCTATAGGTTTGTAAAGTGCTCCAATAAGTGATCTGTAAAAATGCACCAATCAGTGCTCTGTGGCTAGCTAGAGGTTTGTAAAATGGACCAATCAGCACTCTGTAAAATGGACCAATCAGTGCTCTGTAAAATGGACCAATCAGCAGGATGTGGGCAGGGACAAATAAGGGAATAAAAGCTGGCCACCCCAGCCAGCAGTGGTAAGCCACTTGGGTCCCCTTCCATGCTGTGGAAGCTGTGTTCTTTCGCTCTTCACAATAAATCTTGCTGCTGCTCACTCTTTGGGTCTGTGCCATCTTTAAGAGCTGTAACACTCACTGTGAAGGTCCAAAGTCCATTCTTGAAGTCAGTGGGACCATGAACCCACTGGAAGGAACAAACTCCAGACACAGTGTCATAGGTAACGTCCCACAAAATGCTTGCATTGTTGCTTTGTCTACCAAGTACCTAGAATAAGGAAGATAATAACAGAACCTAGCAGAGCTCCTGGCTATCTGGGAAGTATGCTTTATAAGAGTAAGAACTGTGCCTGTGTTGTTTAAAGTAAAAGAGATATCATGGTTGTTTATTACTGCAGCATAACCTTGTCTACACTGACTAGTGAAACATTTGGCTACAGAGCCTTTGAAGCACTTACCATGTTTAAAATATTTCTTCCCTCAAACTTAGTGACTCAGAGCCCATGTCTTAGTTTGTTAGTTGATGTGCTCCAGAGAAACAGACAGATAGATAGATATGTCTATCAATCTATGTATTTATCCATCTGAGAGAAATCTATCTTAAGAAACTGGCTTACACAATTGTGGAGGCTGGCAAGACAAAAATGTAAAGAGTAGACTGGCAGAGTGAGGAATCAGGGAAGAGTTGCAATTTGAATTAAAAAAATGTCTTCTGACAGAATTTTTTCTTCTTCCAGAGGTCAGTATTTTTCTATTAAGGCTTTCAATTAATTAGTTGAGGCCCATCCACATTCTGGAGAATAATCTGCTTTATTCAAGATCTATTGGTTTAAATGTTAATTTCATCCAAAAATGCCTTCTCAGGAACATATAGAAAACGTTTGACCAAATATCTGGGTACCATTGCCTAGCCAAGGTGACACACAAAATTAACTATCACAAGTCCACTTCTTGTCAACTTGGTATTCATCTATCTGTCTATCTACCTACCTATATCATTTTTAATATATCCAATTAAAACATACTTATTATTTAAATAAATAAGATCATAATTCCACCTACCATAATACAACTATCCTGCAAACAACCAAAAATACACTAACTTTTCTCCAGAAGAGGATGCAAAGTCCTTGGGTGGTGTTTACTTTTCTCTTTGGTATCTCATTATTCAATACTATGATGTAAAGTTAACAATACATGAACATTATGCTATAAAGTCAATACATCCTATATTACATGATGAAGGAATAAAAGAAGAAAGAAAATATATTTGTTGTAAACACAAATATATATTTATAACAAAATAAGGAAGAAATGCTCATGACAATTACAATTCTAGTTTCTATAACTGGTCACGTGGTCGTAGCTGGTATTTGTAACTGCTTACTGGAATAGACTCTCTCTATTAGAATTGTCTTTCCTGCATGCAATGCTTCTGTCAAAACTACCATCTATGGATTTATTAAATTCCTTATACGCTGTCATGGTATCCACACAGCATTACTTCTGATCAAGAAACTTATGTCAAAGTAAACGAAGTATGGCAAAGCCATATTCATGGAATTCACTGGTCTTATCACACCATTCAGAAGCAGCTGGCTTAATAAAATGACAGAACAGCCTTTTGAAGATTCAGTTACCACACCAACTAAGTAACAATAAATGTAACGACTGGAGCAATGTCCACCAGGAGGCTTTATATGCTCTGAGTCAGCTTCCAATATATGGTTCTTTTTCTTCCACAGCCAGGATTCATGGGTCTAGGAGTAAAGGAGTAGAAATCAGAGAGGTATCATTCATTATTTCCCCTACTGACCCACTATCAAAATTTTTGCTTTCTGTTTCCAAGACCTTATTATCCACTGTTCTACAGGTCTTAGTTCCAAAGGAAGGAATGCTTTCACTAGGGGACACAACAATTATTTCATATAACTCATGTTAAAACTGCTGCTCTGCCACTTTGGTCTCCTCATGTCTCTGAATCAGCAGTCAAGGAAAAGAAGAGAGTTACTGTTTTGGCTGGGGTAATTGATCTTGACTACCAAGAAGAACATGGATGGATACTCCACAATGGAGGTAAGGAAGAGTACTTGTGGCATACAGGAGATCCCTTATGGTATCTCTTAGTGTTACCATGCCCTGCAATTAAAGCCAATGGAGAACTACAGCCCAAATCAGTCAGAACTTCTAATGGTCCACCCTTCTGGCTTTAATTACCTAACCGGTAAAGAATCATCACCAGTTGAGGTACTTGCTGAAGGCTAAGGGAAGAACTAATGAGTAGTGGAAGAAAGTAGTTATAAATACCAGCTATGACCATGTGACCAGTTATACAAATTAGGATTGTAATTGTCATAATTATTTCTTCCTTATTTTGTTATAAATATATATTTGTATGTATAAAAAATATGTTTCCTTCCTTCTCTTATTCCTTTGCCATGTAATATAGGATGTATTGACTTTATATCATAATGTTCATGTATTGTTTACTTTACATCATAGTATTGAATAATGAGATACCAAAGAGAAAAGTAAACACCACCCAAGGACTTTGCATCCTCTTCTGGGAAAAAGTTAGTGTATTTTTGGTTGTTTTCAGGACACAAGACCTTGTTTGACACAAGATCGCTGGCTGATAGCTGGCATCATACCCAGGGAATGTTGCCAAACTGGGGTCTCATTATTGGTCTCTGCTATAGGCAAATTGGAGTCTTAACAGGTGTTGTAACCAGGTCAATCTCAGTAAGTAGATATTCATGTTGCTAAGGCCATGCATAACCTGCATCCCTGCCATCATGGCCACTTTGTTCGTGAATCCATAGGGCAATGACAGAGGTGGTTAAGGAAAGAGACTGGCTGATATCCACAGAACAGGTCATCCTATCTACTTGACTATCAAAATTTTCCTCTGCTAAGGTGACCCTTTGGTCAATATTCACAAAAGACAAAAATTTTCTTAACAATTTTTGCCATTCAAAGAGGATATACCTCTTCTCCAGACTTCCCTATCACTAATTTTTTTCTTTTTTTTTGAGACAGAGCCTCGCTCTGTCGCCCAGACTGGAGGGCAGTGGCGTGATCTCGGCTCACTGCAAGCTCCACCTCCCGGGTTCACGCCATTCTCCTGCCTCAGCCTCCCGAGTAGCTGGGACTACAGGTGCCCGCCATCATGCCCGGCTAACTTTTTTTATATTTTTTAGTTGAGACAGGATTTCACTGTGTTAGCCAGGATGGTCTCGATCTCCTTTCCTCGTGATGCGCCCGCCTCGGCCTCCCAAAGTGCTAGGATTGCAAGCGTGAGCCACCGCGTCTGGCTCCCTATCCCTAATTTTTGAATCATTCTCCTTTCAACTTCCTGACCATACCACCAAACATTGGTTAACCTCATGAATTGATGTATAATTGCACTTCTGGTTATTTCTCCTTCCAAGCAAAATTAGTATCAAGGGACAATCTTCAAAGTTCTGCCCACTGGGAAAATTCTATTTCACCATTGTCTTTCAGTAATGTCCCAGAAAAGGGCTGTAATGCTGCAGCTATTCACTTTCAGGTGTATCTGTACATCATTTAAAACCATCTGTATAATAGGACCAAGTCTTCTCTTCCTCTGTCAACTGATCATAGGAAACTCCTCATGAGGCCATAAATACAGGTACACATACCCATGCACACATATTTATCTTCCTTCTTTTGTGAGCAATGACTGGTTTCTCTTATTAAGTACCATAGCAGATTTTTGTAAAAAATTTGTAATGGGACACAACAACTTTTATTATCAAATGCAAACTTTGTCGTTTTGTGTTTTAGCCTATACCTAACTCTCTGACCATTTTCAATGTGTTTCTTCCTTCTTGAATTCTGTGATTTAACTTCTGTGTAATTTTCTCTGCCCTGGACAACCTCTTTCATTATTGAGTGGGTTAAGTAGGCTTACTCAATATATTTAAAAGTCACTAGCCCTAAACTTCCAAAATAAAACTCTTACTCTTTCATTAGTTTGGGCCATTTTTTGTCCCTCCATATTGCTTACTTTATTTATTTCTATAAATAACATAGTACTGTATTATTTTAACAATCATCACAGTTTTTGAGATTTTTCATTAGATTTTAAATCTCTTAGGACAGAAGCCACAAAATCATTGTCTTTTCATTCCCAGACTTGAGGCAATACCTAAGTATTTGGCAATGTTTAATATCTGGCACATGTTCAATACATTAAAAATTACATAAATAAAAACTACAACAAAAACATAATAAATGAAAGTACAATGAAATAAAAAAGGAAAAGGACAAGATGGTAAAGATCAGAAAAATATTATTAGAAAAGTTGGCTTTTTAGGTGTGCATATGAGTAAGTTGGATTGGGGTATGAAGAGATGGTGAGAAGGGACCTTGCTTGTTTTCATCTAGAAATTTCAATTAGGTACACATGGAGAATTTATAGTATTATAATATTTCCAACACAAGCAAGCATTACATATTATTTTTCTTGTAAAGTAAAAAACTCATCGATACAGATAAATCAGTGAAATTAATATATTTAGAACTCAGTTCATATAGACAAAGTGAGACTGTAATTAGCTCTCTAAGTAAATCTGTAGGTCATCGGTAAAATTGACACTGAGGAAAAAGGGGAAAGGTGGAAAGAAGACAGAAATGCATGAATGGTTAGACAAATATGTTCTGTGAGGTGTACTTGGAATCAATCACTATTAATATTATTCAGTTAGGTGGGCAATTGTTTAACTAGACTGCTTTTCTGAACTTACCACTTGCTTTAGCCAATTTTTTCTATGTCTTTATTGATTGCCAATGAAATTGTCATTTTGACTAATGCATTTATTTAAGGGTATCAAGCAGTGATGATCTTGTCCCTTTGTCTTGTAGAAAAGTGATGCCCCTCTGGATTTCAGAGAGAAGATATACAGAATAAAGGTATATTTAAAAAAATATATGATATGGGCAGAATAGGCAAGAAGAAGGAAGAGAAAAAAGGAAATGAAAATTAAAAAAAACCTGACATGGCATAAAATATTTAATTGTTTGTTCCTATTTAAGATGTATCTATTGTCCTCTGGGTTTGATAATTATGTGATACTCATATCATTTCCTTAAATTTGATTTTCTTAGGAAACTTATGCAAGGTTCTAATTGGATGACAAGAAAGGGAGAAAGGATGGCTAAAATGCAAATTATGTAATTGGATCACTCTTGATTCACTTTCTTGAGGCTTTGTGCCTGCCGTGGTGTTCTTCACCACTATAACACAGCGATCACCTCACAAGGCACTCTTGATTATTACTTCCCTGCATGCATTCCTCAGTGATATTCTCTACTCTTCCTAATTTGACAAAGGGAAGTATTCCAAAAATCCTCACTAGTCACTCTTATCTTCACCTTGCCTCCTATGTCAGCTTTCTCACATTGTGGGCTTTTTTGTTTGTTTGTTTGTTTGTTTTCTGTTTTTAGTTCTGCCCTCTAAACGTCTGGAGACTGAGAAGTAGCCTTTTCCTTTCCCTTCCCTTCCCTTCCTTTCTCTCCCCTCCTCCCCTCCCTTCCCTTCCCTTCCTGTCTTTTCTTTTCTTTTTTCTTTTCTTTTCTTTTCTTTTCTTTTCTTTTCTTACTTTTCCTCTTCTCTTCTCTCCTCTCCTCTCCTCTCTTCTCTTTCTCTTTTCTTTTCTTTTGTGAGACAGGGTGTCACTCTGTCACCCAGACTGAAGTGCAGTGGTGCAATCTCTGCTCACCACAGCCTCCACCTCCCAGGCTCAAGCAATTCTCCTGCCTTAGCCTCCCGAGTAGCTGAGACTACAGGCATGTGCCACTACTGCCCAGCTATTTTTTTTTTTTAGTAGAGATGGGGTTTTACCATGCTCACCAGGCTGGTCTCGAACTCCTGACCTCAAATGATCCACTCACCTTGGCCTCCCAAAGTGCTGGGATTATAGGCATTAGCCACCATCCCCAGCCAGTATTATTTTCTACCTGTAAGATGTCTTTTCCAGTTTGGCACATGTATTCATTAAGTGAAGGTTTGGTCTGATGACTGTATGACAGTGAAAAAAACTTTAGTCTCATTTTGTCCATGACATGGTAGGTCTTTGAGTAGCTTCTCTTACCGTGCCATTTGCAGTAGACTGATTTTCCACACTGTTGCATGTGATACGGTTTGTCTGTGTTCCCACCCAAATCTCATATTTAATTGTAGCTCCCATAATCCCCATGTGTCATAGAAGAGACCCGGTGGGAGGGAATTAAATCATGGGAGTGGGCGTTTCCTGTGCTGTTTCCCTGATAGTCAATAAGTCTCACATGATCTGATGGTTTTACAAAGATCAGTTCCCCTGCACACGCTCTCTTGCCTGCTGCCATGTAAGATGTGCCTTTGCTAGACTTTTGCCTTCTGCCGTGATTGTGAAGCCTCCTTAGTCACGTGGAACTGTGAATTCATTAAACCTCTTTCTCCTTATAAATTACCCAGTCTCAGGTATTTCTTCATAGCAGTATGTAAATGGACTAATACTGTAAGTTGGTACTAGGAGTGGGGCACGGCAATTAAGATACACAAAAATGTAGAAGCAACTTTGGAACTGGATAACAGGCAGAGGTTGAAACAATTTGGAAGACTCAGAAGAAGACAGGAATATGTGGGAAAGTCTGGAGCTTCCTAGAGACTTGTTGAAAGTTTTTTATCAAAAAGTGCAGGCTGAGGTGGCCTCAGCTGGAGATGAGGAACTTATGGGACCTGGAGCAAAAGTATTCTTGCTATGCTTTAGCAAAGAGACTGCAGGCATTTTGCCCCTGCCCTAGAGATCTTTGGAATTTTAAACTTGATATAGATGATTTAGGGTATCTGGCAGAAGGAATTTCTAAGTAGCAAAGCACTCAAGAGATGACTTGTGTGCTCTTAAAGGCATTCAGTTTTATTCATTCATAAAGGTATGTTTTGGAATTGGAACTTATGTTTAAAAGTAAAGCAGAGCATAAAAGTTTGGAAAATTTGTAATAGAAAAGAAAAAACCATTTTCTGAGGAGCAATTTAAGCTGGCTACAGAAATTTGCATAAGGAACAAGGAGCCAAATATTAATCACCTGGACAACTGGGAAAATGTCTCCAGGGCATGCCAGAGGTCTTAATGGCAGCCCTTATTATCACAAGCCAGGAGGCTTAGGAGGAAGAAATGGTTTCATGGGCCAGGCCTAAGGCCTTGCTGCCCTGTGTAGTTTTGGGACTTGGTGCTCTGCATCACAGCCATGGAGAAAAGATACCAAGGAAAGCTCAGGGCTGTGGCTTCAAAGGATGCAAGCCCCACGCCTTGGTGGTTTACACATGGTATTGTGCCTGTGGGTGCACAGAAGCCAAGAACTGAGGTTTGAGAACCTCTGCCTAGATTTCAGAGGATGAATGGAAATGTCTGGATGTCCAGGCAGAGGTTGTGCTGCAGGAAGTGAGCCCTTATGGAGAACCTCTGCTACAGCAGTGTGAAAGCAAAATATGGAGTGGGAACCCCCATGCAGAATCTTTACTGGGGCACTGTCTGAAGTCTTGAGAAGAGGACCACCATCCTCCAGACCCCAAAATGGTAGATCCACCAAAAACTTGCACTAGGTACCTGGAGAAGCCACAGATACTGAATGCCAGCGCATGACAGCAGCCAGAGGGGGACTGTACCCTGCAAAGCCACAGTGGTGGAGCTGTCCAAGGCAATGGGAATCCACCTTTTGCATCAGTATGACCAGGATGTGAGACATGTAGTCAAAGGAGATCATTTTTGAGCTTTAAGATTTGACTGCCCCACTGGATTTTGGACTTGCATGGAGCCTGTAGTCCCTTTGTTTTGGTCAATTTCTCCCATTTGGAATGGGTATATTTACCCAATGCCTGTACCCCCATTGTATCTAGGAAGTAACTAACTTGCTTTTGATTTCACAAGATCACAGGCAGAAGGGACTTGCCTTGTCTCAGATGAGACTTTGAACTGTGGACTTTTGAGTTAATGCTGAAATGAGTTGCGACCTTGGGGGACTGTAGGTAAGGCATGACTGGTTTTGAAATGTAAGGACATGAGCTTTGTGGGGGGCAGGTGTGAGATGATATGGTTTGGCTGTGTTCCCACCAAGATCTCATCTTGCATTGTAGCTGCCATAATTCCCAGGTGTTGTGGGACAGACCTTGTGGGAGGCAGTTTAATCATGGGGGCAGGTTTTTCTCATGCTGTTCTCATGATAGTCAATAAGTCTCACAAGATCTGATGGTTTTATAAAGGGCAGTTCCCTTGCACATGCTCTCTTGCTTGCCACTGTGTAAAATGTGCCTTTGCTCCTCCTTCACCTTCTGCCATGATTGTGAGGCCTCCTCAGCCATGTGGAACTTTGAGTCCATTAAACCTCTTTTTCTTTATAAATCACCCAGTCTAGGGTATTTCTTCATAGCAGTATGATAATGGACTAATACACCATGTGTTATTATTCTGCAGTTCTTCCACACAAAGGTTGGTCATTTTTTCCTGTCCTTTTTGTTTTTTGGTGGGAGAGAGTGCTTGGCCATGTGGCATTTTTTTGGCCAATGAAATGTAAGGGAGAAATGATAGCAAGCCTGTTTCATCAAGCTTCAGCCTTCTTTTCCTCCTGTCTTCTGGACATCACTGTAAATAGAACATGCCAAGGTCTAATGGCTCAGGGAGGATGGCCCAAGGAGGATGAGACACATCCTCCTTGGAGATCTACAACATTGAATAGCTGCCCCTAGATACCACAGTCAAAGCAGAATTGCCCTAGTCACCCACCCATTTATGAGAATATGTGAGTGTTGGTTATAGAGTGGTGAAAGGATTTGTTATATAGCAATATGGTTTCATTAATTGACTAATGCACCCCTCTTATGTGCTCCTGTATTTCCTTCATTTAACAATTTGCACTATATTTCAATTGCATGCTTAATTAATCATCCATCATCCTTCTTGACAGCAATTTCAGAGAAATTAGAGGTTTATATCTGTCTCAATTCCCAATATGTCTGCTGTGCCTTTCATGGAGCTAGGCATAAAATAAGTATTCTTTACATATTTGTTTAATTTAACTTTTACAAGATTGTAAGATTTTCATGGACAAGTATTTTGTTTTATTTACTTCTCATTTACTTTCAACCTGCAACCACAACACCTATATCACCTATTAAATTATATATTGTATATACACGTATATGTGTGTGTATACATATACCCACATATACATATGTATTATATCTAAATAAACAACATATGTGTATAGGTGTATAGATAAATGTGTAGTGTAAGTTTAAGGTAAATTGGTTATAATAAACATGACCAGATTAACAGGAAGAGTAGAAGGTGAGAGGCTGAATACACAAGTAATGACTAGACCACATACAAAAACGGCCATCTGAAACATAGTCTGCAACAACCTTCCCAGGAAATCAGCCTATTATTTACATAACCAGCTTAGGAAAGCCAAATTGCTGTAAGTGGGTAGTGGTAGGAAGTCAGTCTGCCATCCCTATGACACTCCATGAAGCCAAACATTAACTCCTATAACAAGTGGCCTAAAGTGTCTAGGGCTTGATCTATAACTGACAGCTTTTTTTTTTTTTTTTTAATCAAAATTGCTTTTATTTATTTATTTATTTTTCTTTTTTTTTTTATTATTATTATTATTATTATTATTATTATACTTTAGGCTCTATGGTACATGTGTGCAACGTGCAGGTAAGTTACATATGTATACATGTGCCATGCTGGTGCGCTGCACCCACCAACTCATCATCTAGCATTAGGTATATCTCCCAATGCTATCCCTCCCCCCTCCCCCCACCCCACAACAGTCCCCGAAGTGTGATGTTCCCCTTCCTGTGTCCATGTGTTCTCATTGTTCAATTCCCACCTATGAGTGAGAATATGCGGTGTTTGGTTTTTTGTTCTTGCGATAGTTTACTGAGAATGATGATTTCCAATTTCATCCATGTCCCTACAAAGGACATGAACTCATCATTTTTTATGGCTGCATAGTATTCCATGGTGTATATGTGCCACATTTTCTTAATCCAGCAAAGGGCTAATATCCAGAATCTACAATGAACTCCAACAAATTTACGAGAAAAAAACAAACAACCCCATCAAAAAGTGGGCGAAGGACATGAACAGACACTTCTCAAAAGAAGACATTTATGCAGCCAAAAAACACATGAAAAAATGCTCACCATCACTGGCCATCAGAGAAATGCAAATCAAAACCACAATGAGATACCATCTCACACCAGTTAGAATGGCAATCATTAAAAAGTCAGGAAACAACAGGTGCTGGAGAGGATGTGGAGAAATAGGAACACTTTTACACTGTTGGTGGGACTGTAAACTAGTTCAACCCTTGTGGAAGTCAGTGTGGCGATTCCTCAGGGATCTAGAACTAGAAATTCCATTTGACCCAGCCATCCCATTACTGGGTATATACCCAAAGGACTATAAATCATGCTGCTATAAAGACACATGCACACGTATGTTTATTGCAGCATTATTCACAATAGCAAAGACTTGGAACCAACCCAAATGTCCAACAATGATAAACTGACAGCTTTTCTAATTTTTGTCCCTGATTCAAACTTAGGACCAACCAAAGAAAGCCAAATATGAAACCTTAATCAATCATATAACATGACTGCTTCTACTTAGACTACCTACTGTTTCCCATGCTAACAGCCACTGATCAGGGCACACCTGAAGCCTTCCCTTTTGTCCACTGTAAAACTTCCTCACTCCTCTACCTTCTATGAAGTCTATGCTAAAATGCAAATAACAGTGGCTGACTCCCTTGCTATAGCAAGCTTTGAATAAACAGTCTTTACTTTTTCTAACTAGCTTGGACTTCATTTATTTCCAATGAGCTATCTGATTTTGAAGTCAGCATTTTTGTCTGGTCACCTAGTTGTGACCTGTTGGATACAAAACAGGGCTCTAAGCTAAAATTGCTTATAACAGAGAGAAAGGGCATGTAGAATGTGTATGTCTGGGAGGACAAAGGCTGATAGATTTTTAGCTGTGTATATTTCACAGTTAAGGAAAGCATGAAATATTTAAAAGGGAGAAAGATCTTGTATGGATTATGAAAAAGTCATATGAAACATTTTGTAAAATATTGCTACTGATAATAATTTATATGAAAATATTTTATTTGAATAATACTTCTTATTGGGTTAAGATTGGAATAGCGGAATTTGGAATTATACTGAAAAATACACGGTCTGTGAATATGACAGGAATAAGAAGAGTTTGGCTCCACTCAAGGGCAGTATAACACTTGTAGAACACCATCCTGAAAGTGAATATGTGTATTTCATTTGATATGTATATGTAATTCTTCTTGAAGAGGGTCATTTACCTAAGAAAATATTGAAAAGGTTTTATTTTAGCAATAACTACCCCCGACGATGCGTTCAACTCCCATCTTTCCACTGGAAAAGCTTGCTTCCTTAACAATATCTGTTTACTTTCAGAACTTTTAGTCATTCTTTATTAAGCAGTCAGTTTTATTATGTAGAATTTTATGAAACCTCAGTCTCATATTCATTTTGAAGCTCTTATCTTCACCTGCTAAGTCTAGACCAATAATATCTGAGTCTTGGAGTGGCGCGGTCACGTGGTCTACTCTTTACTAGCAACTTTCCTCCCCACCTCTGCCCTGTTCTTGACCCTCGGGCAGAGTCCTGGGACAGGCAAAAGACAGACTCCTCCCTGACTACATAAGCTGATAGCCCCCCACCATTTTGGGTGTCACTAGTAATATAAAAAATAAAAATAAAAATAAAAATCAACTGATGCTAAAACATTTAAAATGTAATGTAAAATTAATAATTCTTATAGGATAAAATATATGTTTAAAAATCCATCACTTAGGTGAATAAATGTATGCACTTAATTAGATTTACTGTCAGAAAAATCAAAAGCAGTATTTTAATATCATACAGCTTTACATATTTTTTCCGATTAACTAAAGTATAATCTGTTAATTTTAATGTGTTAACCTATGCAATTGAGAAATTAATCCCAAGCTAGCAGATAAAAAACTAATAACCAAATAATTTATCTTTAATTTTAGTTACTACTATAGTGCAAACATTTGTTGGAGAATCAAATGACCTTATCAATCAATTTGACTATACCTTCTCATCCTTCACTCTTTTTTTCTACCCAAATTTTAAAAACTAAAATAAAACACTGGAAGCATAGACACATTAGAATCACTTACAAAATAATACTAAGTGAGGAAATCCGTTCACTTCCTTACCTCCATGAATACAAATATGCAAAACATGCAATTATATAAATGTTAGATGCTTTTTATTTCCAGAGTTTCTAAGTTAAAAATAAGCTGTTAATACATAGCATCTTCCCTATGTTAAAGTAAGTCAATAAAAATACTTTAATCTTTAAATTATTAGGTTCAATTATTTAGATGAAGGGATAAAATGTACTTACACAAACATGATGTTGGCCAGAATCACAACAATCAGAGCCAATAAATATCCTTTTTTATTAGTTGAGAAGTTAGAGAAGGCAGCCATTCTCCATGGAGACCAAGGGATTTGCACTTTGCTGGTTGTCATTGTATCAAGAGCATAAACACAAGGACTGGGATCCAACAGCAGCACATGGAGAAGATACCTTCTTGTGAAGAATTAAAGGTTGGGTGAAGCGTAAAATTTGTATAATTGATAAAACCTTGGACTAGACATACGTAAGTGTAAGATAAATGGAAATCCTTTTTTTCCTCTCTTTCTCTTTCTTTCTTTCTCTCTTTCTCTTTCTCTCTTTTTCTTTCTTTCTTTCTTTCTTTTCTTTCTTTCTTTCTCTCTCTCTCTCTTTCTTTCTCTCTCTCTCTCTCTCTCTCTCTTTCTTTCTTTCTTTCTTTCTTTCTTTCTTTCTTTCTTTCTTTCTTTCTTTTTCTCTTCCATCTGTGATTCCAAGTTTAAATCAAGGAACACAAGTAAAATTTCTATTTTCAGCACCACGGAGAGTTTCTCGCTCCCAACCTACAATTTCTTTTTTTTTTAATACTCTAAGTTCTGGGATACATGTGCAGAACGTGCAGGTTTGTTGCATAGGTATACACGCACCATGGTGGTTTGCTGCTTATTTGTTTGTTTAGGGCATAGGAGAAAGTCAGGAAGTCTCTAAATTTTTGTCAGTGACTGAAAGTGAAGAATGGAGAGAAAAACACCTGAGTGAAAAAGGTTTTTAGTTTAAAAAATAGTCTGCATTGTGCTTTTATTATAGTTAAAAATAACCTATATTATTAACTGAATTAATATAAACTTAACTCAAGACATAGAATGGAATTTTTTATAGCTTTGATTTTATGATTAAAATATAGTATTTGGACTGGAATAATCATTTGCCTAGGTTGTTGATTAAAATTCTGTCATCCAAAAGCTGGCTTTAGAAAGACATCACAGATAGATAAAGTGTCATTAATTATGCTTTAGTTGAGTAATTATTGGCCACTGTGGAGTACTCATGTCATATTACCGTGAAGGCTTTCTTGGAATAGAAGAAAACATGAATCTGGACTAATTTTTTATATTTTTACTTAATTTACAATGTACAATATTTTGTACTACCAGACATTTGAACTACTGGCTAGTAACTGCTTCTCTTTTCTTTTTAATATTATAATCAAATACATGTGAGAGAAGATTAAGAAAATAAAGAGTAATTAGTAAGTTGATAGGTTAGCAAGTCTCCCACAGTATAATTACTGCAACTAGGTAATGAAGACATACTTACAGTTCCAAAAATGAATTTGTATTTCACACATTTTCTTTTAAGATTTATTCTTCTTTTACTATTCCATTTCTCCTCTTATCTCTCTCTAACCTCCTTTCTCCCACCCTCTCCTCCTCACTTTACTTTTCCTCTTTCAACTCCTCTAATTTCTTTTATAAACTATGTTAGAATATAAGCCCTATATAGAATAGAATCCTTATAATAGATAATAACATAAAGCCAAAAGTGAAAGTGTTTGATAATGACTCTTCTCCAAAAGTATGCATACAAAGATGTATTGATATGAGAATATTCTGTGCTGACTATTCTTGTTTGATTATAGTCAATCTCCTTTCTCATCTAAAGTCTTTTCTGTATTCTACTATCTGCCTAAGATGTTCTACCATCCCCTTCTTACTTTTATATGATCAATTTCATCTGTCTTTCAGTTCAGCATAATGCCTTCTAGAAAGACTTGACTAGCTTCTTAACCTCATCAGATAGGAAGTCCTCTTTTATGATCCAATAACTTTGTGGAATTATTTTCAGCATTATATTTAACTCACTTTTAAATAACTACTTGTTTATATATCTTTTCCCACAAAAGTATAGACACTTTTTGAGAATAAATATTCTTTTTTTGAGACAAAGTCTCACTCTGTCGCCCAGGCTAGAGTGCAGTGGCATGATCTAGACTCATTGCAACCGCCACCTCCCAGGTTCAAGCGATTCTCCTGCCTCAGCCTCCCAAGTAGCTAGGATTACAGGTGTCCACCACCACATCGAGCTAATCTGTATATTTTTAGTAGAGACGGGGTTTCACTATGTTGGCCAGGCTGGTCTCAAACTCCTAACCTCAGATGATCCACCTGCCTCGGCCTCCCAAAGTGCTGGGATTACAGGCATGAGCCACCATGCCCAGAGAAGAATAAATATTTTTAAATTATTCTTATTTTATTTAGAATTTTGTATGGTACCTGATACATGTTGAGGTTCAAAACACATGTGAATTTTAAAAATGAACTAAAAAATTAATTTATGTAGCATAATTAATATGTATTTAATTAATTTGGTTATTTATTTGCTTAAGGGACCATATTCTATGTAATTAATTAATTAATGTATTTTGAGAGAAAATCTTGCTCTTTCAATCAGGCTGGAGTGCAGTGTCAGGAACATAGTTCACTGCAGCATAGAAATCCTGGGCTTATGCAATCCTCTCCCCTTAGCCTCCCAAGTAGCTGGGACTACAGATGCCCAGCTAATCTTAATTAAAAAATTATTTTAGAGATGGGATCTTGGTATGTTGCCCAGATTGGTCTCAAGCTCTTGGCCTCAAGGAATTCTCCCACTCCAGCCTCTCAAAGTGTTGGGATTATAGGCATGAACAACCACATGCAGCCTAGATATTGTTTTTTTTTGTTGTTTTTGGTTTTTTTTTGTTTTGTTTTTTTTTAAAGCAAGAAATAATTCCTTGCTCCAAGTTTTCAGAAAGAAAACACATATATTTTTAGAATATAAATTGACATTATATTTCATAAATATGTAGCTTGATTTACTGGCATGTGAAAGATATGAACTGGTGCTTTTAAAAATCAGTCATTGACCAGCTCTTGGAATAACATGTAGATAAAGGTTCTAACTCAGTGCCTGTCATATAGTTGCTTAATAAATAATGAATGCATTATTGAATGGACAAACTTTCTCTTACATCCTTTCTCTCTTAGTGATGAACATCTCTTTGTTCTACATTTTATCTTGATTTTTTCAAAAGATTTTCTTCATTGTCTTCTATTAACCAATGAATGTAGGCCATCTTGGGCCCACTACTATGATGGAACAATAAAACAGAGGCTGGGTTCTTGAAAACTTCCAAGTTACAGAGATACTATAGTTGGTTCTTTCCCATGGGAGATAAATAAAATTCTATTTGCTTCTGCTGTGTTTGTGTTACAGAACATAGATCGTATTTAAAATACTACTATTAATTAACATACCCTCACTAGCAGTATACAAGAGTTTCTATAATGTAGCAATAGCTATTTTAGATGTTCTAAATTTTTACCAGTATGATGGTGTGAAAAAGAATTTTATTCTCTTGATTAAAGTAGAAATTTGCCTATGTTTTTCCTATGGGTTTTCTAATATATTCTGACATCTATAGGCATTGCATTTGTATTATAAAGCAATGTCCCCTCAGTCTCTACTTGTTCCGCTTTATGATGTTACTTGGTGAACAGAAAGTTTTTACATTAATGTTGTTAAAGTTTTCCTTCGTAATTTTTAACTTTATATTAGGTTTGAGAATTATTTTTCTAATCAGATATTATGAAGATATTCTTCAATATTTTTCAGTAAGACTTTTAGAAGTCTCTCTTTCACATTTAGACCTTTACTCCACTAGGAATTAATGTTTTTGTGTGGGTAAACAAAAATTATAGGGGGCTATTGTGTTGGACTGAGCTCCTGCACTAGGCCCCAACAGACCAGGGCAAACCAAAGTTTAAGGAAACAGGTAGGTTCCCAGACAGATCAGTTATTCCAGAAATCAGGAGATTCTGGTCTACCTGAGTCATTGTAATAAGGAAGTCCTTTGTGCTTTAACCATTACAAATAAAGTAACCTCATGTCAACCAACGAGTTCCTTTTCTTTCCATTGTTCTGTTTCCATGTTTCCTTCTTTCAAAAGGTTCTGCCATTGCCCAGTGGGAGCTCTCATTCTATTTTGTAGGATCAAAGCTACCATAATTCCTGAATGACAAATAAAAGCCAATTAATTAGATCTTTTACTAAATTTGTTATAATTTTGTCTTTTGACAGTATTTAATGTGAGATAGGGAGAGGTATTTAAGCATGCTTGTTTATATTTTGCTTATATATTTATCTGCAATATGAATGGCAGGTAAGAAGATGATCTAAAAATATTCTTCACTCAGGTTAAATAAATATTTTTATGTTGAAGGAAAGTGAATCAATTAAAATGTTTTAGCTTATGATGGTATGACTCATATAATTTAATGGCTTTCAGAATTAAAAATTGGTGTGGGAGATATTGAAACCATAACTAAGGAAGGATTAGTCAGAATTTATAGCTGGTCAATTTTGTTATTGTATGATTAGAGAGCAAGGGTAGAATCAAACATAAAAGGTAGAGTAGAATTGGCGGGGGGGATGAACAATAAAGCATTTATCTCTGATCATGTTAGACAAGATATTAAAAAACAACCCATATTCTGGGTGACTACATTCGTTATGGTCTTGATTCATAATGGGCATAATGTCAACATCCAGGAAATGGTTGCTGACTGAATGTGAATTGTTCAATGAATAAAAGCCATGGGATAGAATTAATATTGAGATGTTATCGGATAGCCAGACATTATTATCTTGAGAAATGAAAATTTTGAGACTATCAGTGGATACCATCAGTCTATCATTTCCAGAAAGCCTGCTAAGGCAGGGTTTAGCATACAGAACTCGGATCTCACCCCTGAGGGGTAAGAAAGTAGGCAATTTGAATGTCTGTGCTGGTGATGCTAGGTTAATCTGTGAGTTTATAGTTGACTCACCTTGCTCTCTAATATACTTTATTCTTGCTAAGCATGAGGCTTTCCTGTTTGCAGGCATTATTTGTTGTCAGAAGGAGGCCGAGCAGATCCAGGTGAGTATTGATTCTAGCGCAAAGAGGAACAGAGAAAATGCTGAATACGATGTGACAGGCAAGCACTCAAGCAGAAATACTGAGGAGAATTCCAAAGATGTTAGACTGGACACTGGCAACCATCTGAAGTGATGGATATTTTAAGGTTTATTAACATTTCATAATAGAATAGATAAAACACACTCAATCTATCAAAAAAATAATTGAAGTTAAATTGAGTACTTTAACTCTTCAGCCAAAAGCAGACTAATGCAATGATAATAGTTACCATTTATTAATTAGATACTTTTCCCAATAACTTAATTGATTCTCACAACATCCTTACGAGGTAGCTTTGATTACTTAACTCATTTATCTGAAATGGGAAATAAAAGGTTAAGTGGCTTTCCCCAGATCATTCAAGAGGTAAATGGCAGAAGCGGGGTTCCAAATTTATGTCTGCCTGTCCCTAAACCTAGAAATTTTATTTCTAAACTATTTTGCCTTCCCACCTGGAGAAGCAACTACAGAGAATACAATTTCTGAGAAGCAGAAAAAGGATTTGCTCATAGAACACATACTCCTGCCTGCCGAGTGATGCTTAAAATCCCCTTAACCGGATGTTAAATTTTTTGCTTCCACGGTCTGAGATAAGGTTTAAAATGCAAATAAACTTTAGAGAGATAGCATTTGGTTGTAAATTCATGAAAATAAAATAAAATCTTTTTGTGAGCAGATTTGTTGAGGGAATAAAGTTGATATGCCACATGGTACATAAAGGAGGAGGCAAACTGGGGCAAGGGAAAGGGAAGGAGAGCAGGGACCATGCAAGACAAGAAAGATAATCTTGTCCTGCATCACTGTTATTCCTAGGCGACAATCTGTTCTAAGTCTTGTGCTGTCATGTCATTGGAATCTTTAGAGAAACAATAACGACAGAAAATAAAAACATTGTTTTAGATGGACTTTCATATTTTAGAAATATAAAAAGGGAATAAAAACAATAATGTTTAGAGGAAAGTGAACATACTTAATTCCTCATTTTGATTTCCTGAAAAGTGCTATGAAGCCATAATGCTATATTTTGCTTCACCCTTTTATTTTTCTCTTTAAAAGCTGTGCTCAGAGAGCCATTTTACCTGCCAATGTTGTCTCTGGGAAAAAAGGCAAGTTAAAAGGACATTTTTTGCTGCTTGTGTAATATCAGAAAATTTGCACAACTGCTACAAATATGTTACAATGGTAACATCTGGAAAGAGTTTCCTATTTGATTAAATCATTGACATTCAGCAACAAATATACCTCTATTCTTATACTTTTCCTTCTATCTTCTCCAATCCCCAGTTCATAACAACCTCCTAAAAAAAAAAAAATTAAAATGCCTGCATTTCTCTCCTAAATTTGAAATTATCCCAAAGTGCATAATGTTTAATGTTTGATTAGAAAATTGCACACATTAAAGAGTGTTCAGTATTAAAACTGGAATCGTTTTGCTGAATTCTCAGTGTTTTCTATTAACATTAAATAATTAACAGACCTATGTTAAACAACTGAAGAAAGTACTGAGCAAATCACAAAATTAAAACTTCAGTATTTGGTATATGCATGAGTAATGTCTATGGAAGTTTAAATTATCAAATGCAGAGATATAAAAGAATGCTAATTTGTAGTAATAAAACAAAATAAGAAGAAGTTGGAAAAGAAACCTCTAGGTCTCTAATTTCTTTCTCTCTCACTCACTTTTTTTTTTTTTTTTTTTTGCCAAGCATACATGTCTTCTCAACTAATTTTTTTTAAATCACCATTTCCACTATGACAAAAAGTAAAATAAAATCAAATTTTTTCCTGTGGAATTTCAAGAACTGCTGTTAATCAACAGAAAATGTTTTCATGAGCAATTTTAACTTTGCCAATTTAAATTGTATCATTTTGGGCTTCATATAACAGAAAATTCTTATTTATGCTGATGCAAAGAAAAAAGTAAAAAGAATGCAATAAGGCAGTTTATTTCAAAATTAAAGTAAAATAAAACAATAAGTATTACACACACATACATTCTCCCTATTAAATAACTGACATAATGTTAAGCTTAAATAAAATAATTAAATGAGACCATAAGTTCCCTCAGAGCATTTCACCAACCATTATGCATTATGAATTGTCAAAGGTAGATAAAATATGGAATATTGTCCAGATTCACTGGATTATGGGAACAGTTTTAAAGAACTACAAGTACTACCAATTATTGACTATTTATGATATGCCATACACTGCCTAAAAGACTTTGCGTATTTCATTCAATCAGCTAAAAACTACATCATCTTGTGAGCAATGTCTTTCATTAGTTCAACTGAATGAATTGAATTAGCTCAATTGAAAAGAATTGGAATCAAGTTCTCAGAGTTTAGGCAATTGTCAACAGACAGACAAAGTAGAAAAAAAAATCTCCCTGACCCCCACTTCTGTCTTTGTTGTTCTGTTTCTGTCTTTGTTATTCTGCTCTATTACCAACAACAGTGTAAACTGAATCCTGATTAATATAGTATGTCAGTACCCAAACAAAATGTTCCCTGATATTTGTGGTCATTTTTCAAGCAGAGACAGAAATCTCATGAAGGAGTTATTTACATTAGACAGCACTCAGCACATATAGCCTATGGCAATTTATTTGCTAGCAATGCCTCTATTTTCAAGTAGATAAACTTGTTGATTTGCACAAAGAATCCTAATGTAAAGTGGATGATTATATTAATTACTTTCAAAGTATATAGTTTTTCATGTAGTATAAGACCACTATTAACCATTACTTACACTCTAATTTTTCATCTATATATTTTAATAAGAATAATGCATCTGTGGAGCAATCCAATGCTTGAAATATAATTCAAGTGCTATGTTGCCAGATCTACATTTGGGTGAAAACAAAACGATAAAATAAAAGAATGAATAAAAAGAGGGAGGGGGGAAGTGAAGGAAGAAAGAAAGGAAAGAAAACAAGAAGAAAGGAAAGAAGAAGGAAGGAAGTTAC
The DNA here is from genome assembly GCF_028885655.2 of Pongo abelii. Classification (NCBI taxonomy): domain Eukaryota; kingdom Metazoa; phylum Chordata; class Mammalia; order Primates; family Hominidae; genus Pongo; species Pongo abelii. The sequence continues at coordinate 30,767,459 of NC_071989.2, forward strand.
TTAAATAAAAGGAAACATTTTATGTTCTTCATTTACAAGTGATAAAAGTTTATAAGTAATTGACCAAAGTAGCAAACATATTGTAAGTCTTATCTGTAGATCATAATCTTACCTTAGTTTTATTTTTAAAAAATGCTTAAGTAAATCACTAGCTTGAATTACTGTTATTTTATGATATTAAGGGATTTGTCTGCTTATTATATATTTAATATAAAATACACCAGGCTACTGCTAGCTTTTCACTGTTCCTTTCAGCAAAACACTTTGAACACTACTTCCGTATTTTTATATGTGTTTGGAGCACATAGTATTTTGATTGTATTTAAGTTGAAAATGTTTTATTGCCCCTGTACTAAAACTTTTGAGACATAATATATTGTATGCACAGTATTTCTCATTTATTTTAACTATATCTTAACACTCATAGCAGTTCATGTTTGCTATGTATCTTAATTATCCATCTAGTAATAATTCATACATTTGTTATTTGCATTTTAAGACATATGCAAAATAAACATTTTAAAAGCTTAACTTCATCAGGATTTCCATGCTCCAATTTAATGCCAGTATAATTCATTTAACAGAACTTCAAAATAGATAAAATTCCTATTGAAACATTTATGTTTGAGAAAGAATGCAATGTGCATTACTTTCTGACTATACAATTTTCAGAGCTACATTTTTACATTTGCATTTTGGTAAAAATGGCTCCCTTCTTAATGAATGTTTTACTTTTCATATTAAAGTAAATACAGTTTTTTTTCTATTGTCTTTTCTTTATTCAGCCTTGTTCAATCTGACTATCTCTAAAAGTTATCAAGTTTCACAGCGTCATGAAACAGTGCCTAAAAAATTAAGGAGAGTTACACATCAGCTTATTATAAATTATTGTAATTATCCTTATAATTAAAATGGGTAAGTTGAAATGAAATTAGAATGATTAGTAGAAATGAAAGTAACAGCTTGATGATCTGGTATTATATTTGAGAAGGACTTATACTTCAGTAGTCTGCATCTTAAGTTGTTAAAGGATGATACAGAAATTGCTACTTACTCTTTATTGACCAAGGCACTGACCATTTATAAATATTATAATATACATTTAAATTTACTTTTCTCTATGCAGCATTATAATATTCTAGTATGGCCATCTGGTGTTCTTGCACTATGTAATCTCCTAGTCTTAAATGTGAGTGGGATTTGTGACTATGATGAGATATCATGCTGGTGCTTATGTTATGGGATAGAAGGAATTTTGCTGATATCACTAAGATCTCCAATCAATTGAGATAGAATTAATTAAAAGAGATATTATAATGAGTAGGGAATGTCCTTAAAAGTAGTCTGAGAGATTTATAGAGAGATTCTCACGATAGCCTTAAAGAAGCAAGATGCCATGTTTTGGAGAGGGCCACATGTCAGGGTATGGTTGGCAACTTCCAGGAGTTAAGAATATCCCGTGTTTACAGCCAGCAAGATAGTGGTGACCTCAGTTCTATGACAACAAAGAAATACATCCTACCAGAAGCTCATGCACTTAGAGAAAATCCTTAACCTCAGATAGGATCACCTTTCCGACCTGGCTGAAACTTTGATTTTGGGCTGTGAGGATCCAGTCACTGAGTATCAGGATTCCAACTTAATAGGACTATGAGATAATAAAGGCCGCTAAATGTGTGGTAATTTGTCACTCAATAGTAGAAAATAAGCGCAACACTCCTCATTTCAGGGGGCATCTGCCACTGTTTAAATCTTGGTAGAACTTCAAAATATTCAGAAAGGGCTGGTCAGAGAAGTACCCTGAAGGAAATTGTGGAAAATCTCAGCAGACATAGTAGCAAGTGCCCACTGATGACACAGTCTTGCTAGTCACCATCTATACTTTAACTTATGTATTTCAAGACATGGGAGAAACTAAAACAGGTCCTGATTAGATTCCTATGATTCTTTTTCCAATGAAGATGCTGAACTTAACACTACTCTTAGCTTTCTCCTCAAAAAGCAATCCTTGGAAAGAATACAGAAGGGAAATTAGAAAAAGAGAAAAACGGTAGGAAATTTCCAATGTGACTGAGGTTTGCATTGACCTGGCATGTGTGGGGTGGTGGCTTTAGACTGAAGCAGAAGACTGCAAGGCACCCCTATGGCAAAATAATGTAAGATAGTAAATAATGGGGTATCGCTCATTGGTTTACCATTTCCACCTGTACCTTGGCCAACACACGTTCACTCACCACGCACCTGTTCAGTCTGTGCCAACTCAGCCCTACCTCACCATTTGCTTTGGACAAACAGTGCCAGCCACGATCCACCTGGATAGTGACTTAATGCTCAGCTTCATGTGTCCTCATGAGTAAAATCAGGACACCATTGAGCCTCTGTGCCTTAAATAGCTGACAAAACCATGTGGAGCTCAGTTAACTCTGGGTAAAGTTGCATCCTGCTATCCTCTAAACTCTTATAGCTGAAGAATTAAAATCTCAGGCACAGTCCTTTCTAAAACCACTTATTTACTGGGGGCAAAGGATAAAACCCAGAGTTGAGGCATTCCAACGAGTAATGGCTAAATGTGCTCTGTGGGACTCACGGCTTTTAATACCCAGGCCAGTTAACCCTAATACTAAACTCAGAGGTGATCAAATGGTTATCTGGTTTCTTTTCTTACAAGTTGACTGACAAGTAGCTGACAACACTAGGAGATTTGGAACTTGTGGGCCTAAATAACAACATATTTGAGGAGCATGATTACTTCAAAAAAAATATATAATACTTCTGATGCTTCCTCATCAGAATCAGACATATATAATAAGTGCAACCATGTAATCCATCACCATATTACTATATTTTAGAAGTGGAAGTAGACACTACTAACAATTCCACTGAGACAACAGATATAGATCTGGACAGCCTCATGTAAATTGATCTACAATGAGTCTATTAATACATATATTAAAATAGATAAGGAATGATATGAGCAGTATTAAGAAAAAATGCTGCATTAAAAAAGAAGCAAGCAGCAATATTAAGAAAAAATTTACTTGTTGAAATAAGGAAATAGGAGGAAATGTTGTCTTCAGCATCTAGAAAGGTCTGCAATCAGAACTCACCTCCCAGCATGTACATCTCATAAAAATTAGTTGTATTAATAACATACGGCATTTTTCTTCATTTGTAAAATGAATGTACTAGCACTGTCTACTGTCTTTTGATTAGGCCATGGCATCTAGGGAGAATGTAATAAAATTGTTTTGTTTTCATTGTAACATTAATAACTACCTTCTATTTATTGCTAATGTAATATTTTAAAATGGATAGCATTGAAATAAAGTTTTTTTTTCAAAAAAGAACGTGCTGAAGTTTAAAAAGAGTGAGGAAATTTAAAGAAGATATTAAATAAACACAGTGTGAATAGAAGAGAAAAATTTCCAAAGATCTGCCAGTGATTTAGTTTTAAACAAACTGTGCAAGTGAATATTGGAGAAAAGGAAATGTAGGCCCAAGAAGAATAACTAACAAAAAAGAACAAAAAGAAAAGAAAGAAAAAGAGGAAAAGCAAACCAAAGGGAAAATGAAGCATGGAAAATCTGGAATATGTTCAAATTTCAAGAAGTAATTTGGAATAAAGAAAGTAAAAATTGCCACCAAAGCATGGCAAGAAATAGACTGAACAGAAAAGAAAGATCATAGTGTGTCAATATACTTATGCTATATTAAGAATTTTGTATTTCCTCTTGAATATAATGGGTTTTTACATGGTATAGTAATATAATAAAATGTGCTCCTTTTATAAAGATTGTTTGGCAGCAATATACAGTAGAAGGGAGAGAGGTGTGATATGTTAGAGATGCCAAAATCAATTTGATGCTATAGCAACAGTCCAAGCAAAGTGTAAGTTACTGCCTTGTGATGCCAGCAGAGCAAATGGAGGGGTGTTAATAAATAATGACAGTCAGTATGATGAAGGTAAAAGTGGGTAAGCCTAAGTGGCTAATGGGACCTGGGCCTCAGAGGGAAGATGAAGTCTGGGATGTGCCCCAAGTTTCCAACTTGGTTGACTCCTTAAATTATTTTTACTGCATTTAGTATTTATTTTTTACAATAGGAGGCAAACAAATTTTCTTGACAACTAATTATGTGCCGGGCTCTGTGCTAAGCACTTTCCTAAATTATTATATCTAATCCTTAGAATCAGCAAGCTAAGTTGGCTATGTTATTATGCATTTTTCACACACAGAAGCTAAGATTAAGAGTGGTTAAGTGGCTCACCTGCAGTACAGAAATTTGAATCTGGGTTACCTTACTCCACCAACCGGGCTCTTAAGACTCCCTTTACCTGCTATGAACCTCATGATACTGTTTATGAACTGAAGATTACAGCAAAAAAAAAAAGAAAAGAAGAAAAGAGAGAGAGAGAGAGATTTGGGTGAGATAGCATAGTTTTCCATTGTGTAGTGGTTATCACATTTGCCTAACACAATGCAGATTTCTAATATGCAATATTAGAAGAATTAAAGCTAGTTATTATGATTTGAGAACTACCAGGAAGCAGGCAGTAGGTGAAGCATGAAAGGACAACAGGTAATTTGAAAGATGTAGATGTACATAAGAAATTCAAAGACAAAACAGAGAAAGAATGGCATTTCAGTAACTGGTAGAAGAGGAGCAAGGAACTAAGACTGGGAGAAAAGTGAAGGTATAAATAGAAGAAAACCCAAAATGAGGTTACCAAGCATCTAAATACTGTTATGCACAAAAAACGGTTTAGCATTAATAATGCCACACAGGAGCCAATAAAAATAAGTCTTTACAAATCACCTTTGGATTTGGCACTTCCACTGGCACTGACAGTCTAAGAAAGAGCAGTTTGGAAGAAGTTAGGTGGACAGATAACTCTTGCTGATGAGTTTTGAGAAGGTCAAAAAGTGGTAGTTACTCCATTAAAAATATGTGAATGAGAAGGAGGGAGAAATATGATTACACTGGAAAATGGAGTTAAAGGATGGATTTGTTTGAAAGATGAGGAAGAGTGAGGTTTGTCTTCAGAGTGAGGGGAAACACTAGCAGAAAAGGAGAGATTACACATACAGAGGAGGCGGAGATATTCGATGAGAAAAATTCCTAAAGAAAAAGTAAGCTTGGGCCAGGTGTGGTGGCTCACACCTGTAATCCCAGCACTTTGGGAGGCCAAGACAAGTGGATCACCTGATTTTGGAAGTTCTAGACCAGCCAGACCAACATGGAGAAACCCCATCTCTACTGAAAATACAAAATTAGCCAGGTGTGGTTGTGCACGCCTGTACTCCTAGCTACCTGGGAGGCTGAGGCAGGAGAATTGCTTGAATCCAGGAGGCAGAGATTGCAGTGTGCTGAGATTCTGCCATTGCACTCCAGCTTGGGCAACAAAAGCACAACTCCAAAAAAAGAGAGAGAGAGAGAGGAGAAGGAAGGAAGAGAGGGAGGGAGGGAGGGAAGAAAGAAGAAAGAAGAAAACAAAGAAAGCAAGAGAGCAAGAAAGAAAGAAAAGAAAAGAAAAAAAAAAGAAAGAAAGAGTAAGCTTGGGATTTACCATACATGCAGACCAGCCACTGATAGGATGAACAAGATATATTAGAGACTTGAAGGGAGGTATCAGCCAGCTATCAATAGGTTTTCAGGTCGAAGGTAAGAAATTTGGATTCTGTATTAGTTAGTTCTCACATTACTAAAAAATGATACCTAAGATTGGGTAATTTATAAAGAAAACAAGTTTAATGGGCTCATAGTTCCACAAGTTGTACAGGAAGCATGAGGCTGGCATCTACTAGACTTACGGGGAGGCCTCAGGAAACTTTCAGTCACAGCAAAAGGCAAAGGAGAAGCAGGAACATCTTACATGGCTGGAGCAGGAACAGATGAGAGGGGGTGAGGTGCCACACACTTTTAGACAACCAGATCTCATGAGAACTCACTCACTCAGTATCGCAAGGATAGCACTAGGCGATGATGCTAAGCCATTCATGAGAACTCTGCCTCCATGATCCAGTCATCTCTCACTAGGCCCCACCTCCAACAATGGGGATTGTAATTCGACATGAGATTGGGCAGGGACACAGATCCAAACCATATGAGAGTCCCACCCAATAATCTTCATTTCTCTGTGAAACGTAAAACAAGTTTTCTTTCTCTGAGGGATCCAACGTGTAAAGGAATAAGACAGATACCCTGTGAAACAGTAAAAAGTCTAGAATAACTTCTCAGGGAAAGAATAAAGCTGTCAGAAAGAGATGCAAAAGGATTGCTAAGTACTATTTTCTCCAGTGATAGAGGCTGACAACAGGAGAAGGGAGGGAGGGAGGAGGGAGATGTGATGGGGGAAAGCTTTGAGATTGGTCCAAGGTAGAAACTGCATGCAGGACTTCATGGTGAAGAAAAAACTATAAGCAAAATTATCTGAAATGATGGGAATTTTACTGTATAAGAAATATAACAAATGCAGGTGGACTTATTAGCAAGTGAGTAAAAACAGTAGCATTACTAAAGACCAGTTTTAGGTCAGGACAATTTTCAGTGAAATTTTCCATTTTCACTTTAGCTGTAAGTGAGTTGTGCCAGTAGAGTTGTAATGGTTTTAAAGTTAGGGATGTAATAGAGATTGGAGCTACATAGCTTCAATATTATTTAAACCAATGCTATAATTTTCTAGGAATACAACATGACTTGGTTAAAAATCCAGTTGTGCAAGGCTCCAGTGAAATCCAGTTTTCTGGTAGGATGGAGGAAAATGTAGCATGATGTATTAGTTCATTTTCATGCTGCTAATAAAGACATACCTGAGACTGGACAATTTACAAAAGAAAGGTTTAATGGACTTATAGCTCCACATGGCTGGTGAGGCCTCACAATCATGGCAAAAGGCAAGGAGGAGCAAGTCACATCTTAAGTGGACAGCAGCAGGCAAAGAGAGAGAACTTGTGGAGGGAAACTCCCATTTTTAAAACCATCAGATCTTGTGAGACTTACTCACTATGATGACAACAGCATGGAAAAGACCCACCACCCCCATGATTTAATCACCTCCCACAAGGCCCCTCCCACAACATGTGGGAATTCAAGATGAGATTTGGGTGGGGAGAGAGCCAAACCTTATCACAGGATTTCACAAGGCTAGAGTATAAATATTTTTGCATAAAGGTGGAAGAGCAATACCTTTGAAATGGCAAGAATTTTATCCCCACTGCCTCACTTTAGCCCGTTGATATTTTAGGGAGAAATATTTGTTGTTGCTTGTGTCATCATTGCAGTTTGGGATCTGTCTTAAGATAAAGGCTGGGTGACAAATTACAAAGTCAAAAATACCAGTAGGAGAGGACAGATCCTACAGAGGCATATCAGTGATGACAGCTCTGGGAATCACAGGAGCATGTTTACTTGAGATGATCCAAAAAAACTTCCCCCACATCACATATGTTTTACACGAGTGGTTTTCAATGTAGAAGATCTAGTAGCCTAGGCTAGTCTATTTAAAACATTTGTAAAATTTTATAACTGTTTATTTTCCAGCTTCTAAATTTAACTTTTGGGATAATGCTCATCTCAGCAATTCAGTATTTACAGCCAACATTTATAAATTAGAACAAAAAAGTGCATGCAGTTATTTATCAGGTAGGAAAATTTAACAGGTGGGGAAAAAATGGAGTGATTATAAATTATATATTTGTGTGCAAGAACTTAAGTTGTGCAAAATATGCTATTCCATCAGCAAAACTCGTAGCATTTATAGATCAGTAAAACATCTTTGAACATTCTTCAAATATCAGGCTTAGCAAAAACTTGAAAAAGCACCTAGTCATGTATTTTTGTGCTTGATAGTAAAGCCTATGAATACTTCACAAGGCACATTTAATCTTCATTTTTCTATATCATCTATGTCAGGTCCCATCCATGCTGAATTCATAGAAAATATTACCTTTTCTGAATCATACATTTATTTTGACAGGAAAGATTATGAGATCTCAAGGCTATCAGGGGCTATTAAGAGCAGGGGTTCATCCACTCAACTGGGCAAACTTTTCTATGATTAGAGGTTTTGTCGTAATGATCCCCAGTTTATAAAGAAATGTGAGTCCTACTATTGCCTTTGCAAACCATCGCACCAGCTGACTCTTAGGCCTAATGCCCCATCACAGCCAACATGGAGTAAGGTTCTGTTACAATTATTTTGTCATGATGAGATAGCTGTTTGCGGGTATTATGGGCTAAATTGTATCTCCCCCAGATTTATATGTTGAAGTCCTAACCCCTAGTATCTCAGAATGTGACTGTGTTTGAATATATCATATTTGAAAGGATAATTAAATTAAAATACAATCATTAGTGTGCATCCTAATTCAATGTGACAGATGTCCCTTTAAGAAGAGGAAATTAGGACATAAACATACACAGAAGGATGATTATGTGAAGACAGAAGAATATGGCTATGTGCAAGCCAGAGAAAGAGATCCCAGGAGAAACCAGTCCTTCACAAACCCTGATCCTGGACTTCTGGTCTCCAGATTTGTGGGAAAGTAAATTTCTATTGTTGAAGACAAAGTCCATCATACCTTGTTAGAGCAGCCCCATCAAACCAATACAGGAGGTGTATTAGTACATTTTCACACTGCTATAAAGAACTACCTGAGACCGGAAAATTTATAAAGAGAAGAAGTTTAATTGACTCAGCTCTGCATGGCTGGGGAGGCCTCAGGAAACTTACATTCACAGTGGTAGAAGGCAAAGGGAAAGCAAGGCACATTTTTCATGGTGGCAGGAGAGAGATAGAGGGTAAAGGGGCAAGTACCAAATTTGTAAACCCTCAGATCTCGTGAGAACTCACTATCATGAGAGCAGGATAGGAACATTCACCCCTGTAATCCAATCACCTCCTACTAGGACCCTCCCTTGACACGTGGGGAGTAGATGAGATTTGGTTACCATATCAGGAGGTAAAAGGAAAATAACCCTTAATATGCCAGTTCATTCATTCTAGATCCAGTTTGTTAGACTCTGTTTCTGCCTTGCTAGTGACAACCCAGTTATCTTTACACAGAAGAAAGATGCAAACAGCTAAAATAGAGGAATCAAGGCTGCTTAAGGATCTTTGTGTGTCTTGGAATTCTGATTTTGTACTATTTTTGCCCCTCATATTTCAGAAGGAAGGTTTGAAAAACAAGTTTAATATTCCCTGGGGCAAAAGGGGTGGGTAGAAGAAAGAATTTAAATTACTTGCTAATGACTAAAACTCCTTGGTGTATAAAGCTAAACTTTAAGTTACTAATTCAAAGATTTTCTGTTTAATGTATGATTTCAGAGTACACTTCAATTTAGTGTTTAGGGCATTAGGAAAATGGAGAAGCACAGCTTGAATGCATTCTAATTATAAAATTAAAAGATTGGATATTGAACTACTTAGTATGCCACTTACATACTTTCTCAACCAATAATGAGTGTTTCAAAATAAGCAGTAGACTCATAAAATTCAGAGGGATGGTAGTTAAGTTGTGGTAAATGTGAGTAAAACATGATTTCCTTATCTGAAAAGCAGCACATAGAAAGAGAACATACTAAAAAGTTGCCAGCAAATGCTAACGACATAGTAAATCACTGCAATATTTTGAGGAATTACAGAACAGATAGAAAATGGTTCAGTAATAAACCAAATTGTTTATACTGGTAGCTTTTTAAATTCGTAAAACATTTCCTGTAGGTAAACACTTACTTTCTTTTTTTTACCTCTCTGTTACTGTACACTGTGGTGAAAGTCCTCCAACACTGCCACACAATTAAACTGAAAACCTTCATGATCATGTCATGATATGACTGAGGATGTTCATTTACTAGAAGATTATATGGGGATTGAAATTGTTCTGTGAGTTATTCCTACTGAGAAATCTATTACTAAGCATTAAACAGTAAATTACATCTATGAAATGAGAAAATATTTACATTTTTTCAGTTGGAAAACCCATGTCAGTAAGATGTTTTCTGATGCTTTTGCCCCTAGCTAAAAGAAAAACCTTAGCAGAATTCAATTTAACAGAGTTTGAGCAAAGAACAATTCACAAATTGGGCAGGCTCCTGAGTTACAGTAGGTTCAGGAACCCCAGGGAATCCACTTGATGGAAGATTTATTGACAGAAAAAAGGAAAGCAATGCATAGAAAATGGAAATGGGGTACAGAAACAGTCAAATTGGTTACAACGTGGTATCTGCCTTATTTGAACACAGTTTGGACAATAGGCCACCTTTGGCACAAGAGTAGGCTACAGTCTGTTTACAACTACCTTTAGGTTGTAGTTCACAACATACAGAGAAATCTTTAGGCTGAACTTAAGGGAACAAGAACTTCACGTTGTTTGTTTGTTTGTTTGTTTTTGTAAGGGCAAGAGTAGAGAGTGCCCTTATGCTGGTGTATTAGTCTGTTCTCGTGCTGCTAATAAAAACATATCCAAGACTGAGTAATTTATAAAGAAAAAGATTTAATGGACTCATGTTTCACGTGGCTGGGGAGAACTCACAATCATGGCAGAAGGCAGAGGAGGAGCAAAGTCACCTTTTACCTGGTGGCAGGCAAGAGAGAGCTTGTGTAAGGGAACCCCCCTTTATAAAACCATCAGATCTTATTAGACTTACTCACTATCACAAAAACACCACAGGAAAGACCAGTCCCCATGATTCAATTACCTCCCAAAAGGTCCCTCCCACATGTGGGGATTATGGGAGCTACAATTCAAGATGAGATTTGGGTGGCGACATGGCCAACCCATATTGGCTGGAATGTTCTGTTTACAGAGGAAAACAAAACCTGGCTGTTTTAGGATCTATATGTTTCCTTAAAGTCTTAGTTTGGCTATGTCAGATTCAGCATAAGTGACCCTATTTTGGTTTAGTCTGGTCTGTTGAGGCCTAGTGCATGGCCCCCCCATAATTTTGTTTAAAAATTTTCCCCTTTTGGTTAGGTTCTCATTTAGGTGAGAGTGTGACCAAAACTTAGGGCCGTAGTATCACCCTCAGTTACCATCAGCCTTTGCAGGTCATTCAAAGTTTACAGTGCCCTCATGGGTCACGTATTTCTTTCTGCTCTTGTCATCCCAGTTGAAGAGAGACCACGTGACATTCTAGAGATGGCTACATGCAAATATTTAAAACTTTTGGGAGAATAAAGTGCACCAGGGCGACTACTATGATGACTATCAGAAGGATAATACCAAGAATTTGGAGTATGCTCTTTAGCCAGGGTCCCCATAAGCCAAACCAACTAAAAACAAATAGATCAAAGGATAAGCCAGATAAAGAGTCTACTCACTTTAACTTATCATTTTGAATAATCCTGTTTATCTCACTTTTGGATGCTTCAGGAGCCCTCTGTAGCATCCCAAAGTTAGAGGTCAAGAAAGACAACTTTGAAGCTGAAATTTGGGTTTAGAAGGCACGTCAAATATGTCAAAGGTTTTAAACACTTGACCAAAATAGGATCACAGGCCACCATGAAACAATAGTCATTCATTTAGCCAAAGTGATAATTAAAAGATTTCCAATAACAACAACCTGTACTCTTTGATAAGGCAGACTCAACTTTCCACTAGAAATCAGGGTTACTAAGCTTCAAAAACTAGATATGAGAGAAATAATTCTATATACGGAATGTATAAACAAAAGTAGGGTATCTGTTTGATGAGAAAAGTCATAAAGGCATAACAATATGTGTGTGTTAAAAATCTTGTCTGGTTTGAAGTTACTTAAAGGTTTCAAACTGAAGAAGTAAAAAGAAAATAGATAAAACAAGATGAATACAGAAAGTAGAGGGAAAATGTAAAACAAAAGGTTTATGGAAATCTAGTGTGGTTAAAAGATGGCAGATTTTATACATTTATGAGATTTTATTAAAATTAGTTTTAGTATTGATAACACACTAATATAAAAGTAAAATTTGGTTTTCTGTTTGAACAAATTTTTTGTGTAGTATTTATAAGACACAGTAAAACGTTTTTATTCATCTTTTGAGTAAACTGTGAAAGGAAAAGAAAAGAGAAAGAAAAGAAGAGACAAATTCTGTCTCATGCTATGTCAGGTCTTTTGACTTTTTGGGAAGCTGAGTCTCCTTTATCAAAAAGTATAGGTTTTTGTTTTTAGAAATCATGTAATGAAAAATTGTAGTGAAAAATCTTTTTTTATTAAAAAATTGGGGTTGACATTAATAGTTACATTAATTCAAGGGTGAAAATTATCTTTATTTCTCTTGAACAAGATTTTCACATAATATTAAAGGATAATGAGAGATTTTTGTTTCCTTGTGAATAAACTACAAAAAAAAGGAAAGAAGAAGACAGGAGACAGACTGATTGGAAAGCTAAGTCTTCCCTCTTAACGAATGTGATGGTAAATATCTAGTGTCAACATGACTGGATTAAAGGATGCAAAGTATTGTTCCTGGGTGTCTGTGAGGGTGCTGCCAAAGGAAATTAACATTTGAGTCAATGGACTGTGAGAGGCAGATCCACCCTCAATGTGGGTATGCACAATGTAATCACCTGCCAGTGGGGCTAGAATGAAGTAGGCAAGAGAAGATGAAAGGAAAAGTAGGCAGGAGAAGACTTGCTGAAGCTTCCAGCCCCCATCTTTCTCCTGTGCTGAATGCTTCCTGCCCTCGAACATAAGGCTCCAAGTTCTTCAGCTTTTGGACTGTTGGACTTACACCAGTGATTTGCCAGGGGCTCTCAGGCCTTCAGCTACAGACTGAAGTCTACACTGTCGGCTTCCTGACTTTTAAGGTTTTAGGACTCAGACTGATCCACCACTGGCTTCCTTGTCCCTCAACTTGCAGACGTCTGTCTTGAGACTTCACCTTGTTATGGTGTGAATCAATTCTCCCAATAAACTCCCCTTCGTATAGACATATATCCTATTAGTTTTGTTCCTTTAAAGACCCCTGATTAATACAATGAGTAAAGGTTTTTGCCTTTTAAAAAATTTTTTGAGTCATCATTTTGGCTGAATAAATAACTTACAGTAATCTGGAATTCTATTTGATAATATAAAGTGTTTTAAATCTCTAGCATATCTAACAGGCTTCACAAAATCAAATTTCAGCTTCAAAAATTGTCTTTTCTAACCCCTAACTTTTGGATGCCACAGAGGCCCCCTGGAGCATCCAAAAGAGAGGTAAACAGGATTATTTGACATGTTTAGTTATGTGGGATTTCCAAAATAAAAATAAGGCTTAATTTTATTCAGGTTATATTTTAGTGAATAATATTAATATATATTCCAAAATTGTATGGGATTTCCAAAATTCTAATACCTGAGTATATGCTATCAATCATATTTAAGCTTATTAAGTTATTGTAAACCACAGAAATAACCAAATTTCTTTGTCAATTGTGTTTTTGACTGTCACTGCCTGGACATGTTATCATTCACAGACAATTGTTATCTTGATTTGATCAAAAGATGGTTTATAATCAGCTATAGGGCTTTGAATATTATAGCTGCTCTCAAATGCAGATTTCTGATGACTTTGGAGATTGTGACATTGGAATAAAGGAAAAACGTACAAGACTCATAAAGAGCTGAAATGCTCACGAATATCAGGCAGAACAAGAGTTAACTGAATGGACTGAACCTGCAGAAAACTAAAGTAATCTTTTTAACTTTTTGCTTAAAACATTGCTGATCTTTGTTTTGTTTGTCAGAGTCAAGGAAACTTTTTCTTTTGAAGTATCTATAGCTTTTAACAATTGAATAAGTTATAATCCTGTGAAAAAATTTGGAGCGTATTTGTTCCTCTCCACCTGGCTTCTCCAGAATTTGGAAACTGTGAGTATTCTTAACTTATGGTGATATAATTATTTGCATCAGTGCAATAACAATCCATTTCCTTTTGCAACAGGATGCAATTGCAGAACCTGGTTGTTTTACCAAGGCTTTAACTGAAATGGCAAACTTTCCTTCAAGGTATCAAGCTAGACTTACAGAGCCAATAAAAGCCTCTTGAGAAAACTGACCTGATACTATATCTACACACTCCCTGTTCAGGGTTCCTAACCTATGGTGAGTAAAGACTGTCACTTTCTAATAGGCCCAAGAGCCCTAACCTATCTTTGGACCTCAAGAGAGAGGAATTTCCCCAACTTGTAAGTATTTGAGGGAATAAATCCATGACTGGGCTCAGCTTTAAAAGGTGTTATCTGAGTTTCTTTGTGGAATAGAGTTTTATCAAAGCCAATTTAAAAAACCTATGTGAAAAATAATTATTCTTCCTGCTCTTTTATGCAAATAATTAGGCCAAATATAAAAGTAAAGTTTATTTTGCAAACAATTCAGTCCTATCATGATTTGTTTTTAACAAAAATGGAACTGGAGTGAGAAAAATTATGTTTAAAGACTTATCACACACATCATTAAATTCTAGTTCCATTAGTTGTTTTTAAGTTTTTGCCTACATTTTAGACTAACCCTGCTCATTCCTGTGAACCAACCAGTGATCTGTGGCTGCAGCTCACAAGAAACCAAAGGGATAGGTAATGTAAAAATCTGAATCAATATTCTAGTTCTGGGCAATTATCCTGTAAATCCTGCTAGGTGATAGAGGTAAATGGGTTTCCGTAAACCAAAGGTTTCTTTATTTGGGAAAATAAGACCAAGGAACCTAACTAAAGCCAAGTCACATACACCAAAATCTTAGCTGGCACAACTGTAGCCCACCAGTTATCTGGGCATACTGGCAGCCTCAGGACTTTTAAGCAGTCTTTACCCCTCTCTTTCATTTTGATCCATGTTTTCTAATAACCCAGTTTGTGTCTTCTCACCTTCAGGCCATCAAACTTCAAATGGTCATGCAACTGGAGCCTTGGACGATGGCTCTCTTTTACCAGGGGCCCTTAGATAGCCCTCTGAGGGAGATCTGACTGCTACCTTCCCAAAACAACACCCCTCTCAGCAGGAAGCAGTTAAGATTGCTCATCCTCCTTATCCTAACAGCATTTAGATGTACCTCTTCAAATGGGGGAAATGCGAGCAGCAGGAGGCAAACAAATAGGCAGACAGGAATGTGTCCCCAGTAAAACCCCAACTTCAAGCTGAAGACAGTCCCAGGGAAATTATTGGACCTGACTGAGGACTTGTCTTCCTGTTTGTCAGGCTTTCCTCTGATTGATCCCTACCCTTCACATATTTTACATATACCTACCCTTCCCTCATTGGTTTTTTACACTGTCATGCCCACCTTTGAGTGGTGCCTTTGTTTTAACCTTTTTGCATACTCCCAAACCAATCAGCATGCACTCCCCTATTCTGAGCCCATTAAAAGACCCAGATTCAGCCACACTGGGAGAAACTACCTGACTATGGGGGTGGGGACCACCCCCACATCCCCTCTCCTCTGAAAGCTGTTCCATCGCTCCATAAAATTCTTCTCTGCCATCCTCATCCTTCGAATTGTCAGCATATTTCCATTCTTTTTGGATGCAGGACAAGAGCTTATCTGCCAAATGCAGGTACAGGCTGTAACACAGGCAGGCTGAAAGGGCAGGGTGCCTCCCACAGCAGGGCCAGGGCATTACTAGCTGTGGAGGTTGCCCTGGTTGGCAAAGTGGCCAAGAAAAACCCTGAGTCATTTTGAAGATCCACTTGATCAACTTAGCCAATGATTTTTCCCTACCTAAGTATGCAAGAAAGAAGAAACAAAGTGAATAGAACACAAAATTCCCTGCAAATTTTCAAAAGCCAAATTTTGCACTCATTGTAATATTGCCATTTACTACCAGTTTCTTTCTGACCCAGTCAGACATAAGAGGACTCTAACTGGATCCAAGCCAGTTAAGTATCAGATCCAATCTGATTCCGGACCTAGCCCATTTTCTATCATGACTTCTAAACCCAGTTTGGATCAGAAATTTGCTCAAAGAAACTGAGAGCTCAAAACACAAATCTGTGGAGCTTTGGAATCAGAGAGAGAACTTACCACAATCCCCAGTTGCTGTGAGAGAGCAATGAACATAATGGGCCCAGCCAGGACCTCACTTAGTCACTCAGCACTCCTGGCACTTGCTGGAAGCTCAACTTTGGATCCCACTTCTAGTGTCATCAGTTAAAAGAAAACTATAGCTGAATTAAATTTAACAGAGTTTAATTGAGCAAAGAATGATTCATGAATCGGGGAACCTCCCGAGCCAGCGTAGGTTCAGAAACTCTTTATGAACAGAAAAAGGAGAGTGACATACTGAAAACGGAAGTGAACTACAGAGACAGCCAAATTGGTTACAGCTTTATGTCTGCCTTACTTGAACACAGTTTGAATGTTGGCCACCTTTGATTAGCCAAAACTCGGTGATTGGCACAATAGGCTACAATCTGTTTACAACTCCCTTTAGGTTATATTTCACAATGTACAGAGAAATCTTTAGGCCGAACTTAAAGTAGGTAAGGCGGCAGCTTTAGGCTAAACTTGACAACACCCTCCATTATGTCCCTGAATGCAAGCAGAATAGCTATTTATGTGAAGCAAGAAAACAAATCAGAAAGGATATAAAAAATATGAGAAATTGAGGGCCTGTTTTCATTGACTTCATGGGTTAATCAACAACCATCCATAAAAGTAATTTTCAGGGCCGGACGTGATGGCTCATGCCTGTAATCCCAACACTTTGGGAGGCCGAGGTGATCGGATCATGAGGTCAGGAGTTCAAGACCAGTCTGGCCGACAGAGTGAAACCCTGTCTCTACAAAAAATACAAAAAATTAACTGGGCTTGGTGGTGGGCGCCTGTAATCCTAGCTACTCGGGAGGCTGAGGCAGGAGAATCCCTTGAACCCGGGAGGTAGAGGTCAGAGTGAGCCGAGATCACACAATTGCACTCCAGCCCAGGTGACAGCATGAGACTCCATCTCAAAAAAAAAAAAAAAAAGTCATTTTCAAAGTTTATTCTTTGTCTTTAAAGCCTCTTAATTTTATATTTTGCTGAATACATTTATCATTCATTATGAAATATCCCCAAAGAGTACCTCAAATAGTTGGGCTGGCAGTTAATTTTGGCATTATGACATACTATATATGTTGTTTTTTAATTCCTTTCAAAACATGTTCTAGTATTTATGGCAGGCTTCACAATAGATTTATTGCACCTAGTTAATATATTTTTTAATTTCAAAAACATGATTTTCATTTTATTTATCTTTAACTTTTACAACTTTAGGGTAAAATATTATATTTCTAAAAATTAACTTGACAAATGGAAATAACAGTTTAGTTTCCCTGCTTTTAAGTATCTCACTGAAATGATGTATGTGAGTATGGAATTTGCTAACCTTCTCACCTAATTCATGGGCAAAGGTTTTTTTAACACCTACTAAGGCCTTGATTCACACAAAGCTAGGAAAATAAAAGAAGGTCTTTGTTAAGATAAAAAAAGAAATACAACAGTAATTGTGTCAGCCTTAGCTAAAAAACAAAACAAAACAAAACGAAAACATTAACAAGAGAAGTAACAGTTGATATGAACAATATAAATATTTCATGTGTGTTTGTATATTGATTCAAGTTTGACTGGACCATTTTTGTTCATTCTTCACTCACTCCTCAGACCCCTAATGAGAAACCTGAAGGATCTGAAGCTATTTCCTCTTCTGCTTCTTTAAAGAGAAAATTGATAAAGAGCTTGAGTCAAGTTTGAGAGGAAGAAATGGGACTCTAAGGGGATACAAAATTATAAAAGTCTGAGAAGACTATTGTGAGTTAAAGAAAGAAAAAAGGAGTGCAGTAGGAAGGAACCCCCTAATCTCACAGATAGATAACAGTGTAGACTGATGGGGATCCACAGGTGCCTGAGGGAAAATATTAAAAACAAAAAAGCAAACACAAAATTTTTTGACACCATTCTCTGGATTTCATGTATATACGTGATCATATAAAGTTGTGTTTTTTACTTATGGGAGTAAACCGTACCTTGCTACATCAGTTAGACCATGAGGAATTACATACAGAAGTACACAAATAAAAGGAACTTGACAGCAGAGGTGGAAAAAGCTGTTGACAATACCATAGCTGAGGAGCCCACAAACACAGAGATGACAACATCATCAGAAAGTGTTTTTACATTAGAATTCAAGACTTAAATGTTAGACCTAAAACCATAAAAACCCTAGAAGAAAACCTAGGCATTACCATTCAGGACATAGGCATGGGCAAGGACTTCATGTCTCAAACATCAAAAGCAATGGCAACAAAAGCCAAAATTGACAAATGGGATCTAATTAAACTAAAGAGCTTCTGCACAGCAAAGGAAACTACCATCAGAGTGAACAGGCAACCTACAAAATGGGAGAAAATTTTTGCAACCTACTCATCTGACAAAGGGCTAATATCCAGAATCTACAATGAACTCCAACAAATTTACAAGAAAAAAACAAACAACTCCATCAAAAAGTGGGTGAAGGACATGAACAGACACTTCTCAAAAGAAGACATTTATGCAGCCAAAAAACACATGAAAAAATGCTCACCGTCACTGGCCATCAGAGAAATGCAAATCAAAACCACAATGAGATACCATCTCACACCAGTTAGAATGGCAATCATTAAAAAGTCAGGAAACAACAGGTGCTGGAGAGGATGTGGAGAAATAGGAACACTTTTACACTGTTGGTGGGACTGTAAACTAGTTCAACCCTTGTGGAAGTCAGTGTGGCGATTCCTCAGGGATCTAGAACTAGAAATTCCATTCGACCCAGCCATCCCATTACTGGGTATATACCCAAAGGACTATAAATCATGCTGCTATAAAGACACATGCACACGTATGTTTATTGCAGCATTATTCACAATAGCAAAGACTTGGAACCAACCCAAATGTCCAACAATGATAGACTGGATTAAGAAAATGTGGCACATATACACCATGGAATACTATGCAGCCATAAAAAATGATGAGTTCATGTCCTTTGTAGGGACATGGATGAAACTGGAAATCATCATTCTCAGTAAACTATCGCAAGAACAAAATCCAAACACTGCATATTCTCACTCATAGGTGGGAATTGAACAATGAGAACACAGGGACAGAGGAAGGGGAACATCACACTTCGGGGACTGTTGTGGGGTGGGGGGAGGGGGGAGAGATAGCATTGGGAGATATACCTAAGCTAGATGACGAGTTGGTGGGTGCAGCGCACCAGCATGGCACATGTATACATATGTAACTTACCTGCACGTTGCGCACATGTACCATAGAGCCTGAAGTATTATAATAATAATAATAATAATAATAATAAAAAGAAAAAAAAGTCATCGATATGCTCTAGGACCTTTAGCTCTCTTCTAATGTAATACTTTTAGGAATTCCCTTTTTCAGATCAAAGAAAAGAAAATAAAAGCTGTTTTTCTTCATCCTTAAAAAAAAAAAAAAAAAAGAATTCACAAATAATTCTAAAATTAGAAGCAGAGGCCCTGAAGGCAAGAAGAAAGAGACTTTTACTTGTGCACCAACTTAATCCATGGACAGTGGAGCCATCAACTTCTCTGGCTTGCAGCTGAGTAGGGTGGACCTGAGACCAGGGCAGAAAAGCAGTGACTCCAGACCAGGTTGGGGCAGTAAACAGCCAGGTTTCGAAGACACAATCATCAGGAGCTTAGTTCTTATGATCAGAATTGCATTTACCACAAATATACTCTCTTTGGATTAAGGACTAATATTTTACTTAATCAATTTTGCTTAAAATTAATTTCATATATGAAGCTAATTTGGAATATAAACAATAAATTCTCACCAAACATTTAAAGAAAGTTATTTAAGATTTTTATTTTAAAAAGCCTTTAAGAGTGGCATAAAAATACTTTGTGGCGGGCACGGTGGCTCCTACCTGTAATCCCAGCACTTTGGGAGGCTGAGGCGGGCAGATCCTGGGGTCAGGGGTTCGAGACCAGCCTGACCAACATGGTAAAACCCCGTCTCTACTAAAAATACAAAACTTAGCCAGGTGTAGTGGTGTGCACCTGTAGTCCCAGCTAGTCAGGAGGCTCAGACAGGACAGTTGCTTGAAGCCAGGAGGCAGAGGTTGCAATGAGCCGAGATTGCGCCACTGCACTCCAGCCTGGCAACAGAGCCAGACTCTATCTCAAAAAAAACAAACAAACAAACAAAAAAAAAAACAAAAAAATACTTCCTAAGAGTATTATAGATTAAACATTTAACAATTAAGGTAAATATAATCTGTATCAAAAAAATTAAATGTTAACATATCCATTTTATTCTCTAAAAAGCATAGGTTGTTAACAAAATATTAATGTTCTAGGGAAAAACATAATAGAGAAAGAAAATTAAACCAAATATTAGTCAAAGGCCATAATTGAAATAGGTGAGGATAAAATTAAGGAATCCCAAATCTGAGGAGTGGGATTCTCTCATAACATATCTGAAATGCAAAAAACTTCAGAAACTGTGTGAACAAGTGCAACGGACATTTATAGTAGATGCAAAAGTTTCACTTAAAGTAAAGGAAGAGGGAAAGAAAGAAGAGGAGGAATTAAGACACAAGTGAAAAGGAAGACATGGAGGTAATCCTACATACAATAATATCTCCATTTGGGTCATGTGAGTACTGCATATATAATTTATTTAGCTAATACTAAGTGCCAGTCATCATCATTCTAAACAGTTTACGATCATTTGCACATTTAATTTCATAGCAGACTGTAAGTAAGGTCACACCATCATTTTATAGATGAAGTCCCAGAGGTTTAGAAGGGATAATCATGATCATCAAGTTATTCAGGTAACAGATTATGTCATCAGCCTGCCTTTCAAAATTCTAAAATATTTAGGGATTTGGGTCTTTTAATCTGGATCAGGTGTGAATTTTGCAGTGCTGGATGCAAATAACTACAAAATATCCAAATAAGCATGATGCTTTGAAGTATAATACTTTAGTAGGTTTAGTAATGCATTTTCAAGAAAGAGAAGTCAACTCTCCGAAACATAAGTGTAATATTTAACACACCAGCATACATTTTCAGAATAAACTTCTCTCCTCTCCCTGTTGGTTAAATAGTACCTTCATATCTACTACAACAGTAATTGCCAAAACTGAAAATGATAATGAACCATACAAATAAGAGATTGTCTATTGTCTTGCTACTGATTGGATAACTTTTATTACTGTTAATGGTAATTTTGAAGTAAAAAATTCTCTGTGAAAAATCTTTGTTTTACCAGTTTTCATTCAGCACTTGACATGATTTTGGGTTTGACAATGGCCATGTTACTATTCTTTACTTTTCATGTAAGTTATATCTTTTTTTTGTTTTGTTTTGTGGCAAGGAGTTAGAGTGTCAAAATAAATATATTTTATATATGAAAATGTTTTTATTATTGATATAATTTTTGTTCTAGTGTTATGTTAACTTTCCATTGCTTTTCTTTCACAATCTATCTTTCTATTAAACCACAAAGTTTATGATTTTTTTTGTGTTTTGTTTTAGATGGAAAGGAGAGAATTAAAGGTTAGATTTATAAAGAGCTGACATATTCCAAATATAATAAACATCTTTATTTTTTCCTAAATATTTAATCATTTTAACTTATTTACAAAATAGTACAGGTTTAAGCAGGAAAAGAAATGTATTGCCTCCTTGTTATTTCCTTGCCTATCAATATTGATTTGAATAAAAAGTGCATTTTTCAGTAATATGCTTAGAAATTAGAGCAAAACACTGATCCCAAAACATGGAGAAACTCTTAAATTTTCTCAAAAGTGTTAATTGGTTAAATCATAGTGCCTGTATTATGAGAATAGTTTACCTCTTTGTTCTAACTGCCAATGACATTACATCATTGTCCCACTGAAAATACTGAGAGAATATACATTTATTCAGAGAGGGTTAGAGACTTTGAATGGAAATACAAATAAAACTAGCATTTTTGGAACATTTATAAAACATAGCGTTGAGAATTTTTTATTTTTAATTCACATAACACAACATCTTGAAATGTAGGCATGTAGAATCCTGATTTTACAGATGGCAAACCAAAGATGCAGTAAGAAACCAAGAGAACCACTTGTTAGTGGTGGATCTCAAGAGCTTCAAAACTCATGTCCATCACAACTCACTGGAAAGCACTGCACTTGAGTTTTTCTTGTTTGTTTGTTTGTTTGTCATAACTAGAGACTATGCCAGAACATTTCTTTTGAGAGAAAAAAAAAGGGAAAACATAAACTACTTGATTTTGGATAGTAGAACATACCTGCTTTTTTGTAGGTTTGGTGAGTCTCTCCTCTACAATCAGAATCTGTCAATCAGCCCTGCTTGAGCACAAGTTTAACAGCCATAAATGTAAGAGCAGGATAAAGAGAGTAACTGGGAGAACTGTTATTGACAGTCTTAACAAGCTCTGATCAATTGATTTATGTAGAAAATCCAATTAGACTTGGCCGACTAGAGCTCTGTTGACATCAGAATGAAGTCCAATTGTGAATAGAGTTTGTTGTTAGGATTCCCTTCAGCCAACTGAATTGATCAAGCATTTAAGCCCCCGTTGGTTTATATCCCATAATAAATATACTACCATTACTTGTCTACATATATTAAAAGCCAAACCCTTGAAAAAGGTGTAACAAATAACTAGTTGCTAAACATAATCATGCAATTTTATTTTCATACTTGTACAAATAATAATAAAATGTTATTTTTTCTTAATCAAATGTTTCAGGACTAATTTATCTACTTGTATGAAAAAGTCCTAAAAATAGTGAAAGAGCATTTCACTTACAGTTTTGTTACCAGAACTCTATAAAACCTCACAAATTATTTTACAATTATTTAGCACAGTGGTTAAAAGTTGCCTCCATTCACTTTAATTCTACTTAATTTTTCTTTACTATTTTGGATATACAGCTTTTATGCAGATTCCTAGTAAAATTCTATGTCATAATTCCAAAGTTAATGTATACTAAATGAACAACATATTAACCAGAGTCTTTCAACTTGATTCTTCTCTTCTTTGACCCATTACTAGTGGCTGAGTTTGTTCTTGGTCCCAAAGCAGGAAGAATGTCAATCAGTTTCATCTTCAATACAAGCTCAGAACCGTTCATCTTTTTTTTTTTTTTTTTTTTTTTCTGAGACAGAGTCTTGCTCTGTCGCCCAGGCTGGAGTGCAGTGGCGCCATCTCGGCTCACGGCAAGCTCAGCCTCCCGGGTTCACGCCATTCTCCTACCTCAGCCTCCTGAGTAGCAGGGACTAGAGGTGCCTGCCACCACGCCTGGCTAATTTCTTTTTGTATTTTTAGTAGAGACAGGTTTCACCATGTTAGCCAGGATGGTCTCGATCTCCTGACCTCATGATACGCCCGCCTCAGCCTCCCAAAGTGCAGGGATTACAGGCGTGAGCCACTGCAACCAACCAGAATAGTTCATCTTAATTAGGCTTTTATATTTCAAACTTTAGTAGTATTCTTGTAGTGAATTTCTACAAGATTGTTCCAACACAAACCTAACATTAATCAAATTTTGATTGTCCCTTTGTAGCATTAAGATTAGATATTTAATAGCAGAAGCTAGTGAAGCCATTAGAAGGATATAAGGTATCCTTAGATTTGCACAGCTGGCATAAAAGACAGAAATAACACATCAGTTTCTTGTCCTCAGGTTAGTACACTTCCTAGTATTTCACATTTGACACTATATTCTTTATTTTTTTATTCCAGGTATACATATTTTTAATTGGTGAAAAGGGTAACAGAGCACAGTTCATTGATCCTTGTCTGCATACAGCTGTATTTTTTTTTTTTTGCATACAGCTGTATTTTGTAGCATACAATGATTTTCTTCTAGATCTGTTTTTTTAATTTAAACATTCATTTTTTCAACAGTAACCAATAGAGTGATTGGCACACAATATATGATTACTACATCTTCTCCAATAAACTAATGAGTGATATGTATGAGAAATATATGCTACATATAGATGTGTATCTATTTACATTAGCCCCCAAAAGGGAGAAGTACACTGAGAATAAAAATCATAACATTTTAACTTTTGCATCATAGCACACACATAAGACCTGACACATAATTAAATCACGAATACTTGTTGAAGAAACAAACAACTGAGTAATTCAATTAATCTATACGATATTTGCTATGGTTTGAATGTTTTCTCTCTCCAAAACTTACATAGAAATGTAATTGTCATTGTAACAGTATTAAGAAGGAGGCTGGGCGCAGTGGCTCAGGTCTGTAATCCCAGCACTTTGGAAGGCCAAGGCAGGCAGATCACGAGGTCAAGAGATGGAGACCATTCTGGCCAACATGGAGAAACCCATCTCTACTAAAAATACAAAAATAAGCTGGGAGTGGTGGCACGCGCCTGCAGTCCCAACTACTCAGGAGGCTGAGGCAGAAGCATCCCTTGAACCCGGGAGGCAGAGGTTGCCATGAGCTGAGATGGCACCACTGCACTCCAGCCTGGCAACAGAGTGAGACTCTGGCTCAAAACAAAACAAAACAAAAAAAAACAGGAGTTGAGGCTTTAAGAAGTGATTAGGTGATGAAATCTATGCCCTCATGAATGGATTAATTCCATTAATGCAGAAGTGGGTTCATTACAAAAGAGTAAGTTTGGCCCTATTCCCTTTCTCTCTCTATTTTCTCTCTCTCTTTTTCCCTGCCCCTAATGACTCTGCCTTTCTGCCTTGTGATGCCATCCACCATGTAATGGTGCAGCAAGAATTCCCTCCCCAGATGCCGGCACCTTGATCTTGGACTTCTTGGCCTTTGGAACTGTGAGAAATAAATGTCTGTTCATTATAAATTACTGTGGTAGTTTGTAATAGTAGCACAAAATATACCAAAACAATATTTGTATGTAAACATTCAAAAATATTTCACAAACTTACATTGTGGAAAAAAAATTACTTGACTCGGAGTCATATCAACTATTTTCCACACTTCATTTGAGAATTTTCTTCTCTAGGATATTATTTATAAAACAGGTTTTAGATATAGATATCTAATAGATATTTAATGATCCCTTTAAAATATCTTCAAATCTAGGACTTTTTAATTCATTCAGTAATACCACAAAGTGAACAGCCTGAAAAGACTTTGGCCTTTCCTAAGCAGAGCCTCCTTCTACTGTGCCTCCACCTCCTGCTTTGCTCAGTATGGCCGGCTTCCTGCGACGCCATGTGCTGGCCAGCTCCTTTGTGGTCACCATAGACCCAACACCATGATTAGTGATGACAAACCAGATTATGACCTAGATTTATTTTTTATAGGTGATTATTACATGGAGGGTTTGAAAAAGGTGTTTATTCCTCATGGACTAATTAAGGACAGGGCCAAATATGTGATGCTCAATATGTGATATAGGAGATGGGAGGCCATGACATTGTAGCCCTCTGTGTGCTCAAGGGGGCTATGAATTATTTGCTCACCTGCTGGATTACATCAAAGGGCTGATTAGAAATAGTCGTAGTTCCATTCCTATGCTATAGATTTTATCAGACTGAAGAGCTACTGTAATCACCAGTGAAAAGGGGAGGGTAAAAGTAATTGGCTGAGATAATCTCTCAAATTTAACTGGAAAGAATGTCATGATTATTAAGATATAATTAACACTGGTGAAATAATGCAAAACTTGCTTTCCTTGGTCAGAGATAGTTAGGATTGCAAGCTTGCTGGTGAACATGACTCCAGAAAGTGTTGGATATACACCAGCCTCATGTTTGTGTTATCAGTGAAACTAAAGTTGACTTTGGAGACATCTGAAGTCCCATCGGTATCTCCAGTAAAATCATAAAATATTTTAGTTTTGTGGCATCTGCTTAGTAGAGATATTTGCATGTACTTTCTAAAAATTTTATCTGCTTTGCGTTTGGAAATTGTCAGTTGTTACATTCCTGAAATCTTTATTTGCATTATAAGCCTATAGTCTATCAGTTTTCTTTGGGTGGAATGTTGTTTAATGAATGGAAACAATCTCTTAAACCACACCACTATTGAATAAAAATATTACAATTGTATCTGTAAGAACTATTTAAAGGGAAGACGTATTCGTTTTTAAGTTTTTATTTTAATTTTTATATAATTAGGAGAGACCAGAAGTAATAAAATACTCTTAATTATGCCACTGCGTATTTAGGAAAGGAAGAAGCAGTCAGTTTTCTTATCAATGACAGCACCTAAGAGATTTTGTTCTGTTGAATAAACTTCTGTCCTGGAATTATTTTAGTAGTGCTCCAGTTGTGTGGACTGTATTTTGCCAAAGGTTCAGTGTATTTCTGGTGAATCTTAGTCAACAGTTCTTCTTGAAAGCAAATCAATAATTTCCAAAAAAAAATTCATTCCATAAAGAATGGGAAGTTGTTCAGGAATAGAATTTGTACAATAAAAAATAAACTAGTAGAACTGTGCACATAAGCATGTGAGATCTCTTCAGAAAAAGGAACGTCATCAACCTGACAAACCTTTGTATCAAATCAATTGTGTGAAACCTTTTTCTTTCTTACAACAAAGGGAAATTTCACCATGTGTTATTAAGACTCTCTCGAAGACTAAAAGAACAAAACACAGGACAAAACATCACTCTCTTCATAACCAAAGGACACTTGGCCCCTACTTGAGAAAAGTGTACTTAATTCATAACAGTGGAGCAAAAGTAATAGTTAAACCATGGACTCTAGGTTGTAGGCTACTCAGAAAATAGAAGGAGATAAGGAAGAATCTGCTTCCAATGGAACTTCATGAGTCGTAAGTTCTTTACAAACTAGTGTAAATAACTAACTTCAAATGGTGGGTTGTCCTTCTGTGAACTGTAAATAATAACCTTGGAGCAGCTTTCAAATAACCAGGAAAAATAGCCACTGGATTTTTAGCATAGACAAAACACAACTGGATCTAAGAGAAAACAACAACAACAACAAAATGTTAAACGAAAAAAAAAAGCTGGGGGAGAACAGAAATGTGCTGCTAAGAAAAGAGAGTAAAAAAATAAAGAATAACAAAACACACCAAATATTTTGTTAACCTTTCCCCCAGTATTCCTTCAAATCAATTTTGTTGATAACTTGTAAAGCTTATATCATAGACCATGTTTTTGAACATTATGGATAGCAATATTTTATGAAACCAAGTGGAGAAACTTTCTATAAATCTAGCAAGTATTGCAAAAGTTTTGAAATTTGTTTTGTTTTTGTTTTGGATCTTTTCTGCTTTTTTAGCTTTTATTTTAGATTCAAGGGGACATGTTCAGGCTTGTTACAAGGGTATGCTTCATGATGCTGAGGTTTGGAGTATGACTGCACCCATCACTCAGGTGATCATAGTACCCAATAGGTAGTTTTTTAACCTTTGCTCCCATCCTACTCTCTATCCTCTTGTACTCTCCATGTCTGTTGTTTCCATTTTTATGTCTTTGTGCACCCAAAACTTAGCTCTCACTTATAAGTGAGAAGATGTGGTGTTTGGTTTTCTGTTTCTGAATTAGTTTGCTTGGGATAATCGTTTCCAGTTTTATCCATGTTGCTGCAAAAGATTAATTTTATTATTTTTTATGGCTACATAGTATTCCATGGCATATAGTACCACATTTTCTATATTCAATATACCATTTATGAATGCCTAGGTTGGTTCTATGTTTTCAATATTGTGAATAGTGCTGCAATGAACATACGAGTGCATGAGGGTTTTTGGTACAATGATTTAATTTCCTTTGGACATATACCCAGTAATGAAATTGCTGGGTCAAATGGTAGTTCCATTTTTAGTTCGTTGAGAAATGTCCAAACTGCTTCCCACAGTGGGTGAACTAATTTACCTTCCCACCATCAGTGTATAAGCATTCCCTTTTCTTTGAACCTTCACCAATATCTTTTATTTTTTGAGTTTTTAATCATAGCCATTCTGCCTGGTGTAAGATGGTCTTTTATTGTGGTTTGGATTTGCTTTTCTCTGATGATTAGTGATGATGAGAATTTTTTGTATGTTTGTTGGCTACTTGTATATCTTCTTTCGAGAAATATATGTTTATGTTCTTGCCCACTTTTTAAAGGGTTATTTCTTTTGTAGTTGTTGATTTAAGTTCCTTATAGATTCTGGACATTAGACCTTTGTCACATCGTTTGTGAATATGTTCTCCCATTCTGTAAGTTGTCTGTTTACCTTGTTCATAGTTTCTTTTGCACTACAGAAGTGCTTCAGTTTAATTAGTTTTGAGTTGTCAATTTTTGTTTTTGTTGCAATTGCTTTTGAAGACTTAGCTATAAATTTTTTGCCAATGCCAGCCTTCAGAAGGGTACTTCCTAGGTTTTCTTCTAGGTTTCTTATAGTTTGGGGTCTTACTTTTAAGTCTTTAACTCATCTTGAGTTAATTGTTTTTTTTGGAGAAAAGTAGGGGCCAAGTAGCATTCTTCTGCATATGGTGAGCCAGTTATCTGAGCACCGTTTATTGAATAGGGACTCTTTCCCATTGTTTATTTTTGTCAACTTTGTTGAAGATAAGATGGCTGTAGATATGTAGCTCTATTTCTGTGTTCTCTATTCTATTCTATTGCTCTGTGTGTCAGTTTTTGTACCAGTACCATGCTATTTCATTGCAGTAGCCTTGTAGTATAGCTTAAAGTCTGATAATGTGATGCCTCCGTGTTGGTTCTTTTTGCTTAGGATTGCTTTGGCTCTTTGGGCTCTTTTTTGGTTCCACATGAATTTTACAATAATTTTTTCTAATTCTGTGAAAAATAGCAATGGATAGGAATGGCATCGAATCTCTAGATTACTCTAGGCAGTATGGCCATTTTACTTATGTTTATTTTTCCAATCCATGAAATCTTTTTCCAATCCATGGAATGTTTTTGCATCTGTTTGTGTCACCTATTATTTCTTTCAGCAGTGTTTTGTAGTTCTCCTTGTAGAGACCTTTCACTTTCTTGGTTAGATGTATTCCTAGGTATTTTTTGTTTGTCTTGTAAATAGTATTCTGTTCTTGATTTGGCTCTTAGCTTGAATGTTGTCAATGTATAGAAATGCTACTGAATTTTTACACTGATGTTGTACCTGAAACTTTATTAAAGTTGTTTATCAGTTACAGGGGAGCCTTTTGGTAAGTCTTCAGGGTTTTCTAGGCATGAAATTATATCATCCATAAAGATGGATAGTTTAATTTCTTCTTTTCCTTTGTGAATCCATTTTATTTCTTTCTCTTGTATGATTGTTCTGGCTAAGACTTCTTGTACTATGTTGAATAGGAATGGTGAGAGGAGACATCCTTACCATCTTCCAGCTCTCAAGGGAATGCTTCTAGCTTTTGCTCATCCAGTATGATATTGGTGATGGGTCTGTCATAAATGGCTCTTATTATTTTGAGGTATCTTCTTTCAATGCCTAATTTATTGAGGGTTTTATCATAAAGGGATGCTGGTTTTTATTAAAAGTTTTTACCGCATTTATTAAGAAGATCATGTAGTATTGATTTTTAATTATCTTTATGTGGTAAATCACATTTATTGAACCAACCTTGCAACCCAGGAATAAAGCCTACTTGATTGTGGTGAATTAACTGTTTTGTTGTTGTTGTTGTTGTTTTGAGATGGAGTCTCACTCTTGTTGCCCAGGCTGGAGTGCAGTGGAATGATCTCGGCTCACTGAAACCTTCGCCTCCTGGGTTCAAGCTATTCTCCTCCCTCAGCCTCCCAAGTAGCTATGATTACAGGCACCCACCAGATTGTGGTGAATTAACTTTTTGATGTGCTTTGTGATTTGCTGGTATTTTGTTGAGAATTCTTGTGTCTATGTTCATCAGGGCTATTTCCCCATAGCTTTCTTCTTTCATTATGTTTTTGCCAAATTTTGGTATCAGTAATGCTGGTTTCATAGAATGAGGGAGGGAGTAGTCCCTCCTTTTCAATTTTTTGAACAGTTTCAGTAGGGTTGGTACCAGTTCTTCTTTGTATTTCTGGTAGGATTTGGCTGTGAATCCATCTGATTTCGGGATTTGGGGTGGTAGATGTTTTATTGCTGACTCGATTTTAGAGCTCATTATTTGTGTGGTAAGGGTTTTAATTTATTCCTGATTCAATCTGGGGTGGCTGTGTATTTCCAAGAATCAAAATTTTAAAAATAAATTGTTTTACATGCCTAGCCACATCAAAAAATTACACTGATTAGATATAATAAGGCAAAAAGAAGAATTCTGGCTAAGGAAACATTTTGTAAATTGCTTTGTTTTGTTTGGTTTGGTAGTTTGTTTTTTCCTTACCTAATATGCATTCTCCAGACTCAAAAATTTTGTTGGCGTTATATCCCCAGAATTAGTAAACTAGTTATGCCAAACAGAGCTGAAAGGATTCTTTTATTTGGACTCCATTGAGATGATCCACATATAACTTTTGGCTTTCCCAAACTTTACTAATAGCCTACTGTTGATCAGAAGCATTACTAATAACATACATAGTTAACACATATTTTATGTTGTATCTATTATATACTGTATTATTATAATAACATAAACTTGAGAAAAGAAAATGTTATTAAAAAAATCATAAGAAAGAGAAAATATATTTACTGTTTGTGTTAGTCTGTTCTCATGCTGCTAATAAAGACATGCCTGAGACTGGGTAATTTATAAAGGAAATAGGTTTAATTTTCTCAGAGTTCCACATGGCCAGGAAGACCTCACCATCATGATGGAAGGCAAAGAAGGAGTGAGGCATGTCTTACATGGTGGCAGGCAAGAAAGCATGTGCAGGGAAACTTCCCTTTATAAAACTGTTACACCTCATGAGACTTGTTCACTATCATAAGAACAGCATGGGAAAAACCCACTCCATGTTTTAATTACCTACCACCAGGTCCCTCCCATGACACTTTGGCATTATGGGATCTATAATTCAAGATATGTTTAGGTGGAGACCCAGCCAAACCATGTCATGTTGCTCCTGGCCCCACCCAAATTTCATGTTCTCACATTTCAAAACCAATCATGCATTCCCAACAGTTCCTCAAAGTCTTAACTCATTATAGCTTTAACTCAAAAGTCATACCCCAAATTTTTCTTCTGCCCTGCCCTATCAGAGGTTCTCCATGAGCACTCCATCCCTGCAATACACCTCTGCCTGTACATCCAGGCATTTCCATACAACCTCTGAAATCTAGGTGGATGTTCCCAAACCTCAATCTGAGATCACCTCAACCTGAACATTATTGTCCATATTACTATCAGCATTTTAGTCAAAGCCAGTCAACAAGCCTCTAGGAAATTCCAAACTTTCCCACATTTTCCTTTCTTCTTCTGGGACCTCCAAACTGTTCCAATCTCTGCCTGTTACCCAGTTCCAAAGTTGTTTGCACATTTTTGGGTATCTTTACTGAAGTGCCCCACTACCCAGTATCAATTTACTATATTAGTCTGTTCTCCCACCACTAATAAAAACATAACCAAGACTGGGTAATTTATAATTAAGTTTAATTTACTTACCACATGGCTGTGGAGGCCTCACAATCTTGGCAGAAAGTGAAAGAGGAGCAAGGATATGTTTAACATGGTGGCAAGCAAGAAAGCATGTGTAGGGGAACTGCCCTTTATAAAACCATCAGATCTCATGAGATTGGTTCACTATCACAAGAACAGCATAGGAAAATCTGCCTGCATGATTCAATTACCTCCCACTGGCTCCCTCCCATAACTCATGGGGACCATGTCATGCCACCCCTGGACCCTCTCAAATATCATGTTCTCACATTTCAAAACCAATCATGCCTTCCCAACAGTTCCTCAAAGTCTTAACTCATTTCAGCATTAACTCAAAAATTGACAGTCTACAATCTTATCTGAGACAAGGGAAGTTTCTTTTGCCTATGAGCCTGTAAAATCAAAAACAAGTTAGTTACTTCTAGATACAATGAAGTTACAGGCATTGAGTAAATACACCCATTCCAAATGGGAGAATTTGGCCAAAACAAGGGGGCTACAGGCCCATGTAAGTCCGCAATCCAGCAGGGCAGTCAAATCTTAAAGCTCCAAAATGATCACATTTGACTCCACGTCTCCCATCCAGGTCACACTGATGCAAGAGGTGAGTTCCCATGGTCTTGAGCAGCTGCTGCTTTGCTCAAGATCTGTGGCTTTGCAGGGTACACCCTCCCTCCTGTTTGCTTTCATGGGCTGGTGTTGAGTGTCTGCAGTTTTCCAGATACACGGTGCAAGCTGCCATTGAGTCCACCATTCTGGTGTCTTGAGGATCGTGGCTGTCTTCTCACAGCTCCACTAGTCAGTGCCCCAGTGGGACTCTGTGTGAAGTCTCATACCCCACATTTTTCTTCTGCCCTGACCTAGCAGAGGTTCTCCATGAGGGCTCCACCCTTGCAGTATACCTCTGCCTATACATTCAGGCATTTCCATACAACCTCTGAAATCTAGGTAGATATTCCCAAACCTCAATTCTTGTTTCCTGTGTACCTGCAGGCCCAACAGCCTGTGTAAGCCACCAAGGCTTAGGGCTTGCACCATTTGAAGCAATGATCTGAGCTGTACGCTGGCCTCTTTTAGCTGTGGCTGGGGTGTAGGGCAAGTCCCAAGACTGCACAAAGCAGCAAGGCACTGGGCCCAGCCCAGGAAACCATTTTTCCCTCCTAGGCTTCTGGGCCTGTGTGAAGGCTTCTGACATGCCCTGGAGACATTTTCCCCATTGTCTTGGCGTTTAAGATTTAGCTCCTCATTATTTATGCAAATTTCTGCAGTGGGCTTTAATTTCTTCTCAGAAAGTGGATTTTCCTTTTCTATCAAATAGGTTGCAAAATTTCTGAACTTTTATGCTCTGCTTCCCTTTTAAACATAAGTTCCAATTTCAAATTATATATTTGTGAATAAATACAACTGAATACTTTTAAGAGCACCCAAGTCACCTCTTGAATGAATTGATGCTTAGAAATTTCTTCTGCTAGATATGCTCAATCACCTCTCTCAAGTTCAAAGTTTCACAGATCCTCAGGACGGGGCAAAATGCCACCAGTGTCTTTGTGAAAGCATAACAAGGGTTACCTTTGCTCCAATTCCTAAGAAGTTCCTCATCTCAATCTGAGATCACCTCAACCTGAACTTTATTGTCCACATCACTATCAGCATTTTGGTCAAAGCCATTCACCAAGTATCTAGGAAGTTCTAAACTTTCCCACATTTTCCTTTCTTCTTCTGGGCCTTCCAAACTGTTCCAACCTCTGCCTGTTACCCAGTTCCAAAGTTGCTTGCACATTTTGGGATATCTTTACAGAAGTGCTCCACTATCCAGTATCAATTTACTGTATTAGTCTAGTCTCACACTGCCAATAAAGACATATCCAAGACTGGGTAATTTATAAGGAAAAGAGGTTTAATTGACTTACAGTTCCAAATGGCTAGGGAGGCTTCATAATCATGGCAGAAGACAAAGGAGGAGCAAAGATATGTCTTACATTGTGTCAGGCAAGAAAGCATGTGGAGAGAACTGCCCTTTACAAAACCATCAGAGCTCCTGAGACTTGTTCACTATCACAAGAACAGCACAGAAAAACCTTCCCTCATGATTCAAGTACCTCCTACCGGGTCCCTCCCATGACACATGGGGATTATGGCAGCTACAATTCAAGATGAGACTTCAGTGGAGACACAGCCAAACCATATCACTATGCATTAATTAAAAGTGGCTCATTATAAAAGTCTTTATCCTTGTTGTCTTCAAGTTGAGTGGCCTGAGGAAGAGGAGGAAGACAAGAGGTCTGGTTGTCTCAGGGGAGGCACAGATGGAAGAAAATCTTCTTACAAGTGGACTCACACAGTTCAAATCCAAGTTGTTCAAGGGTTAGCTATATGACATGTTTCTGTGTGTGTGTGCATACTGTTGCTGTGGTTTGAATACTTGTGTGCTCCCAAAATTTCTATGTTGAAATCTAAACCCCAAAGTGATGATAATAGGATGTGAGGTATTGGGGAGAGGATTAAGTCATGAGGGTGGAACCTTTGTG
The DNA here is from genome assembly GCF_028885655.2 of Pongo abelii. Classification (NCBI taxonomy): domain Eukaryota; kingdom Metazoa; phylum Chordata; class Mammalia; order Primates; family Hominidae; genus Pongo; species Pongo abelii. The sequence continues at coordinate 30,801,457 of NC_071989.2, forward strand.
GATGATGTTAATGCTTTATCAGAGACCTGAGAGAGATCCCTTGCCCTTTCCTCCAGGTGAGAACAAAGCAAGAAGTCACCATCTCACTATCTTTGAACCAGAAAGTGGGCCCTCACCAAACAGCAAATCTGCTGGAGCCTTGATCTCAGACTTCTCAGCTTCTAGAATTTGTGAAAAAAAAATTATATTATTAATTAGCTACCCAGTTTATAGTATTTTTATAGTAGCCTGAATGGACTAAGAGAACTGGTAAATTAATCTAGTAAAACACAGCTTTGGAAATCCACATAGAATTTGTTTCACATCTTCAGGGAATGACAGTAAAGTAACTTTCAAAGAATGTCTAATGGATATTTATCTAAGTGAAAGAGTCCTGACTTTCACTTACAAAGAAGATACATTTAAACACACTTTCATTCATTTATAAAGCTTGTTTCTTAAAATGTGACATTATAAACCCGAACATCTGAATTCAATGAAGCTATATTAATAAAATTTATATGTTTATACAAAGTGAGGCAATAAAGTTAATTGGAGGACCCACAACTTCTGGGTTACCTGCAGCAGCTTGAATAACCTGCCCTCTTGTCCAGACAGGGAAATTCCAAGGTACCCTCTGTCAATGTGCTCACATCCCAGTTGAGCAGCTTGAGACACAAGCTGATGACTAAATGAAGTGGCTTTGCTCTAGAGGAGGGCAAGGGAGCTGGCAGGGTCACTGTGCCTCTGACATCAAATTCCAGAAGACCTCTTTCCTCTCAAATTCAATTCATAGACCATTGTATGAGCTATTACATTAAAACAAACTCAATTGTGGCATATTTTTTAACAGACAGGAAAAGAAGATAATAATAACAATGAACTAAATGAAATGCCTATCTGTTAATAAGTCAGAATTCTTTCCCAGCAGGATGAATTTAAATCTTTAGATGGAAAAGAGGAGTGAAATCTGCTCTGGTCTATTTAAACTTCCTTTATTATTATTATTTTTAATGCTTTCAGCAATTGCATAACTTCTCTATAATTCTGTGATGAAAGGAAAAATTAGTTAAACAAAAACATTCAATTATTTAATGTTTCAAATATTATGTTTTAAATGCAATATTTCTCTAATTATCTTAACAAAGAGGAGGTTTTCTCTAACTCATAAAAGAAAATGATTTTTGCTTTATGTCTTTAAACTTGCAACTTTGAGACTCTCTTACCCTATTTTTTATTTTATTTATTTATTTATTTTTTGCTGCCTTTGCTTTTGGCCTTGATGTAAAAATGTGAAGTGTATTTTAACTTACTTTTATTTCAAGAGAATAATATACATTTTAGATAGGGCCTTGAGTGAAAATCAATTTACTTAAGCATAAATATGGTTATTACATGTGTAACATTATGAATACAGTTTCTCGTTGCCACAGTTTTGCGTTTTATAATTTTTGCGAGACAAGGATGCGTAGACTTTGGGAATTTGTGAACCATTTAGAAAAATGAGTAGCCAGAGAATCACAGAAAGTTGCTCTTTTCTTTCCAGGTTAGTATGCTAAAAACAAAACCAGATGATTCACTTATCATCATGTGTCATAAAGTACATATAAAAAAAGAAATAGCAAGTTCAGTATAATGGCGATTTCTCAAATCATAAGGACTTAGTTTTTAAAAAAATACTCTCTGTATCATCCTAATTTCTCTAGTCTTGATGGACTCTGGCATTTTTCATCAATCAGTTAGGAACTTAACAACCATGGACATGGTTTCTTGTATAGTCAGTTCTTGAATATTGAATACTCTGTACAATATGGCCCTAAAATATGCATCCATTTTGTGGCATCACTTATTGAATTTAATTATTTTATAGGAGTTGTTTTTATAGTCTATATCATAACTATACCTTTTAAGAAATTAAGCAAGCATTGTTTAATAGTTTTTACCTTTTCTGTTGCTTAACTATAATTTTATTGTCTCATTTTGGAGAGTGTGACTTTTCATGATGCTATGTTTAAGAGAATTATTATTAATCCAACATAATTACTCCTAGAATTTTCTCTTAGTTATTTATTAGGTAAGTAAATCCAGGGATAAAATAATTGGAGTTTTGCAGTGTATAAAAGATCTAGAGCTAAAACTACTTACATGATGAAACTGCTTCATTAGGAAAACACATTGGGAAGACATGTCCCAACTTTGATCTTTCTCACACACAGTGGGAAAGCAATTTTATTATTTTCCTATAAATACTTTCAGTTTTATTTTCATAAATATAAGCAACATTTATGTTACATAGTTTTTACGTTGATCTTTCTTGCACAAAACTAGCAACTGTAGACCTTATGTGCCTTGCTTTATTCACTTAATAAAAATCTCTGTATTGTCTTTCCATGTCAATGCATAGACAATAATTTAATTCTCTTTTCTACATTTAGTGAAATGGAACAAGCCTAAAGAAATATATCTCTACATATTTCCCATAGGTGAAGTCACCAATTTAATTATTTCATTTGAAAATGCATTTTGCACATCGCTAGATAACAGTATATATCATGTAGGTTAATGTTCACAGGTTATTTTGTTTATTTATCAGGCTAGAAGGGATGTTTAAAAAACACTAACAGAAAGGACATCCACACCAAAAACCCATCTGTGCATCTCCATCATCAAAGACCAAAAGTAGATAAAACCACAAAGATGGGGAAAAAACAGAGCAGAAAAACTGGAAACCCTAAAAACCAGAGTACCTCTCCTCCTCCAAAGGAACGCATTTCCTCACCAGCAATGGAACAAAGCTGGACGGAGAATGACTTTGACGAGCTGAGAGAAGAAGGCTTCAGACGATCAAATTACTCCGAGCTACGGGAGGATATTCAAACCAAAGGCAAAGAAGTTGAAAACTTTGAAAAAAATTTAGAAGAATGTATAACTAGAATAACCAATACAGAGAAGTGCTTAAAGGAGCTGATGGAGCTGAAAACCAAGGCTCGAGAACTACGTGAAGAATGCAGAAGCCTCAGGAGCCGATGCCATCAAATGGAAGAAAGGGTATCAGCCCTGGAAGATGAAATGAATGAAATGAAGCGAGAAGGGAAGTTTAGAGAAAAAAGAATAAAAAGAAACGAGCAAAGCCTCCAAGAAATGTGGGACTATGTGAAAAGACCAAATCTACGTCTGATTGGTGTACCTGAAAGTGACGGGGAGAATGGAAACAAGTTGGAAAACACTCTGCAGGATATTATCCAGGAGAACTTCCCCAATCTAGCAAGGCAGGCCAACATTCAGATTCAGGAAATACAGAGAACGCCACAAAGATACTCCTCGAGAAGAGCAACTCCAAGACACATAATTGTCAGATTCACCAAAGTTGAAATGAAGGAAAAAATGTTAAGGGCAGCCAGAGAGAAAGGTCGGGTTACCATCAAAGGGAAGCCCATCAGACTAACAGCGGATCTCTCGGCAGAAACCCTACAAGCCAGAAGAGAGTGGGGGCCAATATTCAACATTCTTAAAGAAAAGAATTTTCAACCCAGAATTTCATATCCTGCCAAACTAAGCTTCATAAGTGAAGGAGAAATAAAATACTTTACACACAAGCAAATGCTGAGAGATTTTGTCACCACCAGGCCTGCCCTAAAAGAGCTCCTGAAGGAAGCGCTAAACATGGAAAGGCACAACCGGTACCAGCCACTGCAAAATCATACCGAAATGTAAAGAACATCGAGACTAGGAAGAGACTGCATCAACTAACGAGCAAAATATCCAGCTAACATCATAATGACAGGATCAAATTCACACATAACAATATTAACTTTAAATGTAAATGGACTAAATGCTCCAATTAAAAGACACAGACTGGCAAACTGGATAAAGACTCAAGACCCATCAGTGTGCTGTATTCAGGAAACCCATCTCACGTGCGGAGACACACATAGGCTCATAATAAAAGGATGGAGGAAGATCTACCAAGCAAATGGAAAACAAAAAAAGGCAGGGGTTGCAATCCTAGTCTCTGATAAAACAGACTTTAAACCAACAAAGATCAAAAGAGACAAAGAAGGCCATTACATAATGGTAAAGGGATTAATTCAACAAGAAGAGCTAACTATCCTAAATATATATGCACCCAATACAGGAGCACCTAGATTCATAAAGCAAGTCCTGAGTGACCTACAAAGAGACTTAGACTCCCACACATTAATAATGGGAGACTTTAACACCCCACTATCAACATTAGACAGATCAACGAGACAGAAAGTCAACAAGGATACCCAGGAATTGAACTCAGCTCTGCACCAAGCGGACCTAATAGACATCTACAGAACTCTCCACCCCAAATCAACAGAATATACATTTTTTTCAGCACCACACCACACCTATTCCAAAATTGACCATATACTTGGAAGTAAAGCTCTCCTCAATAAATGTAAAAGAACAGAAATTGTAACAAACTGTCTCTCAGATCACAGTGCAATCAAGCTAGAACTCAGGATTAAGAATCTCACTCAAAACCGCTCAACTACATGGAAACTGAACAACCTGCTCCTGAATGACTACTGGGTACATAACGAAATGAAGGCAGAAATAAAGATGTTCTTTGAAACCAACGAGAACCAAGACACAACATACCAGAATCTCTGGGATGCATTCAAAGCAGTGTGTAGAGGGAAATTTATAGCACTAAATGCCCACAAAAGAAAGCAGGAAAGATCCAAAATTGACACCCTAACATCACAATTAAAAGAACTAGAAAAGCAAGAGCAAACACATTCAAAAGCTAGCAGAAGGCAAGAAATAACTAAAATCAGAGCAGAACTGAAGGAAATAGAGACACAAAAAACCCTTCAAAAAATAAATGAATCCAGGAGCTGGTTTTTTGAAAGGATCAACAAAATTGATAGACCGCTAGCAAGATTAATAAAGAAAAAAAGAGAGAAGAATCAAATAGATGCAATAAAAAATGATAAAGGGGATATCACCACCGATCCCACAGAAATACAAACTACCATCAGAGAATATTACAAACACCTCTATGCAAATAAACTAGAAAATCTAGAAGAAATGGATAAATTCCTCGACACATACACCCTCCCAAGACTAAACCAGGAAGAAGTTGAATCTCTGAATAGACCAATAACAGGAGCTGAAATTGTGGCAATAATCAATAGCTTACCAACCAAAAAAAGTCCAGGTCCAGATGGATTCACAGCCGAATTCTACCAGAGGTACAAGGAGGAACTGGTACCATTCCTTCTGAAACTATTCCAATCAATAGAAAAAGAGGGAATCCTCCCTAACTCATTTTATGAGGCCAGCATCATCCTGATACCAAAGCCTGGCAGAGACACAACAAAAAAAGAGAATTTTAGACCAATATCCTTGATGAACATTGATGCAAAAATCCTCAATAAAATACTGGCAAACAGAATCCAGCAGCACATCAAAAAGCTTATCCACCATGATCAAGTGGGCTTCATCCCTGGGATGCAAGGCTGGTTCAATATACGCAAATCAATAAATGTAATCCAGCATATAAACAGAACCAAAGACAAAAACCACATGATTATCTCAATAGATGCAGAAAAGGCCTTTGACAAAATTCAACAACCCTTCATGCTAAAAACTCTCAATAAATTAGGAATTGATGGGACATATCTCAAAATAATAAGAGCTATTTATGACAAACCCACAGCCAATATCATACTGAATGGGCAAAAACTGGAAGCATTCCCTTTGAAAACTGGCACAAGACAGGGATGCCCTCTCTCACCACTTCTATTCAACATAGTGTTGGAAGTTCTGGCCAGGGCAATTAGGCAGGAGAAGGAAATCAAGGGTATTCAATTAGGAAAAGAGGAAGTCAAATTGTCCCTGTTTGCAGATGACATGATAGTATATCTAGAAAACCCCATTGTCTCAGCCCAAAATCTCCTTAAGCTGATAAGCAACTTCAGCAAAGTCTCAGGATACAAAATCAATGTGCAAAAATCACAAGCATTCTTATACATCAATAACAGACAAACAGAGAGCCAAATCATGAGTGAACTCCCATTCACAATTGCTTCAAAGAGAATAAAATACCTAGGAATCCAACTTACAAGGGATGTGAAAGACCTCTTCAAGGAGAACTACAAACCACTGCTCAAGGAAATAAAAGAGGATACAAACAAATGGAAGAACATTCCATGCTCATGGGTAGGAAGAATCAATATCATGAAAATGGCCATCCTTCCCAAGGTAATTTACAGATTCAATGCCATCCCCATCAAGCTACCAATGACTTTCTTCACAGAATTGGAAAAAACTACTCTAAAGTTCATATGGAACCAAAAAAGAGCCCGCATCGCCAAGTCAATCCTAAGCCAAAAGAACAAAGCTGGAGGCATCACACTACCTGACTTCAAACTATACTACAAGGCTATAGTAACCAAAACAGCATGGTACTGGTACCAAAACAGAGATATAGATCAATGGAACAGAACAGAGCCGTCAGAAATAATGCTACATATCTGCAAGTATCTGATCTTTGGCAAACCTGACAAAAACAAGAAATGGGGAAAGGATTCCCTATTTAATAAATGGTGCTGGGAAAACTGGCTAGCCATATGTAGAAAGCTGAAACTGGATCCCTTCCTTACACCTTATACAAAAATCAATTCAAGATGGATTAAAGACTTAAATGTTAGACCTAAAACCATAGAAACCCTAGAAGAAAACCTAGGCATTACCATTCAGGACATAGGCATGGGCAAGGACTTCATGTCTAAAACACCAAAAGCAATGGCAACAAAAGCCAAAATTGACAAATGGGATCTAATTAAACTCAAGAGCGTCTGCACAGCAAAAGAAACTACCATCAGAGTGAACAGGCAACCTACAAAATGGGAGAAAATTTTCACAACCTACTCATCTGACAAAGGGCTAATATCCAGGATCTACAATGAACTCCAACAAATTTACAAGAAAAAAACAAACAACCCCATCAAAAAGTGGGCGAAGGACATGAACAGACACTTCTCAAAAGAAGACATTTATGCAGCCAAAAAACACATGAAAAAATGCTCACCGTCACTGGCCATCAGAGAAATGCAAATCAAAACCACAATGAGATACCATCTCACACCAGTTAGAATGGCAATCATTAAAAAGTCAGGAAACAACAGGTGCTGGAGAGGATGTGGAGAAATAGGAACACTTTTACACTGTTGGTGGGACTGTAAACTAGTTCAACCCTTGTGGAAGTCAGTGTGGCGATTCCTCAGGGATCTAGAACTAGAAATTCCATTCGACCCAGCCATCCCATTACTGGGTATATACCCAAAGGACTATAAATCATGCTGCTATAAAGACACATGCACACGTATGTTTATTGCCGCATTATTCACAATAGCAAAGACTTGGAACCAACCCAAATGTCCAACAATGATAGACTGGATTAAGAAAATGTGGCACATATACACCATGGAATACTATGCAGCCATAAAAAATGATGAGTTCACGTCCTTTGTAGGGACATGGATGAAATTGGAAATCATCATTCTCAGTAAACTATCGCAAGAACAAAAAACCAAACACCGCATATTCTCACTCATAGGTGGGAACTGAACAATGAGAACACATGGACACAGGAAGGGGAACATCACACTCTGGGGACTGTTGTGGGGTGGGGGGAGGGGGGAGGGATAGCATTGGGAGATATACCTAATGCTAGATGACGAGTTGGTGGGTGCAGCGCACCAGCATGGCACATGTATACATATGTAACTTACCTGCACATTGCGCACATGTACCATAAAACCTAAAGTATAATAATAATAATAATAAAAGAAAAAAAAAAAAAAAAAAAAAACAAAAAAAAAACAAAACACTATGGTAGGAAGGTTTCAATTTGTTTATTGTTCAAGGGAAAAAAACAATCACTCTTCATAGTTACATGATATTCCCTTTTAACCTCTATTAAATGTGTGCTGGAACAAGTGACTTAGGAGCTATATAGATAATGGCAGTAATAATGAATAGACAAAACAAGCTATATTTTTTAAAAAAATTGAAATAACTAAGACAAAATCAATAAGTTTAAATGTTTTAACATCCTAAGTGTCATTTTAGGTAAACTAATAATTTCACATGTGATCAGAACACATATTCTATTTAAAAGCCATTCCGTATTTATACCAATGTTTCACTTTGACAGTCCAAAAAATGGTGTAGTAGACACAGCGCTGGTAAGATGATAGCCTAGTGGTTAGAAGTTTAGAATGGGTCTGATAGAGCTTAGTTGTATTCCAAGAAAGTTATGCGTGAGCTGTGTGAACTTGGAAAGTAAGTGTATATCTTCTAAGCTTCAACTGCCTGATTTATGAAATGGGAAACCTACTTTATAATACTATTGCCATTCTTAAATGAGAAATATGTATCTAACAAAAAACCTGGAAAAAGTGCATTTACAAAAGCAACTAAATATGGTGATGACTATGATGAAAATGATGATTATGACTAGCAGTCCCAATGAAAACAAAATAAACATTAATAGAAATAGAGTTAAAATAGTGATTACATTATGTATGAGGCTTATCTCTATCCTTGATATCAGTGTTTAAAAAAACTGAAATTAATGGATCACCTGAGGTCAGGAGTTCGAGACCAGCCTGGCCTACATGTCGAAAACCTGTCTCTACTAAAAGCATAAACATTAGCCAGGTGTGGTGTTGTGTGCTTGTAATCCCAGCTACTCAGGAGCCTGAGGCAGGAGAATAACTTGAACCTGGAAGGTGGAGGTTGCAGTGAGCCAAGATTGCGCCACTGTACTCCAACCTGGGCGACAAGAATGAGATTCCATCTCAAAAACAAACAAAAACAAAAACAAAATCCCTGAAATTAACTCTTAAACTCATGTTCAATTCAGGTAAAAAGTGACTTTCCATTACATATTTTTATACGAGATATACATTTTGTTAATGATTTTGATGGTATTTATCAACATATTTGAAAGTGTTTGTTTTGTACAAAATAAATGTTAATGCTACTAATACTAACCTACAGGGGTGCTAAATTTTTATAAAGATACAAAATAATTTAAAATCAATAAGAATTATGTAATAATTCATTAAAATTAGTGCTAAACGTTTGTACATATAGACATATAAACACATACATCTGGGAGATATATATATATATTTATATATATATATACACACAAAAGTTACACATAAACACATATATCTCAAATACATGTCTATATGTACAAAAGTTTATTCCTGAGATTGAAGAAAATATGTAACAGGAAATTCTGAATTTGCCAGTGTGAATTTTGTTAGATTCCTTGGGTGAGTGAAACATTTATTTTAGATCTCAATGATCCTATTTACTTTTCTATAATTTTAGTGTCTATACTGTATTATACCACAATTGCTTGTGAACCTGAATGCAATTATCTAAATGTGTACCCAAGGAAATATGACAACATGCTTAGAAGTATATTGTAATTTGTGGGCCAGGTGGGGTGGCTCATGCCTGTAATTCCAGCACTTTGGGAGGCTGAGGCGGGAGGATCACGAGGTCAGGAGTTCAAGACCAGCCTGGCCAATATGGTGAAAACCCATACAAAAATACAAAATTAGCTGGGCATGGTGGTGCTCACCTGTAGTCCCAGCTACTCAGGAGGCCGAGGCAGAAGAATCACTTGAATCCGGGAGGCAGAGGTTGCAGTGGGTCAAGAGTGTGCCACTACACTCCAGCCTGGGCAACAGTGTGAGACTCCATCTCAAAACACAAAAAAAGAAGTATAATGTAATTTGTATTCAAATTTTTACCCATAGAATTTGGTATCAATCACACATATCTAGAAAATATTTATTACTTTTATACTTTGCAAAAACAAATTCATCTTCAAAATAATATTGCTATCCCCCTTACTCTGTCTCTTTCATTTGATCATTCTCATTACACAGCCTCTTAATCTCATTTAAAACTCTCTTCCATAATCCCTAGGTATAACTCTACTATCCATTATAATTACAACATCTGCTTAATTTATCTTAATTCTAACTCATGATCTTGTCTTAATAAAATTCCATTGTTTGCATACATTTTTGTTGGACTCGCTTGATAAGATTTGGATGGTTATTACAGTAACTTTTTGAAAAGAGAAAGGATTGAAGCCTGGCAGAACTGTATTAAAATCCCTTTTGCATTTACTGGTTAAGTAACCCTAGGCAAGCTATTTCAGATTACTGGGTCTTGGAATCGTCATCTGTAAAATGAAACATTTCGTTTACATCACTGTTGTAAAGATTAAATAAGATGATCCATATTAAGTTCCTCATTTTGCTCCTGAACATAGAAGACCCTCGGTCATAGTAATTTTTATAATTATTCATACAATTATTTTCTGAAGTGGTTGCATTTCCCAATTATTGGTGTGGTACTCATTGTTTTCATTAAGCTAGAGGACTCCCCTGAGAAATGATCTAAGTGGAAAAGATAAAGAATGAGTGTAAAGGAAGCAAGCAGTTAGGAGCACTGCAAATTTATAGTGGAATAGTGGAAGGGTTTTATTATGTGTAATGGCAGCCAGTAGCACTGAAAATTCAAATGTATTCTATTAAAATTATTGTACAGTCCTATAAATATGGGTTTATTTTTTAAACTTTGGATAGGTATTTGTTAAGTTCAACTTTTAGCATAGACTTTACTCACAGAATTGTGAGAATGAAGCATCTTATTTATATTAGAATTAAGGGATTAGTAGTGGGTCTAAATAATATTTTAATCAATAGAGTCTCAAATTTCTTCACTGGGTTCAGATTGAAGTGGAGATAGATTTAGATTTAGCCCATTATTCACTTTTTCTCCCAGTGATTACAATTAAAAACTCTAGGGCCCGGAGCAGTGGCTCACGCCTGTAATCCCAGCACTTTGAGAGGCTGAGGCAGGCTGATCACGAGGTCAGGAGATCGAGACCATCGTGGCTAACATGGTGAAAACCCATCTCTATTAAAAATACAAAAAAATTAGCTGGGCATGACGGTGAGCCTCTGTAGTCCCAGCTACTCGGGAGGCTGAGGCAGGAGAATGGCGTGAACTCGGGAGGCGGAGCTTGCAGTGAGCCGAGATGGCGCCACTGCACTCCAGCCTGGGCGACAGAGCGAGACTCCGTTTCAAAACAAAACGAAACAAAACAAAAAAACTCTGAAGTGAATACATAAAAAAATTACCTAATGACTCTGAAAACTATATAACAATAACCAGATTGAGATGGAAAATGAAACCTTGAAGAATGGCAAGAACCACATGACCTTTTCCCACTTATATATTCCAGCTTTGGTATGAAGGTAGCCGAATCCCACAAATGCTTGTGTGCTTGGACGATAAATTCTCTAGGATAAAAAATCTCTTTCTGTTCAGCACTTTGAAGTGAAAGGCCTCTGTAACACACAAGACTAAGTTAAGGAAAATATCTTGTTTCCCTCAATATCTCTCTCCCAGCCCAAGAAATCTCAGCATCAATGTCCCACTGCTGCTGTGGCAGGGATATTGGCAATGCAGCCCTGCCAGCATCTAAATCCCTATTAAATGGCAAGAGAATTTAGGGAAGGTGGGGGGAAGGTTTTTTCTGGTCCAAGGAGTATTAGGTGATGTTTCTTATTTTCTCTTCCTTTTTTTCTGGCTGCTTCCTTCTGACCAGTTACATAAATATGCAAACAGAGCAAGGGGCTAGAATCCTGAGACAAATCAATTTTTCCTGATGAAAGACATCAGGAAGAGAAGCCCTTGGGATCAGGAGAGTGTGGGGAGGAAGGAGCAAGAAGCTAGAAAAAGGTATACCCAAAATCTGCACATGACCTGACCCAAGTCTCAGACTTACTGCTGAGCTCAACATCAATCTAACAGGTCACTAGCAACACATCAAAGGCATTGAGAACTGAGCTGCAGTGCAGACCACCCCTCAAGCATGCCCAACAACATTGGCAGCAAAGTTTACAGCATAAAACAGACCTTTTAAAGGAATTGAAAAGAAAGCACATCATGTGACAATAACAGAAATAATCTAAAAGTCAATTAACACAAAGATTACTGGAAAACCTGAAATATCTGGAAATTTAAAAATGTACCGCTAAATAATTTATGGGTAAAAGAGTAAACTTCAAGAGTGTTAGAAAATGTACTGAACTAAAAGAACATGAAAACAAAGTATTTAAAATTTATGGGATGAAGATTAAAAGGGTGCTTAGACAAAAAAATGTCTACCAGTAAATTCCTGTGTTAGAAATAAAGTTCTCAAATAAGTAATCTAAGATTTCACCATGAGAAACTAGGAAAAGAAGAATAAACTCAATCTAAATCAAGCAAAAAGAAAATCAATTAATGAAGATAAGAGCAAAAATGTTAAAATTGAAAACATAACAAAAAGTAGAGAAAACTCAATAAAATCAAAAATTGCTTAAGCAAGACATGGCATTTGGTATCATGAAAATGATAAATCAAACATTAAAATTGTGATTTACAAAGAAAAATAATTGCAAGGAGTACAAAAATAATAAAAGTAGTGGTAGAGTTACTCTCTTAGAGCATTGAGGAAAAGCTCTCATTGATTGTTATTTGCAGAGTCTCACTGCAGAGAGAGTTCATGGAGAAGAAAGAGGTCATTCAGCTGGGTGGAGGATGTAGCATATATAATCTACCTGAAGCAGGAGACAGCATGCTTAGTTTGTACAGTGTAATTTGTACAAGAATATCAAGATTAGATCCTATTGAGTAACAGAGATCATGGTGCAAGCTATGAGAATAAAACATTCACTTTTTTACTCAAGAAATGTTTATTAGATCCTACTACTTTTTCTAGGTGCTAAGATTAGAGTATTAATAAAAAGAGTCAGCCAGGCACAGTGGCTCATGCCTGTAATCCCAGCACTTCGGGAGGCTGAGGCGGGCGGAGCGCTTGAGGCCAGGAGTTTGAGACAGCCTGGCCAACATAGTGAAACCCCGTCTCTACTAAATATACAAAAATTAGCCAGGCATGGTGGCAGGCACCTGTAGTCTCAGCTACTCGGGAGGCTGAGGCAGGGGAATTGCTTGAGTCAGGAGGCTGAGGCTACAGTGAGCCAAGATCGTGCCTCTGCACTCCAGGATGGATGTCAGACTCCATCTTGGAAAAAAAAAATAAGAAAAAAGAAAGAGTCAAAGCAATTGCCCTAATGGAACTCAACAAACTTGCAGGGGAACACAATAAACAAATAAATAATAAATATATAAGTAGTCGAATGGTTTTCGGTGCTATGGAGAAAGTGAAATAGGATAAAAGAGACGGGGAATGTGAGGAATGGGTGAAGGTTGCTATATTACGGTAAGTGATAAGGGACGACCCTTTTGATTATGTAAACTTTGAGCAGAGATCAGAAAGGAGTTAGGCATGAAGATATGTGGCTGAGAAGGATTCAAGGTAGCGGAACAAGTGTAAATGACTTACGGTCAGAGCATGGCTGATGTATTCGGAGAGCAGTAAGGTGTTGAGAGTGATTGGAGAGTGAAACAGAGAGAGAAGAAGAAAACAGCCGGATCACACAGGGCCAGCCGAGCAGATCATGCATATACTCTGACAGTGGAGAATCTCTAACAGAGGAGTGATGCAACCTGAGCTACCTTCCGAAAGGGTCTTTCTGGCTGTTAGGTGGAGAACAGACTGGGGACTTGGAGGCAAGAAATCAATATTGGAATGAGTTCAATGGAAAATGGAAGGAGAGTAAGTGGTAACAGCTGATTTAAACAACTTTTTAAAATAATTTTGCTGTAAAGGGAAAGGAGGAATGAAGCAGTAGATAGAGTGGCATGTGGCGTGAAGGAAGTGTTTTTATTATTTTTCACAGTGAAAATATGTTAACAAATGTTTGTTTTGATAAAAACAATCCATAGAGCTGGAAATACTAACGATGCAGAATATGGAGGGGAGGATTACTGTAGTTTAGAGTTCCAAGTTGTCAAAAGTAGAGGACTGGATGGAAATACAGGACTGGGGCATACATGCTTGGTTACAGGAGGGAAGACAGATGTAGGTAAAGATGTACATGGTTTGCTTCAATATGGTGTGGGGAACTTGTGGAATTTCTTTCCTGAATGCTTCTGTATTTGTGTGTTTGTTTCTTTGTGTTTTTCCCCTTGGAGTTGGAAATAAATTCATCAGCTGAAATTAAAGAGAATGGAGGAGATTTTGAAAAATTGCCATAATGGGGAATAATGTAATTTTTGTTTTAGGAAAGAAAGTCTAGTATAGAAGTGGATTATATGTGTATTTTTAGGTATTCCTCTCCAAACGTACTATTCGATTTGACTTGAAACTCTGGAAAAAAAATGGCAGTAAAATTACTCGGGTTTCTTTACAGAAATAGAACCAATAGGAGGGGTGTGCGTGTGTGTGTGTGTTTGTGTGTGTGTGTGTGTGTGTAAGGAGGAAGAGAGATTTATTTTAAGTAATTGGTTTATGCTATTATGGCGGATGGAAAGCTTGCAATCTGCAGAGCAGACCAGCAGGTTGTAGACCCAGGGAAGAGTTAATGTTGCAGTCTCATGTCTGAAGGCAATCTGGAGGCAGGATTCCTTTTTCCCTGGGTAACCTCAGTCTTTTCTCTTAAGTCCCTAAATTGATTGGATGAGGTCTACCCACATTATAGAGGGTAATCTGCTTTACTGAAATTCTACTGATTAAAATGTTAATCATATCTCAAAAATACCTTCAAAGAAACATCTAGACTGGCATTTGAACAAAGACTGAGTCCCATGGCTTAACCAAGTTGATACATAAAATTAACCAGCATATGCTGTAACCAGAAAGGAGGCTAAACTCTAGGTCTTCCAGCAATTCTTTTGCTTTTTGCACTACTACATATTCTAGAAAGCTAAATCAGTACTTAGTATGCAAATATGGGCTTTCCTTCTCATTTCATGGATATTCATCTAGTAAATTCTTGCTTTGATGAAATTTTAATAAAACCATCAGAGAAGATCAGCGAAGTGTGGGGAGGATGTTGAAGTTAAAACATATAAACAAATGATACACACAATTAAATATTAGCAAGGAACTGCTACTGTTACTTTATATCATGCAATCCCCACCCTAAGTTTAAAAATTTTGGTATTATAAATTCGTTATTACAGACAAGAAAATGGAGATTAGAAGATGTGATGATGTATGCTCTAGAGTCTAGGATTCAAATGCAGAGCTCTGTGACTTCAGGGTCCAAGCTGTTATATTTTAAAATGCTCTGCCTTGGGCTACAGTCTGAAAAGAAGATGCAGGCTTGAGTTCTGGCTCAACCAATGGCTAACCATATTCCATGGCATATCTTGTAAATAATATAAGTGCCAGTTTCTTTCTCTATAAATGATAAAAATAACATTGTGTGCTCTGTCTGGCAGTACTTTTTGAGGAACAGATGAGAAACTTCATGTAAAAGTCCTTTTAAATTTTAAAACAGAACTCATATATAAGTTTTTACTTCCTATGATCTAAATGTTTGTGTCTTCCCAAAATTTAGATGTTGGAACTTAATCTCCAATGTAATAGTATTAAGAGATGGGCACTTGGGCAGGTGATTAGGCAATGAGGGCTCTGCCCTCATGAATGAGATTAGTGCTCTTATAAAAGAGGCCTGAGGGAGCTTCTTTGCCCCTTCTACCATGTGAAGGCATAGAGAAAAGGCACCATCTTTGAAGTAGAGAGTGGGCCCTCAGCAGACACTGGACCTGCTGGCCCCCTGAATTTGACATCCTGGCCACCAGAACCCGGAGCAATAAATTTCTGTTCTTTATAAATTACCCAGTATAAAATATTTTGCAATAGCAGTCCAAATGGACTAAGAAATTACTATTATCAAGTGAAAACAATTAGCATTTCCCCAATGTATATTGATCTGCAGAATTATTTTAAAAATGGAGCTACCTCACTATTGCTGATTTTGGAAATCCATACAATTTTAGAAAACAGAGGGTCCCAGGGCTTAGCAATTTGGAGTGATCATTGTTTTCTTTATCATATTTGAAGAAAAAGTAAAAAGTAATTCAATTTAAACGTAAGAAATGTCACTAGTTGATAAGAATTCAAGTATGCATTCAATAAATTGCAATATGGCATTCAATTCCAAAGAAAAATATTAACAAAATACATATTAATTTTAATATCCATCTTGTCTACTGAATGATTTTACTCTGATGACACACACCTGCCATGTTAACACCTAGAGCAGAATTAGACTCATATGATTAATTAGATATATCTCACAATCCTTTCTATGCCATGGGCCTGCAGGTGCCCACTGATTTGGAATTCATTTAACCTCAGTTTTGTGACAGCCGAGCAATATCTGGGAATACAGCAGCTAAAATTACAACAAAATTCCACAACTTACTTGAAGAGTGTTTAAAAAGTAACTTTTATTTCCTCAAAATACAATAAATATCTCAGAGACTGTTCTTTATACCTGGCTCCAATAATGGAATCTATAAAATGCTAAATTAATAAAGTCATTCAGCATAGAAATTACAAAAATATTCCATTATTTGTGGCTAATGATACTTTCTGTGGACGACACTTTTTGTCTATTGAAGAAAATTAATTATTAAATATAATACTCTTATTCTAATTATCTTCTTTAAAATATAGTTCAGTCATTTCATTAGAGTATTACTAGTGCTGTGAAAATGAAAAGCTGGTGATATATAATGGAACCACTATACTATTCTTTATTCCTATATTTTACTTATAAAAAATGCATTTTATATTTTCTCTTATGCATTAAATTATATTTAGTTTCTACATGTACACACATGTTCACACTTAAACAGAATGAAGAAACTGAAATGTGATTTGGATTGGTCAATTAAGAAACCTGTTGTAACTAATTTTGTCTTCTTGTAAACTGTATATTTTTTAAAAAATTTGAATTTATCTTTGGTCATGTGCTTATTGCTCCAAAAAGTGTGTGTGATATTTTACTCTTATAAAAATCTTTTCTTGGTTTTATTCCTTTTATTGTCTTGTCTACACAGCATGTTTTATACACTTTTAAGCTATGCTTTGCACTCTTTTTTGTTTTTGTTGTTATTTTGTTTGTAGTACACATGAAATTGTAGTACTTTTTTTGTTTTTTTTGTATTTCTCATTATATTTTGGAAGAAGGTGCAAATACAGAATTAATTCTGATCTCCACTAATTCCCTCATTACAAAATATATGCCGTTCTTTTAGGTCTGGGTCACTTGGAGTTTTATGTTATCACTTATATTCAGTCTCCTAATGCTCATTCAAGAAACTGTATTCAATAAGAGATGATATAATAATAATAGAAGTTAGTATTTACTGTGCTTTTACTGTATAGTTAGTATCTTTTTGCAATATTACTACTAATTAAGTTTTATTACTATACTTATTTTACAAATGAGAAAATTGTGGTCTTGTAATTTAATACAATTTTCCAATGACACACTCCTAGCAAATGGCAGAGGTTGGCTTTGGTCCAGGTTGGTTTTGTTGGCCTAAGAGCCACACTGCTATACACTTTGTTATCATGCTCTCATGATGCTTTTTGTAGAAAAGTCAGCTTGCCCTCTTGAAAAACTGCAGTGTCTCTCATGGTAGTTGCTCCCTGCTCTGAATCTTCCCTGATAGAAAATAATCTTCCTTTTCATGCAATTCTATCCTTTGAAGACCACAAAAAATTCAGATACCCATGGGATATAGAATAAATACATAGAAGGGAAGACAGAGTCTTGTGCACAATTAGTGCATACTTTTATACTATAATTCTGCATTGCTTATTAATAATGTCATAATGTAGTGGGGTTTTTTGTTTGTTTGTTTGTTTTGAGACGGAGTCTCACTCTGTTGCCCAGGCTGGAGTGCAGTGGCGCCATCTCAGCTCACTGCAAGCTCCGCCTCCCAGGTTCACACCATTCTCCTGTCTCAGCCTCCTGAGTAGCTGGGACTACAGGCGCCCGCCACCACGCCCGGCTAATTTTTTTGTATTTTTAGTAGAGACGGGGTTTCACCCTGTTATCCAGGATGGTCTCGATCTCCTGACCTCGTGATCCACCCACGTCGGCCTCCCAAAGTGCTGGGATTACAGGTGTGAGCCACAGTGCCCAGTCCATAATGTAGTTTTAATTGACTAATGTCATATCAATTGTCATAGTATTTATTAAACTATTAACGGACTAAACACAAAATAATAAGCTTTGATCGTTTTTAAAATTCTTTGCGATCATCTGCATTTTGTCCTCCTGCTTCCAGGTGTTTAATTTCAGAAAAGCCAATTATATACATTTCCCTACAAGCCTAATGTCCACTTACAGTGACATTTGAAGATATTATTTGAATCTAATGTTTCCAGCTCTCACCTGGTTTCATGTCACGAGATGGTTGGGTCCCCACCTTTAGGACTTCTCTTTTTCATACTGGCCTCTAGGGTCTAGTTTCTTTCTTTTTTCTTCTACAGGCTAGTGGCTCAAGCCCTGTGTTTTCAATGGAGGTATCTATCTGATAATAAGGAGAACCATATCGGCCGGGCGCAGTGGCTCAGGCCTGTAACCCTGGCACTTTGGGAGGCCGAGGCAGGTGGATCACGAGGTCAGGAAATCGAGACCATCCTGGCCAACATGGTGAAACCCCGTCTCTACTAAAAAAAATACAAAAAAAAAATTAGCCAAATGTGGTGGCGAGTGCCTGTAGTCCCAGCTACTCAGGAGGCTGAGGCAGGGGAATGGCTTGAACCCAGGAGGCGGAAGTTGCGGTGAGCCGAGATCGCGCCACTGCACTCCAGCCTGGCGACAGAGCAAGACTCCATCTCAAAAAAATAAAATAAAATAAAAATTAAAAAAAAGGAGGACTATGTCAGCTCTCTCAGCTTAAGCAGAGAGAGGATTCGCAGGCATTTACAGAGAATACCAGTAGAACATGTTCACATTCTTGTCGCGCTGAAGCACTTACCTTTCCATGATTTGCTTTTTCCAACTTTATAAATGGTTCTATAAGCAACCTAAATGTAAGCTCTGATTTGGGGATCATCAAATGCTCGTTCTATAAAGATATTCAATTTATATTTATCAAATGCAAATCACATTAAACTTCATCTATTCTTTCATTAATTTAATGTTAAATGTAGTGTATTTGTTGAACAATTGTGGAAAGTGAAGAACATTGTGAAGATTTGTGCAATTACAATTAAAGAAATGAATAAAATAAAAAGAACATAATGCATGAAGTCTACATAGCTGAGAAATAGGGCCTCTAATACAAAAGGAGCTTGAGAACTTTCAGCAACTTAAAGCATAAATATAAAGAAGCTTCTGTAGCGATAAACACACCACCTCTCTTGAAAACTTGATGTATGTCCAGTCTATCCACAAAGCTATAAATTCTAAATCCAAATGTGTCAGCTATCATTTTTACTTCATTCTGCTTTCACACTCTACTTGCACTGTTGCAATTATTTCCTAATATATTTTCCAGCTTTCATTCTTAATCATTCACCTCAATCAATCAATCTCCACATAGAAATTTGAGTGAGTTTTAATAAGCACGTATCACATCATGTTGTTCCTCTGCTTAAAGTCTAACAATGTCCATTATAAATGGTGTCCTGGTACTATGGTCTGAATGTTTGTACTCCCTAAAATCCATGTGTTGAAACCTAGTCCCCAATGTGATAGTAAAAAGAGGTGCAGCTTTGGGGAATTGATTATCTCAAGAGAGTGGAGCTGTTATGAATGGGATTAGAGTCCTTATAAAAAAAAAAAAAAAAGACCCAAGGGGGCCAGGCACAGTGGTTCATGCCTGTAATCCCAGCACTTTGGGAGGCTGAGGAGGGCAGATCACTTGAGGTCAGGAGTTCGAGACCAGCCTGGCCAATATGGTGAAACCTCGTCTCTACTAAAAATACAAAAATTAGCTGGGCATGGTGGTGCGCCCCTCTAATCACAGCTACTCATGAAGCTGAGACAGGAGAATGGCTTGAACCTGGGAAGCGGAGGTTGCAGTGAGCCAAGATCACACCTTTGGACTCCAGCCTGGAAGTCACAGCAAGACCCCATCTCAAACAAACAAATGAAAAAAATACAAGACCCAAAGGAGCTCATTAGCTTTGCCACCATCTAGGAACACAGCAAGAAGGGGTCATCTATGAGAAAACAGGCCTTCAATAGATATTGAATCTGCCAGTACCTCGATATTGGACTTCCCAGCCACTAAAACTGTGAGAAATAAATTTTGGATGTTCATAAGCCACCTGGCTGAGGAAGAATAAAATCCAAATTTCTAACCTTGACCTACTTTGTCTTTACTTCCCTCTGTAATTCCATCTCCCAATATTCCCTGTTCCATATAGTAAATACTGAATGTGTAAAAGAAAAACAGTGTAGTTCTTTATAAGGGTTGTTCCTTCTTGATGTTTATGTCTTAGCTTAAATTGTTTCTCCTCACAGACAGCTTTCATGAACATTTGCTAGGATTAATTGTGGCAGCATAGAATCAAAATAAAACAAAAGGCAAATAAATACATATGTTAAGAAATAAAAATGGGCTTCTTAAATATTATGAGTAAGCAATACAGGATTGAGATGGTGGCTAGTTCTGTCTTACTACTTGATTACCTCAGTGGAGACAGGGACAGGTTCCATTTTAAATGTTATCTCTTAGCAAAGAGGGCACACCTTCTAGCTGAGTTAACTCCGTTTTTCTATTTTATCAACATTTTACTCTGACAGATTTTTACAAATATCTATTAGCCATTTGTATTTGTAATGTGTTATTAACAAATATAATGATTAATACTTAATATAAAATATTTATTAAAATGTTTGTACATTTTTAAACTTACTGTGGAGGAGAAAAAGTTAGAAGGGTTACTCATCAAAAGTGATTTGGGCTGGGAGTGGTGACTCACGCCTGTAATCCCAGCACTTTGGGAGGCCAAGGCGGGCAGATCATGAAGTCAAGAAATCGAGACCATCCTGGCCAACATGATGAAATCTCATCTCTACTAAAAATACAAAAAATAGCTGGGCATGGTGGTGCACGCCTGTAGTCCCAACTACTCAGGAGGCTGAGGCAGGAGGATCGCTTGAACCCAGGAGGCAGAGGTTGCAGTGAGCCAAGATGGTGCCACTGCTCTCCAGCCTGGTGACAAAGAGAGACTCCATCTCGAAAAATAAACAAAAAAAGCGAGACATACTTGATGGATAATATTCAAAATATATAATGAGAGGCTGATAGCACTGAGAACTCCAAGGAGAGGGCAGTGGAACAATGGGTCAGTGAGACCAGTGCCCACCAGCTGATTATTAGCCCTGACTTGCCCCAAAGCAACCATTTAACTCAGGAGTATGTGGTTATAAAAGCTCTGCAGTAAAAGGTTCTGAAGACGGCCTATCTTTTGTTGGTTGCCCAAAGGAGGAGGAGCATATTTGGGAAAAGAAGAGTCAGACTGTGGATTTCTCTAAGTGGACAATCCAGAGGAGCCTAGTAGAGAGATCTAGTATCCAGACATACATTTGGAGGTCAGAACACACATTTGGTCATTGAAATTCCAAAGAGCAGGCCTTCTAAAGAGCAGCCATGCTTTTTTGGACAGCACCTGTTAAATGTCAAATTCAGATTCAGCAGGATTGAGTGAAGCGTGAAATTCATATTTCTGACAACTTCACAAATGAGACTCGTGCTAATCCACAGACCATGCTTTGGATAGCAAGGTTCTCTGCTGGTGTATGGAAGAGAAGAGAAATTAGGACATTGAGAAAACCATTTTTAAGGGAGAAGTAGGAAAAGAGGAGGCAGCAAGGAAATTGAGAAAGTGTGATGTGAAAGAAGTCCAGGAGAAAATGAGAAAAGAGAAAATGAGCAAGAAAATTGAAAAAGTGTGATGAAAAGAAGTACAGGAGAAAATAGTGTCACTGAAATCATATTTTTGTTGCTTTTTTCTTTCAGCTTATATTAACTAAAATTAAACAGTATTTGAGTAATTCTCTAGAGTAGCTTGATTTTTCTAAATAATTTTTGTTGTTGTTCTTATAAGGTGCAAAGACAAAAAAAAAATGCTCATTCTTTGTTGCAGACAGAATATTGGTCCTTGTGGGGTGAACACATTTTATTCAGTATCTAGCACCTGAAAAGCATGTTGGTTTGTAAGTGATTAAAATCCAATTCAGACCAATTTGTGCCCTAAGAAACAATACTGCATTATAGAATTGGCGGAGGAGTCAAAAACTCAACTGCAGGGAGGGTGGTGTTGCTGCTGGGCCTCAACATTAACTAAACATTGGGCCTTAGATACTATCATGACCTCAGCACACAGATGTAATTCTCTAAGCCAACAGAGAAGCTTTCTCTTTATGGAGTGATAAGGTTTCCAAATTCAATAGTTTATATTTTAAAACTTTTGTCTCCTATATGGCAAAATATCAAGAAAACAATGATCTAATCTGTCATAGCCTGTATCAGGATTATGTAAGAGAGAGAAGATGTCCAGGAATCATATGATTAAAGCTTGAAAGAGAGCAGTTGTCAGAATATGGGAAAAATGAGGGAGAAATTAGGCAAACCAGGCAGGTGAGTGCTGGGTTAGAGAACAAAATGTATCCACTACAACAAAAAACATAAATACATGCACTATTATATCTCCTGATGTTAGTCTGTGACATTATTAATAGAGGTATATGGGTTCCCAAAAAGTATAGGATTAAGAAGACATGTAGGAACTTAATACCATGCCATTGATGTATATGTGCTAATGAATGAATTGAGTTACTTTGAACCAATGAATGTATACACACACAAACACCACTCACATTCACTGAGAATAAAATTATATAGCTTTTCTGAAAACTCCTGTTTTCCATAGAGCAGCAAGTTGCCAGAATATTTATTTTTGATGCCTCTATCTACAGTTACATGCTTAAACTCAAGAAAGAGCAACAACATTACCCCCTGCATGCAATAAATGAAAGTTTAACTAAACATATTTATAAGAAACAGTTAAAATTAGCATATAATACATATAATCTTTTTGAATTTGTCAAATGAGCATTAAACAAAAAAGGCCGATGTTGAAAAATGGGTAAAAGTGACAGATTTTTACCAGAATATTGAAAGCTTCAAAATAGTTTCTAGTATGTAACTATTAAAAATGTTCTTAAAATTTCCATTTAGACATTTCAGCAGTTCAGAAATGCTCATAGTCCATTTGCACTTCTTTTCTCTGCTTCCAGCTATGAGCTTGAAATTGTTTCCTTCGGGGAACTAAAAATCCTTTCTAGAACTTGCTTTTCTCTCCTCTATTTTATCACACACCTCATCTTGCTAAGAGACCAAATCCACATTTAAATACTAATGTGATAAAAATATATTTATCATGGAAGAAAGTGATATCCTTTATTTGAATTTGAATGGATGGAGACATTTCAAATTTTATCTGGCATAAGAGAGCATAGTTTGGAAATAATAAGTCAAAGGAGAATCTCCAGAGCATACTCGTGTATGCCAACTGGAGGTTAGATTTAAATAATTAGTGAAATCACCGTTTGTATGCTAGAAATGTGACATCTCTGCTCTGCACATTACTGCTGCAGAGATCAAATCCAGAAAATTGTCTTCCAGGAACTTTAAGATCCACCACATTGACTGAGCCATAGGGAAATTTTACCTTTAATTAAGAGTTAGAAGTTGTATTGGTATAAGTGAATCATTATAAAGGTGGAAAAAACAAAATTAGCCATCTCTATAGGGAAAAGCAATAATTACTAATGAGCATTGATCATTAGTGAGAGCCAATTTTTTTTCTGTTTTAAATTACAGGTAGCATGATTTTTTTATAAGTCCTTAGTGTTTTATCTTCATGCAGGTCCACTCAGAATAGGAGGGATCAGTAATGAGGTGATTCTGGGGAAATGGGCACCCAACTTTATGACTTACCTAGACTGATATGGTTTAGATGATTGTCCCCTCCAAAGTTCATATTGAAATTTAATCCCCATTGTTGGAGGTGGGGCCTGGTGGGAGGTGTTTGTGTCACTGGGCCAGATCCCTCAATAATAGCCTGCTGCCATTCTCGTGGTAATAGGTGAGTCCTCACTTTGAGTTCATGCTAGACCTAGTTGTTTAAAAGACTGTTACACTACCCCACTTCTTTCTCTCTTGCTCCTATGCTCACTATGTGATATGCCTGCTCCTCCTTCACCTCCCACCATGATTGGAAGCTTCCTGAGTCCCTCACCAGAAGCAGATCCCACCACCATGTACCCATGAAGCCTGTAGTACTGTCAGCCAAAATAAACCACTTTTCTTTATAAATTACCCAGCCTTATGTATTTCTTTAGAGTGACACAAGAATGGAATAATACAGGAAAAGAACAGGAGGGATCAGTAATGAGGTGATTCCAGGGAGAATAATGAAGTGATTCTGTGTCTATTTCCTTTATAATATATCTAGACAGTCTAGGAGAAAAAAAGAGGGTTAAGCATTACCAAGGAAGTAATACTGAGGTTTTCTGGAGCTATGAAACTAACCAAGATGGATGATAAATTTATCAAGTCCTTCCTGCAGCATCTCCTTGAGGCCAGATTATACGATGGAAACTCAATGACCAGCTACTAATGTCGATATTTCCTCAGCTTAAATAAACCATTTTTTTTATAATTCTTGTGGCTTGATTGAAATAAATAGGAAATTTTCTTTTTACACTTGTCATTTTAATCATTAGTTAAGTGGAGTTTAAGAACTACTATAGTTTGTTGTATATATTTCCCATTTCTTCCTTACATGCTCATGTATATCACCCTACTTGCAGTTTACAGTGTTTTAAAAATGCTTATCCACACTCTCATCACCATCCTGCCTTTACCTCAGTAAGTTTGTCCTTGTAGCCAGGACATTTATTAGTTTTCAGAGTGTTATTGGGAAATAGCTCAGAAAAAAAATAAGATTATGATTTCCTTTCCTTGGGACCCTTCTGTTTTCACATAATTTTAGCACACTTTTCTTCCATGACAGCTTGTGACATGAGTCAATCAATACTAGGCTCATCACCATTTCCTCATTTGCCAGCAACTTTAAAATTATTGCACTACACAACTGTATTGATCCATGAATAAATGGCTGATAGTTTGACTGGCAGTTTTATGATTTTATAGAAATTATAAAGTAGACCCAAAGATTCTAAATGACTCTACTTCACAGAGGGTAGATGGCTAACATTCCACGGGATACAAAAAGGAGGTAGAACATGAAGATCTAAAGTTTTTTTAGTATTTATATCCAAAGACCCATACGTTATACTGTTGTAACAGTAGGATCTTCTTTATATATTAAAAGGTTGATGTAGGTAATATTGCTTTCTGGAAATCAATACTGAAGAAAGTATGACTTAGGAAAAGGAATAGTAAAATCCCAGGGCCTGCTACTGAAACAACTGGCTCTGAGTTAAGAAAGAAGGTGTATACTTTAGACATTACGAATAGAAAGTGGTATATAAATTATAGGCCTAAAATTTTTAATACATCAAAAACTGATGTTTTTACATCAGTTTACATGAAAGTTTAAATTTTCCTTCTTCTATCACCTCTCTGCCCTGCCTTCTAGGTAAAAAAATGTGTGGCTCTCAACACCAATGAATGAAGTATGTTTGCCTAATTCCTATAACTTTCTAGCATAAAGATTGTTTCTATGAAGAGAAAGTAGTCAGTAGTATGTCTGTGGCAAATGCTGACAGGAATTCTAACATGATGAAGGAGGCAATGAAAGCTGAAAGCTATGGAGTACAGGGACTCTAGTCTATCAAGATAAGATGTTGAGAAAGCAATTTACATAAAATAAAGACATTCAGAAAGTGTAATTTTGCAAGAATCAAATATCACAGATGTCTACAGGCTGTCCAGTGTCTCTTTGCTTGGCTAGAATTCTTATCCGGCCACTGTTGAAAGATGCTCAGGTGATGATATTAGGTTGGTGCTAAAGTAATGGCAAAAACCGCAGTTACTTTGGCATCGACCTAATACATCTGATGAATGTACCTTCTCAATCCTCCCTAATTCTCAGCACATTGTGACCTGAAATGAGCCAAAAATGGTATGTTATTCAGAGGTATAGAGCCAAGAACAGAAAAGCAAACACCGCATGTTCTCACTCGTAAGTGGGAGTTGAACAATGAGAACACATGGACACAGGGAGGGGAACACTAATCACACACTGGGGCCTGTCAGTGGGGATGGAGGTAGAGGAGGGATAGCATTAGGAGAAATACCTAATGTAGGTGACAGGTTGATGGGTGCAGCAAACCACCATGGCACGTATATACCTATGTAAAAAACCTGCACATTCTGCACATGTATGCCAGAACTTAAAGTATAAAAAAAAAAAGGAGTTACAAGGTTTAGTACAGAATTTTGATCCTGAAATTACACTTTGTTGTCCAAGAATTAATTGGGAAATAACTAATGCCTCACTGGAGTTCTGCATATGTACGTGTACATTCATTTGTTTGAATAATAAATATATATCTATGAACCATGTGGAATTGCTCAGATTAGATTATTGTTGACCTTGAAAATAGGATTTTTTTACAATTCAACTTGTAATTGACGTGGCCATAAAAATAGAAATATTGAAGAAAAAGATTTTTCTTCTCTTCGTCACTCCTTGGAGTTTCTGGCACATGGGAAATGTTGCATAAGTACTTCTAATTCTAAGGAAGAGGCGTATCTCAAATATAACTGTTAGCAATGGTGTACCTGACCTTCCCTAGCAAAAAATTATTTATCTTCCTATTCAATGCAAGTGCATCCTCCCAGCTTTCAGAAAAAAAAAGATTTAGAAATGAACATGTTTTACTACTCTTTCTGATACAGGTTTACAGAACTGAGCTTTTGTTGTTGTTGTTAGCATAATTATGTAAATGTCAGTGGTTTTTTGACTCTGTTTTTCAGTCTGTCCTTTTTCCTTTAAATTACTGCTGTATTAAATTGAATGAAGTTGAGAAAAATACATTCTTCAAGCATAAGTTAAATATGAATTGGTAACAGATATTATAGTTTGAAATTATTTAGAGTTACAACATTTTTCCTGTAGAATAAAGAATGATAGAAGGCATTTATTTATCTCAAGCTTCACGTAATTCATAGAAGAAAGAGAAAATTCAGAAATAATAGATCATTCCAAAACTAATTACTGGTTGGAATTTTCTAACTACTGCTTAGACAAACATGACACCTACCAATTAAATATATTTTGAAACACTTTTCAAATTATTAGTTCCTCAAAAATTCTGACAACTCAATATTGGCCATTTGGGGTTTATATAGTTCAGTTTCTTTCACTTCTTCACAGAGATACCATTCCCTCCACAGCAATGGTCATAGGATCTTAATTCAAGTGTTTGTTCAACATCCTGTTGACATAGTTTGTCTTTAAGACAGTTCTGTGTAACATAGTCTGCATATCCAAGATTCTGGTAGATCACTTCACAGTTGCAGAATCTGGGTTTCAGATACCCACATAAGAATGTGGTTTAAAATTCCAGGCCTGTGAGTCCCAAGCACTCTGGTATGCTATATTGTTTTTGTGGTAGAAGGAACGTACAGTATATCAATTGAGAAGTAAAAATGTCGCTTCATTCGGATCCAATATATCTAGTAAAGCTTCCTTAAATAAGGTAAATATATATCAACACTTGACAAATACTCGTTGGTCTTATTTTTTCTAGTTTTTTAAATTTTTGAAGGTACATGGAAGGTGTATATATTTATGGAATACATGAAATGCTTTGATACAGGCATGCAATGTGAAATAAGCACATCATGGAGAATGGGGTATCTATCCCCTTAAGCATTTATTCTTTGAGTTGCAAATAATCCAATTACAGTCTTCAAGTTATTTTAAAGTATACAATTTATTATTGCCTACAGTCACCCTATTGTGCTATCAAATGGTAGGTCTTATTTGCATTCTGGTTTTTTGTGCCCATTAACGATCTCCACCTACCCCTTAGCCCTCCACTACTCTTCCAGACTCTGGTAACCACCCTTCAACTCTCTATATCCATGAGTTCAATTGATTTGATTTTTAGATCCCACAAATAATTGCACATATGCAATATTTGTCTTTCTGTGCCTGGATTATTTCACTTAAGATAGTGATCTTCAGTTCCATCCATGTTATTGCAAATGACTGGGTCTCATTATTTTGTATGGCTGAATAAGTACTCCATTGTGTATATGTACCACATTTTCTTTATTCAGTCATCTGTGGATGGACATTTAGGTTTCTCCCTATCTTCACTACTGTAAACAGTGCTGCACCAAACATGGGAATGCAGATATCTCTTTGATATACTGACTTCCTTTCTTTTGTGCATATACCCAGCAGTGGGATTGCTGGATCATATGATAGCTTAATTTTTAGGGTTTTGAGGAACCTCCAAACTGTTCTCCATAGTGGTTGTGCTAATTTACATTCCTTCCAACAGTGTAAAGCTTCTTTTTCTCTACATCCTTGTCAACATTTGTTATTGCCTGTGTATTCGATACAAGCCTTTTTAACTGTGGCGAGATGATATCTCATTGAAGCCTTTTGTTTTTGTTTTTGTTTTTGTTTTCTTTTTTTTAGACAGGGTCTTATTCTGTCACCCAGGCTGGAGTGCAGTGGCATGATCTTGGGTCAGTGCATCCTCCGCATCCCAGGTTCAAGTGAGTCTGTAGATTGTAAAATGTCCATTTTAACAACATTGATTCTTTCAATCCATGAACATAGAATATTCTTCCATTTTTCAGTGTCTTTTTCAATTTCCTGCATCAGTGTTTTATAGTTTTTATTATGGAGATCTTTCACTTCTTGGGTTAATTTTTAGGTATTTCATTTTATGTGTGGCTATTGTAAATGGGATTACTTTTTTATTTCCTTTTCATATTCTTCACTGTTGGCATATAGACATGTTTTGTATGTTTATTTTGTATGTTGAATTGTATCCAAATTCAACTTTACTGAATTTGTGTATCAGTGTTAATAGTTTTCTTCTGAAGTCTTTAGGTTTTTTGAATTATAAGATCATATCATCTGCAAACAAGCATAATTTGACTTCTTCCTTTCCAATTTGGATGCCTTTCATATCTTTCTCTTGTCTTATTGAAAAAGCTAAGACTTCCAGTACTATGTTGAATAACAGTGTTGACAGTGGGCATCCTTGTTTTGTTCTAATCTTAGGGAAAAGGCTTTTCTTTTTCCCCAATAAATATACTAGATGTGGATCTCTCAAATATGACTTTTATTATGTTGGGGTATGTTCCTTCTATACCCAGTTTTTAAGGATTTTCATAATAATGTGCCATTAAATTTTATCAAACACTTTTTCAGCATCAATTCATGTGATCATATGGTTTTTATTCTCCATTCTTTTGATATGATGTATCATGTTGATTGATGTGTGTATGTTGAACCGTCCTTGCATCCCAGAGATAAATCTCACTTGATCATGATGAATAATCTTTATAATGTATTGTTGAACTTGGTTTGCTAGTATTTTTTGAGGATTATTGCATCAATATTCTTCAGAGATATTGACCTGTTGTTTTCTTTCTTATAGTGTGTCTTTGTCTGGTTTTGGTATCAGGGTAATACTGGTCTCCTAGAATGAGTTTGGTAGTATTCCCTTCTCTATTTTTCAGAATAGTTTGAGTAAGATTTGTATTAGTTCTTTAAATGTTTGGTAGAATTCAGCAGTGAAGCCATTGTGTTCCAGGCTTTTCTTTACTGGGAGACTTTAATTACAGCTTCAATTTCATTACTTATTATTGGTCTTTTCAGGTTTGGGATTTTTTTTTTTTTTCTGATTTAATCTTGGCAGTTTTTGTTTACCTTGGGATTTTTTTCTTTCTCCTAGATTTTCCAATTCATTGGCTTATCGTTGCTCATAGTGGCCACTAATGATTCTTTGAATTTTTGCTATATTAATTATAATGTCTTGTTTTTCATTTCTAATTTTATTTATTTGGATCTTTTTTTTCTCATAGTTAGTCTGGACAAAGGTTTGTCAATTTTGTTTCTTTTCAAGAAACCAACTTAATATTTTATTGATCTTTTGTATTGTTTTCCTCATTTCAGTTTCATTCCTTTCTGCTCTGATCTTTATTATTTCTTTCATTCTACTAATTTTGGTTTGGTTTGAGCTAGCTTTTATAGTTCCTTAAAGTGCATTGTTAGATTGCTAATTTGAATTTTTTCTTTTTTTATGATGTAGGCACTCATAGCTATAACTTCCCTCTAAATACTGCATTTGTTGTATCCAACAGGTTTTGGTGTTTTGTATTATCATTTGTTTCAAGACATTTTTCAATTTTCTTCTTAATTTCTTCATTGACCACTGGTAATTCAGGAGCATATTGTTTAATTTCCATGGTCTGATTTATCATTTCAACAAATTCAGAAAAAATTGACAAAATTTAAAAAAAGTTTATGATAAAAATCAGCAAATTTAAAATAGAAGGAAAGCATCCTTAGTCCATTAAAATGCACACAGATATCCAAAATTTTTCAGTGAATCATTTTCAAAACCAGTATCACATGTTATGTTGTTAAATAATGAATTGCTAAGTTGAATC
Organism: Pongo abelii; assembly: GCF_028885655.2. Taxonomy (NCBI): domain Eukaryota; kingdom Metazoa; phylum Chordata; class Mammalia; order Primates; family Hominidae; genus Pongo; species Pongo abelii. Next base: position 30,832,063 of record NC_071989.2, read on the forward strand.
AATACCATCATTCCGTTATATTGCTATATTTTTCAAAGTTGTGAAACTGATATCATTTAATTACCATTTTAATAAAATTTATTTAAGAGACCATTTATAATTTCTTAATACTATTTAAAGAGTATATTATTTTTGTAGGGCTACTATAACAAATTACTATAAACTGTGTGGTTTACAGCAACAGAAATTTAGAAGTCTGTAATCAAGATATTAGTATGTCCATGCTTTCTCTGAAGACTCTAGGGAAGGTTTCTTTATTGCTTCTCTCTAGCTTTTGGTGTTTTTTTTTTTAATTTTTTTTTTCTTTTTGGCAAATCTCGTCATCTCCTGGCTTGTAGATACATCACTCCAATTCTGATTCTGCTTACATGTGTTCCCCTTGTGTATTTCTCTGTGTCTTCACATGGCCTTCTTCTAAGGACACCACTCATACGCTAATGCAGTCTGACCTCATTTTAACTAATTATATCTGCCAAGACCCCATATCCCGCTACGTTCATTTTGAGGTTCCAAATGGACATGAATTTTGGAAGGATGATTTGCTACTTAGTACAAAGTCCTTTCATTGAAATTCAGGACTATGTTTTTCTATGGCATTGTTTTTCTTCAAAAATATAGACAGAATTTATTTGTAATGAAATGAACATAACAGTGAATGGTTTTATAAAAGAAGATTCAACAGTAATGTCATATGTTACTTTAAAATATTCACTTTTAAATATTCCCAACTATAGCTAAAATTTGTGATATGCTAATAGTAGGTAGCATACTATTAACTTTTAGTATTACAGAAAAAGTATTTATTTCCGTAATTGTAGCATAATTATTTCTCTGTTTTATTACAGGTTTATGAAGTATTTTCAAGTTCTATGTATTCCTATGGTCCTTGATCCTAAAGTCCCCTATACAATAATTCATGAATTTTAATTAAAATCCAATATTACTAGGTAACTGTATTGTAGAATTACTCTTAATCTGGTTGTCTTTAGCCAAGGTCATAAGTGGTCATATTTAAAATTATATTGAATCCTATTTTTTATCTAAGTTTCTGCAAGCTCCTTTGTACATGAAAATATGCAGTATTTTAACCTAAACTTTGTCATTAATTTTTACACTTAATGTCCTTTGTCCAACTCATTGTTTTAGAAACTTCATTTTTCCTAATACAATTCTTCGACATACTCATCTTGAAATAAGCCTTATATTCATTTTCGTTTTCAAAAAATAGTTACTCTGTATTATATATGAATTATGTTGCCTGTTATGCATCTATTTATTAAGGCAGAATGCATTTAGGAAATGTATAAAAATAAAAAAATATATTCTTTAAAGCAAAATGATGTTGCCCTTGGATAAGTTACAGTTCATTATGTAGTTCACAGCACCTATGTTCCCCAAGAGATACCATCAAAGGTCAGAACTTCTCAGTGGAAACAAAAGTAAACCACTTAGATGCTTATTTTATTTTTGTTGTTGATATTTAAAAAATGATAGTGTAGGTGGAAAGCAGTGGCTTACCTCTGTAACCCTAGCACTTTGGGAGGCTGAGGTGGATGAATGGCTTTAGCTCATGAGTTAGAGACCAGCTTGGGCAACATGGTGAAACCCCATCTCTACAAAAGCAAAACAAAACAACAACAACAACAACAACAAATAGAAGAACATGATGGCTTGCACCTGAAGTCTCAGCTACATGGGAGGCTGAGGTGAGAGGATCGCTTGAGCCTAGGAGACAGCGATTACAATGAGCCATGATCACTCCACTGCACTCCAGCCTGGCAGCCTGGGCTACAGAGTGAGACCCTGTCTCAAGAAAAGAAAAAAAAAAAAAAAGTAAAGAAAAGAAAAAAGAGATGACATAATAAATGAGACACCAAATGTGTTTATTTTTCATTGGAATTTAATCAAATGAGTGGTAATTATATGCTCAAATTCACTGGTAAATAATGAAAAAAAGGCTGAACAGTGAAAGCTCTATTTCGCAAGAAGCTAACTGACATAATGGAGACATGGTCAAGTACACAACAGCAATTATGAAAACTTTGACAACAATGTAGCATGCAACAGTAATTGGAGGCATTTTGCTATCTATTATTTGCTATTCATTAATGAGAAATGTATATTTGATTTATAAATTTATCATTGGATTATGCATACATGCATTCCTCTATCTCATTAAAAATTACTTTTATAATTGTATTATTTTGTTTATTGAATTGACTTCCAAGAAATATTTGGTAACCCTGAATGCACTTTACATATTTTATTTTTATAATGAACAATTTTGCAAAAAACACAATTAATTGGGAATATATTCTAAAGAACATTTTTGGTATGGTTATTAATTTTTTATTCCTAAAACTCTAGGCAAATTTATGTTTCATAGCACAACTTACACTAAAATTTTTATTTCCATAAAACTAGAAGATATTGGATAGTCGTGTGCTCCTTGATATTGCTTCTGTGATTCAAAAATGATTCTGCTCTCTTTCTCATCTATCTATCTATCTATCTATCTATCTATCTATCTACCTATGCTTTTACTAAATAAGTATCCAGAAGTCTTCAGAAACATATGATAAACCCCAAGTTTATAAAATTTGAAGTTTATGAGAAGATTATCTATTGTTTTTAGCTGAAAACTTACAATTGAAACTCTTGGAATGTGAATACATTCCAAAGAGGTTTTTTTTTTCTTTTTTTTTTTTTTTAATTTTATGTAGGACTTTCTGTACTATGTTAAGTAGCAGTTGGGAACATGGGCACCCTTATCTTGTTCTAGTTCTTAGAGAGAAAGATTTTAATTTTTCCCTGTTCAGTATAATGTTGGCTGTGGGCTTGCAATATTTGACCTTCTTTTTATGCCAAATTTGTGAGTTTTAATTATGAAGGGGTGCTGAATTTTATCAAATGCTTTCTCTGCATCTATTGAGATAATCATATGGTTTTGGTCTTTTATTCTCTTTATGTGATGTATTACATTTGTTAATATGCATATGTTGAACTATCCTCACATCTCTGGTATAGAGCCCACTTGATTATGGTATATTATCTCTTTGACGTGCTGTTGGATTCAGTTTGTTATGTTCATCAGGGATATTGGCCTGTAGTTTTCTTTTTTGTTGTGTCCTTGACCAGTTTTGGTACCTGGGGTGATACTAGACATGTATAATTAATTAGGGAGTATCCATCTTCCTTGAATTTTTGGAAGAGTTTCAGGAGGACTGGTATTAGTTATTAGTTTTTCTATTTTTTTTTCTTTTTTGTACTAAAATAACTAGTACAAAGTGGAATTCATCTGTGAATCCATCTGGTCCTTGGCTTTTTTATTGTTGGGAGATTTATTATTACTGATTCCATCTCAGTATTCATTATTGGCCTGTGCAGGTTTTCTATTTTTTCCAGGTTCAGGCTTGGTAGATTGTATGTTTCCAGGAATTCACCAGTTTCCTCCAGGCTTTCCACTGTGTAAGCATAGAGTTGTTCATAATAGTCTCTGATGATCTTTTATATTTCTGTGGCATCAGTTTCAACGTCTCCTTTTTCAATTCCCATTTTGTTTATTGAATCTTTTCTCTTTTGTTCTTGGTTAGTCTAGCTAGTGTGTAATCATTTTTTTTCATCTTTTTGAAGAATCAATTTATAGTTTTATCAAACCTTTGCATTGTTTATTTTGGTCTCCTACATTTCTTACATTTAATTCTGCCTTGATCTTTTTTTTAAATTTTTTTCTGATAACTTTGGGTTTAGTTTGTTCTTGTTTTTCTAGTTCCTTGAAGTATGAAGTTGTTAATTTATGATCTTTCTACTTTTCTGATATAGATATTTAGTGCTATAAATTACTTCTTAGCATTACTTTTCCTGTATCCCAAAGGTTTTGGAATGGTGTTTCAATATTATTCATTTTAAAAGTTTTTTAAATTTTTATTTTAAATCCTTTGTTGACACAAAGATTGTCAAGGAGTGTTATTTAATTTCCATGTATTTGTACACTTTCAGAACTGTACTGATACTTTCATGAGTTATTTCTTTAAAGAGGTTTTCTAAACTTTTTGAGTTTTCTTCCTGCTCTGCAGTATTTATAATTTATAAGTTTCAGAACTGTACAAATAGTTTGCCTTGGTATTGACTTCTAGTTTTCATCCATGGTGGCCTGTGAAGATACTGGATATGATTTTGATTTTTAAAAAATGTATTTATATGTGTTTTGTGGCCTAACATATTGTTTATCTTGAAGAATGTTTCATGTGCTGATGAGAAAATGTATATTTTGCAGTTGTTGGGCAGAACATTCTGTGAAGATTTGTTAGGTGTATTTGGTCTAAAGTATAATTTAAGTCAAACGTTTATTGATTTTATGTCTTGGTCATCTGTCTAGTGCTATGAGTGGGGTGTTGAAGTCTCTTACTATTATCGTACTGCTATCTCTTTCTTTAGGTATGGTAATATTTGTATTATGAATCTAGGTGCTTCAATGTTGCATTTCTATATATTTACAATTGTTATGTTCTCTGATTTAATTGATTTCTTCATCAATTAATATATGTATAATGTCTTATATGCACAATAATCTTTCTTCTTTTTAATTTTTTTTTTTTTTTACTTACAGTCTATCTGATAAATGGATAGCTTCTCCTATTTGGGTTATTATTTTTATTCATTCTGCTAGTCTGTCTTTTAAGTAGAGGATTTAATCAATTTATATTCAAGGTTAATGTTGATATTTGAAGTTTTATTCCTGTCATAATAAAAAGTACTTTCTAGTTGTTTTATCAATTCTTTATTTTTTTTCTCTTTCTGTTTGTATGTGGAACTTGGTGGAATTCTGTCTTGTTGCCTTTTGATTCCTTTTTCTTCTGCATTTGTGTGATTTTTTTTAAGACTTGAGAGTTTTATACTTGCATGTGTTTTTATTTTGGTAAATATCAGCCTTTCATTTCCACATTTAGAAGTCCTTTAAGCATTTCTTATAGTTTTGGTCTCGAGGTGATGAATTCCCTCAGTGTTTCCTTGTCTAAGAAAGACTTTATTTCTCTTTCATTTAAGAAATAATAAAATATAGCTGAAAATAAAATTTTAGGTTGAAAGGTTTTTTTTTTATTTCAGCATTTTGAAAATCTCATCCCATTCTTTTCTTGCATATAAGGTTTCTACTAAGAGGTCCACAATAGTTTGATGGGGCATCCTTTATAGATGACTAGATGCTTTTCTCTTTTTGATTTTAAAATTCTCTCCTTAACTTCGACTTCGAATAGTATGATGACAATATGTTGTGGTGAATCTCTGTTTTCAATGCGGTTTTTTGGGAGATCAATGGGCCTTCTGTAGCTGGATGTCTAAATCTGCTGCTAGACATGACTAGAGGAATACTTTCATCAGTTATTTCTTTAAGGAGGTTTTCTAAACTTTTTGAGTTTTCTTCCCACTCAGCAATATTTATGATTTATAAGACTGATTGCTTTATGTAGTCCCATACATCTTGAAGGCCTTTTTTATTCTTTTTCATTATTTTTTCTTCATTTTTTTTTTTGCCTGACTATATTGCTTCAAAATATCTGTCTTCAAGTTCTGAGATTTTTTTTCTTTTACTTGGTATAGTCTAATGCTGAAGTTTTCAAACGTATTTTGTCATTCCTTCAATGAATTTGTCACTTCCAGGATTTCTGCTTGTTTTGTTTTTTGTTTTTAAGTTATCTATCTCCTTAATAAATATCTCATTCATATCTTAAATTGACTTTCCGATTTCTTTGTACTTGTTGTCAGATTTCTTTTGCATCTTATTAAGCTTCTTTAAAATCAATATTTTGAATTCTTTATCTGGGATTTTGAAGATTTCTTTTTTATTAGGATGTATTGCTGGATAATGATTGTGATCTTTTGAAGATGTCATAATAACTTGTTTTTAATGCTTTCTGTATCTTCACACTGATTTCTGTGCATCTAAAGTAACAGTCACTTCTTACTTTTGAATTACTTTTTCATGTGGGGAACTTTTTTTGAAGATGTGAATATGATGTATGTTGGGTATAGTCATTTGGCTTTTCTGCTCTGTGTGTGCAGTGGAAAAGATTCTGCACGATTTCTTTGGCTATAAATACCATTGGTGTGATCTCTCTCTGTAATGCTGGTTATAGTATCAATGAATGAGGCAGGTGAACAGGCTCATGGTATCTTGAGAAGTTGGGGTGGTGTGGCCAATGGGGTTAGCCGTGGTTGTGAGAAGCTTTTCTTGTTCCCAAGCAGTATGCTTTTGTGTCATTAATTGTTGTAATAGACTGCAGGCAAAATTCTAGGCCAGTAGGTTGTGCTTACAGGTAAGATCCAGTGTAGTGGTAGCAATAAGTTTAATGTCCAACATCTGTTAATCAGGAGAAGCGCTCCAGTGTCCCTGGTGGTGGATTGGGCTACGAAATCCCACAGGCCTGGGTCTTGCTCTCCATCTTTGAAGGTAGGTGAAGCTGAGCAGAGGAAGACCAAGGAAGCCTGCATTCAGGCCTCCCAATGGTGAGTTCAAGCAGCAATTCTCATAAAGGGGGCAGGGAAGTCCTCAGACCTCTAAACAAGCTGCCCAGATGAAGGGTGACTGCTTCTGCACTGAGGTCTCAGAGCAAGAAGAGATTGCCTGAGCACCATGCCTTGGCCAGAATGAGTGAAAACTGCCTTCTGTGCATAATCCAGATCCACCAGAGCTCACTCTCTCACCCTAATTATGATAGGCAGTGAAGGTTATTCAGTTAGTCAGTGCAATTTGCCTCTAATCTGAAAAGGTCAATGCTAAACCTCCCTGTCAACTCTTCTCCTGCTCCAGTCCCTGAGGATAGAGGGAAAGTGCCTGATTCCAGCGTCAGCAGCTTGAACCCACACTACACTCATATCTCAGTTCTGGCTGCGGGAATCCCACCCTTTCTTAAGCCCCATTTTTTCACCCCCTGACCCCAGTCTCTCTAGCACCCAAAACTGCTGCTGCTGCTAGCTCCCAGGACTCCATACACCTTGAGAAGAGCTTTGATTATGAATGGAATTCTACTTTAAGCACCTAGTTATGGGGGAGTGCATGGGACACTTCCTGGAGCAGTTCCTTTTCACTCTCTGCTGGCCATTCTCCAAGTTAGAGCCATGCCTTGGGAGGGTTAAGGTACTCTCTCATGCCTTGGATTGCACACTTCTCCAGTGAGGAGTGAATGTCAGAGTGACACTCATTCAACTTTTCTCATTCATATTGCAGATTCACACCCAGTTTTCAGTCAGTTCTGGATACATGGGCAGCCCACCTTTTTTCTCCCAGATTCTAAAATTCCTTTTTATTTTTTTCTTTTGGACTTCCTTGTTTTTTCTTTTTCTTTGGTAAGTATTTAAAGTGTGATTGTCGACAGCTCTAATTTGGTTGTAAGTTAATGAGAAGCCCTGGAAAAGTCTTTAGTCTGACATCTTGGAAACAAAGGCATTTCTTAACACAGTACTCTATGTAAACTACAGATTAATTTCAATTGTCAAGAAGAGAAGCATATTGATAAAATGTCAAAATAATATTTGAATTCTATGCCAAATTATTTAAGGAGAAAAACAAATCTTAAATTTTAATTAAATTAAAATGTCTTTATGTTTTAAAAAATCTTCAATACACAACAGAAAAACTCAATAATTGGGAACTTCCATTCAGGGAAGATGGAATAGATGTTCTTTGTCCTATTCCTCTGGCTGGGTACAAGTAAAAACCATGACTATAGATATAAATCCAACATAAAATGGCTTTGGAATGCCAAGTAAGAAGGCAGACTGGCTAGGAACTGCAGGACACTGAGAAAGACATGGTAGTGAATTAGTTGAGGTTATCTTTTGTCTCATATATCCCAGACTTGGAGCTGAAGAGGCCAACAATCTGGACATGCCAACGAATGTATACAATAAAAGATCTAACAAAAGCATTTACTCTCTAGATAAAGAACAAGAAAATGCTCATGAAGCAGAACAGAGAACACTGGCACTGACTGCTCTACTTCAAATACCACAGAAAACCTGTGTTTGCACCCACAGCCACTGCATCAAACTCCATGTGGGGAGCCTTGACTACTGTCTTGGCCAGCTCTAAAGAGATGCTCCAACCCTCCAACCTCAACCTCTTCCCTGGTCATGTCAGAGAAGGCCAGTCAGGAAGTGAAGCTTTTTATCCCTGTGTTGCATAAGAAGGTTACCTTGACACAATACGCCAGGAGAGATTGCATGGGGAACTGGACTTCCCCTCCACCTTGCAGTAAACAGACACCTGACCCTTGTTAGAAGGGTAGTTTCAGAGGCAGCTGAAGATTAAGGATTTAACCAATACTCACTGTTAATGAGAAGTGCCCCTCTCCAGGTGTGTCCCATGGGGAGCAGAAATAGTGCACTACTACCCTACCCTGCCTAGGAGTTATTAGTGAAGGCATCTTGGGGATCCAGAATTGCTACCTCTGCCTAGCAGTAATAAGGACTCAGTGAGTGTCAATGAAGGCTTTCTGAGGAACTTAGGCTTTTGCCTGCACTTGGCCAATTGCCTGTCTGTGATAGTGTACTTTAGTTTTGTAAGATGTTATCTTTGGGGAAAACTAAGAAAAGGATCTGCAGGATCTGTATTATTTCTATAACTATATGTGAATCCGAATTTATCTCAAAATAAAATTTATTTTTAAAAAGTTAATTTTTAGAACTATTTGCTTTTTTAACAATTTTGTCTTTTTGTGTCATTTTGCAGGAAAACAGAACTACATTATTTTATTAATGTATCTCGTAAACAAGAGGCCAATTGCCAGAGTGTACAATGCCTAATCCCTTTTCCAAATCCCTAGGAAAAAAAGGGGATTGTCACAATCTGCATTAAGGTTTAGTTTGGGCTTTGACACATCCTGATGGTGGTGGTTGTGATTGATTATAGAGATTGTGTCTACATAGAGATAAAATTCAACACTAGGCCACAGGACCCCAAATATTTGAGTTGAAGGCCCTAGAATGAAAAAGAGAATCCTAGCACAAAATTTCAGAACTAAAAATAAGGAAATCAAGTGAAGAATTACAAAAGAAAAAAACTGAAGTGGGAAGTTGGGGAAAAACATCCTGACAAACAGGGTCGTAATAGTGGCTTTTGAAGAGATACCTCTGACCTCTAAAGTGAATGAGTGGTGGTCTACTACAGGACTCTGACTGGATTGAGAAGTAATAAAAATTTGTAATATGATCTCATAGGAAATTATTCATTGATAATCATGGATTATTCTGAAAGAGGACTAGTAACTATAATATTGGTACCTATCTCATAAGATTTTTTGAGAATTAAATTAAACAATTTGCTAAGATTTCATTTGCTTGGTATTGATCCAGTAACATTAACTATTTTTATTGATAGCCAAATATTTTTCACTTACACACATAAATTTTTTTTTTATTTCTCTTTTTTTTTTTTTAATTTTTGAGACGGAGTTATGCTCTGTCTCCCAGGCTGGAGTGCGGTTGCACAATCTCAGCTCACTGCAACCTCCACCTCCCAGGCTCAAGCAATTCTCCTGTCTCAGCCTCCCTGAGTAGCTAGGACTACAGGCACATGCCACCATGCCCAGATAATTTTTGTATTTTTAGCAGAGATGGGGTTTTGCCATATTAGTCAGGTTGGTCTCGAACTCCTGACCTCAGGTGATCCACCTGCCTCAGCCTCCCAAAGGGCTGGATTTACAGGCTTGAGCCACCACACTCGGCCCTGATTTCACTTAATAGTTTCCACAAGGTCCTCTATAATTTTGGCATCACACTTGAGAGAGTCAAGAAATTTTTTTCTATTCTCTAAAAACAGACAGCTTTTATTGCCATACCACCAAGAGTAGTTGTAATTTTTGGTTATCATTGTTGCTATAGAACATAGCTTACTCAACTCACTATTCTCTGTTTTTCTCTTCTTAAAATATTGTTTTTATTTTTTCTACATAAATCTCCAATTTTCCCAGAAAAAAATATTAAAAACACAAGCCTTTGTCATAAGGCAAGTGACTTATCTGTGCTATATACTAGGATTTTTTTTCTTTAAATTACTTCTGTATTGTTTCTTGTTTTGCTCCAAAAGTACCTTGCCTTATGCCTATTGCTTGTATCTTTATGCTAAGTCTTGAAATCTAGTAACGTAAATTTCCCAATGTTCTTTTCAAAGACTTCCTTTGTTTTTATGAGTTTTTTAAATCCTTCCAGATAACTTTTACAATCAGCTTGCCAATTTTTCACATGCAGACAAACTTCTGGAATTTAATCTGTATTGCATTTAATACAATAATCAATTTGGGAATAGTGTCATCTTAAAAATGAATTAACCTAAACATGAATGTGAACATATCTTCATTATTTAGGTAATCATAAATTTTTTAGTAACATTTTCAAATTTTTAGTGTAAAAATTTTACGTATCTTTTCTATATTTTTCTAGATATTTGAAGTTTTAATACCACTTAAAATGTGTTATAAATCTAATTTTATTGTACATTTTTATACTGTCTGGAAGTTTAAATGATTTGTTATATTGCCCTGGCATCCAGAGGCACTGGTAAATTCACTTATTACTTTTAATAATATATTTATAGTTTAACTTCAATTTGTTGCACAATGATGGCTTAAAACTAGGCTAAATTCAAATTTTTTAAACATTTTTAAAATATCAAAATATGAGATATAACTTTTCCTATGTAAATGTGATCAGTCTCTTAGTTGCCTTTCTTGCTGAAGTCTTACTTCAGAATCTGGTCTTTTGATGGCTTTAGAAACATTTTTTTTTAAAAACTAATTTTCTCCAGACCTCTGGAACTTAGTGTTTTTAGCTGCAGGGCAAATTTTCACCTTTAGTCTATAATTTTTATGGGAAATTATGTCTTAGTTTTCTCTTAAGAACTTGAAAAGTAAACTAAAACTTTTCCATTGATTGGTGCTACACTTGTATAAGAGATGGGAATTATCTGGAATGTTATGAAGAGCACTTTGGATATCTGGGGGCATTCCTAAAATGTTGAAAACTAAAAAACTTGAAATGGTGACTTTCAAAAATTTTACCATTTTTTCTAAATATTTGTTTCAGAAGATAATTTTTTTAAAAATTTTGTTGAGTTTATTGATTGATGCTTTTAAAATAATTTAGGCTCTCCAAATCTTAAGATGATTTATTTATAAAGTGATTCAGAAACCAGTAACAATCTTAAGATTACATGATATTCAAATCATTCCACAAGCTTCACTTTTCAAATAAGGCTTAGTTATAGGGAAAAGAAAGGTTTGTAATCATGAACTGAATATTTTTCTCACCACTGAGTTTGGGAAGAGAGTAGGAAATTTAGGCAAAGTCATCCATACATTTATTTCTCAATATTTATAGCGTGATTTTAATATGCCAATTGCTATGCTAAGTCGTGCACAATGATGAAAAAGAGAATCTGAGCAAACGCAAAGACTAAAGCCCAAGCTGTAAATAGGCTAATATGGAATTTCTTCTGAGTAACATAAGATATTGAGCACTAAGCTCTGATTTTTTTTACCTTGCTCAAATTCCTATCTAAGGGTAGCCCCTTAGATCTAGGGAGTCATGCTCTACAAACCATAAGTTCTCATCAGCTGGGTTTTATTTGACCCTATATATTGTGATTTACTTTCCAATCTCACTCTGGCATGACATTATAAGAAGAAAAAATCAAAATATTTAAACCCAATATACATTTCCTTGCCATACCTTGAATTTGCCCTGCAAAATCTCTTGTGGGAAAAATCCACATTCTATAGAGAATGCCCTTTCATCTTTGTTTTCCTTCCTTCCTTTCCAGATTCAGAAGATAATCAACTAAGAGCCAGGCACCCTTTTAGGTCCAATAAGAAACATTTTACAACCTGCTCTCTCTCTGAAGTCTGCTTTCTGAGAGCTTCCTCTGCACAATAAAACTTGGTCTCCACAAACCTTTATCCTAACCTAAACATTCCTTTCCATTAATCCCGCATCTTCAGATAAGCTCAACCAATTGTCAACCAGAAAATATTTAAATTTACCTATAGCCCAGAAGCCCCCCACTTTGAGTTGTCCCACCTTTCTGAGCCAAACCAATGTATTTCTTTAATGTATTTGATTTTTGTTTCATGCCTCCCTAAAATATATAAAACCAAGCTGTATCCCCACCACCTTGGGCACATGTTCTCAGAACCTTCTGAGGGCTGTGTTACGGGCCATGGTCAGTCATATTTGGCTCAAAATAAATCTCTTCAAATATTTTACAGAGTTTGACTCTTTTCGTAGACAGTGTAGAATGGTAGGCATGAGTGAAATGTTGGGAAGCGGGACTGGAGTCCAGGCTTCCACAGGTCATGCTGTGAGCATATGGATGGGTTTTTCCTAAAAGGCCACTTCTTCTAAAGAGAACTATGATATTTTCCCTGAATGGTGAATTCAGGGTAGAGGATCATACATTCCTGTTGATAGCAGAAAAAAAGAAAGCCTCTTATTACCCACTAGTTTTGAAATCATTGCAAAAGCTTTAAGATTTGGAAGTATAATGGTTGGTGTAACATTGAAAGAAACCCTGGCTCTGCATAATGGTGCTACGTTTCTCCCCCAACCCCTGTTCACATGAGCATCCTCTTTTCAAGGTGTTGTTGGGGGAAGAGAGTGCCACAAATTGCCATTCCCAGACTAAGTTACAGAAGGAGTAATCTTCCAAGATCTTGAAAAACATAATCAGTTTTCTCAAGGAACTTTGGAGAATACACTGCATTGAAAAATGATGGTATAATGCACAGTACATTTTAAATATTCAGTGGAGGGTATCACTGACAATAACCTTCAAGTTTTTATCATTAATTTTAAATTGTCTATTAGAAAAGAAATGCATCCTCAGCATATGAAGGACATTGCTATTTTATTTACATATATTTCAAGGTAATTTGAAAAAGTCCACTCTCGCTCTCTTGCTCTCTGTGTGTCCAGTTAAGAGAAATGGCATGGTGGATAGAATTGTATGGAGAGAGAATACAAATTAAAAGTGGTGAAATATCTTATACTAATCACAACAAGAATTCCTATTAATTTTGCATGTCAACTATTAGAAATTGTAAACCACTCTTGGAATAGAGGTTAAGATAAAGCTTTCGGAGACCTTTCTATTTAGAAAACTTGGTAAAGTTAACTTAATTCTAGTAAGTTTTAAGCTAACCTAGACTGCATTAAAGAGGTCTTAATAATGAAGCGTAAGATTATTTCTTTTTTTGACATGATACAGTTTTTGTAATTTGCAAATAAGAGTAAAATTGATAAATATAGAAATTGGTTTAGTAGGAGAGCTGTCTAAACTTGATATTTTCCCATTAAGATAATGTTTTTAGAGTACATCTATGTTTATGCCTTTAGTTTAGCTTTAGTTTAGGGGTTGGCGAACTAAAGCCCACACACCATATCTGACCTTCACAAGTTTTTGTACAGCCTGATTTTCACACTTTTAAATGGATGAAAAAATTTAAAAAAAAGAATGATGTCTTATGAAATATGAAAATTATAAGAAGTTCAAAAGTCAATGTCCATAATTAAGTTTTATTGAAATCAGCCAGGCTCATTTATTTATGCATTGTCTGTGGCTACTTTCATGCTATAATGGCAGAGTTTAGTAGTTGTAGGAGTAGAGGACGGGGCATATTTTCATGTGCCTTAAACCCAGCCTCTTAATATAGATGTTTTAATTCTTTACTAGACTCTCCTTACTACACACCTACTTACTGCAAATATTCTAGAATGAAAATTCCCTAGGAAATGGAGTCCTCATTGAAGCTGCTCTCTGTTTTCTTCTCTTTGCTTTGTCTCATCTCCCAAACAGTCATCTCTGCTTCAAGATTCTACTGGCCGTATCTCTGCTGCCTGCCCTCTGCTTCCTCCCCACTCCAGCCCAGCAGTATTACCAAATTGCATATAATTATTATTATTAGTCCATTTTGAATTGTGTTAATAAAAATTGTAGAACTTTGTTCTATCTGTTTTAAATAAGGACCTGCATAACATACTTGATTTTACTGCTTGAATCACAAAACATAAAATATTTTTTACCTGATCATTTACTCTCCCCCCAACAAAAAATTGCCAATACTGGCTTTATTTCATGGTACTTTAATTACTGGTTTTATTGTATGACTATGTTATCAGTTATTTATTCATTTCTCTATTGATGGACAGTTTTTATTTTCCAAATGCTTTGCTTTTTAAAATAAGACAGTAACAAATACCTTTATTAGGTTTCTTTGTATGCAGGCACATACCATTTACATTTTACATGTGAAATAAAAATAAAAAGTGTTATGGAAGACATTAGAGTAGGAGCACTCAACAATATTTTTTTTGCCAGATGATGTCTAAATTATTTTTTCCATCGTATGTGATATCTTACTGAAAAAGTAAGTCACATCTTAAATTCTGTTAGGTCCACGGTGCTTCTTTCACCTTTGGAATGCTTTTTCTGACTTGCACAAGTCTTTAAATTTAAAAATGTGTGTGTGTGTACATATATGGAAAAGATATATATACACTTATATATGTAGAATATATATACTTTTATGTGCATTATATGTAGAGAGAAAATATATATACATATATTTAGTTTATATATATTTATTAAAAACCAATTTTTTAACTTTTTCTAGTAGTCTCATTATTATTCAGAAAATGTACAATTTTAATGTGATTATACTACTTAATTCTACTTACAAAATGTATCAGAAAACAATTTTCAAAATATTTTCTTTTCTTGTTTGTCTTCGAAATGTATACAGTAGATAAACTGAAATGTGTATAGTTGTTAACTATATGTATGCAGTTATTAAAATTAAACTTTGGAAGAAAAGCGTATTAAATATTATAAATTAAGATATTATATTTAAAACACAGCATTTGTCATTTATATGTCTAAATATAGTATTGATGTAAGAAACTTTATTTTTTACATTATCTTGATTTTTACTTGAGCTTAAGAAAAAATGTGTAAGTATATAAGCGCAGGCCACTTAAAAAAATGATAGGCATAAATTACTTTGGAAATGGGAAAGTATAGTCAGAAAACCACTCCCCACAAAAACAAAGAAACCAAAAAATGTTCAGAAGGAAATTCAGGCTCAAAGAAACTGAAACACACACACACACACACACACACACACACACACACACTCATAATCTTTATTGAGGTAATTTTGAATTCCTGAGATTAATATCCCTACTCATTGTCATTCCAAATTTAGAAGTGAATGCCTGGCATAAATGTTGAAATAAAATGTTGTGATTTGTTTTTAAATTCTGAATGGTAAGTGTGACAGCAATTTTAAAAACTGACGTAAGATAGCCAGAATTTTTCCAAAGAAAGCATCAGAACTTTTCTATTAAGTCAAAAGTTGTAACCTCACTATCTATAATATCTTGATATTTTAAATACGATGATTCTATTTTATTAATTATAGTGAAATGCAAATGAATGAATTAAAACTAATTTTACAATTTTACAGTCTGCCACAGAATAATGTTAATAATTCAGTATCTAGGATATAAATCAGCCAATGTTTTTAGCAAACAAAAGGCCAGATACTAAATGTTTTAGGCTTTGCAGCCCAAGTGGCGAAGCTGAAGATGTACAGATCTCTGAGCTGAGCATGGTGGCACATGACTGTAGTCCCAGCTACTCAGGAAGCCCAGGCAGGAGGACTGCTTCAGTACAGGAGTTTGAAAGCCTAGGCAACATAGCAAAAACATGTCTATACTGAAATATAGAATAAACTTTTAGAAAAGATCCTATTGCCACTATATAGCTCTTCCATTATCACTTGAAAGTAGCCAGATAGAAAACACAAGAAAGAATATTTGGCAGTATTTGAATAAAACTTTCTTTGTGGCCATGATCTTTGGATTGTTTTCTTCTTTTGATTATTTTTAACCATTAAAAATGTGAAAATATCCTTTGTTCATGTGTTGTATACACAAAAAACAGGTGGCAGGTTGGATTTGGGCTGTAAGTTGTGTTTTGCTAACCTGTGATTGGTGACTCCAACCAGTGAATAATCTCAAAATGGGGATAAAATTTAGAGATATAAGAATAAGTATTGATTATTTCAAAATCTGTTGATGATCCAGCTGAGGCTATTGCTTTCTTCCATGTTCACCCAAGTCACTTGGCTCTTTTTGAAAGTTTCCTAAATAGGGGCACTGAGTACTGACTTTCTGACAACTATTTGGAAATGGTCTTCCTCTCATCACCATAAGGGAAGAGAATGCACAGCAATCTCCATCAAATTTCTATCCCGAAGAAACAAGCTGTTAGGATTTTCAGAAAGAGCAGTCATGTTTCAAAAGTTATTCAATCTGAAATCTCTAGCTTCCCATAGGAAACTATAACTGAACAAGATTATCCTCTTCTTCTTTACCTCGTTGATGGGTTGAACAGTGTCCCCAAAAAAGATATGTTGACAATCTAATTCCTGGAACCTGTGAATGTTAAATTATTTTGAAAAAGGGTCTTTGCAGATGAATTGAGTTAAAGATCTTCAGATAGAGAGCTCATCCTGGATTATACATTGAGCCCTAAATTCAATGACAAGTGTTCTTACAAGAGAATACACAGTTTCTGACAGACAAAAGAGGAGAAGAATGTGGGAAGATAGTGTCCGAGATTGGAGACAGGCAGCCACAAGTCAAAGAACGCTAACAACCACCAGAGGCTTGAAGCGCTAAGAACAAATCTTTCTTGAATTTGTTGAGATGATCATCTATTTCCCCTTTATGTTATTTATGTGTTGAATTGCATTGATTGACATTTAAAATTGAAAAATCTCCTAAAAATTATTATAAGTGAAATAAACCAGGCTCAGTAGACTATAAAATGTATCATTACATTTATATATGTTTCAAAAACAGGCAAAACTAATGTAAGCTACTAAAAGTTCAAGTGTGATAACTAGCTTTGGAGAGAAAGAGATAGGTAGTGATTTAGATTTACAGAATTAAGAAGAGGCTTTTAATTATCAGTCATAATTTGTATTCTCATGATCTGTTTCTTCCTGTATGCTATACTTCCAAAAAAGAAAAATAATTAACATATTTCAGTAAATATGGATTAATCAGTATCATCTAAAGAAGAGTCAATTAATACTCACAGAAAATCCATATGTGTTACACTTTATGATAATTCATATATGCTATTATTTCCCTTATTCATTCTCAAACTGAACATTAATGATAGGGAATAAATGATCTAAAATTATTTAACTTTGGGTGTTTAGAACTTGTTCAATATTAATAAAATTATTTCCAACAATGAAAATGGACGATTTTCAAGGATTTCTCTAGTTCTACTTTTAAAGATATGTGGAGAATTTTGAATAAACTAATCAAATTAATCAGTAAAGTGTTTATCCGTTCAATTAGTAAAGGCTATTAAACATTAAAAAAGTGATAAAATTAATTACAGTTGTTAAACTAATATGTTGTTATGTAAAGTTTATCATGGCTTCTTCACTTTCTAGCTGTGTGACTTTCAGAATGTTGTATAATCTATCCGAACCTGTTTCTTCATTTTTAAAACTAGCAAAAATTGTAATAAATATCTCATTCTGTCATTGCAGCAACTCAATAAAATAATCCATTAAAAAACAAAAACAAAGCACAGCAGACAGCCAGCATCACTGTGTGTGTCAAATAGATGAGAAATAAATGGAGCATTTATTTTTAGTTGTGCATTCTCCATCCAGATGTCAATATTATGAATATAACTATGTTAATTTTATAAGGAAAAGTCTATAAACAGATATCTCAAATCAAAATTTCTCTCAAACAGTAGCTTGATTGGCTTCATCTCACAGAATTTGAGGACATGAAGACAATGTGGATGCAGAAAAACCAAAATAATTGTCACTGATTTTTGGTCTTATTTTTATACGATTCTAATTCTTTTTAATTTCTGAAAGTCTTTTCTTTCTGTTAATAAAATAACACCATCAACAAATACATAAGATGCAATTTTAATAATCATGACTACTTTTGTAAATAGGCATTAACCTAATACAGTACAAGACTGGCTTAAAATCTCGATTTGAACATTAGGTGAAATTAATATTTCTCATTGTAACATGTTAAAACCTATCCTTCTGAATGCACATGAGGAAAATAAAACACTAGAGCTTTGCAGTACTGGTCAATATAATAAAAAAACTACAAAGACATTTCTCTCAAAGAACTAGAATCCTCATTTAATATTTTTAAGTGTTTCATAAGCAAGGTGTCCAAAATATTTGTCTTAATTTGTCAAAGTAAACTCTTGGTAGATGTGAATTAATTAGATGCATACAGCATAATTAGTTCAGTAGCTGGAACCAAACAACTCTTGTCAATTTCCAGGAATGGACATGATCCCATTATAACCACAATCAGGATTTCTGGTACTTTTTCTAATAAATTTGTTTCACTTATTTAAAATCATGATTTTTTTTACTTCATTTCTAAGCCAAGCTCTATAAACAATAATTTATCAGTTTGGGAGATTATATAATTATTATCACATTTTAATTAATAATTTATAAAATATTTTTAACTTTGTTGGTACAATTAGTCTAATTAAGAGTAGCTGGACGTAATTTTGAAGTTACTGAATTGCCCTAATTAATCTAAGAACAATATATTAAAATAAATTTTCCTCTGATTAATTGCGGTAACAAAGGCAGTAAGAAAAGAACACAGATCAGAAGTTTTATTTTTAAAGCTGAAAAAAAATACAATCCAGTTGCAACTGAAATACAGAGATTTTCCCAGTGAATTTCTTATTGACTGATATTCCCCAACTTTTAACATTTCATGACATTTCACATACACACACATACACATGCATGCACACCCACTATATCATAGATTGGCCTTTTTGGAAATATTTGAGAGCAAGTTGTTAATACTTCTCTGTTTTTCCTCAAGACAAAAGACATTCTCCTGTATAACCTCCATATAACCTTCCAATTGAGGAAATAAATAATGATATATACTACCAGCCAATCCTCAGACTCCCTCATTGGTTACTTTTCACTGCTCCCAACAAGGCACTTTTTCTTCTGATTCAAGATTTCATCCACAAGCACAGCTCGCATTTAGTTGTCTTATTTTATCCTCCTCAGTTTTCCCCCATTTTACTGTTTTTCATTATTTTATAGTTTTACATTACGTATTAACTCTATCAGCCTGACTCTATTCAATGTTTCCTCATGACCAGAGTCCTGGCTAGGCCATGCTTTCTGTGCAATACACCACCAAAGTGATGCTATGTTCTCAGTCTATCTCATCTGTGGGTGCTGTTGACCTGTTACATCAGAGGTGTTATTAAACTTGAATACCTGGACACGTTGGTATCCTACAGGTTTTTTCACAAAAAGATCACCATTTCCCCTTTTGAAATTGAAAATAATTATTTTGGAGCTATTTTACAATTAAACCAATATTCTGCTCCTCCCTTTCGCATCAAACCTCTACCCATTGACATCAGCCAGAAGCCTCCACTGATGACTCCCATCTAAATCAATTACTATGATAGTTGACAAACAGAGGCATTCTATTTCTATCATTGTTTCTACATTATAAATTGGCACCCTGAGATATTAAAGGACCTCTCTTCTGATTTGTTACGGGCCAAATTGTGTTTTTCAAAAATGCATATGTTGAAGACTAAACCCTTAGTACCTCTGAAGGTGACTATATTTGAAAATAAGATTTTTAAAGAGGTAATTAATTTAACATGAAGTCACTATAGTAGGCCCTTATCCCCCTTATCCAGTATGATTTATGGTTTTATTAGAAGAGGAAATTGATGCACAATTATTATGCAGAGAAAAGACAATGTGAAGACAGGAGAAAGACTTCCATCTGGAAGCCAAGATGGGAGGCCTCAGAAGGAACCAAGTGGCTAACACTTTGATTTGAACTTCTAGGTTCCAGAGTGCTGAGAAAATAAATTTCTGTTGTTTAAGCCATACAGCTCAACAACAGTGGTACTTTATTATAGCAGCCCTAGCTAGGGCTATTTATTTAAGTCTGGAATCATAGATTTTTATTTTATTCATGGAATTTTATCCATTACTATAATTATTTACACTGATGCTTAAATCGTATCAGATTTAGCCATGGAGACACCCTTTAAAGGGGCTTCACTGCACTTTCACAAGTCTTGATTGTTCTTTGAACACTTCCTTATTTTCTGGCATAATAAGATGTTCCTGATTCATCGCTATTCCAATCCCAGAATTAGACATTTCTGCAATAATTCATTGTTGATTTTAATGAAGGATGGTGAGTAGAAATTAAGATTTGGATATTCAGTATACTCTTTGTATCTAGGCCTCTTAGCTGACATAGCCATGAAATATATATATGTTACACATTTTCACACATGCAATCATAATTATTTCCAAATCTATGAACGTAGGCTATAAAAAGTGAGTTTGTATCAATACCCCTATTGCCTCCAAAATATTTACTTATTTGCTCAATGTTCTTATTTGTTGCATATAACCAATCTCCCAACATCTTTGTTTCCTTTATCCTATACTTCCATTTCACTTCTTCAATCCCCAAGCTTCTTGCAACTTTGAATGTAAGCAGGCTGCCTCCATCTTCTTGACTATAATGAAAGCAAAAAGTAGGACATATAAAAGGAAGGATAGGAAAGAAAGACAGAGAAAGAAGAGAAGAAATAGAGGCAACAATTGCTTGAAGTTTATATTGTTTAAAAGAAATGAACTTCATTGAGATGACAGCAACATGTATGAGTAGAATATTTACTATTCTTGCTGTAGAAAATAGAAAAAGTGGCCTGGCTAATGCCAGGTTGAAATCCCTCCATGACCATGCAAGTGAAGTGCTGGATTCCTCCTGCTACCACTACCAGCAGCAGTACCCTGACCTCAACCAATTATTACCACTTTATAAATTTTATTGAGGAATAATTAAAGGACAATAAACTGCACTCATTTAAATTGTTCAATTCATTGGGTTTGACAGATATATTCATCCTTGAAATCACTGCCACAATTATTGGAAATCCTATTCAGCAGTGAATCAACTCTACTCTCTGTAGGTCACATCTCATTTAACATCTTCTATGGTTATTCTCCAAAGGCCAATAAACATGACAAACTCAGAATCCTCACTGCAAACTCTATGCCTTTCCTTTTCCTTCCATTTCCTGTATGCAATAACTACCTCAAATTTCTGTTATTACAACTTTGCCTAGATCCCACTGTCTTTTGTACTTTCAGGGTTTCTGTCTGCCCCTGATATTAAAAGGCTTCTTTGAAACCCTTCCTCGGTATATTTCCTAGTTGGAACCAGCAGTTGGGGTGCCTTCAACAATCTTGCTGAAGAACATAGTATATGTTTATTGTAACTATTTTATTTCTAACCTTCAGAAATTAGAATGGGTAAGCCTTCACAGAATTCTGGGATATATTATTTCTCTGGAGAAGAGAAATAGTTTGGGAATGTGCACACTAACACACACACACAGATGTATATTATTAGGATATACTGTAAAAATATATGAAGCCATTTCATCAGTCATTATTTTTATTTCATCCACTAGAAATTACATTTTTTAAAAAAATCATACTTCATTTTCTTTGCAAAAATTTTACTCCCCTCCAAGAAAGATTAAATCTTATCTGTAATACCTAATGAGGGAAGTTGCCTGCAGGATTTGGGTATATTAGAAAAAAATAAATGACCTATCTATATTCCTGAAAACAAAAATACAACAAACTTTCTTTTTATCTGCTATCCAGAACCTACTTTAAAACCTAAATCAATCTGTTTAGCCACAAGCCTACAAAATCATTTTAATTCATTCTTTGAAGAATGAGCAGTATTGATGCTAAAGAGGCTTGAATGGAATGATTTTGCCTCTGCTGATTTCTACATAATCAGCAAGAGCTGTCCTTCTTAAGCCCAATGTCTTGGACACTTACCTACTCTAACAGTTATTAAACAAATATTTATTCAGTGCATTCTATGTTAATGATAAGACAAGAATAAAATTGTAATGTTGATCTCAAGCCGATTGTAGTTTAATGGGTGAATTTAAAATATAGTCCCAGTATTCATGGGAAATAAACAATGGAAAATAACCAATGCTAAATGCTGCAGGAGAAACAACTAATATTAAAGAGTTAGTCATGTTCTTAGAGGCAATTTGCATTGCCCTTCTTTGTTTTTTACTTACCACGCTTTCTCTTTTACCCCATCCCTGGCTTCCAGTCTCCCACTGGATTAAATATTTTCTCTATTCTATTGATTCCTTATCTTCTTTGGCATTTACATTGTGGGGAGAGCTGTTAGTTCTCCAATAACCATTCTTTTTCTCTTAGAGGGTATAGTGATATACCCTCTAATTTTTAGAATGATAAATAGTCACCTGTACCACAGTGTAAGTCAATGTCGCTGAGCCATGTGACTAAAATCTTGAGAGATAGATTTAAGACAAAGTATCCTGTGTCCAATTTATTGTAAGACAAATGGCTAGTGGCCTATGCTCCTCAACTCCATTTTTTTTTCTTTCCTAGTTGTAATGGATGTGCTATAAGTAGATATTTGGAACTGGAGTCAATGCTTTAAATCATGAGAGGAATTTGGAATGCTACACACGGGGTAGGACAAAAGAGAGGAAGGTTAGATCCCTAGGGAAGAAAAGAGAAGAATCATTATGCGATGGTTAATCTTATGTGTCAACTTGACTGAACTAAGGGTTGCCCAGGTAGCTGCCAAACTTTTATTCCTGAGTGTGGCTGTGAGGATGCTTTGGAAAGATTAGTATTCAAAGTGATAGACTGAGTAATGATATTAATAATTACCCTCACCAAGGCCAGTGGGCATCATCCAATCCGTTGTGGGCCTAAACAGAACCAAAGCTCAGAGAAAGAGACTTTTCTTTCTTTGCTGTTGATGAGATATTTATCTTCTCTTACTGTCAAACATTCATGCCCCTGCTTCTCAGGGCTCAGACTTGGACTGGGATTTACATCATTGGAACTCCTGGTTCTTAGGCTTATAGCTTTGGACTGGAGCTGCACCCTCAGCACCCAGCTTGCAGATGGCAGCTCATGGGACTTCTCAGTTTCCATAATTAAGTGGGCCATTTTCTTTTAATTCATCTTTTTACATATCTATTTATGTATCCTATTTCTCTGTTTAGGTTCTGTTTCTTGGAGAACCCTGACTAAGACACATCACAATAGTTCTGTGGACTTTCATGCGAGATAAATATATATTTTCCCTATTTAAACCATTGACATTTTGATTTGGTCATCCCCTGTCAAATCTAATCATTGTGACACACTTCTGAGAACATACAAACCTTAACCTCAGAAGATAGGAACCTCATCACAAATTTACTTCTTTCTACATGTTCTATTTTTTTTTAATTTTTGTTTTAGATGAGTACAAAAATGTGTATTATTTTACATTCTTACCTGTAGAGAAAGAAGTTCATTATTCTATTTGCTTACCATTGTTTTTGGTTTCTACTTTCTTTCTTCTGAATTTATCCATTCATCCTCCATCCAGGACATTATCCAGAGTCCTTCAGGGATAGTCTGTTAAAGATAAATTTACTAAACACCTTTTGACCATTTTATTCATTATTCAAATTGTGGGACGCAAAGTAATTTGTCTGAAGATAAATTCATTAAATCAAAGTTTATTTTTCTTTATTTCTTTGTAGAAGATGCTCATTGTTTTCTTGATCCAAGTACTGATGACAGTAATTCTGAAGTCAGTATGAATTTTATTGCTGTGTAGGTATTTTATGTCTTGACTCTGCCAGCTTTGGGGATTTTCCTTCTCTCTTGAAAAACAATCGTAATATTTTATAATTTGTAGGGTTTTTTTCAGCTTGGCTGGTGCTTATTGAAGTCTTTCAATCTGAGGATTGTGTCTTCCTTTCATTATGGAAAATTCTTAGCTTTCATGTCTTCAGTAATTGTAACACTATCTTATTCTTTATTCTCTACTGCTGAAACACTGCCAGAGAAAGGTTAGTGCCTCTCTATCTATTCTTCTTCTCTTTTTTTTTTCTATTTACTTTCAATTTTATTCTGATGTCTTGTGTGTTGGGAAAATTTCTCTCTCTAATTTTTCACATAATTAATATTTGTTTAGTTATATGCATTCTACTAACCAACCCACATATTATTTTTTAGTTTAGAATTATATATTTTATTTCCGAACCCTCCAATAAATTCTTCTTTTAATTGCCAATTATTTTCTTTGTAAATGTAACACCCTATTTTAATCTCTGAACAAATTTATTTTAAATATCTCTTTTTCCTTGAGCCTAACAATTTGTTGCCTTAGATGGTCCTAGCACACACCTCAGTGATTTGGTAGTTATTGACCGAAAGCTTATTTCTGCAGTTGAGAATACATGCTAGACTGTGGGCTATTAAGGCTTGTGATTTCCACCTGGTGAACAGGAATAAGTACTTCTGGGACTCGTATTCACCTCTGTGAGAGTAAGAGATGGGAAAGATATATGATAGGATTCAATCTCAAAAGCTATTGTTTGGTCTTAATTTCTCACAGCTTTTTCAGTCACCCAGGACACTGTTCTGGCCATGAAATTCCATGAAGAAAAGAAGAATATTTGTAATGTTTATCGACTTTTGGATTCCAAATTCAAACAGTCATTCTCCCAGTCAAATATATCTTTCATACATTTTTATAGGCGTACTGTTGGGAAGCTTTCAAAACACTTTCACTGAAACTTCACAGAGATTCATAGATTGTATTTTGTGGAAAGTTGATTCTATTTAGAAGACGGACTGGTTAACTTATGCCACAAATTGATTACTTTCCTTTTGATAATGCAGCTGTTGGACAAAATTTATTTTTGTCTCCAGAACATTCCATATTCAAAAGGTTAGGCAAACTTTAAAAAATGTGCTAACCACCTAACAAATAACTCAAAAATAATATCAAACTCTTACAACAATTGGTAAATTAATATTCCAAAAAATACATTCTCACATCACAAATATGAGTAAATTTCAAAACACAGATAACTAAATATCATCTTGTAGCATCAACAGTTATTCTTGGTTTGGAAAAAAACTATAAATCCAAGTTTTTTTAAAATCAACACAAACACTGGCCTTTACTTCTCTGAAATGTTTTCCTGATAAAGTATAATTAATGCCACATATTTCACAATAATATTACCATTTATAATAGTTGTTTCTTCTTTATGGTAACACATAGACTTGAACTTCCTCTATAATCATCCATGCTCCTTTTTTTTCTTCCCCCCAGATGGAGTCTTGCTCTGTCACCCAGGCTGGAGTGCAGTGGCACGATCTCGACTCAATGCAGTTTCCCCCTCCTGGGTTCAAGCAATTCTCCTGCCTTAGCCTCCCGAGTAGCTGGGATTACAGGTGCCTGCCACCATGCCCAGCTATTTTTGGTATTTTAGTAGAGACGGGGTTTCATCATGTTGGCCGGGCTGGTCTCATGCTGCTCCTTGCATGAATTTCCATCCTTTTCTGGTAAGATGGAAATAATTCTTTTTTAAATGTTAAATATAAATTCAAATACAGTAGAGTGTGCAGATTGTTAGTATATATAGTTTGATGAGATTTGACATGTATATATAAATCAATGCATCCAGGAACCCAGTAAAAAAATATTATATATCCTTTACCCTGAAAATTTCTCTCATACTCCTGTTTTTGTATTGGCCACACCTCAACACAGATAGTCACTATTCTTATTGCTACCAACATAAATAAATAATTTTTATTTGTCATAGAATTTCATATTACTGGAATCCTAAAGAGCGTGTACTTCTTTGTGTCTGATTTCTTTTGCTCAACATAATGACTTGAGATTAAGCTATACTTTGCACACAGCATTAGCTGATTCTGTTTCATTGCTGAGTGGAATACCACAATTTTCCACTCATTCACACACTGAACATTTTTTTCTCCCCGATATTGGCCATTACAGAGATAGCTGCTCTGAAATTCATACAGAAGCCTTTGTGTAGACATATTTTTCTTCCTTTTGGGTAAATATGTAGGAGGAGAATTTATGGATCAAATGGCAAGTGTATGTGATTTTATTAAAAGCTTCCAAATTGTTTCCCAAAACAATTGTATCACTTAGAACTCCCATCAACTTAATGACATTAAGCATCATTTTATGTGCTTATGACCCATTTGAACTCTGCTTTTGTGAAGATTTTATTTTTTGGTATTTGATATGGTTTGGATCTGTGTCCCTGCCCAAGTCTCATATCAAATTATAATCCCTAATGTTGGAGGTGGGGCTGATGGAAGGTAATTGAATCATGGAGGTGAATTTCTCCCTTTTGTGTTGTTCTCATGAAAGAATTCTCACAAGATCTGGTTGTTTTAAAGTGTGTGGCACCTCCCACTCCCCCCAGCTCTTGGTCCTGCTTTGGCCATGTAAGATGTGCCTGTTTTTCCTTCCCCTTCCGCCCATAATTGAAAGTTCCCTGGGGCTTCCCTAGAAGCTGAGAGGATTCCAGCATCATGTTTCCTGTATAGCCTGCGGAACTGTGAATGAATTAAACCTCTGTTCTTTATAAATTTCCCCGTATCAGTTATTTCTTTATAGCAATACAAGAACAGACTAATACAGAAAATTGGTGCTGAGTAGTAGAGCATTGTTATAAAGAAATCTGAAAAATGTGGAAGCAACTTTGGAGCTGGATAACAGACAGAGGGTGGAGGAGTTTAAAGGGTTCAGAAGAAGACAGGAAGATGAGAGGAAGTTTGGAACTTTACAGAGATTGGTTAAATGGTTGTGATCAAAATTCTGGTAATGATATAGACAGTGAAGGCCAGGCTGAGGAGGTCTCAGATGGGGATGAGGGACTTATTGAGAACTGGAGCAAAGGTCACTTTTTTAAAGCTTTAGCAAAGAGCTTTGTTGGATTGTGCCCCTGGCCTAGTGATCTGTGGAACTTTGAACTTGAGAGAGATGATTTCAGGTATCTAGTAGAAGAAATTTGTAAGTAAGAAAGCACTCAAGAAGTGACCTGACTCCTTCTAACAACCTATGTTAATATGTATGGAAATTTGTAGCTTGGCCATGTGGTAGAAAATAAAATTCCATTTTCAGGGGAGTAATTCAAGCCAGTTGCAGAAATTTGAATAACTAAAAGGAAGGCAAATGCTGATAGCAAAGACAATGGGGAAAAGTCCTCAAAGTCATTCCAGAAACCTCCATGGCAGTCCCTCCCTTCAGAGGCCCAGAGGCCTACAAGGGAAGAATGGTTTCATGGGCTGGGACCAGGGCCCCACCATCCTGAAGAGTCTCAGGACACTGCTCCTTACATTCCAGTCATGGCTAAAAGGGGGACAGATATAGCTTGGGGTGCTGCTTCAGAGTGTGCTAGCCATAAGCCTTGACAGTTTCTATGTGATATTAAGCTTATAGGTGCACAGAATGCAAGAATTGAGGTTTGGGAGCCTCCACCTAGATTTCAGATTATTTGTGGAAAAGCTTGAATGTCCAGGCAGAAGCCTGCTACAGAGGAGTAGCCCTCATGGACAAACTCTACTAGGATGGTGTGGAGGGGAAATGTGGGGTTGGAGCCCTCACACAGAGTTCCCACTGGAAAACTGCCTAGTGGAGCAGTGAGAAGAGGGCCACCAGACACTGGGATGGGTAGACCTACCAATAGTTTGCACCCTGTGCCTGGAAAAGCCACAGGCACTCAATGTCAGCCCATGAGAGAAGCTGTGGGGGCTGAACCCTGCAAAATCACGGGGTGTAGCTACCCAATGCTTTGGGAACCCACCCTTTGCATCAGTGCCCTTGATGTCAGACATGCAGTCAAAGGAGATTATTTTAGAGCTTTAAGATTTAATAACTGCCCTGCTGGGTTTCAGACTTGAATGGGACATGTAGTCCCTTTCTTTTGGTGGATTTCTCCCTTTTGTAAGGGGAACTTTTACCCAATGCCTATAACTCCATTTTTTCCTGGGAGTAATTAACTGGTGTTTCATTTTACAGACTCACAGGGAAAAGAGACTAAGACTAGTCTTGTGTTAGATGGGACTTTGGACTTTGGACTTTTGAGTTAATGTTGGAATGAGTTAAGATTTTGGGAGACTGTTGGGAAGGCATAATTTTATTTTGCACTGTGAGAAGAACATGAGATTTGGGAAGGGCCAAGGGTGGAATGATATAGTTTAGATCTGTGTCCATGCCTAAATCTCATGTCAAATTATAATCCCCAATTTTGGAGATGAAGCCTGGTGGGAGGAGATTGGATCCAATCATGGCAGCAACTTTTCCCCCTTGGTGCTGTTCTTATAATAGAATTCACAAGAAATACAGTTGTTAGAAAGCATGTGGCACCTTCCCCACTTGGTTCTGCTCCAGTCATGTACATGCCTGCATCCCCTTGGCCTTCCATCATGACTGAAAGTTTCCTGAGGCCTCCCCAGAAGCAAGGCAGATGCCAGGATCATGTTTCCTGTACAGCCTGCAGAACTGAGAGCCAATTAAACCTTTTTTCTTCATAAATTATCCAGTCTCAGATATTTCTTTATAGCAATGTGTGAACAGATTAATACAGTATTCTTATTAAGGTAAATGTTTTATAATTCTGGAAAAAAGAATTTTGGTCAGACATATGTATTGTGATATTTTCTCTCAATCTGTGGCTCTGTGGCTTATCTTTTTTATATTTATTTTGTTCCCTATCTTTTTAAGGTATTTTGTTTGTCCTTTCTTTGCCTACCCTAAAGTCTCAAAGATTACCTCCATTTTTATTCTTCTAAATTGTTTTACAACTTTAACTATTAAATGTAGATCTTATGATCTATTACCAATTAGTTTTTCTCTGTGGTATGTGGAAGAGTTCATAATATCTTTACTTTTGATATGGATTTCCAATGTTTCAGCATTATATGCTATAAAAAGGTGTCATTTAATCATTGAGTTACTTTGATTCCTCTATAAATGCAATCTCCACATGGCCTTGGTTATTATAGCTTTAGAGTAAGCTTTAAAATCAGATTAATATGAATTCCCAATATTATTATTTATTTCAGATTGTTTTGGTTCAAAATTCACTTGTTTCTTTTAGTAGCTTTTAAATTTTTTTTTTTTTAGTATTGGTTAATATAGTATTTTTAGTATTGG
This sequence comes from Pongo abelii, assembly GCF_028885655.2. Lineage (NCBI taxonomy): Eukaryota > Metazoa > Chordata > Mammalia > Primates > Hominidae > Pongo > Pongo abelii. The sequence continues at coordinate 30,861,265 of NC_071989.2, forward strand.
TTAATATCTTTCATAAATAAACAGTTTTACTTCCTGCTTTACGATCATTATGACTTGTTTTCTAGAAATAGTCATTGATTAGGGTCTCTAGCAGAATGTTCACTACAAATCATGAGTGGACATTTCTGCATTTAAACTGCTATTATTTTAGAGAGATGTTTGCATCAAGGTTAATGTGGAATATTAGTCTTTAATGTCCTTTTCTTGTAACATCTTTGTGAGATTTTTGTATTAGTGATATGTTTGCTTCATAAAATAATCTGAAAATTGTCTTTTTTTTAATATTCTAAAAGAGTTCCTGTTAAATTGGCATTTTTTAATTAAATGTTTGGTTGAATTAACCAATGAAATAAACTTTGCTTTGAGTATTTTTGCTTAATTTCCTAATACTTGATTATTTTGAGATATCATTTCTATTTTAATTCCACTGTTGACAGAAGGTTTTTGATAATACATTCAATTTCTTTAGTAATTATATGGCTATCTATATATCCTAATTAAATTAGCCCTAGCTTTTTAAAGCTGTATCTTTTAAGGAATTAGATTATATTATCTAAGTTGTTAAATTCATTGTCATTAACTTGTACATAATGTTCCCTGATTATGATGGCAATGACCTCAAGCTGCAAATTGATGTCCCTATATAATCCCTAATATTGATCACTTGTTATCTTTTTTATTGGTTAGCAAAACTAAAGATTTTCCGTTTTCTTGATCTTTTTAGGGCCTATATTTTTACTTTTTTTACCCTATCTTTTTAGAGACCTATATTTTTACTTCTTTGTTTATCCAAAATACTATTTGTGTTTTTCAATTTAACTGACTTGTGTTCTTTTTTATACAGTATTTTTTCTATATTTGTTGTGTTTACTTTCTTTTATTTTCTAACCTCTATATTTATTTTTAATTTGCAGATAATATTGTATGTATTTATCATGAAAAACCTGATATTTTAAGATACACAATGATAAAAGACAAACTTCAGCCAAATTAAATTTAAAGGAGTGTAATTGAGGAATGAAGGATTCAAGAATTGGGCAGTTTCCTGAGCCAGAATAAGCTCGGAGACTCCAGCGTAGCCACATGGTGGAAGAAGATTTACGGACAGAAAAAAGAAAGTGACGTACAGAAAATGGAAGTGAGGTACAGAAACAACTGGATTGGTTACAGCTCAGTGTTTGCCTTATTTGAACATGGTTCAAACAGTCAGCTACATTTAATGGCCAAAACTCAGTCATTGGCACAGGTGTGGGCTACAGTCTGTGTCTCCACTTGTTATATTTCATGATGTACAGAGAAACCTTTAGGTCGAACTTAAAATATTTAAAAAGGAAGCTTTACGTTAAACCTGATTTAACAACATACATTGTGAAATGTTTAGCTAATTAACAAATGCATTACTTCACAGTTATATTTGTGGGCTCCTCGTATGTTTTAAGAATACAATATATCATCATTAACTGTAGTCATCCTGCTGTACAATAAATCTCTAGAATTTACTCTACCTATCTAACTGTATTTATGGATCTTTTAACTAACTTCTCCCCATTTCTGCCTAGCCCACCATTCCTCCTAACTACCTCAGTCTCTGGTAACACTAACTTCCTTCAGTATACTCTGAGAAAACTAATTTTTAAAATCTCTCCTAATAAAGTATTTGAAGATATGGTCTCTAAGAACTGCTTTAGCTACATTCCACAAATTTAGATATGTTATGTGTTCGTTTGTATGCAGTCAATATATTTTCTTTTTATCTTTGTGGTTTCTTTTTATACTCGTGGTTTATTTAGAGATGTTTGTCTTCATTTTCTAATAATTATTTTGAAATATCTTTTCTATTTCTTTCTTTTTTTTTTTTTTTTGAGACAGATTATTGCTGTCACCTAGGCTGTAGTGCAGTGGCATGATCTCAGCTAACTTCAACCTCCACCTCCCAGGTTCAAGTGATTCTCCTGTCTCAGCCTCCTGAGCAGCTGGGATTACAGACGTGAGCCACCAAGCCCAGATAATTTTTTTTTTTTTTTTTGTATTTTTAGTAGAGATGAGGTTTCACCATGCTGGCCAGGCTGATCTCGAACTCCCAACCTCAAGCGATCTGCTCACCTTGGCCTTCCAAAGTGCTGGGGTTACAGGCTTGAGCCACCGTGCCTGGCCCCTATTTCTATTTTAATTCCACTGTTTACAGAAAACATATACTGTAAGTTTTTTTTTTTTCAAATTTATTAAGTCTGTTTTATGGCCCAGCACATGGTAAACACTGAGAATAAGGGATTGTCACATTTTCCTAAATTCTGCGGCACTTGAAACATACAATTCCAGCAATGGGCAGGAATGAAATTTCTGGGAAATTACTTCAGCCTTATAGTAGTCACTTTCCCCTTGACTCCTTGAAGAATTGCTCATGCATGCACAATTCTGTGATCTGCCATACATTTCAGGGGAATTTACATATACCTGATAGGGATTCTCTTTCTGGGGCTCCCTCATTTCTGGATTATCCATCTACAATTTATCTCTAAATTAGCACCCCAAAACTCCATCCTTTGACTTCTTATGCCAAAAAGACCAAATTTCTCTTTGATTTCTACCTACTTTGTACTACAAAATTGTAAAGTTCTCCCAGAGCAAAAATTTTATAAACATAAATCTCACCTGGTGTGATTCCTTTGTGTCAAGAATCCAGTTTCATTTTTTCTGCTTTTAATCTGCTATTCATTCTAATAAAAAGTCTCTGCAAGGCTTTCAATCCGTTATTCATTATAATTTGTCTGGAGTTTACAACAGTTATTTGCAGTAGGATTAATGTAATAAATGTTACTCTGCTATTATAAAAAGCAGAACTTCAACACTGAAAGTATCTTCTACCTGGCTAAAATAATAATAGATTACAAGTTTCGAGTGAGTATACAGCTTTCATTCTCATTACTTTACACATATAAACAAAATCCTTAGAAGAGCTCAAAAGTTAGCTTTAATATGATCTCTATTTTGTGGATGAAAAAACAGGGAACTTTTTTTAACCAAAACCACATAACTATGAAGTAAAGAAACTTGTTTTGCAACTTAGTAAAACTTCTTCATAGCCCACACTTGTGACCAGTTCTCCATAAGGCTGCTTATAAATTGAATATCTCTCTACCAACTTTTTTCCCAAATAATGTATCCCTAATGCTTTTTTTACACTTACTTGTCAGTAGAATGCATTCTTTTTTCTTACATGGAGAAAACTCCTATTTGTCCTGTAAGACATTGCCATAATGCTGCTGCCTCTGACATTCTCTCCTCTGCCATTGTGCCCTGATTGCTTCTATTTTTCCTTGTATGTTTGTTCTCAATGCTTTTATCAGAGCATCCACACACTCTACCGTAACAATTTGATGAATTTATTGCACATTTACTAAGTGGAACCAGGGCTCTGGAGACAAAGTAATGAGTAAAGTATTTCCTGCCTTCTTAGAGTTTGAAGTCTAAAGAGAGAATTTCAATTAATAGTAGAAATGGTTGGTCCTGCCAACACAATGATTTCAAACTTCTACACTCTAGAACTATAATACAATATGAAGTTTCTGTTGTTTTAACCCAGTTTGTAGCACTTTTTAAATGAGAGCCCTAGGAAACTAATACAGAGTTTAGAGGTAAGCAAGAGTCAAATTATATAGGACCAGTTGTCTTCCGTGTTTGTTTGTTTTTGCTCAAAACCATGAATTCATTGAATTCTCCAGGGTTGTTTTTTTCTTTTCGTTTCTTTCCTTTCTGCTCTCTTTTTCACTTTTATTCAGTCCAAGATGCACTTAAACCAAACTGAAGATGTTTTGACATTCCCAGTCCTTTCAGGTTTTCATTTATAGCACTACTAGAGTCCTAGACTAGGTTTTCTTTTTTTTTTTTCTTTTTTCTTCTTTTTACTTATTGGTATTTTCCCCTGGTCCTCAGCAAGATTAAAAAGTATGTAATAAACATATGGAAATGGTGGTAAAACTGGAAAAAATCTTGTCAACAAGATCATATGAATTGAATATCCCATGGATACTTATTGATAGAAAATCAATTCAAAGTCTCTAGGCAAAGTGAAATGGAGCAGCTCTTCTGACAGATGACTAAAACAAAGAACTTGCTAGTTAGAAGCAATGGTTTCATTGGGAAAATTCATAAATAACCCAACCTCATTCATGGGACATCAATGATAGTTTTTTAGGTAACATATGTCTAACACAACTTCTCCAAATTAGTTTTTTTGTTGTTGTTCTTTTTCTTTCCAAATCAGTTTTTAAAAAATTTTATTATTATAGCAGGATGGTTCCCAGAACCTAAAACTTATATGTATGGCAGGTATTAGTAATAAGTTACAATGTCTGATTAGAGATTTTAAAAGCTTGACTTATTTTTGTCAATGTGGGGTCCTATTGTAGAATAAGAAAATAATTTATTTCATGACACTCAAAGAAAGAAGTCTAGATTTTAGGGTTTAATTAGAAAATTCAAGCTCAAATGAATTCAGTTTCCACATGTTCACCTTCTCTTATCTTAAATATGAGGGTGAGTTATTTCCTGCATGAAGCTATAAAATATAGCATTCTGATGCATAATCTTTTAAAAGTATAATAAGATGTTTCACAGATGACTAGAATATCACAATGTAGGGTCAACCATCCCCTTTTAAAAGTGAAGCTTTTGCTTTTACTCAAAATCTCTGTCAATGGTGGGCCCCCTCATGCCCCAAAAGGAAGGTCTGTGTTAATTAAAATTGGATATTGTATATCTCTGAATGGTCTTAATCACTTCAATTAAACTATAATAAGCAAAGTCCCAGAATAATAATTTGGAAATGAGATTATATCATCTAGATCCTCAAGGGGATCATAGATGGAGTTAAAGATCAGTTTTCTGTAGGTCAACAACCAGTATGGGTCATAGAAAATTAAGAGTATTTTTTATATTATCAAGATGCTGTTATTAGCATCCTGAAATCTAGAGCATATACCACCTCCTGCTTTGTTATAAAAAGACATTCTGACAAATTTATATTTTAAAAGGTGAGAGGGAAAAAAAACAGAAAACCTGTTTTCATTGCAATATTTTACAATTCTTCCATAATTCAGGATCTTGTTAATACAGTGTAAGTTAAAGGTACATTTACCATGAAGCTAATAAGGAAAAACTTCAGCAACCATTACTTTTATAAATCCTTTGTAAGGTGTTGGATAGGCCCTTGCAATGTGTTCATATGTCCCTCTGCTTTTGCAAAATTTTCAAATATACACTATTTTCTTTGCTGTAGATTAAGACTACTATCTCTTTCTTGCTTTGACCTCCCAACTTTTCACACTTTGCCTTAGTTGGTGTTTGAGTGGCTTCAGGAGACTTCAGGGATCAGGCTTAAAGGGATGTTGGGTTAGAGGTATATTTAGTTTGGGATTAGAGTATACAGTCACTTACATGTATAGTTTATTGCTAACTGTCTTGTCACCAGAATTTCTGTCAGAACTCTTTATAGCATCACTGTGTCCATTTACAGAACTCTTTTACTGAAGGTGGCCTAGGCAGGCTCCACAGTCCTCAGTTCTTGTCCTCTTGGGAGAAAGAATTCAGCCAAGAGACAGAAGTAGATTTAAGACAGAAACAAGAGTTTATTGAAGAAAAGAAAAGCACACTTGGAAAGAACCTAGCAGCCAGCTCAAAAGATTTCATCCCACCTGATTATTGGCTCAGGGCTCTTATAGAGTTACTATTTCCTAGTTATTCCTGGTTTCCTTCCCCTGTCCTTTCCCTTGAGTGGGCTCTTGGCTAATCTCTGCATTAACAATGACTTGCCAGTATCTGGGAGGGGTCACATGTGCCATTTGGTGGCTGAAGTTATGCACATGCCCTATTGGGGCAATTTTCCCTTACTGGTCTAGCACCCCAGAGGAAAGTCATATATGAGTCAAACTCCACCATTTTGTCCCTTACTGTGCATGCCTGGACAAGACCCCGGAGGAAAGTCAAATTCTGCCATTTTGCCCCTTACTTTGCAAGCCTGGATATGTCCTCAGAGGATGGTCAAATTCCTCCATTTTAAGTTCTTATCAGGAAATTTTTGTCCACAAGCTCAAGATGTCTCCTGTTGTTAGGAAATTTCTCCCTTCCCATCACCAGCATCCTTACATTTGCTTAAGACTCACCTGACCATCACCAGACATTCTTTGAGGCCCTATCCTGCCCCTCTCAGATCTGCCTATCTACTTACTCTAACAGCACCACAACACAAGGGTGCTGGTGTGTATAGTCAAGGAGCTTGAATTCACAGAGCTAGCAGCTTGCCTGTGGAAAATAATTAGCGGGAGGTTCAGTTCTTATCAATACTTGGTCACAATGGAAGTTTTCTCTTGTTAGAAAAAAATGCCTGATAAATGAAAAATGCCAGTTATATAATTTGCTTTATATATTCTTTTTTAAATATTTGTTAGAAAGTGCCCCCTAATTGAATTTACTAACTACAGAAAGTATACGTGTAAAGCAACATGTTTTATAAATTCCAAATATTAAACAAAAATGCAATTTTCTTTCAGCCAGTTGTAAAGAGATATAATTACCTCTATATTATTTCTATAAAAAAAATAAAATCAAAATTATTGTTCTTTGCAGAAGCAAGCAGAGTAACTATCCAGAGATGTGAGAGGAAAATAAGTATTATAGACGTGTATTTAAAAATGAATGAAAACAAACACTATGTAATTTTTCTATATATTTTAATGTTAATGTTATATGGCTGCATTTAAAATTATTAATTTGCCCAGGCACGGTGGCTCATGCCTGTAATCCCAGCACTTTGGAAGGCCAAGGTGGGTGGATCACTTGAGGCCAGGAGTTTGAGACCAGCCTAGCCAACATGGTGAAACCCTGTTTCTACTAAAAATATAAAAAATTAGCTGGGTGTGGTGGCAGCCTCCTGTAATCCCAGCTACTCAGGAGGCAGAGGCAGGAGAATCGCTTGAACCTGGGAGGCAGAGATTGCAGTGAGCCGAGATCACGCCATTGCACTCCATGCTGGGCAAGAAGAGTAAAACACTGTCTCAGTAAATAAATAAATAAATAAATAAATAAATAAATAAATAAATAAAATTATTAATTTGTATTCACAAACTAACCTTTATTTTACAATTCTATACTACTTTCTTAAAGAAGGTCTCCAAATTTGTACAAGTTTCAGTCTTTACAATACCTAGAATATTAGACACTTCACATAGACTAATAACATTATAAAAGTATCAGGGCCAATAGGAGAGACTGGCTTCTAATTTTACCTTAGCCCCAATACATAGGTTTCTGTCCTAGAATGTTCCCCCTCTTTATTCACATTTTGATCAAACAGCGATTTTGTAATTTCTACCTGGACATTTTGGTGTTTGCTTTACTTTTCATCTCTAACACAACTACTTCTATAAAAAAACAAAAAGACTAGGAGAAAAATATTCAGATTTTACAGGGATCTATATTTATTAAGCGTCTCACACATCCCTATTCTATTACTTCACACTATTAGCCTCAGCTTTTGTACACTCTATTGGATTACGTCGGTCACTACTAACACATAACTAAAATAGATGCCAAATAGTTGAAAAAGTGCTGCCGAATACTAAAAACATTATTGAAAAAAAATTTGAAAAACCTAGAATATTTTTTCTCAAAATGAGCCAGTAAACAAATTCACCTTTCAGTAAAAATGAGTGTTGGAACTGTTCCCACTTGAGTGACATTAGCATTATCTTTGATTGTGGTGATAATTAGATCTGTGCTCTATCCTGAGGTCCTACATCTGGTAAATTATTTTCTTGACTGAGCTAGATTCCAGTCAGCAAGGACAACAGAAGGCACTCCGTGCCTGAGGGCGTCTCATCTGGCCACTTCTCTTTGACCTGTGAACTCCTACAGAGTAGTGTCTTGTACTTCCCCGACACTACATGACTGAATTTTGTATCCATTTGTGACCTTTACTCAGCCATCAAATATGAATAAGGGATAGACAAGGGCTCTCATATCCATAGTGGAACCAGTTCATCACACAGGTGGTTGAGTCATTTATAGAAGCGTTCTTTAAAGTGTCTTTGTGACTGTCTCTTTACTTGAGATGGAAAAGGGATACATCTAAATATGTTTATGAATAGTAAATAATATTGGAAGAAAAACATTTTCTATATCTATAGACATAAATTGTATCAAGAAATAGAGGGAATTTCTGTGGCTTCTCTATATTTCTAAAAGTTTGCCAATATTACAGTGAAATCCCAGAATAATTGGTTATTTGTCCTTTCTGAGGTTAGAATCTACTTATTTATTTACATTTATGTACATATCTACCTCCACTCATGATGTAATGCTGAAAGTGCTGCCTGAGTCAAGCTTTAGTTTCTAGAATTCTTCAACAATTGTATGACCAACAATAATTAGGTCATACACTATGGTTGACTCAGTGACATCTGATCAAGAGACCCACATAACAGAAAACGATGCCACTAAATGTGCCCACTACGGAGTAAGAAATAAAAAAAACTAATATATTTGATTAAACCTAATTCCTTGATATAATGAACACTAAAATGATTCTTTTCAGAAACTATTCAAGTCTTTGAAAATGCAGAGACTTTACCGTGGTAGCCGAAATTCCTTCTTCATGGTAAGCCCCTCTTCCATAGTCAATCTATGATTGGATTCAGGAATAAGTTGTGAATAAAAGAAACAGAAATCATATCTAACCAATAGGTTTCCTAAACCCTGAAGCATTTGGGAGCATTCCTATGATAAACAACCTGAGTGAAATGCTAACTAGAAAGAATTAAAATGCTCATTTTGCTAAAAACCCAAGTTCAAAGTTGAGATAAATAATTGAGACTCACTGAGAAAAAAAAATCGATTGGAAAAGATAAAAATGAAGCATAGGGTTTTAGAAGAGTAACTATCTATATAATTCTTCCATCCAAATTATTGGAAGCCCTTTGTTAGTAATACTTTGATTAATTCAATATGTATTTTTGAAAATCTACTATGGGCATGTACTGTATTAGGTAAAGTTGAACTACGGTTATAAAATAATTAGCATACATTGTATCAAATGTATTTATTTAGATCAAGAACCCCTTGCTCACATGAAGGATACAAATATAACTTCAGATTAGCCATCTGGAAGCCAAAGATTTAAAACATAAAATAAAAAGTCTAGCAAGGGTCTGAAAAAACAGATAATATATGTTATCTATTAGAATAGGAGGATAGACTAAAATTCAATATGTATTTCTTCTCTAGTCATCTAACTGATACCAAAGTGCTATCTGGTTGCTGGAAAACTTGTTCATTATTGTGCAAACAACTCTGAGAATGAATATTCAAACCTTGTGTGCATAGCTTCATTCTGTAAGGCAATAGCCCAATTTTTGACAATTAAGAAAGGTCATAATAATAATAATAATAATAATAAAAGAAAAAAAAAGAAAGGTCACAGTTTCGATAATCAGATATGTTGGGAAAACAAAAACAAAAGAATAAAAGAATCTAACACAATTAACAACACCTTCTGTACTTCATGGTCCCCAGACAACAGATTTCAAACAAGGAAGTATTACGTTTGTGTCTTTTGTGTGCATCATAGCAAGAAAAAAGTTTGGTTGATATGTGCTTTACTTGAAATCACCAGTTGACTGGTGGGGCAGGTTGCAAAGTAAGCAAGTACACAAAGAGTTTCAATCCATCTTCTGTTAAGTTCTTTGGTGTCATTATACTATTGATGTGAGAATCATAAGCAGTTTACACTTAAATGCCACCGTCCAAACTGATAATAATGTAAGTCTACTCCACCTGGAAATGGTCTTTTATTGTCTTAGAAAATATGAGCAAAAGAAGCACCATTTTGGCTAAAATCTGGGCCAAGATTCCCTAGACCAGGTATATCATTATATAATGCCTGTGATATCTCAGAGCCTAAGTTTGGTCTAGACATGTCCTAATAGTATGGAGGAAACTTAAGCCTTGCAAGCCAATTGAATGGAGAACTAGGCACCCCACAACCACCAACAATGCACATGTATATTTAAAAAAAAAGGTCTTTACCAAAGAGGGAGTCAAGAAGATAAATACCCTTTGATCAACTCAATCACGGCTCCACCAAATAGTGGTATCTCTACAGCTGCTGTAATTATGATAATCTTGTCTTTGTTGTTCAAAGCATGTCCCAAGATTCGAATAAATCTTTAATAAGAAGCTGCTTAACCAAGATGTCTGATGAGACCTACAAAATAAAGTTATGTATTCAACAACCTACTATGTTGAATACATAACTTACATGATTTCTATAGATCACCACTAGGGTAAGCAGTTGTCTTCTCTGGGCTATTTCTTTATAGAAGTATAAAAAGACCCTGCTCCATATATAGAAAGTTGGAAAAAGTCACCTAACCTAAGGCTTCAATGTTCTGGTGAATATACATCAATAACAACTAGGATCATGTCATTATTGTGTTACTCTCATCTCTTCAGCCAACATAATCAATTCATAGAGTCTTAAGTTCCTCATGCTCATTAATAGAAAGAAAATGCAGCCTCACTAACCACTCATTGTATATAAAAATGTACAGGTATCTATAACAATAATTGATAGCTCTCTGTGTATAATATAATGCAGGTCAGGAAAAATCACACAAAATTTGATGACACCGATAACATCATAGACCTAAGAGGAAAAAACAGATATATCCTGCCTGATTACCCTCCACAGAACCTCCCTACATGGACTATTTAACATGTTTGAATATCCAGCAGTTTACTTATTTTAATATAATGTGGTTTTCATTAACAGTATAAATCAGCATCCAATTTTCTTCTAAAAATTAAATATTCAAGGAGACATTCTGAAAGACAAATAAAATTTGCATAGCAAGATGCTAAAAATCTAAACCTAGGTAAGCAGCAAATTAAAAGACTTAAACATGCTTGCCAGAGTAGATTAGTTCAGTTAAACATAGCTTGTCACATATCCACCCTGGAATTATCAGGTTGTACTGCAGCAAAGCATGAGAAGCAGTATATCAAAAATAGGGGAACTAAAATAGCTATTCTGTGACCTCGGGAAAAGCCAGATAATCCGCTCCCATTTAAGAACCCCAAGAGACAAAGGGGTAAAGTGTTCTAAAATCAGACTGAAAAAGATTTAAATATCAGATCTGGTTATATTGGTTACAAAGTCCACTTTATCCCTTGTGATCTTCTTTGGGTAAAAGCAAGTAGAATAAAGTTATATTACTGGAGTTTTTATTAAAATTTTTAAAAGGTGAAAATTCCAAGACATATAGTAGAGTTTTTCAATCCAAGATGCTATTGATAAGATACATTTTAATCTCCAAATTGCTAGAAAGCAAAATCAGTGCGCCTCTTAGTGCACTCCCTTTTAACCACATCTATGCCAACATCTGTTGGGGTTTTGTTTTTTTTAACTTTTTAATAACAGCCATTCTTGCAGGGGTAGGGTGGTATTTCATTTTGGTTTTAATTTGCATTTCCCTGATCATCAGAGATGTTGAGCATTTTTTATATGCTGGTTGGTCATTTATATATCTTCTCTTCAGAAATATCTACTTGTGTTATTTGCCCACTTTTTGAAGAGCCTATTTAGTTTTTTCTTTCTGATTTGAGTTACTTGTAGATTCTTGATATTGCTCCTTTGTCAGACACATAGTTTGCAAATATTTTCTCCCAGTCTGTGGGCTGTCTGTTTACTCTGATGATTCTTTTGCTGAACAGAAGCTTTTTAGTTTAACTATGTCCCATTTATTTATTTTTGTTTTAGTTGCATTTGCTTTTGAGGTCTTAGTCATGAATTCTTTGCCAAGGCCAAGTCAATGTTCAGAACAGTAATTCCTAGGTTATCTTCTAGAATTTTCATGGTTTCAGGCTTTAGGCCTAAATCTTTGATCAATCTTAAGTTGATTTTTGTTTAAGGTGACCTATCTGTGGTTAGCCAGTTTTCCCAGGATCATTTATTAAGTAGGATGTCCTTCCCCAATTTATGTTTTTGTATACTTTGTTGAAAACCAGTTGGTTTTATGTATTTAGCTTTATTTCTGGGTTCTCTATGCTGTTTCATTTGTTCGTGTCTACTTTTATTTACACCACTTTTTTTTTTTGAGACAGCATCTCACACTGCTCACTGCTGCCCCAGGCTGGAGTGCAACGGTGCAATCTCAGCTCACTGCAGCCTGGACCTCTCAAGCTCAAGTGTTCCTCACACCCCAGCCTACTTCGTAGCTGAGACTACAAGTGCATGCGATGACACCTCGCAAATTCTGGAATATTTTATAGGACTGGGTTTTGCCATGCTGCCCAAGCTAGTCTTGAACTCCTAAGCACAAGAAATCCTCTCACTTCTGCCTCCCAAATTGCTAGAATTATAGGTGTGAGCCACCGTCTCTGGCCAGGATTGCTTTCCTAATTCTGTGAAAAATGATGTTGGTATTTTGACAGGAATTGGAGTTTGGGGTATGTAGGATACACACTTTTTAAAAAATATGTATGCTCATAAGTGGGATAGCTAGATTATATGATAGTTCTATTGTTAATATTTGGAGGAACTTCAATATTGACTTCCATAGAGGTTGCACCATGTTGCATTCCCACTAACAGTGTACAAGCATTCCAATTTCTTCATATCCTTACAACATTAGTTATCCTCTCTTTTATAATAGTCATCCTAACAGATGTGAAATGATATCTCATTGTGATTTTTTTACTTTGCATTTCCCGAATGATTAGTAATGTGAAACATTTTTTCATATTCCTGTTGGTCATTTGTATGTCTTTTCTAGAGAAATGTTAGTTCAAATACTTCACCCATTTTTAATCAGTTTATTATGTGTGTTTTGTTTCATTTTGTTTGCTTTTGTTTTTTGCTCTTGAGTTGTAGGAGTTACTCATATATTTTGTTTATTAACCCATTATCACATATATAATTTGCAAATATTTTCTCTCATCTTGTAGGTAACCTTTTCACTCTGTTCATTGTTTCTTTTGCTATGCAAAAGATTTTAGTTTTATATAGACCCACTTAACTATTTTTGCCTTTGTTGCTTGTGCTTTCAGTCCATATTCAAGAAATCATTGCCAAGACCAGTGTCATGAAGCTTTTCCTTTATGTTTTCTTCTAGGAGTTTTACAGTTTCCAGTATTTTGTATCTTTAAGTTTTTAATCCATTTTGAATTCATTTTTGTACATGCTGTAATGAAAGTTTTCACGTAAATATCAATTGATGATACATATGTAGGTGCTGGGTGTTCTATTCTGTTGCATTGGTCTGTATGTCTCTATGAATGCCAGTATCATACTATTTCAATTAGTGTAGGTTTACAGTACATTTTGAAGTCAGGAAGTGTGATGTGTCCAGCTTTGTTCTTCTTTCTCAAGATTACTTTGTTTATTCAGGATATTTTGTGGTTTCATAAAATTTTAACCAGGAACTGGAAAAGATATCTGCACTTATATGTGCTTTGCAACATTATTCACAACAGCCAAAATGTGGAAACAACTTAGATGCCCATTGCCAAATAAATGAATAAAGAACATGTGGTACACAGATACAATGGAATATTATTCAGCCTTAAGAAAGAGGAAAATACTGTCAAATATTACAACATGGATGAATCGGGAGAACATTATGCTAAGGAAATAAGCCAGTCACAGAAAGACAAATGCTGTGTTTTTCCACTTATATCGGGTATCAAAAGTAATCAAATATATAAAACCAGAATAGAATGGTGTTTGCCAGGGAGTGGGCAATGGGAAGTTGCTGTTTAATAGGTATTAAATTTCAGTTATGCAAAATAAATAAGTTATAGAGATCTTTTGCACAAGTTTTCCTCTAGTTAACAATACTGTGCACTTAAAATTTGATTAAGAGGGTATATAATATGTTTAATGTTCCACAAGGAATTTAAGGAAGGAAGGAAGGGAGGGAGGGAGGGAGGGAGGAGGCAGGGAAGAAGGAAGGAGGGAGGGAGGGAGGGAAGGAAGGAAGGAAGGAAAGAAGGAAGAAAGGAAGGAAGGAAGGAAGGGATACATTCACTTCTTACACCCTTCCAAGAAACCTATGTAATAAGGTAAGAAATAACGAACAATATTTATTATGTGAAAGAGAGAGATTATTTTTATTCATTTATGCTTTCACTCTAGAAATGTAAAGATCTAAATTTATCCAAAAATAATAACATTTATGTGTCAGATGGTTTATATGAATTATCATTTGGTTAAAAAAGTAATACTATAAAGCAGTTATGCTTTTTAGCTCAATTTTATAGATGAATAAATAGAGGCACAGTTTATCCAACATCACATAGCTAGAAAGTGAGAAATCAGGGGTTTGGACACAAATAGTGTATTTGCCTAGTCTATGCCTTTAACAACTATACCATATAAGTTAGAACATATACCACTTACTTCAGTAAGGTGGATAGGAATAAAATTAATTTAAATAATTAGAGCATTTCCATGCATCTACAAGAGCTAACTTAAAATTAAATAGAACTATCTCATTTGGATATCAAAATGTTGACTATATTATTTATTTGAATGTGCAAGACACGTATGGATAAAATATAAAATTTTGTTGAAGATCATAAGTGCTTAAATCAATAGGCAGTTACTATTTCCAGATTTAAAAATATTTAAAAATGGCGATTGTAATAAATGAAGTGCAACAAACTTCAAAATCTGAGGGCCTTAAAACAGAGTTTTTCTCCTAAATTAAAAAAAAAAAATTGATGAGATGAGCCCAAACAAAGGATGTAGCAAACAAGAATGAAGAGTAGAGCTGAACTTATGGATATGTGCGCATACCAAACTCAAGTAGTCCACAGAGTTAGATTCTGCCTCAAGAAGGAAATTGTGAAATAATGCCAAAACAGGTTCCTGAATAAATAACAACTGAGTTATATATAAACAGTATAACATTAAAAAGTAGGCAAAAAGGGACACAGCATTCAATAAAAAATATTAATTGCAAATATTCAGAGAACAAAAGTAGTTCATTTTATGTACAAATTAGGTTTTCACTAATAATCGAAATAGAAAACAAAATAATAAAACAAAAAAGTATATGACTATCTTTTACTATCTCTTACTTGATAAAATACAGTACTAATACATTTTTTAATTCCGACATTTTTCCTTTCTGTGTTGGGTAAAACAAAAGTTTGAAGGGGGTAGGAAAATTAGTAACCCTTCAGAATTTTGGAGACCCTGTACAAAATAATTCTTTTTTAATCAAATGAAAACAGTACAATAATATAAATGATTTTTTAAAAAAGTTTAGCTTTCTATCTCTGTGTAAAAGAAGATGCTTTATAGTATTTATTCATCGTCACGGGTGTCTCTAAGTGAATTCCTAAGCAAAAATTAATGAATGTTAATTTTTCTGTCAGAGAGAGATCATACTGATAATTTCACATAACCAAAAACTGACTAATGTTTTTAAAGCTGAAAATAATATAATTATATAGTTCTCTATTGAAGACTATTTAAAACTTATTTTGCATTTCAATCAATTACATAGTTGAAGGAAATTTTTCATTGTTCTTTCACAACAAATTTTTAACTCAAAAAGGAAATTTTACTGTTTGAAAAAATATCAAGAATGACTTACATGAATGGGCCTCTGTATTAGAGCCTGTCGCATCTTACCCTGCTCAGATCTCAATATATTTTCTGCTTAATTTTTCTAAAATATATTATTTAGTTATATACTGTGGTTGTCTCAATTCTTGAAAATTTCCATTCTGTTATAATCAAAGAAGAGTGCAATTGTCCCACTGATTCACTTTTAATTTAAATCAAATATAAAATATCCTAGGAAATTTAAAAAAAAGTATGTTCAACAGTATATTCATTCTTTACATTTTCCTCTCCTGTATATATTTCCTAAGATGAAGTGTTGTTTTAAGGTTTGTTTTACTTTTACTTCTCTTTTTTAGGACAAAAGAAGCTTAGTTAGAAGGATTTATCTTCTCCAAATTTAGACAGTAGTAGCCCACTTGCATTGATATCAAAACCATTATACATTTTAATGCCATGGTAACTCTGCTTAGAATCATAGAATCATGTGCTTGTATAGGTAGTAAGATAACTTGCAAATTTTTCAGTTGTAAGATGGGGAAAGCTCATTGTCTAAACTCCACATAGAAACTCTCAGAGATTCAACGTAAGTCTGGATCTCTATCTAGTAACAACACTCCATAAAGTTTAGATAAATTACATAATATTGGAAAGAGTTTCAATAATTAAGCTAAACTATGTTACAATAGGTTTTGAAAATTACAATTTATTTTACTATGTTTATAGATTGAAATGTTTCAATTTTTCACTTTTCACAAAATATAGATGTTTAAACCGATTTGGGTTTCTATTAAAAAATATCATAAACTGGATAGCAAAAATTTATTTCTCACAGTTCTGGATTCTGGAAATATGAGATCAGAGTGTCAGAGTGGTCAGTTTCTGGTAAGAACTTTTTTGGGGTCTCAGACTGCCAACTTCTCACTGTAACTTCACATGGCAGAAGGGAGTAGCCAGCTCTCTGTCTTTTATAAGGGCACTGACTCCCCTTCTCCACCCTCATGACCTAATCCAATCCTGAAGGCCCTTTTTCCTAGTATCCTCACATTGGGGAGTAGGATTTCAGCATATGAATTTAAGACAAGCACAAACATTCAATCTATAGCAATAGGCAAAATTACTGATGATATCTAATACCTCCTGGATGCTTAATTTGTATAAGATGTTTTTCAAAACTCATTTTCCTTCCTCTCCAAAGCCCTAACAAATTGAACCACTATTATGTCCATTTTATACAAGAGAAATCAAGAACTCCTCAGAGATGGTGCAGCTGGTTAGAAGAAAGAATTAGAAGAAAGACAAGGTGGTTGCAGTGTAGACACCATTCTCTTAGTGTGATACAGTGCTAAACCTCCTAGGATAACAGTGAAATGATTTATAGAAGGCCCAGGCAAATTGCACTTACATATTCTTTTTTTCTCTAATTTAATGATGTAAATTAAACAAGATTATCCAGCATTTGTTAATATAGTTGTATTCTGTTACTTAGCTCATGTCATGAAATCACATATTTATTAAAATATTAATTGAATCTAGCTAAATGCATTTTAAATATAAGTAGTTTCCAGAGAAACATTTCACTTTTTCTGTTCAGATGCTCCCTTCAGAATTAGACAATGTGTATTTCCTGAGATAAGGAAAGCTTTGTAATTCTCCACCGCAGTAATTTTCTCCTGGGCCGCAACTATGTCCAGTCTAAGAAGAGTAGTTAAAGCAAATTAGTCATTCTAAGTGTGACTTACTTTCCTTCCAGCATTTGAAAGGTATGTAGAATCACCTAGAAAGAGGGTAATTAGGAGAATTTCCAAATTCTCTATCTACCATATTCCTAAGTGACTCATATTTCTTCTTCTTCATTTTTCTATTAATATTTCATTTTATTTTTTCATGTATGAATATAGAAATTCTCTCTGCTTAAATGATTTCAGATGTTTGCTCAGAGCTAAATAATGTATATGTATTGTTGTCTATTTTCTTGAAAATTTGACACCTACAGCAAAAGTTATTCTTGCAATGCACATTATATCAAACAATTTAAAGAAAAATTGATATGATGAATCAATTATAATAAATGGCTTCACACTTTGTATAATTATTTCAGATTAATAAATTATAAGTTGGGTACATTGGTTTTCAGTTGAGCAAGAATATTCTTTTCTTTTTCAGTCAGGCAACTAATGTATCATAACTGAATAATATAATAACATAAACGTTTCAATTTCCAAACAGAGGAAAGGGGAATGTAAAATTTGCCTGAAAGTCAAATGGTCATTCAGATTCCAAGCAAATTTCGAATAATACACATTGTATCAGTGTTGGAAATAATGCCATATCTCTTTCTCTCTGAGGAATAGAGTGGATACAAACAGAGCTACCATAATTTTGCCACAATTTTTTTTATCCTTCCATTTTGATTCTTTAGCTCTTTCCTGTGGAAAACCAGTGATCAATGGGGTCATTCTATTACATCACATCAAGTGGAACAGTTGCTTTACTTCCAATAGTGATGGCTAATATATTTGACTTCATGGATCCCATGTTCAATAAAATAATGTATCTGAAATAACATTAAATGTAGGAAGTGATATTAACATAACTTTTTAAAAACAAATAACAATGTGTGCTGTTATTCATGCTTAGAAGCATGAATCACTTCCTTGGTAATAATACCAAGAATTACCATGGACTTTATCTCCTACCAATGTACTGTCTTCCTCCCAAGTCTCTTTCTGGATAAAATTTTTTATATTTTTAAAGGAGGCCTCATAGTGACTGAGAGGAAGGCAGGCTCCATAGCAATTAGAACAGTAATGCTGTCATTTCCTAGCAACTTGCTTAATAAACTAAGCAAGTTACTGGACTTTCTTAAGCTTCCATTTTTTACGTATTAAATGAAGAAAATATACCTATTACATAGGATTACAAATATTATTAAAATAAATAGCACTGGCAATATGACACATAATAAACATTCAGTAAATGCTAACAATCTTCATTGGTGTTTCTGTTTCTGTTGCCTAAGAGATTATTTTTCACTGATCACTGATGATGTTCAGCCCTGATCACTGATGATGTTCAGCCATTCTTCAAGTAGGCTTAATCTTTATAAACTAAACATGGTCTTTCACTGTCTTTAGTCATGCCTTCTAAGCAATGTTTTCTTTTCTGCCTAGACTTTTAGTTATGAATGATTCTTATTCAGATGCCCCACATTTTTTTAATTAAATGCCCCCTCACTAGGTCCATTTATTTAGATTCCATATTTCTTTTATACATGAATATCAAGAATGTACTGTATTCTGAAATAAACTCTGAAATATAATAATTGTAATAATGTATAATTTAATATTGTTACCCATTGAGTAATACAAGTGGAAATATACATGATTATGAAAGCTTTCTTATACTAAGTCTCCTTTGAGGAATCTGAAATGAATGAAAGAATGTTGGTTTCAATTAGAAACCCCTGCAGAAACGCTGGAAATCTTTCCTCAATTACAGTCATTTCTACATTCACATTGAACTGAACAATAAGAGTAGCTCCTTGTGGATTTCTAAGACTTGCTGGTCACATCATTTTTGCAAAAGTGTTGATGATGTGAAATATTAGTAACAACTACAGTCCCTAAAACTTAACCAAATATTTGGGGACCTTAGTTCATTTTTTTATTGCAAATAGTCTGAAATTTCCAACAAAAATTCTGTCTAAAATATCTGATGATCAGCTTCAATAAACTTCTTAAATGAAACTATGCACAATTGGATAGTAAAGCAAGTTGAATAAAACCTTATTGTGGGGGATTCTGAGGCAATGATATGTATCAAAAATATCTTCTTATATCAGGAAAAATATGATTTAATATTTGCATCAAAACTACTTTTCATCTAACTTATAGATGCCTTATTTTGTTAGATATGATTGGATCTTCTTTAATTTTTTTAATATTAAGAAAGGAATTAGTAATAAACACTTATTCTTATTTATATCTATCTATCTATCTATCACCTGCAGAGCATGTAAGGTTAATTGCAAAGTCCCTGTCTAATCAGAAGTTGATCTAGTGACTAATATGTTGCATCGAACTGGCAAGTAGAGCATAGAGGAAGTTAATATAGACAACCGATAGGAAGAATAGATTGTTTTACCTCTTGAATCTTCTAAAGATGAGAAAGATCTTTGCCCCCAATTTACAACCAAACCAAGTCAGAGCTTTCCACAACAAGGTCAGCCAATATTGAGAGAACATGGCTTGTCATCAACATATTGTGTATCTCTTCCAAACTGGTCTGTGCATTCACCTTCCTGCACCTCCATTACATTACATTGACATCTTCCTTTTCTATTTCATTTTCTTGCCCTCTCTACTTCCACTCACTTAGTTAATGTTTCCTTAATTATTGAAATTGTGAACACATATAGCCTAGCCACAGGAAGAGATAAAAACATACTTTATTCCAGTGAATGGAAATAAGTGGAATGGAAAATAGCAATATAGTATATCACAAAATATGCAGATTTTGCACTATTCACAGAAAAGAGATAATTATTTGTCCAGTTTAAATGAAGTTGTAGCTACTCAGGCTTTTTTATTACTGAATTTAATTTTTAACTAGTAAAGTATAAAAAGATATAAAATACTTCTTTTAGCTGAAATTCAATTAAGTCTCATTTCAATCAAAGAGAGCTCTACACATTTTTGAATGAATAACAGTTTAATGTTTTTAATCTGAAGTATCCTCTGTTATTTGAAAATTTTTATTGTTAGGAAACATGCAAGAATTCCTAAAGTAGTGTAAGACATTTTTAATTTAATTCAGCTTTTCTAATATAATGCAATATGTTCTTATCAAAATTGTCTCACAGTTCGGATCCCTGATTAGGAATATAATGAAAGCCAGAGAGCTTTAAACAAGAATTTGCTTTCTTTCAGAGGGCATAGGATACATAAAGAAATTGCCTCACATTCAAATTGAAAAAGAGGAAGTTAAATTATCTCTGTTCACTGATGACATAATCTTATACCTAGAAAACCCCAAGACTCCTCCAAAAGATTTTCAGATTTGCTAAACGACTTCAGTAAACTTTCAAGATACAAAATCAACATACAATAATCATAGCATTTCTATATAGCAATAACAATCAAGCGGAAAAAATCAAATCAAGAACTCAATCCCATTTGCAAAGGTCAACAATTTTTTTTTTTCAAGATGAAGTCTCACTCTGTCACCCAGTCTGCAGTGCAGTGGCGTGATCTCAGCTAACTGCTACCTCCACCTCCCTGGTTCAAGCAATTCCCCTGCCTCTGCCTCCAGAGTAGCTGGGATTACAGGCACATGACACCACGCCTGGCTAAATTTTGTATTTTTAGTAGAGATGGGGATTTCACCATGTTGGCAAGACTGGTCTCAAACTCCTGACCTCAGGCAATCCACCCACCTTGGCCTCCCAAAGTGCTGGGATTACAGGCGTGAGCCACCGCGCCCGGCAAAATTTTTTTTTTAATACCTAGGAATACATTTAACTCAGAAACTGCAATATCTCTACAAGGAGAACTGCAAAACACTGATTAAGGAAATCATAGGTGAAACAAACAAATGAAAAAACACCCAATGCTCATGGATCAGAACTACTATTGTTAAAATGACCATGCAACCCAAAGCAATCTACAAATTCAATGCAATTCCTATCAAAATAACAATGCTATGTTTTACAAAAACTGAAGAAACAATCCTAAAATTCATATGGAATAAAATAGAGCCCAAATAGCCAAAGCAATCCTGAGCAAAATAAACAAAGCTGGAGGTATCACATTACCTGACTTCAAATTATACTACAAAGCTACAATAACCAAAATGGAATGGTACTGGCTTAAAAATAAACACATAGAACAACAGAACAGAATAAAGAACCCAGAAATAAAGTTACATATGTAAATCAAATACATCTTTGACAAAGTTGACAAAAATATAGACTGAGAATGGACACTGTATTCAATAAATGGTGCTGGGAAGATTGGAGAGTCATGTGCAGAGGAATGAAATCAGATTCCTATCTCTCACCATACATGCGAATTAACTCAAGATGGATTAAACATTTAAATGTGAGAGCTGAAACTATAAAAACCTACAAGTAAATCTAGGAAAAACTCTCCTGGATGTTGGCCTAGCCAAAAAAAATTATTACTAAGTTTATGACTAAATTGACTAAGTCCTCAAAAGGAAATGCAACAAAAACAAAAATAAACAAATGAGACCTAATTAAATGAAAAAGATTCTATGCAGCAAAAGAATCAACAAACAGAAAACCTATGGAATGAGAGAAAATATTTTCAAATTATTCATCCAAGAGGGAATCAATATCCAGAATATGAAAGGAACTAAAATAACTAATCAGAAAACAAAACAAACAATTTCATTAAAAAAGTCAAAATACATGAATAAACATTTCCCGAAAGAAGATGTACAAATGGCCAACTGATACATGGAAAGAATGCTCAGCATCACTAATCATCAGAGAAATGCAAATTAAAACCACACTGAGATACTATCTCACATCAGTCAGAATGGCAATTATTAAAAAGCCAGAAAAAAAAGATGTCAGTGAGGATGAGGATAGAAGAGAATGTTTACACACTGTTGGCAGGAATGTAAATTAATATAACATCTATGGAAAAATGTATGGAGATTTCTCAAACAACTAAATAGAATTGCCCTGTGATTCAGCAATTCCACTACTGGGTATGTACACAAGGAAAAAACAAACATTTTTTCAAAAAGACATCTGTACTCATATATTCATCACAGCACTATTCACCATAGCAAAGTCATGAAATCAACTTAAGTGTCCATCGATGGATGATTGGTTCTAAAAAATATGATATATATAGACAATGGAATACTACTTAGCCATAAAAAAAGAAACATCATTTGCAGCAACACGGATAGAAATGGAGGCCATCATCCTAAATGAAATGACTCAGAAATGACAAAGTCAAAAATCACATGTTACGACTTATAAGTGGGAGCTAAACAATGGGTATACACAGAGTGGAATAATAGACATAGGAGACATGGGATACTCCAAAAGGTGAGAAGATAGGAGGGGGGTAAAGGATGAATACTACCTGTTGGGTGCAATGCACTCTATTTGGTTGATGAGTACACTAAAAGCCCAGACGTCAACACTATACAATATATCCATGTAACACAACTGCCCTTGTACCCTAAAATCTATAAAAATAAAAATTTTAAAAAAGAAACTGCCTGAAAGGCAAAACAAATATTCTTGTCATTCTTGTCAGAAATGGGAAAAGTAGCTGACTTGGAAATATTTCTATCATTAGAAAAAAATACAAGACTTTATGAAAATTATTTATCCTTCTTTTTGTGATGGCTCTTGAGATACAACACCATTCAAATTCCCTATATGACATTTACTACCTCTAGCATATTGCTATGTGATGTAATTACTATAAATTTGCTGACCGTAAAATGGATAAAATAAATAATGTATTGCTTTAAAAGTTGTAAAACTCAGTGAGATAGTAAGTCTTTAGTACAGAGGTTAGTACGTAATACACAATCAATGAAAAGTAGTCCATTATTATGAAGGATATAGAGTTTTTTTTTTTTATTTTTGAGATGGACATTAAGGAAGAAATGACCTTTTCCTATATAAATATGGCTTATGTTTTCCAAAATTTGAGCAGGGTCCCATACAAAAACTAACTTGCCAAACAATATTAATCAGCATAAATACAAGAAGAAAAGTGGGGGTGGGGGAGAAGGAGAGAGACATATATAGAGAGAAAGAGAGAACATGGAGACCAAAATAAAATTTAGTAAGCCAGTTATGAGCCAGTAATGATAAATGGCCAACAAAAGATCTTGGCTTAGAGATAAATTTATGGTTATTTTAGTGGAAAGACACTTTGTTTGCCAAATAATTATAAATTTATTTTCCCCTTGGATTACAAAATTTGTTAATTTTCTGCTTAAAAGAATCAGAATATTAATATGAAATGCATGCTTTGAGGATTAACTACCAAAGTCGCTACTCATTATTGAAATTAATCAACTGCTATGGGACTATGAAGATTTCTGTTATCAGAAAACATTAGCTTTAAAGGATAAACTGTTAAGTTTATGATGACTATTATTTATTAAAGAGTACTTACAGTATTGTGAAAGTTTGCTTTTAAGCAAAGCATTTTAACAAGATAGTTACTTCATTACCATAAATATCAAGTCTTTGGTCAATTTTTTAAAACTATTGACCTTCTGGTTAATATATATATTTGCAAATTCCATAAATATTCAAAACAACTCCCAGGCTTTCCATTTGCCAATATTCATTGACTGTATTAGTCATTATAAAACTTATTTCTTGTCTTAGCTTAGAAAATTTTATTCCGGGAACAACACCTGTTTGATGATAATTGTTTTTATGCATAAAGAAGTTACCCATTGAAATTTCATTTTTACTTAAGCAAAGATCATTCTATGACATTATGGATTCATGTAAGAAGAACTATTAGCTTTAACTAATGTGACACACTACCTCACAGGATGGATACTTACATATTATAGATACATTTAATTTTAAACATACTTAAAATTATTATTCTTGGCAATTAAATGTGTATCTTATAAACAAGTTAAACTATTGCATGTATTGTATACATATAAAAATTTATGAATGTCTCTAATGTTCTACATTAAGATTAAAATATAGTTTTATTTATTTAAAATTTGTGAGCAAAAGTGATGAAATATTTCTTGACATTTTTTGTTTACTTGTACCTTTGGATTTAAATGGCAAGACACTTAAAGTTTATGTTTTTATTTTGTTGGTTTTCATTGCATGTTTTCTCCAGTGGTTTTTGGAATAACCAATGGCAGAGTTGAAGGGAAATAAGAAATAGAAAAGGAAACAAAAATAAAACAAACAAAAGAAACCTTTCATCATATATGAAACAATATAAATGTTACAGTTTTCAAACACAAATTCTGTTAAGAGAATCTGGACCTAGGTGAGAATGCTATTTGAAGGCTAAACACGTTCCACTTTAGACCTGGAGCATGCTATATATTTCCTCCAAAGTAAGTTTTACTGAGAAAGACATAACCATCAATCTTTGAATAAAATAATACAATTTAGAGGCATTAATTGGGCACATGAAGGAGAATTAGTTTAAGAGGAGGAGACAAGTTAGAAACTCTAGAGCAGATGTAGAATTAGAGAGGAGGGAAATAGAGACACGCAGCACAATTCTAATGTTTATTATCTGTGGTTCTCAAATTTTAACATGCATCAAATTATGCTCATACCTGTAGAATTTATTGAAACACAGATTTCTGAGCCCCAAACACAACATTGCTGATTTAGCAGGTGCAAGGTGGGGCTCACAAATGTGCATTTTCTAGTTAATGAAGATATGGCTGGTTCAGGGCCACAACTGAAGAAATACAGGTCCCTATAACCTAACTTACCAGCACAGGAGTAACTGGACCATTAAAGAAACAGAGGAAAAGGAGACAGAAAATTTTGCTGTGAGCCATATAGACATGAAAGTGAAAGCTAGGGGGAAATCCAAGTGGGGAGGCAGGTTGACATAGCCCAGACTCTGAACCCTGTATTCCCTCACCAGGCAGAAACACACACACACACACGCACATGTGCGCGCACTACAACATACACACTAGGCAACACACACACACACACGCTACAATTATTTAGAAAATAAAGTGAAAAGTCATTTTCAAAGGAAGATTAGAAAGAATCCCACAGTGGTCCTAGTCAGAAAAACAGCCAAAAATATAAAAAGAAGCTTAAATAGAAAAAGAACCAAAAAATAAAAATCAAAATGCAGTTTAAGAAAAATATGACATTTGTAAACAGCTTTTCGTGTCCTGAAATATATTACAAACAATATAAACTCTTAATTTTGCAATGTCAAAGATATATGTACAAGAAGAAATGAGAAGTTTCAAAACAGAGAGGAAAATGTTATCAGGCCAAGATGATGAAAAAATAAGATGAAGGAATAATTGGAAAAGGAAGAAAATGTTATGAACATAGAGATAATTGAATATTTAAAATTAATAAGTAAAATAAATGATATGAAATTATAGTTAAGTAAGTGCTAATTAGGCCTAATGAAAATACATACAGAAGAAACAGAAAGTATAAGAATAACAGATATATATAGAAGAGAAACATATAAGACTCAAAGTAGACAACACTTGGTTACTAATAAACATAAAAATGAAAAAAAAAACCTCAAATATATTTAAAAACCTTTCTGACATTAAAGAAACAAAAACATGCTAAAAAATGATGCCATGCACAGATAATATTTTGAAAGGATTAAAGACCCAAATGTGAAAACAAAACCTTAAAATTATTGGAAAAAAATTTGAGAATATACTTAGAAACTTGGGTACAGAGAAAGATTTTTAAAGTAGGCCCCAAAGGTGTAAATCATAATGAAAAGAGTATATAGATTTAGCAATACAAAATTAAAACTTCTGAACATGGAAGAATGTTTGTGTTGTATGAGAGTTTGAATCAGGTTGAAGCCCTCTCAACAAGGAAAAGGCTAAGATATATACATATATTTGTTTTTGGTTTCTGAAGCAAAAAATATTTTCCCCTTGGTTTCAGTGTTGCTATAATATTTGAATAATATTTTAAAATACTTTACATATTATTTTTATATTGTTGAGAAACTTTTAAATAAAACCATCCCTGGATATTTACCAAAATTGTTATTCAGCTTTACTTGTATTAAGTTAAGATCAAGTAAAATTATATTCAATATTTTTACAATGACAAATAGTATGATTCATTTAATATAAAAATTATACTCATACACTGTATAAATATACAACATTGTGCTTCTATAAGGCTTGCATTATTACAGTATTATTCTGCCATTAAAATTATATTTTCTAGATGATTAAAATAAAATGTTTGAATGCACACTAAAGTCTCAACTATAATATAAAATCGATGATATACATATGAAAATATTAGAATAAATTAGCTAAAATATACATGGTCATTATCTGTTTGGTTGAGTTATAAGTAATAGTATTTTCTCTAATGTCTAAACTATTATAGGCCTAATGACGGTGTCATCTTATATTTTCTATGAATGTGTTATACCAAAAACTTTATAAAGGTGAGTTTTACAAATGGGAAACCATGCTGTGAATCATGTGAACCTGCTCTCCAGGAGACAAATGAATAGATTGTAGAAAGTGGTCTATAGGTCGCCACCAGTCAAGAATACTCTAGTGAGCCTAATGTATTTAACACCTAGCTGTGCTCTGAGTAGTGTTCAAACAGATTCTGTCCTTTGTATGCCAGATATTAAAAAATGTATATTTTGGTGGGAAACAGCTAGTTGAGGTTAAGAACCAAAACTGAAATCAACAACTTACCTTCAGTGTGGTGGTTAATATTGAGTGT
Source organism: Pongo abelii (assembly GCF_028885655.2). NCBI lineage: Eukaryota > Metazoa > Chordata > Mammalia > Primates > Hominidae > Pongo > Pongo abelii. Next base: position 30,888,366 of record NC_071989.2, read on the forward strand.
CAACTTGATTGGATTGAAAGATACAAAGTATTGTTCCTGAGTGTGTCTGTGAAAGTGTTGCCAAAGGAGATTAAAATTTGAGTCAGTGGACTGGAAAAGGCAGACCCACCTTCAATCTGGGTGGCCACAATCTAATCAGCTGCCAGCATGGCCAGAATAAAATCTCCCAGAAGAACATGAAAAGATTAAACTCATTTAGTCTTCTTGCCTACATCTTTCTCCCAAGCTGAATACTTCCTGTTCTTGAACATCAGACTCCAGGTTTTCTTCAGCTTTGGTACTTGGACTGACTTCCTTGACCCTCAGCTTGCAGACGGCACATTGTGTGACCTCACTTTGTGATCGTGTCAGTCAATACTCCTTAATAAACTCCCCTTTATATAGACATCTATCCTATTAGTTCTGTCCTTCTAGAGAACCCTAATACATTCAGCAATACTACATTTTTAATTTGTAGTGTATTAGTTTATTGAAGTTCTTTTTTTCTAGTTATGAAATGGTAATGATGGGAATATTTGCTTCATGAGGTTGCTGTGATAATTAAATGAGATCACACAGGTAAATGTCTTTGGTATAAAATAAGCACTCAATATATGCTGTACATTTTTTTAATAAATCCGATAGTAATTGTAAAAAAAAAAAAGAAAGAAAGAAAATAAAAACTGAAGAGCAACATTTTGCCCCCCAGGAGCCATGAGCACAGCAAGACTTGGGTTAGAGGGCGTTATCTATAGAAGAAAAAACAGTGGAAAAGACATCATTTGGGTGGGCTCCACAACGGTGAACTTACAAAGAGAAGCTTATCCTTCTGGAAAAATAAAAGGCAATGTCACCATCTGCCTGATGTCTACCATGTACCGATCTAAATTCTATATCCATGATAATTTGCTGTGCATCTTTAGACAGGTTCCTATGTTTTCCAGCATGTTCCATGTACCCATATTAGCTCCTATAAATTAAGGTAATTAACCACATATCTGTGTTCAAAATATAGCCCACTGTGCCTTCTCACAGTTATTGAGATATCATTTACTGTCGAACATTTCTCTGTATTTTACTTCAATATTTTTCAGTCTTGTTCCTGGTACTTTTGCACTAAAGCACCTGGAATGGTTTTAAAAATTAAGATTCGTGGCTTGGGTAACCCTTCTGTAAACTACTGAAAACTTTCGAGGATAAACCTCAGAATCTGATGCCTCTAATTTTCTATTCACAGAAAACAAAATACTAAGTCATAATAGGCTTTATATTTTTTTCTTTAACCCTTAATCAGTAATTTTCAAACAGTCACTTGGGGTTATTTGATTCTGTTTATAAGAAATTTCAATTTTAATAATGATATTGGGTAAAACTGATGGAGAGCTATATGTATCATACTTGGAAGAAATGCCTTAATATTATGATTTTATACATTAAGCACCCGATAATACACCAACCTGAATGGTTATTTAAAAGCTTTGCATGCATACATCTTTTACGTTCTTTTAAACTAAAATATAAGCTTCTGGAATGCTGGGTTACAGTTTCAAGCAGTTTTTGTATTATTTGTAGAGATCAGTAAAATACAATTCATACAAAGAATTACATGTAAGTTGTAACTGATAAATGTTTTCAAAGTTGCTAGCTGGCCTAGAGAATAGGAAACTGCTCTGTTCCCAAGATTCTTATCTGATACATTTCTGAACATACAGTGGGTGTAATACAACTTCTCCAGGTTGAATATCCCAGTCTAAAACCTGCAGCAAACAATATATATAATAAATAAGGATTTATGCATGTACTCTACAGATGTGAAGTTAACATCGAGTATGTAAAAACAGACAAATAGAAAGCAAAAATTGTGTAGGTTGGAATTGTGTAGGTAGAAAAACACATGGCTACTAATAATTATTCTGTGGGTGACTTTGATGATATTATCTTGCATAATAAATAATACAGTTATTTGCTATTCTTAGATGGTTTCAAATGTTCTTCCACCTGCCTCAGAAGCTTGATACTGTGCATTTAGTGATTCATTAATGCACGTCTGTATATATCAAACAGAAAGTTGCACCTCATATGCATAAAACACAGTCTGAACACATTGAAGAGAATTTTAACAAATTGGAAGGGCTTTTTGTCACACATTTTAAGTTTTGCTAAAAGAAAAATGACTCATCTTACATTATTTCCCTGATATTTATTTTGTTTTACTTATTTAAAACAAAATCACTCAAAGCATGCTAGGACTGTTCATATGTAATACATTTTATGGATTTGTCTGAAATTAAAATACCACATTTTATTGGAATGACAACCGAGTGACAAGTGCTAAGTGTCTTTAGGGGGAAATTGTCTAATAAAAACATTTTGAAATTTCCTAGTGAATCGATCATTATTTCTAACACTAAAATTTTTATAGGAATGAAAGATGAATGAGATGGTGATAAAGGCAAATAGTTTTTATGATTTTACGGGATTTTGCCTTGTTTTGTACGATGTTTGACAAATAGCGACATCTGTCTAAAATCTGTCAATATGATGGATGGGAAGCATAAATCACATTATCTTATGTCAACATTCCTCTCAGAACAATATTTTAACACAAATTCACTATTATGTCATGAGTGTGACCCTTGGGAATAAAGAAAGAACAAATAACATTCAGCTGAATCTTATATACATAGTTATTTTTGACCTCTTCTGACTTAGGAAACCAAAACTTTCCAAATAAAAAATTCAGATATAAAATATATTCCATATGGTTTGGCAGCTGTTAATAGGATATTGGAATAAAATTGTTACACATATGTGCTATATCTGCAATGGCATTTCTAGTGAAATCATACTTTGAAGGTAATGCAGTTAAAACATTCGATGCCTGAATTTGGATTTGTTAACTAAAATTTACTTGTATGCATTTATAAAAACTTCATGCAATTGTAGTATTTTCTTGAACTTGGCTTTAAAACTGATTATTTCTACAACTTTCTAAAATATTTCCAGAAATTACAAGCTTCCTGACCACTATGAAGTATCACTTCAGATAATCAAATGTATATTTATTTACATTCTAAGACTGAGTCTTACCTATGGTTGTGAAGATACTAAATGTGTCCTATATATGTTTGGTTAAAACATTTCTGCAATCTTCATATGTAGTCTCTTCTGCATGAAATGGCAACCAGGATTTTTATTTGATTAATTGTTTTAAGGTTTTAACACTTATGATTGAACCTTGGTAAGTTATCCAGAATTTTTATTATTGTATCTGAACTTCTCTTCCTCATTCTCTGAACTTACTTACATTTGAACGTGTTTGCTTAATCCTAAATGATTCTGTTAGCTGAAGAAACATAGTTCCCTCATGCTCCTTCTGAACCAGGTCCACATGAGATCCTAACATGGTCCCCTCAGAATCTCCAATTGCTACATAGTTGATCCTGAAAGTCACTAAATGACCTACTAGAACATTTGTAGAGATTCAGAATATCTAAGATAAATCATTATGCCATTTTGCCATTACGCTGTTTTTTTAAATATTCACTTTTCTTTTTAAAAAAATATGTACAAATGTATGGGATATGTGTAAAATTGTGTTACATAAATATCATGTGTAGTGATCAAGTCAGATTATTTAGGCTGTCCATCACCTAAGTGCAATATATATTTTTAAACTATTGGTACTCTACTCTGCTATCAAACTTTTATTCCTTCCCTCTAACTGTATGTTTGTACCCTTTATCCCACTTCTTTTCATCCACCACCGTCCTGCAGTTTTCCTTCCCAGCCTGTTATCTATTTTTCTGCTCTCTATGTTCTTGTGATCAAATATTTTAGCTCCCACATAAAATTGAGATCATGCAATATTTGTCTTTCTGTTCCTGGCTTATTTCACTTAAGGTAATTACCTCCAGTTCCATTCATGTTACTGCAAATAATACTATTTTATTTTTTTATTGGCTGAGTAGCATTGCATTATGTATACATACCAAATTTTCCTTTGCCATTCATTAATTGATGAGCACTTATGTTAATTTCATATCTTTGCTATTGTGAATAGTGCAGCAATAAACATGCGAGTACAGGTAGCATTTCGATATATTGCTGTACATTCCTTTGAGTAAATACTCAGGAGTGGGATTGCTGGATTGAATGGCAATTCTATTTTTAACGTTTTGAGAACTTAATTAGTGGCTGGCTACTTTTAAGCCACCTATGACCATTTAATAACTTACACTTTATTAAAAATTATTTCTTGTTTCTAAAGAGGTGTCCCTTTTTAGATTAACATTTAAACTTACATTAAGATTAACATTTCTTTAGGTGAATTTAAAGTTGAACTGAAATTCTATTCTGAATAACCAGCTATCACCATATTTGGTTGACTTTTCACTTCTACTCCGGGATTTTCTTACTATTTTTGCTACATTCATGAGTTCTTACAGCCATCCATAAGTATCCTGTCTAATTTCAGCATTTTTAGCTAAAGTTCTCTTTATGAAGTTGTTCTAGTTAATTCATTATGCGAGAAGTATAAGCCATTAGCTTTGCTTTTTTAATTTTATCTTTCCCTTATGGTACTGTTTCTATAGTGTGTAAAGAAATTTCTGTCTCCTATACTTTTTGTTGTGAGTGAATGTTTTCTTCTAAATAAATATAATTATTAAAAAAAAAAAAAAAAGAGAAATCTCTATACTGTTTTCCATAGTGGCTGTACTAGTTTACATTCCAATCAAATGTGCCTAACAGTTCCCAATCCCAGCATCCTTGCCTACATTTGTTATTTTTATTTATTTATTTTTTGTCTTTTTAAGCCATTCTGACTGGGGTATAAGATGATATTTTATCGTGGTTTTCATTTGTATTTCTCTGATGCTTAGTGATGTTGAGCATTTTTTCTATGCTTGGCTTTTTGTCTTTTTTTTATGGATTTTTAAAATTTTTTATTTTTAATTTTTGTGGGTACATAGTGGGTGTATATATTTTTAAGGTACACTAAATACCTTTTTTCCTGTATTTCTAGTGTTTTGGACATTTTGTTTAATATACTTTGAGTTGACTGTTGTATATAGTCAATGATAGGGTCCAGGCATTCTTCTACATGTGACTATCTGATTTTCCTAGCACCATTTATTGAAGGTGTCCTTTCTCCAGTGCAAGCTCTTGTCAGTTTTGACAAAAATCAGTTGGCTGTAAATAAATGGGTTCATTTCTTGGTTCTCCATTCTGTTCCTTTCGTCTTGGTGTCTATCACTATACCAATACCATGCTCTTTTGTTTACTGTAGTCTTGTAGTAAAGACCACAAGTCAGGTAATGTGATGCCTCAAGCTTTGTTCTGTGAAGAATAATGTTGGTATTTTGTTTGTTTATTTTGTTTGTTTTTGAGAAGAGTCTCACTCTATCACCCAGGCTGGAGTAGACTGGTGTGATGTTGGCTCACTCCAACCTCCAGCTCCCAGGTTCAAGTGATTCTCTGGCCTCAGCCCCCTGAGTAACTGGTATTACAGGCATTCACCATCATGCCTGCTATTTTTTTGTATTTTTAGTAGAGATGGGGTTTCACCATGTTGGCCAGGCTGGTCTTGAACTCCTGAACTCAAATGATCCACCCACTTTGGCCTCCCAAAGTGCTGAGATTACAGGCCAGAGCCAGGGCACCTGGCTATGATGCTGGTATTTTTCATGGAATTCCATTGAATCTGTAATTCCTTTGGGCAGTATGATCATTTTAATAATATTAATTTTTCTGATCCATGAGCATGGGATTTTTTTTCATTTGTTCATGTTATATTTAATTTCTTTCATCAGTGTTTTGTAGCCTTCCTTGTAGATCTTTTGTTGTTGTTGTTGTTGTTTGTTCTTGAGATGCAGTCTTGCACTGTCATTCAAGCTGGAGTGCAGAGGCGAGATCTCAGCTCACTGCAACCTCAGCCTCCAGGGTTCAAGTGATTCTCCTGCTTCTGCCTCCTGAGTAGCTGGGATTACAGGCAGAAGCCACCACACCCCACCATAATTTTTTTATGTTTTTAGCAGAGATGGAGTTTCACTGTGTTGGCCAGGCTGGTCTCAAACTCCTGACTTCAGGAGATCTGCCCTTCTTGACCTCCCAAAGTGCTGGGATTACAGGCATGAGCCACAGCACCCAGCCAAGATTATTTACCTCTTTGGTTAAATTTATTCCTTGTTATTTTATTTATTTTTAGCTACTGTAAATGCAATTGCCTTCTTGATTTCTTTCTTGTCTAGATCATTAGTCATACATAGAAACACTATTAATTTTGTATGTTGCTTTTGTATCCTACAACTTAATTCATTAGAGATTTTTGGTGGAGTCCTTAGCTTTTTCTAGATATAAAACCATACCATCAGCAAAGTGAGACAATTTCACTTCCTCTTTTCCAATCTGAATGCCTTTTACTTCTTTTTCTTGACTGATTGCTCTGGCTAGGACTTCCAGTACTATGTTGAATAGGAGTGGTGAAAATGGGTATGCTTGAGTTGTTCCAGTTCTTAGAGAAAAGACTTTCCACTTTTCCCCATTTAGTATAACGTTAGCTGTGGGTTTATCATAAAAGGCCTTTATTATTTTGAGGCATGTTTCTTGTATTTCTAATTTGTTGAGTTTTTATCATGAAAGGATATTGAATTCTATCAAATTCTTTCTCTGAGTCTTTTTGGAGGATCATACGATTTTTGTTCTTCATTCAGTTGATGGTGGTATAAATCCCACTAGATTGTGGTGTATTATCTTTTTGATGTGCTGCTGGATTTGGTTTTCTAGGACTTTGTTGAAGATTTTTACGTCTATATTCGTCAGAGATATTGGCCAGAAGGTTTCTTCTTTTGTTGTGTCCTTATCCAGTTTTTGTATTGGAGTGATGCCGTATGCCATACTCTCTAATTGACAATTGCTTTAAATCATTTTGCATGATAAAGTGATTAAGTTCAGGCTTCCGAACAGTGAGAACAAGGGAATTATTTAATCTCTCTGCACTGCAAATTCCTTGTCTTCAAAGTAGGAGAATAAAAAGACCCACTTCGTAAAGTGTTCATAGGGACTAGATAAGAGTAGCCACATTAAAGTGTTGGTAGTAACCAGGCTGATGCCTTGAATGTTTGGAAGCTTAATAAATCTTTTTGAATAAGTGAACAAAGAGAAAAGTGGTGTATCTACACTGCTATTTTATGATGTCACCTTCATATTCATTACCAGTTTTTAGTTGATGAAAAGACTGAACTCAGTTTTTTCACTACTTTGAATATATTGCTTGAATTTTCTCCCTTTACAAAACAAATAAAAACTACTTAAACAACTAAGTTGAACTCAAACTATATTTTATTTTTTGTCTAATGGGGTTTCTTCCTATTGCTTCTAAGTCTCTTCCAGTTATCCTGAAGCAGAGATTAGACATGGCATGCTGCTCTAATTGCTGTTTTGTTTAAAGGAAATTAGCCTCAACTCTCAGGCACAAAATGAAGTGATATTCTGATAGATAGTTTTAACCACAATATGATAAATAGAACCACCACAAACACTAATTTAAGCACTGAAGTATTATTATTGTTAATTTCTTTGTCTTTTGCTTTTGTTTGTTCACTACTAAATCATCTGGTTTAAATTGCATTTGCCAAAAAGGAAACTAAAAGCTCGCTCCATTTAGCACTGTGCGGTTTTGATGGCATTCTGCCTAACCATTTATGCAAAGAAGATAACTTGGTAGTCAGTAGATATGGTCACACCAAATAATTTATAGACACTCGACACTGTTTTATGTCACAGCACTTTTCTATGTATTTAACCTTGATAATTATTCAAGCTGTATACTGAAGCTAGCTACTCATGTAAGTCCACTTCAAGAAAATGATAATTTGATTACATTTAGTGATCTGGTAACTAACCTAGAAATAAAGTATAGTTTAGGTTCAACTTAGTTGTTTAAACTTTATTTCACTTTTTTCTTTCAACCCTGATAGGTATTTCTATTCTCTGTCACAGTATTCAACTCTAAACTGTAACATAAGAAAGGTTATCAAAATTATGTAAAGATTAGTTTATGTAATGTAAATCTTGATTTGAGAATAGCTCCAATAGTTCTCATATCTTTGCCTAAGAATGACAAGTGACTCAGATTAACTACCAGGCCAATCTGGATTTCCCAAAACAAAATATATTTCAGGTCAGGTAGGACAAGCCTCTATGATGGATTGGCTATTACTCTGAGATGAATGCAGTTACGGTTTCAAGTGAGTCTAGATGTTCCCTTACTGTCCTCATTGCAATTCCCAATAAGGTGACAACCACTTACTGAACCATAAAGGTGACAATAACCTTAGATAAAAAAAGAAAAATTGTAAGATATTAGGAGGATGATAATAAAATGGAGAAAATTGAATAATCTTGTTTAACCAATTTATTCCAAAGATAAATAAGAGTTAGCAAAAATTTGAATTTAATTTATAGAAATATGAGATCAACATCTTCTTTCAAAATAGTCTTCTTAGGCTTTGCAAGTATATAACGAGTGATATACACGAATATGGAAATGCAATCCAGTAATAACTATGAGGAATATCAAAGGTGGATGGCCGCTTTTCACTATGTACAAAGCAATTCGAAAAGAAAACTGTATTTAAGTAAAGGAAATGTTAACATCATTATTTATGTCCTCATCCCAATTTCTTTTTGACCTCACCCCCTTCCTACGATTAGGAACATGCATTAAAGGAAAGTTATGATAAGAATTATATTATTTATGCAGGAATGAAATGAGGAAAAAGATAAACCTATCAACATGTTTTAAAAATAACTCAATTGTGAAGGGTAATATGACAAGCAGCCACATTGTGAGCTACTTGATATAGTGGATAGGTTTATCCAACGTCTCTATCCCCTCCCTGGGCATAATTTCCAAGACAGTGATTGTTATAAAGAACTACCTGTGTCAACAACCACTGAATAAACAGTATGGGAAGCTTACTCACTATTATGGGAACCATCACCTGAGCCAGAAGCTTGAACCAAGATATTGCAACATACTAAATACATATCAGTACGTTTTAATGCCAATTTTTACTATAGAACTACAATACATTCCTCAACCAGGTAGAGAGTTTAAAAAGATGTTGAGCTAACGTTGAGCTAACGCAACATTAAAATGCAAGTCCTTTTCTTTACTTGTTTCTTAGTGGCAAGAGAAAAATCAATTACCAGTGTGACATTATTGCCAATCTTCTGATGTTTAAAAAGCCATCATTAATTTTCTGGTGATAGTCATCTTATCCCATGGTGTGTCAGTGACAGTACCTCTGAGAGGTGACAGCGTGCTGGCAGTCCTCACAGCCATCGTTCGCTCTCCGCGCCTCCTCTGCCTGGGCTCCCACTTTGGTGGCACTTGAGGAGCCCTTCAGCCCACCACTGCACTGTGGGACCCCTTTCTGGGCTGGCCAAGGCCGAAGCCGGCTCCCTCAGCTTGCGGGGAGGTGTGGAGGGAGAGGCGCGGGCAGGAAGGGGTGCTGCGCGCGGTGCTTGCGGGCCAGCACGAGTTCCGGGTGGGTGTGGGCTTGGCGGGCCCTGCACTCGGAGCAGCCGGCCGGCCCTGCCGGCCCGGGCAATGAGGGGCTTAGCACCCGAGCCAGCGGCTGCAGAGGGCGTGCTGGGTCCCTCAGCAGTGCCGGCCCACCGGCGCTGCACTCGATATTTCCCCGGGCCTTAGCTGCCTCCGGGGCAGGGCTCAGGACCTGCAGCCCGCCATGCCTGAGCCTCATCCCCGCCCCCCAACGCCGCCCCCGCGCCGCGTGGGCTCCTGTGCGACCCGAGCCTCCCCTACGAGCGCCGCCCCCTGCTCCACTGCGCCCAGTCCCATCGACCACCCAAGGGCTGAGGAGTGCGGGCGCAGGGCGGGGACTGGGGACTGGCAGGCAGCTCCACCTGCAGCCCCGGTGCGGGATCCACTGGGTGAAGCCAGCTGGGCTCCTGAGTCTGGTGGGGACGTGGAGAACCTTTGTGTCTAGCTCAGGGATTGTAAACGCACCAATCAGCGCCCTGTCAAAACAGACCACTGGGCTCCACCAATCAGCAGGATGTGGGGGGGTGGGGGGAACGTAAGAGAATAAAAGCAGCCTGCCCCAGCCAGCCCTGGCAACCTGCTGGGGTCCCCTTCCACAGTGTGGAAGCTTTGTTCTTTCGGTATTTGCAATAAATCTTGCTGCTGCTCACTCTTTGGGTCCACACTGCCTTTATGAGCTGTAACACTCACCGTGAAGGTCTGCAGCTTCACTCCTGAAGCCAGCGAGACCACGAGCCCACCGGGAGGAAGGAACAACTCCAGACACACCGCTTTAAGAGTTGTAGCATTCACCGGGAAGGTCTGCAGCTTCACTCCCGAGTCAGGGAAACCACGAACCCACCAGAAGGAAGAAACTCCGAACACATCTGAACATCAGAAGGAACAAATTCCGGACAAGCCGCCTTTAAGAACTGTAACACTCATCGCGAGGGTCCGCGAGGGTCCGCGGCTTCCTTCTTGAAGTCAGTGAGACCAAGAACCCACCAATTCGGGACACGCCTCCAGCATAAAACCTTAGGCAGCAATGCATGATGGAATTCATTGCTGCAGGTTGCAGTACCCTGAGTGGCATTTTCATTGTCCTAAAATTCAAAGAACAAAAATCTCAGGATAATGCGTTATTTCCATTATTCATTTAAGATTGAGGTAAGGATAGAAAGATTTTGAAAGAAAAATCTGTCAGGTCTTTCCTTTAAACATGGGGGGTTTCTTGGATAAGAGCTAGTAACAATGTGAAGATAATTAATCAAGATCAGGTATATGTGGACGGCTCATTGCTGACTTTCATGGCATATCTGGATTTAGAATAAAGATAAGCCCTATTAGAGAGAGAGGCATTTAAGGAGATGGCATTTCTTATAATTATGTGTAAGAGTAAAAATAGGATGTCAGGCAAAGCATAAGTAAAGTATTCCTTTCAGCATAAAAGCTCGTTATAAGAAATTACAAATAAATCACATCAGGACAGAAAATTCCTCTGATCCGTATGACTTGAAGCCATTTTATCACCTTCTGAGTGGCAGGATCATGGTTACTCATCAATTTTTCCTTGTGGAGCTTACATTAACAATTTATTAAACATAGGCAAATTGATAGCCTTAAATTGTTGAGGGAAGAGTAACAACACTGTCATCCTTAAGGCACTGATGAAAACCAACTGCACCTAAAACAGGGAACGAAAAACACTCTGCTCCTGGGGATGGAGCAGGCAAAAGTACCTGACCCTGAACTCTACAAGAGGAAGAGCAAGGGCACTGAATAGCCCCCATCACCTCAGACAAGGCCATGACCAGTTATCCATGACTAAGGATAAATCAGAAGAGCAGGAACATTCTCCATCACCACTGCGAGGCTAGAGAACATTTCCAGTCACCCACCACTAGGCCAGGCTAGCAACTGATGGAGTAACAACTAAAATAAAAAAGCAGACTCTCAGAGGCACAGCACAAAGGGGAGCTTAAAATTGAGAGGATACAATAGAAATTGAAAGAAAATAAAAATAAATAAAGAAAAACACTCTGACAAACCAGCCTCTACCTTAAATACAGTGTTAATAAAGAACTTCAAAATTGTGGAGAATTTAGCTTAACCATATCAACCATAAATCTCAAACCCAGACCAACACTTAATTTGATTAACTCGCCTCATCTCCCATATTATAAGCCAAGCAGAGGGCACACCCATTCCTTGGCATGAAACTATTTACTTTAATTGCACCTGTAAAATTGCCCTCACTTTTGGCACATAAGGTACAGGCAAACACATCAGTGGGTTTCTATTCTCATTCATGGCAGAACAGAGAAACCCAGCAGCATTTCAGGCACCTCCCTACATACTAAAGGATTGTGAGCAAGCGATATTTTGAACTGGAACATTGATCTTTGGCTTTTGTATAAATCTCTGGAACTAACTCTAAACACAATTTCACGAAAGATAAGGAATTACTGTTATGTATCTTTTTCGCTAAGTTGAAAAATAAATCACTAGGTGATTCATATCATTCACAAAATAAGTTATTAAACATTGCTCAAAGGAAGACTAATCTGTTTGACTTATATTCATGTTTTTCATTTTACTTGAAGTGATTTTATTGTACATGCAGGATTTGAAGCCACAGTTCCTGCATGTGGCATTTGCAAGCTATTTCTTTGTCTATATAACTGCAAATATTTAAGTTATTTTTAGATGTAAAGGGTAATCCAGAGACAATATTCCACAACAGTAATCTTTAAATTTTTCTTAATAACAGTATTGAGCATGCTAAAGAGAAAGTACAGTAGCATCAGCTAATGAAAGGTAGATAATAATAATCAAGTATAAAGTCAGGCTTGAGGACACTGAAACTCTAGCAAATATCATAAGATGTAGATTACATAAATTCTAAACTGTAAAAAATCATAAGTGAAAACCAAAAATATTCAAACCATGTTCAGAAAGTAAAGAGGTATTTTTCAACTAGAAGTATCATAGAAATCTTCATGGAAGAAATGGTATTAGTCAGGAATATTAAGATGGATACAATTTGTATAATTAGGGAAGAAGAACTTCTCACTTGAAGGGAATGACATGGATAATCTAGTAAAGAAGGAAGGAAAAGCATAATTGTAAAATGTCAGTTTGGTTGGGAATAATAATAGGGAATAATCGCTGTGGTTTTTGTGGAAGACAGTGTAACCACTATTTTTCCAAGGAGCAATCTAATGAGACAGACAAAAGTTGGAAGTTCTAGAATTGGTAAGGTAGGTACTAAAATTATGTGTTTGAGAGAACTTCACCGAATTGACTCATTATTCTCTGGAAAACAAGACGCAATAATTTTTTTTACATAGAATTATAAAGGCTGATAGATTTTTACATTTGAAGACAGTGCAAGAGTTATGAAGCAACTGTTTTGGGGGATGCCAGCCATCATTTTGAGTTTAAGAAAGGGTTTTTTGAGAGCTAACAAGGGCCCAAATATTGCCAAAATACACTTGTCATTGAATCTTGGGAAACTTTGCTTTTTCTTCCCTCAATGTCTAGTTTCCTAATACATGAATGAAATACATCAGTAGGATTTTACCCAAAACAAATAATTAACTCCACAGAAGTAAAAGTCCTCTGAAAGACAGTTAAGATGAAACAGATGCTGAGAATCTACGAAATGTGATAAGGGTAAACAAAGAAGAGTGGATGAGAGAGAGGAGAGTTTTAAGCTGGAGGATTGTAGTTATAATTTCAGAGTTAAAACCCTTAGAGCTAGAGTAATTTTACACAATGCTGAGATCCAAAGATAAGTCTAACTATAAGGATTGTATTTTCAGTACCGTAAAGATTAAAGATACTATAATTCAGGTGTACAAGGGCCTGGGGTTAAAGAATTGAGAAAATCATCAACATAGTAATTAAAATATTTAAATAACATCAAAGATAGGAATTAAAATCCCTAAAATATTGGCAGAGTGAAATGGGAACTTTTCATCCAAGTGGCAGTAATAATTGAATACAATGGAAGGAGATGAGTAGATAACATCAGTCTAGTTCTAAACATTGCTATAGAAGTGGTTGGTGTCAACTTCAAACAAAAAGGTGGTGAAATATTGAAAGGGCCAATCATGATTTTTTGGAATCAGTAGAGAGCATTGAATTTGTCAACTCCTAACCTTCATCTTAAGAAACAGTGATAGGGCAGGAAAAATGCCTTAACTATAGACTATAGAATCAGTAAGACAGAAATTAAATGATGAGACAATCATTAAAGCATGCTTGTTACTATCTAGTAGTTAAAGACACAGTGAAGAATTCTGCCAAGTATAGAGTGTCTACATTGAAAGGTTTTGGCTCGCTTATGACAAATACTTTGAAGGAAAGTTTAAGTGAAAAGGTACAGAATATTATAATAAAAAATTTCATAAAACAGTGAAAGAGGCTTCTTGAGCAAGATAAAGGAATAATTTGGGAGAAAATGAGCAAATCCCATTTTCATTATGATCAGATTACTGTATTTGCAGATAATAACAGCTTGGACATCATATCTCATATATTTACCTTTGTAGTGCTGGCTTCATTGAATAATATCTGCATATGAATTTTGCAGTACTTTTGCCACCAACTATCACCTAGCCCTAGTGGATTCAACAAACTCTTTGAGGAGGTTCAAATAATTACATAACAAGATTCAGAGAGTAGATAACTGACTTTTTTTCTACTTTGAGCATAAAGTGAGGCATCCAACATTCTCATTTTATAATCATGGCTGTTTTCTGGGAATGGTGATTTCTTAAATGGAATTACCAGGTAGAGCGTTGAAAGATTATACTGTACTACATAAAGAAAGAATATTTTTGGGGGGGAAAAGGTGAATTGCATTATTTTTAAAAATTGATTGAAAAGAACTTTGTTAAAAGAAATAATAGTAATAATATTTATTGTTTATAGTACATGTAGAAGTTGAATAAGATCACAATGGGCAGAAAAAGGGGAATTATAAGTATTCTGTTATAAGAAATCTTAATTTCTTGTGGAATTTACCTTTAAAGTCTTTGTAAATACATTTGTATAGACTGCAGTCCATATAAAGTATAGAAAGATAGTGTTAATAGAAAACTTGTAGTTAAAAATTGTAAACCAGCAAATTTTACCTTTCCATTGCATGACAAGTGCAATAGAAGAGCTCCTGACTTCAGAAAATTCAAATGAATCTAAATTCTAATGTGCAATTACCTTTCAAAACATATCTATAGTAACATTTTATATGATTAAATATTACTATACATAAAATGGTTGAACCTCTAGTATAAATATGTTTTATACGATTGTTATGGTTATTTCTTACATTGAATTTATAGAGGTTTATTTTTCTACTATTCATGAAGTTTTATTAACATACAGCTATGTCAAGGTAGTGGGAATAAATAATCTAAAAGTTCTTATCTGAAAGAAATTTTTCATCAAATTGTAGCCTTTTAACCTAGAGATAGCTGTTTAAGATCATGTTTTATAAGATACTAACAATAAAAGTCATCTATCTGTAGTATTAATTAATCAGTGCTATTTGTTATAATAAATTGTACATAAAGTATGAGGAAAAATCTGGAAAATTAAATGCTAATGTGTTCCTAGATAAAATTTATGACATATATAATTATAGAAAAGTAAACATCAAATATAAAGTGTCATCACTGTTTTAATTACTATAAATATGTTTGTAATCACATGAATTTCTGAAATATTACGGAGAGGGAAAGGTTTATAAAAATGCACTTGAAGAAACACATAAAATGTCATAATTTTTTGAAATTACTTAAAATTCAATAAAACATTTTTATTCCCTTAAAGACATACATAAAGTTATAATGCAGTATGTGTCAGTATAAAATAGTAGAACATAACAAAACAATACAGTTTATAGCCTTAAAATGAAAAATTTGTATTGATTCCCTGGCATAATCATAATTGCCTTTATAAATTGACTGAATCTTAGGGAGAACAGAGATGTTGCTTATGAAAAGCCAATTAATGTTTATATGCACATTATATGTAGACACAATATATACACATATGGATTGAACTGTAGAAGTTGTTCTATTATTAAATGCAAATCTATTGGTTATACAGATTATGTTGCAGTGTAAAATCTACTGGAGCATTGCAACGATTGAATCAGGTGAAGACCTGGCCTTAGAACTAATCTTTGAAGTCAAAGATTTTCTTGACTACTGGGAAAGCTAGAAACTTCCCAAATCATAAGCAATGAGTTATTCTTTTTCATAATTCTTGAAGAAAATTAACAGCACTCCAAACTTTATGTAAAGTGTTCTATTATCACTAACAGAGCATAACACATAGCTATATTTAGCATATAGAGTTGAACAAATTTCTTCCTTCAACTGTATATTTACAATCACTGATAAATAAGTAACTACAATTTTTTAAAAAATGAATGCCCATTATCACATTTGTTTTTAACCAAGAAAACATTTTTCCCCTCAAGATTCAGTTATCTATACCAGAATTTGTAGCTTTTATTTTAAATACCGCTCTTCATAAACAGGAAATATTTCACAGAGAAATTAAAAATCACATTTTTTTTTCTTTTTTTCACCACTTTTTTTTGTGTTAGAGAACAGATTGGAAAACAATTGTTCTTTTAAGCAGTATATGTAATAGAAAGCTGAGAGAACCGATGGAGGTGAAGTAGGCATTTTAACATGATACTTGTGCTAAATTATTGTAGTAATAAGAAGAAATAAAAATAAATAAATGCATTACTAAATAAAATAAAGGCCACTAGTCAGATGTGGTAAATATTAATTTGATTGACTGTGATACTGAGATAGGAAAAGATAGAACTGTCAAGTAAAACTCAGAAGAATCAGAGATCTCACCCAGTGTAAATTTGCCTCAAAATTTTAGAAGCAGTTCATTGTGCTAGTTCAGCCATAACTCTGTTGTATTTAGCATACTGAAATTCTTTATATATTGAAATACATGTAGGGCAAGGACATATGAAGCAGAAGGTGTAACATCGTTTTTGTTGGTTACATCATTATTTTTCTTAGAAAATAATACACTTTTAGAATAATTAATAATTGTATAACATAATCATTAATAATATGGTTTTTAGCATCACACTTTAGTGATTTCAGTTATCTGCTAAGTGCTCTTTAAACAGCAAATATACTTTAATTATATTTTGCATAGGTTTGTACACCCTTTTTAAAAAATTATTTTATTACAAATGTGATATGTTAGTTTCTTTGATTTGAGATGTAGATCTTGTACAAACATCTACCAGTTAAGTTCCTTTGCACTGTGTCTGATATTTTGTATTTTCTAGAGACATATAATAAAATTTTTGTTCCTGGTTTCTTGTGAAGCTTTAGATGTACATCTAATTGTATTTGGCCTTCTATTGCTTACACTTCTCTTTGTTCTTCATTCTCACTTCTGAAATTCACTATATATATATATACACACACATATATATATACACACATATATATATATAGGGAGAGAGAGGGAAAGACCCAAATTAGTTTTATATATATATATATATGTATAAACTTTTTATATCCTGATTCAAAGTTGGCCTTATTTTACTAATTTGGGTCACTGCTTCCATTTCTGTCAGTTTGAAATCACCTTTTCTTTTCCAGGTAAAGTTTCACTAAGCAGACACTGGCTTATTATGTCAACACTTTTTCATGTCAGTCTTTGCTCATGGACCCACCCTATTAAATGTCCTCAAAATTTATTTTATACTTTAAAGAAATATATTGGCTGTATTCTACCAAGAATATAGTTCACTTTTATATCTGTGTTACTTTATCCAAAATTAAATAAATATGAAGTTGATTTATAAAATAAAATACATAAAACAAGTAATATATTAGAGGTAATATTATAAACTGAAACAACCATTTTTTCTCTTCATTTGTTTATTCAACAAGTATTTAATATTTGATTGCTTCTTAACATTGTGCTAGTTATGGGAAAAAATGAATCAGAAATGAAATGTGCCCCCTAGGATTTTGGTCTAATAGTTGAGATTAAATATGTTCAAAAATATAAAATATAAAAGGCCCACATGATATGGGAGAATAATATATATTACCTATCAGAACAGATTAACAAAAAAACAGAGATAAGTATAGTTTTTCATACCTAGTAGTTTGAGTGCATTGCTGAATTCCCTAGGTAGATTTTCAACAGGCAGTCAAATGTCTCCCCCTTAAAAAACTTCTTTTACACAAATTGTCAAAATATGCAGGTTTTTCAAGGTCTAAAGAGGTTGAAGTTATTATTTGGTACGACAATAGTCTTCGGGGTTTAAAAAGTTAACTTATAATTTGTAACCAGTCAAATTACTATTTTGTAAAAATATCATATATTAGTCATGATTTAGTGACAAGACCAGGGGTATTTTAAGGAACTTGTAAAAGAAGGCAAGAAGTCATGGCAGTAACAGTAAGTGATGAATAGAGTTAAGAATGTAGGGACAGTGGGTCTAATCATATATCTGACTTTGTCATATTGCTTTCTCTGTTGACAATTTTTTTGCAGACTCTTTTTCCTGTCAAGCTTCCTTACGTGTTATTCTTCTCAGATTTTTCCCTTAACATTGCCCTTTATTGATGATGCTTTCCGCCTTTAAGGGTACTAGCCTACACCCATACTATAGAGTCAGAATCTAAAATAACCCCTAAGATTCCAGTTTCCTGGTGTACCCTTTCCCTTGAGTGGGGCCAGAGCTTTGAAATAATGAAATATCATTCTCTCATGATTATATTATGTAGACAAAGTGATTTTGAAGATATATTTAAGATTCCTCATTAGTTGACTTTGAGTTTATCAAAATAAAAAAGTCTCTACTGCTGGCTTTGAAGAAACAAACTTTTCTGATGTAGAGCGAGTCATGTACTACAAAACGGTGAATGATCTCTGGCAACAGAGAACAGGCCCAGTTGACAACTAGCAAGATAATGGGTATCTCAATCCTACAACTTCAATGAACTAAATTCTACCAAAAAGTGAAATTGGAAGAGATCTCTGAGACTCAAATGAAATTGTAATCCTGGCCAGCACCTTAATGTTAGCCTGGTGAAACCCAGACAGAAAACTCAGTTAGGCCCTGCACAGACTTCTGATCTGTAGAACCATGAGATAATAAATGAGTGTTCTCTTAAGCTGCCAAATTTTTGTTAATTTGTTATTCCACATAAAAATGTAATGCATGTGTCTTTAACTACAACAAAACCTGATGAATACAAGCATACAAACTAGATATGTCTTCAGAGCTCCAGACCATATTCAATGTTTTCATATCATCTTTACATAGTTGGCCCAACGATGGCTGCAAACCAACAGATCCCAAACTGGACACATTATCTCATCCCCAGCCGGACTCTGCTCCTTGTTCCTCTATTCAAGCCAGAAATATGAAAGACATGGGAGTCATTCGTAATTCCAGTCTGTCTCCCTCATTATCTCTACCTAATCAGGCACTGAACTCTGTGCAGTTCCCTGCTTTAATATGTCTTAAATTCAACCACATAGTTCCATCCTACCACCATATCTTGTTTAGGCCGATATCTGATTTCAACGATAGCTACACAGACTCCTATATGCTTTTCCTCACCCCTTATTGGCCCCCGTCTGATACATTCTGCAAACTGCAGCTAGTGTAATCTTTGTATGATATAAGAATGAGTTCCTATTTGCTCTGTGATGCATCCCTTGTTCCCTCAGGAAAAAAATACAAATACAGTCATACACCACAAACAGCATTTTGGTCAACAGTGAACATCATATACAAAAGTGGTCCTGTAAGATTATAATGGAGCTGCCCCATATTCCATTCTTTCTGACTCCTTTAAACATGTAACATTTTGTTTTCTCTCTAACATACTTGTCTTATTTCGTAACAAAGCAAAGTATTTCTTGAATGGCATTGTCATTAACTCATTTTATTATAAGAGTTTCTATTTTATTATAAGAATAACTCTATTTTATTAAAAGCATTTCCATAAAATAACATTGCACTGAACAATGTCTAAAAACACTAACCATGCTGATTCCAATTTGCAGGGCTACATTTGGTCTTTCATTTTCTTTGAGTTTTTCTGTTTCCTGAGTACTAACTGAGGACCCCATTTTCCCTTTGAATATAGACTACTATCTCAGCCTGACTCTTTAAGGCAGAACCTAAAGATCCAAACTGCTCAACACTCGGTACTAACCACACCTTCCAGAATCAAGCTAATCTCCTAAAAAAAGCTTGCTCTCAGGTGGTTGTATTCTGGAAAACTACCTGCTAGGCTATTTCATCATAGTGCATCAATTATAATATAGTACCACTATGATCTTCTATATTTCTCAACGATGTTGGGTTTATGAATGTAAATGCCAGCTAATTTTATTTAATTAATGGAAAAATGTGTAAATAAATGAATAGAGTGGTCTAAAACAAATCTAAGAAGTTATCAAAATTGGTAGACAGTGGCCTTAACAGGGACTGTGGGAATTCGGCTTCAGTTCAAATTCTGCTAGCTACTAAAACTCTAATACGTAAAATTTCTTAATCTGTAACATGACAGCACTGGGGTCAATAATTTATATGTATAATTAAGTTTTATTATTTACCCTTAATACGCTAGGCCTAACAGTAAGTATGAGAGTAAAGAATTTTGACAATGGAGCTCTCCTGACAATCCACAATTCAAAGTATTTAATGAGCCACCTACTCCTCTGGTTACCCAAGTTTACAGGCATACATTAGTTACTCCATGTTAAAGATGACATCTGTTGAAAAGTACCAAATCCTCATAACAGGAAAAATTTGTTCAATCTAATAGCTTTAGTTATTAGATTCATTACATTAGCTAGAAATTGCAGAATGCTTATGTGTTCTAGGACATAATTCCTTCCCTTTGGACTGGAAAAAATAATTCAAAGGATTATTCCACCACAGACAATTGTCCCTCAGAATAGAAAGTAGCATAACATGATACGCACCAGTGATCAGGAAGAGATAGTATATTTCCCCCCATAATATTAACTCCAGTCAGTTTTTTCACAATCACAGTCAACAGTCATTGATTGTTTGCCATTTCTATGGCCAATGCTGTGAAAGGTGCTTAAGCCAGGAGGCACCTGCACACAGTGGTGAGCAACGGATAGCAATGAGAGGTTGCCTTGGGGTAGTATGAAAAAAAAGGAGGATATATTTTCATACCAAAAAACTCCTACCAAAAATGATTAATTCTCACTTCTAAGAAATTTTATTTGGTGCTAAGCTCTGTAAATCATGGATTCCTCCCAAGAAAAGTTTTCATCATTCAGTTAAATCACAGTTGAGAAATTTGCTTGGAATTTATCATTTAGATCACAGCTGAAAAAGTGAATAGATTTAAATCCTTTGAATCTGAGTGGAACTGCATATGCAAGAGTTCTTTTCTTGGCATCTCGCTTGCATTGAGTGTGCAGAAATGATTTGTTATCATTGTGCTCACCGTCAGATATCTGCAGACACTGGTCCCTAACCAGAGGCTGCAGTAAATACACACCAAATGGGTACTTACATAAAAAGTAATCACTAGGATGAAGCTGGCATCAACAGATATTTTTAACTGTAAATGTTAACTGTATACAAACAATATTGCTCTAGCTTACGATTAACATTTTTATAATATGTGTTTTCAGTTATATAAATTAAAAATTCCCAAGACTGCTTTCTTTTCTACCGTGTGATATTAAATTGTTACATTTTGAATAATTTACATCCTTATGACTCTAATGGTCTTTTAACCAAACGGCAC
This sequence comes from Pongo abelii, assembly GCF_028885655.2. Classification (NCBI taxonomy): domain Eukaryota; kingdom Metazoa; phylum Chordata; class Mammalia; order Primates; family Hominidae; genus Pongo; species Pongo abelii. The sequence goes on from NC_071989.2 coordinate 30,909,714, forward strand.
ATATTCACGAAATAACTTATGTCTCCCTTGTACCAGAGTGTGTCCAGTCTCATACTATCCATATAAATACTGTTAAATAAAACCATTCTTTCTAAAAAAGTCATGAAGTATTCTGCATTTAATCAACAAGAATGTCTTTAAAATGAAAAAAGTGTTACTTCATTGCTGCTTATTATTGCCACAGTGTGAATGAACATTGTTGGAAACAGGTATTTTGGCTTTTCTGCATGTATGACTTAGAATTATCATCTTTGTGATAGAATTTATGTTTAGTTAAAAATCATTTCAATACACATCAACAGCTGTCTAAACAATTAATCTATTACTGCATAAATGATAAAGCTGACTGTATAATTATCATAGCATTAAAATACAGGATAGTGTTTTTGTAATCTTCAACAGGGAAGGATAAAGCCACAAATGAAGATTGATATATTTAACTATATGAAAATGAGTAACTAGGCCAGATGCGGTGACTCACACTTGTAATTCCAGGACTTTGGGAGGTTGAGGTGGGCCAATCTCCCGAGGTCAGGAGTTCAAGACCAGCCTGGCCAACATGGTGAAACCCTGTCTCTACAAAAAATACAAAAATGAGCTGGGCATGGTGGTGGGCACCTCTAGTCACAGCTATTTGGGACTGAGGCAGGAGAATCTCTTGAACTTGGGAGGCAGAGGTTGCAGTGAGCTAGGATCATGGCACTGCACTCCAGCCTGGGCGACAGAGCAAGACTCTGTAAGAAAGAAAGAAAGAAAGAAAGAAAGAAAGAAAGAAAGAAAGAAAGAAAGAAAGAAAGAAAGAAAGAAAGAAAGAAAGAAAGAAAGAAAGAAAGAAAGAAAGAAAGAAAGAAAGAAAGAAAGAAAGAAAGAAAGGGAAAGAAAGAAAGGAAGGAAGGAAGGAAGGAAGGAAGAAAGAAAGAAGGGAAGAAAGGAAGAAAGGAAGAAAGGAAGAAAGGAAGAAGGAAGGAAGGAAGGAAAGAAGGAAAGACAGAAAGAGAGAAAGAGAAAAAGAAAAAAGAGAAAGAAAGAAGGAAGGAAGGAAGGAGGGAAGGGAGGGAAGGAAAAGAAAATGAGAAACTAGATTCTCAAAATAAAACAATATTATGACATAAAAGAAAAGGTCTATTTAACTTTTTTTGAGTCTTTTATTAGTTTATCAGAGATGTACATATGTAGGGAAGTACAAGTGATATTTTTATACATGTATACAATGAGTAATGATTAAATCAGGGTAATTGGGATATCCATCATCTCAAACGTTGGTCTTTTCTTTGTATTGTGAACATTACGATTCTCTTCTATTTTGAAATATACAATAAATAATTGTTTATTATTTTTATTATTATACTTTAAGTTCCAGTGTACATGTGCACAACGTGCAGGTTTGTTACATATGTATACATGTGCCATGTTGGTGTGCTGCACCCATTAACTCATCATTTACATTAGGTATATCTCCTAATGCTATCCCTCCCCCAACTCCCCATCCCACGACAGGCCCCAGTGTGTGGTGTTCACCACCTTGTGTCCAAGTGTTCTCATTGTTCAATTCCCACTTATGAGTGAGAAAATGTGGTGTTTGGTTTTCCATCCTTGTGATAGTTTGCTCAGAATGATGGTTTCCAGCTTCATCCATGTCCCTACAAAGGACATGAACTCATCCTTTTTTACAGCTGCATAGTATTCCATGGTGTATATATGCCACATTTTCTTAATCCAGTCTATCACTCATTGACATTTGGGTTGGTTCCAAGTCTTTGCTATTGTGAATAGTGCCACAATAAACATATGTGTGCAAATGTCTTTATAGCAGCATGATTTATAATGCTTTGGGTATATATCCAGCAATGGGATGGCTGGGTCAAATGGTGTTTCTAGTTCTAGATCCTTGAGGAATCGCCACACTGTCTTCCACAATGGTTGAACTAATTTACAGTCCCACCAACAGTGTAAAAGTGTTCCTATTTCTCCACATCCTCTCCAGCACCTGTTGTTTCCTGACTTTTTAATGATCACCATTCTAACTGGTGTGAGATGGTATCTCATTGTGGTTTTGATTTGCATTTCTCTGATGGCCAGTGATGATGAGCATTTTTTCATGTGTCTATTGGCTGCATAAATGTCTTCTTTTGAGAAGCGTCTGTTCATATCCTTCGCCCACTTTTTGATGGGGTTGTTTGATTTTTTCTTGTAAATTTGTTTAAGTTCTTTGTAGATTCTGGATATTAGCCCTTTGTCAGATGGGGAGATTGCAAAAATTTTCTCCCATTCTGTAGGCTGCCTGTTCACTCTGATGGTAGTTTCTTTTGCTCTGCAGAAGCTCCTTAGTTTAATTAGATCCCATTTCTCAATCTTGGCTTTTGTTGCCACTGCTTTTGGTGTTTTAGACATGGAAGTCCTTGCCCATGCCTGTATCCTGAATGGTATTGCCTAGGTTTTCTTCTAGGGTTTTTATGGTTTTAGGTCTGACATTTAAGTCTTTAACGCATCTTGAATTAATTTTTATATAAGGTATAAGGAAGGGATCCAGTTTCAGCTTTCTACTATGGCTAGCCAGTTTTCCCAGCACCATTTATTAAATAGGGAATCCTTTCCCCATTTCTTGTTTTTGTCAGGTTTGGCAAAGATCAGATGGTTGTAGATGTATGGTATTATTTCTGAGGGCTCTGTTCTGTACCATTGGTCTATATCTCTGGTTTGGTACCAAAACCATGCTGTTTTGGTTACTGTAGCTTTGTAGTATAGTTTGAAGTCACGTAGTGTTATGCCTCCAACTTTGTTCTTTTGGCTTAGGATTGACTTGGCAATACAGGCTCTTTTTTGGTTCCATGTGAAATTTAAAGTAGTTTTTTCCAATTCTGTGAAGAAAGTCACTGGTAGCTTGATGGGGATGGCATTGAATCTATAAATTACCTTGATCAGTATGGCCATTTTTATGATATTGATTCTTCCTATCCATGGGCATGGAATGTTCTCACATTTGTTTGCATCCTCTTTTATTTTGGTGAGCAGTGGTTTTTAACTCTCCTTGAAGAGGTCCTTCACATCCCTTGTAAGTTGGATTCCTAGGTATTTTATTCTCTTTGAAGCAATTGTGAATGGGAGTTTTACTCATGATTTGGCTCTCTGTTTTTCTGTTGTTGGTGTATAAGAATGCTTGTGATTTTTGTACATTGATTTTGTATCCTGAGATTTGCTGAAGTTGCTTAACAGCTTAAGGAGATTTGGGGCTGAGATGATGGGGTTTTCTAAATATGCAGTCATGTCATCTGCAAACAGGGACAATTTGAGTTCCTCTTTTCCTAATTGAATACCCTTTATTTCTTTCTCCTGCCTGATTGCCCTGGCCAGAACTTCCAACACTATGTTGAATATGAGTGGTGAGAGATGGCATCCCTGTCGTCTTGTGCCAGTTTTCAAAGGGAATGCTTCCAGTTTTTGCCCATTCAATATGATATTGGCTGTGGGTTTGTCACAAATAGCTCTTATTATTTTGAGATATGTCCCGTCAATACCTGATTTATTGAGAGTTTTTAGCATGAAGAGATGTTGAATTTTGTCTAAGGCCTTTTCTGCATTGCTTGAGATAATCATGTGGTTTTTGTCTTTGATTCTGTTTATATGCTAGATTACGTTTATTGATTTGCATATGTTGAACCAGCCTTGCATCCCAGGGATGGAGCCACTTGATCATGTTGGATAAGCTTTTTGATGTGCTGCTGGATTCAGTTTGCCAGTATTTTATTGAGGATTTTTGCATCAATGTTCATCAGGCATATTGGTCTAAAATTCTCTTTTTTTGTTATGTCTCTGCCAGGCTTTGGTATCAGGATGATGCTGGCCTCATAAAATGAGTTAGGGAGGATTCCTTCTTTTTCTATTGATTGGAATAGTTTCAGAAGAAATGGTACCAGCTCCTCTTTGTACCTCTGGTAGAATTCAGCTGTGAATCCATCTGGTCCTGGACTTTTTTTGGTTAGTAGGCTCTTAATTATTGCCTCAATTTCAGAGCCTGTTATTGGTCTATTTAGGGATTCAACTTCTTCCTGGTTTAGTCTTTGGAGTGTGTATGTGTCCAGGAATTTATCCATTTCTTCTAGATTTTCTAGTTTATTTGTGTAGAGTTGTTTATAGTATTCTCTAACGGTAGTTTGTATTTCTGTGGGATCGGTGGTGATAACCACTTTATCATTTTTTATTGCATCTATTTGATTCTTCTCTATTTTCTTCTTCATTAGTCTTGCTAGCAGTCTATCAATTTTGTTGATCTTTTCAGAAAACAAGCTCCTGGATTCATTGACTTTGTGAAGGGATTTTTGTGTCTCTATCTCCTTCAGTTCTGCTCTGACCTTAGTTATTTCTTGCCTTCTGCTAACTTTTAAGTGTGTTTGCTCTTGCTTCTCTAGTTCTTTTAATTGTGATGTTAGGGTATCAATTTTAGATCTTTCCTGCTTTCACTTGTGGGCATTTAGTGCTATAAATTTCCCTCTACACACTGCTTTGAATGTGTCCCAGAGATTCTGGTATGTTGTGGTTTTGTTCTCATTGGTTTCAAAGAACATCTTTATTTCTGCCTTCATTTCATTATGTACCCAGTAATCATTCAGGAGCAGGTTGTTCAGTTTCCATGTAGTTGAGAGGTTTTGGGTTTCTTAATCCTGAGTTCTAGTTTGATTGCACTGTGGTCTGAGAGACAGTTTGTTATAATTTCTGTCCTTTTAGATTTGCTGAGGAGTGCTTTATTTTCAACTATGTGGTCAGTTTTGCAATAAGCGCGATGTGGTGCTGAGAAGAATGTATATTCTGTTGATTTGGGGTGGAGAGTTCTATAGATGTCTATTAGGTCCACCTGGTGCAGAGCTGAGTTCAATTCCTGGATATCCTTGTTAACTTTCTTTCTCGTGGATCTGCCTAATGTTGACAGTGGGGTGTTAAAGTCTCTCAGTATTATTGTGTGGGAGTCTAAGTCTCTTTGCAGATCTCTAAGGACTTGCTTTATGAATATAGGTGCTCCTGTATTGGGTGCATATATATTTAGGGTAGTCAGCTCTTCTTGTTGAATTGATCCCTTTACCGTTATATAATGGCCTTCTTTATCTCTTCTGATCTTTGTTGGTTTAAAGTCTGTTTTATCAGAGACTAGGATTGCAACCCCTGCTTTTTTTGTTTTCCATTTGCTTGGTAGATCTTCTTTCATCCCTGTATTTTGAGCCTATGTGTGTCTCTGTATGTGAGATGGGTTTCCTGAATACAGCACACTGATGGGTCTTGATTCTTCATCCAATTTGCCAGTCTGTGCCTTTTAATTGGAGCATTTAGCCCATTTACATTTAAAGTTAATATTGTTATGTGTGAATTTGATCCTGTCATTATGAAGTTAGCTGGTTATTTTGCTCATTAGTTGAGGCAGTTTCTTCCTAGTAGCGATGGTCTTTACAATGTGGGATGTTTTTGCAGTGGCTGGTACTGGTTGTTCCTTTCCATGTTTAGTGCTTCCTTCAGGAGCTCTTGTAAGGCAGGCCTAGGGGTGACAAAATCTGTCAGCATCTGCTTGTTTGTAAAGGATTTCATTTCTCCTTCACTTATGAAGCTTAGTTTTGCTGGATATGAAATTCTGGGTTGAAAATTCTTTTCTTTAAGAATGTTGAATATTGGCCCCCACTCTCTTCTGGCTTGTAGAGTTTCTGCTGAGAGATCTGTTGTTAGTGTGATGGGCTTCCCTTTGTGGGTAACCCAACCTTTATCTCTGGCTGCCCTTAACATTTTTTCCTTCATTTCAACTTTGGTGAATCTGACAATTATGTGTCTTGGAGTTGCTCTTCTCCAGGAGTATCTTTGTGACGTTCTCTATATTTCCTGAATTTGAATGTTAGCCTGCCTTGGTAGGTTGGGGAAGTTCTCCTGGATTATATCCTGAAGAGTGTTTTCCAACTTGGTTCCATTCTCCCCATCATTTTCAGGTACACCAATCAGATGTAGAGTTGGTCTTTTCACATAGTCTCATATTTCTTAGAGGCTTTGTTCATTTCTTTTTACTCTTTTTCTCTAAACTTCTCTTCTCACTTCATTTCATTCATTTGATCTTCAATCACTAATACCCTTTCTTCCAGTTGATCGAATCAGCTACTGAAGCTTCTGCATGCATTAAGTAGTTCTTGTGCCATGGTTTTCAGCTCCATCAGGTCATTTAAGGTCTTCTCTATGCCGTTTATTCTAGTTAACCATTCATCCAATCTTTTTTCAAAGTTTTTAGCTTCTTTGTGATTGGTTCGAAGATCCTCCTTTATCTTGGAGAAGTTTGTTATTACTGATCTTCTGAAGCTTTCTTCTCTCAACTCGTCAAAGTCCTTCTCCGTCCAGCTTTGTTCCATTGTTGGCAAGGAGCTGCATTCCTTTGAAGGAGAAGAGGCACTCTGATTTTTAGAATTTTCAGTTTTTCTGGTCTGGTTTCTCCCCATCTTTGTGGTTTTATCTACCTTTGGTCTTTGATGATGGTGACTTACAGATGGGGTTTTCGTGTGGATGTCCTTTCTGCTTGTTAGTTTACCTTCTAACAGTCAGGACCCTCAGCTGCAGGTCTGTTGGAGTTTGCTGGAGGTCCACTCTAGACCCTGTTTGCCTGGGTATCACCAGCGGAGGCTGCAGAACTGCAAATATTGCAGAACAGCATATGTTGCTCCCTGATCATTCCTCTGGAAGCTTCGTCTCAGAGGGGCACCTGGCCTTATGAGGTGTCAGTCGGCCCCTACTGGAAGGTGCCTCCCAGTTAGGCTACTCAGAATTCAGGGACCCACTTGAGGAGGCAGTCTCTTGGTTCTCAGATCTCAAACTCCGTGCTGGGAGAATCACTACTCTCTTCAAAGCTGTCAGACAGGGACGTTTAAGTCTGCAGAAGTTTCTGCCGCCTTTTGTTCAGCTATGTCCTGCCCCCAGAGGTGGAGTCTACAGAGGCAGGCAGGCCACCTTGAGCTGTGGTGGGCTCCACCCAGTTCGAGCTTCTAGGCTGCTTTGTTTACCTACTCAAGCCTCGCAATGGTGAGCGTCCCTCCCTCAGCCTCGCTGCCACCTTGCAATTTGATCTCAGACTGCTGTGCTAGCAGTGAGCAAGGCTCCATGAGCATAGGACCCTCTGAGCCAGGTGTGGGATATAATCTCCTGGTGTGCCATTTGCGAAGACCATTGGAAAAGCAGAGTATTAGGGTGGGAGTAGCCCGATTTTCCAGGCACTGTCTCTCATGGCTTTCCTTGGCTAGGAAAGGGAATTCCCCGACCCCTTGCACTTCTCAGGTGAGGCCATGCCTCGCTCTGCTTCAGCTCACGGTCCGTGGGCTGTACCCACTGTCCTGCACCCACTGTCTGACAAGTCCCAGTGAGATGAACCCAGTACCTCAGTTGGAAATGCAGAAATCACCCGTCTTCTGTGTGGCTCCCGCTGGGAGCTGTAGACTGGAGCTGTTCCTATTCGGCCATCTTGGAATCTCCCTGAACTTGATGTTTGTGCAAACTATTAGTACTGGAATGCCCAAGTTATGTGTAAGTGTATCCGCACCCAGAGGTAAAACTACACTGTCATCTTTGTCTTCTTGTGATGCAGTATTTCTTCTCAGGGGAGAAGCCAGAAGTCTTCTCCTGGCTCTACATATTCTTGGAAGTCTCTAATCACCAGCAGTAGCACGTTCTTCCCCGCAGGGAGCTTGGAGCATGAGAGGCTGGAGACCTCACTGAGGATGCAGGACAAAGGTTCTGCCCATCCTCGTCATCTCCTGCCGTGGCCACGATAAATAATTGTTAACTGTAACTTCCTCACTGTGCTGTTGAATGCTAGAACTGATTAGTTCTACCTACCAATATTTTTATACCCATTTTATCAGTCTGTTCTCACACTGCTATAAAGGCATACCTGAGGTTGGGTAATTTTTAAAGAAAACAGGTTTAATTGGCCCACAGTTCTGAAGGATATACAGGTTCTGCTGCTGAGGAGGCCTCAGGAAAGTTATAATCTTGGAGGAAGGGGAACTGTGTACATCTTCAGATGGCTGCCGGAGAGAGAAAGAGAAGAGGAAAGTGCTACACATTTTAAAAAAACCAGATCTCAGGAGAACTCACTCACTATTGCAAGAACAGCAAGGGTGAAGTCTGCCTCCATAATTATCTCACCGTCCAGCAGACCCCTCCACAAACACTGAGGATCACAACTCAACATGACATCTGTGTGGGCACACAGAGCCAAACTATATCACTCATTAACTCACTTCCCTTTATCTCTGACACCCTCTTTCCTTCTCTGCCTCTAGTAACCACCATTCTACTGTCTACTTCCATGACATCCACTTTTTTTAACTCCCATATGTGAGTGAGAACATATGAAGTTTGCCTTTCTGTGCCTGGTTTATTTCATTTAAGATTATGAACTTCAGTTCCATTCATGTTGCTGCAAATCACAAGATTTCACTCCTTTTTATGGCTGAAAAAAATTTCATTGTTTACATATGACACATTTTCTTTATCCATTCATATTGTTGATGGACACTTAGGTTGATTCCGTATCTTGGCTATTGTGAATAGTGCTGCAAAAAATATAGTCATTTAGACATTTCTTTGATATAATGTGTCTTTCTTTTGGATATATACCCAACAGTGGGATTGTTGGATTATATAGTAATTCTGTATTTAGCTTTCTGAGGAATTTCTATACTGTTTTACATAATGGCTATACTACTTAATATTCCCACCAACAACGTATGAGCATTCCCCTGTCTCTGCATCCTTGCTAGCATTTGTTAGGTTTTGCCTTTTTGATAATAGCAATCCTAAATGGAGTAAGATAATATCTCATTGTGGTTTTGATTTGCATTTCCCTGATGACTAGTAATGTGGAGCGTCTTTTTATATATTTGCTGGTCATTTTTTTTTTTTACTTGCTGGTCATTTTTATGTCTTCTTTTAAGAAATATTTATTCAGGTCTTTTCCTCATTTTAAAATCAGAATACTTGTAAAAGTTGTTACTATGTGTTTAGTAACACATTATAAATTAAAAATGTGAAACTGTTCTAATATTGCTTGTTCTACATGAACTACAACCCTTTAAACATTTTTATAGATCAAATTTGAAGTTCCATATCTATCTATCTATCTATCTATCTATCTATATATATATATATATTTTTTTTTTTTTAGACAGAGTCTTGCTCTGTCACCCAGACTGGAGTGCAGTGGCACGATCTCAGCTCACTGCAACCTCTGCCTCCCTGGTACAAGCAATTCTCCTGCCTCAGCCTCCCGAGTAGCTGGGACTACAGGCATGTGCCGCCACATCTGGCTAATTTTTTGTATTTTTAGTAGAGACGGGGTTTCACCGTGTTAGCCAGGTTGGTCTTGATCTCCTGACCTCGTGATCCACCCACCTAGGCCTCCCAAAGTGCTGGGATTACAGGCGTGAGCCACTGAGCCCAGCCTGAAGTTCCATATATCTTTATGCTCAAATTTGTTCCTTTTGTCTTGTCAGTAAAAGGAAAGTATATGTAATCATTTTGCAAATTTTCTTAATTCTATTGTTCATGGTACAAAGCACTTACTGGAACAGACAAGGTCCTCATTGCTCTCAACTTCTTCGACAAGGTCTTCCAGGGGTCTTATCCTATTCTGGAACGTGCATGTTTCCATGTGCTATGAAACCAGCACTACAAATACTAAGGGAAAGATTTATAATTGATATTCCAATAAAGTGGAAATCAGGCTTATAAGTATGGTAATATATCAAGCTATTTTTACATGATGTATTTATTTCATAGCAAATTAGTTTTTATATACTGATATAACCTATGAAAAACTTAAAGATCAAGATAGTTTATATTTGTTATTGCTTTTCACAAAAATAAAATTCACAAAACAATGATTTAATTCTACATGTAATGTCACCCATGCATCCACACAGAGAATTATAAAAATATAAGTAATGTCAGCAGGTCAGTTATGTGAAAATTAGTGACCAAAACCTGTTTACCAATTTAGTTCACATTTTTGAAATATTGTAGGTCATATTGTTCATTTTAAGAGTAGGTTCTATTTCTATTTTCTTTCTAAGAATGTGATATGATGTTCCCAAAACTACTAGAAGCATTTAATGTGTGTGGTCTCACATCTTCAGTAGTGAATATTTGTCTATGGTAATATTAGGGAACGTTAGCATATGTAAAAATCAATTGTTCATTCTCAAAATGGTGGACTAGATGGCTTAAGGTCATCTCTTCCACTGAGAACAACTAAAATAGTTGGCATTAAACATAAAAAGTGTATGCGTTCAATGGCATGAGAAAGTTGCCACAGTCTGTAAGAGTGATGGGGAGAACCAGGTAGAGAATGTGGTGCTGTTTACTCCATGGGTATCTTCTAAATTCCATGGCATGACTCAAAGGCAGAAATGAGCAAACTTTTCCGGACACTCACCAGGCCATTAGGACAAATATTAAGGTTCATGCCCCTACAACAAGGGAAGATTCTCAGCAATTACCAAGGGTTTGGGTAAAACTTGAAGTCAGGAACTGAATCCCAACTTCCAATTATGTAAATATTTGATTAGTTGATGGTGACAAAGGGCTGTTTGCACCTCTAACCAAGCTGTCAGCAAGAAAACAAGTAAATGCTTTCTAGAGGAAAATACCATCAAAGCCACAAGTTTTTAGGTAAATTTTCAGGTAATATGATAAACACACACAGAAATCAGCATTCAAAGAATGCCACTAAAAATTAAGACAATAGAATAAAAAACTTCTTTAAGAATAACTTTCTGGGTCTCCGGATAATGGCAATACTTGGACAGATGTTAAAAGATCACCCTTATGAAATTGGAAGAAAAGGTAAAAACCTGGAAAATATAAAGTAAAAAACCATAAAATACATAAAGATGAAAGCATACATTAAATATTTAAGAACTGGCATCAACACTACTGACAAAAGTAAGAATTTAATAATCTGGAGTGTAGACTAGAGGAAAAGATCCAGATTTAAACATGAAGAGAAAAAAGAATGAAGAACAAAGCAGATTTCATAGACAAATAATATTGGAAAGGAGATTATTTGTAACATTTGTATGCAATTGTAATCTGAGAAAAGGAAGAGAAAGAAAATGAGGACATGCAATATACTAAGATAATGGCTATCAGTTTTCTAAAAATGATATGAAACAGCAATCTTTGACTTTAATAAATTCTACCAACTCCAAGGTCCGTAAACAAAAATAAAGCCACACCAAAGAACAATATTACAAAACTGCTGATCACTAAAGATAAACAGAAAAGAAAAAAATCAGTATTAATTGTACAAAAGGATATCATCCTGCAAATATAACAAAAAAGAAATAAAACAAGATGGACCCCGATCGCAACAGTATAACATATCCCACTCCATCCTAAGTGCTACTTATGTCATATTTATTCTTATCTTTATTTGTGTCATCGATATTCTTCATAATCTTCAAACACAACTTATCACTTTGATTTAAACAGTAGGTTATTATTTTAAAAAGTTAAAAGCTTAAGAAAATCGTTTTCTATATTTCCCACATATTTCCCATTTCCAGAGCTCTTTAATTCTGTAAATTCAGCTTCACATCAGATATGATTCCAACTTGAAGAACTATATTAAGTATTCCCCATAATGCACTTCTGCTTGAGATCGTATTCATTTTGAATTGTGCCACTATAAAAATATTGCCACCAACTTAGCAGCTTCAAACAACACTCATTAATTATCTCATATTTTGAGAGCTCAGACAGCCAAGTTCTTTCGTCTGGCTCTCTGTTAGGGTCTCACACAGCTAAAATCGAGGTGTCAGCTAGTCTGGCAAAAATTTTAAAAGTTGGTAACATCAACGGTTGGTGAGAATGCAGAACAACTGAAACTCATGCATTGCTGGTGAAAAATTAAATTTGTTTACCAACTTTGAAAAACTGTTTGTCAGTTTCTAATAACTTGAACATATTCCTACTCTCTGACCCAGGAATTCTGCTTCTAGATATATAGTTAAAGAAAATGAGCACATGTGTTTACAAAGTATATCCCTTAGTTTATGTTTGATTAGTTGTTGTATTTCCTTTATGATATTTTGTCATTTGTGAAATTTATAATTGGTGTGCTTTTTGCACATTTTATGCTTCAATGAAATATTTAAATAAAACATATGTAATTTGTAGTTTAAACTCTTTTATAACATTTCCATGATGTTAATTGTTCATTCTCTATTCTCTGAACATTAGTTTATATATATATAGTTTTTATATTTGTGAAAGTGAAACAATCTAAGAAATGTCTTAGAACCATATAGCAAATTCGTGGTAGTTATTTGCATGTTGATAGTATTAAATGGGTATTTGTGGAATGAATGAACAATTAGAAGCAAATATCAGTGTTCCAGGAAAGCTTTCTGGAATCTCCTAGCTTAATATTTTCATTTTAAGTTGACGACATTGGATTTAGACTCTGAGTATTTCATTTTCTAACTTTGTCATAGATTGGTGACACAACCATTAGCAAATTTTTGTACTTCCCAAGATTCTTTTCTAGATTTTATTCTATATCATTTTAATTCACAAACTCAGGAGTATAAATTCTAGCAAATTAGATATCTCAAAGGTTTGCCTTTAATTTGAAGTACAAAACTTATGCATATGGGATAACTTATCTACCAATTATGTATTTATTTTCTTAACTAATTGTTGGTATTTTAAAACCAGTAAAAAACAACTTTTGCTGACAATCAAATGAAAGGGATATTTTACAGAGATTCAACTCAACAAAATAATTGTTTAACAAAATTTTAATATGATTTTTCAAGTCTCTCTAGGCCACCCAAAAATATTTTTTCCAAATATAAACCATAGCCAAATACAAACCACAGCCAAACTTCTTAGAGTATTCTGCACCATACTGCCTAGTAATAGTCTTCCCCTTTGCAATTCCCAAAATACTCCAATCAACTCAGCCAAACTACAATTTGAATTCTCTTTTTTTTTTTCTCTCTCTCTCTCTCACTTCCCTCCAGTATTCTCTTCATGTATGATTTAAATCCTCCCAGCCTGTGGGCCTTCACATTTTCATTTCCCATGCCCCTTCACTTAATAAAGGGTGGAGTGGTAGCCATGGAAATTGTCACAATATCCACTCACTTTCAATGATTGATTTCACAGTAGCCATTTCACCTCCAGTGACTGAATATACAGTATCTATTTCATCTCCAATTATTGAGTCACATTATACGTTTTATCTCCAGTGGATCAGTTTGATAATTCAAATCTGGCTGACAAAAATTAGGTGGACATGGATTTGTAAAGCAAGTCTTGACACTGATAGTAAGAGTTTACTGGGTGCCTTAGAAAAAGTTTTCATCTTCTCAAGAAAGAGAAAGACATTGTACGTTTACATATACCTGCAAATGCTATAGCCATTTTTCATCAATGTGGAGAAAAAGTAAGCAAGTGATGATAGCAGGCAGAAGCTCTCCTCAATCAGCCCTAATATCTGCCTGCCTATGAACCACTGATGCCTATGCTAATTAAAAAACAAAAGTATTGTTCAAACCAGAGTTGAAGATGATTGTTTTTAAGAGAAGACTTCCCGGCCGGGGGCGGTGGCTCACGCCTGTAATCCCAGCACTTTGGGAGGCCAAGGCGGGCAGATCACGAGGTCAGGAGATCGAAACCATCCTGGCTAAAATGGTGAAACCCCGTCTCTACTAAAAATACAAAAAATTAGCCGGGCATGGTGGCGGGCGCCTGTAGTCCCAGCTACTCGGGAGGCTGAGGCAGGAGAATGGCGTGAACCCAGGAGGCGGAGGTTGCAATGAGCCGAGATCACGCCACTGCACTCCAGCCTGTAGTCCCAGCTACTCGAGAGGCTGAGGCAGGAGAACGGCGTGAACCCAGGAGGCGGAGGTTGCAGTGAGCCGAGATCACACCACTGCACTCCAGCCTGGGTGACAGAGCAAGACTCTGTCTCAAAAAAAAAAAAATAAAATAATAATAATAATAATAAATTAAAAATTTTTAAAAAGGAAAATGCTTCCTAATTGAAATAACTGAAATCTGCACAATAAGGCTCAAGTATGATTGAACAATAGGTTGTGTTTCTTAGAAGAATGGGCAGGGCACAAGGAAGCAAGACCAATGGTTGAAGGAATGAGTGGTGTGTGAGGAATGACAGATTCCTCGGAAGAAGTCTGGAGGAATGAAAAGGGAAGGACAAGGAAAAGTCCTATACTCATAATTTGTTTCTGAAACAATAAAAATTATTACATGGTTTAATAAAGTAGTACTAAAAGTGTGTTTTTTCTCAATGATCATATGTATATCAGAATTACGTATTAAGTTCAATTCACATCAGAAAAGTCCTCACAAAACATTTGGCAGTTCTTTGACAAAGTGTAGCTTCACTTTATGTAATTCAAAGATCATTCACGTGTAAGATTTTAGCTTTTTCTCCTGTTTAATTGTTACAATTATGTATTAATGAAGAAAAATTAACCTATCTAAATTAACCTATCTTTATTATCCACTGGCAAGGCTGCAATTTAGATGGGTAAGAAATGTGCTGTCATAGAACAGAGATAAAAGTAATTACACTTGTGTATTAATTGGCAAATTAACTTTATGTGGTCAATATCGTTTTAAACTTCATGCTTAATTTTTTTATAGGTACATGAGTTTCCTAAAGAGTATGACATGCTATATCTTATTTGACAGATGAAATTTTGGAGTTGTTGAATTCTCTATTAAAGCTTTCAAGGAAATACATTTTGTTTACCTTTGCTGCATTTTTATTCTAATTGAATTGTCTACACAATAAAAAAGATTACCAGTTAATGTATGTAATTCTCTAAAATAATTTGAGTGAAATTTTTTTTTTGTCTAAATAGCCTGAGGTTGGCTTGCATATTTAGAAAACAAAATAAGCCATGGTTTCCACAAGCATATGTTTGCATTGATGTGTTTGCATGTGTCTAGTAGATAAAAAACCCAGATGCAGAAATCTCATAATTTTAAAATGGGTGATTGATCTCAAGAACACACAGCATTAATTTATTTTCTGAAATTTATCATGAGCACAGATTATAGGCATGGATTTTACCTCTTGAAATTAAAAAAGGAATTTAGTATTTCCAAATTATGTTAGTAAACTGAAAATGTTTGTTTACTTCTTTTTTTCACAATTTAATTAAAATTATTTAAGAAACATATTTAATCAATTTTTTTTATCTTGGCAATAATGGACTAAAAGGGATAGGATTCGACTTCACGTCTTAAACTTCTAGGAAACAGGACAAAACATATTTAACAATTATTTTCAAGTGTTTAACAACAGAGGACACATGTCTGTGACTCCTGAGAGAAGGAAAAGTATGAAGTGAATCCTAAGATTGTCCAGGCTTCATGCCACAAGGCATATTCTATTCTGAGCCATAGGGCAGGGGGAAAATAAGATCAATAGACTATGACAGTCTTACTCAGCTGAGAAGACAAAGATCAGAGTTCATGGATACAGCTGGAGGTTGTAGGATAGAGTTCTGAAGAAAGAGAAATAGTTAAGAAAAAGATTCAAAATCTGCATTTCTTTGAAATTTATTGAATACTAAGATATTGTGTATAGGATAAATCTCCACAAGGTCATGAAAACGACAAGCTAGGAGCTGATTGGTTTCCAGGGTTCACAAAAGGCTGGGAATTATTTCTGTTTCTACCAGATCAGACAGTCCTCAGTAATCAAATGTAACATGCACTAGAAATCCCAGAAGGGTCATGCCTATGTAATGATGATAAATTACCAAGAGAGTAAATGCTGTTTTAGATAATCCTAAAAAAAAAAAAAACACTAAAATAAACCTTATAATGATAATATAGAACTGAAAGTAAATGAACGTTTACCAAAAAGAAAAAAAAAAAGCCCTTTTTTTAAAGTATACAAAACTCAGTATTCAGCAACAATAATAAAAAAGTATTAGACTTACTAAGACCTAGCAAATTATGAAAAATAACCAAGAGAGTGAAATAATAGAAAGAAACCTGGAAATAATAGAGAAGGTAGAATAAGCAAATACAATAAAACAGATACTAAAAGTTTATCAAAAAAATACATGAAACTAGCGAAGATAAAAATGAAAAATGTTTTAAAAATTGTTAGTATATAAAATTAAAATCCACTGGATAGATTAATTACATTTTTAGACCTTGAATAATAAATTATTAGTAAACTTGAAGACAACGCAATGGGAATTATTCAAAATTCAGCATAAACAGAAAAAAATACAGAAAAAAGAATGAAAACTTTGGTAATCTGAGAGATGATAGCATGTGGTTGATGTGTAATTAAAGTCCAAGAAGGACAGCGTAAGAAGATCAAACATTTTCTAAATTTGATGAATAATCAAAACTTCAAAATCCATATATGGAAGAAATTCAATCTGCAAGCAAAAAGGAAGGACAAAGATAAAATTTAACACATGCTTCTGGTGAGAAACTACCCACTCAGGAAGGCATGAAAATACTATCTTTACTGTTAAAGAAAAGAATATTGTCAAGTAACTATACATTTTTATTGTATAGACATAACATTTGTTCTTTATCCATTGAAAGGATATGTTAAAATAAAGATTTAAAAAAGCTTTTCAAATAATAAGCTGAAATATAATTAGCTAACATCAGACTTTTACTACAAGAAATGTTAAAGTACAAGAGAAAGAAAAGAATAACAGAAGAAAACGTGGATGTGCAAAAAGAAATAGAGTGCCCAAAATGGTAAATATGTAGAGAAATAAATTTAAAAATTATGCCAATTTTCAATTTGTGAAAGAGAATAAATTGTAAATAAACTTAAAAATAATGTATTATAGGAGACAAGACAGATATAGTACTAAAATATTAAATAGCACAAAGGAAGGAAAAAATTGAAATATAATCATTAAAATTATCAAGTTAGACATAAAATGGTACAATGTTAGTTGAAGAAATATATTGACAAGTTTAAAAAGTATATATTAAAGTTCCAAGTAATCACTAAAAAAAAAAAAAAAAGTGACTAAAATACTATAGCTACAAAGCCTTTAGTGGAGATAAAATATTTGAAATACTCATTGATCAAAACATACTCAGATAATCCAAAATATTTAATCTAATATAAGGCAGAAAAATAAGAAACAGAAAAAGAGAGAAAGGTGGTAAATAGGAAAAAAATGACTAGAATAATAGATTTCAAACAAAACGTTGTTAATTTTATTAAATACAAATGGCCTGAAAACCCTCATTAAATAGTATTCATTGCCTTATTGCATTAAAAAGAACTAATTATATGCTGTTTATAAGAAAGCAATGTTTAATATGAAAATAAAGATAGGTTAAAAATAAGTAATGAAACAACCACAGAAACACTAATTATAAAAAATCTAAAGTGGCTGTGTAATATAATTCGAAGTAGACTTCACAAGAAAAAATGTTACCAGAACAAAGAGAGGCATTTTATATTGATAAAAGCATCAATTCAACAAGCAACTACACTAATTTTACATATGGGTACCTCCAATAACTGAGCTTCTAAATATATAGAAGCAATAACACAGAAAAATAAAAGGAAGGAGAAATGGGCACATCTCCATTTGTAGTTGAAGATGTCAACATTCCTGTCTCATTAATTGATATAGAAATTACCCAACAAATCAATACGGATATAAAAAACTTGAAAAGCACTATCAAGCAGCTTCACACTATGGATAAATCACTCCTCCTAAACTAAGAGAATATACAGTCTGTCTAGGATACATAGGAAATTCATCAAGCTAAACAACATGCTAAGTGCCATAAAAAAATAATGTTTAAAAGTTGGTACAGTACAGAATTAAACCCTGACCAAAGTGGAAAAATAAATAAATCATTATCTGATAATGCTTAGCAACTAAACAAAACAGTTATAAAATAATTCTCAGGCAAGATATCCCCATTTGAAGCGAACAGTTGCAGACAAAAATGGATAGAAAAATATTGAAGTGGAAATTAAATGCACCAACTAAAGTCACATCTAGCCAAGATGGATTTGAAATCATGTTTATTAAATCTTTCAGAAAAAAATAATTAATATTTATTTGAACCTTTGTAAAGAGATATTTTTTCAGAAAAAAAATGGAAATCATTTAATTCAGTTTTGAATCTGCCATCTGTTCTGTAACATTCCAATTAGTTACACACATACTCAGGTAAAATGAAAAGCTTTCCCCACTTATAAATATTAATGAAAATTCCCCAATAGATTGCTAACAGCTTTAACCTAACACTGTATATTTCTAAATGTACCATATAAAATTTATGTTAGAAATGCAAGTATAGTCAAAGAGGGCAAATACAACAAAGTGATTTTGATTTAATAAACCTATTAAGACTTGATAAAATAAAATGGATGTGATATACACATAAGATACACTGGAACATACATATATCTCTTTATTTTTGAAATACTCTAAAATAGAAACTTGACAAATTAGTGAGCATGTTTCAAAACCTATTCCTATCAATTGTTCCCCTTCTGACAATGACATAGATGCTTCTATGAGACCAAGCCTCGTGCATGCACTACGGCTGTAAATTCTGGATAAAATGAGAAACCAAAACAATCACCTGAAGCTACTAGAAAATGAACAAAGCACAGAATCTAGTGGCGATTCTGCACTTGAAAGAAAGGAATGACACTTCATGAGTCCTGGCCTTTGGCCTGAAAGCAGGCCACAATTGGCACCATGGAGAACAATACAAACCTACAGTTTTAGTGGCTTGAGAAACCAGAGGGCAGAATTTGGCGTAAACAGAGCAGCTGGAGTGTAAGAGGAAAAACACAGAAAGAACGAAGCCAGTGAGGTATTAAGGTTATCATTGTTAAATAAAAAATACAGCCAAAACTTATTTTAAAAGAACAACAATCATATTTCTTCCTTCACAATTCTGGGAGTTGCCTGGGCATTACTAGGCAACTCTCTCAAGGTTATCTCATGGGGTTGGCATTATATGGTGGCTTGAGCTGCTGTCATCTCAAAGACTGTCACTCATGGAACCTGATGTTAACTGTTGATTGAGATCTCAACTGGGGCTTCTTTCCAGAAGACACAGTCTCAGAGCATGTGGTTTGCTCCAATAAGAAGCTTTCTAAGAAATAGTACATGGAAACTGTATTACTTTTTACCAGCTACTTTCAAAAGTTATATAGCATCACTTCCATATGAGTCACAGGCCTGTCCAGATTTAAGGGGAAGGAATATAGACCACTGCCTGTTGATGAGCGAGTTTCTGCATCACCTTGTAAAAAGCATATGTAGGGTGGTGGTGTGGTAGGTAGAAAAATATACCCGTGTGAAATGTGATAATCCCGGGAGCCCTGGAACCTGTGAATATGTAACCTTCCATAGCAAAAGGACTTTGCAGATGTGATTAAGGCTAAGTTCCTTAAGATGGGAGATTATCCTGAATTATCCAAGTAAACCCAAACTAATCACATGTGTCATTAAAGGTGAAATGCCCTTCCTAACTAAGATCAGAGACAGATGTAACTGTAGAAGTATAGGACAGGGTCAGGAAGGTGCAGCAGCGATGGCTTTGAAGATGGAGAAAGGAAACCACAGTGAAGGAATGTTGGCAGCCTCTATAAACAAACAAACTAACTAAAACTAACTAACTAACTAAAACACATAGGATATTTTATTTTGCCACAGAGGTATAGCCTCTGGATATAGATTCTGTGTAAATTATAGCTAACCTCTAAACTATGCATGCATTGAGCAGACAATGAACAGCCTAGCTAAGAATAAAATAATTGAAGAGAGGTTCCACCTCCTGCCCATCTGAGGGATACAGAGTTTACAGTTCAAGTCCAGTCAAAGTAACTTTCTACGAAAGAAAATAGATACTTTTCAGAGGAACAAAGGAAAATCAAGGATCTCTGCTTAATGTCATTTACAAAATTGGGAATGCAAGTCAAATTTAATAGACATGTAAACAAAAGAGAATTTGGCCCCTATCAACAGAAAATGTTCTTAATGTAAATTAATTTTGAGATGATTCAGATGTAGAATTAGCAAACAAGTATTTTAAAGAAGCTATTATACACATTGTCATAATTAATGACTGTAAAGAAAGCCTCAGCAGAGAAATAAAAACAGAAAAATAATCAAATGAAAATTATAGAACACAATATATTCTGTAAACTAAATCTATGGAGTTATATACAGATTGAACCTAACAGAAAACATGTCATTAAATTTGGAAGTGGGCCAACAAACATCATCATATATGTAGAACAGCAACAAAATGAAAAAAGTTAACAGTGTCAATAACTTTTAAATCAATATCAAAAGGTTTAATAAGAGTATAATTGGAGTAAATCACCAGAACTAAAAGATAAGGTGATAAAAAAAATAATTGAAGACAGATGGACAAAAGTCTTCTAAACTTAGGGGAATACTTTAAAGATTCAAGAAACTCATCAAAGTCTAAGCAGATAAATACAGAGAAAATGTCATCTAGCAAAATCATAGTCAAACTGATGGAAACCAAAAATAAAGAGAAAATCTCGAAACACAGAGAAAGCAGCCTATCACATTCAGCAGGTCCAGAATGCAGGTTACATTTGTCGTATCTGTAGAAACAGTGAGAAACAGTATCACTGAGAATTCTCTGTAGAGCGAAAACATCCAGCAATAATGAAAGTCAAATGAAAATATTTTTTGATAAAATAAAACTAACAAAGTTTGTTGCCATAAGAGATACACTAACAGAAACAACCAAAAAAGACTGTTTAGACTGAAAAGAAATGACACCAGATGAAAACTCAAATCTTTAGAAACAAAAATGATCACCATATATGATAAATCTATGAATAAATACAAAAATAAACTATTTTCTTTATAGTTTCTAACTGTTTAATACAAAAGGAATAACAATAACAACTCATAAAATAGTTTTGTGCAGTTGTGTATGTAAATGTAATGCATATGACAACTACAGGCTAAAGTAAGGAAAGGGGGATAAATGAACCTTTTAGTTGCAAGGTTCTTAAATTTTCTGTGAACTGTTTTAATAGTAACTGCATGTAAATTGTGGAAGTTAAATTGTAGATTGCAATCTTTAGAGCAATCCCTAAAGAAATAATGCAGAGTTATAGTGCAAACACTATACATTAAAATGCAGTTTTAAAAATGTGTATTTAACCCAAAAGAAAGTAGTAGAAGAGTAAAAAGGAATTAAAATAGAAAAGACACTGGGTACAATTGTAGATATCTTTTATATGTTTTACATTCTAAGATTCATATTTATATCTCTTATTTCTGAATCTTATGTAATTGCACTTATGAACTTTTAGAACAATTCAGCTAATAAAAATCAGCCTTTATTGTTTCACAGTTTTAATGGGAATATCTATAATATTTCATGAATATCATATATCCATTTTTAATTCCAATCCTCCTTCAGAGTTATTATTAAGCACATCACATCCAAAATTCAGGTTGCCCTTATGAAAAATGTAAATATTTGTAAATTCATTTCATATAACTTTTTGGAATCTACATAAATTGTGTTAAAAATCAACACATGCATTATCTTTATGCATTTTTGGGGGAATACTGTTAAATAATGATTGGATATAAAAAGAAGCTGAGAAATAATAAAGGAAGACCACATCTTAGAATGTTTCTCCTTTGGTATCTGTGAGGAAGAAGCGAGATGAGACTACCGTTAAGAGAAGCTGACCATTCCAACTACAGGTGGATTGGAGCAATGAGTGTAGAAGAGAGAAAGGCAGGATTCAATATTTACAGAGATGCAAAAAGCTAAAACCTAACCATCCAAACAAGTAAAAGTCTGCCTAGTTTTTCTGTAGGAACAGAAACAAAATGGTAAATACTGGGTAAAAATGGAGTGGGAGATGTGGCAAAACGAGAAAGGACCACAGGTAAGCATCTGCATATCAAGATTGTAAATACAAAATAATGTAAGACCTAGTGTTTCTCATTGAAGACCTTTAGTGGGAATTCACTGATATTCCTTTTAGTGTGCTGCTTAGTGAATCAAATCTGAAGTCTGTTAAGGCTTTCATTGATTACTCTTGCTTTTTCTGGCTATTTTCTCTATGAGATCTCAATTACCTCCACTGTAAATTCTCCCACCCTGAGGTTAAATAGAAACATAACTTGAATTAGCATTGTGGCATTAAGTAAATGGCACACTAAGGTTGGTATTCTTTAAGGAAAAATTAATACACAAAATATTTCTAAAAGTACAAGCAAAATATAAGATACCACAAGAAAGAATGCTGTGCCCTGGGTCTGATGAAAGTTGCTGCAGTTACTGCTTTTGCTCTGAACAGGTAAGGCAAGGGGCCACGTGTTTACCAGAACCAAAGCAGAGAGGCGGTTGTGGGGAGAGAGACCCTTTTGGGAAGTGGGCACTCTGTGTGGAGAGGGTGACCTCGGTGGAGATGTCCCCTAGTATGGAAAAAGTCCCCTAAATCTAGAGAGGGTCGCCTTCATGCAAAGAACTAACCATGCAGGGAGAGAGGAGCAAGATTAAATACCTTGACTTTGCTTCCTTTCCTCTGTTTTCTGGCTAGTGCTTCCCTTAGCCAAACAAAGAAAAGACCTTGTGCATTTCATCCATGGAGATCCCGCTTTCATGAGTAGACCAGGGAGAAGAATGAAGAAGCCGATCTAGATTGACAAAGGGCAGAATCCTTCGTACTTCTCCACTGCTGGGGAGAAATCTTGATTCCTAGAAAAACTCTCTCTTCAAACTTAAACAGTGCATAATTTTTGTAATAAACTAGAAACAGTGTTTCTATACAGTATGCCAGTTTTTATGCATTTTGACAACTTTCAAATAATATTAACTTGATTACTGACTAAATGAATCAATTTATTTAGGAAAAATATCTTGTTCAAAATGTAATTCTCTATGCCATAATTTAGTTCTGTACTATATAGTTATAACTTGTCTATCTAGTATAAAAAACGACAGTTTTCATGATGATTTCTGAAATTTGTAATATAAATTTAATTAAAACCTTATATTAAATATAAACGAATTATGTCACACATTCCCTCACATATGCCAATGAATTTATGTGGATATAATGTGTATATATATGTATATATGTAGAAAAATTTCTGCATTTCTTTCTAAATCTGTTTTATGTTTTCATTTCTTCCCAAATCTCTTCTTACCCATTAAATTTTGTTTCTAGATTGCTTCCTCAGAACAGATCATATGTGTTTTTTAGTTGATGTTTTCATTTATGTTAAAAAATAATTTTTGGTACATAATCCTTTCAAGTCTGTCATATGCCTTTGAAAGCTTCATTAGATCTTCTTAGGCCACTAGTAAATTACTACTTCAGTGCACCAAATGGTGCCCTTGTCACCTAAAATAGTTTCTACAGCTTCTGAAATAGTTCAACTTGCTCTCAATCATTTCTCAGCGAGAGGCTGTCTGTGAGAAAAAAAAATAGCACAATTAATAGAACACTATTATTTGTCAGTGATTATGTTTTCTGCTCTAGGTGGCAGCTTGGTTCATCAGTGAATTCATGGAGATCTCAAAGTAAAAGGTGAATATACATCTCTGCCAAAGAAAGCAGACTGTCATTTATCTGGCCCTCTTCCATGAAAACAGGATGTGCAGGTGTAAACATAGAACTAGGGACAGAAATCATATGGAAGTTCCCGTAGGCTATGCGATGACCTGTATACCACTAGACATGGGTCAGCAGAGGGTTTCAGAAAAATGAAGAAAATGGAAAATTCTTAAATTCAGCACAGTCCTCAAAATTTGGGAAGAGGCCTCTGTAATGAGGGTAAAATGTATATAGGATAAATTTAGAAACTTTAAACATACGAGAAACACAATTTTAAATAGTTGAACAAAATGGATTTTGTGCATACTGATATCAGGGAAGTATTTCTAAAACACAAATTTGCAGCAGATTATTCTGAGGCTATTTGCCCTTTAATTGCACAGGGCATTGTTTTCAATAATCAAAATCTTTCTCCCAAATAGGGAGTCAATAGTGTTCACTTCTGCGTAAGAGCCTCAAAGGACCCAGAGACACATTCTGCCCTAGAGAATCTTCCTCTCTAGGGGAGAAGAGAAAGGACTTATAAATATATTTGAGAAAAACATGATAAATGTTATTGTTACATTGTTCTCTAGAGGTAGAGCATATCTGTTGGACTCACATGGGTTAGCCCACTCTTTTAGCCTACTCCTTCAAAATAACATAGATATCATTACAAAAAAAAATGACTATTTTGGTTTCTAATGAGGAAAGCTCTTTAGTTAAATAAAGGGAAAAAGCCTTGTGGAAGTTTTCGCCACTGGTTAAGATAAATTAAATGTGTTAAATTGGAATATGGCACGTACCTTATGATAAGGCTTGAAAGAGATCAAGACTAATTATACTTCCCAGTTCCTACAACTATGTCTGCATTAACGGGGAATAAGTCAAACAATTTGAATACTCTACATAGCTTAGGATTTCCCTCCTCAGCTATGTTAATATCCTTTATGATGTTTTATTTATTTTGTTTGTTCATTTACTTATGGATATAAAACAGACATTAAACCTAGCATGTTAAATTTTACTTCTTTCTGGTAAGCTACAACAGAAAGTTGAAATATATAAACTCAGATTTGGATAGTATCAAGAATTCCTAAAGTGGTGCCACATAATTACACACAAATGGCTAAACTCTTCACACTGAGTTGTGCCTGTGTTTTGCACTGAATAATATATCTTAGATGTTTTTCCCTAACAGCTGTTACAGATCTACTTCATTTATTCTGACAGCAGCAGAATAAAGATGTGCTATAATTTGCTTAACTAATACACACTTGATAGATAATTTCCTTGAAACCAATTAATTAGTTTTGTTTTATATTAAAGCAATATTAATGAGCATGTTTGCACATGTATTCAGCAAATATTAATGACTATATTTTGTAAGTAAATTCAATTAGACTATTTTATCAAGGAAAGGTACCTTTTCCAGTTTGGGTGGATATTGACAAATTGCCCTCAATAAACTCGACATCTTTTACACATCTTTTACCATTATGTAAGAATTCCTGCTTCCCACACCCTTGATAATATTGACAATCACAAAAATTAACATAGTTGGAATAGGAAACCTTACTGAATATATAATGATTTGATTCTTCCCTAAGAAAATTCTGGCATGATCAAAGTAACATACTACTAAATAAACACTTTTTAAAATCTTTTATATTTATTAATAAGTGATATGCACAGAAAATGTGGTAGAAGAAAAGAAGAGATAATTTCTAGAACCCAGTTGAAACCCACACAGACAACATATCCCACAAATATCAAAAGCCACCTGTGATCACAGCCAGATGACTATACTGGGAGATAGAGTTTGCAGAGTTGTGTTGTTAGCTCAATCGAGTACCAGCATGGCACATGTATACATATGTAACTTACCTGCACGTTGCGCACATGTACCATAGAGCCTAAAGTATAATAATAATAATAATAATAAATAAAATAAAATAAAAATAAAAAATAAAAAAAAAAACTCGAAAGAGATAAGTTAAACTTTTTAGAGTACAGATATTGTGAGGTCAGATTTTGGAATGGTCGTCAGTAATATGACAGTACCTGGTAGGCAAAGAATAAGAGTGCATTACTCTTTATGACTCCTCTGCCTTTCTTTATTCTAACATTCCTTTAATGTTCCTTTCTGCTTCACACACAAACATCCGTTTATTTATATATCATCTCTTTTTTCTTCTTGTTTTCATTCCAAGCTTATTTCATCTTTAATATTATTATCCATACTACCCACCATACCCACAGTCTTACAAAAAAAAATTATTGAAAGATTAGTCTCATGACAGTTCAACTGATTCTACCAATCTACTCCTTAAAAGAAAATAATGACAACAAATAATCATTTTCTTTTGCTCACTCTTGCCTCAAAATAGCTCTTTATGGTGAGGGTGAGTTATACATTCAATACACACTTAATTTGACAAGATCGGGACTAAATTGCTTTTCTGAGTAGTCCTCATTACAGCATATTGTGCTAAACTGTTATGTCTAACTGTGTAATCAAATACACTATAAACTGTCTTTTCTCTGAAGTATGCCAATGTCATACAAAAAGGAAATGGATAAGAAATATGCAAGTACAAATTCAAGCACTTTACTTAGGAAACACACAAATGATGTTATACAAGGCATTTCCTCCAGAATCTGATCAAATAAACCTTTAAACACAGAGCTGGGTAGACAAAGCAATGTATTACACTAGCAAAGCTTTATGAAACCCCACAAAGACAAATAAAGGTCATCTCAAAACCTGGCAATTTATGCAATGTGTGTGGAGTTAGATATGTAAAGTGCAATTTTCTAACAATAGATCTAATGGAGTAGTATTATAGACATCCACAGTGTATTCTAATGTGTCAATTTTCTAGAATTAACCAGGACCTCTTTTGAATGAAAATATTAGGGACTTCTTTATTCACTGACAACGATTCTAAGACTTCATTATTTTGGTTTAAATACATGTTCTGAGTCTTTTTATCTCATCAATTGCTCCCATGAATTAATTTAGTTTGAGCAAATGTAGAGAATGAATACAAGCCCTCCAGGTCAAGTTTAGTAGATGTCAGTGTTTTCACGAATTGTTGTCAGGTATGTTAAAAAGAGCAACCATTTTTGACCTCCAAAAGATACTAAGATGAAGAGTATATAATTACAATATCTGCTTACTACTTCTTTTAGATCAAATTTATATCCTTGTATATTTAAACAATATATTCAGCCATAAATCAAAACCTGTCTGGAATAAGGTCACTGAGGGATGGAAAAGGACCCCAAGAGTTAGGTAGAAAAATGTGGTGATTATTTACCAGGGACATCTTTGCCAGTGGCATAGAATGTTACTAAGTTATTTCCAAAGCATAGAGTCAAGATAGCGTGAAAGGTTTGAAGGTACTGTTGTGTAGTGAAAAAATAATTGATTTAGCCGTAAAGAGGAGGGATTTCCACTACATTCTTCAGAATAACTTTCTTTGTGATTGTCCAAAAATTACATCATATTTTTAGATTTCAGTTGTACTTACCTAAATACCAATCATTTTTAAGATTTTCTTTATCTCCATAATAATTTAGTTTTATATATGAATCTATCAATATAGACATTTTGGTAAACATATTATTTTCTCATCTCAAATAATGGCATAGATGACACTTCAGGTAAATTTTTATAAAAATATTTACAACTTCAGGCCAGGCATGGTGGCTCACCCCTGTAACCCCAGCACTTTGGGAGGCCAAGGCAGGCAGATCACCTGAGATCAAGAGTTACAGACCAGCCTGGCCAACATGGTGAAACCCCATCTCTACCAAAAATACAAAAATTAGGCCGAGGCGGGAGAATTGCTTGAACCCGGGTGGCGGAGGTTGCAGTGAGCCGAGATTGTGCCACTGCACTCCAGACCAAAAAAAAAAAAAAAGTTTGCAACTTCACCAAGATATAGTAATTTATTAAAGATTTTATCTTTAATATCCTATACTGTCCCAAGAACTGAGTTGTAGTGGATTTTGTGTATAAGCTTAAGCAGATATGGCTTTTCATGAAGAGATTATTGTAAATATAAGGATTTCAACAAATGCAGAATTGATAACAATGTGAGTTCAAAATATGAAAGGAAATATGCTAGTAAACACTCATTTTGAGTAAAGAAAACAAACAAGAAAACAAGAACATTTAAAAATCTTTAGACTACTATGACTAAATCTATGTATAGCTTATAAAGATGAAAGGGCTAGTACAAAGTATGTATATTTCCTTAGCACTATTAAAAAAAAGAACTACTTAGGCATAAATCTAACAAAATATGTGCCTGATACATGGCAGGAAAACTACAAGACTCACATTAAAGAAATCAAGGATCCTAATAAATGGAGAGATACCCTATGTTCATGAATAAAAAGAGTCAATATTGTTAAGATGTCATTTTTTTCCCAAGTTGACTACAGAGTCAACCAAATCCCAATCAAAATCCCAGCAAGTTATTGTGTAGATATTGACAAGCTATTTCAAAAGTTTATGTGAAGGGGCAAAAGACCCAGAAGAGCCAAAAGTATATTGGAGAAGAACAAGTTTGAAGGACTGACGCTGTCCAACTTCAAAACTTATTATAACGCTAAAATTATCAAGACATTTTTGCATTTGTAAAAGAATAGGCAAATAGTTGAATAGAACAAAATAAGGAGGCCAAAAGCAGACCCACACAAATATAATCAACTGATTTTTGGCAATAGAATAAAGGCAATTCAATAGAGAAAAGACAGTCTTTTCAACAAATGGCGCTGAAACAACTGCATATCTACATGCAAAATAATGAGCCTAGACTCAGCTGTTACACAAAATTTAACTCAAAATGGGTCATATACCTGATGCAAATACAAAACTATAAAACTCTTGGAAGATAAGAAAAAAATATAGGTAACTTGCATTTGGTTGTGATTTTTAAGAAACGTAAGAAAGGCATGATTCATGAAGAAAGATAAATTGGACTTTATTAGCATTAATTACTCTTTCTTGAAAATTGTACTATTAAGAAAATAAAAACCCAAATCACAGACTGGCAGAACAAATTCTGAAAATATATATTTGATAAAATCTAAAACAATTACAGGCCCAAATGCCAGCAAAAATGTGGATTAATATGAACTGTCTCTCATTGCTGCTTGGGATACAAAATGGTACAGCTATTTGGAAAAACAGATTGGCAATTTTTTACAAAGCTAACCATTATCTTACCATCTGATTTTGCAACTGTCCTCCTAGGTATTTGCACAAATTACTTGTAAATTTATGTCCACACAAAAATCTGCATACAGATGTGATTGCCTACACTTGGATGCTACCAAGATGTCCTTCAACAAGTGAGTGGATAAATAAACTGTGGCCCTTCCAGACAATGGAATATTATTCAGAGCTTAAAAGAAATGAGCTATGAAGCTATAAAAAGACATACAGTAATCTTAAATGCTCAACTTTTTACCTTAAATTAGTATGTGAAAGAAGCCAGTCTGAAAATGATACATACTATATGATTCCAATCATATGCCATTCTGGAAAAGACAAAACTGTAGAGACAGTAAAAACACCATTGGCTACCAAGAGTTTGAGTGGAGAAAGGGAGGAATGGATAGGTGAAACACAGATAATTTTTAGGACTGTGAAACTATTCTATATGGTATTGTAATGTTGAATACATGCCATTTTACATTTGACAAAGCTCATAAAACTGTATAACACAGCGTGAACCCTAATAAAAACTATGAACTTTAGTTAATAATAATGTGTCAGTATCAGCTCATCAATTGTAATAAATATATCATACCAATGCAAAATGTTAATAAGCATGAAAATTTTGTTTGTGGGGAGAGATGGATTATGGGAACTCTACTTTCTGCTTAATTTTTTTTACAAAGTTGAAACTGCTCTAAAAATCTATTTTAAAATATGTGCATTTTATTAACAATTTTTGGAGAAAAATTAGTTCAAAGTGTGACATACTAGAATCAGCAATGACCTCGGGAATATGTATCTAGTTTTAAAACAATCATCGAAAACAGAGAAATCAGAGAAACACTAGGTACGGTTACCATATTATTGGCAAGATGTGTAACTGGAGCTTTTCCATTTAGAGCATTTTCTGTTAATATAAAGAAGACTACAGCAAAAGGAAAAGAAGGGATTTATGCTGAGAGAACAAAGCCCTCTGAGTTCATCACCTCTGTGTACATCTTCTAACAGCCAAAGAAACTAAATATGTCATGGATTATTCAGATCAACACTTTGAAAATCAATGTAGTCCCAAAGCTTATGTCCTTCTTCTGAGTTTCCCCAGGGTCTACACCAAAAGTAGCATTTGATCTCTTGAATAAACAGATAGCCTTTGTTTGTGACTCCAGATCAAAGCTAGTACACAGATGGGGAATCTCATGGGAAAGGAAGTAGAAAGGATTCATGGCTTATACTAAGCTGGCTCTATATTTTCTGACTTCCTGAGTGTCTATAAAAATGTACTAAATCACCTGGCTATCGACATCACTGTACAAAAATACTTTAGATATTTCTCTTTATATTTAGGTCTTGGAAAAAAGTAAAAACCAGCATTGATGCTTTCATAAACTTCTCTCTTTGCTATCCTCAATAGATATAATCTTTATTATTTCATTACTTTGGTTATAGTGAAACTGCCTTTGCACAAAATTATATCAGTGAGAAAAATTATAACAGTGAACTGAACTATCCCACCCCCTTGCCCCCATCTTGCCTTCCTTTAATTATTCCTGGGCTACTGGGCCAATCTAACTTTGGAAGACATCTAGGCATTAATTTAAATGATAACAGACCTTGCCCAAAACTCAACCTCTTTTGCAAAGCTAATGGGAGGCCATCAGGCTAGTGGGGAAGAGGGGTGCCTGAGTCCTGCTAAGGTGCAGAAATAAAGGACTTTCAGCCATTATTCCAGAAGTTATGAGATATGCAACTTCCCCAATTACTCCTGCAAATAATACCACTATTGTACGTTGGCCTTTTGAGATATCTTTCCAGGTTTTTTGCATGTCTGATACCCATGGTTCCACTTGAAGCAGATGGTTCCACCTGGACTGCCAACCCCACTCTCATGGCCCCAACCAGAAGTGATTCAGCCTGCAGGAGGACAGCTTCCACCCCCAGTGATTTCATCTCCACCCAACCAATCAGCAGCAGACACCTGTTACCTGGCCATTCCCACACCTTCCCCTAAACTGCCTGTGAAAAACCCCTAACCTAGAAGCTTTAGAGAAGTTTTGACTAAGAATTCCACCTTCCATGTGGTGTGGCCAGCCTTCTGTCTTTTAAACACTTTCTCTACTACAATGCCATTGTCTTTCTTTATGCAGCTGACAGCAAGAACCCCTCAGGCAGTTACAATAGAAATGTTATGTTGGTACTATATTATGCTGATTAAAGGCACTTGGTAATGTCCCCAAGAGTGTGTCATTAAATCACTCATGAAATTCTGAGTCTCCTTTTATCTAAATTTGGTGAAAAACAGTGCATCCTGTGTGTGTATGAATGTATGTGTATGCACATACATGCCAATGGGTGTATATTGCTGAAGCTGATTACATTTTAGCTAGCTTGGCACCTGCTTGCCATTACCATACATAACACAATAAAAGACACTTCTAAAAACACATAAAATACAGTCAAGTGGCTACAAGAAAAGGCATACATCAGTAAGACACCGTGGGCTTCCCTAGGAAGAGTGTTGCTATGGGAAAATGTGTTTTTTGTGCTCTTGAAAGCATACTGACAAAATGAACTTTTGGACTACAGGTTATTCTGAGGATGGAGACAGCCTGGAGGTATAATTCTTACAGCAGTGTGAGAGTAAAAAACAATTCTTAAATCCCACAGCTAGTTACTGGTTATATCTGCTGTCTAGGTCACCTGCTCTTCAGTTCACTGCTCTTTCTACTAAATTTTGCTGCTTTTGTTCTTGCTTTCTCACCTACCAAATCATACTTGACAAGTACCGCTTAAGGTTACCATTGCAGATCATTAGAGTTCATTTCCCTAGCACCTCAAACCAAAGGGAAATAGGATAAAGAAAATGAAGAAAAAAAAAACCCTTGGGTTCAAAGGAAAGTGCAGAGGGCCATGCCTTTCTCAGGGATATAGACACCATTAATGTATATAGCTCCAGAATAAAATAAGCAGTCTGTGCTGCTGATATGACTATTTTTCTTCTAAAATTGTGTGCCTGGATCTGATATTGCTATCATGACTTTGTGTTCTGATCTTCTGTTTTATTTTTAGATTACTGAGCTCTTAGAGCACTTTGGTGTTATATGGAGAAACAACGTGGTGTGTGTGCTCTTCTCTTCTATATAGAAAAGTAAAGAAACTTGAGTCTCTAAGAAACTCAACTGCTGTGTCTGAACTTGTCTATATGAAGCTTTACTTTCTTTACTTTCTTTCCCCTTTCAATTTAGTACTACAGCTCCCTCTAATTTCTTTTGTAGCTTCCTTTAGCCAACTAAATATTTGTCAATTCTATCTCCGTTTTTTATTATCCTTAACTCACACAAAGGGAAGCAACTCTTTTAAAATGAAGAACTTCATAATTTGAGGCTTGAATACTTACAGAGGGTAATGTTGAAACTTTTAAACAAAGTAATCTAAATCTGACCTGTACATGAAATGGGGGTATTATCAGCCCATTTTATGAGATTGTTACTATTTGTAAATCAAGGTTAATAACAATGTTGATTATGGATCAGATAATGTATGCAAATGACCTTGAACAGCATGTGATATACAGTAACTGCAAACTAAATGCAGTCTATTGTTCTTCATTCTCCCATTGCTCCTCCAAATTCCTTTTCTACCCTTCTCTGTCCTGTTTCATGCCCTGGGAGGTTGCTGTCTGTGGAATGCAATGCTTGAGCAACCTTGTCCCTGGCTTTCTGTTGGCTGCCCTTGGGAGGCATTCCAGGACATCAGACAGCAGGAGAGAGTATTTGAAGTATTTATCACCCCTACACTTGAGTTGCCTCCATCAAGTAGCTAACATCAGTTATCTTGAGTCACAGGCCTGTTGGTGGCTCATCTATGATATTAACTCTCACTCACTCAGTTCACATTCCTCCCTAGGACCAGGCTCAAGACTGCTTTTAATGTTGCTAGTCTCTTGGTTGTCTCCTGTTGGTTCCATGTATTCGGTCCATGAAACTATAGATAATCCTTCATGAAACTGTCTTCAATCAAGCCTTTTAAGTGTATCATTTGATCCCTGCTATGAATTTGAATTCTATAAAAATAATAAAAATTACCACCTCTACCACCACCAGTACTAGAAAACCAGTACTAGAAAACCACTTGTGTTGTTATAAAAACTACTACTACTGTTACTACTACAATTACTGTTATTAATGCTAGTACTACTGCTGCTGCTACAATTACCATTACTGCAAGTGGAATAATGCCAGCAATAACAATAATGCCACTGTGCTAGTATGAGGATGAGGTGAAACGAGAAATTATATTTATTTTCTTCCACAAATAAAAGCATTCCAACACCACGCCTTTCAAATGTAGGGCACCAATCATTTAATTTATTTTATTTTCCTGTATTCCTGGCAACTATTTTCATTTTCTTTTTCCTTCACTCACTGTCTAGGCAGGATTTCCCTTCTATTCCCACAACCACAGCTCATTCCACAGAAGAGTCTTTCCTTTCTGTCCAAATAAGTAGAAATAAATCAGTAGGGTAGTTTCATACTTTTAGTTACTTGACAAACCGTTCAGTAAGTTAGGTGATATAATTGTAGACAGGAAATCATCACAAAGACATTTGTGACATGCTTCACCTTGATTTCATATTTTCTTTAACTTTTAATTCATTACTGTTTCAAAATAGATTCCATCAAAGAAATATCCAATTGATATGATAAATACAATGTTTTATTGGACACATCTGTCTTGAACTAGTCATGTTAAATCATCTTAACTATATTGTCACTTCTACGAATCTTTAAAATTCCTATATTGTTGTTCTCAGTGGCTTCAGGTGATATACCTTAACTGCAAAGTGCCCTATGTTCAAAACTCCAATTTTTCTATATCCTTATTAGAATTAGTATTTCAGCAAAAGTGCACCCAGCTTAATTTTAAAAATTTGTTCTGTCACATAGATTCCTGTTTTCTTTTTTTTATCAAGTGTCATTAATACAAGAAAAAAAATTCCATAATATAGTGAGTGTTTTGATTGACACTCCTGCCTCATTCCATTTGGCAAGTTTAAGTATTTTATTATGCCATAGACATGCATCTTTTTATATGGTTGTAATTGTGATAGGCATATAAATGACAGTATCAAAATTGTTCTTGTTTGGGAGTCTTGTTCGTTTGAAGCAGATGTCAAAATCTCCCTTCTCTAAAAATTATGAATTCCATCTTAACTCCTCTCCTGCACAAATTTTGGCAAATTGTGTTTTCCTCTACTTTTCATTTAGGAGTCCTGGAATTATATTTGCTCAATGATCAATTGATCTAACCCTAGCTCGATCTTCTCACACAAATTCTCACATAAATTGCAAACAAGTATTTACTTAAACAAGTATTTACTAAAAACAGATTTTAAGATTTAAGATTTTTTTCTCTATTTCATTTTTTCTCTTCTCTTTCTAGCATCTTAAGCCTTCCTTTTTTGAGCTGAAACAGGTCCTTTTAAAATGCCACTTCAGATTTTCTCTGGGTTACTATTTTTCAAAAACATCTGCAATAAGGAGTACTTATTGACCACATACTTTAGGTTAGGCAATGGGCTGGGTGCCTGGGATAAAATCATGACCAGAACCTGAAATAGTCCTTGCCCTCAAAGACTTAGAGCTTAATAAGAGAACAGCACTAGTCACATAATCTCACAAATGCATGTAAAATTATAATTAGTAAGAATAATGATTAAAAATATGTATTTTGTAAGAGTATATAGCAAAGTAGCCTCACCTGATCTGTATATACAGGATAAGCAAGTGTAGAAACCAGAGAAAGTTCTGTAAGCCACAATGAAGACTTGTCTCGGTTTTGCTTAGAGCATTGAAAGTCCAATTAAAGATGGTAAAAGGGTGAAATACAATCAGACTTGCCATTTTAAAATTTAACTCGGATTTCCATTTTATAAGTGATGTAATGGCAGAATGGATGCAGCAGATCATTTAAGTGGCTATGCTCTGATTCTAGGTGTTTTTTTTGTTTGTTTTTTTTGTTTTTGTTTTTGTTTTTGAGACAGAGTCTCGCTCTGTAGCTCAGGATGGAGTGCAGTGGCGCTATCTCGGCTCACTGCAAGCTCCGCCTCCTGGATTCATGCCATTCTCCTGTCTCAGCCTCCCGGGTAGCTGGGACTACAGGCGCCCACCACCACGCCGAGCTAATTTTTTGTATTTTTAGTAGAAACAGGGTTTCACCTGTTAGCCAGGATGGTCTCCATCTCCTGACTTCGTGATCCACCAGCCTCGGCCTCCCAAAGTGCTAAGTCTTTCAGTTATCCATTGCTTCATCACAAAACACCTCCAAACTTAGAGGGATAAAACAATAACCGTTTTGTTAAGCTCCTAAATTCACACAGAGACACAGGAAATAAAGCTTTTCTCTGCTTTAGAATATCTGGGCCTCAGCTGAGAAGACTAGAATAACTGCGGGTGACTCCCTGAGCTCAGAGCTGAAGTCGTGTGGAGGCTCTTTCATCAACACCTGGTCTAGGGTGACTTGAAGGTGAGCACAGCTGGCTTGTGGCCAGAGCAACTGAACACGTCCTTTGCACGGGGAGTTGGCTTCTAGTCAGACTGCTTACGTGGTGATTTCATATTCCTGGTGTAACGATTCCCAGTAAACAATAGGAAGCTGCTGGGCTCTTTATGACTTGCCCTTAGAAGTAACATGACATCACTCCTACCCTACTCTGTAGGTCAAAGTCTTCACAAGCTCAGTGAAATTCAAGGAGAAAGGACCAAAATTCCTACAGCTTAACGGAATAAGTGTCAAAAAAATTTGAAGCCCTGTTTTAACTTTCACGATAATCAACAGGTAACGCTAATTGGGATTACAGAAATTAATATAACCAGAATAGAGTATATTTGAAGAATATTGGCAGGCTTTTATGATGTAACAATGTCCCTGATTCATTCCTGATACCCATTTTTGTTTGTTTTCATTTTCTTAGAAGCATTCTTTCTACAGGTTTAGAATTGCGTTGATCTTTTCAACACATCAACTTTTGTATTTGTTAGCTGTTTCTATTATTAATTTGTTTTCTATTTCAGTAATTGTTATGTTTATTATTTCCTCCCTTCTCCTTACAGGGATCATTTGCAGATGCTTTGCTAACTCATTAAAACGGTTGCTTAGAACTTTGATTTCAGCCTTTATTTATCTATAAAATGTATATTTCAGCTCTACATTTATGCTTAAGGTCTGTCTTAGTGACATTTTTCCAATTTTGATATGTAGCATTTTATTATTCACTTATTAAAAATATTAAATCATTTCCATTGTGAGGTGTTTTTTTTGGCCACAGACTTCAAAAGTGTATCTGTTAATTTCCAAATATATAAAGATCTTCTGTTTACTTTTCTGTATTAGTTTTTACCTTAACTGTGGTCAGAGAGCATAATGTATGTTGTCAGTACTTTGAAATATGTTGAGACCTGCTTTATATCTCAGTACAAGTTATTTTCATCAGTGTTTCATGAATTCTTAAAAAGAATATGTATTTTGCAATTTTTGAGTTTAATTGTTCTGTATATGACCGTCAAACAATTTAGTTTATTATGCTTTCAAATCCTCTACATTTTTGCAGACTTTTCTACTGCTTTCTTTTTCACTGAGAGCTTAAAATATCTTACTGATTTCAGAATTGTTAAATCTTTTTTAGTCAATAGTTTTCTGCTGTATACATGTAATACTGTATAATTAGATATATAGAAAATTGTATCTTCCTGGTTAATTGACACTTTTGTTATTTCCAATGTCTCAACTTAAAATAATGCTTTTTGCTTTTTGTCTGATATTTAGTATAACTCACTCTTTCTTTTTGTTACTGTTTGGGTGGAATCTTTTATTTTATTAATTCTTTATTGTCTCCCTTTACATATTCCTATATTTTTTGTGTGACTATTGTAAGTGTATATAATTTAGCATTCCCCAGTATTACATACTGGATCTTTTAACTGTTTCTTTATTCTGTCATTACTGATGAATTAGTATTTAGGTCGAACTTTACCTTCTGCTTTGTTTGATTTAACACTTACTCTTTGTTCTTTTTTTCTTCTCCTTCTTCTTCTTCTTTTGATATATTTAAGCTTTATTAAGTGTTTTCATTTTCTTCTTTATTTGATTTTTTAGCTATTCATTTTATTAGTCTACTTTAATAACTACTCAGGTAATGATGGATCTTAGGGCACTATATAATTCCATTTAACTTCTTTTTGTATTTTGTACAACTACTATCATATATTTCGATTTTGTATGTTTAAAATGTCATAAATGTTATTGCTTTGTTTAATGCAAGTGGTATATATTTAGATTTACACATATGTGTATCATCTCATCATTCTCCATTTCTCTCTGATATGAAATCTCAGATTATGTTCTACCCACCTCCAAAATAAATATTCCCATGAATAAAGAATCTAATTTGGCAGTAATTTGCTTTCAAATACTTTACAACATCATTCCTTGTTTTTGTTAATAAATTGGTTGTTTATCTTAGTTTTGCTCCTTGGAAGACAATATGTCTTTACTCCTTGACTACTTGCATGAACTTTTTTGCCTTTAGTTTTCAGCACACTTGCTGTAATGTGCTTAGGATTTTGCATTTATTTCTAGTGGTTCAAGAAAATTCAGAACTCTCACCTAATTTTTTTTTATATGTACTTTTAACCCATCCTCACTCTCTTCTCCTTCTGGACTCTGATTGTATACATGTTAATACTTTTCTCCTTAATCCAAATTTATCTTACACTCTCTTATATATTTTTCTCATTTTGTCTTTCTTTACTTCAGTGAATGTATTTTCTGCTAACATACCTTCTGATGCACTAATACTCTATCATCTGAATAGGTTTTATAGTCAGTTAGTGTTGCTTTATTTCTAGATTTTCCATTAGCCATTTTCAATACTTTTGAATTATTTTCTGAAATACCTAGCAATGTCATTTAATTACTAGAAAATTTAATTACATTTATTTTACAGTTCTGCCCTATCTAAATATAGTACGGATTTTTTTCTCTTGTCAGTTATTAAACATGATTTGTGGTCAATTGTTGTCTTGTGGAATTTGGGGTTTTTTTTAGATAGCATCAATAAAGGAATTCCAGGATAGTCAAAGAGAACATATTTTTTTTTTCAATAAAGCATCTGGATATGGATATCCAATTATATTCCAAATAAAGATTGAGATCATTGGAACCTAACCTCAATGTCTTTTGGGACTGGTCAATTCTTCAATCACCTTTAGAACTTTATGGTTCCATCTGAAAGCCTGGCAGTGATTATTAAAGACCACCATTTTTTTAAAATACTTTTTTAAAGAGCAATTTTATAATCACAGGAAATTGAGAGGAAGATACAGAGATGCCCTGTATACTCATCCCCACACTTGCATAGCCTCTCCCATTATCAACATCCCCCCTCAGAGTGATACATTTGTTACACCTGATGAACCTACACTGACACATTGATATGCTTTGCCTTTGTGTCCCCAACTAAATCTCATGTTGAGTTGTAATCCCCAATGTTGGTGGAGGGACCTGGTGGGAGATGACTAGATTGCGGTGGCAGATTTCCCCCTTGCTATTCTCATGATAGTGAGTTCTCATGAGATCTGGTTGTTTGAAAGTATGTAGCATCTTCCCCCTTTCACTCTCTCTCTCTCTCTGTCTCTTGCTCCACCATGTGAGGATTGTGCTTGCTTCCCCTTCACCTTCCACCATGATTGTAAGTTTCCTGAGGCCTCTCCAACAGCAGGAGCCTGTACAGCCTGCAGAACCATGAGCCAATTAAACCTATTTTCTTTACAAATTACCCAGTCTCAGGTAGTTCTTTATAGCAGTGTGAGAATGGACTAATACACGTCATAATTATTTGAAGTCCCTAGTTCACATTAGGGCTCAATACTGACATTGTACATTCTGTGGGATTGGG
This sequence comes from Pongo abelii, assembly GCF_028885655.2. NCBI lineage: Eukaryota > Metazoa > Chordata > Mammalia > Primates > Hominidae > Pongo > Pongo abelii. The sequence goes on from NC_071989.2 coordinate 30,948,531, forward strand.
CAAATGTATAATGAATGACATGTATCCACCTTTATGCTATCATACAAAGTATTTTGACTGCCTTAAAAATCCTCTGTGCTCTGCCTATTCATCCCTCTTTCCTGCACCTCAAACTCTGGAGACTCCTGATCTTCTTACTCTCTCCTTGGTTTTTTTTATTATTATTATTATTATTATTATTATTGTTATACTTTAGGCTCTATGGTACATGTGCGCAACGTGCAGGTAAGTTACATATGTATACATGTGCCATGCTGGTGCCCTGCACCCACCAACTCGTCATCTAGCATTAGGTATATCTCCCAATGCTATCCCTCCCCCCTCCCCCAACCCCACAACAGTCCCAGAAGTGTGATGTTCCCCTTCCTGTGTACATGTGTTCTCATTGTTCAATTCCCACCTATGAGTGAGAATATGCGGTGTTTGGTTTTTTGTTCTTGCGATAGTTTACTGAGAATGATTTCCAATTTCATCCATGTCCCTACAAAGGACGTGAACTCATCATTTTTTATGGCTGCATAGTATTCCATGGTGTATATGTGCCACATTTTCTTAATCCAGTCTATCATTGTTGGACATTTGGGTTGGTTCCAAGTCTTTGCTATTGTGAATAATGCCGCAATAAACATACGTGTGCATGTGTCTTTATAGCAGCATGATTTATGGTCCTTTGGGTATATACCCAGTAATGGGATGGCTGGGTGGTTTTTGCCTGTTCCAGAAAGTGATATAATTGGAAACCGACAGTATGGACCCCTTTTAGACCGGCTTCTTTCACTTAGTAATATCCATAAGGTCACCCCATATCTTTCTATAGCCAAATAGCTCATTTCTTTTTAGCTTTGAATAATATTCCATTGTATGGATATACCATAGTTTATTTAGCCATTTACCTGTTGAAGGGCATCTTGGTAACACCCAAGTTTTGGTCATTATGAGTAAAGCTGCTATAAATATCCATATCCAGGTTTTTGTGTAGACATAAATTTTTAATATTTTTGGTTAGATACCAGAGAATTTGATTGCTGAATCATATGGTAAGACTATGTTTTGTCAGAAACCACCGAACTGTCTTCTGAAGTGGCTGTGTCAATTTGCATTCCCACTGGCAGTGAGTGAGACTGTTTATTGTGCTACCTTCTCAATAGCATTTGTTGTTGTCAGTGTTCTGGATTTTTGCCATTCTAATAGATGTGTAGTGGTATCCCACAGTTGTTTTAATTTGCATTTCCCTAAAGACGTATGATGTGGAGCATCTTTTCATATGCTTGTTTACCATGTATATATTTTCTTTGAAGAGGTGTCTGTTGAGGTCTTCAGTAGGGCCCATCATCTTTAATGGATCGTGAACACCATTTTTTGTTTTCCATCACCATGAGTTAGCTGAAAGCTACAATCACTCCTTTGGATTTCTAGTCTCTGATTTTAAATCATCAAGTGCCTTGATGAGAAAAGTCATATTGAATTTTGGGATTACTTGACATCTATTCGCTCTGGAATTTTGGTATCACAATCCTTACTCCCTTGCTTTTTCACATAGATTTTTTTTGAAAGTATTTCCTCTGCTTTACTTGTTAACCTCAGTAGGAAGATGTTTTCTACCATTGCCAGAAGCAGATCTCTCTTCGTGCTTCAATATTCTTCATAGGTTTGCCCGTGGCTAAATATTAGAGATTTATGCAGTTGCTGGCTGGCCCTTTTCACAATAACACACAGCGATTTTATCTGCTTGTTGTGTATTTTTCCCTATTCTATGTTTTACTCATAAGTTTGAGAATAGTGGCAGTCACATAGGAAGTAGGCATTACTCATTCACGGGAATAGAATTCAGACAAGAGGTTAGAGTAGAAAACACCAATTCTGGAAAATGTTGATGAAGTTTTGTGTCTCAAGAAGCTTTATCACACATATGGACTGTTCAGTAGAATCCTGATTGATCAAGTGGACCGACCAATACGATGTTTACACTTGAAAAACCAAGATTAATACAAATGATGTGTGTGCTATTGAACATCTTAATGTTAGTGGGAAATCATAATGTGTACACATAAATATAAATCATACCAACAACTCTCATGTATGCAGAAAGTTCATATCTTTCAAAACATAGAAATAGTGATACGAGTTCTCATGGTCAGGGTAAAATGAGTATATCATTTTAAATCACATTGCATTATATTTTTAAATTTGTAATTAATATCACAAATAATCAGTTAATTTAAATTCCTTTTTAAATTATACTTAAATTTGTTTACAAATGCAGAAGTTAACTATGTGTTCTCTCAAAATGAACAATAAAGATGTTGATTTTTAAGATTCTAATAGACACAATTTTCATTTTTGACATTTTAGAAACCATCTTAAATTACAGAAAATTATAACAACTTGAAACCATGTTCATTTCAACAGGAATAAATAGCATTGTTTAAGGCTAAGACAATCGATGATAAAATGACAGTCAATAAAATCAAAGCGCTATCCAAACCATACCTAGTGAATGTGTCTTAAGCAACATCAATCAAATAATGAAATACAGATTTCAAAAATCCCTCAAAATGCATAAGGTACAAGGAGATATACATTGACATAAATCTTATTATTTACTTTTCTGGAAAAGCAAAGCAATAATTTTCTTAAAAAGTTGTTCAGCATGACTTAAAACTCATGCTTCATGATGCCAAATTAAGCAGTGGAATAAAATTTAAGCAGTTACATTTTTAGAAAAAAATCAGAATAAGCAAATTCAGCATTTAAATCAGTGCACCAGGCAAAACATGAAATAAGCCATAATATATAGGAAAAGGAAATGAATAAAGTTAAAAGCTAAAATATTTGAATTGACTCACTCATACACCAGATTTGATAAATCAACCTAAAGGATTATATTTTTAATTGACATAGTTGCTTATGAGATTTTAAGAAATAATTTTCTATTATACAATAAAATATAAGGATCACAGAAAAAGAATACATAATGATATATCACAACTTTTTAAAACCTAGGTGAAGTCAGTACTTTTTTATAAGCATGGATTCTTGAAATTCTCTGAAAAGAAATAAAAATATTGATGTAAAAACAAGAAGGATTTGTTTTTTGTTTTTTGTTTTTTGTTTTAAAAAAAAAAAAACTTACCCCCAAACAAGTACCAGATCTAGTTAAATTCATGGATTCATAGGTACAACGTTAGCTTTTTGACTAGGCTATGAATAGAAGCTAGAAAGATATCAAGAAGACTGTTAGTAGGAAAACGAAAGACACTAAGAAAATATTTATAAGAACCTGGAATAAAGATCACATACGTGACAGAAAGTTTATTTAGCAAAACCGTGCCCTGCGAAAACATGAAAAATAAAAAGCAATCTTAGATCTGGGAATCTAACTTGGGGTATTTCCAAACAGAATATCAAAAGTGTCAGCTGGTTTATTTCAACTGAATATGATAGGTGGGAATAGAGAGAGAGAAATGTAGAGTAAAACTTGAAATATTTTACTTTAAGCAGAATTTAGCCAAAATATAAAGAAGCCAGCATTTTCTGGGCTAGAAAATAAAAATGTTTTTCACTATAATCTTTCCATTTAGCAAAAATGTGTTCAAAGTAGGAAATAACATAATGGTAAAGTCAATATCCAGAATACTACTATGGAAACAAAACCTCAAGGTAAAGCTCATATCATGGGGGTGATTGTAAAGCCTTTGTTAAGACCTCAGAAAGACTTAAGACAGACTTTTGAAAACCATCTCGTCTAGACTAGAGGAGAGTACATTTTTTGTAAGCCCCAGACAGTAAATATTTTAGATATTTGTGGCCATATGATGTCTGCAGCAACCCTCAACTCTGTCACTTTAAGGAGACTGTGGGACTGGAGAGTATGGGAGAAGAAAGAAGTGAAGAAAGGAAGGAGAAGAGAAGAGAGTTGAGAATAAAACAAAACAGTATATAAATTATGTCTATTTCAGCATGCTATAACCTCCAAAAGTTATTAAAACATATATTGCTCCCTGGTCAGCTTTGGTGAGGCTGCTTTAAAAGCAGGGGGATTAGGACTGGCAACAACCTGAGACAGAAATTCCAAACTCATCTTTACTTTGCCTTTTATCTTATAGTGCCTGGTCAACAGCCCATATGAAAAGGTTTGTCCTGAGCTACTGCAATCTTCTCCAGAATTCTCCTCCAGTTCCTAGCCCCTGGCATTCGCCTCTCTCGAGTTGCATGGGTCTTCTTGGTATAACTTCCTAGTTCATTTTGGATACTGTCTCCTGCTTTCAATCTCAGGCTTTGGCTCACTAGTTTCCTTTACTGGACACTGCAGCTTCACTATAAGTCTTCTCTGGGATCAGAGGGACTTCACCGCCTGGTTATTTTTCTCTGCTCACCTTTCAATCCAGATATTTTTGCTACTTTCATATCCCTGACTTTCATCTCTCCCACGCTTAAAAATCTGGGTAAATTTTTGCTATACTTCTCCCAATTTGCTGCCATTGCCACCATTCTCTCCTACCTTAGAACCTTTGTTTTTTGTTTGTTTTTGTTTTTTTGAGACAGGGTCTCCTTTTTCCACCTAGGCTAGATGCAGTGGTGCAATTATGATTTACTATAGCCTCCGCTGCCCGGGCTCAAGGAATCCTCCTCCCTCAGCCTCCCAGGTAACTGAGACTACAGGCATGTGCCTGTATTTTACCATGCCTGGCAAAATTAAAAAAAAAAAAATTTAGAGACAGAGTCTCACTATGTTGCCCCAGCTACACTTGAACTCTCAGTCTAAAGCAGCCCTCCTGCCTCATCCTCCCAAAGTGCAGGGATTATAAGCATTGGCCAGTGCACCTGGCCTACTTTAGAACTTTGCATTCCTCATTGGGACAACTATGATTTGGTTGTTTTTTCTATTGTTTGTGAGTACCTGAAGATGGTCACTCTCGGGAGATTGGGATGAGTTATGAGATACATGTTACACTTCATTACTTTGTAGAAACTCTAAAAATTTTTTAATCCGATGCAAAATGTTTTGATGGAAACCATGAGATTTTATTAAAGTTAAAGCTGAAGAAATAAATACATTCTCAAGTGCTATTGCAAATAATATATTAAAGTTGAACATGGCTAAAGCTTTTGCAGCCCTTAGTAAAGTATTTAATTAAAAATAATGAAGAACTTGATGAAAACTAACTGGCTGCTTTTTGATGTTATAAACCAAAAGACAATTTTTTAAGCATAAACTACACAACCTCAAACATAACCATGAGGATCCACTAACAATTCAAACATAGCATAATGTGTTGTCTCCTGATCTTTATTTCAATGACATTTAAGATAGTAAGGTCTATGAGATCTGTAGCTATAAATATTTCTACATTTTAGTCTCTGAGGTTTCACTTTCTCAGAGGGAGTAAGTGGTTTTAGGAGATATTGCTACGTGATATGAAATATCTGAACCACAAATTTTAACACAGAATTCTGAAAGTTCTTCATTCTAACTGTTGCTGATGTCTCTGCAATTTCTCCACTTTTTCATATCACAAGAGAACACAGAGGTTGAGATTGTTTTCTGCCACTATGCTGGTGGTCGTCGTTTCAGTGTTACTGTTCACAAGACAAGAACTCTGCTCTGGTGTCACTTTGCCATGTTCATCACTTGTAAATATTTTCCTTGAAAGGACTATTGTAAAAAATAAATCTACCCTTTCAAGTCATTTTTGACAACTTAGCATGTGCTGATGTGAGACAGTTACGAAAATGTTCAAAAAGCACGGTATTCATTTCTTCTCCACGGATAAATCTCATCAGCTGTAGAGGAAGCATCAGTGTTACCAGCTGAGGGCGGCAGAGAGACATAAAACAGGTAAAAAGAAAGGTCATTTTGGGTTGTCAATAATCCTAATTCTTTTGGAATTCAGAAATTCTGTCCCTGGGATCAGACGTAAATTAGTTTCAGTTATTAGTGACAGTGTCTAGAGTTAGGTTGGGAAGGAAAGACTTTAGCCCTCCTTCCCCCTTTGTCCTGCATTTATTTAAATATAGGCAATTGTGTTTTTGAAGTCAATTTTATATACATTTATATGCAAACCCTTCTTAGATTACTTCTTACAAGAGTTGTGTCCTTCTGTAAAAATTCTGAAGTTTCCACCTCCATTGTTCCATTTAGGGATTACAATAATAGGGATTACATTAATTTACAGGTGCCATGGATTAAGGTGGCCCTTGGCCAAAAAATAAACTCAAAGATAGATGTTAAAAAAAACCTCTATGTAAATTATCTCATCCACAGATACATTTTTTTAATTGGAGGCCCATAGCCTTCACTTTTAGAAAAAGAACATGTTAGAAATAAAATACATTTTTTATTCAAATCTAATATTTACTTGATGAATATTAGTTTTTCTTTCCATTCACTCCAATTCTATTATGTTAACTTGATTTATTTCATTTGTCTATTCTGATTTTCTAATCCATGGTAAGAGCTGGTACTTGTTACATATATTTTTGGCATTTTATTTTCTATTGTTTCATATTTTATCCCAGATTCTTTTAGAACAATTTTGTTTTTAAATATTTTCTACTTCTTTCCCCCCAACAATAACAGAGCATTTGAATTTTAATCTCACTTGTATTTAACCAGAAGTTAATAAATTCTAAATGTACTCAAGTACGATTTTAGACATTTCTTTAAGAATGCTCTTTTTATGTTATAGTTTTATCCTCACATTATTCTATTTTTATTATTAAGAATAGAATTTTTATTATCTTTAGGATTCCTACAAGGTGTGCTAATATTTTTAAACTTAGTACATGTCTGAAAAGCTTATAAATAGCTTAAGTAATTATAATAAATTGTTAATTTTTTATGCTGCTATTTTCAGCAAAGTAATAATTTCATTTTAATGGTTTACCCCATAATAATTATGGTTTACATGGCATTACAAAACCATTACATGAAATTCTTGAAGTAATTATAATGAAACCGTTGGTTGCCACTTAACATTCATTCTCTGTTTTCCTTTATAAAAGACTAAAACTAGGCCGGGTGCGGTGGCTCACGCCTGTAATCCCAGCACTTTGGGAGGCCAAGTCAGGTGAGTTACTTGAGGCCAGGATTTCGAAAACAGCCTGGCCAACGTGGTGAAACCCCATCTCTACTAAAAATACAAAAATTAGCCAGGTGTGGTGATGCACACCTGTAATCCCACCTACTTGGGAGGCTGAGGCAGGGGAATTGCTTGAACCTGGGAGGCAGAGGTTGCAGTGAGCCGAAATGGTGCCACTGTACTCCAGCCTGGGCAACAGAGTGAGACCCTGTCTCAAAAAAAAGAAAAAAAAAAACCACTGAAACTAAAGTTACAACAAAATGTGTTTTTTGTAGTATTGTTAAAAATAATAAACGTCCTAGATTTTCTTGAAGCAAGAGTGGCCAAGTAACTCAACTCTAGGTCATAATATTTATTTAAGAATACTGATGGAGATTTCCAGAAAAAGTCTTTTACAATTAGTCATATTCGAGTGGCCTGGCTCTGCAGTCTTACACCCTGTATCTCTTCCTCCTGTCTGGATCATAGAAGCAGCATCCACAGCCAGAGCAATTGTTACATGAAGGGGTTTTCTCTTGTTTATAGGTAAACACACTCCTGACTGATGAAGATGTTATCCTTACATTTTGTGTTCAATCATTTATCTCTAGGACTTGAAAAAAAAAATATTGGGCCTGGAATATGGATTTTAGAATTCTTGGCATTTCTTTTTCTGTGTTATTGCTTTCAAATTATTGAAGATACTGAAAAAAGCAAAAAAAAAAAAAAAAAAGAATAAAGAATAACTTAGAATGTCAATATCTATGCTTCAGATTATGAAAGTGTAGAGAAGCAGATGAGTAGCAGTTCTTTGTATTGTTTGATGATTGTGGTGTATCTTTTGTTCTATTTTCTAACGTATTTTTTGTTATTGTTTATAAACTTTTTGTTTATAATATCCATAGGGCTGACTCCTATTCTAAAATCTTATTTTGGATACTTACTTCGTTTGTTTCCTTATTTTATATCATTATTTTTGGCAGGCATTTTCAATGAACATTTTAAAAATAATACCATTGCTAACAATTATAATTATTCCTCTAAGTATATTTGGCCAACTCCTTATAATTTTAATAAATTTTTTTCTTATCATTATCTAAATTTGTTATATTCTGTTGTCATATTACATTATATCATTTATGTATGCTATATACAGTATTTCTTTTTTTAGCTTATTAGATAAAATACAAATTTACTAAATTACTTCTTAAATACTAAGCCATAAAATCTTAAAATCTTGTATCATTTATTTCCGGTGTATTTGTTTAGGTAATGTGACAAGTCGCAAATAAAATGTTTTGAAATATATTAAAGTATTATTGCAATTAATTTTACAATCAATTTCTATTTAAAATTTTGGGTTGCTAGGTCCAAACACTTTTTTCACGTAAAATTTAGTCTTGTTAATTATATTGTTAAATTCCATCATGTTCTTTTTTACTCTGTCGTAGGATATAAGTGCTATGTTAAAAACCTCTCACAGAATGTTTTATCTATTTCCCTATTTTTTTTTTTTAAGACGGAGTCTCGCTCTGTCTCCCAGGCTGGAGTGCAGTGGCGCGATCTCCGCTCACTGCAGGCTCCGCCTCCCGGGTTCACACCATTCTCCTGCCTCAACCTCCCGAGTAGCTGGGACTACAGGCGTCCGCCACCACGCCTGGCTAATTTTTTGTATTTTTAGTAGGGACAGAGTTTCACCGTGTTAGCCAGGATGGTCTCGATCTCCTGACCTCGTGATCCGCCCGCCTCGGCCTCCCAAAGTTCTGGGATTACAGGCGTGAGCCACTGCGCCCGGCCCTATTTCCCTATATTTTAACAAATTCATGGGGGTTTTTTTGTTCTCGGCCCGGTGACATAATTTGGCCAATGAAATGCAAGGAGAGGCTTTCAAGCTAGTTGGCAGAAGATTGAACAGGCAGCGCTCATTTCTTCTTGCATAGTTTCCTCTGCCACAAGAACTGCAGTAGCCTACAGGCCGTTCCGTTGGCTTCCGTGTGGAGAAGATCATGTGAAGCATTGGCATAGCTGCTCCACAATGGACGTGCAGAAGGAATGAAAATAATTCGAATTACTTTTGGGGTTGTTTTCACTTGCAGCGTATTTTACCTTTTGATAATTGGTAAAACAATTAAGTGTCGATGAAACAGATAAATGAGATGAGATAAAGAATAAATGAGTCTGAATTTGAGGGGAGATAAACGGGTAGGAGGTATAATTTCAATGGTCAGTAACACAGATGGTGTCATCCAAGGGAATAAGTGTAGAGAACAAGACAAGAAATCGGAAGACGGAGGTCTGGGACCCGCAACGTCAAGAGATCTGAAAGAAAAAGAGGAGGCAGCAATAGAAATAAAAATGTTGCAAACAAAGAGGTAAATGGGAAACCAAAAAAGTATGGTAACCCGGGAGTTTAATCAAAAATAAGTGTCAAAGAGAAGGAAACCCTCGGTTATATCAAATGCTGCATATTGGTGGTGTGGAATTGACAATTGACCACAGCGTTTAGCAACCTGAAGATCACTGGTGAGCTTGACCAGTTGTGGAGGAAGACTGGAGACAAACGCATGTTTGGACAGGATTTAAGAGAAAATTGGAAAAGAAATGTTGGAGACATCAGATGCAAACAACAGTTCTGAGAGGCACTGAAAAAGGAAGAAAATAAACAGCAATAGCAGCTGGGGAAATGGGATAAGAAAAAAGAGTTTTTTAAAAGAGGAGAAACTGCAGAATGTTAATGAAAGTAACATACAGAGATAAACATGGTAATGCAAGAGAAACAGGTGAGAACTGAAAATGTGCCCCAAGTCTGTGCAATAGAATGGAATTCACTGCAAAAATTATTGGAAATATCTTCAGATAAGAATATGATTAGTTATTCTGTAGTAACAAGATAAAAACCAGAATATATGAGTACAGATGCTGGTACATGGTGGTAGTGATCTATGTGCTTGACTTCAAGTTCCCTAGAAGCGAGCCTAAAATGGGGATTCCCATGCAAGTGACTTATCTAGCAGTTGCTCTCGGAAGCTAAACCTACCAGGTTAGAAAAGCAACTCTGCATCCATTCTTTTGTATCAGTGAGTCATTGGCTAACAACCATTTGCCAGTGGTATGAGAGGGTTAGTATAACTTCCCAAGCACTTCCAGAAAAGATGATTTCTGTAGCAAAAGACAAGTCTCTGGGGAAGTGTATGAGTGATAAACAATTAGCAGCCAATACTTAGCAGCTTGAGATTGGAAGCATCAGTCCAGGAAGCAGCACCAACTGCTATGCTTTCAGAATTATCTGATTATTTCAGTTTTCTCTGCGAAGTATGAAGCAAGGTCATTAAATGAAAGAGGATGAAAAAGGAGGTGGTTGATATTTGAGAAGAAAAATACATACATATATGTATTTTATGTGTATATATAATACATTATACATATATATAAACACACACATACTATAGCCATATGTATGTATGTGTGTATATATGTGTATGTGTGTATATATGTGTGTATATATATGTGTGTGTATACATATATATACACACACACTCATATGTCTCATAGGGCTGTGTGTGTACATACACACACTCATACACATACATACATATGGCTATAGTATCCATACATATGGATATACATATACACACACAAATATACACATATACATACACACATATAGAAAGAGAGAGAGAGATAAATTTACTTCAAGAAATTGGCTTATGTGATTACTGCCTCTGGCAAGCCTGGAATCTGTAATCCTCAGGGCAGGCTAGCAGAATGGAAATTCTCTCAGGCAAGAACTGATGCTGAAGATTTAAGGCAAAATTTCTTCTTCCTTAGAAAAACCTCATTATTTCTCCTAAGACTTTTCAACTGATTCGATGAAGTCCACCCGTATTATCAAGGTACTATCCTTTACATAGAGTAAACTGATGATAGATATTAACTACATCTACAAAATACCTTTGTGGCAACACCTAGATTAGTGTTTGGTTAAATAACTGGGCACTAGAGTGTAGCCAAGTTGATGCAAAAACCTAACCATCACACACATGAACTTGGGATTATGGCAGGGTTGCATTTATTGGTGATGACAAACTTTATAGTATGGTGATGGTAGGTACTTGAGTTTGGTAGGTAGTGGTTGAATTGGGTTTGGGGATAATATCATTGAAGAAGAACAAATTAGGCACAAAGTACTGAAAGTATTAAATACCGAAATTTTCAAAAATTAATGCAAGAGTAGTATTGGAGGGTGTGATAGTGATTTAGAAGCCCCAAATCATCAAGAAATGAGAGGAACAACCCAGGAAGTATAAAATGTTCCAAGGAGAGAAAGTTTATGAAAATGCAATAATCTGATATTTAAGGCTGGGGGCTGGGTAAAATAATTTAACTTTACATCTTTCTGTAAATATTTTTGTAGATCTATTGTAAATCTACAATAACTACAAAATGTGATATACACTCAGTAACCTACTCTATTTTTATACTTCTGGTTCAGTTACTGAACTCCCCACATAGGCAAAAGCAAGGAATCAGTTTCAGAGCTGGGAGTCAAGGATGGAACTCTAGCAGTTCCTTTCAAAAGTGGTCAAAAATGACAAATCAGGGTCTCAATCCTGACAAAATCTGGGGAGCTAGTTTCCAATACTATCCAGTGATATTGCCCAAGATAAAGATAGAAACATTCTTACTAAAACCAGGAAAATGTTCAGAAATGGATTTTGTGTTCATGCCCTTCCAAATGTTCCCTGTCTTATTGTTTGGTGGTAACACACCAGGGAATGCTCAACCCAGAAATATAGATGTTATACAAAGAGTAACACTTATTTTCACACCCTACCTGACCACAGGCCCACTGTTTCCCAGCCCCAAATATGTCTCAGTTTGCAAGCCATGAAGCAAGCCCTCATCAGGAACCAACGGATTGATACCTTGATCTTGGAATTTATAGCCTTCAGAACTGTGCAAAAATAAATTTTCGTTTTTTAACAACCCAGTATAAGGTATCTTCTTATGGAAGCCTAAGCTAACTAAGATTTCTTAGTAAGTTTGGCTCCTGGGGTAATTCACTCTGAATTTTTCTTTTTGAGTAAAGTTTCACATTTGCCATTCATGGAAAATGGCTCTTTTCCTCGAATGTGTAAACATCTACAGGGACAGAGAATGTGCTTGTCTTGTTCATTGTTGAAACGTAACCCCCTACCACAAACCATTTGTCTCATAAAAAGCATCCAATAAATATTTACTCATTGAAAAAATAAGTAGATTAATAAATGAATGAATGAAGCCAATTTCACACATTTATCTTCCCCACAAGCTGCATTGAGCTAATAGATCAGGAGGACTGGATCTGTATACAAGATGAACAGTACTCAACTGTGGAGATTAGAGAATATCAGTGGAGACAGGTATACATTTTGTCTAATAGTGGAGGTTTAGGAATCATAGGACCATGGACAAAGACTTTGGGTAAATCATAATAAAATAATTAGTTCAGTGAATAGAAGAGGAACTATTGTGCAGAGTAATAAAAACAAGACTATAAAATTTCAATTATTAGAGAAGTTGTGATAATTTTCAAATACAATAGGAAATTCTTTAAATTTTGAAATGAACCAAATAAATGAAGTTAAGAGTGACATGTAAAATTAAATCCAGATTTACAGATTATTAAAATGTGATAGATGAAAAAAATGTTGCAGAAGCAAAAATGATCTGTTATCTGAAGAGTTTAGAAAAAAAGAAAAAAGACCTGCAAATCAGAAAGGCATTGCTAAAATAAAGATGGGCCTATGCATATTTGGAGTTGATAGGGAAGGAGTTGGAAATCAGAAAGCGATAGGCCAGGCACAGTGGCTCAAGCCTGTAATCCCAGCACTTTGGGAGGCAGAGGTGGGCGGATCACGAGGTCAGGAGATCGAGACCATCCTGGCTAACACGGTGAAACTCCCTCTCTACTAAAAATACAAAAAATTAGCCAGGCGTGGCGGCGGGAGCCTGTAGTCCCAGCTACTCGGGAGGCTGAGGCAGGAGAATGGCGTGAACCCGGGAGGCGGAGCTTGCAGTGAGCGGAGATCGCACCACTGCACTCCAGCCTGGGAGACAGAGCGAGACTCCGTCTCAAAAAAAAAAAAAAAAAAAAAAATCAGATAGAGATAGAAAAGAATGAACTCCTAGAAAAGGTGGGGCATGAATAACATGAAAGTATGAATGAGTTTATGCTAGAAGGATGTGGATTATATATATGGTAAATATGTGCCAATGTTAATTAAACTTATGCAGTTGATTACTTATAGAATTTTATTTCAATCATACCATTTTGAATATTTTACTTGTTTGCCATATAAAAATTAAACAAACAATAAAATCTGTTATATATATTATTAATGTGAGGATTTCACATTGAATAGAAGGTTATATGCAATAATTTCCTATTTTCATTCCAAATGATAAATATGATTATGCTAGAATATCTCAGAAAGTCAACACAAGATTCTGTAAATGCATCAGTGAGTACACAAACTATTTCTGTGTGTATTCTTGAGTTCTGTATTCGTATTAAGTTGACTTTCTGCAAATTACTCTGCACTGATCATCATTGTCTATGGTAAATTAAAGCATAATAGCACAGGTTTTAGATATTTAGGTCATTTAAGAAAAATGATCATTAGCAAACAATTGTCCCAAATATCTTTACATTATCTACAATGGATGTTGTGACCTAATTAGTATTTTAGAAGAAAAAAAAACATTTTTTGTTTAGGGATAATTTTTTCTTACCAAAATGTATGTTTCCACAGGTATGGCATTCAACGCAGTAAGTTTTGATTTCCTGATTTTGCACAAGTATTTTCTAGTAAAAAAAATGCATCACAGCGGTCAAAGGTGTTTATGGACATCTCTTCAGCGAATCTTCTCAAGAGTTTTGTTACTTCACCCAGTAAGATGGGATTATAACTTTACAACATCCTTTGATATTTAGATCTGAAGGAAGAAACAGAAAAATGTTAAAATGATTCAAAGGTCATTATGCATTCCCTATTAGAAGGAATGAGGATATAAAATGGATGTAGCCTTCTTGGCTATAGAATGTGTAAACATCCTTCTCTATTTTAGAGAAACTTAGAATAAAGTGCAGTAACAGGATTAGCAGCTGAAAACAGCCTCACTCTGGCCTTGCCAAAATGAGATGATGAATCTAAAATTCTAAGTACTGGGCCAGGTGCAGTGGCTCACACTTATCATCCCAGCCTTTCAGGAGGTTCAGACGGGAGATTGCTTGAGCTCAGGAGTTCCAAACCAGCCTGGGCAACATGGTAAGACTCCGCCTCTACAAAAATTAAAAAATTAACCTGGTGTGGTCATGCGCTCCTGAAGTCCCGTTTACTCAGGAGTCTGAGGCAAGAGAATCTCTTGAGCCTGGGAGGTCGAGGATGCAGTGAGCCATGTTCAGGCCACTGCACTCCAGCATGGGTGACAAAGTGGGACCCTGTCTCAAAACAATAAATAAATAAAATAAAATTCTAAGTATTACTCGATTTTCCTTGATTGGGTAATTAAATTAAAAAACAATAAAGGAAAATTGTGTAATACTTAGAATTCTAATTTATTATTTTTTTCAAGGCTAGATAATATCTCTATCTCATGCATGCATGCACACGCACATGTGCAAACACACATATAATCATGTCTTGGATTACTGATACATACACAAGTAACTCCATGAAATATCTAAAAGATCAACTTACATACTCTTTGTAAAGGACCTCTATATTATCCCATTCCAAAGTCTTAGAATAACCCAGTTGAAATGAGCTACAATTATTCTAGCATTCCTAGAAGGAAAACTATTTAAAATATGAGAAAACTTTATTTTATTACTGTAAATTTTCCCCAACTGACTATAAATGTTTTGTTGCTTATTACTACTATAATTTAGAAAACAAAAGTTTTTGTTTTCAAAAGTCAATACTGGGTCCAAGACTTTCATCCCTGACAATGCTACTGCAATATAAAATTAACGTATTACATGTAGAGAGATATATCTAACCCCTGGAGTCAGCTCAATTAAGTCTTAGTGTGAGTTAATTCCTATTTATTGTCATTTTTCTCTCCTACTGCTATGATTGATTTTGGCTGGCCCAGTTGTAGTTTGAATAGATAATTAGATTATTTTTATAATTCACTAAACACATGAAAATAATTGAATGAATATTTTCCAATGAAAATAATACTTGACATAAGCATTTACTATATTAATCTAGAAACTAAACCTAGCCTGATTGTCAATATCTGAGTTTTTCTTTTTAAAGAAATTACAATTTAATTAATTTTCCAATTTTTAAAATTGAACTCGTGAAAAATGATTTTTTCTATACTAGATTTGATGTGTTTCACTGAGAATGATATTATACTTTTCTGGCATTTTTTATTTAAAAAAGTTTAACTTCTTAACTTTGAGTTTTTCTTTAGAATGTTGTATTTTATGTTCATATCTGTATGTTATAAAAATATTACTACATCTCTAAGAAAATTTTATCTCAGGTTTTAAACACTAACATTATATTTGCTATATCAGACATAATATATTTAAAACATATGGACTTGGAAAATATTATTTTTCTTTACCTGATTTCTTCTTAGTGTCTATGCACACTTTTGTATTTGCTTTATTTTTTCATTTCAATACCAAATTTAGTGAAATCTACCAACAACTGAGATAATTAAGTGTCAAATATCAGAATATAAATATATCAAGTCTTAAAATAAAATATACTTTTTAAGTGTTCTCATTTTTAAAAACCATAGCTGAATATAAATTATTTGCATTTTGAGGGCTTTCTTGCAAAGATTTTAAAAGTAATTGCCTAGAACAATGTATCAGGTAATCTGAATATAATTTATCCCTTGTACTTTGTGATTAACCTTCTTACAGGTGATATACAAAGTAGAATAAGGATGTATGTTTTCTACTGCATTAGTTTGCAAATAGACTTTTTTCTTATTGAAATATCATTATATTGCAACATTTTCACTTAGTTTTAAAGTACTAGTAACCTGAAATGATACGCTTGTATTGTATATTTTTAAACATTTTTTTGAAAAGATTAATTAATTATTTCACTAATCCACATTTGGAACTTACCCAGAATCTCCACCAAACGAAATTAATTCACATATTCTCTATATGTTGCTTTCAGAGATAATATAGACTATGTACTGCCCCTTTCAGGCCACCACAGATTCAATGTAATCATTACTGCAGTAATGAAGTACTACCCAGAGGATTAAAAAAACGCATGTTTTACTCACTTACAAGCTTACTAACAAAGCACACTGCAGATACCATACAACACATGACAGGACAAGCCGGGAATCTTCTCTTCCTTCAGTATCTAAAGAATTTTAGCCCCATAAAAATGTGACACTTTTTCAAAGTTTTGCAACAATTCACTTTTATATCCATTGTCCCTTTCAAAAACATGCATAAATCTTATCAGAGCTTATGAATTTTCAAATGTCTCTTTTTCTATATTTTTTAATTAATGGAATAGAATATAAATATATGAGTGTGACCCAAAAGAAACAAAAGATCAGAACTTTATGTCTTTTAAAAATTACTTTGTGCTTATTTATAAGCATAACTTTGAAAATGTTAAGTTGAAGTATCAAAGAAGATTTCAAGAAAGGATTTGTGTTAGTAATTTTTCCATTCATGTGATTTATACACATGGAAATATGGTGATAAGGAATGAAAAGAAAGCAAGCATAAATAAGTAAATAAACCTAAACCTTATAATTAGAATATTTCAAGAAATTCACCTGAAGAAAGCCTAGAAATAATCAACAGAATTAATTTTACTCAAAGACCTGAGTTAAAATTTTCTATTTTAAATCAGTGCCCAGCTACCATATTATAGGCTGGAAGAAAGGACACTTGAATAGGGAAGTTGCCATGATGCAATTCAGAGATTTCCAACAGCAAAACAGGAGAAAGAAGGGAGTACAAATGTCAAATATAAAATAATACTAAAGCAATACTTTTAAAAATTCAAGTAACCATGTAAGAACTTTCACAAAGAAGATGAAGATAAAGCGTAAGTAGAGGGAAGAGGAAATAGTTATTTCCACTAGAAGCCACTATCAACTGAGCAATCTCATAGAAAAAGAAGAAAACAAAAAAGAATTTTAAAGCTAGTTGGAACTTCCCATTTTAGCTCCAACATGTAACAAGGTTAGACGTTCTCACTTTCATTCTTATGACATGAAAAAAAGCAAGCAAACTGAAAACCAATGGTTTTTTTTTGTTGGACACAGAGAAATGAGTTTGCAGGGCAAATTACCACCCTGAAATCTGGAAAGACAGATGAATCCAGAAAAGTCACACTCAAAATCTGATTATCTGAAAGAGAAGCTGCTGGAGACATAGACTGGTAATAATACATAAGTTGTAAATTTGCAAGATTTCTGGATGCTAAGTAGGAACTGCTGTATAAATGAAAAATCCTGAAAGGTGCAGGTGAAGCAGAGTCCCCACACTTTTATGAGTTTTATCTTCAGGAAATATACCAGGTTTTTGTAGGGAAGATCCAGGAAATAGTCCTTTGTGCTTGGAGCAGGAGGAAAGGAAGAGCAATCCTTGGGAAGTGCACCCAGAGACTTTTCCATTTAAAACGCCGACTCTCCAGGGGAAAAGGCTGCCAGAGACTTGCCCCAGTCAGATGAAGGAAGAGCATTCTCTCCCTCCACTAGTCCCTAAGCTTTCTGTCTCATCAAACTAGAAACACTGGTGAAAGTAACACACAACTGACAAATAAAAGACTGAGATTTAACTGAAATAAATATGTAAAACTTGCCCTCCACAACACCTAGCTCAATATTATCAAGGCTCCAGTATAATAATAAT
Organism: Pongo abelii; assembly: GCF_028885655.2. Taxonomy (NCBI): domain Eukaryota; kingdom Metazoa; phylum Chordata; class Mammalia; order Primates; family Hominidae; genus Pongo; species Pongo abelii. Next base: position 30,966,492 of record NC_071989.2, read on the forward strand.
GGAAAACAGCTGAAAGAGTTGTAAGGCACAGATAAAAAGAACGACAAATACAAGGTCACTAGAGGTGGTTGAAGCCTTTAGATCTACCCACAGCAAACATTCAACAAAGCTCCTACCAATATGAACGTAAATTTTCAACTAAAGGCCTATTAACCTCAGATCCCATTGCCTGGATATCAAGAACAAGTTTCAAGGCAATCTAAAAGGCAAAACAAAACAGCCCGAAGAGACAGTGCAAGTATTAGAACTAGACTGGTAAGACTCACATTTTGGGATTATCAGACAGGAATTTAAAATATGACTAATATGTTAAAGGCCTTAATGGAAAAAGGAGACAACAGATTGGTAATATAAGCAAAGAGATGGAAAACCTAAGAAATAATCTAAAGGAAATGCTAGAAATCAAAACTACTATAACAGAAATGATGAATGCCTTCAATCAGCTCAGCAGTAGAATGGACATCACTGAGGAGTAGGTGAAGATACATCAATAGAAACTTCTCAAACTGAAATACAAAGAGAAAAAAAGAATGAAAAAAAAATAAGTAGAAGAAAACATCAAATAACTGTAGGACAATCTGAAAAAGTATAGCACAAACAAAGTTGGGATCCCAGAAGGAAATGTAAGAGAACACAGCAAAAGAAATATTTGAAGTACTAATGACAGAAAGCTTTCAAAATTTCATGACAGATTCCAAACCACAGATTCAAGAAGTGAAGAGAACATTAAGCAGGATAAATACCAAAAACAAATGGTTATATACAGAAATATTTATAGAAATCTGCATCTACACGGATTAGGATACACACATATGTCCCCTTGAGAGCATAATAACAAGCACACCCCAGAAGTTGCAAGCACACCTAGTCCCCAAATCTTGGTTTCTAATACCATTCCACAGTAAAAGTAACAAGGGCTCTTTGGAGAAACAGGTGATTCTAGGCCTGATGCAAGAAATTTACACAATGAGCCTGGAACAACATCTAGCTTCAAGAATTAGGAAAGTCTTCCCCTTCCCACCACAAAAAAAAAACTCCCTTCAATGATGAGGGTTTGCTAAAGATATACAGGAGCCAACTGAAAGCATACCCAATGGCCAAAGCTGTAACAAGTTGAGCAACAAAATAAATGACATTGTATAGGATTTTAATACAAAGTAGAAACTAAACATCTGTGATTGTATGTCAATAAAAATAAATGATGACTAAAGAAATCAATGGGTGGGAAATAGAAAATTTCCCTGTGCAGAAGAATTCTAACTTCTGTAGGTTTTTCTCTCTTAGAATGATGGAGTATAAATTCCCACTCCTTAAATATGGGCTTCACACAATGACTACTTCTTCTGCCTTTCCATACTCTACTCTTTGGAAGACTTCTACTTTTTGTTAGACTTGTGGATTTTTGGTAGAGCTCTTCCAAAGAGTAGAGTATGGAAAGGGAGAAGAAAATTAGTAACTTTCCAGTTGAGGGGCCTAACATCAACCTGAGTGATAAAGATTAGCATCCACAGTGATAAATCATATTTAAGATATAATGTAATGAGGGTAACACTTTATCTCGCCTGTGTATAACAAAACCACCAAATAAATGCCAGTTGAGGAATGTTTTACAAAATACCTGACCAGCACCCCTCAAAACTGTCAATATCATCAAAAAGAAGGAAAGACTGAGAAATTGTCATAGCCAACAGGAACCTAGGGAGAGGTGACAACTAAATGTAATGTGGCATCCTGGATTGGATTCTGGAACAGAAAAAGGCCATTAGGGGAAAAAAATGAGGAAATCTGGGGAAAGTGTGAACTTTAATCCCAATGAATCAGTATCTATTTATTAATGATGTCAGACGTACCATGCAAATGTAAATTATGAATAAGAAACAGGTGTGGAGTATATGGGATCTGTCAGCACTATCTTTGCAATAATTCCCTATATCTAAAGCTTTTCTAAGATAAAAAAGTTTGTGCTTAAAAATGATACAGGAGAAATGTAAAAATCAGTTTATTTGATTATGGTTTCCCACTCAAATAATTAAGTCCTAGTTTTAAGGGGGGAAAATTTCATTATCACTTTTGTATTTGTAGAAATCCTTCCTGCTTCCACACTGTTTTAACTTTCCTCATCTTGTCCTTCTTTTACTCACATATTCATTCCACAGATCAACAGGTCTATTCTATACAGTTCTATTTACAGGTGGCCTGATTTTCAATGTGCTTTCAAACAGCCAATGTAGAAATGTTAGCATTAGATTCTCAATCTGAAAGAGCTGCAGTGTGGTGTGGTGTTCCAAGATTGAATTAGAGGTAATCACCAAAGCTTTGGGTGAATAAGAGAAAAAAGGAAAGAAAAACAAAGCAAAAAACCACCAGTTTCTGAGGATGCAAGAAAGACAGGCATACGATTCAGATCTGGAGAAAAAAGTAATTTACCAGTCATAGAGTTTACTTGATTCAAATTTACGTGATTTGACAAAATAAGCAGTGTTACACCTCTTCAAGATCACTAATCAGAAAAAGTTTAAAAACAATATTTTATATTTGTCCTCTATAATTAAAGACACTACTAAATAGCTATAATTTATAAAATACTTTATAATAGTCTAAATCATTTCTGTGCATCCACTATTTACATAAAATCATGACAGGACACTTCTGAGCAAGTAGGCCAGCATTATTCTTTGAGCACCAATAGAAACTTGGATATAAGGCTCTGAGTAAGATAGAACTAGGATAGAACAGGGAGTTAGCCTGGGGAAGGAATAGCCAGTCACATCAACTCTAGTGTCTGTGGCTGAACAATAATTTGTAATGACGGATTCAGTGGCCAGAGTTTGGAAAGATACAAACTAGGCAACAAAGTTGGTACACAAGTGACTTCTTTGTGGATATTCTGTGCAAGAGACTTGTGGATTTGAAAATTATATTTAATAATATTTTTAATTGGTCACTAAATGAAATATTTATTCTCCATTTATATTATGACAATGTGAACACTGTAATATCCATTGTGTGTATACTTTTTTATTAATAAAAAAGCAACATAAGAGAAAGAAAAATTTAAATATATATTTTTTATATACAGGATATTGCTATGATATATTTCTTACACATCTGAGATTAAAAAGAGATGTGTATAAAAGCAAATTTAACATCATATGTAGTCAATTTACATGTTTTTTAATATGCATTTGTGCATTTTTAGTTACTGTCACTTTTGTTAACCTTTAGTTATTGTCACTAAATCAATTAACTTTTCCTGGTAGAAAGTGAACACTTAATTGTTTTTATTTAAACAAAAATATTAAAGCAAAATTTTTAATGCATAATTTTAAACAAACACTCAAAAAGTCTATCACTGCATGAAGGTCCAAATGGTTTTATTGTAATAAAGGGAATTCAAATTTTAGAAAGATATGTCATTGCTCTTTAAATAATTTACATTATTTATTAATGTTTTGAAAAATTCCTAGAAGTATTTTTTTATAATCTTATTTGGTGATGATCCTAATTAGCTAACAGTTATATGTATGGTCCTACACTTTTATTTTTTCTGCTATGCTTGCCTCAAGACCTACCTTCAAAAGAACACTGATTTTTCCTTCTGTTTCTTTCTTAATGTGGAATTACTGGAATGTTTCTATATATCAAATGAATGTTTTCCATTATTTATACAAAAATCCTACTTTTTACTCTCATACTCTTTTCTAACTTACTATTCATTACTTCAGTAATTTATTCTAATCAGTTTTTTAATTCTATAAAATTCTCAATATTCAGTTAGCTTATATTCCTTTTTTAAAATAGTATTCTCCATTATCACAATGAGATGATAATCTCTCTACTTTGAAATACTGCATCTATTTTTTGTATTCTTTCCTTTTTACTTATCATCTTCGTCTCTTTTTAAATTTGTTATATTTCATTTGTTCCTATAAGACTAGATTCAGTAAACTAGTGGTAACAAGAGATAAGTCTTCTGTCAATTTTTCCTTCTTTTTCTACTCCAGTTACACTCATCTTATGTGTCATCAGATTCCACCATCTTAGTAAAAAAAGTTGCAGCCAATTTTTATAGGACCTGTCTTCACAAGGTCACTCAAAGAGAAAGAGATCTTAAAGAATGTAGAAAAAAATAATGTTTGAATAATTTAATTGGATTTGTCATTTTAACTCATTTAGAGAAATATTTAAATTACTAAAAGTCAAGCAAATGTGAAGTCACATTTTTGCCTAAATAGGTCTGTTACTGTATTGTACGGCAGTAATTTTGTAAGCTTTATATAGACACTGCCAGAGAAAATTTTCCTATTGTTCAGAATAGAGATTGTTATTTTCTCACCCCATCGATATCAGAATCTTGCTTATTTTGTGCACATATATTTTGTACTGTATATTTTGTACACATATATTTTGTACACATATATTTTGGACTGTATATTTTGTACACATATGTAACCACAATCCTGGCTAGCTTTCTTGCTGTGAACACCACTAGAATTGAGAATGTTGGTAATCTCATCATAAATCATTCCAACTGTTAAACATCCAGAGACAGTAATAAAAAAATAAAATCTATTCATAAGAAAATTATGAGTTCTACCTCCTCACACCCAAAGTGTACATCCACTTAGAACCACAGTATATCAATCTATTCACAATAATTGTTTTCATAAAATTATAGAACTTAGATTTAAAGAAGATATTAAAGATATTTATTCATTAACACATTTTATGACAGCTGTAATATTATTTTTATGAAAGACGTCAAATGCAATATATGTCTTCCTGATGTATATGTCACTGTTTAAAAACAATATTAATCATCTTTTGGCCACAAATAGTTAATTCTAAACACTTCACATTATTTCAGTTATCTCAAATTGGTCGTTATGGCCCCCATGAAGCATATAGTCATACAATTAATCATTTATTACACATAATTTAAATCACAGAATAATTTGTATATTTTCACAGATTATATCTTTTGTCTACATGTAAAATAATGATTTCAAAAATACTTTCATAAGACAAAACTAATCAAAGACATTACTGTATCTATTTATGATTCTTTTATATATTTTACCAAAAGTAAATGGGGCACAATTATGAATCTTCTCAATTTCATTCTAGTGTAATACAAAGCATAAATTTAATTTATCAATCAGCGTCCTCCTAATTCAGTTACACATATCCAGAATTAATTCTGCTGCCCTTTAGTTTTCATTCTTTAATCTATTTAATTATTTTATTGGTTTTGTAGAGATATATTTGAAAGTTTTTTTTATTTCAAGGTTTGTTTTCAAAACAATTGTAATTCTCGAAAAGCTTCAAAACCCAAATCTTTGGGGCTATAGCATTTGACTTCCATGATTAAAAATTCTCAACTGATTTTGAGGAAATTATAACCAAATTTCAAGAGCTCACAGCAATATTTATACTTTGTAGGACCCTCAGATTCATTCGGAAAATAGGTTTCAAAATTGTAAAGATCTGATTAATAATGGAAAAAAACAAACTGCTTTCACAATTTTTTTGTGTGTTCTACATCAGCATTTTGACAAATGTTGCAGCTTATTAATATTCACATAGTCATTTATATATTTTCACAATGAAAGCTTCCATATTTTTATAATTTTAAAACATAATTGATATTTCCAGAGCAGTTTTAGATTTATAGAAATGTTAGAAACAAAATACAGAGAGGTCTCATATGGGCCTAACCTAATTTCCCCTATTACTATCATCTTACATTGGTATGGTAAATTTGGTACAAATAATAAACAAATATTGATACATTATAATTAACTAAATTCCATACTTTTTTTCTATTTCCTCAGTTTTTTCCTGCTGTTGTTTTTCTGTTCCAGGATCCTATTCAGGATGCCACATTGCATTTAGTTGTCATATTTCCTCAGGCTCCTTCTGGCTGTGACATTTTCTCAGACTGTCCTTCTTTTTTTGATTGATGACCTTGATAGTTTTGAGGAGTGCTGGTCAGGTATTTTGTAGAATGCTACTCAGTTTGGATTTGTCTGATGTTTTACTTATGATTACTCTGGAGTTATGTGTTTCTGGGGAGGAAGCTCACCGCTAAATTCAAGATCACTTAGTTTTGTGCTTATATGCTTTCTTCAAGAAGTTTTACAGTTTTGGGTTTTACACTTAGAACTATAATACATTTTTAGTTAATTTTTGAGAAGGGTTAGATAGATAGATAGATAGATAGATAGATAGATAGATAGATAGATAGATAGATAGATAGATCCCACCCTTTCCCCTCCCACATACGGATGTTCAATTGTTCCAGCACTATTTGTTCAAAAGATTTTGCTCCTCTGTCAAAAAATCAGTTACCTGCAATTATGGTAACCTATTTCTGTGCTCTCTATTCTGTTACTCTAATTGATATGTCTGTTATTTTGTGAATGCCTTGCTATCTTGATTAGTGTACCTTTATATTAAGTATAAATACTGTAGCTTTATGGTAAATATAGATAGGTAATATGAGCCCTCCAACTTCGTTCCTTTTTTACTATTGTCTAGGTTTTTCTAGGTTGTTTGTCTTCCCATATAACCCTTAGAAGAATAAGTTTGGCACTATCTACAAAACAGCATCCTGGGATTCTAACTAAGATTGCATCGAATCTATAGGTCAACTTGGTAGGAATTAACATCTTTACAAAATTGGGTCTTCCAATTCATGGTGTCCATTTATTTCAATCCCCTTTAATGTCTTTGACAAGGGTTTTCATAGCTTTCCACATCTGTGCTTTCTACATATTTTGTTAAATTTAATACTAGGTATTTTATTCTATTGAATGTTATGGTAAATAATATAATTTCTTAATTTTATATTTTAATTGTACATTGCTCCTAAAGAAGCAATTGGCTTTTCTATATCATCTTGTATCTTAAAGAAATGCTGATTTGGAATTTTTTGCCTAAATAATCATATCATTTGTGAAGAAAGTTTTATTTCTTTCTTCTTCATCTATTTATATATCATTTATTTGTTGTCTTATTGCACTAGTAAGGACTTCCAATATGATACTGAATAGGAGTGGTGAGACAAGACAATCTGCCTTATTCTCGATCATGGCATCCAGTTCCTCAGAATCAAGAATGGTACTAGCTGTAAGATTTTTTGTAGATATTCTTTATCAAATTTAGAAAGTTTTCTATTTCTGGTTTGCTGAGATTTTTAACGTGTACATGTTTTGGATTTTGTTCAATACTTCTTCTGTATTGATATGATAGATAAATTTTCTTCTTTAGCTTTTTGGTTTGGTGCAAAATACCAATTCATTTTCAAATATCAAATTAGTCTTGTGTATTCTGAACAAATTGTACTTTGTCTTGGTGTATAATTCTTTCCATATATTGTTGGATTCTATTCGTTAATATTTTGTTGAGTTTTTTTACACCTATATTCAAAAGAAATATTGACCCAAACTTTTCCTTTGGTAATTACTATACCTAATTTTGATATTCAGATAATGATGGTCTTCTATAATGAGTTTAGGAAGTGTTCCCCCTCATCCTATGTTCTGAAATAGATTGTGGAAAATTAGTGTCATTTCTTCTTTAAATGTTTCTTAGAATTCACCATTGGGCCTGGGGATTTGTTTTTGTTTTTGTTTTTGAAGATTATTAATTTTTAATTTAATTTAGTTAATACATATAGGGCAATTAAAATTATCTATTTCCCATTGTATGAGTTTGAGTTGCTTGTATCTTTCCAAGAATTGGTCCCTTTCATCTACATTATTAAATTTAGGGGCACAGAGTTATTCAAAGTCTTTCTTTATCATCCTTTTAATGTCTATGGAATCAGTTTTGATAGCCCCTCTTTTATTCATGGTATGGCATTTTTTGTCTTTTGTCTTGGTTATTCTTGATTGAAGTTTATCAGCTTTATTAATCTTTTCAAAAAACCAGCATTTAGCTTCATTTACTTCTGTGCTATTTTCTGTTTTCAATTTCATTGATTTCTCCTCTAATTTTCATTTCTTCCTTATGCTCAATTTAGGCTTACATTGTTCTTCTTACTCTAGGTTCATAAACTAAAAGCTTGGGGTGTTGATTTTAGATATTTTCTAATATGTTAATTAAACACTAGAAATGTCCCTCTCTACTGACTGTTTTTACTGCATACTACACGTTTTGATAAGTTGCCTTTTACTTTTATTTAGAACAAAATATTTTTTAACTTCTCTTGAGCACTCTTTTTGACCATTTTACTATTTACAATTATATTTTAAGTTATCAAATATTTGTAATATCCAGCTATGTTTCTGTTATTGATTTTTAGGTTAATTCCAATGTGGCCTGAGACTATACATTCTATGGTATCTATTCTTTAAAATTTGTTGAAGTGTTTTTATGAACCAAACTTTGGTTTTTCTTGATGAATGTTTTATGTGATATTAAGAAGAATATATATTTTGTGGTTGGAGGAATATTCTGTAAATGTCAGTTAAATCAAGTTGATTGATTGTGCTGTTCATGTCAACTATATATATCCTTATGGATTTTCTGCCTTGATCTATCAATTACTAAATCAGAGGTTTTGACATTTCCAGCTGTAACACTGGATTTGTCTATTTCTCTTTTCAGTTCCGTCAGTTTTTGTCTCACATTTGATGATCACTTGTTAGAAACATTTAAGCTGAGGATTGTTATATCTCCTTAAATAATTTATTCCTTTATCATTATATAATGCTCATCTTTATCACTGACAATCTTCCTGTTCCAAAGTCCGCTTTGTCTGAAATTAATGTAGCTTTTTCTTTAATACACTCTGATAACCTCTCTTTTAATTGGTACATTTAGATAATTCATATTTAAAGTGATTACTGATATAACTTCATTACATTTCTATTGCCAGAGAAAAGAACCAATAAGATACACACACACATACACACACAAACATACACAAAAATATTTATTATAAGGTTTTGTTTCAAGTGATTATGAAGACTGACAAGTATCAATAACCACAGAGTGAACTGGCAAGGCGAAGACCCGGGAGAGCTGATTGTGGTGTTCCAGTCAGAGTCCAAAGACCTGTGGACTAGGAAAGCTGATTCTGTAGCTTCCATCTGATGGCTGGCAGGCTTGAGATCTGTGAGCTTCTGAAGTTTCAGCTCTGGTTCAAAGTCAGGGGAAAAGCTGATATCTCAATTCAAAGGCAGTAAGGCACAAAATAATTCCCTCTTACTCAAGGGAGGGTTAGATTTTGGATCTATTCAGGCCTTCAATTGAAGGAATTAGGCCCACCCATAAGAGGAACGACAATCAGCTTTACTCAATCTACTGATTTCAATGCTAATTTTGTTCATTTTACCAAAATCATCATCACAGAAACACTGAGAATGTTTAATCTAATATCTAGAAACTCCATGGCACAGTCAAGTTGACATACAAAATTAACTATTGTAATATTTATAAAGTTTAGGACGTTTTCTATTTGTTGAACTTGTTCTTGTCCTTATTACCACTCTTTTTTTCTGTTTTTCATGGTTTTAATTGACCATTTTATATTTCCATTTTATCTCCTAACTTAAAAAAAAAAAAAACACTGGTTGCTCTAGAGTTTGCAATATTCATTCACAACTAATCTAAGTCCACCTTCCAATAACACCATGATGCTTCATATCCAGTGGAAGTACTTTATGACAGAGTAGTTCAAATCCTACTTCCTGTGCCTCATAAGTTTAGTTTGTCCATCTAATCAACTCATATGCTGTAATCCGTTAATGCATCATTACTCTTATTAAACAGTTGATTTTTAGGTCAATTAAGAATAAGAATAATAAAACATTTTATTTTGACTTCATTTATTTTTCTCCAAAGCTTTTTCTTTCTCTATAGGGATTTGACTATTTGACCTATATCATTTTCCTCCTCTATGAGAAGCGTATTTGGAAATTTCTTATAGGGCAGATCTGCTGGTAACGAATACTTTCAGTGTTTGTTATCTGAGAAAATCTAGTTCACATTTAAAAGATATTTCTGCTGGATATAGAATTCAAGTTTAGTGAGCTTCTTTTTTAACATGGTAAATATTTTACTTCATTCTTTTCTTGCTTGCATAGTTTCAGACAAAAATTATTATCTTGTTCCTCTATAAGGCGTCTTTCCTTCACCCTGGTTCCTTTCAACATGTTTTCTTTCTTTTTGGTTTTCTGTAGTGTAAACAATATTCCCGGTGTAGATTTTTTGGTATTTATCTTGCTTGATGCTGTTGTGTGTCCTTAATTTTTAAAATTAGTCTGCCATTATCACTTCAAATACATACATATATTTTTGGCTGTGTTCATTTCTACTTTTTTTTTCTTGGATCTCAATTATGCAATTGTACCTAGGCTACACCTTTTGAGTTTGTCCCATGGTTCTTGAATGTTTTCTCCTGTTTATCTCTTTAATTCTTTTCTTTTTCCTTTTCTTTTTGGGTTTTGGAAGTTTTCGTGGACATATCTTTAAGCTTACTGACTCTTTCCTCAGCCATATCCTATCTAATTGTGAGCTAATGAAAAGTATTCTTCATTTCTGTTGTCATTTTCATGTCTAGCATTTCTTTTTGGTTTTCTTAGGGTTTCCATCTTTTTGCTTATATTACCAATCTCTTTTGCATATTGTTTACTTTTTTCATTAGGCTTCTTAACATATCAATTATAGCTATATTAAATTCCTGCCTGATAATTCCAAAATGTAACTTATACCTGAATCTGGTTCTGATCTTAGCTTTGTTTTTTTCAGACTGTTTTGTCTTGTCTTTTAGCTTGCCTTGTAAATTGTTATTGATATTCAGGGATGTTTTATCAAGTAATAGAAACTGGAGTAAATAGGCCTTTAGTTAAAATTTTATGTTAACATGAGTAGGAGTTGGGCTTTGTTGAGGTTTGCTCTAAGTATAAATGCCTAAGGTTTCAACTACTTCCAATGTATTTGTATCTCTCCTCTTGACTTTGGCTTCACTAAGCATTCCTCTTATATAAATACTATACCTTGTAGCTGTGTTTACTATTATTCAGTGTTGTTATACTGTAGTTCTTTTGATGTGGTTGTAAGATGTTTGGAAGAAAATGTGCTCCATAATCATTTGATTTAGTCTCAGTCTTTTAGTCTGTGTCCCTGGGCTGTGATCTTCACGAGAGTTTCTTATTCTCATTCCCTTAGGAGAGACAAGAATTCTAGAGGGGTGTAGGAGGAGTGTTGTATCTACTCTTCCTGAAGGTGGAATAAGTCTGGCAAAATGTTTCCCCTTTAGAGTAGACTTGTTTTGTCTGGAATATTCTGACCTTATGTTAAAATTGTTACTCTCCCAGCCCTCTGGTAGAGCCATGAAGGATTTTTCTTGACTCCACAGCATAAGGACATGGTTAGGTTATTGAGCTTAAAACTCACAAAAGTGTGGAGACCATCTAAGAATACATTCTTCAGGGATTTCTCACTCTCATGCTAGTCCATAATTACCCTCCAGAAAATTGTTCAAAATTATTATTTAGATGTTCTTACCAGTTTATGGCTCCAGCATCTTCTACTCCAGGTAAGTAGATTCTGACTCTGACTTTATTAGCCAGATTATACAGACTGAATGTATTCATCCAAAATTCATATGTTGAAATTAAATTCCCAATGTGGTGTTATTTGATGGTGGTGTGTTAGGGGGGTGATTAGGTCATGAGACTGTAATTCTCATGAATGATATTCGTGTCCTAATGAAAGAGATCTCCCTTCTCCCTTATACTGTGTGAGGACACAGAGAGAAGACAGCCTTCTATGAACCAGGAAGTGGGCCCTCACTGGACACCAAATCTTCCTTTGCCTGGATCTTAGACTTTCCAGTCTCCAGAACTGTGAGAAATAATTTTGGTTCTTATAAGCCATCTACTTACAGTATTTTGTTACATTAGCTCAAATAGACCAAAACACCAGTTTCTCCAGTGTTCAGTGGAATAATTTGTCCTGTCACCTCAGTTATCTGATGAGTTTAAAGGAAGCTGATTTTCACTTTGCTTAACTATGTTCTTGTTGTAAGGATGGAGATAACAATTGCTAAGCTCTTTATGTGTTAGAGCTGAAATCAGAGTTTCTATTTCCAGAATATTGAAATTTCTGGATACAATTAGGAAATATGTGAGCATTCAACCAGCTTCAAATACATGCCTGTCTCAAAGTTTTGGGGTTTTAGTCTTCTTGGTTTTCTTTGTTTCTTCTAAGATCATAGTTTTAATCATAATAGTACTCCAAATTTTCTATTTTTATTATTGCCAGGAAAAAAATGTAGCTTCAATACTTAATATTTTAAATAAATTTATAATAGCATTCACAATAATACTGGATATTTTATCATTGACAGAATTAACTTATAAAATCTCTATTCAATGAATTGGATGATAAAAAGTCAAACCATTACTGGAATTAGTTTTGAAGAATCTGATGTCACTGGTGTCAACGAAGAATTTGTGAACTTCTTCTAACAGAGTCAACATACTAATTTTGTTTTCATTTCTTTTTACAAGTGCAAGACAATTTGGAATAAAAATGGAGCAAGACTAATTTGGAAAACCAGGCACTTGATCTAAATGGAAAGTCATGCTTTACAGTGTGATACGTAATGACAACATTTGCTGTTGCACATATCAAACCATAATGTTCAATACAATCTATGAAAAAACACATCAAAGACATTCAAACTTCTCTCCCTATATTCATTCCTCAATAGGGTTGCTCATCTTCTATTTCTCGTACACATCTTGGGTAACTGTAACCTGCAATTCATTTTGTTTTCAATTGATACTGCTGACTGCAACCTAATAACCGATATCTCAGACCTCAACTTCACTGCTGGCAGGATCAGTGCACATTGAGTTATTTCTCTGATCACAGTCTGAGTCCAAATGACTTAGCTTTTCTTAGGTACCTGTGTCTGAAAGCATTTAGTTTTGTTAGTGCAGTATGCTATGTTTTTGGAAGGAAGATATTGGTTATGTTCTATATAGAAAAGTTTGAGAAAATATCCAAGTGATTTCTGGTTACTGTTCAAATTAAACTGCAGTAGGGATTCTGTTTAATGCAGAGGTCTCATACTCTACCAAAAGAGGCCATGATAGAAACCAGAAGTACAAAGTGAGAAAAATAAGTTCATCCAGATTTATTTTAATGCAATGAAGAATTGATTCAATGATAAATAAGAGAGGCATTGAGGCAATAGACCTGGATAAAGTGGGGGATTCGTTTTTACCTTATCTGTGTTTGTTCTTTCTCCAAGCTAAACACCCTTGGTGGCTTGGCAATTCTTATACAAAATAGCTCATTTCACCATTCTTTTCTTTTCTTCTGGTGAAATCCAGTTTGTGAGTAAATTTGTTAAAGGAGAGTCGTCAAAATGAAGCACCACACTCTGAGTGTCGTGTCACCTGAAGTAAGAAGAATAGGAAACAGCTCCCCTCCCTGCCATCTTTGCTCTAAATGAGAACATAATTGTATCAATGTGGCCTAAGTCCAAATCAAGTTTTGGATCATTCCAATTATCTTTTTCTGTGTAGAAACTACTCCAATGTTGAGTGCCTAAATAGAACAATTTACAACAATATATTATGATGTGTCCTGGTTCTAGATATTGACAGACTCAACTGAACAGTTATTGCTTGGGGTATCACGTATGTTGTAACCAAGCGGCAGCTGAGGCTGGAGTCAACTGGAGGCTTCTCCATTTATGCCTCATGGCAGGCCTGTCTACTCATCTCTCTCTCAATGCGGCTAGTGTACACCCCTCACTGCATAGTGGTCCCAAGGCAGGCTGACTTGTATGGCAGGTTGCTTCTTCCGGAGTGAGCATTCCAAGAGACCAGTGAGAACCTGCAAGACTTTTTCTGACTAGCCCCAGTTATCATCTCAATGTTACATTGACTACATTTTATCAGTTGCAAATGAGTCATAGAGCCAGCCCAAATTCATATGGAAGAGATTTATATAAGTACTGGGAGTTATGGTTCATTGGGTATCTATCTTTGGGTAAATTTATTTTAAAAATAGTTTTGCTTTAGTTGGCATGTCTAGAGTATAGTTTTCGTTTATGCTAATCTTTCCCCTAACTAAAATTTTTATTTTTCCAGCATTATGTTATTAAAATTTGTTTTTCTCTTGGCCTTTAATATTCTCATTTCTTTCCTCCTCCTCCTTCTACTTTTATCTCTGCTGCTTTTGTCTGCCCGTCGCTACCCATTTTTTTATTTCAAACTTTTACATTTGACCTGTCTTTCTAGCTTGCTAAGAGCCTTCTGAATGCTTAATTTGTTATCCATAATATTTATTATTATTTCCAACTCCATGTCTGCACAAGTTTAGTAAGGATCTTATCAAAGTTTGCGTCCAATTCATAGAGATATGGCAAAGAAGAGAGTCAGGGAAAAATCACAGAACATGTCAAAATGAGTTGAACTTGAGCCCTGTTGATGGGTCTTTGGTTATATTCATTTGCTCAATTTGCCATACTGTGAACATTTCTCCATTTTACACAACAGGATATCATGTGAGGGTTTGTCAGTCAGCTTTCTGAAAGCCATTTTCATTTTCTCTGCAACACATCCCTGAGCTGATAGTCTCATAACCATATTAAAAAAGACAATTGAACTAGCTTAGTGTGACTTATTTAATGGCTTATATTAGTTCCTTATCATCACCACTCTCCTTTATAGGTGTTCTAACACTGTTCTTTTATTAATAGACTCTGGGAAATTATTCAAACTGGCATCAAGATCTCTGGTTTGCAGAATATGCCTTCTTTTTGGTCTCAAAGCTTGCAAATGCCTTTGACAGTCTAATTTCTCCTATGCTACTCGACTAATTTTTAGTAGTAAAAATTCCACATTTTAACTGCCATATCTTTTAGTGCCTCAAAATTTAATTCGTCCAGTGCAGAATATGAAAAACAATTTTGTCATTCTCACAATTTCTTTATTTTTGACTCAAATTCCTCTTACTTATAGCCACTGCTACATTTTCTATTCTAGTGTAAAATATTTTCTTTAACAACATAAAAAGAGGGCACAACATGAGTGAAATAATATTTCTTTCCCCAGTGTCATTATTAATACTTTCTCAAGGAGTGGGCTGACAGCTTTTTGGCTCCTCTTTCTCTTAGCATTGCTAAAATCATCTTTTTAAATTCTTGATTAGTTTCCATCATTTCCTATAAATGCCAGTTTATCATTTGGGATGTGACTAATTCTTGATTATATCTTTTTCAGGTTTTATACAAAAAAATTCAATCTGAGCTAAACCTAGTGGTGGTGGTGGTGGTGGTGGTGGTGTTTGTAAAATCAGATCAGTCTCTTTACATATTTATGATTTATGCCTTGCTTTTCCCCACCAAACATTTAAGGTGATTGTATTTCAATACATTCCAAAATTCTTCCTCAATGAGTCATTCATAATTATGCATTCAGAATTATTTATTTTCAAAACCTGCCAGTACTGCTCTAACACTTTCCCATTTAGAGACTTAGCAGCAATTGATCTTCCTTACCAAAATCTGGAAATACAGTCCAGTGTGCGTCTTTCTCCTATTTGCTGACAATTCTCTGATGACATGTAAATATTCCTCTAAGATCATTGATGTGGTTTGGCTCTGTGTACTGACCCAAATCTCACATCGAATTGTGATCCTGAGTGTTGGAGGTAGAGCCTGCTGGGAGGTGATTGGATCATGGGGGTGGCCAATTTCTCCCTCTTGGAATGGAAGAATTTACCCAATGCCTGTACTTCCATTGTGTCTTGGAGGTACCTAACTTGTTTTTTTTATTTTACAGGCTCATAGGTGAAAGGGACTTGCTTTGTCTCTGACGAGGCTTTGGACTTGGACTTTTGAGTTAATTCTAGAATGAGTTAATACTCTGGAGGACTGTTGGGAAGGCATGATCATGTTTTGAAATGTCAGAGGGACATGAGATTTGAGAGGGGCCAGGAGAAGAATTTTATGGTTTGGTTTCTGTCGCCACCCAAATCTCATGTTGAATCGCGATCCTGATCCTGAGTGTTGGAGCTGCAGCCCGGTAGGAAGTGATTGGATCATGAGATGGTTTCTAATGGTTTAGCACATCCTCCTACTGCTGTCTCATGATGGAGTTCTCACGAGATCTGGTTGTTTGAAACTGTGTAGCACTTCCCCTTTTGCTCTCTCTCTTTCCTGCTCTGCCATTTGAACATGTGGCAGCTTCACCTTTCCGTCTGCCATAACTGTAATTTCCCTGAGGCCTCCCCAGCCATGCCTCCTGTACAGCCTGCAGAACTGTGAGCCAATTAAACCTCTTTTCTCTATAAATTACTGAGTCTCAGCTTTAGTTGAGTTAAATCTATACACACTTTATATAACCAGTTTATATCTGATCTTTCATGTCTTTCGTCCCTTTGTTTTTATTTTTTAGACTTATAATATTTGGTTTGACATATTAATTATTATTTTATTCCTATTTATTCTTATTTTATTCCTACTTAGTATCTGAATATTATCAATATGCTAATATTGTATTGATGGTATCTAAATAGTATCAATAGACTAATATTGTTAACAAGCAATATTGTTGCCAAGCAATATTTGCACATAGAAGCGAATATCATGGCACTAGATTTTGAGAATGGAGAAGCTTTATTGCAAGTTGATTGGCATGTAGACAAGACGAAACTCTCAAATCTGTCTCCCCAAACTGAAGGATGAATTGGGATTTATAAGCAAGGTTATGAGGTGTGAGCTGATTGGATCTTGCAATGAGGTGATGCCAGGAGACATAATCTAACTGGAACATTCCCTAGGGCAACACAAGAAAGGACTTGATCTGATTGAATATTAGATCCTGCCATGCAGTATCCACCTCTTAATTCAGTCCCCACTCCTTGATTTGAGCACTTGGGTTTCACCTAAGTGGTTATGTGCTTGGCTTATCTGGACATGCTCAGTTCATGTGACCTTCAACCTGGGGGTTCATAGCTACTAAAAAATAACTCACAAGTTTCTTACATAAAAGTTGAGACAGATTGTTCTAGTGAAACTACAATATTAAATTTCTCTTTTTAATAGCATCTTTCCCTAGTTAAAAACAGATCGTAAGGTTTACTTTTTCAAATTATAGAATTTTTACAGATTGCTCTTTCATCTTCATTTCAATCTTTGTTATAATCATAGAATTAACATGTGTATGCCTGTGAAAAGAATTTCTCACCACCAATCCTTTAAAATTATTTTCCCAAATATCCTTTGGTTAAAAGAAATTCTCTTCTGTAATAAATCATCTATAATACATTTTACCTGAACAGCTCATGAGTATAATATCCACCAAATTATTGCATGTTGAAAATAGTTTTCTATATTCTTGATTCTTAAAATGTTTGTCTTGAATTTTTTAAAAATTGTTACTCCAAAGTTATAAATTATGAAGGATATCATTAAGACATTTTACACTAAACTTGTTTGGCGTTTTTATTTTCTGTTTCTTTTGACTTTTTCTTTTCTTTGATGTTTTGCATGAACACCCAAAAGGACGTTTTACTTCATGCCAAGTTAAATGATAGAAAAACTGTTTTTCAGAATTGATCTTTCTAGATAAATTTTCTAGTTAAGTACTACCTCCATTAATTCCAGCCTGGCCAACACAGTGAAACCGTGTCTCTACTAAAAATACAAAAATTAGCCAGGTGGGTGGTGCACACGTGTAATCCCAGCCGTTCAAGTGGCTGAGGCAGGAGAATCACTTGAACCCAGGAAGCAGAGGTTGTAGTAAGCCAAGGCCGTACCACTGTATCTAGCCTTGGCATCACAGTGAGACTGTCAAAAAAAAAAGGAAGAACTATCTCCATTCAAAATGAAGTTTCTTATTTTTTTATTTCTGAAACATAGAAATTCATTTAATATTAAATATTGGTACTATTGATAGGTGGAGCAAGATGGACAAACTGAACTCTCTAAACATCTCCTCTCCCTGCCGTAGGAACACAAAATTGAACAACTATCTACACAAGAAAGCACCTTGATAAGAACCAAAAATCAAATGAGTAATCACAGTACCTGGTTTTAACATCATTGCAAAGAAAGAGAAACTGAAGACGGAGGGGAAAGACTGTCTTGAATTCCCAATGCCATCCTTCACCATCCCTCCCCCAGCAGTGTATAGTGCAGGGAGATAATCTGTGTGTTTTGGGAGAGAGGGCTTGTGAGACTGCATTGAAACTCAGTACTGCCCTCTCACAGCAGAAAGAAATACAGAGAAGAACTCAGCTTGTGCCCACAGAGAAAGTCTTTAGACCAGACCTAGAGAGAGGTGACTGAAACTTAGGGCACCAGGCAGTGTGTTGAGGCCCGCATTCCAGCCTCTAGCTTCTTGATGACATTTCTAGACACACCCTGGGCCAGAAGGAAACCCACTGCCTTGAATGGAAGGATCCAGTTCTGGCAGAATTCATCACCTGCTAACTAAAGAGCCCTAGGACTGTGAATAATCTGCAATGGTAGCCAGGCAGCACTCGGTGCAGGCTTGGGTGAGACACAAGGCTGTGCTGGCTTCAGGTGTGACAGAGCATACTCCCAGCAGTGTGTGCATACAGGGAAAGACTCCTTGTTGAAGAAAGGAGAAGGAAGAATAAAGAGAACTTTGTCTTCCAGCTTGGGCACCAGCTTGCCCACAGTAGGGTAGAACATGAGTCAGGCTCCTGGGGTCCCTAATTGCAGGGCTTGTCTCCTGGGGTCCCTAATTCCAGGGCTTGGCTCCTGGGTGGCATTTCTAGATCTGCCCTGGGCCAGAAGGGAGCACTTCCCTGAAGGGATAACCCATGCCTAAAAGCATTCACCAAAAGCTGACTGAGGAGCCCTTGGACATTGAAGAACACTGGTGGTGGCCAGCCAGTGCTCACTACAGGTCTGGGGCAGTGGTGGCCACAGGGAGAGATTCCGTCTGCATGAAAAAGGAAGAGGGAAGAGTGACAAAGTCACTTGGTTGTCAGCTCAGCCACAATAGAATAGAGCACCAAATAGATTCCTAAGGTTCCCAACTGTGGGTCTGTGCTCCTGGACAGCATTTCTGGACCTGCCCTAGACCAGGGGGAGCTCGCCACCCCCAAGGGGAAGACACAAGTCTGGCTGGCTTTACCAACTGCTGACTGCATAGTCCTTGGGCCTTGAATGAACACTGACAGTAGCCAAGCAGTGGCCACCATGTTCCTTGGGTGAGACCCAGTGCTATGCTGTCTTTGAGTCTGACCCATTGCAGTTCCAGTGATGGTGACCAAAGGGGTGCCTGTGTCATCCCTAACCCACCTCCCGGTATCTCAGCATGGAAAGAGTAATCTGCTTAAGGGAACGGAAGAAAACAAGAGCCTCTGCCTGGTAATTCAGGTAATTCTTCTGGATCTTACCCAAGACCACCAAGGTGGTACCCCCATGAGGCTTCAAGAGCCACATCATTACTGGGCTTGGGGTGCTCATTGATGCAGATATGGCTCCAGTAACCAAAGATTTAGATCACAACACATAATACCCTTAAATACTTGGAAAGTCTTCCCAAGAAGGATAGGCACAAACAAGCACAGACTGCAAACACTGCAGTAAATACCAACTCTTCAATGCCCAGACATCTACAAATATCCACAAGCATCAAAAGCATCCATGAAAACATGACCTCACCAAACAAACTAAATAAGAAACCACTGACCAATCCCAGAGTGACAGAGGTGTCTGATCTTTTAGACAGATAATTCAAAATAGCTGTTTTGAGGATGCTCAACAAAATTCAAGATAACACAGAGAAGGAATTTAGAATCCTATCAGATAAACTTAACAAAGAGATCGAAGTAATTTTTAAAAATTAAGCAGAAATTCTGGAGCTGAAAAATTCAATTGACACTAAAGAATGCATCAGAGTCTCTACAGCGGAATTGGTCAAGCAGAAGAAAGAATTAGTAAGCTTGAAAACAGGCTATTTGAAAATACAGTTATAGCAGACAAAAGAAAGAAGAATAAAAAAGAATAAAGAATGCCTGCAAAATATAGAAAATAACCTTAAAAGGGTAAATGTAAGAGTTATTGGCCTTAAAGAGGAGGAAAAGAGATATTAGGGTAGAAACTTTATTCAAAGGGATGATAATAGAGAATAGAATGTACCAAACCTAGAAAAAGATATCAATACTCAACTATAAGAAGGTTGTAGGACACTAAGCAGATTTAACTAAAATTAAACATAGCACCAGAGAAAATTACTTTCATTTAAAGGAAGACAGGGCCAGGTGTGGTGGTTCATGCCTGTAATCCCAGCACTTGATGGGGAAAAGTGGGTGGATCACTTGAGGTCAGGAGTTCAAGACCAGCCTGGCCAACATGGTGAAACTCCATCTCCACTAAAAATTCAAAAATTAGCCATTCATGGTGACATGTGCCAGTAATCCCAGCTACTTGGGAGGCTGAGGTAGTAGAATTGCTTGAACCTGGGAGGCAGAGGTTGCAGTGAGCCGAGATCACACCACCGTACTCCAGCTTGGGCAACAGAGCAAGACTACATATATAAAAAAAAAAAAAAAAAAAAAACGAAGACAGGAAGGAAAGAATGGAGGAAGAGAAAAACACAAAACAACAACAACAAAATAACAAAATGGAAGGAGTAAGTCCTCACTTATGAGTAATAATATTGAACGTAAATGGGCTAAATTCTCCAGCCAAAAGACATAGTGACTGAATGAATTAAACACAAGACCCAACAGTCTGTTGCCTATGAGAAACACACTTCAACTATAAAGACATACATACACTGAAAATAAAGGGATGGAAAAAGGTATTCCATGCAAATGGAAACCAAAAAACAGCAAGAGTAGCTATACTTATATCACACAAAATAGATTTCAAGACAAAAACTATAAACAGAGAAAAATAGGTCATTATATAATGATAAAGGAGTCAATTCAGCAAAAGAATATAATATTTGTTATATAATATATAATTATATATAATATACAATAATTGTAAATATATACACATACAACATAGAAACACACAGACATATAAGCAAACAGTTTTAGAAATACACTATTAGCTGGAGACTTCTACACCCCACTTTCAGCACTGGACATACCATCCAAAGAGAAAATCAACAAAGAAACTTGATGGCTTCAGTGCTGAATTCCACCAAACACTTAGAGAAGATACCAACTCTGCTAAAACTACTCCAAAAAATAGAGGAGGAAGGAATACTTCCAGATTCCTTCTACAAGTCCAGTATTACCCTGATACCAAAATCAGACAAAGACACATTAAAAAAAAGAAATCGACAGGCCAATATACCTGATGTAACTGATGCAAAAATCTTCAAGAAAATACTAGCAAACTGAATTCAACAACACATTAAAAAGATCATTTCTCATGACCAAGTGGGATTTATCTCAGGAATGAAAGGATAGTTTTACACAAATCCATCAACATGATATATCGTATCAATGGAATGAAGGACAAAAATCATGCGATCCTTTCAGTTGATGCTAAAGAAGTATTTGATAAAAATTAAGTATCCCTTTATGATTAAAAAAACTTCACAAAACTGGGTACAGAAGAAACATACCTCAACACAATAAAAGCCATATACAACACATGCACACCTAGTATCATACTGAATTGGGTAAAAAGAAAGCCTTTCCTCTAAGCACTGAAACAATACAAGGATGCCCACTTTCATTGCTCAACATACTACTGGAAGTCTTAATTAGAACAATTTAACAAGAGAAAAAAATGAAGAACCACATTGGGAAAGATAAAGTTAAATTATCCTTATTTGCAGATGATATGATCTTATATTTGGAAAACCCTACAGACTCCACCAAAAACACTATTAGCACTGATAAACAAATTCAGTAAATTTGCAGAATATAAAATCAACGTACAAAAGTGTGTAGCATTTCTATATGCCAACAATGAGCAATCTGAAAAAGAAACTTAAAAAGTAATCAAATTTATAATGGCCACAAATAAAATAAAATACATGGGAATTAACATAACCAAAGAAGTGAAAGATCTCTATACTGACAACTATAAAACACAAATGAAAGAAATTGAAGAGGACACCAAAAAAAATGGAAATGACATTCTTATGGAAATAGAAAAATAATTCCATTACTTTCTTTTTTTTGACATGGAGTTTCACTCTTGTTGCCCAGGCTGGAGTGCAATGGCACAATCTCGGCTCACCGCAACCTCCGCCTCCCGGGTTCAAGTGATTCTCCTGCCTCAGCCTCCTGAGTAAATGGGATTACAGGCATGCACCACTACTCCCGGCTAATTTTTTTGTATTTTTTGGAGAAATAGGATTTCTCCATGTTGGCCAGGCTGGTCTCGAACTTCCAACCTCAGGTGATCCTCACCTCGGCCTCCCAAAGTGCTGGGATTACAGGTGTGAGCCACCACGTCCGGCCAAAAAAAAAAAAAATCAAATATTTATATGGAACTACAAAAGATTCAGAATAGCCAAAGTCATCCTGAGGAAAAAAAAAACAAAACTAGAGAAATCACATTACCTGACTTCTAATTATACTATATAGTTATAGGAAGCAAACAGCACAGCATAAAAACAGACACATAGACCAATGGAACAGAGTAGAGAACCCAAAAATAAATTGGCAAAGGTGCCAAGAACATACATTGGAAAAAGGACAATTTTTCCAGTAAATGGTTCTGGAAAACTGGATATCCATATGCAGAAGAATAAAACTAGACCCTTATCTCTCACCATATAGAAAAATCAAATCAAAATGAATTAAAGGCTTAAATCTAAGATCTCAACCTATGACTACTGAAAGACAACATTGAGGAAACTCTCCAGGACATCGGTTTGGGTAAAAATTTGCTGGGTAATACCCCACAAGCATGGGCAACCAAAGCAAACATGAACAAATGGGAACACATCAAGTTAAAAAGCTTCTGCATAATGAAGAATATAATAAAGTGAAGAAACAACCTACAGAATGGAAGAAAATATTTGCAAACTATTAATCTAACAATGTATTAATAACCAGAACATGTAAACAGCTCAAACAACTCAATAGGAAAAAATTAATAATCTGATTTAAAAATGGGCAAAAGATCTGAACAGATATATCTTAGATGAAAACATACTAATGGAAAACAGGTATATAAAAAAGATGCTCAACATCATTGATCATCAGAGAAATGCAAATCAAAACTAAAATGAAGTATCATCTTACCCCAGTAAAAATGGCTTTTATCCAAAAAGCATGCAATAATGAATTCTGACAAAAATGTGGAGAAAAGGGAATCCTTTTACACTGTTGGTGGGAGAGTAAATTAATAATGCCACTATCAAGAACAGTAGACAGGTCCCTCAAAACCTGAAACTAGAGCTGCCATATGATCCAGCAATCCCACTGCTAGATATCCACCCTAAAGAAGGTAAATCAGTATATTGAAGAAATTTCTGCATTCCCGTGTTTATTGCAGCACTATTCACAGTAGCCTATATGTGGAAGCAACCTAAGTGCCCATCAACAGACGAATGAATAAAGAAAATATGGTGCATATACACAATGGAGTACTATAAAGCCAAAAAAGGAGATCCTGTCATTTTCAGTATCCAAGATGGAACCAGAGATCTTTATGTTAAGTGAAATAAGCCAGGCACCGAAAGACAAATTTTCATGTTGTCACTCATTTGTGGGAGCTAAAAAATAAAATAATTGAATTCATGGAAATAAAGAGTAGAATAATGGGTACCAGAGGCTGGGAAGAGTCGTGGCTGGAAGGGGTTAAAGGGTACAAAAATATATTTAGATAGAATAAGTAAGATCTAGTATTTCGTAGCACAACAGGGTGACTATAGCCAAAAATAATTTGTTGTACATTTAAAAATAACTAAAAGAATATAATTAGAATGCTTGTAACACAAAGGAATTATAAATGCTTGGGATGATGGACACTGCATTTACCCTGTTGCAAACATTACACATTGTATGTCTGTATCAAAATATCTCATGTGCCCCATAAATATATACACCTACTGTGTATTCATAAAAATAAAAAGATGAAAATTAGTTCTTTTTACATTGTGATTATTTCTATTTTTCAGAATGTCCAATCATATTTATGTTGAATCATTTCTGCCTTCGACATCTATCACTTTATTTCTATTTTTAAATACTTCTTTTCCTGTGTCATTTTCTTGAATCTTTTTGTGCAATTCTTTGTTTTTATTATTGAATTCTCAGCATATGCATTCATACTTTGCAATTTGTTCTTATTTTCTGAAATGATTTTTTTTCTTATTCTTAAGTATCTTTCCTAAAATTTACTTGGCTTGGTTTAAATTACTCTGTATCTATATTTGCTTTCCTATGTAAATTTGCTTGTTTTGTTATTATAATTTGCTTCATGGTTTTATATTGTATGTATGTGCATATGTGCATGTTTGTGTATTTTCTGCTAATGATTTTTTATTCTTATTTTCATTTTTCTTATAACAACTGTGCTGTTAATGAATTTTCTGGTGGTGTTTATATTCATTTTTAAGATTTTTAAACTAGCAGTAGCCGGGGAGCTTATGAAAGCTTTTGTAGTTTAAGAGCAGACACTTCTGTTGCTACAACAAAGCACCATTTCTTCAATGTATGGTGCTTTTCTTTTTTGCATCTCACCTTCTGCTTCTTCAATCTTGTTTTATTATGGTCATTCAACATTGCCTTCTCTATTTTAGCACTAAGCCTACAAGAAAACATTTCTCCTCTCCAAAATGTGTTTGTCATCATGAAACGGCATCTTTCTAAGACTACCACCTGTGGTCTCGAAGACTCTCCAAATTTCTAATCACCAGTACCTAACACTTTGATTCATTAGAATTCAGACCGGCTTGAAGTATTTCCACTCATGGAAAAGTCTTCTTCTTCTGGGAATAAAACGGCATTGGTGAGATACTCATTTTCACCTCTAGGATCTTCTTAATATACTATGCTGTCTTCCCTGCTGCCTTTAGCATGCATGGGAGTGTAACGTGGGCTCTGTACACATTTTTGTAAGTCTCAGATACGGTTTTCCCACTTACATGTAAATAAAAGTTACATAAATAAAATGAAAGTCCCTGTCTCCTACTAACATGAAATCATGGTCTACAGGTGATTTTATTTTCTCTTGATTTGATTTTTGAGTTTCAGGAAGATGTATTGATAGATTATAATTGAGTCTGACGCTATTGTACTAGAAAATCTAGAACACTTGTTTAACTTTTAAAGTTGATAAACAATAAATTTTAAGTAAATGAAAAATGTATGTATAACCCACTCTACTAAAATCTGACCTTGGGATCTTTTCTTATACACATTATTGAATACTGAGCATGGGTCTCAATATCCTCAATGGAAATGTAAACACACAGGCCTAAGTAATCTGAATTTGAGGAGCTCACTCCATCAAATGAAAAAGAACAAACGACGCATGCCATCTGACACAGACATATTAGAATAGATGGATCAAGGATTCAGTATAATTTATCTAACGTACTAAAAACTGAGATGATTTTAGCAAAATGAAACAAAAAGAGAAATTTTAAAAAGATTTAGCTGAAAGGAATATAATAGTTGAAACAAAGAACGTAACAGATAGTGTGGAAAGACAAGCCACTCTATCTCTGAGTGATGTTTGTAACTCAGTCGCAACTGTTCTTGGAAGATGTTGACTCAGCAGTCAACTGAAACCAAGAAAAGAATGTTTTGCAGAACAGCAAGATGGTAACACAGATTGTAAATTTTAGACATTTCCAAATATCCTGCATGATCTCTCTCTACTCTTTCTACTAATGTGTCTTTCTGGAGTATAACAGTTCATAGAAAACAAACAAACAAAAAGCAGGTCCAAGGAGTCCTTTCAGTGTGATGGCAGGAGTTTAGAGAACTATACGCATTCTGTTGACCATTTTCCTCCAAACTCCTCAAATAAACTAGTTTTACTTGTGCACCTTATGTAGGTTGTAGTGCTTAGGGGTTAACAGCTGAAGTAAATAATAACATGAATACATCTGAGGAATAAATTAGTTCATTTTGAAAGAAGATTGAGAAAATCACTCCCAAAAGAAGAGAAGAATAAACATATAGTGAGTATAATAAAAAAGAGAAGAGAGTTGAAATACTAAACGTCAGGTAATATAAGTCCCAGAAAGAGTAAAAATACAAATGAAATGATAAATATTTGAAAAATAATAATAGAGATAAATTTTTCAGATGTATCAAATAAAACTAAGAGCGCCCATAAATAATAAACGGGAGCAATGAAAAAACCTCACTTGCAATTTTATTAAAATTTGAGAATATAAAAGAGAAAGAAAATTCTAGAAGCTCTCAGAGGAAAAAAAGATTGCACATAGAATGATAATGTGTGTGTGTATATATATATATATATTTTTTTGAGATGGAATTTCACTCTTGTTGCCCAGGCTGGAGTGCAACGGCACAATCCCAGCTAACTGCAACCTCCGTCTCCTGGGTTCAAGCGATTTTCCTGCCTCAGACTTCTGAGTAGCTGGGATTACAGGTATGTGCCACCACGCCCGGCTAATTTTGTATTTTTAGTAGAGACGGGATATCCCCATGTTGGTCAGGCTGGTCTGGAACTCCCGACCTCAGGTGATCTGCCCGCCTCAACCTCCCAAAGTGCTGGGATTAAAGGCGTGAGCCACCGCGCCCAGCCGATAATGTATTTTTACACAGCAACGTTTGGTACAAGAAGACAGTATTTTCAAAGTATGGGAGGAAAATATCTTTGAAACTAGAATTTTATAGCCAGCCAAACTGTTACTCAAATATGAAATCATGATGAAAATGTTCTCAGGAATAGAGAAATACAAGCCTCAGAAGTTGTGCATACATACAAAAGAATTTCAAACTTATTTAAAACTTACTCAGGAAAAATACCCTTAAAGATGATTGCTTTAGGAGCCCAGCTTTGGTTTTAAAATAATAATAATGAAAGGTAAAACAACATGACAGAATTAAAGTAGAGATAAAATATTTCTTTCATAACAGAGTTAGACACCAAAATGGTGTCAAGGAAAACATAAAGCTCAAGCACAGCTCTGACTTTTAACAAAATAAAAGAGATACTTTACATTTATATTTGTATCTTCTCAACAAGGACACACAAGATTCAGGTTGTTTTTTCCAAATACATTCCACCAAACTTTCAAGACATCATCTTCATTTTTTACAAAGTATTCCAGAAAACAGAAAAAGATAAAATATGCCTCAATTCATTATATAAAACTAGCCTAACAATAATAATACTGCTAACAACACCGCAATCACATGTTACATCTGCTGGAGAGGAGAGGTTGCCTATTATGAAATGGACCACTAAGAACGGCCATAGCATGAAGGGAAATGTAAGGAAATTAATTGAAATCTGTATCACCAATGACAGAAGGCTGAGAACCGGGCATTGCTGTGCTCCTGAGTGGCCGTGTAACTATGAACAAAGGCAATCTGTGATAGAGCTGATTGTATGCTTGGCACAAAATGGAGCATAACCTCCCATCCACACTAGCTAAGAAAGGAATATTAATAGAAATAGCATGCAAATTGATATTTGCCTCTTTTTCTCTGGTCCAAACCTTCCCCAGAAGAAGGCCTAAAAGATTATGGGCAGACACAAAGGAAAAAGCCAAAAGGTGACAAAACACAAGTTTATTCATCTTCTCAAGAGGAATTTTTGAGCCCGTCTGTACTGAAATTAGGAGAAAAATCTGTGTAGAATCAGATACAACATGCGTTTTCAATGAATATAATTAGGTTGTTAACAATTGTTAGGCAAAATTAGGTTTCCTCTTAATGATAAAATTAACCAAAAAATCATGGAAACTGCTTAAAATGTTTAGTGGCAAGAGAAAGAAACTCAAACGTGGCACGTTTGAAAACAGTAATGGGAGAAAAATTTTCTTCAGTTAGTTATGACTTTTATGGTAGAGAGAAGCTATGAATCTCCATCAATAATTCAGGATAAGCTTTGTCCGTTATTCATGTCAAAAAATTCCTTGTAAATATTTTCGTTTTTTAAACCAAAACATAACATTAATATTCAAGTTGATATATCTGTATTTTTATATTAGTTTAATCCCAGTGGTTACTGATCAAATTAAATTAGCAAATAAATTAATAAAAACTCATAGCATACTAATATAAGCAGGAGTTTACTTTATCTCTAGGAAATATTTTCTTTGGAATTAATTTACAGAAGGTTTTATTTAAGTGAATTTAATAGTGGAAACAAGTTTAATATCACCTAGACTGATCTAATTTTTTTTTACATAAATATGTTTTGGATGAATAAAAACATAGGAATAATAATTTGATGAGTGTGGTTAATTTGGTAAAAATGTTTCTAATCACTAATGCCAGTTTTATAGATTAAAGAAATGGACATCTGATTCATTAATTTATCTTAATGATGCTAATTGCCACATAAGCAATATTGTTAATGGGATCAGTATCTGTCTTGTAAAGACAGGTTACAAAACTGAATTGGCATTCCATGGTGTGGCATAGAATTCATCTAATTAACCCCAAATTATTAAGCATTTATTACGTACAAGGCCTAATTTAGAATATACAAAAGAAGAGGATATTCCTCGAAAGCAGTTATAGAGAAATAAATTGTCAAAACAATTGCTGTAAGCAATAATGCTTTAAGATTGCAGAGCGGATAGAAATT
Source organism: Pongo abelii (assembly GCF_028885655.2). Lineage (NCBI taxonomy): Eukaryota > Metazoa > Chordata > Mammalia > Primates > Hominidae > Pongo > Pongo abelii. The sequence continues at coordinate 30,995,224 of NC_071989.2, forward strand.
GCTGTGGAGTAAGGGTTGGGAAAAGTTCAGAGGACAGTGGAAGACATTTAGAATGGGGATACGACCAAGGGTACCAGATAATTAGGGCACGCTTTTAGATGAAATTATAAAATTTTAATTGTGCTTTATGTTAATATCTTTAGACATTTTTAAGCTTCAAATTGATGACATAAATTTTACTCTTCATTTGTTTATTTCAGGACAAATTCTAGGCATTATCTTGAGAGGAGAGAAACTTCTATACACCACTTATTTTCTAGCGGTCCTTCCCCTAAGGAAAATTTTCCCATGATCAGATTAAGGCTGGAATTAAAGGAGTTATAAGGTAGTAGAGATAAGAAAGTAGCATTTCAAGTAGAGGGACTGTGGGAAGCAAAAAGGTAGAGATTAATTTGGTGGAGAGCACAGCCTTAGGGAACATGACCAAAGATAAAGTGAGGATGGAAATTCAGATTTACATGTTGGAAAACCTTTCATAATAAAAAGTTTTAAGTTTTTCCTATCAAAACATCTGTTTGGAATAAAATAATGTAAAAAAAATCATATTTTAAGAAGATTAACCTGGAATTGGGGAGAATGGATTTGCCAGCAAGGACAATAACATGTATTTAATTTTGTTGTGTCAAGTTAAATGTTTAGTATGTGTTGCATATGTTTACTCTTTCATTCATTGAGTATTCATGGCCCCATTTTGTACCAGGCACTAGGCTAGGAGCTGGTAATGTAGTAAAAAGCAACACAGGCAAGTTACTCACTCTTGCAGAGTTTAGGGGCCCCGTGGAGAAATAAAGGATTAATAAATAAACTGCAAAGTAATTTCAGATTGTGCTAACTTCTCTGATAAGAAATTAAAATGGTAATATGATAGGGTGATGGTAAGTTGGAGTTTGGACTCAATGTTTAAGGGCTAGAAGAGTCTCCCTGGAACTTTGAGTTAGACACTAGGGGAGGAGGTTGTGGTAGCAATCTTTGAGAAAAGTATTTGAGAACAAAAAGCTGTGTAATTTTAGTGAGGGATGGAAGGGCAAGGGAGGAGGCAGCAGTGTAATAGTTGTTATCACCTAGATATTTTAAGGATAAAAAAACACAGTCAATTCAAATAACTGTCTGAGTTCACACACAAGTACATTTTGGTAAGTCCAAACCTAGTTATTTTGACAATTATAAATTATATTAATAAGTGCATGGAAAATAAGGGTGACATTTAGTTATGTATAATTTAGCATACAGTGATGTTAAGCAGACATAGGTAAGTAACTGAACACAGTATGCTGTAGGAGTTTGTTTGTTGTTTGTGGTTTTTTTCTAATTTGTAGTTCTTCCCAAATTAAAATATGGAGAACTTAGCTATCATGGCTCTGTTCTGGAAGAATCTGCATTTTCAATATTAGTTTGTACTATGAAATACATCATATATATTAAACAGTGTGTGTGTGTGTGTGCGATGTATATGGGTGGTTTAACAAATAATCGTAAAATCACCCATGTGCTCACTGCTGAGTTTAAGAGAGGACAAGAGAGGACAGGTAGGGCGTGGTGGCTCATGCCTGTAATCCTAGAGCTTTGGGAGGCCAAGGCTCAGGAGTTCAAGACCAGTCTGGGCAACAGGGTGAAACCCTGTCTCTCCAAAAAAGTACACAAATTAGCCAGGTGTGGTGGCTTACACCTGTAGTCCCAGCTACCTGGAAGGCTGACAGGGCAGGAGGATTGCTTGAGCCCAGGAGGTCAAGGCTGCAGTGAGCCAAGATTGTGTCACTGCCCTCCAGCATGGGCAAGAGAGTGAGACCCTGTCTCAAAAAAAAAAAAAAAAAAAAAAAAAAGGACAGTAAAATCAAGTTTATAATTAGCTATGCATGTGTGCTACCTCACTAGTCTGTGAGCTCATAAAAGGCAGAGAAAGTTCATTGTTCATCATTAGGATCCTGGCTTTTAAAGCAGGTGCAACTATAAGGTACACATTGATATAGCTGTATATAAGATATTGTTATAAAACTTCAGGTTTTTATCCTCATCTATTCTCTTTTGTTCAACTACGTAAAAATAACTTTCTGCTTCAATACAGCAATACAGTATTTGTGAAATTTTTATGAAGTTCCCTTTGCTTTAGAAGCAAAGTTAAAACCTATTTATATACTATAAGTTTTAGGATTTCATAACTATTATAGCTGCTATTCCTCTCTTTGTCATTTTGTGCCTAAAATAATGTCTTCCGGTTCTTTGTATAAAGATCACAATAAAATATCCTGAGGTTTTTATGTATGGTTTAAGAAGTCAATGTATGCACATGATCACACTGTAACATGAGCTAATGATATACTTGTGGAAAATAACCTGATTTAAGAACTAAGGTAGGTATTATATTTTTGGTTCAGCTCCCAAGATCTAATCTGCTGTTTCTAAAGTTACTAAAATATTAGTCTTTTTAAATTATTTTTCCTTTAATTGGACTTTGTTCCTTCATCATTTTATTTTCATCTATTATAATTATATTACTTTGCAATATGTATAATTTGTGAGTGTGTTCTCTTATGCATATGGGCCTAATTTCTTTAGCAGATACTTTCCAAATATCACAGAAGCAGCTGGAGAACTTCTAGGTAACTAAGGTAAGATTATGGGTCCATTTTAATGTTTGTATTCACTGATACAAGAAGAAAATCAACCATACAACAGGGGAGATAAGATGGCTGACAGCACTAAGCTGCCTTCACGAAGGAATGCTGATGGCTGCATTTTTGGCAACCTGGGGCAAGTTTCATGATTAAAAAGGAAAAAAAAAAAAGCAGTCTTAGATTTCCACTGGCAATTTTATAAATATACATTGGAATAAATTTAATGGTATATCATCAAAACATTTCACAATACATCTTAAGCACTGCCAGCATTTCTTTGTGTTCAAAATTCATCCTAGAGTTAATTCCTCATGCTTAATAGCTTACAGCTATTAGTAACTAAAAGGCTAGTAATGCAGAAAGAGTCCTTGTGTTATAAGGATAAATCCATCAATTCAGAAAATTATCTCAAAATCCATGGATATATGTATATGGACTTTGGCAGCAAAGCAATGCATAAATATTCAACGCATTCTGTTAGATATTTATGTTTATAAATATACTTTTAAAACCTAATAAAATGAGTAGAAATATCAAGGGCTCTATTAACATCTTCATTCCATCTAATGAAAAGCAAACTACAAATCTGCTAGAGTAATTAGGTGACTTACATTATCCTATTTTTTAGACTAAAACTAGAAAATGAGGCATATATTTAGATACAAATGCAGCATATTAAGAAAGCTGAACATTTGCTATATGAAACAAGGTTCCAGAGAGACAGCATAGAATTTTAAAAAATAGTCTATTGGCTAAAGCATAATAATCTTGTCAAGGAAACTACTAGAAGGAAGGTGTCAGCCATTTTCTGGCACAAACACCTTGTTGCTGGTTTCACTTCATTAGCATAAAGCATCAGTAGGGCCGGCAATTCTCTCTCCCTTCGCACTCACTCTTTCTTCATTTTCTCTGACACCTCAACTAGAAGCACATATGTTCAGCTCTACAAGGAAGAGGCAACAAGGCTGACATAGATGAAAACTTGCCCTCCCAGGCTTCTACCTCATGCTGTTTGCATTGCTGCTAGTGATGGTGGGGTTCCCAGCTTGTGTTCACTGGGTTCTAGCAGGCTCATGGCACTCCCTTCCTGACTAATGGACTGAGGGCTTTGTGCTCCAGCCTTACAGGTGGAGACAGCCCTGCAGAGATTGCTTCACTAGCCCTACCAATTGCTTTATCCAACTTCCTGTAATAAGTCTGTCATCTAGCATCTATCAGTCTACTATTATTGCTGCTTCTCTGGTTGAACCCTGACTGGCACACGTTAAGTCTGGTAAGTCTAGAAAGCCTAGTAAGTCTAGAAAAAAAAGTTCTATGAATATCTAATTATTTACCACTTTAGCTGAGACCCCATCAAAGTCATCAAATATAGAAGTTCCCTAATGTTAGTAGTTTCCTAATATTACCATCTTACAGAACCATGGTACCATTGTTAACAGTAAGAAATTAACACTATATGAGCAGTAACTAAATCGCAGACTTTATTTGCATATTACCAGTTTTCAGTTTTTCCAATAATGTCCTTGTTGTGTTCCAGAGGCCAATCCAGGAAGCCATATTAAATTTAATCGTTACAGTTTTTTTAGTCTCCTCCAATCTGCAACCATTCTTTGTATTTGTAATTTTTGTTTTCTTTTTTTCCCCCATGACATTAAGGGTCATCGAGTAGGGTGGTCAAGAGGACAATATTAAAGAGTCCTCATCACATATTTCTTCAGTGCAATTCTCAATTTGGGTTCCATTGATTTTGTGTGTGTGTGATTAGAATGGGAGTATGGGTTTTCAGGAAGAAGAATACAAACATGAAAGCCCTCATCATTGTACTCTATCGGGGCACATGATATTAACATGATATCAACATCAATCACCATGGGGTAAAGGAATTATCTGCCAGAGGTCTTCACCTGAAAGCTACTAGTTTTTTTCTCCACTCTATTCTTTAAAAAGTTGCTTTTAAAATTTAAGAGCTTTATTTTTTCCATCATGATTGAACAGTTACATGTTTTGTAAGTTTTTCAAAATTAGATGCAATTCTGCAATAAAATATCAAAAATGTAAGTTAAAATAAATTAAACTAAAAATCTGAACACAAAAAATTTCCATAATACAACCTTATGTCTGGCTTATTAAATGAGAGAGTGAGAAAGGAAACAAAGGTGTGTAGAGGGAAAGAATAAGGAAGAGAAAAAAATGTAAATGAAAGAAAGACTGAATGAAAAAAGAAAGGAAGGAAAAAGAAAAGAAAGAAGGAAAAAAATAAGAAAAAAGGCCCATAGCAATTTACAATAATGTGCCCAATGAAAAAACGTGCATTGCTATTTATTCAGAATATCAGAAAATGTTTTGCATATATACATATAATTTGACTTTAAGTTCAGGGATACATGTGCTAAACGTGCAGGTTTATTACATAGGTATAATGTGCCATGTGGTTTGCTGCACCTATCAACCCGTCATCTAGTTTTAAGCCCCACATGCATTAGGTATTTGTCCTAATGCTCTCCCTCCCCTTGCCCCCAATGCCCCGACAGGCCAAGGTTGTGATGTTCCTCTCCCTGTGTCCATGTGTTCTCATTGTTCAACTCCCACTTATGAGTGAGAACATGTGGTGTTTTGTTTTCTGTTCCTGTGTTAGTTTGCTGAGAATGATGGTTTCCAGTTTCATCCATGTCCCTGCAAAGTTCATGAACTCATTCTTTTTATGGCTGCATAGTATTCCATGGTGTATATGTATCACAATTTGTTTATCCAGTCTATCACTGATGGGCGTTTGGGTTGATTCCAAGTCTTTGCTATCATAAATAGTGCTGCAATAAATATACATGTGCATGTGTAGAATGATTTATCCAGTAATGGGATTGCTGGGTAAAATGGTATTTCTGATTTTAGATCCTTGAGGAATTGCCACACTGTCTTCCACAATGGTTGAACTAATTTACACTCCCAGCAACAGTGTAAAAGCATTCCTATTTCTCGACATTCACGCCAGCATCTATTGTTTCCTGACTTTTTAATGATCATGAGATGGTATCTCATTGTGGTTTTGATTTGCATTTCTCTAATGACCAGTGATGATGAACTGTTTTTCATGTTTCTTGGCCTCATAAATGCCTTCTTTTGAGAAGTGTCTCTTCATATCCTTTGCACATTTTTTGATGGGGTGGTTTGTTTATTTTTTTCTTGTAAATTTGTTTAAGTTCCTTGTAGCTTCTGGATATACCTTTGTCAGATGGATGGATTGCAAAAACTTTCTCCCATTCTGTAAGTTGCTTGGTCACTCTAATGATAGTTTCTTCTAATGATAGAAGCTCTTTAGTTTAATTAGATCCCGTTTGTCAATTTTGGCTTTTGTTGCAATTGCTTTTGGAGTTTTAGTCGTGAAGTCCTTGCCCATGCCTACGTCCTGAATGGTATTGCCTAGGTTTTCTTCCAGGGTTTCTATGGTTTTAGGTCTAACATTTAAGTCTTTAATCCATCTTTAGTTAATTTTTGTATAAGGTGTAAGGAAGGGGTCCAGTTTCTGTTTTCTGCACGTAGAGTTATTGCCTATTCTTTAACAAATCTCTAGGTAGCTAAAAAAAACTCACAAATATTATATGGTAAATTATGTCTCCCCAAGAAACTTATATCATGAGAAATTATCTGTGAATGCCATCAAAACCATCCTGGTAATTGGTCAACAGCAGAAATGACCCTCACATTTTCCCTCTCCAGTGTACACAAACACAAATACACACAGATGTTGCATCATATACACAGTGCACATATTCACATATGATGGATGATGTGGTAATAGCAGATGTACCTGAAGAAGTGAGTTCAGGATTCATGTTGCTCACACTATGGTCTTTCACCCAAAGCCCACTTTTGGGTACTAAGTACTCATTACCCCAGCTGCAGGCTAGAAATGTTGTTTGTTGACATCTCACACCTGTGTCCCTCCCTGGATATTGCTATTTCCCCAGGTTGTCACCCTCCTTGAGTGCAGTCTATAGCCAGTGACTGTATGTGGCCAAAACAATCACTAGCTATGTTCCTTGAGGGGAGTCAGAGGAATCCTTTATTTCCAATGTGATAAAGAATGAGCTGATAAGGGGGACAGAAACACTGTTGAGAAGCTCAGTGGTGGCTTTTCTTTGTTGGCCAGGGTTTTGCATGGATGATATATACTCTTACAGGTGGTGTTTTTTGACAGTGCTTCCCTAATAACTACCTGCTTGTAAGTCTCCATCTCAGCGTCTGTCTTAAGAAGACTGACCTATGACTTCTGACTTTTCATCTGTGTCTAGGGATAATAAATTGTCAGGGAATGGGTTATGCTTGGAATGGTCATGACTGTTCAACTTCTTATACAACATATGCACATATACCCTACAATTAACTTCACATTTTAAGCACGTTGTGACTGAGATCAGCTACCTTGATTCTATCTATCTTCTTGTTTAATTAATATGTTGTGTGACATAAATTTAAAAGGAAGAGGCAAAAAAATTAATTAATTCAGGTTTCCTCATTGAGTTTTGGATAAGAACAAAACCATGGAACAAAGAAATTATAGAATGATTATTCATAGAAAAAATATTTTACTTGTGTTTTCTTCTATATTTTTGTTTTCAAAAATTTCTCCATTAATGGTAGCTTCAAGACGGCAAAAGGATGGACAAAAAGGTTTGGCTCACAGTTTAAACAAAAATCAACTCATTGTATCAGAAGATTGAAAAAGACTTTTTAAACACTTGTTTATAATTTAATTATTTAAAACTTTTCCTGACCTACTACATAAAGATTTCAAAATTAATTCCCTTTGGAGAATGCACTTTACAGAGGAACAAAACATTATTTGACCTCTTTTAACTCATGCTGCAACCTAAGAGTGAGTTATTGTTTTAAAACATCATTTCTTTTTTTTTTTTTCGAGACAGAGTCTTGCTCTGTCGCCCAAGCTGGAGTGCAGTGGCACGATCTCTCTGCTCACTGCAAGCTCCGCCTCCCGGGTTCACACCATTCTCCTGCCTCAGCCTCCCGAGTAGCTGGGACTACAGGTGCCCGCCACCACACCGGGCTAATTTTTTTTTTTTTTTTGTATTTTTAGTAGAGACGGGGTTTTGCCGTGTTAGCCAGGATGGTCTCGATCTCCTGACCTCGTGATCCGCCTGCCTCGGCCTCCCAAAGTGCTGGGATTACAGGTGTGAGCCACCGCGCCCGGCCTTTTAAAACATCATTTCTATAGTTCTGCTTGAGTCCGCATACACTCCACTTTTCTATTTGGATGGTCATCTGTCTACAGCCTTTTTAGTAGCATTTTATTTGTATTAACTTTCTAACTTTATGTCTTTCCAGTAATGTTCTTCTTATATTTCATTCCATGTGTACTTTCTGATTCTTTTGATGTTAGAAAAATAAATACTGTGCAGGAGGATCACTGAAGTTTTATAATGCAGACTCCAGCAGAACAGAAACTGAAATTAGGAAAGGTAGGCACACATATACACAGAGTCACTTGAGGCTGATAAATTATGACCACAACTGCAGCCAGTATCATTTAAGTACTCTTTAGTTTCCGATGATAAAGCTCTAGCTTATCACCATGCTGACAACTGCAAACCCCTGTGGCCCTTAGCTTCTGTCTTTGCTATTTGTTACCTAGTCAGCCCACATGGAGTTTAACAGCTTAGTAAAGTATCTTTCTAAGTAGACTTCCAGAAAAGACAGAACAAAGCTAGTAGGGGCTTATGTCTTGGTTAAAGACATCATTTCTTCCATTTAAGTTCCACTTCCCCATTGCACAGAGAAAAAACAGGTATGAAATCACTGTTTTGTCTGTAAATATATCTACCCTGTTATCTATTGTTTTGAAGGAGAAAGAAAAAATTATTTGGGCTTGAATATTGAAAAGTAAAAGATTCCATGTTTAGTTCATAATTTCAGAATGATTATATATTTTTGATTTGTGCTTGCTACTTCTACTTGGGAGAAAAGAATCTTCATGTCTACATGCTAAACAAAACATTACACTGCTAGAATTTCTTTCAAGTAGGACTTAAAATTAAATATATGTATATTATTTTTCAATTATGGGCTCTTGATATTCAAATTAAGAATTATAGGAGAACTAGGATAGCAACAAAGTAAAAAGTTTCAATGGCAAATTAGCCTGCTTCATTTTGCCAGTTTTAGGATCATTATCTGCTACTTCTACACATCAATAAAGCAGGTAAGCCGAGAATACATTTATCCTTCTGATCAGGTAGATGTGAATGCGAATGTTCAAACAGTTTAGAATATTCTAAACTGAAGCAGTTCAGTTTAGAATATAGATAAGTATAAAAGGGGCAGAGTATTTTTAAAATAGCCACGCAATATTTTTCTTTTTAGGGTTATGTAAGTGTCCATCATATGCCAGCAATCAACATGATGATATATTACATGTTATATAACAATTTTAAGTAAATACTATATCTATTTCCATTAAATGAGCATTTGAATATTGCAGCAACTTTAAATTACATAATTTATAAAAATAAATATTGTATGATGAAAGTTTTCCTTTAGTATTTTTCATCATTCTCTTTTATACTTCTGTTCTATCATTATCTAAAAAACATACATAACTAGATAAGAAATCCTATTTTTCACCAGGCGCAGTGGCTCACGCCTGTAATCCCAGCACTTTGGGAGGCCGAGGTGAGTGGATTACGAGGTCAGGAGATCGAGACCATCCTGGCTAACATGGTGAAACCCCATCTCTACTAAAAAGTACAATATATTTCTACACATGGCTAGCCAGTTTTCCCAGCACCATTTATTAAATAGGGAATCCTTTCCCCATTGCTTGTTTTTCTCAGGTTTGTCAAAGATCAGATAGTTGTAGATATGCAGCATTATTTCTGAGGGCTCTGTTCTGTTCCATTGATCTATATCTCTGTTTTGGTACCAGTACCATGCTGTTTTGGTTACTGTAGCCTTGTAGTATAGTTTGAAGTCAGGTAGCATGATGTCTCCAGCTTTGTTCTTTTGGCTTATGATTGACTTGGCGATGCGGGCTCTTTTTTGGTTCCATATGAACTTTAAAGTAGTTTAAGCTGAAACTGGATCCCTTCCTTACATCTTATACAAAAATTAATTCAAGATGGATTAAAGACTTAAACGTTAGACCGAAAACCATAAAAACCCTAGAAGAAAACCTAGGCATTACCATTCAGGACATAGGCATGGGCAAGGACTTCATGTCTAAAACACCAAAAGCAATGGCAACAAAAGCCAAAATTGACAAATGGGATCTAATTAAACTAAAGAGCTTCTGCACAGCAAAGGAAACTACCATCAGAGTGAACAGGCAACCTACAAAATGGGAGAAAATTTTTGCAACCTACTCATCTGACAAAGGGCTAATATCCAGAATCTACAATGAACTCCAACAAATTTACAAGAAAAAACAAACAACCCCATTAAAAAGTGGGCGAAGGACATGAACAGACACTTCTCAAAAGAGGACATTTATGCAGCCAAAAAACACATGAAAAAATGCTCACCATCACTGGCCATCAGAGAAATGCAAATCAAAACCACAGTGAGATACCATCTCACACCAGTTGGAATGGCAATCATCAAAAAGTCAGGAAACAACAGGTGCTGGAGAGGATGTGGAGCGATAGGAACACTTTTACACTGTTGGTGGGACTGTAAACTAGTTCAACCCTTGTGAAAGTCAGTGTGGTGATTCCTCAGGGATCTAGAACTAGAAATACCATTTGACCCAGCCATCTCATTACTGGGTATATACCCAAAGGACTATAAATCATGCTGCTATAAAGACACATGCACACATATGTTTATTGCAGCACTATTCACAATAGCAAAGACTTGGAACCAACCCAGATGTTCAACAATGATAGACTGGGTTAAGAAAATGTGGCACATATACACCATGGAATACTATGCAGCCATAAAAAATGATGAGTTCATGTCCTTTGTAGGGACATGGATGAAATTGGAAATCATCATTCTCAGTAAACTATCACAAGAACAAAAAACCAAACACCACATGTTCTCACTCATAGGTGGGAATTGAACAATGAGAACACATGGACACAGGAAGGGGAACATCACACTCTGGGGACTGTTGTGGGGTGGGGGGAGGGGGGAGGGATAGCTTTAGGAGATATACCTAATGCTAAATGACGAGTTAATGGGTGCAGCACGCCAGCATGGCACATGTATACATATGTAACTAACCTGCACATTGTGCACATGTACCCTAAAACTTAAAGTATTATAATAATAAAATAAAAAATACAAAAAAATACAAAAAAATTAGCTGGGTGTGGTGGTGGGCGCCTGTAGTCCCAGCTACTTGGGAGGCTGAGGCAGGAGAATGGCGTGAGTCCAGGAGGTGGAGCTTGCAGTGAGCCGAGATCGTGCCACTGCACTGCAGCCTGGGCGACAGAGGCAGACTCCATCTCAAAAAAAAGAAAAAAAGAAAGAAAGAAAAAGAGAAAAAAAAGAAATCCTATTTTTTACTGGCTTTATGTTGGTGTTTTTATTTTACAGTTTTGCCATTGGCATCAGGCAAAGAAAATGGAGACTAAAAGTGATTTTGATGTGTTATCATCAAGCTAGATTCCAGTAACTTCAATAATTTGAGTATTTTCTTTAGTAAGGTGATAGAATATTAATCAAAAAAACTTTTTAAAATAAATCAGAATATTTTCTAGTGCTTGAAGGAGAAAATAATAAAGGGTGAAAACATGTAGTCAAATAATATTATAATGACTTGAGAAGATTTCTTAGACAAAACCAAGCAATATTATTAATACTTTCCTCAGTTTTCCTTCTTTTTACTTGATTATTTTCTCAGATCATGTAATTTATTCTAACTTGAGCATTAATTCATTCTCTTTTTTTTCTTTCCTATGGAAAAGGCTCTAAGAATCAGCATATACGCCAGTTATACGTAATAGCAAGTAAATTGCATTTTTTTAGAGATAGCTGCAGAAAATAACCAATTTTTATTATCTTCATTACATATTCAAGTCTGGTTGGAAAATTTCATTCTAAACTTAGGTAATCAACCTACCTAAAGATTGTTCTTAAAGCTTTTTCATTAATGAACCTTTAGTACAACCAGTGAAAGTTAAACTTTTCTCCAAGGGCCCATGTACTTAAAAGCAAACACAGATGAAATAATTTGCTCATAATTCCAGTAGGTTAATAGAACTTATGGACCTATCCATAGATTCAAATTAATCAAGACCAAGCAAATCCTAGTTAAATAATTTAAAACAACTTTAGAATCTTAATACATATTGATTTAACTTTAGCTTCTTCTTTCTTGAGAGAATATCCAATCTAATCACACCATCCAGAACATTATATTTGTTCTCTAGTTTTCTTAAATAATGTCCAGCTTTTAATCAAAACCACTCAGAGTACAGAAAGATGAGACTTAACATAACATTCAATCAAAACAAACAATAAAATCTGACCTAGGGGAAGAAGCAGTTTTTGGAGTTATTAGCCAAAGACTTTAAAAAAAATGATTTATAGTCGTGAAATCAAGAGAAAAGATGAGAAAAGTTGGCAGAGGACAGTAAAACAAATACATGAATAATTTTATTCTGGGCTGGATGCAGTGGCTCACACCTGTAATTCTAGCACTTTGGGAGACCAAGGCAGGCAGATTGCTTGAGCTCAGGAGTTTGAGACCAGCCTGGGCAATATGGTGAAACTTCATCTATACAAAAAATACAAAAATAAGCCAGGCATGGTGACACACACCTGTAGTGCCAGCTAGGGAGTTTGGCACATCATTAAAAATTGCTGAAATCCAAACACAAAAAGAAAACTAAAAGAACCCAAATGGTGCTGGGTGGGATTATTACCATCCAAAGTAAATTATTTTACTGAGAACTAACTTCACAAAAAAAGAAACAAACAAAAGAAAACAAAATATGAAAGACAAAGGAATGACATCATCAAAACAATTTTTGAAAAATAATGGCCAATCTAGAGTGCAAGACATCTTTTAAGAGATTCAAAATAATAATGAAAAATGTTGAATGCTATATCCATTGTGAACACCTTTGGACAATAAAGAAAAAAAATATTTCAAGCAACCAAAGAAAGTGACAGCATGTTACCACCAACAGAAAGAAATTAATACAATTTAATTATGTGGAAATATAAAATAAAAAAGGAGTTTAAAAAAAGAAAGAAATGAAAGAAATAAAAATTCAAATATTTGACCAAACATAATAACAAGCCAGTACCATTAATAACAATGTATTGTGAGGTTACAAATTCAATAAAGTTTTAACTGAACAAGAGAACTCAAGGCAGAAGAGGTTAAATGGAGCAAAATACATAATAAAATACTAATTTATAATATTCTTTCATAGGGATGGATCCTGTAACCTCAAAGAAAATAATACTAATAATGTAATTGTCCAGTCGTATTCATGCTTTTTACATCTATGGATTCAACCAATGGAGATCAAATGTATTTCCACAAACAAACAAAAATGTAAGTACAGTGATACTGACCATTTACAGACTTGTTCTTGTAATTATTCCCTAACAATGCTGTATAACAACAATTTACATAACATTTACATTAAAGTAAGTATTGCAAGTAATCTAGAAATGATTTAAAGTACGTAGAAGGATGTGTGTAAGTTACATGCAAATACTATATCCCAAATTTTGGTATCCAAGGGGGATCCTGGAACAAATCCCTTACAGATACTGAGGGATGATTGTATTAAAAGAATACAGAAACAAAAAACTAAGAGCAAAATAAATAAATTCTAAAACTATAACTTAAAATGTGAAGAAAGGAAAGAAAAAAGGGACATTAAATACATCTGAGGAATACATAATAAGAATGTGATTGTATACATAAATAAAAATATCTTCATCACATTAAATGCTAATGGTTAAAATATTCTAATTGAAATATAAATAAGTGCCATTTGCCACTTAAAAGAGATACAACTTTTTAAAAAGAATATAAAAATGTTAAATATAAAAGGACAGATGCAATATACTGCCTACATTTTAGCTCAAAGAAAGCTACAGTAATATTATACAAATTGTTAGACTTTATGGTAAGAAGCACTATTAGAGTATAAGAGGAATATGTCTAATAATAAAAGTGACAATGCCCAAAGGGGTTAAATTCTAATTTAGGTAATATTAATCAAAGAAAATTTGATGGAAATAAAAGTGGAACTGGACAAATTCATAAACACAACAAAAAGGCTTTAAAACATATTTTTCACATTATAGAATAAGAATATCAAAACTCAGTAAATAGTTATAAAAATTTAACAGCCTCAATAGCAAGCTTGAACTAATTAGTCTATGTATAATATCACATTCTGACATAGAATACTTTGATTTTTAAATCAGAATGGAAAAATTAGCAAAATTAATCATATGTTGGGTCAGAAGACAAGTCTTAGGAGTTACAAAGGATTTAAATAATAAAATATGATTTCCAAAATGACAAAAAATTAGTCTTCTGTACATGTATGTTATGAAGGAAGAACACTAAATTGAACCAAGCAATCAAAAAAAAATCAATATAGGTGTAAAAATAATAAAATATAAAATAAATATACTATGAAGATCAACAAATGAAAAATTATTATTTTATAAATGAGTTAAATAGTAAAAATTATTTGACAAAATTAAAAAGACAAAAGATAGGTATATATAACTAATATCAAGAATGATAAAGGAAATATTAACAAAACTCCTGTAAAAATAAGATTATTTGAAAAATTATGTATCAATTAACTTCAGTATTTAGATAAAGTTCCCAGCAAAGGACACATTATTAAAACTGACAGAAATCTAAATAGAAATTTTGAAAAATAATAATTTTCAGTTATATTTTCATTTAAAACTATCAAAATAACACCGACCCAATGGGTTTTGCTTGTAAATTCTATGAAACTCTTAGAGAAGAAAATACATCCATCTTACAAACACTTTACCAGAGCACAAAAAATAAAAACACTTATATGAAAAAGGTTTTATGAGATGAGCTTAACCGTGATAACTAACCTGATAAGACACTACAAGAAAGAAAAGTTAAAGAATTATGTTATCAAGATGATGGAATGGAAGTCCAAATCCTCATCCCCACACAGTAACAGTGATCAATTTAACAAAGATATACAGAGCAAAATATATTTATAAGAATTCCAGAATCCAATTAAAAAGTTGCTGTACGCCAGAGAAACACAAAGCCAAAAACAGCCACATTAAAAAGAGTTAAAAAAGCAATTTCGTTTTGTCCACATCAGCTCCTACCCCAAGGAGGAAGGGCTCAAAGCTGAGGGAAATCACCTCATCCCCTCATTAGGGAGAAAGAGAGATTGGAGTGTACTTCCAACATCCCTGGCATTTTGCACCACAACCTGAGGAGATCTTTATTTATTCTACTTCATCTGCAGCACTGAGGAAACTGGCATGATTTAAACCCTTGGAGACAGCTAAGAAAAAAGAAGAAAAGTGAGTGGCTTGCTACAGCTGGTACAGCTCTGCAATATGGGGAGAAGATACATAACTTAAGACTTCTCCTTTAAACGAGAGGGAGAGTACAGCATGAATATTCATAGGAAAATTTTGAGAGGCTCCCAGAACCTCTAGCTGGGCTGTCTGGTAAAGATCTTTCCCTGTTACAGACAATATGTAAAAACTGGAAGAGGTGGCTGTTTCTTCAAATGTGTATATACATACCACTGCAAAGCTACAAGGAACATGAAGAATAAGGGAACATGTCCAAAGGAACAAATAAATCTCCAGTAATTGACCCTAAAGAAATGGAGTTTTATAAATTTTTCTGACAATGTATTCAAAATATTTGTCTTAAGGAAGTTTAATGAGTTACAAGAGAATATAGATAGGCAACTACACAAAATCAGGAAAACAATACATGAAGAAAATTGGTATTTCAACAAAGATAAACCATAACAAAGAACGAAAAAAACTATGAAGCTGAATAATACAATAACTGAAATGAAAAATTTAATAGAGAGCTTCAATAGTATACTTGATCATGCAGAAGAAAGAAATCAATAAATTTAAAGATAGGTCAGCCAGAGAAACAAAAAGAAAAAGGAATGAAAAAGAATGAAGAATACCTAAAGGACTTATAGGACCCACATACACATTAAGGTTTCAAGAAGAACAGCGAGAGACAAGTAGAAACCTTATTTAAAGGGAGAAAATATGACTTAACGCTCGCCAAGCTGAGAAAGGATATGCAGATCCATATTTTTGAGGGCAAAATATCAAAGAGAATGAAACCAAAGAAATTAACACCAAGACATATTAAAATAAGTTTGTCAAAAGTAAAAGACAAAAGGAGAATTTTGAAAGTACAAGAGAAGAGCAACTTGTCACATGGGAGGGTTTCATAAGACTATCAGTTAATTTATCAGCAGAAACTTTGTGGCCAGGAGAAAGCAGGACAATATATGGAAAGGGCTGAAATAAAAACTCTGCCAAAGAAGAATACTATAACCAAAAATATTATCCTTCAAAAATGAAGAAGAAATATTTTGCCAGACAAACAAAAGCTGAGGACCTGATTTATAAGAGATGCCATAGGGTGTTTTTCACATTGAAATAAAAAGATGATAAACAGCAACACAAAATCATAGGAAAGCACAAACTCACTGGTAAATGCAAATATGTAGAAAAACACAGAATATGGTAATAGTATGATGTTTACTATTAATTTATTACAGAAGTTAAAAGACAATAATATTAAGAATATTAAAGCTAACAAAAATTTTAATAGATATACAATATTCAAATGTAAATGGTGGCATCAATAACAAAGTATGGAGGGTGGGGAAGTAAAAGTGTTGGGTATTTATATGTGATCAAAATTTGATTGTTATCATCTTAAAATAGACTGTAATAACTATATTTTAGGTAAGCTTCATGGTAATCACAAAGATAACACCTATAGAAGATGTCCAAAGAAAAAGAGAAGAAATCAAAACATCACTACAAAAAGTATCGATGAAACACAAAGGAAAACAACAAGACAGAAAAAGAAAAAGAAAAACAACTATAAGACAGAACACAATTAACAAAATAGCAATAGTAATTCTTCTCTACCACAAATTATTTTAAGTGGATTAAACTCTCCAATCAAGACATATATAGTGATTTAATTGTTCTTAAAAATAAAACAAAACCCAACTGTATGCTTTTTGCAAGACACTCACTTTATATTTAGGGATACACTTAAGCTGTAAGGTGAAGGCATGGAAAAGATAGTTTGTGCAAATGGGAAGCAAAAGAAAGAAGGGGTGGCTATAATTGTATTAGACAAAATGGACTTTGAGTTGAAAACTGTAGCAAAAGACAAAGAAGAACATTTTATATTAATAAACTTCCAATTAATCAGGAAGATATGACACTTATAAATATGTATGCACCCAACATAAGTGCATTTAAATCTACAAAGCAAATACCGACATCTCTGAAGGGAAGTGTAGACAGCAACAATAGTAGGAGATTTTAACATCTCATTTTCAGTAATGGATGGAACATGCAGACAGAAAATAAGTAAATTTTGTAAATGTAAACAAAACTTTAGAAAAAGTCAAACTAACAGATGTATACAGAACATTCTACTCAATAACAATGAAGTATACAACTGTTCCCAAATGCACATAGAACATCCTCCAAAACAGATCATGTCTTAGATCACAAAATAAGTTGGAACACATTTGAGAAGACTGAAATTACACTGAGTATCTTTTTTGACCACATGGTATGAAACTAGAAGTCAACAGCAAAAGAAAAATTGGAAAATTTATAAATACATGGAAATTAAACAACATACTCCTAAATAACCAATGGATTAAATGAGAATTCAAAAGAGAATAATAAAAAATATTTAATCAAATGAAGATGAAAATAAAATACACCGAAACATATGGCATGCAGCAAAATCAGTACTAAAAAGGAAGTTTTTACTCACAAATGTCTTCATTTAAGAAGACAAAATATCACGCAGTATTTGCCCTTCTGTGACTAGCTTATTTTACTAAGTTGTCACAAATGACAGGATTTGCATCTTTTTTAAGGTGGAATAATATTTCATTGTACTTATATGCCAATTTTTTAAATCTATTTACACATTGATAGACATTTAGTTTGTTCCCTTCTCTTGTTTATTATGAGTAATACTGCAATGGACAAATATTGCATGATTTTTCTTATATGAATTATCTCAAATAGTTAAAGTCACAGAAGCGGAGAGTAGAATGGTGGTTATCAGGGCCTGGAGAGAAGAACAAATGAGACATTTTGGTTCAAGAGACATAAGATTTCAGTTATGCAAGATGAATGAGTTTTAAAGATCTGCTACACAGCATAGTGCCTATAGTTAAAAATTATGTGTTGTACAATTAAAAATTTGTTAAGAGGGTAGATTTTATGTTGTGTTCTTACCACAGAAAAACAAAACAACGAGCTCCACGAAGGAGCAGGAGGAAGCTGTTGGAGGTGATGAATATGTTTATTACGTTGATTATGGTGTTGGTTTCACAGGTGTATGCATATGTCCAAATTCATCATATTGTATACATGAAATATATGCAGTTTTTGGTATCTCCATTATACCTCAAAAAAGATGTAAAAGAAAGAAAATTTAAACTAGTCATTCTCGTAAAAGACAAAAATCTGAAACAAAATATGTTAGCAAGGAAATTAATAGATTAGGAACAAATGTCTTTTATAGGGAGATTTGGTAGGATGCTCACACCCTAATGCTCCAGAACCTGTGCATATGTTACATTCCGTGACAAAAGGGACTTTGCAGATATGATTATGGTAAGGGTTTTTGAGATGAGGAGATTATTCTGGATTATGTGTGCTTCCTAGTCTAATCACATGGATCTTTAAAAACAGAGAACCTTCCCTGGATGGGTCAGAGACATGTGATTTGAGCAGGACATGACTTATCATCAGTGATTTTGCAAATGGAGGAAAGGGCCAGGATCCAAGGAATGTCTGTGGCTTTTAGAAGCTGGAAACAGGCATGAATTTATAGCCTCCAAAAAAAGAGGAATCTCAGTCCTATTACAGCAAATAATTGAGTTTTGCCAACAACCTGAATGAGAAGGAAACAGACCCTCCTTTAGAGGGTCTTTAGAGATTTCAGAATGAAATGCGACCCTGCCAGCACCTTAATTTTAACCCCTGAGACCTATATACTAAACTTCTGACCTATAGGTCAGAGTTTCTAAAATAATAAGTTTGTGTTTTTTAAGCTGCTAAATTGTAGCAGCAATAGAAAACTAATGCAAAAGATAAAAGTGATTTAGCCTTCAAAAATTTTGTGTGATTTTTAACAAAAAAGAATAAAATATATGAACTTTGATGTAGAAAAAATCATTTATTTGATAAAATTCAATAATTGTTCATGAAAAAACCCTTAGCAAATGAGAAATAATATAGAAACCTGCTAAACATGATAAAGATTGTTTCACATAAGCTACATCAGAAATTTTCCAGTACAATGTTATGTTAAAATCTTTTTCTTAGAGAATTAAAATAAGGCCAGGATGACCACTATTACCACTTTTGAATAAAGATAACTTTGGCAAAATAAGAAAAAAGGGAGTCAACATGATAGATTGATTGCAAAATTTACCCCAATTCTTTATTTCTCATTAAATCTACGTTTTTGCAAGTGGTAGAGTTTATCTTATACTGCTCCCTTGAATCTGGGTAGGTTTTGTGAATTGTTTTGGCCAATGGAATGTGGTGGAAGTGACAGTGTGACCTCGAAAAGTTTTCAACCCTCTGTCTCTTTTAGATCCTTGCTTTCACCATGTCAAAAAGCCTGAACTAGTTTCCTAGATAATAGAGGCTGTGACTAACAAAGCTGAGGAAACACATGGCCAGCTGACATCCACCCCAAGCCAGTGAGAGAGCCAAATCCAGGTTAGCATAGCCCCTTATCTGACTCCCAGCTGACTGCCAACATATGAGTGAGCTCAAATGAGACCAGAACAAAAGTCCTAGTTATCCATCATCTCGTGAGCAACCATTTTAATAAGTTGTTTTAAGCCACTTCATTTGAAGCACTTTGATATTCAACTTTATTGTTATACTGGATAACTAATAGGATTAAGTGATCATTATAGAGAAAATATGACACATATATATTTACTAGCAGGTAGTGACTTATATTCATCAATTACATTACATACCTGTAAGTAATTTACACGTGCATGTCTAATTCAACAGCTTAGCTAATATAGTTATAAATGTATTAATATTTACTGATATGTTCTCAAACTTATCTTAAATTTGGATAGAAGTTACTGACTACTGAATTTGTGCCCAAGTAACAATTGACTATTTCCAATAAAGTCCACCAATAATTTTTACTAACTGGTTATGGCAGAAGAGATACTCAACCAAATAGTAAAGTAAATAATAGTAGAGAAATTATGATGTTCAAAAAATAGATAAAATGTTTACAGGAAAAAAGCAACAATATAGTTAGCATCGACTGCATTGTCAGATGTAGAGAAAAAGGAGTTTCAGAAGTTTGCCCTTATGTTCTATTGGCTAAGATCTGTCAAATTCAACTTCCTTCAACTGCTCAACGCCCATTGTTCTTTGCCTCTCTACTACTACATTTATCTTGAAGAAAGTAGAACCAAGGAAAATAGTACTCCGCGCCTATCCATCTTGATAACTTAATGCTTCTCCATGCCTGCGGCATTGCACATTAACGTTTTGAGTAAAATCTATAGGTCGATAAATCTCCTGCTTGAAGCACAGTGCCAATCTCTCATGCACTGTAAAGTACCGTCTCTCTTCTAACCAAATTTTTAGACCCTAAATTGATTTTTTCCAGATGATCCTGTCACAATGTTGGATGATAGAAAACAAGCCATATGTTAGCTATGCTTACGCACATCCTGATAAGCATTAACATGAACTACTACTTGATCGATGACCACATTAATGTAAATATATCTTCGTTTTAAATCTATGGGCCATGGGATTGCTGAAAAAATAATTCTAACATTACATTATCCCCAAAAGGAAAATAAATTACAAAGCAAAAATTTTCAGATTCTATAACACAGATAATAATATTTCTTGCCATTATTTTACATAAACATTACATAAAGTGCCTATCTAATTAGAGATGTGTACAGTATGACTACTTAAAATTACAAATATTTGCAGGAATGTGTGTTCACATAAACAGTTGCATTAGCAATACAACCTAGGGGCAACTACTTAAACTCTCTGAGTTTCTATATCTTCTTTTACAGAATATACTAATGACACTTCCTAAGACCAAAAGAAGGTAATAGGTAAGTATTTGCTGTTTTCTTGCATCAGATATTATGTTCAGCACTTGAGAAATACTGTCTTCATTAATTTAAATTAAACATAATATTAACTAAATGAAGTAACAAAATGTGTGGGAAGTTCTTAGAATACTGATTCAAAAAAGTGCATGATAAATGCCAGTCTCCATTGTACTCCATCTTACTGAAAATATGACAAAAGTGTTGTATTTACGCACTTGTATTGGTGTCCACTTCAACACTTTAAGCTCAAAGGGCCCTAAACCATCCCAGTCACTGCTAGATAAAATGTGTTGGATTAGATTACCTTTACCTCCAATCAAGCTAATTGGCACCCATTTGTAATTACTGAGGAAAGAAATCATATCACACAAATCAAAAGTCTGTGCCACATGACCTAATAGAGAAGATTTTAATATAAAAACTCCTAGTAATTTATCTTTGTTTCCCCATAATGGTTTGCTCCAATAAGAAGGAAATATCACCACCAAAGTTGGTATGATTTTTGGGTCCCTTACATCTTTTAGAGGAATACTTAGATCTCATGGTCCAATATATTGAATCTATCAAAAAACACTAAGTGAAGTTGACCAAATTGACATGCTCCTTTAGTTCATGCTATGCAGTGCAACAGTGAACTATATTACTTCTTTTTTTTACAGTACTGTAAACCCCTTACTCCTCATCCTGTATTTAATATGTTTCTTTATTTCCCTTTTTAAATAAAAAAAAATAGTGGCCATATAAAAGCAACTTTTGGCAGTTTTCTATTTTAAGAGACATCAAGATATATAAGCAAATTCCAGAATTAGTAATATTTACAAAATTTCCCTGGGATAAACTGTCCAAAAATGTGTTGACTTGCTGTGAAAGTTGCTATTAAAACACACAGCAGGACCTGTCCACTTTAACAGCCCCAAATGCAGTCTTGGAGCTCTGAGTGTACCTCACCATGGCCTGTAATATCTGCCCTAAGAGAAATAAAAGGAGTCAGAATGAATATCACCTTGTGGTAAATATCCTCTACACATATTGTGAAAAAAAGCAGGGTTGAGATATGCTTACCCATATAAAACCTCGAGACAAAACATCACAAGCAGACAAATAAAACAATGTGGTTAATATATAAATATTATCAAATAATCCTAGAGTAGTCTCTAGACAGATTATAAATGTTCTGAAAGTTTTCCCTTAATTGCTAGCCATAAAAATGAGTGGTAGCCTACCAAAAGGTATAAATTCTAATTCTATCAGATCCTTAATAATATCTAGCTTCTAAAGATGTCTATGCTGAGCTGCAGATTCCTTAAAGAGACATTCCCGTGCTTATAAAGCATTGTAACAGTTCTTAGTAGGTAAGGTGTCTCCACCTTATTAGTACTAGAGTCAGCCAATAAAAAATTAAAATGATCCAATCATATTTTTCCTTGAGAGAAGGAATAACTTATACACAAACACAAGGTGTGTACCATGCCGTGTACATATCATGCTTGCCGTGTATATCTTTAGCTTATTAGATATTTTCACATTCGTGGGAAAATCAATATTTCTGTATATCCCTCTTCTATGAAAAAAAGACCAACATTTTCCATTTTTCTTCTATGTGCCATTTAAATAGAGAGAAAAGGAAAGCTTTGGTTTAAAAATCATTGGGGAATAAGTAAATGTGATATTATCTACCTCCAAAGAAACATTGTAATGATTTGAAAGAGGCATGGGAACAAACGGGATATTTTAGTCTTTATTTCCACACTGCAGGTATCGACATGGACTCTTTTGTCTGTCCACACTGACACTAAGCTCTCAAGATTGCATCATTAAGCATTATGATCTATGGGTCTTGTAAATGCTCAGCACTGTGGGTAAGTGCAAGCACTTTGAATTTCAACCTCATGTGTTTTCTTTATAGGTCTGTGGATATTGCCTCTGAGATCCAGTTATATTTCCCAGTATGTCAGCATTCGGTGTAAATTCACTCAGTAGTCAGCGGGTTGCAATTGTTGGGAGTGGGGTTCTAAGAACTCACATAGAGAAAAATGAAGCTTCTTGTTCAGAGGTCCATGTGAGCAATAAGAAAGTCTTCTGGCTCCAGCTCAGGGTTCAGGGTTATTGTCTGTGACCATCAGGCAGTGGGCTGTAGCAACTTCAAGCATACAACAGTAACAAAGCAACAAAACAGCTCAAAGGAGGTTTGCCTGGAGAGGGGTAGAACATGACCAGACAATGCGAAAACAGCATAGATTCTCTTCCAGCAACACTGACAATGCTCCTTTTCAACTAGAACAGAAGTAAAATGAGCACATGTTCTCTCTTGCAATGTAGCTTGATTAAAAAAAAATCCAATTAGACAATAACTGTAGCTACTTGTTACTTTTATTGATATTTATTTTATTTATAACTCAAAAAAGTTAACATCAATGATAATATCATCCTTATCCCTTCCCCTAACTCAAATTTCACCGTATATTGACCTCCATATATAAACAAATAAATTTTTACATAGCTGTAATAATAACAACTAAAAGAAAAAGCCAATAGTTGCTTTTATCTGTCAGGCAATACGAACAATAAGTATCTATGTATGCTCCGGGTTTTATATATTGCCAATATAATTTCAAACTATTAGTCTGCTAATTTTTATAACTGTTAGGAATTCCAAAGCATAAAATGTATCTTTAATGTCTGATATGAATATATGTCGCATTATGACCACCATGAAAATATACAAGTTTTAACCCTGAAGAGGAAGTAGTTGGATTTAAAGGCCGGCCCAAATACTCTCCAAAGGAATTAAACTGGGAAAGTGATTTAGCCTCTCAAAGCCTCAATTTCTTTCCTTTCAAAATGGGGATAAAATTGGTTTTATTTACAGCATTATTTATTTACTCCATAATTAATATTTACTTCATGGAAAATGCTGAGGAAATATTATCTGTACAGTACTTAAGAAATAAATACAATTTAAAAGAGCTGATGTGCTATTACCACTACAAAATGGTGCTGTGGGAAAATAAGCTGTTTCTTTTTCGTGAATATAGCACTATTGAAATTTATAAGGACTAACAGAAGTAAGCTCAGCTATGTAAGATTACTTTCATTAATGTGTACTATTTTAAAGCATAACTCTATAAGAATGTGTTTTCAGTTCTTTGAATAAGCAACTTCAGAATAATTCATTTATTTTGAAAATAATTAAATGTGAAAGAAAAATATGCCTTTTCAATTAATTTCAATTTTTCTACATTTCTCCCTATAGACTTCTTTCCAATTGCTATGTCAAATAAATATATCCATTGATTTGACTGTTTCCTAACATAATGTGCTTCTCCTCGATAGCACCTTCTCTCTTTCTCTCTTACTCCTGAATTGTTGGAGCTGCCAAAAGATGAGTTCTTGGCATCACCCTTCCCAACACTTAGAATTTCATAAACTCTGGCTGGGCGGGGTGGTTCATGCCTGTAATCCCAGCAGTTTTGGAGGCCGAGGCAGGTGATCATCTAAGGTCAGGAGTTCAAAAACAGCCTGGTCGACATGGCGAAATGCCATCTCTACTAAAAATACAAAAAATTAGCTGGGCGTATTGGCGGACGCCTGTAATCCCAGCTACTTGGGAGGCTGAGGGAGGAGATTTGCTTAAACCCAGGAGGTGGAGGTTGCAGTGAGCCGAGATCGTGCCATTGCAATCCAGCCTGGGCAACAGAGTGAGAATCGGTTTCTCAAAAAAAAAAAAAGAGACAGAATTTTCTAGGCCTTACCTATAATTGCAAACTGCAATTCAGGGTGCTATTGGAAAGTGTAATATAAAACAAAATATTGTTGAATATATAATAAGTAAATACATCAAAACAAATAATGTCTATAAATATTAGATTTAAGACAAAATTAGGACATACCTCCTTTATTTATACTGAACAAAATTTGAAAAATTAAAATCCTTTGGAAACCTCTTTTTCTGTTTTTAAGTTCATCTCGTGAATTTATTGCAATACTATCTGGGGGACTTGTTATGACTTCTACATTATTTCACTAAATAAAATATCTTTCCAAAGAACTCTATACATTAATCACAAATACAGCGTTTAAATTTTTAAAGTTTTAAACCTCTATTTGTGACTTTCAAGTCGAAGAATTCTATTTTATTTTATGCAAACAAAAATGAAAAAGCATGTGGAGGACAAGCATACACTATAACAGTTAATGATACATTTGTTATAATATCAATTTTATTTATTTTATTTGGCAGTATTAAGGAGAAATGGTGGAGTGTTAATATCAAGTAGCAGAACACATTGTTTTTCAATTTTCTTGCTTCTTTGGAGCAGTCTACATAAATATAAATAACATGATCTTAAGTAAGAATAAAGAATGATTCAAATATTTTATATGCCTACAGACTTTTAAGCTGTAAGCAAGAGTATAATCTTCAAAAGCTCTCTTACAGAAAGGAACACTGTTTTAACAATCAAATAATAAATTTGAATCTAATGTATATATTTAATTTGGCTTAAAATAAGTAATTACTAGGTAAAAAATTAAGATAGCTATCATGGGAATATATACATATGCCTATTCAAAGTCACTGTCTTATCCAAAGCCAATAATGAACATGAATGTAAGAATTATGTGTTTATAGACTTGATTCTATTTTTTTTACTATAATAGAAATATAGTGTTAGTGCTGTGCTACAAACTTTTTCTACCAAGAAACATCCTTTGTAGAAAACATACTTCACTCCGTCTACGAATTTTGACAAAATAGAGTCTCTTTAAAGAAACAGATTGTGAATAAATGGCATTATAGTTGCACTAAAAATTATATACTTTTATATCAACACAGACTATAGCAAAAAAATTACTGGCTAATAGTATGAGAGTATTACTTAGGATGATAGACTTTAGGGCAAAGCCAGAACTGAACAGTATGTCATTTCACAAAAATATTTGGTAATCTATTGAAAATTCAACATTTTTTCTGGTTAATAAAACAAAAATATATTGTCATTGAAAAAAATTATTTTAGGAGGATTCAAAGATAATCACAATGAAGTTCTTGATGTGATATTGTCCTACATATGGTGATACTGATCCTAGAGCTTAGCTTTTCTTCCTTCCCTGTCTTTCTTCTTCTTTTCTACCTTTCTTCCTGCCTGACTTTTCTCTGGCTTTCTTTTTCTCTCCTTCCATCTCTCCTCCCACCTTATAGTCGCCTGCTGTCTGTCTGCCTATCTCTCCTGGTTATTTACCTGTCCTGTAGTTCACACTTGCCTGTCTATTCTCTCTATTTCTAGAATTGGGAATCTGCACAGTGTATTTCATTGCCAGATGATTGATGGCTTGTGTATTACTGCATTTTCACACTGATATAAAGAACTGCCCAAGACTGGTTAATTTTTGAAGGAAAGAGGTTTGATTGATTCACATAGTTCAGCCTGGCTGGGGAGGCCTCAGGAAACTTACAATCATGGTGGAAAGCAAAGGGGAAGCAAGACGCCTTCTTCACAATGCGACAGGAAGGAGAATGAAAGCAGGAGGAACTGTCAAACACAAAAAACCATTAGATCTCATGAGAACTCATTCACTGTCACAAGAACAGCATGCGGGGAAACTGCCTCAATGATTCAGTTACATCCACCTGGTCTCCCCGTTGACACATGGGGATTATGAGGATTATGGGAATAACAATTGTATTAGTCTATTTTCATACTGTAAAGACATACCCAAGACTGGGAAGAAAAAGAGGTTTAATTGGACTTATAGTTCCACATGGCTGGGAAGGCCTCAGAAACACGGTGGGAGGTGAAAGGCACTTCTTTCATGGCAGCAGCAAGAGAAAATGAGGAAGAAGCAAAAGCAGAAACCTTGATAAACCTATCAGATCTCGTAAGACTTATTCACTGTCATGAGAATAGCATGGGAAAGGCTGGCCCCTATGATTTAATTACCTACCCCTAAGTCTCTCCCACAATATATGGGAATTCTGGAAGATACAATTCAAGTGAAGATTTGGGTGGGGACACAGCAAACCATATCATTCCACCCCTGGCCCCTCCAAATCTCATGTCCTCACATTTCAAAATCAATCAACCTTCCCAACAGTCCCCAAAAATCTTCACTCATTTCAGCATTAACCCAGAAGTTCACAGTCCAAAGTCTCATCCAAGACCAGGAAAGTCCCTTCCACCTGTGCGCTGGTAAAATCAAAAGCAAGTGAGTTACTTCCTAGATACAATGGGAGTACAGGTATTGGGTAAATGCAGCCTTTCCAAATCGGAGAAACTGATAAAAACAAAGGGGTTACGGGGCCCATGAAAGTGTGAAATCCAGCAGGGCAGTCAAATTTTAAAGCTCCAGAATGATCTGCCTTGACTCCATGTCTCACATCTACGTCACGCTATGCAAGAGGTGGGTTCCTATGGTCTTGGGCAGCTCCACCCCTGTGGTTTCACAGGGTACAGCCTCCGTCCCAGCTGCTTTCATGGGCTGGCATTTAGTGTCTGTGGTTTTTCCAGGTGATGGTGCAAGCTGTTGGTGGATCTACCATTCTGGGGTCTGGAGGATGGTGGCCGTCTTCTCATAGCTCCACTAGACAGTGCCCCAGTAGGGACTCTGTGTGGGGGCTCTGACCCCACATTTCCCTTCCACACTGCCCTCACAGTTCTCCATGAGGACCCCACCCCTGCAGCAAACTTTTGCCTGGACATCCAGGCATTTCCATACATCTTCTGACATCTAGGTGGAGATTCCTAAACCTCAATTCTTGACTTCTGTGTACCCACAGGCTTAACATCACATGAAAGCTGCCAGGGCTTGAGACTTCTACCCTCTGAAGCCACAGCTTGAGCCGTACTTTGGCCTCTGTCAGCCAAGGCTGGAGCAGCTGGGACACAAGGCACCAAGTTCCTAAGCTGCACACAACATGAGGATCCTGGGTTTGGCCCATGAAACCGCTTTTTCCTCCTGGGCCTCTGGGCATGTGATGAGGGTGGCTGCTGTGAAGGTCTCTGAAATGGCTGGGAGACATTTTCTCTGTGGTCCTGGAGATTAACATTAGGCTCCTTGCTACTTGTGCAAATTTCTGCAGCTGGCTTGAATTTCTCCCCGGAAAATGTTTTTTTTTTTTTTTTTTTCTATTGCATGGTCAGGATGCAAATTTTCCAAACTTTGTCCTCTGTTTCCCTTATAAAACTGAATGCCTTTAATAGCACCCAAGTTGCCTCTTGAACACTTTGCTGCTTAGAAATTTCTTCTGCCAGGTACCTAAATCATCTCTCTCAAGTTCAAAGTTCCACAAATCTCTAGGGCAGGGGCAAAATGCCACCAGTCTGTTTGCTAAAACATAACAAGAGTCACCTTTGCTCCAGTTCCCAACAAGTTTCTTATCTCCATATGAAACCACCTGAATTTCAACCTGGATTTCATTGTCCATATCACAGAATTTTGTTCAAAGCCATTCTACAAGTCTCTAGGAAGTTCCAAACATTCCCACATTTTCCTGTCTTATTCTGAGCCCCTCAAACTGTTCCAGCCTCTACCTGTTACCCAGTTCCAATATCGTTTCCACATTTTCGGGTATGTTTTCAGCAGTACCCAACTCTACTGGTAACAATTTACTGTGTTAGTTCATTTTTATGCTGCCAATAAAGACATGCCTGAGACTGGAAAGAAAAAGAGGTTTAATTAGACTTATACTTACACATGGCTGGGGAGGCCTCAGAATCATGGCAGGAGGTGAAAGGCACTCCTTACATGGCAATTGCAAGAGAAAATGAGGAAGAAGCAAAAGCAGAAACTTCTGATAAACCTATCAGATTTTGTGAGACTTATTCACTATCACAAAATTAGCATGGGAAGACCGGCCCCGATGATTCAATTATCTCCTCCTGGGTCCTTACCACAACATGTGGGGATTCTGGGAGATACAATTCAAGTTGAGATTTGGGTGGGGACACAGCCAAACCATATCAACAATTCAAGATGAAATTTTGCATGGGAACACAGCCAAACCATAGTAGCTTCCTACTAACTCCTGACAACAAGAAGCACTGGCAAGAGACCAAATGGCAAAAGGAAGAGAGGAGATACCATCTTCTGGTTCTGATATGTGACCTTTGCCACCAATACCAGGAATCTGCTAACATTATAACTTGAGGGGCTGGGGATGGGGTGGGGAGAGAAGAGGGGAGACATCTGGCCTTTGGGTGGTTCAAGTTTTGGCTGAAGTTGCACCACTTCAGGGGATCCAAAACCAACCACAATAACATCTCCAACATTACAGCCATAGATGTAGCTTTGTAGCCCTCATCACAGGAGCATCTGCAGTTTCTCACCACTGGCCTCACCATTTTCTCCTGTCTGATATTCCAGGCCCCCCACCTGATCTACCCCATCCCTCTCCCTTCATCTTTTCTATCCTTATACCACTTTGTAAACAGTTACCTATAATAAACTGGTTTTCTTTGAAATGTCTAGACTTGTTTCTGTTTCGCTCATGTTGCCTATTTGTCTATCTGTGTCTATCTTTCTGTCTATCTATCCATTTATTCATCCATCTATCCATCTATTCACCTCTTTGTCATCACTCCATCCATCACATCTGTCTTCCTTTTATCTGTATATTATTTCATGTGTCATAGAAATACATAAATATGGCGTGTACAATGTTTTATAAATGTTTATGTTCATATGACAACATATTGTGGATATCTTTACATGTCAACCTCTATAAAATACATTTATGATATGCATTTTAAGTAATTTATGTGACCAATCTTTTAGCTGTTTCCAAGGTTTCTCTTATTATAGACAATATCGCAGTTGTATAGGTAATTTTTGCACACATAGTTATTTATTGCTAATATCCTAGAGCAGAAATTGTTGTGTCAACATTGACATATTTTTCTACAAAGGATTACATCATAGTTACACTTCTCCCTGTAGTAAATTATAATGGCTGTTTCTCTCAAACTCTGGTCTCAAATATTTTTTATATTGTATTCTGAGAGTTGTATTGGTAAAAATTTTATTGTTTTGATCTCCAATGAGGCAGACTCTATCCAGCATTTATATTTCTTCTTTTTTTAATTGCCTAGGATGATTATTGCTCACTATTTTACTAGAATGTTTATTTTTCTTATTTAAAATTTTAAATTTGTCTCTAAATAAGGCTAGTGCACACTACAAGAGTTGTTTTAGGTATAAATTTTAAACTATTATGTATTTACATTCACCTTTCTTTTTCTAATGATTTTGCCTCTTCTTATCAGACTCAAAAGATCTTTTCTAATACACGTCTGCAAAGACCTACAAACATATTTTCTTCTCATTAATACCACCGTTAATCTATTCTACTAAAGTCAGAAGTAATGAGTTCATATTTGAAAAATTCCCTCTCCTTATATATCAAGTTGTGTTGATTCTACTTCCAAAATATTTCCCAAACCCACTTGTATATCAAGTCAATGGCCATCACCCTCCTCCACACTATATTCTAGCCCTAGAAATTATGCAATTGCCTTCAAGCTGGTCTTTCCAGTTTCACTCTTACTTTCAAAATCCATTATCCACAATCTGAGTAATTATTTTACAAATATAAATGGGATGAATGTCTCCTGGCTGAAACCCTGTAAGGGTTCACCTTTTCTTAGAATTAAACCCAAACCCTTCCTATGTTTGGCCTGGGCTCCCAACATCTCCAATCTCATTGGATAACACAGGCATCAGTCATTAACTTCATATCACAATGGCTGTATTAGTTTGGTCTCATGCTGCTATGAAGAAATACCTGAGACTGAGTAATTTATAAAGAAAAGAGATTCGATTGACTCACAATTCCACATGACTGGGGATGCCTCAGAAAACCTATAATCATGGGGGAAGGCACCTCTTCACAGGGTGGCAGGAAAGAAGTGCAAAGTGAAGCAGGGAAAAGCCTCTTATAAAACCATCAGATGTAGTGAGAACTCACTCACTATCATGAGAACAGCATGGGGGATCTGCCTCTCACATATGTCCTCACATTTCAAAACACAATCATGTCCTTCCAACAGTCCCCCAAAGTCTTATCTCATTCCAGGATTAACCCAAAAGTCCAAGTTCAAAGTTTCATTTGACACACGGCAAGTCCCTTCTGCCTATGAGCCTGTAAGATCACAAGCAAGTTAGTTCCTTCTTAGATACAATGGGAATATAGGCATTGGTTATACATCCATTCTAAATGGGAGAACTTGGCCAAAACAAAGGGGCTAAAAGCCCCATGCAAGTCCAAATTCCAATAGGGTATTTATTAAACTTTAAAGTCACGAAATGATCTCCTTTGACTCCATGTCTCACTCCAGGTCATGCTGATGTAAGAGGTGGACTCCAATGGCCTTGGGTAGCTCTGTCCATATGGCTATGCAGGGTACAGTCCCCCTCCCAGGTTCTTCCATGGCTGGCATTGAGTGTCTGTGACTTTTCCAGACACATGTTGCAAGTTGTCTGTGGATCTACCATTGTGGGGTCTGTCTGGAGGATAGTGGACCTATTCTTACATCTCCACTAGGCAGTGCCCCAGTGGGGACTCTGTGTGGGGGCTCAGACCCCACATTTCCTCTTCTGTACTGCCTTAGCAAAGGTTCTTCATGAGGGCTCTTTTCCTGTAGCAGACATCTGCATGGACATCCAGGCATTTTTCCAGATCCTCTGAAATCTAGATGGAGGTTCCCAAACCTCAATTCTTGACTTCTGTGCACACACAGGCTCAAAACCAGATGGAAGCCACCATGGCCTGGGGCTTGCACACTCTGAAGCAATGGCCTGAACTATGTCTTGGACCCTTTTAGCCATGGCTGGAATGACTGGGATGCAGGGCACCATGTCCCAAGGCTGGACACTGAAGAGGGGACCTGGACCAGCCCAGAAAACCAATATTTCTTCTAGGCCTCTGGGCCTGTGATGGGAAGGGCTGCTGCAAAGGTCTTTGATGTGCCTTGGGGACATTTTCCCCATTTTCTTGGGGATTAACATTCAGCTCCTTGTTATTTATGCAAATTTCTGCAGAAGGCTTGAATTTCTCCCCAGAAAATGTGTTTTTCTTTTCTATTACATCATCAGGCTGCATATTTTCCAAACTTTTGTACTCTACTTCCTCTTGAATGCTTTGCTGCTTATAAATTTCTTCTACCAGATACCCTAAATCACGTCTCTTAAGTTCAAATTTCCACAGATCTCTAGGGCAGGGGCAAAATACTGCCAGTCCCTTCACTAAAGCATAGCAAGAGTCACCTTTGCTCCAGTTCCCAACAAGTTCCTCATCTCCATCTAAGACCATCTCAGCCTGGACTTCATTGTCTAGATCACTATCAGTACTTTGGTAAAGTTATTCAATGAGTCTCTAGGAAGTTCCAAACATTCCCGTATCTTCTTCTCTTCTGAACCCTTCAAGTCTCTAAGACGTTCCTAACTTTCCCACATTTTCCTGTCTTCTTCTTAGTCCTCCAAACTGTTCCAATCTCTGCCTGTGACCTAGTTCCAAACTTGCTTCTACCTTTTTGGGTATCCTTATGGCAGTGTCCCTCTCTCTCATTACTAGTTTGCTGTATTAGTCCATTATCAGACTGCTATGAAGAAATACCTGACACTGGGTAATTTATAAATAAAATAAGTTTAATTGAATCCCAGTTCTGCATGGCTTGGGAGCCCTCAGGAAACGTACAATCATGGCAGAAGGCACCTCTTCACAGGGCAGTAGGAGAAAGAAGTGCATAGCAAAGTGGGGGAAAGCCCCTTATAAAACCATCAGATCTCTTGAGAACTCACAATTTTGAGAACATCATGGGGGAACTGCCCCCATGACCTAATCACCTCCCACGAGGTCCGTCCCTCAACACCTGGAGTTACAATTTAGATTACAATTCAACATGAGATCTGGATAGGGGCACAGAGCCAGACCGTATCACTGGCTCACTTCTGTTACTTCCCAGAAAACACTAGTCTCTTTGCCACATTTAGACTCCTCTTTAGTTGTTCCTTTTCCTGTTAATATTCTTCTCCAGCTTCTCACAATCTAAACTTCTCCTTTTCAGCTTAACCTGTAAGACCTGCCAGCTTTTCTCTATTACATAGGCCCTTTAATTTCCTTAATAAAAACTTGATTCATTTACTCTTTCTTTTATGTGTGTATTATTTATCTTCCTCACAATACTGTAAGTAGATTGTATGATCTTTGAGAGTAGAAATTCAAACTATGTTGTTCACTATGGTATTGTAATCTTATCATAGTGCCTATCATAAAGTAGATGATAAGTAAATGAGTATTTGCCTAAAGAAGGAGAAAAAAATGAATGAATCTAAATTTTTCAAATGAAGAAATTGAAGCTTAGAGAATTAAATTTTTTTCTTCGTAATGTTAAGCCATTGTTTTCTCATTAACATAATATATATGTGTGTTTTAAACATGTCTGTTATTATTGCAAAGAAAGTGTATGTTCCCCATAGCTTCAGAAGGCATTTTTTTTTAAATCTACATATCTTATAAGGGCCCTGTCGATTGTGTTCAGATGTAGTAAGTTAGAATCCCTTCTCATATATGGTCTTATAAGTCACATTGATAACTTTAAGCTTCATACTAAGGACGACAAGTTATCAAGTTGTTTTGTTGGAAAACAATGTGATTGGATATGCACAAATGAAAATATACTTTTATCTTGTGGGACATTGGACTAGATGACCTCTGAGATTTATGCCAAAACTATGGTCCATGATTATGTGACTTTAAATTTTAAATGTTCAGTTAATATTATTTTAATATTCAACTTGGGGAAATTAACAACAATGATTCGTGTGTCTGTTTTCTGATAGAATACTATGTTTGCAGGCAAATAGCATAAGTCTCAAATGGGGTCTTTGAAATTGTGTCATGTTTTTAAAACTTCTATTAGTATATCTAAAATACAGCAAGGTTCTCACAGAGACTTTGACAGACTCATTTGAAATTCTAATCCATGAAACATATTGCACCATGTGATAGGGAAGTGTACAATATATTTTTGCCCATTTTTTAGAACATGTGTGTAAAAATATATCATGTATAAAATTTAATATGTCTATTGCATATTAGATTGTATACAAAGAAAAGCAATAAAATATGCAAAAGTATGCAGAAGATTTTACTTAAATAATGAACTGAACTCTTTCCTCTTCTAGATCTTGGTGTAGATGGCTTTTGTGTGTTTATCACCAACAGCTTCTCATCTCAGAGGTCTTTGGCACTCTCTCATCCAAGAATGATCCTACTCTCCATAGGTCACCCTCTATCATATTATTCATTTTTATTATGTTTATGAAACTATTTTCTACTTGAAGATATTTGTTTATCTTTCCCCACTTGTTAGCATGTAAATTCAATGAGAGCATTGACCTCATCTGTTTTGTTTCCATTATATAATCCTAATACTTAAAGTTGTTCTTCCTGATTCACAAGAATATATTGGTGAACAAATGAAAGACCAAATCAACAGTTATGTTGTTATAAAATCTCACTTCAAATCTTAGTTTTGCCACTTATTAGTTATAAGGTTTTGATCAAACCACTTAACCACCCTAGGCCTGGGGATTCCCACTTAAAGCAAAATTCCTTCACAGTATTGTTTCAGTGCTAAAATAAAATAATACATATAAAAATACATGTCAAACAGTAACAAATAAATTAAAATGTAAGAAATCATGACTAATATCTTACTGAACAAAAATCATTTACTATTAAGAAAATTTCTGAATTAATTTGAAACAAGTAAACAATTATT
Organism: Pongo abelii; assembly: GCF_028885655.2. Lineage (NCBI taxonomy): Eukaryota > Metazoa > Chordata > Mammalia > Primates > Hominidae > Pongo > Pongo abelii. The sequence continues at coordinate 31,029,988 of NC_071989.2, forward strand.
AAAATCACACACAAACAAAGTGTATAGGAAAAATTAATTCAAATGTATTCTACCAATCACATTTCACTGTTTCACAATGGGGCTGAGCATCTCCACTGACAAAATAAACATAAACTAGCATATTCAAGCCTAAAATTGAAATTGGCAACTGGAGACAATGATATCACTGATATATGTCATTTTTCCATTCTTTATTTATTTTATTATTATTATTTTTTAAATTATGCTTTAAACTCTAGGGTACATGTGCAAAACGTGCAGGTTTGTTACATGGGTATACATGTGCCATGTTGGTTTGCTGCACCCATCAACCCACCATTTACATTAGATATTTCTCCTAATGCTATTCCTCTCCCAGTCCCCCACCCCCCAACAGGCCCCAGTGTGTGATGTTCCCCGCCCTGTGTCCAAGTGTTCTCATTGTTCAATTCCCACCTAAGAGTGAGAAAATGCAGTGTTTGGTTTTCTGTCCTTGTGATAGTTTGCTGAGAATTATGGTTTCCAGCTTTATCCATGTCCTTGCAAAGGACATTAATTTATTTTTTTTATGGCTGCATAGTAATCCATGGTGTATATGTGCCACATTTTCTTAATCCAGTCTATCACTGATGGACATTTGAGTTGGTTCCAAGTCTTTGCTATTGTGTATAGTGCCGCAATAAACATAAGTGTGCATGTGCCTTTATAGTAGCATGATTTATAATCCTTTGGGTATACACCCAGTAATGGTATTGCTGGGTAAAATGGTATTTCTGGTTCTAGATGCTTGAAGAATCACCACACTGTCTTCCACAATGGCTGAAATAATTTACACACCCACCAACAGTCTAAAAGTGTTCCTAGTTGTCCAATTCCTCTCCAGCATGTGTTGTCTCCTGTCTTTTTAATGATCGCCATTCTAACTGGTATGAGATGGTATCTCATTGTGGTTTTGATTTGCATTTCTCTGATGACCAGTGATGATGAGCATTTTATCATGTGTCTGTTGGCTGCATGCATGTCTTCTTTTGAGAAGTGTCTGTTCATATCCTTTGCCCACTTTTTGATGGGGTTGTTTTTTTCTTATAAAATTGTTAAAATTTTTGTACATTCTGGATATTAGCCTTTGTCAGAGGGGTAAATTACAAAAATTTTCTCCCATTCTGTAGGTTGCCTGTTCACTCAGATGGTAGTTTCTTTTACTGTGCAGAAGCTCTTCAGTGTAATTAGATACCATTTGTCTATTTTGGCTTTTGTTGCCATTGCTTTTGGCCTGTTCACTCAGATGGTAGTTTCTTTTGCTGTGCAGAAGCTCTTCAGTGTAATTAGATACCATTTGTCTATTTTGGCTTTTGTTGCCATTGCTTTTGGTGTTTTAGTCATGAAGTCTTTGCCCATGCCTATGTCCCGAACGGTATTGCCTAGGATTTCTTCTAGGGTTTTAGGTATAATATTTAAGTCTTTAATCCATCTTGAATTAATTTTTGTATAAGGTTAAGGAAGGAATCCAGTTTCAGCTTTCTACTTACAGCTAGCCAGTTTTGCCAGCACCATTTATTAAATAGGGAATCCTTTCCCCATTTCCTGTTTTTGTCAGGTATGTTAAAGATCAGATGGTTGTAGATGTGTGGCATTATTTCTGAGGCCTCTGTTCTGTTCCATTGGTCTATATATCTGTTTTGGTACCAGTACCATGCTGTTTTGGTTACTGTAGCCTTGTAGTATAGCTTAAAGTCAGGTAGCATGATGCCTTCAGCTTTGTTCTTTTTGCTTAGGATTGTCTTGGCTATGCGGGGTCTTTTTTGGTTCCATATGGACTTTAAAGTAGTTTTTCCAATTCTGTGAAGAAAGTCATTGGTAGCTTGATGGGGATGGCATTGAATCTATAAATTACCTTGAGCAGTATAGCCATTTTCACGATACTGATTCTTCCTATCCATGAGCATGGAATGTTCTTCCATTTGTTTTTGTCCTCTTTTATTTTGTTGAGCACTGGTTTGTAGTTCTCCTTGGAGAGGTCCTTCACATCCCTTGTAAGTTGGATTCATAGGTATTTTATTCACTTTGTAGCAATTGTGAATGGGAGTTCGCTCATGATTTGACTCTCTGTTTGTCTGTTATTGATGTATAGGAATGGTTGTGATTTTTGCACATTGACTTTGTATCCTGAGACTGCTGAAGTTGCTTATCAGGTTAAGGAGATTTTGGGCTGAGACAATGGTGTTTTCTAAATATACAATCATGTCATCTGCAAACAGGGACAATTTGACTTTCTCTTTTCCTAATTAAATACCTTCATTTCTTTCTCTTGCCTTATTGCCCTTGCCAGAACTTCCAGCATTATGTTGAATAGGAGTGGTGAGAGAGGGCATACTTGTCTTGTGTTTTCAAAGGGAATGCTTCCAGTTTTTGATATTCAGTATGATATTGGCTGTGGGTTTGTCATAAATAACTCTTATTATTTTGAGATACTTTCCATCAATACCTAGTTCATTGAGTTTTTAGCATGAAGGGCTGTTGAATTTTGTCAAAGGCCTTTTCTGCATCTATTGAGATAATCATGTGATTTTTGTTGTTGGTTCTGTTTATATGCTGGATTACGTTTATTGATTTGTGTATGTTGAACCAGACTTGCATCCCAGGGATGAAGCCGATTTGATCGTGGTGGATAACCTTTCTGATGTGCTGCTGGATTCAGTTTGCCAGTATTTTATTGAGGATATTTGCATTGATGTTCATCAGGGATATTTGTCTAAAATTCTCTTTTTTTGTTGTTGTGTCTCTGCCAGGCATTGGTATCAGGATGATGCTGGCCTCACAAAATGAGTTAGGGAGGATTCCCTCTTTTTCTATTGATTGGAATAGCTTCAGAAGGAATGGTACCAGCTCCTCTTTGTACCTCTGGTAGAATTCGTCTGTGAATCCATCTAGTCCTGGACGTTGGTTGGTAGGCTATTAATTATTGCCTCAATTTCAGAGCCTGTTTTTGGTCTATTCAGAGATTCAACTTCTTCCTGGTTCAGTCTTGGGAGGGTGTATGTGTCCAGGAATTTATCCATTTCTTCTAGATTTTCTAGTTTATTTGTGTAGAGGTGTTTATAGTATTCTCTGATGGTAGTTTGTATTTCTGTGGGATTGGTGGTGATATCCCCTTTATCCTTTTGTATTGTGTCTATTTGATTCTTCTCTCTTTTCTTCTTTATTAGTCTTACTAGAAATCTATCAATTTTGTTCAACTTTTCAAAAAACCAGCTTCTGGATTCATTGATTTTTTGAAGGGTTTTATGTGTCTCTATCTCTGTAAGTTCTGCTCTGATCTTAGTTATTTCTTGCCTTCTGCTAGCTTTTGAATTTGTTTGCTTTTGTTTCACTAGTTCTTTTAATTGTGCTGTTAGGGTGCCAATTTTAGATCTTTCCTGTTTTCTCTTGTGGGCATTTAGTGCTACAAATTTTCCTCTACACACTGCTTTAAATGTGTTCCAGAGATTCTGGTACATTGTGTCTTTGTTCTCATTGATTTCAAAGAAAATGTTTATTTCTGCCTTCATTTCGTTATTTACCCTGTAGTCATTCAGTTTCAGTTTTTTCAGTTTCTAGGTAGTTGTGCAGTTTTGAGTGAATTTCTTAATCCTGAGTCCTAATTTGTTTGCGCTGTGTTCTGGGAGACAGTGTGTTGTGATTTCTGTTCTATTACATTTGCTGAGGAGTGCTTTACTTCCAATTATGTGGTCAATTTTGGAATAAGTGTGTTGTGGTGCTGAGAAGAATGTATATTCTGTTGATTTGAGGTAGAGAGTTCTGTAGATGTCTATTAGGTCTGCTTGGTGCAGTGCTGACTTCCAGTCCTGGATATCCTTATTAATCTTCTGTTTTGCTGATCTGTCTTATATTGAGAGTGGGGTGTTAAAGTCTCCCATTATTATGATGTGGGAATCTAAGTCTCTTTGTAGGTCTCTAAGGACTTGCTTTATGAATCTGTGTGCCCCTGTATTGGGTGCATATATATTTAGGATAGTTAGCTCTTCTTGTTGAATTGATCCCTTTACCATTATGTAATGGCCTTCTTTGTCTCTTTTGATCTTGTTGGTTTAAAGTCTGTTTTATCAGACACTAGGATTGCAACCCCTGCTTTTTTTTTTTTTTTTTTTTGCTTTCCATTTGCTTGGTAGATCTTCCTCCATCCCTTTATTTTAAGCCTATATGTGTTTGTGAACATGAGATGGGTCTCCTGAATACAGTACACTGATGGGTCTTGGCTCTTTAGCCAAATGGCTAGTCTGTGTCTTTTAATTGGGGCATTTAGCCCATTTACACTTAAGGTTAATATTGTTAAGTGTGAATTTGATCCTGTCCTTATGATGTTAGCTAGTTATTTTGCCCATTAATTGATGCAGTTTCTTCATAGCATTGCTGGTCTTTACAATTTGGCATGTTTTTGCAGTGGCTGTTACTGGTTGTTCCTTTCCATGTTTAGTGCTTCCTTCAGGAGCTCTTGTAAAGCAGGCCTGGTGGTGACAAAATCTCCCTGCATTTGCTTGTCTGTAAAGGGTTTTATTTCTCCTTCACTTATAAAGCTTAGTTTGGCTGGATATAAAATTCTGGGCTGAAAATTCTTTTCTTTAAGAATGTTGAATATTGGTCCCCACTCTTCTGCCACTTTTCTTTCTGCCGAGAGATCTGCTGTTAGTCTGATGGGCTTCCCTTTGTGGGTAACCCAACCTTTCTCTCTGGCTGCCCTTAACATTTTTTCCTTCTTTTCAACCTTGATGAATCTGACAATTATGTGTCTTGGGGTTGCTGTTCTCGAGGAGTATCTTTGTGGTGTTCTCTGTATTTCCTGAATTTGAATGTTGGCCTGCCTTGCTAGGTTGGGGAAGTTCTTCTGGATAATATCCTGAAGAGTGTTTTCCAATTTGGTTGCATTCTCCCCGTCACTTTCAGGTACACCAATCAAACGTATATTTGGTCTTTTCACATAGTCCCATGTTTCTTGGAGGCTTTGTTCATTTCTTTTTCTCTTTTTTCTCTAATCTTGTCTTATCACTTTATTTCATTAATTTAATCTTCAATCACTGATATCCTTTCTTCCATTTGATTGAATTGGCTATTGAAGCTTTTGCATGTGCCATGAAGTTCTTGTGCCATGGTTTTCAGCTCCATCAGGTCACTTAAGGTCTTCTCTACACTGTTTATTTTAGTTAGCCATTCATCTAACCTTTTCTTCAAGGTTTTTAGCTTCCTTGCAATGGGTTAGAACATGCTCGTTTAACTCAGAGAAGTTTGTTATTACTGACCTTCTGAAGCTTACTTCTGTCAACTCGTCAAAGTCATTCTCCATCCAGGTTTGTTCTGTTGCTGGTGAGGAGCTGTGATCCTTTGGAGGAGAAGAGGCGCTCTGGTTTTTAGAATTTTCAGATTTTTTTTGCTCTGGTTTCTCCCCATCTTTGTGGTTTTATCTACCTTTGGTCTTTGATGTTGGTGACCTATAGATGAGGTTTTGATGTGGTTGTCCTTTTTGTTGATGTTGATGCTATTCCTTTCTGTTTGTTAGTTTTACTTCTAACAGGTCTCTCAGCTGCAGGTCTGTTGGAGTTTGCTGGAGGTACACTCTAGACCCTGTTTGCCTGGCTATCACCAACAGAGGCTACAGAACAGCAAATATTTCTGCCTGATCTTTCCTCTGGAAGCTTCATTCCAGAGGGGCCCCCACCCATATGAGGTGTCTGTCGGCCCCTACTGGGAGGCGTCTCCCAGTTAGGCTACATGGGGGTCAGGAACCCACTTGAGGAGGGAGTCTGTCTGTTCTCAGAGCTCAAATGCTATGCTGGAAGAACCACTGCTCATCTGAACTGTCAGACAGGGACATTTAAGTCTGTAGAAGTTGTCTGCTGCCTTTTTTTTCAGCTATGCCCTGCCCACAGAGGTGGAGTCTATAGAGGCAGTAGTCCTTGCTGAGGTGCAGTGGGCTCTGCCCAGTTAGAGCTTCCTGGCTACTTTGTTTACCTACCCAAATCTCAGCAATGGCAGATGCCCCTCACCCTGCTAGACTGCAGCCTTGCAGGTCAATCTCAGACTTCTGTGCTAGCAGTGGGCAAGGCTCTGTGGGCATCAGACCAGCCGAGCCAGGCATGGGAGAGAATCTCTTAGTCTGCCAGTTGCTAAGACCATGGGAAAAGTGCAGTATTTGGGCAGAAGAGTACTGATTTTCTGGGTACAGTCTGTCACAGCTTTCCTCAGCTAAGAAAGGGAAATCCCCCAACTCCTTGCACTTCCTGGGTGAGACAATGCCCCACTCTGTTTCGGCTCACCCTCTGTGGGCTGCACCCACTGTCCAACCAGTCCCAATGAGATGAACCAGGTACCTCAGTTGGAAATGCAGACATCACCCATCTGCTGTGTTGATCACGCTGGGCGCTTCAGACCAGAGCTGTTCCTATTCGTCCATCTTGGAATGGAATCCCATTTTTTTTCCATTCTTTAAAAGCCAGATGTTGAGTAAATCCATCTTGCTAAATATGAAGTTAATCTATACAGATCTCTAATAATTCGTTCAGCAAATATGTTGCTTTCCCATGCATCTCTTATTTGCAACTCAAAGCATTTTTACTGAGGAACAATTTTTCTTGAAAATTTGACCTTTTATATTTGAAAACTTGCAATACATATATTCAAGTTGAAGAGACTATATGTGACAAAACCTACACAATGTAATTTTTGTAAATTATCTATCACATTTTAGGCAAAATAAATGTTGAAGATCTAAAAAGTGGGATTTCTGTCTACATCTCAGAGATATTTTCTAAAAACCCAATTTCATTAAATAAAAGCATAAGGATATGAATTCCAAGACAAAATGCTACTTTCATATATTTAAATGCATATTATATATGCATCAAAGTTAGGTATATATACTTGAATAAGCACTATCCACCTCCTGAACTGTCAATAATTGTTAATTCTAGCAAAAACAATCTTATGTACTCAAATTAATACATTTAGAGACTTTAATTTTTTATATTTGTGTTTAAAGCATTAGTCTATTTGGATTTAACTAGCAGAATTCAATATTTTTATCTTCATTCAGTTAACAAATCTAAGAAAAGTGTTGCCTAACAACCACAAATCAAGAGACTGTGCCAATAGCCCCTTGTTCTGTGGTCAACTTGATTTTGCTTCCTCTAATATCTAGCACCAGAGGCTGTGAGGTAGAAGAGAAAGCGTTCTGACTGCATAGGCTGAGAGCCTTATCCTGTGTTGTGGCCCTTCTCTTAAAACAGCTACAGGTCTCTGAGCCACCCAGCATTAATTATTTCAGTATTTATTGGCAGCCTACTGGGTACAGGATGAGATATTAGGTGTTGAAGAAGATTCAAATTTAAATGAAATTTTCTCCCTGGATTTAAGTCACTGATGATAAAACAGGTGTGAGACATATACTCTGCCAAATAAAATCTACAAAAGTATGTTAATACGTTAGACAAAATGTATTAGGAGTAAGAAAACGAATTCAAAATAGGGCAAGAGGTCCTGTATACTCATGTACAGGACCTCTTGATAACAGGATAATATACAATATCTTCTTTGTCCTCTATTCTTCCTCTTCTTTTTTCCCTCGTAGTACCAATTCTTTTCCTAGTAAAAATGGCAAAGCTAGGTTTGTACATGCTTCATCTTGGTTAATCTTCACACTGCTCTGGAAAAGTAAATAGCAGTAATGTCATTTACCGCTAGTTAAAAGCTCAGTCAGCATTGTTACAGTACTTGTTTAACATCACTATATTGGTGTCAGGGTCAGAATTCAAACCCAGAACTCTGTTCTGAAAACAGTTTCTAGATAAACTGGAAAAAGCATGATATTTTATCCACGTTGCTATAATAGTATCCACACTTCACTTTAATGAAAGGATGTAAACTATTTTGCCAAATTGGAAGATGCGCATTAGACCCTGAGGAGCATATGATCTCATTAAAGAGCATATTTTTATGAGGTTGTTGTGTAGAGCCCCTGAGAACAATAGTAGCAAATTAAACAGAAAACAAGACTTGGGACCAGGTCATAGATCATCTCTCTAAGGAATTTAGGCTATATTCAAAAAGCTGTGGAGTCATTATTTTTGTTTAACAAGTAGAAATATTATGAGATAAGCAGTGTAGTAAGAATATATTAATTAGGACATTTAAGAGGTATCAAATAAATGTTTGATACACCAAACAAAGAGGGAGGACAAAAGGATCTATTAGATGATCTCTAGGAAGATAAGAATAAAGTAATAAACTATGACAGTAGAAAAAACAATAGATTTATCAGATTGGGAGAAAGCGAAACTTGGTTTAAACCTTATTTAGTCACTAACTAACGCAGAGACATGTTTTTCCCCCCCTCCAGAAGCCACAGTGTTCTCAACTAAACAATGAGGACATTAATGATCAAACCTCTTAGCTTAAAAATTATGTGACTTGATCTAATCGTTTTTTTTTAATAAAACAATTTTGAGTGTGAGCATACCAGATCTTTGTTGTATATGAATTGTGTTTGCTCCAAGGGGCAAATGATTTCTACTAGATATGTTGGAATAATACCATTAATGCAGCACTGAATATGGGTGAAGGATATTTCTGTGAAAATAATGAGCTCAAGTTGGAGCAGGAGCTCAGTGACTGGTAGATTAAGGCAGACTCTTTGGAAATGCCCTATGAAAAGCCACACTGCAAATCACAAACACTGGGATATAATCCAAATTGGGAAGATAGTCCAAGGAAACATATATAAAGCCTCTAATTAAAGCCTCATGAGGACATTGATAAAATCTGGAGAAAACACTTAGAATGAGAGGAAGGAATCAGTGACACAGACAAGTGCCCTAGAAAAAAATATGCCAGTGGAAGAGATTGTGCAATAAGAAAACCATAGAAAAACGGAGAGGGAATGGTCAGTGCAATAATAGCAGATTCAAGAATGTGCACCTGGCCAGGCATCTGTGACTCAAACCTGTAATCCTAGCAGTTTGGGAGGCTGAGGTGGGAGAATTGTTTGAGTCTAGGAGTTCAAGATCAGCCGACACAACAAGCAAGACCCCATCTCTACAATAAATGAAAAAATTAGCTGGGTAAAGTGATATGCACCTATAGCCCCAGATAAAGGAAAAGCTGAGATGGGAGGATCACTTGAGCCCAGGAAGTCTAGGTTGCAGTGAACTATGATCATGCCACTGCACTCCAGCCTGGGCACAGAGTGAGACCCTGTGTCAAAAAAAAAACCAAAAAAAGGTAAGAATGTGTACCCTTTCAGAAAAAAAAATACAACAACAATTGACCCTTGAGCAACGTGGGGGATAGAGGGTTAGGCGGTTACGAGTACCACTCCCTACACAGTAAAAAAAATCCACATATAACAGTTGACCCCCTAAAAACTTATCTAGTAATATTTCACTTTTCACCAGAAGCCTTACCTATAACATAAATAGTTGATTAACACACATTTTCTATGCTATGTGTATTATATACTGTATTCTTGCAATAGAGCAAACTAGAGAGAGAAAATGTTTTTATGAAAATGATAAGGAAAGAAAAATATATTTACCATGAATTAAGTGGAAATGGATCATCATAAACGTCTTCAGCCTCATCATCTTCCTGTTGAATAGGCTCAGGAGGAAGAAGAGGAGGGATTGTCCTGTTGTCTCAGGGGTGGCAGTGGCAGAAGAAAATCTGTGTATAAGTGAATCCACACAGTTCAAACCCAGGTTGTTCAAGGGTCAACTGTAGTGCTAAATATAACCTTTGTCCTGTAGTGTCACATGCAGTAGAGAGATAATTTAAAACAATATGATTCAAAGAGAGAGCTTAAAATGTTGTACAAGGAAGGTCATTATTGACCTTCAGTATAGTTCCACTTTGTGATAGGGCCTAAAGCCAAAGAATAATAAGTGTTTTAGGAGAAATACAAAATATACTGTTAGTATTTCAAGATATTCAGAGATGTAGAAAGGAAGTAAGTCCTGTTTAATGTGTAAGCCAGATCCACAAAAGACTTTTTAATACTCTGAGTTACTTGTATATCCTATGATATATAGGAAATTTATTTTCTTGCACTGGGTGTTGAAAAATACACATTGACTTGAACTAAATAACATCAATTTGGGCAAAATGTAAGCAGAGACAATTATTTTTAAAAATGTAAAAGTATAAAAGAAGCCAAGAATACTTAATGCAGAAAGGCAACAGAAGTTGGGGATGAAGAGGGCATCACAAATAATATTAGAGAAAATAAATTGGGGTTATAATAATAGTGAAAAAGGAGAAATAACATAAATATAGTAAGAAACTTTAGGTATGCAAGGATGGTGTGGCTGCAAGGATAAGGTATGGCAAGAAAGCAAATGTGTAGAAATTCCTGAGAAAGTGCTGGCAGTTTGCACACACCATGGAAAGCTGAGCCAAGGTTGGATAACATGAAATTCTAATGCATTGTAACAAAAGGAGTCTTCACCTATTTTGCTTCTCTTCGATTAGGCTTGGAAACCTAGGGAGAGAAGAATACAAAAGAAGTGACTGTAGTCAAGATTAATTTCAAGCTTTTTTTCCCTTGCTTCTGCAAGGATCATATGCATTCACAGCACAGGGTGCTGAAATAAATCACAGATAAAAACTATGGTTTTGTCATCTGCATGATAGTGAAGTTACCTAGACTGAAGACAGAGGTGGGATTTTTGACTTTATTGTAAGTGGAGTTTTTGAAAATACTATAAAAAAATCTGAACTTTAAGCATTGTGTCCATTGTAAGATTAAAGGGGAGTCACCAGGCCATTCCAGGGAATGAGGCCGCTAGGTCCTGCCAGTGTTTTGGAGACAGCATTTACTCCTTGGCACTAATGAAGGGATTGAGGAGAACATCCTGAGGTGTTATGGGAAGTGTCCCTGGGAGAGCAGACCAGACAACAGGGTAGCTTGCAAGGACAAAGATTATAAAATCTCAGCTTGACCAAGCCATAAATTTGCCTGACTTCAAGGACCACATGAGGTTAGATCCTGAATCTTTCAACAGTGATTAGGAGGGGCTGAAACAGGTGTACTACCTGCAGTTTTCAGGTACCATAAAAGTAAATATCCCATACACTTCTCTTTACCTGAAAAAAGTCAAACTCATTACTTTGAAGTTATACCTTGTATTGAAATTTCCTAAAAAGAGTAGTTTTCATGTCTCCCCTGGAGGTTATGTATAAGTTAAATCTAATATATTATAATATGTGATAATGTAATTGAGGAACAGAAAGTAATTGAAATTCATTAATGAATTAATCCTTGGAAGACTACTATAAGATACAGAAGGGATAGATATTATTTTATCTCAGGAAAAACTGAGGCTTTGAATAGCTACCTATCTAAAGCCATTTTAAAAAGAAGCTGAAAGCTATAAATTGTAGATGATTTTATATTGTACCTGACCTAGCTCTGAAAAAAAAAAAATCAAAAGAGGCAGATTCGTGCTTTCCAGGCATGCCCCGGGAATGATGGAGGATTCTCTTTTTATGTTAATCCATTCTCTTTGAGTCAAAAGCTGACAGTGCACAGACAACAAACGGACTGCTAAGTCTGCTGTCCAAAAATACTCACCACAATTTGTCAGGCTTCACATTATACATGGCTTTTTACACATCGCTGGCCTCTAAACATAAAAGATCCTGTTGGTTTCCCTAATTAAATAGAGTGAGATCAAAGGTTCACCAATGTCTATCTGACTGTCTCACGGTATTCCAGAACTGAAAGCAAATAAGAAATGTATGAAAAATGTGTCAGAAGTTCCAGAGATTGAGCTCTCTTTTTGGTTTCTTTACCTTTAGAAAAATAAAAATAAAGGCAAGGCAGCCTCTGAATGTTGCTCATATTTCTTTTGTTGGTGTTTTTCCTTAACTAGATAATTGTTTTGTTCTCACAGTTGGGGAAGACTGAAGTTCAGAATATAGAGATACCAGACATTTCATCTGTGTAGAAAAGATGACATTGCATTAGGGTCCAGAAATGCTATAATGAATATTTTCTAGGTACAGAAAAGACCCTGACACATGCTTTTTCATAAGCCAATAATATATAATAGAAGAAGATGCATTAAAATAAAATATAGCTAGTCTTCAGTGACTAAACTCCTACTTTAGAATTGTGAATCCATCCATAGATTGTTCACAATGGAGTTACTGTTTACAGGAAATTCCAATGTCAAAGAGATGATCTAATCCTGATTCCTTTGGGGTGAGTCAATATTGATTATTCTCATTAGGGGAACAATAAGTAATGGATTTGGAAAAGGCCTTCTCTTTTAGGACTATTAAGCTTTGGCTGAAAAAAACTTTGAAAAAAATTCTTAAATATCTAAGGAAAATATGCTAGGATGTACTCACTACATCTTTCTCCCTCCAAACATATTTAATTATTCCAAGATTCATAAAGATAAAAATAAAATAAATTTGAAATATTAAATAAATAACTTTTATCTAATAGATGTTTTGTATCTGATATGGTCTCTTATATGACTCTAAACATACATCAAAGACCTTCACATGGGTTTTCTATGTAACATAAAATAGGCTAACCAAAAGTTTAAATGACAAATAATTATCAATGAAAAGTTACCAGGAAAAAAAAAAGTAAATGCTTGCATACTTTACTAAGCAACAAAAATTACTTTCTTCAATATGCTCTTTATTAAAATGTAATAAAAATCTCTCCTGAGAACCAGATGGTAGGTGACATGATAAATTAAAGCCCTACATAAGTGCAAATAGAAAAAAAATAACTTGCTGCTGACATAAATGACATTTACAATATCGCATATGTTTTTTCTAATGAATATGAGATGATCTTGATATTGCAAAAGACCTTTATTCCAGAAATGAAACAGCTAGAGGAGAAAAAAGTGAGGCAGCAACTTGCAGTTCTATAGAAATAGAAAATGCTATCTATGACCTATATTACAATTTGAAAAAGAATATTTGAATAGTAATGAAAAATTGACACAGCTAGAAAGAATACTGATTATCTTTCAATTAGGATGTTCTCTTATTCTTTTATTTCTATTTGTCTGACATGGAATAAAAATAAATTATGTGTCTAATATATTTAATACCTACCTAAGTACCTTGATTCTGGTCAAATGTGCTCCAAATTATTATGTTAATATTTATATGATTATGTCACAACTTAACTTACCAGCATATGGAAAGGTCTCAGTAAGTGCTTATGAGAACCTATGATATTCTGGGTTATCACAGGCTTAATTTGAAATATTTCTCCACCATTTACCAGCTGTATGATTTTGGGCATGTTTCTGAACTACTGAACTACTCTAATCTTTTGATTTCTTTTCCTGAAATTGAGGATTTCATTAATATATATGCTAAAATAGTAGATTTAAACAGGGTGATGTAAACAACACTTAATAAACATCTGACACAGGTTAGACTTCAATAAAGGATCAGTCATTATTATTATAGTTCACAGGTTATAATGAATACCGACAAAAATGTAAATTAAATACTTCAACATTAATTGAAGGCCATTTGCTGTCTCAGTTATAAGTCTCATTTCTTAAGCTGCAACATAACCTGTTTTGGCAGACTCTTTTCAACAGTTGTTATTCATGCCTGGCTATGAAAACATTAATGGTTGTGCATACCAAACAGATTTCAGCTAACGCCATAAACCAAATATATAAACATTTTAGGAATTGTTTCTTGTTAGAAATTGTCAATAAAGTGCTTATTGCTTTGCAAATATTGGACCTGGGAAAATAATGCTACATCTGCTAAAACCTTACAGGGAGTACCTGATGGCCCATTAATTACATAAATATGGAAGAAACAAACAAGAATTGTAGGACCTTAAGAAATCTGGTCATTAAGTATGCTCATACCAAGCTGAGAAAGAGGTAACATTTTGAAAAAGAAAAATAAATAAATAAATAATATTCTTAGATAAATTTTAGATTGATCATAGCAAAATGTAATAGATAGAGAGCTATGAAAATGAAAATATTTAAACTGAAAGCCCATATTCAGTTAACCTTATCTCAGTAGAAGCACCTTTTCTCACCTAAGTATATGGCAGTAACTAACTTTACAGGTAGTCTGTCTCAGTGTTAAAAATAAAATTGATTGCCAGCCCACTTCAACAAAGTCATATATATTGATATAAATTAATAATGGGAGAGATTTTCATCTTACCTAAGAATTTGAACTCAACATTTTTGCAAAGATTACATTTTCTTGGCATTTGTAGAGTCAGGATATGAGGGTTTAGTCTGGGAACTAATCTCACATACTGTATTTAGTAAACAGTTCATGTTCATTTGTTTCCCAGTTGATCGTCATTCATATCACATATTGTATATTAAAGATACATAAAAGAAACTGATTTGTAAATTCACATGGATGATATACGAGTTAAAGTCCCAGCATGAAACAAATGATCTTCAAAGTGTTTAACTGAAACAAATTTCATAGATGGTGTCTATACATGGAGGTGAGGATGAAGTTAAGGACACCAAGAAAAGCTAGAGAAACAGCAAGGAAATAGCAACAGCAGAAAGCCAATAGCTCCCTGAGCTGAAAGGGCTAAAAGAAAGTGCAGTGTTTATGATTGTCCAGCCAGAGAGAGATCTATGGGAGCGGACAGCCAACAGGAGCTGAAGGCACGGAGGAAGAGAACCACTCACAGAACAAGAGAACAGTTAGGTATTAACACCCAGACCAGTCTTTCCTCCTAGCTGTCATCTCCATCACATACCTCCCATTGGCTGAACACGACAGAAAATCAGAGGACAAGAGGCTGACAGAATCTCTAAGGTTCAAACTCCCAGGCCACAGAACAGCACAGAGAAGATCTGGGATTGAATAAGGAGTTCTGGGGCGAGAGAGAGGATAAACAAAATGAAAAGCACAGATGAATAAAATGTGATTGGATTGCAAACTTAACTTTTAAAGTGCATGATAGTGATACTATAAAAAACAATGATAAAACTTTTCTTTATGGTAACTGTTTCACGATATGCATGAAATTGTTTCATCCACCACATTTCAGCTTTAAGTACTTTTTAATTCATACAAATGCGTGCAATAAAGTGCAATTACAGCTCGATTAAAGTTCCGGTGCAATTAAAGCACATTGAAAATATATGATACAAAACAAATCTTTGGTGTTGTTTTTGTTTGCTTTTACTGGGATTTTGGTTCTTTAAAGTACCAATCTGTTATAGAGATATAGTGGAAATGTACGGACTTTCTATGTAGTTTAATCAATAAACAAGTTATAATAAGTCATTTATCAAAATACCCCATTTAAATTGTATATAAAAATCTTGGATTTGAAATGGCAAAGAGAAGGTTAAAATAAGCATTTTTGCATTCAAATTGAAGGATATATGCATTAAAGGTTTGGTGGCATTTTAATGGAAGAAATTGGGAGAGCTGAGAAGCTCTCAAAATGTTCAAAGATGACACAGGGATCAAAATCAGCAAATGAATTTAAAAATACTAATGCTGAATAAAACATCTGTTTTCATTTGCAACCCAATGAATGCTACATGTACACTTATCTTCTAGGTTCTAACAGAGTAGAATGTTATGGGAGGTTAGAATCAGGGCTAAAGAATAAACAAATATTCCCTTGACTCATATTATATTAAGAAATTCAAAATATCAGACTAAGTGATGCTGGTAATACAAGGAAGTCTACAATATTGCTTCCCATTTCTAATGTTTACAATTGAAATGAAGAGGTGAGACTTCAACACATCAATATTCTGTTTGCATACACACACACACACACACACACAATAGTACTATAGAACAGTTTGATAAAATCCTTACATCAAGTGATACGTAAATAGGAAATAATTAAAAAGAAAGTGACATTTGGATTGAACTTGACAGATGTGTGATAATGAGCTCGGAAGAGAAGGACACGCAAAGAATGGAAAATGGGGCAAAAATAAAATTAGTTGAGAAAACGATATATACACATGCACATACATATCATTTAAACGGCATTATCTAAATGGAATTCTTGAGGGAAATACTTTGCAGTATTTATAGATAATTTTGCAAAAGCAGGCAAAATCTAATTATGAGTGACCCTATGATGGAGATTATCCCAAAGGCATAATCTGACGTTCATCCCATAGACAATAGGAAACCACCAAAGCTATTTTTGATGAGGAATGGTCTGATGAAAGAGATTTAGAATGAACTGCAACAGTTAGAGAAAAGAAGAAGAAATAAGACATTTCCAGAGGGATATGAGACTGAAATTGTAAGAATAAGTGGTAAAGATTTTTCTTTGTTTTTTGAGACAGAGTTTCACTCTTGTTGCCCAGGCTGGAGTGCAATGGCGCGACCTCGGCTCACTGCAACCTCCACCTCCCAGGTTCAAGTGATTCTCCTGCCTAAGTCTCCCAAGTAGCTGGGATTACAGGTATGTGACACCAAGCCTGGCTAATTTTTTGTATTTTTAGTTGAGATGGGGTTTCACCATGTTGGCCAGACTGGTCTCAAACTCCTGATCTCAGGTAATCCATCCACCTCGGCCTCCCAAAGTGCTGGGATTACAGGCATGAGCCACAGTGCCCTGCCTGGTAAAGATTTTTTAAAAGTATGTGTGTGGGGAGGGAAAGATATCGGAAATATTTGGGAAATAAATAAGTTAAACTTGCTTTTTGTTTAGAACAGGACACCTGTGGAGAATAGAGAGTTAACGATGAGTTAAAGATGACTCCAAGATCTCAGTCATGGTGATCAGAACAATGCCAGCCATGGAAACCACAGTAGACAGCTGGCCGTAGAGAGAGCTCAGGCCCTCTGGCATAAAGCAGCCTCAGAGGGCAGTTCTCAGAGCAGCTTTGGAGAGGAAACTTCAGTGCCTGTACTAAAAAATCTTCAGACTGTGTGATAACCCCCAGGAAATTTTGTTATTGCTGGTCTTTTAAATTGTATTTATTTTTATTTTTAGGTTCTATTTTATTCCTAATTGACAAATAATAATTGCATATATTTATAGGGCAGAACGTGATGTTTCAGTACATGTATACATTGTGGAATGATCCAATTAGGCTAATTAGAATATCCATCACTTCAAATACAATATTTGTCATTACTTTATGATGAGAACATTTAAAATCTCCTCAGCTACTTCATAATATCAGTACATTATTATGAACTGTAGTCACCATGCTGTGAAATAGAACACCAGAGCTTATTTCTTTTGTCTAACTGAATCTTTGTACCTGTCTGTCTCTTCTCATCCACCACATCCGTTTTACATCCTCTGGTAACAATCATTCTACTCTCTACTTCTATGAGTTGGAGTTTTTGAGATTTCACATATTACTCAGATTACATGGTATTTGTCTCTCTGTACCTGACTTATTCCACTTAACATATGTCCTCTAGCTTCATGTATGATGTTGCAAATGACAGAATTTTCTGTATATAGAAAACTATAAAACACTGAGGAAAGATGATATAAATAAATTGAAAGATATCCCATATTAATATATTAGAAGAATTAATAATATTAAAATGTCGATAGCACTCAAAGCAATCTACAGATTTAATAAAATTCTTATCAAAATGTTAATGTCATTCTTCACAGAAATAGAAAATTCAAAAATGTCTATGGAACCATGAAAGACCCCAAATAGCCAAGGAAATCTTGACCAAAAAGAACAAAGATGGAGGCATCACAGTACTGAATTTTAAAATATATTACAAAGCTATAGTAACCTAAACAGCAGCATACTGGCATAAAGATAGCAACATCGACCAATGGAATAGGACAGGGAACACAGAAATAAACCTACACATCTAGGATCAGTTGATTTTTGACAATGGTGCCAAGAACACTCAATGGGGAAAAATGATCTCTCTAATAAATGGTATTGGGAATACAGGACATCTATACACAGAGAATGAAAATAGATCCTTATCTCACCCTCTATAAGAATCAAATAAAAATGGATTAAAGACTTAAATGTAAGAATCAAGAAATTTTATGCTTTCTAGATTTCATAGTTCCAACCAAATGCTTTAGGGCAATCTTGAAGACGTTTTACCCCCAGGTTATGAAAGTGTTACTTATAGTCATGTTTAAGTTTATATGCTATTATAAATATGTTGAGTGTGTTGTGATTCCTAGGATTCTGTGAGGCAGAATAGAAATGGTGGTGATGAGAGTGGTGTGAGTAATAGAGGAAGATGGCCATCACTCCTTGTTCCCAGGAACTTATAATCTAAATCTGAGTTGAAGATTCAAATTTTCCCTTTATATTTTACCAGAAAGTTTTTTGAACTTCTAAATTCTGGTAAGAAATATTTTGATCACACTAAGCTGATTTGTAACCAAATAGTCTATTAAAAATCTTTCAACATTGGCATCAATTATGTGAACCACAAAAGATAAAATATATTAAATTTCACTTTTGTCTCTGACTTCAGAGGAAAAGTGTCTCTTAGAAATTGCAAGGCAATATATACAGCATAGTGAGAAGGAGTCAAGGACATGAATCCACAAAGAAAAGGCACTAGAGTGTAATTTCAGATGCTGAATCAGAAACTTTTTTGTCTTATAGTTGTTCTTATGGTGTTAATATTTTTTATCATAAACTTTTGAAAGGTATCACATATCTCTGTATTCCTACCTCTCCTCTCAGATTGTTTTTAAGGATAAAATAGGGAGAAAGTATGAAGGCATGTGAACTGCTTTGAAGAATGTAAGATTCTATACATTCATGATCTCTCTACACAGAGAATATTGATAGCCCTTCCAGTCACTGAATACTGATAATACTTTTAATAAAATTCAATGAGTGCTTCAGGAAAACAGAGCTCAGGCTTAATAGTTCAGAAGAGATCACTTATTATGGGGAACTAGTTGCTGAAGTCTTGGATGATCTGAAAGGCCAAAATGGAGACTGTGGGGCAAACCAAAGTTTACCAGGCAGTCCCCACGATATATCCAACTCTACAGGAATCAAAGTTCATGGACAGGAGTTGGTGTTAAAGCCTAAGACCTGCGAGGACAAGGTGACTGCTTTGCAAAAAAAAAAAAAAAAAAAAAAATGACGAACTAAGGGGAAAAAGAGTTTTGACTGGCAGTTGGAACGCCTGAGAAGATGTAGCCACTGCTGGGGATGTGCCTGAAGCAGAGAAGTTGGAAAGAAAAACTCTGACTTTTTAATTCTTTCTACCAGTGCCTTCCTATTGGGGGAGATTAGATAGAACCTTGTTGACAAGAAAAAGTTGGAAAAGGAGACTGCAGGGATTAGATCACTACAAAATAGCAAACAGGGAAGGATGAAGAGTGGATCTGAGGGTAAATTATCAGCATAGACAGAAAAGAAGACAAAATAAATGACTTGAATGAAAACAAAAATTACCATCTAATCAAGAAACAAAAGCATAAAAATCAGTGAAATTATACTAACCTTTCTTATTTATGTAGATGAAGGGCTTCAAATCTGACCAAGACCTGTCAATACAACTTTTACATGTAAGTTGAACTCTTCTTAATTCAGGCAATTGTCTCCTAACTGGAAAAGTTTAATAATCTAAAATCCTTGCAATACATCACTCATACTACCCTTAAGTGAAAATTTAAAGATAAATCATGCCAAATATCTAATTAAAAGCTTTAAATTTACTGGTCATTATGTTGTCAACAGGATTATGACCAAAGTACTTTCAAAGCATTCCAAAGTATCTAAAATCTAAGCCTTGCCTGTCACTATGCCCTGTCTTACACTGGTCTCCACTCAATTTAAAGTGCCAGCCACACATACTATTTACAGTTGTCAGAAAGTACTGCTGTATTTGTCAACCTCTAAGCCTATTCCCATAGGACCCACTTTGAAATATCCTTGACTTCCATGTCCAACCCTACCTAACCCATAATAATACTTCAATATTTCTTTTGTGTATCAGCTTCTCTATGAAATCTTTTCTAAAACCATCTTGCTAAGTAAAATTGATTATACTCTTCCGTTCTACTACTTGTCCCTGTACATCCACAATAGCAATTACAATACTAGTAGGCTGCCCCACCAGAGATTAAAATTAGATTTTTAATTTTCCCTAATATAGAAAGATGGATGCTAAATAATCTTTAAAGGCAACTGTTCTAGAAGACTGCCAAAATCACCTTAGAGTTTCTAGAAGTAGTTTTCATTAAAAAAAAATGTAGAACAGTAGAATTAAGAATAATTGTCCTTGGAAGATGGAGGAGTAGTTTAGATTTGAAGGAAAGAAAAATGTCAGGAAGAAAATAAAGACATGGCTGCTGAGATAAACAAATGTTGGAACATTACTAAATTTGAAAGCAGCATCCTTGGGAAAAGAAAGCATTCTAACTGAGACCTTTGAATGGAAGTTCATAGATCTGGACTACAGTCTTAGAAGACTAACCATGGTTATGACAGAAGGTTACAATGAATGAACAACAATTTCACTGAAGAAGCACTGCAGCATTGGCTAGAATGATGACCAGAAGTCACCATGACACTGACACAGTATCTTTGGCCTCTGTGTAGAAGACTTCAACAGCAGTGGCTGTGGGAGTCAATGGCAGAAGTGGGCAATTGATCTTCTTGGTTATAGTGGCTGACTGCTTCCCTGCTTAGACTCTGTAAGCCAATTTCAAGAGGAATTAGAGTAAATGCAAGTGGGGCTACCAAGATAAAGTGTCAGGCCATTATGGGTTTGAGCAAGTAAATGGAAAATTAAATACATATGCTCAGGGTCTTGCTCTGTCACCCAGGCTGGAGTGCAGTGGCACTATCATGGCTCACTGCATGCATCCTTGGTCTCCTGGGCTCAAGTGACCCTCTCATCTCAGCCTCCCAAGTAGCTGGGACTGCAGGCTTGCACCGCCACAACTGGCTACTTTTTTATTTTTTGGGGAGAGATGAGGTCTGACTATGTTGCCCAGACTAGTCTCTAACTCCTGGCCTCGAGTGATCTTCCCATCTCAGCCTCCTAAATTGTTGGGATTACAGGTGCTTGCCACTATGCCCAGCTTGTTCATAGTTTTTATACTAAAGTTTATACTGTCAAGATTTATATTACTTTATCCTACTTAAATATTACTTAATTATAATTCACTGTTTACGTGTTTACCCCTTCTCTACTCTAATTGTTTGGAGGATAGGAAATAGATTTTATTTACTTAGTGTCTCAAGTGTCGTCCACAGTTTTTGGAATTGATTAATCAGTGAGATTTCATTATAAAAAGTCATTAATATATAAACAAATCATTTCACTAATCTCACTTCTTTTAAATAAAGGCAAATTCAAGGAGGAAAATAACACTAAAATCATCTTTCCATACATTGCCAAAAAAGAAAAAAAAATCAAAATATAACAATTATCTGATCAAAGTCTATAATATCTTCCAAGTAGGTTTAGTGAAGAATATGAACGTTAGGGAGTGGATTATATAATCAAAAGCAGAAATCTATAATTTTAGCTACTTTTATCGATACTATACAGATAAGTAGTTGATAACAGATAATTACGTTCTCTGGGCTATAGAGTCAAGGTACATGCCCCATTATCTGAGTCATTCATTTTCTAATACCATTGAAAGATAAAATTATTAAACTTATGTGTGACAAATGTTATAAGCTTATTGTGACCTGTACATATTTACGGATTTGCAACATCACCTTAGTTTTACATGGCTAAAGTCAAAGACACACTTTTATAATAAATAACAGATGTTATAAAAGGAGACAAGGGATATTAAGAAGTTCCCTTAAAATATCCTTGATGTTGTTGGTATCTATAGGCAAGGCTTTTCTGCACATTTTCCAGAGAACAAATTGCAAACAGAGAAATTGTATTAAAAACCAGGAAGATAGAAGTGGACATGTGCTGATGAAGAGGGAAGCTTGAAGAAAATAGTCTACTTAAGAGTGTGATATGTTCTGAAGCCAGAGGACGATACTTGTTTTCAGTAAAGCAAAGGGTTAATTAATGAGATGAGCTAGGAAAAGTAATGCAACTGAGGAATTACTTAGGTGAGAAGCTTAAGTCCTCTAGTCTGCAAGGATAGCTCATCTTTAGGCTTTAAATAAATCACTCATGTGAATGTCAAAAAAAAAAAAAAAAACTCGTTATTTTCCTATGCTTTTCTCCAAGGATTCTAAAAGAACTGAGGTTTTTCGTCCTCACTTCTGACTCTAATTTTCTACTTCTACTTACTTCTTATTTCTGCAAGTTTTATTCTTTTCCAAATAGCCCTTTTTTTGGAAACATGCCAATCACTTAAATAAGAATGGAAATGTGGGAGGTTTTTATTGAAGTGTTGAAGTAACGGGAAGAATAAACTGCAGTAAGCCATTAAGAAAGGACTTACAATTAGAATTAGTAATCCTTGCTAATTATAGATTAAGTTGCAGAAAAAAAATGAATCCAGAATTCAGTGGCTCAAGCAAAATAGAACTTTATTTCAATTTCGTGTAAAAGTACAGAGTTGAGGAGAATCAGGCTAGAATGATAGTTTTTATGCCCAAAGGATGGCTTCTTGTACCCACCATTTCCAAACCGATGGAAATGGTGAATGAGGAAGCCCAGGGAAACTGGGGTCTTCTTTATACATATGACTCACAGCTATATGTATCTCTTCTGGGCAAAACCCACTGGACCCCATCAGTGTCCTGGAGAGATCTAGCTGCAAGAGAGGCTGGGGATTAGAGTTATGACTCTGACAACCAGATGCAATAGGAAGAATGCATTGGTCTCTTCTACACCCTGGTATGGGTGTAGAATATATATATATCTCTCTCCAAGATCTTATTGTTCCTACTTGCCTTAATAAGCTAAAATATCTTCTTACTATGTTGTGCAAAGAAATTTACTTAATTTTATCTAACTTTTGCCTTCTAGACAATGCCTTGATGATTTACTATCTTCTAGCAAATAAAGCCCACCTTGGTATTTTTCTTAACTAAGAGCATATGCCCAAGTGAATAATTTTGTTTCTTCCCATAGGAAACAGAAATTCAGATGGTAAGTTTTACAGAGTAATCTCTTTTTCACCACTGGCACAGGCAAAGACCCAAGTGTGGAAGACTGAATGCAATCATAATATATTTACACACTAAGAAGTAGGTTATATGGAGTCTTTGAAGATTTTCATAAATTGGAAGACCTTTCTTCTTTAGAAGGCACAAGAGGCTGATCTTGTATGCAGGATGAATTATAATAGGAGGGATAAAAGCTGGACCCATTCAGAAAGGAAGATTTGTTCATAATGCTATGCAACATGAAATATAGCTTTAACATGGTTTTTAGATTATGTCCCCACAAATATCTTGTTAATAAGTTGGCCTTTGTTCTAGTTGTAGCCTTCTGTGCCCCTATTAATAAGTGCTATATAAACAGAACCCCACAAAATCAAATTGAATGAAGAAATTTGAAGATAGAAAGATATAATCTCTGACCCCTTGAAGGTTACAACCTAGAGAGAACAAAGACAGGAAGATAGACAATTGTGACACAATATAGTAGATACCTTATTAGAGGTTGGCAGTGGAAGCCTAGGCTGAAAAACATCCTAGGAAAAATAGGGAGATTTTCTCAGAGGAGTTGACATCAAATAATTAATGGAGGAAACATAAATATTAACAAGAGGACAGAGGACAGGGTGTAGAAAAAAATATCCTAGCAAAATGATGAATGCCTAGGCTAGAAAGATCTCAGACATAGGAGACAGCAAGGAGAGTGTGTTGATTTAAATATGGTGTCGAAAAGACAATAAGAAGATAAGAGACTGATGGCTTTTATGTTTCACTAAAATTCATGAGTTTTCACATGATTGCATTAGAGCACCATTAAAGGATATTAAAATCTTCCTTTATAAAGATCAACTTGGTGGATTTGAATTGCACCAAAAGTATAGTGACAAATTAAACACTGTTAGTATTAGGCATGTGGTCGCCTCTCCAGCATCCAAATGTAGCCACAGAGATTGGCTACATTGGTCCCATCACTAGAGGCAACCATGTGAAAATTCTGATATAGGATAGAGTATAACTTTACATAATTCAGTGTACTATTTAAAGGTAGAAATTTTAAAATATGTAATTTGAATATATATATATGGGTATAAAACTTTTGGAAAATTAATCAGTAACAGAACTCAACCCTGAAAATCAAACAGCAGCCAAGGGAAACATTTCAGAATGACACCAGGCTATTTAAATCTCTTCACAAAATCTCCCCATGGCTTTCCATCACATATAGAATAGAAACTGGTTTACCATCTCCAACAAAGCCCTCATGATTTGACCAGACTTTTTTATCTCATTTCTTGCCACTTTCCACTCACTTCTTGGATCATCCACTCTGGCGATCATGAAAGTGCAGACTTTTTGCAGGTAAATCCTAACTACCTAGAATAGCACCTAGTACCTATCAAGCACTCAACACATTTTGGCAAATACATTTTGAATGCATATGGGCAATACAAAACAGCTGTCTAATTATAGTGTTTTTCTAATGTCACATTTTCTGTGGGAAGTTGGCCAAATTGCCCCACAATGCAGCACAAACTGTGGATTTTCTCCCACACTCTAAGCTATTAACATTCTTTGAACATCCCAGAGGGTGATATTGGTGTCATCCATCTTAACATTGTTTTAAAGTGGCAAGATGAGAAACCAAGAAAAATTGGGAACAAACGTTGATGAAACTGGAATGGTCTAAGTGTTCACTGTTTAAAAAGAGACACCTTACCAGTTAATGGTAATAATTGCAAGGAATTCAGTTCAGTGAAACAGTGAAAACTGATACTCACAGTATTTCTAGCCTTAAACTCACTTAAAACATCATATTTTATTGCTAGTCCCTGTAAGGTAAGAAGAAAAAATGTTACCCAAGCTATACCCCCAGGGAGGTACAATCAAGTTGGTCAGATTAAGCTTAGTGTTCAATGTATCCAAGTGTTCAATTCAGATGTCACAGGTCAATGATGTAGCACAGACAGTAAATAGTGTGGCTGTCTAAGGGGGCAGAATGAACAAGGCACTGTGATGTTAAATGTTATTGACGTAAACTTCTTAAACAGGTTGGGTTAAATGGAAAATGAAAGAGAGAAGAGGGAGGAAAGTAATGTTCAAGGCATAAAGGCCAGCATGCATAAAACAAGTTCTCAAAAAAAAAGGAGTTGGCCTGCTAGGCTTAAAATTTGAAAATGCTGGATTAGTAAAGAAGTATGCTTGAAATGTAAGAGAATCAGATTATGAAGGAACTTCAACATTAGGATAAGTGGGTAAATATTTCTGATTAATTTATTTATGCAAATTGAGAACTGCAGGGATTTCTGTCATTGTCTCATCTGTCTTAGTCTTTGCACTAACCTACAACTCAAATTATGTTTGATGACCCCCAAGTCTCTGTAGTAATGTGTAAATAGTACATAAAAGTCAGAATTATGGGTAGAATGAGAAGCTGTATATACTATCTCAGAAAAAAAGAGCAACAAAGGCCACTAATTAAAAAATTCATCATTTAACATGAAGTGGTTCACAATGTTTATACTTTATAAATAAAATTTAATTTCTACAAGAATGTGGTAAATTTATTTCAAAAAATATACTTTCTGAGTTAAATGTTTCTGCTGCTGTAGAGAAATGTATTCATTGTTTATTAACTAGAAGAATTAAAAGTTTATGATCAAAGTGGAGTGTTAAAGCTCTCTGAATTTTAAAAATTACTGGTTCTGGTGATGGCTTTATAGTATAATCCATACAGCAATATTGCTAACTAATACCACTACTTCCTACTTAGAAGCTAGCTTAGTGAAGTCATAGCTTAGGTACGTGTCAGTTGCTCAAATGACATTTCTAAATGAAAAAACAATTATAAAATTTGCATATTGTGAAATTACCCTTGAAAAAATAGCCACAAACTAACCATAAATTACAGTATAGGTTATTGGCGTAACAACTTGATATGTTAATTTTCACATGCACTATAGTTTGTGAACCACAGAATTTAAATAAATCAGGAGTCTAAGTGTATATGCTCGGAAATTGAAGACATTTTGGCTCCTGGTAACTGTTGTACTCTAAGGATTAAAAGATAGAGAGGAGGTCTAAACTTTTCTTTCAAGTGCATTAAATTTACTTCATTTTGCTAGCATTAAGTTTTTATAACATTAAAACATATATTCATATATATTTCTTTTTAGAGATGGGGTCTCACTCTGTTGGCCAAGGCTGGGGTATAGTGGTGCAATCATAGCTCACTGAAGCCTGGAACCCCTGGACTCACGCGATCCTCCTGCCTTGGCCTCATCTGGGGCTACAGGCACATACCACCATTAGGTTATAACATTAAAACATATTAATAGATCTGTTATTCTTCCCTTTCCTTCTTTGTTTCCTTTTTTTAGAACTGAATAAAAAATGCAGAGCTTCCCAACCACTGTGCCACGGTGTTCCACAGTGCATTACAAATTTGTTGGGAGATTTAGATAGCTTTTTACATCCATTGAAAAATTTACATTTAGAATTATATTTGAATACTGTATGTATAGCATTCTCTGCAAACTCTTGTATTTAAAAATTATTATCTTGCTCTTTAAGACTTTATTTTTAGCATCCACCACCAAAGAAATCTCTACAGCATTTAAAACGAACATCTCCCCTGAGTAACACATTTAATATCCCAGGTAGTCTTATTACTTCAATTTTCATCTGTAATCATCAGTGAAGTTCTTTTTATGTGAACATTTAAAATATTTAGCTTTGCTTTTGATTTCATGTACTCTTATTTTTTACATTTTTATTATGCTTGTAGGACTTTTTAGATAACACCCACCAACATAAACAGCTCTGTGGCCGCTATGCCATGTTGCACATTTCTCTGACCTTACCATTGGTTCATTTCAGTTAGTGAGATTATTACTTAAGTAATATCGTATTTATCATGAGTAAAATTCTGTATTTGCTATGGACATTTTTATTGTACTATATTAATCTACTCAGGTTAGTACATAGCTGACAGCACTAGTTAAAATCCTTGAAGAAAAATGATAGAAAAAGATTATTTCTTGGACAAAGATATATAAAAATAAAGCAATTGAAAATAAAATCCTAAAATATTCAGCAAGACGAATGAATATTATGAAGCACATAAGATGTTACAGACAGTAACACTACCTTAGAGTAGTCCAAGAACAACAATTTGATATTCAAGTAATAACTTGTTTTGTTCACTGAAATGCTATCTATGTATAAAATTTGACCACAACTTCAATTTTATTAAGCAATGCGAAAATAACACTATGCATACACTGCAGTGCAGTCTGCTTAAATTCTGACAATACCAGTGCCAGCAAAGATGTAGAGCAACAGGAATTCAAAAATGGGGCTAGAAGGAGTGAAAATTTGTATAACCTTTGGAAAATTGTCAGTATTTTCTAATGCTAAGAATATACATACCCAAAGACCAAGAATTTCACATAGGAATGCAGAAATTCATATGTATGTGAATCAAAAGACAGGTACCAACATGTTTATAGAAGCATTATTAATAAGTGGCAAAAATAGAAATACCCCAAATATGTGCTAACAGCAAAATGGATAAATCAATATATTCATATAATGGAATACTCGGTAACAAAAATGATAAAAGTACTGACACATAAAACAACATGGATGCATTTTCCAAATGTCTTATTGGGTGAAAGAAATGTTAAAAACTCATACATACAATAGATACACATTGAGATTGTTACCATTATTTTAATACCTTCTAATTTTATTAGTTCACAAATGTCTTATTGAACGTTCTTAGTAGAAATTCACTGATCATGTGAATTAAGCTTGAATCCAATTATATTTTGCATGCCAAATTATTTTAAGTGATGATAACGATTTCTCTCAAATATACACAGATGTTGCTCCCCTGGGCTTATCAATTATTCACTAGCATATGAATCAGAAAATTGTCTAAATTTTATTAATGAATGAGTACTTAATAAACTTTTTAGCAAAGTAAAACAGCATTTATTGAAAATCATCTTCTCATAAACAAATTAAGAGTCTACAACTTGAAGAATTATCACAAACTAAACCCATCTAAGAAATTGTCACCTACCACAAACAAGGTAAAGCACTCCAGACATTCCGTTTATGCTCTGCTCAATCACTACCCAACTCTTCAATACAAAGGGAACAATCACCCTGACTTTTAACATTAAGTTTCATGTTGGCTCTTCTGGTTTGCAACCAATCCTGCTGCACGTTAAATGAAGGCACTTTCTTCTTCCTAAGTACGTCTAGGAGGGCATTAACAGGTTTCCATGAACCTCTTTTGTATTTTATTCCCTTGCTTTCTCTCTTATGCTTTAGACATTGACATTATTATTTTGTACCTGATTCCTTTTAAGTGGTTTTTAACACTTCCTTTCATAGGCCCTTTCGGGTCGAGAGTTACTTGAATCCTCTAGACTAAAGCATTTGTGTGAGGGTTCAAAATGGTTACATATCCTTTATAGACATGAAGCAGAGAAAATGCCTGAATGCAACACAGTACTCTAAACAGAATGAAAGTAGATTCTTTGCTTTTCTTTCTCTAGTTGTTTCAGCAGACAAAATATCTGATAGCACCAAGATTTATATACCCTTTCCAGGAAGCTGATAGAATTAGTCATTGCTTTTCAAAAGTAATTATCAAGGACAGTTAAAATCCAGTCTCTGGAAGCATCTTCGATCATGCCCAAAGCCTACATCTCATGAAAGCTCTTTAAGTTAGAATGGGAAGCTTATGAGAATTTTCCTAGTCAAAAGAAAAAAAATGTCTCAGCCTGGCGATGATAAACAAAATGATATTTTGCAGACAGTCTGAAAAATATGCTTTATGCAATTATGATATGTAAAGATATAACAAAAATTCAATTTACAGGCTTCTAACTTAACTTTAAGAAGTTCTCGTAATTCATTATCAATTTAAATTAAATTAATTTAAACTACCAGCCTTAGAAAGAATTATTTTCCTGTCCTTTACACACATCCAGCCCATTCTGCCCTCAATGACCTCAGACCAAAAGATAGTCTCTTTCTATTGAATGAAATTTAATAAAAAGGAGCCATTTTATAACAATGAATAATGGTAAACTTCATCCTGTCATTTTCACTATTGAAACTTATGGCTGCAGAAGACTGCTCAGGGATATCCTGTTTTTAGAAAGTTTAATCAAAGTTGGCAGCCTATGTGGGGGTAGACATCATAGAATAGTGTAAAGAATTTTCTTCCTGATGGGTGGTTGCACATGAAAGATCTTTGAGAAAGTAAGTTTTGTTTTCTTCCTAAGTGAGAATAGCACATGAGAATGTCTCTGAGTTTCTTAGAAGAAACCATGAATTTTGTACAAACGTGTAGCAGATACGGGTTGTTCTTTTAGGTCACAAATGCTTTTACCATCTGTAATCTATTTATAAGTAAAAAAAAAAAAAAATCACCTTTGTAGAAGAACGAATTTTTTAAAACGTCAATTGGTAGAAGAATATTTACTATTTTTGGAAAAACCAAAAACTCACTGGTATAAGTATATAATATTGATTCTCAAAGGGTTATTAATATATTTAATTACTGTAAAACATATTAAATAACATTGTCTTTTAGTTTTTATGTTTGTTTTTGTCTCTTCTTAGCTCTGTTAATGTTCTAAATTTTAAATGATGTACTTAGGATCATACTACAGCAAATAGAATCATAGCATAATTCCTGTCATTTTACTGTCAATTTTCTTCTATAAAAAGATAATTTTTACATTAGAGGAGGGGTTTTGATAATGATATTTCACACAAAATCATGTTTTTATAATGAGATTTTATGTGTGAAGATGGATAATATAACCCGTTTTTCATTCATTACTCAGGCAATGCATAAAGAATCACAGAAAAGTAAGAATCCATTCTTGTTAAAAGGACCTTGGAAAGAGACTCACCGTAACTTTCTCACTGTCAAAAAAGACTTTACTACTTGCTGATTCAAATTTGTCATGCTTAATTTTAAGCCTAGTTTCCTATGCCCTGTCTTTAATATAAGAAAGTTATTTATTACTATAGTTGTGCAAAGCCCTTCACATATGTGAGGATTTATTAAACCTTTGAATTCTGTCTTCAATAGTTAGATTCCTAGTTCTTTATTTTTCTAATTTTATTCAACTCATCTCTTTCCTTTAAATGCTTTCCTACTTTACATTTCTTACTCTGGAATATCACTCTTAACTGATAAAAATTCAAAGTACTATGACAATGAGAAGATTTTTGGTTTAGAACTAATATTAACTATTCTAGTAATTAGCAAAAAGTGTATAAAATATATTTGATTTTATATTAATTAAGAAGATAACACCTCCTTAAGCCCTTTTTTTTTTTTGGCAGCTGTTTCTTTTTCTACCTTGCCATATTTTCTAATTACAATTTAAATTCACAATTGTTATAGTATACTCCTACTTAAAAGTGGCTAAACTTACACATACTAAACAGCAATGAAGTACTGTTTTTTGTTGTTGTTGTTGTTGTTTTGAGATGGAGACTTGCTCTTGTTGCCCAGGCTGGAGTGCAATGTCGCAATCTCAGCTCACTGCAATCTCTGCCTCTCGGGTTCACGCAAGTCTCCTGCCTCAGCCTCCAGAGTAGCTGGGATTACAGGAACCCACCACCACGCCCAGCTAATGTTTTGTATTTTTAGTAGAAATGGGTTTTCACCATGTTGGCCAGTCTGGTCTCGAACTCCTGACCTCAGGTGATCCACCCACCTCAGCCTCGCAAAATGCTGGGATTAAAGGCATGAGCCACTGCACCTGGCCTGAAGTATTGTTACATAAATGAATATATGTTATCAAAACTATTTTTGATTCTTTTTTCTGTCTTTTCTTTAGTAATACCTTTTTGTTTTGTGCTTTTTGTCTATGTCACGTTTATATTTTATCATCAAGTAATTTTTAAACAAGGATGCTTAGCTCCTTAACTCACCATAGTCAGAATCGTTCTTAATACTTAATTATTTTCAGCATTTTGTACATTTGATTTAAAAACTTATCACATATGTGGCCATTGTCATTCTTTTTTGGATAAGTCTTCTGCAATTAGAATGGCCTATATGGGGGGGCTTAAAAAGAAAAGGTTTCTCCCTAAATATAGAGGTTTCAAATATTGTATTTAAATAAGTGAAATAGAATATCATAGTTTACACTATTTCTCATCAGTGTCATAAAATTATAATGACTATAACATTTAAGTTATTCAATTATCACATAATTTGAAGCAATATCTTAAATCAATTCAGATATTTATCTAATTGTTTGCTAAAACTAGAAAACATTATATGTAAATATAACAAATATACATTATAAATATATATAAAATAGTATATTAGACGAACATATTTCAGAGAATGCTGGTTCCCTGTTTTCAATGTCCCTTTCTTCTTCAGTAACAAAATCCAATGTTATTTTAATGTTGCAATATATTCAACTTAAAGATGACATTTTTGATCTTCCTTGATGCTGGATGAGCTATGTGGTTATGTAAAGAGCCAGCTGGAAGATACCATTTGGCCCTTTCTTTCTGCTTCCTGGAATGGAATGAAATGAAGTTTCAACATTTATCTTAGGCATGAAGTAACCTGGAACTCAGAAACCGGTGCTAGGGAAGAAACAGCTGGAAGACTGAAGGTCTCTATGTTCCTGATTACTGTAGAGTCACTATATCGTATCCAGGACCTATTAATACTCTCTTTGTTTATGTGAAAGAAAATAAAATCATTGTATGCAGAAGCCATTTGTTAAGAGCCAAGAGATGCAATCAAAGATGGAGGGACAAAAATGGAATTTTATTCCTTAGTTAAAATGATAGAGTCATGTGTAGTGGACACTGTGGGCCACCGCTGTGCTTCTGCCTTAGCACTGAAGAATGTAAACCTTTCACTGCTGGGACGGTAAGCAGCTGGTAGCCTTTGGCTCCTGCCAACTCCAACAGTTGCCCTTGACTGAAAGAATCACTCTATGCCAAATCACACTCCTTTTCTGGGAGCAACCACCATCCAATGACTTGTTCATGTGAGAGTATAAATCCCAGGCCTTGATACACCATTTAGGGACAACTCTGAAAGGCCATTCCAGCTTCGGAAGTCTACACAGAGCCTGTGGAGGTGTTAGTCAAGTTTTCATGGCACCTTAACTTTGCCTCTGCTTATTCCTTCTTCTTTCCCTTTGATTGTCAGAGCACTTCCTAATAAACTTCCCACACACTAATCTCCATCTCAGAGGCTGCTTCTGGGAAAACCAATCTGCAATGGTATTCATAGAAGGATTAAACATTAACATTTAATTTAAAGAACTTGCTTGGAATGGTGAGATCAGCCTTAGTGTCAAGTAAATAAATTCCTCATCTCTTATATATGTGCGTGTTATTTTAAATTTGGTAAAGTTTGGACCACAAAAAGCAAAAGACTTAAAAGCTTTTTGGGATGAAAAAAGTAATGTTTCACTTCCCATGTATTACCTTAGAACTTCTTGGAATATCTTTCATTATGTGCATATAAAACTTTTATTTAAAAATCAACAGAAGTCAATTGAATTCAATGTATTTTTGAACATTTGTTAAAATTAATGCATATTGCCATATATTCAGGAAATAAAATTATGTTTAAAAAAGTCTTGGCCAGATGTGGGGTGGCTCACACCTGTAATCCCAGCACTTTGGGAGGCTGAGGCCGCCAGATCACCTGAGGTCAGGAGTTCGAGACCTGCCTGGCCAACATGGTGAAATCCTGTCTCTACTAAAAATACAAAAATTATCTGGGAGTCGTGGTGCAGGCCTGTAATCCCAGCTACTCAGGAGGCTAAGGCAGGAGAATCACTTGAACCTGGGAGGCGGAGGTGGCAGTGAGCCGTGATCGTGCCACTGCACTCCAGCCCGGGTGATAGAGTGAGACTCCATCTCAAAAAAAAAAGTAAAAATAAAATAAAAAAGTTTCAACCCTGGAGAAACTCATAATTGCAAAAGAGAAAATGGTAAGCAAATAATATTTAAAATAACTATTTTAAGATCTCCATCACCAATGAAGCATCAAACTAGCCCTGAACTCACTGCAGTTTTTAATGCATGAACCGAGTTCAAACAGACATAAAAGAAAAGGAACACAACACATTCTTAAGTATAACGTATTTTCTTCACAAGCACATAAAAATTTTCTCAAATATGAGAAGGTACATTTAATTCTTTTTTTAACTTAGTTAAAAAAAGGCCCATTTCACTTTATTTCAGAGTTATATTAAATGTAACATCCATATATCTAGTCACATTATAAGATCTGTCTATACTGAACAAGGTACCCCAAAATTATAGAGTTTGCTACTCTAGTCAACTAGAATAGTAACACTCCCATACTTGTCTCAAACTACCTCTTCTTCAGTAACATTCTGAACACAAATATTACAATAAGTGCAATTTGCCACAGGACACCCTACAACAGTACTCACTAAAGAAAATTTATTGTCAAAAAACATAACAATTAGAAGATACATGTTGCATTCATTCGAATGATGCCAATGAATTAAGGCAAATATACATAAATGAATAAAAATCAAAAGCTTTACTTTTGAAAATTGTCCATATATTCATTAATTTACTCAACGGATAGGTCTTCAGTGTCTATGATGTGAAAGGGACTCATTTGGGCAGCCTATGTTTCATTAAACTGCTCAACTTCTTGACCATAAATACAGTGTTGAGATAACTAAAAACAGGGGAGAGTAGATTTGACAAGGGGTGTTCACACTTCTTAAGGACGCAAATAGTATTTTTTCCCTCAAAAGGAAAAGTGTTTGCAAATAAAAACAGGTTTTCTGACTATGATTAGAAAATGATTTTTACTCATGCAGACAATCGCAATTCAAGAATTGACAGAGTTTAATGTTGTGGTCCTTTTGTGCATTTCCACGCAAATACAAGTGCAAATTGCACTGCAATATTAAAGGGCTTGTCTGCCCTGGATGTCAAAGGACATTTCTCTGGTTGGCACCGTAGTTATGATTTGATATACATCTATGTCTGGTGCCACTTAATCAAGTAAAGTTTTCCCTTGCAATAAAAGGTATTGTGAATTTTACAGAAAAGCCATAATCATGTGTTTTTTAATGCAAAATGACATTTCCATTCTTCTTGAGCAGGTAGTGACATTTCCCCTTGAGCTCTTCTAAAGCTCTTTTCCCCGTAAATATCCTACCCTTCCTTAAATGGAGTTAGAAGTCATTTATTTTTTATTAAAAAATCACTGCCATGAAGTCCAGGTTTTTCTATCTGAGGATGAAAATTATGCTAACCAAAATGTGTACATTTCATTTTAAAAAAGTGTTTTCTGGCAAGAGGCCTAAGGTATTATCTAATTTTTCAGTATCCTTTCACAATGTTAATATCTACTCTGAGAAAGCCCTGTGTTGTTGGAATAACTAACTCCCATGTTTTCAGTTATAGTTTTTTAATCACACTAGAAATTAGACAAAGTTGAAATGTCAGATCATCCAGTCATCTTATAATCACTTAAAGTGTAAGTCAATCCCATTTACATGACATGATTCTTAAAAGTGAAATATTCTGTTGTCAACAATTGTTACACTAAATTAAATTTGCTTTATTCAAACTATTTTGTTTGTGTTCATGGAGCACTTTTCAATTCATTGAAATTTTAGACAAAAATAAAAGCCAAATTCAAATACAGAACATAATCTTTTTAAAGAAAGCATATCATACAAAACAAACACATGCACGAGAGAGAGAGAGAGGGAGAGAGAATAATAGAGAGTCTTATTTTAAGGAATTAGCTCAAATGGTTGTGGAGGCTGTCAAATTCAACATCTCCAGGGTAGACTGTCAGGCTGGAGGCCCAAAAAGAATTGATGTTGCAGATTGAGTCTGATGACAGTTTTGAAAAGCTATTTCTTTTCCCTGACACCTCTGTTTATTTTATCTCAAAGTCTTCGACTGACTAGATAAGACCCACCTGCATTATGCAGGGTGATTTTCTTTACTCAAAATCTACTGATTTGATTGCTAATCTTATCTTAAAAATACTTTCACAGCAACATCCAGAGTGCTTTTTGACCAAATCCTGGGACATTTTGTCCTAGCCAAGCTGACACATAAAATTAACAATCACAGACATTAAATAGATCCAGTTGCTGGTACAAGATTACTAATATGTTTTGGACATTTTGTCCCCTTCAAATCTCATGTCGAAAGGTGACCTCCATGCAGCCATAAAAAATGATGAGTTCATGTCCTTTGTAGGGACATGGATGTAATTGGAAATCATCATTCTCAGTAAACTATTGCAAGAACAAAAAACCAAACACCGCATATTCTCACTTATAGGTGGGAACTGAACAATGAGAACACACGGACACAGGAAGGGGAACATCACACTCTGGGGACTGTTGTGGGGTGGGGGGAGGGGGGAGGGATAGCTTTAGGAGATATACCTAATGCTAAATGACTAGTTAATGGGTGCAGCACACCAACATGGCACATGTATACATATGTAACTAACCTGCACATTGTGCACATGTACCCTAAAACTTAAAGTATAATACTAATAAAATAAAATAAAAAAAGAAAGGTGACCTCCAATGTTGGAGGTGGGCCTAGTGGGAGATGTTTGGACCATGGGGAAGAATTCCTCATGAATGGCTTAGTGCTGTCCTCACAGTAATGAGTGAGTTATCACTCTGAATTCATGCAAGATCTGGTTGTTAAAAAGAGACTCACATGTCCTCCCTCTCTTTTTCTCCCTGTCTTGCTGTATGACACACTGGCTCCCCTTCATCTTCCACCATGATTGTAAGCTTCCTAAGGCCTGACCTGAAGCAGATGCTGGCACCGTGTTGCTTGTACAGCCAGCAGAACTGTGAGCCAAATAAACCTCTTTTCTTTATAAATTTTACAATTTCATGTATTTCTTTATAGAAATGCAAATGGTTTAACACAATCATTATCCAGTTCATTTTGTGTGTATATGTAGAAATGTACATGCTGTTAATCTCTTCCCATTGCTATACTGAATAGAATACACAAATCTTAAAACAATATGGGAAGTTTGGTTATATTGATAAAATAATTGATTGGATCATTCTGGAATTTGAATGATTTAGCAATCTTTTCCCACAGCACTAATGACCATGAGTATTGAAAGCAGTAGCTTTTCCAGCTCAGCACCTTCAAATTGATGGGCTATAAGCATATAACTAAAAGCAAAATCATTTGTTAATTTAACACCTCACAGTTTCATATAACAACTATTATACTTGAATGTCAAAGATCATGGCAAATTCAAAAAAATAGATATTTTTATTTTGTATTTCGTTGTAATGTTTTAATAATAAATATACTCCAGAGACAATATTTATGTTTCAAAGAAAAATTGGATTAAATAGAAAAGAAATTGCTCAGACAAGAAATCTGAAAACAAATATAAGAGATATTCAGTTTTACTAACCATCTTTAATACAGGCATCAAGTACAGACATAATGGTCTTTCTTTCTCAACACACATATGCGTAGCTCCTCTTCTTTTATATGCCTTTAATGACACTATGTTTTTGTTATTTTACTGTATTTTTAATCACCATGCTTTACTAAATTTTACTTTGGAGCAGGCAATGCATTCATATGGTTCAAAAATCAGTAAAAGTATCCACGTAAATTCCTCCCCATACTTGTCCCTCATTTCCCTAGTTTTTCCCTCATCTATTCATCCCCCCAGTGTTATTACTTTCCTATACATCCCTCCATGTACATGTTTAATGCATTTTGATGGAGATAATGAGTGTACCCTCAGTAGCTACCCTATATTTCTTTCTTAGTAAAATGTGTTTTAGTTAGACCTAGGACTACCTTGCTAAAATCTAAAAGCTACATTCACAACTGCAGCATTATGTCTAAGTTAAAGTAACCGATGTGAATAGAAGAGATATGAACAATTAAAAAGAAGAGTGTTCTCTTGCTTACACACCTTTATCTAATCCCATTGCCCTGCGTTCAGGTACACTGTTGGAAGAGAATCAGTTATCCTTGCTCATGAAAACATCACATGTCAAAGACTTTATAAGAACAAAATAGGAGTCTGAAACTTCAACCGCATGGAGTACTTTCTTTAGAAAACTTCCAAAAGGCCTTAAAATTATCTTCAAATGATTATTTTTTGTCATTTTAATTTTATTTGGGGGACACTGTATATTCACCATCTCTTATCATCTTCTATGTCTAGCTTTAGCTCTGTATCTAAAGAGAGACAGTTTTTTATTCTTTCAATTGTGTCTTTTTTGTGTTAGTGGATCTCCTTATTTCCATTTTTCATTACCTTACTATCTTTTCCATGTGTATATATTCCTTCTTATGCTTTTATTTTTGGTGGGATGGGGCAGATTTTGTTTTACTTTCTTCTTTACTTGCCTTAGCTTACCTTTCATCTCTTGCTTTTGTTTCATGATCTCCTACTTATTACTGAAATTTTCTTTCAAAGATCTTTTTCAAAGATATAATTTCTCTTCCTATTCCTCCTCCTTCTCTCTCTTACTATTATTTACAGAAGAACATTTGGCCCCAATTTTCATTTTTTATAAAATATTCTTCTGGTCAATATCAATTGATTTTGATAAATGTTGTGAAATGTCTTCTACTTTTTCTCTTATGGTACCAGTTCTTTATTTTTTCCTATTTTAAAACATGAATTAGTAAATGAGTTGGATTATCTTAGACCATATATTTGCAGAAAGTTTCTGTGGAAATGAAATAGTGAAGTGATGCATAACCAAAGCTTTCCTCTTTCTCTGCTAATTCAGAGACAGGCAGCATCTTTCCAGTATGGCTCATTTGTGTGAATCACTGTAAAACCTGTTCTTTTCTGCTTCTCACACCAAACTTATTTTCTTCATTTCCTACAACCTTTGTTAAATATTAAGCACACGGATTTCGCATTTTAAAGTGGATCGCTCACCTAAGAATTTGTCATATCTGCCGTCACTTTCTCACTCTCACATTTTTGGATTCTCTTTACCTTTATTGATCAAAGTTCACATTCTCATGAAATAAATAGTAATGGGATATGGAAAAATGGGTGATCTATTTAGACAAACTTCTTGAAAGGACAGGGCCAGGATTTGTGACTAATTATTCAAGGTAGAGATGTTGGAGGACTCAAGGGAATAGTCTTGATTTATCAATAAGACATCACACTGAGATAGTAAGTTCAATATTTAAGGGGGTATGGTACAATTTTTAACATTTTCTACTGACTAGGTCATAGACAATGTAAATAACTGAGGTGTTCATGCATTCAAATAGCCTTATCGTTCCTACCCAGAGGTCATAGCTGCAGAATTGAAAGCTCCAGTAATAGTGGACAAGTATATTTTGCTTAATAATTGGATTGAACTGTCTCGGGCTGCTGTCACCATTTGGAGAGCTTGGGAGCTTCTTGTTCTCCCTAGCCCTGGTTAAAATCAAGACAACAAACATTGTTCAAAATTCTCTTTCAAATATATTTGAAAAAGTGTTGAGTATATTTCTTCCTTTGAACCATGAGAATAAATATGCAATGATAACCAGAAAATATGTGAAGAGATGCAGGTAAAATAAAATATCTTCCAAATGTTTAAATGAATTTGGGAAATACGTAAAACTTACATATTTGCGAATAATCAGATAACTTTATTTAGAAGCATTCTTCATTTTCAGATGCCTAAAGTTTTGCTAACTGCATCAAAACTTAGAGGAATATGGTATTTTCAATCCTTTATTAAAATCTAATCTTGAGACAGTCTTGGCCTACTTTTAAAATTAAAAGTTTTCATAGTTTAGTGAAATTCAGCTAAATTTTCAAAGATTGCTATCTTTACAGAAATCTTCCCTTATTTACTATTGAGCCATTATATCCTAGTTCATGTAGGTTAAAGAATTTTAATAATACAACTATTAAATCCTGCTGCTTTTATTTCAAGAAAATGAAAGTGGACTAGAGCAGCATAGATAATATAAAGTAACTCACAGGTACACTAACAAAAGAATCCATTCTCATCAAAATACACTCAGCATTAATGAACCTATTCCTATCTTAGAAAACAGTACCTTCTTTTTCCTCTCTTATGTTCCTCCCCACCACCATTACCACACAAAAGCATTCGATGGCTGGATTTCAGTTGGTGATGATTTGAACAATACATATTTGGAATTAGGAACGATCACAGCACAGAACTGTAGAAAGAATTCTTAAATGAATCTATATAAGCCTATCACTAACTAGTTGGTCCTGATACTAACTAGTTGATTGACTTTAGAAACAGAATTTTATAAAATCCTTAAGACCTCTCCATTTCATTTTATTTATAATAAAATTGATTTTCTTAAAATGGAAACATCAGGGTAGTCCAGGTACATTATTATATAGTAAAGCCTGTTTAACAATGTTAAAATATTACCATTAAATTACAGATTACTTGCATCTATTATAATGATATAATTAAGCATTTTAAATCTCTTTGAAACCAGTATTCTCCACACATTTGATGAGCGAGACAAAAATACTAATAAGATAGAGTTAAATATTTGCATTTCGAACTATCCATAAAGAGCAAACTCTTTGATATCTAAGATTAGGTGTGGATGTACAGGCAATTCTTGTCATTTACAACAATGTGGATGAACCTGGAGGACATATGGTAAGTGAAATACACCAGACACAGAAATACAAAAAGCATGTTCTCACTCACATGTGGAAACCAAAAAAGTTGACCTCATAGAAGTAAGTGGATAGAACTGTGGTCATCAGAGAATGAGGGGGATGGAGGGAGTGGGGAGAGATTTGTCAACAGGTACAAAGTTACCATGAGTAAGGAAGAAAAAGTTCTAGTATCCTTTTTCATAGTAGAGGGACTACAGTCAACCAAAAGATACTGTATACCTCAAAATAGCAAGAAGAGAGGATTTTGAGTATTCCTACCACAAATAAATGATAAATTTTTGTTATAGTTACATTAATTATCCTCACTTGATTATTACACAGTGTATATATGAAGTGAAATATTACGTTGTACAGCATAAATATGTACAATTGTTATTGGCCAATAAAAAAATAACAATTTTAAAAGATTAATATAGCAGAAACTATCAGTTCCAGGTGTGGGTTCCCTCATATCCCTGAGACTTTTTCTGTGATGTCTAGCTTTATCATGTGTCTGATTGCATAAGCAAGCCCTCATCTCAGACTGTCTTTGCGATATTGCACTCTAGGTACTAGAGCAGATTTGCTTAAGTAAGCAGCAAAAGCAGAGGAAATCTTTACGCAATAAACGATGAATACAGGTGTAAGCTCAGCCGCCATAGCCGGAGCAAAAAAAAAAAAAAATTCTGTTGCAATTTATGGCTGAGTCTGAAACATCTTTGGCTTAATCCCCTTCTATGTTCTCCTTCCTCTATTTATTCACTGATTTTGTCTGAAAATGGTCCCTAAATTAATTACTGACAAGTGAATTCTCACCTAAAACTGTGCTGCCGTAAAACCAAATTTAAGACAGATACCTTTTGAAAATAGAGAAATGAGACATAGAAAAGTTTGAATGAAAACAGCCACTTAAGTACTAGCTAACTTTTTTTTAGAAAACCATCTGGATTTTTCAGTTTTATCTTCATTAAAACTACCCAAGATCTAAAAACAGGTTAATATTCTAGAAATACGGAACTCAAAGCCCTTCAGAGTATGGTCTTAAACTGCCTTTCAATTCTTATCCACTACAAAAATTTTAAGCATAATTTATATTTAAACCATTGTAAGCATCATTCCTCCAATACCCCAAATTATACTATAATAGTATGCCTCAGTTCTTTTTTTTCACTTTTTCCTTCACCAGTTGAAATATGACAGATATTTTTGAGCCTCAAACCAAAGTGATATTGATATGTAATTGTTCATTTCTAATAGAGATTACTTGGAAGGAAAATAACACTTCAAATTAAATTGTGGAGAAAAATGAAAGATTTGTTGAAGAAAAGAAAGATTACTAGATAATGTCAACATTAATGAGAGTGAGGAAATAGTAAATAATAAGAATAAGACCAAGAGCATTTTATAAAGTTTTGTATTTAAATTTAGTCATTAGAAAAAAGACAACCTTATAAAAAACGAATGGTACATTTAAAATTATGAAATAAAAAAACAAAAAATAAAGTCAGATAGATGTCAGGTGATAAAAAGCAGAGAAATTATAGGTTAGAAATATCAGAAATTAAAAGAAAACTCCACTACAGATCTTTTAGTCATTAAAAAGATAAATTCTTTTCTGAGAGTGATGGACTGTCTTTTGGATAGCTCACCAGAATAAAACATCTATCACACATGGCTAAAATTAAAAAGCAACTACCTAAAAGTGCTGAGTAGTGGGCAGAAGCAGACAACCTCTTGTAAAATGTATATTCTTGAAGGGCAGTTAGAACGACCTGTATTGGAGAAGATACATTTTTGAGGTATGTAACCTGTAACGACATGCAGTCCCAATGTGGCATATACAAGTTAGCAGGGATATGAGTGGAAAAAATATGATTTTTCTTAATGAGACTGTTAGTATAACAAAGCCGGAGAAATCATGGCTACCATAAATGACTAAAGAATGCCATAAGGAAAGAGTCAAAAAAGTAGTATCTAAATCCTGTCTACCTATAAGTCTGACTGACCCCCAAATCACTCATGCAATATGTCCACTAAAAAAAAGGAAAAATGTTAAGAAGATCTCAACTGAAGCCAGAAATGCTACCCAAGATACAGAGTTTGTAGTTCAACTCCAACTAAGGAAATGTCAAGAGAAGAAAAGTAATAATAATAAAAACACCAGAATCCACAATCTCACATATTAACATGAATAATGAGCAGTATATAATTCACAAAGCCCCAAAAGAACAAGAGCAATGATTGAATGCATACTCTAGAGAAAAATAAATTCACCAAATCTGACACATGGACCAGAAATATTCCTTTGTTTTATGTTTTGTGTAATATCTACCGTATCTATTCTAAATTAAGTGAAGCAAATTAGTCTGACAATGAATGAAATGATAGAGAAAAGTAGGAGACAATTCAAGCAGAAAAATTGAAATAGACAAAACCAAAAAAAAAATTTCAAATAAAGACTACCTAAAATTAAAATAAACAAAAAGTTACTAGATGGAAGGAAGAGCAGAATGAAGTGACAGAGGACAGATCTGGTGAGCTTGAAACAGAAAACGTATCTCCAATGTGAGGAATCAGAAAGAGAAAAAAAAATGGAAAAAAAATAAACAAAGCCTCAGAGTCTGTAAGATAGTATCAAACTATTTAATATGTGTGGCATTTGAGTCCAGGAGGAAGAGAACAACAGTGGACTTTGAAGAGGTCACTTAATTGTTTTCTGGCTTGCATAGTTTTTGTTGAGAAGTCTGCATAATTCATATGTTTCTTCTTTTGCATGTAATGCATCTTTTTTTGTTGTTTTATTTCTATCTTCAAGATTTTCTCCTTACCTTTAATCATCAGAAGTTTAAATCTTATGTGTTTAGGTGTGTTTTATTGCTGTTGTTTTGTTTTTATTCTGAGTGAGATTATCTGAAGTTTATCTATCTGTGCTTTTGTGTTGTTTATA
Source organism: Pongo abelii (assembly GCF_028885655.2). Classification (NCBI taxonomy): domain Eukaryota; kingdom Metazoa; phylum Chordata; class Mammalia; order Primates; family Hominidae; genus Pongo; species Pongo abelii. The sequence goes on from NC_071989.2 coordinate 31,072,691, forward strand.
TTTGTAGGTAATTCTCAACCATTACATCTTCAAATATTTATTCTTCCTGGTGCTTTCTCTGTATTCCTTTTGGGAATCCAGTCACACATAAATGGATATTTGCTTGTTTTATTTTATATTTTTATGTTTTTATTTTTGTGAGACAGAGTCTTGCTCTGTCGCCCAGGCTGGAATGCAGTGGTGCGATCTCAGCTCAATGTAGCGTCTGCCTCCCGTGTTCCAGCGATTCTCCTGCCTCAACCTCCTGGGTAGCTGGGATTACAGGTGCACGCCACCATGCCCAGCTAATTTTTGTATTTTCAGTAGAGACAGGGTTTCACTATGTTAGCCAGGCTGGTCTCGAACACCTGACCTCAGGTGATCCACCTGCTTCAGCCCCCCAAATTGCTGGGATTACAGGCGTGAGCCATGGTGCCCAGCAGTTTTATTATAATTTCTTTTTTCCTTTTTCAAGTTTTGCTTTGGGTAATGTCTAGTGATCTGTCTTCATGTTCAGTGAACCTTGCCTCCGCTATGTTAAATCTATTAAGGAGCCCATCAAAGGAATTTTTCACCTCTGATGCATGTTTATTTGTTTGTTTTATTCTTAGCCATTCCAATTGACTCATTATTATATATTCCCTCTTTCTGTTAATAATTCTGTCTACTTAATGATGTTGTCCACCTATTTCACTATATTCTTTAACCTATGATTTATATTATTTAAATTCCCTCTTCACACCCACAGCAGGCACTGTATTGATGGAAGGCTTCTCTCATTATTCCTATCCCACATTCGGATTTCAGCTATCCCTGCTTACCTGTACCACACATGGAGACTACCTCTGGATTCTTTTCTCTCTCCCAGTGCTAGGCTTCTATTTCTTGTTACATAATGCCTGCCAGGTTTGTGGTGAAAAGTGCCTTGTCCCTTATATTCATTGTCCAACCTCAGTCTCAGGAAGAACCTGTGAACTTGAGTGTCAGAAATAGTACCTTCACAGAATTCCTCTTCCTCCTGCTTGTGGCATCCAAACTTGTATCTATGTCAGGTCTTGTGTGGTAGAGTTTCCTTTATCAGAAAAAGGAGACTTTTACTGGTAGTGGCATAAGGTAATAGGCCTAAGACAACTTTTGTCCTCTCCTACAGAATTATAAGCATATTTTCTTCCAGCAGTAATTGGGCAGAGTTTGTGTCCTATGTTTGCGTGGAATTACGACGACTATCCTAGTGGTTTAAGGTTTCTGCCTCAAATGAGGGAAGTTTCCAGAAAAAGGTGCATAGTTTCATGGCTCTCGAGCAGCACTTGCACACCCATCCCCCTAAAGGCAGCTCTCTCTGGTCCCCAATCCTCTCTCAATCTTTTTTGTGAATATCTGGTGGAGGTTTCTGGAAAAAAAGACTGAGCAAGTACAAACTACTTTTGTGTTTAAAGCTACCAGGGGTTATATAAGTTAAGCTAAACTGTAAGCAATTTGTTACAATTGTATCTAACTTGTTTTTCCCCATATGTGTGGTAATCACTGACTCTTTCTCCTGAGTGCTGTAGCAAGTAAGCCAATCCTTATTGTCTCTCACTGGAGTGTCCCTATGCAGGGTTCAAGCTGTCTATCAACTCCCCTTAGCTGTCTGTTGGGATCAAAAAATTGTTATTTTGTAGTTCATTCATATTTGTCTTATTGTTAAGACAGTCACAATGTAATAGGCAAAAATTGAATTAATCTAACAATATAAGAAGGACACAACAAAATGGCTACTAAATCACATTAACAAATCACAGATTATCACATTAACAGATTATAAGGAGAAAAAACATACAACCATCTCAATAGATACAGTAAAAACACTTGCTTTAATTCAAGACCCATTCATAATCACACATAACAAAAGAGTAACGGAAGGCAACTTTCCTAATCTGCTTAAGAGTGTGTACAAATAAGCAAGTGTACAGCAAGCATTACATTTAATTGTGAATGATTGAAGTCTTCTATTCTGAGATTGGGAAATACACAAGGATGCCTAATGTCACTATTTCTATGCAGCATTGTACCTAAGGTCTCAATCAAAGCAATAGTGATAAAGAAAGTGGACTAAAATATTTACTCATTGGGAAAAAATAAAACTATTCTTATACTGAGATAAAATTATAGCATATGAGAAAAATTAAAAACTCTAAAGATAATTATTGGAAATAATACTTGATATTAGCAATGCTATTTAGACACAAAATCAATGTTTGAAAATAGGATATATTTTATTTTAAAACATCACATTTGTAAAAGCAACAAAACTAACCAAATACATAGCAAACACATCTAATTCCTAATTTCTCAATGAAAAATTTGAAATATTATTAAGAGAATATTTTTAAAACTTAAAGGAATATAGTTTCCAGTATTTAAAGAATTAATAATTATACTATATCTATTCCCTTCAAACGTATGTATAGGTTAAATCTATTATCAAAGTATCACCAGTGCTCTTCTGAAATTGAAAAGTTGATTGCAATTCATACATAAATAAAAATGTACACAAATTGCCAAGAGGATCTTTCTAAAAAAAGCTGGATCAGATGGAGGGGAGCAAGATAGCTGAATAGAAGCCTCCAACAATCATCCCCACTACAGGAACGCCAAACTAAACAACTATTCAAACAAAACAGCACCTTCATAAGAATCAAAAATCAGTTGATCACAGTACCTAGTTTTAAAATCATATTAACGAAAAAATACACTGAACGAGGTAGGAAAGACTGTCCTGAATCACCTACACTACCCTTTCCCCATCCCCCAGCAGCAGCTGTATGGCACAGAGAGAGATTCTCTGCACTTGAGAGAAGAGTACAGTGATTGCAGGACTTTGCACTGGATCTCAATACTGCCTGGCACATGGGGCAGAACTCAGCCAGCACTCATGGAGGGAGCATCTAGACCAGATCTAGGAAGAGGCAAATTGTCCATCCCAACAGTAGAAACCTGGGCTCCAGCAAGCCCTGCCACAACAGGCTAAAGCTCTCTGGGGTTCTAAATAAACTTGAAAGGCAGCCTAGGCCACAAGGACTGGAATTCCTGGGCAAGCCCTAGAGTTGTGCTGGGCCCAGAGCCAGAGGAATTGGGGTGCACATGAACTAGTGAGATACTAGCTGGGAGAGCTGAGGGAGTGCTTGCATCACCCCACCACCCCTACCCCAACCCAAGGCAGCCAGCTCGCAGCTCTGAGAGACCCTCCTTCAATCTGCATGAGGAGAAGAGAGGGAAGAGTACAGAAGATTTTACTTTGAAACTTGGATACCAGCTCAGCCACAGTAGAATAGGGCATCAGGCAGACTGCTAAGGCCACCATTCCAGGCCCTAGCTCCCAGATGACATTTCCAGATACACCCTGGAGCAGGAGAGAAGCCACTGCCCTGAAGAGAAGGACCCAGTCCCGGAAGAATTTATGATCTGTTGACTAGCGCCATGAATATACAGCAATGGTAGCCAGGTAGTACTCACCATGGGCCTTAGGGGAGGTTCAGAATTGTGCTGACTTCAGGTGTGACCCAAAACATTCCCAGGCATGGTGGCTAGAGTGAAAAGTCTCCTCTGCTTGAGTAAAAGAAAGTAGTAAGGGGAACTTTGTCTTACACCTTGGTTACCAGCCAGGACACAGTGGGGTAGAGCACCAACAAGTTCCTGGCATTATGGATTTCAGGCTTTGCCCCTTGGACAGCATTTCTAGACCTGCCCTTGGCCAGAGGGCAGCTTTCTGCCCTGAAGGAGAGATTCAGGACTGGCAGCATTCACCACAAGCTGACTGAAGAGCCCTTGAGCCTAGAGTAAACACTGGGGTAGCCAGGCATTACTTGCCATGGGCCTGGGGCACGGGTAGCCCCTTTCACTTGAGGAAAGGGGAGGAAAGAGTGGGAAAAACTTTGTCTTGTGACATAAGTGCCAGCTCAGTTGCAGTAGAACAGAGCACCAGGTAGGTTCCCAGCATTCCTGATGCCAGGACCTGGATCCGAAATGGAATTCCTGGACCTGCCTGGGGCCGGCTGGCAGGGTGGGGAGCTCACCATCCTAAAGAGAAGGACACAAGCCTGACTGGACTTGCCACCTGCTGACTGTAGAGCCCTTGGGCCTGAGTGAACATAGGTAGTAGCCAGGGAATTGTCACGGAAGCCCATCTACAAAACCCAGTGCTCTACTAGCTTCAAATCTGACACAGCACAGTCCTAGTGGTGTTGGCTACAGGGTGCCTGTGTCATCCTTTTCAGAGCTCCAGGCAGCTCAGCATCAAGAGAAAGAGATACCATTTGTTTGGGGAAAAGTAAGAGAAGACAAGAATAGTCTCTGCCTTCTAATCCAGAAAATTCTTCTGAATCTTATCCAAGACCACCAAGGCAGTACTTCTACATGTCTGCAAGAGCCACAGCGTTACTGCACTTGGGGTGCCCCCTAAAGCAGATACAGCTGCAGTGACCAAAGAAATAGGTCGCAACACGCAAGTCCCTTCAAATACCTGGAAGGCCTTTCCAACATGAATGGGTACAAACAAGCGCAGGCTGTGAAGACCACAATAAATACCTAATTCTTTAATGCCCAGAGCCCAGACACTGACAAACATTCATGAGCACCAAGACCATTCAGAAAAATGAACTCACCAAACAAACTAAATAAGTCACTGATCAACCCAAGAAAGACAGAAATAGAGTTATGTGACATTTCAGACAAAGAATTCAAAATAGTAATTTTGAGGAATCTCAATGAAATCTAACACAGAGAAGAAATTAAGAATTCTATCAGATACATTTAGCTAAGTGATTGAAATAATTAAAAAGAACTATGTAGACATTCTGGAGTTCAAAAATGCAATTGACATACTGAAAAATGCATCAGAGTGTTTGAGTAGAAAGACAGAAACATGCATCCATAAAAAATAAAACCTTCAACAAATTTTCAAGAAATAAAATACTTATTAACAGAAACTACAAAAAGTTAAAAAGTGGAGGATGAAGTTAAAGTGTAGAGTTTTTATTAGTTTTCTCTTTGCTTGTTTGCTAGTTTATTTGTTTTGCAATCAGTGTTAAATTGTCATCAGTTTAAAATAATGATGTTATTTGCAAGCCTCATGGTAACTTCAAATAAAAAAGGGGTATAACAGATATACAAAAAATAAAAAGCAAGAAATTAAAACACACCACCAGAAAAAAATTACCTTAATTAAAAGCAGGACAGAAATAAAAGAAGGGAGGAAAACAAGACCACAAAACAAAACAAAAAATCAAATAATAAAATAGCAGGAGTAGGTCCTAACTCATTAATAATAATAATGAATGTAATTGAACTAATCAAAGACATAGAGTGGCTGAATAAATTAAATACCAGACTGAACTATCTGTTGCCCATGAGAAACACACTTCACCTATAAAGACACAAATAGAGTGAAAATAAAGGGGTGGAAAAGGATATTTTATGCAATGGAAACTAAAAATAGCAGGAGTAGCTATACTTATATGAGACAAAATAGGTTTCAGGACAACTATAAAACACAGAAAAAAATTATTATTTTATAATGATAAAGGGGTCAATTCAGCAAGAGAATATAACAATTGTAAATATATATGCCCACAACACTGAAAACCACAGATATATAAAGCAAATATTGTTAGAGCTAAAGAGAGAGAAAGAACACAATGCAGTAATAGCAAGCGACTTTCACACCCCTACTTGTAGCATTGGATATATCTTTCACACAGAAAATCAAAAACAGCAACAACCAAAAAAAAAAAAAAAGGACATAATCTGTTCTATAGACCCAATAACCCTAACAAATATTTACAGAACATTTCATCCAACAGCTGAAGAACATACATTCTTCTCAGCACGTAAGTCATTCTCAAGGATAGACCATATGCTATGTCACAAAATAAATCATTAAAAAGTAAAAAAAAAAAAAATGAAATTGTATCAAGTTTCTTCTCTGACCACAATGGAATATAACTAAAAATCAATAACAAGAGGAGCTTTGGAAACTACAAAAATACATGGAAATTAAACAATATGCTCCTGAATTAGCAGCAGGTCAATGGAGAAATTAAGAAGGAAATTTTAAAATTTCTTGAAATACATAAAAATGAAATGGGACATGCCAAAACCTATGGGATACAGTGAAAGAAGCAACACGAACAAAGTTTATAGCAATAAGCAAGCACCTACATCAAAAAAGGAGAAAAACTTCAAATAAACAACCTAATAATGATGCATCTTAAAGAACTAGAAAAGCAAGAACCAACCAAACCCCAAGTTAGTAAAAAAATGAAATAAAAAATATCAGAGCAGAAATGAATGAATTTGACAAGAAAACCATACAAAAACCAGTGAAACAAAAAGTTATGAGTTATGTGTTTCTTTAAAGATAAAAAAAATTGACAAATATTTAGCCAGACTAAATAAGAAAAAAAGAGGGAAGTCCAAAATAAACAAAATCGGAGATGAAAAAGAAGACATTACAGCTGATAATGCAGAAAAGCAAATGATCAATAGAGGCTACTATGACAAACTATATGCCAATAAATAGGAAAACCTAGAAGAAATGGAGAAAACTAAACACATAAAACTTACTAATAAGTGGATCATGAAGAAGTGGACCATGGACCATGAAGAAGTCCAAAACCTCAACCACCAAATAAGAAGTCTTTAGATCAAAACCATAATAAAAAGCCTCCAAGCAAGTAAATGCCCAGGACCCAATGGTTTCACTGGTTAATTTTACCAAACATTTAAAGAACAAATAGTACCAATCCTACTCAAACTATTCCAAAAAATAGAGGACAAAGGAATACTTCCAAACTCATTCTATGAGGCCAGAATTACCATGATACTGAAACCAGACAAAGACACATAAAAAAAAGAAAACTACAGGCCAATATCCCTGATGAACATTGATGCAAAATTTTTGAACAAAATACTAGCAAACTGAATTCAACAACACATTAAGAAGGCCATTCATTACATCCAAATGTGATTTATCCCAACAATGCAAGAATGTTTCAACATAGGCAAATCATTCAATGTGATACATCATATCAACCAAATGAAGGACAAAAAACATATAATCATTACAATTTATGTTGAAACAGCATTTGCTAAAATTCAATATTCCTTCATGATAAAAATATTTTAAAAACTGGGTACAGAAGGAACATACATCAACACATAAAAGCCACATATGGCAGACCCACAACTAGTATCATACTGAAGGCGGAAAAACTGAAAGCCTTTCATCAAAGAACTGGAAGAAGACAAGAATGCCTGCTTTCAGCACTGTTATTCAACATAGTACTGGAAGTCCTAGCTACAGTTATAAGACAAGAGTAAGAAAGAAAGGGCATTCAAATTGGAAAGGAAAAAAAATCAAATTATCCTTGTTTGCAGATGATATAATCTTAAATTTGGAAAAGCCTAAAGATTCTACCAAAAAAAAATTAGAATTGATAAGTTACAGGAAACAAAATCAACATACAAACATAGGTAGCATTTTAATATGTCAACAGTGAATAATTTGAAAAAGAAATCAAGAAAGTTATCCCATTTAAAATAGCTATAAATGAAATAAAATAAAAGACTTAGGAATAAACTTAACCAAAGAAGTGGAAGAGCTCCACAATGAAAACCATGGAACACTGATGAAAGAAATTGAAGAGGATACAAAAAATGAAAAGATATTCTGTGTTTGTGTATTGGGAGTATCAATATTGTTTAAATGTCAATACTATTTAAAGCAGTCTACAGATTCAATGCAATCCCTATAAAAATACCAATGGTATTCATCCCAGAAATTAAAAAAAAATTCTAAAAATATATATGAAACCACAAAAGACCTGGAATAGCTAAAGCTAAGCAGAAAGAACAAAACTGGAGGAATCACATTACCTGACTTCAAATTACTGCACACAGCAATAGTAACAAAAACAGAATGTTACTGGCATGAAAATAGACACATAGACCAATGGACCATAATACAGAACCCAGAAGTAAATCCATACATCTATAGCGAATTCATTTTCAACAAACGTGCCAAGAACATGCACTGGGGAAAGACAGTCTCTTCAATAAATGGTGCTGGAAAAACTGGACATCCATATACAGAGAATGAAACTAGACCCTCATATTTCACCATTTACAAAAATCAAATCAAAATGAATTAAAAAGTTAAACATAAGATTTCAAACCATGAACCTACTAAAAGAAAACATTGGGGAACCTCTGCAGGACATTGAACTGTGCAAAGATTTCATGAGTATGAAGCACAGGAAACCAAAGCAAAAATAGACAAATGGGATCACATCAAGTTAAAAAGCTTTTGCTCAGCAAAAGAAACATTCAACAAAGAGACAACCCACATTATGGGAGAAAACATTTGCAAACTATCTAATTGACAAAGAATTAATAACTAAAATATATAAGCAGTTCAAACAAGTTGATAGGAAAAGAAATCTAATAATCCAACTAGAAAATTGTCATAAAATGTTGACAGCTATTTCTCAAAAGAAGACATTCAAATGGCAAGGAGTATATAAAAAGGTGATCAATGTTACTGATCATCCAAGAAATGCAAATCAAAGCTCCAATGAGATAACCATCTTATTCTGGTTAAAATGGCTTTTATCCAAAAGATGTGCAATAACAAATGCTGGCCAGGATGTGGAGAAAAGGTAACCCTTCATAAACTCTTGGCAGGAATGTAAGTTAGTATAATCATTATGAAAAACCGTTTGAAAATTTCTCAAAAAACTAAAAATAGGACTACCAGATGAACCAGCAATCCCAATGCTGGGTATATAACCAAAAGAAAGGAAATCAGTATATTGAAGAGTTGTCTGCACTCCCATATTTATTGCAACATTATCCACAATAGCCAAGATTTGGAAGCAACCTAAGTGTCCATTAACAGACAAACGGATGAAGAAAATATGGTAGGTATACCTTATGGAGCACTATTTAGACATAAAAAAGAATACAATTCTGTCATTTGCAGTAACATGGGTGAAACTGGTGGTGTTTTGAGATTCTGTCATTTGCAGTAATATGGATGAAACTGGAGGTTAAGTGAAATAAGCCAGGCACAGAAAGATAATCTTTGAATGTTCTCACTAATTTGTAGTAGCTGAAAAACATTAAAACACTTGGACTAATGGAGATGGAGAGTAGAATGTTGATTACCAGAGGCTAGGAAGTGTAGTGGGTAGAGGTAAGTGGAAATGGTTAATGGGTACAAAAATATAGTTAGATAGAATGAATAAGTTCTAGTATTTAACAGCATAACCAGGTGACTACAGTCAACAATAATTTATCACACATTTTATAATAACAAAAAGAGTGTAATTGGATTTTTTTAACACAAGGAAATATAAATGCATGATGTGATGGAAATCCCATTCACTCTGCTGTGATTATTAGGCATTGCATACCGGTATCAAATATCTCATGTAACCTATAAATATATACACCTACTATGTACCCACAAATGTTAAAAATAAAAATTTTAAAAGCTGGAGCACTAGCATAATTGGATATTAACATATAAAGCTACAGCAGAAGTATTAGACAATAAGCCATGTTACAAAGAGACACAGACATGAGGAATTTCTTCATGATGAATTTCTCCATGACAAATTTGTTACCCCCATTTGAACAGTGGGTAACAAATGGGATTTTCACCAAGAGATGCTGGATCAAATGGACTTCTATGCAGGAAAATAATAGTATTTGAAAAGTGCCTCACAGTATGTAGAAGGCTAAACAATAACACTTTTAGTAGAAAACAGAACAATGTTATCACTGCCTTGAATAAGAAACATTTGTTAAATCAAACACAGAAACCATTAGCTTAAACAGCAAAATGATAATTGGATGACATTAAAATTAAGAACTTCTGTTAATCAAAATTACCATTCTGTGAATGTAAAATAAATCACATATTAAAAGAAGGTATTTACAATATGTATATTTGAAAAGAGAACTACATTCAGAAAAATGAAAGACTCCAAAATCAATAAGAAAAAGACAGACAGCTCAATTAAAACTAGCAAAAGATTTCAAGCAGCCACTTCATGCAAAAAAAGATATATGAATGTCCAAATATCCAACAAACTTTTGAAATTTTGCTGAATTACATTAGTCATCAGAGAAATGTTGATTAAAACCACAGCAAGATACCACTACACACTCACCAACAAAGCTAAAATATAGCACACTAAAATACAAAGGTTTTTATCTTTTTTCCCTATGCTCTCTCTGTCTCAACCAACTAAGATTGAATGAAGTGTTGTGTAACTAAATTTTTTGTACATTGGTAGTAAATTGGTATAGCCTTTTATAAAAATGTGTTTACTAAACTTAAGCAAACAAATGCTGTTATCCAACAATCCTTCCCCTAAATATATATCCCAAAGAAATTTACTAGAATGTTTGCAGAAGCTCTACTGAAAAAAGCCAATAATTGAGGACAGCCCAGATGCCCTTCTACAGTAGAGTGGATAAACATCTTCTATAATGGTTTCACAGGTTGAGTTCTCTGGAGGAAGATTCTGAGATGGAGTTTAGAGTGCAAGATCATCATTAGGGACCAATACCTGTGAGAAGAAGGAAAAAGAAGTACTCATTGAACAGAGAGGCAAGTCAAACTGATGCAGGAACATCAAAGCCTTAGTCTGAAACAGGCCAGGATCTCAGGCATGCAAACTGCCCATCAGAGTTGTCTAGATTGGGTTAAATTCGTGGGGATTTTGTAACACTCATCATATTCAGTAACCAGATGTAGAGTGTCCCAGGAAGTACATAACGTAAGTGAGGGAGTTCTCTGCAGCTAAAACAGAACATGAAGGAGATGACAGCTGGAGGATGTTTGCTGACATTGGTCCCTTCAGCTGGACAGCTCTGAGCACCCATCGCCAGGTCAGCAACTACTATTATGGAATATCATATATTCAATGACAATGGATAAATTATTGTTAAATGAAATAGGAATAAATCTTACAAATATCATTTTAGGTAAACAAATAGATGTCGTAATTTCATTCATATAAAGTTCAAAAACAGGAAAAGTTGAACCCGATGTTCAAAACCAGTATATTTTTACTTAGGGAGAGGGGTCAGCGACTGGGAGGACGCCAGAGGCTTCTTGGGTGATGGCAATGTTCTATTTATTGGCTAACTGCATCATACATGGGTGTGCTCGTTTTGTTAAAATTCATTCAACACTACTCTTATGTTTACATTTCCTTAAACATGTTATATGCTAGGAGAAGGCAAATGAAAAGTGGTTGATGGTTATGCTCCTTAAAACACAGCCAACAGCTCTCCTAGAACAGAAATAAAACATACACAAGGAAAGGTAGAAAGAATCTCACTGGTCACAGGAAATTTTAAGACATCTCTTACAATTAAGTAGACAAAATGTAGATAAATATAGAAAATCCAAAAAAACATAATCAAAAGTATGTGTGTTTATCACATATACTTATATACATGAGCCATGATAAAAATAAATACACTTTTTAAAATACTCATGGAACATTCATCAAGAACTTCTCATATATTAGACCACAAAAGACAAGCAACAAAAACAACCCCCCCACTAATAGTTTCCAAAGATTCAAATAACACAAACAGCATTTTCTGACTACAATGAAATAAAACCTACATTGAAAACATATCAAAAATAAAAAAGGTCCTTCCACTGGTGAATAAAAATTACATTTTTTTTATGGTTTATTTACCCATTAATCTATTTTTTTTCTTTTATTATTATTATTATTATACTTTAGGTTTTATGGTACATGTGCGCAATGTGCAGGTAAGTTACATAAGTATACATGTGCCATGCTGGTGCGCTGCACCCACCAACTCATCATCTAGCATTAGGTATATCTCCCAATGCTATCCCTCACCCCTCCCCCCACCCCACAACAGTCCCCGAAGTGTGATGTTCCCCTTCCTGTGTCCATGTGTTCTCATTGTTCAATTCCCACCTATGAGTGAGAATATGCGGTGTTTGGTTTTTTGTTCTTGCGATAGTTTACTGAGAATGATGATTTCCAATTTCATCCATGTCCCTACAAAGGACGTGAACTCATCATTTTTTATGGCTGCATAGTATTCCATGGTGTATATGTGCCACATTTTCTTAATCCAGTCTATCATTGTTGGACATTTGGGTTGGTTCCAAGTCTTTGCTATTGTGAATAATGCGGCAATAAACATACGTGTGCATGTGTCTTTATAGCAGCATGATTTATAGTCCTTTGGGTATATATCCAGTAATGGGATGGCTGAGTCGAATGGAATTTCTAGTTCTAGATCCCTGAGGAATCGCCACACTGACTTCCACAAGGGTTGAACTAGTTTACAATCCCACCAACAGTGTAAAAGTGTTCCTATTTCTCCACATCCTCTCCAGCACCTGTTGTTTCCTGACTTTTTAATGATTGCCATTCTAACTGGTGTGAGATGGTATCTCATTGTGGTTTTGATTTGCATTTCTCTGATGGCCAGTGACGGTGAGCATTTTTTCATGTGTTTTTTGGCTGCATAAATGTCTTCTTTTAAGAAGTGTCTGTTCATGTCCTTCGCCCACTTTTTGATGGGGTTGTTTGTTTTTTTCTTGTAAATTTGTTGGAGTTCATTGTAGATTCTGGATATTAGCCCTTTGTCAGATGAGTAGGTTGCAAAAATTTTCTCCCATTTTGTAGGTTGCCTGTTCACTCTGATGATAGTTTCTTTTGCTGTGCAGAAGCTCTTGAGTTTAATTAGATCCCATTTGTCAATTTTGGCTTTTGTTGCCATTGCTTTTGGTGTTTTAGACATGAAGCCCTTGCCCATGCCTATGTCCTGAATGGTAATGCCTAGGTTTTCTTCTAGGGTTTTTATGGTTTTAGGTCTAACATTTAAGTCTTTAATCCATCTTGAATTGATTTTTGTATACGGTGTAAGGAAGGGATCCAGTTTCAGCTTTCTACATATGGCTAGCCAGTTTTCCCAGCACCATTTATTAAATAGGGAATCCTTTCCCCATTTCTTGTTTTTGTCAGGTTTGTCAAAGATCAGATACTTGTAGATATGTGGCATTATTTCTGACGGCTCTGTTCTGTTCCATTGATCTATATCTCTGTTTTGGTACCAGTACCATGCTGTTTTGGGGAATCCTCCCTAACTCATTTTATGAGGCCAGCATCATCCTGATACCAAAGCCTGGCAGAGACACAACAAAAAAAGAGAATTTTAGACCAATATCCTTGATGAACATTGATGCAAAAATCCTCAATAAAATACTGGCAAACAGAATCCAGCAGCACATCAAAAAGCTTATCCACCATGATCAAGTGGGCTTCATCCCTGGGATGCAAGGCTGGTTCAATATACACAAATCAATAAATGTAATCCAGCATATAAACAGAACCAAAGACAAAAACCACATGATTATCTCAATAGATGCAGAAAAGGCCTTTGACAAAATTCAACAACCCTTCATGCTAAAAACTCTCAATAAATTAGGTATTGATGGGACGTATCTCAAAATAATAAGAGCTATTTATGACAAACCCACAGCCAATATCATACTGAATGGGCAAAAACTGGAAGCATTCCCTTTGAAAACTGGCACAAGACAGGGATGCCCTCTCTCACCACTTCTATTCAACATAGTGTTGGAAGTTCTGGCCAGGGCAATTAGGCAGGAGAAGGAAATCAAGGGTATTCAATTAGGAAAAGAGGAAGTCAAATTGTCCCTGTTTGCAGATGACATGATAGTATATCTAGAAAACCCCATTGTCTCAGCCCAAAATCTCCTTAAGCTGATAAGCAACTTCAGCAAAGTCTCAGGATACAAAATCAATGTGCAAAAATCACAAGCATTCTTATACATCAATAACAGACAAACAGAGAGCCAAATCATGAGTGAACTCCCATTCACAATTGCTTCAAAGAGAATAAAATACCTAGGAATCCAACTTACAAGGGATGTGAAAGACCTCTTCAAGGAGAACTACAAACCACTGCTCAAGGAAATAAAAGAGGATACAAACAAATGGAAGAACATTCCATGCTCATGGGTAGGAAGAATCAATATCATGAAAATGGCCATCCTTCCCAAGGTAATTTACAGATTCAATGCCATCCCCATCAAGCTACCAATGACTTTCTTCACAGAATTGGAAAAAACTACTTTAAAGTTCATATGGAACCAAAAAAGAGCCCGCATCGCCAAGTCAATCCTAAGCCAAAAGAACAAAGGTGGAGGCATCACACTACCTGACTTCAAACTATACTACAAGGCTACAGTAACCAAAAATTACATTTTAAATCAAAGAAGAAGTACAAAGCAAATTTCATGAATTTCTGGAAAATAAAGTGAAAATAAAATTTATCAAAATTATGGGCTATAAAATGCAGGTGAAATCTTTCCACCTCCCTTATACACACAGCATGGTTCAAGGGAACTTGATAAATTGAGGCTTGTCAATATTTTTTCCTAGAATATTATTTTTTCTATTTTTTCTATTTCAATCTCACCGTTTTTTCGGATCCATCGTTGAACACCTCTTCATTTTCTCCAAAACCAAATATAAACTTGTCTTGTTTAATATTCATAGAAGATATAAATAAGTTGATTTAAATTCTGTTTGATTCAGAGATGTGAGTAGACAACAGGATGTCTTTGTACATCTTTATTGATACTTTTATTTCCTATTATGCTCTTCTATTATTTGTCAACTTTTCTTAATCTCCAATTTAAAACAGAAGCTAGGCCAAATTTTGTGTGTCTTTAGACACAGTGTACACTCAGTAAAGTGCATTGCTAATAGATGGTAAATAATAAATATTTCTAACTAAATAAAAACTATCTAAATGGTCATTGTGCATTTTATTCCTCTTCATTTTCTTCATCAGGTATGTTTCTTAAAAAAATTAATTAAAAAATTAGAATTATGATTTTGTCATTTGTATTTTACACAAACCTCTGTAAACCCAAGAATTCAATGGCCCACAACTATATACATTTTAAACCAAGTGAAAATTTTATTTCTGAATCAGCAGTTCTTAATTAGTCATTTTGGAAATGCTTAATATTTTGGACGGAAATAACTGACATATCTTTTTCTCAGTGTCTCTATATGAACAGTAATCACTGGTAGCGATTAAGACTGCTTAATTTTTGACGAGCATATTTTAGTTCACTTATGAGTTTCTCTCTTGCTTCTTTTGTGTTTAATGATAGACTGATGACTTTTAATGTTATATTGATTTTTTTAACAGTAGAATCTCAAGTCAGATCAGGTTAAATTTTCCCCAGTGCCTTAATATTTAGAAGAATGTTTCTGGTGTGTACGTGAAAACTACAGGCATAACATTTAATATAAGTCAGCATGCCAAAAATAAATTGTGGCAGCATTCCAGAAAGGATTAAATTCATTGAATAGTTGTTAATAAGGTTTTTACTCAGGAGTAATTCTTCTCTCTCATTTCCTCTCTCTGTGTTAGCAACTCCAAAAACAGCCCTTCCTAATGAATTATTGAATCAACCAAGATAAAATAATATAAATGAACATACACAATTTTCCATTAAATGATACAATCCTAAAGACTTTTACAAACTCATTTATTATGTAAAATAAGCTTAGATAGCAAAAGAACATAGAAACAATGAGATTAATAAACACCTCCCTGCGACAAAAGACTTATGGAGATATATTAGTTATATATAAATGTGTCCTTAGTGAAGGTGCAGTTTGAATATGCAGTTTAGACTCTAAGTTTAGAAGAAGGCAGAAAAAAAGTATAATTTTTTTATGTTGCCAAGTATAAGAAGTCATTTATACAATAAAGGAAACTGATTTTTTTATTTCATGCAAATTAGTCACATGATTCATAAGTTAGACATTTATAAGGAACAAATTCACATTGAGATACTAGTTTTGATAGTTAGGTCCTTCCCACAGCCAGATGAGAGTATTATATTATTGTGCTTTCTTCTTTAAAAATTCACACATCCCCTCTGTGCTCCCACTGCTAAAATACACGAGACAAAATATACTAAATTTTCAGGTAAGAAAAATGTCAGTTGGAGAAAACTATGATGTTAAGGTCATTAAGTTAGAGAAAATACTTTTAGAGACTACCTTTGTCTTGTCTATTACCAATATGAATAAAAAATATCTCCTTCATAAAGTCCTGTGTTATTCAAATGTCAGCTACAGGGTTTTTTTTAACCACTTACTAAAAAATATGCTAATGTGTTGCTTATACATTTAATAAATCCTTTTATTTTAACCTCATAGTGAGCACCAGTGTCTCATACTACTAAGGAGTATAGGCTTTATGGTTAGATGCACCTGTGTTTTAATTACTTTTCTAACCTGCTGTGTAATCCTGGAAAATTTAGTTCACTGCTTTGAGCTTCAGTTTTCTAACATACAAAATGGTCAAAATAACAGTTGTCTCACAGTGTTATTCTGAAAATTAAATAAGATAACACATATAAAGGGCCTTGCAGATTGTCTGGTTCATACAGCTGTAAAATAAACAGAAATGGTTATTGTTAACATAAATATCATTAACACTATCATTATTATGAAATATTGCATCTGTCCCAATATAATCTTTAGTCCTTTCTGAAATTGTCTTTCATTATATCCTACAGTTCTCTCTCAACTTCTGTAAACCCCAGTGTGCTGAGGTTATAACATCAAACAACAATAATCTAAAAGAGATACAGCTTCCACTTCACACACAGAAAGGATACACTTACCTTCTTCTTTGCAGTGGTAAAATACGTGATCTTTGAAGTTTCTAAAATTGGTACTGATTTCAAAGTTTACTTGGTAGAAGGAAATAAAACCTGAATTTTAAAATCTTCAAATTATATACCAGAGTGATAATATAGCAAAGTGCAAATGGTATATTTAGCAAATATTTGATAAATGAATGAGTCAATGAAGTGAAAACCTGAGAAATACTTCTTCAATATGCCTTCCTTCATGCTGCACTGGACCATAAAGTCTTCCACATTTTAGTGGTGAGTTTGGGACTAATATAACTAATATACAAGCTATTCTTAGAGATTTCTTCCCTTGCAAATTCTAAGAGACAGGATCTACTTTATGCCTTCTTGATATTTTCTGTTTTCCTTTTTTCTTAAAGAGATTCTGCACCTTTGGTGACACAAACAATTAATGAGACTATTATAGTATATGTTCATTCATCAAAACATGCATTACTTTTGATTGTATTAAAACACGAAGGTGCTCATGTCAGAAAAGTATTAAACACAAGATTAAGACACACAATCATTTGCTCAGTGTTACAACTCTGTATAAATCACTGGATCTTGCAATCCATTTTCTTATACTTTTCTATATTCTTCTCCACACTGACTCTGACCACCTTCAGTAGTGCCTGTTCCCCTGAAACTAAATCCCAAGATAATGATTCCAGTGCAATGGCTTTATTTGGAAGACAGAGACCATAATCACAGGGGAATGAAGAAGTGAGATGAAAAAGGGGCAGGAAACTAAAAACCACAGTGATCATCCGTAATTTAACCACATGGAGAATTGTGAGAAGTATGTAAACACATATCTTAGGATTTTTCCATCTTAGGAAAATTCCTAGGCAAGGGGAGAAGATACTGGAGCATTTGTATACCAGCTCCTGTTCTTCATGGGATTAAGGTTGTGCTTCAGGAGTCTAATTCCTTAGCATTCGGTGTGACCTTAGAGGGAAAGAGGGTTTCAAAGTTTTCAGACCCCAACATGCACAGCTTTGCAGTTGGAAGTCTACCACAGGCTGCTTTACACTAACTCTGCAACTGTTACATGAGTGGCTATAAGAGGCTGAGAGAAACAGAAACAGCCAGCCAGAGAGAGAAAAAGGAATGGGGAGAGAGAGACGGAGGAGAGAGGAGATAAACAATTCAGTTGCCTTTTTTTCTCTGCTAAATGTCATCTTGCCATTTTATAAGGATGACAAAATACAATTTAAAGAAATTAGTGTCTTTCGATTTCCTCATTCGCTGTAAGTGGATATACAAGTAGATACTCACTTCCATACTGCAGAGCTCAGCAAAATTGTTAAAAAAAAATTGAGGGCTGGTTTACAGAGAAGGAAAGTGGGATTCTTGCTAATTTCAAAGTGATTTGAACACAGTTTTCTTTTTGTTTTCAATGAAAGTAGGCAAAAGTGAGAAAAAATTCATGAATAAGCAATTTAAACAGGACAAATTTTATTTCTGTATAACATAGTTGCAGAGAAAGGTTGGCATTTCTCTCTGTGAAAACATTGATAATACACTCCACAAAACTATTTTGTTTTCTGTTTATATAGTCACATGATACTTAATGATAGCAGATTCTTTCTAAAAATGATTTTATGTCTTTCTATTCTTTGTCTCCTTGGAATTTTTAATAAGTACATCTGTTTTATGACCCACAAAATTAGAAAGCAAATACAAGGACAAATGTGTTTAAAGTTTCCAACAATCTCAGGAGCCATAACAATGACAAGTTCACGAGGTATCCAAGTTCATGAATGTCTGATGTGTGGCATTTGACACCCAACAATTAATTTTTTTTTTTTGAGACAAAGTCTCACTCTGTCACCCAGACTGGAGTGCAGTTGCATGATCTCGGCTCACTGTGACCTCCACCTCCTGGGTTCAAGTGATTCTCCTGCCTCAGCCTCCCAAGTAGCTGGGATTACAGGCACCCACCAACATGCCCGGCTAATTTTTGTAGTTTTAGTAGAGACAGGGTTTCCTTATACTGGCCAGGCTGGTCTTGAATTCCTGTCCTCAGGTGATCCGCCTGCCTCTGCCTCCCAAAGTGTTGGGATTACAGGCATGAGCAACTTAATTCTTAGATTCATCAGATTTGCTAAGAGATTAAACTATGGCTAACATAAAAGTATGTGTAGATTCCAAAATGTGTTGTGATATTGGGGAAAGAAAGCAGATTTCAGATGATCAACCTAAAAATTACACAACTATTTTCTATACTTATATTTAATTTGAAATACACAAGCAAGGTTCAATACAAACCCTAATGTTACATTTTTAAAGAAATGACCTCATCATTTTATGCTGTTCATAAGCATTCCAATTTCTAGTCATTTATATCCTGATACCCATATCTACCATGAAGTGGATTGCCCTGTTCATTGATGTTTAGAAAGTGATGATCCCCAAGCAGAACTGTACCTTCATTTTGTAAATAAACTTTTGATTTTAGAATAGCTTGAGGTTTACAGAAAATTTGCAAAGGCATAATGAGTTCCCGTTTACCCCCAACCCAGCTTGCCCTACTATTAACTTCTTACATTATTATGGTATCTTTGTCACAAATAATGAACCAACATTGATACATTCTTATTAACTGAACACCATATTTATTTGCCACCCATTTGTTTTTCTGTAATGTCCCTTTTCTGTTCCATGATTCAATTCAGGTTACTACACTATATTCAGTCTTCATGTGTCCTTAGCCTCCTCTGGATGAGTGAGTTTCTTAGACTTACCTTGCTTTCAATGACTTTCAATTAGTTTTAAGGAGTGCTGCTCAGCTAATTTGTAGAATGCTTTCAATGTTTGTCTCATGGTTGGAAAAAAAAAAATAGTATGATTTTGGGAGAAAAGGTCACAGAGGTGAAGTGCCATTCTCATGATATCAGATCAAGGGTACACACTTCAGTTTGATTTAACACAGATGATGTTAACCTGGTCACCTTGCTAAAATAATGTTTGCAGTTTTCTCCACTGTAAAGTGTTTGTTTTTATTTTTGTTTTCAATGCTCTATTCTTCTGAAACAAAGCACTAAGCTCAGCTCATTTTTAAAGTTCCACCTCTGATATGATTTGGCTCTATGTCCCCAACCAATCTCAGCTCGAATTGTAATCCTCATAATCCCCACATGTGGAGGGCAGGACCTGGTGGCAGGTGATTGGATCATGGGGGCGGTTTCCTTCATGCTGTTCTCGTGACAGTGAGTTCTTTCAGGAGATCTGATGGTTTTGTAAGAGGCTCTTCCCTCTTCACTGGTTCACTCTCTCTTGCCTGCTGCCATGTAAGACGTGCCTTTGCTTCTCTCTCACCTTTTGCCATGATTCTGTATCCTAAGGCTTCCCTAAACATGCAGAATTGTGAGTCAAATAACTCTTTCCTATATAGATTACCCAGTCTTGGGTCTGTCTTTATAGCAGTGTGAGAATGGACTAAGACAACCTCCTTGAGGTTGAGTTATGGGTATGTATATAAGTTATTTGATATTCTGTATTGAGATTATCTCATCTCCCCCATGTATTTAATTATTCAATCATTATTTATATCAATAGACACTCATGGATATTTATTTGATATTTTGGCTCATAATCCAATAGCATATTATATAACTATTTGGAGCTCTTTCAGGTTGGATCTTGTATCCCTTTGACATATCTTTATTACTTTGTACTTCTGAGTACTTTCTCAACTATTTAAAAATATTCAATAATTCTCACAATGTAGGGAAAAATGGACTAGTCAACATAAATAATGACACCAGAAAAGCTTAATTAGGAAGAAAATGCAATTCTCTAGGCAATACACTAAACCTAAATTTATGCTTCATTTCTCTTTGTGCAAAATACATGCAGATTTTGATATCTGAATGTACCAAGACATTTGTGTTGAGCTATGTTTACTCTGCCTTTTGGCATTTACATAATTTCAAAAATAATTCAGTTTTATTCACACCAACCATGCATTTTAGTTGATTTGTAAATGTATATTATACATATTTATGATATTTACTATGTGTTTTTTTCAATGTTAAGTAATAATAAATTTTTTGAAATCCATGGTCCAACAATAAGATATATATGATAACTAATTAGGAGTATTTTCCAGGTAAATAAAGTTTATATTTTCAAGATAAAATTTAGTAAACTGCATTTCATAGATCTAAATCCATTACATTATGTCCATTAAATATTTGATTAATTGAATAGATGAATTTGGTTAAACAAAAAAGTTAAATCAGCATATGTAATTTCCCTCGAATACCATGCCCAAATTCAGACCCACTCTTGGAAAGATAATCATCAGGATAAATTTGATGTCTTCTTTACAGGTTGTTCACTAAAATTGCATACTTTTCTAAGAATCTAAGAAAAAAGATAATATGCATATAATTTTCATTTTAAAAAACTTCTCTGTGAAATGGGTATAACCATAGTTTTGCCTCAAAAGTTTTTGGGAGGATTTTGTTAATATGACTGGAGCTTAGATCAATGTCTGGTATATAGAAGCACTCTGTGAGTATCATCTATTGTTTTCATTACTGGAATATACTGAGAATAGTTTTATAAATATACATACATAAATTCTAATATTTTTAACCATTTCATTGTATTTCTTCCACAGAATGTGTGTCTATGTAGTTTATTCAAAAAATTGTATATCGATGAGTTTTTATATTTGTTTCAATATTTTTAATTATTTCAAACTTTGCTGTCACTGTCATTTTTGTGACAGTTGCCTTGAATATATATGTAACGGAAGACACGTAAATATGTGAAACCTTAATAAGCCTCGTTAAATAGCCCTCTGGCATGCCTATAACTATTTATGCCCCAACATTTACATCAAATGAGACCTACTTTTGATATATCTAAGCTTCCTTTTTTATTGTTGGATTTATTGGTAAACAATGGCATTTTGTATTGTTATTTTCTTGTCAACAAAATTAAACATGTTTTCATATATTACTAACAATTAGAATGTCCTTTCAATAAATTGTCTGGTTTTCTTACTTCATTTTTATTCACATATATTTTTGACATCTTCTAATTATTTGAAATATTTTACTGTCAGTGCTGTGTTTCTTTTTAACTTTTTAGATGCTGTTCCTTTTGGGATCAGAAGTTTATAATTTATCAATGTGATCTAGCTTTTTCTTTTGCTTTGCATTTCATATTGTATTTAAGATGACATTTGCTGTTGATATGCCATAAACTTCTTTTTCTGTATTTTCTGCTAATATTTAAGTATTTTTTTCCATTTTTTCTTGAATATGTCAGAAATTTAATTTATTTTGGCAAATAGTACATTACAGGTTTACATTTGTTATTTTATAAATAGCCAATGATCCCAAATTGATTCATTGATTTGCTTATTCTTTCTCTAACATCTCAAAAAGCCACTATTATAGTAAATTCTCAGATTTGACTTTTCCTAAGCCCACTGTCTTGTTCCATAATTTTTACAAAGTTACTTTTGCAATTTTCTATTTGTTATATGAGTTTTAGAATCAGTTCATCAGGTTGCATGACAACACTGTACTAATTTCTTAATAACATTGTACTGCATTTATGTATAAATTAAAGAAGAAATGACAAAATACAATACCAGAAATTTCTATATGGAAACATGGTATGTTTCTCTATTCATACAGAAATTCGGCTCATTAGTGCAGTTTTATATTTCTATTTATATTGGTCTTATACATTCTGATCAGTTCTATTCCAATTTATTTTATAATTTTAGTGCTATTTTGATGAAAACATATTTCATTTTAAATTGCTTATTTCTGAAGCATAATAAACAATAATTTTATGTTAATAACATAACTGGTCGTATTGTTAAACTATTTTAGTTTAATGTTTCTCAGTTAATCCTGAGATTATCACATTCTTAGGTTGATTATCATATTTCCTACAAAATGCAAAAGAGTTTTCTAGTAAGTAATAAAAGCATAAATCTTTTATTTTTTCCATAATTTTTAATAAAAACAAGTGGCCTTTTATTATTCAATAGTATTAGTGAGAACAATTATCTTGCTTTATTTTTACTTAATTTGAACTGCTTTTAATATTACTTCCCAAATATATTTGGATATATTTGGAAATAAAATTGTCACAAATACATTCAGAGCATTGATTGAGATGAATAAATTTTCTCTTTAATATATTGATAAGTATTTTGACTTCAATATTATTTGTAATATTTAATAATTTTGTTATTGCAAGGCAAATAACAAATGGAACTCACTTAACTATATTATTATTTTAATAACCAATAAACTTATTTTAATAATGTCTTATTTAAAATTTGCACATCCCAATGGATATATAAGATTAATTTTTGAGTGCTGGATTTACTTTATTGCTTGTTTTTTTGCGTGATTTAAGGTTAGCTTTCTTCCCCCCACCATTTTTTTGTATTTTCTACCCTGATCTTATCTCTTTTTATATTAGAAATATTAGTCTTATAAAGTAAATTGAATATCTTTTTGTCCTGTTCTGTGATCTGGAATACTTTATGCAATTGAAATGATCTGCTCTCAGTATTTAGAAACTAAGAACTTGTCAGATCATCTGGGTCTGGTGTCCAGTTTAGACACAAATCTATGACTTCCTTTCTTCTTATATTATTATGGATTAAATTTTGGAACGCAAATATTTAGAATTTCTATACACATCAAACATTATTCACTGAGTCTAAAATAAAAGTATACTATAATTAAGATTTGAACACTAATAGCTTGCTTTTTTTAATCTAAAAAACTCTCATTATTAATCTCAGTATGTGGTATTTCAAACATGAATCCAGCTAAAGCTGGGTGTAGAAAAGAAGTAGCGAGGACAGATGAAAGAAAAAAAACTTTAATTTGGTGAAACTAGAATTTTTACCACTACTAAACCATGACTATTTGTTAATTTTTGTCATATGTGCACGCTTTTATCTCACCTGCGGGTAGGAAGGAGTAACCCAGTAAGGCAAATTTGAAGGAACTGTAGAGGAGAATAAATAAGGTTGCTTTCTCCTCACTCCTGACAGACTCCAGCTTGTCCCATAAACCACTTCCACTAGCTAGTAGTATTACTTAAATTTGCAGGATATAGCTCTTACCTCATTGAAGAAAATTTTTATAAATTAGTATAAATGGTGAGTCATGGTGGCTCACACCTGTGATCCCACCACTTTGGGAGGCCAAGGTGGGTGGATGGCTTGAGCCCAGGATTTCAAGACCAACTTGGGCAACATCATGAAACCTCATCTCTACAAAAAATACAAATATTAGCCAGGCATTGTGGCAAATGTCTGTGGTCCCAGAGGTTGAGCTGGGAGGATCCCTTGAGCCAGAGAGCTGAAGGTTTCAGTGAGCAGTGATTGCGCCACTGCACTCCAGCCTCGATGATAGAATGCGACCCTGTCTCAAAAATAAATAAATAAATTTAAATAAAAAAAAATCTAGTATGAAGCAGATTTTATCTCCTGATGCATAGTCTTTTCCTATTTTATAATCATATCACTTCTTCACTATCACATTATCAAAATAATTTTTCTGAAACAAAGGAAACTTCCAAAAATTAATTCAAATCTCATCTCTAATGAAATATTTATTTTTTATTGAGATTTGATGTCTACAAATGGCTTCTATTCTCACTCTGAGCTCGATTCCATTCATCAATAACCAGAAGATACAACCCTTCTATAGTTATATCACCAGTACCTAAGACTACGACTTGCTATAAAGTAGATAATAGTATTTGACATATATATATTTCACACACATGGATGCACACACACATGCACAGAAGACAGTGACCCATGTTCATGTTAACTTTTTCAGGTCTGACGTGCTGTTGCATTCCAAGTCTTCTAAGTTGAGATAAAGCCGTCTTGGTCTCTCTCTCCTTCACTAATTCAACCAATCTGGAATACAGTACTTCCCAGTGTGTTATCTTGATTTTATTATCCATTCTCTCAGAGGAACACAGATGCTGAAGATCTCCTTTCTACTTACTCTCTTGGTTATACAGAGGTGAAAGTAATAAGTGTGGCTAACTCTCCCTGCCACTCCCGCCAAAAAAAAAAAAAAAAAAAATTCTAGTTTGTGCAGAGGTATTGACACATGATTCTGACCAATAGGGATGGGACAGTAAAGCATCATTATTTTTTCCCTTTTGGGATTCCAGCACCTATTTGCCAATGAGAACAGGAGCCAATCAGGGCAACCCAGCAACTTGGAAAGAAATTGTGTGTTGTTTCTTAGGACCCTACTACTTTTCTACTACCTGAAACAGAAAAGCAGTGTGCTACAATTGACTTTAATTTTACTTTTTTTGCATTGGTTCTTCAGACTTTACACAATATGTGACACCTGAATGAGCCTAAGGTAAGGGACAAGGGTGACTGCTTCAGCATTTCAATATGTTAAATTTGCTATATTGTTATGTTACTGGAGAATAAAAAGTAGAGGCATCCTTAGTTTTTTTAACCTTGCTGCCAGGCTTTGATTACATTGTGAACGAAGTGAAATTTGATGCAAGCCATTCTGATGGAAGCCACAATCTGTAAAAGAATTTTTGGTATCATGTAAGAACCATGATATAGATCAAAATTCTGATGCCCAGTCATTCCACAGAAAGATTTGCGAACATTGAGCAACACCGTGCTTATTCCACTCCCCACCCCACCCACCCCCAGTGCAGGGAGAATACATTTTCCTGAATTTACAGAGAAATACTTTTAGTATCTCTCTCTATCCATTTACTTTCCACCATCTAGCTCAAAGCAGAACATAAATGATATTAACAAAAAATGTCTTAAAAGCTTGACTCTCAGTTGTCTTGAGTTTTGAAGAGAAACATGACTCTGAATGGAAGCAAGCAGGTGCTCTGAAGATGTCAAGTATGTAGTAGAAGTGTTTTTTTCCAAAAATCTTTGTTTTCTTTTGAGTTTTGCAAGGCAAAGTATAAAACATGTCTAGGAAGGATGGATTTCAAAATTAACATTAAATTTGTAAAAAATGAAAATAAGGAAATGTATTTTGGAGTATAATTTGGAAGATTTCTTCCTCACCTAAAAAATTTCAATCAAGAAATCGCCACACTATTCTCCATAGTGGTTGCAGTAGTTTACATTCCCATCAACAGTGTGAAAGTGTTCCCTTTCCACCACATTCACACCAACATTTATTATTTTTAGGTTTTTGGTTATGGCCACTCTTGCAGGTGTAAGGTGGTATCACATTGTGGTTTTAATTTTCATTTTCCTGATAATTAGTGATGTTGAGCATTTTTCCATATGCTTCTTGGCCATTTGTATGTCTTCTTTTGAGAATTGTCTAGTCCTGTCTTTAGCCCACTTTTTGACAGGATTGTTTGTTTTCTTTCTTGCTGATTTGTTTGAGTTCTTTGTAGATTCTGAATATTAGTCCTTTGTCAGATGTACAGATTGTAGGTTTTCTCCCATTCTGAGGGTTGTCTGCTAACTCTGCTGATTATTTCTTTTGCTGTGCAGAAGCTTTTTAAGTCCTATCTGTTTATATTTGTTTTCGTTGCATTTGCTTTTGGGTTCTTGGTCATGAAGTCTGCCTAAGTCAATGTCTAGAAGGGTTTTTCCAATGTTATCTTCTATAATCTTTATGGTTTCAGGTCTTAGATTTAAGGCTTTAATCTATCTTGGTTGGTTTTTGTATAAAATCAGAGATGAGGATCCAGTTTTATTCTTCTACATGGGTCTTGCCAATTATCCCAGCACCATTTGTTGAATAGAGTATCCTTCCCCCACTTAATGTTTTTGTTTGCTTTGTTGAAGATCAGTTGGCTGTAAATATTTGACCTTATTTCTGGGTTCTATATTCTGTTCCATTGGTCTACGTGCCTATTTTATACTAATACCATACTGTTTTGGTGACTATGGCCTTATAGTGTAGTTTGAAGTCAGGTAATGTGATGCCTCTAGATTTCTTCTTTTTGTTTAGTCTTGTTTGGTTATGCAGGCTGTTTTTTGGTTCCATATGAATTTTAGGATTGTTTTTTCTAGTTCTGTGAAGAAGGTTGGTGGTATTTTGATGGGAACTGCATTGAATTTGTAGATTGCTTTTGGCAGTATGGTTTTTTTCATAATATTTATTCAACCCATCCATAACCATGGGATATGTTTTCATTTGTTTATGTTGTCTATGATTTCTTTCAGCAGTGCTTTGTAGTTTTCCTTGCAGAGGTCTTTCACCTCCTTGGTTAGGTATGTTCCTAAGTATTTGATTTTATTTTTTTATTTTTTGCAGTTATTGTGAAAGGGTTTGAGTTCTTGATTTGATTCTCAGCTTGGTCACTGTTGGCCGTTTGATCCAGCAATCCCACTACTAGGTATCTACCCAGAAGAAAAAAAGTCATTATATGAAAAAATACTTGCACACACATGCTTATATCAGCACAATTTGCAATTACAAAAATATGGAACCAGCTCAAAGGTCCATCAGTCAATAAGTGGATAAAGAAAATTATTTGTACAATGGAATACTATTCAGCCATTAAAAGGAACAAAATAATAGCATTTGCAGCAACCTGGATGGAATTGGAGACTGTTCTTCTAAGTGAAGTACCTCAGAAATAGAAAACCAAACATCGTATGTTCTCACTGATATATGGGAGCTAAGCTAGGAGGAAGCAAAGGAGTAAGAATGATACATTGGACCTTGTGAACTCAGGGGAAAGGGTGAGGAGTGGCAAGGGATAAAAGACTACATATTGGGTACAGAGGTATAAAAGGAAAAATTACTCCCTTTGAATTGCTTCAGTGATATCAAAAAATGACATCTAGTCATTTTTCTGAATCATAAAGCAGCTTTTGAAAATTTGCTAAAATATAGCTAACACTAATATAACATTTAACATAAAGACATTCTAATATTTTGAATCTTGTTGACCTGAGCCTCTCTCATTTCATCTCTCTCCCTCTCTCTTTCTGTCTCTCTCTCTCATATATATATGAGATATACTTATGAGATATATGTAAGGATTGTATAGATATAGATATATATATTACATTATATATATATACACATACACACACATATATACACACACACACAATCCTTAAAGCACTGAATGAATAGAGTATAAACAAAGTTCTCCCAATACAGTAAGAGATGGGCTTAAAATTTGTGTTTCTTCATTAGTTTGTTAGTTGGTTGTGTTTTTTTTATTTTCCTAGACTTCTAAAAGGCAATGTATTTTAAGAGATATGCAATCTTTCCCAATGCAATCATAATTCAACTTCTAAAAGTTCTTCATCGGACCTCTAGATTCAGGGGATGTGGATTGATGAATAGAGTCTAAGTTCAGTGAATGCTAATCCCAGCCCCACTGGTGATTTGTGGTGTGAAACTGGGCAAACTGCCTAACATCTCAGGAACATTTCCTTTTCTCATCTACTAAAAGGAAACAATAAAAACACTTCTCTTGAAGAAATTGGGTGTGGTTCAACTAATCAAATGTGTTAAAGCATTAGAAAAACACATTTCCATAAATCACGTTCATGTGGCACATTCTGGTTCAGATACAGTTGTATTTAAATAAATTGTTTAAAGCTTGCCCTTGATAAATCAACATTTTTGCTCATTCAGGATGGATTTATCAAAGATGTGTGCTCAGGGAGGCCCTAAAACATCAGCCACACACCTGTCCCCTGGCGATAGATCCATACACATATGCTTATTTGTTGAATGCCAAACAGAAAATAGTTATTGACCCAGGAGGATTAAACTTTAGTGAAGAATGCCAAGTAATTAGAGAAGTGACATTGGACCATCACGTAGAGCTCCATGTAATCGTGAATGACAATGTCAACTGAAACAAGAGCAAATGAATGAAAGCCAGGAGCTCACAGAAGCCCCTGAAAAGCATAGCACCTGCAAAACGTTAGCACACAAACACCAGCCCAACACAGGATTCCAGCAAAATTTTGAAGCAATTATTGCCTGCTTTTCCTAGCAGAAGTCATTACTAATAATACAATTCTTGAGCTAAGTCAATAAAATCAAGTAAATGTTATTTTCCCATATGTCCTCTTTCTGGGTGGAAAATTACAGTAATAGCCATCCTTATCAGAGTAGGGTAAACATGTTGTATTACAGAGAATATACCACCATTTAGCAGGGGCTTAAAATGTTCACCTTTTACTCAAGTAACAAGTATAATTTTCTAATTCATTGTTGAGGACCCATTATTTTTACCTACTTTTATTTTCAATAAATGGTATAAATAACTAAATCTTTGAAAACCTAATTTTAAAAAATAAAGAAATTCTGAAACACACTGAAATTTGGAAAATTAGTTTGGTTTCCTTAACTTGTGTTCACTTCATATTTCAAAGACAAATGTCTATATACTAACAACACACCAAATTTGGTTTTCTAAAATTTTTCAAAGACAATGTTTCAATGGATTTTCTACTTTAAAATAGTTTTATAACAGTAATATTTTTTCAAGCACAATTTAGGTAACAGATCAATGCTTTGAAGGACATGAAGAATAATTTTGAATAAGTGTTCTCATTTAGTATGGCTAATTTTTTTAAAATTAGTAAGAATTGAGATTCAGATAAACTGAAAATTTATCATATGTATGAAATAATGTATACAATTTGTTTACTTAGAAAATGTAATACAATGTAAATTATAAAATGATTTGTGACAATACACTATATTATGTAAAATAATATTGATCAAGCATGTACTTTTTAATACATATATATAAATATATATTTTATACACATATACACACAGAGCCATTTAATCCTCACAACAGTACATGAGGTATAAAATTTGTGCTATTATAATTATTTCATATAACACAGCTCATCCTTGCTGCCTAAAAAAACACTCCAAAATAGTGGCTTGAACAAAAAGATTTATTATTGCCCATGAGACTCCAGGTGCGTTGGGTGGTTCTGCTTACCTGTGTGGGGCAAGGCAGATCTCACCTAGGTTTGCTCACCCATCTGCAAATAGCTGGCAAGTCAGATGGAGGCTGGCAGGTAGAGCTTGGCCTCATAATGGTGATTCAATGGCTCTGGTCCTGTGGTCTCTCCTCCAGTGGGCTTGGCCAGATTAGTTCTCACATAAAGGCAGGAGTCCAAGAGAATGAGCAAAACATATGGCTCTAGGCCTAATCTCAGACCTGGCACCCCATCATTTCACCCACATTCTGCTGGCCAAAATAAATCACAGGCTAGTTCAAGTTCAGAGTAGGAAAATAAACTCTACTTCTTGATGGAAGAAGCTATAAAGTCACACTGCAAGACTACATATAGGGGAAGGGGAAGAACTGGGGCCACTTTTATAATCAATTGATCACAGCGTCTAAATTTCAAATATGAAAATAGAGAGAAATTTAGACATTTGAAAAATGCCATTTGAAAATATATTAAAATAATGTAAATGTTATCATTTAAAATCTAGAAATATTTCTGTCTCCATATCTGTAAAGTTGCCAAATATGTCCTTGAAAAAGCTTTAAACAATACTCAGTAGCAATAGCCAAACTAAAATAAAATAAAATCATACATAAAATTATTCTTAGCACTGCAATGTGAGATGAGATATAAAAACAAAAGTCTCCATTAGAACACTTACCATTCAGGTTGCTAGGATAGAGTGGAAAGTTTATACAACACAAATATTTCAGTACAAACAATCCCAGCATCTAAAGTGTCCTACTGTTAGAATACAATTATAATAATTTTTACTTCATTAATCTGCAAACCCAATTACTTTCATAAAATATCCCAACAGTTTCAACTTGCTTCTTACAAATATCTTAAAGTAATAGGCTGTTTTTTCTTGTAACTTCATGACTTTCATAAAACATACATTAATTTAAACAATTGTGAAATAAATTAAACCTGAATTATCTCTAATCAAGTAAAATACATTATATCTTAGAGAGTAAATCTAGCTAGTTATGAGTCAAAAATCCATGACGTGATGGTCTCTACTATAGATTGAAAATTCAACATCTAATGGATAACGCAGGTGTATTCCAACTGGAAATGTCTGTGAGCAAATCTGGAGAGAAGAGTAAGCTATAAGACACAAAACTTCATTTCGCAGAGATTTGACATTAGCACACACTTTCAAGAAGCAATCAAGTTAAGCATTGTCATGAAATATATCAGTTACCTATTGCCATGTAACAAAGCATCCCAATATTTAGTAGCTTCAAGTAACTATTGATTTGGCTTGCTATTCTGTGGTTTAGGAACTTGGCTAGACTCAACAGGGATGCCTTTCTGCTCATGAGTAGAATTCCTCACGCAATTGTGGTTAGCTGTGGGTTTCCTGTGAGTCATCTTTTGTTAATCATGGCTCAGGTGTCTCACATGTATGGAGTCTCAGCCAGGACATCTCACTAATTCAACTATGATCCATGTTGTCTTTATTCCTCCAGCCCCCTAGCTTCTGTTTATTGCGATAAGAGGGACAAAGATGCAAAAAAGCAAGAGGAAGTGTACACAGCTTCATGAGATCTAGGCTTAGAACTGGGACCCATAACCACCAGCTCATTGTATTGGCCAAAAAAAAGTCACTAAGCTAGTCTGCGTTAAAAAGGAAGGAAACCCTTGAGAAAAGCTTTAAAGTCCACTTGAGAAAAGCTTTAAAGTCATATTCTAAACATATTGTACAGGCAGAGGAATGTCTGTGGCCAGTTTTCCAAGTCATCTTCTGCAGGAAAATAGCTCATTCTCTTTCGGTTGTCACAATGGGTGATGAGGGTTACTTAATGGGATACAATGGATAGAGGTGAGGATGCTGCTAAATATCCTACAATGCACAGGAAGGTCTCCCACACAAAAATTATCTGGCTGAAAATATCAATAGTACAGAAATTGAGAAACCCTGATGACAAAGGGGGCAGGAGTATACATTATTCTGTTCCGGATAGATGGTGAATTCTAGAATATAGCCTAGAAACTCATTACTTTAACTCATTTTTTGGTACAGAAGGAAATGAAAATATTTCCCTCTAAAATACCAGGAATTGTTGGGCTAAGAGAAAGGATAAAAGGCAGAGGCAAACTCTGCCCTCCCCTCTGCCTTTCTCACAGAAAGATGGGCCCATTTGCAGCACTTACCTATAATCTCAGAAAGAGAACTCAGAGACAGTGGTGCCAGAAGATCTAGGAACAGGCTCTACTCTTCCCATAAATTTACTTTCCCACATATTTCCACCTTTTGGAAGCCAGAAGTTACTCACTCATTTGTCTTGTCAGCATACAGGATTTATGGCTCTTTGGTAAAATACTATCTAAGCAAGTCTCCTAAGCCGCCAACTTGAGAGAGATGCGTTTGAACTAAGGTTTGTTCCATTTGATGGGTGCAGCACATGTTAATAAACTTGTATTTATTTTTCTTTTGTTACTCTGACTTTTGTTTTCAGAAGAGTATCTCAGCTAAGAACCTAAAAATGAAAAAAAGATACGTTTCCTTCTGTATTAGTCACCTCTCACACTACTAATAAAGACATAACCAAGACTGGGTAATTTATAAAGGAAAGAGGTTTAACTGACCCACAGTTCCACATGGCTGGGGAGGCCCTCGCAGTCACGGTAGAAGACAAAGAAGGGATGTCTTCCATGGTGGCAGGCAAGAGAGCTTGCACAGCAGAACTCTCACTTATAAAACCATTAGATCTCGTGAGACTTATTCACTACCGCAAGAACAGTATGGGGGAAACTGCCCCCATGATCCAACTATCTCCACCTGGCCCTCCCCTTGACACATGGGGATTAATACAAATCAAGGTGAGTTTCAGGTGAGGACACAGCCAAACCATATCACCTTCCCTACAGGACTCATGGACATGAAAAGCACATATTTACTGTATTAGTTCTGTTTCCATCCATTTAATCACACCGTTGCTATATTACAGACCTATTTTACTTCTTAAATATTCTTTCCTAAATTTTCTCATAGGCAGGCATATTTTGATAAACTGTCAGTTTACTTTGCACCTCTCTTTCTAAGTTGTTTCTAAATTGTTTCTAAGTTGCTATGTAATCTTCAAATTAAAATAGGCCCTAATAACATTTATAATATTTCATCAATTGGCATGGGAGGCTTTAGCCCAAACTGTGGAATTAGGAGAATGTTTTTGGAGAAAACTGTGTTCAAGTTGAGGCTTGAAAAAGTAGTTTAGTTTAACTAGATGTGTCATACAGACAGGAGTATTCTAGAAAGATGAAATAACATATATGACAGTCCCAAAAGGGTGAGAGTATGAGAGCCTTGAGGACCTCAGAAAAACACAAGTGGTTCAAATAAAGTGATGGAAATGAAGAGTGTGGCAAGATGAGCTTGAGATTATGTTGGAAATTTTGAAAGTATGTTAGGATTTCAGATTATAAAACAAGAGTCATGAAATGATTTTAAGGAGGGAAGAGACATAATATGTTCATATACAAATAATGGCCCTGACAGCCACATTCTGTAAAGGGAAGGCTCTATGGGTGGAAAATACAAGGGAACCAATTCCAAGTTGTCTTCTAAATCCCATTTTTACTGTAACTTTGTATTGATTGACGTGATCAATATATTAAAGCCAAAATTGTCATAGGAATCATTCACTGGTTAAGTAAGTTGTTTTGAAAATAGTCTATTTTAAGAAGTCATTGTTTCTTTATCAATGAAATTTGTTCTGATTTCTAAAATCCTCAGTCCTTGTTTTTCTGTATAATAATGAATAACCTTGTAAGAAGTGATGTCAGCATTGACCTCTATTCATAGTGTTGGAATTTTTTATTCAGTACAAAAAGGACATCTGATGACATTTACTGTAAATTTCTTTCTTTTTTTTTTTTTTTTTTTTTGAGATGGAGTCTTGCTCTGTCACCCAGGCTGGAGTGCAGTGGTGCGATCTCGGCTCACCGCAACCTCTGCCTCCCAGGTTTAAGCTATTCTCCTGCCTTAGCGTCCTGAGTAGATGGGATTACAGGCACGCGCCACCATGCCTGGCTAATTTTTTTGTGTTTTTAGTAGAGACGAGGTTTCACCATGTTGGTCAAGCTGGTCTCGAACTCCTGACCGCGTCATCAGCCCGCCTCGGCCTCCCAAAGTGCTGGGATTACAGGTATGAGCCACCGCACCCAGCCAAATTTCTCTTTCTTAAATAATTCTTATGCACACATCAAAATGGATTTTGGTTTTGAATCTATGAAAATTTATTTGTACATAATTGGTGGTTGATTATGCTTTTGTCAATGTACATTTGAGAACAAATAAATAAACACTCAACATTAGTAAGTGCCCCTGGGATTTCTCTCTCTGCTACTATGAATTGAATTAAATAGTAAACTTTTATACATATATAACAAATATATACACACATACATATATACATATGTGCATGTGTATATACATGTAGTAAATTTCACATGCATCATGTGAAAATATATATTATTTCTATATTATATTTCTACATAAAAGTAACTTCACTAAAGTATCTCAGACAGTTATACATTACATAGTCCTTTTGAGCAAACATTTCTAATTTTCTTTTGATTCAGAATATATAACTCCCTTTCCCTCAACTCTCCTACTCCAGTCCCAGATCAAATCCTGTTGTTTTTCTCTCACATATCTTGAATCTGTTTTCTGTTCTCTATAACATCTACCATGACTGAATGTCCAAACTCTTGAACTTGTCTTCAGTCTCTTCTTGACTTCCTCCTCTTCACGTTCCCACTGCAGCCAGAGTTCATCATGTCAGCTTAATGATGTCCCATTCAAAGGTATTCATGAGCCCCTCAGCCAGGTACATAAGTACTTACATGATCCAAACTCTGCCCCCCTCTTCAGCCTCACCTTTCATCACATAATGTTTAAAATGTATGCGCTCACAAGTCTTCACAAACATAAGGCATTCACCACATGATTTCACAGCACTACACCTATTGTTCTGAATCCAGAATATCCTAGATTGTTTCTCTGATTGATCTTCAGTATGCTATTTGTGTACAAGTATCTCTCAAAACATTTCTTTGATCACAATCTTAAAATTAATCCTTTATTACTTGGAGTTATTTCTTTAAACATAATTACATTTTTGTATTACTTTGTTTACATGTCTAAAATCTAATATCTTTTTGAGGGAAAGAGCATTATCTTACTTGGAGCAGAACATTCTGATAGTCATATTTAATGTGGACATAATGTTGATGGGGCCATTTGGAGCAGTCATGAATTGAAATATCTCTGTCAAAGTGCAACTTGACTTTCATTACTAAGTTTCTCATCCCCGTTGTTATATGGGATTTAAATTTCCATTTAATAAAATATTACTTTCTCACAATATTTTATAAAGAAAGTAATACCTGTACAGCAATAAATGTATAAAGATATCATTTTAAGTCTCTTAGAATTGGAAACTGTTCCTCCCCTCACATACTACTTACTTCTCATGGGGGACTTTGTTCAAATAACACCATCTTTGTGAGGGATTATCTGCCAACCCTGTTATACATTTTGATAACAACCACAAAGGTTCTCTCTATCCTCTTTCTCCATCTTCCTTTATTTTAAGTTTTGTTCATTTGTTTGTTTGTTTGTTTGTTTTGAAACAGAGTCTTGTTCTTTCACACAGACTGGAGTGCAGTCGGGAAATCATGGTTCACTGAAGCCTTGACCTCCCTGGCTCAATCCTCCCACCTCAGCCTCCAGAGTAGCTGGGACTGCAGGTGTGTACCCCCATGGCTGGCTAATTTTCTAAATTTTTTGTAGAGATGAGGTCTCACTATGTTGTCTGGGCTGGTCTTTTCCCATCTTAATATTATCTTCAGTGCTTCCCAATCATATAATATAATCGTGTGTGTGTGTGTGTGTGGTGTGTGTGTGTGTGATATGTTTGTGTATGTATACTTATTTTTGTTGCCCTCTGTCTGCTAGAATATAAGCCCCATAAGGAAGAGATTTTTTTCTGTTTTACTCATATACTAAGTTATCCACAAATATTTATTGAATAAAATTTATGTTAATTTTGTTTACCCCCAACACATAACTAGAAACACAGATTAAACACAAGTAGTTTATCTGAGAGATCATTCCAGGAAACACAGGTAGTGGGGTGAGTAAGGAAAGTAGAAAAAGACAAAAGACAACAGTAATCAAAAGGTATGTAATCCAGCAAGTTGCCACCGTGGGTAATGTCAGGTTCATCTTGAGAAAAAGTATAGGACATGTGCTTCAGCATTATGCCACTTAATTGTTGAGAGAACTGAGGTGTTAATAGACCCACTCAGTCTTTGGTTGGTGGTCATTGGTTGGTGGCTACTCCTAGAGGGCATGATTTTTCCTGTATTTCCAATTTACCACATGGAAGGAAAGAAGGTTTTGGCTACTAAAGAAAATCCTAGGAAAAAAAATGCAGATAGAAATTAAGTTAATGCATTGAGAAAGTAAAAGCTACAGGATCTGGGCAAGGTGCCATCAGCATCTGCTAAAGGATTATAAAGAAGTCTCATGATATATGATATATAATGAATATTGGGTTGTCTATATATGTGCACAGTATATACTATAGTATATATAGTAGTATATACACCAAAGCTTCGCATGTCTTTACAAAGAAAATGAAACAGATTCACTCTATAGATAAAAGATAAAATAAGAATGAATTCAGAATTTCGCCCAATCTATTTTCTTTAATGAATTTTCTATGCATGTTCTATTTGGTCCTATCCCATATTTAGCTCTAATAACACAAAAATAGGTATCTTAAGTTAATTAGAATTACTAATCTGACCCAGAAGATGCTAAAGAAACTTAGGTTATGCAAATATTCTCACTACTGGTAGAGTTTAGGCCAGACGCTTTAATGAGCTCTCACTTCATGAACTGCCTCAAAAGCTCCAGGCCAAGAAGACAATTTTCACAGAAATTGTGGGAAGAAGTTAATGAGGCAAAACAGGTAACTGCTTTAATGAAGACAGGAAACAGGGCTTCTAAACGTCTTGATATGACTGAACACACAATTGCATGTGATGTTATTTCATTAATATTTACTTTGGATGGAGATAAAATTGATGAACAGACTTCATAAAATAGGTTTATAATATTTAAATTTTCTTTAAGCCCTAACACATTATAATGTAATTAAGGAATTGAGTAATAGTAATTCTTAACCATTTAAAAAATATATTGAGTAAACCATTATTAAATCAATAATGAATACTAGAAATATATTTACTGAATTTGGAAAATGAATTACATCTAAGTACTTTGAAAGTATTTTCTAGAAAGCCAGCAAAATAATCTTTTTAAACTTACTTTAGTTGCATGCAAAACTGCTTAAGTTTTTGTATCAACATTTAATGTAATAACTTATTCTTGGGTGTTTTTATAGCAGCAACAATGCAGGATGTCAATTTTCTTGTGGCACTGTGAGGATCTAATTTTAT
Organism: Pongo abelii; assembly: GCF_028885655.2. Lineage (NCBI taxonomy): Eukaryota > Metazoa > Chordata > Mammalia > Primates > Hominidae > Pongo > Pongo abelii. Next base: position 31,109,926 of record NC_071989.2, read on the forward strand.
TAACCTGGATTTTTATACAAATATTTTCTAAGTTAGGCATTACATTTACCATTACTGATAAGTTTACAAATCAATTACAAACACAATAATATGTAGAATTCACAAACAATATGTTCTCACTCCACTTTTTTTAGACTTTTTTAGATATTAAGTTATTAGGTATTAAGTTATGAAGATCAGTTCACATTCTTTGTTAGATATAAGATGTAACAAGATACATTTATTTTCACTGACTTTTTTAAAATAGGTATTACAATTTTTAGGAGACTGAACATAATCCCTTTTCTTTCTCTTTTTTGAAAAGATTGCATTGTCATCATCATAATGACCTTTACAATATTTTTAAGTTCACAAAGCTTACTTCAAACATGACAGTTACATTTGTACATATAAGAATTTATATTATACATTCATATACAATTTCAGAATGCCTGGCATAGAATTAAATTTAGGCTGACTGATAAACATATTACAAATAACATAGAGCAATAATCAAACTACATTTTATAAACCCAGTCCATGTTACAGTGATTCAGAGGTATTATAAAGTACACAGGAAAAAATAAAAAAGAACAAAACTATTTTTTTTTGCAAAATAAATAAAATTGATAAATATTTAGCAAGCCTTATAAGAAAAACATTCCTTCCACAAATTGAAAACAAAATGAGTCATATGAATTAGTTTAAGCCAACAATTTTGAAAAATTGCTATTAAAATAACTTACCACAATTGTCATAGGAAGCAATGGAAATTCTGTATTTTCAAACTTTCAGTCTTTTCTCTTGTAGTTTTGAACTCATAAAGTAAACAATTATTTACTGCATACAGTAACGTTAGTATTCTTTACAAGTCTGGTTTTATTGTTCATGAGTGGGCCAAGTATTGAGAAGGTTAGAAGACACTTTCAGAAATAGTTTAATTAGTGTTGACTTTATATGGTCCATGTCTAACAGAAAAAACATTTTTCTTTTGATAGAAGAAATCTCAGGAAAGTAAAATAACACTCTTGAAAAGATTACTATCACTTTCTTTTCATGTCCCAATCTGAAAGAAAAGAACATCTTCAAAGAAAAATTAATTAAATATTCAATGCATCATAGGTAGTAAAATGTATTGCTAAAAGCCTTCCATTGATTATTCTCTAAATGTCAGACACTATTTGAATAATTCTGAATAAATGCTGCCTGTCAGTTTGCAGGGCTTTATCTCACTCTCCAAAACAAAGGAAACAGTTGTAGATAAATTGAATAAATGATGATATGCAAAATATGTAGTGTAACTTTTTAAAATATCTTCATGGGCTTGTAGGGGGCTTTGCAGATGTAGCGGCCTCCCATGAGCTCTGAGGGTGAAATAGTGAAGACAGTCAGGTGGGCAACAAGCTGAAGCATGAGCTGGCCAAATGCCAAGAAGTTGGTGGTGAGGAAGCTGTGTGGACGTAGCCGCATTCCTGGTGGCCAAGGAAAGTGTGATGATGTGAATGCCCAGCAGAGAGGAGCCTACTTATATCTCACATCTTAAGCAGGCAGCAGTGAGTGGGTATCTGAGCAGGGGTGATGGAGTACCACCCAATAGCCAAAGTGGTGGGAGAGGGACTGAGCAAATACATAAATACATTGAGGGTTATGACCAGGTTCGTCAACGTTAGAGAAGAATCTACAAATACAGCATGTAGGCAAACTGGAAAATAACTGAGATGTTGCATTAAAATTGGAGGTATTATTGTAAAAGAGTTTTTATTTTAAATATAAAGAAATAGATATAGATGTATGTGTATGCATATATGTATACATATATTTCATAGCTCTCTCTGCTGAGAGGATCTAGAAGCAACGACAACTCACTAACAATGAGCATAAGTACTTTTAATTTTTATTTTTTTAACAGTCTTGGTCTAACTGTATCCCCTAAGCTAAAGTGCAATAGTGTAGTCCTATCTCACCACAAACTCAAACTCCTGGGTTGAAGCACTCTTCCCACTTCAGCTTCCTGAGTAGCTGGGACTACAGGCATGTGCTACCACATCTGGTTGTTATTTTACTTTTATTTTTGTAGCTGTGCGGTTTTCCTATCTTGCCCAGGCTGGTCTCAAACTCTTGGCCTCAAGCTATCCTCCTGTATCAGCCTCCACAGTGCTGGGATTACAGGCATGAGCCACCATCTCCAGCCTTAGACTTTGGCTTCTATATGTCATTTTTCACTAAAAGAAACTAGAGTTTGTGAGAGAAATAGCTGACTCCAGGACAGACTAGGAAAAGTACAAGGTGAGCCTGAAATATCTTGCGTAAGAAAAAGTGAATGCCAAAAAAAGATGGAAATTTGTCAAAAGACACAGGTCTTACAAACCCTAGGACAATTTTAGTGCCAAAATAAATAACGATAGTAACAGAATAAAAACTCATTGATTAAAACAGGAATCCATGGCCAGGAGCAGTGGCTCACACCTGTAATCCCAGTACTTTGGAAGGCCAAGGTGGGTGGATCACTTAAGGCCAGGAGTTCAAGACCAGCATGGCCAGCATGGCAAAACTCTGTCTCTACTAAAAAAATTAGCCAGGTATAGTGGCATGTGCCTGTAATCTGAGCTACTCTAAAGGCTGAGGCAGGAGAAATGCTTGAGCCTGGGAGGCAGAGGTTGCAGTGAGTCAAAATCATGCCACTGCACTCCAGCCTAGGTGACAGAATGAGACTCCATCTCAAAAAAATAAAAAAAAACCCCAAAGACAAAACAACAACAACAAAAAAGAATCCATGAGTCCATACTGATATAAATAAAAAGCCTACATCTGCAAGAGAAGAAAAAGTATATCCTTATAGTAAAGAGAAAACTAAAAGCTACCGGGAAAATAATGAAAATAATAATTCACCATTTGACAAGTATACTGGTGCTTGATTCACATATAAATCTATGGATGCTTAGGTGGTGAGTAAAGGATTGAGGAGAAGCAGAATATTGGCCTAGATTTGGAATATCCTCCTGATATAGTTTGGCTCTGTGTCCCCCTCTAAATCTCATCTCAGGCCACGGCATCAGAGGGTGCAAGTCCCAAGCCTTGGAAGTTTACACATGATATTGAGCCTGTGGGTGCCCAGAAGGCAAGAACTGAGGTTTGGGAACCTCCACCTAGATTTCAGAGGATGTGTGGAAATGCCTAGATGTCCAGGCAGTGGTCTGCTGCAGACATGGAGCCCTCATGGAGCACCTTTACTAGGGCACTGCAGAGGAGAAATGGAGAATTGTGGGGTTGGAGCCCCCACACAGAGTCCCCACTGGGGCACTGCCTAGTGCAGTTGTGAGAAGAGAGCCACAATCCTCCAGACTCCAGAATGGTAAATCCACAAATGAGCTTGCACAGTCCACCTGGAAAAGCCACAGGTGCTCAATACCAGCCCATGAAAACAGCTGCGGGGGCTGTATCCTGCAGAGTCATAGGAGTGGAGCCACCCAAGGCCTAGGGAACCCACCTTTAGCATCAGGGAGCCCTGCATGTGAGACATAAGAGTCAAAGGAGATTATTTTGGAGCTTTAAAATATAATGGCATGATATTGGCTGTGGGTTTGTCATAGATAGCTCTTATTATTTTGAGATACGTCCCATCAGTACCTAATTTATTGAGAGTTTTTAGCATGAAGAGTTGTTGAATTTTGTCAAAGGCCTTTTCTGCATCTGTTGAGATAATCATGTGGTTTTCGTCTTTGGTTCTGTTTATATGCTGGATTACATTTATTGATTTGCATATATTGAACCAGCCTTGCATACCAGGGATGAAGCCCACTTGATCATGCTGGATAAGCTTTTTGATGTGCTGCTGGGTTCGGTTTGCCAGTATTTTATTGAGGATTTTTGCATCAATATCATACTGAATGGGCAAAAACTGGAAGCATTCCCTTTGAAAACTGGCACAAGACAGGGATGCCCTCTCTCACCACTCCTATTCAACATAGTGTTGGAAGTTCTGGCCAGGGCAATTAGGCAGGAGAAGGAAATAAAGGGTATTCAATTAGGAAAAGAGGAAGTCAAATTGTCCCTGTTTGCAGATGACATGATAGTATATCTAGAAAACCCCATTGTCTCAGCCCGAAATCTCCTTAAGCTGATAAGCAACTCCAGCAAAGTCTCAGGATACAAAATCAATGTACAAAAATCACAAGCTTTCTTATACACCAATAACAGACAAACAGAGAGCCAAATCATGAGTGAACTCCCATTCACAATTGATTCAAAGAGAATAAAATACTTAGGAATCCAACTTACAACGGACGTGAAGGACCTCTTCAAGGAGAACTACAAACCACTGCTCAATGAAATAAAAGAGGATACAAACAAATAGAAGAACATTCCATGCTCATGGGTAGGAAGAATCAATATCGTGAAAATGGCCATACTGCCCAAGGTAATTTATAGATTCAATGCCATCCCCGTCAAGCTACCAATGACTTTCTTCACAGAATTGGAAAAAACTACTTTAAAGTTCATATGGAACCAAAAAAGAGCCTGCATCACCAAGTCAATCCTAAGCCAAAAGAACAAAGCTGGAGGCATCACACTACCTGACTTCAAACTATACTACAAGGCTACAGTAACCAAAACAGCATGGTACTGGTACCAAAACAGAGATATAGATCAATGGAACAGAACAGAGCCGTCAGAAATAATGCCACATATCTACAACTATCTGATCTTTGACAAACCTGACAAAAACAAGAAATGGGGAAAGGATTCCCTATTTAATAAATGGTGCTGGGAAAACTGGCTAGCCATATGTAGAAAGCTGAAACTGGATCTCTTCCTTACACCTTGTACAAAAATTAATTCAAGATAGATTAAAGACTTAAACGTTAGACCGAAAACCATAAAAACCCTAGAAGAAAACCTAGGCATTACCATTCAGGACATAGGCATGGGCAAGGACTTCATGTCTAAAACACCAAAAGCAATGGCAACAAAAGCCAAAATTGACAAATGGGATCTAATTAAACTCAAGAGCTTCTGCACAGCAAAAGAAACTACCTTCAGAGTGAACAGACAACCTACAAAATGGGAGAAAATTTTCGCAACCTACTCATCTGACAAAGGGCTAATATCCAGAATCTACAATGAACTCCAACAAATTTACAAGAAAAAAACAAACAACCCCATTAAAAAGTGGGCAAAGGACATGAACAGACACTTCTCAAAAGAAGACATTTATGCAGCCAAAAAACACATGAAAAAATGCTCACCATCACTGGCCATCAGAGAAATGCAAATCAAAACCACAATGAGATACGATCTCACACCAGTTGGAATGGCAATCATCAAAGAGTCAGAAAACAACAGGTGCTGGAGAGGATGTGGAGAGATAGGAACACTTTTACACTGTTGGTGGGACTGTAAACTAGTTCAACCATTGTGGAAGTCAGTGTGGCTATTCCTCAAGGATCTAGTACTAGAAATACCATTTGACCCAGCCATTCCATTACAGGGTATATACCCAAAGGACTATAAATCATGCTGCTATAAAGACACATGCACATGTATGTTTATTGTGGCACTATTCACAATAGCAAAGACTTGGAATTGGAACCAACCCAAATGTTCAACAATGATAGACTGGATTAAGAAAATGTGGCACATAAACACCATGGAATACTGTGCAGCCATAAAAAATGATGAGTTCATGTCCTTTGTAGGGACACGGATGAAATTGGAAATCATCATTCTCAGTAAACTATCGCAAGGACAAAAAACCAAACACCACAGGTTCTCACTCATAGGTGAGAACTGAACAACGAGAACACATGGACACAGGAAGGGGAACATCACACTCCAGGGACTGTCGTGGGGTGGGGGGAGGGGGGAGGGATAGCATTAGGAAATATATCTAATGCTAAAAGACGAGTTAATGGGTGCAGCACACCAGCATGGCACATGTCTACATATGTAACTAACTTGCACATTGTGCACATGTACCCTAAAACTTAAAGTATAATAATAATAAAATAAAAAATATATAATGGCTGCCTTGCTGGGTTTCAGACTCGTATGGGACCTGTAGCCCCTTTGTTTTGGCCAATTTCTCCCATTTGGAATGCCTGTACCCTCTTGGTATCTAGGAAGTAATAAACTTGCTTTTGATTTTACAGGCTCGTAGGTGGAAAAGACTTGCCTTGTGCCAGCTGATACTTTAGACTTTTACTTTTCAGTTAAATGCTGGAGTGAGTTAAGACTTTGGAGGACTATTCGAAATGCATGATTGTGTTTTGAAATGTGAGCTGGACATGAGATTTGTGAGGAACCAGGAGTGAAATAATATGGTTTGGCTCTGTCCTTACTCAAATCTCCTCTCGAATTGTAATCCCTATGTGCCAAGGGAGGGACCTGGTGGGAGGTGATTGGATCACAATAGCAGTTTCCCCCATGCTGTTCTCATGATAGTGAATGAGTTCTCATGAGGTGTGTGGCAGTTCTCCCCTCCCTCTTGCCACCATGTAAGACATGTCTTGTTTCCCCTTCCACCATCACTGTAAGTTTTCTGAGGCCTCCCAAGACATGCGGAACTGTGAGTAAATTAAACCTCTTTTGTATATAAATTACTCAGTCTCAGGTAGTCCTTTACAGCAGTGTGAAAATGGTCTAATACTCTTTCCATCAATCACAAATCAGAAAATGCTGTCTTTCTGGTGGAGAAATCTGATCGACACCAAATTTACCACATGATTGAGGTTGCCAGCACCATTGGCAGAATGTTTTCTCCTGATGTAATTTCCTGAGACCAGTATTGCATCACTTCCACGGAATTCCTACACACAACGTAAGGCTCCAGTTTGATTATGAGGAAAAAATCACATAAGCACAGCTTATACTTAAAAAAAATCTGTCAACATTTTGAAAGAATGGGGCAACTGAGAAACTGTTCCACATGAAAAAAGATTGAAATGACATGGCAAATAAATATCACACATGATCCTGGATTAGATCCAGGATCAAAAAGGCAAAAGAAACATTGTCCATTAGAATATAAGTGAAAATAAGTGGAGAAATGTGAATGAGGTCTGGGAATTGAATGGTGGGGTGTATCAATGTTGTTCTCCTAATTTAGAAGTAGGGTGACTCCCTGTCCTGGTATGCCCAGGACTATCCAGATTTTATTAATGAAGATCCAGTGTCCTGAGAAACCTCTTTTCAGACCCAAAATATTCTAGTTTTGATTATAGGTACAGAAGCTCAGAGGAAGGCTGGGCACGGTGGCTCGTGCCTATAATCCCAGCACTTTGGGAGGCCGAGGTGGGCAGATCACTTGAGGTCAGGAGTTAGAGACCAACCTGGCCAACATGGTGAAACCCCATTTCTACTAAAAATACAAATAATTAGCTGGGCATGGTGGCATGCACCTGTAATCCCAGCTACTCAGGAGGATGAGTCAGGGGAATTGTTTGAACCCAGGAGGCGGAGGTTGCAGTGTGCTGAGATGGAGATCACGCCACTACACTCCAGCCTGGGCGACAAAAATAAAAAATAAAAACAAACAAATAAATAAAAAAGATTAGGGGAAGATTGCTAAACCCCTATCATGAGTCCCCCAACATGGAAAACAAAAGTAACACTGTTTTTAGTGTCAAATGAATATAGCGCTGATTATTTGTCTTTCATAGTCACTGCTGCTGCTTTACCCCTGGCCACTAATATTGATAACAGGATTTATGAATCTCAGTTATGGACCGCTCATGGTTGCATCACGCTCAACAACGTGACCTAAGTGTGCAACATATGTGGGTTATAATCATGAGGTTAACAACTCATTCTTTGATGCCACTTGTGGATTAACTGTTGTGCTTTGTATCCAACTAGTACTGGTTCGATGTTTAACTTCGCAAATATTAGAAGCATATTTTGTAAGTGTTTATATAAGAAAAATGGAAATAAACACAATAGCAATGCCATCATGAAACATACCACAGAATACGAAGATTTAATCCTACTTTTTTTTAAGACAGAGGAACACATACAAATGGTTCAGGTAGGTAGTATGCAAAAGAGCACACTCTACAATATGTAGAAAAAAATTGGGACTGGGAACACTAGAAAAGGGTGGTGGAAGCACATATGGAGACTAAATGTAACAATACTGGGAAGAGACAGGCAAGTTCTTCTAAATCAATAAAAATGTTTCATCTGGCAAAAGGACACAAATGCTCAGTTAGAAATAGCAGCAATGAATTAACTTGGGCATACCACATTGGGCATCATTGTATCATTCCCTTATTGATCTGAAACAGAATCAGAGGTTGCAGCTAAATTATTTGAGGGTAAACAAAAGGAAAGATTTTGATAACGCATGCATTAGGCTTTAACAGTGAAGAATTGATTCTGTCAGATCTTACCAAGTATCATGCTTTCTACAGTATACCAAGTGATACGTCAGATCACAGCAATAACAAAAATGTTTCCCTTAGCTTTTAGATACTCTGATTTGAAAAATGGATTTCAAATTATATTCTTGGATTATATGAAAATTGTAATACAACTTCAGAAAACATAACATAAAAAATTGCTAATACCTAGCCCAAATAAAAATTAGATTTTCTGCACCTATTGCATATTCTGTAGGTGGTGCAAATGTAAATGTTTGCAATTTCTATTCAATATATAACCTTCTTACCAAATGAAATTATATTTTCTTCTAAATATCTTACATACCTTGCACACAGCCCTGCTAAAACAGAGTTTGGTTTGTCTACCTGTGATGTTGAGGCTTTCATCATCTTTTTGGTAATTTTTAGTTTTCTCAATATGTGTGGAAGCACTTAATGAGATATTTGACTTTATAGAAATTGAAGGTGATAGCCTCCTTAGGCATGTCCCAACAAGATGACTATCATCATTGCCATCAATAACAAAAAATAAGTAATTTATTGTTCTGTTATAGCACCATATTTTTCAAAATGTGGGACAAGAGCAATGTCTTCCAATCTGAAAATGCATTGAAAATAAGAATCATTAAGAAGATGGTAGAAAAACAAAAATTTATGTTTTGTTTCTTCAAGATTGTTTGGTGATTTTTGCTTTTTTTTTTTTTTTTTTTTTTTTTTTTTTTTAAGACAGAGTCTCACTCTGTCGCCCAGGCTGGAGTGCAGTGGCGCGATCTCAGCTCGCTGCAAGCTCCGCCTCCCGGGCTCACGCCATTCTCCTGCCTCAGCCTCCGGAGTAGCTGGGACTACAGGCGCCCGCCACCACGCCCGGATAATTTTTTGTATTTTTAGTGGAGACGGGGTTTCACCGTGTTAGCCAGGATGGTCTCTATCTCCTGAGTTTGTGATCCACCCGCCTCGGCCTCCCAAAGTGCTGGGATTACAGGCGTAAGCCACCGCGCCCGGCCTGTTTGGTGATTTTTGAAGAGGCCATAAGGAACCTAGAAAAGGCAGAACTGACTGCATCTCCCTTTTTCAATAGTATATGCAGGTTATAACAAAACCTGTGTAGAAAGAAATCATTTTTTGGAAGTAAGATGGGTTCAGTATTCAAAAAAGTCACCAGAATATTGCAGACAATTAAAAAAAAGAAAACAGAAAAGTGTAGCCAATTAAAAAAAAAAGTTCTCCATTTCTTTACAAAAATAAAATGTATTTGGAATCCACCTTATATGTCATAGGTTACAATTACCACTGTGCTTTAAAATCAGTTTCCCTAAAAAAGAGAGGTTTATCCTACGTAGTTCATAGTGTAGACAAGGAAAGCATATATGATTATGATGAATTTGTAGATGGGAAACAAATGATTGAAAAATAGCTGGTCTACCAGAACAAGCTTGTAGATACAGAGGTTGAACATGTTTGAAGAGGTGAAAACCAATAATTCCTACAAGTCTACCATCTGTAATAATTGTAAGTAAAATCCTAAATATTGTCTCTGCCTCACTCTATATAGGAAAATTAATATGAAACCTATCAAAGACCTAAGTGAAAGCTTTAGCTACAGAATTCTTAGAAGAAAACAGTGACATCTATTTATAATCTTGGATTTGGCAATGGAATATTAGATATGACATCAATCAAAAGCACAATAAAACAACTGTGACATCAATCAAAAGCACACTGAAAAAATAGATAAGTTTGACTTCATAAATTACACCAAAGGACATTATCAAGAGTGAAAAGACATCACACAGAATGGGAGATATTTGCAAATCATATATCTGATTAGGGTCTAGTATCCAAAATATATAAAGAACACTTATAACTCAAACACAAAAGAGCAAGCAATCTAATTAAAATGGGCAAATGATTATTAAATAGATATTTTTCCAAACAAGATAACACAAGTGGCCAAAAAGCACATGAAAAGCTGTTCAACATCATTAGTCATTAGGAAAATGCAAATCGACACAGAAATGAGACACCACTTTACATCCACTAGAATGGCTATAATAATAAAAAAAAAAACTTTTTTAAAAAAACAAACAAAAAAAATCAAGTAGTTGCAAAGATGTGGGGATACTGAAACCCTTGTACATTGTTGATGGAAATGTAATGTGACTTAGTCACTATGGGAAAAAGTTTGGTGGTTGCTGAAAAAGGTAAACCTACAATTACCATATAATCCAGCATTTCCATTCCTGGGTATATATCCAAAACAACTGAAAATATGTATTCAAAAAAACATATATATACATCTATATGGCAGTTCTATTCATGAACCAAAAAGTGGATACAACTCACATGCCCAGCAATAAATAAATAAACAAAATATGTGATAGTCACATGGAATATTATTCAACGGAATATTATTCAGCCATAAAAATAATAAAGTTTTGATATCTGCTACAACATAGATGAATCTCAAAAACATTATGCCGATGTTTCTTTAGTGAAAGGAGTCTAAGAAGACAAAATGTCATGTACGATTCCATTTATATGATATATCCAGCATAGGTAAATCCACAGAGACAGAAAGCAGATTAATACTAGCCAGAGCCCTGGGGAAGGAAGAACGGTGAGTGCTATGGTCTGAAACTTTGTGTACCCCGCAAGTTCGTATGTTGAATTCTTAACCCCCAGAGTGATAATATTAGGTTAAGTAGTGAGATCTTTGGGAGGTTGATTAGATCATGAGGGCAGAGCCCTCATGAATGAGATTAGTGCCTCTATAAAAGAGACTGCAGAGAGCTATCTAGCCCTCCCACCATGTAAGGACACAGTTCGAAGCTACCATCTATGAGGAACAGGCCCTCACCAGACATTGAATCTGCCAGCGTCTTGATATTGTACTTCCCTGCTTCCAGAATTGTGACAAAAAAAAAGTTTGTTGTTTATAAGCCACCCTATTCATAATATTTATGTCATTGGAGTCCTGACAACATGAGACAGTGATTGACTGATTAATAGGTACAGTGTTTTCTGTTTAGGCTGTTGAAAATGTTTTGGAATTAGATAGAGATTATGATTGTGCAACATTGTAAATGGACTAAATGCTACTGAATTGTACACATTTATAAAATAGTTAATTTTATATTATGTGAATTTTACCTCAATAAACTTTTTTAAATTAATATTCTTTAAAAAATCATAAGTATCCCAAGCTCCAGTGCTTTTGTGTAGAGGATATTTAGTGTAATGTCATCACGTTGGACTGACACCAGGAATCAAGGGAGTGTGTACTTGACAAAAGCAGACCTGCAAGTCAAAGTGAAGGTTATGTTTATGACTATTCAGTTTTACCACTATATAAAAGAAGCGAAACACGTCCTAAAGGCTGAAGATGGTTTAGAGGTCTAATGTTAGAAAAGAAAACAGAAAGTAAAAATATCTTACCATACCATATGAAGGAAAGAAATGTGTCACTGTTACCTCTTGATAAGTAAAACTAATATCTATTTGATCGGTCTTACTGTGTTTACATTATCCATTTTAAAAAACTTAAACTTATGTATCTTAATACATAATATAGCTACAGTTTCAACTTGTTAGCCAGGATGGTCTCGATCTCCTGACCTCGTGATCCGCCTGGGATTACACGTGTGAGCCACCACGCCTGGCCAATATAAACATACAATAAAGATTTGTTTAAATTGTTCAAATAAATGATTCTATCAGAACACGGAAACTTTATAAAATGTTGTATTCATTGACATATTATTTAATTAACCATATTAATTTAAAAGCCACTGTTAAAATAATAGTATTTATGTAGAAAGGCTACAGAAAAGCAAATACAGAATAATATACAATTTCAAATAAACACCACCTTTTCTTATATTTATGTTAAAATAACCACATGTGTATACTTATCAATTATATATGATATATATTTTATTGGTCTGTTATGGCTGCGCCCTGAGTTGGCCTTCTAAAAAGTTGGTTACTCTATTCAGAAGGTTGTATGGAGGTAATGAATAAACTATACTTATTTAAGGAAAATTTATACTGGAGTATTTAGGGATAAAGACATATTATGTTTATAGCTTGCTCAAGTGGTTGAGAAAGAGACTGATGATAATGGATATTGGTACAGCTATAGATATAGATAGAAATCCATCTAATACATTTTACTGTATATAAATTATACCTCAATGAAAATATATTTTTAAAAAATCATTGTTAAGTCCCTTTATTTGTTACATTGCCAAAATTGAGTTCTGTGTCGTTTGTTCTCTGTCATAAGCAAACGTATATCTGAATGTCTTTGAAAAATAAAAAATTTTACAATGTTCTTCAAAACCAGTGGTTAAAAAAAAAAAAAGGATGCTGCTAGCTTCTCTAGTTACAAAGCAAGGTCACATATTTGGATTTAGCATCCCCACAGAGCCTGGCAATGGGTTGTTGTAGCAGCGGGTGGACAGCAAGTAAGTCTTGAGCTAAAGGAGGTGAGGAGTTCACAAGCAGGACACACGTGATAGAGGCGAAGCTAATCTGCTTTCCCACTGTGTGCCATTAGGCAAGTCACTTAGCATTTCTGAGTCCCAATTTATTCTCTGCAAACAAAATCAAAACCTATTATTCCATCCAGCTTTGGATAGTTATTTCTTTATTTTCATGAACAGGTGACATGAATATAATTATTTGACTCAGTGAATGATATAGTGAAGTTAAGATGTATTTAAAAGAGCAATATTTTCTTTATGATTCACATTGCCACATTCTGACACACCAACAAAAAGACCAAGAGTGTGAAGGCAGAAACTACAGATGTTTGGATGTTCACATTGGCTTATTACCAAGAAGCTGAGCTGGACTGCTTTGAAGTAAAAAGCAAACAGCAAATCTCTGGAGGCCGAAGCTGCCCCTGAGATTTCTCCAATGTGTTTGGTTCTGGCAGAGCCACTCAGCCTTCCAGAACATCCTTTTACAACCCAAACAATTACCCACGTTTTGAAGTGAAATTCTGAATCATTTTCTGTTCCAATCTTTCAAACTGTTCTATCTATTCTAAGTACTTTTTAATAAAACTCATGTCATGTCCTTAATTTCTCCTGAAAATTTTATAGCAAGAAAAACAGCTAAAGATATAGATATTAATAAATACAAAGTTTTATTAGGGTAAATTTATTCTTGTTTCAAAATATTTTTGTTAGGCTTATTTTTATATATTCATGAAGAACATATAACTTTAAAAAGATGCATTTGAACAATTAAGGCACATTTCAACATAGTTCTTGTTTTCTTTAGAACATAATTCAAGCAGCAGTCAAATCTATTCTTATTATCTAATCAACTTTGTAAAGTTGCTTTCGTTAATTCATATTGTAATTCTGTTTGAATTATTTCATAAGAATGGTGAAAGATAAATGTAAAATTACTTTGATATTCATGCTAGAAATTTTATTAATTGATATTGATTTTTATTTTGTTATTATCTAAATTATGGCTCCATGACTCAACCAGACCCTCTAAAAAATGCACAGTCTTTCCTGGTTTGGGGAGTATCAGGAGACAGAGGGCATATAGAAAGGATTTCTCTCAAGAGGCTATGGACATTCTAGGTCCATGTTTTTAAAATTATGTCCCACTAAATAACTAATTCCATAAGACATTACTAGATTAAAAAAATAAAATCATTCTGTGGTGAAATTTAGGTACTTAAGCATCCTAGATTCCCTTCTTGAAAATTCACAATACTCCTCTGTATTTTAAAGCTCTGGGAAGTTCCAAAGTGAAATAAACTAACTATCAAAATTACCTGTCAGTTTCTTTAGTTCATCTGACTTTGTCCTGGGCTCTCCCTCCCACCTCCCTTACTGTAGGGGATCCCTGTACTCTAAACTGCATTCTGGCACAATCTGTGTTGAACATCATAGATGACCGAGGGTTGCCAAGGTGTATCCAAGACTTTACCATAGACCCTCATTGTCTATGATTCTAGCCTCTATGGTGCTTTCTTCAAAGAAGTATTAAAATCATTTAATTACCAAAACAAATAACCATTGATGCCCTCCAGCCTTTCAAATGACTACCTTTGTCTATTTCTTCCTCAATCTTCCTCTGCTGAAAAAGTAGCCGGGCAGTCTTAAAATATTCCTACATTTTATTTCAAATAATCACCAGATGAGGGAAGATCCATTCTTAAAAGTAAAGCTTAATGTGAAAACTCATTGGGAGGTCAGAAAGAGTCTAGCATTGAATCAGGTTCAGTCTGATTGATGCTTTTCTAGTAATTCTTTTAATTATTTTTCCTACTTTTTTTTAATATATATAAAACTGAAGTACATTCATGGAAATGTTTCCAGCTGGGAAGGCCATAGACTCAGAAGGAAGTCCAATTATATCTTATTTGAGTTTATTTACCTGCCTATTGAATTTTAATCACCCACTGCATCACTTTTGTGAGTTTTCATTTTTGTTTTTTGACACAGTGTTTGGGGTGGCAAGGAAAGAATGAAAAATTATATATCATAGTTTTTCAGTGAAAGAATGTGGCAGTAGTAATGGAAAAAGGAAAAGTATTCTCTACGCCCATCTCTCATGCACCTGATATGTGTTTTACCCTTTAACACTTGTGAGAATCCTATGAGGTGGGTATTATCATTTCCATGTTGTAGATGAGGATTTATGCTCAGAGAGATTTTCTTAAAAAATAAAACAGATTGATGATTATATTCTCTAAATTTTTAAAATTTAGACTACATATAGTGGTTTAGACTACATATAATAGTTTGGTGAAAACATAATATTTGGACATTAAATACTTGATATAAATAAGGTTATTATTTATTTGGAGACATATCCTTTAGATCCTTCATTTTGCCCTTTATATATGTGTATGTGGATATACACACACACACACACACACACACACACATGCACATATACACTTATACACATATATATGTATATATATATACACATATATAAAGATTTGCATTACATTCCAATTCTGAAATAGCATTTATATTATATTAATCATGATTTCCATAATCATTTACTTATTTCATCTTCAAACTAATCAGTAATTTTGGTAGTGACTCCTCAGATTTTCTGAGAAGAAATTCTGATAATTTCCCTGTGAAGCTTCTATTCATTTAAATACAGTATTGTCTGTCACTCAAAAAAGCAGCAATAATCCCAGACAGTCATGCTCTGTGCACAGTGATGAATGATCTAGCATCAAGCAGTGCTAGGTATGAGATGAGTTATATACAGACGCTTATGCCCATCACCCAGCTAGCTTGATCAATAACATTCAGTATGATACAGTACAATTCCAAGTGGAAACAAACAAATAAGTGGTTGTTGAAATCGAAACCGGCTAAATTCTTGCCAACTACTTAATTGTATTTTACACTCAACACTTAAACACTCATACAGATTTACAGGTTTACACAAGCAAATCTAAACTCTCTAGTTATAAATTCATTGATTAAACAAGGCACTGCTATATGTAAATCATACTAGTCTTGTTGATAAAGTCAAGTTCCAGACAACCTGTGGTATATGTCAAAATGTTTTCAAAATTAATAGTAATGGTAGCAAATTAATGAATGTTTTGCAATGGTATTTAAGAGATTGTTCCAATGAATCCCTTACTTCTTTTAATGAATTAAAATTGGTACATTTCTTTGCTAAAATTTTAGTAATCTGCTCCTCCATTTATTAAAGGAAAGAATATGAAACTAATTTGTCAACCGCATTTTGAGCAGAAGAAGTAAACAAAAATTTTCTACTCTTGAAAGGTTTGCATTTGAAAAGACCAGTGAGTGGAATGCATTGATTCTCCATATAGACCACAGATACACTATACCTCTTTTCTGAAAAGTGGAGAATGCAAATAAATGGAAGCTGGCTTTACAGAGAAAAAAAGAAGTGAATAGGTCTTTTAATATCTCATAAACTTATTATTTCTTCAACATATATAAGCAGATTTCATGCCAGATGTAAAACCTATTTAGATTTATGAAATATATCAATAAGAGGTTTCAATTATTTAGCGATAATTATGTGGTCGATCGTAGGCTAAATGCTTTACATACACTAAAAAGTTTCAAGCAGTTTAGAATGGCACCTACGAGGGAGGACCCCACTTTACAGGTTATGGAAATTGAATTCTAAAAATTTAGTAAAATGCTAAAAATGCTTAAAAATGACTGGTCCAAGGAGGGTCAGATCGTATCTAATCTGCATGGAATCTCTGCACTACACTGCCTCTCTGATTCTCCTTATTGTGGCTTGTAAAGTATCTGCATAACTGGCAACAATACTTTGCTTGCTGCTGCATAGACTCAGTCTTCTTAAGAAACAGTGTGAGTACAGCTGTATTTGAGGCAGGGTGATTTAGAAATACCCAGCCACCTGGAAAACCATAACAAATATGACTTGGTAATCAGCTTTTTCCCAAAGCTGTGATGTCTCACATGTCAAAAGTTGTAAGCAGTTCCTAGAGCTTCGATAAAATTACACCCAAATGAAATTTCTTCCCCACAGGGGACTCTCTAGAGCAATGAGTTACTCTGGTGCATTTATAAACCACACTCCTGAGTGCATAGTGATTTTTCCCCTCTCTAAAGAACCAGCAGTAAATAAATCCACAGACTTTCCTAAGGGGAGTAATACAAATGCAATCCTCGCCGCTAATACTATAGTCAAGATAGTAATTATAGAAAAAAAAGTCGACCTGATAATTTCACCCAAGAAATCAGACATTAGACTAGCCTAAACGTTGGGAAGGAACCCTTGCTAAAGGTTTATGTGGGCATGGAAATGACTGTCCTTCAACTTCTTTTTGAGCCCCCTGCCACTCTACTGAGTAGTGACTTCTCTAGGGAGTGGAGAAATCACGTCTAAGGCCCCTGTATGTCATTCTCTGCATGGCTCTTGGGCACGCACCAAAGTATTGCAGGTGCCAGCTGTGCCCAAGGCTGCAGGATGCCGACCAGCAATTCTTTACTCTCACTGAAGAATAAACCTGAATTGAGCAGAAATTCAAGGAAGAAAAAAGAAAAATGACTGCCCTCCCTTTGGGGATTTTATCTGTGGTCACAGACTTCAAAAGTAACAACATGGGAAAATCAAGCTGAATTATAGTAGAATCTGTGTGGCTTTTCACCCTGTGTTTAATTTAGTCAGATGGCTCAGTAAATGATACAAACCTTTTAATGTAGCTGTCTTAGTTTCAACTCCATGGTACAGGAACTCTGGCTAAATTAATTATAGTTGATCACGTAATTTCTTTTCTTAAAATGTTTTCCTATACATTGAAGTCTAATTTCCTTAGCATTTAATCTCAGATTCTTCATTACTCCAAATAGTTTATTCACAATAATGCCTTATTTTTTTCTAGTTTCTCTAACTTCCTCAGCATTTAATTCTAGTTTCTTCATTACTCCAAATAGTCTATTCACACTAATGTTTTACTTTTTTCTAGTTTCTCTATATTGAATGTCCGTCTCCCACACAATCTTCTCTGCCTCTCAAACCACATAGATCCTTTATTATTTCTTCTTTAAAACTCTTCTTACACATTACCGCCTCCTCCACTCCCTCTGCCTTTTAAAATGAATGACACTCGTAGCCCTTTTTGTGTTCCCATAGCACTGTGTTCCTAACTTTAATGCACTACCTAATTTATTCTCCTAGCTGTGGTTCCATTTGTTCTAGGACAGTATCAGAGCCTTGTTCACCACTGTGTCTCAGTGTTTGTTGAAGGAATCAATTAGTAAATATGCTGTTTATAGATGTATATCCATTACAGAATGTATGAAACATAGCAGGAATTCATTAAATATTTTGGAGTGAATGAATGAATGATTCTACTAACTTTACGAGTCCAAGTAACAGCTTTATGCTGTACTTAAGATGTAAACCAAAAGTAAAGTTGTATTTTAGGTTTATAATCAGTCCTTTTCCTTAGGATCTATTGACCCCACCCAAGTGGGAAAACTTCTCCAAGTCCTAAGAAGTGAGTGGGATGCCTTTAATTTAAATGGAATGTCCCTCTTAGGGTTCTACAGGCAAAGAATTGGTGATAAAAAGTGAATTCTCTTCCTGATTCAAATACATTTCACAGAAATAAGAAGTAAATATTCAAAGGTAAACATTGAAGAAGGGAGGATGCTGGCTTTATTTAATTATAAAATGACTAATGGGAAAGAAGAAAACAATATAAATTTCAAGGGCAAATAACCTTTTAAGAAAATTCTTCTCAAACTGTTGGTGAGATGTATACGTTAAAACATAAATAACTAATTCCATCTATAAAATATTACTTCATTAAATTTGGCTTAGTGATCTGGTCAAGATGGCTAGGATTTTTTTTCCACCTATGGGGAAAGTTGCAGGAGATAGATGAACCACAATTCATGAAATGTTGATAATTTTTGTATCTCTCAAGGGTCTATAGTAAAATTTTCTTGGCTTTTGTATAGTTCAAAAATTTCCATACCATCTATCTATCTATGGAAATCTTACAGAGAAACATAAACTCAGATTATCCTTTGTCTATGGTTAAAGATCCTTATGTTCCCTAATAATTTCTCATTTCTATTTACTCTCCTTCTTTATGTTGGTTTCATTTTAAAGATATGTTGTATCAGTAGAAATTAAATTAAGTGCTATTATGTTATTTGAAATAATATTAGAGCAATACTTAGTTATCAGCATTTAATTCTAGATGCTTAATAATAAGCATTAAATATGCCTAACAATGTCTAGAACTTTGTAGGTTTTAAATAAATTATAGGTTTTATTAAAGAATTACTTATAATTATAAATTACTAATTTTCTCTTTTTATTATTAGTTTTATTTTTATTAATTATTAATAATAGGTTTTTAAGAATTTGTAATAATTATATATCATACAGATGAGTATGATAGATAATATGATGATACAATAATATATAACAATTATACATACAATTATAATTATTAACTCCAAAAAGGGTTTTAAAGGATTTTTTTAGAGAAGACATGAGTATGACATCACCACAATAAAAATTTATTTATTCATCATGTTTCTAAGAGTAATGTGTGTCATGGTATTTACTCTTAATGCATAAAGACTGCATTCTGATTATCTTAGCTTGTAACAAAAATTAACTTTGAAAACCATCAAGTAATCATGATGGAATTCCTTAATATGCAAATGGATACAAATTCTGTGTCATTCACATGATGTTAGAGTCACCTAAAGACAAGATCTTTTTATCATGATTTCTCAATTATTTAGGGGATAAAGAGGTAACATTTTGCATGACTTTCACAAATCACAGAAATTTGAAAATATGAAAATTATAGAATAATTCACAGCATTTTAAAAAATGTATTTCACAACACTAAATTGGTTACATTAGAAAATAGATAATTTAACTCCTACATAAATTATTCAACTGAGTATGAAATCACAATGTTTCTGAAGATATAGCAGACATAATGCTGATCATGTTCGTTGTTCTTTATAAAACATGGAATTTTCTTATGCTAAGATAATTTTAAAATATTTCAGTTTATCTGTGTATTTTCAGAATAAATTCTTTACATGAAGGAGGTGTAGAAAAATAGGAAATAGATAAAACTAACTAAACATTCAAAAAAGAGGGGGTTAAAAACCTTCAGGATAATTGGTATCTAGTGAAAGAAGATTCTGGTGAGCTAGAATTGCACAGCTTTCCTGAAAGTGAAATGGGTTCCTCATATAGACCTTGCTTCAGCACTATGGGAAAACTTCTTTTCCATTACCATCATGTGTTGCTTAGCAAAGAGAATATGTTCTGAGAAAGGCATAGTTAGGTGATTTCCTTGTTGTGTAAACATCATAGAATATATTCACACGAACCTTAGGATATAGCCTGACACACACCTAAGCTATTTGGCATAGCGTACTGCTCCTAGGCTACAAAACTGAACAGCATGTTACTGTAGTGAATACTGTAGGCAACTGTAACACAATGGTAACTATCTGTCTATCTAAACATAGATAACCACAGAAAAGGTACGGTTAAATTACAATATACAAAATAAAAAATGATATACGTATATAGGTAGCTCCATTATAATAGAGAAAATCCATTATAATCTTATGGAACCACTATTGTATATGGAGGCCTGTCATTGGCCAGAATATTGTTATGCAGTACATGACTCTCCTTAGTTTTGCATCTTGGAAGCTATTTCTTCTCCTAAATCCCTTGGGGATGTGTATGAATTACATGTTTAAAAGTAGATTCTCCCTGGGGACTTCAATTTTGCTATCCAATTTCTGCTTGCTCATGGCTAGAAACTTAAAGATTGCTTTTGGGACTGAAAAAACACATTTTTCAGCACAGAAATGTGGTTTCTTTGATAACATAATGATCTCAAAATGTAGTAGGCATTTGGTCTATTTGCTTGCAGTTGGTTCTGTGTGTCGATAACCATGCATAAAATTCTTTTCTGGACTTAACAATTATGGAAACACCATCGTATTTACTGTCTTCGTTCCTTTTCCTTAAAGCTTGATTCTTGGGATACAGAAGCAGCCAGACTTTTAGTCTTGTGGAGCCTCAAATTTCTGGATCTTTCTATATCTTTCTTTCTCTGTTTACACATGGGAAAATTCTTACCCAGTTTCATCTGTTCTTTGTTAAATACAACCAGGAACAGGTAAGATACATCAATATTATTGCTCTCATCTCAAAGCTACAAGCACTGTAGCCATTTCCCTTGAAGGCACTTTAGAGCATTTTCCTTCCATGTAGCTGTAGATGACAATTTTAACAAATGTTTGGCTAACGTCTCACAAGATCTCAACCTGTAGCATCAGATTCTCTATAGTTGTTACATGACCACTAGGCCAAAACCACATATTTTTAAGTCTGCTCTGTTGCACTCATTTCTGGTTTCAAATAATGTGTCAGGCAGAGTTCAGTGGAGGAAATAAACTTGTTATTCTAGCTATTTTAAACACAGAGAGGAATATAGTGCAGTAGGTTCTTACAAAATCCTGTAAAGGATAAAGAAGCATGTTCTGGCCCAAGTCTCTCAGAAAACCAAAAGAGTAGAGAAATGGCTCACGATGGAGCTACTTCCTCTGAGACCATGGCTGGAGCAATTTCATCGAGGTCTACAGCCACTACCACTACCCTAGTATCTTGGACCACAAGAAACTAAAGGTTAGGTAGTTGAAGCCATAATCCAAAGAATGACCGTGTCAGAATAAGAAACCAATGAAACCCTCACTGTTTCTTTACACTCCGGAAGCTGGAAATAAATGCTGGAACCTGCTTCTGGAAAATTACTACCTTACTAGCTGATGTGCATGGGGTTTCAGAGGGAGTCGCCTTTCTCTAACTTGTGTCATTCAAATTCACATTAAGGAGTTTCTTTGTACAATTTCATTTTTACCAAGAACACTAAATCCAAGAAATAAAGAAAGCCAACTCAAAAAGATACCACAGTGGCAAAAGCCAAGGAATAAAGATGAGGTTCCCTGTAGTATAACTGCTGTGGGCTGCATCCTAAATATGTCCTCCAAGAGTTTTATCTGCTTGTTATTCAATCAAATGCTACTCTGGGTGCCAATTATAGAGGATTTTGTAGATGTAGTTAAGGTTGTGTTTCTTAAAATAGAGAGATTATCCTGGATTATCCAGGTAAATCCAATCTAATTCCATGAACCTTTTTTTAAAGCAGAGAAAATTCTACAGCTGGAGGCAGAAGAGATGCTGTAGAAGGGGAAGTCAGAGAGATTCAAAGCATAGAAAAGACACGACCTGCTGTTATGGCTTTGAAGATGGAGGAACAAGGCCACTCGCCAAGGTACAAGGAGCCTCTAGAAAGCTGAAAAGGATGTCAGCTGATAATCAACAAGAAAACAAGGACCTCACCCTTAAGACCACCGTGTGAATCTAAATTCTGTGAACAACTTGCATGAATTTGGGAGCAAATTCATTTCCAGAACCTCCAGCAAAGGAATCCAGCCCTGGTGACACCTTGATATTGGCCTTGAGAGACTCTAAGCAGAGAACCAGCTGAGCCACTCTGCACCTAAACTTCTGACTCAGAACATTGTAAACTAATAAATTTGTTGTTTTAAGCCACTAAATATATGTGATTTATTCTAATAGAACATTAATATGCTAAGATGCCATTAACACACTACACACAGACACACACACACACACACACACACACACACACACACTACAATAAAGGGTGGGGGGAGGAGAGGATTCAGAGAACAGAGTAGTCAATCTTGCCCAGAATTTTCAAAGAAAATTCCTTATAGGCAATGGGATATGGTCTACGTAAGGCTTAAATAAGTGTAGAGAGGTAGAGAAGAAAGAAATATTTATCAGTGAGGAAAATGGCCTGAGTAAGATACAGGTAATTCAAGAGACTATGAATCCGATCAGGGATTTTTGTTTGTTTTTGTTATTTCATGGAGAAAAAGATGATAAAACTGATGTTGAAGGATAAAGTTGGGAGGGAAAAAATAAGAACAGAAAGTAGAGGGCTATAACAAGAGCCAGCTAATATATTTTAGAAAAAAAATCATATCGCAATATATAGCACACACAAGAAATAGGAGACCTATAAGTATGTGTCTAGAAAAGACAATGCTACCAAAATTTTCATGAAGATATTTCTGCTTGCATAACTGATGCCTCAGTTTGCTCTGTCACTGAAATTTTTTTCCAACCTGTGGAAATCTCCACCATGGACAACAAGCTTCTTAACTTTTCTATACATAGAATTACTGCTGATGTCTGTCTGCATCAATGTTCAATATTTGCCTAGACTTATGGCCATGTCTAAACCATAGTACATATGAGCCAAAAGTAGATCAAGCAATAAAATTCAACATGACTGTGTAAGCCTGACAAAGATCAAGAGAGAAAAGCTATGTTTTCATTCATTTGCATGTTGACATAGTCAACACGTGGACATCATCTTTTCCCGTAACAAATGTATGCATATAACATAGTAAGTCTCCATCTCTCAAAGTTATTTCATGTGATTCTCTATTAGGCAGCAGCTGGTTTTTATTCAAGCATATTTGATTAATCTTTAAAAATCACCAGATTCCCCCATTCTATTTCATCCACAAACAGTTTTTAATTTCCCAATAAAGTATATCAGTATGACTAGAACACTCACATATTATCTATGTGCATTCAGTTTTGCTTGCCAGTTGTAGAACGCTGGTGCTGGATAAGCATTTGTAAACTGAGAAATACAATTGCAAAAACAAACACATACAAAGCCTTTTAGCAAACTGGTGGATGCCTGTGGAGCTGCCATCCTCAGATGATGCATCCAGCTCATTCATGCCTCCAATTGGAACAGCATTAAACAAAAATGCAAGGGATTCAGGTCCAAATAGTGGGACATGCTAGCAACAAATCCTGTGTACTTCCTTCTTCCCTCCCTCAAATGGCAGCATTTCAAGCTAAAATAGCTTTTTTAAAAAAAGACATCAAATTTTTCATTACATTGTATCACCAACAACTGACTTGCTGTAATGTCAAATATATTCAAATTGGCAGGATCAGTTACAGGTGGGTAAGGATGCATCCTTAAATTTTAAAGTAGACATTTAGTAATTTTAATTTATCATTTTAATTTGACCTAGATGACTCAAATACCTTAAATATGGATTATTAAAGCTTTCTTTTCGAAAATTAAAACATTTTTTAGAAGGACATTTTCTACTATTACATTAAGTTTTAAGTATGTCAAAGGGAAGGGCACAATGTCACCCTTCTCTTTGCATAGCAAGAGTGACCTTTACTCCAGTTCCCAACAAGTTCCTCATCTCCATCTGAGACCACCTCAGCCTGGACTTTATTGTCCTTATCACTATCCGCATTTTGGTCACAGCCATTCAACAAGTCTCCAGGAATTTTCAAACTTTTCCACATTTTCCTGTTTCCTGAGCCCTCCAAACTGTTCCAGTTTCTTCCTGTTACCCAGTTGCAAAGTCTCCTCCACATTTGTTAGTATCTTTACAGCAATGCCGCATTAGCCAGTACCAATTTACTGTATTAGTCTGTTCTCCGCCAGTAATAAATACATACCCGAGACTGGGTGATTTATAATGGGAAGAGGTTTAATGGATTCACAGTTCCACATGGCTGGGGAGGCCTCACAATCATGGCAGAAGGCCAAGAGGAAGAAAGACACATCTTACACGGTGGCAGTCAAGAAAGCTTGGGTAGGGGAACTCCCATTTATTAAACCATCAGATCTCATGAGGCTTATTCACTACCACGAGAACAGTATAGGGGAAACTGCCCCGTGACTCAGTTACCTCCACCTGGCCCTGCCCTTGACATGTGGGGATTATTACAATTCAAGGTGAGATTTGGGTGGGGACACAGCCAAATCATATCAGGACTCAAACAATTTAGGAAGTTTATTTTGCCAAGGCTAAGGATGCAAGCCCAGGAGACAGGTCTATGCCTTTCTCCCAAGATGACTTTGAGGACTTCAATATTTAACCAGGAAAGGGCAGATATTTAGGAAAGAGGAATAAATGTTTAAAATGTGTGGATAGATAAGAGATAAACAGTTGCATTCTTTTGAGTCTTTGATCAGCCTTTCAATGAATATACAATTTACATGTCAGAGAGGAGTAGAGGAATCTTCACTTATGACTTCTTCTACCTTAGTGAATCTGCATTTTTACATCAGAGGAAGCAATCAGTTACGTATTTGTCTCGGGTGAGCAGAGGGATGACTTAGAGTTTTCTTCTTTGTCCCACACCTGTGAAGATAAGCTATCAGTTTACATTGTCAGGATAAAATTCAACAAAACTCTTTCAGGGTAAAGATCTTGGGACCCACAAGGAATTTTCTAGTGGGAAATATGTAAGGGAAATATGTAGCTCTTTTGTCTTTGTAGATATTTTATTTAGGAATAAAATGTGAGCCAGGTTTGCCTCATGCAGTGTCCAGCTTGACTTGTCCCTTTGGGTTAGTGATTTGGGGGTCATGAGATTTATTTTCTTTTCACAAATAAAAAGAAAAATCTGTCAGATTGTCATTGCAATCTGAAGATGCTTAGAAGATTCTGGAAGAGCTAGTCTATCAACTACTGCAGACATTAATGTTTGGTTTTCTTTTGTTTCCATAGAAATGTCTTTTATGAAAGATCTGTTTGCCTGTATCATATATAGAGACTTAGGCCATTTATTTGCAGTACCACCTCCTGGAATGTGACACTGTTGTTTAACTGAACTGATATATTCTCAGGACCAAGAGACTCACTAGAAGATATGGCATGATATATTTAAATTTGTTCTTTTCTGCTTATCCCAATTTGTCTTTCAACTCCTTTGTCTATTTGTATCAGACAACCTCTAACCTATAGCTCTTCAAATCTATTAGTGTGGCTTTTAGTATGTAAAACTTCTTTAAGTTTCAAAGAGGGGACTGAAGGAAATCAAAATATTTTACCCCGAAATATATTTCCTTGACATATTTTGTGATGACTGTCAGAGGGCCAGCAAATAGAAGGGGCCCTGTAAAACTGTCTTTTGCATCTGTAGAGAATATTCTATAATACAGCAAGGCCTTCCCTTGTCTGGATGTAGGAAAGATGAACTGAGAATCTTACAGATTTAAAGGTTTGGGAAAAAAAAGACAAAAACACTTACCATATATTCTTTCTGAGGGCTGTGACCTATGAGGTTTTATCTACATAACAAGATTACCTTAACTACTCAAGTCTCCTCTTCTCTCTCTCCCATAACCTGTCTTGCCATGTGATTTATCACCCTAACCTGTTTTGGGTCATGTTACAAGTCCCCAGTCTTTCTCTAACTTGAAGATGTCATGTAAGTTTGTGCACCTTATTGGGGTATTGGGTTCTTCATTCTGAAGGCTCCTGTGTCATGAAAAACTATCATCAAATACATGTGTATGCTTTTTTTCCTATTAATCTGCCTTTTGTGAGTTGATTTTTCATTGGACCTTCTGAAGCAAAGGGGAAGATTTTCCTTTGCCCCTATAGAGAGAAGAGAAAAAAAAAAAACTAGAGGGTTTCATTACAAAATACCAACTTCCCTTGCCTCATTAAGCACCGAGATAAGAGAATTTCAGACTTGATTTTCTAATCATTCTCTTCTGCTTGCACTTGGAAACATCCCCTGCTGTGGCCTGAAAAATTCCTAGCATGTTCTAAACACAGAGGACCAAAAAAAAACTTTGTCTGTTTGTATTTGTCTATAACTAAAGTAAAAACAAGTTTTCCTTTAGTTGGGCTTATATTGCCATCAAGAATTAATTAGTATTCTAGTTATTACAGGGAAAGTTTAGCTTCCCAATCTAAGAAGAATGTGCTGCTATTCAAAGCTATTATGGCTCCCCATGCAGAAAACTTACATTACAGCATAAACATATGGCTGGTCATTGTCTGGTAGTCCCTCCAGTTACACTGTTTAACATTTTTTTGTGAGCATTTCTAAATATTGGCTTTATGCTTAAAATGTGTTTAAAAATAAGACATTTTTTTCCTTTCTAATATCTATGAAGTCAGTCAACTAGGATTTACGAACCAAATTAATATATCCCTGGAGGTCCTCACCAATAAGAAATAAAAACATTAAGAAAGAAACTTACAAAGCAGAAACCTACAGCAATTGTCATGTAACCAAAGGCTGAGGGCTTTTTGGAAAATCGGGAGATTTATTTTAGACTCAGCATCATCAAATCCTTCACAACTTCAGAAAGTATTAGCACAATTGAAATTATAGATGATCCTTGGATGAAATGTACTGAATTATAATCTATGAAATTAAAACTTGATAATTAAGTCTATCTCTAGAGTCTCTTTGTTATAATGTATTCAAAATATTTTTTCATTCAAAAATATTTAAATTGTATCTTTTTCAAGAACTTTAATCTAAACCCTGATGGTTTACTCACAACAGATATTACTCAAAGCTTGAAGAGGGCCATATGTGCTCTAATTTAGAAACTTAACAGTTTGGGGGAATTACTGGAAACTTTTTGTGCTCTTGTTCACTTATAATAACTTTATGCAAAATAGGTTACTACAGTTAATTACCTTGACGTGACTTGTATTGTGAATTTTAAAGAGGATAAAATAGATAAGCTCTGGAGAACTTCAAACACTTGGAGGTACAATCTAAAGGAAATGGGGTCGATAAGAATTAAGGAGGTAGAAATATTTAGTAACTGAAAACACTCAGGTGTATTGACTTACAGAAGAATCTAGGTATGAAATCTACTTAATCACACAAGTCCCAGACCAATAATTACTGTTATACATAATTATTACAAAGAAGAGATTCTCACTTGTTCTAATACTTTGAAAATTTGCCAATAATTGTATGTTTCTCCTCTAATGAGAAGCCTTAGCATGTATGTGTTATCCAATCTCAAAGGAAATGAAAACTAAAAATGGTTCCAATCTAAGAAAAGATTACAAATAGCATTCCTTGATGTGAATGTGGTTTTCTTAAATTTATAATCAGAACCCATTGGAAGTATTTCAGACACAGGTGAGAAATGCTCCTACAAAATGTGGGGAGCAGAAGACTCATCTGTTATCTCCGCCTTCACCATCCATAGAAATTTCTAGGATCAGAAGCACAGGTTAATAAATACATAGCAGTAGAGATTTTTCAATGTGAGATTATTAGGTACGTATGCAACCCCCGCTGCTTTCAGCCCCAGGTTTGAGAGGTGGGTCATATGCTCTTGCTTAAGTTTACCAGCTCAGTGGTATTTCAGCAGAATGGACCTCCTGTCAGGCAGAAAATGTGACCCAGTGGGAGGTCTGCACTAGCATCAAAAGTTATCATGAAACTTGTTCATTTGTCTTCTTTCTATATTTAATCAGTGTTAGGAATGTTGGAACATGATAGAAATGAAACATAGCGTTTTTCCTCTTAGGCGAGCATATTTTAGAGTTTGGGAGCCCTAGATTCTTCTCACAGGAGTGACTGTGAGCTGTCAGGAAGTAGCTTTGAAGCACAGCAGGAACCTTAATGAACAGTGGGAATAATATCTCCATATGTGACTGTGAAGACTGAGAATAAAAGAAAGATAATAGCAAATGAAAGATATTATTGAAAACATGATTTTAAGTGGAACTGTTGAAATGTGTTCCACTTTGGGGAGGTGGCAACAATTTGTTACAGCACACAAACCAGCAAGCATTGTTTTTATTGTGTTCTTATAAATTTGTGATAAGATGCCAAGGTCTGAACATATGAAAAAGCTAAAATGATAAATAGAAAGATTAATGTCTTCAGGAAAATGAAGTAGTAGGTGTGTAAGAGCATATGAAAAATTTTAATAATTTTTTTGTATCTGAAGCTTGTGATCTTTTATTTGATAAATAAAAAGTAAGATAAAATAATTTGATTCGATTTTGCAATATATTTACCTTATTAACAATAGCTCATTGAAATTCAATGGCTATTCAGAACTTGAGACAAAAACAAAAAGTAACGGGTCTCCAACTGTCAGAGGCCTTTGAACCAGAGCAACTCCATCTTGAATAGGGGCTGGGTAAAATAAGACTGAGACCTACTGGACTGCTTTCCCAGCAGGATAGGCATTCTCAGTGACAGGATGAGATAGGAGGTCTGCATAAGATACAGGTCACAAAGGCCCTGCTAATAAAACAGGATGCAGTAAAGAAGCCGGCCCAAACCCACCAAAACCACGATGGTGCTGAAAGTAACCTCTGGTCATCCTCAGTGCTCATTGTACACTAATTATAATGCATCAGCATGCTAAAAGGCACTCCCACCAATGCCATGACAGTTTACAAGTGCCATGGCAATGTTCAGAAGCTAACCTATATAGTCTAAAAAGGGGAGGATCTGCAGTTCTGGGAAATCTCTGCCCCTTTCCCCTGGAAAGCTCATGAACAATCCACCCCTTGTTCAGCATATCATCAAGAAATAACTGTAAGTATACTCAATCAAGCATCCCATACCACTACTCTGCCTATGGAGTAGCCATTATTTTCTTTCTTACTTTCTTAATAAAACTTGTTTTTACTTTGTGGACTTGCCCTTAATTATTTCTTGCATGATATTCAAAAACCCTCTCTTGGGGTCTGGACGGGGACCTCTTTCCAGGAACACAACTGGTGCTCATGGAATGGTAGTATATAAAAATTTACATTAAAAGCAAATGTCAGAAAGAAAAGTGTAAGGGGTCTGAAATGTTTTTCATTTAAAAGGCAGTTTTCCTTTGGTCTTCCCAAATGACACTTCTTAGGCTCTTATCCTTCTTTAGGATAAGGTTCTTAACATACCTCAGGGATCAAAACACTACTCAGTTTCTTGGAGGACAACACATTTGACTCTACCCATAGCTTGAGTGTGGTTCCCAGGAAGTCAACCCTGAGGATTGGATGTGCTTGCAATTGATTTATTAAGGATGGGAGGTGTATTAGTTCGTTTTCACACTGCTGATGAAGACATACCAGAGACAGGGCTATTTATAAAAGAAAGAGATTTAATGGACTTACAGTTCCACGTGGCTGGGGAAGCCTCACAATCATGGTGGAAGGCAAGGAGGAGCAAGTCACGTTTTACATGGATGGCAGCAGGCAAAGAGAGTGTTTGTGCAGGGAAATTCCCCCTTATAAAACCATCAGATCTGGTGAGATTTATTCACCATCACAAGAATGGCACAGGAAAGACCTGCTCCCATGATACAATTACCTCCCACCAGGTTCCTCCCACAACATGTAGAAATTCAAGATGAGATTTGGGTAGGGACAGAGCAAAACCCTATCAGGAAGCCAGGAAAAACTGAGGAAAGAAATGGGGGAAGTAAGGACAGTGAAGAGGAAAAAGATAAGCAGAAGCAAGATTGCAGAAAGAGACCTAACTTCAATGCAATAGTAGAGCACAAGTTTGGAATGCTAATTATGCCTCAGAATTTGTCCTTAAAGTCAAAGGAGATGGGCTGTGTTAGTCCCACTCCAATCCTTGAATATAGACTCAATCCAGCTGGAACTATAGGTGTGCACCACCACACCAAGTTATTATTATTATTATTATTATCATTATTATGATTATTGAAGTTCTAGGGTACATGTGCACAACGTGCAGGTTTGTTACTTATGTATACCTGTGCCATGTTGGTGTGCTGCACCGATTAACTCATCATTTACATTAGGTATTTCTCTTAATGCCATCCCTCCTCCCTCCCCCCACCCCACGACAGGCTCCAGTGTGTGATGTTCCCCACCCTGTGTCCAAGTGTCCTCATTGTTCAATTCCCACCTATGAGTGAGAACATGAGGTGTTTTGTTTTCTGTGCTTGCAATGGTTTGCTCAGAATGATGGTTTCCAGCTTCATCCATGTCACTACAATAGACATAAACTCATCCTTTTTTATGGCTGCATAGTATTCCATGGTATATATGTGCAACATTTTCTTAATCCAGTCTATCATTGATGGACATTTGCGTTGGTTCCAAGTCTTTGCTATTGTGAACAGTGCTGCAATAAACATACGTGTGCATGTGTCTTTATAGCAGCATGATTTATAATCCTTTGGGTATATACCCAGTAATGGGACAGCTGGGTCAAATGGCATTTCTAGTTCTAGATCCCTGAGGAATCGCCACACTGACTTCCACAATGGTTGAACTAGTTTACAGTCCCACCAACAGTGTCAAAGTGTTCCTATTTCTCCACATCCTCTCCAGCACCTGTTGTTTCCTGACTTTTTAATGATCACCATTCTAACTGGTGTGAGATAGTATCTCATTGTGGTTTTGACTTGCATTTCTCTGATGACCAGTGATGATGAGCATTTTTTCACGTGTCTGGTGGCTGCATAAATGTCTTCTTTTGAGAAGTGTCTGTTCATATTCTTTGCCCACTTTTTGATGGGATTGTTTGATTTTTTCTTGTAAATTCGTTTAAGTTCTTTGTAGATTCTGGATATTAGCCCTTTGTCAGATGGGTAGATTGCAAAAATTTTCTCCAATTCTGTAGGTTGCTTGTTCACTCTGATGGTAGTTTCTTTTGTTGTTCAGAAGCTCTTTAGATTAATTAGATCCCATTTGTCTATTTTGGCTTTTGTTGCCATTGCTTTTGGTGTTTTAGTAATGAAGTCCTTGCCTATGTCTATGTCCTGAATGGTATATATATATTTTATTTTTAGTAGAGACAAGTCTCTACTAAAGGCCAGACTGGTATCAAACTCCTGCCCTCAAACTACTAGCCTCAAGGGATCTTCCTGCCTTGGTCTCCCAAAGGGCTGGGGTTACAGGCATGAGCCACCACTCCCACCCATAGCATTCTTAACATACTAGTGCCACTGACCAATCAGCTAACCACTTCCTTCTGTTCCATCTATATAAAAGAAAATTGAAATAAAATATATAACTGCATCAGTACAATTATTTTTTACTCAGTATATATGAATCCTTGTTAAGTTGCTATATTAAAGTACTGAAAAAGAAAATATTAACAAGTAAAAATAAATTGTAAGATAGAAATGTGCTATGAAAATATGAACAGTAATAAAACTGGCTTGGGATCATGGTCTAAATGAAGGTATGTCTTTGTGGCCTTACCCCTTTCCTTGACTTTTTCATATGTATTTTCTTCAGGTAAAAAATACAAAATGAACATGTTAATCCTCTCACCTGGAAATTAGCCTTTAAAGTATACAGAGCTAGTTCAAAAAATGTGTAGTTCACTTGAAATAGTTAGTTCTTCAGAATTCTATTCTACATAATATTCCCTTTATTGAACAATAATTCACTTTGTAAAATTTAAGCCAAATTTCATATTCCATTCGGAGATCTTTAACAAAGAATGAAAGAGATAGAAAATGTGCTATGTAAGAAACTTTTCTCTAGGTCACTTCACCCTACACATGTACTGTCATCTAGACAAGCGCTATTTCACTGTAAGAAATAAAATCCCCACTCTGGCTGTGTGACTCTCCCTAGTGATCATTTGCTCCTGTGATGCCCTTCACATTCAAGCCTTAGCACAGACAATCTGGTCACTTCTTGGGAGTCCATAATGCCCCCAGGACAGAGTAAGAGACCTGGCATTATTCCAGTTCATATCATTGTACTCTTACTACCTAACATTTCCTCATATTTCCAATTAAATATGGCACTTCATTTTATCAAATCCCTATGTGCCAGTGAACAGTTGTTATGTTCTAATTTGTTCTTCACCTCATGACAGGTAATGTTTACAAAGTCTGTAAATTTACAACCTTAAATGACACTATGTACATATAAACAAATCAATTTCATCCCAGATCTCACTTTGACCATTTATGAGGGAGCTACAGGCCTTCCAAGCCTCTTTCAGAACATCCGTAGTTTGCCTGGAATCATATTTTAGCATTGTCCAAAATTTTGATGTCAAGTAACCTTTCCTGTTTAATGGAAAAAATAAAAAATTTTATACCTAGGGAATCAAATCTAGGTAGGTCGTTGGTTACAGGAAGTAAATGATGAAGGCACATCACATAATACTGGAAGAGGCCATAAAACCCCATAAATGCCACTGCTTTCTGGGTAATTATACCAAATAAAAGACAGACTAGCTCATTGATGAGTTTATCCCTGTATATTTTCAACTCAAAAGAAATAACTGTGGCTCTAACATAAAAATCTCAGCGAGGATTTCTGGTGTCACAGACTAACAACATTTAATCATAGACTACATTTATAAAGCTATCTTACACTTCATTTCAAATATCTACACTTTAAACTGTCTAGAAACACTTTATTCAGCTCAATTCTCCCAAGGACCTTTAGTGATGACATGTGGGTAAGGCACCAACTACAACAGGTAACAATGATTTTTATGCTCTTTGTGGTGTTTAAATAATACTTAGTCTGTAATCAAACAAGTTGAATGCAAACATACTATTTTATTTGATTCTTTTTGCCATGTCTGAAGATCTTCTCCTTGCAGTTGAAGTATAAGGCCCTTAGGCTATATTTCTATATTTTTTTAGCTTCTAGTGGAATTTAGGGCATAAGGTACATGTAACGTGGGTACATACAGATGAAAAAATATCTGGCCCTTGGAGTTAACTGATTTGAGTAATCACAGCCAGGTAATGGAAATACCAAATCAAATTGTAAGTTTTCTGATTCAGTATGCAGTATGCTTCCAACTCCATTGCAGAATTCCTCCTGAGAGAGGGAGTTTGCCCTTAAACATTCTCAGCTGCTTTCTGGCTCACCTTTCTGGATAGAATATTTCATGAGGTAGAGCATGCTATTTCAACTCCAAACAACTTTACTGATTGGAGAATGAACCTTTTGCTAGAAGGGATGGACATTAGAGATAAATCTTATTGGTACATAGCATCACTAGGGGCTTTTCTGACTGGTTAGGAAATCCACTCCAATGTAGACACAGAACAAAAGCTTATTCACTTTTAGGCAGAATCTAATCAGTAACACTGCAATCACTAGCTGCATCTCAGTGTTGGGCATTTGCAGCACATTAGTCCTTGGGGCAATTAAAATGTAACAACAAGCAACATCTCGTCTTTGTGTAAAACAAAGCCTGGCAAAGAGTATGTAATCAATACATGTTCACTGATTTTGATTGCATTGCTCTCTGGAATCATAACATTTCTAATATGCTTATATACTCATTCAAGGAAATATAATATAGAAACATTACAGGGAGGATGTGTGATGAATAGTTTCCACTTAGGAGGACCACAGAGATGCTACAATTTTGGAGAAGAATTGAGTTTTAGTGATGGCTGGGAACAAATAGAGCCTATTGGGGGAAAAAGATCAGGATCAGATAATTTTGTTTACCAAGAGCCTATATTCCTGAAGATGTATAAGGACTAAAAATGGAAGTAGATTTTAGGTATCAGACCATATATCGTACACCCCACATGCAGTACCTTCTGTGGTCATTGAAGCAAGCTCATGAAGTAAGTATTGATTTCTATCCTATAAAACTAGAAAATACATTGCAAGCTAGATGCAGTGGCCTGTAATCCTAGCACTTTAGGAGGCTGAGGCAGGTGGATCACTTGAGGTCAGGAGTTCAAGACCAGACTGGCCAACATGGTGAAACCCCGTCTCTACTGAAAATACAAAAATTAGCTAGGCATGGTGGCATGTGCCTGCAGTCTCAGCTACACAGGAGGCCGAGGTAGGAGAATTGCTTGGACCTGGGAGGAGGAGGTTGCTGTGAGCCGAGATCGCACCACTGTACTCCAACCTGGGGGACAAAGTGAGATTCCATCTCAAATTAAAAAAAAAAAAAAAAAAAAAGATTGCAAAAAAAATCCACCTAGAATTCACAAACAAGTTGTTCTTACATTAAAACTCTTAATCTTCCAATTCTGTGAAGAAAGTCATTGGTAGCTTGATGGGGATGGCATTGAATCTGTAAATTACCTTGGGAAGGATGGCCATTTTCATGATATTGACTCTTCCTACCCATGAGCATGGAATGTTCTTCCATTTGTTTGTATCCTCTTTTATTTCCTTGAGCAGTGGTTTGTAGTTCTCCTTGAAGAGGTCTTTCCCATCCCTTGTAAGTTGGATTCCTAGGTATTTTATTCTCTTTGAAGCAATTGTGAATGGGAGTTCACTCATGATTTGGCTCTCTGTCTGTTATTGATGTATAAGAATGCTTGTGATTTTTGCACATTGATTTTGTATCCTGAGACTTTGCTGAAGTTGCTTATCAGCTTAAGGAGATTTTGGGCTGAGACAATGGGGTTTTCTAGATATACTATCATGTCATCTGCAAACAGGGACAATTTGACTTCCTCTTTTCCTAATTGAATACCCTTGATTTCCTTCTCCTGCCTAATTGCCCTGGCCAGAACTTCCAACACTATGTTGAATAGAAGTGGTGAGAGAGGGCATCCCTGTCTTGTGCCAGTTTTCAAAGGGAATGCTTTCAGTTTTTGCCCATTCAGTATGATATTGGCTGTGGGTTTGTCATAAATAGCTCTTATTATTTTGAGATACGTCCCATCAATTCCTAATTTATTGAGAGTTTTTAGCATGAAGTGTTGTTGAATTTTGTCAAAGGCCTTTTCTGCATCTATTGAGATAATCATGTGGTTTTTGTCTTTGGTTCTGTTTATATGCTGGATTACATTTATTGATTTGCGTATATTGAACCAGCCTTGCATCCCAGGGAGGAAGCCCACTTGATCATGGTGGATAAGCTTTTTGATGTGCTGCTGGATTCTGTTTGCCAGTATTTTATTGAGGATTTTTGCATCAATGTTCATCAAGGATATTGGTCTAAAATTCTCTTTTTTTGTTGTGTCTCTGCCAGGCTTTGGTATCAGGATGATGCTGGCCTCATAAAATGAGTTAGGGAGGATTCCCTCTTTTTCTATTGATTGGAATAGTTTCAGAAGGAATGGTACCAGCTCCTCCTTGTACCTCTGGTAGAATTCGGCTGTGAACCCATCTGGTCCTGGACTTTTTTTGGTTGGTAAGCTATTGATTATTGCCATAATTTCAGCTCCTGTTATTGGTCTATTCAGAGATTGAACTTCTTCTTGGTTTAGTCTTGGGAGGGTGTATGTGTTGAGGAATTTATCCATTTCTTCTAGATTTTCTAGTTTATTTGCATAGAGGTGTTTGTAATATTCTCTGATGGTAGTTTGTATTTCTGTGGGATCGGTGGTGATATCCCCTTTATCATTTTTTATTGCATCTATTTGATTCTTCTCTCTTTTTTTCTTTATTAATCTTGCTAGCGGTCTATCAATTTTGTTGATCCTTTCAAAAAACCAGCTCCTGGATTCATTGATTTTTTGAAGGGTTTTTTGTGTCTCTATTTCCTTCAGTTCTGCTCTGATTTTAGTTATTTCTTGCCTTCTGCTAGCTTTTGAATGTGTTTGCTCTTGCTTTTCTAGTTCTTTTAATTGTGATGTTAGGGTGTCAATTTTGGATCTTTCCTGCTTTCTCTTGTGGGCATTTAGTGCTATAAATTTCCCTCTACACACTGCTTTGAATGCATCCCAGAGATTCTGGTATGTTGTGTCTTGGTTCTCGTTGGTTTCAAAGAACATCTTTATTTCTGCCTTCATTTCGTTATGTACCCAGTAGTCATTCAGGAGCAGGTTGTTCAGTTTCCACGTAGTTGAGCGGTTTTGAGTGAGATTCTTAATCCTGAGTTCTAGCTTGATTGCACTGTGATCTGAGAGATAGTTTGTTACAATTTCTGTTCTTTTACATTTATTGAGGAGAGCTTTACTTCCAAGGATATGGTCAATTTTGGAATAGGTGTGGTGTGGTGCTGAAAAAAATGTATATTCTGTTGATTTGGGGTGGAGAGTTCTGTAGATGTCTATTAGGTCTGCTTGGTGCAGAGCTGAGTTCAATTCCTGGGTATCCTTGTTGACTTTCTGTCTCGTTGATCTGTCTAATGTTGACAGTGGGGTGTTAAAGTCTCCCATTATTAATGTGTGGGAGTCTAAGTCTCTTTGTAGGTCACTCAGGACTTGCTTTATGAATCTGGGTGCTCCTGTATTGGGTGCATATATATTTAGGATAGTTAGCTCTTCTTGTTGAATTAATCCCTTTACCATTATGTAATGGCCTTCTTTGTCTCTTTTGATCTTTGTTGGTTTAAAGTCTGTTTTATCAGAGACTAGGATTGCAACCCCTGCCTTTTTTTGTTTTCCATTTGCTTGGTAGATCTTCCTCCATCCTTTTATTTTGAGCCTATGTGTGTCTCTGCACGTGAGATGGGTTTCCTGAATACAGCACACTGATGGGTCTTGAGTCTTTATCCAATTTGCCAGACTGTGTCTTTTAATTGGACCATTTAGTCCATTTACATTTAAAGTTAATATTGTTATGTGTGAATTTGATCCTGTCATTATGATGTTAGCTCGATGTTTTGCTCGTTAGTTGATGCAGTCTCTTCCTAGTCTCAATGGTCTTTACATTTCGGTATGATTTTGCAGTGGCTGGTACCGGTTGTGCCTTTCCATGTTTAGCGCTTCCTTCAAGAGCTCTTTTAGGGCAGGCCTGGTCATCGCCAAGTCAATCCTAAGCCAAAAGAACAAAGCTGGAGGCATCACGCTACCTGACTTCAAACTATACTACAAGGCTACAGTAACCAAAAGAGCATGGTACTGGTACCAAAACAGAGATATAGATCAATGGAACAGAACAGAGCCGTCAGAAATAATGCCACATATCTACAACCATCTGATCTTTGACAAACCTGAGAAAAACAAGAAATGGGGAAAGGATTCCCTATTTAATAAATGGTGCTGGGAAAACTGGCTAGCCATATGTAGAAAGCTGAAACTGGATCCCTTCCTTACACCTTATACAAAAATCAATTCAAGATGGATTAAAGACTTAAATGTTAGACCTAAAACCATAAAAACCCTAGAAGAAAACCTAGGCAATACCATTCAGGACATAGGCATGGGCAAGGACTTCATGTCTAAAACACCAAAAGCAATGGCAACAAAAGCCAAAATTGACAAATGGGATCTAATTAAACTAAAGAGCTTCTGCACAGCAAAGGAAACTACCTTCAGAGTGAACAGGCAACCTACAAAATGGGAGAAAATTTTCGCAACCTATTCATCTGACAAAGGGCTAATATCCAGAATCTACAATGAACTCCAACAAATTTACAAGAAAAAAACAAACAACCCCATCAAAAAGTGGGCGAAGGACATGAACAGACACTTCTCAAAAGAAGACATTTATGCAGCCAAAAGACACATGAAAAAATGCTCACCATCACTGCATCAGAGAAATGCAAATCAAAACCACAATGAGATACCATCTCACACCAGTTAGAATGGCGATCATTAAAAAGTCAGGAAACAACAGGTGCTAGAGAGGATGTGGAGAAATAGGAACACTTTTACACTGTTGGTGGGACTGTAAACTAGTTCAACCCTTGTGGAAGTCAGTGTGGCGATTCCTCAGGGATCTAGAACTAGAAATTCCATTCGACCCAGCCATCCCATTACTGGGTATATACCCAAAGGACTATAAATTATGCTGCTATAAAGACACATGCACACGTATGTTTATTGCCGCATTATTCACAATAGCAAAGACTTGGAACCAACCCAAATGTCCAACAATGATAGACTGGATTAAGAAAATGTGGCACATCTACACCATGGAATACTATGCAGCCATAAAAAATGATGAGTTCATGTCCTTTGTAGGGACATGGATGAAATTGGAAATCATCATTCTCAGTAAACTATCGCAAGAACAAAAAACCAAACACCGCATATTCTCACTCATAGGTGGGAATTGAACAATGAGAACACATGGACACAGGAAGGGGAACATCACACTTCAGGGACTGTTGTGGGTTGAGGGGAGGGGGGAGGGATAACATTGGGAAATATACCTAATGCTAGATGACGAGTTGGTGGGTGCAGTGCACCAGCATGGCACATGTATACATATGTAACTTACCTG
Source organism: Pongo abelii (assembly GCF_028885655.2). NCBI lineage: Eukaryota > Metazoa > Chordata > Mammalia > Primates > Hominidae > Pongo > Pongo abelii. The sequence goes on from NC_071989.2 coordinate 31,148,765, forward strand.
CACATTGGGCACATGTACCATAAAACCTAAAGTATAATAATAATAATAATAATAATTACAATAAAAGAAAAAATAAAAAATAAAAAATAAAACTCTTAATCTTACAGTTTATCCTGCCAGTAATGAAACACAAGACAATATTCAGATAAGCTCATAAAAATGTATGTCAGTTATACTTAATAAAGTGATTTTCTAAAAGTATATAGGGGTATGTTGTGAATTTAAGAGCTGAAGTGCAATTTTTAAGGGAAGAAGATTGAGATGGAAATCCAGCAGGGTTAAATACCTCTCAAGGTTCAAATGGCTCAGCCCAAGGCTGCCTATTAGCAAAGGCCAAAACTCTGAAATGGTCCTCTAGGGAGTCCTATGAATACTGGTGAGTTGTTTAGGTTTTCTTCAATATGCCCCTCCCTAGCTGGATGGAAATGGGGAACAACTAACTTGAGAAAGTCCAGTCTGGGTAGTGGGCATGAGGAAGCTTTGGGTCCTACATGTACTGTGAGAAGTTTGAAAAGACCAAAACTCTGAAGTTTCCTCAGCAATTACAGAGAAAGGAAAGAAGAGTTCTGGCTACAACCTCAAATTCAGTAGATTTTAACCCCGGCTGTGTTTTAACCCTTGAATTAGCTGGAGAAAATAAATAATGTTTTGGTGTTTCAGTCTCAAAGAGTCCAATTTTAATTTGTCTATAGTGAAGGAAAAGCTCAGATTTTTGGTTTTTGTTGTTGTTTGTGTTTTTCCCCCCTTAGTAATTAGCTTTTAAAGCTAAGTTGGAGAACAATTCATAATTATTTCCCTCATTGTGAATGGGAAGGTAAGTTTACGAGCTATTTCAGAACCCCAAGAAAAGCATGAATACAATCATTGAAGTATAAAGCCTGGAATTGTGATAATTTTAAATAGCTCGAAACTACATTAAAAACCCCAAAAACTAGAACAGACAATTCTACATTGCAAAGAATCACACAAGAAAAAGCATTACAATTTTAAAGAAGAAATCAATCTAAATGTCACTTTTGAGAAGAACATTCTGATTTGGGTCAAAGAGATAAGCAGTTTTATTAACCTGTATGTAAAGTTTAGAAAATTAGAAAAAGGTAACATCAAAGGTACATAACCAAAGGAGGAAACCCTATTCTTCTAAAATATTGATATTATCCTCTGTCTTCTTGTGTTATTTGATTAGAGAACTTTTAATCTTTCTATTGAGTATTGTGATAACAGAAATGAAAAAAGGTAGTTAAGGGAATGCTTGTAAGTTACAGACAGAGAAGAAAAGAACTTAACAGCTGGTTTGGTAAAAGACAATTAATTTTCAAAACATACATTTATTTTTACTGTACAGCAAACCATTTTAGGGACTAAAATCCCTTGTTCTTAATAAGATATAGAAGGCACATTCTAGCCATTCTACCTCTAAACGTGTTGCAAAATTTGGATGTTTTTTAAAAACATTTTGCAATGCAAGGCAGAAATAATTAGATTCAGCCTTCTACTAAGATTATCAGTTTTCCCATTTGGTTATTGAAGGCTCAATTTTGGCAAATCACCACACCACAAGAGCGACAGAGGCTTTAGTAGTAAGTACGTATATTTGCAGCTATGTTAAATTTAGTAAATCCCTGAAAATTAATATGTTCTGCCTGCTGAGAGAAAGCTCAACCAAGATATTTACAGACACTTGGCATTGTTCACTTTGAAAAGCTCTACTAACCAAGCATTTGCCAGCTTTATTAATTCTTCCTGACTGTTGAGTTTTCCCGATTGTTTATTTGTTTGCTACCATTAGCAGACTTCTTTATAAATCCTCTCAATGCTGCCATATGTTGCCGCCTACCATCAGTCACAAGTGGACTGGAGAAGCCAGCAGAGGAAATTGAATTATGGCAGAATTGAGGAAGAATGTAGCTATTTCTTTCTTACTGAAATACAATTTGTTCTTTTCAGCTGGTGATATGGAATTAAGAATTGTGCAATGAAACAATTGTGGTACCCATCCAAATGGACTGTTGACTTTTTATAGAAGTTGAAGAACAAAACATCTCATAGCTCATGTGCCAGCATTGTGATAGTCATTTTCAATCTGTTCCTTTATGTTTTAATCCAAAATTGTAAATAATCTACACGTTTTGAAAACATTATGTTTTTAATATTTCTGAGTAAATCTTTAGGCAACTAGATTGCTTTGTTGTTACTGATTGTTTTAATAAGAAATCACCACAATTAAAAATTTTTCTTACAATCAAGAGAAATCGATTGAAGGATCTTCAATAACATTTATGATTACATATAAGATAATATTTTTTAAATACTAAGGCCGGGCATGGTGGCTTATGCCTGTAATCCTAGCTCTTTTGGAGGCTGAGGCAGGAGGATTCCTTAACCCCGGGAGTTTGAGACCAGCTTAGGAAACATAGGGAGATACTGTCTCTATTAAAAAATAAAAATAAAAAATTTAAATACTAAAATAATACAGATGGTGTTTGGAAATAACAGGTTACAAGGAAGAATTAGTTCAGAAAGTCAAATAACAAACCCCATTATCTGCTTGAAGATATAACATATTTTTACTGTAAAGATACATTCATTGTTTGAATTTTACATTCTAGATATCCAGAGAAATATCACTGTGGAAAAATAGATTACGTTTTAATTCTTTTTCTGCCCCAAATTTGGTTTATTTTACTACTCAATTTACACACACCATCTATGTTGATTTATTCCATCAGTTAGTCCATATTTACTCTGTGCCTGGTAAGTCCAGCAGAGAGAATAGCAGGTGTTTGAAGGGAAAGTACATTTCACAAACATCAAGGATATGTGCAGACAGAGGAGCTAGCAAAGGGAAGCAAATAGGAGATAAGAATAAGAGATATCCGGGAAAGAAAATTGGACTTTTACTCTAAATAAGGAGAGAAGCTATTGGGCTAATATAACAGCAGGAAAAATTCATGTTTCAGGTGTACCTCTGGCTGCAATGTGGAAAATAGTGACAAAGGAGAGATGAAGAAAAAAATAGAAATGTGGAAGCAAGTTTGGCTTTAATTGAACAAGAGAAATAATGGTGGTGTTGTCCAGAGTAATACCAACAGGAGCAGTGGAAAGGAGACAGATTTAGGGTATATTTTGAAGGCAGGGCTATCAGAATTTGCTGATGGATTGGATTGTGAGGAAAAAAGAGTAGTCAAGGATACTTCCCAGGCTTTTGGTCTCAGGAACTATAAGTGTTGAATTACCATTTTCAAGATGATGAAGACAAGAAAAGGAGGTTGAGGAGCAAAATAAGGACTTTGTTTTCAACCACGTTGATTATAAGATGTTTATTATGGAGTCAAGTGAATCTTTCAGATAGTCAGCTTCATGTAAGAGTAGACTTTAGAGAGCAATCTAGCTTTGAGATATAAATTTGGGAGTTATCAGCATGGAGATAAAATTTAGATATGAAATGAAATGATACGATTTACAAAATGAGTATAGATGTGAGAGAAGTTCATGAAGTAAGCCATAGAGCAATTCAAGGGTGAAAGATTGAGGAGAAAAGTGAAGTTCAACAAAGGGGAACCAGGTGTAACAGATGGTGAGGTGGGGAAGAGCCTATAGAATAATTATTTGAGACCAAGTGAAGGAAGTATTTCAAGAAAAAGAAACCCGTAAATGACTCCAAATTTTGACAATGGTTGAGTACCACAGGGGGGAGGGTTAGATTGAACTAGACTGGATCAGATTACAGTAGACAATTTGGAGGTTATTGGTGATTTGGAGAAAGCTGTTTCGTTGAATGGTGGAGACAAAAGTTGTGTTGGACTAAATCCAAATGAAAATGAAAGGAGAGGACGAAAATAAGAAAAGTATAAATCACCCTTTGAGGAGTGTGAACCCAAAAGTATCTGAGATAGGTCTCCATCAATTTAGAAAGTTCATTTTGCCAAGGTTAAGGATGTGCCCATGACATAGCCTCAGGAGGTTCTGACAACATGTGCCCAAGGTAGTCAAGGCACAGCTTGGTTTTGTACATTATAGGGAAACCTAAGACATCAGTCAATATGTGCAAGATGTACATTGGTCCATAAAGACAGGAAAACTCAAAGCAGGGTAAATTATAGGTAAATATGGGATTTATTTAAATTAACATAATGACAAAAGAAGTAGAAGATATAATAAGAAACCAGAGAATTATGAAAGAAAAAATGATAATCAGTGATACATTTTTAAGTACAGATTATACACTACAGAAGGTAAATAGGTATTATAGGTAAATAAGATACAACAGTTTGCATTCTTTTGTGTCTTTGATCAGCCTTCCACTGAATACACAATTTTCATGTTAGAGAGGGATAGACAAATAGTCACTTAATGCCTTAGACTGGCTCAGTGAATCTGCATCTTTACATAACAATAGGACAGAAAAAAGCAATCAGATATGTATTTGCCTGAGGTGAGCAGAGGGATGACTGAAAGTTGTATCCTGTGTCCTGCAGATGTGTAGATAAGCTATCAATTTATGTTTCCAGGGTGAAATTCAACAGAATGATTTCAGGGTAAATATCTTGAGGCCCACAGGGAATTTCCTTGTAGACAAATTGTGAGGGAGGTACGTAGCTTTTAAAAACATATATTTGTAGCTATCTTATTTAGCAATAAAATGGGAGCCAGGTTTTCCTGATGAAGTTCCCAGCTTGACTTTTCCCTTTGACTTAGTGACGTTGGGTTTCCAAGATTTATTTTCTTTTCACAGGAGTTTATCTGCAGAGAAGAGAAGGGAAATGGGATCAACACATGGATGGAGGAATTGTGGGCAGATGAAAACATGAATGGGCTGGTTTTTTGTTTGTTTGTTTGTTTTTTAAGGATTCAGGATATTGTATGATTGGGGAAAAGGGGGATATTATAGTGTTAAAACTGTTGAATAAAGAGAAATATAGAAGAATTATTGGAGCAAAGTCCTTGAGTAGGAGGAGTAGATGAGTCTTAGTGCACAAGTGTTGGCACAGATCACTGTGAATAGCATAAATCATTCTCGCAAAGTGATAGTAGGAAAGGCAGAGTGTATGTGCTCAGATGCCTGTAGGTAGATATGTGTGATAAAAGCTCCTGATTGTTCTCTTCTTATTGTTTCAAGTTTTCTCAAATATCTAGAAAACAAAGCCAATCAGCTAGTAATGAAGAGAACATAATTGAGAGGAGATATGTAGATAAGTAAAAAATACAAAATGTTCACCTAAAACATTAATACTTGAGGTACAGAATTTGTGGTACCAGATTCTAGAAAGGTAGAGCTACACAGGGAAAAACCTTTACATATATACATAGAGAGCATCTTGAAGGATTCACTAGTTATTAATCTGTGCATATGTAAAGTGAAATTCCATGATATTGAATAAAGAACAACTTTCAGGGAAAGAACAATTATAGGGGACTGTAAGCTAAATAATCAACGGAACACACTAAAGGCCAATAAATATTCAAAGTCTCACTAGCCAGAGTGAAGAAACCTTGTTGAATATAAGAGAACTGCCGCTGAAAATACAGGAAGGCCATGCCTTTGTTGTGGGGCTAAATTAGCTCATCTGTATAGATTATGATAGATCGCCTTTTAATCACTTCTTTAAAATGTTGAAAGCTCAAACTCAACTGCCAAAAACTTAATTGAGTGCAACAGCAAAGTCCAAGACTCTTTAAAAGAAAACAACAAAAGTCAGCATTTAACAACGTAAAGTACACAATTACCATAAACCAATAGAAAATACTACGTATACATAAACGGAAAACTGTGACCAATATTCATCAGAGGACAAAAAGGGAAAGACAAAAAAATGACAGAGATAATAGTTAAGTGACAAGAGCATTAAAATAGCAATTATAAGTATGTATGCTCAAGGATTTATTTAAATTAACAAAATGAGGAAAGAAGTAGAAGATATAATAAGAAACCAAAGAGAATTATGAAAGAAAAAATGATAATTGATGATATGTTTTTAAGTACAGATTATACACTACGGAAGAAAACAGAACAATCCAAAGTCATAGGAATAGAACATATCCTGAATGGAGTACAGAGAAGAAAGAATGAGAAAAAAACAACAACAGAGGTTTAATGATTCAATGATTGCAGGAAAATGTTGTGTCATACATAGTTGTAACTTGAATCCCAGATTGTGACCGTAGGTGTATAGTCCATTTTCACACTGCTATAAAGAATGACTTCAGACTGGGTTATTTATAAAGAAAAGAGGTTTAATTGATTCACAGTTCTGCATGGCTGGGGAGGCCTCAGGAAACTTACAGCCATGGAGGAAGGCAAAGGGGAATCAAAGCACATCTTGTATGGCAACAGGAGAGAGAAAGAGAGGGAGAAAGTGCTGTGCTTTTAAACCATCAGATCTCATGAGAACTCATTCACTATCAGGAGAACAGCACAGGGGAAACCGCCCCCATGATCCAATCACCTCCCACCAGGTTCCTCCATAACACTGGGGATTACAATTTGAGATGAGATATGGGTGCGGACACAGAGTCACACCATATTAGTAGGGATCAGAAAAAAATGTTTGAAGAAATAATGACCAAAATTTTTCCAATTTTGGTAAAAACTATAAACCCACAGATATAATCTTAATGATTCCCAAGTTCAATAAACAAAGCAAACCATGCAAATGCATGATACAATCAACTTTCTGAAAACCACCAATAAAAAAAAAACCTTTAAAGCTGCTAGCAATACAAACACATTACATAGAAAATAAAGAATAACTTCTCAGAAATCATGCAAGCAAAAAGATGGAGGAATGATCTTTTAAAAAAATCTCAATTACCATCTCACACCAGTTAGAATGGCAATCATTAAAAAGTCAGGAAACAACAGGTGCTGGAGAGGATGTGGAGAAATAGGAACAGTTTTACACTGTTGATGGGACTGTAAACTAGTTCAACCATTGTGGAAGTCACTGTGGTGATTCCTCAGGGATCTAGAACTAGAAATACCATTTGACCCAGCCATCCTGTTACTGGGTATATACCCAAAGGATTATAAATCATGCTGCTATAAAGACACATGCACGCGTATGGTTATTGCGGCACTATTCACAATAGCAAAGACTTGGAACCAACCCAAATGTCCATCAATGATAGACTGGATTAAGAAAATGTGACAGATATACACCATGGAATACTATGCAGCCATAAAAAATGATGAGTTCATGTCCTTTGTAGGGACATGGATGAAGCTGGAAACCATCATTCTCAGCAAACTATCACAAGGACAAAAAACCAAACACCTCATGTTCTCACTCATAGGTGGGAATTGAACAATGAGAACACATGGACACAGGAAGGGGAACATCACACACCGGGGACTATTGTAGGGTGGTGGGAGGGGGGAGGGATAGCATTAGGAGACATACCTAATGCTAAATGACGAGTTAATGGGTGCAGCACACCAACATGGCACATGTATACATATGTAACAAACCTGCACATTGTGCACATGTACCCTAAAACTTAAAGTATAATAATAATAAAATTTAAAAAAAGAATTTTATATAATATTTTAAAAATCTCAATTAAAAAACCTTATAAACCTAGAATTCTATATTCAGTGAAAATATTCCTCAAAAACAAAGGTGATATAAAGAATGTTTCAGATAGGTAAAAGATGAGAGAACTTACCTTCAGCAGGACTGGACTTTCAGAAATATTAAAGAAAGCTCTTCAGGCAGAAGAAAAACAATACCAGGTGAAGACTTGAATATGCGGAGGAATGCAGAGTACTGGAGATGGTAAATGTGTGGGTAAATATAAAACACATTTTTATTATAATTAATTTTTTAAATACAACTGAGTGTTTAAAGTAAAACTAGAATAATACATTTTGGTGTTTTTAATGTAGGCATAAGTAAAGGGTATGAGAGCTAAACACAGAGGGGAGAAGAGGAAAAGGAAATCCAATTAAATTTCCATAAGCTCCTTTATTATATTTGAAATAGTACAATATTAGTGAATATTGACTGTAATCAGTTAATTTTAGATATTGTAGGACACAGAGTAGCCCTTAAAAAAACAGTGGTGAGTAGACAAAAATTTTTAAAGTTCATAAATTGTGAAGAATGATGGCAAAGCGAAGACAAAAAGTAACAGATGAAACAAACAGAAAATGTCAACATGGTAGATTTAAAATCCCAAATATAAATACTTACATTAAATGTAAATGATCTAAATACATCAACTAAAAGGTACATCTTATCAGATTAAACAAGGCAAGGTAGAATTATTTGCTGTCTAAAGGATACATTTTAAATAAAAAAGGGAAGTTAAAAAAATGATAAAAATATATATTATGCCATTCGCTAATCAAAGGAAATACGAGTTGTGAGATAACTATCAGAAAAGTAGTCTTCAGGACAAAGAATTATACCAGAGATAAAAGTGGGTCATTCTGTAATGATAAGGGTCAATTCATGTAGAAGACATTACAATCTTAAATGTTCAAAATGCATGAAACAAAAACTGACAGAACCGAAAGGAGAAATAGACAAATTTACAATTGTAGTTGGAGATGTTAATGCTCCTCTCAGCAACTAATACTGACAAAACAAAAAGATAAAATGAATAAAGATAGAGAATACATGAACCACATTATCAACCAACTGGTCCTAATTGACCTTTATAAAATACCACATCCACTCTATTGGGTTGAATAGTGTCCCCACCCAAATTAATGTCTACCTGAAACCTCAGGATATGTATTTATTTGGAATAAGGATCTTTGCAGATATAATTAAGATAAAGATCTCAAGATGTGATCATCCTGGATTGAGGTGGGCTCAAATCCAGTGATATCCTTATAAAGACTGAAAGAGAGGAGATACAAAGAAAGTGATAAAAATATCAAGGCATAGCTTGGAATATGTTTATGCTTTGTAGGGAAGCCAGAGATCATCTCTAACTCCTCCTTTTAGTTCTTAGTGGGCTCTTCAGCTGGATCTAAAAACCAAATTGACTTCAGGAAAATCAACAAGAAAAAGGTATACAGATTTTAGTAGTTTTACGTGTACTGGAGATTTTCGCAAGAGAGTGAAGACTGAAGAAGTGGTCAAAACATGATGCTTTTGTGCTTTTCATAAAAAAAGAACTATAAAGTTGAGAAGAAATGGCAGGACAAATAATACCTGACTGAGAGAGTCAATTTCTAGGGAAGTCACCAGGAGATATACAAGGGGAGTGTAAAACAGGTGGAAGATAAGAGTTATTTTACTAAGTATATTTATTTAGGTCCATTGCAAGCCCCAATTCCCAGTCTCTGGTGAGAAGGGCTATTTTCTCACCCTGGTATGGCAAGGGTATGCCTCCTACAGGAATCTGTATGGTTTGCTGCATGCAGGAAGAGACAAGTCAGTTAGACCTTTCTGAAAATATAATTTCTCCAATGTTTTAACTCAAAATAGTAAGTACACCAATCTGGCATATTTTAGGATGGCACATTCTTTACTCCTTAAGCTTCTAAAAATCAAGGCACACCAAGAATGATTGATGGCCACTGAAGCTAAGGAAGAGGAATTGGAATGGATTCTCCCACAGAGCCTAGAAAAGGAACAAACCTTGTCAAAACTTGATTTCAGACTTCTGGCCTCCAGAACTCTGAGAGAATAAATTTCTGTTGCTTTAAGAAGCTTAATTTGTTGTAATTTATTACAACAGTCCTAAGAAACTAATACACCCACCCAAAGACAGTGTAATACCCATTCTTTTTCTTTTCTTCAACTTTTATTTTAAGGTCTGGGGTATATGTGCAGGATGTGCAGGTTTGTAGCACAGGTAAACAGCTATTCTTCCTGAAGCTCTCCCTCATGAAATCTTCGCCCATACCTATGTCCTGAATGTTATCGCCTAGATTTTCTTCTAGGGTTTTTATAGCTTTGGGTTTTGCCTTTAAGTTTTTAATCCAACCTGAGTTAATTTTTGTATAAGGCATAAGGAAGGGGTCCAGTTTCAAATTTCTACATATGGCTAGCTAGTTCTCCCAGCACCATTTATTAAACAGGTACTCGTTTCCCCATTGCGTGTTTTTGTCAGGTTTGTCGAAGATCAGATGGTTGTAGGTGTGCGGTCTTATTTCTGAGTTCTCGATTCTGTTCCATTTGTCTATGTGTCTGTTTTTGTACCAGTATCATACTTTTTGGTTACTGTAGCCTTGTAGTATAGTTTGAAGTTGTAATACCAATTCTTTACAAATGCACATGTAACTTTCACTAAGATTGATAAGTTGATCATTCTAAACACATTGAGATCTTGTAGAGAACCTTCCCAGGTGACAACAATATTAAATTAGAAATCAGCTACAGAAAAATGTTTTGAACTTGCAAGTATTTTGAAACTAAACAAAAAACTCCTAAATAAATCATAGGTCAAGGAAGAGATCACAAGACAAACTAGAGAATACTTGAACTGACGGAAAATAAAAACACAAAATCTATGGGAGGCAATTATGATAGTGATTAAAGTTACAGTTGTATGTTTTGCTTTAAATGCTTTTATTAAAAAACAAATCAAAAATTAATAATCTAAAAATCCATAATAAGAAGCTAAAAGAATATTAGCAAATTAAATACAAATAAACAGAAGAAAAACAAAGTCAATGAAATAGATACAGAAATCACAGAGAGAAAATCACAGGGGAAACAAAAAAACAATAAAACCAAAAGGTAGTTCTCTAAAAAGATCAAAAACATTTGGCAGGCAAATGTTTAGTCACTGAGACCTATAATCCCAGAGGTCTCTAAAGGCTCATTTGGGAGGATCACTTGAGCCCAGAAGTTCTACACTGTGGTCAGTCATGATCCTGCCATTGCACTCCAGCCTAGGTGACAGAGCAAGACCCAATCTCTTAAAAAAATTATATTCCTCTATTATAATAATCATTAAAAAAAATTACTAATATCAGGAATAAAATAAGAGAGAGAAGTACATATCCTACAGACATTACCAGAACAGTGAAGGAAAATTACAAGCAAATAATGAAAATAAACTTAACAATCTACATGAAATTGTCAAACTATTTGCAAGCCACAAATTACCAAAACGGACTCTAAATGAAATAAAAATGGCTACATATCTATCAACAAAATTGACTTTATAATGAAAAATGGAATGCAAAGAAAACCTCAGACCTGTATAAAATCTGTAAAACATTGTTAGTAATAACAAATCTCACATTCAGAAAATTGAAGAGAAGAAAACATATCAATTCATATGAAGTGTCTAAATTATTAATTATACTGATACCCAAACTTGAAAATCTAAAAAAGTGTTTATACAAATAAGTGACTGTAGTAAGTTTTCATAATAAAAAGTTAATATATTAAAAACACTTTTATTTTTACATACTAGCAATAAAACTTTGAAAATGGAAACAAAAAATAAGAGCTATAACTGCATCCACTTGAAGCTGTTAAACATTAAGAGAAACTAATCAAGATCCAAATAAATGGTGAAATGTAACATGATGATTCAAAACGGTCACTTCTTGTCAAATCAAGTTATCAAGCCAATGAGTCCCAATAGCAAATTTCATGGTAAATTTTTCTAAAAATTGACGAGCTGATTCTAAAGTTTATATGGAAATTCAAATATAATAGAATAGCCAAAATCGTGGCTAAAAATAAAATTGTTGGATTACAGGACTTACAGTAAAGCCCCAGTAAAAAAATAATGTAGTATTCATGAATAGAAAGACATATAGATGAATGAAACAGGATAGGGAGTTTTGAAATAGATTCACGTATATGGTCAGTCAATTTTCACCAAAGGTGTAAAGTTTACAAAATTGAGAAAGGATCATTTTTCAACAAATGATGCAGGAACAGATGGATTTCCATTTATAAAAATGACCTTAGCCAATTGTTCATATTATACACAAAGAATAACCTAGAATTTATCATGCCATAAAAGATAAACATTCCTTTTCAAAGAAAAATATCAAGAAAAGTTTTGCAACTTTAGGTTAGAAAAATATTTTTCTTGATATGTTTTTCTCTGCGTGGTAAAAAGTACATAACATAAAATGTACCATGTTAATCATTTTTAAGCATACAGTTCAGTGGCATTAATTATATTCACTTTGTATTGACACAGATTTCCAGAACATTTTTATCTTGCAAATCTGAAACTCTATATCCATTAAACAATTCCCCTTTTTCCTCATCCTCCCAGCCCCTGGTAACCACCATTGTTTTGTTTCTTTTGTATGTTTTGTTGTTGTTGTTGTTGTTGTTTTAAATGGAGTCTTGCTCTGTCACCCAGGCTGGAGTGCAGTGGAATGATCTTGGCTCACTGCAAACTCCGCCTCATGGGTTCAAGTGATTCTCCTGCCTCAGCCTCCTGAGTAGCTGGGATTACAGGCTCCCACCACCACACCCAGCTGATTTTTGTATTTTTAGTAGATGGGGTTTCACCATGTTGGACCAGGCTGGTCTTGAACTCCTGACCTCAGGTGATCTGCCTGCCTTGGCCTCACAAAGTGCTGGGATTATAGACCTTGAGCCACCATGGCCACCCTCCATTGTTCTTTCTATTTCTATGAATTTTACTACATTAGATACTTTATATAAGTGGAATTATGCATATTTGTTTCCTTGTGAATTATTTATTTCATTTAGCATAATGTCCTCAAGGTTCATCCACATTGTAGCATGTGATAGAATTTTCTTCCTTTTTAAGGCTGAATAATAGTCCACTGTATGCATATATCACATTTTCTTTATTGATTAACTGATGGATCTTTAGAATACTTCCACTTCTTGTCTATTGTGAATAGTGCTTCTATGACCCTGGGTATGCAAATATGTCTTTGGGATCTTGCCTTAAATTCTTTAGGGCAGGAGTTCCCACAGGGGTCTCCAACCTTGGGGCAATGGACTGGTACCAGCGTGTGGCCTATTAGGAACTGGGCCACACAACAGGAAGTGAGTGGTGGGTGAGTGAGCATGACTATCTGAGCTCCCCCTCCTGTCAGAGCAGTGGCAGCATTAGATTCTCCTAGGAGCATGAATCCCATTGTGAACTGTGCATGCAAAGGACCTAGGTTGCACCCTCTTTATGAGAGTCTAACTAATGCCTGATGACCTGAGGTGGAATAGTTTCCCTCAACCATCCCCCCTCCATCCGTGGAAAAATTGTCTTCCATGAAACTGGTCCCTGGTTCCACAAAGGTTCGGGACTGCTGCTTTAGCATATATATACTCAGAAGTGTGATTGCTGAATCATATGGTGTATTCATTCCTTCTCACACTGCTATAAAGTAATACCTGAGACTGAGTAATTTATAAAGAAAAGAGGTTTAATTGGCTCACTGTTCTGAAGGCTGTACAGGAAGCATGGCTAGGGAGGCCTCAGGCAACTAACAATCATGGCAGAAGATGAATGGGATGGGGAAGATGGCACATCTTTACATAACCAGAGCAGAAGGAAGAGAGAGAGTGGGGAGGTGCTACACACTTTTAAACAAACAGATCTTGCAATAACTCACTCTTGCCATGACAAAACCAAGGGGGATGGTGTTAAACCATGAGAAACTGCCCCTATGATCCAATCACCTTCCATCAGGCCCCACTTCCAACATTGGTGATTACAATTCAACATGAGATTTGGGTGGGGACACAGATCCAAACCAGATCATATGGTAGGTCTATTTTTTTTAATTTTAGGAAGCGGTAGACTGTGTTTCATACAGTTTGCATTATTTTACAATCCCACCAGAAGTGCACAAAGGACCCAATTTCCTCCACATTCTTATGAACACTTTGTTCAAGAATTTTCTGATAATGGCCATTCTTAAAGGATGCGAGGTGGTATCCTTTTGTACTTTTCATTTGCATTTCCTTGATGATTAGTGATGTTGCGCATCTTTTCTTATGCTTGTTGGCCATTTGTACATCATCTTTGTAGAAATGCCTATTCAAGCACTTTACCCATTTAAAAAAAAATTTATTTTACTTTATGTTCTGAGACACATGTGCAGAATGTACAGGTTTGTTACATAGATATACATATGCCATGGTGGTTTGCTGCACCTATCAACCTGTCATCTAGGTTTTAAGCCCCACATGCACTAGGCATTTGTCCTAATGCTCTCCCTCCCCTTCCCCCCACCCCTCACAGTGCCCAGTGTGTTGTTCCCCCGCCGTGTCCATGTGTTCTCTTTGTTCAACTCCCACTTATGTGTGAGAACATGCAGTGTTTGGTTTTCTATTCCTGTTAGTTTGCTGAGAATGATGGTTTCCAGCTTCATCCATGTTCTTGCAAAGGACATGAACTCATTCTTTTTTATGGTTGCATGGTATTCCATGGTGTATATGTGGCACATTTTCTTTATCCAGTTTATCACTGATGGGCATTTGGGTTGGTTCCAAGGCTTTGCTGTAGTAAACAGTGCTGCAATAAACATGTGTGCATGTGTCTTTATAGTAGGATGATTTATAATCTTTTGGTTATATACCCAGTAATGGGATTGCTGGGTCAAGTGACATTTCTGGTTCTAGATCCTTGAGGAATCTCCACACTGTTTTCCACAATGATTGAGCTAATCTACACTCCCAGATTATTCAATTTTTTGTTGAGTTGTAAGAGTTATTTATACATAATAGAAATTAACCCTTTATCAGATATGTAACTTCTAAAATGTCTTTGTTTATTCCATATTTTGCCTTTTCACTCTGTTGACTGTGTCCTTAGATGTACACATTTTTTCAAGCTTGATGTAGTCTCACTTTGTCTATTGCTGGTTTTATTGCCTGTGCTTTTGGTGTCATATCCAAAAAAAATTGCCAAGTTCAATGTTATGAAGATTTTCAATGTTTCCTTCTAGGAGTTTTGTAGTTTTAGGTTTTATATTGCAGTATTTAATCCATTTTTAGTTAGTTTTTATATGTTGTTAAATAAGAGTCCAGCTTTATTGTCTTACAGTTGATATTCAGTTTTCCTCACACCATTTTTTAAGGAGCCTGTCCTTTCTTTTAGGAGTGGTCTTAAGATTTTTTTGTTGAAGGTTATTTGATCATATATTTGAGGATTTATTCCTGAACTCTCCATTACATTTCATTGTTCTATTTATCTGTCTTTATGCTTGTGTTACACTGTTTTTATTACTGCAGCTCTGTAATATGTTTTGAAATTAGGAAATGTGAACCTTTCAGTTTTGTTCTTTTTCAAATGTTTTGGTATTTTTGGGTTCCTAGAGACTGCTTTTAAATTTTCAGTATGTTTTCTTTATGTGGCAAATATGACATTGTGATTTTGAAAAGGATTGTAGTGAATCTGTACATCTCTTTTTGTAGTATGGACAACTTAAGAATATTAAGTTTTTCAATCCATAAACATAAAATGCTTTTCATTTATTTGTTTTCTTTAATTTATTTCAAAAATATTTTGTAATTTTAACATACATGACTTATACCTCCTTGGTTAGATTTTTATTCCTAAGTATTTTATGATTTATGATCCTATTGCACATTAAATTGCTTTCTTAATTACATTTTTGGAAAGTTCACTTTAGTGTATAAAAAGAAAACGATTTCCATGTTGATTTTGCATCCTGAAACTTTACTGAGTTAATTTATTAGTCCTAACAGGTTTTTTTTTAATCTTTAGGACTTCTACATATAAGGCTATATCATCTATGAAGACAGATAATTTAACTGCTTTTTTCCAATTTGGATATCTTGTATTTCTTTTTATTGCTTAATATTTCTGGCCAGAGTCTCTAGCATTATGTTGAAAAGAAATGGTAAGAGCCGGGATCCTTGACTTGTTCCGGAACATAGGAAAAAGCTTTCAGACTTTCTTCGTTGACTGTGATGTTAGCTGTGAGCTTTTCAGAAATGGTATTTATTATGTTGAAGTACTTTCCTTCTATTCTTAATTAGGTTGAAAGATTTTATAAAATGTTGTTCAATCTTGTCAAATATTTTTTCTGCATCAGTTGAGATGATCATGTGAATTTTGTCTCCATTCTGCTAATGTGCTGTATTACCCCAATTGTTGAGCCATCTTTGAATTCTAGGAATAAACCTACACCTTCACAGCTCCAGCTACTCCACACACAAACACTTTATGTTATCAATGTCAAAAATTACATCTTTATATATTATATATCCATGAACATAGATGTAAATTTAAAATTTTTTATCATTTAAATTCTATTCACTAAAATTACAATAGTACAGGTTACTACATTTGACCATATATTTAACTTCACTAGAGAAACTTATATATTCATACAGGTTCCTATTGCTATCATCTTTTTGTCTAAATTTGAAGGACTCTAGCATTTCTTGTACAGAAGGCCTAGTGGCAACCTCAGCTATTATTTATCTGGGAAGCCATTCATTCCTCCTTTTTTGTCGGAGAGGGCATGGAGGAGAGAGTCTTGCTCTGTTGCCAGGCTGAAGTACAGCAGCACGATTTTGGCTCACTGCAAACTCCACCTCCCAGCTTCAAGTGATTCTCCTGCCTCAGCCTCCTGAGTAGCTGGGATTACAGGAATGTGCCACCATGTCCAGCTAATATTTGTAGTTTTAGTAGAGACTGGGTTTCACCATGTTGGCCAGGCTGGACTTGAACTCTTGACCTCAGGTGATCTGCCTGCCTCAGCCTCCTAAAGTTCTGGGATTACAGGTGTGAGCCACTTCCCCTAGCCACTTTCTCCTTCATTTTTGAAACACAGTTTTGCTACATGCAATATTTTTGATTTACATTTTTTTTCCGTACTTTGAATATATCATCCCTCTTCCGTCCTGCAAATTTCTGCTAAGAAATCCGCTGATAATTTTTTGGAGCTCCCTTGAATGTGAATTGTTTTCTTTTTGCAACATTCAAGATTCTGTCTTTGTCTTTGACTTTAAACAGTTTGATTGCCTGTCTTGGCATGTTTCTATTTTGATTTATTATAATTTATGTGAGTTTCTTGAATCTGCATGTCTATTTTTTTCCTCAGATTTTATAATTTTCAGCCATGATTTCTTCAGATAACTTCTCTGTTCCTTTCTGTTTCTCTTTTCTTTATGTGATTTATATGCTTAGATTGTTCTCCTTGACAGTGCCCCATTAGTCCATTAAGCTCTGATTTCCTTCATTTTTTTGCTCCTCTGACTTTAACTGTCTTCAAGCTCACTGATTCTTTTATCTGCCTAATGAAGTCTGCTGTTGAACCTCTCTAATAAATTTTTCAGTTTAGTTGTGCATTATTCAGCTTCAGAATTTCTACTTGTTACTTTTTTATAGTTTTTGTCTCTTTCTTATATTCTCATTTTGTTTATGGATAATTTTTCTGGTTTTGTTTAGTTGTCTATTTGGGTTCTCTTTTAGCTCATTCGGCATCTTTATAACAGTTGTTTTAAATTCTTTGTCAGACAGCTCATAGGTCTGAATTTCTTTAGAGTAAGTCTCTGAAGTTTTTTTTATTTCTTTTATTGCAATTTATTACTTTGCCCCTTTGTATGCCATGTTTTTATATTTTTCTGGGATTGGGCATGTGTAAAAACAACCATCGCTCCTGGGCTCTGGGCTTTGCTTACTGGTTTCATGCAAGGGAAGAGCTTCACCAATCACCCTTGCTGAAGATTCTAGGACCTTTCATAGCTTTTCTGATCTGTTGCTCCCTCTCATGACTGCTTGTGGAATTACACCTGTAGTGTATTCCTTGCTTGTTTTCAGGAGCTTCTAAACTCTGGTGCAGGTTTAATTAACACTCTGAATCAGACAGGCAGCAACTAATCCCTTCAGCAGCCCTCAGACCAGACCAGAATGTTGACTGTGTGGTCCATTCCTCTATTTTCATCCCAAGAGAGGATTCCCAGTATGAAAGGCTTCCTATCAATTGCATCATGCTATGATGAATAGGGAGACGGGCTCAAATGAGCTCACCAAATGCTATGTGTTTTCTATTCTTTTGGCTGAAATCCTGTCTTGGTTTTATAATAGCTTGGTTGTTATTGAATCTCAGCTGGTCTCTTGAGTTTTCATAGAGGTGTTCTGGTCCACATGTTCTTTTACTCAGTGTCTCTGTGAGGAAAGGAGGGCTTATAGCTTCTTAGTCTACCATGGTGCTTATATCCAGAAAGATATTTCTTAAATTGGACACTAAAGGATCATCTACTAACAGTTACAAGATGAAAACCCTGGCTCAAAATATTTAAATGGATACTTTTCAAGGTAAAATATACAGATGACCAATAAAAAATTGTGTCACTCCTCATCAAATAAATGCAAACTAAATGTAAAATTATGCATCATTACACACATGCTTTAATGACTAAAATTTGTAAAATACTAGCAATTTCAACTTTTTCCAAGGATGTGAAGCAACAATACCTCTTGTACATTTTTGGTTAAAATGTAAAATGGCAAAATCACCTTAGATAACAGTTAAGCAATTTTTTAAACAGTTAAATGTATACTTACCATACAACCCAGTTATTCCACCTTTAGTATTTACACAAGATAAAGGAAAACATATACACACAGACACATGTGTACCCTAATGTTCAAGACAGTTATAGTCATAGTTCTCAAACATTTGAAACAATTAAAATGTTCATAAATGGGTAAATGGACAAATATAACACAGTCTAACCATAATATAAAATACTACTCAACAATAAAAATGAACATATTACTAATGCATGCAAAATAATGAATGCATCTAAAAATATTATGCTGAGTGAAAAAAGCCAGATTCAAAGAGAATATACTATATGATCTTATATATGAAATTATAGAAAATAGATAGTAAAAGGAAATAGAACTAGATAATTGGCAATTTACCTTAAATTTTAAAATTCCTTGAATTGAGGTTCCATTAATTTTCCATCTATTCACTTTTTTTGAATATTTCATCTAATCATATTTTAGAAATGGCTAGGCTCCATGCTTTTACATTAAAAGACTCTGACTATTCTACCAACTACTGTATTTTTTCTCTATATATAGAAAATCCTAACTACAAGTTTTTGCCCATACCTATGTCCTGAATGGTGTTGCCTAGGTCTTCTTCTAGGATTTTTATGGTTTTGGGTCTTACATTTAAGTCTTTAATCCATCTTGAGTTAATTTTTGTATAAGCTATAAGGAAGGGGTCCAGCTTCAGCTTTCTGCATGTGGCTAGCCAGTTTTTCCAACACCATTTATTATATAGGGAATCCTTTCCCCATTGCTTGTTTTTGTCAGGTTTGTAAAAGATCAGATTGTTGTAGATATGTGGCATTACTTCTGAGGCCTCTCTGTTCTGTTCCATTGGTCTATATATCTGTTTTGGTACCAGTATCATGCTGTTTTGGTTACTGCAGCTTTGTAGTATAGTTTGAAGTCATGTAGCATGATGCCTCCAGCTTTGTTCTTTTTGCTTAGGATTATCTTGGCTATGTGGGTGCTTTTTTGGTTCCATATGAAATGTAAAGTAGTTTTTCTCTAATTCTGTGAAGAAAGTCAATGGTAGCTTGATGGGGATATCACTGAATCTATAAATTACTTTGGACGGTATGCCATTTTCACAATATTGATTCTTCCTGTCCATGAGCATAGAATGTTCATGACTAAAACACCAAAAGCAAAGGCAACAAAAGCAAAAATTGACAAATGAGATCTAATCAAACTAAGGAGCTCCTACACAGCAAAAGAAATTATCATCAGAGTAAACAGGCAACCTACAGAATGGGAGAAAATTTTTGCAATCTATCCATCTGACAAAGAGCTAATATCCAGAATCTATAAGGAACTTAAACAAATTTACAAGAAAAAAAAAAAAACCATCAAAAACTAGGCAAAGGATATGAACAGACACTTCTCAAAAAAAGACATTTATATGGCCAAGAAACATATGAAAAAAGCTTAACATCACCAGTCATTAGAGAAATGCAAATCAAAACCACAGTGAGATACCATCTCACACCAGTTAGAATGGCTATCATTAAAAAGTCAGGAAACAATAGATGCTGGAGAGGATGTGGAGAAATAAGAATGCTTTTACACTATTGGTGGGAGTGTAAATTAGTTCAACCATTGTAGAAGACAGGGTGGCGATTCCTCAAGGATCTAGAACCAGAAATATCTTTTGACCCAACAATTATAAATTATAAATTATTCTACTATAAAGACACATGCACACGTATGTTTATTGCTGCACTGTTCACAATAGCAAGGACTTGGAACCAACCCAAATGCCCATCAATGATAGACTGGGTAAAGAAAATGTGGCACATATACACCATGGAATACCATGCAGCCATAAAATACGATGAGTTCATGTCCTTTCCAGGGACATGGATGAAGCTGGAAATCATCATTTTCAGCAAACTGACACAGGAATAGAAAATCAAACACTGCATGTTCTCACTCATATGTGGAAGTTGAACAACGAGAACACATGGACACAGGGAGAGGAACATCATACACTGTGGTCTGTCAGGGGTTGTGGTGCCAGGGGAGGGATAGCATTAGGAGAAATACCTAATGTAGATGACGGGTTGATAGGTGCAGCAAACCACCATGGCATGTGTATTCCTATGTAACAATCCAGCACGTTCTGCATATGTATCCCAGAACTTAAAGTATAATAATAATTTTAAAAAAGAAAGAAAATCCTAACTACAAAAACTGACCATTTTTAATAAGCCAAATCATTGACACATCCATGGATAAAAACATATCAACTGATAAGAATGTTTTAAGAAACAAATTGATTAATTAGCTTAATTAAGCATTAACTCAGATTTTTAAATTCTACATATATATATATATACTGTGTTTATATATTTATATATTTATGATGGAAATGC
This sequence comes from Pongo abelii, assembly GCF_028885655.2. Taxonomy (NCBI): domain Eukaryota; kingdom Metazoa; phylum Chordata; class Mammalia; order Primates; family Hominidae; genus Pongo; species Pongo abelii. The sequence continues at coordinate 31,169,587 of NC_071989.2, forward strand.
AGTATCTTTTTTCTTAAAGATTAAAGTATAGATTCCTTGATATATATTATTTTTCTTCCCATTTGCAATTACTCTCATATTTTATGTTTGCTTACGTGACACCCACATTTGAGAAAATTGCATGTGGTTTCCATTGGACATTTTTTCTTCTAAGAGCCAATTTAGTCTATGTAAGAGTAAATGTGAATATTTGTTCTAAGTAAGAGTACATGTGTGGATATTTGAATTCTATTTAAGTTTGTTTATTGAATAGAAATTGAGAATTGTTTAACTAGTTTTCACACTTCTTCAACAGGTCTAGGAGTTGAAAGCAAAAGTTGATATTATGTTCTGGATTATTTAGTTCTCTTATTAAGTTCTGAAGAAATGAGAATAATCTTAATCTAAACATGTTTTCAGACACTTCACATATTCATTCCTGCATCTAGAGAAACTAAAAATTTCTTCCATAACAGGCTTTTTACTCATTTTTCACGTTGATTGTCTCCACGGCCAGACAGAATTAAAAATTATGGCATTTCACATGTATATATACTTTTTAACAATGTATACAAGTTTCTCTGAGCTTAGAAATTATGCAGAAGGTTTATTTTGTGTTCAGAGCAAAGGGTGACTTCTTTCTTATTGCAAACTATTTCGCTACCTCAATCCTCTCATGAAAAAAGAGACAGAATTTCCTTCAGAAAGTCATAGCCTTGCAGGAATACAAATTACAAGTCAAACAAGCAGTCCTCAGGAAATATAAAAGTTAATAGTAAGTGACCTGATTTGAATGCACGTCCCATCAAACAAGACTGTTCTAGATTTGATGGCTTAGTGAGAAAATGATTTTTCCTTTAAATCCTGACAGTATGTTCTTGCTACTATCTTTACTAATCTCACCATGGTTAAAAAATATCCTGTCATGGGATCCTGAGCAAATGCAGTACGTATTTTAAAAGACAAAACTATCTATGATTCATCTCACATAGGCAAGTCTGCTTAACATCTTAATAAAGGATGGCTTAGAATTTGGCAAAACTCCGACCTCTAATATTAGACAAGATAGAGACAAAAGTACATGAAGCCCATGATTATTATTCTTCAGGGTTCAAAAGAAGATAAGCGATCATCGTTAATAGTGAATAATACAAGCATTCCCAAATAAGAACAAACCAAAAGAAATAAGGATACACTTATGCTTATTAACATGTGTAAGTAAGCATGCAAAAAATAAAGATAACCAATTTTTTGGGAGAATCCAGGCTGCATTTAAGAATTCTTGATTGGAATCACTATTGATCCATTCATCTGTCTCTATCTTGAATGAGAGATCAATGTTAATAATTAATTTAAGTAAACCAGACATATTTCCTGTGCATGAATGAGAGTCTACAAAATTTCAAATATGTTTTCATAGGAAGCTCAGTTACATTTCTTCTGATTTTTTTTCAAAATTGATCAATGGCTGACATTTATACACAGAAAAATAACACATGATTGATATCCGTATTCATACATAATATATATTTGGGTGTTCATATATGTGTTTAGCGTGTAGGTCTGTTTTAAAGAAAGAACTTCAAAAGGAAAACCTTGTGCACACTTTAGAAAGATAGTCCCCATTATTTTATTATTAATTTAGGTAAATAGATTTTTTAAAGAATACTAATATGATCTCAATGGACCATATTTTCTTGATGTATTAGCAACATTTGAGGGCCTGTTCTTTGGAAAGTGCCTACACTTGAGTGTCTGATTTTCTTGGTGATTTCAACTTATAGTGTAATACTACTGCCAACTAACAGTATTGTACTTTATTTGTTACAAAAATGCTGGGGGTTTGGTCTAGGTCCTGCTGCTCCCCTCACAGAAAGCCAATCACTGAGACACCTACATTTGAGCATCTGTTGTATGGAAAGTTCTTGCAAAAGTCTGGGCATGAAAAAATAATTAGGGAATATGTCTACTTTCAAAATTCATATTATAATAAGCTTTACTAAATTTGAAATACTAGAAAGACAGGACAAAACAATTGCAATCTCTAAAAGAAAAAGACCGCAAGTCTTCTTATATCTTTCTAAAGCGTTTTGAGAAATATTTCATATTTTAATCTATTTGCTAAATGTTATTGTAAGTTTTATAGATTATTTTTATTAAAGTAATACACGCACATAGTTTAAAATTGCATTGGCTTAAAATAAAGGACAATGGTTTCTTTCTCCATTGTTCACTTTGTTAACCCCACTTGAAGAACTCCTATAAAATATGTATGTATTTCCATTTTTCTGATGGTTATTTTCAAATCTCTAAATAATATGCTCATATGGCCCTGTCTTGATGCTCCATTGTTGTAGGCATTTTATAAAATAAAAATATTAGCAAATATATTATTCTGTCACCAGTTTACAACATGAAGGATAGAATTTACATTCTCCACAATCATAATTTGATGTGACCTTTGCCCATTAATAACTTTCAAATGTTGAAAAGTTAATACACTAAAATACACATTATTATGAATGTATAAATATTATTTAATGTAATGTCAGGTAGTATGTTATGATGATATGTTCTTTCTTGAACAAATTTTTTGGTATTTTGTATTTTTACTCCATCATAGACTTAGGGAGTTAAAAAACTAATTTATACTACATTTTTATTAATTATTTTAAATTTTTGCTTTTTCCCAAATATAGCATCTCAAATTTTGCTGAGATCACAAGATTTTTAAAAAAGTTTATTTCTGTTCTCTTAATTGTCTCTCTTTGCACAGGGTTGGTTTTCTGCTTATTTTGGTCTTTTCTTCTTTGTTTTTTCTTCTAATTGTTCATAGGAGTGTTCTTTCTTATCCTGTTATATTTAAGAATGAAGCAATGGAAAGTTTTTTGGCATTTCTCAGTATCTTACTGGATGTTGCTTACTGGCAGGATTTGCATAGGAATTCGTTTTTGGGCAGCTATTACACGAAGGTATCACAAGTAAAACAAAAAATAGCTTTATTTTGCAGCTCAAATACTCACATTAGCTGAAGCATCATCTCATAATCACTTTCATTTCTGTAAGAAATCGTTCATAAATATGTGTATGTTTGCATTCTTCTGGCGAAAATGTAAACATCTTTCTCTGTTCTTTTCATGTAATTGTTTGGGGAGTCTACAACGTCGTGGAGGTTTCCTCCATCAGTGCTTTGTTTCCTACCTAACTTCTTCCTCAGCTTCCACCATCCAGCTAAATCAGGAACCCTGTTGTTTTGCTATGTGCATGTCCTATATTCCAGCTGTTCTTCTATTCCATTTCCCCCACATGATTTCCCTCATTCTACTGTTCTAATTTAAACACTCCTTTTGCTCTGCTGTTTCACTTTAAAAACTCCTTTATTCTCATTATAATATATGCTCAGGAAGGAGAAACTATAAACACTTGTTCTGCCTAGGAACAAGTGATCTAGCTCCTAATTCTCCATCTATAAAATGAGAGGGGTTCGGATATTTGGCTTAAATTAGCATTCGCCTCACTATGTACCTCAGAATACTTGTTCCATTAAGTATTAATAGATATTTTATGATTAAATAATAGATGCTGCATAATCTATCCACTGCTAGAGACTTACATACACTTTACTATATGAACATCTCTGAAAATCCAGCAAAGAAACTTGTTTAACATTTTGTAAATTGACATTACTCACCATGAAAATCTATAATTAATGAAGAACCTATAATATCTCAAAGAACTAGCAGATTCGTAAAAATTTTATATAAAATGACTCTATGAAGTTAGGGAAAAGTCTATGTCACAAATGTCCTACAATGGAAAATGGGAAGTTTTCACAGCACATTCGATCGTTTGTTTAGCAATTATTGTAAAAACACTGCAAAAAGAAGCAATCAATGGAAGTACTAAAGAGGAAAGACCTCATGAACAGTCTACTCTTAACTGACATTTGTGAAACATTAAGATACTTACTTATTAATATATTCAAAAGTGTAGACCCTGCCAAACATTCTTGGTCATTGTGCAAATCTGCACTTACGAGAAGAAAATAGTTTAAAAGAGATGACCTAATTACTCTAATGCTTATAGGAATCTAAGAAAATCAAAACTCTGCAAAAAAAAATTTATGAATGGTTAAATAATAATGCTGATTATCATGCATGCTGATTTTCTTGGTGTTTTCAACTTACAGTGTATTATTACTGCCAACTAACAGTATTGTATATTTGTTACCAAAACACCAGGGGTTTGATCTAAGTCCTGTTGTTCTCCTCTCAGAAAATCAATCAATGAGACAATGATTGCTGGGGAAGAAAGCTTTATTTGGGTGCTGCAGATCAGTCTCAAATTCATCTCCTTAATGGACTAAAATTAAGGGTTTATATAGCAGGGAAGAGGTGTAATTACGTGTGGGTATACAGGAATTGGGGAGGGATGAGGAAGAGAACTTGGTCAACTGACAGCAGGTGATCAGTTAGGCAATCAGGACAGGTGAGGGGTCTGGCATTTCATTGTCCAGATATGGAGATCTGGTACGTTTCAGTTCCTTAATGCTGTCTAGGAGACCTGATGATTGGTTTCCTGAGAAAGGAATTGAGGTGAGACAAATGTAACTTTTTCTAGTTTTAAGACTGGGAAGGTCAATTTCTAGGTTTATTCAAGAGAAACCATAAAGTTCATTTCTATGGGATAGTAGGGCCAGTTTTATATTCAGCATTAAAGTTTAAAACAAGGCTATATAAAACCTTATCTAAATATCAGAATTCCTTGAATGAAGGGGACTTTTTGTAGTTGGGAAACACAGCTAAAGTTAACTCTTAAGTTTTTCTCCTTATTTCTTATGGTCTCTACACAGATCCTGACTTCCAATCAAGGTCCATCTTGTCTCATATATATATATATATATATATATAGAGAGAGAGAGAGAGAGAGAGAGAGAGAGCCTCGCTTTGTTGCTCAGACTGGACTGCAGTGGTGCGATGTCCATTGCAACTTTTGCCTCCCAGGTTCAAGCGATTCTCCTGCCTCAGGTGTTTTATATTATTTTATTATTTATTATTTGTTGGCTTTATATCCCTTAGTCTCCCTATCTAAACTGTGATCTCTTGAAAGCATATTAATTTTATTCAACACCTACCTATTAGTGAACCCATTATAATTATTAAGATGTTTGTTGATTGATTGGAATGCAAAAAGGAGAATCAAGATAGTTATTTTTAAGCCAAAATATGAATCATGTGAAATGAAACTTCAATTACACATTACAGAATTTGAGAGAATATGGAAATTCATCAATAATTTTGAACTGTTTTTATTAATAAATAAACATATGATAAATGCCCATACATTTAGACCCAATGAACTGCACAAACACATTTACATCCTAATTGAACATATATTTTGGCAGTATTCACAGAACCTTGAAACATAACCATGGAGTCTCCACTTTAAGACCCACAACTACTCTAATGAATAAAAACAAACAAGAAGAAACATTCTCTGCAATCTTTTGTACATTAAATAAAACCAGTAACTGCCTAAAAGAGATATCTATAGATGTATATAGATACGTGTGTATATATATATATGTGTGTGTATGTGTATTAGATACCTTACATACACACACACATATACACACACACAAACATTTATACAAATATAACGCATGTTCATGTTTTAGGAATTTGCTCTCATTATGTAATTGTCAAGCATCATACAACCTCACTTTTTTTTTTCAGCCTATTGGCACATATAGTTGACGTTATTCTATGTAGTATATTTTAGTATTTCATCCATAATTGTCTATGTAACTTAAAATACCTCTCTTGATTGAGTAATAGAACTAATAAAGGCTATTCAAATATAATAACTATGCTTTGAAGTCTTACCAAAAATATAAACAATTATTGAAGGATAGATAATGAACTGGATACTTTGTATAATTAAAATTTAACAATATATATTATTATTGCCTTCAAATATAACTAAAATAAGAAAAAGTATAAATAAATGTATTTTCATTTATTAATAAGTTACCTATAACACAAACAATAGAAGAAAAACAAGAAGGTTATGAGGAATGGCTTTATAAGAAGGTAACAGTTAAGCTGGATATACTAGCCTCTGTTAATACTTGAAGGACCTGAAGTTTCCTTAAGACTTTTTTTTCTTTTATTCAATAAGTACATAATGCATGCCTACTATGAACCAAAGATATTTATGATGGTAGAAAATCTTCAATTTTTAAGACTAGATATGGTTCATTAAACTTTCTAAAATCACCAGACCCTACACAGTGATGAATTTAGGTAATACTATGTTTGATCTAAAAGTACATGTGAATTTAAAGCAGTAAAGTAGAGTTTTGATTATGGCTTGTAAAATACATTCAAGGACATATTTTAAAAGTGTCACAACATTGTTTTGATTGATTGCAACAATTTTTAGAAAAAAAAGAGGATTATTTTAAAGGACAACTTGTACTGGAAAAATTGTTAGATTAAAGATAATTATTTTTATAAGGTATAGCCACACCAAAGATCCACAGGCTTAAAACAGCATTAACTAAGATCTAAGATAAAACAAGGACAAGATTTATAATGTTGCAGATCATTTAGACATGACTTGTTTCTTCTTCCTTGCTGATTAAGATAATTATTAATATTCCATAGCTCATACATTTAGTGTAAGACTTCAGTAGACCAAACTTATTAAGTAATTTGCTTTTTGGAGAAAAACTTGCTCAGCTAAGTGAGTATGCGATATATACTGTCACGAATTAATTCACTTGATTACTGTTTTCTTAAGTATTTTTCTAGGAATCCTAGCCCAAAGAAACGTTTCTATAGTCAAAATATATTTCAAGCCACAGACTCAGATGTTCAAGGAATATAATATTCTATACGTTTTTTTCATTAAACACAATTCTATTTTGAGCCTGTATTCCAACTGATTATAGAAATACACTTGTAATCACTCAAGGACCATAGAAGGATAAGGAATTCTTGGTAGGATTTGTTGTTGTTTACCACAGATAATGTCTTCTGAGATGCCCTTTTCCCTTTCTCATGCTTGGTGACTAGGCCATGCAGGCCACCCCTAACCCATCACTGGATGCTGTTCAGGGCTGCTGGCTCTCTGTGCTAGGTCCACACTGGTCTCATCCACATAAGAAACATTCTTCTGCTGCACTTTCATGGAGCCAGGACACAGGCTCCCTGTGCTTTAATTTATCAGCTCTTTGTTTCCCCTATGATACTTCTCTCTTCCATCCAGTTCTCACACACACACACACACAAACACACACACAAGAAATACCTTATGGAGTTTCCCAGGAGGAAACCTAATCATACAGGCTATTCTAAAAATTCCAAATCAGAAATCCTTTTCAATTTGACATTCTTAAAACTTATTACAGGGCACTTTAAAACAAACATCTATTAGCATTCACCAGAACGAATGTTCCCAAGAACAACACTTGAGAAACACCTGGATTCATCCTTACAATATTTCGGTAGCGATAAATGTGCAATTAAAACTTATTGCTACTGTTTAGAAATAAGGGAGAAAACTGTAAAAATAAAGTTACTAAACTGTTTTGACATGTAATAACATCTAATTTTAAATTCTGTTCAGTTTTATTTTTAAATACTTTTGTTTTGGAAAGAAATATTTAAATACATCTATTTAAATACATCAAAGAACAGAATAGGACATTTTATCATAAACCCAAATTATGTAATTTTGAAATAGTTTCCTTGTTTCAGAGGAATACCTACAGTCTTTCCCATGAATCTGACACCATTAGTAGATAATGAATATCCTTTGTAACATGCACTAAAGAAAGAGCAGTTTGCTTGCCATGTAACATCATGCTTGGGCATTTCATTAGGTTTATATAAAGCCTTACTAGTTAGATCTCAAAAATCTAAGTCCTTTTCAACAGTTTGCCCTTTTAGGTCCACTCCACAGTTAGACAATTATTTAAATTTTTTTAGGTGTTTTTAATTCTCTAATGGGAAGTTAGAAAGTAGATAAGCATATATTAATATCATCATAAAAGCATTACTATATGTTTTGGAATCAGCATGATGATGCATTTTATGTCCAAATTAATGTTCCTTGGGAAACAGTATATAAATTTATGATATGTGTTATCATAATTATCTTATGAAATTAATTCTGAATCCACAAGCAGAGCTTTGTATACTAAAAACTAGTTTCATCTGTAGATTTGAAATGTTCCTGATTTACTTAAGGCTCCCTGCCTCCCCACATTTCTAAGTGTGATAAAAGTGAGTAATGGTAATGAGATTAGGACGTCTTTATTTTTCTTTAGATTGTCAATGACATCTGAATATGTTAGTATTTCATGCTTTGGATTTGAGAATCTCTCCAACAAAAAATAAATTAAGTAAACTAAAGATTAGTGCAGTAAGTGAGAAACATGTAAATACAGGGATTATGTAAATCATGAAAATTTGCTGGATGATACGGCAAGATAAATTTTTTTTGTGTCATGGAAATTGTAGAACTTTTAAAATCTTACCTTTACACAATTGACATACTGAAAACATTTTGATTTTTACTATAACTATGTATTTTAAACATACGATTTTAACATGTAAATATTATTTTTAAAATTTATTAAATAAATGGGTTTAAAATACAGAAAAAAAACTGGAATTTATAACCCCTCTAATTTTTTTTCCCATATATAAGGCTAATAAAAATGAAATTAAGAGACTGAAAACAGTTGAAAAGCCACTCTTATGGGAGACTAAGGAGAAAGGAAGCTCAGAAATCATGGCTCTATCTCTAACTGGCTGTTTGCCATTTGGCCAGAAATGTAATTAATGTGCCTAAAATTAATCAATTATAATAAATGTCTGCCATGTAAAGAAAATTTATGACTTAATTCATATAAAATTTTTATGACATGTTGCATTCAAAGGACTCCTATAGTGTCAACTGCTATATATTCATCTGAAGTTATGTTTTATCATTAAGCTACCCACCACATACTAGTATGTCCCACCACATACTAATGCCTGTCAGAGTGTTGGAGATAGTAAATGACTGAGATTTATTTATGTTTGACAAACTTCTGCCCTATAATAACAGGATACTTTGGATAATGGTCCTGGGTAGTATTCGGTTTGTCACTAGTGTAAGGCATTGGATGTTTTTAGAACTAGTATAGGAAAGCAGAAACAAACATAAACGCTATTATCCTAAAATGACAAAATCAATACCAATTTGAACGATTATGCTGAAATCTTCCTTGGGCAGCTTTCCATCTCTGCATTGATGATCAAGCAGTAACTCAGAAGTAATAGAAAGTATAATTCTTATACCACAAGAGCTTTTGGAATGCAAATGGAGTGCCTTAAGCTGAGTCAGTCATAAAACTGGGTAGGCAGATAGAATGAGGAATAGTAGTTCTCAATATGCCAATGAATTTTAAATCACCACCCAGTCAATTTTATAAGATGCCACCCAGTCAATTTTATAAGAAATCTCATTGGTGCACTAGAGATTTGTCTCCACCAAATTTTATTTTGGTGGCGAAATTCTGTCAGCATGATGACATGATCTGATTGTGCAAAAGTAAAATGTAAAATTAAAGATAATTATTTTCACTACCAGAAAAAAATCTAGGGGCTTAAAAATGAAAATTTCTCCTTTTACATAAGATTTATTATTTATTCATTCTATTTATTTATAATTACTATTGTAAACTAAATTTTATTAAATGTACAAAATTATTTTTATATCTTTACTTTTTGTGATAGAGTACTGATTGCTATTTATATAAAAATTTGGACCCAATTTTAATTAGATACATACCAAGTGAGTTTTTTTGTGGACCAATTTGTTTTGAAAAATGAGAAACTTCCTCTATGTGTCAAGACCAGAACTCAAAATAATTGCACGTTTGATACTTAACCCAATGATCACATTGTACCAGGGATTACTTAAATAGATTTCAATTTATATCATAAATATACGTAGTTACAAAGCTGCTAATCTCCACAGTCCTGAGCAAATCATATCAATGATGTAATAAGAAAATACTGTGAGAGCAATGTATTATGTTCAAATTATATCGATGCACACATATATCTATAAAATTATAATTTTGAAACCATAGCCACATATGAATGCAAAACAAAACCGTGTTTTTTGCATGGACATGATGTATTGTGTTATTTTAACAACTTTTGTGGTGCCCTTTTTATTATAAAGTAACCTTGTTCAAACAGTTCATTTGGAAAACATTAAAATGTAAAAAAAAAAGAAAAAAAAATACTTCTAACCAGACAACTCAGTGATTACCTTGAACACCTGAGATGATTTTTCAAAATGTTTTTCTATTCTAATGCAATTAAATCAAATGCAATTAACTCATTTGTAAAATCAAATGATTTTACAAAAAAATTTTCATTTTTTTCTACTTCTTTACATTTGCCAAAATATTTTGAACGTTTTTTAATCATAAGATATTCTTTTATACCACCCTATTAAATAGGTTACATGTGTGCCATTACTTATTTAATTAAGTTATTCTATTTAAAAATATTTTATTATGGTAGGAACTTAACATGAGATCAATTATCTTAACACATTTTTAGTGTACAATGCAATATTGTTGACTATAAACACGATGTGCAGCATATCTCTGGAATTTATTCATCTTGCTTAACTGAAACTTTATGCCCATTGTTTTAGTAACTCCCCATTTCACCCTTCCTCAAGCCCCTAAAAACCACCCTTTCACTTTTTGATTCTATGAATTTCACTATTTTAGATACTTCATATAAGTGGAATTATATACTATTTATCTTTCTGTGACTGGCACAATGCCTTCAACATTCACCCATGTTGTTGCATATTGGAGAATTTTCTTCCTTTTTAAGACTGAATAGTATTCCATTGTATATATGTAGACAAATATATGTACACCACATATTCTTTATCTATTATTCCTCTGTTGATGAATATTTAGATTGCTTCCACATTTTGTTTCTTGTGAATAAGTGCTGCAGTGAACATAGAAATGCTAATATCTCTTGGGAGATCCTAATTTCATTTTTTTTGATAAGTAAATGGAAGTGTGTTTATTACATACACTTCTTTATTGAATTGTTGGATCATTTGGTAGTTGCATTTTTAATTTTCTGAGTAACCTCCATATTGTTTTCCATAGCAACTGTATCATTTTGGATTCCTATCAATAGTGTAACAAGGGTTGTAATTTCTCCACGTCCTCACCAACACCTGTGGTGTTTTGGTTTTTTCATAAAAACCATGCTGATAGGTGTGAGATAATATCTTATTGTGGTTTTGCTTTGCATTTCCCTGATAATTAGTGATGTTGAGCATCTTTTCAAACACCTATTGGCCATTTGTGTTCCTTCTTTAAAGAAATGTCTGTCAAAGTCCTTAGTCCATTGTCTAATTGGGTTATTAGTTTTTTTGTTATTTAGTTGCAGGAGTTTCTTAAACATTTTGGAGAATAACCTATTTTAAAATATATGGTTTGCAAATATTCTCTCCATTCCATAGATTGAATTTTACTTTTTGACTGTTTCCTTTGCTGTGCAGAAGCTTTTTTAGTTTGATGTAATTGCATTTGTTCATTTTTGCTTTTCTTGCCTGTGTTTTTGGAATCATAGCTAAGAAATCACGTCTATGACCAATGTTGTGAAGCTTTTTATTTGTTTTCTTCTAGTAGTTTTAAAATTTTGGTACTTACGTTTAAGTCTTTTATCTATTTGGGTTGATATTTGTGTGTAGCATAGCATAAGTGTTTAATTTTACTCTTTTGTATATGGATATCCAGTTTTTGCAACATCATTTATTGAAAAGGCTATCCTTTTCCTAGTCTGCATTATCGGCACTATTGTCAAAGTTTAGTTGATGATATTACATGGATTTATTTCCAGGGTCTCTATTCTATTCTACTGGCCTATATGTCTGTCTTTATTCCAGTACCATGAATAAAGAAAGAATAAAACTCACATGATCATCTCAAAGGATGCAGAAAAATCATTTGACAAAGTTCATACTGGAATCAAACTGCTTTGATTACTACAGCTTTGTAATATATTTTGAATTAGGAAATGTGATTCCTCCAGCATTCTTTTGTCTTCCCAAAATTAATTTGGTTATTTATGAACTTTTGTGGTGCCATATGAATTATAGCACTGTATTTTCTATTCCTATTAAAAAATGTTATTGGATTTAGATGGGAGCTTCATTGAATCTGTAGAGTGCTTTGAGTGGTACGGACATTTTACCAATATTAAGTGTTTCAGTTAAAGAACATAAATTATTATTCCATTTTTTGTGTCTTCATTAATTTGTTTCATCAATGTTTTGCTGTTTTCAATACACAAGTCTTTAACCTCCTTAGTTATGTTTCTTCCTAAGTACTTTTCTGGTGGTATTATAAATGACAGTTGCTTTTCGGATTTCCTTTTCAGAGAGGTCATTGTTAATGTATACTAGGGCAACTGAGTTTGTATGTTGATTTTGTATACTGCAATTTTACTGAATTCATTAGCAGTTCTAACTTTTTTTGGTGGAGTTGTTAGTGTTTTCTATATATAAGATGTCATCTACCAATAGTAACAGTTTTACTTCCTTCTATTTTGGATGTCTTTTATTTCTTTTTCTTGAATAATTTTTCTGGCTAGGAATTTCAGTATTATGTTAAATAGATGTGACAAGGGTAGGCCTCCTTGTCTTACTCCTGATCTTAGAGGAAAAGCTGTCAATTCTTCACCATTGGGTATTATGGTAGCATTGGGCTTTTCATATATGGTGTTTATTATGTTGAGGCACTTAGCTTCTTTTCCTAGTATGTCAAGAATTTTTATCATGAAATGATGTTGAATTTTGTCCAATTCTTTTTCTATATCAACTAAGATAATATCATGATTTTTATCTTTTGTTCTGTTAATGTCATGCATCACATTAGTTGATTTCCATAGGTTGAACCAATCTTGCATTCCAGGAATAAATCCCACTTGATCATGCTGTATGATCATTTAAATGTGCTGTTTGGAACAGCTACCTAGTATTTTTTTTTTTTTGAGGAGTTTTACCTTATATTCACCAGGGATATTGACTTACAGTTTTGTTTTCTTGTAATGTTTTTGTGTGTCTTTGGTAATGCTGCTTTTAAAAAATTAATTTGGAAGTGTTTCCTTCTTTTAAATATTTTTTGAAGATTTTGAGAATCATTATTAATTTTTTAAGTGTTGGTATAATTGATCCTGGGCTGTTTATTGAGAGGATTTTTGTTATGGATTCCATCTTCATACTAGTTATGGGTCTCTTCAGGCTATTTTTTCTTGATTAAATCTTGCTAGGTGATATGTGTGTAAGACTTTATCCATTTCTTCTGGGTTATCCAGTTTGTTGGCATATAACTGTTCATAGCAGTCTTTATAATTCTTTTTATTTCTTTGGCATAAATTTTAAAGTCTTTTGTATTTCTGATTTGAGTCTTCTCCCTTTTTTTAACCTTAGTGTAGCTAAGGGTTTGTCAATTTTGTTTAGCTCTTCAAAAACTTAACTCAGTTACATTGATTTTCTTCTATTGCTTTTCTATCTTCTAATTCATGTACTTTGATTCTAATCTTTGTTATTTCCCTTCTTCTGCTTGATTTGAATTTAGTTTGTTCTTTTTCTAAGTCTTTGATGTGGTAAAGTTTTCTTATTTACTTGAGATTTTACTTATTTAATGTAGGAATTTATCAAAATAACCTTTCCCTTAGTACTTCTTTTTCTGCATTCCATATATTGGTATGTTGTGCTTTTATTTTTGTTCTTGTTTTTATTTGTCTCAAGGCATTTTCTAACTCACCTTTTTTAATCATTTTTTAATCAATGATTGTTCAAGAGTGTTTTTTAATTTACACATAGTTGTAAATTTTTCTGTTTTTTTCTGCTATTGATTTCTAGTGTTATTGCACTGCAGTCAGAAAAAGGTAATTGGTATTATTTCAATTCTCATATATTTGTTAAGACTTGTTTTGTGACATAACATGTGATCTATCCTGGAGAAAGTTTCATATACACTTGAGAAGAGTGTGTATTCCTCCCATGTTAGGTAAAATGTTCTACATATTTTTGTTAGGTGCACTTGCACTACAGAGTTGTTTGAGTCCTCTGTTTTCTTATTGATCTTCTGTCTGATGTTCTTCTATCTGTTATTGAAGGTAGGCATTAAAGTCTCCTATTATTATTTTATGGCTGTCTATTTTACCCTTTGGTCTGTTAATGTTTGCTTTACATATTTAGATATTCTGATGTTGGGGCATATATATTTATGATTATCACATTTTCCTGGTGGATTGACCCTTTTAGCATTATAAAATGTCCTCATTTGTCTCTCATGAGAGATTTTGACTTAAAGTCTATTTTGTCTGGTCTCACTATAGCCAATCCTGAACTCTTTTGTTTACCACTTGAATGGGCTACCTTTTTCAGCCTTTCACTTTAAAACTATGTGAGCCCTTAAATATGAAGTTCAGGTAACTGGAAACTGTCTCAAACAAATCATTTTTGGTTTTGGAAACTTCATTACATTAGCCTGATTGATTAAATCATTGGCACTGGAAATCATCTAATGGCTTTATGTGTGTGTATATATATTAAAATAGATTAATATGTGATATATATAAATACATATATATATATATTTCACAGCATCAGTTATCCCACCTCTCCATGATCCCTTACATCAAAATGATCATCTAAGTCAAAAGGTACTGATACATTACTAGAATTCCATTCAGTCATGAGTAATTAGTCCAGCCTATCATCATATCATATGAAAATGTCTCTCAGGCGGAGGACACTCAGGTTCGCAGCCTCTCATTTAGTCTTGTCAGGTTCCAAACACAGGAGTAGTCTTGGCAAAGATACAGCTTCACCCTTTAGGCATGTGATATAATTGAGCTAAAGACAGTATCATCTTTTGCTCTGAGCCTCTTCTGAGATGTTAATGTAATATTAGATTTCCCTCAATTCACAACCCAGTTATTTATGTCTTTATCTCAGCTATTATTTCTCTCCCCATTGATATCCAAACTTTTTACCTTTGGATGGGACATTAGAATTAGCAACTATGCTAGTCTAGACATTAGGCAGTAATACCAGTTTAGCAAGTACCTCCTCCTCAATATATATTTGTTGACATTTTTCTACATTTACCAGTGTTATAACTATTAAATAATGGTGACCAACCAGAGTAAAAAGAACACAGTGTTGTTCATAAAATGAATTTTGCTAGTTGTATAATACGAAACTCGTAAATAGTACCTGGACATTTGTACTTTTACTTTGGAGGAACATGGATTATACAGCTAATAATAATCATATCGTAATTGCTAATTTTCATTTATTTTAAACTGTATATTTCCATGTAATATATAAAGGTGTTCTTATGTATTTTTATTTGATAATCAAAAACTTAAAATTAACATTTCTCTATAAACAATCTATGCAGTTTGCTGAACTGGACAATTATTTTCCTTTCTGTAGAAATTCATTTTTATCAAAATAGTTTAAATCTGATTCATCACATTACTAAAAATTTCTAAAACCCTAACACCTTCTTCTGGTCCTTTATTGGTAATGTAGTTTAAAAGTGCACCTTACTCAGCAATCTTTTCTGTAGTAAGTCCAATTTTTGGACTTTTATTTTCAACTTCCAGAATTCTGATACTGATTTCTTAATAACAAATGATGCATGCTGGGATAGAGCATATGGCTTCCAGAAGAACCTCATGGGAATAATGCCTTCAAAATTCTTTCCACACCAATGTATTAAAAGGTACTTCCTTTGCATTTTGTACTATGCCTCCACAATGATAAAGGCAGATTGAGTTTGGGATTCTGGTTCTCATCCAGATTTCACAACTCAGTTCTTGGCATTTGATTCGCTACAAGGTTCATTGCTTATCTTCATTATCCTCTAAGATGATGCCCCAACCCCCGAACCGTGTTCTGCAAATTTCACTTTATACTTAATGATCTCATGTTGGCTTCTGTGCACATCTTAGAATTAAAATCAAGTGCATTTTGTAAGATTGCTAAAGCACATGTATTTTCATCACCTAAATATTAACATAATAAGTTTAAAATTTCAAAATGTGGCTTCCTTTAACCTATCTCTTTCAAAATTTTAATATTCTATAATGACACAACCCAGTCAGCAGAACCCAAAACCCCCTTTACTTCTCCCTCTCCTTCATTCCCTACTGGCTAGCAGTGTCCAATTTCTCTCTATTTTGCTCTGATACCTCTTTTCACCCATTCTCCCTATAAGAAGCTCACACCCTCCTGACTGCTTCAAGGCCCATTAAATCCGGAAAATGTTTCTTAGATCTCCTAAAGTTGAACTCTTTTATGTTCTCTGCCAAAATACTCACAGAATCACAGAAAACATGGTGTTAAAGCAGTCTAAGAGATCTAATCTAACTCTTTCTCTGTGTTTTCCTGAAAGAGAGCTCGGTTTGTGTCTTCCTTGATATCTGGCTCAAAATTCACCATGGCTTCCTCTAACTGAAATTAAGTTCAAACACTTCAGCTTGTCATTTAAACTTGGAACCATCTGCAGCCAATTCGTCTGTCTTTGTTGCTTTCCACTCATGTCTAGGATTTGTACACTCCAGCTTGCCCATCTTAACCCTTTCTAGTCATGTACTAATATATTTTTCTTTTCCAACCCCCATCTATCAATATGTGATTCATACCAGTCCATATTTATCTAATGTTACTCTAGCTAAAGAGAACTTCAATCTTTGAGTTAGCTATTGCTATGTACATACAGCATGGCTCATCACCATCTTGTGTACCATACTAGGATAAATACCACTTTATCTTTCTTCCCTATCAAGATACTAATCTTCTTGAAACATTAGACTATCTATATTAGGCTCACATCTTTTTCTTCTATCGAGCACTTCCAATTGAGCTTTACATATAAGAGTTTTGAATAAATCTTTGATGAGTGAGTGAATTAAATCAAAAGATAATAAAAGAAAAAAAAAGAAATAAAAAAAAAAGATAGCTTTTTATTGGCCTTCCAATTATCCTTTTGGAATCTTTCAGAATATAGGCACTGAGCTCGTAACTTTCCCAGCCTCAAGAAAAAAATATATATATATTTTATATATATAATATAGAGTATATATTATATATTATATATAGTATATATAGTATATATTATATATTATATATTATATAGTATATAGTATATATTATATATATTATATAGTATATAGTATATATTATATATTATATATTATATATTATATATAGTATATATTATATATTATATATTATATATTATATATTATATATAGTATATATTATATATTATACATTATATATTATATATTATATATTATATATATTATATATTATATATTATATATTATATATTATATATTATATATATTATATATATTATATATTATATATTATATATATTATATATATTATATATTATTATATATATAACATATCTATATATATATAACATATCTATATATATATAATATGTACACTGATATTTTTCATGGATCTCTATGTTTTAATGACCATGTTCCAGAGATCTTTATTTTATTTGCTCTATACTGTTTTGTGCAGTTCTAGCAATATTATTTTCCCTCTCTGAATGGCAGTTCTGTAACTGCAAATGAAAAAATCATAGGTTCAGTGACTTCCTATAGTGAATAATAAGATGATTGCCGTTTCAGTGAATATAGTAACTGCATTGTGATAAAAGCATCTTTACAAAATACACACTCAAAAACAAACAAAAAAGTGATGATATGCTGCTTTGCTTTTTAATCTTCCTATCTTTTTTATATAAAAATCCCACCTCACATGTTTTTCTCTTTGGCATAAAAATCATGAACTTCTGGGAGAAAAAATCTCTCTAACTGATTTTTATCATGATGTTAGTGTCCTCAGTTTTCATATTATAAAGAAAAAAAGCGTGTTATTTACTACTTTACTTATTCATGAATTAATTTATGAAAGAGCATATAGTTTTATAAGTCATTCTAGAATTTTATATGTTAACTTCTCAGTTTAGTTTTAACTTGAGGTAAGAACAATCCTATTTGTACTAAAACGTCATATTTCCTTTTCACCCTTAGCTACAATACGATGTAAACATTTACCCACAAGACTAAGTTTCACATTCCACGTTCATATGATCAAGAGAATCTTACTCCATCTTTTTTCTGCCACAAGGAATGGAAAAGCATGTCAAAGAGTTTAAGAATGAAAATTAACA
Source organism: Pongo abelii (assembly GCF_028885655.2). Classification (NCBI taxonomy): domain Eukaryota; kingdom Metazoa; phylum Chordata; class Mammalia; order Primates; family Hominidae; genus Pongo; species Pongo abelii. The sequence goes on from NC_071989.2 coordinate 31,187,888, forward strand.
CATCTGGAGAGTCTGCAGTAAACATGGATGATGGTTAATTTTATGTGTCAATTTGGCTGGGCTAAGGGATGCCCAGATAGCTGACAAAACATTATTTCTGGAGGTGTCTGAGAGGTTGTAGCTGAAAGAGATTAGCATTTGACTCAGTAGACTGAGCACAGAAGATCCACCCTCACCAATGTGGCCATCATCCAATGCATCCAAAGCACACAGTGCCCAAATGCAACCACAAAGGAAGAGGAACGGCAAGGAAGAAATCTTCTTCAGTTGGTCTATCTTCTCCTGTCCTCAGACATCAGAGCTCCTGGTTCTTGGGCACCCCCATCCCATACCTGCACACTCCTCTCCCTGTTTTTAGGCCATTGGCCTCTGCCTGGACTGAGAGTTCACACAGTTCCCTTGAATCCCATGATTCTCAGGACTTCAGACTCAGACCAGAACCACACCACTAGCTTTCCTGTTCTCTAACCTGCAGACGGAAGATCATGGGAGTTCTTTTTCTCCTTAATCGTGTGAGTGAATTCTCATAATAAATCTCCTTTTATTTACCTATAATTATATATGTTCTATTGGTTCTGTTTCCCTGGAAAACCACAACTAATGCAACGTGGTTGTGCAATATGACTTAACATATATGAGTTTAAGCTTAGACTTGTTTCCATCTTAATACCTACATTATAGGTATTTCAAAACTTCTACAACTACATGGTACAAGTCTATAACGAAACATCTCCCTTAAATATCTAAATTTTGTTTAACTATTTAGCATATCCATAGTTTTAAAATGCATTCTTCTAATGTGAAAAAAAATATATAACTTATAAATATTTTTAATTAAATGCTGACTTTTGCCTTATATAAAATTACCTAACTTAGTAATGTAGCTCATATGCAAGTATTTTTTCTTTCTTCTTTAATCCAAAAAAACACTTATTAAGTTCCAATTTTGTACCAGACTCTATCCTTGTCACTGGAGATGTAAAATTAAGTAAAGCACCCTTCAGCCAACAAAGAGCTTACAGCTTAGAGGAAGGAGACACAAGTTTACATAAGAGAAGACAATCCCATTTCACTGGTGTGGGAAAGAGCTTACAGCTTAGAGGAAGGAGACACAAGTTTACATAAGAGAAGACAATCTCATTTCACTAGTGTGGTATCTTATACAATTAGAAAATATATTAAACTGAGCCATATGAAAATGTGATTTTGTAAGTCAAGAGTGGTTGAATATCAAAAACTTGATGTGGCTCTACTTATAGAAAGGAATAAACAACTCTAAAGGAAGAAGAATGATGATTATAAATAAAACAACTCTTGAATAATGAATCCACATTCTCTAGACCAGGTGAAATACAAATTGTGTCTGTCTTAGACTTGTTTGTCTTTAGATCTATTTCATTCTTCCTCTTTTCTTTGTCACAAAGGAAAGACACATTTAAGCTGCAGTTTGGCCAATTGAGGCATTATCAGGGGCTTGGAAGATAGCACTTCTATATCTCTTGAGGTGTCTTTGTCAGTGTATGTATGTTTTCTCAGTGGCTAAAACTTCTACTGGGCAAACTCACCATTATTTCTGGTTTTTCTACATGACCAAAAATCCTTAGGCTCTGGTAATATTATCTCCTTCCTTTGTCCCTCTAGTTAAGGATTTGCAATGTCCTTCTGCTATTATGAATCCCTTGTTGTCCCATTGCCCTGCCTAGCTTTTCAGGTTTTTAAAATTACCTGCTTTAAATTATCTCAGATTTACATATGTGTAATATTTTGTCTTAATGGCAAACCTTGACTGATAGAAAATAAGGAGCCAATGTGCTCACATCTCTTTCATTTTCTCAATTAATTGCTTAAGTCTGCATCTGCCTGGTTGGCAGGAAGTTCAAGACTTTCCTCCTCACTCTGTTTTCTTCACTAACCTTGAGGAATAATGTAATCCAGATATGTGTTGACCTTGAAAGGGAGGAGATCAAATTCTCATTGTTGAACAGCTGTCCTATAGGTAGACTTATATTATATAACAGAATATGGTGAGCCATTACTATAATGGCATCTTGCTGATCTACATCCTAGCATAAACCACCACCACATGCCCCTGAAGAAGAATCATCCCATTCCTTCAAAGCTGCCTTAGCCAATATGTCCCGTTCTTGGGGTCTCTTGTTCCCTTTTCTAATGTTCAGGTCATTGGATTATGCTATGTCTCAAGAGTCTGTTAGCCACATGACAGCCAGCAAAGGAGTATCTGGGATGAAGCTCCACAACCTGCAAAACTTCCTCCCTTACTTTTTCTGAGTCCACAAAAAGTTGAAGCCCTTTACCAATTAGACCTGCAAACATAAAGTGAACTATACGACTTCTTCCCCCTGGAGAATCATTCTACTCCAATGATTCGCAGGCTATTTTCTGTTCTACAGAGCTGGCAAATTCCCTTTGCTAAACAAAAAGAAAAACAAGCTAAAGGTAAAATGTAAGACCTCTCTGACAAGGTTTCCTTTACTCCAGGATTTCTGTTACAGGGGAATGATCATTCCAAGAAGAGACATGGCATTGTGAAACAACAGGGCAGTTTTGGGAATTCTAGTTATAGATGGCTAAACTAGGAGTAGGATAAAAGGCATAGAGAAAAATGATATGAAATTAGGGGCAGAAAAATCAAACTATACTTTCCTTAAGTAAAATCTGTTTCATATCAATATAATGCTTTAAAATCTCCTGTGAAAAATAAGATAGTTGCTTTTTTTCTTTAACACAGAGTAGCTGTTATTTTCTTTATATTCTTAAAGTGGTTCATCCCAGCACAACTCGGTTGTTAGCCTCAGTTCTCAGTTCTAATATTTATACTGATTACTGATCTGACCTGAGGAGTATGCAGGAATGTGAGAAAAAATTTGACATGTTACCCTGAAGATTTTTATATCAAAGAGTTAATTTAACCAAAGTTATCTATTGGGCTAGAGAATAAAAGTGGAAGCCATGAGAACAGTTAGAATTTATTAAAATGCACACATGTAAAATAGTCCTGAGCTTTAGTGGCTACACAGACATTACAGGAAACTGGATTCCAGACACATTAGAAACATAAATTTTTGAAATGTTGTGGATAATACTAAAATGTAAAGAAAGAAGGAATATTACTGTCAGGATTCCAGACATTGAAAAAGAGATAAAGGCACTGGAATCAGCAGTACAGATACCTGGAGGAAACATTTACCACAGAAGTGAGATAATCCGTTCCTGACCATAGGCCATCATTTCTGTCTGAATACCTCTGCTCTTCAGAGACATTTCTTTCCTTCAAGAACAACATCTGATCCACCACCGTCCTAGGAAAGATAAAGGTCATACTTGCCCAGCCTCCTTGATTTCTTTAGAAACAAATGTGATTAAGCCCATTGACCAATCATTAAGCTAAAGATTTTTACTGCTTCTAAATGAGCTTCCCTCATCTCATCAAGTACTATTCTTCTCTAGTAACTAGGAAGCCTTAATTTTAGCCAAGATGCTTTCTGCCAAGTAACCCTGATCCTAAGAATAATTTGTCAGTCTCTGACCTCTTGATGGCACTGATGGCTAGACGTAAGAGTTTAACAAAATACTTTATATAAACCAGGCTATATAAAATGTATTCAAGATATATATTCAAGACTTCTTTCTAGAAATACAGACATTAACATTTTGCCCAGAAATTCTGACTCAGGGGGTCTGAGTGTGTCTAAGAAACCTATTTCAGTGGAATATCCCAAGAATATTCTGATGAAGATTGTCCATGGACCATGCTGAGATACGCTGCACCAGGGAAAATAACCGGAAATACATGGGTATTTGGGTTCAAATAGCTGGCCTTCTTATTCAATGCCAGTGGGTCAGTGTCCTTGAGATAGTCTTTCCCCTAAAAAGCTGTTGGTCTAAAAACTTTGTAATTAACACATTTCTAAAGAACTTCTAAGTGATTTTACTTTTTCAGGACTAGAACCTTGAGTTGCTGATGACCTTTTGATGTAAGAAACCAAACATGATTTTCAGAGTACGGCCATGCATATATATATACATATATAAAAAATCTACTTATCTGCTAAAATTGGGATTCAGATGGAATCAACTCACATATGAGTAATATAAAAAGACATAGTAAGAAAAAATAAGCCTATGTATGTTTATTTTTACTTCTTGAAAGAAAAAGAATAAGTTTCCTTAAACGGCTCTAAGAGATTTTCTGGGGTATCAACCCAATATCATTTAACTGGATTATGCTGCTCAAGCTCAGGAATCATTAACATTCTTTATTTATTGAGTTATAATCAGTCTGAATTATGTAACATTGAATGACAAAATAAATCAAATTTTTATCTCCTAGTATTTGTTCTTTTTTTAATAATTAGTGATGAGAAATAAAGATTATACTAACTATAATTTCTTCATCATCATTTTAAAGATAGGGAGATAGTATAAATAAGCTTATGTAAACAGACTTATCAAATGTATATTGACTTGGCTGAAACCTCAAGTTTTGGACTGCACAGGGAAACAGCAATGATTCCTCAAGTCATAGGAAGAAGGTGAAAATAGACATTTTGTAGGGATCAACTTAGGACTGAGTTCCTATTTCCAAGACACGTTTGGGGAAATCTTACTTCTTGCAGACATTTTGCAGAAACTGTCACAAAGGAATAATAGCCTGAATGCTTAAACTTTGGCATGAAATTGGTCATGGGATCTTTAAAACATTGATGGAAAATAACACATTATTTTTATTTTGTTAAATTAAGTTACTTTCTACACATGGATTTACATTGCTCTTTGTTTTCAAAGCACTGTGTATTCTCGGAGAAATATGTGCATATATTCTTATTTAAGCTATTGTACAAAGGAAATAAGGAGTTGAGCTCCAGAAAGTTATCAAAGTAATGGACAACGATTGGTCTTTCCCTCACATTGCAGCACCATTAAAAAAGAAACTATTCTGGCTAGGCATGGTGTAGTTTGACCTTTAACACTAATATCACCACATGTGACAAATTAACCCACAGTCTAAGAAACGCTAAGCAATGAAAGAGCTCCTCTTTTATTACATAATTTACAGAGAATAAAATGTGAGAAAACAACCCTCATCTACATACATGTACCTCCTCTATGAAAGCTGCACTATTATAATGTGAAATGATTGTCTTTGGAGACGACAGGTAGAATTACATCCTTATGGGAAGGATATGGGGGAATCTGTTCAAGGATATATGCATTTCCACTGCCAATTATGTGGAATAATATGAGACACAGAAAGAAACAAAATAAAACAAAAATGAGTCATTGGAAAGCAGACCGAAACCATGAAGAGACATGTTTTCTTTCTCTGAATCTTGCTATCATTGGCTTGGATTCTAAGGACACCAGTTATTATTAGGAGTGCTGTCTGCAGGTTGAGAAAAAGCAGTCTCTGGCATTTTAAACCAGGTTTAGAGCTAGATAAAAATGAGTCTCAAATCTGGTAGACTGAAGCCATGTTGATGGAGTCGTAGGCATCGTACAGTGGGCACCATGAAGATGGGCTGCTCAATACCTGAACTTTCAAAGAAGTCAATATCCAACATTTCCTCATACTCCATTAGTAAGTATGGTTATATAGACTTTTTTATACTCTTCCAATTTCTTTAATATGAGGCATTAACTCAGCTTCCACTGGAGACATAAATTGCTCTCTAGGTATCATTCTCTTATTTAATCTCCCACATTTTAGTAGTGTTATATATCATAAATTCTTCGCTGGACCACAGGATAATCATATGCAAAAAGGGGAGGGTGAAAGAACCTTACTTCGCACTATACAAAAAATTAACTTGAGCTAGACTGTAGACCAAAATGTAGAAACTAAAACTACAAAAATTTCAGAATTAAACTGGAGAGAAAATCTTTTGACTTTGAAGGCATCAAACATTTCTTTTTTTTTTTTTTTTTTGAAAGACGGAGTCTTGCTCTGTTGCCCAGGCTAAAGTGCAGTGGTGTGATCTCGGCTCACTGCAAGCTCCGCCCCCAGGGTTCACGCCATTCTCCTGCCTGAGCCTCCCCAGTAACTGGGACTACAGGCGCCCGCCACCACGCCCGGCTAATTTTTTGTATTCTTAGTACAGACGGGGTTTCACCATTTTGGCCAGGATGGTCTCGCATCTCCTGACCTCGTGATCCACCCGCCCTCGGACTCCCAAAATGCTGAGATTACAGGCGTGAGTCACCGCACCCAGCCAAACATTTCTAATATTGCACACAAACAGCATAAGCCATAAAAGACTGCAAGAGACACCACTAGGAAAAGAAAGACAAGCTACATATTGGGAGAAAATATTTGGTAAGGACTGTTAGCCAGACTAGATAAACAATTCTTATACATTAATAATAAAGGCAAACAGCCACATTTTTAATGGAGAGAAGATTTGAAATAACATTTTATTTTAAATGATATACAAATGTCCAATAACCACATAAAATGTGCTCTGTGTCACTGGTTGTCAGGCAAAAGCAAGTTAAAATTACAGTGAGATACCACTTCACATACCTCAGAATAACTAAAAATAAAAAGACTGAAAATACAAAATGTTAGCAAGGATGTTAGAGCAACCAGAGAGCTCACACATTGTCAGTGGAAGTGTAAAGTGGTACAACCCTATTGAAACAATTTATGACAGTTTCTTCTAAAACTCAATGCAAATTTACCCAATAATCCAGCAATTCTACTCCAGGACTTTACTCAAGAGAAATGAAAACATATATTCACAAAAAAAAGCATTTTACAAGGGTGTTTACAGCAATTTTATTCCTAATAGATTTAAATTGGAAGAAAAATTCCATCAATAGGAAAATAGAAATAAATATTCAATGGAATATTATTCAGTAATAAAAAGGAACTCATATAACAACATGAATAAATCTCAAAAAACTATACACAGGAAAAAAAGGCTACATATAAAATCTATAATGGCAAAATAAAATTCCAGAAAGAAAAAAACAATCTATGATGAAAAATAAAGTTGATTATGTCTGGGAGAATTGGAGCCAAATTTGATTGTGAAGAGGCATGAGAAAATATTCTGGAGTAAAGGCAATATTCCATATATTGATATGAGTTTGTTTCACAGGTGTATGTATTTTTCCTGAAAAAAGTTACATCAAAACTCTGGACATATTAAAATTCATTTATCGAATTGCATGTTCAGATATTTGGGATAAAATGCACTATTACCTGCAATGTACTCTGAAGCAAAACATAAGTTTCTTTGTTGAATGAAGAATAGATTAGTGAACAGAAATATGTTTTTTTTTAATCTTGTAGCAAAATGTAATGATTGGAATATAGGCGATGGATACATACACATTAAGTGTAAAACTCTCTTAAATTTACTGTACATATTTTTTAAATTATTCAGAAATTTGGAGAAGAGTAAGGTTTTGAAAAGATGTTGCAAAAAGAAGATATATGGAATAAGCATATGTAAAAATATTCACCATTAATCATCAGAAAAACATTAATTAAAACACATTGAGATACTACTAGACAGCTATAAGAATGGCTAAAATTTAAAAGGCAAACAATTGTAAGTGTTGATGAGATTGTGGAGTAAACAGGACCTTTCATACCTTGATGATAGGAATGTAAAATAGTACAACCACTCTGAATAACAATTTGGCAGTTTCTTATACTATATAACCCAATAATTCCATTCCAAAGTATTCAGCCAAGATAAATTAAAGCACATATCCATACAAAGACCTATGTCAATGAATCTTCAAAGTAGCTTTATCTATAATAGCCAAAAACTAGAAACAAATCAAATGTCTAACAACCAGTGAATGGACATATAGTGGTATATCCATCCAATTGAATACTACCAAGTAATAAAAAAGATTGGATTCCTGATAGGTGCAATATCATGTTTGAGTCCAAAACCATCATGCTAAACAAAAGATACCAAATTAAAAGAGTACATTTATATGAAAGTGTAGAATAGCAAACTAATGTTAGTTTCAGAAAACACTGGAGGTAAAACAATTGACAGCAAAGAGGAGTGAAGTTTTGAGGTTGTTGGAAATATCTCAAATCTTCTACCTTGTGGTATATGTACACATGGGTGTGTAAATTTGTCAAAACTTACAGAACTGTGATCTTAAAATGAGAATATTTAATTGTAAGTACTTTAACCTCAATATAGTCAATTAAATATGAAAACATGAATTGCTGTGATGAGCTCTGCTGTGAAAAATGTAGAGACTTCCATGCTTGGGAACAAGGTGATAAAGTACAGGATGATGTCTCCTCAAGTGTGAAGGAGATCAGCAGTTCTAGGTCATTGTTCTCTACCTCCCCAGGGGATAGAGGTGTGTTTGACACAGGAATGGCCTCTGTCATCACTGAAGCGAGGCAGAAAGGAAAGTGAGAAAGGTAAAGAAAAAAACCAGGGTCAAAAAAAAAAGTCACAGACCTGGTCTTAGAATTGGAAGTATTTTTTTTAGAGTGATTACATATCTTGGGTTTCCAGGGATCGTTTCCTGTTTATTACTACTGTCCTAATGTAGTTACTAATAGTGCCCCCTTGTACTCTGGAAGGATATTGCAGGTAGCATCTTAATATTACAGTCACCAATCTTGCTATATATTCAGTACTAATGATTAGAATCACAAGTGATATGGGAGATCAGCTTACTGTTTCTTACCAAGTTTTGACTATTTCTTAGGTTTTTTAACTCCTGTGATATATCCCCTCTTCAAAACTGGGAACATTTCTATAGATGATTTTTAGAATTTTTCTAGCTGTTTGTATCTTTGGACCATGTTCCCACCTGTTAGGTTTAAACCCCAGAACCACATGCTGAAAGCAAGTCCTTCCTCCTGACCTAGTGCTTGGGACTCACACCTCATATCACACTTTCTTTCTATCTTCTCTGATTGGCCACCTTATTTCATAGCAGAGTGTAAACCTCATTCTTCATGCTATCTAAAATATTTGAAATAATTTTATTAATTTTGTTGTTTAAAAAGTTTAATTATATTATCAGAGTTTAATTTGAAAATGCTTCCTAAAATATATGAATTTACTTCAAAGTTGAGTTGATCTCATTCATTCTGGGTAATAATAGAACTGTATATTCCCCAACTATCTGGCCATTCTCTTCGTGATTTTCTAAACTATACATGAATTATATAAAATCTTATAAAAATCACATCAATGAATGCTTTTCTTGTTTGTTTTTTTTTAGATAAGAGGAAGAAGCCCTTGTAATGTGCATTTTACAGTTTCCTCCTGAGTGTTCAAATGCTTGTGTCCTCATTGCTGTTAAATTCTTATGAGTTTAGACTATGTCAATTATCCTCAAGTACCTCATTCTATGCTCAGAGAGGTATAGGTGTACAATAATGGTTTGCAAGTTAAAATAAATTGTATTTGTGATCTGACTGCATAAAATAAGAGTGAAACAAAGAGACAGAAAAAGAGGAAAAGAGAGAGATTGCAAGAAGTTGTACTGCCTGTTTGAGAAGTGCACAAAGCTAGGAATCTCATATGGTTTATTGAGCATGCTGAAGAAAAATCAATAATCAATAATATAGACAGGATAGCATTAGTATTTGCTATACCCTGTTTAGAAGGAATTACTATTGTAGTTCAGTGCAGTTCTAACGCATATGGAAAATCAAATTTATTGAGAGGAATACTTTACCTTAAAAAGCCATGAAAACAAAATGGCAACCCACAGAGATGTCAAAACACAAATGTGTTTACTTTTACTATCCAAAAAGGATATACTTTTTTATCTATTGTCATAAAGTTGCAGAGTACATTAACATTGTTTCACTCTTCTCTTGCTCCATGTACCACTTTTCGAGGAATATCAAACACAAGTGCATGTTTAACTATCTTTTGAAAGAAAAACAGAAGTAATTATTGAAATTATCCTACTGCTTTGACATTGTGTTAGTATTGTATCTAGTCACCAGCACCAGTTGCTAAGGGGTAAGTGTCTTGTTTGCAGTACACTTTCATAAGTCATTTTTTAATTACAAGTGTGCAAGCTAACAGCGGTATTAAATTGCTGGAGGAAAAGAGAAAGCAAGAATGAAACCTTATCTAATCTGTAAAATACAATGATTAAGTGTACTGTCTTCAGTAAGGTACTATAGAAAGTCAAACGATGAAATTTCCCATCACGATTCTGAATTATGCAGGGGAGAAATATTCAACAGCAACATTTAGCAACACCACAAGTGTCAGGGAGCCAGGAGGAAATCCTACAATGCCCTTTACAAGGGCTTCTTTGTCTTACATTAGAAAAAAGTTTGTTGGAGTGATCTTTAATAATATTTTATAAAATTCATGCATAATTTAGAAGAAAAATCACACTAAATTATACTCTTTATTTATAAATCTGGGTAATGTGTCAGTGTTAGTCTTATTGTTTGAGTAGTTGATTTGGAAAATAATCAAAAACTAACACACAAATCCTTAAATTAAAACTCAATTAAGAATAAAAAAATTATCTCATAATCCTAAGTTTTTTTTTAGCTATAATATATTATTGCTTTCATAAAAGTCTATGCTCTTCAACTGGCCTATATTTTCTTTGGTGGAGATTTTAGCTACTATATAAGTAAAACTTAAAGCATGGAAAAAGACTTTCTTGTAGCTGGACTTGCTTTTCAAATACTCACTCAGAGATCATGGTTTGATTATGTAAACAGTGACCAAAAAAAAAAAAAGGAAGAAAGAAACATGTATGCAGAAACTGAAAAAACAGTAACAAATGCTTGTATTTTTAAGATACTTCCCAATTTAGATAACATTTTCCCAAATATTACCATGCAATTCACTCAAATACAGGCACTATCATCCCATTCTATAGATGAAACAACTGAGCAATGGTAAATGTAAGTTGGTTCCTACTCTCACCAGTCAATAAATAACAGAGCAAAGAGTCAAGCCCAGGTCTTCTGTCTCCAAAACTGAATTGTTGCTGTAATTGTAATCTACCGGTTGTTTGCATCCAAAGTCTCCACGATCTGTTTGAAAAAATGAGATGAGTGGCAACTAATTGTATAAAGCAGGCATAGTTCCAGAACAGCCTCAGATTTGATAATACCACAAATATTTGGAATGTCACGAAAATTCATAGATTATAGTTTTAAAAGTGTGGGTATGAGTGTGTGTGTGTGTGTCTGTCTGTGTGTGTCTGTATCTGTTATTACCAGAGTACACATTTCAAAACAGACCATTTTATAAATAAGCTTGCTTATGTAGATCTAACCATGTTTGGGAAAGTTATTTATGGTCTTAGGATTTTTGGTTGAGAGTAACAAAACAACCTATTCAAGATGAAAAATGTTTATCATTGTTTGTCTGCTTTTAAATGTCGTCACACTCAAAATTTCAACATCATATTGCCCATATTTTGTTGTAGTCTGTCTTTTTCTAGTTTATTCTATTAGAAAGATTAAAATCAGCATCTGTATTGCTAAGAAACATCTTTGAAAGTGATGATACCAACAGGTTTCCAAAGGCCCAGTGATGACACATAAGGTCACCTGGAAATGATTGCTTTGACAGTAATTATGTTTATGTATCTTAAAATCAGGTACTCCCCCTCAAAAATAATCCTGTATTTGACCACATCTATGGCCATTTCTCTCATGTCATCTACATCTCTTGACTCTCCTATGAGTATTCACTTTACGCTCAAGTTGTTTCTGTGTCTCTTCCCATTAAATGATGCACAAAATGTATGATTCTTTTCTCATTTCTCCTATTAGATCTTGGCTTTTGTGCTACCCTCTCCCCATCCCACCTAAATCCCTGCATCCCACATAAATATGAGTGGTCCCCATTTTTTAACCGTGTTGCCTTTTCTTGCTAAACTATTTGCCTTGAGTGAGATGCAAACAAAAGTAGTGAAAGAATTCAAATTTGGGGCCAGACAGACATGTATCCAAATCTCTGTCTGCCACCTACAATCTGTGTGAATTTTAGCGAGTTATCTGTGCTTTCTGGGCACCACTTCCACCTCTATAAATGGAGGAGGGAAGTGGGTGATAATACCTGCTGCAAAGAGTTGTAAGAAGTAGTAAATCAACCTATAAAGCACTAAGCCATTGGAACATAATAGAGGTTTGATCACTGATATTAAAATGTTATGAAAAATGATGTGATTATCTCCTGCCACTTCCAATATTACTAATGTGGAGATGGTTCCCAAATCCATATCTCTCTATAATAATTACAAAGTTTTTTATGTTATCTATGTTTTACATTGCATCTTAAGTTTTTGCAATTTTGTCAAATCTGTTTTAATAAGATGTTAGATCTCACTGAAACTGTGTTCTTATTATCCTTAAAAATATGGATGAAAGAGTGTATGTATAATATCTACATAAAATCCATCACAATATAGATACAATGATAATGAAAGGAAAAAATAATAGAGCATAATCCCCCAATTTTTATTATTGTTGTTTTAATTATATTGGTATTTCACTCTAAGATTGTTGTGTGTAAAATGTGGGATAATGTATATGAGTAATTATGTCATATTCTAACATTTGTGTGTAAATGGACACCAGAATTTTCAGTAAGGAAAAAAGAAAATACAAAAGTAAAACACAAGATATAAAGTGAAAAATTCTATGGAATTTGAAGTAACAGATGAAATAAATAAAATATTTTATCTTTAGATAATATAAAAATATACATGTAATACTTACACCTAGAACATTTTAACATATGTGAGGTGATTGAATTTGCATATATGTGTATGTAGACTGTAAACACACTAAAATAAATATACGTCCAATTTCTGCCTCACTCATTTTTATAAAGAATACAGTTGTTTCTACAGTTTCTTAGATGATTAATGATGGGGGATTGGACCCTTCTCTTCAGTGATTCTCAGAAATATATTTTACATTGAGAGTTTCTTGTCCAGATGCCTCTGATTGTACATATTCTACTGGTTGCCAGAAGGGGAAAAAATATTAGGACTTAGGTGGAGAAGAACTGTTAAAATAAGACCGAAAAAAGGTTTTTTTTGTTTGTCTTCATGGATACCATTTCTACTTACCATTCCATTCCATTGTCATTGTTAATGTGTCTTTATTGACTGGAGCACACATGTAAAATCAGGCTCTTTTGTAAACAAGCTTGCCTGTGTAGAGTTAACCTTGTTTGGGGAAGCTGTTTAGAGTCTTGGGTTGATTGCTCAAAAACAAAACAACCTATTCAAGTGGAAAAATGTTCAGTAGTGATATAAACATTTATATGCTTCTACCACAGATAGACCAGAAACATATATCTAGATGTAATTGGATACATTCAGAAATATTCTTAACTGCTGCTGAGCTTGGTGCATCCCCAAACTTTAAGCATGATAGTTTTGTTTTTGTTTTTGTTTTTCTAAATGACATTGAATTCTATTTTGTAGTGTTACCCACTTCCGTGGGCTGACTTCAGAACTATTGGCATGGAGAGTTTGTCCTCTGGACTTTTTTTGTGTGTCTTCTAGCAGTATTTCTTTTTTTTTTTTTTTTTTGAAACGGAGTCTCGCACTGTCACCCAGGCTGGAGTGCAGTGGCCAGTGGCACGATCTCCGCTCACTGCAAGCTCTGCCTCCAGGGTTCGTGCCATTCTCCTGCCTCAGCCTCCTGAGTAGCTGGGACTACAGGCACCCGCCACCACGCCCGGCTAATTTTTTGTATTTTAAATAGAGACAGGGTTTCACCGTGTTAGCCAGGATGGTCTCGATCTCCTTACCCCGTGATCTGCCCACCTCGGCCTCCCAAAGTGCTGGGATTACAGGCGTGAGCCACCACGCCCAGCCTTCTAGCAGTATTTCTGATAAATGATTCTATCTCTTCAACCTGCTTATTTGTTAAGAGGTAATTAAGGCACATCATATATATGTTTTTCCAGATTTTCAGTCAATAAGAAGCCATGTGTCATCCCCTCTTCCAAATTACTCTTCATAATCTCTCCCATTTAGCTGAAGCAAAAGAAACAGTTTGCTCACAACCTGAAACTTCTGAGAACAACTTTTCTCTTTGCGGTTCCACAAAGTTTTCCCACATTGCCTCCTGGATTTTGCATTTTTCTATTTCTTTGTAAGAAAAAAATTTTATTTTCTTTTCTGCTTGAAATATTTCTAGCCATTGATGCAGATTAGGTGGTCTTTGAAATTTCAACACACTAACACTTCTATTAATCACAGATTAAACTTTTCAAAACAAACTTCCCTAATTAGAGAACTCATCAAAAATGTAAGTCAATTTATTAAAAACATATTTTTACCAATAATAGGAAAAAATATTTTCCAGATTTTCTATAAGAAGACTCAATTGGGTTTCCTCATATTACTTCTGGGGTCATGATTTTACTCAAATATTGGGGTCTCTATTGTACAGATTTTGACGGACCACCTCTGTTTCTTACAGAAATATCTCAAAATGATTTTAATACATTTAAAAACTCTTGAAATGGTTCTTCAGAAAGCATCTGTCTATTTTATTAACAAAATAAGAGTGGGAGCATTGTTGGCTGAGGTAACACATAGGAAGTGTTTAAGAGAAGAGAGAAATAAGGCATCTAAAATTAACACCCATATTAAGGAGGAATCAGAAAAAAAGAAACCAAGGAAGGAGAATAAAAATAACTAGCAATGTAGACTTGTAAGAAGAACAAGAAGTGCATCTTAGAAAGAGAGAAAAATTTTACTAAGTCATATGCCTCCCCTTTTTAAAAATAACTTTCTTGAAATACATTTCAGAGTCATATGGATTTGACTATATTTCCTGCCAAAGTGGGAAACTGGTCTCTAAAAGAAGTAACAGAGCAGCAAGTCACCCTGAGTGTTATGTGCATTTAGATGGAAATCTGCGACACCCTGGCAAAATAAAGACCAAGGTAGCAAATGGTCTTATTTCATGAAAGGTGCTATGAATAGAAAATTGAATATCTATGAAGGCCTGTGTTTTATTAAAGAATTTATATTAAAGATGACATGACACCTCCTTTGAACCACAATATCAACACAGATATAAGAAGTTTACAAAAATTACTTTTTTATAAAATTAGGTAAGTTTCTACAGTTTTCTTTTGCTATTTCAGCTTAGGAGCTTCTGAAAGAAACACCTCTCTTCATAATTTCCCTCATTCTTGTGCAACGTAATCTTCATTTTAAATAAATAACCTCATTCACACATACACACTCCAACAATATCCAGACTCATCTATCTAGAATTTCTTGTCCCTAGAATGTTCTAGGACTGAGATCTCTCTCAAGTCCTCTTGAGAGTAGAACATAGATTGACTTTTTGTCCGTCACCTCACTGCTGCAAGAGCTGAGGCTAGAGCTACTTGATGAGAAGCAGTGGGGATGGCTGGTCCATAGGAGTAAATATTTTCATCACAATTGAAAGTGGATAATAAAGCAGGAACAGAGCAACAATGTGGAAAACACAGGAGAAATAGACTCTAGACCCCTACCATAAATCTAAGAGTAATTCATATGTTTATGTGTTTCAAATGTACTAGGAATTTTCTAAATTGTTAATGTGTATATATTTAGTGAATCCTCCCCAAACCCTGTGGAGTAGGAAGTAAAATATTTCCCACTTTGCAGATGAGAAAACTATAGCACAGACAATGTAAGTAGCTTGCCAAGGTCACATAGATTGGCCGACTCATACCTAGGCATTCTAATTCTAGAGATCACCCTCTTAACCATGACAATGTATTATCTCCCAGGAGATGGGAAATATTTTGGTCTCCACAGGATAGTTTCAGGAGTTGGCTGTGACTCAGGGGAATTACTGACTCCTCCTCTTATTGATGTTCTTCTGGCCTCTGAGATACCTGAGAATGAGCCACTAGACGAACTGGATCTGATTCAGGTGTGTAATCACACAAACATATACATGATTGATATTATACCGCTTTGTACCAACTACTATTTTAATTCATTAATTCAACAGGGAAAGCAGGTTGATGACAAAGCACACCTAGACATTTTTACTCTGGAATTTTAATAAGAAAAAGTTACAGTAAATTATATGAGAATGTTGTGGCCATGTTGATGAATCCTTAACAGCTTCTCACTAAGCCAGCTTCCAATTCGGTGGTCTTGCTGACAAGTTCAGAGGTGATTTTCTGCTGGTAAGCACTGGTAGAGTTCTTCCAGTTAATTTGGGCACCATCCCATTTTGACTGGTCAGTGCCTATTCCATACCACTTAAAACTTTGACCCCTTCGTCACATCACTAGTGTTTTCCAACACACTCTTCACTCCTCCCTTTCCACACCCACACCTGTAGATGGGGTGGCAGATTATAGCCAGAAGTAGAAGTGAGAGAGTTGCTTGATGCGTTTGATTCCTCAAAATGAACAAGGCCAAATGGACTTTGTTTCCAGTGCAGAAACCAAAATACAGATGATGAAGGCACAATATGTGTGCTCAATTTAACTTGTTCAGGAACTTCTCTGAACTGATGTCTTCCAAAATTGTGTCTTTCCTAAAATATAGAATGACTACAAACTCCTCTCTAGGACCTCACCTTGAGTTTCATAATATTGGAGAGCATATTTTGAAAATTTCAGGGTATAGAGAAATCATTCCAAGATTTCACACTGTCCTCAACTCTTTCAAAGATCATTCCTTAAAAGAATAGCCCTACAGCGGGGCAAAGAGAGGCATGGTTTTCTCTCATTTTCTCTAGTGTCTCTACATTCACACCAACCCAGGTATCTTTCATTTGAAATGTCTCTGAGCTTTTTTAGGTCCTTAGAATTTTTGCATCTGGCCATTTGGCAATTGTTTTCAACTCCTATCACTGGAAAACTCTAAATTCCTGACCAAGGCATTTATGGCTTAAATCAGCCATCCCCAACCTTTTTGGCACGAGGGACCGGTTTCATGGAAGACAATTTTTCCATGGACAGTGGAAGGGGGATGGTTTCAGGATGAAACTGTCCCACCACAGATCATCAGGTATTAGATTCTCATAAGGAGTGCAAAACCTAGATCCCTCACATGCGCAGTTCACAATAGGGTTCATGCTCCTATGAGAATCTAATGCTGCTGATGATCTGACAGGAGGCGGTAATGCTTGCTCAACTGCCACTGACCTCCTGCTGTGGAGCCCACTTTCCTAACAGGCCATAGACTGGTACTGGTCTGGGGTCCATGGGTTGAAGACCCCTGGCTAAAATAATATCCTTATCTTTCTTTTTGCATGGTTTTCTCATTTCTTTCTTGTTTCCTTTGATTTTACATTGTGTTTCAATTCTTGTTACTTATTCTGTCTATATAACTGATTCTAATTCTTCTTCACAGCGGACTTTCTTCGTTTTTATTTCACTTTGGAGCAATGTAATTTAGATGCTATGAACTTGTCTTTACTTCAATACAGAGTGTCCTATAAATAAGACCAAATTAGAGCATTAACATCAAATAAATATACATATATTGTAAATAACTGAAAATTTTAAGCAGTCAGTAAGACATGGGAGGCAGCTCCATCCTTTAATAGAAAGTAATTTTTCTCCTTACCCCTAATGTCGCCATCTGTGCTTCTATTTTCAATACCTGTTTTAAGGCAGTATTATGCTGTTCTTTGGCTAAAAGACAGAAATGACCTGGAACAAGTGGTTAGCACTAGCCCTGCAGTGGTTACATCGAAGGTAACAGACCTGGACAGCACTATCCTTTATATGGTGAAATTTAAGTTTTGTTTCCTCTAAATTTTAGATAGAAAGTTGCTAGAACTCAAATTTCACAGTTTCTGTTTTAAAAACAAAACACAATTTCAAAAACAGCAAAAAAGAAAGACATACATCTATATGATTATACAAAATAGAGAACTTCATGTTAACCATATAGCTAACTCTTTGGAGGCTAGTGATATGTACCAAGGCACTCTTAATTACGTATTAGCAATGTAATACCAACATATGCATTATGCCTGATTATGGCTTATATTTTATTGTTATTCTCATTACCACTGTTTTAATTTTCTCCTTATAATAAGGTTTTGATTTTTATTTCAGACGCTGAAAACTATATTTGATTGCCTCAAATAGTTATGTTATTGTTATAGTATATTTTAGTTATGTTTTATTAAACCTTTTGACTATTTCATAGACTACACACCTAAAGAAGACCTCCAACTAAATAATAATTTACTACACAGTATAAAAAATGCAAAGGTAAATATTTCTATTCGTATACCCTCCAAACTAATGAAGTTATCTATTTACACAGAGCTTGTCTACATGTAGCCAAAATGTAAAAAAAAAAAAATCTGTAACTTTCAAGGAGCATTTTCAAACTAGAATTCTAGAATCCAAAGAATGACTCTCTGGTATGAACATTCACCTGCCAGACATTTTCCTTATCGTAAAGATTTTGGCTTGGATGAATTGAGGGAAAGAGCATATATACACCATGGAATACTATGCAGCCATAAAAAATGATGAGTTCACGTCCTTTGTAGGTACATGGATGAAGCTGGAAACCATCATTCTCAGCAAACTATCGCAAGGACAAAAAACCAAACACCGCATGTTCTCACTCATAGGTGGAAATTGAACAATGAGAACACATGGACACAGGAAGGGGAACATCACACACCGGGGACTGTTGTGGGGTGGGGGGAGGAGGCAGGGATAGCATTAGGAGATATACCTAATGCTAAATGATGAGTTGATGGGTGCAGCACACCAACATGGCACATGTATACATATGTAACAAACCTGCACGTTGTGCACATGTACCCTATAACTTAAAGTATAATAATAATAAAAAAACAGAGGAAGCAGAGCAGAACTTCCTCAATAGAGAAAATAATTCAATTCTATTATTTTCATAGAATGGAGTCATTTAAAAGTTTGATTGTGATAAATATTTTTGAAAGATGTTACTTTAAAAAGAAGAAAAAAGAAAATAAGGAGAAAAGAAGAAGGAGAAGAGGTGGAGGAGGAGGAATAGGAGAGTAGTAAATAATTATTTAGGGCATTCATCCTCTTCATGTGATGTAATTGAAAGTTTAAACTGTGCAAATATTTGGTTTGTAACTACACAAAAGGTAAAAGATTAGTATAATCTTCCCCAAAGTTAAAGGATACTCTGTAACCTTGAAAAAGAAAAAGAAGTATGCATTGATAGTTTCATCCTTCTTTTTTAATGGTAAAACTTTATCTTTCTGGTTTAAGATATTTGGCATAATGATTTTGAATTCCTAAAAATGCTATATCATTTAACTTCCCTGAGGCTATTGTTACAGTAACATAAATAGCAACAACACCACCACCACCACCACACACATAACCACACAAATTGACGATGGTTTCCAGTAACGAAAGTTAATTTCTCGCTCATATAAATCAACAAATGTTGTTGTCTTTGGCGGGGAGAGTCAAGTGGAGACCTGTCCCACATCCAGGCTGAAGGAGCAAATGGGCTGGGACATTGTCATCTCCATGATAGAGGAGAGATGGCGGTACCACTCATGGCTTTTGAACTTTTTTGTTGAAAGGGGTATACATCACTACTAATCACAATTCACTGGCTAAACCAAGACACATGGCAAGGTTGCAATCTCTGGGAAAGTAAAATCCTCTCATTAAAGGAAGAAAAATGAAAATCACATGATCGTGCCTGATTATGGAGGAGGTGGAGAATCTTTCATAGGCAAGAAACATTTGGAAGTTGTACAGATGCTCTTCAACTTACGATGGGGTATACATCCTGATAAACCCATTGTAAGTTGAAAATATGAGTCAAAAGTGCACGGAATACATCTAATTTACTGAACATCATAGATTAGGCTAGCCCACCTTAAATGTGTGCAGAACACTTACATTCTCCTACAACTGGGCAAAAGCACCTGGCAACTCAGTATACTGTAGAGTATTAGTTGTTCATCCTGGTGATCCCGTTGTTGACTGTGAGCTATAGCTCACAGCCTCTGCCCAGCATTGCTGGAGAGGATTGTCTTGTTTTCTACTGAGTGCAGATTGCTTTTGCACATCCTAAAGTCAAGAAATTATAAGTCAAACCACAGTAAGTTAGGAACTGCCTGTAATGTAATCAACCACAAATACCTAAGCAATTAGAATTAGGACTAGTAGTTTGCAATCAAGAACAAGAATTAGTGGTTTCCTTTTTAAATGAATATGTCAAAATTGAAATTTGCCACTAAATCAGCATTTTAAAAGTCACTGCCCTTAGATATTCCATTCGAAATTTACAACTTTAATATTTAAAAAGCATGGAGCCGTGTGGTGATTGTCTTCTCCAGAACATTTAAATTCCTCCAGCATCAAAGAATGTTATTTCCATACCTTTAAAAGCAACTTCATGCCTTTCTATATGGAATTCACTTTCAAACAAGAATATTTATTCTCCCTGTTGCCAGGACCATAAGGTGAAAAGTGCTTCTCAGTAGTTGTCTCACCACTAATGGGAATTTTTAATCAAGAAATATTGTTGTGCTAATCTAATAGACTTTAAGACCTCAGTGTCACTGAAGCCTGAAATATCCCTGCATTTCCACATATAGAAATCTCTGAATAATGCAGTCCATCCCTAAAGAGGTATTATGCAAATGAATGCATTTAGTTAATATGTACTGTAAACAGATCACTTCTTCTATATTCCTTTCTAAATCACAGCAGAGATTAAAGCTGTAATACTCTTATTACCTAACAAAATAGCTAAACATTTAAAGTAGATCTGCAAAGAGCTTCAAGACCAAGATAACAGCCCCTTGAATTTGGATTGGGCTTTTCTTCCAAAGGTCGTAGCATCTTCTTACATGCTTTGTCCCAAACCCCAAGAAGGAACATTTCTCTTAGAAATGTAAGTTACCCTGGCTTTCTCTGGCCACTAAGAGACTAGTATATATCTTACATTCCCCTACTACCAAATTCCCATCCAGTATTCACTGACAAATGCAACAGTGCCAATCTTACATAACATACAAATGGGAAAAAATCAAACTCAAGATGCAGAATCGTTAGTAGAATGTCGTTGATTGTTTACTTCCATTTAGTGTCCTCTCAGTGAGCTAATGTCAATCTCTATTAGAACTCCTCCCTGCCACATTGACTGATTTTAGCACTAGTAAATGATTTCAGATGAGAATGAAAACTGAATAATGATCTTTTCATTTGTCTTTCCAACCTTTATTGAATACAGACAATGAAGTAGAATGCTATGGCTTTGGCTATATAATTTTAAAGCGTTGATTTTTATGATGGTATTTTTGAGCCATGATAAAAGTTGGATGATACTGACAGCAAAGCTTTTCCTCTCAATTATGCAGAAGCCAATTGATCAAACAGTGCTGGTTTCATTAAACATGCCCAACAGCCCCTTGGGATGGTGTATTGTCTTCCAGAGAACTTTCCATCTATTTCAAAGACATAAAAACAGAGCATGGATAAATGATAACTTTTAAATCAGCAAATTTGCTTTAGCTTTTCTGTTTTTAATTTGCTATCAAATTGAGGCTGTATATTCCTTTATGGTTCAAAAACAGAGAGAACAAAAGAAACTCCAGTCCAGTTTTGTAGTTGAAGCAGAAAAGTTCTGCAACCTCACACAGGGGAAAGAGGCGAGGGAACAGATAAATCTACACTGGTCACTCTCAGCGAAAGGGAGACTCAATCAAATACATTACAGCTTCCTTAGAGAGGAAAATAGGCCTCAGTGCAGCACTGAAAGGCAAGTTTTAACAGTGAAGAAAATGATTGGCTCAGAGTAGTGTAGCAGGCTGTAAGAAAATGTTGTCAGAGGGTGTTCCGTGTTCTCACTGATGGCCATTTTGACTTGCCATTGGTACATAATAGATGATTGTCCTTGAGGTGTGAAGAGGCCTGTAATGTTCAGAGTGGTAAAAAGACTTTTCCAGCACCTAGTATTCTCTAAGGCAGCTAGACCAGATATATGACTGTCAGGAGAAAAACAGAATGTACTAGGAAATCTGAGATACAGCCTATATATTCATCAGGTTTTCAAATGCCTGTTTCACTTGTTCTTTGTCCTTTTTCAATGACACTTTTCTATTTCATTTCTGCTGTTTTGCATAAATGTCTCTTTTTCATTTTAATAAAATTCTTTCTATTTTCATTTCTGTTTTCTTATATTGATGCTTCAATTTTCTCTAGTCTTTTTCCTTTTTTTGTCCTTTGTGATAAAAAGGAAAAAGGGTATCATTCTTTTTGTTTCCTACTGCTGTTTGTAACATTTAACTTTATACAGAAACATAGGGTTGTCCAAGTAATTATGGGATTTATAACAAGAGTGAAAAAAAATCAAATTGATTTTAAAAGTTATGTTTCCATTTTCATCAACATGTATCAATTTTTCCCAAAGAAATATGGCATAAGGCTCAGTTAATATTTTCAGAAGGTCCTTGTTGTGGTTTATAAAATAACATTGTTATTTTGGGTTTTACTTTCTAAAATACTTTCACTGCATTTATTGATGGGCAATAAATAGAAATCATGGTAAAATTTTAAAGTATAGAGCCATTGAAATAAAAATATGATTACCACAATAAAAATCAAACTCCCTGCAGTGGAGTAGAATGGAAGTTCATCAAACTATATGTTCATATGCTAATCCCCAAATTGACGAATGTTTTCCTATTTGGAAAAAAAGGGTATTTCCAGGTACAATTAAATTAAGGATCTTGAGATGAAAAGGAGATCATCTTGGATTATGCAGGTAGACCTGAAATATGGTGACAAGTGTCTTTATAGGAAACACACAGAAAAGGAGAAAACATACGCACAGAGGCGGTGTGAAGACAGAGGCAGAGATTGGAATGACATGGCCATAAGCCAAGGAAGCCAGGGGACATCAACAGCCACCAAATCCCGGAGGAGGCAAGGAAACGCTCTTCCCGAGAATCTCCAGAGAGCGAGCCCCGGCTGACACCTTGATTTTGGACGTATGATCTTCAAAACTGTGAGAGAACAATTTTTGTTGTTTTTAGCCATCCAGTTTATAGAAATTTATTACAGTAGTTGTAAGACACTAATGCATTTTCCAACATGTATATACATCTCTCTCCCTCAAAATCCTCTATATGAATTGTTAAGAGATACATATATATATGTATGTGTATATATGTGTGTGTGTATATATATATATGGAGACCCTGTTATAGACTGAAATAAGCATTCCATTTTATAGTTATTTATAAGCTTTTTCTCAAAGCACATTTGCAACCACATCATTTCCTTTGATGCCATATATAAATTTTCTTCAAGTTCTATTTGCGATTATCTTGCCTTGTGGCAGCGAGCAAAATGGAGAATCAGGTCTCTGTGTGAGCGGCAAATTTCCAACAGAAGATGTTGTTCTTATCTCGCCTCAGAAATTACGAATAAAATCCTATTGAGGATATTTGCATTCATTTTGGGTTTACTTCTGTTTACAAGTACGTAGATGAGTTAGAAACAGATTAGTATGTTGGTTGTGATATATAATACAGTATATAATTCTTAATCACTGATTATGTTTAAAACATTGATCCAATAAGTAAAACAAAGCATTTCAACTTTGTCCTTTGAGGTCTAATCCAACCCAAGTATTTCTTAATGCAGTCTGCCTGTCCTTAACATTCTTGATCTTTCTTCCTACTCTACATTTCTTTCTTTTTCCATTTATCATCTATTATTTGTAGTATGTGTTTAATAATATTGATGATTTTGTTGTTATTGTTGCTAATTGTCTGATAACCCAGCTTGAACACAGCCTCCACGTGGTTAGGAATCTTGGTATGCTCTGTTCCCTTATGTATCCTAAGCACCTTGAACAACACATGGTCCATGCTCAATATGTACTCAATAAATGAATGTACTCAATAAATGAACAATTAGAACCCCGGTTGCTCTCCTCTGCCAAGGTCTATGGGGAAATGAGATCAAACTAATGTGCTTGAAGGGAAGGAAAAATGAATAGAACAACTGCTTCTGAAGATCAAGAACATGGGAGAGGGCATAGGAGGGGAAATTAAAATTTGAGATGGCTGTGACTGTTGTGAGTGCCCATTGTTATTACAATGATTCTGTTATTATGGTTCTCTCCTAAAAATGAGTTAAATATTAAAATACTGAGGGGTGAAGTAAAGTATAACCAAAAAAGGACTAGTAACCATGTATTCAAAATCATCCACATCCATCCTTAAGATTATTAGAAAGCCAAGAGCAGGAAAGGAAATGGTCAATTGTTTCTTTGCAGTTTGTTGTTGTTGTTCACAGTTCTACCTTTTCCCTTCATTGGGTTCTTCCCTTTTTCTGAAGTGCTCATTTGTGTTGAGTGATGAGTGAGATATAAGAAGGGTCTTAGTTTGTTCTGGCTGCTGTAACAAAATACCATAAACTGGGTGGCTTATTAAAAAATATATGTATTTCTTACAGTTATAGAGGCTGAGACATCCAATATCAAGGTAACAGCAGATTTGGTGCCTGGTGAGGGCTTTCTGTTTCATAGATGGCAACTTCTTGCTATGACCTCACATAGTGGAAAGGGGAAGGCAGCTCTCTGGGGCCTCTTTTGTAAGGACACTAATGCCACTCATGAGGGCTACGCCTTCACAACCCAATCACCTCCCAATGCCTGCCCCCTCCTAATATTACCACCTTGAAGGGTAGAATTTCAACATATAAATTTTGGGGGAATCATAAACACTCAGACCATAGTAGGAGGATTGAGGTGGTGTTATTTTTCTCATTGCATTTCTAAAGACACATTTGTTTTGTCTTTACAATAACTTTAGCAGAGGAAACAGATATTATTCCTATGTCACAGCTAGTGAAGCTGAGGTTAGAACTATTGAAGGACTTACACAAGTTTACATGTCTAGGTAATTTGGCAAAGACTTTACGAATTTTTGTTACTGACTTTTCAGTTCTTTGTCTCTCTAGTAATCTCTTTTTCACATCTGTTTTCTAGCTCACTAATTCTGTGAAATAGATTCTATCCTTTCATTTATCCATGTATTTTTTTTTATTTAAACAAGTAAAGAATTTCAGATCAGAATTTGAAATCAGTATTCGCAGGTTAAAGTTTATGTCTGCCACCTAATCATTATATGATTTTGAGAAAATTACTCAAGATCTCTGACACTCCTTTTACATGTCTGTAGAATATGAACAACAATAGATTGTCATACATTATTATTATTTCCCATTATTATTGTTTTAAATTTACTCTTATATTTACAATTTTCTGTGCTCTTTATTATTTCCTGAATGTCACATATTCGTTCTGAGATCCCTTTTCTTCTGTCTGAAGCATATACTTTAGAATTTATTTTACTATGAATGTGCTGAGTACAAACTCAGTTTGTGTTTGTCTGCTCTTGCTATTGAAAGAAATTTTCACTGCTCATAAAATATTGGTTAGATAAACATTATCTTTTAGCACATTGTCTTCAGTATGACGCCACTGTCTTCTGGTTTCCACTATTGCATATGCAAAGACAGCTGTCAATCTAACCATTTCACAATTAAAATGAATCTGTTCATTCTGACTGCTTCTAAGATTTCTTTTTCTTGGGTGTTCTATACTTTCACTATGTATAAGGTGGGTATTTTTTCTTTGATTATCTTGCTTGAGGTTTTTGGGGCTTTCCACATTGGTTTTGTGATTCCATCAGTTCCATAAATTTTTGAATAATATACTTTCAAATAGTTTCATTGTCGTACTCTCTTTCTCTTCTTTTAGAAGTAAAATTAGATATATATTAAACCTTCTAACTTTGTTCTTTACTAACAACACTTTTCTGTTTTGTATTTTATATCTCTTTCTTGTCTCTTTCTTTAGATCTAACTTCTATTTTATTAATTTCTTACCTAATTTCTGTTAAAATTGTCCACTGAGTTCTAATTTCAATTATTTAGGTTTTCATTTCTAGATGTTTATTGTGTTGTTTTTCAACAATTCTTTATTATTATTATTTCTTATTTGCTGCACATATTTTAAGATTTGATTTTATATCATTAAACATAATAGTCATTTTAAAGTCTGAAGATTTTTGAAATGTATATTACATGTTTTACTGTTATTATTTTCAACAGGCAAGGCTATTCAAGTATCTAGCCCACCATGTCATTAAACCAACATGAAAATGGAGGTAATACTCCAAGCTCAGAATTGTTATGAGGATTAAGTAAGGCTATGTATGAAAACTCACAGTTTGGCACAGAATAAGCATGTGGTACATGTAAACAGTTTTTACTATTCAAAATTTATAACAATTATTTTAAGTTGAATATGGGTTAGAGCATTAGAACTTTCCTTAAATCTTTAATGTAGCAATTATCAACCTCTGTTTTGAAAAACAGTTACAGAACGCACTGAGTTATTTATCCTTTTCTAAGAGTTACAACAAATGACATGACTTAGGGCAAAAACACACCAATGCAAAATATTACATGCCATTGATGCATTTCTCTAATTATTCATATTTTAGGTCTTCAACTACATTCCTTTTCTTTCTTTCTTTGTAAAATGCCCTGAAAATGTACACATTTGCTCTGTGTAGTAGTCAACTCAGGCTGCCATAACAAAATACCATAAATTTCTTTAAATTAAAGAAATGTATTTTCTCACAGTTCTGGAGACTGGGAAGTCCTAGATGAAAGTGTCAGCTTATTTGTTTCCTGATGAGCATTCTCCTCCTGGCTTGCATTTGGCGACCTTCTCACTATGTCTTCACATGGCAGAGAGTGAGGGAGAAAGAGGTCTTCCTCTTCACTTAAAGCCACAGCTTTATTAGATTAGGGCCCACACTTAAGACCACATTTGAATAATTACCTCTTAGGGATCCCGTCTCCTGATACAGTCACACTGGGGGATACGGTTCCTACACATAAATTTTGAGGGGAAACAATTCAGTCCAGAACACCCTGCTTTTTTGTGCAAAGTATGAAGACTCCTAGAAATGTAAATTTAGGTCACTCACGCTGTAATATATTGATTCACAATCTATTAATCTGTAAGATAGTAAGTATCTGATATGGTTTGGCTATGTCCCCACCCAAATCTCATCTTGAATTGTATAATCCCCACCCATAATCCCCACATGTTGTGGGAAGGACCCAGTGGGAAGTAATTAAATTATGGAGGTAGTTACCCCCATGCTGTTCTCATGATAGTGAGTGAGTTCTCATGAGATCTGACGGTTTTATAAGCGGCTTCCCCCACTTTGCTCAGCACTTCTCTCTCCTACTTACAGCACCATGTGAAGAAGGACATGTATGCATCCTTTTCCACCATAATTATAAGTTTCCTGTGGCCTCCTCAGCCATCCAGAATTGTGAATCAATTAAACCTCCTGCCTTTATAAATTACCCTGTCTCAGGCAGTTCTTTATAGCAGCATGAGAACAGACTAATATAGTATCATTGAATTTTACCAGTGTAACACACTAACTATTGCAGATGTTTATCTTTAAATCACTAAATTATACATTTCATATATCTTAGCTCACTATTCAAGAACTCCTTTTTTGGGTCATTGTGTCAGTGATTTCTGGTCATGAGTTCCTGTCATGGTTAATATTGAATGTCAACTTGATTGGATTGAAGGATGCAAAGTGCCGTTCCTGGGTATTTTTGTGTGGGTGTTGCCAAAAGAGCAGCTTGCAGATGGTAAGGACTGAAATGGGACTTCACCTTGTGATCATTTGAGTCAATTCTCCTTAATAAACTGCTTTTCATGTATACATCTCTCCTATTATCCCTGTCCCTCTACAGAACTCTGGCTAATACAGTTCTTGAGTGAAAATGCAGAGAAAAGAACTAAAAAAATGGAAATGTAAATATTGATAGAAAAAGAAAGCTATCCTTGAGAGAAACAGAAAGTCAATATACCATATAGAAAAATGAGTTTTTAAGAAGATTTAAAATTAAGCTATTTAATTTGTGGAATATATAATAGCAGAAACTCATAAAAATGTGACTAATGCATTATCAGAAAAACAAGACAGCTATTCCAGAGATATTTTATAACTGAAGGTGTATATGATAGCATAATTCATTCTGAGGCAGGCTTCTCTAATAGACTCTATGTAAACTTTGGACTTGGATATACATGAGTTTGTATCTTGGACCTGCCATAAAATTTAATGGTTGAATATTGGCTATCCTACTCATCATCTTTTGTCTAAAACACTGCAACCCCTGGAAATACTAATATCCAAGTCGACTTGCTGAATGAATAAAATTAAGTAAGAAAACACAGAAGCATGTATATAACTGGTGCTTTCATATATATATAATATATATTATATATTATATATTATATATTATGTTATATATAATATATAATATAATATTATATATTATATTATATATTATATATTATATATTATATTATATTATATTATATATTATATTATATTATATTATATATTATATTATATATTATATATTATATTTTATATATTATATATTATATATTATATATTATTTATATATTATATATATATAGGTTTTATTCAGTTTTAGTTTTCTTATCTATAAAATGTGATAATCTCCCTGGTTTGTTTTCCTGAATAAATAAAATTATTTATATAAGGTATTTAGTTCAATGGCTGGCACAAAGTAAATACACAAGAGTTATATTTTTTCTTTCTTTTCTCTTTCTTATTTTTTCTCATTTGTGCTAGTTAATTGAAATCAATCATCAATAAAAACATGACAGAAAGAAATGAGGGCCAAAGACAAAACACTGGGAAAATCTTACACTAAAATTTGAAAAACCTGAGAGAAACCAGCAAAATATTTAAAGTAGTCACAAACGCAGGAGGAGAAAATCAGTTGAGCAGAATGTTCAGGATGTTGAAGGTACACAGATATTATAAATAAGAATCAGACAACAATATTAAAGTCAACAGAGTAATAAGAATTTTAGAGTGCTAAGAAAAGGATATTGATTTTGCAATTTGAAACTTGCCGGTTTCTTTGAAGAACAGTTTTAACAGAATCGGAGGAGAGGGAATCACATTGTGTGGAATGGTTGAAAATGTGGGTAGTGTGCTCTGGTGATAAAAGAATGAAGAGAGAGTGTGATTGTCTGCAGGAAACCAAGACAAAATGGGTTATTTTCCTCCCCTTAAGAAAAAATATTTTACGTATTTATGAAATGTAGTTAGGGAAAATGGTTAATTTAAGAGTGAGAAAAGTAAGACAGGAAGGGAGGGGTCAAAGGCGTAGGTGAAGACAGTCATTTAGCAAAGAAAGCACATTCCTTCCTTCTAAACAGGCAGAAATGAAGGAGGAAGAGCTGACAGAATGAGATGGTAGAGTTTTAAAGGGTTAAGGGTGTTGCATAGGAAGATATTTTGACAAGGAAGAGATAGACTATGAAAGTGGACCCTGGATGACTGGTTTTTCTCAACGAATAGGAGGGGAGTTTCTCTCCAGGAGAGTCAAAGAACACTGTTTTCTGCTGTGAAAGCTCATGGAAAAGTACCAAACAATATGTAACTTTCTTGAATTTTCAGAACTTGGGATAGTGGTGCATACTTAGTGCTCAAAAATCACTGCTGAGTTGAATGTACATTTCAATCTTGAGGACAATGGAAATGGTTTGGAAGAGCCAACATAAGAAAGCAAAAAGAAAAAAGAAAGAAGAAGAAAGAATTAACACACACACAATTGAACAGTTTTGGTGACAGCTCAATTGAAGTTAGAGAACATAAATTTGAAGTAGACCTAGCCTTGGAAGATAAGTCCTATTTTAAATCCTAAGGGAAGCCAGGTAATGAAATCCATTAAGAATACACTACCCAGTTGAACGTTGAAAAGGAGATTAGGGAAGACAAATGTAATTACCCGACTTGTAATTTGGTCAAGACACCAAGGTTAATCACATTCTTCGTTTTTCAAAAGTTGCCATGAATTTTTTAATACCTTATAATGGCCAGTGTCACAATTTTTATTCCTTATACAAGAGATGAACTCTTCAATATGCATTTTTAAATGTTAAGCATGTATAGTATGGATATGTATTCACCATTACACATGCACATACATTTGCACATATACAAATATTAGAAAATGAATTTTTTTAACTAAGTAAAATGCTTAGATGGAAAATAGTTGGCTTTTTCCATTGCAAATCTGTTGCGGAGATTTGAGTAAAACTAAACTCTTTTATGACAGTTAAAACTGGAGATTAATGTTTAGGCCACAACATTATTTAGGGGTTAAGAGTCTGGTCATCAGAGAGACTTCAGTTCAAGCCAGACTGACATAGTCCACTTACATATCCTCTTTAAATTCATCTTCTTTACAATAAAGAAATAAACTATATTATAGCATAGAAACTTTGAAGGAAAGGTAAAGCACATAGAATGTTTAACATAAATATATTATCAATAAATATTAATTATATAACCTATTAATAATATTTAGTTGGTGCTTCTTTGATCTCAAGTATTGATATATGGACCAGTAATTATAGAAAGTAAGGTTCAGAAAATGTCATCACTCTTTGGTAATGTCAGAATATGAAACAACCAGCTACCTTATATATTTATTATGCTAAACTCTTCTGGTATACATGCATCTTTCTTGGTATAAATGTTGACCTATTTGCATTTGTATAATAATGATCCATTTTATTAAAGGATCCTACCATTTGTTTAATTTTGAAGACAATGTTGAAGTGGTATTAAGCATTAAAACTACATAAATAGTACAGTGATTCTTCAATATCTCTTCAGAAATTATCTTCTCTCTTGAGTAAAGCATATTTGTGTTTGGCAAATTCCATATTCCTAAAAATATGAGACAGCTTTAAATAACTAAACAAAATCAAATTTCTGAAATCAGGAGAAAAAAAATATATGTATATATAGAGAGAGCATGTTACTGGCATTTAGGAACAAAAGCAAAACTCACTTTTTTATACATTGAGGAACATTGATTTGACTAGGAAAAGGCAATAAAATGATAAACTCAATACTCTTCATGCAATACACATTGTAAAAGTACTTGAATAAATGTCATGATTAATTTTACTAGTATAGTTATTATCATTAGCTATCATTTATTAAAATAATAAAATTATTTCATTCTTTAATCATATGTGACAACTAGTTTCAAAATTAAAGAAAACTAACTTTCCAGCATTGTTTAAGAAAATATACTGGACGACATAGCTATAAACAATATTATACAAACAACTTAGTGTTACCATTACCCTTTCCTCTTAAAATGCCTTTAAAAGAAGAGTGAGAGGAACTGTTTAAGAAATGAACAACATGGACACAGGGAGGGGAACATCACACTCCAGGGCCTGTTGGGGGTGGGGGGCCGGGGGAGGGATAGTGTTAGAATAAATACCTAATATAAATGACGAGTTGATGGGTGCAGCAAATCAACATGGCACATGTGTACCTATGTAACAAACCTGCACATTGTGCACATGTACCTTACAACTTAAAGTATTCAAAAAAAAAAAAAAGAAAAAAAAAGAAAGAAATGAACAAGATAGGGCACAGTGGCTCATTTCTGTAATTCCAGCACTTTGGGAGGCCTAGGTGGGAGGATCACTTGAGCCTAGAAGTTTGAAATCATCCATAGCAAGATCTGGTCTCTATAAAAAAAAAAAAAATTAGCTGGGCATGGTGGTGTGCCCTTGTAGTACCAGCTACTCTAGAGGCTGAGGTGGGAGGATCCCTTGAGCCCAGGAGTTTCAGGCTGCAGTGAGGTATGTTCCTACCATTGCACTCCAGCCTGGAAGACAGAGAGAGATCCTGTCTTGAAAGCAAGCAAGGAAGGAAGGAAGGAGGGAAGGGGGAAGGAGGGAGATTGGAAGGGAGGGAGGGAGGAATGGAGGGAGGGAGGGAGGGAGGAGAAAAAAGAACATAATCTATGTCTTTATCAAGCTACAGTTCATATCCAAATATTTTAATCACAACAATTTTATTCAAACTAGCTTAAGCAAAAACGCATTTGATTAGCCTCAGTAAATAGGAATTCTGGAGCATGGAGCTATTATCTTAGGGATTATTAAATCTCTGTCTTTCATACACATGCTTAGTACTCTTTATTTTCAGTACAGTTTATCTCTCTGTGTTGATATCTTTCCCACTTGTTGAAGAAAATGGCTGAACATAGTTTCAGACTTTCATCAAGTTAGCTTAAGAACTACTGAATAAAGAGAGAAAGTACTTTTCCCAGTGCCTTTACATAAAATCCTGGACATCTACTATTTGTCTTGGGCTTTGTGTCCATTTGTGAACTAATCACTATGACCAGGATAATGGAGCTTTGATTGCGCAGGTATGGGTCAAATGCCCAGCTATACATTGGCAGGAACTGGAAAACTGTGTATGATTCATAACCATATAAACCAGAACCCTATTGAACAGAGAAGAGATAGTCCCTAAAGCAAATGGAAGCATGTTGTCAGAAGAATGGAAGGAAGAACATTATGTAGATAAAATTGGCAGCTACATTAATTTTGTGGTAGGTTTCCATTAAATTAATAAAGACAAAGTGGAATTACAGAAAATATTACACAAAAATACATTTTGCACAATATGTTATGCACTGTAATGAAGACCCTGTGTTAGCTTTGTATAGGACTTTTTTCAAATCACTGACACTCTCTGTAATTTAGTGTCTTCGATTATAAAACTAGGAGGCTCAACTTACCTTCACTAGATTCAAAACATTATAGCTTTTAGGTAAGTCCAAAGGTATGTTTCCTGGATATTCTCAATGTAAAGGGAAGTGGTAGAGGTGGGCATATAACGGGCTTTGGGGTCACATATATCTATGCCTTAGATCTGTCATTTAGTAAATGTTTAAACTTGTACAAAGAAGCAGTTTCTCCTTTTATATAATGGCAGTGGGGAGATAGCTATATCACCTACATCATAAAGGTGATTGTGATGAATACTTGAGATAATCACAGTTTCTGTTATGTAAAGACCATTTAATAAATGTCAGATTTTTTTGTAATTACTGCTATTATTTGTTGTTTCTATGCCTTTCAGAAAAGATTTTACATATTCCTCATTAGCTACATGTCTAAATACTCAACATTTTTTGAATATAAAAATATTTCATATTCTTAAACCAATTTATAAGTTCAGTTGGTGATGAATCAAAAGTGAAGTGTTTTTTAAAATAACCTGCAGCAGCATCTGGAAGTTATAAAAAGCTCAAGTTCAATTTCTTCTAGAGTATTTGGAATAACATGCTTTCTGTTCAGACTAATTATGGGGTCACAGAAAGCAAGAATGCCACTGCTTACTTCTCTTCTTTCTCTTGCCCCAGTAAATGGGAAGGGAGGGAAAGTTGAGCAGTCATTATGGACATCTCTCCACAGAATGATGTCATTAAAAAAATTCTCATCAGAAAATGACACTTAACTGACATGAAAAGTTAAATACTGTTTTACGTTAAGTGACCATCACCAGCATTTTCAAGAGCTAATTAAAGGAAAGTACATTTCTTTTTTTAAAAGCACTTGTTGAACACCATAAATTCAAAATGACCTTTATGTAACTGCAGAAAGAGGGATGGAGAATCTTCTGTGATTTGTCTTATATCTTCTGATGTAAAGTTTTGACTATTTTATGAGGGACAAGCATGAGATGAATAGCATTGAATTCAAAGAAGGAAGCAGGAAAAAAAGTGAAAGAATGAATGGATGCCAGACACATTGCCTATTTTTTCAGTTATTAGTGGGTAAGATTGATAGCTCTCATGGAAGCCTCGCTTTCTATTTATTTTTAATATACATATTTATCTGTAAATATATTAAGTCAGTACCCCTATACATTTACAGATACACCATATACATATTTTGGCTGAATACCCAATGGCTAATTTGAAATTACGTTGAAATTAAGGTTGATCCAAAACAAAGACTGAAGCCAAATATCTCTATATACAGAACAACCTGAATGAACTCTGTGATGTAAGAGTCCATCTACACTGAAAGTAATGAAAACAAGGAACTGTAGCCAATTCAAAAGGCCTAAACATATAGTGAGTATGCATAGGAAAATAGGAACACTTATTTTATATTTGTGACAGTGTAACTTATTATCAACAATTTGGATGACGGGTAATATCCAGTGAATGTCCCCTGAGCCCGTAATTCCATGTCTCCACATGAACTCTGAGGAATACCTGGGTTTGTGCATAGATATTGTGCGTAAGTATGCTCACCGTAGCAATGTTTGCAGCAAACAGCCAGAAAAAGCAAACCATAAATATCTATAAGATAAATGGATTTTCAGCTCTTAAACACATTGGTAAACCTCAGAAATATTTAATTAAGTAAAAAAAGCAGATAAAAATTACATGATCATATTTACATGTATTTTATGAAAGACATAGATATGTAGTTAAAAATTAAAAAAAAAATTAGTTGCCTCCCGAGTGGAAAGAGACTAATAATGAGACTGGTGAGAGAATTGAGAATTCAACATTTTAAATAATCATTGCAAAAAATTTTGAAATAGAGTAATGACACCGTAGTGGGTAAACATGTGAAGGCTATATTATCCTGCTTATTTTCTGTATGTTTTAAACTTTGAAATTAAATTCTAGGAACATTTGATAAGTTTACCTCTCTAGTGTTCTATTACAAAATTAATGTGAATATAAATGATTCTCTAATAATCACTACTTCTACTATTGGCATATTTTGGAGTCTTCGAGTTAAATGAAGAAAGATAAATAGCAATGATAAAACAAAGGATGCCATTGTTTCTTTCTATCAAGGTTAAGAAAGAATGTTAATTTAAAAATAAAGCTGCCCTTCTTGTGATTTATAAGACTAAATTGAGCCCAAGTCTGTGTCTGTGTATGTGTGATTAAGGGAAAGATAGGAATTGAAGATGTAGAAGCCACAAGTGAGTGAAGTGACTTTAAATGTTTTGATTACTGAAACCACTGATCTTTAAAAATTAAAACACTTTTAGATAACAATGACTGCATTGCACCTTTTTTGTATTTTTCAAAAGAACACTGAGACTATTGAAAGTTGTTTAAAGTTTTATTTCCTTTTTTTTTTTTTTTTTTTTTGAGACAGGGTCTCACTCACTCACCCAGGCTGAAGTACACTGGCACAATCACAGCTCATTGCAGTGCTGACCTCCCCCCACTCAGCCTCCTCAGTAACTGGGATTACAGGTGTGAGTCACCACACCTAGCCAACAATTTTCTTAATTATACTAACTTATTGATGTTGAGGTGCTTCATAAACATTTCATTTCACATGTTGAGATTTACCTTTGTCATTAAGCTATGCACATTTGATTTGATAACTCTCCAGCTCTATGCATTACATAGCTAGCAAGTTGGATAAATATAAGGGCCAGAGTAGCTTGGGATTCCTACATATTCCTGTAAAGAATGTTGTTTTTTATATTTTATGTATAATTCAAAAGAAAACCTAAAGCTTTACAAGTTCTTAATTTTTTCTTAAGTGTGTTATATTATAAAATTTTTCATGTTCTGTCACTAATTTGAAATATCCAGAAATTATAAAATGTAATCTTGAATATTCTGTTTTCTATCAAATATTGAATAAACAAATATATTCCACACAAATTTAGCTATCCTTAGTAATAGTAGTTCTTTATATTCCTGATATGGTTTGGCTCTGTCTTCCCACCCAAATCTCATCTTATAGCTCTCAGAATTCCCACATGTTGTGGGATGTGGGAGTGACCTTGTGGGAGATAATCGAATCATGGGGACAGGCCTTTCCCATGCCGTTCTCTTGATAGTGAATAAGTCTCATGAGATCTGATGGTTTTACAAATGAGAGTTTCCCTGCACAAGCTCTCTCTTTGCTCACTGCCATCCACATAAGACATGACTTGCTCCTCCTTGCCTTCTATCATGATGGTGATGTCTCCCCAGCCACATGCAACTGTAAATCCATTAAACCTCTTTCTTTTGTAAATTGCCTAGTCGTAGGTACGTCTTTATCAGCAGCATGAAAATGGCCTAACAGAGTAAATTGGTACCAGTAGAGTGGAGCACTGCTGAAAAGATACCTGAAAATGTGGATGTGACTTTGGAACTGGGTAACAGGCAGAGGCTGGAACAGTTTGGAGGGCTCAGAAGAAGACAGGAAAATATCTCCCTAGAGATTTGTTGAATGGCTTTGGCCAAAATGCTGATAATGATATGGACAATGAAATCCAAACTGAGGTGGTCTCAGATGGAGATGAGGGACTCGTTGGAAACTGGAGCAAAGGTGACTCTTGCTATGTTTTAGTGAAGAGACTGGTCACATTTTGTCTCTGCCCTAGAGAGCTGAGGAACTTTGAACTTGAGAG
Organism: Pongo abelii; assembly: GCF_028885655.2. NCBI lineage: Eukaryota > Metazoa > Chordata > Mammalia > Primates > Hominidae > Pongo > Pongo abelii. The sequence goes on from NC_071989.2 coordinate 31,224,240, forward strand.
AGATGATTTAGCATATCTTGCAGAAGAAATTTCCAAACAGAAAATCATTCAAGAGGTGACTTGAGTGCTGTTAAAGGCATTCAGTTTCAAAAGGGAAACAGGGCATAAAAGTTTGGAAAATTTGTAGCCTGACAATGCAATAGAAAAGAAAATCCCATTTTCTGAGGAGAAATTCAAGCTGGCTACAGAAATTTGCATAAGTAATGAGGAGCTGAATGTTAATCACCAAGACACTGGGGAAAATATCTCCAGGGCATGACAGAGACCTTTGCTGCAGCCCCTTCATCACAGGCCCAGAGGTTTAGGAGGAAAAAAATGATTTCATGGGCCAATGCTAGGGTGCCTCTGCTGTATGTAGCCTAGTAACTTGGTGTCCTGCATCCCAGCCACTCCATCCATGTCTAAAAAGGGTCAAGGTACAGCTTGGGCTGTGGTTTCAGAGGGTGCAATGTGGGAGTTCAGTCACGCTGGTGGGAAAAATTTTAAGATGAAATTATAGGAATTGAACACAAACCCTTTTGGAAGGCCTGGGGTTTGCATAAAGTGTTTGGCTGAAGGCAGCTGAAATTTCTTAAAAGTTTAGGTGGTAGATACATAAGAATGTAGAGTAGTTTATCTATATAGCTTGTTTATTCATGTTGTCCTAAGACAACCTTTGATCAATCCTCAATCCAGGTGTGCATAATTGCTCTCTGCTCAGGGGGTCGGCAACCAAGTCAATTATACTCTAGTGGTGTTTACTCAAGACCTTTGTCATTTAATCCATATTGAATAAATGCAAGCTTCACTGGCTGAATGAGGCCACAGCTGCTACTCTTTACAGCACCTTCTTTGGTGACTGGGAGTGGGCCCGGACCCTTAGCAGGACTGACAGGTAAAATATCTTTGTCAGTGTATGTTACCGATCTGTCGCTGGGTCAGGGTCTGTGGAATGGACCGCCATAGTGCAAGCCTCAAGATTTGGCAGCTTCCACATGGTGTTGAGCTTGCAAGTGCACAGAAGTCAAGACTCAGGGTTTGGGAACCTCCACCTAGATTTCAGAGGATGTATGGAAATACCTGGATGCCCAGGCAGAAGTTTGGTACAGGGATGGGGCCCTCATGGACAACCTCTGCTAGGACAGTGCTGAAGGGAAATGTGGGGTCAGAGCCCCCACACAGAGTCCCTACTGGGGCACTGCCTAGTGGAGCTGTGAGAAGAGGATCGCCATCCTCCAGACCCCAGGATGGTAGATCCATTGACAGCTTGCACCGTGCACCTGGAAAACCCACAGACATTCAACACCAGCCCATGAAAGCAGCCAGGAGGGAGGCAGTATCCTGAAAAGCCACAGGTGCAGTGCTGCCCAAGACCATGGGAGCCCACCTCTTGCAGCAATATGACCTGAATGTGAGACATGGAGTCAAAGGAGATCATTTTTGAGCTTTAAGATTTGACTTCCCCACTGGATTTTGGACTTGCATGGGGCCTGTAGCCCCTTTGTTTTGGCAATTTCTCCCATTTGGAATGACTGTATTTACCCAATGCCAGTATCCCCATTGTATCTAGGAAGTAACTAACTTGTTTTTGATTATACAAGCTCATAGGCAGAAGGGACTTGCCTTGTCTCACATGAGACTTCAGACTATGGACTTTTTAGTTGATGCTGAAATAAGATTTTGGGGGACTGTTGGGAAGGCATGATTGGTTTTGAAATGTGAAGACATGCAATTTGCGAGGGACCGGGACAGAATGATATGGTTTGGCTGTTTCACCACCCAAATCTTATCTTGTAGCTCCCATAGTTCCCATGTGCGGTGGGAGGGACCCCATGGGAGATAATTGAATCATGGGGACAGGCCTTTCCCATGGAGTTCTTGTGATAGTGAATAAGTCTCATGAGATCTGATGGGTTTAAAAATGTGAGTTTCCCTGTACAAGCCCTCTCTTTGCATGCTGCCATCCATGTAAGATGTGACTTGTTCCTCCTTGCCTTTCACCATGATGGTGAGGTCTCCCCAGCCATGTGCAACTGTAAGTTTATTAAACCTCTTTCTTTTGTAAATTGCCCAGTCTTGGGTACGTCTTTATTAGTGGCCATAAAAACGGACTAACACAATCTCCAAATAATCTCTATATTCAATAATATTTCCAAAATATTTCACACATTGATAAATATTATTTAGACTATTTCTCACCTGTTGTATTTTTGACTCTTCACCTCTACCAGATTGATAAGTAATTTTATCCCAATATTGAAGATATAGGAAATTCTAGATTTCATAGTCTGAGCAAAGAAAAAGCAACAGATTATAAAATTATAAACTGAAAATTTTCATGGTTATACAAATAGACATGTTAAACTGTATTGGATATATTTTACTGCCTGATTAGGCAGTAATATATGACTCCAAAATTCACTCAAAAAAAATGCTTTAGATTCTTTGTTAAACCATAACATTTCTCCATGTTCTAAAAGTTTAATGAAAACTGTTGTCCATATAGTCAGTTCCTTTTGGGAGTGACTGGATGGTGTGCATCAGGGTGAGTCACTGTGGAAATGGAATAGAGCACCAATTAGGTGACACACAGTCTAGAGATCAGTTTGGTGGTAAAAGGTTGTTGGGACCAGAAAAGCCGAGGGAAAAGTTAAGTCCTCACCAAAAATCCCTGGAGAAAAGACAAATAAGACAAACACTGCATGATCTCACTTATATGTGGAACCTAAAAATGGCGAGCTCACAGACGCAGAGAATAGAAAGGTGGTTACCAGGGAATGAGGGTAGTGGGAGATGGAGAGGGATTGGGGAGACTTCAAAGTTTCGGTTATGGTGACTATAGTTAATAACAGTGTACTGTATGCTTGCAAATTGCTAAGGGAGGAGATGTTTTGTTCTCACCACAATAAATATGGTGATAAGTATGTGAGGTTATTATATGGTAATTAGCTTGATTTAGCCATTTCACAATGTATTCATGTTTTAAAACATCATGTTGTACACCATAAATATATATGATTTTTGACAATTTTTAACTAAATAATTTTTTTTAATCCCTGGAGATACTGGGACATAAGCTACACTTCTGCCTTAGGAGAGATAGGCTTTCAAGACAATTTTATGCATAGCTTAAAGGTTATATCTACTCAAGCAAGCTAAGGACTTGGGGGATGTCCAGGTGGCTCATATCTTAGCTATAATCTTTCTTACATTGAAAATGTCTTGGTCTTCAAGTTATAAATATTTATATATGCTATACACATAAAATATTTCATATACACACAAAATATACATATTTGCCTTGAGCCTCACTATTTTACAATGAACCAGCAACATTTTAGAGGAACAAAACCAGTTTAAAAGAACAGATGTTTTCTACCTATGCTGCTACATTGTCTTTTACTAACCTGAACTCTCAGGAAAGCCAAGTTCATATGTAGACAAGAGGAGATCTGTCAGTTGTGTTGATTAGAATGTTCCAAGGAAAGTCCCACTGGGAAAATAGTATTTTCTCCAACTAAATGCCAAATTCTTAAGAATAAATAGTTATTTAGTTGGGTCCATCCTAGTCCTCAGTGGAGAGCCGTTGTTCAACTACAAATACTCTAGGAAGGAAAAAGGTAGAACACAATAATGAAATAGGTAGCCACAGCCCTACACAATAAACAACTAGACCATCAGAGAAGACTACATTGGCTACATTAAGAATTTAACATGATGACAAAATCCAGGTATGGATGATGTGTTCTAATGGTGTCTTCCTGCCCTATTGACAATTGGCAGCAGAGAAATAAAAAATCATTTCAGAAGTAACTGATAGTTACACCCAAAGACAGGGATGAAGGCAACTGAAGTAATTGCAAGAATAGGTTGACCATGGACTTTGATATGAAGACAAGCCTAGATTATTCAGTTCTGCAAAGTGAAGAGAGACCACATTAAACACTGTATACATTTGTATATTATTGTAAGGGAACCATTTTTTTCTTTTATCATAAACAAAATAGAAGTAGAAGACAGAGCTCCATAAAATTACAGCAAGGCAGAATTAAGATAAACAAAAGAATCCATTATCATAAAAGAAAAGTGTTGTAGTCAGAAGCACAGATGAAAACCAAAGAATGGGGGCAAATTGATAAGTGTTTCTATGATAAATCACCATTAGAACACCTAGGATATAGAAATATAACACTGGAGACAGCTGTCAGCCTCCTCTTGGCAGAGAAGCAGGGGGTAGTTTAGAATCATTATTGACAATAAAACTACGGACAGAGTTGATGTATAACACATATAGAAATTTCCATGTCTCTATAAATAGTCAAAACACTGGGATTCCACTTTTAATGAAAAATTCAGCTTTAAAAAAAGGAATAGAAATTCTGCTGAAACTTACTCTAAGGTACACCATTGTGCCCTCAGGGATTCTCAATATTGCTAAGGCATTCAGTGTTTTCCAATGCCTGAAATCTTTACTGAGCATATACAATATATTCTGTACTGTACCAGACATAGTAAATAAGACACACATGGGTTCTGTCCTCACTGAGCTACAATGTATAAGGTAGATGATCAACAAAAAATTATAATACTTTTTTAAAATTATATTTATTATATTGCTGTTATAGCAATACTGTCTTAAAAGGAAGGCATGCTATGCTGTAGAACTAAAGAGCAGGAATATAGAGCATATGATAAGGGGTAATCAAGGGTGTGAATCAGAATAGGTTTCCTGGTCTTAAAAAATTCAGCTGAAAGCTAATCCATATAGAGAGTAAGGCAGAGAGCTCCTTGACACTGGTTTTGGCAATGATTTTTTGAATATGGAAACATAAACAAAAATTAATGAGTAGGACTGCCTCATATTAAAAGCTCCCACAGGCCAGATGCGGTGGCTCACACCTGTAGTCCCAGCAGTTTGGGAGGCCAAGGTGGACAGATCACTTAAGCTCAAGAGTTTGAGACTAGTCTGGGAAACATGGTGAAACCCTGTCCCTACAAAAAATACAAAAATTAGCCAGGCTTGGTGGTACAAGCCTGTAATTCCAGCTATCCGGGAGGCTGAATTGGCAGTATTGCTTGAGCCAAGGAGGTTGAGGGTGCAGTGAGCTAGTATCACGCCACTGCATTCCAGCCTGGGCAACAGAGTAAGACTTTGTCTCAAAAAAAAAAAAAAAAAGAAAAGAAAAGAATAGAAAAAGCTTCTACACAGTAAAGGAAACAATTACCAATATAAACAGGTGGTCAATGGAATAGGAGAAAATATTTACAAATTATGTATTTGATAAGGGATTCATATCTAAAATATGTAAGAAATCCATACAAGTCAAATAAATAAATAAATAAATTTTAAAAATGGGCAAAGGATCTGAATACACATTTCTCCAAAGAAGATATACAAATGGCGGCCTGCAGGTACATGAAAAAGTGTTCACCATCACCTCACTAATTATCAGGGAAATGCAAGTCAAAACCACAATCACTTCACACCTGTTTGAATGGCTATTATAAAAAAAAAATAAACAAGAGATAACAAAGTTTGGCAAAGATGTGGAGAAAAGGGAATCCTTGTACATCATTGGTCAGAGTGAGTATAAATTGGTACAGCCATTATGGAAAAAATATAGCAATTCCTTAAAAAATTAAATAGAAATACCGTGTGATTTGCTAATTCCCTTTCTAGATATATATCCAAAGGAAACAAAATCAGTTTCCAGAAGAAATATCTTCACTCCTATGTTCATTGCAGAATTATTCATAATAGCCAAGATATGGAAACAACCTAAGTGTCAGTCAATGGATGAATGAGTGAAGAAAAGCAATATATGTATACCATCGAATATTATTCAGCCAAAAACAGAAGACAACATTGACATTTTTGACAATATGGAGAAACTGAAGGGCATTATGGTAAGTGGAATAAACCAGAGAGAGAAAGATACAAACTGTATGGTATCATTTGTGTGTGAAATCTTTTTTGAAAAAAGTGAAATTCACAGAAAGAAAGCGGAATGTTGGTTGCCAGGGACTGTAGGGTTAGGGAAGTAAAGAGATGTCAATTGAGGAGTAAAAACTTTCAGTTACAAGAAAAATAGCTTCTTAGGATCTAATGGATAGCATGATGATTGTATATGTTGCATTCTTGAAATTTGCTAAGAGAATAGATATTACGCATTCTCATGAAAAAAAAAGAAGGCAATATGTGAGATGATGGATGTGTTAATTAGCTTGATTGTGGTAATTATTTCACAATGTACATGTAGATCAAATCTTCAGACTGTACACTTTAAAAATGTACAATTCTATTTTTCAATTATACCTCAATAGAGCTAAAAAATGTTAGGCAACAGATGGAAATAGTACTTATGTATTCCAAACGAGATATAACTTTTGAGGAATTAAATTTAGTATGACTGGGGTTTATTATTTGAATGGGGTTTAGTACAATGTAAGGTGAGAGAAGCACAAATTGGGACTTTTCACCTCATGCTAGCAGACTAGGCTTTCCCTGCCCCCCAAAGGGCAATAAGAAGAAATTGAAGGGATTTTAGCAGCAGAGTGATAGAATCAGCTTCATATTTCAGAAAAGAAATTTACCCATAGGAAAAAAGCCTGGATTAGAACTGGAGATTGGGAAAGCATTCAGTGAGGTGTTGATGAAGTGGAGTCTAAAACAAGTCATACCTTGATATGTGATGGTGATGGTGAGGATGTTGAGAACGGAAGCATTCGAAAGACAAAGTCTTCTGGCTCATCAGGAAATTAGGGAGAAAAAGCAGCTAAGAAAGACTCTCAGGTTTCTAATTTGTCCAACTAGGTGGCTCATGATACCATGCTGTAAATTAGCAAGTGTTACCAAAGAAGTAGGTTTTGCTGCCCTACCCCTGAGAGAGGAAGATGGAGGTAGGGATTGGGATTCATTTGTAGAGATGATAAATTCATTTTAAGAATTCCTGAGTTTCAAGTAACAGAGAACACTCAATTTGAAAGAAGTGGGAGAACTAGAAAAGTGTAGAAGTCATAAAAAAGAAAGCTTTTATTTTTCTTTACAAAATTGAGTTATCTATTTTGTGATAAAAGGAAGATGCATTAAATAGTGACAGAAAATTTATATTTGACTTAACTACATGCAAGACACAGGTGACCTTCGTTTGAGCTGCTTAGAGGAATGTCATGAAAAGTCAGATTATAGTGGATTGGGGAGAGGGTTGGAGTTGAGAAGGTTCAGATAATGTTTCTCAATTTATGAGGAAGATATACAGAACAATAGCAACTAGGGCAGTACCTACATGTAGATGAAGAGGAAAGGGAGGGCTGTTTGTTTGTTTTGTAAGATAGAGTCTGTATAAATACTGAGAAGAAGCACATAGAGAAAAAAACTATAAAAATTATCTTATTTCACTGTCTGAAATAAAATAGAAAGCACACTATTCCCTAGAACAAGTTACTGAAGTTCATACCTCTTTGGTTGAGCTATATACGTAAGTAAAAAAGAATGTCCTCATGATACTCATTCAATGCATAGCTTCTTCTATACCAAATGTAATTTAATGAAGGCCATTAAAGGCTAATAAAGTTCAGCCACTGTCAAATGCAAGCTGAACCTGTGAAAGGTCTCAACAATTACTTGAATCATCCAGTATAACTTCTGTATTAGCATTGTCATTTTTTGTCCTCTAAACTTCAGATCTTTCTTGTTTATACCTTATTGCAATACCTTATCCCTCTAAAAGTTATTTTCCCAATTATATTAATTACTTGAATTTCAAATGAAGTCCAAAAAGCCCCATACTGGCACTTAATGGCCCTAAAGTTAAAAGAAAAAAAAGAAGATAAACTGTTTTGGCACTGTCTTTAAAACCTGGCTTTGGGCCTTATTTTAAAACATATCACCGAAGGTCTCATCATATTTCTACCTGTATTCGATAAATGGTTAAGTGGTCATGCATTCATTATGCCATAAGCTGCACACAAATGCAAATGGATACCATTTATAATATTTTACAGTGTTTTGAAGTTCCAAGCCCATCCAGAATGATAAAGACCTGGAAAATATTAACCCACCTCAAAGTCTTTTTTTACTGCATTCTTTAATAGATTGGTGCAATTTCTTTGCATGCTATAAAATTCAAGAAAGTATTTCCATGGTATTAAATGGTAACACATGGAGACCATTTCGTTTTCAAGAAGAATGTTCTCTACTTTGTGATTTGTGTTTTTTAATGCCCTTTTTCTTCCTCTTGTTCTTTCAGGGACGGTTTGATTCAGAGTAATGGAGCGGTGGAAATTAAATGAGTGTGCATGAAGTCCAATGAACTCAGTATACTGCTTATCTTGTAACTATACTTAATCTACATAACCTTTTTTATTCTCTGCTGGAATGGCATTTTCGAAAGGCTATATAGTAGTAAATGAGAGTATATGTCAGTAAGGATTTGCTAGACAAATCAGATCTCACAGAGAAGTATATCTATCCATTACTATTTAATACACACTTCAGTTTGAAGGACAATTTTTGTGTGTGAGATCAGACCATTAACATTTACTGTCATTTGGACTATGTTTTCCAACTTTTCTACTTTCCCTTTTCATTTTAATTTCATTTATTTATTTTTTCCAACAGGGGCTTTCAGACAAATCACCTCCAAAAGAAAGAATGAAACAATTTATATATGCACAAGTCATTGGCTCAGTTATTACATTTTTTACCAGACGTATATCCTCAGAAATCAAAGATTTCTAAGAGATAATGTCAACACATATGGTAGTATCCTGGAAAAAATTTAATCCACATACATAAAACACATGGCAGGCATGTTCTCTGGTAGCAACTTTTACTTGCTCTTCAGTAGTATAGCTTTCCTTTATTATTACATTTGGGGGAATGATTTCATAAGCAGGATTTAGAAAATAGCTTTTCTGTCTTAGCAACTGCTCCTCCTTGTCTTTTGTGGAAAGTGGCATATAAGTGTAAGTTATCTTATAATACGTTGTTTCTTCCAAAATCTTAAAACAAACCTTATGGTACATTTGGACATTTAGGCTTTCTGCTTAGTTCTAGTTAACAGGACCAGTATTTTCACCCTCTTTTAGAACAGCAGGCACTGATCTCTCCTGCCAGATCCTGTCCCATTGCCCAGTGTTTTGTCTCTGAGGCACAGTTATTGGTTGCCTTCCCACCAGCTGTCTGATTTTCTTGATGCTAACTTCCTCCTGGCTGCCACTCTGCATGCCCACCTGCCCCTGTTGCCCAATGTTTGCTTCCACTGCGATCATCTAGAGCCAGACCCTTGGATTTACAGGCTCCGATCACCCTAATAAGCCATTCACCATCTGCATTCAGGTCAGTTCTGTAAGTTCCTCATTAGATGGGTGGATAAAATCACAAATTCTGCATCCTTCCAATCTCTTCTATTTGATTAAAGCAATCCAGTCATGACTTGAGTTTAGAGATAGAATTCTGAAAAGTTAGCCTTTTGATTTCAATGTTACCAGAATTGACATTTCCAAAATATTTTTAGTTTCAACAGCAATAGAAATTCCATTCTTGGATACCTTACTGTAACCTCAAAAGTAGTTACTGCCTTCACTATGATAAAACACAGAACCAGAAGTAGAAAGAGGTGAATGAGATGAGAGACTATGTCCTTAAATGTTGCACCCTAGAGCCTCCCTCTCCTTACCCTAGTCCCAGTCCAAGATTCCCTTTACCAATTACCTTCAATTCTCTCATTATATTCCAACAATACAACATTCTAATTTTTTATTTCAATGCCTTTCACATTTCTACTCTCCTTATACCTTGGAAAGCTCATATCTGTAGGAAGTTTCTCCAGCTGGTTATCTTAGCTTTAGAGTCTGTTAACCTCATCCAAACTGTTCTTTCTCCTTTTTTTCAAATGAATTTTACTAAAAGTTGCTTTTATCAACTTCTTTCTTTTACCTAAGAATCTCCCAATAATTATAATTTCCAGTTCTATTAAGTACAATATCCTCTGATTGAAACTAAAGACCTTTATAATTTGGGTTCTCAGGATGTGATCTTCACACAGGTGGCATCAGTAACATCTGGGGACTTGCTGTAAGTGAAAATTCTTGAGACTTACTCCAAATTTACTAAATCCTACAGATGGAGTGAGCAAGTTGTGTTTTAATAAGACTTCCATGTGATTCTGATATTAAATTAAGAATGAGAGCAATTGGCCCCTTTTCCCATTTACTTGCTTGTGAATGAATATCCACATGAAGTTTTCAAAAAGGAAACTTCTAATTAGATAAGCTGTACCCTCTTTTCAAAATCAAATAGTAGCAGAATTGAATAACATATTACACAATTTAAAAATCAAATCACTTGACAATTGAAACATAGAGTCTAAATTTTAATGGGAAAATCCAACTTGAAATTATAGACTCTTTAAAAATTAGGAATTATATGTTAAAATGTGGAATGCAGGCAAAACCTTATTTAAATTAATAGTTATGTATCTCAATGTTTTAGTTATTAGACAGGAAAGAAAATAATACATGAACTAATACATTTCACTCAAGAAGTTAGAACAAAAACAAAATAATTCTGAGAAGAGCATGACTTAAAAGTAGAATTAATGAATTAGAAAACAAATAAAAATACAATTATAGAAGAGTCCAACCAGATACAGTATCCTTTGGAAAAGTTAATAAAAAAGATAATATAAATACACAAAGACACTAAAACTGCAATGGAAAGAATACTACACTAATACATTTAAAAATTAACGTTAAGTAGAAATTTTATGAGAAAATGTAAACAACCAAAAGGTAACTCAAATAAAAAGATAAAAATCTGAAAGCCATTGAAGTTTTGTCAATGAACCAAAACTGTTCCTAGATCCAGAAACTTTTATCAATGACTTCTTTCAGATTTTCAAGAAATAGTATTTCAAGTGTTCCAGAACACAGAATAAGATAGTAAGCTTTGCAATTTATTTTACTAGTTTGACTTGTTAACACCATCACTTAAAAAGAAAACTCAATGAGAGGAAACTTCAGTCTTCGCTAATTCATCCAACTAATATATTAAAATAATAGTGAGGTCATGGTATACTACATGAAGACAAAATCGGCTTTCTTTCAAGATTGTTTGAAAGCTAATACTGTTATTGATCATCTCAGCAGGTCAGAAAGAAAAACATACTTATTTTGTTAATCATCAAAAAGTCATATGATGAAAATAACATCTTTAATTTCTTAAAATTCTAACATCTCAGAGTTTACACACCAACAACATACTTGATTTTAATACAAATATTCTCATAAAAGAGAATGCCCACTAATACTTTCACCACTCAATATAATTTTAGAAGTTGTAGCCAAGCCAATGAGATAAAAATTAATAAATTTTACATTTAGAAGGGAGGAGATTAAATTATCATCATTTGTAGAGGATATGATTTGCTGCTGAAGATAAAATGTTATTTGCTGAAAATAAACTAAAAGTTATTACCATTAATAAGAGACTCTTGCAAGCTTACTAGATTTAGTATAATACTACAACTACTCAATAGATTTCCCATTTATGACTTAGAAGCCACAATAATAAACTTTAAATAGTAAATGAATATATAAACAGAACAAAAAGATAAATCATAAGCATGAGGTGAAAAGTCCAGAAAATATCCTAGAAGTAGAGCATAATTTAGTATATCTTAAGAATAATATTTTAAATCAAAGAAAATGGGTGGATGATGTACTAAATGGTAGAGAGACAATCTACTAACCTCTTAAAAATGAACAGTAGTATCTTTTTTAAATTGAGAGAAAATATCCATGTCTGAATAAAAATACTATAAAAGCAATATTTCAGTTTTAAATTTAGATAATGAATATAAAGGATTTAACAGCCAATAATAATTGCTATTCAGGCAATCCCCATTCAATTCCAAAGACTCCCTTCACTACAAGAGATAATCTGTTTTCCAAATGTTGAGAAAAGTCAGCTCTCATTTCCTGTTTTACACTATTGTTTATATCTCCATTATCAAAATTACCCCAATCAGAACGTGATTTATCTGAGGTCCCTTGGATTCTAAACACCTCAGTTATCCCCTCCACCAGCCCCAGTGAAAGCCTTCCTTCTGTCAGGATGAGCTATATAAGCCATGATCCCGGTCTTCCTTAATCTATACTCTACTTAAACTGCAACCACATTATGTTAAAAGTCTATATAAATTTTTTCGAGTCAACACAAATCTCCTCCTCCAACTCCTCCATGTTTCGCTTTTTTTTTTTTGAGCCGGAGTCTTACTCTGTTGCCAGGCTGGAGTGCGATAACACGATCTCAGCCCACTACAACCTCTGCCTCGCGGTTCAAGCGATTCTCCTGCCTCAGCCTCCCAAGTAGCTGAGATTATAGGCATGCACCACGACACCCGGCTAATTTTTGCATTTTTATTAGAGACAGGGTTTCACCATGTTGACCAGGATGGTCTCGATTTCCTGACCTTGTGATCTGCCCGCCTCTAGGCCTCCTAAAGTGCTGGGATTACAGGCGTGAGTCACTGCTCCCAACCCGTTTTGCCTTTTTTCAAAGCCAGTATCTTTGACTCCTTGCCCGCCCACATCATTTCCCTTCTACCAACTAGAGTTGTCATTTCCATTTAGCGAATCCAAATACTTTTCACTCCTTATGTTGCTGTACTCAAGTTTCACCTCATTCACAAGAACTTCCCAGACTGCTCCATACTACACAGGTGTCTTCCTTTTCCCTTATGACACACATAATGTAGCAAAATCTCTTTATAAATGTAATCTTGTTTGCTCAACTATATTATACATTCCTTTGAAAATGCCCCACAAAATTCTGTGCAAATTATATTCAATAAATATCTGTTCGACAATTATGTAATTGATTTAAAACACAAATCCAAAACTATATCCAGGAAGATGAGATGTTTTCCAAGAAAAAAACAAAGTAAGTGTATATCTAATTATGGAAGCAACTAATGGAAAGAAAGAAATTATTTCCTTTTCAGAGCAATGAACTCTAGAGACTCACTTATAAAAACAGGCTTAAAAAAAAACAAGCAAAAAGTACCTTTACAAGCATGAAATTTAACTGAAATACCACTTATTCAAACTACAGAAACTTTAAAATGAAATGTCATTATATCTAGAAATAATTTTAAATATAAAATATCCAGAAACTCATTCATGAACAGGCCAATGGAAAAATGCATTTCCAAAACACTTAAAAATATGAGGATTTCACAGGTATTCAAAATCTAAATGCTGCAAACATTTACTTGTGGTTCTCTTTCCTGTAATTATCATTTCTTTCTTAGAAGGTCTCTGGCTGAGTTCATTTATTCTTGATGGTGGCGTTGAATAAATTGGCACCCAAAACAACAGAGAATTCTAAGCCAAAGGAGAGCAGCTTTCAAAAGCAAAGATAACCCTTGATTGATACAGCTCCCTGAAAAGATAGAACACAAAGGAACAGTCCCTGGAATATATTCTTTTCTATTTCATTGACTTGGGTAAAGATTCTCCTCTCTGATTACTTTTTAATTGGATTATACATTTCTTCTATAAAAATTCAAGAAAAGGAAAATTTGTTTGAACAATGAGCATGTCTTATATATAGGTTACTATATAATGGAATTCAGTGTTGGCAGCCTGATTCTGTGTTCTTGCTTGTTTGATTGATTGACTAAATATATGGTGTTTGCACTTGTGTGTCACAATATGGTGAAAAGAAATTTAGTTCTTTTTTTCTTTTGCCCTCCCCTGGAACACTCTCTCCTTTGTAGGACCCCTTATGTAGAAAAATAAAAAGAATATGTCTGTTTTTAAAAACCTATGTTTCATTACATTCAAGTAAGGGATCAAACTGTTCAGAAATCAAATGGCTATTTCAGAAGCAAGTCCAGATGTTTGGGTAATGATGGAAAAGTAAAGCTGAAACAAATAATTTCCCTTTTCTGATTGTTATAGAATGAATAAGAACAACAGAAACAGTAGGGGGGAAAGAACCCATAATTCAATATTAACAACCATACAATCTCATGCCATAAACCTCAGAAAATGATAGCCAAGAAAAGAAACAGAAAATTTTCACAGTGCAGTTTGGATGCTAACTCCAGGCCCATACCAAAGAAGTGTTCCTGAGGATTAAGCAGGAAGTGAAAATATCTTCAGAATTTTTTTTTCTTTTTTTTCTTTTATTATTATTATTATTATTATTATTATTATTATTATTATTATTATACTTTAGGCTCTATGGTACATGTGCGCAACGTGCAGGTAAGTTACATATGTATACATGTGCCATGCTGGTGCGCTGCACCCACCAACTCGTCATCTAGCATTAGGTATATCTCCCAATGCTATCCCTCCCCCCTCCCCCCACTATCCTGTAGACACACACACACACACAAACACACACCACACCACTACCACCACCACTACTACAACCACACATTGGAGAGAAGAAAGAAGCCAACTGTAGCAGCTAAGGAAAACATCAGAATAAAACCAGCGAGCACAGAGGCAATAGCTTAACAGAGGCAGGGAACGTGGCCATGGTAAGCTATTCTTCTACTTTTTCTACTGAAAAAAAAACAAACATAAGATGTATGAACTGCAAAAAATATTATATGGATTTAAAAATAGTAGAAACCAATTATGTCATATTAAAAATCTGGTACTTAATATTTCTTTTTTAAATTGGAATTGTCCATTTTTATTTATTTTTATATAGAATGGATGTTCTTTATATTTACAGTACTCTACAATAAAATACTTCTGTTTTTAGAGTCAAATATCTAGTGTTTTTATTCTTTAATTCCCAGCAATAATGTTTTTATTTTTTAATTCCTAGTAGCTATCAAAGTTCCTGATATGTGGAAAAGATAAATATATTTTTATTTAACAAATGAGCCTAAAATAAATCTTAAGATCTAAAGATGATTACCTCAGACAAAATAGCACAACCTTTAGGTTTTTATTTGGTAGTTTAAACAAAGTTTTAATTCTCAGTAATATTGTTTGGCTTGGCCATTTTAAGGCAAAAGTTAAGGGCTAGGTAGGAAGCTAAACCCTCTTAAGCATTTACACTGTAATCTCAAGTCTGAGGCAACTGCCTCAAGATTTTCAACATAACCACAAACCCAGATGGTGGGGACCTGAGGAACACTTTTGTAAATAGAAAGGACAAATGAAGCAAGACAGATCTCTAGACCTTGCCTTATCTCTCTGTGTAGAAAGACCATGTGAATTAATCAGAAACAACAGACTCTTTTCATTATAGTAAAATCATCAAGTAAACGAGCTAAAAATGTTCAGGATCGATTCAGGAAGGAAATTGTATAAAACAGTTTCTGAATATGTATAAATAACATTAGGCTTTGAAGGGTCTTACAATTTTTCTCTTCATCACAATATTGAGGAGAACTTCTTATTGCTAAATAACCAAAAATCTTACCAATCTTAAGAAGGCAACCGGCTGGGCGCGGTGGCTCACGCCTGTAATCCCAGCACTTTGGGAGGCCGAGGCGGGCAGATCACGAGATCAGGAGATTGAGACCAGTCTGGCTAACACGGTGAAATCCCGTCTCTACTAAAAATACAAAAAAAAAAAAAAAAAAAAAAATTAGTCGGGGCGAGGCGGCGGGCGCCTGTAGTCCCAGCTGCTCTGGAGGCTGAGGCAGGAGAATGGCATGAACCCGGGAGGCGGAGCTTGCAGTGAGCCGAGATCGCACCACTGCACTCCAGCCTGCGCAACAGAGCGAGACTCCGCCACACACACACAAACAAAAAAAAAAAAAAAAAAAAAAGGCGGCAACCATAACTTTCAAATGTAGCCTACATTAACATTCTTACCATGACTGTTCAAATGTATAATTTTTATAACGTTGTCCTCTACTTCATAATTATCAGAAATATATTATTTGAGTGATTTTAAAATGCACTGCAATTGCACGCTTGCTTGAATAGCTAGTAACATTTAATATATATTTATGATATATGTACCTCAATAAGAAAATTCTAAGTAACCATGAATTGAAAACATTTATAAGAATCTTTGGATAAATCAAAATATTAGAGTGAAGAAGTAAACATTATCTTCAGAAATATGCTATTATCCATCCTATAATTCCATAGGTTTAAAGCAGATGTTGTTCTCTAATAATTTACGATACAAAAATAAAAGTCATAGATGTTGTAGGAGATAAAGAGGAAAAAGTAAATCAGTTTCATGTGTGTGTATGCACATATATATCCATATATATACACACACACACATAGAAATATATCTGTACATATTAATGTTCATATATACATATACCACTAAATGAATGAGTAAGATGGTACTATTGAGGTTTGTTGTTTATCAGTATGGGAAAGATGTAAAATGAAAGAGTTCTATCATATAATTTCTAATATTTCTGTAATATCAATGCCTAACAGTTTTGAAATGCACACATTAAAGGATATTAAGTGAAAAAAAAAGTATTTATTAGATCAAGACATTCTGCTTCTCAAATCATAAAAATTATATCCTTTCTACGTGAGTTTCTAGAAAGGATATAATTTCTTTCTAGAAATTATGTTTCTAGAAACGTGAGTTTCTAGAATGAAATGCTAGTAGTAGCATGGCCTACTAAAATTTCCTTCTATCATATAATTAATTAATGCTCTGCTTAATGTTATGCTGGGCTATTCTTCAATGTGCTATCCTAGGTAGATTTTGGTTATGACTCTATTGATATGTACATTTTCTAGCAACAGCCTCCCACTTGAACTTTTGCCTCAGTTCTCCTACTAATCCGCATACCCACTGTTCTAGCACCTGCTGTATACAAACAAGAGAGCATAATTTAGTACCCAGGTCGAGTCATTCTTGCTTATGTAATAAAGGCCAAACTCCTTATTATGGCATCAAGGCTCTTTACATTGCAGCACCTATTTTTTTTTTAACTTATTCCCTCCACTGAAAAATCCTGTCACACACCACACACACACACACACACACACATGCACACACACTATCACAATCACATACAGACACTATATAATCTCTGTTCTTTTCACTTGGAACTATCCGGTGTTACCTCAGTGCATCACCTTCTTGCCCTCCTCTAAGGCTTGTGTAAATACCCTTTCTACATCCATCAACCCATCACCTACATTAGGTATTTCTCCTAATGCTGTCCCTCTCCTAGCCCCCCACCCCCCGACAGTCCCCAGTGTATGAACCACCATAGCACGTGTATACCTATGTAACAAAACTGCACATTCCACACAAGTACCCCAGAACTTAAAGTATAATAATAAAAAAGTATGTGTAATAGGGAATAAAAGTTAATATTACAAAAAAGAAATACCATTTCTACCCTTCTCCTAGAGAAGTTCTACTCATCCCTCAAGTATCAACCCAAAAATGCTTCTTTGATGCTGTTTTCTAGCTTCCCAGCCTAAAATCATTCCTCTTCCCACTAGATATCTAAAGAACATTCTTTCCCTGAACACCGAATAAGACAATTTCTGCACTCAAACACATAAACACTAATTGTAAGAATAAAGAAGGAATTAAAGAAAGCACTTATCCCCTTACATGGTAATTGTTTATTTATCTTGAGCACTACTGGGTTCCAGACACTGTGCATGGCACTAGAATTTCAAAACTGAATAATACAGGCTCTGCCTGAAACATAAATACCAACTGTTAAGAATCTTGAATCAATCAAACAAGACCTATCACTCTGTAATTTTTAACTATTTGTTTGCTGTTCTTTCTAATCTAAACCATAAAAGAAAGCAGAGAAAATTTATTTATATTTCTAACTCCAGAACTTAGCACAACATCAGTTACATGGTAGATATGGAAATATATTTTGAATTAATAGCTAAGAAAACAAATCAATGAAAAACATCTAAAAGAAAACAAAACAAAGGAAATATACAAAGCATAGCCTAGTGAAAGGAAAAGAATATGTGAAATTGTTATTAATAATAGCATTGTCATAAATAAAATTAAAACCATTAATGAGCCATCTGCTTCCAGACAAAGTGGAGTAATAAGAACAAGATTTACACTTCCACCAAACAAAAACAAAAATTACAAAATATATAAAGCAATTTTCAGGACACTAAACATCACATGATAAAGAACAGTGATCTCTGGTTGACGGAACACAAATGAGGTGACCCTACATTTGCCTCAGCTTTCTGCCTTAATTGAGTTTCTAGGTCATATCGCAGAAAGAGGAACTCAGGTTGAGCCTGGCAGACTCCCTAAGTTAAGAAGATGGAGCCATTCTAACTGGTGTGAGATGGTATCTCATTGTAGTTTTGATTTGCATTTCTCTGATGGCCAGTGATGATGAGCATTTTCTCATGTGTCTTTTGGCTGCATAAATGTCTTCTTTTGAGAAGTGTCTGTTCATACCCTTCACCTACTTGTTGATGGGGTTGATGCCATGTCCTTTGCAGGGACATGGATGAAGCTGGAAACCATCATTCTTAGTAAACTATCGCAAGGACAAAAAACCAAACACCACATGTTCTCACTCATAGGTGGGAATTGAACAATGAGAACACATGGACACAGGAAGGGGAACATCACACACCAGGGCCTGTTGTGGGATGGCGGGGAGGGGGGAAGGATAGCATTAGGAGATATATCTAATGCTAAATGACGAGTTAATGGGTGCAGCACACCAACATGGCACATGTATACATATGTAACAAACCTGCACGTTGTGCACATGTACCCTAAGACTTAAAGTATAATAAAAAAAATGCTATATAAAAAAAGAAATAAAACTAAAATACAAAAATAAAAATGATCAATAAAATGAAAATTTGTTTTCTGAAAAATAATATGAACAAACTTCAACCCAACTTTATGAAGAATGAAAAAGAGAAGACCCAAATAAATAAAATCAGAGATGAAAAGGAGACATTACAACAATACCACAGAATTCAAAGGATCATTAGCAGCTACTATGAACAACTGTGTGCCAATGAATTGGAAAACCTGGAATAATTTGATAAAAACATTGAACCAGGAAGAAATCCAAAACCTCAACAAACTAATAACTAATAATAAGGACAAAGCTATAATAAAAAGTCTCCCAGTGATATGGTTTGGCCTATCCAAATCTCCTCTAGAATTGTAGTTCCCCTAATCCCCACATGTCATGGGAGGGACTCAATGGGAGATAATTTAATCATGGTGGCAGTTGCCTTCATGCTGTTCTCGTGACAGTGAGTGAGTTCTCACTAAACCTGATTGTTTTATAAGTAGCCTTTCCTCATTTTGCTCATTCTTCTCTCTCCTGCCACCGTGTAAAACAGAGTGTGTTTGCTTCCCCTTCTGCCATGACTGTAAGTTTACTGAGGCCTCCCAGCCATGCAAAACTGTGAGTCAATTGAACCTCTTTCCTTTATAAACCGCCCAGTCTTGGGTATGTCCTTATAACAGTGTGAGAACAGACTAATATAGTAAATTGGTACCACAAGAGTGGGGTGCTGCTGTAAACATACCTGAAAATGTAAAAGTGACATTGAAACTGGGTACCAGGCAGAGGTTGGAATGGTTTGGAGGACTCAGAAGAAGACGGGAAAATTTGGGAAAGTTTGGAACTTCCTAGAGACTTGGAGGGCTCAGAAGACAGGAAGATATGAGAAAGTTTGGAACTTCCTAGAGACTTGTTGAATAGTTTTGACCAAAGTGCTGACAGTGATATGGACAATGAAATCCAGGCTGAGGTGGTCTCAGATGGAGGTGAGGAACTTGTTGGAAATTGGAGTAAAGGTCACTCCTGCTAGCAAAGAGATTGGTGGCATTTTGCTCCTGCCCTAGTGATCTGTGAAATGTTGAACTTCAGAGAGATAATTTAGGGTGTCTGGTGGAAGAAATTTCTAAGTGGCAAGGCATTCAAAGAAAGCAGAGCATAAAGGTTTGGAAAGTTTGAAGCCTGGTGATGCAATAGAAAAGGAAAACCAATTTTCTGGGAAGAAATTCAAGTCTGCCGCAGAAATTTGCATAAGTAATGAGAAGCCCTATGTTAATCACCCAGACGATGAGGAAAATATCTCTAGGGCATGTCAGAGACCTTTGCAGCAGCCCCTTACATCACAGGTCTGAAGGCTTAGGAGAAAAAAATTGTTTCCTGGGGCAGGCCCACGCGCCCTAGGGCACCCTGTGTCCCAGCTGCTCTAGTGGTGGCTAAAAGGGGCAAAGGTACAGATCAGGCCATTGCTTCAGAGAGTGCCTGCCCCAAACCTTGGTAGCTTCTATATGGTGTTGAGCCTATGGGTGCACAGAAGACAAGAATTGAGGTTTGGGAAGCTCTGCTCAGATTTCAGAAAATGTATGGAAATATCCGGATGTCCAGGAAGAAACCAGTTGCAGGAGCAGAACCCTCAGGGAGAACATTTGCTAGAGCAGTGCAGAAGGGAAATGTGGTGTGGGAGCCCCCACAGAGAGTCTCCAGTGAGGCACAGCCTCATGGAGTTGTAAGAAGAGGGCCATGGTCTTTCAGACCCCAGAATGGTAGATTCACCAACAACTTACACTGTGTACCTGGAAAAGCCACAGGCGCTCAATGCCAGCTCATGAAAGCAGCCAGAGGTGGGTGTTGTACCATGCAAAGCCACAGGTATGGAGCTGCCCAAGGCTGTGAGAGCCCACCTCTTGCATCAGCATGCCCTGGACATGACACCTGGAGTCAAAGGAGATCATTTTGGAACTTTAAGGTTTAATGACTGCCCTATTGGATTTCAGACTTGCATAGAGACTGTAGCCCCTTTGTTTTGGCCAATTTCTCCCATTTGCAACAGGTGTATTTGCCCAATGTCTATAGCCCCATTGTATCTAGGAAATAACTAACTTGCTTTTAATTTTGAAGGCTCATAAGCAGAAGGGACTTGCCTTGTCTCAGATGAGACTTTGAACTTGGACTTTTGAGTTAAGGTTGAAATGAGTTAAGACTTTGGGGAACTGCTGGGAAGGCATGATTATGTTTGAAATGTGACGACATGAGATATGAGAGGGACAGAATGATATATTTTGGCTATATGTCCCAAATGTCATCTTGAACTGTAGTTCCCCACGAGTCACGGGAGGGACCCGGTGGGAGGTAATTTAATCTTGGGAGCAGTTACCCTCATACTGTTCTCATGGTAGTGAATGAGTTCGCATGAGATCTAATGGTTTTATAAGGTGCCTTTCCCCCTTTTGTTCATTCTTCCCTCCCCTGCTGCCATGTAAAGAAGGACATGTTTGCTTCTCCTTTTCCCATGATTAAGTTTCATGAGGCCTCCCAACTATGCAAAACTGTGAGTTAATTAAACCTCTTTTCTTTATAAATTTCCCAGTCTTGTATATGTCCTTATAGCAGCATGAGAACAGACTAATACACCAAGCAAAAGAAAGCCCAGACTCCAATAGCCTAACTGTTGAATTTTACCAAACATTTAAAGAATAACTACTACAAATCCTGCTGAAACTATTCCAAAAAATAGATGATGAGGGATGATATGGTCTGGTCCTGTGTCCACACCCAAATCTCATCTTGAATTATAATCTGAATTTTAATATCATAATTCAAATTGTAATCCCCATGTGTCAGGGGAGGGACCTCAAGGGAGGTAATTGAATCATGGAGGTGGTAACCTTTATGCTGTTCTTGTGATACTGAGTGAGTTCCCATGAGATCTGATGGTTTTATAAAAGGCTTTTCCCTGTTTGCTTGGCATTTCTCCTTGCTACCATCATGTGAAGAAGGACATGTTTGCTTCCCCTTCCAGCATGATTGTAAGTTTCCTGAGGCCTCCCTTCTTGTGGAACTGTGAGTCAATTAAACATCTTTCCTTCATAAATTACCTAATTGAAATATTTCTTCATAGCAGTGTGAGGATAGACTCATACAGTAAATTGGTACCAAGAGTAGTGAGGATTTCCTGTAAAGATACCTGAAAATGTGGAAGCAACTTTGAAACTGGGTAACAGGCAGAGGTTGGGATGGTTTGGAGGGCTCAGAAGAAGACAGGAAAATGTGGGCAAGTTTGGAACTTCCTAGAGACTTGGAGGGCTCAGAAGACGGAAAGATGTGGGAAGGTTTGGAACTTCCAAGAGACTTGTTGAATGGTTTTGACTAAAATGCTGATAGTGATAGGGACAATGAAATCCAGGCTGAGGTGGTCTCAGATAGAGATGAGGCACTTGTTGGGAACTTGAATAAAGGTCACTCTTGTTATACAGAAAGACTGGTGACATTTGGCTCCTGATCTAGAGATCTGTGGAACTTTCAACTTGAGAGGTGATTTAGGGTATCTGGTGGAAGAAATTTCTAAGTGGCAAAGCATTCAAAAAGAAGCAGTTCATAAAACTTTGAAAAATTTGCAAGCTGACTTTGCAATAGAAAAGAAAAACCCATTTTCTGGGGAGAAACTGAAGCCAGTGATAGAAATTTGCATAAGTAATGAAGAGCCCAGAGTTAATCACCAAGACAATGGGAAAAATGTCTCCAGGGCATGTCAGAGACCTTCTCCACAGACCCTCCCATCACAGGTCCAGAGGCCTAGAAAGGAAAAGTGGTTTTATGGATGGGGTCTAGGGCCTCCCTGTTGTGTGCAGCCTTGGGACATGGCATCCTGTGTCTCAGATGCTCCAGCTCTAGCCATGACTAAATGGGGCCAACCTATAGCTCAGGCCATTGCTTCAGAGAGTGCAACCCCCAAGCCTTGGAGATTACATGTGCTGTTGGGTCTGTGGGTACACATAAGGCAAGAATTGAGGTTTGGGTACCTCCTCCTAGATTTCAGAGGATGTATGCAAGTGCCTGGATGTCAAAGCAGTAGTCTGCTGCAGGGGTGGAGCCCTCATGAAGAACCTCTTTTAGGGCATTGCAGAAGGGAAGTGTGGGGTTGGAGTCCTCGCACAGTGTCCCCACTGGGGCACTGCCTAGTGGAGCTGTGAGAAGAGGGCCACCCTCCTCCAGAAAACAGAATGGTAGATTCATGGACAGCTTGCATCAGGCACCTATGAATGCCACAGACACTCAATGCTAGTCCATGAAAGTAGCTTGGAGGGGAGCTGTATCCAGAAAAGCCACAGGGGCAGAGCTGCCCAAGGCCATTGAATCCCACCTCTTGCATCAGTGTGACTTCAATGTGAGACATGGTGTCAAAAGAGGTCATTTCAGAACTTTAAGGTTTAATGACTTCCCTGTTGGATTTTGGGTATGCATGGGGCCTGTAGCCCCTTTGTTGTGGATAATTTCTCCCATTTGGAATGGGTGTATTTACCCAGTTCCTGTACCCCCACTGAATTCAGAAAGTGACTAACTTGCTTTCAATTTTACAGGCTCATAGGTGGGAGGGACTTGCCTTGTCTCAGATGAAACTATGGTATTGGACTTTTGGGTTAATGCTGAAATTAGTTAAGACTTTGGGGAACTGTTGGGAAGGCACAATTGTGTTTTGAAATGTGAGAAAGAGATTTTGGAGGGGCCAGGGGCAGAATGATATGATCTGGCTCTATGTCCCCAACCAAGTCTCATCTTGAATTGTACTCCAAATTGTAATATTGTAATACAGATTTTAATCCCCATGTGTTGGGGAAGGGACCTCATGGGAAGTAATTGAATCATGGGGGTAGTTACTCTTGTGCTGTTCTTGTGATAGTGAGTTCTCATGAGATCTGATGGTTTTGAAAGGAGCTTTTACTGTTTGCTCAGCACTTCTCCTTTCTGCCACCATATGAAGAAGGACTGTTTGCTCCAACTTCTGCTATAATTGTATTTTCTGAGACCACCCAGCCCTAGAGAACTGTGAGTCAATTAAACCTCTTTCCTTTATAAATTACCCAGTCTCAAGAATTTCTTCATACCAAATGTGGCACATATACACCATGGAATAATAGGCAGCCATAAAAAATGATGAGTTCATGTCCTTTGTAGGGACATGGATGAAGCAGGAAACCATCATCCTCAGCAAACTATCACAAGGACAGAAAACCAAACACCGCATGTTCTCACTCATAGATGGGAATTGAACAATGAGAACACATGGACACAGGAAGGGGAACATCACACACTGGGGACTGTTATGGGGTGGGGGGAAGTGGAGGGATAGCATTAGGAGATATACCTAATGCTAAATGACGAGTTAATGGGTGCAGCACACCAACATGGCACATGTATGCATATGTAACAAACCTGCATGTTGTGCACATGTACCCTAAAACTTAAAGTATAATAATAAAAAAAAGAAGACATTTAAGCAAAAACTTTAAAGAGGTGATGAAGTTTGATGAGATCATTATACTACAATCATGGGAGTTATTTTTCATCCATTTAACATTTTTACCACTTTAATAATAAACAAGATATTCTTATAAATGTACTTTTGTGCTATAATCATGAAAAGCTATAAGTCACTAATGTAATGGTAAAACAAATTGTGGTACATCCATATGATGGTATATGATATAGTGATTAAAAATGTTCTCCAAGACTATTAACATAAAAAAACAATAAAATGAGTTTTTAGATACAAAAATGTAAAAAAAAAAAAAAAAAAAAAGAATTTCTTCATACCAGCATGAGAATGGACTAATACCAGGGAATACTTCTCAATTCATTCTACAAGGCCACTATTACCTTGATACCAAAAGCAGACAACACATAGAAAAAAACTACCGGCCAATATTCTTTATGAAAATTGATGCAAAATTTCTCAGCAAAATACTAGCAAACTGAATTGAATAAAATGTTAAAAACATCATTTCTCATGACCAAGTGAGATTTATTCCAGGGATACAAGGATGGCTCAACCTATGCAAATCAGTATAATACATGATATCAACAGAATGAAGGACAAAAAATGTGTGAACATTTTAATTGATGTTGAAGAAGAATTTGATAAAATTCAAGATCCCTTTATGATAAAAACACACAAATTTGTATATAGAAGAAAGATACCTCAACTCAAGAAAAGCCATATATGACAAATCCACAGGTAGTATACTGAAAGGAGAAAAACTGAAAGCCTTTTCTCTAAGATCTGGAACAAGTCAAAGATGCCCACTTTCATGACTGGTACTCAAAATAGTACTGACAGTCCTAGCTAGAGCAATCAGACAAAAGAAAGAAATAAAGGAAAAAAAAGTCAAATTATTTTTGTTTGCAGATAATATGTTCTTACAATTGGAAAACCCTAAAGACTCCATCAAAAAAAAAAACTAGACCTGATAAATAAATACAGTAAAGTTTCAGGATACAAAATAATCCTACAAAACTCAGTAGCATTTCTGTATGCCAACAGTGAACAATCTGAAAAAGAAATCAAGAAAGTAATACCATTTACAATAGCTACACATAAAATAAAACAAAATACCTAGAAATAAACTTAATCAGAGAAATGAAATATCTCTGCAATGAAAACTATAAAACATTGATGAAAGAAATTGAAGATGATGACAAAAAATGGGAAGATGTTCCATACACATGGACTGAAGGAATTAATATTTTTTAAATGTCCATACTACCTATATTAGTCCATTCTCACACTGCTATGAAGAAATACCCAAGACTGGGTAGTTTATAAAGCGAAGAGGTTTAATTGACTCACACTTCTGCATTGCTGGAGATGCTTCAGGAAACTTAAAATCATGGTCAAAGGCAAAGGAGAAGCAAGCACTTTCATTCACAGGGCAGCAGGACAGCATGAGTGCAAGGAGGGGAAATGTCAGACACTTATGAAATCATCAGATCTCGTGAGACTCACTATCATGAGAACAGCTTGGGGGGAACCACCCCATGATCTCATTGCCTCCACCTGGTCCCATCCTTCACACATGCAGATTATGGGCATGGGGGGAACCCACCCCCAACATTTCAATGTAGGTTCTTTCCATTTTCCCTAAGTGTCGGCTGGTATGAGAAATAAAGAGAAAGAGTACAAAGAGAGGAATTTTACGGCTAGGCCGCCAGGGTGACATCACATATCGGTAGGTCTGTGATGCCCACCTGAACCACAAAACCAGCAAGTTTTTATTAGGGATTTCAAAAGGGGAGTAGGTGCATGAACAGGGAGTAGGTCACAAAGATCACATGCTTTAAGGGGCAAAAAGGAGAACAAAGATCACATGTTTCTGAGAAAACAGGACCAGGGCAAAACCAGAAATTCCTGATAAGGGTCTATGTTCAGCGGTGCACGTATTGTCTTGATAAACATCTTAACAGAAAACAGGGTTTGAGAGCAGAGAACCAGTCTGACCTCAAATTTACCAGGGCTGTGGTTTCCCAATCCTAGTAAGCCTGAGGGTACTGCAGGAAACCACGGCATATCTCAGTCCCTATCTCAACCGCATAGGACAGACACTCCCAGAGCAGCCGTTTATAGACATCCCCCCAGGAATGCAATTCTTTTCCTAGGGTCTTAATATTATATTCCTTGCTAGGAAAAGAATTAGCGATATCTCTCCTACTTGCAAGTCTGTTTATAGGCTCTCTGCAAGAAGAGAAATATGGCTCTTTTTGCCCGACCCTGCAGGCAATCAGACCTTAATGGCTGTCTTCCCTTGTTCCCTAAAATTGCTGTTATTCAGTCCATTTTCAAGGTGCACTGATTTCATATTGTTCAAACACATGTTTTACAATCATTTTGTACAGTTAACACAGTCATCACAGGGTCCTGAGGTGATGTACATCCTCAGCTTACAAAGATAACAGGATTAAGAGATTAAAGTAAGACAGGAATAAGAAAGTGTAAGAGTATTATTAGGGAAGGGATAAATGTCCATAAAATCTTCACAATTTAAGTTTCCTCTGCTGCAGCTCCAGCCAATCCCTCCGTTCATGGTCCCTGACTTCCCACAACAATGGGGATTATAATTCAAGATGAGATTTTATGTGGGGACACAGTCAACCATATCACTACCCAAAGCAATCTATGGATAGCATGTAATTCCTATCAAAATACCAAAGACATTCTTCAAAGAAATATAAAAAATAATACTAAAATGTATATGGAACCACAAAAGAATACCAAATCTATCCTGAGCAAAAGGAACAAAACTGGAGGAATCACATTACCTGCCTTCAAATTATTGTACACAGCCATAGTAACCAAAACAGCATGGCACTGGCATAAAAACAGACACATATACCAATGGAACAGAATAGAGAACCTAGATATAAATCCATAAATCTACAATGAACTCATTTTTGACAAAGATGCCAAGAACATACATTGGGAAAACAATAATTTCTTCAATAAAACCTGCTGGGAAACTGGATATCTGCATCCAGAAGAATGAAACTAGATCCTTATTGTTCACCATATCAAAATGAATTAAAAACAAATCTAATGGTCTTTAATGGCAAAGACTTTAAACTATAAAACTACTACAAGAAAACATTGGGGAACATCTCCAGGAAATTGGACTGGGCAAAGATTTCTTGAGTAATGCCCCACAAACACAGGCAACCAAAGCAAAAATGGACAAATGGGATCACACTAAGTTAAAAAACTTCTGCATGGCAAAGGAAATACCAGCAAAGTGATGAGGCAACCCACAGAATTGAACAAAATATTTGCCAACTATTCATCTGACAAGGGCCTAATCATCAGAATATATGAGTGCAAATAATCAATAAAAAGTCAATAATTTAATTTAAAAATGAGAAAAAATCTCAATAGACATTTCTAAAAGGGAGACAAGCAAATGGCAAACAGCTATTTAAAAATGTGTTCAACATCAGTGATAATCAGAGAAATGCCAATCAAAACTACAATGATATATCATTTCGCCCCAGTTAATATCGCTTTTATCCAAAGGACAGGCAATAATAAATCCTGGTGAGGATGTGGAGAAAAGGGAGCCCTTATACACTGTTGGCGGGAATGTAAATTAGTACCACAACTGTGAAGAACAATTTGGAGCTTCCTCCAAAAATGTAAAAATAGAGCTAAAATATGGTCCAGAAATTTCACTGTTAGCTGTATGCACAAAAGAAAGGATATCAGTTATTAAAGAGATAGCTGCACTCCCAAGCACAGAAAGACAAACTTCACATGTTCTCACTTACTGGTGGGAGATTAAAAAAAAATTGAACTCATGAAAATGAGAATAGAATGATAGTTACCAGAGGCTGAGAAGTGTAGTGGGATTACTTAATGGTTACAGAAATATGATTAGAATTAGAGAGATCTAGTATTTGATATCACAACAGGGGTGACTAGAGTCAACAATCATTTAATGTACATTTTACATTAACTTAAAGAGTATAACTGGATGGTTTGTAATACAAAGAAAGGATAAATGCTTGAGGTGAAGAATACGCCATTACCACATTATGCATTGTGTGACTATATCAAAACATTTTCTGTATCCCATAAATATATACACCTACTATTAACTACAAAAGTTCAAAATAAAAAAATTAAAAACAAACAAGTGAATAGAAAACCTGGTATATTCACACAATGGTATACTGCTCAGCAATAAATGGTAATGTATTCACATGTATAACAGTATGAATAAATTTCAAACTCACTATACTAAGTGAAAGTAGCCAGACACAGAAAGGGTATACACTGTGTGTTTCTATTTATACTGACAGTAGATAGTGTTTTCCTGGTACTTGGGGGATGGGGAGAAACGGCAGGAAGGAATTAGAAAAACGCAAAAAGAAACTTTGAGGTGATATAGTTTGGATATTTGTCCCCACCAAAATCTCATGTGGAAATGTAATCCCCAATTTTGAAAGTGGGGCCTGGTGAAATGTGTTTGGATCATGAGGGCAAGTCCTTCATGAATGGCTTGTGCTATCCCCTTTGTGATAAGTGAGCTTTTTCTTTGAGTTCACATGAGATCTGATGGTTTAAAAGCATGTGGCACCTTCCACCCACTCTCTCTTTCTTGCTCCTGCTTTCACAGTGTGAAGTGACTGCTCCTGCTTTATCTTCTGCAATGATTGTAAGCTTCTCAAGGCCTCACCGAAAGCTGAGCAGATGTTGGCACACATGCTTCCTGTAAAGCCTGCAGAACCATTAGCCAATCAGAAATCTTTTCTTTATTAATTACCCAGTCTCAGGTATTTCTTTGTTGCAATTCAAGAACAGCCTACAGGTGAATCACGAGGTCAAGAGATCGAGACCATCCTGGCCAACATGGTGAAATCCTGTCTCTACTAAAAATACAAAAAATTATCCAGGCGTGGTAGCAGATGCCTGTAGTCCCAGCTACTCGGGAGGCTGAGGCAGGAGAATTGTGTGAACCCAGGAGGCGGAGCTTGCAGTGAGCCAGGATTGCACCACTGCACTCCAGTCTGGGTGACAGAGCGAGACTCCATCTCAAAAAAAAAAAAAAGAACAGCCTAAATATAGATAATTGGTACCAAGGATTTGGATATTGCCATAAAGACACTTGAAAATATGGAAGGGACTTTGGAACTGGGTAACAGGCAGCAACTGGAAGAGTTTGGAGGGCTCAAAAGAAGACAGGAAGATAAGGAAAAGTCTGGAAAGTCTAAGAGGCTGGTTAAATGGTTGTGACTAATGTGAACACAGTGATATGGACAGTGAAGTCCAGGCCGACAAGCTCTTAGATGGAAATGAGGACTTATTGGGAACTAGAACAAAGGTTATGCATGTTATGCCTTAGCCAAGAGCTTGGCTACATTCTGTTCATGCTCTAGAAATCTAGGGAAGCTTCTAGTGAAAGTTTGAACTAAAAAAGCAATGATTTAGGGTATCTGGCAGAAGAAATGTCTAAGCAGCAAAGTGTTCAAGATGTGGTCTGGCTGCTTCTAACAGCCTATCTTAGATGGAGAAGTAAATAAATGACTTGAAGTTGAAGTATATATTTAAAAGGTAAGCAGAACATAAAAGTTTGGAAAATTTGCAGGCTGCCCATGTGGAAGAGAAAGAAAAAGCTTTTGGGGGAAGAAGATTCAAGCAGAGTGCAGAGCAATCACTTGCTAGAGATATTTGCATAAATAAAAGGAATCCAATTGCTAATATCCAAGACAATGTGGAAAAGACCTTAAAGGCATTTCAGAGACCTTTAAGGCAGCCACTTCTATCACATAACCAGATACCTGGAAAAACAGAATGGTTTTACAGGTCAGGCACAGGACCCCACTGCCATGAACAGCCTCAGGACACTGCTTCCCACATCCTGGCTGCTTCAGCTCCAGCTGTAGCTCAAAGTGGCCAAGGTACAGCTCAGTCTACCACATTGGAAACTGCAAGCCATAAGCCTTGGTGGCTTCCACATGTCGTTAAACCTGTTAGTGCACAGAATGCAAGAGTAAAGAATGCTTGGCAGCCTCCCCCTAGATTTCAGAGGATGCATGGAAAAACCTGGGTGTCCAGGCAGAAGCCTGCTGCAGAATGGAGCCCTCATAGAGAACCTCTACTAGGGCAATGCCAAGAAACAATGTAGGGTTGGAGACCCCATAGAGAGTCACCACTGTGGCACTGCCTCAGAGCTGTTGAGGAGGGAACCACTGCCCTCCAGACACTGGAGTGGTAAGCCACCAGCAGCTTGCAACCTCAATGTGGAAAAGCCTCAGAAGCTGATCTGTCCAAGGCTTTGAGGGCTCAAACCTTGCAGCAGTGTTCCCTGGATGCAGCATACAGAGTCAAAGATTATTTTGGAACATTAAGATTTAATGACTGTCAACATAGTGTTGGAAGTTCTGGCCAAGGCAATCAGGCGGGAGAAGGAAATAAAGGGCATTCAATTAAGAAAAGAGGAAGTCAAATTGTCCCTGTTTGCAGATGACATGAATGTATATCTAGAAAACCCCATTGACTCAGCCTAAAATCTCCTTAAGCTGATAAGCAACTTCAGCAAAGTCTCAGGATACAAAATCAATGTGCAAAAATCACAAGCATTCTTATACACCAATAACAGACAAACAGAGAGCCAAATCATGAGTGAACTCCCATTCACAATTGCTTCAAAGAGAATAAAATACCTAGGAATTCAACTTACAAGAGACGTGAAGGACCTCTTCAAGGAGAATTACAAACCACTGCTCAATGAAATAAAAGAGGATACAAACAAATGGAAGAACATTCCATGCTCATGGGTAGGAAGAATCAATACCGTGAAAATGGCCATACTGCCCAAGGTAATTTATAGATTCAGTGCCATCCCCATCATGCTACCAATGACTTTCTTCACAGAATTGGAAAAAAAACTATTTTAAAGTTCCTGTGGAACCAAAAAAGAGCCTGCATTGCCAAGTCAATCCTAAGCCAAAAGAACAAAGCTGGAGGCATCACACTACCTGACTTCAAACTATACTACAAGGCTACAGTAACCAAAACAGCATGATACCAGTGCCAAAACAGAGATATAGACCAATGGAATGGAACAGAGCCCTCAGAAATAATGCCACATATCTACAACTATCTGATCTTTGACAAACCTGACAAAAACAAGAAATGGGGAAAGGATTCCCTATTTAATAAATGGTGCTAGGAAAACTGGCTCACCGTATGTAGAAAGCTGAAACTGGATCCCTTCCTTACACCTTATACAAAAATTAATTCAAGATGGATTAAAGACTTAAACGTTAGACCGAAAACCATAAAAACCCTAGAAGAAAACCTAGGCAATACCATTCAGGACACAGGCATGGGCAAGGACTTCATGTCTAAAACACCAAAAGCAATGGCAACAAAAGCCAAACTTGACAAATGGGATCCAATTAAACTAGAGAGCTTCTGCACAGCAAAAGAAACTACGATCAGAGTGAGCAGGCAACCTACAGAATGGGAGAAAATTTTTGCAATCTGCTCATCTGACAAGGGGCTAATATCCAGAATCTACAACGAATTCAAACAAATTTACAAGAAAAAAACAAACAACCCCATCAACAAGTGGGCAAAGGATATGAACAGACACTTCTCAAAAGAAGACATTTATGCAGCCAAAAGACACATGAAAAAATGCTCACCATCACTGGCCATCAGAGAAATGCAAATCAAAACCACAATGAGATACCATCTCACACCAGTTAGAATGGCAATCATTAAAAAGTCAGGAAACAACAGGTGCTGGAGAGGATGTGGAGAAATAGGAACACTTTTACACTGTTGGTGGGACTGTAAACTAGTTCAACCATTGTGGAAGTCAGTGTGGCAATTCCTCAGGGATCTAGAACTAGAAATACCATTCGACCCAGCCATCCCATTACTGGATATATACCCAAAGGATTATAAATCATGCTGCTATAAAGACACATGCACACGTATGTTTATTGCGGCACTGTTCACAATAGCAAAGACTTGGAACTAACCCAAATGCCCATCAATGATAGACTGGGTAAAGAAAATGTGGCACATATAAACCATGGAATACCATGCAGCCGTAAAAAACGATGAGTTCATGTCCTTTGTAGGGACATGGATGAAGCTGGAAACCATCATTCTCAGCAAACTATCGCAAGGACAAAAAAACAAACACCACATGATGTCACTCAGAGGTGGGAATTCAACAATGAGAACACATGGACACAGGAAGGGGAACATCACACACTGGGGCCTGTTGTGGGGTACGGGGAGGGGGGAGGGATAGCATTAGAGATATACCTAATGTTAAATGACGAGTTAATGGGTGCAGAAAACGAACATGGCACATGTATATATATGTAGCAAACCTGCACGTTGTGCACATGTACCCTAAAACTTAAAGTATAAGAAAAATAAATAAAAAAAGATTTAATAATTGCCCTGCTGTGTTTTGAACTTATGCGAGACCTGTAACCCCTTTCTTTTGGCTGATTTCTCCCTTTTGGAATGGCAAGGTTTACCCAATGCCTATACCCCCATTGTGTCTTGGAAGTAAATAACTTATTTTTATTTTACAGGCTAATAGATGGAAGAGACTTGCCTTCTCTCAGAATGAGAGTTTGGACGTTGGACTTTTGAGTTAATCCTGGAATGAGTTAAGACTTTGGGGGACTATTAGGAATGCATGATTGTATTTTGCAATGTGAGAAGAACAGGAGATTCAGGGGGTGGGCAGGGGCAGAATGATATAGTTTGGATATTTGTCCAAACTCATGTTGAAATGCCATCCCCAGTGTTGGAGGTGGGGCCTAGTGGGAGGTGTTTGAATCATAGGGGAAGATCCCTCAAGAATCATGGGGGAAGATCCCTCAAGAATGGCTTGGGCCATCCCCTTGGTGATAGGTAAGCTCTCCTTCTAAGCTCCTGGTTTTTTAAAAGTTTGTGGCACCTCCCCCTGACACACACACACTCTGTGTCTCTCTTTCTCCTGTTCTTGCTATGTGAAACACCTACTCTCCCACTTCACCTTTTGCCATAAGTAGAATCTCTGAAGTAGATGCTGGCACTATGCTTCTGGTACAGCCTGCAGAACCATGAGCCAATTAAACATATTTTCTTATAAATTACTCAGTCTCGTGTATTCCTTTATAGCAATGCAAGAACAGCTTAATAGAGGGGGTGATAGACACATTCATTATCTTTATTACAATGATGATTTTATGGGTGTTTACACATGTCAAGACTACAAATTATACACTACAAGTATGTGTAGTTTTTATATGTCATTAATTATATCTATAAAGCTGTTAAAAATGTTGCTAATTAGTCATGTATTATAGGAAACCTCAACTAGTTCTCACAACTGCCAAAGTATTTTTTTAACGAATGATTCTTTGTTTCTGTGCTCAAAGTTTATTTACAGTAATAATTTACTGATAATTTATTGATCACAACATAGTTAGCCTGTGTTTTTTTGAATTCATATCAAAACTACAATTTCTTATTATAATCCAAAAATCACAAAGAAAGAGACTATAAACTTTGAGTTTGAGCAAAATAACTCATTACAGTGGAGTCAAAAGGATTTGATAATTTTTCACATTTGTTAATATCTGCTCCTTAATCTCAATGTCCATGGTCAATCTAGACTATATAAACTGCTGAGTTTCAAAATGTCTTTAGATACACATTTCTCCATCAGTGTCACTAATGCACTCACCTACTCACCCTAAAATGTATTTGTTCCTTGATTATTCTCTAATAGAATGTTTGGTTATGTAGTCAGAACTGCATTCCTCTAAATACTGAACAGTATGCCAGCTGGTTAATGATATGCAGTCATTAAGTGATGAAGGTGTTAGCATCATACAGAACTGTAAGTGAATCTCAGTTTTGTCTCTTTTTAAAAAGTTTATTTGTGGCCTTCTTAAACTAACGTCTTTAAATTTCAGTTTCATCATTTTGTTTTTTATTTTCTTAGAGATGAGATCTTGCTCTGTTGTCCAGGCTGGTTTCAAACTCCTAACCTCAAGAGATCCACCTGCTTCAGCCTCCCAAGTAGCTGGGATTACAAGTAGAAGCCACCGTGCCTGGCTCCCATCTTTTTTAACATAGTATAACTGAACTGAATTTATAGAGTTTTGATTGTGGTGACATATGGAAAGCAATTTCACACAGTGCCTGACACGTGGTAAATTTTCAAAAAGTGAATGTTTATAAAAGTTATTATCCTTATATTTGACCTATAATTGAAGTCGGATGTTAGAAGACATGGCATGATATAGAATCTTACAACCAAAAAAAAAATTTTGAATATCTAAAATCATGCCACAATCTCGGTAGGTTACACTTTTTGTTTTTTTTTCCCCTTAGGTTTTCCTAATCAAATAAGCTTGCACATTAAAATATACACTGATGAAAATGTTATATTTATAGAACAAAATTTTAAACTTTGAAATTGGAAGTAAAGATTACACAGTATACATACCGTCAACTCAGCATTCCCCAGAGTGTACTTGGTGAAAATATAATCCTGCAAAATGCCCTTTGAAAAAAACTAGTCCTGTGGTCAAATAAACATGGAGAATATTGCACACTGTATGTTTCTTTGGGGGATTCACAAAACAGATGGTATCGTAAAGAGTCTTTGAAGTCTTGCAGTTAAAAACAACAACAAAAAAAGTGTTTCACTTTGTTTGACCTTATGTTTTTCAAACTTACCTGAATAAAGAACTCCTTTTTCATATAACATCAATGTATATTCCTCTTTGGGAAGAGTTGCCTTGACTCTCATTTGTTAATTCTTCTTTTCTGTTAAGAGACATAATGAGTGAAAATCCTACTTTCACCTGCCAATAGTCCCTGGTCTTGTAAACAGATTGTCAGGGTTTGGTAGTAAAGTCCTTATAGATTCCATCCCACTGGCAACTGTCAGCTATCTCAGTGTCTTCCTTGCTTGGCTACCAACATAATTCCCCAGAGGTGTCTATCTCTCTCATTCTTCTCAGTTCTAAGCAACTGGACAGAAATCACAATAGAAAGAGGAATCCAGTATCACCCGTATCTGCACAAAAACAATAAGAATCAAATTAATTTATATGTTCTAATCAGGAGAGAATAATTCTCTCCTTTTTAAACTAATTTATCTAAATTTCTACTTCTCCTTTAATGAACAATAACTTGAAATTTGCAAAACCCAGTTTAAGTGCATTACTGAAAATTACTATAGTAGTTATATCAGTTATTTTTCGTCATGTAAATGCTATGTATCAAACCACCCAAGAGCTTAGAGCCTAAAAACACTTAAGTATGTACAACCAATCCCAGATTTTTGAATGAGCTGGTGCTATAGACTAAATGTTTATGTTTCTCCAAAATTCATATGTTGAAATCCTAACTCCAAATGTGATGGTATTAGAAGATGGAAACTCTGACAGGTAATTAGGTCACAAAAGTGGAGCCCTCATCAATGGGATTAGGACCCTTATGAAAGTAGCCCCAGAGAGTTCCTTTGCCCTTTCCATAGGTCATAAAAGTAGAGCCCTCATCAATGGGATTAGGACCCTTATGAAAGTAGCCCCAGAGAGCTCCTTTGCCCTTTCCACCATGTGAGGATGCAGAGAGCAGGCTGTCTGTGAACTAGGAAGCAGGCTGTCATCAAACACAAACTCTGCTGGTGCCTTGACCTTGGATTCCCCAGGTTCTGGAACTGTGAGGAATTAACTTCTATTGTTTGTAAGCCACCAAGTCTAGAGCATTTTGTTATAGCAGCCCGATCATGCCAAGACAGCAGCAGTTCTGACCTCTTATAGGCTCACTCACAGACCTACTATCAGCTATAAATTAGGTAAATCATTCTTCTAATTTTGGTTGATGAAATGTTTGCTGGATGCTGGTTATTGGCTGGTCTAACCCTTCTTTATGTATGTCATATCCTTCCTGCAATAGCCCAGAATGGTCTCATAGTGGAAGAGAGGTCTGAGAGAGAGCAAAAAGGTAAAAGTGTGCAAAGCCTCTTTACAACTAGGCTAAGAACTGGCTCGCAGTCATTTATGCTCTATTTTGTTTCAAAACAAAGTCACAAGGTCTATCAAGATTCAAACAATAGTGAAATTCACTCTTTCTCTTCATAAGTGGAGCTCAAAGTCATATCGCAAAGAATATGGATTCAGTGAGGGATAAAGAATTGAGGGACACATTTGCCATCAATCTACTATCATCTCGTTTTCTGTCTGGCTCCAATTTTATACCATTCCCATATAGAAATCATACTCACCTTCTCCCAAGGAACCCAAAATTCCCTTTCAGTTATAACGTTCTCAAAATTCAGCATCTTTTGGTCTATATCAGGTCCAGATAAGACTATTCAGATGTGGCTCATTTTGATTCAGAGATTGATAAGCTTAAAAATAAAAATAGTTATTTGTGCCCCACAATCACTGTCAAGCATACAATGGTGAGACAAAGACAGGAAAGTTGTATTAAAAACAGTACCTCCATTTAAAAAGCCAAAGATGGGAAATACATAGAACTCTGGATATTAACGGTTCTGAAAACCAACTGGGCAAAGGTTTCTAGGTGTCCTGACACTTGGGAGAAGAGACCAGTCACAGATTTGGCCTCCATTCTGCTCCGTTGGACAGGCTCCACAGTCCATTATTTTCCATAATTTCACCATCTGAGAACTTCTTGCTTTTCCAACTTTCTCCTCCCCCATTTTAAAAGGCTAGGGAAAGTTATGTCCTCTAAATTTTTTTTTTTAGCCAACTTTCTGTTCATAGAACGATGGGGACTCAGAAGCCTTTTGCATTTTGAACAATCTCAATACCTATGAGGCCAGAATGATGACACTTTTGCCTACACAGCCCCTTAGAAGTGTTGTAGGCTTTCAAGTAATTTGAATTGATTTATCCACTCCACTCAATAAATTATTTTTAATCACATTCATTTGAAGCATATTAAATATCTGTGGGGGACACTCTGTTCCTAGCAGTCCTTTTGTCTACTTGTGAGGGCCAGCTAAGCACTTTCAATTTTTCCATAGGGTTTACCAAGGGATCGTAAGCAATGTTGATGATTTAATCTATGCCCCCAGGTTATACAGACAGTCCTGACTTAGGATGGTTCAACTTACAATGATTTCATTGAGTAGAAACCATACTTCAAGTACCCTTATAACCATCTGATTTTTACTTTCAGTACAGTATTCAACACATTACATGAGATAGTACAACACTTTATTATAAAATAGGCTTTGTGTTAGATGATTTTGCTCAACCGTAGGTTAATGAAAGTGCGTTGAACACATTTGAGGTAGGCAAGACTAAGCTATTATGTTCAATAGGCTAGGCGTATTCAACGCATTTTTAACTTACGGTATTTTCAACTTGGAATGGGTCTAAGAGGGTGCAACTCTATCACACGTTGAGGAGCATCTAGCACTTTAATAAGCTTCTCCTGACTAGAGAGACTAGAGATAAGAAACTGCTTTATTTTGTAGCCCACAGGTCTGGCCCTCTCATCTACCCATAAAGTCCTGCTTGGAAAGTGGCCAACTTTTTCTTTAGTTCATCACTTTCTTGCTGCCCTACTTGCAATTAAGAAAATCCAACTGACATTTTGAACACTTGCCTAGAGATCTCCTTAGGCAAATCCAAAAGTCATTAGATACATTTTCCATCTTCCAAGTTACTGCAGGCAAGAGTTTTGCCAATTATTTTGTGATGGCATTCATGCATAATCATTTTTCCAGGCTCTGATTACACTTTCTTTATCATGTTTCAAGTCTTCGTTAACAGTTTGCAACTTTTTCCAATCCCCACTTGTAACCAGTTGCAAAACCAGTGCCACATATTTCAAGTTTCTCTTGAACTAAAAAGACAAGCTATGTGTTAGCACCATATATTAAGTATCACTCTCTATTACTTTTTATTACCACAAATAAAAATCTTAATAAACCACCCCCACACTCAATGGCTTAAAACCATACTGATATATTATTGCTCACAAAGTTTTGCGTAGGATAGATGGCTCTTTGGTTTTGATTGTGCTAAGTCTGCAGTGCACTGTGGGTCAGATTGGAGGAGGCTGGGCTGATCTTAATGGGCTCTCTCAAACCTGTGGGTGTCGCTGACTGTTGGCTACGCTTATCCATGTGCTTTTCACATCTTCCAAGGTCCTAATCTAGGCATGTTCTCATGGCAAAGCCATAGTACAAGAAAAAAAAAAAAAAGGATTCAAAGATTTTGAGTCCCAAGTTTGGAAATAGTACACAGTCACCAGTCACCTCTGTTTGCTAAACTTAGTCACAAGACCAGCTCAGATTTGACAGACGACAAATGGGAAGAGCTTCAAAGACAGATGGTAAACGCTGTTGATAAAGAAGGCTGTGGAAAATTAAGTCAATTTTTACAATCAGTCTACCACACAGGTGAACGGAACTTTGGTATCTCTTTTCTGATGTTCATGCTTTATCAGAACAGCTAAGTATCATGATTCTTCCTATTAAAGAAAGATACCCAACCTTGTGTTTAATCTGATCATGAATGTCATTTACTATGCATATAAGAGTAAATATAAAAAAGAGAAGAAAATAAAAGTCTACCCACTTTAACTGAAGAAAATTGCTATAGTTAATTTGATGCTGTTTTCTTTAAAATGTTCTATATTCATTTGATATAGATCCATATATGTTTGCAAACTTAGTTGATATGTATAGTTAATGCATTCTGCTTTTTTCACTTAATATCATGAACACTCAACCATCATTTAAAAATATGATGAAAACATCCAATGGCTTATTAATAGCTTATATATATTTAAAACTTCATTACCATTTTTCTAATATTGTATGCCTACAAATTTTGTCAAGTTGATTTTTATGGCCTGAGAGATAATTTCAAGTCTTTCAATGTTTCAGATTATTTTATTGTTATTCCTACAATCTTTAAAATTTATTTGAATTTTACTCTTTGATATATAGAGATACATGGCGGATCTTCTTATGTAATATAACGTTTTTCATTAAAAAATACAACTCTATCATTATCAATTTTAAAAATTTTTATTCAACCTTTTCTGATATTGAGAATATTTTACATTTTTAAAAGCATGCTTCATCACAGCATTCTCTGATCATCATTCTAAATTGTCTCCCCTTTTAATCTCTTTTCTAATGCCCTGTTATTTTTCTTTATAAACCAATCACAATTTTAACTACAAATTTTTCTTGATAAACTATTTCACTTTAATATTTTGTGTAAATATCTAAAACAAACTAATGAAAAGCCAACTCTCTTTCTCTGACTCTTTCTAGACACAAGGTAATCAATATCTCTCTTTAGGACAGAATACATGGTACTGATAAATACAATGAGCTAGGAACTGAGTGGCTAGAGAACTTTCAGTCCCAGGTGATAGTGGGAGGAGAATAAAAATCTGTATTGTCTGAAGCTACTGGGTCTACCACTGGGCAAAGTGAAAGATGGTAAATTATGCACAAGTAGACCATGAAATATATGCAGCAAATAAGAGTCAAATAGTCATGTTGTACAGTTCATAGAGAGTATTTTGAACCTGCTTGTTGTAATTTTTCATTTATTAGATAGCATATCTAGAACTTTACTTGTTAGTCATATTGTACAGTTCATAGAGAGTATTTTTAACTTGCTTGTTGTAATTTTTCATTTATTAGATAACATAGTCTAAAACTATACTTGTTACTTTTTATTCCCACATGTTCATTTTGCTGTGAGATGCAATGAGCTCTACTGAGCTTTGGCAGCAATGAGCTCTAAAAAAATGAAAGTACAAGTTTAAAAATTAAGCACCAAAATTCCATTTCTCATGAGTTATCATTATTAACATGTAACATTTACAAAATGTTTTTTGACCCTCTCCTCTTAGGGCCATAGTGATACAGGGATACAAAACAGAAAGCACAAATATTAAATAACCATTTGTTTTTACTTCAAAAGATAATCACTTTTCATTTTAAAAGTTGAGATGAAAAATGACAATTTAATGTGTAGTTTCAAAAAGTGTGTTTACTTACTAAAGTAAATGATACTTTATTCTGTGTAATTTTTTATTTATATAAAAAATGATCATTTAAATATTCTTATAAGTTAATATATTGTGTTCTATTCAAAATAAAAATAAAGCTACAGCAAAAGAATTCTACAGATTTGAAGAATGCCAGATTTTCTATCAATAACATAGGTGGTTTAAATAGAAAGCCAGTTAATTTCAATAGTTTTGATATTTTTATTTAAATCATACAATGTGAAGATTCAGAAATTTAAAGTTGAAGGTAAAACATTTAACATTATAGTGAATGCTATTGTAAATTCAGTTGAAAAGTTCAACATTAACGTTAAAATTATTTCTATCATTATATTTTGCTGAAATAATAAGAATGCAAGCTTTAATGGAATACATTGTCAAGATAAAGCAGTATTCTGTTTGTTTTCTAAATTAAGACATTTGTATGGTGGGGATGCTATTGAAATTAGCTCTTATAATTGGTAGATATGATACAAATGGAACCTATAGTTGTCAAAATTACCTCTCTCTCTCTCTCTCTCTCTCTTTCTCTCTGGTTATTTTTAACTGGTTAATTTGATAATCTATAAAAGAATAGAATAAATTGGGACTGCCCTATTATTTATTTTTGGGGTTTTTGTTTGTTTATTTGTTTGGAGAAACAGAGTCTTACTATGCTGCCCAGGCTGGTCCTAAACTTCTGGCTGCTAATAATCCTCCTGTGTTGGCCTTCCAAAGTGCTGGGATTAGGGGCCTGAGCCAGGGTGCCCAGCCTTGCCCTATGATTTTACAGCTTTTTATTGACAATAGTAAAGAATCATAAAAAAGATAACTTATTTGTCTTATTTTTTAAAGAAAGTTCCTCTGAATAAAGAACAATGGAGCGTACAAATGAACTTACTTCAGATAAAATATTTACACATTTAAATAAAAAATGTAATGTTTATAGTAACCTCCATTTAACAGCATATCCTCTGAATGTATTAGGGACTTCAGCAACTTTAGTGTATTTTTTTCAGATTAAAATATTATGATGTACGTAAGTGAGTGAATTAAAAATATTAACATTTTAAATGTATTGCCCCCAAAAGTTAACTTCAACTATTATTGATTTTATTTTTAAATATTTACTTATTTTCAGATTATTTGTTATCAAGAAAGGTAGCATCTTATCAGAGACAGATGTAATTTAAAAACTGAAAAAATAATGTGAATACATAGCATGTAGAATATTTTGCTTATGTTAATTTTTAATGTTTTGATACTCAATCTGAAGTTTATTTTAATTTTGCTTTAATGTACAAAAATGTTTTTTAATATTTTAGAAAAAATATTATATAGTATTTGAATAGTTTTTTTTGTTTTGTGTGTATATAATAAAACCAATTTATTAGTCTGGAAATCTAGTCTAGTTCAAGCATTATATAATTTTAATTAATTTAGCATCCCTTTTACTCTCAATAGTGTCCTGGTTCAGATGACGAATTAAATAGTCTTCTTAACTACAGTTGACTAAAATAAATTCTTCAGCTTTTACTTATTTATTCCAGTTAGGTTCAATCCAGGAAGTGAAGCTGATTTTTGTGGTCAGGTCCTGAGAAGGATTATTAGGCCACAAACTGATGTGAATGGTCTGGCTACTGTATATAATACTTTCATTACTCTGGAGTTTAAGAGTGGGGCTTTTGAATCATTCTCATCTCGTCATGTCCTAACTGATCTCATTCAAGTGAAGGAAGGCCAGTTGGCATTTTCTGACACCTTTCTACTTCACAAGTACTAGAATAAATAGGCTTCACTTTGCAAAGAGCTTTCGTCAGATAGACAGTCTCCAATTTGCACAGCAGTGTGGTACCATAAAAATGAATGTGCAAACTGAAACCATGCAAAATGACCTTACGTAATTTAATAGAAATTGTTCTGTCGACATTTAAATTTTTTTTTCCAAAATTTGAAAAGCTCTTATTGTCAGTTGTAAATATACACAGAAAGGAAAAAAATTTTTCAACATTTCCAAGGTCAGATATTTTGCCTATAACAAAATTACATTCAATTCAGATTTTGCTTCTAGTATTATCACTTTGCCCGTTTTTTGCTGCACTTTCAACTTTATTCCATTCCTTAAAGACAAGAGAAGAGTCAACTATAGATCTTAAATAGTTCTTATAATCACTTCCTTGAATGAAAGAGGTGTGTCTTGTCAATTCCCTAAACTGCATTCTACTTCAAAGTAGAAAGATTCAAAGATTTTGTTAAAAATGAGAATTTCTACAGCAGAGGAAAACAGACAATGTAGAAAAACTTGACAGAAGGAACCACCAGCGATGTAATATTTCATTCTGTTGAACCATGCATGCTTTCTTAGGCTAATTCTGGAAAGCCTGCCACCTCCGTGTGAGTTTCCACAAATCAAAACTTGATAATGTAGAACTGCTGGAGGCAACTCAGTTATGGTTTAATTACAACGAATGATTAGTTTCTCTCCTGGTGACTTCAGAAGGCAAATTTGTATTCTTGGGCAGTCTGTCAATCAACTGGAGTTTTGTTGTGGCCTTCTTTTTCCTTTTCTTCTTCCCCCAAAGAAGTAATTCAGTGAAGACTCAATCTGCTGAACTGAGCCACTCACATTTCTGGGAAAATTAAGGTCTATTATTTTACATATTTCTAGGCTTTATAACCAGTCCCTAAAATAGAAAAAAAAAAAGACACAAAAAGAGCAAAAAGAGTATCATCTTCCTATAAAACTGCCAAGAATGGGGTATCAAATTCCCCTCCCTGGATGTTTTGTTCATTCTCTTTTATTTCCACAAAAGCATCCCTCTCCACATTTACTTGAAAGAAAAAACAGAAAACAACCAAAAAAAAAAAAGCCATGGAAATGAAGTAATTGCGATCCTATTTAATGTCATTGCCCAGGTGAATACAAATATTATTTGAAAAAATAACTGGAAGTATATTTTCATAATCTACAAGGTTTAAATTGCTGCAGTCAATACTTCTCCATACTTGGCCTCATACAATCTAGCTGTACTTTTTTCAAAAAAAAATCTTCAGCATAACATCATTTGAAAATTGTTAGCTCATTATCATTTCTCTATTTTTTAGTTAATGTGCAACCAGATAGCTTATATTAATCTCCAATAAAATGTTTCACAATCCTTCCTAGAAGAGGTTCTCTTATCAATGGCCATATGATAAAAATACATCATTTGGCAATGCTTGTGAAATGAATAAACCAAAATTTGTAAGGGAAAATTAGTCTTGCCAGAATTCCTTGATTCAAGGAAAGACTTCACTTGAGCAGTAGTCGCTTACAGCTTGGCTCATGAATTTCTTCTCTAACAGTTAATTGTATTAGCTTAAAAGTCTGCACTATCTTTCAACTAAGAGAAACGCCTTTCTGAACTCCAAACTATCTTTTAC
Source organism: Pongo abelii (assembly GCF_028885655.2). Classification (NCBI taxonomy): domain Eukaryota; kingdom Metazoa; phylum Chordata; class Mammalia; order Primates; family Hominidae; genus Pongo; species Pongo abelii. Next base: position 31,267,983 of record NC_071989.2, read on the forward strand.
CTGCTGGCTTATGTTTCTGTTCCCCATAGTCATATTAAAATGACACAAAAGTGTTTTCTGCAATGTTGTCCACTTTCTCACGGTCTTTCACTTTCTTCTTTGAAATGAAAAGCCCCTATTGTTTTATTTAGAGAGGAAGAAAGTGGTGGGAATAGTTTAGATTTGTTTGATAAGAAACCAAAATTATCTTCTGTATGCTCTAATGCATTTGGAATGTTTCTGAATATTCCATGTATGTTTGAAGAGAAATATTTATTTCCCCTTTTAAGAATACATATAAACCTATGTATAAAAACAAACAGTATACACACACACGCTCATGCACATGCTTGTAGAATGTTTTATTCAGTTGTTATACCCATTATTTTTGTCTGCTCTGCTGAGTCTCTAGGACAGGTTTAAAATCCTTCAATATCAGTATTGGTATATTTATCCATGCTGTCTATAAATTTTTGTTCTACATATTTTTTAACTCGGTACGTACAGAAGTTCATGACTGTCATATCACTGTTATTTTTACCACTGTGAAATATTTCCCTTTGCCTCATACGAATCATTCGCTTTGAATTGTATTTTGTCTCATGATAACATTTCTTCAGCTTCTTTCTTTTGATTAATATCTGCTAGGGATACATTATTCTATCCTTTTGCATTCAATCTTTTTTATGTATTTTAATTTTAAGTGTGGCTCTCATATAGCAATGGATTGTTTTTGGAAGTTTTTGAGACATTCAAAAAATATCTGTATTTTCACAGTAGAATTTAACTCATTTTGTATTAATCAATGCTTGTAGGTATACCCACCATTTTACTTTATGCATTCTATTTTTTGTGATTTTTTTTAAAAAACTGTTTTCTTTTTCTTTCACTCTTTTCTGATTATATAGTAGTTATCTGTTGTTATGATTTTATATTTTTTCCTATTATTTGGAAGTTACATAGCCTTTTTCTTTTGTGCTACTAGTAATTTGGTATTTAAAACATATAAGTAAATCTCTAGACTACATTAGAAGCTACATAGCACTGTAGAACATCTGATATGTCTGATTTTTTTTACATTATCATACAAATTTATTTAGTCTCAATTATGAGTTTATTTACACACCACTATTTCTTTATATCAAACTCTTGTATAATTTTATTAGTTTCGTAGGATTTTACTAAAAACATCCTTAAATAAAACATGTTAAAGGGGCTCATGAGTACTAAACTTTCTGAGGTTCTTTTTCTCCAAAATATGTCCATTATTCTCCAACTCTTGAATGCTAATTTAAAAACTCTAAATTCAAAATTGTTTTATGACAGTTGAAGATTTAGTTTGCTGATGCCAACTTTTATTTTCTTCTTGGTAACTATTTTTAAAATAGACTATTTTAGAACAGTCTCAGATTAACAAAAAAAATGCAAAGATAATACAGAGTTCAAAGCAGCTCCAGCTCCTCCATTATTAACACATTACCCTAATATGATTAATGACCTAATATTGATACATTATTTTTAACTAAAGTCTATATTGTATTTAGATTTTTTCCATTTTTACCTAATGTTCTCATTGTATTCCAAGGTCTCATATATATTCTATTAGTTGTCATGTCTCCCTATGTTCTCCTTGGCTGTGATGGTTTCCCAGATTTTCCTTGTTTGTGGTGACCTTGACAGCTTCAAGGAGGTGTAGTCAGGTATTTTCTAGGATGTCCTTTAAGATTTCTCTGATATTTTTTTCATGGTTAAGGAAGAAGACCTCAATAGTAACGTGCCATTTTCATCACATCATAGCAAAAAGATATACTATCAACATGACTTGCCATTGTTGATGTTGACCTTCAACAACTGGCTGAATTAGTGTTTGTCAGATTTCTCCACTGTAAATTTACCATTATATTTCCTCCATTTTTACTGTACTCTTTAGAAAGCTATTATGTGCAGCCCACTGTTAGGAAGTAGAGAGTTTTTCTCCACCTTCTCAAAGGTAGGTAGAGTATCTATATTTCCTTATTTAAAATTTTTCTGGGTAGGAGAGTTGTCTCCTTACTCTTGCTTGTTTATTTATTCAATTATTTATTTATATAAGTATGTATTCCTGGATATTTATTTTATACTTTGAATTAAAATCAAAAATTTATTTATTCATTTTATTGCTCAAATTTCTCCAATATTGGCCATTGAGAGCACTTTCAGCTAGTAACTGTGTTCCCTTCAAGCTACATGCACACTGGAACATCTTGGAATGAAAAATTGGACAGGCATTAAAAAAAATAGTTTGGAAATTTTTTACAAAACTAAATTGCCTTATTAGAAGACAGTTTGGCAATTCACAAACCTAAAACATAGTCCTACTATACAATCCAGCAATCACACCACTGCTATTTTTTTGGCATTCCAAAAAAATAGTCTCTATTTTTTAGTACTTTCTTACTTTCTGGTGTTACAGGATGTTCCAGATTCATCTTCCATATTTCCTGCCTTAGTTGCAGAACTATTTCTTCAAGGAGAAGTGGTTCCTTTTTGTTGGGAATTGGTATTAGAAACCAAGGTCTGTGTGATAGATATGCTTGTTAGTCCTGGAATGTGGTTGCTTCTAGGTCTTCTTAGCTGACAGAGCAAGGAAATATATGTGTGTAGACTAACCCATGTGTATACACATATCTATACATATTTCTATACGTAATTATTTGTATCTATATTAAGCTAAACATGAGTTCATGCCAATATCTCCAACTCAAATATATTACCACATGGATTATTCTAGCTTCCTCTAGTTATGTGTAAACTCACTCTTTAACAGTAAGAAACCTGGCTCTCATCATCCATTTACTTAATTGTTTAATTCTAACTATGTATATACCAATATCATAATGATTACCCCTGATGCTGATGGGAACTTATTTTATCTACCAGAGTACATTGCTGAGATACATTTTTTAAATTTTAACCTTACAAACTCCACACATTTTTAAGGTTTATTACATAAGCAACTTTCTCCCATTGCCTTCAACAAGGTTTTCATACATTTATATTTTAGTTAAGTTATTTTATTACATTCTTCATTCTATGCTGGGATCCTCCAACCTCCATTTTAAAATTTGCTTACATTTAAGTTCACCCTTAGTGCTGTAAAGTTCTATAGATTTTGACAAATGCAGAGTGTATCAAGTATCCACTTTTGCAGTGTCACGTCTATAATAGTTTCAATTCCCTAAAATTACCCTGGTGCTTCCTCTGTCCAAGCCTACTCCTAAACCAAGAGGAACCACTGATCTTTATACAGTTGCTGTAGTTTTGCTTTTTCCAAAAGGTCGTATATAATATGAATCAGATAGTATGTGGCTTTCTCAGATTGTTGTTTTTTTCACTTTGAAATATGTGTTTAAGATCTATCCCTTTTTATGGCTTGATAGCTCCATTATGTTTATCACTGAATAATATTTCATTATATTGATGTGCTATACTTTGCTCATCCATTCACCTATGGAAGGACAACTCGGTTGCTTCCAGGTTTTGATGATTAGGAATAAAGCCACTATTAACAATCATGTGTAAGTTTGTGTGGACATAAGTTTCAGTTGAGTAAACATCTAGTGATGTGATTGCTGGATTGTATGGTAAGACTATGTTTTAGATTTGTAAGTTGCCAAACTGTCTTCTAATGAGATGATTTAGTTCTGGCAACAAGAAACTGCCAAACTATTTTTTAAATGGCTGTCCAATTTTGCTTTCCACCATTAAGGAATGAGAATTTCAGTTGCTCTGCATCATTGTTAGCAGTTTACATTGTCACTTTTTGGACTTCAGCCCTTCTAATAAGTATATAGGGGTACCTTATAATTGTTTGTAATTTGCCATTACCTCATCACAAGTGAAGTTGAGCATCTTTTTATATGTTTATTTGCTACTTGTATATCTCCTTTTCATGTGATGTTTATTCAGACAGTTGGTCCATTTTATTTCAGATTCAGGGGGTACCTGTGCATGTTTGTTACATAGGTATATTGCATGCTGATGGGGATTCAACTTCTAGTTTACTCATTACCCAAATAGTTAACATTGCACCCAATAGCTAATTTTTCAGCCCTTGTCACTCTCCTAATCTCCTCCCTTTTGGAGTCCTCATTGTCTATTATTTCTATCTTTTTGGCACTGTGTACCCATTGTTTAGTTCCCACATAAGTAAGAATATATGGTAGTTGGTTTTCTGGTTCTGAATTCGTTCACTTAGGATAATGACCTTCAGCTTTATCCATGTTGCTGCAAAAGACATGAATTCATTCTTTTTAGGGCCACACAGTATTCCATGGTGTATATATACCACACTTTATTTATCCAGTCAACCATTAATGGACACTTTTGTTGGTTCGATGACTTTGCTATTGTGAATAGCATAGCAGTGAACATACAAGTGCAGGTGTATCTTTTAAATAATGATTTATCTTCCTTTTGGTAGATATCCAGTAGTGAGACTGCTAGGCCAAATGATAGTTCTATTTTTAGTTATTTGAGAAATCTCCATATTGTTTTCCACTGAGGTTGAACTAATAAACATTCCCACCAACAATGTATAAGTGTTCCCTTTCTTCACATCCATACCAACATCTTGACTTTTTAGCAGTGGCCATTTTGACTGGTATAAGATGATATCTTATTGTGGTTTTAATTTGTATTTCTCTGATAATCAATGACATTGAGCATTTTTTCCTAAGCAAAAAGAAAAAATCTACAGGCCTCACGTTGCCTGACTTCAAATATACTATGAGGCTATAGTAACTAAATCTGCATGGTACTGGTACAAAAAGAGACATAGATTAGTGGAAGAGAATAGACAATGCAAAAATAAAGCTACATACTTACAACCAACTGATCTGCCACAAAGTTGACAAAAATAAACAATGAGGAGAGGATGTTCTATTCAATAAATGGTGCTGGGAAAATTGGCAAGCCATATATAGAAGAATAAAACTGCACCCTTATCTCTCACCATACACAAAAATTAACTCCAACTCTCGATAATCTCCAACTCTAGTATATTACCACATGGATCATTCTAGCTTCCTCTCATTATTTGTAAAGATGAATCAAATACTTAAATGTAAGACCTAAAGTTGTAAGAATCTTAGAAGAAAATCTAGAAAACATTCTTCTGGACATTGGCCTAGGCAAATAATTTACGATGAAGACTCTGATATGCTTTGGATCTGTGTCCCCACCAAATCTCATGTTGAACTGTAATCCCCAGTATTGGAGGTTGGGCCTGGTGGGAAGTGTTTGGATAATGGGAGCAAATCCCTCATGGCTTGGTGCTGTCCTTGCAATAGTGAGTTTTCACCAGATCTTGTTGTTTAAAAGTATGTGGCACCTCCCCAGATTCTCTTACTCCCACTCTTGGCATGTGAGATGTCTGCTCCCCTTTTGCCTTCTGCCATGATTATAGGCTTCCTGAGGCTCACCAGAAGCTGACGCTGACATTTTGCTTCCCATACAGGTTGGAGAACTGTTAGCTAATGAAACTGCTTTTCTCGTAAATCATCGAGTCTCAGAATATTTCTTTATAGCAACACAAGAAGGCCTAATACCAACTCCAAAAGCAAATGCAATAAAAACAAAAATAGACAAATGGAACTTAATTAAACTAAAAAGCTTCTGCACAGCAACAGAAATAACCAGCAGAATAAACAGACAACCTACAGAAAGGGACAATATACTTGCAAATTAAACCTCTGACAAAGGATTAATATCTGGAATCTGCAAGGAACTTAAATAATTCAACAAGAAAAAATAAACAACTCCATTAAAAGCTGGGCAAAAGACATGAACATACATTTCTCAAAAGAAGAAATACAAGTGGTCCATTGTTTCTTTATGTATGAACTTTTAAGAACTCTTTCTATATTTCACATACAAGTCATTTATCATATATGTGTTTTAGAAATATTTCTCCCAGTCTGTAATTTGTTTTTTTATAATTCCCTTAACGGTGTCATTTGCAAAGCAAAGCAAAAGTTTTCAAATTTGTTTTGTTTCGTTTTGTTTTGTTTTGTTTTGTTCTTTGGTGCTCTACAGGTTGAGCATACCTAATCAGAAAATTCAAAATTCAAAATGCTCCAAAATCTGAAATTGTGAATGCTGACATGACATTACAAGTGGAAAATTCCACACATAAGTACTTAACACAAACTTAGTTTTATATATTAAATCATTTAAAAGATTGCACAAAATTACTTTCAGGCTATGTGTATATGGTGTATATGAAATATAAATAAATGTGTGTTTAGACGTGGCTCCCATTCCCAAGATATCTCATTATGAATATGTAAATATTTCAAAGTCTGAAAAATGTGAAATCTGAAACACTTCTGGTTTCATGCATTTTGGATACATGTATTTAAAAATAATTTTTGTCTGAAATAACTTGTGTCTTGTGTCTTGTATCTAAAACAACTTATATCTAAAAACAACTCGTATCTAAAAACTAATTACCAAAGTAAAGTCATGTAGTTGTCTTCTATAATTTTTTCTGGATGTTTTGTCATTTTGTGCTGTACATTTAGGTCTATGATTCATTTTGAGATTTTTTAAGGCACAATGTCTGTGTGCAGATTAACTTTTTAACATAAGGATGTCAATTTTTCTATCATCATTTGTTGAAAATATTATCTTTTTCCATTGAACTTTCTTTTTCCAGTTTTCAAAGTTTTGTTGATTATATACATTTGTGACTATTTCTGTATATTCTGTTCCATTGATCTACATGACCATCTTATTGACAAAATCACTTCCTTGCTGTAGCTTTATAGTAAGTTTTGAAATAGAGGAATAGAAGGTTTTCATTTTGTTTTTCTTCAGTTTGTCTATTATTAGTCCTTTGCCTTCCCATATAAACATTAGAATTAGTTTGTCAATGTGTACAAAATAGCTTCCTGGGATTTGGGTTGGAATTACATTTACACTATTGACTAAATTTGGAAGAATTTACATCTTAACAATATTAACCCTCCCAATCCATGAATATATCCCCATTATTTAGATTTCATTTTATTTCTCTTATCAGAGTTTTGGACTTTTTGCATATAAATCCTGTACATACATTGTTAGATTTAGAGTTAAGTGCTTTATTTAGTGGTACAATAGTGAAGAGTATTGAGTTTTAATTCCAATTTTAATTGTTTAACACTGATATCTAGGAAATCCATTTGTTTTTGGATGTTTTCTTTTGATCCTAAATTTGTGGGAATAGGATTGTTCATAGTAACCCTTTATTATCCTCTTAATGTTCATGAGACCAGTAGTGCTGACTACTCTTTCACTTCCAGTATTTGTAATTTATGTCACTTCTCTTTTATTCCTATTTAGTTTGGCTTGAAGCCGATTACTGTTATTGACTTTTCCAAAGGATCAGCTTCAAGTTTTCTTGATTTTCTTTTCTTTATTCCTGTATTCGGTTTCATTAATTTCTGTTGTAATTCTTATTTACTTTAGAATTAACTTCTCTGTTTACTTTAGAATTAACTTTCTCTTCTCTGCTTTCCTAAGAATTAAGCTTATAGTATTGATTTTAAATATTTCCTCTTTTGTAATATAAGTATTTTATGCTATAAATTTTTCTCAAAGCACTGCTTTGGCTGCATCCCACAAATTTTGATACATTGTATTTTTATTTGATAAAAATATTTTAAAATATTCTATTGAAACTCATTCTTGGACCCATATGTTATGTATATTATTTAATTTCCAAATATTTGGAAATTTTTGAATCTTTTCAGCTATCTTTCTGTCATTGGTATTATTACCACATTAAAGAATGAGTATCTTGTTAAAAAATAGATCAATTAATAAAAGAAAAATTAAAGCTTTCACTTTATCTTTTCACTAATGCTCTTCTTTTCTTTATATACATTTAAATTTGTGGCCAATGTTATTTCTTTTAAAAATTTTGCAGGATGGGTCAACTAGCAATTAATTCCTTAAGTTTTTGTTTGTCTGAGATCATCTTTATTTTATCCTCACTTTGAAGGATAATTTCATAGAATAGAATACTGAATAGAATACTAGATTTATAAAATTTTTCTTCCGACATTTTAAATATTCCACTCCATTCTCTTCTTGTTTGCATGGTTTCTAGTGAGAAGTCTGCTGTAATTCTTATTCTTGTTTTTCTATAGGTAGATTTATTTCCATCTGTCTTATTTCAAGATTTGTAATGTATTATTGTTTTCTATACTTTAAATATTAAAAAATCTAAATACAGTTTTTTTTCATATTCCTCTTGATTGATATTCTTTGGTGTTGTATTTTTAGATTGGTGTCTGTTACTAATTTTTGAAAACTGTCAGCTATCACTACTTCAAATATTCACGGTGTATTTCTATTTCTGCTTCTGGTATTCCAATTATCTGTATTACAGTTTTTGAAATTGTCTTATGTCTTACAGTTATTGGATGATCTGTCACTTTTTTTTTTTTTTTTTTGCTTGTTTTACTGTTTACAATTCAGTTTGGGAAGTTGCTATTGACCTAATTTCTAGGTCTTTTCTTGGCTGTGTCCAGTCTTCTAATAAGCCTTTCAAGGGCATTCTTAACTTTTTAAAATAATGTTTTGGTGTTTTATTGATAGCATTTCATTTTGATTTTTTCTTAAGAGTTTCCATCCCTCTGCTTACATTACCCATCTATCATTGCACATGGTCTACTTTTTCCACTGGAGCCTTTAACATGTGAATCACAGCTATTTAAAATTATCTGTCTAATAATTCCACTTTGGTGTTATATTTGAGTTTAGTTTTAATTATTCTTTTATCTCTTCAGAATTCTTTTTTATTGCCTTTCAGCATGCCTTCTAATTTTTTGGTAATAGCTGGGCAAAATGTTTTGGATGTTAGGAACTGAAATAAATGGGTCTTCAGTGTGAGGTTTTATGTTAATCTGACTATGAGCAGGGCTGTGTTTGTATATTACATACCTAGATGCTAAAGTCTTTAAAGTTCTTTAGAGTTCTTTTTTTTTTTCTTGACTCTCCTAATTTTGGGCTTTTCCAAGAGCTCTTTTTCAGATAGGGTCCATATCTTGCAGCTCTTTTAGCTGTAATCTACTGTTATTATACTGGAGTCCTGTTGGTATGATGATAAGGTATATGGAAGAGGTAGCATTCTATAATTTTATAACTACATCTCAATCATTTGTGGGTTTGTATCCCTGGTTGTGAATTTCACAAGAGTTTCTTAGCTTTGTTCTCACCCTTATGTGAGACAGACGGACTAGAAAGGGCTAACAGGTGAGAAGCCTGAGAAATTATTTTCTTTACAGGTAGGATAAGGATTTGGCAAAGTCATTTCCCCTAGATAGTAGATATTTGTAGTGGAGCAAGCTCTGGCTGTATTTCTCGATAGTTATTCTCTTTTTTTTTTTCCCACTGCTAGAGCCAGGAGCATACTTTTCTTGGATCTTGATCATGAGAACCTGGTAAGTTTCCTGGGAGTAAAACACAAAAGTGTGGGGGCCTCCTTAAGACCCTAGCACTCATGAGTTTCCACTCTCAAGCTAGTCCACACATAGCTTCAGCAATTTGTCCAAGTTAATGGCTCCAGTGCTTTCTGCTCCACGTAAGAACATCTCAGCATGACTCTTTAGATCTGCCTGTCTATCCATGCTTCTGGACGGAAGTTTGTTCTATGACATTAGTTCTCTTATGGGTCTGAGAAAAGTTATTGATTTTTTAATTTGCTCATCTTTTCTGTTGTTGTAACAATGGGAGTTACGACTTCTGAACTCTGTACATGTTAGAGCTAAAACCAAAAGCTCCTTCATAGATTTTTAGTTCAGTTTCAGAAATTGGCTTATTTGTGACTTTTTTGTTTGGTTGCTTAATTTTGTTGTTGTTGTGGTTTGGTTCTGTTTGCTTTTATTTCACTTTTAAAAAAATTAAATGTGAATTCACCAACCTAATCATAAGTATATACCATTAAGTGTTTTCACTTAGTAAGATACAGCCAGTGAGCTAATAGTATTTGGCCCCTATTCCTTTCACTTGATCTTAGGAAGAAACACATCACTTAGAGTTGACATTATGCCCCTCTACTTAACTCCTTTACCTTAGTAAGAACCTCAAATAAAAGGAATAAGTGAAATGCTTGCCTTTCCTTGAAAGAACAAATAAACAATGGTGTCTATTAAAGCTTTCAGTCCTGAGTCACACTGGGGCTACTTTCATTAGTACTAGATCCAACTTACTGAGAGATCCAACCATTTCTTGGGGGGGAAAATTGATTATTTGAAGTCAAGCCATGATCTATATTGAATAACATCTATTTCTAATAAATAACTAATTAGATTATAAAAGTATTCACAAAGTGGTGTAAGGGCTGTTAAAGGATGGGACCAAAAATGCAAGGGAGCTTGACCTATATATATATATAGGTTGAGAGATAGATATTTTCAATATTTCATGTGGTGATGGTTAACTTTATATGTCAGCTTAAGTGGGCTAGGGGATATCCAGATAGCAGGTAAAACATTATTTCTAGGGGTGTCTGTGAGGGTGTTTTTGAAGAGTTTAGCATTTGAATAGGTAGACAGTAAAGATCATCCTCACCAGTGAAAGTGACCATCATCCAATTTCTTTGGGGCCTCAATAGAACAAGAAGGTGGAGAAAGAGTAAACTCACTTGCTCTGCTTGAGCTGGGCCATCCATCTATCCGCTCCTGACCTTGGACGTTTGTGTTCCTGGTTCTCAGACCTTGGGGCTTGGACTGAAATGACATCACCAGCCTTCTCGGGCCTCCAGCTTGTAAAAAGCTAATCACAGGATTTCTGAGCTTCCATAACTGTGTGAGCCAATCTTCATAATAAGTATCTTTCTATACACACACACAGACACAGACACACACAAACACACACACACACACACAATTTGTTTTGTTACTCAGGAGAACCCTGATAAATACAAGTGCCATGATAATTTTCCATTTTGCTTCTGCTTTAAATAAATAGATCTCTAGAGCTTAAAATAACTAAATTATCTTGATCTATGCATGTGAACTAAAGAGAAATAAAATGAAATGACTATAAATGTTCAAAGCTGGCCACGAAGGCATTCTTCAATAGCCCAAAAGCTTACATAGTTAATAATTGGTAGAGAAAATAGTCTTGAACTGGATCTATCAAAATCCTCCCATGTACTTTTCACTAGAATGCTCTGCTTCCCATTTACTTTTGACTTTTGAGCCAAGTAAAAAGTGAACAATAAAATGCACTTAAATAAATAAATATCCACACAAACACACACACGAAAGCTAGTTATTTAATTTTTGGTGGTATCTTAGTATGTCTTATATTCACCTACAGTATTCAGAAAAATACTACCCACATACGCTTCAAAAGGTTTTACAGGATGTACTAAAATGCATACTGGGGTAAAAGTAAATATAAATTTTTCTTCATTGATAAATTGAGCTCATTCTCTCCCAGTATCTACGAATAACATTTTTTCATTTATTTTTTCAGCAGCAAAACTTATAAAGAAGATGTCTACCTTGTTATCCTAGAATCACAATTTCTAATATACTTAACTGTTACATAAAAATACATTAAGTCTTTGATTATTTCCAGAGGTGTAACAATTTCTTTCAGATTTACCATTTATCTGGGCTCTGTCATTTGAAAAGGAAAAAGATAAATGAGTAAAAGTAAAAGAGATTAGGAAGAGTAGGTAAAAGAAGGAATCTATCCTCTTCTTATTCACAAGCATGTTCACTGTAGATATTTAATTTGAATGGTAATTATTAAACCACGATTTCTTAGTCTCTTATCAAGAAATCTATGTATCTGATTGGAAGATCCCAATAACTTCTTTGCAAAATTGTGACAATAATGTTATTTTTATTTTATAGAAGAAACAACTTTTGTTGATTGCATGTTATCTATAATCATAAACTCAGTATAAGACCTTCTAACCTGAAGTACAGTGTTTTTGAACTCTGAGATCTCTTGCCCCAGACTCTTTAAAGAGGTAGTGTCTACTGCCTATGTTCCTGTCAACAGGTTCCTCCCTGTTAAGTAAGCCCAGGTAGAGTGGATATTGTTGGTTGCATATCCAGAATTAAAACTCTCCTTCCCATATCTACTATAAAGATTATCATTCAGGTTGTACAACTTCCAAACTCCACTCATGTGCTTCAGGGAAGATGATACTACCTTCATCTCCAGCTGTGCATCTGATTGACTTTATTCAATTGCCTCCTGCCATTCACCTGGATGTAGTCATTGCTTTAGTGTCAAGTTAATAGCAAGGTTCTATTTTAATATGCTGGTAATGAAACAGAAAACACGTAAGTTAAATTGTTACTGGTAACTTTTCTAACCACAAGGGTAGTCCCTTTAACATGAAGTCGCCTGCAGAAAAGGATAGCATTGAAAAGGTCAAAAACTGGTCCTTCATTACATTCTGTAACTATTGAATCAGATAACACTAAATCAACTTTAACTGAATTGGTGCTTGAGCCAATAATTTCCTTTAATTGTTAAGGCAGTGTATTAGTCCAGGTTGTCCAGAGTAACAGAACCAATAAAAGATCTATCTCTTTATCTATCTATTGAGAGATTACAATGAATTGGTTCATGCAGTTATGAAGGCTAAGAAGTCCCCAAACTTGCAAGCTGGTGTCCCAGGAGAGCTGATGGTATAGGTCCATTCTGAGTCCAAAGGCCTGAGAATGAGGAGAGCAGAGGGTGTTAGTTCCAGTCTGAGACTGAATTCAAGGCAGAGGAAACCCTCAGGCAGTGATAATGAATTCATTAAGTTCTATTCAACCCTTCAATGGATTGAATGAGTCCCACCAACATTGGGCAGGCAATCTGCTGTACCCAATCTACCTATTCAAACATTAATCTCTTCCAGAAACACCCTTTTAGACACACAGACAATAAAGTTTAAATAAATATCTGGGCACCCTGTGGCCCAGTCAAATTGAAACTTAAAATTAACCATCACAGCCATATTAAGCAGAATCTTCATTACTTACAGCATAAAACATTTTAACCAATATACAAGTTTTTTCATCTCTGAAGGATGTAGAATTTCTTAACTGTTTGATGACTTAAACCCAGCATTTTTCACCATTTAAATTACTTATCATTAATTACATCTTATATACGTGATCACCATAAAATTTCCTCCTATACTTTATAGCCAATAATTATTAGAAGAGTTTAATAAGCATGAAAATAATTCTGTAAGATTATCAAGAAAGAAACAGGAAGAAAAGTGAGCCAAATTTTTCAGACAACCCTAGGAAAACACATGAATACAGGCCCAACGGGAAAACTCAAGATCAAGTTCTTGCTGTTTTTTCTTTCTTCATTTCTTTGTGTGTATGTTTCTGTGCATGCACATGTAGACACCAGTGTATAAGTCAATCACGCTGAAAAGCTAAGTAATTTCAAAGGCCAGGAATCACCTCAGCTGGTATTTTGTACATCCAGTACTCTGTGTGCATTTTCCAACACTGTGATTAGGTGTAAGTTTTATATTACAGGAATTGGGGTTATCTATATGATATTATTATCACAATCCATTGCAAGCTTTTCATCTATAATTCTTTACAGCTTAGCTTATATTTCACTTTTTCAAATTCCAATTAATTGAATAGATTTAAAACTATGCACTAACATATGGCAAAATTTCTGAGAATAAATGGAAGCTCTTGAACTCTATTTCTACTTTATGAAAGACTAAGCCAAGTTCTATCAAGGCCTCAAATACAGAAATGGTTAGATTCAAAGGATAGTTTGCCAACTTATTAAAATATGACTATTTCAGCTAGTTAGATAGTTAAAAGATTTTGTGCAGACAGCAAGCATATTTTTTCTTTTCTTTTTTCTTTTTTTTGTATTAGGTTACAGCAACTATAGGCAGGCCCTCCCTATCAGTAGATAGAACAAAAGCGCAGTTAGAGATATGATTTCAACAGCTTTGAAAAGTAACTCACCCCGAAATGACTTAATAGCCCATTAACACTTAAAAGTAGAATATTTTTCAGATTAACAAGCTTCAACAAGCACAGAATGGATGAAGTCACAAATGCACCTGTTCTAATACCAAATTTTCTTTCTTATTGCAAAAGTGATACACTTTCATTTGAGGATGTTTAGGGAATATACAATAATTAAAGAAAAAAATAGAAGTCACCCACAAGCTCACTAGCTAAACATCACTACTCTTAACATTTGGGTGAATATACTTGCTTTTTGTTGATTTATATATGTGTAAAAATATATGATGTTTAAAACTTCATGTTATCCCTTAGAGGTGCAGATATTTAATTTTATTTCTTTATAGCTGGGTTTGTTCACCACTCTTTCTTTTCACATTTGTAGTGGAAAATAAATTTAAGTTTTTCATTTTAAGGTGATTGAAATACTTCTCATTAGCTGAATCACTTCTGCATTAGCTCACTCATTTTTTCAAAGTTTCAGCCCCTCCCTCTTTGCATTTTCTTTCTCTCCATGGTGTAATGGCATGGTGGAAAGGCCTTCAGCTTGCACACAACCTCAGCTGGTTAGCTGAGAGATCACACAGACAATTGTGTTTGGATGTGAATATCTGTTCCTGATGCATATGCTCTTGACCTTCTTTTGTCATAGGCAACACATGGTAGTTTCTCCTGCAAAGCTCCCTGCTGTCCAGTTGCTAGTTAACACCTTGGCCTATATTTCAACTTGCATTCATTTACCAGTTTAAGCATATACATTCCTCCTTACCCACCACCTCAATGGATTCTGAGAAGGCTCAGAAACACACACAATCTCTAAAGGCCTGTCCTGAGGACACTGAGACAGCTGTGCCTAAGAAGGCATTCAGTTTGGTAATGTACTCCCTCCTTCTCTGACTCATACTCCTTTTTCCCTTTCTTCTGCTTTCCTGGGATTGCTCTCACTAAATAAATGTTAGCACATAGGCTTCTGCCTCCAGATCTGTTTTCTTGAGAACATGTGCTAAGACAGGGTGCGTTTATTTTGTGTGTGTGGGTGAGGCTAATCCCACATTTTCTTTTTTAAGTACATCATGTTGTTTTGGATGATAGACTTACCCTTCTAAAATATTTTGCATATGTTAATGTCAAGTTGATTTTTATTACACTGCACTCGTATTACCTACACAAAATAAACATTTCATTCCTTTTTCTTGTATTAATACTTTTTGTGTGCCTGTCAAAGGAAATGGGGACATAAGGTGCATTGACTTTAAATGGTTTATTTTAAATATAAAAGCATGGAGTAAGAACAAATTTTCGTCTGCCAAACCACTTGGCTAAGTTTACTATAAAATATTGGTAGCAGTGCACATGGCTCTGATTGAGTAATAATAGACCATTTGTCAAGAATGAACATTTTCTCTAAACTAGTATTTCAATATACAACTTGGTCTTCCCTGTTTGCTTAGGCTATCATCTTCTTCAAGTTATTTTTCTAATGATTCCTATTTAAATTATGTCTTTTGTCTTATTTTATTTTATAGCACTTATCACCAGTTGACATGCCACAAAGTTTATCTATTATTGTTATTTCAATTCACTAATGTATAAGATCTATTGGGGCAGAAATTATTTTCTGTTTTTTTACTGCTATCTTCTCAATTCCTACAACAGTACAACTGAAATATAGTAGGTACCTATGCATATTTGATAAATGAATGCATTCTGATTTAGGGAAGATTCTTATTTGCTTATTTAGATATTTTAAGTAATGTCTTAAATATATACAACATCTCAAAAATTACAAAGGGACTTTATCTATATCAATTTGTTTATCCCTAATAAGAATCTTATCAGGCAGGAAGAGCAGCTTTTTTTGTGCCCTTTTTATAGATAAAGAATCTACAACTTTTGGAGGTCATGAGTCTTCTCCAAGTTAATCGTCTTAGATATGAGAATAACCATCACCTTTCTTGCTTTTTTTGAACTTTAAGGCTATTATTGTGTGTTTAAGAATAAGTCATGTCTGATTATAATATCACAGCAGCCAGTCCCTTTTATCGTGGCTACGTACCTGACATATGTTGAGACCACAGTTGTTGAAACTGTGCAAATTGATAAATTTCCTCTGACACTAAAACAGCTTGGCACGTATGTATTCTCACATCCAACTGTTTATCTACCTTCTCTACGGGCTGAAAGTTAGGGAACGGATGAAGTGGGATCAGTGTTGAGTGCATTTGTTAATATAACACACACATATGAGCATGTATATGCACAGAGGCTATGCCACTAGGTAGTATTTTAAAGGAAACAGATCACTAAATAATTTACTCCTATGATTCTCCAGTTGATTTCCATGAAAGTCTGCTGATAATCCTAGCATTCCATCATCCTAAATCTAATTTTCCTTTTTGCCTCAACTTATCACCTCTGTATTACACTGAAAACAACTTTTCAATTTTGTGTGATTCAAGAACCAATCTCCTGACCCACTACTCTTGCCAGTCAAATTAGTTAGAACTAACTAGCGTGGAAACAAATGTGATCATCTAAGGAGATTTTTATCTCTCGCCTTTATTGGAAAACAAAGACTACAGTATGAACTACTTGGGTTATGTATGGATTGCTTTAGTCAGTAGCAAAATAGTAATTCCTCCCCATTTTAAAGCTATTTAAAAGCCAATAGTGGTTTCCAATTATTCACCAAATATGTATACCTCATGTGTTAACCAGTGACAATACAAAATGACAAAAGAATAATGGAATTTCTCATTCAACTCTACTGTATTATATGCCATGCAAAGATGTGCTACTCACACTGAAACAGACAATGAATACACATTGTGTGACACACAAGGCTTAAAAATAGAGATGTGTGGGTAGCAAAGTATCTGCTGTGACAAAGTTCTGATTTACTAATTATCTGCAACACATTTTGGATCCCATAACTGCTACCCCAATCTTTTTACAATTCACCAGAGGGTGATTTTGGCAGGTTGTCAGCAGGCAAATAGGGAAATGAGTTGGGAAACATTAATAAAGGTTGAAAACAACAGCTTTTCAAGCTTTGGGCTCGTCATTCAAATATAACAAAAAAAAATCATGAGATGAGGAACAGGAACAATAGGCTGAGAAGAAGAGAAAGAAGGAAGCAAATGTTTAATGAAAGTAAAGTTACATTTGTGAAGTTCTTGTCAAATATGTTTCTTGTAGTGTTTTCCTTGAAGTTGTCTTATTTTTTTCTTTTTTAGAAAATCAATAAAATTTTACTCCATGATAGTAAAATAATTTTTTCCTAAATATAGCAAAATCTTCATCCATTTTAACATCAAAAGCAACAACTTATTATCAAGGTTCCAAAAAGAGGAACAAAATGGTAACAGCTATAAAGATATTTAAAAAAATAAAACCAGAGCATTGATATAGAGAATAGGCTTTCTATGATTAAAACAAGATAGAATTCCTAACAGTACATATTTTCTTTCGTTTCCTAATGTATATTTCTGGAATTTTTACTGCATTTATATGCAAAATATGTGTATGCTGGGTTCTGTACATTAGACTATGTATTGACTGAACGAAACCCCTACTTTATAAGGAAGTGTGAATATTAGGAATAAGTGGAGCTTATACTGTGTATTTAGCTTAGAAGTGTATGTCAGTCATGTGTGATGGAAAGAAAAAAACCTAGAGTAAAACAACTGAGTTTCAACTTTTATCTCTTCTATTTACCAGTTCTGTACCCTTGGGCA
Organism: Pongo abelii; assembly: GCF_028885655.2. Taxonomy (NCBI): domain Eukaryota; kingdom Metazoa; phylum Chordata; class Mammalia; order Primates; family Hominidae; genus Pongo; species Pongo abelii. The sequence goes on from NC_071989.2 coordinate 31,285,696, forward strand.
AGCTTTTAACTTCTAGGAACCTCAGATTTGCTGTTTGTGAAATAGGCACCTCCTTTAGAAAGTTGTTAACCTGAAATAAATGTGGATGTGACAGCGCCCAGCGCAACTGAAGAACACACATCATAGTTTGTTAAGTAAAATTTAAAAATGGAAACATAACGTTACGAAGTATAAAATGGTATTTCGGTTTCAAGAAATCAATGATAATAGTGCATTCAAATATTCCATATATTGAAATAAAACTTTTTATCCTCCATAACAAGAAATGAAAATAATGTTTTTTTTGTGTGTTTTTTGTTTTGTTTTGTTTTTATATGGAGTCTCACTCTGTTATCCAAGCTGGAGTACAGTGGCGTGATCTTGGTTCACTGTAACCTCCACCTCCCGGGTTCAAGTGATCCTCCTACCTTAGCCTCTGAGTAGCTGGGATTACAGGCGCGTGCCACAACATCCAGCTAATTTTTTGTACTTTTAGTAGAGATGGGGTTTCACCATGTTGGCCAGGCCGGTCTTGAACTCCTGACCTCAAGTGATCCATCCACCTCGGCCTCCCAAAGTGCTGGGATTACCAGCCTGAAAATAATGTTTTAAGTGACCTATAGTCATAAAATTTATGTAATTAAAAATATAGAAAGAATAATACAATAAACTCATGTTTAATGCTATTGTTATATACAGTTTAAATATAATTTTATATGAAATATTATGAGCTTGAAGCTTTCTTTCTAGCTCATCCCTAGTCTTATATTTATTTCCTCCGTTCCAATAATTAACTAGAATTTCATCCTTCTTATTTTTAGCATTTTTACATACACGTGCATCTGTTGAAGGTAAATTATTTCAAGTATTATTCTGAGACTAACATTTTTGGCATTCAACATTCTGTATTTGTGATCTTTCTATATACACATAGACCTAGTTTATTATTCTAAACAGCTAAATAACATTTTGCCACATAAACATAGAATGTTTTATTTCTTTCTACTGATAGGCACTGAAGTTCCTTTAAATTTTGCTTTAAACAATATTTTATTGAGGATCTTTATACATACCTTCTTATGCACATGTACAATAATAATATTAGATTGTTTACCCAGGAGCTCAGTTGCTCCTGGGGAGTTATCAGGTTTTAAAACTAATAGATATCTTAGCGATCATATGATATTATACACTCGTTTCATTGAGACAGTTAAACCAATTACAGCAGTGGCAAAGCTAAGAGTAGACTCCAAGCCTTCTTAATCTTATTTCTGTGCGTTTGTGTCAATACTCTATCCATCTATGCTTTTTTGCTATACAGATGCTTGTATATTTATTCTCAATACAACCCAAGAAAGTGCTCCCTTACTACTTAATCAAAGCATCCTATAAAGTTGTTGACTAGGCATTTACATGAGGTTGCAAGAACACTGGATTGGGAATCGGGAAGCCTTCAGCTTTACTCTACACTGTGCTATTAACTCCCTGTGGTCATTGTAGAACACATGTAACTTCTATGTCTTAACCTCGGCCCTTAGACCTTTCTTTGGAGCAACAAAGAAAGAAATCACTCACTTGGTATTTCTGCTTGACTCTCTCCTGGGCATCTCAATTGTAACACATACAGAGCCGAACTCATTCTATGAGTCCTCCTCCATTCTATCCTTTCCCTACTCTGTTCCTTCTCTAGCTTCTCAATAAATAATAATTTTTAAAAAATACCCCAATAGCTCAAAACAAAAACCTCAGGGAAATTCTTTACTACACACACTCTCTGCCTCCCAATATTAAATATTTGCTCATTATCAATAATCTACTAACACCCACCTAATCCAAGCCTGATTCCCTGCTCCCTTGCTGTCACTGTTTCCCTCCATATCATAACTTACATAGTAGTTAGAATTTATTTAAAAGATACATTGGATAAGGTCACCACTTGCTTAAAACCCATTCACGTCTCCTAACTAAAGGAATTGCTCTTAGAATAAAAGTCAAATTCCTTACCAGCCAAATCCCTTAGAATAAAAATCAAAGTCCAATTTACTTACCAGGAATTTATCAGCCTCATCTTGTACCACTCTCACCTTCATTAGCTGCGCAACAGCCACACTAGCCTTTTTTCAACTCCTTACTTGTGGCAAGTTCTTTCCTATACCAGGGCCTTTGCACATGATCTTTCTTCTGCCCAGATCACTCTGCCTCATACCTCACATGGCTGGCTCATTCTTCAGGTGTCAGATCAATTATAACTTCCTCAAGGAGGTCTCCTTTGCCCATCAGATCTAAAGTAAGCCCTATTACCTTATTCACTCCTAGTATTACCAATAATTTTCTTTTTGTATTTATCACCGTATTAGTTTTCTAGGAATGCCATAACAAAGTACCACAAACTGGGTGGCTGAAACAACAGAATTTATTATCTCACAGTTTCAAGGACCAGAAGTCTTAGATGGAGATGTTATCAGGATCAGTTCCTTCTAGGGGGTGTGAGGAAGAATCTGTTCCATGCTTCTCCCTTAGTTCCTGGTGGTTTGCTGGAAATCTTTGGCATTTCTTGGATTTCAGAAGCAGCACTTTGACCTCTGCCTCCATCTTCACATGAAGCTCTGTGTGTTTATGTCAGTGTCAAAATTTCTCCTTCTTATAAGAACTCTGGTCATATTAGATTAGGGGCTAACCCTACACCAGTTTGACCTCATCTTAAATAATTATACCTCTAATTATGTTATTTTCAAATAAAGTTACATTTTGAGACATTGGGGGTCAGGACTTGAACATATGAATTTTTAGGGGACATACTTCAACAAATAACAAGAATTTATTCAAATTTATAATTCTATATGGGTTTAATGACCATTTCCTCTAACAGATTCTAAATTTATTCACAAAGACAGTTTTTTTTCTTTTTCTTTTATTTTTTTAAACATGTATAGCCAATGCCCTCTACAGTCTCGGCATCTGATAAACAATAAATATTTATTATTTCTCTACCAATATAATTACATGATTTATAAAGTCTATTACTGTTCTGAGTTTTGTGATTTTGCTGTGGCTGTGCCCAAATTTATCATAAAAATTTTATCCAATGCCATCCTAGGGCAAAGTTTTCCAAATGTAAACTATATGTCAAAATAAGGCAGACAGAAATCCTGTTTTGTTTCCTAACTTCCTAAATAATTTAAACCAAAATATGTATGCTTTTAGAAAGGAGATGAAAATATTGCCATAGTTCACTTAGTAATATTTCAAACAGCATTCAATTTACTTTAGCTCTGAGGAATGAGATCTAAGAATAATAATATAAAATGTAATCCCACTATATTTTATGCTGGACAACAGAAATTCAGGAGAATTCATCTCTACAGTTCAAAATATCACTGTCTATGCTGTCAGCAAGAGTTGTCTTTCCTTCTTTTTATATCTATCCAACTCCACCGCCAGAGCCCTGAATCCAAACATAATCCTGCATTTATTCTATTTTTTTCCCAGCCTTCTCTCACTCGTCCTTTTTACCAGTTCCATTTCCTATGCTGTCAAAAAACCATGAGTCTTTCATTTTAAGAAGTCTTGTTTAAATCTTCCAAATCTATTATTGGATCTGGTCTCTCAACTCAACCTCCTTGATATTTTTCTTTAGCATCTTTAAATCAATCCTGTCACCTCTGCTAGATGAATCTTCCAAAAATGGCATTTTCCTTATGCCACTTCCCTGATTTAAAACTGCGTTGGTACCATATCACCTATTGAATCAACTTTAAGATTCTAACTCTCCATTAACTAGACTTAAATTGTTCATCCTTTATACATTTCCACTGTGTCTCAGAATTAAGCCATTTGCCCTATTCTCCCAACAAATCTTGTCGGTTTCTACCTCTCACTTCATGTTGCTTTTCCAAATAAGAAAGACCTACCTATTCCTTCCAGAAAAATCCAGCTCTATCCAGTCGTTAAATTGCAGGTTAGGAATTTTCTCTCACGGACTTGACTCTTGCAATCCATGCAATCTTCTCTGTCTGAAATTCTACAGCAATTTTTGTTTAAGAAGCAACATGGAAAAGATATATTTTTAGTCAGATGAGTGAACATTAAACTTTTGGTTCATCTGTGCTTTTTGGCATTCTTCAAATCTCAATAAATATATAACCATCTTCGGTACCATCTACGATTAAGCCTGAGTTACATGAAATCAATAAAGGCATATCTTTCAGCAAGACTGGGTCTATCTTATATATAAACTATCATTTTTATGTTTTTAATTGTTTTGTATTTCTATTATCTTAATAGCTAAGTACTCTCTTGACACCAGCCCTTATATATAAATTAGGTATAATTGTAAGATTTCATAAGAAATAAACTACTTTTGTAATAACCTAGAAAAGGTCTATAGTGCTTAGTAACAAGCCTTTGCAAACACATGCCAGCGGAAATCTTAGAAATTATAAAGCTATGGGAAATGCATGGAAAAATATTAAATTTTCTCTTATCCTAAATGAAGTTTTCTTTGAAAACTTTTCTTTATTTTACAACAAGCTACTTTAATTTTTTAAATCATATATAATTGTATTAAAGGATTATTATGCTCCGGCTTATACCTCTCTAACTTCAAACTTACAGTGTAATCCTGACATGGGAAAAGTGGGAAGCACAAAGATGAAAGAATGCCAATAGACTACAAAAGTATGTTAATTTAGAATACGTTCCTTAAAAAATGCCAAGAGTGATCTCACTCACATAGAAAAACACATTATCTGTAGCATATGTGAAGTGGAAATTCATTACATGTAAGGCATGTACTCAGCAGTATTAATTTTATGTACAGTCATGCCATGCTTAACGATAAGGAGACATTCTGTGAAATGCATTGTTAGGCAGTTTCCTCATTGCACAAACAACATAGAGTGTACTTACAGCAACCTAGATGGTATAGCCGGCTGCAAACCTAAGCTACATGTATAGCCTTTTGCTTCTAGATTACACACCTGTACAGCATGTTACTGTACAGGATACTGTAGGCAACTGGAACACAAGGATAAGTATTTGTTTATCTAAACATATCTACACATAGAAAAGGTACCGTAAAATACTACATTATAATCTTACAGAACTACCATTGTACATGAAGTCTGTCATCGACCAAAAAGTTTTTATGCCACACGATTGCAATGCTTTTTGAGACATATTGCTAAATATTGCACTTGTAATTTATTGTTCAGAATCTGTTTTCCACACTAGACTACAAATGGTAAGAAAGCACTCATGTCTTTGTTGCTTCTTAGTGTATTCTCACCATCTAAACCACACTACCAATAGTCACCCGCCACATGTGGCTATCGTATGCTTGAAACGTGTCTAATCTGAATTGAATTGTACTGTAAATAAAATACACACTAAATGTTGAAGGCTTGATCTTAAAAATTGCAGTATTTAAATAATGTTTATTTTTAAAGTGATCATATTTTACATATTGTGCTAAATAAAATTTATAAAAACCTAATTTACCTCTATATTTCCTACTATTCTTAGTAAAGAAACTACAAGATTTAAAAATGCATATATGTGGTTTGCATTATATTTCTATTGGAAAATATTGATTTAAATTTTGCATAACCTGTTATCGACTCTGCACAAACTCCCTCATAGAATAAATGAACATATTTCGGTCGGGCACAGTGGCTTACATCTGTAATCCCAGCACTTTGGGAGGCCGAGGTGGGCAGATCACCTGAGGTCAGAAGTTTGAGACCAGCCTGTTTAATATGGGAAAACCTCGTCTCTACTAAAAATACAAAAATTAGCTGGGCGTGGTGGCATGCACCTGTAGTCCCAGCTACTCGAGAGGCTGAGGCAGGAGGATGGCTTAAACCCAGAAGGTAGAGGTTGCAGTGAGCCGAGATCACACCACTGCACTCCTGCCTGGGCAACAGAGGGAGACTCTGTCAAAACAACAACAAAAAAAGGATAAATAAACATATTTCATAATATGTTAAAGTAGCTGTTTCATGCCACAATTAATTATTGTCAGTTTATAACACTAATTAAGACCATATTCTTTTAAAATTCTAGGAAATTTTCTGGAGAAATATTTTTTCTCTTTTATGTTCAATATAGCTGATTTTATTTTTCAATATATCACTATTGTTCACCTTACTTATACCATGCAGTACAGGTAAATTTTAGTTTCTTAATAGGATATGACACAGTAAAACATGCTTGTTTAAAAGAAAATCAAAATTTGCAATTTTTCTCATAAAACAAATGACATATTTCCTACTTTATTTTAAATTGAATTACTATTTTCTCTGAATTGACAGGATGTTTTGACATTTTTAAACCTTTTGGTGATACATACCATCATATTTAAAACAAATATTTTACCAATATTCTTTGAAATAGAGGCATGCTGCTAATATACCCCCCAGCAAAGGCCATCTGCCTCCTCTCTTTTGTAGATGCTTGCTCACTGCGGCACAAGTTCTTTTCAAGAACCAGCCTATTTATCTAAGTTAGTACTTACAGGCAAGACCAAAGCTCTACTGAGTTGAATATTAAAGTTTAATAGAGCTTGGGGACATCCAGTTTAAATATGATTAAATTAAGAGTTACAGTTAAAGTGCATTTTTGAGAGCATCATATTAACCATCTGGCTCTCCTCTACCTGAAGCATTCGTGGTCTATAAAATTGAGATATCGATCTTAATGACAAGAAATGATTGTGGATTCTGATAGAAAACAAACACAAGATGAGTTTTTCAGCAGCACAAGAAAGTATGTTTTAAATAGCACTTTTTTTTCCCAGAGAATTCTGTAACTGGCCCATGAAATCTAGCCCAACCCTCTTATATCACAAATGAACCAACCGAATGACTTTGACAGGTAAAGAGAGGGGCTCAAGGTCTCAGAGTGAAATCAACCAATTATCTTCCCAATATTGTACGTGATCCTCCCTTTATTCTGAAATTATTTTGTAAGATACATCCATACTGACTGACTGAACCAGGGCTTACAAACAAGCTACCAAAATACCTCAAATCTGGCATATAAGGGAAATAATCAGTGGGGTGGGCTACAATTGCTTAAAATTAATAAGAACAGTGAAATAACTGATGGCATCCAGAAATATTAATGAATCATTTTTCAGCATGGTAACTGCCAGAAGTATCATTTTATCTTTTTACACTTGTGGGTACATATTCATTTTTTTCTTCTGTATTTGTGAGTATGTTTGTTCTAATGACAAATTAAAATCATATTAAAACTGACAATCCCAGAATCCTCTATCCTGAGCCACACCCTCCCTCCTTTGAACCCTTCGGAATAATCCTATCAGTGGTTTGGCATCTAGGGCTGTCTAATATGATTTTAAATGATTCAGACACTTCTCCTTTACAGCCACATCGTGATTGCAAGGGTCTTGAATACAGTAACTATGCTTTATAAATTATTATAATAGACTCTCATCAGAGGTCTAATGCTCAGCAGAATACATTGTGCCTATTAAACAATCAATAGATGCACATTGATTGACTATTAGGGTTGTCTCTTTTCATTGGGTTTGTGAGAATGAGGTTAATATGTGCCAGATGCTGAAGGAAAGATTAGAATAGAAGGAATTAGCAATTGGTAATACCTATCGTTGATCATGTGTCATAGGGACCTCTGAATGAATACAGACATGAAGGGCTCAGGCAGTTTCCAAGCTAGGACTCTATAATGTCTATACAGTCTCTCTGGCTTCACATATCTGCACTGTTTTTCTGGATTACAGGTCAGAGCACTTTACAGACAATGTCATATTTACCTTTATGGTATTCTCTGACAGTTGAGAAGGGGCTAATGCTTAGCCTATTTCCCTCTATTGCCACAGGGAAAAATACAAGCAAAGAGCGTCTGAATCATTTATACAGCACCACACCATAAGGCAATGAAAGAGGCAGGTGCAGGTCTCAGATGGTTGTCTAAGTCCAAATTCCACGCTCTATCTGCTAGATAATCCTGCCTTCCCTCTCAATAGAATATTTCCCTAGATAGTTCCTGAAACATTTATAGCAGAAGGCTGCAGAGTGACTGTTATAGAAGTTTGTGGAAAACTTCCAGGCATCTAAAAATGTAAGAAACGGCCACATTTCACTTTGGGTATTCACATTTGAGAAATGATGTGTTTTTTTTTCCTTCCCTCAAATATTCAAAAGTTTGATCTAAGGCAAAAGTTTTACTATTCTGCCCTAAACTGGAGGAATGAAAACATCCATGAATTTTCATCAGTTTGCTGTAGGCAGAAATTTGCTAGTTTGCAGGAAAATGGCTTAAAAATCAAAGCTGAGATGAAATACTTGAACTTCTTATGTGAACCTATGAAGGTAATATTTTTCTTTATCAGCTGATATGAAGCTTTGCACAACCATACATTACTTCAGTATAAAAATGCCTTTTCCTCTCTAAAATGTCACAAAACTATTTGGATTTTTAGAACACATTCATAAAGGGATTCTCATCTCCTTAATTTTGGCATATGCCATCATTTTCCTTTTATTCTTTATCTATTCCCATATTTAACAGAAAATCCCTGTAACTAACTTCCTTTAACCTTCACTGTAAGCTACACATGTGTGATGAGTGGAAAATGGGATCAAATTGGAGAACTTTTTCTTTCTCAGAGTGTGAAAAGCATGCAAAGACAGAAATATGCCTTCTACCTAGCAGGAAACTGTGATCATATTGAACGTAGTAGATACTACTATGTTCTACTAGGCTCTAGTAAGTACAGCCATCTGACTCAGTTGCCACAGGAAACATACCCACTGAGTCTGTGTTTTCCTGAATTATCAGCTGCACTGTGGTGATAACATGGCACTCATGTAGCCCATTTGGTTGTCAGTTATAATCACCATAGGCAAAGTCACTTATGCAGTGATATGCTTCTCCCACCAGTGGCACCAGAAAAATCCATTTGATGACACTTGGTCTATTTCTTTTTATCACACCCAGCTGGTGAGTCAGTTTTACCTCTATGGCATGCATCTAATCAAAGCCATTTCTCAAAGATATTTTTATTTCAGATCAACAAATATTTTTTGGAGGCATCAATTACCTGAAAGCTGCTATAATATATGCTATAAAAGATTTATGCTAATAATACCATTAGTAATGTAAACATGAATTTATAGATCCATCCAATCACAGGCATCTATTTGTTTAAAACATTAGTTTGCATTATAAGAAGTGTGCTTCCTGTTCAAAGGACTTATAGATGAAGTACTCAATAATCCTTTCACTAATATTCTTCAGCAAACCATTTTGTAGGCTTTCTTAATTGCTAGAATTTAAAGCCAACTAAAACACTAAACAAAGTCAACATATCAGAATGTTGAAGCGATTTCACTACTTTTTGCTTATACATATCTCTGCATCACTTTCTAATATAGATCATGCCTAAGAAATATTCTCTTGTCAGAAGGGCATATGTTTTGAGAGGCTTTTCAATAGTAATTCTGTACATCTTCACACTTTCTTGTTAACTAATCTTTCCTGTCTTGTTTTAAGTAAGAAATAATTGAGAGGTTGCTGAGTGGATTAGGAGCACAGGTTATCATTAGTGGATGAAGGAAAGCAAATTGGTATACATAAGAAGCAAGAAATACTTATGGCTTCATTAGTATTACAATTCAGTGTATAGTTTACTTAAACTCCATGAATTGACTTGTGCCAACACACATGTGCTACTGCAGTTTCTCAGAAAAGCAGATGCCAAGACAGGATTAGATGGGCAAAAGATTTATTAGGGAAAATGTCTATGAAGGAAAATTGGGAGAGAACCAGGAAAGCCTTGGAGAGCTTTCAAACAAAGATGCTCATCTGACCCTTGTGGAGGACAGAGGGAGAGAGGATTGAGTGGAAGAAGGCAGTTCTAAGAAAGTTTGTCAAGGTCAATGGCCAAAGGGAAGGACTTGAGCCAACTGACCCATCAGAGGATTCCCCCATCTTCCAGGAATGACCTACCCAGCGGCTGCTGCACTCAGTAAGCAAATGCTGAGGAAAGCAATAAGGAGAGAAGCCTTGGCACAATAGTGGTGACGAATTTCAGAGCTCAGCAGCTAGAGTCCTTGCTTAATTATACTCCCATCAGCTGGAACTCTGAAAGGCACAATTTGATGGTCACCATAGTCTACCTCTTGCAACATATAAATTTACTTCACCACACAGGGTGTGGGAGTGGCTCCCCCATGGGCCTCTCTCCTTGGCAAGAAACTCAGAAGGTTCTCATGGGCCTCTTTCCTTGACAAGAAACTCAGAAGGAAGATGTAGTTTTGATGCAATTGATCTCAGGACCACAGTTGATATTCAAATGCTCTCTTCTCTTATATGCATTCAGAATTCCCTTCACAGTCTGTGATCGCCTGTGCAGGTTCTTAGTGCTATACCCTGTAGTGTGATCCACACCTTCGTTTCTGGGAGGTCTGTATTCTTGCTAATCATACTCTTCTCAGGCGGGGTTGCTGCATATCACCGTTTGCATTTAGAATGGGGCAAGTGGGAACTAGGAGGTACTCACATGAATCACCAGGATTCCATACATAGTCCTCACCACTTCTATTGTATCAGAAATAGCCCATTTCCCCATGCTGGTAAAGTTCAATTGCCTCTGCCCAGTATGATGATTTCTCTTCTACCTTGGTGGTTTCTGGGCCCAAGGGGTCCATAGTGCCTAGGCAGTAACTGTAACATGTATTTCAAAGGGACCTCTCTGTGTTCCATTGCAAGGGGATGTCCACTTTTCTTACAGGGACCTCCAACTCCGCAAAACTCAAAGTGGCAGAGTACAGTGGAACAGAATCCCGGAGCAGGTAATTGCTAGTGATGGTAAGTAAGGACATGCCTGCTTCCACTCTGTGGCTCCTGGATCCATATATTCTTCCCATGGGGGACACAGCATCACATAAAGCCCTCTGATTTAATGCATACACTACATTCTAAGGATTGATCCCCATAATTTCAGAGTGTTGCTTTAAGGCTGACATTTGAATTGGGGTTTTAAAAGCTGTTCCAGAGTTCTGGTCAGTTCTAGATGGTGCAGGATGAGACATAGCCATTGGATGCCATGGTTGTCTGACCTTTACCTCACCTCTTTCATTGTAAAGGATGCCCACTCATTGGATGTTATGTTGTGTGAGATTCCTTGCCTGTGGATCAGGCATTCCGTGAAGCCCCGGATGTCAGGGTTAGCTGAGATTATGAAGACAGAAAAGTCAAGCTTATGTATAGAATAAGCATCTATCCTTGAGAACAAACTACCGGGCTTTCCATGATAGAAGGGGCCCAATGTAGTCAGCTTGGCAGCAAGTGGCGGTTTGGTCCCCTCAAGGAATAATGCCACACTGGAGTCTCAGTAGTCAGTCATGTCTCATTGACAGGCCAGGCATTCAGAGACAACAGTCGCTTGATTAGCATGGTACACTGTTGAACACCTATATAGACTCTGCTTTTGACAACATGGCCGCTCTACATGTACCCAACATGCCAAATCTGGAGTGGCTGATAATGAAGGCCGGTTAGTGTCAACCACCTGAGTTATATTTGTTACTTTGTTGTTCAGTGTCTTTCTATGGTAGACATTTCTATTGTGCATTAATGTGTAAACAAAAAATGTTTACAATGTGTGCTGAGTTTCATATGTTCAACACCATGCTACTACTCTAAACCTCCCAGTCTCTGATATTCAGTCCTTTTCTTTCTAGACCCCTGGCAAAATGTCCAAGCCATTGAGCACTGTCCAGGAATATCAAGGTTATTCTACATTCCACACAAAGTCAATGACCCGGTACACTGCTTATGATTTTATCCATTGAGGTTTCCTCTCTATAGGATTTTTCAATGGCTCAAATGAAGGAGTATCCATTCTTGGATTGCATCCCGAGACAGGAAATACAAATACCAAGCAAGTTGGCCCTTCCCCCACTCCATCCCCTGTTTCATCTGGTAATACAGAATGCACCATAGGACAATAAGAGTGAGCCAGAGGAAGGGCATTTGTACGACTCTGGTGAGTGACATGGAGGTCTGGGCTACCTGGTCAGTGGTTTGCTAATGCTCTCTGGCCCTCTACCAGTTTAGTCACAAACATAACATTTTTATCTTAGTATGAACTGCTCCATACCAACAGCATGTGAAACTTTGTGACTTGGTGAATCTGACAGAATTCAGTTCATAATGGGCAGTTCTGGATGCATTGCTGCTTGGTGTTACATGTCTAAGCTTTGCATCTCCACTAGGGCCCCACAACACAGTAGTAGCTGTTTCTCAATGGGGTACATTTTCCTGACTCAAGTGACATGGACTTGAATCCCAGGAGCAAGTAGCAAATCTCCCACTAGAGTTTGCCATAAGTTCCATACTGCATCTTTTTCACCACTGATACATTCAACACCAAAATGTCCATCAGATTTTGAAGCATAGGTCTTCGAGTTTTCATACAATTCATCTCCCACCCCTTGGAGTACATGTGTCTTCTAGTTTCCAGCATAGTAACCACCTTCTGCATTTCCTGTCCAATCAACATGATGTCATCCATGTAATGGATCAATGTGATTCTGTGGAATTTCCCAGCCGCATGATGGAGACAGGAGAGTAAACACAGAGTTCACATAGAGCTGAGGCAGAATTGTGGAGGAATATCATTGTCCACCCCATGTGAGTACCTAATTCTGCTCCAATCACATCATGAAAACAACCAACTGCTAATAGTGATACTCCAAACTGAAGGAAAGTAAATGAGTGCTAGAGTTTGCCAGGAGATATTGAAAGCTGACACATATCTGTCCCAGGAAAAGCCTTTTTATTTTAGTAATTCCATATTCAATTAGTTATATTACTTCCTCCATGTAGGTAGCATGGTGCCATCCCCTCCCCAAAGAGTTTTCTAATCAAGATTAGCTCATAGGATGGTTTCAGCTGTGCCTTAGCCTATTGTCCTCAGATTTTTGTGATCAAATGTGGAAGGTTTTTCCCACACACCGAGCAATGGACACCAACTGGGCGTCCTCTAATTTAATTCAATTCTGATACTATCTCCCTGAACAGGTTGAGGGTTCAGCCTCTAAGATGGCACCCCCTCAATACCAGTCACAAGTCTGGGCCTCCAAAACTTCTGACTGACTGGCTTCAAGTTGGGGTTCCCATGACCAACCCCCAATTTGGGTTCGAATAATCTGTTAAAGATCACAGAACTCAGGGAAACTTACTTACATTTATCAGTTTACTATAAAGGATATTACAGAGGATGCAGATGAAGACACATGTAAGGTGAGGAATGGGAGAAGGTGCACAAGCTTCCATGCCCTCCCTGGGCGCACCACCCTCTGGGAACCTCCATGTGTTCAGCTATCCAGAAGCTCTCTGAACCCTTTCCTTTTAGATTTTTATGGAGGCTTCAGAACATAGGCATGATTGACAACCATGTAGAAACATGATTGGATAAAATGGGTATGATCCCAACAGGCTGGACAAAACCAGCAAGGCCTCCTTGTTCAGAGTCTTCTTCATCTCTCTGTGCAGCATTTGTCCTTCCAGAGTATAGATCAGGACCCTCTCTGGAATGAGGGCCTTTTGACTCACAATCAAGTTAGTGCCCTGCCTTGGGCTGGTAAAAGGAGGACAGAAGATCAGACAGGGAGATTCTGTTTCCTGAAGCCTGCTCCTGAGGCCTGAAGCACCCAAACATTATAACGAAAGACTGTGACAAGGGCTAAGGGAGATATAAGCCAGGAACCATGGATGAAAACCATATATATAAAATCATAATATCCCAGCCATCTTCACCGTTCCCTGTGGGTCAAGCTCCTTTGTTCATTCGACTAGAATAATTGTGGCCTCCAGGTATCTGGTGTTTAAGTTCTACTACCTGGCCTCTAAAGGCTGTGTCAGTTTTTAGCACTGGGCTGCAGAGGAGGCCTCTACTGAACTTTTTGATGATGCTGGTGCCCCTCTCACTGGCATGTTGACGTGGAGAATGATGTGACCTCTGGGCTTCCTATGGAGCATAATCGTCTGCTGGCTCTTCTGGCCTCACATGATGTATCCACTCCAGCATGCCTGCTTCCCAGCCTCTATTCCTGCCCTTAACATTTCACAAAGCAACTCAGACTTTCCTACTTCACTTAGTGCTGGAGGATACCATTCTTTTTTCAGGCCTCCAAGACCCACCCACTCAGCAAGTTTGCCCCATCTCCTAAGATCCAACTATGATGTGCCTTATCCTGAGAAAATTAATGGCCCCACATCAAAAAATACTTACTTAGATGGTCTTACAGTCTGGCCTCTTTGATCAAAAGCCTTTAAAATCACCTTCTAGGGATGTACTCCTGGCTTAATGATAGCTAATTCTTTCAACTTTTTCAGTGTACGTAGTTTTCTTCCTTCTTTAGAGGGTCCAATGTGGTTATTATGGTAGTTAACACTAACTTTCGTGGTGCAGACAGAAGTGGATAAGGGTGCTGCTTCTGGGGGTACCACCTGTTTCCTTAGGGAGGAGTGGCCTCTGCAGGGTGTTTCAGTACAGAGAAAGTAACAGCGCTCTCTAAGGGACAGGAATCCGCCTCTGGAGCCCAGAGGGTTAATGGGAAATTTCAGAGGCAATATCTTCAGGGCATCTGATATGGTTTGGCTGTGTCCCCACCCAAATCTCATCTTGAACTGTAGCCCCCATAGTCACCATGTGTCGTAAGAAGGACCCAGTGGGAGGTAACTGAATCATGGGGGCGGCTGTTTCCTGTGCTGTTCTTGTGATAGTGAATAAGTCTCACAAGATCTGATGATTTTATAAAACGGCCACTGACAGCTTGCACTGTGCACCTGGAAAAGCCAAAAACACTCAACACCAGCCCATGAAAGCAGCCAGGAGTGGGGCTGTACCCTGCAAAGCCATAGGCAGGAGCTGTCCAAGGTGGTGGAGCCTACTTCTTGCATCAGTGTGACCTGGAGGTGAGACATGGAGTCAAATGAGATTTTCGGAGCTTTAAGATTGAATTACTGCTTCATTGGATTTCAGACTTGCATGGGGCCTGTAGTTCCTTTGTTTTGGCCAATTTCTCACATTTTGAATGGGTGTATTTATGCAATGCCTCTACCTCTATTGTATCCAGGAAATAACCAGCTGGCTTTTGATTTTACAGGCTCATAGGCAGAAGGATTTGCCTTGTCTCAGATGAGACTTTAGACTTGGACTTTTGAGTTAATGTTGGAATGATTTAAGACTTTGTGGGACTCTTGGGAAGGCATGATTGTGCTTGGAAATGTGAGGACATGAGATTTAGGAGGGGCAGGGGTAGAATGATATGGTTTGGCTGTGTCCCCACCCAGATCTCATCTTGAATTGTAGCTCCCATAATCCCCACACGTAGCAGGAGGGTCCAAGTGGGAGGTAATTGAATCAAGGGGGTGGGGTTTTCCCATGCTGTTCTCATGATAGTGAATAAGTCTCATGAGATCTCATGGTTTTATAAAAGGGCAGTTCCCCTTAACATGCTCTTTTGTCTCCACCGTGTAAGACATGGCTTTGCTCCTCCTTCACCTTCTGCCATGACTGTGAGGCCACCCCAGCCATGTGGAACTGTGAGTCTATTAAACCTCTTTTTCTTTATAAATTACCCAGTCTCAGGTATGTCTTTATTAGCAGCGTGAGAAGAGACTAATAGAGCATCCATCAAGATACCCAACCCATGTTTCAGAACCTCAGGTTTTCCTAACCAGCACCTTTGCCTTTGCATAGCCAAGGAGGGCATTGAGAGATCTTTCAAATGTCTCTGAAGCTTGAAAACACTATTTTAGACCTTTGGCTGTTACACAGCTGTGTCTGTTCCACCACATGCAATAAGGGCCTCTTTGTAAGATACCAAAGCTTGTTAACAGCCATCAGTCTCTTATTATCTCTCTGCAGACCATCAATACAACTTAGAAATAACAGGCAAACTTTTCTGTCTTTACATGCACTGTCAACTCAAACCTTCCAAATGCCTAACTCTTTATATGCTACCATAACATTTTTGTGCACCTGGACATTTTCCAGTCACCACCAGTGACATCCTTAGCAATTAGCATCACCTTATGCAAAGGATATTGTCGTCTCCATCTACCAGACAGGATGATGTCCTTTTCACTCACTGACAGTGAGTAAGCCAGTCCCAAATTCCAATTCTATTCTTTTTTTAACGTATATAACTCTTGATATCACTTGTGTTATTTGGATACTCCAAGAAGGAGGTGATACTGAGACAGAATTAGATGTGTAAAAATGTATTAGGGGAAACATTCATGATTGAAACTGGAGAAGGAGCTGGAAGAGGCCAGGAGAGCTGACAAGTCTTAATACAGTTCTGACTCTAGTGAGGGAAAAAGGAAGAAAGATAAGTTGGGTGCAAGAGTCGTAGACAACCTGGCCAGTCTAAGAAAGTTTGGCAAGGTTATTTGTGAGTCTCAAGTCACAGCTGCCTGTCAGAGGAGTTCCCATCTGCCAATGTCAGGGCTGTCTTAGCATTCTTTAGTCCCCACAGCACAATGTAGTGATAAGTTTCTCTGGCCCTTACACAAGGGGAAAAAAGAACGCCTTCTTCAACTGTGAATTAAGCTACTGAAGAGGAGTGTTTAGTTCATCAAAACTTAAAGAACAGGAGAATTTAGTGACCTTCATAGTCTATATCTCTTAAAATTAATAGCTCTGTTCTTTATTTTGCTATGTTTTTGTCATTGCTGAAATTCATATATTTCATTGTTCTATAATTTTATTGTTACTAGCTCTTTAAAATCTTCAAGGATTTCAGATAAATTGTTAAATATATAAAGTGCTATATGATTAAATTATTATCTCTAAATTGTTGTGAATCCTAGATGAATTGGTTTAGGGGTAAGAGTGGCTACAAGTTTTTTTTTTCAGAACATATGTTTTCAGTTATAAATTAAGTATAATCATAGTAATTATTTTGGTAAAATTAATCACTCTCCATATGCTATTACATCAATGTAGATATTATCTCTATAGATGCACAGCTTCAGTCTTTTTTTGTTTTGTTTTGTTTGAGACAGAATCTTGCTCTGTTGCCCAGGGTGGAGTGTAGTGGTATGATCCTGGCTCACTGCAACCTCCACCTCCCAGGTTTGAGAAATTCTTGTGCCTCAGCCTCCCAAGTATTTGGGACTGCAGGCACGCCCCACCATGCCCAGCTAATTTTTGAATTTTTAGTAGAGACAGGGTTTTGCCATGTTGGCCAGACTGGTCTAGAACGCCTGGCCTCAAGTGATCCACCTGCCTTGACCTTCCAAAGTGCTGGGATTACAGGTGTGAGCCACCGTGCCCAGCCCAGTCTTCCCTTCAGATTCACTTTACCAGCTTTTTTTCCTTTTGTCATATTCTTCCATGCATAGAGGCTTGAGATATGTTATTTTACCTGAATTTCCACCTCTAACAAAATTTCATCAGGATGTTTTAATTTTTTGAAGCACAATGTTCACACAATTCAGCACTAAATGTCTAAAAAAAGAGCACCTAGATACTCAAAATTATGTCAGTTATAACTAGTTTGAGAATATCGGTTCATGTATTTGGGATTTTCCTGTTACTTTTATCATTTCAAGCTTTTTCATTTTTACCTGTGTTTTGCCAGTACAAGTAATACCCTATTTATATTATACATGAAATATGTACCTAATGATATAAATGTTTCTGGGGAGAAACTCATAGAGAAAAAGAATTTTATAAGCAAAGTCAATTTTTTCCTGAGTGAAATTCACATCTACCTTTTCAAATGATTTCAGAGAAGATAATAAACTTTGTCAATACAGTACAATTGATTCCATTTGCCTGTTATTATTTTATAAGAATGGCCCATCTCCAAAGAAATTATCAAATTGACCATGAAGAAATACACACTGACATTAATATTGGCATTAGTATAACAGAAAATAATGTAGTCTGCTCTCTTCCAGTTGGATAGACACAGCCTGAGACAAGAGACTAATATTTTCAGTAAATAATATGATGAGTTAATTTACTTTGAAACCTTTGTGAAGAGAAAAGATTTATCATGACTGTAATCCCATTGAGTTAGGTTTTTTAACATTTTTATTTTACCAATTCTCAAAGCAATCTTTGCTTTGAGTTGAACTGAGTATATGAGTCACAAGTATTCCCTTTTGGCTTGCTATGTGACTGCTTGGACTCTTCTCCTGGGAACCTGGGTTGGGATAATGCAGGAAATGGAACAACCATTTTTGGATTTTTAGCTTAAGGCCTTTAGTAGAAGCCACTCTGAGACAACTACTCCATCATTCATCTTTCTGGAGTCCTGCTCTAGAAACCTGTGAGGATGCTTAACCTATGAGGATGAAAGCTATTGCCAATCAAAGAACATACCCACATCCATTAGAAGTACAGATATATAGTAGAGAAAAAGTGCACCCTGTCTTAGAATTCTCCAGAGAAACAGAAATGATAGATTGCATATACAATTAAATAACATGGGTTTGAACTGTGCAGGTTCACAAATCCATCGATTTTTTTCCAATCGGTATACTGAAAAATTTTGGAGATTTGCAACAATTAAAAAAAAACCTTCCAGACAAACCATGTGGCTTAGAAATATCAAAAGAAAAGTTTAAAAGGTTACATATGTCATGAATGCATAAAATATATGTAGATACTATTTTATCATTTACTACCATAAAATATGTACAATTTTTTATAAAAAATTAAAATTTTTCAAAACGTATGTACACACTTAGACCATACACGGTACCATTCACAGTTGAGAGAAATGTAAACAAATGTAAATATGCAGTACTAAATCATAACTGCATAAAATTAACTGTCCATACTACACAACTGTAATAATTTTATTGCCACCTCTCTTGCTAATTCAAGTGTTGTGTCAGCTTAAAATGCTGAGTGATGCTAAACATTTCTGTGTGAGCAATTCCTTCCTCCAGTAAATTGCATATTACAGTAAAAAATTATCTCTCATAGTTCTCATATATTTTTCATTATGTTTAGTGCAATACTGTAAACCTGGAATAACACCATGGGGCCCATATGAAGTACCACTAGTGATGCTGGTAGTGTTCCCAAGAAGCAGAGAAAAGTCATGAAAATATTAGAAAAAGGTGAATTGCTTGGTATGTACTATAGATTGAGATCTGTAGCTGTGGTTGCCTGCCATTTGAAGATAAATGAATTCAGTGTAAAGACAAATGTTAAAAAGAAAACGATGTTCATGAAGCCATCACTGCAGCTACGTGAGCAGGCATAGAAGCCTTGCACTTTCTGCAAAATACCTTTTTATCTTGTATTGAAAATGCAGCTTTAATATGGGTGCAGAATTTCTATAAGGAAGGCATACCTATAGACTCTCATATAAGTCAAAAAAAGGGGAAGTCCTAAAGTAAGGTGAAGGATTGAAAGCTGATGAATTTAATGTCAGCAAAGGATGGTTTGACAATTTTAGAAAATGATTTGGCTTAAAAATGTAGGATAACAGGAAAAGCAGCTTCTTTGCTAACCAAGAGGCAGCAGATGATTTCCCAGATACCATTAAGAAAATCATTGAGGAGAAAGAATATGTTCCTGAACAGGTTTTCAATGCAGATGAAAGTACTGTATTTGGGGGGAAAAAAGACCATAAAAAAAACATTTGTTAATAAAGAGAAATGAGCACCAGGATTTTAGGCAGGAAGGAACAGGCTGACTACTATTTTGTGCCAGTGCAGTTGACTTTATGATCAGGACTGTCCTTATCTATAAAGCTGCAAAACACCAAGCCTTGGAGGAAAAAGATAAACACTACCTGCCATTCTCTTAGTTGTACATGAAGGCCTGGACAATGAGAATCCTTTTTCTGGACTGGTGTCATTGATGTTTTATCCCTGAAGTTAGAAAGTACCTTGCCAATAAGCGACTGCCTTTGAAGTTCTTCTGATATTGGACAATGGCCCTGGCCACCCAGACCTCATGAGTTCAACACTAAAAGCATCAGAGTGGGCTACTTGCCCTCAAACACAAAATCTCTAATACAGCTTCAAGATAAAGGGATCATACGGATTTTTAAGGCTCATTACACACAGTACTCTATGGAAAGGATTGTTAATACTACGAAAGAAAACCCCAATAGAGGGAATATCATGAAAATCTAGAAGAATTACAACATTGAAGATGCCATCATTGTTATAGAAAAAGCCACAAAAGCCATTAAGCCATCAAGCCAAAAATAATATATTCTGCTGGAGAAAACTGTGTCCAGATGTTGTTTGTGACTTCACAGGATTTACAACAGAGACAATCAAGGAAATCATGAAAGAGACTGTGGATATGACAAAAAAAAAAAAAGGTGGGGACTGAGGGTTTCAAGATATGAATCTTGGAGAAACTCAAGAGCTAATAAACACCACACCAAAGGAATTAACAGACGATGACTTGATATGGATGAGTGCTTCTGAATCAGTGTCCAGAAGAAGAAAAAAGACACACAAGAAGCAGTGCCAGAAAATAAATTGACATTAGACAGTCTCTCAGTCTCGTGGAAGTGTTCTGATTATTCAAGACTGCTTTTGACTTATTTTATGACATGGATACATCTATGATTCAAGCACTGAAACTAAAGCAAATGGTAGAAGGATTAGTATTGTATAGAAATCTTTTTTAAAAAACAAAAAAGCACTAATTCAGACTGAACTTATGATGCATTTCTGTAAAGTGACACCAAGTATGTCTCCCTCTCCTGCTTCCCCTTTCACGTCCTCCATCTCTGCCATCTCTGCCACCTCCGCCACTCACAAGACAGCAAGACCAACCCCTCCTCTTCCCTCTTCCTCCTCCTCAGCCTACTCAATATGAAGGTAATGAGAATGAAGACATTTATGATGATCCACTTCCACATAATGAATAATAGATTTTCTCTTTTCTATAAATTTAATAACATTTTTCTCTAGTTTACTTTATTCCAAGAATACAATTTGTAATAAATATACCAAATATTTATCAACTGACTTTATGTTATCAGTAAGGCTTTTAGTCAACAATAGGCTGTTAGTAAAGTTTTTGGAGAGTCAAAAATTATACATGGCTATTTTACTGGACAGGAGGCTTGGCACCCCTAACCCCCATGTTTTTCAAGGGTATATTCTATTAATGATTTTTCCAATATAGGATTTATTATAAGAAATTGACTTACATGATTATGGAGGCTGGGAAGTCCCAGAATCTGCTTTCTGCAAGCTAGGATCCGGATAGCCCATGGTGGAGTTCTGAGAACTAAAAGGTGAAGGGCTAAGCAAGCCCCAGTTGAGGGCAGAAGATTGAGGTTCCAGCTCAAGCAATCAGACAGGAATTCCTCCTTCCTCTGCCATTGTTTTCTATGGCAGCTCTCATTGGATTTGGAAGATGCCTATGCACATTGGGAAAGGACATTTTCTCTACTCAGTCCACTGATTCAAATGCTAATTTCTTATTGAAACACTCTTACACACACTCACACCCAGAAATAATGTTTAATCTGGGCACCCCATGTCCCAATTAATTGAGATATAAAATTAACCATCACCTACCCAAAGAACAGTCTGAGGAGTGGAAGCAAGAAATAACAACATAACAACCAGAGAAAGTTACCATTCCCTTCCATTTATACTTACTGTATTCTTTATTGTTAAAACCTACATGCCACAATGGTGACATTATTGTGTTTCTGAAGATTCCATTTTTCTATTTAGACATAAGTTTCCAGCAGGTTGAGAATAAATTTAAAGAGAAAGTTGTATGTATTCCATAGATCAGTAGTCCTTTACCTAGTGTAGGAGAATCAGCTCATTTGTTAAAAATTATTTGGAAAATAGTATGAATATGCATTTATCTTAACAGAGGATTCTTAGCTTTCATCAAATCCTCATTGGGTCTATTTTTTAAAAAACTACAACATCAGACAATATTAAGGATGATTGTTGTACTTTGTGTGTGTGTGTGTGTTTTTTTTTTTCCTGTTGTCTGTCATATTTCTTTCACTGTTGTGGAGTTTCTTTGGCACTGGGAGAGTATTCACTTCTGGACTTCTCATCCTATAAGTCTAGTGCAATTTTCATTGTTCCTCAGATCCAAATCTTTACTTTCAGAAGATTTTTTTCACCTTCCACTTCACAAAGAAAAGAAGTCACATGATGTTATCATTTCAACTGAAAAAGTGCTTTTTCTCAACAGGGTAACTTTTTTTCTAAAAAGTTAGAGCAGGTCCCTCATATTCTCCAATATTTATTTATCCACCCCGGGCATCAAGCACATTTCTCCAAATTTCAGAGAATCCCAGCTACTGTAATTAATGCATTTCCCCAAGCCTTGTCAATTTTACCTATGCCTTAATGTAAATTGTCACCTTCTTGTGAAATTCACCTTTCTCCCTTACAAATACATACTTCAAAATTTATACCAACAAAAATGCCAATTAGAATGAGTCTAACTCTAAGATAACTAGAAAAAGGCATAATTAAATCTCACATTAGTAGAAGAAAGGTACCTTTCAACATTAGAAAAAGAAAAGATCAAAAAGAAAAATAATATATTTCAACATACAAATTAAAAGAAAAAAAAACTTATGATTTTTAACAGTTAAAGTAAGCCAGGTGTGGTGGTGTACACCTATAGTCCCAGCTACTTGTGAGGCTGAGTTGTGAGGATGGCTGGAAGTCAGGACTTTGAGGCAGCAGTGAGCCATAATTGCACCATTGCACTCCAGCCTCAGCAACAGAGTGGGATCTTCTCTCCAAAAAAAAAAAAAAAAATGTAATGTTAAATTAAATTTACTGATGAAATACAAACAAAAGGCCGGGCAGGGTGGTTCATGCACGTAATCCCAGCACTTTGGGAGGTCGAAGCAGGTGGATCACCTGAGGTCGGGAGTTTGAGACCAGCCTGACTGACATGGAGAAACCGCGTGTCTACTAGAAATACAAAACATTAGTTGGGCATGGTGGTGCATGCCTGTAAACCCAGCTACGCAGGAGGCTGAGGCAGGAGAATTGCTTGAACCTGCGAGGCAGGGGTTGTGGTGAGCTGAGATGGTGACATTGCACTCCAGCCTGGGCGATAAGAGTGAAACACTGTCTCAAAAAAAATAAATAAATAAAAAGAAGGGAAAAAAAAAGAAATACAAACAAAAAAAAAGATATAGGGCAGATAACAACCTAAATACATAATTAGTTCTTACAAATCAATATCTTATGAAGATATGCCAAAGTATTTTTCCAAAATTAAATACATAAAGAGGATGAGAAATTAATTTACATACCAAAAAAGTACTAATTTATTCTTGCATTCAAAAAAGATAGTTTGAAAGTCTACCTTGTATCAGGTACCGTTTTAGGGGTTATTGACAGAACAATAACCATAACAAAAGAGAAAAGAGCTTATGTTCTAATAGGAATAGACTGAAAATAAAGAAGGTATATATATGTGTGTGTGTGTGTGTGTGTGTGTGTGTGTGTATACATGGTATGGCACTACATCTTCTAAAGTTGTTTTTAAGTAAAGAAAAATACTACATTAGTTGGAAGTAAGTTAACAATAAATATAATCAACCTCAGCTTATATCAAAGTATAATTAAAATAACAATATAATTCAATTATTTGGGCTAGGTGTGGTGGCTCACACCTGTAATTCCAGCACTTTGGGAAGCCAAATTGAGAGGATTGCTTGTATGGAGACCAGCCTGGGCAACATGATGAAACCCTGTCTCTACAAAAGATACAATACTTAGCTAGGCGTGGTGGTGCGCACATGTAGTTCCAGCTACCCCGGAGGCTGAAGTGGGAGAATCACTTGAGGCCAGGAGGATGAGGCTGCAGTGAGCCGTGATCGCACCACTACACTCCAGCCTACAACAGAGTGAGACCCTGTCTTATTCATATATATATATATATATATATATATATATATATATATATCTCACATATATATATATCACATATATAATAATTTAATTATTCACTTAAATATTTTTCAAGGTTTTAAAAAAATAATAATACCAGTGTGGGTGTGAGTGAGGAGAGATGGTTACTTAAAACCTGCTGCTGACATCGTAAATTAGTGGAGTCTGTCTGGAAAAACAACGTGACCGTATGCTGAAAGTGCCTTTTGAGGATCTAAGTTTTTATTTCAGCAATAGCATTTTTAGGAATTTATCCTGCAGAAAAAAAACACACTGAACAAGTGGGAAAAGATGAATACAGATGCTCTTCAACTTACCATGGCATGATGTCCCAATAAGCCAGGTAAAGTCAAAAAAATCATAAATCCAACTGTTGTAGGCCAGGGACCGTCTCCAAGTAAAGATGTTTATTTTATTTTTTTTTTTTATTATTATTACTATTATTATTATTATACTTTAGGCTCTATGGTACATGTGCGCAACGTGCAGGTAAGTTACATATGTATACATGTGCCATGCTGGTGCGCTGCACCCACCAACTCGTCATCTAGCATTAGGTATAGCTCCCAATGCTATCCCTCCCCCCTCCCCCCACCCCACAACAGTCCCTGAAGTCTGATGTTCCCCTTCCTGTGTCCATGTGTTTTCATTGTTCAGTTCCCACCTATGAGTGAGAATATGTGGTTTTTTACAGCACTAATTTTAAAAGCTAAATCAGGAGGCCAGCTAAATGATGAAGAATAGGGTTAATAAAATAAATTTGTTACCAGCATACCAGAAACGCTGTGCAGTTTTTAAATCATATTTTAAAATGTATCTGATTACCTTTAAAGCAGTAATAACATACTATTATTTGAAACAATGTAGCCCCTGTGTTTTTGACTATATGTTCTGTTTGAATGATATATTCGAGTCTGGAAATACATAAACCAAAATGTTAGTTTTTTAGAAATTCTGGGTAGTAGAATTCTGACTTGCTCATTTTTTTTGCATTATATTATTCTATAATTTCTAAGTTTTCTAAAAAGAAAGATTTGCATGTTAGACTTATAAAATTACAAAAATGGGTGTTATTTTAAAACAGGTTCCAAACAGATGATTGAAACTTTTATGATTGAAAAAATTACTTTTAAATAGAACATAATGTTGTCATATTAATCTGCAAAAGTCCACAGTCAGTGATAGAAAAATACTAAGGTAAACCTTCTTGTTCTAAAGCCAGTGCTCCTTGTAGATATGTAAACTTAAAAGGCCTCTACTCAGAGTAACTTATCACTGTATGGAAAGCAATGATGTAATTTAAAAACTTCTCTTGATTTATCAGAAATAGAATATTGAGAAAAAATAACATCTAATTTTAAAAGTTTATCTTAAAAAAGATAATCAATTGTCTCTAATAAAATAAAAAGCAATTGACCTATTTTATAGTTTTGTATAAAGATAAAATACAAAATAAATTTGAAAGATCTTTATAAATTGCAAAATCTGTGCATATTTTACTAATTATATTGAAGATATATAAAATGAAGTATTTCTTTCTTTTGTTACCTAGAATCTCAAATAGTTAAGAACTTCTCAGACGAGTAATGCAAGGTCCTAAACACTCTGCTCTGTAGAAGTGCTACATAATTTCTGGTTGGAAAGTACACTTGAAAAAAGAGTTACTGCTCTCCAGAAAAAAAGGCAAATTAAAATATTCAAAAGAATGTATTCTTGGCTTTAAAAAAAATGCTGTGCTTGGCATTCTTGTAGATAAATAGATGAGACGGATCTATGGATGGATGGATAGATAGATAGATAGATAGATAGATAGATAGATAGATAGATAGATGATAGGTAGGTAGGTAGGTAGATAGATAGATAGATAGATAGATAGATAGATAGACAGAACATACATCTATTTATGCATGTATGTGTATATGCATACATGTGTACATTCTCTGCCAATACGAATAATATTTAAAATCTCAAAATAGCCTGAATATAATTGAAAGGAGAATGCTTTATTCCTTACCCAAAAAGTGATGGATTTAGCATCAAGAGACAAATGTTCATTTGCTTGAATCTCTAAACATTTAGATGATGCCAGAACTTCTTCCCCAACCCTCCCCTCACTCGCACCAGAATCTTTCTTTCTCATGAAATTCCAGAAACTTAGTCATTTCCCACACTTCTGCAGAGTTTGTGCTTTTCACAAACCTTGCTGAGACTGCCTCAGTTGTATGAGCAAAATGATTGGCATGGCTGAGAAAAAATGTGAAGATTGAAAGTACCAGGCCAGCCACACTCTCCTCCAGGAATAATAGGAATGTGGCAAGGCTTTAATATCTACGAAGAATAATACAGAAAGTGCACTTGGACAAAATGCAAATGATGGCAGCAATTATACCCTCAGAGATGACAGGATTTAAAGAAACAGTCTGATTACTCAAAAATAGCCATTATAATGCTACAAAGTTCCTGTGGAATTAAGAAAATCTCAGTATCTCCTAAAGAGGTACATCATTTTAGTGACAGAAAAACATTTATACTTCATTATCCTTTTAAAGAATCCTGCTAGCAAAAGACATCAATATTTGTTTGAAAATAGGATGAAAGCCATATTTGGCAGGAGCATGTTTGAAGTCTTTCCAGAATGTATTTTTGCTCTCAATGGGACAACAGAACTTGGCCTTTCCCCAACTTTAGAAAGGCATACACATATTCGTATGTGTACATGTTTATGTCAAAGCAAATGAAAAGTATAACTTTAACAGATGTTCCCCCCTCCCCTCTAACCCAAGTCACTTTTTCCCTGACAGTCATGCATAAACACAATTAGTAAAGACCGACATAATTATGATAGCTGTGTTGATGCTTTGAAGGGCTATTTGTGTGACCAAGAAAAAAAAAAGACCATCAGGTGTCCTTTTTCATATGTGTTTATATATGTGAGAGATCTCTTTGAAAGCATACAGCTTCATAAATACTATATCATGTCAGTTATCTGCAACTTCTTTGCCTACACTCAGAAATATGTCCTGGAGTGTTTTTCATTGCTAGAACATAGCTTCTTTTAACTATGCATAAGATCCATTACATAATAATGGCTAATATTTATTTAACACTTATTATGCACAAGACATTTTGGTATTTTACCTGGACTGTTTTATTCAATTCTCATAAATGAGTTAGATATACATTAGGATTTATAATTTACAAATAGAAAATAAAGTCACAGAGAAGTATAGCTACATTCTCAAGGTCACACTGTGAGGAAACAGCAGAGCTGAATTTTGAATCCAGATGGTTGGATTCTTCTCTATAATATTTTACAACCTCCTTTATAGATGCCTACTTTTTATAATATTCCCTCATTAGTGGACAATTAGTTTATTATAAGTTTTGCTTAATAAACATTGCTTCTGTAAACATCCTTGTCTCAACCTCTTTGTGTGCTCATTTGAGCACCCCTGTTATACACTGAGACGTGCAGTTCCTAGCAGAAGATTACTCATAGGTTGTCCTTCAGCACTTACCTTAACATAAAGCCTAGAAGTTAAGAGCTTTCAGCTATGAATCACTCAGACCTAAATTCAAATATGTTTTCTAGTAAGGGGCTTTGGGGAAAAGGTCTTTGGAAACCTGTTTACTCATATGTACAGTTAGAATACTGACACTACCTCTCAAAATTTTGTTAGAGAATAAACGAGTTAATGCATATGAAGAGCTTAATCTAGTACCTAGTACATGGTGAGTATTCAGGAAATAATTACTATTGTTATCAACTTTATTGGGAAACCTCTGTATCCCAAGTCTAAGGTAAATGTACTACTATACATTCCTATTTTATCCTATGATGCCCTATAAACCATACATCATTCCTTCCCATTATAACGTAAGCAATCTCTCTCTCTCTCTGTCTCTCTATGTGTCTGTAAAGGTACCTGATACCATCCATGTTTCATGAAAAAGCAAGTAATGGAGGTGTAGAAAATAAATTCCCCAAAGGCTCTTTCTAATTCTCCCCCATCTTTTTGACTATCAATCTAAGAATCTTTTAATCATATTGATTTCTTTATATTCCTTTAATCCAAACATAATTTTTCTTTGTTGTATTATTTCATGGGCCAATATGCTTTAAAAAAACTGAACGAAAGACAACCAATTTTAAAAGACTGAAATCCCTTTGAAATATACAACTGAGCCAAATTCAACCTCCCAAAATGACACATTTACGTTCTGATCAGATCAATGACAACCATGCAGGCTCCTGCAGGCCACGAAGTAAAAATGTGGTTCCAGCTCTCACATTTAGTGATGCACATTGATCAAAATAAGTAAAGAGTGAAAAATTTCCATTTTATTCTGCGTGGTATAGACACAGCATGAAGTTGTTGCAGTTTGTTTTATTCAGTTTGCCTGGGGGAAAACTCATTTTGCAGTTTTAATAATATATTGAGATGGTTTAATGATGAATAGCATTTCAGGACTTTTAATCAGCTCACCGCAATAACTAGGGTAAACTGAACCTGTGAAGTCTTAATAGAGATGAGAGGAAATGTCACCTAACTTATACTAACTATACTAACATCACTTATTATCACTTTATCATATACTTTTAATTTTTATTTCATTAATTCTGTAAGGTTTCTTCCCACCCTTTTTTCCTGCCTTGCTAGATCTTATTCTTCATTCATTTCATATAATTTTGTGTCTTCATAACTGATTTCGACTCCTATACTTGGAAATTCTGCTATCACTTGAATAGAAACTTGGGGTTCATTCTTATTAAGGTCAAAGGAACAAGTATCTGCAGCTGAATTTGTTGCTTGTCAAAGTACGCAAGTGAAATGAAATATAGGGAAAGTTTCCGAAGTGAGAATGAAAAGAGATACACAACTTCAGGGAACTGGAAGTAGACTGGGTTTCATCTCCCTGATCCATGTAATTTCTCCTCTTTTCCACTGTTTTCATCATTCTGTATGTGCATGTTGCATAATTTGTTATGAGAAAACTGTGAGAGAATTTAAAGAATGAAGTGGAGACTTGGGAGTTGGGTTCAATCCTGAAATTCATTTATGTCAACATCAGGCAGTAAAGGAAGTAAGTAAGTTGCAGAACTTCAAGAGAGACTTTATCCAAAGCAGCATAGAAAGAGAGACAGAACATAAAAGAATAAGAAGCAGAGTTCTGTCTGTGCCCAGATGCAAAAACTTGGAAAGTATTTGTCAGCTCTGGCAGCTTCTGCCAAACAAGCAATACTGTAAAGCAGAGGCAGACATCCAAATGGCCTGAACCATCAGTCCCAATCCTACCACCATGTACCCAAAACACCCATTAAGGGTTGATGCACAGCAGCCTTGATCCTGTGCCCACTGTGATACGTTCCAACTCTCCTTCCAGAGAGCAGAGTGATTATTTCTGACTCCTTTCCTACTAACCACTACACTAATGAGTTGTTCCTTTAATGATCATGTGAGGTTTTGAAAGAAGTAATTGGCTTAGTATAGAAAAGAGAAATATTAAAATTGTGTCTTCAATATCATTTTAAAAACCTCTCCATGTGATATATCAAAGTTCCAAAACAAAACTATAATTGGTTGGATCTCTAATGGAAAATATAGGTGTAGTGAAGTTTTAAAAACTTCTCTGTGTCATATCAAAGTTCCAAAACAAAAGTATAATTAGTTGGGGCTCTAGTGAAAAATATGGGTATAGTGAAGTTCTTATATTAACTTCAGCACCTTAGCCCTGCAGAATTGGTAACACTCTCAGCTGTAAGAAATGCTTAGTTCTCTCAAGATACTCTTCTCAGGTAAATTTCCCAGTTCTTTTGTATCCACCATATAGTCATTATCTATGACTAATCACAATCCATAATATACTGGGCATTTCCTTATATTTGTGCTGATAAATATTTTCATTAGTGTTTCTGACAGCTATTGTTCAGTTTTGTAGATTCTGCTTTTATTAAACCTCTGTGGCTCTAAGAACGGCTACTACTAATTTGATACTCTCAAAGCCAAAAGGTATAGTGGCTCATTAATTTGCAACTGATGTTGTGCAAATGCTCTCAGTAACTTCTGATCGCTTCCACAGGATTGCCTTCTGAGTTGCATTCCAACTACACAGAAGTAATCGGTTATACTTCGTTCTTGGATAGTCTTCTAAAATAGCTTCCTAAATTAACGCTAAGGTGTTATGTACACATCTCTGGGGCAATGAGGTGTGGTTTACAAAAGCATTTATGCATTCATTTAATAATTTATAAATCACTTACTGAAAACACATTTATGTTGAAGCAATGTGAATGACCCAGGGCTATGAAGACATGGCTTATTCACATTACATTCTGGTAGAGAGAGATAACATATAAACCAGCATGTGTACAAAATGTGATATATACTGTAAAAAAGATTCAGCAGAAGAAAAAGGCAACGGTCAACTCTACCTGGGGAGGAAAAAATAGTCTTTTCTACAGCCCAAGAATTCTTGAAGTACCATTAAAAGAATATTGTGTGCAGCTGAAATATATGTCATTAAATTAAAACTTTGAATATATAACATTATGGACAAACAAGGATATTCAGTGAACGTTCCAAAACTTTACCCTCCTCCACATCCAGAAGCAAAAAATGAATTCATAGCTTCTGAATGTTGATCTCAAATGGGAAAATAAAGAAAAACATTTGTTTCCTAGCATCTTTTCTAGAAATTCCCAGTTTTCTTCTCTTTGTGTTTCACCTCCTTGTCAGAACCTAGTAAAGTCAAACTTTCCAACGAAAAGTTAATGGCTGTGCTCACTTCCGAAGAGAATCAATTAAACTTATACATTTCATAATTTTTTACAATGCTAGACTTATGTTGAAAAGATTGATTTTTGTATTCCATTCTCTTTAAGTTACTCTTTAAAAGAAGCATACTTTAAAATATTTTAAGATAAAAATTATACATTAAATATTCTCAGTGAAACACAAATTTATGCTGTCACCTTTCATCTTTAACCCCCCAAATTCAGTATAAAATTGTAGATCTATGGCATTAATTGCTACTGCTTTCTATAAAAAGGTTTTTGATAATTTTCATGTTCCAGATCTGCAAATTCCATTCTGTGATACTTCTTTTGTTTCAAAGTAATCATTAATAGAATTAATTCATTTTTAGTTATCAGGTATATAAAGACTAGGAACAACATTTGTTGGCAGATTCATAGGATTTTCTAGTTGAGATTGATGTGATTATTTATAGCATTAAATCTCTAAAAAGCATGAAATTCTCTTTCATACTCTCACCTTCATGAAGTCTATGAAAATCGATCAGTTGAAATAGTTCATATTCTACTTCCTATAATAAATAAAGTCAGTAAAAAAAAAAGGTAGATAAAGCTTGTCTTTACTGTGGACATTATAAAATCCAATTTTAAAAATAAGAGTTTTGATCTGTATATGATGATTCTGAGCACATAACCATTAATTTAACAATAGAAAGCAGATTAGAATTATTTGACCCATATGGTCTAATAAAGTTTTAGAAATTAAATAATGCGTGTACTTTTGTAGAAAGCAAAGAAAGGCATTTGAAAGGATATAATCACCTATCATCTCTTCCCACAGGACAACCACTATTTTCTAGTACACACACACACACACACACACACACAATGCATGAACAAAAGCATTAAAGAACTGTTTCTTTTCAAAGATAGAAAATGTCCATTAAAATCACTCTTACAGCTATTGAAACTATTATAACATTAAAATAAAAGACAAAAAACAAACTCCAATGCACAGAAGTATTCAACTTTTTGAAAATTTCTTCCCTCCACTAGATAAGTTAATAGTTAATAAATAAATTTTAATTTTTTATAATAAGTAGCAACAGGCATTGCAAAAAGCTAACATACCCATCAAAAAGAAATATTACCACTGACAACATGCATGTGTACTGTAAGTTTTGTGTATTTCTCAGGCTGCGATAATGCCATTGAGACTGTGGGGATATCAGAGCTGACACTGTGAGTGATCAAACTGAATTAAAAAATAAAAAAGTAAACCTTGTTAGTCACAAGGCAGTGGGAGCAGCAGGGAGGGCTGGAGGTGGCAAAGAAATGTGCTTTTTAGTCTTACCTCCTACAGCCCCAGAGGAAATATGTTGATTTTTGGTGCAATTAGTTGCCACAAAAACTCTGCTCTAAGGAATCCTGTCTATTTCTTTACCTTCCAGGAACTATTATAATAATGTTTTTAATTTTATGAAACTTTCACAAAGATGCTCAGGGTGTTACATCAACAATTAAAACATCATAATCATAAACAATAACAATTAAAACCACATAAAGAACACTGAGTACAATGGCACTATTCAATGAGAAGGGCCCTTTTTGTAGTGTTTTCTGTAATGTGACATTACATAATTATATTCTGAAGTTCAAAACCAGAAGCAGGTCAAAAAGCATCATCAGCTGACAAACTACAAAACAACTCCACGTTGGTCAGCGGAACACTGGCCTCATATTTGGGGGAATTACCTAGTATCCACTGTTTTCTTTAAAATCGTGACTTTAAAAAAAATTGAATGCCAATTAAAATGAAGAAAGAACCCACTGACAGAGATTCTGGCAGAATAGAAAAGACTTGTAGGATTTTAGTACCTCTGTCTCCTCTTCCATATTCCACTGATTGTGGCGATTAGTAAGTTGCTTAAGCCATTTATAATTCCATTTCGGCGTCTGTGAACAAGGAGCAAAATTGTTTCTGGCACCAGAGAAATTACTTTAGGATGTACAAACGAAAGATTCTGCTACTCTATCAAGTAATTCACATAACACTGCCCACGAATCCACTGTATAGCCAGGGATACCAACTCTCTGGTTTGAAATATACATTTCCTTTGAGATATTTTAAGTAAATGATATTCAGTGACTTCTTCGTTATAGAAATGGCAAATATATATATATATATATTTTCTTTTATAATTGAATAAAGTTTTTATTGAAATCTATCCTACACACCATAAGGTAAGGCGAGAATATAGATATAGCTTGAGGAATTTTCAGAAATCAAGCATACCCATGCACTCACCACTCAGATGAATAAATTGGACAATCCACTAACACAGTAACCTCCTTTCTGTCTGCTCCAAGTTGTTACACTATTCCCAAAAAGGTAACCAGCGGGCTGCCTTCGTTGGCTATCTCTTTGCTCTACCTGGTTTTGTGCTTCATGGAAATAGGTTTATACCTTGCTTAGTGTTTTATGTTTCTTCTTTTGCTCAATATAATGTTTGTGAAATTCACCCATGTTGCTGTGAGCAGTTGTAGTGCCTTCATTTACATTATTGTATAGCATCACTTTATGTGAACATACCATGACTATTTGGTTACATTAGGTTTCAGGCTGCTGTCATGAACGTTCTTGTGTATGTCATTTGATGTACATAGTTTTCATTTCTGTTAAGTATACGTCTATGACAGAATGTCACAGAGTTTCTGAATGTTCAGAATGTCATAGAGTTTGTGGATCTTCAGCTTCAGTAAATACTGCCCAACAATCTTTCAAGGTGGCTAGCTCATTTTACATAATGATTACCTGAATATAAGATTTCCATTTGTTCAACATCCTTATCAAGAATTTTCATTTTCAGCGTTTTAAATTTTTAACTTTCATTTTTAAGTTAATTTATTCTGTTTCATTTTTAATATAATCTCATTTTGGTTTTAATTTTAATTTCTCTGATGACTAATGATGCTGAGCAGCTGTCTATGCATATTGGACATTTGAATATCTTCTTTTCTTCAATACTTTTGCCCTTTTTCTAAATTTTAAAAATTAAGTCTGTGTTTTTCTTGACTTAAGGAAGTTATGTTCATACTCCTGAACATAGGAGTTTAGGAAAGGAGGACTAGCCTTTCTCATGAATATATATTGCCAACATAGTCTTCCACTCGGAGGTTTATCTTTTTTGTTTCTTACTGGCCATTTTTAATAAATAGAAGCAATAAATTTTCATAAAGTCCACTCTAGAAGTCTTTTACTTTTCTAGCAAATTTTTTGATAGCCTATTTGAGAAATATTTATAAACCCCAAAATCACAGAGACAGTCTCTGTTATCTTTTAAAAGATGTTTGTTTTACATTTAAATTTAGATCTACAATCGACAGAGATGCTATTTCTTTTTAATCATCTGAGGTAGCGATCAAGAGAAACATTTTTTTCCATGTGAATATCCAATTGACCTAGAACCTCTTATTGAAAAAGAACACCTTTTCCCAATTGCACTAGACAGGAACTTTGTCATAATTTAAGTGAGTGTATCCGGATGCTGTGTGTTGCTTTGTTTATCCTTACTTTATCACTCCACTGTCTTAATTACTGGTGATTTAAAGTGTAGATATTCAGCAATGTGAGATTCCTCACTTTGTTCTTTTCCAAAATTTTCATTTCTATTCTTGGTCTTTTGCTTTTCCACACATATTTATATTCAGCTTGTCAATTTCCAACAAAAAAATGATGGAATTTTGATTGGAATTCCATTGACTATATAAATCAATTAGGGCATACTGGATATACAACACTAGATTATCCAGTTCATGAACATGGTATCATTA
Organism: Pongo abelii; assembly: GCF_028885655.2. Classification (NCBI taxonomy): domain Eukaryota; kingdom Metazoa; phylum Chordata; class Mammalia; order Primates; family Hominidae; genus Pongo; species Pongo abelii. Next base: position 31,320,209 of record NC_071989.2, read on the forward strand.
TTAACTCATTTAGTCTTCTCTAATTCCTTTATGCCTCCTAGCTTTATTTGTAGAGATTCTGAATATACTGTATTAGGTTTATTCCTAGGTATTTGATGTATTTTAAAGCTATCCTAAAAGTTACCATTATAAAATTTTTATTTTCTAAAGTTTGCTTATACTTAGAAATGTTTGATGTTTATGTTAATCTTACATGTAACACTGCTGAATTTACTAGTTAATTTTTACTAAATAGTTATTCAATTGTATTTTACACAAATTATGACATAGTTTTTTCCTCCAACACATTGCTATTTATTTATTTACTTCATTGTACTGGCCAAGAGCTGCAGGATGATGTTGAATAGAATTGGTGATGGTGGCATTCTTATCTCAATTTTCTCAAGAGAAAGTTTTCAATATTTAACCATTAAATAGAATGTTTGCTATAGGTTTTTGTTGATGCCTTTTATCAAATTAAGAACTTTCCTTGTTTGCTAAAAATTGTTATCATGGAAAGGGGTTGAATTTTATCAAATGCCTTTTCTACATCTATTATGATGATCATATTGTATTTTTCTTCTTTATTCTGTTAGCATAGTTAAATTACACTGATTGATTTTTGAATGTTAACCTAATGTTCAATTCCCAGAATAATATGCTGGATAATTTTCTTACATTTTCTAGAATACTTCAAGTATGAAAAAAGGTTTCATTATAAAAATAATAAGACTTAAAAAATTATCTTATTTTTACTAGTTTCTGACTCCTTTCTGTAAGGCATGCAAAACTACCTGCTGCAGATCACTTCACTGGTTTTAATTGACCCTCAGGTATGCTTTTGTGATGACCTGGGGAATTCATGCTTTCTTTGTCCATTATAGCTTATATAACTGAGTAACTGGTAGCTGAGCATCTTAATATAGGAATAAATATAAAATGTTATTTATTTCATTGTAGGAAAATGGCTTATCCTTAAGCAATTTTTAAAATATTGTCTAATAACAGTTATTATTGTCTAAAGACTGTCTATACAGGGCTTTTGTAATAATCAGTTCTGGTGTCCACTTTAAAATATTGATGAAGGCTTTTAGTATTATAAACAAAGTTTTTCTGAGCTTCCTCAGATCTGATTAGTAATTTACTTTTCAGAACCTCTTCCAACCTATCTTATAATTCTAGATGGCAAATGTAGTACAAATAAAAGATATGTTTTATGAAAAATGTAAATGCCACACAAAAATGTATAAGCTCAATCACTTTAAAAACATGATGTGGCCTTCTACCCCCAAATGTCTATACCTTTCAACAAAATTTGGAAGTGGAGGGGATCCCTGGGCAAGATGGTCAAACAGGAATAGCTCTGGTCTGCAGCTCCAAGCAACACCAATGTAGAAAGCAGTTGATTTCTGCATTTCCAACTAAGGTATCCGGTTCATCTCATTGGGACTGGTTAGACAGTGGCTGCAGCCAACGGAGGGCGAGCAGAAGCAAAGTGGGCCATTGCCTCACCCAGGAAGCTCAAGAGGTCGGGGAACTCCCTCCCCTAACCAAGGATAGCCATGAGGGACTGTGCCTTGAGGGACAGAGCATTCGGGCTCAGATACGCTTTTCTCACAGTCTTCCCAACCCACAACCAGGAGATTTGCTCGGGTGCCTACACCACCAGGGCCCTGAGTTTCAAGCACAAAACTGGATGACCATTTGGGCAGACACTGACCTAGCTGCAGGAGTTTTTTTTCATACCCCAGTGCCACCTGGAGTGCCAGCAAGACAGAACAGTTCACTCCCCTGGAAAGGGGGCTGAAGCTAGGGAGCCCTAGGGAGCCAAGTGGTATAGTTATGTGAATCCCACCCCAAAGAGCCCAGCAAGGTAAAATCCACTGGTCTGAAACTCTTGCTGCCAGCATAGCAGTCTGAAGTCAACCTGGGATGCTCCATCTTGAAGGGGGGTGGGCGTCTGCCATTAATGAGGCTTGAGTAGGCGGTTTTCCCCTCACAATACAAACAAAGCCCCCAGGAAGTTTGGACTGGGTGGAGCCCATCGCAGCTCAGCAAGGCCATTGTGGCCAGGTTGCCTCTCTAGATTCCTCCTCTCTGGGCAGGGCATCTTTGAAAGAAATGCAGCAGCCCCAGTCAAGGGCATATAGATAAAACTACTCCCATCTCCCCGGGACAGAGCACCTGGGGGAAGGGGTGGTTGTGGGCGCAGCTTCAGCAGACTTAAATGTTCCTGCCTGCCAGGTCTGAAGAGAGCAGCGGATCTCCCAGCACAGTGCTCAAGCTCTACTAAGGGACAGACTGCCTTCTCAAGTGGGTCCCTGACCCCTCGTTGTCTCCTGATGGGGAGGCACCTCCCAGCAGGGGTCGACAGACACCTCATACAGGAGAGCTCTGGCTGGTATCTGGCAAGTACCCCTCTGGGACGAGGCTTCCAGAGAAAGGAACAGCCAGCAATCTGCTGTTCTGCAGCCTCAGCTGGTGATATCCATGGAAACAAGGTCTGGATTGGACCCCCAGCAAACTCCAGCAAACCTGCAGAAGAGGGACCTGACTGTTAGAAGGAAAACCAACAAACAGAAAGCAATGGCATCAACATCAACAAAAAGGATGATCAGGGAAAAACTTCATCCGAAGGCTACCAACAGCAAAGATAAAATGTAGATAAATCCATGAAGATGAGGGAAAACCAGTGCAAAAAGGCTAAAAATTACAAAAGTCAGAATGCCATTTCTCCTCCAAAGGATCACAACTTCATGCCAGCAAGGGAACAAAACTGGATGGAGAATGAGTTTGACAAATTGACAGAAGTAGGTTTCAGGAGGTGGGTAATAACAAATTCCTCTGAGCCAAAGGAGCATGTTCTAACCCAATGCAAGGTAGTTAAGAACGTTGAAAAAAGGTTAGAGGAATTGCTAACTAGAATAACGAGTTTAGAGAAGAATGTAAATGACCTGATGGAGCTGAGAAACACAGCATGAGAACTTCGTGAAGCATACACAAGTATCAATAGACAAATCAATAAAGTGGAAGAAAGGATACCAGAGATTGAAGATCCACTTAATGAAATAAAGCATAAGATTAGAGAAAAAAAGAATGAAAAAGAACGAGCAAAGACTCTAAGAAATATGGGACTATGTGAAAAGACAAAACCTACATTTGATTGGTATACCTGAAAGTGACAGAGAGAATGGAACCAAGTTGGAAAACACACTTCAGGATATTATCTAGGAGAATTTCCCCAACCTAGCAAGACAGGCCAACATTCAAATTCAGGAAATACAGAGAATACCACTAAGATACTCCTTGAGAAGAGCAACCCCAAGACACACAATTGTCAGATTCTCCAAGGTTGAAATGAAGGAAAAAATGTTAAGGGCAGCCAGAGAGTAAGTTCAGGTTACCCACAAAGGGAAGCCCATTAAACTAAGCAGATCTCTCTGCAGAAACCCTACAAGCCAATATTCAACATTCTTAAAGAAAAGAATTTTCAACCCAGAATTTCATATCCAGCCAAACTAAGCTTCATAAGCGAAGGAGAAATAAAATCCTTTACAGATGAGCAAATGCTGAGGGATTTTGTCACCACCAGGCCTGCTTTACAAGAGCTCCTGAAAGAAGCACTAAATATGGAAAGGAAAAACCAGTACCAGACACTGCAAAAACAAAGCAAAATGTAAAGACCATCGACACTATGAAAAAACTCCATCAACTAATGGGCCAAAAAAAACAGCTAGCATCATAGTGATGAGATCAAATTCACACATAACAATATTAACCTTAAATGTAAACATGCTAAATGTCCCAATTAAAAGGCACAGACTGGCAAATCTGACAGAGTGCAGACCCATCAGGTGCTGTATTCAGGAGACACATCTCACGTGCAGAGACACACACAGGCTCAAAATAAAGGGACGGAGGAAGATTTACCAAGCAAATGGAAAGCAAAAAAAGCAGAAAATGGAATCCTAGTCTCTGATAAAACAGACTTTAAACCAACAAAGATAAAAAAAGACAAAGAAGGGCATTACATAATGGTAAAGGGATCAATGTAACAAGACCTAACTATATTAAATATATATGCACCCAATACAGGAGCACCCAGATTCATAAAGCAAGTTCTTAGAGATCTACAAAGAGACTTAGACTCACACACAATAATAGTGGGAGACTTTAACACCCCACTGTCAATATTAGACAGATCAACAAGACAGAAAATTAATAAGGATATTCAGGACTTGAGCTCAGCTCTGGATCAAGCGAACCTAATAGACATCTACAGAACTCTGCACCCCAAATCTACAGAATGTACATTCTTCTCAGCACCACGTTGCACTTGTTCTAAAATCAACCACATAATTGGAAGTAAAACACTCCTCAGTAAATGCAAAAGAATGAAAATCATAACAAACAGTTTCTCAGACCACAGTGCAATCAAATTAGAACTCACAATTAAGAAACTCACTCAAAACTGCACAACTATATGGAAACTGAACAACCTGCTCCTGAATGACTACTGGGTAAATAACGAAATGAAGGCAGAAATAAATAAGTTCTTTGAAACCAATGAGAACAAAGACACAATGTACCAGAATTTTGGGGACACAGCTGAAGCAGTGTTTAGAGGGAAATTTATAGCACTAAATGCCCACAGGAGAAAGCGGGAAAGACCTAAAATCTGCACCCTAATATCACAATTAAAAGAACTAGAGAAGCAAGGGCAAACAAATTCAAAAGCTAGCAGAAGGCAAGAAATAACTAAGATCAGAGCAGAACTGAAGGAGATAGAGACACGAAAAGCCCTTCAAAAAATCCATGCATCCAGGAGCTAGTTTTTTGAAAAGATTAACAAAATAGCTATACTACTAGCCAGACTATTAAAGAAGAAAAGAGAGAAGAAGAAAATAGACATGATAAAACTTGATAAAGGAGAGATCACCACTGATCCCACAGAAATACAAACTACCATCAGAGAATACTATAAACATCTCTATGCAAATAAACTAGAAAGTCTAGAAGAAAGAGAAAAATTCCCCGACACATACACCATGCCAAGACTAAACCAAGAATAAGTCAAATCCCTGAATAGACTAATAACAAGTTAAGAAATTGACGCAGTGATTAATAGCCTACCAACCAAAAAAAAGCCCAGAACCAGACGGATTCACAGTTGAATTCTACCAAAGGTACAAACAGGAGCTGGTACCATTCCTTCTGAAACTATTCCAAACAATAGAAAAAAAGAGACTTTTGCCTAACTCATTTTATGAAGCCAGCATCATCCTGACACGAAAACCAGGCAGAGACACAATGAAAAAAGAAAATTTCAGGTCAATATCCCTAATGAATATCAGTGCAAAAATCTTCAATAAAATACTGGCAAACCTAATCCAGCAGCACATCAAAAGGCTTATCCACCACGATCAAGTCAGCTTCATCCCAGAGAGGCAAGGCTGGTTCAACCTATGCAAATCGATAAATGTCATCCATCACATAAACAGAACCAATGACAAAAACCACATGATTATCTCAATAGTTGCAGAAAAGGCCTTTGATAAAATACAACACCCTTTCATGTTAAAAACATTAAATAAACTAGGTGTTGATGGAATGTATCTCAAAATAATAAGAGCTATCTATGATAAACCCACAGCCAATATCATACTGAATTGGCAAAAACTGGAAGCACTCCCTTTGAAAACCAGCACAAGAAAAAGATGCCCTCTTTCACCACTACTATTCAACATAGTATTGGATGTTCTGGCTAGGGCAATCAAGCAAAAGAAAGAAATAAAGTATTCAAATAGGAAGAGAGGAAGTCAAATTGTATCTGTTTGCAGATGACATGATTGTATATTTAGAAAACCGCATCATCTCAGCCCCAAAACTCCTTAAGCTGATAGGCAACTTCAGCAAAGTTTCAGGATATAAAATCAATGTGCAAAAATCACATGCATTTGTTTACACCAAATCACGAGCGAACTCCCATTCACAATTACTGCAAAGAGAATAAAATACCTAGGAATACAATTTACAAGGGGTGTGAAGGACCTACAAACCACTGCTCCAGGAAATAAGGACACAAATAAATGGAAAAACATTCCATGCTCATGGATAGGAAGAATCAACATCGTAAAAATGGCCCATACTGCCCAAAGTAATTTATGCATTCAATGCTATTCTCATCAAGATACCATTGAATTTCTTCACAGAATTGGAAAAAAACTACTTTAAGTTTCATATGGAAATAAAAAAGCACCTGTATACCCAAGACAGTCCTAAGCAAAAAGAACAAAGCTGGAGGCATCACGCTACCTGACTTCAAACTATACTACAAGTCTGCAGTAACCAAAACAGCATGGTACTTGTACCAAAACAGATATATAGACCAATGGAACAGAACAGAGGCCTCAGAAGTAAAGCCACACATCTACAACCATCTGATCTTTGACAAACCTGACAAAAACAAGAAATGGGGAAAGGATTCCCTATTTTATAAGTGGTATTGGGAAAACTGGCTAGCCATATGCAGAAAACTGAAACTGGACCCCTTCCTTACACCTTATGCAAAAATTAACCCAAGATAGATTAAAGACTTAAATATAAGACCTAAAGCCATAAAAGCCCTAGAAGAAAACCTAGGCAATACCATTCAGGACACAGGTATGGGCAAAGATTTCATGACGAAAACACCAAAAGCAACGGCAACAAAAGCCAAAATTGACAAATGGGATCTAATTAAATTAAACAGCTTCTGCACACCAAAAGCAACTATCATCAGAGTGAAAAGGCAACCTACAGAATGGAAGAAAATTTTTGCAGTCTATCGATCTGACAAAGGCTAATATCCAGAATCTACAAGGAACTTAAACAAATTTACAAGAAAAAAAAAAAAACATCAAAAAGTGGGTGAAGGATATGAACAGATATTTTTCAAAAGAAGACATTTATGCAGCCAACAAACATATGAAAAAAAAAGCTCATCATCACTGGTCATTAGAGAAATGCAAATCAAAACCACAATGAGATACCATTAACACCAGTTAGAATGGCGATCATTAAAAAGTCAGGAAAAAACAGATACTGGAGAGGACTGGAGAAATAGGAATGCTTTTACACTGTTGGTGGGTGTGTAAATTAGTTCAACCGTTGTGGAAGATAGTGTGGCAATTCCTCAATAATCTAGAACCAGAAATACATTTCACCTAACAATCCCATTACTGGTTATATACCGAAAGGATTATACATCATTTTCTGCTATAAAGACACATGCACACATATGTTTATTACAGCACTATTCACAATAGCAAAGACTTGGAACCAATCCAAATGCCCATCAATGTTAGACTGGGTAAAGAAAATGTGGCACATATACACCATGGAATACTCTGCAGCCATGAAAAAGAATGAGTTCATGTCCTTTGCAGGCACATGGATGACGCTGGAAACCATCATTCTCAGCAAACTAATAGAGGGACAGAAAGCCATACACCGCAGGTTCTCACTCATAAGTCAGAGTTGAACAAGAGAACACATGGACACAGGGAGGGGAACATCACACACCAGGACCTGTCAAGGGGTGGGGGACCGGGGCAGGATGGCATTAGGAGAAATACCTAATGTAGATGACGGGTTGATGGGTGCAGCAAACCACCATGGCACATATATACCTATGTAACAAACCTGCACGTTCTGCACGTGTATCCCAGAACTTAAAGTATAATAAAAGTAAAGGAAAAAAAAATGTGGAAGTAAAATGCTATATACAAAGTGGAAGTACCTAAGTGGCAACAGATTGGCCTTTTCTAAGAAGAATTTGGAAAAAATAAATTTTGGTTGTTACATAAAAAGAACAATCACTAACCAAATAAAGTGAGTGAAAGAATTTACAAGCAAGCCACTTAGAATTTTAGAGCTGCTGCATATTTTAGGTGAGGGATTAATAGACAGTATTTGGAACTCCAATAATGTCTCTCTTCAAATCGAAAAATGGAAACTAAACCAAGATGTTAGTTTGGGAAGCAGCTGCCGCTCATTTTAGGAGCATACATGCGCACTCCTTCAATGCTGTCACTAAGATACCAAATTTAGCACAAAACAATACAACTTTGAAAAACCAAAGAACTTGGGCTTAGAAATTCACTTTTACCAAGAATGTAAAATTTGTGATAGGTTTGCTGTAATAAGTTCATATGATCTAGCTCAGATAAATTGTTTCCTTTTAGCCCTTTGCAGTAAAAAGTGTTTTTTCTGTGTACTCGCTCTTTAAAGCCTGTTAGTATTAAAATTCCATCTTATCTAATTTATAAAAATGTTAAATCAAATAAGATTTTGAACATTAATTATATTCCTCAAACAGTTTCTAGGAATCATCTCCTAAGTTTCTGAATTCCAAGCAAGTAGTACTGTGCCTGCCATTCAGTAGTCAATATATTCTTATATTAACTATATTAATATAACATTATTACTATTAACTACATTAACTATATTAGTAATAGTAAATATTTATGTGATAAATAAATGTTTAAAGAATGAAGTCATTCAACTTTAAAATTTTTATCTTTCAAAATCTTGATGAAAAAAAGTCCATGAATCAAATTTATTAGCTTATATGAAAAAAGTCCGTACCTTTACTCCCACCTCTCACTTGTTACTATTACCTTTTGGGTGTTTTTGGAGTTTGGTGTTCATCCTTGAAACAACTATTTTATTTTAATAATAAATGTAAAACTTTCTCACATGCTCCCAAGAAAAAGCATCATTAAGATGCAAAAATAATAAATAGAAATATTTTTAAAGAGAAATATTCTCTTTAGAAGGAGATTATGTTTTTCCATTCAAATTTTCTTTTCCATGTCTTATCTCATTCTCTCCATGCAATCTCTCGTGGGACACTTTAAAAAAACAGTTTTTCCAGAAGTTGAGTTAAATGAGGTTCCTTTTTATATGAATACTTCCTATAATAGGTTTATCTCATACTTTCAGACATATCCTGATATATAAAAATAAAGAAATTAGTTTTATGGGCCAGGCACAATGGCTTATACCTGTAATACCAGAACTTTGGGAGGCCAAGGAGGGAGGATTGCTTGTGTCCAAGAGATCAAGACCAACCTGGGCAGCATAGTGAGACCCCCATCTCTACAAAAAAATAAAAAATTAGCCAGATCTGGTGGTGCATGCCTATAGTCCCAGCTATTTGAGAGGCTGACCTAGAAGAATAAGTGGAGCCCAGCCAATCAAGGCTGCAGTGAGCCGTGATCATGCCACTACACTCAGCCTGAGCAACGGAACGGAATGAGATCCTGTCTCAAATAAATAAATAAATAAATAAATAAGTTTCATGGCCTTATTTTATTTATTGAATATCGAATAATTATGGGCACCCTCCATGCATCTTCTTGTTGTATTCATAGATCACAAATTGCTTTCTTCAGATTGTATAAAGCAGAATTGGCCAGTGTTCAAGCTCTTTGATTAAACAAAATGTAAAGGAATATAACATCCCCCTAAAAGAGCAGATGCGGTGTGGTGGAGCCTTCCCACAGCGTCTGACACTGCAGGATTACCACTGTCATATCCACACTCCAGTCGCTCCCTTGTCAGCCCTTCAAATATTTCAGCACTTTTTCTTTCCTTTAATTATTCATTTAAACAATGAAATAGGGAGGGAACTTCACCCACTTGGTTAATAGCCTTTGATTATAGAGTGAGAATGGAAAACCTTACTGGGAATTCTAAGTTCAACAGCACACTGAAAAGTTTATAAATAAAGTTTCCTATTAGCTAACCAGAAGCATCTAAAAATCACCATGTCACATTCCATAATTTAGTCTAGAACTTTAGAGCTAGAGCTGGGGAACGCTATACCTGAGAATATAAACAAAATACTTCATTAGACGCTCACTGTATGTGTACACAAGAACAAAGAGAACACTTGTATATAAAACATAAAATTTTGCTACTACCATATCTTGAAAGGATAAACGTCCTTAATCACGTCTAACAACTATGCTTGAATGAAATGTGCCCTATTGTTACATTTGAATTGCAGAGTTTTTTGGTGTTATGTTGGTGACATTAGTGTTGAACTTTGTTTATTTTGCTAGAGCACTAGCAATCTAGAAACAAATATAACACGTCATGGACTTTCTAACTAAAGAGAGATTAGGAATGAATTCAAAGAATTTCTACTGGCTGAACCTGGTGGCTCAGGCCTTTAGTCCCAGAAACTTGGGAGGCTGAGGCTGGAGGATTGCTTGAGCCCAGGAGTTTGAGGCTGCAGTGAGCTATGACCATGCCACTGCGCTCCAGCCTGGGAGAGAGAGTGAGACCCTGTCTCCAAAAAAGAAAAAAGAAAGAATTGCAAGCATGTTTTGTTTATGCAATATAAAAGTTATTTCACCATACACAGCAGTCCTCCTCTTATCTGTGGTTTCACATTCCATGGAAAGTCCAGAGTATCCATGTCGTAGATGCTACCCGCTTATTAGTAGCCATCTCCTTAGTAGGTGATTGTTGAATTGTATTGTAGCGTTTATGTTCAAGTAACTTTTATTTTACTTAATAGTGTCCCCAAAGTGCAAAAGTAATGATGCTGAAGAGATGCCTAAGAGATGCCTAAAAGTGTTTCCTTTAAGTGATAAGGTAAAAATTATCTTAATAAGGAAAGAAAAATAACCATATACTGAGGTTACTAAGATCTGCAGTAAGAAAGAATCTTATATCTGTGAAATTATGAAAAGTAGATTGCTATAATTATTCTAATCTCTTACTGTGCCCAATTTTATAAATTAAACTTTATCATAGGTATGTTTTATTAAAAAAGAAAACAGAGTGTATAAAGGGTTCAATATTATCCACAGTTTCAGGCACCCACTGCAGGTCTTGAAATATATCCTCCTTGGGCTGGGCATGGTGGCTCACGCCTGTAATCCCAGCACTTTGGGAGGCCGAGGCAGGTGGATCCCCTGAGATCGGGAGTTCGAGACCAGCCTGGCCAACATGGTGAAATCTTGTCTCTACTAAAAGTACAAAACTAGCCGGGGGTGGTGGTAGGCGCCTGTAGCCCCAGCTACTTGGGAGGCTGAAACAGGAGAATCACTTGAACCTGTGAGGCAGAAGCTGCAGTGAGCTGAGATCGCGCCACTGCACTCTAGCCTGGCAACAGAGCAAGACTCCATCTCAAAACAACAACAACAACAAAAAAATCTCCCCCATGGATAAGAGGACACTACTGTATACTATATACAATATAATGCTCAATACTTTTATGGATAAGAACAGCATTAATATAAAGTACTCATTCCAAAGCATTGCAACTCAAAATGTTGAACTCATAAAATTTTAAGACACACTAACAGTAGCCAAATATTGAAATTAAGCTATACTATATGATTTAAATAAATATTATACAACTGTATATATAAAAATATGAAATGTATTCCCAAATGGGTTAAGATTTTTTGATAAAAGATTAAAAATAAAACAAAATTCTCCATCTCCAAGAATTTAGAACTGGCTACCAAACTGCCTTTTGTAATGTCTGGAAATAATTGCAAATGTATGTGTAAATATATAAATAACACCGCATTTCTGTATTTTCACCTCGTTGCAATAATTTTACTACAAGCAAACTGTATTCTTAGAAAGCAGATATTTTTTATTATGCAATATGCATCCTTTGGACAAGATCAACATTCATTCAAGGTGAAGTCTAACCAGCTATTTCTAATGACTTTCCTATTACTCTTAATCTCATAGTAATCACTCCCCTCTATGCTTCTCTGCTTTTTTCACATTGTTATGTAATTCTGCCTGTGAATTCATGTCCCCTTTTGTTTCCACACCTGTTTATATGGCACCTAGTAGGTGTTCAATACATGTTTTTGAATAGTATTTAATGATTTATTTTATTTCCAGAGACCTTGGACATTTGACTTGATGACATGACTTCCAAATACCTCTTTTACCTATTCGTTCTTTTAAATTATTCACTGTTAATCTCATGCTTAGAAGTCTCTCAATCTACAGTTTTATTCATGCTGAATAATGCCACCAGAATAATCATTATAAAGCAATGCTGTCATCGTGCCACGCTTTTACACTAAAAACCATCCACACGACCTACTGCCTACAGGATAAACTAATTTATTCAGTCAGAAAACATTTATAGAGTGTTTTTTATGTGCCGAGATATTGTTCCAACATTCAAGTCCCTCTGAATTTGGCTATAATCAACATTTTCAACAAAATCTCCAAACTTTGACCTTCTTGGATCTGACACTCTAGCTAATTTTATTTTATTGTCTCCTTTATGTATATCTGTGCCTTCCCACTTTCCAAATTCTGCGCATTAAGACGGCTCTTTTCTTCAATGACTAAACTAATTTCTAAGACATAATTAAATTTCTCCTTTTATGAAAATTTTACAAGCCATGTCAGATATGAATAATTTGTTTTCTATTGTACTCAACTCTCTTTTAATTGTAAGCTGCCTTCCAATAGATTTAATTTTACTGTATTGATTTTATTACAGAAGTCAGAATATACAATTAAAAATGAGGGCTTTAGAATTGATTGTATTTAAGTTTAAATTACCAGTAAGATAAATGCTAGTCATATGATTTTGGTTAAATTAATGTCTGAATTAGTTTCCTACTTCTAAAGTGAAATTAGTAATAACTAGTTTCTAGATGGTGAGAATTTAATGAGATAGCATTGGTATTTATTGATGATAACTTTTGTACTGTTTTGCAAATTTTGTATTTATGTTTATCAACTAGTTTGCAAGGCCTTGAGAACAAAAGGATATATCATATTTTATTATATATACTATTATAAGAAGCAGAATCATGGAAAATATTTCTGTCATAATGGATTATTTAATTATTTAATTTTCCTATAATATACTTCTGGGAAAACAATAAACCATGGATACAACAATATGACAGAAAGATAATACCTGATCAGTGGATAATACGTCAAATTATTTATGTGTTTATGTATGTATGTTTATTTTGTATATATATTTAAGTTTATAGGTATATAAGTGTACATGTATACTAGTATATATAGATACGTGCATACATACACACAAAGACACACTCAAATGTATGTAGATATGTATATAAATATGCATATGAAGAGTGTTCATACATAATACCCATATATACACATTTCTACACACACATGTACTCACATACAGACATAATTCAGATAAGAAACTATTTTGGCCATTCCTGTTATGACTAATTTGTTTTCTGTTGTACTCAACTGTCTTTTAATTGTAAGCTGCCTTCCAATAGATTTAATTTTGTTGTATTGATTTTACTATGGAAGACAGAATTATATAATTAAAAATGAAGGCTCTATAATTGGTTGTATTTGAGTTCAAATTATCAATAAGATAAATACTAGTCATGTGATTGTGATTAAATTAATTTCTGAATTAGTTTATTACCTCTGAAGTGAAATTAGTAATAACTAGTTTCTAGATGGTAAGAATTCACTCAAACATTTGTAGATATGTACATAAACATACATATGAACAGTGTTCATATAAAATACCCATACATATACACTATTTGAACAAATTAGTCATATCTGGAATTGCCAAAATAGTTTCTTATCTGATTTTATTATGTTTGTATGTGAGTATGTGCGTGTAGAAATGTTTACATATGGGTATTTTATATGAACACTGTTCAGATGTATATTAATGTACATATCTATATACATTTGAGTATGTCTACGTGTGTATGTACATATCTGCATTTACAAATATTTCTAGAGAGCACAGTTCTCTTGGAAATGCAACTGGAGGTAATAGTGCACTTTGTCAGGAGCTAAAATATCAACATTTTAAAGATTTCCAGACTTCAACTTGAAGAGGGCTCAGAATGGGTATTTTGAACTGATCAGGTTCAATTACATTAAAAGAAGATCAATAAATCAGTAAAATATGCAAGAATCTTTTAAAGATTATACTAATTGAAAAAATATTTCTCTAAAGATTTTCTTTTAAAGAAAGTTTCTTGATTTAGGGAGAATGTTAAGCTTAATCTTACACTGCATTATTGATCAACTGGATGAAAGGAGCAACTTCCATTTTTCCATTTTTTATTTCTTCTATTAAAACCCAAGCACACAGTTCTATGGCATTGCTCTTCATTTGTTCTTCCCAGTTGGAATGCATGGCTAAGCTCTCAAGGGAATGTTCTTGCTATTTATTATTGATTTTATAGCTCAAAAATGTGAGTGGGCGGTGAATGGCTGGATTGTAGATTAGGAAATAACCACTTAGAAGAAGAAGCCAGCTGGACACTTGTGATAAATTGTTATTTTCTGTCTGAATTTTATACCTAGTTATAGGTAGTTTACAGAATTAAGCTCCATATGGACAAAATGCTACTGATGGGACTACAACATAACCTGTGCATAGTTACAGATGCTTTTCTCATTCTTTTGGGACACATTGTAGGAGAAATATGTCATAATCAGGGATTTAGAAATAATGAAAGATTTGGCTTTCATCTGTTTTTCATGGATTTACCAGAGCTGAGATAAAGAAAACAAACATACACAAATGTTAGCTCTGATAGCATTAAAACAGACTAAACAAATGCTCCCTGAATGCGATTAGACACACACAACGGACACACACACAAGCTCTAGCACCACTTTCACCGGCAGCACTGTAATTCTCAGCATAGAAAACTTTCAATGCTTTTAAGTAATGTTGAAATAAATTGTCTGCTATAAAAGAAAAGAATCTTGATAAATTATCCAATTGTTTTTCTTGACTTAATAATATTGCATTAGTCAGCTCAAGTTGCTATATAACAGAATACCATAGACTAAGTTTCATAAACAACAAACATTTATTTCTCACAGTTCTGGAGACTGAGAAGTCCAAGATCAAATTTCTGCCAGCTCTAGTATCTGGTAAGGGTACTCTTCTTGGTTTGCACATGGTCACCTCTTCATTGTGTCCTCACATGGCAGAGAGTAGAGACAGAGGGAAAGAGAGAGAAAGCATAAGTGTGTCTCTTCTTATGAGGGCACTAATCCCATTTATTA
This sequence comes from Pongo abelii, assembly GCF_028885655.2. Taxonomy (NCBI): domain Eukaryota; kingdom Metazoa; phylum Chordata; class Mammalia; order Primates; family Hominidae; genus Pongo; species Pongo abelii. The sequence continues at coordinate 31,335,269 of NC_071989.2, forward strand.
GGGCTCTACCTTCATGACCTAATCCCCTCCCAAAGGCCCCACCTGTTAATACTATAACATTGAAAGTTAGGATTTCAACTTATGAGTTTGGGGGTAGGGTTGGGAGGACATACACATTCAGTCCAGAACAATCATCTAATCTAAGCATAAGAAACGCACATTTTCCAATGAGTTTTCCAATTTATAATGATTTTAAATTATAGATTAGTATTCTTTAAAATTAATATGATGAATGTATCAGCCAGGGCTCGACCAGGAAACAGAAACAACCTATTTGGAACGGATATAAAATTTAATGCAGCAAATTTTATATATATCTGATGACAGAATTGAATAGCCAAATAGGGGAGAGGAAGCAATGCTGAGATTTTAAAAAGACATAAGGTCACTACTACTCACAGGCTACAGAGACAACAGGGAGTGGGTAATATTATGGAACCTGGAGCCAGCCAGGGATTTCCAAGATACTGGGGCCAATGTATACCTTTCAAGCAGGGCCTGGACCCGTGGAGGTGATACAGCTATTGCTAGAAGTGCTGCCTAAAGCAAAGAGGAAGAGGAAAAGCAACCTGGCTTCTCCTCCAATGCCAACCAGTACCTCCCATTAGCTAAATCCATCTAGAAGCCAACTAACATGGAAGAAACACCTCCTGCTGGATCAATACCCTTGTGATTTTCCTTTCTGGGAAAAAATGAGGAATTGATCTCCTGAGGGTAAACCAGCCCAGCAACAGCACAGATATTTATCATTTTTATATTATAACTTATCAAGCTTCAAATTATTTAAAATGTAATAGATTACCTTGAAATTCCAGATGCATGTAGAATGTCATTGTCAAACTATAGAAAGTAGAAACAAAAAAACTGAAGTTAAAGAAACATTGTTTGCACCTCTGAAAATTTAGATGCTTCTTATGTCAATGCTAACAAAAAAGTCCATTTTTATTGTAGTTTATCAGGCAAAGATAATAACTACACTGAATTGTTTGAACAAATATAACAATTAAATAGTTCATATATACTATCAATATATCTTAGCATTTATATGATCAACTTTTCCTAAAATCAACATCATCAAATTGAGGAAAATAATAGTGTATCTTATAAAATTTAATAATTTTATGAATTACATATCAATATACTCAATCTGGAGACAGAAAAGCCAGCTCTATTTATCTGTTGTTTAAGTTTTTATTATCATTTATTTAAGAAATAATTGACCAGTCATGTCAAGGGCAGACTTTAGATTTAACTTTTCTAAACTTTTCACAGTATGTATTGCTCTAGCTATAAGTTAAAAGGGCAAAAATATGATCAAATCTTTTAAAATAAATTGAAAAGGGTATTTTCTGTGATACATTCTAATTAAAAATTACATTTAAACCCACGGGAATGGGATCAATAAAAATAAGCTTGTGGCATTTTTCTCAATTTATTTCCTTTATTCTCTGGTTTTTCACCAGAGGCCTATTTCTTTAGGAAGTTATTTCCTTGAAAATAGTCTCATAAGCTTCAAGAAGAATATTTTTAGTAGAAACTAAATTTTTACATAGGTCTGGTGCAGTCATCTCCATTACATAACAAACTGTCATTACCATATGATGGTACAGAAAATCACGAACAATAATAGATCATAACCACATCACAGGCTATCACGATCTAGAACTTAAATCAGTTCTATTGCATTTCTTTCTGACTGCCACCATGTTAACCGTGAAGATCCTGAATTTCTGGTCCATCTTGGATTGCCCTGAAATACAAAAAAAAAAAAAAAAAAAAAAAATACTGTAGACAACTATGACAAACTGAATAAAACCAAGAAACACAAACATTTCCAAAATGATAAAACAATACATAATGACCATAGGCAATGCCATTGTAAACCTGGCTCTTAACTAGACTTCCTGGTAAAGATACTAGCAGAAATGTGATGGAGAGCACTTATCTACAAAATGCTTTTAGCAGGATACACTTGATTTTTTTTTTTTTTTTAGATTACTCATTTTTTAAAACCTGGGATTTATGGGTTTATCAGGGAATGACAGGCTTTGGCAATGTTGAAGAAAAAGGACATTCTGGGAGCTCTGTTAATGGTGTTGGACTTCTTTTGGACTACTTCAAACAAAGAAGCATTTTCCTGTGTCTTGTGATTGCTCCTGAGTCTAATGTGACCCTTCATTTTATCTCATTGTCCTTTCAAATTCTAAAGTCTCTTCATTAATTAATGAATATAAGGTTGGGAGATGAGAAAGATGCAAATGGAAAAATTGCCAACATTAAAACTACCTCCACAAAACCTCAATAAAGCATTAGTCAATACCCTCTGAATGACTGACCCTACCTTCGCCCTACTGAAAATCATTTCCAGAGTATTCTGAGGTTTGGGAAAAAACAAACATCCTGCACTATTCCCAAAACGAGATAAAAAAATTCTGACGTCAAATTATGAATTACTCTCATGTAGTCATTCCAACTTTCATATAAAGAAATTTGCAACATTGGAATTAGAATTCTAGGGTATATGGGATCCAGACCTGAAAGCTTCTCTACATTAAGTGATAATTACCAACCCTGGAATAAGACCTCCTGCAAAACAGAAATTTGGCAAATCTTGAGTTTCTCATCTACACATCTTAAAAACACCCCTTAATGTCAGGAAAATGTATGAATTATAATTCAGAGTTACATATTTATAATTATTTAGAAATGTTTAAGATGTTTCCATTTTAGAAGAAATAACAGATTTACAGTAATCTATCATCTATTCATCTTTCCCAATATATAAAAATTAAACAGAAATTAGAGATCTAATAATCAGCAAACTGGGAATATTCTGTCCTTAAAAGGTTCTATAACATTTTTAAAAGATAAATCAAAATGGCATTAGTCAAAGTAACTACAATGTTTTGATATAAAAGAATATAATAGAAAGGAAATGAAAACCTCCATATTAGAGATTAATATTTATTTCTCTTAAGTGGAAGAAATTGTAAATGGAAAGACATTGCACATAAGATGCTTAGTTTAATGAATCAGAACAGATGAGGCTAATGGAGGAGGAGAAAGAGGAAGAAGCAACGAATAAACAAGTGATAAATACCTTGGTTTTTTCGTGTTATTTTTGTTGTTCTTTAGTCAGAATGATTTTTAAATTAACAAATGCAACACACATATTCACATAAACAGAAAACTAAGCTTCCTCTATAATATTGACATGATAAAAGGGGGCACAATAGCCTTCAATCCATAATAAGAACCCATAATAAATGAGAACATATATTATAATCATACGTTGTCTTAAATACATCTACGTGCATACACATAGCCCATGCTAATCTTTAAAACATGCCCTCCCAAACTTTTATATCCAGATACATATATATTCTATGCTGAGACACACATACAAAAAGTGATAACTATATGTGTAATTCTAGGTTAATCAATAACACCCATTCACACATACATATTACAGTTAGTTTGTCATTTGTGTCAGCTATAATTAGAGAAACACAATACATGCTCATATTTATGTGCATATGTGCTATCTATTTCTACCCCCATGTGCATAACCACTTCCAGAAGATCAAAGTGATGGTTTAGTTGCACACTGCATGAGTTCGTGGTTGTAAGAAAGAGTAACTTGTTTAATAGATATACTGGAGTATCTCTTATAATTAAAGTAAAGCTAGGCAACCATAATTCAGTGAAATAGGAACCTGACCAGGCATGGGTAAGTTGGCATTGCAACTTGTAGATTTTTTCCTTTTGAACTCTACTATTCATGTGGCGTAGCCACCAATACCATATTTCTCAGTTGCAGTTTTCAAGTGACAAGATTTGAATAGCCCAGCTCAAGTCAGGTGCTTATTTTCATGTATACATTCATTCAAAAGTTGTTGAGCCTCTACTATACACAATGTAGTGTGGACCAGGTTCTCCAATTACCAACCCCAAGAGAGAACTCCCACTGCATGGAGAATAGCAAAGATTATCACTATACCAACCACCAGAAATAGGACTCCAAACACTTTTGCCCACTGCGCCTTGGGCTATAGTTTTATCAATTGCCTGAGTCGGATGAGACAGAACACTCACACACAAGTTACATAAAATAGATTTATTACTTACAGATAGGCAGCAAGCAACAAAAGAAGCCTAGGATCCACTGTGATCCAGTCCCTCAAGGCTTAAGAAAGCTGCCTGGGGCAGATGGAGGAAGGCTGAACTTTGGGTGTTCCACTTGTATTGTGGCTGAGGGACCCCAAAAGTTGTTCCAACCCAAGTTATATACCTCAGGGCAATATGACTCACTGGGCAAAGATTTGAAGGACATCCTGCTTCCAGGGGAAGGAGGAACACAGCCCAATTTGTCTCAGACAGTTCCTCCCTAGCTCAAGATGTTACATTTTCTGGTTGAGACAAAAACAAGACCCAGACAGTTTCAGGAAGTTTTTTGCCTATATCTCAGGATGAATGTAGTTCCAGCACATTCTACAGTTTTTCCAAGAACTACATGCAGGAAAGTGGTAGCGAATTGGGTCAGTCCAAAGCCATCCAGAGATCTGTCCTGCAGATTAAGTTTTCGATATACTGAGGTTCAACACAGCAGACATGTCATGACTATGAACGTGGGTAAGAAGAACTGCACAGCAGAAACATGGTTGTCTAGAGCCTATACTTGGGGAGCAGAAAAGAGAGGATCTGCTGATTGGAGAGCAGAAATAAGAGGCACTGCTGATAACCAAATAGTCTTTACTAAAAGACTGTGCCTGGTAGTTAGCCATGGTTAGTTTGCTGGACAAAGGAAAATAATTTGAAAAGACAAATGAATGTATTGCCTGCATAACTATCCTAAGAAACCACTTCCTGGTTATATATTTAAACTCAATGTCTTTATATTCTTTCATTCATCTGTTACTTGCTATTGGTAAGTAAATACAAGGTCAGTGAATTCAAATACATCTTCCTGAACAATTTAAAGTTGGAAAGAAAGATGTCTCTATAACAGAATTTCCTTTTTTAGCCTAGTACAATGAGTTTACAAAATGGCAGTATCCTATTTCATGTTCTTGTCTGTTGTGAAATTTCACTAATAAAATATACCTCTGAAAAAGTAACTATAAATTGTCTTTAATACTGTGTAATATAAACTTACTTCTCTGGTCACTCATATTGGTAGTTTCAAGTCAAGGAAAACTTGAATTATTACATGTATTGATAAAACACAATTTACTAATTTTTTAAACCTGTTGTGCAAGGCTTTATTGGGAAAATAGCCTGCCACATAACTTTTACCTTATTTTCACTCCATAATAGTGGGATCCTAATATAATTAATGGGATATTGCATCTTTACTAGAGACTTAAACCAATTATTAATTAATACAAATGGCACGCAATTTTAAGACTTCTCTCTACCTCCCTTTGGCCCAACAGCATTACATTAGCAGAATTAGAAATCAAACAATTTGACTTTTCCAGTTCAATAAATCTAAGGCACTATGCGCTATGCATAATAAAGTAACATTTTTGGTCACCATCAGTGCACATAAAAATCAAACAGTGACTCATTTTTTTCTCCAGAAAAAACATTTGAAAGATAGTAATCATAAGAGTGTGGAGTCTGAAATACTAAAAGGAGTATGAGAAAAATAAAAAAAATACAATTCAAATTAATAATTTTAGAAAGCTTATAACATTGACAGAAAAAAATTGCAGCATTTTACCTCCCTAAAGGAAGACAAAAGAGACATATTGCCAAGTGGAAAACAGGAAATCACCAAAAACTATACAGAAAGTAACTTTATGAATTAAATTTATTTTATAAATAATGATTATATGCTTCCACGTGGGTTGAAAAAATACGGGCAGTCTAACCTCACAATAAGGGCAGCACAGCCAAGAGGCCACTAGAGTTCAATGGGGTAAGAGCTAGGAGAAGGTTATATCTCACTATGGTTTTAATTGGCATGTCCCTAATGATTAGTGAAGCAGAGCATGTTTTCATAAACTTCTTAAACATTGTATGTATTTTTAGGAATTGTCCGTTTAGGTCTTTTGCTTACTTTTAAATGGGGTTATTTGCTTTATTGCTATTGAGTTGTTTGAGTTTTTTATTTATTTTGGATATTAACCCCTTATCAGATACATGGCTTACAAATATTTTCTCCCACTCTGGATTGTCTCTTCAGTTTGTTAGTTGTTCTATTTGCTGTGCAGAAGCCTTTAATTTGATTTCAGATCAAATTAATTCCATTTGCAATTCCATTTGTCTATTTTTGCTTTTGTTCTCTGTGCTTTTGGATTTATATTTAAAAAAAAAATCATTGACCGAAATGGAGCCTTTTCTCTTTTTTTCCTAGTAGTTTTACAGTTGCAGGTCTCATATTTATGTATTTGATCCATTTTATTTTTGTATATAGCATGAGATAAGGATTTGATTTCCTTCTTCTGCATGTAGATCTACAGTTTTCTCTGTACCATTTACAGCAGAGGCTGGCCAATCATGTGTTCCTGACACCTTAGTTGAAAATCAATTTACTATAAATGCATGAGTCTATTTTTCAGCTTTCTATTCGTTCCATTGGTTGATGTGTCTGTTTTTATTCTACTGCCATGCTGTTTTGATTATAATTGCTTTATAATATTTTTGAAATCTGAATGTGTGATGACCCCAGCTTTGTTCTTTGTATCCAAGATTATTTTGGCTACTTGAGACCTTTTGTGCTTCCATAGATATCATGTCACACCTTTTAGAATGGCTATTATCAAAAAGATGAAAGATAAAAGGTATTGGCAAGGATGCAAATAAAAGGGACACCTTGTAAACTGTTCGTAGTAATGCAAGTTAGTACAGTTATTATATAAAACAGTATGGAGATTCTTCCAGAACTAAAAATAGAATTGCCATATGATCCAGCAGTCTCTCTTCTGGGTACATATATCCAAAGGAATTGAATTCAATCTGTCAAAGGGATATTTTTTGCACTCCTATGTTCATTACAGCATTATTCACAATAGCCAAGATATGGAATCAACCTAAGTGTCCATCATCAGATAAATGGATTTTAAAAGTGTGGCATATGTACACCGTGGAATACTATTCAGCCTTAAAAATGAAGGAAGTCTTGTCATTTATAACAACATGGAAGAACCTGGAAGACATTACGCTAAGCAAAATAAGCCAGGGACAGAAAGAAAGGCATATATCACATGATTTCACTTATATGTGGAGTCTAAAAACGTCAAACTCATAGAAGCAGAAAATAGAATGAGAGTAACTGGAGGCTGGGAGTGGGAAGGAAGGAGGGAATGGGGACATGATGGCCAAAGAGTTTCAGGTAAACAGAAGGAATACCTTTGGAATCTATTGCATAGTGGAGTGACTATCTCCAATAATTATGTATTGTACAATTCAAAATAACTAAGGGAGTAAATTTCAAATGTTTCATCACAAAAATGATAAGAAGGTGAGGTGGTGGATCTGTTAATTAATTTGATTTAACCATGCCATGTTGTATACAAATATCGAAACATCACTTTGTACCCCAACAAATGTACATAATTTTGATTTGCCAATTAAAAATAATAATAATTTTAAAAAGCAAAAGCAATTTTTTTATAAAGACCTAGGAGAAGGAAAGTAGAGGACTCCATGGAAAAATGTGGGCTGGGGACTAAACCTGCTTGGGAGGAGAGGGTGGAGTCTAGGCTGCAAAGAAGAACTTTGCAGTTGAGACCTGGAGGATGAGTTAGCCTTGGGAAGAAGCAGAAAGTGAGCAGAAGCAGTAGGGTTACAGAGGAGGATTTTCCAGCCAAAGGGCCCATTGTATGCAGAGGGCAGAAGATCATGAAGGCAAGAAAATAAGATTTGTTTGAAGACACACAAAAAAATGAGTAGGGCTGGAGCCTACCAACATTAGAAACTATAACGTTTCCCAAGAGAGATGGAAATAACAGTAGGTTTTCATGCAGAGAACTACTATGATTAGATTTCCAAAGTAATCTTTAAAAAAGTTCCTTAGAAGTGTGATGGGATGGGAAGGAATAGTTAGTAGGTTTTCTCACTACGGTGGGTGAGATCTGATGAAAGCCCAGCAGGAGAGTAGAAAAGATGAGGAGATAAATGGATTCATACAAGAGATATTAGAAGAATTTTGAGGCTTATTTTGATATAGATAATTAATGAAATTGAATAGTAAAGAAAAAAATGATGTCCAATCATTGATTAGTAATACAGTAGTGCTGCATACTCTTTAATAGCAAAGGGGTGCTAGGAGAGCAGGAGCTATGCATCATTATCATCCCAAAAAAATGTGAGGAGGGGAAAAAAACAAGCAGATTAATGGGTTTCAATTTTGAATTATTCTAAGAGAGCTGCATAATTCAAAAAAGTCACAATTATTCAAGATGTCATACAAAATAATATAAATAAATGAGAATAATGTTGGAGATGCCATACCACAAAATAAAACACATAAAAATGCAAATAATTAGATATGTGAATTGGAAAATAGAAGGTTAAGAAAAGAAAATATAGATAAATTAGCTAATTTGAAAGGTGAGCAAAGGAGAGCTGAAGTTTATAGTGTCTATTTGACTACTAGTTAATGATATGCAAATCCAGTTAAGAAATCCTGCAAAGAAAAACTCAAGAGGGAATTTAAAATTAAGTTTAAACAGCCTCAACATGTTAGAGGTTTTAAAACCACTTATATCATACACTGTGAAATATATCTCAGAAACATTTATACCTGAGTATGCATTCTTTTGAGATGCTAGGTGACCAACCAAGACAAAACAAAATTGGAGAGAGTAAAACTTTGTTAAAATGAGGATATGTATCTAGTGAGACATAATTCTCCCCCTCAGGAACCTAATGAAAAATGTTTTCACATATTAAAGCAGGCTACACATATTTGTCAAAAATAAATCATGTCAAGCATAGTGCTTTTCTTTGATCTTTTAGGTAGGAAAATATAGTATATGTTATGTGGAAATTAGTCTGGCTTTGAACATTCACACTTGGCAAACAAAGATTGGCAAATGAGAAGACTGATAGCTCTCTGGCATATCAAGAATGTCAAAGAAGAAATTGCAAAATTAGACAAGAGACTGTTTTGAATATAAAAAAGGGGAAAACTTCAAAAGAAAGGAGTGTTTCTTTTTGTGATTAAGAAAAAAACCATGTGATGTAGACTTGCTTCTTTCAAATAATTTAAAACTTTATTTTTGTTGAAAGCAAATATAAGAATTATGACAATTAAATTGATTCTTTCAATTATTCAACAAGTTTTAAGTACCCACTGTATAATAGGGAAGGCTCTGAGGATACAGAGATGAAAGGTTCTACCTGCTAGAACTTAAGAGTTTAGCTTGCAACTGACAAGTAAACAATCAACTTGCGACACGCAATTGAGGAAAAACAAGGCCCTATGGAACTATATGGAAAAAGAGTTAACTTTATGTATCAGAGAAATCTTCCCAGAGGAAGGAAAGCCTTAACTGAGATTTCAGGGTGAATACAAGTTAATCAGTAAAGAAAGGAAATATGTTTCATTCAGAGGGAATAGCCTGTGCCGGTGCCCAATAAGAAATTTTACAGGTTTCAAGTTGAAGTACAGAAGAGGAAGAGGGTAAGGGAAGAAGATATGACTAACCAATATGAATATATTATCAATCTTTATCAGAATTTATTTTTACAGGCATTAACACTTTGTGTACAACAGCATAATTTATCTAATACATTATAATGAATCAGTGGTTCATTGTACAACAAAAATGTTTCCAAATATCTTTCCCAGTGTTATGACTGACATATGACCATTTTTTATTTCTGAACAATAAATGTACTAGATATGTGTATTGAGTTAATAATATTAAAATATAATTGGTACTTCCATAATTGATCAGCCAATTAGAGCATTTTCTTGTTCAGGGCTTTATCATTCTCGTTGCTTTCTTTATGTGTATTTCTTTTCCTAAAAATGAAAGGTCATCTATAAAATCTCTTAACAATATTCATCAAACTCCCACCAAATAGCGAATCTATTCTTTAGTATTATTCATACCTTCCAAACCCATCACATGCTGAAAGAAAAAGAAACATTAGGAAGGAAGAATAAAGAGAAGAAAGGAGGGAGGGAAAGAGGAGGAATGTTATTTTGACCAAAAATGCATTCTGCTTCTAATCCAATCATCAGCAGCTTAAATCAATAAGATTATTAAATTCTAATAATCCAATCATTAGCAGCTTAAATCACAAAGATTGTACCTCTTTAACAAATGTGTATTTGTTCATTTGTTTGAAAAAATTTCTAAAAGAAATTGTTTACTGTTATTTGATCAGTGGTTCAACAACACAAAAAACACCATCACTATAGTTTTCAAGTCTTTTCCCTCATAGTAAAATACTACATAATGGCTGCAGTTCTAAGCATTCTGACTACAGCCATGGTAGGAAAGACAGTGGAAAGAACAATACCACCTTCATCTTTCCTTTTCAGCAAAGAGTAGAAATCTTTCCAGAATCCTCCAAGAGGAATTCCATTTATGTTTCGTTGACCTGGAATGTATCACATGGTAATGCTTAGACTCAAGGGAAGCTGGGAAAGTAATTACAGCTTTTCTGGATACTATGTTGGGTGTTTGCCAAGTGAATCAAGTGGATAGATATTCAGAATGAGTGTTGGACCCACTATTAATTTCTAATACAATAATGGAAGAATCAGAAATTTGATAAATGAATGAACATTTTTTGTCAGTTTTTTGTTTGTTTGTTTTGGTATAGATTTAGTGGGTACAAGGGCAGTTTTAATACATGCATATATCATGTAGTAGTGCAGTCTGGGCTTTTAATGTGGCCGTCACCTGGATAGCGTACATTGTACCTATTAAATAATTTCTCGTCTCTCACCCCACTCCCACCTTCTCACTCTTCCGAGTCTCCAGTGTCTATTATTCTACACTTTATGTCCATGAAATCATGTCTCTCAAATGAACATTTATGACCTTACAAACAAGTAGATGTTTGTAACTCAAATAATTACTCTCTTTTTGGAATAATCTTTTCACCTCTTTGAGCTTCAATACCTTTATGGGAAAAAAGGAATAGCAGGCACTAGGGTAACACAACTTGTATTGTGAAGATCAAATAAGACATTGTATGTGAAACTGCTGTGTGAGCTGAGGCCTATAAATTACTTATTATTATGTTGGGAATGTGATAAGCTAGAGATATGGATATGAATAACTAAATAATGCATAATACAAATGATTTTACTTCAAATTTCTTTCTGTTGGATGATCTGAAATTAATTACGAAAGGCACAATGAATGACCAGTGAGTCTATTCAACCCAGTCTAAGGAAAGCAACTGTAGATGGTGTATTTCTTTTAATAACTTCTTTGGCCTACTTCAGCTACCACATTCAATCCTTAAGATGAAGATAAAAATCAAAAGATCTTTTAAACAGGTCTTTCTATAGAAAACTTCAAGCATCTATAAATATTTATCCAAAAAAATACCCACTACAGCCATATTAACCATCCTCAAACTTTTAAAAGCCCACCAAATAAAAACTGTATTGAAGGTTTAACCTTTTATATATGACCCTAAATATGTGAAAAAAGAAGTAATAGAGAAATAAATTTCATCTCAAATGTAAAAGAAAATATTACAATTGTCAATGTAGCTGATGAAATTTTCCAAAAATGGTGCCAATAATTTATTGTATTCCACATGCTATTCTGCCATGGAAACTTGCCCTGCCTGCACTCAGGAAATGAAATATTTTTATCTACTCCACTGAATCTGTGCAGGCTCTGTGATTATTTGGACCAACAGGATATGGCAGAAGATATGCCATGTAACTTCTGAGACGAGGTCATAACAAGCCTTGCAGCTTCCAGTTGCATCTTCTGCAGTGCTTTCTCTTGAGAATCTCCCCCTCAAGACCCAGCCACCACACTACAGGAAACTCAAATCCCATGGAGAAGCTAAATGGAGACATTCTAGTTGAAAGTTCCAGCTGAGCTCCCAGTCAACAACCAGTCATGGGTCTGTGTATTCTTAGACGTTTTCCTTAGGCAAGTTTTGCATATGTCTTGCTTCTCAGCTACCTGACAGCAAAAACATATAAGTGATTCAAGTGAGAACCATGCAACTGAGCCCAGTTAACGTATAGGAAAATGAGAGACAATCATGGAGTGATTCATTATGCAACAAGAGATAAGCAAAATACTCAAAGATGAATAAAACACTGTTTCATATGGCATCAATGTTTTAATGTTTATGAAGTGCTTACTATATGTTATATACTGTTCTGAAATACTTTATACACATTATGGTTTTGGTTCTTCACTTAATCATCTCAGATAAGTAGAATTATTATCCTTGTTTTACAGATAAATAAACAAACTGAGGCATATAGAAAAACAAAATGGTCACCTAGCTAGTAAATTCTTAACTGGTATTCCATTAAGACTCCTTTAAACATTTTAGTTGCAAAAACAGGCAAATCATTTACCTTTGGTATACAAAGAGCTAACCATTAGATTCTTGTTTCCAGCATGAGTGATTTCTATGCCTACCATTGGATGGCAGGGGGAGCAAACAGAAAAGAAGGGATAAAGGGAGAAGGAGCAGAAAAGACAGGTTATATATTTTTAATGCTACACTTGCTATATAGATATATTAAGAGTACTTCAGAGTGATCATTTATTCATCAATTCATTCAAGAAATTTTGAGCGAAGTTTTAATATGTACAAGGCATTGGTTAGATTCAGGTGATAACAATATTGAAAAAACTAAAAAGCAATGCCCATGCCCTCGAAGAGCTCAATTTTTCATGAGTAGTGGGTTTTCTGTTAAGGAATGTACCTGAAAAGACTAGAAAACCACCTGAAGAAGCCATTAAAGACGAAATTCAAGAATAAGGAGAAGAGCTGCAATAGAAAGCTGTTAAGCTTCATTTTAGCCCCAAGACTTTATGATTTTACTTTGCAAGGAACTCATATCTACTTTTCATGGTCTGATAATCTAGGTCAGATAGATATAGTTCTGGTTAGCAGGAAAAAAAAAAAAGTTGGTGGTGTCTTTTAATTCCAGGGAGCTTTCTGTGAGCTGAATTAGAGAGATATTATTTTGTAGGGTGTTTTACCACCAGATTGTTCTTTTCTCCCTAGACTAGGCTGACCTCACAACCAAATGACATATTTCTTCTTAGTATCTGCACTGCCACATAAGTCCCTAATGACACCACAGCAATAGAACAAGGAGGCTCAAATAATGTCTATTTTTGGAGGAAACTCGGGCTTTATCACTTTTTTGAAGGTGACATAGGAAAGTAGGGCAGGACTAATCACAGGTAAGATTGGATTTTTTTAAAAAAGAACCTTTTCATAAAACAGAGAATGTTATAACAGAAATGAATCATAGAATTTGTAGGGAAAGGTAAGAAATCATTACTAACAGAGCCAAATCTTCAATAAGAGCAGTGAGAGATCTTTCCACAATGAAATGAGATATCTTTATAAAAAAATCTTCAAACTATTCCAGTTCTTTTTAAAGTAACTCCTAAGTCCTCCCCACCCACTCAATGAATAAAATATTCTATTTTAGCTCATCTGAGGCACCTAAGTTGTGTTTTGTAAGCAAATCATTGTTTTTCATAATCTAAAGTGAATTTTATTTGAAAGAGCATCCCCTAATAACTCAGAAAGTTTAAACAACGCCAACTTCCATTCTCACAAGGCCCTTTGATTCAAGTTATGGTGGCTTTGGAAAAGCCAGGCTGCAGAAAGGAAATTCTACATGAATGCTGCCCGCACAGGGCTGAGCTCCCCAAGGAGCAGAGACAATCCTTGACAACGCTCTGAGGTAAGATTTCTTTTACTTAATCTGTATGGGTTTTTTTTTTTATCATTTTTGATGAATCTGATTCTCATTCACTTCAACAGCCTTTGAGGTGTTTTGATTCAGAGAGCTCACACCGACTTCATTGAAAGGACCTGTAAAGTGCAGCTCCAGTTGCCCCTGAAAGCTCCTACTGCCTTAAGAAGCACAGGAGCATGCTTTTGGCAGATAATGTAGCATCCATAAGTACAATGCTCTGGCAGCCACTATAGATAAATAATTTTATCTCCCTTAATTTTTTTCCCTTTGTCTGATGAATCTCCTCCAATTTACAAAAAGAAAAATACTTCATTACTTAGTCACATTTTAAAATTTTTTCCACATGTAGGCAGTATTTCCATGCCATATGAACTACGTAGGCAAATTTTTCCTTTTTTTTTTTATAGATTATCTCTGTGAGTTAGTCAGCCAGTGTTTTGTGAATTAGGAAAGTTAAATAAATAAAAGGGGGAAATACAAACTGAGAGCCTGATGTTTTTCCCCAATAATAAAGACAGCGATTGCTTAAAGAGATCCCCAATTTCTGTCTTAATGTCGGCTCTGAACTAACAGGATGATACAGAACCTATTTATGCCAGGGAAAGCTTAGAAAATTTCTTGCTTAGTCCTCTGGCTCTGGAGAATTCCAAATGCCTAAAATGATTCTCAGCATTGTGGTCTCGCATGCAGAGACCACAATGAAGATGACACAAACTTGACACAGCGCAGTCAGATGTTCTACATGTCAGGCTACAATGGGTGAGAATCAACTCTGGTTGGTCTGAGTGTTGTCCCATGGTTGGATCTCCCCAGGCACATTACAGACAAAACCACATTTCTAGGCCTGCCTTGAACTACTGTCATTCCTCAAGGAACATTTTAGATGTAAACTCCCTCAAGAATAGTTTGAGGGTGATCCGTTGCTACTTTGCAGCTATGTAGGACCCAAATAGTCCACTGGTATCCACAGTAGGCAGTGATTTGCTTGTTCTGATGGAAGCATAGTATAGTGAGAAGAGAGAAGATTTCTCTCTTCTCATTCTTGGACTATGCAAGAGAATAATCATTGCCCAGCCTATTAATACCTGGAATTTGGCTACACACTTTATGCATATTAGCTCATGTTTCTTTGCAACAAACCTGTGATTCAGGCATTCTCAGTTCCACGGTTCACATACATGGCCATGCCCACCTGCACAGATGCATACACACACAAAAGCTTCTTAGGGAGAGTACATACTCATCCAAGTATTAGACATATTAAATGTAGCATGAGCATTGAGATTTGAGTCTACTGGACTTTCAAGTATTTTCTTTCCTGGGATTCTGTTCTATTTGTACAACTTACTAAATTCTAGATTTTTCTGAAGGTACCTCAGTTTTTTAAAAACCTGGTTTATTCGTCCTTACTATGAAGATAAAATACCTTCAGTTTACGCAATTGCTGTAAAAATGAAATGCAGTAACATATGCATAAGCCTTTTTTTTTTTTTTTTTTTTTGAGATGGTGTCTCATTCTGTCACTCAGGCTGGAGCTCAATGGCCACCATCTCAGCTCACTACAACCTCCACCTCCTGGGTTCAAGCGATTCTCCTGCCTCACCCTCCCAAGTAGCTGGGATTACAGGTGTGTGCTGCTACACCTGGCTAATTTTTTTTATTTTTAGTAGAAATGGGGTTTCACTATGTTGGCCTGGCTGATCTCGAACTCCTGACCTCAGGTGATGCAGCTGGCTCGCCTCCCAAAGTGCTGGGATTACAGGCAAGAGCCACAGCGCCCGGCCTGCATAAGGCAATTTTAATCCATCCTAGGATATGGTCTTTAATAACATTAGTTCATTTCTCTTTACCTTGTTTCCCTGAATGGATATAGTGTTTCCTGATATACTCTCACTAAAGAGGCTCTTCCAATCATTTTAAAGTGACCAAATATTTAAGTTACCCATAGAAAATGTCTATGCATACATGTAAGACATGTATTTATGGATTTGTATTTTCAGTATTTCCAACGTTCATTATTTTTATTCATTCAGGCAGTTTTTAATTCGACACTCATTCATTAGCTACATATAGAACTCTGTTCAAGGCCCTGTAGGTGGCACTGGAGCTAGGAAGATGGAAACACAGGCTCTCCTTCCAAGGTGGTGCTGTCTTAGCCTGAGAAATAGACATTTACAACACAATGTGGAAACCACTGTCATAGAAACAAGAACTTACAAAACAGAAATCTGAATCAACATTAACCATATCTGGAAAGGGCTTTGGTAGAAGGAGATGTCAGGCCAAGAGTAGAATGGGTAGGAGTTAGTCAGGCAGTGGAGGAGAGAAGGTGCTGCTGGCCACCACATGAGCAAGACACAGCTGAATCCAGGAAGCCAAGTAATGTGGTTTCCTGTGTAGCTCAGTACTGACCTCTGAGAGAATAGGCGTTAGTTTAAAATGCAGCATTCAAAAGTCTGGAGGAACTGGCATTCTTATCTCACCAAGTCTACATGAGTTCAGACAGTGGGAAATGCCTCCATTGGGTAGAAAGCAGTGATATCTGATAATTAACTCCTTGGAAGAAACGTACTCACCACTGTGACCTAGGTGTTTAGTCACATGAATACTGGGAGAAATTCCCATCTTTACCTTGGCCAGCAAGGAAAGGTAAAAGATATCAAAGATCCAAGGGCAAAGAACCAAGGGCAAAATTACCCTCCTCTCCAGGAGCTGAAACATCAAAGGAAATGCAATCAAAAGCCTAATGACGAGGTTCATCTGCAGAAGTTCTATTTGTACAACTTACTAAATGTTAGATTTTTCTGAAAGTATTCAATTTTTAAAAAGCCTGGTTTATTCATCCTATGAAGATAAAATACCTTCAGTTTACCCAATTGCAATAAAAATGAAATGCAGTAACATATGCATAAGCCTTTTTTTTTGAGATGGTGTCTCATTCTGTCACTCAGGCTGGAGCAAGGCAATGGGTCCCCTAGACTGTGCCAGACTCACATGGACATCCACGGCACAGGCCCACAGCTGGACACCTAATTCCGGACTCTGTGAACTGGCTGCCCTAGGTTGGCTGTTATGCTGTCTCGAAAAACAAAAGGTATGATAGTCAAAGTAAAATCAAACAAACCAGAGAGTCTTGAGCTTTAGATTCAAGCTCAGATTCAAATCTCAATTTGTCCAGCTTCTCTGTGTTCCCATGATTAATTTACTACTATCCTCTTCCAGCCTCAGTTTTCTCATCTGTAAAAATGAGCTGTAGCGGCTGGGCACGATGGCTCATGCCTGTAATCCCAGCACTTTGGGAGGCCGAGGCAGGCAGATCACGAGGTAAGGAGATCGAGGCCATCCTGGCTAACACAGTGAAACCGTGTCTCTACTAAAAATACGAAAAATTAGCCGGGTGTGGTGGCAGGCGCCTGTAGTCCCAGCTACTTGGGAGGCTGAGGCAGGAGAATCACTTGAACCTGGGAGGCGGAGGTTGCAGTGAGCCAAGATCGCACCACTGAACTCCAGCCTGGGCGACAGAGTGAGACTCTGTCTCAAAAACAAAAAAAAGATCTGCACAGTCTGTATCACAGGGATGTGTCATGAGTAGGAAACATAAATGGAAAATAATTTTGCAAGCTGAAAAGCACTGCAAATTAATATGAGAAAAAGATTTAAACCTGAGCACACTTGATATACAACTATTACTGTTTGCATTGCTTTGAATAGCAAAAATAGTATATCTATAAAATACCTATTTTTGAGAATTTTGAAACAGAAGAAATTGACTATGGACACACAGAATGTTTAAAACTTTATGATTTACTTCACTTCTGAATACACACGTCTCTTCTGAGCAATAGAACCAGTTCGGTTCCCATCGTGTTACTTCACTGCAAAGTTAACTCTTCTCTTTTCTAACTTTACTTATTTGTACTGATTCTATTTTCAGCAGCTGTAGTGCTTTTTATTTATTAACTTTTTTAATATAACAGGAATATCTAAGACAAAATCGATATATTCATAACAATGTCTCCACAGTTTTATAATATAAATGACAAACTTACAGATGTAAACAAATGATTTTTAAGAGTTAAATTTAGTTGTTCAAATTTTTCTATTATTAGTTTGAAGCTTCTGAGTGGAAAACGGCAACTGTGATGTTTAAAAATTATTCAAACGTAATTTACATCTTATTTCTTCAACACAGGCTAGCCCTAGGCAAATCTAACCATGTCAGACGCCTGCTAAAATTCCTCCCATGGCTCTCCACTGCCTTCACGATTGAATCTAAACTCCTTAACTTGGCAATCAAGGTCATTTTCATGATTATCCCCTTATTTACCTTTGAACTCATCTCTACCACTAACCAGCCAACATCCTGATCCCCAGCCATTCCAAAGTCCTTGAAATCTCAGAAGTCTCACGCTCCATTTTTCCTCCCTGAATTTGTTTTGGCTGCTGTCTCCCCTATAAAGTCATTTTTTTTGTATCACTTGTCTCATATTTATCTAGAATATACCATCCCTGTGTAAACCTTCAGGAATACAATCAATGGCATCAACTTTCAGTTGTTTTCCTGCTTGTATCCAATTCTACTTGCCTCTATTTAGCTTTGCTCTCAAACATATTCTGTTCCTGGGGCAGCAAGACCACCACTGTCAGTCCCAGTCTTACATACTTTATTGCTGTGCTTCTCCTGAGAGCTCCAGCAAAAATCCCAGGGAAAACTCTGATTGGCCCATCTTAGATCAGTGCACAGCCTAGAACCAATGTCTGTGGCCGTGGGAATGGAGAACTTTCATTCTTGCCAGTCTGAATCATATGCCCATATCCATTTTGATGGAAGAGAAGACAATAACACCACTTTAAATCTATAAACTACTATAGCAAAGAGAAATGGTGTGATTCTGGTCTTCCAAAAGAAGGTATACTGACATGACAGAACTATGTAAAATAATATGTATAATTCTTTTGTAAGTGTCATCATGCTTCTAACCCAAGGAATTAAGTATTTTTATTGTTAACAGTACTGTTACCAGTATCTCAATTACTTTTATTTACTGTTACCAGTAACAGCTTTTAATTATTGTTTTTTGTTATTGTTCTGTTTTTTGTTTGTTTTTGCATTCAACTGAATTTGCTTATTACAGGCCAACATTCTAGTTAAATATACAAAAATTAGAAATCCAATTATCATGGTAATGGTTAGTTAACATTTGAAAGAACTTTAGAATAAAACGTTTTTATACATAACGATTGCACATTGTGAAAATGAGTGATTTTAGCACGAAAGCCAACACAATTAGAATACACAGCAAACATCAGCAATAAATATTTCTAAAAGAGAGCTACAATGCTGGGGAAAGATAAACAGAAGAAAAGAATGGAGGGTAGAGGAGGAGGAAGAGGAGGAAGACAAAAAGGGAAAAAGAGAAGAGAAGGAAGTAGGAAAGAAAGAAGGAAGAAGAGAAAAACAGGGCCACAATAGTAAAGGAAATATAATTTTTTGAGGAATAATTTTTTTCTCTTCATACAACATACCAAAACTTGAATCCTCGTGTTGCAATAGTCATGTGTTTTAAATATCTAAGACATTAAGTTGTCTGAATCTATTTCCTGGGAACTGGAAATAGGAAAAATAGATCCTTCCCTATATACAAAGATTAATTACATAATTTAGCATGGTTTTCTAAGGCAGCACGTTTTCATTGACATGCAAATTGATGTTTTTTTTTTTGCATGAATCACCCTGAAAGTACAAATTAGAACTTAAAATTCTCATTTGTAAATCATATGAATCTTATGAAACATGCTTCTGCCTTAGAGAACCATTTCCTAAGGGCTACCATATGACCAGAGTGTGGAGCAGATGTTCTCAAACAGATGAAGACAACCTTTTAAAGCTCAAAGCAGCCCATGAAAGTGGGGGTAGCAAAGCCGTATTGGATTTCTATAAGTAAGCACTAGGAAAGGAAAATGTTTTGCACTAAGTGGTCCACTAGGCTTTTAGTTAGGTGAGCACCTGTACTCCTAGGTCATAGTCTCTGAAAGTAAATGAGTTAAAATCTCTGATTCAGTTAGGAAGATGCAAAAGTGATCCACTTATAATTTAGAGGAAACAATTAGAAGTAAGGACTTAGATTCGATTGGAACTCAATCTTTATTGATCTGTATGTAAACTATATGCGCTAATGTCTGTAAGGATCTCTTCACACAGAGCTTGTTATGCTTACCTCTGGGAAGCCATGTGGCAAGCCTTAACAGTGTAATCACACTGCAAGAGGCCTTGAGTGCTGAATATATTTAAGATACTTTCTGAAAACACCTCTAAGATGACTCTCCAGACTTGGCAAACAAAGACTTCCTGAGCTGCTGCTGCTGTCCATTGTCCTGATTTGGCATTACTCCCTTGATATTTTTTTAGTTGCAGCTGTGAAATTTGAGCATCTCCAAGCTCACGGTGATAATATACATCATCTCTCAAAATCTGGGCTATGAGAGCATTTTTCAGATTTCAGCAAATTTTATACCTCTTCTACCTCATCCATGCAATAAAATATTGATTTCTAAATCAAATTCAAAGGGAATCAAAGTGTAAGTGTCAACAGTGTGTTCTCCAGCTTCCACTTATTTTCCCTTTGACCCTAATTAGTCCTTTACATTTCCTGATATCATCCTTTGTTGTTATTTTTCACTCATAACACAAAAATAGCTCTGATCTTGAATCTGTCTTAGCTTCCCTTTGGTCATACTAAAATCATGTGACATCAACTTTGCTGCCAACCGCAGAGTTTCTCAATTTGATGCATATTTTGAATAGCAAAAGCTGGAGATAGAACACACAAAGTCATTTTAACAGTATTAAGCCTGCCTTCCCCCTGCAGCTCTTTTAGCACAGCTCCACTGAACATCAAGAGCTGAGATTTAGCTTAGGTGACTTCAGTCCTTCCCTTTCTAACCCCCTCCCTGCTTTCAGGTGCTCAATGAGTCTTTCCTGTGGACTCTGGCTCAGTTTTACTTGTTCTCAGAAATAATGCTTTGCTTGAAAGAGATTTTAGCCATCAAAAAGCTGGTTTGAAAATAAAGTAGGAAATTAGGGTAGACCTCCTAAGGGCTTTAAAAACTGTATCATCTTTCCTGTTGTTTGAGATTCCCTAAGGTTCAGAAACCAGAAGGAAAAATATTCTGAAGATGCACAACTTTAGCCCAGCACAACTTCTGTCTTCCCACTTGTTCCTCAAACCTTTGTAAAACTCACCAGCCAAAGAACAGAGTACATGCTCAGGGTTCTAAATGACATTATCAGCACACTCTGAAACAATGCACTTTTACTGTCAGAGGCACGCTGCCAAATTTGTAATTACCTTATTATGTAACCTGAAATTGTTTTCTGTCTCTCAATGTTGCCAAAAAAAATGGAAATACTAAATTATCTTCTTAGGAAGTATATGCCCCATCATAGCAAAATAAAACGTGATATCATCTTAATAATAGTTCATTTACCCTTTAGAAAGAAGAATACATCTTTATTTGGTGAAGAGCCTTGATAAAGCACAGGTGTGGAATATAGGATCCAAGAGTACAAGTGTCAGTAGGAGAAGCTACTACTAAGGTGGAGCTTAAACAAGCTTGCTGGAATGGATAGGAAAGGTCACTGGGGATTTTCTGGAAATGGAGAGACCAAAGATTATTTTCATGTGTTGGGGTTCAATGTGGGGTTATAACTATTATAAATACTATTCATATCATTCATATGTTCCCACAACTCCTCAATTCTACTACTCTTGCAGATACCTTGAAGGATGGAGGCATATCTGGGGTAAGTTGAGCAAGAGTCTATTTCATGTCTGCACTGTGCCACTGAAGTGTCTGCATGTAAGACAAGAAAGGAATGAGAAGAAGAGGGGGTCTGGAAACTTGGGCACCACATTCTCTTCAACTTACAGAAGTCTTGAGGATTTATTTGGCTTCCATCCAGTATTAACAGATGTCCAAGCAAGTCTTAAGGGGTCAGGAAATCCCAGTTGACATCTAGGTTACACTTGGTTATCTCATTTTCTAGCTAGGAACTTGCATCCATCTGTCAGAGTTTCAGGAATACAAAGCATTAAGGTGTCTTATGAGAGAGTATTTTCCCAGACAGGCTGGGAAAGCCAGGCTCTGTAACTTCTTGCTTCTACTGCCAATCTTAACGACAATTTTAGCAGGGACTAGATAAGCAATGGCCTGAAAGAAACTCACTATGGCTTTATGAACCTGTAAAAATCAATTCCAACAGATACAGTATGTGCATAAGCAACCAGGACATTTTTAGGCAATTGAGAGTGAAATAAAAAGCAATCAATTACTAAGTGGGTCATTTTTGTCACCATCATCTGTGTCAGACTTAGTCTAGAGATGTATCATAAAACGATTTATCATTTAACTTAAATATGAATAAAAACTAAAGGGGTTTTCTGGTAAAAAAAAAAAATACAAAGAGTTTCATCAATATTCTTTGAATTAATTAAAAGATTAGCCACTGGAAGAATTATGATGTCAGTAACCATGACGTAGTCAGGGCACACAGGGAAATCTATCTGTTAGCCACCATATAAAAAAGAAAGGAGTATTTTCCACTAGAGATAGAGCTGCAAAGCACTGATTCACTGTTAATATATCCGAGGTAAAGAAGAGGGAGAAAAAATACCCAACCCACTGACACACTTATTCCATTATTTCTAACAGAGAGAAATTATAATGCTTCTTAGACGAGGGCTATAAAATACTGAGAGCTCCCCAGAAGAAAGAGTAGCCTAGGAACAAGGTTTTATTAATTGAAGAGTTTATTAAGCATGAATCAATTTCCTTTGCTTCCTCATATACTTAGGCTTACTATTCATTTATAGGAATTCCTTGGTCCAGAATAATTTTATCTTTCAGGCCAGATGGAGGCTACAGTGAAGAGTAGTTCTTACTGCACACACGCACACACACATATGCATATATATATGAAACATGCTCTCACTTTGTTACCCAGGCTGGAGTGCAGTGGCTCCATCATAGCTCATTATAACCTCAAACTCCTGGGCTCAAGAGATCCTCCTGCCTCAGCCTTCAGAGTAGCTAGGACTACAGACACACACCACCATACCTGGAAAACTGGGGATTTTTGTTTGGTTGGGTTTTTTTTGTTTTTGTTTTTGTTTTTTGTTTTTGTATAGACATGGGTCTCACTCTGTTGCCCAGGCTGGTCTTGAACTCCTGGCCATACACAATCCTCCTGCCTCAGCTTCCCAAAGTGCGAACATGAGCCACCATGCCCAGCCCTATGTTTGTTTCTATAGATGAATATTTTACACTTCATGATGTCTTTTCTTTTATGGTAAAATTTTGTCTTTTTTTGTTGTTGTCTTCTTTAGTTCCTTTTAAATCTTTAAATCTCAAATAAGAAAAAGGACAGAAAAGAAAACATCCAGGTTGTTTCTCCACTTCTGAGAATTATGTTCAGTTTGTATTTGTAACCTCAGTACCTAGAAGAGTATATCATATATAGTAGGTGGTCAATAAACAATTTTAGAGTGAATGCCTAGATTATATACCTAGGCCTATATGCTGCCTGTGTTCTGTTTTTCTTCCAGATTCATTTTGATCCTCCTCCACTGGGCTCTGTGT
Organism: Pongo abelii; assembly: GCF_028885655.2. Classification (NCBI taxonomy): domain Eukaryota; kingdom Metazoa; phylum Chordata; class Mammalia; order Primates; family Hominidae; genus Pongo; species Pongo abelii. The sequence goes on from NC_071989.2 coordinate 31,358,802, forward strand.
CTTAGGAGTGAGGATGGCCAACATGAAGTGCCTCGGCAGGATCCCTTGCCCTCTGGCTTACTCTTGACTTTGGCTAATGAGAGACATCACAGAAGACCAGAGAATGGGGTGGATGAAGTCTAAATATTTCTCCTCCATGTTCCCTCCCTGGAAAGTCACCCCAAAGACCACAGTTTCTGTCAGGTGACATTCTCCATGTAACTATCTTCTCTGTATACCAGGAACCACCTCTCCTCTGTGTCCTTTCAAGTCTTGGCAGAGATATGGCCCCAAACTGTTGCTAACCCCAGCACACTCCAGAGTACCTTACTGGTTTCCCTATATCCTGTCCATGACTTTAGAAATCACCCCTTTTCTACACTTTCCTCAATTACCCAACTGATTGTTTCATCTCACTCCTCCTGGAACCCTGACTAATAAAGCCTTATGATTTATAAAATGCTATCAAAGTTCAAATGGTAATTAAATGAAAAATTCAACTTCTGAACCATTTTTTTTTAAATGACAGCTGGGTCTGTTTATTATCTAATACCTCGGGCTTTTTTTTAATTGAAGGCAGAATCAGTTTTCATTCCTTTCCTGAATAAATGTTTAACCAGTTTTATTGAACTAGTTATGATGTGGGAAATTTGTTCTGATGAAAGTGCTCAGAGGTGTTTGTAGTTAGTAGCTACAATAGTTATAAAAATATCTTTCTGTTTAAAGTATGTACTAAATTATACTTCTGTGAAATTTGTATTAAAGTAAGAAGAATAAGAAAAAGAAACTATGTAATATGTTGTTAAGCAAAATTTAGATCATTTTACTTTACAACAAAATTTTATTAAATATTCATCTATACTACAAATAACGAAATTAAAGCAAAAAAGTCTCTTCAATCACTGTGAACTATATTATATTACACATGATCAAATCAATGTGATGTTTATATTTTAAGTATCTATAATATAATAAAATATTATTTAATAAGTTAAAAGAATAAAATTATATTCTAAATATCTGGTGTCCTGAATTTTCTTTTAAGTAGCTCATTTGAATGGAATTTATTTTGCATATCATATCTTCATTATATGTTAAGAAACTAAATTCAAATCTATATTGATTCAATATTAGAAAAAATAGTCATTTTAAATCTTTTCCAAGATCTTCAAATTTTAAAAAAATAGAACAGAAAAAGAAGTCACAGCATTTTTCCATTCATCTTCATATGAATTTTCCCAATCAAATATGAAGATGAAGAGTAGATTGCAGGTAAAAGGGTATAAGTAGAAAAAAAAAGTAGGGGCAAGGAAACCTCCAAACTGTTATTTTCCTTTTTCCTCATTGGATTTCAACATCAGTACTCTGGATGCCAAATGGCAGCTTCTAAAATATAGAATTATAGCTAGATTAGATTAAGCTGAAAATGCCCTTCAGCATCTGTGTTTTATTTTTTTAATGTGAATGAAAGAACAGATTTCTCCTCTTGCATTATCATTTCTTTCCTCCTTGGTGATGTGTTTTGGCAGGATGGGAAGTGGAGGTGGTATGCAAGGGATACTCATCTGTTAATTATAAACTGGCTCCCCACTTATTTCTTCTTACTGAGCTCCTCTCTTTTTCCACTTTTCTTTACATACTGGTCTGTGAACTTCGTGCTGTCACTAAATCACTTAGCATGGATTAAAATATCTATTAGGAGTGAGTTGAGTGGACCATTCTGGAAGCAATAACCAAAACCTTGGTGCATGCTGTCACTAAAATGTCACCACCTGACTCACTGACGTGTTCTGGTGCCGTGTACTTACCACCTCATGAACCTTATTCCTAACTTCTGTCTCTCCTTTTTGAAGTGTCTCATATACATTGCCAAACTGAGTTTCCTAAGAGTCCAATTTGATAATTTCAGAAGACAAAGAGGATCTCCACTGTATATTGCTTCCAGTCTTTTTTTTAAAATTTATTATTATTATTATTATTATTATACTTTAGGTTTTATGGTACATGTGCGCAATGTGCAGGTAAGTTACATATGTATACATGTGCCATGCTGGTGCGCTGCACCCACTAACTCGTCATCTAGCATTAGGTAAACTATCGCAAGAACAAAAAACCAAACACCGCATATTCTCACTCATAGGTGGGAATTGAACAATGAGAACACATGGACACAGGAAGGGGAATGCTTCCAGTCTTAACTTCTTCATGTAAACTTTCCTAAAGCTGCTGGGTTTGGTTGCTTTCTTCATGCTCAGTCAAGTGCCCTACTACTTCCTAGCAAAAGCCTCTGCTCTAGTCATAACAGATCCAAAGATATTACCCGCATCTTGCTCCCAATCAAAACTACACATCCTTAGTTGAATATAGTCTACTGCCTTTTCTGTTTGTTTCCAGTTTTCCCTTTGTTGGTTTTATTGCTTCTTTTAAGAATCTTTTATGCAGTCAGTACTGAGGAGGTAGCGAGACAAAGCAAGTGGACAATTTGTTATCATGCACTGGGTTCTTAAAGCCATTGGCTTTTGACTTCAACAGCCTGGGCACAGAGCTGCAAAAGCCACACAAAGCCAGAGGTCCCTTCAATTTGGAGAGAGAATTGCAAAGCGTCCTGTATTAGTCAGGGTTCTCTAGAGGAACAGAACTAACAGGATAGATACATATGTAAAAGGAAATTTATTAAGTATTAACTCACACAATCACAAGGTTCCACAATAGGCTGTCTGCAAACTGAGGAGCAAGGAGAGCCCGTCCGAGTCCCAAAGCTGAAGAACTTGGAGTTGGATGTTTGAGAGCAGGAAGGATCCAGCAAGGGAGAAAGATGTAGGCTGGGAGGCTAAGCCACTCTTGCCTTTTCACGTTTTTCTGCCTGCTTTGTATTCTAGCCACACTGGCAGCTGATTAGGTGGTGCCTACCTGGATTAAGGGTGGATCTGCCTTCCCCAGCCCAGTGACTCAAATGTTAATCTCCTTTGGCAACACCCTCACAGACACACCCAGGATAAATACTTTGCATCCTTCAATCCAATCAAATTGACATTCAGTATTAACTATCACACCTCCAAATCTATTGTTTACTTTTAACTTTATTACACTTTGGCCAGAGAACATTGTTCGCATACTATTAATTCTTTGTTATTTCTTAAAACTTCCTTTGTAGGGTGGGTTGGAGTCAAATTTTGTAAATATTCCATGTATATCGAAAAACTATGAGTTTGCTCTGTACATTGGGCAAAGTAACATATGCATACGCACACATATGCATACATACACACATACATGCATGCACACATAAATGTGATGAAAATAGTTTCTTATGTTCGCATCCCCCATATTTTCTTGATATTTTTGCCTCCTTGATCTATGTTTCTATTAAAATTTATTAAAATATCCAAGGAATACAGATTTCTCTATTGCTTCTTTTATATCTGCCAGATTTTTATTTAAGTATTTTAAGGTTGTGTTTAATTTTGGATTATTCTTTGGGTGAATAACGTGAATCTCATCTTGCCAAATGAGAAATTTGTTATAGCTCTATGGTAGGACTGTGTCATAAACCCCCAGATATACTGTATTAGGAAGATGTTTGAGAACAAATGGTGTGGTTGATACTCAGCAAATTATTAGAGAGGAGCATGTGCTGCTTGATGGTAAGGATGAAATCTAATTCATTTCTTTGTCTATTTACATGAATATATTGCATGATACTGATGTTAGGGGTATGAAAAACCTCATCATCCAGGTAATGAGCATAGTACCCAATAGCTTTTCAACCACTGCTCCCTTCCTCCCTTCCCCCTTTAGTAGTCCCCAGTATTTGTTGTTGCCATTTTTATGTTCACGTGAACCCAATGTTTAGCTCCCACATATAAGTGAGAATATGTGGTATTTGGTTTTTTTGTTTCTTCATTAGTGTGCACAGGTTAATGGCCTCCAGCTTCATCCATGTTGCTACAAAGGACATAATTCCATTACTTTTCATGGATCCATAGTATTTCATGGTATATTTGTACCACATTTCTTTATCCAGTCCACATTGATTGGCACCGAGCATGATTCCATGTCTTTGCTATTGGAAATAGTGCTGCTATGAACACACATACTCAGTAGTGGGATTGCTGGATTAAATGGCAATTCTGTTATAAGTTCTTTGAAAAATCTCAGTGGCTGAACTAATTTTCATTCCTCCCAACAATACAGAAGCATTCCCAGTTCTCTGCAGCCTCTCCAGTATCTAGTGTTTTTTGACTTTTTAATAGTAGCCACTCTGACTGATGTGAGATGCTATCTCATTGTGGTTTTGATTTGCATTTTTCTGATGATTAGGGATGGTGAGAATTTTTACATATGTTTGCTGGCTATTTGTATGTCTTCTTTTGAGAAGTCTCTGTTCATGTCTTTTGCCCACTCATCCATGAGGTTATGTGTTTTTTTTGTCTGGTGAATTGTTTATATTCCATATAGATTATGTATATTAGACCTTTGTCAGATGCAGAATTTGAAAATATTTTTTCCCATTCTGTAGGTTGTTTATTCTATTCATAGTTTATTTTGCTGTGCAGGAGCTCTTTAGTCTAATTGGGTCATGCTCGTCAACTTTTGTTTTTGTTGCAGTTGCTTTTGAGGACATAGTTTTAAATTATTTCTCAAGGCCAATGTCCAGAATGGTATTTCCTAGGTTTTCTTCCAGAATTCTTATAGCTTGAGGTCTTACATTTAAATAGTTAATCCATCCTGAGTTAATATTTGCATATGGTAAAAGGACCAGTTTCATTCTTCTGCATATGGCTAGCCAGCCAGCTGTCCAAGCACTATTTATTGAATAGAGAGTCCTTTCCTGATTGCTTATTTTTATTAACTTTGTCAAAGATCAGATGGCTGTAGGTGTGTGGCTTTATTTCTGGGTTCTCTATTATGTTCTATTGGTCTATATTTTCTGTTTCTATAACCATGCTGCTTTGGTTACTGTGGCCTTACAGTATAGCTTGAAGTCTGCTAATGTGAAGCCGCTGGCTTTGTTCTTTTTGCTTAGGATTATTTTGGCTATTCAGGCTCCTTTTGGTTCCATATAAATTTTAGCATAGTTTTTTCTAATTCTGTGAAAAACGATGTTGGTAGTTTGATAGACATAATGTGGAATCTGTACATTGCTTTGAGCAGTAAGGTCATTTTAACAATATTGATTCTTCCAAACCATAAGCATGAAACGTTTTTCCATCTTTGTTATTGGTCACCTCTAATTTCTTTTGGCAGTGTTCTGTAGTTTTTTTGTAGAGATCTTTCATCTCCTTGGTTAGAGGTATTCCTAGGTATTTCAGGGTTTTTGTGGCTATTGTCAATGGGATTGCATTCTTGATTTGGCTCTTAGCTTGAACGTTTCTGGTTTATAGACATGCTACTGATTTTTATACATTGATTTTGTATCTTGAAAGTTTATTGAAGTCATTTATCAGTTCTAGAAGACTTTTTGTGAAGTCTTTAGTATTTCCTAGGAACAAAATCATATCGTCAGTGAAGGGAGATAATTTGATTTCTTATTTTCCTATTTGGATACCTGGTATTTCTTTCTCTTGCTTGATTACTCTAGCTAGAACTTCAGTACTATGTTGAATAGAAGTGGTGAGAGTGTCTTGTCTTGTTCCTGCTCTTAAGGGAAATGTTTCCAGCTTTTGCCTGTTCAGTATGAGGTTGGCTGTGGGTTTGTCATAAATGGTTCTTATTATTTTGAGGTATGCTTCTTCAATGTCTGGTTCCTTGAGGACTTTAACATGAAGGGATGTTGGATTTAATAGAAAGCTTTTTCTGCATCTATTGAGAAGATTATATGGTTTTTTCTTTTAATACTGTTTATGTGGTAAATTACATTTATTGATTTGCATACATTGAACCAAACTTACATCCCAAGAATGAAACCTACTTCACTGTGGTGAACTAACTTTTTGATGAGCTGCTGAATTCAGTTTGCTAGTATTTTGTTGATGATTTTTGCATCTATACACATCAGGAATACTGGCCTGTAGTTGTCTTTTTTGTTGTGTCTTTGCCAGGTTTTGGTATCAAGGTGATGCTGGATTTATAAAATAAACTGTGGAGGAGTCCTTCCTTCTTCATTTTCTGGAATAACTTCAGTGGAATTGGCACTAGCCCTTCTTTGGACATCTGGTAGAATTTGGCTGTGAATCCATCTGGTCCAGGGCTTTTTCTGGTTGGTAGGTTTTTTATTACCCATTCAGTTTCAGCACTCAATATTGGTCTGTTTGGTGTTTTAACTTCTTGATTCAACCCTAAGAGGTTGTATGTTTCCAGGAATTTATTCATTTCTTCTAGATTTTCTAGTTTGTGTGTATCGAGTCTCTGAAGATCTTTTGTATTTCCATGAGATTGGTTATAATATCACCTTTGTCATTTCTGATTATGCTTATTTCTATTTTTTCTCTTTTTTCTTTGTTAATCTAGCTAGCAATCTATCAATCTTGTTTATCCTTTCAAAAAATCAAATTACAGTTTCATCAGTTCTTTGGATTATTGGGTCTCAACTTCATTCAGTTCTGCTATAATTTTAGTATTTCTTTTCTCCCGCTAGCTTTGGAATTAGTTTGTTCTTCATTTTCTAGTCCTTCTAGGTGTCATATTAGTTCATTAATTTGAGATATTTCTACCCTCTCAAGGTAGGCATTTAGTGCTATATACTCTCTTCTTAACACTGCTTTTGATGCATTTCAGAGATTGTGATATGTTTTGCTTTTGTTTTTATTTATTTCAAATTTTTTTTAATTTCTGCCTTAGTATTGTTGTTTACACAAAAGTTATTCAGGAGCAAGTTACTTAATTTCCAGATAATTGTGTAGTTTTGGAGACATCTTCCTAGTATTAATTTATACTTTCATTCCACAGTGATCCAAGAGTATGGTTGGTATTATTTTCATTTTTTTTTTAATTTATTGAGACTTGCTTTATGGCTGGGCACATGGTTGATCTTGGAGTATGTTCCACGTGCAGATGAGAAGAATGCATATTCTGTGGTTGATGGATGGGGTATTCTGTGGATGCCTATTAAGTCCAATTGGTCATATGTCAATTTTAAGTCTAGAATTTGTTAGTATTATTGCTCGATGATCTGTCTAATGCTGTCAGTGGGGTGTTGAAGGCCGCCTCTATTACCATGTGGCTAAGTCTTTTGGGAAGTCTAGAAGTATGTTTTGTGAATCTGGTGCTCCAATGTTGGGGTCATATATATTTAGGATACTTAAATCTTCCTGTTGAATTGAAACCTTTATCATTACGTAATGCTCTTCTTTGTCCTTTTTTACTTTTTTGTAATTTGAAGTCTGTTTTATCTGACATAAGAATGATGACCTCTGTTCTTTTTTGTTTTCAATCTGCATGGTAGATCTCTCTCCAACCCTTTATTCTGAGCCTACTGGTGTTGTTACATGTGAGATGGGTCTCTTGAAGACAGAAGACAAGTGAGTTTTGTTTTTTTATTTAATTTCCCACTCGGTGCCTTTTAAGTGGGGTGTTTAGACCATTTACATTCAAGGTTAATATAGATATGTGAGGTATTGATCCTATCATGAAGTTGATAGCTGGTTGCTTTGTAGTTTCTATTGTGTGGTTGCTTTATAGCATCTGTGGTCTATGTACTTAAGTGTGGTTATTTGTTGTTGTTGTTGTTGTTGTTGTTTGTTTTTACGGTAGCAGGTATTGTTCTTTTATTTTCATGTTTAGAACTCCCTTAAGGATCTCTTGTGAGGTTGGTCTAGTGGTAACACATTTTCCTGGAGCTCATTTGTTGGAAAAAGATTGTATTTCTCCTTTGCTTATAAAGCTTAGCTGGGCAAAATATGAAATTCTAGTTTGGCATTTATTTTCTTTAAGCCTGCTGAAAATAAGCCCCCAATCTTTCCTGGCTTGTAAGATTTCTGCTGAAAGTCAACTGTTAGCCTGATGAGGCTTCCGTTTTGTGTGATCTGATGTTTTTCCCTAGCTGCCTTTAAGATTTTTTCTTTAGCATTGACCTTGGACAGCCCAGTAACTATATATGTCTTAGTGATGTTTGTTTTATACAGTATCTCACAGGTGTTCTCTGGATTCCTTGTATCTGGATTTTTGTTTTTTTGAAATGGAGTCTCACTCTTGCTAGAGGTAGAAATCCAGAAACAAGGATTTCTACCTCCAGCAAGATTGGACAAATTTTCTTGAATTATTATTCCTTCAAATATGTTTTCCAGATTGTTTACTTTTTTCCTTCGCTCTCAGGAATGCCAATAATTCATAGGCTTGGTCACTTTACACAATTTAATATTTCTTAAGACTTTGTTCATTTTGTGAAATTCTTCTTTCTTTATTTTTATTTGACTGGGCTAATGTGAAAGACTGGTCCTCAAGCTCTGAAATCTTTCTTCTGCTTCACCTTGTCTGTTGATAAATTGAATCATATTTTAAAATTTCTCAAGTGAGTTTTCCAATTCCAGATGCTCTGACTGATTTCTTTTTAAGACACTTATCTCTTCCTTCATTTCCTGGACTGCTTTAGAAATTTATTTCCTTTGGTTTTCCACCTTGTCTTGGATCTCATTAAACTTCCTTGCAATTCATATTTTGAATTCTTTATCTGTCAGTTCTGAGTTTCCATTCTGGATAAGAATCAATGCTGGAGATCTCATGTGATCCTTTGGTGGTATCACGACACTCAGATTTTTCATGGTGTCAGAATTCTTGTACTGGATCCTTCTCATCTGGAGATGCTAGCCCTTCTAATTTTTGTAACTTTTTTCATGCAGATAGGATATTTACTTTCTTTCTTTCTTTTTCTTTCTTTCCCTATAATATTTTTTTCTCTTTCCCTTTACCCACTCCCTAGGGGGTGTGACAATAAAGAATGTTGGGTAGGGTCTTTTGGCTTTGCTTCTATAGCCTGATGCACTTCTGTCAGCAGGTTTCATATTGGGCTATGTGGTTTGACATATGAGCCCATAGATAGCACTTATGGATACAGCTGGCTGTGGCCAAAGCAGCTGGGTATATCTTGATCCTTGTTTACTGGGAGAAGCTCTCTGTTGCCTCTCACAACGGGCTGATCTGTGGAGTTCACAGTGGTCTGAGCTCCCTGGTCAGCCCCATGGGAGTGGAGGCAAGATGGGTGGAGCAGGACTGTGCAGGTCCTACAGGTCCCCTGATGACAGGCACCAGTGACAAGGGAGAATCCAGTAGGTGGCCACCAAGAACCCAGAAGTGTGCGTAAGTGTGGATCTGGGAAACCTCTTCAGTCCATGTTCTCTACGTGGGCAGAATGGGAAGTCTAAACCCCTAATCCAGGAGAGTGGGTACTCCAGATGCCTGAAGATCTGCCTGGGCATAAAGTGTATAGGGTCCTATCTCACCACAGTCTCTGCACAGGAAGGGTGGGCTGGCTTAGGCTGCTGATTCAGATAAGCAGGTGTCCTGAATGCCTAGAGATCTTCGTGGGCATGAACGGAGAGGACCCCACTTCGCCACAATCGGCAGAGTTTTTGTTTTGTTTTGTTTTGTTTTGTTTTTCTCTCAGGGTATGATGACAGTAAAGTAAAATCAGAACAGTTGCTATTCATTTGCCCAATCCATTGTCAAAATTCTGATTCCCAGCTAAGCTTATGAAAGAAAAATTTTTTTATAATTGTGGGAAACTCAGGAAAGAAGGAGAAAGATAATGAATATAATATATAATGATGTGAATAATAATATTTGAATACTTTCTGTATTACAGAACCATTAGGTTATTTTATATTGCATATCTCAATTAATATTCTTAACAGTATTATGGTTGCTATTTCTATCTCCACTTTATAGATAAAAATCAAACACCAGAATACCTAAATAATGTTTTCAAATAACTAATAAGAAGCTGAAAAAAAGATCAAAAGTATGTTAATGTCTTACAGCCAAAACCCACAGGGAATACCCTCTAGTTGAAGAAGATTTGGCTTATTACTTGTTGCATCGAAAATCATGGGGTATCTCAGTAAGTTGTCTTTGGCTGGGTAATTTGGGGGAGAACCTACAAAAGTGGGGGTTCACTCAAAGTTGTATGCTGTCCAAAGCAGAGAAGCATCTATGAGTGGGTATCTCGATAAACTTTACTGATAAGAAAGAGATGTAATTGATAAATAGCAGTCACAAACTTTGAACAAGTAAAAGGATATTTGATACTTTGTGGGTGTCATAGTGACCTTGTTTCTGTCTGTGTTTAGACAGAATTATGAAATGTCCTTGATTTATCTCCTTTCATCATGATCTTGTCTGAGGTTAGTAAACTTGTCTGAGTTTAGTATTCTGTGAGATTGTTTATGTCTAGTCAGATAATAAGACCTAGTGTGAGAGCCAAGCCAGCTTCCAAATGTCAGATACTGCTCCTTTTTTCTCTTTCCCAATCAGAACTCAGAAAATCATGTTTCTTCTAATTATGCTGTATAATAAAAATAGAAAGAAACTTGAAGAGTGATTTCTGCATGTCTGTTTTCCACCACATTATCACTACTTAATAGTGACACACAGAGAAATATCAGAGAATAAAATGTTCTACTCCTATTTCCCAAAAGGGAAAAATAATACTCTGAACCAAACTTAGTTATTCTATTAGGAACATAGACCTCTTAACAAAAGGGAGATATTTATATGCTACTTTTTCATTGAAAAACACTGCCTTTTACCACAGAACAAAAGGAACCTTGTAAAACAATGTAGGAGTAATATTTGACAAAAGCTGTCTACCTAGGTGCTGCACTTTTCTGCCTTCTCTATTTATAAGATTCTAGAACATATGCGAGAAGAATAAAAGTTGACTCAGATGGCTGTAAAATTAAATAGTTCAAAGAATAAGGATGAAAAGCAGAGATCTTTCCTCCTTCAGATGGAAAAAAGTCTTCGTGCTTCATCAATGCACAGACAGCTGTCACTTATCCCCGATGGAAGCCAGAGAAGACAATCTTTTTTAAAATACATCTAGTTAAATATAGAGAGATGAATCTTGAGGGTATGGTTTAAAGAGAAACAAGTTGCTATACAAATTGTCACATGAATTATCCACCAAGTTATTCGGTGAAATTTGATGAGATTTTAAAGAATGTATTTTTTCCTAAAACAGTTAATCTATTAAACGTATTCACAGACAATACTCTTGGATGTTTGGGGAAAATGAATGTAATGATTCTGTGTTCTATCGAATTCTTGTTTAGCCACCTATTAGTTATGTGAAGTGATCAAATAACTTTTGGAGCCTTAATTTCATTTTAGATAATAAAAATGCCTGCATAGCCATCCCCACAGGGCTTTCTGGGGATCATATAAGAAAATATATATGGAAGTACTTGACAAACTACAAAGAAACACATGTGTAAATTATCATTATCTAAGATACAATGTACCCAACATCCACAAAAAGTAATCTCTACTAATTTACTCACAGACAAAGGCTCTTTTTGTACTTTTACTTAAGTTCCTTCAATATGATCTTATACCTTAAACTCAGTATGTTTAATATTGTATCGTCCTTACTGAATATGAGTTTACATAGCAAGTATATAAACTTAACACATTACTGTGAAAATTTAGAAACGTCACCATTTACTTTCAAGCACAAATGAGCATAATGAAGATGGGCATCTGAAATGCAGAAAAGGACTGACAAAAAAAATTTATTTCTTACTTTCAATGTTTACATATTTTGAATGACTAAATTAGGTTTCTAAGGGCCCAGTTTATATTGTCATATAAATATTTAATAATAAAATCATGGTGCAGCTAACTTCCTAAGTATCATTACTTTTACAAAATTGTCCCTAGACTATGAGGATCAGCTGCAAGTAAATTTCATTGTATTGAAATGCTAAAAAAGGAGTATAATTGAATGATAAAAGCTTGACTTTTTACATTTAATTATTTCTCATAACTATAACACTATTGCATTTATTTTAATTTTTAGAATTTTTCAAGACAAGAGAAAGAGAAATAGACTCTGAGATGTCTGTTGATAAAAACACACATCCTTGGTAATGGTAAAATGCTCTGTCCATAGTACATTTCTAGTTTCAGCACACTACCTCTGTACAAATCAAAACACATAGATGATCCTTGTTATGGCAGAAATGTTAACAGTAATGTATTATGACCAGCTTGGCACACATTTACCTGTTCTTTTTTACCAGGCATCGAGTTAGAGCCAAATTTAGATTGATGCGGGTAGTTAGAAAACAATTTCTAACAAATAGATATCTACAAACTTGTTTGTGACATGTTCTCTGCACGTACGTAATAAAGTTGATATTAGATCCCTGGCCTTAAATTGATAACACCTGGTCCTGTCTAGAACTGTCCTTGCCATTAAACTTTGAAATCTTTTAGGAAAATATTTTCCTGAGTGATTTCCTGATAGGGACCCTTTTGTCTCCATTTCTGAAATTAACACTTTAATTTTGGATCTAATTCCCTACTCTCTGGAGTTATCTAAATAATTGAAGTCAAGATTACTTAATTAATCTGAATATTGTATTAGCTATCATTATACTACTCTACTATTTCAGCTGAGAAAATATAGCTGTTGAGTCAACCCACAGGTGTAACCTTGTTCTTTTCTCTCTGATTTATATAACAGCTGCACTTTTTAGTTCAACTCCACACAGTTCAAAGGCGAGTCTTCTATAGAGTCCGCTCTTGCTGGAGGCCATTACCTAATTGGCTACCCTCTTGTCCAGATCTATCAATTCTCAGACAGGGTCCTCACAGGTGAAGCAAAGTGTAGGCATGCCACTATTAACAGAGAGACTCAGGCAAATATTATTGAGGTTATGATCAAAAGATAAAGAAATATGCACACTGTTTTTTCTCATGTTATTCTCTGACAGGCTAGATAAGACAGGAGCAGTACAAGTGATTTCAAATGATCTCTAATGTTGGATTTTTGCTGCTGCTGTTACTGCTATTAGTGGTAGTAGCAGTGACAGCTGAGGTACCATTAGCATCTTAGTCAAAGTCACATACTAGTAAATGGAAAACTCTGGAATTTATTTATCAACAAAGATTAATTGAATACCTTTTATGGACCAGAATCTGTGCTAAGATTACAACCTGCAAAATAATACAGGGACTACCACTGGGCCCTCCAAACCACAACCACTCAAAGCCACAATAACTGATTGACAGATATTGAGTGAGAACCACAGTTCATTGCACTGCTAAAGCCCAGCTATAGATAGATGAGTAATGAGGTAAGGTAATATCTAGAGGCTGATAAAAGATATTACCCCATAATTTCCTTATCCTGAATCATACCTTTATCCTGATTATGGGAATTTACATGTGTGAAAAACTATTTATCACAAAATTAATCTGAGAATTGTGATCCCAAATACCATTTATAAATAGCATAAAGTGATGGATGGTGCAATTTTCTGAATATTAGACAGTCAGCAATTATTGATTGCTAAAGTAATTGTGGGATATGAAATAAGTGTACTCTACTTCTGGGATCAAGGCACAGGTATGTCAAAATATTAGCAACAATTCAAAACAAAATAGAAGCCCTGAGTAACATTATAGGGAATGAAAGCTGTGAGAGTTGAGAGGAGGAGAGGTGAGTGTAGACAAATGTGTTCAAAAAGTCTTCAGAGGCTAAAAGGAACACATTTGATTTTTTTAAGAGCAGAGTTAAAATAGAGGACGAAATTTGTATGTATAATCTTTGATTTCAGTTTATTTTGTTTAAAAATTCCAAGCCAATGTTAGAAGGATTAATTAATTCTAGGCAGGATACTCAAAATTTAAATTGTACTAACTAAAATGGGATGCCCTGTATTAAATCTAGAAAGCCCAGTAACAGTCATCTGAGTCTTATCACTTAGTATACAACTAACCAGTTATGTCTTTTCTATGAAAACATGCATTCATTGAATGATTCAAATATATTTATTAATTCACAAATATAATCAAATGCCATGCACTAGGTTGAAACCCCAGCACACCTTGACAAATAAAACATGATCTCTGCTTTCATGAATATTTCTCAGTACAATGGGAAAAGTATAAAATAAAAATAATCAACAAATAAATAATAATATTAAAAATCTGTATAAGTGCCAGAAAATAAATGAGTAAGTTTCCATGATGCAAATAAATGCTGAATTGGGAGGGGAAGCAATACTTTAAAAGGTTGGAAAAGAAGATGTTTAGAAGGAAAATATTTACCTAAACCTGATGGATGAGGAGACAATTTTGAAAAGAGGTGGGAAGATTGTGCATGCAAAGGCCCTAAATTGGGTCTTGTGAAGGTCCCCTAGGAGGGATTGTTTTGGCAAAGGCCCTGAAGTCAGACAGACCTTGGAGGATTTCCAGAACAGTTATGAAGCCAGTGCAGATAAAGCAGAAAAACAGCAGGAGGTCAGGATGTTGGGACTAACAGGGGCTTATTAGATTCAACAATTGTAAGCTTCCTCAATAGATGCAGAAAAGTCCTTCCATAAAATTCAACATCTCTTCATGTTAAAAACTCTCAATAAACTAGGTATTAATGGAACATATCTCAAAATAATAAGAGCCATTTGTGACAAACCCACAGCCAATATCATACTGAATGTGCAAAAGCTTGAAGCATTACCACCACAAGAAAAGGAAACCAGCACAAGAAAAGGAAACCAGCACAAGAAAAGGAAGCCTTCTCTCACCACCCCTATTCAAAATAGTATTGGAAGTTCTGGCCAGGGAAGTCAGGCTAGAGAAAGAAATAAAGCGTATTCAAATAGGAAGAGAGGAAGTCAAACTGTCTCTGTTTGCAGATGACATGATCCTATATCTAGAAAACCTCAGCCCAAAAGCTCTTAAAGCTGATAAGCAACTTCAGCAAAGTCTCAGGATATAAAATCAATGTGCAAAAATTACAAGCATTCCTATACACCAACAATAAACAAGCAGAGAGCCAAATCATGAATGAACTGCCATTCACAATTGCTACAAAGAGAATAAAATAACATGAATATAGCTATCATAGGAATACAGCTAACAAGGGAAGTGAAGGGCCTCTTCAATGAGAACTACAAACCACTGCTCAAGGAAAACAGAGAGGACACAAACAAGTGGAAAAACATTCCATGCTCATGGATGGGAAGAATCAATATCACGAAAATGGCCATACTGCCCTAAGTAATTTATAGTTTCAATGCTATTCCCATTCAATTATTATTTTTTTTAATTTGCAGAATTAAAAAAAATCTACTTTAAAATTCATATGGAACCAAAAAAGAGCCTGTGTAGCCAAGACAATCCTAAGCAAAAAGAACAAAGTTGCAGGCATCGTGCTACCTGATTTCAAACTACACTACAAGGCTACAGTAACCAAAACAGATGGTACTGGTACAAAAACAGACAAATAGACCAATGGAACAGAATAGAGATCTCAGAAATAAGACCACACATCTACAGCCATCTGACCTTTGACAAATGTGACAAAAACAAGCAATGGGGAAAGGATTCCCTATTTAATAAATGGTGCTGGGAAACCTAGCTAGACATATGTGGAAAACTGAAATCAGATCCCTTCCTTATACCTTATACAAAAATTAACTCAAGATGGATTAAAGACTTAAATGTAAAACCCAAAACTATAAAAACCCTAGACGAAAATCTAGGCAATACCATTGAGGACATAGGCATGGGCAAAGATTTCATGATGAGAACGTCTAAAGCAATTGCAACAAAAGCAAAATTTGACAAATCAGATCTAATTAAACTAAAGAGCTTCTGCACAGCAAAAGAACCAACATCAAAGTGAACAGATAACCTGCAGAATGGGAGAAAATTTTGCAATATATCCATGTAACAAAAATCTAATATCCAGAGTCTACAAGGAACTTAAGCAAGTTTACAAGAAAAAAACAAACAACTCCATTAAAAAGTGAGCAAAGGACGTGAATAGACACTTCTCAAAAGAAGACGTTTATGTCATCAACAAACATCTGAAGAAAAGTTCAACATGACTGATCATTAGAGAAATGCAAATCAAAACCACAATGAGATACTATCTCATGCCAGTCAGAATAGTGATTATTAAAAAGTCAAGAAATAACAGATACTGGTGAGGCTGTGGAGAAATGGGAATGCTTTTACACTGTTGATGGGAATGTAAATTAGTTCAACCATTGGGGAAGACGGTGTGGCAATTCCTCAAAGACCTAGAACCAGAAATACCATTTGACCCAGCAATCCCATTACTGAGTATATTCCCAAAGGAATATAAATCATTCTATTACAAAGATACATGCACGCATAAGTTCACTGCAGCACTATTCACAATAGCAAAGACATGGAATCAACCCAAATGCCCATCAATGATAGACTAGTTAAAGAAAAGTGGTACATATACACTATGGAATACTATGCAGCCATAAAAAGGAATGAGATCACATCCTTTGCAGGGACATAGATGGAGCTGGAAGCTATTATCCTCAGCAAACTAACACAGGAACAGAAAACCAAATACCATATGTTCTCACTTATAAGCGGGAGCTGAACTATGAGAACACATGGACACAAGGAGGGGAACAACACACACTGGGGTCTGTCAGGGGGTGGGGAGGGAGAGCATTAGGATAAATAGCATGCAGGGCTGTCTAGATAATCGGTTGATAGGTGCAGCAAACCACCATGGCACTAGTTTACGTATGTAACAAACCTGTACACCCTGTACATGTATCCCAGAACTTAAAATAAAATTCAATTACATTAAAAAAAATTGTAGGCTTAGTGCAATTGGAGATGCATTGAATAAATGGAAGTGGTAATATCATATGTATGCTAAGAAAAGATGACTTTTGTGAGAAGGGAGCCATAAAAGGCAGAATTCAAACCGGAGACTACCACAGTCATCTAAGCAAGGAAGGAAGAGGGCTGAGACTAAAGTTAAGGTACAAAAGTAAATTATTTCAAAGTATGTATTAGAAGTAAAACCAATAGGACTGGCAGGTGGATTGAATGTGGGAGATAAGAAAGAGAGAGGAACCAGGGACTGAACAAATGAGGGAATACTGGTGCCATTTGCTCAGATAAGAAATATTTAGGAAAGATTCGATTCTGAAAGATAAATCAAGAGTTAACTTTTGGCTACTGCTATGGTCTGAATATATGTGCCTTCTCCTCAAATTCAGATGTCAAAACCTAACCCCCAAGATGATGCTATTAGGATGTGGACCTTTGGGAGATGTTAAGGTTAGACCCTAACCTCCTTATGAAAAAGGCCTGAGAGAGCTTGTTAGCTTGTTTTTGCCTTTCTACCAAGTAAGGACACATAGAAGTCATCATCTATGAGAAACTGTCCCTCACCAAACACTAAATCTGCTGGCATCCTGTATCTTGGACTTCCTAGCTTCCAGAAATGTGTGCAATAAATTTCTGTTACTTATAAATTACCCAGTCTAAGGTATTTTAATAGCAGCCCAAATGGACTAAGATAGCCATGTTACTTTTGATATTCCCAAGAGACACAGATGTGAAGATGTCATTAAGATTTGTCCTAATCTTGGAAGAGAATTTGAACCAGAAACATTTAATTGGCATTTTTTTTGTGTGTGTGGCTATAAAGATAGTACTGACATTTTGGAAACTAGATGGCGTCATCTAAGTGTACAGTTTAGACAGAAAAAAAGAAGACCTGGAAAAGTGCTAAAAAAAAAAATTGCTAATTTGTAAATGTGTTATAAAAAAGAGGTAGCCAAAAATCCTGACTAAAATGAAGTGACCAGGTAAATAAGGTGAAAACCAGGAGAATACGGTGTCTTAAACCTAAAAAATAGAAGTGTTTCAAGGTGAAGAAATGGTAAATCAAGTTAAATGTTGCCAAAAGGTCAAATATGATGAGGATAAAGAACCAGATGACAGGATTTGGCAACCTGGAGGTTCATGATTATCTTGACATTAAGTTTCACTGGAATTGTGGAATTAGAAGCCAAATTTAAATGGGTTGATTAGTGAATGAAAATAAATAAATAGATGAAATATGTGAAGACAGCTTTGGCGTTTTATAAGCTTATCTACTTTAGGGAGCAGGGAACTGGGGTTGATGCCTGTATTCTATAGGATTTATTTATTTTAAGATAAGGGTTTCTAGAGATTGTTTTCTGGTAGAAATTATTAGGCAGAGATAATAAGGCTAATTTAAAAAGCTGGAGTGGATAATGGGAGTGCCCAAAGTCCTTGAGAAGAGGATGTGAAATGCATAAGGGGTTGGCCTTTGATTGGAGGAGGACAGAGCCTGCCTCATTGTGGAAAAGCAAGAGATGACAGATGCATAAAGAGTCAGGCCTGCTGATGAGATCACAGTAAACGAGGAAATCTACTGACAGCTTCTATTTTTTTCAGCAAATTATTAGTTTGAAGAGAAGGGAGAGTGAATGAGGTAGGAAATTTAGGGAAAGAAGGAAAGTGTATCCATTACAAATGTGTTTGGTTATGGTTATCCTAACATGATTTTGGATTTTTTCTATAGTTGCAGGATGGCTGCTTCAGCCTCAACCATTATGTCTGTGTTCCAGAATCAGGAAGGAGGGCATGTAAATAGCTTGCCCAGAAACGTCTAGATTTCTATATGTGTAATATTACCTCAAATAGTCACATGGCTACTGATTCTGGGAAGAGAGGCTGAGAAATATAAGAGTTTGGCAACACACTTGGCTGCCTTAAACAAAATCATGGAGTCATTAGTGCTGAGGAAGGAGTGAAGGGATATTGATAAGCAACTAGCAATAAAATGAAGCAAAATTAAGCAATGAAATAGTCATCTGGGAAAGAAAGAAAGAGAGAGAGAGAGAGAAGAGAGAATTTACCAGAAAATCTCAGAAAGATTTCCAGAGATTATTGAGGTTTGGGATGATTAATTTCAAGTCAAATGTGATGGTTTTGCAGTCACTACTAAATGAAGATGTGACATCTACTAAAGGCCAGAAAGGCCAAATGCAATGGCTCACACCAATAATCCCAGCACATTTGGAGGCCAAGACGGGCAGATTGCTTGAGCTCAGGAGTTCAAGACCAGCCTGGGAAACATAGTTAGACCCCCGTATCTACAAAAAGTACAAAAATTAACCAGGTGTGATGGTGTACGCCTGTAGTCCCAGCTACTCTGGTGGCTGAAGTGGGAGGATCACTTGAGCCCGGGAGGTCAAGGCTGCAGTGAGCCGTGATTGCGCCACTGCACTACAGCCTTGGCAACAGAGTGAGATCCTGTCTCAAAAAAAAAAAAAAAAAAACCTGAAGGAAGTGACAAACTGAGGCAAGTATATATAAAGAGAGGAGCAGTTCAGGTGGAGGAAAGAGCCAGCAGGGAGAGTGACTGATATGCCGGGGCAGAGGGACTGAGGGAAGATCATTACACAATGCAACAAGGGAGATAAAGGGGACCATGTCACATTGAGTTCTGTAAATTCTTTGGGACTTTAGATTTTACTCTTAAGACAGTGAAAAGTTTTTGAGGAGAGAGAATTCTAATGATTTGGCTATGTGTTATGTTAAACTTAGATTGCAGATTCAAGGGTGGAAGCAGGGAGACCAAGAGGCGATGGCAGTCACCCAATGCAGACATGACAGTAGCTTTAACAAGGATGGTAGCATTGGATGGAGTGAGAAGTGCTCAGATTCTGGATCTGTTTGGAAGGTACAGCCAAGAGTCTCCCAATGGATTGAATGTGGATTCAAGAAAAATAAAGGGTAAAGGATGACTCCAAGGCTTTCCACCTTAACAATGAAAGAAATGGAGATGCCGCCAAGTGCAGATAGACAAGGTTTGGCCATGGAGATCAGTCACGCTTATTGCACTTGTTCAGTCTGAGATGTCCATTAGATATGCAAGTGTAGACAATTTACTTTTACATTTTTTTTATTGATTGAGCCTCTGCAGTATTTGGCACAGGAGGTACTAAAACCATGAGGCCACCTAAGTCACACTCTTTTATAATGCAGAAGTAAGCACACTTCTTTGATAAAGATCTAATAGTACATATTTTAACAGCCATTACCATTTCCTTTAGAACTACTCTACCATAATAGTGTGAAAGCAACCCTAGAGAATACACAAACAAATGAGTGTTGCTGTGTTTCAATAAAACTTTATTTATAAACAGAGAGTGACTCGGATTTGACGTGCAGGCTATATAGTTCACTGACTCTTGCTTAATGGAAATTTAAGAGAAAAATTTTGAACCCCAAACAAGGTTATATAATCTAGTTTATCTCCAACTGTGGATGTACATAGTCAACAAAATTATTTTACGTGATACAGAGACTGGCATTAAGTAACCTTAAAAAGCAAAATAATATGCTTATTTACCAATATTATTTATTTGTAATTCTCTATTAATTTATTGAATACATCATGAAAAAGGCTCCATTTGGTAGAGATATGGCTTTAGCAGCAGCTTGATACTTAATCGTCTCTCTTTACAATATAAATAGAGAAAGTCTTTGGTCTGAAAGACTTCTTCAAGCTAGAAATGTAGCCAGAGTCTAATATAATATTGTTAAGGCTTTATCAAATGTATTTGCCAAATTTCTAATATCAGTTAATTATTTCCAGTGTCAATAGTGATGTGATGTATTAATGTGATCTTTAATCGCATTAAAGATCTTTAAATACATTTAAGAAAAAAATGTGAATGATTCTCTGAAAATACAAAGTAAAGCATAGTATAGGTGATACTTAAATATAATAAATATCTTAAAGCTGGCCAGTGAAGCACTGCTCTAATTCAACCCTTTCAAATGAAGAGGGGGGAGAGTGGCAGATTGGTTGGTTGGCTTGTACTTTGTCCCCATAGCTTACAAATGACAGGACTAAAATTAGGACCCTTGAATCTCACCCAAGTGCTTTATCCACATCACCAAAATGGCCTGGTTTCCTCGTGCTGGAATGGAATTGTACAATTATTAATTAGGTGCTTGCTTAGAAAAACCTCAAACTGCCATTTCCTTATTAGGTCATAAACAGAAGAGGCAATAGAAAGAGTAATGATTTCTTTTCCGTTCAGATGCATAGTGAGCCTAGAGGTGGATGTGCCACAAAGCTAATGAAGCTGAAATTTTCAGGTCTCTCACTTTTTGAGGCCCTAGCAATGTGTACGCTAAGTCATATGTTTTGTAAAATTTATGAAAATAAAAGTTTGTGCATGCCTTCTTATATAAAACTTTCAAAACTGTATATGCTTCGGCCTCTACAAAACCCAGATCTGCTTCCATGTGTGTTCAAATCCTATGACAATTTCATTCCAATTTCAAAAAAATAAAAGGTTCTATCAGCCAAACAACAAACTTACTCTTCACTCTTTATCAATCATTTTTGGAAAATTGTAAAATATTGAGCTCAGTAATAGATATCATGACCTCTGTGAGAACAAGGAATTCAATTCAGTTCAATCTCTGTTTAGCGTTAGTCTAGAATGTCCTCTCCAAGACATCTAGGTAGCTCTCTGTTTTGCCCCAGGGTTTTATGCCACTTTCTGCTCAAATGTCCTTTCCTGAAGAATCCTCCCTAAACACTTTATCTAAAGTAGCATCCCTCAACCCTGCCTCCTTACATGGTGTTATTTTTGTCATTATATTTATGACCACTAACATATTTTATATCATTTGTTCATATGGGTGTTGTCTATCTCCCTCTTCCCCACATCCCTCCTGCCAACGGAAATATCATACATGAAGAGTCTTCATCTGTTTTATTTTATTGCTGCAACACCAATGTCTAGAATAGTCCCTTGTATACTATAGAATATAAATAGAAAATTGTGCAGTAGATGAGTATTTATAGAACACTTACTCTGTGTCAGGGCTGTGCTAAGCACTGGGGATTCAGCAGTGATATTCTCATCATAGATGCTAACAATTAATGGCTGGTGCAGTGAGTACTTCAAACACAGAGTTGCAGGTGCTAATAGGGTATATACCAAGAATATTGGCATAGCCTACTGGAGTATGAAAGACCTCTCTGAGACAGCGATGGGTATTTTATATGACTCCAGAGGCCTGTGACCTATGTGTGGTTATTACACGCAAGAGAAAGAAAAAATTAGGTCCTCTTTCAGCTCATTGTAAGTAGAAACTTTCTTAGTGGTAGAAAAATGCCACCATGCCAAACGAAATGTGCTGCCTAGATATATACTGAATTTTCCATATGACAAGAAATATTCAGACAAGCTGTCAGATCACTTGATACAATAAATAAAGGGTTAGATTAGTTGATCTTGAATTTATCTACTAACTCAAGGAGCCTATAATTAATTACTTTATTCTTTCATTACATAAATATTTATTAAGTACCTACTAAATGTCAGACATTGAAAAGCTAAAACTCAGAGTGTTGTCTCTGTGAATAAAGAATGTCATAATTGGACTCATCTCTTCCTCTGTTGCTATATTTCGGCTCACAGACAACTGCCAGTTAATCTCCAGACACATCAAGGCTCAAAATATTCAGCAATTCCCCTGCCCAAAAAGCAATCCAAACCCCTTACCTGGCATTAAAAGCCTGCTATTCTTGGACCTAAACATTTCCCAGTACTCATCAACTCTGCCCTGTGCTGCAATTCTGTTTATTTCTCAGAAGCACATAGGAAGGCATATTCCTCTACACTTTTGTTTATAAACCTTCCTCAGCTTTTGCTTTTCCCAGGCCCTTACAGTTATTCAGAAAATCCTCAGTCTGGGAGTATCAGCCCTTCCTAGTGCCAGAACTAAATATGGACAATCCCTTATATGATGTAGATGTTGCAAGTGGGTTGGGAATAAAAGAGCTCCTCATGTAAAATGAGCCTCTACTGTGGGATCCTAAAGTTCAGCCTTCTTGGGCCTTTTACAGTGATGATCATGTGCTAAAGCTTCCACCTCAATCTTTTGTTTGAGTTCCACTTCCTTTTTAACACTAGAGCTCTGCTCTGAGCTCTGACTTTCTTGGCTGGGGCTCTGATCCATGGCCCAATTCTTGTCAGCATCCATCTAAGGCAGACTGGGCTCCTGGGTCCCAATTCCCTCATCCATAGCTGCTGGGCTTGGACCCCACTTAAGGTGGGCTGAGATAAATCTATGTGGTGGGGATCTACAGATGGGAGCTCAGCTGGGCAGAGGTGTCACCTGGAATGAATGAATGTCAGCTGTGCCAAAGAGACCACTAACATGGAGAGAGAAGGGGCAGTAAATGGAGCCAAAAACTGCCAAAGAAATGGAGGCATTCAGGAGCTAATTAGGTACTAGGAAATGAGCTGGTAGGTAAAGCCATGTGGGGAAACAGAGCGAGACAGAGTGAGCGCCTTGCCATGATGAGGTCTGGTGTGCCCAGTTTGTCTGTTGGTGTGTGCCAGCTTCACAACTCATTGGTAATTTAGAAGAGGACGCAAAGTGAACAGCTTGTCTTGTTCCAAAGTGGATTGATCATCCTGAAACAAAAAGCTGACATCTGTGATCAGTGAACAGCACAACTGCCTGGAAAACTGAGTTAACTTTCTTCTTAGACATCAGACTCACCTCTAAATAGGTTCATGTTCTCCAGGCCACACCCTTGGATTTAGAGTTTGACTGATAGTCATTCCACCCAGAGGTAAATCCTGTTGCAGTGCCAGTTTCTGCAGCCTCAACTCCAGCATTCTCCTGTTCTTTGTATGTTTGCTACCAAAAATGTATTTCCCTTGAGATCAAGCCTGCACCAGTAGGACAGCATATTTCACCCTATTCATCTGAAAAGTCCTCCTCTATCTTTCTGCTTCTCTTCTGTCTTCAAGATCTAACTCAAATCTTATCTCCTCCAAGTCACTGGAACCATCTCCAAGAGATCTTTCCATCTATTGAAAAGTATAATCCCATTTTACAATATCCATTGAGCATCTTTCATTTACATAACACTTGCTATATGCCAGCTGCTAGGTGTTTTATAAATATCAACTCATTTAATCTTTCTAGTAGCCTTATGAGGTAAGTATTATTACAATCCCAATTTTGCAGACAAAGAATTGAGTCACAGACAGCTTAAATAACTTGCTCAGAGATCCCCAGTTAGTAAGACCCAGCTGGAATTTGAACTGAGCCAATTTGGCTTCAGAATTCATGCCCTAAACTACCTTCCATTCTAGGGTGCTTCTCAGATTATGCTGAACTTGATTTGCAGACTGTACTAGCTGTAAATACACAAAAAGTAAAGACTAGATCTGCGGCTTTTTGAAGGTGGGGATTGTGTATTTACCTCTTCAGTGTCAGGGCTTTACATATGTTACACATGTATCTATCCACAGGCATATACTCTTTAAATACATTCATACATACTTTATGCATATAAGACATCAAGAAATGTTTACTGGTTATGGTGATATTGAAAATAATTTTGATGGAATTAAAGATAGCTCAGATATATCCATGGATTAATTAGCTCTTATCATCACATGAAATCAGGAGTAAGATGTCCTTGAATAATTCAGCTAACCTATTTATTTTTCTTTGAAACATCCAAGTGATTTGCACAAGCCACCTTCTATTTCTACAGGCCTCTTATAAATCAGTATACTAACACTTTGGGATGACACGTCCATGAAAAGTGCTAGAGAGAATGAAATTTGATATCTTTCCCGCTTGACAGATAACTAACTTATAAATAAACCGTAATTCCTCCTAAAGGAGAAAAGGCCTAGCTTTGGCCAACCCATGAATTATGGGATATATATTGTTTTACCTCCACTGACGGTTGCCACTCTTGTGATTTCCAGAAGCTTGTCTATTCCTCTTGAGTAGAGTAATTCTACAGCAGAGTAAAAGGAGCAAAAATGTAAAATAGCTTGACACTGAAGGATCAAACGTCTCCTAGCAAAGTCTCAAAGAATAGATTTGGAGTTTTCTTTTGTGAAAACTGTAAAATGAAATTATAAGCAATAGGCAATTTTCAGGTTGTCAAATATCCATAATCATTATTATTTTGAACTTAATACAATGCGTTATGATTATTGTTGCTTTTCTGCCTGAAAATATTATACATTTCCACTAAAACATACATTTTATAGTTATGAAAACCCACTAAAAATGATGTAGTCAAATTTCAAAATTAGAGGTTTTTTAACTTCTAATATGTAGTTTCCAATCCCTTCAAAAAAGCTATTATAAGGCTATCATAAGGATTTTTTTTCCTATTATGAATGCTGAAATATTTAAACATCTGAAAGAAATACGCAAATGTTTCTATGTAAAAAGAAACACTGTTCTTTGGAAAACATGAATTATATAAACTATAATTAGAGCTTCAAAACTGCAAGTGTTTAAACTAAGATTACAAATTGCTGTGTTAAAAAGATACTGAGACGCTCAGGGGGAAAAAATTAAATGCCGACTAACTAAATTAATTCTCCCACATCCCAAGCTGTTCTATCTCCCTTATGCCCTTCCCTCTGCCATCATTGATGATCACGTACGTATCTGTTAGAACCTGCTTCTATAATGAATTCAAGCTACAATGAATTCAGGTTTGATTTGCCTCCTTTTCTTACCATTATAGTTGGCAGTGTCTACTTGAAAGTATACATTTCTATTAATAATCTTCAACTAAATATAGTGTACTGGAAAAAGTAAACTGAAATAGGTAAAAAAAATGCAATTGAATTCTATGTTTCAAACTAAACTAGAACTAACTTGTTATTTTTAAAAAAATAAAATGAGTTTTGTGCGTTTTGGGGAGTGCAGAGTAAAGATCTGGAAATTAATTGAATTTCATTAGCCTAGATTCATACCACTAATATATAAGAAAGTATGGTCAGGGGTATGAGCAGAATGAGGCTTGAATTTTCTAAAAGTATCTCTCTAAATCTAAATAATGTGCACTTACACAGATAACTACCAAATTATTATTTATTTGGGGCTGCCTGGTCTGTTTTCCATACAATAATATTTCAGCTCTATTTTAAAGTGAAACTTCAAGTTAATTTAAAAAATCCAAAAATGATTGAAAATCTCCATATGCACATTAACTAGCCATATGACTATACAGTTAAATATTTTGGTTTGGGGCTGCAAGACTAGCGACCTCTGCATTGATTTCTAAAAAGCCATTATACTTTATGGTTGAGAGACCACAGGAGTTCATTTAATTCTGTTACACTGCCAAAATATACTTTAAAGAAAAAAATCATGGCTAATTGTAGGAATGAAGCTATGTGATCAGTTTTCTCTGAATTAGAATCAATGCATGCTTCAACATCTGATTTCCTAAACTCAGGTGCCACTGAGGATGCTTTAAGCACACTGTAAACACATGTCACAACTTTACATGACAGGCGGCTTTAAACCTAAATTCTCCATCCATATTACGTCCAAAAATATAGTATACTTTTAATCCATTACTAGAGCAATTGCGCCTAAAAACAAAAGCCCTTTTTAAACAATGGGACACACCCTTTAGCAGATTGAATGGATTGGGGTAATTATGGAGGCAGACCAAGAAACCAAAGAAAACATGGAAGAGAACAAGATAATTGAAACAACTGTGCTGCATATTCCTGACTTAGGGCAGACAGATATTACTCATGAGAATGTTTAAATAGTTTGAAGTATTTAGTCTATACTGTTAAGTGAAAAAGGCATTTGGCTTTTGTCTCCAGGCTTTTGAATCCTTAATCATTGAATGAAGATGACTAATATGTCATGGACATTGACTGAGTGATCTACATGAAATTAACCTTCTCCTGGAATAACATGTCAAGGTACCACAAAGCAAAAGGTGAGAGAAGAACTAATAATGAGTTTTGAACTGACTGAGAATAAAGAAGCACTGGGTTAATTCTTGTTTTAATAAGCTGTGGTGAAATTTAAAAGATTGGCACACCCCTCCACAATCGCACATGCAAAGTTTTAAAAATATTATTATCCTAGTTATCAGGAGTAGTTCTTTATCCATTACAATTCTAAGTTCAGAAAGGAGAGGACTCATCTTTTTTTATACTCTTCTCAGAGTCTACCATAGGAGGGTTTAGTCCCGGTAGATACCCAATTAGAAATGCTAACTTCCTTATATCACTCATCAATAGGGAATGCTGGGGTTCTTCCATTTCTAAGTCACTTTTCCATGTTTCCTATTAACATAACACTGGGCGTTATTGTAAAATACCAGTAAGAGGATAGTGGGAAGAAAGTAATTGTTACCTACACATTAATAAACTTAGGATTGTACCTAAAAAGATGACTCATTAAACCAGAAAGTTTTTCTAAATATTGCCTATGTTGAAGTAAGACACATATACCCCAGCACCCTAGGCACCCTGCTGGTCTGCAGGAAAAAAATTTGTTTGAAGAGTGCTCTTCCTCCAGTGTTGTAGCACAGGTTTACAAGATACAAATCAGGGTTAAGTAGCACCGGTCAAGAATCAATTTTCCTGGTTTAACATATGCCCAAAATGTTTACTGTCACTCTGAATTTATATTCACTCTTTGGAAGTATTTGCAATGGAATCTGGCACACTGAGCAACTGCAGAAAATATAACAGGGTTATAAGATGGCAATTTTATGGAAATCCAGTTATTAAATCAGATTTATTAAAAGTGCACTTACAGAAAAAGATTATAATGATTATAGAAAAATCTTAATCCATTTGTGTTAATAATTTGTGTTAGGAAGCCTTTTAGCAATTCAGTGAGTGGCACTATTATACAAAAAAAAAAATTCTAGAGTCTACATTGAAAAATATGAGAAACTTCCATATATTAAAAATAATGGAGAATATTCCTATAAAAGTACAACTTTTTTCACAACAAAGAGGAGAATGTATATGAAGAGGTGCTTCTTCCTTCATCTCAACATCACTGCTTCTTTGATATTGATTTTTTTCACTTAATCTCTATAGGCTAAAAGACAATCTGAGTTTTGTTCTCACTTTCCCTCCAAAGTATGCAGAAATTCACAGCCTTGATAGTACCTCATTGAATTTACCTTATCCCTACAGCTAAATAGTCATCATGCATATTTTTGTGAGCATCCACAGAATCACTACAACCTAGTCTACATAATTTGGTTGTGACTCACACAGCTTTCCCCCTAACCTGCTGAACTAACTTTCAAAATACCAGACTTTTCCTTTTTCTTTTTAATGTGTATGTTCTTCAGGCAATGACTTTTTAAATTTTCTAAGCTTCCTCCCAATTCTTAGCCTTATCATATCAAAGAAAAGAGTTGAGATTTTTTTCACTGGAGGCTTTTTCAATAGATACTTGGAAATTTATGATCCCATAATTGATCTGGGCTCAACTGCATAGTGCCAAGGCTTAATAAGTAATAATGCCTAAATGTATATAATATCTCATAGTTTACAATGCACCTTCACAAATATTATTTTATTTGATCATCACAAAATCCTCTGCAGTGGGTAGGGCAGATATAATCACCATTTTATGTGTGTCAAGTAAAGTCATGATGTGATGCAATGGCAGATTTGAAAATAGAAGCCACTTCTCAAATTTTTGTCTCCCATCTACTTTTCCCTAACACACATAGCTCCTATTATACATGGGAACTGCATAAATATCTGTCATGTCTTACTTTGATATGTTTATACATTCTAGTACCGAGATATGAGGATCTGTGGTCTTATTCAAATAAATTAGTAAATAAAGATTTTATATCTTCTGAAGTTGTTGATATATAAAGAATGAAAAGCAATTCATCTTCCCCCAGTATAATTAATGTTTCAAATGGCAAAACTAATGAGAAAATTTATTTTCAAACTATAAATATTTAGTATAAGGCCTTGTTCTCCAAGTTCCAATTTTGCATTTACTTGTGATACAATAAATCAACGTTATAAAAGCTTCATACTACTGAAAAAATACATCCAGCGTGTAATTTTGGTGAAGGAAGATTTCCATGTAACTTTTTAGTTTTTGATGCTTTAAATATTTAAACATTATACACCAGTATATGACATATGTTTCTCATCCTTGATACCTTACCATGAAAGATGGGTGTTAATATTATGGAAAAAAATTATACTTAGGTGTAAATATTGTCAAAAATCACTGGCTGAGTACAAATGGGAAATCACCAGCAAAGCATTATACAGCTTATTCAGATGAGGAACAGTCAGGAATCATGCATAATGCAGCAGTGAGCATCAGCAAACAACAGACCCAGAAGATCATCCCCACCAGAGCTGGACAAAACTCAGAAAAATCCACCTGGTAAACAAAACCCAATAGTTTCCAGTTATCTTGTAAGTCCAGACAGGTCTTAGTTGAAGCCCAGTGTTCATATTCAAATCTGAGACCAAGGAAGAAAGAGCCACACACAAAAAAATAATAAGTACAATTTGGCTCCCCATCCCCTAACTCGATGAGAGCTTATCAGGCCAAAGGGATAGAGAAGTGCACAATTATCCAGTAAATCAGTTTTGATCAAGAGAGTCAATCTGGATAATTGAGGCCTTGTGATTCACTTCCACTTGAATCATCCTGAACACATTCAATATAATATATAATTATGCAACTCTCTTCTTCAGCTCCTAGTCATGGATTCATTGCTAAAAATGTGCATTAGGGTTGCGAGAGTATATTAATATGGGGTGATTATAGACCTCCTCAAAGCTAACTTCTTTTGTGTTCTTTTATTTCTGAGTTTCTGGTTTCACATGGTGTCTTGTCTGTCTCTATATTAAGGGAAAAACTCAAATGTTAATCCAAGACTGAGAATTGAATTAAGCCAGTCTTCTCTCTACCAAATATATCTAGATTGATTTTACATTGCTTTGATGCATCTAATTAGTCATATTTCAAATATAGAAATGAAAAGATATTTTCATGCAGTAGACATTACAGATCCCTCAAAAACTGAGTTCAGAAATGATTTATTGACCTTGTGTATATCTGGACTCTATCACATTTACTTGGCATGTTCTTAAAATTTTTCCCCAAAATGGCTTAGCATTTTTCTTCAGAAAAAGAAGCAGAGCAAGGGAGGAATAAAAGTCTAGTCTATTCATTTGGGATGAGTCAGAAGTCAACACGCCACAATAAAGACGACTTTATGCTATTTCTCAGTGGAAAGAAGTGTTCAGAACATACCCCAATGAGAATCCATCTCTGTAGGTATCATGGCAACACTGAAAACTTTATTATTTCTGCAGGCTTTCTCCTATATACAAGTATTAAATACCTCAAAACTTGGACTTAAACCATTTAACTATGAAGGTCAGAAAATATTACTTATTATTATCATTATTATTATTATTGGAACACATTCTCTGAGGCTGTGATTATGTTTTTTGAGAATAATTTTAATTAGTTTTTTGAATCAATGACTTGTTTTTAATTAATTTTTGTTTTTATAGTTCAACAAATATTGAGCACATGACATGTGCTAGATGCAGTAATATGTGCTGGAGATGTAAAAGTGAATACAATCTCATCTCTAACCTCAAGGAACCAAAATACACAGCAAAACACACAGGCACACACACACCCTTTTCAACAAAGTGAAACAATGGTTTGCATAAGGTACCATCAAAGAACACATGCGGGGAAATATACTAGGTTGAGGTGGGGATAGTGAGAGATCACAGAGCTCCGGAAGCCTCCTTAGAATAGATAAAGCACGAGACTTGTCTTGAAGTGCAAATCAATATTCTCCAACAAACAGAAGTACAAGGCTGGCATTTGCACGAACCTGAGAGCAATAGCCCCTCAAATTGTGTGCCCCTCTCTTGCCTACCTTATTTGGAGGCTCAGAAAGAAGAAAACACTTTACATAACATTGGTTTAAAATAGATGCCATAGAAATATTATTCAAAATAATTATTAAATATACATTCTCAAATAACTTGAATTGTTTTATGTGCTATATGGTAGCTAAACTCACCGGAAAATATAGACATGCAGTGCTAGATTTCTTCTTGCTCTATTCATGATCTTAAATAAACATACCTGCGGGGGGCCTTCTTCTCATTCCAATATATAGAGTAGGGACCCAATCATTCACCTGATTGTTAGAGAAAACGAACATGCGGCGGGCATGGTGGCTCACGCCTGTAATCCCAGTACTTTGGAAGGCCAAGGCAGGCGGATCACCTGAGTTCAGGAGTTGGAGACCAGCTTGGCCAAGATGGCAAAACCCCGTCACTACCAAAAATACAAAAATTAGCCCAGCGTGGTGGCATGCACCTGTAATCCCAGCTTCTTAGGAGGTTGGGGCAGGAGAATTGCTTGAACCGGGGAGGCGGAGGTTGCAGTGAGCCAAGATCACGCCACTGCACTCCAGCCTGGGTGACAACAGCGAAACTCCGACTCAAAAAAAAAAAGAAAAGAAAAGGGACATGCACATACTGTTTGCTATTGCCATTTTTCGGAAACAGAATTTCTAAAATCTTAAAATTGGTAATTCCTTGGGACATAGTATAATTTACCATCCAAACCCGAACACTTTTGAGAATGAAAGAAAGTGCTATTTATCATTTTACTGCAACAATAGGCATAAACCACGACTGTTTCAGGCAAACCAGGATGCATGGCTACCCTAATTATTCCCACTATTCTCATCAACTAAAGAACTATGCAAAACTCAGCAGTGGCTTTTAAAACAAAGGAAAATTCCTCAACATCACCACTCCAGAAGCTTAGAACCAAGCAGAGACATTCTTTTACTTTGACCTCAAACAGCATGGATTCTCGGTGATGTCTGTCTATGTACTACTTTCCCAGACACAGAAGTCATGACCACAAACTTCGATGTGTTTTGACTGTCCCTCCTCAACCACTCATGCGAATCAACAAAGGGTAGTCCGGGGGAATTAACCTCACACAAACAGATATGTCTGAATAGGTCACATAAGACCACGCTGTGGAGGGCTGCTTTCACTTAGTCTGTTGGAGAATATTGACTTTGAGCTACTCACTTCCTTCAGCAAAAATTGTTCTTTCATTTGTCACTCTGACCCATCTCAGCTGGGTCATTTTTTTTTAAAGATGTTAAAGTTAACAAGGAACTCTTGTTGCTTATGTAAGAAAGAAAACAAAGGTGGGGGAAAATAAACTCAAAACTCAAAACAGGTTATTTGAAGAATCTTCTCCTTCAGTAACTTTAGATATTTAAAAGGAGAACTAGGGTCAAAGATGAGTGCAAAGTAAAGAAGCAATTTAGATAGTACTTTTAGCCAACTTCTTGCTACTTCTCCCTTTTTCACCCATTGACTGCCTGTTTGATATCAGTCTTCGTTCTTCAATCATTCACTCCCTCTTGATAACAAGGCAACTCCAGCTGATATAGAAAGCTCTAATATTGACTACAAGACATTTTCTCTCTTTATTTCAAGGGGAACATGGAAATAGTGTACCCAAAGGTGGTCATAAGTAATTAGGATTTCTCTACCATCTCCCACAGGACCCACTGAGTTGGCTTTACCCTGCAGTTGAATTATTGCCTCCTGAACACCATGTTTCACTTTAATTATTCAGCATTAATTCAGAATCTCAGATTTTTCACATACTGGAGAAATAAGAATGAATTAGTCATATTTATGCCATGAATGGAGTTTCTTGTAATCACTTCGGGGGATAAAATATCATGATCAGGGGTTCCTATTTCCTAGACTTTCACTGCCACAAAGCAGGAAAATCCCATCACACAGGGTGTCAACTAGATATGAAATTGAAAGTCTAGCAATTCTCAACATTGCCCTAGGGAGACAATCCACCAAAGGCCAGACTGCGGAAGCATAGTCACCATTCGCTGTGCCAAATATCATTAACTACTATGATATCACTCTGAAAATCATCTATGCTTTCAAGTTTTTATGCAGTCATCTCACAGCTATGTATTCTACCTCATTTATAATTATAGTGTATCATTAACTGATTGTTTAGAAGCCGCCTGGTAAAAAATATTTTCTCCTCCTAAAAATTTGTTAGGAAAAGTAATCTCAGAGCTGAAGTTTACAAACTCAATTTTGCTTAAATAATTCTTTTCATTTAGCTTATATTTTATTGTGCTTATTTTTTTAATAGGTGATTTGTTTACATAGTTGAAAAACCGAAAGAAAATAGAAATATGTATAATAAGAGGATGCCTTCCACCTTGTTCCCTCATCTAATTCCCGTCCTTTTAAATACACACAGTTACCACTGTTATTTGTTGTGTATGTCCTTGTCATATGCTTATACAAGCAATGCAAACATATATTTTTAATTATTCACTCATTTTTAACTTAAACATTAGCAGAAAATACTTTTCTCACTTTGAGGGTTTATTAGTTCTATAATTTCTCTTTTTATATTCATTAATCCCAGATTTGTGTCTTTTTATATTCTTTCTAATTTTCCTCAAATTAATTTGCTATCCCCGTTTTTACTTTTTGAGTTGAAGGTTGTAACAGAGACTATAAACTGGCTGCCAAATTCTCTCTCCTGTTCTTCCTGAGTTACCTAATTCAACTCTATACTTCCCAGTCTCCATAGCAGTTAGGAATGCCCATATGAGCGATCAAACCAATGGAAAATGAAGGAAAGTGATGAGCTCTTTCTCAGGGCAGGCTTTCAAAAAGAGTTTTCATCTCCTCTGCAGTTCTTCCCTATTTGCTGCCTGCAAGCAGGTGATGATTAAATCCTAGGATATAAAAGCCTAGATGCCTGAATTGCTGCACTTAGAAGAGTCTCCAATGACCAGTAACCTCTACCTGGATCTATTACATAAGCAAGATATAAACTTCTTTGTTATTTGATTCTACTTACATTTTATATACATGTTAGTATAGACAGTATGTTTAGCTCTCCTGATATTTAGAAAGTACAGTAGTTTTGCTGGATGTCTTACTATTACAATTGATTTATAATTTATGCACACCCGTGATGCTGAATTTTTAGGTAGTATTTTTCTTCCTATATTTTTCAATAATAATAGCTATTTTGTATTTTCCTTTGAGTACAACATATGCTTTTTTCTTCTTATCACAATTATTAAATGGACAAAGCCCATTTTTCCATATTAATATCTCTATAATTGAGATGTGTTTTAAAATCCAGGATATGTTACAACTAGAATTGGAGGTGTGTGTTTTGTGTGTGTGTGTGTTGTTGTTGTTTTTTTGTTTTTTTGGTTTTTGTACTCAGTGAGTGGCAGATCTTTCCTCCTCTGTTATAACCACTGACACTGACATTCTATACCGTCACTCTAATCCCCATAATTATTTTAATTTTTGCTCTAGAAGCAGATATATTCAGTGCTCACTTCTATCTCTTGGCTGAAGTTTCCCCAAGTTGACATTCATGACCTACCAGACAGCTCTGTGGCTGTTCCCTTTGCCTGCACAGAGGCAAACTGCTTCCCGCTAGCATTGTATCCCTCTATGCAGGCCCACCTCCTTTCCTTCTCAGAGATAAACTGAGTCTGGCAAGGCTTCTGTCTCTAGCCTGATGACCCCTAGTTTCATCAACACTGTGAAAGGCAAGAACAAAGCTTTTGCCATTTCAGGAAGTGTGTATTTGCTTCTATTTTCTGAAATCTGTTTTCCCCGGCTCCTCTTTCTCCTCTGTGTGCTTCTTCCCTTTAATCCCTTCTTCATGGCTTTCACCAGATCTCAGATGCTCCTGGCAGTTCTTACATATATTTTAAAGGATGTACATTATACCTGTCTCCTGGTTCAATTGAAAAGGAAATTTGTGGGGCTTTTGTTTCTTGGTTTTCCATGCTCTTTATTGCTCTTGTTATGATTTGCAGGAGGAGAAGGATGAAATTGCTGACTTCTGCAGCCATGTTCACACTGGAAGTCAACTTTATTTATTTCAGGGCAGTTCTCCATCTACAGATGTGATGATTCAAATGTAAAAGAAAGCAGAGTTTTATGATTTAGAAGTAAACTGAATTCATTTGAATATAACAAATGTAGTTTAGAACAGCAATTTATATCTCATCAATCTTAAATCTTTATGTGGTAAAAGACAACTTTATGAGATATGGGCATGTGTAACTTGATGCAACATTTGGAAATAAGAATAGTTAGTTATTTTCCTTGGAATTATTTAGTGCTTAAGTAAGCAAATCCAAGATATTACTTTTAAAAAGTATTTTAAAAAGAAGCATATGTGTTTTCTCAAATGCTCAATAGGCCTATAAATTGAAATGTCATCTTGGTTGTGGAAAAAGAGGATCATATTTGTTTTTACTGATTTCTTTCTTTAATACATCAGTTAACACCTGCAACAATACATTTGCAGCCAATGTGAAAGAGATTATCTACACATTTGCTTTTGAAAATTGCTAATCCTCAACTCCAAATATTCTTAGAAAGAATCTATCCACTTGTCTATTAAATATGGATCAATACCATTCAAGGTTAACAGCACATCAGTCAATGCAGAAGTAAAATATTTAAAAACTCCTCACAACATTAATCTTTCCTTAATTTTTTTCCTTTGGAAATGATCCATAAAGAGTAACACTAAAATAAAACAAATTTGAGAGAAACTACGTACAATACTTAGTTTTATACCTTTCTATATACAAAGGATTATGTTGCCTAGTAGTATATGGAAATATTGGCTCATTCAAATCCAAGGTCTAAACTATTAAAATGTTCCTTGTTGTTATTCCTTCATAATTTACTGCCATTACTTAAATATGTGATATTTATGATAGTGATATAGTAAAGATTCTAAGAAAAATTTTCAACTCTCTCCTTAACAGATTAAAATAAATATAATGCTGTGGGTGCGTTTCTTCTCAGAAACCAGTTTTTGTTGCTTCTGACAGAATAGTGCAGCTACTTGACCATAAAATAGTTATTATTTCAAGAGAACGGGCATCTTCAGGGGGAGTACATAAAGATTAGTGAGGAAAGAAGATCCACCTAAGCAGCCAGGAGGATTTGTAAAATTAATTCATGGATGATAAATGTCACATTCAAACTGACTGAATATTCTGTTTCTGCTTCCAGCCCAGGGATGACAAATAGATGGCTTGAATGATGCCAATCCCCCTTTTCATGGCCATGCCAGACATTGCTAATTGACAACAGCAATCCTCTTCTGTGTTTGAATGCAGCCTCAGAACCTTTTCAACATAGCACGGCAAGTGATCAGAGTGGGTCTCACTGGGATCCCATTTCCCAATCTCATAAAAGTGGCAAAGCCACGATTTGAATCCAGAAAGTCTGCCTCCTCAGCCTTAACCACTATAATCCTTAATCATTGTGCATAGCCAGTTTTGCTCCCTACTTCCCAAACTAAAAATCTTTTATTTTATTGTTTCTATAAATGTTCCGGCTTTCTTTGGAGAAATAATTAATGAAGTGAAAAATATGTAGTCTTCATAAATGAAAAAAGTCCCCCAGTGACTATGCTTGAGACTGTTTCTATTACTATTACTGTTACTGTCATTTATACATTGGAATATAGCCAAGGCCAATAGAAAGGCTTGGACCAGAGACCAAGGTCATTTCCACCTCCAGAACCTAGGCAGGTGTTGGAGAGGGCAAAAAGTTTAAGGTGAGCCTCAGAACTGTTTATCTGACTTTATGGTAAAAGAAGGAAACAGTTGTTATAAAAATCTCTTCTATAATTAGATCAAAAATTGATAAGAATTATGCTTGCAAAAAAAATATGAACCCTTTCTCAGAGTTTAGTGGCTTATAGGTTGCTTGTTTTTGCCTTCTCTACAGTTATAGCTAGTGAAAGTCAAAGACAGCTACTTTCCCCTCTCAGAAGTCATTGAAAATAAGACACCATAATAATCATATAAGCCTTTTATTTCTAGCCTTCTTTCACTGCAATCCTAACAAAAGTATGGTCCCCTCAACACTCAAAGAGTTGGATTCTCCCTGTGTTATGTTCTCAGTGAAAATCAAAGAAAGTAAAAAGTAAAAGCCCTGTGAATCGTTTAAGGCTCCTTCCATGAATCTGTTAAAGGACTTTTATAGAATTTTATCCCACAATCCTCTACTCTCAATACCTTGAATTGTGGAGGGACTCTTTCATAAGCCTATTTTTTTATTTTCTGAAATAAAGGGTGATATGGTTTGGCTCTGTGTCCCCACCCAAATCTCACCTTGAATTGTAATTCCAATAATCCCCACATGTCAAGCAGAGAGACTAGATGGAGATCACTGAATCATGGGGGTGGTTTTCCCCATGCTGCTCCTGTGACAGTCAGTGAGTCTCAAGAGATCTGATGGTTTTATAAAGGGCATTTCCCCTGCCCTCACTCACATGCATTCCCACCTGCCACCATGTAAGACATGCCTTTGTTTCTCCTTCATCTTCCGCCATCATTGTAAGTTTCCTGAGGACTCCCCAGCAATGGAGAACTGTGAATCCATTAAACCTCTTTGTGTTTATAAATTACCTCATCTTGGGTATTTCTTAATAGCAGTATGAGAATGGACCAATACAAAGGTCTTGGTCTTTGTTTACTTATGGATTTTTTTTAAACTAGAATTACAGATTGTTTGTATTACAGTATTGAAAAAAGATACATGTTTCTTTGTTACTATACAAATAATATGACACAGCTGAGTTCACCTGGAATAAGTTCTACTACATTTACTTTTCTTATTGTGAATGTGAGCCCTGTAATACCTACATATTACCATTTCTATTGTATGCAGCATTTGCACCCTGCCCAGCCTCTCTAACACAAAAGGTCTCATGAGCTCCTGTATGTGAACTTGTACATTGTTCACTTGTTTTTAGCTTTTCCAAAAGGTAAAAATGTTGAGTATCACAGTGCCCTCAGATGTTGAGACACCAGTTATAGTCTGATGTTTTGACATGAACAATCTGTGGAAATCCTTTTCTTCATTGCGCAGGGAATAAATCAGCCTTGTCACAAAATTATTGTTTTAGTTGTGCTAGCCCCTATATATCAGACATATATTCACTTCTCACAGTAGTTAGCTCCTCTTACTAATTCTTCTCTGGCTTTCATGGCTGCCTTTGATATTGCTACTGCTTTTGCTCCGACACCACATAATCAATAGCTGGATGTGCCAAAAATTAAATTGTTTAACGGATTTCTGGTTGAGTTCATTTAGGTCACTAGGTTTCTACTCCGCTGGCAGCCAGCATGATTTTATATCCCTGTATTGTCATAACAATATACAGTTCTACTTGGCTGCTGTCCTATGGCATGTCATACCAGGAGGCAATTTAGCTGTATTTTCTAAGACTATGCAAAGATGCTTGATATTAGCCATGCTTAAAGACACCTGAAGAAATACTGGTGCAGAACACATTGTTTTCTTCCTCCAGAGAGAGCTATTATAAGAAACCACCCTTAACCTGCAGGCGTCTACATTATCTGCTTCAATATAAGCCTTACAGCATGAATGCATGCATAAAGCAGAGGTACTATGAAGACTTACAGCTTCATCTGAATACTGTGTAACCCTTAATGTTGTGCAGCAGATGCCTGCTGATATATTGGGTATACAGGACCTATTAGGTATACAGGACCAGCCAGACTAGAAATACATCAGTTCACATTACCAGTCACATCCATAAGCAAATTCAAACTGAAGGATCATAACTACTTCTTATTTGGTCATTAAATTTTATCTTTTCAAAGGAAATGTAATGCTCATGAGATGGCAGATTCACTCCCTTGTTTTTCAGACTGTTCTTTGTAAGTAATTTGACCTAAAGAGAAAGGAGTCAATTAAATGGTAACTTTTAACCTCTAGAGTTGATCTCTGGCCTATCTGTAAGATATCTCACAAGGGTTCCACTGTTGTCTTGTGAAAACCTTCTTTTATAAAGCCTAGAAGGCATTAAATAGGCACGCCTGTGTGCCCTGGATGAACCCTAGCTGACCAAGAGGCAATCCACAGCCTCAAACTCTGGCTTACGGCTCCTCACTGAATGTGCCCATCAGCACCTGACTTGATCTGCGACCTCTGCCTCTGACCACAGGGTGACCATCGGTGACCTTCTCCCTCTTGCTGTTCAAGAGTTAAGACCCTTCCATCCTCCTGGATATAGTTGGGAAGGACAAAAAGGACTCAGAATAGCCAATATCCATCAGAAAGGAAATGCTTGTTCATTCAATGTATCAATGGTTCTCAACCAGTGGCATTTTGCCCCTACCCTCCTCCATAAATATCTGGAGACACTTTTGGTTGTCATATTAGGGTAGTGGTACCTCTGGCATCTAGTGGGATATTAATGATACTATTAAACATGCAACCATGCACAAGATAGCACAAAACAAAGAATTATCCATCCCAAAAAGTCAATAGTGTCAAGGTTTAGAAACTGCAGTAATGCTTACCCAGTGAATAAAATACTTTGTGCCAGGCACTGTAAGGTTCAGCATTGACCTCATGTAAAACTGTGAGGTAGTCCCATGCTTGCTTTTTCAGCAGCTTCGAGATCATTGTGGTAACCTCATCTCACAGATACCCAACAGACTTTGTTCTGAACCTCTTCCTCCACAATAACCCGAAGAACAGCATATTTTATCCTATGGCCATGTTCTAAGGACTTATTTTCCCAATTCTGAAATTCTAATCTTGTGAATGCTTCTATATTATTCCATTAAATCTTATTTATAAAATTGTGAGATTTTGATGGAGAAAAGCTAAAGACAAAGTGGCGTAGCTAATATTCACATGTTTAACACCCAGCTTAATTCTCTTTCCCCCTCTTTCTCTCTTACATGCACACACACACAAACACACACATCTTCCTCCACAAAAAAAATCCATAATTATAAGCCCTTGAGAGTACAAAATTCTGGTTTTCAGGTAGGAAGAGGACATTTCTGTTTGATAATGATTTGGATAAAATATTATTGGATATATATTGGATAATATATATTTCCAAAGTCATCATTTTGGAAGTCTACTTAGGCCTCTTAGCCTACTAAATAATCTTGATAAATTATCAATGACCAAGAGAGTCATTATATATTTGCTCTCAAGCAAAAGTAAATTTGATCAGCTGATTTCAAACAGAGCCAGCTTAGACCAGGAAAGATAAAGATCACTCTTTTAATACATGTCCTGCAGGGCATCCGTTGTCAATCTCTCCCATACTTGGCCTCAAATGCCATCTAAATTTCACTAACTTCCAAATGTATACTTTCTAGCCAGACCATGTCCCTGATCTCTAGAGCAATCTACATATTGTCAACTCAACTTCATCATGTAGATGTTTTAAAACAAGTCCCAACTAATAAATCCCCAACTATAATAATTCCATGATTTCTGTCTTCACTCTATTTCTGTCCATCCACAAGAAAGAAAAAGATCTTATCCACTTATTGTGTTACAGCTTTTTTCTGTCTCAACAAATTTTATTCATTTATTCAGTTATATAAACTAAAAATTTGGAAATAATTCTTGAGAACTCCCTTCTCTTCTTCTCATATACCAAATCTATTACCAAATCTTACAAATTTTCTCCTTGTCAATAACTTTCACATTCTATTGTCTCTCCTGATACAACCAAAACCATTCACTATCATCTCTTGAAAGTGCTGCCTCTCCAGTACTCTGGCCTCCCAGAGCTCTTAGGAAAAGGCACAATCTTGCCTTCTCCAGCATTGCCGTATGCTATCTGTCCTTTGCATTTTATGCTTCACCAGCTCAGGCTAGCTTTTTTTCTTCTCAAACTAACCACGTGCTTGCCTACCTTGTGAAATTGTACTTGATGCTGACTCTACTTGAAATGTTCTCTACCTGTCCCTTTGACTAATAACTCATATTCATGATTCAGACTTCAACTAAACTGTCCTTTCCTTAAGCAAACCTTCTTTGACTCTTGTCCACCATCCATCCTCATATCCACAAATTTGTTTAGGTTAGTTTATTCATGCATGTTGTTAAAATGACTTCTGTTATTTAGTATAATTTCATTAAAAAAGATATATTACTGTTTGATTTAAGTGTAATTTCTCTCACTAGACAACAAGCTAAGCTAAGCATTCTTTCCTGTGTTTTAGTTGCATAGAACATAGTCAATATCCATATGTTTAAAAAGCACATGTAATTCAGATATGACATACTTATACCACAAAATTAAGTATTTTCTTAACAAATGCAAATGTAAGCTCAAGAAATCATTTATTCCTTCCTTTATTATTCTTTCTGAAAGATGTTATTATAATTTTCACGTTATACAGTAAAATGATATCATTTATTCATAAGATATTATAACTCAGGGATTCATAAATCAGAATGCACACACTATAAATGTTCACAAACAACTTTAAAATTATATTCAAAATTTTTGTGTAATATGCATTTTGCTGTGAATAGAGTTCAAATCTTTCATCGAATTGTTACTTTGACACTAGAGAGATTTAAAAGTATGCTATCAGTGTTTAACACTTTATCATTTACTGTTAAAATATCACTATTACTGGAACTACTAAATATGGCTGAAAATGTCTATGACTGATATTGTCTCTTTAAAATAGCATTATTATCCCTAGCATTATTTGGACTATATAAACACTTGGTTAATGAAAAAGGGACACCACAGATCAGTGGAATAAGAATGTTTTTTTCAAAAAAAAATGGTGTCAAACTGGATATAGATAGATACATGATAGAGATTTAAATATAGATATAGATACAATAAGTCATAAAAAGTAAACCTCACACTGTATTCAAAAATCAATTCCAGGTGGGTTAAAAATGTAAATCTAGGCCAGGCATGGTGGCCCACGCCTGTAGTCCCAGCACTTTGGGAGGCCAAGGTGGGTGGATCGCTTGAGGTCAGGAGTTCGAGACCAGCCTGGCCAACATGGTGAAACCCTGTCTCTACTAAAAATACAAAAAAAATTAGCCAGGCATGGTGGCAGGCGCCTGTAATTCCAGCTACTTGGGAGGCTGCGGCAGGAGAGTCACAGGAACCCAGGAGAAGGAGGTTGCAGTGAGCCGAGATTCCGCCACTGCACTCCAGCCTGGGCAACAGAGGGAGACTCCCTCTCAAAAAAAAAAATTGTATATATATATATATATATATATATATATATATATATATACTTTAAGAAAATTGTAAGTAATAACATAAAAGAATATCTTTATAACTTTGAAGTAGCCAAAATATTTTAAATGGGACATAGAAAGTATTAATTAAAATAGATAGAGAAACCAGAATATATTGAAAGTAAGAGCTTTTCATCCAAACAAAGCATTAAGAGACAGAAGACAAACTATAGCATAGGAAATAAGTTTATAATATATTTTGTACCCAAAACCTTTGTATACAGCATATATAAAGAACTTCTAAAACACCCACAAGAAAAAAAAAAACAGAAATTCCATTTGATAAACGAACAGAAGACTTAAGAAATCACTTTACAAAAGTAGACATTTAAATGGCCAATGAATATGTGAAAAGACACCCAACCTCATTAGTTATCAGATTCCAATCCACTCCCACCTGAATGGGTAAAATTAAAAATGCTGACAATACTGAGTATTGGTGAAGAACTCTCAAACATCAGTTTACACTCTAACATTTCTAAGAAAAGTGCAAATTGATATAACAACTTTAAAAATCTCTTACTAATGTTTTCTAAGACTGTATATATAAATATTCTATGACTCGACATTACCATTCCTTGTATATATCCAGAAGTAAGTAACTATATTCCTTAAAAGACATGAATGTAGATAATTGTACAGCATTATTCACAGTGGCCAAAAACTAAAAGAAATCTTTCATCAATAGTAAAATAAATACATCATGGTATAGCTATAATATTTCTAAAATAAGCTAAATCTATAAAATATATAAAATGGAAACATATACATAATTTAAAAAGGAATAGCTACTGCTAAAAACAATGTAGGTTAATCTCATGAAGAAAATGTTGGGCAAAAGAAACCAGATCCAAAAAGTACATAGTGAATAATTCCATTTATATAAAATTCAAAAGTCTAGAAAATCTGTCTGCAATATGGGAATTCAGCATGATGCTTCTCTGTGGGAAGGAGGAGTAACTGACTTTGGAGGTGGGTAAGAGAGGTGAGATCTCAGTGCCTGTGATACTCTACTTATTAATCTAGACGATATTCACGTTGTGAAAATTTACCAAAATGTACATTTAACATTTGTAAACTTTCCTTGATGTATGTTATACTTACATGAATAAATTTATTTTTTTAAATAGAACATATTTAACTCAACTTAAAATGTCTGTATCAATAGAATAAATATATGGTATGGTCTTATATGGAGTTGGCTCTCCTTTTTATTTGAATCATACAAAATGACGGTCAAATTACCAGTCACTACAAAGTGGCTTGAATTAGAAAATCCCTTTTCTTCTCCTAAGGACTTAGATGAAAAACTAGAGTACCCATAGAAAACAAACAAATAAAAAAGAAACAACAACAACAAAAAAAAAAAGAGAAATCTTAAGGAAATGGATTTTCTTCACTTGATTTCTTTCAGTTGTTCCTTGTGTAATTCTCCTCATGGGATAATTCAGGAAGTATTAAAAACATATTGTTTAATTATATTTTTTCAACTTAAGAAAGAACAATTGTCTCTAGTAGTAGCGAGAACTAATTATCTAATGAAACATATATTCATATACATGAGAATTATAAAGCTAGATAAAAGTTATATAAGTTTATGTAGAAGTATATAGACAAACTTCCTCTTTCTACTGATATGGGCACTGACGTGTATCTATTTACTGTAACCAGGAAGAAATCAAGAGGGCTTTCAAATCATAGGTTTTCTCAATTTAGGATGCATGAAGAACTTACCTCTTCCTTCTCATGTCTACTCCGGTGTTGCATTTGTCACCAAGAAAAGATGGCAAATATATATGACTGACTACCAGTATGGCTGGGAAATTGCTGTATATTCTCAGCTGCTGGAATTTCATTTACTGATCTGCTCATAAAATACTCAAGCCCTT
The DNA here is from genome assembly GCF_028885655.2 of Pongo abelii. NCBI lineage: Eukaryota > Metazoa > Chordata > Mammalia > Primates > Hominidae > Pongo > Pongo abelii. Next base: position 31,402,654 of record NC_071989.2, read on the forward strand.
ACTATGTGTCAGGCACTGAATTACATGCATGATCCTTGTCATCAAGGAGCTTGGATTCTAGCAGCCAAAAGAAAGGAAAACAGAGAAAGAAAACAACCAAGTAAATAAAACAAATATACATTTTTACAAATCATATAATGTACAGGAGGGGGAAATGAAATACAGAAAATTATAACACAGGCTAGTTTCAGCCAAGATTCCCATGAAAGGCCTCTTTAAGGCAAGAGATGCTTAAGATGAGATCTGAAGGTTAGGAAGATGTCTATCCAAAGAGAGGATGTGAAGGACAGTGAGTGCTAGACAACACTACAGTAACTAACACCAATAGCTAATTCTTGCTGAACACTTAGGATTTGCTGGTCAGTCTTCTAAACATTTTACATTCCATTCTCAGAGCAACCCTGTAATGTTGAAACTTATTTCTCATGTGTATGAGAAAATGAATTTAGGCACAGAGAGCTTAGGTAATTTGCCCAAAGCCTTCCAGCTGGCAAGTGATATGGTCAGAACACAAAGCCTGTCTGCCGAGTGCAGGCATTTGAGCACTGCACTATTCTCTTTCTATGGCAAGGAGACCACGATATAGGAAAGAAGTTGGTGTGTTTTCAAAACTTCTGAAGATCTGTACACATGGAGTAGCATCAAAACCTTAAATTAGAGAAACAAATTGAAATCAGATTTTGCCCGGCTTTATAGCCTGTGTAACAAGTTTGGTCTTTTTCTATGTGCATTGCGCAATCATTAAAGGACTTTAAATGATGTGTTAATATATTATGGTTTGTACTTTATGAATTTCACTCTTCATGCTGCTGTGTGGAGACTGGATTTAAAGGAGAAAAAGAAACAATGGGGACCTGTTTGGGGCAACTGCCATAGTCCAGAAGATAGAGGACGGCAGCCCCAACAAGGTGGCAACAGAGGAAAAGTGGGAAGAAGCAGACAATTGCAAGGTATATTTTGAAAGCGGAACTAACATTATTTGCTGATGAGTTGAAAGAGTGGGAGGAGGCCGGGCGCGGTGGCTCACGCCTGTAATCCCAGCACTTTGGCAGGCCGAGGCGGGCAGATCACGAGGTCAGGAGATCGAGACCATCTTGGCTAACACGGGGAAACCCCATCTCTACTAAAAATACAAAAAATTAGCCGGGCGCGATGGCGGGCGCCTGTAGTCCCAGCTATTCGGGAGGCTGAGGCAGGAGAATGGCGTGAACCCGGGAGGCGGAGCTTGCAGTGAGCTGAGATAGCTCCACTGCAGTCCGGCCTGGGCGAAAGAGTGAGATTCCGTCTCAAAAAAAAAAGAGTGGGAGGAAAGCACAGTCCACAATGACTCCTAAGATTCTGGTTTGAAAAGCAGGTGGATGGAGTTTCCACTTACTGCATAGACTAGTAAAAGACACATTGGCTGACAAATCAAGACTTCTCTTTTGCAATTCTTGTTTAGTTTGAAAGACTAAACAAAAAGACATGTCAGGTAGCCAATTGCATAGGCAAGTGCAGAGCTCAGGGGAGAGGTCTGTGCTGGAGACGCCACACGAGAAGTGAGTTTATATGAGGAATGGAAACCCATGCAGATCGCCGCAGTCATCTAAGGAAAGAGCAGAGAAAGAGGAAAAGGCCCAGGTGTGTCATAGGAAGATTTTGATGTGCATTGAGTAGGAGGAAGCAAAAAGAAGACCGAGAAATGTACCACAGGTAGGAGGTTAACCAGAACAGTGCCAGGAAAGAAGCATGTTTAAGGAGGGAGGAAGTGACCAATTGTGTCAATGTTACTAGTTTGAGTAAGATGGAGAGAAATATCTGTTGGATTTGGCAACATTTTGTGGAACTGTTATGGTCCAAAGCAGATTAAAAAGGGTTGGAGAATGAATGAGAGCCAAGGAAGTGGAGACAAGAGGTATGGACAACTCTTCCAGATGGAAACCACTGTCAGCATCACTGGTATAGATTGTTCCACAGGCTCTAGGCTCCAGAAATTACTTTTATTAGAAAAAAAAAAAAACACAGAAATATGGTTCACACTAGGAAAATGGAAAGCATTAGCCAAATAGTAAATAGCAACAATCTGGCTTTCTAAGTAGTAAGAATTGAAGAAGGAGAATTATATAAAATAAATTATCAAAAATCAGGAAAATATTTGTTGTTCCTTTGATCATTTTGACTGGTATGATATTTGATGCAGTATTAAACGGGACACATATTAATCACTTCTGGTCATGGTATACATACATGGGTATCCAATCATCCTACCAGTGTTTTTTTCCTATGTTCTGGCATTGGGCTGGACATTGGGGTTCAAAGGCAAAGAAGTGAACAAAATACAAACCCTGTTCACGAGGAGCTAATAGTTCAGAGAGGAAAATAAAAAACATTATCCATTGTGGAAAACTTAATTTCATATCAAAATCATAATGTAAAACCAGATGCAGCAAAATGACAGGCTAAAGAACATGTGAAGGCATGCCTTTAATTTGCTATTTGGGCCCATCCCTTGAGACTCTTAACAGTTGTCAATCACCTGAAGTAGGACCATTTCTATGGCTATTTTGAACAATGAGGTAAATTATGCTAACAGTATGCCCACTTTATTCTAAATAATTATAGTCTTTTGGACAGAGGTATTGCTCTATACATAATTATGGCATTTTAGAACATGCATTTTCTTGATAGCTAAAAATATATGCACACAAATCTCTATCTTTGCATACTTTGATTACCTAAACTTCTAAAATAAAGGAAGACTAAAGCACAATACTGGCTAGGAAACTTTTAATTCTTTTAAGTAAAATAAAGACATTTTATTGCATAGAACAAGTATTTCTTAAGTATTATACAAATATCTATCATTTACGTAAACTACAACAGCTTATACACTATCTTTATAATTTGTCAAGTATGTTCAACAGGAACCTTAATAAATTATGTTTCTTTTAAGGAAAGTACAACAGTTCTAAAGCATTAGCAGCCATAGCTAAATTCTCCATCAATGCCAAACATGTTTTGTTTCCATTACTCATTGAAAATTACCCAACCTCTTCAGACGAATCAAGAAACAGCTTTGGCTGCTCATGTGGGAGAACAGCAGGGTAAAAGTCATGCAGTTCCATGAAGTGAAATTTAACAGTGCAGCTTCTGAACGTGTGAGACAAAAATTGGAAACAATCCAAATGTCTATCAACATGAAAACAGAAAAACAATTTGTGCTAGATCCACACGCTGGAATACTAATCAGCGGTAAAAATGAACAAACTACTGATACAGACTCTATTTCTACAGACACACTGGTGAATCTCAAGAACATTGTTTTAAGTACACATTGTACAATTCTATTTGATTGAAATTCTTAATCAGATAAAACTCACCTTTGGTGGTAGAAATAAGAAAGTAGTTGTACCTACTGGTAGAAAGGGGATTACTTAGAAAGGATCCTGAGGAAATTTTCTGGGACAGTGAAGCATCGTCTTTTCTAGAAGTGTACACAACTGTCAAAACCCAAAAAAACTGGAATGCTTAAGTTCTATACATCTTATGCTATGCAAATGTGTAATTTCTTTTAAATAAAAAGTTACTTTTTTAATAAGCGAAGAAAGATGGTTTGGAAACAGATTGATAGAAGGCAAAGTAATCCATACTTTTTTTAAAAAAATCCTCTTTAGGATTTATAAATAATCATACTTTCTAAAATTCTCTTGTTGAATGTATTATTATTATCCTTTTTTAAAATTAAAAAAAGCAAGAATTACTGAAGATCCTATGAATATCTCATCAAGTTTTAGCCTTTCTATTGATGGAGGTGTTTAATATTCTTTTTCAGAGAGATCAACTGACACTTTGATGTTATTTCAGAGATGCAAAATTCTCCCACATTAAAAAAAAAATTCCTGCATCAACAATTTTGAAAATAATGAAGAAGGCTGTTTCTCATTTTGACTTATTGTATTCTTTTCATGGAACACTTAACTCAATTAAAGTTGTTGACATGTCACATTCCAATTTTGAATGTCGTGATGCAGCAATTGACCTCTTTTACTCCAGGGTATTTTTTTTTTTATTAATCGTGTTTATATGGCACATGTTGGCTCAAGACTCCGAATGACAGACCCTTTGTGATTGACTTTTAATTAATTGATTTTACCAGAAATATCTTCTCAATACTGTAAGACACAGAACATTGAAACAAATACTGGGATTTAATGTTTTGAAACTCAGATAAGCTGGGCTCATTAAAAATTAAATAATAGTGGGCAACTCTTATTAAATTACCACCTATTGGATATAGGATTAATAAATGAAAAGGATAAAGGTTACTGGATGCCTGTCTGACAATGGTCTTGTCTGAATTGAGAGTTCCAGGACAATGTTGTTTCCCATGAAAGTGCCTCCTAAATTGGTCATTCAGGTCACTATAGCAGAGACCAAGAGAGAGAGAAGGCCATCAGTAAGTAGTACCATGATAAAATTATCAGTTCAATTTCATTTTAAATATCTTCAAAGAATTTGCACATGCCTTATTTAAAAAAAAAGATGCAGTGTGGTATATCCAAGAGGGTTATTATAATTTTTTCATCTACAAAGACATTAGCACACCATGAATGCAGATTGACCTTTTGCCCCATACCAATTTGCTCATCTTCTCACCAGGACAGCAAGTCAATTGCACAAGTCCCCTGATGGGAAGAGCAGACTTTAGTGTGTCTGATATATGCTGTTTAAGTTATAGGTTTTAGAGCTCTGAAAAAAGCTGGAAAATAGAATTAGAGCTATAGAAAAGATAAAAAGAAAGATCACTCTCACAGCCCAATTGACTTTGTAAATAATGCTGGGATCCCCTGGGGGATTTATTGTTATCACCGAATTTACATTTTAAAAATCTCCAAAATTTGCTTCCTTGTGAAGCTTTAACCTGAATCATAAATCCTACCCAATTATAACATGTGAAAAAGTGGTCGTTAGCTAAACAGTAGATCTCATTACACAGAACATGATACTTTATCTTTGCATTACTATCATTGCTTTTGCCAACATTATTCACTTAAAAAAATCCTTTATTTTTTTTTTAGGCAAAAACCTAGTGTCCATGGTATAGGCATTCATTATTTCTACATAATATTGTTAATGCGTGTAAAAAATTAAAAAGAAATTCATGGTAGGCAACCAAAGGAAAATAAAATTGTAAACTAACATCCTTTTCTTCCAGATAATGTGTTTCTGTTACCTTACTTCAACTGCATTAGCAGAAAGCAAAAACAACTCAACCTCTCCTTTATTTCAGACATAGTTTATATAATTGCTGTCATATTGATACAATTATATTAGAGAACTTTTTTGTGCACGGAAGAGTAGTCTCACAGACTGTACAGCAAAACCTCATTTTTTTAAGGATTGCATTAAGATCAATGTCATGACGTCGAAAAATAATTTTTCTAAAAATTTGACTCTCCAAAAATATTACAAGAACTAAAAATAAGCTTACGGACGTATCAAACATATTTCAAGAATGAATTTAAGTGTGACGAGAAAATAAATTTACTTCACAGGAGGGGAAGAAAAATCTTAGTACATGCCACCCACGAAGAGAATCTATTCTATTCCAAACATGATGTATGAAAATACAGAAAGACTTTTTAGCCACTACCTTTGGGAAACTTTGATGCTCTTTGGAAAGATAAAATGTGCAGCTTTGAAAATAAAAATAAAAAGCTTGGAAGGGGGAAGATATCTAGAGTAAGAGAAATAGTATGGTTAAAAAGCAAAACATTATCTTTTTATTAGAAACATATAAATTATGGAAAAGACTGCCATGAACTTATTTTCTTGTTGAAGTTTTCGTAGAAGTCATCATTATGATTTGGACCTTCAAGAAAATAGAACTTCAATTAGGACACCCAAAAGAAATACTCCCGCAGGAAGAAGAGCAAAAATTACTGGAGGAAGGAATGAGCATGGATTGTGAATGTCCTTTGTAAATCCTAAAAACTTATGTAAAAGTGAAGGTTGATAATTATTGAACTATGCTGGATGGTGACAAAGGAGAAGAACCGAGATGCTGAGAAGAGCATCTGAATTGAACAGCAGCAGATGGATTTGAATAGGTAAGGCAGAACCACTCACGTGAGGAAAGACAGATAAATTCGATCCTAAATCTTCATAAAGCATTGTGAAACGTTTGTAGGTTTTTAAGTAGGAAGGAAAACCATAAGAGCAGTGCTTTATTCATCTATCAGCTGTGTGCAAGATGGATTCTGGCAAGAATGCCTTGGAGACAAGGAGATGAATTATGAAGCTATTGAGGTAATCTTTGAAATCATAAGAATTTGGAATGTTCTAGGTCAGATTAACATTTATTGAGCACCAAGTGTGGTCTAGGCACTGCACGGGGCTCTAGGGTTAGAAGGATGCAAGGACTCTGCTGCTTAGGATCTTCCAGAAGTTTGAACCTCATTCTTCTGCAAGCTGGCAGTGACAATGTTGTCTATAAGCAGCTTTGGAGGTAGGAGAAGAGACACTTAGCCAAGCCTAAGTGGGAAAACGAAGGTCACCTGAGTCAGTTATGCTTTGAACTGAGTCTTGAAGGTTGAGTAAAAATTACTAATGTCAGGAAAAAGGGGTCAGTATGAAGCAGGAGGCCTTTGTGATACAAAACAGAGGACAAGGGCAGTCTCCTGGGTCATATGACAGGGCTTGATATTGATTTTTCAGATAAAAGAATACCATTCTAATTATAAGAGCAGTATTGTCAGATTTGTGTTTTAGAAGTATCAGTCAGGCATAAATTAGGACAAGATTAAACTGGAAAAAAGGAACCTAGTTAGGATACTGTTAGAAGAATTCCAATGAGAAAGGAGCATTAGAGCTGTGCAGCAGTGGAAGCGATTGGAAAATAAGAAGAGACTCTAGAAATATTTGAGAGTGAAAATAGAAGAGACTGATTGGGTTGTAGGGCTGATTGGATAGAAAAAGTAAGAAACAAAACATCTCAGATGATTGCTGACATTCTGTCTGTCACCCAGCTCAATGGGTGGTGTGTCAGTAATGGTCATTTGGAATTGGAGAGGATGATTCAAAGGAGGGCAGGACAATGGACTCAGTTATGAACATGGTTAATCTGAGGTGCCTGTGAAACTCAAATGGGTAGGTGGAGCAGATTGCATAAATCCAAACATCCTTGGGGCAGTCCAGGTAAAATGTATACATTTGGCAATCATTAGCATTTAGGTAATTATAAAATGAGGGTAAGATGAGATTTCTAAGAGAAAGAATGTAGCCTGAGGAGGGCAGTGGGCAGAAGGTAAATTTCTGGGAATAACAGCAGCTAAGGGATTAGAGGAAGAAGGGGAGGTGAGGAAGGAGGCTGAGTAAAAACTGGCAAAGTTGTAGGAAGAAAACTGGTAGCAATCGAGAAGATAAAAGCCAAAGAAGTAGGAGACTAGCAAAGAGAAGCCTGTGCTGCACATAATTGACAGAAAACAGAGACTGATGTGATTCAGAGATGGTACGAAAAAATTGAGTTATAATTCCTCACAAGGACTTACTCCAGGGAACTGGGACAAATGTGCTAACACTGATGAAAACACTTGAGGTAGATGAGCCTAAGAGATACCTTATGGATGTGAGATTTTTTTTGCCTGTCCTCATTTGCTGGCCTGTCAATCGATGTGAGTCTACAAAATACTGAATAGTTTGTGACTCAATCGCATTGAAACTCAACTCCATCTCTGTGTTCAAGGACTATTAGGCTCAATCAAGGAACTCTTAACAGTTGGTAGACTTCACAAATCAGAAGGAACAAGACAATTTCCAGGAAGGACTGTGATTCTTATAGTTGTTTCCTTTCCTCACTTTATAATGGTATCATTAGTTAGACTTCCGGACGCTACATAAAGTGAAACCATTCACTCAGGCTGACATTTATACAGGCTAATCAAATGCTTGTGAGGTAGAGCAAATAACTAACCATAGTACCTGAAAGAGGTTGAAAAAAAATCATAAAACACACTCATAGTGTATTCTGAAAAGCTGGCAAGTAAGGTTTCCCTTAGCAAATTTGAGACAAATTTGGAGAAAGGTAATTATGCAGGCAATTTAATACCCACTGATGTGGGCGTGCTGAAAACCCTCCACCACTTCTCCAGCAGTGTGTAAGACACCCTAAAGCAAAAGCAAGCTTAAATTGGTGACAGTTTCAACACTGTCTCCTCCTCTTCAGCTGCCATGTGAAAGCCACTCAGCCACACTTCTCACAATTTGCAAAATTGTGCAGATGAGGACACCTTTGAAACCATCATATTGAAGAGAGATTGGGATGCAGGAGCATGCAACACCCTTCCAGGGCTACTGCAGGGCAGCCCCACCTGTCATTTCCTCAGGTTTCCAGTGCAAGAGAAAGACACACTACTTGTGCATGACTGATGTGGGAGCCTCCTGGGTGGCGTTATCTGTCTCCAAAGTTACACTGAGGATATCCCTAAGGTATCAACCTTTATTCTTAATTTGCAGCTAGATCTAAAGATCCATAAAACTGTTTAGTTGCATGTATCTGTTTGGATTTGTAGAAAATTAAGAAACACTAACTAAAACAAAGAATGCCCTTAAATTCAGTGTGAAATTTGCTATGGGGCAGGAAGTCCTTAACACAAAAAAATTTTTTTTTCTTTGTATCCTCTGTATTTCTTTTATGTCTAGCAGTCGGTAAAACCAAACACAAGAAATGTTAAGTATACTACACAAACGACTTTAGTCTGTAGAGTTCATGGGTACAAGATGTGCAGTCACTTGAAAATAGTACTTTGTTCCTCAATAGCATCTTTAGGTCAAGGGTCTTGGAGTATTTACAAACATGAATTACCCCTACAAAACTCTGTGAATCCACCCACGTTTTGCACTGGCAATCTTCAGAGAGATTTAGCAGTAGCAAGTGCCACTGCATTGCAAGTCACTTGGGGAGTCAGAAATAAATCCCAAGACTTTTTGCTGCCTGTACTCTGCTCTAAGCATGATTTGACATTTCTGTCCTTATTTTGAATCACTGGTTCTTCAAATATTAGGAGATGTGACATCAAAGAAGAAATTTGTGAAAGTAAAATGTTGAGTCTGACGACAAAAAAATACTACAATGATTTGAAGGTGCCCAAATTCTTGCCATTCAACATACTACTTTCAGAGTTAATGTTTTAAAATCCAAAGTGTGCACACTATTTCCTCATTTATGCAGAAAACCTACTTTCTCTTTCCTGGTCTCTCTCTCTTTCTGTTTCTCTCTCTAACACTCTTGTTCTCTTTTTCTCACTTACTCTTGCTTCCATTTCAAATTTTTAAAAAACCTCACATATTAATGACTTCCTTGGATATTTCTTTTCTAGAAAAATGTACAGAAAACTCTAGAAAGTAAAATGACACTTAGGTGCTCAAATAAATGTACGAAATCATGTCTCCTCTCTCTCCCAGAGAGTTCTTTAGTTTTTACCTTTCCTGTGGGTGGAAAGTCTAGGCACAGCTTATTTTGCCCTCTCTTCAAAGATATCTCACAAGTTTCCAATCAACATTCTAACAATTCTTGGACCAGCAGCTTTTCTCAAAGCATGAGAGATGCTTAAAGTGTAAAATAATTTATTCCCTTACTTTTTCTGAAGCTGTATTGTCTTCCCAGTTCAAATGACACGATTGTGATTAGAATGTTCCTCAGCTCCTTACATTTTGGTTGTTAAACGTTTTCTTCTTAAGTCGTAAATAACAAAGTGTTAGTAACTGTGAAAATACAGTTAAAATCTGAAAGTTGCCCACTCCCAGCTACCCCTTACAATCATTTAATTTAGAAGACTTTCAAATTAAGTGCTCCAGAAATACTAACCCTCTGGAGTAAGAACCTCTGAGAGAGTGGCCAGAGAACTTTAAAATAATTGTTTTAAATCACCAAGGGATTCTGATGTACAAGAAAACCTGAGACCGATAGTCTAACAACAGTGATCCAAAAAAGTTAAATACAAAAATCTGAATAAAATGACAGATGCAATTTATTATTAAATATCTTCTCTTGGTTGGAAATACAATAAAATATCCTCCTGCAATTCTTACTGTGCACATAAGTGGATTAAATTGGTTAAGAATTTATCTGATATGCCACCTTTGCACAGTTTCCCATTGAGTGATTGATGGTTGAGCAGAACAGAAATCCCGAGGGGAAAATAGCGATTTACACAGGCTTCAGAACATGAGACCTTTGATTAACTGTTAAAAGTCATTTGTAAAAAACTTGTATACCATGCAGGGGCACTTTGCTTGAATATAGATATAGATACAGATATATCTATAGATAGATAGAATATATCTATATCTATATTCAGGCAAAGTGTACCTGCATGGTATACAAGATAGATATAGATATATCTGTATCTATAGACAGATAGATAGATACATACATACATACATAGATACATAGAGATATATTCTACCTACTTGTCTGTCTATAAGCACAGCCAGTGGAGAGGTGACACTCCCAAGAAAGGGTAAAATATTGGCAACTGAGGGTATTGAAGAGCCAGTGCAATGCCTCTTGACTTTTGGGTGACAATTCTCCATGGGTCTTTCACATTTCTATACATACATCCTCTGAGCAGAGGTATTGTTAGCTTTTGTTCTAGAGTATCCTTTCAAGAATGTTTGGATAGCAAACAACTTTCAAAGATAGAGAGAAGGCCTCCATTGGGGCAGAGAGCAATTTGTTTCCTGACCAAAATAATAAAGATAGTATCTTTCCCTAGGGAAAGGGGTAGCTTTTTTTGCCTCCCTTTACAAGATTGGGGTTTCCCTAAGTTCAGGAAGCCTCAGCAATGACACAACACCCACTGCATTCAGAGAATCCACCTGGATCCCTATGGGATTGCTGGACAAGAGCAACTGATGCAAACGTGAAGCTCCCACTCCCTGGTGTGCTGGGCTGTGAGTGGCAAAGTCCTTTGTCTCCAACCCAGGACTCTGTCTTCTGCCTGCACCCATGAAACTGTGGCAGGCTCACTTTTTAACTTGCAATTTGTGTAAGATCTCCAACCCTTCACAGTTCTAGACAGATTGTTGCATTTCTAAGTTCTGCTTTATAACTAACATCAGATCTCTAGGCCCCTCATGCCATTTCCGGTTTCTGCTGTTGGCTTCCAATCAAGAATTCTCACTCTGCCTCCACTTCAGCAGCACGTTTCCATATAAGTGGGAGCAGAATCTTCAAATGAAAGGACTCTACCAGCGAACTAGCTTTTGACTGAACACAGGTATGTCCTGTGGCAGTAACTGCATCAGAAACTGTAAGAAAAACCCTAGCACTGTCCTTTACTGCATAAAAGTGAAATGGCTGGTAATTCTGGCCCTGTGGATGACATTTATGGTCCTCCGCTGAAGGCAGAGAGCCAAAGGTGCTTCATATAAGGATATAGAAATTCCCTGTCCCTGGATAGTGGCCATTTAAATGTAAGAGCTTTGACCAGCTCTTTATACTGGCAGCAAAAGCCGGTGGCTTTTTAAAGTGTAAAGGGCATTAGATAGCTAAGGACTGGGCTGAAGTATTTCAAGCTTAAAATAGTTCCACGTGGGAGCTACACTGTCATGGCAGCTTTGATTCACAGAGATCAAATCCACCAACGATGCTTCCCCTTTAATCTCTACATCATCACTATGAAAAGCAAAAGAGCAAGTATCATTTTTCCCATGCTATAGAAACTGATTGGCAAAGTACTAAAGTAATATACCTGCTGTTATATTAATCATTGGCTAAGCTGAAATTTCCTCCCATTGACTTCTCTTGCCAGTAGTTTGAAAGCTGCTAATTTTAAAGCTGAAGTAAAGAAAAAAAGAATATACTTACTGTATAGATTCCAAATCTTTAGCCCAGAGATCAGACTTGACAGGTGGGAGTTCTACTTGCCAAAAGAAAAATAAAGATTGTTTTCTCTTCAGAAATTCTATAGGGCAATTTTCTTCTGAGCTAGAAGTGGAAAATCCATAAAGAATAGACTGGTCAAAAGTTAATTTTGATCTCTGGGGGAATTATTTAATTAACAGAACAATTCCCCACTCAACCAACAAGTATTTGCAAAATGTCTGCAATGAACCTAGCACTGTTAGATGCTAGAGATTCAATGCTAAATTAGGCACCCAGTGATAACAATGTGAGGCACCTGATGGAGAGGCGGTGAAGGTTTACTGCAGAAGAAGTCGGCCAGATACATGACGGATGTGCAGAGCATCCTCCAGTAGGAGGGAATGGTTTTTTTTGTTGTTGTTTTTTGTGGGTTTTTTGTTTTTGTTTTTGTTTTTTGCTTTTTTTTTGAAATGGAGTCTCACTCTGTCACCCAGACTGGAGTACAGTGGAGTCTCACTCTGTCACCCAGACTGGAGTGCAGTGGCACGATCTCTGCAACCTCCACCTCCTAGGTTCAAGCGATTTTCCTACCTCAGCCTCCTGAGTAGCTGGGACTACAGATGCCTGCCACCACACCGATTTAATTTTTGTATTTTTAGTAGAGGCGGGGTTTCACCATGTTGGCCAGGCTGGTCTCAAACTGCTGACCTCAAATGATCCACCCACCTCAGCCTCCCAAAGTGCTGGGATTACAAGCGTGAGCCACCACGCCCGGCCAAAATAGCAGTTTTTAAAAGTTATAAGCCTGAGCATGTGTATACCTATGTAACAAACCTTCAAGTCTGCACACATATCCCAGAACTTAAATTTAAAAAAATAAGAATACAAAGTGGGTGACACATTTCTCTCACTGGTCCTCAGATGACTCTACTCTAGCAGCCCCGGAAAAGAATCTGCAGCCTCATCTATACCTGTGGGTTGATATGCCTCCCAAAAACTGTCTCACTCAATTGTGAAGCTGAAATAAATCATGTGTTCACCTCAAAAAAAAAGTTATAAGCCTGAGAATCCAGAGGTGATGGTGGATAGCGGTCTAAGTGGACTAAGACCATGTGTCTTAGTCCATTTGCATTGCTATAACAAAATACCTGAGACTTGGTAATTGATCAATAATAGAAACTTATTTCTCATGGTTCTGAAGGCTAGGATGTCCAAGATGAAGGTGCCAGTAGGTTTGGTATCTGGTGAGCACCCTCTTATGGCACCCTCACATGGCAAAAGGCAGAAAAGCGAAAAAAAAAAAAAAATGCCTAAGCTAATTATGCAGCCCTTTTTATAGACTTAATTAGTTCCCAACAGGTCCCACCTATTAACTAGTACAGTAATCTCCCCTTATCAGTGTCTTTGCTTTGCACAGTTTCAGTTACCTGCAGTCAACCATAGTCCAAAAATAGATGAGTATGGTACGGTAAGACATTTTGAGAGAGAGATTACATTCACATAACTTTTATTCTTTTATTACAATATATTGTTACATTTATTCTATTTTAGTATTAGTAACTACTGTTAATGTCTTATTCTGCATAATTTATGATTTATAAAATTTAATTTATAAATAAAAACTTTATTATAGGTATGCATATTTAGGGTTCGGTACTATCCACAATTTCAGCATCCACTGGGGGTCTTAGAACACATCCTCTGCGGATAAAGGGGAACTACTGTACTATCAAAATAGAAATTAAGTTTCAACATAAATTTTGGAGGGAACACATTCAAACCACAGCACCACAGTCTGTCCAAGATTTATTCAATAATCATTATTAGAAGATATATAAACCTTGGTCTGTCTCAGAAAGAATCTCTAACTGTATCCCATCTCTAGGAATTATTGTGAGGAAGGTGAGATTTGAAGGCTGACTTCTTCCTTCCTTTTGTTTTTACCCATCTCCTTCATCATGCCCTTGCCACCCCAGTAACCAATATTCAAAGACAGGTCCTTCCCACCCTACCATCACACACCTAGGCATGCCATCCTGTCAGTATCCTCCATTCTAAGCATACCTATCCTCAGCCTCATTCACATAACGTCTGCTATTCCTATGAAGTGTAAATCATGCCTCATTTTTCCCTCCTGACCTAGGCAAGGGAGTTAAGACTTGGAATTCTGACAGAATTCAGTCATTGGCTAAAGGCTTCCCCAGGGAGATATGAACTCCCAGGTGCTTCTACCTCAGGGCTTGCTATGGATTGAATTGTGTCCTCCCAGAATTCACATATTGCAGCCCTAACCCCTAATGTGATGATACTTGGATTGGGGCATTTAGGAGGTAATTAGGGTGAAATGAGTTCCTGAAAGTAGAGCCCTGATGAGAGGATTAGTGGCCTTATAAGGAGAGATGGAAGACAGTGTTTCTTTCTCTCTCTCTCTCTCTCTGTTTTCCTCTTTCCCTCTCTCCCCTCTCTCCCCACAGCCATGTCAGGACAGAGAGAAGGCGGCCATCTACAAGCCAGGAAGGGTTCTTCCTCGGAAACTAATCATGCTAGCACCTTGAGCTGGGACTTTCAGCCTCTAAAACTGTGAAAAATTTAATTTCTGTTGTTTAAGCCACCCAGCCTATGGTGTTTTGTTATGGTAGTCCAAGCTGACTAAGTCAGTGTTTCACATAGCATTGTGGTTCCAGTACCCAAGGCATCATCCAAATGGAGTTGCAGCTGTGAACCATGAGAAAAAAGGACACAGAAGCCAACAGATGCCCAAAAGGAAATGCTAACAAGGGGTCCCAAAGAATCCGGACAGAACACTGATGAAGTTTTCCAATAAGAGTTAAAGAGTAAAAGCAAGACAAATTGAGTAGGGAGCGAATGATTCCGACTATCCAGAACACAGTTTGCTCTTCAGTGCAGGATGGAGGAGGCAGAGTAAGCTACTATCTGTAGTTTAAAGAAACCCGGTGGGGTGTGGGCCCCACTTCTACTGTGGTAATGGATGTCTAAAACGTAATCCTGTGGGTTTTGTAGTTAACTTTTTTTTTTTTGGAGACAGAGTTTCACTCTTGTTGCCCAGGCTGGAGTGCAATGGTGCGATCTCAGCCCACTGCAGCCTCTGCCTCCTGGGTGCCAGTGATTCTCCTGTCTCAGCCTCTCTCTTAGCTGGGATTACAGGTGCCCACCACCACACCTGGCTAATTTTTGTATTTTTAGTAGAGACAGAGTTTCACCATTTTCGCTAGGCTGGTCTCAAACTCCTGACCTATGGTGATCCACCCACCACAGCCTCCCAAAGTGTTGAATTACAGGTGTGAGCCACTGTGCTCGGCCAGTACCAGACTCTTTATGGCATGGGCATTCACATATATATCAAGAGTTTCAAAGCTCAGTCATGTCAATTCTTATTGCAGTGGAGCTGTTTCATCAGAGGCTGGGGACACTCCTTATGTTAAATAAGGGATGGAAATAGATGGAATGAGTTTCATCTGCAGTTCTGGTTCTATCACGGAGAACATAAAATGGTCCTGTGCTGAATATAGTTTATTTTCCCCTCCAAAGTCAATTCATCACCTTCTGCATCCTATTCCGGCCTCAAAAGCTGGCCTGTGTGAAATTCATCACCAGGTCCCTCTGCCCTTTTGCTTATAGCTGATTTTCACCATTTGGAGGTACAGATAGGAAATGTGAGGGCAAAAGGAGTGCAAGTTGGCATTTATCTCTCCAGTTCTCTGTCTGCCAGGTGTCTGAGTCATGGGGCTTCCCTAAGGGGAAAGGCACCATTCATCTAACGCAGATCACCCCATACAGTCACCCCTTTGAGGGTGGCACTAGGCATGGTGAGAACTCTTCTTACTCTACTCAGGGTATTTCAATATTTCCTTAAACTCTGCTGACAACTTTACAAATTATCTAAAAATACCTAGTGTGTATGCGTGCACCAACTGACTAATGCCAAGAATCAAAAGAAAAGAGTTTCATAGAGTGAACTTATTTGTAACCTTTCACTAACACACATTACCCTTATAATCCTAGAGCAACCAAAGCAGGAACAAGACCATTGTTTCCATTTTTAACGTTAGCGTTATATATGTTACTATCTCCAGTAACCAAAATCACACACTAATCCAAAACACATTTCCACTAAGAAGACATTTCTGGAAATCACTGAACAATGACAGCCGTTACCAAAGCATAATTATTTCTAAATTTTCCATAGCTATTTTTTCATTCACAAAATAGACTGGTTCATTTATGCTGCCAAACCTTATGATATTTGTGCACCTTTATCTCTTTGATATCATTCAAATTCATTGGATGGTAAAGCACTTACTGAATTGAAATCAGGATCCAAGGTCAAAAATATTTTTGAAATACAGCAAGAACATTTATATATATTTTTTTATTATTGGGCTTCCCAAAGCCAACCGTGCATTGTACTACTTACCGTGCACTAATTTCCAAGAGGATCTACATTGCTATGCAGTGCCTTCCAAATATATTTGACCAAAGAACTTCTATTGTTTTTATAAAATATGTATTAACATCTCTTGCAAAATGAGGATTTGGCAGAACTCTGTTAAAGAAATAACACACAAGAGAGTAATGGTTCTCAGTAGTCCTCATCTCAGCCACCCCCTGGGGTGTCAGCAATTTGATGCCAGAGTCTGCATTTTGCTGTCACTTTACACCTTGCAGTTCCTTCTATATAAAGAAAATTCCCTTGTGACTCTCTATCACAGCCTCCACTCATTCAATCTTAGCACTTCGCTCTCCACAATATTATTCGTGTGCACTAATTTATCATATTCCATGTCCCCCTGCTAGGCATGTGTAAGCACGATGCAGGTAGAGATGTCTATTTTGCACACTGCTGTCTACCCAGCACTAGAGGAGTGCCTGGCATTCAGTAAATATTTGAAATAATGAAGGACTCCTGCAGAAGATGTGGTTAATATTTTGTCAGTTCAGTATAATTCAATACGTGTGTGTGTAGACTGACTCAATCAAACCACCAGACAGTCTATTAGTCCCAGAATGGAAATGCTCTGTTTGTGTGAAAATATGCAGGTTGTGCTATCATATTAATGAAGCTTTGTTTTTTGGCTTTGACTATACTTACAAACATAAATATTTTAATTATGCATTACATTCATTATGCCACATATAATCTCTTTAGAGAAAGCAGAGAAAAAATATCAATAAACTGAATGCATCATTGCTACCATTTCTTCTGTAACCTGGGTCATTATATATTGTTCATGCCTGCCTCACATATATTGGTGACAAGGTTGATTAAAAGATGCTATATCAAAGGATATGAGGCTTAGAAGCAAAGAAGAAGTGTGTATTAATATTAGTTTTTCTTTTTAATAGGTCTCTGTTGGGTAATTCTTTGTGAAGATATTCATAGTAACAATTGGTTAGGTTGGATTATGTAGCAGAAATGAGGGATGTTAGGTATGTTACACAGTGTGCACATTGCAGTATTTCACAGCAAACAGCAGTCCTGGAGGCAAGTAGCTACTGATTCAACTGAGAAATAAAGCAAATCTTATATGTTAGCCACCAACCCTCTGACAAGGCATGCCTGCCATGAACTGTGGGTGAGAAATGTAGTCATGCTTCTAAACCAATTATTCTAATCAAAGCTTTGATTCAGTGTGCTCAAAACAGAGAAGATTGGCCAGGGAATTTCCCGTTTAAGAAAGAATGTTGATCAGTATGAACCTGATGCTTATCTTTAAGGATAAGATAATATATCACACATAGACACAATAAAATATATTCTACTCTAAGAAACTTAAATATATGAATGAAGTTTCTGAAAGAGATTTTTTTATTCTGTTCAGCCATCTTGTATCTTTCCTCTTTTCCCTCTGTTTATCAACACTTGAAAATGGGAATGCTATGATATTTAATGTTTAATTCTATGAAAATAATATTAGTCAGTGTTTTCCAGGGAAACAGAATCAATTTATTATGACACTTGGACTATCCAATGACGGAGGCTGAGAATTTCCAACAGCTGCTATCTGCACACCGAAGAACCAGGAAAGCTCATGGTGTAAATCAGTTTGTGTCCAAAGGCTGGAGAACTGGGGGAGCCAGTGGTCTAAGCCCTAAAGTGCAAAGACCCAAGAACCAGGAGCTGCAATGCCTGAGGATAAGAACAGATGGATGTCCCAGCACAGAAAGACAGAATTCACTCT
The DNA here is from genome assembly GCF_028885655.2 of Pongo abelii. Classification (NCBI taxonomy): domain Eukaryota; kingdom Metazoa; phylum Chordata; class Mammalia; order Primates; family Hominidae; genus Pongo; species Pongo abelii. Next base: position 31,420,699 of record NC_071989.2, read on the forward strand.
TCCTCCATCTTTTTGTTCAATTTGGGCCCACAACAAATTAAATGGTGCCTTTCTACACTGGTGAGGATGAATCTTCTTTTCTTAGTCCACTGATTCAAATCCTAATCTCATTCATACACACCCTCACAGACTCACCCAGAAATAATGTTTTCCAGCTATTTGGGCATCCCTTACCCCAGTTAGGGTGACACCTAACATTACCATCACACTTGTAAATCCTAGAACATCGTTTCTATACAAGCACTTCAGTGAAAATTATCAATGTTGCTATGTCAAGCATTTCACACAGGTAATGAAACCCTAAGAGGCCAAATCTTCCCATTCACTATATTAGTATTTTTTAAATGATTTTAATGATTGGATGATAAAGATAAGAACTTCTCAATAATGCAGACAGACTCTGAGGAGTGGTGAGTCGTTACAGGAACACCATAACCCAATCAAGAGGGCAATCTAGTGACTTACAGCATCATTTGCCCCTTGAAGGGATGGCTGTTTGGAAGTCTGGGCTTGACTTTCTTTTTTGGTCTCATCAAGCTGACCAGGGACAGTCCTTGAGTGCCTTTATGGTGTGTATCCATTTAAAACTGAACAATACCACTACTTGCCAGCATTTTTGGTAGATCTCTGCTGTAATCAATGCTACTACAGAACGCTAAGACCAGGAAAGTGGTACTGAGAAAGGGAACATCTCATTCAGCTGGACATAAAATGAATACATCAGTAGAGGAGAAAGAGAATGCACAGAAGATAAATGCAATAGATTTTTCAACTTCTTTGCCTTCTGTCACATTGAAGAAACAAGGCAGACTTAATGTAATTCCTCTGCCTGGATGAACCTGTTCATGGTTTAGACTCTCTGTACTTTTTTCTCTTTAACTTAGTTGATCAGAGATATGTCCACTCAGTGCTTTAGCTATGCCTCAAATGTTATGTCTCTCCCATACCACTGAAGTAGACCTCCAACATAATTATACATTTCTTACACTTAAAAATCAAGATTATCAATAAATTTGCAGTTAAAAAATTAGAACTTATTAAAATAAGGTACCATAATTCACTTTCAAAAACAATGTCACTGAATTATAAATGAACACATTATAAAATATGTTATAGATAAGTAAACCCTTGAGAAAATGTTTGTGTTATAAAGAGAATATTTTCATATCTAATGTCTCCATTGACCATATGTGTATTTTTAAAAATAATTTTACTGGTGGGATGGCAAATTTACCAGTTGGATAGGCTCAATAGCCCATTTGAGTTTTACATGGGCTGACATAGACTTTATGAATTCTGTTTGAGAAATTTGGTTTGTCAAATTGTAGCATGTGTCCTCATCCATTTAAATGCCAATTGAATAATGCCGTCGTCCACATGTATAGTTACCATTAAATTATCTGCACAAGATTACATACTCTTAATAAACATTGACATTTAAAAATGAATGTCTTGATGTTTTTAAGACATTCAAAAATAATTAAAAGTTTTGTAGCCTGCTTCCTTTTCATATCACTGAAACAAATGTGAATTATTTTACAAGGAGAGAAAAAACAGTGGGTCAAGTAGCAACAGGCATTCTGGTACTTGATAAGGATTCCAGATGCCCTGGTCCTTGACAAACTGTTTTTGTTTTGTTTTGTTTGTCTAAGATTTGGTTTTTCTTGACCTCAAATATTTTCTCTACAGACACTTACAGGCAATGGATTTGAAAGCGCATTGTCCCAAGAGGAAGTTCTCTTCCAAGAGCAATATTTCAAAGATACGTGTATAGTTTTGTAAATGTCCATATTAGCATTTTAGCTTAAAAGGAATACAATGGTTCACAAACCACTGACATAATCTCAGCATTTTTCTAAAATTACATATGACCTATACCTTCATAAAAGCCAATAAAAATTTGTTCAATTACTACCCCCAAAAAAAGTTGTGTCCTGCTGGAATCAACAAGGTTTGGGAAATTATGACTAATTTGTTAAGAATCAATTCAAACACATTTAAGCCCTCTGTTAATATAAATACCAAATACAGACATAATATTAATAATTTATGCCTACAGTTTCACAACCCTTGTACCAGGCTACTATTATTTATTAATTATATATATATATATTATCTATATATATATAAAATGTGTATATATATAACATATGTGTATAAATATAACATATGTGTGTATATATATATACATATTCCTTGAAAAATTACAGAAACTAAGATACATAAGTATGTACATATCCTTTCACTTCATGTGTGAACCCATGTTTACAGAGCATTTTGGTATTAATGGCATAGATTTCACTTTCTTCCAAGCCAACGGGGTTCAAATTCTTCTTCCAAGTAAAGGAGCCTTCTGATTTCAGTTTAAGTTTTGTGATTGCACTTGGAAACGTCCAATGGGCTACAGGAAACCAAGTGGTATTGTCACGATGGTTGGTCCTGCTCAGCATGAAGTGAAGAAAAAAGGATGGAGAAGGCATGGCCACCACAGTGCTCCATAACATTCAAATATGTATTGTTGATCTTCTCTCCATCATTATCCAACCTACAGATCCTTATTCTCACCACTCTTTGTATTGCTCTTACACTTTCATGCTACAGCAAATGCATATTCTACTCTTTTGTCCTTCTTTCCTGCCAACTGTTTCTAAGGACTTGTTGGACACTCCTTGGCTCTTAGGATAGCCTTGAAAATGGAAGAACTTATTGAACATGATTAGAAGGATCCTTGATACACAAAAAATATTGGCTATAACATAAGAGGACACTCAGCCTTCTTAAGTAACAATAACAACTAATATTCTCTTAGAATTTCTTATGGGCCTGGTGAGCTAAGATTCTCTTTGAAACCTCAAAACAATTTAAGAGATAAAAACTATTCATGCATCCCTTTATTCATTCAGATGAATGACGGCAAGTACTCCTGACTTACCTGTATCATGCTACCTGCAAGGTATGCTATGATAAACAAAAGATCCATTACAGTGCCTTTACAGAACCCACAGAAAAACAGTTCCACATGTAAAGCAACAGAATTGTGATTTTAACCTTATAATATGGTTTGGAAGTGTCCCCACCCAAATCTCATCTTGAATTATAGCTCCCATGATTCCTACATGTCATGGGAGGGACCCAGTGGGAGGTAGTTGAATCACAGAGGTGGGTCTTTCCCATACTATTCTCGAGAAAGTGAATAAGTCTTATGAGATCTGATGGTTTTATAAATGGGAGTTTCCCTGCACATGCCTTTTGCCTGCCACCATGTAAGATATGACTTTTGTCCTCATTGGCCTTCCATCATGATTGTGAGGCCTCCCCAGCCTTGTGGAACTCTGAGCCAATTAAACCTCTTTCCTTTATAAATTTCCCAGGCTCGAGTATGTCTTTATTAGCAACCTGAGAACAGACTAATACACTTTACATCCTCTCAACTACTAAGATGCATGGCCTTAACCACATATCCCACTAAGGGACATACAAAGCTGTCCAGGTCCTTTTCTAGCTAAATAATTGATCAGGTGTTGAGACTTTAAGCCAAAGAGCCTCATTCAAAGCCCTCCATTGGGTAGTTATAAATTTTGTTCATCACTGTAACCTTGGGGAAAGCACTTGTTCTCTCAGAGACCCAATTTCCCAATTCGAAAATGACCTTGCATGATTAGGTGATCTTTGAGTCCCTTCCAGCTGTGGAATTTTAAATTTCTTGATGGAAATTGGTTCTACATAACAGATGGGCCCAACAAGATTTTTAGGTTAAGCAACCTATGAAACATGGCCTGTCCATTCACAGCTAAGGACATGGGCAAAGTAGAGTAGTTTAGCAGGATAATGGGGTCAGTGAAAAAAGGAGCTCATTCTATGACACAATTTTCTTTTATAATACAATTCTGTCCTTGATACTGGGCATGCATTTTGATGACCATTGCCCACTACAGCACTATATTCTCAAATGATTAGAATCCTCTGCTGTTTTTAAGGTAGGGAAAGAGAGGGAGAGAATTACGAGACAGTGGCAGAGATGTGATGAGAACAGAGCTAGGCCAAGGAGCCCATCTAGCGAATTACATAAACACAGAAATGCAAGAGTACCGAGAATGGGTAGAGAGTTAGAAACCAAAGGAAGTGTCAATAACATTAAAAGATTCCTCTTTAATCCTTTTTGTGGATGTAGGATTTCTGAGCTGAAGAGTATTTGGAAGATTCATATGTTATGGAAAATGCATAGACTGAATTAAGATAGACCTCAGTTTGGGGCCAAGCTATATGACTTTACAATTCTGTTTTAATTTAACTTAGCCTCCATTTTAATATCTAGAAAATGGGAATAATAATACCCATTTGAAATTAAAATAGACATTGTAACATTGTATATAAAAATAATGACATTCAGAGGCATTCACAGATGAGGTTCCCAGTTGCCTTTTGCTTAGAAAACTGCAAATCAAAAAGATTAAGTCATTTTCCCAAGATTCCACAGCTAGTGATAGAGTCAACTTACTAGAAAAAAAAAGAGAAAGAATGTTTTTCTACCTTCCTACTAGTCTGCTCCTTTCTTTTCCTTCTCAAATTAAGATCCTTTCCTCATTGTAGAAAGCCAAGAGTGTTAAAGGTACTAATCTAAACCTTGTACTAAATAATAAGTTTATTCAAAACTTTATCCACTACTATTGCTACCTCACATACTTGCATTTATGTTCCTTGCATCTGTTTGGTGTTCTTCATGAAGTTTGAAACAAAGGCATATAGGACCAAATAACGAATTAACCAACTCAGTATCCATTGGCACTATCATTTCTTTAAAATTTTTTACAAATGCTTAATGACATTACTAAGGGTCAAATGTTTTAACCTAACCCCTTTATGAACTTGTCCACATTCATGACTTATACTATAATTTCTATTATTCAAAGGGCATATTTCTACAACACATTTCCGAGAAACCTTAACCAAGCATACTATCTTTGCATAGAGCCAAACACTCTATACGTGGGATAGACTAAACTTAAGAGATGTGTTGCAAGGCTAACCCTTATGAAAAGAGATTTTTTATGGATTTGGATTTATTACTGGAGCTTCCCTGTACCACAACTCTGTACTATTCCACAAATAAACACAGAAGCCACTAAAAATGAATGTCACTAACTCACAACTCCCAAACTGACAAACACTCTTAAACCCACTTTTCCTTCTTACCATGAAATCAATATTGTATCCTGATATAATATGAATCTTCCAACCTATGATTTCCATGTCTTCACCTTTGTTTGCTTAGGTCCCTGGTTTGGTCATTTATAGCTTCTCTCTCTAGTATAATCAATGTGTTTCTCTCTACCGTCTCCTTTCTGTTCGCCTCTAGACACACAGATGTCTCCCATCTTAGAAAACCTTTGCCTGTTCCCCCATCCAGCTACTGTCTTATCTCCATCCTCTCCTTCAGAGCCAACTACCTTGAAATATCTTTTTATATTTTCTGTTTTATTTTATTCACTTCATATGTACTCTTCAATTCACATCACTCTTACTTCTCCCCGTACCACTTTCTAAAGCATTTGCCTTTGGTTTTTTGTTCTTGCGATAGTTTACTGAGAATGATGATTTCCAATTTCATCCATGTCCCTACAAAGGACTGGACACAGGAAGGGGAACATCAGACTTCAGGGACTGTTGTGGGGTGGGGGGAGGGGGGAGGGATAGCATTGGGAGATATACCTAACGCTAGATGACGAGTTGGTGGGTGCAGCGCACCAGCATGGCACATGTATACATATGTAACTTACCTGCACGTTGCGCACATGTACCATAGAGCCTAAAGTATAATAATAGTAATAATAATAAAAAAATAAATAAAAATAAAAATAAAAATAAATAAATTAAAAAAAAGAAACTTAAAGCATTTGCCTGTGTCCGCTTTCGATAAATCTATTAGAGGCTTTTACTCTTTATGTAACCTCACAGCAGGATTTTTTCACTAATGGCTACTTCTACTGTTTTTGAAATATTCTCTTTTCTATCACTTTTAGGTCATCATAACCTAAGATTGTTACTGCTGTCATTTCTAATAGTATTAGTAGTAATAGCAATAGCATATGATGACTTCTGAACCCCCCCTTCTAACCCAAATCTTTCCAATGAACCTGAGTCTGGAACTTACTTTTCACATCCACCCTAAACTAATCCAGTTCAGAACTTACCTCCTCTCCTCCAGCACTTCCTCAGAATGTTCTCCTCCTCTTACACTCCTTGGCTCAGTGAACAGTGTCACAGTCCACTTCTTAGTACAAAGCATAAACTCAAGGTCACTCTTTACCATTTTTCACTTTCTACATCCAACTAATCAAATTCTGTTGATTACATTTCTGTCATGCATTTTTAATTCACTTATTAATCTCCATCCCCACTATCATTCTTCTAGCTCAGTGCACTACCATCTATTGCCTTGACATACTCACCAGTCTCTTAACTGAACTTGGACGTTAGTTTCATTCCTTCTAAAACATAAATCCAACCATATCGCTCCCCTAGTTAAAGTCAGCAATGCTCATAGGCTCAAGTCCATTTCTCCATCACTTCTCAGCCTATCTCCTTTTCATTCTTTGGATTTTAGTTTAGATGTCACTTTCTAATGTCTGGATCAGGTTCTTTCTCATACGCACCCACAGCATCCTAGCTTCTACATTTGTTCTGTGACATAGCAATTACACTTGTAGTCAGTTTGCCTGTTTATAATCCTTTTAAGAAACCAAGATTCAGAAGGGTGGAGCTGATCTATCTTGCTTTTGCCATATCTTCAGCATTCATCTCGGAAGCAAGAACAGATGTTCTCTCCACCAAAATGTCTGCTATATTGCACCTCCTCCCAAGGAATCAACTTTTCCTTTGTTGAAACTGGCCAAGCTTTTCACTTTAACCACACTTTCCCCTGACACACTGCTTGCCTTGCCAACACTGTACTACCTTCTCCATATCTGGGGCCCCTTGCTAATCTAAACTCATTCGATTTTTTTCTTTTTTTCTTTTTTCTTTTCGAGATGGGACTTGTTCTCCAACCCAGGCTGGAGTTCAGCGGCACAATTATAACTCTCTGTAGCCTTAAAGTCCTGGACTCAAGCTATCCTACCACCTCAGACTTCATAGTACCTGGGACTACAGGCACATGCCACCAGGTTCCAACAATTTGTCAGTTGTTTTTTTTGTTGTTGTTGGGGTCTCACCATGTTGTCCAGGCTGGTCTTGAGCTCCAGGCCTCAAGTGATCCTCCCACCGCTGCTTCCCAAGTAGTTGGGATTACAGGCATGAGCCACCACTCCCAGCTTGAACTCATGGTTTTGGACACAAATATTGAGACACAATATATAGAACTGAGGTGTGAGAGAAGCATACAGGCACTCACTTTCCCCTACATGTTCTTTTCTTTTGATAATTACCAATTATTTTCTTTCTATCTCTAGTTTAGGTGTTTTACTTCAGTCCTTAGAAAAGTCCTCCTATTTTGTCCACATGTACTTAACAATAGATTTTTCTCGAGACTTCAATTACCACATCTTCATGAAAGATCCTAACACTAAACTTTTTTCTGGGTTCTGTATCTCAACTCTGAACTCCTTTCTAAGTTCTAGATCTGGATCTTCATCTGCCAATTAAATATGGTCACTTGGATTTCATCACCATCTTAAATTCAAAATGTTCCAAATAAACTCAAATTTTTCTAAACAAACCAGCATTCTGTACCATGCTCTTCCAACTCCCCACCTTCTAGATACAACAAGCCAAGACTTTCTTTCTCAGCTTTCTTTGATATGTTTTTGACTTTTTGTCTTTTCTCACCTGGGAAATTCTTCTTTTTATAAAAACAGCTTATGTTTGTCACATGACATTATTTTGGGCTATCCAAGATCTGTGGACACTTGTATTAGTTTGCTAGGGCTGCCGTAACAACTACCAAAGACTAGGTGACCACAAAATGGATCAAGGTGTCAGCAAGACTGGTTTCATCTGAGGCTTCTTACTTAGCTTATAGATGGCCCTCTTCTCTTGATCTTCCTCTTCACGTGATCTTCCTCTGGGCACATCTGTGCCCTAATCCCTTCTTCTAAGGACACCAGTTGTATTGGAGTAGGGCCCAATCCCAGTGACTTTATTTAATCCAAATTACCTCTTTAAAGACCGTATCTTCAAATACAGTCATATGTTAAGGTACCAGGAGTTAGGATTTCAACATATGAATTTTAAGGGGGCACACTTCAGCCCATAACACCATTCTTATACAATTGAGGAACCTCCTACATTATAAATCTTTTCCTACCATCATTGAAGTCAAATTTTCATACTCCTTTGCATGTGACTTGAGCTCACTGGCAACCTAGTGATGTAAAGAAGGCAGGACTCTGAGCAATACAATCTGGAGAAGACAAGGTAGGTACATCTAGTTTCCAAAGGCAGCAGTACCAAGATTCTTGCTTTGTATCTAGTACTCAACTATGGTATAAGTGGTATTTCTCCTGGAAAACGTCTGTGGTAGAGTTTGGTGTACTATTCTGGAGAGAAAGTCTCCACAACCAGTGTTCTGAACCTCTCAGAGAATCCATGAGTTATTTTGCATCTTTCTTAAATTTATCTTGACCTAAATTAAGAGTCTGTTTCTGCTGTTTGCAACTGAGAATCCCAATTGATACCTTGAATTTTAAAGTGATTTACATAATCCTTATCCTTATTGAAGTATTGTTACAAAAGAGATTAATCAGAATCTATCAATTACTAATATTAACTTCATAAAACAACCTTCTTTTTTCTTGCTTTCATTAATTATAAAAAGGCAACTCTCAGCCCATTATAAGTATCCTAATTTGGATTTTATGAAATGCATCTTTATCTAGCCTTTCTGAAATACTTTCACTCACTACAATAAATCCTGCCTATTACCACCAGGTGGATTTGTTTAAAGTACATTATTTTGAACTAGTACACTACCCTGCCTTATTACTTTCACAATCTAGCCATTGCCTATATGATAAAGTTTATATGCCTCTTGTGTGCATTTAAGTTTTCCTCAGTCTAACTCAAGTGTACTTCATCTTCCATTATAAACCCTTTCCTTAAGAAACATAAAATAGGGCAATCAAATTTATTTAACACATACAGTGGATGGCATTCTCAAAAACCTGTTAATAAATGTTGTTTCTTACTATAAGTAAAACGGTAGGTTTATTACCAACTTTTGCATATAAGAAATCTGAGACTAGAAAAATTAAATTTCCTAAGGTCACACAAATAATAAATGATAAAACTAGGTTTTGAAATCAAGTGTTTCCTAACTTTTTCTCACCTTGTGATTCTCTTCACTGTTTCCCATATATTTTCCAGCCTCTAAGCTTTTCTTATGCTGTGCTGTGGCCTGGAATATTCAACCAATCCCTCCTTTGCTTATCCAAATATTACTCATACTTTAGAGTCCAGCTCAAGACCTTCAGCCTCAATAAGCTTCTCTGATGTCTTCAGCTAATCTGATTTTTCTCCTGAAACCTAGTATAGTTTTTATGATCACTATCGCTTTCTTTGCTATTTTGTTATATATTATATCCTATTAACCACTTCTTATGTATTTGCATTTCCTCCTGTTTGTGAGAGTCAAAACCGTTAGGTGTGAGATTGTCATCCTTTGCGTGCCCCTAGGTACCCTGCACACTGCTAAGTACAGAGGGAGTGTTGCTACACAGCTATCCAATTGAATATTCCCCATTACTGAGCCGTAAAAAAGGATATTAACATCATGTTTTACATTACTTTTAGCCTTCAGGTGAAAGATACCTCCCAGAGGCCTTGAATAAGCGTATCTTTGATATTAACTTCTTTTTATAAAGGGAAAATATTCTTACACATTTTTATCATTTACCTTCCATTCATAGGGACAAATATATTTTCAAAAGCACTTTTGAAAATTTCAGCACGGTAGGCAACAAATCTTAAGTCTATTGGTAAGCCAGGTGATTCGAGTTTAATGGAAAAAAAATAGTCTGTGATTAAGAAGTTAGTGTACAGCAGTTTATAGCAGTTTTTTTTTAATTCTTGGAAATCAAATGGGCTCATTTCATTGCCTCTGCACCATAACCCACCGAAAGCAATAGACTTCCAGAGATTTAAGGTAGGTTTTTAAAAATGTGATTTTAAGGTCAAGAAAATATGAATACAAGCTCGTTAAAAAATATTTTGTTTCTTGCTAATCCACAGACCACAACCATATGGAACTAGCCACTCAACCTCTGTAATTAGACTCTTATACATCAGAAGACATAAGATATTCAGAGATGCACTGGTACCTGACTACATCAAATTTGCTTTTGTAAAAAAGTGTCAGTGACCATATGAAATGTCCCAATTACTATCCTCTTTTGTGTAGAATTCCAAGCTCCACTTTATCCTTTGTGTGCACATAAAGTACAAAAGAATGACTGTTTGAACTATAATTTTGTGCTTCTATCCTCAGTAATGCAAACATTCTTTCCATCACTGATATAAATATCTAAATTTTAGTTTTGGAAATATCAGCAGTAATTTAAAATTATTTTAAAATTCTGTATAAGACCATTGAATCTAAGTAACTTAATTGCTCTAATGTTTACTCTCTATTTTGATTGTACATCACAGCACCCCTTGAAAAGAGAGTCAACAGTATTCATTCTGGCTGCCCCAGTGATTACACAACTGTTACCTAGAAATGGAGGCTGGGAAATTCCAACAGATTTTCTTGCTTATTCATGACGTAGCCCATGTCCACTTAAATATTTGCCTGGTGTCTTTTGGTGTCTAATTGATGCGAGTAGATTGTCTGTGGGAGAATCAAGTCATACATTCTGGAGAGTCTTTGTAAATAGTTTTGCCTACAACTAATCATGGTATGATATGACATGATGATGGGAAAGCTGAAAGGGCTACACTAATTATGCCCCAATTATGTTATCCTATCATGTAGCTCTAGAGTTATTAGAAACCAAAAGTTCAGAAGCAATCATATAAAAATTTAAAATTCTGTTAGCATAATGATCATTCAGGTTACATTTCTATTGCTTATGTTTTATCATGGGACTGGACTAATACGAGTTGGTAAACCTGCAGGCACATGTGCAAGCTACAGGATTAGGTATTTAGGAAGTGCCCCTCAAAGTTTGTGTTGGAATAAAGCTAAGTCATTCCTTTCCTTCAACCTGGGCAAACAAAACTCAGAGTGCAGACAAATAAACAAAAAAAAAACAGATGAGGAAGATAAAGCCTGATAACATGTATGACATGTGTAAGTCTTCTTTCCATCTGGCACATCTTTGAAGGGCCCAGGGTGCATGTAGGAATTTCATATGTGAGAAAGATCACAAATATTAGTTGAGGACCACTATGTGCTGGGCACTGTGGTAAGCACTGAGAATTCAGTGCAGTGGAGATACACAGCTGATGAAGAAGTTACAGCCCAGCAGAGAAGGAGCTCAATAAACCAATCAATTCACAAATTACCAATTAATAAAATATGCACTAAGTGCTTCAAAAATAAGTAAAAATTTTGCATAACCATAGACATTACATTTGAGTAGTCAGAAAACATTTTCCCAACAGATAATATTTAAGATGAAGCCTGAAAAATAATTAAAATTGACATGACAAGGTGCATTGTGTATTTAACATCATTTTATTATTTCATTTTATTTTAAACATCAGAGAGCCCTGTGTATATCTAAAATCTGTTTAGAAGGACCAAATAAAAAGTAAGAGATTAAAGATATGGCAAAGTGGAGGATTCATGCATAGTGTAAATTCCCTGTGAAGTTAGGAGAGAAGTGGAAGGTCTTATCTGACCTTAGATAAGAGAAGAGATGCCTCCTCTTAGAGTTTGTGCCAAATAATTTAAATTTCAACTTCACTACGGTAATTTGCCACCCATGGTTTTTGGGTTTTTTTGTTTGTTTGTTTGTTTGTTTTTGTTTTTTTGAGACGGAGTCTTGCTCTGTTGCCCAGGCTGGAGTGCAATGGCAAGATCTCGGCTCACTGCAACCACTGCCTCCCAGGTTCAAGCAATTCTCCTGCCTCAGCCTCCTGAGTAGCTGGGATTACAGGTGCCCACCACCATGCCCAGCTAATTTTTGTATTTTTAGTATAGACGGGATTTCACCATGTTTGCCAGGCTGATCTTGAACTCCTGACCTCAGGTGATCCACCTGCCTCGGCCTCCCAAAGTGCTAGGATTACAAGCATTAGTCACAGCACCCAGCCCCTATGTTAATTACTTTATATGATTTCAAATTATGTTAATACATCATCTCCTTACTTCATACATGATATTCACACATATATGAATCTATGAATATCTATGGATGTATCTTCTAATGCAAAAGTTTGAATATACAGTTCTTGATATTCTTTCACATCAAACACATTTCCAAAGGTTGATAAAATCATTAATTATTTATATGTACTAAGTATTCTGCTCAGTTGCTTCTGCTATTTACAAACTTTAGCTCTGCCTGTGGTCATCTATCATCTGCATGAGCTGCTATTTCTCTGATTTCCACATATCAAGATTATCTAAATACTTTTCTAAATGTGTCCTTGTAGCAGTATTTTTTTAACTGATGTTTACATAGCCAATTTCCAGTCATACTATGTAATTGCTAATCCAACCAAGATAAATCTAAACTTTTTCCCACAATACCATTCCCAAAAACACTTTTTTAATGCATAGCCCAAGATCTACTTTACTCACACAGCCCAGGTACTACAGCTTACAGTGGAACCGCTTCTTGTGAATTTCTTTAACCCTTCATGTTCTGTTCAGAAAATTTTAGATTTGGGCCAAATGTAGCAGCTCATACCTGTAATCCCAGCACTTTGGGAGACTGAGGAGGGTGGATTACTTGAGGTCAGGAGTTTGAGAACAGCCTAGCCAACATGGTGAAACCCCATCTCTACTAAAAATACAAAAAAAAAAAAAATTAGCTGGGTGTGGTGGCAGGCACCTGTAATCCCAGCTACTTGGGAGGCTGAGGCAGGAGAATCACTTGAACCCAGGAGGTGGAGGTTGCAGTGAGCCAAGATCGCAACATTGCACTCCAGCCTGGGTGACAGAGTGAGTGAGACTGTCTCAAAAACAAACAAAAAAAAGTTTAAATTTAACTAAAAACTGCTTTAGTGATTCATTACTTTTTCTGCCATGCATGTAAATATCACCACTAAAATAATTTAATTTGGTCTTCCTATTTGTTATAGCTTATTGGTTTTTCCCAAAATTCCCAGCATCATCTGCAGCACTTAATAAATGCTAAATAGATACATTCCATTTGGACTTTGTGATATTCCACCAATGCTAGTGAACTGGTCCAAATCTCAATTGCTATTGCTGCTGCATTTGCATTAAATGAGATTTATAAGTTAATTTAACAAAGCCTCTCAAGGAAATCAGAACAAACTTTGTCATGGGGCCAAGTTTCTGAGTTTCACAATAATATTGAGGTTGACCACCACTGAGAAGGTCTTTAGGTTGTCTATATGCAATTTAAAGTCACGTTTAGTGCCACTGTGAATACATCCTCCTCAAGCATAGACTGGATATATAGATTTGTTTTTATCTTTTATCAGGGCATTGCTTTTTATCATATTGCTGAAATGGCAGAATGGTAATGGTTTTCTCTTCTGTGTAGTTAATGGAAAATTTTTACTGCTTTTAGACTCCTTATATAACTACATTTTCTTCAGGCTTAAGTCCATTTGACTGTCCCTACTCTGAAAAATTATCTGTAATCTCTTGTGAGTCTTTGTGTGGGAGCATTTCTAGATGACTGACTCAGGATCTTTTCAATGACACCAATAGCATATTGAGTCATAAGAGCTTTGCTGAAGGATTAAGTGTAGCAGAACAAGAGATATGCTTGTTCCGTGATGCACCCTCATCTAAGCAAATGAGCATGTATATAATAAATCTGCACTCACTGCACAATTTATTTAACTTGATTTTCATAAAAAATGTATCAGCAGACCACAATCAAGACTAACACAGCCTGCCACACATTCACAAAGTCCCCTTAGAAACTCAGTGATTTTTTTTAAATTTTATTTTATGATTATTATTATTATACTTTAAGTTTTAGGGTACATGTGCACAATGTGCAGGTTAGTTACATATGTATACATGTGCCATGCTGGTGTGCTGCAACCATTAACTCGTCATTTAGCATTAGGTATATCTCCTAATGATATCCCTCCCCCCTCCCCCCACCCCACAACAGTCCCCAGAGTGTGATGTTCCCCTTCCTGTGTCCATGTGTTCTCATTGTTCAATTCCCACCTATGAGTGAGAACGTGTGGTGTTTGGTTTTTTGTCCTTGTGATAGTTTACTGAGAATGATGGTTTCCAATTTCATCCATGTCCCTACAAAGGACATGAACTCATCATTTTTTATGGCTGAATAGTATTCCATGGTGTGTATGTGCCACATTTTCTTAATCCAGTCTATCATTGTTGGACATTTGGGTTGGTTCCAAGTCTTTGCTTTTGTGAATAGTGCCACGATAAACATACGTGTGCATGTGTCTTTATAGCAGCGTGATTTATAGTCCTTTGGGTATATACCCAGTAATGGGATGGCTGGGTCAAATGGTATTTCTAGTTCTAGATCCCTGAGGAATCGCCACACTGACTTCCACAATGGTTGAACTAGTTTACAATCCCACCAACAGTGTCAAAGTGTTCCTATTTCTCCACATCCTCTCTAGCACCTGTTGTTTCCTGACTTTTTAATGATTGCCATTCTAACTGGTGTGAGATGGTATCTCATTGTGGTTTTGATTTGCATTTCTCTGATGGCCAGTGATGGTGAGCATTTTTTCATGTGTTTTTGGCTGCATAAATGTCTTCGGGTGCTGGGAAAACTGGCTAGCCATATGTAGAAAGCTGAAACTGGATCCCTTCCTTACACCTTATACAAAAATTAATTCAAGATGGATTAAAGACTTAAATGTTAGACCTAAAACCATAAAAACCCTAGAAGAAAACCTAGGCATTACCATTCAGGACATAGGCATGGGCAAGGACTTCATGTCTAAAACACCAAAAGCAATGGCGACAAAAGCCAAAATTGACAAATGGGATCTAATTAAACTAAAGAGCTTCTGCACAGCAAAAGAAACTACCATCGGAGTGAACAGGAAACCTACAAAATGGGAGAAAATTTTCACAACCTACTCATCTGACAAAGGGCTAATATTCAGAAACTACAATGAACTCCAACAAATTTACAAGAAAAAAACAAACAACCCCATCAAAAAGTGGGTGAAGGACATGAACAGACAGTTCTCAAAAGAAACTCAGTGATATTCTTATGACAACCAATTCTACCTCTCAATAAGACTTCCAGGTAAAGTGTTTTTGGGAAGTTAACTAATACTACATCATCATTATTGAGGGACATATATTGAGAACTCATGACATTAGGTGACACTTAAAACTTGGAAATAATGTTCCTTGTTCTCATAGTAATTCCCAAAGCCTACTTGTAGAATAAACTCCTTGATACTCTATTTCTCACTAGTCATTCTGCTAAAGAAAACTATCTTAGAGAAAGCTTAATGTGGAAACTGTACAACTAATAGCATTATCTACCAGAATCTTTGAATAACAGAGAAACAGGTGCTCAAACAAAGCACCACAATTTGAGTTCTTGCCTTCCTTTTCAAAACTGGTCATGATTCTCTTTGTTGTGTGTGTTGAAGATAAGCTCTCATGGACATTACATCAAATTCTACTTTTACTTCTTATGTTAATCTTCCTTAACCCTTCCAAAAGAAGTAAAGGAGCTTCATAAAAAGAATCAATAGCATCAATTTCAGAAGGACCAATTTATATCATTTACAAGGAGGCTTTATTGGAGCTCATGAACACCAATAGCAAAAAAGACGCTTTTTATATGGTGAACTTTACCATATCAAATTTAAATTCATTTTCGTTTTTCCTTTTAAGGTATAAAAACGAGATGAGATTAATTTCTAAATGAATCAGGAGAGATAAAGGTGATTGTTAGAATCAATAACAGGTATAAAGATTTATATTCTTTAATGCTCCTAAAGCTCATGTTATGTCAATAGTAGAAAATTCAGTGATGAAAAAGAGTACTCATCCTTAGCTTAAAAAAAAGAATAATTCTAGTCAATATCACTAGAACAATATGTCCTGTCCTGGTAGCAGCAAAAAATGTATTGACTAAGAACTATTGTAATTTTATTGTTTGCAATCAACTTTTCTATCATAATGCCAGTATTTCAGAGAAAAATCCATTTACTAAAGGCTGTATAGGTCAGAACCATAGTATTACAAAAGATTTTCTCAAACAACTTCCTGATAAAGTTCTGCTGCTTAAAAAAGGACAATGTAACAGAGTGTCCTATGTGGCATTTTGATTTTCTCGATTAGAAATGGCTAGTACCATCTCTAAAACCATTTTGTAAGCAGTGTTTTTACAGGGTTGGAATTGTCTCTGTTTGTTTGTATATGTTCATGCTGATGTTTAGTCTGTGGTATGAAAGAGAACATTGAAATGACAGTCCTTGACACTCTGTTTCATTAACCTTGTTGAGTGCTGTGCCATGCCATGCTCAGATGGACAGTTTAAAAACTGCTGCTTGATAATGTTGATGATGATGATAATGATGATGATGATGATGACAATGACCACTGGTAGGTTAGTTGGGGACCTTCTGCTGTCCCCTAAATATGATTTCCTCCAGTTGGTCAATTATTTTCCTTGCCCTACTAATGGTAAAGGGTAATTATAAAGTGAATGCTAAAAATTGTAATACCTTCTCAAAATATTAGTTATTGCAAAGCTGGTAAAGGTAAATTATTACCAAGTTTAGAGAAGCTTGCATAGGTCAGTATACACAGAACATTTTAAGACGTTTATATTTAGGAAAATATTTTTTAAAAATAGTATTTTCATTGTAACAAAACATTTAAAATATAAAATATATAAAGCAAAAATACGTTTTTATTTCTCTTTAAGACCTCTTCTCAATTTCTCCTCCCCTCTCTAAATGCTTTTGCCATAAACAGAATAATTAATAGCATAAATATTCCTAGAAACATATTCCTTTACACTTAAAGTTTGTGTGGCTGCATGTGTAATCTCTAGTTGACAGTCACGTGCTTGATTCTATTTGGAGGGGATAAAGATATTCCTGAGCTATTAGGTCCTTGTTCTAAAATGCTATGAGTTATCTCTGAGGTAAAATGGCACACTAAGGAGACAGCCTCTCACATCTTTTCTCTAATCCCTCAACCTATAAAAGACCCTATGCACCTCATAGCACCTGCCTTGTTGCTTAGAACTGACATTAGGGAAGAAGCCCTCCTGGTTATCAAATACCTTCCTTTGTCAGTTTGCAATGCATTTGTCAATAAAAGTCCTGCTGCTGGAGCATTCAGTCAAGGCGGTCTGAGTCTCAGCAAGATGGAATGGCAGCCTATGGGGAGCAATTGAGCCCTTTATAAGATGCCCAGGCTGCAGCAGAAGGACCACCTGTTGTCTCACAGCCTCAGGGAGGCTCAACTCCCTGCTCATTCTGAAATAATTTAGAGGCCAGACTGGAGCAAGGGCACAATAGCACTTAGCTCTTCAGTAAATGGAAATAATTTTAAAAGGACTATTAAAGTATTGGGAAAGATTTTTTCTTCCTGTAAAATTTGTGTTTTATTAGTGTAGGATGAACTCTAAACCATGTGTCTATAAAACTGTCCTTTTCCTGTCTTTGTATTAGAGTTTGAATTCTTTTACAGGCACAAACCTGAAAGATGAGAGTTTTGTTCTTTGCATCATATATCTGAGGTCTTTGATATTTCATTGTCCTTACTTAAAAGGAAATGTTGATTGGATTTTCCCAGTCCATCATCCATAAGTGTCAGGTTGAACATGGAATAAAATGACAATAAAAGTTCACATGACTAAAAAATCCCAACCATGAGCACCTACACATGAAGCAAACTGGTTTGAGCTTCGTAACTCAATAAAGCTTTACCTTCAAAGGGAAGAATCAGTGATTTGGTATTTGAGTTAAGGATTAATCATAGGTCAGAAAAATAAGAGGAAATATATGAATGAGTACCATATCATGATGTCATGCAGAATTTCTTTTCATTAAAATCAGAAACAAAACTGTTTGATTTCATTTCCAACATCTTGGAAAATAGAAAATAATTTATGATTACTCCAAGAAAAAATGAATGCTCCATTCAAAAAAGTGCAGATTTGATAATGCATTTTTATCATAGAAAAAAAGCAGATAATGAAGACTAATTAATAAATATTGAAGGTAAATATTAAAAGTGAAATTAAACACAAAGCTGAATAAATGGTCAAATGATAACTTCCTATTTTAAAACTTTACAAAAAAGCAGATATATTCAGAATTATAACCCCCAAAATCTAGGGAACACTAATTCTGCATACATGCTTCAGTCTGCTTTGATCAACTATTTTTTAAATGCAAAACATAAAAGGATAAGTTTTCAGAGAAAATCAATAAAATAATTTCTAAGTAAAATTATCCAAAAAAATTGATTTGTAGCTTTTAACTTTATAACACAAATCCATAAAATGATTTTTGTTAATAAACTTTGGAATATTAGAATATAATTGGAGGCTAACGACCAATTTCTCTGACTCATATCTGAAGCACCTGAAAACATGGGCTAAGCCTTTAACACAGCAATTAAATTCTCACCTACCTTCACTCCATATTTGTAAACTACCTAACATGTGCCAGGCACTGTGGTAGGGATCAATGAGACATATGATAAGAATGCAACCCTTATCTTTCAGGACTGGCAATGTTAAGAGGAAATGGTCAGACGTAGATAAATGATTACAGAAATCCAAATGCCATAATAGAAGCATGCACCGAATAAAGTTATTTGGTCTTTTGGGGGAGATAAAAATGGCTAGGCATTCAAAATTTCAGCCAAAGATTCAAGGTTGAGTTGGAATTTTCCCAGTGAACAAAAGCTTAAAAACAGGGAGGAGGAAACAGACTTCTTAGAAAGTGGACACAGCAAGTGCAAAGGCATGACATCAAGAGAAAAAAGAAAAAAATTAAAACTCCATGAATTCGGGGAACTATGCATATGTCTGAAATGGCAGAATGCAGGACTCTGGAAGAATAGGTAGGTAAGTCCTTTGCATTTTATCCCAAGAAGTTTGGACTCTGTGTTATATATAGCAAGAAACAAAGTCAGGGTTTTAGTAAGAAATTGTGGGATCAGATTTGAGTTTCGGAGACTAATCTCTTGGTATGAATGAAATTATGAATGGCTGAATGAAGGTACAAAACCCTGAGTATATTGTAAAAGACTTTCTTGCAATTATTGACTGTGTGCATAAGGCGTGGTTTAGGATAAAATCTTCAGGACTTGGTTTGGATGGAAATGAAACTATTAATTTACCCTAGTATCATAGTCTGCTCAAAATGGATGGAATTATTTAGATTACTTTTTCTACCCCCATTCTTATCAATAATTTATTCATCCATTAGTTTCTCAAATATTTACTGAGCATCTACAATGTACTAGACATACTCCCTGCTGCAATGAAACATACAGCCTACTCCATCCAGACAATGAAGAATTATGAAATTCAACTTACATTTACAAGTAGTGATATATGCATAGTAGTAATATACACATATGATTCTACGAGAATGTTACAGGAGCCTCATTTAGAGAGCAGACATGGCAAAGGCCTATTTGAGAAAGTGATTATTAATTAAGACCTGAAGAATGATTAGGAGACAATTAGATAAAAAGGGAAGAAGGGAAATAATGCGCTAAGGCAGTGAGGCAGAAAAGAGCTTCTTTTATTCCAGAAATGAAAGAAGCCAGACAAGTTTGGGGATGAGTAAATAAGGAAGGGGATGGCAAGGGAGACACAGGGGGTTTTGGTGGCAGCAATCAGGGAACTGTAGCAAAGCGAAGTAATGTAGCCAAGAAAAATCTGTGTGTATGAGTTCAAAGTCAAACCCATATCTCATAATTCCTAGTCAGTGCTCTTTCTTTTAGAGCCTAGAAACAAAAATAAGTGAAATAGACATATAGGAGTTTCCTATAATTCAGTATCTTCTCATGTCACCTACCTTGGAAAAAAAAAAGTCTTCTTGCTTCTAGTATATTGATTACCTTTTTTGGTACTATTTTTAAAAATGGATTATACAATCTCATGGTGATCTGTAACAATTTCATCTACTCTGGCTGGCCATATCATTTCCCAGGCCTCCTGAGTAAGAATTCAAATGAAAAAGCATTAAAGACTATGATCCAAACATCAGAGGCTCACCAGGATTATGAACAGGAAAAGAAAAAAAACAGGATATGAGTGACTAATAAGTTATTCATGAATTCAAACTATGTAGAATAATTAAAATATCTACTTTCAGCAAATAAGCTGTTAACTGCAATTTCACTATTTTTTAATGATCTACTTCACACTGTTTCCGGAAGTTTCCCTTAATCTATGTACATGATTATGTAGATCAATGTTTACATTTTTGCATTCCTATAGACATGCAGTGAAAATAAAGTGCATAAATAAGTTGTCCCCTGGTTACCTGAAAATGTTTATATGTATGAAAAGTATTTAGACTATAATAACATAGATAAGGGTTTTAGGGGTTGAAGAGACCAGGCAATTTCAATTCCCAAAGTTTTTCTCCATTATTTGTGGGCATGGTGGAACTAATATCCCAAACATTCTTCCCCCTTATAATGAATTTCCCAAGCTTCTCATATAAGAATGGGCAAAAACTGGAAGCATTCCCTTTGAAAACTGGCACAAGACAGGGATGCCCTCTCTCACCACTCCTATTCAACATAGTGTTGGAAGTTCTGGCCAGGGCAATTAGGCAGGAGAAGGAAATCAAGGGTGTTCAATTAGGAAAAGAGGAAGTCAAATTGTCCCTGTTTGCAGATGACATGACTGTATATCTAGAAAACCCCATTGTCTCAGCCCAAAATCTCCTTAAGCAGATAAGCAACTTCAGCAAAGTCTCAGGATACAAAATCAATGTACAAAAATCACAAGCATTCTTATACACCAATAACAGACAAACAGAGAGCCAAATCATGAGTGAACTCCCATTCACAATTGCTTCAAAGAGAATAAAATACCTAGGAATCCAACTTACAAGGGATGTGAAGGACCTCTTCAAGGAGAACTACAAACCACTACTCAATGAAATCAAAAAGGATACAAACAAATAGAAGAACATTCCATGCTCATGGGTAGGAAGAATCAATATTGTGAAAATGGCCATACTGCCCAAGGTAATTTATAGATTCAATGCCATCCCCATCAAGCTACCAATGACTTTCTTCACAGAATCGGAAGAAACTACTTTAAAGTTCATATGGAACCAAAAAAGAGCTCGCATCGCCAGGTCAAATCCTAAGCCAAAAGAACAAAGCTGGAGGCATCACACTACCTGACTTCAAACTATACTACAAGGCTACAGTAACCAAAACAGCATGGTACTGGTACCAAAACAGAGATATAGATCAATGGAACAGAACAGAGCCCTCAGAAATAATGCCACGTATCTACAACTATCTGATCTTTGACAAACCTGAGAAAAACAAGCAATGGGGAAAGGATTCCCTATTTAAGAAATGGTGCTGGGAAAACTGGCTAGCCATATGGAGAAAGCTGAAACTGGATCTCTTCCTTACACCTTATACAAAAATTAATTCAAGATGGATTAAAGACTTAACATGTTAGACCGAAAACCATAAAAACCCTAGAAGAAAACCTAGGCATTACCATTCAGGACATAGGCATGGGCAAGGACTTCATGTCTAAAACATCAAAAGCAATGGCAACAAAAGCCAAAATTGACAAATGGGATCTAATTAAACTAAAGAGCTTCTGCACAGCAAAAGAAACTACCATCAGAGTGAACAGGCAACCTACAAAATGGGAGAAAATTTTCGCAACCTACTCATCTGACAAAGGGCTAATATCCAGAATCTACAATGAACTCAAACAAATTTACAAGAAAAAAACAAACAACTCCATCAAAAAGTGGGTGAAGGACATGAACAGACACTTCTCAAAAGAAGACATTTATGCAGCCAAAAAACACATGAAAAAATGCTCACCATCACTGGCCATCAGAGAAATGCAAATCAAAACTACAGTGAGATACCATCTCACACCAGTTAGAATGGCAATCATTAAAAAGTCAGGAAACAACAGGTGCTAGAGAGGATGTGGAGAAATAGGAACACTTTGACACTGTTGGTGGGATTGTAAACTAGTTCAACCATTGTGGAAGTCAGTGTGGCGATTCCTCAGGGATCTAGAACTAGAAATACCATTTGACCCAGCCATCCCATTACTGGGTATATACCCAAAGGATTATAAATCATGCTGCTATAAAGACACTTGCACACGTATGTTTATTGCAGCACTATTCACAATAGCAAAGACTTGGAACCAACCCAAATGTCCAACAATGATAGACTGGATTAAGAAAATGTGGCACATATACACCATGGAATACTATGCAGCCATAAAAAATGATGAGTTCATGTCCTTTGTAGGGACATGGATGAAATTGGAAATCATCATTCTCAGTAAACTATCGCAAGGACAAAAAACCAAACACCACAAGTTCTCACTCATAGGTGGGAATTGAACAATGAGAACACATGGACACAGGAAGGGGAACATCACACTCTGGGGACTGTTGTGGGGTGGGGGAACGGGGGAGGGATAGCATTAGGAGATATACCTAATGCTAAATGACGAGTTAATGGGTGCAGCACACCAGCATGGCACATGTATACATATGTAACTAACCTGCACATTGTGCACATGTACCCTAAAACTTAAAGTATAATAATAATAAAATAAAATAAAAAGTGGTAAGTTTCCATTATATGAAGAGAAATGTGTGAATTTTTTGTTCACACAGCTTTTTACTCAAGTAACTCAGGGAAGGAATTTATTTTTCACCACTTCAAGCTTGTCATTTATTTAGCCCTCAGTGGGGAATAGTGTCTTTGCTTTGGTGGAACTGAGCAATTTGTAGAGGAAAGGATAAGGTCCCTGTAGTAAGTTCTGAGGCCAATCTTTTATAGATCTCTAGCACCAGCAATGATTGATTACCTCTAAAGGTAAATACACTTAGTTTGTAATCCTTATGTCTACGTTAACTTAATTTTTATATCTGCCTTTACCCCTTCAGTTCTGAAATGATAATGTTAATTCTGTTCTTGATGAATATAAACTCTGATGGTAAACAATGTAGATGATTGTGTATGCATGTCTTTGAAGTTTGGATTTGGTGCCTTTAATAGAAAAAGGAAAGTAAACTATATTTAGGTGTTTTGATTGTATCTTGTATCTGTGGCTATGAATACTGCACACTGTATATACTCTAAGAACAAATTGGAATAGAAATATTCTAAGGGTGAGCTTCTGAGATATGTTTTCCATTCAGCAAACATTTGGTGCCTAAATATTTGCCTAAAATCATTCTGCTCTCCCGTGAGGGTGCAGGGAGGGGAGGGGGAAGATCCTGGAAATAAATAAATAAAAATTAAATTAATATATTAATATCTGAGGGTCACTATAAGCATATACAGGTAGGTGGTTAGACAATGTCTATATTATATATAAAGAGAGATTATATAGCAAGATAAACAATGTACTAGAGATGAAATACTTCTAATGCATTAATTTAAAAACTGCTTCTATCATTTATCAGTTATTTATCTTAAGGTTGTTATTTACATATTCACAACCTCAGTTTACCTGCCTTACAGGGTATGTGGACTGACAAACTGTTATACATATAAATGCCAGCATCAATGAAAATTCTTTCTTTTATCTTCTTCCTTTCCCAGAGCACGAAGAAATAAGAATAAAAAATGGGGAGTGTAATAAAACACAAGTACTAATACATAAAGTAGTCTTCAAATCAGAAAGGAGGAAAAGAAAATCAAAAGATGAGGTAGGGATTTAAAAGGGAAGAGAAGCAAAAGAATTGTGTGTTGTGGTAAGCAGTGGAATCTGAGCACAATTTTCATTTTAAAAATTTCTCCAAAATCTGTGCCAAGAATTTCCTAACCCAGTTACATTGAGAGTAGTTAGACATAGATGTACCCAAAACACGACAAGGACCAGAGTTTTTCAATCAGAACTGAGTTTCCATTTGCATGGAGCCTTCATCACAGAACCTGTTGTTTCCAGTTTCTGTTAACAGAGATTTAGTATTATATTAACTAATGGGCCTTGATTAGTTAATATAACATATTAACTAATGGGCCTTGAAGATGACAACAAACACAATCCTCAGAGCCTTTAGCCATTTTTTTCAGAAATTTAAATAATATCCTGAATTCAGGGGATAAATTAAGCTCAATGGTGTATGTCCATTTAAAGGAGAAAGGAAAACAGTTTTTGGATCTATAACGCTTGAAACTGGTAAATCAATATCAAAGAATCTTCTAAACCTAGTCTGTATATGAGCAATCAATCCAAAAATTCCTAAAAAGAAAAAGTAAGCTAGTATGTGGCTCTGTGGTGAAAAATCTCTCCAAATAATTTTAATCTTTCGCAATAGAGAAATGCATCCTATTTTTCACAACTGAGAATCTATCATTTGATATTTTCCTATAAGGGTCAAGTTAATGGGCAAAAATGACCTCCTTCAATTCAAATTCAGGGGATAATTGATAAAGCTTGATTTCAATCAGAGCACTCCATGAACAAGATTTAAATATCCACTTGCCTCAAATCAGTAGTCACCCAGATAACAACTCACCAGGTGCAATCTGCTTCCAACATGCTTTGCTAGGACTCATTTCTTCCATCTCTTTTTGGACTTTAAATTGTTAAGTAACCTTGTTTGTAGAGTGATCTACGAGTATTTGTCCTATTTCAAACAAATATCTCATTATTAATGAACCAGTGACAATTAAGTAATAGTAGTTGTTACTGACAAGAACAAAAACATGAATTCAGGCTTTAAGTTAGAAGGGAGCACTCACTTATAAGGTAGTCATTCAAATGATCCAGAATATGCATATATTACATTACATTTTCAAAATTAAATTTTTCTAGAGAATTCTCAGACACTGAAATTATATCTGCATTTTGTTTAATGATGTAATTTGTTAAAAGTTGGCTAACACATTAAATAACCCAGGTACATCTGCATTCTAAAAGAAACTTTCTAAAATGACAAAGACTTTAAGATGCCAAGCAATTAATTTTAAAGGTTGAATAACAGACAGATGGTGAGGAAAATACTTGAGGCCTACAAGTCTTTCCCAGGGCTCCCTAAATCCCATCCTGGAGTCAGCCATTCGCTGTGTTTTCACCTAAGATATTTTTGGAGAATAAGCACCTCCGTATGTAAGAGTTCTTATCATAATAGATAAAATTCCTGAAGCAAAATATGATATAATGTCCTATTATTAATACCTCACTAAACTATAATTGGATATAATTTACAAGAATGTAATCTTTCACACATCTCTGTTCAAAGGCATAATTTCCATTATTTTTTGAAAAGTAATCTGGCATCTATGGCTTTGAGATGTACACATGGATTTCAAAAAAGCATTTTTTGTCCCCCATCCAACCCAAAATTCATTTCCAAATAAAAGAAATAAGATTGTCACCTGACACTGTAACTAAAAAATCAACACAGAACGGGTTGAAACACACATGTATAAACTCACATGAAGTTGTAGAAGTTTGCCCTTGAATGAACAAGATTTCAGTAATGAGACAATCAGAAAGCGAATTGTCAGGAACCCAAGCACGTATGAGACAAGGTAAAAAAATACATATTAAAAACCAACAGCATCGACCACGCCCACCAAGATTCTTAAATGCCCAAGGATTTGACTTGCTTCATCAGTGTATCATGTGTATGTTTTGGAGATGAACGTTGCATGCTAATTTAACAGATGTCCTCAATACCCATAGAATTATTAATTTCTTTCTGTTCTAATTCAATATTCACCAGGAAGTTTATGATTATAATGTGGTCTCTTAAGACACATGTCTACAAAGAAAGACGGTATTGGCCACAGAATGTGTCCAAGATCCTGGCCAATTTACTCCTTATTATAATGAAATCAACTGATTTTCTGGTTTTATATATCACTGTCTACAAATGCATTTAACATGTATCCAGCATGAGAAACAGTCACTCTCATCATTCCCAAAAAACATGGTTCCAAACCCACAGGCTGAGAGTTAGATTAAGGTGTACAGTGAATTCACAAAGCCAGAAGCACCCTGAGGTCTACTCTAGACAACTAGCTGACCTGTTCTGGTTACATTCTGATCCTGACCCCTTCTTAAAATTCCGACATGAACAGGATAAAAGTGAGACAGTAGATCGGAAGAAAGAATAAAGTCCAAGTAGTCTGAGATTAGGAGAAATATCAACATGACTAGGAGTCAAGTGAGAGGTACGGGAGTAGGAAGCACCTAAGGCAAGGCTTGATATGATGGAAAGAAAGCAGATTTTGAGTGATCTTGTTTGTTCTCAATTTCTCTGAGCCTGATCCTTTAGCTAAATAATAAGAATGCCAAAGTCACAGGGTTTTTGTGGGGTTTATTTTATGGGGGAATTAAAGGAAATAATAGATGTTGATCACAGAACCTGACATATGTGCTTAATACATAATTTATTTTTCTCCTTATCATAATTTTATTCATGTGTATTCATATTAGAAGACCCTGCCCAATCCAATAAAGAATTTGAAAACAGGCATCTCTAGTCTCCATATGGTATCTTTTCTGCCAAAGGGTCTGCTTTTCTTATGATATTGCTCTTCTACCATGAATGGAAGGAAGCAGGATGGATACCACAATTTGTTCTCAGATGTTGGTAACTCCTATTATTATTAATGAGTATTTCACAGAATCCAAGGACCTTTGAAATCTTTTTGTCCAATCTGCCACTTAGCTTGATCATTAGGCTTAATCCAGTGATAGGATAATTGGCTCACTATTTTGCAAGTCTTTGTAAAATATTGAGCTGGGAGAGAGCACTGTTTAACCCTGAGGATGAATGGCTACTTTGGAAAGCTAAGCATTTAGGAAAAGACATGTCAATCCAGACATCTTAATTTATTTTATTTTATTCCAGTAGCTTTTGAGGTACTAGTGGTTTTTGGTTACACGGATGAATTCTATAGTGGTGAATTCTGAGATTTAGTGCACTCGTCACCCAAGTATATTTGCAAACTATGCATCTGGCAAAGGACTAACATCCAAAATCTACAAGGAACTCAAACAAATCAGTAAGAAAAAAATCCCATCAAAAAGTGGGCAAAGAACATGAATAAACATTTTTCAAAAGATCTTACTTTTAAAGCAAACTCCAAGGACACCACTTACCCAGTTTTCCCACATGTTCCCAAGAATACAAACTTTGCTTAAGGGACTAAGAGGTTTTAGTCTTTGTGCTAATCTTTGGGTTTTTTTCAGCCTTTCTCTGGAAAAAAAAAAAAAAAAAGAAAAAGTATACTTTAATTCTGTATCACTTAATTTTGGACATGTGCTTTGCAATTTTAGCTGTGTTTGTGATAGATCATGTTATTGATATTACATCTTGTTTCCATTACACTGTATCAATTTCACATATAAGGTAGGTGGCATAGCAGGTCAGCATTTATCAAAAAAAGAGTAAGAGAAAATGTCAAATAAGAAGAGTGAGTATGTTATGGCTCTACTGTATGGAGCACAAGTAACTTGAGGAAATCCAGTTTCAAAGTTATAATTTCATTTAAGTCACAGTCTAGTGACTCTAGACAGGAAATTTAAAAAAACAGGTTGTGGCAATAGTGAATACAAATTCAAAGGAGAACTGGCTCCTGGAACTTCTACAAAGAACTGTATGTCAAGCCTTAAGGAAATGCCTATATTAAGGTCCCAGTGATGAAATCATGCTATGTTTCCGCATATCAAGGTGAAATATGCCTTATGTGGCCTAGTCAGGGAATAAGCTGCTTTATTCCATAATAATGATCAGCATTAGTGGGTTGACCACCTACTATGTGCCTGACACTTTTCTAAACTCTTGTTATACAATAACCCCAGTGAAATAGATACTGTTGCTATTACCATTTTACTACTGTGGATACAAAAGCACAGAATGTTCAGTGTCATGTCCAAGTATATGCCACTTGACAATGGCAAAGCTGAAACTTAAATCTAAGCAATTTCACTCTAGAGCTGAATTCTTAACCAAGTTAATCTATTGTTTTTCTTTTAAATACATGCATTCCTGCTGTCATACTATATACTATATACTATATACTATATACTATATATGTTTCTAGGGGGCAGAAAGCACATGCTTTACTGTAAAATCACATGGCGAATAAAACATTGGCTATGGGGAAAAAATAGGGTTGGAACAGGAGTCGCAAAATGTATTATACCCAGAGAACACAAAAACAATAGCAATCCATTAAAAAACCCTCACAAATACATTTAAACTATGGTTGGGATTGGTGTCTACTATCACAGTTAGTTCTTCACAACTTAAACCCTGGGGCTTATGCAGTTTCCTGAAATGTAATTCCTGGAGGGCATTTGCTTCTAATAGAGACATGTTCATCAGAATCAAAAATCTTATCCAGACTGTAGCCTGTTTTGTTAATCCATTGTTTTAATAAGGAAAGAAATGTCAGCACATCACCTTCACGTACACTTGTGTTTCACCGTAGCTTTATATGGTGAAATGCAGGCATAGCTTGCACTAAAAGAGATACTTTTGTAGAGTTTTATATGGAGCTTATACATTGCTAAGGCTTTTCTTTAATTGTGAGAGAGCTCACTCCAATTACTTAAAAAAATTCACACTCAGAAAAATCATGTATGAATCAATACCTCTTTCACATTATACCAACTTCACTATCTGTCTTCATCCATTCTTGCTGCTATAAAAAATACGAGACACTGGGTAACTTATAACTCATAAATGATAGAAATTATTTATCAAGATCAAGGGACTGGCACAATTAGTGTCTGGTGAGGGTCTCTCTCTGCTTCCAAGATGGTACTTTCTTGCTGTATCTTCAAATGGCAGAAGGGCAAAAGGGGCAGGACAAATGCTGTGTCCTCACATAGCAAAAGAGACTGAAGGACGAGGCAGGTCTCTGAAACCTCTTTTATAAGGGCATTGGTCCCATTCACAAAGGCAGAGCCTTCAAGACTTAATCATTCCCCAAAGGCCTCAGTTCCTGATTTCATTCCCTTGATGATTAAGTTTCAACATATGAATCTTGGAGGAACACATATATTAAAACCATAGCATTCCCACATTTATCAATCACTTAAGAAGTAATCAGTGTAAAACCAAACAGTAATCATAGAAGAACAAACATGACTGTAACTAGTTGTGATTAGTTCTATTATTCCACATGCCAAAATGGTCAAAGTGCTGTTTAATCACATTTACTTACAGTTTAAACTATCCCGAACATGCTGTTTTTCATTTTATTTTCAGCAAATATTTATTGATCATCTACCATGCATGAGGCATGGTGTAGAAGGCTGGGGATAGAGTGAGGCACAAGATGGACATGACTCCTCCCATCCTAAAGACCAGAATTTCTCGTAGGTTTTTTACAAGGAATATACAAATCCTGCTGTGACTCCAGGCTCTCATGATTTTACCAGAGAAGTATAAATTTTGGATTGTTGTACTAATTATTGGATAAACTAACTTTTCATATTCCAGGTTTTGCTCCCAGTCATGACAACTTTCCCACTGCACACATCTACATATATCTAAAAACATAGAAAACAAATGAGCTTGATCCAAATATGCATTTCTCAACCCACTGACTTTTTTTTAATATTATCACGAAACACCTCATCCATCTGACATGTTATGCAAACTTGGTGCTCTGAGTGATTTAATTGTCCTAGAAACTGAAATACATCCCAAACTTGGAAATCCTATTTTAAAAAGAAAGAATTCTCCTAAGGGTCTAATACTCTAAGATTTCTGCTCTGATATCTTAAATAAAATGCAGTGCCCAAAATATAACCCCACTGAGATCAAATTGAGAAATCTGAGTCTCCTAATGCCATTCCCACCCTTCTTACCCTTCCAACCTCTGCAGGCTGATTTCAGACACCGAGCATGCTCATTATAATATTATACGGCACAATTTTCACTTGGGATGGTGTATATACCACATGGGCCAGTTCAGGTCCTCTGAGACATTGACACAAAGACGGCATTAGACATGCTCACGAGAACCAGTAAATCTATCACCCATGAAGGCCAAAGGAGCAAAGAGCAGAAATAGGTGGGAAGAGCTTTCAGGTAGCAATATAGATCTGACACCTGTGAAAGGAGAGGCAGCAGAGAGAATGGAGTAGGGATAGCTGCATACCACAGCACAGTACTGAGAAAGTCTCAGCCAGGCCTGAGGGGAGTTCCCGCCTATTAGAAGAGTGTTGCATTCAAGAGAAATGGCCCCATACCAGCCCAGTCACTGCTATGCTCAGTCATTGGCTAGTAGCAGCTTGGGGGAAGCATGGCCTCAGCTCCCAGGCTCTCAGTCATCAATGCTCCCCACAGCAGCCCCTTCTCAGCAGTGCTCCTCCATGGCCTACATGCCATCTAAAATGTTACAAGAATTGGCTATTCTTTGCTAGAGATTAATAAGAATAAACTATGGGAGGAGAAAAGCATCTATTACTTCAAAAAGTATGTCTAGCCACACTTTTGGAAGGTATGAGGGGCTGGTATTTTGTTGAGGTTTCAGTAATTCTATCTATTGACAGAGACACTGTAGCCAGTTCTCCCATGTTTTCAAAGGCAAGGTAAGTCACCCTGTCAGGCAATTGGGTGATATCCCTACCAACTTCTACTAGCTTTTATTGAACATTGTCACTGCTCTCAGAATCTCAACTACCACATATACACTCATTTATCAATCAGAGCAAAGGCATTTATTATCACCAATTACATTCTTACATTCTTAGCATGAAAAAGGTGAGAGAGATACATTGATGAGAGTAAAAAGAACAGTTTCACATTATCCACATCACCCCTCCTGAAAG
Organism: Pongo abelii; assembly: GCF_028885655.2. Lineage (NCBI taxonomy): Eukaryota > Metazoa > Chordata > Mammalia > Primates > Hominidae > Pongo > Pongo abelii. The sequence goes on from NC_071989.2 coordinate 31,451,823, forward strand.
GCAGCACAACTCAGTGCCAAGAGATGTCCCCACTCTCACCTGTTCAACACAGTACTGAAAGTCCTAGCCAGAGAAATTAGGCAGGAAAAAGAAATAAAAGGCATCCAAATCAAAAAGGAAGTAACACATTGTCTCTGTTTGCAGATGACAGGATCTTATGTATAGAAAGCCATAAAGACTACACATTATAAAACTGTTAGAATTAGTAAATGACTTCTGTAAGGTCGCAGAATAAAAATCAATATACAAAAATCAGTTGCATTTATATGCACTAAAAACAAACTACCCCCAAAAAAAATTAGGAAAACAATTCCATTTACAGTAGTATCAGAAAGAATAAAATACATAGGAATAAATTTAAAGAGCTGAAAGAGCTGTACACTTAAATCTGTAAGATATCACTGAAAAAAAATGAAGAAGACACAAATAAATGAAAAGATAGCCCACGTTCATGTGGAGAAATAGGAACACTTTTACCCTGTTGGTGGGAGTGTAAATTACTTCAAACATGGCAATTCCTCAAGGATCTAGAACCTGAAATACCATTTGAGCCAGCAATCCGTTACTGGGTACATACCCAAAGGATTATAAATCATTCTACTATAAAGACACATACATATGTATGTTTATTGCAGCACTGTTCACTATAGCAAAGACTTGGAACCAACCCAAATGCCCATCAATAATAGACTGGATAAAGAAAATGTGGCACATACACATCATGGAATACTATGCAGCCATAAAAAGGGATGAGTTCATGTCCTTTGCAGGGACGTGAATGAAGCTGGAAATCATCATTCTCAGCAAACTAACACAGAAACGGAAAACCAAGCACCGCATGTTCTCACTTATAAGTGAGAGTTGAACAACGAGAACACATGGACACAGGGAGGGGAACAACACACTCTGGGGCCTGTCAGTGGGTGGGGCAGGGCAGGGAGAGCATTAAGGAGAAATGCCTAATGTAGATGATGGGTTGATGGGTGCAGCAAACCACCATGGCACGTTTATACCTGTGTAACAAACCTGCACATTCTGCACATGTACCCTGGAACTTAAAGTATAATAAAAAAAAAACTATTTTATAAATAACCATGCTTCCCAAGCTAGAGAGTTTTGAGCGGAGTTCTCACCTACCATTAAGTTTTATAATTATTTAGTCACCAGAGTCCTTTGAGGAACCTATAAGCACCTGGTGAAAGACCTAACACAATGTCTGGCACATAGATAAATAATACATTTCAGTTGATTCTAGATCAAAGGTTGCTGTCAGATAAGTATATTAATAATCTAGTATTTGTAATAAAACATTTTTATAATTCAATTACTTAGAAGGCTTACAAGTTACAGAGCTAGTGCCAGATTGCTGCGGAACCTTCCCTGACTTTATAAATTAGACCTTATGTCAAGATTACCTATAAAATAATCTTTGTGCCACTGAAGCAGCATTGAATCTATTGTGCAAAGTCTGATAAACCTCCATCTATCCACCATTTCTATGCAAATCTCCCTAACCCTTTGGAAACATTTATCATTTCTGAGTGCATTATACTTCCAAAACAGTTGTCAGGAAAAGCAAAGCGGTGAGTTATAGCAGTGTTCTGGGTAATCCAATCATTGGAGTATGTTGGATACCTAAGTTCTGAGTGCCTCTAGAGAGCCAAATAAAATAGATTCTATCACCTGTGAAAGGCCTTCCCAAATTATCTTCATATTTCCAGAAAATATATCTTCTCATGACTTTCTCTGATTCCAACAGCTTGTTCCTGCTGAATTGTTTTATCCTAAATGTAGAGCTTAGTCCCATCCTTGATTTACACACATATGGACACATACAATCAAAACACCAACAGACATACTGTAGTAGGTGACTTCTAAGTTAGCCCCCAAGGTTCCCCACCTCTCAGTATTCATCCCCTGTGTAATCCCTCCCATTGAGTGTGCGCTGAAACTAGTTACTGGCTTCTGACTGACAGGATACTGAAAAGGTGATGGGATGTCACTTCCATGGTTAGGTAAGAAGAGATTGCAACTTCCATCTCTTTGGCAGACTGTCTCTATTGCTTTCTGGACCACACACTTTGATGAAGCAAGCTGCCATACTGAAGAGACCCACGTGGCAAAGAATTGAGGGTGGGCTTCATCTAACAGCCATTAAGGAACTGATGGCCTCAGTCCAACAGCTAGGAAGCAGATTCTTCCCCAGTCAAGCCTTCAGAAAAGTCCCTAGTCCTGGTCAATACCTGACGGGAGCTGTGTGACAGACCCTAAAGTGGGGAACCCAGTTAAGCCATACTCAGATTTCCAAACCACCGAAACAGTGAAATACTCAATGTATGTTATTTTAAACTGCTGATTTTGGTGGCGAACTGTTATGCAACAATAGATAACTAATACATATATAAATGGAAACGCATACACATATGCCCTTTATGTTTGGCATACTTTTCTGGAGACTTGGAAAGGTTAAATAGGAGTTTACACCATGAACATGTAAAAAAAAATGCAAATTGAATGTTAGAAATTACACTCAGTCCTTCAACAGCTTACTATGGCGGTTTTGTTTTGATGTGATTTGGGTTTATTTTGGGGGAAGGTTTTTTGGTTTTTTTTTTTTTTTTTTTTTTGGCTTTTATTCAACTAACCAACAGCTATTCCCTCACTCTCTATTTTTCTTCAGTTCTTCCCTCTCAGATTTCATTTCAGTTTTTCGAACTCCTACTCCCAGTTTATCTCCAGGATCTTTCTCCACCCACCCAAGACAGAGTCTTGCTCTGTCGCCCAGGCTGGAGTGCAGTGGCACAATCTCGGCTCACTGCAACCTCCGCTTCCCAGGTTCAAGCAATTCTCCTGCCTCAGCCTCCCGAGTAGCTGGATTACAGGTCTGTGCCACCACACCTGGCTAATTTTTGTATTTTTAGTAGGGATGGGGTTTAACCATGCTGTCCAGGCTGTTCTCGAACTCCTGACCTTGTGATCCACCAGCCTTGGCGTCCCCAAGTGCTGGGATTACAGGTGTAAGCCACTCTGCCCAGCCCAGGATCTTTTTTCAATATACAAGTTATTCAGGGCATTTCAGAAATAGGATCCATCTTCCTTATTTTTCATTTGTTTATTCAGCAATGATCCATTAAATCCAAGGCAGTACTCTCAGCACTAAGTTGACAGTGGTAAATTCAAAAGACCTGGTCCATGTCCTCATCTAGCTTATGGTCAACTTTGTGAAGACAAACATCGAACAGGCAAATGAATATATAAATGAATAATTACACAAGAGGAAAGTGCTTGGAAGATAAGAAACATGGACTGTGCTGAAGATAAAGGAGACAGACCTGCTGAGATTTGTTTTCATTAATCCCAGAAAAGCTCTTTCTTTTCAGATAATATTTAGTTTGAGATTTGAAGAATGGGGATTGAGGGAAGGACACCTTGGATAGAGGCTCTCCAGGTGAAAGCCTGTGTATGAAGGCTTTGAGGGAGGACACAGTGTGGGGTGTTCTAAGAACTAACACATGGATAATTGGCTGGAGCAATAGTGAGAAAAACTGGCTCAAAATGAAGCTGGAGAAGAAAGCAGAGGTCAACACAGCCAGGATTCTGTAACTCAAGGTCAGGAGGTTGCATGTAATTCAACATGGAATGTGAAGCCATTGAAGGGCTTGAGTGAGAGAAAGACAAGGTTTGATTTACCTTTTTTGCAAGGATGGAGATGGTGAACGAAAAAAAAAGGAATACAAATGTATTTATTGCTACTGAGCTGTACACTTAAAAGTGGCAAAGATGGTAAATTATATATGTATATTTTACCTCAATAAAAATAATTTTTAATTTAAAAGATTTATCATTTTATAGAATCACTATGGCTGCTGCATTAAAAAAAAATGGGTTGGAAGGGATATAAAAAGAAAGCATGTGGACCAGTTAAGGAATATCTAAAATAGACAATAGAGAGAAGCTGGTATAACAGATAAGAGAGTGGGAATGGAGTTGGGAAAAGATTAATAAGTTCAAAGATACTGGCAGAATCAACAGGTTTGGTGAGGGAGAGAAAAGAATCAAAGATAACTCCCAGATTCTAAATAATCCAGAAGGCAGTTGTGATCATATATAGCGTGTTCTTCTGCTTTGTTACCTAGGGACATGGAACTCTTTAAAAAAAAAAAAAAATAGAAGAAGAAGAAGAAGAAGTGAAGTTCCCAGCAGTACCCTATATTGTTATTTGGTCTTTTTCAACACCTTTCATTAAAATATTTGGCTTCAAATTGCTTCAGATACTATGGTGGCTCATCATTGCTGTTCCTTGTTCTTATTTTACATAAATAGATGGTTAAAATGGCTTTAATTATTTACATTATATCTTCTTGCTTCCCTCCTGTGCATTGAAGCAATAGGACATAATTCGTCAAGAAAAAAAGAACCACAGAAAGGGTCAAGTATCACAGGTGTTCGAAAGAGATCTTTTACCCAGCACATCACATAGCTGTTCTTTGGCACTTTTTATGTGCTAAACATTTGGCTAACATTATCGCTGAATCTTCAGAAATTTCAGGGCAGGTAAGTCCCCAATTATAGAAGAAGAGAGGTAAAGAGGTTAAATGACATACTTCTAAGCAGAAAGAAGAATCGGCCTCAAAGCTAGGGGAAGCCCTCAGAGTATCTTAATCTTAATTATATATTCGTTATATTCAGCAGAAATTAAATATCATTAATTGATGCCTGTGAAGTGGTTTAAATTCAGGGAGGGATTTAGAGAGAGTAGACTAGAAGGATGCCAAGGGGGAGACATCTTATTTTGTGCTAACTGTACACCAGGCTTTCTGATAAGCAGCCTTGTTTCTTATTAACTACTGTAAGATCTTGTCGGTAAAAGGAGAAGAAAATTGTACCAGCTGTACAAAACAGACAATGCTCTGTTTATTAATCAATAGGAAGAGGAAAAATCATTTCAGTGACAGAGCACTATTAACTTCCTGGATGCTTTGAAAGTAGAGCTACGAAGAAATTTAGTTGCTGTAGTGAGAAAACCAGAGGATAAAGGAACATGTAAAAGAGTGTGTAGGAAATCTGAACAGGATTCATCCACACTGAAATACAGTACACCACCCACCTTTTCCTCATGTATCCTGAGTGCATTGCTATTCTAACTTCAGTTTGTATCAGAATTACCTGAAAGTGTTTATCAAATATGTTTAATCCACTGTGCTATGCCCAGAGATTCTGGTAGGTCAGGTCTGGGTCAGAATTCAAGAATCTGGGCTTAACAGGTTCCAATGTAGACAATAGTTCAGGGTTGACGCCCACCATAATTTGGTGCACACAGCCCAACACTGCCACTCTCTGTCTAGGTGAATGTCCTCCTTCTTTCCACCAGTCACATTCCCCCGAGCTGATGGGTTCCAAGCATCATGAATCACTTAAAACAGTCATCCATGTTACCTCCATTGTGAAGCATTTCCTGAGTTCCCCTAAGCTAAATGAGCTGCTTAGGGCTTCCAAAGCTCTGTTTAATACTTTTATTATGGCAGTTATCAAATTATATTATAATTATCTTCTTATGTGAGTCATTCCCCTATCAAAATATGGGCAACTTAAATATGGTGGGTTCATTTTCACACCTCTGGCGTCCTGCACACTTCTTGGCACAAAGCAGGCATTGAATTATCTTTTTTTTTTTTTTTTGGCATGGGAAAATGAAAATATAAAAGAACTATGAAAATTAAAGTGTGACAGGTCTTGGTAGTACATCATATCACAATGGTTGACCCCTGAGCAATGCAGGAGTTAGAGATGCCAACTCCCTGTGCAGCCAAACATCCATGTATAAATTTTGACTCCTCCAAACTTAACTACTAATAGCTAATTGACTGGAAGCCAGCAAACAGTTGATTAACACCTATTTTACATGTTATATGTATTATGTGCTATATTCTTACAAGAAAGTAAGCTAGAAAAAATAAAATGGTATTAAGAAAATCATGAGGAAGAGAAAGTAGAATTACTATTTATTCATTAAATGGATCCTATTCATTAAATGGATCATCATCAATGTCTTCATTCTCATTGTTTTTCATACTGAATAACCTGAGGAGGCAGCTAAATAGGAGGAGGCGTTGGTCTTATTATCTCAGGGGTGGCAGAGACAAAAGAGGTAAAGTAGATGGAAGAAGAGGCAGGAGAGGCAGACACACCCGGAGTCACCTTTATTGAAAAGAATCTGCATGTAAGTGAGCCCACACAGCTCAAATTCATGTTGTTTAAGGGTCAACTGTATATGGTTTACCTAGATGAATGAGTGTCTTATTCTGCTGAGGCTTCCATAAAAACATACCAAAGACTGAACGCTTAAACAACAGAAATGTACTTCTCACAGTTCTGAAGACTGGAAGATCCAAGATCATGGTGCCTGCAAGGGAGACTCTGGGGCCTCTTCTCTTGACTTGTAGGCTGCCACAATCTTGCTGTGTGTTCACATGACTTCTTCTTCGTGTGATCTTGGGGAGAGAGAGAAGAAACAAGCTCTCTGATATCTCTCTTTTTAATTGTATTATTATTATTATTATTATTATTTTGAGACAAGGTTTCACTCTTGTGGCCCAGGCTGGAGTGCAATGGCACAATCTCAGCTCACCGCAACCTCTGCCTGCCTCCTGGGTTCAAGCAATTCTCCTGCCTCCGCCTGCTGAGTAGCTGGGATTACAGGCATGTGCCACCACGCCTAGAAAATTTTTGTATTTTTAGTACAACATGGTTTCGCCATGTTGGCCAGGCTGGTCTCTAACTCCTAACCTCAGGTGATCCACCCGCCTCAGCCTCTCAAAGTGCTGGAATTACAGGCATGAGCCACCAAGTCCAGCCTGATGTCTCCTCTTATAAGAGCACTAATCCAATCATGAGGGCCCCTGCCTTATCACCTCACCTAACCCTCATGACCTCCCAAAGGCCCTCCAAATATGATCACATTGGGGACGAGGACTTCAACATATGAATTTTAGGGAGACACACTGAGTCCATAACAAAAGTTAATAAACCAGTTGTCTGAAGCTTGCTCTCTGGCCTCAGCTTCTTCCCTTAATATTAAACCACATGGAGTCCTAGATTCTGCATCTATAAAATGAGATCTTACTTTCCCCATCACAGTTATTGTTGAGGAAACATGCTGAAAGGGCCCTGAAAATGGTAAAGCATTATACACAGTGGGGTTAATATAAGGTCCTCTTTAATTCGGAGGCTGCTGTAGTCTGTGAGAAACTCCTAAATTGCTAGCAGTGCCACACAGAAACTCAGCAGGACTGGCAATCAGTAAAGCTTGTATTTTCTCTATTTGACTGCTTAGAAATTTTTGCCACGATGTAATTTTTATTAATTTATTTGAATAATTTGATAAACAGAATTTAATCTGTATAATAATTCTCATTAGCTTTGTTTGTAGGCAAACTCTTTAATGAGAATGCAGAAGGAAATTTCATGCATTGCATTAGCTTTTATTTGTATTTTTTTGGCAGTCGTAACACAAGGTTGGCTCCTTATTGTGAGGCTAATGCTGAACTAAAACCCTATCCATTGCTCCAGTGGTATGCCAGGGGCCAATCATATTCTTTTTTTTTTTTTTCTAGAAGGAAATCTTTACTGTCATGTAATGCTCAGGCTTATGCTGCATAGGGGTAACAGAGAGAACATATATTCCTAGAGGGTGGCAGGAAGGAAGAGGATAGGAAAAGACTGGTTTGAAGATAAATGAGTTCCTGGTCTTTCTGTGTTAGCCGCTTACCTGGGTAAGCAACTTGTCACCATGAGAAACATTAAGGAGATGAGAAACAAAAGAGGAGATGAAGTCATTAAAAACTGCAATGAGGTAAACTATGGCAGTGATCATCTTTGGATGCCTCAGTGGAGCGAAAGGGGAAAGAAAAAAAAAATGAGATAAACTTGAAGTACTGACAAGAGTGGGTACTGCCAAAAAAAAAAAAAATGCAGTTCTGTATAAACTAATAAGGTGTGGCTAGCCTCTTCTTTGCAATGCCCAGGACTTTTTCTCTTGCTTTCTCATGATTTTTCTCACATATTCCTTGCCTTCTCGCAGGCTGGTCTTTTCTTCCCTTGACTATTCTCTGTTGTACATTGTGCATAAAGAAAGGGAAATGATGTTTTGGGAGAATTTCTAGCAAAATATCTTTACTTTTATGATCTCAGCACACAGTACATTCAGTGTCTCTAGCTCTGAGATTGTTCATTTATGATACAACCTTTTGATCTCAGAGTGAGACACAGAAAGCCAATACAAGGAGCACTCCTGCATCTACAGAATAAAGATAAATCTGAATGACTGTGACCCACAGGCCTAGCCACCTGAAAGTGCCACATACAGACAGAAATAAATGCTCTCTAAAGACTTCTTGCTGACCATTTAAATTTTGATTTTATCCAAAGTCATTCCATGTTCTACATTTTTGTCTGATCACACACAAACAAAATGGCAGTGTTAGGAATGGGGAAGAAATGGAACAAAAGCTTTTTCAAAGCAAGATACAGCTAAGATTTTAAGGCAAAAGGCATAATTGTAGGTTCAACACTTTTCACTGCTTCCATAATTTTTGCATTTACATGAAGTGCTGGAAAACAAGGTGTCTTATTTTGGGAAAATCAATTTCAACTTTAGCCTGGCCTTGCTTGTTATTTTGCATCTGATTTTTTAAATAATAATTTAAAAACTTGAAAGCAGACAACATTATTATCATCATTAGAACCACTGCTTTTTAAAAATAACTTCAGGTTGTGAGATTATGTCCAAGCTTGTCTCCTTTCCTGTTCTTCTTTCTTTAGAATGAATTTTCTTATCTGCATTTTTTTTGGTCCAGAACGACTGTGAACAACAGGTTATCAATGGAATATTCCAAAATTCCCTCTTTGAGTCATTTGTCCTCGTCCTCATCTTGACTTATCCTTCTTGTCTCTAAAGCCCTGATCTTAGAAACAAATACTTCTCTTTGGTTGATATCCTGTTGAGTGCTGTAGTCTTTGTAATACTGAGATAGAGAAAACTGTATACCTAGGCTTCCAGAGTTTGGAGCACGTGCTTAGTAAACACGCAGACCAAGATGCAAAAATAAGTATAGTTTCAATTTCCATACAAATCTTTGACTAGTAAGGGGTTTCTCACATCTCCAGGTTGCATCAACCTGACTCATGAGAGTGGCATTGGAAGCACCCTGAAGAGTCTCCATGAGGCTTTGCTTACTGTATTAGCCAGGGTTAACTAGAGGGACAGAGCTAACAGGATAGATGTATATATGAAGGGAGTTTATTAAAGGAGAATTGACTCACATGTTCACAAGGTTAAGTCCCATGATAGGCTGCCTGCAAGTTGAGGAGCAAGGAAGCTGGTGGTGGATCAGTCAGAGTCCCAAAACCTCAAAAGTCGAGAAGCCAACTGTGCACTTGCAGTCTGTTTCCAAAGGCCCGAGAGCACCTGTCAAACCGCTGGTGTCAATCCAAGAGTCCAAAAGCTGAAGAACTTGGAGTCTGATGTTTGAGGGCAGGAGGCATCCAGCATGAGACAAAGATGAAGGCTGGAAGACTCGGCAAGTCTGCTCTTCCATCTTCTCTTGCTGCTTTATTCTAGCCACGTTGGCAGCTGACTAGATGGTGCCTACCCAGATTAAGGCTGAGTCTGCCTCTCCCAGTCCACTGACTCAAATGTTAATCTCCTTTGGCAACACCTTCACAGACACACCCAGAAACAATACTTTGCATCTTTCAATCCAATCAAGTTGACAATCAATATTAACCATCACATTTACCACCTGCCATTTACCTGTGTGATGTATTAGACTTCTGTAAGCTGGAATGTCCTGACCACCACCTGCACTGTCAATTAAAATAAGAAGACTCTTGTTTTTACTATACTATTTATTTTCCATTCTTTCTTTTCTTCATTCTTTGAATCACACTTTCAGCAAAACTATATAAAGCACCAATGATGTGCCACACATATGCTTATATTCTTGAAAAATAAATATTAATGTTCTACACTTTCAAGAAGCTCATAGTCTAGTGGGGAAAAAATGCATAACCTGATCTATCCAGTTCAGAGAAAAATGTCATGCAAGCACCTTTAGAAACTTAGCACAGTACCTTCTAATAAATACGGATAGAGATTCTTTTTAATTGGGAGAAATAAAAATGAAATCAATAGTCATTACCCAGTACTTATATATAAACAACTTTATGTGAGTGGTAATTGCATGACAAGTAAATGCTTTCATTTATTGAAACTCTACTCTTGAACCTTGCATTAAGTTTCTTTAAAATCTAGCTTCAGTCGTCACAGAGGAAGAAGGAAACATAAATAAGTAAACATTTAATTTAAAAAAAATCTAGCTTTAGACTATTCGGGAACATCACCTATTTTCCCTAACACAGATGCACCTGCAGCTTTAAACTCCTGTCCTGGAACTTCTCTAAGTAAGCCAGGTACATTCATTTTATGATTCATTTATTATATATTTCTGGAGCACTGATGATGTGACAGATTCTGTGTGAGAAAGCATTGAGAATGAAAGGGTGAGCAGGAGTTACTAAAAGAAAGAGGTTAGGATGAGATGGGGTTGTGATTCAGAATGAAAAGCAAATACAGAACCATCCCCCCAGCCCCCCAGCAGTAAGATACAGTACATTGACACTAAAAACCTATACCTCATTCCAGGGAGCAGAGCAGTAAGAATTGAGTCTTCAAAGGAGGGCAGGGCCAGATGATGAAGCATGCTGCCCTCCATGCCAGAGAGAACAGACCCAGGCAGCAGACAGGAGGGCCAGAAAACATAGGGAATAGTCTCTTGCAAAGAGCCAAGGGGGAAAAAAAATGAACTAAACAAGAATTTTATGGGAATGAGGAGAAGTGAAAGGATTTGAGAAATGTTAGATGTAGAAAAGCTATGTTATGAGGAATTATTTAATCTGGTGTTGGGAAGCAAGAAGGGAAAATGAGAGGAAAAGCTTGAGTTTCAGCTCTAAGCAACAAGATGAATACTAATGGTGCCATTTTATGAGATACAGGCCAGAAGTGAAGCTTTTTAGAAGTGCAGGGAGAAAGGGAAGATTAGGATTTCAATCTGGACCATGCTGGGTTTTGAGGCACGTATGTGACATTATATGGACATGGTCTCTAGAAAACATGAACCTCGAGCTCAACAGTGCACAAATTGGAAGAAAAGAAATCTCCCAGTCAGAGTTTTGGAGTAGAAAGAGAATGTAGAGCAGAATTCCTCAAATACGATCTGAGCTTTATATTATTCAATTATTCAAAATTACATCTTAATATGCAATAACTACAGCTTTAATTGCTCATTCATTCATTCAAGTTTATTAATCCATTTCTATGTGTTAGATGTAGACACAGAGCACTGAACAAGATGTAATCCTGTTAAGTCTGTGTCCTCAAACTCAAAACATGCAGAAAAGCCTTTTTGGCATAGAAACTGAAAAGGCCTTCCCTCAGTCTCACATGGAAAGAAGTAAAGTTTAGTGTTTGCAGAAACATGCCTAGAACCAGATTGGTTGGGTTTAAATTGCAGCTTCACCACCTGCTGGATAAGATTAGAAAGTTTCTTAAACTTTCTGTGCTGCTTTTTTTTTCCCACTCGTCTTAAAAGCAATAGTAATAATAGTTACTCTTTATAGGGTTGTTATGAAGATTAAAATAAAGCTCTTGGAATACTCCCTGGCACCGAGCAAGTGCAATAAAAATGTCAGCCATTATTGGTGCTACCTAAGTACATTCAAGGATCTCACTCGAAAAAGCACATGAAGGAGAAGCTCACCACATAGCCTTTGCTGACTTTGTATAATTGCCTGCCAGCAGGTGCCAGGCTAGTAGACTGTGAATCATAATTGAAACTGAAAAAATTAATTATAAAATTTTGAGAAATTTAAAGTTAATTTCACTAATATTACACCATGAAACATGAAGCATTATGAAGACTCCTGATAAAAGAACAAAAGAGAAGAATAAATGCTGCATAACCATTTGATTCACCCTGGAGTCAGGTTCAGTAGTTACACCCCAAACATGGAGACTCTCAAACACCACAGTTTTCAGTAAAAATCAATGTGGCTGTCCAACGTTAATTTCTAATCTTGAGGCCCACTATTGAAAAATGCAGACACACCTGCTCTATAAAGAGAGCTGCTTTAAGCCGCGCTGATCCAAAGACATATGAACTACCTCATTTCAAAGCACTCCAGATGTATCGACTTCTTTCAACACACACTGGAGTGGAGCACTTTCCACTGGTTTGCACAGTGCTCATCTTCTATATTCAGGTTATTCTTCCTTCTCCTCTGTAAATAGTCATGAAGTGTGATTCATTCTATTCTTAAAGGACTCCTTCAATCACAGCACAGGTCCCGAATGAGAGGATGGCAACGGATCTGGAAAATAAGTTTGCTATGCTCTAGCATGAGCTAACACTGCCTATATCATTCAAAATGACTGGCTCACAGTCATGGATGTGGTGGCTCCAATTAACCTGCTCCATAAATACTTTTTAGTGAAGTCAGGCCAAAGAGATTAATGTATTTCGATTTGGAAATATTATTTAAAATTGACTGGTCCTGAGAGAGATTAGAAATACTGCAATTGACCACACACACAGAGTCATGAACCAATCTTCCGTCCCACCATCTATTGAAAGCCACATCAAAAACTTAATAGGCTACATGTATATTGAAAAAAAAGGAGGGAGCCAGCAATATCCGGATACATATCTTGCAGAAGATTTATGTGCAGTACAATCCTATGGTGACTCCAAGGTAGAATTGACTAGACACCCATATCTAGAATCTTCTTAGTTATTACGCTTTGAAAATGCAATGAATAGGTACATTGGATATTTGTTTTGTAAAGAACACTGAACATTAAAGTGTGAAGATAAAATTCAGTTTACTACTGTCTTGTCCATACGACCACAGAATGCTAGCTATGATTGAAAGATCTTGTATCTGCGAGAATCAATATTTATGAGACCTAACAATTGTCTTAGAGAGATGGACTTAATGAACTGCATACAGTAACTTAAATTGACCAAATATTTCAATAGATTTGTCAGAGTCCAAAATCAAGTAAAATAATGTCATAGAGTTTTATATTAACTTGTAAAATGGATTAGTTTCAATCCTTTTATGTCAGTGCATTAAAAAATAATAACCCATACTCATCTAAAATTTCTGTTCATCTGATCACAGTGAGCCTCATCCCCTACCACACTGTATTGTTCTAGAAGGGAATTCTCTCTGTGATTTTCACTTGGCAGGAAGTCATAATTAAGATAATTAGTCTTATCTAATTTTTATTTGACTTCAAATACTTATTTTTCCCTTCAAACTCTTAAAATAATTGCAGTATTGAACTCCATCTGAAAGAATTATTGGGAAGGTCATGCAGTGTCTGGATTTGTCAGCCAACTCACGTTACTTCCAAGTAATTAACTTTGCTGTTTACTAACTCAGAACGGGGGGATAAAAAGAAAAAGAAAAATATATATATAATGTATATATATGTATATATATGTGTGTGTGTGTGTATATATATATATATATTTAAAGTCCTGAACTCACAACCTATGGAGGGTACTAAAAGTATAAAAGTGCTTCAAAGCACCCAACAAGTTGGCAATTTCAAGACAGAAAATTGAAGATACTTAAAATTAAGACGTGCAAAAACAATAAATTAATCAGCGCTGCAAGTTCCCCAAACTTATGCCATTTCTAATATTATATACTTACTAATAAAAAAAACTGAAAACACATCAATAAAATCAAATCTGTTCTTCTATATAATGCAATGAGGAAATAACAATGAAATATAAAGAATAAAAGCACTAACACATGCCACAACTAATTGTGACAATCTTTATAATATCAATCATTTCCAGTTTTCAAGTTTGTCTAAAGCTGTCATTCTTAACATATTTTTTCTTTGATATACTTGTTAGGTTCATTGTTTCAAGTGCTTTTATGTAAAACCACATCACGTCTACTGAACTATCTGCTATCATTGTCTCCAAGCCATTATTAAACAAGAAATTCAGATCCCTGGGTTCAAAGAAATAATCTAAAATATTTCGAGTAACACAAAAATGTTAAATGCAAAAGCCAAAAGTTAAAAAAGCCACTGTGACATTTTAAATTACCTTTGCTATAGGCTGAATTATGTTTCTCAAAAAAGATATGCTGAAATCTTAATCCCCAGTACCTCAGAATATGAGCTTATTTTGAAGTGGGATTTTTACGAAGGTAATCAAGTTAAAATGAGGTCACTGGGTGGACCACAATCCAACATGACTGGTGGCCTTCTAAGAAGGGGAAATCTGGATACAGAGGCAGGCATGCAAGGAAAGCTGATATGAAGGGACACAAGGAGAACACAGTGTGAAGACAGGGGACTACAGTGATGCATCAACAAACCATGTGATTACAGAGATTGCCAGCAAACCACTGGAAACTTGAAAGAAGCAAGGAAGGATTCCCCTACAGGTTTTAGAGAGACGCCCTGCTGACATCTTGATTTTAGACTTCTAGCCTTCTACCACACAATAAATTTCTATTGTTCTAAGCTACCCAGTTTATGGTTCTTTGATACACCAGGCCTAGGAAGCTCATATGCTTCCATTACAAAGCTAGTGTCAGAGCCCAAAAATAAATCCATGCATTTATGGTCAAGCAACTGATTTTTGACAACAGTGCAAAGAACACACAATAGGGAAAGGACAGTCTTTCTGTAAATGGTGCTGGGAAAACTTGATATCCACATGCAGAAGATTGGAATTGGATGCTTATCTCATGCTACATTTTTAAAAAATCAACTCAAAATGGATTAGACTTAAAGGTAAGACCTAAACTACTACTAGAAGAAACACTACTAGAAGAAAATGTAGGGAGAAAGCTCCATGGCATTGGTCTGGGCAATGATTATTTGGATATGGCACCAAAAGCACATGCGGTAAAAACAAAAATAGACAAAGAAGATTACATCAAATGAAAAAGTTTCTGCACAGCACTGGAAACAATCAACAGAGTGAAGAGATTTCAACCCACAGACTGGAAGAAAATATTTGCAAACCATATGTCTTAGTCCATTTTCTGTTGCTATAACAGAATACCACAGACTGGGTAACTTATAAAGAATAGGAGTTTGTTTTTAGCTCATGCTTCTGAAGGCTGAGAAGTTCAAGAGCACAGCACTGACATCTGGTGAGGACCTTCTTATTGCCTCATAACATGAACAGAGGGCACCACATGGAAAGTGGGCAAGAGCAAAAGAGTCAGAGAGCTTGATTTTACAACAAAGCCACTGCCTCAATAACAACCCCACTCCTGTGATATTAGCATTAATCCATTAACCCATTCCTGAGGGCATTAACCCATTCATGAGGGCACAGGAATTGAGTTTCCAATACATGAACTTTTGTAGAACACATTTAAACCATAGCACCATAAATTTAGTAAGTTAATAATGTCCAAAATATGTAAGGAACTCAAACAACTCAATAGCAAAAAATAATAATAACCTGATTTAAAAATGGGCAAAGAACCTGATTAACAGGTATGAGTGATATCTCATCAATACGTTAAAATGGCAATTATCAAAATGACAAATAATAACAAGTGCTAATGGGCATGTGGAGAAAAGAGAACCCTCGCGTGCTGTTGGTGAGAATATACATTAGTACAGCTATTATGGAAAACAATATAAAGGGTCCTCAAAAAATTAAAAATAGAACTGCCATATGATACAGCAATCCCACTGTTGAGTATATATTCAAAGGAAAGGAAGTCAGTATATCAAAGAGATGTCTGCAGTCCCATGGTCATTGACTTTTTCACAATAGCCAAGATATGGAATCAACCTAAATGCCCATCAATGAATGAATGGATAAAGAATATTTGAGATATATATTTTTTCCATTTTATATATATATATATGTGGAATATTATTTAGCCTTTAAAAAGAAGGAAATCCTACCATTTGCTGAACATGGATGACATTAAGTTACATGAAATGAGCCAGGCTCAGAAAGACAACTACCACATGATCTCATTTATATGTGGAATCTAAAAGAAGTTTAATTTATAGAAGTGGAGAGTAGAGTAGTGGTTAACAGGGGCTGTGTGCGGGGGTAGAGGAAGAGATGTTGGTTAAAGTATACAAAATTTTATTTAGATCAAAGGAGTAAGTTCAATAAATAAATAAATAAAGCTAGTGTCCTTAGTGTCACTAATTTCTTAGCAGCTTTATTTTTTCAGAGATTTATATTATACCATACCATTTTCCTAGAGCAAAATAGTGAGGTGGAGCCAGGGGAAAAAAAAATGAAACAGAAATGTCACATCACCTGAAAATCATGTAATATTCACTTAGAAAAATATAAATTTTTATTCAAGTATAATAATAGGAAAGTTAAGATACATTAGTCTTGAAACAAATCTATCATAAATAAAAATTCAGACAAATTCAAATTGTAGAATATTATTGCCAAGATATGGTAAATATTTTAAACCCTACAGGTATCACAAGTTCAAATTACTAAGGGAGATTAAAACCTAGATGATCCATAAGAAGAGAGCCTATATTTTTTCCTCTTATAGAATTACATCAGAGGGTGGAGGTTGGGAGAAGGGAGCGGATCAGGAAAAATAACTAATGGGTACTGGGCTTAATACCTGAGTGATGAAATAATCTGTACAACAAACCCCCATGACACAAGTTTACTCTATTTAACAAACCTGCATTTGTACCCCAAACTTAAAATACAAGTTTTTTTAAAATGATATGATAGATTATTTTTTTTTAATGTAGGAAAGTCTAATTAAGAGGCATTTATACAAAATGTCCTGCAGAGGCTAACAAAACTGCCTGTATGAACTTTATCATATTTAACAAACCATTACCAGTAATTTCACAGAGGAGGGGAATTATCCATTCTTTTCTTTCAAAATAAATTTTACATGTTAGCATAACCCTCTTCCCACTTCCTCACAATTTTCATGTTTGTAACAATTATAAGGATATTCAAGGTGTATGCTTGCATGCCAAATGATAAAAACAAAGCTGGTGTGGGAGCTATCATACAAGGTTTTAATTCAAGCTATCACAAGCCAAGGTCACGCTTGATCTCAGCTCCCAGAGGTGCTAACAGGCAACTTTCAATGGATTCAAATTATGGGCCAGATCATTAAACGAGCTGACTGACTCACTCATTCTTGCTATTAATAAAGAACTCATCTTGGAGATTTTCCGCACGGCTGTATGGATAACCTGAATTTATGTGGACCTCAGCAGCTCAAAGCCTGAATTCATTTTCTTGAAACAAGCAGAATCTGAAGTTTATTAGCATGGAAAAGAGTTCTCTTTTTATTAGATTATTCTGAAGTGCTGTCCATTACATAATATGCCACGCATGTGGAACCTTTAGAATAAAAATTGTGATTGCCACTCAATGAGGGAGTATTTCTAAGATGTGACAGATTTTATAACTGTGAAGAAGGAAATATCTGCCTGTCTGGGTATCTTAGCCTTTCAAACATGCTCTTTAAATTAAAATTATAGCACATAGAAAACTTCATTACCTGTTTCAGTGGTAGATAATTGTTTCTCCTCTTTGAATGTGTGCCCTTTTCAGGATAAGTAGTCTGGACTATACAGAGCTGAACGAGTGGTAAATGGGTTTTCTCTGCTTTTCTATTGGCTGTCCCCAGGCAATTACCTACACCCTATTATAAATTAGGATATAAGAAACAGTGACCTACATTTTAATTAAGTCTTAAGTAATTTTTTACTTATGTTTTTGATAAATACAAAAGGGTTCAGTGTTAAGTGGTTTAAAGTTTTTTCCTGCCAAATTTTACTTAAAAGACACTAAAGTAATCAATGGCAATGAAATACAATCAATCCCATTGAAATGAAATGGCTAGGAAATTTAAAAGAAATGATAAAAGATTGGTTCATAGTCCTTAAAATTATTTAAAAATTGAAAATGATTCAAGGGATCATGGTATTTTCTATATTCTCATTTACTCATTTTTAATCCATTTATCAAGCAACTACTCTTGGGAGTATTAGTCATATCTCACTCAATAGGAATGCAAAGATAGCCTCCATCCTCAAATAATTCACTGTTTAAATAGCGCAAACAAATATTGAGAAATAACTGAGTAATTTGTGGTAAAGGTTGGAAAACGTGCCCTGATGGTATCAAAGAGTGGGTCCCGGAACCTCAATAAAAAGAGAGAAAGAGAAGAACCTCACAGAACAGGACAGAGTTGGTTGGCATCTTAAACAATGAATAGAGCTTCAACAAGTGAGCAAAGTAAGGAAGGAAGCTTCATCAACATCTTGGCATACTAAATGGAACTCCCAAGACCTTGACATGCTTGAAGCATAGGTTGTGAGTAGTGTCTTGGGGAAAGGAAGATTAGCAAGAGGAACCAAAAGGGTCAGAGGAAAGAGATGAAGGAATGAATGCAGAAGAGAGTGGACCTCTTTGTTGTCAATAGGATGCCATCAAGGGATTTTATCGGGGTCTGTCTAATGTGAGTTTTATTATTAAAAGATAATTTTGGAAGTTGCTATAGTTAGTCGGCTGATAGTTCTGCATGTCTCATTCTGGCCTAAAATGACCAAAAAAAAAAAAAAAAAAGAATGAAAAAGTTACATTAACAAAATAAATTCCTAAGACTAAGTAAGAATGGCAGAATGGCAAAAATAAGTGGCAATGGTGGACTAGAAACGTAAGAACAAAGATAGAAGGGAAAACATCAAGAGGCTATTATTCCAGGGTAGGTGTATTAGTTTGCTAGGGCTGACATAACAAAAGCAAGGTGCCACAGGCTAGGTGACTTAAAAAACTGAAGTTTATTTTCTCACAGTTCTAGAGGCCGTGAGTCCAAGATCAAGGTGTCAGCAGGTTTGGTTTCTCCTGAGGTCTCTCCGTGGTTTATACGTAGCTATTCTCTTGCTGTGACTTCATGGTCTTAGTCAATACAGGCTGGTATGCCAAAATATCATAAACTGGGTGGCTTAAAAACAACAAATATTAATTTTTTTTACAGTTCTGGAGACTGGAAGCCCCAAATCAGAGTGCCGGCAGGATCAGGTTCTGATGAGGACCCTCTTCTGGGTTGCAGAACGCCAGCTTCTTGTTGAATCGCCACATGGCAGAAAGTAAAGAAGGAAAGCAAGCATTCTCGTGACTCATAAGGGCACTAACGCCACTTATGAGGGCTCCTTTTAAATGAACTTACCTAATCCTAATTATTTCCCAGAGGTCTACCTTCTAATACTATCACAATGTAGGTAGGGGCCCAACATAACAGTTTTGGGGGAAAACACACATCCAGTCTATAGCACTGCTTTTTCTCTGTGTGCACACCCCTGGTATGCCTTCCGCTCCTTATAAAGACACTAGTCATTTTGGATTCGGGCCACACCCTTATGAACTCATATAAACTTAATCATTTCTTTACAGTCCTGTCTCTAAATACAGCCACATTCTTAGGTACGGGGTATAGAACTTTAATGTATGAATTTGGAGAACACAATTTAGTCCTTAACAGTAGGGTAGAGCAAGGGCCTCTACAGCCAGAATCAATGGGTATAGTTATAGGGTTAAAGTTTGTCTGAAGGCATATCATTCCTTTCCTCTCTGCAATCAGTGTATACAATATGTACAATGAGCTATTAAGCAGCTGCAAATAAGCTAACAAAGGAGTACATATGCTAAGATCATGGCTAAGGCCATGATAATACACAGCTATGACCTCCAAGAGGAATAGGGAGGCCCCAGTCTCAAAAAGCAAGCTTGTAATAATAATCAGGCAAATAGCAGAATATACATAGAAAATACTGTGTTAATGCACAAAAGTATTAAGGCAATAAATTCTTCCGGAAGTCTTTGCAAACAGACATAGGGATGGAATGTATGACTGGATGGTTACATGTCATAGAAGGCATATCAAGAAAGTTCAACATCTATCTAATAGGAGTTTTAGAACTGGGCTGCAAGACAGAGCAAAACTCTGTCAAGAAAAGAAAGAGAGAGAAAGAGAGAGAGAGAGAGAAAGAAAGGAAGAAAGAGAAAAAGAAAAGAAAAGAAAGGCAAGGCAAGGAAAGCAAAGCAAAGAAAGAAAGAAAGAGAAAAATTATAGCAAGGACACTGCCAGAGCAAGAATTTTTTTTAAGTCCCAGAAATGAAGACAAATGGAAGAATTCAGTTTAAAGGGGCCTTGTGAGTTCTGAAGAGAATGCAAATAAACAGATTCACGTGCAGACACATTGTGGTGACATTTCAGAACTCCGAGAATAAACACATATTTCTTAAAATCATCTAGACACATGTTTCTTAAAATCTTCTAGAGAAACAGAAAGGACGAATCACATTACATTAGATTTAAGGATGCCAGATATAATACAGGATGTTCAGTTAATATATAAGTTCCAGATAAACACCAGATCACGTTGTAGTAGAAGTATTCCCAAATTGCATACTGCATGGGAAATTCTTATAATTTTAAAAGTACTATATTCATTGTATCTCTGACACTCAAATTTAACTTGGTGTCCTATATAAATATTTGCTAAATCTGGCAACCTTAATTACATTCCTCATCCACAAGATAACACTGAATTGATATTGTCAGTCTTCTAAATATAGGATGTGTGTCCAGCCGAATGATTATTCAGAAAAGTTAACCCTACAAAAATTCTCAAAAAATTACTAAAGGATATATGTATCACTTTCTTTTCCATTGGCCTGGAACGCTCTCCCCAGACACCTGAACTCTTTCACCTCCTTCAGTACTTTCATTATAGATCATCTTCTCAGTGGTCTTTCTATCCACTTTAAGTAAAATTACAACGCCCATTGGTACTTCCTATCTTTCCCTTTCTCAAATTTAAATCTTTCCATATCACTGATCAGCAGCAAGCATAGTGTGTGGTATAAAATCTAAGCCCCATGAGGGATGGCATATAGTAAGCACTGGATAAATATTTGTTCAATTAAATCAATTAAATCAATTAGATCAATAGAATTCAATAAATCTAAACCACTAAATCAGTGGATAGTAGTTATGGTGGTTAAAAGGGTGGGGGTGGTAAGAGAAAAAGCAGAGTCAAAAATAACTGGCTAGATAACTAGTTATATTGAGGAGACCGAGGTACTGAATGAATGATAATAAATCCAGTCTTTGGGTCAAGATGCCCCATATATAGATGGAGATGTAAGTTGAAGATGAAGTCTTCCATTTTTCTTTTGAATGAAAATGTGCTATGCTGGAAATTTGCACTTGGGCGTTAAATACAGGTGACAGATAAACATGTAGATGAGCTAAGATTGTCCATTGAGTGTTTGTAGAATGAAAAGAAAGCTAAGGATAGAGACTCTGGAGCCAACAGTCTCTCTGGTGGAGAGAATTAAGGACTATCAAGAATGCTCAGAGGCAGGACAATGAAAGACAGTGGAGTTATGGTAGACATGAGGGTGAAAACTCAAAAGCCTCCACTTTCACTCATTCTCTTGGAATCCTGCCACCAGGCCCACGAATGACTGCTGAGACATCAATAAGCATAGCTGAGACTAGAAGAATCATGCAGATGTTCCATAGATGTGTGAATAATAATAAATGCTTAGTAAGTCACTGAATTATGAGGTGGTTTATTACACAGCGATAACTGATATAAACAGTTAAAATAGGGCTAGTCACTGAAAAAAAAAAATGCACTGGGCTAATGGAATGCAGTTTAAGGAAATAAAGATAGCAACTATGAAATACTCTTAGTGGCCAGACACAGTGGCTCATGCTTGTAGTCCCATCACTGTGGGAGGCTGAGGCAGCAGGATCCTTGAAGCCCAGGAGTTGGAGGCTACAGTGAGCTATGATCATGTCACTTCATTCCAGCCAAGGTGATAAGGTGAGACCCTGTCTCAAAAAAAAAAAAAAAAAAAACTTTTTAAATCAAAAATAAATTAGAAAACTGTGTAAAGGAAAAAAGAAAGCTAAAGTCAAAGGAAGGATTCATATTTAATTTATGAGCCTTAATCAGTGTTTATTCATAGGCTGTGAGAAAGGAACTGATGGAGAATAAAATGCTCTGCATAAAGGGGAAGGCTAGAGAGATGATGATGAAGAAATTGTCTGGGAGGAAATGGAAAGAATGAAATCTAGAACACAAGTCAATCAATTAACTGTGGAAAGCAGAAGGGACTCCTTTTGCAGCAATAGAGGAATGAGGATAAGGGCTTTAAGCGGCAGGACATTACATGCAAACAAGTCTGTGGATGCGTGGGGAAAGTTGAGGAGGTCATAGTGGATAGCCTTTATTTTCTCTGTGGAAAAGGAGCTAAGCGGCAAGATCACCTTCTGCAACAAAGTACATTAATGGCCTGGAGGGCTTACCACTACATTTCTCAGCTTTGGCATTACTGACATTTGGACCAGATAATTCTTTGTTGTGAGGGCCTGTACTAAACACTGTAGAATATTTAGCAGCATCCCTGGCCTCTAAATACTTCATGCCAGTAGCAGCCCTCCCAGTTGTGACAACAAAATATATCTGCAGGCACTGCCAATTGTCCTACCTCATTAAACACCTCTCCGCAACCCCAGTTGAGAACCACTGGCTTCATGGAATGGGAGAGTGAGATAACCTAGGAAAAACTTGTAAATGTCTGGGGAGTCACAATCATTTCCTAATTGATCAACTTAAAATAGATTAAGAATATATTCTGCAACATTTTCAAAAATAGATTAAGAATATGTTCTGCAACATTTTCAAAAATGCATACCTGATGTCACTTGAAAAATCTCCAGCTTTAGTACGGTTTCCATGGTCAACAAAGATGTTCTTGCTAAATTTTCTCTTCTATACTCAAGAGCTGAACCATGGGTTTTCTAAAGAGAGAAGCCTATAGCAAATACTTAGAATAAAATTAAATGTTCTCCAAAAATAGAATGCAATTTTCCCCCTTTAACCATCTTCCTTCATTTTACCTGTCAGTTCCCAAACTCTTTGTTCTTTATGTGCAATCATGAATCAAGCTTTTGTATCCTAGACTTCTTATTAAGACTCCTTTTAGCTCAACTCCAAGAAAGTCCCTCCAGAGCAGTACAATCTGGTGTGATTTGTAAGAGGTATAACTGGCTTCTGGAGCCTTTTCCAACAGATTGCATGCAAGGTGACAGGTCTGAATATTAAACAAGTGAAGGGGAGATGATACCCACACACATCATTGTAAATTGTGCCTTCATTCATAAAGCCATTTAACTTAGCTCTAATTACTCTGCTACCCATTCATGCAAGTGAGGCATCCAAGAAACAAACTTGATTGGTGAATAAACGCAAATTAAATGACAGGGACAGAGGTAGGCATACGAAAACTGAGAGGAGGCATTCAGTATGCAAATTCCCAAGTCTGTATATACATCCATGTACAGCTTCTGCCTTAGAATCAACTGTAGAGCAATAAAAGCTACTGCTTTTCTCCTCCATTCTGATTTTGAAAGCCTGGGTGGCAGAAGAATGGGAGTTGGTTCCCAGCAGAATTACAGAGCTTACTCATATAACTGTCAGACTCTCTTAAAGGAAGGCAAACTTAGCTGCACTATCTGTGTTGGGAAAAGTGTTTTCTTTGTTGATAATCTACTCACAGAATTGGCGTTTAACAAATATGTTAATTAAAACTCTAGACTACATGTTATGTTTGTCATGCATCTTGTGACAAGTTCTATTGTGTTTTGTGTTAATATTATTCTTCAGCAGATAACATTGTTCCTCATTCAGTCAAATCAAAATGTTAAAACTAGGCACAGTATCTAAGTAGAAAAAAACAGGGCTTTTTTCCTGCTCACTATGTTTGATTCTGATGGGGACAACCACTAAAAAAGTAAAAATATTCATTTTATCTAATGCAAGTATGAAATCTCATTGAGTATTTTTTACTGAGAGAAAAGATGAAAGAAACAAAAGAAAGAAGAAAAGGAAAAAAGAGGGGAAAATACGTACTGATTTCATTATTCTGGGGGGAGGAAGAAAAACAGCTGTTAACTATCTTCACAGCTTGCAGTAACATCCTGAATTGAGATTCTAGTCAAGGGGCAATTTCCATTTGTTATGTACATGTATGCATTTTTCATCTAACATCACACAGGCTCATACAACATGAGATTAAGATAAATTGAGGTCTTTCTCTTTCCTTCTTAATTTACTTTCTTATTCCATGTACAAGGAACCTGCTTAAATATGAGAGATTTGACCTAAATTCCATTTTATCAAGAAGGTTGCCTGAAGTTTACAATGTGAAAACAAGAGTGAGGGGGACATGCATTTGATTTCCCAAAGTTCAAATCTAGGAAATATTAGCATAAGCACTTTGATGATCATGACAGTAAGTCTAGAGAATTAATCTCTAAAGCAATCAGAATTCAGATCTTCTACAGCTTTATAGATCAGAATGACCTATTTTAATTAACTATTCCAGATACAAAGAGACAGCTGCTCTACATAGAAGATTGGAGCTGTTATCTACTTTCAGGACTAGGTTACCTTGAGTAAATTGCTCTCAAAACCTGACTTCATATGCGATTTTTTGAGTGATCTTTAAACTGGAAAAAAGCTATGTGGCCCTGCTGTCAGGCAGCATAGCAACATGAATAAGAGTCACACCGCCTGGGTTTGCATTCTGGCTCCATTGTTTATTAGCTGTTTGATACTGGGGAAGTGATTTAACCTCTTTGTGACTCCGTTTTGTCATCTATAAAATGTTGGCAACCTTATTACATTAATAAATAACTCAATCAGGCCTAGTATTACTTGTATAGCTACTATGATTATCATGTATCTATGATTATTTATAAGACAGCATAAAGCCTTATAGATATATTTCATAAATTGTAATTCATAAAGAAGCAGTTATTATCCACTGTGTTTCATATTGCTTATCTGCTTCATTCTAACTTTTTAATAAGTATATTCATGTATATAAAAACTGAATGAAATAATTAAAATAAGTAATTGTAATACTTACTGATCACTTACCAGGAGACATTGTTCAAAATGCTTTTTTAGATGTTACCTTATATAATGTCCACAATAAACCAATGGGGTGGGTGCCCTAATTATATTTCCATTTTACAGATATGAAAACTGAGGCATAAAGAACTTGCCTAAGCATGGGCACATTGGCTCACACCTGTAATCCCAGCACCTTGGGAGGCCAAGGCAGGACAATCACTTGAGCCCAGGAGTTCAAGACCAGCCTAGGCAACAAAGTGAGACCCCATTTCTACAAAAAAAATAGAAAAAATTAGCCAGGCACAGTCGTATGCACCTATAGTCCCACCTACTCAGGAGGCTGAGGTGGGAGGATCACTTGAGCCTAGGAGGCTGGGGCTGCAGTGAGCTGTGATCACACCACTCTATTCTAGCCTGGGTGACAGAGCAAGACTCTGTCTCAGAAAAAAAAAAAAAAACAAAAGGACTTGCCTAAAGTCAGACAAGCATTAAGTGGCAAAATGGGGATACCAGGTCAGGACATCAGGTACCCACTGTCATGCCCTTAATCAGTATCCTGAAACCCATCTCCCAGATTAAGAAATATTACCTGCTGTTGTTATTTATTAGACATATATGTTTTAATCTACTGGTTTGGTATGTGGTGATGTAAATAATTATTGAGAATTGGATGAATAAATTAATGAATTAATGATAATATGTAAGAATTGAATCAAGTAAGAAAGTAGCTTTAGCTTCTTTAAATCTGAGGAGGACTGGATAAAGAATCATTTTTATGGATATTCAAACCGTTAGTTTTTATTTGCCCCAAAAGTCAAATCTTTAATATAGTTAATAATGGTGTATTTTTCTTTTATGGGAGCACTATTTTGCATATTAATTAACTTCCATTGTTGCAAGCTGTAAGCCACCACTGGAAAATTTTTTTTTCCAAACATCCAGCACCAGAAACAGTTAGAAAGAATTTACTAAGTCAATGGACAAATATTTCTACATAGGAATTGACATTTAATAACTTCCCTGAGTCATTTTAAAAAGAAATATTAGAAACTAAAATCATTATCAAGTCAAAAAACATGGTAAAAAAAATATGAATGTCTAAGAATGTCATTTTATCCAGCAGTTTCAGCCATCATTAGCCAAACTGTCTTCATACTTTCAGAAGCTAAACCATGGCTAATGGTATCCTCACTAATAGCAGAAAGACATTTGAGTAAATTCATTTTTTAAAGGATCATTGAGTGCCTTAGCTAGTTAAACCGGAAGCCCACAGTAATCAGAAAGAGGCACTGCTCGCCTTCTCCTATGGTTTCTTCAATAGCAGTGGTAATAACGACAATAGTTAGTTCATAACTAGTACATTGTTAAGATGATCACCGGGGTGTCCTTATACACTCTATTTAATTTTGGCTTCCAGATTGGTCAGTTTATTTCGCGAGCCAATTGCCTCCCTGCCATACCCAGCTCTCCAGAGTTTGCCTAACTTATGAAAATCAAGCTGTTTTCTTTCTGCTTCATGCATCACTGCTAACAACAGCCAAATAGTTGAACACAGAATTCAGTCTTCCACACTTGGGCTATGTAAGCATCTGAAAATGTACAACTGTATTTTTAAAGTCAGGATCCAGTCTCTTCTATCTCATGTCATTGTATTTGCATCTTAATATGTGCATTAGACTCTGTTGCTTTGTTACTAAATAATTGTTCTCATGTCTTTGTGAAACATTTGGTCAGCTCTAAATATGGTGGTTTTTCTTCAGTACCTCCCAATGTGTTTTACATGTTCTCTACTCTCCCCAC
The DNA here is from genome assembly GCF_028885655.2 of Pongo abelii. NCBI lineage: Eukaryota > Metazoa > Chordata > Mammalia > Primates > Hominidae > Pongo > Pongo abelii. The sequence goes on from NC_071989.2 coordinate 31,478,686, forward strand.
ACACACCATCACACATAGCACCTACATTGCTGCTTCATATACAGTAAGCATCTAATAAATGCTTATTAATTAACAGCAACTAAACAACATGATGTATAGCTCAAACTATTTAGTAATCATATGGATGCTGACAAACCAAGCTAACTCTATTATTTTTAATGTTCAAATGTGCCACTCCCAAACAATGGCACCACATAGTCCTATTCATACAGCTCTTGAGGAGTGCAAATTAGTTCAGGTTTCCATTGATCTCTTTTCCAAACTAGACACAACAGATTACAGTATGCAGTTTCTCCAGTAATTCCTTCCTCATGACAATTTTTCATATCTCCCTGAATCTATACACCTTCTATGTATATCCTTCTAAGTAGAATTTCTATAAAAAATGAAATGGAAAGAAGAGGTAAATCTTTCAAATAATTATAGAATAAAATAGAATATTGTTTTTATGCTTGAATGGTCCAAATTAGTTGCACATACTGATTTATTGTATTGATCATCAATATAAACTCTATTTTAATTCTGCCCAGGGAATAAATACTGGATAATAAAGCAGTCTAATCCCTGCCTTACTGCAAATGATATCAAAATTTTGGAATAAGTCTTCTGCTTAAAACTTTTGAATGATTATGAAAATGATGCTTTAAAGTTGGAGGGAAGTCAAAATCCCTGGCCAGAGAATCCAGTGATTTGTCAATATGCTGCTATTAAAATGAATAGAAATAAATGTTATTTCGGTATTTGTTTCTATAAGGAAATTTTTATAATGCTACTCTTTTTTCTTAGAATATAAAATGATTTCAAACTTTACAAAGGAGACTATGGAAGGCATAGACTTTTCTGTTTTTTCTTTTTTTAGCAATTTAATTTCCTCCTGTCCTGATTCTATTAGAGTAACATAAATTATAACAAAAATTTAATAAAGTGGACAGTTAAGTGGATTTAATCTATTCTCTTCAGAATAAATAAGATTAACCAGATGAGATGCAGATTTAAAAAAATATTTTAACTGATAAGGTAAATCAGAAATCAAAAACATCCCTGAAACTACACAGTCAGATAATCAAGGAAAATAATTTTAAAATGAAAATAAAGGGTAACAAGATCATTGTGACTTCTTTCCTTGAAAGATAATTAACCTTTGGAAAGGCTTTCCATCAATGCCGTCTTTGTCAGTTAACAGAGTCAGACACATTCCTGAAAAGCAAATAACAGGAAGCAAGTCTTGGTTGTATGCAGTCTCTAGGGAAGAAAGACTTCGCAAGTTTTTCTTCCCGTTTTTAAAATCTATGATTTTTCTTTTGGATTATTATTTCTTATCATTATACAGATTAATGCAACACATTAAAATCATCAAAATAAATATATAGCACCTGGAGAATTTATAGCAGGGCTAAAATGTAGTAACCATAAGAGTTCTCTATTACACAGCTGGCTAGGAACAGATTTGAAGTCTGATGAACGTGGGAAGAAAAAAAACAGCTTTATGGTTCTTGACAGGCTTTTCAAGTCCTTTGTGGACCTAGTCTAACAGAGATTAAAACTGATTTTTCTCTGGTTGTTAAATCAGCAGATTAGCCTATTTCTGAAAAAGAACAAATGTCTAATAGATGGTTGATAAATAAAATATTAAAATAGAATTTAATAGAATCAAATAGAATTAAAATTCACCTCTCTGGGACAAAACTGACATCAATTAATTCTCCCAAAGTACTTATTTTTTTCATATTTAAGAAAAAAATTACTTTTCAATAACTGATGTGCTGATCATTTTGTTCACTGTGGTTAAAATTAACTTGGGAGTCAAATTAAAACATCATTGTTCTTTAGAAATAACCCTGAACCAGTTTGAATGTTATGTTTATAAGTCAATATTATCATCTATGTTTGTGTATTTCTTTCATGGAAAGGAAAGTGATAATCCCACTATTGCCAAAATGTATTTGGCCTCAGACTCCCAAATACACCATTTCAGATATGAAGAGAGCAATTGGGAAGATGTGGGGACTGTAGGAGTGACAGCTTCAATAGGAGGGGTTTCTAGATATGGTACTTACATACAAGATCAGAACAACTCCGAAAGTTCTTGGTAACAAAGGAACCTACTTGCTAAGAGATCAGAGCTTGGGTGACGGATGTTAAAACTGGGGGCCAGGTGTGGCAGCTTATGCCTCTAATCCCAGCACTTTAGGAAGCTGAGGCTGGCAGACAGCTTGAGCTCAGGAGTTCCAGACCAGCCTTGGCAACATGGTAAAACCCACGTCTCTACCAAAAATACAAAAAAAAAAGCCAAGTGTGGTGGCACACACCTGTGGTCCCAGCTACTCAGGAGGATGAGGTGGGGGGTTCACTTGAGCCCATGTAGTCAAGGCTGCAGTGAGCCAAGATCATGCCACTATACTCTAGCCTGGGTGACAGAGTAAGATCTTGTCTCAAGAAACAACCAACAACAACAACAACAACAACAAAATCTTTGGAGTAATTAACTGAGTAATAATTCTGAGTGTTGTTATCCCTTAAAATTAGTCAACTTCGTTATCATGAAGCAAAAGTAAAAATACAGCTGAATGATTCCATTTCAAGTGAATTATCAAATGCTTCATGGGAAAAGAACATAGATGGAGATTTCTTTGGTGTTAAACATTTAAATTTTCATGAAGGATATTTATTCACCTTGAATAAAAAATAATGAAAACAGTTACAAAGCACAAGTCATTGAGTATGCCTTTTTAGTGCTAAAGAAATTAAGAAAATCAACATTCATTAATTTAATATCAAATTGCATATATATGTACTTATTCTTTTATTGGTTGGTCATATGCAAAGTAAAAGAATCTCACTTATCCTCAGTTAATTCTCCATATTCTCATTTCATGTTATCTCATAGTGACTGATATAAACTTGATGAGCAGGAAATCTCCTATGTCATCTACACGTAGACTATTCTATAACATCTATGTGTTTTTCCAAACAATTCCTACAATGAATCCTTTTTTATTAGCATTTGAATTTCCTAATATACAGCATTTATAGTGAACCAATTTCAGGAAAATGAAAAAATAGTAATTAACTCCTTTGGATTTATTGCCTTCCAAAGAATGCAATTTTTATTGCTTGTAACACAAAGGATAAATGCTTGAGAGGGTGGATATGGCATTCCACATGATGTGATTATTATGCATTGAATGCCTACAACAAAACATCTCATGTATCCCATAAATACATACACCTATCTACCCACAAAAATTAAACACTGAAAAAGATTGCAATGTTTAATAGAAATTTTTCTTCATTGTAACACCTCAAAATTGAACAAGAAGTATCATATCCCTATTCTCACTCCTGATTTACAGACAAGGAAAAGATCTAAGCCTAAAAAAAGTTCCCCCATAGTAGATATTGTCACTGACTTAAGACTTCTGTCATTACACAATAGCTTTTTTTTTTTAATACAGTCTGCTAAGTATGTCAAAACTAACTGCAAAACCCAGGACGCACATGTCCAGATTGGAGTCTGAAGTCCTGGACAATTGTAACTGTAACTTTCCTCACTCTTGCTGTTATCTGAAGTCAATATGTGCAATCCCTCTGAAGAAATAAAAATATTTCAAGTCTCCTTTTTATATTACTTTAAACACAAACACACGCAAGAATGCCACATCAGCACCCTGCCTCCTTCCCACTCCACATACCCCAAACCCCACAGTCACAGAAGGATATGGCAGTCTTGCCAGATGAAAGCAACAGGATGTCTTTGACAGTGAAAGGGAGTTCTTTCTCTAATTGCTTTTAGTCAGTATCCCCCTAGAGATATTTTTTGAAAGATAGATAATAGATTATATGCACACAAATATGTATGTGTATATAAATTGAAACATATGTGTATATATTATGCAGAAGAGCAGAACACATGATATTATTTTCGAGTAATACTTGAAAATGGTCTTATCAGTTGGATAAGATAGACATTTCAGCAGGAGGACAATACAGGCTTGGGATTTGTTCGAGTCTTCTCCTGACAGTGGGCAGACAGAAAGGTTAAAGAGCATGCAATTTGCTCTACCACTCCAGTTCTGTAGGAAAGCAGTGAATGCTGAGACCCATATATTTTCCTTTTTGATGGACATCGATGGTCCTCCTTCTTCCCGAGGCATGCTAGGCTGACACTCACAGTGTTTTATGCACACCATTCCATAGCAATTCTGCCTAGGGTATGAATCTGTTAGGTAACAATGGCTCTCAGATTCACAACAAAAGCCTTGGCTTCAAAGACTCCTCAGCAGCATTTTCCTCCAGAAGAAAATCATTTGCAATTTTTTTTCTTTGTATACGGATACTTTAATAACAGGCTGCTGAAGTTTTGAAGGAATTCCAATTTATGCAAAATGAAGAAAGCGAGGAAAAAATAACAATGATAATGATACTAATATAAACTCATACTTCAAAAGGCCTGCAGTGGTATTGTGTTTATTGCAGCACTAGACACCTTATCAGTTATCCCCCTAAAGGTGTTTAAAATGGGCTTGGGAGGTTTGAACCAAACTCTGTTAGCAGTTAATCAGCCACAGTTTAGAATATATTGGCATATTTTTCTAGAGAGAAAGAAAGGAAGAAAATGAAAGCAAAGATTTTTTTTTTTATGATAGCAGTTTTACTAACCTTGTGGAAAGAGATTTATTTTTAGACAAATGTAGGGTCTGACCTTTCATGTTTCAAGACATCCTGGCATAGTGCGGGCTTTCCTGTTATCTTTTGCTTCTGCTTGTACCCTAGAGGCAAGTCCCTCCTATCAAGAGCCAGATTAAGGGAAATTTTGGAAGAAAGAGACAGGCAGGAATAAACTGGAACTAAAGCCCTTAATATCCATGAAGTGATTAAAATGCAGCCATGCCCAACAAGACCACACTGCTGTTATCAAACAGACATTGACAACTTCTTTGAACTCAAGTCAATGGTATAAGGGGGAACATAAAAACTTTTAAGTTTGGGGTGTCTCCAGGAAATATACTCAGATTTCTCAACACACACTGGCAACGTTCACACATTACCCATCGCTGACAGTGATCTCACACTTCGCTTGTCCTCTGCCAAATGGAGTCTAGGGCCTCATCCAGGAAAGCAGCATGCTGCCCAGGTGTATGGGATGACTGGCTAGTTTATCGATTTGTGATGCTTCAAAAGTTGGCAAATCAAAAAAAAAACAACAAAAAAAAACACGCTGTACTGCAGATTACACACATTTTAATCCACTGCTGTTACTGATCAAAAACAGTTTCACCAACTACATTGTTTTTGGAATCTAGTTTTCAAAGAAACTAGTAGAGAGGGGATTCTTTTTCCATTTTGACTTTGGCCATGACACTGAAGAAATACCTTACCTAAATGTTTTTCTGGGTTTTTTTTGTGGGGAAGGGGGCAGAAGTTCAGGAGAGGAGCATCCATGCAAAATAAAAATAGCACCTCACTCTCATGTGTTAGGGGAAGCTAGGTAAAGGACTTATGCATAGAAACTATCTACTATTTTGTAACTTTTCAATAAACCTAAAATTATTTCAAAGGATAAAGGAAAAAAAAAGTAAACCAAGATGCAAGTACCTGAAGCTAGCTGCAATTCTTCTCTGTAGGAAAATCTACTTGAAGATCATGTAAATAATAACGAAACGGCTTTCCATTCTGATCACAGAATAAAAGAGACTTATTTACAAACAAAAAAAGAAAAACAGTAAGAAAAAAAGGCACTAGCATCTTATTCTATTTGGTTTTCTCTTTGCTAAATTGCTAAATGAACAACCAACATGCTCAAAATAGAACTAATAACTGCAATCAAATATAAGAATATTTGTATTTTAAAAGATTTACATTTAAGCTCCATATCTGTGTTAGCCAAGATTCTTTTCACTTCCGCCTATGAAAACCAACCTCACTAAACCATCGAAAGTCTCAGTGGCTTATTCGTCTGTTAAAGCATCTGTGCAATGCTTGACAAGCCATCCTGGGGCCATGGAGAAGCAAGAATGGGGACAGTACAAAGGATGCTATACCTTTGGAAGATCTAGTGTGAAGAGCCCTAGACTGCCATGTGCTGTCACTAGGATAAAATCCAAAAGGTGCAAGCAGGTATCACTTACTATTACAATTTAGTATTAATGAAAGCATTTGAAAATCTGTGTATGAGAAAGTGTATTTGCCATCTCACATGGCAGGGGCTTGGCATCATGAAGAATCTTGGCTCATTGCTGATTGGCAGAGTCTGTAACGTCTGAAACTAGTGAATAGAGAACGGATTGGTGGTCCTCAGATGACATTCATCATCACCAGTGCACTTGAGGGTGGTGCTTCTGACCGTAACATTTCCAGCATCCATGATTTCCAACTGTCAGTGTAACAACTCATAATCTAGCCATACAATATTATCCTGAGTGCAAACGTCTTAAAAAGTGGACCAAAGTTATTCAAAGAGTTGAAATAAAACGTTCTCATTTTTCATTATCATATCAGGCAAAAAATGAACGACTCTTTTAATGTTTTTATTATTTATATCTATTTTAAAACAAATAGATATAATTCCCATAGGTCAATAGTTCAATTGCCACCATTCTCCCAAGTACCCTGTGGGAGGATTAGTTAAGAATGATTATGTAATATAGTTCTAGAACTGAATTAAGAAAGATAACGAGCTGATACTCAGTGCACTTTATGTATAATTAATAATTGAATCTGCAGAGTCTTTGAGATATGGTAATATAGCATATTTTCTGATTATAAAGTATTCTACTCAAAAAAATTACATAGCTCAGATTTCTGTCTTATATTATCCCCATTTTACAAAAAGGAACCCCAGCATCTAAACCAAAAACATTCTTCTTAACCAAAAACCATTTAGACAATTGTCAAAATATATGCAAAAAGGTCAATAAAATGCTTTTATCTTTTAAATCACAACAGCCATAAAATGGGATAAATTTTTCAATGTGTTCATTATTTATATCATCTCCATTTCAAAACACATATGCTCTTCATTTTTTCTCTGGCTTCCGCTTTGCTATTTTCACTCTGTTGAAGGTTGAGAAATCAGAAAAACTAGCTTAATTCATAAATAGGGATAAGAAAGCCCTAATTAAAATCCTGAGGATTGGCTGGGCATGGTGGCTCATGCCTGTAATCCCAGCGCTTTGGGAGGCCAAAGACAGGCAGATCACATGAGGTCAGGAGTTCGAGACCAGCCTCCAACATGGTAAAACCCTGTCTCTACTAAAAATACAAAATTAGCCGGATGTGGTGGCTTGTGCCTGTAATCTCAGCTACTTGGGAGGGTGAGGCAGGAGAATTAATTGAACCCAGGAGGCAGAGGTTGCAGTGAGCTGAGATCTCGCCATTGCACTCCAGCCTGGGCAACAAGAGTGAAACTCCTCCCTCTCAAAAAAAAAAAAAAAATCCTGAGGGTCTAGTTAGGAGAATTTTCACCAAATACCAACCCACAGATTTTTCTGGGATGTACATCATAAGCAACTACTACAACTCAGAGAGCTTTTCTAATTTCAAGCTGTTACTGAAATTTCAAATGGTTAAAATTGCCAGATAAGGGATGCCACAATGAGTAAACAGTGGTATGTGTATTCTTTTTCAACAGGTATATTTCTTCATTTTAAATTGGCACTTGGCATAAGCACTTCTTAAGCTAAGCAGCATTCTTAAAGAAAAAAGAAAAAGGTCAGTGCTAACCCAACATGATTAAAAAGAAATACTCCATAATGAGAGGTTATATCAGTACTTTACAAAGCATTAGAAACTTAATTTAAGATATTAAAATAGTCTGGACATCATTCTGTTGAAAAAGTACAGAGAAGTATTTCTAAAAATAATATAGGTTCTTGGCAATATGAACTCTGAGGAGAGATTAAGTGAATAGATAATGTTTAGCTCCTCAAAATTCACTTATGGAATTGGAGAAGAACAATTTAGTAGAATATAAATAATCTACCTGAAAGGGAAATGCACAAGGGAAAACAACTGGAGATGCTACTAGTCAGAAAGACAGCCAAAAATAATAAGCTTAACATCTTTTTTTTTTTTTTTTTTTTTTTTTTTTGAGACAGAGTCCACTCTGCTGCCCAGGCTGGAGTGCAGTGGCAGAATCACACCTTCTGCAACCTCTACCTCCAGTGCTCAAGCAATCCTCCCATCTCAGCCTCCCAGGTGGCTGGGTCTACAGGCATGTGCCACCACGCCTGTCTAATTTTAAAATTTTTTGTAGAGACAGGGTTTTGCCATGTTGCCCAGGCTGGTCTCGAACTCCTGGTCTCAAGCAATCCACCTGCCTCAGCCTCCCAAAGTGCCACTGCATGGGCCAAACTTCACCACTTTAACAGTAAGTGTCAGATAAAACAATATTCTTAGGCGGTAAATATAAGAAAGTAATGCAACCATATACTTACTATAATAAAATCACTCTTTCTTCCCCCTCCAGCAATAATCTAAAAGAAAGTGTATCTTGTCCTCCATCAAGATCAATTAAATATCCACTCATTGGTTCAGAGGATGGTCCTAGGAACCCAGATATCTGGTGTGTATTTAATACATAATAATTAGAAATTTTCCTTGTTCTAAAGTAAAATAATCCACATGTATTTTTGACTGTTTTAGAATGAAAGAAGCAACAGATTAAAGAGAAGAAAAATGAAAAGTAGACCTGTCAGCCTAATTACCAACTGAGTGTATTTACTAAATTCTCATCATGCATCCTTCCTGAAGATAGAATTAATTAAAATTATTTTAAAAATTCTGGCCCTTATGAGTCTACAACAACATAAAGGCCAAAATTTTTGAAACACAGAAAGTCCAGTTATCTATACACAGAAGTTATATGAAAAATAGAAGAAATACTTGCAATGCTTTCAGTAAAGATTTCAAAAAGAAAAGAATTTTAAAAATTATAATTCAATCTTAGTATTTCCCAAAAGGCATGTTACCTGTAAAAGCCCACACAGGGTAAGCCACATAGAGCCTTTCCAAATATTATGGTTATTGGAGATCACTTGAGCTAAGTACAGGAAATAAATCACAGCTCATGGTGGAAACTGTCCAAGTGTCTTCTTCTGACTCCCAGAACCATCACTGCAAAGCTTCAATTTACTTAATATTAGTGAGAGAAATCATATAATATGTATCTTGATCATGCATAACACTATGTTTAATAATTGTTAGATACATAGAAACAAAATATATTCCCCATTCTCAAAAGGCTTCAGTGTAATCAGGAAGGAGAAAAATGACAAGAATTAGGGAGAAAACCAATGCTTCTTAAATAATTTAGTACAATAAGAAAATTGCCATCATGATTAATAAATATTCACTTAAAAGCACCTACTTCTCCTTCAGAGTTCAGCTCAAATGTTATTTCTTCCAGGAAATCATTATTCAATACTCCTCTTCCTTGACTTAACAGAAATTAAGTCAGGGACCTTTAATATATGTTCTTATTACCCATTCTATTTAATAACAAAGTATTTGTACTTATCATGCTCTGGGTTTTTTTGTTGTTGTTGTTGTTCACACTGTTTACTCTTTGAAATCAGGCATTATGTCATTTTTGTAGATAAATTTCTAACAAGAGAAAACTACGTCTTTAGGTCTGACAAGTAGGAAATGTCTAATAAATATTCATTTAATTAATCAATAACACCTAGTATCTGCTTAATAAATGTTTCTAAATTTTGTTGAATTGCCAAGCGCACAGAGAAGAAGTATTTCAATTTCAAAAAATGGAACAATTTCAAAGGAATGTGGGGAACTCATCACTTTAAATTTTAGCCATATCACTTTCATTTCTTATTTTGAGACAAGGTCTCGCTCTGTCACCCAGGCTCATGTGCAGAGGTGCAATTATGACTCACTGCAGCCTCCATCCCCTATGCTCAAGCAATCCTCCCACTTCAGCTTCCCAAAGTGTTGGGATTACAGGCATGAGCTATGCCATACTATTCAACAGAGTTTACTCCAATGATATTTCAATCTCTCCAATCTCAAATTCATAGACAGAAAGGATAAAGTTTTTCACCACCTCAACAGTCCAAAGATAGTAATTTGACTTCTCAATTCAAAAATCATACATTTATAGATTCCAACTTTAGGATGAGAAAGCTCATCATTGCATATAAGAGTTCTCTGACTTAAAATGTCATGTGTATACCATAAAAAAGACACATGACAATTATTTTTTCAGGAATCTTTAATGAAGGTAATAATTTCTAATCTATTTTCTAATGCAGAGGTCCCAAAATGACCTATTTTGAAATGCTACCTAGACCTGTATCAACTACTAAAGCTCAGCAATTGAAATACTTGAATGCTGCAGGCATCAAATACAATAAATGTTATTCATTCACTTATTCATACAATCAATCAACACATGCATTTTGAGCACTTCCTGTGTTCCCAGACATGGGCCAAACATTGCAAACACAAAGGCAATTAAAAAATAGAAAAAGATATAGCCTAGCCCCCGCCAAGCTCACCATCTAGCCAGTGAAAGGAATGGATACTAACCACACATTCGCATGATTGTAAAACTGCAGCATCGTGCAAATGATACAAAGAAAATGTACTAAGAGAGCTGAGTCTCTCAGGGCCAGAGAAGGTTTTTCTAAGAAACTCAGCATAGCTTAAATCTGAAGAAAAGTAGCCTCTTGGGGCAGAGGGAAGGATATAAAGAAGCTTCCAGGCAGGGGGAGCAGTATATACAAATGACCTGTGATAGAAAGAACTGAAGCCATGCGAGGGACTCAAAAGGCTATTGGAGTGGGAGTGCATAAAACAGTGTCCTGCAGATGGAGGCAGTGAGATCCCAGTGAACCAGCCTAAGCCGGTCCTCTACAGATGGCAATATAAGGTTTTTCTATTTATTCTAAGAACAGTAGGAAGCCATGGAATTTTTCTAAGCAGAGTAGTGACAAGATCTACATTCTCAGCCTATCACTGTGACTGCAGAGTGGAGTACAAATTTGCATGAGCGTGGAGTGACTGTGGAAAGCCCTTTTTGGAGGGATTTAGAGTAGTCCGGCAAGACACTGTGTTGGCTTGAAGCACAGTGTCTGTGGCATGGAAAGAGGAGAAAGACATGTAGGTGGAAATGTCTATTGCACTCAATGATGGATTGAATCCACTTACGGGGAGTGAGAGCTAAGATTTATGAGCAAGTTCTAGCTTTATCTTATTCCTTGTGCTTTAGAGATGGAGGGTTTTTTTGTTTGTTTGTTTGTTTGTTTTTTCCAGATGAAAGAGTCCTGTTAGTTTTTCAACCCCCAATTCCAAAATGGACTGCGTGAACACTTCCTTTCACATCACACCCAGGACACCTGGTAAAGGAGTAGGAAGGTTTATGTCATACGCATGTGCACACAGACACATGATGGACTGCCCATATCTAATCAACTCTGCTTAATATGGACCAAAATACATTGAATTTAGTTTAATCAAAATATAATATCAAATAATGAAGGATTCTGGGCAGATGAACACTAGATCCATTTGACAAAGAAAAACTTGTTGATTTTCTTTTCCTCCTTACTTGCTGCAGATGCTGCTTCACGAGTGCCTGAGACCTGAACCATAGCATCTCTCAACCATGCGACCATGAGCTTGGGGAGACAATGCCAACTACTAAGGCAGGAAAGAAATCATGGATCATGGATGTCATTGTTGAGCCATCCCGGAAGCCATAGACCTGACGGTCATTTGTTATGTGAAATAATTAACTATCTTGTTTGTTTGTTTACAGCCATTGCTAACTTCCACCAGATAAGGTATACTTCTGAGGCTGAAGTGCAAGAAATACGAAATTCAAATCTTTCAAATGATAAAAAGAAACCCACACTGGAAGCAGCTCATGATATATGACACATCCAAAACTCTACATAAGAATGTCCTGAGGGTGTCCAAGATGGCCGAATAGGAACAGCTCCAGTCTATAGCTCCCAGCGTGAGCGACGCAGAAGATGGGTGATTTCTGCATTTCCAACTGAGGTACCAGGTTCATCTCACTGGGGCTTGTTGGACAGTGGGTGCAGGACAGTGGATGCAACTCAGAGTGTGAGCCGAAGCAGGGCGAGGCACCGCCTCACCCAGGAAGCACAAGTGGTCAGGGAATTCCCTTTCCTAGCCAAGGGAAGCTGTGACAGATGGCACCTGGAAATGGGGTCACTCCCACCCTAATACTGCACTTTTCCAATGGCCTTAACAAATGGCACACCAGGAGATTATATCCCGTGCCTGGCTCAGAGGGTCCCATGCCCATGGAGCCTCACTCATTGCTAACACAGCAATCTGTGATCCAACTGCAAGGCGGCAGTGAGGCTGGGGGAGGGGCACCTGCCATTGCTGAGGCTTGAGTAGGTAAACAAAGCAACTGGGAAGCTCGAACTGGGTGGAGCCCACCGCAGCTCAAGGAGGCCTGCCTGCCTCTGTAGACTCCACATCTGGGGGCAGGGCATAGCTGAACAAAAGGCAACAGAAACCTCTGCAGACTTAAATGTCCCTATCTGACAGCTTTGAAGAGAGTAGTGGTTCTCCCAGCATGGAGTTTGAGATCTGAGAATGGACAGACTGCCTCAAGTGGGTCCCTGACCCCCGAGTAGCCTAAATGGGAGGCACCCACCAGAAGGAGCAGACTGACACCTCACATGGCCAGGTACCCCTCTGAGACGAAGCTTCCAGAGGAACGATCAGGCAGCAACATTTGCTGTTCACCAATATTCGCTGTTCTGCAGCCTCTGCTGCTGATACCCAGGCAAACAGGGTCTGGAATGGATCTCCAGCAAACTCCAACAGAACTGCAGCTGAGGATCCTGACTGTTAGAAGGAAAACTAACAAACAGAAAGGACATCCACACCAAAACCCCATCTGTACGTCACCATCATCAAAGACCAAAGGTAGATAAAACCACAAAGATGGGGAAAAAACAGAGCAGAAAAGCTGAAAATTCTAAAAATCAGAGCACCTCTCCTCCTCCAAAGGAATGCAGCTCCTTGCCAGCAACGGAACAAAGCTTGATGGAGAATGACTTTGACAAGTTGAGAGAAGAAGGCTTCAGACGATCAAACTTCTCCGAGCTAAAGGAGGAAGTTTGAACCCACCACAAAGAAGCTAAAAACCTTGAAAAAAGATTAGACTAATGGCTAACTAGAATAACCAGTGTAGAGAAGTCCTTAAATGACCTGATGGAGCTGAAAACCATGGCATAAGAACTATGTGACGAATGCACAAGCTTCAGTAGCCGATTCGATCAACTGGAAGAAAGGGTATCAGTGATTGAAGATCAAATGAATGAAATGAAGCGAGAAGAGAAGTTTAGAGAAAAAAGAGTAAAAGAAATGAACAAAGCCTCCAAGAAATATGAGACTATGTGAAAAGACCAAATCTATGTCTGATTGGTGTATCTCAAAGTGACGGGGAGAATGGAACCAAATTGGAAAACACTCTGCAGGATATTATCCAGGAGAGATTCCCCAACCTAGCAAGACAGGCCAACATTCAAATTCAGGAAATACAGAGAAGGCCACAAATATACTCTTTGAGAAGAGCAACTCAAAGACACATAATTGTCAGATTCACCAAAGTTGAAATGAAGGAAAAAATGTTAAGGGCAGCCAGAGAGAAAGGTCGGGTTACCCACAAAGGGAAGCCGATCAGACTAACAGCGGATCTCTCAGCAGAAACTCTACAAGCCAGAAGAGAGTGTCGGCCAATATTCAACATTCTTAATGAAAAGAATTTTCAACCCAGAATTTCATATCCAGCCAAACTAAGCTTCATTAAGTGAAGGAGAAATAAAATCCTTTACAGACAAGCAAATGCTGACAGATTTTGTCACCACCATGCCTGCCCTACAAGAGCCCTGAAGGAAGCACTAAACCTGGAAAGGAACCACCGTTACCAACACACCGGTACCTCAGTGTGTGAGGTGTCAGTCTGCCCCTACTGGGGGGTGCCTCCCAGTTAGGATACTTGGGGGTCAGGGACCCACTTGAGGAGGCAGTCTGTCCGGTCTCAGATCTCAAACTCCATACTGGGAAAACCACTACTCTCTTCAAAGCTTTCAGACAGGGACATTTAAGTCTGCAGAGGTTTCTGTTGCCTTTTGTTCAGCTATGCCCTGCCCCGAGAGGTGGAGTCTACATTCCAAATTTTAAAGAGCATCAATGCTAGGAAGAAACTGCATCAACTAACGAGCAAAATAACCAGCTAACATCATAATGACAGGATCAAATTCACACATAACAATATTAACCTTAAATGTAAATGGGCTAAATGCTCCAATTAAAAGACACAGAATGGCAAATTGCACAGAGTCAAGACCCATCAGTGTGCTGTATTCAGGAGACCCATCTCACGTGCAGAGACACACATTGGCTCAAAATAAACGGATGGAGGAAGATCTACCAAGCAAATGGAAAACAAAACAAAACAAAAAAAGCAGGGGTTGCAATCCTAGTCTCTGATAAAACAGACTTTAAACCAACAAAGATCAAAAGAGACAAAGAAGGACATTACATAATGGTAAAGGGATCAATTCAACAAGAAGAGCTAACTATCCTAAATATATATGAACCCAACACAGGAGCACCCAGATTCATAAAGCAAGTCCTTAGAGACCTACCAAGAGACTTAGACTCCTACACAATAATAATGGAAGACTTTAGCACCCCACTGTCAATAATAGACAGATCCACAAGACAGAAAGTTAACAAGGATATCCAGGAATTGAACTCAGCTCTGCACCAAGCAGACTCAATAGACATCTACAGAACTCTCCACCCCAAATCAACAGAATATACATTCTTCTCAGCACCACATTGCACTTAGTCCAAAATTGACCACATCGTTGGAAGTGAAGCACTCCTCAGCAAATGTAAAAGAACAGAAATTATAACAAACTGTCTCTCAGACCACAGTGCAATCAAACTAGAACCAGAATTAAGAAACTCACTCAAAACCACTCAACTACATGGAAACTGAACAACCTGCTCCTGAATGACTACTGGGTACATAACAAAATGAAGGCAGAAATAAAGATGTTCTTTGAAACAAATGAGAACAAAGACACAACATACCAGAATCTCTGGGACACATTTAAAGCAGTCTGTAGAGGGAAATTTATAGCACTAAATGCCCACAAGAGAAAGCAGGAAAGATCTAAATTGATACCCTAACATCACAATTAAAAGAACTAGAGAAGCAAGAGCAAACAAATTCAAAAGCTAGCAGAAGGCAAGAAATAACTAAGATCAGAGCAGAACTGAATGAGATAGAGACACAAAAAAAAACCCTTCAAAAAATCAATGAATCCAGGATCTGGTTTTTTGAAAAGATCAACAAAATTGATATACCACTAGCAAGACTAATAAAGAAGAAAAGAGAGAAGAATCAAATACACGCAATAAAAAATGAGAAAGGGGATATCACCACCGATCCCACAGAAATACAAACTACCATCAGAGAATACTACAAACACGTCTACGCAAATAAACTAAAAAATCTAGAAGAAATGGATAAATTCCTGGACACATACACCCGCCCAAGACTAAACCAGGAAGAAGTTGAATCTCTGAATAGACCAATAACATGCTCTGAAATTGAGACAATAATTAATAGCCTACCAACCAAAAAAAGTCCAGGACCTGACAGATTCACGGCCAAATTCTACCAGAGGTACAAGGAGGAGCTGGTACCATTCCTTCTGAAACTATTCCAATCAATAGAAAAAGATGGAATCCTCCCTAACTCATTTTATGAGGCCAGCATCATCCTGATACCAAAGCCTGGCAGAGACACAACCCAAAAAGAGAATTTTAGACCAATATCCCTGATGAACATCAATGCAAAAATCCTCAATAAAATACTGGCAAACTGAATCCAGCAGCACATCAAAAAGCTTATCCACCATGATCAAGTGGGCTTCATCCCTGGGATGCAAGGCTGGTTCAACATATGCAAATCAATAAACATAATCCAGCATATAAACAGAACCAATGACAAAAACCACATGATTATCTCAATAGATGCAGAAAAGGCCTTTGACAAAATTCGACAGCCCTTCATGCTAAAAACTCTCAACAAATTAGGTACTGATGGGACATATCTCAAAATAATAAGAGCTATCTATGACAAACCCACAGCCAATATCATAATGAATGGGCAAAAACTAGAAGCATTCCCTTTGAAAACTGGCACAAGACAGGGATGCCCTCTCTCACCACTCCTATTCAACATTCTGGGCAGGGCAATCAGGCAGGAGAAAGAAATAAAGGGTATTCAATTAGGAAAAGAAGAAATCAAATTGTCCCTGTTTGCAGGTGACACGATTCTATATTTAGAAAGCCCCATCGTCTCAGCCCAAAACCTCCTTAAGCTGATAAGCAACTTCAGCAAAGTCTCAGGATACAAAATCAATGTGCAAAAATCACAAGCATTCCTATACACCAATAACAGACAAACAGAGAGCCAAATCATGAGTGAACTCCCATTCACAATTGCTTCAAAGAGAATAAAATACCTAGGAATCCAACTTACAAGGGATGTGAAGGACCTCTTCAAGAACTACAAACCACTGCTCAATGAAATAAAAGAGGACACAAACAAATGGAAGAACATTCCATGCTCATGGATAGGAAGAATCAATATCATGAAAATGGCCATACTGCTCAAGGTAATTTATAGATTCAGTGCCATCCCCATCAAGCTACCAATGACTTTCTTCACAGAATTGGAAAAAACTACTTTAAAGTTCATATGGAACAAAAAAAGAGCCCGCATTGCCAAGTCAATCCTAAGCCAAAAGAACAAAGCTGGAGGCATCACGCTACCTGACTTCAAACTATACTACAAGGCTACAGTAACCAAAACAGCATGGTACTGGTACCAAAACAGAGATATAGACCAATGGAACAGAACAGAGCCCTCAGAAATAATACCACACATCTACCGCCATCTGATCTTTGACAAACCTGACAAAAACAAGAAATGGGGAAAGGATTCCCTATTTAATAAATAGTGCTGGGAAAACTGGCTAGCCATATGTAGAAAGCTGAAACTGGATCACTTCCTTACACCTTATACAAAAATTAATTCAAGATGGATCAAAGATTTAAATGTTAGACCTAAAACCATAAAAACCCTAGAAGAAAACCTAGGCAATACCACTCAGGACATAGGCATGGACAAGGACTTCATGTCTAAAACACCAAAAGCAATGGCGACAAAAGCCAAAATTGAGAAATGGGATCTAACTAAACTAAAGAGCTTCTGCACAGCAAAAGAAACTACCATCAGAGTGAACAGGCAACCTACAGAATGGGAGAAAATTTTTACAATCTACTCATCTGACAAAGGGCTAATATCCAGAATCTACAAAGAACTCAAACAAATTTACAAGAAAAAAACAACCCCATCAACAAGTGGGTGAAGGATATGAACAGACACTTCTCAAAAGAAGACATTTATGCAGGCAACAGACACATGAAAAAATGCTCATCGTCACTGGCCATCAGAGAAATGCAAATCAAAACCACAATGAGATACCATCTCACACTAGTTAGAATGGTGATCATTAAAAAGTCAGGAAACAACAGGTACTAGAGAGGATGTGGAGAAACAGGAACACTTTTACACTGTTGGTGGGATTGTAAACTAGTTCAACCATTGTGGAAGACAGTATGGTGATTCCTCAAGGATCTAGAACTAGAAATACCATTTGACCAGCCATCCCATTACTGGGTATATACCCAAAGGATTATAAATCATGCTGCTGTAAAGACACATGCACACATACGTATATTGTGGCACTATTCACAATAGCAAAGACTTGGAACCAACCCAAATGTCCATCAATGATAGACTGGATTAAGAAAATGTGGCACATATATACCATGGAATACTATGCAGCCATAAAAAATGATGAGTTAAAGTCCTTTGTAGGGACATGGATGAAGCTGCAAACCATCATTCTCAGCAAACTATCACAAGGACAAAAAACCAAACACCGCATGTTCTCACTCATAGGTGGGAATTGAACAGTGAGAACACTTGGACACAGGAAGGGGAACATCACACACCGGGGCCTGTCATGGGGTCAGGGGAGCAGGGAGGGATAGCATTAGGAGATATACCTAAGGTAAATGACGAGTTAATGGGTGCAGCACAGCAACATGGCACATGTATACATATGTAACAAACCTGCACGTTGTGCACACCCTAGAACTTAAAGTATAATAATAAAAAAAAAAGGAATGTCCTATGTGCCCAGTTAAAACATCTTATTTGGGTCGGGTGCAGTGGCTCATGCCTGTAATCCCAGCACTTTTGGGAGGCCGAGGCAGGCAGATCACGAGGTCGGGAGATGGAGACCATCCTGGCTAACATGGTGAAACCCCGTCTCTACTAAAAATATTTTTAAAAAAGTTAGCCGGGCGTGGTGGCTGGCTCCTGTAGTCCCAGCTACTCCGGAGGCTGAGGCAGGAGAATGGCGTGAACCTGGGAGGTTCGAAATTTCCTAGAATGTTTTTGCTAATATTCTAAAGGAAAAAATCTTAAGGAAATATGAGTTTTATGAAACCTGCCCTACTCAAGAGGACATAAGCAGCCCTCTCTTGCTAAAAGGCTATTACTTTGTATGTACATCCATTGTTAATCTATTCTCTCAAGCCATAAATTCTTTTAAAAGATGAGAGTTTTGCTTTGTTTTGTTCTTTGCTTTTGTCTTCAATGTTATTAGAAATCCTATCTGAAACTATTGCTTGATTTTTTTAAAAAAGAAATTATTACCACATTAGGATCCAGATTTGGTTGAATTTTCTTGGTCATGAAATAGATCTGTGATATTGGGCAAACCATTTAGTTTCTCTGGAGCCAAGTTTCCTCATCTGAAATGTAATGAACTTGATATGGTTTGGCCATGTCCCCACCCAAATCTCATCTTGAATTGTAGTCCCCATAATCCCCACATGTCCTGGGAGGGACCCAGTGGGAGGTAATTAAATCCTGAGGGTGGCTGCCCTCATGATGGGCTTGTGATAGGGAGTGAGTTCTCACGAGATCTAATGGTTTTGTAGGGGCTTTTCCCCCTTTGCTCGGCGTTTCTCCTTCTTGCCACCATGTGAAGAAGGACGTGTTTGCTTCCCCTTCCACCATGATTGTAAGTTTCCTAAGGTCTCCCCAGCTCTGCAGAATTGTGAGTCAATTAAACCTTTTACCCAGTCTCGGGTGTGTCTTTATTAGCAGCATGAGAACAGACAGTACAAGTCTTATTAGCAGCAGAATTACTCATCCCAAGAACTCCTCCTATATAAGATAAAGAAAATTCCCCTCATCAGGCTGGGCACAGTGGCTCACACCTGTAACCCTAGCACTTTGGGAGGCCAAGGTGGGAGGATTGCTTGAGCCCAGGTGTTTGAGATCAGCCTGGGCAATACAGTGAGACACCACCTGTACAAAATTCAAAAATTAGCTGGGTATGGTGGTGCATGCTTGTGGTCCCAGCTACTTTCGAGGCTGGAGTGGGAGAATCACTTGCACTGGGGAGGTCAAGGCTGTTGTGAGCTGTGATTGCACACTGCACCCTAATTTGGGTAACAGAGTGAGACCCATCTCAAAAAAACAACATCTCCTCATCAGAAAGGAGTGGGGAGCACAGAGCTGTATGTGTTTCACTTCAACTTCATTCCTACTACCTCCACCCCATTTATCAATCTTATTCCTACCTCATCCTTAGGGAAAAAAATAAAATGTACTGAATGTGATCATCTTTAATGCACCTTCCAGCTTTTAACAATGAACGAAAATAGGAACAAGGAGGGTGAATACTTTGTTAAATTTATTGCAAAATTAAAGTTCCTTCAAAAAGCAAGATAAATTAACAACTTCATTATGCACATGGAAAACTTTGTGACTATTACACCAATATGATTATTACACTACTATTGGTTTCTGCCTTTACATTCTAGGTGAGAAAAAGTATCAGTCACTTCATAGACTTTAAGGTAAGCAACTCAGATCTATCCGAGTTTGGAAATGTTCTAATCCATGTACAAAGTTAGAATAACAGATTTTCTGAAGCCCAAGAGAAATAGATTGAAACATTAAAATTCCAGTCCAATTTAGATACTGCAAAGACATTGCCTGCAAAGGCAAACATCATACCTTTGAGATAGAATAGCAAAGGTAGAATATAATTTTATTTAGTTTAATAGTTTTCAGACCTATGCAATTATCTTTTCTGTTTCCAACTCTCAAACTTCAGACCCAATATTACAGTTAATTATTCTGCTCAAATTGAGTGACACTTGAGTGTCAGAGGCCTTGGTGATTTTCATGTAGAACATTGTCCCTGAAACACAAAGTCCCAAGCAATTGTAATTACTCTGGTTAATCCTCACTTCAGCAAAGTTATTTAGTAGTCATTGTTCCATTTGCTGGAAAACATTTACCACAGTAACCTAAACCTTTCAGACAGTGCCAGAAAGCTTCAGAGGCCTTAAGTATTAAGCATTCCAGCTATAGCGTACACAAAAGAAACTGTTAAACAAATGAGAAGATAAATGTTACAAATAACATTTTAAAAAACATATTCCATTCATAAGACATATGCTATGTTATGCTGCCAAAGATGAATATTTATTTCAAAGATGACTTTTTTTTTTTTTAGGGTCTGTTGAAGTGACATCAGCAAACAGGCAAGTAGAACAGCCCTAAAACCATTAGTTGGTTACCTGAATTTTGCACCCCTCTTTGAACAACTGACACGACCTTTTACTGTGGTTTTAAGGCTTAGGTGCCCATTCATTAGGTTGACAAACTTGTCAAAAGCCTCCAGGACTTTGTCAGTTATGTCAGAAACACTTACAAGAGAGACAGTACATGTCAGGATTCAACTGAGTCCTGTCAACCACTGCCAAAACAACAAAAAAACCCTTCTGGGGAAAAGGGGTTGTAGAGAAATATGAGCCCTCCCACTCAGGTTCTGTTGACTCACCAACCCAGTTACACTTGTGCTGTTCAGAGCAGTTCTGTCTCTGCTACTTGAATGCCTTAGTCTTTCTGGATGCATTTTATGATGTATTTTAAGAATCCCAAATTCTTCCAAATGCTTTGGCAGTCAAGATGAAAGCTGATCAACCCAGTTTTTGATGTAGAATCCAAACACTTAAGCCCATATCTCGACGAAGGACAGTTAAAACAAAATGCATGATTGTGAAAATCAGGAAACAAAAACAAAAACCAAATTCAAGTAAATAAAGCTGGGAAAATGTTCAGGCATAATAATGAAATGATTTCTATTCTGACAAGGAAACATGGAATTTAGGTAGCTAAAACAATAGAGAGGTGCATTAAGTGTTTTCATTGAAAAATTTACAACTTGAGGATTGGCAAAAGCCAGATAAGTGGCAATAAGATAAACTAAAATATTTCTATTTAGACGTCAATAAGTGACTTCTGTAAATGTTTCTGATATAACTGACATATTCCTGGAGCTCGGAATATTTTCATAGAATTTAAAATGTTTTAAAATTAGAATGCTTACGTTATGTGAAAGACATGGAGGAACAAAGTAACTCAGAATAAAAATTTTAAAAGGGTTAAAGATAGAAGTGCAGGCAATAAAGTATATTCTAAATCCCCCCCCCCCCAGGCTGCCAGTGTAGCAGTCTGAAAACTGCTCTTCCCAGAATTTCTTTCCAGCGTCATGCATTCCAGTTGAATTCTGCCAACAGGAGGGACTTGCCTGAGATTAGAAGGTGAGAACAAGAAAGATAACAGAAGCATTGGTGAGAGCGTGGGCTCCTTAGATCCTGCTCAAAGCAAGGGTTCTGACAGCATTAGCGATGAGGGCAGATTCATAAGCTCTGGATAAAACCACTTTATCCCTTTTGCTTCTCCAGCCTATCCTTCACTTTGATAACCAATTCCTCATATTAAACCCTAATAGAGTAGTTTCTGCTTCCCTGATTAAAAGATCCCAAAAATTGTTTCATTCATGTTTACCACTCAGTTAAGAAGGTGAGAAATAGAGACTTGTCATTCTACTAGCCTTGGGGCAAATGATGGTCATATCTATTGTATCTAAAATAACAGTAAAATTCCCCAAGCATCTTGAAGAGTAAACTTCAGGGGACTGTCCATATACAAATAGTTTATTTATATGAAATAGCCTATTTTACACAAGATGTATATATGTGATTGCTTTCAGTATCATCTCACATTGCAAATTTAAATACACAAACAATTGCCTTTGGTATCTTTAAAAAAACCAAATGGGCATAGGACACTCAGATGTTAAATTTAAAGACAAGCTAAAATTCAATTTGCAGCAATGCAATATATTTGAGGACATCTGGGAAATAACGTGACCTCAGGAACTTGCTGGAATGCTTCTATCAAAAATGACTGAATCAGTATATCCCTAAAGCTAAAAGACAGAGCTGAAAATAAATGGAAGCTCAGAATGTCAGCAGAAAAGCAAACTTCACAAGAAATTCAAGTGGAAAATAATTAGTTTTACTGGTCATACTTGTCCACTTAGGAGAGCTCACAGCTCACATATGTTTGTTTGCTTTGGGTTTATTTTTAGGACCCATATTGTTTCAAAAGAAAATTAAAGTGACTTGCAAAGATGAATATAATAGAGCAAAATAAGAACAATCAAGAGTAAGAATCATATAGCATAATATAAAGACTGGGAAAATAAGATGGATGTAGGACAAAATACATATGGTAATAAAACTTTCTAGCAGCCAGTAAGAAGACACAGATGTGATTCATTACAAGTTTTAGATTCCCCATAAAGTAGAAAAATGTAATAGCAGGTGCAACTATTCCTATTTCTGAGACAGGCAATAATAATATTAGTAATATCATGACTTACGGAACACTTGTCTCTGCTAAACACTGTCCTAAACACTTTACATAAATTCATATGTTTGATCATAAACAAAACTGTTAAACAAGAAGTACTATTGTAATCTCCATTTTACAGACGAGGAAATTGAATCAAAGTAAGAGCAAATGCCCGACCTAAGCTTTTCAGCTAGGAAATACAGGAGTTGGGATTGGAGTCCAGAGAGTCTGGCATCACAGTCTATCTTTTTAACCACTATATTTATAAAATGTCCAAGTAGTGATCAAAATATCCCTATAGTAAACTTGGAGATGGATTCCAGAAGGTCCCTTTCTTGTGTCACAAGGCCTTTGGCATCAGACCAAAGCGCAGATCTAGAAAATCAATACTAGAAAGTAAAATGATGTGGCCCAGTGATATAGTTTGGATGCTTGTCCCTTCCCAATCTCATGTTAAAATGTCATTCCCAGTACTGGGGGTGGGGCCTGGGGGGAGGTGATTGGATCGCGGGAACAGATCGCTCAGGAATGACTTAGCACCATACCCTTGGTGATGAGTGAGTTGTCGCTCCGAGTTCACGCAAGATCTGGTTGTGTAAAAGAACATGACACCTCTCCCCATTCTCTTGTTCCCACTCTCACCATGTGATATGCCTGTTTCCCCCCTCACCTTCCACTATGATTGTAAGTTTCCCAAGACCCTCAGCAGAAGCAGATGCTGACACCACACTTCCTGTATAACTTGCAGAACTGTGAGCCAGTTAATCCTCTTTTCTTTATAAATTACCGAACCTCAGATATTCTGTTGTAGCCAGGCAAAATAGATGAATACACTCAAGTACCCAGCTCTTTGTTCTTTTGGCTTAATCCATAGTTAGGCTGTTACCCAGGTGTTGTAAACACCAGCACTTGTAGGGAACAAACAGATAATCTAAATCAGACAGGCAACCTAAATCAATGATTTAAGGAGTAAGGACAACAACCAAAGAAGGAATTGTTTCTCAAGTCTGGGTGTTTGTTGCCATGCAGGGATATGTGCCTAGTCTTGGTAGATTTTTTAATTTTTTTCCAGGGACGTTTATATTTTATGCAAATTGTACATTCCCTGTTAAAGTGTGTGTGTGTGTGTCTGTGTGTGTGTGTGTGTGCCATTGTGTACACACGCATATGCACTGGACAGAGAGAACACGTCCATAAGGTGGATTTGATCAAGAAGTCTCCAGGTTATCACTCCTACTTTAGAGTAGCTCGAGCAGTGTTTCTCAAATTGTATCCACATCAACATCTGAGAGAGGCATGAATCACACACACACAAAAAATCACTCTCACCTTGGGAACAAGGCCCTCCTACGGAGAGGATGTAAGAGTTCCTCCATTCCTCCTTCCCCCTTTTTCCTGTACGTCCCCAAATTCTATTCACTGAGAATCACTGATTCACAGAGATGAATCTGCTGCTTTTCTCTCAGGCAATCCTCCATAAAGTTTGTTTTTCTCTACTAAGCTTTAGAAAAATATTGGAAGGGTGAGAGTTTGGAACTACATTCCGTTAAGTACCACGAGTACCTAGAATGCAGCTATGTGGGGCAGCCAGGTAAATGCAGAGCCAGTGTGAGAAAAATAAACCTCTCTACATATTCTTTTGTGAAATTTGCATTGCCTAACCAACCAAATTTGGTTGCCGAGAGGCAAACCAAAGGGTTATCAGCTCATAAGCAAAATCAAAGTTTTCTGTAGAATGTAATTCTAGGTTTATTCACACGGCAATGAGAGAAAGAGAGAGAAAGAATAAATATGAGTTTCTGTGGTTTTATGTCATAACCGGGAAAAAAATTGTAACCTTAAAATCCCTTCATTCATCTTGCTTTTCTCAACCACTATTTTTCCTAAGTCAATCATATGGCAGATGTGCTCAGGGAAAAACTCTAAAAATATTTAAAACTATAACAGAAGGGAGGAGGTATCATTTTTACTATGTTCAGAATATCCCAACAAAATTATGAAGGAACCGGCGGGGGCAAATAGCTAAAATATAAATTCCATTATAATATGTCTCCAATTTATTATTAGTGTTGTTACTCAACACTGCCATGTCCAATGGTAAATAAGTTTGCTAAGGTTTCTTCACTTAGAGTTCCTGAGAACATGTAAAAGACATGCATAATTATCAGTACAACAGCTCTCATGTCATGTAGTTTTATGCTGAGTGCCTAATACAGCACAGAAGAGTAAAAACAATCCGGTCAACATTGAAGCGCAGTGTGATATGGTGTAGACAAGTGGAAAATTGGAGTATTCACTAGAGAAATCCCAACCGAGCAATGGATTAAAGGAAATTAAAATCGGCTTCTAGAAAAGGGTACGGGGTTGCCAGGAATGACCATCACCTCCCATTCTCTGATCCTGGGCATCAGAGCACCGACAAGCAAAACTGCTCTCCCTGTGTTAACAGATGACGGTCACTATAAGAAATAAAGTCCCCAACACATGTTACAGCAGATTGGAAGGTACAGTTGTCCCCCAAAGCCCTCCTTGGTTTCATTATGCTCTTCCCATAGAAAAAAAAGGTGTTCATCCCAGCATTATTTATAGTTCTTAAAACCTAGAAAAAAAATGATGTATAAACAATAAAGCAAGGATGGAAATACATCATAATACAGCTAACATTATGCAGCCTTTTAAATATTTTCCAAAAGGTTTGCAATGAGAAGAGGAAATACCTATGTTACAACAGTAGGTGAAAAAGACAGAAGATAAAACTGATTACACAGAAAGGTCTCACATATGTCAACCTGGATATAGAAAAACATTAGCAGTGATTACTTCCAGGTGGTGAGGTGGAAAGTGTGTTTTCACCATTTTATTTTTTCCTTCTGTGTATTTCAAATGTTGCTCAGTACACATGCAATGATTTTTATAGAACCCCAAAATTCAAACTTCTTATAGACCTATTGGCCCTAAAAATATGGATAATACATGGACTGACGTTCTTCCTGCCAAGAAATTCTGCCTCCCACAGGTGAAAAGAAAAAGTATAGTCTTACAGGGTAACAATAGTCAAAGTCCTTAAGTCTCTCTCTGGATTTTCTGTTTCAGTCACACACAAAGCACTATCTCTAAAGTCCCCATCTAGTGACAGTAAAACACCCAGGAACTGCAAACACCACAGAGAGGTAGCCTTCATTTCTTATTGACTGGCTTTTCTTCATTTACTATCACATAAAGATAACATCTACTCAATTTGTTAAGGCAATTTTGTGATGAAAAACTGATGAAGTTAAAGTCATTAGCATTGTTGCAGAAATATTTAAGATGTAACTCACATATTTTTGTGGTCTTCACCAAATTAATGTTATGCATGAAGGATAAAAGGGAGACAATAGGACCTGCAACAGAATTATATTTCTTTTGAATCGATGATACAGAAATGAATTGGGCCATTTGCAACTCTACCCATAGTATTAAAAAAGAGAAAAATTTAATACTGCGAAGGAATTTAGGTTGGCAATTTGCAATTATTAGTCATTGATTTTGTGCAAGCACTGTCTATGCTGAATGCTTCTGTAGGGATAAGATATATTTAAATATTGGGACTGAAGTTGGCTAAGCCTACACTTCTCTGATTAAATAATACATCAATTTCATCCATTTTTTTTTAGTTCCTGCAACTATGAAGTGTTGTTCACTAAGATCATAATATAGAAAATAGTCTTTTGAAGTCATCTCTGAGAAAAATGAAATGCCAATTAAGGTTAAGACTAGCTTTATCATTAAATCCAACTGGTGCTGCTATAAAATAACAGCTGCCAGTTTTGTGTGCTTAAACCATTAGAATTGGCAGTTAGCCCCATCTCATAGAAGAGGTAAGTGTGGCTCATGAAGTTTAAGTAACTTGTTCAAGATCACACAGACACCAAATTTTGCAAATCATCAACTGCCCACTCTGCACTGATAGCCAAGTACTTTAGAAAGTAAAGACATTCTTTTCATCTTATTGTCCAATTATGACTTCACAACCTTTTCACTTATCTCTACTTACTTCACTCTGTCTAATCACAGACTGGTTTCCTATACATAAACTTCACATCTCCAAACATCTAGTGTAATTTTTCTCCCAAAAAAAAATCCAGCAAAACTTTTTATTCATCCTGAATAATACGATATCACTCCCCGGAACAATCAAATGTGGCCTGTGGGTAAGGTCTCGTGAGAAACGAATGCTCTCTTTCTTCCAAATGCAAGCCCATTTTGTTAGAGTAGAGAAAGAAGTGGTTCTACAGAGGAGGGAGAGTCTTCAAGGTAACAAAATAATCAGTATCCATTAGAGTGTAATAAACAATTATAAGTAAATATAATGAAATACAGTTTGTGATTTAAACCACATGATTTTTTTTCATTCACTTAACTTTACCATTCTTTGCCACTTAACAGCAGAAGCTTTGTATCATTATGTGAATAGAAATAATATAGAAAGAACAAAAAGAGAAATTTTTAAATTTTGATCTTAAGTAGATTAGATCTATTAAGGCAAATAGCAGAAATAACATTCTCACTTTTGGTTATTAGAGCTATATTAGTGAATTTTTTAAAAAATATATTTTTATGAATTCCAATGGCTTAGCTTTAAATATCAACAGCCAAATCCCAGAGGAATTAGAGCATAAAAGGTAATGCCATAAAACAAAGTATGGAAGAATAATGACTATTTCCTCTGACAGAAAAAAAGACCAACTATAGGTGAATATAAAAAGAGATGTATCAGAGAAATTCCACTAGCACTTAGATGCTGAGAAGCTCCCAGTAAATCCTTGAGCCTGGGTGAGTCCTTAGAAGGGGTGTATGCTACAAAATAATTGAAATTGTGATAGAAAACAGAGGCAGTAATCCCCAAGCCGAAGCGGCAGTTACAGGGCTTTCCCAGGCTTGATCTAGGAGATGGCAAACCTTTTAGGGAGGCTGGTGATCCTATACGAATCCCCAGTGGCTGATGACTGTGTCCAGGTAAGTGCTTCTGAAGGCAGCAGCCACAAAGAGTTCTTTCTACCCCTGGATATGGGGAAATAGCTATTTCTTGAGGTAGATGGCATAGGCTAGTAAACTACAAGAGATGTCCCAGTCTCAGCGAAGAGAGAAAATGTCATGCAGCTGACAACTGGAGGCAGAGGTGGAAGTACTGACCTTCACCACAGATGCATTTGGAATTACAAAAGTTATACCCGAAAGCGAGAAGAAGGAATCACACTTCAGCAGAAAGCAATTAAGATCAAAGGCCACCATAGAACAGCGGTGCACCTCATACCCCACCCTCAATGCCATGAAATTTAGGGAAGTCGCCCAAATGCAGTTGCTAACAGGGAAAAAGCAATGAATGAAAGGGTGGTAGTGGGGGTAAGTTCTGAACTGAGAGAGTAATCACCCCAAAGTGACTGAGTTTAAAATTGGATGTGATCGTGTTGGCTTACAAGAGCTAGAATAAGGCATCTACAGCCAAGCAGAAATGAAAGCTTATGAGTTCAATAGGATTTTAAAGAAATAATCACATTATGTTTTTGAACAACCTAGATTGTGGCTGCATAAAATAACCATTATGAATATGTAATTTATTTTTATATATGCACTCATTTTATATGCCTATACATGCATTTATATGCATATATAAAATCAAATATGGAGTATTTGATTTAGAGTGCTAAATTAATATAATTTTAATTATGAAAATACTCAAATGAATTACATTGTTTCTTAAGCTGAGCATTGCTCATCTGTGGAATTTTTTAAAATTTATGTGATAATGAGCTCAATAATCTCCTTCCCCTGAACAAAGGCAAGGATTCACCATGTTACTGAGATAATGAGATAATGAATACATAACTATGTGCAATGTATGGCACAGTAACAATAAAATGAATGAAGAAAAGTATTTTGGCAAGCTGTTGACACTAGCTCTTTGGTCTGACTGAATTTCTCATTGCATTTGCTAGTTTGGGTACCATATAATCAACTCTTCAATGGATATTCTCTTTACTACTTTACATATATTTTACTCATTTCTGCCTGATTTTTTGACTGCCCCCATTAGTTGTTTCATAATCTCCTCCCTGTGCCTGCCACCACTCTTGAAGGAGCTCCCTCAGACAGCAACTGGCAATGAGTGTGTAAAGCATATATGTGTAGACAATATCCTGCTTTCTGTACAATGAAACCAAATTCACAGTTGATACAGATTTCATATGTCCATCTATTGACTGGTTATTAGTAATAAAATGATGCAATGCATTTACACACTCATTATATACTAGTGACATTTTATTCTTATAGAATTGGACATATTGCACTTTTATTTTTCTGTATATGATTTGTGCAAACACAGCTATTAACACACCAATAGAACACAAAGAAAAGTAAAAAGGCAATAATACAATTAAAGAAACCAACTCTC
Organism: Pongo abelii; assembly: GCF_028885655.2. Classification (NCBI taxonomy): domain Eukaryota; kingdom Metazoa; phylum Chordata; class Mammalia; order Primates; family Hominidae; genus Pongo; species Pongo abelii. The sequence goes on from NC_071989.2 coordinate 31,508,007, forward strand.
AATTGTTTTAAAAATTAAAAGAATATGTCAAATAGAATGTCAAAGGAACATATCTTACTAGTTTTATAAGACCTACATGATCTTGATTCCACTGTAATTTGAAACACAAGTAGACACATTATGATAAATTGCAATACAATTACCCTATACACTAGTTATATTTATCATGTGAGTTATTACAATAAACACTAAAACAAAAATCTGTATCACATAAGGAAAGTAAAAGTTATTTGAGAGCTTGCTTTCTTTAAACAGTGATTAGTACAGCAGAAGTTCAGGACATTTTTTAAAAAGGCAGAAAAATAACATACCTGTTTGTTTCAATGGTACCATATCTGCAGTTTATATCTTTTTCTATGTTGAAGCTGCCACGTACCATCAACAAGAAAAGAAAGCAAGATATCAGGAAAGAAAAGTGATAGAGTCATAAAATATTACAGATTGAAATCCTTCATATATATGAAATATATGAAATATTATAGGATATATATCCTATAATATCATATATATTAATGAAGGACTATAACGTTCTTCATTAATTATCACCTAATGGTAGATTCACAAAGAAGTGGCCCAAAATCAGAATGAAAACATCCCTATGGCATTGTTCTTCGGTCTAGTAATAAAAAGTGTTCCAGAGAAACAGCCCATCATCAACGGATAACCAGATATATATCTATTTCAGAACACACCATAATGCTTTCTTAGAATGGGATTGGGATTTTTTCTATTACTCTGCTAATAGAACCAGACTCTAAATGGAATTTCACAAGAAGTTCCATATAAATAGTTTCAATGTATTACTTTATTTCTCTTTAAAACTGAAAATTACCTGGACGTGGTGGTGCATGCCTATAATCCCAGCGACTCAGAAGGCTGAGGCATGAGAATCGCTTGAACCCGGTAGGCAGAGGTTGCAGTGAGCCAAGATCGCACCACTGCATTCCAACCTGGGCGACAGAGCAAGACTGTCTCAAAAAAATTTAAAAAGTATAAATAAAAATAAAATTGAAACTTCCCAACAATGAAATGAAGGCACTAGAAGCTTTTCAGCAATAGGTAGTTGAAGAAAAAATTGTGTCATAAAAAAGCAGAGTAGGCTACTGTGCGGGCCACGGCTGTTGACCCCCTAAACGTTCGCTGAAAACTCATCTTGCAAAAGGCAGATTAATAGGATAAAAGGCATACATATTTATTTAATGTGTATACACAGGAGCCCTCAGAAAGAAGACCCAATCCAACAATAAGGCACAGAAACTTACATACCACCTTGAGGTTATAGAAAGAATGCAGGCTTGGAGCATGGCCAGTAACAGGTGATTCTGGTAAATCAGAGTTAGTGGCAAGACAGTTAAGACATGGAGAAAGAAAAGTCTTGGCTAGCAAAGGTGGCCTTATTATGTAGATGAAGCCACATAAATAACAGTCCTCAGAAAGAATAGATGGAAAATGTCTCTTTTCAGATCTTTAAAGGTGTCAGACTCAGTTAACCTCTTTTGAATCCAGGAAATGCCTGGCTACATTAATGAGGATTCCCTACAGAGGCAGATTTCCACCCCCTCAGTCAGCTGACACTGGGGCAGCCATTTCAAAATATGTCAAAGAAAATATATTTTGGGTTAAAATATTTTTATTTCCTTCAGTCCTCATTTTGAAACTTAAAACAATTTCATATATTAAAAGCCAAATGGGCTTTTTGTGTATATCTAACAAGCTCGAACCCAAATTTCTCCAAAATGATAGCTTTGGAGAAATTTGGGTTCGAGCTTGTCACACAGAGATAAACAAAAAGTAGAAGGATGAATTGGGATAAACAGAAAAAAGAATATTTAAACATATTGTCCCACAACTTCTTTAGTCACTCTTTCAGTCCTGAGAATAGGTCAATTCAATTAAACAGCTGTGTCCCATTGCAGGATGTAGCACTGCAAATGGGTGGGAATTCTATATATGATACAGAAAAACAGATCCTTAATAAGAGCCCTTTCTGTAGAAACAAACGAAAAACAAAGGTTAATGTCTGGAGCAGTGAATCTACATGATAGTTTTTCTAGAGTCTCTGAAGCATCTTCAGACTGCAGTGACAACCTGACAAATTTTTCTGGAGTGTAGTTTATATCAGGTATTCAAGTGAACTTTCTGAGAAGTCCATACATCAGGAGGCAGGCATGAAGATTGTTTATATAAGAGTTGATGTTATTTCTCGCAAAGTTTAAGTTGTCTAGCTTCAGCTTTCAGGACTTTTCGAAAAGCACAATTTTAATTTCTGGTGATTCCAAGTAAGAAAATTGGAAGAAAAATTTTGAAAATGTTGGCTGGAAGACTCATAGGCTGGAAAGAATTCAGGATCTCATCTAAATTGTAGACTAATAATTTTAAAACTCAAAAATAATGGGCAGGGCTAGAATCCAATAATAGGTGTACTGTAGTTTCTTATGAAACATAATTTTTCTCTCTCCAGTCCTCCAATTTTACCAAAGGCAAATCATAGTAGAACCAAATTTTTGCAAAATAAAATTTAGTCTTATTATACTTGGCCTGATTATTTGCATTAAGTGCCCCAAAAGTAATTATTGGTGAAATAGGCTCTTTTAAATTGGCTTTGTTAGAACTTTTTCATAAGGAATCTCAGGATACACTTTTTAAAACCTTCTCCAGCCTATTCAAGCCAAGTTTTTGCCATCAAACTGTCTGTAAATACCTGTAATTCCTTTTTTCTCACGGTCCCAAAATAACTTGAGGTTCCGGGCCCTGTCCATAAGTAGCAATCTTTACTCACCACAGGTCAGGAACTTTGTAAAGGAGCTGCAAAGAAAAAAGTACCAGGCCAGTCTTTCCAAGGGGCTTTTATCAGCTCTATAAAGCCAACCTCAATTCCTCAAAGCAATCTGGTTATATCTCAAAATATGCCATTTCAATCAAAGCCTTGGTTAAAAAAAAAAAAAAAAAAAAAAACAGTGTCTCCAATTGTGTCCTATTATGAAAGAAAGCAGATTTTTACAGAACTGATGTAAATAACTATATTGTCATAAATTATGAATACCCACTAGTAGTTTCCAAATTCTGGAGAAATCAGGTAGAGAGAAAGAAATATGCTTCAAATTTTGCTCACAAGAGTATACTTTTCCCACATGTTAAAAGCTTCGTAACATCTAGCAGGTAGTATCTGATCAATAGACCCAGACAAAAATGTCTACATTAAATTCTGAAGACATTTCTGTTTTATCTAACCAATAATTTTAAAATTATCTTTATCTACCAATAAAGATATTAAAGTCATGTGACCTTGAAAAGTATTTGCACTTATCTAATATATAAGTACTCATTTATTTTTGTTAATTTGGTACCACGTATAGATAATATATAAACATATGTATAGACATATACTTATATGTAAACACAACATACAACATACACATGTATACACAAAGACTTTACAGTTTTGATTTTAGAATTTTAGCCATATGACAAGGAAAACTCACCAATTTAAAAGGACAGTTGGATTTAAACTATGCCTTTGTAAATACAAAAGTTTAAAGTTTATCTGGAAGAAGATTTGACTGAATTTTAGAGAAAATGGGTGGCAAATTTATATCTCAAAGCACAAAAAGACATAGAATTTAAGCTTTTCCAAGAAGGTTGACTGTGTTAAAGGAAGATTAAAACTGGATGTCAAGGTAACACAAAATCATAGGACTCTACCATGGGATTTTATGAGGAGATCAATTTTATTTAGATAGGTTGTTTTTAATTTAGTTTTTATTTTTTAACTGGACCACTGACCTCAGGGCAGAACCATACTGAATCCCATGCCACCAGAGAGGAATGCCATGAGGACTGAGTCACGAAACACTTTCACAGTGCACCTCACCGCAAGGACATTCCTCCAGGGCTGGTGGGCAGCCCAATGTCAATCAGCCCACTCTGTGATAAGCTCATCTCCCAAGGGAGTCTTATCTCTCAGTAGGGAGTGCTTCCATACCCTTTAGGTGCCCAGTACCATGCTTATCCAAAATATGCAAAGAAACAGTGGCCTTCTGTAGTAATAACTATTTATTATAAGCAATGCTGTCAGAGACCTCTAAAACTGTATCTCTTACTTAGCCATTAAACAGAGAAACCAAGTTTTCTCACAAAGCAAAGTAATTTCTCGTACCCCCAAAAGCCAAAGAAATCAGGTAATAAAATAGAAAGCAGAGCTTTAGACCTGAGAAGAGTCTGCCTACGAATCTTGAACCTCCACAAGGAAGACAGAAGATCCCCCAAAAGGCATGAGTGGCACCTTTTTTCTGCATTCCTTAAGGGGTGAATGACACATTTTTCTGAGTTCCTTAAGGGGCCTGAGTCATCAGAATTCCTCTAATGGGACAAGGAGAAACAAAAAGTAGATGGAGTAAAAGTAAATGGGAGAACGATTTTTAAGAGAGGAAGCAAATGGAAGTACCAAGCACAAAGGTTTTGGGGGTTTTGAGGGGAAAAAAAGATTTTAATCCACTGAAAAAATTTTCCAAAACCAGCATTGAAAGAGAAAAAGCGAAAGAGCCTTTTAAATATACATATATATATATATAGCTTGGTCATCAGTTTTTAATTAAGCAGTCCTCAGAGATAATAGATGGTAAATGTTTTTTCAGACCTTTAAATGTATCAGATTCAGTTCATCTCTCCCAGGTCCAGGAAATGCCTAGAAAGAAAAGGCCTGGCTACATTAATGAGGATTTTCTACAGAGGGAAATTTCTCCCACCTCAGTCTGCCTGGCCCTGTGGCAGCCATTTCAAAAATATGACAATGAAGGCCGGGCATAGTGGCACACACTTGTAGTCCTAGCTACTCAGGAGGCTGAGGCGGGAGGATTGCTTGAGCCCAGGAGGTCAAGGCTGCAGTGAGTTGTGATCACACCACTGCACTTCAGCCTGGGCAACAGAATGAGACTCTGTCTCTAAATAAAAAATAAATAAATAAAAATGTAAATAAATATAAATATATAGGTCAAAGAAAATATATTCTGGGGTAAAATATTTTTATTTCCTTTACTACATAATGCCCCACTTCAAATTCCAACATTGTTCCTCCTTACTCAAAATTTCTACGACTGTAGTTTTCACTAAGTACAAACAGTTACTATTTGAGGACAATGTAATTAATTTATTTTTATTTGCAAACATGGCTATATACAAGGGAATGTTTGAAATACTCAATAGATATGAACTTCTTTAAACCTCGTAGTAACATAATGTGATAGGTGCTAGAAATATACCATTTAAAAGGTGAGTAAACTGAGACACAGAGTGCTAAGGGCCTTGCCCTAGGACAAACAGGTAATAAGTGGCATAGCCAGTGTTCATACCTCGGCAGTCTGAATCCAGATTCTGTGCCCCTAAACACTGTACCATTTCATCATGGAAATGTGGATGACTCAATTCTGACAGAGTAGCCCATGTTGACTCCATATCCTACACTCTTCAACCTACCTTCATGGTTTTCACCAGAATTTTACTAAGGGTCGCAGTTAGCTAAAGAAATTAGTGAAAAAGAGTAATAAATATATTTTTTTCTTATGTTACCTTTTATCATGCAATCTTTTGTTCTGCAACTTTATTGATTGCCAAAAAAAAAAAAAGAGTAGAGGAAGATGAATTTCTACCCCAAAACTGCTACATCCTTGACCCTTAATATGACAATCCAATACCCACAAGAAAATATTTTTCTCGCTAGACAATAACTCTGTAATCATGTCTGCATACATTTCCGACATGTGCCTCAGAGTGAAGTATCTCAAGATGAGATGAGATTTTGTATATTTGCACAGCAGAATGCATTTGATACAAAGATTTAGAAGAACTTAGGGTGTGCTTCTGTCTGAGTGTGGCTTACATTAATCACACTGACTTACTTTATTGACAGCAATATGCATGGAAAGAACTGTAATATGGAAAGTCCTGGAAGTCCCTATGTATTAATGGGACTGGAAATTTTCTATTTTTTTTTTTTTTTTTTTTTTTGAGACAGAGTCTTGCTCTGTCACCCAGGCTAGGGTGCAATGGTGCAATCTTGGCTCACTGCAACCTCCGCCTCCCAGGTTCAAGCAATTCTCCTGACTCAGCCTCCAGAGTAGCTGGGATCACAGGTGCATGCCACCACACCCGGCTAATTTTTGTATTTTTAGTGGAGACGGGGTTTCTCCACGTTGGTCAGGCTGGACTCAAACTCCTGACCTCGTGACCTGCCCGCCTCAGCCTCCCAAAGTGCTGGGATTACAGGAGTGAGCCACCGCGCCTGGAAATTTTCTATTCTTGGGGAGACTAAAAATGTTTCCTGTTTCTGCTATGAGAAATAATCTTGTTGTGTTTTTCTGTTCTCCATGACACATATTAGCTGCAGTAAACCACAGACCATGGAGAGGCAGCTCTTTTGCTTTCAGTGGAAAGAGCACAGTATTTGGAGTCAGAGATTATGGAACTGAACTTTAATTTTGCCACATTCTGGCTATGAGGTCTTGAGCCAATCACTCACCATCTCCAACCTGCAGAATCCTCATCTACAAGAAGAAAGTGATATTAGTACGTTCCTCCCAGGACTGTTGGCTAGCTAAACAAACTTTGCATGGGACAGGGTAATTTAAAGCTAATTGTTGGAGTCTAATATTAGTTTTGGTAGTAACTAGAAGAAAAGTGATGAATAGCCAAAAATTGTAAGTATCTGAAATTTAGTACCTAATTGCCGAACATAGGAAGCAATAATGATTTATTTACAAATAAGCTCTATATTTATTATATATAATCAGTTATTTTTTCTTTAAAGAAATTTAAACAAAGACCTTTGGATATTCCAAAAGATTTAGATGACTGGTTCATAGAATGCTATTTTAAAAAGGCTTTTCTAATATTATTTTGAGACTCTTGTATCCAACAAATCTTGTGGTAGAAATGTCATAATTACCAACCCAATTTCTTTAACTAAGAGATTTAAGGGAGCAACTAAATACTTTCTGAAAATCCATACTATGTTTGGTCTATTTGAGAATCACATTCATAAGACCAACTTGTGCTCTTCCACGATGCAAGACAAGAATTTAGCTTTTATTAACTTTCCATAAATCTGAGGGAAGAGAAATTATCAGATCTTTAAGCAATTTAGACAAGTTACTCATGTGAGCAGGTCAAGAAAGTCTGTTCGAATGAACTTAGCTGAAAACAGACTCTTACAGCATGAAAATCCTTTGATGTGCCTCTTGAAAAAAAGTTCACTCATAGCACTTCCACATGAAAAAGCTCAGTGTCAAAAGTGTTTCTCAAGACAAGGGGCACATGCAAAATGAAGAAACAAGCAAAGTTCTTTCTGATAATTCCCTAGCTCCACTTTCCGGGGATTCCGTGTGCTTTGTAGGAAAACTTTTCTCACCCCTGGTGAGCAACAGTACTCTTAGCCATCTTGTTTCCCACCCAGCCAGTGAGAATTTATTTCTGATGAATCGATTTCTAAAAGGAAATAGTGACTTAATATGTTAACTTCCTTAGGTAAATAATGCAAACATTGCATCTCCCAAAATAAGATACTTTGGTCAGAGAAACATTGGTGTCTGTGAGATAATATTGACCAAACACACGTGTAGTTGCCCTCCTTAAGACCTGATCTGGTTTTCAGATCTTGAGATCCTTTTGAGGAGAACCTAATCCCAATGTACATGGTGCCCTAGAAACATCCAGGTAGAAAACAGAACACACGACACTGTTCTTTTTACCAAATTAAAGTCCCTAGCAACATGGTTAGCTCAAAAGCCGGCAAAATCAGAGTTGTATTTAAATAGCGCTTCTTTTCCCAAAATAAATGATTGCCAGAGGGAAATTTTCAGTTCTTTATCAAAATACACACTTGTGGCTCCAGATAATAGAGAAGCTACTTTTTTCTTTTATTTAAAGATAGCTTGGTTTCGTATTGCAACCAGAAAAGATTAAGAATAACGCATAACTAAATTTTAATTGGTGTATTTGTAGGCAATCCCTACCTGAAAGCCATATGTAAAAATACATTACTTTAAGCATTGAATGGGATACTAGAAAAATTGACATATTTTAGGTAAAAAAAACTGCTGATTTTTTTTCATACTCTGTATTGCAATTATTTGTTTGGGAATTGAATTTCTTCCCAAATGTCATTGAAACATTCTATTAAGAGGTCTTATTGTAAGAAAAGCCTCCTCTCCTAGGGAAAAAAAAAATCTGAAATGAACCCATTATACCATACGAGAATCTAAAATCTTTCACTTTCTATTGAATTTTACCCAGTAGTTATTTTGACTTCATTCCTTTTGTCTCCATTGCTTTATTTTGTTGTTGTTCGAAACCGTTTAATTTGACATGATCATTAATACACGATTGGGTAAATGTAGCTAAGAAATGTATAGCTTTGTATTTCTTATGTTTGGAAACATACATTTTTTAAAAATAAAGAAAAGTCTAATATAGTCTGCAAATCCTTCTCAAGGAGGGTGAATTTCTGAGGAAGAATGCATGGTAATGTGTAGACAGTTATCACACAAAGAGGAACATCAATTGCAAATGCCATGTTAAACAAATGAAACACAGTAAATTAAATGAAACTACTTTCTGTAACACTTTATGCCTCTATCTGTTAATTTTCAAGAAGGCACCATAGTGAGGCTTATTTCAGTACAAAGTCATATCGTGCAGATGTACTATATTTATTTATTTTTCTTTATGAAAAAAATATATAAAACTTTATAGCCTGCCCCAGTTCTGTATTAGGAATAGCATGAAAAGCTTTCCTATGCCTAACTTCCCCAATCCTCTCTAGATCTCTCTTTGACATTTTCTCTGACTTATACTACACAGTGTTTCAAACCTGTCCCTGAACCAACCCTACAGACAAAGATCGGGGGATACAGTGTCTTTTCTTTCACCCCTCCTGGTACTCTTGACCCATCTCCTCCAACATCCTCTAAGATACTATTCTTGCAATTATGCCCTTTCTTCTATATCTGCACCATCTTCAATGGCTCTTTCCCCTCAGCCTTTATCTATAAACAAAATGATAAATCGCTTTTCTATGTTAAGAAAACAAAAAATGAAACTTCTTTAATTTATTTCTCCTCAGGTTACTGACCTCTGCAACTCCTTCCCTCCTCAACTGACTTCCTTCAAGTGTCTCCTCCCTTAAGGTGGCCACTCACTCCCTCCACTCCCTCCCCGTCCATTGTCCTCACTCCTCATCCTCTGCTCTGCGTCTTCCACCAATACCACCCAGCTCACAGTGCACAGAACAAGCTTCTAAAAGCCAAATTCAAGGCTCCTTTCATCCTTAAATAACTTGACCTGTCACAGCCCGAGGCATTGCCTACCAAGTTATCCCTTTCTTTTCAAAACTCTCTTTTCCATTTCCTCTAAGTTCTCCTATATTTCTGACTCCTTTTTGTAAGTCTCCTGCCAGACCCCCTCCATGCCCACGTCCACAAAGGCTGTTGGGGATCTGTCCTTGGTCCTCTTTTTATTTCCAGAGATTCTCTTCCTAACTCTGCTCATTCCATTTCTGTCACATTCTCTGATCCTTCCTCTTCCCAACTCAGAAAATCTGTTGCTTTTCAAGACTCCTCCCATGGAACTCTTTGTTCTGTATCTATAAAATGTCATTAGTATTAGCAATTACAATCTAACTATAGGCTGTTAGATGGTTAATGAGTTGGTCCATGTAAAGTATTTGGCATGGTGCACGGCACAGCACCAGTAATTGTTGGTGATTGTTTTTCTAGTTCCTTTATATATACTTCCCTCTAGGTAAGCCCATCTACAATGAACCAATATTCCAGGAACTCCCAAATCTCTCAAGTAGATTCTGCAGCCCCTCTGTTCACTGCAGAGCTCGAAGCTGTGCTCTCTTCATCTATTCAGCAAACACTTATTTAAAATATTCTGCATGTGAAGCACTCTTTTAAGAATAGACTACAAAATTGGACAAGATTTTTAAAAAGAAGAAAAAAGTTTTTGAAATCAAGTTGCTCAAAGTCTATTGGGGAATCTGGACAAGTAAACAAACTTATTAAATAATGTAGTAAATCCAAGAGGATGTTGGTGCAAAATCAAGGCATAGCATTTTTTATCTAAGCAAAAAACCTGGAAATCAACCTTCTGCTGTTCCCTATCTGGGTATAAAAATAGGGTCAGTGAATGGGACAGAAAAGAAGTCAAGTCCTGAGATACTGCCTTTTTTTTCCAGACTGAGTCTCGCTCTCACTCTGTTGCCAGGCTGGAGTGCATTGGCGCAATCTCAGCTCACTGAAACCTCTGACTCCCGGGTTCAAGCTATTCTCCTGCCTCACCCCCTGGAGTAGCTGGGATTACAGGCACACGCCACCATGCCCAGTTAATTTTTGTATTTCTAGTAGAGATGGAGTTTCACCATGTTTGCCAGGATGGTCTCAATCTCCTGACCTCATGATCCACCCACCTCGGCCTCCCAAAGTGCGGGGATTACAGGCATGAGCCACTGCGCCTGGCCGAGATACTGCTTTTTAAATAATTCCTGAAATCCATCCACTTCTCTCTATTGCCACTTTCACTGCTTTCTATCAGTAACCCCTCTTCTATACAATTTGCCCTTTTTGTCATCTTCCTAACATACAAACCTAATCCATTTTGTCCCTTACTTGAAGACTGTCAGTGGATTCCTACCATCTACAGAAAAAAAAATTTAAATCTGCAGAAGGCAGAGAAGGATGACTTTTATGTTTCCAGTTTCATCGGACCCACACATGTTCTATACTCTAGACAAAAGGAATTGCATACCTGGAAACACCAACAATGGATCTTTTCTCAGTGCCTTTGCATATACTTTAACTCCTGCCTGCTGAATTTCTCTCCGCTCAAGGTGGTCTGGCCCTAATGCCAGCCAAATAATTATGGAGAGGCATTACGTGTTTAGAGGATCACAGGAAAACTGAGAACAGCAAGCCATGACAAAGTCCACAGAAGCAACATCAAGTGCAAAACCAAAGTCAGGATCAAAGTGATGAGGATGTCGTATCCTGGAAATGTTAAATGGTGGAGATGGGAGAGGAGTAACTGGCAAGAATACACATGGTTGCTCAAAGCCTTTTTTAAGTTAGCAAGTTATCTGGCTTGTGGATGGATCCAGTGGTCTTATAAAAATAGTAGCAAAAAATTCAGTAATATGCACTTTACTTCTTTTTTTTTTTTTTTTTTTTTTTTTGAGACGGAGTCTCACTCTGTCATCCAAGCTGGAGTGCAGTAGTGCTATCTTGTCTTACTGCAACCTCTGCCTCCCGGGTTCAAGCAGTTCTCTGCCTCAGCCTCCTGAGTAGCTGGGATTACAGGCACCCGCTGCCACGCCCGGCTAATTTTTTTTTTTGTATTTTTAGTACAGACAGGGTTTCGCCATCTTGGCCAGGCTGGTCTTGAACTCCTGACCTTGTGATCTGCCCATCTCAGCATCCCAAAGTGCTGGGATTACGGACATGAGCCACTGTGCCCAGCCCACTTAACTTCTGTCTAGGGAAATATTGCTAATCTTTTGTACATCTTCGTACAGTCTGATATTTTTTGTGCGTAAAAGCTTCCCTAAATTCTCCTTCTCCTATGCAGAGAAACACTTCATTCTCTTTAGACTCATAAGATCTTTTAGTTCTTATCAAACTGTATGACTATTCATTAGTTTCATGTTTGTCTTCTCAATTTGACTATAAATCTCAAATAACAGAAAACTCATTTTGCTCATATAGGCATTTCACAAATCTTTGCTGAAGGAATGAGAGAATAGGTAAATAAACAAATGCCATCTATTCTTCTTCCCTGTGAAAAGGTTAGTAGTGAGCAGATTGCTGAGACAGGTCTTTTCCCATGAACATCTGCAGTTGGAAAAATTAAGATATAAGTGCATGCCTAGTGCAAGCCCAAATGTCTGACAAAAGCCTTCCTCCAGGGTTTATGGTATCAACTCTGATATCATAAACGATATCAATGATGAAAACGCTGTTTTCATCATTATGAATAAAAATAATAAAATACAGGTTCAAGTTGAAGGTAAAATGTCCAAAGTTAACTAACTCTTGTGTGAGTTTTTCTTGTCGTTGTTGTATGTGGTTTCTTTTCCCCTTCTCACACATTTGTGAACCTCCAAAGAATAGTTTCTGGTTGCAAAACTGCAATCACTTCTCAGCCTTTCACACATGCTTTGGGTATTCATTCACTGATCTTGATGATATTGTGTGAAACAACTGTGCTAAATTAGCCTCAACTCTTCCACAGAACTTCAGCAGGGAATTGTAACGCATCTGCATAATATGATGTTGGCACTGCATTGGGCCATCCTGCGGTACCTTATTTAAAAAATTTTAAGCAACAGGAAAAAACTGTTAGGGAAATGTCCTCTCAATTCCCTCAACTATGCATTTAGCAGATTTCCACTATCAGGCTTTATGTTCATTAACATTCATACCATTGTCTGTAACCTCATTTGTTTCAGTGTTTGCTTTGGATTTGCCTCACTGAAGTATTTGCCTTTATTCTTTTTCTTACCGCTTCTTCTGGAACTTTGACGGTTCCTTTTGGTTTTAGCAGAAACTTCTAGGAAGATAATTACTAGAAACGTATTTATAAACACAACTTATAGATTTTTTTCTAAAAAGAAATACATGAGGTCACTTTATAGTGATAGGAACAATTTTCTGAAAGATACACCTATTGAATACAGTGCCTCCCCCACCCAATCTCCCAGTCTCATTTCAAAACTGGAGGAACAGTTGTCAATACCTGCATTTCCTGTAGTGAATTGTTTGTTTCCTAATGAAAAGTCTTCTCTTTCTGGGTCTAACTATAATCTGAGTGATTAGTCAGGACATCGGCTTCAGGTGTTTTTTTATTTTTCTAATAAAGATGATAGGTTTGCACAGAAATACCCACACTCTTTTATTTGGTTCCCCTTGTGACTAAATTGCACACACTTCTAAAAGCTCACGCATATTGGTTTTGGGAATGCAGTGCAAAAGCGTGGCTGTCTTTGCTTGAGCAAATTTGTTCAGCCCATATATATATGTGTATAATGATATATATATGTATGTATATGTATATAATGATATATACATATATATATACCATTCATGCCCTTGGTTTTATTATTGTAATATTCTACACAGATGAATAGATACTATATAGTATCAGGACCTTCATTAAAAAATAAACATTTTGGATCCATTTTGATATTTTATTTTTTTTCTTGTTTGTATCCATATGATGAAGGAGGATGGGAAGAAAGAACTCAAATAAGGTGAAGGGAGGGAGGAAGGAAGAATCTCTGGCTTTCCTTCCAACTTATTTTCTTACTATTTCTGAAAGTCACCAGAAAATGCCCCACAGATGTCTCTGAATAAATAATTCCCCAGATTTCTCCCTGACTCTCCCATGTAAAGATGGAGATGTATCAGTAAGCTTTAGCATGACCATTGTTGCTAGGACTGTATGGCTCATGGTGCTTCCCATTAATAGTGAAGAATTTACACTGTGTCCAACAACGCTTGCTGAAGTCTGCATGATAAAAGGCTATTCCCCTATATCAAGATTTCTCAACAGTGGCACTAATGACATTTGGGCACAGGTAATTTTTGTTAGGAATGAAGAGGGATGACTGCCTTTTGCCTTTTCAGATATTTAGCAGCATGCCTGGTCTTTACACATCAGATGCTAGAGAACCCCTTCACCCAGTCTTGACAGTCAAAAGTGTCCCCAGATATTGTCAAATGTCATCTGAAGGGTGGGAAAGAATTGCATCCAGTTGAAAACCACTGCCTTATATAAACACTTGTCTCAGTACAACAGCCATAATACCTCACAGATTTTTTTTTTAGAGCCAGGGAGATCACGCTAAATTTCTCCGCAAGAGTCAAACACAGATCTCTTTGGGCTTGCTGAGGGATCAACCTCGGCACACTCTGCAGTGTAGCCCATTCTACGCCTCCTCACCCCCCAAATCCTTCGGCCCTGGGTTGCCACTTCTTCTTCCAGCCGTCCGTCTCCCATCCAGTGGCCTCTACCCAACCTATTCACACACAGTTTGAATTTAATTTTGAAAGTATCAATAAACAAGCTAAATACATTAGTCAGGTATATATTACGTCTTTGATAATAGAGTTATAGTCTAGGCCCTGTTGTTGATGAGTCTACCTGACTGGGTTCATAGTATGACTGGCTTATAAAGGATGATGAAATTCTCATGAGGCAGAATAGCACATGTGTTTCAGTTAAGAATTTAGGTTCTGAATTTGGACATTCTGGGTTTAAATCCTAGCTCTACAATTTTCCAGATGTCTGTAACTTTGGGCAAATGGCTATTCTCTGCCTCAGTTATGATCATCAATAAAATGGGCATAATAATACTACTTTTCTCATGAAAGAGTTATGAAGTTTAAATAAGATACTACCTGGGAAACTATTTAGAAGAATGTTTAATAATAAGCTATTTTTTCTATCTAAAATAATAGCATATCTTACAAGAGTATCCTGCACACAAATACACATATAATACAACATATGCACACAAAACAACCAAAAGCATGTTTTATTGTAGTCGTTACATTTGTAATTAAATAGAATGTCATGTTACACATTGCTTGATCTTACAACACTAGCATTCTTGATTTGCTTTTATTTCCATCTTAATCAGCAGATGCTTAAGTGACATACTGTTCTGGGAGGAGAAAATATTTAGGTATTTTTGGTTACAATTAGCATTAACTGTAGCCTATAATATCAATGGTGATTTCAGCGGTCTTAGTTCTCCTGCTCTATAGCATTGCACCCACTGACACATTGTTCTTCATATTTAATCAGTTTTTCTTTAAAAAATACATAATCAAAAGTGGATATATAAGTAACATGACAGGGAAGAGATCAATAAGTTTTAATGATTTATAGATTACGATGGGGAGAATACAGGGTGAGAGAATAAGGTAATGGGAAGAATTTTATGATGACTAGGTTTCCATCCTATAGTGTGCATGAAACAGAAAATTCAAAAGAAGGAACTATTGTGAGAGGAAAGATGATTAAGTCCAATTTAAACGTGTATAGATGGAAAAGACGAGTTGAGAAGAAGCCTGGTGCTATCTGGACCTTGGATCACAGTAAAGAATAAGAGCATTCTGTATGCGATGATTGGAGGAGACTTTGAAGAAAATCTGCAAAGGAATTTCCAGCTTAACTAAAATTTTTGGAAGCCCAGAGAAAATATATGGTTAGCTCTGTTGTCGTACAAATAAGTTTCCATTAACAGTCTGAATTTCCTACAAGAAGGTACTTAGTTTCCTTACTACAACATCATTTAAGTTGAAACAACTGAAGGCATTATTATTCATGTAAAACTAGAAGAGGTTGCCATCACCCTTTTAACTATTTTCATTTCTAAATATCACTGTCATTTATCTATAAAAATCAATAAGACAAATGGCATTTATGGTCTTCAAAGGCAGAAGAGATATTAGTAGCTTCATTTAGTTGATATGGAAACCAAATCTCAGCTAATTTATATGACGTATCTGAGAACAGGCTCGTATAACTGGTAAAGGAGGAACTAAAACCTAGGGTTTTAAAATTCATCCATATTATCTCCTATCCATTCATTTTGGGTAGACACTTAATAAATATTTGTGTAAAAAATGAAGAAATTAACCTCCCTGCCCATTACATCAAAGCAGATACAATCTCAAGGGACAGCCTTCTACTGTCAGAAAAGTATTAAAATATTGCTTTTATCAAAAGCTTTGTAATAGAATGTTTGACAAACTGCACAAGAATCCCCTGTCCATCAAACTCACAAAATGCCACTTTGGCAAGAACAGTGGATAAAATTACAAGTAGTCTAACATAAGCTTAAAAGAGAAGAAAAGATAGAGAGTGCAAAGCTGTGCCTCTCATCCTCGTGGGCAGTAGCCAGTTTGAGTTTCTATCCCAGACTACTCCTAGGAGATAGGTAGGAAAATAAAAGTGGCATTAGTCTTGTTTTACCAAAACCAAAACAAAAATCAGACAACAATAGGGGATTTACCTAAAATCACACAGATAGTCCATTAAAGAACAAATAGAATTCAATTGCATTTAGCTATCCTTTCCAATAGGTTATGCTACCACCTATTACAGACATGTGAAAAATTAAATTGCAAAGTGGCTCAAAAGCAAATAAATCTCCTTTAATTTGCTAGTCTTTCTATAAAAAAGGAGCCACTTTGGAGCTTCACTATAATGTGACTCACTGTGGTGCAGAATTTAATACAGTAAATGCATCCTTAGAATTAACTTCAGGAACTTATCTACCAAAATTCTTAAAGAATCTGTTCATAATATGAATTTGACTCACCATTGAGATTAAGCCTGGGAAAACTGCCACAGAGAGAAACAGCAGCTCTTTAAAGTAACTGACAATTACCATTTTATTTCTTCTGCTCTTTTTCTAAATCTTATAGAGAATATTTTGCCATTGCCCATCTGATGACATTACCTAGTCACAGCTGTTAAGTAGGATAATAATAGTATTCTGCCTCATATGTTTGTTAGGAGGATTAAATGAGTAAATAAGTTAATATTTTTAAGTATTTAAGATAAAAGTATTTGTTACAAAAAGAAAACATATAGTTCATTCTTCCATGCTGGGCTGTCAGTGTATCTAACTACAAAATTTTTTCAGACTTGAGCTGTTGTTTAAAGACAGAAAGGTAAAGGAAAATGTTGAAATAGAAAAGTACTGTTTACAAAGGTCGCTTAAGGATCTGATCAAATGAAGGAAAAAAAAAAAAAGCTTTCTTGCTCTGAAAGGATTTTTTTTTAACACAAGGGAGAAAGAAACCATTTTCTCTATAAATTTCCAGAAATGCAAAGAGGCATAATGAGTAATTAATTGGAATTCCTAATTAAATACATACAGAGCAGTGGATGTTTCTTGCTTTACTTTATCATCTAGTAACATTTCCATGAAGTGACATCGTCTTACACAAGGAACTAAAATGCAAATTCATTATGATTCTGATGGCCTTGAATTTGAGCAGAAAGTGACACAAAAGTAAGAAGTTTTCTTGAATGTCCCTGAGGGTTTAAAGGTGTAGAAGTATTGAATGTGTATAAATAGTACAAGGAGGTTGCTGTATCCTATTTTCCTAAATTAGAAATTGACAGGACAAATCCAAGAAGTAGCCCTTGGCACTAGTTGATATTCTAGGTGTGTGGTGAGCTAAGGAGGCATGACCCAAAGCTAAAAATTTACTAGACCTGTTGAATGCATTCAGATAAAGGAATAAGAGTAAAAAGCAGGTCTTTCTACTTGGAAACTTTGAGACCTCAGTCCAAAGTAAAATATTTATTTAAACCATGATACTAAGCTTCATTTGAGTGTCAAATGGCTGAACTATGCTACATAAAGATTGTTCTAAATATGAAGGGCTGTTACACTCACAATTACACTACTTTGTGAATGGAATAAAGAGTACTATAAGGAAAGGACCATAACAGCTAAGTTACCCAGACTAAAAAGCACTTAGAATCATTTCCATTTACAGTTTTGTTTCATTTCTAACCCGCAGTTACATTTATCAAGTTAAGGATCTGAAAAAGCAATTTGAAAGTTACAAATTGAACAAATTGAACCTTTCCTAAACCAGTTTGCATGGAGGTGATGTTATGACTGTGAAATTCGCAGTTTTCGTATTCAGAGGTCCTAATTAATAAGATACCCCCGAAGATGCAGCTGAAACTCACTGCCAATATGGATTTAAGGGACAGTTTAAAATACCATCCCTACAGAATATACTAAAATGTTGGATAGTCTTTAAAATGTTATGGAAAATACAGTGTGTTTTTGAATTCACACTAATTTGGATTCAAGCACTGACTCTCATATAATTGCTTACCACTTTGAGAACTTCTTTGAATATATTTAGCCACAGATTCCTCACCTATAAAATGAATATAGTAGCATCAACAACATAACCTAGTGGGGAATAAATTAGATAATTTATGTGATGCATTTATAAGGTAAATATTCAACAAATGGAAGCTATTATTATTGACCCAAAAAAGAGAAAATCCACTTTCCATTAGCCATATTATTCTCTTATCATACTGTGTGTGAAATGATGAAAGCATTTCACAGATTCAGTTGAAATTAAATAAAAGTGTTTCTCCTCTTTCATTAAAGGGAGATGATGTAAAGATTAGGGACTCCTACCTCCACATATCTGTGCTTAATATCGGTGAATACTTCTGATAGGAATTCTCTCTGTTTTCTACTGAATATGTTATTACACAGCAATGATTTCATTGTGGTTTAAAATCCCTTTTGAGATGCTTTTCTCTCATCATTTTTATAGAAGACATCTTCCTTCTTATTTGAGAACAGTTAGCTTTAGGTTCAGGAAGCAATGATTTGCCTTTAACCTTTTATCACATGAGCTGCCTAAAGTCAGGTGATCCAAATTTCTGAAAATATCAGAAAGGTGGGACGGTAAAGGTGAATCTGAGTCTTCCCTTTGACTGAAATAATATTCTCAGCTTACATATTGAAATGCCCCCAAAGGTAGATTAACATATATATCCAATGACATAGTGTCTTAAAGTGCAGTTGGCACGATGAAGTAGCCCTTGTTTTGTTGTTTCGCTCTGTTTTTGAGTTGAGTGGCTATACAGTAGACTTTTGTCTTGGAAATTAAATCACAGACCTAGTTTTTATGTCTAATATTGGCTTAATCAGAGCACCATCCATAATGGTCTGGCATATAGCATCCACAGAAATAACCTCCAAAGCCCAACGACAAGGCAATTTCTTCAAGGCAAATATGAAAGCTGGAATAAACTTTGAAGTACCCCAAATTAGCAGGAATAATTTATCTTACTTATTTTATTATTATAGTCTAATTCTCCATGAATTTGGCTTACCAAATTTTCACATATGCTATCTTATGTAACGAATGAATAGAAAGCTAAATAAAGATAAGGGGCAACGAATTAAAAGCATCACCTCCGTACCTCTGTATTTCTAATTAAGAAAGATGTTAATTGAAATTAGAATGACATAGAACCCTGTGCAGCAATCTCCCTGGCATTGTAATTGGTTTGTGGAGCTGTCGCCCCAGGGTCATTCACTGGAATGATTCCTGCCTGGACTGGGACTGACTGAAAATCTTCACCTAAAAAGAAAGATCCAACTATGAAATAGGACTTTCAGTGCGTAAGCAAATACATCCATGTCCAAATTAGATTTTCTTTAAACATTTGCAGAGAAAGTATTTGAAGTCAGACTATTTTTCTAATCAGTCATCCTCAGTCATTCTTCCCCCATGCATTTCCCTTTTGTCAGCTTTGGTCACATCTAGATCTTTCAATGACTTCACATAGCCTACAGAACAAAGCAGGGTATCTCAGGACTCTTCAGCATCTGGTCACAAACTACCTGTCCACTCATTTCTCTTACTCCTCTACTTCTACCCACTGTACATTCCAACCACAGTTTACTCCCCATACCCGCGTGCCCTGGGATTCCCACCAAATAGGTAATAACATATTCACATTGTTACACTCACTGGACAACCCTTGTGCATTCTCCTCTTCTCTGGAATAACAGAGGCTTAGCAAATCCAACCAATCATATCATGCAATACTCAGCCCAAATACCACCTTTTCCAATACATTTTTAATTGTTCCTCTTGGCTAAAAATAACATCATCTTGTTTGAACTCCCATACCTGTTTATCTGGGTCTCCCACTGAGTTTCTCCCTCTCTACCTAGTAGGTGCTAAACTCCTTAAAGATAAAAACCATGTCTTGTTAGTCTTTGTAGTCCTGTGTATTAGTTTGTTCTTGCTTTGCTATAAAGAAATACCTGAGACTGGGTACTTCATACAGAAAAGAGGTTTCATCAGCTCATGGTTTTGCAGGCTGTACAGGAAGCATGAAGGCATGTGTCGGGCTTCTGAGGAGGCCTCTGGAAACTTGTACTTGAAGGTGAATGGGAAGCCAGACATCTTACATGGTAGAGCAGGAGCAAGGGAGGGCAGAGGTGCTACACACTTAAAACAACCAGATCTCATGAGAACTCACTCACTCATTATCACAAGAACAGTATCGAGGGGATGCTGCTAAACCATTCATGAGAACTCTGCCCCCATGATCAAATCACCTTCCAGCAGGCCCCACCCCCTATACTGGGGATTACAATTCGACATGTGATTTGGTTAGGGACACAGATCCAAACCATATCACCCTGCTATATCCCCTATACTTATCCTCTGTTAGGCAACTATTAAGTATTCATAAATAAATTTTGGATTCAAAACTAGATTTATATATTAGCAAGTTCAAATACGTATTTTAAAATCTTTATTTGGAATACTTCGGAATGCTGTATACTCCTCTGCATTTATTAAGAAAAAGATTAAATATGGATAATTGAAGAGAAAAAGATTTAAAAATAAGAGTAACTGGAACATTAAAAATTTTTGAGTAGAAAATAAAGACAATTTACATCTTTTTATCTTATAATATAAAGCCCTTAGTATATCTTATAGAAATACATAAGATGTAATATAATAAAACTGAGTATTTCAGAATTAATGTACATTTGTCTTGATTCAATATTATCAAAATCTCTGATAAAGTAATTGTTATCTTAAGTCTAATTTAAGGCCGTGAATATTGGTTTACTCCAAGAAAGGCAGAACATTAGGAATTAAAGTGATAAAAATATGTAATATATCCTTATCCTCAAGGATTCCACAAGCGAGACACAATCAAACAAACTTATGTAGGAAATACAATATGCACATGCCAAGAGGGTGTACAAACAAAGTTATAAGAATTTAATATTTGGAGGAAAAAAATGCTTTCTTTAAAGAATTTGTGGAATTTAAAATAGACTTTGGGAAAGAGCAGAATGGCTATAGACAGAAAATGGGTAAAGAATTCCATGCAGAGAGAAGAGCATAAGCAAAGATATTGAGGAAAGACATTTTTCAGAATTATTCCAGTTTGCCAGAAATACCAACTGCAGGTGGCTAATATTAATTATAGTAACACCTAACATCTTTTAAGTGGTTCCCACGTACTGGCATTGTCATAAACACTTTACATGTCTTAAATTCTTCATTTAATTTTTGCAACAGTATGTGACTTGAGAACTATATTTCCATTAAATAGCTGAGGAAAATGAAGCACAGTGGGTGGAAAGAGAATGACAGCTTTGAAGATTAGTTGAAATCATGATGTAAACTGGATGGAGGAGGTAATGTTTGACCCTTCATCTTCCTCTAGTGAATGCATTCTGGTTTTCTGGAAGATGAATATGGTGGAAAAGAGAGGAGACACCAACTGGAAAAGGCATGGAGGTCAGAAGCAGCACAGTATGTGTGCACATGCCAAGGGCAGGGGCAAGAGAGGACTGTGAGAAGCTAGTTTTTGTTGGAGAGTGCCATATAAATAGGCTGGAAAGTTTGGTAAACAGCACGAAGATCATGCACCCCATGCTGATCATGCATTTTATATAGGTCACCCTTCCACCTATGTGGGGAATAAATTTGAAGAGAATTAAAGTGTCAGCAAGGAGACCAAATAAGAAGCCATTGGCCTTAATATTCCAGCAAAAAGTATGTAGAAAAAGGAATGGAAAATGTGGCACATTATATTATCCAAAAGTGGGTGCCATAATTCCCATCCCACAATTCCAATTCCCATTGTAACTTGGAGACTTCTCTGATCAAGAGGCAGGGTCAATGTTTCCTCCCCTGTAATTATAGGAGAAGTAACACTATCTGACTTGTATTTCTATGATGTTTGGGGGTTTGAGGGGAAGGGATTGTTGGGGGTTGTTTTGAAACAGGTTCTCTGTCACCCAGGCTGGGGTGCAGTAGCATGATCACGGCTCACTGCAGCCTAAACTTCCTGGGCTCAAGTGATCCTCCCATCTCAGCCTCCTAAATAGCTGGGACCACAGGCGTGCACCACCACCCGCAGCTAATTTTTTATTTTTTTGTAGATACGGGGGGTCTCACTATATTGCCCAGGTGGGCCTCAAATGTCTGGCCTCAGTGATTCTCCCACCTTGTCCTCCCATAGTGCTGGGATTATAGGCCTGAGCCACAACACCCAGCTCCCTGGCTGGATACTAACTCTTGGAGCCCAGCTGCCATATTATGAGGGGGCCTAAACTATCTTTATGTGGAGAAACACACAGAAAGGCCACATGTAAACATCAGCCATCAGCCCAGCTGTGATCCCAGGCAGTACACACCATTAACTGCCAGACATGTGAGTCAAGGTGCCTTCTGATAATTCCAACCCTGAGCCTTCCAGTCTTCCCAGCTGAGACCAGGACACCCTGAAGGAGAGATTAGCTATCTCTGCTGTTGTTGCTTTAAGCCACTGAGTTTGAAATAGTTTATTACTGGAACAGGAGGGAATTGATAAATTTCAGAAGACAGAATCAAAAGGATTTGATGGTTTCTACCAATGATAGCTCCACTGACTTAGGGCTCTGATGGTTGCTAGAAGACTCTAAGACAAATTCTTAATATAATGGCCTGAAGGAAAACTTGAGTAACTTGATATCCCTTTAAAATAAAAAAAAAAAATTCAAAAATATTAATATATTTACTAATAAATTGCATTCTACTGTAAGCAAGTACCTTGCATGTTCAAAAGCAATATTCTCGAAATTATCATTTCAGGCAGTTAACACAATTTTGTCCCTAGAAAACTACAAATACTTGAAAATACTTGGAATTTAATATGGGGTAGTTTGAAGGAAGAGTATCTCTTGTTTTGTTTTCTTTTTTCATGATTCCTATTTATTATGTAGAAATATGTCATGTTTCCAAATAATCTGCCCAAGATTACTGTAGCCAGACTTTTATGTTATATGACTCAGTAGCAATATGGTGGATACCTGGTAGTTTTTAAAAACGTATTCCTTAGGATGGAAAGCTTAAACAAATGAACCAAGCCGGGATAAAACTACTATAGAAAGAAACACTTTTTTTTGTAAGAAGTGATTTTATAAATCGTGATTTACTCTTAATATGTTTGTGGTTTTGGGGAGCAATGGTCAGAGGGTGGTTCCATTCTACTAGATGACTTCTCTTCTTGCATCAAAAAGTAACATCTAATTGTATTTCCTTAGGAATCCCAGCACTTTGAGAGCCCAAGGTGGGCAGATCACAAGGTCAGAAGTTCAAGACCAGCCTGGCCAACATGGTGAAACCCCTTCTCTACTAAAAATAAAAAAAAATTAGCCGAGCATGGTGGCAGGCGCCTGTAGTCCCAGCTACTTGGGAGGCTGAGGCAAGAGAATTGCTTGAACCCGGGAGGTGGAGGTTGCAGTGAGCCGACATCATGCCACTGCACTCCAGCCTCGGTGACAATGCAAGACTCCATTTCAAAATTTAAAAAAAGCAAAGAAGCAAATTGAAGAAACATTTTTTCCTTGGTACCAAACTACCTCCATATGCTAGAGAACACAGGACAAGCATCTTACTGAGCAAGCACTCAGAATTTTCCCCGTACAACGAAACTAATTAACTCCAAACAGAAAAAGAAACATGGAGGACAGCTTATTCTACATCTCCGTGCTGCATCATTTGCATTAGACTCTGTTTGATTCTTACAAGTCTTCTCCTCTGATTCCTTTTAGTCCCCAAGTATGGCCAATGTAGTTGATCATCAAAGTTGTACTTAGTAATCAGTCATTGCCAGTAATTATTGCATAACAAAATGGATACATACGTATATAGGAGAGAAAATTTTTTTTTTCTCACCCATCACCAGGTTCAGGCCAAGTCACCTCTAATAAAAGACAGATGAAAAAGAGAACAGCATACAAATTTATTTAATAAATTTTATGTGACATGGGAGGCTTCAGAAATAAAGACCCAAAGAAAAAGGAAAACCTCTGTATTTTTATGTTTAGTTTGATGAAGAGTGGACAGTTGTGCAGAAGTATGATTGGGCGAAGGTGGGTGTAATCTAATGGTAATCAATTGGAGGGAGCTTAGCAAGGTCTGTTTGTTCTCATTTTTCTCTATGTCCCTGTATTTTCAGAGATACGGACATTCCTCTCCTCTGGTTGTAAGGAGAATACCCCTTGAGTGAGAGTCTTATGGCCTGCTTCAGAGGAGTAGGGTGGGAAAAGGTCAGAGAGTGACCTTCCTATATCTACTATTTTCTCACATGGCAAGGAGCCATATTTTACATAGCGTGTCCTGAATCCCATCTCTTGGCAAACACAGAGAATATGACACTCACTCATGTTAATAAATCTCCTGAGAATGTAATACTGAACAATAAGATTTACAGAAAACAAAATTTCTCTTTCTCTATCTTAGACTTAGAGCATCATCATCATAGTCTCTGTCTCACTATCCCAGACTTCCCTTTTCTCTAAAACTGTCTCTAAACAAACTCACTAATGTGATTTTGGAATTAAGTTGATGAGTCATAGTCAAAGGATGTACCCATGAAAATATTAAATTTGTAGGCCCATGTAAGGTCATGGAACACCATGTATAAAATAAAAACTGTTTTAATCACACACATTTTTATGTCAGAAGCTCAACATATACATACTCTGTGTGTTTGTGTCTATCTCTGGTGTTTCAGAAGCTAATATTTTCAATATATGATAAAAGTATGGGATTTCAGTTTCGATTTGCATGCTTATGCAAAACCTTCAGCGGCATACTTTCTTTTTTTTTTGAGACAGAGTCTTGCTCTGTCGCCCAGGCTGGAGTGCAGTGGCACGATCTCAGCTCACTGCAAGCTCTGCCTCCCAGGTTCACGCCATTCTCCTGCCTCAGCCTCCCAAGTAGCTGGGACTACAGGCACCCACCACCATGCCCGGCTAATTTTTTTTGTATTTTTAGTAGAGACGGGGTTTCACCATGTTAGCCAGGATGGTCTCGATCTCCTGACCTCGTGATCCACCCGCCTCGGCCTCCCAAAGTGCTGGGACTACAGGCGTGAGCCACCATGCCCAGCAGCGGCATACTTTTTAAAAGTAATTGATGGCCAATATTGTATAATGTAACAGGAAACAGTAGTTTGTTGCTAAGCTAAATGGACAATTGAGGTTATACATATTCATAAGGCTTTGGAACTGTTCCAATAAATACTGCAACATGTAAAAAGAAGAATGGGCTTGCATTCAACATATTTTGGCAATTGGCCATGCAAACCCCCAACTCCCCTGGGTATGCAACTCTTAAGGAATCATCTTCTAAACCATAATGATTACACAAGCTCTAATGCACTGATTTTACATAATTAAATTTTAAAGTAAATTTAATGAAATGCTCAAGAATTTTAGAAAATAAGTATTATTACTGCAAACAGGCTAGCAAAACAAGAATGCTCACATATTTCTTCAATCTTTTTCTTATAGCCAGATTTAATATGAACTTAAGTATGTGTGTGTGTATATATATATACACTAAATATATATATATGTTATATATAACTAGTTCCACAGAAAATAACCTCTCTTTTAAATAAGAAAAAAGCAAGCAAGAAAGAAATTTCAAAGAAAAATAAAATATATAAACTTCTTCAAACATAGTGGAAAACACAGCTTACTTTGGAGAAACATGGTTGAAACCGTAGCTTACTTTGCGGTTTTTTAAATACATAAATGGATTTAATCTGGTATGTATTCTTCTTTTTTTCTAGAAAAGGATTGGAACTATAGTTTAAACTATTATAAACAGCTAGAAATTCAAGTGGTTTAACCAAACTGCAATGCCAAATCAAATTAACATTAAATGAAATGTTTTGGGGAAATTTTGTATAAAAGACCTGAGTTAAGAACTGTATTTTTGTCTCATCCACTCATTCGACTCTGTGCTAAGCAAAAGGTTATAAAAAACAATTATGATTATGTGCACTAAAATAGAAGATTGTTATTTGAGGAACTATGAGTGAGTAGATTTTTTTATTGCTGCCCTTGAAGAGAAGCCCTTGACAAGCTGCAGTGCAGCCCATTGTCAGTGGTGGTGCTGCATGTGTCACGGCCAGGTGGCACTGGCCAACAATGAGCTGAAACAAAGAGACGGTAGCAAGCTCTGTCTAAAGTTTTCAAATTATATTCATAGGAGCAAACTAAATATTTTTAAGAGTGACCTGGATTTAGTAACTTGCTTACAAATTATAAAGAATGGAAAAGTGAAGAACAGTGTATTTGCTTCCTAGGGCTGTCATAACAAAGTATCACAAATTGGGTGGCTTTAAACAACAGAAAATTTGAAACCACGATTGCAAAATTATGACTGAGACAGTGTAAGAGATCTGACCTAACCTACTCCATCTTGCTTCTAACCTCCAAGCTGTCCTTGTTTATTTCTGGGCGTATGCTGAACTAACTTTGGGAGGAACTTAGTTTATATAGTTTGAAACAATGATAACAGCCCTTTCCCAAAACAAACCCCCTTCCTGCATGGGGACTAGACCGCCTTTGCATGACTAACAAATTAGCCCTGAGATTAGAAATTATGGTTCGGGAGCCATGCAGCTGGAGATTGCAAGATTCTAAACCTACTCAAATTGCTCCTGGGGACAACATCACTATTGTAAAACCTAAGATCAGTGTTTGAGATATTTTGCAGACCCTGCACTAGATGGATCAACTGGTACCACCCAGATTGATAAACTGGTTCATCTGGTCTTGTGGCCCCAACCCAGGAACTGACTCAGCACAAGAGGACAGCTCCAACTCCCTGGTTTTCATCTCTGACTACACCAATCAGAACTCCTGATTCACTGGCCCCCCTACCTACCAAATTATCCTTAAAAACTTCAATCCCCAAATTCTCGAGGAGACTGATTTGAGTAATAATAAAACTCCAGTCTCCCACACAGCCAGCTCTGCGTGAATTACTCTTTCTCTATTGCAATTCTCCTGTCTTGATAAATTGGCTCTGTCTAGCCAGCAGGCAAGGTGAACCCATTGAGCGGTTACAATTTGTCACCTCCCAGTTCTGGAATCTAGAAGTTCAAAATCAAAGTGTTAGCAAGGCCATGCTTCCTCTGAAGCATGTAGGAGAGAATCCTTCCTGCCTCTGCCCCGCTTCTGGGGTAGCTGTGAATCCCTGGTCTGCAGCTGCATTGCTCCAAATTCTTCCTCTGTCATCACATGGCATTCTCTCTGTGTGTTGCTGTGTCTTCACAGACACTTCACGTGGTGATTTCCCTGCTTCTAAGGACACCAGTCATACTGGATTAGGGCCCACCCTAGTGACTTCATCTTGATTAAATCTGCAACCACCCTACTTCCAAAAAGGTTACATTTACAGGTACTGGGTGCTAGGACTTCAACATATTTTTTTAGAAGACACAATTGGACACATAAAAGGCAGCTATGTAGAATAAAGAAATATGACAAACACAACTTTAACCAAGTGGTCAATGTTAATATCACTACCGGTAGGTCATGTTGCTGTCTTGCACTCCCTGTAATATGTGATGAGAACATACTTCATATCTGTGGACTCCCTCCCCAAAAGCCATAATTTCAGGCTAATCATGAGAAACACCTCTTACAAATTAAACTGAGGAACAGTCTACAAAACACCTGGCACAGTCTCCTTAGGAGGCTAAGGAGACATGAAAACTAAATGCAATACAGTTTCTTGGAATGGAACCTCAAACAGAAAAAGGACATTAGAAAAAATTGTGAAATCCAAATAAAGCCTGTAGTTTAATTAACAGCAATACCATTAATGTTACTTTCTCAGTTTTGACAAACGTACTAAGATATTAACATTATAGGTGAAAGGTATATGAACTATCTATACTATCTGTAGCTTTGATATAAATCTAAAATTATTCCAAAATTTTAAGTTTATTTAAAAAAATATGGAAATTATATTTGTTTTATTTTTTCATTGTATGAAAAACTATCACATTAACGACTTATAAAGATGATCTGTTCTAATTAGAGAGATGGGGAGTATTTACCTCCTCTCTTTATTCAACAGAGATCTTCCCATTCATAAGGAGGCAAGCTTGAGATAGCAGTGAGTCTATAATGTGCAAATGTTATTGATAACATGTATATCCATTTGAAGGTAGTATTGCACAGGTAGTGTAAACAGTGGGCCAAGCTCAGGTATTGGAACCACAAAACTAATCTCTGGGATCCTCACTCCATGATATAGGCTACATGACTTTTTCAAGAGTTTTTTACTTGGTTCGATTCTTTCATCTATAAGACTGGAATATGATAGGCCTATAAGAAAGGGACAGAATGAAAATATATATTAATGCTAACTAAATGGTAGATGGTAACTATTTGGGGTCATTATTTACAATGAGAAAAAGGAAGAAAAAAATGTATCGTGAGACTGTAACATTGGCAACAATACTTTTAACCTTTCAATTCAACATTGATGGTGCAGGAGTGATGACAGAGTCAAGAAGCAAGTAACTAGACACTTCCCTACAGAAAGTCACAATAATTGAGCCATTATTGACCTTTGCAAACAATTACTTATCTAACATCCTCCCTGATAATATTTCCCTTTCCGTCCATAAAAGAATACAAGAATTATACATTACATTTTGAAGTATACATATACTCTCTATTGTCAAAAATAAGAGGAAAACAGATTTTTTTATGTTGCAAACAAGAGTAGTTTCCAGTGTTCAGGGTTAGCTGGATTCCAAGTGTTCCCGTCTATAAGGGCAGCAAGCTTGAGACAAGTCTAAATGTGCAAACGTTATTGATGACATATATATGCAAAGGAAGCATTGCACAGCTAGTATCAATGATGGCAAAGCTCAGGTCTTGAATAGCATTTGAAACATGAGAAAGTGAAAACCAAGTCAATTATACACTTAAATTAATGTATCAAAGAGCCTTCAGTGATAAGCTTGTGATAGGTTAGAATGCTAGAATGGAGAGCAGATAGCCATTTCTTCAGGTTTCAGCTCAGGGATTTCATTATCAAGGAGGGATTTCCTGCACAGCCAGCCATCACTCTGCCCAGATGCCTTTGTCAACTGAGAACTCCCTGCAGGTTTTATTTATTCCTGAATCTCAGGGCCTAGCTTTGGCACATAGCAGGCAACATATTCATCTTGGCCAATCTAAACTGAAACTTTGTGAGGCTTTGAAAAAAAGCGAAGCACTGATTCCGGATTATTGGAGAACTGTATTATATTCTACCAGTATTTCCTTTTGTGGTTTATTTTTCCTCTAGTATAATCTCTTTGCTCTCTATTCCTTTTTTTCTCCCAAGCATCATTGATAATCTTGCCCCATTACAAGAATACATATATCCCCCTACTAAATAAAAGTTATCCACCTAAGTATGTTTTCATCTGTGCTTCTTATACATCATTATGGCAAAGTAAATGTAGCCAAAGTAAGTCTTTCTATCTCCCAAGATTACTCCATTAATTTATGGTTAACTTCACTAATTTCAATTTGTCTTCAAATGGATGTGCAATAAAATATTTGTAATGAAAATATACAGGCATGCTTAGTTGGGGAATTACCTTCATATTCCACATGAGCCCATGCCTCTCTTCACTGAGGCTCTTCCAGCCTCTCAAAGGAAATGAAATGGGGGTAGGGAAAACCAGAGTGAGGGCAAGCTTTTAAAGAATTGAGTGGGTCATGGATGTGCTGACCTTCCTGGAATGACATATTCTTAGTTTGTAAAGGGATATGAGCTGTGGGTAATTTGCAAATGAATGCATCTGCAAATGAATGAATGCATCAAACACAATGAAAACATTGTGTCCGAGATTATACCATATTGCTCGTTGCAGCAACTTCCACAGAATTTGTTTCTTCACCATCTGCACCAGTTCTATTCCACTATTGGACACGAGGCCTTGAAAAATGCCAGCCACTAAGAATATCTTGTGAAAGGGGCTGTGTGAACAGTTATTATGCTCATGTTACTTCCTTAATACCCTTTTTGATGAAAAAGAAGAAACCTACATCAGAAGCAGCACTTAAAATTCAGTTTGGAGAGTCTTCTGGCCTCCACTGAGTAGCTTTTCCCCCTAATCTCTTTCTTCTTTTCTTCTTTGTTATGTAATAATGTGTTTGGGCTAAGAGAAAGTTAAATTCTCACATCCATCTCTAAGGAGCAAAAGCTTACTTTTAAGGGAATAAATGAATAACTTCATCATCTAGATTTTACAACAGATATTTTATAAGTATGATCTAGTAATGCCATTTTAATATTGACATATATTATCCACAATATAACTTTTTTGACTGCACAAAAGTACTCACCTTCTCATGACTTCTTGCTTATGAGCAATTGAATTCCAACTGCATTTTTTCAAGTAACTATATTCCTTTCAAACATATCTAGTTTGATGATTGTATGTCAAAACTAGCACTAACAAAGCTAACTGAAATACCTAAGACTGAATTAATTTAACTACTTTCCATAGTTGGGCCTACACTGGAAAAATGGGAAGGATGCACCCTTGGTTGCCATTGTGTCTCTTATTTTCAGAACATGTGTTTGCTGCAGAACACTGGGTTTTACCTCAACAGACTCCTGGGCTCCAAATCCTAAATTTATATCCTGGGCCCTGCAGGTAAATTTTTTATGGCATCTGTGTGTTTCTGTAATGAGATCCATAGCATCAGCAGTAGGTACTTTCCCCTTTGAAATGTGCATTCAAAAGAAAAAACAATACATTGAAAATTAAAGAAAGTACACAAGCATGTGTTGTCATTGCTTTGCCAAAAATTCCTTCAGGAGTCTGGGAAATGGGCTTGACCAATTCATTACACTATTCAAACAAGTCCAGGAAAAGGCTGAATTTCTAACAAATCTTTACACATCAAGGCGGTTAATGATTTCTAATCAATGATCCAAGTATTCTCCAGTGTTATTCATTCATTCATTCATTCATTCATTCCTAAGTAAAATGGTTACACAGTGTTCAAACCAGTACAAAACTGTCTAGAGTTATTACACTATCTAAATACTGTGATCAGAGAGTACTTACAAAAGCACTATTTATGAAAATGCTCTCACCATCAGTTTACCCGAGACAAGTTGTGTGTCTGTGTTACAGCATAACACAGAGAAAATTCATAAAAAATCCATCCAACAGAGACAAAGCCCCCTTTGTGGAAAACATAGGTTTCCTTTCCTATTCACAGGTATATTTTCAATAATTTAGTAGGTTATTTGCAGTCTGTAGGCCCCAGTTTGGGGACAGAACACTTCTCTAAAATTTTTCCAACTTTCTGAAAGTTAAATAGCTTATACAAGCAATAAGAACAAAAACAGAGAATACAGGTAAACACCAATCTTTTCTGCATTAATCTCAGTTAAGTTTTTTCTTTCCTTCAAATTCAGTTCAAAGCAGATTTCATTAGTATATTTCACCAACTCCATAAGAGTGCATAATTTTAACTACATGGAGGCAAAACAACCTAACAAAAATGTGATTTATCTTTGCTAAATTACCAGTGTGACGTGGCATTACTTTGTCTAAATTAAGCAGCTATGACACAATGGCTGAAGAATGCTACAATGAAAAAGTCATCCATTCCTGCTATTTTGTAAATATAGGAACACTTTTAAATGCAACCAATATACAATGTTTTAAATCTGTCAAGAAAAACAATTGAAACAATTATGAATTAATTTTAAAAGAATGTTATATATGCTGCAACAATTAGGAGTAAGAGCAGTGGATGCATGAGTGGATAGTTTGCTAGTTTAGCTCAATTGAAAAAAATCATACCATGAGTATTTTTTTCTGATAAGTAACTTATAACAAGCTAGTGTATTACCACATTAATAAAGCCTCCCTAAATGACCAAATTTTCCACTATTTATTGGTAAGAGGAATTATATAAACTTTACTTGAGAAAGAGTGCTCATGTTAAAAACAATATTACTTTAAACTAAAAAACATGATGAGTTTAAAACAGAATAATGAGGAAAGGAAGGGAAATTCTCAATATATAAATATGATACCAGTTTCTTACCTATTCTGTTCATGAATCTAATAAAAAATGATATGAAAAGGTTAAATTCTCCTGAACATTTAGAATTTTTTAAATGAGTTAAAGGCTGGTATATAGGTAAAATGCGTATCTCTCCCTTTGATGCTTAAACATTCCTTTACTAACTGCTGTGAAATGAAATTAAATGTTTAGAAGCAAACCCCTTCTTAGTTCATTAATATAAAAAAAGTTAAATTTTTCTCTGGATTTCAAAAATTAAAATATCTTGCCCTTGTATTTCTAACAGATGTTCTGTTGACTCACACGGGAATGTAGTCACTACACTGCCATTAGTCAACTTTTCATGGGGACATTTGATAATCCAATGGCGCTTCTGCTGGAGACATGGAGATGAACCCACTAGGCACTGCGAAGAATGCAGTGTCTCTTTCCTGTACAGGATTTTAACATAAAATGTATGCTGGGACTGGCAAGTACCCGAGGGACCCATCTCTACCCATTGGCTGTCAGCCAGAGAACAGCCTGGTCTTGGGAGTGTAGATGAATCCATTGGGTTTTTAGCTCCTAAATAAAATGTTTCATTGTCATTTGTGCTTCTTTTATATTAGTTCATGTTACTTTAGGATTTATCCTTTTATTGGTTCAATACTGAAGGATGGCAGAATATTTCATCTCAAAATATGCTACTTTGACATAAGGATTAGATTGAGCTAAAGGCACTTAAAAAAAAAAAAAAAGCAGGTACAAGAAGGGCATTTTGACCATCCCCTTTATTTCCGAAAGCATGAGATAAAACCTTCCTGTGGAAGATGTCTTCCCTATACCAGGAGGAAAGTAACATTCTTATCATTAAGGATGAGAAATTGAGACCCAGAGAACTCTATTCAAACAGACCTTGTTAAAATTTTTCTAATATTCCTTTAGTCTCCCCACGTAGTTTGCTTTTCCACATTGCCTCTCTTTGTTCAACCCGGTCTAAAAGCATTTAGATTTTGCCACTTCTTTGGAGCTTCATTTCCCTATGGGGGCTTCCATGTCATATAAAAATTACATGAAATAAATTTGGATGCTCTTCTCCTATTAATCTATCTTATGTCAGTTTAATTCTCAGGCTCAGTCAAAAAACCCTAAGAGGGTAGAGGTAAAATTTTGCTTCTACATTTTTAAAAAGTTACTATATTCTAATTTTTACAACCTGCTTTGAATTTTTTTTAACTTTTATATTTTAATCTCATTACTGTTTTTTATTAAGTTTTCTATTTTATGGTAAAGATGGTATCTCATGATATCTATTCCTTATTCCAAATATTTAATTTTTTTCTTAAATTTATTTGTGTCTTATTTACTCTAAGAATAGCAAGCAGAAAACAGAAGAACATGGGATTCAGCAGGAAAGGGACTCTTTGACAGCATTTCTCAACCTATCAGTGGTGGATGATATGGTTTGGCTATGTCCCCAACCAAATCTCATCTTAAATTATAGCTCCCATAATTCTCATGAGTTGTGGGAGGGACTCAGTGGAAGGTAATTGAATCATGAGGCAGTTTCCCCCATACTGTTCTCGTGGTAGTGAATAAGTCACACAAGACCTGATGGTTTATAAATGGGAGTTCCCCTGCACGAGCTCTCTTGCCTGCCACCATGTAAGAGATGACTTTGCTTCTCCTTTGCCTTCTGCCATGATTGTGAGGCCTCCCTGGCCATGTGGAACTATGAGTCCATTAAACCTCTTCATAAATTACCCAGTCTTGAGTATATCTTTATTAGAAGCATGAGAATAGACTAATACAGTGGAGGACCAGGTTTTTCCCTCAATTTGGGCCGATCCATACTTTCGTACAACACGAGAAAAATAAATTTCTGGAAAATAAAATGAAAACAAGGCATGCAAAATAAAAGCCTAAACGCTATTGTTACAGTCAACATGATATATTACTCCTTCAGATTGTTTTAAAACTTTCTGGATATTTACTCTCATTCTATACATCTCTTGTCACGGTCTGGTGTCGACAGTTTGCAACCAGCACCAGTCCCTGAATCAGGTCTGTGATTATAGCATGTCAGCTTGCCTCTTTCTCTCCAGCTGGCCTTTCCTCCAGAAAGTCTCCCTCTCCTGCAGACTAGGTCTGACTTCCCTATTATAGGCTCTCCTAGTCCTCTGCATTTCTCCATACCATCAAATAATTGAATAATGAATGTATAGCCAGTCCTTTAATTTGTGTCTGCCTTGCCCAGAGGACACAAGCTGAATGTTTTTTATGAAGGAGTAAACAGACATGGGTTTACTTTGAAGCTAATGAAAGATCAAGTTCAGGTCTCATTTGCTGGCAGAGGCACCTTCCACCTCTTCGTGAAAGTTGCAGAGACTTACAGAGTGTTCTAGGTGAGAAGGGGGACAGGTTACAATCAGAAAGTATAGCTGTAGAAATATTTTTGGCAAATCCCTCAAAGGGATCTAAGAAGAAAGAGACCCAAGGTTTGAAGAATATGATGTGATAGCTTTTTTATTATAAATAATTACTTCGGCACCTAATTTTATATTTGAAATTTTACACTTTTTCGAAAGTGAATCTCCAAATTATGTAAGTTTTAAGCCCCACAAATTCTAGACCTGTGTCAAACATTTTATCTCTAATAAATAACACAGTGCCTTGCCTGGAGTTATTAGTCTGTGACTATCTTCTGAATGAGAAATGATCAAATTATCAGCTAACTGGTTTAAAACTCCTCCACATGATTCCTGTGAGAAGGTACCATAAGAGTCCTTCATTCATCTCTTAGAAACCCTTTACACTAGCCTACTTTCAATAAAGGTACAGTAGGCACACCTTATCCACAAGGGATGCAATCCAAGAACCCCAGTAGATGCATGGAATCATGGATGGTACCTGCTATAGTTTGGATGTTTGTCCCCCTAAACCCGACGTTTAAATTTGATCTCCAGTATTGGAGGTAGGGCCCCATTAGGAGGTGTTTGGGTCATGGGGGCAGTTCTCTTATGAATGGCTTACTGCCATCTGGCTATAAAGAGTGAGATCTCACTCTACTAGTTCCCACAAGAGCTGGTTGTTAAAAGGAGCCTGGCATTTCCCTCCTCTCTCTCTCTCTCTCTTTCTTCCTCTCTTGCCATGTGATCTCTATAGGTGTGGCTCTGCTTCACCTTCCACCATGAGTGGGAGCAGCCTTAGGTCCTGACCAGAAGCAGATGCTGGTGCCAGGGTTCTTATAAAGCCTGCAGAACCAAGAGCCAAATAAGCCTATTTTCTTTATAAATTACCCAGTCTCGTGTATTTCCTTACAGCAACACCAAAGAGACTAAGACACTACTGAACCCTATATATACTATGTTTTGTCCTATACATACATACCTATGATAAATTTATAAATTAGACACAGTAAGAGATTAACAATAACAGTAAAATGGAACTATTATAGCTATATACTGTAATAAAAGCTATGTGATTGTGGTCTGTCTCTCTAAATATTAATATATATTAAATATATTGTAATGTACCACAGGTAACTGAAACCACAGATGGGGAGACTACTGAATTACTGACTGAATTAACATTTACTCTACACAGAATTCAGGAGGATTTTTAAAACTGTAGATGGTTTACCACTTAGTAGTTTGTAAAAATCAACTTAGTTGGTGACAGAATCAGAATGTTTTGGATTTTCTTTTTACAATGGAATGGAAGGAATACAATGAAAAGTACATATAGTGCATCACAAGAAGTAAAGGTGTTAGTTCATAAAAACTTTGTGTCAATTGTGTTTGTACATGTATGTGTGCACTAGATATCTATGTAAAATGTGTTTTTTACATTTTTTAAAAAACATAAATTTGGGGTACAGGACTTCCTTATATCCTTCTCTGATTAAAAAGATGCATAGAAGTCACTTAGAACTAAGAATACATCTGAGAGATGTTTTTGATGGTTTGCTTGCTTTGTTTTGTGTTTTATATTTTACACATATACTCCTTTTTTGAATCATCCCTATAAAGATAAATCAGAAACTCTGGTTTTCACGATCCTTAGAAAGAACATAGGCTTATTCTATGACCTTAAGCATGGGCTTTAAAATGTTTCTTGACATTTTCAAGAATCTCTTGTATCCATTTCCTCAGCTCCTAAAAAATAAAGCGGTTTGCCCTTATGGCATGTTAGAGTTCGTTTTCTGCTTGTTCTCTCACTGCATTTACTTTGCCTGTGATATCTTCCACAACAATGGTCCCCATGAATAGCCACAGAATGACTTTTGAACCTATGTCTCCAGCTGTGGTCACTCTTGAGTTCCAGACCCTTGTAATAACTGCCTACCAGGCACATCTATCTAGCAACTGGAACCTCCAGAAACAACAGTGATTACATTTCCAAATAAAACCTACTTATCTTCTCTCTATACTGAGATTAACAGTTCCATTATGCACCCAATTTTTTTTTTGTTACATGAATAAGCTCTGTAGTGGTGATTTCTGAGACTTTGGTGCACCCATTACCAGAGCAATGTACACTGTACCCAATGTGTAGTCTTTTATCCTTCGCCACCCCCACCATTTTCCCTGAGTCCCCAAAGTCCAGTGTATCATTCTTTTGCCTTGGTATCCTCATAGCTTAGCTCCCACGTATAAGAGAGCATACAATGTTTGGTTTTCCATTCCCGAGTTACTTCACTTATAATAATAGTCTACAATTCCATCCAGGTTGCCATAAATGCCACTATTTCAGTCCTTTTTAAGTCTGAGTAGTATTTCAATATATATATATATCACAGTTTCCTTATCTACTCATTGATTGATGGGCATTTGTGCTGGTTTCATATATTTGCAGTAGAAATTATGTTGCTATAAACATGCATGTGCAAGTGTCTTTTTCATATAATGACTTATTTTCCTCTGGGTAGCTACCTAATAGTGGGATTGCTGTATCAAGCAGTAAATCTACTTTTAGTTTTTTAAGGAATCTCCACACTGTTTTCCATAGTGGTTACACTAGTTTACATTCCCACCGACAGTGTAAAAGGGTTCCCTTTTAAACACATCCTCTCCAACATCTATAATTTTTTTGATTTTGTGATTATGGCCATTCTTGGAGGAGTGAGGTGGTAATGCTTCTTTGTAGATTCTAGATATTAGTCTTTTGTCGGATGTATAGATTATGAAGATTTTCTTCCACTCTCTGGGTTGTTTGTTAACTCTGCTAATTATTTATTTTGCCGTGCAGAAGGTTTTAGTTTCATTAAGTCCCACCTATTTCTCTTTGTTTTTGTTGCGTTTGCTTTTGGGTTCTTGGTCATGATGTCTTTGCCTAAGCCAATGTCTAGAAGGGTTTTTCTGATGTTATCTTCTACAATCATTAGGACAGGTCTTAGATTTAAATCTTTGATCCATCTTGAGTTGATTTTTGCATAAGGTGAGTGATGAGGATCCAGTTTCATCCTTCTACATGTGGCTTGCCAATTATCCCAGCACCATTTGTTGAATAGGGTATCATTTCCTCACTTTATTACTATTATCATTATTATTTTGCTTTGTCAAAGATCAGTTGGCTATAACTTATTTGGCTTTTTTTCTGGGTTCTCTATTCTGTTCCATTGGTCTATGTGCCTATTTTTATACTAGTACCCTGCCTTATACTATAATTTGAAGTTTGGTAATGTGATGCCACTAGATTTGTTCATTCAAATGTTTTTGATCAGTCTTGCATTGGCTAAGTGGGCTCTTTTTTGGTTCCATATGAATTTTAGAAGTGTTTTTTCTAGTTCTGTGAAGAATGATGGTGGAATTTTGATGGGGATTGCATTGAATTTGTAGATTGCTTTTGGCAGTATGGTCATTTTCACAATATTGATTCTACCCATCCATAAGCATGGGATGTGTTTCCATTTGTTTGTGTCGTCTATGATTTCTTTCAGCAGTGTTTTGTAGTTTTCCTTGTAGAGATCTTTCACATCCTTGGTTAGGTATATCCTTAAGTATTTTAATTTTTTTTTCAGCTATTGTGAAAGGAGTTGAGTTCTTGACTTGATTCTCAGCTTGGTCACTGTTGGTGTATAGCAGAGCTACTGATTCGTGTACATTAATTTTGTATCCTGAAAATTTGCTGAATTTACTTACCAGTTCTAGGAGCTTTTTGGATGAGTCTTTAGGGTTTTTAGGTATATGATCATGTCATCAGCAAACAGTGACAGTTTGATTTCCTCTTACTGATTTTGATGTGTTTTATTTCTTTCTCTTGTCTGATTGCTCTGGCTAGGACTTTCAGTACTAGGTTGAATAGAAGTGGTGAAAGTGGGCATTCTTGTCTTGTTCCAGATATCAGGGAAAATGCTTTCAACTTTTCCCCATTCAGTATAATGATGGCTGTGGGTTCATTGTGGATGGCTTTTATTACCTTAAGGCATGTTTATGCTGATCTTGTTGAGGATTTTAATCACAAAGGATGCTGGATTTTGTCAAATGCTTTTTCTGCATCTGTTGAGATAATCATGTGATTTTTGTTTTTAATTCTCTGTATGTGGTGTATCACATTTATTGACCTATGCATGTTAAACCAACCCTACATTTCTGGTATGAAACCCACTTGATCATGGAGTATTATATTTTTAAAATGCTGTTGGATTTGGTTCACTAATATTTCGTTAAGGATTTTTGCATGTATATTCATCAGGGATATTGGTCTGTAGTTTTCTGTTATTGTTCCCTGGTTTTTGTATTAGGGTGATAATGACTTCATAGAATGATTTAAGGATTCCCTCTTCCTCTATCTTTTGGAATAGTGTCAATAGGATTAATACCAATTATTCTTTGAATGTCCGATAGAATTCACCCGTGAATCCATCTGGTCCTGGACTTTTTTTGTTGGCAATATTTTATTACCATTTCAATCTCACTGCTAGTTATTGATCTGTTCAGATTCTATATCTTCCTCATTTAATCTAGGAGGGTGGTATATTTCCAGGGATTTACCATCTCCTCTGTTTTCTCATTTATGCACATAAAGGTGTTCATAGTAGCCTTGAATAATATTTGTGTTTCTGTAGTATCAGTTGTACTGTTTCCCATTTTGTTTCTAATTGAGTTTATTTGGATCTTCTCTCTTCTTTTCTTGGTTAATCTCACTAATGGTCTATCAATTTTATTTCTCTTTTCAAATAACCAGCTTTTTGTTTCATTTATCTTTTCTATTTTGTTGTTGTTGTTGTTTCAATTTCATTTAGTTCTGCTCTAATATTTGTTATTTCTTTTCTTCTGCTGGGTTTGGGTTTGGATTGCTCATTTTTCTATAGTTTCATGAGGTGTGACCTTAGATTGTCTGTTTGTGCTCTTTTAGACTTTTTGATATAGGCATTTAATGCTATGAACTTTCCTCTTAGCACCATTTTGCTGTATCACAGAGGTTTTGATAAGTTGTGTTACTATTATCATTCAGTTCAAAGAATTTATTAATTTCCATCTTGAGTTCATTGTTAACCCAACAGTCTTTCAGGAGCAGATTATTTAATTTCCATGCATTTGCATGGTTTTGAGGGTTCTTTTGTGGTTGATTTCCAATTTCATTCCACTGTGATCTGAGCGAGTAATTTATATAATTTCGCTTATCTTCAATTTCCTGACACTTGTTTTGTGGCCTAACATATGGTCTATCTTGGAGAATGTTCCATGTGCTGATGAATAGAATGTATGTTCTGCAGTTGTTGGGTAGAATGTTCTGTAAGTATCTGTTAAGTCCATTTGTTGTAGGGAATAGTTTAAGTCCATTGTTTCTTTGTTTACTTTGTCTTGATAACCTATCTAGTGCTTTCAGCAGAGTATTAAAGTCCCCCACTATTATTGTGTTGCCATCTATCTTATTCTTTTTTTTTAATTATACTTTAAGTTCTGGGATACATGGGCAGCACGTGCAGGTTTGTTACATAGGTATACATGTGCCATGGTTGTTTGCTGCACCCATCAACCCATCATCTACATTAGGTATTTCTCCTATTGCTATCCCTCCCCTAGCCCCCCAGCCCCTGATAGGCCCTGGTGTGTGATGTTCCCCTCCCTGTGTCCATGTGTTCTCATTGTTCCAGTACCCCTTATGAGTGAGAACATGTGGTGTGTGGCTTTCTGTTCCTGTGTTAGTTTGGTGAGAACAATGGTTTCCAGCTTCATCTATGTCCCTGCAAGGGACATAAACTCATTCTTTTGTATGGCTGCATAGTATTCCATGGTATGTATGTGCCACATTTTCTTTATCCAGTTATCAGTGATGGGCATTTGTGTTCGTTCCAAGTCTTTACTATTGTGAATAGTGCCACCATAAACATACATGTGCATGTGTCTTTATAGTAGAATGATTTACAATCCTTTGGGTATATACCCAGTAATGGGATTGCTGGGTCAAATGGTATTTGTGGTTCTAGATCCTTCTGGAATCACCACACTATCTTCCATAATGGTTGAAGTAATTTACACTCCTACCAACAGTGTAAAAGCCTTCCTACTTCTCCACATCCTCTCCAGCATCTGTTTTTTCCTGACTTTTTAATGATTGTCATTCTAACTGGCATGAGATGGAATCTCATTGTGGTTTTGATTTGCATTTCTCTAATGACCAGTGATGATGAGCTTTTTTCATATGTTTGTTGGCTGCTTATTTCTTAGGTCTAGTAGTAATTGTTTTATAAATTTGAGAGCTCCAATGTTAGGTGTATATATATTTAGAACTATATTTTCCTGTTGGACTAGTCCTTTTATCATTATATAATGTGCCTCTTTGTCTATTTTAACTGCTGTTGTTTTAAAGTTTATTTTGCCTGATATAAGAGTAGATACTCTGCTCACTTTTGGTGTCCATTTGCATGGAATATCTTTTTCCACCCTTTACCTTAAGTTTACGTGAGTCCTTATATGTTAGGTGAGTGTCCTGAAGACAACAGAAACTTAGTGAATTATTATCCATTCTTCCCATCTGTATCTTTTAAGTGAAGCATTTAGGCCATTTACATTCAATGTGAGTATTGAGATGTGAGGTACTATTCTACTTCTCATGCCTAAATACCTTGTATTATTTTTCATTGTGTTATTGTTATACAGGTCCTGTAAGATTTATGCTTTAAGGAGGTTCTATTTTCATGTATTTTAAGGATTCGTTCCCAGATTTAGAGATCCTTTTAGCAGTTCTTGTAGTGCTGGCTTGTCAATGGTAAATTCTCTCAGCATTTGGTTGTCTGGAAAAGACTACATCTTTCCTTCATTTATGAAGCTTAGTTTTGCTGGATACAGAATTCTTGACTGATAATTGCTTTTGTTTAAGGAGGCTAAAAATAGGGCCCCAATCCCCTCTAGCTTGTAGAGTTTCTGCTGAGAAATTTGCTGTTAATCTGATAGGTTTTCCTTTATAGGTTACCTGATGCTTTTGCCTCACAGCTCTTAGGAGTCTTTCCTTCAACTTGTCTTTAGATAACCTAATGATTATGTGCCTAGGTGATGATCTTTTGTGATTAATTTCCCAGGTGTTCTTTGAGCTTCCTGTATTTGGGTGTCTAGATCTCTAGAAAGGCTGGGGAAGTTTTCCTTGATTATTCCCTTAAATATGGTTTCTAAACTTTTAGATTTCTCTTCTTTCTCAAGAACACCAATTATTCTTAGGTTTGGATGTTTAACGTAATCCCAAACTTCTTGGAGACTTTGTTCATTTTTTTTATTCTTTTTTGTCTTTGATGGATTGGGTTAATTCAAAAGCCTTGTCTTCAAGCTCTGAGGTTCTTTCTTCTGCTTAATTCTATGGCTGATACTTTCCAGGGCATTCTGCATTTCTCTAAGTGTGTCCTTGATTTCCAGAAGTTGTGATTTTTTTTTTATGCTCTTTATTTCACTGAATAATTTTCCTCTTATATCCTGTATCATGTTTTTATTTCTTCATGTCGAACTTCACTTTTCTTGATGCCTCCTTGATTATCTTAATAATCGACCATCTGAATTCTCTTGCTGGCAATACAAAGATTTCTTCTTGGTTTGGATCCATTGTTGGTGAGTTAGAATGATATTCTGGGGGTGAAAAACAAAAACAAAAACAAAAACCTTGTTTTGCTGTGTTACCAGAAATATTTTTCTCGTTTCTTGTCATTTGGGTAGACTATGTCAGAGGAAAGATTTAGGGCTCAAGGGCTATTGTTCAGATTCTTTTGTTCCACAGAATTCTCCCTTGATGTGGTTCTCTCCCCTTTCCCCTAAAAATGGGGATTCCTGAGAGCTGAACCATAGTGATTGTTTTTGCTCTTCTGGGTCTAGCTATCCAGTGGAGCTACTGAGCTCTGGTCTGGTTCTTAGGAGTATCTACAATGAGTCCTGTGATGTGATTCATCTTCAGGTCTTGAAGCCGTGGATACCAGCATGTGCTCCAGTGGAGTTAGCAGGGGAGTAAAGTGGATTATGTGAGGGTCCTTGGTAGTGTTTTTGTTTCATGCACTGGT
Organism: Pongo abelii; assembly: GCF_028885655.2. Taxonomy (NCBI): domain Eukaryota; kingdom Metazoa; phylum Chordata; class Mammalia; order Primates; family Hominidae; genus Pongo; species Pongo abelii. The sequence continues at coordinate 31,550,471 of NC_071989.2, forward strand.
TTTGTGTTGGTTGGTCTCCAGCTAGGGGGTGGCGCTTTCAAGAGCACATAAGCTACAGTCCTACATGGAGGATGCTAACTTGCCCTGGGGATACCTGGTTAGGTATTCAGGTTTGTAAGGTATTGGTCAGAGCTATAGAGCTCCCAAGAGATTATGACCCTTGTCTTTGGCTACCAGGGCAGGTAGAGAAAGACCATCAGATAGAGGAAGTTATAGGCATGTCTGAGCTCAGCCTCTCCTTAGGCAGGGCTTGTTACAGCTGCTGTGGGGAATAGGGGTGTGGCTCCCAGTCCAATGGACTTATATTTCCAAGGGGATTATGGCTGCCTCTGCTGACTCATACAGGTCACCAGGGAAGTGGAAGAAAGATGGCAATCACAGGCCTCACCCTGCTCCCACACAGCCCACAGTCCTAAAGATTGGTCTCACTCCCACCGTGCCCCACCAATAGCACCGAGTCTATTTCCAGGCAGCTAGTGACCAGGGCTGAGAACTCACCCCAGACCACGAGCCTCCCCATAGAGAAAGCAAGCAGACTGACAGTGTTTCAGTGTCTCAGAGAGCCTGCAGCAGTGATCCAGTTCCTTCAAAGGATGTGTAGATTCTCTTGGCTTCTCTGGCATGTTGCTGCAGTAGTTCCTGGAGTGAAAGTTCATGATGTGAGTCCCCACATGCTGCTCTGTCCATCTGAGTGGGAGCTGCAAGTTAGTCCTGCCTTCTACCCACCATCTTAATCTCCCATAATCTAATCTTAACATATAGACACTATTCTAACATCCTCCATCACCTCCAGTAACAAGGACTACCCATTAAAACTCTAGCATTTTCCACACCACTCCCTTTCTCTCCATCCCTGTGATTGTTTCTGTCTTGGTTGCTGGCCTGGGCTATTATATTAGTCTTCTAACTAATGTCCTACCCTGGCTCTCACCCCTCCTCAGTTCTTTCCAAGGACTCCAGATGGTTCTTTCCAAACTACAAAATCGATCATGTTGTGTCCGAAACTGGTGGGTTCTTGGTCTCACTGACTTCAAGAATGAAGCCACGGACCCTCGCAGTGAATTACAGTTCTTAAAGGTGGTGTGTCCAGAGTTTTTTCCTTCTGCTGTTCGGACATGTTCGGAGTTTCTTCCTTCTGGTGGGTTAGTGGTCTTGCTGGCTTCAGGAGTGAATCTGCAGACCTTCGTGGTGAGTGTTACAGCTCTTAAGGTGGTGCATCTGGAGTTGTTCGTTCCTCCTGGTGGGTTCGTGGTCCCACTGGCCTCAGGAGTGAAGCTGCAGACTTTTGTGGTGAGTGTTACAGCTCATAAAGGCAGTGCAGACCCAAAGAGTGAGCAGCAGCAAGATTTACTGCAAAGAGCAAAAGAACAACATTTCCACAGTGTGGAAGAGGACCCGAGCGAGTTGCCACTGCTGGCTTGAGCACCCTGCTTTTATTCCTTTATCTGGCCCCACCCACCTCCTGCTGATTGGTCCATTTTACAGAGAGCTGATTGGTCCATTTTACAGAGAGCTGATTGGTCCGTTTTGACAGGGTGCTGATTGGTGCATTTACAATCCCTGAGCTAGACACAGAGTGCTGATTGGTGCATTTACAATCCTTTAGCTAGACATAAAGTTCCTCCAAGTCCCCACCAGATTAGCTAGATACAGAGTGCTGATTGGTGCATCCACAAACTCTGAGCTAGACACAGAGTGCTAATTGGTGCCTCCACGAACCCCGAGCTAGACACAGAGTGCTGACTGGTGCATATACAACCCTCCAGCTAGACATAAAAGTTCTCCAAGTCCTCACCCAACTCAGGAGCCCAGATAGCTTTGCCTAGTGGATCCCGTGCCGGGGCCACGGGCAGAGCTGCCCACCAGTCCCGCACCATGCGCCTGCACTCCTCAACCCTTGGGTGGTCAATGGGACCAGATGCCGTGGAGCAGGGGGTGGTGCCCATTAGTGAGACTTGGGCTGCATGGGAGCCCACTGCGGGGGGGGCTTGGGCATGGCAGGCTGCAGGTCCCGAGCCCTACCCCACAGGAAGGCAGCTGAGGCCCAGAAAGAATTTGAGCATGGCACAGGCGGGCCAGCAGTGCTGGGGGACCTGGCATACCCTCCACAGCTGCTGGCCCAGGTGCTAAGCCCCTCACTGCCCAGGGCCGGCAGTGCGGGCCACCCGCTCCGAGTGTGGGGCCCGCCAAGCCCGCGCCCACTGGGACTCGTGCTGGCCCACGAGCACCCTGTGCAGCCCCAGTTCCCGCCCGCACCTCTCCCTCCACACCTCCCCGCAAGCAGAGGGAGCCGGCTCCAGCCTCAGCCAGCCTGGAGAGGGGCTCCCACAGTGCAGCGGTGGGCTGAAGGCTCCTCAAGCACAGCCAGAGTGGATGTTGTGGCCTGAGGAGGTGCTGAGAGTGAGCAAGGGCTGCTAGCACGTTGTCACCTCTCAATGTTATACTCCTGAGTAAAATCCTCCAACTAATTGAGGTTGTTTCAGAAAGACCAAACTCCAGAAGTAGGTGTGTGACTCTAAGAGGAACCCACCTGGCCCAAGTTATCTAGTAACCCGAAAATAAAATAGAAGAAAAAGCAAATGTGTCATCCATTATCATGAAGTGTAATGGAAATGTACAGAGCACAGGCTCAGTATAATCTGTCATCCAGAATAAGTCCTCCCATCAACTGAGTTGCCTTTAAACAGACCTTCTTACTATGGTCGTGAATGACAGGAATGAAAATAGCAGGAACTTAGGAATTTCTAACTGGATATTTCAAGTGTCAGCTGTTTAATGTTTTCTCTAAGTTTTATTATGGTTCTTATCAAATATGAGGGGAATAAAGAAATACTAGCAGAGGAAAGGTAAAACCCATTGAATATCAATGTTCTTACTCTTTCAGAACAGTAAATGTAGAATGTTTAATAACAATTTCATCAGCTTTTACTTTAAATTTTGTTCCTTTGTAGAACAAGAAGGAAAAAGCATCTATTCACTCAAGAAGGATTTTTTGAACATCAACTATATACTTGGCATAGCATTAAGTACTGGAAATTAAAAAAAAATAATGTCACAATCTCTGCCTTTAAGAAACACACATTGTAGTGGTGAAAATATGTAAAAATGTAATTAACATAGCAAATACTTCTATAGCAATTACTATGTGCCAGACACTGTCCTAAGAGCTTTACATATATTTACTCATTTATTCTTCACAACAATCCTATGAAGTAGATCCTATTATCCCTATTTTACCGTTGAAGAAAATGAGGCACAGAGAGGTTAGCAACTTGCTCAGGGCCACACAACCAGTATGTAGCAGAACCCAAACTCAAACCCATACACTCTGGCTCCACAACACTGCATTGCCTGTAAATGATAAGTTAAGAAATAGAAATATGCCATGATATTATAGGAACAGGTTCAGATGTATTAGACAAGGTTTAGAGAAGTTATTTCAATACTAATAATATTATATATTATACACTAATCAAAAGCTAATGCATATTGTGCTCATTTATTACGTTCTAAATACTTTTATGTGTTGACCCCTCTCAACCTCACAACAATCTCATGAGATTGGTTTCATTATTATTCCCATTTTTCAAATAAGGAAAATGAGGGGTTTGGAGTGATATGGTTTGGCTGTGTCCCCACCCAAATCTCATCTTGAATTGTAATTCCCATAATCCCCACATGTCATGAGAGGGACCAGGTGGAGGTAATTGAATTATGGAGGTGGTTTCCCCCATGCTGTTCTCATGATGATGAGTGAGTCTCACCAGATCTGATGGTTTTATAAGCTTCTGTCATCTCCCCTGCTTGCACTCATTGTCTCTCCTGCCACCCTGTGAAGAGGTGCCTTCTGCCATGATTGTAAGTTTCCTGAGGCCTCCCCAGCCATGCAGAACTGTGAGTCAATTAAACCTCTATTCTTTATAAATTACCCAGTCTCGAGTATTTCTTCATAGCAGCATAAGAACAGACTAATACATAAAGATTACACAGCTAGTAAGTGGAAGAAGTTTCTATAACAGGCAGAGTAGAATTTGGTCTTAAATACATATGTGCAGTTAGCCAAGCCACTAAGTCAGAGACCAGAAGTATGGGCGAAGAGGACACTCTGTTCAGGGATGCATGTGGAGACAAAGAGGTACCTGGGCCACAGAGACTTGCACACATCCCCAGCACATGAACTGCCAAAGCACAGCTCAGAGTGAGAAGAATTAGGCAAAGCAGATGATGGAGGGACCAGTATGCACAGTTTGATTTTACCTCTAGAAAATAGGGGCCTTTGAAGGACTTTTAGGCAGGGACGGACATGGCCAGATTTTAATTTTAGATAGGACACTGATGATTGTGAATCAATTTGAAAGGGAAAAGATAGAGACTCTTGTACTTGTCCAGGAGGCTCACTTCTAAAGTAGGACAGTGGTGGTAGGTGAAAAACTAGAAAGGACATAAAACCAGTAGGTTGCTCCATTCACATCACAATCTCTTCTCTTTCTGAATGGTTATTTGATTATTCACACAACCACCCATCTCTTCTTTTTTTTCTGTAACATTAGAGAAGTCAATATATTTATAGCTAATCACTCTTATCTTTACTGTATCCTCTTCAACTAGTGGCTCTCAAAAACCTTGCACTTAATTACTCTCAGTGTTCCCACTGAAAATTATTACATACTTTTTACCAAAAAAGTACAACATGACCAAAAGTCCAAACAACATGAAAAAGACTAACCTTCCTATGGGTTTAGTCATCCCAATTCTGTTTCTTTTGGTGTGTAAGTAAGTACAGATGAGTTCTTGCTTTATCTAGACTGTGCTAGGCAGTTTGGGTACAACTCCACATTTAAGGCATTTTCATTAGCTCCTTTATTATGTCAACTAATGTTAACATAACTAATAGTTAAAACGCAATACATTATGTCCCTAGTGAGGGACATTATGTTAACTAATACTTAAAACACAATACAAAAACAAAGTAAACAATGAAAAATAAATACAAAAATACTAAAACATTACACCATTTTCAAAAACATAATGCAATAGTCAAGACTGGCATGACTAGCTTTGGGCTGCAAATAAACAAAAATCACAGTGGTTTAACCAAAAAGGGATTTATTTTTATGACATAACAGGAAATGCAGAGGGAGGCAGATCAAGAAAGAAAGACCAGGCTGTGTCCAGCATCCTGCTTTGTCCTCTTAAGCACGAGGCTCTTACCCTCATGGTCATAGTCTGGCTTGTGTATCTTCAGTCATCTGTGTGCATGCTTGGCTTTCTCAGCAAAACAAAGGGGGAAGGAAGAAAGCACATGTCCGTTTTTAGCTAGAAAACAATGTTTCCCAATGAAGCCCACTCTCTAAACTTTTTATTCCATCTCATTGCTCAAAATTAGTCCAAAAGAGTCTGGAAAAATGACTACATGTATCTGGAATACCTTTCAACTCCAACTCCAACAAAATCAGGATTCTATTGGAAAAGAAGAATGGATACTGAGTACATAAATTGGCAGAGTCTGACACCCTGAGAAACGCTGGTATTTGCAGGATGGATGGGATGATAGGAGCACAGGAAGGGAGTAGAGAGGTGCATGATGAGAAGCATATGGACAAGCCTGAGAGGAATCACAGAAGCATCAAATTCAGCCTCAGTTTCCAATAAGAGGTTGACAGAAACACACCAGCTGCATCTCACAATTAGGACATGACTGGTGATGTTTGAATACAAATGGGACTCTTTCGTGAAGGAAGAATTAAAACAATTTAGTGTATCCAAGGGTGTAGACATTAGAATAAGCAACATTAATGTACCTTGTAGAAAGATGTACATAGAAGTTAGGGAGATAACTTGTCCTAGAGGGACTGGCAAAAATAACCAGAGATGGTCCAGCCAGAGAGAGCCTGTGTTGCTTTCTGCGTTATGCTACCTAAGTTTACAAAAATTGTTCCTGCATTAAGGGTCTGATCTGAGAAAACAAAGGGAACGCTCTTTCTTTTAAAGTTTTCTATCTCTTAAGCAGTGTTACCATCCACTGCAATGGCAGAGAATGAGAAGAGAGCCTCCCTCCTTCAATTACCCATCCTGTCAACATATTTCCTTCCTTTTGCCTCTGGATTAAAGAAATCATACTAACAGCTATAATTGCAAGGCAGGTGGTCAACAGATCAGATAGGCTGCTTTTACAAAGTGCACACTCTATTTTACCTAGTTCTCTTCATTTGTACCCTAAATAATTTTTTTGCGTATTTTTATCATATTCTAAAAGGAACTAGGCTTTGAGACAACATCATCCTTAATTCCTGAGAGCACAGTGGGAACCAAAAAATTGCTTTTGAGTATTCTAATGTCTTTTTTGGTATAAGATGAGCAACCTTTTAACAAAGAAGAAATTTGCAGAAATATTATATTGATTTTCTTGAAGTTATCCTGCATAAAGTATCCTAACTTCCATGACTCAGAATATTAACCAATTATTCAAAGTCCAATTTGTCACCCCAAGCATGTTTTGAACCTGGAAATCTTAATAAAGTGTTATGCTACAGATAAAAGTAAACTTACTTTTTTTGTTTTATCTCAATACAAGTCAACTACCTCCCAGATTTTGAGTCTGTTAAAATTTGTCAAATGTGGATCATTGATTTCTTTAGCCTGATATAGTAACTAAACGGAAACTTTGTCAATTAACTGTTCTCAGAGATGCCTACAATATGGATAGTCTCATGGATTTGAGCTCTTAGGTAAAGTACCTTTCTACTCAGAACGTATTTTTTCCCTTTATCATGTTTAAAGACAAATACCTTGAAATCTAGTATCTGTATGGTATCATATTCAACTGAATTTATCATATTCAACTGAATCCCTTTGGTAAAACTAAATCCAGTTTTGATAAACAAAAGTTCTATCTAAAAACCTGTTAGATTAAAATCTATAAAATGAATGCTACATTCTAGCGTTGTCCCTGCTCAAGTACACATGTTCCTTTGAGGGGGTCTGGACATCCTATTAGGTGAGAAATGATGAATATACGTGATAATGTTCAGATCTTGGAGGGCACTAGGGGTTCTCCAAATACTGATTATTAAGCAGCAGAAGTCGTAAGAAAGAAAAAGAAAGGATGGATTTCAGCATATTGTGAAGGACTTCCTACTATTAGGAATGGTGGTGAGTTTAACTTTAATTAAATACTGAATTCCTTTTCACTTGAAGGGTTTAAACACTTGAAACCCAACAATGTTTCAATGATCCATCAATCAACCAACTGATAATAAGAAAGCCACCTCTTTGTCATCCCAGGAGACACCATTCACATTTTTGTCTGCATGAATGACATTCCACCAGCCCGGCTCTGTAAAATAGTTTAGAAAGGTCTGCCTTCACTGGATAAGAAGATGAAGGTAATGCGAGTCACAGGGACACAAATGATGGGCAAAAAAGAGAGCCAATATTATTTTATTTTTGAAACAGAGTCTCGCTCTGTTGCCCAGGCTGGAGTTCGGTGGCGCGATCTCGGCTCACTGCAAGCTCTGCCTCCCGGGTTCACACCATTCTCCTGCCTCAACCTCCCAAGTACCTGGGACTACAGGCGCCCACCACCACGCCCGGCTAATTTTTTGTATTTTTAGTAGAGACGGGGTTTCACCGTGTTAGCCAGGATGGTCTCGATCTCCTGACCTCGTGATCCACCCGCCTCAGCCTCCCAAAGTGCTGGGATTACAGGCATGAGCCACCGCACCCAGCCAAGAGAGACAGTTTTAAGGAGGGAGGGATACCACTTGGCGACTCATCAGACCCAGGGTATAAAACAAAAGAAATTGGTTAGAATTTCAAGATTTCAAAATTGTGTGACCACATGAATGATGCAGCTTTTACAGAGAGGGGATTTAGAACAAGGACTCCATTTTGGAAGAAGTCAAGAATAAATAATGCTACTGGATGATGACATGAAGTCTCCACATTGGAAGCCTAATGGAAATTGTGTATACGTTTCGTCAGTCCACTAAGACTGAAACCTTATTGAAAGTCCTGACTCTCTCATGCCTTTTATTCTACATGCAACTCGTGCTGAAGAGTTTTCACAAAGTAGAATTTAAAACACACTTACTGAATTGAACTAATCATGTTTTACATCATGTATTGGTTTCTCTCAACATACATCTCGCCAGACTCTTGGTGTGAAAATTGTATTATTGGCATGAACAAGGCACTGGAAACCTGCATTAACTTCTGCCAGCCACTAGAATACCACTCAGAAAATTACAGCTTCCACGGCTAAAATCAGTTAATATCCTGCCAAATAGAAAGAAATGTGTTCTCTCCATGTTGCCAACAGATTAACTTAAATGCTTGTGGCAAAGACCACTGAGCCCATTCAATCAGGATTATGTTTGACCAAAGTTGCAATTTCATCAAAGGACCTTGTAAACAAGAGTAGAAGCAAGATTCCCATTTGACATAATTAGAAGTATGCTTAGATATGAAACTTAAATCTTAGGAAAGAGAGAATAAAATGTTACAGAACATAAGGCTTGACCTGTGTATGTAATAAGAGATGACTTCAAATTTCAACCATGTAACTGTCTTCATTGTAAATGTTTGGCTGATATACAAAATATTATTACATTATTTATTTAAGTCAAGTTTGAGGTCTAATATGTACTATAGTCAGTGTTCAAGAAGTGTTTATTAAATGGATGTCATGCATTCATCTATTCCATGAATACATATGGCAAATCATGAAGCTTACTGTTTAGTGAGGGAAATTAAAAAACAATTCTCTACATACATAAATGTGTATATTTACAAATTGTGAACGTGTTAGTAGAAAATCCAGCATGGCTCCTCAGTTGGAAGCCAGGTGAATGCATAGCAGGTTTCTATTCTATACTGAAAAGATATGAGAGCAAAGACTTTTCACAACCTTGTCATATCTTAGCACATAGTACAATGCCAGGCACACAGAACATTGGAATTTGGACTGAAATTAGAAGACTAAGGAAGAATTAACCAGGTAAAGTCTAGGCACTGGTACACTGAAAGAACCATCCAGGTCAAGGCAACTTGTGAAACATTACAAGATGAGTAGGAAAATCAGGCATTTGAGGAACTTACAGAAACACCAAAGTAGTGGGGGGCAGGGGGTGGGGGGGCAGGGGTGAGGCATGGAGGGGAAGCAAAGAGAAAAGCAGTAAGACATGAAGGAGATCATGCATGGCTTTACAGCTCACCTTAAAGATTTTTATCATTATCTTGAGAACAGCAGGAAATGCTTGAATGTTTTTAAGGAGTAAAGGAGCATTATCGGATTTGCTTCTGTAAAAACACGACTTTAGTTACAGGGCAGAATAGGTAGATTGGAAGGTAACTAAATAGATGTAGTAAGGAAGCTGTTGCAGGCAAGCCGTGATGGTAGCTCAGGCTAGAGTGGTGGCAATGGGGATAAAGAGAAATGAATAGATTTGGGAACTAATAAGTAAAATCAAATTGCTAGTATGTAGCAGACATTATGTTTTGACAGTTACAAACAAAGTAACTTCCTTTGAAGAGCTAAGATTCTAGTTTAAGGGAAAAAAATACATATATCAACAATAGCACCTTAAGAGACATTTATAAGCATAAGAAATTAAAAATAGCAATATGATAACAATAGGAATGGGTGAGCCATTAGATAAGGTGTTCAGGGAAAGTTTCTTTAAGGGGGAAGAGTTTGAGATGAGAAATGAATGAAGAATAGAATATTTCTATGGAAAGAATTAGAGACAAGATATTCCAGGCAGAAGTAAGAGCAAGTGCAGAGATCTTGTGATAGAAGTTATCTTGTTTTATTCAAAGAATGGCAAGCAGGCCAGTATAGGTGGTGCACAGCACAGGAGGACGTTGAAGGAGATGTGGTCAGAGACATAGTGTTCACAGCAACAGGAAACACAGAAGACTGAGTTTGGGATGGGAGGTCATTTGTGCCGTTTTAGACATGTTGAGTTTGAGGCACCTTTGAAACATCTAAAGAGAAACTTTTCAATAAGCACAATGTGGTTTTGCAAAATTGGAGCTAAGAGATAAAAATATCAATTTCAGAGTTCTTATCATACAGATGGTAATTTAAACTACGGATGTGAATAAGATACACTAGGGAGAATACACAGAAAACAGAAGGGAGCAAAGAATCTTGAAGTCTTAAGGAATTTTAACACTCAACAGCCAGGCAGAGGGAAATGAGCCTGCAGAGGAAAGATGTAGCTTGAAAGGGAACCCCACATAGCTGCCCCGAAGCCCAAGGATGGGAATAGTTCAAGGAGAGTGGCCAAGAGTGTCAGTTGCTACTGTGAAGCAAAACTCATAGAGATGGATTTCGTGATAAGGATTTCACTGGGGTTTTAAAGAATCTTTTGCTGAAGTAAAAAGAGAAAACACCAGATTAAAGTGGACTGAGGAGTGAGGAGGGAATGGAAAGTGATAAAGTGTTGCCACTTGGGTAGACAAGTTTTCTGAGAATTTTGGATGTGAGGATAAAGTTTTCAAAGGTAGAAGTTAGAAGAAAAAATTATTCTTAGGTGTTTTCCTTGGTTTTTTATTTTTGAAAAAGAGGAAATTTAAGTATATTTGGATGCAGAGAAGAAACACCAGAATATACAGTTAGAGAAATTAAAGCAAAGGTCCTACTCATATAGAAGGAGACATTTTCTCAGTCTTGTTATTAATTGAAAATTTTAACAATTACTTATTGTGAGCATATACAAACTCCAGGCAAAACAATGTTTTGTATATACAAATTCCTATTTTCATTATTATAATAATTTTATTTTCTTCATATTGTTAGAACATTCTAACAAAATTAAGTGGGAAGTTTACACATTCAATATTTAGTGTGTATATGTATACATACATACATATATGTATATATATGTGATTATAGGTTTGACTTTTATTCACTATTTTATCATGACATTCGACACCATGCATTCATTTTAAACAGGGATCTTTTATTAAAAGTTTCATTCATTTTGACATTTTCTTTTTGACAATTAAAAATACAGGAAAAAAAAACATTCTAAATGTGTTTCAGTCAGCTGTTTTTACCAAAGAAATTTAATTTGAAAAAAGTAGTTCACAGACATAGTCACTACATCTTCATAATGGTATTATGGTTTGTATGACTAAAAATGAATGAATAGGAAAATTAGAAATTTCATTCAGTTGACTCTTGACATTAAATGTTGTAGTCTGATTAAGAAAATGTGGCACACACACCATGGAATACTATGCAGCCATAAAAAATGACGAGTTCATGTCCTTTGTAGGGACATAGATGAAACTGGAAATCATCATTCTCAGTAAACTATCGCAAGAACAAAAAACCAAACACCGCATATTCTCAGTCATAGGTGGGAATTGAACAATGAGAACACATGGACACAGGAAGGGGAACATCACACTCTGGGGACTGCTGTGGGGTGGGGGGAGCGGGGAGGGATAGCACTGGGAGATATACCTAATGCTAGATGACGAGTTAGTGGGTGCAGCGCACCAGCTTGGCACATGTATACATATGTAAGTAACCTGCACATTGCGCACATGTACCCTAAAACCTAAAGTATAATAATAACAAATAAATAAATAAATAAATAAAAGCATGTAATTTCCAATAAAAAAAAAGTTGTAGCCTGAAAAGAGATAGTGTTCAAATATCTAAGATATTCAAATACCTAAATCATTAATTTAAAAAGAAATGTACCATATGTATATTATTCCTACAAAATAAGTATACAATTTACAATTAGTATTATTGTTTTCTCTCTTGCAAAGATATAAGATAACATTGAAAATATATATGATGCAAATTATTTTGAGCCTTGCCTGAGAAGATAAAGTTTGAATTCCATACTATATCACAGTGAAAAACCTCTGAAATGTTTGTTCAGCAAACAGAAAGTACATGATAGAGTGTGAGGTTGGTTGGACCCTTAAAGATTAATTCAAGGTTCAATCATTCAAGAAATATTTGAGTGTCTCCTACATATCAAACAACGTTTTAAAAGGTGAACCATAGACCAAAAGCCTGAAACATCGCTATTTCAAATCATGAAATTTAAGTCACTCCTCTGCATACTGATTCCTCTATCCAAAAAAGAATGTTGTAGATATTTCTTGAGAACATTCTGTAAGACTCTAGGTAGAACCAACAGGTAGTAAATATGGTATACTCAAAAATAAAGGAATTGGGAAAGCATTGGAGATTCAAGAAGCAAATATATCAGTTAAGGATAATAAAGAATATGTTTGTTAAGGAAACTTGCAGGAGATACTCAATGATTACATGCATTCACACACACACACAGCTATCGCTTTCCTATGATTGTGAGACCTGACTAATGCAGAATTTTATTTCATGTATTTTTCCCAATGATTGGCCAATGCCATGTGCTAGAGGTATAATCAGGTAGTCGACCAGAGACATAATAGTGGTTACCAGGAGTGAGGACTTGTGTGGCTCAAATTCTAGCAGCTCACAGGTATAGAACTGTCATTGAAAAGACCAATCAAATAGCCCCAGTAAAAAGTGGGCAAAGGACATAAACAGACATTTTTCAAATGAAGACCTACAAATGGCCAACAAGTGCATGAAAAAATGCTCAGCATCACTAATCATCAGATAAATGCAAATGAAACCACAATGAGATATCATCTTATGCCAGTCAGAATAGTTACTATTAAAAAGTCAAGGCCGGCTGGGCGCAGTGGCTCATGTCTGTAATCTCAGCACTTTGGGAAGCCGAGGCGGGTGGATCACAAGATCAGGAGATCGAGACTATCCTGGCTAACGCGTGGTGAAACTCCGTCTCCACTAAAAATACAAAAAAAAAAAAAAAGATTAGCCAGGCATAGGGGTGGGAGCCTGTAGTCCCAGCTACTCAGGAGGCTGAGGCAGGAGAATCGTGTGAACCCAGGAGGCAGAGCTTGCAGTGAGCCAAGATCGCGCCACTGCACTCCAGCCTGGGAGACAGAGCAAGACTCAGTCAAAAAAACAAAAAAAAAAACAAAAAAAAAACAAACAGATATTGACAAGGATCAGGAGGAAAAGGAAAACTTACACACCACTGGTGGGAATGTAACTTAGTGCAACCTCTATGGAAAACAGTATGGAAATTTCTCAAAGAACTAAAAATAGAACTATCATTTACCCAGCAATCTCAGATACCCATAATTGTCCTTTTTTTTTTTTTTTAGGTGGAGTCTTGCTCTGTCACCCAGGCTGGAACACAGTGGCACAATCTCGGCTCACTGCAACCTCTGCCTAGCCGGTCTAAGTGATTCTTCCGCCTCAGCCTCCCAAGTAGCTGGGATTACAGGTGCATGCCACCACGCCTGGCTAATTTTTGGGTTTTTTTGTTTTGTTTTGTTTTTAGTAGGAATGGGGTTTCACCATGTTGGCCAGGCTGGTCTCGAACTCCTGATCTCAAGTGACCCGCCCACCTTGGCCCTCCAAAGTGCTGGGATTACAGGCATGAGCCACCGCGCCCAGCCATACTCGTACTTCTATAGCAGCACTATTCATAACAGCAAAGATATGAAATCAACTTAAGTGTCCATCAACAGATGACTGGATAAATGTGGTGTACATATATATATATACACACACATATAAATAAAAGAAAATGCAGATACATACACACATATATATTTTATATATACATGCATATATGTTTTATATATATGTAAACACACACCAGATGTGTGTGTGTATATATACATTTATGTGCCATAGAATACTACTCAGGCAAACCATATACATATATACGTTTATATACGTATATAAACATATACACATATATGTTTATATGTGTATATAAACCATACACATATGTGTTTATATGTGTATATAAACCATACACATATGTGTTTATATACGTATATAAACACATACACATATGTGTTTATATACGTATATAAACCATATATTATGTGCCATGGAATACTGAGGCAAACCATATACATATATATAGTATATACACATATATGTATGCATAGCATATATACACATACACATAGCATATATACACATATGTAGTATATACACATATATGTATGCGTAGCATATATACACATATATAATAACATATACACATAACATATATATATATACACATACATACACACACACACTCAGGCAAACCATGGTTTGCCTCAGTATTCCATGGCACATGGATGCAGTATACATACATACATATATATGTAGTATACATATGCATACTATATGCTATATAGATATACATGTATACATACCTGTATGTAGTATATGTATATATATACGTAACATATATACATACATACATAACATACATACCTATATACTATATATATATACACCATACAAATATACATATATACTACATACATGTATATATACACACACATCACATATATATGAGACATGGAAACTCAGGCAAACAAAAGAATGAAATCATTCATGTCTTTTGCAGCAACATGGAACTGGACGCCAATACCATAAGTGAAATAACTCAGAAACAGAAAGTCAAATACCACATATTTTCACTTATAAGTGGGAGCTAAATAATGTGTACACATGGACATAGACAGTGAAATAATAGACATTGAAGACTCAGAAGGGTACAGGGTGGAATGGGGATAAGGGATGAGAAATGACTTAGTGGGTACATTGCACATTACTCGCGTGATGGGTCTTCTCAAATCTCAAACTTCACCACTACACAGTATATCCACATAACAAAACTGTACTTGTACCCTCTAAATTTATGCAAATAAAAAAAGAAAAGACCAATCAGTCATGCTATAAATTTGTAGAAGAGGATAAACTGCAGATTTAGCAGAGAAAAAGGTGGTAGAGCAATTCTGCTCACTGTGACCACTATGTGGATGGCATTTGGCCTCAAGACCAGAGAAAACCTTAGATGGTTTCATTTCTGATGCTGGAAAGTATAAGGAGAAATTCATCCCTTTCAGGTCGGAAAATTTCCCTGAAATTTAAACTGAGACAAATCTAAACTTGAAAGAAGCTTGAAAGAGTCAAGCTTAGAGATGTAATCTACATAATTTTTAAACTGTGTGGAAATATACAGTTAGAAAGAAATTCACCCAGGACTTTGAAATACTTGCACATAAAATATTCTTCAGTTGATGGGATATATTCACAAGTTTAAACATAGGCACACACACAAAGACCAATAGAGAAAGACCATTTACCATTATATGCCACAGTGAGACTTTAATAGCTTCAAGTATTTTATGAATATTTCTGAAGGATTGAACTGTTTGTCACAGTGTTGACATGAAATCATTCAAAGCTTCCTCTGTAGTAATGAATACTAGCAAAAGTTAAGCACAAAGCAATGAACTGACAGCACCAATATTTCTCCATATACTTTCTGTTAATCATTATTCACCAGTTACATTTTCTTTTTTTGATAACTCACAAATCCAAAAAAATGCAAGCACACCCACAGACACTGATGATTAATGATAAGTCCAGATATTGTAAGGTTAAAGAACAAATGATTAACCACTTCATCATTGCCCTGCTGATTTCAAGAATGATGTCAGTGTGAAGGATTCTCTGAAAACAAACAGACTAACATTATCATCAACTGGTTTCAGGCAAACTGTGGTTCTTCTAAACTTGTGGTCCTAAATATTGACTTTTTAAAAGGTATCAGGTCTAACAAGTGACCTCAGAGGACTCAGTTACTGTGAGCTACAGCCTAAATCCCAGAGTGACTTAAATCAGGGAAAAGTCTAAACTCTGGGTAATCTCCAGCGAGAACAATCACTTCTAAAGAATCTGTGCAAAGTGCCTGCCTCAGACTTTGGTTCATGTTTGTAATCCAAGTAATGCAGACATGACAGTTTCTTATGTCTATGTGCAAGGTTAAAAAGAAAAGGGAGTTTATTTAAAATGTACTAAGTGGTCTAAGGAAAAAAAACAGCACATTTTTGTTTAGAGAATCCTAATAGTTTAATTGTACTCTATGGAAAGCTTATAGCTCTATATCAAATATGCATATCTTTGACATAATTCCATATATTCAAACTACCTTCACACACATTACACTTTGTGCTATATCTTGTGTATTTTGTTTTTATTTCATTTCCAAGTTCTTAGCTTTTTGCACTGAGAATTAAGATAAGTATTTAAAAATTGCTAGAGGCACTAACTCTAGCCATTTTCTTTTTTTTATTATACTTTAAGTTCTGGGATACATGTGCAGAACATGTAGGTTACATAGGTATACATGTGCCACGGTGGTTTGCTGCACCCATCAACCCATCATCTAGGTTTTAAGCCCCGCATGCTCCTAATGCTCCTAATGCTATCCCTCCCCTTGCTTCCCCCACCCCTCGACAGGCCCCAGTGTGTCATGTTCCCCTCCCTGTGTCCATGTGTTCTCATTGTTCAACTCCCACTTATGAGTGAGAACATGTGGTGTTTGGTTTTCCATTCCTGTGTTAGTTTGCTGAGAATGATGGTTTCCAGCTTCATCCATGTTCCTGCAAAGGACATGAACTCATTCTTTTTTATGGCTGCATAGTATTCCATGGTATATATGTGACACATTTTCTTTATCCAATTTATCATTGATGGGCATTTGGGTTGGCTCCAAATCTTTGCTATTGTAAATAGTGCTGCAATAAACACACGTGTGCATGTGTCTTTATAGAATGATTTATAATCCTTTAGGCATATACCCAGTAATGGGATTGACCTCTACCATTTTCATCACAGTTATTCAATCTTTATCAAAAACTTATGGTAATAATACTCTTTGACTAAAATTCTAATCTAGTCTTAGCACTCTAAATTTTATAATGACTAGTTACTTAAACCAAGTCAGTAATTTTCTTAGTTAACATATGTATATATTTATAAAATTTTCCCCAAAAATACATAACACATAATTTTAACTTTCTTCTAAAGCTCTATCCAAATAGTCAGATTTTATGTGTATCTTGGTTGTTTTTAAAGTGTAAAGCTCTTTAGCTTACAAATACATCATCCTAACAGACTGCCATCCTCCAAGATTGGAGGATTTTATGGAACTTTCTTCAAAATACTTCTGAAATTCTTGGGATTAATGGTGGCTGCTTCGGACAACAGGCAGAGTTAAGAGGTATAAGAAATACTTTTATTTACGTTTTCATTTCTGTATGTATTGCCACCCGGGAGCTCTGGCAGAAGAAAGGTGTTATAGAAATATAATTTATTAATAATAATTTGTTTCAGGATGGTTTACAATGAAAAGGGAAGAGGAAAGGATCTGTGAAAAGCCATAAAATTCCTTGAGAAGGTGACTTACTAGCAGTGTTAAGTATTTACAACAAGAATAAAAGGATAGCTCTCACAATTGTTTTTATGGGCAAAGAACTGCATTGGTAGCTCCCAGCCAGGCTTGACAGCTTCTTCAGAGCAGACTAAGTAATTTTCTGTGGTACAAATTCACTAGACCAATTTCTGTCCCACCCAACAAACAATGGCAGATTACCCAAGCCCTTATCTGCTAAATGCCTCACTTTCCCCTTACTCATACAACTTCTTTAGAAAAAAGGAAATCTGATACAAGGATGATTTAGAAATAGTCATTTGAACTCGAGCAACTCATTTATTTGAATAAGTCATGCAAAGACCAGGAAATATTTATTCCTCCTGTATCAGAAATAAGTCAGACCTTTGTTGATATAGGGTATCCAGATTAAAAAGGATGTGAGGCAGCTTGCATTGTTCCCTACATAAATAGCAAAAATGTGGAAAATATTTCCAGTGAGAAAAATTTAAGAGAAGTTTGTTGGCTTAGCCAAGAGCAAAAAACTTTAAGAATTTGCCAAATGTAAGTATAGAAATTACTTTCTTTTCTGGGAGAGGGAAGGAACATTTATAATTAATTTGTTTTAACTTTGGAGCATTCAATTAGAGGCATGGTTCTCAACCCTCGTTGCTCATCACAATACCCAGGGAGCTTTAAAAAAACACTGATCCCTAAAGTGCATTCACAATAATTCTAGAGTAATGAGGGGTACCCAGGTATGTGTGGTTTGTAAAAGCTCTCCAGATGTTTTCAATATGTAGCCAGGGTCGGAAACCAATGAATTAAAGAATATTTACATAGTTGAAAGCAGCTGAGATTATCAGGGAATTAAAGAAGACATTTTAGGTTATTTTATTTTGTTTGTTTGTTTGTTTACAAACCAGGGCATTGATCAACATCAAAATCACCTGGATTGCAGTGGTAAATACCCAGGACAGGCCCACTTTCCACATCTTTCATCCAAACCAAAGTTCCCCATGACAATTTGACAAAGACTATTTCCTTGACCAAACTTCAGTCAGGTTTCTCTGAGCACTCTTCTCAAGTAGGTCTCAGCTTTGATCCCTGCCCCACCCCAACCCCTGCAGCCCATCCCCTCATCCTTGCTGGGCCTACATAACACAGTAGCAAACTTTTAACAAGAAACCTGTTCAGCCTGCTAGAGAGAATCCCCCCACACTTCATATCCAATCCCCTTCATTCAAATTCTACATCCCCCAACTCCCATCCATCCCTCGTATCTGGTCACCCTGGCCTGACTTCAGAAAGAATCCTATTAGGTCAGTTCAGCGAGAATTCCCCCAATTCTCGCTACCTTTGATGTCTCCTCTTGTTCATTTTCCATCCACTGATTATTGCCCCCACCACCCCCCTCCACACCCTGACAACCTGCTCCTTGGCTATAAATTCCTATTTGATCTTGTTGTCTTTAGAGTTGAGCCTGTACTCTCTCTACTCTATTGCAATGGTCTTGACACTCATCACAGTAGTCCTGAATAAAGTCTTCCTTACCATTTTCACAAGTGTCAGAATAATTCTTTCTTTAGAAAATAAGATTCTGGGGCAGTGATATCGGCAGCCTTCCTCCCCCTACCCTCCTCCTACCTCCTGCCCACATGGGGAACCACTCCTTTATGCCACCCAGGTGACACCACTCTAAAATGTGCTACCACTCAAGTGCTATGAACTTCAGCACTATCAGTGTCCCTAAGGAAGACTGCAGTAGAAAACAGTATATACAAAAAGAAAGGATATATGATTTTTCCCCCAACAGAAAAGATAAATGTGGCCTAGCAGTAAATATTGAAGGAATAAAATCCCTTTGGGATAACAGAAATGCAGAACTGTAAAAATGAATAAAGGGTTTGATTGATGGTTTTGTTAGTAACAAGGTATGTATTAAAGAGAGAGAGAGAAAGAGGCAACAAAATAGGAAAAAGAAATACAAGCCAGCACTTTTAAGAGAATATGGTTTCAGAAAGAAAAAAGAATGTTAAAATTCAGTGCCAAACTTAGAATGAGATCTGTGGAATGTAGGCCAGGTGACAGATTCCTGAGTCAGGACCTATAGGTCCTAATGGCTTTAATGAAAGTGGATTACATTACCTTAAATATGTTAATGATTGACCTTGGAAATTAAGACCCAACTAGGCTGTGGCTAATAAATACATTCACCTCTGCAACAGATAACAGCTACTCTTTTGTCTCCCCATACAATGCATACTTATAATACATGTAAATCACCTTGTAATCTTTTTCATGTAAAATTCTACAAAAATAACATTAAAATACATTAAGCATTTAAAAATGTTCATGAATAAAATGAGATGGCAACTTTCTATCCTTATGAAATAAATGTGCCTGAAAGTGGACTTAACCAGATAATCTTGCAAAGTCTCTTCCATTTCTAAACTTATCTTTCTTTAGTTCATCAGCAAGTTTATGGAGAATCTATTTTTAGGCTGATTTTATAGATGGGAAAATAGAGGAAGTAATGGTAAATGGACTTCCCAAGGTGTTAGAGAGGATGTCTATTGGAGTTAAAATTATAATTTACAGTCCCTTAATTGCCCAACAAATTACCAAGCCTGCTGTTAAAAGCACTAAGTTATATTTTTTGAATATAAAATTTGATGCATATTTCCTCTGATATCAAGAGAATTACAACAAATAGAAAGCCTGCTCCACTTTTTATGGGTATTTCAAATTGAATTCTGCATCAATTACATATGATTTTGAGAAGTATGCTGCCCACAATATGTAGGATAACTCACTTGTACAGGACACATGGACACAGTTGTGAATTCTTTGACCTTTCTCTGCCTTTTGAATTCTCTTCAAGATGCAATAAAGATACAAAATACATCTGCATCGATGTAAACCAAGAGTTTGGAAAACCAAACTTTGTTATTATATGCACGATATAGAAAAAGTGAACAGAGTTACATGTTATGAAATATGTTTTGCACCAACTTGAAATTTTAAAATCACACTAACAAATGTACCTTCATTTCAAGAAATAGGAATTGTTTCGTCTATTCCAGGCACTGCGAAAGACACTGGATAGGAATGTGCAAGAAGACAGTGTAAGCTAAGAAGGGGCCCAATCTGACTTGTATTTAGATTTCTGGCTTCTGAATAGACTTTAGGAGGTGTTATGAGATGAATTCACAAGTGCTCCCCCCAGAATTCATATGTTGAAATCCTAACCCCCAGTAACTCAGAATGTGGCTGTATTTGGAGATACAGTCTTTAAAGAGGTCATTAAGGTAAAATGAGGTCACTACTCTTATTATATTAAGGGTAGACTACTGATATAGCTTGGCTGTGTCCCCACCCAAATCTCATCTTGAATTGTAGCTTCCATAATTTCCAAGTGTTGTGGGAGGCACCTAGTGGGAGGTAATTGAATCAGGTAGTTGAATGGGGGTGGGTCTTTCCTGTGCTATTCTCGTGGTAGTGAATAGTGATAGTGAGTAAGTCTCAGGAGATCTGATGGTTTTATGAAGGGGAGTTCTCCTGCACACATTCTCTTGCCTGCCACTAAGTAAGACGCGACTTTGCTCCTCATTTGCCTTTCACCATCATTGTGAGGCCTCCCCAGCCCTGTGGAACCATGAGTTAATTAAACCTCTTTCTTTTATAAATTATCCAGTCTTGGGTATGTCTTTATTAGCAGTGTGACAACAGACTAATACAACTACCCTTAATATAATATGATGGTGTCCTACAAGAAGAGGAAATTGGCACACAGAGGGAAGACCATATGAAGACACAGGGAGAAGATGGTCATCTACAAGCTGAAGAGAGGCCCACAGAAAAAAACCCACCCTGCTGACACATGAAATATGGTCTGGGACTTTATGCCTCCAGAATTGTGAGAATATTAAGCCACCCAGTCTATGCTACATTGTAAAGACAGCCCCAATAAACTAATATGGAAGCAATCCAATGAACCCACAGGAGAAAGTGAAACTGTCCAGGTATCATCAAAATTATTCTAAAATTAAAACAGTATGGTTGAATTCAGAAAATGGCTCTCTTTCTGATGCAGCATGTTGTCTAAATACAAAAGAATAGCCAGGGACCCGATGATTACTATTTTCTTGCTTTTGATATAGTTCATATATAGGATTAATGTTTTCTACATACTCTGATGCAAAAATTTTGAATAAAATTTCAAAACTAAGAGAAGAAAATGAATGGAAACAAAGAGTCCTAGGACAGAGCGCTGCCAGGAGTATCAAAAAAAGTCTAGAAACATTATTTCTGAATAGGCCTTTCAAGTAGCATGCCCAAGCACTGTCTGTACAGTTGTAGCTGGTGATGTTAGGTTATCATTAGTCTCATCTTGCTACTTCTGAGTCTACCTAACATCTAGGGCCATGTTGTTTATTAATTTAAGAGGTCAGTGTACTGCTACAAAGAATAACTGTCCTAGAAGTTGATATGAATCACAATTTTCTTTCCCTCATGTTGATTTTGGCTTAGCTTTTATCTATCATCTTCTAAATTAGGAGTTTAAAAATTGGGGTTATGAGAGGCAGGATTAGGAAAGCTTTCCCAGAATGACTCTTCTCTTTGAAAGACCAAAAACCCAAAATGTGTCTCCTTTCCCATTATTTGCCTTGCTCCCAAATAAACTACCTAACAAGGAAAAAAAACGGGGTTTAAAAGAAGACATCTCCCACACAGCTGGTTATATATTGATAAATAAATCCAATTTTTTTCACATGCCAGAATGTGACCACTGGGAATCTTCCCAGTAAAACATTAACCAACTCTGTCCTTATTGAATCAAGACAATGAATAACAAAAGAGGACTTTGACTCTAATCTGAAGCCATAAAACAAATTGGATGAGGCATGATAATTCAACAGGAAAGAGATTACTGACCCTTCATAGACTGGCAGCTCTTTAAATTAGGATGACTCCTAAGAGAAAAGGTAAGGTTCTTACAGGTCAGGCAGCAGGCTTTCTTGCTAAAATTAAAGTTGAGTATTAGTCCACTGAGTTTATAAGGAAAACAAAGCAAATATAAATAAGAAAGAATAGAATTTTCAGAGTGGTGTAGTAGAGTGTCACAAAATCAGACAGACTTATATATTGGCTAAATTCTAACACCCTTAAATTGTCAGGCTATAGAAAATTAACATTTTAAGCCCCAATTCCATTCATATAAATGGGATAATAATATTTACCTCCCAGAGAGATTGTGAAGACAAAACAACGTAGCATATTTAAAGCATTTAGTACAGTGCCCGGTACTTGGAAGACACAGTAACTATTACATTTTTATGTCTTCCTTTCTGCCTTTCCCATGAATATATTTATAGCATTGCCTGAACCCTCAACTAATTTTTATCAAGGAATGTGAAGGCAAGACACTCTTTTAAGTTTGTTGATATGTTTTCCAAACTTAAAAGACCAAAGTGATCTGGCAAATATTTCTAACATACTTTCTTCTTCCCACTTTACCTTCGTTCTTTCTTCTCTTATTTGCTACAGTAGTTGTCTAGAGCAGAAGATCTGTGTCATTCTAGTGACTATGTGAGAAAGGATGAAAGAAAAAAACACTAATGGTAATACTTGAATCATTAATATGAATTTTATAAGAAATATGAGAAATATGCTTAATCGTCAACTAAATATCAAAATCAAAAACAAACTAGACTGAAATTATTTTTACTTTGTCTTAGTGAGCTTGGGCTGCCATAACAGAATGCCACAGACTGGGTGACTTAAAAGTACACTAATTCCATCATGGAGGTCCCCACCATTCTTTTGACCTAATCTAACTTTAATTACTTCCTAAAAGCCTCATTTCCAAATACCATCACATTGGTTGTCAGGTTTTAAACACATGAATGAGAGGGGCACAATTCAGTCCACCGCATAGTTTACAAACAAATATGTTTCCTCTTTATATTTCAAACAAATATAAGCATCCCTGTTGAAAAACTCTAAGAAGTTTCATGAGTAAGTTGTCAGCTCCCAGTGCCTTACAGAAGGTAGGTACTCAGAAATTATTTCAAATGAAACCTAAACAAAGACCTGCAGGAATAAGCTTTATTAAAGCACAAAAGAACTACCAAATTTTAAAAGATCTATATTTCTCTTTAGACAAAGCATTCAACATAAGCTCAAAAAACAAATAAGGATATATTGGAAAATGCCATTTCCAAAATGGAAAATGACTTAGGAAATAAAAAAAAAATACTAGTAAAAAGGTGAAATTCCACCTAGTTTTGGATCTTCTAAGAGATAAGATTAAATCATACCACTGCATTAGGGATGAGGAAAAAAAGACTTCGCAAGTATGAAAAATAAAGTAATGGAACTGGGAGAAAAAGTATGAATGAGGGCCGCCTACAGCAGAAGTCAAGTACATGGAAATAAAATTATCAAAAGAGATGAGTTAGGTAGGAAAGAATCCACTGCATGATCTGGAATTGGGACTGGCAACAAAGGTAAGTGAGATGCTTTATGAAGCTTCCAGCTGTATGGTCCCTATTCTGAGAGGAAATACTGCTGGGAATGAGAAAGAGGCAAGAAACTTAGGAAGTGGCTATGGTTGTGTCAGAAGTACTAACATGAACATGGACAAGAATTCCTGACACTCCATCATCTCCTGGCAATAGGAATCAAAATCATGACCCCAGTAGAAACGGCAGGCTAGTGCCCAATGACATCTTGCCATTGTTTTCCATGAAGTTGCCTCTTGGGGTTGGCTACATAATTTGCAGGTCCTAGTGCAAAATGAAAATTTGTGGTCCTGACTGGGAACAGAGAAGTCAATCATTTCTTCCCACAGGCCTGTGACTCCATCCCACATCAAATTGGTGTAGTCCAACAGATTGCAACTTCCCTGAGGGATGCCCTTAGTACTTGAATGAGTACAGCCTTGGGAGAAGATAGCCACAGCCTTATTCCCCTCTGAAACACCACAAGGCACTTGCCTAACCCCAACTTTCCCTGGGCTAACACCCAAGTGCCCCCTAGAGGCAGAAGGCACGGGCAGATGCAGACACATCCCCGCCCGCACAACCCAAAGTGCAGCAGCCATTTTGAGGCTCCAAGACTCCATATTCCCATGTCACATTCTCTTGTTTTGTTGAACTTCACTTTTAAAACACAGAGTCAAAGACACAATTATTAAGAACTTCAAGACTGTAACTACATGGCCAGGTGGCAGTGCTCATGCCTGTAATCCCAGCACTTTGGGAGGCCAAGGCGGGTGGATTACCTGACGTCAAGAGTTCAAGACCAGCCTGGCCAACATGGTGAAACCCTGTCTCTGCTAAAAAAAAAAAAAAAAATACAAAAATTAGCTGGGCATGGTGGCGGTCCCCTGTAATCCTAACTGCTCGAGAGGCTGAGGCAGAGAATTGCTTGCAGTGAGCCAAGATTGTGCCATTGCACTCCAGCCTGGGTGACAGAGCAAGACTGCGCCTCGAAAAAAAAAAAAAAATACTGTAACCACAGAGCATTAAACTCCAAAATCTATAACATCTACAAGATTTGAAAAAGAGGGCACCATTAAAATTGTTTGCTATTTGCTATGTTCTTTGACCCTATGTCAAAGACATGGGACTTTTTCTTTCTAAAACTAGTTATTTTTATCATCATTATCATTATAAAACATTACACTCAACACAGTAAAATAAATGTCAAGTAATACAGAAGGATGGAAAAGTAAAAATATCTCAACACCTCCTGTCCCCAGAAACCAAGGGTTAACCTTAGTAGATTTCTCAGTTATACTAGTGGCTACTGATGTAGAGTTAAATAAAATACACCTTTAATTCTTCCTTTGTCAACAATGAAAATGAAAACTACAGCTTTCAAAATCTTCTATACCATTCCCAACTCCTTTTTTTTTTTTTTTTTTTCTTGAGACGGCATTTCGTACTTTCAACCTAGGCTGGAGTGCAATGGTGCAATCTTGGCTCACTGCAACCTCTGCCTCCTGGGTTCAAGAGTTTCTCCTGCCTCAGCTTCTGAAGTAGCTGGAATTACAGGAGCCCACCACCATGCACAGCTAATTTTTTTTAAACATTCTCCTGGTCATATTTAGCCGTTGCCCTGGCAGTGCATCAACTCATACTCTCTCCTTTTTTTATCCTAAGTACCTGCTGGATAATTTTTCATATAGTCTATTATGTGTAATGAGGGTTTATGCGTGTTCAAAATGTAAATTTGGATGTGATATGTAATAGACATTTTGAAGTGTATTGGAGAATTTTACAAGTTGACAATTATTTTTGCTATAACTTTTAAGTCGTGGTTGCGTTGCCTTCTAGTATTCAGAGTTGCTAAGATAATTATTCTCTTCCTGTTGTAAACAAATGATCTCCATGTCTCCAGGAGCTTTTAAGAATTATTCTGTTCCTTTGGTATTTTGAAATTAAAATAGAATCATTTCTACTAGTCTTTTTCATGAATTTCTCTTAGGATTCAGTTTGCCCTCAAGGTCTCCCAAAACCTGAACTTTCTACTTTTAGGAGAGAATGTCTCCTATTAACTTTTATAATTATTTTGTCTTCTACAGAGATTATTTGAAGATTTGTTATACTTACTTTTATATTTTGCATCTCTAAATATTATTCTGAATTCCGGGAGATTTTGTTAACTTTATCTTCTATATATTTTGTTTCCAGCCATGCTCATTCCATTATTCATTCATCCCAACTGCTTGATTAATTTTAACATTAATTGGCATATCATCTGGCCTTAAATTAGTACCAATTTAACATTTGAGTATGGTAATTGCTCCAAAGTCACTATCAAAACTTTGTTCATTTTATGCAGAGGATGGGACCCAGTTATGTCTGTGACTGAAATATTAAAGTTATTATGTTGAAAAAAGTTTGAAAATAAGCGTAGACAGATTCAAAGAATAATTAAGATGTCTCATTTTTTTTCAAACAGACAAAGATTACATGTGGTAAATAAAAGACAGTGATGTAAATTAAACTGACTTGGAGAAGAAAATAAACTACAACTTCCCTGAGGGGAAAAACATTAGAATAAAGTAATTATTCCAAGAGATAGAAGATACTTGATTGACTAAATATAGAGAAAGCTAGATAGAGTGGATTAATAGTAAGTTATGAAGAGACGGTGGTTGAAACTCTGCATATGTGAAGGATATTAATATCTGATTACTGTTCAAAATGCCAGGCACTGGTATAAAGAAGATACAATTAGATGTAGCCTTATTAATTAACAGCTTACATTTTCAAGGTGCCTCATTACTATAATTACTCACAACAGATCAGGGGAAAAATTTTCTCACATCTTTCTGTGAATCAGCATTAGTAACAGAGATTTGAATCCTCAATTCTGTATTTAGTACCTTTTACTATTTTGATCTCATATTACTTGAGCACATTTCACAAAAAGAAAGAACCAACATATTTCTACTTTAGGTGCAAGGTTTTATTGATTTTGAACATGTGGGCCATATAATTAAATTTAACATTATACTTTCTAGTGAATAGACTAACTCAATACATGAGAAATACATACATTAATAGCTAATAGGTTAAAATCAGCAAAATTCTTAAGAAGCTGCTATAGTGTGGTTTGTCTTACCCTTTCCAATCTCATCTTGAAATTTGATTTCCAATGTTGTAGTTGGGACTTAGTAGGAGGTTTTTTGGGTCATGGGGGCAGATCCCTTATGAATAGATTAATGCCCTTTCTGGGGGTAGGAGGAAGTAAGTTCTCATTCTATTAGTTCTTGTGAGAGCTTGTTGTTAAAAAACGACACCTCTATCTCCCTCTCTCTTGCTTCCTCTCTCACCATGTAACCTCTGCAAATGCTGTCTCCTCTTTACCTTCCATCATGAGTGGAAGCAGCCAGAGGCCCTCACCAGAAGCAGATGCTGGTCCCATGCTTCTCATACAGCCTGCAGAACCATGAGCCAAATAATCTTTTCTTTAGCAATTACCCAGCCTCAGGTATTCCTCTATAGCAACACAAATGGACTATAACAGAAGCCTATGTATCAAACGTTGTACCATTCACTGAAGTATTATAAATCAATGAAATGACAAATATTAATAGCAAGATGTTAACTTGAGAAAGTTAATACTTTCTATTACACCATCATGGAAATTGGATCAGTCAAGTGTCTGTGGATTCAGATTTGCTTGAATTTGTTTTGTTTTTAAATTTACAACCCTTCAGAGTTTATTTTCTCTGAGTCAAGAAGCATAGCATTCTAGCTCTAAAGGAGTTTTTTAAATAGGGATCATTCTTTAATAAGAAGTATGCAGTTGGGTCAGCTTGTGGTTTACAATAAGAGATACTATGACTAGTGGAGACTCAATCAAATAGTACTTCCAATTACCTTCTACCCAAGAGAGTTTGATCTCATTATTTCATTTGAATTTCTAAACCCATACTTTCATCTTTCTTTGGTCATGTTCCCAGAAACATCTGATGTATTTAAAACAAATAAATAATTTGTAGATGTTGTTTCATATGACTGAGGAAATGACCAAATTAGTATTTTCTCTGGGTCAACATGTGCTCTGTGAAAATGGGATACATAGTAGATAGCCTGAACAAAATTGGAGCCTGGCCAATGGAAAAATAGAGAAGTCTGCTCTTTGATGTATTAGAGCACTCATTAAAGAAAAAAAAAAATAACTAAAAAGGAACTCACCCTTTTTCATCAGTATCATGTTTTATGAGAAAGAAATGAAGTATCCAGTGATGAAAATTGATTCTTCTCACACTTGAAACATGGAAGTTTTGAAATGCAAGACTTTCAGAAAACCCATTCTAATCTAGTACTGAAATATTTCTTGCATCAATCATAATTATAACTTTTTAATTGTGTTGACATCTCAGGAAGGCTAGGTAAAATTTGCCATTTCGGGGAGATCACTATAGAATAAGTTAAAACTTGGGTTGGGCATGGTGGCTCACACCTATAATCCCAGCACTTTGGGAGGCTGAGACAGGTGAATCACGAGGTCAGGAGATCGAGACCATCCTGGCTAACATGGTGAAATCTCATCTCTACTAAAAATACAAAAAATTAGCTGGGCATGGTGGCACACACCTGTAGTCCCAGCTACTTGGGAGGCTGAGGCAGGGGAATCACTTGAACCCAGGAGGCAGAGGTTGCAGTGAGCCGAGATTGCGCCACTGCACTCCATCCTGGGTGAGACAGTGAGACTTGTCTCAAAAAACAAAACAAACAAAAACTTGCGCTCGTCTAAATTTCATCATGATAGTATAATTTAAACTCTTATTGTAGTCTGTCACCTTGTTCTATACCATGTATATGGATGGTTAAAATGGTTATAATTGCTTTCTGGGTAGTTACTTCCTTTAATATGGCAAAATAGAAATTATGGTTTTAAAGATGCAGGGCAAATTAAAGGGTTTTCTTTCAGTAATCAGGATTAATTTGTTTTAGCAACTATTATAATTTTAGATGAACTCTCATTTGCTAAGGAAGAAGAAAAAAATCAGGGACAGCACACATTCCAGGTAATCTACATTTATCTGCCATTACGACTGAATTTGGATAATTTCTCAGACTTCCACCTCTTTATTTTACATATTAGGAAAACTCAGGATGAGACAGACTAGAAAATGCAGCTTAATGTCAGCAGCCAGCTATTATATTTAGTTATCAAGCTAAGACTAAAACTCAGACCTCTGACATTTAGTTGGTTAGCCTTTCCACAATATCATACTGCATCTCCTTAACATAAAAAGATTTTAAAAATATATTAAGCGAGATGGGAAAAGAAATTCAAAGTAACTAAGAGCTTCTAAGAAAGCATAGTTGTAGATTAGCCTTGAAAAGGGAGAGTTTTTTCTTCTACATTTTTTATAAAGTCATGTTTTAGATTTTAGGTTGAATAATTATGTGTCTGCCTATAAAGGATCATAAGTAGATCGCTAGGTGTGTTACACATAGAATGATTTAAGTCCTGAAGATCAAATTCCTTTGTTTTCCTCCCAAATGGTTGTTCACATTCTATTTTTTGCAGTGTAACCCACTTTCCAAACCGATGTTACTGCCAGAAATAGATCAATGAACCAACCCATTGTAATAAATCATTACTAGGTTTTCAAAAAATAAATATAAAAAGGCTATGATAACTACATAGCTAGAATGTAGTTTTTAAACAACTGGACATAAGACCAATAAAAGGCAAGCCCTTCTTTTGGAACATTAACATGGCATTACCATTGGCAGAACTACCAGTTGATAGGTGACAACACATCTTTAAGATAAAGATTCTGGGCCGGGCGCGGTGGTTCACGCCTGTAATCCCAGCACTTTGGGAGGCCAAGGTGGGCAGATCACGAGGTCAGGAGATCGAGACCATCCTGGCTAACACGGTGAAACCTCGTCTGTACTAAAAATACAAAAAAAAATTAGCCGGGCGTGGTGGCGGGCGCCTGCAGTCCCAGCTACTCTGGAGTCTGAGGCAGGAGAATGGCGTGAACCCGGGAGGCGGAGCTTGCAGTGAGCTGAGATGGTGCCACTGCACTCCAGCCTGGGCGACAGTGTGAGACTCCATCTAAAAAAAAAAAAAAAAAAATTCTGAGGGAAACAAGATATTGCCAGTGTTCAAATAAGTCATTCAGTAAGAGTCAGAAAGAAGAGCTTACTAGGAATCTGGGCAAGGGAATGTCTGTGGATAAACAATGGGTCCTAAAAGGCTGTTCACAGAAAGTGCACAATGAAAAGGGATGAGGTTAGAATATGGCATGTACATCTGGTATACCTGCTCACCTCTCTAGAAACTGTTTTAAATTTCACATTCAAGCATTCTTTTTTCAGTTATTTACTCTCTGCCATAAGGTTTTGGAAGATAGGATTCTGATAGGTGAATAAATAATGCAGTGACTTGAGTATAGAGACAAAGATCAGTGTGGAGACTGGGAAGCCACAGATTCATTGGAGAAAGTCTAAGAGGGTCAGAGACCCTTTCCAGCTCAGAAAGTCTATTAGTTCAACCTTTAAAGCCAACAGGAGATTTTATAAAAGCCAGCAGAATTTAAACTATGGAAAAAGAAGAATAATGGCAATAAAGGTATTTTATCTAGTTTGCCCTTATTGAAAAATCCAGAAGTAAAGACACAATAAAAATGTAGTGATAGATTTAATTCAGTAAGGCTGTGTTAAAAAGAATATGGCAAATAATGAAATAATATCATACAGGATTCAGTCCTAAAAATTTTCTCTTATCAGGTATGTATGACCTGATGAAGAAAGTATAATTTTTAACCAACCACCCAGTTTTTTGTTTTATTTTTAGCCATTGATTTATGATAGAAACAAGCATTGAGAAGGAACCTTAAACTATATCTTTGTTCTTTAGGTTTCACTTGAGCAGAGAACTGTGACTTTAATCGCCCTGTATGTCTTTAATACGTACATCAATAGAACTAAAATCAAAATTGCTTTAAATAACTGTCTGAACTGTCTGCAGCTGTAGTCACACGCAAAGCATTTAACCAAAATGTAAATTAAGCCAATTTAATGTCACCATTGTTGGAAATATTTTCTTTATGAGTCATAGTAACTAGATAGAAAAGCATTCACAATCAAGATTTTAAAATACCCAAGAAAATAAAGGAATTTATAGGAATATTATTTTTCCTTGAAATAAATTTATTTTACAATACTAAAAAAAAGAAGGTAGCAGTTTTTTACATACCCACAAACTTACTTACTTTTAATAAGAATATACATTAAATAGTGTTCAATAATTTAAAAATAAAGCAAACACAAGAAATCACTTGTAGAAACAATAAAGCAGACATAAAACTGCAAAAAAGGTTAAATCAACACTATGACAAAAACAAAGAATTAAGAGAAAACGAAATGGAGTAAAGAATAGAAGGAAAGATACCAGGCACAAAGAGAGAAAACAGGGATGCAAACTGAAAATAATGAACTTCTTGGGAGAAGTTAAAAGAGTAAATAGTTCAGAACTGGTAGTTATATATATATAGAAACATTTTAATCAGAAAAAAAGAAAAAGAAAAACCTGAAGTTTTGCCTAGGCAAATTTAATCAGAACTGAACAACTAGAAATATCTCAATAAAAACTTAAATGTCAAAGATAAATAGGTAACCCAAGAAGCATTCTAGGAGGACAATAATTAAAATAATATTAGCCTCAGCCTTCTTCTCTGCAAAAATAAATGTCAGAAAGTAATTATATGAAGGCAGCCAGTGAAATTGGGGAGGGGCTACAGAGTGAAGGAAGCTCCTAGCTGAATTTTGCAATAATTTTGAGGGAGCACGAATTTTCCTGAACAGAATCCAGAAGGGGAGTGTGGGGAGGAGGGGGGAGGAGGAAGAGGCAGTGGGGTGACAGGGTGGCAGTGCAAATAAGAAGTGCAGATACAAGCGCAGAAGCCACAGCCAAGGATGCAGGCATGTTGGGAGGGCAAGGCCTAATAGCCCTGCTTGCTTTTTCAGTGGGGAGGCTTGTAACTTGGGACCAGATCTCAGCACTGCACATGGAACATTCTCCAAGATAGACCATGACAGGCCACAAAACAAGTCTTAATAAATTTAAGAAAATTGAAATTATATCGAGTACTCTCTCAGACAACAGTGGAATAAAATTGGAAATTAACTCCAAAAGGAACCCTCAAAACAGTACAAATACATGGAAATTAAATAATCTGCTCCTGAACGATTGAGTCAACAATGAAATCAAGATGGAAATTTAAAAATGCTTTGAACTGAACAAAAATAATGACACAATCCATCAAAACCTCTGGGATACAACAAAAGTAGTGCTAAGAGGAAGGTCATAACATTAAATGCCTACAGCAAAAAAACTGAAAGAGTACAAACAAGACAATCTAAGGTCACACCTCACCGAACTATAGGAACAAGAACAATCCAAACCCAAACCCAACAGAAGAAAAGAAATAAAGATTAGAGTAGAACTAAACGAAGTTGAAACAGTAACAACGAGCAAAAACAAAACAAAAAAAAAAGGATAAATTAAACAAAAAGCTAGTTCTTTGAAAGGATGAATAAAACTGATAGACCATTAGTGAGACTAACCAAGACATGAAGAGAGAAGGTCCAAATAAACTCAATTAGAAACAAAATGGGAGATATTACAACCAATACCACAGACATACAAAAAAACCATTCCACACTAATATGAACACCTATATGTGCAAAAACTAGAAAACCTAGAGGAGATGGTAAACTCCTGGAAATAAACAACCCTTCTACATTAAACCAGGAAGAAACAGAAACTCTGAACAGACCAATAACAACTAATGAGATTGGAGCAGTAATAAAAAAAAAAATTTGCCCACAAGACAAGTATGCCCATTCTCACCATTCCTATTCAACATAGTATTGGAAGTTCTGGCCAGGGCAATCGGGCAAGAGAAAGAAATAAAGCGTATTCAAACAGGAAGATAGGAAGTCAAATTGTCTCTGTTTGCAGATGACATGATTGTATATTTAGAAAACTCCATCATCTCAGCCCAAAATCTCCTTAAGCTGATAAGCAACTTCAGCAGAGGCTCAGGATACAAAATCAATGTGCAAAAATCACAAGCATTCCTATATGCCAATAATAGACAAACAGAGAGTCAAATCATGAGTGAACTCCCATTCACAATTGCTACAAAGAATAAAATACCTAGGAATCCAACTTACAAGGGATGTGAAGGACCTCTTCTAGGAGAACTACAAAGCACTGCTCAAGGAAATAAGAGAGGACACAAGCAAATGGAAAAACATTCAATGCTCATGGATAGGCAGAATCAATATCATGAAAATGGCCATACTGCCCAAGGTAATTTATAGATTCAGTGCCATCCCCATAAAGCTACCAATGACTTTCTTCACAAAATTAGAAAAAAGTACTTTAAATTTCATATGGAAACAAAAAAGAGCCCTTATAGCCAAGACCATCCTAAGCAAAAAGAACAAAGCTGGAGGCATCCTGCTACCTAACTTCAAACTATACTACAAGGCTACAGTAACCAAAACAGCATGGTACTGGTACCAAAACAGAGATATAGACCAATGGAACAGAACAGAGCCCTCAGAAATAATACCACACATCTACAACCATCTGATCTTTGACAAACCTGACAAAAACAAGCAATGGGGAAAGGATTCCCTATTTAATAAATGGTGTTGGGAAAACTGGCTAGCCATATGCAGAAAACTGAAATGGGACCCCTTCCTTATGCCTTATACAAAAGTTAACTAAAGATGGATTAAAGACTTAAATGTAAGATTAAAACCATAAAAACCCTAGAAGAATACATACGCAATACCATTCAGGACATAGGCATGGGCAAATACTTCATGACTAGAACACCAAAAGCAATTGCAACAAAAGCCAAAATTGACAAATGGGATCTAATTAAACTAAAGAGCTTCTGCACAACAAAAGAAACCACCATCAGAGTGAAAAGGCAACCTACAGAATGGGAGAAAATTTTTGCAATGTATCCACCTGTCAAAGGACCAATATCCAGAATCTATAAGGAACTTAAACAAATTTACAAGAAAAAAAAACATCAAAAAGTGGGTGAAGGATATGAACAGACACTTCTCAAATGAAGACATTTATGTGGCCAACAAACATGAAAAAAAGCTCGTCATCACGGGTTATTAGAGAAATGCAAATCAAAACCACAATGAGATACCATCTCATGCCAGGATGGCGATCATTAAAAAGTCAGGAAACAACAGATGCTGGAGAGGATGTGGAGAAATAGGAATGCTCTTAGACTGTTGGTAGTAGTGTAAATTAGTTCAACCATTGTGGAAGACAGTGTGGCAATTCCTCAAGGATCTAGAACCAGAAATAACATTTGACCCAGCAATCCCATTACTGGGTATACACCCAAAGGATTATAAATCATTCTACTATAAAGGCACGTGCACACATGTGTTTATTGCAGCACTATTTACAATAGCAAAGACTTGGAACCAATCCAAATGCCCATCAATGATAGACTGGATAAAGAAAATGTGGCACATATATACCATGGAATACCATGCAGCCATAAAAAAGAATGAGTTCATGTCCTTTGCAGGGACATGGATGAAGCTGGAAACCATCATTCTCAGCAAACTTACACAGGAACAGAAAACCAAATGCCACATGTTGTCACCCATAAGTAGGAGTTGAACAATGAGAACACATGGACGCAGAGAGGGGAATATCACACACCGGGGCCTGTCGGAGGCTGGGCGGCACGGGGAGGGCAAGCATTAGGAGAAATACCTAATGTAGATGACAGGTTGATGGATGCAGCAAACCACCATGGCACCTGTACACCTATGTAACAAACCTACATGTTCTGCACATGTATCCCAGAACTTATAGTATAATTTAAAAAAAAAAAATTTAATTGCCAACAAAAAAAAAAGTCTAAGGCCAGGTGGATTCACAGCTGAATTCCATCAGACATTCAAAGAATTGGTACCAATCCTACTGAAAGTATTACAAAAGATAAAGAGGGAATCCTCCCTAAATCATTCTGTGAAGCCAGTATTACCCTAATACCAAAACCAGGAAACGACATAACAAAGAAAGAAAACTATGGATCAATATCTTTGAGGAACACAGGTGCAAAAATCTTCAACAAAAAACTAGCTAACCGAATCCAACAGCATATCAAAAAGATAAAACACCATGATCAAGTGGGTTTCATACCAGGGATACAGGTTGGTTTAACATACACAAGTTGATAAATTTGATATACTACATAAACAAAAGTAAAAACAAAATCATATGTTCCTCCCAATAAATGCAGAAAAAGCATTTGACAAAAATCTATCATCCTTTTGTGATTAAAACCCTCAGCAAAATTGGCATAGAAAGGACATACCTGAAGGTAATAAAAGCCATCTACACAAACCTACCACCAACATTATGCTGAACAGGGCAAAATTGAAAGCATTTCCCCTGAGAACTGGAACAAGACACGAATGCGCAGTTTCTTCACTTCTATTCAACCTAATCCTGGAAGTCCTGGCCAGAGCAATCAGACAAGAGAAAAAGTAAAAATCATCCAAATCGGTAAAGAGGAAATCAAACTATCACTGTTTGCTGATGATATGATCATATACCTAGAAAGCCCTAAAAACTCATCCAAATTGCTCCTAGATTTGATAATTAAACTCAGTAAAGTTTCAGGCAGTAGCACTGCTATATACCAACAGCAACCAAGCTGAGAATCAAATCAAGAACTCAAAACTCTTTTACAACAGCTGCAAAAAATTAAATGAAATACTTATGAATATACCTAACCAAAGAAGTGAAAAATCTCTACAAGGAAACCTACAAAACACTGCCGAAATAAATCATAGACAACACAAACAAATGGAAACACATCCTATGTTCATGGATGGGTAGAATCAATATTGTGAAAATGACCACACTGCCAAAAGCAATCTACAAATTCAAAGCAATTCTCATCAAAATACCAATACCATTCTTCACAGAACTAGAAAAAAGAATCATAAAATTCATATGGAACCAAAAAAGGAGCTCGCATAGCCAAAGCAAGACTAAGCAAAAAGAACAAATCTGAAGGCATCACATAACCTGACTTCAAACTACACTATAAGGCCACAGTCACCAAATCAGCATGGTACTAGTATAAAAATAGGCACATAGACCAATGGAACAGAATAGAGAACCCAGAAATAAAGCCAAATACTTACAGCCAACTGATCTTTGACAAAGCAAACAAAAACATAAAGTGGGGAAAGGCCACCCTGTTCAACAAATGGTGCTGGGATAATTGGCAAGGCACATGTAGGAGAATGAAACTGGATCCTCATCTCTCACCTTACACAAAAATCAACTCAAAATGGATCAAAGACTTAAAGCTAAGACCTGAAACCATAAAAGTTCTAAAAGATAATATCAGAAAAACCCTTCTAGACATTGGCTTAGGCAAAGACTTCATGACCAAGAACCCAAAAGAAAATGTGATAAAAACAACGATAAAGAGATGGAATTTAAACGAAAAGCCTTCTGCACAGCAAAAGAAATAATCAGCAGAGTAAACAGACAACCCACAGAGTAGGAGAAAATCTTCACAATCCATATATCTGACAAAGGACTAATATACAGAATGTACAAAGAATTCAAACAAATCAGCAAGAAAAAAAATCCCATCGAAAAGTGGGCTAAGGACATGAATAGACAATTCTCAAAGGAAGGTATACAAATGGCCCACAAGCATATGGAAAAATGCTCAACATCACTAATTATCAGGGATATAAAAAATATGCAAATAAAAGCCACAATGCCATACCACCTTACTCCTCCAAGAATGGTCATAATTTAAAAATTAAAAAAAAAAAAATAGATGTTGGTGTGGATATAGTGAAAAGGGAACACTTTTATACTGCTGGTGGGAATGTAAACTAGTACAACCACTATGGAAAACAGTATGGAGATTTCTTAAAGAAATAAAAGGGAAACTACCATTTGATTCAGCAATCCCACTACTAGGTATCTACCCAGAGGAAAAGAAGTTATTATATGAAAAAGACACTTGCATGTTTATGAATGTTGCTGCTATGTTTATAGCAGCAAAATTCACAATTGCAAAGATATGGAACCAGCCTAAATGCCCATCAACCAACAGGTGAATAAAGAAAATGTGATATATATATATATATATATATATATATACACACACACACACACACATACACACCATGGACTACTACTCATGGAAAATGTGACACATATATATATACACACACACATACATACACATACATATATGTATATATGTACACACACACACATATATATGTATATATATACACACACACCCATATATGTGTGTACACACACACACATACACGCACAACATGGAATACTACTCAGCCATAAAAAGGAACAAAATAATGTCATTTGCAGCAACTTGGATGACATTAGAGACCATTATTCTAAGTGAAGTAACTTAGGAATGGAATGCTAAACATCATATGTTCTCACTTATAAGTGGGAGCTAAGCTATGAAGGCACAAAGGCAAAAGAATGATAAAATGTACTCTGGGAACTTGGGGGGAAGAGTGGGAGGGGAGTGAGGGACAAAAGAGTGCACACTGGGTGCCGTGTACACTGCTCATGTGATGGGTGCACCAGAATCTCAGAAATCACACCTAAAGAACGTATCCATGTAACGAAACACCACTTGTTCCCCCAAAACTATTGAAATTATCATTTTAAAAAATTTAAATAAAAATTTAAAAAGAAATTAATTATATACACAAAACCTTCCATTTCAAAAAAGTATTTCCCTAATTAATTCTATGCTAGCTGAACATCTTTTACATCAAAAAGATGATTGGAAGATATCTAAAATCTGAAAGATTCAGAATATTTATCATCTTACTATTTTTCCTACAGAAGGGTTAATTATTTTGAGTATACACGCATATACCATGCAATATTTGGGACATAGTTATACTAAAATAAAATTCATTCTTTACCTGAAATTCAATTTGACTGGGTACCCAGTATTTAATCTGGAAACCTTATGTATAAGTGAATTGGGTTGAGGAAAGAACCAAATTGGCTATACAGAAGGACTTTTTAAATAGCTATGAATTTAGGCTACCAACTACCATGTACAGGCTACCATAGTGGTATCAAGTGATGACACCCTCCCCAGTAACTCTAAGACATCTATGTCACCGCTATGGTTCTATTCTGCCCAAACTCCTAAGCACTTAGGGCTTTTCCAACACATCTAGCATCTGATTAAAACATGGGAAAGCCTTACTCCATATCATAGTCAGCTATTTGGAACCATGTTTGTAATTTGCTTTACTGCCTGGGAGACTCTCAGGCTATCTCATTATTCCGTTTCAGACAAAATTCCTGAAGAAAAACTATGTCTTTATTTAGCACACAAATCACTTTTATTTTAGAGTTCCAAAGTAGAGCCCATATCCTCTTCTCCTCAAATCAAACATTCCTGCAATCTTCATGCCTAGCTTACAATTGAACTGGGTCTGCATCTCCTGAATAAAACTTATCACTCTCAACCTCATCCCCAAAAGCCTCAAGTTTCTGGCATCTTTCTCTATTTCCTAATAGTTCCCTCTCCCTACACTTGCACTCTTTTTGTTCTCAGCATGCACTGCAACACACTTTCCCCCTGTGTGGACCAAAGCCATGCTATAGAAACAAATAAATAAGAACCCCAACCGAACATTGCCGCAAAGTTCACTATAATTCCTATCATAGAAAAACAGCATCAAGCATAATGACAATTAGAAGTGTGCATTACACTAAGAAAGTAAACCAAATTAAATTCCAGGAATATCATTTAATTAATATAAAATTAGCTTTAGCATTCAGTTTATTAAACGATAGAACAAATAAAGCTCTATTACTTGTTACTTGTATCTTTTGTTCCAAGATTGCATTAAAATTATAACTTACAGCTTTTTAAATTTATAACTATAATTTAACAAGATTCAAAAAACTCAAGAAAATCAAATGCTTTCTATAATATTGTACACTGCTAATAATTAGATAATGATGATCTAAAACCCCTCTAAATGTTGATGTGCCTTTTGAACCTTAATTCACTCAGTATATACTGATCACCAGGTTTTTGCATAGGACTATGCTGCAGTCTTTGGAGATATCAAATACATGGCACTGCAATACAATCTTTCTTTGAATTACAATCTAATTATCAAGAGAGGAATGTATTATTATATGCATAAAATGTCAAAGTGTAAACTATCTTCAATGACGGTGCAACATTTTCTAAATTTTTCAACTAACTCAAGCTCTTAACGTCTCCTACATAAGTGCTTAAAAGAAAAGGTGTTATATGGTAAAAATTAATTAAGAATGGAATTAAGAATTCAGCAATGCAGTTGCAGTCTGCCATGCTTTCTGAGATGAGCTCTTCTTAATCTGGCATAAGCTTTCCCTCTCAGCCCTCTTGCATAACCAGGTTTGCTCAGGCCATAATTACAATAGAGTTTGCTCCATAGCTGCGGTATCTGTATGTGTCATTTTTCACAACATCTTTCACCTTTTTACAGCCGATGAGTCTGTCTTCAAATGTCTACATTTGCAATTTGGTTCTGTCAGGTTCAATTAATTACTGCTGATAATAATATCGGATCTCATAACCTACTTGTTTCTCCATCTCCTTAGTGACTGCCAAATGGAACAAATACACATAACCAGAAAATAAAGACTAAAGATGCTATTTGAGTGGAGGATAAATTAAGGAATAATCTACTATCAAACAGAATAAGAAAAGCATAAGCAAGCAGAAAATGCAATAATCCCTCATTAGAACTCCCTTAACCTTTTCTGCAGCTCACGTGCTCTTCCTGCCTCCACAAGGACCTCCAGCATTGCCTAAGAAGCTGCTTGGAGTCTTCCTCTAAATTGGATTTTTCTTTTGTTTCTGTCATATTGTCTTCCACTCCTACTATCCACTCAGACACCCACGGAAAAGTTTTAAATTGAAAAGCCTTCTACAGAAAGAGTTACTGTGAACTAAGTAATGCTTTGATTTCTAGAAAGCTTTTAATTTTAAGCACAAATGGAAATATGCATGTCATGATTGATGGTGTGCTGAGGCATATTTGTTTATGACCTTCAAAAATAGGTTTCAAATGCCAAAAAGAAAAAGTTTTTTAATATGCTACTTTTAGTGTACTACCTCACTGTGCTTGTATCATTGGTTTGTCATTGTACAAATATTTATAGCCAGAAATCCACCTGTCTTGGTTAATATTCCAAATCAATTAAACTGTGGGAAAATCTCAGACTAAACCTTAGTGTTAAGCAGGAGAATATAATTTAATTTCAACTTATTTTAGATACATGTTTGTCACATGAGTATATTGCACCCGCATAGTGAACATAGTATCCAGTAGGTTGTTTTTCAACCCACAGCCTCATCCTTCCCTATCCCCTGTAGCAGTGTTTATTGTTCTTATGTTTATGTCCATGTGTGCTCCATGGTTAGCACCCACTTATGGTGATAGCATGCAGTATTTTGTTTTCTGTTCCTGTGTTAATTTGATTAGAATTATCATCTCCAGCTCCAACCATTTTGCTGCAAAGAACATGATTCTGTTCTTTTTTATAGCTGCATAGTATTCCCTAATGTATACGTACCATATTTTCTTTAATTCATTACTGAAGGGCACGTAGGTTGATTCTACATCCTTGCAATTTGTGAATAGCATGGCAATCAGCATATGGGTGCATGCATCTTTTAGGTATAATAATCTGGGGAAAATACAATTTAAGACAATAAAATTTCGCTATAAAACTGAAGGATTTTTAAATGTTCTAGTTGTTGAGTTAATGTAAATAATCAAACATAACTCAGACCCAAGCTCCCTCATTTCATTCAACAGTGTACTTTTTATCTAAATTACGCTATAACTGCCTCAGCTCCTCATTTGAAAATACTGCCATAGAGTTGAACTTAGAAAGTCAGTTTTCATAGTGAGAAAATTCCTAAACTCCATTAAACATTTTCAAAGCCAAAGAAAGTCAGTCCTCTTTGAGAATAACAACTTTTAAAAAAAAAAATATTTACACCATTCAAATAGTAAAAGAATCATTTAATTTATAGACACATTAATGATATACCAACATAAAGAGATTCTCAGTCTTGGTTAAAACAAACAAGATAAAAATGAATCGTTTGCATATTTTAAAAATTTATTTTATGAAAGCACTTGGGGATTACAGACACAGTCTAAGCTCCAGTGTCCAAGTTTACATAAAACTTCATTTGGGGGAGTTTTTTATAGAGCTCCAATAAATGCCAAAACTTCTACATGGGCCCTGTATTTATTAAGGCAAAACCCAACTGATTTTCAAAAGAGTGAATTCAGGACTCTTGATCAATTAGATATTTCTGTTTTATAAGTTTGATCTTTAATTTTTTTTTAAAGGATGGAACATGGCAAAGTTCACAAGAAGGAGCAAACAGTATTTGAAGACCTCTTTGAAAAGTCTCCCCAGGAGCAGGACAGATAGGCGCCTGCTGTACCAGTCAGAGACACCACCCTACTGTGATGTTAATAAGATGAAGGGTACTAGTACAAAAAGCCACAGTAATTATAGGGAGAGGTAAATACTTTTTTTATTATTCATAGACTGCGTCTCCATGCAGCCTGCACGTTAATGCAAGAGTTTTTGTTACACTAAATGTACATGTGAATTAAACATTTCTTTAGAATTTCGCCTTTCACTAATAGGCCAGTGAAGAGCCACAATATGGACAAATCATTGCCAATCGTATAGGATATTAGAAGATGCCTACATCTCCTAATTCTTTTGTTCTGCCTTTCAAGAAAGTTATTTGCCACCAATTTTTCAAATACCTGTCACAAATATTAATGCCAACTGGTTTCCAGAAAGATGTGGATTAAGGGGATAATAGACTAACTAGATCATTTTATATACACCCAAGAGGGCGCCCAAAAGTAAAATACGTGATAGGGAAATAGAACACAGCTATGGAATTCCTATAAAATTTCTTTAACATCTCATTGAGTCTCTTCTGCAGGAAAATGAAGTCAAAAAAGAG
Organism: Pongo abelii; assembly: GCF_028885655.2. Lineage (NCBI taxonomy): Eukaryota > Metazoa > Chordata > Mammalia > Primates > Hominidae > Pongo > Pongo abelii. Next base: position 31,592,396 of record NC_071989.2, read on the forward strand.
ACGGAAAACAACATTGGCTTTTAGCCAAGTGTGAAGTTCTGTATTTAGTAATCCTGAATTTTCACAATAGTCATGCGATTATTTAGCTTAATGTGGTTTCCTGAATATATAACTGAAAAGAAAAAAATGGATTCTGATCCACTGAATCCAAGAATGTATGAAATTCTAAAACGACGTTCTTGTGCAAAAGCTTGGCACGAGTCTATTTCCCTAAATGAATCAAGTGAGAAGCAGGGAGGTTGTCAGGAAGTAGAGATTTTTTTTTTCAAAAGGAGCAAGCATATATTTAAATCCCTAGTTGGTTTAACTAATTGGTGTGGAGTGAAGTAAATTAGCGGCCCTAATGCAGACAGTTCAGAGCCTGACAATATTGGAGCATGTAGGTTATGATCTGATCCTACGTAATAGTGACTATGCCCTAAACGCAGATTCTGGAAAGAAGATAAAATAGGCATGTGTCCCTGACCTTAAGGAGAATCATTCTTAGGACACTGTTTCAGCCTTCTGCATATATGATTCACTTAACATTTGCCTGCTTTTCAGAACTTAAAAAAACAGGATTATTTTTCTTCAATGACAAAGAAAGATTGAACCATTGAGATGTAATCTGCTACAGATAATAAGTGAAAAGGGCTAAATATGCCATAGACACTCTCCCACAATTCTTTATGAATGTGCTCTGTGATTTATAATTGCTTTAAAGAGTCAGGCTCAAGGGTGGGGGTGGTGTATAGCTAGGGAGAAGTGGTCAAACGGAATGCCATTCTTGGGGCAAGTGTCTTATTTCACGATTATTGCATAAGCTCACCCAGACGACACAGATATATAGAATGTCATTAGAATAGAAAATCCTGGAATTGGAAAGAAAACAGTGGTGACCAAATCCAATCCCTCCCCATAAGCAGAAAATGACCCTGAAACATCAAGGGTTTTATAGCACTCAATCCCTCCAGTGATGAAGAGCTTTCTGCCTTTGACAAGCCCAAATCATTTTTGGGCAGCTGTGACTATGAGACAGGGCTACCTTTTACACAATCGATATCTGCCTCCCTGTGGCTTCTCTCCATTGGTTTATTCCCTAGGCTTTCATCCAAATTGCTATGAAAATATTGAACAACACAGGGTCAGAGTCCTCCCCGTAGATATGCAAGGATCACCTGGTTAACACTCCTTGCTTAATCTCCTCAGGTTCCCCTAATTGTTCAGTTCTTTGTGGGAAAGCACCTCCCTGAATCTAAGGATAGTATCTGTGTGCTGCCTATCAAATGCAGAAGAGGGATTTTACAACCTATCAAACTCAAAAGAGGGATTTGGCAAGACCCCTCTGAGTGATTTCACTTTGGCTGTGAGTTATTAGCACTTCTCTTTTAAGTACCAGCAGACAATCTTTTCTAGAATTTGGCTGGGGATAAAGGCAGGGTGCCAAAACTGATTTCATATACTTCTCAATGTAGTCCACAGCTAACCCTAGGCCTACAAAAAAAAAAAAAAAAAATTACATCTCAGCATCCTTATAAAACTATAATTATGCCACAGTTCCAGCATTTGAGAGAAAAACACTGATTTGACACTCACTGTGTCCACATGGGACAAAATCTCTTCTGAGAACATTTACATTTTTAGTGATATCTTACAACATCTTAAAATAACAACAACAACAAAAATCCTTTGGTGTGCAGGAGGACCAATGTTTTAAGATGGTGTTTTTTTAGATCTATTTCCATGGAATATGCATGTCAACCTCTGTTTTTTCTTCAAACTCCTCCTTTGGCTTCAGTATCTCCATGTTTGCTTTTCCCTAAACTTCTCTGACTTTCCTTTGTTAGTCCCTTTTACTATATTCTCTTCCTACACTTGTCTGTTATTGTTGGTGTTTTCCTTATTTTCTCTACATTATTTCCTTCAATAATATCTTCCCATGACTTTAGCAACTGCCTAAAAGTCAATAACTTCCCAAACCTGTATTTCCAGCCCCTACAGCTTCCAGGAGCCCACTCATGAGGAAAACCCCATACTCTGTCATCCCTGCCTTTGGATCATGCTACCTTCTTTATGAAAGGTCCCTTCCTCCTACCTTTCCTACTAGCATAATTTAACTCCCTCTCCATAGTGCAATGCAACATAAATGTCCATTCACATTTTTAATTGGCTAATACTTTTCTCACTGCATGACACCCACTATATGGATGCATATGGCTTATCCCTAAGCCATAAGCTCCTTGAGGACAAGAACTGCAGTATATCCACCTTTATATTTCTAGGACTTAGACTAATGCATGAATTATTCTAGGGGCTAAATGAAATATGAGTTGAATGAAATAGAATATGAAATGAGTTTCTCACTAAGCAGAAGCATTGAGGTGCCGGTGCTTGCAACTCAATCACTGAATACATAAAGCAAGTGCTTTTTCAGATGGGTATTTGGTGTGCATGCTTACAAAGCATGCATGGTTTATCCTCTCAATGGCCTGTGCTTAATGTTCCCTAGGTACCCTGGGGCTTGGTAATCTTTGAAAGCACTGCACCAAAGTTAAAAGCCTAGCAAGCGTGCACAGATAATGGCACTTAAAGCTAGAACTTCCCCTTCCTGTTGGAATAACCCAACTAGCACATTCTCACAATAAAACAAAATATTTGTCAAAGTTCATATGATTTCTCAGTGAAATATTCTGCAAGCTATGAAATGTAGCCACCTCTAAATAAACATAGTAATGCACAGCATAGCATCCCAAAGTAAAACTGAAAATCAGTATCTTTTCAATGCAAATTAACATAGAGAATCTCATGTCCCACAGTACTTCCTGTGTCTTCTAAATTCCCATGATTAAATGTTTCAAGTGTTTAAACCATTTGTTTAGAATGGTCTTGATGTTAGTCACAGTGTTACAGTGAGAACCATGATTTTTTTTACAGAGAACTCCGGGATCTGAAGGAGCCACAGAGAGATGAGTGTTAGCAGGTGCAGGGACAAGATTTAAAGGTGGATGCTGAAATGATCAATGGAGCATTTTTTGTGCGTGTGAAAAAGAATGAATAGAAACATTTGTAATGAGATGAAGAGCACAAAAACAAAGGCAACCCATAGAATATCATGAGAGAATATATCCTTCCTGGGAAGTATCACGCACTAATGGGAAACACATTTAAGTGAAAAAGAATGGATAGGTTAGGAACCAAGAACAAATGAGCTTCAACCATGTGCTAGGCATGGGCTGGGTGCTGCACACCAGTTGACACTGGACATTAGAAGAAAGTTGATCTAATACCTATTTAATCTCTATTTTTAAAATGAAAATGTTTATTTTGAGATTAGCAGCTTCCTCTCTAATGAATCTTATGTATCCTGTATGAATACTTCGCAGCTATAAATGAAAGAAGCCAAATGTGAGTTTCTCTGTATTCACCCCACTTCCAACTCAGAGATTCTTGAAAATGATATCTGAATCACATCATTACTTGTCTTTTCTTTGACTAATGCATATTTGGATAATGGGCAAAGTAAATGTGCATAACATGGCAGAGGATGAACAAGGTTACATGAGTATAACATATACTCGTTAAAGAAAAAAAAGTTTATCATGGAGGATCAGCAATATTGGATGAGACAGTAAAATGAATATGTACCTATATATAATTAGAGAAAGTATTTCTTTCATCTTTCTCTGTTCCCTGTGGCACTTAAGTGCACAAGAAATGTTCTTTGAAGTCAATGAGCACCGTCTACTGGATTTGGAGGACATGATGTTGGGAACAACTCAAACGGAGTTTCATTTTCTAAAGTACAGATGAATGTCTTAAGAATTAACAATGTAGAACACAATAGGTAAAAATGAATAATGTGATAAAAACAAACTTGAACATGCTGCTCAATGGCCTTGGATTTCTAATAATTATGCTCTTTCTCTGAACATCCTTAGGGCTCAGGCATAATTAAAATAGCAATTACTGACAACAGCAAGATTTTCTATCATAGACGTATGAAATAACTAGCAGCAACATAAATGAGGATGAATGTAAAGATTATATTTAAAAGTTTCACATCATACTTCATAGAATGATAGCTTTTTTAAAAAAGTATATCTCCGGGTATATAATTTGCAAGTGCATAAACATAGAACTTCCAATTTAAGAATGCCCCCAGGTAATGACAATGAGTGCTGCTGTCATATGACATTGGCAAACCTCTGAAATAGTGTAGCACTGGATTTCTTAACTTTATCTTGCCAGGGTTCAGTGATAAGAATGGAGGGAAATCCATACCGGGCCACTCTTACAACACAGCCCCCAGGGCACCATGCTCAACCCCTGGCACAGGGTGACATGTCTGATGTTGCTCTGCTACATTCTCTCCCACCTCACACTTTTTCTCCTTCTGAAGAGTAGAGTTATGAATGTCTAAGACCAAAGTCACCATCATCGCCTGCTTCTAATCAAGATATTTCATTGTTTTCTGGAACACAGATAGATCCCAGTTCTCCCTCCAAAGGGACACATTTTCTAATCAGCCTGTCACTATTGAAAGCACCAGCATCCTTTACTCCACATATCTTTCCAGCTGAGTTGTATGCACAGGTTGATACCGTTTCATGGATAGCATGAGACCAAGCCCATTTATGGATTTACAATAAACTTTAAAGAATATTACCATGGCTACATACATGGGGAGAAAGTACAGACACTAAATCTCCAGCCGATTGCCATTTCCTTTTATAACGACTTGGTGGTCGTGCAAATTAGTATAACTCTTGAATGCCTTTAAAGGAGCAGATATGAGTTTAGTGGGAGTTGTGGCTCATTGACTTTAGCGGGAGAATATGACTCAAATCCTCTGAGTTTTATAAGGTGATGAGTTAGCTTAGGTTAAAGCAAACCTTGGAACATAATTTGATTGGTTTTTCCTCTATCAGTGATGGATGATGCTTGATAATCACTTTCTGCCTATTATATCAATAAATCAACTGCAATTCAATTTTAATCTGTAAATAAAGTTAAATCAGGGCTATGAGCAAATTACACGCCTGCATTAGCTACTTAGAGGTGTCATTACTGTCTGTGGTTATTGAGCCGAATGTAGACATTTGAGCTTTTAAATTCTAGTTTTAAAGAAGCTGAGATAAATTTCTTGAATGTTCTTACAAGAAACACCATACACTCTGAGAAATTTGTACCCGCCTGAAATTGCAAACATGAATTATACGATATCAGAACAAATAAGGATTTCTAGCTTCAAGCACCAAGTGATGTTATCTTCGGATTGTCAGTAGGCGTGCAGGGAACACAATATAGAATGAAGTTAAATGCTCCTCATGGAGAAGAAAAATGGGACAATAATTCCATCTCGGCTTAAGAAATTAAAGCTAGGAAAAATACCCAGTGTGTCAACCTGCCATGTTGTGCTGTGCTCACAGCTGGACTCCATCATACGGGCAGTCTTACAGCACCTAGCACGTTATGAGTGCTCAATAAATATCACAGAATGATATTCACCAGTACAGGGCACCACAGGCTCTAAATCTCTAACATAATGGGACATGTCTATATGAATGTGAGGCACAGCAGGCTGAATGAAAGCAAATGTCAGCCCAGGAGATAGAAAGGAGACTGGCCAAGCCTCTGTGAGAATGGTGAGAGATAGAACCACCCAGAAACAATGGTGACTGCTGCACTTAGTTCTGTTTGTGTGGACAGATCAATTCCTCAGCCTTCTGTGACTGAAATCAACTAAGTAAACCAGAGTGTAATTTTATGCCAGTCATGTTTGACTCACTGCACCTTTGTGACAAGTTACTGAGAGGTAAACATTCCAGGATGATAACTATTTTCCAGTTAATGGGGGCTATAGAAAGTCATGCATGCGGAGCCCTTTCCTCATTCCTTTCACCGCTGCGGCCACAGCCATGAGTATACTCAGGCTTCAGAAGAGGCTCGCCTCTAGTGTCCTCCACTGGGGCAAGAAGAAGGTCTGGTTGGACCCCAATAAGACCAATGAAATCGCCAATGCCAACTCCCGTCAGTAGGTCCGGAAGCTGATCAAAGATGGGCTGATCATCTGGAAGCCTGTGACTGTCCATTCCCGGGCTCGACTCCGGAAAATCACCTTGGCCCACCAGAAGGGCAAGCACATGTGCATAGGTAAGCAAAAGCATACGGCCAAATGCCCAAATGCCAGGGCAGGTCACTTGGATAAGGAGAATGAGGATTCTGTGCCGGCTGCTCAGAAGATACCGTGAATCTAAGAAGATTGATTGCCACATGTATCACAGCCTGTACCTGAAGATGAAGGGGAATGTGTTCAAAAATAAGCAGATTCTCATGGAATACATCTGCAAGCTGAAGGCAGGCAAGGCCCGCAAGAAGCTCCTGGCTGACCAGGCTGAGGCCCGCAGGTCCAAGACCAAGGAAGCATGCAGGCGCAGTGAAGAGCGCCTCCAGGCCAAGAAGTGGGAGATGATCAAGACTTTGTCCAAGGAGGAAGAGACCAAGAAATAAAAGCTCCCCCTTTGTCTGTAATACAGGCCTCCATGATTACATAGATCAGCCATTAAAATAAAACAAGCCTTTATCTGCAAAAAAGTCATGCATGCATATTCTGAAAAGGAATATGTATGTAATTTTATCACATGAATAAAAGTTAAATCACCCATAATGCCTGTTAAAAACCTGAACTTAGCACAATTCTGCTCCAAATTAAACTTGAACAAGACTTCCTACAGATTTTAGGATATTAATCAGAACTTAAAAGATCTAGACAGGTGTTGGACTTTTAAGATAAATGTGATTTCCTTATGTCTTGTTTAACTTTTGTGTTGTCAAAACCACTTCCCTCTTTGAATTAATTGTTTAAGTTATCAGCCCTTAGACAGGTTTTGTTTGTTTCCTTGGTTATATTATAGGGAAGAGTTGAGGAAAATAGAGCTCACCAGGATACTGGGCACCAATGTAAACACACTGAAAGTCTAATTCCACTAGTAAAGCAGGCAAGAAAACAAACACTGATTCATGTGCAGAGTTCGCAACACAGGATAAGGGGAGTTTAAGCAAAGCAAGGAGTGGACTTAAAGGGGATTCACATTGTCTGCATCTGCTTTTCTGACTTATGTGTTACTATAGGTTCAGTGGGTAAATCCTGAATGCATTTTTTGGAGATGTGTTTTTTATCTCAGGGTATGGGAAAAAAGTAGTGGAAAGAAAAGAAATAATTATATATATGTACACACACATATATGCATATATTATGTATAATTGCATATTATGCAGAGAGAGAACACAAACGTCTCAGATTAGTGATTAAATAAATTGGAAGGTTCAAGTGGCTCACTCTACAACATACAGGACAGTGTATCTAAAATAGCTCTAGGTCAGGCATGGTGGCTCACAACTGTAATCCCAGCACTTTGGGAGGTTGAGGCAGGCAGATCACTTGAGCCAGGAGTTCAAGACTAGCCTGGGCAACATGGCTAAATGCTGTCTCTGCAAAAAATTAGCCAGACATGGTGGCACACGCCTGTCAGCTACTTGGTAGGGTGAGGTGCGAAGATCGCCTGAGCCTGAGAGGTCAAGGCTACAGTGGGCCATGATCATGCCATTGCACTCCAGCCTGGGTGACAGAGTGAGACCCTATTTAAAAATAAATAAATAAATAAATAAAGAGATAGTTCCATCCATCTTACTCCACAGAAAGTCCTGGAGTTGCAGCCACTAAGTTCATATTCAGACTCCATTATAAGTATAGCCTTCTTTCCGAATCTAATCAAAATAGCCAAAGCACCAAAACAGCATTTTCAGGATAAAATTCGAAATAGTCTCATAAGAAGGACCCTAGAGCCATGCCTCCCGAATTGTCACATTCACTTAAGATTTGGTACTGTTTTAGTATCAAGTATATTCTGTTTTGCAGACTGGGATACTGTTGTATTAGTCTGTTCTCACAGTGCCATAAAGAAATAGCTGAGACTGGGTAATTTATAAAAAATAAACAGGTGTATCGGCTCACAGTTCTGCAGGCTGTACAGGAAGCATGACGCTGGCATCTGCTCAACTTCTGAGGAGGCCTCAGAAAACTTACAATTATGGCAAAAGGTGAAGGGGGAGCAGGAACATCTTACATGGCCAGAATAGGAGGAAGAAAGAGAGGGAGAAAGCACCACACTTTTAAACAACCAGATCACACCAGAACTCACTATTGCAACAATAACACTAAGAGGGATGGTATTGAATCATGAGAAACTGCCCCATGATCAAATCACCTCCCACCAGACCCCACCTCCTGCATTGAGGATTACATTTCAACATGAGATTTGGGTGAGGACACAGATCCAAATCACATCACTGCTAGAAATCAAAGCTTTACTAAACCAATAGCAGGGCCTATCAAACTCTTTTACTTTTTCATTCTTCAGTGGGAAGAAGGTGAAACCCACAGACAGTAGAATAACTCCACCATTCACACTCGTTTCCCCAAACCATTCAGTAAATATGTGATCTATGCATCCGAATCAGTCCCCAGCTGTGTTAGTACCTCTCCCTCCACTCCCTGCAAATCTTAGCCACCAAAACCCATCCCTCACAGTCCTACCTCTCCACATTGATTCCAAGTGTTGGGTAAATGTGCCATTCTTCAAAATAAAATGGGCCTTCTTCTTATTTATGGTAATTTTCAGTTAATGATCATGTTGATTTTGCCATAAAATTGCATAGTTTTAACTAATTTCCATAGTTTTAACTTTTAACATAATTTTGGAAAACTGATATTTAACAAATTCATTCCTATTTTGCTTATCTGGCATTCCTTACCCTGATGAGCAACTACAATTTATATTCAAAATCTCATATTCTCTTCCCTGAGAAAATTGCCATAAAAAAAATCAATATACAGTCTCCTTTCAGAGAAAAGAATATGATAATGCCCTCTGTTTCAGAACACAAGCCACCAATCTTTGTCAAGCATGGAACATTAACAAAAGTGGAAATGTGGAATATTGGCTAGCACAAGCTGAGAAAGACTCCTAATTTCTCTTTACCATTAGATAAGTAGACTCTAACCTTATCCCCTGCAAATGATAATGAGTAGGGGATATTGAAATCTTGGAGACCTGCTGACCAGATGTTTAACCACCACTGGAAATAATGATTGCTTGCTAAAAGCCAAGCTGATAGATAGATATTTACTTCCATTGTTTATTGTAAGGAAAAATAAATAAGAGTAATAAATAAGAGAAATTCCTTACAATAAACAATGGAAGTAAATTATATACTCAGTAAAGGCACAACATGTTATTTCCAGAGTTATGGAATTTAAATAGAAGAGCATTTGTCTAAAGAGCATCTTGTCTACTATAATATGCCTGAGGAGTAGTGTTTCATCCTGTCTATGGTAGGAAAATACTTCCCAGAAGTCAATGATACCACGGTACAGCCTTAATCACTAGAAGTACTTTTCTCTTACCAAAATGTTAATGGTAGTTACCCCTATGGAAGTGGGATGAGGTAAGGGAAGCAGGGCTTTCACTTTTACATTAATTGGATTTTCCATAATGTATTAGTCTGTTTTCACACTGCTATAAAGAATTGCCTGGGACTGGGTAATTTATAAACAAAAGAGGTTTAATTGACTCATAGTTCCACATGGCTGGGCAGGCCTCTGGAAACTTGCAATGATGGTGGAATGCAAAGGGGACGCAGGCACCTTCTTTACAAGACGGCAGGAGAGAGAGCCAGGGAGGAACTGCTAAACACTTTTAAACCATCAGATCTTGTGAGAACTCACTCACTATCACAAGAACAGCATGGTGGAAACTGCCCCCATGATCCATCACCTCCCACCATGTCCCTCCCTCAACATGTGGAGATTACTATTGGAGATGAGATTTGGGTGGGGACACAGAGTCAAACTGTATCACATAATAACAGTATTTTAGTTTATAACTCAAATAAGTAAATAACAAGTGATTCGAAATCTGATTTCATTTACTTTCCTTGTTTTACCTAATAAGGGGCCCAAGGGGCACAGACGAAACTCTTTCCACTTTGTTGCTTGAAGACAGAGATCAAGATAACCTCCATCTTTGCTTCTTTATAACAAACAGTCTCAGTTCCTCCACAAGACATTTTGCTGGATACTGTTGGGAGAAAATTCTTCATGGATCTCCCAAATTTGTGCACACCTTGCAAGCAGAGACACCAACTGCCTTTCTTCCTGACAAATTTTTTCAACAGTTTGTGTAATAAAGAGTCTTAGAAGACAGAAATAACGTCTCCCTCTAGAACAAAAGAGGCAGACATCCTTATTACCCGTTATAATAGATTTGGTTTTCCTAAGCTTAGGGTTCCCCTCTAGCAAAGCAACCTACTGTATGTGCAGATGTCATCTGGCCCTCTTTGTATTGCCCTATAGGAATTGGGGCTTGGGGGACAGATGCCAGAAGGTCTGTAATTCTGGGTACTACTATTACTATGAATAATAAAGTCTTTTGCCTCTGACCCAAGAGTTTCCTGCATTCTTCCAACATCTATGAAACTGCATCAGTCTAACTAATTAAAATCTCAAGACCTTTCACAGGTTTTTACAAATACTTTAGAGAGTTGAGTTGAAAATATGTTCTTGTTCTTGAGGAGATTATAATCTAAAAATGTCAAACTTGTAAATTTTTGAAATACATATAATTGGATAAGCTTAAAAGTGTATTTGAATACTTTCAAAAATAAAATATAAAGAAGAAGCAGAGTTATAATGTTCACAAAGTCTACTCAACAAAGAGTAAAACAGTCATCAGATACATTAAGAATAAGGGAGCATCCTATGATCATGAAAGATGTTTTTCTTTCAGTTGTATAAACAAACTTGAAGGGTTTTAGAGATGGCAGTGACATTTTACCCCCATAACCTATAACTCAAAAGTTCCCAATATAGTTTGGATATTTGTCCCTACCCAAATCTCATGTTGAATTGTAATCCCCAATGCTAGAGGTGGGGCCTGGTGAGAGGTGTTTGGATCATGGGGGTGGATCCCTCATGGCTTAGTACTATCTCCATGATAGTGAGTTCTCATGAGATCTGGTGATTTAAATGCATGTGGCACCTCCTTCCCCACTTTCTCCTACTCCTGCCATGTGAGACACCTGCTCCCTTTCATCTTCCACCATGATTGTAAACTTCCTGAGCCCCACCCCCCACAGGAAGCCAAGCAAATGCCATCACCATGCTTCCTATAAAGCCTGCAGAACCACGAGCCAAATAAATCTCCTTTCATTTTAAATTACCCAGTTTCAGGCATTTCTTAGTAGCCATGCAAGAATGGCCTAATACAGCTCCTAAAGAGTTTGCCTTTTATGTTCATCTATGGGGTATTGATGAGTCCTATCATGAAAAGGTTTTCCTCACCTGCTGAAACCCCTGGGTCTACCAGGGTCTATTTTTATCGCTCCCTCCTGAAGCCATACCCTGGGCTCAATATGTTGAGGTGCTGATATGGCAACAGCTGATTTCAAAGACTTGGAAAACTTCAATTCAATCAGCTTTACCACTGCTGAGACATTTGCCTTCTTCAACCAGCACTTGGGGAACTCAGATTTCGTAAACTAATTGAGCACTTAATATACAGCTATAAATTAATCACATTGAAATGGTGCTAATTATTTCATTAGCTCCCAACCAATCCAATCTAAATAATCACTTATTAGGACTCAACTGCTAAATTTCTTTAAGTATTGATTAAAATGTGCTATAAATTACATATGCAGATAACATTTCTGTGTAATTTTCTGGAAATCCATGTATATAACGAAGGTGTGTGTATGTTTCCGATCAGTTTTCTTTTTTCTCTTTTTTTTTTTTTTTTCCCTGCAGCATATACAGCAGTAACTGCAATCCATAGCCACATGAATAAAGTAAGGTCAGAACAAATTTTCATCCCACCAGTCCCAAGGCAGACTGGTGAGCAGAAAAGCTCTTTGCTCTCCCTTTTTTCCCCCCTGAACATCTTGACTGGCAGGCTGGTAGATAATCCTGTTCAGAGCTAATGTGTAGTAACAGGATTCAGGGGAACTGACTTAAGAGGCTTGCATCTGGGCCAGGACACATCGTATCAATGCCATATTTAAAGATGTTCCCTCTGTTCACCTCTGTGAAGATAAATGTCTGAACATTGAGCTTAAAAGCAAAAAGGGAGAGAGACACTCAGAGATGAGTGATGAATTGTCAACCTGTGGAAAAGAGCTTTCACCAAAGAAGCATGTTTGCTTTGTACAGAGGCGGGGAGTAAAGGAGAAATGGAGAAAATAATTAAAATGCTCTTCCTTCTCTAAGCTCTGTTAGCTGGAAACCAAATTCTTAATGGGTATAGAGGAAGCTCAGCTATTTTAACTCATGAAGAGGAGCCGTCTTGAGCAACAAGAATAATAGAATTCAGCCTCCTGTGCCCAATAAAATAGGCCAAAGGCCTGGCTGTGCAATTCATTTGGCAATTCATCAGCACTATCCCATGTAAAAGCATCTATAATCATAAAATGCTATTGCAATCTTTTATCAGCATTTAACCTGATAGTCCTTCTTTTCTCAAGCTGGAGTATAAGAATCTTACAAGTATGGAACTGTCTAATGTGTCTTTGTTTTCTTTCTCTGCAAGGCTTAGCTCTGTCTTTTCATTAGGACAATTTCAACTAGTAAATGTTCATGTGATTTGCTAATGACGTTTGAGAGTTTAGATAGTAGCCTAATGGTGGAATTAAAGCTTTTAAGCATGGGAATTTAAAGGTGAAGATATGCCCTTCTCTTAAAAGCCTAAAAGCCATCAATTATCCATTTAGTTTGCCCAAGCACAATTTTGGAGCCTAAAGAGACAGACAACAACAGGTGACCTAGGACTCTGGAAGTGAACGTGAAGGGGCACCAACATCAATACCCCGTAGTTTCCAAGAGGTCTGGATTCTGACAATATACTGTTCCACTCTACTGAGTTGCAATGAAATGTGTGTGTGTGTGTGTGTGTATCAGAAAATCAGTGTAGCACTAATCTTAATGTATGACTCTTTGCAATAAGCTGAACTACCGTATTGTCAGAGTAGCTATGAACTTCTTGTATTCTCTCTGGATAAAGCTACATGACTTGTTTTGCAGTTCTCTCAGTATCTGTATTTGCTCTCAACTTTGGTAACTTTTTTTCAAAGATCTACCATTCTGCACTTTAGGCACTGCATTTCAAAGTATGCATCAAAGGGCAACATGCCAATGCTGCCAATGACATCAGACAACTTACAGCATAATTATATTTTTCCACAGGTTAAAAGTTGATCATACTGTAAGCTTCATGAAAGCAGGCACTATGTTTTCTTCCTTCTTGAGAACGAAGCACCTAGAATTGTATCTGACATACAAAAGACTCTATAAATATATACATAAATGAATGAAAGAGTAATACCAATTCTATTGTATTTGTTATTTTAAAAGCCTTCTATTAGTCTATTTTACCAGATAGATTTTGCTATACCTAAATTGTCTTGAGAGTGTCTCTATGTAAGGAGTTTCTTTTCTGGAATTCCTCCAAAACATGAACCCTCTGATTCTGACAACTTCAAATATCTTTAATGATTTCTTTAAAGAGCAATAAAACGACAGGCTACTAAAAAGGAGATAACTGTACCAACTCTTTTTGTGAATAGACTTAGCAAGCATTTAAGGAGCCTTAGCATCAATCTTCCACAGCTAGATTTATAACACATTCATTTTATGAATCCCTTTGACTTGGATCCTAAAGCCCCTAGGCACAATTTTGCAGGGAATTCCTATGACACACATACATTAAACTGAGAAGCAGAAGATACAATTCTCCTAGAGGCTCGTATTCACCTACTTTGATTATTCTGCACAGTAAGACAGGTTAGGTCTGTCAGGTCATTATCTGATGGATATTGCCAATGATAGGAAAAAAAAAAACAGGGCAAGGGGGCCTTAACATTGAATAAACTGAAACACATCCAAGCCATGGGAAATATTTTATTAAACTAACAGTAAAAACTAGAGTTAGTGTCTTCAGCATTCATTCCAGCCTAACCACTGAATATTCATTTGTGCCTTTTTTGGGACATTTAATGAATCTATGCTTTATGAAGAAAATAACATGGTAAAATGAGCTACTAGACTTTTCATTTTGCCTTTGAGATTGGCAGAGTTATTTTTTAAGGTCCTCAGGTCTCCCTGAATAGGTAACAGTTTTTAAAAGACGAGTGCACGAGCCTAATGTGACCTTGAACAAGCTCCTGTCACAGTTCATCTCTTAGTAATACACAAATCAAATATCTTTATCACACCTGTACAATTTTTTAAACATTGTTTTGATATATATCCCTTGACATGCATATTTGCAAGCCCTTCAGCACTCCCTCCAAAAACGCTTTACAATTAAATGTAATTGTAAATGAAATCAAAGGGTCATAGAAGTCTATGGTTGGTAGATACCATGTAATCATCTTGCTAATCGTCCCTTCCACTGGATGTGTCATTATATAGTAACCCTGACAAATTCTGCTTTAGTTTCTCCACATATGGGGAGCTCAGTAGCTAGCAAGATACACTTCATTACATAAGCAGCAGTAGATATGAAACAATTATTTCCCATTAAAATAACTTCCACTTCTACATCACTCCATGCAGTTTGCACTGCATTTTCACAAACATCATCCCATTCTAGCCCCACGACACTATGGTCAAGTAGGAATTATTAATCCTAATTTCCAGGTAAGAAAATTGAAGCTCAAAAATATATAAATACAAAATTCTAATAAAATGGTCTTTTCACATTTCAACCCATGTAATAAAACCAAGTATAGATCTGATAAATATATGCCCTTGGGATCTGTCTTCATTTGCTCCAAAATGCATCCCTGGCTTGAGGCAAATAGTGCTTATTTAGATCTTGATGAGGCTATAGAAGTAGCACCTTCTTCTGCTTAGAGAGATCAGGGGTATAATTGCTACCACTGGAATAAGCTGGTGCTAGAACAGCTGTTCCCACAGAAACCAAGATGGTTTGGCATATTAAAGATCCATAAAGAACATATTAATGACCTATCATGTCTTCACAACTAAAAATACTACATGTAAAACAGTAAGCTGAGTAATGGAAAAATGCCCTTTTGAGAGGATTTTTTTCAATAATTGAAAGCAACAGGCAATAAATGGCAACTCAAGTGTAATCATCATCTTAAAGTAAACTTGAAAGAGTAGATTCTATATTTTATAGTATTTTCCATCATCATAGGCATTCTTGAATGTGTAAGTACTGTTCTACCATTCAGCCAGGAGCTACATGTAAGGAGTCCAGTCACAAGCTAACTGATTTTCCATCTCAGGATACAAAAGAAGTCACTTCTTCAATTAGAGTACAATGACACTAATGAATGCACTCTGGTTGTTCCCTTTCTTACAAGACTTTCTTATCTGGCAGCTCCAGTGATGTGATGAGAAGGCGATTTGCAAGTCTGATTTGGAAGTTTTTTTGATCACAAGAGACCAGGGAGTATAAAGTCTCTGCTTACAGTCTTAGGGACATTACAGAAAATTAGCTCTGGTAATGTATTGAAATTATTCAAATAGAAATAGACTCTTTGTGATCCTTCCTTCTTAACTTGCACAAGGACTGTGATGTAAATGAGACGCTTATGGTTATTCTCTAGAGACTTCTGTTTAGTATCTGAATCTCTTCGAATTTTGCTTTATACAGCTCTCTCTGGTCAGTGGGCGGGAATAGAAATAGAGATATTTTCAGGGCTTCAAATATTCTATTCATTTCCTTGATGAATTTGAATCAACAGTTCTAAACAAGTTTTAATAATCAATTGGCAAGATTTGTATGCAGAAAAGCTAACTGCTTTACTTTATCATTTTGTACATATACATGACACCATCCATCATATTGCTCTCCCATATTATCTGAACATCTTGAAAGTAAAATAAATACTCATATTATTATAAGAAGTGTTATTTCTGATCTACATATACTAGAAGATAGAAAATCCTAGATAAATGCTGTATTAAGCAAACTACAGCACTAAAGTATCATTCATGGAACTAAGCATAATGATAAAAGCAATCTACTGATAATATCATGGGTAAGTAAATGTGGAAACAGTCAGAAAAATATTTCTTTGCTTTATGGTGTGAAAAAACTATATATTCAGCCTATTGGTCCCTGAAAGACAGATGCATATAATGTAGCCTGTTCCACTATAGAGCACATTCTATTAGACCAGTGGTAAGGCTGAACTTCATCAGTTTTTGGAGGGGCCACCTCAACTCCCTTTCCATCTGGGTGATTGAGAGCACTGCCAGATGGAGATTGGCCAGGTGCACTGAAGGAGAATAAGATGTCAGAAAGGCAAAAGGTAATTTGTTTTCTCCTCTGGGGTAACCTAGATATGTTCTTTTTCTCCAAACTGTTAAGTTTCAAGAAAATATGCCTACGCCAAGTTTTGAATTATTAACAAGCTTAACATCCATGTGCCACCTAATGCAGATGCATTTGGAGGTAGGCGAAGATCAATTTTCTGTTCCTAATTTTTAATTGAGTCTAATGACCAGCAATGACCTAGAAGGCCTTCAGCCTTGGGAGAAAAAGCATTAAGCAGATCTGGGGAATGACATACTTCTCCATGCATGAAGATTTTTTATTTCAGACTCTGTCCCTGAATCTGCCAACATGACAATGCTCTTCAATAATAAAAAGACGTGTTCTGAGTTTTTGCAAAGATGACATCTGCTTGAGTGACAGCCTATTCCCGCACGCTGGTTCCTCAGCTTTAGTTACACAGCAATCTGTCAGCCACTTAGATGACATGCATTCTTTAAACCATTAAAGAGTTAACATACATTACTTTTTTTAATCTGGTAAAATAAATGTCTGGACATAATTCTTGGGATGGCAAAATTGCTCTCCAAAATAAGTAACACTATTGAAAGGTTAATTACTTGATTAATATGTATCTTCCTGCAACACTTGCTCTTCATTTAGACAGGCTGAAGAATCTCCCTCTACATCTTATTTTAAATATTTTCCTTTACTTTCTGTGTTTGTCCAAAGAGATAATTTCTGATGGGTCTTCAACACATAAATCAAAACATTATTCTACTTTTTTGTTGTTACTGTTGTTATTTAAAAGATCTGCTTTCATTATTGACATGCAGATAAGTTGATTGAAAGTGGATGAGCCATTTTTCACTCCCCTCCACGTGGGTAGAGCTGGGAATTATTTCTCATCATTAAGTAAAAAACATTTTACTTTTGGTTGGCATGAAAATGACATAAGTGCTCTCCTTCACTTTCTGAGGCATCTGGAAAGTGAAAACCTTTCAGCACAAGACACAAAGTTAATCTTTTACACTCCCATTAACGTTAAAGGCGACCATGTGGGCAAATTCATATACATACAAATATGCTTTATTCAGAATCCAATTAGCAATCAGCATTGTGTTGCTTCTCCAGAGCAACTATAAAAACATAAAATAATGTCAGAAACTCAGCTTGTATGTTTGGAAAGAACTGTGGGCATCAAGGAGAAGAATATTGTCTATTTACTCCATCTGAAGACCTTCCACAAGATCAGTGGTAACCCTACAGACAGACTCAAGAGTGACTGTACTGTGGTGAACAGAACTTTTAGGTAAAATTGGTCTTTTGCCCTCCTCTGCCTCTGAAATTTCCAAAACTTCCTGAGGAGGTAGAAAACACATATGCAGGTATGAACAATCAAAGAAAACTTGCACTTTGTGGATTGTATTTCCATAAGAAAATACGCTCTATGTCACTATGCACAGGATGGCTCTGCCAACTAACTCTGGCAGACGGAATGAACCATGGTGGACTGGGGAGAGGGAAAAAAGTGGAGGGAGAAAAAGATAAGTGGGAGAAAGTAAAATAAGCAGGAGTGTACTGGATATATTTCCAAAGGAATCAACAGAATGTGATCACTCATGATTCTGTTTTTCTAAAACATCTACAAAGCTTCTTCTCTTGATCTGATAAATCCAGTGAGAACACATATTTTTATTTTCCTACAAATTTGATTTCCTTTATTCTTCAAAAATAAATAAAATATGTATGTCTAAATCAATTGTAGTAAATTAGGGAGGAAGACCTACCAGAAACAGAAGACACTCAGAAGCATCTTTCATAGATAAATATAGAGAAAATGGGGACAATATATTAACAGGTATTTTAGAAATACCTATTGGAAGAAACTTTTACATTCAATGCATTCACAAAATTTGCAGTTATGCTTCCTACTTTTTTGGGGATAGAGTGTAAGATTGCATAGGCAAATAAAAAGTATCACTCTGGTTTAGTATGGGGTGGTGTGTTGAGGGGACTTGCTGGGGTATAGTTATCTGGATCTCCCAACAGGTCCAGTGAAAATAGAATTAATGTAAGTGCTAGTAGGAGAAGTAGGATTAGGAAAGAGGAAGACAGAAATAAAACCAAAAGAAAAGGCCCACTGATCCTGCTGTATTTGTTTTCTATTGTTGTGTAACAAAGTACTACAAACTCTGCAATTTAAAACAACACAGATTTATAATCTCATAGTCTCTGTGGTTCAGAAATCTGGGCACAACTCACTAGTTCCTCTCCTCAAGGCTGCAATCAAGCTGTTAGCCACCCGCATTCTCATCTTGAACTCAGGTTCCTCTTCTAACTGCCTATGATTGTTGGCAGAATTCAGAATTCAGCTCCTTGCAGCTATAGGACTGAGGCCCTCAGCTTTTAGAGACCACCCGTGTTTTCCTGCTATGTGATGCTCTTCATGGGCAATTTATATCATAGCAGCTTGTTTCTTTGAGGTTATCGGAAGAGTCTCTCTAGTTCATGCTAACAAGACAGAGCCGTATATGCATGTAGGTACGTAGACAGACAGACAAACTGGCCTAATTATGGGAGTAACATCCCATCATCTTTGCCATATTCTATTGGTTAAAACCAAGTCATAGGTCCCACCCACATTCAAGAGAAGGGAATAATACAGGGTATGTCCATGGAGTTATCCTAAAAGCTATCTGACACAGCTATGAAAAGAATTCCCCACAGCTCGTAATACAGAGAGCATTCCTTACGTATCCAAGGAGCCTTTTCTTGGCACGCAACCTCCTATTTAAATGCCAAATCAGTCCTGCAAAAATATTTATTTCTGGTTCTGATCATTTCTCAAAAACAAAATGAGAAATATCCTAGTGTTCAATGGAATGTAGTTGTTCATCAGTGTGTAACATTATGAAACAATGATGTGAACCTAGTTGATGACTATGTTTCAAATTATGGCTTGGTTGATATTCTAAGATGTCTTCAAAATGCCTCCCTAATGTTTTATTTCTCTGATAGGAATGGCTTATCATGTGAAGACAACTGTAAACATGCAATGAAATGGCCTTACGAGAAAGTTAATGTCTCTATCCAGCACCAGGATGGTAAAGGCTAGAACCCAATGGTGTGTTTGAACAGGTCGTTAAGGAGACAGGAATGTCCATGCCTCTGTTTAAATGCTGACACGGACTCCTCTAATATACACTGCTTTCAAGAAAAAAACAGTGTTGACATCTTATCCAACTCACTGAAACTATTATGCAAAAATGAAATTGGTTAACGCAGGGAATTTTTAGATGCATATTTTCCATAAGCATTTATTTAACTTAAAAGCAAATAAAGGTATATTTTTGCTATTATTTTGATGTCAGCCCAAAAAAATACTGAATGTATTTATCACTACTGATGGGGATTTCCCTGTTGTATTTCATAGTGTACCATCTATGATGTCTAGTTTTCTTTTCTTTAAAGTGGAGAAAGAACACATTAACAAAGTACAGGTTTTTAAAGTAAACTTTCCAGATTTAAATATTTATACATCTATTTTAACAGCAATTGTTAGCAACTCATATCTACCAAATCTTTCAAATGCATTTTTTCAAAACGATCAACTCCCTTCCATTCTATACTTATATTTTATGAGTAAAATGCAATTAACTTGCAAAACCACCATAACCACTTCAAATAACATTAACAGGTTTAGCACCAAGCCCAGCTAACTTTTAGTAATGGTCTTACCCTTAAATAGAGCAGTCTACTAGGCATAGCACTCAGAGTGCTTTGGGTAATAGCATGCTCCAAGAAGGAATGAAGAGTGTCATTTAATCCAGTAGATCGGTCAAGGGAAGGTAATTTAAAAGAGCTTCTGCTCTTCAAAGATACAATCAACATGCACACATTAAATATTTGTTGAACTTCTACTATGTGCTAAATCATGGGAATAAGTGCCTGCTATTCCTCAGAGGAAAAAAAAAAATGACTGTTGCCCTTGAAGATTCCAATACAATTACTTTGAAAGATACCACTGCATTTATGTGTTTATAGCATACAAGGGGTTGCTATCTGTTTTAACCCTAAAAAGCTTTTGATGTTAGCCTGGATTCTGGCAGGTGCTGAAGAACGGTGAGAAATTCACCGAGGTCCTAAGGTTATTGCTTGATGATTTATGACTCATCAGTCCTTAGTTGAAAGTGCCCTGTCAAATTCATTTTTTAACACCAACAAATATGAGGTTGAATTGTAAAATAGGTTCCATTTAATCCAATTTATTTTATGTAGCTGTGCTCAAGGATGCATGAAGGGGCCTCTGCTATATAAGAAATTCTTTCAAAGAGTATCAGAGATGAAAATTTACCCAAGAAAAACCACAGGGGTATATTCCACTCTCCTCTCCTGCACCCTGTATTTAATCAGTCACCAAATCATGTCACTCAAAACTGTCCATCATCCCCACTAATTTATGTCCCTGCTTCCTCCCACCACAATTTTCCATGTCACTGCTTTAGTACAATCCTAATCTCCCCCAAAATTCCCCATCCTCTTCCTGACCCCAATCTTCTACCTTCAGCCCACACCCATAGAGCTTCCAAAGTTCACAAATCTGTTATGACTGTCATTTTTAGAGCCTACTATGGCTTTCCACATTCAAAGAATAGTGGATAAGCTTCTCCAAATGGGATATGGATTTACCATATTTTACCAGCAACATCTATGATTGTTTCCACCCATGTGGTCTAATTGCAGCTTCATAAATCCATCTCCATTTTTCTGCAAGAATACAAACTTTTTTAAATCATTTTGTACCATTGCAATTCTGTTCTGTGTTGTGGAAGCACCTCTTTTCCTTAAATTTTTGGCAAACTTCCATACATCCTTCAAGACCGACTCTTTACACTCTTACCCAAATCTTCCATGCAGAGTTTGGCCACAAAATTTTAGGCACCTTTCTTTCATAGCACCAATTCTACTGCACAAGTATTTACTGAATCTCAAACATTGGGTTGGGTTCTAGGGATATAGAGGCAAACAAAAACACCGTAGTGTACTATTATTTTTGTTTATTTATTTTATCTATTATGTTTTAAACCCTGGGACAGCAGGTACCATATCTTACTCATTTTTATATCAATCACAAGTATTTCATGCAAGACACCCATACCAGGCACTGTACTTATGTTTACTGAATGAGTGACTGCACATTAATAGCATTAAATATAATGATAACACAGTTTTTGGTTTTTATTAAAATGTTTCCCATGAACTGTCTGCAGGATTTTAGGAAATACGTGGGGGTGGTATTCTGAAGTGAATAGCCTCGTGGCCCTTTGAGCTTTTGATTGCAAAAACATTTCTCTGTGCTTATTGAATTAAATATGCCCTCATTAGTTTAAAAATCCAAGTGGATAAATATGTCTGCATGCTATTCCCATGACGTGTAGAAGTGCGGAAATTGTAGAAATTAATCCACCATTTGGTATCATATACATATAGTAAATAATCAGATTGACGTGGATTTTCAATGAATTGGCTATTTCTTGTTTAGGCAGTAGTTTTAGAATCATATTTATGCTTTGAAATCATCTATTCTAATAGGGATAGAAGGTAGATTATTAGTTCCATATCTTAATAGAAATGGAAAACTTTTCATATTAATTTCAATGTAGCAACACATCTAATTTCTTTACTGCTTACACATCATGTACCACCTTTACAATATGTACTATAGTGATAGCGTAATTGACATGCAGTTAGAACATTTTCTCTTTCAGTCAATTGAGGTTTACATCAAAGCTTTTAAAGATAATTGAGGATCATAACTTTCTGTTCATTCAATTTCTTGAAAATCTTATCTACCTTTGATTATCTGGCAAACCTCTAATGATAGCTGTTAATTTAATTGTATGTATTAATACCTTGCCATAAGCGTAACCAGAAGTTTTAAGACAATTCTTTATCTTGCAAAAAAGTAAAGATGAAAAGGGGAAAGAGCCAATATTCCTAAATTAATCCATTATAAAAATGAATTTTCTGTTATTTCTGGATATTTTGGCAGAAAACTTCAGTGAAACACTAGTTGCGGACATTAAGATGTTTTATTCACTTGGAAACATACGATTACCAAGACCAACTCTGATCAAAATGTGCAATTCTTCAGAATGCATTGCTGAAATAATTTGCTATGTGTTTGGTTTACTCACTGAAATCCCTGAAGATATCTGGACCTTTTGATCATTAGAGGCTGTTATTG
Organism: Pongo abelii; assembly: GCF_028885655.2. Classification (NCBI taxonomy): domain Eukaryota; kingdom Metazoa; phylum Chordata; class Mammalia; order Primates; family Hominidae; genus Pongo; species Pongo abelii. The sequence goes on from NC_071989.2 coordinate 31,614,986, forward strand.
CTATAAATTTTCCACTACTAATTTCAAACATTTGAATCAGTATCACATGGACACTTTCAAAAGCAGGATGATAAAATCTAAGATTTTTGGGGGAGCAATGTAAGTAATTTGGGAGTCCAAATAGTGTATCATAATAGCTATTTGGTAACAGAGGACAACGTGATCTTTCTAAAAAGAACTATTACATGCCACTAATTTTATGTGGGTGTGAATTGTCCAGTTATCTAGAAATTAAAATGTATAAAATTATGCTCATTGAAAATTGAGAACCAATGTGTTAACAGTACTAATTGGAAGTTAATAGTCCTAACTGGAAGGCATGGATTGTTCCAGAACAATGAGCAACACACGTTGGAGGAGCACAGAAGAGACTATACATATGAAGGAAGGATGGAGAGAAGTTGATGGTCACCACAACAGACTGCCTGGTTAGCTGCATCCAACACCTATCCCAACCTGTCCCTTGGTAGACATGCAAATATCTGTTGTATAAATTTTTTAATGACTAAATGAAGGATAGCACAAATAAGAGAGAAAGTGGCTGTAGATCCTTGAGAAGGAAACAATATTGGCCTATTTTTTAAAATTGTTTTAAAATATTTACAGTGTTCGCACTGCCCTTAGAATTCTTATATTTCAAGTTAGTGACATGTTTCCTAGAGAGATGTGTTAAGTGATTATCTAAATTGAACCGCATCTGAGATTTCCCTTCAAAACCCTTATTTAATCAAAGACATTCATACATGATCCTGCAATCTCCATCCCTGCCTTTCACATATAGAGACACAAAAGAAGGAACAAAGCAGCTGCTGAAATCACTGAGATTAAGATGCTACTGTTCAGAATGAAGATATTAGCAGAGAGGACAAAGCTAAATAAAATCTCAGATTCTTATCATCCAAGTTCATTGGCAGTCTTGGAATGTAAGGTTTGAATAATAAAACTAAAATGTTTTTATTGTGCTCACATTTATTTAGTAACTTGAAGTGTGGGAATAATTCATGATAGCACTGTATAATACCACTATCCTAAGCATTATTGCCCACTACATACGTGTCAGTTGCATTGCATATATGTAAATCTATGCTTCCAAAATACTTGAAAGTATATTTGTTTTGGTTATTAAGTATCCCAGGCATTAGTCAGGAATTTTTTGGTTGCAACTAACCAAATGCCAGTTTGGATTAAGTGAAGTAAAAAGGAATAAATGGGGCCAGGCACAGTGACTCATGCCAGTAATCCCAGCACTTAGGGAGGCCGAGGTGGGTGGATCACCTGAGGTCAGGAGTTCAAGACTAACCTGGCCAACATGGCAAAATCCCATCTCTACTAAAAATACAAAAATTAGCCTGGGGTGGTGGTGCATGCCTGTAGTCGCAGCTACTCAGGAGGCTGAGGCAGGAAAATCACTTGAACCCAGGAGGCAGAGGTTGCAGCGAGCCCAGATCGTACCATTTCACTGTAGCCCAGGTGACAGAGTGAGACTCCTTCTTAAAAAAAAAAAAAAAAAAAAAAAAAAAAAGGAATGAATGGGAGGGGCCTAAAATCGACTTCTGAATCAAAGGAGAAACTGGCCAATGGGAGGGCACCCCTCATCTGGAGGAACTCCAGACAACAACAGCACATCCACCACCACGTGCTGGTTCCCTAAAACCCAGGAGGAACCATTAAAACCCCTGTGACATGGAAAGGTGTCCATACTGTACCCACTCTCCTCCGCTTGACATCTTGAGACCACTGTTTACTGGCAGTACTTTTCTTTGTTACCTCAAATTTTGGAGCACCAGAAACAAAAAAAATACATAGGTCTAAGAGAGAGAAAAATAACCTTTTCTCCTTTCTGTCCCCCTCTCTCGCCACACCCCACCCCACACTGGGTAATGTTACATTTTAGAAGAAATTTTGTCCAAAGTAACATAAACTTTAAGGAAGTGAACAGCAATTTAATAACACAATTGGATATGCTACTTGTGCTCCATAAATTTACTGTTCCCTTCATAATTTCAGTCCCACTAATATTTTCTCTTCTGTATGTTTTAGTTAACTTCTCTCTTCAAACAGTATATGTACTTTTAAGTATATAACAATATACATATATACATTTATATGGCATATTTTCATTATTCTCTAATAAAAGTAAAATAATTTTGGAGAAGCTATTCTCCCTAACTTCTGCTTAGAAAGAAGCAGCTTTATTTCCTTGGGAGAAGCCTTTAACCATCTTCATATCCAAAGAAACTGTAGCTTCTTTCTTTCTCATAATACATTTGAGTATCCTTATGAGTTGCTGGATAGCAGGGTCTGAGAATAAACTTTCAATGTCCCAGCTTATGGTATCACAAAGCAATCCCCTTCGGATAAATCTTAGGCTTTTAGTTTTCTACCCCTTCCCTTCTTCTCCTATTTCTGTTCAAGATGGCAACAAAACATATTAGGGGATAGGGAGAGTGGTAACTAGATCTTCACTGGTCCCTGCTGGAGCCTGATTAGTCAGGTCTGTTTACAAAGCTGGTGGCCAGCAAGGTAGTGAGTCCCACGCGGACTTAGAGCATCACATGTGTACCCACAGCCATTACTAGTGCATGGTCCTCGTCATTGCCACTGCAAAAGTTGCCCATGTTCTATGGAATCCTAAGCCCTACTCCAGGCCTTATTAAGCCCTTATCCCTTTACCATCCTATCCATCTATCTCACTGTCCTCTTCAAGAACTCCATCCCATTGCCTTCCTGAGATGCTAGACCACTGTGGGCAGCTGCTCTTGGAAGAAGCACAGTACCGTCTTCTTCAAACCCCTTAAAGTCTCAGCTTCTCTCACACTTTTGGAAATTCTCAAGATTGAATAGAGTGAGCTTCTGCTTCTTCTTCGGTATCATTAGTTCTTTCTATACTACAAAAGAAATTCTAATCTGAACATAAGGGAAACATATTTTGGATTAATAAATTCTTCTAAAAGTATCTGTATTAATCTATTTTCATGCTGCTGATAAAGACATACCCGAGACTGGGAAGAAAAAGAGGTTTAATTGGACTTAACAGTTCCGCATGGCTGGGGAGGCCTCAGAATCATGGCAGAGGGTGAAAGGTATTTCTTACATGGCAGCAGCAAGAGAAAATAAGGATGCAAAAGTGGAAACCCCTGATAAAACCATCAGATCACGTGAGACTTGCTCATGAGAACAGTATGGGAGAAATCACCCCATGATTCAAATTATCTCCCACCAGGTACCTCCCACAACACAAGGGAATTATGGGAATACAATTCAAGATGAGATTTGGGTGGGAACACAGAGCCAAACCATAGCATTTCACCCCTGGCCCCTCCAAATCTCATGTCCTCACATTTCAAAACCAATCATGCCTTACCAACAATCCCCCGAAGTCTTAACTCATTTCACCCTTACCTCAAAAGTCCACAGTCCAGAGTTGCAGAGAGAGAAGGCAAGTCCCTTCAGCCTATGAGCCTGTAAAATCAAAAGCAAGCTGGTTACTTACTAGATACAATGGAGGTACATGTATTGGGTAAATACAGCTCTTCCAAATGGAAGAAATTGGCCCAAACAAAGGGGTTACAGAGCCCATGAAAGTCCAAAATCCAGCAGGGCAGTCAAATTTTAAAGCTCCAAAATGATCTCCTTTGACTCCAGGTCTCAGGTCCAGGTCATGCTGATGCAAGAGATGGGTTCCCATGGCCTTGGGCAGCTCTGACCCTGTGGCTTTGCAGGGTGCAGCCTCCCTCCTGGATTCTTCCACAGCTGGCATTGAGTGTCTACAGCTTTTCCAAATACGTGGTGCAAGCTGTTGGTGGATCTACCATTCTGGGGTCTGGAGGACAGTGGCCCTCTTCTCATAGCTCCACTAGGCAGTGCTCTAGTAGGGACTCTGTGTGGGGGCTCCAACCCCACATTTCCCTTCTATACTGCCCTAGCAAAGGTCCTCCATGAGGGCCCCACCCCTGCAGCAAACTTTTGCCTGGGCATCCAGGTGTTTCCATACATCTTCTGAAATCTAGACAGAAGTTCCCAAATGTCAATTCTTGACTTCTATGCGCCTGCAGGCTCAACGCCACATGAAAACTGCCAAGGCTTGGAGTTTCCACCCTCTAAAGCCACAGCCCAAGCTGTACTTTGGCCCCTTTCAGCCACAGCTGGAGCAGCTGGGACACAGGGCAACAAGTCCCTTGGCTGTACACAGCACAGGGACCCTGGGCCAGGCCCATGAAACCATTTTTTCCTCCAGGGCCTTGAGGCCTGTAATGGGAGGGGCTTCTGTGAAGGTCTCTGACATGGCCTGGAGACATTTCCCCCATGGTCTTTGAGATTAACATTAGGCTCCTTGCTACTTAAGCAAATTTCTGCAGCCAGCTTGAATTTCTTCCCAGAAAATGAGTTTTTCTTTTCTGTTGCATAGTCAGGCTGCAAATTTTCCCAACTATTATCTTCTGCTTCCCTTTTAAAACTGAATGCCTTTAACAGTACCCAAGTCACCTCTTGAGTGCTTTGCTGCTTAGAAATTTCATCCACCAGATACCCTAAATCATCTTAAGTTCAAAGTTCCACAAATCTCTAGGGAAGGGGCAAAATGCTGCCAGTCTCTTTGCTAAAACATAAGAGTCACCTTTACTCCAGTTCCCAACGAGTTCCTCATCTCTATCTGAGACCACCTCAGCCTGGATTTTATCGTCCATATCACTATCAGCATTTTGGGCAAAGCCATTCGACAAGTCTCTAGGATGTTCTAAACTCTCCAACATTTTCCTGTCTTCTTATGAGACCTTCAAACTGTTCCAATCCCTGCCTGTTACCCAGTTCCAAAGTCGCTTCCACATTTTGGGGTGTCTTTTCAGCAACACCCCACTCTACTGATAACAATTTACTGTATTCATCTGTTTTCACACCGCTGATAGAGACATACCCGAGACTGGGAAGAAAAAGAGGTTTAATTGGACTTACAGTTCCACACGGCTGGAGAGGCCTCAGAATCATGGCAGAGGAAGAAAGGCACTTCTTACGTGGTGGTGGTGGGAGAAAATGAGGCTGCAAAAGAGGAAACCCCCGGTAAAACCATCAGATCTCATGAGACTTATTCACTACCACGAGAAGAGTATGGGGGAAACCACCCCCATGATTCAAATTATCTCCCACAGAGTCCCTCCCACAACATATGGGAATTATAGGAGTACAATTCAAGATGATATTTAGGTGGGGACACAGAGCCAAATCGTAGCAGTATCCATGTTTCAATAATGTAAAATTACCATCTTCCAATCCCCAGCCCATGCCCTGAGCTCTAGCCACCTTAAACCTTGTCTTTCTGCTGATTGTTTCTGCCACGTGGAACATACGAGCTCTATTCCTCCACCTGAGTAACTTTTCCTTGTCCTCTGAGACACCTGCAAAGTGAATCTTCCCCGGATAATCTTTCCTGCTTTGTCCAGACCAGAATAAGTTACTCAGCGGCTCCTTTCAAAGCATCCTACCTATTGCTCTCACTGTGCCATGGCTGCTGTCTACATCCATGCTAAGCAGTAGAAATATAATGCAAGCCAGAAATCCAAGTTGCATATGTAATTTTACATTTTCTACTAGCCACATTTTAAAAAATTTAAAATAGGTGAAATTAATCTTAATATATTTTATGTAACCCAACATATCAAAAATATTTCACCATGTAATCAATATAAAACAATTATTAGTGAGGTGTTTTTTGTTCTAAATTCTTTGAAATTCACTGTGTATCTACATTTACAACACATCTCAATTCAGACTAGACATGTTTCAGGGGTTCAGTAGCCACACGTGGTTAGTGGCTCACGTGTTTATTGGACCATGAATCTACGTGTGGTTGAGTCTGTGTAAGCATGCCTAGCACTGGTAGGTACTCAGGAAACGTTTGTAGAATGAACTGTTAAGAAAAGCTCTTATTAACCAAAGAGTTACAATTCTGGGTGAATATTAAACACTTCTGGGAATTCTAGTTTCAGGAGAGAAAACTGGTTGTGTTAATTAAATCATTCATGGGAAAATAAAAGTGAGAGAAACCCAAAAGAAAAATAGCAAAGAAGAAGATGAAGCTAATATGGTATCTCTGCCACTCCAGAAATTTTACTGAAAAACATTCAAAACACCTGAGAGTGTTGGTCTGCTCAGAGGGATAGACAGCTGCCCTTTTTTTTCCCCTCCCCTCCCCTCCCCACCCCATCCCCGCCATCTTTCTGTTCTGGCTCGGAAGAGAGAAAAATTTAGTGATGTGACTGGCAAAAAAGACATAGCAAATGAGACATCTTGCTGGAACTAGCAAAAGACAGTGCTCCAAAAAGGTGTTGGCTTCGGTGTGGGGTAAGCTCCTAATTACAGATCCGCTGCTGCTGGAGGGAAGAGGCTGGAGTTAACACAAGAGCCTTGAAACACATGGGATTTTTCAAGAGACGCATCAAGGCTCCTAAAATGTAAAGTTGTTGGAAGCTACCTTCTGGCAAGTTGCATGAGTGAACTTTAAACCTCCAGACTCAGAAGTAAAAGGGATTCGGACTCTGAAATAGTTGCATTTAGTTAAATAAGTATGACTGGAGCACAAGGCAGAAGTGTTACTGGGGAAGGGGACTCACTTGCTCTTTGTTTTTATTTTATTGTTCTGATTTTAAGTTGTTGATTTTATAACATTTTCCTGGGTAATATGGAAAAATACCTGTGCTAACCAATAAAGTCCTACTTTTGTATATAAAAAGCAAACATTAGCAGCATGGAGTGGTTTTATCTGGAAGATTTTGAGTCCTTTATTGGAAATTGTTGACAAACATAGGAAAAGCACCACCTACAGGTGAATATCCTACGACCGGCAGCTACCGACTTGGCTCTGGTTCCTCACAAGAGTTTGAGAGAAGTCTTAAACAATTCATTTCACTTGTGGATGACATCATAGAATTTTCTCTAGTAAATGACCTGGTAATTTTAGTAAGTGATTTACTTTGTTCACAAAATGCCAACATTTATTCAATTCAATGGAGGGAAAAATCGGGCCAGTGTTTGGATATTACATATTCATAGACAGTTTGATTAAAGTGCCCTTATTTTCAACGTGCAACAAGGTCCTTATCTGTATATTTTTAAGTATCCAACTTTTAGTCATTGAGGAAAAAAACGGGCACTGGAATAGCTTCGTAATTGAAATCTACAATCTAGCATTTCAATCTAGCAAAATGTTTCCCTTTACTACTTACTAATAAGAAGCAAAAAGACTGATTTACATTCCACTATGGATTGCTCGTGGTCTCCATTACCCTTGTTATCACTGTCCCCATTAGCACAGATAATTGAGAAGTATGTGTACCTCACCATTAAATGATGAGATCTCATTCTTTACCTCCCACCCAGCACAAATTGCTGCTCATCCTCAGTAAATAGCTATTTACAAAAATGATTTACATGCTTATGCACATGGCTCCATGCTGTGTATTATGGTGACACCCTTTTAAAAATGGTTTTTAAAACTAGTGATATGGAAGCTGGTCTCAGTAATAAGAGCCCTCCCGAGTTAGAAGGTTAATTGTTGAAGGGAGATGCTCCCTCAGAAACATGTCATAGATTTTTATTCTTTAAGGCATAATTGCGTGTAGGATGCGAGGTAATAAGGAAGACAGAGCAAAGGAAAAATATTTGTTTTCAAACAGGCTCAAAGGCAGAAAGGGTAAGAGAAGAAGCAGTTAATTAGGAAGGGTCATCTCACAGTTTTATTACATTGTTCATAATTTTGCCCTAAAAACTGGCCATCCTAAGTGGTCTTGTCACTCTGCACCAGACATGAACTAAGAATAAGATTTTGTTGGAAGGTCAGGGAAAATCCCAAAAGGCCATCCCAAAAGAGCAATACTAAAAGGTAAAGTTGGAAGACAAGACGTGCCACACTTGAATGTGGCAGCTCATAGGTGGCTTCTAGCGGGGCTCAGTTATGAATGTCAGAAAATTGGTAACAGATGGGGAAATGATCTCTTACGTTTGGGCCTCTGGAATAATAGGTTCAGCAAGTTAATACAAAATGCGCAGCTGAAGCAGAGGAAATAACTGAAGAGAAGTTTCCTAGAGACCCAAACAAGAAAGGTCTTGTGTAGAAATAGTTTAGTTTTTCTTTTTTTCTGGTTTAATAGGGCCTGGCTATTATGAAAATTGCTCTACTTTCTTACAATATTTTATCTATCTGTATTCTCTCTCCCATAATCATCCCCCTTGAGTTATACAATTGTCATGCCTGCCTTTTCCTGAAAAGATGGGTTTATGCTGGAATGAGACTCGGTATTGGAGTCAAATGACCTACAGTCCCATCCCAGCTTCACTACTTACCTGCTCTGCTGAGTCTCAGGGCTTCAGGACCGTCCTGTATAAAATAGGGAAACTAATATCTATCTCACAGGATTGTGGGTGGGATTCAATGAGATGATGCTTTTCAATTCTCTGGTTGATACCAAAGGATCTAGGAACTTTTTCCTTCCTCCCTTATCTAGTTTACCTCTTTGGTGCCCCCAGCCTTACTCTGAATCAGAATTTTCTACCATCTCAATGTCCTTCAAAGACTTAACCCTCCTATCTTTAAAATAATCCCCCAAATTGCACTCATTCCATTCCATAAGGCTTTGCTCAATTAAGTAGATTAGAACCTAGGACTACAAACATTCCCTTCCCTGCACAACTAGCAAAACTGGGAACTAAAATTCCAGCTTTCTATGAAGTAGGGGGTGGCTCCTTCCCTTTGACTCCTCCCAGCCCAATTAGGCCCTTTAAAACAAGAGAATCTGGGGAGAAGGCACTAAAGTCAGCAGGGTCTGGGCAAAGGCCAAGACTTTTTATTTTCCCTCCCTCCATCTGCTTCTGGTTGTTGCCGGGAGATAGCTAGGGGCAGATTCTGCAGGTTTTAATCAGGAAAACGCAGTTTCCCTCTAATCAAGTTTACATTGTTTTCAGAGGGGTAGATAATTTAGCATCCTAAGCCGTTTAGGAAGATGTCTCTGCTGTAAGAGTTCTTATCCAGAACTACAGATTTCTTAGTGTAATTTCCTATGAATTAGTTCATTGAGTCCTTATGCTTGTGTAGATTTTAAGAGTCACAATTTTCCCATTCAGATGTTGTGCTAGTTTTAACCTGTCAGGTTATAAATATCCAAGTGAGCTCTTCTCTATTTTTAAGTGATTTTTTTTTCAATCAGTTGCCCTAAAAATATAGCCAGGATACAAAGCCAGCAAAACTAGTAAATTCTTCCAGTTGCAGCTTTTCAGATAAGTCACCTCTCTATCGCTTATGTATCATTGTGAATCTGAAATACTAGTAAATCTATGCAATTACTATAACCAATGGAGGATAATTAGATTCATTTACTTGTTCATTCAGTACCATATGAAGCACCTTTGTAATAAATACTCATTGCCTCTGGAATGCATGCTAAGGGCATATGGCAAAGGCATAGGTAAAAGTCACTAACACATAAATTCTCATCCTTTGCTCTAAGACTGTGCTTCTCAGAATGCACTCCCAGAACTGCAGCATTAGTATCATCTGGGAACTTGTTAAACATGGAAATTCTCAGGACCCAGCCCATATCTACATACAGAATCAGAAAAACTTTAGGGGTGAGGCCCAGCAATCTATTTTAACAGGCTTCTAGGTGATCCTGATACACACTAACATTTGAGAACCACTGCTCTCTAAGATTCATCTTTACTCAAAGTATATTACTCATTTTTCTTAATAACCTCATATTTAGGGCTGGGCATGGCGGCTCACACCTATAATCCCAGCACCTTGGGAAACTGAGGAGGGAGGATCACCTGAGGCCAGGAGTTCAAGGCTGCAGTGAGCCACGATTGCACCACGGCAGCCTGTGCGACAGAGCAAGACCCCAACTCAAAACAAACAGACAAACAAATAACCTCATATCTAGATGATAAATACACTGCACATTAGAATTGAACTACATAACAATTCAAAGATATCACTGGCCTCTAGGTAGAATGGACATAATACCTTCCTCACGAAGCCCCATCACACAGTTAACTCCTGCCCACCTCTCAGAGCTCCTTCTCCAGGCAGGCTTCCTTAACCCTCGAGGACTCTGTAGTGTGCCCTGCTGCTTTCTCTCACCACACCTGCTGTATTAGTCTCTTTTTATGCTGCTGATAAAGACACACCCAAGACTCGGAAGAAAAGGAGGTTGAATTTGACTTACAGTTCCACATGGCTGGGGAGGTCTCACAATCATGGCAGAGAGCAAAAGGCACTTCTTACATGGTGGCAGCAAGAGATAATAAGGAAGAAACAAAAGCAGAAACCCCTGATAAACCTATCAGATCTCATGAGACTTATTCACTATCACAAGAATAGCAAGGGAAAGACCAGCCCCCATGATTCAATTACCTCCCCCGGGTCCCTCCCACAACACGTGGGAATTCCGGGCGATACAATTCAAGCTGAGATTTGAATGGGGACAGAGCCAAACCATATCACCTGCATTTCCCCCATCTTGGCAACTACTGCACTTTCTGGTAACTTTTCTATGAGGGTGCAAACTATATATTGTTCTCCATTGACTCTTCAGTGCTTACTGCAGTGCTTAGCATATTATGTGATCAATATATATTTAATGAGTAAATGAATAAACGATGTCATATATAAGCAGGCAGATTTAATTATGAGATTTACAATTATGATACATTATCAATTGTATAAATTGTTTTCAGAAACACTAAGATAAAAGGAGAAAAGACTTAATTTGAGGAAAATTTTCAGTCTGTTATTTTTCCTCTATCAATTAGCTATTTTGTTGCAAGTTTTTGATGTGCTCAGCACTCAAAGACATTTATTTTAGTGTAATATTTGATACTGAAGAAGTCAGTTTTTCTTGTGATTCTTCATTGATAATTTAAACCAGGACACAGTTTGATTTTCATCAACATCAAAAAGGCAATAAGAGAGGCAGATAAATGACACAAAAAACACCAGGCCAGGCCCAGTGGCTCATGCCTGTAATTCCAGCACTTTGGGAGGCCGAGGCAGGCAGATCACTTGAGACCAGGAGTTTGAGACCAGGAGTTTGAGACCAGCGTGGCCAACATGGCGAAACTCCATCTCTACCAAAAATACAAAAAAAAAAAAAAAGGTGGCACACACCTGTAATCCCAGCTACTTGAGAGGCTGAGGCATGAGAATTGCCTGAAGCCAGGAGGCAGAGGATGCAGTGAGCTGAGATTGTGCTGCTGTACCGCGGCCTGGGTGACAGAGCAAGACCCTGTCTAAAAAAAAAAAAAAAGAAAAGAAAAGAAAAGGAAGAAAGAAAAGAGAAAAGAAAAAAGAAAAAAAACACTGGACTTGGATCCCAAAATATAGATTGCAATCCTATTTCTGATACAATTATAATCCATCTTGTTACCTCTAGAAAGTCAAGTCACCTCAATATTTCATCTGCAAGATGGGATTTAAGAATATCTGCCCAATCCACAACAAGAGATTAGTGAAATAATCAAAGTAGGCTGGGCACGGTGGCTCACGCCTGTAATCCCAGCACTTTGGGAGGCCAAAGCGGGCAGACCATGAGGTCAAGAGATCGAGATCATCCTGGCCAACATGATGAAACCCCCTCTCTACTAAAAATTCAAAACTTAGCTGGGTATGGTGGCACATGCCTGTAGTCCCAGCTAGTCAGGAGGCTGAGGCAGGAGAATCGCTTGAGCCTGGGAGGCAGAGGTTGCAGTGAGCCGAGATTGCACCACTGCACTCCAGCCTGGCGACAGAGTGAGACTCCATCTCAAAAAAAAAAAAAAAAAAAAGAAGAAGAAAAAGGAAGAAAGAAAGAAAGAAAAAGAAAGAATCAAAGTAAATAGTGAATATGAAATTACTTTGCAAATTTCATAGTACAATACGAGAATAAGGCGTCATTATTTGTTACCATTTTTTAAATGGTCTTATTGGGTTAGCTGAAGATTAATTAGCTTAATCAGTGGAGGTGAAGAGTCAAGACTCTACAAGGAGACAGATACATTTTCTCTGTGGTGCAAGATCACATCTAGTAAAATGTACATTTGGCCTATTTGTATAGAGGATCCAGTACCTTCCCTGACTGTTCTAACTGGTCTTCCACAAAATGACATTTTTTCTAAACTTTTAGACATTAATGTCACCTAAACTGTTCTAACAGTCTTTGATTAGTAACCATAAACCCCTGCTGAGTTCTTAATGAGAATTCTAAACCTAACAAAACAAATGAGTTTTCATTATACTCCAATGTTTTTTTGAAAAACCAAATATCATAAGTAAAATTATTAATCTAAAAGTTATATAGAAACAAGGAAATAGTCTGCAACCAAACTAGAGTTTAATCACATTTTAGGTCAATAAATGACTGGATCCTCTTCTCTCTTTCATTATCTAAATTCTGTCATTATGTCAAGTTCAGTGTAAGCCTTATTTCTGCCATAAAGCTGCCCCCAACTCTGCCACCCCATAACAACCTTTTCCTCCATTATATTCTTTAATGTTTGTGGTGGAGATTATTAATGCTCACCAAATACTGACAACATACAGTCATAATTCCAAACCTTCCTCAGAGTTAGATTTGAGTCAGTGAGCTAGTTCTGGCCAATGAACTGGAGAGGAAGTGATATGTAAGTCAAGAGCTCTTGTACTTCTTCCACTTCTCTACTCCCTTGTTGAGCTACCTTGGAAGCCACAGAAGAGATTTCCTCCAAATGTAGAACTACACTAGATCCTGGAAATCTGCATGGAGGAGAGATATCCTGAAAATTGCCCCAACATGCACTGACTTATGTGCAAGTGGGAAATATACTTTTATCATGTAAAGCCACTAAATTTAAGGCTATATTTATTATCACAGCATAACCTGGCCTATCCTCACTAATAGAAGTACATAGTAGGCACTGCACAGATTCACAGTTAATTATATATCATTCTAAAGTGTATTCAGTTTTTAAAATTTAACAGAAATAGGTAGCTCAATGTTAGTCCTCAAGGATCTATAGCACAATAAAGGAAACAATTATAAATACATGGATTGATGATGTAGTTTTATATGTGCCTGTGAATACATACATATGATAAAGAAAGACATGCAATAAAAAGACATTTAACTCTCCCTGTAATGGGGAAAGGGAGAGATTCCAGAAAAGCTTACTAAAGGAAGTAATACTAAAGAAGTATTTGTTCCCTTGATAAAATATATTGCACGCTTCCTTGTGCCAAGCACTGCATTGGTTAAATTTTGAGGACTAGCATTTTTTAGAAGGGGAAAAAAGGAAAGGAAGAAATGGAAAGGAAGAAAGGAAAAGAAGAAAGGAAACGAGGAATGAAGGAAGGAGAGAAAGAGAGAGAAAGGGAGAGAAAGAAAGAGAGGAAGAAGGAGGAGGAGGAGGAGGAGAAGAAGAAAGGAAGGCAGGCAGGCATTCTTAGCACAGGAAGCAGTAGGCACAAAAAGAAGGAGATCAGAAACAAGTGGGTTTCTTCAGAATGTGTACACTATTTACATTGACAGGTATAAAATATAATGATGATAGGAAATGAATATGGAGAGGTGACCATTTCTAGAAGGGTCTTATGTACCACTATAAGGAATTCTGATTTTAAACTGTCAACAATGGAAAGAAAGTAGGAGACGTATCAAATCTATCTCTTGGAAAGATCACAGCCTTCTCATTTTTGTTTAGGAGGTGATCATGAAATACAGTCCTAACTAAGAGTCTATTCTGAGAGAAGAGGTGAGAGATTATGAGATGTAGTAATGTGCTAGTAAATATTCAACAGCCAGCTCTCCAGAGGAAAAAAAAATCCTGATTTGTGGCCATTTTTTAAGCTCCAAAATGATACCATTGGACATGAAGCAGGGAAGAGAAGTTCACAGTGTACAAGCCAGCTCTAGCACACAACTGACATTGAGATAGAACCGTTGCATCACCTGCAAGTAACTGACACGTTAAGTGCATAATTAATAGATAGTTATCAAATAAATGAATGATTATGGGCATACAAACAGAAGGAAGAAGGCAGATTACAGAAATATTTATAAGTAAAATCAAAAGCATATGGTGACCAGAGATTTTTTTAAATGACTACTAGGATAATAATAATGGGACAGATACTTAACTGCCTTTCAGCCTCAGTATCCTCACTTCTAAAATGGGCATAATAATATTTTCTTCAGCATAGTGCTTGAAATACTTTGCCCACATGTAGGAAAGAGTATGTGCAAAGAATAGGATAAATAAAATAAGTTAACGTTTTGCAGTAACCATGTATAGTTTCTTAGTTGGAGTATCAGGTCGGAAGAATGACTGGGGAAAGATGAGGTTGAATAAAAGTCAACCTCATTTAGAGGGATTTTTATGCACCATACTGGCATTTATAGACTCCAGAAAATAAGTAGCAGAGGATCCTTAATAAATATCAAAGTGCAGAGTAACAATTAAATGTACATATTTGGATCATTCTGGGTACTGTGCAGGATGTGATGTAGTAATGGAGGCCTGTTCAAATTAGAAACCTATTTGCAGTAGCCCATTCAAGGTATACAAAGTTAAAGGAATTTGTAGAGGGTTTTGTGAAAAGGAGACAGACTAAAAATACACAGAAAGTAGACTAAATGGGACTTGGTGACCATTCGATATGGATGGTGAGAGCAAGTACTGAATGTGGACACCACCCAAGAAGCACAGTGGTAAAGTAAGAAGAGAAGGTTTGATAAGGATGTCCGTAAGTTTATCTTTAAACTCATTGGACTCAATGTTCTCATAGAAGCTTGGGTGGCAACTCTAGGAAGTCTAGAATTCCAAGAAGGGCTTATCACGTTCCTTTTAATAACAAGTGTCTCCTCAAACACTCCTATTTTGGTGAGCTTTTTACAATTTCTTTAAAAATCTATAAATTGATGATGAAGGTATGCTGGAAAACATATATGCACCTCAGTCACTCTAAGATGCAAAAGAAGGAGAAAACACCAGAAATAAATGTATATCTCCTATCACTGGAGAAAATAATGTTATCTAAATTTTCAGGTAAAGTTACAAAGATGAAATTGGGTGGAAAGTTCTCAAATGTCTCTTCATTCTTGTAGTCTTCTTTTCTAATCCTACCTTTGGAGAAGACTACGGGAACCTGCCCGTATTTGTCTTCTTCACATAAGACCAGAACCAGTTTTGAGATAATAGTTTCCTGGGTTGCTGTTCAAAACCAGAAAGTGGGACAGTAGAGATCCAAGCGGGTGTTTTTTTTTAAGTATGCTTATTATAGCCCACCGAGGATGTTATCTGGAATGGCAGCAAAAAGTCTTTAGAGAGGAGAGAAACGTTCATTGCTGATTTTATAAATCTCTCCAAAGTTCCTGAAGGCTAATTCTATTCTCACCCAGAGTTCAAAGTCTGACCACCAGACAGTGTGGTTTGAAGTAGAAAAGTAGGATGGAATAATTTCTGTACTTTGAAGTCCAGAGAAAGGAGGATCATTTCAGGGGCCTAAAGCACACACACCAAACTCTCTTTCTTTCTCAACACCACTGCAATCAAAGAGTGAGGTTGAATAGAAATTTAAAAACCTTAAAGGAAAATTATCTTGCTGCTTTCAAATCTAGATTTGCTTCCTCTCAAATTGTAATTCTTTCTCAACATGGAAAGCCCATTTTCATTGCCCAAAAAAATATGTAAGTCTTAAAAGTTAGTATATGCAAAACATGATTATTTCGCATATCTGGCATGGCTGAAGTATTTTGCAGTGGTTTTGTTTCCAAAGGAAAAATAAATTTGTATATTTTAAGTTCAGGACATCTAAAAAGTTACAAGTTATAGACAATGTTATAAAAGCCCACAATATTTTCACAATGTGGTTTTCCTTTTCCCCAACATATAATGCATTGGGTTGTACACTTCTCATCCACTATATTGCACGAGGTCATTAACAAATCTTCCTGTTTCTCCTCTTGCACTCTCCAGCCTATCTTTTTAAAGGCAGCCAGAATTATTTAAATTGCACATCTTTATAATTAATGGTTATAAATGGACTCTCAAGTAGTTAATGGCTTTCTCGAAACTGTGCAACCATGGTAGAGTTTCCAAAGAATACAATTTAATTGATGAATAGACCTAATGGTTTTAATGTAAGTTATTTGATGGGAGGAATTTGATTGTGGATTCTTGGATCCATGAGATCATGAAGCCACGTGCCTTGCACAAAACTGACATTTTTTTCTCTTAAAGAGATTGTCTGTCTCCACTTAAAATATGGATATGCAGTTTTATTTAGCCATTCTACACCTTCACATGGTGTCTGCCTATTATTTCAAAGAAAAAAAAAGGAAAATGAAAAAGCTACTTCTGGCTTTAGCATTTATGGCTCCCAGAACCAGAAAATAAAGACTGATGTTGACTGAGTTGATAGCTGGACTGGGAGAAATGTAAAGCCAAGAGCTGGGAGATCTAGTGGACATTAGCACAAAACTTTAAAAGGAAAATGCAACTTTTAAACAGCACACAAGTGAGTTGTAAGTCTCTCATGATGTGCGTCTCCAGAAACCCAACTGATCTCAGTATGATTGATACATGAGAATGACCTTGAGGTAGGTGTGAGGCTAGTGTTTTTTTGTTGCTTGCTTGTTGTTTTCATGACTTAAAGGACAGTCAGTTGCTGTACTGCTAATCTTCTCTAGGCCAGCATGAACTGAGCACTAAGCTGGAATTCCTACCTGTCTTTGACAGATTACTAAAATAGCTGCCTTCGGAAGGCTGGTGCTTTCGGGTGTAACTTACTCATTTGCTGCATCCTCCGCATTGCTCCCTAGATCTGCCACTTTTCTCATCAGGGCTACTGCCACAATGTTAGCATCAGATCCGCTTAATGTCACTCTCCTGTAAATGGACCACAGTAAACATATTGGGCAGTCTACAAGAAACGCTGGAGATGAACAATTTAGCCTTAATATCTGTCAGTGAGAGCAGGGACCATCTGGACAAGGCAGTTAATGATCAGCATTACAGCAGCATGCATTGCTAGGCTTAGCTATAATCTCTGGGCCTCAGTTTAACAAATGTAGGGGAACTGAGAGGGAATTTGAGCAATACAGCAAAAGATCCCCCAAGGTCCTGAAAGAATGAAAAAAGATTGAGTCTCACCTGGCAGTAACTAAAATATCCACACATTGTCACTCTCAAACAACAGACACAGTCCAATTTAGGGCAAAAGAGAAGAGGATTAAGGTTAACTGCTTGGGAAATTTAAATACTCCTCTTTTTCCCTGCCCTCCTCCCCTCCCCACCCACCCAAAAAAGAGAGAGCTTTTGCCAGCATTACTCAGACACCTGAAATTTGCTGCTGACCATAGAGAATCAATTAATTCTTGCTGGGTCTCATGGTGTAGGCTGGTAAAAAGAACCCCTATTCATTTATTAGCTTTAGCCTTTGGATGAGCTCTAGGAAGAAGAATGCAGGAAGGAGAGAAGCTTTTATCCAGACAAAGGCGAAAGATTGAGATTCATTGGAAATAGTCCTAAAGGTCAAGGGGAAGTGGCCCCAATCATAAAAATCCATTCCTAAAAAAGTACATTTAATGTTTTCCAAAATTAATGCTACAATGGTTTTAGTGATAGGTCATTTTATTCATTATGCTGAAATTGAGTTTCAAAAGCATTATCCATTTGCTTTTTCAGTAACTAAAGAAGTAGAGAAAACATTTCACAACATTTTGGTGGTTTTGTTTGCTTTTTTTCTTCAAGATTTTAGTTATCAGAACCATGAGTCTAAACAATAACAAGAAAAATGCATCTTTATATACACAGTCAGAACTTCATCATTTCAAAATGAAATAAGTATTCTTGAGTTTGCGATTAGGCCTTAAGCATTTATCTATGCATTTAACAGGAAACTTTCCAGGAACATTTGCACAAACTGAACAGCCACATGTCATCTACATACATCAAGGATGGAAAACACCTTGTTTGCCTGCTACCACTGTCCCCATGGCATTTCCCATGGCAAACTTTCTTAATTTTCCATAACCCTGTTTCCCAGTGCACTCAAAGAGAGCTTCATAAACCTTCTTAACACATCCAGTTGTAATCCTTGTCTCAGGAGGCAAGCTGAACCTATTTTTATTTATATCAGAGATACTATAAGTTCCAGGGAAAATATTTTGGATGGGAAAAATAATAGGAAGAAAAGAAGGAAAAAATCAATTATTTAGTGCTTGTTATATATAAAATGTATACTTTATGTACCTTATGTATTTAGCTCTCACAACAACATTTATGTATTTGACTTACCAACAAGTCAAAGGCTGAGAACCAAAAGCAACTTAAAGTCCTCCCACCCTCCTTCATGTGATTATAATATAAATTAGTTTTACTATTCCATAAAAAGTAGAGGAGATGATTTGAAAAAAATAATAATTTTTAAAAGTATACCATGTCCTCTAGCAATTATATCAGGTATCAAAAAATTGGCAAGAGAAGAGAGAAGAGAAGAGAAGCAAAGCGAAGAGAAGGCATTAAAGAAAATGTGTGTGTAGCTTTTATTCAACGAAAATGGAACAAACAACACCACTTGGAGTGCCCTTGAGGCTATGATTATCCTGAGTCCAAGTACCAAGAGTGCAGAGTTAACAATAAGAAGGAAGAAGAAAATCTAGCTGGGTGCAGTGGCTCACATCTTTGGGAGGCTTAGGCAGGAGGATAGCTTGAGCCCAAGAGGTTGAGGATACAGTGGGCTGAGACTGCACCACTACACTTCAGCCTGGGAGGCAGGGCCAGACCCTGTCTCAAAAAAAGAAAGAAAACTACTCCATCTACATGTCCATCTCATGAGTCTTCCAACCCTTCCTGAAAACTCTTGGACTCTCCTCACAGACTGCAGATTTTCTGAAAGCATCCACTCTTTATCAACACTATACTCTTCCTGTGTTCAGCTTCAGAGATGAAAAGAGTGCTGCCTGAAATTCCTCCAGTAGGAGAAACCCCAGTTCTATGATTGGACTAACAGCTGAAAACACTTCCTCAGGACACCATGGAGACTGAAGTCCTTTTCCATTTCTTACAAGAAATCAACATCCTTTACTTTGGAATTTTCTGTAACTTTGCCATCTAAAAGGAATGATGCTTCACAGCATCGGTGCCTTTCATAGTGGGCTTTTGCAAATTTTTACCAGAAAATTGTTTTTACAGGTGAGGAGCTGAGGTTCCCAGGGGTTAGATAACTCACTCCATGCTACATGGCTAATGAGGGTTTGCTCAGCATTTAACCCAAATTTGCCCATTTCCAAAAAAAAAACAAAAACAAAAAACATGCATTTTTATTTAAACGATGGTAGCAAGTAGACTTCTATGAACTTAGACATAGACACTGTCAATTCAAAGACACTTTGGACTGCTCTCTGCTAATTGTGTTCATTGTGCATAAATCCGCTCCTGGCCACTTCAACCATAAGTTTTGATTTCAAGGGATCTGCCCCATAGAAACTTCAAGCATGGCCTTAGTCTTATAACCATTTTCTGGTCCCTCAAATACTAATAAATAACATTTGTAGCACTTCATAATTTAATAAAAGTAAATTATCCCTCAAAAGTACGGAATGGTATCCACTTCTTAATGACTGAGAAAGAATTAAATGTCCTGCCCAAAATCACAGATAAGGAAAAGCTCAAGACTTGAACCTAAACTTGTGATGACCATTTCAAACTTTCTTCTATTAAATTATGCTATTAGGTAAGTTTGATATTCACCAGAAGAGACAGAGAGAGAGATAAAGAGTAATGAGAGTTGGAAGGGCCAAATCAGGAATGAGTTATTGATGTGGTGGCATTTGAACTGTCTTTAAAAAGAGTGTTTTAACATGTAGATATAGGTGGAAAGGAATTTCAAGTAAAAATGAGGATAAACAAAAAGACTTAACAAAGAATAATAGATCTGGGAAGGGACTAATAAGTTCTATGTATCTAGAGCAAAAATAAACTAGGTTAGTGCCAGATTACAAAGGAGGACATAATTCATGTCAAGAATATTTTTCTTTGGGTAAACGATTTTTGAAAAGATACTATAATGAACAATTTTATGTTTTGGGAAGATATTTTACTTGAAGCCATGCAAACACTAGGTTAGAAATAGCAGGAGGACAAAATGAGGTGTCTGGTGCTAATCAGGTGAGAAATTAGGTGAGTCTGAAATGAAGCAGAGGCTCTGTGGGAATGGAGGCCCCGAGGAGGATGGAGGACAGGAGCAAAAGAGAAGAGCTCGTGGAAGAGTTTGAGGCGCCTGGTTTGACCATCAGGATGACTCGTGAGGTAATTAGCTGACGTCGGTGATTTAAGTAATTTAGGGAGAAAATTAATCAGCTTGGCTTTGAACTTACTGAATTTAGGTGACTTCATCCCACCAGTCTGTTGGAAATACGGAAGTAGAGCACATACTGTCAAATGAGAGTAGACAGATAAATGCTGGAGTCACTACTTAATAGGTGCTATGTACAGACAACAACAAATAGTGTGTTTGGCTTTGAAAATGGTACCCTAAGAGGAAGTTTTGAAAAATCTTGTTGAAGACTTGATGTGAATGTGAAGAGCTTTGTTGGTTTAAAGGGCTTGGAGTTTTATTATAGCAAGCCATTGTGTGTCATATTTGGTTGTGAAGGTTGGAGACCACGCCATTAATACCAACAGCTGGAAGAAGGTGGGTTTGGGAGTGTTCTGAGAGCATGCAAGTGAAAAACAAGTACAGAAGGTGCTGTGGCTGCTGGCCTCATGCGCAGCCTGCAAATTCTCCTTCTCAGTTATAATAACAGCACTCAGCCGTGTGGCACGTTTTCACTCTTGGAAAGAAGTTTATTTCCAAAATTAGGTTTTTCTTCTAAAAGGTTTTTGAGTCCTACGAGATAATTAGGAAGCCATGCCTCAAAACAGAATCTGACGTAACCCGCTTTGTTTTCACTTTCAAAGGATGGTTTTTCAGAGTTTGTCAGACTTTCAAGCTCTGAGGCAGGCCAAAAAAAAAATTTTTTTTCAAAATTTCAGGGTAGGGACCATGACTGGTAGAACATTTTATTTCTCATGGCACCTAGCTCGAAACTGTTCACAAATAAATAAATAAAGACAAGTGCAAATCTTTATAATGTCAAAATTATACCTTATTAGCAGGTTATGGGAGGAATGGGGGAACCTGAGATACCAGATTTTAACGGGCAGACTTTACACTTAAGGACTAGTTCTCACACAGGTTTTGTTGATACTGCAAAACTTCCAATTGCTAGAACTTTTTTTTTTCATCTATTTGAAGCAAATGCTAAGTGAAAAGTGACAGGATGCTACGCCTTAAAGACAGGTCTGTGCCTGTTGGAGAAGAGTCTGCTATTACGACTGCAACAGCACTTCACCAGCTAAGGCTGGCAAAACAGAGGAAAAGCTGTGCCCCACCTGGGAATGAGGAGCGTATTTCTCTTAAGCATCCCAGGGAAAAGAAAAATACTGCAGTGGCCTGTCCTCAAACTAGATTATAAATGCACAAAGCAGGGCTCCTCTCCATCTTTCAAATGTGATGAGCTCAGAATTGCTGGTGCTATCCCCTGGCGTCTTAAACTCGCCCCTTCCTCCTTTCTTATTGCATTTCTAAATTCTTCCCTAGGCTTCCAAATCGAACTGGGCCCCATCCCATCTGGGGAGATTGCTTTCACCATCTCCATCCAGCCCACTTTCTTCTCTCACTCCTTTAGCTTTACATCCTTCCCTGGGATGTAAGACCACCTGGTATTTGTGCTTCGTGAACTAGCCTTTTCAAGGCATTGATGTTTTGCTTCCCCAGTAAGGACTGAAGGCAAATAAATAGCATCCCATCTTACTTTGTATAATACCAACAGCCCAGTGAGTACAAACTGCTTAACTTGTTCATCTCTTTCCTGAGAATAGATCAATTTATACATAATCATATGTTAAGTTTTTAAATTCAGTACCCATGTAAAGATAAATTATTTTTTACTTGGACAATAAGTCATATAACCACTTTCCAAAGCAAATATGTTCTAAAATCAGGTGGGAAAGGGGGACAAATCAATCCCCGATGGGCAGCAGGAGAGAAGACTGCATATAAAAACAGCATTTATCAGAATCTACATTTTAAACTTTGCAACTGTTGATGGTTTAGGACAGGTTTTCCTTCTAGGCTGCATAAAAACTGAGACCAGCCAGGAATAACGGGTACAATAAAACAATGAGAATTGTGAGTGTATTCTTCAAAGAGCACTGCCTATGCCAGACAACAGCGTGTGGGGTTTGTGGGTCCCACCATCAAGTGATTGAACACTTTTTGAGGCTTATGATTAAAAGTTCTAGAAAATTCTAGGATTATTGTATCTTTAAAAGTCCTGCATCTTGGCTGTGGCCAAGTCTTTAAAAAGCATTATAAAATGGAGTTTTATTCTCCCTTCCATGACTCGAATAAAGAGAAGGAGTAGGATGCTTCTTTTTCTCCTATTCTCTCCTCCAATTAATTTGTCACAGGAGACTTTTGTTTCCCTTGTTGTGTTTTGGCCCCTGGCTCCACCCCACAGGCCATGCAGGTGATGACCCTAGAGCAAAATGGGGACATTCTCTGTGCCTAATTGGAAGCAAGGTCACACGCCCACTCCTTCTCCAAGGTAGGCCAGTTTCTCACTTCCCCACAGCATCCCTTAAATTTATAGAAAGCAAGAAGAAAATACAAGATGAGCAGAGCAAACCACAGAGCGATGGCACCAAATGGGAGACTGGCCTAAGATCAGTAGCATTTCTAAGAACTCACAATTATCCCAAAAGGAAAAAAGGAAGATAAAATGACAAATATTCCAAAACAAATTTATGTTTTACCAAGATATGTGTTCTGGTGTTTGAGATCCAAAAGCTGGTTCTTTCTCTTGCAGATTTTCACTGGGAAATTCAAATTTGCTGCCATTCCTTGATAACCCAGAGAGGTAAGTGTAATTGTTTCCTACTGCACCAGTAACAAATTACCACAAGCTTAGTGGTAGTTTATTCTCTTACAGTTTTGGTCAGAAGTCTAAAATCAAGGCACTGGCACAGCTGCACCAAGCCTCTTTCTTCTGGAGGGTTTAAGAGAGAATGGGCTTCTTTATTTTTTCCAGCATCTATTGGCTGCCTACATTCCTTGGCTCATGGTCTCTTCCTCCAACTTCAAAGCCCATCACTCCAACCTCTGATATGTGCATAGGCATATCTTTTCCTCTCTGACTCTAACTCCACTGCTTTCCTCTTATAAGGACCCTTAGGATCACATTAGATCCACCTGAATAGCCCAAGGTAATCGCCCCATCTCAAGATCCTTAACCACATCTGCAGAGTCCCTTTTGCCATCTTAAGTAACATGTTAACAGGATCCAGGTATTAAGACATAGACCTCTTTGATAGGTCATTATTTAGGCCACCACAGTAGCCAAATTCAATCTCTGATCAAGTGCATGGACAGAGAATTCATATAGTGTACAAATAATCAAGATTTGGCTATAATTAATAATCTCAGTGTGTTACTCAGTTCAGGCTGCTTTACAAAAGTACCATAGACTGGGTGGCTTATACACATCAAAAAATGTATTACTCAAAGTTCTGGAGGCCAGAAGTCCAAGATCAGGGTGCCAGCAAGGTCAGGTTCTGGTGAGGGTCCTCTTCCGTGTGCAGGCTGCAGACTTCTGTACCCACACCTATTGGAAAGAAGGTGAATGAGTTCTCTCTGGGGTCCCTTTTATAAGAGCATTAATCCCTTTCATGAGACCTACACCTCCATAATCTAATTACCTTCCAAAACCCCATTCTGTAATACCATCACATTGGGGGTTAGGATTTCAACATATGAATTTAGTGGGAGAAACACAAACATTCAGTCCATAACACGGTCTTCAAAAAATAAATCAAATGACACTTTAAATTGCAAGATAACATACCGCTGAACCACAGAGATTTCCAAAATATACTCCTCTTTCTAGCCTCAAGGGTTTTTTTCCCTTCTCCTGTGTTACTTGGGTGAGGAAAAAAAAAGAGAGTATTAAATATAAGGGAAAATGGGCCTGGTGTGGTGGCTCATGCCTGTAATCCCAGCACTTTGGGAGGCCAAAGCAAGTGGATCACTTGAGGTCAGGAGTTCCAGACTAGCCTGAGCAACATGGCGAAACCCCTTCTCTACTAAAAATACAAAAATTAGCCGGGTGTGATGGCAGGCACTTGTAATCCCAGCTACCCAGGAAGCTGCGGCAGGAAAATAGTTTGAACCTGGGAGGCGGAGGTTGCAGTGAGCCAAGATCGTGTCACTGCACTCCAGCCTGGGCAACAGAGCAAGACTCTGTCCCAAAAAAAAAAAAGGAACAAAAATATACGTGTGGGTGGACAGATAGATAGATAGATAGATAGATAGATAGATAGATAGATAGATAGATAGGAAAATGGCCAAGTTGGCGGTTTGTATGTGGAAAAACTCTCTTCAGAATAACTTGAACTGGAAAAAAAAGAAAACAAAACTTCTTTTAAAAAGACTTTGATGAAACGTTTCAAACTACAAAAGTGAAATCTATTCTCTTTTACAGAATTGAATTCTCATATCTTTATGTCCTGCGTACTTCCTTTTCCAAATATATTGTGGTAGTGGAGATATAAGCTCAGGAAACACTAGGCAAATTCCAACAGATCAGCAAAGGTGATTTAGATATATTATGTTGATTTAGATATCAACATGCTATGAGAGATTACTTCTACTGATCACAGCAGCTAAGAAGACTGAGTATTAATCAGCTAATGTTTGCAGCTCTTGGGGGGACAGAGGTAGTAGATAGAAACTAAGAATTATAAAGAGAACAAAAAGAGCATTAGTCAGATAGGTAGGAATAAGTAAACATCATAAATTAGGTTAATAGCAGGACTCTACATCTTTCTTTCCCTCCTACCTTGAAAAAAACCTGAAACTGAAGCTTAATGCATTTCGTGCATATTCACACACATTCAACACATGCTCTATTCAATATTAACTAAAATCAGTTCCCACAATCTTTAAATAAAGTCCAGGATAAAGTCCAAATAAAGTCTTTAAATTTTAAACCTGTTTAAGATTCTTGGCCTAATCCTTCTAAACTTATTCTATTCATTTGGAAGCCAGTGTGTAATAATGGAAATAAAATAGAAATAGGGGGATGCCCAAAAACCAATGTTGTAGATCTCACTCTTCTGCAAACCCCCTCCATGACTTCAAACAAACCTCTTGTCTCAATGTGCTTCAATGGCTTTACCTGTTAAGATAAAATAAAATGTTTAAATTAGTTAAAAATCATATAATTTAGTAAATCAGAACTTGTAATGCATTCTAGATACTATATAGTGAATATAATTTCTCCATTGATGATAATTATGCCATCTATACCACAAAACTACTTGGAACTTGGTAAAATGCAATTCACTTTTTAAAATATGTTTGCTTGGGTCACATAGGAAAATATAAGAGATGTCAGTATTATTAGGACTAATAATATTGGGTCTTATAAATATGTTATCTATTAATAATAGCAGAGGTTGGCAAACTCTAGTCACCAGGCCAAATCAGGCCAGCCATCTGTTTTTGTAAGTTTTATTAGAACATTGCAAACATGCCCATTCATTCACATATTGTCTATGGCTAATTTCAGGCTACAGTGACAGAGTTGAGTCACTGTGATAGAGAAAGTATGGCCCACAAACCCTAAAATATTTACCATCTGTTCATGTACAAAAAAAAATTTCCTGACCCCTATCTAATAAAATAAAATGATGCAGGGACAGTGATAAATTCTTTATCTCACATTAAAATCAAATACAATTTTATAAAGCACAGTTAAAGTAATTGATTTCTCATTGTATATTTTTTCACGTTATAGAAAATGTGCTATCTCTTTAGCAAATACTTTGTGATACGTTCTTTTAGTTGGTTTCCTTTTCTGGGAGAGGAGCTAATCTATTACTTTTATTATTGTTAAGGAAGTAAGGATGGAAAACATGCAGCAGGAATAAACAGTCTCCCAAATCTTAATGACTTTTAACCACAAAGGCTCATTTCTCATGTCCACTGGGCCAGCTGGGGGTTCCATGTGTCCTCTCTCTCCAGGAACCAAGCTGACAGAACTCTTCTGTGGAGAAGTACCCATCACTGTGGCAGAGGGAAACCGAGCACAACAAAATGGCACAAAGTCTTTTAAAGCTTCCACCCAGAGTGATACATCGACTCCAATCATATTTCATTGTTCAAATCAAGTCACATGGACATGTTGAATCTAAAGAGAGTGAGTCAGTCCAGTTCTACCATACGCCCAGAAGGAAGAGAGCCAGATTATCTGAGACAGACTCTTAGGACAGTCACTGTAACCCAGCCAAAAACAATCTGAAAGAGAGATGTAGTTAAAGGGCTCTTGCTTGTGGAGACTGCACCAAATATGGTACTACCATAGAAAGCATGACACTGTAATCTCATTGTAATTTACCAATGTCTAGATTCTCTGGCTCTGAGGTCATAGAATATTGGTAAAAGTGCTAAACCATTCTTACAAATCCTGTGACAAAGATATCTTTAGCAGTGTGAAGAATTATTCTTTTGACTGAAATGTTAGGTTTTGGTTTTCTGGGCAGAAATGCCCAGAATTCTTGGGCATTTCTGGAATCCATTTATTTGATATTAATAATAATTCCTTGGTACTTTCCAATACTTAAAAATAGCCACTGAAGTTTACCTCTGCGTGTTCTTAATGTTTATAAAAATTTATATGCCACACAAGTAAAACTTTTTTTAAAATCATTTTTCCACTATTAGAAAGTATATTTAGGCCAGGCATGGTGGCTCACACCTGCAATCCCAGCACTCTAGGAGGCCCAGGCAGGAGGATCACTTGAGCCCAGAAGTCTGAGACCGCCTGGGCAACATAGTGAGACCCCATCTCAAAAACAACAACAACCAAAAAGAGCATTTAAATCATGGTCTATTTTAGTTTCTAAAATTACTTTCCTGGGTTTTTGAAAGAAAACAACCAAATTAGAATTCACAAATGATGTGCCAAGTTATTTTCATTTAAATACCTATTAAAAGGGAATGAATTTGGTTTTACTTAACATGTTGCATTTACCTGTTAGTTACTTAGCATATCAGAGTGGTCAGACATAAGCAAAGCATTTGTGCCAAGACTCCCTTTTGAAACTTACATCTTTAAATGCTATTGACCAATACAACTTCCAATGCTACACATCAGAAAAAAGGATATCAAAACTATAAATCATTTTCAAATTGCAAAAACTAAAAGGAAATTTTTTGTTTAAGGTTAGTCAGATATGGGACTCAGAGACTCCATAGTTAATCCCTATATTTAGTGAACACTCTTAAACTCTTGTTACAATAAAATTAATATTTAGTATGTAGGCATGGAACTGCTCTTTACCATCAGTATAGGATTTTTTTTTACAATAATGGCTTAAGGAAAACAATGTATCAATAAAATATATATTGCTTTCTTGGTCAAATATAAGTTGTTTCTATTTAATGCAGAAAATAAGATTATTTTCAGTCTGAGTGTCTTCACTATTGATAAAATAGGCTGTGGATGGGCTCCTGTAGCTAGAAGGACCATATGCACAAGAAACTGCTTGCAGTGAACATGACATATGTCATACCATGTGCCAAATACCATCCTAGATCTGGAAGTGACAATTTTCTCATATATACTGGCACTTCAAGCTCTGTAACTATGGATTCATTGCTCCATAAGAGCTCAAATGTGTGTTTCTGAAAAGCTTGGTAGGAGATTTTCTGGCAATTAGCTGTACTACATCTTATATTTCTTATCTAATATCCTTTAAGTAATATGCTTTGTGAACCATTTTTGTTGTACCTCTCAAAGGTCAGACATGAGCTTGAATAACGTACTCTATAATCTTCAGATTTCTAAGGAAAATGGAACCATACCCTTGGACAAACAAAACAGATATAAACTTTGCTCCTTTATCTATGAAATTAACCTAGTTTCTCTAGAAAAGGAGGCTAATTCTACTTTCTCTACGTACCTTATTGTTCTAGTCAATTCACACACAAAAAAAAATCCACATGCTGAATGGCCAACTGCCATATTTATTAACTAATCTATTGATCAAAATATTTGTTTTTAAAAAGCAACTACTGATAAAGCTTCTAGCAATATACATGATGAGATGGTTTCTAATATATTGAGGATTCCTGCAAGGTTTTAGCTGACTGATTTTTATTTCAGAATTTTATATGGAAATTTTTCAGTTTATGCTGATGTTGCTCCAATTCTTTTATGTCATTTCTGCTTTTAGAAAATGTTGAGATTCATTTACTAATTTTCATGTTGTATACCAACATTAGTATGTGATTTCTAGCAATTGATAGCCAACATTTAACATAGAACATGACTCTTCTTGTCTTTCCCTAATTCAAATTTCCTGTCTATTTAGGGTTTTACTATTTTTAAGATTTAACCAAATTTATGTGGGGTTTTTTTAGCCATATATTGCTCTTTCCACTCGTGTTTACTGTCTTTCCATTGTTATCATAAGTGGTAGTGATCCCTCCCATGCATTCTCACTTCCTCGCCATGACTTTGAAAGGTATGCAAGTTCTGTCTTGAATCTCTTTGCTAACAACTGCCAGGTCAACACATCCCCCTTATTAGAACCCAGATTTTTTTGTGTCACATGATTATTTTGGCCTCTTCTGATTTCTGTTACACATGTCTAAAAGTTATTTTCTTTTTATTTTTAAAATAAAGTGTAGGTATGTTTAGTATTCCACACCAATACCTTCAATTAGTACATAAGCCTTAATTTGTGTTTCTAGCAACAAAGGTTTACATTTCAATGTGATGTGATTTTTTTCACCTGCTAATATCCAAATATCCAAAGTTTTTGGCAAACGAATACAATTGGATAAATTGGCATGCTGGCTATTTGAAGAATTGGCCATTCACTTACTTGATCATTTATTGGGCTGGTTTTGGGTAAATTAGTCTTCTTCCCTAGATCACGAATATCTGGTAATGAGGAAGATGGAAGATGTGCATGTTCTATTCACGCATATACACATTATGAGTTACTGTATTTTACATTATGAGTTACTGTATTTTTCTGCCTGCAATTCAAACATTGAATTGAAACTCCAAGTTTCAAGTATTATGCTGGGAAAGCAACATTTCTGCCTCATTTCCCCTAGTTGTCCACTTGGAAGTGGCTCCCGCAAACAAGTATTTCCAGCTTCACGCCAGATCATGGTTCACCTCAGTGTCAATCACAGTGGAAAGTCTTAGACCTAGGAGTTCCAGTATGAGGCTTTTTCTTCTTTGAGAGCAACAGAGATGTGTGGAACAGACGACACTTCTTCCTGCAAGCTGTGACCTCCAGCAGTTAACAGGAATTGCAGTGTAGGACATAGAAATGTACAGCTGAGCAACACTAGTGGTTATTCCTAGATTCTGGGGGTAAATGACAAAGTTAAGCCCTTTAGAGGGAGAATTCTCTGGGCCTCGCTCAGTCCCAACCTGGCCCCTCAACTTCTAGCCTCAATCAAGCCACCGAAACCTACCTCATCTCCTTCCAGGTGTTTCTCCTGCTCACCCTCTCCCTCTGGAATCCCTTTCCTCTAGTCTGAATTTCAGTCCAAAGCAGGGGTACCCAGGCACAGCTGCATATTCAAGTCATCCAGGGAGCATATTTTAAATTTCAATGCCCAGACCTTACCCAGAAATTATTATTTGATTGTTTTGTGGGGGCTAGAAGTGCGTTTTAAAGCCTGAAGTTCCCCAGATGATCCTAAAGTGCAGCTGAGCCTAAGAACACAGGCCTACAGAGAGATTAGCAAATCTTTCCATGTGACTTCCCACATTGTAAACATACTGGGGAGGCACACTGTGGTGAACTGGTGCTGGGGGTTGAGGATGGTGTGATGGTTTGTGGGGACAGCGAGCAGTGAGAAGTTCTGCTTGACCAGATCTCACTCAGCCATTTAGCAAATGAAGCTCTACACCCATAAGTCATGTGTGGCATTCCTGTTTATTTGTGGGGAAAAGATTTGGTTGCTGTGATCTATGGTAATAATCAGGGGAGCTTCCACAGACTGGTCAGAGATGACTAATGACATCTCAAGTGCTGAACCACTGTCCAGCCCAGTACATGGTAGGCATGGCCCTCCCAGTATGTTTCATTTGGAGATTACCCACTGCACACACACAATTTTCAAATTGTCCATGGACTTGCTAGAAAACATATGTGCACTTAGAAGGCAAGAACCATGTAGGAAGATGGGAACTATGTGCTCCTCCTATTAGGTAACCTAAACATAGACCCACAGGACACTTTCCGTAATACTAACTGACTAGTTAAAATCTACTCATCCTGATCAGCGGCCATCAGTAAAAGCCCATAATCAAACTCATCAAGTAGTAAAACCTCACTGACAAGAAATGATAAATTTTAAAAGTTGCTGTCTTACTTGGGTAGGCAGGTAACACTCAATCATCCTCCCCACTCAGATCAGAACTGGGATGGAGGAGTGGAAAGCCCAACACTGAGCCCTCAGATGCCACCGTGTCACCCCATAGGAGGCTAAACAGACAGCGCTGTTTAGGAAGAATCAGCAGCAGATTGTCCTGGATTTAAATAAATTGGCTTCATGGGGAGTGGGTACAGCACATGCTCACACATGAGCATGCCAGCACAACAAGCTGCAGAGCTTAAGGCAGGAAATACGGCAGAAATTGTGCACAGACCGTGTCATGGCCCTTTTCCTTGGCCAAGATAGGGGAGCTGCCTTCTTTTTATATAGGTCCTTTGGATACCATGTTAGGTCTTTATATACCATGCTGGGTCTTTGTGTATGGTTTAGATGATAATAACACAAGTCCACTGGGTAAGCCGCTTCCAGACCATTTGAGACTAAGGCTGTCATGACTTTATCTTGTGCTTTTTAAATTTTCTTTGCTTTGCTTTTGTTCTGTTGTTGTTGTTGTTGTTGTTGTTGTTGTTGTTGTTTGGTCTGAGCCACATTTTCACCTGTGAGAATTAGAGTAACAAAAGAGTTTCTATTATGATGGCTTTTAAAAAATATTGATGGCACCTGCCTATAGGTACATAGGTACAAGCAAAAAACAAAAGATTGGGAATGCATAGAATAACCCTTCCTGCAAGGAAAATTTGACAATGGGAAGCATGTCAATCTTTCCTTCTATGTTAAATTCAGGTTTTGAGGTATAATGGTGCATGCTCTAGTTTCAGCTACTCAGGAGGCTGAGGCAGGAGGATTATATGAGCCCAGGAGTTTGAGACTGTAGTTCACTATGATTGCAGCTGTGAATAGCCACTTAACTCCAGCCTGGGCAATATTGCAAGACCCTATCTCTCTAAAAAAAAAAAAAAAAAAAAAAGGTAAAAATAATTCAGACTTTGGTGTCCAGGAGGTAGCATTATCCATGCATGCTATCCTAAGTAGTAGAATAATCAGAGGGATAGTAATCAGCTGGGATTAGCTGATGAAAGCTCAAATAAAAAATGTAGCTTACTTGGAGTAGACATTACCTTTCCTTTTCCTAATTTCAAATGTTATATCGTTTACTGAAAGTTGAGGAACCATGAGTCTTATTCAGTCAGGATATGGATCCAAGGAATTGATCCCCTCTGTTTGTTAATGTTGGCCTTTGCCCTGTTTTCCCTAACAGAACAAATGTGGCTCAGGTTGAAATTATTGGTGGATTATATGATAAAAGTAGAAAAACTTTGGTTACTTCACTGCAAAAATATGGGACGCCACGTGAGACAGAAGTTGACTGCTCTGTAGGATATCACAAGGGTCAAATATAAGGCTGTCTCAAACCAAACAAAAAATTAGGTGAGGTGAATGGTGGTCCAGGTACCCCCTGGCTTAGTCTACTCCCCTTGAGTTCATCAGAATCCAAGGAGAGCTGTGTAAAGTAAACTGGGCATCCTTCCCAACCTGAAGAAGGTCAGGCTGCAGAAAAAAGCAAAATTGGAACTGTATCTGTCTAGGCATAAGAGACAACTT
Source organism: Pongo abelii (assembly GCF_028885655.2). NCBI lineage: Eukaryota > Metazoa > Chordata > Mammalia > Primates > Hominidae > Pongo > Pongo abelii. Next base: position 31,647,057 of record NC_071989.2, read on the forward strand.
GGGAAGATGGCAGCAATCCCACAAAGCAAGAGCTGCCATGATTGACCCAAACTTTCTCCAATCTCACTTAAAAAATGCAGTACAAGGCTGGGTGTGGTGGCACATGCCTGTAATCTCAGCACTTTGGGAGACCAAGTCGGGAGCATTACTTGAGGCCAGGAGTTCAAGACCAGCCTAGGCAACATTGTGAGATCTCCATCTCTACAAGTTTTTTTTTCATTAGCTGGGCATGGTGGCATGCACCTGTAGGCTTAGCAACTCTGGAGGCTGAGGCAAGATGATTGCTTGAGCCCAAGAGTTGGAGGGTGCGGTGAGCCATGTTTGCGCCATGGCACTACTGCACTACTACACTACTGCATTCCAGCCTGGGCAACAGAGAGAAACCCTGTCTCAAAAAATAAAAAAAAAAAGAAAAGGAAAGGAAAAGGCAATATTACATGACCTAGAATTTTATGTTTACTCAATTGTTGTAATTATTTGATGCTGTTTGGCAGAAAAGATTCCCCTGTTATTATATAAAGAAATGAGCCCAGGGCAAAGATAAGATAAGGTGCAGCACAATAGAGTTGCATTGTCATTTAATGTTTAAGATCACCACTCCAACTTCCTGACAGAAAGGTGATCTGAAACATCAAATCTCTGATTGCTCTAGGAGGATTGCAATGTATGCATCTGAAGGAGGCCATGAAAATGACTCCCATCCTAGAGGGATGTATGGAACAGTTTCCTCTGAGCTCCAAGTGGAAGGTAAAATAGAAGGAACACTGGAGATGTGGCATATCAGCAATTATGTATTGCAAGAGCAGTGCACATTTACGAGTAAGGGAGCCAATGAATCGCAGAGTTCACAGCACAGGCTGTTTTTATTCTAACCAGGTAGCTCAATCCCTTTTAATTGTTCTGGTCAGAACCTTACTATTGACATTTCTAGAGTGTACTAAAATGAAATAGAAACAAGGAAATTTGCTTTTTAGCCCCGTGGCATTAAGTGCCAAGAAAGTTTAATTTTGGAGGTGCCGTTACAACAACTAACACAGCATTGGGGACACAGAAGAAATCAGACCCATTTGCTCAAGGAAACAAGAACAAAAATGTTCATTGAAACATTGTCTATAACAACTCAAAATTAGAAACAAGACTAAAATGTCCATCATCTGGCTAAATGAATTGCATGAATGCTCCATAGAACATGATAGGGAAGGCAAAATAAATAAATTTCAGCCATGTGTTTCAAAATCATAATATTGAGCCAAAAAAGCAGTTTACAGAATGGTGCTTCATAAAATGTCACTTGCTAAAAATCTATATTTTATTTATGGATGTATGTGTTTAATAATGATAAAATGCATGCATAGAAGTGATAAACAACAAATTTAAGGTAGCGCTTACCTTGAAGGAGACCTCTGGTGTCCTCCAAGGTGAATGGGAAGAGAGAGAAAGGGATACCCAGGTGACTATAATTGTTTCTGCAGGTTTTATTTCTTTGAAATAACTAAAACAGGTTTAGAAAATGTCAAGATTTCACTGAACTCATTGGTGAGCGGGTATTCAGTGTGATTTTCTATACTGTTCTGCATGTTTGAAATATACCATTAAAAAAATAACAGGAAACAGTGTGTGTTATGGGGCGGGCAGATTACAGTAGAAGATAGCAATATGCAAAAAAAATGGGCAAGAAGCAGAACAAAGTTATTTATGATGGAAAAGAGTCACTGTTTCTGGGTTTAGCAATTAGGTTTGATAAAGAGGTAGTCACTTTTAGAAGAATAGAGTAGAAGAATTGCATTATCATAATGAAAGATTATACCATTCTTTCAGTGTTGCATTGTAAAATTCATCATTAAATAGGAAAAGAAATAAAGGAAAAACCAAAAAAAGTGTCATAAATGGGGTCTTTTTATACAGCAATCAAATTAGAAAGACACATAAAAGTTAGAAGATGTTACATGGGTAGATTGATGAGACAGGAAATTTGGATTAGAGGAAGGAAATGTATTACAATTATTAGAAAAAGAATTTGTAAAGTTAGTGAATTTAGAGAAAAGTGTGTATGTTACCAAAATATTTTAGGGAAACAAATATAAGGAGAGAAAACAATAAGAAGTGTAGAAGTTTTGCATTTTTGCAACAAAAGAAAAGAGAGAGAGAGAGAAGAGGCACAAAAGGACTGTAGGAATTAAGGCCAATTAGGTTCCAGTTTTCTCTAAAAGAAACTACATCCGTCTTTGCCTTCACTGGGCTTCTTTCCTTTTTGATAGCATTTTACTAAGAAACCACCTGAAAAACAATAACTTGTTTTTCAAGGTACAGAAGCACTTTATGAAGGTGGTTCCACCTCAGAGGAAAGTTGGAGAAACCATGAACAGGGATGTGTGGATGAAACAAAATGTTAGAGTGAGGAGGCGGAGAGGAAAGCGAGGTCCTGGCTCTGGATCCAAATCACCAGTTGTGCCCTTGGTATTGCTGCTGGGAACACCCTTGGCCTGGTCATTCTTCTTCAGAGGAAATATATGCTCTAGAAAAGTCTCTTGGATTTTTTGCAGTGTCATGGTATTTGTTCATCAGAACATAAAATGCAAAATATGCCGAAAGACTCTTTGCCAATCCAATAAGTAAGCAAGCAAGCAAACAAAAACCCTTAGGCCTGTTTCGTTTAGTTTAGTGAGTGTCCTGTGTAAGCCAGCCAGCAACTAGAAGTTGGAATCCAGAGCAGAACAGCGAATTAACGCCCCCACTTCCACAAGAGCTCAAGCAAGTGTGCACACAGAGTTAGGAGGAGCAGCCTGCAGAGAAATCTGGAAACCATACTCATCTTCTACAGAAGGGGCCAATGCAAGTCCTCTCCGCCTCTTTCTCTACCGGCTCGGTCCTCATCAATTTTTTTCAAAATAGCCCAGCACAGAGTATGAGACAAGAGTGGCAGACACTCACCCCAGCTCCTCCACCAACTATGTGACTTTGAGGCCCAGCAAGGCTGAGGGCCTTGATCAAAACCCCACAGGCATTTACTGGCACGTCTCCATTATTGCTCCTCTTTATATACCACTACCTTATTTAAAAAATGACATTTTTTTCTGGCAAAAATTGACAAATAAATGATTGTCTCCTTCTTTTTAGTTAGTTTAACTAACTAAACAGAACAGATTTAAGGAGGGTTTTTTGTTTGTTTGTTTGTTTTTTGCTTATTGGACCAGCAAGAGTCTTTGGGTATATTCTGCAATTTTTGCTGCAATAACAAAATTCCAAATTTCTTCTTGAGTATATTTTGAGATTTAAAAAGCCTTCCTAAACTTGGTCAAAATGTTTTAATTGCATTCAAACAGCCCATACTATGTTACCACATGGCAAAGGCCAAAGTAATTGAAGCTGAATGAAACAGGATGGTTGCTCTATGTTTTTTAAGGAAACATACACACATGGAGAATCTTTAAAAGAATAGAATGTTTGAGTTCGGTGCTCTGGTAACAAAAAGCTATTCTGTTTTAGCATTTATTTATTAGTCACGCTCAATGCTGACTACACAGGCAGATCACCTGGAGAGCTTTGAAAATATCCTGATGCCAGGGCACCATCCCTGACCAATTAAAGTGATCTCTCTGGACGTAGGCACTAGGCATTGGCAAATTTTAAAAACTCCCTAGGTGATTTCTAATGTGCAGTCAAGGTTGAGAACCACTGATTTAGACATTGCTGTCCCAATTAATATTTAAATAGTCACAGCCCGTTGGCTCCACTAATCCAGTTGCATTACCACCGACATATAAAAGATTATTTTTTAAATACCATATGAAAAGGAAGATCAATGGGCTCAAGAAGTACAAGTTACTCCGTAATCCTTCTGATGAACTGTCCATTCTGGGAGTCCTCTGGTGTTTTAACTCATCGTCCAGGCTTTTGTAGAACTGAAAGTGTTAATCCCTTTTCACGGACTCTAGTGCAAACCTTGATATTGAATAAGCCACTGAGTTGTGTGCTTAAGATCTTTGCTTCATTAAGTCACCAGATATTCCTGGCAGCAGAAGAGTGGCAAGATGTCAACCTGAGCTTTGCTGAGCCAAAAGAACTAGCTTTTACCGTATTTCTAAAGATGAATGTGCTCTTACAGCATGTCCATTAGCCCCGATACTCTAATGAATGTATGGCTTGACAGACACAATAATTGGCATAGTTCAGAGTGTAAGAGAATCAATTTGATGAATCAGAATAAGGTCAAGTGAAAGAAGAAACAAGGATTTAGTTTGCACATATTTCTAACCATAGCACCAAGAAAGATTAAATAGTAAAAAACAGGATTAGGTAGTCTTTGATAATCCATCAACGTGGGGCCCTCTCATTTCATTAATACTAATCAATAGAAAGGTGGCTGCACTATAAAACAGTGGCACTCAAGTTCCATAGGAGTTCCTGTGTATCCTAGCAATGTATTTTTTTTTTCTTTAGAAGTCTGGGAATCTTATCTGTGGTAGCTAATCTCTGGAATTTCTGGCCTTTTCTCCTCATTACCACCCAATGAGATAATTCACTTGGAATAGTAGATGATTTTATTTCCCCACTGGGTTGATCATCACTTTTTCTCTGAGAATATCAGCCCTGACCTTAAATGTATCAGGGCTTTCCCTGTTGTCTATGGAAACATTTATAGCACTCAGGTATAATTCTTCTGATTGAAATATGTTTTGCTTCCACTCTTCTGTCAAACAATAAAGGCAGATTGCAGAGTGAGCCCTTTTATTCCTCCTAAAAGGAGCTGCTGTGAACTACAAAAGAGAAATACAAAAGTAAATCACTTAAAACTAACATGATACCTGCTCACTCCTGCTGGGTCATACTAAAAGAGACTTCCTTCTTTCCTGACAGTAACTAAGGGAGGTCTAATTTCTAACCAAGCTTGACATGTGTCTGAGACAAAGTTTTAGTCATGCTTGGCTTCCCCTTCTCAGGAATCTCTTGTTTAATTTAACTCGATGACTTTGGATTGTAAAGAAGGAACTGATCCTAAACCTGAGTTAGATGAAAAGAATCCAAACAGAAACTTAAAACCATTTCTACCTCCTCTGCGTTCCGACTTTGCCGTAATGAAGAAAAACAAATCAAGCTAGAAGAAAGGGATCTCTTTCCCTGATGGAATCAGAGATTTGAGGGTTAAAAAACTGGAATTCATTGTGATAAGCTATTTGGAATTTTTGAAAGGTGCTTCTAATGACTGATAACTATCTCATGGCCTGTTTTTTTTAATAAATTCAAAACAGATTTGGCTTAAAAACATATGCAGATAGAAAGTTGATGGGTATGCTACTGATGGGCAGGGATGATGGGCAAAGCTACAGGGTTATAACGCTGAGCTAGTTAAAATAATACAGGCTAGATCTCATCTTCTTTAGTTACCCACCTCTGTATTTTTTCAATTGGTCAATTAACAAAAATGTTTCATATGAGTACTAAGTTCTTCATATTACAAGACATACAGAAAAATTATATGGCCACTTCTACCTCAAGCAGCTTAACTTCTGCTGGAGAGATCAAAACACCTTTAAACAAGTTATGTTTTAGCAGTGGCAAAGACTGTGGGGCTATGTTTAAGGGAATTGTGAATTATAGAGTCCACTGCCTTCTCTTCTGTGTTTCAGCAGTTTCCTACTTCACAAAGTTAAGGGAAAATTTGACTTGCACCTATTTGGGGACTGGTCCTTATATCCTTGGGAAAATTCTCTCTGTAAATTATTCTTCATTTTATGTCAGATGAACCGAATCCAACCCAATCCAATATTCTCTGGTGGCTTTCACAGATTTTTGACCCCATTGTGAGAAATGTATTTTACATCATGATATCACACACACTATAGTCATATAACTGATAGAAAATTTTGATGAAACTATTGTAAGCTTTACAATGCATGATCCCCTCTGACACTTTCTATTTTATTTAACTTTATTATACTTCCTTTAAAAAAAAAACCTACTGATCATGACCCACTGAATTGATTTTACAACTCACGAATGGGGTCATCCTGCTACAGTTTAAAAAAATGTTATTTCAGAGTCTAGATCTTTACGTGGAATGGGCCTAGTGAAATGGGTCATGGACTTAAGGATCAGACACCCCTTAAATAAATTACAACTAGTTTTCAAACAGGGGCTTTAACAACATGAGTTCGCTTCATAAGCGCCTGTAAGCATGGGTCATAGATATACGCTTGAATCAGCCCTAAGTCCTTATGCACTTCATACTTTCAGCTTGAGCGAGTCAGAGATTTGTTTTTCCAACTTTGCAACCTTCTGGGCACTACCTCCAGCTTCTAATATTAAAACTGAAGCTTCATTAGACAAAACTCGTTTTGATATCTGGCTTCCACCACAGTCCTAGTGTTGCTACTTAGGGTCAATTTAAAGAAATAAAGTGCCCCTGGGCATGAACAATCCACTGGTTTTCTCATCAGGCACCACAAACTCAAGGGCAGACCTCTCCAATACACTTCTCGGAAATATGAAGATCTTTAAAACATTTGGCCTTAGGATCCTAAAATTGTGGATATCTTGAACTGAAATTAAAATTAAAGAGATAGAAGGGGAAGATATAATAATCGTCTTAATGCTGAAGACCAAATCCAATATTCAAATGCATAAAATTTGTAATGAAAAAAATATCAAATTACTTTCAGTCCAAGGGCAGCAGAAATTCCTTGTTAGCAAAAGAAGCACATTAGAGATATTCTGTGTTATTATAGGAAAGATACATTTATCTCATTATTTACACAGGGGACACAATTAACCAACTGGATTAGTAATGGACCTAGAATTTTTTTTTTTTTTCAGTTGCGAGATTTAATAGAGTGAAATAGAGTGAAAACAGAGCTCCCATACAAAGGGAGGGGACCCAAAGGGGGTTGCCATTGCCGGCTCAAATGCCTGGGTTTATATCCCGATCCTTGTCCCTCCCACTGTGCTCTCAGGCAATAAATGATTGGCTATTTCTTTATCTCCTGCTTTTGCCTAATTAGCATTTTAGTGAGCTCTCTGATTGGTTGGGTGTGAGCTAAGTTGCAAGTCCCATGTTTAAAGGTGGATGTGGTCACCTTCCCAGCTAGGCTTAGGGATTCTTAGTTGGCCTAGGAAATCCAGGTAGTCTTGTCTCTCAGTCCCCCCTCTCAACAGGAAAACCCAAGTGCTGTTGGGGAGGTTGGCCAGTGAATGCTCTAACTGCTTCCTGCTGAATTGGGGTGTAGTAGGGGTTGTGCAGTTGAGATTTCCTCGGGAGGGGTGCCTTCGATGTCATTAATATCAGATCATGGGCTAGCAGGCTGGTAATGGACCTATATTTTTATCATTTGTTTGCAGTCTGACATGACAGGTGGAAAATGTAAAGATTATTATTCATTTAGTAAACACTTATTGAGGATTTCCTGCATACCAAACACTATCCTATGCTCTGAGGAAGCAGATGAGCAAGCCAGGCACTGTCATAAAGATCTGTAAGACCTTAAACCACAAAAACCCTAGAAGAAAACCTAGGCAATATCATTCAGGACATAGGCATGGGCAAAGACTTCATGACTACAACACCAAAAGCAATTGCAACAAAAGCCAAAATTGACAAATGGGATCTGATTAAACTAAAGAGCTTCTGCACAGCAAAAGAAACTATCATCAGAGTGAACAGGCAACCTACAGAATGGGAGAAAATTTTTGCAATCTATTCATCTGACAAAGGGCCAATATCCAGAATCTACAAGGAACTTAAATTTACAATAAAAAAACAAACAACCCCATCAAAAATTGGGCAAAGGATATAAACAGACACTTCTCAAAGGAAGACATTTATGTGGCCAACAAACATATGCAAAAAAGCTCCTCATCATTAGAGAAATGCAAATCAAGACCACAATGAGATACCATCTCACGCCAGTTAGAATGGCGATCATTAAAAAGTCTGGAAACAACAGATGCTGGAGAGGATATGGAGAAATAGGAATGCTCTTACACTGTTGGTGGGAGTGTAAATTAGCTCAACCATTGTAGAAGACAGTGTGGCAATTCTTCAAGGATCTAGAACCAGAAATACCATTTGACCCAGCAGTCCCATTACTGGGTATATACCCAAAGGATTATAAATCATTCTACTATAAAGACACATGCACACATATGTTTATTGCAGCACTATTTACAATAGCAAAGACTTGGAACCAACCCAAATGTCCGTCAATGATAGACTGAATAAAGAAAATGTGACACATATACACCATGGAATACTATGCAGCCATAAAAAAGGATGAGTTCATGTCCTTTGCAGGGACATGGATTAACCTGGAAACTGTCATTCTCAGCAAACTATCACAAGAACAGAAAACCACACACCACATGTTCTCACTCATAAATGGGAGTTGACCAATAAGAACACATGGACACAGGGAGGGGAACATCACACACCGAGGCCTGTTAGGGGGTGGGAGGCAAGCATTAGGGAAAACATTAGGACAAATATCTAATGCATGTGGGGCTTAAAACCTAGATGATGGGTTGATGTGTGCAGCAAACCACCACAGCACATGTATACCTATGTTAACAAACCTGCATGTTCTGCGCATGTATCCCAGAATGTAAAGTACAACTTAAAAAAAAAATCTGTATTTTGCCTGGCATGGTGGCTCTCACGCCTGTAATCCTAGAAATCTGGGAGGCCGAGGTGGGTGGATCACTTGAGGTCAGGAGTTCGAGACCAGCCTGGCTAACATGGCAAAACCTCATCTCTACTAAAAATACAAAAATTAGCTGGGCGTGGTGACAGGCGCCTGTAATCCCAGCTACTGAAAAGACTGAGGCAGAAGAATCGTTTGAACCCAGGAGGCAGAGGTTGCAGTGAGCTGAGATCACACCACTGCACTCCAACCTGGGTGACAACAGGGAGACTCTGTCTCACTAAATAAATAAGTAAATAAATAAGGTCTGTATTTCACTGGGTGAAGGCAGCCTAAGCACAAGAAGAATAAATAAGGGAGGCGAGCACCCTTAATGGTAAGGGTATGGAGTTAATTGAAAGAGGTGATATGATGACATATGCGGCTACTACCAACAGATTGGTTAGGGAAAGCCTCTCTGCAAATGTGACAATGTAATCAACAGGTATGTGACAGTGGAGGGTGGACACGGAGTGAATGGAGGAATGAGCAGTGCCCACTGAGGAACAAGCCTGCGGGGTGAGTGGTACCAGGGTGTAGTAGGCAAGAGGGGGAGCAGTGCAAGATGATGTATGGGAGAAGGCGGGGATCACATCATGTTTGGATTGTATCTTAAGTAGTATAAAAAGCCTTTACAGTGTTTCAGGCTAATCTGACCCTACTTTTAAAAGACCACCCTGATTGTCATATGGAGAGTGAATTGCAGGGAAATCAGAGTGGAGGCCGGGAGGCCAATTAGAAAGCAGCTGTGGCAGCCAGGAGAGAGATGCCATTACCTTAGACAAGGGTGACAGTGGCAGGAGCTTTATTACTTGATGATAATGGATGATGTAGCTGATCTGAGGGTGAAGGCAAAATGGTACACATAAAAAGTGATATGCGTGGCATGTCATTCTGTGAATGCTTCAAGAATAAAGCAGAAAACAAACGCAAGGATAGAGATTTCACCTCTCATTCCTGTGTACATTTTCAGGATGCGGACAATTGTCATTCTGGCATTTTCTTTGCACTGAAAGTCTCAGAAATCACCATTGTTCTCAGAATCTTTGTTAAAATAGGGTATCATACATGATAGGGCTCAGGATGAAAATGAGCTTGAGAATCGTTCATCAAAGAGATTTGGTTCCATAAAGAACACACCAGAAGAGAGTAAGGGATTAAAATGCTGAAAAGAAACTGAGAGAACTGAGAGAGAAAAACAGTAATTAAGAAACAAATTACGAACAGAAGTTTCTAGAAAGTCAAGAAAGAAAGAGGAAACAGAAAGAAACTTTAAAATGTACCCAAATGCTCTGGTCAAAACTCTTCTTAAGCCAGTAAGCAGAAATATCAAACTATGACTTCTGCAAGTCAGGATGGTATTTCAAAAGGCCCCCAGAAATCATCGAGCCTTCAAAAACATTTGTAGAATCAGATTGAATTCAACTGAATTTTACAGAGAAGGAATTCGTGCCTTTATCCTCCCTAACAGAGCTTCGTTGGTGATTTCAACTCCATGCTAACCATGAAGTTTGATGCATTAAAATAATAATCTAATTTTGAAAGCGCCCAGGAATAAGTCTCTGCCATCCATTTCTCTCTATGAGTTTATGTTCTGGAAATTTCTTTGTAAACTCCTTTTGTTATTCAATATGTGGGGATATACCTTCTTGTTATAAATTAACATTCATTGAGAGTTAACTTTTCACAGTTGGAGGGTTTTTGCACCTTAGGTTACTTTAGAAACCATTACTCAGATTACCTTTAAGTTTCGTTACTTAGTTAAACAAATTATACCTATTTCCTCCTCTTCTAGACTCACATTTTTATAGTTGAAACCGCTCTTCCTTGAGGCATATACTTCATTTTGTCCCTACTTTGGCTGGTTGCCTTTTCCCTTCATAGTAACCTGAATTAATTTTAATCAGAATTTCTCCTCTACAGGTTTCCTTAACATCAACATTATAGTAATGTAGCTTTTTATTTCAAAAAGAAATGTAGTTATGATTCCTTGGGCTATGATGTACATAATTTCCGTAAAATAAGCTTTTATAAAAGCCAAGATATTCTGTGTCTTTTTTTTCAGTGCTCACTTGATCACATTTTATAAATACTTTCAGGTCTATGCCATTTATAACACCACATATTTCTTGTCCACTTAAACCTGACTCATTGCACTTGGCTCATTCCTAGGACTAATATCCAAAAAGGCTAAAACCACGGGAAGTAGGAAACTGCTAGAGAAGGATTCTTGTTACACCAAGAGCCAATCTCTGGTTCTTCTCAGCTATGCTCTGATTAACCCAATCAGTATCTCACAAGTTAAACATACAAGTTTCAGCTCCCTATTCATCTAAACGTTCTTAGAAAAAAAACTTTTCCCATCCCATCTGTTCTTTACGATTGGCTCTTCAAAACGTAAGATTAAGTAGGACAAAGAGGATCTTATATGTATAATTTAAAATAAATGGGATTTGAGACCTAAATTATTCAATTAATTGCTTAATTGTTCACTTTCAAGTGAGAGAGTGATTAAAGAAGAGGCAGAAGAAAAGAGAAGACTTCTATAAATAAAATACAATCTTTCTGAGAGCCTGACAGAGGAGTTTTAAAAACAAACCCAAACTGTTCAATTGTCTCTGCATTTTGACAGGAGTATAACCCCAAACAAAAATTGTGAAAAAGAGACTCTTAGCTATTCTGGGGGCCATTCTCTCCCATAACATGGTCAATAGGATCTTATTACCTTTGCATAGCTGACAGTGGCAGGCAAAAAAAAGAAAGAAAAAAAAACCCACCCTAAAATTGGACAATATAAAACAAACAAAAACTAATGGATAAAATCTGCACTTCCTGTATGCTGCAGTTGCCAAAATTATAATGCATAACGGTCTATTTTTTTCTAAATTAAACAAGACTCTTTGTGTCTGCCCTCTAGGGAAGGTTAATTAATTCATATCAGGGGAGAAATAATTCCTCTGGCTCCTTCCTTCCCTTTACAGATGGTGGAGGAGGGGAGATTGGGACAAGCCAGAGCAGTCTGTCCATTGGCAAGCACAGGGTATCAGGGAGTATTTTAATATGCAGAGTTAGGCTTGGAGAGACCCCGAATGCTGCCCTTGATAAGGTAGAAGAGATTTGTTGGAAAACATGGTGTTTCCAGGAGCCAGGAGAAAGGAGAGAGATTGAATGAGAGCCAAGTGCATTGGAGGCTAGAGACTGTCAAAGAGAGTTACTCAATGATTTTAGACAATCTATGAATTTGCCAAATAATCAATTATAAGTTGTTTGTATTACAATGGCTCCTACATCTTATAGATGCATTAATAAAGTTCACTATACATGTGGACTTTTTAATGGGCAAGGGAGCTGGGGATCAAGGAAGAGGAACACTGTCACATTTGGAAAACCAAGGCATACAATAGGGTGGCACACTTGGAATGGCAAAGTGACTCATAAAATTGGCAGCTGCAGTTGAAGCCAGAGATGCCTAAAGAAACCAGAGAAGGATGCTAGAGTTCCATGACATATGGGTTGGGCTTCATCAAGACAATGTCACTTGCATTTAAATATAAAGAAGAAAGAAGAAAAGACAGGAAAAGACAGGGAGCTGGAGAAGAAGTGAGGAAGGAAGGAGAAAAGAAAGAAAGCAAGGGAGGGAGGAAGAAAGAGATAAAGTTACCTCACTGAAATTTCAATATTTGTCCCTAGGATCTTGAGATGGAATTAATACTCTCTATAAATCATAAACTTTCTGGCACCACCAACTGACTAATACAGTACACCCCCTGATGCAATTTGTCTCTGTACCCCACCCAAATCCCATGTCAAATTGTAATCCACAATATTGGAGGAGGGGCCTGGTGGGAGGTGACTGGATCATGGGGTCAGATTTCCCCTTGCTGTTTTCATGACAATGAGTGAGTTCTCATGAGACCTGGTTGTTTAAAAGTGTGTAGCACCTCCCCCTTCACTCTCTTCCTCCTTCTCCGGCCATGTAAGTCATGCCTGCTTCCACTTCACCTTCTGCCATAATTGTAAGTTCCCTGAGGTTTCCCCAGCCACGCTTCTTGTATAGCCTGTGGAACCGTGATTCAATTAAACCTCTTTTCTATGTGGTACATATACACCATGGAATACTAGGCAGCCATAAAAAGGAACAAGATCCTGTCCTTTACAAGGACATGGATAGACCTGGAAGCCATTATCCTCAGCAGTTTAACACAGCAACAGAAAACCAAACACTGCATGTTCTCACTTATAAGTGGGAGCTGAACAATGAGAACACATGGACACAGGGAGGGGAACAATACACACTGGGGCCTGTCAGGGGAGCAGGGAGAGAGAGAGCATCAGGATAAATATTAATAGCTAATGCATGCTAGGCTAATACCTAGGTGATGGGCTGATAGGTGCAGCAAACCACCATGCCACACGTTTACCTATGTAGCAAACCTGCACATCCTGCACATGTATCCTGGAATTTAAAATAAAATAAAAATTAATTTTTAAAAAACTATTTTCTTCAGGAATTGCCTATCTCAGGTAGTTCCTCTTAGCAATGCAAGAATGGACTAATATACCCCCTTATCCACAAGCCATCAAAATACATTTCAAGACTTTGGTGGATGCCTAAATCTGTGGAAAGCACCAAACGCTATACATACTATGTTTTTTCCTATATGAACATGCTTATGATAAAGTTTAATTTATAAATTAGGCACAGTAAGAGATTAACAGCAATAACTAATAATGAAATAGAATAATTACAACCATATACTATAATAAAAGCTAAATGAATGTGGTGTCTCTCTCTCTTTCACTCCCTCTGTCTAAAAATATCTTCTTATACTGTGCTCATTTATTTTCTGACCATGACTGACAGAAGGTAACTGAAACTGCAGAAAGAAAAACTGTGTATAATGGGGAACAACTGTATAGCATCAGCCCAGAGGCTGAATGGCCTGGCCTTATAAAATTTGTCCCACTTTAATAAGGGTTATTTAGGCAGATACTATAATTACATTTAAATTGTTTTCCATACACCATTAATCAATATCATTTTTTCCACAGGTTTGCTGGTTTCATAAACAATAGTTTTGTTTCTTCTATTTGATTTTCCCCGCTTTCCAATAAGAACCATATTGTGCTTTAAAGATGTGTGAAAATGGCAGGCATGGTGGCTCACACCTGTAATCCCAACACTTTGGGAGGCTGAGGTGGAAGGATCACTTGAGTCCAGCAGTTCAAGACCACCCTGGGCAAAATAGGGAGACCTCATGTCTACAAGTAATTTTCAAAGATTTCCGGGTGTGGTGGCACATATCTGTGGTCTCAGCTACTCAGAAGGCTGAAACAGGAGGATCACCTAAGCTAGGGAGTTTGTGGCTGCAGTGAGCCATGATCACTCACACCACAGCACTCCCGCCTGGGTGAGAGAGAGAGACCCAGTCTCAAAAAAATAAAAGTATGTTAAATACAAAGTCTATCTCTTCATTCAACCTAATTTTGCAATAATGGAGTTGAAATAACAAAAAGTGAAACTCATAAATCCTATTGCAAGATGACTTGAATTTTGTAAGCCTAGATAGGGTGATCTGTCTGTGTCTGTGTTTGTGTGTGTGTGTGTGTATGTATGTATGTGTATATATATACACATACACGTATATATATACACATGTATATGACATGAACCATATTTTTTCATAACTTTTTGAGTTGGAGAAACAATGACTTGACAAAATTTAGTACACATGGTATGTAGCTTTGTGTTTTTCTATAGCAGAAAAGTTGGCAAACTTCAACCTTTGGACCAAAAAAAAAAAAAAAACTTTACTGGACTTATTCATTCATTTGCTCTACAACAGCAGATGTAGTTGCAACAGATACCACTATAAGGCCCAAAGAGGCTAAAATTTTTGCTAACTGGCCCTTCACAGAAAAAGTTTGCAGACAACTGCCACAGCACATTATCACCAATAGTTATTACCATGGTCTGTGTAGGTGCTCAAAAATATTTAATGAAAATCTGAATTATATAAAGGTTTATTAAGATTAAAATAGCCTGGAATTTTTCCCTCTGTCCTTCAGATCCATTCTTTACTCTTAGCTAGCTCTGAGCCCTGGAAGTTCACCCTGTATGGTTGCAACAGCAACAAGGTCCTTTTCCCATAATTTCCTGTTGGATGTGGGTGCTCATCAAGGGGAATTCAAAGGGTGGAAGGTTTAAGGTGCTCCCACCCGCAGGTGCCTTCCAGCCTAGCAGCTGTTGAGTTGGTTGTATCCCTCCATGCTCCTGTCTGTCAGTCCCCTCTGAAGTTCCAGCCACTTGTTATGGGTTATGGTCACTACTCCTTTTCCTGAGCCCCTCAGACCTAGCATAAGGTCTGGCAGATCTTGGTAGGGGGGCTTCACGATTCTTTGTCAGCTTTCCTGCTCTCATATGCAAAGATGTTGTTTGGTAAGGTCTCCTGGGTTACCTCACTGGAGTGGGCATTTTTCTTCAGGGACCTTGACTGAGGCACAAAGTAAACTTCCAATGCCTGTACCTATGTAGATGTGGACTTAAATACTATGTATTTCAGTGACTAGCAGTGTAACTTTGAGAAAGTTCTTTTACTTCCCTAGCCTTCTCTGAAAGAGACAGATAATAATACCAACTGCAAGGAATAGTTGCAAGAATTGAGTGGTATGTTGATAAAGTGCTTAATACAATGTGGGACACTCAGGAAATTCTCAATAAATAGCATAAATGGCAACTAGTATTGTTTTTCAGTTTAAACATCTATGACATTCCCACATTAAGAAAAAAAATTTCAAGAATTAAGTAAAGAATGTATCAGGAGGTTAATATTATCTTAATAACTTTATAGTCAATTCTAACATTATTTTTCTTCAAGTATTTTGCTTCAAATGACTACATTAAAGCAGTGATTCTCAATCTGCAACAATTCCCTCCGCTTCTCCCACCCAGGGGACATTGGCAATGTCTGGAGACATGTTATATTTTAATAATGGGGTGAGGATATGTTACAAACATCTAGAGGGGAGAAGTCAGGGATGCAATTAAACATCAAGCAGTGCAGAGGATGGTCTCTCAAAACAAAAAATTTGCTGGTCCAAAATAATGAGAAACCTTAAATTAGTGGGATAATTTTAAGCCAACTTTTTGCGGAGCCCAGAAGAGTGAGGAATCCAGTCAACTTTATATTCCATACACTTTCCAATTTGCAATAGCTTTCCATGCTAAGTATGGGGTTGAGAATAAAGTTTTTCTAATATTTCAATGCTAACAGGAAATATTAGTCATAAATAGGCAAATCCCTTAAAAAACTGTTTAAAAAACTTTTAAAGCAATAAAATTTCCACTACTCATTAAACATGAAAGTGAGCCAGTGGTATTAACATCCATTTAATAATTTTAAAATGGAAGAAAACAATTATGCACTTTGTTCATCATCACAAAATTTAATCATATTACAAGTGGCCTCAGTTATTCATTTTCTCTTCTTCCCCATCTTCTCTCCCGTTCTATGGCCTCTTCCTCTAAATCCTACAACACAGCAATGCATTTCTGCTGAGCTACATCACTTTCCACTTTGTCCCGCAGTTTCACACACTACACATGTATGGAGTCTTTCAGCAATCAGTCAAAGAAGCAGAGTATTTTTGTTCATTTGGTTTTGGTTTTATGGGGTGGGGATGTTGTTTTGGGGGTTGGTTAGTTTTTTGTTTGTTTGTTTGTTTACAAAGTGGACAGGCACTCTTCCCACTTGTTGTGTTGCGTCTTATCAGTGTTGGTACCAAGGCAGTGCCTGATAGATTCCCTAGTCAATCAGTGCTTTCAGTTTTTACTTAAAGCCATCCTTCCCAGCAAGGTTTCTTACACACACACTTCACAGAACTCAGAATCCACAGGAAGGAGGCCACGGGACTGGCCTGGAAGACAACTCAGCTACAAACGAGACTCCATGCCGAACTCAAAATCTCTGCTTCCTTCTGAAGATGAAGTCTTTGTTATTGGGTCAAGCTTGACTCCTCCTCTGCCTTTCTCAGAAGGCATCCTCTCCCAGGAAATTTCCTCCATCCTTTGTCCTTCATGCGATGAGGGGGCAGTGCCCTGCAGGGTTTCAGAGATGACCAGACATGTCTGTATCCAAGGGGTCTGGCTCAGGCAAGACCCTAGCTCATGGTATTTATCATATTCTGACCTCTCACATAATCAAAGCCATAAGCTTCAACCCTCCCTGACCCACAAAATTGCTTAGTAGACCAATATTTTGCTTGCTGAACTCTTTATTAACTCTGATTTTTATCAAATAATCATTATCCAAATATTTAATTTGATAAAAAATTAATACTATCATAGAAGTCTGCCAAGTGAACATGTTCAATGGACACCATGGAATATACCGAGAAAGAGGCATTCAGATGATTCCTCAGGTAAGTGCCTTTATTATGCAACTTTAGGGAAAATACAATAAAAACCTATTATGAATTGCCTTCCTATACCACTAATCCAATTATACTCTGGACAAAATTGTATTTCTGTGTTAAAATGAAATATACTTTATTTCTCCTTCTATTATATAGAAGCATATTGGGTTATTTTCCTTGGTAAAAGTGACTTAATGGTGATGCATCACACTTGACTACCTTAAAATTAACTCCCGATATATTGCATTATTTACAAATATATGAAAGAAGAGCAAAACACCTATTTTTTCTATTTAAAACTGCTATTTTCTCTTACTGTGTTAATGTGCAGAACAAGGGCAGTTCATGTATTAGAATTACATCTTTTTTTCTCTCGATTCAGCAGAGGATATACTAGATTTTAGAAGCTCAAACAGAAAGACCTTTGAATAGGTTTAGAACTGCGAAGATGAAATGCAGAAGTGAATGTACAAAGACGTAATACTTGGGGTCATTCTTGGGCTTTGTCTCCAGAGAGTCACTTCCAATGGCACCAGAAAGGTTTGTGCAAGGCAGTCGTCTGCCCACAACAGCAGGGTGACTGTCTATGATTGTGGAATCTTGGAGATGGTGTGCTGCCAAGGTCAAAGAACACAGAAAGAGGACCATACAATGGCTTCTGTTCTGAGAAAGAATGTTCTGCCACATATATAAATGTGGATTGAAGAGAAAAGTGGCATTTTAGCAATTTTACGAAAATGGAAGTTATCCAGTAAACTAAGCCTGTGTTCTTCTCAGGGTCGGCTAATGTGACTCCAAAAAAACATTCTGCTCGGTTAAACATGCATGAAGAAGTTATATTTTGTGTAAATGTACTTCCCAGTGTGATTAGCCTTCTTTCAAGGAGATACCTTATCGAATAGGTTTTTCAACTTCACATGTTCACATTCTTGAAAGACTAATGGATCCTTCATTAAAGACATCACAGCGTTTTGGGTGTCATGCTTGAAGACACACAATGAATTGGTCATTAAGGAAATTCAGCCACGCAGAAAGGACAGGAGAACAACTGGTTGACTCTTCTAATGACTCAGACAATGCTGGCAAAGCTGCTTTCACTCATGGCTGGTTTATAGTTGCAGAACAAGCATTAATTTTTCAGACATAACAAATAGGTGAAAGATTCAACCACCTCAGGAGCAAGTGTCCATCTTCTGGAAAAACAGTTTGCATACTGGTGTTTTTCATCAAAACAGATCTATTCACATGTGACTGCTATCCCATTCTATTGCTTTTGGCTGAAAAATTTTGTGCATCTTAGACATTAATCAAAGTAATCATACCTAGGTACCTAATTATTTTCTCATTCAATCATATGGATTCAAGAGAGCACACTTTTAAGATCATGGTATTTTGAAATAGAAATGCATGTTGCACTATCCTCATTGCTCCGTGTGGCTTTGTTTACCTTAGGCTGAGTCCATTTTGATTTCTTACTAGCAATGACAGACACTTTGCTTGCCCATTGTGTCTGGTTAACCAGGCCTTCCCATGAAAGTCTCAGGAATGAATAGCTCTGTATTCCTTCATCTGAGATTGTCTAAATATTTGAACTCAAGATTTTTCTGTGTCTGGCTGAAAGGTGAATGAGAATTAGAGAGGAAACTCAGTGTCTGACAGCAACTTCACAATCCCCTTCTCCTCCCCTTTGTCATAGGAAAAAAGGTTCTGGTGAAGGTTATTCTTTCAAGGATAAGCTGACAATTTGCTAAGCCTGTGTAAAAGCACTCTGGCAACTTCTTGATTAATTTTGAGATTTTTTTTTTCACCTTGTGGTGCTTCAAGGCCAAATGAGCCTTCAAGGAGGCCATAGGAATGTAAGATCATAAGAAATGCCATAATAGGTCAAATTAATGAGCCAGTTAGTGTGATACACTGTCTCTGAGAGTGGCAACAAGGTGCATTTTGTGCATGTTGTCAACTTCCAAATATTTGAGGCTATAAGCAGGAGTGTTTCTCAGATCAAGTATCTATTTCAAATGTCCGTGACTTCCTTTATTAATGTGTAATACATCTTTATCCGTAAATTCACTTAAACCCAGCTGATGATGTTTTAAATCACGCACTGCTTTTTGTGTCATGAGCTTTATAAATGTTTTCTCTAATTTTGCCTAAACTGCTTGTGTCACATTTTCAAGGGTTTCCCGATTGGAACTGATAGACCAGTGACTGTGGTTGTATGCATTTCATTTGATTGAGGTCTCTGTACTGAGTTGACTAAATGGTAAAGCCTTTCAAACAGGTGGTGGTAGACTGTCCACCTGCAACTCCTAGCACTTTCGGCCAGTTTTCTTTCATTGCTCTAGGGTCAATACGTTCTATCTTATACTCAAATATTTCCATTAGTTAGTTTTTTGGTCGGCTTGGGCTGCTATAAGAAAATGCCATAGGCTGGGTGTCTTAAACAACAGATATTTATTTCATTCTCACAGTTCTGGAAGCTGGGAAGACCGAGAGCAAGGTGCTAGCCCATTCGGTTCCTGGTGAAGGCCCTTTTCCTTGTCTGCCTTCTCACTGTGTCCCCACATGGCAGAGAGAGAGACAAAGTGTGCTCTGGTTTTTCTTCCTCTTGCTATAAAAGTACTAATCCCATGATGTGGGCCCCATTCTCATGACCTCATCTAAATCTAATTACCTCTCTAAGGCCCCATCTCTACATACCATCACATTAGGGGTTAGAGCCTCGACATATGAATTTGAGAAAGACACAAACATTCAGTCCATAACAGTTAGCCAATTTCCTCTTTTTACCAAAAAGAACTAATCGGGATTCTTCTCACTAAATAAGTAAATAAACAGTGTTTCTCAGGACTTCACAACAGAAGCTGGACTACCAAGGATGTATGATGTGCACCCGACATGGGTCCACGAGCACCTGGGCTGTGGAGATGTATTTTTAATTGACAACAAAAAAAAATTAGCAATTCAAAAACCCATTGAAAAGGCAAGAATAAGGAACAAAAATGGTTATTGTGTTCTTTTATCCACAACAATAAAATAACTTTGGTACAAGATCTGTCTGGCATGTTCCAGAATAAATGAAAACCCAAATGAAACAAAATGACATTTTATCAGATTGAAAGGAAGTGAGCATTTAATTTTTAAAAATGAGAGAAGAGGAATCCATGCCTGGAGTTGCAGAAGTTCAAATGAGGGCCTCTCCGCCCCTGCTGAACTGCCTCCTATCTTGCCCTACTGCTATCATAATTTTTGGTTGGTTAAGAATAGGATGGCTCAATCTTAGAACCAGAAGAGATGTGAGAGATTTTTTTCTTGTATTATAGGTAAAGAAACTGGACTCCAGAGAGTTTAAATGGCTTTCTTGCGCCACACAGCTGTTTTTTGTCTTGGGCAAAGATAGGTCTTAGATGCAAGTATGTTGGCCACCAAGCAGGCATGGACAGCAGGGCTGCCCTGACTTCATGCATATAGATGGGATCTGTTCCTTCCTGAGACCACTTAAGGTTACTACCAGGATGTCTTCTTGCAATAAGACTTTCTTTTCTTCTAAACTCACACAACACATGCAGTTATTTAGTGAGTAATTAAAAAGAAAAAGGCAAAACAAATACACCCAAATCCTACCTTCATTTCTCAATCTATTGAGTAATCCAATAAATTATTTACTTTTGGATTACTTGGGTTAAACAGCATTCCCTGCATACTAGATGAGATGTCTTTGATCTTGAGCTTGTTTTAAATAAATAGTTCTACCAAAATAGAATGGCCTTAACTTTCAGCCCTGGGAATAAACAAATAGTCTCAATCAATGATGCTGAGACAACCATTTAATATTTTTCAAGAGGCTAAGAAAAGAAATATTTTCATGCCTACAACATTAAGTCAGAAATAGCCTTTGGCACATATTTTGCTTGGTCTTTTCAAAGGTTGTGGGAAAATATGGGGAAAAATATATAAGCAAAATTAGCAAGGCTACCATGACAACAGCAAGTACGCAGAGGCAGAGCTAAAACTCTGGAACTCTCAGAGGGAAGGAAAGGAGGGTCCTTAGGATAGTTTATCAGGAAAGAGGCATCAAGCATACAGAGAATTATTGCTAAGTGGACAGATACTGGAACAGATATTTATTGTAATGGATTTCCTGTGGTGTGAAATTTTATCAAAAGGGCACTGTTACTGGGGAGAGACCATTTGTTTGAAATTATAAGTGGTTTTTGTTGTAGTGAACTCGGTGTAGAAATAGATGTCCGACACATTCATTTCTGTGGGCTGTCATTTGTTTTTGTTTCATGCACACAAGAAGCTGCATGTTTGAGAGTGAGGATAAAAATATGTAGAGAAGTTTTTTTAATTGAGTTTTCCAAAGTGGCTGAGTCAGGACTCGAGAGTAGACACCGGGCCTCCCAGTGCTCTTTCTATCACAGCATGATTTTTTTTTCCATTTAACTCGTAAGCCTTAAATACTTACATTCTTTCATTTGATCAACAAATATGTATAGGAAATTACTGTATGCTGGTCTTCCATAGCTGTTGGGAATACAGTGCCAAACAGGAAAGACAGCAACATTACCTCTGTGTGAGGGGAGCAAGAAAAGACACAATAAACAAGTGAACCAATATATAAACAAGAAAATGTCTAGACAAGAGGACCAACAAATGCAAACGCCTTGAGTCAATAATGAGTATGGCATGTGTCAAGGACAAGAGGAGGCAAGTCAACCCAGAGTGCAGTCAGTCAAAGAAAGTGTGATGTGTGATGAGGTTTGAGACGTAAGTAGGGATCAGACCATTGGAGGTGTGCAGTGGAAAGTTACCATTCATCCCCAACCAGATGTTTTTGAGACATCTATTAGAATTATCTAAAAACATAACTAATCTCTCATCTGGATTGTTGCAGTAAACGTAAATTCTTTATTCACAAGGAATGTTGAATCTAAAACTGATAAGACATGAGGATAGTGTGGATGTGGGAACATAAAGGAAAGAAAGCAATAACAACTCCAATGTTTTTAGCCCGAGGCAGTGAGTGGATGGTGCCATTTACTGGCATGGGCAAGCCAGGGAGAACAAATTCAAGGGGAAACTGCCTGATGGACATACTAACTTTGGAGTGTCCATTAGGCATCCAAACAATGTGGTCAGGTGGACAGTTACATACATAGTCCATAGCTCGGGGGGAAGAGACCAAAGATGGAGCTATAAATTTGCATGTCATCAGCCTAGAGTTGACACAAAGCATTGGGCCCAAATGAAATCACTTAATGTGCAGAGAGGAGACAAGATCCATAGCCTAGCGCTGGGCACCTTTGATGTAGAAGAGAACAGGGAACAGAGGAATCAACAATAAGCCTGAGAAGATGTCACAAAAAGATAATAAGAATGAGGTTAGTGTATATCAAAGAAACCAAGAGAGAAAACCATTTCCACAAAGACAGAGTAATCGGCTAGGTCAGATACTGCTGAGGGACTCAATAACAAGGAAACAGAGAAGTGTATGTTGGATTTGACAACTAGAAGGTCATTGGTGATATCTAAGACTAGTTTTCCTGCAGTGACAGGGATGACTACAGTTTTAAGGGAATTGAATCATGAATGAGAAATGTGAAAGGAAAAGCTGTTGAGTATAGGTAAACATCTGTTCAACAAGGAAATAGAAAAAAAAACTGAACACCTACTGAAGTAAAGGCATACTTAGTTTTATTGTTCTTGACTTTATTGTGCTTTGTAGATAATGCATTTTTTACAAATTGAAGCTTTGTGGCAACCTCGCATTGAGCAAGTCTATTGGTGCCATTTTTCCCATACCATGTGTTCACTTCATATCTCTGTCACATTTTGGTAATTTTCATAATATTTCAAACTTTTAATTATTATTAAATAATAAATATTATTATTATATGTTATGGCAATCTGTAATCAGTGATCTTTTATGTTACTATTGTAATTGTTTTGGGGAGCCATGAACCATGCCCATATAAGATGGTGAACTGAATTTTTAAATGTGTACGTTTTGACTACTCTACCAACTGACCTTTCCCCTATCTCTCTCCCTCTTCTCAGGCCCCTACTATTCCCTGAGACACAATAATAATGAAATTAGACCAATTAATTATCCTACAATGGCCTCTAAGTGTTCAAGTGAAAGAAAAAGTTGCATCTCTCACTTTTTTTTGTTGTTGTTGTTGTTGTTTTTGAGACAGAGTCTCACTATGTTGCCCAGGCTGGAGTGCAGTGGCACAATCTTGGCTCCCTGCAGCCTCTGCCTCCCAGGTTCAAGCGATTCTTGTGCCTCAGCCTCCCTGAGTAGCTGGGATTACAAATGCCTGCCACCATGCTCAGCTAATTTTTGTATTTTTTTTTTTTTTTTTTTTTTTTTAGTAGAGATGGCGTTTCACCATGTTGGTCAGGCTGGTCTCAAACTCTTGACCTCAAGTGATCCGCCTGCCTCGGCCTCCCAAAGTGCTGGGATTACAGGCATGAGCCACCGTGCCTGGCCTCCCACTTTAAATCAAAAACTAAAAATAATTAAGCTTAGTGAGGAAGGTATGCCAAAAGCTGAGACAGGCTCAAAGTTGGGCCTTTTGCATCAAACAGCCAAGTTGTGAATGCAAAGGAAAAGTTCTTAAGGGAAATTAAAAGTGCTACTCCAGTGAACACATGAATGATAAGAAAGTAAAATAGACTTATTGCTGGTATGGAGAAAGTATGAGGGGTCTAGAGAGAAGATGAAACCAGCCACAACATTCCCTTAAGCCAAAGACTAATCCAGAGCAACGCCCTAACTCTCTTTAATTCTATGAAGGCTGAGATAGGTAAGGAAGCTGCGGAAGAAAAGTTAGAAGCTATGAGATTAACCATGAGGCTTAAGGAAAGAAGCTATTTACATAACATAAAAGTGCAAGGTGAAGCCACAGGTGCTAATATAAAACCTGCAGCAAGTTATCCAGAAGAGCTAGCTAAGATAACTGATGAAGGTGGCTACACTAAACAACAGATGTTCAATGGAGATGAAACAGCCTGCTATTGGAAGAAGATGCTGCCTAGGACTTTCATGGCTAGAGAGGAGAAGTCAATTCATGGCTTCAATGCTTCAAAGGATAAGCTAACTCTCTTATTAGAGGCTAATGCAGCTGGTGACTTTAACTGGAAGCCAATGCTCATAGACCATTTCAAAAATCCTAGAGCTCTTAAGAATTATGCTAAATCTACTCCGCCTGAGCTCTATCAGAGGAACAACAAAGCCTGGATGACAGCACATCAGTTTACAGCATGGTTTACTGAATATTTTAAGTTCACTGTTGAGATCTACTGCTCAGAAAAAAGATTCTTTTAAAACATTACTGCTCATTGACAACGCACCTGATCACCCAAGAGCTCTGATGGAGATATACAAGGAGGTTAATGTTGTTTCATACCTGCGAACACAACATGCATTCTGCAGACCATGGATCAAGGAGTACTTTTGACTTCCTAGTCTTGTTATTTAAGAAATGCATTTCATAAGGCTGTAGCTGCCATAGACAGTGATTCCTTTGATGGACCAGGGCGAAGTAAATTGAAAATCCACTGAAAAGGATTCACCATTCTAAATGTCATTAAGAAAATTTGTGATACATGAAAGGAAGTCAAAATATCAACATTAACCGGAGTTTGGAAGAATTTCAGCCCTTATGGATGACTTTTAGGAGTTCAACACTCCAATGGAGGAAGTAATTGCAGATGTGGTGGAGATAGCAAGATAATTGGAATTTGAAGTGGAGCCTGAAGATGTGACTGAATTGCTGCAATCTCATGATAAAACTTCAGCAAATAAGGAGTTGCTTCTTATGGACGAGCTAAGAAAGTAAGTTCTTGAGATGGAAACTACTTCCGGTTAAAGATACTGTGAACATTGTTGAAATGATAACAAAGATTTAGAATATTACATAAATTTAGTTGCTAAAACAGTGGCAGAGTTAGAGAGGATTAACTCCAATTTTGAAATAAGCTCTACTGTGGGTAAGATACTGTCAAACAGCAACACATGCTACAGAGAGAAATCTTTTGTGAAAGAGTCAATCAGGAGACCGAGGTGGGTGGATCACTTGAGGTCAGGAGTTCAAAACCAGCCTGGACAACATGGTAAAACTCCATCTCTACTAAAAATATGAAAATTAAGGTCAGGCACAGTGGCTCATGCCTGTAATTCCAGCACTTTGGGAGGCTAAGGCAGGCAGATCACCTGAGTTCGGGAATTTGAGACCAGCCTGTACAACATGGTAAAACTTCGCCTCTACTAAAAATACAAAAATTACCTAGGCGTGGTGGTGCATGTCTGTAGACCCAGCTACTCGGAAGGCTGAGACAGGAGAATCGCTCGAATCTGGGAGGCAGAGGTTGCTGTGAGCCGAGATCGTGACACTGCACTCCAGCCTGGGCAACAGAGTTAGACTCCGTCTCAAAAAAAATTTTTTTTTAATTTTTTTGGTCTATCAATGTGGCAAACTTCATTATTGTCTTATTTTAAGAAATTGCCACAGCCACTTCAGTCTTCGGCAACCACCAACCTTACCACTCAGCAACCATTGACAATGAGGCAAACCCTGCACCGGCAAGAGCATTACGACTTACTGAAAGTTCAGATGATTGTTAGCATTTTTTTTTTTAGCAATAACATATTTTTTAATTAAGGTATGTATATTTTAGACATAATGATATCATGCACTTAATATAGACTACAGCATAGTGTAAACATAACTTTTATATTTTTGTGGGAAACCACAAAATTTATGTGACTTGCTTCATTGAAATATTTGCATGATTGTGGTGGTCTGGAATCAAACCCACAATATCTCCAAGGTATGCTTGCAAATATAGAAGAAAAAGATAAAATTTGAAAGCATTATGTTGGCCAAAAAAAGATTCAGGGTGTGTAATCATGATCAAACTTATTTTTACCTCCAACTCTTCTTTTATACTCTACTCAATGATTACTTTCTTCTTTTTATCCTGAACGAAAACTTGGGCAATCCCATGACTTTTCTAACTACTCTTAGTAATTGCAAACTCCTACAGTCACCTTAAGTCACAAAACATGATCTGAGTTTGATCATTTTAATTGCAATCTCCAGGGCCATTTTGAGTCAAAGCTTCCAATTTCATTCAAAGGAAAGTCTTATATATAAATTATAGTTTCATAAAAAATGTCTATATGGAGTTACAACTTTAAATCCAATAATTCCCATAGAAGTAACACCATATAAATTCCCTGGGTGAGATAAGAAGTGTCAGAAAATGGAATGCGTTTATTGTCTCTCTCTCAATCCCCCTCTCCCACGGCCAGCTACTCTTTTTCATGCAGTCTGGGGTGGGAAGGAGGAAGAGGGAGGAAGCAGAGACCAAGAGAAATAAAGAGTAAGGGTAAATGCTTACAGAACTGGCACTTTGTAAGCTGGCTTTCTGCTCTTGGCTTGGTGCATGTTTAAAGTTGTCATTTGTGAAGCTTTCTGCACAGGTTTCCTACAATCTTTGACCACTTGTGGCCTCTCACTTGCCTTTCCCCCAGCCAGATGAATGTCCTCTATTCTTGCAGGTCCCTAATCTCTCCTCAGGTCATCTCCAGCTTCTTCTCTGCTGAAGCCTTTTCAATCTTCTAAAGATGATCCTATTAGGTCAAATCAACAAGGACCTCCAGAACAGCTTTTTCTCACTTATAGTGCTCAAGAAATCCCCAAGAAACACTCATATGGTTTTTTTTGCCCAAACAGATCCTGGGAATAGAGTTAGACCTTAGGCAGCCTCAATATGTCTTCACTTTGGTTTTCTCAACTATCCCATCTCTGCCTTTTAAGTATTTCAATATGGGGTCACACACCTGAGTTAAGGCATCATCACGCTCTCAAGTCGTGTCTTGAATGTCTTCTCACACACCCAAGATGAGAGACAGCGGAGAAGGGAAGAAGTCTCATCTCACAGGGGCTGCTTGTGTTCAAAGAAATCTTCTACAAATATTGCTTTTAATCTGAGCCTTTTCTACTCGAAGTGCATGTAGAATTCAAGGGTCATGTAACAACTTTTCTAAAGCTCCTTTGGAAATTCTGCATATTCCTACTCTGGAATGCAGCATCTATCTTATTTAGATACTCGGCTGAAATTGCGCATTTAAATCCTGTTGTGGATATTTTTAAATACAGAATAATCCAGAGAAAGATCATAGGTTGACTTGAATGATCAAGAGGGAAAATTTGATGATCCAAGAAAGAAAAGTAGTAACTACAGAAGGAAAGTGCCAGGAGTAAGAAAGAGGCAACAGATTCAAGGGAACCGGAGGACAGATATGATTATGTGTATCTCAAGTATACCAGTATTCAAAGATTCTAATGAAACTTTTTTTTTTTTTTTTTGAGACATAGTCTCACTCTGTCACCCAGGCTGGAGTGCAGAGTGCAATGGCGCGATCTCGGCTCACTGCAACCTCCACCTCCCAGGTTCAAGCAATTCTCCTGCCTCAGCTTCGCGAGTAGCTGGGTTTACAGGCACGTGCCACCATACCTGGCTAATTTTTGTATTTTTAGTGGAGATGGGGTTTCACCACGTTGGCCAGGCTCGTCTTGAACTCCTGACCTCAAGTGGTCTGCCCGCCTGGGTCTCCCAAAGTGCTGGGATTACAGGCATGAGCCACCAAGCCTGGCCTGGCCTGAAAAATTTTTTTAATTTAAATATGTAATTTCAGGCCCGGCATGGTGGCTCGTGCCTGTAATCCCAGCACTTTGGGAGGCCAAGGCAGGTAGATCACCTGAGGTCAGGAGTTCGAGACTAGCCTGACTAACATGGTGAAACCCCCGTCTCTACTAAAAATACAAAATTAGCTGGGCGTGGTGGTGCATGCCTGTAATCCCAGCTACTTGGAAGGCTGAGGCAGAAGAATCACTTGAACCGGGGAGGCAGAGGTTGCAGTGAGCTGAGATCGCACCATTGCACTCCAGCCAAGAGCAAAACTCCATCTCAAAATTAATAAATAAATATGTAATTTCATCTCATTCTCTTGTGAAGCAAAAAAAAAAGCCTGCATCTGTATAAACTAGTTATCAGTAATACTTATACTATCTTTATGTCAACATATTATAACAGAATATTTCCATATATTTTAAAGATATTATATACATTTAATGTTTTAAAATAATCTCACTATGCATCCTTTTATTGATAAATATTTCAAAGCTGCACAAAGTCTACCAGGTTGTAGCAGAAAAGCAAAATTGGTACAGACCCATAATTCTTTATTTGAAATTCCAAAATCCAAAAAGCTCTGAAAAACTTCAAGATTTTTCATAAGCTTGATGACAAAATCTGATCTGAACTGAGGAGAGCATGTTTTCTATTTATCCTACTTACTGCAAACGTTCACATTTTCTGGAAAAATATTAATATGTTTGATAGTGGGGTTTTACCTAGACTTTGTTGATAGCATTGATTGCGTCATATGCAATATGTGCATAATATTATCTTTCTAAAGTTTGGGGGAGGGAGAATTTGAGTTTTTAAAAGCATTTCAGGTCCCAAGAGTTTTGAATGAGAGATTGTAAACCTTTTGTATAAACTAAACTGTAGTATTTTGTGATTTTTTGCATTTAAGGAAGCCCAAATTTACAGAATTTAATTATATTGCAGAAACTCTGCCTTAGAGTAATAGTAGAAAGACCTTTTTGTAAACTTGCGTTACCTATATCACCAGTAGCACGCACAGACTCCAAGGAGCAAATTAAAGCAAGATAGAGTGTACTGTCTCCGAAGAAAGCTGGGCTTTTCTGCTGGCTTCCTTATTTCATCTGGCCTACAACATTAAGCATGTTAATAACCAGAACACTCTTGCAAGTCGTTTGACCAAGCTGGCCTTCAGGTCCCTGGAGTTCACGCAGACCTGCACAGTAAATCTGTTGTAGTAATTTGAAATATATATTACAAATACAAAGGAATCTACATTTAATCCGTCTCAAAAATCATATTTAAAAATCGTTGGAAAGGAGGATAAAGTTTATGGGGCATAATCCTATCCATGTGGAATTTTGGCTGGCCATCAAAATACCTTTCGATACCATAAATCTGTTTTAATCTTTAAGAAGTTCTGCACTGAACCAAAAAGGTTTCCAAGAGCGATGGTGCTGAAATGTGTGCAGTCGACCATGGTGTTGAGTCCCTCATCACTCACTGGGTTATCACCCAAGGAAAATAGTAGCTTCGACCTCTTGATAATCATGATCATGCAAATGTCTCATTTCTTCTGTGTTAAATCTGACTCACAATTAAATTAGACAGTAAACATAGACATGTGTAAATACCAGCTAATATTTCTCAACCTGAGTTTGGGGAACAAAAATCTTTTCAAACCTTTTAATGACAAATAAGCCACTAAGGAAATGCAAAATGTACACGTTGCAACACAACGCTGCTCTGTTGATGCCTCTGGACACTTGACTGTGGTGGAAATAGGATGCTCTAAAAAGACAATGTTGAATAATGAAAATGTAATTTTGCTTAGAAGTCGATAGAATTCGATAAAATGTCTAAATGTTATTAGAACTTATGGATAAGCATCAAGTGTACAGTGGCTGGCCTGACTTCCAAAATATCAGTTCAGTAAATAAACTATGAGCTTAATAGAAAGCTATAACATAGGTGCTAATTACATTCCCCCAAAAACAATGTCATAGAGAGAGTTCCACATGAGGACATTCCTTCGATGTCTGTATCTCAGAGTACCCAAAAATATTATTTTCTGTTAGGATTAATATTTTTGGGGGGGGTTTGGTTTTCTCCTGGTTCTTAGTAAGTGTGCAAGGATTATTAATATTTGTTTAGGTTTTGTCTATCAATTTTCTTTTCTGCATAAATTTCTAGCAAGTACCATGATAAAGAAGAAGGGAAAAGGGAAGAGAAGAAGAGAACAAGATGAAAGCAGATGAGGCAAGAAACTCTCACTTATATACATCAGTCAACTGATATAAACACTAATGACTGCTTAATTTTGAGATGCTGGGGTTTTCTTTTTTCTTTCTCTTCAGCTCACATTCTGTTTTTCTTGGTTGTGTTGTTATTTAGTCTATATTTTGATTTTATTATAGACTCTACACATTCCTGAGAGTAGCCATTTCATCCTGTCTTTTGAATTTCTGGTACTCAGAATAAATGAAAGTAAATGTCCAAAGAGGCTTAACAATAACTTACTAAACATCCTTATCAGATAGGCTTAAAAATAAGCAAAAACTAAGAGTTCATCAAATGAGAGGCTGTGTAATTGATGTTGAGTTTTAGACTTTCAAACTCCATTTGTTTTGTTTTGTTTTTTAAGATATAGGATGACCAATTGTACTAAAGCAACATGAAGACCAACAGAAGTTATTGTTGGGAGTTTTCTTCTGGGAAATAAATTTGCTTTCCTAGCTTTCAATGCCCTGCCTAAATAATATGACTTAAGAATGTAGGGCCAGGCATGGTGGCTCATGCGGTAATTCCAGCACTTTGGGGGGCCAAGGTGAGAGGATCGCAAGGTCAGGAGTTCAAGACCAGCCTGGCCAACATGGTGAAACCCCGTCTCTACTAAAAATACAAAACTTAGCCAGGCATGGTGGCACACGCCTATAGTTCCAGCTACTTGGGAGGCTGAGGCAGAAGAATTGCTTGAACCCGGGAGGCAGAGGTTGCAGTGAGCCAAGATCTCGCCACTGCACTCCAGCCTGGGTGACAGAGTGAGGGTCCATCTCAAAAAAAAAAAAAAAATGTAAAGCTTACAACTCAATTGTAGCAATTGGTTGCAGACCTGATGTTAGACCACTGCCCAGATCTGCACTGTGTAATGTAAAGGACAGGCTTCTGAGGTCAGAGCTATTATTATGGCTTTATTTGCCATATTTTTAAGTGGGAAGTGCATATTTCAGTCAAGTTCACTCATTTTTGTTTCCAGTCTACTGTGCTGCTTTTGTAACTAGAAAACATTTTTAAAATAAAAATGTTAAAAGCAGAATCAATGGAAATAATGAAAATACCTATTCAGTCATGATTCCCCATACAGGTTAACATGACTGGAAAGAAACCTGTAGTAGTGGAGAGGTATTGCACCCCTCTAAACGTCTTTCAGTTCCCAGGTGGGACTGGAAAGCAACCTTTCTCATACACTTTCTCCTTCTTCTCTGACTATAATGCTTTCTGATTCTATTTAGGAGTGTGTCTAATTGATTTTTCCAGTTTAGCAAGACTTGCCCTGAGTCATTTCCTGTTTCCTCTTTTGCTGCGAACAGAGACATCTCTGCAGAAAGCCTTTCCAGCCTATGATAGCCTCCTTGGACCGAGCATATTCAGGTCCAGCGCTATGCAGCCAGGAGGGTGTCTGCTCCGGTAAGAACCCACCTCATAGTGTGGAAATAAACAAACAAGGGAAGGCAATTCAATAACAAAAGAAAGCAACTCAAAAGCTAAGGAAACCCAGCTTCAAAGTCCCTGAAAAACAAACACATTTATGAGACGGTCCTATTTGACACTTTTTTAAGAATTTTTGATAACATTCCATAAAATAGAAGCCTAGGTTCTCACCCTTTGTCTATTGTTTAAAAATCTTTATTGTTGAAATTAAAAGAAATTAGAGAATAAAGGTCTGTTCTTTATTAAGAAAATAATTTAGAGTACACCGATTTCTTGACCTCACTACTCATTATATTTCCATTAAGGGCATTACTTTCCACTTGGCATAGCAGTCACTTGAATACTAAACTTGTGCTCAAAAAAGAATACACCCACCTTTTATTTTTTAATTCCTACTAAATGAAAATTATTTCATTTTGGCTTACATTTCTTTAAGCTGATTTTGAAAATAGCCTTTTTGATGTGTACTCAGGCCAATAAAACCTCCCTACTACCCAGGGCCATTCCAATCCCTTCTCAAAAATCACGCTCTTGGCCAGGCGCAGTGACTCACGCCTGTAATCTCAGCACTTTGGGAGGCGGAGGTGGACGGATCATGAGGTCAAGAGATTGAGACCAGCCTGGCCAACATAGTGAAACCCCATCTCTACTAAAAATACAAAAATTAGCTGGGCATGGTGGCACGCGCCTGTAGTCACAGCTACTCGGGAGGCTGAGGGAGGAGAATCGCTTGAACCCTGGAGGCAGAGGTTGCAGTGAGCTGAGATGGGGCCACTGCACTCCAGCCTGGCACAGCAAGACTCCATCTCAAAAAAAAAAAAAAAATCACACTCTTACCTGCCACCATGACAGTGTCATGGTTTCCATTTTTCTTTTCTTCTCTCTCTTGCTTTTCTTTTCTTATAATCCGTCAATAGATAAGCAATGGAAAAATATGAATACATCATGTGATTATTAAATACACTTAAAAGGACATAATTTTCGTGTGTTTTTTTTTAATGTGCACGCAGTTCAGAGGGGAAAAAGTACTCACATTTTTTAAAGTAGTCAAGCTATCACTGCACATGTGTGGGAGGAAGCTGTGTCTCACTTGTTATAACCAGGTTAAGGATTTTACTCTATTACTATATAGCAGACAATAAAAACAGTAGACATTGATATCTAAAAAAATCACCATTTAATCATCTTAAACTTCACACATATAAGTAAACTTTTAAACTGGTTGTCCTTCGTGCAATAATTCACTTATTGTTCAGCCCACAGAGTTTAAAATTATATATACTTCCTAAAGATGAGTATAGGCAGGAGGGAAAAAAAGGTAGCTTGTAACAGCTACAGCTTCTCTATTACTATCCACCATGAATACCTTCAACTGAAAAACACCTCACAGAAACAAAATAAAGGTAAAACTATGTATTAGTCCATTTTCACACTGCTGTAAAGAACTACCCAAGACTGGCAATTTATAAAGGAAAGAGGTTTTTTGACTCACAGTTCCACATGGATGGGGAGGCCTCAGGAAACTTACAATCATGGTGGAGGACAAAGGTGAGGTAAGGATCTTCTTCACATGGCAGCAGGAGAGAGAAGAGCTAGCAAGAGCAGGGAAAACTGCCTTATAAAACCATCAGATCTCATGAGCACTCATCACTATCATGAGAACAGCATGGGGGCAACTGCCCCCATGATTCAATCACCTCCCACCAGGTCTCTCCCTCAACATCTGGGGATTACAATTCAAGATGAGATTTGGGCAGGGACACAAAGCCTGACCATATCAAACTGGTTTGTGTGTTTTGCAAACACAACTTCAGATAGCAGCCCCTAATTCACCTTTCCAATTCCCTCTCCAGTTACCACACACATAGATGACAGGCTTGAGGGCCATTTGCAAAGATCCCAGTTCTCCACTGACTTTGTGGGAGGGTTGTGCTTCCTATCATGTCATGTGACTTGCTGTGGCCAAAGAAATGGAAGCACAAAGGAAACACATCATTTAGCAGAAGTTTTAAGGGCCGCATTCTCTAGTCCCTGGGAAGTTCATGTCCAAATCGAGCCTCCATTGGCTTCTTCTATCCGTGAGTGACAACAATGAGTAGTGCTCCCCCTTTGCAGATTCACAGTGAACATGTAACCTGAGGAAAAAAATAAACTTTTGTGCTAATTCACCAAAATTTTGAGATTTGCTTGTCTTACTGCAACTTAACTTCTCCTAACACATCATCTCATTTAGAAACATAAGCGATCCCACAGGAGGCAGCAAAAGTTAGCAAACATCATAACAGGTTTATTCAAAATAGCATGAATAAAATATTACTAAAAATCTATAAAAAGTAAGTTGTTCTTATTAAAATGTAAAGATTTTAAAATCTAAAAATCCATTGCTTTCCCTTAAAAAGTAAGTTTTTAAATTGTAGTGATGTTTTCAGCAGTAGTGTTAAAATAGTACTTAACGGTAATAGCGATAAAATTTACATTGGCATAGCACCCCAAAACAGTTTAAATCTGTGTTTTATGTTAATTTAATTAGAATTTAGGGATGTCTCATTAGAAGGTTCTCAGTTTATCATGTGTGTTGTACAGAAAATATGACAATTCCAATGTCACACTAATTGAAACACATTTTGAAAAACAATAGGAGAGTAAGTAAAAATATTAGACTTAATAGAAGGAAATTAAATACTATTTCTATCAAAGAGAGAATATGGTCTTATTCTAGATGCTCTAATGCAATATCTGTAAGAAAAGAAAAGAAAAAACAATAGCTCTAGGTTAGACTACTTGCCAGAATCCTAGAAATGACTCAAAGAAATTATTAGGAAGTTAAAGAGCAGTAGCTCAAGGTCTCAGTCTGCACTCACATGAGATGGCAGGGTTGCAAATCCCTGCTGAATAGTGTGGCTTCATCAGGCTTCTCAGGAAAGAAAAATCACAGAGAAAGCCACCAAGAGCTATCACCTACGAACCACGAGATATGACATTGTCAAAAAGTGACTGGTCATTCTACAAAGCTGGATAAACGACACTTCTCTGATGGTTTCAGGCAATGTAATTAACAGAAAAATATGTGAACTTGAGGAAATACTAGGACACAAGGTCATCCAATAGCATTTAAAAACTCAATAAAGGAGACAATTATATACTCTTTAGACAAATATTAGTCGTGTGTGTGTGTGTGTGTGTGTGTGTGTGTGTTCTACACAACTGACCATTGACAAGTATTTATTGAGGACTTTTTTTTTTTTAAGAGACAGAGTCTCGCTCCATCACCCAGGCTGGAGTGCAGTGGCGCGATCTCAGCTCACTGCAACTTCTGCCTCTCAGGTTCAAGCAATTCTCATGCCTTAGCCTCCAGAGTAGCTGGGGCTCCAAGCACATGCCACCATACCAAGCTAATTTTCTTTTTTAATTTTAATAGAGACAGGGTTTTACTATGTTACCCAAGCTGGTGTCAAACTCCTGAGCTCAGGCAATCATCCCACCCCAGCCTCCCAGAGTGCTAGGATGGCAGGCGTGAGCCACCACGCCCAGTCTATTGAGGACTTATTGTGTAAAATTTTCTCCACTTGGCAGCATGGACGGTACAAAGATGTTTGAAAAACATCCTGTGGTCTCCCAAAAGTTACAACCTATTCCATGCCAAGCACTCTAAGCCCTGGAGACAGATATAGTCCCTGGAGAGCACTTTGGAACCCAGCCCATGCTTTGATTATAGTACAGATTTCATAGATACTTACTTGAATGAATAAACAATCATTTAGAATTAACCTCCTCCATTTATTTCTTATATATAAAACCTCAATTTCTAAACATTTGCTGTTCTTCATTTAGGACATTCACAAAGCCCCTGCAATATAGTTTCTCTCTACTCCACAGCATGATGAAATATTGTGACAACTTTATAATAATCATGGTATTCCAATTTAAAAGCATATAGCCAGAGCTTTATATATGAAAAAAGTAAATAGTTGACCTACAGATAGCCAAGAGGGAAAAAGGAGTTAAGGAGATAATGATTTTAAGCAAGAACATTGAAATAAAATATCCCATAAGGTTCTGAGTCAGCTCATGTTCATTTTCTTGTTAATTAGAAACAGTGAGGACAAATATTTGGTAGTTTAGTCTTTAACTTGTATAGTCTTTCTATATTTAAAAATACAGTCCAGGCACAGTAACTCATACCTATAATCCCAGCACTTTGGGAGGCCGAGGCAGGTGGATCACTTGCGGTCAGGAGTTCAAGACCAGCCTGGCCAACGTGGTGAAACCCCATCTCTACCAAAAATACAAAAATTAGCTGGGCGTGGTGGTGCACACCTGTAATCCCAGCTACTCAGAAGGCTGAGGCAGGAGGATTGCTTGAACCTAGGAGGCAGAAGTTACAGTGAGCCAAGATTGTGCCACTGCTCTCCAGCCTGGAGACAGAGTGAGACTCTGTCTCAAAAAAAAAAAAAAAAAAAAAATAGGGAAACGTAACATTTATAAAGTTTCAACCATATAACAGATGGCATATATGTGTATACATACATGTATATTTTTATTTTTTTCTCTCATCTCTTCCTAATACTGGCCTTATGGAAAATAAAGCCTACTATCTAGATGTTTTAGGATGCAAATAATTAACTAACAAGAAAACCTGCTCACACTGGCATATATCAAGAAGTCTCGGTTGGTTAATTCAGTTGCTCATCAATGTCCTGAAGAACCTCAGTCCTTTCAAATGTTTTTTGAGTCATACTCAGCTTATCACCATGGTTTAAGAGGACATCCCTGCTGTCTGCTGTTCTAGACAGGCACAAAATCTTTCAACAACAAAAAAAGAAGAAGGGTATCTCTTCTGCTGCGTATTTTAATCGGCAAGAAATTCTCTCCCCTCCACCCCACCCCTCATTAGCTAGACTGGGTCGCATGCCTTTCCCTAAACTTTTCACTGGCAAAGGGAACGGGGGTCCTCATGAATGTTGTAGTTGATTATGGTTTAGCAGAGGTCTGGGGCTCTCTGAGCACACAGCTACACAGAAAACAGCTGACCAACAAGGCACAAGCTGGACTTGAAGGGTAGGAAACCAAGAGTGTCTGCTAACAACATATCCCTTTTCATGTACAGTTAACCTTTTATCCACAGATCAAGATTTGAAAATTTGTCTACTGGATAAAATTTACTTTAACCCCCAAATCAGTACTTACTGCATCTTTTCAGTCATTCACAGACTTACGCAGCAGGGGATGGAGGTTGGTAGAAATGAAAATTTTGAGTCACCCAATGGGCACTTCCATTCCAGACTGAGGCCGAACAAGGTGATTCTGTGCCTTCTTGTTTCAGCGCCCAAACTATAAACAAGTGTCCTTTTCACAGTCTCCTTAAAAGTGGCACACCTTTTGGAGTTTTGAGCTTTGTTGGTGATTTCACCATTTCACCAAGCATGGAACTGAAATGCTGTCTAGTGTTTCTGAGTGTAAGAAAATTGTAAAGTACTTTATGGAGAAAATATGTGTGTTAGAGAAGCTTCATTTAAGCATGCATTATAATGCTGTTACCCACGAGTTCAATGTTAATGAATCGAAAATATATATTTAATAAGGTGTTTTTAAACAGAAACACCTGTAAAACAAGGTTATATATTGATCTGTTGACAAACGTGTTGTAACCAGAGGCTCACAGGAACCTAACCCTGTATTTTCCCAAGGAGCAATGATTCGATATTTGATAATTCAGTGTTTATGGAAAATGTACAGAGCATAACTACCACAAATAATGAGAATCAATGGTGAAGAGAAACTGAGATGTAACTAGGTCAAGTCACATGGCCATAAATAATAAGCCAGACCTCAAATCCAAATCCTATCCACCTTGTTAAGGTCTTTAAATTTTATTCTGAAAAGCAGTGGGAAGACATTAAAAGGTTCTAACTGGGGAGAAACATGAACAGATCTGCATTTCTGGAACATCGTTATGGATACAGTCTGGAGAACAAATGAAGAAGTAGGAAGATTGGATTTAGGGAGACCAGGTAAGAGAGTTATTGCACTAATTCAGACAAGAAGTGACAATAGAGAGTGACAATAGAATAGAAAGCCAGGAACTTAAGTATCAAATTGTTTTCCTCTGAGACAACAGAAAATAGACCCTGGCCAAAATGTAAACACTAGTCACCAAGAAAGGATGTAAAAGGAACATAATTTTTACAAAGGAACAGTCAAGTTGGAGAGAGAAAGGGGTGCAGAATACAGATTTTTAAAAAGGAAAGAATTGTCCAATTTCAAAATATGGCTAGGTACTGGCTAAGTCTGGCCCATTTTCAGATTCTCATCTGAAAATCTTAGCAAGAACCTAGTTCATAGCCTCTATTAATATTAAAACATTAAATTTTAATAAGTGGAAAATGGGATTCTTAAGTTTCTCAGTTGCATCCGATAGGGAGCTGACCAGTCATTTGTGATTTTACATATCTCTTGGTTAAAGCAAAGTTACAAATACATAACTGAGCATTGGGATGCATCACGCAACTGTTTGACTCTCCCTGGAGGACTTTGTGTCCCCAAAGTAATAAGTGAATTGCAATTGAGTTATAAATAGATTTCCACCTATGATCAACAGTAAAATTTTCCTTATGTAGTATTTAAAGTAAAAGCCTTCAGAACTATTGTACATCAGAATGAAGGTAAGTAAAAAGAGAATTACGATCTTCATTTATACTATCATGTCACTTTTTCATTGAGACACTGTAGAATTTGAAGTATTGTCAAGTCTCCACGGAATTGTATGAAAGAAGGAAAGAGTAAGGAGAGAAAGAAAAATATCGATGCCAAAGGATGGTGAAGGCTAGAATGTTGGGGCGTGTACAATCTGTTCCTTATCAAGTGTTGATATCCGGTGCATCGTCATTTCTAGTTCTTATGACATATGAATGATTTTAATTATCTCATGATAAGAATATCATAATACATTTTGCTGTACAATATTCAAAACATTAATGCTAATATATGGCCACATGCAAACCCTTACATGTCATACATTTGAATCACGTCCTGTATATTATTATACATAAGTGATAAGCACACACTTGGATGACCCACTATACAAGAAGCTTTTAAAATAAACTGTCCTTTGAAACTCAGCCTTTCAAAGGGCTCATAAAAGCCTTTCAGGCAATACTGTCAGTTAGAAAAATAATCAATAAAACTAGAAATAAGTGAATCATTTTAGAGCATTTTCCAAGTGTTGAAATTAGAAAGAGGCACATAGTAAGGATGTATTCAGTTTGATTCTTCCTACTGTTGACTATGCTGCACATGGTTTGTGCTGAGTATCCCAAAACTAAAATAGGATATTTTTCATATTATATTTATGAAAGTGTTAATAAATGCTAGAATGCTAGCTGCTACACCAGACTTTCTTTTTTTTTTTTTGACAGAGTCTCACTCTGTTGCCCAGGTTGGAGTGCAGTGGCACAGTCTCAGCTCACTGCAACCTTCACCTCCCGGGTTCAAGCGATTCTCGTGCCTCAGCCTCCTGAGTAGCTGGGATTACAAGAAAGTGCAACCACGCCTGGCTAAATTTTGTATTTTTTTAGTAAAGACAGGGTTTCGCCATGTTGGCCAGGCTGGTCTCGAACTCCTGACCTCAGGTGATCCGCCTGCCTTGTCCTCCCAAAGTGCTGAGATTACAGACGAGAGCCACTGTGCCCGGCCTGCAAACATTTCTCACATCAGAATCAGTGAGAGTCTTCTTGGTTGGGTGGCCTTCCACATGATCACTTCTTCCATCTTAGGCCATAAGAGTGCTCTTCACTCAGCTGGTAGGTGGTGGAAGACACTGTGGGGTGCCAAGGCTCACCTGTTTCTTAATCACACTGGTTTGGCTGTCACTCCTCTTCATATTCCATTGGTGAGAACTAGTCACATAGCCCGACCTAGGGCTGGGACTGGGTCATGCAGCCGGGAGCTGAGCTGTCACTTCCCAGTAGCATCTCCTCACTGGACAGGCCCGACAGACTGCTCAGCTATGTGTCTCAGCCACATGTGACATTTGCATTTCTTGCCAATATTCTTTGCCTTTAAAGATCCAAAATTGGTTATGGAGGGAGTCAAATCACCATACATATTCCATATGCAATGAAACTTTCTTGTTATGGGACAGAAATATCTGTGATGCCTCTTTCATAATACTAAATTAGACTTCAATTGCATCTGGATCTTTATATAAAATAGTGTTGCTACTACTAATAATAATTATTATTATCATTGAAAATTGGGGTGAGAAAAAGAAAAAATTTCAGAATATACAAAGAATATTCTTCCTTTCCCATCCCACTCTTCACTCCTCTTGAAAGTTTCAAATTTATGATGAAACATATTTTCCCATTTTCTAAACAGAAAATCATAGGAATGTTAGGTACTACATGAATGAAAAGTTCTTTATCCATCAGGGCCTCCATTAGCATCTTGTAGGCTGAGGCCCAACAGGATAGTGACATTGTTTATTTACAATTTTTCAGATCTTACCAAATTGTGAATCAAGATTCACACCAACATCCAGACCCCACTGATCAGAACACAGTTTGCTATCACTATAACTTTAAGCTGTTGTGGAATCTGAGACTTGTCTTTTTTCCTCAGTGCTAGAGAATAAATCATGTGCCAAGGAAAGTAAGTGGTTATAATTTCATTTCATATCAATGGGTCAGTAAATATAAGATTTGTGTGAACTATAAATGTAAAAATTACCTGGAAATGATCCTAAAGATATTTTAAGTAAAGAAGAAAAAGAAGGGATCTCATTTAAGATGAGGCAGAGATCTCACAGACAGCAAGAAAGAAATAAGATGTCTTTGGGCTCAAAAGAAATTATGCTGAACTTCAGCAATAGGATCAGAAGAGAAGAAGTAATGCAAAAATGTTGAGGACCACACTGCCATGGTTAATAAAAAATGTTCTTTTTCTTGAAAGACCATTTAATTGACGTAATGATACTTCTTTAAAAGCATGGTAATGATGGGTGGTGATGCAATGAGGTAAGGGATGTTTCTTATGAGTACTTTCTTTTTTTTCTTTTTTTTCTTTTATTATTATTATACTTTAGGTTTTATGGTACATGTGCGCAATGTGCAGGTAAGTTACATATGTATACATGTGCCATGCTGGTGCACTGCACCCACCAACTCGTCATCTAGCATTAGGTATATCTCTCAATGCTATCCCTCCCCCCTCCCCCCACCCCACAACAGTCCCCGAAGTGTGATGTTCCCCTTCCTGTGTCCATGTGTTCTCATTGTTCAATTCCCACCTATGAGTGAGAATATGCAGTGTTTGGTTTTTTGTTCTTGCGATAGTTTACTGAGAATGATGATTTCCAATTTCATCCATGTCCCTACAAAGGACATGAACTCATCATTTTTTATGGCTGCATAGTATTCCATGGTGTATATGTGCCACATTTTCTTAATCCAGTCTATCATTGTTGGACATTTGGGTTGGTTCCAAGTCTTTGCTATTGTGAATAATGCGGCAATAAACATACGTGTGCATGTGTCTTTATAGCAGCATGATTTATAGTCCTTTGGGTATATACCCAGTAATGGGATGGCTGGGTCGAATGGAATTTCTAGTTCTAGATCCCTGAGGAATCGCCACACTGACTTCCACAAGGGTTGAACTAGTTTACAATCCCACCAACAGTGTAAAAGTGTTCCTATTTCTCCACATCCTCTCCAGCACCTGTTGTTTCCTGACTTTTTAATGATTGCCATTCTAACTGGTGTGAGATGGTATCTCATTGTGGTTTTGATTTGCATTTCTCTGATGGCCAGTGATGGTGAGCATTTTTTCATGCGTTTTTTGGCTGCATAAATGTCTTCTTTTGAGAAGTGTCTGTTCGCCGGCCGATGATACTGGGTAAGGATTCTAGGGCTGATGGACAGAAAACATAACATGGAAAGAAATGAAACAAAATGTTTTTTATCCCAGCATGGAGAAACTCTATGATTCAAATGGAATTCAGATCTAACAAAAAGCAGGGATCAACCTTAAACAATAATTTTGCCTCCTTCACATTGTCCTGAAATTATTTCAAGCCTTAATTAGAAAATCTGAAAAAAAGAACTTTCTGGAGAATAATGAGATTCTCCCTAGTCTGCTGTTTTTAGAGGCACCACCCTGAATATGTCTCACATTGCTCCTAGCTAGTTTACAACATGCATTGAATAGAACACTTTCAGATTGAAAACGGCATTTATTGGTTGTCAAGATAACCCTTTCTTTAACAGCTCAATTTGGCATGCCTTTGTTTTTAATTTAAACTGAATGAAAATTAATTTTGTCTTCAAATTTTCATGCCACTTTCTGGGATGACTGGAGCTACCCTGGAGGGTGATGAAACTGGAGTTGGGGATCACAGTTTTGGTCTCGAGAGAGAAAGAAATAATTTCCATATTTCAAAATCATTTCATTAGTGAATATAGATGGTCTGAATTTTCAAATCTAGGGAACTAACCATATGCTCCCTCTCCTCTGAAGAAAATAGTGGCAAATTGCCACCATCCAACCCAGAAAGAATGGAAGATGTCTAGCAACAAGGAATTACAAATACAAATATAAGCCTACTTCATTATGCATGTTATTTAATATAAATGGATGGTCTCTCTGTTAATCACAAAGTTTTTTCTTTCCCAAAAGTTAGCGAGTAATGTATCCTATCTTGGAGTTACTAATAGGTCAGGCAGAAGCCAAATACAATTCAAGAGAGAATGACTGAGATAGAAAAATGCATTGCAAAATGGCACTATAATGTACAGGAAAGAGTCACTCTACTATGTAGCAGCCTTACCTGTGATTTCTATTTTGTGGATTGTTAATAGGACCTCGGGTTCCAGTCATGGCAATATTCACTGGGGACCAGATTCACTCCCTAGGTTCAAATTAACAGCACAGTGTTGCAGATTTCTCGAGAAAGATATATAAGGCTGTCAAAAACACAGCATATTGT
Source organism: Pongo abelii (assembly GCF_028885655.2). NCBI lineage: Eukaryota > Metazoa > Chordata > Mammalia > Primates > Hominidae > Pongo > Pongo abelii. Next base: position 31,689,522 of record NC_071989.2, read on the forward strand.
TAAATCATGTGTTAAAAATAAGTTCCAGAAGTCACAGTAAAAAAAAATTCAAAAACTGTAATTGTGCAATGGAAATATTATTCCTAAAAAACACACATTGTTTTCCAAAACAAAATCTGCTCTCTGTGTAACATTTTTGTATTAAGCCTTTTTAAAAGCATTCTTGCATGGAATTCAGAGAATTTAAAGCAACTTTCACACATGATCTGAAAGCTCCTGGCATCCCTAGGAGTCCAGGAAGGTAAAATTATATTCTCTTTACTATTTTATAAAGAAGGAAGCAGTGAGCAGATAGATTACGTGGGTTATCCAAAGTCACAAGGCAGAAAAGGGGCAGACCCAGGAATCAAACCTCTAACGACCAATTCTGTCCTAGAAAGGGGCCACCAAGCGAACACGTGATCTAACGTTGTCCTCTTACCTTCCCACTTCTCTAAAGCATGCTTGGCCCAAGCAAATAGAGCCCTAATTCATCCTTAAATTTGTAAGGTAATAAGCCTAAAACGAATTAAAAGGCACATCATGCCATGGCCTTGGGAAGAAACATCCTCTCTCATTGCCATTACAGAGAGAGACGAAATCATATCAAAGTAAGCTAGACAGTTGAAAGGGAATAGGAAATAAAAAGGAAGTGGCCAAGCGGTGCTGGTGGCAGCTGTCTGAAAGGGAACATCAGCAGGATCAAATAACAGAACTTTCTTAGTTGATTCTTGAAAGCACAAACTAAAAAAAAAAATCATACACACTGTTATGCTGAATCTAAATACACATCCACACACACAGTTTAGTTTTAGAAGGTATAACGGGGAGCCTCTCAATGGCAGACCAGATTAAGCACCAAAACTAAATGCCTTTGAAGTCAGCGTAGACAGTCACTTACATGGCCTAGTTTGAGATGAGTTGAAAGCTCACGTCTCTTCATGCCTGGTATGGGGCCTGAAATCTCCTCCAGTAAAGCCATTTCTGAGGATTCTAGCTCACATGCAGGTATATGACAAGGGAGGGATAATATTAATCTAGATTTACTCATTATTACAACAGTTTGTCAGGATATCTGGGAAAGAATCAGGCATTTTAAAAAGCAGAGAAGGGAAAACAGTAAGGAAAGGTCCAGAGGCCTTTATGGCACCTACAGAGTGTACGTTCTGCCATTAGGAAATCCAGGCAATTGCTCTATTTGGTTGAAAGACTGTCAGTTTATGGATGCTGGAGAGCAGCCTGCTAGGTGGTATAATAATGAATTCGTTTGGCTCCAAAGCAGCATGTCAAGTAAGTTGGTCTAACCATATGCAATTGATTACTTGTTTGAAATATTTCAGAGAGTGCCCCTTACCCCTCAACCCCTCCATTCCTACCCCCAAGTGAACGACTTGAGTCATTCTTCCAGGAAGCCATAGCCTAGGTGAGATAATGGGTCCCGTTTTATGTTCCAAGTGCCCCATATAGAAACAAATCCCACTTAGAATCTTGTTATATAGAGTACTTCAGAAAGTTGGACAAAAACAACTGCAGGGCAATTATTGTACAAATCAGTGTACCCATTGACTACCACAGCTCAACATCTATAAAAAGAACCAGAGGTAGTCAAAAAAAAAAAAAAAAATTCAAAGCAGGATCCTGTAGCTCAGATAATCAAAATAGAAGAGTTAGCCTTAAAAACAGAACCAAAGTGCTTGCAAAGGACCCATGTACAAGTGAGACTCTTCTTTGGCTCTTAGTCTATTTCCAGAACCCTCAATCTTGAGTTGTTAAAACAATACAGTGGCCGGGCACAGTGGCTTAGGCCTGTAATCCCAGCACTTTGGGAGGCCAAGGCAGGCAGATCACCTGAGGTCAGGAGTTTGAGACCAGCCTGGCCAACATGGTGAAATCCCATTTCTACTTAAAAAAAAAAAAATTAGCCGGGCGTGGTGGTGCGAAACTATAATCCCAGCTACTCAGAAGGCTGAGGCAGGGCAGGCAAATCACTTGAATCCAGGAGGCAGCGGTTGCAGTGAGCCAAGATCACGCCATTGCACTCTAGCGTGGGCAAAAAGAGCAAAACTCTGTCTCAAAAAAAATAAATAAATAAACAAAGTACGGTTCAAGGTGAGGGGTCTTTTTGCCCTTCACATACCAGCTCTAATGATGAGAGGAAGAAAAATGCAAACATATGCGCAAAATTGGAAAAAAAAAAGTGATTTCCCCATCCATTGTGTAAATATTTCTTTCCTAAGAGAGCATACTCAGCCCACTAGTTTCTTTAAAACTAGAACTAGAAGGGAGAGGGGATTATTTAGACCTATGAATTAAACGTATTAGCTTGAAGCTGGGCCTCTAACCTGAAAATAAATAAACCAACAGAGTCAAAAACAAATAGCAATTAACTTTGAAAATTATTAACTGGAACATCTGTACTATGAAAGTGACCCTTTCTTCAGGAACAAATCCTAGAAAATATAAAATAGTATAAATTGCTTAATTAGATTTTTGGCTGTCTAGGTAAGTGTGTTTTTTACTTCAGTTTACTATGCTTCCATGATGGGAGCCTATTTTTCTTTTTTTTTTTTTTTTTTTTTTTTTTGAGACGGAGTCTTGCTCTTTCACCCAGGCTGGAGTGCAGTGGCTCTATCTCGGTTCACTGCAAGCTCCGCCTCCCGGGTTCATGCCATTCTCCTGCCTCAGCCTCCTGAGCAGCTGGGACTACAGGCGCCTGCCACCGCGCCAGGCTAATTTTTTGTATTTTTAGTAGAGACGGGGTTTCACCGGTAGCCTATTTTTCAACACTGTATATAGTACCCTATGTACTTAGGAAAAGGTAATTACTTGAAAATTAGTGAATAGATAATGATAACTCATTCATTATTATTGATTCTGATTATAGAGAGTGGTGTAGAGAAGGAAAGTAGAGGTATAATGACCCAAGTTTTATTTCTGACTCTGAATTTGATTATACATAGTCATTTAATTTGACTGGAATTCTAGTTAGCCTGTTTTTGTGGTATAGAATGGATAGATCATGAGGCCAGGCACGGTGGCTCACACCTGTAATCCCAGCACTTTGGGAGGCCAAGGCAGGTGGATCACCTGAGGTCAGGAGTCCGAGACCAACCTGACCAACATGGAGAAACCCCGTCTCTACTAAAAATACAAAATTAGCCGGGCATGGTGGTGCATGCCTGTAATCCCAGCTACTCGGGAGGCTGAAGCAGGAGAACCGCTTAAACCCGGGAGGCGGAGTTTGCGGTGAGCTGAGATCGTGCATTGCACTCCAGCCTGGACAACAAGAGTGAAACTCTGTCTCAAAAAACAAACAAACAAACAAAAGAATGGATAGATCATGAACCATAACCAACCATTGAAATAACATTGTGTCAGGTAAAGATGTATGAACTCTCATTACTAATGGTTGCAACATTTGAAATATATCTGTCATCACCGTGTCTATCACTGGTTCAACTTTTTAGTATCATTAGATCATGAAATAAAGTATTTTATTTCCTCTTGACTGATAGCAAATGAAACTGCCAATATACATATGAGAAGTAGCTGCTTTCCAAAATTTTGTTATGAAGGCCATTGAAGAAAGTTAGCTATAGGATGACCTTCATCACTGGAAATCATGAAGCTGAATATCTCTGCTTTTCATACAGTTTTCTGTATCAAAAGATACCATCCAAGGTGGGATGCAGAGCATGGACATAGGCGTGATTTAATCAAAAGTCCTTGGTGCCTAGTCCAGCATTTCAACTTAAGAATTGAAATCCAGTCTCTGCATTTTAAAAATCAAATCCATTCTCTACGGAAAATTTTTACAAAACATCTTGGCACCTGCATTGCTGAAAATAGAACCAATTCTATTTAAGAGAAAGTAACCGCAAATCGGAGATTTGTGCGATGGCAATAAAATGCAGTTAAGTGTGGTAGTGCCAGGTTTTAGTCCAGAGACAAAGGGTTTTTATAGCACATTATAAACTTCTGAAAGGAGAGGTTATTAGAGGATCAGTTCCCTAACTGTGTGGTTCTAGCAGGCTCTGCTCTGTTGCACTCTTTATTCTCCTGCTGGGAGTTCCGTCTTCTGAGGTGCAAAGCACATCCATCAGCCTTTTCAGCTGTTAAGGCACTTCATTTATTCTAGTGTTCCCTTCATCTTATTCCCTTGCCCCTGCCCCCATGGACCTCAGAGATCTACAGTTCTCTTTGGCCTCTTAACAGGTGTAATGGATCACCAGCTGAATGAACCATCATCACATAGCCCTTCTTGCTCGGAAATTATGTTTGTTCTGCTTCAAATGTTCTTCCTTTACACTTGGTGCCTTTCCTTTTGCTGCTGTTCTTGCTGTGTAGTCACCTATATGCAAAGAGATAAAACTTAGTCCAAAATACTGGTTTGCCTTTTGAAGTGGTCTCTTGAATATTGGTCTTTTGATCATTTCCAACTGACAGTAGATATATAGAGAAAGATATATCTATATAGAGACATTATATCTATATATAGATATGTGTCTAGATACAGATATGTGTGTATAAAGATATATGTATATATAAAGATATATGTCTGTATATAGATATGTACATCTCCAATGTGCAAATATTTGCTCAAGAATAATGTGTTATTATTATTGCATGTCTATTAGATTCATAGATTATTATTTAACTATTTGGAAAATGAGCCCGATTATTAGTATTACAATCCTTTCATGTTGAAAGTCACTTTCCTGGCTCACGCCTGTAATCCCAGCACTTTGGGAGGCTGAAGTGGGAGGATCACTTGAGGCCAGGAGTTTGAGACCAGCCTGGCCAACATGGCGAAACCCTTTCTCTACTAAAATACAGAAATTAGCCAGGTGAAGTGGCACACACCCATAGTCCCAGTTACTCTGGAGGCTGAGGAATGAGAATCGCTTTAACCCAGGAAGTGGAGGTTGCAGTGAGCAGAGACCACACCACTGCACTCCAGCCCAGGTGACAGAGCAAGACTCTGTCTCAAAGAAAAAAAATGGAATGTAAGTCACTTTCCTAAACATAACATTCAGTTTTAGGCAAAAAGAAAGCTACTAAATTTTGTGAGTAACCAGGGAAAATAGGAGGTACCAAAATCCCCAAAAGAGACAATCCTGAACCCTTGAGATTGTTAGTCACCTTGATATACTGATGTCCATATGTTCCACACTATTTTCATTAATTAATGATGATCTGGCTGGTCTAATACCTCCAGGAATAACTAAAATATGTACTAGTAGAAACACTGGGTTAGTGGCTAGAAGACCCAGATTCTAGGTTTAGATCTATGCTGATTAATCAAATGGCTTTGGGAAAGTCACCTAAATTCGTGGGGCCTAAATTTCCTTGTCTATATTAAGAGCAGGGTGGAGTGGATCACTATGTCCATTCTAAGTCTAGTACTCTGGGAGAAATTTTCAGCTAGCTCCTCCTCCTGTTGTTGCCTGACTGTGTCCTTTATTTGCCTTATATACTCTGTTTTCTGGTCCCTCTGTATATATTCTTCCCTTTCCCCTTTGCTCCCTGTTTTTCTTTTTTTTGCTGAGTCATTGTCTTCCTTTTCTCTAGTCACAGCCCATTCACTATAAAGCATCTCTCTTTATCAGTTCGGTTTCAGGACAGCCTTGAGTATAGAATTTTCTCAGTTTTTAGCTTTAAAGTCCTGTTTGTTCCCCACTATGACCCAAAATGAAGGTACATTTGGTACCAGGATTAACCCAGCCAACAGAGTGGTCCCTGAGAATTAAGAAAGATCTTGTAATAGAATAAAGGTCTCAAGAATACCTTGGCCCTCCTCCAGTCTTGTGCCAATCCAGTATTACATAACGGAGAAAATTTAAAATTAACCAATTCCCATTGCAAACATGGGAGCAATGTGATTAATCACCAGGACAGATTACTTTTATTTAGGAAAACATATTGAGGGTCTTTCTTGATATGAAAGGTGGGTTCCCTCTACTCTCTGCACTGAAAAATAGAGAACTAAATTGCCTTTGGAAAGATATTTTAAGTTCCTTCCCATGAAATACAAAGGGTAACTGCCCCCAAAATTGAGGAAGAGGGCATATGTAAGGCAGCTTAAGGAAAAGAGGGATTTCTAAACACCACTCAATTTTAGGGGCCAGCCACAGTGGCTTATGCCTATAATCTCAACATTTTGGGAGGCTGAGGCAGAAGGATTGCTTGAAGCCAGGAGTTCAAGACCAGCCTGGGCAATAAAGCAAGACCTCGTCTCTACAAAAAGTAATAAAGTAGCCAAGCATGGTAGCACATGCCTGTGGCCCCAGCTACTCAGGAGGCTAAGGAGGGGAGATTGCTTGAGCCCAGGAGGTCAAGGCTGCAGTGAGCTGTGATCATACCACTGCACTCCAGCCTGGATGGCAGAGTGAGATCCTGTCTCTAAGAAAACAAAAAATAAATATAAATATAAATAAACTTTAGGAAACATTTAGACCTAATGTTGAATGTATTCTAACAATTTACTCCCTTCACCACCCGCATTTTCCACTGCTGAATTCTAAAGCTACAGTGAAAATCTGCCGCCCATAACAGGCTTGTGTTGCTGATACTTTATCCAAAAAAATAAAAATAAAAGAGGTGATGTCCAGTATGGGGTGAAATAGTAGGAAAGTGGAGCCTCCAGAACCAAGAGAGACAGGAATGGGAGGCAGGCTTCAGCATGTACACATGGAAGAGAGGTATGAACTCTCATCGCCATGGGCAGAGCCACCCAGACCACTGCTGAGCATGCTGGGAAGCTCCCAGGGCCCCATCAGTGCATGGCATGGAAGCTGGAATCACTTTATTTGAATAGTGAAGTCTACAACGACCTCTGAAGTCTGAAGATGAGAATCCTTCAAAGTGATGGGCCTTGACCCATCCCTGAACCCTTTCCCTCATCCTCCCAACAGTCCTTCCCCAATGCCTCATTTTCTTCTACTTGTAGCAAAAACCATTCTTATTAACTCAGAAATGAACATGTCTCCAGAGTACAGCCAAACATGTCTCCAGAGTACAGCCATTCAACATCCAGTAATCAAGGAGAAGGTTATGCAGTCTTGGGCTGGCTTGTGCCCTCTACTTGTTTTGTGGCTATCTGGTCATCTCCGTTGTATATCAGCACTGCTGCAGGAGAGAGGTGTGGGAGAGTCATTATCTTCTAGACCAGATGCCTGTAAAGCTGCACACAGGATTGAGACCAGCTCCAGCTAAAAAGTGGGTTGTAGATGCAATTCACCTCCTTCCACATCTACTGAGGATTGCAAATTAGGACAAATCATTATCTTCTCCCTCTTTCTCTCTTCCTTGGCTCTTTCTCAATCTTTACTACCCTTTTACACACACACACACACATACACACAAACACACACACTTAGACTAGAAGAGTCATTTAACATGAGAACATGAACATCTAGAGATATGGTTTGGCTATGTCCCCACCCAAATCTCATCTTGAATTGTAGCTCCAATAATTCCCATGTATTGTAGGAGGGACTTGGTGGGAGATAATTGAATAATAGGGGCAGTTTCCCACATAGTGTTCTCATGGTAGTGAATAATTCTCACGAGATCTGATGGTTTTATAAGGGAAACCCCTTTTACTTGCTTCTCATTCTTTCTTGCCTGCTGCCATGTAAGACATGCTTTTTCCACCATGATTGTGAGGCCTCCCCAGGCCTCCCAAACCGTGAGTCCATTAAACCTCTTTTTCTTTATAAATTACCCAGTCTCGGGTACGTCTTTATCAGCAGCATGAAAATGGACTAATACATCTAGTCTTTATGTGTTACTTAAGGATGAAATATGTATTTTACTTCATTTTTTCAAAATAGACACAGCTTTTTGTTTTTTATGCTTATCAGTGCTTATCATAAAATAATTAGAAATTGTAGAAATAAAGAAAGAAAAAAATAAAGGTCATTTGAGATGGTACTAGCCAGATGACACAGTTTACATTTTAGGATACAATCTTCCCTGCTTTTTCTAAATATGTTGTTTATTCTTCTCATCAATTACTCATAGAATTTTATACCCTGCTTTTTTCAACTAAATATATATCATGGATCTCTTTTGCTATCAATAGATATCTGCCTTCTCATAGCTAAGTAATATTCCACTTTATAAGTGTACATGAGTCATTTAGCTGTCCCATTTATGAATACTTGTTCTTTTACTAATTTTTCCTATTAAAAATAACACTACAATGTTTAGCCCTGTGTGATTATTGTGTTTGTTGAACAATTTTCTGATATAAAATTCCTAGAAGTGAAATTTTGGTACATAATGTCAAATAACTCTCTAGAAAAAGTAATCCAGTTTTTGACCCTGACCAGAATAGTACAAAATAAAAATCCTCCTCCCCGCTCTTCTTGCCTACTTTGGACATTGTTAATTATTTCAATTTCTGCTAATTTTGTTGTAATGTGAATTCATCTGATTACTACTGCAAATGAGATTAAAGAGCCTTTCATATGTTAATCAGCCATCTTCATGTCTTCTTATGTGAACTATTTTTTTACATACTAAAAATATTAGGTCCTTTATTTTATATATTTTGCAAGCATTTTTCCAGGTGGCAATGGTCTATGTTGTTATGGCCTGGAGAAATTTTTAATTTTTATGCACACCAATCTAGCAATGGTTTTCTCTATCTTCCTGCCTCTTTGATGCCATACTCAGAAATGCTCTGCACAGATCAAGATTGTAAAAATATTCATCTATATTTTCTTTTTGTTCTTTTTCTTTTTCATATGAAAACATTTAACACCTTTCGAATTGGATTCGATGTAATTTTTAAAAGCCAAATCGTCAGCAGGTTGCCCAACAAATTTCTAATCTATTCACTATTAAAATGCCATTTGTATCACATACTGAAGTACTATACTTATGTGGATCTTTTTCTAGCACTTCTACTCTATTGTGTTAATCTGTACATCCGTGTAATCTGTAGAGGGGTCATGAAGACACTCTGCTCCTCTTATGCACAATCCCTTCTGTTTTTTCTACACAATACCCACACATTTTTTAACTGTTCTAATTTTATATCCTTCCAAATTTTCTAATTTTGTGTGCTTTCTGCTTCTTGCTGAGGCCCTGCTATGCCCACACTATTTCAATTACAATAGCATTCCATTATGTTTTAATACTAGGAAAGCATTCCTCTCACTATTCTTTTTTTTCTTTCTTTTTTAATGTTTTTCTCATACATTTCTTCATCCAAGTCAATTTTAGAATCATTTGCACTTTCAAAAAATATCCAGTGCTGTCTTAAAAAGAAAAAAAGTCACTAAAGTGAAAATCAGATTGAGTTGTCTGAAAGTAGAGAGAAATTTTGACAGAGTAGAAAGAGCCAAAACCTGCACTTGAGGTTTGACTCCCAACTAAAGCTATAAATTTGGCAAGATTTTTAGCTCGTCTGAACCTCAGATCCTCATCTAAAGATGGAGTTAATAAAACCTACAGGTAGCAGGCATCTCACATGCTCCTTGGCCACCCACCATTGGAACCCCATTCCTAAATTTGGAGAATTCTTCACCTAAAACTCTTGTGAGAGGCACCGATAATTCTATAGAAAGCTAATAATGCCGGGAACTCACTCTTCCATCCTCTTTTATACTGACACTCAGTCAAGAGATCTAGGTTCTGGTAATCATAGGCATATGCCCTGGTTGGAATTAGTAGCTGATAAAACAAGGAAAAAGTTCCATGAGGAAGAATCTCTAGCCATAAAGGCAGCTTCCACCATGGCTGGAGTCTCAGAGCAGTGGCATCTGTGATATAGGCCCACAGTAAGCAGCTGTGGTGTCCTCCCTGAACCTGGCTCTCCAGCTCTCCTGGAGATCCCAGAAGGATGTCAATATCTTCTCCTGTTTAAGCCACCCAGTCGGTTCTGTTGTTTCCAGCTAGAAATCCTGCCTGATGCAATCCACCCTGAGATAGTGGAGAATGAGACTGCACAATGAAATGAGGTAAAGCATGCATTCTCAGTACATTTCTTCCTTCTCACCCTGATCTGTCCACTCAAATGTTAAAGGACTGCACTAAGGAGCTCCCTTCTGTTCTGGTTTCCGGTTGACTTCAGCCAATAGAATGCCTCAGCATGAGATGTGATAGAGGAAGGAGAGCTGGGGAAAAGCATTTATTCTTATTCCTTCAGCTCTCTCTCTCTCAAGGGTTGCTGTTCACTGACTGCGTGGTTCCATAGAATTAGGATTCCTGAGTCAGCCACGTCTCTCTGAGTTCCATTTGCCCTTCTGGCTTAGGTGTCATGAATACCATGCCTAGCCCTGAGGTAACACATGATCCCTTCTGGTTTTTCTTCTATGTGATACTCACACATTTTAAATTGTTCTATTTTTATATCCTTCTCAAATTTGCTATTTTTCCTCTGCTTTCTGTTTCAATCTGGGGCCCCAATATGCAAGCAAAAGCTCCTAGTACAGTACCTGGCTTATAAGAGAGCTCCAGAAAATTTCCATGAATAAAGATACAAAATGTATTTCTTTTCTCCTATTCCCTGGATGTGGTAATGCAAGAGAGCCAAGAATAAGATAAGAATTAATTGTATTTATATCTGCAGCCCTCTGGTATTTTCAAACAAAGGTTACTGGAGTTTTCTACCTCCTGAGTCTCAGAGTAGAAAATCAAAAGCAGGTCCCTCAAATAGAAATTTTCCCAGTTTAGCATTCCCAGTAGACCCTCATGCCAAAGTTTCTGGAATCTTTGCTAGAGTATGCATTTAGGCATTCCTAAATGTCAGAGTGCACATATGTGCATAGGAATGTCACCAGCACCATCTTCACCACAGCCACCTGTTCCCTGCTCCACTCACCTCTCAAATCTAATGGGCATCTATCATACCCATCCACCCCCCCACTTCCTGCCCCCATTCCCTTTCCACTCACCAGTACTCAGGTGTAGCTTTGGATGGATTACAACAATCTATCAAACCGACTCTTTGGAGCAGTAAAACTTCCCTTCAAACGCTCTTTCTGTATTCATATAATAAATGATCGTAGATGCTCCTTGACTGTCCAGTTTTTTGTATCAATATATGAGTGTGAAGTGCAATTAGCCATTGAAATAAAATTGGTAACGAATGCTAATTACTTCATTCTATGGGTTTTGGGGTAATGTATTCCAAGGCTTTTCTTATTACTTTGAGAAATTGAGAGGTGGCTCTATAGTGATCTACAGAAATTCTGAAATGTACTTAAAGCATCAGACATTAGCTGAAGCTCTGTATAATTGGATCTGTTCTGCATCCCTTGCATATAAGTTTTCTTGATGCAGAGCCCTGAATGCATAAAGAAAAGAGAACGTGGAAAGAAGAGCAGCTTCAATCTGCTTTGCTGTCATTTGGATCTTTTGAGTTCTGAATTCTTTTGGCAGCTCTAATATAACAGAAGAGCTTTTCCTTCGGTGACTATAAAATCCCAATTTGGAATGTTTTTCTCACAGACTTATGTGAACATTGCCAATGGCTACTTTTCACAAAATTAATTCTCACCCTCAATAATGATTTACAAAAGTTTACTGAAGTACTGATAGTAAATATTAGGAACTGTAAAACAGATATCTTTGCCACAGAAGAAAAGTGCTTTCTCTATGTACACAAATGTTCAGGAATCAAACACAAACAGTTTCATTAGATGTTGAAATAAGTTTTGAAAAACAAAAAATGTCACTTCTTATAATTTATTATACTCTGCGTTATTATCAGTAATTCCTGTCACAACAAAAGCAAAATGAAATCACTCTATAGGGACAGAAAATTCCTGACATAAGGAGGATGCTTGTTGTTGGAAATACACAGAAAACAGAAAAGCTTTTTCTATCAGGCATGCTCTACACCTGAAGTAAATCTAGATTCTGGTCCCCCCGCTCTGCCACTAATAGACCTCTAGGAAAGTCACTTGACTTCTTTTAATCGCTCTTATCTGAATAATGACTGAGTTAGCCTAAATTATTTTAAAGAGCCCTCCCAGTACCAATCTTTGTTTGTTTTATAATTTCCTAGATATCCAGTAAATTTTGTCAATGGGCAATCAAACTAGATCAAATTTAACCTCTCCTATTCTTTAGCAGTCAGGATTTTAAAAATTCACTTTATTTGAAGGTTTGCTTCAACAATAACAATTAAATTTGAAAGTCCTAATCAGAAATCAAAGTTTGCATCACATAATGCACGTTTTGCTTTTGTGCCAAGATATCTGTCATAGCACTGGTAAGGAGACACTTCTTAATAGGTAGCACATCCCCCGGTGATGTGCAGTGTCCAGCAGGAATGGTCTGAAAAAAATATCCACTTTTCCTTAAATCCTATTCTGGTCACAAGATATTAAAGACAGATTCTTGCCATCTTCCTTTGGGGCTGCAAACTTTGTGTGGATCTTCACTGGTCCTCCTGAGACAGCAGGCATGACGCTGTTGCCCTCATCAGGGTCTCACCTTTCATTATTTGGCTCTGAATTGCCCCAGGCTGTGGATGAGAGACTATGGAGAATGCAATGTGTACCCCATCTGCAGCCTGGGACACTGGCAAAACTAGCCACTTGCTCTGGTCTTCAGGATTGCTGGACGATGAATAGCACTATGTGGAGTCATATTCTGGTTTATTCTAGTCCATTATTTCTGATGAGCTCAGGAGCAAGTGGATTGAATACATGAAGGTCAGCCAGCATCATGGCAGGGTGAGAGAGATGAGAGAGCTGAACTTCCAGCTCCCAGCACTAGTTAATGGAAATAATAGAACCAGAAGAGATTGGTAACAGTTTGCAATGAATGACCTCCCTCTACAAACTAATATATACATGTTTCCATTTCTTTCATTTTTAACTACTACTGTTAATAGGATACTTTGCATGAATCCATCAATCCATTAATCTGCTTTTTTTAGAACCAAAACATGCACAGGAGAAGGTTAATCTGTCTTCTCTCTCTCTCCTTTCTCTCCCTGAAAACGGAAAACAGCACCAGCAAGAGCAGCAGTAGAAAGGCAAAGGAAATCTGGCCCAGAATAAATTGGTTGTGCTGAAATATTTGTAATTAAGCATGATAACCAATTACAGAAATACCTGGGGTAGTTCAGTGATTCTCTCTCCCACATCAGAGGTCTCCTAATCGATTTGAAATAACCAAACACTATAGAAAATAAGCAAGATCACAGCGTTTGCTAATGAGTCTCAAAAACGGATTTCACTGCATGAAAATGTTCATTGTCAGGAGAAAGACTGTTTTCACAATCTTGCAGGTCATTTGCATTTGCATTTGATTGGAGAAAAGTCCTTTGTTCTTTTCTCTCTTCTCATATCCTTTACAACATTACTGATTTTTTTCTTCTGGTGATTTAGTATTTTTGTATCAGTGTGTTGTACCAAGCCCTAAAAATACATCAAAATAAAACCTTTTGTGCTGAAGTAGCTAGTATCCACTTCAATTATTACTTAATTTCACTGCATTGAATGGGTTTCCTGGAATTTAAATTAGCAGATTTATGACATTGTGAGAGGTTGTTGGACAGAAGTTGCAGTTGTAGAACCCTGAAGGCATTATGAAAGCCACATAGTGTATCATGGACAATACCATTTAAATATTTCTACACTGCAAAGCCCCAGCAACCCTCTCCTCAGATATTTGAACTATCATGGGCAAGCATTTTGAGGGCTTCCAAATCCAAAAAAAAAAAAGATAGACCATTCAAAATCTATGATGGTGCATCACAAGCCTGATAAATTTCTGCCATTTCCACAGAAAAGAAACATGGAAAGAAGGGTCATGGAGTTGGAAGAGGAGAGAACATGACATGTGATACTTCCACTTTCTTAAAGGCAACATTACATAAGATATCTGCAGCGCTGTGCTGGTCAACGCTAGATCGGGTGATTCTCTTAGTAAATTTCATCTATCAGTCTCTTAATAAAGCCATAATTTATTCAAAAATCTCTCTCAAGTTCATGGTTTAAATATTCTTTCCAAAACCATATGTTAGGGGAATCTGTGTCTCTTCTGTCTCCCATCTTTCTCGTCCATCCTATCCTATTCCACTACTGTACACCCTATGATCCCTCTCTTCTCTCCCCCTATTCCCTGTTCCCTCACTTTTCTCTTCTCTTAGCTGTTCTAGCTCTCTATGTATATTTGCAAAGCCTGCATGACTGAAAGTGTGTTATCACTTCCCGTCTTCCTCAGGACTTAGACAGCATGACCTCTGAAGTGTGCATAGCTCGGCCATATTCACAGTGAACCTAGCCATGACCTCTTCCTGTCGCCTCTGTTAACAGAAAATCATCATGCCCACAACTTAATGTTCCACTCAGAGAGGTGCCCAGTTTGTGCTAGCTAATTTAATCCTTCAAGTTTTTAAAAATTTGTAAATAGAAGACAATTTTATTCTGAATTATTCTCACAACTCTTGCTTATCTTTTTAAAGTTGACAAAGTAATCACACTTTTCAAGTTATTTAGGAAACTATTTATCAGACCCAGTACAAGAAAAAATTATCTAATTTCATTCTTGGCAAATACAAGAGTCCTATGTCTTTCTAAAAATGTTCTGCAAAATTCCTGGGTCCAATCCTTGAAATAGTTTTGGTTTCTGCACTTACCTGTCTTCCTTTGCTTCCTCAAGATTTCTTTCTTTCATCCTTACTACCCTCCTAATACACACCTGCCCTCTCACACACTCACAAGCAAGGAGAACTAACAGGATATTGACAAGTAAATATAAAAATATGTACCATTGCTTGCCACGTTTTTTTCTTCAGCTGTGCTCAGTGCTGCTTTATTTGCATCTTTCAAGTATCAGCTCAATTGTCTCTTCCACAGAACCTTGCCTGAGCACACTGAGTGGGGTTAATCTCCTGCTTCCACCCTGCCACTGTCACTTTCCGTCATATATTTTTAGTGGCTCTTATCAGTATACAAAATTATCCCACTTATCTATTTGTGTGCATCTGTATTTATATATAAACATCTGTATATGTGCATATATGTATGTATATACACATTTGCTTATGTGTATATATGTGGGTGCATATACACATATATATGTATGTGGCATTCCTAGGAACTAGTCCCCAAGTTTATTGTGAATCGCTTCAGAGACAGGAAACTTAAAAGCAGCCAGACACTATGCCTTTGAACCAGCTAGCCCACACAAGAGTCCTGCAGCCATGACAACCTGTTGCACTTTCCATTTCCATCTTGAAGGCTTTAGTCTCATATTGTCTTAATAATCGCTCTACTTTACACTCATATGCTCCTCTAGACTCTTGCAGAACCTGTCTTTGATCTCGCAAATGTCCTTTGGACCTGATACTCAGTACTGCTTCCGTGACGCTGAAATCAGCCCTCTTCCTCCACTGCAATCTCTGGTAACTCTTACTAGATACTACAGAAGAAACCTCCGCCCAGTGGATATCAATCCTTCTGTCCTACCCCATCACTATCTTATGCAGCCTTTTTTAAAGAAAACTTTTAAGTTTAGAGAAAAATTGAGTAGCAAGTACAGGGAATTCCCGTATCCCTCCCTCACCCACAACTCCCACACAGTTTCCCCTCTTATTAACATCTTGCATTAGTATGGTATATTTTTT
Source organism: Pongo abelii (assembly GCF_028885655.2). NCBI lineage: Eukaryota > Metazoa > Chordata > Mammalia > Primates > Hominidae > Pongo > Pongo abelii. Next base: position 31,705,099 of record NC_071989.2, read on the forward strand.
ACTGTCAGTGAACCAGCATTGACAACTCATTATCTGCCAAGTCCATAGTTTAAATTAGGGTTGACTTTTGATGTTGTACATTCTATGGTTGTGTGGAAACGCATAATGACACGCATCCACCGTTAGAGTATAATGCACATTCGTTTCACTGCCCTAAAAATCCCCTCTGCTCCACCTATTTATCCTTTCCTCCCTCCCCCTGAATCTCCGCCAACCACAGATCTTTTTACTGTCACTATAGTTTTGCCTTCCCAAAATGTCCAATGGTTGGAATTACACAGTAGGTAGCCTTTTTCAAATTTACTTCTTTCATTTAGTAATATGCATTTAAGGTTCCTCCATGTCTTTTCATAGCTTGATAACTGATTTCTATTTATCACTGAATAATATGCCATAGTTTGGATGTACCAGAGTTTGTTCATCCAGTCACCTATTGAAGGAAAACTGTAAACATTCTAGTTCAGGTATCTAGTTCAGGTGGACCTAAATTTTCAACTCCTTTGGGTAAATATCAAAGAGCATGGTTGCTGGATTATAGAATAAAAATATCTTTAGTTTTGTAAGAAACTGCCAAACTGTCTTCCAAAGTGGCTGCACCATTTTGCATTCCCAGCAGCAATGAGTGTTCCTGTTTCTTCACATCCTTGCCAACATGTGGTGTTGTCAGTGTTTTGGATTGTAGCCATTCTAACAGGTGGATAGTGGCATTTCATTGTCAGTTTCATACGGGCTTTTTCTTATTGGAGTTTTCCTCTTTTAAAAAGAAACTGGACAACTCAATGTTTTCCTGGGCAAGCTATGGTCTAATCAGGAGCTGACTATTAAAAATTTTTCCCTTAGAGTTAGCCAAAGTTTTTTTCCCTGTAACTTCTAGATACTAATGCTAGTCAAACCTTTGAGACCATGAAGCTCCAGACAAATATCTTTTCCTCATGATGCTACTTCCACTATTTTTTTAAACTATATATTCTCTGAGTTTTCTCTTGTCATAGAAAAGTACACATTTAACAGCATAGATTTAATAACTTTTGACATTATCTAACTACATTCCAATTTATGTATTTCTGAAAATGTGGAACCCATAATTGTCCACAAACCATACATAAATTGTACACAAATAGATGGAGTCTGACCAATACCAGAGGGGAGATCTTCAACTTCCTCCTTCTGTTCTCCAAATAAGTCTAAGATTTCCTTGACATGTGGCTACCCTATTACAGATGACCTTTTCTGAGAATCTGCTACATTCAGTTGCTAAGCAGGAAGGTTTTTTGCTTTTAAGGTAGGACTTTACCTGTATCCCTATTAAATTTCATCTTGTTAGAGGAAGCTAGTCAAAATGTTTTCAGATTCTGATTCTGTCATCTAATATATTTGCTATCCATTCCAGCCTCAGGTCATTTGCAAATCTGATAAGCATGCATTCTATGTATTCAAACACATCATTGATACATGAATGTAACACGATGTGGCTAAAAGCAGAGCTCAGCAGTCCACTATTAGAATCACCTTCAGGCTGGCATCTTCCTGTTACTCAGCATCCATTGAGCAACTCTGTACAAGATGCCATGCTAGGCACTGCAAGGGATGTAAAGTGGCCCAGTTTACTCCTTCCTAATAGGGATGTTTTAAAGGATTCTTAGCAAAGAGAAGGCATGATGAAAGAAGTGTTTCTGGAAGATAAGCCTGACTGGTTGTCCACTAGGAATTGAAGTACTAGAAATAGGAACTTAATACACTCTTATAATATTACAAATGGGAAAAAGAAAAGTCTGGACGACAATCTTTATTTGAGAAGACAAGTTATTGTTCACTCATGAGATCAAAGCAATTTGTCGACCACCTTTCTATAAAAATGAAGCAACCCCACTAAATTTTCAGATGAGAATAGGATTTACTTTTATTCGTGTCAATAAGCAATGGATAATGTGCACCCTCTGTGCCAAGTACTGGGCTAAATGATAGGTAAACCAAGATACAAATATAACATTCTTCTTACCTTCTCAAATCACTCAAGAGCCAGATGCATACACAGCATATATACAATCAACCATAATATATGTGCCATATTATCATATGATAATAATGTACCAGCAGTCAAGGAATACTTCCCCCAAAAGATGACCATTGAATCAGAAACCAGGAGAGTAAGATGTTGCTTAATGAAATTCAGATCTTTCATGAGGTGGGATATTGCAATCAAGCATGATTCAATAGATCTATGACATCTGTACGCTGCCTCAAATTCCAGAGAGTAAAAAACTCAAACAGACAGGCTGATCAAGTTGTTTCCCCGTTAAGTATAAGGATTTCTTGTCCTTAAAGTTAACCAATGCTTAAAAACTTCAAGGTCTTTAAGACAGAAACAATTTCACTCACAACAAAATAAAACCATGAATTACTAGCATTCTTAGGAGGAATTAAACATGAGAATGATAAATGTTTGGCTAAAAATAGGAACCTAAATGGAAATGAAGGAGCACTCCCTTTTTCTGTGTTATGTGTCCTTCTTGGAATCTTGTCTTTTTAATGCCTTGCCCTAGGCTAATTTGTCTGGAGCAAAGTTCACTTAGGTTATGCACAAAAGAACAAAAGATGTGATCCACGCAGGAAGCTTCTGAATACATTCCCTCTGTCTATAGAGTCCAAAGGCTCTGGTATGTCTGTCAAAGCAAGTTGTAACTTTCACTTCCTGGGGTGTGCATTCAGAAGAAATAAGAAGAAAAACAAGAGAAGGTGAGCCTTGCAGCCCAGCAGTAAACCAGTAACTCAGAATTGCAAGCTAGCAAATAATGCATGCCATTGAATCACCAAGGATTCAGAGACAAGCTTATTATTGCCCTCACCATTCATAGACCGTTCACTGCTTATCCACGACTCCTCTCTTCTCATGTTGCCTTTATAAAAGTGCTTAGCAGAACTTCTCCAAATATAAGCACATCATCAGTCCTTAAGCCAGAGTACCAGAGCGCTTTTCCCACTGTTACCCAAACTAGCCCAGGATATTTGAACAAAGCTTGAGGAAACCGGTCCTAACTTTTTTTAAGCATTTAGCTCTTTTTCTTTAGTTTTGCAAAGTTGTCATTCATCCCAGGCAGGCACTTAGAAATTCAGTCTGATGTTTCTAAGTTTAATGAACTAATTTGATAAGCATCATTAAGACCAAAAAAAAATACCATCCAATCAAATAATTCTATAGATAGCTATTAAATGTCAAAACATTACTAAATAGTTTAATGCAATGCAGGAAAAAAACACAAGAAACATACATTAATCTTCTAGACTCTTATGGATTTTTTCTGAAGTAATACACAATTATAGAATCTTCAAAGAAATATGTAATATCTATCCCCAATTCTATTGTTTCCTCTACACATAACTAATCAATAATAATTTCCTTTTAACCGGATTTTGTGTCTTTTACACAATTCACAGTTAATTTGAACAGTGTTTTCCTAGTCCATCTTTCCCCATTGAGCTCTAGTCAAGAAACATTTTTTGAGAACCTTCTACAGTGCCAGATATTCTCTTACATCTTAAGAATACCAAGAAAAATTATCCTCAGCAAACTAATGCAGGAGCAGAAAACCAAACACCACGTGCTCTCACTTATAAGTGGGAGCTGAACGATGAGAATACATGGACACAGGGAGGGGAACAACGCACACTGGGGCCTGTTGAGGGATCTAGTTGGGGCAGGGAGAACATCAGGATAAATAGTTAATGGATGCTGGGCTTAATACCTAGGTAATGGGTTGATCTGTGCAGCAAACCACCATGGCATACATTTACCCATGTAACAAACCCGCACATCCTGCACATGTACCCCAAGAACTAAAAATAAAAATAAAAGAATACCAAGGCAAAAGTTAAAATTCCTTTCGTTAAAGAACTCATTGTTTTGTCAGAAAAATAAACATGCAGAGAGATAGTAACTGTTCAGTATGATTCATAAAAAAAATAAAAGTAATATTGGAATAATACAAAGCAAAGAATAATTACCTATGTATGGTGATCAAGGCAAAAGAATCATAGAATTTATATAGACCTATTATGAAAATTCTGAACTCCAGCCTGACTATTCCTGGCACGATGCACTATCCTTTCTTTGAACTCCAGCTCAATCTGGTTCATACACTCCCTGGATGACAGGCCAATCAAAAAAAAATAGTAGGGGATTCTAATTTGATTCTGGATTCTGGATGCTGAGGATAATCAGCTGCCTGGATTCTCCTTTCAGAATGACATGGCCTTAGACCATAAGGACAATGAACACTCTGGTCTAATGACTTTAGCGTGTCAAAGTTGGGATACTTTGGATCTCTGTAAGTTTCATAACAATGTTCTCTCCTTCTAATATCTCACATTTCTGGATCAAATGTCTGATCATAAGGAGGCGAGGTTTAGAAAGTGGTAAAGTTATTACTACTTGAAGAAGACAGGACAACTTGTGACATTGGAGGAACAGCAACAATCCAGGAAATGAGAAAGAGAACATCTTATATCCTGGAATGTTCAGAGGAAAGAGAAGCTTCCCACTTGGAGCCTTCCTCAGGGAAAGAATAAAAGCCCCAGTGAAGGTCTCCCAAACTGTCTCTGACTACAGTTTGCTCACCATTTTTCTCAATAAGAAATCCATCAGCAACAGCAGGTAAGGCCCCAGCTCCTGCACCTTCCATGCAAAATACACATTAATACCTCTTGATGTCTTCCGGCCAGTCTCAATCATTCCATGGGGCACACCAATGCGACCTGGCAAGGTGTAAAAAAAAAAAAAACAACCAGAAAAGATTGAACTGATGGTCCTAGGTCATTCCTTCCAAAGGCTCAATTATTCAGACTAAACTGGGAACCCAAAGGCTTATCAGTGAGCCAGAAAGCCACATTGGAAGCACTGTCAACCTATGTCTAACATAGGTCCCACTTGGGAGGGCTTCAACCAATAGAAACAGTGCTTCCTTTCCAAAGGCTCTGTGTGTGCCCCCAGAATCATACTTCTTGTAACTGACTCTTCATGGAAGATAATTAGCTCAGTTTGAACTTGTTGAGGTTTGGGAGTCTGTGAAACAACTGGTGGAGAGATCCAAAAGCTTCTTGGCGCTCAGCAAAAAGAATGAAGCGCATGTCACACCTTTTCCTACCTCTCTCCCTTCTACCTACTGTTCTCATCCTCTCTGAAAAAAGCATTTTCTTCATTGAATTTTCATAATTAGTTCCTTTTATAACTCGTTTTTCATTTCTCCATTATTTGTAAAATATCCATTAGATGATTACCCCCATATGTATGCACACTCAGTCACACATATGTACAAAATCATAAATGTATTTGACAGAGTGATTTATACCCTTGCTGCTCAAGGTGTAGTCCATGGACTGCAGCATTCATACCACTTGGGGCTTGGGTCGAATTGCAGAATCTCAGGCCCCACACTAGGCCTTCTAAGTAAGAATCTGGGCCTTAATGAAATCCCCCAAAGATCTGTATGCACATTGATATTTGAGAAGCATTGTGCTAGATTATTATTCTTAATCAAATATGGGCACACAGAGAGGGCAAGTACATATCAAAATAACTATATCTAACTTATATGCATATAATAGATTTTTTCTAATAACTTTCTAAAATATAACGATCTAACTCGAATAAAAGGAGAGGTATATGATAAGGCTGAGTTGGAAAGATTGCTGTGCACATGGTTAATCTTGGACATGTATTTAGTAAACTCTGGTTAAACAGATGACTTGTAAAGTTCCAACTCAATAATTCTGTAAGTGATAATATAATGAAGAGAGTTGGACTGAAAGTCAGGAGATGTGGATTAAAGTCAGGCCTTAGTTTAGTCTGCTATGGGATCTGGGGACTTGCAGTTAACATTTCTGAACCACTTTCCTCCTCAGTACAATGCCAAGCCTTCTCTTCTTACTCCGCAGTGTTGGTGTCAGAATCAAATACAATATTACATAGCATAGTAGTTGTGAATTATAAAGCAAAAGTGTAGTGGTATTGTTTTAGGCTAACTTCTACATATGTAATTATACAAAGACATGTACTGCTGTATATTCATCCACCAGAACGCCTAAAATAAGTAAGTCATGCCTATTTTTAAATTCTATATTTCTGTATCTAATGATATTCATTATAGAGACTTCATGTGTTACAAATTCGTTTCAGATAAAAGGAAAATATAAGAATTAAAAACACTTACTGACTGCTCACTAAGAAAATGCCTTGACCTAAATTCTTTACATACACGAATTTATTTAGTTCCCTAAAGCAAACCCATGAGGCAGAAACTATTGTTATCAGGCCCATTTAACAGACAAGGAGACTGAGGGGCAAAAAGTTTTAATAACTTGTCCCAAATCACCTAACTATTAAGTGGCATAGCCAAGTCGTGGTTGGGCGTTCTGGTCCCACAGCCCATGCTCCTACCTACAGTGCTATACAAGCTAACCATTCATTCATTCCTGCATTCTACAAATCTTTATTAAGCACCTACCACCTGTCGGGCCCTGTTCAAGGTGCTGAAAATACAGAGATAAACAAAATACACATTCATGTCCTTGTGGAACTTACATTCCGGTGGTAGAAAACAATGAAAAAGTGACCAAATAATGTATAATTACAAATCATGTAAAATTCTATAAAGTAAAGGAATGGAATGCAGTAAGAAAGAAAACTAGAATAGGGTAGAGCTTAGATTAGATTTGGAAGGACTCTCTAATGAGGTAACGTTTAAATTGAGATTCAAAAATGCTTTCTAATGATTAAAAAAAGCAAAACCATAAATGCATACATAAGCATTGCCACAGTAAACATAATAACCTACTTACTATGGATGGTATTTGAAAATTTGGAGGATGCAAAATTATGTCAAAAACTATTATTGACCCATTACATGTAAGGAATCCATGTCAGAAATCACACCCTAACCTTTTTTCCCCATCTTTCTCTTCATCCTTTGCTGTAAAAACCAAATAGGAAGAAAGAATTGATTTATCTACATTATCTTTCTAATCTCCCAGGGAAGGCACAAGCCTCTTGACTCTCCTGCCCTCCCCTGTGGAATATACCTTGTTATAGAAATACATGTGTACTATTTTCCTGCAAGAAGAGAAAGGAAACAATATGAAGCCACTTCCTACCAAAGAATATCTGTCTCCTTCACAAAGACTTTGATTTGTACACATGCAAAAGAGAGCTGCCTATATTCTTTGATGTGATCAATTTATGGTATTCATTTACTATGAAATTGAAAAAGGAAAAAATTAAACATGGTTGATGACTTTTGTCCATAGAAGAGAAGGTAAATTCTTTGATGACTCTTAGTTTAGGTTAGAGATCTTTAAGAGAAAAATACACACCAACACACACACAGAAGGGACAAATACACACAGACACAGATACACATGCACGTGTGCACACTTAAACCTACAAGTGTGTATGTATTACACATATATATTATGTGTGTATATATTGCTTTATCTTACTCTTCTTTCTATAATTCTATAAATCCTGAAGTGAAACAATGGAAAAGACAGTGATATGGAGAAGTTTGGCTTATATATTCTTTTATTCACCTGTGTAAAAAAAGAAGTTTCCCACTACGTAAGTGGACTTGAGAGAATATTGTTGCCTTTAAAGGTGGTAACATTGTTCTCATGGGGAGGTTCAAGGTGAAACCATATTGGGGCAAAGTGGTTCACTTGGAAAACTGGTTTGAAACAACAATCATGTTTACACATCAAATATAAAATGCATGTACATAAAATATAGAACTATATAAACATATACTTATATGTTCATATCTATGTATTGTGTGTATATATATACATATGCATGTACATGTACGAATATATGAGATGTTTTATATAATTTCAAGTTTTATTTTAGATTAAGGGTACACATGCAGGTTTGTGACATGGGTATATTGCATGATGCTGAGGTTTTGGGTACAAATGATCTTGAACATAGTACCCAATAGGTGGTTTTTCAGCCCATACCCTCTCTCACTCCCCTGTACATATGAAATTTAAAGAAGCAGTGCTATGTCCCTTTTCCAATGGGATGTCATCCAATTATCACCCAGACTAGCCTTAATCTTATGAATTGAAATTATCTATTTTGAACCCTAATTTTGAAGAGAGAATTTTTGAATTAATAGACTTCATTTTTTTAGAGCAGTTGATGGGATTCAGGACATGCTATCCCAAAACTGGCGCCTTGGCATTTGAGAAAACAGCAGAAGCAGGAAGGTCTCTCTGACCTTTTCCTTCCCTTCTTCCCTGAAGCAGGCCATAAAGGAAATATCTGACGTTCCTCTAAGTAGGTGATAGACCCTCATTCAAGAGGTGCCCACTGTATACTAGAGGAAAGGAATGTCACACAAGGACACAGGGAAAAATCTGAATAAACAGGCCTTGCTAAATTCAGCCTAGTTATTACCATTCAAACATACTCGCTCGTCCTCTAATCATACTTCTGCATGGCTGTCCATAAAAATACAGTTTCCCCTGTTGTTTCGTGGGGTTTTCAATTCTGAAGGCTTCTATGTCACACAGAACTTATATTAAATACATTTGTATGCCTTTCTCTTATAAATCTGCCGGTTGTTATAGGGATCTCAGCCATGAACCCAGTAATGGGTAAGAAAAGTCTTTTCTCCCCTACATGGTTTTAAGTTGACAGAAAAATTGAACAGAAAAACAGAGTTCTCATATATCTCCCCCACCCCTTCACACACACAGTTGCCCCACTATTAACATATTGCATTAGTGTAGTACATTTGTTATAATTTATGAGCCAATATTGATACATTATTATTAACTAAAGTCCATAGGATTCAGGTTATATGTATAATGCAATAGTCCACCATTCCAGTATCATACAGAGTAGTTATACTATCCTCAAATTCATCTGTGCTTCATCCTATTCATCTCTCCTCATCAGCCCTCCCACCCCTGTCCCTGCAAACTACTGGTCTTACTCTGTCTCTGTAGCTATGCCTTTCTCGGGATGTCAAATAGGAGAAATCATACAGTATATAGTCTTTTCAGGCTGACTTGTTTCACTTAGCGACATTCATTTAAGTTTCCTCTATGCCTTTTCATAGCTTCATAGCTCATTTCTTTTTATCACTGAATAGTATTTCATTGTATGGACATACCAAGTCGACGACCCTATTCACCTATGGAAGAACATCTTATCTCCTTACAAGCTTTGGACATTATCAATACAGCTGCAGAAGAGAGAATTTTTAAAAATCTATCTCTACCTCTTCTTTTCTAAGGACCCTAATTTCTAGAGAAGTCAACCTACTGGAAATCCCTCTAGAGTTGTGCTGTTGCTCATGTATTTTAAACCATGGCAAGGAAAAAGCAGGGAATTTTAACAGTGGCCGTACCGTCACAGAACACACACAAAAAATTACTTCAGTGTTCAGCTGATACTGAGGAACTTGAGTATACACACAATTATTTCTATCTAAATGTTATTAGATTACCTAAGCAACTTATATTTTCTTTCTTCTCAGGAAATGTATAATGACATTCCATAACCTGAAAAAAATACTATGAATATCATATACACATGTGCTCATGTGTCATAAATGCATGTGCAATGGTTCTGTTTACAGAGAGGAAAGGTACTTTTCTCTAAAAATCTATATATTTGTGGAAAAAATGTAATAAAACATATTTGATTTATCACATCCAACTTGCTAGTTTCCACAAATTAATTATATCAATGTCTAGGACTGGAATTCAAGCTAATAATTCTACATCATTAGAATTTCATTTATAACGTATTGACAGCCTCGATTCCTTATTTGTTCAAGGAAGTTCAAACTAAGGCCTCATTATCCATTATTGATAGCTATCAATGAAATAACATTATTGTATCATGTAAGTCTTATATTGATTTTTTAACCGAATGTAAGCTACACTGAAAATATAAGTTCTATATTAAATGGACAGATCCCTTCCTGCCCAATAAACGTGGAAACAAGACAAGGGAAGCCCAATTATTGAGCAAGCATAGGGAGGTGGACGATGCGTGCCTTTACTGATTGTCTAACCACACCAGACACAGAGCAGCATCTTAGCTCCTGGCCATGTGCCTCCTCTGAGCACCTGAGACATCTGACCTCATTTAGTGCTGTGCAAAACCCAGGAGGCAGGCACAAGGCTGCCCTTTTGCATTGGTGTGGGTCATCCTTAGTCCCTCCATAATGAATGATTTAGCTCAGCCTCCACTTGTCACCAAGCTGCTCTTCCTGTAGGTCCCCTTAGCCTGGATCTAAATGTTGCCACAAGCTTTATTATATCACATTGCTTTTCACTTAAAATAATGTCTGCATCATTTCATTACTAAACCACATATAAATCATTTTTATCCCAAGTCTACTCCGTGGTATCACTTAATATTATTCCAACTATTTTGTGCCTTTTTACCCCTTTTGATTTCTAGCCAAAAAAATTGTCCTACTTCCAAAGCTGACATCAAGGACCTTCCTGCCTAGAATCTGAATTACCACTACTAAATCTCCTGAACTTATCCCCAAAGTGTTCATTCTAAAATGGCTAACTTTTTACTCCCATATATAAAATCCTTATACAAATATCCACTTACGTGTCTACGTTTTTTAAAATATGCCTTGGTTTTGACTTCACTTTTGTTAGGTTTTTATTTCTGCTTTTGTCTTCTCTCTCTGTGCCTCTCTTCTTTTTAATAGAGGCAAGATAAAAAATTATCACTTACATGAGAGTTGCTTTTCCTTGTAACTTCTCCTTAAACAACAGGTGAGCTCTTTCAAGGCCTGTCCTGCCAGTAGGTGGGTACTGTTCTTCAGCATTCTTCACCTCGTCCAGGTATAATGGGGGGGTACCAGATAGTAGAGAAGGCCAAGGGTAAATGTTTTATTTCATTTTATGAAGCTTAAAGGGCTAAAGAATTCAAACATTAATGGATTTTGAATAACAAATTGGTAACTCAAAAGCAGCATTTTGGGGAAATTGATCTCCATAATTCCTTTCTCTCTAGGTTTGATTATTAGCTTAGTACGGGGCAAAGGCCATAATCTCTTCTCATCACTAATCCCTTAAATTAAGATTTTTCTTACGATTTTTCTCTATAAGAACAAAAGTGTTTTCTCAGAAGAAATGACAACAGTAAGCTGCTGTTGATAAACAGAAGTTTATACACAACCTGGCAATGAAATATCTCCCATGTGGGAGATATCATAACTACAAGTTGGAATACTGATCATGGTAAAAAAAAAAAACATTTAAATATGGAAGTATAAATGTCTATCTTGATGTATGCTGCATAAAAACATAGAACAAATCCATTCCAAAAGCCCATCACAGAAAATGTTATATGAGAGAAAGAAGAAGGAATAAGAATGGGAAAAAGAAAGTGATTTTAAATGCAGTTTTGTACTTTAGAAACTAATTTCTTACTCTGAGAAATCAGAAGACAGATTTCCAAGCTGTGTTATAAAAACATAAGTAGAGAGGATAAGTTTTGCATTTTAGTAATTGGAAATTGTGGTCCACTTCTTTATTTGAGGGGATGATGAATTCTCTCCTTGATTCATATGCCAGCTTGACAAGAGAAACTATTAAAACGGTGCAGCACACCAGCATGGCACATGTATACATATGTAACTAACCTGCACATTGTGCACATGTACCCTAAAATTTAAAGTATAATAATAATAAAATAAAATTTTAAAAAAACTATTTACAGAAGAAGTTTGAATCTATAGAATTGCAAGAAAAAAGAAATGATGATCTCATATTGTAAACCTTCACAGATTATGAAAACATGGCATTTAAAGATCTAAGGTTTATAAAAGTATATTTTCCAATTGACTATTACTTTGCAACGTTGATATGTATTGAATCATTTTGTGGTCGATACTACATGTTAACAAGAAAAGGAACCAAAGGCAAATGGCTCTGAAATTAATTATCAGCAACAGGGAGGCAAACATTTTCCCAACAGACATTGAAGGGACACACTTTCCTCCCCCTATATCCCAGTTTGGAGCATCCCTTAAAACCAGGTTGGTGCTTTGAACACTCACAATGACCATGCCTGAAGAGCACCTTTAATGATCAGGCTAAGCCCTAATGATGGTGCTGCTTTACCCTTATTTGGAAGAATGAAAGTTTGCAAGAGTACAAAGTTACATGGCTGCGTAGGCACAAACCTATCTCACTAAAAAGCCCCAAACCTCAACTCTGGACAATTATCCTTATTCCCATCCTTTTTAACAAAGTTATTCAAAGAAGTAAAAGCCCTTTCTTGGCTTCTCCAGTCTATTCACCCTTTCAACTACTTTTCATGTTTAGCTCCTTTTACCAATTGGGGTCATATACTTCTTAATATTTTCTTAAGTTTATATAGAACTACACACTAACACACACACAAATATGAAAGAATTGTCATCACAGTGCACATTTTTTCACTCATCAATATAGCACAAATTTTTTTCATGTTATTACATATATAACTCTACCTTATTCTTTTTGATGGTTACATAAAGCCCTTTGTAAAGATGTATTCCACCATTTTCTTATTAACGGACATTCGTGTTTGCAATAAGCACAAACATATGCTTTTGAACCATTGCTATAAGAAGGATTCCTCAAAATGATATTTCTAGGTTATAAGAAATGAGCACCTAAAATGTTAATAGCTATTACCAAACTAATCTCCAAAGGTCTTGCAAATTTACTTTAATACTGTAGGGAATGAGAAGGTCACATTCATGCCACAGATCAGCCCAGTATAGAACAGCACACAAAGTTTTCCATTTTCTTCATATTATCCCAGTCTAAAAGCCAAAAAGGGATGTTATGTTTTGATTTTCATTGTTTTTATTAATACTGAGATTGAGAACTTCCTATCTGTTTATAGGTCATGTCTAGTTCTTCATCCCCGAATTGCCTATTCATATTCTTTGTCCATTTTTATGTTGCATGGTTATTGTTTTCTCTTAATGTAGTGAAGGAACTCTTTAAATATTAGGAATATTTGCTATGCATACCTATTATATATGGGACAAATATTTTCACATTAGCTGTTTGTATTTTAACTTTTCATTTGCTGTCCTTTAGAGAATTTAGAATTTTAACAAACTGAAATCTGCCCATGATGTTTTCTTTATGGGGTCTGATTTCCATGTCTTACTTAAGAATGCCACTCCAAGCTTATAAACATTTTCTATGCTTTGTAGGTTTTACATTTAGATTTTTATCTATCTGTAGCTTGTCCTTTTCATATGATGTGAGGGAGGAATCTAATTTTGTGTTCTGCTCTTGAATACCCAATTGTCCAAACCGCTCATGGATTTGAAATACTCTGCTTAACAAATACTATGCTCCCTCATGTAGGGATGTGGTTTTGGCCATTGTCTACTTGGGTTTCATTGATCTGCCTGTCTATCTTTTGATATCATCTTGTTTCATTGAAGCAATTTTTATCTTTCAGTATTACTGTACATACCTCATCATTATTAATTCTGTTGGATTTTTTTCATATGAAATTTAATATCAACTCTTTAGATACTGATTAGGATTGAAATAAATATATATATATATATATCTTTGTTTTTATGTATTTATTTATTTTGGAACAGGGTCTTGCTTTGGCACTCAGGCTAGAGTGCAATGGCACAATCATAACTCACTGCAGCCTCAACTTCCTGGGCTTCAGCTACCCTCCTGACTCAGCCTCTTAAGTAGCTAGGACCACAGGCATGCACCACAACACTCAGCTAAATTTTTATTTTCAGTAGAGATGAAGTCTTGCTGTGTTTCCCAGGCTAGACTTGAACCCCTGGGCTCAAGTGATCCTCCTACCTCAGCCTCCCAAAGTGCTAGGATTACAGGTTTGAGCGCTACACCCAGCCAAGATTGAATTTTATTTTTATATACATTTAGTAAAAATTAACATCTTCTTATTATTAATTATTCCTACCCAGGGAAGATTCTTCAAACTTCATTTTATGTAAGACAAAAATGTTTTTTAAAATATTTTTATGGGTCCTGAAGGACAAGCATTGATGAGAGTAAATTTTAAATCAACTCTCTAACACAGCAGGATATAATTATAAAGAAACTATGAAGCTAACTTTATGAATCTTTTAAATCTAGACTTTGCTCTAAATGAGGAGAAACGTCTGTCATTTTCGGGACTATGTTTTTTTCTTTTCTAACACTGCTTTTGCTTTTGTCCCCCTGGGGGTGAAAATGCTGGACTAAATTCAGCATGAATAAAGATTTGGTCACAGAGATCATCCAAAGAATTGAGGATGTGTCATTAGAGATAGGCTCAGCTTAACTCAGGTTGCAACAATGAATGGTTTCCTCCTCTCTGCCCAGTGAATGGGATGACCTGGTGCAATGAGCTCAACACATGAGCAATGGTGTGAAAAGACAGAGCACTTTGTCACCTTTCCTTATGACCCCTTTAACCCTGTTGCTGAGACTATCAACCAGGGAGACAATTAGTAATAGTTACATTCTAGTCTTGTGACACGGACAGCTATTCACCAGGAAAGAGACCAATTCATTTCATCCAGGTCGCTGAACAATCGCTGGATCATAAAGACTTTTAGTCACTGCCAAACTGAACTACATTTGAACCACCGGACCTAGTTGTGTGACTCCATCGATCACTGCCATGCCAACTGGTCACCCATAAAGACATTGCATTAAATACAATAGCCCCCAAGATGATTTATAAGTTGTCTTCTAAATACAAGTGTATGTCTTGGATATGGGGAAAAAATTATATAGAAGGGATGTATAGATTTTTTTATGTCTCCTACCTCTTCATTCTAATATGTCTTATTGAATGCATCATTATTTACTGCATGCAGTTATAAGGCTTAAGTCACAGGTAGTCCTTATTTCTCTTCTATCTCAGTTTCTCTTGGCTCATACACTGCTTACTTCACATAAATACTACAGAACATAGGGAAAAAAGGATCCAAGGTTTAAAAGCGTACCATGACTGTCTTACAAAAGACAGAGGTTTGTAATATCCAAAGGTCTAAGTTACAAAACCTTTTATAACTGGCCTTTTTTCTCTTCTTCAGACCTAGATAAAAGTTTAGTGAATTGGTTAATTGTCCACCTACAGTGGACAATAAAAGATGGTGGTTGTATAAAACAATAGAAGCCTGAAGAGTTTCAGATGCTGTGTGGGGCTGGCAGAGTGCTTAGTCTGGATACTGGCTATGCCTTATAAATAAAATATGAGGTCTGAATGGGATAAATTTTCTGAGCCATTCCTGAGAAATAACCAGTGTTTCATCACCTTGAATATTGTTTTTTTGTTTTGTTTTGTTTTGTTTCGCCAACCAACACAAATGAAGATAAACCAATCTTCTAGGTTAAAGAAAAGAACAAGTTGTTGTTTTGTTGTTGCTGTTGTTGTTTGTTTTTGTTTTTGTTTTTTGCATCAGAGTTAAATCTTGAATGAACAGCAAATTCTCAAGTTGAGAGTAAGTACGGATTACATATCTTCATCACTTTCTCAGATTAATTATGTATTTTTAAGCTGAATTAATGTTATGGGCAAATCAAAAGAGATTGCTTAACTTGGAACAAGTACTAAATGAAATCACAACCAGTAGTTTTCTGGTCTCCCTAGTGGATGCTATAATGGAAATGGACAAAGGGTCTGTGTATCGGATGTCAATATACCATGCCAAGAAGCCATGTAAATGCACCAAGAGATCCTGTTTTTGAAGTCTCCTCTTTAACACACAGAATCAAAATGGTAACATCCATGATGGAGAAGGAAGGTGGTCCCCAGCCCTTACCAGCCAGGAGAACTCTGATGACATTCAATGTGCAGTCATGCCTTGGCATCAGAAACCTCAAGGGAGTTGGCATTTTTTCCATTATGGTCATAGTCTGGTAACAAATCATCTATTCAAAAATGTAGAGCCATGTTTATTTCCTTACTTCATTTCAAAGTGCTCCTCTGAGATAACTGATAAAATGCAATTCATCTTCCAAGGGGGGAAGAAAAACCTGTCAGTGACAAGAAAACCCAAATTTGAAATTAGAAAGAAACACAAAATCCAACTTAGCCATGCTGTCTTTTTATAAAATTAAGCTCAAAGAAAGAACTGAAAGTTACTTTTTGTAGGAGGAATATTTTGTAAGGACTGTACGAACAAACAACACCAGGTATAAACCTGAGGTTTGCAAGGTTTTAAAATACTGCTCCATGTTGCAGCTATGAAAAGCATGAGCAAGTGAACTGAAAGAAAGCTTCAGTTGTGTATCAGGAGCACATTACATGGGGCGTGAAAAATAGACTCTAGTAACCATTGCTTAGTACAAGAAGCAGCACCTACAGAAAAGAGCAAAGAATTTATGCTATAAATAAAATACAGAGCCTCAAATACAAAGCTGTGAGAAGAAGAGAATAATTTTACTTGCTTAATGGGGATTATATTCAGGACGTTTATTGTTTTTACTCTTGCTTTCTCTCCACAGAATATATAACTCGAGCTTGTGTTCCTGTCCCAGGAGAGAGAGATGACCCTCTTCTTGGTGCTTTCCCACTTTAGTTTTCATCTTCCATAATTTACGAATAAATGCATAAAATGGAAATGGACTTGAATATGACACATGATTGAAAAGAATGATGTGGAAGTGCCTGGCAGAAAAGCAAAAATGTATTAAATGATTGAATTTACTTTCATTGATCACTTCGTATGCCCTAGACACTGTATTAGGCACCTTACATAGATGATCTCAGGTTTTTTTGAACAAAGAGGCTTTTAAAAATTACAGTGAAATCAAAATGACAACAATAGAGTTTAAGTAAAAATGTCAGTACAAAAATGATATGCAAGAGCAGGATATGTCACAAAACCACACAGAAAATAAGAGCTTTTCTATGTTCAGTCAATAATCAGCTGGGCAGGAATTAATTTAACAAATGTTTATTAGTAACCTGCCACAGGCAAGCCAAAGCACTGCATTAGCTGTTGGGTTACTAAGATGGTAAATCAAGACAAGTAAGAAAGGAAAGCTGCACTATCGGAATACATACGAAGAGTGAATTGGGAGACACTGTTTTTGGTTTTGTTTCCATAGACTGTAATGGTAATAGTGTCCAGCAGTTCAGTACTCAAAAACAGACTAGTATTTTATTTCTCAATTAGATCGTAAGTTCCCAGGAGGCTGCAACCATGTCTTGTAGGCCCATTATCCCAGCACAGTCCTAGATATACAAGCTAGTTTATTGAGTATTGATATTAGAAACTAGGAAAGCCTGGTATACTTAATAATCAATGTTCAAGATGTTTTAAATCCAAGATGACCAAATGGGGTTTTAGGTCACCCCAGTTACAGGGCACGATTTATCTTCAACTATGAAGGAAGTAATACAGTGACAAACACCATCACTAAGGACCCAGTTACAGTGTGGAAATGGGCAAAAAGAGATGAAGTGCTTTCAGTTTTTCCAGCACTTATCATCAAGGGGAGAATATTGCTTTAAGGCCAATTCATATTCCCCAATGGTCATAGTTGTTCCATTTTATATGGTATCCATTCAGCATTTTTTGTCTTCTTCGGCCCAGAGGGGAATTGGGAATTCAAGTCAGTCATTTGAGAATCCATGCTGTGCTACAGAGAAATCCTGCTGGTATCCCATGGCTGTGTTGCTGCTGGTCCTGTTAGCTAAGTCCTTCCTGGCTCAGCAATGTTGTGTTACACTACACACAGCTGTAGGGAGAGGATCATGCCAAAAACCAACAGTCAGGGTGTTTTTATAGACCTAACATTTACTCAGTGCTCGTAATATGCCTGCAAATATTCTAAGCTCTTTACATAGATTGATTCGTACAAGCCTCACACCAACCCTATTGGATGGGTACTGAAATTATCTCCAGTTTAAGATGAAGAAACTGAGGCAGAGAGACCTTAGGAAACTTTCTGAAACCTACACAGCTATTAAAGGGAGACACTGGGACATAGATCCAGTCTCTGAGGTGCCTAAGTCCAGAGTCTCAACTGTCCTACACTTTATCAGACTTCAGAGGTCCCTGCCACCACATCACTTTTGCTGAGGGCCTCCGCTCCTGCTTACTGGAATCCCTGGTCTAACAGCCACCCCACTGTTCTCTACATGCCTGCTACACAGCACTGTGGGACCTAAGCACTTACATCCCTTCATTCCACTTTCTCATCCTGATATGGTCTGGATCTGTGTCCCCACCAAATCTCACATCCAGTTGTAATCCTCAGTGTTGGAGGTGGGACCTGGCAGGAGGTGACTGAATCGTGGGGTTGGATTTCTCATGAATGCTTTAGCACCACCCCTCTTGGTACTGTCCTCATGATAGCGAGTGAGTTCTCATGATACCTGGTCATTTAAAAGTGTGTAACACTGGCTGGGTGCAGTGACTCATACCTATAATCCCAGCACTTTGGGAGGCTGAGGCGGGTAGATCACCTCAGGTCAGGAGTTTGAAACCAGCCTGGTCAACATGGTGAAACCCCATCTCTACTAAAAATACAAAAATTAGCCAGGCATAGTGGTGGGCACCTGCAATCCCAGCTACTCGGGAGGCTGAGGAAGGAGAATCACTTGAACCCAGGAGGCAGAGGTTGCAGTGAGCTGAGATCGTGCCACTGTACTACAGCCTAGGCAACAAGAGAAAAACTTCACCTCAAAAAAAAAAGTAGGTAGCATCTCCCGCTTCTCTGTCTTGCCCCTGCTCCAGCCATGTAAGACGTGCCTGCTCCCCCTTTGCCTTCCACCATGATGGAAAGTTTCCTGAGGCCTCTCCAGAAGCTGAGCAGATGCCAGCATCATGCTTCCTGTACAGCCTGTGGACCTGTGAGCCAATTAAACCTCTTTTCTTGAAAATTACCCAGTCTCAGATATTTCTTTATAACTGTTGAACAGACTAATACATATCCTTAATCCTTTCTTTCCACATCACCCCATGTGTCATGTGCCCACTGCATACCTGCCATACTTCTACCAGCAGCTTCATACTACATCCTGTGGAATACCCTGTTTAATCTTCAAACCCTTTCTCAGGAGCATTTTCAAAGTAGGGACAAAAAAAGAGGGTATAGATACAGAAACATATCGGACAGATGCAAAAATAAAAGAAGATTTGGTGCAATTAGATAAGCACAATTCCTTAATTGTCTTTGCCAGTGATAAGATATATTGATGATACATGAATATATTCCAAAGCCTAGTGGTGAGACAATACCTATGTTACATAAGGGAGTGAAAATAAAAGTTAGTAACTAGGGATCTTCAACACCAGAAACACCATAAAAGACACTCTGTGTAACTGTTGAGACAGGCCTTCATGTTCTTCATGTTTGTAAAAATATGTCCCTGGTATGATAAATATCACTCCCGAAAGTCACTTTGAAAAATTCTGAAACTGCTTTCCAGACTCATTCATAAAGAGTGTAAAAAATTTACCACGCATCACAGTCAGCATCAATGACCACAGAAGGATGATCAATCCATTCCCATAGCCTCCCCAGCTAGTGATGTGGGGTGGGATGGGCTGGCATGCTGGGGGAAGTGCCGCACTCTGGCCAGACACAGCAGGCTGAGAGTGTGGGCACATTAACATTTCTCTGGACAGAATCTCTGGACTTCACCTTTTCCCTTCCTGTTCCTGGGTGATACGCTATTACACATAAACTCAGAAGTGTAGCATTATTTATCTCCGCATTTCTCACCTGAAATGTTAGTCTTTGCCTTGTTATTATCAATTCCACCATGAGCATAGGTGGCTCCATAAACTATAAAGGGAGTAGAGAGAGAAAGTTGAAGTTACTGTAGGGTTTGATGTCACTTCTTTACTAGGTAGGAAACTAGACTTATGACTGTCAGGTGTGTTTTTATTATTTCACTTGTAAGGAAATAAGAGGCTCTGAGAGAGGTTACCTGTGAATGATCATCTCCAAAAGGGCTTATATATTCTCTTCTGTTTCATTCAAAATTAAGTAGAGTGACCATATGATTACTTATCATCCAAGCCAAAACACTTTTGACAGTAAAATAAGGCACGATTAATAATTAAATCAGTATAACCAGTATACCAGAACTATCTCAGACAAACTAGGCTGGATGATTACCCTAAAGCTAGGCAATCCTACTACAAAATGCTTTTCTACTTGGAACTGAGACTGGTAGAGTTTATCATTGGTGCTCTCTCCACAGGTGCTGGGCCACCTGACCAATATTTCATGTGATGTCCACACTGGCTACAACCACAGCATCTCCTTCACCACCGATATAGTCTCCATCGTTTATTCTCTCTTGTTATTAACACTCAAAAATATGGCTGTCCATGTAAGTATGTATTAGCTTGAATTGAAGATATTTATTATTTCCCTGGCTGACTTATATAATATGGCCAATCATCCCTGAGTTCTCTTTGCAGAAAACTAAATGCAGTTTAATTGCATGGTTTATTTTGCAATTGTAGTATCATTAACTCAGCAAGCTTCTCACAGAGTCAAAAAGAGTGACTAACCAATGCATCCGCTACAGCTAACACCATGGATGGGAGTGCCCAGTACATCAAGGTTTGATTTCTATTCCCTGGGAAGGTGAAAGTGAAAGTTGGGCAACTATTTATAGAATTGAAACAAGCTGGATGAATTTGTCTTTTAAATTGTCCTCAGTATTCAAAGCATGGAGATCATTACAGCTCAAGAAATGAATGAGTGTTCATTCTGCATCAAATTCTCACAGTATCTCACTGCCATCATAATCTAATAATTTAATACCAATGGATTACCAATGTACAGTTATTTGACCTATTGACATTTTAATTTTAACAGGTTTGTAAAACGAAAATGTCTTCAAGGCCCACAGAAATAAATCTCCATATGAATGACTTCAGATATTTGACCCACACCAGTATTCCTTGAATCATTATTACCCAGGGAAGAACACAGTGTTTGATTTGATGTGACCCAACTCGCCTGCAAAAACACCTGACCATCTGCATCTCTGGGAACCAACTATTCCACATAAATGAATTACCGAATTTTCAAAGCACACCTATTCAGATGCTAAACATCATCAACTCATTCTCCAACTTCTTAAAAAATTATTAGTAGCTTTCTAAGGGAAAGTGACTATAAATTAACTTTTCTTGAGTTTCAGAGTCATCTTTGTGAGCCTTCATCCTAGTATTTCTGCAGCAATATCCTCAGTGTCTGCTTTTTTTGTGGTGGTGGTTGTTCTCTTTCCATTCAAGGTCAGCTGTCGCTTCTACTGTTATTAAGCTTCCTTCTAACACTATGTCAACTCCCGTCCTTCTAATTTATTGCTGCAAAACTGCTAAGTGGTCAAAAACTAAATGTTGAGGCCAGGCGTGGTGGCTCATGCCTGTAATCCCAGCACTTTGGGAGGCCGAGGATGGCTGATCACGAGGTCAGGAGATCAAGACCATCCTGGCTAACACAGTGAAACCCTGTCTCTACTAAAAAAATACAAAAAAAATTAGCCGGGCGTGGTGGCGGGCGCGTGTAGTCCCAGCTACTCAGGAGGCTGAGGCAGGAGGGTGGCATGAACCCGAGAGGCGGAGCTTGAAGTGAGCCGAGATCACACCACTGCACTCCAGCCTGGGCAACCTAGCGAGACTCTGTCTCAAAAGAAGAAAAAAAAAAAAAAAAAACTAGATGTTGAATATAATTAAGGATGGATTGTTAAGAAAACGTCACTTGAATACTATCTTTGTTTTTCTCATTTTGGATTTGGAACTAAGTTGTCAAAAATTCAAAACGAACCTTCTAAGTAGACTGGGACTATCATCCCTTACTGAGTCTTCCTTCTAGCCCTTTCTGTGAAAAACATGTGATTTTCTTCTCTTACTTGTTAGCCATTTCCTAGCATTTTGTGATTTTTACATCTCTCTTATTAGTTGAATAAATCCAAAATCCAGGGGTTTTTTTCTCCATTTTTTACACTATATTTTGAGAGCTTCACAAGAATAAGAAAGTCAAAAAACGAAACAGGTGAAAAACCATTTCCAAACATCTGGTCTATTCAAAAGAACTACAGAAAACAAATCACGATTGCCGAGCTGGGCTTCAAGACGGTCTGAGAGGGAACAGAAAACGAACGCACACAGCTGCCAAGCGTTCCATTTCAACCTCATCTTCCAAATTTCAAAATTCCTGTGCTTGAGGCAAAGTCATGCCAAATTCCCTCATGTCCTAACATTAGACATTCCTGAATTACCTTTGTCTTGCGTTCTCCTGAAAATAGCATCATAGAAGGTCCAGAACGCTGATAAAAACAAAATAATGACTGGCACCCCAGGCTGAATTACACAGATCACGGGATTCCATCAATGTGAACTTGACTGTCACTGTCATCTCTCCCAACCTGCATAAACCAGAATGTCATCAGCAAAACAAGGCAGAGCACAGAAGTAATTACCTGGCTAATTCAAACAGAAATAAATGTCTCTTGTTTTGGCTACATTATTAAGGGAATCCAGGCAGAAGTGTCTCTCCTACCTGGATTCTCTAAGCAATTACCTCAAACATCCACTTCATTCCAAAGCCTGTCAAAGAATATCCAGTCCGCAAATTTATAAACAATAGTACCTCTAAGCAAATTACTGAAGTAACATTTAAATCCAGCTGTCGATCCCTCCAAGGTAAAATTCATAGCATTTTATTCTACAGCTAGCTATGCAGAGGAGGGAAATGGCTGAAAGAAATGCTAAAATCCCAAGCACACATTTGCTATAGAATTAATATCACAATTTGTCACTGATAATGAAAGCATATAAAACAGGTCCTGACAGCATGTTATTTCTGTTACAGATCATTCTTTATAAAATCCAAACAAGGTTTTCCCTTGCAACCATGGAAATTATTTCTACCTCAAATTTACAAAGCAAAATATTAATATTGTGGTTAGTAGCCATCTGCTGCATGAGAGTCCTGTGCAATCATTAGTCTAAACTGATGGCATTGTGGCAAGCTGCCACCTCCCAAGAGGCTAGCCTCTAAAACCCATCAGCATCTTGGAATTAGTCTCAAATCTGAGAGGGCAAGCTGCAAACCCGGAAATCGGCTCTACAGGAAGATCCATGTCATTAAACTCTGTTCTTAGATACTGAACCCCAAAATATTGTCATACCCCAGTCTATATTCAGAGCCATGCATCAGCCAGGCCAGTCAAATGGAGTCACCGGGTGGCAACAAATAAACATGAGGCATTTGGGTCCAATGCCAGGTCCAGCAGAGAAAATAGCGACCTGTATTCCACTCAACAACAGTGGTTTTCACTACAAAGTCAGAAGAGGATCAAGCTGTGAGGAGTTCAGCTTATCACAAAATCTCACTGAAGTCACTGTAACTTTTTAGTTTAAAAAACAAAAAAAAAGCCACAGAGGCAGCAACATGCAGAGGAATTCAAAGGAGGTGTGAACTAAGTAATATTTCTCACACGGTCTCCACCATAAAAACTTGCACTAGAAATATCTAAATTTAAATGTTTCATCCAATAGGCTCTGTACCCTCTTGCCATTTTTACTAGCCTGTTCTAATGATTTTCATTTAGAAATGCAAAAGGATGCTGTATTTTTAATGTTTAATCAATCTTCAAGAACTCTGTATGTTTGTAATCATGGGCCATATGAATGCTTGCAGAGTAAGATACGTGCTCAAAAATGATTTAGCAAGATGCACTGTAACTGCTTTTCTCTGGTATCGTAATCACATAATCATTTTCTTTTTGGGTAGCCTAGATGCTCCAAGCAGCGGGTGGAAAGGGGGAAGAAGAGGTAATAAGGAATGAAGAAATCAAACTAGGATGTCACAGTTAAATGTAATCTTGCAATACTTATGCAGATAATTCAAGTTCCACCAAACATTTTACCTCATGTAGAAGTTTATGGAAAAACTTGAGTGTAGGAATAGGGGGATGCATGTGATAGAGTTGGAGCCTAACCTCACGTATACACAGAACAAGTCACACTGTGAGAATCTACTTGTTTTCAGTATAAAAATGATGTTTTTTGATAAAATTTATGTGGGGCCTACATGCATTTGTAGATAAACACACAAAAAAACTAACAAATGAAACCACCATCTTTAAGCATACCATGTAACTTGCATGCACTTATGCAAAACCCTCATTGACAAACTGTCAGAGACGTTTTAAAAAGAAAAAAAAAAGACAATGCAGAGGCATATAACATTACACAATGTATTAGACTAATCTTACATGTACCATCAGTTATTTAAAACAAAACTCTTAGAAGAAGAATCATCCATTTAATTTTGAACTGTCATATAAAATTATCAGGTCTTCCCCCTAGTCTCATGGCATCTTGAAGGTATGAAGGAAACTGAGGAGAGGCAAGCTTTGTGCTTCCTTCTTCTTCCACTTTAAGTAAATACCATATTAAAACGAACAAAAAGCAAAATGAATCTTAAGAGATGAAAGGCTGAGCTGTGAAGATCAGGTAGGGACAGGAAGAGTCTACCACCCATTGCTAGAGGTGGTAGAAATACTAATTAACTAGTTGGATGTCATCATATCAGTAGACAGTGTTTAGGCTCCAAGCACTACAATTCACTGCTCAGAGCCAATCTCTCCAAGGCAACAGCCCCAATTTGCTATACAATAGGGTAGCTCTGCACTTATTTTTCACTAAAAAAAGATCGTATTTTGTAAAATAAACAGCAAATTAGCAGAAACCTTACCCTCCTCTTCTATTGCACATAGTCTCTCACCTCCACATAAAGCCATGGGATTCTTTCCTGCCTTATCAGCTGCAACTTGGGTCATAGTCATATCTAAGAACAGAAAGTGTCAACACAACCATTTGAAACAAATATGATACCTGAACCTCATTAAATATATTGAGTTAAAATCACATGCAAGATTTGGGTTCAGCTCTGACCACTGACTGGCTCAGTGACTTAGACACGTTATTTAATCTCTCTGAGATACATGTTCCTCATCAATAAAGTGAGATTATAAATAAAGTGAGATCAATGACTTTAGAAAGTTTTCATGGGGATCAAAAAGGCAACTTCTAAAGCACTGCTTGTGTTCCTGGCCCATAATAGGCACTCAATAAATGGAGTGATTACTGTTGTTCAAAAACACAAAGTTCTAAGTTTTCTGAGAATTTTAGGGTCTTGTTTTTAAGTTAGAGACAAGTAAACTATAAGAATAAGCTTTTCAAAACAAAGAGCTCAGGATTTAGAAGTTTTCTTCTCATCCCCAGATTCTGTTTCTCACAGTTGAAGATAAAGTACTCTTGTGTCTACTAGAAAACGACTAGAAGAAAATAGAGAAAACACTTTGGAACACTGATCAAGGCAAAGAATTTATGGCTCAGACCTCAACAGCGCAGGCAACAAAAACAAAAATAGACAAATGGGACTGTATTTAACTTAAATTCTCCTACACAGCAAAGTAAACAATCAATAGAGTAAAGACACAACCTGTTGAATGGGAGAAAATATTTGCAAACTAGTCATCCAGCAAGGGACTAATATCTAGAATACACAAGGAATAAAAATAACTCAACAGTAAAAAATTATAGTAATTAAAAATGGGCAAAGGATGCAAACAGACATTTCTCTAAAGAAGATATACAAATGGCCAACAGGTATATGAAAAAAAAATGCTCAATATCACTAATCATCAGGGAAATGCAAATTAAAACCACAGTGAGATATCATCTTAGCCCAGCTGAAATAGCTATTATTTAAAAGACAAAAAATAACAGACTGTAAGAATGTAGAGAAAAGGGAACTCCTATACACAGCTGGTGGGAATGTAAATTAGTACAGCCACTATGGAAAACAGTATGGAGATTTCTCAAAAACCTAAAAATAGGACTACCATATGATCCAACAATTCCACTACTGGGTATTTATCCAAAGGAAAAGAAACCAATATGTCAAGGGGATACCTGCACTTGCATGTTTATTGAAGCACTATTCACAATAGCAAAAATGTGGAATCAATTTAAGTGTCCGTCAATGGATGACTGGATCAAGAAAATGTGGTATATACACACTATGGAATACTATTTGACCATAAAAAATGAAATCAAGTCATTTGCAGCAACATGGATGGAACTGGAGGTCATTATGTTAAGTGAAATAAGCCATGCACAGAAAGACAAATATCACATGTTCTCACTCATATGTGGGAGCTAAAAAAAGTTGATCTCATCGAGGTAAAAAGTAGAATGATAGTTACCAGAGGATGCAAAGAGTGTGGACAAGAGGGGAGATGAAAAGAGGTTGAGAGGTTAGTTACTGGTTACAAACATACGGCTAGATAGAAAGAATGAGTTATAACGTTCAATAGCACAGAAGCATGACTATGGTTAACCACAACATGTTATATATTTCAACACAGCTAGAAGAGAGGACTTGAAATGCTCCCAACACGTGGAAATGACAAATACTGGAGGTGATGGATACCCGAAATATGACTTGCTCATTACACATTTTGCATGTAACAAAGTATCATATGTTCCCCATAAATATGTACAAATATTATATATCCATTTAAAAAACCCCTTGTTTCTAAATCCATTCTGTCTAACTTCAAACAGTAGATTCTCGTTCAGGACTCTTAACCTGTCTTGAGTTTGCTTGCCCTACCTGAAAAAATGATGGCCAATGTAAATGCACCCTCTACTGAAGAGAACTGGAGTGAACATGCAGAGGAGTAATGGACATGAAGCATTTTATAATCTGGATAGTGCTATATAACACAGGCTATTATATTGGGCAGCGATGTGCCGCACTGATGTGGGGTGCCAGAGTTCAAAGCTCCACTCTGCTACCCGCTGGCAGTAGCAGTGTGAGAAGCCATGGTCATTAAACTCTGTAAATCTCCATTTACTCACGGGCATGATAAGAACGATTACTTCACAGAGCTGTCAAGAGAAACAAAAGAATATAAACAAAAACTTTTAATACATCGCCTGGCACACTGTAAGTGTTCAATAAAGGTTAGCTACTAAAATGTATTATGGACCTTTTTGGTTTACAAAATATTGAGTTCCTTCTCCACTTTGCAATTAGAAATGTTTCATTTGTGTTGCTTTCATTTTTTTAAAGATTAACTAATTATTAGCAATTTTGATAACCACTAAAAAATGTCAAAACATCCTTTAAATGTCTTTATCTGCATTCTTAAGACATCATGGTTTGTGATATTTTTCAAAGAAGACTTATATCCCTGATTTTTAATGGGCTTAGTGAAATCTCCTACATGGTAATATTCATGGAGATATGTGATTACGCTTATAAAGACTTTACTAGTCATAGAAACAGTAATAATCGCTTTCCTCAAATTCTTAAATCTTACAAAGAAGTACCAGTTCATATCACACTGTAATACCAATTAATAAAAAGGCATTTTAAAGTATTCAATGCCTCATTAAGAAAAATCAGCTTTCCCTGTGGTTGTTCTTCAAGACTATTATTCCAAATCCATAATGGGCCGCAACAGTTTGAATAGAAAGAGCTTTCCTTTGTCCCCCTAGTGGCCACATACAAAATAACAATAGGTAAAGAAAAGGCTTTCAGAACTGCTGGAGTAAAAAACCATTCAACGCCTTCATTTTACAGAAGAAGAAACTGAGGCCAAGAGATGAGGACTTGGCCAAAACTACACAATTTTTCAGCAAGCCATCAGCATATGAAAAACGCTTTTGGATATTATGAATATTATGACATCTGGAAAGATACCCCAAAATGGACTTACCTAATATTTTACAATTTTCTTGTCAATTGACACTGAGAAGCTTTATTTCCAGTTTTCTTTTTCCTTCTCAGAGAGATAATAAGTACAGTTTCCCAGGGGCAAAGATAAGACCTCAGCTGTGACCAAGAATTCTGCCTGAATCCTTGGTGAAGGATTCCTTTTTGAGGAATAAAAACTACCCCTGAGGGCTGAGAAGTGTACAAAGATAGCTCTGCACAGAAAAGACCAGCAAGAGTCAATGCATCTTTTCAGATGGCCAAGGGCCCACAATGAATAAGACATAAAGGTCAATAAATAAGTTAAATTCAGTTTTTCTCAACTTTAAGGCACCCCCAAATAGGGAAAAATTGGAAGCAGGCAGGGTACACACATGGCAGAAGACAAAACTGAATTTTCTTAATTTGAAAAAAAGAAAAATTATTTGCATTATTAGTAAGCCTCTGTTAGCCCAAAAATTTAACAAAAGTACAGGTTTTGTTTGAACATAAATTAAGGGACTAAAGCCATTATCCAGATATTTTGAGGCAAATAATAAAGAAGACAGTCACGTAACACCCAAAATATGTTTATCTTAAAATTGGAAATTTCAGACTAGAGCAGGTTTCAATTTTTACATCACTTCACATAGATTCCACAGAAAGTTCTGTCAATCTGGAGGCACCTACATGATGATTATGACCACAGGAATTCACCTCAAAGTGTATGTTCAAACCTCAGCTCAGACGCATATTAACTGCGTGATCTTAAGCAAATTACTTTACCTCCCATTCCTCAGTTTCCTTATCTACACACAAGAATGATAACAGTTCCTAGCGCATAGGCTGTCAGAGGATTAAATGTGAATAATATACATGGCGAACAAGTACTTGGCACATTGTAGGTATGCAGTAAATATTAGTTACTGTTCTTATCAAAATATTGAGGAACCCATTTTCTATACTTTAAGCCTGAAGAGAAAGAAAAGATAAGCAGTGAGTAAAAGTAGCTTCAGACTGGATCATGGGAGACATGCTAGTCTGGCCTCTCTAGCTCTAATGAGATGTCTGACTTCGGAGAAATCTCTCAACTGGTGTGATCCTTGTTTTCTTATCTGCAAAAAATAAGAGGTTGGATCCAAGTTCAAGAACCTCAAGTTTGACAAAAATGTAAAAGATCATTCTTGAGCTCATT
The DNA here is from genome assembly GCF_028885655.2 of Pongo abelii. Lineage (NCBI taxonomy): Eukaryota > Metazoa > Chordata > Mammalia > Primates > Hominidae > Pongo > Pongo abelii. The sequence goes on from NC_071989.2 coordinate 31,734,062, forward strand.
TACAACAAGTGCTTGTCTAGATTGTGATTAAATGTCTTCAGGGATGGGGCTCACGTCTATCCTAAAGCTGCCAGGCCCTTTTATCTTGAACACAAATGGCTTGAAAATCCTTTCGTATGTTGAGCTGAAATCAACCATCTGCATGTCATCAGGGCTACAATACCAATGGCAAGAAGTATCACCATTCCTTAATGTGTTGCTGAGAAAGAAGAGACACTGACAAGTATACCATGACGTGATGTTTTCTTATTATGTCAATCGTTAAGAGACATCAAAATTTCAGAGTGGTTAAAATATGAAAATATGGGTGTCTTAGAATCAACTAAATGCAATTATCCTCCAGTGGCTTCACTAGCTGATCCTAATTGAAGTGTATGGCACATTAAAACCCAGTCTAATTTTCTTCCATAAGACAGTTCCTGAAGTATTTGGAAAGTATCCTTGACCAACTTAAACCTTTCCTTTTCCAGTCTTACCACCTTTAGCTCATATGCAAATCTTAAGACTATAACCATCTCCAGCTTCTGTCTACAGAACCCATTCTAGTTTATCTGAATCTCTTCTTATTCATACATGCAAGCACTAAGCACTTTTTCTACCACCCCAGATAAAATAATGACCAAAACAGACAATGACTCTGCCATCAATAATTCAATGGATATGCACTCTAGAACATGTAAACAATGACATCAAGCCAAAGTACTATAGGTATTCTATGAAATGCAGTAGAGACATAGCAAAAAAAAAAAAAAAAAAAAAAAAAAGTATAAGTGTAGTAATCAAAAAGGAACAGAAGGCTGTAGGTGAGGTCTGTCTATTCTGAAGAGACTACTAAAGCCTAGACAGAGGGTGGTCTTTCCATCTTCTCATCTTAATCTTTGTCTTCTTTTTGACAGCCATGATATACTGTAAAATTCTGATGTTCTCACAATCTATAAAATCCCAAAATATTTTTTAACACATGCTATTATATTGTCTTTCCCACTCCAACCTGTCATTCTTCCCATCAAGTGCTTCTATAATTGGAAGGGGGTTGGTGGGAGAGAATTATTTTTCCCTCTGGAGGAAAGTAGAAGATGTTCTGTTTATTCTGGTCTATACACTTATTTAGAAGAATGTACTGAGGCAACACATTTCCTCTTAAGGAACTGTTTCTTCTAAACAAGGACATGCCCCTTCATTGCTATAATACAATCTTGATTCTCAGTCTACCAAACTGAGTTGTACATATCTGATCAGGCAAATTTATATTTTACTACAAATCAGTGAATAAAATGTAAAAATAATTCAGCAAAATTGAAGTCCACACTACTTACTATGAAATACCCAGAGTACTAAAATACTCTGTGTAGGTCAATAACATTTTGCTGCTGTGCATTTATCACATTTAGAAATCTTCTGGCATATTGCAATCTACCTATAGTGATGAGTCAACTATAATGATCAAGATATCTTAATGCATCCTGGGATCCAACCCACTTTAAATACAGTATTGGAAGCTGTCCCAGGATTAGAAAACCTGGATAATCACATGAACTTTGTGTGAATTTATTTTACTTTGTATTGAGATGTCTATGGCTCTTACAAAAAGGGAATTCCATCGAGGTTTCTTGTCTCCTTTGCTTCAATTCAATAATATCCAGAGTGGTTAAAGCTTTTTTCCCCCTTAAATACAGTATGTGTATGGCGTGTGTGTGTGTGTGTGTGTGTGTGTGTGTGTGTGCAGCAGAAGTAGGGGATGGTCATTCATTCCTCACTGAAATCTGTGCTTGTGCACACCGTGATGATTAAGCCATAAGCATTGTACTATGTGTGCTTTTCCTAGCAGCAACACATGTAGGACTAAGTTTTAGATCAACGATTTGGATTGGTTGATCAGAGCGGCCGATGCCAATATTCTTAATTAAGTTCATGATTTAAAAAGTGAATTTTTTCTCCTAATCAAGAATAATTGTTAATGATCATGAAAACATTTTTTATCAGATAATCATTGCATACAGATTTCTATTATCTAAAAGAAAGTCAGAAAACATATTTATTTATATGCATCCCCATTATAAAGATAAGATAGCCTCTTAATCATCTGAAGAGAGATTTAGTGGAAGTTGGAAAATCCTTCATCAAAATTAATATCCCTAATAATGGTTTATAAAGGAGATTTTTTTAAAAAAAAGAAATTGAAACTTTGCAAGCTGTAAAAGGAGAGAAGTACCAGTAATCTTGACTGAGGCATCTAAAGTAATGAAGTAGCCTAAAAACTGATGAGATGTTTCAGCTGTACCAAACTACTGAACAAAACAAGAGAATTGGGGAACAGGACACTTTCTGGATTGTCTTCCCAGGATATAAGGACACTCCTTAAATGCTCCCCTTCTCTTTGGTCCTGGGGGTGCTAGCCCCAGCTGATGGGTCCAAGACAGTACTGGACCAATCAGGGTCATTTTCTTTTCTTCTCTCTTTTTTTTTTTTTTTTTTTTGAGACAGCGTCTCACTCTGTGGCCCAGGCTGGAGTGCAGTGGCGCAATCTTGGCCCACTGCAACCTCTGCCTCCTGGGTTCAAGCAATTCTCCCACCTCAGCCTCCCGAGTAGCTGGGATTACAGGTGTGCACCACCACACCTGGCTAAATTTTTTTGTATTTTTAGTAGAGACAGGGTTTCACCATGTTGGCCAGGCTGGTCTCAAACTCCTGACCTCAAATGATCCTCCTGCCTCAGCCTCCCAAAGTGCTGAGATTACAGGCTTGAGCCACCGTGCCAGGCCTCAGGGCCATTTTCTAAGAAATTGGGAAGGGGGCTGAAAGAGAAACCCTCTTTTTGACAGGTAAGCTCTGGAACTGTTGGGGTGCCGTTCTGCCCTGTGGACTGGAGGATGAAGGAGACAGGTGTGAATGGAGACAAAAGGAAAGCAGAAGTGTCCTGAGGAGATAGAGCTAGGGGTAGAATGCTGGCGGCTTCTCCGAGCCTGCCCCTGGGCCTTTCCAGAGACTCTGCAGAATTTCCACTCTTAACTTTCAGGAGAAACCCTATACAATAATGACACATACCTCTTCATTTGCTCAATTATCTCTGATGGGCTACTGTTACTTGCCAACATGTTTTGTTGTGATGATAGAGAACAAACCACAAACAGAACTTACACAACTCCAAGTAATCATTTAGCCTCAGTAACTCTCAGTTCCTAGTCTCTGAAATGAGGATAAAATAATTCTAGATATTTACATCAATCCTGTATTGGAAGATTAATAATTATTGTGACAAATGTTACCAGACAGCCTCAAAAATCACATAAAATCCTTTAGTACAAGTGCTGTCTTTTATATAATTTCATGCTGCCACCTGAACTGTTCAGAAGCAAACGGATTGTCCACTCATAAAGTAGTTGTTCTAAACACCTTTGACATGTAGCTTAATGGGGTTTGAAGAATAGTATATTGCAAACAATTAGAGGTTTCCTTTGTGAGATATTAACTGGTTCAACAGATAGAAAATTAACTTCACTATCAACCCTCTTCTACCATAAAAGTCAGCCAATTTGCACATTTTTTTCTGCTAAAGGTGGTCTTAAAATATGACTTATTTCATTGACATATTTATATATTATGTATTCATGTATTATCCTACTACCACATATGCTAATAAATTACACCTGTACGTATAATCTGTGGGTCTCTATGTCTGCATACACACCTGCACACCCTTTTACCAATAATATTTCTGCTTCTTGTGTGTTCCAGTTTCACTGCCTTGGACATGTTATGTAACCTCTGTTGTCTCTTCATCAATCTGTTTTCTCTGTCTTAATTGGGAAAATATTACACCACTTTTTGAAGGATGAATTAAATAAAATAGTCTACAAAAGTACTTTGTAAGCAGTAAAGGACTACACAGACACACAGAGCTAATATTTCCAATTGAATGTATAAGAAATTCATAATCTGAAGAATGGACTATGAATCTGAAGCAGCTTTCTTCTCCCCCATTCTTACTTCATACGTGTTTAAAGAGCTCTATGAAAAGAAAATGTTCAGCCTCTTTTCGCAAACTGGTAGCAATTCTTCATTCGGGGAAGGTCTTTTCCAGAAAGAAACTCAAGTCTTTCCATCATCCATGTGCAGAACATCTGTGCTAAAACCATTCCATGCACACTTCTTTGAAGCACTGGCTGCCTAAAAGAATACTTTGATTTGGGCTTTATTTAAATGCCTGAACTTCTATTGGAGAAACAAAAGGTTTTCTAGTAAGAGCTCAGTTGGGAACAGGACCAACCTCCAGCCAGTTTAACCACTCAGAGGCCAAGCAGCCTGGCATTTCTTAGAGCTCTGTGCAATGGAAATCTCCCTGAGAACTTGCAGCACAGGCGAACAGCTGGTTTGGGAGGCTAGTGACCCTGGGTGCAATCACTGTGGTAATTAGATTTAATTTTCCTAATCCAACAGTGGCTGACTCCATCATGCCTATATCTCCTATGTAGAAAATCATTACTCTCATTTAATGGTACTTTGACATGTTTCATATTTTTGTGGCTTAGTACCTTAATATTAGATATTACCTCTTTGTAACTATCAATCTAGCCATTCAAACAGCTATGTGTACCAAAGAGTTTAATTTGAAGGTTATCCAACTTCGGCAACTTTCCAGAAGGATCTTCGAACGTTAAGCAGACCTTGAATATCATTGTACACCCCTCTTCTGCAAGTCTTTTGTATGCTTGTATCAATTCATTTAGAACGATGGCATCAGCCCTAAGTCATTGGCAAGCCTGAAGGGTTTGGGTTTTCAGTGTTTCTGCAAGCCCAGGGAAGCATGGCTTCATGCTACGACATCCTGGGGTCACTCCAAAAGAGTAACAGAGATCATGGTGCTACGTGAAAGCGTGTCTTCCTGGGAGGAGAGAAGGAAAGACATGTATGAATCTATCCATGTCTGCTTGCATCTAGAGAACGCTTGTTTATGTTGTAAAGAAAAGCCATCGGTATTGTCATCTCAGGAGACCGGCTTGTTTTATATGTGTGCATGTTATACGTGCTATCACACGAAGCTGGCCAACTGATAGCTTGACGAGGTACTTTGTCCCTGGGAATCGTAATTGCTTGGTCGGTGAAAAAAAAGAACATCAGACCGTTGCTGATAATAGCACAAGGTGCATTTTGATCGTATAAAAGAGGAAACAGACGGAGTCATACAAGTTCTGAGTATATCTTAAACCCCCTCCAAGAAAAAAAAGAAAGAAAGAAAGAAAGCAAAGGAAAGCCTGGGGCTGAAGGAGTGTTCCAGGGAGCGAATTGCTCAGGACTTCAAACACTGGGAGTCATTCTGTCAAGGGGAGGGGGCGGGCGGGGGCAGGCACTGGGCCTCTTTAACAAAGTCCTCCTCTCTTTGCTCCCTCCCACTTCATTCACTTGCAAATCAGTGTGTGCCCACAAGAGCCAGCTCTCCCGAGCCTGTAACCTTCGCATCCCGAGAGCTGCAGTTTCAGCCGCGACAGCAAGAACTGCAGAGCCGGCGACCGCGGCGGCGGCGGCAGAGGCAGGGGCAGCCTGGGCGGGTCGCAGGGTCTCCGCGGGCGCAGGAAGGCGAGCAGAGGTGGGTTCGGGCTCCGTTGGCTATGCATACATCTCCCTTTTTTTTTTTTAATTCTGTAGCGTTAATGGAAGCCAATCAGAGGGAGAACCCTCTCCGCCCGGTGGGTGCCGCGCGCCGGAGTTGGGAGGGATGCTCTCAGCCTGCGAGCCCGGGTCGGGGCGGGCGCGCGGGTCCGGCTGCGCGGGCGGCGCTGCTGCCGCTGCTCAGGACCAACGCCGCTTCCCGGGGAGCCTGGGCGCCGCTCCTCCGCCTCCTGGTAAGACTGATCCGCCGTGGGGCTGGGTGAGGGCACCGGGAAGCGGGCCGCCGGAGAAGAACCCGCTGCCTTTCTCTACGCCGGCAGAGGCTGCCAGGGGAGCTCTGGCATTTGCAAAGTTGGCTGGTCAATTACCAAAGGGCGCTGGTGCGTGCAGGACCCGCCGAGCTGTTTGGGGCTTGATTTATCTCCACCTGCCCGCATCATAAGGGTCTGTGTGGTGACTGCTTGGGCTGAGTTACATTTCTTAGCTTTTGGGGTAAAGCAGAAAATCAGGTAGTCTGAAAACTCTGGAATGCTCCCAGTAAGGAAAACTTAAAGAGACGATTTGGCTGGTAGAAGGAGCTAAAGAAAACTGTTAGCTTGCACGTTCCGGGCAACGCCTGCCGGGTCATCTAGGACAGAAATGCTTAGGTTGCAAGGAAAGTCCAACATTGGACTCCGAAAATGGAGCACACTGTCCAGGGAAAAGTCATGTGGAAGGCGCAGCTCGCTCGTGCTCCTCCACGGCTGGCCAGGCTCAAATCTGGGGGATAAAGCCTTCCCCGGACTGATTGGAGAGTGGTTGGAGTGCGCTTGGTTTTAGGTGGCAGATGCAGGAAAATTGGAGCCCCCAATGCGTTAATCCCAGAATTTAATAAAAAGGGACGCTGCAATGTTGTGGACTGCAGTAGTTGCAGAGCTGAGATTACTTCTTCCGTAGTTAGATATTCTGCCATGAGTTACCTTAGATCTCGAGATGGGAGATGCTGGAGAGGTCAGAGTGGTGCTAAGAAGTGTCACTGCTGCAATAAAATCCATATTTTATGGGGAGTTAAATGCAGGTCTCTGTTAGTGCAAGGGGCTGGCCACCTGAGTTAACTATGACTCAGAACATTCAAGAACCAAGAAGTTTAATCATCTGGAATAGCCACACGTTTCTCTCTCCCACTCCCATTAAAAAAAAAAATTAAATGATGATAGTCACACTATAGAGGTATATCAGACCGTGTCTCTGCGAATCTTCACTTTCACTTCGTAAAGCACACAATGAGAAAGAAGGAAGAGGTTTTCCCTACAAGAATGTTGCAGGAGTGGCTGTTGTGTACATATATGGCTGCTCTGGAGGGGTGCAGACCAAAATATGGGCTTTCTGAGTGGTTAATTATCCAGGGGGTTGCAAACTCCTCCCTGTGTTGGAAAAGGAACCCGGGGATATGCCTAGTTAATGTACAACTCTTCCAAGAAGGACTAACAAATATGCTTATATGAATAGTGCCAAGGGTTGCTTATTTTCTTTCTTTTCTTGCTAAAAGCTTTACCTGAAAAGGAAAACCCTTAGGATTTTCTTTGAGAGAGAGAGAAAAAAAAATATCCTCCAGTTTCACTTGAGACTTGAGCATCATCCCTTGTGTAATAGTACTTGCATGGCTCTATACTTGCTATTTTAGAGAATCGTAAAACCAGTTGTGTGAAGAAAGGGGTATGCTTGAGCAGATATCTTCGTTATGTCATAACCAGGAGGGTAAAGTTTATGCCAGAGGCCAGATTGTCAATGCAGAGCTCAGAAACTTAAAAGAAATCCAACAATTGACTGGAAAATGCAATCACACAGGATTGTATCTCATCCCCTTTTGCTCTTTGGCGTGTTCTAATTAAAAAGGTACCGAAGGAAAATAAAAGACAGATCTTTTCCCACCTAATGTAACGGTTCATGCCATACTTTTGAAGCAGAGGAAGTAACCAATTTCTTCAGAAAAACTAAGAGGCAGCAGCCCATTTTTGAAGGAAAATGGCACCAATTCAGTTCTACTGTATTTGTGTCTACAATTATCTTTTGCTACCATTACAAGAAAGTGACAGTTTGGTATCTCCACAGGGACTTTTAGTCCCTTTACTATCTGGCTTTTACACCAATTTATTGCACTTACATTTTGTACTGCTAACTCTGCAAAGATAATATATGGAAACATAATCATTTTCTACCAAGTTGCCTACTATCAAAAAACGTGTACCCTACCTCTTCCACCCACCACTTCCATCAGCTTTGCAAGGAAAAACTTAGTGAGGCACTCTTCCTTTTTAAGAAAAAATGTACCTTGCAAAATACTGCTCGAGACACTTGAAAACAGCTAAAAATTTTCTAGAAAGCACAGCTACAGTCACAGGGTATTATATGATACTGTATTATTATAGCAATGCATTGCAACAAGTTCTGAAAATTAGGACTAATTGAGTGAATGTCCCACATAGAGATTTCTTTAAAAGGAATGAAATGTGACCAATATTCTGAGTGAAACTACAATCTTCCTAAGGAATTGAAAGTGTGGTCCCCTCTTCTGGCCCCGTAATTGCTTTGCAGTCATGAACGCCAACACACTAAGGCTGAATCCTTTGAACTATTCAAACTTTTTTTAGTTGGAAGGGACCTCTAGTGGGTCACTCCATGCATTTCTCCCTGGAGTTCAGCTGCAGAATGGATTTTGTTATCTAAGATAAGAGTATAACAACTTTTTCTCTGTAGACAAGTTAGTATTCTCTAAGCACTATCTTAATAGTTGTGACAGGTCAAATCATTATTGCTATTATTTCTGTACTTCCTCTAATTTAGGGGACTTACAAATATGTTTATGGTTTTCTGAGTATCTAGACTTTTGGTAACTGCTGGATGATTCCACATGAAAGCAATGGCCAATTAATAAAGAATTTACCATCATCAATATAAGATTTTCTTATTTCTGACCTTTTCCAAGACTCTACTTCCTTACTTCTAATTTACTCGATAACAATAATAACATTATATTTAGAACTCCAAAAGTTCTACATGAAGAGCGCCACCCCCCCACCCCCACCAACAACAACAAAAGAAATATTTGCAGGAAAAAAAAGTGCAATGACTGTTTCAGAAATCCGTGAACATTCACAAGTTATGCTGAACTAAGACCATCTAATTCAAAGAATTCCCCGTTCAAATAAATATATGTTGAGCATCCAAAGGCTGTTTAGATACCTGTGTCATCCTTACTCCAGGTTTTTTCTGTTTCATTTCTTTCCTTGATGTATCACAACACATTTTAGGTAAGCTACTCCTTAAAATACTCTGCCTGGAACTTGGAGTAAGATAACTTTTGTAGGGTGAATCAGCCTCTTCTGCTGACAGCCTGCAGGTTTCAACTTCCAATTTAAAAATCTGTTCTAAAGTTTGAAATGTGTTCCAAATGAGATAACATCCAGCAGAATCCAGTTGCCTTGTGCTTCTTGCTTAGTCACAGCTGCTTATTCTTTGGTGTCCATCAGAATTAGGGTCTCACTTATAAAAATAACAAGCAGTGACTCAGTCTGAATTGCATTCTTAACAGTGTTTCAACCTAGTCAGTGTCTACTGAGCACACTTTATTTACTTCACGAAAAAAGTGAAAATGTAGATAATCAAACCTTCTCTGGTTTAAATATTTTTCTGAATAATGATTCTAAATTCAAAGACTCAAGAACATTATGCTAATAGGAGAACTGCAGAAAGAAGAAGGCACACACACACACGCAAACACAGCACCCAGTTGTGACAGTGTTCCAAGAATATTAGAGAAGAAATACAGAAATGCAGCATATGGGCTGATTTTCTTTTCTTCTTCTTTTTTTTCATGTTGTTTTCTCCCTTGGGATTTTTATTTTATTTTGAAGACAGATGAGTGCTTGAAGCACTTTACTGAAACTAAATAGTAGTATTTTTGTTCCAGGTTGCCTTTTCCAAAGATCAACTGGTCTACTTTTTTAAGTTTCTATTCGTACAGAAGCCTCTCTTTTTCAAAACAATCTTAAGAGGAACTTCAGGTTCTCTCTAATTAGCTATTGAACCAAATGTATATAGTGTTTGTGGTGCTATCACCCACAAAATAGGAAGATAAGGGAAGAGGGAAGAGTATAAAAAACCCTTCAAAAAAGTGGTGCATTCAAAATTACTACAAAATAGTTGGGTCAGAGGGAGCCATCTGCAGCCAACAGTCTAGTTGTTCAAAATTGAACTCTCCAAGAAACTTTCAACTCTTCCAATAAAGAAAAGTTATTGAAGGCTGAATGCTCTGAGCACACATTCATAAATGTGGAGTAGACTTATATGCAGAGACTATTAGAGATTATTTCATCTCTTTAATATATTTACACTAACACCATTGGGTGCTGGTTTCTTCTAGCAATCAGATCACCTTGCTATGATTTATAAGAGGTAGAGTTTCATTAATGCCAGAGTGTTAATATTAAATTTGATTTGTCATGTAAATGGGCAGCATGGTTTGCAAGCTTTTCTTAGTGTATGTGGTACTATCTTGTGAGAGAAATGACTTATGAAGAAGATGAGGCACATAAAGCTAGCATACCACAGGGCATGATTTATCTTCATATTTCAGCACTTGAAAGAACACTGTGTTTTTCTCTTTCTCTAATTTCCTAAATTGGTAGGTCTGGCGAAAAGATATCCAAGAGACTTAATAAGTTATAGGAAGAGAAAACAGCAAGAAAAAATTAACTTGGGGAAGTGTCCAAGTGAGTAAAATGGAAAGAGATGAGGACGTAAATCTTTACAGCAGAGGGAAACATAAGAATAGAAATAGAATCAAAATTGCCATTTTTACATAGGGTGCATTTTCCTCTTTATAAATAGTGCTACTGTTAAATGCCACCTTATAAACATAATTACATCATTAACATATGTATACACACTACTCTTCTCTACCATAAAATGCAAACTTGAAAATTACCTTTAAAAAATCACCATCTAAGGGAGATAACCCTGGGTGGATGGTAAATTAACCAGAGGAATATCTTTTTCAAAGTGGTCTGAAATCGCATCAGAATCAAGGAAAAGATTTCCTTAGTGCATTGAAGAATATCAACTCTTTTCCTTCTATTATCTTTATTGTCCTGCACGCTAAATAGAAAAACCGTGTATTCCTCTGATGCCTGCAATCCAAAGTATACAGTAATAATATAGACCAAGTATTCTACTTGTCACCCATTTGGATCCTGTGTGTGATATAGTATGATGAAAGGCAGAGCTACAAGACAGCAAGCCCCCACCTCTTTACATGGTAAATATATATATGTATATACACACACACACACACATATGTGTGTATATATATATGCTCAGAGCATATATATCTATACACACACATATATGTAGTGGACAGAAGGAAAAGAGTTGATAATATATGTGTGTGTATATACATGTGGTGTATATATATGATGTATATATATGGTATATATATGGTATTTATATATGTATATATGTACTTTACATGCTGTATATATGTACACACATATGTGTGTATATATGTACACACACATATGTGTATATATATGCTCAAAGTATATATATCTATACACACACATATATATATATCGTGGATAGAAGGAAAAGAGTTGATGATATATATGTTTGTGTGTGTGTATATATATGTGTGTGTGTGTGTGTATATATGTATATGTATATATATATATGTATATGTGTATATATATATGTATATGTATATATATATATATATGTATATGTATATATATATATAGCAAAGATAAAAAGCACTCACCAGTATCTTGGCTCAGAATTTTTATACATCCAAATAATAATGATAATAAATAATAAACTAACCTTTACTGAGCTTTTCTATGTCACACCCTCTTCTAAGTATTTTACATGCATTTCACATAGCAATAATTACACAGTAAATCAAAATGACCCTACTATACTTGTATCCTCTTTACTTAGCCCTTTTTTGGTTTGAATTTCCAGGGAATCTCCGTTTGAGCCAAGCACTTAATGAATGTGCTGTTAACAAACAGTTGTGATGTCTTAGAAGTAAAAGTGCGACTCTCTCTGAGAACTACAGAGCAGCAGAGGGCATGGGAATGATTTGATTATTTTGACCAGAGCTTGGCAGATGTGAAGGCTGAGGAAGATGTTTTTAAGTTATTCATTTTTGAAAAATCATCTGCAAGCATGTGTCAGAATTTATAATTGTAGTAGAAAGCATTGTGTGGGCCATTTTTCTGAACATAATGATGGTACTTTTTATAAGAGAATAAATTATCTTCTGCCTTCAGAGGGATCTTTATGAGGAAAGGGGTATTTCAGGAAGGTAGCTAAAAAGACACCTGTTCATTGCATTGAGAGGGAAGGGACACCTCAACCTCACAGCACCCACTAAGGGCATCAGTCCATTCTCAGCTCGTTGACATTACCATGGATGCAGCATTTGGGACTCTGGGTAGAGCTAAATAAGATAGTGTTTGTGTCCTTCTTTATCTGGTAAGTAAAAATATTTTTTTTATGACCACATTTATTTTGTTACTTCATTACTATCACAATTTGGTATTTGTTCTGAATGATTTACCAAGTAAAATTTCACATATACACATACACACACACACACACACACACACACACATATACACACCACTACCATGCCACCAGAAAACAATCCCCACAAAAGCAAGGAAAGAAAGAGGGAGGGAGGAAAGGAGAAAGGGAGGGAAGTTGGGAGAAGGAAGGAGGGAGAGAGAGGGAGGGAGGGAGAGAGGGAGGAAGGCAGGGAGGAAGAAACCCTCTTAATACAGTCACGTTTTATATGGTTGACATTGATGAGCCATTTTCATTACATTCTCTTCTTTCTATTGCCACCATTCAAAAAGCCGTGTAGTTAATCTAGCCTTCAAGGAAAGTTTGATCATTAGAAATATAATCAGAGAATGTGAGACACAGGAAGGAGCTTAAAGATGACTTTATCTAATACTCTTCATTTAACTGTGAGATAACTGATGACCAGAGAGATGAATGACTTATCCATGGATATATTTGATTTATTTTGTTCTCTTATCTCTGTCTTTCTCTACTGTGGCTTGATTTCTAGTTGTTGAATGTTATTGCTTTTTATCATCACCATTTAATTCTGGCATTAAAAATTAAAGAGGAAATTTAAATTCAGAATATTATTATTTATAATTATTCTGTGAAGGGACAAATGTGGATACTTGTGGTGAAGATAAGGATGTAGCCTTCTTTAAGAATTTCGTGTGTTCCTACATTTTGTAAATTTCCTATTGCAAAGAAGAATTAACATTTTCCCTCAAAATATTGACCATTGCTAGGGAGACATATGATAAGGTTTGGGGTTTTGTTTTATTTGTAACGGGTTGATGGCAGTTTTGAGTAAACCTTATCTAAATCAGTGATCCCCCAGGAGACCCAAAGTTGTATCCATCTTTGAAACAAAAAAATTATTGGTCAGTGGTTAGATATGAGAAATGATGACAACCTATTGTGTGTCTCATAAATCTCAATTTATTTGATTTAAAGAACTCAGACAGTGACCTTCCCACTGCTTTGAAGTTAAAATGTCAATTCTTTCATGGAAATATGGGGAAAGATTATGATGGCTTTTTCCTTGGCAAAATTTAAATTTGGCAAGTAACTCAATGTCAATCCTCTCCCCTTTAAAAAATAAAACTGTTAATGTTCCATGAAATCCAAAAGTCTGGGGACCACTGGTTTAATACAATGACTGACATCATGTTGAAAAATGATTGACCTGGTTCTCTTCCTTCTTATCAGGATGAACAAAAAGTAAAGGGGAATTATAATTATATTTAAAACACCAAAAAGACAAACTAAACAAAAACCATTTAATCAAAAGGTATCCTTGGGTCTCTTAATTAAAACTTACAGAGATTAATACTAACGTTTGGAATACTGATATGATCTTTGACCACATTAACAGATCCTCAAAAAAAATATGCTTTGCCAAGCTCATGGCCAGAATGTGTCATTAATAATGAATTTGCCCACTTGATTACATAGTGGATAATTCAGTGGGAAATGAAAAGTTTTAAATTTATATCTAACTCTATAAGCTGGAACAAACACAGCCCACCTTAACCATATAAATTATAAAATGAGTGTCTTTTTTTTTCTAAAAGTGAACTTTGTGTAATTGTAGACAAAAATTTACTAACATGTTGGTCTGTGTTTTGAGATATGCATTTTTACTTCAAAAAGCAATTGCCTTCTAGTGTATAGTATAGATTTCAGTCATTAAAATGAGCTTATCATATTTTTAACTGCAAAGCTTAAATCTCCTTTTGCAGAATTAAAAAAGAAGGAGAGTCTCATTAATCTACTAGCATCCATTTTAAAATATTTGCAGGCCAGGCGTGGTGGCTCATGCCTCTAATCCCAGCACTTTGGGAGACCAAGGCAGGTGTATCAACTGAGGTTAGGAGTTTGAGACCAGCCTGACCAACATAGTGAAACCCCATCTCTACTAAAAATACAAAAAACTTAGCCAGATGTGGTGGCAGGCACCTATAATCCCAGCTGCTCAGGAGGCTGAGACAGGAGAATCGCTTGAACCCAGGAGGCGGAGGTTGCAGTGAGCCCAGATCACGCCATTGTACTCCAGCCTGGGCGATAAGAGGAAAACTTCACCTCAAAAAAATATATATATACACACACACACATATATATATGCAACTATATGTATATATACACATATATATACATATATATGTATATATGTAACATATGTGTAACTATATGTATATATATACACACACACATATATATGCAAAATATATATATATTTGCAACTGCTCAGTTTCGTACTCAACAAAACATTCTAAGCTCCCCTTAGCAACAGTTTCTAATTTAACACCAATCAAAATGGCCTGTGGTCAGTCTAATTACCAATGCAAAATGATAAAATCTACCTTGACTGTTATATTACTGCTGACTCCTCATTTGAACCAAGTTCAGCGACTTTTCTCCCAACAATTATTCTCGTATTAAGCTACTTGTTTAAAAGTATCTAGTAGAGATATTGTCAGTGTTTCAAAAAGGATTAATTCTATTAGTGTGGCCTTGTGATAAATATCAGTTCCACATTTTCACTTTCTGATTTACTTGCTTTTTTATAAAGTGAGAGAGAGATGTTTCAGGCAAGTCCTAATTAAGACAACAGAATGAAGTGGAGTCACTTACAAGTTAATGTATCCAAGAGGAGGTGGTCCCAAACCTCCAGATACAAAAAGTGCCTGCTCAGCAATAACTTTTGCATTCATAGCAAATGCGATTACCTGGAAGAAAATTGCATTTAAAATAAGAATGCAGGAATGTCAAATGCAAGCACTATATTTAGATATTTTGTCTTATACTTTTTTTTCTTCCTCAAGTTCACTTTTGATTCTGTTACCACACTCCAAAATATCTTTCCAAAGAGCACTGTGGTTCGTTTTTCTTAGAAAACTTTTTCTTCTTGAGTTTAAATGGGCATGTACTTTGTATTCCAAAAAGCAATGAAATTAAATTGAAGAGATGACCTCAGTACATGAGTGGACAGAGCAAGGTGCTTAGTGATTATCTGAATAACCACTTTCTCCCCAAATGTAACGCTAGGGAGGACGGGTACTTTATTTAAAATATGAAGTTGGAAGCAACATAAGAGTAAAGTGCTCTCAAGCAACTAAGTTTAATTTGATGTAATAAAAGATTTCTATGTGGTGGGCAGAGAAAGGAGAAATTATTGAAACCCTAGGCTGGATTAATTGGGCACTATAGAATAAAAAGTTTGCTTTGCAACTTTCAGGTTCTGAACATTAATTGGGCATATGTTTGCTTCCCAATTTCTCACTAAACCAAAATGGATTTTTAAATGGCTTTTTTCTCTTTTTTCTTTGTATGATAATCTTTTTATCACGGCTGGTTAGAGAAACCAATCACAGAAGATGAGAGCCAAACCTGTCCCGTTTTGGATTTTAAAATATGCACTAATGTCTATAATCTTATAAAAGACTTTAAAGCGAGAAGTGAAATTTGGACTACATGTTAAACTCCACAATCCAAAATAGCAGCTACAAGACTCTGACTACTAAGGAGAGGCTGATTTGTCAAGTACTTTCCAATTTAGGTCTTACCTGATTGAGAAGTGTTCCTAAGAATGATATTCAGCCAAGACTTTTGGGAAAATCCATTATTTGATTCCCTGCACAGCAAAAGCCCACCTAATACAAACATAAGATGCCTTATGGAGTAGATAAATCCAGGTTGGGGGAGAAAGGAGAAAATGGCTTTAAAATATCACTTTGCCAACTCAAGATGAGAGTTTTAAGATGAGGGCATCCCTTGTAACTGTAAGCACATAGGGAAGGCTCAATAAATGCTTACTAGGTGAAATTCTTCTCATGTAAGCTACGAAAGCATCTCTTAAATATTTTTACAACTGATTTCCTGTTCAAACTCATGCATTCCAGTGAAAATACACTTTTCTATCTCATGCTAACAACTTAATTTTTTATAATTCTGACCACTTTCAAACGAGCCTATTTCGAAGGAAGCCCTATCGGTGGTGTCCTGAGAGTCAGGAAGACTAAGCAAGTCAATAGGGCAGCCCAGCTTTCAGTAACGGAGCCACCAGCCCTCACCTTCCTCCAGGCAGGCGTTTTATTTAAGTTGATATTCAACATTGTTGCCTGGAGGCTGATTAATAATTTATGCCTTCCTAAGCAGATTAGCAGAAGTCTGCCATTTTGATTTTTTAATTCTTAGTTTGTGTTTGGAAACAGAATGTACCCCTGAGTTTATACTTTCAACATATTTTAATTTTTAGAATTCATACCTAAACTAAACAATGTTCTTGCCAAGATTTTTTTTTCTCTTACAATTTTAGTATCCATGTGTGTGACCATGTATTTTCTATCATAAATAAAACAATTGCTTATTTGCTAAGTGAATGACTTTTTTTTGCCTCTCATCCAAATAATCCTATATGTTCTTTTTAAAGTATTTTGAATTTTGTTACTTAAGGATTAAAAATAAGAAAGATAATTGGGAAAACAGAGTAGAATAATAAAACCTAACACTTAGCACTTACAATATTTCAGGCATCATTCTAAATATCTTACATGAATTTAATGTTCACAACAACACTTTCAAGTAAATACTGCCAATCTTCTCAGTTTTAAAGATAAAACTAGGGAACAGAACAGTTAAGCAACTTGCCCAAGGTCACATAGTTGGTTCTTTTTGGAGCTAAAATTAAATCGTGGCACCCTTGAGAACCCACATTGTTTGAACTATTGCATTCTTGTGCCTTTTGTGCTCTATATACATGTACTGAGATCATAGAATAGATAGATGACAGATAGATAGATAGATGATAGATAGAATAGATGGAAAATAGACAGATAGATAGGTAGATAGATGGATACATAGATAATAGACAGGATAGATAGATTCAAATGTATGAATCTCAAATACAAAAAAAGTCAAAGGTATAGGGATTTTATGTATACATATATCTTATATGTAACATGTACACATTTCTCAAGGCTTAAAAATACAGTTAGAAAGAAAATTCATTTTCTTTTTCATCCTTCAGTGAGTGTATCAGCATATTCTATAACAAGTGAGATCAATTAATTATAGCCCAAAGCAACAGGTTTCAGCCTCATAGAGGCCTTTTAGCTTTAGGCCTATCTGTTCGCTTTAATTTGAGTCAGTCTTATAATCACTTACTGTTGGTCCCAAGGGAAACCTCACAAGGGTGTTTGAAAGGTTCAGATTCATCATTAATTACTTTATTCATTCTGTAATGTTTATTGAGGGCCCCTGTGCTCAGTTCTGGAGAGAAAGCAGGTAACAAGACAAACATACATTGACTAGCAATTTAGGGAAAATAGATTATTTCTTCATATTCTATCCAAGACCAATAATACTAGCTTTATATATAATGAATAGGATATTCAGAATTGATTATGTTTTCTATTCTCCCATACTTACATCTTACATTAATACAGAAATTAGCTTTGAGTTTCATGATCTGTAAGGTTTCTATTCATTTTCAGGTTTGGCTTTGAACCTCCTACTCAGCTTAGAAAGAAGCACCATACCCCCCTTCACTACCAAAAGCTTAACACGGTTTTATATTTTTGATGATATGCCTCAGAATATTTTCATGGTTGTTCCTTCACTAATCCCTACAATTTCCCCAGTGATTTTGCCACAAAGCACAAAGCCATACATATACTGATCAGTTGAAATACAGTTCAGCAAGAAATCACTCTGCACAAGAAGGCTAGTTAAAATTTAGGATTGAGGTGTGGGATTTCAATTTGACTCAGCCATTTAATGAACACTTTTGGGCAAGGCATTGTGTCAAGTGCCAGATAACGCCATGCTTTGATGTCAGATGAGGTGCAGTATGTGGTCAAAATTAAACATGACTGTTAAAAGCTGCTATTTTAGAAAGTTATTCTTTCAGAATTCAGGTCTTTTAGTCATGAAATCTATTGGGATCTTCCATTACTAACTCTGGAGTTGAATGTGTTGACACTCACACTCCATGCTAATATCCAGCTGACCAGTGCTCCCACTCGTCTTCACCTGGCCAAATGTTATTGGATCTTCAGGACAAAGACCAAGAATCTGCTTCTCCAAGAAGCATTCTCTGACCCCCACCTACCTATCTCACTCTTAGCTTAGATTCCTCATGGTGTGAGTGTGTCAGAGCCTTTACTTAGTCTAAGTGTAACTGTAAAAACATCTTTTCAAAAGTCTCTGCATGACTGTCTAGGTCTCACCTATCACACTGTAAGCATCTGGAAAACAAAGCCACTGAGTCTTCCTTTCACCAAAAAGGCCTAGCCTTGTTTTTGACAAATGGCAAGAACACATTAGATGTTTGTTGAGAGAACAAAAGGAGAGAACTCATTATGAAACTCTGGACAACATTTATATACCTCTCTACATTTTTCGTGTTGGAGGTTAGTTTTCTTTTCTAATAATTTGATTTATTTGGATACATGGACGCAATACACTTAAGAAGCAAGAAGATTGGGGCCAGCCTTCTAGACTGTTCAAAGGGGTACACCCAACAGAAGGGAAATATTCCCAAGATGACCTTGGTGCCTGTTGGGGTGATCAAGCCCAACACCAGGCTGTCGGGGCTACAAAGTCCAGTGGGGTCAAAGGAATGAGAAAAGACAAGTTAAGAGTGCATAAAGTGTATCCAGGGGGCCAACGCTAGATTGGAGGCTGTGAAGACCCTGAGCTCTGGGAGCCCACACTATTTATTGCTGGAGTAGAAAGGTAGCAGTGCATCAAGTGTAGCTGTGACAGTTTAGCATTTTCTTTGACATATATAGAATATGCTCTGCTGCTTGATATAATGGAGCGCATGTTTATGAGCCTGGGAGAGCAACCAACAAGTCTGTGCACATTCCAGAGGCTACGAGGGGTTTTATGCCCTGAGCCCTGGATTCCATCCAAGCCACAAGGGGTTTTATGCCCTGGGCTTAGATTTGTGGTGCAGCAGGGCAGCCTTCCACCCTTTGGCACAGAGTTTGGTGTTCCAAAGGCCACAAGGGGTTTTAGACCCTGGACCCCAGACATCCTCCAAGGATCTTTTATATTATGACAAACAAGCCAGTCCTGCCTCCAGCTCTTCTACCAACAGGTGCCTTTGGCCAAATGTCTGAAATAGGGTTACAGATTCTATAACTGATGGATCTCCTAACAGAATAATTGAGTGTCTTGTAGGAAAGTTGACATTTTTTTGGTCACTCTACTCCAAGGCATTGAATTGTTTACAGTTTTTGTTTATTTGTTCATGGTGGAAACTGTGGCTGTATGTTATTTCTTATTGGTGTAGGCTAGTATGATAAACTTTGCTTATCTTTTAGTTTGTTATCAACCCATAGTAGTACATCAAACTGAATCTACAAAAAAATCTATGGAAAACTCTTATGTATGTGTTTCATGAGCAAAATTACCTTTCCTTCAAATTCCAACCTTGGAAATGTTTCTTGAGTTTCTACAGGAAGTCTAATACCAGATTCCATGTACCTTGTTGTAACCTTGAACATGGCTGTACCAAAAAGATTGAATTAAATTCAACTGATTATGTAGTCCAATTTCATTCCTTAAGTGGCCGTCAATGCATGGAATAGGATCTTAACGAATATTGCTTGGCAGTGAAACATGCAGTTCAACCCAGCTCTATCTGAGCATGCCAAATGTTTTGTAAGGTTGTGAGATGAAGTGGGAGAGGTTTGGATGATTTCCCTTATATTTCCCTATTTAATGTGATATCCATCATTCTAAAGTCAAAGGTATATAGAGAATTTTAAACTTACTAATCAATAGAACAGAAATGAGGTTTTTTTGGTTTGGTTTTTTTTTACATAAGTGAATTTCCTAGACTAGAGTAGGTACCATGGTAGCTTCTGGCAAATGTTCTACTGCATCTCACCACTGTGGGAAATTGTAACTTCCAAGGAAAAAGAGTAGAAACTACAGGCTCAGAAAAATGAGATCAGTGATTCCCAGCATTGTGTTTGAGCCTCTGCACCATTCTCTTGCTTAAAGCCTTCCAATCAGTAACCTCTCTTATTAACACAAGTAATCTAAACTGGTTAAGGGCATCCTTTCCCACACTGCACATCCCCAGCTTTAGAATGAGAAGTAGAGAGTTAAAAAATTTTCAGGAGTGATTAAGCTAGTGGGAGTAAAGGGGAAGGCAATAAGTAACCCTATTAACGGGAAAGGTGGTCAGAAAAGCAAGCTACAGTCATTCATGCTCAGCATCCTAAAGATCTGATTGCTTCTCACTCTGATTCTCTACGTGTTTTCAGCTGGTGTATTGGGACACTTTGGACTATGAGTAAGAGAAAATCCCATCTCAAACTGGATTAAACAGAAGTAAAATTATTATTTTACATAAGAGACAGTCTGCAGGAAAGCAGGCTCCAATCGATCTGTTAGATCAGTGATATAACCAAAATCTCAGGATCTTTCTGTCTCCCTCCTGCTATCCTCGGCATCAAAGTCATTCACCTGGTGATTTGCCTCAGAGTCGAAGATGGTTGCTGGTGGCAATTGGAGCCACACCCTTCCATATTTTTGTCTAGTAGAAAAGAGAAAAAAATCTTTCTCACAATTAAGAATAAAGGGTAATGTCCTTCAGCTCATTGTGCCAACTTAGGTCATATGACCACTCAATACAATATTAAGTGCTGGAAATTCTAGGTGCTATTTAGCTTTTTAGAATAAAGACCCATTCTTGGGACCAACTTTTCTTAAACTGTGTGTGTGTGTGTGTGTGTGTGTGTGTGTGTGTGTTTGCAGAAGGTAAATATTTGAACAAAACTGAGATTCTATTTGGAAGAAAGAAAAGGGTGATAAAGATGCTGGGCAGTCAACAAACACCATCTACTATGATTTAGTCACTTAAAGTCAGTATCGCTGGGGGCGCGGCTACTCACACCTATAATCCCAGCACTTTGGGAGGCCGAGGTGGGCGGATTGCTTGAGGCCAGGAGTTCGAGTTAACATGGTGAAACCCATCTCTACTAAAAATACAAAAATTTGCCGGGCATGGTCATTTATGCCTGTAATCCCAGCTACTCAGGAGGCTGAGGCAGGAGAATCTCTTGAACCCGGAAGGCGGAGGTTGCAGTGAGCCGAGATCACGCCACTGCACTCCAGACTTGTTAACAGAACGAGACTTCATCTCAATAAATAAATAAATAAGTATTGCTGATACTTTGTGATTCTGATACTAAGTGAAAATATAAGTACAGTCATCAGTATCTGCAGAGAATTGGTTTCGGGACACCCCTCCTTCCCCCAGCAGATACCAAAATCCAAGGATGCTCAAGTCCCTTATATAAACGGTGAAGTATTTGCACATAACCTACCTACATCCTCCCATATACTTTAAATCAACTCTAAATTACTTATAATACCTAATACACTATCAATGCCACATAAATAGTTGTTTTACTGTATTTTTGTACTCGTATTATTTTGTATTGTTATTTTTTGGGTTTTTTTCTTGAATATTTTTGATCCATGATTGGTGGAATCTGTGGAAGCTGAATGCACAGATACGGAGGGCCAACTGTATTGTTTAAGCAAAGGATTCAATGGAATTCCATTTAATAAACTATAGCTTTAGAGGTAATAGATAACAAGACCCAAATCCATGAATTCTGTTCAATGAGGGTTACCTGCAAAATGGCAATTTAGAGCAATACCAACTATTTGAAGGACCTCTGTTCCTATCTTTTATTTTAGCCTGTGTGTGAAGTGGGTTTTTGGTGTGTTTGTTTTGGGAATAGACTGACTAGAAATATATCACTGTCCAAAAGGAAAACATTTTTTTCATCTAGGGATTTGAGGCTTAACTAGCTGAAAGGAAAATATAATTTCATTTTGTTCTCATAGTCTCATTTAGAAAATAACCTGAAGAGATTCAAAGGACATCAGGCTATGTGAGCACTTTCCTTGCTCTGTGGGGTGGGGGATTTGGCTTGGGCTTCAACTTTATGAGTATGTTCTGAAGTGCTTCTTAAGAAAGTTTTTGCCTTTAGCTCTTTCCTAACCACTAGAGCTTTAAGAAACTTGAAAAAAAAAAAGTGTTCTTCAAAAATAGAATCACAAAACAGTTTTCTTTTTTCTTTCTTACTATAAATATCCCAAATCCTTCTTTAGGAACTTTTTTTTTCTTTTAGGTTTTACAGGAAAGGCGAATAAGCTGAAATGCAGATGTTTATCTAAATCCAAGTCAAAACAGTATGAGAAATAATTATAAAATATAAAATGAAAAGCCAACAGAGTTCTACCTCTATTATCTGGGTAATTTTAGGCAAAAAATTAGGTTCTGGGGTGTTTTTTTTTTTCACAAATGCATTTAGGTGGTTGTGATGTATGCCACACAACAGGATGTTCCTAAAGTGGAATAAAATCTAAAATCTTACATTTTGTTCTTGATCTTGTTTGTATTCCCTGAGAACTGACCTTGCCACAGTGTGAGTTCACCTCTCTGCAAATGTAACTAGGACAAATATGTTTTGTTTGTGGTTGGGTTTTGTGTTTTGTGGGGTTTTGCTGTTGTTTGTTTGTTTGGCCTAGCAATTTGGGGACAGAATTAAGGAACCATAACCATAAAAGCTCCATATTTAATTAGGAGACTAGCTATATGTGTGTGAAGTTTGGAGAAAAGGGGGTATCTCATCACTGAGCTCTTCAACTGTCCTACTTTTGTATGACAAATGAATCCCAAGTTGACTGTGTAGGTATAAGAACTACCTTGTCCGAAAGATGCCCTGTTGGATGTTTCTCTCGTGCAGTTTCCACCAATAAAATGAGAGTAATGATAGTTTTGACTTAATCAAGGTGTTGTGAGGAATAACTCAGTTGATTGCTAATAGAACTTCCACAAAGGGCCTAGCATGTGAAAACACCCCCAAAACGTCAGATGTTTCTGCTGCTGCTATTGCTGTTGTTACTATTATTTCTTCCAAATTTGCAGTCAACCCGGAGGTCCTGGGTATTTTTAAGCAACCTGCAAGCTTTTTAAAAAATTTGTCATTAATTGGAATGAGCCATGACATTTTTTTGTGTCACAAATATAATGTGCCACCGGGGCTAATATTCCCATAATTCTACTCACTGAAACGTGATTTGGCTGAAACCGTAATGTGCCAAATGCGGCTGAAATTCAGAATTCCTCAGAGCCTCTTCAGCACCATTCCCTAGAAAATCTGCAACCCGATTTCATTTCTCATTCGGGCTTAGGAAGGTGTGAACCAACTGCAGCCAAAATTAAGTAAGAATGGGAGATGTAAAATCTGTGAAGAAGTTTGTCATCTTGGCCTGAGGGTATTACTCTAACCTGTTTGCCTGCCTGCCCTTGTCCTTGGGGTAATGACTGGAGAAAAGTGATAGATCACAACTGTGGCATCAAAAACTCATGGTGTTCACATGAACGTGCACACACACACACACACACACAGCTCCACCACCAAAAATGCCCCAAATAAAATGGGAGAATTGACTTATAATTCTAGAAATCAAGGCTACCAGCTAGTTGAAGCTGCTTTTCTAGCCCACGTAGGTGCCCCTGGACACCTTCCTTTGCTATTCCCCACTCCTATTTTTCCAGTAGTCATTTATTCATACTCAGTCATTCATTTACTCATTTCTATCTTCAACAAGTACTGATTGTTTGCCTACTGTGTACTAATTACAGAAGATAAGATGATAAGCATAATTACTTTTCCTTCACCGAGAGCTTTACGTCTCTAGAAAAATTCTTAAAAAATATGTGGTAGAAGTTATTTTGAATGTGTACTCTTCAAATCTGAAAACACAGATGCAAGCTACATCACTGGCTAGATAATAGGGATGTTATCTATAGATAATAGGATGGGAAAGAATGTTAGAACTCAAACAATGAAAGTACAGAATGAAGGCTGCAATCCACCCATCAGAAAATCTCCCAAGCAGCACAAGTTGCAGATATTCAAATGCAGAACAGATGCATTCTACTGCAAGGATGAAATGCTTAAAATCAAAATTGTATCTCCAAATCACAGTCACAGGAATTGGCTGTTGATGTCTCTGACCTGTGTGGAGCTCAGCAAGAAAACAGGGGTGCTCCTTAGCTGTTGGGTGAAAGGCTGTAGAGAGTGGATGAGGGGTTGGGGTGGTGGGTAAAGGTAAACAGCAGACTGTTAAGTGAAATAAACAGCCCAGTCTGTGCAATAAACTGCTGCTTAAACAGGTTTACGCAGAATGTGATTGTACGTCTTTTTAACAGCCTCTAAAAGTCCTTTTTTTAAAGCCTTTTCGGAAGTAGTTTCCTCTTTTCCTGTTGGACTGTCAGTTGGCAGATGCCTCTGGGAAACGGGGATCTGCTTTCTAAAAGGCTCTTAAATAATGTTGGTTAAAAATTGCTTTTCAAGCTATCAGCTGAATAGCACATTGCCCTCTTCCCCTCACCCTCCCCAGCCCTATCTGATTTGTGAATTACCTCCTTCAGAAACCTCTGGTGTTCTCTGACACCTGTGCTGACATAACATCCCCCCCCCCGCCCCGCTCCTGGCAGGCACCTGCCAATTCTCACTGAAAGATGATTGCTAAACATTTCAACACCAGCTCCCAAGAAGAATTCCCTCCTCTGCCCATTGGCACCATAGAAACAGCCATTGTTCCTTATAACTGTGAGTCCGAGGCTTCTGCTTTGTAACTCCCTACCCCTGTGGCATTCATGAGCTCTGGAACATCACAAGTGGGGAGGGCCTGTGTTGAAACGGCAATGATTTACCAGAGGGGGCCTTGATGACCAGAAAGGTGCACAGAAAGGAATCTGTGCCTTAAAAAAAAAACAGGCAGCAGGCTGGGAAAAAGCCAGACACACTGGGCAAAGCTTCTGACTTCAGAAAGAGGTCACAAGGCATGTCGAACAACTCAACCACTCTTGTTTTTAACGTTTTTCAGAATTAAATTCTGCAGGCCATTTTTCTACATCCTAAGGGGAATAAAATATCATCCATATATTTTTAAAAGGCATTAATTAAGTTTAGCTCTGACACCCAAGAGTAATGGTCCCTGACCTAAGCCCCAACCTCCAACTAGGGGATTTGGATGAGGCTAATGGTGGTTGCACAATCAGATCTGTGTCGCATATTGAATATAGGTCAAAGGATGACTGCTGTCTGCAGAAAACAAAAATAATCTTTCTAAGACACCATTTCATATTAGCATAGGCCCATATGCTCAGGATCAGAAAGAAATTATGTTGTATCTAAAAGAAATCACATTGGAAGAAAATCACATTCGAAGCTAAGGCATTTGGCAATGGAACTACATTTCTGTAAGCCTTTATTTACTGATTGCAGATAAATCTTGACCTGAAATCAATGAAAAAATGTGAGCATGTCCTGGTAAAGTTTTGGAACCTCATAGAAACTGCCAATTTTGAATGATTTCATACTATAACATTCATCTTGCTACTTTCAAAATGTCTAGCTTCAAAATGTTTGAACCTTCAATGTAAAAAGCTTCACAATTCATATTAGTTCATTCCTGAGATCCAATGGAAATGGATTAAGTTGCATATACGAGTGATTCGATTTTACTGTTTTTTTATCTAGTTTCTACAATTGAAATTATAGTCCTGCTGCTGAGGAGATATCTTACCCACTTTGGGATAAATTGGCAACTTTTTTCTACTATAATTCTCACTGAATATTCTCTTGAATGATGTGTATAATTAACATTAATATATTTTCAACTATAATTAGAAGAAAAGTCCTTTAGTAAGCACCAATTAACCAGTTAGTGATGCTTTCTGACACTTTACTTGTTTATTGAAAATACTTAATTACTTTTTAATCCTTTAAGTACAATATCACATAGATACTACATTTATTGGACCATAATAAACTGCTGTGGGTATGAATACTATTCAACCTAGGTTTCAATATAATTTCTACACTGGTCCCTGAAATAATTTAAAACATTTAATTTTCTAGTTTTACTATCCACACCTTTAAGAATGCTGTGAAGGTAATAGGTTTAGGGGTACCATCAATATTTAGGTAATAAAAAATGTAAAACCACATAGCTGGAAGCCAATTCAGTTCTACCATGTAAAATAATTGCTGACTGGAGCAAATCAACGCTTTGAACATGTAACCTAATAAAAAATATAACTCTGATAAAGTTAGGTAAATTGAGAATTCTAGGTCTGGTGTGCAGCAGACTCATTATTTATTCCAAAATGATGATTTTAATGTCTCCATGTCTATTTCTTTTTTTTTTTTTCTCATTGTGGGTATTCAAAGTCTCCATGTCTAAAGTAAAGAGCTTTGCCACGGGTATCCAGATGCAGGATGGAATCAAGTCTAAGAGCCAAAGCCTTCACCTGGTACTCACCAGCAGAGTGAGCTTGAGAAAATCACTCAATCTCTTTTTGTCTCCATGTCCTACCTCCTAACATTGTTAGGAAGATTGAATGAGATGGATGGTAAAGGCTTTGCACAGTTCTTGACTCACCTGTAAGGAAACCAGGCAGCTCCCTTCATAGAATCACACCTGGATTATCCAATTTGACAATGGACAACAAATTTCCACATAGCAACCAAGAGACAGATGACCTAAAACCTGTGTTTCCTGATAATGACTGTGTGTTTACACTCACCGTCATAAAGCAGGAAGAGGGCCCTTTAATTTTTTTTTCAAAATCTATGCCCTCCTACAGCAAAAGTATAAAGGGGTCTTAAGGTGTTTTAAAGTTCTACAACATAGTCTATTATATTATTTAGATCATTCATTTATGTACACATTCAATGAAGTTTTGGAACTTAAAATACATCTGACTTTTTTTTTTTGAAAACTTAGGGTCTGTTCTAAAAAATGAAATAATTTCAGAGTTTAAGAAGTTTGCTTGCAATCTATGCTTATTTTGTCAATTCAGTTGCACATAAACATTACCGTACATGCCTTGAGGGAAAAAATGTTGTTGCTCCAATACGGGAGACAGCAATCTATGGCTCTCAGGCCAAATCCAGCCACTGCCTGCTTTTGTGTGGCCTGCAGGCTAAAAATGGTTTGTCCATTTTTAAATAGTTAAAAAGAATCAACAGAAAAACAGTATTTTATGATATATACTATATTACATATTATTTTATATAAAATTCAAATTTCAGTGTCCATAAATAAAATTTTTGTAACAAATTGTGTATGTATTGTCTATAGCTGCTTTCACTCTACCATAGCACAGTCAAATAGTTGCAACAGAGATGTGTATGGCCCACAAAGCCTAAAAATCTTTACTATCTGGCCCTTTAGAAAAACAGTCCACTGACTCCTGCTGTAATATAGCAAGCCCTGCTACCAAAAAAAAAAAAAAAAAAAAAATGCAACAAGGAGTATTCAACTTAGAAATAGGTTTTATACCAAAAATTCATTTGGAAGTCAGTTATCCATGAAAAGCAAATAATAAATGACAGTTTGATTCCTGACTAGCCCGCAAATGCCGATTAACTTATAATTGATTTTAACTGTAGTACTAAAAGCCTGAGTTATGAAGTTTAGAAATATGTGACTGTAAGTTGCAAAAGAGATGAGGAAAAGATTTCCATAACCTTTTTCTGGTTGAGAGACGGTAGCGAGGCTCATGTGTGGCTTTAGGGTCCTTCTCCCTGGGTGCTGTTGTGCTCTCTGAGCAGAGGGACCTTATATTATGCATGTTGATATTCCTCACAGTAATTCAGCCCAGGGCGTGTATAGGTGCAACAATATAGACCTGTTAAATGAAGTGGGATTCGTACATTTCTATGTTCTGTGTGTTGAATAGTCAATTTTCCATATAATCTTTGTCTCTCTTTTGTTAGTAGGCAAAATTTTTCATAAATTTAGATCCGTTTTAAGAAACACATTTTTAACTTTCAAATATAGTGGTTTTCAACTTTTTAAATTGTAAACCACAATAAGAAATACATTTCACATCACAGCCTAATGCACACATCCATATATACTCATAATTAAAACAAAGGTTATTCAAAAAAAGAACTTTTCTACATCAAAAAGTATCTGTTCTTTCATATTCTATTCTGCTTAACTATTTTTAAATTCTCATCAGTCTTACCAGATTGGTTTAGTGGGCTACTAATGGGTCATAACCAACAGTGTGAAAACGTGGACCTATATTATGTCAAAATAAATAGCTGGATACTCACAAGTGAACTGATTCAATCAATCAGTTATTTCAGGACTATTAATTGAGCACTTTAATAAGTACCTGGGCCAGACACCATGCCACAACACTGGGATGCTGTAATCAACAAGACACTCTCCCTAACCTCAAAGAACTGAATGGTTAGGTGGCGAGGTAAAACACAGTAACTGATGTTGAGGGGGTGAACATTTCTCAGCTCAGCCACAGGTACACACAGGTTACAATATAAAGCCTCCAGGAATAAGAGAATAAATCCAAGTCCCAGGCCCAGCTCTGCCTCTATTTAACTAATGTTTTCATTAACCTTGGATTTAAGGCATGGCTTCGTGTTTTGTTATTGAAATGTAATCATTCCCCAAAATTTAAACCAGTTTTTGCAAGTAGAAAGAACTTTAAGCTATATTTAGCTTAAATACAGTTAAAAATTGAATGTAAGTATAGATGAAGCTAAAATTTGATATTTAGAAGTTTTCTTGCGGAAATAGAAATGGCATTTGTTTTTTTATTGTCATTAAAGCCTATTAAGTTTATTTTAATTCGTTTTTACAACCAAATTACTAAAAATGGTATTATTATTATAATACATTTGAAATTCCAGAATAGTTAAAATCATGGAAATACCAAGTTGAAATATACTTGCAATATGTTCTTGCAACCATTACTATTTTAAGCTTAATTATAATATATTATCCAATGAAGCAATTAGGCATTTTATAAGCAGATAAATTCACAAAAACAGAAAAAAAGGACACAATGCTCAATCATTGTATTTAAAATTATAGCCAAAAGAAAACTATACCTGAAAGAGGTTTATCTCACATGTCTCAAAGATTTATAGTTAATTAAAGTAAAACATGGGTAGGTAATTCCAAATGCACAGCAATTTCATCCATTTAACAAAGAGTTCATTTTACTGGTAGAAATTGTAGATATGAGAAAGCACAGGGGTTTTTGTTTTTAAAGAAATTGGACCCACTCTCATTTATTTCGACAGAAAATTCCTAAGTGTGTTCTTGCTATCTTCCCCCATTTTACCCAAGCCCAGGGTAAGCTCTGGGTTCCTTTTCTGTGAGCCCCACATTCAGCCCATCAGAACACAGTCATCTCTTCCGCCCAAATATGTCCAGAATCCATTTCCTTTCCTTTCTTCTCTCCACTTGCAGAACCTAAGTCCAAACCACCATTTATTTCCCTCTGCCCAAACTCCAGCACAGACCTCCAGCTTGTATCTCTGCTTTCTCTCTCTTGCTTCTGTGAAATCCAGGGTCTAACACAGAGTCATCTATAAAATTTAAGTCAGAGCATGTTACTCCTGCTGCTTCAAAAGCTCCCGTGGTTCCCACAGCACTAACCCACCCTCATCCCCTACCACTTCCCTCTTTCCTAGCACACTCTGCTTCAGTCACATTTAACTTCTTTCCTAGATGGGATGGTTAATTTTATGTGTCACCTTGGCTGAGCCAAGGTGCCCAGATCATTATGCCGACTGTTTCTATTAAGGTGATTTTTGGATGAGATCAACGCATTTTTAAATTGGTGGATTTTGAGCAGATTAGCTTCCATAATGTAGGAGGGCCTCATCCAATCAATTGAAGGCCAAATAGAACAAAGACTCAAACACACAAACACAGCAAGAAGGAATTCTGCCAGCAGATGGCCTTTGGACTCAAACTGTAATTCTCTTCTGAGTCCCCAGGTTACCTGTGTTTTAAAGTCCTACAAGATAAGCCATCAGATTTTTTTGACTCACCAAGCCTCCATCCACAATTGTGTAAGCTAGTTCCTTAAAGTCTCTATCTCTAGATAGGTTGGTAGGTAGAGAGAGACAGAGAGATACACATACACACAGCCACACACATCACATCCTGTAGGTTCTGTTTTTCTGGAGCACCCCGACTACAATACATCAAACATACCCAATTTTCCCTGTAACACTTTTGCTCTTGCCATTCCTACTCTCTGAAACTCCCTTTCCAGGCTCAACATATGACTGCCTTCTTCACATCATTCATGCCTTCTTTGAGCTGAGGCATGACTGATGTAAATGAGGCAGTTATATGTTGAGCTCACCCCAGATACACCATCACATTATCCAGTTTCATTTCCTGCATGGAGCTTCTCATCCTGAAATGACTTCTGTTCATTTGTTTATTTGTATATTGTCCAATTTCCCCTGATGGATTCCAAGTTCCAGGAGGGAAAAGACCTGTTATATATTGTTCTCTGTTGGGTTCCCAGCACCTAGAACAATGCATGGGACAAGTATTTCGTAAGTATTTATTGAATAAATGAATTAGTTAAAATGTTAAAAGTTCAAGTGACTTCTATGCACTATCAATCAACCATCAGAATTTGTTTTGTCCAGGAGGTCAATCTCCATTCACAGTTCATACAATGAAGAAGACAGTTGTGTATCACAGGAAAAAGTTGTTCCCTTCTTAATTTCCATACATATTATATCGTTCAAGTCTTAAATGGGGAAACTCAGATACTTACTAAAATTGTCTTAAACCTCTCCTTTATTTTGCATAGTTTAGTGTAATACATTTCTTATTAAATTAGAGCTAGAACCTTATTCTTCCTTTGTACTCTTCCACAATTAAAAACAGTTCTTTATATTTTTCTATGACACATCTTCCATGTTGGAGAGCATCGAAGCGTCTTGTCAGTGTGTGGACCTAGTTTCAAAGGTTCTACCTGCTAACCAGTTCCTTTTTTGAATTAATGAGACAATGTTGTTCATGTTGCCAAAATCAAAGCAAAATACTGATTTTTTTAAATGTGAGAACTCAGGAAGCAGGACCAACTCCAACAGATATGCTAAATCCACTTAAAAGTGTTTGGAATATTTTAACTTCATAAGCACATTATACCACACTCCTTATATCTTATAGTATCTGATATTCTTAGAGTTAGTTTGAGTTATTAAAGTGAGGGATGCCAAATTCTCTATTTATTTATTTCTTCTCTCATCTGTTCATTCATTTCATTATGAGGCATTGCTATGGACCAAGTACTGAACTAGGTGCTAAGTATACATTGGTGAATAAAATAGACACAGTCCCTGCCCTTGAGAAGCTTACAGTCTCATGGAGGAAGGAAAAAAGAGGTAAACAAATAAGTCAATACATATGTACATAAAAACTATAATGCATGCTATGAAGAAGATGGACCTGGGAATAATGATAGCAAATCACTGAGGGGGCATATTCTCTGATACA
Organism: Pongo abelii; assembly: GCF_028885655.2. Classification (NCBI taxonomy): domain Eukaryota; kingdom Metazoa; phylum Chordata; class Mammalia; order Primates; family Hominidae; genus Pongo; species Pongo abelii. The sequence continues at coordinate 31,765,673 of NC_071989.2, forward strand.
GAAGTTACAAAAAGCCTCTTCGTAACAGTGATATTTTATCCCCCAACCTGAAGGATGAAAAGGAGGAAGCCAAGAGAAGAATTGGGGGTGGGAAGATGAAAACTGGCCAAGAGTCCCAGGAAGAGGGGTCAGCATGGGTAAGGAGTGTAGGGAAGCAAGTAACTGATCCAGTTTAAGAACTAAAGGGATCTTTTTCCATGGGGCATCATCCTGAACATCTGGATTTATTCTTTCCCTTAGCCTTTGACTAAGATCTTAAGCTGTCTTGCCTGAATTCTCACCCTATCCTGGATACAGGCTGTTCAGGGGGGAGACATTTAAATAGAAACCATGCAGTTTATCATGCAAATTGAATCTCTTGAGCAGAATTCGATTTAATAGATGTCCCAAATGTTCATTATGCAGGCACAGCCTGGCTGCACGTTGACGAAGTCCTTTGTCAACAGCAGCGACTCAGTCTGTCCCCAGTCACTCACTCACTAGTCAAGCACTCCAGCTGACTGCCAGAACCCTTTAGAAAGTAAACACTACTGATTAGATAGGTTGAATCAATACTTCTTTTCCTTACATACCAATAGTGTTGATTTCGTAGGCCAGAACCAGAAACGCTTTATTGGTCTTGTGCTCAACTCACATACATTTCAGTCATCTGCAGTCAACTTTAATTCTATTCAGAAAGAATTAACACGCAACAGCTCCAAGTAATGGAATCTTGGAATTAAGAGAGAAATCATTCTCTAGAATTTTCAAAAAACTTATTTCATTGATGAAGATTTTATCTTTTTTTCAATATTTTTTCACTGACCTTTATTAAACATTTTATTAAATACACCTGAGAAAAGACTGTCATCAAAGATTGATGACTCATGGAAGAAATTGGAAGGAATCAGAAAGCCTGGCTTAGAGTTATGATAAAACTTGATGATGGTGCCATCTTGCACTTGATCTTTTATTCACAATTTGCACAAGCTAACAAGCTTAGGCACATTCGTCAGATAATCAATGCAAATGTCTTGTAAGGTACTGGGGAGAGAGTTGTTTAAGAAAGGTGATGTGATGTGGTAAACAAGCTTGGGTTGTAGAATATTACACATGAAACTTAAAATTCCAATTTGGCCATTACGAGTTAGGAGTTTTTGAGACAGGTAGTTCCTCAAGTTATTTAATTCTTTTTTTCACTTGCAAAAGTGGGGATCAAATCTGCTAGACTTGTTGTGTGGATTATATGAGAAACCATATGTAAAACCATTCGGGAGGCTTTCTCCCAGCTAGTCAGCTTTAGAATGTGTTAGCTTGCCTTTCTCTACCTACTAACATTTTCAATGCAACTATAAAATACCTTTTTCTATTGTAGTTTTAAAAATAGGAAAGACTTCCCTTCTATAAAACTTCTTACAAGAGAAATAAATCTTAAAATGGCCAAGTAACTTTTTTTGAATAGGGATATTCACTACTTCTAGGAATGTTTTAATATTGGAAATATGTAACTGTTAATACCTGATATATAGTGACCAAACTCTGACAATCAAATGAACATTCCTTAATGCCAATTTTTCCTTATTCTAAGAATGTAATCCTGCCACCTTGTGAAAGTGATTGATACAGGTGTAAAGTTTGCCCTGCACATAAATCAGAGAAAGTGAATTAGCTATAAGTATGTTAAGTTCCTTATTTCTCTATTTGTCATATGAATCAAATTTTATGCATTTTACATTTTGTCTGGAATAATGCTACAGAAAGTTTTTTTAATTAAAAACTTTCCAAAGGAATATATTAAATTGAGCTTAATATGAAAGTGTTTTCTGCTGATGATTCAGATATCAGTGCAATTAGAATCACCTCCTGGGTGCCAAGCTCAGTGCTATGACTTTAGTACATTTTATCTCACTTAATCCTCTTAATATCTATAAAACATAAGTATATATTTACACGTATAGAGATAAATTCATTACACAGATAAGAAATTGAGATCCAGAGAAATTAAGAACTTACTTAAAGTAGAATAATTCATTAATGGTGATTTTATAACCTAAATCAAAGTCTGTCTAATTCCACAGAGCCTCTATTACACCTGGCAAAAATAAAGCTAACCCAATCTACTATAAATTATAGGTCATCTGCTGTTTTCATTATTTTGTGCATTATCCTAATCAATACCATGATCCTTAGATATTTGAGGGACTATATTTTCTTGCAAAGTTCTTATTTTTTTTGAGATGGTGAAGTCATTTGTTCTTTTGCAATACCAACTCTCTCTCTCTCCCGCACTTTTCCTCTTTCTCTCTCACTTTTCCTCTGACTCTTTCTGTCTCTCTCTGTCTCTCACACACACACACACACATTCTTTTCAGCCACCTCTTCACTCTCTCAAGCTACACAGTGTCTTTCAGCACCTGAAAAAAATACGTCTCATTTTCTTTCTCTGTTGACTTATGTACAAGTTCATTGATGCCATCTTTATCTTTAGAGTAGTAGAGATTTGTTTAGAAGCCCTTTTAAAAGTGAACCACATTTTAAGGACACAGTTTCATAGTGGGGGATAAAAATTGCTCTTAAAACTTGTTTGATGCATTTTCATCTCTTTCTTTTAACTGCTTTGCTCACAATATTCTGACTTTGTATTTATTTCTCCTTGAAGAATTTGTTGTCACAAAAATTAATTACTTTGCTGCTAATAAAATTAGGATTTCAAAAAAATGGAAGCTTTGTAACATTATCCCTCCTTCTGGGAAACATACTTGTGCTCTCTAATGTGGAACTTAGGAGTTTTATAAATCCAGTACTTTGTTTAAATAGTTTAATGAGATTCTTATTTTATTCTTTTTTGTAATTATTTGTAGAATGTGCAGATCTCAGTGATTTAATTCTTAAAAAACTAATTAGTGTGCTATGGAATGATTTGTCTTTTGTTAATTTCTATTAACATTACATTTTGGTTCCGGTGGTGTATGTTGCACTGGATTCCTTGTGGGCATCAGTGGATGAAAGGCATGTTTAACTGCGTCCAATATAATCATTACTAATTAACGAACAAGTGAAAAGAAAGAAGAATGGATATTTTGATGCACCCTTCATTTGGAAGGCTAAAGTTTGAAATTCTATAAAAGAATTTAAAATGTATTTGCTAAAATAATTATTTCTTTAAAGCTATAGTTTATGATTGAAGAATACTGCCCTGCTGCATAGAGAAAGATTTATCAATGATGGTAATAATGACAATGGTGGTGGCAGTGGCAATAAACAACAATGAAAAAATAATTGTCAACATGTACTAAGTGCTTCTGTGGGCCCAACATTATGACATTATCTCATTTAATCCTCATGGTAACCCTGTGTACTAGTCTGTTTTCACACTGCTAATAAAGACATACCTGAAACTGGGAAATTTACAAAAGAAAGAGGTTTAATGGACTTACAGCTCCATATGGCTGGAGAAGCCTCACAATCACGGCTGAAGCAAGGAAGAGCAAGTCACATCTTACATGGATGGCAGTAGGCAAAGAGAGAGAGCCTGTGCAGGGGAACTCCTCTTTATAAAACCATCAGACCTCGTGAGACTTATTCACTATCATGAGAACAGTACAAGAAATACCTGCCCCCATGATTCAATTACCTCCCACTGGGTGCTCCCCACAACATGTGGGAATTCACGATGAGATTTGGGTGGGGACACAGCTAAACCATATCACCCTGTAAGATATGGATGATTTTTATCCCCATTTCATAAATGGCAGAACTTAAACTTTCAGAGTTTAAGTAAATTATCTAAAGTCATATGGACAGCTAGAAGACACAGTTAATCTCCAAGTTTCCACAGACAAAATTTGAATCATTCTCATTAGTGGTGTTTTGTTTGTCTGAGACAGGGGCTCACTCTGTCACCCAGGGTGGAGTACAGTGGCCCAATTATGGCTCACTGCAGCCTTGACCTCCCTAAGCTCAAGTGATCCTCTCACCTCAGCCTCCCAAGTAGCTGGGACTACAGGCACGTGCCACCACACCCCTCTAGTTTTTGTAGAACAGGATTTTGCCTTATTGCCCAGGCTTGTCTCAAACTCTTGGGCTCAAGTGATCCACCCTCCTCAGCCTCCCAAAGTGCTGGGAGTACACACATGAGTCACTGCACCCAGCTCTCACTACTGTTTTTAGCCTTTATAAATTAACATGTAATCTCACAATATTTATATTTCAGCCAAGTTTTCTGTATTGCTTAACTCATAATTTTAAGGCAATGGTTGTCAACTACAGGCAATTTTGCTCCCCAGGGAAAATTTGGCAATACCTGGAGGCATCTCTGACTGTTACAACTGGGAGGTGCTACTGGTGTCTAACGGGTAGAAGCCAGGGATGCCACTAACATCCTGCAATGCACAGGACAGTCCCACAACAAAGAATGGTCTGGCCCAAATGCAAATAGTGCTGAGGTTGTGAAACCCTGTTTTAAGGAGTTGTCCAATGAATGATTTTCTGGTAATCATGCCTTTTTATGGCTCGATTTCTGTTCTAACTGTTCTATTTGATGCATAAATGACTCTGGGCTTTGTGTTTATAGAAGACACTGCATCAACGCAGAGGGCTGACATCATCCCTCAGAGTCTCAGAGGATGTGAGCCATGTATTCTTCGGGCTTGTCGATATTATTACTCTTACTATAGACACAACATGAGAGCTCATTCTAGACATACACTGTCTGTATTAGTCATTCCCGCATTGCGATAAAGAACTACTAAGACTGGGTAATTTATAAAGAAAAGAGGTTTAATTGGCTCACAGTTCCACAGGCCATACAGGAAGCATGGCAGGGGAAGCCTCAGGAAACTTACAATCATTGTGGTTGGCAAAGGGGAAGCAGACATATCTTACATGGCCGGAGCAGGAGGAAGAGAGAGAAGGGGGAGGTGCTACACACTTTTAAACAGCCAGATCGTGTGAGAACTCACTCACTGTCATGAGAACAGCAAGGGGGAAGTTCACCCCCGTGATCCAGTCACCTCCCATCAGGCCTATCCTCTGACATTGGGGATTACAATTCGACATGAGATTTGGGTGGGGACACAGAGCCAAACCATATCACTGTCAAACTGTGTTACATATGCAAATGTGCATAATGGTACTGCATGGTGGGTGCAATTTTCCCCATAGAGTATTGTGGATAAGGAATCTGAATAGCACGGAAGTTAAATAACTTTCCTAAAATTGTGTAGCTGGTAAGTAAATGAACCAGAATGCACATTCCAAGTACATACTCCATTCAACATACCCCAGATATAATTAGCAGGAGAAACATAGAGTCCTAAGCCCTGCCCTGGTCGTTTGCTGCACTAAGAATAGGGTTTTTCCTGAAATAAAGTAATGCACTTCTCAGGTTAGATATAACTAAGTAGCCCATTGGGTAGGAGGTTTGAGAAGAAATGTTCTCATTACACAGAAAAATATACTTTGAACAGTATACACAGAGTATGTATGTATGTATGTATGTATGTATGTATTTTTGAGATAGCATTTCACTCAGTCACCCAGGCTGGAGTGTAGTGGCAAAATCTCGGCTCACTGCAACCTCCCCCTCCCAGGTTCAAGTGATTCTCCTGTCTCAGCCTCCCACGTAGCTAGGATTACAGGCGCCCACCACCATGCCCAGCTAATTTTTGTATTTTTAATAGAGACGAGGTTTCACCATGTTGGCCAGGGTGGTCTCAAACTCCTAACCTCAGGTGATCCACCCACCTTGGCCTCCCAAAGTGCTGGGATTACAGGCATGAGCCACTGTGCCCAGCCCAGAGTGTTTATTTCTGATGCCATACAAGTGATCATCTCTTCAAGTAATCAGCCGCTTTCTTTTCTTGGAAGAGGAACCCAGGGCACAGAGAGGTTGTGCGACTTGGCCATGTTCACGCAGCGTATTAGGGAAGTTCACAACCAGAGTGCAGTTCTTCTACTTCTTGTCCCTTTTTGCCTCCTCTCCCAGGGTCCCATTCGTCATTTTTGCTATTTTCAGAAACTGTTTGGGACTGCAAATACGTTGTGAAAAACTAGGCTTTTGAAGATGAGACCGTGAAATCCCACTATCCTCATTATTATGCAATCAAATCACTCTGTGAGACTAATTAAGGATTTTGAAGTATGTTGTGTTTCTCAGAATCAAACGTGAAGAAAGGTGGTCTCATGGCTTTCATAAGAAAGGGCTGAGCCTGTTCCAACCATATAAGGGCAAAGCCTGACAACAACCCGTCCCTGGAAGCTGCTCCACTTCTCCCTGCACCACACATCGGGTTACAGCAAACACACTCCTCTTAAAACAGGGCTCCTCAAACTCCAAAGCACACAAATCTCCCTGCCTAGCTTATGCTTGGAAAGAAGAGTGGAGGTATCTCCTCACTCTATCCCACTTCACCCCCTTTCTGAAACTAAGTTGGGCGAGAGACAAGGAAAGGAATGTACAGCAGGAGAGCACCTCTGCCCGTCAAACCACATTCTCCCAAACCCTCCTCACCCTCTCCTCCACTCCACGGTGGATGTGGAAGACAATCTACTGGGCTTTGGGATACTTTACATATTTTCATTATGTACCCTTTCAACTTATATTTTTTATTTGCCCAGTCCCATATACTGTATACAAGTACAGAAGTATATTAATATAATAAACAAGCATAATATAATAAATAAACAAGCATATACATTTGGAAGTTATTTGCTTTATAGTTTTTGGGAGTTCTGAAGAGAAATATTTCCTGGCTTTTTCCCAGCGTTCTAGAACAGAATGTACACCTCTCCCTCCCTAGCAATGCATCAGAGGCAAACACCCTAGTTCTTCAACCTCTTCCTAAAACCTCACAGATCAAGGCTTCTGCCAAGGTTCCTCCAGAATTTACATCCTTATGGCCTCCAACCCCAATTTTATTCTGTAAAGAATCAAATATAGCTTCCCTCTCAGCCACAAGCTGTGGCTGTGCTTCTCAAATATTCCCTGCTCATCAACATGCCCAGTCTCCATGCTCCATCCCACGTCCTGAGGGAACGGATCCCTACCTTAACCATCCTACATCTAAACAAACAAAGCTTAAGAAACCCAGGAAAGACAAGGAACCAGTATTAGTTGCTTTTTGCTGCTGCAACACACAACACAAAACACATTACCACAAAACAACACAAACTTATTCTTGAACAGATTTATAGGTCAGAGGTCAGAGGTGATTATAGTGGGCTAAAATCAACCTGTCGGTGTGCTTATGTTCTTTCTAGAGGCTCTAGAGAAGAAGCCACTTCCTTACCATCCCCAGCTTCCAGAGGTCACCTGTTTTCCCTGGCCCCTTCCTCCATTTTCAAAGCCAACAGTGTAGCATGTTTGAATCTCTCTCTCTTTGTCTCAGACTCATGCCTCACTGTCACATCTTCTCTGACCCACCTGCCTCCCTCTTTTAAGGTCTAAGGACCTTTGTGGTTATATTGGACCCAACCAGATGATCCAGGATAATCTCCACAGCTCAAGATCCTTAACCATATCTGCGGTCTCTTTTGCCATGTGAGGTATTAATAACATAGGTTCTGTGGATTGGGACATGGGCATATTTGGAAGGCCTTTCTTCTGCCTACCATGGATCCTCAGTGCCAAGTTTCAGGAAGTGAATCAGCTGGAGAAGGAAGCTGCATTCACCTTGATTCCAAACTGTGGAATGGAGAAAAGTATGTCCCAGGGTCAGACACACATGGACTCCCACCCCAACTTTGCCAATAACCCAGTTGTACGACCCTAGGCAGTGTTCCCCAACCTTTGTGGCACTAGGAACTGGTTTTGTGGAAGAAAATTTTTCCACAGATGTGGTGGGGTGGGCAGAGGGTATGGTTTCGGGATGAAACTGTCCCATCTCAGATCATCATGCATTAGCTACATACTCATAAGGAGCACACAACCTAGATCCCTCACATGCGCAGTTCACAATAAGGTTCGCCCTCCTATGAGAATCTAATGCTGCTGCTGATCTGACAGGAGGCGGAGCTCAGGCTACTATGCTGGCTCACCTGCCACTCACCTCCTGCTGTGTGGCCCGGTTCCTAACAGGCTGCAGACTGGTACCGGTCCATGGCCCCAGAGGTTGGGGACCCCTGATCTTAGGCATGTTATTTGATCTCTCCATGATTTATTTCCTTTCCTGTAATGTGGGGAAAATAATGCATCTCTCACAGGGCATAAAAAATACAAAAGTACCTTATATAATGATAGACTCTTAGTAGATGTTCAATACAGGTTAGTTCTTTCTCCATTCTGACACTGACAGCTCTAATCACCTGTCATACTAACTAGCACTTGTGTGCCATTTCCAAGGGTACCAACTGCCCAAACTATATCATTTTATTTAATCTACAACACAGCCCACGAGCTCTACCCAGTTCTCCAAAACCTGAGTCTCATCAAGGTGAAGAGACTCAGTCAGTGATAAAGGAAGAAAGGGCAAAACAGAGACTGCAAGTTTACTGTTTTGACTCCAAATCTGGTGCTTGTCTACCCTGTCTAACAGACCTCTTGTTATCCAGTTCTGGTCACCATACTGGTTAGAAATTAAATGTTTGGCCAAAATAGATTGGAGGGTAGGAAATGGAGCATATTGCCTGTTATCTTTGTGAAGTTTGCAGAAAAGCAAAACAGAATGAGGAACTGGAGGCTCAGGAAAATATTTTCTCTCTGGAGCTGTTAGGCATTTGTAACAAGTTGTTAAGGCAGCTTGGCTCTTACGACTGTATGGCTGGTGCCAATTTGGAAGCTTTTATAGGTCTCTAGTTCCCCTGATATTATTGGCTAAACCAATAAGTGGTTAATTTTTTTTATGTAAAAAGAATTCTAACTCTGAAAACACTTGTGAGAATTCAAGAAACTCCAGAGTCCCACCTAAGGATTTTTTAGTGAAAGAATGAATTATGACAAAGAGAAATGCAATTGTGGACCATCATAGTAGTTGAATAAACATTTCTCAGTACTTAATATCACAGAACATAGGAAGAAGTTTTGTGTTTTTGTTGTTGTTTCTCTTAATTGGATTAAGCAGCAGCATAATTACGGGCTGAAGCTTTTTGCCCTTGGTGACGTAAGGGACTTTGCTCTCCATTCTCCTGGCTGGTGATTATCAGGCCAGTGACTTGGATCCTGGTATGACAATTAAGATTGAGTAGTGTCATCTGTTTCATAATTAAATTCTATCTTCCATATCCTTTGAATGCTGTATGGGCGTTTAATTGGCGGATGCTATTTCTGCTGCCACTGTGGCGTGTCTGAACAACAAAGTCAAAATAACAGTGATTCCGCTCCTTGCAGAATATCCCAGTCGAAGAGAATTTGCTTTCTCTTTGGCACAGAAAGAGCCCTGAAGTCCCAATTTAGACACAGCAGTTAAGAAGCCGAGGGCCTCTGAATTCCTGCAGGTTCTCACTCAAGGTGATATTTAGGGTCTACCATTGCAAATTAAAAGATCAACTTAACTTGCATGGGAGAAAAGTCATCTCTGTCCTGTAGATGACTTCTCCAAAGACATAGAGAACTCACTAGGGGATCATACACAGGTTTGTCTGTATAACCATCACAGGCAGAGAAAATCTTTTTTTAAGAGCCTGGCTCATTTTCCTTCAGTTACTAGAAAAAGAGTCTCTGAGAGTATGTATTAAAGTATTTATGTTAAACACCGTTAAAATACACTTCCAGTGTATTTATTAACAGAGAATTCAGAAGCATTAGGCCTCCTCTACAGATGTATCTTCCTGTTGCATCTTTAAGAAAGCAACGGAAGATGTTTAAGACCATGAGTAATGTACTCAGTGAAAAATGAGAAAAGAAACTTATAGGCAAAGCAAAGAGAAACAAATCCTCCGTGCAAAAATGAAAATGCTATTTTTTTAAAAACTAACCTATGATTTAAAAACCATCTGCAGAATAATCTTGTGTCCTCAAGTAGAACAACAAATCCATTGAGTTTAATCAAACTCAAAATAATTCTAAAGAGAAATTAGAGATGTGTAAAAAAGAAGCTAAACAATGCAGTATAGCATCCAGGTAAAAATATTATATGCTAATTAATAAACAATTGTAGGGGACTTCATGAACTGTGAATGAAAAGATTAGTATGAATCTTTATGCAAAATGCTTAAATCCATGTTAAGACGAACAAACTCTTTAAAATGTAAAACCTAAGCATATAAAAATATGCAGTAAACACAATATGCTCTTTTTAATATTCTTCTAATCACATGATTATATTTTAATTATAGTTTTCATTTGTTGAAAGTATATTCAAATGCAATATTTTTCTTTTCTTCTGGATAACAGTCTTCATTGCCTTGTTTTCATCTTAAGGTGATTCAGCCTATAATGATTTAGAGGCCAAATGTTCAAACTCTTTTTAACAGATTACTCACGATGCAATTAAAATTAAATTATGTGCATAAAATTGATATTTTAATCAAATCACTGCGTATCTCCATAGTGGTTTAGCAATAAGGAGAAAAAGAGTGGCCTGAAACTCCCAGGATTTTGTCTTCCTTGCCCTTTGGGAATTTCTTTCCTTTTTAGTATCCTTAACAGATTACTGTTTGGCGGGGTCAGAATTCCCATGAATCATATTTAAAGCAGTTCCAGCTTATTTTGAATATTTCATGGATGCTTCCTGTCTCAGTCTATTTTCTGTTGCTTGTAACAGAACGCCTGAAACTGGGTAATTTATAAAGAAAAGGAATTTATTTCTACAGTTTGGAAAGCTGAGAAGTCCAGGGTGGAGGGGACATACCTGGTGAGGGCTTTCTTGCTGGTAGAGACTCTACACAGAGTCCCAAGGTGGCACAGGCCACCACATGGCAAGAGGGTGAGTGTGCTAGCTCAGATCTTTCTTCCTCTTCTTATAAAGCCTCCAGCTTTACTCCCCATGATAGCCAACTAATTCATTAACCCACTATTTCATTAATCCATTAATCCATGAATGAACCTCTTAAAGGTCCCACCTCTCAATAATGGCACATTGAGGATTAAATTTCAACATAAGTTTTGGAGGGGATAAATATTCAAACCATAGCAGTTCCTCTGCAGCTCAACCTCTAACATAAAGAGATAAAAGGGCATTACCATATCCAGTTTTAGACCTTTGCTCTTAGAAGAAAAATATTCACTTAAGGAGTAGAGTAAGCCTACTGTCATTATGTTTCTTCTCAAATCACCCTGATTTGTTTCTCTTGTTCTGCAGGAATTATTTTGTATCTTCCCGTTCTTGACCTCTATGTCAAATGGCTTTTTCAGACTTCACAACTTAGGCATTATCATTTAGCTTCTACTTCTGGTCTTACACTACTTTGTTTCTCACTCTTTAATTAGAAATGGTTAATTTGACTTCATGTCTTAAGGCAAGGAGAAAATGAGTCTTAAACAGTATTAAGCTCCCATAAATATTTCACTTTATGCTAATTCCTGTGCTTCCAGCTGAGCCGTTTGAAGTTCTCAAAAAAGTGTTTCTGTTCCCCTCAATTAAATACATAACTGGAAAACAGTAAAATAATTATCAGTTTTACTACCCTGTACTTTATTTTCCAAGCTTTCATTCCGGACGTTTTAAATTTTTCTTCCACATTTATGTAACCCAACCCAGTGTCATCGATGCTGCCTCCAGGCTGGATAGACTCTAAAACCCAGGCTTTGGAGGAATCTTAGAGCTCCCTCAAGTGGACATATGTTTAATGCACCCTTAATCTCTACAAAACGTTTTTGGCTGCACCCTCCATCCAGGACAGGAGTATTTAACTGTCCCAATTTAGAAACATAAGTGGTTTCCTCTTTAAGCTAAAAATATTCTGAAAAGAAAGAAAAGTTCAAACAAGTTTGCGAAGCAAATGGATTTCAGTGGCCAATAAAAACATATCAAGTCAGGCTTTTTAGTTATTGGTTTTGCTTGTGAGAATGTAACTTGGAATTATTAATTAAAATACCATCTATTCATTTGGATAAAATGTTATTTGTTGAGGAAATTATAAATGCAACACTTGTATGGCACTTATACTATTGCCACATGTACTATACACCAGGCATTGTTCTAAGAGTTTTCCATATATTAATTCATTTCATCCTCACAACATTCCTCCAAAATAGGTCCTTTAATACTCCCTGTTGTACAGATGAAGAAAGTGAGTCACAGAGAGGTTAAATAACCTTTCAAAGTTTGCAGAGCTAGAATATGGAAGAGCCAACGTACAAAACCAGGCAGTTCAAAGTTCACTATACCATGCAGTTTCTTACCGTGCAATGAGCAACTGAATATACAAATACACACACACGCATACATAGACATATCTCTATAAACACACTTATAAATGCACATACATGTTCACATGTTACACATACACACATACACACAAATGCACACATATACACATACAGAGAGTATATATTATAAGGAGCATATTTTACACAAAAAATAATCACTTGAAGTATAAAAGCTAAAAGAGAAGAGAGATAAATTACAAACATTTTAATCAAAGCTTTAAAAACTTTACTTATCCAACCTGGGCAACATGGCAATGCCCCATCTCTACAAAAAAACATACAAAAATTAACAGGGCATGGTTGTGCACACCTGTAGTCCCAGCTACTCAGGAGGCTGAGGTGGGAGGATCGCTTGAGCCTGGGAGGTGGAGGTTGCCGTGAGCCAAGATCATGCCACTGCACTCCAGCTGGCATGACAGAGTGGGACTCTGTCTCAAAAAAAAAAAAAAAAAGAAAAAAGAAAAAAACTTTGCTTATCATATTTCCTTGTTATTGCTTATCATTTCTCATTACAATTTCTGGTCATCTCATCTCATACTCTAATTCAGTTACTCTGATCTTACTTCATTAAGACCATTGAAAGTTTCTTTCCTGTGTGGCTAGGAGGACATTTGCTGTTTTTTCTACTGGAAACTTCCGCCAGTTCTTCCCATGACTGGCTCATTGTCATCATTCCAGTTTCTTCACGGAGAGGTCCTCCTTGACTTTATAAAACACCCACTGCCTCACTCTCTGCTACTCAGCATCCATTTACCCGCTCCACTTTACCTCCATAGGCCTCACCAATGATTCAAAAATATATTACCTGACTATCATTCACTTGCTTCAAGTGTGTCTCCTCTACTAAAACGTAAACTCCATGAGCCAGGATATGTTAGGAACTCAAAAGATAATTCTCAATGAGTGATTGAATTATTACATATTCCATTCTGATGGCTTTTGAACAAATGAAAAATTGTGATAATAGTCTATATCTCAAATAAATTTTTTCATAATTTTTTTGTTTAAAGTGTGTTCTTAATACTTTAAGTATCAAATTTTAAAGTCTGAAAATATTTAAATGTGTAGCCTCATAACAATTGTATTTAAAGGTTTTTTATTCTTTATTAACATGCTACTCTTGCCTGATGTTGTAACAAGAACTGATGATAAACTAGATGTTTAAGTACATGCAAAAATTGTGCTAAAATAGTACCAGAAAAGAAAATTGTAAATCTGTAAATTTCTATAAACTGGGATAAAATTTTAGAAGACTTTTTCTGGTTTTATTCATGGACTGTGTCACGATTTTAGAATCTTATCACATATATGGAGTGTATGTCTGCTAATTAAGTCGTATTTAGCAAAACCATCAGAGATTGATAATGGGAAGGTATCCACAGAGTAACTACCCTAAAAGAGTGTTACTAATAACTAGATGCCATTTTCCTCATACTTGCCATTCAGAATCCTATACAGCTGACAGGTGGGGAATCCCATCTCCACCTCCACTCCGCCACCAGGTTCTCACTGTAAATCATAGAATGTCCACATTCCTTCCTTTCCACTTCTTTGCTTCACTTCTGTGACTCTTCTCACTCCCTGCCACAAGTATTTAATCAGTTTTTATAAAAATAGACCTTTCTTCTTTTCTAGGCTCCAGACCTTCTTTCTTAGGCCTCTATTATTATATTGATTAGCTCAAATTATATACATAAACATATACATACATATGCATGACACATATATACACATATATACATGCATACACATATGCATGTGTATATAGGTTTGCACATATACATACATATGTACTCTTTATGATATTGAAGCTACTTTAAAATTAATTGCTTGCTCTATTAGCCTAGGTAACTCAAAGCATCCTGTCTCCAAGCACTCCATTATCCACAGGTGTGTAATATGAAGGCATCCCTGTGGGGGTGAGGGAGTTTGCCATACTGTACTCAATATCATCAATTAATAGATGGTTCAACCTATTTTAGATTTTGAGATACTGAGTGAGTTGCCAAATATCCAGCTGAGAAGACCATGGGGTAGAAGAAAATTTTTGAATCACCCATTCAATCCTAGATCCTACTACCGTATAATCAATTTCTTTAGGGTTTAAATATATTTTTATGATACCATATTCTTTCATCTTTTCTATTCCTTTTTCTTTTTTTTTTTTTCCTTGTATGCCATTCTTTCAAGCCCAAAGTTAGAAAAATTCCATTTTTTTCAGTCAATCCATTACATCAGAGGCAACACCAACAAGACTAATTTTGTGATTTGAGTGGCTTTTGTGTGCCCATAAGAAAATGTTGTTTTGTGATTTCATTTCAAACTCGACAGTTATATAGCTATCCGCCATTCTAATACATTTAGAGTCTTCTTCTATTCGATTTTTACTGTTCTTCTTTATTCTTTTGTCTCCAGTTTGCTCTAATGACAGTGAAAACTAAGTACTCATACAATTTCTCTGCAAGCAGCTACTGGACCACGTGGCAGGAAACAGCGAATGTTATGCATGACTTACTACACAAACCCTTTACTTTAGAGAAACAAGCCCCAAATAAGTAATTTATTTGTAGCAATAAAACCCAAATGAATAAATCTTGTTTTCAGAGAACAAATGAAAGACAATCTCATTTCCAAACATATTTTCTGGTTTTTTAACCCCAAATGAAAGGCCAAAAACTGAATATACTGAAACACAGGCAAGAAGCAATACTTTAGCCACATTCTAGAATATTTATTGTTTTAATTATGGAATTTAAATTTATTATAAAATAATTGTTTTACAATTTTTCTTTTCCTTTGATCAGAAAGGAATTGTGGACATTTTGAGACATTCATTAACCACATTTGTATTAATTTATGCCCATTGTTTGTACTAATACGGTTGATATTTGCATTTCTATTTGCTTTTAATTGCCAATAATTTATTCTTTTTTCCATTCAGTTTTTGAACTATAGAAAACATTTTTCAGATTTTTTAATGAGAACCAGATGCCTAAATATATGTAACAATTTATTATGCGGTATAAATTTTTATTAATGGTGTATATACAAATAACAATTCTACACTCTGGCAAATGATTTGCATTTTCTTTTTTTTTTATTATACTTTAAGTTTTAGGGTACATGTGCACAACGTGCAGATTTGTTATGTATGTATACATGTGCCATGTTGGTGTGCTGCACCCATTAACTCGTCATTTAGCATTAGGTATATCTCCTAATGCTATCCCTCCCCCCTCCCAGTGATTTGCATTTTCTATATTCAGTTGGCTAAATGTAAGTAGTTTTGTTAATCACAGGAAAATTAATGGGAAAATTTGAAGACATTCCTAAATAATGACAATATTCACATCAATTATCCTCATTGGGGGAGGAGCCAAGATGGCCGAATAGGAACAGCTCCGGTCTACAGCTCCCAGCGCGAGCGACGCAGAAGACGGGTGATTTCTGCATTTCCATCTGAGGTACCGTGTTCATCTCACTAGGGAGTGCCAGACAGTGGGCGCAGGTCAGTGGGTGAGCGCACCGTGCGCCAGCCGAAGCAGGGGCGAGGCATTGCCTCACTCGGGAAGCGCAAGGGGTCAGGGAGTTCCCCTTCCAGAGGTGACAGATGGCACCTGGAAAATCAGGCCACTCCCACCCGAATACTGTGCTTTTCCGACGGGCTTAGGAAACGGTGCCCCAGGAGAGTATAGCCCGCACCTGGCTCAGAGGGTCCTACGCCCACGGAGTCTCGCTGATTGCTAGCACAGCAGTCTGAGATCAAGCAGCAAGTCGGCAGCGAGGCTGGGGGAGGGGCGCCCGCCATTGCCCAGGCTCCCTTAGGTAAACAAAGCAGCCTGGAAGCTTGAACTGGGTGGAGCCCACCACAGCTCAAGGAGGCCTGCCTGCCTCTGTAGGCTCCACCTCTGGGGGCAGGGCACAGACAAACAAAAAGACAGCAGTAACCTCTGCAGACTTAAATGTCCCTGTCTGACAGCTGTGAGGAGAGCAGTGGTTCTCCCAGCACGCAGCTGGAGATCTGAGAACAGGCTGACTGCCTCCTCAAGTGGGTCCCTGACCCCTGACCCCCGATCAGCCTCACTGGGAGGCACCCCCCAGCAGGGGCAGACTGACACCTCACACGGCCGGCCAGGTACTCCAACAGACCTGCAGCTGAGGGTTCTGTCTGTTAGAAGGAAAACTAACAGAAAGGACATCCACACCAAAAACCCATCTGTACATCACCATCATCAAAGACCAAAAGTAGATAAAACCACAAAGATGGGGAAAAAACAGAGCAGAAAAACTGGAAACTCTAAAAACCAGAGTACCTCTCCTCCTCCAAAGGAACGCAGTTCCTCACCAGCAACGGAACAAAGCTGGATGGAGAATGACTTTGACGAGCTGAGAGAAGAAGGCTTCAGACGATCAAATTACTCCGAGCTACGGGAGGATATTCAATCCAAAAGCAAAGAAGTTGAAAACTTTGAAAAAAATTTAGAAGAATGTATAACTAGAATAACCAATACAGAGAAGTGCTTAAAGGAGCTGATGGAGCTGAAAACCAAGGCTCGAGAACTACGTGAAGAATGCAGAAGCCTCAGGAGCCGATGCGATCAAATGGAAGAAAGGGTATCAGCCCTGGAAGATGAAATGAATGAAATGAAGCGAGAGGGGAAGTTTAGAGAAAAAAGAATAAAAAGAAATGAGCAAAGCCTCCAAGAAATGTGGGACTATGTGAAAAGACCAAATCTACGTCTGATTGGTGTACCTGAAAGTGATGGGGAGAATGGAAACAAGTTGGAAAACACTCTGCAGGATATTATCCAGGAGAACTTCCCCAATCTAGCAAGGCAGGCCAACATTCAGATTCAGGAAATACAGAGAACGCCACAAAGATACTCTTCGAGAAGAGCAACTCCAAGACACATAATTGTCAGATTCACCAAAGTTGAAATGAAGGAAAAAATGTTAAGGGCAGCCAGAGAGAAAGGACGGGTTACCATCAAAGGGAAGCCCATCAGACTAACAGCGGATCTCTCGGCAGAAACCCTACAAGCCAGAAGAGAGTGGGGGCCAATATTCAACATTCTTAAAGAAAAGAATTTTCAACCCAGAATTTCATATCCTGCCAAACTAAGCTTCATAAGTGAAGGAGAAATAAAATACTTTACAGACAAGCAAATGCTGAGAGATTTTGTCACCACCAGGCCTGCCCTAAAAGAGCTCTTGAAGGAAGTGCTAAACATGGAAAGGCACAACCGGTACCAGCCACTGCAAAATCATACCGAAATGTAAAGACCATTGAGACTAGGAAGAGACTGCATCAACTAACGAGCAAAACATCGAGCTAACATCATAATGACAGGATCAAATTCACACATAACAATATTAACTTTAAATGTAAATGGACTAAATGGTCCAATTAAAAGACACAGACTGGCAAATTGGATAAAGACTCAAGACCCATCAGTGTGCTGTATTCAGGAAACCCATCTCACGTGCAGAGACACACATAGGCTCAAAATAAAAGGATGGAGGAAGATCTACCAAGCAAATGGAAAACAAAAAAAGGCAGGGGTTGCAATCCTAGTCTCTGATAAAACAGACTTTAAACCAACAAAGATCAAAAGAGACAAAGAAGGCCATTACATAATGGTAAAGGGATTAATTCAACAAGAAGAGCTAACTATCCTAAATATATATGCACCCAATACAGGAGCACCCAGATTCATAAAGCAAGTCCTGAGTGACCTACAAAGAGACTTAGACTCCCACACATTAATAATGGGAGACTTTAACACCCCACTGTCAACATTAGACAGATCAACGAGACAGAAAGTCAACAAGGATACCCAGGAATTGAACTCAGCTCTGCACCAAGCAGACCTAATAGACATCTACAGAACTCTCCACCCCAAATCAACAGAATATACATTTTTTTCAGCACCACACCACACCTATTCCAAAATTGACCATATCCTTGGAAGTAAAGCTCTCCTCAATAAATGTAAAAGAACAGAAATTGTAACAAACTGTCTCTCAGATCACAGTGCAATCAAGCTAGAACTCAGGATTAAGAATCTCACTCAAAACCGCTCAACTACGTGGAAACTGAACAACCTGCTCCTGAATGACTACTGGGTACATAACGAAATGAAGGCAGAAATAAAGATGTTCTTTGAAACCAACGAGAACCAAGACACAACATACCAGAATCTCTGGGATGCATTCAAAGCAGTGTGTAGAGGGAAATTTATAGCACTAAATGCCCACAAGAGAAAGCAGGAAAGATCCAAAATTGACACCCTAACATCACAATTAAAAGAACTAGAAAAGCAAGAGCAAACACATTCAAAAGCTAGCAGAAGGCAAGAAATAACTAAAATCAGAGCAGAACTGAAGGAAATAGAGACACAAAAAACCCTTCAAAAAATAAATGAATCCAGGAGCTGGTTTTTTGAAAGGATCAACAAAATTGATAGACCGCTAACAAGATTAATAAAGAAAAAAAGAGAGAAGAATCAAATAGATGCAATAAAAAATGATAAAGGGGATATCACCACCGATCCCACAGAAATACAAACTACCATCAGAGAATATTACAAACACCTCTATGCAAATAAACTAGAAAATCTAGAAGAAATGGATAAATTCCTCAACACATACACCCTCCCAAGACTAAACCAAGAAGAAGTTCAATCTCTGAATAGACCAATAACAGGAGCTGAAATTATGGCAATAATCAATAGCTTACCAACCAAAAAAAGTCCAGGACCAGATGGGTTCACAGCCGAATTCTACCAGAGGTACAAGGAGGAGCTGGTACCATTCCTTCTGAAACTATTCCAATCAATAGAAAAAGAGGGAATCCTCCCTAACTCATTTTATGAGGCCAGCATCATCCTGATACCAAAGCCTGGCAGAGACACAACAAAAAAAGAGAATTTTAGACCAATATCCTTGATGAACATTGATGCAAAAATCCTCAATAAAATACTGGCAAACAGAATCCAGCAGCACATCAAAAAGCTTATCCACCATGATCAAGTGGGCTTCATCCCTGGGATGCAAGGCTGGTTCAATATATGCAAATCAATAAATGTAATCCAGCATATAAACAGAACCAAAGACAAAAACCACATGATTATCTCAATAGATGCAGAAAAGGCCTTTGACAAAATTCAACAACCCTTCATGCTAAAAACTCTCAATAAATTAGGAATTGATGGGACGTATCTCAAAATAATAAGAGCTATTTATGACAAACCCACAGCCAATATCATACTGAATGGGCAAAAACTGAAAGCATTCCCTTTGAAAACTGGCACAAGACAGGGATGCCCTCTCTCGCCACTTCTATTCAACATAGTGTTGGAAGTTCTGGCCAGGGCAATTAGGCAGGAGAAGGAAATCAAGGGTATTCAATTAGGAAAAGAGGAAGTCAAATTGTCCCTGTTTGCAGATGACATGATAGTATATCTAGAAAACCCCATTGTCTCAGCCCAAAATCTCCTTAAGCTGATAAGCAACTTCAGCAAAGTCTCAGGATACAAAATCAATGTGCAAAAATCACAAGCATTCTTATACATCAATAACAGACAAACAGAGAGCCAAATCATGAGTGAACTCCCATTCACAATTGCTTCAAAGAGAATAAAATACCTAGGAATCCAACTTACAAGGGATGTGAAAGACCTCTTCAAGGAGAACTACAAACCACTGCTCAAGGAAATAAAAGAGGATACAAACAAATGGAAGAACATTCCATGCTCATGGGTAGGAAGAATCAATATCATGAAAATGGCCATCCTTCCCAAGGTAATTTACAGATTCAATGCCATCCCCATCAAGCTACCAATGACTTTCTTCACAGAATTGGAAAAAACTACTTTAAAGTTCATATGGAACCAAAAAAGAGCCCGCATCGCCAAGTCAATCCTAAGCCAAAAGAACAAAGCTGGAGGCATCACGCTACCTGACTTCAAACTATACTACAAGGCTACAGTAACCAAAACAGCATGGTACTGGTACCAAAACAGAGATATAGATCAATGGAACAGAACAGAGCCGTCAGAAATAATGCCACATATCTACAACCATCTGATCTTTGACAAACCTGAGAAAAACAAGAAATGGGGAAAGGATTCCCTATTTAATAAATGGTGCTGGGAAAACTGGCTAGCCATATGTAGAAAGCTGAAACTGGATCCCTTCCTTACACCTTATACAAAAATCAATTCAAGATGGATTAAAGACTTAAATGTTAGACCTAAAACCATAAAAACCCTAGAAGAAAACCTAGGCAATACCATTCAGGACATAGGCATGGGCAAGGACTTCATGTCTAAAACACCAAAAGCAATGGCAACAAAAGCCAAAATTGACAAATGGGATCTAATTAAACTAAAGAGCTTCTGCACAGCAAAGGAAACTACCATCAGAGTGAACAGGCAACCTACAAAATGGGAGAAAATTTTCGCAACCTACTCATCTGACAAAGGGCTAATATCCAGAATCTACAATGAACTCCAACAAATTTACAAGAAAAAAACAAACAACCCCATCAAAAAGTGGGCGAAGGACATGAACAGACACTTCTCAAAAGAAGACATTTATGCAGCCAAAAGACACATGAAAAAATGCTCACCATCACTGGCCATCAGAGAAATGCAAATCAAAACCACAATGAGATACCATCTCACACCAGTTAGAATGGCAATCATTAAAAAGTCAGGAAACAACAGGTGCTGGAGAGGATGTGGAGAAATAGGAACACTTTTACACTGTTGGTGGGACTGTAAACTAGTTCAACCCTTGTGGAAGTCAGTGTGGCGATTCCTCAGGGATCTAGAACTAGAAATTCCATTCGACCCAGCCATCCCATTACTGGGTATATACCCAAAGGACTATAAATCATGCTGCTATAAAGACACATGCACACGTATGTTTATTGCTGCATTATTCACAATAGCAAAGACTTGGAACCAACCCAAATGTCCAACAATGATAGACTGGATTAAGAAAATGTGGCACATCTACACCATGGAATACTATGCAGCCATAAGAAATGATGAGTTCATGTCCTTTGTAGGGACATGGATGAAATTGGAAATCATCATTCTCAGTAAACTATCGCAAGAACAAAAAACCAAACACTGCATATTCTCACTCATAGGTGGGAATTGAACAATGAGAACACATGGACACAGGAAGGGGAACATCACACTTCAGGGACTGTTGTGGGTTGGGGGGAGGGGGGAGGGATAACATTGGGAGATATACCTAATGCTAGATGACGAGTTGGTGGGTGCAGTGCACCAGCATGGCACATGTATACATATGTAACTTACTGCACATTGGGCACATGTACCATAAAACCTAAAGTATAATAATAATAATAATAATAATAATTACAATAAAAGAAAAAAAAAATTATCCTCATTGTACTCTATAGTTTACTAATAACCACCTCAATCAAGGTGTCTTTCACTGAAACAAATCACTCGAGTTTATTTCAGTTACAGTTATATGACTCATTGAAGGATCATAATATAGTCCTCTAATTGAGAAGGGGTGGGCACACAATATGAATGAAGGTGATGGGAAGCAGAGAAAAGGAGGCACATTTCTCTCTGATTGTCTTAGTTCCCCAAGGTGTCCTTCCCAGGCCCCGCCACGTGGTGAGCTCTGGCACACCTTTGTTGCCACGTGCTGCATCCTACCACAAACACCATTAAATCCTCTCCAACTTTGGCTGGCCTCTCTGCTATTAATCTACTGGAACATTACTGGGGCTTTAAAAAAAAGGAGGGCTCTGCTTGGAAGGGATTCCCCACCCCCCATCTCCGAGTGTCATTTTGTCCTCTCTCTGAACTTGAGTGTGCTGGCTGTGAACCTGTTTAGATCAGCAGAATTTGAAAATCTGGTCCCTCGTGCTGGGATTTAATGTCAATATCTGTGCCCAACATCTGAATGGAGAAGGGGGTCCCCAAGCACTGTTCTCTCCTCTAACTGTCTTTCATCACAGTTACTGCCTTATTCGATGTGATTTCAGATGCTTGGGGAGTACTGTGGAATCATGCTAATAAGATGGTAAGGAGCAAAATTTGTCTCATTTTGGAAGAAAATTCACATAGATTTGTATGTTTAAGAATACATTGCCACTTAGCCATATTTTTGAACATGCAGAAAAATAACTTTTTGGCAAGATGTATGTTTTTAAGAATGAATGAATCCATTTTGTTTATCTAAACCTCACTGTGTTTCAGAGAGGACAGCTGAACGAGGCAGGTTAATGTAAGGAATAATATTTAGTAAATAGTTAGCAATCAAAGATGGGTCATTTGGAAAAGAATGAATCAGCCACCAGGTTTAGGGTCCACGTTATCCCAAGGCTAAAAGGAGCTCTCAGAAGACTCTCAAGGGTATTGCACGAGGTAAGCAAATCTGTGTCCTTAAAAGGATGGAGGCGTCAGCAGATGGCGATAGCCACATGGTTTCCCACATGCTATCAGCACCCTAGATCATATGGCGAACACTTTGAACCACGCTATCCACAAGCTATTTATTTATTGTCCAGAGAGATCATACTTCATGTTGCTCACATCAGGGTCAAGGGCAGGCTGAAGGCAGAGAGTCCAGTCTCTGTCTCATGTAAGGAGGTTTATTCCTCACCAACAGTAATAAATCTGAGCCTCTCTCCATATAGAATCTCCAACCCTGAACTCAGCATTTTTGACAGGTTGACCCCCAGACAACCTTAAGCCATATAATTAAAAATTGACTTTTCATCCCTGAGACAGAGGTAAGAGAATGGATCTGACCATTTTTCCCCCCAATATTTCTTTGTGTGTGATATACATGTCACATCCTCAATTCTTTTCACACCTTATTATTCCTTTCACATTTTTTTTTCCTGGGAGACAAAGGAGAAGCAGTGAAGTAGCAGGAGAAGTAGCAGCGAACAGATTGCATTGCTGACCCCTGTATTATGCATTGTGCAAATGTGGGCAGCCTATTCAACTTCTTGGAAACTCTGGAGTCAGTTTCCTCCTTGGTCAATGCAGGTCATGAGGTCTCCATTGCAATCTGCAGGATTGTTGCAATAGTTAAGTATTCCAAAGATTTTTTAATCCCCTTCCCTAATGCTTAGTACCTAAAAGACGGCCAATGGATGTTAATTCCTTTCTCTTCCTTTGGCTCTTCTCTTTAATGAAAACTTGAAGGAAGAAGAAAAGACATTCTCTGAAATTAGGACCATCTAAATCTTTGTTCAGATATTCTTGTAATTTTTGCTTTTTACATAAGTAACAAATTGATTTTTTTAATTATTTTAAGGGGTACATTTAGGGATTTTCTAGTCTGGTATGTAATTGTCAGAGGGTGGCAGCTGATGATAATTTAATCAAATTCTATTGTGCATTTTAAGTATTCTTTAAAACAACCCAATGGGAGAGCTAGAATAATGTCCTGTGCTCTCTGGTGAGAACTGAAATGTACCCATTACAAAGTATATTTTACTATTTCAAGGAAAGATAGGCCATGCATAGGAGTGGCCTTCCCTGTCACTCTCTCCCCAGACCCTCTCTCTCCAAAGCTGCTCTACTTTCCCCCATGGAGCTATCTTGGTTCAGCTGTTCCCTTGAAAGGAGACAGAAAGAACTGTCTTTCTAAATTCTTTTTTTCTTCTTCTTTTGTTTTCACAATCATAATCCAAACAATTACTGCAATTATGGCAATAAGTAAGAAGGTAGTGAAAGAATCATATGTGTTTTAAAGAGAATGGAAACTGTAAGTTTTAAAGTAAAAATAGATGTAAAAGGTTTTTTAAAATATTGAGATATTTTACTTTGTTTTGTGCTGAGTCTTCAAAATCTGGTGTGTATGTTTTGCACATCTCAGTTCAGACTAGCAATATCTCAAGTGCCAATAGACACATGTAGCTAATAGCTACTGAATTGGACAACACAGATCTGGAAAGTTTTGCCCCTTCTCTATGCTATGTATATGTCAGCTTTTTCCTAACTTTGTTCTTACTGACAATGTAGGATATTCAGAAGTTAAAAGCTAGTCTGAGTTTTTGATCATACATTTATTTCTCTATATATGTTTAGGAAAAAGTAACACACTTAAGTAGTCAAATGCCCAAATACAATTTTGACCAGTGGCTAGAACAACCATGCCAGTTCATCCTTCATAAAATAATGGGGAATGATATTGCTGGTTAGGGCATCTATTTCAACATACCGTGGCTGTGTGGTTCCAGAAATCATAACTGTTCCTCTGCAGGGCATCATATGGTAGATACATATTGAAATCTGCTAAATGTGAAAATTTGGAAAAATAGTAGGAGAATCACAGAATTTTATAGCTCTAAAGGTCCCTAGAGGATATTGTGTCCAGCCTTCTTATTTTACAGTTAAAGAAACTGAGGCCTAGAGAAGTTAAGAAACTTGCCAAGGGCCACAGAACGTATTAGGAACACAGAAGAAATAGAAACTGGATTTCTTGGCTTCAAGTTCAGACTTATTTTATTTTACACATAATGAAAAGTGGTTTAGTTATTGCTGGGATACTTCTGATGATTACCAAATCCATATTTCTTATCCATACTATTTTAGTGGAAGTTTATTTCTCTGCTTATGTTGAAAGTTTTTTAAAAATAAAATTTATCTTATTAGAAAACACTGATATGAAATGTGAAATGATATAAAGAAGCATCCCTAGAAGCATATGGAAGTACATATTTACAAATGAGTGGCTAATAAAAGCAACTGTAAAAGCAAGGTGAATTTAGGGTTTGCCCCAATAATAACAAAATGTGTGACCTGCCAGCACTGCTTCTCTTATCCTCACAGGCAGTTTAAAGGAGGCGCATGTGATGAAAAGTGAAGAATCTGACAAGGCAAAGGCATAGCATTCGTTTTAAAACTCACTTGCACAAAGGCTGTCTATTAGAAGAGTCACAGAGGAATCCATAGCTCTTTGGTACAGGGATGAAACATGCTTGCCAGTTTCACCGGCCTTCACTTTATGAGGGGAAGGTCTACCCCTCTCTCTAGTCTAGGAAAAGAAGCACATAATTTGAACAGAGACAATTCTTCAAATAATCTTTCAGATAAATGAATAGGATTTTACTTTCTCTTTTTATTCATATCAATTTATTACGTGTGAATTTTTCTGCAAAAGGGGAAATGAATTGGACCAGCAGGTCTCAAAGTATGAGCTGATGAACAATCACTCCTCCAAGACAATCTAGGGTAAAAAGAGAGTCCCAGGCCTTAAAAGTCTGTGGAATTCTGCTTTGTATATGACTGTCATGAGATCCATTCCACACTTTAGCATATTAAAGGCTGTGAAAAGACCTGTGGTAAAGAAAAAACTATTGCCTTTATTTAGTCCAGATTTACCCAAGTTATTTGACCATAGTGATTTTTTTCCTTCTATAGCATTTATATATATCCAATGCAACTAGAGTCCTGTGAAACACACTTTGGGAAGTGTTAACTTTAGGTATTTCTTTCTCCAATTTGCTGGAGTAAGAAGAACTCCCAAGACCAGAGATGCTGATTGTTGTAAGACATGAGGAAAAGTTTCCACCAACATTAGTACTCTGAAGCTCCCTGGCCTTTACTTAGAGACCAAGTGTTGCAGGCCACAATCAGATCATTTAGGCCACACTTGAAGCAGAAAATATGAGGCCAAACCAGTGAAACTATCATCCTGCACCTCACAGGCAGCAGCTCCACTAAGAATACCTCCCTCTCCTAGGAAAACTTCGCTCTACTCAGACAGCTTACCAACTACCAAGAAGAAACACAGCAATTTTTATTTATTCATATGAATTCATTTTTTCCACAATTAGAAGACATAGTGCTAGGATTCATTCCAATTATCCTCCATGCTCATCTGGCAGCACAGAGTGAAAACTAGAGAAAATGGGTGTGTGATGATAGTGTCACTCTAATTTGTGTGTAGCAGAGTTGAACATTATGAAATGACTTTATCTCTCTTCCATTGCTACATTCTTTCATGCTCTCTGAATCTCTTTCCTACCCTATCCATAATAACTTGGACAAATTCCTTAACTTTCTGATTGCCTTGTCATTTTTATAGTCCAGGCTAGTCCTGTCCAATTGGAAGTTCCAGTCATATGCAATCTAAAGCTTTTTCAGTTCCTTGGCCTCAGCCGGGCTGCAGCCCCAAGGAAATTGGATTGGGGAGAGATTGTTTCCCTTTTCCTCATTCCCACGAATCTTCTAGTTCTAACTCCTCATCATCAGGTGCAGAGAGGAGAAAATGGACAAAGCAAGTGTCTCTTATCTTACTGGTCATGGCGTCTCTCAGCCCATCTTTGCTGGCCATCAATACTCTCTGTGTGGCTGGCATTCAAATAAAGCTTTCCCATGTGAACCAAGGCTGAGTTTTCAGGCATCCAACAGGGCTGCCTGACTGCACAGTTTCCTAAGATGATAGACCCACTCCAGCTCAACCTCCTCCAACTCTTGTGTTTGCATCTCCTTGTGGTCTCTTGCTGTTTGGATCCCCTCATCCAGAAAGTATTCCTCGTGGATGGAATATAGGAATCAAGGCCTGTGGCCAGGCTCTCGTCTGAAGTGTGCCATTGACCCAAGGGGTTAGCTTTTAAGGGGCTTTCTATTAGTTGGGGTAATGCCAGCTGCTATAACACATAAACCTGAAAATGAAAGTGCTTTAACTGGCAGAAGTTTATTTCTCTTCTGAGTAAAGCCTGAAGTGGGTGTCCTTGGTCAGATGATGATGACTTTCAGATACCCCTACTCCATCTATCTTACAGCTCTGTCCTTCTCTAGAGCCCTGGCATCATCAGCATTAAGCCTCTGAACAAATGGAGTGCAGAAGATTGCATGGGAAGTTTTTATAGGATAGGCCTGGAAGTAGCAAATGCTGCTTTCTTCACAGTCCACTAATAGACATTTGGAGGTCAAAACTAGCTGCAAAGCAGGTTGGAAATTATAGTCTCACCACGTGCCTAGAAGGAAAAAGGCAATGTGTTTTCGTGACTATATTGCAGTCTATGCCATAGAGTTGTTCCACTCTTCCATTACCTTTTTCCATTCTCTGTGGCAGTAATAAGTGTCATTCAACAGCGTCCCTGAGCTACTCTTGGCCCCTATTGCAAAGCACCAACCTTATTTCCCCTTGATAATCAGGGTGAATCATCCCACAACACAGTGCCATAGTTTTTCCCTTTTGGCCCAGTAGCCTGCAGAGCCCCATAATCATATGGCAGTCTCAACATTCAATTAAATGGACCCATTGTCCCCTAGTGAAAGTAATTTTCTTTTGCATCATGAAATCTTTGAGCTAGCAGAGCCCAAATCTGTGGAATTGGAAAAGAAAATATTTACAAGTGAGATTTACATGTAATAATGAGAACTACCATTCTAACTATAAATTCAGTTTATGGAGACATTGAGCTCTAGAGTGAGCTCTAGATCAGCTAAATGTTAATCACTAGATCAGAGCATCCCATGGGATGGTAGCCCAACCTCACAATGTTGTCTCTCAACTGTTGCTGGAACTGAGTTCTCAACAGGCCAATGCACTCTTTTGGGTAATGAGGAACATGGTAAAAATCAGAGAATCCCATGGGCATGAATCCACTGCTTTGCTTTTTTTGTTGTTGTTGTTCAGAAGCAGTGTTGGGTGGCTCACTATAACAGTGAATGTTGCAATGTAAGTCCACTGATGGTAGCAGTGGCAGGGAAAGCAAATCTATATCCAGAATTGTGTCTTTTACAAAAGGGAGGAGATCTGATAGAACTAACCTGCAATCAAGCTGCTGCCTGGTCTTCTCTACAGAATAAGAATTTGGGGGGGTTAGAAGAAAATATATACCACATTTTGGTCACGTGCAGTGGCTCACACCTGTAATCTCGCACTTTGAGAGGCTGAGGTGGGAGGATCACTTGAGCTCAGGAGCTTGCCACCAGCCTGGACAACATAATGAGACCTTGCCTCTACTAAAAAAAAAAAAAAAAAAAAGTAAAATTAGCCAGGGATGGTGGCATGCACCTGTTAAGGTAGATGAGCAGTCACAAAAAAATAAGTGCACTTCAAGTTTCTATCACTCTGTCTTTGGATTCCTTCTGCTATGTTGTACTGATGAATCCCTGGCACCGATAAGACCTGTTTTGAATCAACCAACCAAGCCAATAGAACCAAGAATATCTGCTAAGTGCACACATGCACAATCTAAAATTGTGTTTCTCTCTACCTAGTATAACACCCCTAGAATCTACTTCTTCTCAAAAATCTTGCAGTTCTTCTGGTGTGAGAGCCCTCCACTCCTGGGTCTGATTTTGTAATTAGCCAATGGAGCCTGCTGAGGTCGGCCGCTAGATACAGGTCTGGAGGCAGTGAGGGCTGGTAAGGTGGGGACATGAGGAGAAGGGGCATGCCTTGCAAGGTAACCATCCCAATTAGGTTACTAAGCCATCTTTAAGCCAGACCATATCAGTCTCAGCAGACAGAGGAAGATGGCCTGCTTTGGCCAGCCAGGAAGCACAGGGCGTGGTTGGGGTTTCAGGATATTCAGCTCATCTGAATCTTCAGTGTTTCTGAAGATTTTAGTAAAAATAGTTCTTTCAATTTCTACTTGCAGCCCCCTCTCTCCCTAAGACTCACATCTGAGTCCCTGGGGGACAAATCCAAGTGACAGCATCATGCCGTGCTTGGAATTGTCCTTCTAATGTGACGGCTGAGGCTTCTTTACTGGCCCAAGCTTGCCTGCTTGACACTTCCCTCCCTGAGAACAACTTCTCTCCTGGGAGGCATCACAGCATCTCTGGCTCAGACTCCAGGCAGGCTGACCCCAAGTATGTCAGGCACATCTAGACCTGTTAGATCCCAGAGGTAAACACAGCACATGCTAAAACAGGAGTCCCTGCTACATATCTTTAAAGCAAACCTCAATTACATCTACTCTCTGCTCAACATCATCAAAGACATCTCATGAAAATGTGCAAATAAAATGTTTGCTTCCAATCTCACGTATAGGTTGGGCACCAAGCCTATAAATATTATTTTTAAAGGAAAAGTTCATGATATGAATTTGAGACAGTTTTAAAGTTCATTTGTTTTTATGACAATTTCAGGCCAATTTTGTGCCAATCTTGTTTTTATGGCCAAATCAAACTCTAAAAGCGCTGGATTACCTGCCCAAAGATGCTAAATGTGCTGCATGACTTAATTTTGGTGTCACGTTTATATATATTTAATTGTATTTATTAGGAAGTGTTTGCCTATTTTTCTAACTGAATTAAGCCAGATGTGTGTATGATAAGGATGAAGACTCTTCCCAACTCAGTTGAAACTGATTATCAAGACAATGTAGACAAGGATAGAGATGCAACTCCCATCCTGTGCAGAACTTACAGCTGGAATGAAGGACAACCTCATCAAATCAAGAACATAAAAGGTGGTCATAGAGAGGATTCTGAGATGAGATTACTGAAGAAATTCCTCTGGAAGGCTCTGTTGTTGCAGACTCCCCACCCACCTTTGTAAAAGGAGCTGCTACCTTCCCATCTTAAGCCTAATTAAGGGAAGGCTTCATTAAGGGGGACTCAATCGTATGACACAGAGAGCTATGAAATGTGTTCCCTGCAGTTGGGAGGCTCATGCTGGAGAGAGGGAAAGCAGGCAAGAACTGGGGACTGAGAGGGGCTGGCTCACTATTTAGGTGACCGAGCCAGGGGCATTCTGCTTCACTGGGATCAGCAAGAGTTTATCAGTATACAGATGTGTATTTCCCATGGACCAGATGTGGGCCACTTGGGAAAGAACTGTCATGGGGTTGCCTTGGGCTGTAAACAATAGGGCTGCCTTGAGGAACAAGGTGGCCTCAATAGAAAGAGTTTTGAAGTGCCTGGGATCTAGGAAAGTAGCCTCGACCTGAATAGAACCATCTATGCCTGGGGCAAGGTACTTACTATAGGAGAAGAGGGACCAGAGTTAGACGACCTCTGAGGACTCCATCAAAGTTCTCCAACAGAGGAAAGGTCCACTCTAATCATATGCTGAGCCCCCCAGAAACAGCACCTTGAACAGCCAGGCCCAGAAAATATAAAGAAGAGTCCCATGACCTCGCTATTTATCCTTACTAGTAACTTTGACACTGACATGGAGCAGAAAACAAAGTCATAAATGGGGATCTGTGGCTAGGAGAGAGGAAACAGAAGAACCACATCTCTTTCCCCATTGCGGACTTCTAGCAGGAAGCAAGTCCCAGCGGAGGAGGGAAGATTCACACCAAGCTGAGTTTGGAGGTTTGACCACTGCATGTATATGACACAGTCTGATTACTGAATTGAGCCTATCTACCAAGAAAGGCCTAAAATAGTGATGGACCCTGGAACAAGGACAGATTACTTCCATCAAAGGAAATTTCAACAGGCAGCGGGAGATCACTTTGCATGGTGATTTCAATTCTTTTCCTTGTTATAATTATAAATAGACCATCACTGAGTTTGTCCTTATTCTTCTTCTCTTTCTTTCTCTCTCTTTCCCTTTCTCTCTCTTTTCCTCTGTCTTTCCCATCAGCTTACAGGCCTTTGTCCAGGATGAAATGTTAAAAGCCCTTACCTACCTCTGCAATTTCCACAACGTGTGTGTCCCAGCTCACGGGGGTTAAGAGGCTTGCTGACTAACAGGGGACATTTACTTAAAAAACAGGTTTTTACTTTTAAGTTGAATAGTTGTTTAACTCATCAGAATGGCAGAAAGTTGAAAACTAATACAAACCATGATTATTCCTCATCATGGATTTTTATCTACAAGAAATATTTAACCTAAGCCATGAACCCAGTTATCTATGTAGCCAGCTCCTCAAAGTATGTTTTTAACTTTCTTCTCACTTAATCTAAAAGTTATCCACAAATTTCTCAAGACACCTAGGATAAGATTCAACCTCTACTTCTAATACACCAAATTTCTAGAGTAAGTCTCCTGACTAAAGCCATCTTAACATTTTCTTTTTTTTTTTTTTTTTTTTTTTTTTTGAGACAGAGTTTTGCTCTTGTCACCCAGGCTGGAGTGCAATGGCACAATCTCTGCTCACTGCAACCTCCACCTCCTGGGTTCAAGCAATTCTCCTGCCTCAGCCTCCCAAGTAGCTGGGATTACAGGCACACACCACCACACCCAGATAAATTTTTTTTGTATTTTTAGTAGAGACAGGGTTTCACTACGTTGGCCAGGATGGTCTCGATCTCCTGACCTCATGATCCGCCCACTTTGGCCTCCCAAAGTGCTGGGATTACAGGCATGAGCCACTGCACCCAGCCTTAACATTTTCTTAATGGACTCCAACATAGCGATGTGACAAGAGCAACATAGAGTAGCACATGCTTTACTGTTGCTTAATTTTTCTCACTAAGGAATAGACATTTGTTTTCTGCATCCCCCACTCCATTGCACCCTATTGCTCAGCCAAATGAGTTAAAATTTTAAATTAAAATGTCAAGGATAATTTATAGGTGAGAACCGACCCTGACTATGTTTTAATTGGGGATGAAGTGGGATGGGCAGGGGGAGGAAGCTCCACCTATCTTCTATACAGTAGAAAGCAGGGTTTACAGACGTCTATTTTATCTGGTGTTTCTCCAGCACAGCCCAGGTGGGCCACACTCAAGCCCAGGATTGTGCAAGAGGCCAGGCAAAGCCACAGTGTGAAGGTGACCCTAGAGCATCAGATTTACAAACTTTGAAGGGCAAACATGATTTTGGCAATGAAACAATTTAGAATTCTTATTGAGTAGAATGCAAAATGTGCATAGGTATTTAACATTGAAGAGTTTTTTGTGTTTTGTTTTTTGTTGTGTTGTTTTGTTTTGTTTTGTTTTTGAGACAGAGTCTTGCTCTGTCACCCAGGCTGGAGTGCAATGGCATGATCTCGGCTCACTGCAACCTCTGCCTCCCAGTTCAAGCAATTCTCCTGCCTCAGCCTACCAAGTAGCTTATAGGCAGGTGCCACTATGCTTGGCTAATATTTTGTATTTTTAGTAGAGACGGGATTTCACCGTGTTAGCCAGGCTGGTCTTGAACTCCTGACCTCAGGTGATCTGCCTGCCTCAGCCTCCCAAAGTGTTGGGATTACAGGCATGAGCTACCGCACCCGTACTAAAGACTTTTTTAATTCCTCATTTTGGGTTCTGCCCTCATACCTTTCCAGGATCTTAACTCAGTACATCTCTGCAGAAGAGTTTGAGAATGTGCTGGCTATCATAAAATCAAAAGTTATCGACGATCAAGAGTTATCAATTCACCAAACCTTTACCAAAAAATGACTTAATAATAGCTAGTAGGTATCTGCTCCTCTGCACACCTGAGTCATTTGTTCTCCACATTAATACCTTAGGACCTGAATATGGTCACTCCTCAGTTTAGAGGAGAAGAAGCTAAAACTTTAAAAGGTTAAGTAACATGTCCAAAGACTCATAAGTAAAGTAAAAATTTCAACCCATATCCAGCTGATTCCAAAGCTCATTCTCTTAATCAGAACATTCCACCTGCTTCTATCTGGTGGCATATTGGTTTGCTGCCCCCACATTGACTGGAGAGGATTGCCTTAGAAAGAAAATATCCAAGGATGCTGTGGCAGGTGTCTTGGTGTCTTACAGGCAATTGCCACTACAATCACTCATCAAAGATAAAGTGCCAAAGTCATTTTTCTTTAGTTCTAAACAGCAGGAAGTGTTGTGCATGCAGACAGCAATCTGTTGAGCTATGAAAAGTGATGATTCATTCTGTTTTTAAAAAATATTTCTAAATGACTTTAAATGAAAACAAATATTTTGCCATTAGTGGTAGCATCAGAACACATAGTAAATTTCAAAGCACCTGTGACCACAGTTTTAGGATGAATGCTGCCTTGTTCTTAGCAGTTTTCCAGGTTTATATAAAGTGTGGCTGACTCTAATTGCATTAGCAAAATAAAGGATTCCTGTAAAATTACCCTGCAGCCCAAATAGAAACAACCAGAGAAGGCTCAACAACCAAGAGCTGTGAGAGGTTATTTATTTGCTAAAATCTTATTCTGGAGATTTTTTTCCATATGGTTCAATGTAATTTAGTTTTAAAAACTAAAAGCCTGTCTTATGTAAATGAAGGTGCCTAGCCAACATAAGGAAATTGTTTTAAAGGTTTTTATTAAGTATGTGTGTTATATGATTCTTCTTTTAAGCAATTACACTATCCACTCTGGCCAGGAAAGCTTTCTTCCTAATGACATTAAAACAAGAAAAAGGACTCATTGGCATGAATACGATGTTTAACTGTTCAAATTAAAAGCAGACCTCAAAGCAGTCTTTCAAAGTAAGTATTTGAAATAACTTTTCTGTGAACTAAAGCTAGTAATGACTTGGGGGAAGCAAAACCACCTCTCTGTCATTTTTCCACTCATTTCCAACTACTCTGTGCTAAGGTAGTTGCTGATAATCATACATATTTTATTTTCATCCAACTTATCAGGCGTCTTAATTTAAAAAAGAATCCTATAGTAAAGTACTTACTCAACGCGATGAAAGTTCCCTCGCCTTGTGCAATTTCTATTTCATGACAGCCTTCTCTTTATATAGTTCTTTTCATCTCTTTACTTTAAGGACTTGTTTCAGACTCTAATTAATCTTGAGACTTCGGGTTAACACTACCATTAAATCTTGTATAGGTAGATGATAAATTGGTGGCTAACAAGTTGTACTGATCTTTTTCTCAGAATTCTTCTTGTTTGAACTCAACCATCATAAAGCAACATTAAGAAATATCCACATTCCTGAATCCTCTCACAAGCAAAACATGTGCACACACACACACACATAATTATACCGCCCCAAAAAACCTAGGTAGTATTATGAGAGATCATGCATTGTCTCTAGAAAAGGATTTATGTTGGCCCTTTGGCAGGCAATTTGGGGAAAAATTCTAAGTAAGTTATGTCATAGTTTGCAAATTTCATGCTTCATGCCTTTCACCATTTCAAAAGGATCTTAGTCTCCCGCTTCATCCCCTCAATAAGAATTCATTAAATTAGTGTTCCCTTAAAATAAAGATAAGATGGAATGCAGAGGGGTTTTTTTCCCTAAAAAGTTCTCACCGCGAAAATAATAATGATGTGAGGTTATGCATATGTTAATTAGCTAGATCTAATCATTCCACAATGTATATATACTTCAAAACATCATGTAGTACCCAACAAATACATGCAATTTTATATATTTTTTAAATAAATTTGGGGAAAAAAAGGTGAGCCTAACCACTGATAGTCTGTGTTCCTTTCCTTCAAAGCACAAATGAGGATGTCCCATTTTCTGCCTTTTGGGTTTTATCAGCTGCTGTAGGTTTTCCACACTGTGTAGCTGCAGTAGACTGGCTGCCCTCTGTCCAACATGCAATGCCACTTGGTATCATTCATGGTTTGATCCCGAGAACAATCCACCTATTATATAATTTTCCCCTCTCATGTCATTCCACTGACCTCAATCAATTGATTTGGTGACAAAATGAAACACGTTCATGGAGAAGCTGCAAAAAGTGTGCAAAGTACACCTACAAGGAGAGTTTCCCCATCTTTTCCATAATGTGGCCATCCAGAATGAGGAAGGAACAAGAATACTTGAACATCACAGAGACCAAACCATTTCCATATGTCAAAACCAGAGAGCCTGGGATCAAAGTTATACTTGGAAAAGGGCTGTAAGAAATGAAAAACCACCTAGTAGCATCTGTACTTCCCTTAAAATTCAACCTCCACTGGCTTCCTCTGAATCCATCAAGGTCTTAAATATTTAAAGAAATGCTAAATTCAGAAGGTATTTAAGAAATGGGCAGGCCCTGCTAGGTCCTGATGAGTCCAGTGCCTCCAGGAGCTGCCCAATGGGCCAGCAGTCTCTGTGGAATCCAGGTGACCCTTCCCACTAGGGATTGGACCAACACTTCATGCAGCTTTCTTCCGAGGACCCCAACGAAGGGGTGTTTTGAACCCAAGTCAAAAGGATGCCCTACAAGGCTAGTTTGAACAGAACCCTGACCCTGATATGACTCCCAGAGAACAACTGACCAGAGAAATTGGCACTCCAGAATTTAGAATACAGATGTGGTTTCAAAACCAGAGAATACAACACCTCAGACAGAGTCTATTGGGGTCTGGATTGGGGTCAATTTCCTGGAACTGCTATCAGGGAAGAAATGGCTGCACAAACAGGCCTCTCAGAGTTCAGAACTCAGATATGGTTCCATAACCAAAGCGCTCGGCACTGTGGCCAGAGCTGTAGACTTGTGAATTCCCTGGCAGAAGGCCCCAAGTCGGAGACCTCACATGACTGTATGACAAGGCAAGGCAACTTGTGCATGGCCCCTAGCACCGGGGTCACTTCCATCCCTCCAGTTCTTTCAGCAACAACCAGCTCTTCTTCCACCTCACACATGCTTTGGTTCTTGGGTTCCCCCTGGGGTCGGAGTGAGCCAGGCACCAAGGGTCACGATGCCCCAGCCACCAGGCTGTGCTGGGAGGAGAGGTCTCTCCACCTCTTCTGACACTTAGGAGTCACATGTCAACAGGCCCAGCTCTAGGAGGGGTGCTCTTACATCCTCTGACTCCTTTCCAGCCTCCACACCAAGGAAGATGCCAGGATGACAAGGACAGTGACACATGGCCTGGCAATACTGCCCTGTAAGAACTCTACACAGCCCCAGCCTGGCAATCCTAAGCACCAGTTGCAGGGAACTGGTCAGCAAGACACACCTCGCCTTATGCAGTGGTGGCACAAGGGGCCCCAGGGAGTGATGGTCAAATGGCCAGCTGGAGCAGGGGCACCTCAGCAGCCCACAGAGCCTGCACACACCTGAACATCTCTGTGGCAGCAGCGGGCACCACCAGCTGCAGAGCCAACTCAGCCACTCGAGCAACTGCACAGCTCTCTGCAGAACCCATCCTTTTAGGTCAATGCCTGTCAATCGTAGAGTTTCAGAGAAAGACACAAGCCTGCCTGAATCCAAGTCCACAGGAAAAGGTTCCTCCACCACTTGAACCACCTCTCAGTGAGGAAGAATTTGATGCTCTGCCTGATGTGATGCAGACCTCACCAGGGTGTCAGCTTTGGGAGGAGCAAGGCCTCCTTCTCACCTCTACCATCCAGGCCTCTTTCCTGGACACAGAATCAATGTGATACCAAGAAGGACAAACAATGCACACACTGTGTTTGGCAGCAAGATCAGTGCTAGAAAAAGCACCAAACACTTAGAAACCCAAAGGGAGCATTTTGACTCAGTCTTGTGGGAGATGCTTGACTTCTGCTCTCACTTAATGGCCTATATGATTGTTGCAAAGCTCTCTACTGCCCCTGGAAGGCATCATGGGCACCAGGCCATCAATGCCCTCACTGCGTCCTGAAGAACCAAAGCATTTTTGTAGCAAACATCACCCACTCCCTACAATCCTCACCGCTTGGGCAGTCTGGACTATACAGGAACTGGAACCAAACCAAACCAGGGCGAGGACACTAGGTCTAAGGGGGACATCTCCACATTTCTTTCCTTCTGGCAAATTCAGAAGTCACACCTGAAAGCAGGTAGATGTCTAGAATATGGGGGGATGCTGTATTTTCTTGTTCTGTGAGTTGATAACAAGGAGTTTTTAATCTCAGCTCTGAGAGTTGGAAATGGGAATTGGAAGTCACTTCACTACCCACCTCTTGGGAACTGATTCCACAAGTTTATATCAATAATCCCGAGTAGCCTTCATGACCAGTTTTCCCTCTGAACATTGAAATGTAGAGAAAATGACAGGAGAAGTTAGAATAGCAACTCCCTTAGATCATTGAACAAAGCATATGAATGTTACTCTTCTCACATTGTTAGCATTTCTGTATGTTAACCTATATATCTACCCATCAAGCTGCCCTTTTTTTAAATAAATGTCAAGTTTAAATAAACAAATAAAAATAAAAGTCCTGAAGTAAGATTATTTTTATTTTCATATTCCAAAATGACACTTCAGAACTTTATTAAAAATTCCAGGCCAAGCAAAATAAAGACTGCGCCTAATTTCCTCTTTTCCCTATAGCTGAAGCTCTATTTTCTAGACATTTTAGTCCATATCCATCAAGAAAAAAATTCTGGGACAAAAATTGGAGCCTTTAATGCTGATTCTTTGCATCTTAATTAATGGTCGCTCATGACCTGGAACACCAACTATTGCACTTCTGGCATTATTTCAGGGTGGCGGTGATTCAATTAATTGAAATTTTTTGCTGTGGCAAAGAAAATGTGAAATGAGATATTTATAACCATGGATACCTGG
Organism: Pongo abelii; assembly: GCF_028885655.2. Classification (NCBI taxonomy): domain Eukaryota; kingdom Metazoa; phylum Chordata; class Mammalia; order Primates; family Hominidae; genus Pongo; species Pongo abelii. The sequence continues at coordinate 31,803,283 of NC_071989.2, forward strand.
TTTTTATTTACAGTCATAAGAAAGAAATTCTACATTAGTACGGGAACCACAACATCTTCTAAAGACAGAATGTCAGAAATACTTGACAGAATACTTTTAAGGTGTGTTATGTATGTGTGGTGTGTGTGTGTGTGTGTGTGTGTGTGTGTATTTTTATTAATCATAAAAATGCTCATTTTACAAAAGTTTTTTACTGAGTTGTGGAAAAAATAAACAGCTTCATGAAGTCCATTAAACAATTGCTAATCAAATAATCCAATCAACAATTTGGATGCTCCAAATGGAACGATACCTGAGTTTGACAGTAGTTTATAGAGCTAAATTATATTTTGGCCTACTTTTCATATTCAGGGAAACTCATGTGATAATTGGTAGGTATGCAAATATACTGGCACTTTAGATTCTTATTTTATAAGGAAAAATACATTAGGAAATTCTATTTGTCCTGTCAAATGAAATAAATAAGAGCAAGTCAATGGCATGCTTAAGTACCAAACGATGCCTGTTCTTAGGTATAAAGTTTTCCTTTCTGAAGAAAAATAATACATAGAAAAAAAAGCTTTTTGTTTTTTTTTTTAAGAAGGCTGCCTTTTATGATACTCTGACTTAATGTTCTTTACTGATATTAACTGACTCAAATACAGTTAATTGTTACATGTGCTAGTCTCATATGGCTCTTTGTAGGCAATAATATTAAAATCAGTACTGGCTAATATTTATTTCCTGATTATGTAGCAATGTGCTAAGTGTTTTATGTACTTTATATGTTAGTCTGCTCAAGCTGTTATAACAAAAATACCACGGACTAGGTGGCTTATAAACAACAGAAATTTATATTTTTGGAATACATATAAATGTTTTAGAAGCTAGGAAGTCCAAGATCAAGGCACCAGCAAATTCAGTGCCCAGAGAGGCCTGGCTTCCTGATTCATGGACTATCTTCCTGCTTTGTCCTCACATGCCAGAAGGGGTCAAGGGATCTCATATGGTTTGGTTCTATGTCCCCACCCAAATCTCATCTTGAATTGTAGTTCCCATAATCCCCACATGCCGTGGGAGGGACCCAGTGGGAGGTAATTTATCATGGGGGCGGTTACCCTCATGCTGTTCTCATCATAATGAGTGAGTTCTCACAAGATCTGATGGTTTTACAAGGGGCTTTTCCCTCTTTGCTCAGCACTTCTCCTTCCTGCCATCATGTGAAGAAGGACATGTTTGCTTTCCCCTTCCTCCATGATTGTAAGTTTCCTGAGGCCTCCCCAGTCCTGCTGAATTGTGAGCCAATTAAACCTCTTTCCTTTATAAATTACCCAGTCTTGGGTATGTCTTTATTAGCAGCATGAGAACAGAGTAATACAGGATCTCTCTGGGATCTCCTTTTTAAGGGCACTAATCTCATTCATGAAGGCAATGCCCTCATGATCTAATCACCTTCCAAATAACTCACCTCCAAATACCATCACATTGGAGATTAGGTTTCAACATATAATTTTTGCAAGCATATATATATTCAGTCAATAGCACTGTATCATATTTAATTTTTATAATAAACCTGTGGAGCCTTAGAAGAAACCTAACTGAACTATCTCACCTGGAGTGAAATTTTAAATAGGACAGCCAAAGAGGCCTGCTCCCAATTCAGTGTCGTTTCCCAGACCTGTACACGTTGTGGCAGAACTCGTGGATTTGAGAAATTTGGTGATCAGTTTCAGCAATATGGAAACAAACTATAACAGGACTGATACAGGGTTTTTTTTTTTCAGAAGCAATTCTGAATGAAATTGTTAATATTGACTAACTTTTCAGAAAAAAAGATTATGGGATGTCTTGGTGAGTAGATCTTCAAAAACAATCTGCTTTTTAAAAAAAGAAAAGGTAAATACAGTAATCCCTCCTGATCTGAGGTTTCTCTTTCCATGGCTTCAGTTACCCACAGTCAACCACAGTCCAAAAATATTACATGGAAAATTCCAGAAATAAATAATTCATAAATTTTAAGCTGCACGCCGTTCTGGACAGCATGGTGAAATCTTGCCCCCTCCCACACCATCCTGCCTGGATTGTGAATTTTCCTTTTTACCAGCTTATCCACGCTGTCTACATGACCCACCTGTTAGTCACTTAGCCCTCATGGTTATCAAATAGACGGTCGAAGTATCACAGTGCTTGTGTTCAAGTCACCCTAATTTTATATTTTAATGCCCTAAAGTGCAAAAGTAGTGATACCAGCCATTTGGAAATGCCAAAGATAAGTTGTAAAGTGCTTCCTTTAAGTGAAAAGGTGAATGTTCTCGACTTAATAAGGAAAGAAAAAAAATCGTATGCCAAGGTTGCTAAGATCTTCGGTAAGAACGAATCTTCATTTGTGAAATCATGGAGAAGAAAAAAGAAATTTGTGCTAGTTTTGCTGTCTCATGTCAAACTGCAAAAGTTATGGCCATAGTACATGATAAGTGCTTAGTTAAGATGGAAAAGGCATTACATTGTGGGTGGAAGACATGAACAGAAATGTCTTCCAACTGACAGCAATTGGGTTCGATACTATCCTTGATTTCAGGCATCCATTGGGGGTCTTGGAACGTATTCCCTGAGGATAAAGAGGACAACTGTACCAGTTATGCTGTTTAGGAAAATAATTTTCTTAATAATGATATTGATAATTAGTGGGATGTACGCATTTTATTTCTCCAAAAGATTACAAACTTATTTTTGATATTTTTTCTTCTGATTTTTTTCATAAAGCTACTGAGATAACCAGATGTATCCTAGAAAGACGGATTTCATTTTGTTTTTTAGATCATTCACTGCTTTCCAATATCAGTATTTACTAACACAAATAATCATCATTAACAGATGGAGAAAGTGGAGACACTGAAAGAATAAAGAAAGTGTAAAAGTTGGTAACCTATTAAAATTAGAACTAAAAACTCAATATCATCAAAATATTTCTCTTTCTACACAGATGCTCTTTCTATTAAAAAATATTTTTCTGTAGTTTTTAATAATTAAAGGGTCACATTACCAACCTATTAAAAATGCAACATCCGAATATTCTGATATTCTACCGTGGAATAACTGAATAGATGAAGGAAATTGAAAAGTGCTTGATTTGATTACTTCAAAACATCAAGCAACAAAGAGCAATTATTTTGAACAACAGCTCCCAGTGGGAATTGGCTTTTCCTTGGCCCTCATTGCGTTCTTGTGCCCATTGTTTATAATTACACAAGCACACTGTGACGGTGCCGTCATTAAATTAGAAATGGGTTGTCTTTGACAACTGCAGTAAAACTCGACAAAAGACGAATGTGATTTTTTTCTGCTTCCCTTTTTCTTTCACATATTTAAACATGTATTAATTAACTTGTTCTGGCAAGTGTTTAGTAAACATCGAACAAGGGCATTTCTTTAGTGGTATAATTAAAATTCTCTTTTAAATGTTTTGCGTGATATTTTATGTGCAGTTTGACTCTAGTAAACAGAGGTTCTAATTAAAGTTTTAAAATTAAGGCAATCAAAATTGATAAAACCTCCAGCATCCCATTCAAACACATTGTCTTCCTGTCTAGAGCAAGTTTAATTTGATGGTCAGTTAACACGAACCTGAGTTAGTGAAGATGTCCACACCTTCACAAGCCCCCTTCTGTCTTATTAATAGTTAGTCTCAGGGAAGAAACCTTTTGGTGTTGCAGTATCCCTTTAAGTTATTATACAAAATTTATTACATTAATTATTCTAAGTTATTATACCAAGATATTATGAGAAGCATCTGATTCACGTTATGAATTCTCTGCAAATAAACTTACATAAAACACATTGAATGAACAAAGCTATCCAAACAGCAAGTGGAGCTTTGATTATTTCTTTCCATTATAACTTGGCATAAAGGGTTACACTTCTGTAAATACTGCTATCCTTTTTGGGGGAGAAGTGTCATGGTAGTGTTTCAATGCTAACAGGCAAGTGTCTGAAGCATATAAAAATCAGAATCACTATCCCTTTTTGCTGTGAGTGTGTGTATGTGTGTGTGTATGTGTGTGTGTAGTGGGAAAGGTGAAAAGAGACAGAAAAGAATTCATTTGGCCTCTAATGCATTGATTGACCTGAAGTGAAAGATATTTTCAGGGAAACTTTAAATTCCCCATCTTTAAATTATTCACACATTTTTTCATTTTAGTGATGTTATAAACAACTCCAAAAAGCAAAGCTTTAAATACAAGAACAGTCGGTAAATAATAAGTGATTTACTGGCTCTCAGGATTACTGATGTCTCTAATGATCTTTTTTAATTAGTGGGGATTAAAACAAGATTCCTCCCCATCGCTTTCTTCAGACCTTGGGGTCTGTAACTGAGCTGGCCAAGGGTGGGAACAGAAAGGCATTCTCTCTGGCTCTGAACTTAGAATTGGAGCTGGCCACCCAGAGGTAAGAACCACTTGTGCTTTTGTAAAAGAAAGAGCAAAATAAAGTGTAACTCCGACTCCATGGAGAGTTTGCCTAATTCTGGGATTTTCTTAGCAAGCCCTCATGGCCCTTACACTAAGCCATCTTTCCAACCTGGCTGTCTTTTGTTTTTGTTTTTTAGTAATAAAAGTGATATATTGGTCTTCATCCAACACTCCTGTATTTCTTAATCTTTGGAGTTTGGAAGAAAAAGGAAGATGCTATTTATCAGGTGCCTCCCCTGAGACCCCAAAACTTTACTATTCTCAATTTAAAGATGAGAAAATTGGAACACATCATATCAAGTTACTTGCCAATGTCTCATAGCTAATAAGTATTGATGCTGGGATAAAAAAGGGTAAACTGGCCCCCTCTGTGCTTCTAAACACACTGCTATTCTATCCCTGGGTATGAGCACATCGGCCCTAATTTTATACATGAGAAGAGCTGAGAGAGGTGGAATAGCTTGTCTGAGATCACAAGAGAAGAAAGAGAGTAAGATCTAAACCTCAGCTCTTCTAAATACCACTATCACAACTTTCGATAGTAATTTTCCTTGTATTTATTCTGCACATCCATGCCTTTTCAAACCAAACATTCCAAAGAACTTGGACCTTTGCTTAATGGTTCAAGGTCATTATTATGAATATCAGTGTGCTGTGTTTGCAACACGGTGATACCTCCAAGTGCTGTGAAGTATTCGCATGTTTGTTTGTTTGTTTGTTTGTTTGTTTTGAGACGGAGTCTCGCTCTATCGCCCAGGCTGGAGTGCAGTGGCGCGATCTCGGCTCACTGCAAGCTCCGCCTCCTGGGTTCACGCCATTCTCCTGCCTCAGCCTCCAGACTAGCTGGGACTACAGGTGCCCGCCACCGCGCCCGGCTAATTTTTTGTATTTTTAGTAGAGATGGGGTTTCACCGTGTTAGCCAGGATGGTCTCGATCTCCTGACCTCATGATCCACCCGTTTTGGCCTCCCGAAGTGCTGGGATTACAGGTGTGAGCCACCGCGCCTGGCCGCATGTTCATTTTTATAGTCATTAGTCATATCATCAATTCACGCATTTAGTCATTCTTACATTCAGCCATGCACGCATTCATCTATACATTCGCTTATTTTACAAATGTTTATCTGGTGTTACTATGTGCCAGGCACTGTTCTTGGCACCGGGATGTAGGACTTCATCACTCTCCCAAGACCAGCCCCTGACTTGTTCTGTTCTGTGCTCAGTTCTTCTGCCTGCCTTTTGTAGCTACTCTGTCTATGCCTTTCAACTACCCCCTCCCACTAATATTGATACTCCAGCCTCCAGCACTCACTCATCCCTTCAATTTGTGGGGGATCTAAAAACCTGATGATAAATTTGTTCGAATTTTGTCTGAAATGAGAGTAAATACAACCTAAATGCTGTTTCCATGAGCAAAATACAAATGACATTGTGGATATTAATGGCTAAGAAGGAGCCTCTAGGTTAGTTGGGTTTTATCCAAGTTCTGCCACTCACTAGCTATGTACTCTGGGCAAAGTATTCAGTCCCTCTAAGTCTGTGTTTCTTATCTCTCTAAAAGAGAGGATAAGAAAATAGTCCCCATCATGGAATGTAAATTAATTCAACCATTGTGGAAGTCAATGTGTCAATTCCTCAAGGATCTAGAACTAGAAATACCATTTGACCCAGCAATCTCATTTATAGGTATATACCCAAATGATTATAAATTATTCTACTGTAAAGACACACGCACACATATGTTTACTGCAGCACTGTTCACAATAGCAAAAACTTGGAACCAACCCAAATGCCCATCAATGATAGACTGGATAAAGAAAATGTGGCACATATACACCATGGAATGCTATGCAGCCATAAAAAAGGATGAGTTCATGTCCTTTGCAGGGACACGGATGACGCTGGAAATCATTATTCTCAGAAAACTAACACAAGAACAGAAAACCAAACACCACATGTTCTCACCCATAAGTGGGAGTTGAACAATGGGAACACATGGACACAGGGAAGGGAACATCACACACCGGGGCCTGTTGGTGGGTGAGGGGCTAGGGGAGGGATAGCATTAGGAGAAATACCTAATGTAGATGACAGATTGATGGGTGCAGCAAACCAGCATGGCATGTGAATACCTATGAAACAAACCTGCACGTTCTGCACGTGTACCCCAGAACTTAAAGTATAATTAAAAAAAAAAAAGAAAAGAAAATGGTCCCATTACAAAGGATTGTTGTAAGACTTACATATGTGTAGAGCATTTATCCCGTTACCTGGCACATTTGTTTGCTGCTCTTAGTTAGCTTGTAAGTTTTGTAACAACTCTTTTTACCTCTTGGAGACCTGCACTGGTGTTATTTTTTAGGGAATTCATGAAGACTCAATTCTAAGGCCACAGCTAGATTGAGCACTTGTCATGTGGGCAGCAGCCTGGCACACACCCCCTTAGAGTGCATTCAAAGTGAGGGCACCCTAGTCTGATGCATGAATTGGGATCTGGCTTTGTTACATACTCACTGCATGACCACGGACAAGTTATTTGACCTAAGTTTCAGTTTCTCATCTGCAGAAACTGGAAGAATATTATCCGCCTCTCAGGATTGTCATGAGAATTCATGAAAGCACCTTTGTGACGTGCTTAGCAAGGTGCCTAGCACGTAACAAGTTCAGGGGTAGAATATAGCAATGTTAACCAGTATTATTATTTACGAGTTAGACATCATGTAATTGATAAAAGACGTACATATATCATCCAAAATTAATTAAACATCCCTACTCTTTGTAACACTTTATGCAGGTATTAGCCTCTAAACATCATCTATGATATGCCAAGTTCACAATTACTTAATGGTAAACTGAACCATGTAATGGCTTTTGCAATTTAATCAAGTTAAATCTGTTTTGGATTTCCCATCCTCACTAAGATACCTTCATCTCCGGCAGGCCCATAGCTGCCAGCCAATACTCTCTGGCTGCCCTTTCACTGAGCTGTTAAAAGAAGAGCCAGCTCATTGGAATCATCCATGCTAATTTGTAAGAGGGTTTTGACATCTCCCGGCTTGTTTAAGCTTCATTGTCTTCCACGGCCATGTGTCTAAAAGAATTAATGTAGCTGCCAGAGAACCTAACATATAAGCAGAGAATAATATGAAACCCAGTCTTTCCTACAATTCTGCAACCTAAACCTATAGTTTGCTACAGAAATGTTTAAAATTCATACCATGAAGAGCTAATTAAAAGTATAAAAATGCTTTCTCTTCTTCTTTGTTCGCATAAGTAAATCTTTTGGGGAAAAGACAGGATCCACATGCCCAAAGGGCCCTCAAGAGGCAGGCAAGGTGCTTAAAGGAATGAAGCAAGCAGGTCCAGTAAAACCCCAGTGGAAGGGAGATGGCAAATGGCATTCGAACTTAAGGCCCCAGCAGGGGAGCACAGGAAGGACGGTGGGGACAGTGGCAGCCCAGGAAGCCCTTGCACTGCTGTGGGAGCAGCTCCCTCCACTCCAGAAATAAAGGCCACCAGAACTTTCGAGGTTTCAAGTTAATCCACAAATGAGGATCTATTGATTCCTTGAAGAGTAGCAACTGACTTAAGTTTCTTAATTGTAGAATAAAAGCCATAACCAAAAAATGCACAAGAGGCAAAATGTGGCCCTAGGATGGCCTATATGTGTCCTCTGCTAAGATCTTTGGCAGTTTAAGTAGTTGTAGCCATCTTCATGTTCATAAGTAAGACCTCACATGAATTCATTCATTTTTATCCTCACAGCTGTCCCATGAGGTAGGTACTATTAATTTCATCCCATTTTACAGGTAAAGAAACTGAGACACAAATTGGTCCCCTCTTTGTCCAGCCAGCGTTGTGCGGGGCTGAGATTCTCACCTTGACATGTGGCATGCCGGAGTCTGCTCTTCACCATACTCTCATATTTAAATAGTTTAGTAGTTCTCACAATTAAATAGTTTGGACTTTGCCCCCACATGTGGTAAAAGAACTTTGTCTTTATGCTCTGATTTAAGTTTTGATCCATTTTGTTTTTTGTTCCAAATGAGTATTTCACTTCAGCCCCCCACTACATATAAAATGCCATTTTATGTGCTGTAACACTTTGGATTTTATCTTTATTAATGCAATGTGTGGAATATGATTTCAGAACAAGGGCAATGCTGTTAAAATCGCTTCATCTGGAAATACATCAGTTTGCAAACAGATTGGCATATTATCCACAAATATAAACATTTACAAAAAAATATATCAGGCATCATTTGATGGCTCTTGCCATAATGATTCATTGGCACAAGAGAAGTGCTTCATGGTGAGAGGTGCCAAAGCTGTTTGACACATTTCAGTGGAGTTCATTACACACATGAAACGGAAGCAATTTTACTCAACAGTGACTTTGACATTTACAGAAAGATGAAATGGAGGTTTAGAAATGAAGACTTCATGTGAAATCCCTACCAAAACTTTTAAATTGGTTCTATCCTTATGTTACCACTTCTAGAAGATCAGCCATGCTCTATAGACATATTTTTATTCACAGCAGGTGGCCACCTATTCAAAACAAAGTTTCTTGGGTTATCGGGAAATTGATCTTGAGCAAGCTTAATTGGCTGTAAAACTCTTCTCTCAGAATAAATACCATATTTTTTTTTAAGATGTACTTGTAGGAAGGCATGTTTCCCTTTGGCTTCACTCTGTTTAATTCATCTTCCTTATTTTTTCCAATTCTGTTTCCTTAATTTTCTGGGCTTTCATGGATTAAGTACCATCTTCATCCTCATTGCCCACAAAGACAGGGCAGGACTCTCAAGATTTCAGGCTCAGAGTTGTAATGCAGTAAGAGAGATGTTAAAAAGTCATAAATAACCAGCTGTTTTCTACTTCCTTAATGATATAAGAAAATGTACCAAAAAGTTAATAAGGTATTTATGATACTTATGCTAAAAAGAGTTCTATATTTATGGGTTAGGAAGAGTTAAGTGTAGATCATCCAATGGGGTAGGATGACCTAAGTATAGACCGTATTTACAGAAATGTAAAGTACTATGCTACAGTATGTGTATGCAACACCATTTATCTGAAGAAACAATTCATAATAGGTTGTAAAACATTCTCTTACTATGGTAACTGGTTAAAGTATATTAATAACGTTGCTTTACTGAATGCTTATTGTGCTTTCAATGCCGAAGTTAAGGCTCCGCATACTAAAGAACAAATGTGCTTCGTTTAATTTGTAAGTTTAGATAGCATTATAGTAATATTGCACTGATTAGAATTAATCAACAACACCAGAACAAATCTACGTCAAGTCTAAATTTTAAAACTTGAACGTAATTATATTGCTCTCAAATCTGTCTTATATTTATTTAGTCTGCAAATAGTGTAATAAAATCAGTATCTCAAAACTAGATAATACATTTGAGTCATTCAAACTGTTATCAAACATGTCACCAGAGAAGCAATTCAATCAATAAAAAAATTTCTAATTAGCATATTAATTATTTGCGAATAAAAGGTGATTCCAAAGTACACTAGGGAACTTGAGGACATATTAGTTTGTCTTCTCATTCTATATATCCCTATGAAATACTTTTTCACTATTAATTTCCAATAATCTAGGGAAAAAGATTTTGCTAATCAAAAGAAAACGTCAGCCCAGCCTTTGCATTAATTATCACATATTCTACCTTGATAGGACTTGAATTAATGAGGCCCAGGCTCCTCCAAAATGGCGCGTATTAAATAAAATCTGGACTTGACCGTGCACTCTTGTGGATATTGAAGTACATATGCATATTGGCTGCCAGGCAAATAAATTTTCAAAGTATGCAATTACCAAAGCTATGTGAGCCTTGCCCCACTATCCATAAACATCTCAACTACCTTCTAGTCATCAATAAAACAGGGTTCTGCAAAGATTCAAACTAGTTTTCTTGACCACCAACCACTTTTGCATATCAAATTTCCGAGCATACAAACGATTCCCTATAGAAAATAGAAAGTTCCTCACAAAAAACTAAGATCCCAACAAAAAGAAAAGAAGAGACATAGTCTATTAAGCAGCCTTTTACGTCCATTGCTAAACTGTCATTAGACTATAATTAGGTAGTTCACGTTTTATTTTTATAGAGTTGTTCATGTTTCTAATTGATTGTCTCCTAATGCTAAGAGGGAACGGAGGGTAGGGTGAGGGCAGAAAAAAGGTTCAATATCTACTTTGTTTTGCTTTTCCTCCCTCCTACCATCTAGTCTTCAGGTATTTTGTGATTGAATAACCCTGCCTGCTATTTTAAGTTCAGTATCTAAGCATGCCCTTACTTCTTTCCCCTTTCCATTTACTTCCTGACATCTACAAAATGATCCACCACATCTGATTGCCACTTAGCACATGGTTCCCCTCTGCTTTGCCTGCTCAGAAATCAACCGTTTCCCACAGTTCTCAAAGTTGCGCTGCTTCTGGGCCATTGTCTTCCTTTGCTTGAACGTATGACCGTTCTGCACCATAAGAATCCTGTTTTTTGCATTTAGGGGAATGCTTGCAGCATACTAATTTTTTTCCCATTTATGGTTTTTCAGGTTAAGTAAAATCTAAAATTTGGAAATTGTTTTAGTTCATTTTCTATTGCTTATAACAGAATACCTGAAACTGGATAATTTATAAAGAAAAGGATTTTATTTCTTAAAGTTATAGAGACTAAGTGCGAAGTCGAGGTGCCACATCTGGTGAGGACCTTCTTACTGGTGGGGACTCTCTGCATAGTATCACATGGTGAGGGGGCTCAGCATGCTAACATGTGATTCAGGTCTCTCTTCTTTTTTTTTTTTTTTCAGATGGAGTTTTGCTCTTGTCGCCCAGGCTGGAGTGCAATGGCACGATCTCAGCTCACTGCAACCTCCGCATCCTGGGTTCAAGCGCCTCCTGCTTCAGCCTCCTGAGTAGCTGGCATTACAGGCGCCTGCCACCATGCCCAGCTAATTTTTGTTTTTGGGTTTTTTTTTTGTTGTTGGTAGAGACGGGGTTTCACCATATTAGCCAGGCTGGTCTCGAACTCCTGACCTCAGGTGATCCACCCACCTCAGCCTCCCAAAGAGCTGGAATTACAGGCATGAGCCACTGCACTTGGCATCTCTTCCTCTTCTTATAAAGCCACCAGTCCCCCTCTCATGATAACCCATTAATCCATTAATCCATGAACAAGTTAATCCATTCACGAGGGCAGAAAGAAGCCTCATGATCCAATCATGTCTTAAAATCCCCACCTCTTAATACTGCTACATGGGGGATTAAATTTCAACATGAGTTTTGGAGGGGGCAGATATTCAAACCATAGCAGATATCATTCATTTTAATTTATCAAATTCTTTTCTGATATAACACTAGAATAATATCAGTATGTTAATTACCAGTACCACTTTTACAGGGGCAAAATTACTAAGTTAAAGCTAGTTCCAAGTTTCTTTCACCTGAATAAAGATGACTTTTAAAACCTTAACGTAATAAAATGGAAGGAAGAAAATATAGATTCTATGAATGAGTCCATCCTCCAGTGAACTTTCTTTTTGGCCCATATTCTTCTCCTTCATGCAAACAGTGGTGACAAGTCACACAGTATCTCTGCCTTCCCTGTTTCTACACCACTACTGTTAAATGCTGAATTGAAGTCCACACAAAAGAAAACAATTAGTATATATAAATGCTGAATTGAAGTCCACACAAAAGAAAACAATTAGTATATAAATTACTTTAGATTTGTCAAGTGCTTCTATTCTTTAATTTTAAGAAAATTTTGACTTGCTTAGAGATGTTTTCTGATCAATAAACTATCTTCTGCAGATGTTTGCAATGCGTTGTAGATGGATTCTCTACATGCAATACAAATGAGAATAACAACAATAATTAGTGATTAGAATAACTAATACTTATTAATAGCTTACTAAATGCCAGGCACTGTTCTAAATGGTTTGCATGTAATGCCTCATTTAATCCTTATAACACCCTATGAGGTGGATAGTATCATTATCCATTTACAGAATAAAGAAACTGAGGTACATTGAGATGAAACCATTTTCCCAGGTTCACAGAGACTAATGTTGCAGACCCTAGCACTGATGATCATAACCACTATGCAATCCTGCTATTAAGAAATATTAAATGAGAATTGCTAAGTTATATATTCAACAGTTTAAAGGGTTTTTTTAAAAAAACTATAGAATTTCACAGAGAAATCTATCCCTCTAAAAAACTAACATCAAATATGAGTTTGAGCATAGTAATTCAATTACATATATTAAGTTTTTAGCAAGGATGCACCCTGTCAAGCTGATACAAAAAGAGCTGGGTTGTAGCAAAATTAGATGTTGTAGCCTACTTGGAAATACTACTTAAATTTTTATCACTTAAAAGCTCATTACCAACTAAGAAAAAAAATGAAATACTTGACATTTTGGTATCTGTGATATTAAAAAGAACCAATATTTAATATTCAAGTGGCAACAGCTTGTAGAGTTTGCACACAACACCCACAGGGATTGATTTTTCTCTAAAACGGCCTTCAGGAGTCTGCCTTTTAAACAGCTGACACCTCCATTCTCCGCATCCCGCTTTCCTGCCAGCAACATGGGGTGCTCACAGAGTGCAGCAGCAGACGTGTAATTCTTCACTGCAGGATTTGTCTTTGCAAATAATGGAGAATGAGGGAAATTAAGAAAAATGTAATCTCCACAGAATCGACCTCAGTGTAATCTCTGCTACTAAAAATGAATAGATGTCTTTAGAGGGCTTTTCTCCATATGCACTCTCAGTCCCCTTTATCTACCATCTATGAGGAGAGAGAAGAATCATTCGTACCTAATTGATCGTCAGTCATTCCACACCTGTACCAAGGCTGCATTATGACAAGTATACTGTTGCCTGGCATTTTTCCAGTATGGCTAATTGTCGCAGTACTAATTTACTTACCTGTGGAATATTCAACTTCCCCAGCCTGCTGTCAAGAAGATGCATAATAATGGAATAAAGGATTTAAAATGCCAAATACTATAAAATATTTCACTTATCTTTCAATAGAAGGCTTTGACTAAGCCACGTATTAGGTGGCTATAATTACTAATTGCTGGAGTGAAAAACAAACAAAAACCTTGTCACATATACATTTACCTGGTAGAATGACAAGAATCAAGTGAACCAATCTTTTCTGATGTAGAGAAAAAAATACTAATCAGATTACCTAAAACATGTTCTTGATCTGCATGGTTTAGAGTAAATGTACCAGTTCAATTACTATTATGTTCCACATTACAAAACACTTCCTTTTTGTTGTTGTTGTTGTTGTTGTTAGTATTATTTAAGACAATTTTTTTTTCTTTTTTTTTTTTTGAGATGGAGTCTCACTCTGTCGCCCAGGCTGGAGTGCAGTGGTGCAATCTTGGCTCACTGCAAGCTCCACCTCCTGGGTTCACGCCATTCTCCTGCCTCAGCCTCCCAAGTAGCTGGGACTACAGGTGCCTGCCACCACGCCCGGCTAATTTTTTGTATTTTTTTAGTAGAGACGGGGTTTCACTATGTTAGCCAGGATGGTCTCGATCTCCTGACCTCGTGATCCACCCACCTCGGCCTCCCAAAGTTGCTGGGATTACAGGCATGAGCCACCGCGCCTGGCAAGACAATGTTTTTTCTATATCAAATAGTAAGACAAAGGAGTAATTTACTGTTTTTTTCACCCAAAAATGTGGAAAAGTTTCTAAAGGAGACATAGGCATATATGGCTTTAATTGCATAAAATAGTAAACCAATTTGGGACATCTATACCAAGCAATCTGGCCACCAGGATTTTTTTAATGGTAGATTGTGTTTTTGAAAATTAATATTTCCCATGGAAAATTATCACCCACAAGTATAATAGCTGACATTTTTGTTACAGTTTGTTACAGTTCTTACAGTTGACCGCCCTCACTGTGGTACTTAGATATGTTTGATACATCTGTGAAAATTACCTAGCAACTGTGCAACTGTAATTTTTGTTATAATAAATGTAATTGTAGTTTTACCAGTTTTAAAAAATATGCTTGATTGTTTATGATACAGGCAAAAATTTATAGATAAAGTTTAGGATTTCCTAAGGAAATTTGAATAGAATTGCTCATTTAATTCTTACAGTCTATTAAATACAAATTCTATAGGTGCTTAATCACCAACCTATAGTATTATTAGGTCCTCTAAGGGGAAAAAAAAAGTTTTCTGGTCAAGTTTGGGAAATGATGGATTAAATATGTATAGGCTTATCTTTATTGTTGCAAAATATCACTTTAGAAACTTTATTTCCGGCACTTTGATATGCTAATCCGCACTCCGAAAAGAAGGTGTATGGTCTTTTCCAACCTTATTTGACCCAAAGGTCCATCACAGCTCATCTCTGAAGCCAAGAGTCTGCAGAGCAGGCTCTGCCTGACTCACGCCTGGCACATCTCAGGGATTCAATACATTTTAGCGAAATTTCAACATTATCCACTTTCAATTGAATTCAAATGGTCTGTGGTATTCCTTGCCTTAGACTTGTTCATGAGGATAAATATGCAAATAGAATCAGAAACACAAACTCATTTTTTCTACCAGATCTCAGCCCACATATTCCAAGGTAAAAGAGTAGCACAATAATCCATTCTGGCACATTGACCTATGGCAACACTATTCCTTAAAACAGGATTTTTAAGCGGTAGAAAAGGAGAAAGAAAACAACAGCTTCCTACCCAGCACATGCCTTCCATTTAGCATGTCTGGAAGACCGTCTCCTTCATTTCAAAATTGATAGCCAACTTTTTTTGTTGTTTTGCTATTCAAATTTCTGTCCTCTTTTTTCCCAGCCTATTTGCTCTAACACTGAATTTTAAGCATCTCTAAAAATGCTTGATATGTTATTATTCTTTCCAGATATCCTCTGAGAGCCAAGCAAAGAACATTAAGGAAGGAAGGAGGAATGAGGCTGGATACGGTGCAGTGAAAAAGGCACTTCCAAGAGTGGGGCACTCACTACCCAGAGACTCGACGGTGCCATCAGCATGAGAACTTACCGCTACTTCTTGCTGCTCTTTTGGGTGGGCCAGCCCTACCCAACTCTCTCAACTCCACTATCAAAGAGGACTAGTGGTTTCCCAGCAAAGAAAAGGGCCCTGGAGCTCTCTGGAAACAGCAAAAATGAGCTGAACCGTTCAAAAAGGAGCTGGATGTGGAATCAGTTCTTTCTCCTGGAGGAATACACAGGATCCGATTATCAGTACGTGGGCAAGGTAGGATTCCTTTGAGTGCTTTGACATTCTGGGTTTAAAGCCTGAAGAAGTTACTTCTAATAAATAGACGGGGAGGATGTGTACTATTCCCCAATATAGTAAGAATTGTTGCTGATCTGGTAAGACTTTTTTTTTTTTTTTCCACTTGAGTAGTTTCGGGAAGAAGACTGTAGCAAAAAGCTGAGAAATGTTAGCCCTGCAACAAAGAGAAAGAAAATGCTCCAGTTGAAAGTGAGACACCCACAACCATCCACATAGGAGTATCATAAATCCTTTAATTTTTACTGTAGCTTAAAAAATGTGGTCTGGCTATTCTACAAAGTAGGGTGTATTAAAAATCAGAATGGAGAGATTGAGCTGTAAGGAAAGGAAGGCTCCTTTTTCTCTCATTCTAAAAGCAAATATTCTGAGCTATAGTCCTTTGGCCAAGTTCAAATTAACTACTTCTTAACTTTGCTACCTATAGCACCATCCCTTCTCTGGCCAAATGGAGCCCTTTGCTGTCAAAACCCACCACTGCCTTAGATTTGGCAGCTGCTGCTGCTGCTACTGTTTAGTGTTATCTCAAATAGTTGGCAAAAAACAGGTATTTCAAAATCTTGTGATTTAACTATGGCAAAATTTGTAAAAGAGAAAAATGCTTATGTAAAGGTACTCTTTCCAAATATCATCGGACCATTTTATTGACTCCAGAAAGTAAAGTGAGGAGGCATCACTTATTATAGCCCTCACAGATTCTGGAGCTGAGTCAGGGAAACAGCTTGGTTAGCCTGTCATCGTGAGTTTCGCTGGAATTTTATCATCAGCTCCATCCTTGTTGCAGAATATCTGCATACTGAAAAGATGTCAAAGAAAAAACCAGGGTTACAGGTTTGTACTTTGTAGGTTCTGTGCCTCATAAGGTAATGTTGATTTTTTAAAAATCATTGTCACACATCCCTTCATAAACAAACTGATAATGAACATAAGAAGATACATGAGAAAATGCATTCATTTATGATTACAGCTATGATTTTAAGACATCTATATTAGGATATCATGCAAAAAACATACATTTTGCAGATTCCAAAGGCTGCATGTTCACACTTCAATCTGTGATCAAATATCCCTGAATAACCATATGTAAATATTCTCTTTAAGTATTTACCACCGTAAATGAAGGAAAGCCGTCCACGGCTTGGGCTGACGTAACCAGGAAGTATTCCAATGATGTGAATTATTAATGTAGAATAAAGTAAGAGAGGAAGTATTCAGTGAAGGGGTGAACGTCAACACAGATCCCCAAGGATCTAGCCATGTATTTGCTGTGAAATTCACACTCTGTGTGACTACTAAAGACAGTTCAGCTACTCGTACTTCACTCCATTTCCTTCGTGAAATTTGAAGAACACTAGGTGAATCGGGTGATGGTTGTAAAAAATAATCATCATCTTAAAATCTTTAAAGCACTTTTTACAACACAAATAGCATTGTTGCCATAGAAGATTGTTTTAAAAAGTGCTTTATCTAAATGATGGTTCCCCTTTTTCCTTTCCAGTTTTCCTCTCCAATTGTGATACCATTTTACATCTATAATGCCACATATTCTTTAAAAAAAAAAAGGGGGGGGCGGGCAGGTTATTTCAGGATACTAGAAACAGCAGTGGCTAAAACCTCGTAAGAATCAGTTTTACAATTATAATTGTGAGAATATTGCCATGGGGAAAAGTTACAAGCTGTGGACTCGAACAGATCCGAGAATGCATCACTGTGCTGCCAGTTGCCAATTATGTGACCTAGGACAGGTTGTTAACCTTTCTGGGCTTTTGTTTCTTCATCTAGAAAGTGCATGCAGCAATGCCTACCTGGTGAAGTTGCAGTAAAGTGATAAAGGCACTAGTGACAGGGACAAAGTAGGTACATAAAGAAGTTACTATTATTGGTAAAAATCCATTGTGTATGTTCTACTAAATCCATGTGCAACGCATTGAAGTGGCATATTGACTTTCATATCACTGTAGAAGTAAACTGAGGTAATTAAGAAAGCTCAGTGGAAAATATAGAGAACCATGGCAAAATCTCTTCCCAACCACAGCTTTGACTGGATTAGTGGATTTGAATATTTTATGGGCAGCTAGATAAATTTCCCTCCCTCTTCATCACCTGTCCTTCCCTGCTGCCCCTCCTTCTCCTCCTTGTAGTTATAACAGATGAGATATTTGCTGGAAAAAAAAATCAAGGGCAACAACTGAATTTGTCAAAGTTACCTCCATGGCTGTATCAGACACTTGTTAAGAGGTGTTTTTGAGCTGTTGATATGGCATTTTCTCAAATTCCTCTTTGAAGTTATATGATATCAACAGATGAAACAATTAGACTAGTATTTTTTACCGCAATTAAAAATAATAGAAAAAAATACGTTTTTAAAAAAGATAAAGGAGAGAGCTGC
Source organism: Pongo abelii (assembly GCF_028885655.2). Taxonomy (NCBI): domain Eukaryota; kingdom Metazoa; phylum Chordata; class Mammalia; order Primates; family Hominidae; genus Pongo; species Pongo abelii. Next base: position 31,821,442 of record NC_071989.2, read on the forward strand.
CCCTCATTTGTGGCCACAAGTTGGTCCACCTTTAATTTATCTGGAATAAAAGAGACACCTGATGCGATTATCCAGCTTCACTAGGTCAGGAAACTTTTGGCCGGAAAAAACGATTAGACCAGAGCAGAGGTTCCAAAACTTTCTTGGTTCACAGAGCCCTTAGGCTCAAAGAAATACCTTATAGTGCCATGTATTAAATAGTTAGACTCAAACAACTTAATAAGAATTTTTGTTCTAACAACTTAATAATTATTTGAAAAAATGATACACATAAATTGACCCAAAAAAATTATTTCACTCTTAACCACACTTACAAATGGTATGTGTGCATCTCTTGAGCACGGCACAATTTCTCAATCAGATCGGACACAGCTCTCTCATTTCCTTTTCCACCTTGATTTTTGCACTGTAATTGCTTTTTATCACAGCCACTATGGAAAACCCAGCTTTATAAATATAAATCATTGAAAGGAATGCAGCACCACCTACTGTTGAAACTGTGAACTACCTTGAGCTAGTAATTCGCAAGGGGTCTGCAGAGGTCACGTGCTGCTTATTTCCCTCCTTTTCCTTCCTTTTTTTTTATTTTTTTTTTCTTCTTTTTTGAGCTGGGGTCTTGCTGTGTCACCCAGGTTTAAGCTCAGCAGCGCAGTCTCTGCTTACTGCAGCCTTGACTTCCTGGGCTCAAGATGTCCTCCTGCCCCAGCTCCCAACTAGCTGAGACTACAGACATGAACCACCACACCAGGCTATCCCTGAAAATTTTTAAATATTTCCTGGTCAGCTCCCTCCTGCAACCCAGGTTGCCTCAGTGCATACTCTGGGAACCACTAGAATAGTTAGGTTGACGTATAAAGGTGTACCAAGGCTAATAGAACCTTTAACATGCTATTCAAGCAGATTACTACTAAATAAAAGTCACTCAGAGCCTATCGTGGGTGCCTAACACTCAAAAGATCTATCTGTATGCGGAAGGATAGAAGCATTAACTGAGGAAAAGTAATGTTGTTGAGAAAACAACACTTAAAATAGAAGAAAGAAATATTTACATTATAAACATCTGTTTGTGTTGATTTGAAATTATGACGACACAAATTAATTTGTGGTAAGTCATTGTGAGGATGGTGGAGTGAGGAAAATGAGAATAAGTGAGGGAAACAAAGGGCTTTCAGGTGTAGAAGGGAGGAAAAAAGAGAGCGTCATGGGTGGCGGTGGGGGTCACAACAGCCAATGACAAGAATAGACAAGATGGTGCTTTACAACTGAAGCACAAGCAACTGCAGCAAGACCTTCCTCCTCCGTCTTAACCTTCCTCAGCCTTCCACTGCGTTCTGTTGCCAGTGAGATGAATGCAGAGACACGGACAAGACAAGGTGGGGAGGAAAGTGGAGAAAGCCCATTATAGCTGAAATATTGACAAACCAAATTCTGATTTATGAGAAAATGCCAACATCCACTCACTTAAAATGGTAGTGGCAGGGACAGATAACAGGATAGGAAGAAATAAGTGGTCCTGTGTCGGGTAAGTTTCTGAGTTCGTGAGTTTAAGATATAAAAACGGGATGTGATTGTTTTCTAAACCACATCTCCATTTGGGGGCTGCTTGGAGCTGCTTTAGCATGAGTGGCATCTGTGGCACCTGGGAACTTGTTAGGAAGGCAGAGTCTCAGGCCCCACTTCCAATCTGAATGAATCAGAAATCTGCATTTTAACAAGATCCCCAGGTGAATTGTACGCATGTTAAAATTTGAGAAGTGCTGCTTTTAAAAATACCTTCCCTGGGTCTCACCTCCCCAGAAATTCTGATTTAGTTGGTTTTTAATTATTTATGATTCTAACATGTTGCCAAATTTGGGCACCACTGTCCTAGGAGGATGTTACTGCCAACCGTGATAACAGAATGTGGCAAGTTCAGTCATGAATTGGGCATCCACAAAGTGTTATCAAAATAAAAAGGAGAAGAGCCAACCAGGCTCTGGGGCTCAGCAGAGCTTCTTAGGTGTTTGAACCCCATCTAAAGACAGAGCAGATGTTAGCTTATACTTCAGAGGGAGAATTGCCAGGACCTCCCAATTAATCGGATGAAGAAGCCAAAGGTCCGAAGCTGGAGTTCAAAGAGTGAGAGATTTAGAGATTGAACAGCCAGCAGAGTGAAAAAGTCCTAACACTGACACAGAAAAAAAGAGGTACATATTTTCTTGTCAGGGGCTAAAGAAAAGAGTATTTTATTTTTATACAAAATCCACTTGGGTTATCTTTGGCTTATGTAAACTTAATATAATAGAAAAATGGAGGGAAGCCTTATAATTCCACATTTTCAGAGATCCCTGTAACTCTCTAGCCTGTTTTATGTAACATAGCAATTTCTTGATGATGATAGGTATATAGTCTAAGATTACATTCCATAAGAAAAAAAGAGCACAGGTAGATGTAGATACAGATTAGAGTTTGAAGACATAGGCATTCATTAATACAAAGAGGAATTTACTTAAAATATCAGAATTATGCCTAACTTTAGGCAGAAGATTTGCACAGTACCATTCAACAGCTATAGCAACACTTAATTCCCATCTGCTCCATTTTATCCACAACGTTCTTTAACCCCTCCTTCCACACAATGTATACATAAGACCAGCCTCCACTAACGCATTCAAGGTGCTTCTATTTTTAGTAACATGCCAGGAGATCTGTTTTTATGGAATTTAATAAATTGCATACTTTCAAAGGTATTTTCTGATGGAAGTTGGTGATGGTTTTGAGGAGACAGTTTTCAAAAAAATTGAGAGGCTGTATTTTTTCAAAACATTTTGAAAATGTGGGTTCTATTTGAGGCCTTAACGTACAGGCTTTCCCAATATGCCTTTATCCTCAGTCTTTAAAATTAATGTCTACCCAATTCAATGAAGTCACTCTTCTCAAGATAATTAGACAGTAATGTTTTAACAGACCATAAAAATAAAAGTTGTCAGCCATACACACCTTTAAAATTAGAAATGAGCAATTGTTTGTTACTATAATTACATGATCCAAATTAGTAAACATGAAGCAATATTTTATCCGTTCTGAAAGGTTACTTAAAAGATGCCGTCGTTGAAATGTTGCTTTTTTTAATTCTTACACTATTTTTTTTTCCTAAAAAGAGCATAAGCTGAAGAATAGAAACCTCCTGGCACTAATTCCATGCGTGATTCAGCGAGTCTCTGAACCACTTGTTGCTTCAAATAGCAATATCAGATGAAAGCATCGTCATAGCTGATATTTTCTGAGCATTGCTTTGTTCTAAACCCTGCCCTAAGTGCTTCAAGTGGGTTATCTCATTGGATCCTCGCAGCAACCCTAATGCATGGGTATTGTTTCCATCCCTATGTTACAGATGAGTAAACTAAGGCTCAGAGCAGTCAAGTATTTCAGGCCATTGTCTCACACTGCTAAGACCCCGACAGACAATACTGTCTGACCACCTAGCTACTCAGTTATATACCCTCCCCCGTATGTCCACTTTGCAAAGCCATTTTGAAGAACAAGTGAAAAAAACCCGGAACATGCGTTGGTGTTCAATGATTGCATTCTACGCAATACCACAAATACTTATTGAGAATCTATTGTGTGAAACCCAAAGGTAGAGAGAAAAAAAAATTTTTTTTAAAGGCTACTTTTAAAGAGCTGCACAAATGTTTCGAATGTTTGCCTTATTGTTATGCACATTCCTTTTACTTTTTAATTTCCAGAACACATTAGTGGTATTCAAAATAGTTACATGTGAGCATTTTAAAAGTAGATATGCAATTAGTGATCTTTCTGGTCATTGTGATTTTTTTTTTAAGTATCTTTTTCTTTCCCTTGATAACCCTCTCTAAACTTCCGTTCTGGTTCAATGACCTGCAATAATCTTTTCTCCCCGAATCAGGGCAAGTGCCTTGGGCACATCTCTCTTCTTCATCATTTAAATTTAATGCTCAGCCATTTAACTAACATTTTTATGTTTCTATGAGTTAGCATATTTAAGAGAAAGTGCATGCATAGACTTGCTCACTGCATATACTTCTTAGAAAATATTTCTAGAAGTAACTTCTCAACAGCCATTATTGGCAATAATCCTCATTTGTTTCCACTGAAAGTGAAACCAACTGATTTCACTTTCTTAATGACAAAAGTTTCAATTTGCTATTTGATACTAAGAAAATGTCTTGTATAGCAGCAATTTTCTGGCTCTTAAACTTCCCTCTGTGCACAGTAGCTCATGTGGAGAGCAGAAAAGTTAGAATGTCTGGCCTCGGTCATAAACCCAAGGCAACTCTTACCCTGGCCAGCCACACAGCAGAATAATAGAGAAAGCCTCACAAAGAACCGACCCCAGATCCTCCAGCTTCCATTTCATCATGCCGGTGGAATGCTAGAGCCTCCTGCTTGAATTCAATTTGCTGAACAAAATGGAGGGATCGAGCTGGGCATCTGGCGTACGCCTGTAATCCCAGCACTTTGGGAGGCCAAGGTAGGCGTATCACTTGAGGTCAGGAATTCGAGACCAGCCTGGCCAACATGGCAAAACCCCATCTCTACTAAAAATACAAAAATTAGCCGGGCGTGGTAGCGCATGCCTGGAATCCCAGCTACTCAGGAGACTGAGGCATGAGAATCGCTTGAACCTGGGAGGCCAAGGTTGCAGTGAGCCGAGATCGCGCCACTGCACTCCCAGCCTGGGCAAGAGAAAGACTCTGTCTCAAAAAAAAAAATAAATAAATAAATAAATAAACAAACAAGGAGTCAAAGTAAAGAAAAGAGTGAAGAGTTTGGATCCTTTTTGTTCCCACGGTAGCTGTTACTTCCACACTCCAACAAGTTAAACAGAGGTAGAAGTTGTTGCAAGATTAGAGAGGCTCCCATGCTCATTATGGACACAGCCCTTTGAATCTATTCTATAGGCATTGTTAAGTATTTCTTTATTGATCCGCATAACTTGTTCGTAGTATTAGTAAACCATCTAAATACTGATTGCACCAGAGTTCTTCATTTTTTTGTCATAATATGGGTCTGTAGTAGCAGATAGGAATATAAATAAGCTGAATGCCAACATCCTAGTTTCCATTTCTTTTAAAATCAAGATCTCTAATTGTTTTCAACTTCATTTTAGATTCAGAGAGTACATGTGCAGGTTTGTTAGCTGATTATATTCCGTGAAGCTGAGGTTTGGGGTATGGCTGATCCCATCACCCAGGTACTGAGCATAGTACTCTACAGTTAGTTTTTCAACTCCTGCCCCTCTCCCTTCCACCTCCCTCCCCACTCTAGTAGTCCCCAGTGCCTATTGTTGCCATCCTTACGTCCATGAGTACCCAATGTTTAGCTCCTGCTTATAAGTGAGAACATGCCATATTTGGTTTTCTGTTCTTATGTTAATTCACTTAGGATAATGGCCTCCAGCTGCATCCATGTTGTTGCAAAGGACATGATTTCATTCGTTTTTATGGGTGCATAGTATTCCATGGTGTATACATAGCACATTTTCTTTATCCAGTCTACCATTGACGGGCACCTAGGTTGATTCCATGTCTTTGCTATTGTGAATAATGCTGCATTGAACATGTGAGTCCATGTCTCTTTTTGGTAGAACAAAAATCCCTAATTTTAATTTTGACTAAATTTTATTTCAAAAATCAGATAATAGATTCCTGACATACTGTAATCAAGCATCAATAGATTCCTAAACCGCGGGTGTTTTTCATTTCCATTGATATGAAAAGCCAAGAATACATTGTAACCAGAATTATACATTTAACTTTTAGAGGCCTCAACCTCTCTAGCCAAATTTAAAAATGTCTTCCTTATGTTCCACCCACATTTACCAAAAATAAACAGACATTCAGGAGGGGTCCTCCCTTTGACAGCCTTCATCAAATTAGGAGATTAGATTTAGATGTCAATGTGCCATTGCAACCTGGAGGGGGCAACTCTGTGTGTGTTGGTGTAGGCTGCTGGGCGCAGACTCCCATCTTCCTACAAGCTTTTATTTTGCCAGTTACCAAGATGACAATAAAATATAACCATCATGAACATGCTAAATATCTCAGTGTTCTTTGCAAACCTTTCTTTCCATCTAGAATTGAAGATAGATCAAAAAGAAGTACAGAATTCCCCATAAGAAAATTAGAGCTTTTTTATCACAATTATCAATACATAAGTAAAAGTAATGGGTATTCTCAAAGGCCCATGTAAGGGGTCAAATTTGAAATTATGTGACCTGGAATAAGAAGCAAAGAAGCATGCCAAAATATTTCCCAGGGAAATCATTTATAGTTTCTTCCAGTTTTTTATTCACAGAGAATATATATGCACAAAAAAGAGAGGCATTTTAAAAGATTTAAAAATATACATATAAAAAATATGAATAAATATTTTAGGTGAGTTGGTGTGTTTCAAAGGACTTGAGGACAGTGATAAGGGTATAATAAAAAGCTTGAAATATCACTCAAAATATGGGATTTAATGCCCACTAGAGGGAATGGAGATTGGAGTTAAGAAGGTAGTTGAAGAAGTTATCTCAGTTATGGCCTTTTTGGAATAGATTTGGAGAGAAAATGCTTTTCATTCATTCAACAATTACTCGCTAGAGAGTGTAAGTCAATAGCATGAGCAGACTATGTTTCAGCCTCAGCTGCACTTCTGACTACGTGTGTAATATTAGGGAAGTAATTTAATCTCCCTTTGCCCCCTCGATTCCTCAACTGTTAAATGAAAGGAGTCATAAAATTATTGAGGTGAGAATTAAATAAGTTAATACACAGAAAAGGCTTAGAACAGGGCCCAACATATCACACTTACCGGTAAGGAACTAAAGCAAGACCCGCGTAAGGAGGGAAGGTGCCCTGCTGTGAAGTGTGCCTTCAAAGAACAGGTGAAATGGAGAGAAAAAAAGAGCCAAAGATGAACAGGTGATCCCACTCATAGACAATGTTGTGAAGCCAAGTATTATGGGTCAGAAGATGGTGCCAGAGCAGTGAAGGCAGCTGAGTCTGATGCATTAACAGCAATTCGGGGCATGAGTTTATATAAAAATATGAAGTTGCCTTTATTATTCTAACTATAAGAAAAATAATATGCACACGACACCTCACATTGTTTGATGATCCCTGGCAACTGGTAGATTCCCCTCTATTTAAGGATATTTATCCTTTCATTTGAAAACGTCATCCCTTTATGGTACAATTTGGGGTTTATATTATTTCAATTGCCATGAATGTTATTATAGAATCTGGTTAACTCTTGTTTGTTTGTAATAAGAAAGTTTAAGGCACCCAACAATTTTTTAAATGATCTTTTCACTTGGGTTATAATAAGGTTTTAAATAGGAATCGTTATCACAGTTAAGTTAGGATTAATATCGTAATCTCCTTATATAATTGAACCAAAGTTTTATTGTGAGAAAATTACTGTTGATTTAATTATTTAATTACCCTGAATGTTTCACCTTTTTAAGACAGAATAGTTAATTCTTTGTTTAAGGTTGAACTTTGACCTTAAATATATTAAGCAGTGTTTCAAATTGGATCCCAGGCCTACTCTTTTAATTAGCACTTCAGATATTGAATGCAAACTTTGGAATACTTACATCTTTGCAAACTCTGCAAGACCCTAGCCTATGTGTCTTATTCATCCTTATATACCCAGTAGTACCTAGCACATATTTTTGCACATAAAAACAGCCAAATACTACTTGAGTCAAGCTACAGTGAGCACAGAATATTAAAAAACCACCTTGTTATCTAAAAACTACATTCCAATTTTTCCAGCTTTATTGAGGTATAATTGACAAAAATTATATATACTTAGGGAGTACAATATGATATTTTTATATACATTGTGAAATGATTACTATCATGCTAATTAGCATATCTGTTACCTCACACAGTTACCATTTGTGTGTATGTGCATTTGTGTGTGTGATGAGAACATTTAAGATCTATTCCCTTAGCCAATTTTAAGTATACAGTATGATATTAACTATAGTCTCCATGTTGACATTTGATTTCTATGCCTCCCAATTGATTGATGCAATGGTTTGATATGAATATCATTGATAGTGTTTTGTGGCATTAGCTTAACAATGGAAAATCTAGTGTCTTTAAAGTTCAAGGATGTTTTAGGTAGTAAATATATAAACCAAGTGTGTTATGAAAGTCTTTCTATGAAAACTACCTCTGGAAATTTCATATCAAAATGGCACAAATATTTTATAATACAAAAGACGAAAACTCAAGCTTCCTTAGTGCAAAACAAAGGAACAAAAGACAACATGGTGGTCCGTGCACAAACTAACAAGAAAAATAAGAAAAGATATAACAAATAATATTGTATCATGAAAGCTGGTTCCTTTAAGACATTTACAAATTAAAATTAGACATTATTTAGGGTCTCGGTAGAAGAAAGTTTGAAACAAAATGAGAAAAAGGCAAACAGATTTGGCCAATGGAAAACAAATTTCTTTTTCTTAAAATTGCTAAGAAGCTACATTGTACAGACAATTCAAGTGTTCGGTAAAAGAGAAATCATTTAAAACCTGAGATTGTTGATTGCAACAATTCACAAAAATATCAGCTATAGAGAGAAATGTGATAATATAGGGACAGAAAAATTCTATGTAATGACATTCTTTTTTTAACCAACTATATCTTTTAATCAACATATTTTGAGTTCTCACAGAAAACAATCATTTCTGGAAAATAATCTCATCTTAGTGCTTTCTATTACTTATGAGTACAAATCAGAAAAGAAGCACAAAAGAGGAAATGTAGAGAAAATCCTGCTTTAAAATACAGTTACACAAAGCTTTAGCATGATGGATTGTTTTGTTTTCATAAATTGTGAAACATAAAAATCTGGCTCATTTCCTTATTATTCTGGAGCATGAGGCTTTTTGAGGGGTCAGAGGCATTAGGGGTCAATGAGGATCAATACCCCCCAGGCAGCAAAGTTCTCCTCTAGGAAATAAGAAAAGTATTATACTTGAACATTGAACAACCCAAGGGTTGAGGGCACCAACCTGCACAGTTGAAAAGTCTTGTATAACTTTCAACTCCCCAAAAACTTAGCTACAAATGGCCTACGATTGACTGGAAGACTTAACACATATTTTGTGTGTTATATTGTTATATACTGTACTCTTAAAGTAAGCTAAAGAAAAGAAAATATTGTTAAGAAAATTATGGCTGGGAACAATGGCTCATGTTGGTAATCCAAGCACTTTGGGAGGCCGAGGTGGGTGGATCATCTGAGCCCAGAAGTTCCAGACCAGCCTGGGCAACATGGCAAAACTCCATCTCTACCAAAAAAGAAAAAATTACAAAAAATTAGCCAGGCATGGTGGCGTGCACCTGTAGTCTCGGCTACCTGAGGTCGGAGGATCTCTTGAGACCGGGAGGTCAAGACTGCAGTGAGCAAGATCATGCCACTGCACTCTAGCCTGGGTGACAGAGTGAGACCCTGCCTCAAAATATATATATAATAATAAAAACTAATAAGAAAATCATAAGAAAGGGAAAATGTGTTTACTATTGATTAAGTGGAGGTGGATCACCATAAAGGTCTTCATCCTCATAGCCTTCATGTTGGGGAGGCTGAGGAAGAAGGAGGGGTTGGTCTTGCTGCCTCAGGGGTGGCAGAAGCAGAAGAAAATCTAAGTATAGAAGTGGACCCATGCAGTTCAAATTCATGTTGTTCAAAGGTCAACTGTACTTTCTTATGCTGTTTGTGCCTTGACTGTTCTGTCTATCCTCCCAACCACATGTATCATGTTAAAAGAAAAAACAAAGGGCAGATATTTAGCTTGTATTAAAGCTATGCTCTTTCTGATTACCAATCCACTTACCTCTTAAAGGAAAATAGAGCCTTCAAGTCAAATCGAGAAAATTAAGTGACTTGGGCAAAGTTGAGTGGTGGTACTTCATTTCATTTTATCTCCTTTTCAACAGTAGACATCACTTCCCTGAGTTTTAAAATGATAATGTGGGCGTCGAAATCTTGACTGCCACACAAACCAGCAAGTAACACCTAAAGAAGGGGAAGGTGTAGGATGGAAGAGAGAGAAAAGAGAGTTCAACACAAGAGAAAGTATTTCCTGGCAGGCTACGAGTCATCACAGATTATCTTATAGCAGAGTTTCATGGCAGAAAACTTCCAGTGAAGATAGGGAGCAATGATAATATTGTCTCGTATTGTGTCAAGCTTTACAGCTTATAAAATGCTGTCACATGTACAAGCATTCCTCAGGTGATCTACATAACCACTCTCTAGTTGAACTTCCTCAGGTGATCCACATAACCACTCTCTAGTTGAACATGATTCATTCCCTTTGCGTGTAAGCACCTAACACAGGCTCAAAGGAGTTCAGGGACCGCAGGGCCATTGCCAGCACAGTACCAAAGCTGAGGCTAGAGTTCAGCTTTCTTGAGGGGTTTAAGTCTGATACTCTTTCCCTACATCACATTATTAAGATATTAAAGCAGCAGAGAGTATTTCAGATACGGTGGACAAATGAAACAGTGACATACATGGGAGGGAGAGGAGCACAAATTTCATGCCACTGACATTGCAGTGAGGACATTTTCCCCAGCGGGGCCATCAGATAGTATGAATTTCTCTTCTCTAGTGTTTCAGTTGGTTTCTTTAACTGAAAGAGGAGGAGGGGGAGAAGGAGAGCTTTTGAAATGGAGGAGGAAGAGGAGAGGAGGAGAAGAAAAAGGACAACAGAGAAAGGAGAAAGGGAGCTTTCAAAATGAGGAAGACGAGGAGAGCTTTTGAAATCTAAGCTGGTTCCCAAGCAAAAAAAAAACTAATAAATGAGCTCATTATCTTCTTTCCTAGAATCATTTGCCATTAATTCCCTGACAGTATGAGAGGCTATAGAATACAATTTACTCATCGTTTATTGTGCACATACAGGATGCTTGAGAATTATGAATTTAAGTAAAAAATAGTCATTTGTCTTATAGAGATACATAGCTTTAACTTTTTAGATCCTAAGTAAAAGTCAACATAAAAGAATATAATATCCAACATATTTTTTACCTTTCAGGAAGAACATGTTTTGGAAAAAGTCCATTTGCTATTAAGGAACACGTTTTTTTAAATTTCTGCCCTTTGAATTATCATATCTCAAATGCCTGCATTTTATCTATTGATATTCTCCTCCAAGGCATATGTGTCAAAGAGAAAGAGAGAGAGAGGGAGAAAGAGCAAGGGGGCTGGGGGAGTGTGTGGGGGGGTGTGTTTGTGAGTGTGTATCCTTTTTTGGTGATTGCTGAAGAGGTTACACTATAAAGCAAAAAGGTAGCATTCTAACTGGTGAGTTACAATGCCTTACTAAATCAATTTTTGACTGGGATCTGGCTCTCAGCTTGATTTACCACTGGCTTTTTGAAAATGAAAATGTTAGACTAAGCAGGAGCTGAGACTAATGTCACAGTCGGCCAAGGCAAGAGGGAACTTGGACTTCAAAAGCCAAGCATAAAGCAGTAAACAATGCCTTTTTGGGGAAATAACTTTATGCAGTTAATAAACTAAAAGGCATTTGTTAATTGACAAATCTCGAATGAACAATAACATTTATCATAGTTTGTATCATTTGTGGCAGTAGAATTTACAAATAACTTAGCCTGGGGTCTGATAATAAATACAATGAATACAGAAATGTTTATAATCAGTGTGGGGAGGGTTGCTTTGATGTGAATGAGAATAGACTTTGAAGTCAGGCAGGCCTCGGTATCCTTCCTGGCTCTGCACTTAACTTTGGGTAAATTACTTAATCTCTCTGGCCTCAGTTTCCTAATCTGAAAAAATGGAGAAAATAAAACTTACCCCCTGGAGTCATTGTTAGAATTAATGCATGCAACACACTAACCATTTTTGCAGTACCTGATACACAGTAAAGCGTTCAGGAAGGGTTAGTTTTCTTCCCTCCTCCACTGGGATTCTTGAAGGACCACACGCAGTTTCAGTTCACCTTGAATTTCAGAAATACGGAGCTACTGTCTTAGTTTCTTGTTGCTGCTGTAACAAGTCACCACAGATTTGTGGCTTAACACAATATAAATTTATCATCTTATAATTCTGGAGGTCAGAAATGGGTTTCACTGGGCTAAAATCAAGGTGTCTGCAAGATGTCTTTATGGAGGCTTCAGGGAAGGATCCATTTCCCGTCTTTTCCAGCTTCTAGATACCACCTGCGTTCCTTGGCTTCTTGGCTCATGGCGCCTTCCTCCGTCTTCAAGCCCAGAAGCATAGCGACTTCAAATTCTCTCTCTCTCTTCCTCTCTCTCTCCCTCTCTGTCCTCGGCTCCTATCATCACATTTCCATCTCACTCCAACTCTCCCCTATCTCTTTCCCTTGTAAGGACCCTTGCAATTACCTTGGGCTCACCTGGGTAATCCAAGATAATCTCCCCATCTCAAAATCCTTATCTTGATCACATGCGTAAAGTCCTTTTTGCTATGTGAGGAAACACAGTCACAGGTCCCGGGAATTAGGACACGGACATCTTTGGGGGAGCAGGTGCATTAGTCTGCCTACTACCACTATTATCACTCTAAAGTTGTGTTCATTTAAGTGACTCTGGTACTTTTGACATAAAATTCAAGGTATTGAGTGTAAAAAATAATTGTCAAGGGAATTAGTAAATTTCTGCTGTGTTTAGGCGTAAACTTCTTTTGCTTTTAACACTTTGTCAAACATTCTCCTCCACGTGACACAAGGTCTATATCAGGGGTTATTAAATGTAACAAAAAATAAAACATTGAATTGAGTAGGGTTATGCTGAATCTCTGCAAATACAGATCCCTTATGGTATTATTTAAGTGTTTTTTAAAAGTCACAAGGTACACATTGATAAGAAAGATGGAAGGATGGATGGATGGATGGATGGATGGGTGGATGGATGGATGGATGGATGGATGGAAAAAGAGAGAGAGAGAGAGACAGACAGATTTAAGTTTGATCAGTGTTCTCAATTTTCTGACCCCAGGAGACATTTGGAAATATCTGGAGACATTTTTGGCTGTCACATCTTGGGAAGACGCTACTGGCACCTAGTAGATAGGGACCAAGGACTCTGCTGAACATCCTATAATGTATGGGACAGCTCCCCAAACAGTTACCTAGCCCAAAATGCCAATAGAGCAGAGGCTGAAAAACACTGAATTAGATAATTCGTTGTAACTCAAAATATTGTTTAGTACAGAGTAAGCCTTTAATGAATGTTTACAGAACTAAATGTAAAAACACAGGAAAAAAAATGTGTTGTGGTTAATAGAGTAAGCCACCTGGACTCAAATCTTGCTCTTATTCATTGTGCCATGCTGAGAAGTGATTTACTTCCTATATTGCCTCAGTTGCCTCATCACCTAAGAGGGGATAAGAATAGAATCATAATGAGTAACAAATTACATAATCTTTGTGATCAGTTCAGGTCATGTCCTGGCCCATGGTATGGGCTTAACAAATGTCTGCTATTATCATTTTTCCAAATTCCAGCCAGACCAATTGCCAGATGATGAATCACAAAAGAGAAGACTTTAAAGATAAAATATTTACACCATTATGAAAATCAATTAAATCATTTCTACTGTATAGGAAAATACAAATTTGGGGGGTCATAAGAGCCAACATGGTGTAATAGGAAAAGAACATGAGATATGAAGGCAGCCTGATCCCAGGTTTTGTCAGAAAAATAGATTTTCTAGATTCTCTCTTTTTTTTTTTTTTTTAAGATGGAGTCTCACTCTGTCTCCCAGGCTTGAGTGCAGTGGCACGATCTCAGTTCACTGCAACCTCCGCCTCCTGGGTTCAAGCGATTCTCCTGCCTCAGCCTCCTTAGTAGCTGGGCCTACAGGCGGGCACCACCATGCCCAGCTAATTTTTGTGTTTTGGGTAGAGACAGGGTTTTGCCATGTTGCCCAGGCTGGTCTCAAACTCCTGAGCTCAAGTAATTCACCCACCTTGTCCTCCCAAAATGCTGAGATTACAGGCATGAGCCACTGTGCCCGGCCCTATTTTCTAGATCCTTTTCAAGCCCATTTTGTAGATCAAGAAATAAGCTGGCCAACCAAAATAAAACTCACTAATTCCATGTATAAATGTAGTCACCAAGCATTACTTGCAGCATGCTCTGGCACGTAGGTCATTTTTCCACCCCAGCTATCTCCACGGGGTTTGTACTAGGAATTGGCCCTTCCATCTACTGAAGTTTGTATGGTAGGATATTCCTGAAACCAAGGAACTTCACATTCCTGGCTGTCAAATAACACATACAAAGACTTATTTCTACTGCCCTGAGACACATGAATCTGAATGCACAGGGTGGAACAGTGGCAAGGTTTGGGTAAAGGTGAAAACAGAGTGGGTTTTTCCCACTTGCCCTGGGGCGATCACGTGGTGAGGGAGAAGCCCTGTTTCATTCCCATGAGCCTTCCTGGGCTTCTCCAGAGCGAGAAGGGGGAGGATTGATCCAATAGATGGTCCAATAGCAGGACAAAGCAATCCTGTAGCTAGGACTACATGTGCTAAGGGCGACAAAGAAGACATAGCCAGACCTCGAGGGCAGTATGTGATGCCAGTGGGGGACATGAGATGTAGCTATTCACCTTGATCACTGGAGAGCAAAGGTCATGATCTGCCAGAACCACAGATGCCACTGAGGAAAGTAATACATAAGAGATATTCTCTAGAGACCAGAGGATCAGAGGGCAGTGTGAGGACTATCCTTGGCTCCAAAAGCCCCCAAATTCCTCACTGATGAAGGCCATGTGGCTTCCTCTCCTTCATACATGCAGATGTTATCTCGGACTGGATCAGGAGCAAAGCAGGAGGAGAAAGAAACCAGAAAGACTGGGATTTATCCAAAAGAGATCGTATTACTGAATCAGGAAGACTTTATTGGGATTGCACTAAATTACTGAGTCAATATTCAACCTGTATTGAGCTTCTAATCCTCAGTGGGACTAGAGCTTGAGGGAAAAACTATAAACAAAAATAATTATAAGGAAGCTGCATCTTTCCTTGCATGTTTGAGTGCAGTGTGAGAAAATACGTGACCCTGCAACTTAAGGGAAGGAGTGTTTCTATTTTTGCTGACTTTATGGCTTTTATTACCCCAGGCACATACTCAAGGCCTCTTCTGATTTTCTCCTACACTGAGCCTTGAAACCGTGCCATGTGCTCATATCGGTTGCTAAGTCATTTTTCTCCCATCAGTAGTCTAAGCTTCTCCAAGAAGTCTTCCTAAACCATCAAAGAGCTTACACATTCCCTGATTCGGTCTTCTCCAACTTACACGTTCCTTCTATGCTATTCTCCAGCTTTTTACTTACCTTGTGAATCCTGATACCTAATAACAGTAAAGTGTCTAATTTCTGCTTTTCTCTATATATTTTATTTCAATGTAAATGGCAAGTTTATAGAAGGCAGAGTTTAGATGCTTTTATTCATTGCTTTATGCAACTCGTCAGACCGATAAGTGTTTTTAAATGGTCGTGGTTGACAGAGTTAAATTATTTTATTATGAAATAATGTTTCCATGAAATTGAGCATTTCTCTTTAGTTGCTGCAACAGGAGGATACTTGAAATATAGTTCAGTAAAGTCTTGCAGCTTTTTCACCATTAACAGATGACTTCTGACCCAGCACCCAATGTATTTATGATGGTCAATGAATTCAGTGTACTTACAATTGGTCCATTTTTGTCAACAAATCCAATACAAGTTGGCTTTACTATTGCGTTGAAGTTGAATTTGTTATTAAAGAAATGCTTTCAGGTCTGAGGCAATAACTTGAATTACTTCCTCAGATTGTTCAGATTAGACCATGTGTCTAATGTTTAGTAGTAATTGATAAATTGTACGGCAATTTCAGGAATGTATATTTTTGATCTGCAGAATTATCCTAAAGTCAAGAAAGAGGATAGAGGACACTAAGATTTATTGAGTGTCTGCTATGTGACAGAAACCTTCACTGATCATTGATATCTTATCCAATTTAATTTTTACAAGATTCATTTATTTATTCTTTCATTCATTTCTTGCTATTATTGACTATTAGTATCTATAAAGTGCCTGTATATCGGGCTCTGAGGATACAGAAGTGACCTAGACAGGTTTGGTGCCTTTCTTTATGAACTTGCAATCTAGCTTGGAAAACAGCTGTAAAACACATCATCAACAACAATAGAATGTGCTGATGGCTAAGTGGGGAATGAATTGATTGCATATAGGAGGAGAATCTAACTTAGACCAGTAGCTTAAGGAAGGCTTCTCTGAGGTGACAAAGATTAAGCAGACCTGGCCCAGGAGTTGGCTTAACGAGGTGAGGATGTTAAAAGGGATTGATGTCAAGGGAACCACATGCAGGAAGGCGTAGCTACGAAAGAGCTAGTTATTGATGTTATCTTCAAGAAACTGCAAGAAATAGGGTATGGCTGGAACCAGGAGAGTTAAGAGGAGAATGATGGCTGATGAAGCCAAAGAGAGGAGGAGCAGAGGCCGTGCCAGGCTTTGGAGGCCATGTGAAGGGGTGGGGATGAGGGCTTTATCCCAAGAATAAAGAGGACACTGCAGGATTTAGGTAGAGGAGACTGACATCTTCAGAGTTGGTGTTGTTCTTAAGTTGATCTAGTTACAGAAAGGAAAATCTAAAGAAAGCAAGCCTGGGTGTGTGTTTGGAGGGCCTCCTTGCAATAGACCAATGAGAAAAGGCAGTAGCATGGACCAGGGTGACAGCAGTGAAAATGGGAAAAGGAAAAAAGTAGGTGAATCAAGATATACATGAGGTAGAATTGACTACAGTTGGTGGCTTAAAGAATGTGGGGATAGTGGCAGAGGGGATCGCCTAGGATGACTCCCTGGTAGCTTTTTCAGAGATGAGAGGAGGAAAATGATTTGGAGAGAAGGTGATATGGTCAATATTGGATGTGCTGAGTGTAAGTTGTCTAAGAGACTTGCCTAAGAGGTGACTATATTCTTGACTCCAGATCTCAAGAAAATGTTCTTCCCTGGGGTAACAGATTTGGGCACTGATGGTACAGAGATAGCAATTGAATCCATGAAAATAGATAGAGGATCTCATGTGGGGAGAGCATGTGAAAGGAGGAAGACAAGGACCAAAGACACAGGCCTACAGGATACCAGCATATAAGAGGCAGATAGAGGAGGTAAAGTTAATCATTTCCAGTTCTATATTAGGACTGAATGGAGACTAAGATCACTTAATTTATTTCACTGATTAATAGGAAAGTCAGAATTCAGATCCAAATCCCACCACTTTCCCAAAATCCACATTTGGATACTTGGTGTTCATGAATTCAAGAGTAATTTATTGAAGGTTTTCTCTGAGGTAGGCCCTCTACTAAACATCTTACATACATTATTTTATTTATTGTCCGAGAAACCTACTTGTAAATTAAGTATTATTATTATTCCCATCACATGGATGAGGAAATGAAGGCCTGGAGAGGTTAACTAAGTTCCCCAAGGTTATGTGACGAGTACATAGCATAAATTTACACTCACCTCTTTCCCTTGCCTATGTCCATGCTTGTAACTATTATGATTGTACTAGTTAAGGCAGTGGCTCTCAAACTTGAGCACTCGTCAGAACTACCTAAGGGGTTTCTTAAAACACAGCATTGATGGGCATCCCCTGAGTTTCTGATTCTGGAGGTAGGTGGGGCCAGAAGTTTGCATTTCTAACTAATTCCCAGGTACTGCCAATGTGGCTGGTCCAGGGACCGCACTTTAAGAACCACTGAGTTAGGGTCAAGGCAGAACTACAATAACAACAACAAAACTTCAAAAACGTAATGGTTGAAGTGCAATGTCTTTTTTTCCTCTTTCACATTACAGGCTGGTCGGATATGAGGTTATTCTAGAACCTGGGTTCCTTCCACTTTGTAGCTTGCTATCCCCTTGGGCACTGTCCTCATCAGCCTGGTGGAAACCAGGTCACTGCCTCATTTACATTGCAACCTGTGGAAAAAAGAAAAAACTAGGACTAGAGCAAGCCAATTCCTGCTAAACCAGAGACACTGAAGTTGCACCCTTTACATTCACACATATTACAATGTGAAAACTGAATCACAGGGCTGAACAGCCACACACCCAGCTGACCCACAGCTGGGAACCTGCCACAATCATATGCTGCCATCAGCTTTCTAATTGGTAAAATAGTCATCACATATAAATTAGTTAACTCATGCCAAATTATTAACATTCAAATACAGCAGAATAAAATGTGTCATATGGAATTTTATTAAAATATACTTTTGATTTACCTAATCCTATAATCTCTAAAACAGAAGCAACTCTAATCCCTGTCATGTACTTCAAGCAAGTTCAATTTCTTCCTGATATAAACTCTACCCAACAAGCTTTTCCCAGCCTTCACAACACTAAGTCTATTTATTAGCATTACATATACATGCATTATATATAAAGATGTATGTATACATGCAGACATCTATACATATACATAGATATTGATGCAGTTAAGCCTCAATTTGTCATAATTTGATTTATTATGCTAATTTAAAGTAACATTCCACCTATTTAACACAAAGATGTTCTCTCTCTCTGCTGTAATTCCTGTTTCTCTCCCTCAATCCCAATCAGACAGCATCTTTTCAACACCACTGTTCTCTAATTGTCTTATAACAGCTCAAATTAGCAACCGTAACATTTCTTAAAGAGCAACATTACATTTGCACTACACCGTACAAGTATATTAGCCATAATTCAATTTTTCATTTTAGCCAAACATCACTTCATACCTTTTCTAAGCCCACATAAGGCTGCTGTAGGTAGTTTCCTATGTGTGTCATCTAGGTAAGCTTTTGTTTGGATTGTTTTTGTTGGGGGAAGAGGGGGTTCTTTTATTTAATTTTTATTTTAGATTCAGAGGGTACATGCACTTGTTATGTGAGTATTACATGTCTAATGGTGGGGGTTGGGCCTCTAGTGTACACATCACCCCAGTATTGGACATTGTACCCAGTAGGTGATTTTTCAGCCATCACTCCCCTTCCTCCCCACTTTGGAGTCCCAGAGTCTATTTTCCCCATTGTTGTGTCCATGTATACTTTTTGTTTGGCTCCCACTTATAAGTAAGAACATGTGGTATTTGATTTTCTGTGTCTGTGTTAGTTCATTTAGGATAATGACCTCCAGCTCCCTCCTTGTTACTGCAAAGGACATGATTTCATTCTTTTTTACAGCTTTGTAGTATTCTGGGGTGTATATGTACCACATTTTCTTTATCCAGTCAACTGTTGGTAAACACGTAGGTTGGTTCCATGCCTTTGCTGTTGTGAACGGTGTTATGATAAACATATGAATGCAGGTGTCGTTCTGATAGAATGATTTCTTTTCCTTTGGATAGATTACAGAATGATTTACTGAATTGCTGGGTCAAATGGTAATTCTATTTTTGTTCTCTGAGAAATCTCCATACTGTTTTCCATAGAAATTGAACTAATTTAGCTTCCCACCAACAGTGTATGAGTGTTCCCGTTTCTCCACACCCTCACCAACATTGTTTGGACTGTTTTCTGTCTCAACAATGCCTATGTTTCGGAGATTGCATTTGGTCACTGACTCAGATGGTGACTTGGGGACACACAGGAAATGGGAGCAATAGGGCAGCATTAGCTGGCTTCATAGACCACTAAAAATCTTTGCTATGCCTTTGAATTTGATTTAAAGTCAAGTTGGAATTCGGCACATTTAGCGTGTAAAAACATGCTGTGTCCCCAGGAAACCACAACACCCAGCAGGCAAAGATGCTGCCATGGTTTTGGTCCCACCCACCATGGAGCTACGTCTACAACCAAAAATCCCTGTGTTTATTTGCCAAGATGCTGTATTTAAAAAAAAAAAATGGACACAGTGGCTCACACCTGTAATCCCGGCACTTTGGGAGGCCCAACGCGGACAGATCGCTTGAGGTCAGGAGTTTGAGACCAGCCTGGCCAATGTGGTAAAACTCTGTCTCCACTAAAAATACACAAAAAATTAGCCAGGTGTGGTGGCGGGTGCCTGTAATCCCAGCTACACAGCAGGCTGAGCCAAGAGAATCGCTTGAACCTGGAAGGCAGTGGTTGCAGTGAGCAGAGATTGCACCACTGCACTCCAGCCTGGGCAACAGAGTGAGACTCCATCTCTAAATAAATAAATACATTTTAAAAAATCAACAGAGGAAACAGACAAAGACCAAGAGCTCCCTCTGGCACAAAATGCTACAGGTACAGTAGTAAAAAGTCTTATCAGCCACAGGTGAGATGTGACTTTCTGAGGCAAGCGGATAATTTTTACTTGATGGTGAATCGTTAAAAGTGAACCAGATGATTAAACTTAATGGAACAGCCACATTAAACTGAAATTAGTAAAAACATGCCTCGGGCAGCCTACAACCTTTTATTTGTTGTTGTTTAACTTCTGTCTTTTACAGTGGCCATGATGGATGACATCACAATAGAAAAAATCCAATTAAAAATCTAAGTGCTCAATAAACCCCTAATGTCTGGTTTTCACCACCACTTTCACAGGCACTGATGTCTTATGTTTCCTTTTTTTCCCAAGAAAAGAACTGGCCCCAGGGGAGTTTGATGGCAGACGAGGAGAGTGGGGAGAAAAAGCAGAGGCTTTGGGAGGTTTCTGCTCCGTGTATTCTGTCAGACCCAGAAAATGCACTTTGGAGGGAGGAAGGGGGAGGAAGTTAAATTGCTTTGTTACCAGACAATGCAAAGAGAAGAGATATATTTTCCCACTAGTTTTCAAATATTGATAAATCAGAATTGTAATCTGCAAAGCAACCCTTGCTCACACTCTTCTTTAACGTCTCCTCTGCCCTTTAACATTGTTTCGGGTGTTTGTTCTATAAGTCATCGAAATGGTCTCACCTGCCAGCTAAAATTACATTTCTGATTACTTTTACCTGAATAAATCTTGTGACCAGATGTGGAATTCACCTATTAAGTGTGCAACAATTACATACTGAAACCGATGAAAGAACTAGTGGAGGAGAGTGTATAATCCAGAGGAATGCAGAATATAATAAATCACATGTAAAGATAGCAATTGCCCCCCACCGCCCAGTTAAAGAATACTGGCTTTTGATCACAGATTTTACCTTAGAGATACCATGTGTCTGTAAAATTGGGTTTTCAAAGCCTTCAAAACAAAGTTCTCAAAGTCAAAATAGGAGAAAAAACATGCTGATTATAAACTAAGAGTTAATAACGGTAGCACTCTCTTAAATTTGGGAGGCACTTTGTAATTTATAAGACCCATATTATGCTTTCATTGCATGTTTGCATGGTGGTTAATGTACTATTCGCATGTGGTCTTCAATTAGATCTTCACAACAGCCTCGCCGTGTAGCTCTTATTATCCTCATTTTGCAGATAAGAATCCTGGCTGAGGGAGGTTAATTGACTCTGCTGTGGTCTTACACTTGCTGAGTGAAAGAGAATGAACATGGCTCATGCCTAGGACCATGCCCCCCGCACTGTGCCAGGCTGCTGACCACAGCTGCCCTAGAGCAAGGATCCGCCAGGTGGTGACATTGGTTTCCTTACTCATGGGTTAATGAAATAGCTTTTTAAGAGCCTCTTCAGTCATTCGAATTTGACGATGGAGAGTTAAACTTTCCCCAGTGGCTCTTTGTGTGTCATGATGGTTTCAGTGTTTCCTTAGCATATCCCATCACTCAAATCATGGGATGCTCTTGTTTTACATTTCTGATTGCGTTTATCTCACTTCTAAGCAATTTCCTCCCCATTCGAATTTATCTTCCATTATTTCTGCCAAATTGCTTCCAAGGCTACTAATTATATGAATAATATTCTCTTCCCCAAACACCACGATTAACTCCTTTAGCTGTGTTACATTAAACATGGTTTCTCTACCTCTAAAAATGAGGAAGTTGCACCAAATAATCTATAAAGCCTCTTCCTGCGCTCAAGAGTTAATCTTCAGACTCTTTTCCCATGAGCTGTGTGATTTTGGAAACATAGCACACACCGGATTCTCAGTTTTCTTGACTCTACAATGATGGATTTTAAATTAGTTCATGTTTCCCAAAGTATCTTTTTTGGAAAACTGGTATGGGGGAATATCGATATAAGTTACACCAAAAAAGATTCTTTAAACAAGACAGGGAAAACTAGATTACACAGAATCAAATGTAGTTTCAAACTGCAGACACTCAGAGCCTTTGACATGTTAACAGTGACTCTAAGAAAGAGGCCGTATATAAAGTATTTCTTTCCCTTAGCACTTCCTGTAAATGACATTACGTGGAATACACTTTTAGACTAGGTTAGATTACTTTTAAAGTCTCTTTTTGCCCTAAGAGTCTATTTTCAAATGTGTAATGCTTCTCCGAGCATTTTGTGCAGTAGTAATCAACAAGAGAAAGACTAGGCGTAGCTGTTGTTGCTGTTGTTGTAGCATAGCCCATATTCTGTTTAGACAGAGTTGAAACAAGGTAGAGAGTAGCAGCCTTCCCACTAAGACTAACTTCTATATATACCATGGATGCTTAAAACTCTGGGGGTTTATAAATAGTCCTCCTCAATAAAAAGAACTTTTTGAAAATTTGCAAATATGGTTAAATTATCTGAAAACCTACAGACTGAATATATATATATACACATATATGTGTGTGTATATATATGTGTATATGTATATATATGTGTGTGTATGTATATGTGTGTGTGTGTGTGTGTGTGTGTGTGTATGTCCTATAGACCTATAGTTAGGTCTAGGTACCATCTAAAGGTATCATCTAACCTTTTGCTGGTGGGAAAAAGGGAATTTAGGAAACAATAGGAAATCAACACTGTGGATATAATCTCCGGGAAAGGAAACATGGACTACTTATCCAAGTTAGGATTCTCATCTTCTATTTCCATGGTATCCTTAGTATTCATTTAATTCCAACTTTTACCCAAACCTATTTCACTGACAGTTAGTCATCAGAGTCTCTGCTTGATTACCTTTAGGAGCAGGGAACTCACTACTCATAAGACAGACTATTTCAATTTTAGGTTGGCTCTAATTATTAGAAGGTCCTTTCCTATCTTATACTAAAGTATAAATATGAAATGTTATTGTTCCAAGTGACCTGTAAATTATCTATTCAGGTGATTTTCAGGGTATTGCCCTTGGCAGCACTTAGGATATTTCTCAAATGCTTCGAGTTGAATTTCATAAATAAATAAATAAATAAATATCACATCTTCCCAGAAAAAAATTATTATAATCTCTATCACTAAAGACTCAAGGAGGTTGCCAAGCTTCCCTAAATTCACCAAGATAATAAATGTAAGGTAGAAATAGAATATACCCAAGTCTCTCTGATTCTTTTCTCAATAGGATATTGCTTCCCTAATATGTTTGTGTACATGCAAGTGAGGGCGAGAGTGTATTAGTGGAATGTGAAAGCTGTAGTGAAAAATGGGAAAATCGTGAGAAAAGTCTCATTCCAGCCACCCTAGTATGTCCTTGGCCACCTTGCTATTGCTCTTGCCTTTTGTTTTCCCTTCTTCAAAATAAAGATTACTAAATTTTCTCCCAAACTCTGTTCCAGTTCTGAAAAATTCCATGATTATAAGGAAACATGTTCATTAATGAATGGTATTTACCATTAAGAGGTTCTGTAAATAGTAAAAAAAAAAAAAAAAAAAAAAAACCTGTATTCCTTAGAAAGAATTGAATAAAAGTTAATGTAGCATGCACCAAAAAGACAAAAACAGTTTTGAACCACATGCTTGACTTTTACTTTCTTTAATTTTTTTTTTCTACACTAGTTACATTCAGACCAGGATAGAGGAGATGGATCACTTAAATATATCCTTTCAGGAGATGGAGCAGGAGATCTCTTCATTATTAATGAAAACACAGGCGACATACAGGCCACCAAGAGGCTAGACAGGGAAGAAAAACCTGTTTACATCCTTCGAGCTCAAGCTATAAACAGAAGGACAGGGAGACCCGTGGAGCCCGAGTCTGAATTCATCATCAAGATCCATGACATCAATGACAATGAACCAATATTCACCAAGGAGGTTTACAGTGCTACTGTCCCTGAAATGTCTGATGTCGGTGAGTGAGATGTGACTTCAGCCAAAGACTGGCTCTCCCCTAGTGCATCCACTGAGTAAGGAATTCCGTGAGCTCAAAGTACTGAACTGCATGAATTTAGATGCTAACTTCTTCAATCCATGTATGTCCTTTCTGTAAGTGCATATGTTTCCTAATATTACTCTAGTCTCATTTTGTTATTATTTTAAAAACCACACTTCCTCTAAAGACGGTCTGAAAAGTGGCAGGGTGGGAGTGGGAGGTTGAAAGAGAGACCATCTCCTTTCTCTCCCACGCTGAATGCCCATTCTCTTTCTTGGGCTGAAAGACAGCAACCTTCTCCACTTCTCTTAGCCTACATGGGTGTTAGGGTCTAAGTAACAATCTCCCAAATAGAAAATAAGAGCTTACATTTACAATCCAGTCTAAAAAGTAGTGACAGTTGCTTTAAATAACTAGTAACTGTATATTTGGGAAGGAGATTCAAAGAACATTTTTTAATCCATAAACAATAGGCACTTATGTCTAGGGAGTGGATCCTTTACTACATGGTGGAAATGAAAAGACTTTCATAACATACATAGAGTGAATTAATATTTTTTAAACAATACCACTACTTGTTTTAAACAAGTAGCAGATTTAATTTGTTTAAATTGAGAGAAGTAAACAGGATTTAAATTAAGAAAAAGAATTCTACTGACATCACTCTTGGCCACATTGAAATACTTCACAGGAGACACTGACAAATTTTAAACTACTTATATAAAGGATTATTTTTATTTTCACTCTGTCAAATTCAAAAGGTCTGAAATTACATAACTTTATTATGATTCTGTCAGTTAGATATCAGAGACATTGTAGTTCACAGATCCAAGTCATAGAAAATAACCAATCCATGGAAATCGTTGTAAAACATCTACATTTTTCTTATGAAGAAATTGCTTTTCTCATTATTTAAAGCCACTTTGTTTTGTTACAAAAATTGCAAGCCTCACAAAGCAAAGAAGGAGATGACTGGAATTTCGTTTCTTCTTCTTCTTCTTCTTCACTGGTTATAGCAGCAATAGAATGGCATTCTTTAAATTTGTTAGGAAAAAATTTCTCCTCTACGTGGTAAAAGGCAGAAGAATTCATGAAGAATAGTCTCTTCATCAGCACCACTCAGGGCAACTGTAACCAGATATGCAGGTATTGCACTGCACAATTCTAGGGGGTGCCATTCACTTTCGAAGCCATTATAGAATTAAATTTGTATTACAAACATTTAGGGGTAGTTGACAGTAACATGTCTTGAGAAAAATAAAAAGGCTTTTATCAGTTTGCACACAGACACAGTTATGTTGATATTCATCATCCTTAATTGATATCTCATTATTGTGATTATAGAAAGGCATCTTCAAGAAATTACATAAAGGCAGTGGGACAATAGCATGGAAGCAAAAATGGACTTTGGTATCAAACAGAACTGAATTTGAAACTATCTCCACTAAGAACCAGCAGTGTAGCCCCGGGCAAATTATTTGATTTCTCTGATCCTCTAGTTCTATATCTTGAAAAAATAAATAATAAATGTCAGCTCCTAAGGGCTATCATGAGGATTAGATGAGAAAACAGGTGCAGAGTCCCTAGTACAATATCTGGCAACGAATAGACATTTAAAATGTCCACATATCATATTCTAAAGCAATCAAATTTTGTGTTAATGTTAAATAAGAACTTGAGTGTTTGTTGACTTGACTCTCACCCTAAAATCATAAGATGTTCTCAGTCTCCCCACCTCCCTTGCCAAATTACAATGGTGGGTGGTCTGTTTTGTGCATCAGCACTGTACATTCAGGGCATCCAACCCTAACATACTACAATCTATTTCTTCAATAAGTGAAATTGGCTAGATACTACAAAAGCAATGTAGAATTCCTAATATTCCCTAGATGTAACTTACATACCGCTTTCATGGCAAGGGGAACTCCAGCAGTATGCTTACTGCTTATCTGATACAAATAACAAAAAACAGCCATTAAGTGATCTTAATCAGAGACTCTTATCCTTTCAGGAAGTCACAGAGCCCTTTGAGGATCATATAAAATCTGTGGAATTTCTCCTCAGTGAAATAGACATGTAGGCATACACATGAAAATGTATGTGGAATTTCAGGGGGTTAGGAATACTTTGAAGATTATTAGGCAACTGTGGTCTCTAAAATAAGAATGCTGATCTGAAATGTAATAGCCTTCTTTGTATATTTAATTATAATAACCTTTTGGAATTACAGATTCCAGATGTTTGTGCTCTGCTGTTACAATTCATTGATTCTTTATGTAATCCCTAACTACAGTCTTTAAGGTTCAAGGTCTTTCAACCGCTTAGAATTATCAGATAGATTTATCATTTAGGATGCTTTTATTGGTAAGTAACAAGAAATCCAACTCAAACTAGTTTAAACAACAAATAAGTATTTATTAGTCACATTACTTAAGTCCAAAAGTAAAGCGGGCTTTGGACAGGATTTGATCTGAGTTCTAGCTGTTTTTCTGTAATTTTCTATTCTATCCAGCTTTGTCCTCAGGCTGGCATTTCTAAGATCACAAAATAGCTGCTGCAAATGTATATCAGCACATTACAGTCCAAGAAAAAGAGTATCTATGACAGAATTTCCAGCAAAATCATGAGTGGCCCCTGATTGGACAATTCCTAAACTAATTCCTGTGGACAAAGGAAGCAAGATGCTGATTGACTTGTCCTGGATAACTCGAAAGAATCACTAAAGCAAGAGTCCAGTCAAATCCCGCCATTGGAGATGGATTGGAATCAGTTCCACCCCGAGTCATGATCATTCCCATGCTTCTCTGTAACCTAATCCTTAAAATATTTCTAAATGTTGATTGTATTTCTTTAAAGAATCCAATCCTTTTTCACCCAGCATCCTAACAAAGTTCTTGACTTCCTCAACATGTTATTTCTATACAAAATTAAGATCGTGCTGGTTTTGGTGTATGTCAAAGATTGATATGAACTCTTGATGTGTTTTCAGTTTATATTTCTGTCATTACAGGAACATTTGTTGTCCAAGTCACTGCAACGGATGCAGATGATCCAACATATGGGAACAGTGCTAAAGTTGTCTACAGTATTCTACAGGGACAGCCCTATTTTTCAGTTGAATCAGAAACAGGTTAGACTTTTTGATATTCCTTTTTACAATCTGTAATTTTAATTGACATGCTCAGCTGAGCTAGCATATTTTTTAATAAAAATAATCAATGTGATTGGATTTTTTTGCATACATCCACCAAACACTAATGATATATTTGTAAACATGACATCTGAATCATTTTAATCAAAAAAATCTGGCAATGAATCTTTCACCCACCCTTTCTATGGAGTAGATTGAGAAAAATTATACATTGCCTTAGTTTTCTTCCAGTTTGGGGTGAAGCTAAAAGGTAAACCCCTTTTTGATAGTATTGGCCTGTTTACAGATATTCGGAATCTTCTTTTTCTAATTATTTAGTAGGATTGTGTCTCTCTATTCTGCTCTGAAATTAGATGTAGCCATGTGATTTATTTGGGTGAATAAAATGTGATATTGATACAAGTCGCTTCTAATTAAAATTTTCAAAGCTGGTACATAGTCTGCCACATTCCTGTCCCTTGCCACAGTGATCATGGAAACCAATGTTGAGATGTAGTCTGTAGCCTGAATGTCTGAGTGGTATGGTGAACAAAGCTACCTGCTTACCTGCTCAGAGCATGAGCGAAAAATAAACTTTAGTTGTGTGAAGCCACTAAGATTTTGCATTGTTTGTTATCACATCATTGTCTAGCCCATCCTAACTGATGGAGTCCTAATCAAAGTGAAATGCCATCTGGAATCCTCTTTTCAACATCTCATTTTTCTGTTTTCTGTATTTTCTCCACGAAGTAGCAACCTATCTTATAATGATTTGTTTTTAGCAAATACCATTTGTATTGTATAGTAAATCGTACACATATTTTTATCATAATGAGTCAATTTCCTTTTATACATTTTTTAAACATCCATTATTCTTAGTAGAAATCAAAACTTCCCTAGGTTCCCACATCCAGTTGGAAATCTCTGTGTTAAGTGCTGCAATGAACTTGGAAAGAATCCCAAGGAGAAAGAAAATGTTGGGTTGAAAAACAATGAGGATGAAAAATTAGAATTATTCAACTTAAAGGACAAAAGGCTAAGGTGATCTCCTGTATTTAAATAGAGAAGTACTATTATTTGGAGAACAGAAAGCAGCTGCACTTTCACTGAAGGCAGGACTATAGGAATAAAATTGACCTGTTGTCTGAAGTAGTCTTTTTAAAAATTTTAAAAAAGATATTTTCGCTTCATTAGTTGTTAAGCACTAGAATGTGTTTCTGCAGAAGGTTATAAAGGCTTCTCCAGTGAAATTTGAAAGAAAGTTAATTTAAGCATAAACCTTACATAGAAACTGGGCAAACTTTTAGAAGTTCTTTAACTATTTTATAACGACCTAACAACAGAGATAAATTTAACATAACTTAAAAATTTTGGTCGCCATTGGGGCCAGTTGAACTAAAGTTCACGGTCAGCTTTAGGAACTCTAAAAGGCTGAAAGACCTTGAACCTTAATTCCAAAATTCTCTAGAATCATACAAGATGATCATTATAGAGAATCGATGTTCTATTTTCTAAAGACCATAGTTTTACAATTTAGAAAATCCTCAGAGCATTCATTATGGTAGGTGTATCTGAGGGATAATTAGCTAATCCATAATGGGAAACTCAACAGTCCGTTCAAGTATGTGGCTTTCCTAACAATTTCCTCATAATTCACCTAAATGTCTTTTATCAAGCAGCTATTATAGTACACCTTTATACCACAAGCCATTTTAGATTTTGTTGTGTCATCTTATAACACTTAATATTTATACATCCATAATGTAATTACAATATTGAGTGTCTTATAACCCTTAATAGTCTATACTATTGCAGAATCTGACTTGTACTTATTTTTATTCTCCTTGTATTACAGGCTTTTTTTAATGTATCTATCTCCCCTGTGTGGTTGTAATATCCTTCAGTATAAAGGCGGCATATAATTATTTTTATATCACCATGACATCTGCATAGCATTTTGCATACTGTGGGTGACAGTTTGTGTTTGTTTGCATAAATCAATGATTCTGTAAAGTATTCTTAATGCATCCCTTTGCAATCTTAAATTTCACATCCACAGGTATTATCAAGACAGCTTTGCTCAACATGGATCGAGAAAACAGGGAGCAGTACCAAGTGGTGATTCAAGCCAAGGATATGGGCGGCCAGATGGGAGGATTATCTGGGACCACCACCGTGAACATCACACTGACTGATGTCAACGACAACCCTCCCCGATTCCCCCAGAGTAGGAACATTTGATTGAATGAATTTCTTCATGTGCTTTTATAAAACTTGAACTTTAAGAATTTTTATTTTCCATTGTCATCATTATTGTCAAAGTCAGTGGACTTAAGAAGAACTGGTACTTTTATTAAAAATGAGTTGAAAACATGGCATACACTCAGGAAATGTGAACATTTATGCTCCTCTATTGGTAATTAGCTGAGTGATTTCTGCTTTTGTTGTAAAGGCAACATCATTGTTTCTCCTTATTAAGAAAACTACCATTTTCTTTTCTCCTTATTAAGAAAACTACCACAGACATAAATCTGCTCATGCAGAACATATGTATACAAGCATGCTGCAATTTGTTAGGAAAAAATTTTACTTTATGTTTTGTGAATTTAATCAGGCATGTAATCTCTTTTAAATCCTCACAAAGCTTTGTAAGGGGAGGATTTATCATTTTACTGTTTCTAAAAATACAACTGTGGAAGTAACTAGGTACTTAATCCATTTGTAATCATAAATCATTTTCTACATTATGGTTAGTTGAGATACCGAAAGTCGTCTCCAAAATCATTAACTCTAGTGATTAGGTAAAAGGAAGAAGAAGGAAAAACAGCATCCATGAATACCAACTTGGTATCAGGAGTATGCTAAAAATTCTAACATAGAGCTACCCAAGAGGGAACTGGTTTTAACATAACTTTTCTTCCAGGAACAAAATCCCTCTGGGACCATGATCTCCTACGAAAGCTATCTCAATTATTCAATAGAAAACCCACTCATTCTATCGTGGCATTTTTAAAAAACGAATCAGCTAATACGGGCTTCCTTTAGAATAGAGATATACATGGATCAACCGGAAGTAGTTTTATTTTCTTTATTTTTTCAAGTTTTTAATCAGAGTTAGCTAAATGCAAAAAGATCAGAGCTAATTAAAGAATATCTGATATAACAAGTAGAAGAAAGGTTCTATGAGGCCTACCATTTCCCTTACAGAAGCCTGAAGTGAAAACTATTAGGATTACCCACAGTTTGCCCAAAACCTCCTTTTTAATATGGAGATTCCCTAGGGAAGAATAACATAAGGAATCCCCCGCACCGTGGTACCGCAGGAATTTGTAACTCACTCCTCTCTGCTTAGATAGCCTGTGACTTGTTATTTAGCAATATGCCAAGGCAAGAGAAGGGAGAAGTTAGAAAGGGGCAGGAGGCCCTAAAAATGGAAGTCAAAAACACTAGAGAAATACTTAACCTGGGGCACACCAACTCATGCCTGTAATCCCAGAGCTTTGGGAGGCTGAGGGAGGAAGACTGCGTGAGGCCAAGAGTTCAAGAGCAGCCAAGGCAACATAGTGAGACCCTGTGTCTACAACAAGTAAAAAGATACTAGTCAGGCACGATGGTGTGCACCTGTAGTCCCAGCTACTCAGAAGGCTGAGGTGGGAGGATTGCTTGAACCCAGAAGTTTGAGGCGGCAGTGAGCCATGATCATGCTACTGCACTCCAGCCTAAGCAACAGGAAGAAATCCTGTCTTTAAAAAAAAAAAAAAAAAAAAGGCTCTTTTTGAGTTACATACTTGAGTCAAAAAAAAGTTTAAAAATTTTTTTAACCTGCTTTATCATTTTACCAAGTATGAACTCAATACTTAAGGGATTACCATTACTGAATGCCTACATTTTAGTAGTGCCATAGACTGTTTAAATTCTTTTCAAATCATTTGTATGAATGGTTGACAAAATGTAACGGAAAAGGGTAGAGTAAGCTTTGGTTTTACTATTTTATATTTTTGGTGCTAAGTACATCGTGGCCTGGCTGATCTAAACTGAAACTCATATGTAGTCTCTCTAAACTAAGTTTGCAACAGGAGCATATTTTTTTTAAAAAGTGTCTATATAGGAAACATAGGTTTCAAATTAGTAATACAAATATAAGTATGGGGGAAATCTATGCATAAAATAATAAAATTTAAGAGTCAAAAGAAAAAAATTAGGAGTTTTATCACTTAATGTATTTACCTATATCTCTAACTCTGCAACTAGGTCCAGCTCCATGTATGAATAAAAGAATATCTACTTGGATACAGCCTCCAACTTGCTATAATTTCTTTCCACCTCCAGCTATTATTAGCAATAGTAGAAAGAACTCTTTTAAAGAATACCTAGTAATTAACTTAAAGTCGCAGTTCAGATTAAATTCTTCTCTACTCTTTCTGTTAGATGAAGTTAACAAAGGGCTTTGAAACCTTCTGTGCCTCCTGTAGCAGTTCAGTTGTTCTCACAATCACACCATAAACTTTGGAGCCTGTTTACAGAAAAGAAAAGTGTTCTCCATTTGCAAGGAGACAGGTCATGAAATACAAGAAACATTCTTAACAACCATGACAGTAGACATAAGAAGAACAGGCCACCATTAGTTACTTTGAGGAAAGCACACATCTGCCTGATGGTAATGTCTTAAAGAACTGTTAGAGAATAGGTTTTGTTTTTATGATGATAGAGTGTGGTTAGTCTATGTTTGATTTATGTCTGTCTGGTGATTAATAGGTACATACCAGTTTAGAACTCCTGAATCTTCTCCACTGGGTACACCAATTGGCAGAATCAAAGCCAGCGATGCTGATGTGGGAGAAAATGCTGAAATTGAGTACAGCATCACAGACGGTGAGGGGCTGGATATGTTCGATGTCATCACTGACCAGGAAACCCAGGAAGGGATTATAACTGTCAAAAAGGTAATGCCGCTTCTTAAACACCATACAAAGTGAACCCATTTACTTTTCTCCAGTTCCTAAGTTACCAGGGACAATTACATCTCACATAAACATTCCTTTAGATTTTTATTTTACTTATTATTTTCAGAAAAATGCCAATTCTGGCTGGGCATGGTGGCTCCCGCCTGTAATCCCAGCACTTTCGGAGGCCGAGGCAGGAGGATCTCTTGAGTCCTGGAGTTTGAGACCAACATGGCAAAACTCATCTCTGTTAAAAATACAAAAATTAGCCAGGTGTGGTGGCGGGTACCTGTAATCCCAGCTACTCTGGAGACTGAGGCAGGAGGATCACTTGAGCCCGGACAGCAGAGGTTGCAGTGAGCCAAGATCACGCCACTGCACTCCAGCCTAGGTGACAGGGTGAGACTCTGTCTCAAAAAAAAAAAAAAAAAAGAAGAAAGGAAGAAAGAGAAAGAAAGAAAGAAAGACACACCACAATACCAAAGAAAGAAAGAAAGTCCAATTCTAACGACACTGAGATCTCTTGGGTTGGTTTTCAGGAACCTAAAATGATACGCATTCATATTAATTCTATATATCCAATGAATTTTTATTAAGAAACTCCTAAGTAAATAAGTAATATAAACAAATGATATTCATAAAAATACATAAAGTAAATATTTTAAATGAACAATAAATAAACAGTGCCAGACACTGCTCTAGGTGCTGGAGGTGCACTAGTACATACAACAGATGTTCTCTGCCCTCATGGTACTTCCAGTCTTGGGGGAAAGAGACAAGGAGCCAAGTAAACAAACAAACAAATATATAACTACAAATTGTGATGCATGCCGTGAAGGAAAATAGTACAGCAAGCAGTGATCAAGATGACTTGCATCACAGAAAGAGGATATACAAAGACCACAAGTTCAAATTAAATACTATAACAAATTTAAATTAAATACCATAAATTTCCTGTGACCTCTTTAGCTACTTTTTGGAACACAACAATAAATCTTTTATGTTCTGATTTCTATTTTTTTTCCAAAGTACTGGTTCATTATTTTATCCCCCAAATTGTGTAGCACCACAGAGCAGTATACAAAAATATGGGAAAAATTAAAAACCAATGAATTGTATGCTTCAAGACTAAAAATATTAATTTTGGCGAACTTTTTATGATTTCACTTTTATCATGTATGGTGTAATATTTTCTCTCTCCTCTAGCATACTATTATCTTTTGTGGTAAATAAAAGCATCGGTGGATGTAAATAACAAGAGATTTTTTTTCCTCCCAAGCTTTGGATTACGTGTCTTAATATCTGGAAACACAATAAAACATGTTTAAGTGACACTCAGACTAATGTTTTAAACTATAATATAATTAGGAAGCCCATTAGTGTGCATTAACCTTTTTAATTTTCTTGGTGCCTTATCAGATTCAAACTGAAATTTTGCCTAGACGACTAAATCACATTCACTAACGTCTTGATTAATTGTGTTTCTAGTGAGCCTTGTCATATTATCATCTAAAACTAAAAGTCAGCAATAAGCATTTGGGTTCACATGTCTCCAAAAGCAGACCTACTTTTCCTAAAGACCCTTGACAACAATGATCATTACTTTCTTTGGCAAATAATTAGCCCAATGCCCTTTTCAGGATACCATTTGGAATATTTCATTACCTCATGCAAAAAACAACAATAACAAAAAAAAAAATTTAATCTATGTTGTCTGAATGATGATGAGGGATTCACAATGCAAACCTGTGGCTCTCTATTCTGGCTGCACCACAGAATCACTGGGGAAAGTGTTTAATAATGTAGATTTTAATCTGCACGCCCAGATATGTTGGTTTAATGGTCCAGGGTGGGGCCAAGACATTGGCCAGTTTTAAACACTCATCAGTGCAATTAAAGCCAGATATGGCCAGGCACAGTGGCTCACTCTTGTAATCCCAGCACTTTGGGAGGCCAAGGCAGGTGGATCACGAGGTCAAGAGATCGAGACCATCCTGGCCAACATGATGAAGCCCCGTTTCTACTAAAAATACAAAAATTAGCTGGGCCTGGTGATGCGCGCCTGTAGTCCCAGCTACTCGGGAGGCTGAGGCAGGAGAATCGCTTGAATCCGGGAGGCAGTGGTTGCAGTGAGCCGAGATCACGCCAATGTACTCCAGCCTGGCAACAGAGCGAGACTCCGTCTCAAAAAAAAAAAAAAAAAAGCCAGATGTGAGAACATCTGACATGGAATAACCCACTGTGTATTTGCCAACTTGCCCCTGATGGCCCCCTCTAGTGAAACATGAGTATTTTTTAAGTGGGGACAGTGTGGGCTCTACCAGACTCCTGCTTCCAAGTGCCCTTCCTGCCTGGTATGATGCCCCGTACCTCAGTACCCACTTTTAAGTCAACAGCAGGCATGGTCTCAGCCCATACATTTTTCAGGGCTGTGTGGCATCTGAACTCCTTCACAAACTTTATAATCATTTCCTGCCTAACAGCCTAGATATAAGAAAAAAAATTACACCTTATCTTTTCTCCCTTTGCCCAATATCACACAAATGTGTTTCTCTAAGCAATATGATTGCATTCATTTATCAGTGGTTTACACCAAAAATGTTTCATGTCTTGGCTTTCTGTGTCTTGGCTGCTTTAAATATGTTACTTTTTCCCCCACCCCCACACCCCAAGCTCTTGGACTTTGAAAAGAAGAAAGTGTATACCCTTAAAATGGAAGCCTCCAATCCTCATGTTGAGCAACGATTTCTCTACTTGGGGCCTTTCAAAGATTCAGCCACGGTTAGAATTGTGGTGGAGGATGTAGATGAGCCACCTGTGTTCAGCAAACTGGCCTACATCTTACAAATAAGAGAAGATGCTCAGATAAACACCACAATAGGCTCCGTCACAGCCCAAGATCCAGATGCTGCCAGGAATCCTGTCAAGTAAGCACACTTCTGCAACGTGTCTCTTTCATAAGCTTCAGTCAATTTATATTCAAATATCTGCCTGCACTTTAGAAAAGATGAATCCCTTTTGTTCCAATTAGACAACTGTGTTTTCCTGAAAAAACTATTCTAAATAGCACCTTTAACTCTCTTTGCTCACTGCATAAATATTATTTTGGCAGAAGTACAGTAGTCCCTTGTCATCCCTGGGGGATTGGTTCCAGGCCCACACCCGTATTAAAATTCACGAATCTGGAAGTTCCTTATATAAAATGACACAGATTTGCAAATAACCAAAGCTCATCTTCCCCTAAACTTTAAGTCATTTCTAGATTACTAATAGTACCAATTCAATGTAAATACTATGCCAATTGTTGTTATCTTGATGTTTTTATTTGTAGTATTTTTTATTGTTTGCTTTTTGTTTTTTCCAAACATTTTTGATTTCCAGTTGGTTGAATCCACAGTTGCAGAACCTGTGGATACACAGGGCTGGCTGTATAAACCTTAAAAAAACACAAATTTGGGAAGGAAAACAAGCTATAAGGAGTTTACTGCTTAAGTAGAAGTAGTATAAGCTGATGTAGCTGAATAACCTGGGATTGTTTTCCAAGATTTGAGATTTTTTTAAGTTTAAGATTTGTCAGAGGGTGGCATAGAAAAAGTATGATTTTTAACAAATCAAGCACTGAGCTTGACAGCCTGTTTTTCAAGTGTAGAAAAACCTATCATGTAACACTTAAAAGACAGAATTATCCTCCATTCGGATGGTTTTACCTTTTGTAGATGGAGATAAAAACAAGAATCGTTTCATGATATACATCTGTGAAATCCTAGGGAAATTAATACAACAGAGTCCAAATGTATGCTATGTAAACTAGTTCTGTTTTCCTTGTGCTTTCCTTACACCTTAGTTGTAAATCATGTTGCAATAAGTCCTTATTGTTCTTTGGGACCACTGATGCTTCAGTATTCTCAGATCTTAACAGGAAAATGCTGGAGTCAACCAACCTCCAGCCTTCAGCCAGTAGCTTAGTTGACTAAATGAGAAAAGTGCTAGCTGGGCACGGTGGCTCACGCCTGTAATCCCAGCACTTTGGGAGGCCAAGGTGGGCAGATCACTTGAGGTCAGGAGTTCAAGAAAAGTGCTAGACCAGAATAGCATTGTGTCGATTACTCCCCATAAACAAAGTAAGCAGACTGAAAAACTAGAGAAACTCTTGCCAGTGAGTTCACAAATAGATTCTGGTCAAGATGCCACCCAAGTGCTGGGTACATTCTAGGCACTAGGGAATACAGCCCTCATCCCACGAAGCTTACATTCTAATTGGGGCAAGCAGAAATAGACAAACAGTAAATATGTAATAAGTCAGGCAAAAGTAAATTTTAAGCAGGAAAATAAGGCAGAATAAGGAAATAAAGAGCACCTGGAGTACTGTTTTAGATAATGGGGTCAGGTTTGACATTCTTGGTAGGGGACCATTTAGTAAAGATTTGAATGAAATTAAAGGGCGAACCATGTTGATGCTGGGTGAAGAACATTCCAAGAAGAGAGAAAAGCAAGGGTAAGTCTGATACCAGAGCTTGCTTGACAGTTGAAAGAGCAGCGAGGAGGCCTCCGCAGCTGGAAGAGACTGAGAGAGGGAGGAGAGGTCAGATATGAGGCCCCAGAGAGGTTTGATAGCTGATGAGGAGTGTGGCAGCTCCTGTAGGGCTTTGTAGTTCATGGTAAAGACTGGATTTTATTCTGATTGAGATGAGAAGCCACTGGAAACCTTTGAGTATAAGAGTTAACTAATCTAAAACTCCATTTTAAAAGGATAACACTGGCTGCTACATGAAGAATATTATTGCAGATAAAAGAATGTGGGGCCCTAAGGCAGCAGTCATTTTCTTACTTTTTCCCAGTTGAGCCCTTTGTTCGAATGAAACCTTATGACAAGCCCCACATCTCAAACACAAAAATTCCTGGCTTACTTTCAGGGAACAATTTTAAATCACTGGGCAAATAAACTCTTGTTTTAGCATCCTATTGGAATATCTATAAGACACTTTGAATTGGGCTATGGTCAACCATGTGAGCTCCATGGACCAAGTGTTTCTCCACATACATTTAATATTGTTAATAAGGAAAATGAATGTGGTTTTCACTAATATAGCTTTCACTAATATAGTTTTCACTAATATATGTGTAAGTATTTTCACAACTACTCTCTCGGAGTTTGTTGTAACTGCATAAGGAAAAAAATCTTAGCAAGTATCAAATTCAATTTGAAAGTGTTAATGCTAGAAGTTTACAAATATGAGCTTTGGTTATCTCCTTGATAGATCAACTTTTTTTTAATTAAAAGAGAGAATGTTTTGGGAATTCAGGCAATATTTCCATATCTATATTACTTTTTATACCAAATACCATTTTTACCCACTGCATTATTTTCTTTTTTTTTTAATTTTATTATTATTATACTTTAAGTTTTAGGGTACATGTGCACAACGTGCAGGTTTGTTACATATGTATACATGTGCCATGTTGGTGTGCTGCACCCATTAACTCATCATTTAGCATTAGGTATATCTCCTAATGCTATCCCTCCCCCCTCCCCCAACCCCACAACAGGCCCCAGTGTGTGATGTTCCCCTTCCTGTGTCCATGTGTTCTCATTGTTCAATTCCCACCTATGAGTGAGAACATGCGGTGTTTGGTTTTTTGTCCTTGCAATAGTTTGCTGAGAATGATGGTTTCCTATTTTCTGTTTTATGAAAGAACGTAGTTAGCTTGTCAGATTATGTTGGCTGTCAGCTAATTTTTAAGTTTTTTGCTGCCAGCCTTTCCTTGGTACATATGGATTTGATACATAGACATAGATTTAAAACTAGAAATACTTATAGATATATTGGTATATAAATGGTAGTCCAGTGCCCTTTTATAGGATAAAATTCATTCTTATATTAGAAAAATACATTCATACATAATTTTTGATTATTCAAGACATAAATGTTGAACAACTAAGTGCTAGACAATGTGGTAGGTGCAAAATTAACACTAGAGAATTCTTCCCCAGAGCACTGACTTATCATTACACAGGCACAAATCTTTAATTCTTTAATCACATAAAATTATTTTCTTCTAATAACTTCATCTCAAATTCCCTTTGGTTTCTGTGAAAGAATCTTATAATATGCCACTATACATACAAATTATGAAAAATTTATGCAAACATACATCCTTTCCAGGAAGAACCACAAATCTTCCTGACTTGAGGATACATTAGAAGACAAATTATTTAATCACAGAATACAATGAAGTCCTAGAAAAAAGAAAAAAAGCTACCTAGCAGAAGGATTTGCTATAATCATGATGGGATTTTATCTTGTTTCTTATCAGTGATAATTACAATTAATGTGACTGGACAATAAATATCCTTGATATAAATTTAAATTATCTTGGAAGGAAAAAACAACAAACAAGCAAGGCTTGTGTACAAGCATCTTTCCTGAATGATGTGGTCATTTTAGATTTTCTATTAATTTTTAAATGTCCCAACAAAAGGAAAAAATACAATTTTGCTATTTCCTAAATAGTTACTTTCTCTTTCAAAGTGAAAGCTGCCTTTAACTAAAAATTCTCACCTCTTACCCTTTATGCCAAGGTTTGATAGGAAAATATAATTACTTGTAAAATTTAAAACTACAATGGGGGAAAAGACACAAAGAACAAAACAAGATTATTGCTGTATATTATTGTAACAGCTTACAGAAGCAGCACATCTTAAGCTTAGCATTTTCCATGAGAAAAAAATGTATATAGATAATTATTAAATTTCTTACAAAGTCTATGAATATTGAGATTTCCTTTTTGTAATTAACGATGTGCTATAAATGTTTATCATTCTCAAATTTAAAATAAGAAATGATCAAGTAAGTACAATACTGTTGCCTAAATTCTTAATAAATGTTGATTCATGACATAAATGGCAAAACAGTAGCTGTTTCATTTGTTTCAACCCTTTTGATAATAAAAACATAAGTTTATATACATTGAAACTGAAACTCCAATTCAACTTGATATTATACCCATTGTGAACTTCATTAATTCTCTTTAAAATCAGGTTTAAATGGCCTACGATCATTGAATATCTATTTCATTTAGACACTCACTAGATAACAAAAATAAATTTTATGAAGATAAAATATATTGTTCATTATAATTCACTACTTGTGTTTTAAACCAAAATAATGCATTCAAGTAGAATCTTGGATGCAGCATACTATGGCAAGTTAGTAACAAGGGTTTATTTTTCTTACAGCACTCACAATAATTCCACGTATATCTGCCTAGTCAGGTCATTTACTGAAATTGAATTTCTAGTGAGGCAATGTTTTTAAACCTCATAAAGTTTTAAAAATCCAGCTGAAATGGGCAATATTTTTCTAATGGCCTTAACATATCAACTTTCTTCAGTTTTCTCTGTAATACCCCACCCCCACCCTGCTCATAAACATAGTGTATTAGTCCATTTTTACACTGCTATAAAGAACTACCTGAGACTTGGTAATTTATGAAAGGTTTAATTGACTCCCATTTCCACAGGTTGTACAGGAAGCATGGCCGAGAGGCCTCAGGAAACTTACAATCATAGCAGAAGGAGAAGAGGGAAAGGAAGGGGAAAGTGCCACACACTTTTGAACCATCAGATCTCATGAGAACTCACTCACTATCACAAGAACAGCAAGGGGGAAGTCTGCCCCAAGATTCAGTCACCTCCCACCAGGTGCCTCCTCTGACACATGGGGATTACAATTTGAGATCAGATTTGGGTGGGGACACAGAGCCAAACCATATCATTCTTCCCCTGGCCCCTCCCAAATCTCATGTCCTTTTCACATTTCAAAACCAATCATGCATTCCCAACAGTCCCCCAAAGTCTTAACTCATCCCAGCATTAACTCAAAAGTCCAAGTTCAAAGTCTCATCTGAGACAAGACAGATCCTTTCAGCCTATGAGCCTATAAAATAAAAAACAAGTTAGTTACGCCCATACAATGGGGTTACAGGTATTGGGTAAATGTTCCCACTCAAAAAGGGAGATATTGGCCAAAACCAAGGGGCTAACAGGCCCCATGTAAGACTGAAATCCAGCAGCGCAGTCGTTAAATCCTAAGGCTCCAAAATAATCTCCTTTGATTCCATGTCTTACCTCTGGGGCACACTGATAAGGTGGTGGGCTCCCATGGCCTTGGGCAGCTCCATTCCTGTGGCTCTGAAAGATACAGCCCCCAAGGCTGCTTTCATGGGCTGGCATTAAGTGCCTGCAGCTTTCCCAGGCTCATGGTGCAAGCTATTGGTGGATCCACCATTCTGGGGTCTGGAAGAGAGTGGCCCCTTTCTCACAGCTCCACTAAGCAGTGCCCCAGTGGGGACTCTGTGTGGGGGCCCCAACCCCTCATTTTCCCTCCACACTGCTCCAGTAGAGGTTCTCCATGAGGTCTCCACCTCTGCAGCAGATTTCTGCCTGGACATTCAGGCATTTACATAAATCCTCTGAAATCTAGGTGGAGGTTCCCAAACCTCAACTTCTTGCCTTCTGCACACCTTCAGGCCCAACACCATGTAGACACCACCAAGCGTTGGGGCACGCACCCTCTGAAGCCACAGCCTGAGCTGTACCTTGGCCCTTTTTAGCCACAGCTCAGGCTGGAGTGGCTGGAACACAGGATGCCATGTCCCAAGGCTGCACAGAGCAAGCTAGGCCCTAGGCCTTGCCCATGAAACCATTTTTTTTTTCTCCTATGCCTCTGGGCCTGTGAGAGAAGGGGCTGCTATCAAGGTCCCCA
The DNA here is from genome assembly GCF_028885655.2 of Pongo abelii. Classification (NCBI taxonomy): domain Eukaryota; kingdom Metazoa; phylum Chordata; class Mammalia; order Primates; family Hominidae; genus Pongo; species Pongo abelii. Next base: position 31,862,442 of record NC_071989.2, read on the forward strand.
AAATGCCCTGGAGACATTTTCCCCCTTGTCCTGGCTATTAACATTCGGCTCCTCTTTAGTTAGGGAAATTTCTGCAGCAGGCTTGAATTCCTCCCCAGAAAATGGATCTTTCTTTTCTACCACATGGTCACCATTTTAAATATAAGTTCCAGTTTCACATCATCTCTTTGTTCACACATATGAGCATACACTTTAAGAAACAGCCAGATCATTTCTTGAATGCTTTGCTGCTTAGAAACTTCTTCTGCCAAATATCCTAAATCAACTGTCTCAAGTTCAAAGTTCCACAGATCTCTAGGGCAGAAGCAAAACACCACCAGTCTCTTTGCTAGAGCAAAGCAAGAGTGACCTTTAATCCAGTTCCCAATAAGTTCCTCATGTCCCTCTGAGACCTCCTCAGCCTGGACTTCATTGTCCATATCATTGTCAGCATTTTGGTCAAAACCTTTCAACAAGTCTCTAGGAAGTTTCAAACTTTCCCACATCTTTCTTTCCTCTTCTGAACCCTCCAATCTGTTCCAACCTCTGCCTGTTACCCAGTTCCAAAGTTGCTTCCACATTTTCAGCTATCTTTATAGCAGTCCCCCACTTTCCTGGTACCAATTTTCTGTATTAGTTCATTCTCACACTGCTATAAAGAACTACCTGAGACTGGGTAATTTATGAAGAAAAGAGGTTTAATTGACTCACAGTTCTACAGGCTGTACAGGAAGCAAGGCTAGGAGGCCACAGAAAATTTGTAATCATGGCGTAAGGTAAAGGGGAAGCACCACACTTTTAAACCATCAGATCTTGTGAGAATTCACTCCCTATCACAAGATCAGCAGGGGAGAAGTCTGCCCCCATGATACAATCACCTCCCATCATGCTCCTCCTTTGACACATGGGTATTACAATTCAAGATTAGATTTGGGTGGGGACACAGAGCCAAACCATATCACATAGCCATTCTAAAAACTAGTAATACATTTATAAATAAGACAACATTTCTCAAAATCCACTAGTCTTCCATCAGTATTAGGGTTGGAATGTTTGGTTTCCAAATGCTTCTCTTGGTTTCCCTCGAATTTATTCAAACTCTCCTTCTTAAATAGTTATCAAGTTCCTAGTCTGTTCCAGGCACCACTGTGGTCTCCCACTGCTTTAAGTGATGTAAGTGATTCTGTCTTTAGTGTTTTTCTTCCTCCACTGGACATTGTTTTCTTAGACAGCTGAATAGGAAATCTGGGATCAGTCCAGATCTTAATCTTGAGCTTCAGACTAGACATCTCTTCCTGAACTTTTCTCAGGCACCTCAGCCTCAGCATAGCAAAAATGGAACTTACCCATCTTCCCCGAATCCTGTTTTTCACTCTTTTCTCTGTTTGTGGCAGCACCGTCCAACCATTCTCCTCAATTCAACCAGTGATCTTTATTAACCATGATTTAGATTGTGGCACTCCCCTGCTTAAAACCTTTTGTAGCCAGTCGTGGTGGTTCATGACTGTTATCCCAGCAGTTTGGGAGGCCGAGGTAGGTGGATCACTTGAGCTCAGGAGTTCAAGACCAGCCTGGGCAAAATGGCCGAATCCTGTCTCTACAAAAAATACAAAAAATTAGCAGGGCATGGTGACATGCACCTGTGGTCCCAGCTACTCTGGAGGCTAAGGTGGGAGGATCACTCGAGCCTGGGAGGTCAAAGTTGCAGTGAGCCAAGATCATGCCACGGCACTCCAGCCTGGGTGACAGAGTGAGAGAGTGAGACCCCATCTCAAAACAAACAAACAAACAAAAAACCCTTGGGTAGATTCGCATTGCATTTAGAATAAATTCCAACTCCTTACCACAGCCTTCTTCTGCTGTCTAGACTCTGGCTGTCTCCCCAATCTCAACTCCTATCTCCCTCTTCTGCCTCACTAACCTTGGCCACACTAGCCATCTTTTGCTTATTTCAACAGATGATTTTTAAAATTAAATGGAAAGTAGAAAAATAACCAAAACCCTACATATGCATACAAACACACACACACACACACACACATTAAAGTTCTCAGGTTGTAAAAACTTGAGTTAAAAATGAAACAATTACTATATAAACTTGATCCAAATTTATACATATTAGAAAAGAAAATTTAATGGTGATCTTCAAAGTCACGCAACTTGTCTAGTGAGTTTACTATTAAGACCTCCATTGTGAAGAACTAATTTCTCAAAATATTTTACTTAAAGTCAAGTTGTAGATATTCAAATATGCACGAGAGATGGAAAAAAATTTATGCCACAGATATTCTGGGATATGATATGTGCCAGATGTTTTATGATGTTCTATGATGTGAGAATAGGAAATAGAAAGAAAAGCCTTTCTTAATTCCGCTCTGCATTTTCAGGTACTCTGTAGATCGACACACAGATATGGACAGAATATTCAACATTGATTCTGGAAATGGTTCAATTTTTACATCGAAACTTCTTGACCGAGAAACACTGCTATGGCACAACATTACAGTGATAGCAACAGAGATCAGTAAGTCCTACCTGATACCACTGCTGTCCCCCATTAATAGACTGAGTGTCCCAGCAAGTGCTGGCAGAGCATAGCTTGTCACCATGTATTGACAATCCGACTTGATATATATTGAGGGAAAGAGCCCTGGAGTGGTTTGCAGTAATGCTTCTTCTAGATATACATTGGCTCACACATAAATGGAGAGGCAACCATGGAAGTTCTGTGATTTGGAAACAATAAAATGGGAATGTATCTCACAAATGCAATTGAATTGGTACTCAGTGGATTTAATTCCAAAAAAGCTTATAAATTAGAACATTACATAAACAGCTGAAAAAAAAACAGACTCTCAATTAGACACCGTGTGGGGGCAAAAGATGAGAGGGGTCAAGTATATTGTAAAATGTGGGCATTGTTTAGAAAATTTTAGATATCAATTCTCCAGCTTACTATAGAATTTCTATTTCAAAGTCTTTACAGAATTAAGAGAGATAAATTATCACTTTTCCATGGTATAGCAAAGTGAGTAATCCAAACCATCAAGTAATCAATAAAATGATTAGAATGAATTTTATGATAGCCCCCATGAAACTGAAGGCAAAGAACAATAGTGCCAAAAGAATGCTTCAAATAAAATGATTACACGCAATGAAAACTAATGTAGATGGTCAATACAATGTGCAGGCTGAAGAACATAAGTGAAAAACGATCTCTTTTTTAATTTTTGTATTATACTTTAAGTTCTAGGGTACATGTGCACAATGTGCAGGTTTGTTACATATGTATACATGTGCCACGTTGGTGTGCTGCACCCATTAACTCGTCATTTACATTAGGTATATCTCCTAATGCTATCCCTCCCCCCTCCCCCCACCCCACAACAGGCCCTGGTTAAAATAGAATTTCAATGTTTAAAACTAGGCTTCTAAATTATAGCTCACTTTTCAGTCTTTGTGTTTGATTTTAAAAGTTCTAAACATTTTTAGCTCACTTTGGGTATCTAGTGTGAAATAGTCCATATCGAATAGTTTATTACATTTGTATTCTCTGTCAATATAACTCATGAGATTTGAAGTGACTAAAGGATATTTGGTAGAATAGTAACCAATATGGGCAAAATGAAGCATTGCTTTTAGATAGTGATAAGGACAGCACATTAGAAATTAGTTAGGTAGGAATTTGCTCTTCAGAATTGATGTCAAGATTTATCTTGAAGTTCATGTTAATTTATGTTAAGGGACTGATGTAGATACCAAAGACAGAGCATCTTTAAAGTTTTAAAATTACAAAATTATTTCCCACTGAAAAATGACCATTTTTCCTAAGACAATGAAATTTTATTTTTTACCAAAGCAGTCATCTCGTTAAGTATTTTAAGCTTTGTGCCTTGAAAAAATGTTTTTAAAGATTTAATGTTTCCATGACACATTTGAAAGTATTGGTGACTATCTCTTGAAAGTTAATATTCAGCTGCTCTAACTTTCAAAGAATAATGTGAGTAAAATTTTAGACATTTTCAAGAAGCTTACTGTCTAATCTTCTTAACAACCTTTGATATAACAGAAACCAAAAGTTTGTATAAAACCAGCTCCCACTCACCTCAGGGCCTTTGCATATACTGATTCCTCGACCTGAAGAGCCAGAAATATTCACATGGCTTAAACCTTCTCTTCATTCATGTCTCTGGGTAAATGATAGCTCATCAGAGAAGCAGTCCTTGGTCATCATTCTAAGTAACACCTCTATTTCTCTCAATCCTTTTTCCCTACTTAATTTCTCTATAGCATTTACCATCTGACACATTATATATTTATGAGTTTATGGTTTGTCCATCCCCATTACAATAAAGCTCCAGGAAACAGGATCTTTGTTATGTTTCCTACGTGCCCCAACATCCCAAATAGAGGCTGCTATATATGAGGTATTGGATACTCACTAAATACTTACAAAGTGAAAAAACAGATAGACACACAAGTGAAGTAAATGAAGAGAGCTGAGGTGATAGATTGTAACTCCTGATTCTTACACCAGGAATCTGTCTTCCATACTGTGGTAGAAGATTATCACAGAAGGCAACCAAAATACTTCATTTATCTCAGGGTCTGCAAACATTGATTCCCCTCTATCATTAATCCCAGATGAACAGCCTGGGCTTTCAGCCTGGGCTTGGAGTCAGACAGAACCAAGTTTGAACCTGGACTTTACTCTTTACTGTCTCTGTAAACACAGAAAAATTACTTAACTTCTCCGCGTCTCAGTTTCCTCATCTATAAAATGGGGGCAGTACCTTTGTCTACCGCAGAAGTTTGTGAAAATTAAATAATGTAATACAGCAAAGTGTTTAGCATGACATCTTGCTCTCGTTCAGCACTCAAACTAAAACACTAAGACTAATAACTATCCTTTGGTCTTCTGGTGGTTCATTCATTTTCCCTCTTCTTCCTTTTGTCCATATGCTCCCCATCTGCCTGCTTCCTTGAAAATCTACCTCTAAAATGCCTTTCTTGGTTTTGTGTTATATTAAGGTTTATTACAGAGTTGAACTATATCAACACAAGTAGCTTTGTCACCCATGTATCTCTAACAGGTGCATCCAACTCCAGATGTACCAAACAATCTCATTCTACTTTTTGTGACCACACTGGTACTTAATGCCCAGTAGTACAGCAGCTTGGGGAATCTGTGCATGAATGAGAATGAAGGAGTTGAGTGGATGTTGTCTAAAGGGAATCGGCAATCAACGTGTAAATGCCTTTTTCTTTCTTTTTGGTATGTGACAGATAATCCAAAGCAAAGTAGTCGAGTACCTCTATATATTAAAGTTCTAGATGTCAATGACAACGCCCCAGAATTTGCTGAGTTCTATGAAACTTTTGTCTGTGAAAAAGCAAAGGCAGATCAGGTGAGTTTCATTAAAAAGTACATTCAAGTTGAACATCAAATTAATTTAGATCTTCTTATCATTCAGATGATTCACAGAGCTGAAGGAGAGTTGTGAATTATCTAGGAAGTGAATGCTACGGAAATTAATACTATAAATAAGAACCAGGACTTACATATGAGAACTAACAGTTTTGAAGAACTGGAAGTTCATCAAAGACTGAGGCTGATTCCAAATCGATCTTAAGTTTTTATTAAAATAGATTAGTCACAGCTTTATTGGAAAAATCTTTATTGGTGAACAGATAGTTTAATTACCATATGTACTTGAAGTAATAACTAGAATATACTTTATAATTGCCTATAATTCATGATTTCACTTATTTACATTGACCATCTGTGTAAGTAATACAAATTCATGAATGTTTTACTGTTTTACACATTTGTCCCCACATGAAATAGGTCTTTGCTGCCAGTGATATAAAAATTATGTTTCATTTTGTGAAAATAGAAGTACACTGTTAAAGTACATGTGCAAGTAGAAAGCTGAAGTTATCGTATTCTATATACTTCTTTTTCGATTTTGCAAGTTGATAGCTTATGTAATGCTAAGAGTGCATTTCTAGAGAGACTGTCCAAAGAGCACTTCTACTTTGTGAAGTTGCAATGTTGTCACAGACTATTGGGATATTTTATAGCTTTGTATCACTCAAGGCTAAATGTTTCTCAATCAGGGTGATTTCCTCCCTGGGGATATTTGCAGTATCTTGAGAGAGTCTGATTGTCACACTAGAAAGTGCTACTAATATCTGGTGGGTAGAGGCCAGGGTGGCTGCTAAACATCCTACAATGCACAGGACATCCTGCAGTGTCCCCACAACAAAGAATAATTCCCTGCCCTTTGGCTTTCTAACCCATAATAGAGCAGATTCACTGTATATTACTTAAAGGCTATCATTTTTATAATTACATTTTTAAATCATTTTGTCAAGCAATTTCTTGCAAAACGGTAAGAAACACTTTTGAGTTATCGAAATTTTATGGCAGCGTTTTGGTTTTTCTCTTAGTTGATTCAGACCCTGCATGCTGTTGACAAGGACGACCCTTATAGTGGGCACCAATTTTCATTTTCCTTGGCCCCTGAAGCAGCCAGTGGCTCAAACTTTACCATTCAAGACAACAAAGGTAAATGAGTTCAAGTTACCTTCTCTATTTCCATCTAAATCCGTACCTGTATCTGTATGTATATGTATATGTATATGTATATGTATATGTATATATATACACACACACATATCTGTATCTATATCTAGCTTTTCCTATCACGATTAATTCAATACATGATGCAGTATCCACATACATTCACCACTTTGCTTTCCGGTTCCAGACAACACGGCGGGAATCTTAACTCGGAAAAATGGCTATAATAGACACGAGATGAGCACCTATCTCTTACCTGTGGTCATTTCAGACAACGACTACCCAGTTCAAAGCAGCACTGGGACAGTGACTGTCCGGGTCTGTGCATGTGACCACCACGGGAACATGCAATCCTGCCATGCGGAGGCGCTCATCCACCCCACGGGACTGAGCACGGGGGCTCTGGTTGCCATCCTTCTGTGCATCGTGATCCTACTAGGTAAACTGGTTCTCCCTGCCTCCTATCTCCCCATGGTGAGGGGCTCACACTGTTACTGTGACACTCTAGATTTATCTGCTTCCCCCATTAAGGCATACAGCCTGATCTAGGTGAGTCGAGTTACATACTGAGAATCTGTGCTGTACGATGTGAACTCATTTTTGCTTGCAAATGGCTTTGGAAAATGAACAGATGTGAAACTTGCCCGTGTCTTTGCTTGCCCAGGAAGCAAAGAATCTCTTGTCTATCAGACTGGGAATGAATCTCGGGGGATTTCAGGGCAACATAAATGTGCCCTTTTCATTTCATTTGTTGTGTAATTTTTTTACTTGGAAAACGTTGTTAAGTGTCTGGCATGGAGTGTATGATGAGGGCCCTTTCTATAAAGGTAAAGTTTAAAGATCTGTGGGAAAGTGGGAAGAGGAGTATGATGACTTTTCTCTCATCCTAGAAAAATAAAAACTATGAAATTTTTTTAATCCAGCAAACTAATGTTGATTTACCATTTGAATGATTACCTTCTTAGCATTGCTCTCTGATTGCCACATGCATAAGGTCTATTTCTCACACTCAACAATAAATAACTTCTGTGATTGAGGAAATAAGTATGGGGGCCCAAAAGAAATGAATGTAAGAAAAATGGAAATCAGGGTCTAACAATGATTCAAATGAAATTTTTACCCCTAACCAACTAATTAAGCCTACAAGTCGAGCGCAGATTTCTCAACAGGCCCTTGACTGTTTGTGAACTAAGAAATCAAATATTTGTTAATGCAGCCCTTCCAAAAATGAAAGCAAGATTTATAAAGCTTACCTATATAGTGAAAAGAAAAGGTAAGAAGTTAAGAGTCAACCTGAATTATACAGGGGGAAATACTCTTTTTTAAAAAATGAAGACAGAGTGACTTTGAGAAGAGTGAAAGAGAACCTGCATTTCTCCAAGAACAGAATGCCTAGGGATCCCTGCTCGAGTGCTCCTTCACACTTCACATCAACCCTTCTAATTATAACAGAAGCCTTGAAACTCAACTACAGAACTGTGATTCTCTTTGTCAACTAAGACTTGGGGAAAGTATTTTAAGATATGAGCATAAATAAAAACGGACAGTGTGCAAAGACAAATCAGTGTTTCTAATGGTGTGAGTCTGTAAACATTGTTTTGGAATAGAAAGATATGAATGTTCTTTTTGATCAAAAGGGTGATTTTTTAGAAACCTTGAATTGGTAGGGCTGTACCCAAGGAGTATTCCATGGACTCTTTTTGTCGTCTATGGAAGGAGAGATAACTCTCATCTGACAGTGGTGATTCTTCCTTTCTGTCATCATCTACCCATTTTCTCTTCCCCCTTTTCTTCCTTCTAGTCAACTCACTGAATCTCCCCCTTTCATTTCCTTCCTCCAATGAATTCACCGTCTCCTCATGACTTGTAATTGGCCTCAGTGCCTCCCACATCTTGTTTAATCTCTTTGGAATTCTGTACCTAATAAAAAAGGAGAAAAATGGGATTTAGCCTTTGTTAGGTATACACCATAGGTCAGATGCTGTGCAAGATGCCTTACAAAGGTTTTTCTCACCTAATCCTCAGCACCATTTGGTGTATAATTATCTGTAACTTAAATATGAAAACTGCAGCTCCAAGATGTGAAGTAATATAGCCAAGTCACGTGTCTAACACGTGGTAAAACTAAAGTTCCCAACCTAAATTTTCTTCCCCAGGCTTGGTGCCTGAAGACTGCACTCTATTTTCTTTTCAAACTTATGAAATGCAGGGCGATTTCCAGGCCAAAAGACAGCCCAAACTTAAAATGTGACAACTGAAGAAAGTGGAGGAAAATGAAGGAAAGCCACATTGATATAGGAAGAAATCTGGAGTCCAGAAAGTGGATCATATGGTAATGGATATTTTACAAAAATAAAACAACAGTAAAAACAACTAGACAACTACTACATCTCATGTCTTATGGTGCCTTAGAGTTTGCACAACTTTCACATTTATTAACTCATTCATGACAATAAGACTGGGCACTGTGCTATTGATTTTCTTTTACAAATAAGAAAATAGGCTTAGAACGGTCAAATCATTTAATTTAACCCAGATCTCTTTACCCTCTAGTTTTACCATAAAATTTGAACACAAATTTGCCCAATTGTCCCTCTGTCCCCCCAAAAATCTTACTGCTGTCCTCTGGCTTCAAAAGGGTAAGGGAAAGGGGGAGACTCAGTTCCTGCTGAGGGCACCTCATAGGGCATCACTTTCTAAGAATGTGTTTGCCCCAAGTGCTTAGCAATCACATTTTCACTTTATAAAAGTTAGCTCTGAGAGCTCTCCTTCTAGACAGCGACACTCTCAAGAAATCCTGTTCAGATGTGCATTGGGCTAATAAGAAAAGATATAGGCAGTTTTAGCTGTAGAAAAATTAGACCTTGAATAAATGCCTTTGATTTTTTGAAAGTGCCCTCTCCCTTCGAGACAGTTGTGCTTTCAGATGTGCATAAAACTAAAATAAAAGCTATAGATACCTTAAGCCAGGGAAGAATTAGGAGGTGATAAATGCCTGCCCCTTGCCTTACGTGACTGAATGAGCCCATGTACATAAAAGCTTAATTCTTGGAGAGACGGTTGGCTTGATTCTGTTCTCTAATCCCAATGGATGTCCTTACTTACAACCCTCTGTTTTTCAAATCCATGTCATTGTTCACACCGGCAACCAGTATGAAAGGTAGATCATGAGCATTCCTCTGCCCAAACCCCTGCAGTTCTCTTCATGTCTTTGCTCAAATTATGCAACCTCCCTCCAATAACATATATAAAACTGTGCTGGCTGGGCATGGTGGTTCACGCCTGTAATCTCAACACTTTGCGAGGCTGAGGCAGGTGGATCACTTGAGGTCAGGAGTTCAAGACCAGCCTAATCCAACATGGTGAAACCCCGTCTCTACTAAAAATACAAAAATTAGCTGGGCGTGGTGGTGAGCACCTGTAATCCCAGCTACTCAGGAGGCTGAGGCAGGAGAATTGCTTGAACCTGGGAAGCAGAGGTTGTGGTGATCTGAGATCACACCACTGCACTCCAGCCTGGGTGACAGAGTGAGATTCTGTGTTTAAAAAAAAAAAAAAAAAAAAAACTGTGCTGTATGTTCATATGGGCTCCTCAAACATATACAGAAGTATTTTTCTCCACCTTGTTCTGCTCTGCTCTTTCATGTTCATATTGCACTTATCACCTTCTAACAATTTCCTTATTATACACATTGTTTATTTTGTCTCCATCCAACTGTCCCCCACCCCACTCACCCACTCAGTGCCTAGAACTGCACCTGGTACAGGGTAGGCACTACACAAATATTATCAAATGCGTGAATGAATAAATATCCTGAATGGTTGCATCAAACAAGACATCAAGATACTTTCTGGCAGCAAAAGAGGGTGCATACAACTACAAAACCACACACTTGAAAGTGGCAAAGTTACATTTCCTTTGGAAATAGTCTATACTCCAAACCTGCTTCAAAACATGGCAATTATGAGTGCAGGCTTTTTAGTCTGACCAACCTGGATTTGAATTGCATGTACATGTAACATCTTTAAACTTCAACTTCCTCTTATGTAAAATGGGGTTTTAATGATGGTATCTATTTGTAGGGCTATTATGATAATTAAATGAGATTCAGTATGTTAAGCACTTAGTACAGTGCTTAACACATAGAAAGCTCTCAACGGGTAACCAATTATTATTATTAATACTAATGAAATTTTAATATGTAGATACATGGGTGTGCCTACATCTATTATTATATAGGTAGTTATGTGTACTCACTAAAAAGGTATTATTCTGTAATTCTTATTGCAGTAATTCAGTTTTCATGGCTCATAAAAATTGGGCTTGTTATGGATGAAATAGTAAAGAGACATTACTGTGACTTCCTGTAATACACTCCTCTGCACAAACCCAGTTTAACAATTCACTTTTTGGCCTAGATGACTGTTTTCTCTCTAAGCTTTTACTGTGTTTTTATTTTTTCACCCATATGTCCATTCGTAGACAGATGTGTCTCTCTACAAGTAGCCAGCTGTGTTCCACCCAGCCAGCTGTGAAGAAAGATCAGGAGCTATTTAAACACAATTCTTGTTTTACCTCTAATTTGAGTTAGGAGGGAAAAAATCAAAAGAATGAACATTCTCAGGAACAAACTTATAGAACATGAACCTTTGAAAAATAAAAAATAAAAAATCCCACTTACATGTATTTATTTCATTTAGCTCAAACAGAAATAATATGGCATGTGGATTCTTACCTGCCTCCTTCAAATTAGCCAATCTTGAAATCCAAAATGGCTTTCTGAATTATATCTGGGTCTCTCCAGGTATTTTCTGGAATAATATTGCTTTATATGTAGGAAAGGTATGCAAATATTCAATGTCTACTTTGGATTTTAAACTAATTTTACACTTTTCTCGGGAAAAAAAAAAAGGCATAGCGCAAAAGTTATTTTAGATGTGGAGTTTTGCAAACCCTTCAACACATTCCCAAAGGTGCCAGTGTTGTCCTTGTAACCAGTTTCAGAGCATTTTAGGTGTTCAGCATAATTTGCACCCTGATTGCAGTACTTTCACTGAGGCCGAGCTTCTTTTTTTTATTATTTTTTTCCTTACCTTGAAACTAGTTTGCCATTTCAAAGTAAAAAGGAACTACTGCCAAAATATGATGGTGTTTTATCCTCTACTTAAATTATAACCTTCTTTCAAATATTTACTCCATTTTATGGGTCCCGGTTTGATCATGGATGGAGGCAAGTGCATCCTTAAAGAAATAAAAGTTGAGTCTGCATTTTCTAGAGAACTTTTAAAACTTCACATTTGAGAACGGTGTTTCTTCCTGACACTAATTGGACAGCAAATTAACTTTTCCTTCCCTTTCTGTTTTGTTTTCTGCTTCCAGTGACAGTGGTGCTGTTTGCAGCTCTGAGGCGGCAGCGAAAAAAAGAGCCTTTGATCATTTCCAAAGAGGACATCAGAGATAACATTGTCAGTTACAACGACGAAGGTGGTGGAGAGGAGGACACCCAGGCTTTTGATATCGGCACCCTGAGGAATCCTGAAGCCATAGAGGACAACAAATTACGAAGGGACATTGTGCCCGAAACCCTTTTCCTACCCCGACGGACTCCAACAGCTCGCGACAACACCGATGTCAGAGATTTCATTAACCAAAGGTTAAAGGAAAATGACACGGACCCCACTGCCCCGCCATACGACTCCTTGGCCACTTACGCCTATGAAGGCACTGGCTCCGTGGCGGATTCCCTGAGCTCGCTGGAGTCAGTGACCACGGATGGAGATCAAGACTATGATTACCTTAGTGACTGGGGACCTCGATTCAAAAAGCTTGCAGATATGTATGGAGGAGTGGACAGTGACAAAGACTCCTAATCTGTTGCCTTTTTCATTTTCCAGTACGACACTGAAATATGTGAAGTGGCTATTTCTTTATATTTATCCACTACTCCGTGAAGGGTTCTCTGTTCTATCCGTTCCAAAAGCCAGTGGCTGCAGTCCGTGTGGATCCAATGTTAGAGACTTTTTTCTAGTACACTTTTATGAGCTTCCAAGGGGCAAATTTTTATTTTTTAGTGCATCCAGTTAACCAAGTCAGCCCAACAGGCAGGTGCCGAAGGGGAGGACAGGGAACATTTCCACTTGTTCTCAGGACAACGTGCCGACTTTGGCTGTCCTGGTGTTTTACTACACTCCATGTCAGGTCAGCCAACTGCCCTAACTGTACATTTCACAGGCTAATGGGATAAGGGACTGTGCTTTAAAGATAAAAATATCATCATAGTAAAAGAAATGAGGGCATATCGGCTCACAAGGAGATAAACTACATAGGGGTGTTTATTTGTGTCACAAAGAATTTAAAATAACACTTGCCCATGCTATTTGTTCTTCAAGAACTTTCTCTGGCATCAGCTACTATTCAAAACCTCAAATCCACCCATATGTTAAAATTCTCATTACTCTTAAGGAATAGAAGCAAATTAAACAGTAACATCCAAAAACAACCATAAACCTAGTACGACTTCATTCCTTCCACTAACTCATAGTTTGTTATATCCTAGATTAGACATGCAAAAGTTTGCCTTTGTACCATATAAAGGGGGAGGGAAATAGCTAATAATGTTAACAAAGGAAATATATTTTAGCATACATTAAAAGTTTTGGCCACCACATGTATCACGGGTCACTTATCAGTAGGCTAACGTCAAAACTGTTTAAAAATTCTTGAATTTTCCTGAGACAAATTTTAACTTCTTGTCTATAGTTGTCAGTATTATTCTACTATACTGTACATGAAAGTAGCAGTGTGAAGTACAATAATTCATATTCTTCGTATTCTTCTTACACAACTAAGTTGAATTAGCAAAGTTAGATTAAATAAAACTTAAATCTCACTGTGGGAGTTCAGTGGAGAGGTTAGAGCCAGCCACACTTGAACCTAATACCCTGCCCTTGACATCTGGAAACCTCTACATATTTATATAACGTGATACATTTGGATAAACAACATTGAGATTATGATGAAAACCTATATATTCCATGTTTGGAAGACCCTTGCAAGGGGAAAATTGGATTCCCTTAAACAAAAGTGTTTAAGATTGTAATTAAAATGATAGTTGACTTTCAGAAGCATTAATTTTTTTTCATTGTTTTTAACTTTGCTTTCATGACCATCCTGCCATCCTTGACTTTGAACGAATGACAAAGTAATGATCTCAAACTATGACAGAAAAGTAATGTAAAATCCATCCAATCTATTATTTCTCTAATTATGCAATTAGCCTCATAGTCGGTTATTATCCAGAGGACCCAACTGAACTGAACTAATCCTTCTGGCGGATTCAAATCGTTTATTTCACACGTTGTTCTAATGGCACTTATCATTAGAATCTTACCTTGTGCAGTCATCAGAAATTCCAGCGTACTATAATGAAAACATCCTTGTTTTGAAAACCTAAAAGACAGGCTCTGTATATATATATACTTAAGAATATGCTGACTTCACTTATTAGTCTTAGGGATTTATTTTCAATTAATATTAATTTTCTACAAATAATTTTAGTGTCATTTCCATTTGAGGATATTGTCATATCAGTACATATTTTCTGCTTGGAAACACACTGTTGTTTAGTTAAGTTTTAAATAGGCGTATTACCCAAGAAGTAAAGATGGAAACGTTAAAAGAAGAGAAATGTAGTATTTTGGGTTACCTGATTAGAGTGAAAATTTTTTACAATCATATTATTCCTTGTGTCTTCTGAATGGTTTCCAATTTTATAATGGACTGCCCTATATAGTAACAAGTATTTCATGCTTGAGCTATTTCCTGCTTTCAGGGTTTCTTTTTTCTAGTTCTTCATACACACACACACACACACACACACACACAAATGCAAACAAAAGGCTATCTGAGGTCTTCACTCTAATGAATTGATATGTATCATAGTCACAGGTAAGTGTTGAAAAAAGCTTAGTAAAGTTAGAAGCTAGTTATTCATAGCAATAGAACAGCACCTTAATCACACGATTTACTGTAAAATTAAAGAGGTCTCTATCTGTATGTTTCATGTCATGTAACAAATTGAATCAAGGAAGATAGTCCTGTAAAAAGAAAGATATCATCTGAAGTTGAGGATTGACACTAGCAATTTCCAATGTTTAAGGGTAAGATCTGCGTTCTCCTAATAAGGAAAAGTAAGTACTTCTATAGCAGAATATCTGAGATGTAATTGGCAAGGTCTTTTATCCCTCCCTGAAGATGACACAGCATACCAAGAACAGGTTAATATGACTACTTATGGAAATAACTTTAATCTCTTATCATAAAAGCTGATGATGAAGTAAATTTATAAGAAATTGGATAATTTGAGACTGGGGCTAAATATTTAGTACCAGGGTATTGTAAGTATCAAGTTGGAGTGACATTTTGCTATAATTCAGATTCTTTGACATCGTGGAACCAATAAGAGCCATAGTTCCATCATTCTCCGGCTTCGTCTCACTTCCTTCCCACCCCACCTGAGTATCAGGTCAAACATCATTGCATGCGCAGGTTTTTTTCTTAATTGCTAGGTCCCAGGCAACATGAAAGATTACTGAAGAAAAAAATAATTTTCAGCTCAGTTTTTTCATTGTCTGTTTCCTAATTTTAGATGTTGGTGATGGGAAAGATGGAAGGAGAGTGGGAAGAAGTAAAATTTTAATATTTGTTTCAATCACCGAGAAACTAAAATTCATTAAGCATAACCAGATTGCTTTTGTGGGTTGTTTCAAGGACATTGAGAGCTTTCTGATGATACGTTTTTGCCCTCTATTCAAAAGCAAGAGTTCCTTTAAACTACTAAGATATTCCCTAGAATAAGATGAATTTAAAAAAACATTAAGCCATTGTTTAAAGCCCCTTCACTTCCTGGCCACTTTCTTCTGAAACGCCTAAAAAACAGTTGTGCCCAAATAAGTAAATAAACCAAATGGGAAAGAAGGAAAGATTATTCTATAGAACCACAAGACAGGGAATCTGGACACAGTAAATAGATGTTTCTTTCAGAACTTTCCTGCCTTTACAGTTTGGGTCCATAAAGGGATGTTCAGCAATGAAATTACTCCCTTTTCAGATGGAACAAAACCTGCCCATTTAATTTTAACTCAGTGTAAAAAAGTGTGGTTTAGTTTTTATTTTCAGCTCCCAAACAGTTGTGCAGAAAGTCTTTAAAAATTTTTTTTTTTTTTTTTGAGACGGAGTCTCACTGTGTCGCCCAGGCTGGAGTGCAGTGGTGCGATCTCGGCTCACTACAAGATCCGCCTTCCGGGTTCACGCCATTCTCCTGCCTCAGCGCCCCCCACCACCAAAGTAGCTGGGACTACAGGCGCCCGCCACCACGCCCGGCTAATTTTTGTTGCATTGTTTTGTAGAGACGCGGTTTCACCATGTTAGCCAGGATGGTCTCCATCTCCTGACCTCGTGATCCGCCCGCCTCGGCCTCCCAAAATGCTGGGATTACAGGCGTGAGCCACCGCGCCCGGCCTTAAAAATTGATCTATAGCTTAGGGCTCCAAATTTTGTAAATCCAAATTAACTTTAGAATGTTTCCATTACTCTCACTTTTACATATATAAATTTTCAGTGTCCTGATTGGCTGAACAATATCTCACATCAAACGCTTTGCCTGGAAATAGATATCCCGTTGGGGATAATGGTGTGTAAACTAAGACTTGGACAATTCTATATACTCAAGCACCATAAACAGTATGCAGTTGAAAAGAAAATCAAAGTTGATTCCTGGGTGCAAACTAAATATTCAAATCAGGTACTCATCCTTATCAGCTAAATTCATTTTCTTCAGGAACAGACCACCAAATAAATTATTTTATCCTAATAACTAGTTTTGAAGCAGTGTAATTACTCTGGAAGAAGGCTCTAAAAAGTCATGATTCCCCCACTATTTTGAAATGTATCCTCTAACAAGGATCATTTTAGTGTAATCTTAATTTTTATGTTTTATCAAGATGAAGTCTTGTTTGAATTGTGACATTATAAAAGGGGACTCAAAAATCCAAGCAGTCTACTGTTTAAATTAACACCACAACCTTCCTTATCAGATTATAAGAGTAGAAAAATTAACACTTGGTATGTGAATCTTCAGGAAAATGAGCTATTTCGTAAGCTCAAACAAGCAGCTTCCTTTTCCAGAGAATATAGAATTATACTATGGTCTCCTTAAATGTTTAGTAGCTCTTACGGTCACAGCATTTTTAATCTCCCTATGGCATCTTTATGGAATAATTTTCTAAAGGGATAATTCTCTACTAAAAATATCAGACCCTGCCCATATTTAATGTGGAGAGCAATACCCTCTTAGAAAGAACATACATTGACTCATACACTTGTTAAAAGTTAATAAAGAAATAGCTCATTTTTAAAGCCAGAAGTTTATGGTCTCTGCATCGTCAATTTAATTTAAGCATTGCTGAGACAATCTTTAATCTACTCCCCTTTTTGTAATACCTTATTTATGGCGTATTTTCATTTTTATTTGGGGGAAATGTTAGCTCAACAGAGCCGGCAGATGAAAGTGTTGAAAACAGGTCAAATGGAAACAAAGGCTCTTACCTACTGTATTTCAGACAGGAATGAGGCACTTAGCCGAGGAGCCACTGGGTTATTAGATTACTTTCAAAAGAGCTTTTACAAGTTGCTTAATTCCTTTTTTTTTTTTTTTTTTTCAAAAACCCATGAACCACAAACTCAAATTTCTCCTCAAATGGGGTTAATTTGACAAATGAGGCATGGACCCAGCCTTGTGGAAAAAGCATTCCACGCTAATGAGATCTTGGTCTTTCTTGTGAGGCTACGTTATTTATGTAAATATGTCTGGAGGCACCTTCTCTAAGCTTTTAGTTTTCTATGATCTATTAGTTTTCGTGTTTATTAAAGAATCAAATGTATAGAATTACTAGGCATTCATGGGGAATGCTGTGTAGCAAATGTAAAACTGATCTGCTCGGAAGAAACGCAGGAACGCTTCAAACCCACTGTACTGTTTGGTTTGAGATTATTTTCATTGCTTTGCGAGTGAACTGCGTAAGAGTAGGCCTTATAATAAATGCTATGTGCATCTTCAGTAGTACCAAGCTAAAGCAATTTGGCATCCTCCCACTGTGATTTGTGATTTTTAAACCCAGAAAATAAAAGCTTTCTGGTATTGATTGTTTTTAATTAAAAATACTTCCAAATATAAATTGAAACGGATGCCACCCTTGAAGATTTACTGGCGGGAATGCTCACTCTTGTCGTTTTCTTCAGTATCGTTCATGTCTTTGGCAACAAGAACACCTGATGAAAGCAAGCAATGCTCAGTTCCCATCAACATTTCTAGTTAGGGAGATTCTCATAACCTCGCAGTTTGCCTGAGAAAGTTTTCTGTGTTAGAAGAATGGGGTCGAGAGTATTAACTTTTAGCTCAGTGTGGCCAGGCCTTTTGTTGCAGTCAAATGGCAAATACGCACTCCTTGAAATGGCTTCTTTTATTTTGTTTTGTTTTCTTAGACTTATAAATTTGAAAAGAATGCAATTTAAAGAGTGATTTCTCACAAAGAGTAAATATGCCTTTTGCAAATCAATTTTTGTAACAAGTTATTTATATGATATTACTTAATAAACTGGTTTTTTTCTAACTTGTTTTTTTTTCAATTCTCTCAAACTATTGTTTGTAATCACAGATTTTTTAAATATACATGCTGACATACTTTATCTTTCTGAACCTGCTGTTTTAACCTCTCAGAGAGCTAACAAAAGCTGACTTGTTGTACAATAATTAGCTTGTAAACAATAGTTTTTCCCAGCCAGCAATATATATCATTGGCACTGCCCTGCAGATTTCTTACTGCTGGGACATCAAGAATTCTACTATTATTTATGGAATTGCTTTATTGAGAAGAAAGCTGTTTATTTTCATGTTAATTGCTTTAGATTTAAAAAAAAAAAAAAAGGACAGTTCTATATTTTTGCCCCTCCCAAATCTCCATCCATTATTTCACTCCCATAAAAGCAGTTGTCCCTGGGTCTCTGATTTAAAAAAAAAAAAAGATAAAACAGCAGTCAGATCTGGGAACATAAAAATAAAACCCTTCCAGCATTCTGATACTATGAGTAAATAAAATGTTTTTAGCATATTTAGAGCTGTAATATTTTATATGCATGTTCTTTTTTAAGCTGCCTTCTATTTCTACAGGGGCCCTTTCATAATTTTTTTTAACTGTGAGAATTCATAGCTTTGCAAAGAAGATTTTCATTTATTCATTTGTTCCATATGTATTAGGCGCTCCACTGTGTGCCGCCAAATATTTGACAGTAAGTCAGATTGGTGTACTTTGCTTCCTCTCCAGAAGCTCATGGTCTGGGGGGAAGAAATGAGATAAGCTCATCACCACAGTACACACTAGAAGGTGCTGTGGAGACATCTCATGAGAGATACTGATGAAAGTGTCCTTAGGAGGGAGAAACTGTTTCTACCCAGGTAGAAGGGTGTGGGGGGGGGCTTAGGAATCAGTAGGATTGAGACAAAGTGAGATAAGAAATCAAAAAGAATAGCAGGGGAAAGAGAAAAGAGATTTTAAGCCATGTCACTGGTCTCCGCTGAGGTCCTTGAAAGAGACTAGTCTTGGAAAAATCACATGACATCAGAACACAAGGATCACAAATGCCAAAGAAGATGACATTTGTTGTTTTGCTTTTGCTTTTGTTTTTGTTTTTGTTTTGCCATTTAAAGTTAACTTGGTCAGAAACAGAAATCCACAGAAGGGAATGATGCAATTAGAAATATACTTTTTGAAGAACATGTACATTGTCCAGTAGTACGCACAGTGCTCTACAGCCAAGTCTCTCCCCACACCACCCCACCCTGACCCCAACTCTGCAACACCACCAGGGTTATGGTACCCCTGGGGCAACGACAGAACAAATGAAGTCTGTAGGATTCTAGAAAATTTCCCTTATCTAATGGTAAGGTAGGCAGGGAGTGCAATGTGAGGTCTCAGACCTGCAAACATTTAGATAGAGTAAGCTTTTTCCCATCACCTGAACAAACCACTTCCCATAATAATTATATAATAGGGTAATTAACCTGGCGGTGGCAGCAGACAAAATCCAACATCTCCATAAAGCGTGTTCCTCACTATTGCAAAGTTCAGGGTGTTTGTAGATCTTTCTTCCCCGGTAGCAATGCCATCTGGAGCACACTGCCTGCAAGGTGACCCTGACAAGGAGAATTCAGACACATGGCCCCAAACTAACTAGGAAGAGGCAGGGAAATGTAGGCAAGCACATGTATATCCACTGAGCGCTGAGAGCTTCTGCCACATACAGCCTCAGTCCCTGTCAATCTTGCAATATCTTTCCCAAATTCCCCCGTTTCAGTCACCATAATAAACTACATTCCATAATAATCATGAGGGTGTTATTAACGGAGAAGGTAGGAAGTTGTTCACAAATTCCACCTTCAAGTTAAAAACCATTTTAAGAGGTGTTTGTCTACCATGCCTGACTCCGATGCCCATGGCAGAGATTGCCAGTCAATTGACATTTTTTCATGGATCACCTAGATATAACCCTAGAATCCCTAAAGGGAAGGCCCCAAGCAGCCACCAATGGCAGCGTAATGTGACCTATGTGCCATCCCAACCCTAAGAGATGAAGTTTTCCAGTAAAAAAAAAAACTTCTTTTCTTTCATTCTAAGTTTTGTTGACCACTCACCACCAACATTTGCAAACAGCATTTTCTGGTCTTGTGATTGCCAAAAGTTTGGAATAATTGAAGAAGCTAGAAAGCCTTGGCATACATCTTGATAATAAATCTGAACCATGAAGTAGGTATCTCTGCACAATTCAGACATTAATTTCAGCTTGGTTGAGACATCTCCTTTCAGCGATACTCCTGAACTTTTACTTTCATTCTACCAAAAATCATTTGAGAACCTACTCTGAGCCAGGCACAGATCAAGGTGCTAGGGATTCAGGGTTAAACAGGACACACACCCTGTTTTGTGCACACTCTTCCATCAAAGACTGCCATGGTTTAATATCCTGTCATTAATCTTAATTCACCTGACTAAACATTTTGTACTGAATTACATCCTGATTTTTTAGAGCACCTTTCTAGGTTTAATTTTCCTGAATTCAATACTTTTCCAAATATGCTATGAATAGATACAGCTCTTTAAAAGAAGTAGATTGTCTCCTGCCTCTCTCTACAATATACTTATTCCTTTTTTAAAATGTCTTCCTTGACACATTAGATCATCTTATTGCTTCCTGAGCCATTTGGTCCCCAAACCTTAACTTTTTAACAGTGAATAATGTCATGTTTGCACGTTGGTTTTTTAAAAAGCCTCCTTATAGTCAGTAAAGGATAGGTTTTATTAAAGCTTTTCACTTTGCTTAGCTGCCTGATAATGCCTTACTTTTATACAGCACTTTAGAATAACTATATCTATATTACTTAATATAACTCTCATGAAAGCTCTGTACAATAGGTTCTAACATTCACAAAGAAATTGGGGTCATTTGCCTTTAAGTCCCCATCACAGGAATTCGAATTAAACTCACTTCTTTTAACTCAGACTCTGCGATCTGCCATCAAGCCCCGCATTTTTCCCTTTGAATGCATAGTCCAATCCTACCAATTTATGAGAATATTTATTGGGAGAAAAAAGGATACTTTTTTTCCTTTATACAGATTCAGATGATGTCGGACACTGCTGATGGCTGCAGCCTCAAAGATATTCCTCTCCGTAAGATCAGTCCAAAGCCTCTGTGAAGAAAAAAAAAGAACCTGAAGAGCAAAATTCTGCTATTAACCCCAATCACCTAGCTGATTCCTATTACAAAAACAGAGCAGTATTCCTAAGGAAAAATATCCCCAAGACACATAAAATTCCACCTAAGACTACAAAAGCTCTAATTGCTTTTATAAGAATAAGCTTGACACTGTTGAACTGCAAATATCAGATTGTAATGAGCCCTCTGAAGGGTGGGAATGCTCTGTGAAAGGTGAGGTAAAAGGAGAGGAATTAGGACTCGCTGTATCTTCTTAGGTGATTTAGACTCTGACTGAAGGAGTAGTTGTAGGGGAGGAATGGAGCCTTGCTGTGTCCCTGAGCAGCTATGGAATCCACTTCTTCCCCTCAGAAATCCCCAGAAAACCCAACTGCTCAGTTAGGTGGGTGTCCGCGTGGCAGAAAAGCAGCTACAAATCTTTGTTCCCAAACTAGAAGACACATACTTGCCTAATTTTTCTGTAACTGAACTTAATTTCTGTGTTAAACCCTGGTTCCTCTGAGGAGCAGAAACTCAACTTGAGTCATATAGGGTTTCTTTCCACAATCGTCACTGATATTACAGGTAAGTTCTAAGGGACTAAGGTGATGTCAAGGGTTGAAACTTGGAGGAAAAAGAGACATAGTCAAAACTTAGAGCTAATCTGCTAAGAGAGCTAGAAGGAAGGATGGATTCCAGAAAAAATATGGTAATTCTCTACCTCAACCCTCCCTGTCTGTCCTCTCACCCATCACAAAATGAGAAGACAGAAGTTTATTGATCAGAAATTTGTTTATGTTATTGCCATTTTTTTCTTATTCTCAGAAGGTCAGGATCAAAAGCTTAAGAAAGACACCTGATTCTTTCCTGACTTACGGTTTTGGCAGAGATTCAGACAGAGCTGATAGTTATCTCAGAATGCCACTATTTCCAATTTAATGCTAATTTATGACAATGTTTTCTTATGTTTTACTACCTCAAGCATTATTAAATGTATTTGGTTATAGTATTAAAATACATTAAATAGTATATTAAGGATTGAGCTCATTTTCACCAATTTTTGAACATCTCTTATGTGATAAGTACTTTACTATCTACTTTATGTGAAAAATATATTCCATCTTTATCATAAATCAAGAAGAAAATGACAAACTATTTTTTATTTATGAATACATTTATGTAAAAATCCTGCAAAGTTACAAAAGTTAAATCACGATTAAATATGAATTTAGTAAGTAATTTATACTGAAAACAATAAATGTGTTAAATCCAGGTTGTTCAGCTCCCTTTTGGTCTGATACGGTTTGACTGTGTCCACGCCCCAATCTCATCTTGAATTGTAGTTTCCATCTTCCCCACATGTGGTGGGAGGGACCTGGTGGGAGGTAATTGAATCGTGTGAGCAGTTACCACCATGCTGTTCTCATGATAGTGAGTTCTCATGAGATCTGATGGTTTTATAAGGAGTTTTCCCCCTCACCTTCACTCTGCACTTGCTCCTTGCTGCCACCGTGTAAAGAAGGATATGTTTGCTTCCCCTTCCACCATAATTATAAGTTTCCTGAGGCCTCCCCAGCCATGCTGAACTGCGAGTCAATTAAACCTCTTTCCTTTATAAATTACCCAGTATCTGGTATGTCTTTATTGGCAGCATGAGAACAAGGTCCAAAGCATTTACCGTAAAAGAATTTGGCAAAGTAAAATTATACAAATGATAGCTATCAAGTGAGAAAAGGTTGAGGGACAGATTGGTTTGGGCATTAGACCTGAGCTGGGCCTCCAAAGAGCACAAGAACCTATAGCAAAATCACCAGAATGCTTCTCTAAAGTGCAAATTCCCCAGTCCAACTCCAGAAATAATCGGGGCTGTTTTATGCACTCCACAGGCCTTAGGCATTCCTAAGGGATGAGGAGGGAAGTTCTAATATTTTTAATATGTTAATATTTTATATTGTATTTAAATTGTATTTATTTATTCATTTAAATATTTAATATTTTAATATCTGCATATACTTTACAACTTACCTGTACCTGTTGGATGCAAAGCATGGGCTTGTCTTGTAAATAATAAAGAGATTAAAACAGGTGCCCTTTCTGGAAAAGGTTGCAGGTTTCTAATTAAAATACCAGGAGTAGTTCACACGCATTTATTTAAAACCTGAGATGAAGCTTCCCACAACCCCACATTTTTTTTTTCAGAACTTTTCTGGCTACTTTCCCTGCATATGTCAGTCAATAAGTAGACAGAAATCCCTCTACAGTTGATTCACCAGTCTTCCTAAGCATTTGCTTCTATTTTTCTCTTTTTAGAGTCAGCTGTTATTCTATGAGCCTTGGCTGGGGAACTCCTCTCTCACAGGACCCAATCAGAATTCCACTTCAATTAGCTTAATTGGAGGAAGACACAACCACATTTTCAATTAAAGTTCTAAACAGGCTATTAGAACAGACTATTTTTGTCTTCCAGATTAAGCTCTCCTAATAGTCATTTTTTAAAAGGTAAAAATCTTAAAGGAGAAAAAGTGGTCACAATTAAATCAATTACTGCTATTAATCATTTCTCCTAGTAACGTTGGGTCTTTTCACTTAGGTGATTTGGAAGTAAGACACTCATTTTTTATTAACTTTAATTTTATTAAATTAATATATTGTTTAAAATGCCAAATAGTTCTTCAAAGCTTATGGCAAAAACTTTCCACTCCACTTCCAACTTGTTACCCACAGATACCCACTTTGACTCTTCAAGATAGCGCTTCTATTATTGACATCCTTGTTTCTAAATAACAGGAATCATTAGAAGCTACCATTTTTGTAGGCGAAAGGGGGTTAATATCAACAATTTTAGGTGGTTCGACTTAACACTACTAGTTCTGGGGTTTATAGTTTTGACTATTGTCTACTGACTTCTCACTATGGAGAGTAAGGATTTAGACTACCTACAATATTCCCAACACCCCTCCCCGCCACTGCCCACCTCTCTCTCTCTCAAATACACACACACACAAACACACAAACACACACACTCACTCTTCCCTCATCATTCCAATATAGATAGCACAATTGGTAGTTCAGCATTCAAAGTTTCTATAATGACTCCTATGTAAATATTGTTCACAGCTGAGCCTTACACTGCACTATAATTTCACTTTCTTCCTTGTTCCACTTTATTTTTTCCTGAAATTAACTGCCTCTTTTTTTAATTGCTTACTTTTCTATAAACCTGTCATAATTCAGACATAAACTTCCTGACATGATCCTTAAATCCCTCTCAACCATGTAAGGGAATCTCAGATTGGTTTTTATAATTGTTTTTGTTTGCAATATCACTCTCCATCTCTTTGAAGTCATAAAAATGTTTAATGTTTTCGTCTGCTCCCTGCTGCTTATCTGTTTTGTTTTATTGGGTTGGTTTTTTGTTGTTGTTGTTTCCTGAGTTTCTTTTCTCTGTTTGCTTTGGTCTTTGTATTCTAGATAAGAAGTCTTCCTCCACTGTCTGGTGATCTTTAGCTGTCTTTTCGTAGTTGATAGTGAGGTACCAAAAAGCTAATTAAAAGCTCTATATGTCAGCTGGCAGGCCTCACCACAGAGTGATTGAAGGAAACTGATGGTTTCATTGGGACACCTAATTGCCAGCATTTGTAAATCTTTCGTTTTGGATCCATTGGTTTCCCCTGAGAAGATTCCTTCAATCTCCTTTCTAAGGGTGTAATTCTGGCTACCATAACTCAGAGAGCTTTGCAGGGGATCCCAATGTTCAAAACATAGATTTTCACTTAATCTACCTTTGGAGAGCAGCTCTTTCCCCAACTCACAACTGCCTGATGTTCCTGCATGTGGGTCCTCTTTTGATTCTGCTTTTCTGGAGAGTAAATCGCCTGCCTTCTGCTGGGATGGGGAAAGAGTAGTGAATAAAGTCATCCAGCTGTGCAGGGTAGGGAAGAGGATCTGAGATCTAACTGTTCCTTATACAGATTTGTAGTCAATCTGTTCAAGCCACACTCCACATCCTGGCAATCAGAGGCACTTGGCATCTCTGATTCCTGACCTTGTCTGAGTTTTGCATTATGAATCGACTTGCTTCTTATTGGATTCCCATTCCTGTGCTAGCAATTAGGCCTCAGTTTCTCCATTCTGCTAGGTAAGTTGCCATTCATTTATCCTTCTTTCATCGTTTAAACTTTTAGAGACATAAGAAGAGGCCAGTGCAGTAATTGAGACAAGAGGTGAGAATGGCCAGCAGTAGCACAGTGGTAACAGCAATTTGAGTTTTACATTCATGGATTAACAAGAGACTTTAAATGAGCTTGTGGTTTGACTACATTGTGGACCATCCCTGCATGTTTCTGAAGTGAGCATTTATGTAGCTTGTGATGCTATTATACAGAGGGTCTAGGAAAAAGAAAATATTTGAGGGAAAGATAATGTGTTCAATTTGAGCATACTAAGTTTGAGACATTTATGCGACACTCAAGAGAAGTCAAGCAGCAGTTGAATACATAGATTTGAAGTTTATGGTAACCAATTTGGAATGTAGATGAAGCTTTGAGAATCAGCAACATAGGGATGATAATTTCAGGCAGAAGAGTGGATGAGATTGTACAGGGAGGGTCCTTAGGGCATGAAGGGAAGAGGGACAAGACAAAACCTACCAGAACATCCATATTTAAGGAATAGACAAAACCAAAAGAACTTGCTATGTAGACTGAGAAATATTTACTCAAGAATTAGAAGAAATGCAGGGAGACTTGGTGTTTCCAACTTTAGAAAGAGTTATAATAAAGATGGAGAGTTAGCCCAGAGGTCAACTAAGCTAAGGACTGAAAAGTTTCCAGTGGATGTAAAGAAAGGAGGTAACTGAAGAGCTTGGCTACAGCAATTGCAGTGGGAGATGATAGGACCTCAGCCAAGTTGCCATGGGTAAGGGTGAGAAGTCGGTGAGCTTTTCCAACTGTCTCTGGCAGTTAAGAAGCGGTGAAAGGAAGTGTGCTGGAGAAGATGTAAGCTACACATCCTCTAAGATGATAGATTTGGAGTCAGGAAGTTTTGGTATTCTGTGGAAAAGCAGGCATAGTTACCCCTATGGAGAAGAAAAGAGATGACTGAGAAAGAGAAGGCTTTCCAGATAGTATTAAGGACCAAGTTGGTGTTCAAGACCATGAATTTGTAGTAACCCTTATCTCTATCCTAATGTGATTAAGACTTGAATCATCTCCTTTTCTCCAAAAATGTGAAAGATGTAATGTGATATAAAACCATTCACCTTTCCATTAAACTTGTAAGCTACATAAAAAATGTAGGGAAATAGTAATAACGTATTTTTATAGAAAAATTCAGTGACATATTCGACAATGTTAAAAATTCAGTCTCTTGACAATCTAGTTCACAGTTTGGAAGATCATGTTTCTTCTCAGAAAAAGCCTATAAATGCTTCTCTTAGACAACCTATCTGATTATTCCTGCTTCCTTAGTTTCAAGGGTTCTTAGAGAATAAGTAGGTTGCAATATGTGCAAAATCCACTCTTCTAATCATGAGATCCCAATGTTGCTTTGCATCGACATCTTTTGATTTAAATCTGTATTATTATCTTAGGAAACAGAGGACCTCTTTAAGTAAGTCAGACTTATCTTGTTTCACTTGGAAACTTTTTAAAGCATCAGTTCTTGGGGTCCTCTATTCACAATCAAATTTGCCTAGGTCTACATTCTCCATACAAGAGTGTCCTTAAAATTCTCCCTGGTCGGGCCGGGCATGGTGGCTCACGCCTGTAATCCCAGCACTTTGGGAGGCCGAGGCAGGCGATCACGAGGTCAGGAGATCGAGACCATCCTGGCTAACATGGTGAAACCCCGTCTCTACTAAAAAAAAAAAAAAAAAAAAAAAAAAAAATTAAAAAAAAATTCTCCCTGGTTATCAGTGAGTAATATATAATATGTCCTTTGGGGAACTAAGTTATTAAAGGGATGCCTAGTGTCATGTTATTACTGTATATAAGGAACAGCTTTCATCACCATTTACAATAATCAGGCTCCTTTATTTCTGCTTTGTTGGTAAAGCCTTCTAGGAAATGATACATATATGGTCAATATGATACCGCATACATCTTTGTTATCCATCAATGTATCTGCTATGTTACATGCACAGTACGCTTCCAATGAATATTTATTGAATACCTGAATAAGCGAATTTTTCTCTTTGAAGAATACTCTTTAATAACTATTCTTCAGGAATGTCATGCTGTGTCTAAAACTAATCAAGTGTGACAATTGTAATATTTCCCTAAGCTTTTATACCTTAAATTTTGCATGCTTTCACATTCACTTTCAGGTAGCAAGTGTGTTGAGCATCTTTTTCATGTTTGCAATGATTCCACATATTACAGATTCTCAATGTCGAGTGATAGCATGCATTGACCTTGAAATCCCCAGATACATTATTGGATAGTGACTCAGGAAAAGACATTAAATTTTGCTGTGTGTTGAATATTGCAGCTGGGCTTCTTAATCAGGAGAAAAAAGGTTGAGTACCTGGGGGACAAATGTTATAAACACACTGAAAGACAGTGTTCATCTCTTCTGAATACATGACAACGGAGAGGACAGTGGTGCTGAGCAAACGTAACGTCAAGGGATTAGTGTGGACCATGAAAAGGCACTGCACAATCAGTGCTGAAGGGGAAAGTCTCATCCAGAAGCTTTGAAAATATTGTTTAAATTTGTCAAAAGTTAGGTTAATTTTTTAAAGGATTTGGAATTAAATGCTTTCTGAATTTGTAGCTCTTTGTAAAAAGAAAACATTGTGGGCCGGGCACAGTGGCTCACACTTGTAATCCCAGCACTTTGGGAGGTGGAGATGGCCAGGTCACCTGAGGTCAGGAATTCGAGACCAGCCTAGCCAACATGGTGATACCCTGTCTCTACTAAAATACAAAAATTAGCCAGGTGTGGTGGCAGGTGCCTGTAATCCTAGCTACTCCGGAGGCCGAGGCACAAGAATCACCTGAACCTGGGAGGTGAAGGTTGAAGTGAACGGAGATTGTGCCACTGCACTCCAGCCTGGGCGACAGAGCAAGACTGTCTCAAAAAAAAAAAAAAAGAAAAAAAAGAAAAAGAAAACATTGTTCCGAGCACAGCGGTGGCTCAAGCCTGTAATCCCAGCACTTTGGGAGGCAGAGGAGGGAGGAGCGCTTGAGGCCAGGAGTCTGAGACCAGCCCAGGCAACACAGCTAGACCTCAGGACGATCTATTGTTGGGGTGAGGGTGTGACAAAGAGTGACAGTTGAGAATCAGCAGCTAAAAGTTCCCACCTAGAAAAAAAATTCTTTAATCACTGGTTTAGGTGAAAATAATGATTTTCCAAATGACAGCTAATGGAATGTAACACATTTTACACATACAAACTGTTTTGTTTTCAACTTACTCTCAACCTCCCAAACACCCCAGACATTTAATGTAGGGTTTGCCTTCAGTGTATTTTGGCACTAACTTCTCTTTGTTTCTGGATCCATTTATTCAATTGTTTCTGAAAGCATTTGTTGTGCACCTGCTCCATGTATCCTTCTTTGCAAAGCTCTGTCAGAGATAAAAAGAAAGCAGCGTTCTTGCTTATCCTAGAAGAGTTGTTAAATATTTTCATGCTGGGAATGGCTCAGCATTGCTCATTAAAAATGGCTGTATATACTCTCACCAGTGAGAAGAAGAAATTACTTGATTCCTATACCTATTTTACCCATAATGAATGCTTTGCTAACTAGCCTGTTAGGTGGCTTGAGTTAATAAACCCCCAAGGAGAAATTAGTAGGCTACCTTTCCATTTATGGAATTGGATACATTGAATGATGCTTCTAAGTATTTCAAGGTATTTAACTTTACATAATTTTGCACGGAGTGAGGAAAGAAAAACAGCTAAACAAAAAGTATTGCTTCCCATTTGTAGTAAAATTTTTAAAATTAGAATAATAGTCCAAATTGCTAGTGTTCTTCCTTTATCATATGAATTACCAGTTCTTTCATATTATTAGAGGAAAATTGTTTAAAAATTAAATTTTTAAGTATTTTATTGATACAAAAATAGTACTTGATGAAGCTAAAAGTATAATCTTTTGACATATCTTTTGATTATTAACTTCTTGTTTCTATATTTTCTATAGGAGAAACCTTTGTATTTTTAGATAATTTTCAAATTCGGAGGAAAACAATATACCCTAAGTGTATTGTTAGAGCAGTGGGTTTTGTTTGTTTCTGAGACAGGGTCTCGCTCTGCCACCCAGGCAAGAGTGCAGTGGCATGATCACAGCTCACTGCAGTCTCGACTTCCCAGGCTCAGGTGATTCTCCAGCTCTAGCCTCCCAAGTAACTGGGACTACAGGCGCACGCCACCACACATGGCTAATCTTTTATTTTTTTGTAGAGACAGGGTCTCACTATGTTGCCCAGGCTGATCTCAAACTACTGAACTCAAGTGATCCTCCCACCGAGGCCTCCCAAAGTGCTGGGATTACAGGCATGAGCCACCATGTCCAGCCTTAGAGCAGGGTTTTTATTATAACTTTCACAGTGTTCATTTGATTAGAACACTAAATGATATTACTAACAAATCTGCATCAAATATTTTTCTCGAGTATCAAAATAACTGGTAATTAAGCAGCATACTTAATGAACAGAGTTCATCATCCTTTGAAAATGTAAAACCAAATATAATTAAATACACAATTAAAAGGACATAAAACCCTACATTTTTAAATTTTGTTTAATGTTTGTTTGATTGCTTATTGCAAGCAAAGTACTCACTAGAAATAGAAAAAAATTAATAAGACTTAAAAATGTTTATAAGCTGGTTGGAGAACCAAACAGGTAAACCAGTGAATACAATTCAGTGTTATTGTAGTCACCTGGTGAGGTATCTGTCAAGTCGTGGTTCCCCAATAAATGACAATCCCACCCCAGCATGATTCAGTTCATTTATCCACACCTGGTTAGACAAATGCTTTAGGTAGGCCAAGTTTGTTTCCCTTAATTACACCCAAACAAAAGTTGACTAAGAAAATGATGATGAGTAGTGGTTTGGGGTGCAAACAACAAGCAACAGGCAGATCCCAGAGCACCATGCTCCAACACCAATATGCTGGTAGCTGAGGGAAGTGCATCCTATCCTCCCATCTCCAACATGCAGAAGCTGCTCTAGCTGAGTAGAAGTTGGTGACAGCAGATCAAGTCCAAAGCACCACAGGTGGGACAAAGTCCCGCCTCACTAGCTACTAAAGAAGTGAAGGCTCCATAGGGAGGCCACCCACTCCCCAGTGTTCCCTCTGTCTGGACTCAAACTAGCATTATGTGAACTGCATTGCTGTCTTTCCTGCCATTAGACTGCTGTTGGGTCAAACCTATAAACCTCAGCATCTCCACAAACTCAAATTTCAAAGAAAGGAGATAGAGGGGTAATTGGACCACCTTTCCCAGACAGCTCTGTGTTTCCTATGCAAATTGCCCTATCTTTGCTTCAAAGCTGGTTATCCCCTAAGACAACGACAAAGACTGAGTTATACTTTGGGTCCTGGGCTGGACCCTGTCTGATACAAATCTGCATGACCCTGGTCTAAATCAGGGGTCTCTCTGCCTGTTGGGAAAGTGGTTGCCAGGGTCTCTGAGTAACGAAGGGGAAAGAAGCCCTAGGGTACTCAACTTTCTAAAAATGAAGGGGATTGTGAGGGAGAAGTGTCAGTGTCTCACCCATAAAACCCTTTTGAGAAGAGACGACATTCAAATTGAGTCTTCAGGTTGAATAGCAACGTTTCAGATGGAGTTGGCAGAGTAGTCTTCCAAGCACAGAGTAGTGAAGAAAGAGTTTCATTGTAGTAAAGGCAAGTCATTTAGTGTAACTAGAGCCAATGATAAGTGTGGAAACGTTGAGCTGGAAGCACAATGCCAGGGTGTTTGAATTTTCTTCCGCAGGCTGTAGGACGTCCTTGAAGGAGGTAGAGCAGAAGAGTGACATAATCAAATTAGGGATCTACAAAGTTTAAAACAAGAGCAATTTAGAGAATTAAAGTAAAGCTCTGAGTTAGAAGGCTGTTATAGTAATTTAATCAAAATGTAATGAGGGTTTCTAAATAAGACCACTCAGTGAGAATAAAAAATAGGGGAGGCATTTTGGAAGGATATATGCCAGAACTTATTGACTAACTGAGGGTGAGGAAGAGGGAGAAGAGAAGGCTAGGATGACCACTGGCTCTAGTGACTGTGAGAACAATGAGCAGGTGTGAAGAAAAAATATGTTCTATATCGGTTTTACCACTTGTTTGCCAAGGTGTTGTAATGTTCCCTGATTTCTTTCCATCCAAAATTCATCATCAGCTTTTTCTGTGGAGTATATTAAGCTACTGAGTGATGTGTATGCATTAGTTTTCCATTGCTGTGTAAAAACTGCCATGGACTTAGTGACTTAAAACAATATCCGCTTATTAGCTCACACTTCTCTAGGTCAGAAGTCTGGCACGTCATGCCTAGGTTCCCTGCTCAGGGTCCCACAGTCATGGGATCAGCTGGGCAGGGCTCTTCTCTGGAGGTTCGGGGAAAGAATCTGCTTCAAAGTTCATTCAGATCTTTGTCAAAATCTTGCAGCTGTGGGACTGAAGTGCCCATTTACATGCTGGCTGTCAGCCAAGGAGGAGTGTCAGCTTTCAGAGGCTACCTGCATTCCTGGGCATGTGGCCCCCTCCATCTTCAAAGCTAGCAGTGGTGTGCTGAATCCTCATGATGCAAATCTCTCTGACTTTCTATTCTCCCACCAATCAGAGAAAACTCTGCTTTTAAAGGGCTTGCGTGATAAGATGAGGCGCACCCAGGTTCTCTCTCTTTTGGTCTTATGTACCATGACATCACGGGCGTAACACAATGAAACAAAGGCCACAGGGGCCATCTTAAAACTCAGCCTGTCACACCTTCTAAACACAAAGCTAAAAGAAGTGATTCTCCTCCAAGGCCTGGTGGTATGAAGAGGTACATTAAGATCAGAGTAGAGAGTTCAATTAAAAAATAGAATCAGAGAGCCAGATGGAGAAGTCAATGTGTCTCTGAAGAGAAGATCCAAAAGCAGAGGCTGCAAGAGCGATGAACAAGAGCCAAGAATCTGAGTCCAATAAGTCAGGATAAAAGAGAAAGAGGTAAGCTTGAGGTAAGATGGCAACTTGAACAAAGTATCTCACCTCCTGCCCGGCCCCTTGTGATAGTGACACAATGATTTTGAAAATGGTGAAAAAGTTCTGTCAAGACTTGAACAAGGGAAAATTCCCCCACATGTCATAACTTCAAAGAGTTACAGTTGAGGTGGAACAAGATGATAATAAGTACAGGAGGTCTTGGGGAAACCTCAGCAACATCCTCCAAGTTTGAAGGCCACATATCAAAGAAAAGGATGGACGGTGGAGCAAGCAGGAAGCATGTCCCAGGGAAGCACGATTACTTGGAAGCAACTATGCCATGACCCCAAGAGTGCAGGCTGACCTTCCTAGTGGAGAGTTGGTGGCTGCTAGGCTGGATGATGTGACGGGCGGAAGAAACTAGAAAGAATGGCCACTGCTTGTGCCCAGAGTAGAAGGTTGAGCCACATCAAAATCTTGGACATAGATATTTGGCCCCTGGAAAACAGTCAGCAGAGATTCAACATGTAGATAAATGCTTAGCACTGCACTCATATCATTGCTACCTATACTCCTTTCATTAGTCCCGGGGACAATCACAACCTTGACAGGGACTCATCCAACACTCTGTCTCCTCAGCTCATAGCCAGTTCACTTCTCAGAGCTCCAGGCCATATTCCAACTGTTTCCTCAGCATCTGTACTTTTGCTGCGCCTAACCCTCTCAAACACAGCATGTCCAAACTTGCCATATCCCCCAGGACACTCCTGGTCTCCCTCAGGGTTTTATATATCAGGAAAACCATCCTCCAGCCTTTCTGTTTGTGAACACTCAAAACCTAGGTGTCATCTGTAGTATATCCTTTGCTCTCATTTTCATAGCCTAGGTGTCACCGAAGTCCAGATATATTGATCTCTTAAATATCTTCCTGATCCATGCTCTCCGCTACACGCTGATCCAGATAACACCATTTCTAGCTTGGAGTAACTTCCCAACTGGTCTTCCTATATCTGCTTTCATCCTGCCAGTCCATTCTCTATAATACATCCAAAGAGATCTTTTCAAATCATAAAGCTGAGTGCTTCACTCCTGCCTAAAAGTATTCGGCGTTTTCCCATTGCCCTTAGGATGGAGTAGCAGTTTCCCAACATGGGCTACAAAACTCTGCCTGGTGAGGCATGTGCCGTGCACTCTGCCCTCTCTCACTGCACTGGCCTCTCTTTTCCTCCAACACACTTCGCCCCAAAAGTTCTCTGTACATGCTGTTCCCATTCTTGGGATGTTCTTTTCCATCCCAACTTAATTTAATTCTTACTCATCCTTCAGATCTCAGCTGTGTTCACCCAGTTCCCTTCATTTTATTCACACACTATACCACATAACTTTCCTTCATCTATCATTTGTCACATTGCAATTACACATTTCCTCTGTGCTGATTTAACATCTGACCACAGTAGACTGGAAGTTCCATGGAGGCAGGAAGTTTTTCCCGTTGTGTTCCCCTTTTACTGCCATCACCTAGCACAGCACCTGGTAGGGATTAGATGCTCAGTTAAGTATGTATTGGTCCAATGAATGAACGATTTACTGAATGAATGTGTTTCATCTAATTCTAGAAGAGGGCCAGACAGGCTCTACCATACTTGGGTTTTTGTGTATTTGTCTTCCATTTCATACAGCTTTATGTTAGGATTTTGATCTAATTGTTTTTAGCATTTATGTCAATGACAGACCATTATGGATTGTAAACGTTGTAGGCTTTTTCATTACAAGTGCCTTTTTCTCATTTATTAGTTTCTGCCCTCATTTCAGTCTTGGATCTTGGATAATATTAACATTACAACCCCTGATTCCTTTTTGTTTCCATTTGCCTTGGTTTGTTGTGGGACTTTTTTTGCAGGGGTACAAGAGTTCACCTACCTTTGATTTTCAACCTTGCTGAGTCGTTTTTCTTCCTTTCTCTCAAAATCTCAACAGATTGTTTCCTCCACTTGCATCTATTAATCTGATCATATCTTTGGTCTTAGTGCTAAACTTCACTGTTGTTTTATGTTTTTAATACCTACATTGTCTTGTATTTTCCTGTGTGATCTGATTTCTCTATTTTGTTTTTGTATGGCTTTCTGTTTATAATCAATTTTTAGTTTTTAAATGTTGTACTTTTGAATAATACATTTAAACAACCTGAAACAGTATCCATACAAAATTCCTCAAAAGGAGATGAAGAAATTCGCATGCACACCTCTCCTCCCAAATTTATACACCCCTCCGTATACTGATTTGGCCAGTTATATTGTTGTTTTCAATTATTCTGGTGTTATCTTTATGCATTAAAATAATGCACTTAAACCTTCATCATCTGAATTATCAGTATTAGAATTTCTCAAGCTCCATAATGAAATATTGAATAAGAGGAAATGAAGAAATGGACACTTCCTCCCATCTCTACTTCCTTCTTACCTCTTGACTATTGTACTGACATCATTATTTCTAGCCTCTTGACTACTGAACTAAGATTATTATTTCTATTCGGTTACAATTTTTAACATTCATTCTTTTCTAATGCCCTAATTCCCAATTGTTTAGACTTGGTGCTATATCTAAATAGTTTCAGTACTCACATCAGTATTCTTATTTCCTATTCCTGAGCTCATCATTTTCATTAATCTCTTATCTCTTGGTTAGCTGGATTTCAGAGTTAAGTAGATTATTTTTTTGCCAAAAAAGAAAGCTAGTGTGTACCATATTTCCTGAGTGCTTTTGTGTGTCAAATTAATCTGTTTTCTATATACTTGAATGACATTTAACCGAGTATAGAAGTCTCAGAGCACATTTGCTTTCCCCCAAAGACTTTGTGATGATTGCTTCACCATTTTCTAGTATTGTTGCTATGAAATTTAATACCAACTTGGTTTTCCCTCAATATGGGTGAATTACCTTATTGTCTGGTTTGGTTGTATTCATTTATTCAACAAATATTAGTTGAGTGTCTATTATGTAATAGGTACTATCCCAACTGCTAGGTTTATATCAGGTTCTGTATTCTTGACGCCCAACAACTTTCCCATTATCAATTGTCCCAAGACAGGAGGCCATGGTATGCACCTTCAATCCACAGAATCAAGTCTTCTTTTATAGCAGCAATTTTTATAGCATTAAAATCTTTTCGAGGGGGTCTATTAATTCTGTTCTCTTCTTCATGCAAAAGTATTTAAACTTGTATTCACTTCATGATTAAATTCACCTTTTGATGTGTATTATCTATTTGCCTTTATTTTGTTTTTTCCTCCACTCACCCTACTTGCTTTTGTGGTCTTTCTTTTTTGCTTTATAGCTGTCAAATATCTGTACATGAGTCTATGCTAGATTCTTTCTCATTATGACTTTTTTTTTTTTTTTTTGAGACAGGGTCTCACTCTGTTGCCCAGGCTGGAGTGCAGTGGGGCAATCTCAGTTCACTGCAACCTCTACCTCCCAGGTTCAAACGATTCTTGTGCCTCAAGCCTTCCAAGTAGCTGGTACTACAGGTGCATGCCACCACCCCCAGCTAATTTTTTTACTTTTTGGTAGATACAGGATTTCACCATGTTGGCCAGGCTGGTCTCAAACTCCTGACCTCAAGTGATCCACCCTGGGATTACAGGCATGAGCCACCATGCCCAGTCACATTATGACTCATTTTTAAACAAGGGAAGCTCCATCTTGTTCAGTTTTTTGCTCAAGAGTTGTATGAGGAAGGAAAAGGGAAGACAGAGCCAGGTCTACGGGAGTAATATTGTCTTGGATGACTTTCTCATCAACTCTGCTGTGCCTCTGCTGCAAGGACATTTCTCCTCCCAGTGACCCACATTCCTTCTAAGAATAAGCAGAAGGTTTCTGTGGCTCACAGTGAAGCCCCATAAGGTTCTAGTTCTCTGTACAGTGACTTGGCATTTATTTTCATTCTCCTCAGCTGACATGGATTTACTGATCAAAGGTGACTCCATATCCAGAGCAGAAATGCCCCAGGGCATGGAGGTTAAGAGGACAGGCTTGGCATTTGAATCCGGGCTCTGTAACTGACTTGTAAAATTGGGATAATAATAGTATCATCCTCATAGAAATTATCTTTGAAGATTAACTAAGTTGATACATGTAAACTACTTAAATCAGTGCCTAGCGCACAGTAAGCGCTCACTAAATACCAGAAATTGTTATGTGATACTGTTAACAGTGGTATTATTATTCCATCATGTGCCACCAGCACATTTCCTGCAAGGTTCATGAATTTTTCTCCTTCCAGTCCCATCTGGTCTGCAGTTCCTCAGGGTAGGATGTAGAATTAGTGATTCCCAGTAATGGATAACTGGAAAAGCCCTTTGAAGCTGTGCCACCTACTGTTGGAGAACTCTGCAGTGTGAATGGACTATCCAACGTGAATCTAAGTTTGGCATCTTCTGGAATTGGGGCCGAATGCCCCTATATTTATAAGCAATTCTTCATAGCTTGGGGTTGTGTCTACTAGTTTTGTTAAAGATGGACTCTTTGGTTAGAATTTGTGTTGCTTTCAGTTGATATTAAAGAGTAGAGCTTAGTGCAATTATCTTTATGCTGTCGTCTTCAAGCAGAAGCTCTTAATATTCTTAAATCCAGAAATATTTTTAAATAAGCGAGAGAATGGCAAACTCCTTTTTCTCCACTGAAGCTTAAATATGAAGACATTATAAGAAGGATTTAAGAGTTCTTAATGTGGTGTTCATAAAAGCACACTTTAAACCTCAAAATCAGTTCCTAAAGAAGATTATTAAATCTTATTCCTATTTTGCACTTGTGACTAAATATTTTTTTATTTAGAAAATGGATTTGCATAAGAAATGGAAGTATAGTTTAAATATAAAATCTTGGTAAATTTCAAATTATTTAAAATTTTCATGAAATTTTAACTGAGTATAGATATCTTATTACCTTTTTATATATAAGTATATATTTTATATTATACATAGTGTGTATATATGTAAATATAGATATTCAAAAGAAATCTATCTATATAAAAGATACATTATTCTTCAAATAATATAAACCTGGTTTCAACCTGTCTTGCACAGATCAGTTTGAATTTTACGGATTTCACTTTTTTTGAGTCCATGTCTGTCTTAGTCGATTAAGAAAAGCTGAATAATTAAACCAGTTAATGGTTATTTGTGATTTTCATGGTAATGGTGGTGGTGACAATCATGATGGTAATGATCTCACATTTATAGTGGGTGGGTACTATGTTTATAAGTTATTCCATTCTCTTGTCAAAACAACCACGTGAGGTAAGATCAATTATGCCTACTTCACAGATAAGAAAACCAAGACCTAGGGAGTTCAGTCATGTTCCCAGCATCATGCAACCAGCAAGTGACAGATTTGCCAAGCCAGACTGGCTCAAAATCCATGCTCTTAAATAATGAGTGAAGCCATTCCCCCATCCTCTAATACTACCTCTCCAGTAATATGGGCACCACAATCCTCATTTTATAGGAGGAAAGAAAGTAAATTTTCATCTCAAAATGTGGCTCAAGTTCACCTAACTCAAAAGAGAGAATCTTAACATACACTAATGCTCTTTTCACTACAGCTCTTGAACATTAGAAAACTGAAGTTATATGTCCCAGAATAAGTGAGAAACTTTTAAGCAATGTTTTTTAAATTCACTTATAATTCTTTTAAGACCTATTTTCCCTGTCCTAAGAAAGAAGCAGGGGGAAATGCTCTCAAAAATGTTCTTTTCCATGGGTGGCCAGATCTTCTAAAGCATGAATGAATCTCCAAAACAAATGATCACTTGGCCATTCAATGTAGGGAGAAAGAAATTGCTCTGAACAATGATGCATATAAACTGAATTTTTGGGTGTAATAAATATGATTCTCCTTGAAGGAGATTTTTTTAAATCAGGTTGCTGAAGTAAGTCAAAAGAGACAAATATAACTCTTTGCTTGTGGAGGTTAATCATAAAATGCATCTTTGTTTTAAAATCCCATGAATGTTGGAACGGAAGACCATCCAATGTCAGTTCATAAATGAACCATTCCCTTTGAAACTTTGACAAATGACTCCCTGATGTTGCTTCTGTTTGCTGAGGAGGGAAGCAGTGGCCTTCTGGGGCAGCACGTTAAAGATATTTCTATGAGATTTATGTGGCACAAAGCACTCTCAAAGACAAATCAATGTATCCAAGTAGAGCATTCTAATATAATCACACTGATCAAGAAAAGTGTTTCATCAACACAGATCTGTCATTTCTTCCTTTCATTGTGTGGAGCTGCCTAAATGTTTTATGTCCCTGAAACAAGGCTCTGAATGGCAGTCTTCAGTCACATTTGATATTAACAGAATTCCATAAAATCAGTCATCACTCTGGATGCATACTTTCCCTTAGGAAAACCATTTAAGTTCAAACTTGGTGGGAGAAGTATCAGAACAAAACTACTAAAGAAACCTGGGGGCCGGGCACAGTGGCTCATGCCTGTAATCCCAGCACTTTGGGAGGCTGAGACAGGCAGACTACTTGAGGTCAGGAGTTTGAGACCAGCCTGACCAACATATTGAAATCCTGTCTCTACTAAAAATACAAAAATTGGCCAGGTGTGGTGACACACACCTGTAGTCCCAGCTACTCAGGAAGCTGAGGCAAGAGAATCACTTGAACCTGGGAGGCAGAGGTTGTGGTGAGCCCAGATTGTGCCACTGCACTCCAGCCTGGGCCACAGAGCAAGACTCTGTCTCAAAAAGAAGAAAAAGAAAAAAACATGGGAACTGGGCATGGTGGCTCACATCTGTAATCCCAGCATTTTGGGAGGCCAAGGTAGGAGGATCCTTTGAACTCAGGAGTTTGAGACCAGCCGGGGCAACATAGTGAGACCTCATCTACAAAAAAAAAGAAAATTAGCTGGGCATGGTGGCATGTACCCATGGTCCCAGCTGCTGAAGTGGCTGAGGTGGGAGGATTGCTTGAGCACAGGAGGTTCAGGCTGCACTGAGCCAAGGTCGCACCACTGCACTTCAGCCTGAGGGACAGAGCAAGACCATCTCTGGGGAAAAAAAAAAAAGGAAAGAAAAAAACATGGGCCTGGATTACGGCCTCAGAATTTGTTGTGAACCCATATTTACACACAATGTTAACCTCAAATACTTTGGCAAATCATAAAGTCTGTAGGGGTGCAGGAATGATGATGTCATTCATTGATCCACACCACTTCTGAGAGAAGATTTACAGGTATCTTGATTATGGTGGGATTCTCACCAGGCCTCATCTTCAGCACTCTCCAGTTCCAGCTGATGCACAGCCTAGCAACCCTCCCCCTGCTGAGATCCAGCCTTTGAGCATCACTGCCCTGGTTTTTCTTTAATGAAGCTAAACAGTGCCCCGATTAAAATTTTCCAAGCTCTTGACATTGAAACAAATGGAGTGAGGGAGAAAAAAAAAAAAAAACTGCCTCAAAATTGTGTATGAGAATGTATTTAAGAAGGAAAATAGGCTGTTGATGGAATTTTGGAGGGTCAGTAAATATCCTTCTCCCTGTTGTGAACTGAACTGTGAACCCTACCTCCACCCAAAATTTATAAGTTGATGTTGTAACCCCCAGTGCCTCAGAATGTGACTGTATTTGGAGACAGGGGTCTTTAAAGAGGTAATTAAGTTAAAATGAGGTCAGTCGGGTGGACCCTCATAAGAAAAAGTTAAGAAAGAGGCCAGGCGCAGTGGCTCACACCTGTAATCCCAACACTTTGGGAGGCCGAGGCGAGTGGATCACCTGAGGTTGGGAGTTCGAGACCAGCCTGACCAACATGGAGAAAACCTGTCTCTACTAAAAATACACATACGCACACACACAAAAAAAAATTAGCCGGGCCTGGTGGTGCATGCCTGTAGTCCCAGCTACTCGGGAGGCTGAGGCAGGAGAATCGCTTGAACCCAGGAGGCGGAGGTTGCGGTGAGCCAAGATCGCGCCATTGCACTCCAGCCTGGGCAACAGGAGCGAAACTCCATCCCAAAAATAAAAAGAAAAAGAAATTAAGACAAAGAATCACACAGCAGGAAGACCCCATGAAGATACCAGGAGAAGGTGGCCCTCTACAAAGGAGAAAAGTCTCAGTAGAAACCAACTCTATCAACACTTTGATCTCAGATTTCTGGCCTCCAGAACTGTGAGAAAATAAATTTCTGTTATTTAAGCCACCCAGTCTGTGTCATACTTTGTTATGACAGCCCCAGTAAACAAACAGGCTCTATTCCAGAGTTCAGGACCACTGGTAAATAAGGCTGGACACAGAGCCATGGCGCCAAAGAGTCAGCCATATTATTGATAAAATCCATTTGAGAACATGGCTTTAAATCAGCAGTCATAGGATTTGCATGGAATGTATCACCTCCAAACAGGCAGCCTGCCCTGGAAACATGTCATATGGAAGAGCTGAGGAAGTGCTCCATGGATGAGCAGACAGATATGAAAGAAAGAGGACTCTCTGGGGGGAGTAAGCGGATGGGGAGGAGCTGGGAGTGTTCCTCCTGTCCTTTTTCCTCTGGGTGGGCAGCAGAAATCCCTCCTCTCTCTGGAAGTATGAGAAATAGGAAATGAGTGTCTCCATGCTCCCACCCCCAGTGGATCTCAAGCTTTATTCTGCCATGTGCTTCCTAGAGAGGTGAGGTCAACTCTGGTCATCTTCACTTGGAAAGGCCATATTCAGCTAAAATGTCACAAAAGGAAATCTCACCTTCCCCCTTCAATGTGCTGATCTTTCTATAGTTCTTTCCCAGGAGGAACAACATCATCTTCCAACCCTGGGCTAGTTTTCTCTTTCTTCCTGTTCTATGGATTCTTCCTCTTAAATAGCTTACAAACCTGTCTGCCCCACTTCAGCCCATGGCCAGCGCTTTAGACAATCCCCTCATTACCCTCCCTGCTGAATTCCAGCCCCATCTTCCCTACTGGCTTCTCTGCCATGTGCGTTCTTCACATTGTCACCAAAGTGAAATGCCTAAAAGCCCAGTCGGACCACAACATCCCATAAATTAAAATCCTCTAGTTCCTGAGAAGTCTGCATGAACTGGCTTCCTGTACCACTGGGTCTAGCCAGAGCCAGGGGGAGCCAGAGTCCAAGGGTCCTCAGACATCAGAGATACCAGGCTTTGATGATGAACAATGGGAAGACAAGTTCTGAACAAGGTCTTGGAGGAATCTCCACTGACAGTGAGGAAGATTTATCTCTCACACCATGTGGAGGGACATCCTGGAGGCGAAACCTCAGCCTCCCTCCTTCCCTCTACTCCTTCCTCCCAACCAGAGCAAGAAATGAAAGAATTGAACCAATATATCCCTCTCTTTTCTGGCATCTGCCTGCCCATAGAGAAGGTGTCATACTCTTAGGACTAAGGGTAAATTTTCATGTAGAGGCTTTGTGCCTGCAGGAGAAAGTGTGCATCCCAAACACCAGCTTAAAGAAGTGAGTTGTTTTAATTCTCGGGGGCAACCTACGGAAGTCCATTTGACTCTAAGACTAAGCCTCGGCCTCTTTAAAGTTTTGTCAGCACTAAAGATAATTTGTTGATCTCCATCTACCTGACTCTGGAGTTTCCATTCTGAACCTGCTTAAGGAAAAATGATGTCTTTCAAACTCACTCAACCCTAGCAGTTTTTGAAGGCTTGTGATTCTGCCCCTGGGTTATGGGTCTGTGATGTTAAGAGATTATAAATGGACATGGTAGGAAATGTCACAGTTAACGACATTTGCTTATAAAAGGGGTGAATTATAGCAGAGAGGCCCCTTTGATTGTCATGTAGTTAAGGATAGTCTAGGAGAGGGGCTTTCAGTCTTTATCACTCACTGTTTGTAGAGCCTGTTGCTCTCAAAAACCTCTTCCTTTTGAGTTCTCCATTTTCATCAATAATACCACTTTCTTGATAATCATCTGACATCAAAGCTCTGTCACTATATTCCTCCTTTAATTCTTTCCAACAAATTTATTAGCAAGCTATGAAGATTCTACATCATTGCGTCAGCTCCTTCCACTTAACCGTCATCTGTCATTGTTGCTTCTCATTGGAATATTACAATAGCTTCCTAACCCGTCTCTCTGAATTTTGTCTCCCTCTTCTGCAATTCGGCCAATTCATTGCTAGCAGAT
This sequence comes from Pongo abelii, assembly GCF_028885655.2. Taxonomy (NCBI): domain Eukaryota; kingdom Metazoa; phylum Chordata; class Mammalia; order Primates; family Hominidae; genus Pongo; species Pongo abelii. The sequence goes on from NC_071989.2 coordinate 31,905,102, forward strand.
TAATATTTCTGAAGGGCATATTTGGTTATGTCTTTCTCCTATTCAAAAACAGTCAAGGAGTCCCCACTGGCTTCTACGTTAAATCTGATTTCTTCTGCTGGAATTCAAGGAAAGCCCTTCACAGTAAGGTTCCAACTTCCCCTTTCAGCTCTGTTTCCCAACATTTTTGTATCATAGACTGGCATCACCATCACACAGCTCTACACTTGTCTGCCCTTTTGCTTTTGCTGATATGTTCCTATGTTTGAGGATATCTTTTTTTCCCCCTGAGATGGAGCTTCAAAAATAAGTAAAAATAATAGGCAAACCACAACTATTTTGTAAAATCTCTTATCCTCCCAACCCTGACAAAAGGTTGAGCTTTTCTCCCTTTTGACAACATAGCATCAGAGTACTTTGTGCTTTTCTTACCCCATTTATTTTACTCTACTACTGTAGACATATATTGATTCGCCTCTTCTGTCCAACAGCTCCAAAATTTTCTTTGGACAATTGTTCCTTTCCTATTCTCAGGCATGTGGTTTGGGTGGAATTTGCTTTCCCATAGTTTTCAAGCAAAACATACTGCTTCCTATCTCCTCCTCTCTTCTGTTTCAGAGTCTTGATAATTTGTTTAGGGAAGAAGATAAGACTTGATTAAGAACCACAAGGCCTAAGAGATATTGGCTGGGACTTTGAGAATAACAGCCTCCATTATCTTCCAAAAGAACTCCAAGAAGACACATCCTCACTATCTCAGATGTTGTAGTGAGGGCGTGAGGTCTAGAATTGCACAAGTCATTTTGGTAGCATGAAGGGGGGCCAGCCCAGAGATAAATCGGGCACATAGAGGAGGGGACATGAGCTAAAACAATTATGGAGAAATTGTGATATTTTGAACCTCTGGGTAAAACAGCACTTGCAGTCAGGCCTAATTTTGTACTTTTCAATTAAGTTGATAAATTTCTAATTTTGTGTAAGCCCATCTGATTTTGGTGTTCTGACTCCAGCAACAAATCTTCTGTCTTCATACTAGACATATAGTATCTTTTTGTTGGGATAGTTTAAATCTACTGTAATGGATCTCACAGTGCCTTACGTAGCAGCTTTTTAATAGACCTCTTTTAATGGGATTGATTTGTGCAGTGGGAAAAAAAAATGTTTTCATGAACTTACTCAGGCAACATTTTTGAAAAGAAAATAGAATATTCACTGTTTGCTGAATTGAATTGGATACACTGATACTTACTAAAAACACATTTTATCAAACAGATGGATTGTGGAAAATAGCTTGCAAACCCCATCTTTAAAATTTCTGGTTGTTTAGGAAAGTAGTCAGAAGGTTCTTTTCCTTATAGTAGAGATTTTGTAAAATGAAAGGTAATTCTCATACATCATCTACAATAATAAACAACTCCTGAAATTTGATTATCTAGGCCATTTCTATATTTAAAATGGCCTAGCCCATGAATAGAAATGGAGCCACATATATTTTTAATAACAAAAAATAAAGGTTCTGAGTTTATATGCTTAACTGCATAGAAAACAATCTATTATAAATTTTAAAGGCCCCAAGGCCCATTTCCAAGGCTTCCAAAATTTATTCTAGGTGTGTTTTATCTTAGAAGCTGGACAGAGATGGACTCTCTGATAAATGTGTGGCTCCAAGTAAAAGTCTCACTGTTTAACTGAGTCTCATTCCTAGAAAGCTGGAGTTGATGCACAGAGGTGGAGAAACCAGAAAAGTGCAGACTGCTATATGGGTTTTCTATTGCTGAGTAGCAAATTACTATACATTTAGCAGCTTAAAAAACAATGCCTGTTTATTAGCTCACAGTTCTGTAGGTTTGGAGTTTGGCACAGCATGGCTGTGTTCTCTGCATAGGGTCTCACAAGGCTGACATCAAAGTGCTGACTGGGCTGAGTCCTTCTCCGGAGGCTCTAAGCCATTCATTCTGCCTCCGAACTATTCACGCTGTTCACAGAATTCAGTTCCTTGCAGTTGTAGAATTAAGGTTCCTGTTTCCTTGCTGGCTGTCAGCCAGGACTGCTTTCAGCAGCTCAAGGCCACCCACATTCCTTAGCATGTGGCCTCCTCCATCTTCAAGCCAGCAATGGTGTGTCAAGTTGGGTTTTTTCTCTTTCTTTCTTTCTTTCTTTCTTTCTTTCTTTTTAAAGACAGGATCTCACTCTGTTGTACAAGCTGGACTGCAGTGACAGGACCACAGCTCACTGTAGCTTCACCCTCCCAGATTCAAGCAGTCCTCCCCACCTCAGCCTCCTGAGTAGCTGAGACCACAGGTATGAGCCACCACACCTAGCTAATTTTTTTTTAGTTTTTTTAATACAGGTCTTGCTATGTTGCTGGGGCTGGTCTTGAACTCCTGGCTCAAGCCATTCTCCCACCTCAGCCTCCCAAAGGGCTAGGATTACCGGTGTGAGCCAGTGCTCCTGGCCTCAAGTCCTTCTTGTGCTTTGAATTATTGACTTCCTGTCTCTGACCTCTAGATCCAAATTTGAAGGGCTCATGTGATTAGGTCAGGCCCACCCACATACTCGCCCTATCTAATGTCAACTGATTTGGGAGCTCAATCACATCTGCAAAGCTTCCTAGATCTGCAAAACTTCCACAGCAGCACCTAGATTAGTGTTTGATTAAATAATTGGAAGAAAGTATGTGTACATCAGGACCAGGAGTCTTGAGGGGCATCTTAAAACTGCCTATTATAGCTGCAGTAATCAAACATCAGCCCCCTCCACAAGGGGCCACCAGATCTCTTCAGGAAATAACAACTCTCCTGTACCTTGGGTTTTCTTCTCAATCTGGACTAGCCTGGGCCTTTCTATTTCCCCTCCCATCCAAGTGTTATGGAAATCAAGCCTTACACCCTTCTCTTCATTTCCTCTCAGATCTGTCTTTGTTAGCTCAGGCTGCCATAAGAAAATGCCACAGGTACATTTATTTTCTCACAGTTTTGGAGGCTGGAAGTCTGTGATGAGGGGCCAGCATGGCTGAGTTCAGGAGAGTGCCCTCTTCCTAGTTTGCAGATGGCCCATCTTCTTGCTAGGTTCCTCATGTGGCAGAGAGACTGAGCAAGTTCTCTGCCATCTCTTCTTATAAGGACACTAATTGTATCATGAGGGCCCCACCCTCATGACCTCATTTTAACCTGATTACCTTTCAAAGGTCCCATCTCCAAACACCACCACATTGGAGGTTAGAGCTGCAACATATGAATTTTGGGGGGACAAAATTCAATACATAGCAGTACCAAAATAAAAATTTCACTCATCGCACCAGAGATAATGAACACTTTGAGTACAAGGCCATCCCAAACCATACAGAACAAATAAAACATTTTTTTCCTACCACTTCTTCCAGCCTGTTCTCACAGTCTACGCTATTCCCCACAAACAGCAACAGCAAAATGTGTCTGGAGACATATTTCTGTCTAAGCTGGATTCAGAAATCTGTACTCCTAAAATAGGCTTTTAATGCTTCAGTCTCAAACATCTACATCCAGGTAGAGTTGACTTCAGCCTAGTCCTCGAGAACAGTGCTCCCCAGATGTTTTGGCACCAGGAACCAGTTTCATGGAAGACAATTTTGCCGTGGACTGAAGGTGGAGGATGGTTTCCAGATGAAACTGTTCCACCTCCGATCATCAGGCATTAGTTAGCTTCTCATAAGGAGTGCACAACCTAGATCCCTCGCATGTGCAGTTCGCACTAGGGTTCGCACTCCTATGAGAATCTAACTCCCCCGGCTGATCCAACAGGAGGCAAAGCTCAGTCAGTAATGCTCACTCACCTGCTGTTCACCTCCTGCTGTGTGGCCCAGTTCCTAACAGGCCATGGACCAGTACCACTCTGCAGGTGGAGAGCTGGGGACCCCTGCTATAGAATGAAGGGTGGGCAAAGATTTACATCTCATACAGACTGTCAAAGTAATAAGTTTACCATAATGGCTCTTGAAAATTACACTACTTTGCAAACAATGATTCTTTGCATTAGTTTCCTATTTCTGCTGTCACACATATCCACAAATTTAGTGCCTTAAAAACAACATATTATCTTCCAATTTCCAGGATGAAAAGTCTAAAATAGAATAGCAAAGACTACATTCCTTCTGGAATCTCCAGGGGGAATCCATTTCCTTGCCTCTTCCAGCTTCTAGAGATCCCCTGTCTGTATCCTCATCTAGTGGTTCCTTGCTTGCAACTGCTTCCGTCGTCACTTTGCTTTCTCTGACCCCCTGCCCTTCCTCTACTCATAAGGACACTAGCAATGACAATGGCCCACCTGGATAATCCACAATAATCCCTCCATCCCAAGATCTTTAACATAATCACATCTGCAAAGTCTCCTTTGCCACATAAGGTAACATATTCATGAGTTACGAGAATTTTGACGTGGACATCATTAGGCGGAGGCCATTATTCTGCCTATCATGTGCCTTGTTTCAGTATAATGACTTTTGTATCCCAAAACATACTAAATAAATGAGATATACGAAATCATATTCTGAAATTATATGTTCAGGCAAAGCCACATTCAACAATTTACTCAGTCCAATGGTTTCTAGTTAGAGAATATCAACTGGAAAAAATCTGAATTGTGCACATTTAAATGTTTAGCTTTCTGTATATATACACAGAGAAAAAGAAATGAAAAAGTGGCCTCTTCCACTATCTTCAGTCTATTGCACTCTTGCACTATTTCCACATCTTCCAAAGTGCTGTCATGTTTAGCTCTATTTTGCCCTGAAGATATTTGTGCTTAAACTTAATTTCAAATGCAGTTTGAGTGCAACATAAACAGAAGTCCAAAATGGTTGAAAAACTGGTGAAGAAAGTGGTGCAGGGAAAAAATATATATACTAAACCTCCATTACATTACATTTTATGTGCAAATTCTATGTGCTTTACAATTGGTGTTTATTAACTATTTAATCTTGTTTTCATTATCCAAATGATGTATTTATCTCTCTGAGAAAATTGTTTGTGAGAATTTCAGGTGAGGACAGAATTAATTACAATTAATGGAAATATTTTTCATGTAATAGCTTTTCACTTAATGCCAGGAAAGAATTTAAGCTGACAGAAGGGTGTTAAGGGTATTTGCTCTGAAGCGGTTCACCCAGAACAAAAGAACCAAGTTCTTTCTCTTTCTTCCTTCTTTCTTTTCTCCTTGCTTTCTTTCCTTCCTTCCTCCCTCCCTCCCTTCCTTCCTTCCTTCCTCTCTTGACAGAGTCTTGCTCTGTCACCCAGGCTGGAGGGTAATAGCACGATCTTGGCACACTGCAACCTCTGCCTCCTGGATTCAAGTGATTCTCCTGCCTCAGCCACCCAAGTAGCTAGAATTACAGGCATGCGCCACCATGGCCGGCTAATTTTTATATTTTTAGTAGAGAGGGGGGTTTCACCATGTTGGCCAGGCTGGTCTCGAACTCCTGACCTCAGGCGATCCACCACCTCGACCTTCCAAAGTGTTGGGATTACAGGCGTGAGCCACCCCACCCAGTTGAACTATCTTCTTTAGAAAGGAACTCTGAGGCCTCCACTGAAGTAGACAACTGCTGGCAGTTTTTAAATGGCAGGTTTTCCAACTCCTTCCCAGACTTCAAAAACCCTAGGGCTGAATTTCAACCACAGCACCTGTTAGAGGTATAAATATGTGAATGGAATTTGATTTTGATTAATCCTCATTCCATAATGTTGGCTCTGAAGAAGCTTGCTCCTGGGTGGCCAGATGAATGGCCAGAAAGCAGAGGTGGTTTTCAGGTATTGCATTCTAGCAAACAATCTACCCCCAATGCTTCCAGGGTGCTGTTATTGAGAAAGCAAAATTGCACTGTAGAGGTCAGAAGCTCCTATTCACCTCTTCCTCTTCCTAGCCACATGAAGAGAATTCTTCTTTGGTAGAACCATGATATCATTGTGGAACAGCATGATTATAACTGTATAACTTCAACCATGGGTTGAAGACATTTTTAGAAAATAAATCTCAGCTCATTCTGTAACTTTTTTGAGTTCCGTAAATACTTTCAAGGGATGTCAGGCTGAAATATTTAATCACACTAATTGTTCCTACCAGTCCTAAACCACTGTGGGATATATACATAGCCCTTACTCACCTCTCTAACCTCTAAGAATGAGCTCGGCAGCATGTTGAAAGTGGTACTGCATGTACTGCCTGAAGCACTGATTGGGGGATATCATGCATATCACTCATTCATCTGTCCCAGAATGTGTCTCTACTCTTTGGTTCCATTCGCCCAAGACAATAATGAAGGATGTTGGCCAGAGTTGTAGGTACAAAGAACGCCCAGACAAAGAAGTGATCTCAGTGCACAAAGGGGCATTTGCTTGACAACACTACAAGGGTTTGCTGAGCTGTCTCCTAGACCTGCATAATTCACAGTTCTTCATTCCAGCGCCATCATTTGTTTAAGCACAGGTCACATGATTTCAGGTTTCACTCATAACTTTCTATACTCTGTCAGTCTCCTGCCTCTGAGAGGACATGGGTTTGTCACAGACCATGATTTTCGAGTCCTCTAACTCTGCTTCCAAAAGCCAAGGGTTGAGTGAGAAAAAGATAGTGATTGATGGGCTACAGCTCAAGCTAAACCTAGGGTGGTGTGTGTGTGTGTGTGTGTGTGTGTGTGTGTAAGCCCTGAGAACCACTCCCACTATATTTCACAGAAGACAATCCAAATTCCAAATATATCATCCCAAGGCTCCAATTGCCATGGCACAACCTTTGATACAATCCCAATAACTATTTTTGAAAAGCCTGCCTATCTAAGCGTTGCATGTTGTTTGTCCTTCTCCTATCTCTTGTCCATCATGTCTATTTCCTATTGTCTGGTGGTTGCCGTCTTTGCCCATAGAGTCTGGGAATTCTCGCAGAGCTCTGCAAAGCCTCTTTGTGATGCACAGTATTTCATATTCTTAGAACATTTATCAGAGGTATTTTTATCTTTAGTATGCATATTCTATTAGCATAGACCACTGCAGCATATAGCACAAACAAATCACACACAGGCTCATGATTATTTCTTTCTAGTTTAATTAATATAAAAGTAACATGGATATATTGTAAGAAAAAAATCAAATAGGAAAAAACAATTTATGATGGAAAGAAATAGTATCCTACCTTCCCCCCAGTTCCTCTCCCAAGAAACAACATCTTAACTGTTTCAGTTCTTTAATTCTTATACTTGTTACTTTCAAAATACTAAATAACATGCATATGAGATTTCTGAATGTATCAAATTTATATTTAGCCTATTGTCTCCCAGAAATGAAAGATGAGGATTTAATTAACTTATACAACCATCCTCTCTTCTCCCACCTTTTCCTCCTTCTAATATTTGATGTATTATCATTTTTACTTCTTTGCTTGTTTATCTTTAATTACTTTAAATAATATACTTATGCCTCAATTTCTTTTGTAGCAGGTTCAATTTTCTCCAGCCATGTTCTTGGGCATTAAAAAAAAAAAAAAGATTAACTTTGTTTTCTGTAACTAAAAGACCACATTTTACCAGCTGACATAAACCTTAATCATTGTCGATTCCAAGCAAGTGCAGTCATTTTACATTTAAACTCTATACAGTCCAACTGAATTCCTCCCTTACCTCCCACTTTTCTGGGAGGGCAGGTCTTTTCTGGGGGATTTATGTGGTGCCAAAGCACTTTGGGGAGGTATCCTAGGTAGGTACTCCCTAAATAGATATGGTTGACCTCTGTCCTACTTGGCATCTCCTGATGTTTGGTCATTAACATCTCTGTTGACATCTGCTGAGCTGTTCCAGGCACCGCCATGAACTCTGGTTATTAGTTCACATGGTTTGAATCATCCATGTTCTCATAAAAGATTTCCTTCAGATCCACTCACCATCTTAACCCTTCTGTGACCCTTTAAGGGACGTGAACAGTTCTCCAACTGTCTTCTGTGACTATGGGGACACAGGAATCTCAGCAGGGCTGTCTCAGGCCCTCCCCTGAGCCTTGGCCCTCCCCACTACAATTCCCATCGTACGGCTACGGCACACTCTGTTAGGAGGTGGAGGCACTTTCGTGAGTCTTGTGTTTAGCTTGCTGCCTCTCAGAAAGGGGTGTACTGCTCCTTTCTTCTCTTACTCTTTTCCAAACTACCCCCTCCCATTACTGGAAAGCAGTCCCTGTTCAGATGCCAAGAGAGGGTTCTTAGACCTCTCACAAGAAAGAATTCAGGGCAAGTCCATAGAGTAAAGCAAAAGCAAGTTTATTAAGAAAGTGAAGGAATAAATAATGGCTACTCCATAGGCAGAGCGGTGGTATATACGGCTGCTCAACTGAGTATACTTAGAGTTATTTCTTGATTATATGCAAAACAAGGGGTAGATTATTCATGAGTTTTCTGGGAAAGGGGCAAGCAATTACCAGAACTGAGGAATCCTCCCCTTTTTAGACCATATAGGGTAACTTCCTGACATCGCCATGGCATTTGTAAACTGTCATGGCACTGGTGGGAGTGTCTTTTAGCAAGCTAATACATTATAATTAGCATATAATGAGCAGTGAGGACAACCAGAGATCACTTTCATCCTCATCTTGGTTGTGGTGGGTTTTGGCCGGCTTCTTTACCACATCCCGTTTTATTAGCAGGGTCTTTGTGACCTGTATCTTGTGCTGACCTCCAATCTCATCCTGTCACTAAGAATGCCTAACCTCCTGGGAATGCAGCCCAGTAGGTCTCAGCCTTATGTTACTTAGGCACTATTCAAGATGGAGTCACTCTGGTTCAAACACCTCTGACACTCCCACTCCAGGATTGGGGTTGGGGGCCGAGCGTGGCCAGGACACAAGCACGCCCCAAGCACTTGCTTTCCCCCTGACTCTCTAAACCTCTGTCCTCCTTCCTCACTTCAGGCAAACTAATCTTTAGGCCCTAATTCCTTCGGAGATTTTTCCTTGGCTACCTAAAACCAAGCTTTTGGAATTCAATGACATATTTCTTTCTCTTGCAAAGCCAAAGCCTTTGGATTTCAAGAAAATACATTTCAAAAGCACACTTAGAATTTCAAAAGCCAAGAACTTGATCAATGCATGTAGCCTCGTCGGCCCTCCTCTGGAATGCCTAGAATGCCTCAGCCTAAAATATTTTATCAAATAGGGAGAAGATCTCAGGATTAAAAAACAAAAAAAAGTGTGGAGGTAGATAAGCAATGATTAAATATTAAAACAGGCAAGATTCCAATGACAGAAGTCAGTTTCTCAATCCCACCCTATGTAAGACAAGGCTATTAGCATCACTGTCCTTCATTCCTTCCTTCCTCCTCACTCCACTTCCTTCTTTTATGTTATTAGCCAGTTGCTGTTCAGTCTCAAGTAACGGAATATTTAATTTATAATGTCCTAAATAGACATGGTTTAATTTACTCGAATATCAGTAAGTTCAGGCAATCCAGAACTGATACAGTGGCTAATGATGTCATGAGAAACCTAGACTCTCTTTCTCACTATACCCTCTTCGCACATTGGCTTGTTGTCCCATGGTTGCAAGATGACTGCAGTTCTAGGAATTACATCTGTAATCCGGCAGCAAGAAGTGGAAAAGGGAAGAGAGGGCCAGGGGCAGCTGCATCAGTTACCTTTATCAACCAAGCAAATCTTTTTCCTAGAGCAGTTTCCTCCATAAATTTGTGTCTTACTGGCCAGAATTGTGTTGTATTGCTACCACTAGCTGTGTAGGTGACTGGGTGAGTATTTATAGTTACTCCCTCTACTACAAAAGCAAATAACAGCAAAGGAGGTTGCAAGCAGGTGTTGAGTAATCCAATTTATAGTGTCTGCCAAAGTCCTCCATTTGGCTCCTCAATATTCATGTATACTCATAGAACATTCCTTACCCCACCACCAAGGGAGACAATCACAGTCTCATTCAGTTGCTGCATCAAGCTTGAAGTCCACAAATTACAGAAAAGGGGTCCCAATCCAGACCCCAAGAGAGGGCGTTTGGATCTCACACAAGAAAGAATTCAGGGTGAGTCCATAGAGTAAAGTGAAAGCAAGTTTATTAGAAAAGTAAAGGAATAAAAGAATGGCTACTCCATAGACCGAGCAGCCCCAAGGCATCTTGGTTGATAGAGATTACCTTGGACTTTCTTTTCCATGTGGCTGGTTTTTGCCTACGACTGAAGGTTCTTCCTATTTTTTCCCATGACTGATGATGTTCATTCATATTTAACAACAAAAACCTGGGTGATTGGTGTAGCTTTCTTCTGCCATTGTGTAAGTAGATCTATATTCCAAAAGGCTCTCTCTTTGAGGGAATTCTGACTGGGAAGTCTATTCAAATGACTGAAGCATATCAGTGACAGTTTTGCTTTAGCCTGCTTTAGAATAAATGAAGGGCCAGCCTCTGTTAGGCGGTAGGTCTACCACAGGCAATAGCACACAGCTAGGACCTTAAATTTTTCTTTGAGTTCATTTTTGTTTTACAAAATACCCCCTCTGTTTTTGCTGATTGTTTGGATGGTAGGTTGGTGGATTGGTGGGTTGGTTGGTTGGTTGGTTGGTTGGTTGGTTGGTTGGTTGGTGGGTTGGTTGGTGGGTTGGTGGGTTTGTTGGTTGGTGAGTTGGTTGGTTGGTTGGTGGGTTGGTTGGTTTGTTGGTTGGTGAGTTGGTTGGTTGGTTGGTGGGTTGGTTGGTGGGTTGATGGATTGGTTGGTTGGTGGGTTGGTTGGTTGTTTGGTGAGTTGGTTGGTTGCTTGGTTGGTTGGTTGGTTGGTTGGTTGGTTGGTTGGTGAGTTGGTTGTTTGCTTGGTTGGTTGGTGGGTTGGTTGGTTGCCTGGTTAGTTGGTTTACAGATAAGTCTCAGGCATTTTTCCATTCTGCATACAGAGCTGTGAGAGATAGCTGTACTTTGTACCCTGCATGAAATATGCCCAATGGGAAAACCAGTTCATGTTCACTTTCTTGATTCCATAAACACCCACATGTATTCATAGTAAGTAGAGTTTTAACATAATTCCTATGAGAATTGTACCCACCTATGTAGTTGTTCCATAAGTTGTTCTTTAATTAGTGCCCCTTACTCCTGTCCTATCCTATGGTTTGATGTAGAACCTAAAGTCTCTTGAAGGTTCTTGGCTCTTACTTGCTCTGCTATCTCCCATAGCATGTTCTGGGCTTCCGTCATTCAACACATTTCTGTTCTTTTTCTATCTTCCAGAAATTTATTAAACTGATTAAACTTTCTTATCTATTGGCTGCCCAACTCTCCTTGTCCTTATCCTGGCCTTCTCACTATGGGTTAGCAACTTGCATCCTTTTTTGTCCCCAATGGGCTTTGATGACTCAAAAGGCAAACATGTGCTCAACCTGCCATCTTCTAACCAAAGCACGTATTTTAGAGTATATCGTGTTACACTCCTGCAGAACCTTTCTGAAAAAATGCATCACACACTAATAATGATATCAATATCAAAGTCAAATATCTGTGGAGTCAAAGTCAATATCTGAGATTGGAATCCAGTTTTCCACAGCTCCAAAAGTTTGAGTGTATCATTTTTTTCTGGTTTGCAGGAAGTTTGATGGCATGTCTTTATATCATGGCCATGGGCAGGACTTGGAAAAAGTTTTACCACTAAAGCGTCTGTGAACTCAAGAAAGAAAACACTGGCTATGTACAATGATGACTGTGATCTTTTAAATTTATCCCAGATAGCGAACCTACCAGTCATAGTAAGTATTTCATTACTTTTTAATCCAGTTACATAGTTTTAATGCCTAACTGTAAAATAATACATGACTCTGTAGAGGAAAAATGAAGTTGAAGTAGTCTATGGAATTTATAAATCCAGCCCTTGTGATTGGAATAGAGTTTGACAAATGGGTCTCCTGGAAACTCTTTCTTTTTTTTTTTTTCTGGTTGAATGATTTTCTTTTTTTTTTTATTATAATTATTATTATACTTTAAGTTTTAGGGTACATGTGCACAATGTGCAGGTTAGTTACATATGTATACATGTGCCATGCTGGTGTGCTGCACCAATTAACTCGCCATTTAGCATTAGGTATATCTCCTAATGCTATCCCTCCCCCCTCCCCCCACCCAACAACAGTCCCCAGAGTGTGATGTTCCCCTTCCTGTGTCCATGTGTTCTCATTGTTCAGTTCCCATCTGTAAGTGAGAACATGCGGTGAAACTCTTTCTTTCATTAGCAATGTTACTACAGCAACATGAACAGCAGTCCTGATTTTAGGAGAAACTAATCTCTAAATTTGAATTCCCATGATACTCAGATGGAGAGAGGAGATAGAAGAGATTTTCTGAATAATTATTTTTAAGATTACAGAACTATCATCTGTGTATTGTCCCAGCTTCCAACCTCCATTTCACAAATTGAAGTAGGACAGAGTCTAAGGGTTTGACACAAATCCTGGTGCATCAGAGAATACCAAAAACTATGTGGCAAAACTCCATAGGACACTTCAGCAGAGAAACAAAGGGTGGGGTCTTGTTTTGTAGGTGAATTGTTTAACATCCTGCTCTAATGAAGTACCTAGCAACAGGAGAGGATAGTGAAGGCCCAGAGGGCAAGTAGCCTGCTTCCTCATACTAAACACTGCACGGTGAGCCTCAGAGTCATTCCTCTTGCCCTGGGGAGCCAGGCCATCAGGTGCGGACTTACGGTCCCTCTTTGCTTGCAATGAAAGTCCAGAATTAACTGTTGCCATTTCTGGCAGCAGCTGCCAGCTATTCTGGTCATACTACCTCTACCATCCACCACCTTTCCCCAAGGCTCTGACCTTAGTGGCTGCCTTTTCCACAGAAATCAAGCATTTCTGATCACTGCTATACTTTCTACCCTGCATGAAACATGCCCAATGGGAAAACCAGTTCATGTCCACTTTCTTGATTCCATAAACACCCACATGTACTCATGATAAGGAGAGTTTTAACAAAACTCCTGTAAGAACTGCATAGATGCAATACTAGGTAAAAATTTTTTTTAACCTGTTCCTTAAAATGTTTCCAGTGTGGACATATTTTAAAGCTCTCCAGGTGAGAGAGCAACTACTTATTTGCAAGGTGGTGCTGGGCACTTATTCCCCTACAGTCACTCGATGGCACATATTTATCTCATTACACTTAAATGGATAATGAGATGTATTCAAAAGAGAAAAGACCACACGGGAGGAAATTCTGCATGAGACTGTCACAAAGCAACCTAGGCGGAAAATAACACATTATTATGAAATGCTAAACTGGAAAATAAGTACCTGAACACCACATTTGCAGTGTAACAGAGATAGAGAGTGGCACTGAACGTTTAAGCTCTAATCAATCTAAAAAAAACGCCCAAACTATTCAAAGCAAGGCTGGAGACCCGTTTGAGTCGGCAGAGAGTTTGCTCTCAGTGAGTTGGAGTATTTTCTGCTCAGGCTTAGATTTCTTGTCTTTTTGCAGATGTTCATTGTAAGTCCATTTTCACAGAGACTGATACTTATTCTTAAACAAATAGTGAGTTTGTGTGTGTGTTTTCTGCAAAGGGATGAAAGAGCCAATTGTAGTTCATGACCCCGCTTACACATGGTCAAGATGGCAATAGCACATTCCTGGAAGGGCTTTGCCAACTATTGCTTTGGTTGCCTTTTCACACCCGTGATTTAAACTGTTCAGTCAGCTAAAATGGATAACAAGTGACCTGGTGCAAATTCCAGGAATTGGCAGGACAAGCTCCAGAAAGCACTCAGCCAAATGCCCCCCGCAGTTCTATCAGACAACCCACAAATTCTTCTGGGAATGGGCCAAAGACCCCTTTGACAATGAGCATTTCTGATTCAGGGCGTCTTAAAGCCCATCTTCAAGTGAAGTAAGAGCATTACTTGAGAAGTGAGTCATTTCCAGGGCTGAGGAGTAGCTGTGCTTTTAATTTATCTATTGAGCTTCAGTCATGATGAGTAATAATCATATAGAAAATATCAGTTCTTCACTAGGATGTCCATACCCTGAAGCAGAGTGAGTGGTTTGCGGGCTTCCTCACAGGACTCAGGAACGCCTGATTTTAAAGTGCTAACTAAGAATGCCCACAGACTTTTTATAGTCATTCTAATACAAAAGAACAGTGAGACTTGGTACCTAGTTTTTGAGTTTGTTGATCTTGTTTTCTCTGGTAAGCACACTAAACTATAACTCATAAATGTGTTATTGATTTATAAGAGTGAGGAAAATTGAGTGTTTTTTGAATGCCTTTCATCTCCCATAATTAAATTTCTGAGTGTGTTGATGCTCACAGGAAAGGAAGGAAGGGAATGGAAGTTTTCTGAACAATTAGCAACATCTGATCATGTGTCCTGGGCTTCACACACTTTATCACATTTAATTCATACACTGCTCTAGGAGATATTTGGCATTATTACTTCAATTTTATGGACAAGTTTAGCTCTCTAAGGTCACAACATTAGTAAGTTTTGTATAAACTTTCTGAGAAGACCATACTTCTCCCGTGATCTTTTTCCTTCAACCAATTCAAAACTATTATCTAAAAATAAAGTGGTAATTTTTCTTCTTGAACCACCTTAAACATGAAAACACCATTCGTTGTACTCTCGTAGATTGCATTATGTTACATTAAGCCATGAAAGATCAGAGAAACTCATTGTCGTATTCTTTGTTTTATTTTTTATGGGTGCAGCTTGCTTCTTTGTTTTATAGATTGAATTCAGGATTAATACTCAGTCTACTTCCAAGGTAACCCAAAATAATTGACAAACTAATGCACCATATTACATTTACATCATAAATAGAACTGAGCTGGTCAAAAGGAACTAATTCATTCAGTCAGTCAGTCATTCAACAAATAAATATTAACTAAGCACTTCTCTGGGAGTCATCTTACCAGGACCAAGATTAACCTATTACTATACCTAAGTATGCAGTAATATCCTGGTAATAAAGGGGAAAGGGAAATATGATATATTACAAAATTTGCATATTCTAATAAGTTAAAACTATATGGAGGCCTGGTGTGGTGGCTCACATCTGTATTCCCAGCACTTTGGTAGACCAAGGCAGACAGATTGCTTGAGCTCAAGAGTTCAAGACCAGCCTGGGCAACGTGGCAAAACCCAGTCTCTACCAAAAATACAAAAAAAAAAAAAAATAGCCGGGCATGGTCACATGTACCTATAGTTCCAGCTACTCAGGGGGCTGAGGTGGGAGGATCACTTGAGCCCGGGAAGTCAAGGTTACAGTGAACTGTGATCATGCCACTGCACTCCAGCCTGCATGACACACTGTCTCAAAAAAAAAAATCAATAAATTTCACATAAGAAATAAATGATTCCCAGAATAAAAATCAAGTAAATTAGTCATATGGATCTTTATAGAAGGGACATTGAGTAACCCAGTGGATAAAACCAAAACTGTCGTTTTGAAAAGGACAAGATATGCTGTCCAAATAGATAGTTCTTAAATCGATCCTCCATACACTTACGGTTTATAGGAATTAAACTCTTGGTCATCAAACAACATGGATCAATAACTGGCACAGAGAAGCATTTCTGTACCATCAGACAACAGTACAAGCTTTCAATCCCCACATTACAAGGGAAAAGGATCTTCCCCCCACAAATTTGTTTTTTCAAAAGTGAATTCAGTAAATGATAATACCAATCATCTATTTTTTAAATGCTATGGTATGCTATCAAAAGCCAGATATGCCTTACTTCTGAAATATTTGACATAAAGCACATGCATTAGGGATTGTTTAGATTTTGCATCGTGGGGTTTGAGTGACAATCCAAGATACAGAAAAGGGGGAAAAAATGCCTTAGATATTTATAAAGAGCACCATTCATTTCTTTGCAATAGAAATGATTCTTCCAACCTCCAACAAGACCCTACCTACTTTTTCCTAATTTGGAATTGAGAAGGGATAGAATGTAGTGAACAATTCTTCCAAAAATGCAAGAAAATACTATAATACAAATGTAATAACACGGTAAGATGAGGTCTGTGGGCATACCTGGAAAAGTCTGTTTCCTGGTTCTTTTCTTCTTAAAACATGACTACTTTTCTCAGACCTCTCCCTACTTGACATTCTGCAAGCATTGGGCCTTTTTGAAAACCCCGCTCTTTTTTAGCCTCTGTCCTCCTTGCTTTTAAGATGCGAGTGCTCTAGTGATTATCTGCTGCTCTTTTGGACCACGCCTCTCACTCTTATCCTGGTTTCTCTCGACAACATACCTGGACTGTTATGCCCCAGCGCCCCCATCTAAAACAACGTCATCTAACCCTCTGCTCTGCTCAATCTAAACTCTTTTGAGGAAAACTTATTCATTCCTATTGTTTCCATTGTCACCTCAATTTCTCTGTGAAAACACTCTTTCACAGAGCTGCAGCTCAAACTGTGTCATCTGAGCTTCTGGCATCTCAAACACAACATGGCAGAAACAAAACACACTCCCTGGCACAGTGCCTCGTGCTACATGTCATAGAACAGGTAACATCATCACCATTCTCCTAGATACGCAGATAAGTTATTTACACGTTGTTAGTTTTGCCTCAACAGTTTCTAGAAAGGTTTTAACCCCTTTTGGCCATGGACTTCTTTGAGAATCCAATAAAAGCCATGTGTCCTTGTAGTGATCATGAACAGGAGCCTCTCTGCTCTCCCGACTGCTGTGCTGAGACATAGAGCGGCTGCATTGAACCTAGCCTCTGCGTCTGACAGCCCGTTCCCAATTACTAAACACAGCAGGAATACTAAGCACAGCCATTCCTGGAAAAGTAGAGGCTCCTCCGATGGGTAATTTGGCTGGAGGATTCCCCCTTAACCCTCCTTCCTTCCTTCCCTCTCTGAGAGCTCTCTCAGCCCCTCCCAGAATCCTCTCTGTTTTCTCCCACAGGCATTTCTCCTGTGAAATGTCTTGAATGTTTAATCCCATCTTGGCATCTTCGCTGGGGCATGCTAGCTAGCAGAATCCTCTCCCCAGTTACATTCATATGTGACTCTCACAAAATTTGACACGTAACCTTTGAGATCTCTGCAGCCCCTCAGTCCACCCATGGGCCTTGTCGGGATCGCTGAGCCAACGTGTTAAGAGCCTTGTGCTGGGACTGAGCATGGTAGCTCCCACCTGTAATCCCAGCACTTTGGGAAGCCGAGGTGGGCAGATCACCTGAGGACAGGAGTTCGAGACCAGCCTGGCCAACAAGGTAAAATCCCATCTCCACTAAATATAAAATTAGCCAGCCATGTTGGTGCGTGCCTGTAATCCCAGCTACTTGGGAGGCTGAGGTACGGGAATCACTTGAACCTGGGAGGGGGCGGTTGCAGTGAGCTGAGATCGTGCCATTGCACTCTAGCCTGGGCAAAAAGAGTGAAACTCTGTCTCAAGAAAAAAAAAAAGAGAGAGAGAGAGAGAGAAACTTGTGCTGGAATCTGCCCTTTTCTTTCCACCTGTACCACCTCTCCATTACATTTCTGGTTCAGGCTTTTACTTGGTACTTAGCACAGTCTTAGAATTTATCTTTCACCTCCAACATATCTCCTTTCTAATCCATTCATCATGATCCTTCCAGAACTTTTTTTCTAAAGAGAAACAAAATCATTTTAATTACACTCCTGTTCACCAACCACCAACTGCTTGTCATTACTTACAAGACGGCCCTAACAAGGTTGTCTCTGCTTTACCCAACCTTCTCCTTTCCTTACCAACACCCCTCTACAGCCACAAGGAGATTCTTCTCATCCATTAGGTTGCTCCCATGCCCTAAAATGGACTTTCCCATGGTTTTACCAATGAAAAATTCTTCTCTTTCTTTTAGACCCAATTTGACTGCTACCTCTTCCCTGAAGCCTATTTTCTACCTTTCTCTCAACACTCATCACAAATGGTTCCATGAGAAGCTGCCTTCCTCAGTACCCTGTAGATTCCACAGACGATTTAGTCATCATTTCCTCCCACACAG
This sequence comes from Pongo abelii, assembly GCF_028885655.2. Lineage (NCBI taxonomy): Eukaryota > Metazoa > Chordata > Mammalia > Primates > Hominidae > Pongo > Pongo abelii. The sequence continues at coordinate 31,923,057 of NC_071989.2, forward strand.
AGCAGTGCCTTTCCCAGAGCAAGTGTTCAGTAAGTATTCATTGACCTGACCTCCACACAAATGCATGGAGAATAAACTCAAGGCCCATCACACGGATGTATAAGACTTTCCACAATCCTGTTCCACATAGCACCCTCCCAACCCATGGCAAGGCTGTCCTCAAGAAGCCTCACACAATGATTTTTGTGCTGGCAAATTGACCACCATCCAGTGTCTGATATTCAATCTCAGAAACCAAAAATGGATCTTTCCCATTAGCCAAACTCATTGGTATGATGTAGAATACCAGAAAGACAGTTTACCGTGTCATACTAAGCAATTCCTGTTGAGGAGACTAGAATTCTTGAAATGTCTCTGATCAGCACTTTTCTCTCCATAAGCAAATCTAGAAGGAAGGCTAAGTTACAATCAAAAGAATGCATGATGAGTATAAAAAGAGAAGAAGAATTGGATTAATGGAGTATTTAATAACATCATTTATTTGCTCCTTTGTTCATCTAATTGAGCATCTACTCAGGCTCTCTGATGCTGCCTGTCCTGATGCCATGCTCTTCTTGCCAATGAAACCAAAAAATTAGAAATCATTTGGTTAAAACTCCCTCTTGGAGAGCATTAGGACAAATGCCTAATGCATGTCAGACATAAAACCCAGATGACAGGTTTATAGGTGCAGCAAACCACCATAGCACATGTATACCTATGTAACAAACCTGCACGTTCAGCACATGTATCCCAGAACTTAAAGTAAAATAAAAATTAAATAAAATTTTAAAAAACTCCCTCTTCCCTGACGGAGTTGGATGGGGACAGCCAAATTTCATTTGCTAGGCTCCTTAGACTGACTAACCCTTCTTCTTCTAATTGTTTTTTTGCTATGTGTTAATTTTATAGATTGTATCTTGTTACAGTGCAATCCCCTGGGCCAGGGAACAGCAAGGATTTTAGGGTGGCCTTGTGTATCTATGCTCTGACAGATTATGCACTGGCAGGCTTCTTTCCTCCAGTTCTTGGGGGAGTGCATCACTGTGGCCTCCTTGCTATCCTCCTTGCTATCCTCCACTTGTCCGCTTCATGGAGTTTGCATCCCAGCCAGCCTGCTAGGTTTGTCCTGAAAACACACCTCACTCGACTCTGCCATAGTACATTCTTCTTACCTGGACCCCACTTCCCTCCCCCTCTAGCTCTTCAAAGCCTGCTCCATACTTCAAGAATCAAGTCAGACTGCAGTTCCTTCATCTGCTCCCTCCAGTTATTCCATCCCATTTGCAAATCCTCCCTTCGTAGAAGGTCCATACGTACTGAATGCCGTGTATTGGTCATTTTACCCTGTGCTGCCAGAGCTTTTAACCCTCTATTGAGTGACTATAATGCACCGTCAGCTAAATCATAAACTGTTTAAAAACATGGATATTGCCTTATAAAGTCACCATTCAGAGAGCCATCATGCACTTGCAGAGACAGAGAATGCCTTTCCCAGTATCCCCTTCCTGGAGCCCTCTGCCATCATGATACTCTTCCTCCTAGAAGATTCCTCATGGCTAAGCCCCACTCCAACCCTGTCATTCTTCCCACTCACTATGTGCCCTTCTGCCCAAGTCTAGGCTTAAACTTTACTGGCCCCAGAGATCGAGACCATCCTGGCTAACACAGTGAAACCCCGTCTCTACTAAAAATACAAAAACATTAGCCGGGCGTGGTGGCGGGTGCCTGTAGTCTCAGCTACTGGGGAGGCCGAGGCAGAAGAATGGAGTGAACTCGGGAGGTGGAGCTTGCAGTGAGCCAAGACTGCACTCTAGCCTGGGGGACAGAGCAAGACTTCATTTGAAAAACAAATAAAAACAAAAAAACAAAAAACTTTACTGGCCCCATCCCCTGCATCCTGTCCCCAGCTTCTGTCTTGCCCCCACCCTTTATTCTTTCTTATTACCTTGGAAGCAATCTATTTCCTGCCCCCAACCAGCTCCGTGGAGCACTCTGGCCTCCAGCCTGGGAACTGTAACCCCAGGGTCCTCATCTTCCACCCCACCTGTGCCTCTACCCCCCCCAAAAAACTGTGTTCTTGCTGAATGTGCTGCCCATGAAGTAACTATTCCCCACCCTCCCTCCACAACCCTAGCTGAGAGGAAATCACTACTGGAGAACCCAGAAGCATAACAACAATTGCCCCCTCCAAGTAGCAAGAAGTTACTCAGTCTTCTCATCAGGGCAAGGTTTCCAACTCTGTTGCCTCTGCAGGGGTGGATTTGTGGATCCTGGATTCTGGCAGCCATGTGATCAGCACCTTGGCTAGCACCAGAGGTCTCTGGCTAAGTGCTATGACAGCAGGGATTCTCCGAGGCCAAGCCCATGGGGTTCAGGCCAGGGATGATCAAGCATCAGGCGAAGGTTCCAGGACATGAAATGCATCACAGGTGCTCTCCAGGAACAGGTACCCGGCCATGCAGGACTAGGAGAGGCCCAGGGCAGCCCTGATTCTCACATGTCCACCCACTGGCAGGAGCTGACAGCTGTGCATGACTAGCTCTCAAAGGCCCAGCTGCATCCTGCCTCCTCCTGCTTCTGTTGAGTCTGGCAGCTACAAGCAAGAGTACGGGAAAGCCGAAGACAGGAAGACAGGTGAACTCATGGAAGACGGAGGCAGAGGGGAAAGTAGAGGCTCTGCAGACCCCATCATGGAGAACAAGAAACCGAGTGGGAGCTTGTCGACTTCAGCCTTACCCCAGGATGCACTCTCAACCAAGTTTACTCTCTGAACAGCTCTGAAACTTTTGGTTCAGTCGTGGCTGAACCAACAGGAAATCAAGGGAAATGGCACTTATTTATTATGCAGCTGTGGGCCAGTTCCCCAGATGTTATTATTGCACTTCCAGGCCTTTTGCTTAGAGAAAGAAACAGAGACCGAAAGAGACTTCTGAGAAAACAGCCAGCAAAGAAGCTCACTGCCTTTTGAAGGAGTTCTCCCCTCCATGGGAGAATAGCTGCTCTGGTCACTTCTATAAGTTCTAGCCGGCCAGGCAGGGCCCTGGCTGAGATCTTATTTGGGGACTGATCCTCTACCCTCTTCTCTCCACAAATCAGTGAGCTTTGAGGGGAACTTGACTCCCACCAAACATGAGGCTTTAGGACTGGAGAAGCTGGCAGACAATGGGGTCCCCAGTGATGCCCCTCAGATGGGGCACAGATATTCTCAACTACACCTCTGTCAATGGTATTAATGGTTTTTAAATGGTCTGTCCATTTTCTCATTAAAAAAAGACACAGTATTAAAAACTTGCCTGGAGTCAAACAGCTAGTAAGAGGCAAAGCCAGGTCTTGAGCTTGGTTTGTCAGGCACATAACCGCTCTACATTATCTTGTAAAGGTCAAAGAAATTTTTTTCTTTTTATTGCCTTAAATCTATTTTAATGGGAATCTTTCAGAAATGGAGCATTATTTCCATAGATCTGAAAATAGAAAACACTGAAGATGTTGACACCCCCTCGTTTCTATTCCCTAGCCACTGAACAAAAACAGTGGTTTCCTTCCAGCAGCCGCTGTTTTGGTGTAATCCCAATTTGAGTCACTAAGCTTCAAAAATGCATCCCTCTGTCCTGCAGGCCTTGATGAGAGGTGAAGATGAGGAGATGAAGGACTCAGTCAGCCTGCACTGCTTTCTTTTTTTCTTTTTCTTTTTTTTTTTTTTTTGGAGACAGAGTCTCACTCTGACACCCAGATTGGAGTGCAGTAGTACAATCTCGGCTCACTGCCACCTCCATTACCCCAGTTCAAGTGATTCTCATGCCTCAGCCTCCTGAGTAGCTGGAACTATAGGTGTGTGTCACCACGCCTGGCTAATTTTTGTATTTTTAGTAGAGTCGGGGTTTTGCCATGTTGGCCAGGCTGGTCTTGAACTCCTGACCTCAGGTGATCCACCCGCCTCGGCCTCCCAAAGTGCTGGGATTACAGGCGGGAGCCACTGCATCCAGCTTAAAACATTATTTAATCTTGAGCTTACAAATAAATTTATGATCAATTTTAATGTGTATCATGCATACCCTAGAAAACAGCATTTAGCCAGGCCTTGATTCAGAGTTCTTATCATGAATACACAGTATTTTTTTTTCAATCAAAATATGGTTCTAGGTCTAGAATTTTTTTTATTGTTATAACTCTGGACCTAACATGTCACTGGCTCCAGCTATGTCTCTAGCTATTCTGAGACATTCCTTTTCTTTTTCTGTCTTAGTACATACACTGCTTCCCATCTGAAGAGCAAGAGAACTCAGACTCGCACACTTGTTGAAAAGACTGGACAAGAAGAGTTAGTGAGTCTGAGAGAGAAACTAAGGAATTACATACCTGGCTTTATTTGAGGCAGGGTTTTTTTTGTTTTGTTTTTTTTTTTTTTTGAAATGGAGTCTCGCTCTGTCACTCAGGCAGGCTGGAGTGCAGTGGCGCGATCTCGACTCACTGCAAACTCCACCTCCCGGGTTCATGCCATTCTCCTGCCTCAGCCTCCAGAGTAGCTGGGACTACAGGTGCCCGCCACCACGCCCGGCTAATTTTTTGTATTTTTAGTAGAGACGGGGTTTCACTGTGTTAGCTAGGATGGCTTCGATCTCCTGACCTCGTGATCTGCCCGCCTCGGCCTCTCAAAGTGCTGGAATTACAGGCATGAGCCACCACGCCCGGCCTGAGGCAGGGTTTCTTAAGTGAGGCGCTTTAAAACTCACTTCTTTGGCAGGGCTGTATTTTGGAGAGTTGAAGATGTAAAGCCGGTAAGTGAGAGTCTCCCCTCTTTAGGTAATCCCAGAGCATCCCAAAGGAACAGAGGTGAACTTTTGTTTATTGACAACCGACTTGGACTCCTAAAAGCCACCATCTACTTGAGGCCTTTCCTTGAAAAGACCTCACCTTTCTAGTTATGCTAGTGGTATTTTAGCTGAGCAAAAAATATGTGAACAAAAAGGACAGAGATAAAATATACAGCCATTACAACTTTACTCCCGAAACTACATTTCAGTCAGCAGAGTGTAAATGACTTATCTGTGAAACCCAGACACATCTGCTAATGTAGCATTCCAATTCATTTGGATAATGTTGGACCTAGGAGATGTTCCTTCGTATTTCTTTTGTGTCAATCATCTCTCATATCTTGACTTTCTTTTGCTAGTCCTGTCCACAGATGCCTTGTATCCAAACTAGAGGCAAAGATGCCATTCAGAGTCCTCTTCCAAACACTGTAGCTTCCACTCTAAAATACCATGACTAGAGTTGAATAATCCTCACAGCCAGCGATTCATGGCCCAAATCCTTCCAAATTACATTCGATAACAAGTAAACCCTTCTGATTCAGAGGCCCTCTGGTTAATTAATTATAGGACCCAACTAAAATAATTTTTGGCAGATGTTGTACAAAACGTAACTGGTACATATCCAATTACATAAAACAGGTACATTTATTTAGAAACTAAAATAAGGACATCTTTCAATTAATGCATCCTGGCAGTATCAAACTGCTTTGATCAAAACTATGTTATCTTTGGGAACATTATCCAGGTTTTATATGGTCACTGAGGAGAACTAGTACCAACTGCTCTAACAGTTTACGGGCCCAAAGCTTCTTCTCATGCTCTATAGAGTAAAATTTTCAGGGCTTCATTAATCATTTCTTCAATCACCAGAAAAGCCCCAGAGCTATTTCCCAACAACAATTCTAGCTTTCTGCATCTTGTCTCCATGAAGTGGTCAAATAGCTATCCATCCAAGTACATGCCATACTTTGCCTACTCACATTTCATTAAAAAGTATCAAATTTCCATGTTTTCTTTTTATTTCCAAAGGATATGGTTCCATCCTCAACGGACACACTGTCTCTCTAAAATATAAAACCGTGTCTGAAAATAGAGCCAAACTATCAACTGGCCAATTCTTATCAAAACCACAGGTTAGGAAAAATGATGTCAATGAACAATTATTTAAAATATATGATAGGTTGAGTGTGGTGGCTTATGCCTGTAATCCCAGCACTTTGGGGGCCTAGGAGTTTAAGACCAGCCTAGGAAACATAGTGAAATCCTGCCTCTATTTAAAAAAAAAAAAATGACCCGATGCCAATGCCATATAGTCTATCCCTTGATCCAATTTGACATCAACACAGTTCAGCACAGAACTGAACCAAGCCCTCTGCAGAATTCCCTTCTCTGAGCTGTCTTGTAGGTGCTAAGGCCCTGGCATTAATCAAGAGACACTAGAAGAAAAGCCTTATGATGCTAAATGCTATGTTTATTATAGGAATATTGCTTGAAGACATTGCCTTCTTGGTCACTCAGTGCCTCCTTTATGAACCTACTGTGAAATGAACTTTGGAATCCATGCTAACATAATCTATAGCCACCCAGAGAGATATAAGCCTTGTTAAAATCATAGGTGTCACTTACTCCGGTTTGCAATAATGGGGAGATTCTTCCAGTCTAGATATCAATACGATGGTGCCTGGAGGAGCTCCTTAACGCAGGACTTTATGGATCTATTAAAAAGACCAGTGGGGACTGTATACTTTATACGATATAGTAAATTGGAACCTTGGTTATGATGACTTGTAATTCTGCACAACAGAGTTGTGGTATCAGTTACCAGACCTGAATGAAAGGCTGGTTGGGGATGTATTTTCTTCTTCCTCTTGCTTTGTTTCATTCTCACTCAAGTGTGTGTTCTTTCCACACCATTCCGGCTCCACCATGTCTGAATTGGAATTTTCTTTCTGGTTTCAGAGCACCTTTCCCTGATATTCTATTTGCTTTTGGTCCAGTTTACTTCACCTGCAGCCTTTGGCAATTGTTGGCCAGGAGGGACCTCTGCACGTGCCTTCTGCTAAGTTCCTTTACAAGCCCAGGAACAGCAAACCATCCCTTTCTTTCTTTGGTGTCCCCAGTCCGTGCCCTCCATTAAGGATTGTTCTTCTTGGGCAACACTGAGATAATAGGAAGGTTTTATTCTGCTTCTTTTACCTTGAAAAGTAATGTTCTGCTGATTCACACTCTGGGCAGAATTTGGGGGCACTAAGACAGTCTTTGGCTAACTCTCTGGTGAAGCCTCCCTGGCTGGCACAGTTCAGGAAGGCCCCGGCTGAGCAATTTTACTCAGTGTGGTGGGAAAGAAGTGAGGGCTTTGGTGCCTTCAGACTTGGCTCTGAATCCTGGCTTTGCCTCATACTGCTGTGTGATCTCAAGCAGGCTAAGTAACCTCTCTGAGCCTTGGTTTCTTCATCTACAAATAGTACTCACCTTGGCAAGGTTGTAGTAATGATTGCAAATTACTGCCTCTCTGGAACAAAGGAAAGGGGAGAAGATAAAGATAGGGGTGGAGGGGAGAAAGGGAGGGGAGAAAGGGAGGGGAGAAAGGGAGGTGAGGTGGGGAAGATAGAGATGTATGCATTTATTTTCAATAAGAATGAAAAACCACATCTCCCCATTTTCCTTTTGACTCTCAGGAAACTTACAGATAAATCTGATATCCAATTTGAACAGTAAAGTAGACAAAGTCTTCTGACTTGTAATTTTAAATTGTTTATTTCTCCTGGATCTTTTGTTCCTACTTTCACCTATTCCTGGATGCTCATTTTTAAATCATTTTTTTATGGTTCGTTATTTTGTGTGGCTTTTTTATGTGAGTTTTGAGCTTTGCCTGGGGCTTGACAAATGTCTGGAATCTTTTCCAGGATGAGATGTAGCATATATAAATATGTACATTTAGAGGTGTTGCTGTGAACATTTTTGTGGCACTATATAATAATCTAATCTATAAAGCAAGCTCACACCCGGTCTTTCTTAATCCTCCCAATGAACTCCAGGGCTGAGATGAGGCAACTCAGCCTCTGTGAGTCGCTTTCCTCAGATCACTGAACTCTCCCAAGGGTCAGAATTTGACGTGCAATCCAGGTCTTTTGAATCCCAACCCAAAGCCTTTTCTTCTGCTACTGAACTGACTCTCTGCGGTCATAACCCATTCAGGTTTGCTACTGGGCCTAATAAATAACACTGATAACAATAGCACACATGTATCATGCACCTGCTATGCAGTGGACATTTTACATGCATTATCGTATTTAGTGCTCCCCACAAGCCAGTGGCGTAGCTACTGTATTTTCCTCTTTTATAAACCATCAGCCATCCAAAAGCAGGTTCCCCAAGGTCACACATCCAGAAGGGGAGGACGGGGGACTTGAACCCAGGTTAGCTCAATTCCAGAGGCCTTGCTGTTACCCACTACCCTCCAAGGGCATCAGTTCTGTCACTGAGTGACACTTCCTGGGGGTAGTGTTCAAAGAACGCTGGGCCTGTGTGATGTCACCGCATGGCTGTGATAGAAGCAGACAGCAGCAGCAGGCTGTCCCTGCTTCCCTGACCTCTACCCAGTGGGCAGCGGGATCACCTTTGCCACTAACCTGCCGTGGCTCATTAAAGCCTTAGGCCTCTGTGATCTCCTTCGGATCTGTGCAAAAGGGTCACAATCTCAAGCTTTGTTGAAGCTTTCCTTTGCCGCCTCTTTTAAGACTTTGACATATATGATAATAATAAAACACGCATACGAGGTACTGGCCCTTAGAAGCATCCTGGGACTGGTTTTGGAAGTCTAATTGTTACCTTGAAGTCTATTCTTTTTATCTTTTGGATTTATTCAGCTTTTAGAGTCTTTTACCTTAAGATATGCTTTTAGGTTACGATAAACAAGGCTAAATATTTCTGGAAATATTCAAAGAAGGACACGTTTCTTTTTCATCTTGATATGTGTGCCACTTCTTTTAATGTTAATAGGATTATTTTGTTTTCTTGGTTGGCTGTCTACCCTCTCGACCGAAGCCCCAGATCTGTCTTCTTTCTGGCTGTATCCACAGTTCCTGGCAGCACCCGTGGTCCCGTCTCTACCCATTCCCAGATGTCTCATCTTAGGCTGTTCCACAACTTCTTGAAGACTTGATTTTGTTTAGTTCTTTTTGTTTGTTTGTTTGTTTGTTTCTTCAATCATGAAATGAGGATAACAATGACTCTTTCTACCTCTCAGGTTGTTATGAGGCTAAAGTGAGATATTATATGTTAAAGTGCTTTGGAACCACACATTACCATAAAAAGGTAAGATCGCCACATGGTCCCTGGTGCAAACTTCTGATAAAGAGCATGTGCTTAAGGAACATGCCAACATTAGTTACAAAGGCACCTGGGCCTGCAGCCTAACTACCTGGAAGAAAAGCAGAAAATTCTATAACTCTATCGTGTTGACTACCCATCATGAATCACAGGCATTGATTGTGGAACTGAGGTTTTGATGACCAGCATTTTAATCCAGATCATCATGATCAAGTCTGCAGAGACAATGGGCAGAACACAGTGTTTTAGTGCAGTTTCCTTTATGGTGGCAGTTTTCAATCTTCTCAGAGCAGGTGTCAGCAAACTATAGCCCCTGGGCCAAAGCCAGCCCGCCATCTGTTTTTATATATTCTGCAAGCTAAGAATTGCTTTTACATTTTTAAATAGTTGAAAAAAAATCAGAAGGATATTTTATGGCATGTAAAAATGAAATGGAATTCAAATGCCAGTGTGTATAAAATTCTGAATGTTATCAATAAAAATTGGTGAATATTTGTCGTCTTCTTATAAGTGCCTACATAATAGTCTCGATTTTGCCTGTTGGCCCACAAAGGCTAAAATAAGTACTATTCAGGCCAGGTGCAATGGCTCACGCCTGTAATCCCAGCACTTTGGGAGGCTGAGATGGGCAGATCACAAGGTCAGGAGATCGAGACCATCCTGGCTAACACAGTGAAACCCCGTCTCTACTAAAAACACAAAAACATTAGCCAGGTGTGGTGGTGGGCGCCTGTAGTCCCAGCTACTGGGGAGGCCGAGGCAGAAGAATGGAGTGAACTCGGGAGGTGGAGCTTGCAGTGAGCCGAGATTGCGCCACTGCACTCCAGCCTGGGCGACAGAGCAAGACTCTACCTCAAAAAAAAAAACTATTCAGTACTTTATACAAACCATTTATGGCCACTGTCTTAAAGCATTCATTCGGTACTCTGAATCCAAGGCATTCAAAATCCTCATCTATTTGAGCATCACCATGCCTCTTGAGGGACTTAATGTGCTGAGACTCTAACAGAGAGATGAGATCTATTCAGAGAAGGCTGAGACTTGGGGACTGAAAGAGCAGAGCGGTCCATTTGGGACCCAATCAGGATGGAAATAACCAAAAAGGGAAACAGGACAGAGAGGAGAAGAGAGATGGAAAAAGCTAGCAGGGGAAGAAACCAGCTCCCCAGCCCCCTTGGCGATGTGACTCAGATATGGCTAGACCATGTGTGTGCTCTCAGGTCACTTGGTCAGTCTGGATGTTGGACTCAGTGCCTCTTTATTCTATTGCTCACTTCCATGATTGAGCAATAGGTGTTTTACTGATGCTCTCTCCAAGGAGACAGAGGGGGTCTGCCATGCTAAACATGTAGCATTTCGTGCCCCTGCCATCGCTGCCTAGGCTTTTCTCTGCCCTGCCCCTACCCCATCCCTCCTCTGCCTGGATGGCACTCTCATTATCTGGCTCGCAGCCTCTGAGAACTAGTGGGCACCATTCTCACTCTCTTGTTCTCATGCCTTCCCCCCAGGCTTTTGGTTTCTCTTTTCCCTCCTGTGCCATTTAGCGTTGTCCTCCCAAAAAGAATCCTATGTTCCCTACCTTCATTGCTTAACTCTGCCTTGAGGTTTACCAGCAATTTTTCTCCCTGGGGAGTGGGCTATAAATGACGCATGAGGTTTCCCAGACCCAGCGGACACTGAGGGGTGAGGTGGTGTTTGTGGGCACCTCTGGTAGCAGTTGGGCAGCATTGGCAAGGGCTGCTGAAGACAAAGAGTGTGGCTGAGAGAAATGGAGACGGCCCCATTCTAGAGGAGAGGAGAGACCAAAGCAAAAAGAATAATTTCCCTGGCACCCGCCAAGACCCAGGGCACAGAGTTGAGTTCTGAAAAAAACTAAAAAGGTGACCCTAGACGCAACTGTGATTGTGCCAGGCCAGGACAAAAACAAAAGTGCCGTGGCTCCAGGGGTTGTGTGCACACCGAGGCTGTCCTGTCACTGTCAGGCCTTTATGGAGTCTGCAGTCTACATGTGCTCTGTGTGTTGTGCAATATTGCAACATCAATTAAGCTTCTTCATGTAGCTTTACTAAGAGCGATGGACCCAGGAGGGCTGAAAAAGTGGAGGGAGGTGTATAGATCACCACTGTTCCGTGCAGTGGGTAAATTCACCGAGCAACTTTTTGATGAGGAAGGATGCATTCCCAAGGGAAAGGGGAGAACAACTGAGCAAGATGAAGTTGGCTGAGCAACGGCCACCTGTGGCACCAAGGACAGAATGTCACTGATGACTTCCCGACAAGTGCCCTTTCCTGGGAATAATCTATTGTGAGAGAATGAAAGCTTATTCTGCCACCAACTCCTTTAAGCAGAAATGAAGTCTTAGGGAGTAAAATAACACTGATTAGCACGGCACTGCAGAGAAGCCTCAAGGGTCGGATTTCATATCCCCTTCGGACTTTCTCTTCAGGCAGTTAAGCATTCACAAGAAAATCCCTTCTCTTTATGTGGCTTCTTCAGCCGCATCATTCGTGAAACAATTTTCAAGAGAGGAAACACAATAAACCACCACACTTGGATTTCTCTTATCTGAGATGCCTCTTGAAATTTCCAACTAATCTTGAACATGGTTAATTTCTCCCCACCTTCACGCCTCAACCATTAATTTTTTTTTAAAGGGAGAGAAAAAAAAATCAAAACACAGGTCCCTTGTGTTACTCAGCAAGAGTATGTGATTTGTAAGTTTCTAAAAATCCTTCCAGCCCTGCTTATTTTGACAAAACTACTTAACACTTCAAGCAATGAACTACAGGGCATAAAAGTATAATCTGCAGAGAAAACCTTAATCCTCTATAGTAACCTATTTGAATCTCCTCAAACACATTTCCATGTGTAGGCCCGGAGAATTAAGTCAATTGTTTGATCTGAGAAGAAAGGCAATTAGGGCTCTCTCTTGATCTTTCTGGTTGAATTCTAGTCAGGGGCAGCCACTGTTCTCCACCGCTCCATTTGAGACCCCTATTATTATAGTAATAGAGGTGAGCATTAGAATCGCTACAGTTGAGAGTGTCCCTGCATTTTCATTATAACTTGTTTTATCCGGGAGTTTCAAATCGTGATGGGCTAATATTCAGCATACAAATGATTAGCTAGCGCAGGTCTGGTTGTTTTTTTTTTTATAACTTCATTTAAAATTTCTTCTTTAACCTGACAAATATTTCAGCAGAAATGAATGAAAACTTCCAGAAGCAGCTACTAGGTGATGGGACAGGAGTGCCCATTCACTGCTGAGTTCCTGGCAGAGATGAGGCAGGGGTCTCTTCAAAGGGATGTCTCTGGGGCCACTGACAGTGCAAGAGAGAGACTGAGAATCTAGCTGGGGCAGTCTCGAGGAAAAACTGGGAGTTCTGCCCTCATTTGCTTACTCAGAGCAGCTCCCAAATATCTACATAGGAACAGCACAATGACAACAATCTAGCTGGAAATGAAAACTGGAGATGTGTTTATATAGTTTCATTATATAAGATTGAATAGAGATCATTTGTCCATAGCAAAGAATATTAGAGAGGGAGTTGTTCCTGGAGATTATGGGAGTCGGTGACTGAAGCCTGTCCCAAGCCACCCAATAGTGCTGTCGCTGATGACTAAGCCTTTCCTGGGGTTTCTGGAGCTCTATCTTATCATCTAAAATAATGCTACAGGAGCTGTTATTCAGCTGCTTTGTCCATTTTATATGAGCTCCCTGCCTCGAAGAAGTGGAAAAGCCAGAAGACAAGAGAAGACAAGCTCCCCTGCTTCCTGCCAGATTCCACCGGGCTGGTGGGGTCTGTTTTAGCATTTAGCTCACAGCCAAATCCAAGTGCAGAAATCCAGAGATGGTGAACCTGCTCCTGTCTCCAGGGAGTCATTCTCTGCCTTAGCCTGAGTCCCTGCAGGAGGGTTGCATCCAGGTAGTGGCAGTTTTGCTGTAGGGCAATTGAGGCTTGCGGAAGAATGGCAAGGAATGCCTGGCTATTTTTCCTCAGCAAACAGTAATGCAGGGCTCATGAAGAGCCAGGCACTGTGCTAGGAGCCCATGGTTCCAAGGCGGGTCAGTGATGATCTTGTCTGCCAGTGGCTTGTGGCATAGTTGGGGAAGATGGGTAAGTCAAGAGACGGCGACAACTCAGTGTGAAAAACGTGATTCAGGAAAGAGCCCGTGAATGTACACTGAACCTGGCTTTAAGGTCCAGCGGAAGGTTTGCAGGAGACAGTGCCTGAGCTGAGGCCCAAAAGACAAGTAAAACTCATCAGCAAGGAGGTGGCCTATTTCAGGCACTGCAAAGTCCTATAGGGGAGAGATGCAGAATGCATTTAAATGTCTGCAACTGTCCAGGTACAGTGGCTTACGTCTGTAATTCCAGCACTTCGGGAGGCCGAGGTGGGAGGATCACTTGAGCCCAGGAGTTCGAGACCACCCTGGACAACATGATAAGATCCTGTCTCTACAAGAAATAGAATAATTCGCTGGGTGTGGTAACACACACCTGTGGTTTCAGCTACTCGGCAGGCTGACATGGGAGGATCAACTGAGCCCAAGAGGTCAAGGCTGCAGTGAGACGTGATCGTGCCAATGCACTCCAGCCTGGGCGACAGAGTAAGACCCTGTCTCAAAAACAAAAACAAAAAATCTGCAACTAGTTCTGTAAGGCTGGGTTGAATACCTGCTCATGAGGCAATTAATGCCATCACAAGGAATTTGGGCTTTATTCTACAGGCTATGGGAAACTCTGGGTGGTTGTTGTTTTGTTTTTTGCTTATTTGTTTGTTTTTGTTTTTTTGGAGACAGGGTCTTGCCCTGTTGCCCAGGCTGGAGTGTGGTGGTATGATTATGGCTTACTGAAGCCTCAACCTCCAGAGCTCAAGTAATCCTCTTGCTTCAGCCTCCCAAGTAGCTGGGACTATAATTATGTGCCACCACACACGGCTAATTTTTTTTTTTTTAGTAGTAGAGAAGGGGTCTCACTTTGTTGCCTAGGCTAGTCTCAAACTCCTGAGCTCAAGCGATCCACCAGCCTCGGCTTCCCAAAGTTCTGGGATTACAGGCGTGAGCCACCATGCCCAGCTGATAAAATATTTTAAACAGAATAGTAACATGAAGAGATTAGCTATTTAGAAAGAGAACTGGAGTGTATTAGGTGTTTTGGGGGGAGTTCTGAGACAAGGTCTCGCTCTGTTGCCCAGGCTGGAGGGCAGTGGTGCTATCGTGGCTCACTGCAGCCTCGACCTCCAAGCCTCAAGCAATCCTCCCATCTCAATTTCCCCAGTAGCTGGGACTACAGGAGCATGCCACCACACCCCGATAACTTTTGTATTTTTTTATAGAGACGGGGTTTCACCATGTTGCCCAGGCTGGTCTCGAACTCCTGGGCTCAAGCAATCTACCTGCTAAGCCTGAGCCACCATGCCTGGCTGGAATGCATTAGTTTTCTATTACTGTGTAACAAATTTCCTCAAACTTAGGTGCTTAAAGCAACATCTCTAGCCAAGCTGACATATAAAATTAGCCATCACAATCATCTATTACCCCAAAGAATTTGAGAGCTGGGACTATTAAAATAATTATTTTGGGGGGCATGGAGGGGGAGAGAATCATGAAATACACATTTGCCACAAATTTTGAACCTAAGCCTTAAAATCAAGCCTTTATATCGAATACAGATGATAAAGGGAAGAAAAAGTAAATGACACCACAAGAAAGCAATGCATCAAATGCAGAGTGTGGGAAAGACTGTGGGACAACTGACCCAGTTTCTTCAACTAGTCATGAAAAAAAAAGGGAGTGGAGAACTGTTCTAGATTTAAATGACCTAAGAGACAAAAACCAAATGCCATGTGTGGATTTCTCTGTTTTGCAAAGTGCAAGACAGAGATCAAGAATCTAGTTAGGGTGGTCTCAAAGAAAAACTGGAATTTCTGCCCTTATTTACCTCCTCAGGGCAGTTCCCAAATATCTACATGAGAATAGCTCAGCAACAACAATCTACTGGGAAATGAACCTGGAGATGTGTTTACATGGCTCGACTATGTAGGATTGAATAAAGATCATTTGTCCATAGCAAAGAACACTGGACAGGAAGTCGCTCCTGTAGATCATGGGAGTCGGTGAGTCATTACTGGAACAAACTAGCTGTACATGTGAATATGGACTGTTTTTTTGTTGTTGTTGGTTTTTTTTTTTTTTTTTTTTTTTTTTGAGACAGAGTTTCGCTCTTGTTGCCCAGGCTGGAGTACAAGATTGCTGTGGCAATCTCGGCTCACGGCAATCTCCACCTCCTGGGTTCAAGCAATTCTTCTGTCTTAGCCTCCTGAGTAGCTGGGATTACAGGCATGCACCACCATACCTGGCTAATTTTTTGTATTTTTAATAGAGATGGGGTGTCTCCATGTTGGTCAGGCTGGTCTGGAACTCCCAACCTCAGGTGATCCACCCGCCTTGGCCTCCCAAAGTGCTAGGATTATGGGCATGAGCCACCACACCCAGTATGGACTGGTCATTGTAAGTTATTAAGGAGTTTTTGATAATTTTGTTAGGTGTCATAATGGGAATGTAATTAAAAATAAATATATAAAATGTTTGGCCTGAAAAAAAGCTTTGTGTCCTGGGGAGTATGGTAAGGTAGAGTCAACAGCATGGCAGACTAAAGTCACCCCTGAAGATTAAACTGATCTCTACCCTTCCAGAAGGAATGAGTCACTCTCTCTTCTCTGATCCTCTGTATGGCACCTTATATTCATGGATGTATGTGTTTCCTTTTCCAACTAGAGAGCTCCTTGAGGACAAGGACTCTGCTTTTAACCTTCCACACCCAGGATATATTAGATGTTACAAATACTGATAAAATAAATCTCGGAATGCAACACATCCTCAAAACCCCTAATTCATAAGAATTTATATCACAGTTGTTATATTTTAAATTTTCTTTTTAATCTAAGAGTAGGGGCATTTCTGAACCACAGGTGAACAAGTCAACATTAAGGAACTGTATTAGCCCATTCTCACACTGCTATAGAGAAATACCTGAAACTGGGTAATTTATAACGAAAAGAGGTTTAATTGGCTCACAGTTCCTCAGGCTGTACAGGAAGCATGATGCTGGCATCTGCTCAGCTTCTGGGGAGGCCTCAGGAAAACTTACAATCATGGTAGAAGGTAAACGGGGAGCAAGGTTTCTCACATGGAGAAAACAGGAGGATGGAGGAGGTGCTGCATAAATGATATCTCATGAGAACTCACTATCATGAGAACAGCATCAAGAGGATGGTGTTACAGCATTCATGAGAAATCCACCCTGCATTAGTCCATTCTTGCACTGCTATAAACAAATACCAGAGACTGGGTAATTTATCAAGAAAAGAGGTTCAATCAGCTCACAGTCTGCAGGCTGTACAGGAAGCATGGCAGCATCCACTTCTGGAAAGGCCTCAGGGAGCTTTTACTCATGGTAGAAGGCAAAGCAGAAGCCAGAGCTTCACATGGTGGGAGCAGGAGGAAGAGAGGGCGGGGAGGTGCTACACACTTTCAACCAAATGTAGAAAGAACTCACTATCACGAGAACAGTACCAAGAGCATGGTGCTAAACCATTCATGAGAACTCCACCCTCATGATTCAATCACCTCCCATCAGGCCCCACCTCCAACACTGAGGATTACAATTCAACATGAGATTTGGTGGGAGACACAGATCCAAACCATATCACAACCCCATGATCCAACCACTTCCCAACAGGCCCCATCTCCAACACTGGGGACACAGATCCAACCATACAATTCCACCCTGGACCTTCAAATCCCATGTCCTTCTCAAATTGCAAAATACAATCATACCTTCTCAACAGTCCCCCAAAGTCTTAACTCATTTCAGCATTAACTAAAAAGTCCAAAGTCCAAAGTCTCATCTGAGACAAGGCTAGTCTTTTCCACCTATGACCCTGTAAAATAAAAAACAAGTTAGTTACTCTATGATACAATGGGGGTATAGGCATTGGGTAAATACTCCCATTCCAAAAGGCAGAAATTGGCCAAAAGAAAGGTCTACAGGCCCCATGCAAGGCAGCAGGGAAGTCATTAAATCTTAAAGCTCCAAAATAATCTCCTTTGATTCTATGTCTCACATCCAGGGTGCACTGGTGCAAGGGCAAGGGATGGGGTCCCAAGGCCTTGGGCAGCTCCGTCCCTGTGGCTTCTCAGTGTTCGGCCCCTGCAGCTGCTCTCACAGATTGTAGTTGAGTGCCTTTAGCTTTTCTATGTGCAGGATGCAAGCTGCTGGTGGCTCTAACATACTGGGGTCTGGAGGATGGTGGCCCTCTTCTTATAGCTCCACTAGGCAGTTCTCCAGTGAGGACTGTGTGTGGGGCCTCCAACCCTACATTTCCCCTCCACACTGCCCTAGTAGAGGTTCTCCATCATGGCTCTGCCCTTGGAACAGGCTTCTGCCTGAACATCCAGCCTTTTCTATCCATCCTCTAAAATCTGGGTGGAGGTTCTCAACACTCAACTCTTGCACTCAGTGCATCTGCAGGCTTAACACCACGTGGAAACTGCCAAGGCTTATAGCCTGCACCCTCTGAAGCAGCAGCCCAAGGCATACCTGGGCCCCTTTTAGCCACCAGTGGAGCTGGAGCAATTGGACTGGGGAAAGCAGTGTCCCAAAGCTGTGCAGGGCAGTAGGGCCCCGGGCCTGGCACATGAAACCATTTTTCCCTCCTAGACTTCTGAGCTGTGATGGGAGAGGCTGCCAGGAAGTTCTCTGAAATGTCTTTGAGGCCTTTTCCCCATTGTCTTGCCTATTAGCACTTGGCTCTTTTTCACTTATGCAAATTTCTGCAGCCTGCCTGAATCGCTCCCCTGATAATGGGCTTTTCTTTTCTACCACACAGTCAGACTGTCAAATTTTCCAAACTTTTACACTCTGAATCCCTTTTAAGTGTAAGTTCCAACTTCAGGTCATTTCTTTGCTCATATATATGAGCATAAGCCATCAGAAGTAGCCAGGCCACATCTTGAATGCTTTGCTGCTTAGAAATTTCTTCCTGGCTGGGTGTGGTGGCTCATGCCTGTAATCCCAGCACTTTGGGAGGCCAACGTAGGCAGATCACCTGAGGTCAGGAGTTCGAGACCAGCCTGGCCAACATGGCGAAACCCCATCTCTACTAAAAGTACAAAAATTAGCTGGGCATGGTGGTGGGCACCTATAATCCCAGCTACTCATGAGGCTGAGGCAGAAGAAGCCTGAACCCATGAGGCGGAGGTTGCAGTGAGCTCAGATCATGCCACTGCACTCCAGCCTGGGTGACAAGAGCAAGACTCCATCTAAAAAAAAGAAAGAAAGAAATTTCTTCCACCAGATGCCCTAAATCATCACCTCAAGTTCAAAGTTCCACAGGTCCCTAGGGTAGCAGCACAATGCAGCAAAATTTTTTTCCCAGGGCATAACAAAAGTGACCTTTGCTCTGGTTCCCAATAAGTTCCTCATTTTCATCTGAGACTTCCTCAGCCTGGCCTTCGCTGTCCCATATCACTATGAGCATTTTGGTCAGAACCATTCGACTAGTCTCTAGGAATGTTCCAAACTTTCCCTCATCTTCCTATCTTTTTCTGAGACCTCCAAATTCTTCCAACCTCTGCCTGTTACCTAGTTCCATAGTCGCTTCCACATTTTCAGGTATTTTTACAGCAATACCCCACGTTTGGTACCAATTTTCTTTAATTTCTTCTGTTCTTGCACTGCTATAAAGAAATACCTGAGACTGGGTATTAAAAAAAAAAAAGAGGTTTAATTGGCTCACAGTTCCACGGGCTGTACAGGAAGCATGATGCTGGCATCTGCTTGGCTTCTGGGGAGGCCTCAGGAAAACTTACAGTCACAGTGGAAGGCAAAGGGGAAGTGAGGCATCTGACATGTCGGGGGCAGGAGCAAGACAGCATGAGAGGTGAGGTACTGCACTCCTTTAAACAACTACATCTTGCAAGAACTCACTATCACGAGAACAGCACCAAGGATATGGTGCTAAACCATTCATAAGAAATCCACCCCAATAATCAAACCACCTCTCACCAGGCCCCACCTCCAACACTGGGGACTATGATTCAATATGAGATTTGGTGAGGACACAGATCCAAACCATATCAGTAACACATTAGCATTGGTTTGGAATAGCATTCAGTAACAGCTGAGAAAACATATTCATCTGGTTGGACTGGCAAAAATTTAGTTAGTGTTGTTAAGTACCTGCCTCAAATGGTGGTATCAGTTAGGGTAACACTAGCTACTCTAACAGAGAAATCCCCAGACTGAAGTGGCTTAACATATAGGTACTTGTTTCTCACTTACACAGTCTAAGCAGGATCCCCCTATCAACAGAGGGGAAGGGGTGGGGTGGGGTATAAGTGAGAGACTGCTCCATGCAGCCATTCATGTGCTCACTGATGGTGGCTATAAAAGTCATCCTCCCCGGGTATCAAGATCTAGCCAGCAAATTAGGACAAGAGGAGGAAGAAATAGCAAACCTGCTTCCTAACACCACAGCCTTAGTTCTCTACATTCCTTGGGTGGGAGCTAGCCACTCTGCCTCAATGAAATGCAAAGATACTGAAATGTGGTCTCCAGTTGGGCAGTCATGTTCTAACAATAATTCTACAAGGGGAAGAGAAATTTTTGGGGGTCAAGTAACCATCTTTTGTGTAGGTTGTTCTTTTTTTTTGAGACAGAGTTTCCCTCTTGTTGCCCAGGCTGGAGTGCAATGGCACCATCTTGGCTCACTGCAACCTTTGCCTCCCCAGTTCAAGCAATTCTCCTGCTTCAGCCTCCTAAGTAGCTGGGATTACAGGGATGCACCACCACGCCTGGCTAATTTTGTATTTTTAGTAGAGACAGGGTTTCTCCATGTTGGTCAGGCTGGTCTCAAACTCCCAACCTCAGGTGATCCGCCCACCTTGGCCTCCCAAAGTGCTGGCATTATAGGCATGAGCCATTGCACTTGGCCTAGGTTGTTCTCTTAAATGTTCTGATATTTATAAGTAATATAATAATATCTAATATGCTTATCTTTATTTCATCTTTCATGAGATAATAAACAAGTAATAAGTCTGGTGAAGAATTTTTGAGCTGGTAGCTATAAGGAATATTTCTGCAAGGCTTCTGTAAATATGTCTTTACTCCCAGTTCAGAACAATTACCTGGGGAATTCACAAGGGGTCTTCATTTTGTACAAGGTAGTTGTAGAGAAATTTCACAAAAACTTCACAAACTTATGAAAGAAGATAGAAATAATTCTTTAAAAGACTACTGGTTTAAGAAAATCTCATCTAGTGATGAAATAATTCAAAGGAGAGTTGAGTTCCTTCACCAGTATAAATTTATCGAATGTATTAAACCTAGTTTCAAAGCAATACATCATTGAAATGGTTTTCTGTCTTCAGCCTGGAAAAACAATGCCCTCCCTTGTAGAAGTACATATGCCACTGATCTTTCTGTGTCTGTTTCTAATCTGTACTTCAGCCCATGCATCTTTGTTGGGTTATAAAACCATATATGTAACTGCTTATTAAACATCTCCATGGAGGCATTCTACAGGACCCTCGAGTTCAACAGAGACAATTAAACACCTTACTTTCTAATCCTGCTTCTTTGAGATGGAGTTTCGCTCTTGTTGCCCAGGCTGAAGTACAGTGGTGCAATCTCAGCTCACTGCAACCTCCGCCTCCCGTGTTCAAGCGATTCTCCTGCCTCAGCCTCCCGAGTAGCTGGGATTACAGGCATGCATCACCACGCCCAGCTAATTTTATATTTTTAGTAGAGATGGAGTTTCACCATGTTAGCCAGGCTGGTCTCGAACTCGTGACCTCTGGTAATCCACCTGCCTTGGCCTCCCAAAGTGCTGGGATTACAGGCATGTAATCGCAGCGCCCGGCCTAATCCTGCTTTTCTAAAAATAGTTTGCATCTTGATTGCACAAAAACTGGCCTGGTGCTCTCTCGCTTCCTTTCTCCTACCCTAGTCGTTCTTGACCAGGGGTGATTTTGTCCCCAGGGGATATTTGGCAATGTAGAAAGACATTTTCAGTTGTCACAACTAGGGGAAGGGGTGTTACTAGCACCTTGTGGGCAGACGCCAGGGATTCAGCTAAACCCCTTACAATGCACAAGAGAGTCCCCTGCCCCAACAAAGAATTATTGGGCCCCAAATATCAACAGTATTAAAATTGAGATACCTTGCCATACCCCATGACCGGTAGATTTTTCTCTTACGTGTCTCAAATCTGTTCCATTCCAGCATCCATATTTCCAATGCCTTGTTTCAGACCTTCATCACATCTTTCATGGAACATAATAGGTTTGCTACAATCTGAATGTTGGTATCCCTCCACACTCCAAATTCATGTCGGAAACCTAATCACCAATGTGGCATTAGGTGAGGCCTTTTGGTATGTGATTAGGTCAAGAGGACAGAGCCCTTACAGAGATTAATGCCCTTATAAAAGGCCCAGAGGGCGACCTTGCCCCTTCTACCAGGTGAGGACACTGCAAAAAGTGAGCCTTCACCAGACAACACATCTTCAGGGACTTTCATCTTGGACTTCTCAGCCTCCAGAACTGTGAGAAATACATTTCCCGTTTATAAGTCATCAAGTTTATGGTGCTAGTATTTGGTTACAGCAGCACGAATGGACTAAGGCTCCTAACCCATTTTCTTGCCTCTCAATCCTGTTGCTTCCTTGGAAAGGCATGTCTTCCCCCACCTTGCAAACTCCCTCTCATCAAGTTTCAGTGAATTCCTCAAGTATTAACTCCTCTGTGAAGCCTTCCCTGCCTGGGCTATTTTCCCTTCTTTCCTTCCCCATTTAGAAGCCCTTTGTCTGCACACACACCATCATTTGTCTCCCCAGCCAGACCGTAAGTGACTTGTAAGAAGAAACCTTCATATTCAGCCTCTGTGACCAATAGCACTTAACACTCAGCTGAGTGAATATTTGAACATACTCTTGCTGACTCTAATCAAACTGGAACATGTGAGAACATCAGGTTGGGTAGGAGGCAGGGCTGGAATCTGTGGTCACAGGGGCCTCCTGAGTCGGCCTATGTGGCTAGCTAGTTATAGAATTTAGTGTCGGCCTCACTGTTGCTCTATAGAACCCTGGGAGCTAAGTTGCGCTGATGTGTGTGGCAGGTTCCACTACAAGAGGTGCTCTAGTGTTTTATGGACTTGACTTCTCCAGGTTCCAAGAGCCATTAATATGGACAGAAAACTTGAAAAGGGCCAAAGTGCTAGACAGAGTAAAAGTCAAGGTCCAACAGAAATCCCTGAAAAGCCTGTTGGCTTTGACATTATTTTTATGCAATTCAAGAGTAGTAAAAGTGCTTATTTTTTTAAAAATTCATAACATTTTCAAGGCTTTTTTGCTTTTGCTCATAACATTTTCAAGGCCATCAGCATCCTTTTCCTTCCAGTCCTGCTGTCTGCTGCTCATATAACCTAAATAAAATGCTCAGAAAGAGCGCACCAAATAGGGTGGTAGATGTACCGAAACCAGTGTAGCTCAGAAATGAGCTCTCTTGGCCATGCGCGGTGACTCATGCCTGTAATCCCAGCACCGTGGGAGGCTGAGGAGGGTGGATCGCTTGAGGCCAGGAGTTCAACGTCGGGGTGAAGAGACCCAACACCGGGTCGTGGGGGCAATGAAGTCCAGCAGAGTCAAAGGATTGAGAAAAAGAGTTTAAGAGAGAAAGGTGGGACACCGAAGGCCATCGCTATTGTGGAGGCTGTGAAGGCCCTGAGCTCTGGGAGCCCACGGTATTTATTGGCAATCCAACAAACAGGTGGTGAGAATGTGGCGGTCAAAAGGACACATTGCATTAAGCACATGATTTACAGCTGTGATGGTTTAGCATTTATATGGAACATGGTCTGCTACTTGAGATAATGGGAATAGGAGCCTAGGAGGGCTAGAAGCAAGGAGCCAGCAAGTCTAGACACATTCCAGAGGACATTATGCAAGCCCTGCCTCAGTTTCCCTCCCAACACTCGGCTTTTTCCCAACATGCCCCCCTTCTCTTTTTTGTAAAAGAGAAGGTATCATTATTACTATCATTAGTAGCTATCATTATTACTAGCATAAGAGGTGGCCTCTTAATTGAGCAAGGCAATTGCAGGCTGTGCAGCCCTTAATTGCCAATTGGTGATCCAGCTTCATTTTTCTTAGTTAGCCCTTATTCAAACTGGACTTGCTCTGGTTTGAATGCTTCCCACATATCTCCCCTTTCCCTTTTACAAGAAGACCCTTAATCCTAGGGGTTGCAGAAGGATGAAGGTCCGTCTTCTGTAACTTCTTCATGCTGAATAGGGGCGATGATATTCCTGCCTAACTATTAGGGTCTCTTGTATTCAGGGTACAGAGGAGCTGAGTCAGAAAGCATTGGTCTGTTAAGCATCGTGACTCTGGTCGGTCTTCGTTCCATCTTCACATTCAGATTCAACTGGCTCATGGCTCGTACTGGGGAACCCGATCCATGGTTGGGATTCATGGGTCCCTGCAGTCTCCTATTCCATGGTCGTACACATCTTGAGGGCATCCGCATGGTTCGTTCATCTCCTGCAAAAACACAAGTATACCCTCACACACACCCCCACCCCCGTTAGTACATCTACTGAAACAGAAGCAAAAACTTTTGTGGCTGTAGCCGGGAGGTCACTGATAATGAGAAACAGGCTCCTTCTAACAGAAGGCACAGGGAAAGCAAATTGAGGCTTAAAAGCAATCCTTAAACCTTCAATTCACACCATACAGGTGGGTCCACTAGATGCGGTGGCTCACAATAGATCTTCAGATGTTTGGTGGGCACCCACATAGGCACCTGATTGTCACCTGGAGAGACACAAGCAAATCTTCTTCCCCGTAAAATTATCTTTAGGCAGGGATCGGAGGAAGTAGACTCAGAGGTAAGGAGAATTTTGGGGCCTAATGGCTTCCTGATGTTTGATAGGTGCTCCCTCGGAAGTTAGGAATTCCCTTTCTCTCCATATTGCTACATGGGCATGGAGGACTAGGTAAGCATACTTAGAGTCTGTATATATATTTACCCTTTTTCCTTCTCCCAATTCTAGTGTATAATGGCCCCTGCTTTTGTTAGGACGTCTCTCCCTAACAAAGGAGTGGGGCTTTCAGGCATAATTAGAAAGGCACGTGAATACAGTAAGGTTCCCCAGTAACAACTTAGTGGCTGGGAGAAGTATCTAGTGACTGGCTGTCCTAGGACACGTCGGATAGTGACAGATCTGGAGGACAGTTGTCCAGGACAGAAGAGTAAGACTGAGAAGGCCGCGCCAGTGTCCAGGAGACAGTTAACCTCCTGGCCCTCAATATTCAAGCATACCTGGGGCTCTGTGAGGGTGATGGCATGGGCTAGCGCTTGCCCCAGGCACCGAGTCCTGCTGCTGAATCATCTGGTTAGTGGCTTCTGACTCAGAGGACCTACATCCCCTGGGGGCAGTGGGCCTTCCAGTGATTCCCTTGACATAAGGGGCATGGACGAGGGGGCGGCTTATTTCTATTTGGACAATCTTTTTTAAAGTACCCTTGTAGACCTCACTGGAAGCAAGCCCTATTAGGTATTCAATTTGCCCAGGCTTTCCCTTTTCCAGAGCCTCCAAAGTCGGCTTGCCTGAGGGCCATGACTAAAGAGGTGGCTTTTTTTTAAATCCCGTTTGTCCCATTTCACCTGCTCCTCCCGATCTCTATTATAAAAAACCGAGGTTGCCAAGTTCAATAGGGTTTCTAAGTTTTGCTCTGGGTCTAAGGCAGACTTTTGAAGTTTTTTCTAATGTCTGCAGCTGAGTGAGTGAGTGATAAACTTATCCTTTAAGATTAGTTGGCCTTCAATAGAGTCAGGTGACAGAGAGATAATGCTTCCTCAATGCCTCTCTTAGTCTCTCCAGAAAGGCTGTAGTAGGATTTTCTTCCTTTCCCCGTTGTAGTGGACATCACTGAATAATTTATAGACTTCTTCCCAGTTTTCCTTAGTCCTTCTAGCATGCCAGTTAGCAAATGTCTGCGGCACCAACCTCCATGTTCTGATTCTACGTCTCAATGAGGGTCTACACTGGGAACTGCCTGCTGGCCTGTGGGGAATTGTTCTTTCTTCTGGTTGTCATCCTATCATTGACCTGACTGATACCAGAGATTGCCAAACTCTCGGGCTGCAGTTATGGCGGCACTTCTCTCATTTGGGGTTAGTGTCTGATTTAGCAGTAACATTATATCTCTCCATGTCAGATCAAAGGATTGTCCTAACCCTTGTAAAACATCAATATAGCCATCAGGGTTATCTGAGAATTTACCTAGGTCTATTTTAATTTGCTTCAAGTCTGAGAGGGAAAAAGGTACATGCAGTCTGACTGGGCCCAATTCTCCAGAATACATCTTTGGGGCGTTTTTGCCTTGGGGGGAACGTTTCCCATCTGAAAAAAAGCACATAGGGACGCCAGCACCCCTAGTCATTTTCCGATGAGCATTAGTCCTAGAGCATCCTCTGTGGTCCTAATGCTTATTCCTTTCCAGGGTGCGTAACCACCCATGGACCTCTGCTTCTCGGATTAGTTACACTCACCAATGTAGCAGTCCTGCACCTGTTTTCCCGCCTTTCTTGACCACAAAGAAAGGGGTCCGACCTGCTGGATTCTCGTGGTCCTTTACCAGCATACCCAACATTGCCTTTGCGCTCAGGGGTGAGTTCTAGAGCTGGGCTGGGTTCCTGAGTATTTCATAATAACCCGGCTGCCCCATCAGGATGCATTCCCATAAACAACAGTTCTTCGCAAATTCATTTCAGAGGGTGTAGGTAACCTTTTGAGTCAGGATTGAGATAATTTTTTGATTCTGTAAGTACTTTAAGACTTGGCTGAGTGCAAACAGCTCGCATGTTTGAGCGGACCAATTATTAGGCAATTTTCCTAACTCTGCTTCTACAAGAGTTTCCCTATCAATTACTGAATACCCATTGTGGGTTTTGTTTATTCAGTCACCTGGAAGGAACCATCTATTGTCCTGTCCTGAAGGGAGTTCCTCCTAGGTCTGGTCAGACCTTTGTATGGTAATTAAGATTTAAATCCCTCGTTAGGAAACCTGCTGGGTTAAGGGAATTTTCAGTGGTTAATGTTAAATCACCTTTTTCTAACAGAATAGCCCCATACTTTAAGATTTTTGAGTTAGTAAGCTACCTTTTTGCCTTTTTTTTTTTTTTTTTTTTTTTTAACTTAGGATAGCTCTGAACTGGTGAGCTGTGCTCACAATGAGGTTTCCTCCAAAGGTTATTTTTCTACTTTGTTCTGCTAGCAAAGCAGTTGCCGCTACCGATGGAATGTATTTGGGCCATCCGCGGGTTACTGGGTTAAGGATTTTTGATAGGAAGGCTACGGGTTGTCAGTGGTCTCAGTGCTTTCGGGCTACGCCCTTGTTTACACTGACAAGGTAGTATTGGAGTGTTATAGGTTCACGGAGAAGACCTTCAATTATCAATTATAGGTTTTAAATTTACCCTGGCTTTTAAAGCAACAGGGTACACTGTTTTTTCTTTAGCTACTTGTATATGTCTTTGTCCTTTGTAGATGGATTTTAGAAACACAGCAGAGGGACGTTTGCTGTCCTCCCTGCTGGATTATAGTTACGGGAAATTGCCATGCTTCAATGTCTCCCTCGGCTCTAGCCTTTTGAATAGAATTTTGTATAGCACCACCAATTGCTCCAGGTTTTAGTGTTGCAACTACAGGAGCAGTAAGTTTTGTAGCTAATTCATCTTCTCGCCCATTAAGGGGAGAGAGAGGAGGTGGCCTTCACTTAATTCAGCAGGTGGAGCCGACGGGCAAGTAAAACATACTTTTCTCAGTTTCCCTTTCTTTTAATTTCCTGTTTCCTGTTCCTCACATTCAGAATCTGAAGTTAGTTTTTTACACTTGTCCTCTTCCTCATCTGAATCTATCTCATCTGTTTGAAATGGCTCAAGAGCTGCTTTTATTAGTGCCCACATTGACCAAACTGAGACTGGAATTTTTGCTCCATCTTTATACTTTTTAAATATCTGCTAATTCTCTTCCATTCCTCCAACTCCATAGTCCCTTGTTCCGGGAACCACAGGCAAAACTGCTTTACTGCACTAAAGAGTGAGTGATAACAAATTCTGAGTACTAACGTTCACTCCCCCTCTCCGTAATAAATGCCTTAAGAAATTTAAATAAGCAGAATGTCTGCTTTTACTTTGTCCCATTGTTAGCCTGGTTCTTCCGAGCGTGCTCAGCTTTCCTGCCAAGCTTCTTTTAGACGTCCTCGGGTGTCCTTTGACGATGCGTCCTCCGCTTTCATAGGTTCTGGCGTTCGTTCCTTCACCGGGGTCTTTGTCGCCCCACATTGAGCAGCCAGGAATGTTGGGGTGGCCAGACCCCAACACCAGGTCGTGGGGGTGACAAAGTCCAGAGGAGTCAAAGCGAGAGACAGGACTAGCTGGATTTCCCTAAGCCTAGCTGGGAAGGTGACTGCATCCACCTTTAAACACGGGGCTTGCAACTTAGCTCACAGCCAACCAATCAGAGAGCTCACTAAAATGCTAATTAGGCAGAAACAGGAGGTAAATAGCCAATCATCTATTGCCTGAGAGCACAGCAGGAGGGACAAGTATCAGGATATAAACCCAGGCATTTGCGCAAGCAACGGAAACCCCCTTTGGGTCCCTCACCTTTGTATGAGAGCTCTGTTTTTACTTTATTTCACTCTATTAAATCTTGTAACTGCACCCTTCTGGTCCGTGTTTGTTACGGTTTGAGCTGAGCCTTCACTCGCCCTCCACGGCTGCTGTTTGTCGCTGTCACAGACCCGCCGCTGACTTCCATCCCTCTGGATCCAGCAGGGTGTCCGCTGTGCTGATCCAGCAAGGCGCCCATTGCCGCTCCCAATCAGGCTAAAGGCTTGCCATTGTTCCTGCATGGCTGAGTGCCCAGGTTCGTCCTAATCGAGCTGAACACTAGTCACTGGGTTCCACGGTTCTCTTCCGCGACCCACGGCTTCTAATAGAACTATAACACTCACTGCATGGCCCAAGATTCCATTCTTTAGAATCCATGAAGTCAAGAACCCCAGGTCAGAGAACACGAGGCTTGCCACCATCTTGGAAGTGGCCCGCCAACATCTTGGGAGTTCTGTGAGCAAGGATCCCCGGTAACAAAAGGATTGAGGAAAAAGTTTGAGAGAAATGTGTGCACCGGAGGGGGGGGCGGCCATCATTATCTTGGAGGCTGCAAAGGCCCTGAGCTCTGGGAGCCCACGGGATTTATTGGTAATCCAACAAGGAAACAGGTGGGGAGAATGTGGAGGTCAAAAGAACATGTTGCATTAAGCACATGATTTACAGCTGTGATGGTTTAGCATTTATATGGAACATGGTCTGCTACCTGAGATAATGGGAATAGGAGCCTAGGAGGGCTAGAAGCAAGGAGCCAGCAAGTCTACACACATTCCAAAGGACATTATGCAAGCCCTGCCTCAGTTTCCCTCCCAACACTCGGCTTTTTCCCAACAGTTCGAGACCAGCCTGGCCAATATGGTGAAACCCCATCTCCACTAAAAATACAAAAATTAGCCAGGCGTGGTGGTGCACACTTGTAATCCCAGCTACTTGGGAGGTTGAGGCAGAAGAATCACTTGAAACTGGGAGGTGAATGTTGCAGTGAGCTGAGATCATGCCACCGCACTCCAGCCTGGGTGACAAAGCAAGACTCTGTCTCAAAAAAAAAAAGAAAAAGAAATGAGCTCTCTTATCCCTCCCCAGTTGTCTCCTGGCATCACTGGTGGGGAGGAAGGGCACCAGGACAAGCTGTTTTTTAAAGGCACCACCTTACATTTTTATGATTAGCAAATGAAGACATACATCCTAGAGAGGTATCTTTCTCTCCGGTGTGTATGTGTGTGTGTCCACACCCTCAAAAAGGTATGTGGCAGCACTATGACAATAAATTGCTTACAATCTACACATCTTTGATGAGATTGGTTAATATAGTATATCTACAACTGGCATATAAGATGTGCATTACTATGTAGCCGTCAACAACTATATTATGTAAATGTGAAATCGATGCTCAAAGGTATTCATATTATTTTAAAAAGTTAGAAAGGCTATGGAAACCATATGTATGGTATCCTGTTGTTAAAACACGAGTGCATGTGTGTATTTAAATACAAAGACATTCCAACAGGACACAAAAATTCTCTGGGTGATGGAATCATGAGTGAGTTATCTTTCTGCTTATGCTTTCTACTTTTTCCATAATAGTTTCTAAGCAACATTTGTTTCTCCTGCTAATAAAAGTAATATATTTTTCAATTTTTCAATTTTTTTTTTTTTTTTTTGAGACTGAGTCTTGCTCTATCACCCAGGCTGGAGTGCAGTGGCGCAACCTTGGCTCACTGCAACCTCCGCCTCCCGGGTTCAAGCAATTCTCGTGTCTCAGCCTCCAGAGTAGCTGGGATTACAGGTGCCCACCACCACACCTGGCTAATTTTTGTACTTTTAGTAGAGATGGGGTTCCACCATGTTGGCCAGGCTGGTCTCGAACTCCTGACCTAAAGTGATCTGCCTGCCTCGGCCTCCCAAAGGGCTGGGATTACAGGCGTAAGCCACCATGCCCGGCCCATTTTTCAAATTTTTGACAATACGTAAGTAACATTTAATAGTTATTTATATAAGAAAGACTCCCAGATACCTGAAGGGTTCACTTCGTCTCCTCTTTCCCATCTTAAATGATACCCTTTTAGGGAGAACTCCTCAAACACCTCATTGAAAACTGCACCCACAAATCCCTGCTTTATTTCTTGCCATTAGGCTCTTGGTCTGTTGTGGGTATTCCTGCACTAGCATCCAAGCTCCTCGAGGACCGGGGGTTTTGTTTGTTCTGTTCACTGCTATAGCCCCAAAGGCTAGAACAGTGTCTGATACATAGGAAGCACTCACTATATATTTGCTGAAATGATGAATGAAACAGATTTGTTTTACAAAGAAGTTTTGCCTTTATTAATAAGAAACCAGTGATGTTTAGTTTTAAATAACTTTTTTAAAAATGTCATGTCTTTTAATGTCATGTTAGCCTTTCACTGCAGAGCCCACTTAGAGAGGCCGATAAAAGCTATAAACCCTTCTCCTTCCTGCTCCCCATGCCCTCTCAAATCTCAAACACACACAGAAAATTGAATATAGTATTGGGAGGTTTTGACTTCCCTGAAGTCTGTTCATTAACTTCTTAAAGGTTCCACTAACCCCAGGGTGAGAGCACTTGGTTTAAAGTGTGGCCTGGCTTAGAATCATGATTTCTCTCCTATTCTAATGATTCAAAGAATCTATGTGACTTGAATATCAGTCTTTCCCCTTCTCCCATTAGCCAATTAATTGTTAAATGGATTCCTTCTACAAAACACTCACTGCTTAGAGAAAGGTAAGTTCAATATTTGCAGCTGATAACTTGATGAACAGCCACCAGATGAAAGCTGAACAATCTACTTAAAAATCCAGAGATTTGAAAAAGGATAGATGTTACTAGAACATAGTCAAAATGTCTAGTAAAGTCAATTTTTTACTTGTCAATTGAAAGTCTAGGGTCACAATCTGTGACAGAGATGGAAAAACAGGATCTAGTCCACATAGAATTTGCTTCTTGAATTTTATTATTTAAAGAGCAAAATAAAAGGAAGTAATGCATATTCACCAAAGTCAAGTTTTCCATTAAATAGAAGAAAAATCTAATACTTTGTAATAAAGACCATCTAGCTAAAAACAGATCATTAAAACAACAATAGAGATTTGACTCTGTATTTTATTTCAATGAGCACACTTCATTCATTGTCTGTAGGAAAACTAGGCTAGGTCTCAATAGACAACAGTCACAGTTACTGAGCAAGTAAATACTCCACACTTGCATGCCTTCCTTTATTTCTTGATGTCTTCAGTCTCATCTGGCTCTCTCTCTTGATGCTCTCTTTCCCACCTCATTTCTTTTAACTCTTGTCTGTACTTCCGTTCGATGAACCGCTTCTGATGGGCCATCTGGGGAAAATTATCTGACACAAGGAAATATATTTTATATTTAATAAAGGATAGCCACTAGTGCAAAGAATGATGCAACTAAACATATACACATACAAATATACGTGCATATGAAATGTGTATAATTGTATTTTATAAGGCACAAGATAGAAAACTGTTTTCTTCCCTTATTCTTTCATCACTCAAAAACATATTGGAAGTCTGGATGAGTGTCCCTGATTGTAAATTTCAGTATCTGATGTGAACTTGGGTATAGCAGGCACCGAACACACAGAAATGTCAAAACACAGACGTGTGGCTTGGGAATGATACCAAGCAGGTGCTTTAGCATCACTCTCCTAGCAACAGGTGACTTTCTGGGAGAGATGAAAGGATACAGTAAAATGGAGTCATAGTTTTTGAAAAGCTCAAACTAAAAACTTCAAACAAATGATATTATCACACCATTATTTACCAAGAATTAAAGATTCAGAAAAGAGCAAAGAAAGATCAGGTGGACAAAAAGGGGCCACGTTCTAAGTCATTATGTCTGATAATTAATTTTTAAGTTTACGATGACAGGCCCAAAGCTGTATCTGCAAAAGTAACTCAAGTAGAAAACTTATTGGGTTAAAGCGGACACATAACCTCATGTTTCAAATACATGAAGAATCCAAGATGTGGGCAAGCATGGCATGCTTGGGGGCAAGTTCATTTATTTGCTTTAAGGATGATGCGTAATGAAGTGGATCTACATATACAGCAGGCCCCTCATCAGTGATCTCGCTCTCTATGGTTTCATTTACACATGATCAACCATGGACCAAAAATAGGTGAGTAAAATGTACAATAAGATATTCTGAGGGAGAGAGAGAGAAGGCACAGCATACCATCAAGGGTACATTTACACAACTTTCATTACAGTATATTATTGTTCAATTTTATTTAATTATTGTTAATCTCTTTCTGTGCCTGATTTGTAAATTAAATTTCCTCTTTCAATTAAATTTTGCATGTGTAGGAAAAAATATAGTCTATATAATGTTCAGTTTTATCTGCAGTTCTAGGCATCCACTGGGGTCAGGTAACCCCATGGATAAAGGGAGATGACCGTATAATAGATCCTAAATTCTTTTCTCCCTCTTAATTTTATAGTATACCATCCTTACACCAGGTTGAAGAAGGGACAGGGTGGTGGGAAAGCATCTGAAAGACAGGTGGGGAATCAGCAAAGACCTGGTATGTCTGGGGGTCAGAGATTGATTTTATTTATTTATTATTTATTTATTTATTTAGAGATGGAGTCTCGCTGGAGCACAATCTCTCAGCTCACTGCAGCCTCCACCTCCCAGGTTCAAGCAGTTCTCTGCCTCTGCCTCCCCAATAGCTAGGATTACAGGCGTGTGCCACCACAACCGGCTAATTTTTGTATTTTTAGTCGAGATGGGGTTTCACCATGTTGGCCAGGCTGGTCTCAAACTCCTGGCCTCCTGCCTCGGCCTCCCAAAGTGCTGGGATTAAAGGCATGAGCCACTGTGCCCGGCCCAGAGATTGATTTTAAACAAAAAAAGAACATGACATCTGTATTTTGGAATTAAAACAGTAATAAAATCCTATTCCTGAACTGATCAAATTGATTCCTTATGTAGGTTTCAAATATAACTACTTTTTTCAAAAATAAACAAATCCCACTAAGTTAGCTGTAAAGCAAGTTTCTACAAAATGAACTCTATTTCCAGAATAAACTCTACTGTTAAATCAAATTTGCATTTGAAAAACACAATTCACATTTAACTATTGATAAAACTTTTAAAATATACCCTTATAGCCCTTTTCCTATGAAGTTGCACTACCTATATATGCAATGTAAATGTGTATATACATACATATATACATATATATACACACACACACATATACCTAGACACTTGAACATTTAAAATCATTACTCATTGGGAAAGTACAATATAGGTATGTATATATGGGTACACTTTTTTTCACTTATTCTAGCATAAGTGTTTTCCCATATCATTAGTTTTTAAAACCATTACTGTAATGGATACAACATTTGGGTATAGCAAGGGTTGGTAAACTACTACCCACAGGCCAAATACAGCTATCTATCTGTTTTTATAAATAAAATTTTATTGGCAGACAGACACACCCATTAAATAGACACATCCATTAGTGTGCACACTATCCAGGCCAGTGGGCTACAATGGCAGAGTTGGAGAATTGCGACAGAGATTGTATGGTCTGGGAAGTCTAAAATGCCTACTATCCAGCCCTTTACAAAAAATGTTTCCTAACCCCTGGGATATACCACAATTTATTAAACATTTTCCTACTCTAAAACACATAGGTTTTTTTTATCTGCTATTATAAATCAAGTTGTCATGATTCTCATGGTATGAACTTTTTTTGGCGGGGAGGGGAAGAGACAGGGTCTCACTCAGTTGCCCAGGCCGGAGTTCAGTGGCATGACCATAGCTCACTGCAGCCTCGAACCCCTGGGCTCAAGTGATCCTCTGGCCTCAGCCTTCCAAGTAGCTAGCACTACAAGTGCATGCCACCAAGCCTGGCTAATGTTTTCTTGTTTGTTTTTTTTAAAATTTTTTGTCTTCCACCTTGGCCTACCAAGGCTATGAACTTCTTTAAGGAACTGCTTACATACTGCCAAATTGCTTTCCAGTAGTTTAAACAACTCACTCCTACCACTATGGATATGCAGGCCTGTCTCAGAATAGGTGATCTCTCCAGTACTGTTTTATAGCTGAAAACAAACAAAAAATGGAATCTCACTTTTATTTCACTCTGATTGCAAATTTATATGTACAACGGATAAAGTTCCTAATAGCCAGCTTAAAACTCTCAGTGAAGAATCCATGGATGCTGGACGCTGGCAGTATCAGCGTCTGCTCCCACTAAACTCCCTGCCCCTGAACAGGAAACTTTGCTGATTTCCACTTGGCTCTTGGCCTGCTTGCCTTTCCTGGAATCTCTCCCATGCCTGAGGATTCTGGGCCTCTTCACTTTTAGCTTCCCGCACTTTGCTGTCTCCTACCTCATTTAGCAGGGTACTTGAAGCATAATAGAATTGCACTGTCATGTTGTGCCCACAGGTTCTGCTGTGCAGCACAATAGACCTCAGAAGAAAAATCCCTTGCACTTAAACCTTCAGTTTACAAAAGACTATGCAGTTTCCTACAAGGTCAATCATGTAATTGAAGTTTCTTCAACCCACGCATCCTACTCCTGGGAACCTATTCCTCAGAACTAAAAAGCACCAATATATAACATTTATTGGTGATAATGATTTAAAAAAAAATGTCCACCAATAATAAAAAGGCTGAATAAAATATAGCACACCTATAGCAGGAAATATTATGCAGCCACTAAGAATGAACTGGAGCTGTTTTCTATAATCTGCAGGGCTGCTCATGATACATTATTGAGCAAAAAAGAAAGGTGCAGAGAAGTATGTAATAACAACCCATTTAATAAAACAATGGCCAAAACAAAAAAGAAAAAACCTTCACACGTATACTTTTCTGTTACAAGATTTTAAAGAATAGAGAAATGTATGAAAGAAAACACAGGCCGGGCGCAATGGCTCATGCCTGTAATCCCAGCACTTTGGGAGGCCGAGGTGGGTGGATCATCTGAGGTTAGGAGTTCGAGACCAGCCTGGCCAATATGGTGAAACCCCATCTCTACTAAAAATACAGAAAAATTAGCTGGGTGTGGTAGGAGGCACCTGTAATCCCAGCTACGGGGGAGGCTGAGGCAGGAGAATCACCTGACACCTGGACCTGGGAGGCAGAGGTTGCAGTGAGCCGAGATCACGCCACTGCACTCCAGCCTGGGCAACAAGAGCGAAACTCCATCTCAAAAAAAAAAAGAAAGAAAACACAGTAGGCTGTTCATACAGGTCACCCGCGCTGAGATTAGGACTCTAAGCAAAAAAGGAAAATGCAAATCAAAAAGCACTCAGGAATACTTTTATTTTTAAATATAAGCCCATTTTAGAATGTCTCACATTCTACTATATTCTCTGTGTAAAGAATAATTCTGAAGAAAACAAGATCACATTTTATCAGTACTTACCATTTTTCTCCTTCCTCATTTCCTTTCCATAAAACACTCATTACATTACGAACATAATTATAGGAAAAAAAAGGCTTACATTTTTCAAGCGCATCCATTGCTGCTCCCATTTCTGCCTGCTGAATACTATTAAATAAAATAAAAGTAAGATATACTTTAATTTCAAGATTTTTTTTTTTTTCAAAAATGCAAGGTATGGCTACAAATTTTTCAGGCTGATTTTCACGTTCAGTGCATAATATCTCCTCTGATTACTTACACTGTCACACACTGAATCGCACAGATAGGAATATACACGAGAGCATGCAGAAATGTCATTGATTTGCACAAAGCCTCCTTAAGTTATTCACTCCACACTTTAATACTGCAATAAAATGCCTTCCATTTATGTTAGGTCTGAAGTATTTCATACTTAAGTTTGAATACCCTCACTGTAAAGTTTAAAGAGGAAAAGAATAAAAAAAAATATAGACAGGTTTCAAATCATTTCTCAGTTTAAGATACAGACTGGAGAGTTCAAAGAAAGGTGATAATATACATAATTCTTTTCACCTAAAGATGCTAGCATTTCCATACAGCTCAGGTGAGCAGTAGTAAATCAAATATCTAACAGAGCTGGACACAGTGAACTCATACCTAAAATCCCAGCACTTTGGGAGGCTGAGGCAGGGTGGGGACCACTTGAGGTCAGAAGTTCGAGACCAGCTTGGCCAACATGGTGAAACCCTGTCTCTACTAAAAATACAAAAATTAGCGGGCATGGTGGCATGTGCCTGTAATCCTAGCTTCTCAGGTGGCCGAGGCACAAGCAGAGGTTGCAGTGAATGGAGATCATGCCACTGAACCCCAGAATGGATGACAAAGTGAGACTCTATCTCCAAAAAATAAAAAAGTCTAATGGTCGTGTCATGTGCAACATGACACATCTTACACGCACAGCTTGCATCAAAGTGTGGGTAACTAAAACCAGGCAGACCTTCTTAACAGGTAATGTGGTTTTCTCAAGATAGCTAAAGCCCCTTACACAATGGTATTCCCATGGTCCAGGGCTGATTCAGGGCTTGGCTTTGAGACAATTAATGTGGGGACATTAATCTCTGGAATTCACTTTGCTACGACTCTTGAACATTTTATTCTCTGAGTTAAAAAAGACAGATGATTGAGTTTGGAGATACCAGCTAGGGAATTAGACACACAGGATGTTCATTCAAAGCAATTCCAGGTATTCTCTTCTCATACCTTGGTCCTTTCCCACAGCCTATTCTTTCTCCCTTGAAATAAACAGCCACAGTGTAGGTTCGGGCATGGGATGGGCCCACTGTCTGCAGAGTCCTGAAAGGGAAAGGAAAGAACATTTATCATTTATTAAGGTAAAGTGTTATTTGTCATGGTTACTATGTAACTATGAGGAAAATCACGTACTTATTGCCTAGACAGAGTTCAGTAAAATAACAGGAAATGTGAAAATGGCAGAAAGGTAAAAAGAGTTAAGTTTTTGATTTGCTAATCTGACAAATATCGAGAGCGTTTGAAATAGAAATTTTTAAAAATTCTGCATTGCATTTTAATATTTCTTCCCAAAGTAATATAAATAACATCAAAAGGCTAACAGTGAAGTGTAAAATATTTTTAAAGAATTTCTAAGTGTGCATATTCATAAACTTTCATCATGAAAAGTTAAGAGCTCCTGTCTATTGGTTTTCAGTGCTAATCACAGCCTAAGACAATAAATATTGGGGTAATACATTTCAGGCCACATCTGAATGCTTTCACCTCCTTTATGGATTCTTTCTAATGTCTGTATCTTATCTAAAAGATCAGAAAATGTATTTAATTTCTGAAACATCTGAGATCACTTCAAAGGTACGCTATAATGCCAAGTACACAACACAATCGCCAAAAAAACACAGCTCCAGGTACTTGGGATTTTAATGACATGGTGCAGATTTCAAATGCAGTAAAACTGATAACTTCATGGAAAAGGGAAATTAAAAGTAGCCAACAAAGATAATGGAATGAACATAGTAATCTTAAAAAAAAAACATGTAAAACAACCCCATGATCTTGATAAAATGAGCAAACTCATCTTGTACTTTCATTTGGGGGATTTATGAGAAGGGAGCATAGCAATTTCCTTTGTGTTCATACGCTCCATGGGATGAAAGTGCACGAGTGGCTTCTTGAAGGTAGTACTTATTACAGTAATCATGCCTGTGCTATGGAAAGTTTAGCATCCTCATTTTATTTATTGAACCTCAATTATCACTCTGATGAGGAAATGCTATGAGCCTTTCATAAAATACAGTTTGGATATTCATTATGCTTATTAGGCACATAATAAAGTGCTATTTCTAAACATTTGGGGCCTTTTTCCCCCAATAAATAAAGGAACTATTGTTTAGCAGTGACAGCTTCTTGGCGTAATTTATAGTAGCTTGCTGTGGGGTGACTCAACCTCTTCTCCTGGCCTTAGTTTTTCTTTAGCAAAAAGGCCTATAAAGTGTTGTGACTGTTAAATAAAAATATGCGAAAGGATTGAAAATTCCCAACTGCCAGTCTAATGTTTTTCCTTGTGTATTTTGAAATTTGACAGTCCAAAGGGGAGTTTTACTCCATACAGAACACACACACAGATGTGTGCGCTTGCAACCGTGTATGCATCCACACGGGGTGAAACAGTTTTGAAACAACCTTTAAACATCCTTAAAATCATGTACCCAGACAATACCTTGAGATGCAACCCACCTATTTCAATAATCATTTCATTTTGTAATTCCACTTTGAAAGCATCTTCTTAATCAACCTATGTGTGTCTCAAGATAATTACTCTACTTCAGAGCTGAACCTCCTGTTTTCATCAGAGCGGGTATTAAGTGGTGTAGTGACCCATTAGTCACCTACATTCCTTTTTAATGACTTTTGGCTACCACTCAAAGGATAAAGATATTCAAGGTACATGATGGCTTCTGAGAAGAAAAGTTCCAAGTTGAAGCCAATAGGGGTTCAGGGAAAGTGCAGAGAGGTACCCAAATATTGCTACAAATAATCATACATGATCTTCTCATCTGGAGGCACAGCCCAGCAGAAGTTACAAGCAAGAAGACAAATATAAAAATGTACATAAAAACCACTGAATCCAAATTTTCTTTTTGATCTCATAATCTTAGTTTGTCTCCCTCCCAGGCAGTAGTTCACAGAGATTTTTAGAAATGGGAGAGAACAGAGATAATGGAGTGGGACCCACTTATTACAGCTAAGACTGACAGCCCCAATGAGTTTCCCTGTGGGGCCCAAAGTCACACTAACAGCCAAGAAGTCTCAATCCTGGGCTCCTGTCATGATCACCCCACAATGCCTCATTCTTCAAGGCACATGGAAAGTCAATTCTAGGCATGCTGGATCCAACCAATGGCCTGCAGGCAGCAACTACTTACTTGTACAGAGGAATGTCTGGCTCTTTTCCTTCTGTCCTAAGTGTCAAGCAACACTGCTGAAGCTGGGATTTGGGGTCATTCCAATCCTGATTCAAAATGAACTCCTGTGGAAGTCCCCAAAAACTATTTAGTAACGGGTTCTGGAATCACCAAACATAAAGCAGACCACTAATTCAAAGTTTATATGAGCTTACTTTCAATCGTGGAAAGAAGCAGACATTCATGAAAGTATGAACATATTCCAAATCCTTATCAATGTACAGCGCTGCAATAAATGCTGGGGAAAAAAGAATACTTTAAAATAAACCACAAACACTGCCATCTATCAGACAGAGTAAGAGACCTAGACTTTTAAGCAAAATTTTAGTAATAGTTTCAACTTCCAGGCCCTCTTTATTTTTTAGCGCTACCATTTCATCTTCCCCCACTTTTTATCATTAATATCAAAAGCAGCAAGAGATGTGTAAGATGCAAATCATAGAGTACAAAGACCAAACTGCATTTAGCTAAGGGCTAAATGAATAGCTTAAAAGGTACACAGAATGCCGCTGTATATCAGGGAAAAAATGCTATCTGAGCACCCAACCCTGTTAACATCAAATAAGTCAAAATACTACTTGAAGATTAGATACGATGCCAGAATATGCACATTCTTGGGTCTTGCCATTTTCAACACCAATCCTGAGATCCCCTGTTTTTAAGGATTCTATGTTAAATTTAATGAACAGAAATGGGGTAATTTATAGATTCAATCTGCCCAAAAAGAGAAAAACCTCATACTGATCTTAATGAGAACAATATGTCAAATTTTGCATTAATAAATGGTGACCCCCTAGGATGACTTCATTTAAAGGTACCTTGACAAAGCAAACAAATGGTGCATTTTCAAAAGAAGGAATAAAAATAGCTTTCATTGAGCTAAAAAAAAAAAGTGAGAATGATCTCTCAGTTTAATTTTTATGTGATTTTCATCTTTAAATTACTTTTCTTTCATTGAAAAAGAAGTTCTTTTAAGTTCCTTAGTCAGAATGCTTTTGCACTTTGTAAATAAGCTGGTTTTGCATGGTAGACTTTGATACTTGAATATAATTCCCATTGTCAAAAATACCGTAACATTAAAAAAAAAAGTTCTAAGGCTCAGTGAATGGCCCACTTATTTTGAAGTCATACAAACAATACAACTATGTGTATAATCCTTTCGTTAACTATAATAGGATTATTTACAATGCTACCAGACCATATCGGAAACTGCAAAAGATGACATTTGTCCGCAGAGCTTTGCACTCATTCAAAACAATGAATAATAGTTTTAGTATTTAGTGAATAAATTACCCTTCTTTCTTCTGTGCCCCTATATGAATGCTGCTGGGTGGCAAAAAGGCTCTGATTTACAACAACTGATCTTCATATTCTATTACTGTTTCACACAAAGGGATGTGGTAGCTGAGTGTTAGGATGGAGGGGTATGTGTTGGGGGTACCACTGAACATAGATGGAACATAAAAATTCATTATTCACATGTCTTAGTTTCAAATTATTTTCCTTCAGAAAAGCTTTGGTAAAAAGCATAAATAAAAATTAAAATAGCAAACAAGGTTTCTTTAGCCAGAACATAATAATAATGAGGAGGAGGACAAATACGGTTACTTGGACTTAAACTCTGAACCTGAAGGTTGACAGAAAAGTGTGTGGCACTCACATTCCAAAAGGTCCGCCAAGGTCTTGGTGCGAAGCGCCACGGGCCTCTTGGTCTTGTCGTTGGTTATGGCATACTCCTGCATGCCCAGCTCCTCCGCTACCTTGGCCTGAGTTCTATTATTCACCAAAGAGCTTCGCAACAACTGCCCAAAAGGAATGGGGGTACATTGAGAACACATTTCACTTTTGACCTCTCTTATTCCTGGGTTGGACCCAACCAGCCTGAGAGGCTCTTACTGACAGGGACACCAAAATAAGTGAGGTCTAGGTCCTCAACCATCACCCAGATGACAGTGATATGCTCCATGCCCGTCTACCTTCTCCTTAATAACGTACTCCACTCTACTATCCTGGATTTTTACCTTACTGACATAAATGGCTCGTTTACTTCCTTAGGAGCATTGTGGCAGGGCTGTGGTGGAGGAGGGGGGATGTATAATATGATTTCAGGTCATAGCTTCTAATAAGTTTAATGCTAATAAATAAGGAAGCATTAAGAGTTTTAAAAATCAATTTTATTAAAGTGTAACTTACATTCAATAAAATGCACCCATTTTCAGTGCACAGTTAGAAGAGTTTTGAAAAACATGTACATTTTTATCACGCCAAACAAATTCCCAGCATCTCCATGCACTGCATCCTTCCCAACCCCTGACCAGGCAAACTCGGCCTGCTTTCTGTCACTGTACATTAATTTTAAAGGATTTTTTTTTTAAGTCTAAAATAAGCTTCAAGTTTCATGGCACTGATGCTAATTTTGATATTATAGGACTTAAGTGAGGTTTAAGTAAATATTATGAAAAGATTTAAATTATTTATTTACATTTTTATTTTTATTATTATTTTAAAGATCTATGGTATCTAGCTTGAGTCTCAGTTTTTCATACTGATACCCTTTTTTTTTGAGACAGGCTCTTGCTCTGTTGCCTAGGCTGGAGTGCAGTGGCACACCATCTTGGCTCACTGCAACCTCCACCTTCTGGACTCAAGCTATCCTCCCACCTCAGCCTCCTGAGTAGCTGTTACTATAGGCGCCTGCCATCATACCCAGCTAATTTTTGTATTTTTTGTAGAGACAGGGTTTCACCATGTTGCCTAGGCTGGTCTCGAACTCCAGAGCTCAAGTGATCCACCCACCTTGACCTTCCAAAGTGTTGCGATTACAGGCGTGAGCCACTGCGCCCAGCCCATACTGGTACCCTTTGTCTCTAATCAAATTAAAATATAATTTTCATATTTCAACTTTACGAATTCAAAACAAAAATTTCTACTAGGAATTTCATCAGACAGCTAAGAGTCCTCCAAGAATTTCCAACTAGTAACACTATACACTGCATGAAAATTATGCAACGAATCCATTATAGAAGTGTCCATAAAACAAGTATGGTTTAGGCATTTAACACTCATTAGCCACTCACTAGGGAAGAGGAGAGGAGGACAGCCGGGAGCAAGTAGGTGCATACAAAGATGGGAACTCACCAAACAAAAATGGAACATGATCATCCCTGATCTCTAAGATTTGGGAGAATAATGCATCTACAACTGCAACTTTTCTTAGAATACATATAACAAATTAATGGTCTATTAAAAAACTTCCTGCTAAGAAACATTCCTGAAAACAGGGACGAGGAGCAGGAAGCAGCTGTGAGTTGTGCTGGTATTCCACTCCCTGCTGTTCCATGTCGCACTTTCTTTATTAGATGCAAGTTTTATGCTCTGTGGCTCCACGGTGTCAACAGAGCTTATGAAAATCAAGATTTATTCTTAGTGTCTGATAGTGAATCCTTGACAATAGATAAATAAGAAACAATATGTCCTTAATTTGTCTGACAATGATTCATGAAGCAGAAATATAACTTGATCTTCATAAGCCATGCTTGCTGTTGAATTTCAGACTATTATTCTTTGCCTGTCTCTGCTTTCTTTCCTCCTCCTATCTCACCCTTAGCCCCATCTTTTCTTCAATATAGAGTTTCACCAAAATTAACATCCATAGAGGAGCTCAAAATTAAAAGGCTAGCATATAACATTAATGTAAGACCCAACCAATAAAGAGCCCACTAGCCTCATATCTTGTAATTATGGAATAATTGAGCTGAAAGTGATATATCTTTTTTGGTTTGGATTTCAAATGGGGACAGGGAGCTTTCCTAAAGTAGAGGCTGTGGGAGAATAGGATGGCTACTATGGGAACAAGGCTATGCTGAATAAGTTGGGTCCTCTCCGAATATATGCTTTCGGTATGGGAAGAAAACTCTTTAAGCCATGTATATGGAATGTTCATGCCTCAGATACAACAAGCCCAACGCACACATGAGCCCACACAAATGATGATACATCACTGGCGGCCAGGCCGCACCTGCCACCTTCCAGTGTCAGGGCCCCTCACTCAGTGCTATACAGTAATGCTGTCTGACGGGAAAGGAGGAAAGCAGTGAGGATGGAATCAGAAGTGCTTCCAGTTTTATTTCAGACAAGCCCTGACAGGTCTTAAAGCAGAAGGGTGGTCAATAATAAGTGAGATCTGTAAGTTCTTGCCAAAAACCCAGAGCCTGAACCAAAAATCAGTGGGGGAGAAGGAAGCTATACATCATCCATATTCTCATCGTCAGTTTAAACTTGGAAAATGAGTTGAAAAGAGAGAAGACGTTGCTCTTTACCTAGGCAATAAAGTCTGAATGGCAGTTCTCTAAATGACAACTTTCATCCTTGTCCTTTGCTGAACTCTACTTCATAAGAATCATGTTATTTGCCAAAGAACACACCCCAGGGGTATCAGCAAGAAAGAAAACCTGAGGTTACAGCAGTTCAGTGCACCAGTGGGTGCAGACCAATTACATGCCAGGCCCTGTGCTGACAGCTGAAGATCCTGAGAGGAGCAACGTGCTGCTGCTGCCCTCAGGAACTGACACCCTCCTCGGAAGCCACGTGCAGACCGGCTGTTGCAATGCACTGTGGTGACTGCAGTGCCGGCACAGAGACTGCAGATACACGCAGGTGCTCCTCTAGACCGCAGCCTTCCAGGGAGGCCTCCTGGAGGAGGGCTGACATTTGAGTAAAAGCATTTCAGGGCCTCATTTACCTGGCTGTAACATCAGAATCATAAGGTGCTTCTGAGAACCTGGTGCCCAGGCTTCTTTCAAGAACCAATGAATCAACATTTCTAAAGATCTAACTTTTGAAAAGATTCATGTAGGTGGACTCTGATGAACACAGAATCAGAACTGAAAAAGACTGAGTCAGCCAGTGAGAGAAGGGTGGGAAAGGGTTTCCAAGGAAGACAGAGCAGCTATGGCAAATGCAAGGGGCTATTACACAGCAAGGTGACCGCTGGGTGGACCTGGAGGGGGAATCAGAGCCAAGGGAGGAGAGCTGATGCAGTGAGGCTGGCAGGTGATGTAA
The DNA here is from genome assembly GCF_028885655.2 of Pongo abelii. Classification (NCBI taxonomy): domain Eukaryota; kingdom Metazoa; phylum Chordata; class Mammalia; order Primates; family Hominidae; genus Pongo; species Pongo abelii. The sequence continues at coordinate 31,966,895 of NC_071989.2, forward strand.
AGAAGGCTGCACTTTCCTGTAGGTGAAGAGGAATCCCAAAAGGTATCAAATGGGGGCAGTCGTGAGGTAAATTTTTTTTATTTTAGAAAGATTGCTTTGGCGGAAGGATTTAAATGGGGGCAAGACATGAAGTTGAAAAGCCTGTAGATGGTGATGTTATAAATTACTATTTTACAAAGAGGAAATATCTATTTATATATTTTAGTGGAAATCTAGAAAATAAACATTAAGCACACAATTGAGCAGAAGACAGTTATCAGACTATTTTGCAAACAATGCCTTGCGTTAGAGATAGCAAAAAGCAAAAGATTTCGCACCAAGTTACCTGGGTTCAAATTGTGGCTCTGGCACTTCCTAGTTAAGTGACCCTGTCTAAGTTATTAAATCTCTCTGAGCCTCAGTTTCCTCATCTATAAAATGGAGAATGTAGTACCTACCTCTCAGGATTGTTTTGAGAATTAGAGTGAATGACACATAATCTAACTACAATGACTGGCATATGATAAACACAACAGAAATGTTAGCTGTTGCTGTGTTATTCACAACAGCATCATCATAATTCGACAAAATATGTTTGCTCTTCAGTTATGGGAAAAGGTTCTAGAAAATTCTAAGAATTCCTCTGAATTTGTTTTCAATGTAAAATGTTTTGGATACCTGTCCTGTCCACTCACTGTCCTCAAAATTCTCCATTTTACCAGGTGCCAACCTGTCATCAACAACTTTAAAAAAAATACTTCCAAAAAGACAAAGTTTAATTTGAAATCACCAGAAATGACTAAGAAGACTATAATTAAAGCTCTCTGTAAACCTGAGGAAAGGACTGCTGAATTCCTGGTGCAATGTCATAGACCAATGTAAATATCCCAGATCTCAAACTCTGGTATTGAGAATCCAGGATGTTTTCTATTATCCCAGCATAGCAGTCTTTCATCATTACTTTAAACTTTCATAAGAAAAAGATTTATTCGTTTAAATAAAACATACATATTGACAATCTTCCTTCAAGTTCCCTATTTCACTCTTGAATCTAAAGAGAAAAACCACAGCTGGGGGATGAGCTACCAAAGAGGGCCACCTAGTGTAAAATAAGCAGACTGTGATTTATTATTTTGAGGGCTTAATATAAGAACATGAGGTGAAAGCAGAATATACTATTGAAAGTGACAGTGATATGCCACACAGGTCTATTATACCAAGAGTGGTCGCCAGATGGTCTCCATTTCCCGTGATAATTAAAGAAAAGGTACATAAATGCTAGCAGGCAAATACAGGTCAGATACAAAGAGCCAAATTATGTCAGTGACAGAAATCCTCAGACAGGAGACTGTGGAATCTATCTTCTCAACGAGATCTTTTAGATAAAATACCTGTTTGTCTGAATGATTTATGCTCAGTGCTGTGTGGAAGCAGCAGGGCAGGATTAGATCACCAGTTCTTGAGCTTTTTATCTGTAATCCTTGCTCTCTTTCCCATTATCCCAAATCATTAAAAACAAACAAAAACATGCACCACTATAGTGCATGTCACCATTGGGTACAGTGCCTTGAACACAGTAGGCATGGAGATTAGCAACTATTTTTAGCAAAGAGTAAAGGCTAAGAAAGAAGAATGATACAGAGGAGAAAACTCCTATGGCTTAAGATTTCCAAGGGTTACATGACAGGCATCCTGGCCTGTGTAAACACTTTCTTTGAGGCGTTCTCACAATTTATACCTTGACCCTACTGCATACACCAACCTAAAAACTAAAAACTTCAGCATATGAAACAGAACTTCTTCCCTCTATAGCCCAATGCAAACTTGGTTATCCTAGAACAATTGGATAAGCCTAACACTCCTTCCCGAGTAGGCCTTTTTGAATAGCCAAATTACAGAACAGAATGTTTTTCCCCATCAGCATTCAAAACTTGAAAGCCATATTACATTTGCTCAATTGTCCTTATTCCCTTTAAGTGTGCAAGGGAATGGCTCAAAGCTAATGAATGCCTCCCAATGTGAATTACTGTAGCTGTGTGCTCTTTAATCACAATAATGAATCATTTGCCATCCCCCAACCAATGCGACTGCAATAAGTAATCCTCTCCAAATTTTAAATTAATTTTAATCCTTAGACACTCATAAGTAAGCCTTCCACTTCTTCCCTTATATATAAAGCAACAGTCCACTTCCCTCCAGTGCCACTGCCTCTTCCCTCTTGACTTAGCTGACTGCACAATTGTCACTCTTCTATTTATTTAGCAAAGATGTACTGAGGGCATATCATATGCCAGGCACTGCTGAGCATACAGTGATGAACAAAAACATGCTCTCAAAGAACTTCTAGTCTATTGGGGTAGGCAAACTGAGGTAGAGGCCAGGAAGGAAAACAACACAGAATTTTGATGGGGTGGGGGGATGGGTAAGGGTGGTCAGGGAAAGTTTCCCCCGCATCCAGAAGTCACACCAGAAACGACATCTAAAGGAAGAGTAGAAGATATCAGGCACATAAAAGTAAGGGCTAACAGAACAGCTTCCAGGGGGAGGAAGAGCATACACAAAGGCCTGCTGGCAGGAGGAGGCCTGGAGAAATGCAAATAGCAGCTCAGTGCAGAGGTGCAGAGCGAGAAGAAGAGCCTGTGGTATGAGGCTGGGCAGGCGGGCAAGGCCAGACCACCCAGGGCTTTGCCTGTTCTTTAGAAACTATCTGAAGAGCAACTGTAGAGAGTTAAGCTGGGATAGGATGATCATTCGGTCAAAGCATACTTGCTGAGCACTGATATGCCAGGTACTTCCCAGGGACCAAGGAATCAGGAATGGAGAAAACAAACAAAAACCCTGGACTTCATGGAGTTTACACTCTGATCGGAGAAGACAGATAGTAAACAAGTACATTACATACTATATGCTAAGGAGGAAAAAGACATGAGAGGTTCCAGGCTGAGGAGGTGTGCTAGGGACAAGGGGAAGTGGTTGCCTATTTATTCAGGGTAGGTTAAGGAAGGCCTTATTGATAAGATGACATCTGAACAGAGACCTGAAGGAGGTGAGCGATTTGGCCATATAGATTACCAGGAGAACAATACTGCAGCCAGATAAAATGTACCGCAAAGGTCCTGAGGCAAGGGCTTGCTTAGTGTCCTGCAGGAACTGGCATACAGGCCAATGTTAAGAGTCTTATGAAAAACAGTCAGAGACAGGGAGCCAGTTCATATAAGGTGACTGTAACAACATTGTCTTTTACTCTTGAGATGGGAAGGTTTGGGAGGTTTTGTGCAGAAGAGGAATGTAATCTGGCTTCTCTTTAAAAATGATCCCTCTAGATGTGCTGAAAATTGACTAGGGTGCGGGGTATGAATCAGTTGGGAGGTTATGGCTAATAATCTGGACTACAGTGGCTCAGACCGGGTGATAACCGTAAAAGTGGTCAGAATCTACACAGAACTTAAACAAATGTACAAGAAAAAGGAAAGGGGAAAAGGCCAAAGACACAAATTAGGAAGTAGTGTAAAGATGCATTCAAAGCCATGAGACAGACAGAATGAGATCACTTACGGAGCAGAAGTTGACAGAGAGGAGGTCTGACGACTGAGAACCGGGCCACTCCAATGTTAAGAGGTGGGGAGAGGAAGAGAAACAACCAAAGGGGACTGAAGATGAATGGCTGGTGTCGTCACAGTGTAGTCACGGTAGATGAAAGGCCAGTGTAGATTTGTTGTGAAGAGACTCCTTTGACTGCAGCATGTAAAATGGATTGGGCAGGGGCATGAGTTGACATAGGAAGACCAGGCTAGGAAGCTGCAAAAATGACTTCACAAAGGCCTGAGATCTGGGCCTCTTGAAGGATTTCTGCCTGAGAGGCTGTCCATCTCTCAGATAGAGTTCAAAAATGCCCGTAAGAACAGCAAAGGCAGGCTTTTCAAATATTAGGATACATCCAGGAGACACCTGGGGACTCCAGGAGCCCACTCCTCTCACGGGAAGATGCTGCATTGCCTTATGTTTTGCATGAACACAACCTTCAGATTCCTATCCTTTGCAATTTAATAAATGCCACTTCTTTTAACTGGGTCTCTATCAGTCACACTGTAACTCTGTGTGCGTGTGGGGTGGGTGGGTGTGTGTGTGTCACAGAGAGAGAGAGGGAGACAGAGAGACAGAGACACAGAGAGAAAGAGAGAGAGACAGAGAGAGGAGAGTCTTGCTCTGTTGCCCACCCTGGAGTGCAGTGGTGCAACCACAGCTCCTGGGCTCAAGTGATCCTCCCACTTCAGCCTCCCAAGTAACTGGGGCTACAAATGCATGCCACTCTACCAAGCTAGTTTTTTATTTTATTGTAGAGATGGAGTCTCATTATGTTGTACAGGCTGGTCTTAAACTCCTGGGCTCAAGCAATCCTCCCAGGTTGGCCTCCCAAAGTGCTGGGATTACAGACATGAGCCACCATACCTGGCTCTTGTAACGTTTTGATAGTTATGCAGAAATTAAACTGCAGTGGTCCAGGTGAATAAGGCAGGTAGGGAGGATGTGGGTGACAGAAAAAAGGTCATAAGGAAGAGGATAAATTCAAGAAATACTCGAGGAGTAACACAGTCAGGGCTTGTGAATGGACTGGGATATACAAAAGGGAGATAGAGAGAGGCATTCAACATGTCTCCTAGGTTTCTGACATGCAACACTGAATGGGTGGTGCCGCCATTCAATTACTCAGGGAATACTGGACGAGGACCCAGGCAGGAGACTACAAATTCAGTCTTACATATGTTGAGACGTTGAGAAGGCAGCTAGGGCTGGAACTCAGAAGTGAGATAGGACTGAAGAGATCAGTTTAGAAGTCATCTGCCGGTAAGATGAAACTGATGACACACATTGAAAAGACCGGTAGGAGAGACTCTATTAAAAAGAGAACATGGCCTAAGAGAGAGCATTTTAGATATGGACTGTTTATTAGCTGTGAGACTAAGATGTGTCTGGCAAAACAGGCTGAGAAAGAGTAGCTAAAGAGGTAAGAGGAAAACCAGGAAAGTGCACCGTGACAGAAGCCAACAAAGGTTGCGTTTCAAGAAGGAGGAGGGAGCAGCCATGTTAATGCTAATGGGAGTTGGTATCTGTTAGAATCTGCATTTAGCTTATTCTTTGTCTTTGTCTTGCCCGCAGATCTGCTGGTCCTGCTGATTTCTACCAAAGCATTCTCTGAATATAATTCAAAAAGCCTTCACATAATTTTATCATTTGTCAACATCATTGTAATAAGCTAGTGAAAAACTTTCTAATATTAAGATAGCAGGGCTGTTAAATACATTTTGGATAAAACTACACTTCTGGCATTGAAGTGACTTTGGAAAGAACACAGAACTACAGTCTCTCATCTAGTCCTAGTTGTACCTTTCTCTAGATCATGGGCAGGACTCATGCCTTTCTGAGTTTTGGTTTCCTTACTGTTCAATGCTGGGGTGGGGGAGTGTGGTGGGAGGGAAAATATACGCGGTGAGCAGGTGGGAAACAATAAACTTCCCATCTCTATAAGATCCTAGCGTTCACGATTAATTTTGTAGGAATACCAGGGGAAATGTGTGTATTTAAAGCAAACACTTTCAAAAGTGGCCTCTATAGGGCCCTAAGATGAATTACTACTTCAAACTATTTAGTTGGTTTGGCCATTTCTCGGGCCAACCAGATACTCTGACATGTATGAAGTGTCAGAGGATATTGAACATGCAATTTATTGTTTTTCTAATGAACAGTGAGATACTAGACAATAGTTCATTTCTCAAAAATGTTTATATTTTATGAATTTAATATTAAGTCACGAAAGACACTTTCTTGTCCACCTAAAAACAGTTAACTTTAAATGGTAATCAAACTGTTAATATAAAAAAGAGTACTGCTGATTCCTCAGCACTTATGATGGAACTCAAGAGATACTCACTGAGTGAATGAATGCTAGGCTTAGAAATCCCACTGAAAAATGACGTCTAAACAGCCAAGTCACCATATTCCCTCTAGTTCCAATATTTATGTCTCGCATAAACTATTTCGAGGGCTCACAGTTACAAAGATAAAATCCAATTCTATTCAAAGCAGAACACACATAAAAACTGTAGAGATGCAAAGTTTGAAAGACCTGTTATTTGTTTCAACATAATAAAGACAGACTGCACTAAGTATCTTGTAGTGTACCAGTATTTTTCTTTGCCCAGTAAAGTATTTGCTTTCTCAATGTCCAATCCTCAAGGGACTTCTCAAAGGTTACTCATTGTGCCTTAAGAGATCATCATGACCTCCTTCTGGATGTTTTGTTCACCATTTCAGGATATTATTGATTGGTTTCACAGAGTAAAAACAGTACGCAGCAAATAAAAAAGCTCACAAAAGTTTTATAAAATGAAACCAAAATAAGAGGCATAGGGACCATTTCACTTTGTTTATAAATCAAACCTGTCTCTGTAACTCTCCTTCAACTCTGCCATGGTCTAACCAAACTAAGTCCCTACTGCCTCTCAGTCTTCTCATTTTTTTATGCCATGCCTTTTTGTTCTGCAGTCCCAGTGTGTGTACTGCCCTTGCATAGACATTTCTTCCCGCCAAATCCCAATGGCCAAATCCTAACCATCTTTAAAGGCTCAAACATCATTATACCCATGAAGCCTTCTTTGAACTCCACAGATAGAAGAAACCTTGTATTTTCCTAAACTGCACAAGTGCAGCAATTTACATAGGCTTCTTTATAATATTTAACATGTTCTACCTTGCATTTAGTTATAGTAACTTATGCTTTCTATAGTGTGTATCTACATGTATAAACTCATGATATATATATATAGTGTTTATTTTGTGGTTATTTATTTAAGCTTTAATCTCCTCTAATAATTTTTAAGCTCCTTGTAAACAGACTTGGTGTCAACTTATCTTTGTTCCTTCCATGAGGCCTAGCTCAATATTTTGCACAGAGTAGGCAGTCAGTAAGTAAAGGTATAAAATGAGCTCTCATTGCATATGTGCTTTGTATACAATTTGCACAATGAAATGAACAAAGCCATATGATAAGCTAAAGTCACTAAGAGTAAGAAATCAATTACATAGATATATATTTGACCTCTCTAATCTTCACTCTGCTTTACAGCAATCTTATTGGAGGAAGTGATTTAACAAACTCACAGTTAAATGTCCTTCATGATGATCTGGGAAATGAATGAATAAGTACTCTGTGGCTACCAGTTGCATTATGGAGTCACCTAGGAATTCCATTCTCTGATTGTGGCCTCTGGAAAAAGAAACATCAAAGTAAAGAAATCAATAACCATTTATGGATTTCCAAAAAAACACCCAGAATTTTAAAAAAGGCATGACTTAAAAAGACAATGTGTTCATTTTGTTTTAAAGCACAAAACCAAATACAATTCCCTAAGACCCCTCGATTGAGAAGAGATCTGAGTTAATATATAGGTTGAGTTTTAAAGAAGAATAAAGTGAATATTATCTAAGGATTAAACGATTGCCAAAATAAAGACTGGTAAACACTGCCTGGTCAGAAGCTGAAGAGCATAAATTGAAAAATCAAGCATAATACAAACAACAATCTTGAAAGAAAGCGAACAGGTCCAAGAATTTTCTTTGCTAAATTTATTGAAATATATACTCTGGCCGGGTGCAGTGGCTCATGCCTCTAATCCCAGTGCTTTGTGAGGCTGAGGCAGGTGGATCACTTGAGCCCAGGAGTTTGAGACCAGCCTGGCAACATGAAGAAACCCCATCTCCACAAAAAAAAAAAAAAAAAAAAAAAAAAAAAAATATATATATATATATATATATATGCCATATATATAAAAATTAGCCGTGTGTGTGTGTGTGTGTATATATATATATATATAAATTAGCCAGGCATGGTAGCACACGCCTATAGTCCCCAGCTACTCAGGAGGCTGAGGCAGGAAGAATGCTTGAGCCCAGGAGGCCAAGGGCTGCAGTGAGCCGTAATCATGCCACTACATTCCAGCCTTGGCAACAGAGTGAGATCTGTCAGAAAAAAAAAAAAAAAGAAAGAAAGAAAGAAAAAGAAAAAGAAATAACATACTCCATTATTCAAAGCTGGAATCCAAATTTAAAAACAAAAAAAATCTATGATAAGAATCTTTCATCTTTACAGTTTAAAGAGAGTTGGGAATGTTTGGTTTGGAAGAGGGGAGTAAAAAAATGAATAAAAAACAACCCCAAGGAAGTAAAATTTTGCTTATTTTGGTAATTGTTTCACTAGCTCACCTTCAAATCATTCATCTAGAGCAGGGGTCAGAGAGCCAAATCCAGCCCACGGACTGCTTCTAAGAATAAAGTTTTACTGGAACACAGCCATGTTCACTCATTTCCATTTCATCGATGGCTGCTTTGATGCTACTAGGGCAGAGTCGAATCACTGCACACAGGCCTCATGGCCCACAAAACCTAAAATATTTAGTATCTGTCCTGCTGGGAAAAAGTTTATACTTCCTTCACACTTCTCCTAAAACTTCACAGAGAAACCAAGATGCATGACAATGGAACCAACAACACTGGATTGGAGCATAACCCCAGGTCCACACTGAGGTCTGTCTGCTCACCCATCTCACAATGTGACTTTCCTGGAAATATATTTGAAATCCCAATTCCTTTGAAGGGCATGCTCCAAAGGTCTGGGACTGCCTCGTCTAAATGGTCACATTGGGACTACATGAGAACTTTTAACTCACAGGGTCAGATGGTTAAATCCCACAGTTCTCAATGTGAATGCCCTTGCCAGAAGTCGAACATGAGTAAAAATTACTCCAATTGCTTCTTCAAACTCAGTAAGTTTTTGTAGAACCGGAGAAGTTTCAATAAGTTGTCGATCAGTATTTGGCTCTTGTAGCTACAGGAAAATAGAAATAAATAAAAATCATTTTTTCATTTTTGGTTATAAGTGTAATGATCAATTCTAGGATGGTGTTTTGTAAAATTCCTTCTCCCATGAGCAGAAATTTCTGAAATGCCAATAAAGCATGGAAGCTCGTTTCTCATCTCTTTGAATGGCAAACAAATCTAATATTTAAAGAAGGTTCAAATAATATTTTTCAATCTTCTATCAAATTTCAAGGCCAAGTACTGTACACAGATAGTTCAAAATCCCAAGTATTATACTAACTCTCCAAGGAGATGCAAGCTGAAGAACAGCTGGTAGAAAATATATATATCTAGTAAAACAATGGTTCTCAAACTCCAGCATGCGTGTTAAACGCAGTCAGCTGGGCCCTGCCCCCAAGATTACTGATTTCCTATGTCTGGAATCAAGACTGGGAATCCATCTTTCTGACATGTTCCCAGGTGATGCAGATGCTGCTGGTCTGTCCTTTAAAAACTACTGCATGAAAGTAATTTACTACTGTGTTTTCTAGGGACCAACCTATTTTGGCAATGAGCATCATTAAAACAGAGTTCAATGTACATTGGAGATTATTATACCACTAGACAGGTGGCGCTCCAACAATGAGCCTTTAATAACTGGCAGAGAGCAAATATGAAAAGTGTGATTAAAATGAACATTTGCAACAACTTTGGGCATTCATGTATTAATAAAATATTTTTAAAGTACTCTGAATTAATGTCATTTCTTACTGTAAAGCCTCTTATGAGAGTTCAACCACTTCTTACATTTATTTCATATACATATATAAAAATAAGTATATGAGGATACATATGCATGTTTACATATATGCATATATCCCAAAGTAAAACAGAAATAAAAGCAAAGAATAGTAAGAATTCTTAAACCATCTGGGGAAATAGGTGTCACCACCATATGTAGAGCTTTTAAATTCCAAAATCTTGAGTGAAAAGCTATCACAGTATACTAATTTTTTAATTTACAATAGGTTTTATACACTGAATTGAAGCTTTCAATTTCTAAGATCCAGATTAGATTATACGTTAACAATGTTAATTTAGTATTTGTTCTACTTTTTTAGTATGCTCAGACTCGCTTCCATACTATTAACACTTCCCCTGCAATAGCAAGTGTGTAGATATACTGGAGTCAACATTTTATGCTTTGAATATCACCTTGTGGTGGTGGTGGGGCATCCATAACTACACAGTAGCTCTTCCTTCCTCGTTGAGGGAAGATGGTTCCCAATACTCCCCCTACCCCATTCCAGACCACATAAACACAATGCATGGGTTCATTCTCCTATTGTTCCAAAGTTTTCCAGGTCTGACACCTCAGCTTAAAGGCATAGTGCCACTGAAGAGAATCAAAAGATAAAAGTGGGAAAGGAAAAAAAGGCAAAGGAAAGTAACATGAATAGCTGGAGTTATAAAGCTCACTGCAGACAGGGAGGTCATACTTACTTGGAGTGGGTGGAGAGGATAATTGAGCCAGACTTCGCGCAGGTCCTGGAAAATAGAGTGATGCCTTTAATGCTCAAGGGAGCCATTTAACGCACTCTAGAGTACTAAATAAAATGTCATTATTTGAAATACTGAACTATTTCAGACACTGACTCCACTTACAGCAAATTCAATAGTGCTGGCAAACTAATTTTTTTTTTTTAAGTGTATTCACCACTCAATCCGCCTGTAGCAACTCTAATTAGCCTATTAAGCTAGGGGGGAAAAGAGCCACGTCTAGTCCCAGAAGTCAGACACCTTTTAAAACTAAGTTACACATTTGGTTAACCTAATACACTGCACTAAGCTGCTCTTTTAATCGTATTTTTTTCTTACCATTATCCAGAAATGTGCATCAGCTGTGCCTTTTGTAATTAAAACTCATTTCAAATGTCCTTTATTTTAGGCACTAATTCATTACCATATGAGCTATTTTAAGATGGAGTGGAAAACGCCCCATGTCGTCTTCATAAGATCTTACGTTTATGAGATCATGCTTTTACAGTGGGTCACTACAAATGCTCACTTGAACTACTGGAATGAGTGAATTTTATGGAAACCCCTAGTACATTACTTTATCCACTGAGTTAAATCTGGAGGTTATAATGAGAACTTCCTCAGGATTAAAGTGTTTTTCCTTTAGTTTCAGACTCTAGGGAGCCTCTGACTGAATTTACTTCCTGACCTTGATGTTAGATTTCTGAAATAAATAAAAAAAATTCCTTAAGAGGAAAAAATATTTAAGTTTTTTTTTAGAGGAGAAGAAGTATAGGAAAATTTAGTACCACTTGTAACACACAGGGTGATAAAAGTAAAATACCTAATATTTCTTGCACAACTGATATCTTAATAAAATACACTCAGGGTTTTTTAAATAATATTTTTTAAAAGCATTTAAACATCAGACTTTCTTTGGGGCACTTTAAAGGACTTCTCTTAACCAATTCAGAAATCTTTCCCTTGAAATCTCCATAGTGCAAATTATATTGATTGTTCTTACCTTCTTACAACTTTCTCTCAATGCTTTTTTTCTTCCTCCTTTCACCCTAAGTGGACATTTATCAAACTTCAGCCCCTGCCTGACCTATTCATTACCATTTCCACTGGAGAATTCCACTATTTCCAATGCTTTACTACTTCAGTTTGGATTACTCATTCATTTCTGCTGCAGCACTGACCTCTTACCTAAGCTCCCAGTCCATAACTCTAAATATCACATGGGCACCTATTACCCCATATGGAACATGATCAAATGATAACTTTTCACCTTTCTCCTTAAACTAGAGCATCTGTTACAGAAGACGGCAGGCTTAGGAGTCAGGCTGCCTGGGTCCAATCCTGATTCCATCTTGGCAAGTGACTTAACCTAAGCTTCCATGTCCTCAGCTTAAGACAAAGATAATTGTAGGACTACTCAAGCTGTTCTATGACAAACACCCTGAGCAATGCACTCAAAGTATTAAACCCAGAGCTGGCCCATAGAAAATACTACTATTAATAATGATGACAACAACAACGATACACAGCTATTTCTTCCAACCAACCCCAGTCTCCAAGGCTCAAAATTCCCAAGGATCTTGATTCACCTTTCTTCTATCACCTTCATGTCTTACACCCAAACAAGACTGTGGTTTCTCCTTTCATGTCTGCTGCCACCCATCTTGGTGTAATAGCATAACACCCCATGACCAGACTAATGCACGTGTCCATTTCCTTTCATCTACCCCGTAGACACCGAGATAGAGTTCTGCTGCACCTTGGTGTCAGGGGGAATATACTGAAAAGATCTAGACTGGAACCCCAGTGCTACCATTTATTAGCTCAAGGACCTTAGGCAAGGTCTCTACCTTTAGTTGGCTCTTCTGGAAAATATTCTGATCAGGTCATTTGTTCATGCAACATGTTTTTACTGAATACCTAGCTCTGTCCTAAAGAGGCCTAGTGAGAAAGAATGAAGGTAAATAAGTGCAATTTAATACATTGTGGTAAGTCTCATAATAATGAGATATATACATAGAAGTATTAGGAAAACTGCCTGGAGGTGTCAGATAAAGCTTCAAAGAGGAGATGATTCTTCAGATGTGTCCTGAGAATATGAAGATTTTGGCAAATCAGTAGAGAGTGAGAATCAAAAACGGGGCACCAGAAACATACAAATAATAAGTCTTAAAGTACATAGGCATGAAAAGGTGATTCCTAGTGAATGGCACAAAGAGGGATTAAAAAAACATGAGAGTCAGATTATGAAAACTATTAAATGCTATGTTATGTAGTATATAGAGCCTGGGAGGCTGTAACCAAAGATTTTAAGCAAGAAAGGCCATAACCAAATCTGCATATTGAAAAGAAGAAATGTGGTATGAATGATGGACTGGAGCGGTGGGGCATGGCAGCCGGTTAGAGTTCAAGTGAGAAATGAGGAGGACAAAAAGGAAAGCAGTAGGGTAGCAATTCAAGAAATATTAGGGTCAGAATTGATAGAATCTCACAATTGATCAGATAAGAGGAGAAGAAAGCTTAGGGACAAAAATAAATCCTAAGGTTTCTGGTTTAGAAGATAAAAATAAGGAAGGAGGAACACGTTTGGGGGTTAAAAGTGATGGGTTCAATATTACACATGTTGAAATGAGGTATCTGTGAAACACCTGTGAGAAGGTGCCCAGAGGCAACTTGAAAAGACACTTTTTCCAATTTATGGAGCTCCAGAGAAAAGGCCTGAGTCAGAGGTACTGGGACAGATGTGCAAGGAGAAAAGGTGTGGAAAGCAGGGGCATAGCAAAAATCACATTAACACCACTCTATCTTTCTAAGCGGGCCATTAACATAATCAAAATGAAACAATGGATCTGAATGTACTGGGTCAAACATGAAGGGTTACACAAAGACCAAAATACAAAAACAGCAAAACTGGGCTGAAAGAGTAAAACTCAGTTGAGGATGAAAAAGAAAAAAAACAGCCCTGCTGTTTACAGGGCTGAGAAGACATAGATAAAGCCAGCAGCAAAGTGAGCAGGAAACAATGTTTCCCTCAAGGTCTTGCAGCTGCTGTAAAATGCCATTATGACCCTCTGACTAAGGATCACTGCAGACACTCAATCGCCAAGCTGCCCTTGCCTTGTGACGGCACCCAATCCCAAAGTAATCTCTTGATGCTCCTAAACTGGCCACAGCCAAGAACCTCTTGAGAATTACTCAGCACCAGCCCAGGCCTCACAAAGGATGTCTCTCTCCACCCCCACAGCACAGCCAATCAAGCTGACTTTGTTGCCTACAGGTTTGTCCCTGGCTGTCTCTGGCTAATTAGGCTTTCATGATGCCTTATTCAAAAAAGAAGTACATTGGTTCACTAACATCTCTCACATGTTACAACTAATAGGTGGAAACCAATATGGAGATGTCAAATGAGTCAGTGTCCAAGTTTGTGTACTTCAGAATGCTAAAGAGGAAAACCCATACATTGTGAGCCTTATACAGTTTCACAAAAGACACACTAAAAAAAATTCTGAATCTCAACCATCCCGTTTGTAAGATAATGTTCAGACTCTGCTTTTAATCCAGTCATTTATTCACTTCACTCTTCTAACAAATCTGTATTAAACGCTGCACATGCCAGCATTGCACTAGGTACTGGAAACACAAGATAAGCTCACTAAGTAGACAACTGGGAGAGAGGCACTTTGAAGAGAAAAGAATCTAAACACAGACTGATGCAATTAAAGAAGACAGGTAGAAAACTGCAGCAAAACAGAACAACAGAGCACAGTGGATTGGGGGATGCAGGTAAGATGGGAGAAGGGGACAGGGAGGAGGTGGGGGTGGGGGAAGGAGTCTAAAGGGTGCTGGGGGACACACAGACAAGATTGCAGGAAGGAAAGAGAGCAAAGAGGTTGCTGAAATGACCCACAAAAGGTGAAGGCCAGAACAAAGAAAATTTAAGATTTGAGAAAGGGTCTTAAAACACACACCATCTGGTACAGATGCAAATCAAGATGCACATGTGTTTATACGTGCAAGACAAAAATGGGGGGACACAGAACATCTGTAGATAATCTTCCCATAAGGAGGAAATTCACACATAAAAATTATCACATATCTCTAGAAAAACAAACACAAAAATCAGATTCTCAGATATGAACATTGTCCAGGTCATATTTTCCAAAACTATTGATCCTTTTTTAAAAAAACTACCCAAAGTAATACAGTAATAACGTCTGACAGCCATTTAAGCTGAAGGTTTCACAGAGGCTTAAAACTGGCTTCCTGTGTTCTTTATTGCTCCATGAGGGCTATTTCATTCAATTATAATGACATTTCAATTTGGAATACAGAGTTGCTTCTCCTTTTAAATGTTAAATTGACTTGTTTTGGTGCAGAAAGCATCCAGTGTGCTCTATTACATGCAGGATTAAAAAGGTATCTCTGGCAATATTAATAGCTTAATATTTAAGTAACAACAGAAACTATTTTAGAATCCATCATTTTTTCTTAAACTACAATTTGCTTTCAAAAAAGTACTTTCATACTCTTTATCCAGAGCCCCATCAGAAACTCCCTATGAACTGACTTTTAAAAATAAATAAACATTTATCTAGTCTACATAATTTACATAAAAACAAATCATACACAGAAAAGCCAAAAGGCTATCACTTCAACTAAGCCTGCATGAGGTAGATACCCAATGATTCTAAAATATAAAATCATAATTAGCTTCAAGACACTTCAAAATGAAGCGAAGTCCTATTACATTTGTATTCATATTTAATTGATAAGTGACCATGAGGAAAGACAGGTTCGGGCCAAAGAAAAACTCCTTGTGTAAAGGTCCATGGAACTTTCCATCTGCAAGAGTTGAATAAGCCATTTTGGTGTACTTGAAATGTCCCATCTATGGTAGATCTGACTATTTTGTTTCTCCTATATTCTCTTCAAATTACAAAGACCAGCTGAAATAAAATCTTCTGTAATAATATATAACAAAAAAAAATCAAATGATTCTATAGAAATACCGGATCATTAAAGAGCAAGCGTCCAAATAACTGCTTGGCTTCCTCCAGGCTTCCCTCCAAGTAAACAGCTCCTAGATGAAAAACAGAGAATGCCAAAAGAGAGTCTCCATCAACAGTCAAAGAAAATGACATATCTCTATAAAAAGCAAAAATGCAAGCCAAAAACTACTCACAGAAAACAAATCAACATGTTCAGAAGCAATTGTCTTAGAGGTGACATTTCCCCTCTTTTTGCTATGCTTTGTGTTACAAATTAGACTGAAATAATACGGAATTCAATTTACTAAAATCTAAATCTAATATTGTAAGTAAAAGAGGCCAAATATCAACTATCATGAAGGGTAAAAGTATAAACCTTACTAAGGGAACAATGCACAGATACTTGACTTTAGTAAAGCAAATGTTCTGTTTTATTTTATGCATTTATAGTTTATGTTTCTGATCAAATGTATATAGATACCTAAAGAAAAAAAAAAACCTGATAGACAAAACCTGAGTCTAGATCAATGAAGGCATCTGCAAATAAAATATCAGGGGAAGCTTTACCTTTAATTTGGAATAATTAAGCATTAGGCACACACACTCATGAATCATAACCAGGAAGTACTATGGTAACATTTTAACTGGGTATCAATTACAATGGAGTAGTCATATTTTCTTGAAATCAAATGTTTACACTTGTCTTCAGAAAGGCTACTTTTCCATGTAAAATGTTAAGGCACTTAGTTACCAGGGCTTTTGACAACTAAAGACATTAATTATTTATTGATAGTTGTAACAATGATAGTCAGAGTAACAGTGGTGGTAGCTGTTGTGGTTTGGGAAACACTTATGTCCTGGGTACCATGCAAAGCATTTCCACATTCTTATCTTCACTTTCATGGGGTACCTCAGTAGGAGGATGTTAGAAAAGACTTAGAGGATTTAGGCTTATATTAGTTGATTAGCGAGGACAGCTTAAGGAAGTAGAGCTTTGCTCTGGATTGGATGCTGCCAGAATCAGATATTAAGATCATTATAACTCTGCAAGGTAAGTGATACTATCTCCATCTCACAGTCTCACAGATGGGGAAACTGAGGATCAAAGAGATTAGGTAGATTGCCAAAGACACAGATCTGATAAATGATGGAACAGGAAATTGAATCATGTCTGGCTGGTTCTGGAGGCAATGGTAACACCAACTGTCAAAAATATTATGTGTACAGAGCAAAGTAATTCCATGCGACAAATTCTTTGAAAATAGACATATTTGTGAAAAACAGACATAGCTGTGAAAAGACTGTGGATAATTATTAAACATTCTCTTCCCACTATCATCAGCATGAAACTACAATGGGAAGATTTTATATTCATTTTCAAAGGAAGAGGGCAAAAATGATAAGAACAAAGCCCTTTGAAAGCTAAAATGTACTTGATCATTTACTTTAAAAAAAAATCAAGTTGTCAATCTACTGTAACATTTCATTGTAAAGCATAAAACTTGCAATCGCCAGCTAATTAACTCTTCATAACTTTCCTGTACCAATGGCTAATTGTATTCTGGTTACAGTCAAAAAGAAGCCAAGGAAGTGCCTGAGTGAGGAGTGGAATGTCAACATCAGTCTTGCTTCAAGTGAATCAATAACAGTTATACAAACTCAAACCTGGGTGGGGTTTAAAAAATGTGGTGTTCTCAAGATGTTTAAAACAGAAATCTTACAAATAGTTTAATCAAAAGCAACACTGGAGTCTCTCAGCAACCTAATCCGTTTGTTTATGTATGTGATCCTGAATCAAATCTGGAAAGTAATCCATCTTCATATTCACCTCATTTCAATTCATTAAATACTAAGCATCTACATGACATCAGACACCAATTCAGGCAGTAAGAATGCAAAAAAAAAAAAAAAAAGAGGCACGTTCACTGCTCTGAAGGAACTGAAATAACTATAATATAAGGTGGTAGGTTTCGTCCTAGGAACCTCATGTGCTTTGGGAACAAGTAATTCTGTCCCAAGTTTCCACACTAAATTTTATGTGCTCTCCAGACTGTTTAGACATGCAAGAAAGTAGACTTCTTGAAGAAGAGAGAAATTACCTATTAATGCTTCAAAACAATTGGCCATTGCATGTCGAAGGTCCGATTCTCTACAAAGGTCAGGCCCGTGAGCATACAGCATAAATCGATCCAGTTCAAGTTTCTACAAAATTCACAATGACAAAACGTAAGAAAGTTTGCCAAAATCTTAACTATAGTAACTCAGCATCTCTTGCAAAGAGTTGGTGTGGAGACGAGATGAGGGCAGCATAATGGTTACAAATCCATGAATATATTAAAACAGAGTTTAGTTTAACATTCATTAGAAGTCCTATACATATAGCTCAGTTTTCACTAACTCAGTTCTTTCCCAAACAGGCTTCTACAAACTCCAATAATTCAAGTAGGGTTCAGAATTGATCAGATCTGAACTTTCCAATTCCAAGCTCAGACCAAGCACTAGCCTAGGCTGGAATAAGACTCTGCTACAAGCCCCTGGGTTCATCCAATATGCCTAGGCAGAGAATTACAAACCTAACACAAACTTCTGAAAGTCAATTTTATGTCTTTGACTCAAGTCATGTGGTACTGACAATGTCAGCACCATACAAAACAGATTTTTTTTTTTTTTTTTTTTGAGACAGAATCTGGCTCTGTTGCCCAGGCTGGAGAGCAGTGGTATGATCTTGGCTTACTGCAACCTCCACCTCTCGGGTTCAAGCGATTCTCCTGCCTCACCCACCCAAGCAGATGGGACTACAGGCACCCGCCACCACACCTAGCTAATTTTTGTATTTTTACTACAGACGGGGTTTCACCATGTTGGCCAGGCTGGTCTCAAACTCCTGACCTTAAGTGATCCAGCCACCTCAGCCTCCCAAAGTGCTGGGATTACAGGTGTGAGACACCACGCCTGGCCCAAAATAGATTTTTATGTGGTAGAGTAAGTGAGGACCCTCAGAAGACTTCAAAATGCCTTACACTTCTAAATCTTTATTTTTATTTGTTGTGAGGATTTGGGGACCCCTCTGCACTTGTGTCCCCCTTATGAGGTTTCCATACTCATCTCTCTGTGGGTTCACTGAGACCTTCTGAGCAATGAATTGGATTGATCTTAAGGGCTCTGAAAATAGCACTCATAGTGAATTGTGTTTCCTTTTCTGATTTGGCCTCAGAAGAGTTTAGAGCCAAATTTGTAGCCCAGTTGTAGGTGTAGGGCTGATGAATACATCAGTGTATACTAACTTTACCTCTGGATTCATTTCACTATCTTACTCATAGTTTTCCTTTACTTTGATCTCGGCAGCTGCTTATTTCTTATCCCATGGCATTACAACACACAAATCAACTCCAGCCTTTTAGAACTAGACACAACGTGAAAGAATATTTTTTATACAACTCCTGAGATTGAATAAATGGAAATCATAATTCTTTCCATAAAAAAGAAAGATACAAACATTGCATAAATATGCAATAAATCCATTTCCATTACCATGTAATTCAATTCAATAAATACTAAGCAATAACATGCCACATAACATGGAACAAATCACAAGTCAATGAACAGCCTAGGACAATATGAGTTCCACCAGTCCTCAGACAAAAGACATAGATTCTGTGTGTCTCAGTATGTATCTTAAATATCCATATTTATTCATATTGGAAAAAGACAAAGACAATAAAAATAAGACATATATGCTGTAGTATTTTATACTGTTTGAAATTCGTGATTATAAAATATACTCAAATGAGTTTTGACTACCGCAAATGCAACAGCAGAAAATATCTCTTTTTAAAAATTGATCCCAAAGTGCAAGAGTTTATACTAGAATATGTAAATTTCATCTGTTTCACAACTTCACTGGGAAAATTTAATTGTTTGCTATCTCTGGAGCCCTGCTTGCGAGCAAACTGCAAGCCATATTTTATCTTATAAACATCTACTGTATTCTGGAGTGCTGTGATGTGAATTTCCTGACTTCTTCTAGTCTCTACTCTATATTCTTATTTTTCCATGCAGGCATTAGTACAACTTTTTTTTTTTCTTTGAGAAGGAGTCTTGCTCTGTTGCCCAGGCTGGAGTGCAGTGGCGCAATCTAGGCTCACTGCAAGCTCTGCCTCCAGGGTTCACGCCATTCTCCTGCGTCAGCCTCCCGAGTAGCTGGGACTACAGGTGCCTGCCACCACACCCGGCTAATTTTTTTGTATTTTTTAGTAGAGGCAGGGTTTCACCATGTTAGCCAGGATGGTCTTGATCTCCTGACCTCGTGATCCGCCTGCCTCGGCTTACCTCCTGTAATCATGCTGGGATTACAGGCATGAGCCACCGTGCCCGGCATTAGTACAACTTTTAAAAAGGATAGAGTGGTGTGCTACTGTTTATGTGTTAAAATGTTCATTAGTCTGGAAGGTGACCTAGAGCTTTCATTAGATTCTCAAAGGGGTCAACAATTCTCCATCAATTCCCTTCCCTTCCAAATGGTTAAGGACTACTGGTCTAGACAGAAGAAAGGTGGGACTGCCACAGCCTTCTGCTGCAGCCAATGGGTGTTGAGTACTATGGGAATGGCAAGCCTTGGGCTTGGTGGAAGAAGACCACATAGAAATCCCTGAAGGGAGAAACTAGCCACCTCTGCCATTAGTCATGGCTTTGTACAGCACCCAGTGGGTTATATGATAGCTTCTGTTTTCATGCTATGGCAATTCCCCACACTTTGTAAATATCCTCCCTAAAAGTGTTTGAAAAATAATTATGCCATTCCATTACATCCTAAACTAAAAACAATAAGGAACGGAGTGACTACCTACTTATTAATACGTATTTCCAGTGGCATTTATGTGAATGATCAGGAAGCATTGTGACAATTAAATCAACCAAACACTTAAGCAGTTTTACATAGAGTTGTGAAATTTCATTCATTGTGAGCCTGCTAAAACCAAGTTAGCTTACCTGGTTGCTTACAGGTTTTCATTAAGACATCAATATTTACTTTCTCAAATGCCACTAAAACCAGTTCAAAGCCTACCACTGTAGCTACAATGACGATGTTATCACATAAAATAAAACAATGTGTTATTGCTAACACATAAGCTAAAATTAACCACATTTTGAATATAATTAATGCCTTGGCAAGATCAAATTAAGAAACCAGTCATAAAGCTAGGATGGGCTTTATCTACTCTTTCTATCAAAATCAAACTTTTATATCAAAATGAAGAAAAGATACAAATTACTTTAGGCATAACCCACAAAAGTTTTTCCAGTGGATCCTCAGTGCTTGGGGATTTAAGAGCCACCATTCTACCTACTACTAAATAAACCCAAAGGTCTATAAAAATGTAAGGATTTATCACAAGAACATGGGTAGCATCAATAAAAACAGCCCCTACAAAATTATTAACATCTTTGTGTAATTACTATAAACAAGTATTATGCCTAGCACTTTATAAATGACATCATTAAAACTCATAATCTCATTTAATTCTCACAACCAGGCTGTGTGCCAAGGGCTAATGTCATTTCCATTTTACAGACGAGAAAGCAGAGGCTTGGAGAAGAGAACAACAATTTGTCAATTTGTCCATGGCCACCTGTTTGTAAGAGGAGGAGTGTGGACTGGAACCCTGATGAGTCAGTGCAAGTGTCCATGTTCTTATCAGCCATGATTTATTATAATAAGACATAATATGGAGATGGAAACATCAAATCAGATCACATTTATCTGAATTCTGAAAAGGTTCTGTTAGTCACTGAGCTAAGTCAATGAGGCTAGGGGAACAGCCTAAACCCTAAATCTTAATAAGATTTGTGATTTGGGGGATTCTCAAAGGTGTAGAAAGTACCCCTAGTGGATAAAAAATGGTCTGTAATATTCTGTTCAAAGCTATCATTGGGCTTGTTAACGTAAATTAAAAATAAATGTACTACAGAAATACTACACAAAGGGAAAATACAGTATATTTCATTTCTTTTGCTTTGTTCCCATGTTCCTTTTCCCCAAATGTTTAACTCTGTTCATACACGTCTGTCAAATTTTTCTTCATCTGTTCTCAAGTTACCTCACTGTGGAGTTCATTAGCTGCTGGTGAAACTCACAAAGGTAACAGAACTAATAAGACTGGATCCTTAAAACCCAACAAAAAAAACTTCCTGGTCTGTAAAATATTAACACCCCTAATATATCCTAAAGAGTTACTTATTCAAATGCAAAATTATGCAAGGACCGCAGAAGAGCATGTCAGACGTAACTACAAATGCTGCAGATGTCTTCTATACCTTTGCTAGCATGGCAAGGTGCTGATTCTGAACAATGGCAGTCCGATAGGTTGCTAATCCTCCTTCTTCCAGACTAGGAAACAAATAGTACAAATGGACGCTACAAAAAAAAAAGAAGTACATGAATAAATATGCATCACAACATTCTGTCTGTGGCTCTGAGTCACAGAAACAGGGCTGGCACACAGTATCTGTGCAATGGATATCAGCTGAATCAAACTAAACTGGATCTGATTAAAGTCTTTGAAAGTTAAATGGTAAGAACAGTATATCTGAATGTGCTAAAACCTAGACAGCACCATTCACTCGTATTCTCACATTTATTTCTGTTAAAAGACTTCTCTGAAATCTGATGACAACAAAGAGCGGAATAATCAGTTACACACTCTAAGAGCAAACACATTAATACTAAAAATTGGGAAACAAATGTTTTTCCTTGGGCTGTGTTACGTGTGGCCTCTGGAGAGAGGAGTCCCTTCTCCTGATTATGTCCAGCTTGTCAAAAGAAATAACCTAAAGAGAATAAAAACAGCTCAAGAGAGTTCCAAGAGAAGCATGTATTGTCTCCCTTTAAAAGAGAAATTGTGTCAGTATAGAAAAGCAAAACACACTTTCCTGCCCCTATTCCTTTTTTTTTTTTTTTTTTTTTTTTTTTTGAGACGGAGTCTCACTCTGTCACCCAGGCTAAAGTGTTGTGGCATAATCTCAGCTCAGTGCAACCTCCACCTCCCAGGTTCAAGTGATTCTCCTGCCTCAGCCTCCCAGGTAGCTGGGACTACAGGCGTGCACCACCACACCTGACTAATTTTTGTATTTTTAGTAGAGATGGGGTTTCACCATGTTGGCCAGGCTGGTCTTGAACTCCTGACCTCAGGTGATCCACCCACCTTGGCCTCCCAAAGTGCTGGGATTACAGGTGTGAGCCACCGTGCCTAGCATCCTACCCCTACTTTCAAATTAAGGATCCTAAAACACTTCTGGAGAGACACACACACACACACACACACACACACACACACACAAATCTGGTCATTAAAATTACTTGTAAGCTTTACTTCCCTTGAGATCAGAAAGAATAAGAAAGGGATCAAAGACAAATCCTAGAAGATGAAATGACATTTTAAAATATCATCCCTTTCTTTACAAATTGAATATAAGCTCTGAAGCATCTAGACCAAGACAAGCTGATCTCTTGTGGTTGTAAGCAACTTTAACATATACTTGACAGGACAGAGACACAAGCCTTTCATCTTGTAATCTCACTCATTACAGCATCAGTGAGTGCGAGTTGTCAGGGCAAGAGCCACAGACATGTGGCTTCTGAGCTCTACAGAAGAGATAAAAATACACAGTGTATCAATGCCTTATTTGGCTAATTACAAAGAAAGCAATGTAATAAGTATGTTACCTATAAAATGTAATTATTGAGGAGTTGTAAAAAACAAAAAAGCCTAATTACCTGGTCAGAAATTCAACAACAGCATCACCCAGGAATTCCAACCGTTCATTGTGGTTAATCCTACAATGGGAATTAAAAAGATTACTTAATACAGCATACTAACACTCCCCCCCACCCATCCCCACCCCCACAAGAAAAGAGCACATGAAGGTTAGCTCCTTTAGTAATCAAACCACCTTCCCTATTCCTCATAATTAACAGCACAGACCACTATCTTAGCCCAGAGGCATCTGGCACCTGCCTAATGGGAAGGAGGGGTGCATTCCTTCACATCACGTGGGTCAGGCTTTCTACCAGGGGGCTTCCTTCCCCTGGGAACCAGAGCCTTCAAGGTGATATCTCACTAACAATCATGAATATTTCCATACTACTATCAGGTAGAAGACAGAAAGAAGAATGCCTTCAGTGGATTTTCTGACCACTGAAAAATCCCTTTTGATACAATGTCCTAAAGACAGTTCTCCATCACTTCAACTCTAAACTCAACTCAGCATCTGAAGTCCTTCGAAATAAGTGTAATCTACGTTTTCAGTCTCATTACCCACTCCTACCCTATCCTATCTACTCACTGGGCCCTGCTCCAAAACTGCCTGGCATTCTCTGAAACAGGCATCACTTAAGACACTCAGTGTGCCTCTTCAGGCCAAGCTTCCTGCCACCCTAGAGCCTTCCACTCTCTCCCATACAATGAGCCACACTGAAAATCTACTCACCCGTCAAGGCCCAGCAAAAATGTTATCTTCTTTATGAAGCCCTGCCCGATGCCCCTCATCAAAATTAATACTTCTCCCTCAGTGCACAGATCACACTTTATTTAGACTTTAATTATATGATGAAGTCATATCCCACAGGCTGTTATTTTCTCATGTTCACATACAAGGCTGAAATGACCAAGAAGGTGGCCCACGGAAAACCTCCTCCTGTGTCTCAGTGAAGCCAATGGAGCACCTTCTCTCAGTACTAATTAATGTGTTTCTCTCACTGCCCCTTTGGTTGAGCACAGACATGGTATGAAGTGATTTAGGTTTTCAACAGGCCACACTGGCTGCTGTGTAGACACTGAGTGGAGGACAGAGAAGCACTGAGGAGAGGCTGCAGCAGATGCAAGGAGACTTTCCCGCGTGGGAGGCTTAGGCTGGGGAGGTCACAGTGGAGAGGAGGGGAACAGTCACATTTGGGATGCATTTTGGAGACACAGCTGAAAAGAAGTGTTGATAGCTGGAGTTGGGATTTGGAAGCTAAGTGAAAGAAAAGAATGAAAGTCAATGGCTAGGCTTTAGCTTAAGTAGCTTGTGAGGAGTGGTGCCATTTACTGTGGAGGGGAGGACCAAAAGGAAAGCAGGTTTGGGGGAAACGCAAGAGGTGCATTTTGGACATGTTAACTTCAAAGTGCCCATCAAATATCCAAATGGAGAGATCCAGTAGAGTGCTACATATTAACCTACTGCTCATGGGCTAGGACACAGTTGCTAATGAATCTTTAGGGTTGGTCAATGTTAGACAGAATTTCAGGTGATTAATCATATGACACCACTTGAGAGGATGCAGCCAGAGGGAAAAAACGGTCCCAGGAACGAACCCAGGGAGTGCCGAAGTTGAGAAGTCAAGCAGGAGGGAAGCCAGAAAAGGAGACCTGGCCGGGGAGGCAGGAGGAAAAGGAAGCCAGTATGCTCTCCTCAAGGACAGCATGGTATCCTCCAGCCATTGGAAGAATGTGTTTCAAGAGAGAAGTGGTAAGCCATGCCCAATGTTTCTTAGATTCAAGTCAGATGAGAACAGACCACTGATTCAGTCCTGTGAAGTCACTGAGGCCCTTGATAGGCTATCTGTGAAGTGGTGGAGACAGACCTGCTTGGGAGTACAGTAGGCTGGAGAAATAATAAGTTGTGTGGAATTGTACAACAGCCCTCCCATACCCATGGTTTCACCTTCCACAGTTTCAGTTACCCCTGGCCAACCACAATCTAAAAATATTAAGTGGAAAATTTCAGAAATAAACAAGTCATAAGTTTTAAATTGCATGCTGTTCTTCACCACATGGTAAAATCTTGTGCTGTCCCACCCTATTCCACCAGGGATAATCCCTTTTTCTAGTATCTCTATGCTGTCACTTAGTAGCTATGTGGGCTACCAGATCGACTGTCATAGTATCTCAGTGCCTATGTTCAAGTCATCCTTATTTTACTTAATAATGGTCCCAAAGCACAAGAGTCATGATGCTGGCATACTGTTATTTATTTACTTTTTACTTTTATTTTAGGTTCAGGGGTACCGGTGCAGGTGTGTTACATAGGTAAGCTGCATATCATGGGGTTTGGTGTACAGAAGGCATGTTGTTATAACTGTTCTATTATTGTTGTTGTTAATCTCTTACTGTGCGTAATTTGTAACTTAAACTTCATTATAGGTATGTATGTGTAGGAAAAAACATAGTACGTAAAGGATTATGTACTATCTTTGGTTTCATGCATTCACTAGAGGTGCTGGAAGGATGGGGGGGATGACTAAATATGAAAAGAACCTGAAAGTCTATTTCAAGGCCGGCTGCTGAAAGAGAAAATATGACTTTGGGGATGTACAAGGGGAGAAAAACCAAAGGGATGCACTGAGGAGGGAAGGAGGACACGCAGAGCCCATGGGGCCTGAGCAAAGACAGCAAAGGACAGGCTTGGGCATGAGCAGAAGCTGGCCTCACTAACTACAGGGGCTTTCTGAAATCTCTCTGACACCAACCCACATCTCCCCAAATAATTCAACAGCTGCCTGTCGAGTCTCAACCCATCTGGCTTTCAAGGCCATTCTTTATCTAGTTTCATCATACCCACCCCTTTTATCTACTTTAAATAGCAACTTTCAACTCCATGTTGATCAACCTGCACAACTGTACCATGCACACACCATCCCCTCTCCCTTCCCTGCTACCTCTCCCAAATTACACTCATTCCTACAGTCAATTGGGAGGCCGACCCTAAGTACTGGAGCTTCCAGGGGTGCGGGCTAACTCCTACCATCCCACCCCCATTCCCACAAAACGTCAACACTTATCACTTCATTTACAACAAAATTAGATCATATCTGTATTATTCTGTTTCATGTGTGCCACTTTAATGTCCATATTTAAAGTATCCCTATAGTTTCCATATATAGTAGAAAATTTAAAATATTTGTAAATTATTCTTAGCTACAAAATCATCTACTTAGAAATTTAAGCATAACTGCTATCATTTCACTTATCGCATTAGTAAGTTTATTCTTCTACCCTACTATTCCTCCACATTTTGGAATTTTACAGGAAACAAAAGGTAATAGGAAAAATCTGGTAAGTTGTGAACAATGAATAAGTGATTCTGAACCCTCCTTTCAATTTATGGCCTTTAATTTATGTGAAAACATCACTCTGGAAAGCAATTACAGATTAAGCATCCATAACCCAAAATCCAAAGTGTTGCAAAATTTGAAACTCTTCAGTGTCAATATGATGCCACAAGTGGAAAGTTCCACACCTGACCTTATGTGACAGCTTGAGATCAAAACTTTGTCTATACAAAAGTATTAATAATATTGTATAAAATTACCTTCAGGCTATGTGAGTCTAAACCCATCTGGTTTTCAAGGCCATTTCAAGGCCATCTTATATATATTTCTTATATATGAGATATATATGAAATATAAATGAATTTCAGTTAGAATTGGGTCCTATCCCCAAGATATCTCACTATATGCAAATATTCCAAAATCCAAAAATAATCTGAAACACTGCTGGTCCCAAGCATTTCGGATAAAGGATACTCAACTGCAGTAGCCAATAATGGGAAATGAAAAAAAGAAAGAAAGAGAAAATACATTCATGTCTAGCTGACAAATTCATAATCTCATAATTCAGTTTAAAAAAAAAAAAGGGCAGGCCAGGTGTGGCTCATGCCTGTAATCCTTTGGGAGACTGAGGTGGGAGACAGCTTGGGTCAGACGTTCAAGACCAGCCTAGGCAACAAAGTAAGACCTTGTCTGTACAAAAAATTAAAAAAATTAGCCGGGTGTGGTGGCACGTGCCTGTAGTCTCAGCTACTCTGGAGGCTGAGGTGGGAGGATCACTTGAGCCTGGGAGGTCAAAGCTGTGGTGAGTTATGATTGTACCATTGCACTCCAGCCTGGGTGACAGTGGGAGACCATGTCTCAAAAAAAAAAAAGCAGTAGGTCCTAAGACAAACTTTTCTTATTTTTACCAAATATATGCTAGACTTTAAAGGACTTTTTTTTTGTCGCTACTCCACTAGCCAAGAGTGACTCAAAAGTTCCACAGTGGAGTATGACACATTATATTAACAAAAAAAATTTTCAAAACTTTTCAATACTGAGAATTTTGCTTTCTGTCAAATACACCAGAACTTCAAAAGCATCTGCCATCATTCTTGGAGAAAGCATCAAGGAATAGAGGCATGATTTAATGGTAAGACCATGTTAACTCCTAAGTCCTCCTGCAATTTCAAGAAACCTATTAAGCTGCTGTCCTGGGTAAGGACAGAAATAAGAAAGAAATAATGAGTTTTAAAAAATAAATTCTTTTTCATGAGCCAGTAAAATAAAAATGCATTTTCTGTGGCACAGGCTCTATCTTCTTCCTAATAGTGCAAAGTACTATACAGAAAAATCTTCACATGGAAAGCAAGAAACTGGGGACAAAGGAGCTGGGGACAAACGATATTTGGATGTCTAATGCATTTTTAAATAATAATAAGACATTTAGTCAAATATGACAATAAGTCACATTTAGTATATGCTTGAAGTCATATACTATTTTAACTGAAGTCATACTGGCATAAGTTTTACCTTAATTTCTTTTATAAACTTTCATGGAGACAAAAACTACATCTAGGATTTTAATAACCACAAAGTTGGATTATTATTCATTTTGTTGAAATACAAGGTCATGGTTCTAAACAGATTTATTCAACAGAGAGTCTGCCATTTATTAAATAATTTGCCCAAATCCAACATATGTTTTTCTGTATCTACATTATGACTAAACTCTGGCAATAAGCCAGAAATAGGAATGGGTATTAAATACCACTTAATTATTATACTGTACAATTCCTAAGCCAACAGTTTATCCAGAAAAATGGGAAGAGTGGGCTGCTAGTCCTCACAGCAGTAGCAAATCTTTTGTTCCTTCTTTCATTGTTTAGACTTTCTTTAATCACCCTTTTTATAAATACTATGAGGTTCCAAGATGAGATGTTTACTGAGCAGTAAACACTCCATTTGTTTTTAAGAAGTGAATCAACAGAGGCATTATGAAATCTAGATTAACTGTAACATTTATACAGCACATTTTGTCTGAGGAATTCAATGCACTTGATAAAACACAACCATCTCCCTGTAACAGTAAGTACTGTAAGGTGCCATTCACTCCAAGGAAAGCCATCTCAGGATAGGCCAGATCAGTGAGGGTACGCAGAATCTTTCGCACTCTGGCATCCCAAGCCTCAAGCAGTGACTCGCAGAGTCCTCTCAGATCTACTGGACTTGGGAATTTAACTCGAAGCATTTAGGGTGGTAAATCCACTAGGTGGAATTTACGTACATTTAATATATATTATTGTGCTTTTAATGCAAAATATACTTGCAACTGCCATTTCCTTAAATATAGAGACATTAACAAATAGTCCATATCTGTCTCTGCTGGTCCGATAGACTTTTTTTTTTTTTTTTTTTTGAGACAGAGTCTCACTCTGTCACATGATCTTGGCTCACTGCAACCTCCACCTCCTGGGTTCAAGTGATTCTCCTGCCTCAGCCACCCGAGTAGCTGGGATTACAGGAGGCCACCACCATGTCTCACTGATTTTTGTGTTTTTAGTAGAGACAGGGTTTCATCATGTTGGCCAGGCTGGACTTGAACTCCTGACCTCAGGTGATCCACCCACCTCGGCCTCCCAAAGTGCTGGGATTACAGGTGTGAGCCACCGTACCTGGCCGAGATTTTTATGCATTATATGTAGCAATGACTCTCCAAAAGAAAAAAAAAATCAAATCAAACCAAGGCAGCTTGGTTTTCCCCCTTTTTCCATTGCTACTCTTCTGGTCCCTCCTTCCCAAGGGTCTTACTGATAATACGTGGATTACTTGAATGCCACCAAATGCCTAATCCTTCAGACACCCTTTTTGTGCTAAGTTCATCACAATTTGCATGAATGAATTAAATATAACTATTCAGCTCAGATTTAGGTGGTTAAACAGTGACATTTTTAAAATTATGGGTGGCATATTTGCTTGAGATAACAGCATCATAAAAGTTAATTATTTTGTACTTTTCATGGGCAGCCAGGCTATCAAGAATTATTTATTAATTTTAAGGCTTCATGCCTTTTTTGTAAACCCTAGCCCATCCCAAATGAGATTAAGAAAGATACTACCCAGCCATTTAAACTGCTGACCGTAACCCTTCTTGATCCCCCAACTGCCCTATTTCTAGTCAATAAGTAAATAGCCTGGGATAAAAGTAGTACGACGAATGGCATTCCTTCCTTTAATACTTATTTACTGAGTACCTGTTCTTTGAAAGGCACTAGTTACAAAGAACAGGGAGAAAAAACATGGGTAGGACCATAGACCTTCAAAATCCTTACAGTCCAGTAAAGAAAAATAGCCCCATAACACAATTATGGGTGCACAGAAGAACAAGAATATGTTCCATAAAACAAATACCAGCAGGATCTGAGCAGGATATTACAAGGTTACATGGGCATGACAGAGGAAGTTTTACAATGACGATCAGCACACAGGGAAGGGACAGGGTATGCTTGACAACCCAGGTAAGTAGCTCTGTCTTACTTGGGTCAGTCTCTGTGAGAAGCTGTGCCCAGCTGTGGACTGCTAGCTGATAGCAGGCAACTAGCAGCAGATCCTGGCAGCCAAGGCCAAGAGGCTCTTTCTGAACAGACACTTGGGGTCAACTCTGCATCAGCAAAAAGATCATATTCAGGGCAAGAGGCTATCAACACAAGCAGCAAAGGCCAAATGTCAAAGGACAAGAGAGATTATTTGTTTATTCTCTGTCAATAATATCATTTTCAAAATGGTAAATTCAAACATCACACAGTTTCTCAGGTATCATCCCTTCTGCCACGGTAAGAAAGCCACTTCTTTGTAACAGAGCAAAAGAAAACATAAATCATGGGGGTCGAATGACATTATCAAAAGACATAATTTACATACCAACAACTGCAGTAAGGGAAGATGAGACAAAGATGATTTAAACCTAGATTTTCATCATTGAAAAGTACATGTCTATGGTGTTCATGCAGCCATGTTAGAGGGCTATGGGTATATAGGATTCCACTTATTAAAATACAGACTTTACAATGTAGCAGGGTAAAATAAAACCATGGTCACACCATCCCCGAGGGTGTGATTAAGGGCTGTTTTAATTCATTCTTTTCTGATCTTAGACTCTCACAGAACATCATAGCGAGGTATATGGGCATATGATCATTTTCAAACAAGAATTTTAAAGCTCTGTCCTGCTTTGTTTTTACCTCTTGATTGAAGAGGTTTGGTTTCTGATAACCTCAAAAGAGAACAACTCAAGGCAAGTCAATTTTTTAAAAACCTGATATACGAAGGAGATATTGGAAAAGGAAGCCATGTCAGCCATTGCTGGCAATTTCTGTGGA
The DNA here is from genome assembly GCF_028885655.2 of Pongo abelii. Lineage (NCBI taxonomy): Eukaryota > Metazoa > Chordata > Mammalia > Primates > Hominidae > Pongo > Pongo abelii. Next base: position 31,997,701 of record NC_071989.2, read on the forward strand.
GGCCAGTGGGCAGCTGAAGTAATTGCCTCAATTTCCTGTCACTTCCAACCCTACTCTGCCCACCTTTAATCCATCTCAGTCTGGATCCCCAGAATGATAAGCATAGCTATTCCACTTTCCAACTCCCCACCTTAAAAAGAAAGCCACCCTCAAGCAGTTTCCTCTACTGGCTTTCCAAATAGAACCTGCTGTACCTCATACACAAAGATAATCCTCCTTGCAAGCAACCCCAGAGCCTCATCAGCCATTAAGCATTTGCTTCCATTCAGTTGTCAAACTGTGTTAATGAGTTTATACAGACCTAGGTCATTCCATTCCCAGATTCTTCAAAGGCTTCAACACCACACATAAATGAGAATATCAATATGGGAAGGTATCTTATAAAACCAGGAAATTAAATAAGAAGAGTTAACGTACAAAACTTTCCAACTCGTTATATGAGGCCAGTATTACCATTATAATGAAACTAGACAAAACATCACGGGAAAAGAAAACTACAAACTAGTATCTCTTGTAAATATAGACACACAAATCTTAAGCAAAATACTACCAAACTGAATACAGCAGCACATGATAAGAATGAGACACCACAATCAAGTGGGAGGCATCCCAGGAAAGCCAGGTTGGTTTAACACCCCAAATCAATTAGAATAAAAGAATAAAATGACATGATTATGTTAATAGCTACAGTAAAAGCATGTGACAAAATTCAACACCACTTCATGATAAAAACACTCAGCAAACTAAGAATAGAAGAGACCTTCTTTACTCTGATAAAAAGCATCTATAAAAACCCAACAGCTAACATCATCCTCAATAGTGAAAGACTGAATGCTTCCTACTGAGATTAGGAAGACAAAGATCTGCTCTCAATACTTCTATTCAGTATTGTACTGGAGGCTCTAGCCAGGGCAATTAAGTTAAGAAAATGAAATTAAAAGGATTACATGGGAAGAAGTAAAACTATTGCTATTTGTAGATGATATTATTTCAAAAATAACAAAATCCTAAGGAATCCACTAAAAGACTATTAGACCTAATAAACAGGAGCAACAAGATTGGAGGTCATAAGACCAATACACAAAAATTAACCGTATTTCCAAACACTTGCAATGAACAACCTGAAAATGAAATTAAGAAAATAATTCCAGGCCGGGCGTGGTGGCTCACGCCTGTAATCCCAGCACTTTGGGAGGCCAAGGCAGGCGGATCACAAGGTCAGGACATCAAGACCATCCTGGTTAACACAGTAAGACCCCGTCTCTACTAAAAATACAAAAAAATTAGCCGGGTGTGGTGGTGGGTGCCTGTAGTCCCAGCTACTCGGGAGGCTGAGGCAGGAGAATGATGTGAACCCGGGAGGTGGAGCGTGCAGTGAGCCGAGATCGTACCACTGCACTCCAGCCTGGGCGACAGAGCAAGACTCTGTCACCAAAAAAAAAAAAAAAGATTCCATTTATAACAGCACAAAAAAGAATAACATACTTCAGAATAAATTTTGCAAAAGATGTGTAAAATGTATACTCTGAAAACTATAAAACATTATTGAAAAAATTTAAAAAGACATAAATGGAAAGACATCCAAGTTCATGAATCAGAAAACTTAAGATTAAGATGGTAAGCCTGGGCAACATAGCAAGAGCCCTGTCTCTATTTAAAAAAAAAAAATGTTAAGATGGTAATCATCAACCTAAATGCCCTTCAATGATAGACTACATAAAGAAAATGTGGGGCCAGGCACGGTGACTCAGGCCTGTAATCCCAGCACTTTGGGAGCCCAAGGCAGATGGATAACTTGAGGCCAGGAGTTAGAGACCAGCCTGGCCAACAGGGCGAAACCTCGTCTCTACCAAAAATATAAAAATTAGCCAGGCATGCTGGCGCACACCTGTAATCCCAGCTACTCAGGTGGCTGAGGCGTGAGAATCGCTTGAACCCAGGAGGCGGAGGTTGCAGTGAGCTGAGATCGTGCCACTGCACCGCAGCCTGGGCAACAGAATGAGACACTGTCTCAAAAAAAAAAAAAAAGAAAAAAAATGTGGTACATATACACCATGGAATACTATGCAGCCATAAAAACGAATGAGATCATGTCCTTTGCAGGGACATGGATTGAGCTGGAGGCCATTATCCTTAGCAAACTAACACAGGAACAGAAAACCAAATACCACAGGTTACATTGACACATAGAAGAGAACAACACACACTAGGGCCTTTCAGAAGGTGGAGAACAAAAGGAGGGAGAGGATAAGGAATAATAACTAATAGCTATTAGGCTTAATACCTGGGTGATAAAAAATCTGTACAACAAACCCCCATGACACAAGTTTACCTATGTAACAAACTACACTTTAAATAAACATTTTTTAAACAGATGGTAATGATTCCCAAATTGATCTACAGAATCAACATAATGCCTATCAAAATCCCCACTGACTTCTTTGCAGAAATTGACAAGCTAATCCAAAAATTCATGTGGAAATGCAATAAACTCAGAATAGCTAAAACTTCATCAAAAGTTTAGTACTGCAAAGGACATCATCAAGAGAGAGAAAAGACAATTCACAGAACGATAAAATTTTTTGCAAATCTGATAAGGAATTTGTATCTGAGAATATATTTAAAAACTATTATAAGTCAATAATTTAGAATAACCTAATTAAAAATGGGAAAAGGATCTGAATAGGTATTTCTCCGAAGACGATAAACGAATAGTCAATAAGCACATGAAAAGATGCTCAATTTCATGAGCCCTGGGGGAAATGGAAATCAAAACCACAATGAGATAATACTTCATATTCACTAGAATAGAAGGGCTAGAATAAAAAAGACAAACAATAACAAGTGTTGACAAAAATGTGAAGACATTGGATCCCTGCTGTATTGCTGCTGGGAATATAAAATGGTACAGGCACTTTGGAAATCAGTCTGGCAGTTCCTTAAAAGGTTAAACAGAGATACCATATGACCCAGCAATTCTACTCCTAAGTATATACCCAAGGGAAATCAAAACATATGTCCAAACAAAATCTGTACACAAATATTCAAAGCAGCATTATTCACCAGCCAAAAAGTGGAAACAATCCAAATGCCCATTAACTGATGAACAGATACATAAAATATGGTATGCTCATATCATGGAATATTATTTAGCAATAAAAACAATGAAGTATTGACACATACTGTACTAGGGACAAATCCTGAAAACATGCTAAGTAAAAGAAGACAATCGCAAAGAACTGACTTATATGATACCTTTCATATAAAATGTTCAGAAGAGACAAATCCATAGAGGTTGAAAATAAATTGGTGGTTGCCTAGGATTGGGCAGGCTAAGGAACATGGGGAGGGATCACTAATGAATACAGGGTTTCTCTTTGGGGTAATGTCAATGTTGCAAAATTAGATGATGGCCATGGATACACAATTTTGTGAACATACTAAAAACCACTGAATCGTATGCTTTAAATGAGTAAATTGTATAGTACATGAATTATATATCCATCAAGTTGTTTTTTAAAAATCAACTTTACCTCGAGGGAGTTGGGTCATCTTGGCCAAGGCGTGACATAATATTTATCAAGGTGTTAATCCCTATTTAAAATAAAAAACAAATACACAAGTAAATAAATACGGATAGAAGAATTATAGGACCATCATATTACAGTAGAGAAAAAATTATCTCATCTCAATGTGATTTTAAAAGGTTTGGAATCTACCTGTCTAAAAGTGTAATAAACAATTATTTAAAACACTGGATAGGAAAAAGAAATTTTTCTAAAAAACTCATCAACCCTTCTTATATTTCTTGCTCAAAGTAAATATTATAAAAGAGTCCGTGGGGCCAGGCACGGTGGCTCAGGTCTATAACTTCAGCACTTTGGGAGGCAGAGGCGGGTAGATCACTTGAGATCAAGAGTTCAAGACCAGCCTGGCCAACATGGCAAAAACCTGTCTCTAATAAAAATACAAAAAAACTAGCCAAGTATGGTGGCACATGCCTGTAATCCCAGCTATTTGGGAGGTTAAGGCAGGAGAATCGCTTGAACCCAGGAGGCAAAGTTTGCAGTGAGCTGAGATCGTGCCACTGCACTCCAGCCTGGGTGTCAGAGTGAGACACTGTCTCAAAAAAAAAAAAAAAAAAAAAAAGAGTCAGTAAGCACTAGAATATGAGATGGTGAAAGAGTCACCCAGGGCACCATTCCTAGAGGTGAAATAATTTACAACAGAAAACACAGGCCAAAATAGGAGATTCACATCTTAAAATCATCCAGACACACCTTTCTTCCGCATGTGCATGTGATGAACTTTTCTGTCTCCGTATTTGGGCTGCCGAATTCCACAGTTAGACAACGAATTCCTGGCATGATCAGGATTCATTCCAAAATTTAAATGATGACTTGGATGAGTCATGGCCAGCTAAAATTTCAATGAAATAAGTTCAGTCTTTAAAACAGCATAAACTGGGTGCAGTGGCTCACGCCTGTAATCCTAAGGTGGAAGGACCACTTTAGCCCAGGAGATCAAGACCAGCCTGGGCAACACAGTAAGACGCCGCCTCTACAAAAAATAAAAAATTAGCCTGGTGTGGTGGCACGTGACTGGAGTCCCAGCTACTCAAGAGGCTGAGGTGGGAGGATCACTTGAGCCCAGGAGGTCGAGGTTGCAGTAAGCTATGATCATGCCACTGCACTCTAGCCTGGATGACAGAGGGAGACCCTGTCTCAAAAAACAAAAACAAAACAAAAACTCAGCATGGGAGCACCATCTTTCTATCATCCCAAATTAAGCAGGAAAGAGAACTGTCTATCCAGTTGAATTTTAAGCCCTGATCTTTCCATCTTACCTCCCCAAGTATCTGTAAACAGATAACCTACAGAATGGCAGAAAATATTTGCATACTATATATCCAACAAAGGACTAATATCCAGAATCTACAAGGAACTAAAACAAATCCGCAAGAAAAAATAATAATAATAATAACAATAATGATCCCATTAAAAAGTGGACAAATGACATGAACAAACATTTTTCAAAAGAAGATATACAAATGGCCAACAAATATGAAAGAATGTTCAACATCACTAATCATTAGGGAAATGCAAATTAAAACCACAAGGAGATACCACCTACCACTTTACCCCAGTCAGAATGGCCATTATTAAAAAATCAAAAAACAGCAGGTGTTGGTGTGATGCAGTGAAAAGGGAAGGCTTATAATACACTGAACTTTATATAAGCTACATAAATTAGTATAACCTCTACAAAAAACAGTATGGAGATTTCTCAAGAAACTAAAAGTGGATCTAACGCTTGATTCAGTCCTCCCACTATTGTGTATCTACCTAAAGAAAAAGAAGTCACTGTATCAAAAAGACACCTGCACTTCTATGCTTATTGCAGCACAATTCACAATTGCAAAGATATGGAATCAACCTAAGTGCCTATCAACAGATGAGTGGATAAAGAAAACGTGGTATACATATACCATGGAATACTACCCAGCAATAAAAAGAATGAAATAATGTATTTTGCAGCAACTCAGTTGGAACTACAGGCCATTATCCTAAGTTAATTAACTCAGAAATAGAAAACCAAATACCGCATATTCTCACTCACAAGTGGAAGCTAAGCTATGGGTACCCAGGGTCATACAGACTGGTATAATGGACACTGGAGACTCCGATGGGGAGGGTTGGGATGGGGGTGAGGGATGAAAAACTACCTATTCGGTGTAATGTACACTATTCAGGTGACAGGTACACTAAAAGCCCAGACTTCACCACTATACAATTCATCCATGTAGCCAAAAACCACTTATACCCCTAAATCTATTGAAAAAAATTTTTAAGTGGCCAAAGCAAACAAAAAACAAATTTCCAGATCTCTGACACAAGCCCTCTTCTGCAAACAAACATAAAAATCCACATCTTTAGGCCAGGCGCGGTGGCTCACACCTGTAATCTCAGCATTTTGGGAGGCCGAGGCGGCTGCATCACCTGAGGTCAGGAGTTCGAGACCAGCCTGGCCAACATGGCAAAAGCCCGTCTCTACTAAAAATACCAAAATTAGCCAGGCATGGTGGCAGGCGCCTGTAATCCCAGCTACTCAGGAGCCTGAGGCAGGAGAATCGCTTGAACCCGGGAGGCGGAGGTTGCAGTGAGCTGAGATCATGCCATTGCACTCCAGCCTGGGAAACAAGCAAAACTCTGTACCAGAAAAGAAAAAAAAAAAAATCTACATCTTTCAGAGAAGTTAGAATACTCAGCACCTGGAAAGGAGAGCCATAAAGGAGGAAAAGTTGGAAGAAGGTACTCAGAGTTGACATTTATTTGAGACTGTCTCAAATAAATGTAAGAGAATGGGCTGGAAAGCAGCAGAGGCAACCAGGGTAGACCAATGGAGAGAACTATGTTTCTAACAATCCTTGTCATTTCCCAGGATAAAGAACCCAACGTACCATTTGTGACCTGCAAGATGAATTACTCCTATCTTGTTATTACGTGAGTTTACAGGAGAATAATTCTTACCTGCAACAGACAACGATCTTGGAAAGTATATCCTATCAACTTGTCCAAATGCATTAGACATTGGTGGTAGCGGATATGATGGGTCAGAACAGGTAGCATCATTGCATGCTACGAAAAAAAAATATTCAATATGTTTAACTTTATAAAAACTTACAAAGTCACTTCATTTATTTTACAACAAGCCAGAACCATTTTCACATTCCAAATTCCATCTCACTAAGTCCTGAAACAGCTTATTGGCTGCATGGCATTCTGGAGAATCCTCTGTGAGAGACTGTAGCTGTTAAGAGTATATAGTCTCTAGAATCAGAATGCGTGGGTCCAAATCCTGCTCTGCCACTCATTCACTGTGTGACCTGGGGCAAGTTATCTTACCTCTCTGCCTCAGTCCCCTCACCTGCACAATGACAATAATAAATATACCTACTTCTGAGGATAGCTAAAAGGATTAAAAGAGGAAATACAAAAATCTTCTTAGAACAAGGCCTGTTAGCCCTCATTCCATTAGGAATAGCCCTGGTTCTATCAGTATTCAGCAGGGTAGCTTCGAGTAAGTCACATGCATTTCTGTGCCTCCTTGTCTATCTTTAATTAAAGGGGAATGGATTAGGATTCATTCATTCTGAAACTTTTTTAGGGTCAAGATATTTTTGAAAATCCAAGGAAAATGACTCTTTCCCCAGAAAAATGTCCCTGTGCACAAACATGCAAAAGTTGTACACAATTTTAATGGGTTCACAAACCCCTAAAGCCCACCACTATCCTTGAAGAGCTTCTCAACCAGATATGCCACCCTAGGTTTAACATTTAATGATCTAACATTCTGAAGACAATTTTTATAAAGCCACCAGTATAGTTAAGGTACCCAAGGACACAGAATTTAATTTTTTCCTTCAATCCCTTTCCATTTAGCTATAAATTCCTTATTGGGAGATAATTTCATGGAAGGCATATCTTTTTCTTTTCCTTAATACTATTTCCCAAGAACACAAGAGAATGTAAGGAGTCATTCTTATTCATCAGAACCTGGAGGATGGACCCAGCCCACAGAATGACTGACATACGCTTTATATTATTTCAGTCTTTGAAGTATTTTAAGCTGGCATTGTTTAAAAATACATGAAAATGGATTTGCTAGAAACTATAGAAATTAGTTATGTTATTAACTTATAAAGAAAGATTCATTCTACCAAATAGGATCCCTAACCAACAAAAAATCTTTCTTGCCAGTTCAATTCAGTAAGTATATAATTGAGCACCTCCACGTGTAAGGCCTTACAATATGTGTGGAAGACAGAAAAGGTAAAGACATTGTTTTTGCCATTAAAGCTAGAAATATGCCATTAGGATTTGAATTATCGGCACTTTATCCACTTTGTTTTTATAAGTGCTGTGCTGATAAACACAACAATATGGAAACAACATGCACAACCAAAGTCTAATAGTTTTCCAGCCATTTAAACTGCAGGAAGCTCAAGAGTTGATGCTAAAAACTCAAGGTGGATAGGACATGGGTTAGGACACGAAGACTATTCAGGGCAACTGCCTTTCTAAAGCATGAACTCAACCTGGTGAACTGTTTACTTTTTTAATATTTCCTATGAGAGATGAATCGCTGCCTGTTAGGAAAATAAAACCCTCTTTAGAGTTTGCTGATTATTAAAAAATTACCTTTTTTTTTGAGACAGGGTCTCGCTCTGTCACCCAGGCTAGAGTGCAGTGACACAATCACAACTCACTGCAGCCTCGACCTTCCAGGCTCAAGAGATCCTCCCACCTCAGCCACCAAACCCCAGTAGCTGGGACTACAGGCGTGCAGCACCACACTCTGCTAATTTCTGTGTTTTTTTGTAAAAATGAGGTTTCGCCATGTTGCCCAGGTTGGTCTTAAACTCCTGGGCTCGAGGGATCGGCCTGCCTCGGCCTCCCAAAGTGCTAAGATTACATAGGCGTGAGCCACTGCGCCGGGCCCCAAAATTACTATTAACTTTAAGCCCAAATCTGTATTTTTGGAAGTTTTATCCCTTTAATCCTAGTTCTACTCAGAAACAGAATCCATTTAATGGCAGGCTTCCACATCTTGTTTTAGCTAACCTACACTTTACTTCCTTACTTCCTTTAACCTTTTCTCATGTAAAACAGCTTTGAATCCCTTAACCACTTCCTCTAAATCTGCTCCAAACAAAGCCTGTTTCTCCTTCCAAATAAACCTTTTGTGAGTACCATGGAAGGGTATAGATGACCCATGTCCATCTTTAATCCCAGACATCAAGTCCCAATGTTACCTACAAGACTTTAAATTTCTAGCTCAGTTTTTAAAAGTATCAATCTTTGCAATATTAAAATACAATCATCTTTATGTCTGGCATCTTTATGTCTGCCAACTGCTTTAATTAAAAAAAAAAAAAAAACCTCAAATTCTCCCACAAAAATAGAGCAACTAGACTAGCAAAATGAAAGACCAATGAACATTATTTACATAAAAACTAAATGACAAGGTACCCTTTTGAGTCCCTAAATAAGAGTGGATGAGGAGAAAGAGCTATGTCTCAGCATCTGTGTGAAAGAAGAGAGGCACAGGTCCTGATAATGGAAGAAACTCAAAATTAACAACACATGTTCACCGGAAATAACCCAAACTGGAGAGAGCTCTGCCGAATCTAATTCATTGAGTGAATACAGGAGGACAGTCTAACTGTGCTTAAGACACCTGGGACTTACAAACACTCAAAACACAAAAAAACAAAAACTGAAGCTCCCTACAAGGTAAAAGCCCCACAATGAGGAGAAAGTGCTGGGAGTGAAAGCCACATTTCGCACGAGAGGGATAATGAAAGGCAAAAGAGAGCAGGTCCAGACAAAAGCAGAGGAGAGAAGCGGAGGGGGCAGATTTTAGTGTGAAGCCATATTATTTCTTTCGTCACTGCAAAAACAACAGGAGGAAGAGCTCCAGAACCATGAAAAACTATCCTGCCTTATACCCCCTTTCTAAAAGTACAGGAAACTATTTCATTTGGTTTACTTAATTTTTAAGTTTCTTAAAGAGCAACAGAAAAGAATCATGATCAAGTCCCATTCAAAGATTTTTCTAAGAAGAGGAGTAGAATAACATCCTTGCTGATAATAAAAACATTCCAGAGGCCCGGCACAGTGGCTTACACCTGTAATCCCAGCACTGTGGGAGGCCAAGACAGGCGGATCACGAGGTCAGGAGATCGAGATCATCCTGGCTAACATGGTGAGACCCCGTCTCTACTAAAAATACAAAAAATTAGCCGGGTGTGGTGACGGGCACCTGTAGTCCCAGCTATTCGGGAGGCTGAGGCAGGAGAATGATGTGAACCCAGGAGGCGGAGCTTGCAGTGGGCCGAGATCACACCACTGCACTCCAGCCTGGGCAACAGAGCGAGACTCTGTCTCAAAAAAAAAAAACATTCCAGAGAAACATACCAATAACCTTCGAAATAAGCAAAGAAATTACTAAAACAACAGGAGGATTAACAAAAATTACAAATAAATATTACATAAATTCAGAAATGAGATTAGAGGAAAGGAAGATTTGAAAAGAAGTGACAAAACTCAGGAAAAAGAAACATAAAAGGAGATTAGCATTTCAAGACTAAACAAAAAGGAACACAAAATCAGATCAGCCCAATGAATAGTGCTTTTGAAAAATAGAAATGAAGAATTCAAGAGAAAATGACAGATCCAGAAGAGAAGCAAAAAAGATATAAGATGCATATATCTTATAAGAAGATATAAGATGCAAGAAGTAATTACTACTTCTTGAATGAAGAATTCAAGAGAACATGACAGATCCAGAAGAGAAGCAAAGAAAATATAAGATGCATATAAATGGAGTACTTTAAAAATCAAAATAATAGAAAATAATGAAACATGTAATACAAGAAAAAGAAAACTTTCCTGAGATAAAAGACAACTTGAAAGTATATACAGAAAGTATATACAGCATACCTGAAAAAATTAACTGAAAAGAGCTGAGACAAGAGCTGAGACATATTCTAGTAAACTATTGGTTTCTAAAGAAAAAGAAAAAATCCTTTGGGCACTCAGACAAAAGGACCAAGTCACTTAAACTCATATTATTATCACACTTTTTTTTTTTTTTTTTTTTTGAGATGGGGTCTCACTCTGTTACCCAGTTTGGAGTGCAGTGGCACAATCTCAGTTCACTGCAACCTCCATCTCCCAGGCTCAAGTGATCCTCCCATCTCAGTCTCCTAAGTAGCTGGGACCACAGGTGTGCACCACCACACCCAGCTAATTTTTTGTATTTTTTGTAAAGACGGGGTTTCGCCATGTTGCCCAGGCTGGTCTTGAACTCCTGAGCTCAGGTGATACACTTGCCTTGGCCTCCCAAAGTGCTGGGATTACAGTTGTGAGTACCTGTACCTGACCATATTGTTATCATACTTTTGACAGCAATGTTTTATGCCAGAAAACAATGAGAATGTATTTAAAATATTAAAGAAAGAAAATGGGATCCACAGATTTTATATCCAGCCAAACTGACCGTTAAAGGCCACAGGCAAACTGTGAGGAACATGCAGAAACTCAAGGACCACTGTTTCTATAAGCCCTTCTTGAGGAATGTTTTAGAAAATGAGCTTCAGACAAATAAAAAAGGGGAGGTGGGAGACTGATAATGACATATGATCTGATGATTACTTGCAAATATATTTTTATTGGTAGATAATCACAAGTGAGTCAACATAAGAAATAATTAAACATTCTAACATTGATTAGTACAACCATCAGAAAACAAAGGGAGAATAAGAAATACATAAAGAGTAGGATGAGGTTGCTATCTGCCTTATTAACTCGCAACAAAAGGATATCACTTCAAATTAGGTGCCAAGTGAGAGAGAGGATTATGGGAAGAAGCAGACAGAAGTTATTTTTACTAAAAGACAACAAGATACACACACACACACAGACACACACACAGAGAGAGAAAGAGAAGTAAGGGAGAAATGTAATTATACTATAAAGTTGTCAGTATAGAGGTAACCATTAGAATAAAAATACAAGCATTCCCGAATACAAAGGCTATGAAAAGGTAAAACACAAAGCCAATATAATGGATTTCATAGTAACCACTAACATAAAACTGTTTGACAGACAGAAAGCCAAACATATCAATAAGCTCTATATATTACTATAGAGTGATCTCCCAGACACATTTTTGTTGTTGTTGTTGTTGTTGTTTTGTAGAGATGGGGTTTCACTCTGTCACCCATGCTGGAGTACAGTGGTACAATCATAGCTCACTGCAGCCCCAAACTCCTGGGCTCAAGTGATCCTTCCACATCAGCCTCCTTAGTGGCTAGGACAACAGGTGTGCACCACCACAACTGGCTAAGTTTGCAATCCTCCTGCCTTGACCTTCCAAAGCACTGGAATTTTAGGTCTGAGCCATCACACCTGGTCCAGACACATTGTTAAGTGAACAAAATCTAAGATACCACCGTTCATACAAGAAAGAGGAAAACAAACAAAAATACATATATATTTGCTTTTATAAAAATAAGAAATTAAGCCTTTTTTTTTTTTTTTTGATGGAGTCTCACTCTGTTTCCCAGGCTGAAGTTCAGTAGCATGATCTCGGCTCATTGCAACCTCTGTCTGCTTGGGTTCAAGCTAATCTCCTGCCTCAGCCTCCCAGGTAGCCGGGACTACAGGCACACACCACCACTCCCGGCTAATTTTTTGTATTTTTAGTAGAGGCAGCGTTTCACCATGTTGGCCAGGCTGGTCTCGAACTACTGACCTCAGGTGATCTGCCAGCCTCGGCCTCCCAAAATGCTGGGATTACAGGCATGAGCCACCACGTGCATAGCCAGATCAAGCCACTTTTAAAAGATAGTTACCTGTCGGGGGTGGGTGGCAAGAAAAGGATACAAGCAACAGAGACAGAAGTTAGACTTAAAAAGAGTACACTTGACTCTGTAAATCTGACTGCAGAGTCATGTAAACATTTTACATAATTATAAAACAATTTTTAATTTTAAAAAGGAACCTAGGCCAGGCACAGTGGCTCATGTCTGTAATCCCAGCACTCTGGGAGGCTGAGGCAAGAGGATCACTTGAACTTAGGAGTTTGAGATCAGCCTGGGCAACAAAGCAAGACCCTGTCTCTACAAAAAATAGAAAAATTAGCCAGGCATGGTGGCACATGCCTGTGGTCCCAGCTACTTGGGAGGCTGAGGTGGGAGGATGTGTTGGGCCTAGAAGTTCAAGGCTGTAGTGAGCCATGATCGCAGTGTCACTGTACTCCAGCCTAGGTGACACAGCAAGACCCTGACTCAATCAATCCATCAGTCAGTCAATGGAACTCTTAAAATCAAAAGTAAAATGAAACAAATGAATTCTGTGGATCCAGTTTGTGGCATAACCACGAGATACAGAAAGTTGAGTGTAAATCCCCAGTGAGATACAGCTATAGATAATCAAAGACAAAAAAGAACACAGACAGTCCCCAACTTACTATGGTAAGACTTACAATTTTTTGACTTTACACTGACATGTAAGCAATATTAATTCAGTATGCTCCTTGACTGATGACAGGCTGTGTCCCAATAAACCTATCATAAACTGAAAATTCAACTTATGATATTTTCAACTTACTCTGGGTTTATGGGTTTACTGGGATGTAACCCCATTGTAAGTCAAAGACCATCTGTGCTCCCAAACAAAAAAGCAACTATTTTCCACCACCATATTGGCGGTAGTGCTGTTAAACTGCTAATCTGGGACTACTTGTTGTGTATTATGGAATAAATCAAATGAGTAATTTTTGGTGCTGTCCCACAGGATCTTCATCTCAGGGTAATCAAATAGTTGATAAGGAAAAGATCCTTTTTTAAACGTATTTTAAGTAATAAATGAAGAAAGACAGAATTAGAATATCATTTTGGCAGACCCTGGGTCTATGTAACGATCCATCAGTGACCGATAATGTCACATACAAATAAAGAGAGTCCTCACCAGCAGCTATGAAAATATCTTGCAAAAAAACTGAACTTAAATCTGGTCACTGCTATTCAACAGAACACTCTATGGTGATGGAAATATTCTATTATCTGTGCTGTTGTAATGGGCAGTAGCCACATGTGTCTACTGAGCACTCAAAGTGTGGTGAGGGCAACTGAGAGGCAGAATTTTTAATTTCATTTAATTAATTTAAATTTCAGTAGCCACATGCAACCAGTGATACTGGGCAGTGCAGTTTTAGATCTAACTACCAATTTATAGGAAACACAAGGGGCAGAAGTACCTGGTAAATGACACCAGAAAGTTGCAATCAGCAAAACTCAGACTACACTGTAGGAACTCTACAGGACACATAATCCAATTTCTTCAACAACAAATATTTGCAAGGGAAAAAAAGGAGAAATGGAATGAGAACCTACAGATTAAAGAGACTTAAACAACATCAACTAATCACAATGTATAGATCTCACATGGACCCAAATTCAAACAGACTAAAATAAATTTAACAGACAACGAGAAAAATGTAAACATTGACTAGGTATTTGATGATATTACAGAAATGCTTTTGAAAACAGTTGAAGCTAAGTGATAGTTCACAGAATTCATTATACTTTTCTCTTTCATCTTGTATGTTTTAAATTATTCCTAATAAAATATAATACTAGCCAGATGAGGTGACATGCACCTGTAGTTCCAGCTATAGGAGGCTGAAGCAGTAGGGTTGCTTGAGCCCAGGAGTCCAAGGCAACAAGGCCAGAGTGCACTATTATTGCACCTGTGAATAGCCACTGCATTCCAGCCTGAGCAACACAGCAAGACTCCCATCTCTTAAAAAAAAAAAAAAAAAAAAAAAAAAAAACAAAAAACTCTATCAGGCCAGTTAGCCTTTAAACAAATCTTTCCTTTCTTCACAAGCAGCACTACACTCCAATTAAAAAATCAAGTATCTCATACAGACTAAAAATCAAAATTCCTTTGTTAACAATAACTATGAAGCCATTGCCCTCTCAGACATTCCTCCTTCCCCCTGCTACAAGATCTAATTTAGAAAATACATCCTTCAACTTGCTGTCCAAAGTCTCTGAATCCCTAGAGATGTTACTTTTCACTGTTGAGTCATTCCTTGACAAATCATTGAGCAAGAGAATCAGACAGTTTGATAATGCATGGCAGCCTTCCATTTCAGATGGCCACTCTAGGAAGTCAGCACATCCATTAATTAGTCCAAATACAGCTCTCTGTCCACTCAATACAAATACCAACCACCACAACTCAGCTTTCCTCAAAGGCCAACAGTTCTCCAGGCACCTGTGCTTCCTTTTTTTTTCCCTTAAGAAGTTACAATGTCTCCGCATTTGGCATGAATCTCCTACTGGTGATGTGACTGTGATGGTGCAAATTCTTTGCTCCTTTTTTCATGTCTTCTGAGTCAGTTTATTGATTTCCATGGACCACCTTTCTCAGTATAGCATAGGGTCCAGGCGCCTCCCTCTACAGAAGATACCAATTTAACCTCAGTGTGTGAAACCCTATTCTTAAAAAATACAAGTCCTATTGCAGCATGTTGCTTTTCTTCCTCTTCTGAGTCATTATGCTGAATTTTTTAGACTCAGATTCAGGTTTTGATTCCTTTTTCTTCCACATTACCCAGAATTCACTCTAACAAGCAGGAACACAGAAAAAATTCTTCAACAATTTATCTACAAACATAGTGACAGGTCTACATTCGGTTCACATATAATTACAAGTTATAGCACCCACCCCTAGGTTTTCAATCCTCTTAACATTGGCTGGGGCACCAGGTAGAATTTTCTAATCTCCTAACAATCCTTGGTAACTTCTCTGGTTGGGAAAAATGTACTTCCAGAGGGAGATGCTGGTACTGAGGTCACTCCATCTCAGATTTAACACAATGGTTTCGTCTCCTGCAGAAACCAGATGGCATCTCAAGGCTTTCACTAGCAACCTACTAGCAATTATTACTAAAAAACAGTAGGTTCTATATCAATGAACTACCAAATACAGAGGAAAAACTACGAAGGATTTTAAATAAATCCTTTTTTCTAAAAATTATGAGCCTATCTGTTCAAAGACTTTGAATAATCATAAAATTATTCAAAGTATTCAGTGTATAAGTGGTATTCAGTGTATAAGTTCACTTAACTGCTATTTCCCAGTCAATTAGATTTTTATTCTTCATTACCAAAAATACTAAATGCTTTCATTTTGGAGGTTTTAAACCGCATTATGATATGCCACCAGCTTATGTGAGGAAAACACAAAAGAAAACATTTATTCTAATATAAGAAATTAAATATCATTGTAAGCCACAGCCAATTCTACTTGTAAAAAAACAACAACAAAAACACTGTTGGTCCCTTTCTCGAAAAATTACAGGTTTTATTAAACATTCATTAAAATGTTTACATTAAGAACAAAGTAAAGGCCAAATAAACAATAAAAAATGTTAGCATATATGACTTGTGACTAGACAAACCTGCACTGGACTAAACATTTATTAAGGATGTAAAAAGACTACCCTATCCTAAAAATATGACCAAAACAGCTTCCAAAATATATTCATAGATGTTTGGTCATTAATGCTACATGATAAAACATTTTATTTGATTTCTTTACAACAAAACTAGAGGGAATGGCTTTGCTGCCTTCATTGTTCACTGAAGGAATTTCAAGGTTAAAAAAATTCAAACAAAATGTATGGCAAACATTGATAATTTAAGGGCAACTGTTCAGAACCTTTGTGTGATGCATGTAAAATACCTGAGAATTTTAAAACATAAAAATTCCAGGAAGAGCTAACATATTATCTGTGGCAAAAACTCTTAGTTAAAATGTACCCAGAAGTTCTCTACTTGTCAAAGATTTTCTGTAAGATGTATCCGTAGAAAGGAAGAGTTTCTGACCATTAATATGCAATAGGACAGACTAAGAGAAAGCTCAGTGAGAAGAGTCAAGGGAGTTTCAAATGACTAGCCCATGGCTTGCATAGTCAGTGGTTTATTTATTCCCACATTCATAACAACAGTTACCACTTCAAAACCATTCTGGAACAAGGAAAGGTATACATAAACATAATGAAAATATTTGTTGCAAAAATACTTATTTTGAGCCCAAAGTCAACTAACTGGTTTACTTTTGCCATTTTCCACTAAATCATTTTCCCCTAAACCTTACTGTAGGTTTTTTTTAAAGTTTGAACTAGGTTGCTCCCGTGTCATGAATGAGTTGATGAACACCTCCAAATTTCCATATGTTGATGTTTTAAGCTCAATGAAGGTAACAATTTACTTTCACAACCCCAAGAATATTCACTGATGGTGAAATAATACTTAGTACGTCAAAATAAATAAACAGATACTTCATCTGTTCATCTAACCTTGACAGCTACAGAATGCATCCAGGATAATTTGATTTTGGTGTGTAAGGAACTATTTCACCAAAGTACAGGGTTTTTTGGTTTTAATAGTTCACTCTCAGCCCCCATGTTGCCACTGTGTAAGTGGCATTTCCTTCTCTTCCGCTTCTATGGACTTCTCAGGTAGCTTGCTGGCTCATTTTCATTCATTTATATGCAGACATTTCTTTACAAACCATAAAGCAATTCCTTCTGTATTCAGTACATGAACTCATAGGCAACAATTTACATGTTTTACCAAGTCATTTACACATGAGAGTAATTTTATCAAAATCTTAAAAAGACTTCCATTCGGAGGACCAGAGAATGGAAGCATGGCTTCTAAACAGATGGCAGTTCTCTCTGGAAGAGTGAGAGTTCTACAGAGGGAGGAACAATTATTAGATCATAAAGCATTCACCTTTGCAGGGGTTTAATCAGGATCCCTTTTCTTCCACCAGTTAGGCAAGGAAACTGAGTGAGTCCTTTTGCCTACCAACCTCAAAACAGAATATAGCATATCACACAACAAGAGGCAAGATCACTTACTCCTCCAGCTGCTTCTCAACTAGCTGAGGGTAGAGGAAGGACATTTGTGATATAGCTGAAGAATACAAAACTGTACTGGAACAGATAATTCAGCACTCGTTTGCTTCACAAAAAGAAAAAAAAAAGGCTCAATGCTTCAGAAAAAAAAAAAAAAAAAAAGATACTGTATTCAGTGGCCTTAGGGACTGCTACAGGAGGTGGGGGAGAAATCAAGTAAAACAGGATACTCTCTCCACTCCCATCTCCCACTAGTCAATCAGGCAGTTATTCTTTATCTTTTTACAAATAATGGCTCTAGAAGGGTTTTGTATGAAAAAAATACTTTGAAGTTAACCAAAAACACAAGTTCAAAACTACTAACTAGAATGTCTGGAAGGCACCTTCTAGTTCTTAATGCTCAACAATTTCATGATCTCATAGCCAATCAAATCTGACCTATCACTGAGATCATCGGATTTGGAGCAAACAGTCTAGGATTCTGCTCACTGGTCTGATGACGTCCACCTTAGGATGACATTACATTGGTTTTGGGGAAACACTGACAAACAGAAAAACCGGGTGATATGGCTTCAAATGGCCCTGAGAGAGAATCAATGGAAGTAAAATATTCATCTGAAAGTACTGACAGTCATAAGATATTTGTCAATTGGTAAAATAATTGTAGACTTGGTGAAAATAGCTGGCTACCACTGTAGATGATTACCCTGAAAATATGGCAATATTACACCAATAGCAGTTTATCTTAATGCAAAAATAGTTAGCTTTGGACATCACTTAGTAAATAAATTGTGTAGCAATACTTTTAAATGCTGGTAGTCAATATAATAATTAAATGCCAACACTGATTTTTAAAAAAATTCATTATGATGAAATGAACACTAAGAAGAGCTAAGAGTAAACTGCTTGAACTTACTGCAACACATGCTACCATCAAAACAGATAAATGGAAGCCTGGAAGTATTCTTCCAAAACGCTGAACACAGGAAACTGCATTACCTAACCATAGCCTGCGTACTCATTTCCTTTACTGTAATTCTCATGGACTTCATCCAATATCAACTGTGACAAAAGAATCAAGTGAAAAAACAGAATATGTTGGTTTAG
Organism: Pongo abelii; assembly: GCF_028885655.2. Classification (NCBI taxonomy): domain Eukaryota; kingdom Metazoa; phylum Chordata; class Mammalia; order Primates; family Hominidae; genus Pongo; species Pongo abelii. The sequence continues at coordinate 32,016,313 of NC_071989.2, forward strand.
GGGATCTTTAATCACATATAAATTCCACCCATAGGAAAAACAAAAATGCTTATTAGTCAGTCAGTTACATACAGCAGAAATGTTACTCTATTGCATTCACCCAAGGAAAATATATTATCATTTGGTTCAAATATGAAGTATATACTGATTCTGTTCATTAATGCCTTCAGTTCTCTGCAATATAAATTACAATGTAAATTTGAGTCATCAGTCTAGAAAACATACACTTCAGGAGTCTGCTTGTACGGCTGCTGGATTATCTCTTTTGTATAAGCACCTATACATGTGCTGCGAACAGGCAGATGCATGAGCAGATGCATGAGGACAGACTTACCTTCATCCAAAGAGAAGAGACTGAACTGAACACTACTAAGTAAGCTTCTCCCCGCCCCAACACCCACAAGCACAACATACACACGCACACCAGCATCAAAACAGACAACAAAAACAAAATCCAAATAATAGAAAACAATTTATAGCTGATATTCCATTTAGTCTCAAGGTAGTATTTTCTAAAGAACATTCTCAACTAAGAAACCCTCAGTACCAGATTTGTTTTAAAGGAAGAAAAGTATGGGCATAACTGTGTCCTCAGAAGTGTCCCCACCTGACAGACATCAGAACGGATGCCAGTTTTCCAGAATCCTTGGCTACTTAGCTCCACTGTTACTTCTCGTCTCATTGTATTCTTCTGCCGTATTTTTTGGAGGGCTTCCTAGAAAAGAATTCATTATGATGCGTAACACAACTGCTATAAATCAATAGTAAGCCAAACATCAAGCGTTAGAAAATAAGTTGGATTCATTTAATACTACCCTTACATTCAGATACTCAAACCTCTTCATACAAAATTACAATATTTTCTTTAAAATGGAGGCTGGAATGCTCAAAGCTTGGGGTATAACACAGCCCAGCCTTTCTTGGCAACTAGATAAGAAAAAATCTAAACCAAATCTACCATTCTGGTATTTTTGAACAAAATATGCCCTTTCATTGATAAAGGAAGCAAAATGTGGTTTGGGATTTGAAATGAGCATGTAAAATTTTTATCAAGCCTCATGTTAAGTACTTACATCTAAGAAAGAAAGTAAATTAACCTGTGACCCACATAATTCTAACAGTTGCCTTCTAACTTGCAAACCCTTATAAAAACTCTTGCTACAATGGCATATTTTATATAAAAAAAGACTATGATCCAAAATATCACCTGTGAGACATGATTAGGAACTAACTCTTGCCTTTCATGGCCCTTCAAATAATTGTAAAAATAATTGTATATTTGTATGCATGCAATTGAATCAAAATCTCATAGGAATTCATAATAACAGGAACCACCCCCACCCCCACTATTGATTAAGTTCCTTTTACAGGCCAAATACCACAAGAGGCCCGTTAAATGGCGTATTTCAGAAGTTCATGGAACTACCTTTTTCCTTGAGTGCACCAACGGAGGAACACTTCAGTCGGCCTCTCAACCTTAGTTCCCTCCTTTAGAAACAGGCTGATTGGCCTAAATCATAGTAAGTGACAAAGCCAGAATTCAAACACTTTTTCCAGCTTCAAAGCCTTGCTCTTACACAACCCCAGCAGAATAAAATCTCCCCGAGACAATAATCTGTGTTGATACTGAAACCATTTATTCTTATAATTAAAACTAAAACATAAGTTATCCTGGATTACAGGGATAATACTACCCATTAGTAAGGAAATATGGAATTTGGGATATGAAATCTTACAAAATAAGTTTACCATACTAAACTGGCAGACCAATGGAAGACAATCTTTTCCAACTTTAAGACCAAGAAGTCTGAGTACGGCCCAATGTTGTATAATGTGCAACCAAATTAAAGATAAAAGGCTGATTCAACAAATTTAAGCTTTAATATCTATAAAAGATATATTTGATTCCCAGTGGTAATAATCCATTAAGAAACTGGCATTTTAGGGATTGATATAGTTAGGATGTTTTGGCCCCTCCAAATTTCACATTGAAATATGATACCCAGTGTGAGAGAGATGGGGCCTGGTGGGAGGTTTTTGGGTCATGGGTGGATCCCTCAAGAATAGCTTGGTGCTTTCCCCACGGTAATGAGTTCATGTGAGATCTGCTTGTTAAAGAGAGTCTGGGACCTCCCTCCTCCCTCTCTTCCTCCCTCTTCTGTCATATGATGTGCCTGCTCCCCATCCACCTTCTACCATGACTAAAAGCATCCCGAGGCCTCCCCAGAATCCAAGTAGATGCTGGTGCCATGCTTCTTGTACAGCCCACAGAAACGTGCACCAAATAAACCTCTTTTCTTTATAAATTACCCAGTCTCAGGTATTCCTTTAGAGGAATGCAAAACAGACTAATACGGGGATAAAAAGGCTCCCTTAATCACTAAAAGATTTTTTAAAATCAATTCGTATAATAATGTGGGGAGGAGGGTAAAGTATGATTTTTTAAAAAAAATATTTTTCCATCTTGTACCAGAAGTATAGTGTGATACAACAATCGTGAAATAAACCTGAAGCACATCATCGTTAATCACCAAGGAACGGAGTTTGATACAGACCTCCCTCTGTGCCAGCTTCTGTTTGTCAGTTTGTTTGACTTTGGGACTATTTGCTAGGAGGTGGCGAAGTTTCACATAACTCTTCCACAGTTTTTGGTACCTAAGGAAAAGTACAGGCAAACATCTCAGGTAAAGAGAAGGTAAACCTAAAGTGCAACAAAATCAGTTATTTTAAGAGGCCTCTTCAAATCATACATTACATTCTTTTGATTATTCTTTATGGCAGAAAGCCATCATTCTAAGGAAGGCTATGACTTTGAGATTGAGAGTCAGGATGGACAAGAGTCAACTGGAACCTGGTGATTAAGTTGATTATTGCTTATTTCGGTTGGAAATGAGGTGTGACTATATAAATGAATCTCTGGAAAGAATTCCAAAGACACAAAAATACCTCAACCAATGGAATCATCCTGTTTCTCACTGTTACCTCTTGAAAATAACAGATTTTATTTAAATATACACTTTCTGATATTTGTTGAAAGAAAGACCCCTTCCTTAATAGGGAGACTGTCAGTTGCTGAACTACTTATACCAAATATAAGAGTTGAAGAGTATTAGAATAGAGAACTCCATTTGTGCCAAAACCCAAGCTACATAGCTGTATCCATTTGTCCACTGGAGAGGGTAAAAGACTAATGGTGTATACCAATTTGTATTTACCATGACAATATAAGCATATTTGTTGCAGCCAAATAAGTTATAACATAGACCAGTCTAAAGGATACTGTCAAAGCATCCTGGAAATGAAGCGAATATGCAGACCTTTATCAATTCACAGTCCTGCCATCTGAGAGTCCACGAGAGCCTCATCACATTCTACTAACATTTTTCTGACAAGAAGGGATTTTCCAAAGATTTTCTGTCATATTAAAACTGCTCCTTTCTTGGCCTTAGCTGGGCCTCTCCTTTTTTGAAAACTTTTTTTTTTTTTTTTTTTTAAGAGAATGGAGGAAAGAAAGAAGTACTTACACAGTGCCTGGTTCACTGCTTCATACTTTTATCCAAAGGGGGAAAAAAAAGAACAAAACCCTTTAGCCTCTTCTAATATATGTCAGCCCAGCCAGAACTGTATTTATGAATTGAAAATCTCCCATGCGCTTTTCTCCCACTATGAATCCTTTTTTTTAAAAAAAAAAAAAAAAAAAATTAAGTCAGGAAGCTGTTTGTATGTTTAGCAAGGTAGGAAATCCAAACAGTCCCAAAGAATCTAATGGTACTATCTCCATTCCCACACATCCTAAATCTTCTCCCAGAAAACACTAACATGCCAGTTGGAAAAATCAAAATGTGGAAAGTTACGTCAATCCTAAGAGTCAGAAGTCACGGCTCCTACTTCCAACACAACCTTGACTTTGCATGTGATCTTGAACTCTTAAGATGCCCCCAAAAAGAGAACTCTGCATAAATTCGGCAGTGCTAGGAACCAATATGTGCTACTTTCCTCTAGAGGGCACTGAAAAAATAAAAAATAATAATTATTATTATAAGGATGAATAAAGAAAAAGTTCCTTAAAGTTTAAAAACATACAAGGACTTATGTTGACCAAGTTTGCCAAAAATATTCTATTGAATAGTTTCTTGCACTCAAATATGTAGAGAAAATAATTCTTCAGGAGCTACCAAAATTGTTTCATTTGGATAATCTAAACTAGAAGTATGGCTCATTTCAGGTCTTAATTTTTAAAAAGGAAACATCCACTAAAAGGTATTTCTCTGCTAATTTGGCTGTTAGTAGAAGGTGAAATTGGCTAAGACAAACACTGAGAAATATCTTACTGTGGGTCTCCTGCATAACTCAACTGTGCAGGGCGTATCCCAAAGTGGACGATAATCGGAAAAGTAATCACATCGGGGTTGAACTGTTCACGATCCAGTTGATCGATACGGACAGAGCTTGGTTTCTAGAGAGAAAAATCAAAGCCATTTATTCCCATAAGAAGTCTTTACGTATTGACTTTAACCTAAGTAGGGAAGGAATAAATCGGACTTTTTTCCAGGAAAGCCTTGTCCCCAAAGGGAAAAGGTCATTTAAAACCCTTTAATTACAGCAGCTATACTATCTAAAAACTATAATGTCATCCTTGTAAATGAGCCTATGCCATTTGGCATAATGAACAATGATTTTGTCCTTTTTTGCAGTCCACATAGAAACCTTTAAAAATTAAACTTTTAAAAGGATACCTAGTCAGATATAACTTTTCCTTAACCTCTCCAAAGGCACAGGGGAAGGATTCCACATCACAGGCAGAGCCTGTTCTGCTTTAATTTGACATTTCAGAATGCACAGACAGATGCCTCTATTTAAGTTTTTTCCCTCACTTGTTCTCAGTGGATCTTATGTATTCCTTTAATTCTACATCTTTAAGTTAGAAAGTATAGTGGTGCAAAGGCCAAATAGTTAAGCTTCTCTTATTATGTCCATGTAGGACATTTGTGTATTTTAACAGAGAGCCTCATATTTTTTTCTTCATGTCTCATAAAGGAAGAAGTGAATGGCTCATTCCTTCTGGATCATTTGTGAAATGGCTTTCATCTTGAAAGCTTAAATTTATGAAAAGATGGTAAAATCACAGAGAATAGGTTTCAGCAACCTCCTTCCTTATAATCACCTCTCAGGACAGTCTCAATTAGAGATTCAGTTTTTACTAGCACACTGTAGAGTCTGCGGCTCAGTTGCTTTGGAGGCTAAGGCTGTAAAACTGATTCACACAGAGGCCAATCATCTTTATTCTGTCCCACAACAATGCCCAACAATTAGAGTCTGGCTGGCTGTCTGGTTTCTCTGGGACAGAGGAATTTCAATGCTAAAACCAGGAAATCTCTCAGCAACTGGGACAAACTGGTCACTCTACCTACAACTGTGATACCAGCCAGCCATCTGACAAATATTCAACGAGGTGACAAAGGGGATAAACTTGGGTGAATTCATCCACATTACTTAAAACACTCAAATCTTTGGGAGGCCAAGGTGGGTGGATCACGAGGTCAGGAGTTCGAGACCAGCCTGGCCAACATAGTGAAACCCATCTCTACTAAAAATACAAAAATTAGCCAGGCGTGGTGGCGCACACCTGTAGTCCCAGCTACTCAGGGGGCTGAGGCAGGAGAATCACTTGAACCCGGAAGGCGGAGGTTGTGGTGAGCTGAGACCGCACCACTGTGCTCCAGCCTGGGCAACAGAGTGAGACTCTGTCTCAAAAAACAAAACAAAACAAAAAAAAACCCTCAAACTTTTTAAGTGTCATTTAACAAACAAAATTTCACTAGCTTCTTGAAAAGTTGGTCTCTGCTCTCAAAATTTGAAAATGGAAAATATTTTGTTCACATGTAATCTAATATAAAATTATTTAAATGCCCATCAACAGTAGCAACGTGCTATTTAAGGTCAAAGAATTACTTTCATTATTTTGTACAACAAAACAGCAGGACACATTTTTAGAATGGGAACTGTGGAATAGAATGCTATTGAATTATTCATGTTTCTGTGATTTTAAACACCATGCCATGGTACCAACAGAGGAAACAGTGATTTAAAATATCTATAGTATCTCTAAATTTATGGCAGGGGTTGAGGGAGCAGGAAATGAAATATATTCTAGACTTTGGCCACACCCTGTAACATTTATCATACCATCTTTGTGTAAGAATAAAAAATGACAAAAGTCACTATGACAAAAGTCTTCCCTGGAAGATTAATTCTTTTAAGTTCTGCAGCAATAAAGTATTTAATGTGACCATAATGGCTTGAAAAATTTAATGAATTTCCCAATATTCTTGCCATTTTGCAATCTTTCAAAGCAAGTCCTACCGAGGATGAAATGTAGTGTGGTGTCTACCTTGTCGCATGAGTAACTTGCACACTTCTCAGCAGGATGTTTGCATAATACTGAATTCTCAGATTTTTTTCCTCCTTTAAGCATATCTTTAGATAAATAGTATAAAAGAATTAACTTCAACACATTCCTAAGCCTGACACCGAAACTTCCAATATAAATCTTTCATACTGACTAGGTCTGACTTCATGTTGTTAATACTGGCTTTACAGCATCTCAAGGATGCACAGTTAATCATGCCAATAATTTCTACAATTTCTCAATTCCTCAGACATCTTACTGTTTAGGAAGCACCCCTGGCAAGCCTATCCCAGTGATCTCTCCTAAAATGAGAGGCTTTCCTATGCGTCCATTGGCTCAACCATTCATCAAAGACTCCTTTCATATGTTAGTCGTCTTTGGGTTTTCACCTGGGCAAGCATCATACATTAGTTTGGTGCAAAAGTAGTTGCGGTATGGCAGACCCCACAACTACTTTTGTGCCAACCTAACATATAACTTCACTAGCACCTGGCTCATATAGTAGTCCCTCGACAAATTAGTTGAATGATGATCACGGTGATCATAAACTTCATCTATGCCACTGGCTCAAAAACAAGCAATGAGAAAATCAAACGTTTGAGGATTTTTTTTAACTACAGAAAACTGGGCCTCACTGCCTGGAGTATATAAGGTAGGTATATCCTTAAGCCAGGGTATCCTTAAGTTTTTTTTTTAATTCTCCAGCTGATTCTAGATTTCAGGAAAACGTAACTATACCATGGAAGGAAGCCCAGGGTGAACGTGCTCCCGCCGTGTCTACCACAGAACATGGAACTCTCCAAGTGGAACCACCCAGCTGAAACTGGACATCTCCCACCACCATCACCCCATCCTCTGACTCAGCATGAAAAGTGATGGAGGGAATATCAATATATGCAACTGTTTTAAGAATAAAAATAGAATTCAGTCTTACTCTGAGAGTGTTATTACTTACATATTTCTTTTAAAGTTACTTTAATAATTATGTGGCTTAACAGTATAACAGTAAAAATTATACGATCTTCTGGTTTTAAACAAGTTTTATGTTTAAAAATATTTTTATTAAACAATTTTACTTTCTGGATTTGTTTAAAAGAATCCATACTAGCCAGAATGTTTTATTTGTAAATAGCAACATTTTGTTTGTGCAGATGTTACTGTCATGCTACAAAAAGTTGATCCAGAGTTTTTAGTTTATGAATCAAAGCTATTAAACAATTGGCAGCTTTTTAGAAAACAACAGCTTTGTTAAGTAGATTATTCCATTTATTTTCATGGAAATATTTTAATTCTTCATTTCTATAAAATTTTATCCTTATAAGATGCCAATATGTAACTATTTTATGAAACAGTAACACTAATTTAGAAGAAAAAATTGATATAAAGAAAATGTTATGTCTTTATATAAGAACTAGTTTTCTTTTAATTATCTCCTTTAAATGTTTGCATTTTTTACTTCTAAAATTGAATATTAAAAGCTAATTTTAAAACAAAAAACTTAAGTAGCACCCAAAGAAATGGAAAATATTTATAATAATTATGGTGGAGGATCAATAAAAAAGAAGACTACAAAAAAGATCAAAGGATATTAACAGGCAATTATCAAAAGAAAACACGAATGGGCAATAAACATTTAGAAATCAAAATAAATACAAAACTGAACTAAGTCATTTCCCGCCCCCCAACTCTCATCAAATTCCCTTAGTATAACCAGCATGAAGATATGGTTGCTCTCATATGCTCCCAGAGTACAAATTTTACAGCCCTTCTGGAAAGCAATCTGCAACATCCATCAAAAGCCTTAAAAATGTCCCTATTTTCAGGTAGAATAAATTTACTAAATTAGGTGAATTTACTACCAAATATGCCTAAATTGTAATATTTTCTTATTTACTAAATATTTAAACGAAAAATTATCCAAGGACAAGAGCAGCAAGTACCTAAAACTTTTAAAATGTGCTGTTACTGTTTTCATGAAACATTCAGATCTGGAAAAGAAGGTCCTCCAGCCTCTGAATATACAGACACCAGAACATACCGTCCCAGGGTTGGTAACAATCATGCCTTTGCATTCTTCTGCATATTTCTGCCACTCCAGCTCCTCCCACTGAAGCATATTGGCAATCTCCTCCTCGGGCACCAGGGCTTTGCTGCACCTTAACAAGTACAGGAGAATCTGGTGCATGGACAGCACTTCCTTTCCTCCATCTTGGGTGGGAGTGGGAATGGAGAGAAGGGGAAAAATAAGGCTACTCAACTTACAGCAAATCAACAACTGAATAGGGAAAAAAACAAGACAATGGAGGAAAAAGAGCACATACAAAAAGGTAATGTAAAATTTACACTGTTTAACCAGGTGCCAAATAATATGAAAGCCATTTGTTTCATTGATGAACAGTGCTCATAAACCATCTCATTTACTAAATTGGCAACAACAACATTATAAATGATAAAAGGCTCCATTTGTGAGGTATGAATATAAAACAGGTGCCTATCTAAATAAATTTAAAGCCACCTAGCATAAAGAACCATAGTTTATAATATACAGAACCATGTTAGGTCTTAAATATTTTATCATTCTTTCTGAGGTAACAGATGAAAGCTCTTTAGAAGTGATGTTACTGTCTTAAGGAAATTCTAAGCTTTTGTGAGATATTTATGGATGTCTTCAATAAGCTGTTGTTGCATTATGGTCTAATTTTTTGGTGCTAATGTGCTGCACCTGCCATGATGAACAGAGCTAAAGAGCCAGTGCTAATATCATGGAAGATCGCTATGGAGTTAGTACATGGAAAAAATACCAAGTGTTCTGAGGCCTACAGAAGCATATAGCACCAAGAACAGGGGATAAAAATAACAAAGGGCATCATTCAAGTACCTTGGAAAAAGACAATTAATCTAGTACTTGATGAACTAAAGACATCCACTTCATTTGGGCATTAATGTGGGGTCCACAGGCTTCTGCCTTCTCTTTGGACTTAACTTCTAGACCAACATGGGCAACCATTTTATATCTCTTTTCTTTGCCTACACCCAACCAAACAAAGGACAAGAGCCCTGAAGAGGACAATCATTACCCTCTCCCAGGTCATGAGATAGGCTATAAACAGTAGTACAGGACCAACACTTCAGGAAGAAAGAAAGGGACCAAGCGCACAAGATGGCAGCAATGGGATGGCACAAAAGAGAGTGTCCTCCTTGGTCAGAGGAATTAGTGGCACCCAGTTTGAGTCTGGGGCACTAAACAAGTTTAATGTGAATTGCTGTGGGCTAAGAACTTAAACAAGACTGCATGTCTGAGAGAAAAGAGAGAAAATATCAACATTTCTGTGTGAGCTGTGTTCCTCCATCTGAGATGTTACTCTGGAACTAGACCACATTGCTGTTCTACAGCCAATATATATGTAGGCATGCATTCACTCATTCATCCAAATATTCATTCATTCAACAAATATTTATTGAGTGCCTTTTATGTAACAGCCACTGTTCTAGGCCCTGAGAACGCAGCAATGATGGAGACAGCCAAAGCCTTGCCTTCCTGAAGCTTCTACTGCAGTAGAAAGAGACAATATAAAAGAGCTACATAAAAGATCAGGTTGAGATGAGTACTACAAAGAAGAATCAAACAGGACAAGGAACTAGAGTTGTATCTAAAAGGATGGATAGGAAAGGAATCTTCTAAGAGGTTTCATGTAGGCAAAACTTGAAAGGAGCAAGGGAGGCTACCATGCAGCAGTCTGGAAGAGGAGAAGAAAGAGCAAATGCCCTAAGGTGGAGTGGAACTGTTGTGCCCAGGAACTGCAAAGAGGCCACTGTGGATGGTGTGAAGTGAGAAGAATGTGAGAGAGGCAGCAGGGAAGTCAGATCTTACAAAGCTTTACAGCTCGTTAAGAGCTCTGGAGTTGACTCTGAGATGGGAGCATGTTTTTCACCACATGTGCCATGCACTGTGAGTGGTCCCATGTCAGTATCACTAGGGAAAAAAATGCTACAAGCTCTAGGCGCTCAAGAAGCACATAGGCTAATAATGATTGATCACAACGGTTCCTAAATGAATCTTTGTAGATAATACTCAGAAAATAAAGTTCTTTTAATCAAAGTTCTAAAGACACTGTGCTTCTAAAAAGTAATAATAATTGTCCAAGAAGTGACAAAGTCACAAAATACATCAACCCACATTAAGATATGTTATATCTACTAATTCATAGCAGTGACTTTTTTTATGCCTTATTACAAAGCAACTGCCTTAACCGCAAGTCATCATTAATAAGCTAACGTCCATAGTGTTATGGACTCAATGTTTGTGTTCCCCCAAATTTCATATATTAAAATCCTTTTTTTTTCTTTTTTCTTTTCGATTCAGGGTCTCTGTCACCCAGGCTGGAGTGCAGTGATGCCATCACGGCTCATCGCAGCCTCAACCTCCTGGGCTCAGGCAATCCTCCCATCTCAGCATCCCAAGTAGCTGGGACTACAGGCTTGTGCCACCACGCCTGGCTACTTTTTTAATTTTTTTGTAGAGACAGGGTCTAATTATGTTGCCCAGGCTGTTCTCCAATTCCTGGGATCAAATGACCCTCCCACCTTAGCCTCCCAAAGTGCTGGGATTACGGTGTGAGCCACGGCACCCAGCCATATATTAAAATCTTAACCCCCAGTATGATGATATTAGGAGTTGGGGCCTTCAGAGGTAATAAGGTCATGAAGGTAGAGCCGTCATAAATGAGATTAGTGCCCTTATAAGAAACATGAAAGAACTTGCTTCCTCTCTCTTTTACCCACCAGGTGAGGATATAAGAAGATGGCTGGCTGTGAAACAGTAAGAGGACCTTCATCAACAACCCAACCACGATGACGCCCTGATCTCAGATTACCAGCCTCCAGGACTGTGAGAAATAAGTGTTTGTTGTCTAAGCCACCAATCTATAATGTTTTTGTTAGTACAGTTCAAACGAAGACACATGGCTAGGGGCATATTTCTCCAAGTCAGTCTCAAAACACATTTCCACCTGGGCATGGTGGCTCATGCCTGTAATCCCAGCACTTTGGGGGGCCAAGGTGAGCAGATTGCTTGAGCTCAGGAGTTCAAGGCTAGCCTGGGCAACATGGCAAAACCCCTCTCTACAAAAAAATACAAAAATTAGCCAGGCATGGTGGTACACGCTGGTGGTCCCAGCTGCTCAGGAGGCTGAGATGGGAGGATCACCTGATCCCTGAAGGTTGAGGCTGCAGTGAGCCATGACTGTGCCACTTCACTCCAACCTGGAGAACAAAGTAAGACTCTGTCTCAAAAAATAAAATAATAAAAACATATTCCAATCCACCTGCTTGTAACATGTGTTCCTCCATCAGTAATGTTCCTCTCTTTGCTAAGGAGCCCAGCAAACCCACAATACCTGTCTCTCAGTCTGAGTCCATGATAATCGCTAATCTTCTAAGGGGACTGAGGTGAACAGGTGAATGAGAAAATTCTAATGCCAGAATACGTTGCCTATACACTTCACGTGCATACACAGAACAGCAGGAATAAAGGAAACCCAGAGAACCTTGGAAAGAACTGCCACCCTAACTAGGTTCACTAGGAACTAAGGAAAAAATAAAATAATTTTTGGCTCATATTGCCTATACTTGGTGAGATTACTTAAGAGTACTAGGGACTTTAAGGACACAATAGGGGTCTAAAATACCCTAAGAAGGAGCAGAATGTTGCTTTGTGTAAGAATTAGAAAAAAGATTCATATTTTCATGGGGGAGAGGAGGATGACGGAGGGAGTAAATATACACAGGTCCAGGTATATAAAACAGCACTAGAACCTCCACACATACATTTACAGTTGCGTGACTCCATGGCACTTCAGATAAAAGGGAAATGGACTGGGGACAGCGAATTTAATGTGAAAAGACTTTTAAAAGAGCTAGTGAGAGAGAGGAATACTTAAGACTACAAACCAAGACTCCCTTAAAGTCTTCATTTCTGTAGAAAATGATTAGTATAGATACTGTCCAATTTAGGAAAGGCATAACTAGATTAAGAAATAAGGCCATTGGCTGGGTGGGGTGGCTCACACCTGTAATCCCAGCACTTTGGGAGGCCAAGGTGGGTGGATCACCTGAGGTCAGGAGTTCGAGACCAGCCTGGCCAACGTGGCAAAACCCTGTCTCTACTAAAAATACAAAAATCAGCCAGTCATGGTGGCAGAGTCCTGTAATCCCCACTACTCAGGAGGCTGAGGCAGGAGAATCGCTTGAACCTGGGAGGCAGGGGTTGCTGTAAGCCGAGACTGTGCCACTGCACTCCAGCCTGGGTGACAGGGTGAGACTCCCTATCAAAAAAAGAAAGAAAGAAAGAAAGAAGATCACAAGGTGCTTGTAAGAATGCCAGTTATCCACCTTCTTATTTAGGTGCAATGCTAATGATAAGGCAGGAGTGAGTCACATAGCAGTATAGAAAGTAGACATAATTAAAAATATGTCTAGTTAACTTTGCACATCAGGTGCAAAGTTAACAACACTGAAGGAAAAACCATAAAACCATATAGAAATCTGCTAAATATTTTAAATGGCAACTAAACCTTAAAGAGATTTTATTTACCACCGTAAAAAAGTAGAAACTCAGGGCAGATAACCTGAGGTGAAAGGTATCTCAAGGAAGGGGGATTGAGACTCTGCTCCCTGTCTGGTTTTGGGGTTCAATTTCCATGGAAAGGTAAGAGGAGATCCACAGATTAGAGACTCCTGCCAGAGCCCACAGGGCATGGGCTGTATCTCTCACACCGAGCCTGGCAAAAAGACACTCCATAAACATTTGTGGAATGACTTTCTAAAGCAGACTAATAACTTGGCCACTTGCACTCAGGCTGCCATGAATTCACTAATGTTAATGAATTGGCTCTTTTGGTTTGTCTGCCTTGCCACTTGTTTATGTTGGGGATTTATGGAGCCATGTCACTGAGGGCTAGGAATTAATTTTTATCTTGTTAGCTGAAATAAATAGGACATGATATAAATGAGAAATGAGAGCGGGTAAGCTAAGGTTAGCAGGAATTCCGCCAACTCTCGGACTGGAACTGTGACAACAGCTCATTATTCAGGAAGAACTGGAGTTTGTGTTTCAGGGAATGAATCTGGACAGTCATTAATGAACTGACGGACTTTATAAACTGTTTCTTAGAGACCCAATTCTCTCAGTTTATATTGCTTGATTATTTATATGGTTATTTGGGGAGGGGGGTAATTTGTTAGGGAATCTGTATTAAGAATATGGCTGCTTATAAGAGTATTTCTCAACTGTTAGTACTCAACTCTAAGAAACACAAAAATATTATCCCCTTTCTCTACACTGACAGTAACTGTATGACTGCGTTTCTGTGCCTTCTGGATATTCCTGCTGAGACATCCTAATAATCTTATTTTCTAAAATACGTATTAACAAGTCTTTTCTAAATTTTCCAAATGTATATTAAGTTGTGGTACTAATAGATGGTTTTGCAAACTACACTTGCCTCCTGGAAATTTTGCAATACTCTCCCATCTCCTGGCCCCCTGCCCGCCACACCTGAGAACTACTGCTCCAGATGGGGCAATTTCAAAGAATCAATTTTCTAGACAGTCAATTTGCAAAACTGATTCAGGATTTGCGATGCTTTACTAGGGCGGTAATATAAGCAATGAGTAGGCTTTCCCCTAAGTGTGATCTCACTATCTTGAATTATGACCTACCTTTGCCCCAGTTACACTCAGAATAAAACCTTATACTCAGTCTAGTTCATATCAACTATTTGCGACCAAAGGTAGAGAGTGGGAAAGGAAAGAAACAAAAATTTGAGAAAAAATTTTAAATCTCAATAAACTGATTGCTCTATGATTTGGTTTCTGGTAAACTGGTCAGCATTGAATAATCCTTGGTTTAAACTATCAAGCTTACTTTTGGGTAAAGTTGTATAAAGCAACTGGGACAGCTATCTTCAAAAGGGATAAACTGAAGAATTAGAGAAATATGATGATGACTTATAAAACTTGAATTTTCAGTTAGATATTATAATAAACTGACATAAATAAAAAGCAAGTAAGAATGAGAAGACCATAAAATACCTGAAAAATGTGGAAAGCTACTCATTCTCAAAGAAGTTCAAGAAACATGCAAATAGTAACATCAGACTTTTTGCTTATCAGATGGACTAAACCAGGAATGTCCAATCATTCAGCTTCCCTGGGCCACGATGGAAGAATTGCCTTGGGCCACACATAAAATACACTAACACTAACGACAACTGATGAGATTAAAAAGAATAATCCAAAAAAAACTCAAAATGTTTTAAGAAAGTTTACGAATTTGTGATGGGCCACATTCAAAGCCGTCCTGGGCCATATGTGGCCCATGGGTTGCGGGTTGGACAAGCTTGGACTAAACTATAAAAGACTAGTAACATCCTGGCCAGGTATGATGGCTCACGCCTTTAATCCCAGCACTTTAGGAGGCTGAGGCGGGCAGACCTGAGGTCAGGAGTTCGAGACCAGCCTGACCAACATGGCAAAACCCTGTCTCTATTAAAAATACAAAAATTAGCCAGGCATGGTGGCAGGTCCCTGTAATTTCAGCAACTTGGAAGGCTGAGGCAAGAGAATCACTTGAACCCGGGAGGCAGAGGTTGCAGTGAGCCGAGATGGCACCACTGCACTCCACTCTGGGTGAGAAGAGTGAGACTCTGTCTCAAAAAAAAGACTACATCCAGTATTGGCAGGTGTACAGAAAAAGAGTACTTTCTGTTGGTCAGAAAGAGTACTGTTGGTCAGAACTACAAATTGGTATGTCCTTTCTAGAGAAAACTTGGCCAACATCATTCTGAATTTAAAATGTGCATACTACCTTAACACATAATTTCACTACTAGAACTCTACCTTACAGAAACAAACAAATGCAACAGGATAGACACAGACTATTTCTGAAGCATTTATATGAAATGGGGAAAAAATGGAGAACTCCAAAATATTTGTCACCATAGGAATTATAAACAAATTAATGTCCATCCATACTATAAAATGCTAAGTATGCATCAAAGAATGAAGCAAAGCGTTTACAGTACAGAGAATGCCTGAAGTTATCTGAGTTAAGAAAAAAGGAAGTTGTGTAACATATTTAGTGCTATTCCACTTGAAGAAAAAAAGCATAATTCTCCTTACAGTGGTTAAAACAATACAAATCAAGCCATTTACAGCATTTACCCATTTTCACATGTTCAGTAGGAAGTGTTCACTGTTTTTACTTTACATACTTTTGTATTGTTTGTATACACACACATACACACATAATACACAGAGTCAACTCAATCAAAAGCAAAAGCAAGACTTCAATTTTCTAAAGAAAGAAATTGTTCTTTTCAATAAATGGTGCTGGGTCAACTGGATACCCACATTGAAAATACTGAGTTTTGACCCATATCTCATACCAATTGTGAAAACAAATTCAAGACTGATTACAGCTCTAAAAGTGAAGAAAATATAAGTGAGTATCTTGACTTTAGGGTAGGCGAAAATTTCATAAATATGATACAAAAAGCTCTAATCATAAAGGAATATATATCTATAAATTGGACTACATAAAAATTAAGAATTTCTATTCAACAAAAGTCATCAAGAATCTACAGAGCAAATCTACAGAGAAAAGCAATCTACAGAGAAGGTATTGGCTATATATATATATATATATATCTGTCAAAGAACTCATATACAGTATATATTTCTAAAAACCTAAAAAAAAAAAAAAAATCAATGAGAAAAAGGCTGACATTGCCCAATAGTAAAACGGGCAAAAGACTTGAATGAGCACTTTTAAAAAAACACACTATCTAGGTACCTAATAAATATATGAAATGGTGCTCCATTTTATTAGTCATTAGGAGAATGCAAATTAAAATCACAATGTGATACTTCTGAACACACATCAGAATGACTAAATTGACAAAGAAAAAATAAATGCCAAGTGGTGAGAATGTGAAATAAATTGAATTTTCATACACTGTTAATGAGAAGGTAAAACAGTACAGTCACTTTGGAGAACTGAAAGTGTCTACAAAGCTTAATATACACACACACAGAATTCCACTTGGTATGGTATATATGTAACAGAAAAATATATATATATGCTCACTAAACAACACGTACAGGTCTTTGGTGAACGTACATATGCTATTCAAATATACAGATACAGATATATAGTGAATATATGTTATATATAGTGAATATAGAACATGAATATAAATGTCATGAATATATATATATATACTGAAAATACTCAAATGTCCATTAATCATAGATAGGTTTATTTTAATTTAGTCATCCCATATAATACTATATAGTAGTGAGAATGAGCCAACTACAGTTAAGTACAACAGGATATGATTCTGAAATACATTAAACAAAAGACAGAAGCAAAAGAGAATATAAAATTTTAGTTTTTATAGTTCAAAAACAGGTAAAACTAATACATGGTGTTTCAAGTCAGAGTAGCAGTTACCCTTGAGGGTCTCGGCAGTGACTGGAAAGGGGTCCGAAGGGGGTTCTTGGAAGCTACTAATCTTGATCTGGGTGCTGGGTGGATGGTCATATTCACTTTGTAAAAACTCACTAAGGTCCTATATTCATGATCCATGCACTCTTCAGTATTTATGTTATAGTTCAATCAAAAGTTTACTTTATAAAAATGAGAGATAATACCAAAGACTATTTGAAAAGCACACCCACTAGTAACCAAAAACATCAATATTTAGATAAGGCATTATTATGACCAATTAAATAAAATCAGTAAACAAGTATTTACTGAGTCCCTGCTATGTGCCATGAAGTATGTTAGCACTAGTGACACAACAAGACAGACAAATGTTTACTCTTCAGTCTCATGGAACTCACCACTGAAATTTTTTAAAAGGAAGAAAGAAAGGAGAGAAGGAAGATGGGAAAGCCAAAATGCTAAAAATGAATAATAATGCATTTTTCATAGCAGCACAAACTGATGTTATTCTTTTGACAAGAAATTTGGCACTATATATCATGATCTTTAAAAATATCCATCTGCTCAATGAATTATTAAAAAATAGATGCAAATCATATACTAGTAGATGACAACTACGTAAAAAAAAGCTTATGCACAGAAAAAATGAAAATATATATCAAAATGTGTTTTTTTAATTCACCATTTTCTAAAAGATCTTTAACAAAGTCACATTATGAATAATAAATCAACCATAATTTCCTAATTAATACCAAAATGCATTTTATACATTAGGTATTTTTCTGTATCCTTCAGGGTCTTCTTAGTATGTATATTTTCAAAGGGGAGTCTAATGAAAGGTAAATCCTGTTTAAAAACAAATCAATAGATCTTTTTCTTTACGACAACCTAAATGTTACCCCCACAGAGTCACGTGAGAGTTGAAATCTCACAAAGTAAATATCCAACATCAGATTTTTCTTTAAGGTGATTTAAAAACTGCCCACTTTCTCTCAGACATCTGTTTGGTCATAAAATGCCTAGAGGAAAGTAGATATAGAAAGGAAAAGGCTTTTCAGCAAATTCACTCTAACACCATTTTCTAATAAGTTTATTGCTGAAGCGCCATTCTAAAATCAAAAGATTCATTCACCAGAAGAGAAGAAAGGGCATCTCAATAAAGCAAAACCAGATATAAAAAGGAGAAAAGCCTTTGAATGCATTTCTAAACAAAATAAACATGAACAGTAATACTAAAAATCTGAGTAATGCTAACCTAAAATAAACTAAGCCATTTTGACTGTCTGGACTGAGGAAAGAGTATCAGGAAAAACTCTTAAGAAAAATCTAAACCAGACAGAGTAGGCAAGAAACTAAAGACACACAACAGGAGTCAAAGAGACAGGAGGAAAGTAAGGAGCGCCCAGGCACCAGAGCAGGGGAGAGACTAACATTGAGGCACGTCCTCTGCACTTGGTCTATAGGAGGCTGCCTCTGGCATCGGCAGCTGCAGTGGGCTAGGGACAGTTAGAGAGGGTCTGGCACTGAAGCAAAACTTGGCTGTGAATGGACAAGGGCACTGGAGGAAGCCAGACTCCGACAGGCTCACTGCAGGGCTCTCAGGCATGAGGGAGACATGGGCTCCTGCCCGTGGGAAGACAGGAGGCATAAGGAGGACAGCACGAACACAGCATTGAAATTCTTTAACTGCTGATATTGGGTGGAAAGGTTACACGAAGAAAAGCTCCCCAACCAAGATTATAGACCACAGATTTATAGCAGCAGCTATGTTTTACTGGGTGGTATTACTGGGTGGCCCACATATAGAAAAAAAGGCAAGCAGTTGGATTGGTGACATTAACTCGGAGATGGTGGCCATACAAGCAGCTGAGACAGCTAGAACTGACAGGGTAAACATCAGAGCACAGGACCTGGTGGGGAAGGCAAATGAAAGTAGCCATACATAAGGAGAAGAGGGAAGATCCAAGCAGATGCAAAGGCAATAGGGACATGAGAGGCTAGACTGAAGGATGTCACCAGAAAGTGAGATACTGGAGTCAAATTCTAGGGAGAAATTAATGTAGGTTGGTGGCATGGTCCAAGGTTTTATCTTAAGATTAAGCAGCTGAGTGGTGACAATCCTTACAGTAGAAAAAGTCAAATAATTATATAGCTCAGTGTAGAATGGTAAGTGAAGTTCACCAGGCTGTTAACAGAACCTTGTGGAGAGAGGAAACTGTAAGCCAGGTTTCACAGCACTTGATAAAGCAGGTAATTGACTAGGAAATAAATAAAGAAGGAGTGGGAATAGGGTGCCAGAAGCCTCAAGGAGAAAGATTTTGCAAACAAGAAGGCAACCAAAAGATTTCATTAAAAATACATTTTTTTTTTTTTTAATTTTTAGAGATAGGGCCTTGCCACATTGCTCAAGCTGGTCTCAAACCTCCACTGGGCTCAAACGATCCTTCCTTCTCAGCCTCCCAAATAGCTGAGACTATAGGTACATGTCACTAAACTGACTCCAAGCATTTTTAAAAACACTAAATATAATGCCAAATATTATAGTTGGATTCTTTAAAAAAAAATTAGAAAACAGTTAAAATACTGCTTTAAAAAACTGTTATATATTTCCTTATATATTTTATTGGGAGAAAAAATTATTTTATACCTTTTTTACACTGTAAAATGAATTCAAGCACACGTCAAAAGATAAGAAAAAAATCACTATAATCCTACTACCTTAATGTAACTATTATTACAGTAATTTTTTCAGCAGTTATAATCATATTGCATTTAAAATTTTTTTATTGTTTTCCAATTAGCCATATGCATTTTTTAAGCCACAGTCATTTTTCCACATTAACACACCTGCATGATATTTTGTCAAGTAGATTTCTAAAATTTATAAATCTTTTCTTCCATTGTTCATCTAATTTGGACTACCATAATTTATGCAGGGATATAAATCTACATGTATAATTTTACATTTCCGTGCCTAACCTGAGTAGTAGATAATTAACAGTATTGAAGGTGGGAAAGTTGTCCCTGAAGACTGAAAGGAAAATGGCAAGCTTATTTTCAGATGCACTATCTCACCAGGTCACTGACAAGCCAGAAGATTTACCTGGAAGAAATCTTACAAAACGTGGCATGAAATGAAATCTTGGGCAGCAGGGAGGACTGTCTTCAAACAAAGGACCTGAAGCAAACAAATGAGAAAAAAAAAAAAAAAGAAAATTCAGTCTTAAAAAAACAAGCACTGCAACTTAATTTCTAAGATTTATGATAACCACAAAAACTACCACTAGAAGTAGAGGCATAAAAAATACCACCACCTCCTGCCACTCCTCCTCAGTGGCTAAATCAATCATTGGTAACTGCCAC
Organism: Pongo abelii; assembly: GCF_028885655.2. NCBI lineage: Eukaryota > Metazoa > Chordata > Mammalia > Primates > Hominidae > Pongo > Pongo abelii. The sequence continues at coordinate 32,036,592 of NC_071989.2, forward strand.
AAGCACCCAAGGAAGACTGCAATGAGGAGACTACAAGAAGGCAAGAAGAGGATGAAAGCCCCAAGTAGCAAATATATACAGTAAAACTATTTTTAAAATTCAAAACTATCAAGACTTACTATAATTGAATTATTGCATGATATAATGTAACTATGTGTTCATTCTTTCCCATTTTAATCACTACACTAAAAAAAGTTGAGAAATGCTATCAGTTTGAAAAGCCACTCATCAATAAATAAGTAACTGTTTGTTAGAATATGGATACTTCCAAAAGAGTAAGCTACTATCCAAGAACCAAGCATCAAGTCTTTGAATCTATCTAGTTCACTCTAAGTGTCTGCATGTGTGCGTGTGTGTGTATGTTTTAATGACTAACCAAAGTTTTGCATTTAAATAAACTTCCATCTTAGAAGATTTATTACAGCAAAGTTTACTAGATTTAAAATATTAACTAATGGTAATTTCCCAGGTACACATATATCAAGGTAGTTACACATAATAACTGGTACCATCTTCAAGCTGCTACCAGCTAATAATAAGCCCTATCAAACTGTATAAAGTAAAATCTATAGAAACTTATTCATGTCAAATGATAACAAGCATTCCTGTGAATAACACTTTTCTCTGGGTATTTAAAAAATAAGAGAAATTTCAACTATCTCCCTACAACTTTTATAAGAGTTTTCACATATACTATAATGTTCTTCTATAAACATTACTCTCTTCTTTAAATCCTATTACTTACCTTTAAGATTCCAGTCATATAATTCCAAAATATCTCTGAATAGGAACAGTGAAAAGAGTTCAAGCCCTTTCACACAAAAATTCTGAAAAATAAACCAAAATTAAATTACTATAGATTGGCAAATATATATTAACTGAAGGTTCAACTTGTTCTTGTCAAGTGTCTTTAAAAGTGTCTGTTAAAACTACACTAAGACCATATAGTTTCCTGAAAAGTTTGGCCACTGATCACTAGTTTCAGATGGAAATGAAATAGACAATAATGCCACTAGGATTCCTTAATGTCAACTTAGCCCTTCTCAGTATACAAATAAAATGAGAAATTTAAAAAGTAAAGTCTCACTTATATTAATATATTTTTCTAATTCAATTATAAACTGTGTCAGAATCTTCTGAGGATGTTTTGTTAATTCAGATTACACATATGCACCTGATAGGCTTGTCCCCCACCCCCACCCCACACATCCAGAATAACTGTCATGGAGTTACCAAAAAACAGAGGTCATGTGTACCCAAAAAGTTCAAATTCGTAATGAACGCAAATAAAGGGCTAAGAAAAACTATACAACTCTGCACCAAAATTTCTCCTGTAAACAAGCTAAACAGATGATATATTTGCCAGTGAGACTTATCTCATAATTCTTCCTCCTACTTGTTTTGCTCGGAGTTCATAAATCACCCTGCGTGAGATCACGCCAGAAGTCATAAACTTTTACAATAGCAAATGAAGGCATATGACCTTAAAAACCAAAAGGAAGTTAAAAAAAAAAAAAAAAAAAAAAGCCCTTCTAAAGCAGGAGAATGAAGGGGTGGTTCTTTTTCTTTAATTCTTTTTGAAAGTAAGGTACAATAAACAAGACTTGCTCAGAATGAAACAGGTGCCAACTAGGCACACATGTGATGCCGATCAATTTCCCCCTCCACGCTCCCTGCCCATGACAGAGCAGTCCCATTAAACAAGGTTTGCAAGCAGAGCCAGGGACTCCGGAAATGGACCCTGACTCCAACACAATGTTAAGTGCACAAGCTTGTTTGCTGTCTAGTTGTTATTTCTTAGTATGATTTGTTGACACCACTAAATTCAAGATCAGACTATGAATCATTCTGAGATTCACATTAATCTTCCTTTGGAATTTTAAATCTCTTGCATATATTGAGATAAATCTGCTGCTGAGCACCCGCAATGAAAAACAATTAGGAAAAATATGTAAATATATGGGAAGAAAAATGAACCAAGCATTGATCTTGTCATTGGAGATAACGAATAAGATTATTACAACAGCTATCAGATTGTTTCACTATTCCAATTTCCCCTCTGATAATGGCCAGTAACCAAAATCTGTCCCCTACGTAAAAGAAACTAGAAACAGATGTAAAGTTAATATCAGCAGATGTAACACAAGGAGAAAGGGGTTCAAAAACAGGTCAACAAGCTGAAAATTGGCCTGAATTTTAACCTTGATACTAGAGCTACATTTCACTGACTCTTTCAACAGTGAATATGATACTTTAGAGATATCCCTGGCAAAAGCCAGATCTGGCCAAGTTCAATGCTTTAAAATAGTAGTGTGGAACAAGCAAAAGAGCAAACTACATCAAACCACTACACAATCTTTTCCCTTACCTCCGGCATCATCTCTTCAATGAAATGAATCGTGTAGTCGATGTTGAATCTAATTACTTTACACAGTGGAATCTGCAATAAAAAGAAGTGAGGTTCAGTTCCCCAACATCTCCCTGCAGGCTCATATTATACACGTTTGTTACCTGACCCAAAAGGCCATGAACCAAATGAGAAGGCTTCACCTTCATCTCAGCGGCTAACAACACTGCACATGAAGCTTGACCACAACTGCTGGATTTTAATGACAAGAACCCAGCTGGCCTGGCCTCTCCAAGAAACCTGCATAATGTGGTGCTTAATTAACAGTATTAGCAGCAGCAACACGAACATGACAAGAACCCATTAAAACCACAAATATCACCTCTAAAGAATTAATAAAACCATAACCATAAACATTTCTGTTTCTCAAGTTTTTAAAATATTTTAGAATCTCTGGCTCCTTAAGCAGATCAGGGATAGTAGGGTGATAACCCATCAATTATGGATTCGTAGGTCCCTGAAAACACCCAATTCGTGCTGCCCATCTGGCTCTTGAGCAAAGGCAATTGTGGTAATAAATATAATAATAACAAATGATAATAAAAATAATAATAGCTAACATTTTTTGAGCCAGGCACTGTCCCAAATGCTTCACAATATTCATTCATGTAACATCCCTATAACATGGGTTTGGCTACCATGTCCACTGAACAGTGCAGGAAGCTAAAGCAGAAGAGTCATCAGGTACCATGCCTAAGATAACAGGTAGCTTGGTGAACTGCGAAGTCTTCCTCTAGACCCCAGCTCTTAGCCACTAGAGTATACCCCTCTCATTACCTGTTCTAGTACTCAAGATACATGTGAAAATGAAGGAAGGCTCAGCATAAAATAAATCCACATCTATCTTACTTTACCAATGTATCATCAGACAATTGCCTACTGCCTACACATAATAGGTTTTCCGTAAATCTATTTTTGAATAAATTAAAGAATGAAAAAGGGAGGGAGATTACTGCAGAGAATTGGCTGGCTAGCTGGGGAAAATAACAGAACCAGAAGTCCCGGAGATGCGTTAACTGAGTTTTTCTGGCTGCTTAATCTGTCCATAAGATGATTTTATATAGATGTAATCATTTTCATAAACCATAGCAATCAGAAAGAAACAAATTTTAATTCTATCAGTGAAAGGAATGGTAAGAAAAACAGAAAAATAGTCTTATAATGCCATCTACTGGAAATCCTTTTCTCAGATACGAAGTTTAGTTCTTGGGGGCTTTTCCTTTTTATTCTAAAGAATAGTGGTTAATTTGAGTGAAATTCGTAATAGCCATTATGATTTTTAAGTTCTACTTTGTTCTTATAATCATTTAAAAATATTTAAGAGTTACAAAATTTTGCATGATTCAATGTATTTTTAAAATACCTATTCTTTGCTAACAACTATATTAGGTTCATAGGTACTCTAAAATAAGCTACGGGTCCTATCTTAAGAGGTAAAGATGTATAAGAAGAAAGGCATGTAAGCAAATACAAACAGAATACAATGCAATGTAACTTCTAAGTTCAATTAAAAAACAAACAAGCAACCAAAAAAAGTATAAAGTACAAAAGAACCAAAGAGGAGGTAACATATGAGTTGTCTTCAAAGATGAGGAGGGGCTGGGCACGGTGGCTTACGCCTGTAATCCTAGAACTTTGGGAGGCTAAGCGGGGTGGATCAACTGAGTTCAGGAATTGAAGAACAGCCTGGCCAACATGGTGAAACCCCGTCTCTACTAAAAATACAAAAATTAGCTGGGCGTGGTGGCGTCTATAATCCCAGCTACTTGGGAGGCTGAGGCAGAAGAATCGCTTGAACCCGGGAGTCGGAGGTTGCAGTGAACCAAGATCATGCCACTTCACTCCAGCCTGGGCAAAAGAGCAAAACTCCATCACAAAAAAAAAAAAAAAAAAAAAAAAAAAAAAAAAAAAAAAAAAAAAAAGATGGGGAGGAATTTTCCAGGTCATCCAGAAAAGGTTGAGGCAGAGCAGGTGTTTAGCTTCTAGAAAAACGGAGGAAAGGCAGCTGAGGAAAGAAGTAGTAATTTCACAGTTCAGACAGAAGTGGGTGGAGAGAGAGAGATGCCAGATGATCTAGAGAGGAAAATATGAACTCTATTACGTAGCCCTTACAAACCATGTTAAGGTCAGGGCTTATGGATATATGGCAACAAGAAATCATTCAAGTACTTTAAGTTACAGATTATCATCATTTACATTTCAGATGAGACACTGTGGAAACAGTGTGGGAATGGCTTGTAAGGGAACAAAGAAGACCGGACTGAAGTCTAATGCAATAGTCCAGGAGCCAAATGAAGGGAAGACTGGAAAGGAATAGAAAAATTTTAAACACAGGAGATATTACTGAAATATACAGTGACCATTCTGATGTGGGAGGAAGAGTGAAGAAAGAATCGAGGATCATTTCTGGGTTTCGGGCTTAAGTGACCAACTAGGTCACTTAATTCAGGAGGGTGTCCCCTGAGTACCTCAAGTTCAATATGCAGGGAAGATGACGAGTCTAGTTTCACACAGGTTGAGGGTAAAGTATCTGAGGAAACATCGAGGAGGTTCATTTCAAAAGGCAATCTAAAATGTGAGAGTGGAGTATTAACACAGAGGTACATGTCACAGCTATTAATATTGATCTGGTGGGGATCAGAATATGCATGGGTGGAAATGAATTACTCAGAGAGTAAATAGTAGAGAAAACAGCCGGAGCTCTTGGGAATTCTCAAGAGATAGGCAGAAAGCGAATGTGCAAACTTTCTTCCTTGCTATCATAGGAAAAAGCACTCTGCTAGATGATTTATGCATGTACAGTCCTTTCTCCATTTCATTTTAAGTAAAATCACTTCTTGGAATTCCTTCTCTGACCTCTTCTCTTTGTATATACTTTATTTTCTTTTGGGCTTCCATCCATACCACCAGAGCCCTTCTCAGACACACAAATTTGGAAAGGCAGGATCTCCTCATCTATTCAAACTGTGGTATCTCTCTAAGTGTCAAGAAGAGCTTGTTATTTTGCTACACAATGGTCAACCAAGAAACTGTGTAACTTCAAAGATCACCAAAATACCTCCCAACAAATGCCATCAAATAATATAAATGACTACCATTGTGTTTGAATACTTAAAAGTAAAGAACATCCTATGCTGACTTATACTCCTATCTCACCCTAGCAAAAAAACTCAAAAAACTAAAAAACTCTCCAAACCTCCATCTTCTAACTCTACTACTTCCACATACTGATTGACCAAATCCAGGGGTCAGCGAGTCCACTGCAAATGGGAAGCCAACTAAAGTGGGAGGGAAATGATCCAGGCGTTCTCCTGTGCTTTTGAGAATATGACAAAATACAGTGTAACTCATACATATATCTTACATTTTTTTTCTTTTTCCTTTTCTTTTTTTGACAAGGAGTTTCGCTCTTGTCGCCCAGGCTGGAGTGTGGTGACGCGATCTCGACTCACTGCAAACTCTGCCTCCTGGGTTCAAGCAATTCTCCTGCCTCAGCCTCCCGAGTAGTTGGGATTACAGGTGCCCACCACCGCGCCCAGCTAATTTGTGTATTTTTGGTAGAGACAGGGTTTCACCATGTTGGCCAGGCTGGTCTCGAACTCCTGACCTCAGGTGATCTGCCCACCTCATCCTCCCAAAGTGCTGGGATTACAGGTGTAAGCCACTGCACCTGGCCCTTTTTCTTTTTTTTTTTTAAGAGACAGGGTCTAGCTCTGTCACCCAAGCTGGAGTTCAGTGGGGCAATCAGCTCACTGCAGCTTCAAACTCCTGGGCTGAAGCGATCCTCCCGCATTAGCTTCCAGAGTAGCTGGGACTACAGACAGGCATTATCACGCCCAGCTAATATTTTTATTTTTTTGTAGAGATGAGGTCCCCCTAAGTTGCCCAGGCCGTCTTGAACTCCTGGCCTCAAGCGATTCCCTTGCCTTAGTGCCAGGATTACAGGTGTGAGCCACTGCACCTGGCAAATACACATATCTTTAAAACTTCAGATAAGTTGTCAAAGCTCTTAACATCAGGTATTATAATAACAAATGTACTACATAAAAAGGTAAAATTCTCCCAGAAAGCTCTATACTCAGCCAACAAGGCTTTCAATCCACTTCAAGACCTTAAGAGAACTTGTAGAACTAGATTTGGTGGAGATTCTATCATTACCATCATTTGCATGACATGCTTGCTGACATTCTCTCTCTAGCAAGAAAAGGAATCAGATTGGTAAAGCAATTTAAAAATTCTTTTCCTTAGGAGGATATTTCAAATTCAAGAGGCCTTTGATGGATCTAATTCCTATGAACTGTACAACACTCAAAACCCTATTTTTATCAACATCTCTAATATAAATGATGGGGTTTGTCATAGAATGAAGTTCTCACCAAGAACTTGAACATTTACATAAAATATATGCTGAAGCCAGGAATTTTTTCTGTCCTTTTGTTTTATAATGACAGTAATGACTGTGACTAATTTACCATCAGTGGCCTCTCAGGCCAAACCTTGTGCTGGGGGACGTTTTTAAAAATGATGTTTTCTACTCACGTTTGCTGTAAACCTAAAACTACTATTTTTTTTAAAAAAGTCCATATTTTAAAAAAATTATGGCTGATTCTCACTAAAACCCCAAGCATTGCTATCATTAATGAAGTTCAAAGAATTCACTTGTCCAAGGTTAAAAAAAAAAAAGGATTAGAAGGAAGATTCAAACCCAGCTCTGTCTGAAATCCTTTCCAAAGAGAGAGGTACCAGTATTTATTATGTGCCAAACACCATGATAAACACTTTTCATGTGCCATCTTATTTATTTTTCACAAAAGCCAATGAGATTGTTCCCACTAATACCCTAATCTTACAGATGAGAAAGCCAAAGCTTATAAAGATTGAAATGTCAAATCACAGACCTATCACTAATTTTAAACCCTGGTCTCTCTAAAGCCACATTGCTATCCTTCTTTGTTTAAGGTGATCCTAAAAGTCAAAATAAGATCTATATTACTTCTAGGGAATCAAGAAATAAGATGAAGAATAGTTTTAAGTATTTTCATGCTAACTAAATTCTGTCTATTTATAAGCCCTCTGTGGGGAAAAAAGAGACAGGCAGTAGATGGTGGGGGGTGGAGAGTAATCAACTCTAAAGCTATGAGATTTGGTGTAACAAAGGGTTTGAAAGTTTGTGACACTTGAAAAAAAAAAGCAAAGAAATCATGAAAATTCAGAAACCTCTTAGTACCTTTCCATAAAGATTATTTAAGAATGGCCTAATATTATTGCTTTTCTACATATATTTATTTATTTGAGACATAGTTTCACTTTTCTGCCCAGGCTGGAGTGCAGCGGCATGATCTCGGCTCACTGAAACTTCTGCCTCCCAGGTTCAAATGATTCTTGTGCCTCAACCTCTCGAGTACCTGGGTTTACAGACGCACACCACCAAGCCCAGCTAACTTTGTATTTTTAGTAGAGATGGGGTTTCGCCATGTTGGCCAAGCTGGTCTTGAACTCCTGACCTCAAGTGATCTGCCTACCTCGACCTCCCAAAGTGCTGGGATTACAGGTGTGAGCCACCGCACCCAGCCCATATTATTGCTTTTCTACATTAGTGAACAGATGGTCCCCCCGAAGAAAAACATAATATATATTATGAAATGATTTTATTTTTACATTTACAATGTAATCATCTTCTCAAAGAAAATTCTCTAGGATAAAAAATACTGTGAAATAAATAAAATCTCATTAGGAAAACAATTTGTCTTAAATTAGCATCACTGCTATAGAATCATATCTACTTATATAGGAAAAAAGAATGACAAAAAGGGCTAAGGTAAGGCAAAGATTTGAGTCTTAACTGTACTCTCCAATGGAACAGAATTTCATCTGTGAAGTAAACAGTACTAAAATAATTTTTCAAATTGCAGATGTAATTTCACATAACCAAACCAGAAAAGGTTAAAGAACATTCTATTTGATGTGGATATACAATAGCTACAATTCAGTAAGTTCTACAACAGCAACTGTACTGGGTCAAGTACACTGCCACACATCTGTTCCTGTGCCACTGCCAGCCAATTCACTCTACATCCAACTGCAATATGAAGTAAGAAAGACAATTCCTGGGACTGCAAGCATGGAGATGGAAAGATTTTGACTCACGGATCAGGAACTTCCATTTGAACCAATTACCAACAAAGCAGACTTAATACCTGTATAAAAATATCATGAATCCATATGTCAAAGTCTCTTGAAGACATATTTCTGGGATTCAAAAGCAGAAAACGTATTTCATGAATTCAGGCTCCAAACATTCTGAATAAGCTCTGTTTCTTTTGCTCAGAGACTAAACAATGGCTTCTCCTTAAAACTTTCTTTTGAAGGACAACCAACCCAAAATAGCTTTAACACATTACTCCACAGTTTATCCTCCTTTTCCAATCTTTCGCACTCTCAAAATGTTACTCTGACACGTTTACTTACACCATTTAATGCAGACTGAACCTGTGACTCATTAGCACAGATGTCACACTGCCACCTGATACACTGCTGCAGACTTCCTGCAGCTCATTTACAATACAGAGGGATGCAGAGGAAATGTTTCTTAGGAGTCAGATGACAGGAAATGTTTTGACTTTTGGAAAGAAGGGATGAAGGAGGTACAAGGAAAGAGAAAAGCAGCCACCTGGCACATACTTACATTGGTCAGGGGGGCATGTGCAAACATAGAAAATCCTTCAAAGATATACTCGTGATCATCGTATTCTATAACAGTTGGCCTGTCAGTCTAAAAGCAAACAGAAACACGAACCCCAAATTAAATAAATGACATGATTTGCATGTGCAGAAATCCATCAGGACACAAAGTAACCAATAGAACATAAGGACTTCCTTTCAGACACCAGGGAGAACTTCATACAAAGTTTAATTTTACGTGAAATTATCTGGCTTCAGATAGTAAGTATAATATTTACGTACTTAGACAATGAATGATGTAATATTATGGGTGCCATAAATAAATAAAAGGCTATATTAAGCTTCATTTTCTAGGAACTTGTTTTATTTAATCTCACAATACCACCAGTTCTGTTCTTAATGAACTATGTTTCTGAACTAACAGAAGTCCTAACAGGAGCAAGGTAGTAACACAGCTGACTCAAATGCAAAGTGGAAAAAGACTCAGCATCATAAAGTGGAGACTAGCAACAGCCTAGAAGTCTCTGAAAGGCCTCTGGGTGCCAGAAGGTCAACCCCTCATAGCTCTATTCCCAGCTTCTCCAAGAAGTCAACCAACCAAACACCGCAACAAATCAATTCCCATACAAGTTCAAAGGCCTTAATTCCCTGAAAATTGGATTTGTAACTAAATAATACATATATCAATCTAAGCATGAGGGACTCTATTCCTTATGCCATTCTTTATAACCCAACATTTTGTGTGTGTGTGTGTTTGAGATGAAGTCTCACTCTGTTGCCCAGACTGGAGTGCAGTGGCATGATCTTGGCTCACTACAGACTCCGCCTCCCAGGTTCCAGCAATTATCGTGCCTCAGCCTCCTAAGTAGCTGGGATTACAGGCGTGCACCACTATGCCAGGCTAATTTTTGTATTTTAGTAGAGATGGGGTTTCACCATCTCTACTAGGCTGGTCTCAAACTCCTGACTTCAGGTGATCCACCCACCTCAGCCTCCCAAAGTGCTGGGATTACAGGCATGAGCCACCAGGCCCAGCCATTTTTAACCTTAAATGCTAAATATGGCAGTAATTATTAAGACTGATGACCTATAAGACATATTCCTAACACAGATATTAGATTTCATTCTTTTAAACATTATCTATTAAGAACAACTTGGAAAGAGGGGGAGCAAAAGAACATCGAAATATCTATTATTTGTTTTGCCAATATTACTGTTAATTTATATTTGAAAAACTTAACAAAGATGGTCTAAATTAAATAAAAGGAAAAGAGAGCCAGGCACAGTGGCACATGCCTGTAATCCCAGCTACTTGGGAGGCTGAGGCAAGAGGATCACTTGAGACCGGCGTTCCAATTCAGCCTGGGCAACAAAGTGAGATCTCACCTCTGAAAAAAGAAAAAAAATAATGAGCAAAAATGGTATAGCCACTTTGGAAACAGTTTGGCATTTCTTCAAAAAAACATTTTTTTTTTGAGACAGTCTCACACTGTCACCCAGGCTGGAGTAAAGCGGTGGGATCTCGGCTCTGCCTCCTGGATTCACGCCATTCTCCTGCCTCAGCCTCCCGAGTAACTGGGACTACAGGTGCCCGCCACCACGCCTGGCTAATTTTTTGTATTTTTAGTAGAGACGGGGTTTCACCGTGTTAGCCAGGATGGTCTCGATCTCCTGACCTTGTGATCCGCCCACCTCGGCCTCCCAAAGTGCTGGGATTACAGGCGTGAGCCACTGCGCCCGGCCGCTGTTCACTAATTTTTAAGAAATGTGGAAGTGTTCTATATTTTCTTCCCACTCCATAGCTCCAACATTGTTGGCTATTATGAATTTGGCTATTAAGTGATGCCAACAATATTTAATGAAAAAAAATATAGTAGTATAGTGAAGAGGAAGCTGAAAGAAACATCATCGTGAAAAAGGCCAATTTCTCAACATAAAAATTAATTATTTTTCAAAGTAAGAACATTTAAGAACAGAATCAATAACTTTAGCCTATTCACATTTTACTCTATTTACATTTTAAATGATATGCATGTGATTCTTTAGAAACTTACTAAAAAGTTCGTAGGCGGGGAGACTGTGATCCGGTAGTGGAAAAGTCGGCCAGCATTGTTGGTCATAGGACGACAGGGCTTGATGGCCTGAGGGGGAAAAAAACGAAAATCAGTTTACAAGTAAAGCAAGAGTATTTTTTACTTAAAAATATATTGTATTTCCTAGATTCACATCTAACAAAAGAGGTTTTATGTCTGTTCCTTAACAGACTGGTAGGAAAGAACAGTATTGGCTTTGCCATACCTAGACCAATAAAAAAGGGCTGGCCAGTCTCCAGCTCTCAGCCGCTTCCTCAGGTGCTGGTGAAGCAAGGATGACCAATAAGGCCGCAAATGTCTGAGGTTTTGGGGCCTCCAAAATACCGTGAACTTGGTAAATGAGCAATTATCATCCATGAGGGTACCAGGGGGACACCTGCTGGACTGCTAGTACACATAGGGGGCCTTGATGAAGACTTGGTATTCTTCCATCTGGGTCAGTGGGTGAGCAGGCCATGTCAGTTGTAAGGAGGGTCTGAAGGAACTCATGAGGCTTGCCGGAGATGGGCCCATTTGGGAGTCCCCTTTATTGCAGCTGCCAGTAGAAGTAGCTCTGCCCTTGTTGCAGACAGATGGACAGGGTCTTGTCCTGTGGGTGATGGGCCTGGGGAGGCCAAGGAGAGCGATGCCAGGTTTCTGAACCTCTGGCTACAAGGTGCCAAGTTGGGGCTGGGAGAGGTGTGAGCTGCAGCTGGAAACACTTGGTTGGGTGGTTGTGTCTTGGCATTTTCCAGCATGGCAAGGGCCCACAGAGCTTGATTAACTTTGGAGACCAAGAGAGCTCATTTGGCCTGTGATGGGGCTCACCTTAAAAACAACTGTAAAGTAGGGCCAGGCACAGTGGTTCATGCCTGTAATCATAGCACATTAGGAGGCCAAGGTGGGAGGACTGCTTAAGCCCAGGAGTTCAAGACCAGCCTGGGCAACAAGACAAAACCCTGTCTTTACAAAAATTAGCCTGGTGTGGTGGTGCATGCCTGTGGCCCCAGTTACTCAGGCGGTTGAGGCAGGAGATCACTTGAGCCCAGGAGGCAGAAGTTGCAGTGAGCCAATATTGCACAACTGCACTCCAGCCTGGGTGACAGAGGGAGACCTTGTCTCAAAACAAAAACAAAAAGAAAACCATAAACATCTGGCTGCAAGGTGGCCTATACAGGGCTCTCCCAGCGGTGCCCCAGTCCCATGGAGGTGGCAGCTGCATAAACCCACTGAAACATGCTTAAATGTTCCTTCCTGAACTTTACACCAGCTACTTTCAGCCCTTGATGGGGACGTTCATGCTGAGGTGTGCTATTCTCCAAGCCATAAACAGCCACTGCAGCAGAGGACAGGGACAGCTTATGACTGCCCGCTCTATGCCCACAGCCCCATCAAGTTGTGCTTCCTGGATAACCTTGACTGGGTGTTGAAGTCATAAGAGATCTTACCATCTTTGGAGATAGCTACCAACTGTTATATTTTTCAGTCTGTGAGTTACAGTCCACTTCCTGTGTGATACACACAGTACAGCCAGTGACAACTTTCTCACTGAGTCCCTGCATCAGGTCTTTGAGGAGGCTCTAAATTTCTGTCCTTGACAAAAGGTGAACCTCTTTGCAGACTTCCACAGTGTCTGGGGCATGCCTCCTCATCTGAGCAGGTTGTGGAGGTGACAGCCACTGTTCTAACCATGACCCAGGTGGTGACTGGTAATGCCTGTAGTGCATCCAATGGTAACCCCACGCACTCGGGATCATCATTCCATAGCTTGAAGGCCTATGGATCAGCCAGGCCAAGTGATGCGACTCTGAGCTGAGCCAATGTGACTGGGGTACGTGGCACCCAGCAGACATCTGAGGGTGGAGCACATCCCTGGAGAAGCTGTGCAGTCCCATCAGGAGTGCAGAGGGGATAATGTGCCCTTCAGTGATTACACAGACTTGCAGGGGATCATCTTCTAATTCCCCCACTGGCAGACAACAACAGAGAGGATTTCTGCAGATAAACCTGACCTAAGACTTCCTGGCCTATGGTGTCACAATCCCAGGATCCTTCAGGCCGAGATGCTCCTCTGGCACAGCAAGGGCTGGAGACACACCAGCCAGCAGTCAGCTCTTGAAGCCAAGGGCATCCCTGGCATCCAGACAGTCCTCCTCCACTTGGGAGCCTGTCCCCCCTTACTATGGGCCTGGAAGGATCTTAAGAATAATTTTGTCAGGTGCCTGGTGGCAATTTCCATAACAGAGGTACAAAGTGTACACAGAAGGTAGCAATTGGCCAGAAAGCAGAATAAAAACTGCTAGACCCACTGTGGAACAGTCCATAGGGCTCACCTGATAGCTGGATCAGAGATAGCTCCCATTCACTCTCTCATGATTCTCTCATAGAAATGAGTGCCATTACTCACCTGCTTATGCAAATCCCATCACCATCCCCAGCAGTCTGTTGGTGGCTGGGGTGTTTTGAGTGGACCTAATTAACCAGCTCTTTCAGGAGGGACTTCTCCCTTTCCATCTGATTCTCCTCAAAGATAAGTCTTAGTCACCAACCAATGCTCAAGCAGTTTATTCTGCTTATTTTCTTACAAGACGGACAGCAGACGCAGGCCAGATATAGCCAGAGAGTTAGATGACCAAGTCACCAGGAGGGTCTTCATCCGGAGACCATTCTCAAGTCTGGAAGATCCCTCTCCTTTGCTTATACCTGTATTCAGTCCAGGTCAGTTACCAGGTGTCTCTTTTCTAAAAGGAGTTTAAACTGTTCTTGTAAGGGGAAACTTTGTTTTAAGACTTATGAAAGCTGCATCTGTGCCTAGGTGGCCTTGTCTCCTGGAAATCTCCAGGCTAGGTTGTAGACTGCTGACACAGGCTGACACGGACAACACTGCTGACATGGAGTATCAGCCCTGTGAGACACCTGAATGAAGTTATGGCTACCCTTAATCTTACAGCCACAATATGCCACTTACAGCATACTCCAGAGGGGGTTCAGACTACAAGATTTAAGGATCTTTCTAGATCTAGAATCCTATGACCATCTTCCTTTTACTTGTAAAATAACACAATAACTGACCTTTGGTTATACTTATGAATACACTGAAAAAAAAAGTGGGGAAATTAATCTGAGAACTAACAGCAGTGAGCGTTAATAGGAAATTTAAAAAGCTAGAAGGAATAAATATGCTGAGTAAAAGGAAAAGGTCAGAAATGAAGAAAGCATGAGAGGTGGTGGAACAGTATATGCATGGATCTTAAGATGGGAAAAGGCTGGTCAGGCACGGTGGCTCATGCCTGTAATCCCAGCACTTTGGGAGGCCAAGGTGGACAGATCGCCTGAGGTCGGGAGTTCAAGACCAGCCTGACCAACATGGAGAAATCCCATCTCTACTAAAAATACAAAATTAGCCAGGCGTGGTGATACACGCCTGCAATCCCAGCTACTTGGGAGGCTGAGGCAGGAGAATCACTTGAACCCGGGAGGTGGAGGTTGCGGTGAGCCGAAATCACACCATTTCACTCCAGCCCGGGCAACAAGACAAAACTCCGTATCAAAAAAAAAAAAAGACAGGAAAAGGCAAACAAAGCCAGCACAAGAAGTGTGCTGTGACAGCATCAGTTGTGATGGCATCATTGGGTGCACCTGTGATAGACATGGGGCTGTGCCACGTAGACCCACGTTCAAGAAGGGACTTGCTGCCTGGCTGTGGAGGGCACAGACAGCAGGGAGCTTCCAGCTATAAGCTCCTTCAGGATCTCTCTCCACTGCAGATCTCCATCCTCTGACCTCAGGCATGGCCCATATCAGGTACTCAGCAAGGCAGAGGTATAAAGGCCCAGCCATTTCAGCCCAACTCAAACGGGCAATATGCATTCCACAGATCACCCCCAGGCTGAATGCAGCTTTGGTGGGCCTCACTCACAGTTCAGCCAATCCTTCTGTCCAATCCTGCTTCCACCCTCTTCCTTTCACACGTGTTGATTCCTAATAAACATCATGCACCCAAAACTCCGTCTTAGCATCCGCTTCTAGAGAACCCAAGATGAGGCTGTTGGTACTAGGAGTGACCCAAGAAAACAGCAAATAAGATGGTGTTTTGGAGCTCAATCACCTCCCAACAAGCAATGAAGACGCCATCACTGGTGGTAAGTGGAACACAGACAGCCCCTGGCACCAGATGGCAGGGCAACTAAGCTTTAAAAATGGTGAATTAGAAGCTATACACTGGAAGCAGGCCAAACACCCAGGTGTTTAAGACTGTGGAGAAAACGGTAGCTGTAAGAACAATGGCTATGATCCTTCAGGGATGGATGGCTGTCGCTAAGCACCAGTGATGCTCTACCATAGTCCCCAAACCTTAGTCTGCCCAGAAATCACCTGGAGGGCTGGTTAAATCTCAGACTGCTTGTTCCCCACTCCCAGTTTCTGATTCAGTCGCTGGGATGGGCTGAGAATCTGCCTTTCTAACAAGTTCCCAGGTGAAGCTAGTATGAGTCTCAGTTGGGAGCCTTCACTTAGAGAACCACTGCACTGCAGAAGTATAACAGCAGAGGAGGAGAAAAGACTATTAGAAACCAGATGTGAAAGGCAGAAGAAACTCTCACTACCTACAGTGGGAGGTCACAGCAAGGCAGGACCAAGCCTAAGGCTTACCTGTGAGAGCGGCCAAGCCTCAAAGAAAATTAGCCACAGTCAGGGCCCAGGAAACCTGAAATGGGGACATTTAGGTTTTGGCTCCCCAGATTCCTCTAAATCATCTGACTGCAGAGATGGCACATCCCTCCCAATTAAGAGCAACCACTCACTTGTGCCAGAAGACAATGGAAGAACCTGCAAGGCAACACTATCCTCCCTCACACACTCCTCAACCAGTATCCCCTCCTGGCCAATACCTATAATTGGGGTCATTTCAGGGCCCCAACTGGGGAGGTGCTGGAAGGAAACAGATTATATTTCAAAAGAATTGCAGGAACTAACTAGCATGTGGCAACAGCCAGAGAAGTCTGCAGAGGACCTGATGATGAGAGCGCTTGATCAACACGGCCAGAACATAAAATTGTTTAGGGAGGAGTATATTGACTTGGGAGCACTCAGGATACAACACCACCAGGGTATGTCGAGAACTCCCTACTAGCATGGCTCCTAAAAGCATGAAGAAGCAACGGCCCACACTGAGCAAAGCTGAAATACCAGAACTGCCATGGTAGACAGTGGAGGAACGAATTCAAGGACTCAAGGAAATTAGAATGGATAAAGTATCTACGGCTGAAAAATACGCCAAATAATCGTGTTGCATGGGAAGCCCCAGAGGACACATCAAAACGAATGTGCAGGTGACAGGAGCACAAACATCATCAGGAAGATCAGTGGTGGCCTCCTCTGCAGGCCAGGGCTGACCACAAAAGTGGTCAGAGAGCAGAGCTCGCTAGCAGTAATAGGGATGACAGAATCCTGAAACAAGAGATGCCAGGTGATAGGACTAAGTGCTGGAAGCCAGGCCAAAGTGGCAGCCAAGGGGGTCTGACCCACAAAGAGTCATGGAAATAGTTAATGGAACATGTCCTTAGGTACAAAATAAGTGGGTAACCAATAAGAGTACTACTTAGTTTGTACGAACATAAGAAACCAAGAGACTGAAGGCAGGTCATTCCAATAAATAGTCACACTATTCCTTGCCCAGTTCCAGACATGATCACATTTTTTGGACTGAAATCCACTGACTGAAGAGGTGGCCAGATCCCAGGAGGAAGGATCCTGTAACAAAATAACAACCCTGTCATTCCCCAAAGGGGCTTATGGCCATTTACCTGGGGAGCTGTACACTGGGAAAAGAGGAATAGCAGACAGTTCAAGCCATGTTAGATGCAGTATCTGAATCATCATTGATACCTGGAGACTGGATACATCACTGTGGTGCCCCAGTTAGAGTAGAGAATATGAGGCCAAGGTAATAAATGGATCTTGGTCAAGGTCTGACTTACAGTGGGTCTACTGAATCACAGATCTACCCAGTGGTCCTTTCCCTGGTCCTTGAATGTACCACTAGAATTGACATTCTTGGCAGACACAATATGCTACTCGACACTGGGTCCTTGACATGTGGAATAAGAACTATCCTAATGGGAAAGCCAAGTAGAAACGAAATTACCACCACTCCCGTCAACCCAGGCATCAAAACCAATATTGCACTGCGGGGATGGAGGAGGTCAGTGCCACCCTTAAGGATCTGAAGGATATAGGGGAGATGGTACTGGTCCTATCTCCAATTAATTCACCTGTCTGGCCCCTGAAGATCCTGAAGGATGACTGCAAACTACCACAAACTCAACCAAGCAGGAGCTCTGATTGTAGCTGCCAGGCTAGGTGTTGTAGTTTAGCTGGAGCAGATATAAAGTATATGGCAACTGATTTGGTGAATAGGTTATTTTCTATCCTAATCAGAAATGAGGATCAGAATGGTTCACAGACATTTATAGTTTTGCCCCAGGGCTGTGTTAATGCTCCTGCCCACTCATAATACCAAAGAGTTCTCGACCATCTAGGCATACTGCAGAACCTCACACTGCTCCATTACACCTCTGACATTACGAAAATCAGGCTAGAGACCTCGGTAAAACGCATGCACCACAGTGGATGTGAGATAAACCCTACAGATTCAGGGGCCTGCCGCAGCCACACAATTTTTAGGAGTCCAGTGGTCTGGGGAATGCCAAGACATCCCCTCCAAAGTAAAAGACAATTATTATATCTTCCATCTCCTACAACGAAGAAAGCACAACACCTGGTGGGCCTTTGCAGGCTCAGGAGGCAACAGAATGCACATTTAGAAACACTGATCCAACTCACTTACAGAGTGGTGCAAACAGCACCAACAGCTGCCCGCAATGAGGACAGCCCATGTGAGAGAGGGCCTCAGCTGTTCCAGGCTAGAGTACAAGCAGCCCTGCTGCTGGGGCCATATGTTTTGGCAGATCCTATAGTGTTGGTGGGAAAAGATGCCAAAAGGAATCTGTGGCAGGCCACATTGGGAGAATCACAATGCTGGTCCCTGACGTTCTGGAGCAAGACCTGCCATCTATAGTGAAGAATTATGTGACTTTGAAAAAATACTCCAGATGTGCTACTGGGCCCTGATAGATATGTAAGGCCTGGCTGAGAGATACCAGATATACATGTGGCCAGAACCACCCATCATAGGCTAAATTCTGTCAGTCCCACCAGGCAATACAACATCAGCAACAATCCATCATAAGGCAGGAGTGGTACTGCCAGACTCTAGCATACCCAGGAGCCAAGAGCACAAACAAGCTGCCTGGGCAGGTGGCCCGGATCCCCACAGCTCCACCACTGTTGCACCAGCTCCCCTCCCTCAGCTGATGACTAAGGATGTAAGGATGAAAGCAGAGGAAAAAGCCCAAGCTTGGTTTACAAATGGGTCAGTTGGCAAGAGTGGGTGAGCTGAAAACAGACGGCACTACAGCCTCACTCTGGGATGGCTCTGAGAGACAGCGCTGTGGGGAAATCTCTCCCAGTGGGTGGAGTTTCAGGCAGTGTACCTGGTCATCCACTTTGTGTGGAAAGAGAAGTGGCCTGAAGTTAGAATATAGATGGACTCCTGGGCAGAAGCAAGTGGCCATGCTGGCTGGTCAGGGGCCTAGAAGAAAGAAGATTGGAAGATGATGGATGAGAAGGTCTTGGGGTAGAGACTTGAAGGTGGACAAATGGAAGGGAGCATGACGAGCTCTATCTCACACATGGAGGTCTGTCAGACAGCACCACCGTGGAAGAGGTACCAAGGTACCAAGCAGGCAAAATGACTGGGGCAGATGGTGCCAGCCCCCTCTGTCCTTAGCCACCCCAGAGCGACAGCAGGGGCACATGAATGAAGTGACCACAGTAGCAGAGAGGAGGCTTCACATGAACCCAACAGCATGGACCCCGCTCATCAAGGCTAAGCTATATAATTAAGCTAACTTCCACTGCCAAACATCCAACTAGCCAGATACAATGACCCATGCTGAGCCCCCAAAATGGGACCACTCCTCCAGGAGACTAAACTTTCACCTGCCTTTCCTGCCTACAGGTCCCTAGCTGGCACCACTGCCCATCTAGTCTCCCTTCAAGGAAGGGCCTGCTGTCCAAATGTGCACTGTGTAGTCAGCACACAGCCTGTAGCTATTGGCTCCTTCAGGGTCAGCCTCAGCTGCAGAGCCCCCTTTCCCAAGGTTGTGCCCTTCCTGGGGTACTTTGCTCTGGGGACCGAGAGAGATGGCGGTATGACAGCCATTCCAGCACAACACACAAAAATTCTGACAAGCCAGGCGTGATCAGACCCACATCACAGGTGAATAGTTCCCACCTCTGCTCTTTTCCTGTCACAGGTGTTGATCCCTCATCAACATCTCATAGCTCCCAACCTGAGGCATGTGCACAAATGCTCACAAGATGCCAACTTGTCCCACAATTCCTCGCTACACTTGCCAGCTTTCAAAGACAAATGAACAGAAGCAATGCAAGTATTTCAAATTATCAGGCACCATCTCATAGTCTTTATTCCCATTATTGTTGAGCCCTCAAACAAGTTTTAAATAGAAATTAAGGTTTTACGTATACTATGTTTAAATATAATGCGCTGAATTATAAAGTGAGGAGCCTGGGATTAATAAAAATAGCTTATAAAATAAAAGATAAAGGGAACAAATGAGGGACAATAATTGAAAGGGATAGTTATATATGACTCTACAATATAAAAGTGTTCTACCTATTCAGTTAAACTTATTTAGAGGGTCCCTGATAAACCAAGGGTGGAGACGCAGGTAAAATAGTCAATATAGATTCAGTTTGGTGGAAAGGACACACTAACAGAGAGAGAAGACATGCGCTTCAGAGCACTTTAGTAAGAGCGTCGCTCCAGGGCCATTCATAGCCACTTACGATGAAACATAAAACTATAATATGTACAGCTGAAGAATACTTAAAATGAGAAACACATATCAAACACACCATGCCTATTTTAAATAATAAAACGACTAAAACTTTTGTTAAAGTTTCCTTGAGAACATTCCCCACTCCGCCCCCAAAACCCAAGTGCTTTCCTCTGCAATTATCAGTATCAGAGACTATTAGGGAATATGCAGAGAATTTTGATGGTATTATTTCATTTATGGGGGAAAGAACAGAAACAACATCTGTCTACTTCTGGCTTCTCGGCATTTACAAACATAATAACCCAAACCAGTTACCTCTTCTCCAGGATAAATGCTGTGCCTAATTCCCGTGCGTCTTGCCTTTGCGCTGCATTTGCAGAGTGGTCCATCATTCATCTGTCAGAAACACAATGTAATTCGTTTTTATTGGAGGGAAAAATCCACACTATGCATGGTGATGCCTCCGAAAATGTGTGGGTTTTAATGTCATGAGCACTGAAGCTCCGAGAGGCTGTCACGGTTAAAAGATTAAACGGATGTTCCAAAACCAATAAAGCTGCAAACTGTCTATATTGTCTGATAAAGGGAAACCGTGTGACAACACTGCATTCCCGAGTTATTTGTGCAGTCAAGCAGAAAATATCAATGTCAGCACACTGTTTGCCCCCATCTTCTTCTACCAATTCCCAGGACACTTTTGTTTCCCTATTTCTTATCTCAAGAAAAATGACTCTTTCACAAAAGCAAATTTTATATCCTGGAGGAACACATAGAGTGTTTTGAAGGTGACCTGTGGACTCAATGTTTTGAAAAGAGAAACTGTAAGGTACCTCACTAGCAGAGAGAAGAAAATGCTGCTAAAGCCAGAAAAACTTCCCACACTGCTCAAGTTAGATTACATCTCTTTCCCTGAATTTGTTTTAGTGACATGAACTCCGCCCACAAGGCTCCATAGGCAAGCAATTCTTCAAAACCTCTGGAACGGATGAGTGCTAAGCATGGGGATGATAAAGAGCACCGGGTCCGTGTGCTCAATGGATATCTGTTCTAGACAGGAGAACAACATATATAGGATGTGCTTCACAATTTAAAAGAAAAAAAAAATCACTCGAAAGTAGGTAATGCTGGGGCGTCAAACAGATGAGATGGACAAGAAAACAAAATGGCTGCTCCACAAGAGGCACCAGCACGCATGAGAAAAGGAGAGAAGGCAGAAAGTCCACATCATGCTCTGAGCCACAAGACCCATCTAAATAAAATGGACCATTTATGTGGGGGAGAAGACCAAAAGAAGCAGAACTAAGATCAAAATCTGAAGGGCCTCACAAGCCAGGTTCATGAGTTCCTCTGGTATAAATGGTAATACTGAATCAAAAACAAGACCAGAGCTCAGATAGGGAAAATGAAGAAGTGGAGTTCCATTTCCCTTTTTTTGTAATAATTTAAAAATATAGGTTGGTCAGAGTGTAATGGTTTTTACAAGTAATTGATCACAGCCAGTTAGATTTCTTTGTTTCTTCTCCACTCCCACTGCTTCTTCACTTGACTAGCCTTAAAAGAAAAAATATACGTATACATATATACACACACATATTTCTTTAAAGTTATTGAGATTTATAACTCATTATGTCCAATTAAAATATAAAAGTCAACAAGACTTTTTGAAAAAAAAGTATTAAAGTAAAAAGCTATACCTTTCTTTAGCCTCTTGGGAAATCTAAAGATCCAGGTGGTACAGCAGAGGAATAATATCGCTACCGAAAAGAAATATTATGTTAAGATATTATCTAAAGTAATAGCTGGCAAATAAGAGATGTAACAGGATTTCATCAAAAGTTATAACACAGCTGTGCGCAGTGGCACACGCCTGTAATCCCAGCACTTTGGGAGGCTGAGGTGGACGGATCACCTGAGGTCAAGAGTTCAATACCAGCCTGGCCAACATGGCAAAACCCCATCTCTACTAAAAAATACAAAAATTAACTGGGCGTGGTGGCGGGCACCTGTAATCCCAGCTACTCATGAGGCTGAGACAGGGAGAATTGCTTGAACCAGATATGTAGAGGTTGCAGCGAGCTGAGATTGTGCCACTGCACTCCAGCCTAGGTGACAGAGTGAGACTCCGTCTCAAAAAAAACGAACAAAAAAAAAAGCTATAACACACTCCTAAGGCCGGGTGCAATAGCTCATGCCTGTAATCCCAGCACTTTGGGAGGCCGAGGCAGGCAGATCCCTTGAGGTCAGGAGTTCAAGACCAGCCTAGCCAACATGGTGAAACCTCATCTCTACTAAAAATACAAAAATTAGCTGGGCGTGGTGGTGCAAGCCTGTAGTCACAGCCACTGGGGGGGCTAAGGCAGGAGAATCGCTTGAACCTGGGAGGTGGAAGTTGCAGTGAGCTGAGATTACACCACTGCACTCCAACTCCAGCCTGGGCAACAGAACAGGAGTTTTTTTGAGACTCCGTCTCAAAAAAAAAAAAAAGACAAAAAAAAAGTTATAACACACTCTTAATGCCAGTCACGACTTGTTGTGATGAAAAATATAAAAAATTAACTTAGTGCTCACGGATCTGCAGGGAAGCGGAGACATCCTACATGCTTGCCTTTTACCAAGGTCTGGGATCCTACATATTCAGCCCTTCACAAGGCTCAACTATACAGAGGACACAAAACCAATAACACTAAACAGCATTAGAGAGACTGTTTACAAAGCACTGTTGAATTTCTGATAGAAACAAGTATCCACAGAAATCAGTGTAGAGGCTTCTTGCGAAACAGGAAACAACAGTCAAGTAAAAAGACTAGAGGGCCAGGCGCTCACGCCCGTAATCCCAACACTTTGGGAGGCTGAGGCAGGAGGACTGCTTGAGCCTAGGACTTTGAGACCAGCCTGGGCAACATAGCAAGACCTCATCTCTACAAATAATTTTTTAAAACTAGCCAGGCAGGCCAGGCGCAGTGGCTCACGCCTGTAATCCCAGCACTTTGGAAGGCTGAGCCAGGTGGATCACCTGAGGTCGGGAGTTCGAGACCAGCCTGACCAACATGGAGAAACCTTATCTCTACTAAAAATACAAAATTGGCCAGGCATGGTGGCGCATGCCTATAATCCCAGCTACTCAGGAGGCTGAGGCAGGAGAATCACTTGAACCCGGGAGGCAGAGGTTGTGGTGAGCCAAGATCACGCCATTGCACTCAAGCCTAGGCAATAAGAGCAAAACTCTGTCTCAAAAAAAAAAAAAAAAAAAACAAAAAAACTAGCCAGGCATAGTGGGACGGCCCCTATAGTCCTAGATACTTGAGAGACTAAAGCAGGTTTGGCCTGGGAAGTCAAGGCTCCAGTGAGCCGTTATTGCGCCAGTGCACTCCAGCCGGGGCAACAGTGTGAGACCAGGTCTCAAAAAAAACAAAAAAACAAAAAAACCCATATATGGAGGAAGTTTATTTTACGGGGGACAAAAATGTTCTAAAATTCAATTGTAATGATAGTTGTGCAGCCCCATGAATATACTAAAAAATGCTGGATTATAAATTTGAAGTACAATTGTATCATATGTAAATTATAACTCAACAAAGCTGTTTAAAAAGAAAACCAAGTTTTAAAATGCATTGGCAGTTCTGCAAACATTTCTGCTCAATTCCAAGAGAGTAAAAGGAACACACAAAATACATTTCTGCCAGACGTTCTATAAAAAAAAGATGGATAGCTGTCATCTAACAAGAACCAGGAGAAAAGCATTTTAATTAATACAGAATGTTATAAAGTTACTCACAAAATATAAATTTTAAATTATCTTTTTATAGATATGCCTTATGCTTCCTAACTTTACATGCATTAAAGATACAATTTTTGTATGTATTATATATCTGTGTGACACAAATCTTTTTTAACAATGCTAATTTTATTATGTGTTACTTCATATTAAGACAGTAATTAAAAATAAAAATAATTACTGTCCACCTATTATGTCATTAGCTCAAACATGCTTAACAAGGAAGAGAACTTGTGACTGTTACCAACTAAAAAAAAAGAAATCTTATAGGACTTATTTACTATTTTGCAGCAAGATACCTTCCAGGTGAACTACTTCTAAAAAGACCTCCGAGTTCTCTCTCCTCATCCTACCATGTGTCTCCTTCCATCTACTGCAAATTTAATGAGGCAGGGCCATTACTCCTCTCCCCAACATGGAATTGACAAACATCATCAAAAATGATTCAAGGGACAGCTGCTCTGGTGCTTATGCGTTGGAACTAACCTGAAGCTGAAAAGAAATAGCTCTGAAGGACACAACCCTGAGAGTAAAATTCAGTTTCAATACTAGGCAACGTGCATCTTCTGAGCCCAGAGCAATAACCGTTATGTCTGGGTTTGCAACCTTCATGGCAAGGGCATAAAACACGCACCTGGCCTGGATCGTTGTACCAAAGTTCATCGTGAAGTCGGTCAGGGTGGGCCTTTTTGCGTTTGATTTCTGCAATAACGTCAAAAACTTCAGAGTCTGAGCTGCTAGAACAGGTGCTGTCCTCATCCGACTCACACTCGGATTCACTGGAACTCTCTAACAGGGGTTGGGAGAGAAACACAGAAATTGATGGAATTAACAAACTGGTTTGTTTGTTTGTTTTTCTGAGACGGAGTCTCGCTCTGTCACCCAGGCTGGAGTGCAGTGCGCGATCTCAGCTCACTGCAAACTCCGCCTCCCGAGTTCAAGTGATTCTCCTGCCTTAGCCTCCCGAATAGCTGGGATTACAGGCGCCTGCCACCACACCCAGCTAATTTTTGTATTTTTAGTAGAGACAGGATTTTGCCATGTTGGCCAGGCTGGTCTCGAACTCCTGACCTTAGGTGAAACGCCCGTCTCGGCCTCCTAAAGTGCTGGGATTATAGGCGTGAGCCACCGCACCTGGCTGACAAACTGGTTTTTGTGGAGACTTCCAAATGACCTAAACCTCTAAAGGTAAGAAGAGTTCTTTATTCTTCTAGAAAATACTTAAGGGCCTACTCTACACCAAATACTCTACTAAGCAACACCATAAAAAAAAATATAGCCCATAATGCTAAGTCACAATCTAGTTGGGGAAGCAAAGAAAATAAAGATCTTTAGAGAGAAAGTAACCCTTGATGAGCAATGTCAGATAAAATGAAAAACCATAGTAGTAGTACGTAGTTTAACACTTAAGCTATGTAATGATCCATAAAAGGGCAGTTTCACTGGGATCCAGAAAGGCTGGTGATAATTTCAAAGAAGGAGCACATGTGACCCAGACACTGCGACGGGATGGGAGAAGCATGATAAGGAGGAGGAAAGAAGAAAGGAATGAAGAGGGAGCATCGTAGGCAAAAGCGTGGAGCTAAGAACGCATTGGACTAGCTAGAGCATGGGCCACACAGAAAAACACTGGGAGGTTAGGGGCTGGGAGTGCTGGGAATGCCACAGTGAAGGCTGGGAATGCAAGACCAAAGACTTGACATTTTTTTCCCCTCAATAACAGCAAGAGAAGATGTTAGTCCTTAAAGTGACTGAATAAAAACAGACACAGACTTATGCTAACTGAAATAAACCAGTCACAAAAAGACAAATACTACATGATTCCACATATATGAGACACCTGAGAATCAAATTCATAGAGAAAGAAAGTAGCATAGTAGTAATAAGGGAACGGGGGAATTGGGGTCTGGGGAGTTATTCCTTAACAGGTCCAGAGTTTCAGTTTTATAAAAGGAAAACAGTTCTGGAGACTGGTTGCAAACAATGTCATGTTGAACCCTATTGAACTGTACACTTAAAAATAGTTAAGATGGTAAATTTCGTATTACGTGTATTTTACCACAATTTGAAAAAAAAAAAAAAAAGACCTAGAAGTTAGATTAATCCTACATAGTGAGATTCCATCTCTACAAAAAGAAAAATAATTAATTTTTAAAATAAATTAATCCTATAAGAGATTAACGTAGTAGTAGCATAATAAAATCCAACATGGAGTTGTATTTACGTGTACTGCATCAGACAGATGCTACTGTCATCCCTATTTTACAAATGGGAAAAATCTAAGATGGAGATGAACCTGTGGCCCAAGGTCACATATCAAGTAGGTGGTAGAGCAGGGATTCAAACCCAGGCCATCCAGCTCCCGACTCAGGTGCCTTTGCCCAGTATGGATAACTGCCTCTCAGCGTGGGGGATGTAATGGAGGTGGGCAGATGATAGCCAGAGAGAACATGTAGGTAAATGCACACTGAATGTCTCATCTGTGCATAGCATTCTGTTAGAGGCCAAGGATACAAAGTGATAAAAAGCAATTTCCATTCTCAAAGATCTCACAACCTACTTGGAACCTCAGAACATACACATGAAAAATAGACCACTTTATGAAAAAGCTATGCAAACTGTCTACACAAGTGGAGAGAAATCTTCAAACAGAGCTGGGCTACAGTCACTGTTTCCCTCATCAATCCAGGCGCGCCTGGCAAAGGAGAGGGCCAAGGAAGGACACCTGTCCTCATGAGAGGCAGGGGGCATGGGCTCCTGCTTCCGGAAAGATGCTGAACTCTTCTGACTGGACAACTCTCCAAGAGGCACCCTTGTTAGCATGCCTTGCAAATGAGATCGCTGCTGTATTCTGCCAAATGAACTAAGGAAAAATATGATCAAAAAGAAGGAAGTTCTACTGCTATGTATCTTACTGACTGTAATTAAGAAAAATAAAATGAAAAAGAAGAAATCTCAATGTGGAACTCTCAAGGGTATTTCCCCAAAATTTAGGAATGAAGCTATAATCGCAATGGTCTCAGACTAGTTACTGACTCTGACTCACCTAAATCTTCATCAAGCTTCGTCTTCGGAGGTTCCCACGGAGGCCGAGCAGCTTTGGCCTTTTCTTGCCTGCTCCCCAACTCCTCCTCAAATTTGTCATATAAGTCACGAAGCCTACTTGTTCCAACCACTGTAGAATCTCCCTTTTAAAAATAAAGGATCAATATTAGGAACTATATCAATAACGATCATATCAAAGATATGTAAGATCTCACAGGTAATCAAAGCATTTTTAACAGCAAGATGCTATTTTTCAATCCTCAATTTAACAAACATTTAAAAACAAAATGCTCAAGTACTGGCAATCATACTCTGAATCAAACACACACTTATCGCTGACACAGTCCTCAGGTAAATGTGCCTTGCCAACATTCAGAAACATTAGAACAGGGCAGGCGTGCTTGCTCACGTCTGTAATCCTAGCACACTTTGGGAGGCAGAGGCAGGAGGATTGCTCGAGGCCAGGAGTTCAAGACCAGCCTGGGCAACACAGCAAGACCCCACCTCTATGAAAAAGAAAAAAGTTAGCCAGGTGGTGTGTGCCTGTGCTACTTGGGAGGCTAAGGCAGGAGAACTGTTTGAGCCCAAGAGTTGGAGGATGCGGTGAGCTATGACTGTGCCACTATACTCTAGCCTGGGTGACACAGTGAGACCTCATCTCAAAAAAAAAAAAGAAAAGAAACATTAGAACAGTTCATCTATGCCCTCTTAATATGACATTTTTTAAAAAATCATGACCCTCAGAGAATAATGACAACTGACATCAAATACCATGTACACTTCCTACTGAAAATCACTGATAATCTATCTTCTCCTATATCAATCCAACGAGCAATAAGAAATATCCTAAATATCCTCTCTCTCTCTCTCTCTCTCTCTCACACACACACACACACACACACACACACTCTCATGCCTTAAACACAAGGACATAAACATACACACACTCTCTCCCACACACACACAAATACATACCACAAACATGGGACTCTGCAACCAATTCCTAGAGGAAATTTTCCACTTTTCCTCACTCAATTTCCAGGTTGAAAATCACTATACATGTCCACACTCTGACTTAGTAGCCTTAAAATGTAAAAACCAGACCTGTCAAATTTAAAATTAAGGCAAATCATAAAATCTGGTACCCAGAAGAGGGGATAATTCAGGCCCCATCTCATTGTTGGGAATGGCAATGCCGGTATAGCTTTAACATTCTCACCACCTTCTCTGCACCACAGACGACAAAACTCAAAGGCAAATGTCAGCCTTTTGAGTTTATCAGTCTTCCTCCTACACTGGAGTTTTAATATACTCATAACGATGTAATAAAAAACAACCAGCCCTGCCTGTTTAAACTCCCTGAACTTCAGTGTCTTCATCTTTATTGT
This sequence comes from Pongo abelii, assembly GCF_028885655.2. Lineage (NCBI taxonomy): Eukaryota > Metazoa > Chordata > Mammalia > Primates > Hominidae > Pongo > Pongo abelii. The sequence continues at coordinate 32,064,884 of NC_071989.2, forward strand.
TTTAAGAATAATAACACTTATGGCAGCCATTCTTCCCTTCTTCCTAATAGAAGCAGGATTCTATAAGATTTGGAGAAGAGAACTCCTGATCTCTGGGAAGGTAGGCTGAGCCACCAGCCCCTCCCAAAGATGTCCATGTCCTAATCCCCCAGAAACTAAATATATATGTTAACTTACATGGCAAAGAGGATTTGCAGCTGGGTGGACCCAATCTTAGTACAGGAATCCTTAAAATCAGGGAACCTTTGCCAACAGGGGTCAGAGATACAACAGAAAAAGAGGCAAGAGATATTCAAAACATGAGAAGGACTTGACCACCATTGCTGGCTTTGAAGACAGAGGCAGGGATCCACAAGTCAAGGAATGCACATGGCCTAGAGGAACCAAGAAGTGCCCACACCTGACAGCCAACAAGGACACAAGGTCCTCTGTCCTCCAGACACAAGGAACTGAACTCTGCCAGCAACCTAAATGAGCAAGAAAACAGATTTTCTCCAGAGCCTCCATAAAGGAGCACAGACCTGCTGACATCTTGATGGAGCCAGTGAGACCCAAGCTGGACTTCTGACCTCCCAAGCTGTGAGATGACAAATGTGTGTGGTTTCAAGCCATGCCGTTTGTGGAACTCTGTCATGGCAGTAAGGAAAAATGAATCCCTGGGGTAGGTATGTCACATGGCTCTGGTAAAGGGATGGAAGGGGAGTCAAGAGATGAAAGGAGAGCTCGGGCAAGACACTAGAAGAATGCTCACCCAACATGCCCTCTGCATCCTGCGTGTGGGGACACGGGTGTGTAAGGACCTGAGGCCTACTGGTCCTGCATCATCCTGCAACTGTGGAAGATGCTCAGGAAGACAGCAGGGCCTGCCATCACTGAGCCACTCAGTGAACACCAGCCATGGCCTCCCTCCAGGTACCTTATTATGAGAAGAACAAACCCAGCTTGTTTAAGTCCCACTTAGTCAGGTGTTATTACTCCTAGCAGCATTTCTAACTGACAGAACCACCTTCTTCCCAGGGGTGTTTTCAGGGTCAACTAAGACAACATGAGAAGCATGGAGTAACATTCAGGCACCATGAAAGTGCACAGTATGTGAGCTTTCCCTTCCCTGTACCACATCAACTATGACTTAAAAGCCTGCTCTAATTTATCAAATAAAATATCGCACCACTATGAGAGACTTCTCAAATCCTTTGTTTCCAAAAACACAGAAATCTCCTATCAAGTTCCCCACAGATGAGTCCAAATAGAAGCTATTTTCACAAAATTCCAAATAACACAACCCTCTCTTATCTCTTATCTAATCCCATCCACTAAATCTAACATCTGCAACTTTTCATGCCCTAAATCTGCACGAGTTCATTGATTAAATGAGATGTCCACTCATTCATTTAATCAGTGAACATCACTACATGCCTACTCTGTGGCAAATATGCCTAACAGGATGGAGGCATAACGCCTAGGGGGAAGAGGGGAAGAGAGAGCAAACAGGTGACAGTGACAGAAAATAAAATGGAGATGGAAGAAAGAAAAGAGAAGTGAGCATGTAGAAATAATGGTGGAGTCTGACACGGCAATGAGCACGCCGGCTGTAGCACCACAGGCGCCCCAGCCCTGGCAGCATGTGCTCTAGGAGTCCTCCCTCCAGCCCATTAAGGGTGACAATGGCTCTCCCTTTCTGCAAAACTAGCCAATATGCATGGGCAACTTCGTAGGGTTGGTGTTCTTTTGGTCAAGGATACACTTCGAAGAGACATACTCAAATTCTTCCTTATTTTTCATTTTGGAGAAAACACACACACATATACACATACACACCACAAACTGCATAAACTAGTTAGCTTATGAAACCACCAGTATTGAGACTATCAGTATCATTAAAAATGTAGAATAGGCTGGGCACAGTGGCTCACACCTGTAATCCCAGCACTTTGGGAGGCCAAGGCAGGAGGACTGCTTGAGCTCAGGAGTTCGAGACCAGAATGGGCAACATAGTATGACCTCATCTCTACTAAAAAATAAAAAAAAATTAGCAAGTCATGGTGGCACGTGCCCCCATAGTTCCAGCTACTCAGGAGGCTGAAGTGGGAGAATCGCCTGAGCCTGGAAGATCAAGGCTGCAGTGAGCCACGATGGTGCCACCGCACTCCAGCATGGGTGACAGAGCAAGACCCTGTCTCAAAAATAAATAAATAAAAATGCATTATAAAAAGATACTTTAATTAACCTACTGCACTCTTGGCTTTTAGCTTTTTAAAATGGCTTTTGTCTGTAACAGTGATCCTCAACTGGGAGTGATCTTTTCCTCCCAGGGGACATTTGGCAATATTTAAGACATTTTCGGTAATCACAACTGGGGAGGGGTACTACTGGCATCTAACAGGTAGAGCCCAGAGATGCTGCTAAACATCCTACAATGCATAGGGCAGTCCCTACAATCAAGAATTATCCAGCCCCAAAGGCCAACAGTGACAAAGCCAAGAAACCCTGGTCTATAGCTTGTCTGCTACTTCAGACCTACCACCTGATCCATGGGGTCACTGGAGTAGTAGTTTTCTGAATGAGTGCATCGAATCCACACAGGCTTAAGAAGTTCTTCTTCCTCCTCCTCATTCTTGTCAGGCATGGTCTCCTCGGGCTCTTTTTCCTTGATTGAGGTATAGTTCTTGTCTTTGCCAGAGCTCTGGTTGTCACTCCATCGGTCTTTTTCTTCCTCCCAACGAGCTCTCTTCTTCTCCCTACTTGGGGAGCGACTTCAAAAGAGGGCAAAGGAGGTTAATTATTAAAAATACTCTTCCATTGTAAAAACTATTCTATTTCACCTATTTGGTGCATTTTTCACCTAAAATATGAATACCATGCCAAATCACCATGTGTACTTTTGTTAAACCAGTGATTCCCAAATACCAGTCTGGTGGCATCAGAATCACCTGAAGTTTACTTGTTTAAAAATACAAATTCCCAGGCCCCACCCCAGATCTACTTACTGATTCACAATCTCCAGGGGTGGGGCCCAAGAATCTGTATTTTTAATAATCTCCCCAGGTAATTCTGGTGTGCATCCAGCAGGTTCAGGAACAACCGATAAACCGTAACTCCTAAAAGAAAAAGATATTTGCGAAATGTTTGGAAATGTCCACATATGGACAACTTCAGCAACGAGAATACCAGTTTTGAATCCTCCACATCTGTCTTTGCTAGGAAAAAAAGACTTTAAGACTTCACAACACAGGGTCTCAATGTGGCCATAAATTTGGCCTGAGGACTATAATTATAATCCAAGAGTGAACCAGTTATGTCATCCCTAACTATGTCTCTGGAACCCCAGTCTTAGGCATTACTACTTGGTGAACCAACACTTTGCCTAATGTTGGTCCTCACAGATATTAATATTAACTCAGTCAATAAAGAAGGATGAAAAAACAACTCCATCTCCTTGACTTCCTGGGGCTTGAAATCTGCAAAGACCCATCCTATGGATGTACTTGGAGGGAAAAACCTATAGGGTCAGCTGAGCGTGGTGACTCACATCTGTAATCCCAGCACTTTGGAAGGCCGAGGCGGGAGGATCACTTAAGCCCAGGGGTTCCAGACCAGTCTGGGTAACATGGTGAAACCCTGTCTCTACAAGAAATACAAAAATTAGCCAGGCATGTTGGTGCACACCTGTAGTCCCAGCTACTCAGGAGGCTGAGGCGGGAGGATCACGTGAGCCTGGAAGGCTGAGGCTGCAGTGAGCTATGATTGCACCACGCACTCCAGCCTGGGCAACAGAGCAAAACGCTGTCTCAAAACAACAACAATAACAACAAAACCTATAGGGTAGATTTTAATTTAAGCCCAAGAAATTTAGGTAGAACACAGAGACCTTGAGAATCCAGCTAAGTAGAAAAACTGCTTTGTAAGATCAGCTGGTAGCCTTCACAGCTCCACTAACAAAGTTACTACTATCCATGAAAGTTTACATCCAGATCAAAGTAATAAGTATTCTCATTAACTCTATCACTAACTTGTAATTTTCTAACAGGGAAAGTCTGTATGTATATATGTGTGTGTAGGTATGTATACTTTGGGAGGATTAGAAAGATTATACATATTATTTATATAACTTCTAAACATTACAATATGCATCATTAGTTTTGTTACCAGAAAAATTACTGTCAATGTATGTTCGCTGTAGAAAAAAATAAAGCACAAACATAAAAACCACACATAACACCACTCAGAGAAAATCACTATATTTCACAAATGTTTTAATGTTATAGCCTGACCTTCTCATTCAGTAGTAAATCAGGAACACCTATTTCAATAATTATATATTTGGAGCATTTTTAATAGGTACATTATTATTCTATGTATATACCACAATTTAACAAAACTAATAATAGTCATTTAGGTTAACATTTACTTCTCTTCCACCATAAACAATGCTATCATGAACACATTTGTGTTCTTTGCACACTTGTCAGATTCTTTCCCAAATGCATACTTTTTAAGGCTTCTCTCTAGTTAAGTAGTACTCGTTTAGACTACCGTCAAAACCACATAAGAGTTCCCATTTCCACACATCCCGTCACTATGGTTATTTTTAATCTTTGCCATTCTGATGAAAAAGTATTTTCATATAATTTAATTTGAAGTATTTTATCAATACTGAAATGAATATGTTTCATGCTTAAGTCTTTTGTGAACATTCTGATCACAGGCTATGCAAATATTTTTAAAATTATGATTAGAGTCTTTAATTTGTTGAAACAGTTTTCATTAAGATAACTGTCCTCCCTCTGTCATATGCATTGTAACCGTTTCCAGTTTCTTGCTTTGAAATCTGTTTGTTTGTTGCTACATACAACTTTTATAAAGTCAAATCTAGAGATCTTTTTATGCTTCCTGCCTTAGTATGCTTGGAAGCCATTTCCTATCCCAAGGTTAAAAAAAGATTTTATATTTTCATCAGTTACTTTTAACACAATTTTTAATTCTCTCTCTCCAAGGTGTAAGGCAGAAATCTAATCTCAATTTTTCCTCCAAATGGCTCACCAATTGCCAGTTTCTCCTCTGATTTGAAAAAAACATATTCTTTATCACATGTAACTTTACATATTTATAGATGTACATAATATATATTCTTGAATGTTGCTCTGTAGTTGTTTCATTGATCTATTTAACCCGTATCAAATTTCTAAAATTATTATATATTTCCAGAACATTTAATACTTCCAGAGTAAGTATCCTTGCATTACTATTTTTCTTCATTATCCTAACTTCTATCCCAAAGAAAAATTAAAGAGTCATTATGAAGTCCTATAGCCAGTACTTAGGGTCAGCCGTGGTGGCTCATGCCTGTAATCCTAACACTTTGGGAGGCCGGGATAGGAGGATCACTTGAGGCCAGTAGTTCAAGACCAACCTGGGCAACATAGCGAGATCCCCATCTCTTTTTACATTTTTAAAAACTAAAAAAAAAAGAAGGCCGGGTGCGGTGGCTCACGCCTGTAATCCCAGCACTTTGGGAGGCCTAGGCAGGCGGATCACAAGGTCAGGAGATTGAGACCATCCTGGCTAACTCAGTGAAACCCCGTCTCTACTAAAAATACAAAGAATTAGCCGGGCATGGTGGCGGGCGCCTGTGGTCCCAGCTACTCGGGAGGTTGAGGCAGGAGAATGGCGTGAACCCGGAAGGCGGAGCTTGCAGTGAGCCGAGATCACGCCACTGCACTCCAGCCTGGGCAACAGAGCAAGACTCCGTCTCAAAAAAAAAAAAAGAAAAAGTACTTAAACTGAAGTTACATTAAAATTATAGATTACAGTCATGTGTCACTTAACAACAACAGAGATATTTTCTAAGAAATGAGTCCTTAGGTGATTTCATCACTGTACAAACATCACAGTGCGCCTACACAAACTTAGATGGTATAGCCTACTACATGCCTAGGACAGGCGGTATAGCCTGTTGCTACTAGGCTACCAACCTGTACAGCATGTGACTGTACTGAATACTGTGGGCAACTGTAACACAGTGGTAAATATTTATGTATTTAGACATATTTGAACACAAAAAAGGTCCAGCAAAAAAAATAAGGTATTATAATCTTTGGGACCAACGTTGTATACAGTCTGTCACTGACTGAAATGCCATGTGGTACGTGACTATATTGTGAAGAAAACTGGTATTTTTACAACATGGTCATCCACTACGGGAATAGGACATACCTTCCTTTTATTACATCACCTTCTTTGTCATCAGCTACATTTTATAGTTTTCTTCCCATTGGTCCTATGCATTACAAGATGCTTAAATAACTTATTAATAACTTTCCATAGTGAATTTTAATTTTTCTTTGCATTACATTTTCTAACCAGGTAGTCCTTTTTATTTAAAAGGCTGTTAAAATACTGTCAGGTAATAATGGCAACTCTTAGCTCCTAGGGACTCTTTCTGGTTTGTTTTGGCGCTTACTCTGAGGCTGGCACCCTGCTGAGCACTATACTGACATTTCACATTTAATCCTGACAGCAAGCCTAAGAGGCAGATATTAACATCCCCTACAAAGGAGGAAACAGCCTTGAAAATCAGTCACTTGCCTAATACGACAAAGCTAGGAAGTGGTAGTTAAATGCTAATATGGTTGATACAGATGTTTCAGCATGTTCTAAAAAGAAATCCCACCAAATGTTTTATTGCCAAGAAACACAGGCAAAAGACATCCTCACACATCCTTTTAAGCAGGCGCTGTGAATGATGTAATGAATGGTCAGTCAGGGTCAGTTGTTGTGAACATCAGTTAATATTTTTTTAACACTTTGAGAAGGGCATTTCAACCCAGAAACAAAAGATCTTTTTTAGGTAAGTGTCTCAGGCACTCCAAAATTCAAAATCCAAACTCCCAATGTTTCTTCTTACCAATATGCTACAGTGCAAACTGGTAACTTTTCCCCCTCACAGTATTTCCATCTCTAATTTTTATTTTCTGCTGCGTTAGTCAGAACTTATAGAATTCAAGTCTACCTTCTCTGCTACCAGGCATTAGAGAAGAAACCATTAAACCGAGGCTATTTCCAGCACTTATACATTAAAAATCATCCACCTCAAATAGGTCCTCAATGATGTCCACTGACACAATACCCTGGCTTTTCTCCTGTCTCCTCTCCTCCTCCTCAGGCCCTCTTTTCATCTTTCCTAATTACTCCCATCTAACCCATGGCATTTCATCCTTCCTAATTAATCTCATCTAATCCAGAGCAACATTTAAGTGTCCTATCAAACGCACTTACAGCACTTAACTTTCCTTCTCCTATTAAGTGGGGGCCTTTGTTAATGACTATATCACCCATACCAGTACAATACCCAGGACACACAAAAACACCATGTTTTTAATTACCATGTTGATTGTATCATAAGGATATTCAGTAACAATGATAAGCAATGGGGCCTCCTTGCCTTTTTTCAAATTTGTATGGGAAAGGCCTGCAGGTTTCAACACCACATTTGACTCTTTGGGGATGGTATCCATCAGGTTCATCATGAGCTAGCATTCTTCATCATGTTAAAGACAACTGTTAATATTTCTAGTTTACTAGTTTCTACTCACATATGGATGCTGGTTTTAGTTTAAATACCTAAAAGGCAAGTACTGAAATAACCCTACAGATTTTGACACATAGAATACAGATTTTCTAATATTAACTTTTCTAGCCATGAAGTCTTGGAATAAACTCTATCCATTATTTTAACAAACTACTGAAAACATTTGCTAATATCCTAATTCGTGTTTTTATATCCGTATTTGTAAGAGAGATTGCTGTGTCATTTTTGTGTCATTTTTTTCTCCCTTGGTTAGGTTTTGCCATCTGGTGTTTCCTGCTACTACAGAATGAGCTGAGCTTTCCTTCCATCTTTTTTTAGTGTTCAAGACCACTTTAAAACTTTTTTTAGAGGTGGTACAAAGTAAGCTTTTTCCATTTTTCCGGAGTTATTGACCTATTAAAGTTTTCTGCTTCTTATGTGAAATTATTTTTGTTTTCTTAGAAACCAACCCATCACATTCAAGTTAATTTTTTATACTGCTTTAAATTTTTTAATTTCTTTTCATTCCTGTAACAATACACTTTCTCAAACTTAATGTTATGTAGATTTTTCTTTTCTTTATTTCCCACTTTAAAAATTGTATTTGCATTTACTTACAATATAGTTATATCACTATAGTCCTGTTTCCATTTCATTAATTTATCTTTAAATCCCGTTTTCTGCTTTTCTTAAGCTCCACTAATTTCTATAGCCAAGTGCTCAGATAATAATTATATACATAGTTACCATTTATTTGGCACTTACTTCAGGCCCTGTTCTAAGTGTTTGACATGCATTATCTCAATGACCCCTTATCACTCAAGAAGGTACATATAACTGTCCTTATTTTACAAGCGATGACACTGATAACTTTGCCCAGTAATAAAATTGGGAGAGCTAATAACTGACCCCGAATCTGTCAGATTCTAGAGTGCTGTTCTTCATTACCATTACATTAATGTAAGACCACAAAATTTTACGTTGGGATATAGAATTGATTACACCCTTTAAGTTTTGGGTGATAGCAATCTCAATGTCATTTTCTAATGAAAATATGACTGCAGTTTTGCTCTTTTTTTCTGAAACATGTAAATTTAAGAGCATAATTATGAATTTCCAAGGTTTTTTAAAATGATTAATGTGTAGTTTTATAGCACTGTGGTCAGAAAAAGTGGTCTGGATAATTTCTGATTTTTGGAAATTTATCAAGATTTTCCTTGTGCATAATCAATGCATCTTGAAAGTAAAGTCTTTTAAATTACAGGCTGCTTTAGCTTTTCACAGGTCATCTTGGACAGACTCTGAGGCCATTATGAAGACTTGACTGTTTCTCCATACAAGCACAAAATCTGAATTCAAGGAGATAATCCTATGACTTCTTTCAGTGTCAACTCCTTGCTTACCTTCCAGATCTCTTATACTCTTTTTTGTAGGACCTTTCCAGAGATGGTGATCTTCGGTTGTCTCGATGCCTGTGTCTCTCCCGTTCTCGCTCTCTTAAAGGAATTAATACACAGAGCTGTTTTCAACAGAAAGACTCAAAAACACCATCTCTTTTCACTGAATTCATCTTCTAAATAAATGGACCACATCTAGGAATTTTTCAGGCACTATTCACTGGGGGACATTTTTATGCCTTCTTAATTTATTAGAGGATAAAGGAGCGTTTCACTTTACAGAAGTTAACTAACTTGGAGAATTTTTGCAGTTTTCTTTAAAGAAAGAAGTCATACATGATGCTATGCAATAATGGGAATTTTATCCTAATCTTCCCTTAAAACCTTGCAATCAGCCAATCCTTGGTTATTTAACCTAGAGGGAAAACTCTAAAGAACTCCACATCCTATTGATTTCTAAAAAATGCTCTATTTCACCTTTCAAATAAAGGTAAATTATAAAGCTTTTATAGTGAAAATTAGGACAAGTTCTATAATGAAAGAGCTCTTAATGCTTATAGCTTATAGGCTTGAGTTGTAGATCTAGCTATCACTAACCTGCCATGAGGCCATGACTAAGTCACCTGAATGCTATTTTTCATCTGGAAAAAACTAAATAGAGATGTTGGGCTTACTTAATGTAAAAAAAATAGATGAGGAATTTTTAAAACCTTCTAATGTAAAACTGGGGTTTAATAATATTAATAGCTTTTGAGCCTATTTAACAATGAGGATCTAGAAGAGAAATATGAACTCTAGTGTGTCTGAATCAGAACTACAAGTCTAAAGAAAGTAACCTTCCAATCTTAGAATAGGAAAAATAAAATGCTATATTAACCTGAGTCCAGAAAGAAGACCATAAAAATGTTTGAACTCAAAAATATCCCCCAACCTATCACCAAACAGAAATGTCAATACATTGAAAATAGAACTTACCAAACTGACAGAGATCAGTGAGTGCTTAGGTATTAAAATAGAAATTGCCTTCCACTTAAAGATTCCCCTGTTCTAAAGGAAGACTCCTTTGAATAATATTTCTGATATATACACAATCCTCAGATATATACCAGCTATCCCAAATACAGCAGCCGAGATTTGGATTCTACATTCTTCATCTCATACACTTCTAAAATCACAGTTTACATTTGGGCAGTAAATCTTAGTTATTGTACAGAAATTAGTGAACCATGCCACATGTCAAAGATATATGTAATTTGTAATGGCACGGCTGTTGAAAAGAATAATTGCCTACATTTCCAAATAAAAACTCTAATTAGAGGATATTTCTAATTTTTTTTTTTACCATATAGCCAATAGAATTTTGCATTTAAGAATAACACTTCTAATGATGACTGGTACCTCTGAGTGGGTAGGACTTGAAAAGACCAATTTGGATATAAATCACATTAGTAACACTATTAAGACAAATTCTTTTAAAGCAAGAAAAGCTATGTTTGTGTTACTTTTCCCAAGATTCTTCCTTGTTTGCAAACATTAAGATATTCCTTAGGTACATTAGGCTAGTTCTCCAATAGCTACACATTTACTGTCACAAGGACAGCCGTGAGAATTCTTGCGTGGTAGCACTCCCTAGCTAGGTGAAGCCCAGGGCACACATCCTTACCACTCTGCTCAACAGTGTGCTTGGTGCACTACATCTGCCTGTAGCGATTTCTTTCCTTATCCCCTGGAGTAACTTTCATTTTTCATGACAACAAATACATATATCCACTTTTTCACAGACCTTTTCTAAAAACAGTCCACTCTAAGATAATCTTGCAATTGTTATTCAACCACATTTTGGAGGCAGAGAAAAATAGGGAAGACAGAATTTGTAAAAGGATAGATTCACTTACCCCAAGAAGCAGGGGAGGGGCAACAAGAGAACAGACTATAGAATTTGCATAAACTTAACACAATCCAAATTTATGAAGTTTCAGCTTTCCAAATATACTTCTACAAGTTATATTAGGACTTCATGTGCTCCATGTTTGTTTCACAGAAGCATGCCATATAAGACAGATGACTGACATTCCACCGAATTAATATCCCAAAAGGAGCCAATTATAATGTAGCTATGCCACTAGGCAGCTCCAGAGCAAATGCCCCAAGCACATTATAAAACAACTCGAATATAAATAAAGACCGTTTTAGAAAGATATAGATCCTCATAGTAAAGGAGTGTGGTTTAGGATAAATCAGGTTAGAAGTAATTCTTATGACACTTGATTTTACTGAGATCCGCAATTCACAGGACATCTGAGTTTCTTCAAATACATAACTCAAAGTTGAAGCCTTGATGGAAAAATTTAGGATTTACAGCAGAGCCCTGACAACTCCTCTAATTATAGCATCTCAAAACAGAGGTGGAAATACAACACTATCTAGAATGTTTGCTGCAAAATGTTTTCCCAGAAACAAGATTATTAACAATTACTTTAGAGTCTGAAGAAAACTATTTACAAACTATTTACTCTTTCCAGTTAACATTTGCACTATAAAACTGTAACATTAACTATCACATGCCAGCCAGGAGCAGTGGCTCGCACCTGTAATCCCAGCACTTTAGGAGGCCGAGGCAGGCAGATCACCTGAGGTCAGGAGTTCGAGACCAGCCTGACCAACATGGTGAAACCCTGTCTCTACTAAAAATACAAAAATTAGCCGGGCGTAGTGGCAGGTGCCTGTAATCCCAACTACTCAGGAGGCTGAGACAGGAGAATCGCTTGAACCCGGGAGGCAGAGGTTGCAGTGAGCCGAGATCGCGCCATCACACTCCAGCCTGGGGGACAAGAGCAAGACTTTGTCTCCAAAAAAAAAAAAACTATCACATGCCTATGCCTCTGCCAACTGTCCATTACAGAATATTGACCAGAAACAGTAGTTCATGCTGAAAAGATTTTTAAAGTCTACCAACTCTCACTCAGCTTTGGCCCATCAGAAATCAGTCATCCCTACAAGAAACACATTCCCTTCTACCTTCTACCAGGCCACCAGGGAGAGGCAACAAAGCATTTTCCTTCTAAACCTTCTGAGCACTAATCCCTCTCTTCAGGGCAGAGAACGACCACTATCATTTAATTTACTGGCAAAATGTTCAGTCAGAACCAAATTGATAGAGCCATGAGAAAAATGTGGAAACAGATGTGAACCAGTTCCTGAAATCAGCTGCAGAGCAACAAGAGCCAACACCAGCTCTCTGCAAACCCAGAGTGAAGTGACTTGGTCTGGGGAGCTCAAACACTTTTAGCACAAAAGTTCCACAAGACAATGAAGGTAAGTACACTACTGGGGAAAGAAAGAGAAGCACCATTATTAGCTTGACAACAGAACACCTCAAATCTTCATCAACGTAAGAGTTCACTGAGGCATAAATAAACATTAGCACAATTGATATGTGTCTTTTATTTTTCCATATAAACCAATGGTTCTTAGGCTTTTGGGATAACAGACTCACACCCTCCTCTTTGAGAATCTGATGTAAGCTTCCTTACAGAAAAACACACACACAAAAAAGTTGCATATAACTTCAGAGTATTTCTGTAAGCCCAGCTAGAATGCCAGTTTTAGAAATGCCTCCTTGAAACATTACTTCTCTCATGTTTATACATATTTGGTCGTCTGAAAAAAGAAATGTAATACAGAATGAAACAGTATTTTTAAAATACTACTTTCTTCAGTAAGAATCCATTTCAATGCAACAAAATCAGATTAAAAGCAATTTTGGGCCAGGCATGGTGGCTCACATCTGTAATCTCAACACTTTAGGAGGCCGAGGTGAGTGGATCACTTGAGTTCAGGAGGTCAAGACCAGCCTGGCCAACATGGTAAAACCCCATCTCTACTAAAAATACAAAAATTAGGCCAGGCGCAGTGGCTCATGCCTGTAATCCCAGCACTTTGGGAGGCCGAGGGGGGCTGATCACCTGAGGTCAGGAGTTCGAAACCAGCCTGCCTAACGTGGCAAAACCCTGTCTCTACTAAAAATACAAAAAGTAGCTGGGCATGGTGGTGCATGCCTGTAATCCCAGCTACTCAGGAGGCTGAGGCAGGAGAATCACTTGAACCCAGAGGCAGAGGTTGCAGTGAGCCGAGATTGTGCCACTGCACTCCAGCCTAGGCGACAGAGCAAGACTCCGTCTCAAAAAAAAAAAAAAAAAAAAATTAGCCAAGTGTGGTCGCGTGCACCTGTAATCCCAGCTACTTAGGAGGCTGAGATGAGAGAATCGCTTGAACCTAGAAGGTGGAGGTTGCAGTGAGCTGAGATCTCGCCATTGAACTCCTGCCTGGGCAACACAGCGAGACTCCATCACAAAAAAAAAAAAAAAAAAAAGATATTTTGAAAACTAACTTTCATAATGTGTAAATAATCTTACTTCATTTTACAAAGAAACCAACCAAGAAGGCAACAATGTACAATAAATTTCCACTTATCCTAAAAATCAGAAAGTCCTGCCTGTTAACTAATTTGATTCTTTATTAACATGCAGATCGCCAGTTCCAAAAAAACTCAAATGCTATAACCTGATATGATGATCACACTGAACATAATCTAAACTATGATAACACAAAAAATAGAAGATCTTTCATCTCATGGGATCATCATTAAAATGTCAACTGCATAATGCAGAGTAAAAGTCTTATATTCACTGAAATGAATCTACACTGATATATTTGGAATGCTTTTTAAAAGCAATTTTTTTCTGACATCAACTTATTTGTCAGTTGTTTCTTCCTCTTGAAAACAGAGCCCAAAATGTGCTTCCTTTCCTTATATAAATCGAGATGCACTACTGGATCCTTTTGGTTTGGTTGTCATAAATGGAGAATGACTGTGCCTGGGCCTCTGAAGTTCATTAAAGAACTACACACAAGTGGTTTACCTGCTCCGCTCGTAGCTGCGGTGGCGAGATGGTGTTCTCCCTCGGTCATAATCAGATCTGTACCGGCTGTCTTGTCTTCTCCTGTCGGGACTGCGGCCTCGCTCCCGCCGATCCAGGGACCGATGCCTCTCACCTCGCCCATGACTGTGATCTCGGTGCCTGTGGTCATCATAGTGTTTCAGCCTTTCTGGGGACCTTCTCTCACTGGGAGCCTTTGGGAGTGGGTATGGAGGGAGATGTCTGAAATGAGGACTACTGCTGTTATTAGCACTGGGCAGGAAAGAACTAGGGTTGTTCTGGAAACTATTAAAACTGGGAGGTGGGAAGTTGTGGTGAGAATAGCCCGGAGGGTACTGATAATTAACCTGCTGCGGCATGACTGGAGGGGGCGGGGGATGAGGCATGGAGGGAGGGGGCATCATGAAGGGGAAAGTGCCTTGTCCAGGAGGTGCCCCAGGGACTGGGGGGTTATTAGGACAAGGCATTGGTGGTGGCATGGGAGGAAAACAAGGAGGAACTGGGAAGGGGTGCCTCATCTGGTGGTTGGGGAAAGGAGGCCTGATTGGGCAGGGGGGAAGAGGGCCTTGCGCTGACGGAGGCATGGGTGGGGGGAAGGGTACAAAGTCTGGTCGTGGAGGGAGAAAATTGGGGGCTGGAGAGTTTGAGAAAGTGGCAGAAGGGGCACTTGGAGGTTCATATTGATATTGCACAGGAGGCTGCTGAGGGTGAAGCAGCCTCAGATTTTGGGGCCTAAAGGATGGTGCTGAGGGTCTGGCTCCATGTCCTCCTCGTCCTCGGGGACACCCTCGTCCCGGGTGGAACGACATTCTGTGACTTCAAGGCAGAAAAGAAAAAGGGAAAAGTTTTTTTAAAAAATAATCCTCACTATGTAAACAGGGTTTCATAAATGCCTGACCATCTTGATGAGCAACTCAAAGACCCCCCAGTCAAGCCACTGGAATAGGCCACCCATTTAATACTGGGTTCCTGCTAATATCTGAAACCCTCATGCTCAATAAACTGCTCTTCCCCTTTCTTGGACACCCAGCCCACTGCCATGTTTAGTCCCTGGACCGACCATTCCTTAAAGCTGCTCCACTTCCAAAATGACCAATTCAACATCCCATTGTTCACCATTTGCTGTCATGCCTTTGCGCCAGTTCCCCTCTGATCTTGACCTCACAAGATCAAGAGGGCTTGCCTCCCCAGCCCCCACTCCCATCTGCAAATGCAGATTTGGGATTACCACCCCTCCTCTGTAATCCTCCACCTCTCCCTGCTACCAGACCCTTCACATCAGCATTTGGAAGTGCTCAGGTCTATTCCAGCATAAAGTACTTTCCTTGGCCTCCAGGTCTCCCTTGACTTTGCCCCTTCTTTGTCCTCCCCTTCACAGTCAAATGACCTGAAAAAGTTGCTACAGACCAAATGTTTGTGTCCACCCCAAAATTTATGCTGATGAAACCATAACGCCGATGTGATGCTATATGGAAGTGGGGACTCTGAGAGGTAATTATGATGGGATTAGTACCCTTATAAAGGGAGAAAGAGAAAAGAAATCCCCACCACCCACCCCTTACCAGGTGAGACTACAACAAGAAGGCAGCCACCTACAAGGCAGGAGGAGGGCGTGCATCAGAAACCTGGCTGTGCTGGTACCCTGATCTCAGACTGCCAGCCTCCAGAACTGTGAGAAATAAATGTTTACTGTTTAAGTTACCCAGTCTATAGCATTTAGTCATGGCAGCCCAAGCTAAGACAAAAGTGTGTATACTTCCAACTCACTCTAATCCAACTTCAGCTTCCACCACCACTCCAATAAGTGACATGATCAGTGCCCACCTTGTCTTGAAAACCAAAGGTCATTTTCAATCACCTTGCTTGATCTCTGTGCAGCAATCAGTCCAGTTGCCTCCCCAGCCCCCACCCCCATGGATGCGTTTCTTGGCTTCCTGACATGACGCCTTCACTGCGGCCTTCCTACTTCTCTGGCTGTTCCTCCTGACAGTCTCCCATACCAGCTTCTTCTCTGCTAGGAGGCCTTTAACCGTCTGGTATTCCTCAGGGGTCTAGCCCAGGCACTCTGCTCACTCTCTCTTCCAAAGTGACGCTACCCACCTGCACTGCTTCAATTAACATCAATCTGTCAGAAACTCCCAAGCTACACATTTAGCCCACAACTTCTGAGCTCCAGACCCACACTGCCAATTACCAACCCCATCTCTCTCCTTGAGTGTCTCACTGACTCTGCAAATTCAACATAACATATGTTAAAAGGAATTAATGACCTTCCCCTCCAAGACAAACATTTACTCTTTTTCTAGTATTTCCTATCTCAATAAATGACATTATTAATGGTCCTTAAGACATATACCAGGGAATCATCTGACTTGTCCTCCCTCACCCCCCATCCTTAGCTAAAAATTTACTTTAAAATTGCTGTCACTTATATGGCAACTATCCCTTAACAAAAAAATAAACAAAAAATCCAATTGTTTCTGCTTCATAAATATTTCCTGAATTCATCTACTTCGCACTATCACCTCTTACATGGCTATTACAATAATATCCTTGCTGGCCTTTCTACAACCACTGTCACTGACCCCAGGGCTTCGTTAGGTTCCTTGCTCTCACAACACTCTGTGCTGCTTCTTAGCAGGTCCTACAATAATTACAATCCACCTACTAAGGACCTAATTCCACCTTTAATGTCTGCCTGCACCTCGGAACTGCAAGCGCTGTCAGGGCAGCGCTCTGGGATTTCTATTAACTGTTCTGGTCTGGCTTCCTAGCCCTGGGCATGGCCCTCTGTTGTATTGTGCCCACTGTTGAAAGAATAAGCACATTATCCCCTCTCCCCATGTATCTAAATCCTTTCCACCCTCTATAGCCCAGCACCAATGTTTGCTTCTCTCTCGGTTCTCCCAAACTATTGCCATTCCCATCACAGCACTCACCATGTGTTGCCCTGCATCATGATGTACAGCCTGGATATGTCACATCTTCCACAGAGAATATAAGCTCTAAAAAACAGAAAGAATAAAACAGACATAAACATAAACATGTTTCCCAAACTGCCAAAGCTACAAAATATTTCTGCAATTACCATAACACTGATTTTGCAGTTTCCAATACACTTAGCCTACTAACAAAATTAAAAGCATGTTGAACTGTATTAAAGTTTCCAACTAAATTTTTAATGTCCTTAAATTTTAAAATGTCATTATTACTAGTTTTGCCAACTCAAAACTATCAGCAGCTAAAAAGACTTATAGGCCTAGATCATCTCTAATTTGTTAAAAGACTTAGGAAAAATATCATTTCCCCTCTCCCCCTTCATACTCTAGTTTCCTTCATGGTAAAAACATGTAGGCATAGGCCGGGCATGGTAGTTCACGCCTGTAATCCCAGCACTTTGGGAGGCCGAGGCAGGCGGATCACGAGGGCAGGAGGTGGAGACCATCCTGGCTAACACGGTGAAACCCCGTCTCTACTAAAAATACAAAAAATTAGCCGGGCGTGGTGGTGGGCACCTGTAGTCCCAGCTACTCGGGAGGCTGAGGCAGGAGAATGACGTGAATCCGGGAGGCAGAGCTTGCAGTGAGCCGAGATGGCGCCACTGTACTCCAGCCTGGGTGACAGTCTCAAAAAAAAAAAAAAAAAAAAACAACCCATGTAGGCATAGACCAAACACAAAAATCACAGTAGGACCAGCATTCAAATTCAAACATAACCACAATCTTGTTAACACACCAGTTAATGATTCTTGATTTTCATTCTCAGTTCCTCCCACAGAAAAACACTGTAAACATGAATGATTTTCCAAATACTTGAACTTCAGCAAAACATTTTTAAAAAACTCACATAAATATTGAGTACAAAAAGCTGTAACATAGAAACATTTTCCTAAAGTCTTTCTAAAAGTCTCATCAATAGAACTTTACTATGTAGACTTTCAAATGGCTCATGAAAATAAATTTCAGATTATGCTAGCAGTCAGTGTGCTTAATAAATAATAGGCACCAAATAATATCTGATTTTTTTTTTTTAAAGACACAGAGTCTACTCTGTCCCTAAGCTGGAGTGCACTGGTGCAATCATAGCTCACTGCTGTCTCTTACTCCTGGGCTCAAGCAATCCTCCCACCTCAGCCTCCAAAATAGCTGGAACTACAGGCGTGAGTCACTGTGCCTGACTCCTTATTACTATTATCCAGTCCAGTACCCTCATGATAAACCTGGGGCCCAGACAGGTGCTCCTGCCACCATAGGCTGCTCACTGCCAACAGAATCAAGTTCAAACTCTGTACTTGGCATTTAAGGCCCTATTGACTCTGGACCCAGGCTTGTTCTCCAGTACCTTCCCAAGAAAGACCCTACTACCCCATGTTTTCCCAATGGATTACCATTCAAGTACAAAGAACCAGCTAGTTCTTTGCTCCCGTTCTCCTCTCTAAAATCTCCCACCCTAGGCAGAGGTTGCAGCGAGTTCAGATCGTGCCATTGCACTCCAGCCTGGGCAACAAGAGCGAAACTCCATCTCAAAAAAAAAAAAAAAATCTCCCAACATATGAATCTGCCCAGTGATTTTCTATCCATCTACCAATCTTAAATGCCACCTCCTCTATGAAGCCCTTCCTGATTCCCTTAGGTAATCCCATTCCCTCTAGACTTAGTCTATACTTAATCCTTTTACAGCACTTACCAGAGACTGCCTCATATCATAGTGAAGTATGCACATGTCTAACTCCTCCACTAGATTATCAGCTCCTTGATGATATGGGTTGATTCACAGTCATTTCTGTATCCTTCACATCCCCGGGAAAAGCAACCTACACACAGTAGGTGGTCAATAAATGTTTACTGTTTCACCAATAGTATATGTTTCCATGTTGCTACTGTACATTTCCCTTCCATGTACCTCCGCAACAGAAAGCAGACCTTTTCACTGAGTCATGCAATATTTAATGAGCCCATAAGTGGGAAGCACTGTCCCAGGCCCTGTAGACTCAGAGATAATAAGACACATAGCCTGTAGGATTCAAGGAACTCAGAACCCACATACAAGTAAGTGTTTTAAAAATACAAAATAATGCAATAAACACACAAAAAAGAGGTATGTGCAGGGCTTAGGGGAACACAAAGGTGTGTGCCGCACCTAGAGGTGGGCAAAAGTCAGGGTCATGAACACTCTTGTACAGTGTGTAACAAGAGCTGAACATTCACTGCCAGATCCTCATGGATGTTTCTGTAGTTAGAAAATCTAAAAATACTAATCATGAAATTGCCCTATTGAAGGCATAGTCCGGCTGTGTTGTGGATGCAGACTTTAATTCAAAAGTCAAGGAATTCACTGCAACTGGAAAAGTAACTCTCTTTTCTCCGTCTGTCTCTTCTCGGTTGCGATTTGGAAGCAGAGACACTGAAGGAGCTGTCCTGAATAGTTAACACGGCCAGAACGTCAGTGCATGTAAAAAGAATTTTAAAGTGTGACTACATTTTTATTGAGAACTCCCTCTTTCCCCAGGTGGATCTGCAGGACAGTCACCTTCATCCTGATCCGTAACTGCACATTTACTGTTTGCATCTCCCGCCAGACGGTACGCCCCACGAGGCAGGCGCTGAGCTCAGGATCTCACTCCCCTCCGAGAGCCGGGCGGCCCCAGGCCTGGACCATAGTGTGTGCTCCACAAATGAATGAAAGGTCTCCTTTTTCACTTCCACTTATCTGCGGGATCCAGGCCTAGGGTCGCTCTTTTGCCCTTAGCTGCAGATCTGAAGTGGGGCTGCCCGACCCCAATTCCCGGATGCCCTTCACCCCAGCCCCGGAGACTCCAGCCCCGTTTAAATCCTGACACTCGGAAACTCTCTTCTAACACTTGCAAGGTACCCCTTTTACCTATAAAAGGCTCTCGGGCCGCGAGATCGCCGTCAGATCAAAGCCAGGCTACTACTGCGGGTACCAAGACAGTGGCGCCGCCCGCGCCTCCGGAACAGGAAACCGAGGGAATTAAAAAGCAAACCTGAGAAAGCTGGGCCAAGGGAGGGAAAACTCTTCAGCCCACCGCAGGGTCTTCTACGCGGTGATTGGCGCGTCAACGAAAGCGATGGACGTCTAGACCAATCGTCAGCAAAAGACCCTTTGGAGCCCGCTCCCCCTCCTTCTACGTCCTCCAATCCGAAAACGCAACCGGGTGAGGGAGCGCTTCCGCCAGGAGAGAGCTGGCGGAGTTGAGGCGCCGGCTTTCCCGGGTCTTCTCCAGCTGCCACCGCTTTGCTGCAAAGCTGACGGGCGCAAAGACATGAGTGACTCCGCGGGAGGGCGCGCTGGTCTCCGGCGTTATCCCAAGCTCCCAGTGTGGGTGGTGGAGGATCATCAGGAGGTGAGCGGACGGCAGCCGGGCTCTGGGGCAGAATCAGCGGAAGCCCTGACGCTCAGAGGGCCAAGCAGACGGCGCAACCTTAGCATCAGAGGCCAGAGAGTTAACCAGAGTTAAACTGCCCTATTCCGTTGCTGTGGAGAGGACCCCAAAACAGCTAACTAGGAAGAATGAGAACTGACATTTATGGGCGGTTCCTACCAGTCGGGGCAACTTATTTACCTCGGTTTGCCCCCAAATCCCAGAACCAAGCAACTGGTGGCGTCGGGATTCGAAACCGGACAGTCTGGCTGCAGAGCCCTGTGTCCTTAACCTGCAGTTAACTCTGGCTTCCAGGTGTCTCCTGGAATCGCCACCACAGCCCTGCTGTTTAGATGGGAGGCTTTGTGCTTGGAACGTGGGCTCTGATCTGAAATGGGAACAGTAATCGTAGGACTCAGAGGGCTGTTAGTATTATTGTGTAAATATTGTGTTAAAAAAAATTTTTTTTTTTCTTTTTTGAGACGGAGTCTCTCTCTGTTACCCAGACTGGAGTGCAGTGGCGCGATCTCGGCCCACTGCAACCTCCGCCTCCTGGGTTCGAGCGATTCTCCTGCCTCAGCCTCCTGAGTAGCTGGGACCACAGGCACCCATCACCGTGCCCAGCTAATTTTTGTATATTTAGTAGAGACGGGGCTTCGCCATGTTAGCCAGGATGGTCTGAACGTCTGACCTCACGTGATCGGCCCCCGCCGACCTCCCAAAGTGCTGGGATTACAGGCGTGAGCTACTGCGCACGGCCCATATTGTGTAAAAAAAAAAAAAAAAATTAACACGGTGCCCTGCATAGATAAACTCTAAAAAGGGTTTCCATGTTTATGGCCGTGCTGATTTACAGTAGCTAAATTGGTTTCTTAATCTAGACTTTTCCAAGTCAACAAAGGAGGCCCATGGATCTAATAAATATGTTTTAAAGTAGCATCAGTAGGCTTGGGATGGGAGGCGGTTCTCTGGATGTTAAAAAAGAAGAGGGATTTACTGGTGGTGACAGTTAATAGGAGAGGAAGATAGGTTTCTCAGGACCTGGATATAGTGTCTATGACCTTGAGAGAATGAGAAAGCCTAGGTTAGACGGTACTTTCAAATTAGGTATTAAACCTAGAATTAGAGAAGATGTAAGAGGAAAAATGGCCTTTACAGACCTCCTAGCCCAACTCCACCATTCTAAGGGTACCAGAAAGACCCTAACCAGCCTGGACAGCAGAGCGAAATCCCGTGTCTACAAAAATAGAAGTGAAAAAATTAGCTGGGCGTAGTGGTGCGTGCCTGTAATCCCAGCTACTCAGGAGACTGAGGTGGGAGGATCGCGTGAACCCAGGAGTCCAAGGCTGCAGTGAGCTATGATCACATCACTGCTCTCCAGGCTGGGCAACTGACAAGACCCTGTCCCTTTTTAAAGGAAAAAAAAAATACTTTGAGACCTAGGGTACCTTGAACACCTAGTTAATGTTAGAACAGGCATTAAGCGGTAGTTTGTTCCTGAGCCCCAGTCCTGGTCTTTTTCCCCACATGACCTGTTGAGTTCGAGGGGGCAGCAGGAAGGCAGCTGGAGATGCAGGTTGGAAGTTCTGAGGACAGAGTAATGCTTGAGATTATCATCTGCACTATCTACAATAAACAAATTTTATGTTTTTCTACTTTACAGCAACATAGTATGCTTTCAATTATGTGCATTGTTTTTCAGTCTGCAGTTGAGTGTGTGCTCATGGTTTCAGTGTTAATTCTTATTGTGTGCCTGTGTCTTTTACAGGTTCTACCCTTTATATACCGGGCCATAGGCTCAAAGCATCTTCCTGCCAGTAATATAAGTTTTTTACATTTCGACTCACATCCAGACCTCCTTATTCCTGTGAATATGCCAGCAGACACCGTGTTTGATAAGGAAACACTCTTTGGGTAATATGTGATTTTATTCGTGGTCTTTTGTGTTTGAAGTACAATTTGCAATAGATAATAAGCAATTATAGGAAATAGACTTTGCTAAACTCATGGGTTTGGGGGTTTTTGGTTTGTCTTTTTTTTTTTTTTTTTTTCATTTTATTTAGAACAAGTGTTGACAACTTTCTTAAAGAGCCAGATTAGTAAATATTTTAGGTTTGCTGGCTATATGGTCTCTGTTGCAACTATTAATCTTTGCCTTTGTAGTGTGAAAGCAATCACAGGCACTGTGTAAACGAATGACAGTAGCTGTGTTCCAATAAAACTTTATTTACAAGCTGGGCATGATTGATGAGCCGGTAGTCCCAGCTACTCAGGAGGCTAAGGTGGGAAGATCACTTGAGGCCAGCAGTTCCAGGCTGTGATCAAAGCCTGTGGATAGCTGCTGCACTCCAGACTGAGCAACATAACCAGACCCCATGTCTTAAAAGAAACAAACCAAAAAAACTTTGTTTACAAAAACTGCCTAGCCAATGTTTAATCCTTTTAATATTTGCCTTTATAGAGGCCATTGGATTCTCATGTCTATTTCTGCATTTAGTCCATTGCCATATGTCGTTTTGGTTGAAATATATGATGAAAATTCAGGCTTTCACAGACATGTAATTGGAAAAGGAAAGAGTATTTTGATAGCCTTTTCAGATAATTGTGAATATTCTTTGATAGTGCACCAAAACTTGAAAAGTAGTAGTTTATTAAAGCTTATTTGAAATGTAGAATTCAGCAATTCAGTATCAAGTGTGAATAACCATAGTTTATTGATCACTCCTTTCAAGATAAATGGTGTTCACCTCGAAGTTCAATCGCAACAAGTGCTTTTCCTTGAGACAACTGTTATGCTTCAAACTATGTAGCAGGAGAGCTTTCTGTGCATTTCTCATTTTGCCACACATAATATTTAAAGATGTATACTTAGGATGGAAATTTAATAAAACCAAGATGTTCTCGAATGAAACTTTTACATTTATTTGTTTACTTATTTTAGCAGTGGTTGGTAACGAAGAATATAGTAACTACTAACAGTTTGGTGCTGCTGCCTTAATTAATGTTGGAACATCAACCCACCAGTGCCTTTGCACCATCTTTGCAAATCTCAATAAATGAAAACAGGAAATAATACCTTAGTATTTTCATGAAAATAGTTTTGTAATAGCGATGTCCCTGAAAAAGTCTCAGGAACCACTCTAGGGACCACACTTTGAGACCTGTGGCCTTAAAATGTTGTGGATAAAATTACACTTGGGAAAAAAAAGAAAACATTAAAAGTTTTAATGTTGTCTCTATGTTTCTTTTCCAGAGAATTAAGTATTGAAAATTGGATTATGCCTGCGGTTTATGCTGGCCATTTTTCACATGTAATATGGTTTCATCCCGCATGGGCTCAGCAAATCAGAGAGGGCAGACACCACTTTCTAGTGGGCAAAGACACTTCTACCACAACAATCAGGTAATTTCCTCATATTTGTGAATATGGAAGTGACTGAATGTTTCTATCTTATTTTGGATTCCTATAATAACTTCATAAGTGTCTGCACACAATAGGGTCAGATTAAGCCTCAACTTCTCCAAAGAGTTCTCAAAACACGAAGAACAAACTTTTAAGTCTCTTGATGTTCTTCATGTACCATTTATATTTAGTTGCTAGTCAAATTAGATTTTGAATGTGATCATTATCCTCTGGAATTTGGGCTTCATTGGTGATTAACTCCTTAAGCCATTGAAGTATCTTACAGATTTATATATCCAGTAGTACATTTTACTGTTTCCTTTCAATATAACTGTTGTCTGCTGAATATGCCTCGGTGGCTCACGCCTGTAATCCCAGCACTTTGGGAGGCAGAGGTGGACAGAAGAGATCGAGATCATCCTGGCTAACGTGGTGAAACCCCGTCTCTACTAAAAATACAAAAACAAAGTAGCCAGGCGTGGTGGTGGGCGCCTGTAGTCCCAGCTACTCAGGAGGCTGAGGCAGGAGAATGGCGTGAACCCAGGAGACGGAGCTTGCAGTGAGCTGAGATTGTGCCACTGCACTCCAGCCTGGGCAACAGAGCGAGACTCTGTCTCAAAAACAAAACAAACAAACAAACAAAAAAACAATAATTAGCAGTGAAAGGGCAAAATTATCTCACTTTGATTTTTTTATAAATCCAACTGCTGAATAAGTAGATTTGGGGCTTTAATTTTCTTTATAATATAATTAGTTTCAGATAAGTACTGAATCTAAAGTAAATTACAGTATCCTCTGACTTGAGATAAATGTGCAACTGTTTTTATTGTATTATCTATTTAACCAATGTTTTGTGTATCTTGTGATACTATAATACTTTTAGAAATATCAATATGTTCTTGACTTTAAAATTCTCTTGTGATGGGATAAATATTTTAAGCAGTATAGCCATAACTTTCTAGAACCTTAAGGATAATGGAGTGAAATGGTAATACGTTGAAAATCAGATAGTCTTCCTCATTGAAAATGATACTTTATTTCTAATTTATTCTTGATACAATTAACTTTTGTAGTATATATTCTTGTCATGTGCACAAATAGCTTTGTTGTGATATATGAAAATTGTATTTATTTCAGATATAATTCAAAAGAAATAATTAAGACTCAGCATATAAATATTGTACATACTACTGGTATATTTCAGTGAGTAGGCCTGATTTAACCTACAAAATCAAATAATTTTCAGCAATCTGACACAGACATTTGAAACTCCATGTGTGATTAATAATTTTGGAAGATTTTGATTCATGACTTTGGTTAATCCTACAAGTAAAAATGTATGGAAGAGGCACATATACATGTTGGTGTGCAGTTTGACAAATACTTGTATGTTCGTATGATAGGAACACGGGAAAAGTGCTGTTATTAAAAAGAATATTAATTTAGGTTGGGGGATACAGCCTCATCTTAGGGTTGTACAGTTTTAATAAGCTTGGACATTAGTTTTACTATGTCATTAATCTATTTTTGGAAAATAGCTTTTACAGTTTATAGCTGTGTATGCTGGGAGAGGTCAAGTGGGAAATAAATATTAACCATGATTTTAGGTGGGTAAGGCATGCCTCTAGAAGAAGTATTTGGCTTCACTTTGAAGTATTTACCAAGTCACCTTTCATATTGAAAATATTATGGTTATATAGAAATTAACAAAGCTCTAAAATATGTCAGGGAGTTTCTATTAAGAGAAATTATTTCCAGATGAAATTTTTCTCTTCAATGATTTTTTGGATAAAGACTCAGCTGGTATGAGAGAGAACAAAGGAACACTGGCTTAAACAAGAGAGTTTATTCTTGTATTAGAATTCACTGTACACAGTCCAGGCCTATGTGGCAGCTCTAGAGTTTGGGGAGCCCTAGTTCCTTCTACCTTTTTGCACCACCATCTGTAGAATATTGCCCTTGTCCTTACAGTCCAAGGTGGCTTGCCACCTCTGTGTTCATATGCCAGTCAGCAGGGAACAGGAGAGCAAAGCTCTGTACGCTTTTCTTCCATTCACTACCACTGGCCTGAATTTAATCACATGGCCACACCAGGCTGCAAGGCAGACTGAAATGCATGTGGGGCAGCTGTGTGTCCAGCTAAGAATTTGAGGAATGCTATTTCTACAGAAGAGCAGGAAGTACAAATACTAGAGACTGCTCTCAGTTTTTGTCAAATGGATCCGTTCTTATATTTCTGCCATGCCGTAGTGAAATGTCAACTGATTTGCGCATTCTTCTTAAAAATTGTTTTTTCCTCTGATTCAGGGTTACAAGTACAGATCATTACTTCCTAAGTGATGGTCTGTATGTACCTGAAGACCAGCTAGAGAACCAAAAACCTTTACAATTGGATGTAATTATGGTGAAACCTTATAAACTCTGTAACAATCAAGAAGAAAATGATGCAGTGTCTTCTGCTAAGAAACCAAAGCTAGCCCTGGAAGATTCGAGAAACACTGCCTCTACTAACTGTGACTCCTCTTCAGAAGGACTGGAAAAGGACACAGCAACACAGAGAAGTGACCAGACTTGCCTAGAAGCATCATGTTCATGTTCTTCTGAAAACCAGGAATGCCAGACTGCTGCCAGCACTGGGGAAATTCTGGAAACTTTGAAGAAAGGGAAGGCATTTGTTTTAGATATTGACTTGGATTTTTTTTCAGTCAAGAATCCCTTCAAAGAAATGTTCACTCAGGTAAATATTGTATTTTTAATACATAGATCTTGAGAATTGTATGGCTTTTCTCTAGATGAGGAACCAGCAAACTCTTTAAAACAGCCAGCTAGCAATTATTTTAGGTTTTGGGGTTCACATTCTCTACTAATACCCTTTTCTGTTGTTTTCTAAACCTTTTAAAGTTGTATATACCATTCTTAACTTGAGGGCCATACACAAACAGGCTCTAGGCTGTGGATTGCCAACTCCTGCTCTAGATAGTATTCATTATTTTGCATTTATTAATTGGGGTAATGTATACATGGGTGATGGATAAAAATTAAATCATACAGTACAGGTATATACAGTCAGCCCTCTGTATCCATGGGTTCTGTATCCCTGAATTTAACCAGCCACAGATAGGAAATATTCAGAAAAAATAAAAAACAATGAGAAATAACAATACAAGAGTAAAAATAATACAAATAAAAAACAATACAGTATAACAACTATTTACATAGGATTTACCCTGTATTAGATACCACAAGTAATTTAGAGATGACTTAAAGTATATGAGAGGGTATGCATAGGTTATATGCAAATACTACACTATTATATATCAGGGACTTCAGCATCCACAGATTTTGGTATCCACAGGAGGTCCCAGAACCAATCCCCCAAGGATACCAAGGGACAAGTGTACATTGAAAAACAGCACTCTCTTATCCCCATTCCCTCAGTTCTTTGCTTCAGAAACAAATACTGTGGTCAGTTCCTGGTGTATCTTTCCAGCAATATTCTATATATAAATCCTGTGTAACAGATTATTCCTTAAACAGTAATGTGCCTGATTACTCACCTAAATATTTGTAATAAATATTTGTAATGAAAGTTTCTAGAAAGTTACATAAGAAATTCAGTGGCAGTTATTCTTTTTAGAGTGCTATCAGGAAACCTGGGAACAGAGGGATTTTTATAGCCTAAATACCCTTTGGTACAATGGACTTTTTAAAAAGCATATATTACACTTTATTATTTAGTAGCAATTTTTTAAATATCATTAGGAAAGACAGATGTCCATCTTTTTTTTTTTTTTTTTTTAAGAGCATGTTCAGGCTGGGCATGGTGGCTCATGCGTATAATCCCAGCACTTTGGGAGGCCAAAGCAGGAGGACCACTTGAGCCAAGGAGTTTGAGAACAGCGTAGGCAACGTAGCAAGACCCCATCTCTATAAAAAAAAAATTTTTTTTTTTAATCTAGCCAGGCATAGTGGCACGTGCCTGTGGTCCAACTACTCGGGAGGCTGAGATGGGAGGATCACTTGAGCCTGGGAGGTCAAGGCTGCAGTGAGTCGTGATCGCACCCCTGCACTCCAGCCTGGGTGACAGAGCGAGACCCCATCTCATAAAAAAGAAGCATGTTCAAAAGTTAGGGGAGTTAAGTTCTGTTGTTACCTCTACTGCTTATTAGTTATATGATCTTAGGAAAATTACTTAACCTTTCTGACCCATAGTTTCTTCAAGTATCGAATCAGAATAATAATCATACCCAACTCAGGATTGTTACAATGAATAAAGCACTGAAGATATGCCACAACATTGTGCTTAATGAATTTTAGCTCTTGGGTATAACCTCTTCCTGAGAATATTCCTAAATAGGATTACTGGGGCCAGGTGTACCCACCTATATAATGGATCCATGTAGCTGTGCTAAACAAGGGGAAACATTATCCTACAAAGTTTGTATAGCAAGCCTCTTTCTCCCCTTGTGTGGTGCCTTCTGACCGAGGTTCTATGTCTTTGACATTCTACCTCCAGTATTGCCTTTGTACTTCAGAGTTCTCTTCTGTTGTTAAGAGAAATGGCTGCAAAGTGAACATAGAGAGTTCTTTGTTGTTGTTATTAAAAATATGTATATTTCCTGTAAACAGCTAAGTCTGTTTAGATCCTAGGACATGCCATTTATATAGCAGAATATTATTTAAAATATTTTCATCTCATGATCCATTAGCCACCAAGTATGCTTCCTTAGGTAATTTTTACATAGTATTGTCATGCCCAGCTGGATAGAGTTGCCTTGAAGAAGTGATATTTACAATAAAATAAAATTTTACAATATTTACAATAAAATTATTACAATAAAAATCTAAAGTATACATTTTGCCTGATTCTCCCATACATACCTTTAAATAATTATCTAAGATGTTCTTGTATCACAAGGAAGGTTGTCTCTTCCTTAAAGCATATCATTAAAAAATTTTAGCTTTTTTTTTTCTGGTATGTGGATTTTTTGTTTTGTTTTCCAGGAAGAATACAAAATCTTACAAGAGTTGTACCAATTTAAGAAACCTGGCACCAACCTGACAGAGGTATCCTCCATTTGTTTCTTTGGGGTTTTATTCATTTATCATATAACTAATAATATCTTGCAAATTACCACAGTGATCTCAAAGACTGCTCAAAGTGTGTGGGGGCGGGGGGGAGTGTATTGGCGAAGCCCATGGTTAGTACTTGAAAATTATGTTTTAACTAATAAAGCCAAGTTTTTTTTGTAATGGGATGTTGCTTGTTTTTTGAAAGAATAACTGTATAATCTCAGCTTTTCAATGTATTTAAAGGAAGATTTAGTAGATATTGTTGATACTCGAATTCATCAATTAGAGGATTTAGAAGCCACTTTCGCTGATTTGTGTGATGGTGATGATGAAGAAACGGTACAGAGATGGGCTTCAAACCCTGGGTAAGACTCTCAAACATTTTTTTCCCCCAACTCTACTAACTTTCAGTCCTAGATATGTTCCTAAATTTGCAAGATACATTGCTTTTAAAAAATTAGTATTCAGCTACTTGGGACGCTGAGGCAGAAGAGGATCACTTGAGGCCAGGAGTTCAGACCAGCCTGGATACTGTAACAAGACCCTGTCTCTAAAAAAAAGTTTTTTAATTAGCCAGATATGGTGGCACCTACCTGTAGCCACTACAGCCAGTGCTCCCAGCTACTTGGGAGGCTAAAGTGGGAGGATTGCTTGGGCCAAGGAGTTTGAGGCTGCAGTGAGCTGTGATCATGCCACTGCACTCTACCCTGGGTGACAAAGACTTGTCTCAAAAAAGAAAGAGAGAAAGAAAAAAGAATTAGTATTAAATTTCAACACATTTACTAACAATAGTAGACATTATTGAGTGTTTTCTGTGTACCTTTTATCTAAGATTTTTCCTTTCCTTATCTCATGTACTCCTTACAACAGTCTTACGGTTTTATTCTTATGTCAATTTTATAGATGAGGAAACCAAGGTTAAGTAAATTGCCCCAAGTCACATAGTAAGTGGGTATGTTTTTAGTCTTTGTACGGTAGCTGCCCCTAAATATGAGATACTGTACAAGGTCTTAAAGAGAATTAAAGATGAGTAGTACATAGGCATTCCCTGTTCTAAGTAGAATAAGAAAAAAATACTAACCCAACAACAGAAAAGTAAATTACTTGACAAGTAAATTACAATGCAAAAACTTGGCTGGGCGTGGTGGCTCTCGCCTGTAATCCCAGCACTTTGGGAGGCCGAGGCGGGCGGATCACGAGGTGAGGAGATCGAGACCATCCTGGCCAACACGGAGAAACCCAGTCTCTACTAAAAATACAAAAAAAAAAAAAAAAATTAGCCGGGCATGGTCGCGGGCTCCTGTGGTCCCAGCTACTCGGGAGACTGAGGCAGGAGAATGGCATGAATCCGGGAGGCGGAGCTTGCAGTGAGCCGAGATTGTGCCACTGCATAATTTTGAGACTCCGTCTCAAAAAAAAAGCGAAAACTTAGCTTCTTTTAAGGAAATCCCAAATACAAGTGGAAGGGTATTTTCAATCTCCTGACGTGAAGGAGCAGTATTTGAAGGCTAGATTCTCCATCAGATCATTTATTTGACTGACTGTTCATATTACCTTGAAAGAATGGAGAGAGAAGTTCTTTTTGAGGGAAAGCCTTTGGTATTGAAGCTGGAGTAAAAGAATATTGACATAAATATTACAGTGATTTTTCTCTAAAATAATTCTTAAATCATGTAATCTCAAATGGCCAGAAAGCTAAAATAAAACCATCAGACAAACTTTTTGTCCCCATGAGCATAGGAAAACCAGAACTAGCTTATTTTAAAACTAATCTCCCACAAACTGTCATATTATTCCCTCTGGTGTAAACAAAAGAAAATCAGTTGTAAGGTAGCAAGATAAAACGGGAAATTAGAATCAATAGTACTTTAGGCCAGAACATGAACAGCCACTAAGATTGTCATGTTTTGGTTATTAAAAATAATTCAGCAGATCTCTAGAAGAATATGGAAGAAGCTGAAACAGTGGTTGCCTCTGGGGAGAAGAATTCTATGGCTAAATGATGAAGTATATGAGTGAGAAATTATTTCTTTTGCTATGTACACGTATTATCTATTCAAAATACTCATTGTAATTTTTACTTAAAATACTCAAAAACATCCCTAAGATGTAAACATCATAAAGCTTTAATTATTGACACTAACAAAGCAGTGATGTGGAAGAATAATTCACAGTAATATTAATCACTTCAGTGAGTATTGATTAGGCACTTTAACATCAATTAATGGCCAGGCGTGGTGGCTCACTTCTGTAGTCTGAGCACTTTGGGAGGCCAAGGTGGGCAGATCGCCTGAGCTCAGGAGTTCGAGACCAGCCTGGGTGACATGATGAAATCCTGTACAAAAAAATACAAAATTTAGCCAGGCATGGTGGCATGCGCCTGTGGCCCCAGCTACTTGGGAGGCTGAGGTGGGAGGATCACTTGAGCCTGGGAGGTCAAGGCTGCAGTGAGCTGAGATCGCACCACTGCACTCCAGCCTGGGTGACAGAGGGAGACCCTGTCTCAAAAAAAGAAAGAAAAAAAATCAGTTAATGCTTTTTCCTCTTCAGTATAGGGTTCTAAAATGATTCCCTGTTTTTTGAAATGATAGAAGAGGGAGATAGAAAAATAAGTCACAGGACAGGAGTCTTCCTAGAAATACTGAAAAATACCTATTATTTTGTTATTTCATGAAGTCTCAAGCTAAGTTTAAAACTTAAACAACATCAACAAAATAGGCCTGGAAACCTTGGAATCCTAAGTCCAGCCCACAGACTTCCACTGAAACCCACTCTGCCTACTGAGCATGCCCAGTTAGCTCCTCATCACCAGCAGAGAGTTCTATCACAGACTTGAAGATATGATGAGACTGCAACAGTAGTGAGTTTAGACTGTGCTTGGTATAGAAGGGAGAAAAAATAGCATAAAGGAAAAGTAGATAACACTGAAAGAAAAGTCTCCCCAAACTAACCATGACCCTAAAGAGCCAGACCCTTGGCATGGAGGCTTCACTATGTCTAGGGAAGTGAGGAGGGTGGTTAGGGTCCAGAAGCCTAGAAAATGTCATTAATTAAAAGGAAAAAGTAACAGGACAAGTGGGCAAGCAGGCAGGCCTCCATGCCTCCTTTTTTCTTTCTTTTTTTACTCCCAGCAAATTAGTGAATATTTGTGGAGGAGGAATTAAAACACTAGAAGCATTAGCCAATCAGAGCTTCCAAAAGGTCCACCTAAACTTAATACCTTAAAAGCATCAATGTGGCCGGACGCGATGGCTCACACCTGTAATCCCAGCACTTTGGGAGGCTGAGGCGGGCGGATCATGAGGTCAGGAGATCGAAACCATCCTGGCTAACATGGTGAAACCCCGTCTCTACTAAAAAATACAAAAAATTAGCCGGGCGTGGTGGCGGGTGCCTGTAGTCCCAGCTACTTGGGAGGCTGAGGCAGGAGAATGGCGTGAACCTGGAAGGCAGAGCTTGCAGTGAGCCGAGATCGCACCACTGCACTCTAGCCTGGGCAACAGAGCGAGACTCTGTCTCAAAAAAAAAAAATGCATCAATGTTGTATCAGATGATGTAGGATTTTTCCGATTATGATTGTATTTACTGGCTAGGCCTGAGTTCACACCTGTAAAATCCCAACACTTGGGAGGCTAAGATGGAAGGATTACTTGAGGCCAAGAGTTTAAGACCAGTCTAGGCAACATAGCAAGACCCTATTTCTACAAAAAGATTTTAAAATTAGTTGGGTGTGGTGGTGTTCACTTATAGCCCCAGCTACTTGGGAGGCTGAAGTGGGAGATTCCTTAAGCCCAGAAGTTCGAGGCTACAGTGAGCCATGATCACACCACTGCCCTGTAGCCTGGGTGGTAGCAAGATCCTGTCTCAACAGTAATAATAATTGTATACACGAATAAACGTGTCCTTAATTTTTTTTTTTTTTTTTTTTTTTTTAGCTTTCAGGAAACAGCCTCTTTTCATCACAGCATGCTAAGGATACTTAGTTTTCTTGCTAATCAAAATAATTTTTTTTTTTTTTTTTTTTTTTGAGACAGTTTCACTCTTGTCACCCCGGCTGGAGTGCAATGGTGCGGACTCAGCTCACTGCAACCTCCGCCTCCCGGGTTCATGCAATTCTCCTGCCTCAGCCTCCCGAATAGCTGGGATTACAGGCATGCACCACCACACCCGGCTAATTTTGTATTTTTAGTAGAGACAGGGTTTTACCATGTTGGCCAGGCTGGTCTCGAACTCCTGACTTCAAGTGATCCGCCCATCTTGGCCTCCCAAAGTGCTGGGATTACAGGCATGAGCCACCGCACCTGGCCTCAAAATAATTTTTAAAGTCAGTAGAACTTCCCATTTTTGAAGAAGAAATCTCATTTTCTTGAATGCTCACTTTTAGTCTTTAACACAATCTGTAATCTTTTGGGTAAGAAAACAGGAAACATTTATTTCTTAATATTTTAAGATATTTGAACAGCTTTATCTTTTATTTCCCAAGTGCCATATGAAGCATGTTATTATGGTAAATGTTAGTATAATGTATCATTTGCTATGGTCATTTTAGTTGTGGTGGTTGTGATGTTTAATTGAGTGGGATGGCTTTTTTCCAGAATGGAATCACTAGTTCCCCTTGTACAGAGTTTGAAAAAACGGATGGAAGTACCAGACTATGAAATGGTAAATATTTTATATTAATGTGTAAAATTGACCCTTTGTAAAGACAATTTTCTGGGTAGACGAATTTGCTTTTTGTTAAAGTGGTTCGTTTTTGTTTGTGTTCCTGTGAAGTCTGAAACAATTATTAAGAAAAGAAATGAGTGAAAAAAATACATACATTGAAACAGAATACTGTTTTCCTGGAAAAGTCTTCCAGGAAAAACTTTTTTTTCTCAATTTTACGTATGGAGCAAAAGTCCTGTGTATTTTTTTTAATTTTGTCTGTGGTCAGATCTCTCTTCACCAGACAAAAGAAAAGTACACAATTTCTAAAACGGTCCATTTTTTATTGATGAGTATTTATACCGCCTTCCTCCTTCCTTCTTTTCCTCCCTATTTAAAAACTTTTCCGTTTGTAAAAACCCCAAGACAAAGAAAAAAGAGAGAGCTGTGACTAGCACATTTTAAATGTGTTAGCTGTTTGTCAACAGGGATCTGAATGCTATGGCGAAAGATACTTTTAGTCATAATTTATTTGTATATCATTTTGCAGTCTTTGAAGCATATATTTTCCCTTTTGACCTGGTACTTGAGATGAGAAAGCTATAGCTTAAAATGTTCAAGTGACTTTTCTCAGATTTGATGCCAGGGCTAAGACTTCCAAGTCTCCTTCCTCTTAGTGTGGTCTTTCTCTTAGTTTGCATATTTTATTTACTTACGGAATACAGTCAGACCACTGTGTTTGACTAAAGTTGAAGTATTGATTTAAGTATTGATTGAATTTATAAGAATTTGCTGGTATTCTTTAAAATAAGAGATGTCTATTTTCACACTGCTGATAAAGACATACCCGAGACTGGGCAATTTACAAAGGAGATTTAATGGACTTACAGTTCCATATGATTGGGGAGGCCTCACAGTCATGGCGGAAGGTGAAAGGTGTGTCTCACATGGTGGCAGACAAGAGAAGAGAGAGCTTGTGCAGGGAGACTCCCGTTTTTAAAACCGTGAGATCTTATGAGACTCATTCACTATCATGAGAACAGCACAGGAAAGACCCACCCCCACAATTCAGTCACCTCCCATCAGGTGCCTGCCACAACATGTGGGAATTGTGGGGGTTACAATTCAAGATGAGATTTGGATGGGGACACAGCCAAACCATATCATTCCACCCTTGGCCCTTCCCAAATCTCCTGTCCTCGAATTTCAAAACCAATCCTGCCTTCCCAACAGTCCCTCAAAGTCTTAACTCATTTCAGCATTAACTCAAAAGTCCACAGTCCAACATCTCATCTGAGACAAGGCAAGTCCCTTCCACCTATGAGCCTGTAAAATCAAAAGAAAGTTAGTTACTTCCTAGATACAATGGGTGTACAAGAATTGGGTAAATACAGCTGTTCCAAATGGGAGGAATTGGCCCAAAGGGGCAATGCAAGTCTGAAGTCCATCGGGGCAGTCAAATCTTAAAGCTCCAAAACGATGGTCTTTGACTCCACGTCTCACATCCAGGTCACGCTGATGCAAGAGGTGGGTTCGCATTGCCTTGGGCAGTTCTGCCCCTGTGGCTTTGCAGGATACAACCTCCCTCCTGGCTTCTTTCATGAGCTGGTGTTAAGTGTCTGCAGCTTTTCCAGGCACACGGTACAAGCTGTCAATGGATCTACCATTCTGGGATCTGGAGGACGGACAGTGGCCCTCTTCTCACAGCTCCGCTAGGCAGTGCCCCTAGGGACTCTGGGTGGGGATCCGACCCCACATTTCCCTTCCACACTGCCCTAGCAGAGGTTCTCCATGAGGGCCCTGCCCCTGCAGCAAACTTCTGCCTGGGCATCCAGGTGTTGCCACACATCTTCTGAAATCTGGGCAGAGGTTCCCAAACCTCAGTTCTTGACTTCTGTGCACTCACAGGCTTGATCAACACCATACAGAAGCTGCCAAGGCCATCCTCTGAAACCACAGCCCGAGCTGTATGTTGGCCCCTTTTAGCCATGGCTGGAGCGGCTGAGACACAGGACACCAAGTCCCTAGGCTGTACACAGCACTGGAACCCTGGGCTCTGCCCATGAAACAATTTTTTCCTCCTAAACCTTCAGGCCTGTGATGGGAGGGGCTACCGCAAAGGTCTCTGACATGCCCTGGATACATTTTTCCCTATTGTCTTGGGGATTAACATTTGGCTTCTCATTACTTATGCAAATTTCTGTAGCCAGCTTGAATTTCTCCTCAAAAAATGGAATTTTCTTTTCTTTAACATTGTCAGGCTGCAAATTTTCCAAACTTTTATGCCCTGTTTCCCTCTTAAAACTGAATGCCTTGGCCAGGCACAGTGGTTCATGCCTCTAATCCCAGCATTTTGGGAGGCCAAGGTTGGCAGATCATTTGAGGCCAGGAGTTCAAGACCAACCTGGCCAACATGTCGAAACCCCGTCTCTACTAAAAATACAAAACTTAGCTGGGTGTGGCAGTGCACACCTGTAATCCTAGCTACTCAGGAGGATAAGGCAGAGAATCGCTTGAACCTGAGAGGCAAAGGCTGCAGTGAGCCAAGATGGTACCACTGCACTCCAGCTTGGGTGACAGAGCAAGACTCCATTTCAAAAAAAAAAAAAAAAACTGGATGCCTTTAACAGCACCCAGGTCATCTCTTGAATGCTTTGCTGCTTGGAAATTTCTTCCACCAGATACACTAAATCATCTCTCAACTTCAAAGTTCCACACATCTCTAGGGCAGGGGCAAAATG
Source organism: Pongo abelii (assembly GCF_028885655.2). Lineage (NCBI taxonomy): Eukaryota > Metazoa > Chordata > Mammalia > Primates > Hominidae > Pongo > Pongo abelii. The sequence goes on from NC_071989.2 coordinate 32,101,031, forward strand.
CCACCAGTCTCTTTGCTAAAATATAACAAGAGTCACCTTTGTTCCAGTTCCCAGCAAGTTCTTCATCTCCATCTGAGACCACCTCTGCCTGGATTTCATTGTCCATGTCATTATCAGCATTTTGGTCCAAGCCATTCAACAAGTCTCTAGGAAGTTCCAAACTGTCCACCATTTCCCTGCCTTCTTCTGAGCCCTCCAAACTGTTCTAACCTCTGCCAGTTCCAAAGTTGCTTCCACATTTTCAGGTATCTTTTCAATAGTGCCCCACTCTACTGGTACCAATTTACTGTATTAGTCTGTTTTCACACTGCTGATAAAGACATACCCGAGACTGGCAATTTACAAAAGAAAGAGATTTAATGGACTTAGTGTTCCACATGGCTGGAGAGGCCTCACAATCATGGCAGAAGGTGAGAGGCACATCTTACATGGCAGCAGACAAGAAGAGAGAGCTTATGTAGGGAGACTTGTTTTTTTAAAACCATCAGATCTCCAGCCGGGCATGGTGGCTCACATTTGTAATCCCAGCACTTGGGAGGCCAAAGTGAGCAGATCACCTGAGGTCGGGAGTTCGAGACCAGCCTGACCAACATGGAGCAACCCCATCTCTATGAAAAACACAAAATTAGCCGGGCATGGTGGCGCATCCCTGTAATCCCAGCTACTCGGGAGGCTGAGGCAAGAGAATTGCTTGAACCCAGGAGGTGGAGTTTGTGGTGAGCCAAGATCATGCCATTGTACTCCAGCCTGGGCAACAAGAGGGAAACTCTGTCTGAAAATAAATAAATAAATAAAACCATCAGATCTGATACTCATTCACTATCATGAGAAAAATGCAGGAAAGACCCACCCCCACAATCACCTCCCACTATGTTTCTCCCATGACACGTGGAAATTGTGGGAGTTACAATTCAAGATGAGATGTGGGTAGAGATACAGCCAAACCATATAATGAGCAGAGCAAAAGAATATTTTGGTGAAACCTGAGCAAATCCAAGACTTACACTTTTTTGTTTAACTTTTTTTTTTTTCCGGGAGCATACATTCAAGTTGCCCTGAATAAACACTTCCAAGACTTAACACTTTTTAAAAATGGTAATTAAGAAGATCGTTATAAGATACTTAAGGTTTGAAAATGTTTTGAGGCCAGGAGCGGTGGTTCATACCTGTAATCCCAGCACTTTGGGAGGCCAAGGCGGGTAAATCGCTTGAGCCCAGGAATTTGAGACCAGCCTGGACAACATGGCAAAACCCCGTCTCTACAAAAAATACAAAAATTAGCCAGGTGTGGTGGCACACGCCTGTAGTCCCAGCTACTTGAGAGGCTGAGGCAGGAAGATCACTCGAGCCCTGGTGGTTACAATGAGTTGAGATTGTGCCATTGGACTCCAGCCTGGGCAACAGAGTGAAACTTTGTGTTAAATTTAAAAAGAAAGGAAATGCTTTGAGTTCATACAATATTATCAAATATGTCTGCAGGCAGGTCTGCTTTAATCATTACATTGCATCTGGGTTTTTTTCGTTGGGTGGGTTTGATGTTTTTTAGGGGGCAGGGAATGGCTAGGGCTCAGTCACAGATTATGTAATCCATTATGATGTGCCTACAGCTGCAGAGATAGAACGCTAAATAGTTTTATCATTTTGGCAAAGTGAACATCCAGAATTCATCCTTTTATCACACTGACTGATCATTGCCAGTTAAATTGTTGATGTGTATCCAAAGCCTCCAATAAAATAGTTGATTAGTGTGTTTTTTCATCCTTTGCACTTGTGTACTCTAGGCAAAACTATGACATAGTTAAGTTCCAGTTTTCAAAACTTTAGGTTGCAGAATGGTAGCATGTGAGCCACTTCTAACTTTCAGGCAAGTTTAATTTAGTGCTAAGACTAGAACATCATTCCATTCAAATTTAAAACACACATGTAGATAGCAGTAGCTTATGGTTATACATAAAGGATACACAAGAAAACAGTTTGGTTAAATAAGGTAGGATAAATATTTTCTCGTATCCTCTCAAAGCTTTGAATGTAGTACTAGGTGCATGTATTGATATTTAAAAAGTAAGTAAAATAGTGTGTTAAAAATGAGATGAGAATATGTACAGTTTTGTATCAACTTTTTTTTTTTTTTTTTTTTTGAGATGGAGTTTCGCTCTTGTTGCCCAGGCTAGAGTGCAATGGCACAATCTCTGCCTCCAGGGTTCAAGTGATTCTCCTGCCTTAGCAGGAGAAGCTGGGATTATAGGCATGTGCCACCATGCCCGGTTAATTTTGTATTTTTAGTAGAGACAGGGTTTCTCCATGTTGGTCAGGCTGGTCTCGAACTCCTGACCTCAGGTGATACACCTGCCTCAGCCTCCCAAAGTGCTGGGATTACAGGCATGAGCTACCACGCCTGGCCTCAACTTTTTAGTATATAGATGAAATGGATAATTCGATAGAAAATGTGAATTACCAAAATTGACCCAAGACCAATAATCATAAAATAAAGAAGTAGTTAAAGAATTATTCTAAAAAGAGGCATCTGGCCAGACAGGTGTATAGGCGAGTTCTACCAACACTTCAGAGAGCAGATAACTTTTATGACATAGAAACTGTTAGGGAAAAAATCCCAATGCATAAAAATATTAAAAATTAAAAGTTTTTCATATTTAAGGTGTTGGATATCCCAGTCACCCTGATTTGATCTTTATATGCTATTATGAATGTATTAAATTATCACATGTACCCTGAAAATATGCACACCTTTTATGTATCAATAAAAGTAAAGATTTGTCAATAAGGCCATTAATGATTAAAGAAGCTTATAAAAACAACTGTCATACAGTGTAATTTTTAATTGTATTATTTTCAGGTTCACCAGGCTGGTTTAACCTGCGATTATTCAGAACTTCCTCACCATATCAGCACAGAACAAGAAATAGAGTATCTTATTCAATCTGTGCATTATTTACTGAAAAATTTACCAAATCCTACTCTTGTGACAATTGCAAGGTAAGTGTGTTCAGCAGAATAATGGCAAATCAGAGATGTGCACATCCTAATCTCTGTAACCTGTGAATATGTTACATTATATGGCAAAAGGAAATTCGCAGTGTGATTAACTCAAGGATTTTGAGATGAGGAGATTATCCTGGATTCACCAAGTGGGCCCAATGTAATCACAAGGGTCCTTAGAAGAGAAAGGCAGGAGGGTCAGAATCAGAGTGATTCGAAAATTCTACACTTCGGGCTTTGAAGGTAGAGGCCACAAGCTAAGGAACACAGGCAGCCCTTAGAAGCTAGAAAAGGCCAGGGGACAGATTATCCCTGGGATCTTACAAAAAGAATGCAGCTCTGTCAGCACCTTTATTTTAGGACTTCTGACCTCCAAAACTATATAATAAATTAGTGTTGCTTTAAGTTACTAAGTTTGTGGTAATTTTTTATAGCAGCAGTAGGAAACTAATACAATCTCTGTAAGTAAATATAATGATTACTAATAAAATAATACAAATTTTTTTTAACCTACTCAGCTCAAAATTTAGATGTTGTATTTTCTCTTCCCTGTGTTTTTTTTTTTTCTTTTCTTTTTTTTTTTTTTTTTTTTTGAGATGGAGTTTCGCTCTTGTTGCCCAGGTTGGAGTGCAATGGCGCGATTTTGGCTCGGCGCGATTTTGGCTCGGCGCGATCTCGGCTCACTGCACCCTCTGCCTCCCAGGTTCAAGCAGTTCTCCTGCCTCAGTCTCCAGAGTAGCTGGGATTACCAGGATGTGCCACCACGCCTGGCTAATTTTGTATTTTTCATAGAGATGGGGTTTCTCCATGTTGGTCAGGCTGGTCTCAAACTCCCGACCTCAGGTGATCTGCTCGCCTCGGCCTCCCAAAATGCTGAGCTTACAGGCGTGAGCCACTGTGCCTGGCCCTTTCTCTTCCTTGTTAGTGATGATACGCAAACAATGTAGTTATTGTTATCTTGTCTTTGAGGTTGGTAATATTCAGACGAACACAAGAATTCTCATTTCTGTGTCCTACCAATTATTTAGCTGCTGCCATATTTTAAATTTGAATATAATTGCTGAATAGTTATTATAACAATTTAATAATGCTTTCCTGGGTTAATTTTTGGGCTGGTTTTGTATGGAAGTATGAGATTCTAAAATAAGTACTTTAAGTACTCAGGCTAATAATATGTAATTCGTGACAAACATTTTGTAACATCCTTTTATCATTCTGAAACCTCATATAATGTAACCTACCTATATATAATTTAAATATATATAGATAATATAATATACATAGATAATATACATTATATATAGGTAATGTAACCTACTATACACATAATACCTCTACACATAAGAGGAATTAAAGTAATTGATAATAAAATATATTAAAATGCCAAACTAGACTCACATATTTAAGAGATGCAGTTAAAAATGTACTGTAGCAGTTACACTGCGTGATGTAAATGTAGCAGTTACACATGCAAACAGATACCATGTGTTGACCAGATGCCATGAACAGCACTGCCATAATGACATTTTTTCAGTCACTGAACAGCTTCTTCATAAGGATCTGCAGTTAAAGTCCAGTCTTTCCCCAATTGACAGAGTAGTTGCATTCCTGGAAAATTTAGTTCCTATTTAATGCATTTTTTAAAAATACTTTTGTATATAAACAAGTGTTCAGTTCTAGGCTGTATTAGTCTGTTTTCACGCTGCTGATAAAGACATACCTGAGACTGGGCAATATACAAAAGAAAGAGGTTTAATTGGACTTATAGTTCCACGTGACTGGGGAAGCCTCACAATCATGGCGGAAGACAAGGAGGAGCAAGTCATGTCTTCCATGGATGGCAGCAGGCAAAGACAATGAGAACCAAGCAAAAGAGGTTCTCCTTATAAAACCCTCAGATCTCATGAGACTTACTACCACAAGAACAGTATGGGGGAAACCACTGCCATGATTCAATTATCTCCCACCAGGTCCCTCCCACTGCAATGGGAGTTATGGGAGATACAATTCAAGATGAGATTTGGGTGGGGACACAGCCAAACTATATCATAGGCTCAAAAAATTAAAAATCACTTTTTCACTTACATGAGTACTCAGTAGACTTCGAAAATATTCAAGACACAGGACAGCTATTCATGCTGCAGGATGATCCTGCCTGTTGCAAGCCCTGTAGCAGCCCAGCCCTCTTATCCCAGTCCCCTAAATGTCAATAGCATCCCCTATTCATTGTGTCAATCAAAAATGTACTAAGAGATTTTCAAAACACCCTCATGGGAGTAGCTCCCATCAAGAACCACTCTAATAGTGTTTAAAGAAGTCAAAAATTGGCCAGGTGCAGTGGCCTCACACCTGTAATCCTGGCATTTTGGGAGTTGGAGGTGGGTGGATCGCTTGAGCTCAGGAGTTTGAGACCAGCCTGGGCAACATGGCAAAACCCTGTCTCTACAAAAAAAAAACACAAAAAATTAGCCTAGGCATGATGGCATGTGCCTATAGTCCCAGCTACTTGTGGAGCTGAGGCTGCAGTGAGCCAAGATCACACCACTGCACTCCAGCCTGAGTGATAAAATGAGACCCTGTCTCAAAAAAAAAAGTCAAAAATCTTTCCAAAAGTATTGCAGTACCCTTTATTTGTTAAGACTTATAAATTGAGTTTTTACATATGACATTTTAAAGTAAGTCTTGCTGAGCATAGTGGCTTACACCTGTAACCCCAGCACTTTGGGATGCCAAGGTGGGTGGATTGCTTGAGCCCAGGAGGTTGAGGCTGCAATCAGCCATGACCATGCCACTGAACAACAAAGGAAGCTCTTGTCTTAAAAAATAAAATAGGCCTTTGTCCATATGTATATGTTACTATTTAATAAAGTTTCTCAAGCTAGACATGGTGGCTCACCCCTGTAATCCCAGCATTTTGGGAGGCCAAGGTGGGTGGATCACCTGAGTTCAGGAGTTCAAGACCAGCCTGGCTAACATGGTGAAACCCCGTGTCTACTAAAAATATATAAATTAGCCAGGCACGGTGGCAGGCATCTGTAATCCCAGCTACTCAGGAGGCTGAGGCAGAAGAATCGCTTGAACCCAGAAGGCGGAGATTGCAGTGAGCCAAGATTGCGCCACTGCACTCCAGCCTGGGCAACAGAGCGAGACTCTGTCTCAAAAAAAATAAAAAATAAAGTTTCTCTTTATTATTTATTGTGTCTTAAATTTTTGCATCAAGCCACAAAAATAACCTGGTCACTAGAGCATAAAATGAGTTTATCAGTGGTCTTACAGATTATCTCTTTAGGTTTTAAATACTTGTACTAAGGAGTAGGCCAGATAACTAATTCCAGTTCCTCTATAAAGATTTCTGTGCGGCTCTTCTCACTGTGTCCTCTAGAAGGCTTTATTCACCCTTATCCAGAACCAGGAGACACTGGTTAATCCAGTTGTAACTGGCAGCAGCATTGTAAATGCCCAGTGCAACTCAGGTTGCAGTTGGTAAGTTCTGGAAAGACTCCCAAAATACAGATATCTGTCCCAACCTACTTTGCTCTTTTCTGCTTCCTACTGCCTAGGAAAGTAAATCCAACACCAGCACATCACCACATTTCATTTTGGACCAAGCCATGGATCCTTTATAATTTTGTAGTTAACAAATCATTTTTAGAAATAGAATCCTTTTATCAGTTGGAAAACCTCGACCCTCATCATTTCTAGCCCTAGCACACATATAATAAAAGATGTCCCATCGCTAAGATAATAAGCCCCTGTATTCCCAAGCAACATCTCACTTTCAGGCAAACAGTGGTCTAGCAATCAAGCACTAAGGTGCACACCGCATGTCACCTTGCACAGGTTAATCTCTTTCAGATTTCTTTAAAGGGATAGTCATTGTGCCTATTTCATAGAGTTGCTGTGAAAATTAAAGAACATAATTTATGTAAGGTGCCTAACATGGGGTAAACCTTTACTAGCTTTCAGTTGATATTAATCCAAAATTCAGCACACCTTAATTTCTGTTTTACATTGAAATGAACACATGCAGCTTTTCCTCACAGTATGATTTTATCCTATGTGTATTTTTCTTCTTTCTCTTTCTCTTGGTTCTAGGTCAAGTCTGGATGATTACTGTCCTTCTGACCAAGTTGACACTATTCAAGAAAAGGTCCTCAATATGCTACGTGCCCTCTATGGAAATCTAGACCTCCAAGTGTATGCCGCAGAGTCTCCTCCATCTTGAAACAAACAAAACATTAGGCTCCTGTTGTATCTTGGTTTAGTAACAGGCCTTTAATTAACTTATTTGTAAATGAGTCTTCCAGAGAACACTGTTTTATATTAACTTTCAGTGGAAATCTTTCAGATATTTTGAATCTCTAAACAACTATTATCAGTTGTGGAATGATGGTAAATTTTTTGGCATCAAGTCTAATAACCCCAGCTGATAGAACTGTTGCTTATCTGTCTTCCTTAAGTATTTTTTAGGGTTTTTTGGGGTTTTTTTTCCACTTTTCCCCCAGATCTATTGGACTGTATGAGATTCATTCATACTTCCATTTATTCATTCAACTAATATTTATTGAACACTTACATGTACCAGACATTATTAAGTGCTGGGTATATGGTAATGAACAGAATAGACAAGGCCCCTGCCCTTTTAAGGGAGACAGATAAGAAGGAAATTATGGGTTGTGAGAAATGTTATGAAGGAGAGGACAACAACAGACATGTCTTAGTACTTAGGGTACCATGGCCTTATAGGAAAGTAACATTCTCTTTTTTAATTTTATAAAAATAGAGATGGGGTCTCACCATGTTACCCAGGCTGGTCTCAAACTCCTGGGCACAAGCAATCCACCTGCCTTCGCCTCCCGAAGTGCTGGGATTACAGGTGTGAGTCACTGTCCCAGCCAGAAACTAACATTCTCAAAAGCTACTACCGAAAAAAACCCACAAATTTGCCAATCCATGAAAGTATCATAGGAAGTCTACCTTTCCAAGGAATTTGGCATTGTGGCCCTGCTCTTGCCAAGTGCTGTCCAGCATTGTTGGTATCAAGGTGATCTGGTTGAGTAAACTTGACCAAACAAAAATTAACTGTTTTTTGCTTTTCTGTTTTTGTTTTGCTGATCAAAAAAGCCCTTCAGGGTCTTTTGTGCCTCCAGGAGGTCGTTGTAGATATGAATAATATAGTGCCTAAGTGCCACTTTATTGGCAAGTCTGGATTGATACTTTTTTCAGATAAAGCAGCTTTTCATGTAAATAGTAAGGGAAATAGTAAATAGTAAGGGAAAAAGTTAAATCTTTAATTCTGACCTGCCATAAATTCCCAAAGATATAAACTGTCTTCCACCACCCCCCTCATAACTAAGACATCCTTCCTGAGTCACTCTTAATCATGAAACTTGATTTTCTCAATTGGCCAGTCTTCTGATCTTTAGTATCTCTTTAGTTCAGTGATTTTTACCTACCTACTTGATTGATTTTCCTTTAAAAGGTGAAATGACATTTAAAGAAAAACTAACACCCATCATTCCTCAGTCCCAACACAGCAGTTCTTTTCACTCTTGCATGTAACTTTCAGGCCTTACCCACATGTGTTCCTATAGAGTTGCATGTAGCTAAAATTATAGTGTGCTGCCTAACTTTGTGCTAATAACCAAGGACACACATTATCATTGCCTCTCAGTGGATGGCACCTGACCCCATTTTTCCAAGGATTCTATTTTCCAGTGAATTTTTGTCACCAAGTTAATTTCCCAAGTCTGATAGCATGAATGCTTATTTGTGTTGTGAAAAGCAGAACAGCCTGACTCAGCTTTCCATTTTCATAGAACAATATGTGCCAAAAAAGGTTTATTTTCTTGGTAAAATCAGAACTGTAGAATTGTGCTATTTTTAATTTTTAAAATTTTTGGTCAGAGCTTATAGACATTACTTTTATGATTATTTTGCGTGCTAAATAAGTTAAAGGGTATGTTTTGAACTATAGCACTAATTAATGTGTGTGATCTTAGTATGTTGATAGCTTTGATTTTGTGAGTGGTTTACTAGTCATTTGTTATGATCCCCATGAACTCCAATATGATTCACTGTGGTTTTAACTCAGGTTGAATAAAAGCATCCATTTCTTTTATAAGAAGGTTTGTTTAATTCTCATGTTCTGTGATCATCTCTTTGAGAATAAAATTCAGTCCCTAATAGTTGAAAAGAATCAGCTTAGTAAATTATGTCCTGCACATTCCAAATAGGAAGATATTTACTTTATCAAGATGTGTTTCATTTGTGTTCTGAGTACCAGTGAGGGGATACCATGGTACAGTGTTTTGAATTGTGTACTAATATCATTAAAGCATGGGATTTTAGTAGCTTTTTAAAAAATGTGACTTAAGTGTAAGCATAGACTTTAACTTAATAAGTTGTGTATTTCCTAGTATCTAAGGGTAAAAAAATTTAAGTCCAGCCTTTCATAATAACCTTTTGACTGTCAATTTTAGATCTCTTTAGAAATATTTCCTATAGTTGGCCAGGCGCGGTGGCTCACGCCTGTAATCCCAGCACTTTGGGAGACCGAGGCGGGCGGATCACAAGGTCAGGAGATTGAGACCATCCTGGCTAACACGGTGAAACCCCGTCTCCACTAAAAATACAAAAAAAAATTCTCTGGGCATGTTGGTGGGCGCCTGTAGTCCCAGCTACTCCAGAGGCTGAGGCAGGAGAACGGCGTAAGCCCGGGAGGCGGAGCTTGCAGTGAGCCGAGATCGCGCCACTGCACTCCAGCCTGGGTGACAGAGCCAGACTCTGTCTCAAAAAGAAAAAAAAATATTTCCTATAGGCATGTATGTGTTCTAGCTTCTCGAGGAGCTCTTAGTCAATGTCCTTCACACATTTTTTTTTTTTTTGAGGTAGGGTCTCACTCTGTTGCCCAGGCTGGAATGCAGTAATATGATCTTGGCTCACTGCAGCCTCAACCTCCTGGGCTCAAGCGATCCTCCTACCTCAGCTTCCCGAGTAGCTGGGACTATAGGTGTGTGCCACCATGCTAGGCTTTTTATTATTATTATTTTGTAGACACGAAGTCTCACTATGTTGCTCAGGCTGGTCTCAAATTTCTGGGCTCAAGCAATCCTCCTGCCTCAGCCTCCCAAAGTTCTGGGATAACAGGCGTGAGCCACCATGCCCGGCCTCCTTCACTCTTTTTATGATAATCTCTCCTAGTCTTGACTTTGTTTTCGCAGCAGTGGCCCTGGATTGCTAGCAGTAAATTCATCATACTGCCAGTAGTTTATAATCAGTGGTGTGTTTCTCAGTACAAGATTCTCTCATTCACTGTACATCTCAAGAGAGAGCACTTTAGTGAAACTTCAGTTTTTGTTTGACATCTTTCAGAAATGCTTGACATACAGTCTTGCCTTCTCAAAGTATACTGATACTTTGATGAGGATCAGCATTTTTTATTGTATTTGTTTTGTTTTGTTTTGTTTTTGAGACAGAGTCTCGCTCTGTCACCAGGCTGGAGTGAAGTGGTGTGATCTTGGCTCACTGCAAGCTCCGCCTCCTGGGTTCATGCAATCCTTCTGCCTCAGCCTCCCAAGTAGCTGGGACTACAGGCACATGCCATCACGCCTGGCTAATTTTTGGATTTTTAGTAGAGACGAGGTTTCACCATGTTGGCCAGGATGGTCTCGATCCCTTGACTTCATGATCCACCCGCCTCAGCCTCCCAAAGTGCTGAGATTACAGGCGTGAGCTACCGTGCCCCGCCTATTGTAAACATTTAAGGTGTACAACGTGATGTTTTGATATACACAGTAAAAAGGTTACTATAGTCAAGTAAATCAACATACCCACTTCTCACGTAGTTGTCCTTTGTGTTTATGTATGTGTGGGTATGTGTGTGTGTGTGTGTGACAAGAGCACCTAAAATCCCTTTCAGTAAAATCTGAGTCAAATGCAGCATCATTAACTGTAGTCTTTGTGTGTACATTAGATCTCTAGGCTTGCTCATCCTGTGTATCAGCCACTTTGCATCCTTTGACCTACATTCCCCATTTCCTCCTCTCCACTGCCTGTTGGAACCACTGTTTTATTCGCTATCTCTGTACGTTTGACTCTTTTTTTAGGCTTCGCATGAAAGTGAGGGTCAGTTTTATAAACACTCATTGTCCTGCTCTGCTGTGTCGACTTCAGTGGTAGCACTTTTGTTGCAGTTGCAGTGCTTGCAGTTGCAGTCTGCACTAATTGGTCTTGTACTGCCTCTTGCTTTTGCAGTTCTAGCTGCACCTGGGATTCCAGACATCAGCACCATCCTTTCCCTTTATTTTCATTTGCATTCACAAATAACTAAGGAGGTTCCCACAAACCTTGGTTCTTAGAATAGAGTTCTCTGAACAGTGAACATTCTGGTCACTCACTAGGAGGGTCTATCTTAACATTTCAAATTAGTAAATTGGCATTCTGTACATTAATATCTTGTCAGTTTGATTCCTGTAATTCAGAAACAAGAGTTCTGTGATGGAGGCTAAAACAAGGCTGAGATGGCACATTTTTACTTTCTTGGAGGGCCTTCATTGAATAGTCAGCCAACCTCCAACAACAGCATCTCTACCATTTTGCTAACTTCAAAACGCTCCTTTTTGAAGCGTTTGAAGTCAGTCAGCCATTAGCACTATTTAGAAGCCCCTGTGGCCGGGCTCGGTGGCTCACGCCTGTAATCCCAGCACTTTGGGAAACCGAGGCGGGCGGATCACGAGGTCAGGAGATCCAGACCTTCCTGGCTAACATGGTGAAACCCCATCTCTACTAAAAATACAAAAAAATTAGCCGGGCGTGGTGGTGGGTGCCTGTAGTCCCAGCTACTCGGGAGGCTGAGGCAGGAGAATGGCGCGAACCGGGGAGGCGGATCTTGCACTGAGATCGCGCCACTGCACTCCAGCCTGGGCGACAGAGCAAGACTCCGTCTCAAAAAAAAAAAAAAAAAAAAAAAAAAGAAGCCCCTGCACCCCATTCGAGATGACTCATGCCAAAACTGAGCTGAGAGTGAGAAGTTCCATGACTGAATGCAGGAGAACATGGTAAGAATGTGGGCTCCAGGGGCCAACCACCTGACTCCAGTGTTCCCTTCCCCATGTGTGAGCTCTGTGACCTCTCTAAGCCTCAGCTCCCCTTTTGCAAGAAGAGAATTTAACTCAGCCAGGCGCGGTGTCTCACACCTGTAATCCCAGCACTTTGGGAGGCCGAGGTGGGCAGATCACAAGGTCAGGAGTTCGAGAACAGCCTGGCCAACATAGTGAAACCCCATCTCTACTAAAAATACAAAAAATTAGCCGGGCATGGTAGCAGGCACCTGTAATCCTAGCTACTCAGGAGGCTGAGGCAGGAGAATCACTTGAACCCAGGAGGCAGAGGTTGCAGTGAGCCGAGATCGCGCCATTGCACTCCGGCGTGGGTAACAAAGCGAGACTCCGTCTCAAAAAAAAAAAAAAAAAAAAAGAACTAAACTCCTCAGGACATTATGAAGAAAAATACATATAAAGCCCTCGGCACTGGAATCATTCAGTAAACATTGGCTGTTGTTTCCAAACTCAGCCCAAATGAGAATATCCTGTGGTGGCTGCTCCAGTCTCAGTTGCTCTTCTCATAATTCTCCAAATACTGATTATTTTCAACCACCTATCAGCCCCCATCATATATCTGTGAATAACAGAATTTCAAGGTTAGAGGTCTATTCAAAAAAGGTAGGTTCTTGCCCATAAGGAAAGAAGTAAGAGATCACTTTAGGCAGAGTTACTGATAATTTAAAACTTTTGTCTTTCAGTTGGTGCAAGCATTCATTTATTCACAATTTTAAATCTTATACTCTCGTGCAGTTACAGAGGGTCAGAGAAGTCAAAGCTTGCTCCAGCTTGATTTAGGCACGATTCAAGGCCCAGCTTGCATTCCTACAGGACAACTGTGCTCTGTCAGTGCACTTCAGTGAGCTATTTCTGCCCTCCCCATCTGTCCGTGAGCTCCTTGAGTGCATCCTTATATATTTTTGTTGCTCCAGTCTCTGGCATGGTCCCTGTCACATCATAAGGCCTCTAAACATGTATAATGAATTAATAAATACTGAAAAATTGTGATGGTCACTGGAGGCTCGGTGGTGATAAGCCTTGTGATCTGCCCTATATTATACATCCTATTATGAACATGCCGTCTTTGAGAGCACATTAAACAAATGCATTAATGCAAGGATGAACACTTACCAAGGATTAAGTGTATTGAATACAAGAATCCAGAACAGCTAAAAGAAAAATACTTGTAACATAATGATTGTGTCCATGGAACAACTGTGTTATAAACAAAAGAAGGCCAAGGCAAATTGTGTTATTTCCCCAATAGTTTTGTGATCTGTTTTGTGTTCTTACGGTAAGGCCTGATAAGACCCAGGTTCCACGATGCATGTGTAAGCATGACCTAAAAATACATATAGTTTAAATTCCTGCCTAACATTCAAAATCTAACATTTGATATATCCAAAAACTGTATGAACTTTTGATCCCTAAAAATATATTGTTTTGCCATTAAAGGAGTGACAATTATTCTCACTTCTGATACTTACTTCCATTTTGAGGTAACTTCTGTTACAGTCCTGCCTTGCTCTGCCCTTTTACTCCTTCCTGAGTGAGGAAAAATGAAAGAAGAGAATTACAAGATGCCTTCTTATAGAAATATATGTTCTGTTTTGCCTTTCCACACCGTTAGTTTGTAAGGACGGGCTCCGTGGGAAAGGCTTACAGTTGTCCCGTGCTGCCAGTGGATGACAAAGTCTGTCTTGATGCAGTATTAAGAAGCTAGCTGTTGCCACAGACATAAGCCATGTTCTCTAATATCAGTTTCATGAGTAATAGTGATATATCCATCTGCCTGAAGGCTTGCACCTATTTCTGAGTTATTAGAAACAGGGCAGAATGGTGATGTTTCTTGTGCTTCCTCAAACCCCAGCTCAACAGTGCTTGCTCGTTAAATAGTATGGACAGTTTATAAAATAGCAGCTCTTTGGAATTCTAATCAAAAAGGAGGGCAACTCTGACCATTGTGAATTAACCTAGAACAACATGCCTTCTCTGAATGCAGTCTGTTTTTCTGCTATACAGTGTAAACATTTTTAAGCTTAAGATTTATTTTGCTTTTAGACGTTTTTCTTGGATGTCCGACGGGTCATTTCATTTTTATTTGACGTCATGCTAAAACAGGTGACACAGCATCCTTGTAGGCTTCCTGTATAAGCAACAGCCTGTTATAAAACATTATAGAAAAAATATCCTATTTACAATACCATAACTTCAAAACAAACTATGAGTAAACAAAATAAAAAATTATTACCACCTATACAAATAAAACTTTATAATACTACTAAAGAATAAAAATGAAGATATGACCATCTATGAAGAGAATAATAGTGCTTATATAAGACAATTCAATATTATAAAGGTGTCACTGCTTCTTATATCAAATTCTAATGTTTATAATTTCCATAAACATACCAAAGGAGGTTTTATTTTAACTAGTGAAACTGATTCTAACATTCATACGGAAAAATGATCATGCAAGGAGAACCCAAAAAAATTGTGAAAAATTAATGAAGTTATTAACTCCTACTAAGTACTAAAATACATTATGAAACTATGTAAATTAAAACAGCATAGTATGGGCATATGAGCAGAGAAACTGATGAATGAAACAGAATAAGGTCCAGAAATAGACCTATATTAGAGTAAGGACATCTGATTTAATAAAAAGTAACTAATGTCTCATACAAAGTGCAAGTTTATTTCTCATTTTCATAAAGTCCAGAATGTGTTTCTGCTCGGCAGACTTTCCTCTTCACAAGGATTCTGGACTCAGGCTCTTTGCATCTTTGGCTTTGCCATCCTTAACATGTGGTTTTCAAAGTTTTCTTAGAGAATATCTCTAATCCACCTAGCAAGAAGGCAAAGAGGATGGGGCATCTTTTGGGAGGCTTTTATCTGCCAGGCCTATCAGTTCCTAACTGCAGGAAACCTGGGAAACGTACCCTGTTGTATGCCCAGGTAGAAGAAAAAGCAGGTTTGGGGAACACCTAGCTTTCTCTCCCACAAGACCCAAGTACATATGGAATTTGGTATACAATCCAGGTGGCATTTTATATCAGTGGGGAAAGATGAGTTAAGAAGTTGCATTCCCAATTTACTCCTTACAACAAATTAATTACAATTGAATCAAATTTTAATAAAGTGAAACAGAAAAGAAGGAAGGAAAATTTCTAGATCACAGGAGAAAAGGAAAGATTCTTAATAAATAAGCATGCTTGGTTTTTTGTTTGTTTGAGGCAAGATTTCACTCTGTCACCCAGGCTGGAGTGGTGTCATGATCACAGCTCACTGCAGCCTCCACCTCCCAGGCTCAAGCAATCCTTGCATCTCGGCCTCCCAAGTAGCTGGAATCGCAGGTGCGTGCCACCACACCCAGCTAATTTTTTTTTTTTGTAGAGATGGGGTCTCACTATGTTCACCAAGCTGGTCTCTAACTACTGGGCTCAACTGAACCTCCCACCTTAGCCTCCTAAAATACTGGGATTACAGGCATGAACCACCAGAGCCAGCATGTTTTTTTCTTTTCTTTTTTGAAGATTCAAAGGAATGTGGGATTCAAGACTGTGTACCATGACCATTCCAGGTTTCACAGTCCTACTGCTTCCCTTTCTGGGCCCTGAAGTTAACATAGGACATCTGCCCTGGCTGTGAATTTGGCATCCGTTGCAGTGCTGACATTTTTATAATTATATTCTGAGTCTAATATGCAGCATACTCTGCACTCCTGCAGCAAGAGATGAGGATCTAATTAAAGTTGGCCATGAAAGCCTTTGGCTTTCATAGCATGCCCTGAGTTGATAATTGGCTTACCTGCTGTTCTCTGTGCTATTCTCTTCAAGGACTCCAGAAAAGTTCACAAAAGTCAGCCACCTCCACAATCCTTCCCTAGCCGAGTGCTTCCCCTTCTGCCTGTACCTCATCCTAAACAATCATTGGTGAAATTCTTAGTAAACATGCTAAGCCACGGGCTATCACTTCCCGCACTTAGACCAGCAGTGAGGTTCTTGTTGCTCCTGACCGGGGCATGAGCAAATTCTCATATCCTGTTCTGAGGGTCTCCTTTCTAGGACCAGCTCTAGTACCATCCATCTTAGTTTGGGTCTCCCCAAAAGCAGACATTGAGGCAAGGATCTGAGTGAATGTAGTTTATTTGAGAGGTGATAGCAAGAAGTGAGGGAGTGGGGAAATGAGATAAGGAAGGTAGCAAAGTGATTAAAGGATGTACTAACGAGATTACTGCTTTAGCCAACAAGAGCTCAATTTCACTAGGGTCCCCAGAAGAACTGGCAGGAACATGCTTCAGAATTGCCTGCTGAGACATGGGAATTTTGCACATTTATCCATTGGTTCTCTTCCTCTTTGGTTGAGGGTTGCCCCTGAGAAGCTGATAGGCTGTTAATTCCCAGACACCCTGGGAAGCCCACCCTTGGATGGGCTGAGCAAGTTCCTGTGACACCTCAAAATGACTCAGGAAAAGAAGCAGAAAGATACAGACACACGTTGGATGCTGTCAGGATGGGCAGGAACCATCCTCTGCAGGTAAACTTGGAAGGGAGATGGAAATACTGGATGGGACATCCGCAGCATCTGCTATAGCAAGAATTGAGAGGCCATTGCTGTATTCCTTTCGGGCAGTTTTAAACCGAGTGTGTTCCTGAAGGTGTGGGAAAACAAGCATGCTGATATATTATTGTTAAAAATACATATTGGTACAGCCTCCGGAGGGCACTTTGGTGGTAGCTGTTAACACCGAAGTATATTGCGTACACTTTTAAATTCAGATTTTAGGAATTTCACTTCCAGGAATTTATCCTGCAGATACTTGTGCAAAGACTGACACCACGTTTGCAAAGATTCTGACGATGAGAGAAACCTGACATGGCTGGCTCCATCTTGCTTCTAGCCTCACAGGCTAACTGTTTTTGCTCATTCTTGAGTGTAGGCCAAGCTAACCATGAGAGGAATTTAGTTTACAGTTTAACTTGGAAGCAAGGATGATCATAGTCCCTCCCTACAACTAACCTCCTCCTTGCTCAGGGACCAAAAATTAATGAAAGTCCACGAAATTAGCATTATGGGAGGGGCCGGAATTCTGCTAAAATGTGGGCAAAGTTTTTATAATCCCCTACTGCTCAGGAGTCGTGTGGCCAGAGGTCACAACATTTATGACTTCCTCAATTGCTCCTACAGATAACAACACTATTGTAGAACCAAAGACTGGCTTTTTTTTTTTTTTTTTTTGGCGATGGAGCGAGTACTGTCGCCTAGGCTGAAGTACAGTGGCACAATCTCAGCTCACTGCAATCCCCACCTCCCAGATTCAAGCGATTCTCCTGCCTTAGCCTCCCAAGTAGCTGGGATTACAGGTACCTGCCACCACACCCAACTAATTTTTATATTTTTAGTAGAAATGGAGTTTCATCATATTGGCCAGGCTGGTCTCGAACTCCTGACCTCAGGTGATCCACCTGCCTCAGCCTCCCAAAGTGCTAGGATTACAGGCATGAGCCACCACACCTGGCCCCAAGACTGGTCTTTTGAGATGCTTTTCAGACTTTTGCATTCTGGCAACTGACTGACCCCATCTACACTCATGACCCATGACAACCAGTCCTGTGGCCCCACACCCAGAGGAAGACTCAGTGCAAAAGGACCATTTTCCACACCCCAATGATTGCATCCCCAACCAATCAGCAGCATCCATTCCCTAGTTCCCTGCCCATCAAACTATCCCTGAAAAACCCTAATCTTCAAGCCTTTGAGGACACTGATTTGAGTGATAACTCCAGTTCTTCTGCTTGGCTGTATTAATCTGGTCTCACACTGCTATGAAGAAATACCCAAGACTGGGTAGTTTATAAAGAAAAGAGGTTTAATTGGCTCACAGTTCTGCATGACTGGGAAGGCTTCAGTAAACTTACAATCATAGTGGAAGACAAAGGGGAAGAAAGTCACCTTTTTCAAAGGGCAGCAGGAAGAAGTACCAAGATAAGGGGCAAAAGCCCCTTATAAAACCATCAGGTCTTGTGAGAACTCACTCACTATCACAAGAACAGCATGGGGGTAACAGCCCCCATGATTCAATTACCTCCCACTGGGTCCCTCCCACAACATGTAGGGATGATGGGAACTACAATTCAAGATGAGATTTGGGTGGGGACACAGCCAATCCATGTAATTCTGCCCCTAGCCCCTCCTAAATCTCATCTCCTCACATTTCAAAACACAATTATGCAGCCGGGCACAGTGGCTCATATCTGTAATCCCAGTACTTTGGGAGGCCAAGGCAGGTGGATCACCTGAGGTCAGGAGTTCAAGACCAGCCTGGCTAACATGGTGAAACCCCATTTCTACTAAAAATACAAAAATCAGCTGGGTGTGCTGGCACGTGCCTGTAATCCCAGCTACTCAGGAGGCTGAGGCAGGAGAATTGCTTGAACCCAAGAGGTGGAGCTTGCAGTGAGCCAAGATTGCACCACTGCACTCCAGCCTGGGTGACAGAGGGAAACTCTGTCTCACACACACACACACACACACACACACACACACACACACACACACAATTATGCCTTTCCAACAGTCCCCCAAAGTCTTAGCTCATTCTAGCATTAACCCAAAAGTCCAAGTTCAAAGTCTCACCTGAGACAAGGCAAGTCCCTTCCACCTTTGAGCCTGTAAAATTGAAAACAAGTTAATTACTTCCTAGATACAATGGGAGTACAGGCATTGGGTAAATATACCCATTCCAAATGGGATAAATTGTCCAAAACAAAGAGGCTACAGGCCCCATGTAAGTCTGAAATCCAACGAGGCAGTAATTAAAGCTCTGAAATAATCTCCTTTGACTCCATGTCTCCTATCCAGGTCACGCTGATGCAAGAGGTGGGCTCCCATGGCCTTGGGCAGCTCTGTCCCTGTGGCTTTGCAGGGTACAGCTCCCCTCCTGGCTGCTTTCATCAGCTGGCATTGATTATCTGTGGCTTTTCCAGGTGCTCAGTACAAGCTGTTGGTGGATCTACCACTCCGGGGTCTGGAAGACAGTGGCCATCTTCTCTCAGCTCCAGTAGGCAGTGCTCCAGTGGGGACTCTGTGTCGGGGAGCCAACCCCACATTTCCCTTCTGCACTGCCGTAGCAGAGGTGCTCCATGAAAGCTCCATCCCTGCAGCAAACTTCTGCCTGGATATCCAGGCATTTCCATACATCCTCTGAAATCTAGGCAGAGGTTCCTAAACCTCAATTTTTGACTTCTGTGCACCCGCAGGCCCAACACTGCATGTAAGCCACCAAGGCTTGGGGCTTGCACCCTCCAAAGCAACAGCATGAGCTGTACATTGGCCCCTTTTAGCCCCAGCTGGAGCTAAAGCAGCTGGGACGCAGGGCACCATGTCCTGAGGCTGCATAGAGCAGGGGGGCCCTGGCCAAGGCCTACAAAACCATTTTTCCCTCCTAGGCCTCTGGGCCTGTGATGAGAGGGGCTGCCACAAAGATCTGTGACATGCCCTGGAGACATTTCCTGCATTGTCTTTGATATTAACATTCAGCTCCTCATTACTTATGCAAATTTCTGCAGCCTGCTTGAATTTCTCCCCAGAAAATGGGTTTTTCTTTTCTATCACATCTTCAGGCTGCAAATTTTCCAAACTTTTATGCTCTGTTTCCTCTTGAATGTTTTGCTGCTTAGAAATTTCTTCTATCAGATACCCTAAATTATCTCTCTCAAGTTCAAAGTTCCACAGATTTCTAGGGCAGGGGCAAAATGCCACTAGTCTCTTTGCCAAAGCATAGCAAGAGTCACCTTTGCTCCAGTTCCCAATAAGTTCATCATCTCTATCTGAGACCACCTCAGCCTGGACTTCATTGTCCATATCACTATCAACATTTTGATCAAAACCATTCAACAAGTCTAGGAAGTTCCAAACTTACCCACATTTTTCTGTCTTCTTCTGAGCCCTCCAAACTGTTCCAACCTCTGCCTGTTACCCAGTTCCAAATTCGCTTCCCCATTTTTGAGTATCTTTATAGCAGCACCCTACTCTCTGCTGTATTAGTCCATTCTCACACTGCTATGAAGAAATACCTGAGACTGGGTAGTTTATAAAGAAAAAAAGTTTAATTGGCTCACAGTTCCACATGGCCGGGAAGGCCTCAGGAAACTTACAACCATGGTGGAAGACAATAGAGGAGAAGGCACCTTCTTCACAGGGCAGCAGGAAGGAGAAGTGCTGAGCAAAAGGGGAAAAGCCCCTTGTAAAACCATCAGATTTCATGAGAACTCACTCACTATCATGAGAACAGCATGGGGGTAACCACCTCCATGTTTCAATACCTCCCACTGGGTCCCTCCCATGATATGTGGGGATTATGGGAACTACAATTCAAGATGAGATTTGCATGGAGACATAGGCAAACCATATCATTGGCCTTGTGTTAAACTTTCTTTACTGCAGTACTACATTCTCAGTGAACTGCATTTGTGTGTGCAGCAGGCAGGAAGAACCCATCGGGCAATTGCAAGACTTTTATACAAGGATTGTCATTGTGACAGTAAAAGACTGGGGAGGAAGGTCTTTCAACAGGGACTGGTTAAGTTATCAGACATCCATACAGTGGTACCCTTACATAGAAGGGGGCTCCTGTCTGTGTATTGATATTGAAAATTCCACTAGGAGGAAGAGAAAATATAAAATGATTAATAGTATATACAGGACACCACTATGTATTTTCTTTTTCTTTTTTTTTTCTTTTTTGTGTGTTCTAGGAGGCAGGGATGTATTTTATTTTTCTTATTACTTTTCTGTCATTCCTAGGGATTTGAGATAAGAGGGGGAGGCTCCAGGGTATGATTAATCTACCACGATAGATTATGAAACTAATATGATGAAAACTTACAAATAACAACAAAGTTCAACAAGGTGGCTTAGATAGCAGATGGACATTCATAAATTAGTAGTTTTGTGATACACCAGTGATATGGTTTGGCTGTGTCCCCACCCAAATTGCATCTTGAATTGTAGTTCCCATAATCTCCATGTGTCATAGGAGGGACCCAGGTAGTTGTCATAGGAGGTAATTGAATCATGCGGATGGTTATCCTCATGCTGTTCTTATGATAGTGAGTTCTCATGAGATCTGATGGTAAGGGGCTTAAGAGTGCCCTTTGCTCAGCACTCACTCTGTCCTGTCATCCTGTAAAGAATGTGACTGCTTCTCCTTTGCTTTCTGCCATGATTGTAAGTTTCCCAAGGCCTCCCCAACAATGTGAGACCGTGAGTCAATTAAACCTCTTTCTTTTATAAAATACCCAGTCTCAGGTATTTCTCCATGGCAGTGTGAAAACAGACTAATACAAACAGCAATAGATGGAAAATGTGATGGAGAAGAATTCACAACAGAACCTAAATAATAAATATAGAAGATCTTTACAAGGAAAAAAGTAAACTTTATGAGATGTAGAAGAAATCCAAAATTGAGAACATTATTGGTTATAGACAATAAATTTCAGTATTTTAACATGCCAAGCTGGGTGCAGGGGCTCATGCCTATAATCCCAGCACTTTGGGAGGCCAAGGCAGAAGAATCACTTGCGCCCAGGAGTTTGAGACCAGCTTGGGTAACATGGTGAGACCCTTTCTCTACAAAAAATACAAAAATTAGGCCGGGAGTGGTGGCTCACGCCTGTGATCCCAGCACTTTGGGAGGCCGAGGCAGGTGGATCGCTTTGAGGTCAGGAGTTCAAGACCAGCCTGGCCAACATGGTGAAACCCCATCTCTAATAAAAATACAAAATTAGCTGGGCATGGTGACACACACCTGTAATCCCAGCTATTCAGGAGGCTGAGGCAAGAGAATCATTTGAAACTGGGAGGCAGAGGTTGCAGTGAGCCAAGATCATGCCATTGCACTCCAGCCTGGGCAACAAGAGTGAAACTCCATCTCAAAAAAAAAAAAAAAATTAGTTGGGTGTGGTGGTGCATGCTTGTAGTCTCAGCTACTGGAGAGCTTGAGGTGGGAGGATCACTTGAACCTGGGAGGTGGAAGTTGCATTGAGCAGAGATCATGCCACTGTACTCCAGCCTAAGCAAAAGAGTGAGACTGTCTCAAAAAAAAAAAGCCAGCTCTCTGCAAGTTGATATGTAAAATGCAATCCCCAAAATAACCCAACAGTCTTTAGCATACAATTTGGCTAGCTAATTCAAGAATTCATAAGTAAGGCTAGAAGTGTATGCGTGTATGCATAGCTTAGACAATTTTAGGAGGAAAAAATGGGAGAAACTTGCCCTGGCAGATATCAAAGCATGTGTTTAATATTGTTTAAAATGTCATATTGATGCATGAATAAACAGACAAAATTAATGAAACACAATGAAGACTTCAGAAAAAGGTTTCCACATACATAGGAATTTAATATCTAATAAAAGTTGAAATTTATCAGTGGTGAAAGGCTGGACTACTCAAGAAATAGTATTGGGAGAATTGGCCATGCATTTAGAGAAAAAAAGGTTGGTCTCTAACTCACACTTAATAAAAATCAATTGCATATGGATTATATATCTCAGTAAGATTATAAAAGTATTATATAAAAACATAGGAGACTGTGTTTATGACTCTGGGGCAGAAAAGCCTGAATTAAGGAAAGTTGCAAGGGAAGAGATTTGCATAACCATGTCTAAATTTAAACCTTCTGTAAAAACCTAAAGGCATAAGCAAACTTAAAATATAAGTATAAAAAAAAGTACAAACTAGAAATAAATATAACATATAACAAAAAATTTTAATTTGGATATATATAAGAATAAGACAACTCAGCAGAAAAACGAACAGACAATGTGAACTGTCAAGTCACAGAAGAGAAAGTATAAATGATCAGTAAACAAAGAAATAAATTTTATTCTCCCTAGTCATGTACAGACATGTAAATTAAAGTAAGATGTAACTTTTCACCATATAACTGGCAAGGCAATAAAAAATGTTGGTAATACTAATCAAGAATGTGGAGAAATGGTACTTTCCTACTAAAACTGGAATAAATTACTTCAGCTTCTCTGAAAAGCAACTTGGCAGTAACTCAAAATAGTAACTATTCTCAGTGACCCAGTGATTCCATTTCTCAGTATTTATCCTATGGAAATACAAAAACATGTATTTGAGATGGCATGCACAAAGATTTTTTTCTGTATAGTTTGTAGTTGAAAAAAAGTGGACAACAACCTGAACATTTATCAATACATAATATAGCAAAGTTTAGAATGTGTTCAATAGCATTGCATTTATGAAAATATAAAGACCTCAAAAACTATATTATATGTTTGTACAGGTACTTACATACACAAGTGTTGGGGCTCAGAAATTGATGCCCCAAAGTATGGTGCTTTGGCATGCTGAGTGCTTTTCACTAAAGGAAAATCAAGGTCTGTCTCCCCTCCTTCCCTCCCGAAGCACCAGAGTATGGCTTTCTCTGAAGTTGCTCTAGAAGGAATGCAATTGTGAGCCCCTCCCTATAATCTCATTGAACAGGGAAGATTAACTCACAGGAAAGGAGCCTAAACACAGGCCTAAAGTATTCTTTTGAAGACTGCTACCTGGAAAACTATCTGCATTACAAGAAAACCTCTGTTTGCCAAACATTTTCAACCTTAACCTTCCATAATTTGATGCCACCTCCCCACCCCTGGAAACCCCAAGCTACTATTTCTTTCTGTAGCCCAAAATGCTATTTAAGCTTCAGCCATCTGGTCCTTCTTTGAGTCTCATAGTCTGTGGGACTCCCATGCATATGCATATAATCAATCTGTACGCCTTTTCTCCTGTTGATCTGTCTACTGTCCAATTTATTCCAGAGACTAAAATTATCAAAACTTCAGAGGGTGCAAGTAAAGTTCTCTTTGCCCTCAACATAATTTTATGTATATATATATATATATATATATATATATATATACACACACACACACATATATACACACACACACATATATATTATTTAATTTAATTTAACTTTATTTTATTTTATTTTATTTTTTGAGATAGGGTCTTACTCTGTCACCCAGGCTGGAGAGCAGTGGCATGACCTACAGCCTCAACCTCTCTGGGCTCAAGTGATCCTCCCACCTCAGCCTCCCAGATTGCTGGGACTGCAGGGGCAGGCCCCCATCCCTGGCTAATTTTTTATTTCTGTATTTTGTAGAGACGGGGTCTTGAAATCTCGGGCTCAAGCATCTGCACACCTCAGTCTCTGAAAGTGCTGGGGTTACAGGCATGAGCCACGGGACCCGTCCTATATATATGTATATATTTTTTTTAAAGGATATTCACTGTTTAGGGTGATAGCCACCAACTGTATGTAGCTATTCTCATTTACATTCAAATTAATTTAAATTTAATTTAAAATTCAGCTCCTGGTCTCACTAGCCATAATTCAAGTGCTCAGTATCCACACATCTGTGGCCACTGTATTGGGCAGCACAGACATAAAGCACTTCCAATATTTCAGAATATTCTATTGAATGCTGATCTCAATTCTTAGTAAATATCTATAATCTTCCTTATCAAAGAGGGCTCCATAAACCTGGAGCATCAGCATCAGCATCACCTGAGCACTGGTTAGAAAGACAGAATTGCAAGCCCCTCCCAAACTTACTGAAACCAAAGTCTACATTTCAACAAGATCCTTGGGTAATCTGTATGCACATTAAGGTTTAAAAGCACTGCACTAGCATCATCCTCACGAGCTTTGAGAAGCTCCTTTAGCGGTCAACCCTCTTTTGCACCTGGCAAAGACTTTCCAGAGACAAAGAGTCTGGCCATCACCCACTGCTTATCAAGCAGTAGCATCCTAGTTTGAATTTCCTCAATTATATGAGTTTGAACAACTTTGCATGCTTTGTAGGATGGAATTGATAAAAAGGAGGTAAAGAAATTTACACAGATTTACTAATTATTCCTAGAAGATGGCTTCACAGTTGCAAGATATTATAAATAAGGCATTCACAGAGATAGTTGAAAAGAGATACAGTAAGTGGTTGTTTTGTAGATAATGAACAATATATGAGTACTTGGCTCAGAACAAAATTTCCAGCAATATCATCACATACAAATTTGTACTCTCTTGAAAATTTAGATGGAATTGAAGATGATGGCCTCTTGAAATGTGTTAAAACACTCAAAAAGTGATGATACTGATAACAGGCATTTCTGCTACTAAACAGCTTTCTATAAAAGCCTTATCTTCTGCAAACTTGCACACTAAAAATAACAGGGCTTATGGGGGAAAAGTGTTGAAGCAGGCCACTCAAAGCCTATGCAATTTTATAATAAGAATTTTTTTAAAGCAGAACCCTATAAGAAATACTAACATAATAATAATCGACACATTAAACTCTTAACAGAAAAATACTACAGTAAGTATAGAATCTTACCTTAAAAAAAAAGAGCTGAAAGTAGCTTGATGGAAGAATGTGTAGTAAGGAATTGGGGTTTCTGGGATGTAACAACAAAGACAAAATGCCCAAAGATGGTGGAAACAGTATTTTGCACAGCCAAGACAGAGCATGTGACAGAAATGAGCAAACAGGAAGAAGAGGGTGTGAAAAAATGCAAAGTACGAAAGAGTTAACTATGCCGGGCGCGGTGGCTCACGCCTGTAATCCCAGGCACTTTGGGAGGCCGAGGCGGGCGGATTGCGTGAGCTCAGGAGTTCGAGATCAGCCTGGGCAACACAGTGAAACCCCCGTCTCTACTAAAATACAAAAAATTAGCTGGGCGTGGTAGCGGGTGCCTGTAATCCCAGCTATTCGGGAGGCTGAGGCAGGAGAATCGCTTGAACCTGGGAGGTGGAGGCTGTGGTGAGCCAAGATCGTGCCATTGCACTATAGCCTGGGCAACAAAAGTGAACTCAGTCTCAAGAAGAAAAAAAGAGTCACTATAGCATGCTACACTTCATGTAAAAAAGAAGTGGGGGTGGGGGTGGGAGGAGCCAGGCACGGTGGCTCAGGCCTGTAATCCTAGAGAATTGGGAGCCCAGGCAGGAGGATTGCTTGAGCCCGGGAGTTCAAGGCCAACTTGGGCAATGTAGTAAGACCCCATCTCTAAAAAAAAAAAGGAAAACAGAAATTAAGAAGGGAGTATAAGAGAACAGATTTCTTATTTGTGCAAAAAATATACAGAAAGATAAACAAGAAGCTAAAGAGATTGGTTACCTACAGGGTATGAGTAGCAAAGGGGTGAAAAATGGAGAAATTCGAAAGGAGTTATAGAGAAGGGAAGGAAGTAGTAATGACTGAACAAATTAAATATACTACAAATGACTAATGACCATACAGAAGGGGATGGGGAAGAAAATAATTAAGTAACTTTGAAAAACAGTATTTTGCCTGGATACTGAAAAGCTAATGGCAAAATGAACTATTTACAAATACTGTACTTGGCTGGCCGTGGTGGTTTACACCTGTAATCCCAGCACTTTGGGAGGCCGAAGTGGGTGGATCACCTGAGGTCAGGAGTTTGAGACCAGCCTGGCCAACATAGTGAAACCCTGTCTCTACTAAAAACACAAAAATTAGCCAGGTGTGGTGGCACACGGCTATAGTCCCAGTTATTTGGGAGGCTGAGGAAGGAGAATTGCTTGAATCCAGGAGGTGAAGGTTGCAGTGAGCCAAGATTGCGCCACTGCACTCCAGCCTGGGCGACAGAGCAAGACTCCGTATCAAAAAAAAAAAAAAAAAATACTGTACACTAGTTAGTAAATTAATTTATCATAGGGCTATGGATTAGCAATTCAATAAATACTTTGTGTATATACTAGCGTTGAATAAACAAATGAACATTATATATAAAAGCCATGTGTCTCTCAAACAAATAAGTTACAAGGAGGGAAAGGGAGATGGCTAGAATGAGACTTGTGTTAAACCGGAATCAGATACATCAGTATTACGATCTTTTTTTTTACATTTTGTATTTATTATTTTTATAGAGATGGAGTCTTGCTATGTGGCCCAAGCTGGTCTTGAACTCCTGGCCTCAAGCAATCCTCCCACTGAGGCAGGACTGGTAGTCAAGGAATTGACCATGTTCTCGGGACAAACAACCATGGTGAGCATACAGTCAACACAGTAAGCCTCAGCATTTGCACTGGGCTCACTCAAGCAAAGCTGTCTTCAGCAGGGACTTTCCCTTCTAGAGCACATGCATATTTGGATTTTACCCATCCTCAAACTGACCCTTTGCTCATTATAATAGTAAAAAACACACCCCGGGTGGAGATTTAAGATGCTAATGAGACATGCAACATATGAACAAGCATGTACAGTTACTGCGCACGTGCACCCAGAGGACCCCCCAGTACATGCTTACTAGCAACACCTCTTTCCAACTCCTTATGAATAAATTATGGGAGACTCCCATAAAGGAGTCTCCCTAGCGCCAGTCTCTGCTGTCTCATCCTTACGAGCAGCCCGCCCTGAATCCTCTCTCTCGGTGCACTGTGTATTCTGTACCTAACTTTCAAAATATTCTTTTTCTTTTGCAATAAATGACTCTATGCTGCACTTCTTTTGCTGTGTGTCTCTTGTTTAAATTCTTTTAAACTAAGAAGACAAGAACCAACGTATCACATCAGCTATCAACACCACTTCGGCCTCCTAAAGTGCTGGGATTATAGGCATGAATCATTGTGCCCAGTCCAAAATAATTGTTTTTAATATATCAAATATACACATACACACACCTTTACATTTAGATGTGTGTATATGTATGAGTTAGTATACATACATAAATGTCCTAGCTCTGTCTGCTAAGAGTGCCTAAAGGCAATGATACTCCAATGGTTATAAGCATACCTAGATCCTAGGTCATGAGTTCCAAACACCATTCTCCTGTGAGAGGAACCAAGTCTCCTTTGCAAAATGCAAAATGAGCCTGGAATAGATTATTGCACTAGAAAATAAGGAGGTGCTTGAAAGGATGGACGCATGTTGAGAAGACACAGGAACTAATGTGAAGGAGAGCTCTCAGTGGACAAAGCTGGAACAACTGGAGCAACCAAATTAAAATAGTATTGGATTTTAGCTCAGAATAAAATAAATTTCCATGAGTCCACACTGATACAAATAAGTGATTGAAGAAATAAATAAATGGGAGAAACAGGGTATCTATTCCTTACAAATAATTCTAATTTAAAAACATAGAAGGAATAATAGAAATACAAAATTACTAGGCAAACACCACCATAATTGTTGCAGGCATGATTCGTCTGATGGATGCTAAAATCGGTCATGAATATTGGAGAAGAAACAGGATATTTCACAGTATCAAAGTATCTCTCTGAGATATTTATCAATTACAGAAGATATTTCATGCAGAACTTTATTGAGAAACCACAGTAGCCAAATTATCAAGGTTAACATCACCAGTAATAAGTCTCATTGATGTCATTATGTATGGACATGGACACAACATCACTTCTGGGTAATCTTACCAAAAATGCATAATCTCAATCTAATCATGAGAAATCATCAGAGGAATCCAAATTGAGACATTCTGCAAAGTAATCATTAGGTCATGAAAGACAAGGAAAGACTGAGGAACTCTCATAGATTGGAGGAGACTAAGGAGACACATGATTTAGCAACATGGGATCCTGGATTGGATGCTGAAACAGACAAGGGGCTTTAAGGGAGGAAACTGGTGATATGTAAAGTCTGTAGTTTGGTTAATAGTATGGTACCAATGTTATTTTCTGGTTTTGATAATTGTGTAAGTTAAAATTGGAAGAAGCTGGGAGAAAGGCATATGTGAACTCTTTGTGCTATTTTTGCAATAATTCGGAAAATTATTTCAAAAGGAAAAAGGAGGGCATGGAGAGAAAGTGCACTGGTTTCAATACTGTACTCCTTTATATTTGGGGTATTCAGCTGTGCTCATGTGCTTGCATCCTGCTGCTCTTTCTTGGCAGCACAAAATATTACATGCTGGGCAATTTTGCAGATGAACCAATATAGTTTCCACAGCATACTGACCTAATTTCTCTACTTTCAATCTCATAGGAGCTAATCTCATAGGTGCTAATCCACCTTAAATAATTGTAGCAGAATAAGCCATATTAAAATTGCATGTGATATGTTTAAAATGGCATCATTGGCCGCGCACATCCTAGCACTTTGGGAGGCTGAGGCAGGTGGGTCACTTGAGGCCAGGAGTTAGAGACCAGACTGGACAACATGGTGAAACCCCGTCTCTACTAAAAAAATACAAAAATAAGCCAGGCATGGTGGCATGCGCCTGTGATCCCAGCTACTCAGGAGGCTGAGGCATGAGAATCACTTGAACTCAGCAGGGAGAGGTTGCAGTGAGCTGAGATCGCACCACTGCACTCCAGCCTGGGTAACAGAGTGAAACTGTGTCTCAAATACATAAATAAATAAATAAAAATAAAATGACATCATGAAGAATAAGTGGAGGGAAATCAGTATTTTAAAGTTAATATATGAGCACAAATAGCCAAAACAATCTTGAAAAGAAGAACAAATTTGGAGGACTCACACTTCCTAATTTCAAAACTTGCTACAAAGCTAAAGTAATCCTAACAGTGTGGTACTGGCATGAGGGCAGACATGCAGACCAAAGGAATAGACTAGAGCTCAGAAATAAACTCTCACATATTGGTCAATTGATGAAAACCAGCCACATGTAGGTGGGTGCTAAGATCATTCGATGAGGAAGGAACAGTTTTTTTTTTAACAAAAAGTGCTGAGAAAACTGTATATACATACGGAAAAAAATGACATGGAATCCTTACCTTACACCATATGCAAAAATTAACTGAAAATAGATCAAAGACTTAATCTTAAGAATTAAAACTATAAAACTCTTAGAAGAAAATATAGGGGAAAATCTTCATGGCATTAGCATTTGCTAATAATTTCTTGAATATGACAACAAAAGCATGACCAACAAAGAAAAAATTGGACTTCATCAAAAACTTTCGTGCGTCAAAGGACATCTGCATTAGGGTTCTCCAGAGAACCAGAACCAATAGGAGAGAGATACACAAACACACACACTCATGTGCAGAGAGAGGGTGAGAGACGGTAAGGAATTGGCCCATATGGTTATGGAGGCTGAGAAGTCCCACAATGCACTACCTGCAAACTAGAGACCCAGTGCTGTAGTTCTAGTCCAAGTCTGAAGGCCTGAAAACCAGAAGAACCGATGGTGTAAGTCCCAAGGACAGGAAAAGAGCAATATCCCAACTCAAGCACTCAGACAAAGAGAGCAAATTCTCCCTTTCTCCACCTTTTTGTTCTATTCAGTCCCTCAACAGATTACATTATGCCCACCCACATTGGGCAGAGCATTCTGTTTTACTCAGTCTATCCATTCAAGTGCTAATCTCCTCCAGAAACACACTCACAGACACACCAAGAACTATCTGGACACCCTGTGACCCAGTCAGGTTGACACATACGCAATCAAGAGAGCGGAAAGAGAATCCATAGAATGGAAGAAAATATTTACAAATGATATATGCGATAAAGGATTAATATCAAGAATATATAAATAGGGCCGGTTCAGTGACTCACGCCTGTAATCCCAGCACTTTGGGAGGCCGAGGCGGGCAGATCACGAGGTCAAGAGATCGAGACCATCCTGGCTAACATGGTGAAACCCCGTCTCTACTAAATATACAAAAAAGTTAGCTGGGCCTGGTGGTGGGTTCCTGTAGTCCCAGGTACTCGGGAGGCTGAGGTGGGAGAATGGCATGAACCCGGGAGGCAGAAGTTGCAGTGAGCCGAGATCACACCACTGCACTCCAGCCTGGGCAACAGAGCAAGACTCCATCTCAAAAATAAATAAATAAATAAATAAAAGAATATATAAATAGCTCCTACAACTCAACAACAAAAAAGAAACAATTCAAAAGTGGGCAAATGTCTTGAATAGACGTCTCTGTATAACTGGCCAATAAATACACGAAAATATGCTCAGCCTCATAAATCATTAGGGAAATGCAAATCAAAACTACAATGAGGTATAACTTCAAACACATTAGGATGGCTATTATCAAAAAAGCAGAAAATAACGAGTGTTGGCAAGAATATGAAGAAACTGGAACTTTCATGAATTACTGATGGGAATGTAAAATGGTACAGCTGCTGTGCAGAAAAGTCTGGCAGCTTCTCAAAAAGTTAAACATGGAATTACCATATGGTCCAGCAATTCTACTCTTACATATATACCCGAAAGAATTGAAGGCAGGCACTCAAACATATACTTGTACACCAGTGCTTATGGCAGCATTATTCACAATATTCAGAACGTGGAAACAAACCAAGTGTCCATCACAGATGAATGAATGAATAAAATGTGATGCGTGTGTGTATATATATATATATATACACACATAAATTGGGATATTATTCAGCCACAAAAAGGAATTAAATTCTGATAGGCTGCAACATGGATGAACTTTAAAAGCATATGCGAAGTGAAATAAGCCAAACACAAAAGGACAAATATTGTATGAAGTACCTATAATATGAGGTACCTATAATAGGTATATGATATGGTCTTGCTGTGTCCCTACCCAAATCTGATCTTGAATTGTAGCTCCCATAATTCCCACGTATCACGGGAGGGACCCAGTGGGAGGTAATGGAATCTTGGATGTAGGTTTTTACTGCTGTTCTCATGATAATGAGTAAGTCTTATGAAATCTGATGGTTTTATAAATGGGAGTTCCCATGCACACTCTCTCTCACCTGCTGCCATGTCTTTGCTCCTCCTTTGCCTTCCGCCATGATTGTGAGGCCTCCCCAGCCATGTGGAACTGCAAGCCAATTAAACCTCTTTCCTTTGTAAATTACCCAGTCTCGGGTATGTCTTTATTAGCAGCATGAAAACACTAATAAGGTACCTATAGTAGGCAAATTGATAGAATCAGAAAGTAGATAAAGGCTAGCAGGGGCTGTGGGGAGGGAGCAATGGGAAGTTATTGTTTAATGAGTATAGAATTTCTGTTTGGAATGATTTAAAAGTTCCAGAAATATACCAGGCACAGTGGCCCATGCCTGTAATCCTGGCACTTTGGAAGGCAGAGATGGGTGGGTCACCTGAGGTCAGGAGTTCAGGATCAGCCTGGCCAACATGGTATAACCCCATCTCTACTGAAAACACAAAAATTAGCCAGGTGTGGTGGCGCACGCCTGTAATCCCAGCTATTCCGGAGGCTGAGACAGGAGAATCACTTGAACCCGGGAGGTGGAGGCTGCAGTGAGCAGAGATCGCACCACTGCACTCCAGCCTGGGTGACAAAGCAAGACTCTGTCTCAAAGAAAAAAAACAAGTTCCAGAAATAGGGAGTGGCGATGGTTGCATGGCATTGTGAATGTACTTAATGCCACTGAATTGTACACTTAAAAATGGCTAAAATGGTAAATATGTGTGTGTTTATATAGAGTATAAATGTATGTGTGTTTTTATATAGTAACACAACTAAAAAACTCAATATATAATTTGATTTAAAGAGCATATGTATAATCATGGTAATAGTCATTATAAGTTGATATTTGTCTGTTTTGTCCACATCCCCCAAAGTCTATACATTCTCATGTCCAAAAAACATTTTGGGGAACCCATTATGGGGAAAACGAGGGATCTCCCAGATAGTGTCTGTCTTATCTATGAGCGTGCAGGGGTTTGTGGATGATGAGAAACAGAAGAAAGGGGAAGAGGGTACTGGCCTCTCCATAACTGAAAGAAGATCATCCTTTTTGCCCTGCCTAGGAAAAAGGACACTGCCATGGGAGACGTTGAGAATGCTCCAGAAAAGAGGGAAAGCACACATTCCCAACCTCAAACAGAAGGAGGGGAGATCACCACAAAGCCTGCAGGCAGTAACTTTATGCTGATAAACATGACAAATCAGATGAAAGGAGTTTCTTGAAAAACACAACTTACCAAACTGATGCACAAAAAAAAAAAATTGAAAATCTGAATATATTAATTTTAAAAGTTGAATTGAGAATTGAAAGCCATCCCTCAAAGAAAACTGCAGACCCAGATGGTTTCCCTTGGGAATTCTCCCAAACATTTAAGGAAGAAATAATACTAATCTTACACAAACTCCTTTTTTTTTTTTTTTTTTTTTTGAGAGAGAGTCTCCTTCTGTCACCCAGGCTGGAATGCAGTGGCGTGATCTTGGCTCACTACAATCTCCACTTCCCGGGTTCAAGCAATTCTCCTGCCTCAATCTCCTTACAGGCATAAGCCATGCTCCCAGCCACAAACTCCTTTAGAAAATAGTTTCTTGGCCAGGCCCAGTGGCTCACACCTGTAATCCCAGCACTTTGGGAAGCTGAAGTGGGAGGATTGCTGAGCCCAGGAGGTCAAGGCTGCAGTGAGCCATGATCACGCTACTGCACTCCAGCCTGGGCAACAGAGTGAGACCCTGTCTGAAAACAGAAAGAGAGAGGAAGAAGAAGAAGAAGGAGAAGGAGAAGAAGGAGAGAGAAAGAAAGAGAGAAAGGGGAGGAAGGAAGGAAGAAAGGAAGGAAGGAGAAAGAAAGAGAAGGAAAGAAAGAAAGAAAGAAAGAAAGAAAGAAAGAAAGAAAGAAAGAAAGAAAGAAAGAAAGAAAGAAAGGGAGAGAGAGAAAGAAAGAAAGAAAGAAAGAGAAAGGGGGAGAGAGAGAAAGAAAGAAAGAAAAAGAAAAGGGTGGGACAGAGGAAGGAAGGGAGGGAGGGAGGGGAAGGGAAGGGAAAATAAGAGTGTTGAAAGGAGCAATACATGAAAAGGAAGGATAATACATTGTGACTAAGTGGGGTTTATTTTAGGGATGCAAAGTTGCTTTAACATTTGAAAATCAATTGTTGCTATTTGTCACACTAACAGAATAAAGGAGAAAAATCATACGATCATCTCAATAAATGCAACAAAATGCCTGTGACAAAATTCAATAATAGCCATCATGATTTAAAAATGAAAATCTCTTAGTAAACTAAGACCAAAAGGGAACTTCTTGATAAAAGTCATCTAGGAAAAAACCTAAAGATAATAGCATACTTAATGGTGAAATATTGACTACCTCTCCCTTATGGCTGTGAACAAAGCAAGAATGTTCACTTTCCCCACCGTTATTCAATATTATATACTGGAGGTCTTACCAGTGTAAAAAGGTAAGAAAAATAAAGTCATAGATATTGGAAAGGAATAAATAAAACCATTACCATTTTTTCTTTTCTTTTTTTAATTTTCCAAAGGGCCAGGTAGGCATTATCTTTTTTTTTTTTTTTTTTTTTGAGATGGAGTTTCGTTCTGTCGCCCAGGCTGGAGTGCAATGGCGCGATCTCGGCTCACTGCAAGCTCCGGCTCCCGGGTTCACGCCATCCTCCTGCCTCAACCTGCGGAGTAGCTGGGACTACAGGCGCCCGCCACCACTCCCGGCTAATTTTTTTGTATTTTTTAGTAGAGACGGGGTTTCACCGTGTTAGCCAGGATGGTCTCGATCTCCTGACCTTGTGATCCACCCGCTTCAGCCTCCCAAAGTGCTGGGATTACAGGTGTAAGCCACCACGCCCGGCCGGCATTACCATTTTTAAAAGCATTAAAATTTACAGAATACTTAGGAACAACTTTAACAAAA
The DNA here is from genome assembly GCF_028885655.2 of Pongo abelii. Taxonomy (NCBI): domain Eukaryota; kingdom Metazoa; phylum Chordata; class Mammalia; order Primates; family Hominidae; genus Pongo; species Pongo abelii. The sequence continues at coordinate 32,135,764 of NC_071989.2, forward strand.
GACATGTAAAACCTCCACAATGAAAACTATATAACACATACTGCCAAGACTTATGCTAGCAATTTAATGACTGCTATTTATTAAAATACTTTAATAATTTAATAATTAAATATTTAATTAAATTATTTAAAATAATTATTGGTATATTTATTGTTAATTACTAAACTTATTAATTAAAATTATTAAATTTTAATTAATACATAACTTTAATTAAGGAGGTTCTTGGAGGCATTTTAATGTTTTCATGAAGGTTTCCTCAAACTAGAGAAAAGCCTTACATAGGTCCTGGAAAGACTCTCTTTACTACTCTCAGCACTATTAACAGTTGCTAAAGCATTTTTATAACAGAAATAATTGAATACTCAATTATTATTAATAGTTGAATATTCTAAAATGATTCAATTACTTTGAATAATTCAATTCTCTTTTTTCTCATTCTACCTAGATAATACTGATGTCCCCTTACCACAGCCCCCTATATATGACATTCCAGAAAAGGCAGGTCAGCACTATTGAAAATCCAAGCACTTTTTCTGGCTGATTTTCCATTGAGGTTAGATGAGCATACACTGCCTACATTCATAGAAAAGAGAAGGACGGTGTTTATCATCCTCACTCTGAAGGCCACTTCAGGAGCAACCCATTCAAATCTCCTGGGTATGGAGGGTCACTCTTGCTCTTGCTGGCCAATGACCAATATATGCAGGGTGTTCACCTGCTACTGTGATGAAGAGGTACAGGTGAAAAACAGACCCCCGTTACCTTCCTCTTTTCTCCTCCTTTATCCCTTTCAGAGGTCCCTATTTTTCCATTTTTGTGAGCTTCATTCTAACTAGTTTGCAGATAAAACCATTTTGCCCAGTAAACAAACAAACAAACAAAACCTTCTACTTGTATGTTTCATGTACTATCAAGCAGTATTTGGGCTTACACCTGTCTTTGCCACCTTGAATTAATTTTAAGATTAACATTTTTTAATATTTAGTTTGGGTTTTTCTAGCTAAGATTAGTAAAGAAAGCATAAATAAAAATTCACTGTGGGGATTTTTAAGCCCTTGGTTAATTTTACAGGCATTGGCAGAAGCAATGTTTCTCTTCCTGTTCATCGATTCCAAGTTACAAATAGGGACAGAGAAACAGTTTAATGTCTTTCCCATTTAACTGAAACTTAAAAAGTAGCATATTTGCCTCCAGAAAAAACTAATAGACTCTATGATAGGCAAAATAATGTCTTTTCCCCAAAGAGGGCCTCATCCAAATCTCCAAAACCTGTAAATAGGTTATGTTATAGGGCAAGGGAGAATTAAGTTTGCAGATGCAACTAAGAAATCCACTGACGACCAGGTGCAGTGGCTCATGCCTATAATCCCAGCACTCTGGGAGGCCAAGGAGGGAGGATTGCTTGAGCTCAGGAGTTCGAGACCAACCTGGCAACACAGCAAGACCCCATCTCTGTTAAAAGAAAAAAATCCACTGACTTTGAGATGGGGAGAGTAGCCTGGATCATCCAGGTGGGCCCAGAGGTGGCGTCAGAGGGGTGCATCATGGAAAAGACTCAACAGTCATCACTGGCTCTGAAGACAGTAGGGGACTGCCCGCCAAAGAATTCAGGCAGCCTCTAGATAGTAGAAAGGGGAAAGCATGGATCCTCCTCTAGGGCCTTTAGAAGGAACAGAGCCCTGCTGACACCTTGATTTTAGAGACCCATTATGAACATACGACCCTAGAATTATAAAATAATAAACTTGTATTGCATTAAACCACCAAGTTAGTGATAATTTTTTACAGCAGCAATAGGAAACTAATACAGAATCTTTGTTCATTAACAGGTGCGTGCCACCACACCTGGCTAATATATTTTAAGTTTTAATCTTTAATTGTGGGGAATATCTTCTTTTAATTAGGGAATTTCAAGTTTAAAAGAGTAAAGCACTGTCCTGCTTTCTGTTTCTATGGATTTGCCTGTCTGGACATCCCATAAGTGGAATCATACCAGAAAAAAAAAAAGTATCCTTTTTTCTTTGTTAAATAACGTAATTAAATAGTTTGGACACCAGGTGGCCCTAGACTACCAGATTTATCAAAGGAGCGCTTTTCAGTTTTATGATCTTAACATATTACTATAAAGGCAATGATGCAATTTTCTTTTAATAAGAAGAATGTTAAAAAACATCCCATTACGTTTGCATCTAAGTTTTTTGACTATTGTTGGTCAGTCACTTAAATTAGTCTTGACAAATCTTTAAGTTGGTTTCTGACAATTGTTGTGTGTGTGTTTCTTTTTTAATCTAGAAAGATGAACTAAAATTGAATAGGTGTCACTAGAATATGACACAAGGATAAGAACTTTTTTGGTTCCCAGTGCCTTGAATACTGACAGCATCCCATAGCCTGCACCCGATAAATAACAGTTGAATGAAAGAATATCTCATGTCCAATTTGCACATATAAATTTGTTTCTGAATAATCTGGAACTTGAAGAAAATCCTTTTGTCCAAGAATTTTTAATGTAGCACTATTCATAGAGCACTCGTTTCTTTAAATGTGCTTGCAATGCATTCTCCTTTATGCTAGAAATGAACAGCCATTCCTCATTACATGATTACGTGCAGTCCGCCCTGCCCCCGACCCAGGTGTTTCCAGTTCTAACCCAACACCCCTAGGCTTCCTACTCTCCTCCCAGTGTCTGTGAGTGATCTTGGCAGAGAGTGTGGTCAGGTCCACAGTGGACCAGAAGTCACCCACCTCCCTGGATGCAGGGGCTTGCACGGTACCTACCTGTGCCCTTGGACACTTTGTGCCCCTCTGCATTAAGCCGTCTCCTGTTGCCTGTCACACCCTCCAAGTCAAAGTGAAAAAGTGCCCGCTTCAGAGACTTCTTCCTAGTTGCAGGGATGGAAAAATGATTTTCTCTCTACCCTTAATAGGTCTTAATTGGGACTACCTCTAACAAAAGAGAGATTAACATGAGAAAAACAGTGTATTACCGTATATGCCTCATGTATATTTGGGAGAAAACTCTGAGAAATGTGTCAATATTTAGAGTGGATCTCAAAAGAAGCATTTAAACTTCAAGCTTAAATATCATCACTCCGGGAAAAAAAGAAAGAAGGGTATGGGGAAAGGTCTGGAAAACACCATAAAACAAAGGTAAGGATTTTTTTGCAGATTTAAATGTAAGCCTTCTCCATTGGTTATGAGTCTCTGCTGATTTACTCTTCCATTTTCCCTGGCACAGAGAGAGAGACACCCTTACAAATGGAGACTGCCTTTAAAGATGTAAATTTCTTTTTTAAAGGGTAACTTTTCAGAAATACTCCTGTGTCTGCAGTTTCTCAAAATAACCAGCTCAAAATAAGCAACATGCCAAGGAGGCATATTTTGGGGTGGCATATTCTGGTCTCTTACAGTCATATTTGGTGTGGTATGTTCTGAGCCCCAACACAATGTACTCTGTCCCCAGACATCTTGTAAATTCTGATTCCTTCATAGTACTTTGTTCTCACTGTGTTCAAATTGTTTTATATTTAGCTGTGTACAGTGGCACCAGATTATAATTTCTGTAGATAAAGGGTAATACTTTATCCTTTTTTATATTCCCAGTACCCAGCCAATATTGGGAATAAATAGGAGGAAAAGAGAGGAGAGGAGAAAGGAAAAAGGAAAGGAAGGGAAAGGGAAAGGGAAGGGAGAGAAGGCTGTCCTATCATCAGGCTCAGACTGCAGATGGGTAAAATAACTGTTGCTGATTTCTTAACATTTAAATATGGGTGTGTGGCCAGGTGTGATGGCTCACACCTGAAATCCCAGCACTTTGGGAGGCCGAGGCAGGCAGACCACCTGAGGTCAGGAGTTCGAGACCAGCCTGGCCAATGTGGAGAAGCCCCGTTTCTACTAAAAATACAAAAATTGTAATTCCAGCTTCTCAGGAGGCTGAGGCACAAGAATTGCTTGAACCCAGGAGGTGGAGGTTGCAGTGAGCCAAGATCGCGCCACTGCACTCCAGCCTGGGCACCAGAGCAAGACTCCATCTCAAAGAAATAAAAAATATATATATGTGTATGTGCATATATGTTTAATCCAGGAAAAGCATAAACAGAATTACATTTATCATTTCGATATAATTTCCATTTGCAAACTCTTGGATGATAAATATAACGAGACCTAAAATTAATGCTATCTTTCCTCTTTAAAAAAGATAAGGAAGGAATTTGAATGCAAATTGTAATATTTTTCTTCAAAGGGGAATGATTTGCCATTCTTTAATTTGATAAAGTTCTTTATGCTTCAAATACATATCCAGGCTTTAAATATTAATAAACCTCAGAAAGCAGAAACAAAATCCTTAACCCTTCATGAATTAATTATCACAATTTAAAAACTCCAGTTTTACAAAGCATTATCACAAAGTGCAAAATGGCTTTGCCAAATCATGTCTTCTTTGTGGTAATAACTCCTATGATTAAATAAAATTTTACATGTGTTAAACTGAACATTAATACTATAATTCAAAATTCTGATTTTGTGATATTGTATAATTTCAACTATAAAGTTTTGCATTATATAAAATAACTATAATTATTATTTTTAATCAACTTTTATTTTTTATCAAAGTGCTATACTTGAATAGTATGAAAAATCAAAGATTGATCAGTGCGGTGGTTCACGCCTGTAATCCCAGCACTTTGGGAGGCCAAGGTGGGCAGATCACCTGAAGTCAGGAGTTCAAGTCCAGCCTGGCCAATATAACGAAACCCCATCTCTACTAAAGATACAAAAATTAGCCGGGCGTGGTGGCATGCACCTGTAATCCCAGCTACTCTGGAAGCTGAAGCAGAAAAATCGCTTGAACCCAGGAGGTGGAGGTTGCAGTGAGCCAAGATCGTGCCACTGCACTCCAGCCTGGGTCACAGAGTGAGACTCTGTCTCAAAAAAAATCAAAGATTACGAACTTGATTTTTACAAAATAGCCCCTTCTCTTCACTATCCTACTGCCACCATTCACCAAGTAACTAATTTCAATGTTTGTAAGTTGTTTTCACTGATTTTACTTTTCTATTTCTAAGTAATGTGTACATACTGCTGCTCTTGGTTCATCTCAGGAGACATATCCATTGATTTCCAGTTAGGAGTAATAAGGATTTTAGCTTACTTATATCTTTTCTTTTCCTTTCACCACCTTCCCCAAAAAATAAAATCTCAAATATCTATTTATTTATTTGTATTTTATTTACTTATTTTTTGAGACAGAGTCTTGCTCTGTTACCCAGGCTGGAGTGCAGTGGCACAATCTCGGCTCACTGCAACCTCTGCCTCCCAGGTTCAAGTGATTCTTATGCTTCAGCCTCCTGAGTAGCTGAGATTACAGACATGTGCCATCATGCCCAGCTAATTTTTGTATTTTTAGTAAAGACAGGGTTTTGCCATAATGGTCAGGCTGGTCTCGAACTCCTGACCTCAAGTGATCCACCTGCCTCAGCCTCCCAAAGTGCTGGGATTACAAGCATAAGCCATTGTGCCTTGCCAAAATCTCAAATATCTGTAAAATTTATATTCAGTGTTTTTATAATTTTGTCTATGTATATGTAGTATGCAGTTTACTTCTGAGCCTAGTAGCATGATTATATATCCTTCCTCATGCAACTTGGTTTTTTCTAGGGTTAATGATTGCCTAATTTAAAGACAGTTTCTTAATTTTCTTTGGACAGCTGACTATTTCCACACCCTCAACAGCTCTGTAAAATGACTTTCAATTAAACTTTATACAAAACATGTCAGATAATTAAAGAATTACATCACTGTCTGCCCTGCTTCAGTTCCAGACTCTTCCTAGTGCCCCGATGTTCCTATTCCAATCTGGATGGTTCCAATGTGGGCCTGTTGCTTAATTGTTGTATTGGAACTTCCATTTCCCATCACCCGGGAAATTCTTTTTGCCTCTCTTGGATCCTCTGTTTCTTCAATCCCATGTATTCCAAAATCCCAATATCTTCCTCTTAATTTAGTTTTTTTAATGGGTGAGAGAGAGTGTGTGTGTGTGTGTGAGTGTATGTGCGTATATGTGAATGCTTGGACACATCCTTAAACAGCTTTCTAAGAAAGGCGATTGGGAGTGTCAACCTTAAATAATGAGATTCAGAAAATATGATGAAGAACAGAGTTTGTTTGAATGCAAAGCTTGAGGGTGACCACCCGGAAACACTGACTCCAAACTAACAGGATCGTCATTCCGGAGTGGAGAAGTTAAGGTTTCACTAATACATGCAGAGACAGAGAAATTTTAGCAGATTACATTTTCCTTAAAAGACCAGTGCATGCACTACAGTGATTTGATTGGTTATGGATTGTTACATTCCAAGGCAGATTACTTTATACTCTGTGAGAAGGAGTAGTGAGAGAGTCTTTTCTCTGGTGATATTTAATCTTCCTAATTATTTACAGAAGAAAAAAGGCAGAAGTTGCAGCTGCATATGGCATGACTCAGGCCACATAGCCACATTCCTCTCAAGGCTCAGAATAATTAAAAGTTCCAACAGCCTTAAGTTTGAATTATTCAATTTCACATTTCCCTCTTTTCATCAACCTTTTGAAGAAACCATCATAGATGAACTCAAATAGTTTTGGTTCCTTTTAAGTTCAGGAGCTTAGTCCTGTGTTGCTAGGTGGGCTCATTCCTAGAGTGTCCTATCCCATGGCAGGAGGAATTTGTTAGGCAATAAAACTGTTGGGGTGGCAGGGCAGTGGCTCAGGCCTGTAATCCCAGCACTGTGGGAGGCTGAAGTGGGGAGATCACCTGAGGTCAGGAGTTCGAGACTGGCCTGGCCAACATGGCAAAACCTTGTCTCTACTAAAAATATAAAAATTAGCTAGGCATGGTGGCGTGTGCCTGTAATCCCAGGTACTCAGGAGGCTGAGGCAGGAGAATCGCTTGAACTGGGGGGGCAGAGGTTGCAGTGAGCCGAGATTGCGCCACTGCACTCCAACCCATGAGACAGAGTGAGATGAGACTCTATCTCAAAAACAACAACAACAACAACAAAACTGTTGGGGTGTAGGCTGAATTTAAAGCAACATGAAGGAAGTGATTTTGTGACCTGAGTCAGGCTACATAGTTGCATCTTCAATTAATGCAGTTCTTTGAGCAACCATTATTTTAGTTTTTTCAGTTGTATGTTGACTCCATCGCAAACAAATGCCACAGAAGTAATACAGACAAAAACAGGACAAAATACAACAAATGCTTATAATTCCAAGAACGCATAAGAGCTTCTGTAGCAAAGTTCCCCAAGATCTAAACCTGCTTCTTGGCCAATCATTTAGAGTGGGTGTAGGATCTTAAAGTTTAGTTATTTAGGTTTTCATGTCAGCCATTAATTTAGTGATGTTATCTGATTCTTCCAGAACAGAAACACAACACTTCAACTTTATGATAACATGGGTTCCCCGTGTATTATCACAGGGGATACAGTGAGTATGTTTAAAGCCATATGGTTCTGTAATGCAGCCTTTCTCTCTTTTTTTTTTGTTTGAAACAGTCTCATTCTCTTGCCCAGGCTGGAGTACAGTGGCGCAATCTCAGCTCACTGCAACCTCCACCTCCCAGGCTCAAACGAATCTCCTGCCTCAGCCTCCGGAGTAGCTGGGACTACAGGCGCACGCCATCACACCCAGCCAATTTTTGTATTTTTAGTAGAGACGCATGCCCAGCTAATTTTTGTATTTTTAGTAGAGACGGGGTTTCACCATGGTGGCCAGTCTGGTCTGGAACTCCTGGCCTCAAGTGACTCGCCCACCTCAGTCTCCCAAAGTGCTGGGATTTGAAGTGGTGTTGTTTTCCTGGGGTAATACGGGAGGTTTGTTGTCCGATGACCATGGAAAACTAGGACGCACACACACAAAGAGTGAAGTTAAGAGTGGAGGTTCAATAGTCGAAAGAGAGAATAGCTCTCTCTCCTGCAGACAGAGGGGTCCCAAATGGGTTTCCGCTACCACCATGAAATGCAGAAGGTTTTATAGATGGGTTTGAGGAGGCGGTGTCTGATTTACATAGGGCACGAAAAATAGGCCAGACCATTGCGCCATTTGCATAGCACACAAAGAACTGGTTAGGACTAGGTGTGACGTTTGCACAGCACCCTGAGGAAGGTGGCCGCCCCACCCTAATCTTTTATGATGCAGATGGGTTCTCTACCCAGCCATTGCCATGTTGCCTACCTTTTTTTTTTCGAGACGGAATCTGGCTCTGTCACCCAGGCTGGAGAGCAGTGGCATGATCTCGGCTCACTGCAACCTCCACCTCCCGGGTTCACGCCATTCTCCTGCCTCAGCCTCCCAAGTAGCTGGGACTACAGGCGCCTGCCACCACGCCTGGCTAATTTTTTGCGTTTTTAGTAGAGACGGGGTTTCACCATGTTAGCCAGAATGGTCTCGATCTCCTGACCTTGTGATCCACCCACCTCGGCCTCCCAAAGTGCTGGGATTACAGGCGTGAGCCACCCCGCTGCACTTTGTTGCCTACCTTTTTACTATACACGTGGTGACGAAGAAAAGGAAAGATGGGGCCTCCATGTTGAACATACCTGGCTTCCAGGTAGCCCTTTTCTATTGGCACAGCTGGCCGGCATTCACCTGTGAAAGCTTCCAGCTTGCTTATCTGTGTCTGCAGCTTGATTTTTTCAGGCTGCTCTTTGTTAGAAAAGAAATAATTTTGCGGCTGCTTTTCGTTAAAAGGGAAATTCCACCACTCTGTTGCCCTTACTATCTAAATAATTTCTTTCTACCTCCTGTTTCGGGGTTACAGGCATGAGCCACTGCACCTGAACAATGCAGCCTTTCTCATAAGAGAAACTTTATTGTTTAATAACAAGATAATCGTGCAACTATCATTTAATGTCTTTTTTGTGTAATTGGTTAGGGCCTTTACATGCCAAAGGACCTCTTCAATACCCCATTGTGGCAGAAAGATGGAAGCTAATTGATCATACCAATGAAATACAGAACAAACCCAATAAGATTATAAATGAAGAAGATTTGCAGGCTTTGTAATTTACAAGATTGTAAATTATTCAATCTTGTGCCCAGGCATAATGCAAAGAACACTGCTCTAACCATCCTGGGAGTAACCATGGCCATAGTTTGATGCCACATAGTCAAGATGTCCAGTTTGGAGCTAGCCAGTGTTGGAAATAAATGCTCAGTGCCGCAAAGAATCAGCCCTCCGGCAAAAAGCTTTCTCAGTAAGTGAATTTACCTCTGCAGAAAGGTGTCACTTGCGCCTGGCATGGTCACAAGAGCACACTGAGTGGGATAGAGCAGGGGTTTTTATCTCTAACGCAGCAGCTCCTGTAGCTGTGTCCTTTCCCCACTGGCTGGAGTCAGACCACACTATCTAAGCTGACCCGGTTGGCTACTGTTTAGAATTGAATAGAGCTAATTAGGTGGGAAGGGAGAGGCTGTTTGTTACAGCACAAGGCATGTTTAGTCATGCTAGGGCACAGTAAAGGTGAAAGGATGTTTTGGTGTGAAGGACAATTGCAGAGTGGGTAGCTGAGGGGATAGATGTGATTTACAGATTAGGGCTGGCGGGAAGGTTATTTACCATAACTAGGGGCAAGGAGAGGTACAAAGAATGAGGAAATTAGGAGCAAGAAACAAGGAGCAAGGAAGCTGAACAAGCTGACTTTTTGAAGAGGAACTTACTGTACCTAACACCAGTAACTACCTGTGCCCCTTCAGTGGCATGTCAATCAATACTGTGTAATATAATGGTGTGGATGCACTGTTCCTTGAGTATCCATCCCATATCTCTTGTACTACTGGGCTGTGTATCCTTGGTGTAATTCTTTCATTCTCAACATTTAGGGGCAAGCTGACTGAGCTGACCGAATAGGGAGTAAGCCAGATAAAACCATCCCAAATTTGTGTTATACTATCTTGAAATTGAGTTGTCTTACCTCTCATTTTGGGCAGTACCAGCAATAAAGCTAATGAACTGGCCTCTTTTTCTGAAAAGCCTTCCTATGTCCCTATGTCCTTTGCTCCTTTGCTTTTAAAGTTTTGTCTTGTTTTGTTTTAAGACAGAGTCTGGCCCTGTCACCCAGGCTGGAGTGCAGTGGTGTAATCTCCTCTCATTGCAACCTCCACCTCCTGGGTTCAAGCAATTCTCCTACCTCAGCCTCTGGAGTAGCTGGGATTACAGGCATGCATGACCACACCTGGCTAATTTTTTTTTCTTTCTATATTTTCAGTGGAGTTGGGGTTTCACCATGTTGGCCAGGCTAGTCCCGAACTCCCGACTTCAAGTGATGTGCCTGCCTCGGCCTCCTATAAAATATTATTAAAAAGGCCCAGACATAGTGGCTCATGCCTGTAATCCCAGCACTTTGGGAGGCCAAGGCGGGCGGATCACTTGAGGTCAGGAGTTTGAGACCAGCCTGGCCAACATGGTGAAACCCTGTCTCTGCTAAAAATACAAAAATTAGCCGAGTGTGCTGGTGGCCACGTGTAGGTTGAGCCCGGGAGATAGAGGTTCCAGTGAGCCAAGATCATGCCACTGCACTCCAGCCTGGGCGACAGAGTGAGATTACTTCTCAAAAAAAAAAAAAAAAATTATTGGCCGGGCACGGTGGCTCACACCTGTAATCCCAGCACTTTGGGAGGCCGAGGCAGGCAGATCACCTGAGGTCAGGAGTTTGAGACCAGCCTGGCCAACCTGGTGAAACCCTGTCTCTACTAAAAATACAAAAATTAGCCAGGTGTGGTGGAGCATGCCCGTAATCCCGGCTACTCAGGAGGCTGAGGCACAAGAATCGCTTGAACCCGGGAGGCAGAGGTTGCAGTGAGACGAGATCGCGCCATTGCACTCCAGCCTGGGCGACAAGAACAAAACTGTCTCAAAAAAAAAAAATTATTAAAAGGCCAGTGATACTTATCATTTCTAGTCAGGCTAGTGTTAAGCACCGATGAGTATTCTTGAGAAATACAGATATATTTCTTTCTTTCTTTTTCTTGCTCTGTTGCCCAGGCTGGAGTGCATTGGCATGATCTTGGCTTACTGCAACCTCTGGTTCCCAGATTCAAGAAATTCTCCTGCCTCAGCCACCTGGGTAGTGGGGATTATAGGCACCTGCCACCATGCTCAGCTAATTTTTGTGGATATATTTCTGACATTCTATCCAATTTTGTTCTTGGAAAGGAGGTATCCACCATGTTAAGCCAAAACCACCAGAAAAGGGCATAAGACCACACACCCAACAAGTGGTTTCTGTAATCCATTTGCATTGTCTTGAGCCTACTCCAAGAAGAGGTTTGCTTCACGGACAATAGCTGGTGACAGTGGCAGCAAAACATAAGAACTAGGAATGAAAAGAAAGAAATTTGATAGGTGGGGCACAGTGGCTCACACCTGTAATCCTAGCACTTTGGGAGGCCAAGGCAGGGAGATTACGAGGTCAGGAGTTTGAGACCAGCCTGGCCAACATGGCGAAACCCTGTCTGTAATAATAATACAAAAATTAGCCGGGCATGGTGGTGGGCGCCTGTAGTCCCAGGTACTCGGGAGACTGAGGCAGGAGAATTGCTTGAACCTGGGAGGCAGAGGTTGCAGTGAGCCGAGATCATGCCACCACACTCCAGCCTGGGTGACAGAGTGAGACTCCATCTCAAAAAAAAAAAAAAAAAAAAAGAAAGAAAGAAATTTGGTGAGAACTTGCAAGTGAACACCTTCTCCATCTATTAGTCATCATTAACATTAAACATTTTCCGGCAGTAAATGAGTTTAATAAAATAAAATTAAATATTCATTTAGAGATACAGGCCTGGTCCAGTGTCTTGGGAAAGCTGACTACCTCAGATGTCATCTTTTTCTTGTTCTTGTTGGTTCTGGAGAACTTCCATTTTAGCTCACTGGTTTGAGATGAAGTCCAAATTGGCAAAATGGCTTTCTTTATATGGAGATGTATATCCAGGAATCACTGGTTGGCACAAGAATTTTTAGGGCACCTGATAAGATTCCTTCCACCTCGATTGGTAAGAGTCCTTTAAAAGTAGCGTTTCCTATCAACAGAATCTCCTGGTTGAAGTCTGTGGTCCTTGAGTTTTTTTGTCTCCTGGGAGCTCAGTGTGGAAAGAGTCTTTTACTAACTTACAGTTTTTAGTTAGCTGCCTTATAAGGCTACTGCAATAATAGAACATATCCCCTTTTAATATCATAGATTCACAGTTTCCTAGAGACAATTTAATAGGTGTGCCTGTAATAATTTCAAATGGAGACAACTGACATTTACCAAAAAGGGTCAATCTTAGGTTAAGCAAAGCCAATGGAAGAGCTTTTGGCCAAAGGAATTTCTCTTCTTTTTTTTTTTTTTTTTTTTTTAGATGGAGTTTCGCTCTTGTTGCCCAGGCTGGAGTGCAATGGCGCGAACTCGGCTCACCGCAACCTCTGCCTCCAAAGTTCAAGCAATTCTCCTGCCTCAGCCTCCCAAGTAGCTGGGATTACAGGCATGCGCTCCCACGCCCAGCTAATTTTGTATTTTTAGTAGAGATGGGGTTTCTCCATGTTGGTCAGGCTGGTCTCGAACTCCCGACTTCAGGTGATCCGCTCACCTCGGCCACCCAAAGTGCTGGGATTACAGGCGTGAACCACTGCACCCAACCTTGGCCAAAGGAATTTTTAAAACCTCGGTTAATTTTTGCCAGTTGAGTTTTGGTGATTCTGTTTGTGCATTTCCCTGTCCCAGGTGACTGGGGGTGATAGGCACAATGGAAACATCGGAGAATGAGCAAGATTTTACATACTGACTGGATTATTTGTCCAGTAAAATGAGCACATCTGTCCTCTGTCACTGTGAAGTTCTAGAGGGACTACCCACGTTGCAATAATTTTTTTCTAAAAGAATTTTACTTATCACTAAGGCTGTTGCTCTTCTGCATAGAAATACTTCCACCCTATTACAAAACATACAAACTGTTACTAGAACCTACTTATATTCTTGTAATGGTGATAGCTGAATAAAATCTAGCTGCCATACCTCTATTAGGCTTTCTGGTAAAGGAAAATGACCCGGAGAACTATGTAAAGGTTTCCCTGGATTATCTTTTGGACAGATGTGGCAGCAATTATACACCTTATGAGCAACAGTTGGAGATTTCCAATAATCTTGTTTTTCCCAAGCAATCATTTTATCAGGGTCCAATGAGTTAAATCATGCACGTGAGTTAAGAAAGATAACTAATTTGGTTGGAAGCATAAGTAGACCATTTGGTCCATATCATAGCCCAGTCTCAGAGAAGTACATTCCCCCTTTACTTTCCCAATTTTCTTGTTCTGTTTTTGGAGATTTGGATTGAGCTAATTTTATATCAAAATCAAGTGCTTTCTTAAAAGCTAAAGTGGGTTTTCTTGTTCAGATGCGCTTAGTACAGCCCTTTTTGCTGTACTATCTGCTAATTGATTTCCTTTGCTTTCTGAAATATTTGACTTTGAATGGCTTGGAATCTTGATAAAGGATAATGATTTGGGCAATAATATAGTTTCCAATAATTCTGAAATAAGGTGTCTATTTTTTGTAGACTGACCAGAAGAGGTTAAAAATCATCTTTATTTCCACAGCATTCCAAAGTAACGAGCTACTCTAAAAGCCTATCAGCTATTTGTATATATATATTAGCAATTGTTCCTTTTGCCAATTGTTCCTTTAGCTATTATCTTTGCTTTTTGAGTTGAGGTCTCTCCTGGAAGATAAGCATTTTCTATTTCCTCAGTCAAGGATACTATAGCATCACCTGCATGGTAAATTTCAGATCTACCCTTTAAGTAAGATCAATCTGCAAACCAAATAACATCAGCATTAGTAAGGAGGATTTCTTGCAGGTCCATCCTAGGAGAGGAGCTGGTTGGTTAAGATTATGCAATCATGTGGTGTTTCATCTGAAGGCAGGGGCAGTTGAATTTAGAAAAATGTAGACTTTTACATCTGGAGATTGATTGGGGAGCAGAAAGAAGAACTTTTTATGAGAAGCCAGTCTACTAACTGAATAGTGTTAAATGTGGTGCAAGTTGAGAAGTGCTTCCACAGAATGTGGAATGAAGACAGTGAGGGGAGATCCTATCACTGTTTGTTTGGTCGCTGTAGGGACAGTAGCAGTTATTGCTGTCATGCAAGGTTGCAGTTCTTTAGCTGCGGGGTCCAGTTGTTGACTGTAGTATCCTACAAGTCTATTTTGATCTCCCTGTTTTTGAGTCAGAATGCCTAAGGCAGTTCATGAACAAACAACGAAAATGAAATGCTACAATTCAGATACCCTAACACTGGGGTGTCTATAAGACTCTTAAATTTCTTCCAGTGTTAGCCAGGGGTGGTGACTCACCCCTGTAATCCCAGCACTCTGGGAGGCTGAGGAGGGCAGATTACCTGAGGTCAGGAGTTTGAGACCAGCCTGACCAACATGGCAAAACCCCATCTCTACTAAAAATACAAAAATTAGCCAGGTGTGGTGGCATGCACTTGTAATCCCAACTACTTGAGAGGCTGAAGCAAGAGAATCCCTTAAATCCAGACTCCATCTCAAAAAAACCCAAAAATTTCCAATGTTATCTGATTTTCCTCTGTTCATTCCAGGGGGTCTAGTTTACCTTATTTAAAAAGAGTATATAAAGGTTGAGTTTTTAAGGAGATGTTTAGAATTCAGTTTCCTCAGTATCCTGTTAACTCCCAAAATTCTCTCAGTTGTTTCTTAGTTTTGGGGGTAGGGAAGGCCAATATTCCTTTCATTCTTTTTTTTTTTTTTTTTTTTTTTTTTGAGACGGAGTCTCACTCTGTCACCTAGGCTGGAGTGCAGTGGTGCAATCTCAGCTCACTGCAACCTCCGCCCCCTGGGTGCAAGCCTCAGCCTCCCGAGTAGCTGGGATTACAGGCACCTGCCACCGCGCTCGGCTAATTTTTGTATTTTTAGTAGAGACAGGGTTTCACCATCTTGGCCAGGCTGAGTCTTGAACTCTGACCTCATGATCTGCCTGCCTCGGCCTCCCAAAGTGCTGGGATTACAGGTGTGAGCCACTGCACCCAGCCCAATATTCCTTTTATTCTAGCTGAATTGGTAAAGAGGCTTTCCTTTGATATTAGGTAACTTAAATATCTTACTTGTTTTTGACAGAATTGAAGTTTTTTCTTTGAGGCTTTGTGTTCCTTTGAAACTAATCATTGTAATAAATAAATTCCATCCTCTATGTAGGTTTGTTTATCTCCTGAGCACAGAAGTAAATTGTCTCCATACTGTATCAAGGTGTATTTCTTAAGGAAGTCAACATCTGAAAGGTCTGCTATTAATATTTGTGAAAAATAAGTTGTACTCTCAGTATATCCCTGAGGCATAACTGTTCATGTGTATTGTCTATCTTCCCAAGTGAAGGTAAAGAGAAATTGATTATCTTTATCCACAGGAATGCTGAAGAATGAGCCACATAGGTCTCTTACAGTAAAGAACACACCTTCAGTTAAGATGGCAGTCAACACGTATGCAGGTTTGGTAACCATTGGATGTGAGGAATGACTATGTTATTAATTGCCCTCAGATTCTGTGCAAATCTCCATCCTCTACTGTTTGGAGTATGAGCTTGTATAGAAAATAATCAAGCTTCTTTTCATATAATCCAATAGGTCTTATCCCTTCCTATGCCTCTGATCTTAGAGAATATTGTTTAAGGTTTGGAAAAGGTTTTGATGGATTTATTTGAATTTTAATTGGGGAAGCTAAGATAATTTTTCCAATATTGGTGGAGAATTTTGACCACAATTGATCAAGTACTAGTTTAAATCTTTAAAAAAAAACTTTTATTAATATAAAATATGGAACATTTCATGAATTTGCATATCATCTTCATGCAGGGGCCATGCTAATCTTCGCTGTCATCCCAATTTTATTATATGTGCTGCTGAAGGAAGCACTCAAGTACTATTTTTAACAGCTCTTGTTACATAATTCTTCATTATTTAACAATCTACTTTCCTTCATGACAATATTAATTGCTATTTGTGATTTAAAAGCATCAGAATTTGAGAAAATTTTGGACCTAATAATTCTATTTTATCTTCTAATTCTAAATACATCCCCCCCTTCTTTTCATTTGAGACGGAATCTTGCTCTGTCACCAGGCTGGAGTGCAGTGGCACAATAGCTCACTACAACCTCCCCTTCCCAGGTTCAAGCGATTCTTCTGCCTCAGCCTCCTGAGTAGCTGGGATTACAGGCACACACCACCATGCCTGGCTAATTTTTGTATTTTTAGTAGAGACAGGGTTTCACCATGTTGGCCAGGATTATCTCGATCTCTTGACCTCATGATCTGCTAGCCTCAGCCTCCCAAAGTGCTGGGATTATAGGCATGAGTCACTGCACCCAGCCTTCCCCCTTTTGAAAGAAAGATATGTGAGTATTATATAACTCTAGGAAATCTCTCCCTATCAGATGGTTGGAGGCTGAGGGGGCAAAGAGGAAGACATGTTAGGTTCCCTCTAGGGGAGCTAACTGAAAAACTATAGGTTGAGATTGATATAGTGATATAGGAGTATTTGTTTCACCCATGATTTATATTGGATTTTTACTCCGAGGAATGTAACCTCATAATAAGGTGAGATATATCACTGATAATGTAGCCCCAGTGTCATTAAGAGTTTGTGTTTGGTCTCCATTTAAATTAATTCTAACCTTCCCTAAGGTATTTATAAGGAGGTAAGAAAAGGTCCATTTGGTTTCCTCAGAGCATCCTTATTCTTTTTCTTTGACCTGTTGCTGTCATTTCCATTTTAGTTTTCTACAATCCATTTTGAAATATTCAGGCTTTTTGCAGTAATTGCAAAGCAGGGGATTGGGTCAGTTTGGGAACTTTTTAGGCTGTTTAGGGGTTACAAATTGGTTGGACAATTGTTTTAATTGTAAACTCATGATCTTATTTGCTTTTCCTCCCTGCTTAACTTCCCTTTCCTTTTATTTATGGGTTAGGGTGCAGGACATTTTGTCAGCAAAATTAACTAGATCATAAGTTTGAGAGGTACCCCAAATAGGGCGTTGTCTTTTTATTATAAAAAGACAATTCTTCACCTAATCCATTTACAAAGCTTGAGTTAAGGAGAATATCATTTTAGTGATTAGTATAACTTTCTTCTGATAAGCCTGAATATTATTTAAATGTTTTTCAAATTTTTCATAGTATGACATTATAGCCTTATCAATATTTTATTTGCATTGTTGTATTTTGTTCCAATCTTTAGAAACCAAAGGGAATAGTGGCTAGTAAAACTTTGGCAGTATTGCAGGCCCATTCATGATCCTCTAAAGGATTTCTCCAACTTGCCTTTGCTATCTAATATTTGGCTTTAATTTCTTTTTTTTTTTTTTTTTTGAGATGGAGTCTTGCTTTGTCGCCCAGGCTGGAGTGCAATGGCGCGATCTCGGCTCACTGCAAGCTCCGCCTCCCAGGTTCAGGCCATTCTCCTGCCTCAGCCTCCCGAGTAGCTGAGACTACAGGCGTCCACCACCACACCCAGCTAATTTTTTGTATTTTTAGTAGAGACGGGGTTTCATCGTGTTAGCCAGGATGGTCTGGATCTCCTGACCTCGTGATCCACCCACCTTGGTCTCCCAAAGTGCTGGGATTACAGGCATGAGCCACGTGCCCAGCCTGGCTTTACTTTGTAACACTAAATGTGAACCAATTCATATAAATCAGAAAATCTAAGATCATAAGTGTGAATGTTTAATTCAAATTCTCTAACAAATTGTGCTCATTTCGGCAGTACATATACAAATTCTCTAGCAAATTAACCAGGCATCGTGATGCATGCCTGTAATACCAGCTACTTGGTAGGTTGAGGTGGGAGGATCATTTGAGTCCAGGAGGTGGAGGTTGCAGTGAAGCGAGATTACACCACTGCACTCTAGCCTGAGTGACAGAGCAAGACCCTGTCTCCAAAACAAAACAAATTCTCTAGCAAATCCAGTAGGGTCCTGAAGAGGATCCAGGAATTCTTTAAACCAAGGCAGATTCTCCTCTACTGGACATAGGGTATTCCCAAAATGGAGAACAGCAGAAGGAGGAGGCAGAGGTGAAGGAAGGAAGGAAAGGAGGAAAGGAAGGGGGGAGGGATGGGTGAGGAGAGAGGGAAAGTAAGTCCAAACAAAGAAGTTTTGACAAAAGAGGAAGAAGACCTGAAGAAGGAGACATTTCAGCAGTCTTTTTCAACTTAAAAATTGTTTTAGGGCTGGGCGCGGTGGCTCACGCCTATAATACCAGCACTTTGGGAGGCCAAGGCGGGCGGATCACGAGGTCAGGAGATCGAGACCATCCTGGCTAACACGGTGAAACCCCGTCTCTACTAAAAAATATAAAAAATTTAGCCGAGTGCAGTGGCGGGCGCCCATAGTCCCAGCTACTCGGGAGGCTGAAGCAGGAGAATGGCGTGAATCCGGGAGGCGGAGTTTGCAGTGAGCAGAGATCGCGCCACTGCACTCCAGCCTAGGTGACAGAGCGAGACTCCGTCTCAAAAAAAATAAAAATTGTTTTAGACACTTTTGTTTTCTTCTTGCAAAGAAATGATTTTATCAGAACCTCTTTTAGAAGCTTCCAAGTACCACTGAAAATCAATCTGCCAGTTGTTTTATTTTATTTTAGTGCCAGCTTTTTCTAATTGAGTGTGCAAACTAGGTTAGGTACTTAAAAGGTACCCCCATTTGGCCATTATAATTTGGTCATTGTAAGTTATGTGAGACCATTTTTCTAAATATTTGCATATAAAGGTGCCATAAGTATTAAACATGAATCTAGCTGATGTTTCTAAGGGTGGATCTCTCCATAAGGAAGAAGACTCAGTTTTAGAAGTATGATTGCTCAGAATTTAGACTTTACTTTTCAATGACCAAAAAGACCTAGTGGGAGGTGTTTTGGATTGAGTGTGCTGATTGTAGGAATAGCTCTTCAAAGTATCACCCTTGAGTCAGTTCTTCTCGTTTATGTGTCTTGGTAGTCCCAACAGACTTGAGTGCTTAAGGCACTAGGTGATCAACTTGTATGTATGCTCACAGGATTAAGCAAAGTTCCCCGTATATTCTTCTGAAGGGATTCCCTTTAGAACAGTTTATGTCATGAGGGCTAAGATCCAATACTCCCTCAAGACCTTACTCACTAAAGGTGCCTTTTGGCTGGGAAAGACAATGTCTCTTATCTTCGGGACTTATCTTGTCCTCATAGAGAGCCTTTTGTAATATTGTCACTCAAAAAAAAAAAAAGTTTAGATTTGTCAATTGAACCAAGCTTCAGAATCTGACCAGCTCTAAAGTTTAGAAAATTTTCACTTAAGCCACAGAGATTCACTTCCTCTTTTCAAAGAGAAACTGTTTTCTCCCTAACCAAAATTTGGTACAAGAGAAAAGGTTGAAAAACTCCAAGCAGTAGTTCCAAATAAAACCTTAAGCTCAGAGAAAAGTGAAAATCACAAATCTGCAATTAGCAGAATCTCTAGAGAATAACAAACCAAACTCCTACCTTGTTGTAGAACTTCAGTTCCAAATAAAGTCTGAATCCTCAACCAATCCAGGAGAGCTCAAACTTGAAAGAGGCCTTACCAGAGATTTGCATAGCCTGTGAAGTCAGGAAAATGAAAATCATTTGTGCTGGTACCAAGGCTCAAGTTGTTGACAAAGCGATGAGGATGGCTGAAGTTCTGCTTCAAGTCCCATCGTGGTCGCCAAAATGTCAACCTTAAGTAATGAGATACAGAAAATATAAATTTGTACAGAGTCTATTCAAACACAAGCCTTGAGGATGGCCGCTGGGGAACCAGTGACTACAAACAAACAAGGTCAGTATTCCAAAGTGGAGAAGTTAAGGTTTCAGGCCAGGCGCGGTGGCTCACACCTGTAATGCCAGCACTTTGGGAGGCCGAGGCGGGTGGATCACAAGGTCAAGAGATTGAGACCATCCTGGCCAGCATGGTGAAAGCCTGTCTCTACTAAAAATACGAAAATTAGCCTGGCGTGGTGGCACACACCAGTAGTCCCAGCTACTCGGGAGGCTGAGGCAGGAAAATCACTTGAACCTGGGAGGTGGAGGTTGCAGTGAGCTAAGATCATGCCGCTGAACTCCAGCCTGGTGACAGAGCAAGACTCTGTCTCAAAAAAAAAAAAAAAAAAAAAAAAAGTTAAGGTTTCACTTATATAGGCAGAAACAGAGAAATTTTAGCAGATTACAGCATTTTCCTTACAAGACCATTCCCTATATGAGAGCAATTTGATTGGTTACAGATTGCTATATCCCAAGGAAGATTACTTTATTGCTCCATGAGGGAGGTAGTGATCTGAGGGGGTCTCATGTCTGAGGCCATTTGGTCTTCTTAGTTATTTACAAGAAAAAAAGGCAGAAGTTGCAGCTGCATGCTGCGTGACTCAGACTACATAGCCACCCTCCACTTGAAGCTCAGAATAATTCAAATGTCCAACAGCTTTAAGTTTGAATTATTTAATTTCACAGGAGGTACATTTTTTGAAGACCTGTATGTGTAAAAATGTCTCTTTTCTACCCTTTTACTTGATAGCAAATTTGGCTAAATATATAATTCTTGGTTAAACAAAAAATAACTTTCCCTTGGAAATTTGAAGGTATAGCTCCATTATCTTCTACCTTCCATTTCCATGAGAAGTTTGATGCCATTCTTACTCACAATCTTCTATTCATTAATTTTCTGTCTCCACCCTATTTCTCAACCCCTACCAGAGCTTTTAGAGACTTCTGTTTATCCCTAGGGTTTGAAATTTCATAATAATAAGTACTTCGTTGTCACTGGTTTATATTATTTGATGGGAATGTTTTTGGTTTTTTTTTTTTTTGAGACAGAGTCTCACTCTGTCACCAAGGCTGGAGTGCAGTGGCATGAGGATGGCCCATTGCAGCTTCGATCTCTTGGGCTCAGGTGATTCTACCACCTCAGCCTCCCAGGTAGCTGGGACTACAGGTATGTGCCACCACGCCCAGCTAAGTTTTTGTATTTTTTGTAGAGACAGAGTTTCACTATGTTGCCCAGGCTGGTCTCGAACTCCTGGGCTCAAGCAATCCTCCTGCCTTGGCTTCCCAAAGTGCTGGGATTACAGGCGTGAGCCATCATGCCTGGCCTTGTGGGATATTTGTTTGTTTGTTCATTTGTCTTTTACCCATTGGGCTAGATACCAAAAAGGTCTTTTTGAGAAGAGGCTCATGTTCTTCAGCTCTGAAAAATTCTCTTACATTATTTTATTAATACTTTTCTCCACCAGTCTTTTCTGTTCTCTTTCTGGCACTCCTATTAATTAGCTGTTAGGCTTCCTGGATTGAGCATCTAATTTCTTATGTTTTCTCTCTTATTGTCCAATTATTTGCCACTTCGCTCTGGTTTTGGATTCCCTAACTATACCCTCTACTTTGCTATTGAGATTTTCATTTCTGCCGTCTAATTTTTATTTTCCTGATGTTTTTGTTGTTGTTATCTGAATACTCTAAGTCCATTTATATTTGAGAATGGGACACAGAAAAGCTGAGAGCTGGCTGGGCGCGGTGGCTCACGCCTGTAATCCCAGCACCTTGGGAGGCCAAGGCGGGCGGATCACGAGGTCAGGAGATCAAGACCATCCTGGCTAACACGGTGAAGCCCCGTCTCTGCGGGAAGCTGAGGCGGGAGAGTGGCATGAACTCGGGAGGCGGAGCTTGCAGTGAGCCGAGATCGCGCCACTGCACTCCAGCCTGGGCGACAGAGAAAGACTCCGTCTCAAAAAAAAAAAAAAAAAAAAAAAAAAGCTGAGAGCTGTGTTTGTGAACAAGTGTGTCGAGAGTGATCAGGTGTGGGCAATGCCCATTATCTCAGGGAACTCCCAAAGGCCAAAATGTGGAGGTCTTTTCTCTATGACTATTTAATTTCTTTAGAGAAGGAACCTGTAATTTCTTGCCTACCTGGCAGATATCTTACTGCTGGCCTTCTGAGAGAGAGAGAGAGAGTTGGGGTAGAGATGGGAAGAATAATAGTCACGTTTCTTTTTGATCATCCTACAGCAAAGAAGAAAAAGTGACAAGCCACAATAACAAACCTAGACTTCCCAATTATCTGTTCAATACCTCACTTTAAAAAATCTAGATATCTGTTTTTACATCAGTTCTGTTTTCAGCCCCACTTCTTACTCTTGTCCACCAGTGTATGTCCACTCTTTGCTCCCAAAGTTCTTCAGGGTTCTATCAGTCAAATAATCTTCCTTTTTGCCCCTGATTTCCTCTGGAAACCCTTTAAGATATGCCTACCTCTCACTCTACATCAACAACCACTCCTTTGTCTGGTGTTCATCAACTGATGGTCCTTCTACCCTTTATATCATCATTTGGGCTTACATATTTTCCTTTCATTAGCTGTCATTACAGAGGAGTTGCAAAAGAGACAAAAAATAAACAAGTGGATCAACTATTTTTCATCAAAAATATTTAGAAACAATAAGATCTTTTTGCAGAGGATCATAGTGTTTTTTGTTGTTGTTGTTTTGTTTTGTTTTCGAGACAGATTCCTGTTCTGTCTCCCAGGCTGGAGTGCAGTGGCACAATCTTAGCTCACTGCCACCTCTGTCTCCTGGGTTCAAGCAATTCTCCTGCCTCATCCTCCCGAGTAGCTGGGACTACAGTCATGTGCTACCACACCCAGCTAATTTTTTTTGTATTTTTAGTAGAAACATGGTTTCACCATGTTGGTCAGGCTCGTCTCAGACTCCTGACCTCAAATGATCTGCCCGCCTCGGCCTCCCAAAGTGCTGGGATTATAAGCATGAGCCACCGAACCCATAGTGTCTTAAGTGTCTTAAGTGTCTTAAGCCCATAGTGTCTTAAGATTGCAGTCAAAGAAAAATACTTTAAAGAAAGCAATATTCTATATGAAAGCATATATGCTAAGTTATTCATTCTGGCTTTACTACCTGCTAGTTATATGAATTGGAGCAAATTATTGGATCTCTCAAGAGCCTCAGTTTCCTCCTCTTTAAAATGCAATTCATAATACCTCAAGTATTGTCAAGAGTTATGAGCACATACAATGTGTTCAGTCAATATAAGTTCCCTTTTTGCTTTGAAATGAACAAGTAAAAGATGACAAGGAGTGATAAAGCTCATCAAGACTGGACTTCTTTGGTAAAAGCAAAGCTCAAAAGAGTAGGTTGATGACCGCTTTACTTAGTGACATCTTACTAGGGGGTCCATTGCAAAGAAAAAGAGCATTTTCTTTTTGAGGGGTTTTACTCTAGTTGTTTTCTTGTTAAGTGTTTCCTTTTAAAACCACACTATTCCTTTCTCTTCCTTAAGCATTTTCTCCCTTCTTTTTTCTGCTTCACTCATCTTACTTGTTTGAAATAAAGAGAGATGAAGTGTGTCAGCCATGATCCCAGCAGGAAGCAGGCTTCACTTCAACTAGTTCCAAAGACGGGACTTTAGTAAGGGAATTTTTTTCAGAGATATGGATAAAGGAACCAACAAAGGTTATGGAGACACCCAGAGGCTAGCAAGCAAGGGTAGCCATGACCACATCAAGGGCAAAGGAGACAAGGGGGAGGAAATAGAATTCCTGGAGTCTGGTGAGAGCTGGAGATGGGAAGGTGCCATCCAGCAGAATCGATAGTTGTGGAGAGGTGTCACTACTATCAGAGGCCTAACACCAAAACAGAGAGGAAGAGGGGAACAAATAACCTATGTATTTCTCTTCTGCCACCTTCTGATCTCCTGCTAGGGTATCCCATTGGCTACTGGAAGCCAGTTGTCAAGAAAGCCTGGGATGCTGGGCACAGTGGCTCATGCCTGTAATCCCAGTACTTTTAGGAGGCTGAGGTGGGTGGATCACCTGAGGTCAGGAGTTCAAGACTAGCCTGGACAACATGGTGAAACCCTGTCTCTATTAAAAACACAAAAATTAGCCAGGCGTGGTTGTGGGCACCTGTAATCCCAGCTACTTGGGAGGCTGAGGCAGGAGAATCGTTTGAACCTGGCAGGCAGAGGTTGCAGTGAGCTGAGATCATACCACTGAACTCCAGCCTGGGTGACAGGAGCGAGACTCTGTCTCGAAAGAAAGAAAAGAAAGCCTGGGAGATATCCTCCCAGGGCCCTGAGCAGAGCTGAGAGAGCCTCTGCAGGGGACAAAAGGAGAATATCAGTACATGAAGATTCTAAAAATATCTGTTGCATTACTTGGGGGGGAATCAAGATGTGTGAAAAGCCTAAACATTCTCAATAATATAAAGTGGTTGAAATAGAAAACGTTAAGCCATCTTATGAAAAAAAAAATTCTTCACTTTACCTTTGATGCCTGTCATATGTAGAAATAGATTAGAACAGAAATGCAGGAATTTCTATTTCACAAATAAGATTGTTTCATATTGCATGTTTCATGCCTTGAGGTGACTCCTAATTTATCACCTCAGTGAGGGAACCAACTGCCACTCAGGGAAAAAAACTCAAGAGCAAAAGAGTCAGCTCTGAATTAGTGGAACAGACCAGGTTAAGGTGTCAAGCAACTGTTTCTATGAGTGCAATTTCAGGAAATGTCTCAGCCCTGTCGTGAATGTCTCTAAGGATTTGTTTAAAAATTCAAATGCCATTGATTTATCTATTGTATGCTGAGAAATCCACTGTGCCTTCAGTCATAAATTCTAGATGATGCTTAGTTTAACATGCTCCTGGAAGTGAGACAATTTATTCCTTGCATTTTACTTAAAGCCTAATGGTATGCCAGGCTGCTTTCCCCTTTATTGACACAAAAGCTCTATTATAATATTTTATCTAAAAAGTATGCCCCGCTTTAAAAAGCTGTGGCTAACATTTTGGTGCGTTGTATCCACTAAAACTATCTGTCAAGCAGTGTGTCCTCTTTCAAGCTGGTGGTGTTTTGTTTTTGTTTTTTAACCAGGAATCAATAGATGGGACACAGAGGCTGGGAAACTCCAAAAATTGATTGCAAAATGTTTGGCATGCATGCAGTTTTTCTGGGGAAAAAGCTATTGTTCCCATAAATACTCAAACGCTATGCCTTCCTCTGCTTCTAAATCAATTAGCATGCCTCTATCAAGTTTTCATCAACCGATGACCTGTGTACCTTTTATTTCATAATTTTGGCTTATATACTTTTCATTCATTAGCTGTCATTACAGAGGAGTCTCGAGAGAGAGGAAAGATACACAAATGTGATCAACTCTTTTTAATGTTAAGAACCATGGCTGAATATAAATATATTGAAAGGAAAACATGGGTGAAGGATGAGAAACTAGAAAAAGCTTTTTTTTTTCCCCAAAATGGGAATAAAATTTGTAACAAAGATACCCTTCCTGACAGTCTTATTGGCTGGCCTTACCGTACTTTATGTAAGAGAGTTTGGAGTATAAGAAAATAGCCAGGTGTGGTGGCTCACGCCTGTAATCCCAGGACTTTGGGAGGCTGAGGTGGGCGGATCACTTGAGGTCAAGAGTTCGAGACCAGTCTGGCCAACATGGTGAAACTCCGCCTCTACTAAAAATACAAAAATTAGCCAGGCATGGTAGCGTGCGCCTGTAATCTCAGCTACTCAGGAGGCTGAGGCAGGAGAATCACTTGAACCTGGGAGCTGGAGGTTGCAGTGAGCCGAGATCATGCCATTGCACTCCAGCCTGAGTGACAGGGCAAGACTCCGTCTCAAAAAAAATAAAGAAAATAAAAGGTGGCCCAGTGCAGTGGCTCACACCTGGTGCAGTGGATCCCAGCACTTTGGGAGGCTGAGGCAGGTGGATCACCTGAGGTCAGGGGTTTGAGACCAGCCTGGCCAACATGGTGAAACCCCATCTCTACTAAGAATACAAAAAATTAGCCAGGTGTGGTGGTGCATGCCTGTAATCCCAGCTACTCAGGAGGCTGAGGCAGGAGAATCACTTGAACCTGGGAGGTGGAGGTTGCAGTGAGCAGAAATCATGCCACTGCACTCCTTGGCAACAAGAGCAAAATTCCATCTCTAAGTAAATAAAAAGTGAGACAATATTTTTGCTGAAAATAATGATTTGTCCCTGAACAGGAGTGGTCTCATGATTCTGGATTATGACCCGTTCTCCTTTTGAGACTTCCATCATATTTGTTCAGGGGTTTTACATGATGGTTGGGTGATATTCCTCACCCTGACGAGATAACTCTAGGCAGTCCCATTGGTGAAACAGTTCATATACCTAGGAATAGTGCATTGATATAAAGTAATTGCTTTCTGCTTTGGCAGGTATTATATGGACATGGAATAAGAAAGGGATCTCAAACTCAAATGCCTATTGGGAAGTGGGGCCCTTATGAGGTAGGCAAGTAGTATTGAATTAAAGAATTTATGCTCCATCTGAAGGGGGCAGCCTTTACTCAACACCATTTTTTTTTTTTTGAATAAAAAATTACAATGTGCAGAAGTTGGCATCTAATTCAAAACGTTTTACAACACTGTGTGGGATGAACATATGTTTTGAGGGTGTGTTTGGCCCAAGGGCTGCTGGTTTGGGTCTCTGGTGTAAAGTAGTTGTTCCCAAGCCTGGCTGCAGATCAGAATCATCTGTGGAGCTTAAAAAACACAGATGCCCAGTCCCCTCCCCAGACTTGCTGAATAGAATCTCTGGGGGTGAGTCTGAGGCACAGCCAAGATTAAGACTCAGAAAAGCAAAGAACCGGTGGATGAAATAGCATTTACCATCATTAAAACTATAAAACTTAAAAATGATCTCAGTAAGGCCAGGCGCAGTGGCTCACACCTGTAATCCCAGCACTTTGGGAGGCTGAGGCGGGCGGATCACCTGAGGTTGGGAGTTTGAGACCAGCCTGACCAACATGGAGAAACCCCGTCTCTACTAAAAATACAGAGTTAACCGGGCATGGTGGTGCATGCCTGTAATCCCAGCTACTTGGGAGGGTGAGGCAGGAGAATTGCTTGAATCCAGGAGGCAGAGGTTGTGGTGAACCGAGATCATGCCATTGCACTCTAGCCCAGGCAACAAGAGCAAAACTCTGTCTCAAAAAAAAAAAAAAAAGATCTCAGTAAAGGAAGTTGGAAGACAAGTGAACAAACGGTCCCGTGGAAGAGAAAAAATGGTGAAGGACTATAGGAATGCCTTTAAACATTTTCCTGTTTCAAATTTTGTTTTTCTCACCCTATTTTTATAGAGCTATGCTTTCCAATATTGGAAGGCACTAGCCACGTGTGGCTACTTAAATTTAAATACAATTTAAAGTTCAGTCCTTAGTTACACTAGCCACATTTCAAGTGCTAAGTAGTCACATGTGGCTAGTGGCTCCTGTATTGGACACAGGTATAGAGATTATATATGAATATCAAGAGAACTTTATAGACTTTTTAAGCCGTTCTTGTGGGACTCTGATATTTCAAGGTCTGCTAATTTTTTTTGTTTTTTTGCTTTTTGTTCTTTGTGTGTGTGTGTTTTTTTTTGTCTGAGACAGGGTCTTGTTCTGTTGTCCAAGCCGCAGTGCAGTGGTGCCATCTCAGGTCACTGCAACCTCTGCCTTCTGGGTTCAAGCGATTCTTGTGCCTCAGCCACTCTAGTGTCTAGTAGCTGGGATTACAGGTGTGCACCACTACACCTGGCTAATTTTTGTATTTTTTTTTCAGTAGAGATAGGGTTTCACTGTGTTGGCCAGGCTGGTCTCGAACTCCTGGCCTCAAGCAATCTACCTGTCTCGGCCTCCAAAAGTGCTGGGATTACAGGCGTGAACAACTGCACTTGGCCAAGAACTGGTAATTATTAATACAGAATACAACATTTCTAAAGCTCACAAGGATTTTTCCCCTTAGAAGCAGTGATGCTGGCTGGGCACAGTGGCTCACATCTATAATCCCAGAACTTCGGAGGCTGAGGCAGGAGGATCGCTTGGGCCCAGGAGTTCTGGGCTGCGGTGAGCTATGATTGCACCACTGCACTCCAGAGTCAGCAACAGAGGGAGACCCTGTGTTTAAAAAAAAAAAAAAAAGAAGAATGCTTCATTTAATGCAAATTAATTAGTAGATGTGGAGATATTTTTAAAGTAAAAAAAGGATTTGTGCAATCACTGGATAAATATTTGCCCAGTGCTTTCTAAAAGTCAATCACTCTGCTCTTTGTATTTTGATTCATGGAATCAAGGTTAAAAATTGGCTTGGGCAGCTTCCAAGGGATATTCTCAGGTATGCATATTACCCTAGTTTTTGGTCTACATTTCCCCCTTAATTACATGGAATTTCCCTTAATACAATAGCTATCATTAGGTTAAAACATGTTGTTTAGGGTACGTAAAGTAACCTAATGGTTAAAAGGAAGGTGAGAAAAGCAGCAATGGCTAACAGCAAAGAAGTGTTCTCTTTGTCAAAAAGTGCACCTTTCCTAGTGATGAGTTTTGATCTGACCATGACTAGATGTAGATGTCACTCTCCTCTACCCAGCAGTGACCTTCTAACACCATCTAACTAGAGTAGCATTCCACATAGCCATTAGTCACAGCCAATGCATATATCTGACTCCTATTCAAACTATATTCTGGAGGATAACAATCTATAAAGATAGACAAGACAGGTAGAGCCCCAAAGTTAAGGGCTTCAGGCCTTGGGGTTAAGTGTACACTTTCAAATTTGTACAAAAATCTGGATTCTTGGGAAGCAGAGCATCTTAAATTTAAAAGCAGACTTTTAGGTACAAAAAGGAATCATAAAATGATATAGGAGAAAACACCGTTGGATAATAAGAATTGCTTAATATAATACATCTTTATGGAGATCCTGATTAAGGTAAGACCAAGGTGAGTGAGAAATAGCTGCAGGGTACAAGATAGGAGTAAGGGTGATGCTGCGTGGTGGCTCACACCTGTAATCCCAGCACTTTGGGAGGCCAAGGCAGGTGGATCACATGAGGCCAGGAGTTTGAGAGCAGCCTAGGCAACATGGCAAAACCTCGTCTCTACTAAAAATACAAAAATTAGCCAGGTGTGGTGGCATGCTCCTGTAATCCCAGCTACTCAGGAGGCTGAGGTAGGAGAATCGCTTGAACCTGGGAGGTGGAGATTGCAGTGAGCTGAGATCGTACCACTGTACTCCAGCCTGGGGGAAGGAGAGAGACTCTGTCTCAAAAAAAAAAAAGAAAGAAAGAAAGAAAAGAAAATGGAATGGCTTGGTGCCTGGGAGTCTTCTCTAGTCACAAACTATTAATAAATTCCTCAGGGACATATGGATTAAATTTTAAAATGGCCTAACAAGTTAATGTATTTTTTGTCAGTGGTATAAATTTCATTAGGTATTTTATAGTCTCCATGTGGCTGTTAGGATAATGATAAAGGCTGAGGCTGCTTCTGGGATGCAGTTAATACTGGAGTCCTTATGTTTGTCATGGTTATATGTCTCTGATGGTGTCAAGGTGTCATTACTAAGGAACTTAATTCTGGAGTTTTGCTGCTAGTCTCCTTTTATATTAGAAACTTTGGTTATCTAATCTTATTTGAAGTATGAGCTACTTTTTTTTTTTTTCTTTTGCGACAGAGTCTTGCTCTATCACCCAGGCTGGAGTGCAGTGGCGCAATCTCAGCTCACTGAAACTTCCACCTCCCAGGTTCAAGTGATTCTCCTGTCTCAGCATCCCGAGTAGCTGGAATTACAGGTGTGTGCCACCATGCCCTGCTAATTTTTTGTACTTTAGTAGAGACAGGGTTTCACCGTGTTGCCCAGACTGGTCTCAAACTCCTGACCTCAGGCAATCCACCCACCTCGGCCTCCCAAAGTGCTAGGATTACAGGCGTGAACCACTGTGCCTGGCTTTTTTTTAATTTATTTTTTGTAATGTCAGCCAGATCTATGGGTTCACCATCATCAATGAATGACTTGCACAAAATAAGTACCATCGTCACTTGCATCTCTCATAAACACATGCGCTTACATCTATCCGTATTTATAATTTATATGACACACCAGGCTCGGTGTTAGGTGATGGGGGAAAATATCCACAAAGTACAGACCCTCTCTTGAGGATTTCATATTCTTAAAGGGGAATCCTGTGTGTGAACAAATAATTACAATATGAGGAGGTACAACATTGAGGGGATGACATAAATACATATAGGTGGAGATTGGAGATTGTGGAAACTAAGTCCTCTTTGACTTGATGTTGAGTTTGCAACAGAGATGAAGAGCAACAAGGATAGGGGGTATTTTGGTGTATGTTCAATCTAAGGCTGTACAATCCTAGTTTAAATCTGGTCATTATCCTGGATTGAAATGGCCCTTAAACCTCCTGCACATAGACTGAAACCAGCTGAAGGAAGAACCTGAAATGAGGCCAAGAGAGAACTAAGTAGTGAATGGGAACTAAAGTCTTAAAACCCAGAAATGTCAGAGATATAAAACACCAAATAGGTGAGCCTATTATTTTGGCTGGACAAGAGAGGGTGATACTGGCAATGTGGAGTGGCACATGGCAAAGGAGGACTGTCAGGAGCAGTTCCATGGACTTGTCTTTCGAAATAGCAAGTGGGGAGCTGACTGGTTTATTTTGAGGAGCAGTGACATGGAATGGCACAAAATGCAGCTAGATCCATTGAGCAAGTTTACACAAATATGATTCAAGAAACAGAAGCAAAACCCTGGGTTTTGGCTAAATTGCTAAGCGACATTATTCATGTTAGGCAAACTTGGCCATGAGTGAATAGTCATGTTTGTATCCATAGTATGAAAACCAGTGCTACCAGCCAGGCGTGGTAGCTCACGCCTGTAATCCCAACACTTTGGGAGGCCAAGGCGGGTGGATCACAAGGTCAGGAGTCCATGACCAGGCTGGCCAAGATGGTGAAACCCCATCTCTACTAAAAATACAAAAAAATTAGCCAGGTGTGGTGGCTGGCGCCTGTAATCTCAGCTACTCGGGAGGCTGAGGCAGAGAATTGCTTGAACCCGGGAGGCGGAGGTTGCGGTGAGCCGAGATCACGCCACTGCACTCCAGCCTGGGTGACAAGGCGAGACTCCCTCTCAGAAACAAACAAATAAACAATAAACAAAACATAAAACCAGTGCTATCAGCTGTAATTATAAAATATGGGTGAGGTAAGAAGCTTAAATAAATCTTTTTTTTTTTTTTGAGATGGAATCTTTCTCTGTCGCCCAGGCTGGAGTGGAGTAGTGCGACCTCGACTCACTGCAACCTCTGCTTTCAGGGTTCAAGCGATTCTTCTGCCTCGGACTCCCGAGGAGCTGGGATTACAGGCACCCGCCACCACCCCTGGCTAATTTTTTAATTTTTAATAGAGACAGGGTTTTGCCATGTTAGCGAGGCTGGTCTCCAATTCCTGACCTCAGGTGATCCGCCTACCTCAGCCTCCCAAAGAGCTGGGATTACAGGTGTGAGCCACTGCACCCGGCCTTAAACAAATCTTTACTAACTGAGAATATCCTAAGTCCTTTACTTTTTCTCAGCTGGACAGCAAGAACTCTTGCTAGGAACTGTTCGTTCCCTGAGTGGTCTTGTCCCTGCCACAGTTCATCTAGTGTTATCACATTGTCTAAGATTGAGAGCTCTCGAAGGTAGAACTTGTCCTTCACATGTAGCACTAAGCTTTAAATATCCCCAGACAAGGCATGTGAATCCTGTTATCTGTTTTTCTGCCCAGTATTCAACCCTGGCACCACATTTAGGCTAGGTGTGTTCTGATGGCTGGGTGTACTCACTGTACCGATTGTATGGTAAGTCCTCACATAATATAGTTGCTAGGTTCTTAGAAACTGCAACTTTAAGTGAAACGATGAATAATGAAACTAATTTTACCCTAGGCTAATTGATATAAACAAGAATTAAGTTGCTACGACATATTTCTGGTAACAAAAACATTACCAAATTTCTTTTTTTAAGACGGGGTCTCATTCTGTTGCCCAGGCTGGAGTGCAGTGGCATGATCACGGCTCACTGCAGCCTCAACCTTCTGGGCTCAGGTGATCCTCCCACTTCAACCTCCAGAGTAGATAGGGCTACAGGCTCACACAACCACATCCGGCTAATTTTTTTAGTTTTTTGTAGAGATAGGGTCTCACTATGCTGCCCAGGTTGGTCTCAAACTCCTGCCCTCAAGCGATCCTCTCTCCTCTGCCTCCCAAAGTATTGGGATTACAAGAGTGAGCCACTGCACCAGGCCCAAACGTCTAAAAAAAGACCAAAACACTTCTAATTTTAAACACTGAAATAAATGTGAGCTATACATACATTTAAGAAAGATGATAAAAACAAGTAAGATCATCGCTTATTCCAGTTCGGGGTCACAGGTGGCTGGAGCATCTCCCGGCAGCTCAGGGTCCAAGAGGAGCACCAGCCTGGATAGGACACCATCCCGTCACAGGGCGCACTCACACCTACACCCTGACTGGGACCATCTAGACATGCCAGTTCACTCACTTTCAAACTTTCAGATGTGGGGGAAACTGGAGTACCCGGAGAAACTGGAGTACCCGGAGAAACTGGAGTACCCGGAGAAACTGGAGTACCCGGAGAAAAGCCACACAGACATGGGGAGAACGTGCAAACTCCAGACAGACAGTGGCCTCAACCAGGAATCCATTTTTCTTCTTATGTACATTATAATGAAACAACGTTGAATGAAATAACATTATTTGAGGACCTGCTGTATTCACCTCACTGTATTAAGAATAGGCAGGGATGTATATGATATGGAAGAATAAAATAAGGCAACTACTGTTTTGTTATGTGTTTTGTTTTTTTTTTTTTTTTGAGACAGAGTCTCACTCTGTCACCCAGGCTGGAGTGCAGTGGCACAATCTCAGCTCACTGCAACCTCTGCTTCCTGAGTTCAAGCGATTCACCTGCCTCAGCCTCCCAAGTAGCTGGAATTACAGCCGTGCACCACCATGCCTGGGTAATTTTTTGTATTTTTTGTACAGATGAGGTTTCACCATGTTGCCCAGACTGGTCTCAAACTCCTTACCCCAAGTGATCTGCCTGTCTTGGCCTCCCAATGTGCTGGGATTACAGGCCGTGAGCCACTGTGCCTGGCCAGCAACTGCTTTTAACAGACACACTTAAATTTGTACTTTCAACTTGACAAACTTGAGAATAATTTTCTTGGATGAGTTCTCTTCAGAATATTTTAAAAACAACTTTAAATTTTTTTCCTTCAGATATTTCTGGAAGGAAAAGATTCATTTGGATAAGTTGTGGCCTGATGGTTAAGAAGAAATGATTTATAGTATTTAAAGTTGTAGGGCCAGGAACTGTGGCTCATGCCTGTAATCCCAGCACTTTGGGAGGCCGAGGCGGGTGGATCACCTGAGGTTGGGAGTTCGAGACCAGGCTGACCAACATGGAGAAACCCCGTCTCTACTAAAAAATACAAAATTAGCCGGGCATGGTGGTGCACACCTGTAATCCCAGCTACTCAGGAGGCTGAGACAGGAGAATCGCTTGAACCCAGCGGGTGGAGGTTGCGGTGAGCCGAGATTGTGCCATCGCACTCCAGCCTGACGACAAGAGTGAAACTCCGTCTCAAAAAAAAATAAATAAATAAGGTTGTACTTGTATTAAATCTCATGTTGTTAGACCATGGCCAGATCATATTGTTAGGAACTGCAAACACCTTTCTTTTGAGCTGCACCCTATGCCCCAGAGATGGAAAATAGATCACACATTGTGACAGCGTTAAGTCGCACCTAAATATAAGCACTAAAACAAAACAAAACACTGGAAGAGCTAAAAATGTGTAATTTTTCATCTTTGTGCTGGGGCAAACATATTTGTGGCTGAGAGAAAACGTAAGAAGCTACCCTTATTCAGTCTGTAAGTTCGGCTCTCTGCTAACTCAGGTGAAAATCTACCATGAGGATCTGTACTCCTCATGCTTGCTATCTGAGGAAGCAAGCATGAGTTCCCATTACAAGAGGGGCAAGAAGAGAGATACTTTGGCACAGGTGTGGTGACTTAAAAGTCCCAGCAATTTTTGAGGCTGAAGCGGGAGGAGTACTTGAGCTTAGGCATTTGCGACCACCCTGGGCAATATAGCGAGACCTCGTCTTTACAAGAAATTTAAAAATTAGCTGAGTGTGGTGGTGCATGTCTGTCATCCCAGTGATTTGGGAGGGTGAGGTGGGAGGATCACTTAAGCCCAGGAGGTGGAGGCTGCAGTGAGCCATGACCCTACCACTGCACTCCAGCCTGGGCAATAGAGTGAGACACTGTCTCAAAAAAACAAACAAAAAACCACACATACACATAAAATAAAATAAAAATAAAAAACAAGAGAGATATTTAAGACCCTAGTAATGAGGCTCACAAATCTGACCACCCTCTGTATTTGTCTTTGTGGAAAATGTTATAAAAAGTACTTGTCCCAGAATCAGACACATATTAAGTGACAGGCTCCACTCAAGTGATGAATCTAGATCTGCATAGGTGTACAGCGCTTACAGTTTTCCAAAAATTTTTCCACCCACTATCTTGGTATGGGGTGCCCTCTTTTTTTTTGTGATGGAGTTTCGCTGTTATCGCCCAGGCTGGAGTGCAAAGGTGCAATCTTGGCTCACCGCAACCTCCACCTTCTGAGTTCAAGGGATTCTCCTGTCTCAGCCTCCTGAGTAGCTGGGATTACAGGTGCGCACTGCCACGCCAGCTAATTTTGTATTTTTAGTAGAGACAAGGTTTCTCCATGTTGGTCAGGATGGTCTCAAACTCTTGACCTCAGGTGATCTGCCCACCTCGGCCCCCCAAAGTGCTGGGATTACAGGTGTGAGCCACCATGCCCAGCCTTTTACCCTCTTTTTATAGATAAGGAACCTATGACTCATGGAGGCTGAGGGATTTTACTCATGGCCACACATTCAATGTGCAGCTGAGGACAGACCCAGGACCCCAGCTCTCCATAGTTCTACAATGTTCCATGGAAGTGAGCAATAAGGAAGTCCAACCCCAAGGTCCATTAGGTAACATGGCTGGTTCTGTACTGGATCTGTGGCTACTACCGTAGCAGCCAACTGAGCTACCCTTTGGTATGGAAGAGTTCTATGCTTGCACCTCAGGCTATTCCCTGCCCTCCTGCAGAGTCAGGACTTACACTGTCTTAGTATATGCCCCCTAGTTCCTAGCACAATGCCTGGCACATACGAGGCACCTGACAGGTGTTTGAATAAAGACCTTGAAATGTTGCCAGGGCATAAAAAGAGAGAGCTGGCCTTGCTACTGAGCTCACACAATCCAGGCCTCAGCTGTTAGCACTCTGTGGGTGGACCCATATTTTGCCAGCTCAAGACGTCTCCTTCCTTGGACATTGGGGCAGGAAGGAGAGTTGCTTTCCTTTTTAACCAGAGGAGAGTAATTGTGATTGGTCTCATCACTGCCCAAGTACTGGCAGCCACATGGGAAATGAAGGAAGTCCACTGAGTAAGTTTTAATTCATTTGGAAATTTGGCTTTGTTTACTCAGTCCCAAGGGCCTCACTGTAAATATAAGATGAGAGAGCAAGGTCTCCAGAAGTTCCTCCATTTACAGTGGGCTGCTTGTGTGTGCGTTTATGGATGGGCCTGGGAGTCAGACATCCCCCTCTGTCTTTTGGGAGAGCCCACTCCGGAGGCTGTGGGAGTGTCTGCAACACCAGCTCTGCCAAATGAACTCAGCGAGGAATACCTCATTCACGGAAGAGCTCGCAGAAGCAGGGAGAATTCTCCACCCTATTTCACATCAAACTTCACTTTTTAATTTGCTGCTCTACATTGCTACCTAGTCCTAGACCACTAACTGCCAAGCTGTCGCAATAAAATATGCCTGTACCATTAACCCAGTTTTGCCCTGTATAAGCCGGAAGTTACTCTGGGGAAAAAGTTGAAACATGGGCCAAATTCCAAGTTGCTAAGAGTGCTTAGACAGTCTCTAGCTTCAAGATGGTATCTTCAACACACACATCTTTTACATGACATCGATAACTCTTTTTAAAAACTGTTTTAAGTCTGCTGTGGTAGTGTGCGCCTGTAGGCAATCAAAGCTCACTGCACCCTTGAACTTTTGGGCTCAAGCGCTCCTGCCTCAGTCTCCCAAGTAGCTGGGACTAGGTGTGCACCACCACACCAAGCATTTTTTTTTTTTTTTTTTTTTTGAGACAGGGTCTCTCCATGTTGTTCAGGCTGATCTCAAACTCCTGGCCTCAAGCAATCCTTTCCAAAGTGGTCTCCCAAAGTGCTGGGATTATAGGCGTGAGCCATTGCAACCACCCAGTTTTTTTTTTTTTAAGGACTAAATGTTTATTTTATTTTACTTTTGATTTTTGATTTTTGATTTTTTTTATTATACTTTAAGTTCTGGGGTACATGTGCACAACGTGCAGGTTTGTTACATAGGTATACATGTGCCATGTTGGTATGCTATACCCATCAACTCATCATTTACATTAGGTATTTGTCCTAATTCCATCCCTCTGCCAGCCCCCCACCCCCCGACAGGCCTCAGTGTGTGATGTTCCCGGCCCTGTGTCCATGTGTTCTCATTGTTCAACTCCCACTTATGAGTGAGAACATGTGGTATTAGGTTTTTTCTTCTTGTGTTACTTTGCTGAGAATGATGGTTTCCAGTTTCATCCATGTCCCTGCAAAGGACATGAACTCATCCTTTTTATGGCTGCATAGTATTCCATGGTTTATATGTGCCACATTTTCTGTATCCAGTCCATCATTGATGGGGATTTGGGTTGGTTCCAAGACTTTGCTATTGTGAACAGTGCTGCAATAAACATATGTGTGTGTGCATGTGTCTTTATAGTAGAATGATTTATAATCCTTTGGATATATACCCAGTAATGGAATTGCTGGGTCAAATGGTATTTCTAGTTCTAGATCCTTGAAGAATCACTGTCTTCCACAATGGTGGAACTAGTTTACACTCCCACCAACAGTGTAAAAGTGTTCCTATTTCTCCACATCCTCTCCAGCATCTGTTGTTTCCTGACTTTTTAATGATCGCCATTCTAACTGGTATGAGACGGTATCTCATTGTGGTTTTGATTTGCATTGCTCTAATGACCAGTGATGATGAGCATTTTTTCATGTGTCTGTTGCCTGCATAAATGTCTTCTTTTGAGAAGTGTCTGTTCATATCCTTCACCCCTTTTTTGATGGGGTTTTTTTTTTTTCTTGTAAATTTGTTTAAGTTCTTTGTAGATTCTGGATATTAGCCCTTTGTCAGATGGATAGATTGCAAAAATTTTCTCGCATTCTGTAGGTTGCCTGTTAACTCTGATGATGGTTTCTTTCACTGTGCAGAAGCTCTTTAGTTTAATTAGATCCCATTTGTCTATTTTGGCTTTTGTTGCCATTGCTTTTGGTGTTTTAGTCATGAAGTCTTTGCCCATCCCTATGTCCCAAATGGTATTGCCTAGGTTTTCTTCTAAGGTTTTTATAGTTTTAGGTCTAACATTTAAGTCTTTAATCCATCTTGAGTTAATTTTTGTATAAGGTGTAAGGAAGGGATCCAGTTTCAGCTTTCTGCATATGGCTAGTCAGTTTTCCCAACACCATTTATTAAATGGGAGATCCTTTCCCCATTGCTTGTTTTTGTCAGGTTTGTTAAAAGATCAGATGGTTGTAGATATGTGTGGTGTTATTTCTGAGGCCTCTGTTCTGTTCCATTGGTCTATATATCTGTTTTGGTACCAGTACCTTGCTGTTTTGGTTACTGTAACCTTGTAGTATAGTTTGAAGTCAGGTAGCATGATGCCTCCAGCTTTGTTCTTTTTGCCTAGGATTATCTTGGCTATGCAGGTTCTTTTTTGGTTCCATATAAACTTTAAAGTACTTTTTTCCAATTCTGTGAAGAAAGTCAGTGGTAGCTTGATGGGGATCGCATTGAATCTATAAATTACTTTGGGCAGTATGGCCATTTTCACAATATTGATTCTTCCTATCCATGAGCATGGAATGTTCTTCCATTTGTTTGTGTCCTCTTTTATTTCCTCGAGCAGTGGTTTGTAGTTCTCCTTGAAGAGGTCCTTCACATCCCTTGTAAGTTGGATTCCTAGGTATTTTATTCTCTTTGTAGTAATTGTGAATGGGAGTTCATTTATGATTTGGCTCTCTGTTTGTCTGTTAATGGTGTATAGGAATGCTTGTGATTTTTGCACATAGATTTTGTATCCTGAGACTTTGCTGAAGTTGCCTATCAGCTTAAGGAGATTTTGGCCTGAGACAATGGGGTTTTCTAAATGTACAATCATGTCATCTGCAAACAGAGACAATTTGACTTCCTAATTTTTTAATTATAAAAAATTGTTTTTGTTGTTGCAGCATTACCATTTGTATCTTCAAACTACAACAGTTCTTAGCAACTACTAGCAGCTCACAATGACTGGCTTGAGCATTCTAGCATAAGTCATTTTTTTTCCTCTTCTTTTCCTCTCAAATCCCCACTGGGACTCTTCAGTGGATTCTACCGGCATGGAAAGCCTTCTGAAGGACTGATAGAAAATAGATAAGTGGAAGGAAAAATTATGCTTAAAAAAAAAATCTCAGGCTGGGCACGGTGGCTCACGCCTGTAATCCCAGCACTTTGGGAGGCCGAGGCGGGCAGATCACGAGGTCAGGAGTTTGAGACCATCCTGGTGAACATGGTGAAACCCCGTCTCTACTAAAAATAAAAAAATTAGCCGGGCGTGGTGGCGGGAGCCTGTAGTCCCACCTACTCGGGAGGCTGAGGCAGGAGAATGGCGTGAACCCTGGGGGTGGAGCTTGCAGTGAGTGGTGATCGTGCCACTGCACTCCAGCCTAGGCAACACAGCGGGACTCCATCTCAAAAAAAAAAAAAAAAAAAACTCACTGTGCTCATCTTAATATCTGGGTCAGTAGATTTCCTTCAGGGAGCTTTGATTTTTAATTAATAGAAAAAGCATGAGCCTTGGTCAAGACCCCAGGTGCACATATAAATCACTGTGGGAAGATCCTGTGAAAATCAGTGTCATTTGAACATTGTAAGGCACCTAGCCACAAAAACACAACAAACCCCAGTGCGTTGTGAAAGCCAGGAAGCCCTGCCTTGTGATGTGGGCAGAGTGAGATGTGACGTTAGCGTGTGCCCCTGGGTCGCGCAGCCCCTACAATGTTAGTGAAACTGGCTGGCTGTCTACATCTGTAATTGCACTAAAAGCCTAGGCTGCTTCCAATATTCCTCTCTCTAGGCAGCTATACCAGAGAGTAGCAGCAAGGAAAACTCAAGGTTATTTCTTGAAAACAAAACAAAACAATGAAAAACTGGGATTATTGTGACAGGCTGGGCTTTACCTGTTGGTCTTGGTGGGTAGTTGTGGGGAAGATACTCATAGGATAACAAGCTATTCCCAGGCATGGGGCTGGCAAAGGGGCTGGACTCATCTTTGAATATCTCACAGGGAAAATACACAGGGGTCTTCTCATCCCAGCAAGGAGTGTGAGATGCCCTCGTTTCCAGCCATGGGAAACCAGAGTGACAGGCAGGGCACCTTGTGTTGTCAACTCTTGATGTCTCCTCCAGTTGAGAGCCACAGGGAGCTGGCGCAGGGCTTAGGCAGTTCACAGCAGCACCTTGTTCTGAGTTCGGAAGAGCTGTGGAGCTCTTTGTTTTTTGGGTGCCTCTGAGGAGTTGCCCACACCTAGCAGAATTCCTCAGAGGCTCGGGAGAGAAAAAGGAACTCTGTTCTGTGCCCAGGATCTGTGGCTTTGGTTTACTGAACCACCTGACCTAGCTCACACTTCATCTTCCTCCCAACTTCAATCCCCTGTCCCCCTGGGCGATCCAGCTACAGCATTTGCTTCCCCACCTCCTTGCTCAGAGGCTGCCCTCTCCTCCCTTCTCTGCTCATGGCAGCCTATCTCCTCCTGTTGTTTGACCTCAGCACCACCCCGCCCCCGCCCCGCTTTCATGTAGTCATTTCTTTTCTCAGAGTTTTCACACCCTGTGAAGAGCCTCTGGGTCCCGCCTCTCTCTGGCCCCTGTTTGCGCTCTTCTGTTCTTATTAAAAGTTGATTCTCTGCCGGGCACAGTGGCTCATTCCTGTAATCCCAGCACTTTGGGAGGCCAAGGCTGGCGGATCACTTGAGGTCAGGAGTTTGAGACCAGCTTGGCCAACATAGTGAAACCCCATCTCTACTAAAAATACAAAAAATTAGCCAGCCATGGTGGTGGGTGCCTGTAATCCCAGCTACTCGGGAGGCTGAGGCAGGAGAATCGCTTGAACCCGGGAGGTGGAGGTTGCAACGAGCCGAGATCCAGCTCAAAAAAAAAAAAAAAAAAAGTTGATTCTTACAAAGTCAGCACAGTTGTCACTTGATTCTACTTGGATGCCTCTCTAGGTGCTAGAAACTGCTTTTTTCACATGTGGGCAAGTACAGAGGATTTGTGCCACTTGGCTTCCTGTGCCAACCTAACAAGGCTGCCCAGGTAGGTAGCAACAGGTCTTGGCCAAAGATATACAATGGAAGCTGCCTAAGGCTGTGCATAACCTTTTTGTTTTGTTTTGTTTTGCTTTGTTTTGAGACAGAGTCTTGCTCTGTTGCCCAGGCTGGAGTGCAGTGGCGCCATCTTGGCTCACTGCAACCTCTGCCTCCCGGGTTCATGTGATACTCCTGCCTCAGCCTCCTGAGTAGCTGGGATTACAGGCGTGCACCACCATGCCTGGCTGATTTTTGTATTTTTAGTAGAGATGGGGTTTTACCATGTTGGCCAGGCTGGTCTTGAACTCCTGACCTCAAATGATCCACCCACCTCGGCTTCCCAAAGTGCTGGGATTATAACTGTGAGCCACCGCTCCCGGCCTGTGTATAACTTTTGGCTCAGGAATGATTAAAGATGGGAAATTCCACCTCCTAGTAAGCTGAGAGTTCTGGGATGGGTTCAACTACTAGAGAGATAGACGTTAACGTTGGCATTATTCCTTCCCAGCCCACAGCCCAACTCTGCCAGGCTGCTGGGAAGCTTCAGGTGGAGGTGGGACATAGTGATGCCAGGCTGGATCTTTCTTCCCTTTGGCAGAATGAAGTGGCTAATCACGCATAGAGGGAGGGGAACTTTTAATTGGGAACTGAAGATCAAAATGACCAAGGACCCAGTATCAGTGAGGCCAGGAAGTCCATGTAGAGAGAAAACACCAAGAGCGGCTGGGAAAAAGTGGGCCGTCGTGGCAGGTGGCAGAGATGGTAAATGGAGAAGGGAGTGTGTCCTGAGCTGAGCCCTCTAAGAAGTGGACTCTGAGATGGAGATTTGCATGTGGTAAGTTGATCAAGGAGTGCTGCTGGGATCAACACCCATGGAAGGTGGGGAAAGAAGCAGAACTGGGCAGAGGGAGGAGTTGGTCTGTGATGCAGTCTCAGCAGAGGTCTCAGCTAACCTTCCGGGGAACTCAGAAGCTGGGATAACTCTGGGACAACTCTTCCTGAGCTGGGGCAGGCAGGGGCCTGGATCTCTATTGTGCCTTAGGAAGCGGGGTGTGTCCTTGGGCAAGGCAGCTCTTTTTAGCTAAGGCAATTCCCAAAGAGGACTGACACCTGAGCGTTATCCCTGAAAGGCGAGATCACAGAAAGCAGTGCATGACAGTATTCACTGCACTGTGGAACCTGAGGACTAGTGGCCAGGACACTCAGAAAAAGGAACTCTCTAGAAGCACTGTAAAGAATTAACAAAGAGGCCAGGTGCGGTGTCTCATGCCTGTAATCCCAGCACTTTGGGAGGCTGAGGCAGGCAAATCACTTAAGGTCAGGAGTTTGAGACCAGCCTGGCCAACGTGGTGAAACCCCGGCTCCACTAAAAATACAAAAATTAGCCCGGGTGCAGTGGCTCACACTTGTAATCCCAGCACTTTGGGAGGCCGAGGCGGGTGGGTCACCTGAGGTCAGGAGTTCGAGACCAGCCTGGCCAACATGGTGAAACCCCATCTCTACTAAAAATATAAAAATTAGCCAGGTGTGATGGTGGGCACCTGTAATCCCAGCTACTCAGAAGGCTTGAACCAGGGAGGCAGAGGTTGCAGTAAGCCGAGATCACGCCATTGCACTCCAGCCTAGGCAACAAGAGTGAAACTCCATCTCAAAAAAATAAAAATAAAAACAAAAATTAGCTGGGCGTGGTGGTGCACGCACCTGTAATCCCAGCTACTCAGGAGGCTGAGGCATGAGAATTGCTTGAACCCAAGAGGCAGCAGTTGCAGTGAGAGTGAGCCAAGATCATGCCACTGCACTGTGACCTGGGCAACAGAGCAAGATTCCATCTCAAAAACACACAAATAACAGAGTTTTGAGAACCGTGGTGGCCGGAAAGGTCTTCCCTACCCTGTCTCTCTGTGCCTCGTTTTCCTTGGTAATGGAAGCAATGGCAATATGGTTAGGAGGAGAGTGGCCTGCCAGGATTTTAGCTTGCCTGGGATCAACAGACAGTTTTTTACTTTATAATATGCAGGGAGTCACTCCCTGCTGTCCAGGTTCCTGACATTGGGTTGGCCTTTGTATGACATCTCTCAAACTGTCAATACCACAGGTTACTAGAAGATTGCCAGTTTTCTATTGTTTAGAGGGCCATTTTTGGATAAAGATGAGTCTGAATGAATTCTTTTACCCCCCAGCTTCCATGTGCCAGGCTGTGCATGTGAAGAAAACACCCTGTTTCATCTCTCTGTCTGTCTCCAAAGTAACCTCCCAACCTCACCCGTGATCAGGATCAGGGCTGGACTGGTAACTTTTCATAGTGCACTTTAATCATTGATATCACAGGGCCGGGCGTGGTGGCTCACGCCTGTAATCCTAGCACTATGGGAGGCTGAGGCGGGTGGATCACGAGGTCAGGAGTTCAAGACCAGCCTGGCCAAGATGGTGAAACCCCATCTCTACTAAAAATACAAAAATTAGCCGGGTGTGGTGGTGGGTGCCTGTAATCCCAGCTACTCAGGAGGCTGAGGCAGAGAATTGCTTGAACCCAGCAGGCGGAGGTTGCAGTGAGCCAAGATTGTGCCACTGCACTCCAGCCTGGGCAACAGAGTGAAACTCCGTCTCAAAATAATAATAATAATAACAATTGATATCACCTATGTTTCAATTGTGTATGTGTCTAAAGCAATGCTCGTCCATCACAAGCAATGCCACAGCCTTCACTTTGTGTATGATTTTCTAGCAGAAAGTTCTTTGCAAACATATTAGACAGCATCATTCATTTTTCCAAGGATCTTATATATTTTTTGACATTTAAATCATTGTTTTTTGAAACCCACATTCCGTAACCATCCTTGTCGATTTTTCTTCTCTGAAAGTGAACTATTTTACCCAGTTTGTCAACGTTTTTTCTCTGCATTTCCAGCAATACTTTAAAACTTTTATCTACTTACCAGATACTTTCCAAACACATTTTTTTTTTTTTGAGACAAGGTCTTGCTTCGTCGCCCAGGCTTGAGGATAGTGGCATCATCACAGCTCACTGCAGCCTGCCTCCACCTTCTGGGTTCAAGCCATCCTCCCACCTCAGTCTCCTGAGTAGCTGGGACCACAGGTGTGCACCACTAAGCCTGACTGATTTTATTTTTTCTAGAGACAAAGTCTCCCTATGTTGCCCAGGCTGGTCTCGAACTCCTCGACAGGGACACATTTGAGAATGTGCTCCCATCTGGCTCCTCCAGGTTTCTGCCACCATTCTGCACTTGTGTCCCCCCACCCCTCACTGTAACATAGTAGTCTCTGTCCATATCATTTGCTACTGATAGTTTCAAATGTAAGGAGCTCCCTTGTGATGATGGATGTTTCCTTTCTTCAGTCTTTCTAGCCTCTTCATGACTTACTTTAAAAAAATCACAAATCATCATTTCGAACACTTGAAGCATTTTGGAATGATTTTATTGGCTTCTGAGCTAGGATTCAGTCAGTTTATATGAAACTGAATGTCATCTGTAAGCTTGATGGGTCTTGGAGAGCCAGACAAAGGATGGATATTTCACAGGTGCCACACACACACAGCTGATGACACTCATGTGCACATTCCCTTCTGTCCTCTGCCTTGTCTTCCATTTATTTATAGAGTTGCCAATTTATTTATAAAGTGTGATAGAAAAAAAGATATTCGGCTGGG
Organism: Pongo abelii; assembly: GCF_028885655.2. Classification (NCBI taxonomy): domain Eukaryota; kingdom Metazoa; phylum Chordata; class Mammalia; order Primates; family Hominidae; genus Pongo; species Pongo abelii. Next base: position 32,179,876 of record NC_071989.2, read on the forward strand.
TACTGTGGCTCATGCCTGTAATCTCAGTACTTTGGGAGGCCAAGGCAAGTGGATCACCTGAAGTTAGGAGTTCGAGAGCAGCCTGACCAACATGGTGAAACCCCGTCTCTACTAAAAATACAAAAATTAGCTGGGTGTGGTGGCGGGCGCCTGTAATCACAGCTACTTGGGAGACTGAGGCAGGAGAATCGCTTGAACCCAGGAGGCGGAGTTTGCAGTGAGCTGAGATGGCGCCACTGCACTCCAGCCTGGGCAACAAGAGTGAAACTCTGTCTCCTCAACAACAACAACAGCAACAAAAGACATTCCAGGGTGCCTTGGCCTCACAAAGGGCATGTAACTTGTTTTGGGTGACTTAGAGGTAATGGAAACAAAGGGAAGTCCTCTTCTTTGGGACAGAAATAGTGCAGTGGTTAAGAGTATGGACTTGAGGGTCAGGTTTCTGAGGCTGGAATAGAGCAATTAAAGTCAAGCCATTTAAGCTGGATTAAAATTTCAAGTGAGGCTTTTTTCTTTTAATGAAAAATGAAGCTATAAATTATAAAAATAACATTTCATCTCATCCAGTAGAACATAGATTATAATTGCAACTATGTGCTCATTCTTAGAATGAATAAAAATAAATCTCATGTGGATTTTTTGGCATAATTTTTAAACTAAAATTATACGATAGCATGATACAACAGCCTTCACTTTGTCTATGATTTTCTAGCAGAAAGTTCTTGGCAAACATTAGAGAGCATCATTCATTTTTCCAAGGATCTCTCATAATTTTTCGACATTTAAATCATTGTTTTTTTGGAAACCCACAGTCTGTTACCATCCTTGTTGATTTCTCTTCTCTAAAAGTGAACTGTTTTACCTAGTTTGTTAATGTTTTTTTTTCATGCATTTCTAGCAATACTTCAATGCTTTTATGAACTCCCTAGACTTCCACATCTTTTGAAGTAATTGCAAAAGTACTTTGTAATCAATTTGCATTTTATTTGCATTGCCTTGTTTTTCTACTTTTTATTTTGAAGTAGTTTTAGACTTACAGAAACCTGCAAAAACAGTAGAGTTCCTGTATACTCTTTTCCCAGATGCCCCAAATGGTAACAATTTTCATAACCAGAGAATAATGATCAAGCCCAGGACATCAACACTGGCACATAATTTTTTTTTTTTTTTAAACAGAGTCTCACTCCATTGTCCAGGCTGAAGTGCAGTGGCACAATCTCGGCTCACCACCTCCCAGGCGCAAGCAATCCCCCCATGCCAGCTGCATGTCACCATGCCTGGCTAATTTTTTGTAGAGATGAATTCTCACTATATTGCACAGGCTGGTCTCGAACTCCTGGACTCAAGCAATCCTCCCGCCTTAGCCTCCCAACCTGCTAGGATGTAAGCATGAGCCATTGTGCCTGGCCACTGGTACATAATTTTTATCTGAACTGCAGGCCTTATTCGAATCACACCCGTTGTGACACTAACATGCTTTTTCTGTTTCAAGATCCAATCCAGGATCCCACGTTGTGTTGAGTTGTTGTGTCTCCTTGTCTCTCTCAATCTGTGACAGCTCCCCAGGCCTTCCTTATCCTTCCTGACTTTGGCATTTTGGAAGACTATGGGCCAGTTGTTTTGTACACTGTCTCTCCATGTGGGTATTTCTGAAATGTTCCCATGACTAGATTGAGGTGACAGATTTTTGTAAGACCACAGAAGTGATGTGTCCTTCTCTGTGCATCCTGTCTGGAGGCACGTGGTGTTGCTATGTTTTACCATGGATGAGGTTAACTGTCTGCTGGGTTTCTCCACTGTAAAGTTACTGTTTTTCTCTTTGTAATTAATGAATATCTTGAGAAAGATACTTTGAGAGTATAAGGTAGGCAAGTATCCTATTTTTCCTTGTATTTTCATTTTCTAATTAATAAATGTAAAGGTAATGAGGGAAATAGAACATGCCAGACACCACAGTAATAATTGTTGCTTGTGATGCCCTGGTGGACCTTGGATGCAACAATTATTACCATGGTGTTTGATAAATGGTGGTTTTCTATCCATTTCCCTCATTCCTTCATTTGTTTTGTTGCTGTTGTTTGTTTTGTTTTCTTTTGTTTAGAGACAGGGTGTCACTCTGTCACTCAGGCTGGAGTGCAGCGGCATAATCATAGCTTACTGCAGTCTCAAACTCCTGGGCCTAAGTGATCCTCCCACCTTAGCCTCCCAAGTAGCTAAGACTACAGGTGTGTGTCACCACCCTGGCTAGTTTTTCATTTTTTTGTAGAGACAGGCTATGTTGTTCAGGCTAGTATTGAAACGGGCTCAAACAATCCTCCTGCCTTGGCCTCCCAAGGCAAGAGGCCTGCTGGGATTATAGGATTGAGCCACTGTGCCCAGCCTTCTACATTATGTTCATTGAAATTTGGATTTTGAAGACTTAGTACAAAAAATGAATGTAAAATAGCTTATTAATAATTTTATATTGATTGCATATTTAAATAGCAGTTTTTAAGATGTATTTGGTTAAGCAAAATATGTTACTAAAATTAATGATCATGCCACTGCACTCTAGCCTGGGCAATGGAGCCAGACCCCGTCTCTAAAAAAATTAAATTAGCTTTCCTTGTTTCTTTTTACTGTTTATAATGTGGCTACTAGAAAACTCAGAATTACATCTGTAGCCCAAATTTGTGGCTCACATTATATTTCTATAGGACAGCACTGTTCTAAGGACTCAGATAGTGAACTCTTGTGCCTATTTCATAAGACCATTGCTAGAATTAAATGTGAATTTTATATAAAGTATTTGGCATAGTGCCTAGAAGATAATAAATGCTCAATAAAAATTAGCAATTAGTACTAAGATATGAAAGGACAGCCACTCTTAAGGACTCTTGACTATTCTCTGGGGAACCAAAGTGTTCTCATTAAGAATATCAGATGATCAGGACTACCCTAAGAGGAGGATTGCTGAAGACACTGAGCTCCTCCTCAGACCTGGAGGCCTTGTATTGTAGTTGAAAGCCAGTGAGTGGCTGGGCACAGTGGCTCACACCTGTAATCCCAGCACTTTGGGAGGCCAAGGTTTGCAGATCACTTGAGGCCAGGAGTTCGAGACCAGTCTGGCCACCATGGCAAAACTCCGTCTCTACTGAAAATACAAAAATTAGCTGGGCATGTTGGCCCACACCTGTAATCCCAGCTGAGGCTGAGGCAGGAGAATCACTTGAACCCGGGAGGCAGAGGTTGCAGTGAGCCAAGATGGCACCACTGCACTCCAGCCTGGGCAACAGAGTGAGACTCTATCTCAAAAAAAAAAAGGAAAAAGAAAGAGAGAAAGAAAGCCAGTAGAGAAAAACCAAAACTTGCTTATAGAAAGCTGGGTGGGTCATTGATTTGAAATGGGAAACTGAAGAAGAGGACAGAGGGAAGAGCACACAGTAATTCAGCCTGTTAGGAGTGCAAAGATGCATTTGCTCGTGGGACGGATGCCTAAGTGAAAAGACCTTTGTGTATGATGGATGGGGAATCACACTAGGCCTTCAGTCAGCAGTGATGGATGTCTGCTTAAAAGGCCTCTCTTCACTGCATCAGGCCTGTAGGTAAGGCCACCTGGTGCTTCACCTTATTCTTTGGGCATAACTGATTAGCTGCCAGGCTGAGGCCATGGACCAGAATGTGCTTTTCCAATTATCAGCATCCAGTTATATTCTTTTCCTGATGACAGCAAAGACACAAGCCAAATTCCCTTGATCTAACAATTGGCAGTGCTAGCACAGAGGATCTGTTATTTCATCCCAGAAGTTATTTGGGCTAAAGCCAAAAAATTTAAAAAAAAAACTGATCAACATTCCAGATAAGTCTATCTGAAGATACAGGAATAATTACTAAAGTCACTATGTTACTGAATGACTTATACAGTCTTTACCACATACTAGGCATGTTCAAAGTGCTTTCCTTATAATAAGTCATTTAATCTTCATGTCACCCCTATGAGGTAGACATGATCATTATTCCTATTTTACAGATAAGAAAACAGAGGCACAGAGAGGTTACATTACTTTCCCAAGATCACACAACTAGTTGCTGGCAGACTTAGAATTCAAACACAGGCAGTCTGGCTTTAGAGTCCCTGCCCTTAATTACAACTCATACTCCCTCTGTGTGGGACCTACCTCCTGCCTAATAAAGGAGATATAACAACATTAGTTTTGCATTTGAGGTTCTTAAATTGAGGCTTGTGGAGATTTTTGCTCACCTTAATGGGTGATTGCTCACCTTTCTGCCAATGGGTAGAACTCCATTTCTTCAGAGAGGGAAACTGAGATACACAATAGAGTGATGGGTTGTCTGTGATTTGCCTGAAGCCTTGGACAGTTGCTTTTAAGACAGAGAATTGATTCATTGGGAGGATAGAGGACCTTCCACACTGGCTGTCTCTTGGCTCTAAAGAGCGAATCGGTTCAACTGGGTGGATATGTCTCTCTCTAGTTCTTTGGCTGTCTGTGTTTTGTGTGTTATCATTTGCTAAAGATATGACAATGTGCTCTTTGCTTGGGTTTGCAGCTAGGAGACCTATGTGTGTTTTCCTACTTCCCCTAGGAACGCAGTCAGAAAAAGCAATGACATCCAGGAGCCATCTGGGAATGCTTCCCAGACCTGCTCTAAATTGGGGCACAGAGCCAGCTGCACACTCCTGAGCTTCGGCGTTCACCTGGATTAGACTCACTGCAGAGGGGTTTATCATCAAGGATGATTTATCTGGGGTCCCAGCTCTCCAGCTTTTGGTGGGTGGTCCTCTTAGAGGGAAGTAGCCGTGATGTAGCTCTGAGCTCAGTGGGTAGAGTTCGGAGAGGAGGAGCAGCTCTGACTTTGCCACTGCCAGCCTCTGGAAGCGTGGGTACATGCCTCAGATTGCTTCCAGACTCCTTTGGCCTACTGAGAAATGGGAATAATGGCACCTAACCTCATGTGACATTAACTAAGCTTGCAGACATACTCAGACTACCAGAGAGATCTACAGAAGCAGCAAGCACCTTTTGAAATATTTTCATTATATTTATTTAGGTGATGGAATTGTATGAGTCAGGGTTCTATCTGAGAACAGAATGCACACTCAAGCCGGGATAATTGAGGAGAGTTTAATTGGCAAAGGTGTGGACAAATTAAGAGAAATCAAAGCGATAATGGAGCCTGCCACATCTAGCGAGGGCAGGGAGCTATAACTACCACAGGCTAGCACAAGCAAGAGGAAGGAGTACCTGCAGAGAGAGGGCCCGTGAGAGAGGCAGGTTAAGGAGCCTCCTGGTAGGAGCTATGGCCTTAGGTAATGGGGCAGTCACTGTCAACCTGCGGCCCAAGGAAGGGGAGAGGTGGGAGAAGATTAATATTTTCTCCTTGCTCTCCTTCTTCCTCCAGTCTCTGGCTGGTGGTACCCGTTGGTCAAACCCAACCAGAAGGGAGAATTCAAAGGAACATAACAGGATGTCAGCCTCCTAGGACATAGAGCAGGGTAGAGAACAGAGGGCTAGCAGAAACCATTCCACAGAAGAGCCACGCGTTATTATGATTTTAGGCTCCTGGGCTTGGATACTTTTTTTTAAGGTCTCACACTATGAAAAGCCAATTATGCCTGTTATAGATGGCCAAAGAGAAGAAATCAATTGAAGAACAACCCACACTCCGTGTTACAAGAATAAAATGCATTATTGGTCCTCAGTTTTTTGCCAAATCGAGAAATCCAGAAGTAATTCAAAGTCAGGGCATCACCATCATCATCGTCATTAAAAATATAAATGTTCTCTACTTTTGCCAGGACTAAGCAATTAACTAAATTGAATGTGTATATTTCCTCCCATTATCCTCACCACAACCCTATAATGTTATTGCCAATCATCCGTTTATTCAATAAATATTTTCTAAGTATTTGTCATGTGCCAGGCTGTGTGTCAGGTACTGAAGATTACTTTTCTGAATCAGATAAACAAAGATTTTTCTATCATGAAGTCGTCAGTCTAACCACACAAGCAAGTATTAAACAAATCATTTCAAAAAATTAAGAGCATTTGAGATAAGAGCGTTAAAAGAAAAGTGCAAGCCAGGGATGGTGACTCTCGCTTGTAATCCCAGCACTTTTGGTGGCCAAGGTGGGTGGATCACTTGAGCCCAGGAATTCGTGACCAGCCTGGGCAACATGGTGAAAACCCTGTCTCTACAAAAAATACAAAAATTAGCCGGGCATGGTGGTGTGTGCCTGTAGTACCAGCAACTTGGGAGGCTGAGGTGGGAGGATCACTTGAGCCCAGCCAGTCAAGACTGCAGTGAGCCATGATCATGCCATTGCACTCCAGCCTAGACAACAGAGCAAGACCCCTATCTCTAAATAAATAAATAATAAAAGTGCACACCCAAGGCAGTGGCTCACACCTGTAATCCCAGTACTTTGGGAGGCCAATATGAGGACTGCTTGAGCCCAAGAGCTCAAGACCAGCCTGGATGACATAGTGAGACCCAGTCTCTATAAAAAAAAATTTTAAAAGAAATTAACTGGATGTAGTGGTGTGTGCCTGTAGTTCTAGCTACTTGGGATAATGAGTCAGGGGAATCCCTTGAGCCTAGGAGTTCAAGGCTGCAGTGAGCTATGACTATGCCACTGCACTCCAGCCTAAGACCCTGCCTGTAAAATAAATAAACAAATAGGCCAGGCATGGTGGCTCACACCTCTAATCCCAGCACTTTGGGAGGCCGAGGCATAGGATCACCTGAGGTCGGGAGTTCGAGACCAGCCTGACCAACATGGAGAAACCCCATCTCTACTAAGAATACAAAATTAGCCAGGCGTGGTGGCACGCACCTGTAATCCCAGCTACTCGGGAGGCTGAGGCAGGAGAATTGCTTAAACCCGGGAGGCAGAGGTTGTGGTGAGCCGAGATCGTGCCATTGCACTCCAGCCTGGGCAACAAGAGTGAACTCCATCTCAAAATAAATAAATAAATAAATAAATAAATAAATAAGAAATAAAAGTACATAGTGCTCTGAAACAGGGCACCTAACCTAATCTGGGAGAAATAGAAGGCTTCCTGGAGGAAGTGAGGTTTAATCAGAGTCCTAAAGACTAAGTAGGAATTGGACGAGGGGCAAGCTGAGAAAGAAAAAAGAGCCTCTAAGGCAAAAGAAACAAAGTATTCCCAGTTCTGTGGTGTGGAAGAGCACAGTGCACTGGAGGAATGGAAAGGCAGACAGCACTCTAGCACTGCTGGACTTGGTGAGCAAGGAGTATACATACAAGGTGAGGGTGGAGAGGTAGACACAGGGCTACTCATGTGGAGCCTTGCAGGCTGGGCTAGGGACACTGCATTTTATCCCAAGCGTGATGTCTGTGCTCTGATGAGTTTCCAAGGATGGTGATAAGACGTTTTAAAAAGATGTGTGAGAACAGAGTACAAGGTTTGGTGCAGGATGCATTCAGGAGGTTCTTGCAACTTTTTCTGTCAAGGAAAAGCTAGTAAATATTTTCAGCTTTATGGGCCTCATGGACTCTGTTGCAACTACTCAACTCTGCCCTTAGAGTGCATGCAGCCATAGACAGTCTATAAATGAATGAGCACAGCTACGTTCCAATAAAACTTGTTTGCTGGCCCAGCGCGGTGGCTCACTCCTGTTATCATAGCACTTTGGGAGGCCGAGGCAGGCAGATCACCTGAGGTCAGGGGTTTGAGACCAGCCTGGCCAACATGGTGAAACCCCGTCTCTACTAAAAATATAAAAATTAGCTGGACATGGTGGTGCACGCCTATAATCCCAGCTACTTGGGAGGCTGAGGCAGGAGAATCTCTGGAACCTGGGAGGCGGAAGCTGCAGTGAGCCGAGATAGCGCCACTATACTCAGCCTGGGTGACAAACTGAGACTCCCTCTCAAAAAAAAACAAAAAACAAACAAAAAAAAACTTGTTTGCTGGAAAAAAAAAAAAAAAGCTTTGTTTTGAAACAAAAATTAAAGAAAAAACTTTATAGCAGAGGTTCACCAACCTCTGCTGTAAATAAAAGATGAAGGTAGCTTGGACCACAGAGGTTTAACCAGCAAGTACTTGAGAAAGAACTGATAGGATGCACTTTTTTGGACATGAGACTTGAGGGACACTGAGGCTTTTGGTTTGGACAGCTCAGAGTATTAGGGTCCTCTTTACTGGAATGGCTAACAATAAGGGATAGGTTTTGGGGGGGAAAGATCATGAATTCAGTTTGTACTTCAGTAATTTGAAGCATCTGTGGAATATCTAAGTGGACAGATGCCACCTCCAGGAAGGAATAGGGAGGTGGTCGCTTGAGCCCGGGAGGCAGAGATTGCAGTGAGCCAAGATCACGTCGTTGCACGCCAGCCTAGGTGACAGAGCGAGACTCCATCTCAAAAACAAACAAACAAACAAAAAAATGAAAAACAAACAAAAAAACAAGGGAGGTGGATGCTTATTCAGGGAATACCTACTAACCTGGAGGTAGGAAGTTAAGGGGCTCCTATCTGACAACTTTTATCTGAGCATTTTAAAATAAGGTCATCTTCAGTTAAGAAGAGGGTAAGAAAAAGGTAATACAAGAGGAGTCAGAAATTTTACACTATGCAGAAGGTTTGAAATATTTATTGCATACATGGGGGAATGGGTTGATTAGAGAAACGGTTCCTGGACATTGTTGAGAGCCAGTCGAGATGGGCAACCAGGAATTCACCATTTACCCAGGTACATATTTTTTTTCCATCAGTGCTTTAACTTCAAGGTACAAGCCCAGGGAGGGCAGGTTTCATCCTGGATTGCAGTTCTCCAAGTAGATGCAACCAAGGCACCAGAGAATTTAGATAAGAAAGTGATGGAAATGAGAGGCCATGGAATATATGGGCATGGGAGTCCCTCACACCACTCCTGACCTTGAGTTATAAGGTAATGTGTATTGTGATCAAATAAACAGACTAACTAGAGAGAGCTGCAGGGGAGGCCATGTCTTCATTGAAGGATGAAGATCTAGAGATGGGAAGGAAGAGGAAATGGGATACGTGTTCATTACAGCGAGGGAGTGCTGGTTGGTGCAGGGGTTTGGGAGGCAGTGAGGAAGAGGAAACTGCATCAAGGTCGAGACAGAGCACTGTGGGGATGAGAACAAGGCAGACGGTGCAGAAGCAAGGCGTACAGCAGGCATGGACCAATGAAAACATTTTCAATGTCTCTCGGAGGCTGCTGAGCACTCCGCCTACCAGCGCTCCGTTGAGGTGTAGAAATTAGAAAGCATGTGTACAGTGCTGCCAGACCTGCCTCTGCGAATCATCTGTGCGGTGTTGACAGCTGCGTGTTGCTCGGTGGCCTGTACGTGGTCACTCGCGAGGGAAGGAGGGAGGTGGGCAGGGCAGGCAGCCGCAGCATGGCATCATGGGGTTCTGTGTCTGGATCCAGCCTGCCCAAGGTCAAGCCCACAGTCACTGGCAAAGCCCAGGCTGATCTCTGTGCTGTTAGTCACTATTGCTACACTCCCTTCTGCTGATCAGCACCCAGACCTTTCAGGATGTCTTCTGCATTCTAAGCGCTCTGTCAGAGAACCAGGACCAGGGATAGGGTGATGCAAGAGACGAAGCTAGGGAAAATTTGAAGGACAGTGAGATGGAAGGAATAAGTTCCAGTATTTGACAGCAGGGTAGAGAAATTATAGTTAACAATAATTTATTGTGTATTTCAAAATAGCTGCAATAATTATGTTGTTCTCAACACAAAGAAAAGAGAAATGTTTGCAGTGATCAATATCCCATTTACCCTGATTTGATCATTACACAATGCATACAGGTATGAAAATATGACGTGTACCCCCCAAGTATGTACAACTATGATATATCAATTTTAAAAAATGTAAGAAGGCGTTCATTTTCAGTGTTGTGCACCCACTCTCAGGGCTGACTCTGAAAGTGGGTGCCTCCTTAAATTTTGTGCCTTAGCACCTCTCTTGCCTTGCCCTAGTTCTGACCCAGCAAAGAACTGTAATATGAAGTGGCGTCTATGCGACTATTCACTTTGATTTTACATAAAGGTTTGTCAATTAACAATTCCAGAAAAAAAGTTACCTTTTTTTTAGTAGATTGTGAGCCCTTGTTAGAAAAAAAAAAAATACGTGTCTACAATAATTCTCAAACTTTGCTATATGCCATTCCACATTACTGCATTTTCTATGGACTCTTTTGATCTCTAAAAGCACTATCTTGCAGATTCATGCAGAGATACAATATTGATAAGCCCCATGACATCCTGACTGATAGTACACATCACATATGACTTTAATAAGAAAAACGTCATTCTTTGAGGAGCATTTGGAATTTATTATAAGGAATTAATTTATAAGTCTGCTACCTTTATTGGAGAATATTTCCTCTACCAGGGCATAAAGCAGAGATACGTGTGCACCCTTCAATGACAGGGAACAGGAATGACATTAGTTCTTGAAGTCAGTCTCCATCTTCAGAGCCCACTGTCCTGAGACATAGCATCTTGACTGCGAAAACCAGGCATTGGATATTATGCAAGAGATAGAATTAACGTGGCCAAAATGATGGGCAGAAAGAAAGGTCACCTGATCCCACAGGGTCTTTCTTCGCCACCTTTCTAAAACACATGCCGTGTCCCCATTAACAGTGCTTCCTAGGCAAGCCACAGAACCAACCTGGGCAAAGTGATTCCTACGATGTCTCCTTCGGGCTCTAGAATTTTGGGATCTTGTTGTCTTCAGAGTGGCCTTCATTCTCTGGTTTCTTCTTTCTTTATTTCCAGGTGGTCTGATTAGGTAAATTATAATAGCAAATTATTTAAAAGCAGTTTGGGCTATTTGCCTGGTTGATAAGTACACAGTAAAGCAGAAAAGATGATTCACTTCTCCCTAGATTCACATAAAAAATCAACAAGTAGAGAAAATGGGCATTGCAACATTTTTTGTGGCATTCTATTAACCAGAAATGAGAGTGACCCTGTGACTTAAATAAAGGCCAACCAAGAGCACTATTGGCTGGGCTTTTTTCAAGAAATAGCTCAATTGGGAAGCCGTTCCAATGGGCAATTAGAGAGGAGGTGGTTGTCAGCATTTGCTAAAACCAAAATAATAATAAACATTCCTATATATCTTCAAATGGACAAAGACTTTGTTTTTACCAAATCTGGCTTTTTCAAGTCTGCTCTAGCATTTTCTCCAAGGTTGTACTTTCTGTGGATTTCATTGACCGGCGCTCTTGAGTACAGCAGAGATGCAAAATGCATTTCTTGTTTGGCTCACTAATTCATACATCATGCAAATAACTTGTGAATGATGATTTATCAATGGCCTCATCAACCACACTTGGTAATTCTTGCTGCACATGGAGATGAAATGTAAACCATCTTATTCATGTACATTTTATGACAAATTGTTATTCCAAGAGCTGTTGCTCTCACGTTCTCTCATTTGAAGAGACCTTTAAATTTTTCCAAAGTACTTTCCCATCTATGATCTTGCTGTGGACCCCCAAGATCCTAATCGACTTTTAGAGATAGGTATTATTATTCCCATTTTACAGAAAGGTGCCCAGTGTTACTCAAATTTTACTGTGTTACTGTGATTGGTCACAGAACACAGCACTGGGTCTCCGTTGCTTTTTGGGCTGGGTATCATTTAGCTGACTTTAAGTTCCATGTTCATGTTAGCTCTACCAATAAAGGCAGGTGCTAAGAGAGGCAAAAAGATACAAAGAGGAGTGAAGAAGTACAATTATAAAGAAATTTAAAAAATGGCAGGGTGTGGTGGCTCACGTCTGTAGTCCCAGCACTTTGGAAAGCCAAGGCAGGAGGATTGCTTGAGCCCAAGAGTTCAAGACCAGCCTTGGCAACATAGTGAGATCCCTTCTCTACAAATAATAAAAAATTAGCTAAGAGTGGTGGGATGCACCTGCAGTCCCAACTACTTGGGAGGCTGAGGTGGGAGGATCGCTTGAGCCTGGGAGGTTGAGGCTGCAGTGAGCCATAATCATGCCACTGCACTCCAGCCTGGGTGACAGAGTAAGAACCTGTCTCAAAAAACAAACAAACCAACAACAACAACAAAAAAAAACAAAGAAAATGGAATAGATACATAAGAAATATAATTTATTTTTAAAATTACTTTTTTTGAGATTATTCAGTGGAAAATATCTGGAAGTAGAAGTATCGGATGAAGGAGTAAAAATAGCATGTGATTGACTTAAAATAATCCCTTTTCATAAGTAAGTAATGCAGAACAGAACAAGAATGATCAGCAGGGGAGATAGGAATTAGGGATGGGAATGCGTTGTGCAAATAGCTTACCTAAATCCTGTGGTCTACAAATTTGGATACACGGTGATTTGACTGAATTCTGACATCCAGGGAACAGGGAATGGGGGAGAACCCAAGCTTCCCAACTTTGCGGGGGGCACTACTGTGCCTGGGTGACAGAAGCTGCAAGCCCCAAGAAGACTCAGTGCCATGTCTTGTCTCTTGTGTAAACCAAAATAAAGACAAAGGCTAAGTATAAAACAAAACCTATGTGTGTGTATAACTAAAACAGCTTCTCTTTAGATATACTGATAGCAGAGTACTGGTTATGCTAATCAAAACTGAACCTCTCTCTTTCTATCTTTTTTTTAGTAGGTTTGTTTTGCTAGTGTCTTTTTTTTTTTGAGATGGAGTCTTGCTGTGTCTCCCAGGCTGGAGGGCGGTGGTGCGATCTTGGCTCACTGCAACCTCTGCCTCCCAGGTTCAAGCGATTCTCCTACCACTGTCTCCTGAGTAGCTGGGATTACAGGCATGTGCCACCACACCCAGCTAATTTTTATATTTTTAGTAGAGATGAGGTTTCACCATGTTGGCCAGGCTGGTCTTGAACTCCTGACCTCAGGTGATCCACTCACCTCGGCCTCTCAAAGTGCTGGGATTACAGGCATGAGTCACCAGGCCAGGCCTGTTTTGCTGGTGTCTTAATGTGTGTTAAGCAAGTAAACTCGAAGGTAAATTCAATCCCACCACAGTCCAAAAGAATCTACTTGGATAAACACTACACTCTACCCTATTGCAAAATGATTGAATCAGCTATATAAATTGTGAAAGTCATATGTGGTCTGTAGTTACTAGTTTGTAATTCAGTTTTTTCTGCCAAAAATTGTATAAAAAAATTACCCTGGCAACCAATGCTTCAATAGTATAAATGGAAGGCTGAGAGACAAAGATATAAAATAATGGGTTGGCTTGTAAGGGGGAGCCCAGGAAAAAGATTACAAATTCTTCATGTGCAGCATTATTAGACCACACTGGAAACAGTAAAACACATTTGCATAAAATCCAGCATCATGCTCATGGATACAGTGAAACTCATTTTCAATGTACATGGATGAAAAGTGCTTAAACCTTTCCCCTAAATATATATTTTAAGACAGTATGGGCTGGGTACAGTGGCTCACGCCTGTAATCCCAGCACTTTGGGAGGCCGAGGCAGGCAGATCACCCGAGGTCAGGAGTTTGAGACCAGTCTGGCCAACATGGTGAAACCCTGTCTCTACTAAAAATACAAAAATTAGCTGGGTACGGTGGTGGGCACCTGTAATCCCAAGTACTCAGGAGGCTGAGGCAGGAGAATCACTTGAACCCAGGAAGCGGAGGTTGCAGTGAGCCGAGATTGCGCCATTGCACTCCAGCCTGGGCAAAAAGAACGAAACTTCATCTCAAAAAAAAAAAAAAATGAAAGAAAGAAAGAAAAAGAAAAAAACCAGTATGCATCAAATGCAGGTCCTTTTTTGTGTTTTGGCTAAATAAAATATTTCGTCTGAGACGGGATAAATATTACAACATTTTTATCAATGTTTAAAATAAAGTCTTATCTCTACAGTACTATGACCAAATACTGGAATGTGACCTTGGGCGCCCTCTCAGCTGTCATGTCACTCTACTTCAGTGTTTCTCCAAGTTATCCTGTGTGGGCCACCCAAATTGCAATCACTGGGGTTCTGGTTAAGGGGCATCCAGGGGCTCCCCAAAGACCAAGTGTATAGTGATCTCAGGGGGTGAGTCTTGGAGTTTTTTAAATTTTCAAATCTTCTGGGAATCCTTAAGCGTAGTCCAGACTGAGATCCACTGACTTAATGTTTTACTACCATCATTACTCATTTGTTCTTTTTTTTTTTTTTTTTTTGAGACGGAGTCTTGCTCTGACTCCCAGACAGGAGTACAATGGCGTGATCTGGGCTTGCTGCAAACTTCGCCTCCCAGGCTCAAGCAATTCTCCTGCCTCAGCCTGCCCAGTAGCTGGGATTACAGGCGCTTGCTATCATGCCCAACTAACTTTTGCATTTTTAGTAGAAGCTGGGTTTCACCATGTTGGCCAGGCTGGTCTCGAACTCCTGACCTCAAGTGATCCGCCCCTCTCGGCCTTCCAAAGTGCTGGGATTACAGGCATGAGCCAGGGCGCTTGGCCTCATTTGTTCTTTTTAAGCCCCTTTCTTGGCCAGGGGATGGCTCGTTCTAGCCTGAGGTCATGAATGGAAGAGTTAGTGGCCAGGAATTTGTGGAAGAAAGAAAAAAGGGTAATTCGCTAGGTAAACAGGAAGCTAGAATCTGTTTTGGAGATAAAATGAATCCACAGAGGCTGGGAGGAGAAAGGGAATTGAGCCAGTTGTTGACTAAGGCTACTTCTCCTCCCTTGAAACTTACTTGGAAGAGCAGCTGAGGCGGAAAGATGGAAAGCAGTCTTTTCAAGAGTTGGTAAGGAAACCTCCAGTTTTAGTTTCAGCTGCCTGGTCTGCAGATTTTTCTTCATAGAGGGAGAAAGCTCAGAAGTAAACCACATGGCACTGCAATCCATGAGGATCTGCTTGGACTCACCTAAACCACGCTACATTCTGTCACTGATATAGCTTGGGATCACACATTTTTTCTTTGTTTATCATTTTAACCTTCCTTTGCTCTGAAGTCTTAGATTTTCTATATACAGCCTCCTCCTCCTCCACATCACATATATTATGAGCACTAAATTAAAATGGCAACTTTGATAGAAGTACTAATCTGTGACTAAATGTTTAACAAGGGGGCAGAAAGGATTTACATTTTGATCTTCAAACATTGGAAAATAAATGCCCTCAGTTGTCAGCTTTCCAAATTGACAAGACCTCAAGGGCAAAACAAAATTTCCATGCATTTGATTGACCTCTGTGAATTGAGCTATTATTAGCAGATGAGAACTTGCCAAAAATACCTGGAAAATACCAGCTGAAAAGTGATTGAAACGAAGTATTTAAAGCAGGTCAGCAGGGCCATGTCTGAAGGAGACAGATTATAAAATACATCTGCATATATTGTATTTATACATAATATATGCCACATATAACATACATATATATACCTAACAATTCATTTTAATTCAGCAAATATTTATTGAGTGGCTATTGGGTCGGACACCATGCCACCCTAGGCTTTGGGAACACAAACAATAAGCTTTAAGTTCTCTTACCTCCAGGAACTCACAAGCTAGAAATATGTGAGACAAAACGCCATAATTCCTACAACATAATACACCTGACAAGGGTTAGATGAGCAATTTGCATAAAGTGCTACCATTGCAGCAATTAACAAGGCAGAGGAAACGTGATGTTTGTTCTGATGATCAGAGAAGCCTTTCCAGTAGAGATGACATTTACCTCCTTGGGATTTCAGCAGACACAGGAGAGTGAGAATGTCACTCTGGCAGAGGAAACAGAATTTACAAATTAGGAGTACATGGCTGGAATGAAAGAGTTGGGAATGGAGTGTATAAGAAATAGCAGTGACTACAGTTTGAGTGATACATTTATTTGCATATTCATTGATTCAGCAAACTTTTAATGGGTGCTGAGGGAGGTAGGCCCAAGGTATGTGCTGGGTACAGAGGCTGAGAAAACACGGGACAGAGTGGTGGAAGATGGGCCTGGGACTGTGAAAATTCAGAAAGCACCAGCCCTGTTTGATCCTTCTAGAAGGATTTTTTTGTGGTGTCCCAGTGATACCTTTCATTGATAATGGTTACCATTTCATTGAGCACCTCCTAAGTGCTGTGCTGAATAGCTGTGTTACTGCTGGTTCCAGCAATCCTGCATGGTAGGTGTTTTCTCTATTTACACATAGGAAGAGAAGCTCTGAGTGCCTGAGTGCCCAGCTTGTCATATACGATGCTTGGATTTGTGCAAGCATTGATCTCAATGGCCTGGTAATTATAAAAGCTGAAGAACAGCTGAAATCAAGAACTTCTCCACCCCAACCCCTGAGGACAATACCACCTCCAAATGCCTTGGGACCACTCTGGTCTCTGGTGTTGTGGGACAGCGCTGTCCGGTCTGCGCAGGTGATTTATGTCTGCCTGCTTTTCGGAGAGGCCAGAGTTTATTGCCTTGCTGGGCAGAACTGCAGCTGGGGCCTGCCCTGTCCCACCCCCATCCCCCCGAAAGCAAAGATTTCCAATTACTGTTCTGTAGAAAATGTCAAAAGCATTATTCAACTATTCATTATCCCAGGTTTTGCAATTTTTCATATGTTTTTACTCTTATCTGCCAGCACTTGAAAAAGACCAGCTTTTTCCTCTTAAGAGAGCTTAATTTGCAGAGCTGTGCAGTCTTCCTATTATGTTCTTATCATCCTCTCCCTGTGGTAGGCAGAATGACAAGGATGACAAAAAAAGAACCAAAAATATTTGAAGGCCTTCCTGAAAATCCACCGGAATGAAGGATCCCAAAAGCCTGAGGCTCGGTTCCTCGAGTAACCTGGACGGGGGCCAAGGGCGGCTGGCATTAGCTCTCACAGTCCACTCGGCAGGAGCTCGTGGCTAGTGCTCATGGGACCAAAACCACCACCCCAGGGCCATGGGATTTCCCCCAGGGGCTTAACTGGGGGATTAAGCAGCTCTGAGGTGCCAAGAGGTCCCTTCTCCCCGAAATCCTCGTACCAGTGCTAAATTACCTTTGGTATCCCAAGGACCAGAGGCTAAGGGTAGCTTGGGGTGAGTGGTTAGCTCTTCTCCCATCTCCTCTGGCCCCTCCGCCCCATTCTTTGATAAGGCAATTGACATTTTTCTCTTTGCTATGTAAAGTGCTATGCAGAGGCAACTTCACGTCCCCTAGCTCGCTCTGTTCCACCTAGATGGCGCCCTAAGCCCCGCCTGTATGGAGATTCGGAGCAGCCATCTCCCTGGATGCCTTCCTCCCACGATCCCCAGGTTTCTGAAGCGGGCGCACCAGGACTCCTGGCTCACCCAGAGAGACGCCTTGCCCGCGGCGGGGCTCGCTCGGGGAAATCCCCGCCCACCTTGTTATTCCTGCAGGGGAATCCCCGCCCCCCGTCCCTGTCACTCGGGGAAGGGAGTTCCCGCCCCTCGAATCAACCAGGGTGAGGGAATCCCCGCCCATCCTGGAGGCTCGGCGGATCCCCTGCGCAGCGCGGCGGGGAGCGGACCCCAGCGCCAGTGCGTGCCGGCCCCGGGCAGCGGGACGCGGCGGGGCGGCGGCTGCAGGCAGCGGAGGAGCCGCAGGCCGAGCCCAAGGCACCGGGATTGCGCCTCCCGCGGCTGCCGGCGAACCCCGGCTCTGCAGCTCGGGGCAGGCGCGGCGGCGGCACCGGTGGTGGCCGCGGTGGCGGCAGCTGCGCGAAGACTCGCCGGGCGGCGCCTGGGTCTGGACGCGCGAGGAAGCCGCGGGAGCCTCGGCCGAGCCGCGAGCAGGTGAAGCGACCGTCCCGCTGCAGCCTGGACGCGCGGCTCCGGGTGGGCAGGGGATGAGGGAGGCCCAGTACCCCCGAGACCGTGTGTGCCCAGGAAAGTTTAGCGACAAATCCGGGTGCGGGAATCCCAGCCCTGGCAGGGCGGGGAGTGAGGACGCCGAATTGAGGTCCCACGTTGGGCGGCGCAAACTCCTCTAGCATCCGGCCGGGGACGGGGAGGGCGCAGCCCAGGGGAGGGGGCTAGACAGAGCGGGACCGAGACAGCGGGACAACCGGAGACGCACTGCCGGGGGTACTCAAGACAGGGCCGGGAGCTCCTGCCCGGGCGCGCATCCCGGGTCCCCATCCCTGGGCCGTCTTCTGGTCCCCTCCTCCGACAGGAGCGGAGGTACTCAGGTACTCCGACCTCAGGTAATGTCTTGGGGACCATCCTCCCTCGGGCTTGTTTCATCTCTCAACCCCCGCCTCTTTGCCCAGATGAGACGTTAGACGCGGGGCGAGGGAATGCATGGGGCGCGCAAAGATCAAGGGCATCTTAGGGCCGGTTATTGGCGTCTGCCGGGGAGATGGGGAACATAGTGATAGGGAAATCCTGCTCTCTCTCTGAAGTCGAGTTTCTCCTAAAATCTGGTTTCCCCCTCCCTCTCTTCCTCTCTCCCTCCCTCGGGTTTGCGTTTGTGTTTTAAGTCTTTGAGCTGCCTGTGGTCCCCGCTATTTGGAAAATCCATTAAAGCGCAAGGCTGAATTCAGCAGCAGGAGGGTCCAGGACCCCTGGCAGGAGTTTGCCAGAAGCTGTCCTGGGCAGCCCAAATCTATGCAGAGACCTTGATAAGGGACACTGGAGTGGGAAGAGGACAAGGTCTGGCATGGGCTGGTCGCAGAGACTGGAATGGCAGGCACGAGGGCATTCCAGAGCTCCAGACCTGCCCTGGGACTGGCCGTTGGGCAGTGTTGGGGGATGGAGCTGAGTCTGAGTCTGTCCCCTGCAGCTGGCCCAACCTCTTGCCTCCACCAAAGGTAGGGTAGGTGGATATGTTTGCCTTGACAAATCGCAATGAAACTACTGGAAGTGGTTGCTGAGTGGCTGCAGTAAGTGTTGCCCTGATCTGTCCTTGCAGAGAGACCCCCTGGACCTTCAGGGCCTGTTCTCCAGTGGGGTCTCCTACACTGGAGGGCTTTAGGGGCCTGGCATCTCTACTGGGCCAGCTTTTGTGGGTTGTGACTTCTGGGTACCAGATAGGTACAGGTTGGCGGGTGTGAAGTGGGAGTGCTGCTTGTGGGGGCAGAAGAGAATGTCTCAGAACACACCCCTGGCTGTAGGTGGTGGTTCTGGCTTCATCAATTCCTTCTTCCATTAGGATGGGCCCAGAGCTGCTGCTCCTATAATAACCATCTAGTTGTGTGAGTGAGTGAGTGAGTGAGTGTGTGTGTTGCGGGGGTTAGGTGTAGGAGTAGGGGGGTGGCAGGTGCTAGGAGAGGAAAAATCAGAACCATGTAAAGTATATAAATGCACCTACCTTGACATAGTTAATATGCTCCTGGAAAAATATTGAATTATACTTTAAATCTATCGCTGAAATTGATTTTGCATGCACTTTATGGCAGTTTACTATTTAAGGAAACTTATGATAATTTCTCTATTCATTTCAATCATTTTATTTTTGGAATACCTGTGGTTTGCTGTGCTGGAGGCTGAGGAGGCTTCGAGGTTCCAGGATATGCTTAGATGAAAGATGCTCCCTCGCTGCTGTCAGTTTGTCAGTTTCCGTCCAGCAGGAGAAGAGAAAGAAGCCTGCTAAGCACTATGGTGCAGACCAGTGCACATGCTGCATGTAGTAGATGCCATGTGTTTATTGGATGAAGGAGTGAAGAGATGATTAAGTGAGTAAAGTACCTGAAGAGTGGTCCAAATAAAACATTTTGGGAGTATGGAGGAAAAAGAAGTCACTTTTGCTGGAGAGGATCTGAAAGGTTTTGTGGAGGAGCTCTTAGGCAGAAGTTGAGAGGTTGATCCTGAGTTAGGACTCAGTGCTAAGGACTCAGAGGAACTAACTCAGAGGAACTTAGTTCTCCAGATAGTAGGGAGATGTGTGGGATTTTTTTTTTTTTTTTTTTTTTTTTGAGACTGGGTCTCATTGTTGCCCAGACTCAAGCAATCCTCCCACCTCAGCCTCCCGAGTAACTGGGATCACAGGTGTGTGTTACCACACCCAGATAATTTTTGTGTTTTTTGTGGAGATGGGGTTTCACCATGTTGCTTATGCTGGTCTCGAACTCCTGGGCTCAAGTGATCCTGGTGTCTTGGTCTCCCAACGTGCTGGAATTACAGGCATGAGTCACTGCGCCCAACCTGGACCCTCGCTCTGCTCCTACACAACCCTTTAGCACACTCACCATGCTGCCCTGGGTGTGTTTCTTTAGGGCCTTATTTTTTTCATACCCAGATAAGGCCTGGAACAGTTGCTAATCAACTTCCTCAGGTTAGACAGGAAAAGAGGCAGAGGGAACACCCCAGACCCCACTGCCCTGGGCTGATCATACTGTAGGGTGTTGTGGAAACCCTCTCCCAGAGGCTCCAGGCCTGGTGAGCTGAGCAAGATAACACAGAGCTGTGGATACTCCCTTGCCTTTGATCATGTGGGCCTAAGTGACTCAGACCATGGTGGTGGGGGCATCTCTGTTGGAAGGTGGCTCCAGGTCTCTCCTACTGCACCATCCACAAGGGGACAAATTCCAAAGATGAACCCACAAAAGGTCAGGAGCAAATTCAAAGAGAGGCTGAATCTCTTTAAGAAGACAGACTTAGAGACTCAAGTTTTCAGCCTCTTTCTTCTGCCCTCAGACACATCCCCGCAGCACCAGGGAGGATGCTGAGGTCAGAGTTGAGTTTCAAGGACAGGAAGAGCTACACAGGCAAGCCCATGAGAGAGGTTAGCAGACAAGTGGAGAGGCAGGGATGTCTCAGAGGCGCCCATCCCCAGAAGGATGATAGGAAAAGGCCACTGATAGAACAGTGTCTGCAAGGGGTGTTCATGAAGCCAGGCTGCAAGGGAAGAAGGAGACAATGATTGCCAAGACAGTGAAACTGCAGGTATAGACACTGGATCCAGAAGTGTGCTGCTTGAAAATAATCCACAGAGTATTTTGAGGAGGTTGTAGCATTGAAGGAGGGTTTATTCATGAGAGTCCCTCCATTCTCCCTCCCAGGCATGTTTGGTAAACAAAAGAGATATGGGAGAGAGTAGAGAAGCTAGATCAGGGGTGTTTGGGCTGGAAGAGGTGAGCAAGTGCAGGGAAAGAACAATCCTGGCATCTGCCTTCCCTGGAAGGCCAGAGGGAAGTAAAGGTTGGTGAGGCCCTGGAGAGAATGAGGAAAACAGGGGAGGCATTTGCTGAGACCTGGGGTCACTTCGTGAAGCTGGGGGCTGGAGGAAAGGGCTGCAGTACTGCTGCCTGCCAGGGGAAGCAAACCCGGCACCTGGCACTAGTGGAGGCAGCCAGGAGGGAAAGGAAGGACTCCTGAGTTGGGGTCAGAGGCTTTGGCTGGAATCCTAGCAGTGCAGAGAACTTCCTGCTGGGCCAGATGATTAGAAATTTTGAAGCCTCCATTTGGTCATGTGTAAAATTGGTGCAGTCGCTACTTCACAGGGTTGTTCTTAGGAGGAATCAAAAGAGGTAGTAAGGTGTGTTTGGAAGGCCCTCCATGACAGCATCTGCTGTATAGGGGGTCCTTTTGAATAGTGTGTCCAGAAATGCATAAACCTCTCACCAAAGTCAGTGAGAGCCCAGCTGAATGCAGAAGGCAGGAGTTTTTAGCAGACTTGCCTGAAGCTTTCTTTCAGCTGTGGATGAAAAGCTTTGGACTACTCTGAGCAGTTGGGTCTCCCTGTTCGCACCTTGACAAATCCTTCAAGATTTCTGCCTTTTAATCCATTGGCTTGTTGCAGTGCTGCGTCTAAATTTAATGTCCCTCTCTTATGCAAAGATCCAGTTACCAGGTGCAAGGCAGGGAGAGGCTGGACAGTCTCCTCTGTCCTCCATGGTTTGGAAGGGGATCATGCACTCACACTTGGTAACGCCTGAATTTGAGGAAGCTGAGGCCCAGAAAAACAGAGAACTTGCCCCATTAGACAACCAGAACTAGAGTCACAAAACACAGTTGCTTGATCTGGGGAACTCTTGTATTTCAATAGCAGTGGTGTTGGCCAAGATGCAGGTGGCTGAGGAAGAATTAAAAATCTGCAGTCCCCCTTGGTTTTATTAATGGGTCTTTGATTATAGTTGAAAAGATGAAAAAATAGTCTCACTTATTAGTGAAGAGGCAAAGAAAAGGAGCACTTGACTTACTAAACACTAAGTAGATATGTGCCAAATTAAATGAAATTGGGGAAAATATGAATAATTTTTTTTTTTTTGAGACACGGTCTCACTGTGTCACCCAGGCTGCAGTGGCATGACCATGGCTCACAGCAGCGTTGACCTCCCGGGCTCCAGTGATCCTTCCACCTCAGCCTCCCAAGTAGCTGGGAAGCTGGGACTACAGACACTCACCACCGCACCTGGCTAATTTATTATTTTTTAAAAATTGTTTGTAGAGATGGGGTTTTACCATGTTGCCCAGGCTGGTATCAAACTCCTGGGCTCAAGCGATCCACCCACCTCAGCCTCCCAAAGTGCTGGGATTATAGGCATTGAAGAATGTTTTTTAAGGAAATTGAAGTATAGAATTATCTGGAAATTTTTCTGAAATTATTCCTTATTTTCCAGCCGGATGGTGTATGTCTAGATTTGGACCTATGCATCGGTTGCTTATAAAAGGATAGATCTTTTAATGGTATCTAGAAATCTGACAATCTTGATCTCCTATTATCCATACTTTAGAAATAGAGAAAAGATGGAATTGGAAAAGAATACATTTCCCATGGGTTCTGGCGGGGAGTGTTTGAAGCCAGGTAAGTCATCTGATTCAGTCTGATTGTCTGAGAGCTAAAGAGTTCTGCGTTCTATTTACAAATGTGTTCAAGAAGACACTGGGAGCATTTACAATTTGAAAACTTAATAGTTGAAGAGGCCTTTTGTGGTCTGATAAGGCTGCTGAGCCTCTGAGAGACGGTTTGTTAAGACACTAAGCACGCGGAGAAAACACATTTGTCTTTTAAGCCTCTCCAGCTCCAGGAAGAGGCCTATCCCTGGTGGTGGCCGCTCTCCAATGCCAGTAGTGTATTCACCCCACACTCTTGATGGGGCCAGCAAACAGTCTCCATTCTGAGAGTTCTGGCTGCTCCATGCATGCATTCCTTACCAGAATGCGTTCTGAGTGAATAATGAGTGGTCTGTGAACTTCCAGAAGATCAGAAACTTAAGATTCTCAACTCTCTTTATGAAGCCATTGAATGAAACCAGAGAGCATTGAACACCTGGCTGACAAAGTTATTCTTGGATTATTTGTTTTTATATACAGTGTTTCTGGGGCTCATCAAGCCCTCTAGGAGGCATGAAGAGGTTTTGGAGAAGCAGCATTGGGGGAACCGACTTCACAGCACAGAGGATTAATTTTGCACACACAATTGTTGTGAGCTCTGGATGAAATAATAGCAAGGAGATGGGGGAAGTTTTGTTGTCTTTTAAGTCTAAGAAGCAGTCTGAAATGCCTAGATATCCACAGGAGAATTTAAAAAATCACAAATTCTTAAGGATCTGCAAGTCCTTGAAAGGGCATTATCCAATCTCTTGCCTTCAGGGAAGAATAAACTTAGCTCATTCCAGTTAAGGATCTATGGTTTTAACAGCTTCCTGAGGAAGGGGCATCCATGGCATATTTGGCCCTTAACACAGTGATACCCTAGACTGGTTCTTTGAGGTGTTTTAGCAGGAGTCGAAATGGATTTCAGAGGGGTTACTCTTGGTCTCTTTTTTTTTTTTTGAAATGGAGTCTTGCTCTGTCACCCTGGCTGGAGTGCAGTGGCACTATCTCAGCTCACTGCAACCTCCGTCTCCCAGGTTCAAGCGATTCTCCTCCCTCAGCCTCCTGAGTAGCTGGGACTACAGGTGCGCACCACCACGCCCAGCTAATTTTTGTATTTTTAGTAGAGACATGGTTTCACCATGTTGGCCAGGATGGTCTCGATCTCTTGATCTTGTGATCTGCCTGCCTTGGCCTCCCAAAGTGCTGGGATTACAGGCATGAGCCACTGTGCCTGGCCGGTCTCATTTTTATCAACACTTGGACACCTCTAGTACTTGGCTTTGCAAGCCCTAGACTTTATCATCCAAGTTAACACAACAGACCCTGTTGTCCTGGCCTCAGGACAGCCATCATCCTGCTTGGCTAAAAATAAAGACAGCACTCATGTAGTGTAGAATTAGAATTCCTACCGTGAGCGGGGGCGCGCTTTGTGCTGTGGCTACCCCAAAGTCAATTCCCTGGCTGGGACCTGCCAGCTCAGGCAGTGGGAGTTGTACTGGGAGGAGGGTGGGAGAGATGGTAAGTTTGGATCTCAGTGTACTCAGTAGGGGGAAGGGGGTGGGGAACTGGGCTGCCTTACATGGGAGGCCTCCGAGCATCCCCAGGCAGCTGGTGAGAGGAGAGCGGGTGCCAGGGAGCTTTGCACTACAGGGGGCCTTCTCACTACTGTCACTCCTAGGGAGATCTCAGGATACCTAGGAGGAACAAAATAAACAACTCTTTTGTCCCTTTCACCAAAGGCCAGCACGTTTCCGATGCCTGTCTAAGGTGAACCTGGCTTGTCCTGTTTACACGTCCTGGGATGTTACTGTAATTCCAATATTCCAGAAGACTCTGTTGCTGGAGAGTGGAGAGGCAAGTGTATTTTGGGGTAGCCATAATATCTTGGGTTGGTGGGTACAAGTTTGAACACCCAGTAATGCCCCTTACCCCTGAGGAATTCCAGGGACTGAGCCACCAGAAATGTCTTCAGGAACCTGACCCCTCCATGTCATGAACACTAAGTAGCTCCTGACACTGCTTATGTTTGCATGCCGGTGATCAAATGGAATCATACACTCTCTCCAAGAGCACGAAGGTTTCTTTTTCTTTTTCTGTTTAATAAAGCAAGATGTCAATAAACTCTACATTTTTGTGTGTTGGCCAATGGACACTTATAAAATGTCTGATTTCAGCTGCGTTTTCAGTTGAACACCCCCCACCACCCGCCCAACACCCTCTTTCTGGCACAGTGTGTTTTATGGAGATTTGGGTAAAACTAGGTTGTGCTATATGGGTCTCCTGATGAAGAGAATTCACTTCCAAGGCTAAAGCAGCCATGCAAATATTATTACAAAACCACTCAGCATACAAAATTGGCATAGCTTTCCTCCACAGTTTGCCACTGCCCACTCTCCACTCCTACCCCACCCTGGCCATCTTAATTCCCAGTATCATTAGGCTGAAAGAAGGGACAGCTGTCTCCAGAAAATGTGCTCCGAGTATTCCCATCAGCGTGGATTCCCAAGAGAGAGCAGGCAGTGAGATGGCACGAGGAGAGGAAGGTACTGGAAAGAATTGCATTAACCCCTCTCTGGACTTACTGCTCGTCTTTAGAAACCTAAGCAGATGTCAGGCTTATTGATTTCTTTATTGGTGGCAGCTGTGGAGCTGCAGTCCACTATTTTTGGCACCTGGGAGTGGCACATGGCCCCTGAGCACACTTCCCGCCTTCTGATCCCTCACCTGCTCAGCTTCCCAGGCTCCATCTTTATCTTGAGGATCTCTGAAGACTGCCTCTTCCCCCGTACTCTTCAGGATCCAGTACAATGCCTAGTACATGGGTAAGAATTAAAATTATTTGAATGTTCACTATTTGGCAGGCACTGTTCTAGACACTTGCCACATACAGCTCATTCAGTTCTCATAATCTGATGAGGTACATACTGTTATTACCCCATGTTCATTTCCTGGGGCTGCCGTCAGAAATTAGCACAAACTTGTTGTCTTAAAACAACTGAAATTTATCCTCTCACAGTATCCTCTTCACAGGTCCGAAGTCTGAAATCAAGGTGTTGACAGGGCCGTGCTCCTTCTGGAAGCTCTAGGGGAGAATCCTTCCCTGCCTCTTGCAGCTTCTGGGAGCTGTGGACATTCCTTGCACTGCTTCAGCCCAGTCTATGCCTTTGTCTTCACGTTGCTTTGTCTGTGTGTCTGTGTCTTCTCTCTTGTCTGCATGTCTCTACTCTGTGTGTCTCATTTATAAGGACATTTGTCATTGGAGTTAGGGCTACCCAAATAATTCAGGATGATTCCAACTTGAGATTTTTAATTTAATTACATCTGCAGAGACACTTTTGCCAAATAAGGACACATGTGCAGGTTTTGGGATGTGGGTATATCTTTTGGGGAGCTACTATTCAACACAGTACAACCCCTTTTGTGATGGAAAAATGGTGATACATTGTGGTTACGGAATTCTCTGAGGTCACACGGCCGGGAGTTGGTAGAGTTGGAATTTACACACAGCAGCCTGGCTCTAGAGCTTGCATATGGACCACTACTCTCTCTTGCCTTTTAGTAAATGTGCTCCGTGATTGTTCACGGTATGAATGGAGGGCAGCATGGGTGGGGAAACAGATGGATAAAAAGATGCTGATAACAATAGTTGGCCAACATTCTCCTTCTCAATGTATTGAAAATAATAACAACAACTGATATTCATTGTTTTATGCTCTTGACCCGGGACTCGTCCTTGGATCCTCTTTTTTGGCTATTCTAGGGAGAGCTCAACTATCTCAAGGCATTGCCTACCATCTATGCGCTACTGCCTTCCAAATTTATGTCCGTAGCCTTGATTTCTCTGCTGCGTTCCAGACTCATGTGCCCCACTGCCCCCTTACCATTCCAGTGGGGGCGTTATAGGGATCTGTAACCTAACACAACAAAATGCAATCCTTGATATGTCTCTTTCAAGCTAGTTCTTTCCTTCTCCTCCTCCCATCTCAGTAAATGGCACCACCATCCACCCAAAGGCTCATTCCCAAAACTAGAAACCACTCTTCATTCTCTTTTTCCTGACATTCTGTATCCAAATCCAGGAGTAAGTCCTGTTGACCCCACCTCCAGCCTCCACCCTGTTCTCCCACCTCCATAGCAGCCACCCTTGTTAAAATCACCGCCATCTCACCCCTGGACCCATGCTGCAGTCATCTTCTAACTGGGCCACCCGAGGACACTCTTGACCCCAGCCCTTTTCCTCCGAGCAGCCAGAGGGGTCTTTTATTTTTTTAAGACTTTTTTTTTTAATATAGCAATTTTAGGTTCACAGCCAAATTGAGAGGAAAGTACAGAGATTTCCTGTATACCTCTTGCCCCTACACATGCAGAGCCTCCGCTCTCATCAACATCCTTCAGCCCATGGTTCATTTGTTACAGTCGATGAACCTGTGTTGGAACATCGTTATCCCTCGAGTCCATAGTTTACCTTAGAGTTCACTCTTACATTCTATGGGTTTGGATAAATGTATAATGTCATGTATCCACCATTATATTATAATACAGAGTAGTTTCACTGGCCTAAAAATCTTCTGTGCTCTGCCTCCTATTCATCCCTCCTGCCCCCCAACCCAGAGGGTTTTTTTTGTTTGTTTTTTTAAGAGATGGGGTCTCACTGTGTCGTGCAGGCTAGTCTCAAACTCCTGGGCCCAAGCGGTCCACCTGCTTTGGCCTCCCAAAGTTCTGGGATTACAGACATGAGCCACTGTGCCCAGCCAGAGGGGTCTTTTAAAAACACAAGTCATATCACTCCCTGGCTTAAAACTGGACATTTCTCGTTGCCATTTCAGTGTGATTCAGGCTCCTTGCCCCAGTCCACCTCTCCTATGACTCCTTCTCTTACCACTCATTGCCCTCACTCCATGCCTGACACACTGTACTTCTTTCAGTTTTGGAACACACCAAGTGCTGTCCCATATCAGGGCTCTTCTTCTGCTTGGAAACATCTTCCCCCAGATCTTCACAAGAACATATGATCTAACAGGAAACAGGACCACCCCCAGGTACTCTATCACATGACTCCTGTTTGAAATAAAATCTTTGATTTATTCATTTATTATCTGTCTTAGCTGTTGGATCATACGCTCCATTAAAGCAAAGAACTAGTTTGTGTATCTCACATGCTGAAAATAGTTCCTATTTCTGCCTTTCCTTTAAGGGTTCAAGGAAGAGGGTTTAAAATATCAAGTCTCGGCTGGGCGCAGCAGGCATGCCTGTAATCCCAGCACTCTGGGAGGCCAAGGCAGGCGGATCACAAGGTCAGGAGTTCAAGACCAGACCAGCCTGGCCAATATGGTGAAACCTCGTCTCTACTAAAAATATAAAAATTAGCCAGGTATGCTGGCACGCGCCTATAGTCCCAGCTACTCAGGAGGCTGAGGCAGGAGAATCACTTGAACCCGGGAGGCAGAGGTTGCAGTAAGTCAAGATCACACCACTGCACTCCAGCCTGGGCGACAGAGTGAGACTCCGTCTCAAAAAAAAAAAAAAAAATTAAGTCTCAGGGCAAATCGGAAAAAATCTTGAGCCTCAAAGTAGAGAAAGAGAAATGATCTTCTTAGTGTCTCAAGATTAAGTCCCAGGCCAACTAGAGAAATAGTACATTGGGAATCTGAGTGAGTATATTTCTTCCCTCTGTTAACAATCTGAGTGAGTATATTTCTTCCCTCTGTTAACAATCTGTGTCCTGGGTTTATGAGCAGGAAAATGAATTATCTAATAGACACTCAATAAATGTCTGTTGAACAAGTCAAGCACTTAAAGCATTTCGGGCACTGTTCCCAGTTATCCTTATTTTTCAGATGAGGAAACATAGGCTTGGAAAGGCTTGACTGAGGTTACATATCTATTAAGAGTTGGAGCAAGAATTTGAATCCAGATCTCTCTGTCTACTAAGCCCCTATTCCCAACCACGATTCCATACAGAATCTCTGAGAAGCAGGAACTGCCTGGGATCCCTAAAGTGTCTACAGAGCCCTGAGTTTACTAATTCATTTTCCGGCTCATAAACCCAGGACACAGATTGTTAACACACAGGGAAGAAATATACTCACCCAGATTCCCAGTGTACTGCTTCTCTGAAAAGTTGGCCTGGGACTTAATCTTGAGAAGCTAAGAAGTTCATTTCTCTTTTTCTCCACTTTAGGAGTTTCAGGCTCAAGACTTTTTCTGATCTTTCTTGCAACTTGATGATTTAAACCCTCTTCTGTGAACCCTTAAAGGGAAGACAGAGATGACCAGGTTGAGTCCTTATATGCAAAGGTAGAATTTTTCTGTAATCAGAAAAAGCTCTGAGGTCTTCTTCCTCCTGGTTTTCCTTACACGTGAACACTTTTATGTAGTTTGGTCTTTTCGGCCTGCACGTTTCTTCCTAGCTGATAAGAGCCCTAGGGTGAGAGCATGGACTCCATTTTCAGATTGGCTGTTAGCAGGAACCTCTCCATTGAGTGTTGCTAAAAGACTGGTCCATTTTTTGGTCACTAGCTTTGAGCCAGCCATGAAAGAAGACAAAGGACAGGTTCTTTGCCAGGTGTAGGGCTCAAAGTTTGCGGACTAGGGAGAATGAGAAATCACCTATTCATTTCTTTCCCTGTTGTTGGACCTCCTTTTAAAAATAAGTTCCATCTTGAGAATTACATCAGCATCCCGTAAGTAAACATTGGACAAAAAACTACTATTTCAGGCAAACAGTAATTGTGAGGATGTCCAAGACCCATAACTGTAGGTTGGGCTTTTATTCATAGAAAGGTCTATAGTGGCTGATTTTTAGTGTATCTGGCAAATATAGCTGCTCTCCTGCAGAAAGGTAGAACTCTGGCCATTTGATATATCATGCACTTCACCTCTGCTGTCGTGAGTGGGATTTGCTATGGTAACCAGAACTTTGCCCGAGGATTGTGCATGTAAGGTGTCACTCATTGGTGGTACTCTTTATTTTTAGCATAAACCAAAGAGGAGCTGCTCATTGTTCCTGCTAACATGCAGGTGGGTAGTCACAGTGGAGCCTGGGAAGATTGTATGTGCTGTTCTCATGGGGAATGTCACCACCCATCACAGTTCTCATTTGTTGGAGCAAGATGTGCTTCTGGATTTCCATTGGTTAAAATCTGTGCTGAAAGTTGTGCACTAGGATAGTTGGACTTGCTTTATTTATTTATTTATTTATTTATTTTTTTGAGACAAGATCTCCCTCTGTTGCCCAGGCTGGAGTGCAGTGGCATGATCTCGGCTCACTGCAGCCTTAACCTCCCAGGCTCAGGTGATTCTCCCACCTCAGCCTCCCGAGTAGCTGGGACTATAGTATGCACCACCATGCCTGGCTAATTTGTTTGTTTGTTTGTTTTTGTTTGCTTGTTTGTTTTGAGATGGTGTCTTGCTCTGTCACCCAGGCTGGAGTGTAGTGATGCAATCTTGGCTCACTAGAACTTCCACCTCCTGGGTTCAAGCAATTTTCCTGTCTCAGCCTCCTGAATAGCTGGGATTACAGGCACACACCACCATGCCCGGCTAATTTTTGTATTTTTTTTTTTTTTAGTAGAGACAGGGTTTCACCATGTTGGCCAGGCTGGTCTCGAACTCCTGACCTTGTGATCCTCTCGCCTTGGCCTCCCAAGATGTTAGGATAATAGGCATGAGCCACTGCATCTGGCCTGGGTTTTGTTTGTTTGTTTTAGAGACAATGTCTTGCCATGTTACCCAGGCTGGTCTTGAACTCCTGAGCTCAAGTGATCCTTCCGCCTTGGCTTCCCAAAGTGACAGGATTACAGGTGTGAGCCACTGCCCTGGGCCTAGACTTGATATTTTAAATAACTCTTTCTCAACTGCTCCTCTCCATCTTCATCTTGGCACAGCATGTAAGGTTTGCCAACAATGGGGGTCCTGCAGATAGGAGGTGGGTGCTTTCCATAAAGCCACTGAAAACTATGAAAGCTCAGCAAACATTTGAAGGAGGTAGTATTATCTTCTCAACATGACACTCATTTCTTTCCGAGTGCTTGTACTTTGTCCTTACTGCCCCCAAATCAACTTTTTTCCTTTTTTCATCCAACTAATGTTTATTTAGCACATGCCACATACAGAAAAGATATATATACTGCATATTCTCAGTACAGGGAATAAAAATAAAATTCAGTTTGCCTTGAATTATCAATTGCATCAAATTGTTTGGCTGTCTTCCGGACCAGAGGGAGGAAAAATGGTGAAAACATTGCTTCAAGAACATAGTGGCCAGGCGCAGTGGCTCACGCCTGTAATCCCAGCACTTTGGGAGGTCGAGGTAGGCGGATCACTTGAGGTCAGGAGTTCGAGACCAGCCTGGCCAACATGGTGAAACCCCACCTCTGATAAAAATACAAAAAATTAGCTGGGCATGGTGATACACGCCTGTAGTCTCAGCTACTTGGGAGGCTGAGGTGGGAGAATCGCTTGAACCTGGGAGGCGGAGGTTTCAGTGAGCCAAGATCGTGCCATTGAATGCCACCCTGGGTGACAGAGTGAGACTTCTTCTCAAAAAAAGACCAAAAAGCCAACAAACAAACACAGTGAGCCTCCTGAACCTCACTTTTGCTGGGGACTTGGAACTGGCTGGGATCTCCCTTGGCATATTTGCTGATAGATATGTATATCTAGGACTGAGTGAATCTGGAGCCATGTAACACTGTATTCCATCACCTGTGAGTTTGGTTGAGGATGCAAACTAGTCCAAAGTGAAGCTGCAGTTCTTTTATCAGTTGATATCAGCTGTGGGGCAGAAACACGAGACTGGAAGGTTCTTTCAGGCATAGACTATATCCTGTTTGATGCTGTGACTCAAGTACCTAGTGCAGTGCCTGTACTATAATAGGCCCTTCATGAAGGTTTTTTAATGAGTGAGATTAGCATCAGATTGGCACATCTGGGTGGGAGAGAAGAACCTGGGCTATACATCAGGTCCTATTTATAAGGAATCCATGAAGATCCCCATAGTCTGAAATAGTCCTGCCCTTCAAAAACATATAATCTAATGTGAGAGAGAGGACCTCTGAGGCAGCGCTAGTTATGACTTAGGATGTATGGGAAGATGAATCTTCTGATAAAAGCATCTTAAGAATTATCCTAACATCACCAATTTTCTTTTCAAATGGAAAGATTTCACGTTACACACTGATCATTTTAGATGATTTCATAAACTGTCTAAAGAATGTCACACTTGTGCAGCCCAATTCATTCATTCAGTAAATCAAATCTTTATTTGACACCTACTATGTCCTAGACCCTTAGATTCTAGTAGGGAAGACAGACATTCAGTATATGTTTTTTGTTTGTTTGTTTGTTTGAGACAGAGTCTCGCTCTGTCACTCAGGCTGGAGTGCAGTGGTGCGATCTCGGCTCACTGCAACCTCCACCTCCCAGGTTCATGCCATTCTCTTGCCTCAGCCTCCTGAGTAGCTGGGACTACAGGCACCCGCCACCACGCCCAGCTAATTTTTTGTATTTTTAGTAGAGATGGGGTTTCACCGTGTTAGCCAGTATGGTCTCGATCTCCTGACCTTGCGATCCACCCGCATCAGCCTCCCAAAGTGCTGGGATTACAGGCGTGAGCCACCATGCCCGGCCCCAATATATGTTTTCAGCTGAGTCCAGAATATGACCTCATAGAGAAGTGGTTCTCCACCCCAGTGCACATTAGAAACTGCTCCTATCATTGTTGTGAGTGACATCCATGCCAAGGATCAATTCTGAGCCTTTTACTTGATCCCTCAAAGCATTTGACACGCACACAGGTCATCCCTCCCTTATCCTTGAAACACTCTTTACCTTGGCTCTCTGGATACCACACTCTTCAGGTGTTCCTCCTGGTGCCGCAGGAGCATTCCTTCGTAGGCTTCTAGGCTGCCTCCTCTTCCTCCTGACCTCTTAATAATGCTGGAGGGCCCAGGACTCAGTGGTTGCACTTCCTGTCTTTTCTCTCTGTGATTCCTGTCTGCGATGTCTGTCATCTTGATGGCTTTAAATGTTATCCATAAGCTGAGAACTCCCACTGATCTATCTCCATTCTGTACTCCTTGCGTATATAATTATCTACTTTACCCTCCTGCTGAAGGTCTAGTGGTCATCTCAAACTTTAACAGCTGAAACCGAGTTTTGATTCCCGCCCTGCCCCTTCCAGATGCTTCATCTCTTGTTTGCTCTTTAAAAATCATTCTTTAGAATACAAGCACTGCTCCTCACTTCTCCCCTCATGGAAGCTACACTCGTCTCTCAATTGGGCTATTTTAGGAATCTCCCAGTTGCTGTTGTTCCCTTTCCTCCTCATAGTCTATTCTCAACAGAGCAGGCAGAAAGATTCTATTAACATGGAAATCATTTCCTGTCAGTTCTCTGCCCAAACCTTCCCAGGAGCTTCCCATCTCACTCAGAGGAAAAGCAAAACTCATTATATAGCCCACCAGCCCCTTGGTGGGTTCTCCCCTCCCCTTGCCCTTCCCGTTCTGATTGCATCTCTTGCATCTGCCCCAGGTCCATTGCACCTGCTATTCCCTCTGCCTGGAATGCTCTTCCTTCATGTAGCAGACTCTCCCTCACTTCCTTCAGGTGTGATTCCAATGTCACCATCAGCGAAGTCTTCCATGCTACTCTACACTAGCCCATGGCTTCATATCCCTCTTCTCAGCTTTATTTTCTCCATTGCACATTAATCAGCTTTTTTGTTTTGTGTTTTGTTTTGTTTTGTTTTTGTTTTTGTTTTTGTCACCCAGGCTGGAGTGCAGTGGTACAATCTCAGCCCACTGCAACCTCTGCCTCCCGCGTTCAAGCAATTCTCCTGCCTCAGCCTCCTGAGTAGCTGAGATTACAGATGCACACCACCACACCCAGCTAATTTTCTGTATTTTTAGTAGAGACAAGGTTTCACCATGTTGGTCAGGCTGGTCTCGAACTCCTGACCTCATAATCTGCCCGCCTGGCCTCCCAAAGTGCGGAGATTACAGGCACGAGCCACTGCGCCTGGCCTAGTTTTTTAACATATCATATATTTTACTGACCTAATTTGCTTTTCTGCCTGCTTCTCGCCATTACCATGTAAAACCTATGAGGGTTTTTTTTTTTGTAGAAGGTGGTGTCTATTTGGTTCATTGATGTATCATCAACACTTAGAACAATACTTGGCTTATAGCAGGCATTCAAAAAATACTTGTCGAGAAAGTGAATCAGAATCATTGGTATTTTTAATTTAAATACTGATGCCCCAGGGAGGGTGATTTAATTGGCATGAGGTATAGCCCAAGCACTGGTATTTTTTTTGAAGACTCCCCAGGTGATTCTAAAGTGAAGCCAGCATTGCAAACCACTGCTTTCCAAATCTGAACTCTGTTGTTTTTCTCCTTTTAAGGATTTTGCCTCTGTGGCATATGTTGTTGCATTCTTAGAAAATCCATTAGTCTCAAAACTTAAATTGCAGTGGATGGTAGAAAGGAAGTTTGTGTTCTGTGTGATAGCATATTAGGGTTTAAATTGGATCATCTCATTAGAGTAGTTGGAGTGGACATTCTTCCATTTATGAAACCTAGACTGAACTTCGATGCAGAGGCATAGACCCCATGCTGCAGAGTCAAGTGTGTTCTTTGTTAATTTCCCAGTTGAGCATCCGACTTTGTCTCTACGTTCAAAGAGAGAGAGGGGGTTTGAATCTGGCTAATTATAAACTTCATTTGCTCAAATGGGCTATGCGCATGTATTCCATACTCCCACCCAGAGTGTTCACCTGCCCACCTGCTCACTGCCTAAATTCTGTCCATCTCTGAATACCCAGGGAAAGTCTCATTCCCTTTGAAAAGCCTTCTCCTCCTTTCCTGGCTGGCAGCCTCCCCCGGAACACCTGGCATTTTTACTTGCTACCTAGCACATGTTGCTTTGTTGGTGAACCTTTTGATGGAGGTGTCTTCTTTTTTCCCTTCCCTCCCGGACTCAACTGGAACCTCTCCAAGGGCACTCAGCCATCTCTTTCACCTCTCTGTGTCCCCAGCAGCAGTCAGTAAAGGGATGTTGATGGATTGGTTCAACTATTCTTGTTTAATGTATTGGCAGCGTCTAAGCACCATTGCCGAGGGGAAGGGATGTCACTCAGCGTAAACACCTTGGCATTGTTCCCTCTGGTTTATTGCTGATCTGTAGAATTCTCATTTGATGATTCTTTAAAGCAACTGAATACTTAGCTTTTAAGATTTAAAATCCCAAGGTTTCAGTACCATGTTTGAAAATGATGTATTCAAGAAAGCTCAGATACAATCTCTTTTGGCTTTGTTTTCTAAATCAGATTCAAAGTAATAAAATTTTACCTGCCTTTTAGGGGCTCTAAGAGGAAGCTCCAAGACAGGGCAAAGGGGCTGCTTTATAGGGCCCCTCTCTCTCCATTAGAAGTAGTGGCTTTTCTATTGCAGTTTTATTATCAAGTTAACATTCTTCACCTCAACGGCCTGGGAGATCAGGTAACCTGATACGCTGGAGAAGGAGGAGGGTTTAGAAATGAAGTTCTTAACATCTTTGTTGCCCTTTGAAGCCCTCAGCTCAGGGGTGGAGGGAGTGATGTCATACTGAGACAGGAAGTGTCATAAAGCTGGAAAATGTCATAAACCGATCTCCATCTGGTCGTAAATGTACAAGAAACAGCAAAGAAAAGCACATTGTGTTTTTATCCAAAGGGGATAAGGTTACTAGACCTGTATATCATGGGAAAGCTGTTGATGTAGCCTATCTGGCCTTTTCAGCAAGGTGTTTGGATGGTCCTGTGCAATATCTTTGAGGGCAAGATGATGCTATGTGGACTGCACAGTAGCAGCATGTGGTGATTTGCAGCTGACCCTTGAATGCCTGGACAGTGGATGGCGGACTGGTGTTCATCCAGAGAGAAAGTTCCAGAGTGAGTCCTGCACAGCTCTGCCATTGGCTTTATCCTGCCCCTGTTCTACGTTTTTATCAACGATTTGAATACAGACATGGATGACATGTTTATCCCATTTGCTTATGACCCAGATCTGGGAAACACAGTGACCTCATTTCACACCAGAATCCAAATCTAAATAGGCTTACAGATAGGCCAAGCCTTGCAAAAGTCAGCCAACGGGCTCAAGTGAAGGTCCTGCACTTGAATCTGAAAAAAACCACCTGCATTTTTTATGGGATGGTCAGGAGCCTGTTTTAACAGCAGCCTTTGTGTAAAACATGGAGGCAGGTCATGAGACTGTGTGATCCATGTGCATCAGCACTGGGATGTGACTCTGAAATAAGAGCAAATTCCAGGTTTGAGGGGGCCAGGGACAGAGTGTTGACCTTGGCGCTAGTCCTGCACATCTTGACTATTGTGTGCTGCTCCCGGCAACACCCACAAAGGAGGCATTAGTAGAAGAGATGTACAGGAAAGATAATAGCTGTCTTCCAAGTCCTACTCTTTCCAGCCCATACCCCTAGGAACCATCGCTTTATCTACTTCTTTGCCAGTACTCTAACCGTCCTATCTTTTTTCCTTTAGTTGCCCCCACCCAACAAAATCTCTACACAAAATAAGTTCAACCACTGGCATTTTCTGCCTCTATGTGCTAGCTGCTAAGCATTTCTATGAAAGAAAAAATAATCACCCAGCTATTTGGATTGGTGCAATTGCAGAATAACGGTCTCTAAGCTCATCAGATCCACAGGCTGGCAGACAGGTGGACGGACAGTCTTCAGGCCCCCAGTCACCCCAGGGTCTATTCTAACTCTTCCCCTCTTCCCTTCCCCTTCAGATTTTGACCTCCCTGTCTTCTCCCTCCCTCTCAGCAAGGAATCTTCATATTTTCTTTACAGAGGCTGATCAGTGGAAACTCCGTTCATCCTGTTCCCTCACTTACAAAGGATCTATTTCCACCTCCAGCCTGCGCTCTTTCCTTCCTGCTTCTGAGAAAATTTCCCTCCTTTTATCAAAGATTTCCCCAGGAGCTCAGGAGCGTGTCTCCTCTCTTGCCTGTAACGATCATATTTGATCAGTATACTTTCTTTTCTGCCGTTGACCTCTCTGTGTCTGTGTTTCCTCTCCACCGTGTTTAAACCTCCCCCTTCTTTAACTAAGACCCCTTTGTCTTTATATCCTTAACAACCCCATGATTTGAAAATTTGGTCTATATGGGCTGTTTTCACTTTTTTTTTTTTTTTTTTTTTTTTGAGACGGAGTCTTACTCTGTCACCCAGGCTGGAGTGCAGTGGCACAGTCTCAGCTCACTGCAACCTCTGCCTCCCGGGTTCAAGCGATTCTCCTGTCCCAGCCTCCCGAGTAGCTGGGATTACAGGCACACACCACCATGCGCAGCTAAGTTTTTGTATCTTTAGTAGAGACGGGGTTTCACCATGTTGGCCAGGCTGGTCTTAAATTCCTGACCTCGTGATCTGCCCGCCTCATCCTCCCAAAGTGCTGGGATTACAGGCATGAGCCACCACTCCTGGCCTGTTTTCACTTCTTAAATCTCTCATTAATTCCACAATAGATGCTGCAGTTTGATTTTGCTCCCAGTTCTTCTTTGAAATGCCCTTGCCGTGTTCACCAGTGGTCCTCTTCCCTTGCCTCCCAGTGAATCTTTTCCATACTGACTTTGGTTGGCACTGCTCTTTTATGAAACCCTATTCTCCTGGCTTCTCTGACACCACTTCTTAGACACTGCTTTTCTCCTACCTCTTTAAATAATACTTAGTCTTAATCTCTCTGAGCTCCTCTCCATGGAGCCCTTTAATTTACTTTTGCAAAACCTTTATTCCCCCTCTACTTTTTTGATTGGTTTCATACTTTGCCTCTTAAACAAAGGTTCTCATCTCACCCTCTGGCAATTTGAGCCACATCTTCAACTTCAGTCACCACCTATGTACTGATCACTCCCAGATCTGTACCTTTACACCCAACCCTCCTCCTGAGCACTGACTCACACATCCAAGTGTCTACCTGCCATCTCCATCTGGTTGACCCTCAGCTACTCCAGAGTAACAATGTCCCAAGCCAAGCTCACCACTTTCCCCATATAAAACTCTTCCTCTGTTCCCCAGCTTGGTCAGTGTCACTCCCACTCAACTAGCCCCCGAGATAAGACACTCAGGCTCATCCCTCACCTCTCTATGGCTCTGTATACTTGTACATGGGGAGTTTGCAACCACTATCCATTGGATAAACTATTTCAGTGGCTTTTCTTGTACAGGACTGCTAAGACTTATTCTCATTTCTGGTCTGGAAGCCAGAATAAGGGCCAAAGCATTGAAGTTAAGGGAAAGACATACGGCCCCATGCTGGGCAAATTTTTCTATCCGTTGTACCTGTCTGCAACTGGCGTGGAGTGCCTTGGGAGGTTGTAAGTTTCCTTTTCCTGCGGCAGAGGTTGGAGGACTGATGTTACAAGATTGAGCTGGGTGACTTCAAATGCTGATGCTAACTTTGAGGTTTAATTCAGCAGCTAATAAGCCTATCCTATATACTTTGTCAACATCATTTCATTTAAGCTCCCTAATAGATTATTAGCCCTATTGAATAGAGAAGAACAAAAAGCTCAGAGGATGAAGTAATTTTCCTAAGGTGACCCAGCTGGGTAGTCAGACTTTTAAAGGAGACCTGGTGTCCCCACAGTCCACTGTTTTTGGTAAGCCACTGCTTTCCACTTGGCGTTAGAGACAAATTTCAATTCAATAGATTGCAATCATCTGCATATCCTCATTGGCACAATTCAACCTTTAGGGATAATAGAAAGGAGCAATTCTTTGATTCATAGATTAAATAAATTTGGAGCCCAAGTTCTCCTTAAATATGTCCCCATATCTATTGGCATGTATTCTTCTTCTCCATTTCTATGGATACTTTTAGAGATGGGGTCTGTATTAGTCCCTTCTCACACTGCTATGAAGAAATACCTGAGATTGGGTAATTTATAAAGGAAAGAAGTTTGATTGACTGTCAGTTCCGCGTGGCTGGGAAGGTCTCAGGAAACTTACAATCAAGGCTGAAGGGGAAGCAAACATGTCCTTCTTCACAAGGTGGCAGGAGAGAGAAGTGCCGAGCAAAAAGGGGAAAGCCCCTTATAAAACTATCAGATCTTGAGAGAGCTCACTCACTGTCATGAGAACAGCAGC
This sequence comes from Pongo abelii, assembly GCF_028885655.2. NCBI lineage: Eukaryota > Metazoa > Chordata > Mammalia > Primates > Hominidae > Pongo > Pongo abelii. Next base: position 32,218,717 of record NC_071989.2, read on the forward strand.
ATGGGGGTAACTGCTACCATGATTAAATTACCTCCCACCAAGTCCGTCCCATGACACATGGGGATTATGGGAACTACAATTCAAGATGAGATTTGGGTGGGGACAAAGCTAAACCATATCAGAGTCTCTGCTGCCCAGGCTGGAGTGCAATGGTGTGATTATAGTTCACTACAGCTTTAAACTCTTGAGCTCAAGCAGTCCTCCCCCCTCAGCCTCCTGAGTAGCTTAGACTAACTACAGGCATGTGTCACTATGCCCAGTGAATTTTTTGTTTTGTTTTGTTTTGTTTTGTGGAGATGGGGTCTTGCTATATTGCCCAGCCTGGTCTTGAACTCCTGGCCTCAAATGATCGTCCCACCTTGACCTCCCAAAGTGCTGGGATAACAGGCATGAGCCACTGTGATGGGCCTATAAGAAGTAATTCTTGTATCCAAGTGCAATTTTCTTCATAAGCCACCACCTCCAGTTTGCAGAGGCTTGGAAAGAAACAAATGAGAAAGGGTTAGCTCTTCCATTTGCTTAGTATGGCTTTTAATTAAATGCAGGTCCTGGCTTCAGAGGTTCTGGGCTGCTGCTAAAATAGCAGCCTGTTGTGTGGCCCACGCTGAGGAGGTCAATCCTGGGTTTTCTTTTACAAACTCAAAAGAAAAGATGTCATACATTGCAGGGGAATTGGCTTGAGGTATAGGAAGAATATGTAAGCAAATATTTACCTTATTTTAACTTTTGCCTCTAACACATTGTCCCGGTAGGAAGCAGAGGACTGATTAAAACAGCAGATACGCATCAAAACAGGGAGGAATCAGCTTGGGACAGTCACCAGATGGAAGGAAAGGAGTCCAAGGGGACAGCCGAGCCAAGAATCTGAAACCCAAGCTGTAGAGACTCAACTTGCAGATAACCTGTGAGTGGTTATTTTTATAGCACCCATTAGCTGCCACTCTTGGAACACTAAGGGGAACTTATCCTCTCTTCTCCTCTTACACGCTCTAAAGTATGTGATCACTTTTCCGTCTTTCACCTGATCCTAACTTTGTTATGTGACTATTCAGAGAGCTTTCTTAGCCTTTGGGCTTGAGGATTAGGGACAGTTTGAGTAATTAAAATCCAGCAATAATTCCCAAGGCTAAAGATAGATAGAAATAACTAGTTCCTCCATTGGTTTTTTTTTTTTTCTTTTTTTTCATCAGAGATATTCAGGGGCAAAAAGGTAAATGTTGTAACTGTACAAGGTGCAGGCAGGGGAAGATGATAGGAGAGTGAAAAGACTCCTGGGTGGCCCAGACACCAACACTCTCAGCTGTAGTCCAGACACGTCATCCTGGGTGAGGTAGCTGGCCTCTTGAGGTCCTAGTTTCCTCACCCTTAGAAGGAAGCAGTTGCAGTTAATAATTCCTGAAGTCGGCTGGGCGTGGTGGCTCACTCCTATAATCCTAGCACTTTAGGAGTCTGAGGTGGGCAGATCACCTGAGGTTAGGAGTTCGTGACCAGCCTGGCCAACGTGGTGAAACCCCATCTGTACTAAAAATGCAAAAATTAGCTGAGTATGGGGGATGCATGCCTATAATCCCAGCTACTTGGGAGTCTGAGGAAGGAGAATCACTTGAACCCGGGAGGCAGAGGTTGCAGTGGGCTGAGATCGTGCCATTGCACTCTAGCCTGGGTGACAAGAGTGAAACTCCATCTCAAATAAATAAATAAATAAATAATTCCTAAAGTCTCTTTTATCTGTAAAAGAAGAAAATCTCCTGACACACACTTGGAGCTCCATAATCCATATGCTGCCTGTCTTAGTCCTTTTGGGCTACTATAACAAAAATTCCATAAACTCAGTGGCTTATAAATAAAATACAAAATAAAATTTATTTCTTGCAGCTCCGGAGGCTGGGAAGTCCAAGATCAAGGCACCAGCAGATTTGGTGTCTGGGATGGGCTTGCTCCCAGGCAGGGATGGCGCCTTCTAGCTGCAGCCTCTCATGGGGCAAGGGGCAAGGCAGCTCTCTTGGATCCCTTTTCTTTTTTTGAGATAGAGTCTTGTTCTGTTGCCCAGGCTGGAGTACAGTGGCATGATCCCACCTCAGCCTCCCGAGTAGCTGGGACTATGGGCATGTAATACAACATCCAGCTAATTTTTGTATTTTTGGTAGAGGTAGGGTTTCACTATGTTGGCTAGGCTGGTCTCGAAATGCTAACCTCAGGTGGTTCGTCTGCCTCAGTCTCCCCAAAGTGCTGGGATTACAGGCATGAGCCAATGCTCCTGGCCTCTGGGAGCATTTTTTATATAAGGGCACTCATTGTAATCATGTGGGCTTTGCCTTCATGACCTGACCACCTCCCAAAAGGCCCCACCTTCTTTTTTTTTTTTTTTTTTTTTTTTGAGAAAGAGTCTGGCTCTGTCTCCCAGGCTGGAGTGCAGTGGCGCAATCTCGGCTCACTGCATGCTCCGCCTCCCAGGTTCACGCCATTCTCCTGCCTCAGCCTCCCGGGTAGCTGGGACTGCAGGCGCCCACCACCACGCCTGGCTAATTTTTTTGCATTTTTAGTAGAGACGGGTTTCACCGTGTTAGCCGGGATGGTCTTGATCTCCTGACCTTGTGATCCACCCGCTGTGGCCTCCCAAAGTGCTGGGATTACAGGTGTAAGCCACTGCACCTGGCCAAGGCCCCACCTTCTAATGCTATCACTGTGGAGGTTAGGATTTCAGCATATGAATTTGGGGTTGCGGGGTGGGACACAGACATTCAGACCATGGCACCACCTCTCACATGAAAACAATCATCCCTTTCCTGCCTCTCACTACTAAAGATCCATTCACGTCCACAGTGCCTTGGACCTCACTTTCTGTCCTAGATGAGCAAATTGATCTAAATTAAGCTACCCATAAAAAATATCCTGTTTCTCTTAGGAATAAGTTCCATTAATAGTAAAAGACTTGTAAGGCATGAAAAATTCAGTTTCCCTTCCACTGATGATGATTTCTTCCTCCAACTTTAGAGATTGTCTATTCTAATCTCATATGTCATAAATGAACAGATCTCAACCCAGAGAGCTGAGGTGGCTTTCTAAGGGTCACACAGCAAAGACTGTTTGGTAGGACTTTTCCCCACTGCCCCAAAGGGCAAGATACAGGTACTTGGCATTCAGTATTTAAAAGGTAATCATAGAACTACTTTTAAACAGGAGGCTGTTTTACCTTGGGATTTTTTTAAGAAAAAAAAATAAACAAGTGTACTAGATGTGTCCTTTTAAGCCAGTTTAAGAAGTGTGCCTTCTCTGTGCTGTTGAAATTGGCAGGCCCACATCTTACAGACAGACTGTTCTGGTCTGCTCGGTTAGTTGTTATCCCAAATGCAAATCTGACTCACGGGTGAGATCATGAGAAATCTGGGCTATTTTTCTTGATGACTTTTTCTTTCCTCTTCCAATTTTCTTTTGCGGTATTTGGCTCCGTATGATACCCATGCTGGGGAACAGAACCTTGAAAGGGTTGTTCCTAGGATGGTCTCTGCCGTCGTATGAATCACAAGACAGCTGGGGCAGGCTTGGCCCTGAACTGTTTGTGGCTTTGGTGTGGAAGTTTAGGGGGTGTGTGTGTGTGTATGCGGGCACAAGTGTGTGCTTGTACATGTATGTGTGTGTGAGTGTGATGGCATATGGCAAAGTAAGAAGATTACTGCTTACTAGAATTTGAGCCCTTTTTCTAACCAATGGACTATTTTTATTCAGCAAATGTTCACTTAATATCCAGCTTTTACTAGGCGGTGATGATATAGAGGGGTCTCTTACTGTCTAGAGAACATTATCTACAATTAAATAAGTAAATATTACCTAGCCTGTGTATTAGGGTAATGATAGTTGCTGTTGCTGTGACAATTAAACCTCCAAGTTTTGTTGTTGTTTTTTTTTGAGATGGGGGTCTTGCTGTGTTGCCTAGGCTGGTCTTGAACTCCTGGTCTCAAGCAATCCTCCCCCACCTCAGCCTCCTGAGTAGTCAGGATTACCGACACGCACCACCGCACCCAGCTCAAACCTCCAAGTTTTAACGACTTAACATAACAAAAAATCATTTCTCTCTCACAAACAGCCTAGTGCAGGGCTCAAATCCCAGGAAGCAGAAATCTTACATAGGCCAGGGCCATCACACTCACACACACACACACACACACACACACACACACAGAAATACATGCACACACACGCTAAATTTCTACACCAAAGCCACAAATGGTTCACAGCCAAACCTGCCCCGGCTGTCTTGTGATTCATACGACGGCAGAGACCATCCTAGGAACAACCGTTTCAAGGTTCTGTTCCCCAGCATGGGTGTCATACAGAGCCAAAAACCACAAAAGAAAATTGGAAGAGGAAAGAAAAAGTCCTCAAGAAAAATAGCCCAGATTTCTCATGATCTCATTCATCCTTGGTCAGCAGGTGGCTCTCCTCCACATGGTGTTTCAGGGACTCAGATTCTCTCCATCTTGTGTCCCCACCAGTGTCCTAGGGCTGCAAGTAGTTTGCCCCCAACTGGTGGAAGGGAGGAGACGGTGGCGAGAAGGTGCATCTACTTTTTAAATGCCTTGGGTTGGAAGTGAAACACCTCACGTCCTCTCACATCTCATTAGCAAGAACTAACCAAATAGCCCTGCTCAGATGCAAAGGGAGCTGGAAAAGGTAGCCCGCAAGGAGTCTACACTATAAAGGGGGAATATATGGAATTGTGGTGTTTGCCTGCTATTTCTGCTACTGTCTGATAAGTACTTTATTGCAGGGGGTGCACTTGGGATGCCACCCAGGCAGGTAAGAGAGGCACCTAACCTGGATTTGGTGCAGGGAGTCATCACACATTGTTCCTTATTTCCCCTCTTCTCCTCCTGAGCTTGATTTCACCTCTCCAGCCTGCCTCTTCCCCCGTGTGTATCTCTCACACCATTGCACCTGCTCTTTCCTGTCCCTGGAATTTTTCTCCCACTTCACCTTACCCTTCGTGTGGCTAGTGCAGTATTCCATCAGGGACAAGCGTGGAAAGCATTCCCCCAAGAAGCCTTTCCTGGACCCACAAATTCAGCTTGTGTTCTGGCCTTTTATGGAGGCAAAGAAAGGCGACTTTTATTTATTGAGGTTTGAAAGCTGATATGGTTTGGCTCTGTGTCCCCACCCAAATCTCATCTCAAATCGTAATCCCTATGTGTCCAGGGAGGGACCTGGGGGGAGGTGATTGGATCATGGGGGTGGTTTCCCCCATGTTGTTCTTGTGATAGGGAGTTCTCATGAGATCTGATGGTTTAAAAGTGTTTGGAAGTTCCCCTCCCCCTCTCTCTCCCTTTCCTGCTGCCTTGTGAAGAAGGTTCCTGCTTCCTCTTCACCTTCTGCCATGATTGTAAGTTTCCTGAGGCCTCCCCAGCCACGCGGAACTGTGAACTAATTAAAGCTGTTCTCTTTATAAATTGCCCAGTCTCAGGTAGTTCTTTGTACCAGTGTGAAAAAAGTCTAATCCAAGAGCCCATGAAAAGGCATGTCTGCTAATCAAATGGAAGTTTTACACACATAAACTTCAGCCTCTAGAGAAAAGAGAGGCAGGGGAGCCATAAGGTGATAGGGAAGTGAGGACGGGACCTCATTCATTCACACGTTCAATTTTCCAATAGCTTAGAGGGGAGAGCTCCAGCCCTTTGGAGGTGGAGAGGCAGCGTGGGCTCCCAGATCACATCAGTTCAGGAACCTACACTTCTACAAGTGGGTTTCATGGGTTGTTTCTGAGGGTTTATTTCTAGGGAATAAATGATACAAATTTTCAAATGCCAGTTGAGGAATGGGACACCGAGATCGAGGCAGGGCCCTTCCTAGGGAAAGCATCCTCTTTGACCAGGGAGGAGAAGGACATGGTTATCCAGCCAGCCTCAGTCTTGGAGCAGAAGGTGGAGGGAAAGTAGACTCCTCTAGGGTCAGAACAATCGTGGAATGCATCTTCCAGTTCCAACAGGCCCAGGATCTTGTAAAGGAGCATGAGGTTTTAATTTTTAAATACAAGAAATGAGCATATTTCTCCTGCAGCCGAGCTTATCTCCTTATTAAAAAAAATATTTTCGTACTAATTATTTCTGATGATCTCAAGGGAAAGTGCCTTTTGCGATTAATTTGACAAGTTCATACATGCAAGGGGCCTGCTGATCCTGCATTTACAAGGCGATGGCTGCTTCTACTGTTTAGGTTACCATTAGAGTTCCCTAAAAATAGAACCATGAGCTGGGTGCTCAGAAACAAACTTGGCAGAATGGTTTAGGAAGGGGACTGAGCTAACCCCATTGGGACAGAATACAGTCGGTTTCTCTTATTCTACGCTCCAGTCTGAAGGCATGGTTTTCTGAGGCCACACGCTGGGCCTGTATACCATTGGAGTGTAATTTCACTGTGAGTGTAATGATAGATGCAGAAACTGAAGGCAAAATATCCAAGATATGGGGTCCATCTTTAAGATCAGCTAGAGCAGTTCTTGATTAGCAGCCATTCAGGAACCCTCAGACTCTCAGCCTGTGGGTGGTCCTCAGTGTTTCTTGTGACTTCTTAGCCCAAGCCCAAACATTCACTCATTCACCAAATATTGATAGAGTACCTGCTGTGTGCCGGCCGGGCGCGGTGGCTCACGCCTGTAATCCCAGCACTTTGGGAGGCTGAGGTGGGCGGATCATGAGGTCAGGAGATCGAGACCATCCTGGCTAACATGGTGAAACCCCGTCTCTACTAAAAATACAAAAAATTAGCTGGGTGTGGTGGTGGGCACCTGTAGTCCCAGCTACTCGGGAGGCTGAGGCAGGAGAATGGCTTGAACCCAGGAGGCAGAGTTTGCAGTGAGCTGAGATCGCACCACTGCTCTCTAACCTGAGCGACAGAGCGAGACTCCATCGCAAAAAAAAAAAAAAAAAAAAAAAAAGAATACCTGCTGTGTGCCTGGTACCCTTCTTCTAGGCACTAGGGATACAGGGGTGAGTGAGACACTCAAAACGCCTAGCCTTAGCACCCACATTCTAGGAGGTGGGAGGACAGACACGAAACAGAAACCAGAGAATGTGCAATAAAACTTTAGGTGGAACCACGTGCTTCTGGAAGAAAAATGAGGCAGGTTAAGGGACTACAGAGGGATGGAGGGGACCTTGCTGGATAGTGGGAGCTGGGAAGGCTGCTCTGAGAAAGTGACAGTGAGGAGAGGCCTGAGCCATAAGAATGAATCAGGCAGGCACAGATTCCAGGGCAGGTGGGCCACCAAGAAGGAATAGCCAGTGCAAGGGCCCTGAGCAGGGAAAGCAGCAGTGCCCATGGTGGTGGAATGGGACGTGCCTTTACCTGGCCTCCCCTTCATTGCAGCAATCCTGCCCCTCAACAGCTCACTCCTGAAGGCGTAGTCATGGGCTCCCTGACCCCTGCTCACCAGAAGGCAGGAGGCACTGGGGCAATGTTGCTGGGCCCTGCTCAGGAAGGTAGAGGGGAAGTCTGCAGAGAACAAACTGCCTTTTTTTTTCCTTTTTTTTTTTTTTTTGAGATGGAATCTCGATCTGTCACCCAGGCTGGAGTGCAGGTGGCGTGATTTCGGCTCACTGCAACCTCCATCTCCTGGGTTCAATCGATTGTCCTGCCTCAGCCTCCCAAGTAGCTGGGACTACAGGCGCCCACCACTACGCCCGGCTACGTTTTGTATTTTTAGTAGAGACGGGGTTTCACCATATTGGCCAGGCTGGTTTTGAACTCCTGACTTTGTGATCTGCCCACCTCTGCCTCCCAAAGTACTGGGATTACAGGCGTGGGCCACTGCACTTGGCCCAAACTGCCTTTTTTCATTGTGGTGGTGAATGCCTGCAGAGATGGAGATCTGCTTTCCAATCTTACAGGAATTTGCTTTTCGGTGAAAAGGAAGGAATTGATGAACCCAAATAGCCTTGTGGCCCCTGTTCAGAGAAAGCCAATGGAAGCTGGTGGAAGACGAAACCACTCCTTTCTGTTCCTTAGAACCACAGGGCTGCCCACCACCGGGCAAGTGTCTGGCTCGTGAGAGTGTTCTGATTTTTCGGCAGAGAATTTCAGGTCTCATTGTCCCATAGAGCAACTTTGACCATTGCCCAAATAAATCCTCGGATCTGGCTGGTTAACAGCAGCTCTGTTGCTAATAAATCCTTTGAAATCTTTTGCCTTGTGTTTTTCATGACATATTTGCATGTCAGGATCATTTGGGTTTTGGAGTTGCGGTCTCCTGCTGTTCCTAACGTCATAAACGGATAGTAATAACCCAGGAGGGGATTATGTTTTGGGGTTGCGAGTAGATGAGCTTTAAAAACATTAATCTTATTTGCGGGCAAATATGGCTAATGATAGACTAGGGAAAACAAAATAATTCAAAATCTGCAATGAATGCTTGGTTATTTCCAAAGGGCCTGCTTTTTAATGAAGTGCAGTAAATAATGAAGAATAAGAGGGGAAAAAAATGTAGAAACAGCATCCCAGGAGTTTCTTGGTGTTGTTGTTTTTGTTGTTTTAATAAAAATTAAAATACACAAACCAAGGCAAGGGAGTAGCATTGACCTCCACTCCCAAGTGGGGCTGGGGCTGGACCTCAGGGCCGGATCCTATCTGTGGGTCACTGGTAAAGAAAACCTCTACCACTGGGGTTCTCTGCAATGGGTGACTTTGCCCCAGGGGACACTGGCAATGTCTGGAGACATTTTTGGTATCCCTGGGGGTGCTAAACATCTAACAGTGCACAGGACGTCCTCGCTTAACAAATAATTATCCAGGCCGTGCGTGTTGGTTTATGCCTGTAATCCCACCTCTTTGGGAGACCCAGGAGGGAGGAACACTTGAGGCCAGGACCAGCCTGGGCAGCATAGCAAGACCATCTCTACAAAAAAATTTTAAAAATTAGGCAGGGATAGTTGCATGCATCTGTAGTCCCAGCCACTTGGGAGGCTGAGGCAGGAGGATCACTGGAGCCCAGGAGTTTGAGGCCGCAGTGAGCTATGATTGTGCCTCTACGCCCCAGCCTGGGTGACACAGTGAGACCCTGTCTCAAAAAAAAAAAAAAAAAAAAAGATTTATCCAGCCCCTAATGTCAATGGTAGGGAGAAACTCTGCTTCCCGGCTGCCCCCTGTCCTGGCCTCATCTCCCGTGTGGATTGGCTCTTGCCACACTTTCCTAGGAGTTATTTCATCTCGAAGTGAAGCCTCCAAGGGACCTTAACATTATCTAATACTAAGTTTTACCGATAGGACTTGCAGGACTTCACATAGATTGAATGGCTTTCCAGAGTTCACAGTAACAGAGGTAGGATTAATCAACAGGAAAAATTATTAAGAGCATTTGTAAAAGAAGAGGCTTTACAGGCTTCTTACATTCTACTCTTGGATGCTTACTTTGCTGATGCATACAAGAACTGTTGAGTGTCTGTTACCATCTGTCTGCTCTGCTACCATCTATCACACGAAGAAACATGAAGGCTGCCTTAAATGGGCCGTAAAATAATAATAATAGTAATAATAATGTTGAGAACATTTGCTGAGTGTTTACTCTGAGCCAGGACTATACTAAACCTTTTAATAAATCCTGGATCTCATTAAATCCTCTCCACGACGCTGCAAGCAGGCACTATTATTGTTCCCATTTTACAGGTGATAAAACAGAAATGCAAGGAGCTTAGGAAGCAGCGGGTGAGGAATCTGAGCCTTGCTCTTCTGGATTGCAGAACGGGCAGTCCTCGCTGCTGAGCTCGCTGCTTTTCCTCCCTGATGATTAGCAATTCAGGTGTTCCTGTAGTTAGGAGGCATTGTTTTCAGGGTGTTTGAACCTAAACTCAAGGAGAAGAAATGTACATACATTCTTCTGGCTCACACTGCTCAGGCCATCAGTGGGGCTTTTGCCAGCGTTTCAGTTGCTGCTGGTTTTGGATTTTTCAGTCATATCAGGACTTTAGTTTGACTTCCACAAATACTCTTGGTGAAGATTTACTGTGCCCAGGAGGTAGCTAAACATTGGGGGTTCAGCACTGAGCAAAATACTTGTCTTAGTTTGCGTTTATTTTATTTTATTTTATTTTGAGATGGATTCTCACCCTGTAGCCCAGGCTGGAGTGCAGTGGCGCGATCTCAGCTCACTGCAACCTCCACCTCCCAGGTTCAAACGATTCTCCTGCCTCAGCCTCCTGAGTAGCTGGGATTACAGGCACCCGCCACCACGCCCGGCTAATTTTTTAAATGTATTTTTTAGTAGAGATGGGGTTTCACCATGTTGGTCATGCTGATGTCGAATTCCTGACCTCGTGATCCGCCCGCCTCAGCCTCCCAAAGTGCTGGGATTACAGATGTGAGCCACTGCGCCCAGCCAGTTTGCGTTTCTTTTAAAGCAGACCTTGAGATGAGGATTTGGGGTAGGAAGTTTACTTGGGTACAGAAATGAGGAGGAAGAGGGAGGTGACAGAAAAGGGAGAGAGCTGACAAAGGGTGTGCTAATGAGGCAACTGTGGTGACAACCAGGGCTCAAGCCCTCTGTGGATCACTAAGAGTTTATGTGGAACACATCTCAGAATTGCCCCACCAAGACCCCTGGACTCAGGGTTACCTGTCAACTCCCATCCTTATTCCTTCATTGGGTGCAGGTTGCTTTTGGGGGCACAATTCCTTGGTACCTCCCAGGCCTGAGAGTACCCCCAGGGAGAGAGGCAGAACTGTCCTTAGGTGATCCAGGCAGGGTGGGTTGGGAGCTAGGACCACGATGTCTGCTACAATCCATTCCTACTCTCCAGGAACTCTCAGTCCTGTGGGCCAGGAGGATTCACAGAAGTCAGTCACAGTACAGTCAGACAATGGGAAGATGAGCGCAAGGAATGGAGTACAACCAAAAAGACATGATGATTTCATGAGGGGCATTAAGGAGGACTTTCCAGAGGAGGTGACATAGAAAGGGTAAGAGCAGATTGAAAATAGTTCCCTGTCACCAACGTCTTCCTTATTCTCACTGCTAGCGCATAGTGTGTGTAACGCAGTGTCCATGGTTGCTGGCATTTGTTGTCTGAGAGCTTTGAAGGCTTCTTTTCCTGTGCAGTGTCATGTCAGGACACTCCTGTGGTCAGCATCAGGACCGGGAGCTCATAGCAGTGGCGTGCTGTGCTCATAGCAGCAGCACAACCTCTAAGCCATTGTCCTTGAAATTGTGTCTCGAAGAGCCTGGTGCCAGTCCCACGGCCCCCCACATCCACTAGTGCGGCCCTCCTTCACATCTAGATCATGGTTGCTCCTGCTGTGAAATCTTGAGCAAGTGGCCAGCCTGGCTGAGCCTGAGTTTCCTGATGGCTATCCAAGGCCAGGCACCCGCGGCCTCCACTAATGCTTCTCAATGCAAAATTCGAGAAACCAGAAAGCCTGTATGCAGATCACATGGAGAGCTCGTTCAACACCGATTCCTGGGGCCCACCCCTGCAAAGGCTCTGAGTCTGTAGTTATACGGTCAGGTCAGAAGCTTTGCATTTAAAGGGCTCCCCTCTCTGCTGAAGCTGCTGGTCTGCAGTCCTCACCTGGAGGGGTGGAGCTCTAGGACCTCTCCTCAGTTCTCTCCTAGATGTTTCACCTAGATCAGGGGATTCTCAGCATTAGCAATTCTGATGCCTGAGGATGGATAATTGTCATGGGAGCTGCCCATGAACAGTAGGAGATTTAGCAGCATCCTTGACCTCTACCCACTAGGTGCCATTAGCACCTCCCAATTGTGATGACCAAAAATGTCTCCAGACATTGCCAGGCATCCCCTAGAAGGCAAATTCACTCCACCTCGAGAACGACTGTCCTAGATGTTCTGGAATACTGCTTCTCAGACTTGAATGTATGTAGGAATCATCTGGGGGTCTTGTTAAAATGCAGATTCCAATCGGTAAGTCTGGGGAGGGGCCTGAGAGTCTGCATTTCTGTTGCCCTCCTCACCAAAGCTGCTACAGCCAGTTGGTGGGTCACCCTCTGAGGAGCAGCAATCTACACTCCAGTGAGTGGCATGCTTTGGCTGGACCCAAAGGCTCAAAGGTGTACCTGCCAGTGTGGGATTTGGCCAGTCCCTCTAGTTCCCTCTGATTCCCCCAGGCTAATGGAATCCATGGCTGCTGCTTCTCTTCCCCTGCCAACCCCACCTCCAGCCCAGGGCCTCCTGCCCCGCTTGTCCAGGGAGAAGCTAGCCTTCCTTTAGAAAGTGACAGGAAGTCAGTGTTCCTTCAGGGTGCATAAGGATCTCACTCGGGCCCTCTCAGTACCCAAAGAACCCACTTTGGAGTCTAGTATTTTTTCTTTACTCAGAATTTCTAAAGAGGAAAATAGGAGGAAGGGCACCTTCCTTATGGACAGTGACAGGCACAGGTCTGCCAACCTGAAATTCTAGGAGGTTTAGAGGAAATTGTCTCTGTGTGGTAGGGTGAGCAGGTGGTTCTCAGAGACAAAGAAGAAGCAATTATGGAACATGAAGGGCCTAAGGCATATGGGGTTGGACAGAGCGGGGCCTCCCTTTACATAACACTGAACCCCAGGAATTATTCTGATAATGAAACACTTTGTAGACTTCTAGAAATGCTGTCACTTTGCCCATTGTTATTTTTAGCCATTGTTTCCTTATTGGGAATAGGAAAAATTCTTAGGAGACCTTTTTTCCATGGTTTAGTGAGAAGGTTTGAGATACTACGGGGAAAGAAAAGTGGCTACTGCCCTGTAGAGCTCCTGTAAGGAAGGTACTCAGGTGTGAGGAAAGGGGAAGGGGCAGCTGACCTCTAAAAGTTGGTGGCAGGGCTCCCCTGGGACATCTCAGGTGGGAACATGGGCTCTTTTCCAGAGCGACACTCTTCCCTCTGACCACTGGTTCTGTGGGGCTGTGAGGACAGGTCCGCCCTGCACAGGACAGTCCTGTACTCTGCACAATACAGAGTGAGTATGTATGTGTTGATGTGAGGGAGTCTTCCCCATTCCATGTTTGTATGGGGGAATGCACTGCGAGCTCCAAAATGCCAGCTGTTACTTTGGGACAAGTCACCTGCCTGGACCTGGGATGCCATGTTTGATAAGTCCTACCTAGAACAAGAGGATGTGGCTCCTTGGTTTTCCCGTAGGAAGGGTGTGTGTGCATGAGGCGAGTTGGGGAAACATTGGTGTGGGATAGAGCAGATGGGGATTAGTTAGTGCTACAGACTGAATGTTTTTGTCCACCAACTTTATATGTTGGAACCTCAGTCATCAATGGGATGATATTACGAGCTGGGGACTCTGGGAGGTAATTAGGTCTCAAAGATAGAGCCCTCACAATGGGATTGCTCCCGTTATAAGAAGAGATACTAGGCAGGGTGCAGTGGCTCACACCTGTAATCCCAGCACTCTGGGAGGCGGAGGCAGGTGGATCATCTGAGGTCAGGAGTTCAAGACCAGCCTGGCCAACATGGTGAAACCTCGTCTCTACTAAAAATACAAAAATTAGCTGGGTGTGGTGGTGCACACCTGTAATCCCAGCTACTCGGGAGGCTGAGGCAGGAGAATCACTTGAACCCAGGAGGCAGAGTTTGCAGTGAGTTGAGATCACACCACTGTACTCCAGCCTGGGCAACAGAGCAAGACTCCATCTCAAAAAAAAAAAGAAAGAAAGAAAGAAAAGAGTTACCAGAGAGCTTGGTTGCTCTCTCCACCTCTCTCCACCATTGAGGTCATAACCAGGAAGAGAGCCCTCAACAAGAACTGAACCTGCCTGAGCCTTGATCTTGGACTTCCCAGCCTCCAGAACCATGAGAAATACATTTTGGTTGTTGATAAGCCACCCAGTCTACAGTACTTTGTGATAGCAGCCCAAGTGGACTAAGCCAGTCAGGAATATGGCTTAGACCAACAGACTTCAAATACAGTCTGTGAAAAGACAGGTACTGGTCAGCAGTGAAGTTTCAGTCTAGTGAGAAATGAGAAAAATCGAGTCAAGACAGTGACTAATGAGTAAGCCAATTACTCACTTTAAAGAACAGAGCTTTATGCTACACTTATGGCCTTTCTCCTTTGGAGGAACTTGAACTGTCTTGTCATTAATGAGAGTATGGTGTTTCTCAATGATATTTATTTAGTATCTTTATTAGCCAAAACCAAAAACACTTAGAAATAGTTTGGTTCCAAAAATAATTTGTAAAATGTTTATTGGCCTGTGAAAGCCAGATGTCTAGAAACCGCTGAATTGGGCGATTAGAAAAGTGAAGGCGCAAGATGAGAGCAGTCTGGTCTCGGGTGGTGGCTGTAGGAGGGGGGAACCGGGGAGGGAGGACAAGATAAGTTGTGTAAGTTGGAGAGGGAACAAGTCTGGAGACAAATGAAACATTTGGGCGTCATAAAACATGAATGGCTGCTCTTTGTGGCGGGTACTGTAAGCTCCATTTTCCATTATTTCATGTAATCAATGTGACCGCCCTTCCAGGTGGGGGCTGTTGTTGCCTCAGTGTTACAAATGAGGGCAGAGAGAAAGAGAGGCACATTGTCCTCTGACCCAGGGGGGTGGAGGACTCAAGTGTGGGACTGTGGGATCATGAAGCCCCGGAAGGCACCACATCCCTGTTCTGTGTCAACCACCCTGTATGTGGGAACCGGGTGCTGTGGAGTGGATGGGATCCGAGGAGAGAGGATGGAAAGGGTGAGAACAGAGCTTAGAGTAAGAAAATATTTGGCTGGGGGACCCAGAAACCCTCAGATCCTGTCTCCTATCAGCCAATCCTCCTAAAAGATGAGAACAGGGTGCACAGAGGGCATTGGCTGGCAAGTGGGATCATTTATTTCTGGGCACTTTTGCTCTCATTGTGCAGCTCTTTGCGTCCGTGTTGGAGGTAGGCTGAAGCCCCAAAGTTGGTGGGCTCGTGGGCTCCTTCTCCCCGCTCCCACCCATTTTCCAAGTCTGCCCTGAGTTCTGGATCTTACAGTAGGAAGGAAAGGCTGTGCTGGCCATGCCCACCAGCAGGAAGCAAAGCTTGTGGAAAGGCCTTTGGTAAGATGGCCTCGGCTGCCCAGCTCAGGGCTGCTCAGGCCCTGTCTACGTTGGCTCCCAATCCTATCAAAGGGATAATAATAATAATAGTAGCAATGATTTTGATCTAGGCATTGTACTAAGCACTTTGCATGGAATAGAAAAAATGCTCCAAGAAAGAAACAAGCCAGAAAAGCAGTTGTTCCAGAATAGGTGCCCTTTCCACTAAGGCCTTGTACTCCAGAATCACGCAGCCCAATCGATGTCTTACATTCTGTCAGTCCTTATCAGCATTCTTATCCCTTGAAGGACTTTTTTATTTTTTTATTTTTTTTTATTTTTAGACAGTCTCCCACTCTGTCACCCAGACTGGAGTGCAATGGAGTGATCTTGGCTCACAGCAACCTCCACCTCCTGGGCTCAAGTGATCCTCCAACCTCGGCCTCTCAAGTAGCTGGGATGGGACTATGGGCACACGCCACCATGCCCAGCTAATTTTTCTATTTTTGGTAGAGACACTGTTTTACCATGTGGCCCCGGCTAGTCTCAAACTCCTGGGCTCAAGCAATCTGCCCTCTTCGGCCTCCCAAAGTGTTGGGATTACAGGCGTGAGCCACCGTGCCCAGCCTCCTTGAAGAATTTTGAATTCCTTACCCATAAAAACTTAGTTGAGCGCTCTATGTGTTCCCAATTCATCCCAGGAAAGGAAAATGCCAATTTTATACTCTTAAGTTTATCCTTTGAACAAACATTGGACTGGCCATGAGTTAGCCTTAGGCATTTTTCATTCATTCATTTATTCATGTAATTATTTATTCATTTAACAAGAGCTCATTAATCACTCAGTGTAAATCCACAGTGCAGAGGGTGAAATAAACAAAAGTGTACAGTATGATCCCTGTATTTCAGGCACTCATAGGTCTTAACCTACTTGAAAAGACAGAATGCACAGGATTCACTGGACAGCACTCTTGTTCTGACATATACACCGAAGGCCTCAGAGGTCAGAAGGAGTGACAAGTGGACAAGAGGGACTGAGAGAGGCAGCATGCACTTGAAATAGACTTGAAGGCCAAAGAGATTGGGGTATGATGGAGATGGTGGGGAAGGCAGGGAGAGATATTGTAGGAAGATGAGCAGAAATATAACAGCAAAAGAAAGGGACTTGTAGAACAATTTCTTTGCTTTCTCTTTTTTTTTTTTTTTTTTTTGAGACAGAGTCTCACTCTGTCACCCATGGCATGATCTTGGCTCACTGTAACCTCCGCCTCCTGGGTTCAAGCGATTCTTCCTCCCTCAGCCTCCCGAGTAGCTGGGATTACAGGCATCCACCACCACGCCCTGCTAATTTTTGTATTTTTAGTAGAGACAGGGTTTCACCATGTTGGCCAGGCTGGTCTCCAGCTCCTGATGTTGGGTGATCTGCCCGCCTCGGCCTCCCAAAGTGTTGGGATTACAGGCATAAGCTACCGCAGCCGGCCCTGTAGAACAATTTCAAGTGACTTGTCTAAGGCATACGGCTTCCCCGGAGGAAATTTTTAAAAAGGGGGGTTTGGCTTTGAGGACTGCTTTCCCCAAGGCCAGAGACATGGCGGATCCTATTCCTTCCCCTGCCAGGTGACTTAACTCACTCCCTTGTTCTAGGCCTTTGTGTCCCCTCGATAGGGTCAGCCCTATGAAAAAAGGATGAATCTACCTAGGAGCAAGGCCCTGCTTGGGGAAAAACAACCAAAATGAAAAGTGGTTCATGGCTGATAAGAGCTGAAAGCTTTGAAAGCTTCAGTTGCCAGGAAGGGTTGCATTACTGTCAAGCTGAGGCAGTGGAGAATGACAACGGATTATTGTGTCCTGCCCTCCCTAGCCTTTCACTGGGTTTCAGGGGAGCTTCTGGAACAAAACCATTCAAGAGTGAGACCCTGTCTCTAAAAAAGTTTTTTATTTGTTTAAAAAGGAGGTGTATCCATGTGATGGAGTACTATTTAGTGATAAAAAGAAATGAGCTATTGACACATGCAACAATGTGGATGAATCTCAGAATCATTATGCTGAGTGAAAGAAGCAAGACAAAAGAGTACATATGGCATAAATGCACTTATATATAATAAAATTCTAGAAAAGGCACGCTGATCTTTAGGGGTAGAAAGCAGACCAACGTTTAGGGGGTCGAATGGGGATGGTAGGACAGCAGCAGAGGAGGAAGAGGGGAGGACCAAGGGAAGGGAGGGACTTTGGGGGCCAATGGGTATGTCCGTTATCTTACTTGTAAAGATGGTTTCATGGATAATGATGGTTTTATATATAACCATATGTAAAGATGGTTTCATAGGTTAAGAGTTATCAAACCTGTATGCTTTAAATATGTGTGGTTTATTGCGTGTCAATTATACATCAATAAATGTCTTTATAAGGACTCCAGACATGGGGGACAGATGGTCAGCGAGCATTTCCCTAGGGCAGGCCTGTGTGTGTTGCAGGTTGGATTCCCGGGGAAGCCAGCTTCTAGTGAGAATACCCTGGAGGAAGCTCCTGGCCAGTACCCGTTGATGAGACCAGCTGCAGTGCATCCGCCAAGGACTCAGCCTACTCCCACTCACCCCGGAGCTCTGGGCTAGCACAGCCCTTGAGAGTTGTGATCTGGGATCCAAGGCTGTATGTCCCTACGTTGGAAGCAGCAGCTGCTGAGGGGAATTCCCTGAGAGAGCTGGCACCTGAGAGCCTTGTGGTGATACTTCTGGAGCCTGGGGACAGTCAATTCTGGTGGAGGATGTCTGGAGGCTGGGGACAGTCAGTTCTGGTGGGGGACATCTGGAGCCTGGAGACAGTCAGTTCTTGTGGGGGACGTCTGGAGCCTGGAGACAGTCAGTTCTGGTGAGGGACGTCTGGAGCCTGGGGACAGTCAGTTCTCGGGGACAGCTGGAGCCTGGGGACAGTCATTTCTGGTGGGGGATGTCTGGAGCCTGGGGACAGTCAGTTCTGGTGGGGGACATCTGGAGCCTGGAGACAGTCAGTTCTGGTGGAGGACGTCTGGAGCCTGGAGACAGTCCGTTCTGGTGGGGGACGTCTGGAGCCTGGGGACAGTCCGTTCTGGTGGGGGACGTCTGGAGCCTGGGGACAGTCCGTTCTGGTGGGGGACGTCTGGAGTCTGGGGACAGTCAGTTCTGGTGGGGGACGTCTGGAGCCTGGGGACAGTCAGTTCTGGTGGGGGACGTCTGGAGCCTGGGGACAGTCAGTTCTGATGGGGGACGTCTGGAGCCTGGGGACAGTCAGTTCTGGTGGGGGACGTCTGGAGCCTGGGGACAGTCAGTTCTGGTGAGGGACGTCTGGAGCCTGGGGACAGTCAGTTCTGGTGGGGGACGTCTGGAGCCTGGGGATGTCAGTCTCTGTAGGGTGATTCATCACAGCACCCCCTACAGCCTGGGTGTTTTCAGTGGAATTTCTTATTTATTTATTTATTTATGAGACAGGGTTTCACTCTGTCACCCAGGTTGGAGTACAGTGGCGCAATCTCGGCTCACTGCCTCATGGGCCCAAGCCATCTTCCCCCCTCAGCCTCTCGAGTGTCTGGGACTACAGGTGCTCGCCACCACACCTGGCTAATTTTTGTATTTTTTGTAAAGACAGGATTTCACTATGTTGGCCAGGCTGGTCTCGAACTCCTAGCCTCAAGCAATCTGCCCACCTTGGCCTCCCAAAGTGCTGGGATTACAGACAAGAGCCACCATGCCCAGCCTATATTTCTTTTTTTCCCCCCTTTTTAATTATGTCAAAGGGAAAAATAGCTAGGGTCCCATCTCATTAGGTAACTCTCCCCACTCAACTACTTTTTTTTCTTTTAGACACTTAGTGATGTCAAAAAAATTTGCCCTGCCAGACTATTTGGGGAAGGGCAGTGTGGGCAGGATAGTGGCCTCTGACTACAGAGGCCCCCTCCACTGAACTGACCAAGGAGAAAGGCTCTCTGTTTTGTGGGAGACACTTCTCAGGGTGTTATCTTCGTAGTAAGATGACTTGACAGGTGCCTGTTCTTTTCCCTGCCCTTGACTGAAAGATCCATGCTGGATTGGCACAGATTCCAAGCTTTCTTATGGAAAGCAAAATATTCTTTCACTTTTGTGAAGCAGCTTCTGCATAAAAATATTTCCAGTAGCTTATGTTTTAAAAAGGTTCCCTCTCCAAAGCTGAGGATTTTAAAAAGTGGGTTGAGGCAGCTGTTCTTTCAGGTGAAAGGCGTGGTCTCTGAGAAGGACACTGAGTTTCCCTGCAGGTATCTTGTGGGGCATTGTGATCTGAAAAGATGCTTCTCGTTGTACTGTGTTGTGGTGTGTTGTGTTGTGTTGAATCGCATTTTTTATTTTATTTTATTTTATTTTTATTTTTGAGACAGGGTCTTGCTGTCGCCCAGGCTGTGGAGTGCAGTGGTGCCGTCTTGGCTTACTGCAACCTCAACCTCCCAAGTTCAAGTGATTCTCGTGCCTCAGCCTCCCTCGTAGCTGGGATTACAGATGTGCACCACCACGCCCGGCTAAGTTTTGTATTTTTTTAGTAGAGACAGGGTTTTGCCATGCTGGCCAGGCTGGTCCCAAACTCCTAACCTCAAGTGATCTTCCAGCCTCGGCCTCCCAAAAGCGCTGGGATTACAGGCATGAGCCACCATGCCTGGCCTGAATATCAGATTTTTGAAGGTTCCCCCTGGAGGTTAAGTTTCTTAGATCCTGTAGTATTGAGACTATGTAAACCCGGGGTTATTAAACTCACCTTCCAAGTGTCTGTGGAATGCCTAAACTTACATAAAAGGACACAGTTTGTAGAATTTTGTCAAATCTTCAAACACCACAATCCTCAAAATGTTTAGCTCCAAAAGGTTTAAATGCATCTTCTAGAGCATTTTTCTTGGATATCTGATATGGAATTATTTTATATTTATAATGCCTCGCATTCATGAAATGATTGAGAAGTCTTGTCAAGTCCTCGCTCATTCATTTGCTCTTTAATTCATTCATGGGTGGAGTAGGTGTCACCAGAAAACTGAATGGATGGTGGGCTTGGGGAGGACAAGGCCCTCGGCTGATTGTCACAAGGATCTGCCTGGGTCCTAGGGGACAAGTCTGATGGTGACTCCAAGCTTCCCTTCACAGAAAGGCTCTTGTCAGATGGAAGGATGGAGCCGGTGGGGAAATGGCAAACTTTTGCTTGGTAGACGTTGCAAAAGAAAGACTTCATCCATCTATGTCATCAGAGAGGAAATTAGAAGGGTTCTGGGCTCAAATAAAATTTCTGAGACCAACTGCTAATGAGGGGTGAGGATGGCTGGCTGTGAGATTCAGCCTCCTAAGATTTGAGGAGGAACTTCGCCCTTGGGAAGCCAATTAAAAAAAAAAAAATACTCCTCATTTATGTCAGCCTCAGGAAGCTAAGTCTTCCTCTGCTGCCCTGAGGGGCTGGAATCGACCTGCACGTGGCTCCCGTTTCTGTGGCCAGACCCTGGTGGTGAACACATTTCAGACAGCCAGGAACGGGCTTGCTGTGGCTCTGCAGCCAGACCTGCCAGCCTTCTCGTCAGGATGTGAGAGCTTAATTATTCCACTGCCCTCTGGAAATGATGCCGGCTTGTCCTTGAAATCCCTGACCGGGCGCCAGGCCCTGCTGGATTTGTAGATACTTCCGGTTGTGGGTGCACAGAGCCTCTGCCCAGCCCAGCAGCTTGTCCCCAGCAGCTCTGAGACATGCCTGCCCCACAGCGACGGCCGCAGATCTAGCTTGTGCTTCCCTAGCCGGCCTTGGCCCCCCTCGGACAATCGCTGACTGTGGACACCCATTCTGGGGACTGGCCAGATCTGAATTTCTTCCCAAGATCCCCCCACCTACCCCCACCCAACTTTCTTGTCCTCCAGTCAACACCTGTAAAATAATTCCCACCATATATGCAAATAATTTTGCTTTTCCCATGAATGGAGACCATTGCCAGATATCACTAAATGCTTCTGAATATGAGGCTGCAACTTGGATGGAAAATTACTGTTTTTTTCTTTCAACATGTAATGAACATTAAAGGCTTATGACTGTTGATTCGTCAATACTTATAACATGTTTTATTTGTTTTTGTTTTTACTTTGTTTTGTTGAGACAGAGTCTCACCTTGTTGTCCTGGCTGGAATCCAGTGGCACGATCTCAGCTCACTGCAACCCCTGCCTCCCAGGTTCAAGCAATTCTCATGCCTCAGCCTCCCGAGCAGCTGGGATTACAGGCATGTGTCACCATACCCAGCTAATTCTTTGTATTTTTAGTAGAGACGAGGTTTCGCCATGTTGGTGTGGCTGGTCTTGAACTCCTGACCTCAAGTAATCCCCCAACCTCGGCCTCTCAAAGTGCTAGGATTACAGGTGTGAGCCTATACATATGTATAGTTTCCTCACATACATATACACATTATATATGTATAATATAATATATATAATATGTGCATATGTGTCTATGTCTATCCTCCTGTCAACACCTCTCCTACCATATTGGATCACAAAATGCTATGTGGAAGAGTTTTTGAAACTATAAAACTTCTCAAAAGTTAGTTCTTATAATAAAAAGTTTACCTTAAGACAAGTTAAATGAGAGTTTGAAGATACTGACAAGCTGATTTTTAGCAACTGTTTTTGCTCTCAGGGCATGTGATGCTTTTGGTGACCATAGAGACTCCATTTAAATACCCCCAGCTCCCTTGAGCTAGTTTCTCCTAAGAAAGGAATAATATGTTTAAAAGAAGGAATGCTGGAGAGGAGTTTACTCCAACTAAATATATTGTAGTGGCATAGCTTAGATTCCTTACCAGAAGCGGAAAATGCATAGTATAGGACCAAAAGAGGGGTATAATTTTTTTTGGAACATCGCATTCTTTCTTCTCCCTAAGACGCATAGATATAATTATATGATTGGAAAATTAGACCCAAGTGGCGAGTTTAAAGGAACTGGGACTGGTTAAACTAGAGGCGAGAGTGAGGGTAGCAATGGTGGTCTGAAGCAGCTGCTGTGTGTTTCCTGGAGGACCCACGGGGAGGGGGAGAGCTACTACACAAGCTTCGCAGAGGGGCTTAGGCAGGGGTCAGCGTTTGAATTGGATGCTCTCGTGTCTGTGGTCTGTTTTAAGTTTGGGTGTGCAAAGCCAATACGAACAGTTTTCTTTCTTTCAAGTCTGTGGTTAGGGCAAACTGCCCCTCCGGGAGAATGTCGTTGCCTTAGTTGATAGCTTTGTGTTTCCGGAAGCCTGGCTTCCAATAAAGGTGGTTAATTGGGAGAAGTGGAATGGTACATTCTTGCTTTCCAATTAAGAACAAGGCTTCATTACAACAAATAAGGCCAGCACTATCCAATACTATTAACTTTGTATTTAAATAAGAGTGTAATTTTAAAGGTTAAAGAAATGTGAAAATAAGCACTAATTTCCATTTAAAGTTCTTAATAATGGTTTAATTGAATTCTGTTAATTTTCTCCTCCAAGATTAAATAGAACTAGCGCATTCTCAGTCTTTCAGCTGTGTGTGTGTGTGTGTGTGTGTATGTGTGTGTACATGGTTTACACATTTTGGGATTTCAGGACAGCTAACCCTCAAAAGCCCTGCAGGTGAATTTTCACGTAGACCAAGACACTCCATTTCCATCACAAGCTACCTTGTACCTTTTGTATCCTCCACCCCTCGCTTTCCCCTGACTTTCCAGCCATAAGCTTACGCAGAAAGACCCCTTCTCCCGATCATGGGGAGTGTGCACACCAGCTGTGTGAACCCCGTGACACTCTCACCGCCCCCAAGTCAGATGGGAGTCATTTTTCTCTAGACCTGACCAGTGCTCTGACTTTATCTCTTTGAGGCCATCTCCCCCTGACCCCTGCCATCTGGTGTTTGCTAGTAATTTGCATTCGGCCCTTAAGTTTTGCTCATTAAACACCCTCCTTGGCAGCTCTGTGGCTCCCCTGCAACTTTTACAGCTTGGCTTTGGGTACAGGCTGCTTCCAACAGAGACTGAAAGTACAAAATCTCAGTGAGATCAGAATGTTAAAAAAAAAAGAAAACGAATTAGAAAAGAAGGTCGTTAAGATTGTCCTGTAGATTTAAAGTGATTTGTCCACAGTCTTAGTGCGGATGTCGGATCATATTCTTTGAAGTTTTATTTTCTAGTAATATTTGTTAGGGTGCTTTAAAAAAATACGTTCCAAGAAGTATAAAGAAAACAAAAAGGTGACCCATAATTTCACCATTCAAATAGTCCCTATTGGTTTTTTTAAATGGAAAATATGTACATGGTTACAAAATTCAAACTACTTTGGGAATGATAAAAGATGAAAATCAAAAGACTTTGTACATGGACACTCATACATTTACATAGAAGGATAAGAAAGCACAAGAAGTTCTGTTTGCTAATTTTTCACGTAACATGCCTGGGAGATAGTTTGATATCAGCTCATAAAGGTTTCCTGCATTTTTTGTATCTTCTGCAAAGTAGTCTATCTTATGGACGTTTGATAATTTATTTAACCAGTCTGCTGTTGAGGCAGGCTTTGCTTGTTTCTAATTTTTTCCTGCAAAGAGTCTGCAGTGGACATCCTTGTACCTACATCCCAGGAAATTCTTGTATGTATATCTGTTGAATAAATTAATCCAAGTAGTAGGATTACTGGAACAAAGTCAACATGTATTTTAAATTTGATACCCGGTGCCATATTGTCCCTAAGAAACGTTGCACAAATTTACACTCCCACCAAGAGTGCGAGAGAGCCATTTGCCACATAGACTCACCAGTATTTTTTTTTTTTAATTTTTGATCCATTTGGAAGTTATTTTGGAACTTGGGTGTTTTTCCCCAAAAGCAAAGTCCATTGCCTCAACACCAGTTATCAAACGATCCCTACAGATCTATTTTCCCTGTAGATCTGAAATGCTGCCTTCATTGTATCTTTTGCTGATGCCCACCTACAAATTTACAGGTGCGCTCCATCCTCCTGTAGCAGCCACCTGCCTACTGACAGTCCTGATAGGTGTCTCAAGTGATGGATGGATATGACAGTAGAGTCCTTGATTTACTGCCCCATGGCCCCTGCTCATCTTCTCTTTCTTGATTGATGGTGCCATCATCTACCCAGTTACTTTGACCAAAGCAATGGGAGTCATCCTGGATTCCTTTCTTTTTCTCCACTTCTAACCCATCAGTATACTGGCACTGTTTTGAAGTCATATTTCAAACCAGACCACTTGCTGCCATTCCTGTCACTTCTACCTCTTTTATCCCAACATCACCTCTTGGGTAGACCATTGCAAACTGGAAGTGCATTTCCAGAATATTCTTGTTGGTATAGAACCCTCTGTCTACATAGTAGCTAGAGCAGTTTTTTTTTTTAATTCTAAACAGATATGTTGCTCTGCAAACTAAAACCCTTTAAAGCGTTTTCCATCTCAATTAGAATAGAATTCAGAGTCCTCACCAGTCACTGCAAGGTTTATATAATCTAGCCCCTGCCTATCTTCCTGGCCTCTTCTCTGTTACCCACAACCTGCTTTTTGTTTCATGATGTGTGAACTCATTTCAACCTTAGGGTCTTGCTCTTGCCTCTCCCTTTGCCTAGAATGCTTTTCCCTTGTCCTAGATCATCAGTGTTATGCTAGTTTTTAGGTCTCAACTCATGTCACCCCCGTTGCCCTTTATCTCATTGTCTTGCTTTATTTTCCCTAAAACACCACTATGTAGATGTTCTTATTTATTTACTTATTTAAGGGTAGAATCTTTGTCTGTTTTGCTTGGTGCCAATTATTCAACATGTTGAATAGTGCCTGGCACCTAGCAGGCACTGGAGCCTATTTCTGGAATTTCATTTTGCACCATTGCCCTCTCTGTTTGTTCTCCATTACTAAATTCCTTTTATTATTGTAGCTTTATAAGTTTCAATGCTTATAAGAGCAGGCTTTCTCTGCCCTACCCTCTTGACCCCCTTCTCTTTCCTAATTTTGCTGGCTATTATGGTTATTTTTCCAGAGGAGCTTTCTAAAAATACTCCTTGTTGGTATTTTAATTGGGTTTACATTGAGTTTATAGATTAATTTGAAGTAAAAAAAAAAATCATCGAACCTTTTTATTTAAAAGCAAGCTAGACTTTTCTAACATTTTCTTCCAGTTCCTCAACAGGTTTTTTAAAAGAACTTTGTAATATGGAAAACTGAGAACATACACAAAAGTTGTGAAGAGTAAAATGAACCTTCTTGTATCTATCACACAGCTTCTACACCATCAGCCCATGCTGCCTCATCCACATGCATACCCACTACCCTTCGTATTATTTATTTTATTATTATTATTTTTTGAGACAGGGTCTTACTCTGTCACCCAGGCTGGAGTGCAATGGTGTTTTCTCAGCTCACTGCAACCTCTGTCTCCTGGGCTAAAGCATTCCTCCCACCTTAGCCTTCCAAGTAGCTGGGACTTCAGATGTGCACCACCATGCCTGGCTAATTTTTGTATTTTTTGTAGAGACGGGGTTTCACCATGTTGCCAAGGCTGGTCTCAAACTCCTGGGATCAAGCAATCCACCTGCCTTGGCCTCCCATGGTGGGATTACAGATGTGAGTCACTGCACCCAGCCCATATTATTTTCAAACAAATCCCAGACATCGTCATTTATCTGTCAGTGTTTTTACCATGTATTTATGAAAGATGAAGACTTTAAAAAAATAGCCATAAGGTCAGGCGCAGTGGCTCACACCTGTAATCCCAGCACTTTGGGAGGCCGAGGTGGGCGGATCACAGGTCAGGAGTTCGAGATCAGCCTGGCCAACATGGTGAAACCCCATCTCTAATAAAAATACAAAAAATCAGCCAGGCTTGGTGACGCGCCTGTAGTCCCAGCTACTTGGGAGGCTGAGGCAGGAGAATCACTTGAACCTGGAAGGCAGAGGTTGCAGTGAGCCGAGATCATGCCACTGCACTCCAGCCTGGGCGACAGAGTGAGTCTCCATCTCAAAAAAAAAAATAAACATAATAACATTATTATACAAAAATTTCATATTTCTTCATTGATAGTTTTTAAGTTATTTTCTAATAGGTTAGGTATGTTTCTTATTGAATATCTATATACATACTTTAATATATAAAAAAAGTTTTCCTTTTTTTTCCTTCTGAGACAGTCTCGCTCTGTTGCCCAGGCTGGAGTACAATGGCGTGATCTTGGCTCACTGCAACCTCCGCCTCCAGGTTCAAGCGATTCTCCTGCCACAGCCTTCCAGGTAGCTGGGATTACAGGCGCCGACCACCACACCTGGCTAAATTTTTTTGTATTTTTAGTAGAGACAGGGTTTTGCCATGTTGGCCAGGCTAGTCTCGAACTCCTGACCTCTAGTCATCCGCCCGCCTCGGCCTCCCAAAGTGCTGTGATTACAGGCATGAGCCACCATGCCTGGCCAATATATATATTTCTTACTGAATATCCATATATCAAAGTTTTGATGTATCTATGTATCAAATCTTTTACAATCTTTTTAGTTTCTATTGAAAATAGGGATATGGTTTTCCATTATATTTTTCAAACTTATTTTTGCATATATTACAATTAACTGTTTTCATATGTTAATTTCATAATCTGCTACCTTTGTAGCAGATTATGTTTTGTCTTTGTTTCTAGACTTTCCTAGTCTTTTCATACCTCTTTGGAGGGTTCTAGAATAAGTTTGGCAAGTGCCTAACCACTCGGAATCTCTGCTCACCTGCCATGCGTGCAGGGCTGTGGAGTTGGTGTTGTGAGCCTAAAGAGGACCCCAACGAGACTGTTATAGATATCAGAGGGAATTTTATTCATCTGGGGTGAGACATAAAAAGAGGCAAAATGATACACTCATAGATGTAAAAAAGTTCATCAGTAAATCCAAGCTACATAAACAAGTTTCCAGAAAGAATTTCGGAGTATGGGAGTGTTCATACCAAAGTCAGGTTAATCGGTAAAGGCTCCCAGGAGCTGACGGACCAAGTCTGGCAGAGAAATGCAAGAGTGTATATGAGTCCACTCAGGCTTCCATAACAAAACATATTTCTGCCAAGTTCTTTGCCCCTTTATTATTTATTTTTTAAAAATAAATCCATAGTACCTAAAAAATTACAGATGCACTTTGCCATGTTATGACAAACATGGCCTTTCCTCCAGTTTCCAATAACATAGTTCTGATTTCTGTCTGAGACCTCACCAGAATGATCTTTAACATCCATATTGATGTTATTCAGTTTACGTCGATCTAGGCTTTTTCTAGCATGCACCTCCAAACTCTTCCAGCCTCTGCCCATTACTACCCAGTTCCAAAAGTGCTTCCATATCTTTTGGTATCTGTTACAGCAGCACCCCACTTCTTGGTACCAAAATCTATATTGGTCAACTTGGGCTGCCATAACAAAATACCATAGACTGGGTGTCTTAAATAACAGAAAAGTATTTTATCATAGTTCTGGAGGCTGGACATCTGCGATCAGTGTGCCAACACGGCCGGGTTCTAGCGAGGGCCCCTTCTTGGCTTGCCACCTTCTCTTCTCACTGTGTCCTCACATGGCAGAGAGAGCACGCTGATGTCTCCTCCTCTTTCTATGAGAGCACTAGTTCTATTGGATCAGGGTCCCACTCTCAGGACCTCATTTAACCTTAATCGCCTTCTTCTTGTCCCTGCCTCCAGTGCAGTCACATGGTGGGTCAGGGCTTAAGCATATGAATTCCAGGGGACACAGTTCAGGCCATAGCAACATTTAACCTTGGAACACAATTTCTTATTGGAAATCCTCAGGTCCTGAGCTGTTTTAGAACTCAGCTTTTTTTGAATCTTTAGAAAGGTCAAGCAATATATATACTGTGTTACGTAACATATCCAGTGGGGTCTGGTGTAGCACCTCGCAAATAAATTAATATCTCAGCAGCCAAATGTGGAACTATTACAAGAGTAGGATAAATAAAGATGATAAATGGCCTCAGGGTAGTTGAGATCAGGCAAAGTTTTGCTGTCAGATGCCTTACAAAAGAAAAAAAAAAAAACTCAGTTGTCAAAGCTTTTTGGATCTGGGAGTTGCAGATAGAAACTGTGGACCTGTGAAAGTAAAGGCCCTGGTGAGACAAACCAAGTCCCCTGAGGAGGCCATAAAGAGATAAATAGGGCTGGTCCACTTCTTTTCGGATTGGCTTCCATTGAATTAGTTGACCCAGGCTTTACAGTCTCCAGCTGTAAGCACGAAGAGCAAACCAGCACCTTAGGCTTCTTATTGCTCCTTATCGTTCTTTCCCCCTCTGTGGCAAAACCCACAGGGTCAGGTGCTGAGCCTCCAACCCATTGTCCTACCAGGTGACTCAGGGTAGGTGACGGATGCAGTGCAGGCTGCACACGCATGTGTGCACGCGTGCGCACACACACACATCCGGGTCCTGGGGTGCTGAGGGGATTGCTCACCAGGCTGTCTTCTCACTCCAGAAAGCTGAGGAGAACCACCTTGGAGGTGCTGATTACTTCCTGCGTCCCCTCCCTTCCTTTTCTCCTCAATGAAGAGTGAATGAATATACTGCAGAGTTGACTTAATATTTGCTCTGCTTGAGAGCATTGGGTTTCCCCAAGCAGGGGGTGGTCAGCCAGGTCACAACAGGCCAAAATGACTCTTTTGTTTTTGTTTCCTTCCCAGGCTCCCCTGGGGGTAATTAGCATTTCCCAAGCAGCAGCATCAAGGATGTTGCCCTGCATATGGAGGCTGGCCAAGAACTGGGAGCTCAATTGGCCTAGCATCTGTGGGATTCAAGATGGACTTGTCCAGACCCTATTTCCAGATGAAGCCACATCTATCCACAAGGTTTTTTGTTTTTTTGGTTTTTGGGGGGGGTTTTATTTAGATAGAGTGTCGCTCTTGTCACTCAGGCTGGAGTGCAGTGGAGTGATCTTGACTCGATGCAACCTCTACCCCCCGGGTTCAGGCAGTTCTCCTGCCTCAGCCTCCTGAGTAGCTGGGATTACAGGCACTTGCCAGCATGCCTGGCTAATTTGTGTGTGTGGGGGTGTGTGTGTGTGTGTGTGTGTGTGTGTGTGTGTGTGTATATTTTTTTTTTTTTTTTTTTTTTTAAGTAGAGACGGGGTTTCACCACATTGGCCAGGCTGGTCTCAAACTCCTGACCTCAGGAGATCTGCCCGCCTTGGCCTCCAAAGTGCTGAGATTACAGGTGTGAGCCACCACACCCAGCCTGTCCACAAGGTATTGCTGTACGAGCAAAACTATGTGTTAAGTCAGCTAGCCCTTCATATGTGTGTGATATGTCTAATAAGTTAAGAATATTGGTGTTAGATTTAGTCCCTAAAGTTCCAGCCATTTGGTCTGGATTCTACTGAGGCTTGTCATGGCTGATTACATCCTTAGAGTCCTGGGTGGAGCGAACCCTGACCTTTGAGATTCTCTTCTCTGTTCCCAGAGAGGGTTCAAGACTCTTCTCTGATGCACTGCTCTCTGGGCCAGGGAAACTTCTGGAAGGTTATGATGTTCTCCTTGTGAATCCAGTTTCCCATAATTTCTGTTCAAAAAGAAGGCAAAAGTACTCTGATAGTTTTCTGCTCTGATAATCAATGCTGAAGGGTCTCTGGGTGCGTCTTGACTTCAAAGTCCTTCCTTAGGAAGGAGAAAGAGAAATTCCCATAGGCCCATGTGAGCTATCTGGCACTGGCAAACTCATCAAAACTGCTACTTGGGTCATTTGAACCGGTGTTTCCTGTCCCCACAGTTACTCATTCCCTGACTTTTAGAAAGAACCAAGCCTCAGAGACAAGTCTGGTAAAAAGATCATTTGGGATCAAAAGCAAGATCAACTCCTATGTGCAAATCCCTAAGGTGATTGCAAATAAGGGAGACACTGTCAAAGTGCTTTTTGGTCTTCTACTTGGAGATAGCACCCATAGAGGGTTGCATTTCTTCTGGGTCCAAACCACCCTGGCCAGTTCCTCACTAAACTTCTGTTTGCTCCTCTGTTAAGTGAAAACAACTTGTGGAGTTGTTGGACAGAGCCTTGCCAAGTGTCTGGTGCCTAGAATGTGCTGTGCATGCTCAGAATGTGCTTAGGAAAGGCCATGGCGGATGACGAGGATGATAGTCAGGATGGTGTCCTGGGCGTTTGTGTGCTGGAGCTGCAATGACAAATTTCCATAAACTGGGCAACTTCAACCAACAGACATCTGTTTCCCAGTTCTGGAGGCCCAAAGTCCAAAATAAAAGCTTTGGCAGAGACACACTGCCTCTGAGACTCTGTCTTTGCATCTTCCAGCTCTGGTGGCCGTACCTATTCCTTAGCTGTGGCCAAATCACTCTAGTGTCTGCCTCTGCGGCCATGTTGCCCCTCCTCTTCTCTGTATCTTCTCCTCTTTGTTTCTCCATGTATCCTCCCTCTACCTGTCTCCTAAGAATGCATGTCATTCATTGCATTTAGGGCCTGCCTGGATAATCCAGGATAAGCACCTCCTTTCAAGATTCTGAAGCACATTTGCAAAAACTTTTCCCAAATAATGTAACATTCACAGGTTCTGGGAATTAGGATGCAAACATATCTTTTTGGGGGGCCACTGTCCAGCCCACTACACTCAGTGAATGCTACCCATGATGATGATGATCACCATGATGCCAGTGCCAATACCAACACAAAGCAGTAAAAAGTATGGGGGAGTCTAGCGGGGGTGTAGGGCGTGGGCAGCAGTGGCACCACAAAGGAGCCTAGGCTCTGGCCTTGTGTCTGGAATTGGTGGGTTCTTGGTCTCACTGACTTCAAGCATGAAACCGCAGACCTCATGGTGAGTGTTACAGTTCTTAAAGTTGGCATGTCTGGAGTTTGTTCCTTCTGACGTTCGGATGTGTTCGGAGTTTCTTCCTTCTGGTGGGTTCGTGGTCTCACTGGCTTAGGAGTGAAGCTGCAGACCTTCATGGGGAGTGTTACAGCTCTTAAGGCAGCGCGTCTAGGAGTTGTTCCTTCCTCCTGGTGGGCTCATGGTCTCGCTGGCTTTAGGAGTGAAGCTGCAGACCTTCACGGGGAGTATTACAGCTCATAAAGGCAACGTGGACCCAAAGAGTGAGCAGTAGCGAGATTTATTGCAAAGAGCGAAAGAACAAAGCTCCCACAGCGTGGAAGGGGACCCCAGCAGGTTGCAACTGCTGGCTCCGGCAGCCTACTTTTATTCTCTTATCTGGCCCCACCCACATTCTGCTTATTGGTAGAGCCCAGTGGTCTGTGCTGATTGGTAGAGCCCAGTGGTCTGTTTTGATAGGGTGCTGATTGGTGCGTTTACAATCCCTGAGCTAGACATAAAGGTTCTCCACATCCCCATCAGATTAGCTAGATATAGAGTGTTGACACAAAGGTTCTCCAAGGCCCCACCAGAGTAGCTAGATAAGGAGTGTCCATTGGTGCATTCACAAACCCTGAGCTAGACACAGGGTGCTGATTGGTGTGTTTACAAACCTTGAGCTAGATACAGTGCTGATTGGTGTATTTACAATCCCTTAGCTAGACATAAAGGTTTTCCACCTCCCCACCAGACTCAGGAGCCCAGCTGGCTTCACCCAGTGGATGCCACACCCGGGCTGCAGGTGGAGCTGCTTGCCAGTCCTGCGCCCTGTGCCCGCATTCCTCAGCTCTTGGGTGGTCAATGGGACTGGGCACAGTGGAGCAGGGGGTGGCGCTCATCCAGGAGGCTCCCGTGGCACAGGAGCCCACAGAGAGTGGGGGAGGCTGGGGCATGGCAGGCTGCAGGTCCCCAGCCCTGCTGGCAGGAAGGCAGCGAAGGCCCGGCGAGAAATTAAGCACAGCAGCTGCCGGCCCAGGTGCTAAGCCCCTCACTGCCGGGGGCCGGTGGGGCCAGCTGGGGGCTCCGAGTGCGGGGTCCGCCGAGCCCACGCCCACCCAGAACTCGCGCTGGCCCACAAGCACCACGCGTATCCCCGGTTCCTGCCGGCACCTCTCCCTCCAAACCTCCCTGCAAGCTGAGGGTGCCGGCTCCGGCCTTGGCCAGCCCAGAAAGGGGCTCCCACAGTGCAGCGGCGGGCTGAAGGGCTCCTCAAGTGCTGCCAAAGTGGGAGCCCAGGCAGAGGAGGCACTGAGAGCGAGCGAGGGCTGTGAGGGCTGCCAGCACGCTGTCACCTGTCAGCCTGACTCATTTTCCAACCCTTCCCTTGCCTTCTGGACAGTCCCCTGCTTCCCTAGCTCTGACATCCTCATGACCTTCCATCTCCAGCATTGTCAGGCCCTTGGGCCAGCTCACGGCAGCCAGGACACAGAGGCATTGTGCCATTCCTAGACCAGCTGAGGGACGTGGACAGTGTGAGGGCTCAAGCATGATGATATTTCCAACAGGCCTTCTTGTACATGCAGGACTGGCCAGGGCCCATTGCCAGCACCTGAGAGGAGCTGTGATGCAGCTCATGATCCGGTGATCGCATCCAACTGGCTGCCGGCTGCTGTCCAGGCCTCTGGGAGGACCCGCAGCCTCTGTCCCAGTCAGGGGAATGGGCGTCTTTCCCAGACCACCATGAGGGCCAGCGTTCCTGCTCAGCTGTGAATGCTGCTGTGGTTATGGCTGCTGCTTGGCTTAGGTTAAGCGGCTTGTTTGTTTTCTAACTTCAGGCTGGGAAGAGGGAGCGTTTGGATCTGGCAAAGACCTTGGTGTGCAAAGTGAAGTCCCTGATTGGAAGGACGCAGCCTGGCAGGGGCCTGCTGCGCTGCTCATGATTGGATGTGAGGTTTCTGGGGCCTCTGCAAGCTTGGAGCTCAGAGTGGTGAAGAGTCTGGGTGTGGGAGCGGGAGGACAGGGAAAAGAGGACAGTCTGGGGGTGGGGGCAGGAGGATAGTGGGAAAGCACTTTTTTTTTTTTTTTTTTGAGACGGAGTCTCACTCTGTTGCCCGGGCTGAAGTGCAGTGGTAGGATCTCCGCTCACTGCAACCTCCGCCTCCCGGATTTAAGTGATTCTTCGGTCTCAGCCTCCCGAGTAGCTGGGACTACAGGTGTGCACCACCACGCCTGGCTAATTTCTGTATTTTTAGTAAAGACGGGGTGTCACCATATTGGCCAGGCTGGTCTCGAACTCCTGACCTCGTAATCTGCCCACCTCGGCCTTCCAAAGTGCTGGGATTATAGGTGTGAGCTACCGCGCCTGGCCGAAAAGCACTTTTTTTTTTTCTGTCTCCTTCAGTGATGAAGCTTTGGGGCTGTACAGTCTCCTGTCATCCCCAGCAGGGAGCTCAGAGTCAAGCCCAAAGTGTCTGTGTGCACTCATGGCTTCCAGAGATCAGCTTGAAGCCAGGAGTTACTTTGTTAGCAAAGTTTAGATGTAACTGGGGGGAAATTGCTCTCCAGTTCGCTGGCATCTTCCCCATATGTAGTCAATGAAGGGACCGTCAGTCTCTATTCAGGAGCTGGGAGACTTGGATTCTAGTGCCAGCTCTGCCCTTATGGTCAGAAAACTTTGAGGAAGTTGCTTAAATGCTGAATTTCAGATTCCTCACCTGGAAAATGAGACATGAGAGAACTAACTCCTTCCTGCTTCCCAGGCTGAGGAGGAGCAAAAGGGATTTCATCTGTCAAAGCCCTTTTGGAAATGGATCATCATTAACTGCATCATAACTGCCCAGGATTGAATATTGTTTTTAAAGAAAATGATAGAATGTACACCACTCCTAAATAAAATACTTCGTAATGATGTTAGCATTTGGAATGTCAAGAACAAAACAGTGCTTGTAGGCCGGGTGCGGTGGCTTACGCCTGTAATCCCAGCACTTTGGGAGGCCATGGAGGGCGGATCACTTGAGGCCACGAGTTCCAAGACCAGCCTGGCCAACATGGTGAAACCCCATCTCTACTAAAAATAGAAAAATTAGCCGGGTGTGGTGGTCAGTGCCTGTAATCCCAGCTACTCGGGAGGCTGAGGTGGGAGAATCATTTGAACCCGGGAGGCAGAGTTTGCAGTGAGCCAAGATTGCGTCACTGCACTCTAGCCTGGGCAACAGAGTGAGACTCCATCTCAAAAAAAAAAAAACAAAAATAAAAACAAAAAACAATGCTTGTAGAATGTTAAAAGCTGGAAACAACCGCAGGTTTGGCTGTCTTCAGCCATAGGGTGTCTTGGCTTGACATGAGCTCTTTGTGGGTAGTGATTGTATCTACATTTTCTCGTGTTTTTGAATCCACACTACTTGGTGCGTAGGAGATGCTTCACAAGATGCTGAAGCCTCAGCACCTGTGAGGAAGGAGGCCTTGGAGAGGAAATGGAACTGGGCACTCCAGGCACTCCAGGTATGCACTGCGGCTGCCTCTTTCCCCAAACACACTCTGTCCTTCTAATCCCTATGCAGGCTGGACCTCGGCCTAGATTGCTTTTACAATAAATGCCTTTTTTTTTTTTGCATATGTTACATCCTGGTTTTTTTTTTGTGTGAAAGCAAGTTTATTAAGAAAGTAAAGGAATAGGCTGGGTGCAGTGGCTCACGCCTGTAATCCCAGCACTTTGTGAGGCCAAGGTGGGTGGATCACCTGAGGTTAGGACTTCGAGACAAGCCTGACCAATATGGTGACACCCCGTCTCTACTAAAAATACAAAAATTAGCCAGGCGTGGTGGCGTGTGCCTATAGTCTCAACTACTCAGGAGGCTGAGGCAGGAGAATTGCTTGAACCCAGGAGGCGGAGGTTGCAGTGAGCCGAGATCGCACCACTGCACTCCAGCCTGGGTGACAGAGCGAGACTCTGTCTCCAAATAAAAAAGAAAAAAAAAAAAAGAAAGTAAAGGAATAAAGAACAGCTACTACATAGGCAGAGCAGCCCATCCTGCTGATTCTTCAAAGTCCACCTTGAATACTGTGTCTTCAGAGAAACATTTTGGTCTGCCCGTTCCTGGGTGCCCCCAGCTCAGGGCTGCTGAGGAGATCTAGATTTTGGGGGCCGCCAAAACCTCAGTCATCAAAGTCAATGATATTTTGATGCCACGTTTCAAAAAATAAAAATTAATGCCAGAAAATCTAGGTTGAACTGAATATTTACGTTTGAAATCAAGACAGAATCTGACCTCACACTTGTGCAACTCAGTTTCACTTACTTCAGTGTAACCCCAGTCCTGTTCTCAAATCCAGTTTTTATTGAAAATATTGACAGTTTGTTCATCATGCATTTTTGTACTAACTTGGATTTTGTCAAAAGCTGCAATGAAATATGAGTTGTCCTGAAGACTGAGTTTTCTGATGCTCCTGAAATTTTGTGCCCAAGGTCCTTTCAGCTCCGTTCTTGGTGCACACCACCTTAGGGGCTGGCTTATTTGCAGGGCATCCTTCCACTGCACCGTGAACCCCCAGGCAGGGGCAGCCTTTTTTTGTTTGAGTGTAATAAAGATCTGATTGGGTCTCCTTGGTCAGCTTTTGTTCTCACCTGCCTTCTACCTTGAGAGCAGAACGTAGCAGTTCCATGGTTCCTACCCAGTTCAACTTCAGAAGCCTTTGCGGAAGGGTGTCTGTTTCTCTGAAGACATCGTGAGGGAGACAGAGGTGCATAACATCTTCAAAATTCTACCTTAGGCATCTTTTCATTATCTTCCCCAAAGTTCTCCTCTCTTGTCAGCTGTCTTATCTTTTTTTTACCCTTCTCTATTTCCATAGCCTCTTTAAGATGTCCAGGATTCCAGTGCCCCCCTCAGCTTGTACACCCACTGAGCAAAACAAATGCCCCACCACTATTACTCCTTAAGATTTCCTCGAGTCTTGGTAGTGATGGGAATAGTGGGAGAAAGGTCCCAGTTAATCATACAGCACATGGATGGGATATAACATCTGTACCTAGAGGGGTTCAATCAGTGACTGATGAATGAATGAATGAGTGAGCGAATGAATGAAACAACAAAGTCTGGGTGCAGGAAAGGGGGTTTTACTATGGGAGGAGTTCTTCCACACCTTTTTTTGTTTTGAGGGACAGGGTCTCACTCTGTCCCCCGGGCTGTAGTGCAGTGGCACAATCATAGCTTACTGCAGCCTCAGACAATTCTGCTTCAAGCAATTCTGCTTCAGCCTCTTCAGTGGGACTACAGGCACACACCACCACACTCAGATAATGGTTTGTTTGTTTGTTTTGTAGAGATGGGGGTAGAGGTCTCACTCTATTGCCAGGCTGATCTCAAACTCCTGGCCTCAAGTGATCCACAAGCTTTGGCCTCCCAAAGTGTTGGGATTACAGGTGTGAGCCACTGTGCCTGGCCACCTGTCCTTAACTGAGCTGAAAATACCCTTCACAAGAGACTTGAGGGGCTTTGGCAAGTTGCAATGGTTCTCTCCCTTGCTGTCTTTCAAAAAGGATACATTTCCCTAGAAACCTGTCCTTTGGCCACACAGTGAAGTCTCTTAGCCTCAACCCCTTTCTCCTCATTACAATTTCCAACTCCAGGCTCTTCTTGCCTACAAGCACTGACCAATAGGGATGGCTTTAGGTACCCTGAATGAGCCTCCATACAATGTTGGGGATACAGTCATCGTTCAGTTCACCTGTCAAAGGCTTTGGTGGTTCTGCTTGTTCATCTGAAGGTTCCAGGGTCATTGCAGCCTCCTTGAATCCCAGGCCACAGAGTTCTGAGTTTCCACTGCCAGAGATTTCAGAACAGGATGGGATGTTACAATTTAATTGTGCTCATAGGGGCATAACTCACCTGGGGACCAGCCTGCTCTCAGCCTGAGAAAGGCCAGAGAAACTGGTCCTTTATTAAGTATAACATGGGCCTCATACCTGTTTTCAGACCATAGAAGCATTCACTCTAGAAAGTTTAGAAAATAGGAAAGAACACGGCTGGGCATGGTGGCTCATACCTGTAATCCCAGGACTTTGGGAGGCCAAGGTGGGTGGATCACCTGAGGTCAGGAGTTTGAGACCAGCCTGGCCAACATGGTGAAACCCCGTCTCTACTAAAAATACAAAAATTAGCCAGGCATGGTGGCGGGCACCTGTAATTCCAGCTACTCAGAAGGCTGAGGCAGGAGAATTGCTTGAACCCTGGAGGCAGAGGTTGCAGTGAGCTGAGATCATGCCACTGCACTCCAGCCTGGGTGACAGAGTGAGACTCCATCTCCAAATAAAAAAGAAAAAGAAAAAGAAAATCGGAAAGAATATAAAGAAGATTTAAAAATCACCTGGAATCTTGCCCCCGGAGATAACCACTTACTGTTGACATGTCCTCATGTTCTCTTTTAGACTCTCTTCTGTGTCTCTTTGCAGAAGATAGTGATCTCCAAAGTGAGGAGGAGCCCACTGCCCAATCTGTTCCTCTGGCCCTGAACCAGCAGGGCAGGGGCAGAGGACATTGGCACGAAGCCCCTCCAGCTGCTCCATGGTACCAGGAGGCCTCTGAGATTACCATGCTCAATAATACAACCTCCCTCCAAGCCAAGAAGCCACGAGACCTTTGGGTCTGGTTGGGATGCCCTGGCAGTGGCTGAGCGCCTCCGGGCTGCAGTCCAGAAAGCAAGTCTCTGCCTCCTTCCTTATTTCTTTATTATTATTATTATTATTATCTTTTTTTATCATTTTTTTTTAAACGGAGTCTCGCCCTGTCACCAGGCTGGAGTGCAGTGGCGCGATTTCGGCTCACTGCAGCCTTCATCTCCCAGGTTCAAGCGATTCTCCTGCCTCAGCCTCCCAAGTAGCTGGGACTACAGGTGCGTGCCACCGCGCCCAGCTAATTTTTTTTTGTATTTTTTAGTAGAGATGGGGTTTCACCATGTTGGCCAGGATGGTCTCGATCTCTTGACCTCATGATCCTGCCTCAGCCTCCCAAAGTGCTGGGATTACAGGCGTGAGCCACCGCACCCGGCACCTTCCTTATTTCTTAGACTGAATTTCACCCAGCAGGAGCTGCCTGAGTGCGTTGTGAATACAAATTTTATTAGGTTCTGCCTCTGTTCTGGCAATATTGAAAAAAAGAAGGCCGGGCGCAGTGGCTCACGCCTGTAATCCCAGCACTTTGGGAGGCCGAGGTGGGCGGATCATGAGGTCAAGAGATCGAGACCATCCTGGTTAACACAGTGAGACTGCGTCTCTACTAAAAAATACAAAAAAAAATTAGCCTGGCGTGGTGGTGGGTGCCTGTAGTCCCAGCTACTCGGGAGGCTGAGGCAGGAGAATGGCGGGAACCTGGGAGGCGGAGCTTGCAGTGAGCCGAGATTGCGCCACTGCACTCCAGCCTGGGCGACAGAGCGAGACTCTGTCTCAAAAAAAAGAAAAAGAAAAAGAGAAGGCTGGGTGAAACCAGCGCTGAATGTCCGCAAAGTGCTAAATGTTTTACATACATCATTCCATTTACTCCTCATCACAATATCGTGATGTGTGTTATTATTTTGCTTATATTATAAATGAGGACGCCAAGGCCCAGGAAT
The DNA here is from genome assembly GCF_028885655.2 of Pongo abelii. Classification (NCBI taxonomy): domain Eukaryota; kingdom Metazoa; phylum Chordata; class Mammalia; order Primates; family Hominidae; genus Pongo; species Pongo abelii. The sequence continues at coordinate 32,257,118 of NC_071989.2, forward strand.
TAAGTAGGTGGCCCCAAGGTTACACGAGGAAGTACCTGCACAAGGAAGTACCTGCAGATTCGGGCGGCAGCCTGAGGCCGTCTGCCTTCAGAGCCACCTGGTTTGTGACCCCATCCATCTTCCCTGCTGTGGTTTGTGGCAGGGCTGGAATGGCAGGCAGAGGATGTGTCTTTGCCTGGAGTATTTTCTATTCCCTCAGCAGTGGAGAAGATCTGACCCTGGCCATGAACCTGCTTTGGGGTTTGGTATTGTTGTTTGTGGACAAGGCTGCTGGTTTTCCTTCATTTGTTAAACAGATATTTGTAATACGCTGCGAGCCCTGAGCTACCATTAGGGATAGGGAGTCTAGTATTTGTGAAGACCCTGTCTTCACTGATTTTATATTCTGGTAGGGAAGAAAGACACGTACCCAACCCATCCTGTTCACTGTGGCAAGTGCAATGGTGCAGGGTACTGGGGCAGGAAAAAAGAGAAGCATCTAAATCAGAACAATCTCAAGAAGGTGGTGGGTGAGGGGTGGGCTAAGGAATGGCTTCCCAGAGGAAGGAATTTTTTAGCTGAATGTTGAAGGCAGAGGCACGAAGCAGCACGGACTGTCCAGGAAAGTACCTGTGGTTCATTATGGCTAAAATTGAAGCTAGGAGTGAGAGGCAAAGACATGGTCTGGGGAGCTCAGAAGTACCAGATTAGAAAGGAGGTTGAGGCCAGGCATGATGGCTCATGCCTGTAATCCCAGTGCTTTGGGAGGCCGAAGCAGGTGGATCACTTGAGCCCAGGAGTTCAAGATCAGCCTGGGCAACATGGCAAAACCCCATCTCTAGCTTATTTATTTATTTGTTTTAATATTATTATTTTTTGAGACAGAGTCTCATTCTGTCACCCAGACTGGAGTGTAGTGGTGTGATCTTGGCTCACTGCAATCTCCACCTCCCGGGTTCAAGCGATTCTCATGCCTCGGCCTCCCAAGTAGCTGGGATTCCAGGCGTACTACCGTGCCTGGCTGTTTTTTGTTTTTTTTTTTTTTTTGTATTTTAGTGGAGATGGGGTTTCATCATGTTGGCCAGGCTGGTCTCAAACTCCTGGGATTATAGGCATGAGCCACCGCACTTGGCCCTCTATTTTATTTAAAAAGAAAAGAAGAAAGGAGGTTGGGAGATTTAACTAAGGAGTCTGAATGCCATCCTGAAAGCTTGGGGAACGCTTGAAGAATCTTAAGGATCAGCTCTGTGAGTTAGAAGGACCACACTTTGGCTTCAAGAGTGGAGGCCAGCCTGGAGTGGGACAGGAGTCAGGAGTCTGTTGCAGTGCACAGGTGATTTGGCTCGAAGGAGAGCCAGGCAGAGGCCGTGGGAATGGACTGGGGGACACAAGATGTGAGAGAGATTGGGAGGAGGACACCATACGATGAGAAGGTGAGTTAGGCCTAGAGGGAGTAGAAGAGGAAGAAAGCCAAGATAATGCCTGATTTCAGGGCCAGGAGTGTATGGTGGGGCCTTTCAGGAGGCAGGAGGGAGGAGAGACAGAGGTGGAGGCTGAGGAGGAGGTGGGGTGAGGAAAGGGCTGGCCAGAAGTTAGTGGAGGATGAGCTTGGGATGCCTGCGTTAAAGAGATGGTTTCCAGTGGTAGATGAGGAGTTGGAGGTCTTTGCTTTCATCCCCTCTCTCTTTGTTCCTTTCCTATATCCCTGCTTCCTTTCTCCTCCACCCACGTCCTGCTTAGGTGGCCCCTGTCTCATCCTTGTGTGCAGTTTGTTCAGGCCAGGGTTGCCACATTCCCTGCAAGGCCCTGCCTGCTAAGATCCCCAACATCCCTGTGAAAGAAAGTCTTACAGCCTTTCCCTTTTGCAGATACAGAAACTGAGGCATGACAAAATGTTAAGCTGTTTGATAATAGTTTCCCAGTGAGGGAAGGGTGAAGCCATTACGTGGCTGAGGAGGAAAAGGGAAGAAGGATGGGACATTTTAAGGTGACCAGCTCATCCTAGTTTGTCAGGACTGCCATGGCATTAGCATAGGAGGGTCCCACATCCCAGGAAACCTTTCAGACCTGGGTAGACCAGGAGACTTGGTGACCTTAGATTGGGAGGGGAAAAAGAGGGCAGTTCTTCCAAATGTCAGGAGCTAGGCGTCTCTGAGCCTGGGCTCCCATCTCCTGGGGGGCTGTCTTCTTCCCAGTCCCTCTGTCCATAGGACACAGTCATCAGCTGAAGCACAGGCTGCCTCTGGCTGTGCCCGAGGGGGGACAGGTGTGCTTCTAGTGCTGGAGCCACTTGCCATCTGACACCTGAGTCTCCATTCTCCAGGGCTGAGCTGTTGTACAGACCCAGTGCTGAGCACACAGTGGATCCTCCATGAATATTTGTTCCATGGCTAAAACCTGAATTTTATATGGAAACGGGGCAGGCCTGGAAAAATTTTTTTTTTTTTTTTTTGAGACAGAGTCTCACTCTATTACCCAGGCTGGGGTGCAGTAGCGCAGTCTCAGCCCACTGCAACCTCCACCTCCTGGGTTCAAGTGGTCCTCCCACCTCAGCCCCCTAAGTAGCCGGGCTTCCATGCATGTGCCACCATGCCCAGCTAATTTTTTTGTAGTTTTTGTGGAGACATGCCATGTTGCCCACTCTGGTCTTGAACTCCTGAACTCAATTGATCTACCCACCTCGGCCTCCCAAAGTGCTGGGATTACAGGCGTGAGCCACTGCTCCTGACTGAGAAGTCCTTTTTCCTGACCTAGTCAATGGGAGACGTCTAGCTATACACACAGGTGTCTTTTTGTTCACAATCCCTTCCACATCCTCAGACATGAAAGTCTTCTTCCTCTCTTATTTAGAAAACCCACTGCCTGTTCTAATCCACTACCTCTAATCTCCCGAAGCCCCACACTCTGCATGGGGCGACCAGTCCCCAAGACAGCTTTGATGCCACTCATTTGCATCTGGGAACGCAACTCTGGTTCTCTCTCACATTCGGAAACCATGGGGATAATGAGCAGATGTTTCTCTAATAACGAGAAGATGTGCAGGCGCCGACACATGAGAATAGTTTCCAGTCCGTAAGTTAATTAGCAAGCTGGGGAGCCCAGATAAATAGAGCTTTCTGTTTCCTTTCCTGGAGTCTAAAATATCTGATCTGGAGGTTCCCTCCCTGCTTTCCTCTCCACCTCAAACATCAGGATTTGAGGGGAAACAATTAAATGCCTGATAATCTGTGTGCATGGAACTGGCTTCTAAGCAGCCACATGGCCTGTGTTCCTGAAGAAACTGCCCCTTGTAGATACACAGTCAGTTCTCAGTGATTTGCTGGCCGTCTCTCCATCCCCAACACCCCCAACCCTGGCTCATTTGTTCTTCATATTTACTTTCTCATGGGCTTCATGGCAGCATTCTTGGGAGTAGAGAGGGGATGAGAGTTACGGAGTTTTATGTGCCAAGCCCTTTGTTAGTGGCATTTTTTTTCTTTGTCTCATATAATCTTTAAGCCGTCCCATGAGGGAGGCGTCATTGTTTTCCTTTGCTGTGCAGATGGCAAAACTAAGTCTTAGACAAGTTAAACTACTGTAGCTGTTAAGCGGGGAAAGAGATTTAAAGCTGGGTTTGACATAGCAGGGCTCAAGTTCCCCACCTTAGGCCTTGGACCTGAGAGTTCAACCCGTCCAATTCTCCCTTTATTTTAAAGGCGCGCATACAATTCCCAAGGACACGCATTGACGATGATGGATCTAAGGGCAGAAGTCGGCCTTCCAGACCTCGGGTTCTACTTTGCCCACTCTGGTTCCTTCCCCCTTCCCTGCCTTTAAAAAGGCTGCCCTACTGATCTTCTCTCTTTTCTATGCAAAATGGTTAAGAATAGGAATGGTTAGTGTTTTCAAGCAGGTTAAACAGTCTCTAGAGGTCGGAGAGATAGCCCGAGATTATCTCGAAATTTCTTCCAGCCAGAAGACCCAGTGTTTCTTTGTAAAACATATAATACTCGGCATTTGAGACTCAGTCGAATGAGTGTGTTCCCTGGTTGATAGTGTGTTTACTGACTATCAGTGGCTGTTGCTAACAGTCCTTTGAAACAAGAGACATGTGTTTTTAATAGAATTGCAAGTTTTATGCCTTGTTAAAAATACTGCCATGGCTGCTGGAGGGAGGAATCAGGGAGCTATGAATTCCATCTTCAGTCTGCCGGGGCAGGGGAGAGGGCCTGGCTGAGGATGGCCTCTGCCCTCACATTTGCTTTCCTTCCTGTAGCCCTCCCTGTTTGCTCTTGGGAATGACCACTGGTCACCAGCTGGTCTTCTCAGCTCCACTCATACATAGAAGAGTACTGGGCTTCATGCTCTCTGAATGGGAAAAACAAAGCACTTATTTTTATTTTCAGAGGAGCTTTTGCCTTAATTGTAAAAAGCGGCCATTAGATGTTGTGGAAAGCCTGAATTACAGAGTGCTTTAGGGAACCAACCTAAATGACCATTGATGATCGACTGGATAAAGAAAATGTGGCACATATATACACCATAGAATACTATGCAGCCATAAAAAAGAATGAGTTCATGCCCTTGGCAGGGACATGGATGAAGCTGGAAACCATCATTCTCAGCAAACTAACACAGGAACAGAAAACCAAACACCGCATGTTCTCACTCATAAGTGGGAGTTGAACAATGAGAACACATGGACATAAGGAGGGGACACGCATCACACACCGGGACCTGTCGGGGGGTGGGGGGGAAGGGGAGGGAGAACATTAGGACAAATACCTAATGCATGCGGGGCTTAAACCTAGATGACGAGTTGATGGATGCAGCAAACCCATGGCACATGTATGCCGACGTAATAAACCTGCATGTTGTGCACATGTATCCCAGAACTTTAATAAAAAAAAAGAGAAAGAAATGCGTCCCTCTGACTTACGGGAATACTTTCTGCATGCTAGGACCTGGGATAAAAGCCAGACCCCAAGCAGGATAACTGGTCATTCTCACATTGCCCAATGCAGTGCCTGTCCCCAAAGTGATGCCTAGAGGTCCTTATTTGACTTCAGCTTTCAACACAATGTGTGTTCTTTTTTCCTGATTGTAAAATCACTGTATAAACATAAAGTAAATTTTCATAAATAATTTTACCCCCATAGATACTGCTCATTTCTTTCCTTTCTCTCTTTCTTTCTCTGTCTCTTTCTCTTTCTCTCTTTTTCTTTCCTTCCTTCCCTTCTTTCCCTTCCTTCTTTCCTTCCTTTCCTTCTTTCTTGATCTTGCTCTATCACCCAGGCTGGAGTGCAGTGGCATGATCATAGATCATTGCAGCCTCAACCTTCCAGGCTCAAGCAGTCCTCCCTCCTTAGCCTCCTTGGTAGCTGGGACTACAGGAATGCAATGTCATGCCCGGCTAATTTTTGTATTTTTGGTAGAGACAGGGTTTCACCATGTTGCCTAGGCTGGTCTCAGACTCTTGGGCTCAAGCGATCTGCCCACCTCAGCCTCCCAAAGTGCCAAGATTACAGGCATGAGCCACTGTGCCAGGCCAATACTGTTCATTTCTAAGACATTTCTTCTAAATCTTTTTTCCTGTGTGTATGTATATATGTAAATAGAATGTCTATAACACTGGAATCATAGTCTACATTTCATATACTGCCTTTCCCACAACAAACAGCACACTGTGTGTACCTTATTATTTCAGTAAGGACCCTTCAAAATGTGTTTCTTTAAAATAATAAGTGCATCCATCCAGTGGATGTGCCACAGTTGACTTAACTAGTGCTCTTTTCCTCAAATATTTTGACTGCAGATTTTTCCTATTATAGAAAATACTGTAATATTCTTGCCCTTTGCTCTGAATTACGTGAAATGTTTCTTTTGTTGGAACTATCATTGCCTTTTTCCCCATGCTAAATGATGAATGTGTTCTAGCAATGTAAATCAAATTACCTTTTAAATGCAGAACTCCCCTCACCTAAATTAAGAAAACTGGTATTGTTTGGCAAGGAGGGCCAGATCTTAAAAATAAAATAGAGAGTGAGAATCAAAGAATGCACATTACTTCAGCTCTTACAGAAACCTGGATTATATTGTGCAAATTACGAATATTGGCTGGGTGCAGTGGCTCACGCTTATAATCCCAACACTTTGGAAGGCCGAGGTGGGCGGGTCATTTGAGGCCGGAAGTTCGAGACCAACCTGGCCAACATGGTGAAACCCTGTCTCTACTAAAAATACAAAAATTAGCCAGGTGTGGTGGCATATGCCTGTAGTCCCAGCTATTTGGGAGGCTGAGGCAGGAGAATCACTGGAACTCAGGAAGCGAAGTTTGCAGTGAGCCGAGATTGTGCCACTGCACTCCAGCCTGGGCGACAGAGTGAGACTCCATCTCAAAAAACACATGTACACACACACACTCACACACACACTCTACTGGCTCTGTTCCCTCCAGAAGCTTACCGTCTATTCCCAAGGAAGCCTGATGCACACACGGGAGAGAATTAGAGAGTAATTTATGAAAGACTATAACAGGGTGTCAACATGCTGGATGAATTTGTACTAAGAAGATAGAAAACAAAGAGAAAATCCTTGCATTCGCTGGTGCCATTAAAGACTCCTAGAAAGAGATAGAATTTGAGGTTGGTCTTAAATATCTAGGATTTAAAAAGACAGAAAACTACCTTGTATTGAGCTCCTACAATGTGCTTGGTATTTTATACATATCATCTAATTTATTTCTTACAGTAACTCCATCTAATTGTTGTTAAAGGCAATTAGACCCTTACGAAAAATATACAGTACCATAAGTTATAGATTTGTATAGTAAAATAAGATTGGAAATACTGTCAAATACAATATGACTGAAATAGACACAGGACAATAAATAGTTTAGAAATGGAGGAAATCAGGGCAAAGGGAAAGTATGAACAGGAAGAATAGGATAGGAAGAATGTAAACTCTATGAGAGGGGCCGGGCGCGGTGGCTCACGCCTATAATCCCAGCACTTTGGGAGGCTGAGTTGGGTGGATCACCTGAGGTGAGGAGTTCAAGACCAGCCTGGCCAACATGGCGAAACCCTATCTCTACTGAAAAATACAAAATTTACCTGGGCGTGGTGGTGGGTGCCTGTAATCCCAGGTACTCAGGAGGCTGAGGCAGGGAGAACTGCTTGAACCTGGGAGGCAGAGGTTGCAGTGAGCCAAGATTACACCACTGTACTTCAGCCTGGGCCACAGAGTGAGACTCCATCTCAAAATAACACCACCACCACCAAAAATCCTCTATGAGGGGAAGGATTATTTGCTGGTTTTATTCACTGATGGATCCCACACAACTGGATTAACGGCTGAACGTAGTAGGTGTTCAATAAATATTTGTTGAATGAATGAATGAGGTGGCCAAGATGTTTGCTGTATGGTCCTGTGTACATTGCTAGTGGCCAGATGTAGTTTTGACTCTGAGCTTCCTTGTAGACAAAGCACATGGAGTAATAGGTTCAGCAAAGACCTCAGTTTACGAATAAGGAACAGGTTTAGCAGGCAGTGGGGACAGGTTTTGGCCAGGTTACATCTGGGAGAGATGGGGATCTATTGCAAGGGGCAGGACTGGTATGGGCAGTAGGGGCTGGTGCGCAGGGGAGGCAGAGAAGCACAGTTCAGCAGGTAGGCATGTGGTGAGTGGGGAGGAGCCTCTTGACTGGGGCCAGGAGCACGGTGAGCAGCTACCAGAGAGAGCCTGGGCAGAGTTATTTAAAAGCAAAAGCAGGCCGGGCTCAGTGGCTCACACCTGTAATCCCAGCACTTTGGGAGGCTGAGGCGGGTGGATCACGAGGTCAGGAGATTGAGACCGTCCTAGCCAACATGGTGAAACCCCGTCTCTATTACAAATAAAAAAATTAGCTGGGCGTGGTGGCGGCCGCCTGTAATCCCAGCTACTTGGGAGGCTGAGGCAGGAGAATTGCTTGAACCGGAGGTGGAGGTTGCAGTGAGCTGAGATGGTGCCACTCCACTCCAGCCTGGCAACAGAGCGAGATTCCATCTCAAAACAACAACAAAAAAAAACCCTGTCATTTCCTTCCTAGACCTATAACCTCTGTTTTGAACTCAATTATACCTGCCCCTCTACAAATTCATGTGTTGAAGCCTTAACCCCCAGTGTGACCGTGTTTGGAGGTAGGGCTTTTAAGGAGGTAATTAAAGTTAAATGAGATCTTAAAGGTGGTGCCCTCAACCAGTAAGACTGGCGTCCTTCAAGAAACCAAACACCGCATGTTCTCACTCATAGGTGGGAATTGAACAATGAGAACACCTGGACACAGGAAGGGGGGACATCACTCACCGGGGCCTGTTGTGGGGTCGGGGGAGGGGAGAGGGATAGCATTAGGAGATATACCTAATGTAAATGATGAGTTAATGGGTGCAGCACACCAACATGGCACATGTATACATATGTAACAAACCTGCACATTGTGCACATGTACCCTAGAACTTCAAGTATAATAAATAAATTAATAAATTAATTAATTAAAAAAATAAAATAAAAAAGGACTGATGTCCTTATAAGAAGAGGTAGAGAAACCAGTGCTTGCTCTCTTTCTGCTCACGCATAGAAGAAAGGCACAGCAGGAAGTGACAAGCCAGGAGGAGCGGCCTCACCAGAAGCCAGCCCTGGCAGCACCTTTATTTTGGACTTTTAGCCTTCAGGACTGTGGAGGAAGTAAATTTCTGCAACAAGTCACCCAGTCTGTGGTATTTCATTATGGCTAATATGAGTAATACAGTCTGTATAGAAAGATAGAGCCACACCCACGTGGAGCTACTGCAAAAGTGAACTTGCTTTTTTTTTATCGGGGCCTCACTCTGTTGCCCAGGCTGCAGCGCAGTGATGCAATCATACTTCACTGTAGCCTCAACTCCTGTGTTCAAGCGATCTTCCTGTCTCAGCCTCCTGAGTAGCTGAGACTACAGGCACCCACCACCATGCCCAGGTAATTTTTGTATTATTTTTAGAGACAAGAGTTTCCCTATGTTGCCCAGGCTGGTCTCGAACTCCTGGCCTCAAGTGATCCTTCCGCCTCAGCCTCCCAAAATGCTGGGATTACAGGCATGAGCCACCATGCCCAGCCAGGATGTTCAGTTTTAGAAGAGACTTGAAACCAATTCTGAGATGCTCCTTTTCTGTCCCAAAATATGTGAGAGCTGTCTCACTCCCACCTTGATAGTAACAGCAGCTCCCGGGCCCTCATTCTCAAGAAATACGTAACAATACTAGGTTGGGGGAGGCAGGAAGGGCACACCCATGTAGTTGAACCGATCAAGTCCAGTCTCTTCAATTTTGGTCTGGCGTTTTTCACTGTATCTTTTGCAGCCTATTTATCTAAGTCCCTGGCCCTTCGTGGCCCTTCCCTGCCTCCCTCTGAGCACATATATGACTCACCCACAATTATAAATTAAAATTGTACATCACGGGAATAGATGGTGGGGGGACAGCGGTGGTCACTGCATACCCCTCATTTACTGCATCTGGTCCCAACCATAAATGGCCCATGGGAAACCAGTGTCCTAGAAGAGGGGCCACGTGGCAGGAGCCTGGCCATTTGTTTTTCTTTGGCTGTCTTCTGGGCTTAGATTATGCTTGTTCTTTCTCAACTGACTTCTATAACCCCCAGAGCTCTTTCTTTCTTTTTTCACTTTGCATCCGCTGAAGATCCTCCAAAGGTCTCAAAGTTATTTCAAGGAGAAATTGATGCTTCTGTTTTGTCCTAAGAGGAAATGCTATTTCTGAAAATCATGATTTATTTGTAAAGTTAGGCCACCATGTACATTATGCACTGACCAATTCAGGGAAGTAAAATTCACCCAGTCTACATCGTGAATGGAGCCCTCTAGAATTGTGCAACACGGTGGTCTGAGACTAGACTTTCACATGGTATTGGGCCAAAGTCAATTTGGGCTTCAGCTTCAGCTCAGGACTAACTGTGTGCTTCTTTGATAACCCATTAAGGGAAGCCCAGTATGTTGTCTTTTCTTTGCAACTTGGATCTTGATGGCCTGGGTAGTCCTCAGCAATTGTGTTTGTTTTTTTTTTTTTTTTTTTCAGATGGAGTCTCACTCCGTCACCCAGGCTGGAGTGCAGTGGTGTGGTCTCGGCTCACTGCAACCTCCGCCTCCCGGGTTCAAGCGATTCTCCTGCCTCAGCCTCCCGAGTAGCTGGGATTACAGGCACGCATCACCATGCCTGGCTAATTTTTGTATTTTTAGTAGAGACGGGGGTTTCACCATGTTGACCAGGCTGGTTTCGAACTGCCGTCCTCGTGATCCGCCCACCTCAGCCTCCCAAAGTGCTGAGATTACAGGTGCAAGCCACCACGCCTGGCCTTCAGCAGTTATTTTTAAAAATTATAATAATAAGGCCATTTGCTGTGGCTTAGCACTTTGGGAGGCTGAGGCGGGAGGATTGCTTGAGCCCAGGAGTTCAAGACCAGCTTGGGCAACAAAATGAGACCCCCATCTCTATAGAAAAGCAAAAAATCAGCTGGGCATGGTGGTGCACGCCTGTGATCCCAGCTACATGGAGGCTGAGGCAGGAGGATAGTTTGTGCCCAGGAGGTCAAGGCTGCAGTGAGCCTTATGGCACTGCACTCCAGCCTGGGTGACAGACTAAGACCCTGTCTCAGAAAAAAAAAAAAAAAAAGGTGAGAGAAAAGCTGAGAGCTATGGTTTGTCCTGGGCTGATTTTCTCTTCAGCACAACTTAAATGATAGGGAAATGTGGGTTCAGAAGAAGCACCTCCCCCCACAACTCTAGGGCTTTGCCTTTACCAAGCTTCCTTCAGTATCTTTTCCAAGGCCATAAAGTCATGTTGGCTGGGTGCGGTGGCCCACGCCTGTAATCCCAACACTTTGGGAGGCCAAGGCAGGTGTGTCACCTGAGGCCAGGAGTTCAAGACCAACCTGGCCAACATGGTGAAACCCTGTCTCTACTAAAAATACAAACATTAACCTGGCATGGGGACACACGCCTGTAATCCCAGCTACTTGGGAGGCTGAGGCAGGAAAATTGCTTGAACCTGGGAGGCAGAGGTTGCAATGAGCCAAGATCACGCCACTGCACTTCAGCCTGGGCAACAGAGTGAGACTCCATCTCAAAAAAAAGAAAGTCACATCAACACATTTCTCTAAAAACTGGTTGAAAAGGAGCCACTTTTGGAGAGTGTGCACAGGGGAGCAGCTGCTCGCCCCTAACTCTGTTCCTGTGTTGGGGAGGAGATTTGGGGCTAAATGTTGAACTGTGAAGAACCTGTGAAGGAAGTGGCTTAGAGGTAAAAGGGAATTCGAAGAAAAATAACTGGTCCACGAAATTTGGTTTGAAAAATGCATGTAAAGAGCATGCACTACTTGAACTTCCTTTTTGGTTGCTGGACTGTATTTCTGTGATCCCAGTAGCACTCTGAGACTGTCACATGGGTGACAGTTTTGCGTATTTGACATGAATTACACTAGTGAATGATGTGGAGGTAAGTGTAAGTAAATTAGTGCAGGTTTGTGGTATTAAATAAAGTTTCGATAAATCAGCATCATTATTAGTGCAAAATCCATGCAGAACGTGAATTTTGGAGTTGGCTGAACTTCTATCCAAATTCCGGCTCTGCAGCTTACTGGTCACCTTGAGCTTGTTTCTGGCTTCTTTGACAACTAGTTTCCCCATCTATAAGGAATACAGATATGGCCAGGCATGGTGGCTCATGCCTGTAATCTCAGCGTTTTTGGAGGCTGAGGCGGGTGGATCACCTCAGGTTAGGAGTTCGAGACCAGCCTGGCCAACATGGTGAAACCCTGTCTCTACTAAAAATACAAAATTAGCTGGATGTGGTGGCGCATGCCTGTAATCCTAGCTACTCGGAGGCTGAGGCAGGAGAATCGCTTGAACCTGGGAGGTGGAGGTTGCAGTGAGCCGAGATCGCGCCATTGCACTCCAGCCTGGGCGACAAGAGCAAAACTCCATCTCAAAAAAAAAAAAAAAAAAAAAAATAGAGATATGAGACGCTACCTCATTAGGTTGTTGTGGGAATTAAAGGAGATAACTTATTTGCAAAGCACCTAGTACAGTGTCTGGCAGGGAGGAAGGCTTCATTTAAAATAAAAAGTACACGTTGTAAAAAGAAAAAAGACACACACAAAAAAGTACATGTTGCAACAATTTCCATTCACGCCTTGTGATAGTAACTGTTGTTTGAGGAGCTCTTCCCAGCTGCCGAGTCTGTCTGGGATGCCTCCAAGCCTTAGCATTCAAGCTGGGGTCAGAGCAGCTAAAGGCATTTCTAGACACCAGGGTCCATGCCAGATGTTCATCACGGATGGATATTGGTCAAGGGATCTGGACTGCCCTTTTTCCTAAAACAAAACCAGCAAGGCTCATTCCTTGTGGATTTGCACCAGAATTTGCAGTCCAACCTAATTAAAGGGCAGAGGGTCCATGTGCACACTACCAAACCAGAACATGTACTATGCCCCGAGCTACTGTGTGTATGTGTGTCAGGGGATGGGAAGGAAAGTTAAAAACAGAGGAGAGGGTCTCTTTGCTCTTGCCTAGGGTGAGCTTTTCAGTGAACTCCTGCAAAAAGACCCCAAAGCATAAGCAAGTCTATGCTTGACTGCACATGTGGCTTAAGCCAAGGGGACTTTAAAGGACACGCACAAGCTGGAGCGTGTGCAAAAGAAGCATTTCCCTGGAGCTGTCAGTGCAGAGAGGTGGAGGGAGGTAGCAGTCACTCCTGAACTGTGACTCAGGGTGGGTGTTCGCTGCAGTCTCCATCCACTTCCTCTGTGACCCTGAACTAGCCACGCCTCACTGACAAGCCTCAGTGTCCTCATCTGTAAGAAGAGCCAGATGGAACCTGTGAACTGTAGGGCCACAGCGAACTTCAGCAGGACAAGCCCCTCCCCGATCCACGATTGGCCGTGGCCGGAGCAGGGTGAGGGTTATCTGCAGCAGGCCTGCAGGCTTGTCTTTGTGAATCTGAACCAGTCACAGGCTGCAGCTCTCAAAGGCACCAGCCTCAGAAGGAGGGGGAGTTCGCCCTTTGTATTCCTTAAAAATAGAATAACAAATAGACAACACTTGGAACCTTTGAGTCTGGAAGTCAGTAATTAACTTGAGTTCTTAAGAAATTGTACATGTCAGCTTGAAGGAGGGAAATTGGTGGTGAGCTGAGGCCCAGGCTGTGGGTAATCAGAAGTGTGGCGTCTCGTTCCAGGATGCAGGTCCCTGACTTGGGTTGGACATGGTAAGGCCAGGGCACTTGCAAGGATCAGGGTAAGAACCCAGAGCCCGGAGCAGCACTCGTAGTTGCATTGGAGTGGGTCCCATGACAGATCATCCTGGTTATCTGTTGCTGCAGTACAACCCACGCCAAACTCAGTGGCTGAAGAGAACAGTTATTTTATTGCTTATGATTATTTGGGCCAGGAATTTGGGGAGAATTTGGTGGGGCAGTTCCCTGCCTCACACGGCATTGACTTGGGTTTCTTGCTGGGATTCAGCTCATGTCTGGGCTGGTCGAGAAGTCCTAGGAATGTTTTGCTCTCGGGTCAGAGACCTTGGCAATGAAGAGCTGGATGACTGGGTTCAGCTGGGGCACTGGGATGGCTGGGCCTGCCTCTCTCTCTCTCTCTCTCTCTCTCTCTCTCTTTCTCTTTCTCCGTATAGTCACAGGGCCTCTCCTTTTCCATCCAGTCTCTCTAGGTGGTCTCTTGAATGGGGTCACTAGATTTCTTACATGGCCACTCATGGCTCCCCAGAGAGAGTAAGCAAAGCTGCTAATTCTTCTAAAGGTTAGGACTCACATGGCACGGTGCATTTTTGCCATATTCCATTGGCCGAGCAGTCACAGAGCACCTCGGATTGAAAGGAGTGGAGGAATACACTTTACCTGTCAATAGGGAAGTGACATGTGTGCACAGAAAAGCGCAGGAATTGAAGGCAGCTGTCTTCGGGAGTAAAGCTGGAAAAGGATTTGGAGCCTGGGGTCGCGTTAAGGACAATGGAGGGTAATGACACCAGAGGGTCTTTGCGTGTGCAAGGGTGTCAGCCTAACTGTGCCAGAAGATCAAAACTCCTGACTGCAGGAGTGAGATGTACCCAACATGAGCCTTCTTTGTTCCTTGCATTCTATAGTAAATAATTCTGACCTGGTGATCTGCTAACTCTGACTATGGCTGCCTGGACCATAGTGTTGAGAAGGATTCTGAGACCGTGTCAAGCTTCAGTGCCATAATGTATTGGTCATGTTTCTCTTGGGTATGGAATTGAGGAGTGGCCTTGTGTCATTTAGATTTATTCCATACCCGGGTCTGACCATCCTCTGGTCTCACCAGAAGGGAGACAGGTATATTCATTGGCCTCAACATTTGCCATGTGTTTTCCCAAATGCCCCATTTGCAGGGCTGGCTTCCTTCTCAGCGACTGCCTGCAGCCTGCCTGGCCGTCGAGGTCTGCCTCCTTCTCTACGCTCTGCTGAACGACCCTAGCTTCTGGATTTCTATAACCTTGGGCTAAGTGATTTTCCACCATGAGATACTACCATGCATTGTTAATTATCTTTTCATCTGCATACTAATTATCCCCAATTAGGCTGCTTGATCGTTGAAATCAAGAATACATCTTGGTATCTGCTATGGTTTGGATATTTGAGCCCTGCAAATCTCATGTTGAAATTTGATCCCTAATGTTGGGCCTAACTGGAGGTGTTGGGATCATGGAGGTACATCCATCATGAATGGCTTGGTGCTGTCCTTGTGGTAATGAGTGAGTTCTTCTTCTATTAGTTCCTGTGGGAGCTGATTGTTAAAAAGATCCTGGCACCTCCCTCCCCTCCTGAGTAGCTGGGACTACAGGCGTGTGCCACCACACACAGCTAATTTTGTATTTTTAATAGAGACAGGGTTTCACCATGTTGGCTTGGCTGGTCTCAAACATCTGACCTCAGGTGGTCCGCCTGCCTTGGCCTCCCAAAGCGCTGGGATTACAGGTGTAAGCCACCACTCATGGCTACTCCACTTTCCATTTTACCATGAGCAGAAGCATCTTGAGATGCTCACCAGATGCAGATGCCAGCACCATGCTTCTTGTACAGCCTGCAGAACCATGGGCCAAATAAACCTCTTTTCTTTATAAATCACCCAGCCTCAGGTATTCCTTTATAGCAACACAAATGGACTAAGATTGTATCCATTCTTCTGATACTCAGTAAGTACACTGGCATTTCTCTTTAATGGCAGTGACTAAAGACAAGCATCAGGAGAAGATTTGAACCTATTGAATCTGTCTTTCCCTGCAAACAGGCATCAGTCATGGAAATAGGTTTGTAGCCACTAGGTTGGCTCAGTAAGTTTTGCCAGGAAAGTTTGCCTGGATTGGACATAAGGGTGGCCAGCTAGGGCTGAAGCAGAACTGTGGGTCAGGTACCCCCAGAGGCTGGTTCCGATTGAGGTTGTCAGGCAACCAGGGCTGATGCATGAGTGATTCCTAATGCTGTATCTGTGGGTTGCGCTTGTGTCTAGGCTTCCACAGTCCTTGTTGTTTGAATGATCATGTAGATGCTTCCATCAATATTCTGGTAGATGGATGGGGGATGTTTAAAGACTCCAGAGAGGGAAATAGTGTCATTGAGGAGGTAGGAGAAACTTTTGGAGGTGTTATGGGAATGGGAACAGGTGATCAAGCATCCCCGTTATGCAGCCTCATACAATCCAAGGAAAGGTTTTGTTTCTTTTTGCTGCTGGAGAGCTAATGTTTATCCAGTGCTTATAATTCCATATCTGCAACTCAAAACTGAGAAAGTAGATTTGGCAGAATTCCTTTGAGTCATGTACCGCTCTATTTGAGTTCATCTGTTTGGGCATATAAAGTCCCTAGAGACAAATGTGAAGAAACAGACACATAATTTATGTTACTTTATTTCTAAGAAATAAAATGCCTGGGGCCAGGCACAGTTGCTCACGCCTGTAATCCCAGTATTTTGGGAGGCTGAGATGGGCGGATTACGAGGTCAGGAGATCGAGACCATCCTGGCTAACACGGTGAAACCCCATCTCTACTAAAAATACAAAAAAATTAGCCAGGCATGGTGGTGGGCGCCTGTAGTCTCAGCTACTCGGGAGGCTGAGGCAGGAGAATGGAGTGAACCCTGGAGGCAGAGCTTGCAGTGAGCCGAGATCTCGCCACTGCACTCCAGCCTGGGCAACAGAGCGACACTCTGTCTAAAAAAAAAAAAAAGAAAGAAAAAGAAATAAAATGCCTGGTTCTGTGGAACCTGGGTTGGTCCGTGGGTTGATAGGGCAAGGTGGGAAAAGTCAACATCTTAATTTTGGGCAGGACGCTTAGATATCTGATTTCTGTCTGTTCCTCTCCGGTCTCTGGTAGAGAGGGCTTTGTAGTAGACAGGGCTTTGTAGAAGAAGTTTCTTGAAGAAACTAATTATTCAAGATTAGATTGGTTCTTCCCTGGAGACAAACACACATGGCTGACATACCTAGGAAGGTTCATAGGTTTTTGGATGCCCCATGGGAAAGTCATGCTTCTTCCCAGTCCAGCGATTCTATGGGTCACCCAGCATCTCCACTGAGTTTCCTTGTGCACACCCAGGAACCAAATAAATCAGGATCTATTTTGTGATCATTAAGATACAGAGGCAATTAATGTTATTTATGACATACTAGAAGCTGGATGACATCTTAAAGTAAATTCAGAATCATCAAAGGAGGATAAAATTGTATGTGGCTCAGCCACAATGTCAGATGAATTAATTTTATTGACTTTTTGGTAGCTGGTCACGTAAAAGTTGTTCACTAGAAAAGCCACTTAGTCACAGACTCCATTTTACCAATTGCTAAGAACAACAGCAGTAACAAGTATAATTTGTTGAGCACTCAAGTATAATTTGTTGATACCAGCCACTGTGCCACATGCTTTGTGTACCCACGATCTTATTTCATCATTCTGGACTAACGGGAGCTTCTGATGCCACCATTAAGAAATAAATACCATAAAAGAGCTGATTCCTTCATCTCTTTGTTGGTTTACATGGCTTTTGTGAAGTGATTCCTGAAAAGGTTGATTCTTGACTTTGATGTAGCAAACGTTGACTGAATCTTCCTGCATTCTCTCAGCCCGTGCAAAGCTCTACAGGGTATATGGAGAAGGCCCCTCTTCTGCTATTTCTTTGCTCTTCATTCTTGCCCCAAATCCATGATCTCACAGTAGATTAGGGACTGCCTATATATGAATTTGGCCCATCTTCTCCCAAAACTAGCTTTCTGTCTCGCTTCCATTCAATGTCAACATAATGACAGATAGAACCAACGCCTCTTTTCTCTCTTTTGAAGAGGATGTACTTTGCACTGCTTGGAAGGAATGAGTTGTTAATTTACAGTTACTGAATGCTTATTCACATTCAGCCATCTGTTTTAAAATGTACCCGGGATTTGTTTTAATCAGGTATGGTAAGAGACACAGACATGGAAATGGCTGTCATGAAGAAAGAAGCTTATACTCACAGATCCTTAGAAACAGAGGCCCAGAACGCCACACGGGGCCACACCTGGACACACTGGGTCAGGAGGCAGAAGGAAGTTGAGGGGAAAGTGTGGGGGAATGTCTTTATTGTGGTTTTTGAGGCAAGGAATGGGCAAGGCAGGGTAAGCAGTTTTAGAATTGGCAGTTTGTTGTAGGCCAGACGCGGTGGCTCACACCTGTAATGCCAGCACTTTGGGAGGCCAAGGCGGGCGGATCACTTGAGGTCAGGAGTTCGAGACCAGCCTGGCCAACATGGTGAAACCCTGTCTCTACTAAAAATGCAAAAATTAGCCGGGCTTGGTGGTGGGCACCTGTAGTCCCAGCTACTGGGGAGGCTGAGGCAGGACAGTTGCTTGAATCCAGGAGGTAGAGGTTGCAGTGAGCTGAGATTGTGCCACTGCACTCCAGGCTGGGTGACAGAGTGCGACTCAGTCTCAGAAAAATATAAAAAATAGAATTGGCAAGTTTGAATAATTTTAGTGGCCTTTGGGGTGCAGAGGCTGTCCCTAGTGGTTTGATACCTGGCCCTGGATGATTAGGGCAGGAGGCCCTGCGTGAGAGTTCAAAGAGGCCGTTGGGGTGGGGTGGCAGTGAGAGGGGATAGGAAGGCCACTTGATTGATCGGTTAACATATGAAAGGTGTACTGAAGGTAAGTGGTTTTTTATCTCTAAGAACTGGCTAGCTCTAGAAGAGAAAGTCTCTCCCCAGTCAACAGGGCCCCAGATGCCAAAACATTAAGAATACAGAAAATAAGAAAAAAGAGTAAATAGATCATCCTTTAAAATATTTATCCAAGAGACAGCGTGTATTGAGAGCCAGTTGTGTCTGGCCTTTGCGAGTCTAGACCCAGTGTGGTATTGGAGCTAGTCCTGGGCGTGTGGGAGGCCCTCAGTTAATGTTTGTTCCATGAGTGCTGAATGAATGCTTCAAACTTGTGAGTGGCATATATAGATGTGCCTAAATCGCTGTCTCCGCCTCAAGGAGAATGCAGTCTAGCCTAGGAAAGAGATGCATACATATATTTATTATAACATCATCATTGCCATATTAAAAGCCACAGTTATGTCCAAACCTACTTCTCCTAGGGTCTTTGCTACCAGAGAATGGTGCCAGTAGCTTACCTGGCCACTTAAGCCAGAACTTGAGTGATCTTAGCTCCTCACTTGTCCCTGCCTCCCTCCCCCTTAACCTCCCAGCCTTCACGTTTGGTGCATTCTACCTTCTGAAGCTGTCCCTGAATTTGTCTCTTCTCCATCTCCACTGACAGTAATGAGAGATGCCATGTGGCTGCCCTCCACCAGCCCCTCCTAGAGGCCTGGTTAGAGTGGGATGTCCCCATTCCCGTTGTCCTCTGTGCCACGCAGAGCCTGAGCACTAACTCAGAGCAGCTGTCACCAGCTGCTGGTGGGCATCTGGGAGGGGACAATGCGGGAGGGAAGGCGGGAGCCCTTCCGGGGGCTTTGCCACCCAGGGAGTCCTGCTTCAGATGCTCTGTCGTCCCTGGAAACCACTGTCTCTGGAAGGAGCCTGGAGCCAGCACAAGTCCCAGGGACAAATTTGTGGTAGACAGTTTGCTTCGGCCCCTCCCAGCTCCTCTTTGCCTCTCTTCCTCACCTCTCCTTCTCCTAATTTCCCTTGGCGCCTTCTGAAGGGGTCTGGTTTGACAGTCCGGTCAGCTCCTCCCTATAACTCATTCTTGCATTAATGGAATTTAAAGGTCACTCTTTTTCGCTGGTTTTGGTGCTGTAAAAGAGCAGAGGAAGGAAGGTGAGATGCTAAGGAGGGCAGGATGCGTGTGTCAAGGAGTGACTTCCCAGTGGGGATGGTGAGTTGGGAATCTGCTGATTTATGGAGGACAACCCTGTGTGTTTCCCAGTGCAGGGCTGTAATTTGATCTTTCACCTTCTCAGCCCAGGATGTGGAGAATAAACTGAGGCAAGAGGCAGATGGGCCTGGGGGAAGAAGGTTTGGTAGCCAGAAGCTCCAGTCCAGGTTCCATGGTCTGAGTCTGCAGGCTCCAATTTGAGGCTGGGAGGCCTGAAAGAATGGCGTCTGAGTCTGCCTGGGCTGCCATAACAAAGTGCCACAGGCCGTGTGGCTAAACAACAGACATTTATTATCCTGCAGTTCCAGAGGTTGGAAGTCCAAGATCAAGGTGTTGGCAGGTTTGGTTTCTTCTGAGGCCTGTTTCCTTGTCTTGCAGATGGCCACCTTCTTGCTGTGTCCTCTTCTGTGCTTACGCATCCCTGGTGTCTCTCTCTGTGTCCTAATCTCCTCTTCTTATAAAGCCACTAGTCAGGTTGGATTAGGGCCCACTCTAACAGCCTCATTTTTTTTTTTTTTTTTTGAGATGGAGTCTTGCTCTGTCTCCAGGCTGGAGTGCGGTGGCGCGATCTTGGCTCACTGCAACCTCCACCTCCTGGTTCAAGTGATTCTCCTGCCTCAGCCTCCCGAGTAGCTGGAATTACAGGCATGCGCCATCACACCCAGCTAATTTTTTGTATTTTAGTAGAGACGGGGTTTCACCATGTTGGCCAGGATGGTCTCCATCTCCTGACCTTGTGATCTGTCTGCCTCGGCCTCCCAAAGTGCTGGGATTACAGGTATGAGCCACAGCGCCCTGCCTAACAACCTCATTTTAACTCAGTGACTTCTTTAAAGACACTATCTCTAAATACGGTCACATTCTGAGGCACTAGAAGTTAGTTTCAACATATGAATTTGTGGCAGGGGTCACAATTCAGCTTGTAACAAAAGGGTAGCACGGTGTTAGGAAGGCCTTTGAATTGCTGTTCTCACAAATATTCAGGTGGCCAATAATTTGTGAGTGAATGGTGTCTATTCAATAAAATGTTGAGTCATTGGATTCCACTATATGATCTAGGAGCAACTTTACTAGCGGAAAATAGGATGCTGTGTGAAGTGTGCAATCTATTAAGTAAAATTCCAGCAAACAGAATGGGCACAGAAAAGGGGAAAACTGTTGAACTAAGCAGACTAGAGGTTTTGAGTTTTTGCTATAATACTTGCTTACTTGCACAATTATTTTTTCATCCACTACACTTGCCGACAAAACAGTAGCAGGTGCCAGAGTTTTAAAGTTTTTGAGTGACAACTTGAAACTGACAAAACTCCTTGTACTAAATAAATTATTTCCATATATTTGGAAAAACTCACTATTACTCAGTTTTAGCAATAGAAACATCACTGGTATTCCAAAGGAACATAGTTGGAGAATCATTAAGGGAAGCACAATCCCTGTGTTTTCTCTAATTAGA
This sequence comes from Pongo abelii, assembly GCF_028885655.2. Classification (NCBI taxonomy): domain Eukaryota; kingdom Metazoa; phylum Chordata; class Mammalia; order Primates; family Hominidae; genus Pongo; species Pongo abelii. The sequence goes on from NC_071989.2 coordinate 32,277,935, forward strand.
AGATTTAGGGAACAAATAGTACTTTTCAATGATTACTGAAAGAAAGAGGACTTGAGAAGCTAATCATTTACAGTCTAGCTTCTCCATCCATTTTTTTCATTTAGTCATTTAATCAACAATAATTGATTGAGTGCCTTGAATATGCATAACATTTTGCTAGAGACTAGTGATAGAGAAGTAAATGAAACTCGATCTCTGCCTTGAGGACCTCAGTTACCAGTTAAGAATTTTAGTTGCAAAACACAGAATAAACTCTAGCTGGTTTAAGCAAAAAGGTTATTTATTAAAGCAGCTCCAGCAGAGGCAGAATTGGCCTGGAAGCAAAGCAGCCAGTCCAGGCAATGCACTGCCCCAGTGGAGATCTTTCACTCATATCAGTGCCCTGGCACCAGTGCTGGATGCTGAGTACAAGACACTACTTTAACCTCCTCAGCTGTTGTCTCCTGAAGTTGGGTGTCTGCAACTGCCTTTGCCAAAATGGCTTCCAGAAGACAGTTGCTTCTTCACCTCTCTCTCTTCTGATTGGCAGAGTCCAGATCACATGTCTACATCTTAGCTGCAAGGGCAGCTGGGAAAGCAAGTTTCTGGCATCTACCTTAAAGATGTGCAGAATCAGAAGAAGGGAACTTCCGCAAATAGAATGTGGAAAGGCAATGGGTAGCCAAAAAGCATAGCAGGTATCCATTCTAAGTTCCCAGTCTAATGGAATAAACAGACATACATTCAGAAACATCACAACATAGTGAAAAAAATGCTATACTCGAGGTATGCTTATGGCATGATGATATAGGGAAACTTCCCCTTTGCCTCTGAAGGTTCACTGCAAATCAGCTGACAAAGGGCAGATTCATAGGAGAAAAAGAATACAAATTTATTTCACCATAGTTCTATGTGACACGGGAGCCTTCAGAATGAAGACCCAGAGATACAGGGGAAAGTGTACTTTTTCATGCTTAGGTTTAACAAAGTTTGGACTGCCATGTAGAAATATGATTGGACAAAAAGCGTATGATCTAGCATGAATTGACTGAGTGGGGAAACCTAGCAAGTCCTATCTGTGTAACTTCTACTTGGCCTCTCTGTGCAGTGTTCTTTCCTCCTGGGGATGGGGCAGGACCCTCTCTGGAAGGGGAGTCTTATGACCTACAATCAAACAAGATAGGTCAGATAGTTTCTTTATGGACAGTTTTTACACAAAGGTTGGGGAGAAGGTGGGAGTTAGGGTAATATTTTTAGGTTTTATGACTGGCTTTGGAGAATAGGGGTTCTGGTTTCTATGAACCGCCTTGGGGAAAAGGCATTCTAGTTTTTGTGGGTAGCCTTGGGCTGGTGGGGAGAACGAGGGAGTCAGAGACAAGAGGGCAGAAGGAGGTTGGAGAGATCTGCTTCCTATGCCTTCATTTTGGGTTATTTTCTGAGCCCCAACAGTGAAGACCAGAAAGGGAGTTGTTAACAGACTGGCGTGGTCAGGGAAGGCTTCCTGGAGGAGGTAATAGATGACTGAGCACATCCTGATGATGAAGCAAGAGAGGAGCAGCTTAGAGTTAAATAAGAACAAGGACCATCACTGTCTGACTTTAAGGTGCCTCCACAGTGAGTATGCCAGATCAGGAAAATGGAAACTGATGAAGCCAGAAGAAAAGACCGATTGGAGAGAACCCATGTGAGAACTGCCTGGAAAGTGCTCAGGCCCTCCCCACATAGGGCTGTCCACATAGTTGGCTTTGCTTGTATGCTTCTCCCTCCCAACCCTGTTTTCTTCAGATGTCCTAACAGGTTAGGGCTTCCAGTAGGAAATATACAGCGCCTTTTCAGAGGGGCTTTTTAGAAATGCAAAGCCTGATTCCAAATAACTGCCTCTTTTTTTTTTTTTTTTTTTTTTTTTTTTTAGAAAAAATATTAGGAAACTAATAAGGAAAGGAAAGGATAAAGTGAAACATACAAGTTGCTCCATAACTAGCATGTATATATTTATGGGCTATCTTTAAAAAGGTAGCCAACCTCAAATGCAATTAAATTATGCCTAATGCTTTGCAATTTTTTTTCTGCCTTCCCTATCTTAGATTTCTTTAAAAAATGAGTCTTAGCTGTCTCAAAAAAAAAAAAAATTGAGTCTTAGCAGTGCCTTGCGGTTGTGTTTGGTCGATAAATCTTTATTAATAATGAGGAGGCTAAGAATGAGGATATTTTAATGGCGGAGATTGGTTTACAGAGCTGGTATATGGGACTCTACTTCCCCCTAAATCTGTTTCTCCTCTGGATTTCCTCATCTCCGTAAATTGCATCCCTTAGTAATTGGCTTAACTCAGACGCATAGCCCACCCTTCATTCCTCCCTCTGTCACCCCACGAGCTATCCATCAGCAAGCCCTGTCTGCTTGACCTCAACATCATCTTGAATGTCTTCTTCTCCCCAGGTGCACTGCTTCCATCCCCAAGCAAGGCTGCTTCCTCCAGCCTAGACAACCTCACATTGCTTTTCTCTAGACCGTTCTCACTGTAGCCAAATATTTCACAATAGAACTGTCTCTTTTGCATAAAACTTTCCAGTGCTGATTTCCCATTGCTCTTAGACAAAATTCAAGGCCTTGCGTGAGGCAGCCCCTCACCACACCGCACACTCTGCTCCTCCCTCTCACCTTGGCTGGCCGGCCACGCTAACCTTCAAGCCATTCCTCAAGCGCACCCTTGGGTTCCTGGCTCAGGAGCTCTCCCACTGCCTGGACGGAGAGCCTGCCCCCTCCCCTGTGCCCTCCCACCCTCTCCACTCTGTACAGCTGATTTCTTCTTCTCTTTTATGTTTTTCCCCTTCATTTTGTTTTTATTACAGCATGTTTTCTTAATTTACAGCAAGCAGAAAATAAGCTGGGTCTTGTTTTGATCCAAACATTGATGTTTTAAAAGTTGTACACAAGATTTGTTAAAAAGAACGTATAAAAATGCCTTTTTAGAAGCTTCTGTAAGAAAGAAAATACAAAGTTTAACCCCACAACTTTCCTCTTTGCTAGAACTGCAAACTATTGCTACAGTTTTTTGTGGGTTTTTTTTTTTTTTTTTTTTTTTTTTTTTGGAGACGGAATCTCACTCTGTTGCCCAGGCTGGAATGCAGTGGCGCAATCTCAGCTCACTGCAACCTCTGTCTCCCTGGCTCAAGCGATTCTCCTGCTCAGCTGCCCAAGTAGCTGGGATTACAGGCGCCCACCACCACACCCGGCTAATTCTTGTATTTTTAGTAGGGATGGGTTTCACCATGTTGTTCAGGCTGGTCGTGAACTCCTGACCTCAGGTGATCCACCCTCCTCGACCTCCCAAAGTGCTGGGATTACAGGCGTGAGCCACCGTGCCTGGCCCACTGCCACAGTTTTAAATAGACTTTTTGTTGTTTAAACTATACATCCAGGAAAATCTAAAGAAACGTGCATATAAATGATTGCATAGCAGAACATGAACATTAACTGAAAACAGTAAAGAAATGAAAGTTAGAAATACTCTCAAATATACAAAGACTCTAGAATCAATCCTTTAAACACATTCCGCAAACAGTATTTAAAAACCATTGTTTTGTTCTTTACAGGCAAAGCCTAGATTACTAACACCAAAACTGAAAGAAGTAATCCTTTAAAAAGAATCATTTCTCCATGATAATTCTTACTTATTTCTATAAGCAAGCAATCTGAGATTTTTTAAGATGCTAGTTTTTTGTTTTGTTTTTTTTTCTGGAATGAGATTGGGCATGTCAAGTCACTTTTGTCCCCAAAACAATCTTTCAGAGAAATACTAGAAATTATCAATGGTTAAAGGTATTACTTCTTTATTTTTAGTCAGGTATTACACTGATAATCAAAAACTCAAAAGATGTGACTCTTGCTTAAAACTGACTGATCCTTTTTCCAAAATTATTTTAAATTTCATAGCACCACAGAATCACCTAGAGTGAGAGTGTTGTCTTTCAACTTGCCTCTTATTTTATTATTATTATTATTATTATTATTTGAGACAAAGTCTCGCTCTTGTCACCCCGGCTGGAGTGCAATGGCGCGATCTCGGCTCACTGCAACCTCTGCCTCCCTGGTTCAAGTGATTCTCCTGCCTCAGCCTCCCGAGCAGCTGGGATTACAGGCGCCCACCATCACGCCTGGCTAATTTTTGTATTTTTAGTACAGACGGGGTTTCACCATGTTGGCCAGGCTGGTCTTGAACTCCTGATCCTGATCTCAGGCGATCCGCCCACCTCGACCTCCCAAAGTGCTGGGATTACAGGTGTTAGCCACCGCGCCCGGCCCTCAACTTGCCTCTTTTTGAATAAACTGAGGTGTGAAAGGCAAGCCTCTCTCATAAAGAGGCAGAAAATTTTGATATAAATGCACAGGCCAAGTGCTATAAGCATCAAAATTTCAATTCTTTTACACTATGCACACACACACAGAACCTACTTTGAAACAATTTACTTGCTTCTAACAGCTGTAAGAAAACTAAGCAATATTATGGTCAACGGTGCTCTTTAAACTTTAGTGTAACTGCATAGGAACATTATTTTCCCCTTACAATTATTTTGGCCGTCATCAACCTGCTCAAATTTTAAGGTGAGCTTTTGTGATGTTTTCTATGTTCCAAATCCTCTTGGGAACCAGAAAAAAGTCATGAAGTCTCCATGTTTCAGTCAAAGACTCAATCTCCCTAAAAGGCCGGGCGCAGTGGCTCACACCTGTAATCCCAGCACTTTGGGAGGCCGAGATGGGCAGATCACCTGAGGTTGGGAATTCGAGACCAGCTGACCAACATGGAGAAACCCCGTCTCTACTAAAAATACAAAAATTGGCTGGGCATGGTGACGCATGCCTGTAATCCCAGCTACTCTGAAGGCTGAGGCAGGAGAATCACTTGAACCCAGGAGGCAGAGTTTGCAGTGAGCCGAGGTCGCGCCATTGCACTCCAGCCTGGGCAACAAGAGTGAAATTCCATCTCAAAAAAAAAAAAAAAAAAAAAAAAAATCCCCCTGAAAATACTGTGTAACCCAATTGGCATCATTCCCCAAGACAGTGGGGTTAACAAAAAAACAAATCCTCACTGCATCATAAATAATGATCATGGGCCTAGACATCTTGACAAGACATAAAGGTCCACCCTGAACCTAAATGCATCTGGCCAGTCAGTGTTGTACAGTGGCTATCACCTCACTTTTGTATCATTCTATCTTATTAGCAAGCTACATTTCTACATTAACAGTTCTATCAAATATGAATATGAAAGTTTATTTTTAATAAGACGGTGTTGCAAATTATGGTCAACTAACATCTTTTCACCAAATACTTCAAGCATAAAACATGAGAATTTTATAGAAATATACAGAGACACCACAAATTGGTAGCTGTCCATGACATTAAACAAACTGGACTCCTAAGAGTGGCTTCTCAGCCGGGCACAGTGGCTCACATCTGTAATCCCAGCATTTTGGGAGGCCAAGGTGGATGGATCACCTGAGGTCGAGAGTTCGAGACCAGCCTGACCAACATGGAGAAACCTCATCTCTACTAAAAATACAACAAAAAAAATTAGCTGGGCGTGGTGGCGCACACCTGTAATCCCAGCTACTTGGGAGGCTGAGGCAGGAGAATCACTTGAACCCGAGAGGTGGAGGTTGTGGTGAGCCGAGATCGTGCCATTGCACTCCAGCCTGGGTGACAAGAGCAAAACTCCATCTCAAAAAAAAGAAGAAGAGTGGCTTTTCAACAGCATATTATTTTAATTATAACCATTGCCTGGTACATGGAAAACTAACAAGTTTTTTTTAAGCATCATTGCAACATTGTATTCCTGATAATTTAAGTAAATAAAATTATGAGTAAATGAACGACCCATGTCTAAAAATGATCATAGTTTATACTACCAGGGGCCACTGGACTTAGGACTAGTCCAAGACCTTGATTTAGATTTTGACCTAGACCTAGACTATGATCTTGACTGAGATTTGGATCTAGGTGGTCCTTTTTTCCTTGATTCCTTTTCATATCTTGAGCCAGACTTGTAATGTGCTTTGGAATCTGTTTTTAGAGATGCCTCTAGTTTTGGTATGAGATGCAGTCCTACAACGTGATTTAGCCTTCATTTCTTTCTTGGGCTGGGACTTGGACCGTGATCTTGAATTGGATTTAGATCTTGAAAAAGATCCATTTTGGTGTTTGAATCTGTCATTGCCGGAATGGCTTCTGCTACACCATGGTCTTCCAGTTAGTCTTTTTCTAGGACTATACAATCTTTTCTCACAGGGCCGTTCCTCCAGCTGCCTGGGTCTCCACTCTCTGCCGCATGAGTAACAGATGATGAAATAGGTACTCTTGGATACTCCTGGGTCTTCCCTGCAGATGCATAATGGAGTGGAAAGTGTGCTGAACCGTGGAGGCAGGAGCACAGCTCTGGAGCCCTACTGCCTCCCCTTGGCTGTGTAACTTGGGGAAACTCACTCCATCCCGAGCCTGCCTTTCCTTATCTGTAGATTGTGAGCAGAGGTGCCTGCTCTGAGTTATCTTCCAGGGCCATGGAGTGATGCTTGCACATGCCGTTGCCACCTCTTTAAGTGTACAATAGTAGTATATTACCCAGCATGGGCCGGGCGCGGTGGCTCACGCCTATAATCCCACCACTTTGGGAGGCCAATGCAGGCGGATCACCTGAGGTCAGGAGTTCGAGACCAGCCTGGCCATCATGGTGAAACCCTGTCTCTCCTAAAAATACAAAAATTAGCTGGGCTTGGTGATGCATGCTTGTAATCCCAGCTACTCAGGAGGCTGAGGCCGGAGAATCACTTGAACCCAGGAGGTGGACGTTGCAGTGAGCCAAGATTGTGCCATTGCACTTCAGCCTGGGAGACAAGAGCGAAACTCCATCTCCAAAAAAAAGTATATTACCCAGCATGCCTTGGTTTCATTTGGGAAGAGGAGGATCAACTTGAAGATGAGAAACCCAGATCAAAGTTGCCTGGACAAACTTTCTGTACCCCTCAGCAGATCTGGGAGGATTGCAGGAGGATGGAGGGTGGGCAGGGCCGGCCTGGGTTTAGACCTGGGGATGACCATCCTATTTGAGGCTTTGACCTGTATGCTCCACTGTGTTCTAGAGCGCAAGTTTGTCCCAGAAAGATATCTACCATTCAGATAGTAAAGAGCTGTATGAGGCCGTTGTCCCATTGCTATAAAGAAATACCTAAGACTGGGTAAATTATAAAGAAAAGAGGTTTAATTGCCTTGTAGCTCTGCAGGCTTTACAGGAAGCATGGTGCCAACATCTGCTCAGCTTCTGGGGGGCCTCAGGGAGGCCTTTATTCATGGCAGAAGGTGAAGCGGAAGCAGGCACTTCACATGGCAGGAACATGCGAGAGAGAGAAAGGGTGCGGGTGCCACACAATGTTAGACGATCAGATCTTGCAAGAAGAACTCACTCACTATCACGAAGACAGCACCAAGCCATGAGCGATCCACCCCCACCGTCCAAACACCTCCCACCAGGCCCCACCTCCAGCGCTGGGGATTACATTTTAATATGAGATTTCGGCAGGAACAAATATCCAAGCTATTTGAAGAGCCAAGTGAGAAATTCCTTGCCAAGAATAGGCATGAGCTTGATGTCTGCTTGACTTGGACGGTATTTCTTCATCTTAGCGAGATGCCTTTTGGGCCACTGTGAGAGTGGGATTGGTTGAAATTCTTCTTTCCTCCAATACTACCTCCCACTGCAAATATACCAGGCTGCATTCAATGAAGCTGGGCTCTTGCTATAAGGTCACATGGCCAGGCATGGTGGCTCACGCCTGTAATCCCAGCACTTTGGGAGGCCGAGGCGGGCGCATCACCTGAGTTGAGACCAGCCATGGTCAACATGGTGAAACCATGTCTCTACTAAAAATACAAACAATTAGCCGGACATGGTGGTGGGCACCTGTAATCCCAGCTATTTGGGAGGCTGAGGCAGGAGAATCGCTTGAGCCTTGGAGGCAGAGGTTGCAGTGAACCGAGATCGTGCCATTGCACTCCAACCTGGGCAACAAGAGCAAAGCTCCATCTCAAAAAAAAAAAAAAAAGGCCGGGCCTGGTGGCTTACCCCTGTAAACCCAACACTTCTGGAGGCCGAGACGGGCGGATCACGAGGTCAGGAGATGGAGACCATCCTGGCTAACACGGTGAAACCCCGTCTCTACTAAAAATACAAAAAATTTTGCCGGGTGTGGTGTGGGTACCTGTAGTCCCAGCTACTCAGGAGGCTGAGGCAGGAGAATGGTGTGAATCTGGGAGGCAGAGCTTGCAGTGAGCTGAGACCGCACCACTGTACTCCAGCCTGGGCCACAGAGCCAGACTCCGTCTCAAAAAAAAAAAAAAAAAAAAAAAAAGATCAGGCAGAAGACCGTCGCTGACCACCTATGGGCATGTGCTATAGTTGCAAAGAAGTCAAAAATTTCTTCTCTGACTCTAAAGCATGATTTCTCAGCATTATTGACATTTTGGGTGGGATGATTCTTTGTTTGGCTGGGGTGAGGGACTTGGCAGCATCTTCTGGCCTCTATGCAGTAGATGCCAATAGCACAGCACTCCCCCAACCCCCCATGACACAGACACACATGACCACTGAGTACGTCTCCAGATATTGCCAAATGTTCCCCCGAGAGCAAAATCACACACCCCTTGAGAAATGCTGCCCTAAGGAGAGTAATGACCCAATAAAGAGGATGAAATTTTGGATCCTCTTCATTTCATTTGTTTAGCTTTTCTGTTATTTTTCTCTACTTACATGTATTCCTGTGAATAAATCCTTGTTAAGTTAAAAAAAAAGAATTTGGAAGAGGAGAAAAGGAGAAGGAGTGGCGTATTTTAAGCTGAATGTAAAACACAAATGCTCTTATACAAGTCATCTGGCTGTCTGGATGTTGAGGGGCACTTGATTTTGGATGCTCCTTGTGAGTGCTAATGGTGGTGGGGCAAAGATGATAGTGACCACATTCGATCTGATGCTTCTTTATAGCTTTGATCTAGCCTAGGAAAATTCAGAGAGTTACATGCTTCTTGGTTGCAAAGATTTGTTTACCCATGGACATTTGTTGCAATGGCCATGAAATGATATTTCATTTATAAAATGACTAATAGAGTTGTTGGGAGGATTGAAATGATGCATGCAACAAAGTTGACCTCCAATTCATAGCTATTTTATGCATCATTATTGATTAATTTCTATTCCATGTATTTTTATTATACCTATTATGCAATGTGCATCTTGTTTATTTTATTTTATTTGAGACAGAGTCTCTCTCTCTCTCTGTCACCTAGGCCGGAGTGCAGTGGCACAGTCACAACTCACTGCAACCTGTGCCTCCTGGGTTCAAGCGATTCTTGTGCCTCAGCCACCAGAGTAGCTGGGATTTCAGGCTGAGCCACTGCGCCCGGCCGCAATGTGCATCCTCTATGGTCTATTAGTATATATATTAATCAAATGAGATACATAGCCTTACATGAGAGAGATAGAAATCTTTTTTTTTTTTTTTTTGAGACAGAGTTTCAGTCTTGTTGCCCAGGCTGGAGTGCAATGGCACGATCTCGGCTAACTGCAACCTCTGCCTCCTGGATTCAGGCAGTTCTCAGCCTCCCGAGTAGCTGGGATTACAGGTGCCTGCCACTACACCTGGCTAATTTTTGTATTTTTAGTAGCGACGGGGTTTCACCGTGTTGGTTAGGCTGGTCTCAAACTCCTGACCTCAGGTGATCCACCCGCCTCGGCCTCCCAAAGTGCTGGGATTATAGGCATGAGCCACTGCGCCCCGCCAAGAGATAGAAATCTTGTATGATCCTCACAATCACCCTGCAAAATAGATGGCACCATGCCCACTTTACAGATGGAAAAGTGAGATTTGGAAAGGTTTCATATGTTGTTCAGATCACACTGCCTGTACAGGGTGGGAATGGCGTTTGAACTCAGAGTGTTCTACTTTCTAGACCTGCCTTTTTTCTACTACCCTGGAAGGAATGTAAGGTTAGGAGTTAGAGGACTGTCCTTAGCTTTTTTTGTCCATCCACCAACTTCAGAACAATCTTTTTACCTGAGGGTTTTTTTACAAAATGGGTGTATCTGTTTATGATATACATGGCTTTTCTACCCAAAGAACTGACAGCCTCCAAGAGGACAGAGAGTGTATCTTGTGATTCTTTGTATCTCAAGAGTCATACCTAGAGTTAGTTCTGTTGTTTTTTTGTTGTTGTTGTTTTGTGTTGTTTTGAGACTGAATCTTGCTCTGTCACCCAGGCTGGAGGGCAGTGGTGTGATCTTGGCTAACTGCAACCTCTGTCTCCTGGGTTCAAGCAATTCTCCTGTCTCGGCCTTCTGAGTAGCTGGGATTACAGGTGTGCGCCACCACACCCAGCTAATTTTTGTATTTTTAGTAGAGACGGGGTTTTGCCATGTTGGCCAGGCTGGTCTCGAACTCCTGACCTCAGGTGATCTGCCTGACTCAGCCTCCCAAAGTGCTGGGATTACAGGTGTGAGCCACCACGCCCGGCCCAGAGTTAGTTATTAATAACTATTTGCCGTTTAATTTTCCTGACTCCTATGTACTTCTAGCAAGATTTAGTGTTTGAGGAGTAAAAACTCTTCACGCCTCTTAAGGGGTGGAAATTCTGTCTTACAGGTAGGTTAGTTCCGGGGTGAATGATTTCTTGTTGCCCTCTAATTTTAGAGCCCATGAGGAGCAGCTGTTAAAACAGTACTTGAGTCAGTATTGCCACATCATGCACACGTCAATTACTATTTCCACAGGACCTAACTGTATTATCTATGAGAGGCAGGGTACATGTGATTTTGCCAGGAATTGTATCTCTCTTAAGATGGGCCACAGGAGAGGGTCAGCCCTCCACCCTCCACTCCGCCATAAGGACAAGTCAGCCAAGGAATAAATAACTACTCCAGGAAACCAAGCCACCAGGGGTGTGTGTGGGGTGTGTGTGTGTGTGTGTGTTTGTGTGTGTGTGTGTGTGTGTAAGGGAGTTGGGGTGGAGGGGAAATCTCTACCAGGTGAATAGCTACAGAGTCCTCCCACACAGCAGACCTAGGGGATCAGTATTTTCAGGACGGTCTTGGAATGAGTCTCAAAATGAGAAAGTCACCAGCTTTGAGATGGATGGTGAAATTATTTATGTTTTAAAACATATGCTACATTATTGGTTTAAGAGGAAAAAGAAGCTTTGATTCAAGGAATCAAAGGGTGGATATTTGGGTGATAGTTCTCCTGGCCAAGCCAGTTGCTGAATCTGCCTAAATGAAATAATTGATTTTGAGGCCTTTAAATATTATTGTGTCTTCTCAAGGTTGTGTGTGTCATAATTGGTCCAAAATGAATTTCTTTGCTTAATTTCTAGTTAAAGCGAAAATACTTCTCATGCCTCTGTTTGAGCTCCCAAGGTATTTGCAAGCCTAAATTGCTTGGCCTTTTGACTTGCAAGTGGTTAATTTATTTCTACCTCTCCTGTTTCCAGCCTGCAGTTTGGGTATTCAGAGGCTAAAGAGCCTTTTCAGGGTGGCTGGTGTTTTTGTTGATGTTGTTTTGCTTTGTTTTAAATTTCCAAATCCAGGAAACGGCTGTGGGTTGGGTATGCTTGGTTAAGAGGCCCAGAATGATAGGGCTCCCATATTTACCAGGCAACCATGGTACCCAGCGCAGCACAGAGCCTGCTTACTCAGGATTGGTTTTATTTATATTTTTTTAAATTGAGAGAAAATTAACCATTTTAAAGTGTACAATTCAGTGGCATTTAGTATGTCCGCAGTGTTGTGCAACTGTCTGTGTAATTCCAAAACATTTTCATCATCCCTCAAAAGAGACCCTGTATGCATTAAGCGGTCACTCCCTATTGGCCCCTCTCTGCAGCTCTTGGCAACCACTAAGCTGAACCCTGTTTCTATGGATTTAACTCTTCCGGATGGTTTATATAAGTGAAATAATACAACCTTCTATGTATTATTCCACTTATATGTATTCTGTGACCTTCTGTGTCTGGCTTCTTTCGCTTAGAATAATGTTGTCGTCTGTGTTGTAGCACATATCCAACCTTCATTTCTTTATATGGCCAAATAGTATTCTATCATGTGGATGCACCACATTTGTGTATCCATTCATCTGTTGATGAACATTTGGGCTGTTTCTACCTTTTGACTACTGTCAACACTGTTTTGTTACTATGAACATCCATGTTGAGTATTTGTTTGAATAACTTATCAGTTCATTGGGGCATATACTTAAGAGTAGAATTGCTCAGTCATATGGTTTTTCTGTGTTTACCTTTTTTGAGGGCTCAGCGTTGGTTTCGGTGGTTTAGCTCCTGGGCTGCCATTAGGGCCATTAGAGGAGCTTTGCTAGGATCATGAAATCTGAGCATTAGAAAGAACCTTAAAAATCATTTAATCTGTCTTCTCACCCATCACAGGAAGTCTGTCTGGAACAAACCTTGTAGAGGCCCCTCATCCTCTACATGCATAATTCTGGAGCAGAGGAGGGGCGCCCTACCTCCCAAGCCTGGCTATTCTGTCTATAGCTAGCCTGACCTGATGGCTTGCCCTAGTTCTGCCCTACAGAGAAGTTTTTTTAAACCTGGAATCCACCATGGACTCTTAGGGCTTATCACACAGATGAGCTTCAGTGTGGAGAGGTGGGGTAAGAGTTTGTAACTTTCATTATTAAGGGGTCCCTGAACCACATTTTGAGCTGACTCAATGATGTCACCTCTTTGTCCTACCCATGAGCTTTTTGCAGGTTTGCTAGCAAACTGTTGCTTGATTGATGGTTGTTCTCTGCTCACCTTTGACCTCAGATGCAAAGACCAGCACAGGGAGATGTTTTCTCAAATGACCACCTCTAAGAGGATGGAGCCCAAGACAGAAGGCTGAGGAGAAGGAGGTGGGAGGCCAAAAAACATGGCAGGTCCCTCACATGGGCCCCACTGCTTATGACCTTGGCCACCTGTGGTTTACTGCAGATGCTTGAAAGAATTTGCTATCTAAGAGATTGTTTCCTTGGAGAAGGCCATTTCTAAGAGAGCTGAGAAGGTCCTTGAAAGTTCCATAATTTATGATGTTCATAGAGTAGGGAAAATATCAGGAGCAGCTTTTTATTTTTATTTTATTTTATTTTTTGAGACAGAGCCTCACTCTGTCACCCAGACTAGAGTGGAGTGGTATGATCTCAGCTCACTGCAATCTCTGCCTCCTAGGTTCAAGCAATTCTCCTGCTTTAGCCTCCTGAGGAGCTGGGATTACAGGCATGAGCCACCACGCTCAGCTAATTTTTGTGTTTTTAGTAGAGACAGGGTTTCGCCATGTTGGCTAGACTGATCTTGAACTTCTGACCTCAGGTGATCCGCCCACCTCGGCCTCCCAAAGTGCTAGGATCATAGGCGTGAGCCACCATGCCTGGCCAGGAGCAGCTTTTTAAATAAACTTTTTATTGAATTATAATATGCACACAGAAAAGGACACAATCACAATATAGTACAAGCCATGATTCCATTTATGTGAAGTATCAGAACAGGCCAAACTTATCTGTGCTGTTAGAATTCAGGGTAGGTTACCTTCCAGTGGATAGTGCCTGGAAGGGAGTACAGGGGCTGCCCTGGGGTGCTGGTGATGTTCCAGTTCTTGATGGGAACAACGCTTTGTGATTTAACAGAATTTCAAACCGTATTTAGCATGCATCAAACTGAGGATGAAAAAATCCTGGGGGTTCAAATGGTTGACAGCTAAGGCTTGTGCTTTGGGGATATCTTTGGTTTCTGTCTTTCTGGCATCTTTCCCCCGTTCTCTTGCTTTGGAGCTCATTCTTTCTCACTCTCAATCCACGTGCTGCGTGTGGTCTGACCCACACTCTGGTCCCAGGAGCAGGCAGAAAACTCAGGGACTGGCTAAGTGATAGGCACATGATCCAAGTCAGACAATGAGTCTATTCTGGGACTTTTTCTGGAACCAGTGTGAAAGAGGCACATGCTCTCAGCTGGGGTTTCCAAGCTGGTACGATAGAAGCGTTGCCTTCTGGTGGCCGTCTTTACTCCCATGTGCAGAGTGCCAACTGGGAACGAAGCCAGTACATTCAGAAAAGTCGCGATTCCTGGTGACAGTATATGCAGATCCAGCTGTGTTGAGAGCTATTGCCGTTCCTGTAATGCAGGAAGATCCAAACTGTTTTCTCCTACTATCCTCTCACTCAACACAACACAGAACACTTCTGTAACCAGACATGGGGATTTCTTCTTACACATGAATTCTCCAGTGGGCACCAACTGGGTGTCTTGCAATTTAATTCAATTCTGACACTGTCTACTGGAGTGTTAGCATCAGACCTCATGGGTTAAGCTCACAGTCTCCCAAGACTACTCCCATTTCACACACCAATATGAAGTCCCAGGTTTTCACCAGTACTTCTGACTGACCATTTGTAAAATCGGGGTTTCCAAAACCCCCATCTTGGGTTCCATAATTTGCTGCAATGGCTCACAGAACTCAGGGAAATACTTATGTTTACCAGTTTATTGTCCAGTGAAAGATAGGATAAAGGATACAGATGAACAGCCAGATGAAGAGTTGCATAGGGTGAGGTATGGGGGAAAGGGTGCAGGACTTCCATACCCTCTTGGGGTGTTCCACCCTCCTAAAAAACCTCTGAATGTTCAGCAGTCTGGAAGCACTCCAAACCCTGTCATTTTTGTTGTTGTTTTGTTTTGTTTTTTTGAGATGGAGTCTCGCTCTGTCTCCTAGGCTGGAGTGCAGTGATGTGATCTCAGCTTACTGCAGCCTCTGCCTCCCGGGTTCAAGTGATTCTCCTGCCTCAGCCTCCCGAGTAGCTGGGATGATAGGCACCCATCACCACACCCGGCTAATTTTGTATTTTTAGTAGGGACAGGGTTTCACCATGTTGGCCAGGCTGGTCTCGAACTCGTGACCTCCGGTAATCCACCCACCTCAGCCTCCCAAAGTGCTGGGATTACAGGCGTGAGCCACCATGCCTAGCCCATTTTGGGTTTTTATAGAGGCCTCATTACGAGGCTTGATTGACCTTCGGCTTCATTGACCATTGGTGACCAACTCCAGGTTCAGCCCCTCTCCCCTCCCCGGAGTTTGGGAAATGGGGCTGAAAGTACCCACCCCTCCAATCATGAGGTTGGTTTCCCTGAAAACCAGCCCCCATCCTACAGCTATCCAGGAGCCCTCAGCCACCAGTCATCTCATTAGCATAAGAAAAAACATTTATCATTTCAGAGACTTCAAGCGTTTTAGGAGCTATGCCAGAAACAAAGAGCAAATATGTATTTCTCATTATAAATGACAATATCGCAATTCCTCAAGGACTTTTCACTTACATGCATCAGTAAATTCCTTTGTCTGTCTCTGCCCTTCAGAATGGTTGCTATCCCTTGGCTCCAAGGTCCTGACTACATAAAGAGATTCATTTCTTGGTCAGGTCAGTTGGAACTGCTAATATACTTGTCCAGCATTGAACCCTCCACTGCACCTCTCAGCCTCTCCATGAGCCGTGGAGCGTGGATATGATGGCAGCTCAAGATTTGTGGGACAGTGCAGGAGAAGGGGAGGGCTTCAGAAGTAGCTGGTGGGTTGGAGGAATGAGCTGAAGGGGCTGGTTCTGAAATTGTGTTGGCACAGCTCATGCACTATTTTTGCCTAGTGTGTTTATTTGGGATGGTGTGGTGGGGGCACTTCATGCTGTCACTGGGTCACTGCTGCCTCCTATTCTCCTGGTAGTTGGATCTTGATGCTTTTTTAAAATCTAAGATAAAAGTATAAGAGACGAGAGTATACAGCTTGATGGGAGCTTACCATCTGGTGAAGCTAACCAAGAAGAGCCCAATAATGACCTTCCATGACCCATTTGTAAACTCTGTATTTTAAAATATTCCAGGCTGGGCGCAGTGGCTCACGCCTGTAATCCCAGCACTTTGGGAGGCCGAGGTGCGGTGGATCACCTGAGGTCAGGAGTTTGAGACCAGCTTGGCAAACATGGCGAAACCCCATCTCTACTAAAAATAGAAAATTAGCCCGATATGCACCCGGGCACAGTGGCTCACGCCTGTAATCCCAGCAATTTGGGAGGCCGAGGTGGGGTGGATCACCTGAGGTCAGGAGTTCGAGACCAGCTTGGCAAACATGGCGAGACCCCATCTCTACTAAAAATACAAAAATTAGCCCGATATGCACCCGGGCGCAGTGGCTCACGACTGTAATCCCAGCACATTGGGAGGCCAAGGCAGGCAGATCACGAGGTCAAGAGATCCAGACCATCCTGGCCAACATGGTGAAACCCCGTCTCTACTAAAAATACAACAATGAGCTGGGCGTGGTAGCGTGCGCCTGTAGTCCCAGCTACCCGGGAGGCTGAGGCAAGAGAATTGCTTGAACCCGGAAGGTGGAGGTTGCAGTGAGCCAATATCGCACCACTGCACTCCAGCCTGGGGGATAGAGTGAGACTCTGTCTTAAAAAAACAAAAACAAAAACAAAAACAAAAAAAAAACCTCCAAATTATATAGAGCACAAAGAAATTCTAAGATGACAGTTTTCGGAATATAGCTGTTAAGGTGGTCCTATCTGGGGGGCAGAGGGATGCAGTAAATAAAAATCATCTAAAACGGAGGTAATGCTAACAGTATCTTGTGTTTTGCTATGCAGTTTTCAGCTATTCACTGGGTGGAAAATATTCTTCAATAAAATATTTGATGATTTGAGGCAACTTTGTCAGTAAACATAAAAAAGAATATCATTAAAATAATCAATAGGCTTCCTTATTTTTGGCTGATCTTCCTGTCACTGCTCGTGTTCTGCCTGGAAGTCTGCACAGGGCTCGTGGGTGCTACAGCAGTGTACGAGGATCTGTTACAGGCTCAGCTGTGAGAGCCACTCAGTAAGGACCTGTTGGCTTGACCTAGTTTGATGCAGGTGTTTTGCACTGAATCCACAAGTCTACCAACAGCCCATAATCTTGTTTCAATTTATCATTCTACTTTCTTTGACCCATTTGCCCACCCTAATGTGAACAAAGAAAACACTTTACTAAATCTACAGGAATAAATATTTTAGATCTTAAAACTGTTTATGCAGATAGAACTATATATTCTTATAATACTGAAAAGTTTAGAGATGAGCACTGGTTAACTGCCTTATTTTATTGGCGAGGGGAAGTGACTTGCCAAATCAGTGGCAGAATAAGGTTAGAACTCAGATCTATGGTGCTGCCTAACCTGAAGGTATGGCCACTGATAGTGTGGATGTTTGTCCCTGCCCAAATCCCCAATGTTGGAGGTGGCGCCTGCTGGGAGGTGTTTGGATCATGGGGGCAGATCTATCATGAATGACTTGGGCCATCTCCTTGGTGATAAGTGAGCTCTCACTCGGAGTTTACACAGGATCTGAGATCTGGTGGTTTAAATGTGTGTGGCACCTCCCCCCCAATTCTCTCTCCCTTACTCCCATTTTCACCATGGGACATGCCTGCTCCCACTTTGCCTTCCACCATGAGTAAAAGCTTCCTGAGGCCTCCCCAGAAGCAGATGCCAGCGCTATGCTTCCTCTACAGCCTGCAGAATCATGAGCCAATTAAACCTGTTTTCTTTATAAATTACCCAGACTCAAGTATTTCTTTACAGCAATGCAAGAATGGCCTAATATGCCCACTTACACCTTAGCACTGTGATGGATGCAGCCATTTTATGGAATGTCAGAGCAGTCTACTTCTTTTTTTTTTTTTTTTGAGATGGAGTGTTGCTGTCTCCCAGGCTGGAGTGCAGTGGCGCAATCTCGGCTCACTGCAAGCTCTGCTTCTCAGGTTCACACCATTCTCCTGCCTCAGCCTCGTGAGTAGCTGGGACTACAGGCGCCCACCACCACGCCCAGCTAATTTGTTGTATTTTTAGTGGAGATGGGGTTTCACCGTGTTAGCCAGGATGGTCTGGATCTCTTGACCTCGTGATGGCCTCCCAAAGTGCTGGGATTACAGGCGTGAGCCACCGCGCCCAGCCAGAGCAGTCTACTTCTTATAGGGAAAGGATCTGAGGCCAATCCTGCTACTGTACAGCATTCACACTAATGTACATATCCTTAAGAGATGCTAAGTGGGGACCAGAATAGCCATAGGTCATTCAATAACTTTACTTTTAGCTGTTGTTACAAATTCCTCCTCCTGTATGTGGCTTATCAGAGTGGCTAAAATAATGCAGATGTCCTCCTGAGGTTTCATCTCCTTTCTTCTCCTTCCTCTGGTGGGGAGGCTGGAGAGCAGTGGTATCCAGAAGGAAAATGTGCCAATAATTTTTTGCTGGATAAATCTGCTTTTAAACTATATCATGACCACTTAGAATGAAATAAGCACTTGTTCAGGGCTCTTTATAGAGCAGATGTCCTGCAAAGTGCTTATGTGGATGATTTCATTAATTCTCATAAGAACCGTATGAAACAGACATTGCTACTAGCCCTACTTTTCTGATGAGGAAACTGAGTCTCAGAGATGTGAAGTAACCTGTTCAGGGCCACCCAGGTCTGCCTAAGTGCAAGCTTCAGTCACCATGGAAGACAGCAGACCTGAAGGGTAGCAGTGAAAATTACATTTTTGGAATGTTCGAGAGATCGCAAGATATGAAATGTATGATGTATTCAGATCACGGGAATTTTTCCCAGAATCGTTTCGTTCCAGAGAACTGAGAAAATGATAGCGCACCTCACCACACATGGGGTCCTCAGCTTTCACCTCAGACTTTCTCACAACTGCCTAGTCTGATAACGGAAATTCTTCACCTGCAGTGACTGGAAATCTTGATGATCGTCTGAGGGGCCTCTGGGTGGCCAGCCGTGTGTCGTTGCTTGGTTGTGCTTTTAGGGTTGTCCGGCTTGTGTGGGTGCTGAGTTTGTCGGTGCAGAGAGCTGGTTCCAGGCTGGCTTCTGAAGGCTGCAGGCAGATTCCCGGGGAGAGGGTGACACTATAGCGCCAGTTCTTCTTACAGTCTTGTTCTGCACTTTCTAAAAATATTCCTGACAAACAGCTAATGGGCATTTTGGCCATTCTATTGCCAAACTATTGCTGCCATTTCAAATGGAATGCTTCTCCTTCAAGCGTGTTCATCTTGATTTATATGATGGGGATAGATTCATCCGTTTCATGGGACTTCACCACAGCCCACTCACCAGAGGCTCTTTGAAAACAATCAAGTGCATTTTTGCCTCTTTTAGAAAATGTTGCATGTTTATTTCTAGTCAAAAATAAATGAAATGAAATGAAATGAAAGCTTCATTGGGAAGAACACAGCTGAAGTTATTGCCTAAGTATCGTTTAGTGATACACAAGGAGAGGGAGCCCCATCTCTTTAGAAAAGTGGTTGTTTCTGAAGTTAAGGAAGACTAAGGGGCAAATACGGGATTTTTAAATATATATAGTTTTTGTTTTTTTTTTCCAGACACAGTCTTGCTCTGTTGCTCAGAGCAGTGGCACCATCTCCACTCACTGCAACCTCTGCCTCCTGGGTTGAAGCAATTCTCCTGCCTCAGCCTCCTGAGTAGCTGGGACTACAGGTGTGTGCCACCATGCCTGGCTAATTTTTGTATTTTTAGTAGCGATGGGGTTTCACCATGTTGGCCAGGCTGGTCTTGAACTCCTGACCTCAAGTGATCCACCCACCTTGGCTTCCCAATGTGCTGGGATTACAGGCGTGAGCCACCACACTGGGCCAAATATGCACAATTTTAATGTAAGTGGCCACTGCCTTTTTGGAAGGCACGTGTGCAATATGTGCAAAGAGTCTCAAAATGCATGCCCTGTCAACGCATGATTCCTTGTCTTTAAATACATCCTGCAGAACTAATAGGAAATAAAGACAATTTTTTGTTCATCAGAGCATCATTTATGGTAGCAAAAAAAAATGGACCATAACCTAAATTCTCAACAATAGAATTAGCAGAATAAATTATGGTGATCCACTTGTTGTAGTATTATATAGTTATTAAAATGTCAGTCCTTGAAGAATTATAATTATATGATGAAATGTTTAAGATAAAAGAAGGGAAGATATGAGGAGACTTCAAAAAGTTAGTGGAAAATGGAATTAAAAGATAAAAATAAAAAAAAATAAACTTTATTTCCCAACAGGAACTCCATCAAGTTCAAGACACTATTGTAAGCCATGATACCAGCCATTTAATTCCTCCCTAAAGAGCTGAAGGTCTTGGATATTTAACCATGTCACAGCTCTTCAGTGTATTATCAAATGAAGAAACATGGATGCCCTCTAAAGGTATTTTTAAGATTAGGAAACAAGAAGTCAGAAGGAGCCAAATCAGAACCATAGGGTGGATGCCTAATGATTTCCCATTGAAACTCTCACAAAATTGCCCTTCTTTGATTAGAGGAAAGAACAGGAGCATTATTGTGGTGATGAAGGACTCTGGTGAAGCTTTCCTGGGTGGTTTTATGCTAAAGCTTTGGCCAACTTTCTCAAAATACTCTTATAGTAAGCAGATGTTATTGTTCTTTGGCCTTCCAGAAAGTTAACAAACAAATGCCTGGAACATCCCAAAAATCTGTTCCCGTGATCTTTTCTCTTGACCCATCTGCTTTTGCTTTGGCTGGACCACTTCCACCTCTCGGTAGCCATTGCTTTGACTGTGCTTTGTCTTCAGGATCGTACTGGTAAAGCCACGTTTCTTCTCCTGTTGCGATTCTTCAAAGAAATGCTTCAGGATCTTGATCCTACATGTGTAAAATTTCCATTGAAAATTCTGCTGTTGGCCGGGTGCGGTGGCTCAAGCCTGTAATCCCAGCACTTTGGGAGGCCGAGGCGGGCAGATCACAAGGTCAGGAGATCGAGACCATCCTGGCTAACACGGTGAAACCCCATCTCTACTAAAAATAAAAAAAAAATTAGCCGGGCATGGTGGCAGGCGCCTGTAGTCCCAGCTACTCGGGAGGCTGAGGCAGGAGAATGGCGTGAACCCGGGAGGCGGAGCTTGCAGTGAGCCGAGATCTTGCCACTGCACTCCAGGCTGGGTGACAGAGCAAGACTCCATCTCAAAAAAAAAAAAAAAAAAAAAAATTCTGCTGTTGTCTGCAGCTGACCTGGGCGTAAGGGTTGTGGTACCCACTGACTGGAGAGTTTGCTCAACTTTAATTTTTCAGTCAGAGTTGTATAAGCTGAACCAGTTGAGAAGTCTATGATCTTGGCTATTGTTTGTGGTGTTAACTCTTGGTCCTCTTCAATTAGGGCAAGAACAAGATGAATTTTTCCCTTGCAAATTGGTGCGCATTGTCCACCACTGCAGGCTTCATCTTCAGCATTGTTTCATCCCTTCTTAAAAATGAGTTATCTATTTGTAAACTGCTCATTTCTTTGGGGCATTGTCCCCATAAACTTTTTGTAAAACATCAATGATTTCACCATTCTTCCACTAAAGCTTTACCATGAATTATATGTTTGTTCTTATTTCAACTTTAGCAGAACTCACGTTTCTAACAGGAATTTTCAAACTGATATCTTATCCTTCTTAGTGCCTCAAACTACATCCTGTTCAGACATGTTTTAACATGCTAGTACAAGTCTATTTGGGGGCAAAAAATTGTTTGAAATCCATGCATAATTTTTAATAATATACATTTCCCATGTACTTGTTGAAGACCCCTTGTACAAGCTTTAAAATTGCACGTATAGTCAGATCTTATACAATAGTCTACACACACACACACACTTCAGAAAAAGATTGAAGAAATAACTCAAAATTGTGGTGGTTTCTGGATGGTGAGATTGTGGGTGACTTTATTTTCTTTATGCATTTCTCTATTTCCCCCAATTTTTGGCAATGAACATTGATTCAGTTTAAAGCCAAGATTTTTTTTTAAAGAAAAAAGGCTCCTCCCAGAATTTTTTTTTTAGGAGTTTGTTACATGTGCATCCATAGCTCCATGGTGAATTAGAACCTGAAGCCTGCACGATCACAGCAGGTCTGAGTTCTAGTCTGTGCAATAAACAAGGGACTGGACTCTAGTAAAATACAAGAAAAAGCTGAACTTGGGGTCAGAATACCAGAGTTCTCATCCAAACTTCCTTCTCTTACTAGCAGAGAGCCTTGGGGAAACCATTATGTACTCTGAGTTCCTCTCATTGCCAAGTCTCTTGGAAGAGGAATGGACCCACCAGTGCCAGTTCTAGGCAAAACTGTGAAGCAGCCAAACACTTGTGCCTTTGCTTCTGTCTTGGTGTTTGTTCTCCCTGCACAGGGCTCCCCAACCCCCCAGTGCACACTCTCATGCTGCCTGCAACTCTCTCCTACTGAAAACTGCTCTTTGGAAAGAATCTGGTTCATTCCTTCAAACACATATTCATTAAGTACAAGGTGCAATGACTAGTGAAATCTTAAGCCAGGACTCTGCCTAGAGATGGCTTCATTTTCTAGGGAAAAGGAAACAACCTGTAAATCAAAGGGCAGCCTTTCTTCCAGAAAACTGCATAGTGGAGGTCTCTGACCAATGTGGTGGAACTCAAGACCAGCCTTGATTGCTTCCCCACTTTGGGCCAGGACTTTGAATTGAGGCCCTCTTCTTATGAATAGGTACAGGAAAGTCAATTATCCTTTCTAAATGGCACTTAACCATGTCACTGCAGTCTTCTATTACATTAGTCTTCTAATCCTTCATGGATTCTGTAGCCACACATAAGAAGTCATCCTACTTTCTTCACGGGGTTATTGCGAAAAGTGAAACAACACAGGTGAAATAATTCTTGGCAAAGTGTAAGGTAAAGGTTGCCTGTTGGAAGCACGTGGGCTGAGCTTGATGCAGATGGTTTTGTTGAGTTTGCACAGTGGTTACTTTTTATTTTTTATTAAAGACTGAAATGGTTGTAAATATTTGAAAATTAAGAGATATTATGTTTGAAAGTGTGATTTTTTTTTTTTCATTTCCCCGGGCCCTGACATTCTGGCATGGCTCTAATCTGTTGGAGCCCAGTTGTAGCCCATCACTATTAGGGGAACCCAACCCTCAGCAACCCCCTCCCCCCAACTCCCCCTTCCCTACCATTCCCTCGCCACTGTTTCTACCCCAGGGGATGGTGGTCTTGAACAGCTGAGGCTGTGGATTCAGAGCTTCCTGCCCTGAGTCTCTGCTCTAGCATTTGCTGGTTGTTTGACTTTGGCCAACCTAGTAAACTTGCAGAGCCATAACTTGCTAGGGCCTCTGTTTCTTCATCTGTAAAGTGGAATAATATTCGTGTCTTCCCAGAGGACTGTAGCAAGGACTAGGAAAAATGCTTGTGATACACTTAGAACAAGCCCTGGTACACAAAGGGCTTTGATCAGTTACCTGCTTGGTCTCTAAAAGCATTTGGCTTACCAACTACTGCTAGAAGATGTGAATTAAATGAAGATTATTGTTTCTTCTGTTTGTCGACCTAGTACTTTTTCTGCTATGTGTTATTTGGTAGTACTAGATAGAAAACTGAGCTTCTAAGTGAATTCAGAAACTTTTCCAAATATTCTTTCTGATTAGCCAGTCCATCTTCACCTTTGGAGGATGTTATATGAATAGCTTTAGTACTCTTTTCCCCTGCTGAATTCTGCCATACATACATTGATTTTGACCTACTCTGAATCTCTTTAGTGTTGAGTATGTCATGTATTTTCATATTAGGTTATATTCTTTTTTTTTTTTTTTTTTTTGATACAGGGTCTTACTCTGCTGCCCAGGCTGGAGTGCAGTGGCACAATCACGGCTCACTGAAGCCTCAGCCTTCCCGGGCTCGGGTGATCCTCCAGCCTCAGCCTCCCCAATAGCTGGGATTACAGGCATGCGCCACCATGCCCAGCTAATCTTTGTATTTTTTTGTAGAGATAGGTATTCGCCATGTTGCCCAGGGCTCAAGCGATCCACCCGTCTCGGCCTCCCAAAGTGCTGGGACTACAGACGTGAGCCACTGTGCCTGGCCTATATTCTACTGCTTGTCGTTGCTTGTATTTTCTTTTCAGCTACAATGGAAGTCTGTCATATTTTTATGCTATTGTATCTTGCATGATGCCTAGCATATTGAAAATAATAAATAAATTGCTCATGGAATGAATAGTTAAAATCATTGCTAGAAAAAGGGGAATGGCTCTTTTGAAGGCAGGCCTGTGGCATCCAGGTTCTTTTAGGACAAATCTTTCACCTGTTCCTTCATCCTTCAGTTCGTCCACTCATTCATCCATCTATCCCCAGCAACCACTGAGAGGGTGCCCACTCTCTGTCAGATTCTCAGCTAGGATATTGGTGCCTCAGATATGAAAGAAATGGATGAAACATGCCCCATGGAAGAAACTGAAAGACCAGGTATGCATGATGTGTAGTTTGCTAATCCAGACAATGACTCTGCATTTTGAGATGCTAGTAGGTGAGAAAATGAAATAAAGAATTCTAGACTCAGCTAATTGGCTCAGGCGACATCAAATATAGAGTTTTTCTGTCCTAGTCTTTCCTTTTCTTCCCTTTAATTGTGCCTGTTTGATAACCAAAGCACAAGTAACTTCTTACTAATGTGGTAAGAGCTTTATACAGGGCTGGTCTGTAAAGCGGAACTGGTTTGTCTGGAACTTTCTGAGGTGGTTACTCTCTAAAGAGTTTATAGGTGGAATCTTTTTCTTGGCATCATTGAACCATGAAGTCTGGTACTTTTGAGGTCTATGGCTTGGTTGTTGACTTAACCCTGCTCTGATGTTTCCATTTCTAAATCACACTCATGTACAGAAAATTATATTGGTTCCTTGAAATTGGGCAGAGTTGTTAGTTTGGCTTTTTTCAAAACTAGGGTGGGACTTTGCCTTGCGCATGTTTACTGGCCACTAACAAAGGAGGGTCAGGAGCAGGTCTGTCACATCCTTACTAGGTAAAAAGTCCCTTCTTTCACAGCTGGTGTCCAAGAGAGGGTCTTAATTCACTTCCAAAAAAAAGAAGGAAAAGAAAAAAGACAACGAGTTGTTTAAAGTGCCTTTTGATATTGATATCATTTGAAAGAATTATATAATCTTTTTTTGACGTGTATTCTCCAATATTAGCTCGATTTGAATTCTGAAAAAAAAAGAAGAAAGATTTTTCCCCTTCATGGTTGAACAGGAAAGAATCTCACTGTAAAAACACTGTATTCTCTTTCTCCTTTTTTGCATGCATAATTATTGAGTCTAAGGATATAGTCAAATTATTTCAGAGGGTTTTAGTGAACAACTGAATAGCTTAATCATGCTAAAGAAATTTTCCCTCTGCTAGGATAAGAAGCTCTGTATGGCCAGGCGTGGTGGCTCACGCCTGTAATCCTAGCACTTTGGGAGGCTGAGGCGTGCAGATCATGAGGTCAGGAGATTGAGACCATCCTAGCTAACATGGTGAAACCCTGTCTCTACTAAAAATACAAAAAAAATTAGCCGGGCATGGTGGTGGGCACCTGTAATCCCAGCTACTCGGGAAGCTGAGGCAAGAGAATGGCGTGAACCCGGGAGGCAGAGCTTGCAGTGAGCCAAGATCGCGCCACTGCACTCCAGCCTGGGTGACAGAGGGAGACTCCGTCTCAAAAAATAAATAAATAAATAAATAAATAAATAAAATAAAAAATAAACACCAAGTGTCCCTGAGATACCCACTGCCTTCTCTCATGTGTCTCAGTGCCTTCTTTTTAATGTTTAGTTTTTAAGCAATATTTTTCCTATTAATAAAGAAATTTGTGTTTATTGTAGAAAAAATAGACTATGTGGATGGACCCAAAGGGTGATAAAGACCAATAACACCACCATCCAGATAAAAACACTGGTCACACCTCTTCGTATGTGTGGGTACGTGTGTGTAGAGAGTTTTAGTTCTGTTTATTTTGTTCGTTGTTTTATCCCCAGCATCTAGAATAGTGTCTGATACACAGTAGGTGCTCAATAAGTATTTTTTGATAAAAATAAATGGATTCAAGTGGATGTGGGAAGTCTTTGTCCTCCAAGAAGCTCTCACACACGCCCTGGAGAGACATCCTTGCCCAGGTCTCACTAACTGTGCAGCCCAAATCACCTTCGCTCATGCTTTCACGCTCCCTCTCACCTTTCAATACCAACATGCTCATTAGAGTCGTCCATTTTTGCAAAAAGCATTCCATTAACCTTTTAGCCTTCCTGTTTTAGCATCTTCCCCTGTTTGGAGGTGAAAACTTCTTTGTAAGGTCAAATTTCTTCTATTTCTACTTGTATTAGGTCACTGTGTCCTGTCTTAGTGAATGTTCAGTGATCATCTTATAATTTTGTGGTAAGGTGTTTCCTAACTCATGTAAATGATTTTTTTTTTTTTTTTTGCTAATATTAAGAAATAATGGGTCTGTTCTAGGAAGCAGAATGTTAAATTTCAGCAGAATTGGTCTGAATTGTGCCTTCTACTATAGCCGGAATCTGACAGGGACACAAAATAACCTAGCGAAAGTTGATCCATAGAGCCAAGTGGAGGGCCTAGCATTATAGTAAGCCACTGCATAGATTGTTTCTTAGAGCAACAGAAGCAACCAAGTATAGGGCTCTAAATAGAACTGTGGGGCTCTAGCTGGTTTGGTCTGATTGGAAGTCAGAGACTGTTGGTTGGATTCTGGGCATCCTGGGCAGAAGTCACTGCCAATCCCTAAAGAAATGAGAGAATAATCTTGGCTTTGGCCAAGACAAATGCCCAGGTTCAACCAGGGCAGCATTTTTATGGCTCTGCCTTCACGGCCTCAGGAAGTTGAAGTCCTTTTGAGTAGCTTCCTGAACAGATGAGGTATAGACCAGCGAGGGCAAATCAATGTCAATTTTTGCATTGCCTCATTTTCTTGGCTGTCCGAATTGTTTTGAGAAGACTCTATGGCTTTGTCTAGGATCAGCAGGAAACAGAGCTGTGATCCATTAACAATGTCCGTCGTGGGTGCAGAAGTGGGAGTGGATTGGTGTGCCAACTGTTTGTCATTCTTGGTATACACAAGGGATTGTGCTCAAAAATAGAATTTTAAATCATCGCCCTGGGAAAAATATGTTACAAAGGGTACTGTGACCAGTGATTTTTCATAAAATTAGGATACTTGAGAGTAAAAGGGGTGCTATTATCCAAGGACAACAGGAGCAAACAAGTACCTATGACACTTGGTTCATTGCAAATAATCCTCAAATGGAAAGATGTTCTGTGTATCCTCACCCCGAGTTTCAGAGGCCACTTGGACAAGGCTTTTCCAACCCTTTGATTTCTTCCCAAAGAGGAGGAAAGATTTATTTCCTTACCCATCACTAGGTTCGTGGCAGGAGTCCCTGTAACGAAAGACAGATTAACAAGAGAAAAGCATACAGTTTTATTTCATATAAGTTTTGTAGGTCATGTGCTGGGCGTGGTGGCTCATGCCTGTAATCTCAGCACTTTGGGAGGCTGAGGCGTTGGGGATCATGAGGTCAGGAGTTCGAGACCAGCCTGACCAACATAGTAAAACCCCGTCTCTACTGAAAATATAAAAATTAGCCGGGTGTGGTGGCAGATGCCTGTAATCCCAGCTACTCGGGAGGCTGAGGCAGAAGAATTGTTTGAACCCGCGAGGCAGAGGTTGCAGTGAGCCAAGATCGCACCATTGCACTCCAGCCTGGGCGACGGAGAAAGACTCCATCTCAAAATAAATAATTTTTTTAAAAGTTTTACAGGTCATGAGAGCCTTTGGAAATGAAGACCCAAGGAAAGAGTAAATGTGTAGGTTTTTTGTGCTTGGCTTTCGTGAAGCGTGGATAGTCATGGAGAAATAGAATTGGACAAAGCGGGTATGATCTAATGGTAGGAAATGGAGCGGAGGGAACCTAGCAAGGCCTATTTGTTCAGATTCTTCTCTGTGTCCCTGTGTCTTCAGTGATAGGATGCTCCTTTCCTCTGAATGTAGGGACAGCAAGGAGAAGTTAAGAGTGGCCTCCTGCTTCTGCTGTTTCTTCAGGTGACAAGGTGCTGTGTTTTGGGGTAGTGTGTCCTGAACACCATCAGTCTCAACTCGCCAACCTGACAGTGAGTGACCCAAGCATCCACCTCTTTTTGTCCTCCATGTTTGTGTGAGGGGTTCACAGTAAGAGTTCCATGGCTTGGGGGCTCTGGCCAGCTTCCGGGGCATGTCCAACACTGACTTCTGCTCTGCCTGGTGGCAGAACCATCCAATCCTTGTACCGTGCTCAAGGAATTGTTTTCCAAATGCCCAGGTCACCTTCCCACTCCCTGTGGTGTGAATGGCTGTGCCACTGGACCTCAGAGAGCTAGCTCCCCAGTACTCCAGCCCCATAATCCTGCCCCAGGAACCTGCCAGCCAGCATTCTCTACCACACGGCAGAGTGCTCAAGCATGGCCCATAGACCTGTTGACGGAGCATGAGAGTTGGGATTCCCAAGGTATGTGATTGTTTTTTCTCTGTTAAAACTCTGGATCACTTGTATTCCCAAGAAGGTCCTCATTCCTTAGATTACCATGAAAAAGCTCAGGCTATGTGGGACTGAAGTCACAAATTTAAAATGATGCCATGGGTGGCTGGCCCTTGCCAGCAGAGGTACATTCTGGAAATGTCAAGTTGACTGTCTTCCTGGTAAATGTGTTGGCCTTGCTCAGACAAGCCACTCGAGAGTGCTAGCTCCATTTCCCAGACTGAGCAACAAGATATTTGATCAGACAAATAATATCCTTGACCTACCACGACATATTCATTTTTTTGTTTTGCTGTTGTTGTCACGTCTGTTTGCCAATAGATGAGAGCGTTGGAGTCAGAAGACTTGGATTCTAGACCTGACTTGCTCACAAATTATTTGTATGACTATGGACATGTCATTTCCCCAGCCACTCCCCATTCTTCATCTGTAAAGTGGCTGGGGGAACCAAACCAGTGGTCATCAAGCTGTTTCAGAGACAATATCCCCCTTTCAAAACATAGCACATAATTCCAACAGCCCAAACCCAAGCTGCTCTCATTGAACCTTCAGGCTCCTCTTCAGAGAAGGCAGGATGGGTCTTTCTGACGCCCCCAGCAGCAGAAGCTGTGGGGTTTCTCTCCTGCTGCCTGCCTTCTGGCCATCCTTCTGGGGAAGGCTGTTCCCTGCATGTAGGCATTCCTGGCAAGGGGTGGGTGGGAAAATTAAAAGGAGATGAAATTTAAATCTCTCCAGTTTGCTGCTTGTCAGCAGCTCTGATCACACGCTTGGTTGGGGTGGAGTTTGAAACCAAAGACTCGGAAAAGGTTTTAGGTTATCTGTGCATTGCAGTTCCAGGTGTGAGGTTATCTTTGCATTGCAATGACAGATTTTAGGTTACCTGGGCATTGCAATTCCAGTGGGGCTGGGCTTGCTGCACCTGGCAGTGTGTGATGTGGGTGGATTGCCCTGTTGTGTGTCTCTGCCTAGCACTGGTCCTCCAGAGCACTGGTTCTCAGGCCTGGAGTAGTGCTGGAATAACCCTGACCTTGGAGTTCTCCAGTCCCTTGTCAGCACTCACTAAAATTAGGAGCAGCCCTAAGTTAGCAAGATCAAAGAACTTCATTAACTCTCTATTTCATAGGGGGGCCTTAATTTGTATTCACTTCTTACATTTTGCAATACTGTGAGGTAGGGCTTATTGTTTTAAAGTGTTTCCCTGCTTATCTGTCTCCTGGTAGCATTGAACATGCCTTGAGAGGCAGGAAGGATATTTCACCTGTGCATCTTTTGCCCTAGATCAGTGACACAGCATAGGCCCACAGATACTTGTTTTCCATGACTTGTATAGGTGAGTAAATAAGAAAATGAAGCTCAGAGGGGTTAAGTGATTAGCATGGCAGTAAATCTGGGGTAGATATCTGTCTCCATTGTGCCTAGCTGATTCAAGAGTGCAGAAGGTCAGTGTGTGATTTTTTTTTTTTTTTTTGGAGATGGAGTTTTGCTCTTTCACCCAGGCTGGAGTGCAGTGACATGATCTCGGCTCACTGCAACCTCAGCCTTCCAGGTTCAAGTGATTCTCCTGCCTCGGCTTCCCGAGTAGCTGGGATTACAGGCGCCCGCCACCATGCCTCGCTAATTTTTGTATTTTTAGTAGAGATAGCGTTTCACCATGTTGGCCAGGCTGGTCTCGAACTCCTGACCTTGTGATCTGCCTGCCTTAGCCTCCCAAAGTGCTGGGATTACAGGCATGAGCCTCCGCACCCGGCTGTGACGGTGTGATTGTAATGTCTTCACCTTCCTAATGCTCAGCTGCAGTCCATTATGCTCTCCCCAGTTGTCCCTGGGTTGCTCCACAGGCTTTTCCCATCCCACAGGACCACTCCTTCCCCCAGATGAGCCGCGCGTGGCTTCCCCTTCCCGGTGAGCCTCTCAGTGGGGATAAGGAGAAAGACAGTGTTCCTTAGAAAACTGGCATGCCGCTATGATGTTGTTTATCTTTGGGCTTGCAGGGTCCTCTGTACAGTGGCTCCGAAACCTGGGGCCATCCAGGACTGCGGAATCAGGATTTCTGGAGATGCAAATGATTTTTTAAACAGTCAGCCCTTTGAAACCCACAGCAACTTATCCTGTCCTTCTTGTCCAGCTTCATCATCATCTGCCAGGAATCCCCAGGAACTGACTTTAGGATCACACTGGCCGGTTTGCCATCTCTAGCGCCTGCCCTGCCAAATCCTACGCTTCCAGTCATGGCTTTTCTCCACTTGAGAAAGTCCTCACTCTTGTCTGACTTGATCTCCACCACCAGTGGCCTTTGGAGCCCAGCGTGCCCCCCAGCTCCCTCTTGCCTGCTTCAGCTCCCCTGTACATCCTCCTTTCTGAGTTCTGCTAGCTCCTTTGGGCAGGGCCCTACAGATTAGCTCTTATTTCAGTCATGCAGTAAATAGCAAGCAGTTGTCATGTACCGAACACTCATCAGATGCAGGAACGCTACAGCGAACAAAACAAACAGGAACCCTGTCCCCGTGGAGGTTGCATTCCAGTAGAGGAGACAAAGCGTGAACACAATGTGCAAGTGCATGTGTAACATGAGGGTCCGCCAAGGATGTGTGCCAGGAGGGTGAGGAGCGGGGTCCTGAGGGGCGCCGCTCCAGGGAGGATATTTGGGAAGGTCCGAGTGGGTGCTGTGACGGGGAGATCCATGGATAGTTTCAGGCAGAGGGAACAGCAACTGCAAAGGGCCTGAGGCAGGGGCACTTTTCCTGTATTCAAGACAGAGCAAGGGGCCACTGTTCCTGGTGCATTCCCACCAGTGAGAGGGGCTGCCGGGCACTTGGCAGGCGCTCAGTAAATACCTGATTGACTGTGGCTGGAGTGGAGTGAGTAGGGTGGGTTGTGGGGAAGAGGTAGTCAGGGGTAATGTTTTGCAGCACTTTAAAAGCCACGGTGAAGACTTCAGATTTCATGCTAGGTATGAAGGGATGCCATTTGGTGGTTTTGAGTAAGAGTGGCATGGGCCAGGCACGGTGGCTCATGCCTATAATCCCAGCACTTTGGGAGGCCAAGGCAGGTGGATCACCTGAGGTCAGGAGTTCGAGACCAGCCTGGCCAATGTGGTGAAACCCTGTCTCTACTAAAAATACAAAATTAGCCGGGCGTGGTGGCACACGCCTGTAGTCTCAGCTACTCGAAGGCTGAAGCAGGAGAATCGTTTGAACCCGGGAGGCAGAGGTTGCAGTGAGCCAAGATCACACCATTGCACTCCGGCCTGGGCGACAAGAGCGAAACTACATCTCCAAAAAAAGAGAGAGTGGCATGATTAAATTGACCGTTTCTCCAGTGTGGAGAATAGGCTATGGGGGTTAGAGCAGGAGCAAGGAGACCAGTTAAGAGGCCCTTGCAGGGGGCTTTGCAATTAAGAAGTCTAGGTGGGAAATGATGGGGGCTTGTGGTATGATGACAGCAATGAAGCCAATGAAAAGACTTTGGACCCATGATGCATTTTGAAGGTGAGAGACTGGGTTTTGAGGATGGATAAGGTGGGAAGCCAAGTCTGAACTCTAAGGCTTTTATATCAGGAATTGCGTAGAAAGATGACGGTAAGCCCATGTGTTTGCTAATTTCCTGCTTGTAACTTTCCTTTGGATGAAAGCAGGATCCATGCCTCATAATGAGGTATACCCCTTACAGGGACCTGGGTCCCAGCTGGTGCTGCATTAAATACCGGAGACATGAGCAGCCAGGACTGTGGATCGGTAACACTGAGCCTGCCCCCAGTTCCTTGGCATCAGCATCTTGGGAGAGGTGGTTTGGGTGCTCTTGAGGCATGAGATTTTTGTGAGGGTGGCCTTTCTGCATCACTCAGCTGTCATCAGGTGGTTAAGATGCCGCCTCTGCCTCTTTGAAGCTGGGCTGGGGGAGGAGGTGGGAACAGAATCCAGAAGTTCAACTGCCTAACTCCTCCCTTTCCAAGTTTAATCATCTTTGAGGGAGGATTTCTCACTGTTCCCTGCACCCCAATGCTTCTCTGCCTTTGTACATACTCTCCTCATTTTCTCTCGAGCAGATTTCTCTCTCTCTCTTTGTATTTTTTGTTTGTTTGTTTTATGGGGTTTTTTTTTTTTTTTCTGAGACAAGGTCTTGCTTTATCAATCACTTAGGCTGGAGTGCAGTGGTGTAGTCATAGTTTACTTCAACCTCGACCTCCTGGACTCAAGTAATCCTCCTACCTAAACCTCCCAAGTAGCCAGGAGTACAGGTACGTGCCACCATGCCCGGCTAGTTTTTAAAATTTTTTTGTCGAGGCTGGGCACGGTGGCTCATACCTGTAATCCCAGCACTTTGGGAGGCCAGGGCAGGCGAGTCACCTGAGGTCAAGAGTTCAAGACCAGGCTGGCCAACATGGTGAAACCCCATCTCTACTAAAAATACAAAAATTAGCCAGGCGTCGTGGTGGACACCTGTAGTCGCAGCTACTCAGGAGGCTGAGGCAGAGGAGTCTCTTGAACCTGGGAGGCAGAGGCTTCAGTGAGCTGAGATCGTGCCACTGCCCTCCAGCCTGGGCAACACAGGGTCACTCTGTCTCAAAAATAAATAAATAGATAAAATAAAATAAGTTTTTTTTTTTCCCCCAGAGATGGAGTCTCCTTGTGTTGCTCAGGCTGGTCTCGAACTCCTGAGCTCAACTGGTGCTCATACCTCAGCCTTCCAAAGTGCTGGGATTATAGGCATGAGCCACCATGCTTGTCCTTGAGCAGTTTTCTCTTGATTTTCTTATTTACTTGTCAAGATATCACCCCTTCTTTGAAGCCTGTTTCAAATACTATTTCTTAGATATTGTTTTCCCTGATGTCTCAGGCAGATGTGGTTGCTTCCTCCTCTGAACCCCGTAGTGGTTGGTGCCTTTCTTATGCCAACATCTTCTCAATGGTCATACCCAGTCTTCTGAGCTGAAATGCTCACAGTGAAAGCCATGGGCCTTAGTTATCCTTGAACCCCTCCTCCAAGGCCAGCACAGCCTCTTGACCCTAGTAGGCACTTGATGATCATTATTTGAATTAAAATGGACTTTCCTTATGATTGGTATTTTCAGCAGCTGCTGTAGGACACTTGTCTCCTGAAGGAAATTTGGATTAGAAATCAAACAATTAAATGTCTATGCGGTATCAGGTGGATAACATAAATAAATGAAGTGAGATAAATATAAGAAAAATTTTTATAGAGGTACCATTATAAGACAGATTTCACTTTCTTCGTAACTCTCTTTAAGCAAAAGCACAAGACAAAAGCATACATGCATGATAACGGGCACAGATGCAGGTTTTCTATGCCAGGAGGCAATAGGGAGTGGTGGAGACTGGGGTAAATAAGAGAGCCTGTGCCCCATTCATTCATCTAAAGTTGACAGCAGGGTGGATCACTCTAGGTCAGGAGTTCAAGACCAGCCTAGCCAACGTGGCAAAACCCTGTCTCTACAAATACAAAAATTAGCTGGGCATAGTGGCACACACCTGTAGTCTCAGCTACTCAGGAGGCTGAGGCACGAGAATCACTTGAATCCTGGGAGGTGGAGGTTGCAGTGGGCTGAGATTGCACTACTGCATTCTAGCCTGGGCGACAGAGTGAGACTCTGTCTCAAATAAATAAATAAGTAAATAAGTAAATAAATAAATAAATAAATAAATAAATAAATAAATAGACAGCCAAGTTTGGCTCCAGATAACCCATAGTATCGCTGGATAATAGATTTTTCAAGAGAGGCTGCAAATTTAGACTTTTGTATGGATGATCCTGATTTCTAGATGTTAGCAAGTGATTCCATTCTTTTTTTTTCAGGCAGCATCATTGGGAGAGCCCTGTTACCAGTTTGAGACCTCACAGAGGTGTGAGGCCTTCTCCTGCTGAGGAAAATAAATAAACTTATTTCAAAATCTCCAAGACATCTAGATGCTTCTCCTACAAGGAGGATGTCTGCATCTTGTTTTTATTCTCCAGCATTAGCATCCCATTGTTCTGCTTCCCTCTGAGTGAGAACCCCAGGGTTACTATCATTATTGTGAGCCCGAATCCCAGCTTCATGTGGCATAAGTGCTTCTCTAGTTTGCCTTGAACTTTGTATCACAGGCTTTTTCTTTTCCTCCAGGAGTGGTTTAAATGGAGGCTGCAGCCTTCTGTAAAGTATAATTGGGTTTAAATTGTAGGTTTAATAATAATGACGTTGGGCTCAATGTGGTGCCTTACAGCCTCTGCCTGCAGCCCTTGGCAACCAGTCACTCATTGATCCTCACACCCTCTTCAGGAGGGGACAGCTGCTAGGGACCTATGCACCCACCACCCCATCCTGATATGGAACCACAGGGACGAGAGATCAGATGCCCCCCTGTAGCCATGGGCCATTGGAGGACAGGGCAGATGATGGGCATCCCTTTGTGCCCCAGGCATGAAGGGTCTGAGGCTGAATTTTCGAGGCTCTTGGTTGTCTTTTTCCTCTCCTTCACCTTTGGGTCTCCCTACGACTCGTTAGGGAGTCTATTGGAAGAGACGCAAGGAACTCAAATTTCACAATTTGGTTTCTGTGGAGAAGGTTTAATTAGGAGGGTGTATTAACTTAATTGGCTATCATCAGGCTTCCAGCTTCTTTCTGTATTTTAAGTAATTTTCTCTCCTTTTTTCTTATAGCCAGTAGAGCATGCCTTTAAAAGATTAAGTCTTTTATTTGGTCTCCTTGAGTGAAAAGAGCTCTAGTTCAGAAGTCAGAGAGCCTGAATTTTGATTGCGACTCTTTCTGGAAAGATCTGTGTATACTTAGATCAGATACTCACTCACTTCTCCTGGCCTCATTTCCACACTGGCTAGATGAGTAGGTCAAATTACAGGACCACGAAAGTCCCTTCCGGTGCTTGCAATGCATAACCTAAGTGTTTCTGTGAAATGACATGAAACTCCTCCTAGAACAACATTTGGTGTGTTTCAAAAGTCAATAAAAATACCAATCTACATATGTTATACAACAGACTAACTGAGGCTTGGACAAGTGAGGGCTTGTTCAGCAAAAACTCAACATTGATGTTATAAAAAGTGCAGAGAAGGATGTTGATGTTGTGTGATGTGGGGCATCCTGCTTGAAAATTACAGGCAGCACAGGCAATGACAGGGCAGCAGCAACCCGTGGCCGACTGATGGCCGCCTTGTGTAGGTTTCCCAGGGTCCACCCTCTGGACAAACCGCAGATGTTCAGAACTCGTGGTCTGGTTCCCCACCGATGACAAACAGCTCCTTATTTGTGCTGGTTTCTGAGCTGCCTTTGCTTTGACCACTGTTTCTGGAAGTTTTTTTGTTTTTGTTATGGATGGGAGCAAATTATAACATAGGAAGAATGGGTAGGGGTAAAAACGGAAACATTAAGCCTGAAGAGGTTTCTTTGGGCTTGGAAGTCGGCAATGGCCATTTTAACCGGCATTTCGGGGTGGGGGGTGGTGGTGCTTGCACAATTTGAAGGTAGTCGGTGTAGGATATCCCATTTTGTACAAATGTCACCTACAACAAAGCTAATCAGATGGCTATATTCTGCTTCTCTGTCTCCTCGAATGAGTACACTTTGTTCCTGGAGGCTCCAACTCTACACATCAGTAAACGTTAGCTATCTAGATCACTTAATTTTTTTTTTAATCTTTAGGTGGTGTGTCTTTTTTTTTTTTTTTTTTTTGCAGCTTTTGTTTTCTCAAAGTAAACATCTTTAAAAAGGACTGAATCTAACATAAGTAATAGATTCATTGATAAGGGAAAACATGCCTCTCTTTTTCTGAAACAAAATTTGCTCATTTCTCTGTGAAACGGAATAAAGGCTTCTAAATGGCAGCTATTAACAGCTGATGAATGTGGCCTGGCTGGGCTACGTCATGTGCGGGCAGGAGAGAGGAGGAGCGGGGCCAAGCAGCGGAGTAAAAGGCTACGTATTTACTGCTCTTAAGAGTTAGACGTGGCCTTGGCAATAGACAACTGCCCTCATTGACTCCAACTGCTAGTGTAATTGGGTCTCGGTATTTGCTACAGAAAACTATGCTTTCAGATGTCTTTAAAAGGCTTGAAAATGTGCTGACCACTGATGTGTGAAGGGCTGCAATTTAGACCTCCAGAAATGCCTGGCCTGTAGAGGAATGGGACACCCAAAAGGTCAGTCATGATGAGGAAGGCAAGGACAGCACTCAGAAAGGATGGAACGGGGAAGCACAGAAGCCCCGGCCCCTCCAGGACCCGGGGGTGCCTGTGCCTAGCTCCAGGTCATGCACTCACCTCCAACATAAGAGATGCTTGAGATGCAGCCTGGAGTGAAGGTGGCTTAGAAAATGTCAGACTTTTCCTAAAGGCCAGTGTGCACTCAGAGAAGGATCCAGAAGGCGTCTTCTCTCTGAGGATAAGGACCATTTCTAGTTTGTTCAGCACCACATTCCCAGCACTACCAATGCGTATTATTATTCATTCATATTTGTGAGTAATTAAATAAAAAGAAAGGATAGAGGAGCTTGACAAGACCTCCCAGCAGCACTCATCGGCCATGTCCTTGGGCCCACAAGAAGTCCTGTGGCCACTGCGGGCCTGTGACTGGGGGAGCTGTGGGGACACTCTAGTGTTTGGTGGATACCAGACCTCCTCTGGATACTCAGAGCAGAAAGAGAATGGATTATAGGATCCTGGGCACCCCACAGAGTGAACAGGGGGATGAACATAGGAGCTGAGGAAAGGTGGTGGCAGTGTGACAGCTGGGACCCTGGCAGAGATGGTCTAGGCGACACTGTGCTGGCTCAGTATCCACAGCCCTGCCAGGCACCACTGGACGCCTGCACTGCCTTACTTGTGGGGAAGGCCCAATTTCTTCTATGTTGGCCCTGCTGGGCGCCATGCAAAAGACACACTTGCCCTAGGGCAGGCATTGGAAGAGACAGTGCTATGAGGAATCCAGTTAATTAAGCAAATATGAATAAAGAAACAAAGTAAAAACACCATTATATACATTTTGGAATTTAATTTTGTGTCCACAGTTGGCCAGGGCCCGTCGTTACAGCATATTAAGAATATGTGGCTGGGTAGGGCGGTTCATGCCTGTAATCCCAGCACTTTGGGAGGATGCAGTGGGAGGGTCACGTGAGGCCAGGAGTTTGAGACCAGTCTAAGCAACATAGCAAGACCCTGCCTCTACAAACATTTTTAAAAATTAGGTGATGCATGCCTATAATCCCAGCTACACAGGAGGCCGAGACAGGAGGACTGCTTGAGCCCAGGAGCTCCAGGCTGCAGTGAGCTATGACCGCACTACTGCACTCCAAACTGGATGACAGATGAGTCCTCTTCTCATTTAAAACAAACAAACAAATAAAAGACCAGGCACGGTGGCTCACGCCTGTAATCCCAGCACTTTGGGAGGCCGAGGCAAGCAGATCATGAGGTCAGGAGATCAAGACCATCCTGGCTAACACGGTGAAACCCCGTCTCTAATAAAAATACAAAAAAATTAGCTGGGCGTGGTGGCGGGCACCTGTAGTCCCAGCTACTCAGGAGGCTGAGGCAGGAGAATGGCATAAATGCAAGCTGAGAGGCGGAGCTTGCAGTGAGCCAAGATTGCACCAGTGCACTCTGGCCTGGGCGACAGAGCAAGACTCTGCCTCAAAAAAAAAAAAAAAAAAGAATGTGTGAATGGAAATGCTCAGTGGCTAGTGGGCTAATGGGCTGAGGTGACACTCCTGAATAGCTCAGCACATTCTTAAAGGGTCTTAAGTGAAAGAGAGTGGTCACAGGTGGTTTTGTTATGGGCTCAGGACAAGCCAAAACACTGGAGACACTTTCCCCGTCCAGGCTGTCATTTGCCACCTGTAAGGTCAACACCAACTCTATCCCCTTCCCTCCCCGCGAAGCTGCCCGCGCCAGCTGTACTGGGCTGTTGTTTTTCTGTGGGCCCAGCCCAGCTTCATGCCTTATAAAGTGCTCTGGCTTCTGAGGGTGAATTAACTCTTGTTTTTATTGCACTGTTAATTCCAGCTCTTGTCTGTCTCCCTAATTCATTCCACATGTCTGTTCCTTTCTGCCCACAGCAGTCCCTGCCCAGGCCGGGGCTCATCTGTTTTGTACGTCTCGCCTGACAGGCGCTGGCAGCTCTATCCAAGAGCTCCCGGGGTTTTTCAGGTGCCTCTCTCAGGGCATGCCTTCTGCTCTGGACCGCACTGGATTCTAAACTTCTCAAGAGCCTGGACCTTAACTCATTTGTATTTTGTGTCTTCTCTGAGCCTGATACTTAGCAGGGGCTCAACAAATCTTGTTCAGTCCATGAATGCTTCAAAGCACCTTGGAAGGCGTGCCCAGTGACTGCTGGAAAGAGCGCCGATGGCACTGGAGATGGAATTAGGGTTGGGCAGCCTCACAGGCCAGGGAGATGCCTCCATGAAGGGCGCCCCAGAGCTCAGCAGACGCATGTGGGGCCTGGAAATGGACCACAAAGGAGCACGTTCAGGCCCTACCCTGGGGGACAGACAGCACATGTGGTGTGGGCGCAGGTTCTAGGCTGAAGCACTAAGAGGGGAGGAGGGACATGACCGGGCCTATGGGCCCCAGAAGATTCTACTCTCACACTCGGGCCCTACACATGCCTGCCTGGTACAAGCCCTTAATCACGCATTACCTTCAAGCAGGAAGGGACTTAGAAATGCCTCTGATTTTGAGTTTCCCGAGATGTATTCCTTGGAAGAGTCCTCCTCCCTCCCTTTCCTCCATCCTCATCTTAACCTGTCCTCTTCCATCTTCATTCTCCAGAGTTTGAAGAGTGGAGAAAGCACCCCAGGTAGGTAGATGTGTCCATTTCAGAATCTACCCATTTCCTCCCAAAGTATGGAAAGTGTGTGGCCTCTGCTTTGAAAGCAAAATGGTAGAGCAAAAAAAGTGTTAGAGAAAGCATCCTGCTGTTCCGCACCCGCCTCCACACACGTTCCCTGGCTACACTATGTTCCTGGTCCTGCTTGGCTGTGTTTGCCACTCCCTCCTCCTCTTCCACCTCCATTTCCAACAGGTCCTCACACTGGATGAGCCATTAGCTCTGCCCCAATTTTAACCCCATGAGCAAGACTCTTAGAACCCAGGAGTGGTGAGCTCCCCCACACCAGTGCTTCTCATCATCAGCCCCAACCTCCCGTTGCCGTGCCCACCCCCTCCTCCACCTCCTCCCATTGTTGTTATTTCTGGGAGCCAGGGAGGAACAGCGTGAACTAGCTACTGCAGGATTGAAGTGGATTGTGACCACCGTGCTCAGAACCACAGAGTGTTTTTAAAAGGATGCATTTGAACAGCTGGTAGTGCACACACACCCGGCTCTTCGAGGCTTCAGGGGGAGTGAAGTTTCCTAGTATGAAATTAAAAGATAAGTTCTTTATTCTTTCATCCTAAATTTTGCTTTAGCCTGATTTGCTGACGCTGTAGTCAGAGGCCATCATGGCCCATGGGACGTTGTTAGGTGATTCTCCAAAAGTGGGAGGTGGGAATGGTTTGGGAAAACACAGATACACATACCTAAAACCTCCTTGCCAAGGGACTTCCCAGAACTCTTTTTTTTTTTTTTTTTTTTTTCTGAGACTCACTCTGTTGCCCAGGCTGGAGTGCAGTGGTATGATCTCAGCTCACTGCAACCTCCGCCTCCCAGGTTCAAGAGATTCTCCTGCATCAGCCTCCTGAGTACCTGGGATTACAGATGCATGCCACCACTCCTGGCCAATTTTTGTATTTTTAGTAGAGATGGGTTTCACCATGTTGGCCAGGCTGGTCTCAAACTCCTGACCTCAGGCGATCCTCTCTCCTCAGCCTCCCAAAGCGTTGGGATTACAGGCATGAGCCACTGCGCCTGGCCTCAGAACTCTTAATAGGATGTGTTTGGTAAGAGCAAAGACTGTGTCTTTGTCATTCATTCTGATGCCTTCAAATAAAAGATCATCAAAAATGAATACATGTATTATGAATTTCCAAAAGGAGATATGGTTTACACAGCATCTTCCAACCTCAGGACTCCGCATTTGCAGAGCAGCTCAGAGGTGCAGCTTCAGGTTCTGCTCCCGGTAAAGCAGATGGGAGGAGGAGTGGGGAGTGTTTGCTGGCACCTCTTTTAAGGAAGCAGACCCAGAGTGGGAGGAGAGTTGTCCTTAATTAATAAAGTGGCCATTGCGTTGGTGGCTCTTATGTTGAACTCAGGCACAATTGCATTAAAACATATATTTACTGAGCATCTACAGGGCACTCAGCATGATTCTCAGGAAATGTGCTGACAGCGTGCTAGGTGCTTGAACGTCAATGAACCAAACACAGTTTCTGGCATGAAATAATTTCAGGAGTTGCATGAAACAAGCCTAGAGGAATAATCAGAAAACAATTCAAGGCAGTATATAATTCTGAGCCTAGGTGTACAGTGCCAACAGTAAGCACCATGAACTATAAAAATAAGGAAGAAGTTAGACATGCCTAGGTTATCATGGAGATCTTTGGGAGAAAGTGGGATTCGAGGTAGATTTCAAAGAATGGGATGGGTGTGGATTGTAGAGCAATAGAAAGCCAGCATCCTCAGGGAGAGATCTGTATTTTGTCCACTCATGTGTCCTAAGCTCTTAGTCCCCAGCACAGTCACTGCAATAAATATTCGTTGAGTGAGAGGCCAGGCGTGGTGGCTTACGCCTGTAATCCCAGCACTTTGGGAGGCCAAGTCGGGCAAATCACTTGAAACCAGGAGTTCAAGACCAGTCTAGCCAACGTGGTGAAACCCCATCTCTACTACAAATACAAAATTAGCCAGATGTGGTGGTGTATGCCTGTAATCCCAGCTACTTGGGAGGCTGAGGTGGGAGAATCACTTGAGCCCACGAGGCAGAGGTTGCAGTGACCCAAGATCACACCATTGCACTCCAGCCTGGGCGACAAGAGCGAGACCCTGTCTCAAAATAAATAAATAAATAAATATTTGTTGAGTGAAAGAGTAGAGGAGGGAGGAAGAGCATTCTAGAAGTCAACAGTCGGGCAGAAGCTCTAGGGTGGGAATGTGTTCACTCCTGGTGGGGAGGGGGACACAGTAGGGGTAGTGGTGACGGGAGTGGTGCTGTGTAAGAGCCATAGGTTGGAAAGGTGGGGGTTAAATTGTAAAGAGTCTTGAATATCAGGATGGAAAATTCAAATGTGGTGTTGTAGGTTCTTAATTTAGGGAGATAATATGGGAAAGCAACCACAATGAGAAGTCACCCAAATGGAAAAATAATAATGGCAGCAGCGTTTTAGTCTGGAATATTAGTTTGGTGACTGATTGCAGGATGAGAGAAAGGGAAGAGCCAGATTCTTCCAAATGGGGTGGTAGCAGTGGGAGTAGAGAAATAAAAAGATACGTGAGAAATGTTCCAAAGCAAAGACATAGGGTTTGGGGGATAAAGGAAAAGGAGAAAGTTAAAAGTAAAGACGACACTAAGAATTTGAATAATTAGGAGAATGTTGGTATTCTCAGGGGAAAAAAATGAGAATGTATTATAGTCCAGTCTCACGTTGCTATGAGGAAATACCTGAGACTGGGTAATTTATAAAGAAAAGAGGGTTAGGCTGGGCGCAGTGGCTCATGCCTATAACCCCAGCACTTTGGGAGGCCAAGGTGGGCGGATCACTTGAGATTGGGAGTTCAAGACCAGCCTGGCCAACATGGTGAAACCCCATCTCTACTAAAAATACAAAAATTAGCTGGGCATGGTAGTGGGTGCCTGTAATCCTAGCTTCTCGAGAGGCTGAGACAGGAGAAATCGCTTGAACCGAGGAGGTGGAGGTTGCAGTGAGCCAAGATCACACTGCTGCACTCCAGCCTGGGTGACAGAGCAAAACTACATCTCAAAAAAAAAAGAGTGTTAATTGGCTCACGGTTCTGTAGGCTGTACGGGAAGCATGATGCTGGCATCTGGGAGGGACCACAGAAAACTTACAATCATGGCGGAGGGTGAAGGAGAAGCCAGCACCTCACATGGCTAACGCAGGAGGAAGGGTAGGGAAGGTGCCACACACTTTTAAACAACCAGATCTGGTGAGAACTCACTCTACAGTAACAAGGAGGAAATGGTGCTAAACCATTCATGAGAACTCCACCCTCTTGGTCTAATCCCCTCCTACCAGGCTCCACCTCTAACACTGGGGATTATAATTTAACATGAGATTTGGGCGGGGACACAGATCCAAACCATATCATCAGTTTACCTTCCAAAAGGTCAGAAACCACAGCTGAGATATGGGCACTTGTTTTTTGGGTTTGTTTTGTTTTGTTTTGTGTTTTGTTTTTTGTTTTTTTGAGACCGAGTTTTACTCTTGTAGCCCAGGCTGGAGTGCAATGGCATGATTTCAGCTCACTACAACCTCCGCCTCCTGGGTTCAAGCGATTCTCCTGCCTCAGCCTCCCAAGTAGCTGGGATTACAGGCATGAGCCACCACCCCCGGCTACTTTTTGTATTTTTAGTAGAGTTGGGGTTTCACCATGTTGGTCAGGCTAGTCTCAAACTCCTAACCTCAGGTGATCCGCCTGCCTCAGCCTCCCAAAGTGCTGGGATTACAGGCATGAGTCACCACGCCTAGCTCCTATGGGCACTTCTTATGCCAGCACGGGCCTTGCCTTCCCTTCAATGTGCCTGTCTGACACTTGAAGCAGTTCACAGCTGTGCATCAAGTTCGATGGAAGCCATGTGTCATGGCGGCTGTTGAGTACAGTGGGCTGAGTGCAATAATTGGCCATAAATCAAAGCTCATTAGATGGAACCATTAAGTAATCTCAGGATTGGGGAGGGAGGATATTGTAAAT
The DNA here is from genome assembly GCF_028885655.2 of Pongo abelii. Taxonomy (NCBI): domain Eukaryota; kingdom Metazoa; phylum Chordata; class Mammalia; order Primates; family Hominidae; genus Pongo; species Pongo abelii. Next base: position 32,321,217 of record NC_071989.2, read on the forward strand.
GGGGAGTTGGATTGGAGAGGTAATCCAGTCTGCTGTCTCTAGTGTCCTTCCCCTGTGGAGTGCTGCCTTCCGCTGTTTCAACTTGGCCTGACATTTATAGGCATTTTCGGCCCCCTCTTCTGCCCCCGACCCCTCCACCACACACTTCCCCTCAGCAATGAGCAAACTGGGAATCACTGGACTTGAAATCAAGGTGGAGCTCGGTAGAGTGGTTAATTAAGAATGTGATTTTTTAAAGCACTTTAGGGAGTTATTAGAAATCGGAAATGCCTTTTTCGTTTGAGTAAGAGTTACTGGTTTGTGAGGGCAGTGACTGAGATGTCATTATCTGTGTTTTTGGAAGCTGCAGGGCTCTGAGTCTAGCCCTCAGGAGCTCTTAGCATCAGTGAACCTTGCCAGCATCAGCAGGCCCCCAGCTCCTGCCCACAGAGCACCTCCCTGCCAGGGCCACAGTCCCCAGGGCCTCTGGTATCAGGCGGTCAGGATGACAGCATCCTAAGAAAACCCTTTCCCCTAGCCAGTCCCCAGCATGGGGCACACTGTCTACCTCAGCCATGAGCCTCTGTCCTTGTGTGTGTGCAGTTTCTTGTTTAGAGCAGACCAAAAAGAAATAAAGAAACTCATGAACCTCAACAAAATAACCACCTACCACAAGGACAGAATGATGTTTACCAGCCACAATGGAAGGAAGGAACCACTTTGGCAAATTCATCACCGGAATTTGAATGATGCGTATGTGTTCTTACATATAATTTGAAGTTGAGAACATGGAACATTTGAGAAGAAGAGACTGAGAGGTTGTGACGTCATCAAGAAAGCAGAAGAGGTAGCCCCAGACCCTCCTTCCTGGCATGGAGACGGTGACTCAGCACCATGCAGACCAGTTCTCTTTGTGAAAAATCCAGAAACCAGAGGCTCCTATACCTCAGGTGAGCGCTTCACCAGCCTCATCAAAGCTGGTCATCTGACATCAAGCTGGAAATGGCCAGCTGCAAGCAGTCTTCAAAGGATCTGAAAATACAAAGAATTTGAAAGTAAAGGAGAGGAGGCAGCCCTCTGATTAAAAAAAAAAAAAAAAAAGTCATAGTGTAGACCTTTAATCTCTGAGAGTAGAGAGCTCGGGCTCTGACTTGACTGAAGGCACCAAAATAGCTAAGCCCAGAAGGTTATTTATTATATACAAGTGGGATGGTCTGGCCGTGGAATTCTTCTGGAAAACAAGCTGCAGAACTGCAGGAGAGGGCATCTGCTGCCCATCATGGATGTCCACCCACTCCTGCTCAGGAGGAACTCGTGGACTCAGGGAACCTGAAGCTTTTACACACTTCCATCCACACTCATTCCCTTCACGGCATCAGCCCATCATTTCTCATGATAAAGTGAAGCATGATTCTGACCCCTCAAAGTAAAGGAGATGGAATTTTCCTTCCTTCAGATGTGAAAACAATTTGGAAGCTCCAGATGATAGTTTTTCTAGAAGGATTCAGAGTGCTAATTTCCTGTTTTCGTCTCTCACCCCCCTTCATCTTCACTTTTCCTCTCAAACCTTCAGGTCTCAGGGATAGAAAATAAACCCTTAGAGGATTTGCCTCTAGATCAGATGTCCAAAAACTCTCCTGGAACTTCTGGAATATTTGCCTCTAAGAAGGAGGGCAACCTCAAGTCAAAGCCCCTCCTGCCCTCCTGTACACATGAAAGATTTGAACAACAAACAAAACTTTCTTCAACTTCTTTAGGAGCATTCAGGAAATCCGATGGCAGAAAGGACTTTTGTTTCCTCTTCTAGAAATTCTCTCCTCCCTGAAAAAAAAAGTTTTCCCATGTCAGTATTTTCCAATGTCCACTTCGTGCTGTCTCAGACTCGTGTTCTGGGTCTTCCTCCTCTTCCCGTTTTTCATCATGTGTTCCTTTGGCAAATGCCCCGATGCCCAGTTTTCCTGAATCGCCTTGGCAAGGTTGTTACCATTGCTTCAGAATTGCCCAAAGGGGCCAGGCACAGTGGTTCACACCTGTTACCCCAGCACTTTGGGAGGCCTAGGTAGGTGGATCATTTGAGTTCAGGGGTTCGAGACCAGCCTGGCCAACACGGAAAAACCCTGTATCTACTAAAAATACAAAAACTATCTGGGCGTGGTGGTGCATGCTTGTAATCCCAGCTACTCGGGAGGCTGAGGCACGAGAATTGCTTGAACCCGGGAGGTGGAGTTTGCAGTGAGCCGAGATCGCGCTACTGCACTCCAGCCTGGGCCACAGAGCAAGACTGCATCTCAAGAAAAAAAAACAATTACCCAAAGGAAGAGGACAGAGACTGAATTGGGGTTCTCAGGCCCATTGATGATGGCACTCTCTCCTGGAGCCCCCTCTCTACTTATAACCCAGACCTCATCCACTGCCACATCAGAGGACCACTGACATTCCTTCAACACCACTGCTAATGGTAACCAGATTATCAGAGCTCTGGAGAGGAAACTACATGTACTCCTCGCTGGAGGATGCTCTTCCTCCCTCCCAGAACATCGGTGGCCACACTTCCCTCTAGTTTGCAGCCTCAACCTTCAACTTGAAGCCCAAAAGCTACCACTGGGAAAGGACTGCTTATTGTTTGAAGTGAAGGATTTTGAAGATGGTAATCTAACTACTAATGAAGATAAAAATCAATTTCCTGCCCGCCGCTGTTATCTCTCTCTGTCTTCCTCCGACTCTATTCTCTGAAAAATGCAGCTCGGGAAAATATGGCTCTGGGGAATAATGGAAGTGAGAAAGCTGTGTAGCCTGAGCTGAAAAGCAATTAGTTGTCCCCAAGCCATCTCCAAACTAGCAGAGGCGCATCCCTGAGGCCGGAAGACATCATTGTGATTTAGTTCTGTGTTGTTCGGTTTGCTGACAGCATGCTGTGTGTCCTGGGGCCCCATGAAAAGTGGTCACCACTTCCCTAGCTGGACGGGACCTTTGCAGGGCCCCAAGAGTCAATGGGTAAGAAAGAAGACCGAGGTAGACGAATCTTTGAATATGTGGCTAGTCGTGAGCTGTTGCTTAGATTTAAAAATGGTAAATTAAGATTGTGAGACCAGGCGTGGTGGCTCATGCCTGTAATCCTAGCACTTTGGGAGACTGAGGCAGGTGGATCACTTGAACCCAAGAGTTCAAGACCAGCCTGGGCAACGTGGCAAAACCCTATCTCTATAAAAAAAATACAAAAATTAGCTGGGCATGGTGGTGCACGCCTGTAGTCCCAGCTACTCAGGGGGCTGGGGTGGAAGAATTACCTGAGCCCAGGAAGCTGAGGCTGCAGTGAGCAGTGATCAGGGTATTGCACTCCAGCCTAGTAGTAGAAACCCCGTCTCTACTAAAAATACAAAAAATTAGCTGGGCATGGTGGCACGTGCCTGTAGTCCCAGCTACTTGGGAGGGTGAAGCAAGAGAATTCGCTTGAACCCAGGAGGCGGAGGTTGCAGTGAGCCGAGATTGTGCCACTGCACTCCAGCCTTGGCAACAGAGCAAGACTCTGCCTCAAAAAAAAAACAAAAACAAAAACAAAAAAACTGAGACACAAGATCAGGACTTAAGCAGTGATGAGGCTGAACTGATGCCTAGTTGAAGGGTATGACACTGAGCAGCTCTTCAATCATCCCTGCCTCATGTCATGATTGCACCAGAGATTTCTAGTGGCACTGGAGCAGGGACAGCGGTGGAGGGGTAACGGGATCACATGTAGGAAGAGGGAGAGGCAGAGGCTGAGAACCAACAGCACTCCAGCTTCTCTATGGTAATACTGGGAATCCTTGTCTTTCTCATCACCCTCACAAATTCCCTAAAGGTGGGGACAATGTCTGTTTCCATCACCTTCATGTTGCCTGTGCTGCCCCCAGGTGTCAGTAAATTCTTCCAGAATGAATGAGTGAATGAACTGAACTACCTAACAGCAGTGGGGATGGAATTCGGTTTGCAGGGGAGATGATGCTCAGGGCGCTGGAGATCCACATCCCTGCATTGCTGAGGGCAGATGCAGCCGGAGAGCCCCATTGGGACACAGTGATTTTTCCAGACCCTTCAAGCCGTGTGGCTTGTGTGTAAGTCCGTACTGACCAGACAGCCCGAAGGTGGCATGAAGCTGAACAAACCTGGATCGAAGCAAATGCAGTTGGATCCCAGGGCTGCAACTCTGTTTCTGTTTTGAACAATTTGTCTGGTAAACATTTAGCAGGACCTGTTTCACCTCACTGAGGATAAAAGAGAAGCTTTGGCTCAAAATCCTAGTGCCAGAATTTCTGGCCAGCAGGGACATTTCTAAAGTCACCAAGCAAATGTTTCCCGATTACGAATTGTAATTTGGAATTTCAATGTCGGGAAAAGGACAGCAGATCAGACGTTTAAAAAATGCACAGCCTCCAAGGTAAAAATAGTGGAGGAAAGTCAAGACCAGCTGAATTTTGACTAAAAGAGCCAGGTTTCCTCCTAAGCTGGGTGCTTGGCTTTTATTTTTAAATTGTTTCTCCTGATACTTTGAAACGCTGTTGTGTTCTGAGTCACTGAAGAGGTGGAAGAAGTCAATTAATTTTTAATGCAAAATGCAGAATTTGGAAGTGCCTGAGTGGGTTTTGGAGGGTGGCAGGATTCCCAGGCCGAGGCCACAGAGTCTAGAGTTACAGGACTTGGGTTGTGGTGAGGAACTTCAGAGTCACTCAGCTCATCAACACCATCTTGATGGTATTCTTGTTGATGAAAACTTTCAGACTAAATGCTAATTACTTTCAAGAGGCAGAATCTGGATTTTGTTATTGTTTTGTTTTGTTTTTTTCTTGTGCTAGGTCAAAGTGTCTTATGAGTCCCCAAGTGAAGTCTTTGTAACTCATCTGTCCTCGTCGGTCATCTCACCAAGACTTAAATTCTCTGGCAGCCTGAGGCAGACTCTTCTTTTCCGAAAGATGAAAAGCATGTCACTGGAAATATTAGTCAGGCTGAAGATAAAGCTTTGTGAGTTCTGCATAATCACAAAGAAAGGGAAAGTAGGTCACATTTGGAGCTTGTTCTGTTTGTGGAGGAAAAATAAAAGAGGATGAAGAAGAAAATGTCAGATAATTTAGTTCTACCACAGCTTCTTAAGCCAAACCGATGGTGTCAGAGGCTTGAGATCTGACACCATCCTCACACACTCAGGTCTCCTACAGGTTTAAAGAAAATCTCCCAGAGCTGGGCTCAGAGATACTGCCAGACAACGGGAACTGACGGAACCAGTTGAATAGGATTCCCCATATGTGCTTCAGAGAGAATTCATTTGCAGCTGAATGGCAGGCTTTTGATTGGAAGAGAGTATTTGGAGGGCTTGTCTGGGGTTGCAGAATTCATCCTGAGTAGCTGCCATCCCAGGTAACCCTGAGTCACCCCCAGTTTCCAGTTCATTGGCTGCCATTGGCTGTCAGTGGGGTCAGGAATTATTAACAGGACTACAATACTCCAGGGACCCAGAGTATGTTCTAATTCCATTGGTCTTTAGGGTTGTGAGATTTCTTGGTCCAGGCCAGATTCCTGGAAGGAGATGCTACTAGCAAGCTATGGCCACCCCAGAATAGCCTGATGTAAATGGAAGCTAGCAGCTGGGAGAGCTCTACGCACTGGGGTTCAGAGGGATGCTTTATGTGCAAAGCACCAAACCAGGGCAGTTTCTCTGCTGTGGCTCCAGCTCTCTTAGAGCCTCAAATTTAGAAAAAAAAAAAAAAATCAAGATGCCATGAATGGCCTCAGCTCTAGGTCTTATCTTCTGTCTTTTCACTTTTTTTTCCCTTCTATTTTTCATTTAAGTGCCCCTCAGATTTTGCAGGAGTTGTAGTCTTGAAAATGTGTGTACTTTTTTTGCTAAAGAAGCATGTATGGTTGAATCATTAGGGAAGCTTGCTGTTTATGGAAACACTACCATGATGCAATTTAAGAAGGGAAGATCCTCTGGATGTGCAAATAAGCGTGATTTAATGAAACTGCCCCAGGATGAGCTTTGAGTCTAATGTATTTGCTGTTTATAAATTGGGAACCTCTGTGACAACAGATATAGTTCTGCTACTTTCCATTTGACAAAACAAGAAATCAAGAGTGATACAGGGACTGTCTGTGACTATTTTAATATTCATGTAACTATTCAGAGCTAGGGGAGATCTCAGTCTGTGTGGATGTTGCAGTATATTTTGGTATTTATCTTGTGCATAGCTACCTGTCATCCCTAAGCTTATCATCAGCACCACTAGTAACACTGAATCAGTGCCTACTATGCATGGGGCACTGGGTTTATTAAAGTCTATTACATCCTGGGCTGATGGGAGTGTTTTCGAAGTTTTCAGGGCCACCAAGATCTATGTAGATTTGCATTGTGTGTGCATTGTGTAGATTTGTGTGGTTGGGGGAGACAGAGGATATGGAGTTAAGATGAGGTCTGGCAGGTCTGCTGTTGGATTGGCCAGGGTCCAGGAACAGGAGGTGTAAGTCAAAAAGGAGGCCAGTGTAGGTACTGAAGCCCAGACCCCAATTGAAAACAATCACTTACTCATCAGCAAGAACAAGAACAGTGTGATAGACCAGAAGCACAGAAGATTGCATGAGGCCAAGGTTAACTGCCTGGCAAGTTAAAGGACGGTTGATGCAAGAGTGATTGGGTGTGGTTATTAAAGGACAGTTGACGCAAGAGGGATTGGATGTAGTTAGTGGGCAGGCCTGGCTCCTTCACTCACTGCCTGGGTGACTTTTCCCTTCTTAGGCCTCAATTTTTTTAACCTATTAAATGAGATAATTAGATTAGATGAGAGATTTTCAAATATACTACTTTTTAGGCACTGGAACCCCTTCTTAATTTAAGATTTTTGATACGGAATCCCAATATGTAAATCAATGAAGGTGGAGATGCCCCATCTGGTTGGTGTGGGGGTGGGGAGAGGAGCAGGATTGGGCATGATGGATATAGTGAGTTCTAAATTTCTCTTCAAAGAATCAATATGTCAGAATGTTCAGTTCTTTGTCCTCCATTTTAAAGTTTAACTTCCTTGTAGTTTCAGTAAACAACCTTTTCCACCAGTTTTAATCAGTAGTTCACATCTGTTCCCCGGGTCACCAGCTCCGTCCTAACTCATCCTGGTCACCTGCTCTGACCTAAGTCACCTTTAGTTACCTGTTCTATAACCATCTTTCCTGCGCAACTGCTCACCCCGCCACTCTGGGTCAGACACCTGCTCTCTTTAAAATAGCCAATCGGAATTAGCTTAGACTGTGTGGTCCAACCCTAGCCAATAGGAGAACAACACAGCAGTAGGGGCTACCTGCATCAGGAATAAGAACCCCTTCCCCTCCATTGTTCAGGTGTGCTCTCACCATTGCCCCATCCACGAGTTGCACCCTTCTATGGAAGTAAAATTGCCTTCCTGAGAAAATTCTTTGAGCGCTAGTTCTTCTTTTTGGCACCAAGGAACAAGCATTTGTTTCTAACTGGCACCTCAGCTCCAACCACTTGGCCCCTGTCTTACGGATCTGGGTGGTTCTTTGATCTTCCAGGCGCAACATTAGAATATAGTAGATTGGATAAATTTTAAATTTCTGTCTTAAAAGTTTGGTCAACAAGACTTTGGAATCAGTGCTGCCTTTTTTTTTCATGGTTTCCTAGACATTTGTGCCTGGAGGGCACCTCCTGTTTTTAGAAGAATTACATCTGCACAGAATCAGGCCTCTCCATCAATCACAGACCAACCGAAAGTTTCTGCAGGCCAACTGAGTAACTGGAGCAAGGAGACCATTGATTGAAGCTGGACTATTGTATGGACACACGTGTTATTCACTGTCTGCTTGAGAAGGTTCCATGGAGTATCAGTAAGCCCCTCCTGTCCCGGCTTTCTCATGTTCATGTGAGACAGAGGACTTTGGAGGCAACATGTAGTTCGTGAGAGTCACAGTCTATGGGATTAGGAAGTGAAAGCCATTGAGAAGCAACATGTCTGTAACACCAACATTCACCTGACAGTCAAAAGTCGTTGGTACAGGGAGCACGTAGGAAGTAGGAAAAAACAAGATGGAATTTTACTTACTTTCCTGCAGAGACCATAAACTGGTTCCAAAACCAAGTCAACTTGGGGCTAGTAGCCCCTTTCCTTTACTCAAAAAAGCTCCTAGACTTATTTAATCATGAGACAATAGGAGCTCAAGTTTCATTCTAACTATTCAGCAAGAAATTTGGGGTCTTATGATGTATTCAATATAGTCTAGTGAAAGGCAGACGCGGTGGCTCATGCCTGTAATCCCAGCCCTTTGGGAGGCTGAGACCAGTGGAACGCTTGAGGTCAGGAGCCCGAGACCAGCCTGGCCAACATGGCAAAACCCTGTCTCTACTAAAAATTAAAAAAAATAAAAATTAGTGAAGCATGGTGGCGCATGTCTGTAGTCCCAGCTACTTGGAGGCTGAGGCAGGAGAATCGCTTGAACCCAGGAGGCAAAGGTTGCAGTGAACCAAGGCCATGCCACAGCACTGCAGCTTAGGTGACAGAGCAAGACTCTGTCTCAGAAAATATTTATATAGATATATTGATTTATCTACCTAGAAAAAGAGAGAGACAGAGAGAGGGAGATAGTCTAGTGGAAAAAAACCCCTGAAATTCAGTATTAATACCTGGATTATTGTCCCAGCTCAGCTCCTGGCTGTGTGACTTTAGACAAGTCACTTGGGCTCTCTGGGCCTGTGTTTACATATTTGTTAAATTGGGAGAGCACCCAATCATGGCAAGGATACGATGAGATCATAGATGGAAGAGTGTTGAGAGTGATCTACCCGCTCTACAGACATCAGGAATAGCTAGCATGCAGCTGGTGAAAGCCGATGTCGACACCTAGAGGAATGGTGTTCCAGCCACAGAGTCCCATGGTGACCTGGGCAGTGACTCCTGTTCTCCCCAGCTGTTCATCCCTCCTTTGTTAAATCACCAATAACAGCTTTATGCCCAGAGCAGAGGTCCAGAAGCCAGCTCACCCCAGCCCTAAGCCTGGTGTGGGCTGAGCCGGGGCTGTGTCTTCCTGGAGCCTGGCATCTGCTCATCCGTTCTTATTTCCTGGAGTTCCACTTCACCTGGGGGTAGGTGGGTAGTTCAGATTTGAGCACCACCCTACACAGAGGGTAAAAACCTGGGAGGCCAGGGCAGGAGTAGATAAAAGAAAGACGAGGAAAGGTGTGAATCAGAGCTCAGAAGGGAAAGAAACCGCCCCCTTTGCCAAAAAGTTGATCATTGTACAGAGAATACAGGTTCACGTAGAAAAAAGAAAACAAGTCAAAGAAGATAAAAACTACTTGTTAGTGGCTGGGTGTGGTGGCTCATACCTGTAATCACAGCACTCTGGGAGACTGACGCAGGCAGATCACGTGAGGTCAGGAGTTCGAGACCAGCCTGACCAACATCGTGAAACCCCATCTCGACTAAAAATAGAAAAAAAATTAGCCAGGTGTGGTGGTGCACGCCTGTAATCCCAGCTATTTGGGAGGCTGAGGTAGGAGAATCGCTTGAACCTGGGAGGCAGAGGTTGCAGTGAGCCAAGATCACACCACCTTTGCACTCCAGCCTGGGAAACAAGAGCAAAACTCCGTCTCAAAAAAAAAAACAAAAACCAAAAAACTGCTTGTTAGTCTCACCACCCAGAATGAAAACAGTTAGTGTTTTAATGTTTTAGCTATTTTACTTCCTGACTTTTTACACATACACCAATGTGTATATAAATAGAACTTTAAAAATGGAAAGGGATCATACTCCTTAGTGTGCTGTTAAATGTTTAACAAATGGCTGGCAGGGCGGGGCCATCCTGATTTGTAGCATTTGCCAATTTCTGTGGTGTAAACACTCCTACCATGGCTGGTTTCAAAGTATCAACATGATGTCAACCAGCTTGCAAACTTCCTGAAATTTTAACAATCAGCTCTTGGGAAACATCGAGAGCCAACTCCAGCAGGCTGCCAACTACATTTTGTTTTCTAATTAGCCTTTCTTCCTCACGCTATAGTACAAACGTCTTCATGCCTAAACTTTTCGAAAGTTGTCTTTCTCAAATTACTTACTTGAGTCAAAATTGTTTTCCTTTGGGAATCTGGAGCCGATTGTAAATACTGTCCTCTAGTTAGAATTTGCCTGTTTCTCATGTTCCATAGATCCTTGTCGGAGTAGGGAGTGGATCCACACTTTTTTATTAGGTGGCTGGAATAGAGATGTAATTGAAAAAAAAAAAAAAAGAAAGAAAGATTAATGTGATGCTGCAAAAGCATGTGGCGGCTTGGCAGTTCATTATCTGAGGACGGATTTGACGTAATAGAGACAATTTTCTCCTTTGCAGCTCCTTCTCCTTGGCCCAGCCAGCTCAGTTCTATACTTGTCACTCATTTCCCTTGGCCTTTCTGATGGAAATTGGCCCCTACTCCAGTCTGCCTGATGAGAGTAGGGCTGCAACTGTTTGGCCCAAGTCAAACCTCATAATCAGATCCATGTTTTCCTTGTTGAATGGGAGCTTTGGGAAATTGGAAGGCGAAGAGAGAGTGGAGAGCTGCACTCACAGAGCGGGTGTGTGTGCGTGTGTGTGTGTATAGTCATCTCCCACTTGGCTCCAGGGTAACGCGTTGGCCTTCCAACACTGGTGGACTGTTAGATCTGTGCCGAGAGCCTAGTAGGTGGAAAAACTTGGTGCCAAAGGTCTCCCACACTGGGCTTTTAATTGCTTTAAAGGAGGCTGAGCTTTGTGAGCTTCCGGTAACAAACCTGGCTCTCCCGGGCCCTGTGGATTTAGATGGGGAGTTTTGGACTAAGGCTTCATGAGTGTGGCCAGCATGCGTGAGGTGGACATGGGGGAGGGGCAGTCCACTGTCACAGTAAGAAGGAAAGCCTTGGCCATTCCCACTAGGTCTGAAGCTAGCCAATGGAACAGAAAGGCAAGAAGTCTGGTTTGGAGCCCTGACAAGAGTGCCAAGCTCAGATTCCTGGAGCGTAAGAGGCAAAGGACAAGGCCTGTGTGAATAAGGGGACTTTATTGGGGGAGCCCCTCGGTCTCTCCAGTTCCCTAGGTCATCTTGGACTCCTCCTCTTCTCTATCCCCTTCCCCACTAACCTCATTCCAAGTGGTCACCAAGACTAGTTAACTGTGCCTCTGAAATTGTCTAAAATGCCAGCCCCTTCCCCCACCATCCCATTGCCACTCCCCTATCCAAGCAGTCACTGGATCCCATCTGAGCTATGAGGAACAGTCCTCCAACTGCCTCCCTGCCCTGTGGTCTCACTCAGTGCACAGACATTCTTTCGGGTCCCTACCCTACTCCCCATACATTGCGTATTTATTTTATTTATTTATTTATTTATTTATTTATTTATTTATTTATGGTAGAGACAGGCTACTTATGTTGGCCAGGCTGGTCTCGAACTCCTGACCTCATGATCTGCCTGCTTCGTCCTCCCAAAGTGCTGAGATTACAGGCATGAACCACCGCGCCTGGCCTTATTTTTTATTTTATTTATTTATTTATTTATTTATTTTGAGACAGAGTCTTGCTCTGTCGCCCCGGCTGGAGTGCAGTAGTGCAGTCTTGGCTCACTGTAACCTCCACCTCCTAGGTTCAAGCTATTCTTCTGCCTCAGCTTCCCGAGTAGCTGGGACTGCAGGTGCATGCCACCCTACCCTGCCTGGTTAATTTTTTTTTTTTGTATTCTTGGTAGAGATAGGGTTTCACCATGTTGGCCAGGCTGGTCTTGAACCCCTGGTCTCAGGTGATCTGCCTGCCTTGGCCTCCCAAAGTGCTAGTGAGAGGTAACAACGTGCTGGCGGCCTTCGCTCACTCTCAGCACGTCCTCGGACTCGGCGTCCGCTCTGGCCACACTTAGGAACCCTTCAGCCCGCCGCTGCACTGTGGGAGCCACTCTCTGGGCTGGCCGAGGCTGGAGCCGGCTCCCTCTGCTTGCTGGGAGGTGTGGAGGGAGAGGTGCGGCCGGGAACCGGGGCTGTGCTCGGCGCTCGCCGGCCAGCGCGAGTTCCGGATGGGCACGGGCTTGGCGGGCCCGCACTCGGAGTGGCTGGCAGGTGCCACTGGCCCCGGGCAGTGAGGGGCTTAGCACCCAGACCAGCAGCTGCAGAGGGGGCACCAGGTCCCCCAGCACTGCCGGCCCACCCGCACTGTGCTTGAATTCTTGCCAGGCCTCAGCCGCCTCCCTGCGGGGCAGGGCTCGGGACCTGCAGCCCGCCATGCCCGAGCCCCCCTCCCCCTCCCCCACTCTACCCCACCCCACCCCACCCCACCCCACCCCGTGGGCTCCCATGCGGCCCGAGCCTCCCTGACAGGCGCCCGGTCCCATCGACCACCCAAGGGCTGAGGGGTGCGGGTGTGTGGCATGAGACTGGTGGGCAGCTCCGCCCATGTGGCCCCCACGCAGGATCCACTAGGTGAAGCCAGCTGGGCTCCTGAGTCAGGTGGGGACTTGGAGAACTTTTATGTCTAGCCAGAGGATTGTATATGCACCAATCAGCACTCTGTGTCTAGCTCGGGGTTTGTGGATGCACCAATCAGCACTCTGTATCTAGCTAATCTGGTGGAGAACTTTTGTGTCTAGCTAAAGGATTGTAAATGCACCAATCAGTGCTCTGTGTCTAGCTCAAGATTTGTAAACGCACCAATCAGCACTCTGTACCTAGCTAATCTGGTGGGGACTTGGAGAACTTTTATGTCTAGCTAAAGGATTGTAAATGCACCAATCAGCACTCTGTGTCTAGCTTGGGGTTTGTGGATGTACCAATCAGCACTCTGTATCTAGCTAATCTGGTGGGGACTTGGAGAACTTTTGTGTCTAGCTAAAAGATTGTAAATGCACTACTCAACACTCTGTGTCTAGCTAAAGGTTTATAAACGCACCAATCAGTGCTCTGTGTCTAGCTAATCTGGTGAGGACTTGGAGAACTTTTATGTCTAGCTGTAGGATTATAAATGCACCAGTGAGCACTCTGTGTCTAGCTCAGGGATTGTAAACGCACCAATCAGCATTCTGTGTCTAGCTAAAGGTTTGTAAATGCACCAATCAGTGCTCTGTGTCCAGCTAATCTAGTGGGGACTTGGAGAACTTTTACGTCTAGCTAGAGGATTGTAAGTACACCAATCAGCACTCTGTGTCTAGCTCAGGGATTGTAAACACACCAATGAGCACCCTGTCAAAATGGACCAATCAGCTCTCTGTAAAATGGACCAACCAGCTCTCTGTAAAATGGACCATTCAGCAGGATGTGAGTGGGGCCAGGTAAGGGAATAAAAGCAGGCTGTCCGAGCCAACAGTGGCAACAGGCTCGGGTCCCCTTCAACACTGTGGAAGCTTTGTTCTTTCGCTCTTTGTAATAAATCTTGCTGCTGCTCACTCTTTGGGTCTGCACTGCCTTTATGAACTGTAACACTCACCAGGAAGGTCTGCAGCTTCACTCCTGAGGCCAGCGAGACCAGGAACCCACAGGGAGGAATGAACAACTCTGGACGGGAGGAACGAACAACTCCAGATGTGCCGCCTTAAGAGCTGTAACACTCACCGTGAAGGTCTGCAACTTCACTCCTGAAGCCAGGGAGACCATGAACCCACCAGAAGGAAGAAACTCCGAACACGTCTGAACATCAGAAGGAACAAATTCTGGACACACCATCTTTAAGAACTTTAACACTCACCGCGAGGGTCCGCGGCTTCATTCTTGAAGTCAGTGAGACCAAGAACCCACCAATTCCGGACACACTGGGATTACAGGTGTGATCCACCGCACCCAGCCACATGGTGTTTTTAAATCAGTAAAGTAATATATGTTCATAAACATTTAGAAGATCCAGATATTTAAAGGTGAAAAACCACTCATAGACCTCCTTTCCTGAGATGAAAACAGTCATTTTAGTGACTATCCTTCAAAGACATTGCATATCAATTTCATTCTTAAAAATGAAAACAATCAAAACTACTTTGTAACCTACTTTCTCCTCACATATTATGGCAAACATTTTCTCATATAGATTCTTTTCTGAAATGAAATCACAAATCTGGTTATATCTCTCTTGCATAAAAAAAAATTAAACCACCAACAAGCAAAACCCATTACCTATGTGACAAAAGTCAAACTCCATGTGCATTCTGCCCCAAACTACACCTGTACACTAACTCCCAGCCCCACCACTGCGCACACCCTCTACTGTGCACACCCTCCACGCCAGCCCTCCCTGCCTGTTGTGTCAACATACCACCTGCATGTTTACCCTCAGGATTCCACAGGACTGGGCTTGTGTAAATGACTCCTATTACCCCCAATTCCACCTAGTGAATTCTGCCATCCTTTGGCGTTATTTATGTAGCTGTCCCTAGGAAAATTGGGAATCTCTTGAAGACAAAAACAGAACTTGTTCAGTTTGTATTTTTAGCAATTTATGGTACTGCCTGGCACGGGGTAGTGGGCACTCGGTAAATATTTAGGGAATGAATTGGCCTCAATTTGGTATGCCTGTTCTCATCTCCTTGGCAGCTTCACGTGTTCGTTTTTATTAGCGTCCATGATTAATCCGTATGATATTTTCTTGCCCACTTTGGCTGTGTTTCTGTCTTGCTGTGCTGGAATAAGCACTCCTGAACTGGAGCCATTCACTACTTTAGTTATGTCTTCGCTGGAGGATTGAAGATGTCGCCAGTTTCTGGTGGCTTTACTGTACCTCTTAGAAGCCCTGAGAAGCAAGCTCACTTTTCCAGAGTCAGTAGTCCAGAGTCAAGCCTCCAGCCCTCTTCTGAAGAGTTCACTTATAGGTTTATGGAACTGCATGAAATGGGAGAAGCAGCATTGGTGGAAAGTTTGCAGAGTGGGAGTTCTACCCTTGGAGCCTGGGGACCAGCTCAATAGTCACTGGAGGGGAACGCGGCAGGAAGTCAAGCACGTGAGAGTGGGTTGGGGGGTGGAGCCGGCACAGGAATCTATCCATGGGCTGTGGGATTCTGCGCCTTAAGGATGCCAGGGGGGCTTCAGCCTCTGCCTTTGCCTGTGTTCCAAAGAAAAGTTCACAAGGCAGTTCAAACACCTTGTGCTTTTTCTTGTGGTTCTGAGACTGTTTAAATATGGAGGTTTTGCCAGAAGGAGGAGTAAGTTTATTTTTGATATTTCATCAACAAACATTAAAGTAGAGCTATTTTTATTTAAAGTCAAAGAAAAGCGAAAGCCAGTGTCTATAGAGAAATAAGGATGAGCACATTTCTGCCCTCTGGGATAGAAATAAAGACAGGTAGATCCATTTTTATTGCTGCGAATCTCAGAAGTTTAAATTTGCATGTCTGTCTTAGACGTTTCCTTTTAATATGCAGCTCCAAGCACAGAAGCACACATATAACAGGATGTTTTCGAGAGGCTGGTTACAAAAATCCACCCCAACCGGCTTCAGCAGGAAGGATATTCAGTGGTTCCGCAGTGTCCTCAGGGTCCCAATCTCATTTTCCCTCTCGCTCTGTGATCCCCAGGATTAAGCTTCATTTAGGCTGGAGCAGGGTAGCAGCAGCAGTTCCAGGCGTGTCACTGAGAGCTGATAACATCCAGAGGAAGAAGAGAGACTATCACATCTCAGCACTTTGTCTTAGGAGCAAGGCAACGTTCTCCAGAAGATTCCAGAAGGCGTCACCTCATGTCTCATTTCCCAGTGTTGGGTCACCTGCTCATTCCTGAAACCCTGCTGCAAGGGGAGGATGTCACTTACACCACTGATCAATTAGGCCCTTCTTTGAAGCTGAGGCCCCTGATGTGTGGAGGAGGATGGTTGAATCGTTACACAAAAACTGGGATTCAGGCTGAGCCCAGTGGCTCACACCTGTAATCCCAGCACTTTGGGAGGCCGAGGTGGGCAGATCACTTGAGGTCCGGAGTTCAAGGCCAGCCTGGCCAATGTGGTAAAACCCCGTTTCTACTAAAAATACAAAAATTAGCTGGGTGTGGTGGCACGCGTCTGTAATCCCAGCTACTCATGAGTCTGAGGCAGGAGAGTTGCTTGAACCCAGGAGTTGGAGGTTGCAGTGAGCTGAGCTTGTGCCACTGCACTCCAGCCTGGGCGACAGAGCCAGACTCCATCTCAAAAAAAACAACAAACAAACAAAAACCCAGGCTTCTGTTAGGGGGTAAAAAGGGAGGAAGTAGTGGGTATACAGTGCACAGTGTTCTCCACAGGCCATTGTGAGCATCTCTTAGAACTGGTCGCCAACTCTATACTTCAATGTGTTAGCTGCTTAAATTCATTCAAATAAAATCTTACCCAGAAGCATAAGCAAATGAAACTAATAGAATCAGAGCAGCTGTGTTTAAATGCTGCACGTAGTCCTAGGATCATGATTTGAAAATCACTGGTGGATTACTTCTTGTGATTACTTCAAACATTTTTCTATTTCTAATCTTTTTTTTCTGTTCCTGATCTTCTTTCGTCCTTATAACACAGTTGTATAATGTGAGACAGACGTCTCATTTTGTCAGTGCCTATTTCAGGAGGTCAGTTGGCCAGAGGGGACTACTATTTACAGGGTTTGGGCAAATAGAGGCATTTAGGGAAGGCAGCTGGGCTGTGAGGAGCAGATTTGGGCATATGAGACCAGAGCCTGAGATAACAGGGGGCCAGGAAGAGAAGTTCCTCAGAGTCGGGTGATGAGCTGTGATCCCAGGGCTGACTCATTCGCTCTATGCTGGCACAGTGTGGGTGGCCCTGGCCCATGGGTGATATCTGCATTCAGGAAGAAGTGAAAGGCCTATTGAGGCAGGGTAGAGGTGCCGACTGGGATTCCATATGTCACAAAGGCAGACAGGCAGGCAGGTCACAGCCTCTGAGAGCTTCATTTTGGGATGGGGTAGGAGTAGGGTTGCCACATAAAATACCAGACACTCAGTTAAATTTGAATTTCAGATAACCAATGGATAATATTTTAGTATAAATATGTCCCAACTATTACATGGGACATGCCTACATTAAGATATACCACAATATTTGGAGCATACTTATATTAAAACATTATTTGTTGTTTTCAGAAGTTCATTTTTAACTGGGAGCTATACATTCTTATTTGCTGAATCTTACAACCCTACATGGGTGGGAAATGAGGAGTCTCTGGAGACATTAGGATGTTAAAATTAACTTTCTTCCTGTGGTCCCAGTCTCAGTCATGCAGGAATTGGCACCTCTTGTTCTAATTGATCAATAGTTTCCAGGACCCTGTTATACGAGTTACCCAAAACACTCATTACAAGTACAGATATCTGCTCGCTACCACCACCCTCAGGTCTTGGGAATCAGAATCTCTAAGGATTGGATCTGGATCTGGCCTATCTTTAAGAAGCCCAGATGATTCTGAGGTTCAGGCTGGCTTGGAAAGACCACTTTAGATTTTTTTTTTTTTTTTTTTTTTTGAGATAGAGTGTTGCGTTATCGCCCAGGCTGGAGTGAAGTGGCACGATCTTGGCTTACCACAATCTCTGCCTCCCAGATTCAAGCGACTCTCCTGCCTCAGCCTCCCGAGTAGCTGTGATTACAGGTGCCCGCCACCACACCCGGGTAATTTTTGTATTTTTAGTAGAGACGGGGTTTCACCATGTTGGCCAGGCTGCTTTTGAACTCCTGACCTCAAGTGATCAGCCTGCCTCAGCCCCACAAAGTGCTGGGATTACAGGCGTGAGCCACCGCGCCTGGCCACCACTTTAAATTTTAAGTTCCCAAAGGTGAGGACTTTTATTTAAAGTTGGTTTAAACTTTGTTTTAGATAAAGTTGGTTTAAACTTGATTTATTGCACTCAATGAATATTTGCTGGATGAATGAATGATTCCTGCCTGAGGAGTCATTCCTCACTGGCTTAACCAGTGTTTATCTTGTGGAACTTGGGAACACCAGAAGCATGCACGCGTCTTTCTTTCCATTTTTTTTTTTTTTTCTGGTCTTGAGACTCGTGGGAAAGGGCTTGGGTGGAAGGTGTCATGGAGAGAGCCTTGGAAAACACGGGAGGGAAGGATGAGGACAGGACTGGGCAGGAGGGCACCTGGGCTTGCCAGGCAGGGGCCTAGAGCATCCGCATCGGGGAAGGAGGCCAAGTTTTTAATCACCTCCTCAGGCGAGAAGCCTTGAGATTTCAAGTTGAGAACAAGTCTTCGGTTATTTTCACATAGTTTCTTTAGTGTCTCACTTGGCACAATCTGCGTGCTCAGCATCACAAAGAGATTGATACTGAACTTGGAGTCATCCAACCAGGGTGCTTAAAGTATGTTGGAAATGCTTCAGTGGAACCTGGTGGGTGGCAGGTAATGGCCATTTTGCTAATCTTGGTAATTCCCCAGATCGGCAGCATGCCTGAGAGTGTCTATTTCCTATAGCACCTGCCTCTGAGGCCTCAGCAATGGAAACATTAGACTCCTGTCCTAAATGTACCCAACCGCCTACATTTCCCCTGTAGAGATGTGCCCTTGTGCCGATGTTGTCTCTAATACAAAGAAGTTTTATTTTTTCCCCCCTTCCAATTTCCTAGAGAAATGCTTTGCTTAATGGATGAGAACCTGCCTTCCAATCTGCAGGGAGTTTTTGCCGAGTGACGTCATGGACACATAGTGCTCTGACTGTCACTGAGTCTCCAGTCCCCTCTCAATCTGTTCCCTCATCTTTGGCACTGGGATGCTGCCACAGGGCCTCAGGGCTCTGGGAAATGCAGGAGCTGCCTGGAAATTCAGAGCATAAGGCTCCTCAGTAGGGCTCCAGGTCAAGAGTGGAAAAAAGAACATGAATTCCCAGCTTTGCTTGTGACTTTAGTTCTGTCCCTCCCGTCCTCACCTCCTGCAGGCATTCACAGACACCATTCTGAGCACATCAAAACTGCCTGTGCCAGATGGCCATTTTGCTAGCTCCCGTAGTTACACTAAATCCAGAGGTGTCCTCGGGACCTGGGGCAATAGTGAAATCCCTTCTTCACAGCCCCGAACTTAGACATAAAGGAAGTCAAGTTTTTATTTTGAGAATTAAACTAGTAAATACAACATATAGAGTTGGATAGCCAGTCTCCAAGTTTCCAAGGTAAGACATTGTCCTTGAATGCATGTAGAAAGCAAACATCAAATCACAGTGATCTTGTGGAGGATGGACTGAAATGGGATTGTGCTTGTAATTCAGAGAACAGAAATCGTTACTTATTGATGTCATAATGTGCACTTTGGAGAAAGGGGATATGAATAGAAGGGGGATAGTCAGTGCAAAACAGGGACAAAAACTCTAAGAGTAAGAAGTTAGTGATGCCTGAGGCTAGGCGTGGTGGCTCATGCCTGTAATCCCAGCACTTTGGGAGACCAAGGCAGGTGGATCACGAGGTCAGGAGTTCAAGACCAGCCTGGCCAATATGGTGAAACGCTGTCTCTACTAAAAATACAAAAATTAGCCAGGCGTGGTGGTGGGCGCCTGTAGTCCCAGCTACTCGGGAGGCTAAGGCAGAAGAATCGCTTGAACCCGGAAGGTGGAGGTTGCAGTGAGCTGAGATCGCACCACTGCACTTCAGCTTGGGCGACAGAGCGAGATGCCGTCTCAAAAAAAATAAAAAGGTAGTGACGACTTTTCTAATGTTTTCTAGTAGTGGGGAGTCTTGGCTAAGTAGACAATTTCCTTTGCAAAGCCTCAACTATAGTGTGGGAGAGGGAGTGCCTGAAGCTACCTGAGCTAGAGCCCTTCCTGTACTCACCTGGGTCTCCTTAGTCCAAGTTTGCCTTTGCAGCATCCTGCCTTCAGGGTAAGCATGCATTGATTATGTGGATGCAAACATCCTGCCCACTTAGTAATTGTCTTTCCAATTGAAAATGAATGAATGAGCTTTCTTGCTGGTACCTGTATGTTTACACATGAGAAATAGATGCCCTTGCAATGTGCTGACAGAATTCATGTTTCCGAGCCTTAGAACCTGAAGACATGGATGGTAGGAAGTTCACCAAGATCAGGGTCACCTTGTGGCACCTCCCTGGCAGTGACCTTTCCCAGCCCATATATATATGTCATATATATTATATATTTATATATAAAAATATATATTTCCCATATATATGTCATATATTATATATCTATATACATACATATATAAATATAATATATTGAGACAGGGTCTCACTCTGTCACCCAGGCTGGAGTGCAGTGGTATGAGCATAGCTCACTGCAGCCTGAAACTACTGGGCTCAAGAGATCCTCCCATGTCAGCCTCCCAGGTAGCTGGAACCACAGGTGTGCACCACCAGACCCAGCTAATTTTTCAATCTTTTGTAGACACAGGGTCTTGCGATGTTGCCCCGGCTGTTCTTGAATTCCTGGGCTCAAGTGATCCTCCTGCCTCAGCCTCCCAAAGTGCTAGGATTACAGGCATGAGCTACTGCGCCCTGCCCAGACCTGTCTTTTAACTGTGCACATGCCCCTACCACAGCAGGATCTAGAGTGACAGTGGATCCAACCTCATCATTTCCCCAGACCTCGCCCCAAGGTTCGGTGGTTTTCAGCCTAGTTCCTCTCCATTTATGCTATCTCACGTCTTCTTACAGTCTCTCCACATCACTTCTCTCCCACCCTATTAAGGGCCATGATGGCACATGAGTAGCAAAGGGGTCATGGAGGGACTCGGGGTTAGTATATTCTCCTACCTCCTCTGAAATCTTTCCTTCTGAATTCTGAGTTCCTGACTGAAAGAGGTCAGCTGAGGATTCTTGTTCCTCTCACTCCCATGGACTTTGACTTTCCTTCTCATTGTCTGAGGCCTTTCCCACAGCAAGGCCTGGGAAATGGGGGAGCTTCTCAGTTGACACAAGGTTAAACCTTTGTGCTCCGTGATCTTTTGGTTTCCTCTGAGAATTCATTCTCTGCATCAGGCACTCCAGCCCTAGCTCCTGCAAGCAAGCAGGCGAGCAGTCCAGGGAAGGGAGAGGGTGGAGGTCAGCCTCCATACAGTTTAGGCTCCTGCCAAATTGAAGAGGCTGCGGGGCCTCAGTGGAAACCCCAGATTTCCTATTGTACCCCACCCCCCAGGCAAGTTCTTCCCCGCTTCTTGAAACCTTGGTTCTATTGCTGTTCCAAAGAGCTTTTATTCAGTAGGATATATTTCTTCTTGTATTCTGGAAAAGCTGGGATAGGGTTATAAGCACATAAATGTAAAACCACCCCTGGGGCTCCCCTCCTCCTTTGTCTTGGCAGATACTCAAAGTCTGATAAAGCAATTTGGCCCATCTCCTCTGCAATTCAAAACTTCCGTGGTTGTGTATATGCTTCCTAATGAGGCCAGCTACTTCATCCCTGCCTGGCTAACTTAGCTCCAAGGTTTGGGGAGGTGTAGGGGGAATGCCAGAGCTGGAAAGAAACTTAGTAAAACCACCTCATTTGGCTGGTAAGGAAACTGAGGCTCACAGATTTTACATGACTTGCCTGGGGCCTTACAGCTAGCTAGTGGCAGAGTGTATTACTGGCTCTTATAAATATTTGAATCATTGTTAATTAATGATGAGGTCAGATCCTGAGTAGTTACATGCTAAGAATTTAAATACGGTAAATAGATTATGTACTCAAAAGTCTAAACACCAGAAGCATCTAACAGCACGCTTGGTATGAAAGGATTTGTAAAATAACTATCCTGTTTTAAAAAAAAATCACTCTGGTGTAATTAAAGAACATGTGATGATCCTATATGTGGATGATGTAATCTACTGGGTTGTGGATGAGTGGGTTGGTAGTATCATGGCTGCCCGATCCATACCACATGGACAGGATGATCAGAAGGTAATGGGCAGTCACAGTGACCTCCTGGCTCTCTTGCTGCTAACACAGAAGCCCTGACTGTTTTCAGTCAATTACCTATTCAGTAGATAGCAACTGTTTCAAAGCATTGAACTGCCATTGTACAAATATGCACATTGCCTCGTAAATGCCCTCTTTCCTCAATTAGTATGCTCTTTTAGAATTGAGACATCTAAACTCTAGAAATATGATTAACCCAGAACTGGCCAAATCCTGACATCCTGAGTAAACAGTCTTAAACCGCAGAGCTCACATTTGAAACCACAGCAAATATATTTTAGAAGTAGGTAGGGAACAGAAATAACTTCTAATATTCATTAGGGTTTTTTGGCCTTCAATATTCATGAGTCTACCTGCAATTTTTACTCATTCCCATTTTTATTTGGACAGATAGTCCATAGGACATATAATATCTTCAGGTAATAGAGTCTCAAAATAGCTGCCAGGTTGTCCTTTTTCATTTCATTCATTTTTTTTTTCTTTTTCCTATTCTTCAAAGGTCATCAAACCCAGAAACTGAAGGATCTTGGGCCTGCCTTGATGTTCATTTCTCTCATCTATAAAATTGAAGGCTGGAGGAGGTAATCCCTGAGGTTCCTTCTAGGTTCTTACCTTCTATAATTTATTAATATATGGAAACACCTCTCTCATCCCCTAAAACCTCAGCATTGACCTTGGAAAGCCTCACTTCTCAGAAAAACCACAGCAAATATATTTTAGAAGTAGGTAGGGAACAGAAGTAACTTCTAATATTCATTAGGTTTTTTTGGCCTTCAATATTCATGAGTCTACCTGCAATTTCTACTTATTCCCATTTTTATTTGGACAGATAGTCCATAGGACATATAATATCTTCAGGTAATAGAGTCTCAAAATAGCTGCCAGGTTGTCCTTTTTCATTTCATTCATTTTTTTTTTCTCTTTTTCCTATTCTTCAAAGGTCATCAAACCCAGAAATTGAAGGATCTTGGGCCTGCCTTGATGTTCATTTCTCTCATCTATAAAATTGAAGGCTGGAGGAGGTAATCCCTGAGGTTCCTTCTAGGTTCTTACCTTCTATAATTTATTAATATATGGAAACATCTCTCTCATCTCCTAAAACCTCAGCATTGACCTTGGAAAGCCTCACTTCTCAGAATCCATCCTATGCTCCCAAGTGCACCTTCCATGGGTCTTTACGCATTTTATTGTTGCTGTTTATTTTATGGTCTCTTTCTCCAGTGGACCGCAGCCTCCACAGGCTGTTCATCTTTTCTTCTCTAGCCTAGCACAGTGCCTGGCAGAATCAACCTTTGTTGCATAAAAGGCTAGATCAAATTCTCTGCCTCATACGCACAGCCCTTCATCTAGTGTGGAGTCAGCCATGTAGGCAGATACAAATTAGCTCTCCCAGGCCGGGCGCCGTGGTTCATGCCTATAATCCCAGCACTTTGGGAAGCCAAGGCGGGTGGATCACCTGAGGTCAGGAGTTTGAGACCAGCCCGGCCAACGTGGTAAAACCCTCTCTCTACTAAAAATACAAAAATTAGCCGGGCATGGTGGTGGGTACCTGTAATTCCAGCTACTCAGGAGGCTGAGGCAGGAGAATTGATTGAACCCAGGAGGCGGAGGTTGCAGTGAGCTGATATCGTGCCATTGTACTCCCGCCTGGGCAACAAGAGTAAAACTTTGTCTCAAAAATTAAAAAAAATAAAATAAAATTAGCTCTCTCAAAACCTAAGCTGACTTAAGGGAGTCTCAGTAGTTTGTATTTGCAATGTTTCTCAATCAGTTGTACGTTTATGTGAGACACCTGGGACTGCACAATTATGCTAATGTATCACTGGTTAAGTTTATGTGTGCTTTCACTTTTTTAAGGGGTAGACACATGCTCTGTATTTTTTGGCAACCCTCAAATTGAGGTAGGAACTCAGTAATAACTGCTAATTGGAAAAGTAGCAGGACTGAAGTTGAAGGACTCAGGATTATGTTCAGGGCCTTGAAACTGAGGGTGAAAAGTGAATGAAAGCAATATATTCACCAAGGATTTCATTCAGCTATAACAGAATATCTAATTAACAGGGCTTAGACAAGATAGGTGCCTGTTTTTCTCTCATGTAATAAGAAGTCTGGAGGTAGAATGTCTGGGGCTGGTATAGCTGCTCAAGGTCACAAGATGGTTGCTAAAGCTCCAGCCATCACATATGCATTCTAAGCAAGAAAAAGGAAAAAGAGACCCCATATGAAAGGAGCCTCCCTGGATGCCTCTCCCAACAACTTCATGGGCCAGGACTGTATCTTATGTCCACTGTCTCTGAAGGTGCATTAAGAAATGGCTTTTTGGCTGGGCACTTGCTCCTCGAACACAGGTGGGTTTCTGTTAGTAAGGAAAAAGTGAGCAGGATACTCTGTAGGGAACTAGAATTCTCTGCCACAGTCCCCTTCTTTGGTTACTGAGACATACCCTTCTTTCCATTCAAGGCGTAGGCCAAGGGAGGTGGCGCCCTAGCCTCATCCAGGTAGCATTTCCAGACTAGAGCCCCAGACCTCTGGGTGTTATGTGGTCTTCTCCATCAGCGCTAGGTAGGGCTCCTTGTGAACAATCTTTTGTACCCCCAAGATACAATACTGGAAAAGGTATAAAATAAGTACAATAAAAACTTCCGGGCTGGGCGTGGTGGCTCATGCCTGTAACGCCAGCACTTTGGGAGGCTGAGGCACCTGAGGTCAGGAGTTTGAGACCAGCCTGGCCAACATGGTGAAACCCTGTCTGTACTAAAAATACAAAATTAGCCAGGTGTGGTGGAGGGTGCCTGTAATCCCAGCTACTTGGGAGGCTGAGGCAAGAAAATCACTTGAACCTGGGAGGTGGAGTTTGCAGTGAGCTGAGATTGCACCACTGCATTCCAGCCTGGGCAACAAGAGCGAAACTCCTTCTCCAAACATTCCATTTATAAAAGAAGAGATGGAAAATACCGTGGTCACTGTCCATAGCTATGACCAAATCCTTCTGGCCAAGAATAGCAAAGGTCCTCACTGGCCACCCCTTGCTCTGGTGGAAGGAACTCCTTGTTTATGGCCTTCCATGGCCCTTGCCTCTTACTGGGACGTCATTTTTTTGTTTGTTGGTTGGTTTGTTTGAGATGGAGTCTTGCTCTGTCACCAGGCTGGAGTGCAGTGGCGCAATCTCGGCTCACTGCAACCTGCACCTCCTGATTGTCCTGCCTCGGCCTCCCGAGTAGCTGGGACTACAGGCACCCGCCACCATGCCCGGCTAATTTTTGTATTTTTAGTAGAGACCGGGTTTCATCATGTTGGCCAGGGTGGTCTCAGTCTCTGGACCTCAGGTGATCCTCCCACCTCGCCCTCCCAAAGTGCTGGGATTACAGGCATGAGCCACCGCGCTCAGCCCTGGGAGGTCATTCTTCATTCACTTTTGTGATGGGCACAGGAAGGACACCTTTTCCGGGGGCTGAACACTTTTTGAAGCCTTACTTGTTGATGTCAATTGCTGGTGAGAAAGAGGGAGAGGAAGAGTTGCAAGGTTGCTGTAGAGATTTAACCATCCCAGGCTGTTGTGGACCAGGGTTGGAGTTTTTTTTTTAAGGTATCTAGTCTGTGTGTTTCTGGTCAATTCCCTATGATTTGAATCCTTTACTTTTTAACTTAGAATCCGCACCCATATCTCTACATTTTAACTTAACATATGCTACTTAATGTATGCTGCTGAGGACAGTTGAAACAGTGGTTTCTGGTGGGTAATCACATTTTTGCCAGCAGACTTACAAACTCCAGCTAGTAGGACACCACTTGTCTGCTTCTGATAAAGCTGATTTTTGTAACCCTGCAACGGTCCATAATGTGGGCTTCCCAGGCAATTTAGATTGCAGACTCAATGTCAAGAGGGCCTTTCTAAGCAAAGTGATAGTTCTCTTTATCTCTGATTGCTTACTGAGTTGGGGAGCTGTAGACTTTGCTGAGAGTGAAAAAGCACCTACTGGCCAGGTGCAGTGGCTTACGCCTGTAATCCCAGCACTTTGGGAGGCCAGGCGGGCAGATCACCTGAGGTCAGGAGTTCGAGACCAGCCTGACCAATATGGAGAAACCCCGTCTCTACTAAAAATACAAAATTAGCCGAGCGTGGTGGCGCATGCCTGTAATGCCAGCTACTCGGTAGGCTAAGGCAAGAGAATTGCTTGAACCCGAGAGGTGGAGGCTGTGGTGAGCCAAGATCGTGCCATTGCACTCCAGCCTGGGCAAGAAGAGAGAAACTCCGTCTCAAAAAAAAAAAAAAAAAAAAAGGTAAAAAAAAAAAAAAGCACCTACCAATGTTCTAGATTTTTCATACCATTTTTCCTAACTCCACAACCTCAGTCAACATGTAAATGACTTTGCAACATCCAGCAGTAGGCAATTTGACCAGATACTTCACATTGAACAGCTAGGGTCAACACTTTCCAGTCCGCAACTTTCAAGTCCTTAAGATCTGCTTCCTGACCCCATCCAATTCCACATTATAGTTTCTGTTACTTTCAGTTCCCCCAACTTCCAGGCACCAAATTCTGTGTTCAGGGTGTAATTCAGATAATTGGTTGGATTGGTAAAAATCCACGTAACAGCGACTTAACAACACAGGGGTTTATTTTTCCTCTCATTTCTGCTCTTCCCTAAAGGAATGTTGGTGTAACCCTACCCAACAATTTCCGCTTTCATCCCATTGGCCAGAATTATGTTGTGTAGCTATCCATACCTGCAAGAGAGACTGCATTTTAGTTTAATTCATTGCCACTCCCAACAAAATAAAGGAAGAGAGAATGAATATCAGGTAGAGAGCCACACGCTTCTGACACAAACTACATGTTTATCATATGAGGCCCATCCACGGCTGAGGAGCAGGGACCACCAGGCTGGGTGCTGGCCCGGGTAAGTCAGGTATAGTTCAGGAGGGCAAGGTCATCAGAAGCAGGCAGGCAGCAGGCTGATGTACAAGGAGCAAGGCCAAGTCCAATGGGTCTGGGTTCTAGTTCTGGCTCTGTTACTTATGAACTGTGAGACATTGGGCATATTAGTTTGCCACTTTGATTCTATTATTATGGTTTGTTTTGTTTTGTTTTGTTTTTTTAGACAGAGTCTCACTGTGTGGCCCAGGCTAGAGTGCAGTGGCGCAATCTCAGCTCACTGCAACCTCTGCCTCCGAGTTCAAGCAATTCTCATGCCCCACCCTCCCGAGTAGCTGGGATTACGGGTGCACGCCACCATGCCCAGCTAAATTTGTATTTTAGTGGAGACGCGGTTTCACCGTGTTGCCCAGGCTGATTGCGAGTTTCTGACCTCAGGTGATTCAGCTTCCCAAAGTGCTGGGATTACAGGTGTGAGCCACTGCACCCAGCCTTTGATTCCATTATTTATCTGGGCCTATAAAAGGGGGAATACTAACAGTGTCTCCCTGCAGCACCACTGTAGCAGTTAAATAAGGTAATCCATGGAAGGTGCTTATTTATTTTATTTTATTATTATTATTATTATTTTTGAGACAGACTCTCACTCTGTCTCGCCCAGGCTGGAGTGCAGTGGTGTGATCTCAGGTCACTGCAGCCTCCACCTCCCTGGTTCAAGCAATTCTCCTGCCTCAGCCTCCCTAGTAGCTGGGATTACAGGTGTGCACCACCACAGCCAGCTAATTTTGTATTTTTAGTACAGATGGGGTTTCACCATGTTGGCCAGGCTGCTCTCGAACTCCTAACCTCAGGTGATCCGCCCACCTTGGCCTCCCAAAGTGCTGGGATTACAGGCATGAGTCACTGGGGCCCGGCCAAAGGTGCTTATTTAGAACAGTGTCTCACACACGGTTATGCTCAGAAAACATTAGCCAATGTTGATAAAATAGGGCCAGACATCCTTGTTTTATAAGGTGGTTGTGAGGATTGTGGGGTGGGGGGTGGGGGGACAGAAGAAGAAAACAAGGAAGCTCCTAGCACAGTGGGGGCACTTTCCCCTCATTTCTTCTGTAGCTACATCTGTCCTCTTTCATCCTTGGGCAGCCAGGCAAGTCTTTACCTCAGGGCCTTTGCACCTGCAGTTCCCTCTGCCTAGAACAACCTTCCCACAGATATTCTTGTGGCTCAGTGTCTCACTTCATTCAGGACTTGTTTTCGAGCAAGAGAGGCTGACTGCCCCATGCACTAGAAAAGCTTTATAATGGCTGGATGCAGTGGCTCATGCCTGTAATCCCAGCACTTTGGGAGGCTGTGGCAGGCGAATCACTTGAGATCAGGAGTTCGAGACCAGCCTGGCCAACATGACAAACCCCCATCTCTATTAAAAATACAAAAAATTAACTGGGCATGGTGGCCTGCATCTGTAAGCGCAGCTACTGGGGAGACTGAGGCTGAGAATCGCTTGAACCCGGGAGGCGGAGGTTGCAGTGAGCCGAGATTGCACCATTGCACTCCAGCATGGGCAACAGAGTGAAACTGTCTCAAAAATTTTTTAAAAAGCTTTATATTGAAAGTTGAAGGAAACAGGAGGTCTGGAAAGTCCCTTGGGCACACACAGTTGTCTCTTCGTGCTAACTCATGGGTCATGTGTGCAAATTTGGGCAGAGTTAGTATGAAATGTGGTGGAAATTCAGGCTGTGATTTCAGCGTGCTCATTCTGTGCAAACTCCAGGTGGCCATATTAGTTTGAAGCAATTTCTGCCAGTTCTTACAGCTCATGTACAGGGAGTTTTAGTGTTTCAGCAAGTTACTTCTTTTTAAAAAAAATCTGTCATCCTACCAACACAAAAATTTCTGTTATTGGTTTCTTTAATTCTTTGGGGCACAATTTCAGTCTCTCAGATGTCACCTTCTCGCTATCCTCTGACATTACCATAGTTACCATCACAGTACTGTCACCATCTGACGTCATAGTATTTTGCATTTGTTTAATAATTCACCATCTTCAGAACACAGGCTTCAAGAAGCTTTCTGGGACATTGTTTTGTTCAGGACCCAGCACATGATAAGACACTCAATCAACATTTGTTGAATGAATTAATAGTAGATATTTAATCATAGTTGGTTTCTTTCTTTCTTTCTTTCTTTTTTTTTTTTTTTTGAGATGGAGGAGTCTTGCTCTGTCACCCAGGCTGGAGTGCAGTGGCGCGATCTCGGCTCACTGCAAGCTCTGCCTCCCAGATTCACGCCATTCTCCTGCCTCAGCCTCCCGAGTAGCTGGGACTACGGGCGCCCACCACCACGCCCGGCTAATTTTTTGTATTTTGTTTAGTAGAGATCAGGGGTTTCACCATGTTGGCCAGGCTGCTCTCGAACTCCTGACCTCAGGTGATCTGCCCGCCTGGGCCTCCCAAAGTTCTGGGATTATAGGCGTGAACCACCACGCCCGGCCCATAGTTGGTTTCTTTTTTTAAATTTTTTTTTTTTATTTTTGTGGGTACATAGCAGGTGTTTACAAAGTTGGTTTCCTTTTAAAATGATAGCATTTTCTAAAAGTGAGAAGAGCATAGGAAGATTAGGTGAAGGTCGAAGAACTTGGAATTTAGCAGAGGTCAGAATAGGAGAATGTCTAGAATCCAGGACATCTGGAAGGGAGAGCTAGTACATGACAGCCCGGTGTGAATCTGATTTTAAGGCAAGGTCGAGATAAACCAGAGGATCCTTTTATACCCCCAGCCACGTTAAGGATCCAGGCTCTGAATTTTGGGTGACCCTAGGCCTATAGGAGACGATTAGCTTCAGTTAGTTCATTGGTTCTCAACCCTTTTATTGTCCTCGCATCCCTGCATGGAGAAAAATTAAATTTAAGTTCTCTGTAACATGAGAAAATAAATACTAAGGAATAAGATTTTGTCAGGTAGGATTGAGCTTTGGTAGGAGGAGGAGGGGTCTGCTAACCGTTATAGCATCTGAGACTTTTTTTGCCTCCCTCAACTAATTTTCACCCCCTTGTGAGTAATGTTACCTACTGAGACTGCATGGTTTAGCTCAGACAGGATCCAAGAAAGTTGGTAGATTTTAACACCATATCAGTAAATTATCTCAGTAACAGAAGCATTTATTTTGAATGCTAAGGCTGTCAGCTTCAAGCGACTCAAAATTAATTTAAATTATCACAGCTATTTGCTTGAGATGGGAATCTAATTGGAGAATTATTTATGAGACACAAAAATGGACTGGGCTGTTGCAGTGAACCTGCATGTCCAAAAATTGTGCTCACTGTTGAGATGGATTGATCTTCAAGATGGGAAGCTTGTAGGCCTTTGCACAGACCAGCCATCCAGGGAGGTCAGTATTTGTAACTGCAGATTTCTGTTCTGTATCTTCCCTGAGTCAATGTTTTGCTCACTGGAGTGTTTTATTGGATGTTGTGGAAGAACCACACTTTTCATAGTATTGCAACATTGTCTGTCTTTCCTTATGCCCTGAATCATCTCAAATCATCCCAAGTGGATATTGATGCTCCTACTTCCCTTGCTTATAGAAAAATCCCAGGAAAATGGGTTGATAGAATAAAGGACTGGAAGGATTACTGGAAAGCCCTCAATTATAGGTATGGGATTGAAAGGCTGTGTAGCTCATGGACACGTAAGAATAAGACTAAGTGTCTTTGAGGGTGTCCGTGTATTTCCAACAAATTTTCCTCTCCTGAAAACTACTTCCCTGCCC
This sequence comes from Pongo abelii, assembly GCF_028885655.2. Lineage (NCBI taxonomy): Eukaryota > Metazoa > Chordata > Mammalia > Primates > Hominidae > Pongo > Pongo abelii. Next base: position 32,351,665 of record NC_071989.2, read on the forward strand.
GCCCCCCCCCCCCCCCCACGCCCTTCTAGGGCCTGAGGTTGGGCTCTCAGTGGCCCTGTTGCTATCCTGCGGCCCCACCCTCTTGGCCAACAGTAATTGGATATCAGATCCGAGCTGAGCCAATCAGCTTCACTCACTTCCAAAGTAGTAATGAACAACTCCAGTTGCAAACAGTGGAAAACAACTCAAGGTAAAGTTTATTTTCATTTAAAGTTTTGTTTAGTTTCATTTTGCTTTACCTTTTTTCTTTCATTTTAAAGTCGTCAAAATTTTACAATGTAATTTATTATAAGGATCGATGCTGGCTTTCAGGTTAGGGCGAGGGCAGCAATGCAGCCCCGTCCAGGATGGCGGAAAGTGAGGACGGGAAAGCTGTGGGGAACCCAGGGGGCGCTCTCTCCCGGTCCTGCGCCTCTGCCCACCACCGATCAGCTTCTATTTCTTAGAATGACTTTCTTTGCTACTCAATCCACACAGGAGATAGAATCGTTCAAAAGTTGGTTAGTTCAAAAGCTATGACTCCTGCCACACGGTAGAAACTAGGACTCTTTCAGAGTCGCAGTACTGAGGTCTCGGGGAAGAACCCTGATTGTCCCAGCTTGGGTGAGATGTCAAGCTCTGGACCACCCCCACGAAACGGGAGGGGAGGGGCAGGGGAGTGTTATCGTAGACCTATTACACACTAATTTCCATTTATTTATGTATCTCCCCACTAGAGTATGAATTCCTACAGGGCAAGGAATTTGCCTTATTGCTGGTATGTAACCAGTGCCAAGTTCAAGGACTTGATAAATGTTCGATAAATACTTGCTGAATAAATCAAATGGGTGCAAATTGACACCAGGAAAACATTTCCTACTACTCTTCAGTTTCGTTTTCCTCAATCAGACTTATTTAAAGAGCATCCTGCCCAAGATATTTACAGTTTTTTTGTTTGTTTGTTTTTTGTTTTTTTTTTGAGACGGAGTCTGGCTCTGTCGCCCAGGCTGGAGTGCAGTGGCGAGATCTGGGCTCACTGCAAGCTCCGCCTCCCGGGTTCACGCCGTTCTCCTGCCTCAGACTCCCGAGTAGCTGGCACCACAGGCGCCCGCCACCACATCCGGCTGATTTTTTTTTTTTTTTTTTTTTTTTCAGTAGAGACGGGTTTTCACTGTGTTAGCCAGGATGGTCTCGATATCCTGACCTTGTGATCCGCCCGCCTCGGCCTCCCAAAGTGCTGGGATTACAGGCGTGAGCCACTGCGCCCAGCCTGATATTTACTGTTTTTATATGTATGGAGCCATCTCAACTGTGACTAACATCCTGAATCACAAGCTGTTAAAATTGTAATGTAAAGGGTCTTTTAAAAATGTCTTACAAATTATTGGGAGTCTACGATGTGGTAGGTGCTGTGCTGGAGTAGTGAATATATTGATGAATAAGACAGTGACCAGCCTGGCCAACATGGTGAAATCCTGTCTGGGATTACAGGCACCTGGGATTATAGGTGCCTGCCACCACACCGAGCTAATTTTTGTATTTTTAGTAGAGATAGGGTTTCACCATGTTGGCCAGACTGGTCTCGAACTCCTGACCTTGGGATCCTCCCGCCTCACCCTCCCAAAGTGCTGGGATTACAGGCGTGAGCCACCGCGCCCAGCCTTGCATTTCTTTTAACAACCATGTGATTATATAGATGATATTTGCTAAACTTTTGATTTATTTGGAACCAATTAATAGCTGGCACTCAAGTTCTTTGGAAACTCAAAGTATGCTATATTGGAAATTTCTTTTTGGTTACTGAGTAATAAGGTCATTTATTATTGACATGGCTTCTGACACCTCTCCCACGCATTATTATTCCTTGTTAAATCACTTCCTGAGAAGGCTGGAGAATGTTTTCCACCTTAGATGGCACGGTTTATATTGACTTTCTCCGGGAGAAAGTGAAGTTCAGAGAAGAGCGTGAAAGGGATCACTTTTCTATGTTTATGGAGAATGGAGGTGAAATTTTTCTTTGGTGGAGAAGGCGAGTTGGCAGTAGAATTGAATTAACCTTTCACTGGGGACCTAATATGTACCAGGCACCGTGCAGAATTCAGAGGGAGTGTGAGGCTTTAGCTCTGGTGGGAGCCGCTGGTCCTGCTGTCTGCTGACTGGTGTCACCACTGTATTCAATGTGTTTAAAAGCAAGGCAAAGAAGGCACCTGTCTTCTCACCCAGGCATTTGGAGAAACATTTCTCTGGAGGGGATGGCTTTTAGGTTGGCCTGAAAATAAGTCAGTTTTAACCATTTACCAAAGGAAATGGAGAGAGGATACTAAAACCTGGGCTGCAAAGAGCCGGACTTCCCTCTGAATCTGCAGGATGGCGAAGTTTAGGAATTGTGTTGCCCTGGGACGGAGGCGGGATCTCTCCATGGTGTTGATCGGATCTTTCTTCTCTGGGTAGTGTTGTCAGAACAGATTTCTGGAATGGAGAGCCTTCCTGTGTGTACAGCTGGGCTGACCAAGGCAAATCAACATAGATTTTCATTTTCTAGGAGTGTAAGATTTTAAATATATGCAGATCCTTCCACAGCCTTCCATGGGGTCTTGTCACACAGCCTCCTGGTTGGGTGTGAGTTTGATAGTATGTTGGTGGGGGTTGTCTTGGCACAAGTCATCTGGTTTCTCTGCTGATCTAAGAAACTTCCTGGAGAAGGCCAGTGTTCCAGAGGCGTCTGTCTGAGAGAAGGGAGTGTCCATACAGCATGGAGGTAGCCACACGGGGGAATGGGGAAGCATTAGCTTCTGGGTTTGTGCTTGGTGCCTGAAAAGTACACGTGGTCCTTCTGTAACACAGGAGGCTATGTTTTCTAGGTGAGAAGGCTCACTGTTGTAACTGGAGCTTTTTGTTTTTTCCTCTTCCTCTCCCAGGTGTGAATGAGCCCAGGGAAGGACACACGGCCACTGCTGGAGGGATCCTCCATTCCTGTGTCATTTGCATGGGTCCTGCTGTGAAATGAACCTGGCAGGGACTTGTTAGACACTTCCTTCCTTCCCTCATTGAGCACTCCAGCACCATTGTTCCACAGTTGTTCTAATCGGGTCCTAGCTTCCTCCTGCCAAGGCAAACAGCATAGTCTCGAGTAGGTGTCCCTAGGCTCATCTGCCAGCCTGAACATGAACACAGGCAAAGCTGATGATGGCCAGGGACCCCAGGGGACATGGGGCCCTGTGGGGTCCGGCCCCCAGGAGCAAGACCTCTCATGATGCTGGTGTCTGGGAGTGAGCACCATGCCCATCACCCAGGACAATGCCGTGTTGCACCTCCCCCTCCTCTACCAGTGGCTGCAGAACAGCCTGCGGGAAGGTGGGGATGGGCCGGAGCAGCGGCTCTGCCAGGCGGCCATCCAGAAGCTGCAGGAGTACATCCAGCTGAACTTTGCTGTGGATGAGAGTACGGTCCCACCTGATCATAGTCCCCCTGAAATGGAGATCTGTACTGTGTACCTCACCAAGGAGCTGGGGGACACAGAGACTGTGGGCCTGAGTTTTGGGAACATCCCTGTTTTCGGGGACTATGGTGAAAAGCGCAGGGGGGGCAAGAAGAGGAAAACCCACCAGGGTCCTGTGCTGGATGTGGGCTGCATCTGGGTGACAGAGCTGAGGAAGAACAGCCCAGCAGGGAAGAGTGGGAAGGTCCGACTGCGGGATGAGATCCTGTCACTGAATGGGCAGCTGATGGTTGGAGTTGATGTCAGTGGGGCCAGGTAAGTTGGGGGAATGCCTGCTGGCCCAGGGGCTGGACACGGGAACCCAGTGGTTCCCAGATCTGCAGCTGCAGAGGTTTATGAATCCTGCCAATAAGAAGCTGATGGCATAAGAAATGTCTCATTTAAACCCCCTCATCCATTCAACGCAGCATCACATCTTCAACTGGAGCACCAAAGGTTGGGTCTTGGATGTGTTTTCATCTGCCTGTCCCATATCACCTTAGTCCCAGAAACCATGAGGCTCCCAGACTCACAGTCCAGAAGCCCCACCCTGGAAGATCCACTTTGATCTTATCTGAATGCATCGAATACTCTCGAGCATATTTCTGTTTTCTACTCACATGACCACCCACCACCATATTAAGTTATTGGACTGTCTTGGTGTTTCCCAGGTGAATCAGGGAACAAGACCCCAAGGGCCTCAAGACCATTCTCAGGTTCAGTGATTAACTAGGACTCACAAACTCAGAAAAGCTGTCATATTTCTAGTTTCAGTTCATTACACCGAAAGGACACAGATAAACATCAGCAAATGTAAAAGACACAGAGAGTAGAGTCCGTGGAGACCAGGCACAAGCTTCCAGTTGTGTCTCCCAGTGGAGTTTTGCAGACGGTGCTCAGTTCTCCCAGCAATGATGTTTGACGCCAACCAGGGACACTCACTCAAATCTTGGTGTCCAAGGTTTTTCTTGGGGGTGGGTCATATAAGCATGGAGCACCTGTGTGGTTGACTTTGGCTACTCCTCTCCAGTCCCTCCAGAGGTCAAACTAATGCCACGTGACCCAAGTCTTCCACCGTAAGTCACATTCTTAGCATAAACTCTCTGGCAAGGCCAAATACCCCCAGGTACACAAAGACACTCTTGTCAAGCGGGATATTCTAAGGGGGTAGATCTTATCTCCCAGGAGCCAGTCCTTTCTTTGGAATGCACATGGTCTCAATACCCCACCCCTGGTGAGTTAACCCTTCACTACGCATCAGGGTTTTAATGATAGGTATATAGGAAAGAGACTGGGAAAGAATTTGAGGATATTCTGAGTGAGATCCATGAATTTTGTCAAGCTTTTAGGGGCTTCTGGGAGTAAGGCTCCTATGTCCTAGAAGGAGAGAATCATGGAGAGAAGGCCACCTTGAGAAATGTAGTTGCCTTTGGATGATGGAGACAGCTCATCCAAGGAGACTCTGCAAGGAGACAACCAGAGCAGAAATACCTTGACCTTAATCTTCATCCTCCCTCCAGTGTCAGAGCCTCCCATCAGTGGAAACCAGCCAGAAGCCAGGGGAAGGGGAGTCCATTGATTTGTCTATATGTGTCAGTGCCCTGGTGCAAAGTGCAGGGTGGAAAAGAATGGAGATTGGATGTGGAGGGTCAACAAGAAGTAGTCACTGGGCACATACAACATGGTCCAAATTCAAATGATCCAGTACATGGAAAGGACGTAGCACAGAGCTGGCTCACAGGTGTGAGGACTTATGCAGTAGACACTCTCACCAGTATTTCCTTTGGTTTGCCCCTTCAACTGCAGAGATGCTTTTAGCCAATGGCTAGGTGCCTGACTGGCCGCTACTGGGAAAAGCCACTCATTTTCAAGGAGGGATGAAATGATTTTATTTGGGATTAGAGATTGTTCTCAGAAAAGGAGCAAGGCTGACCACCACCAGGCTCAAGATGCTGCAAGGAGTTGAAAAATAACTCAGGTTCCTGGAGGCTGGGTCCAGGGTTAGAAGTGGAGATTGCCATGGAGTTGGAGATAGTCCTTTGAAAGTAGTCCCTAAGAGCCCCTACCATTTGCAGCTATCTAGTTGGAAAGAAGCTGATTTGGATAGAGAGGTAGAAGGAAGATCAGGGAGGGGACATCCAGCAGGAGGATGAAGTAGTCAGGAGCTCCAGCTCCAGAACATAACTGGGGCTGCCTCCTTGGGTTCCCTTTACTAGCTGGTTGATCTTGGGAAAATTGTACCTCTTAGCCTCAGATTCCCCATCTGTGAAATGGGAATCATAAGACTATTGATGCCAATAACTAAATGATTAAATAGTACATACAAAGGGCTTAGCACTATGTCTAGTAAGTAGTAGTCTATATGTATTAATATCATCATTACTACCATAATGGAGAGTGTTTGGGAGGTTGCTGGAGTCTTTAGGAGGCAAAGTTTTCTTTCCCAGCCTCTAAAAACCTATCTACCCCTGGGATGAGATGACTTTCCAGCTTCCAGTGGAGGATTCCTTGATGTTTTCATTTACTTGTTGGGGGAGTGATAGGATGATGCCCAGTTTTGCAAAGAAAAGAGATGAAGAAGAATAGAAGGTGATGGGCCAGGGTCATGACAGGAGGTGGAACATAGAACTAGAATCTTTATTGAAGCTCTGAAGAAGGATCACATGTGGCGTGATGGAGGGAGCAGTGGACTGGGTTTGGGATTCCAGGTTCTCTCCAAGGTCTTCTAGCAACTAGCTTTGAGACCCTGGGTAAGTTTGTTGGGATGGTGGTATTGGGGTGGGAGGGAGGTTCACTGTAGCTGCCTATGCTAAAATACTAGGGGTGAATCTGTGAAACACTTTTTTATCTATCTGGGCTAGTGTTATTGTTCCAGAAGCCCATAGAGGTTTAGTGGTGTTCCTGGGATGCCACAGTGATAACTGGCAGAGCCGAGGCTCAGGCTCCGTCTCTGACTCCCAGCCAAATGTCCTATTCGGTGCACCACTGCACCAATCCACTTCTGGGCACTCTGAAAGAGATGCTTGGATGGGTGTGGCCTGTTAGTATCTGGACTCAAAGAGCTGAAGCTGAGGAGCTTAGGAAATAGGAATAGGAGAAAATGTCAGCAAATAGACCAGTGGGATTTGTAATTGTTACAAGTGGCTGTTCCATAACATACCTGAGATTTGTTTTAATCAGGTATGGTAAAAGATGCACACATGGAAATGACTGTCACAAAGTCTCAGATCTGTAGAAACAGGAGGCACGCCACACCACACAGGGCTACACAGGGAAGTGCAGGGGTCAGTGAGGAGGCAGAGAAGAGAGAGGAGAGCATGGCCCAGAGCCTTTATTTTATTTTCTTTTTTATTTTTTTGTTACAGACAGCATCTTACTCTTATCACTCAGGCTGGAGTGCAGAGCCACAATCATAGTTCACTGCAGCCTTGAACTCTTGGGCTCAAAGGATCCTCCCACCTTAGCCTCTCTACTAACTATGTCTACAGGTGTGCACCACTGTATCTGGCTTTTTTTTTTTTTTTTTTTTTGTAGAGATGGTATCTTACTGTGTTGCCCAGGCTGGCCTCAAACTCCTGGCCTCAAGTGATCCTCCCATCTTAGCCTCCAAAAGTGTTAGGATTACAGGTGTGAGCCACTGCACCCAGCTCCATAGGCTTTATTGAGGTTTTCATGGGAAGGAACAGAGGAGGCAGGGTAGGTGGCTGAGTGTGCTTAGGATTGGATAGTTTGAATAATTTCAGTAGGCTCCGGACTATATGGTCCTTAGTTGTCCAGGTATCTGGCCCTGGAGTGATTTGAGGCAGGGAGAATATTGGCTTGGTGTGTGAGTTTGATAAAGGAGATAATTGGGTATGGCTCTGGGTTGGTTGGTTTGTATGTTAAAGCTCTACTCACAAGGGAGTCCTTTGCTATTTCTAGGAATCAGCCACTCCTGGGAGGGGCAGCCTGTCGATGTTCAAGACTCCAAATGTCAGAGCATCAAGAATACAGAAAATAGGGGCAAGGTAGCTCACGCCTGTAATTTCAGCACTTTGGGAGGCCGAGATGGGAAGATTGCTTGAGCCCAGGGGTTCAAGACCAGCCTGGGCAACATGGCAAGTCCCCATCTCTACAAAAAAAAAAATTTTTAATTAGCTGGGCATAGTGGTGCACACCTGTAGTCCCAGCTACTTGAGAGGCTGAGGTGGGAGGATTGCTTAAGTCCAGGAGGTTGAGGCTGCAGTGAGCCATGTTTGTACCACTGTACTCCAGCCTGGGCAACACAGCAAGACCCTGCCTCCAAAAAAAAAAGGATACAGAAAATAAGAACATACAATGAAAACGCTGGGCTTCTGGAAACCTTCCACAGCTGAGGAAGTAAAATCTCATTTAGTGGTCAGCAGTCATGGCTTTGAAGTTCCTTTCTGTGTTGATGCAGCCGTGTGTGTGCTAGACGATGAAAAGCCAGGTGAAAGAGGGTGTATCCTGAAGCCACTGAGATGTAGTGGTAGGAGAAAGGGAAGGCCAAGACCTATTGCTTGGTCTTCATGAAAGAGAGCTTGAAATTGAATCAAGTAATGAGGCAAGGAATCCTCAAGTCCTGGGCTCCTATTGCCTCATAACAATCAAGGAGTTAACAAGACAGACTAGCTTGATTTTTCACTCCCTAGTTCTCTTGAATAATCACAAGAAGTACCATTTATTGAGCAGTTTCTACCGTAGAGGTTGTCTGCCAGCCACTGTCTCATTTAATAGCGACCACAATTCCATAAAGGACAGCCTTTGATGAGAAACCTTGGCTGAATATCACTTGCTCACGGTCACCTAAGTAAGAGGCAAAACTAGATTTGAACCCAAGTCCTTCTGGCTCCATTGTCTGTATTCCTAACCACTGCGTTGTACGACCTCAACTTCTGCACCAGATCTGTACTTTGGTCCTTGTGCGATACTACCTCAACTTCTGCACCAGATCTGTACTTTGGTCCTTGTGTGATCTGGTGCATAATTTCATGGATGGTTTACATCTTCACAAAATACCTCCTCAGTATAATCACAGACACCAGGGAAGAAAATGACGTATGAAGAACAAACTATAAGGTTTCTTTTCTACCTGCACAAACTGACAAGGAAAACAAGCCCCCTGCCTCATCTTATACAAGGAAGCCTGGCCAGGCGTGGTGGCTCATGCCTATAATCCCAGCACTTTGGGAGGCTGAGGCGGGTTGGTCACCTGAAGTCAGGAGTTTGAGACCAGCCTGGCCAACATGGCGAAACCCTGCCTCTACTAAAAATACAAAAAATTAGCCAGGTGTGGTGGTGCCTGCCTGTAATCCCAGCTACTTGGGAGGCTTAGGCAGGAGAATCACTTGAACCCAGGAGGTGGATGTTGCAGTGAGCCTAGATTGTGCTGCCATTGCACTCCAGCCTGGGCAACAGAGCAAGACTCTGTCTCAAAATAAATAAAAGGAAGCCCAATTGTAATATAGACTCCTTTTGGCAAACTTAGCTCTAGCCAGAGCTTCGGGACTAGAAGCACTTTGCAATTTAGGTAGTAGGGAGTTGAAAGTGTTTTGAATGTTCTCAAGATGTTCCTTATCACTCTTTGTGACTGACTGTTTCCTTCAGTGCTAAATTTTCCCACCTACCTATGTGAGTTTTGTCTTAAAAAGTGGTAAGTAGAAATTAGAGTTCTGTACAGACCCCAGTGTACCTCTCTGCCTCCCAGCAAATGGTTCCCCGGTTGATGGTTGCCTGTTCACTCTTACTTGTAAGCAGTGGGTTTCAGGGGTCAACACACCAACTTACCTCCCAGCGTGATAAATGGTCCACACTAGCATATATAGGTGTCATGTGAGGTACTCTCTTGCAGTCTCTTCTGCTCCCTGTCTGGAGTTTGATTTTGAATTCAAAACTACCTTAGATGATGTTATGGGTTGAATTATGTCCCCCCAAAATTCATATGTTGAAGTCCTAGCCCCCAGAATATGACCTTATTTAGAAATAGGGTCATTGCAGGAATAATTGGTTCCTGCAATGGAACTGGCTTCAAGTGATTCTACCGGAGTAGGTTGGCCCCTATTCCAGGATAACTGTTGTCTTTATAAAAAGGGCAAATTCGGACACAGACTCAACACAGGAGTAACACCATGTGTGATTGGAGTTATGCTGCTGAAAGCCAAGGAACGACCAGAAGCTGGGAGAGAGGCTTGGTACAAACCCTTTCCTAGCCGCTCCAAACTAGGGGAGCTTGGCTCAGCTGACACCTTGAGCTCCAGCATCTCACCTCTAGAACTGTGACACAGTAAATCCCTGTTGCTTAAGCCTCTTGGTTTGTGGTCGCCCTAGAAAACTACTAGTACAGGTGACATTTTGTCCCTGTCACCTTATAGGAGTCCATCTTTTGGATGATTTCCTCCCTGACACTGGACACTTTAGAGCACTGTGGATGTTTTTTGATGAGGACACTCTGAGAACCATGTGTGTGTTAAGTGTGAAAGGAGCAGTTACAATATGTGGAAGATAAGGTCATGATTTGCTTATTTCAAAAATTAGTTTAGGGTCGATTTGGAATGTCCGTTCTTTGAGAAAGAACAAAAAATTCAAGGCCATGGGTTTGACAGAACTTCTGTACTCCAGACCTGGTTTAGAGCCTAAACCTGTGACTGCCTCCAAATTACAGACCCTGTTCCTGATTCGTACCTTTTCACTGGCTGGCACTCCTGATCCCTAGTAATCCTGGGAAGCCTTCATTCTTTTGAGTGTTAGCAGCTTTCTCCTGGTGGGAACTTCTAGAGAACTTTCTGGGAAGGGGAGGTATTCGTGGTGTTTGATGTCACGTGCCCCATCTTGAAGGCATAGCTGATAACTCATGGAGGAAAGTTTTTGTTTGTGAGCTCTATCACATCCACTCTGGGGACCTTCTGGAATGTTCTACTTACTTGTTTGGTGCAGGGAGAACTGGGAAGGTTTTCTAGATTCATTCCTACAAGGGAATACTTTGTAATGCCAGTCACTCCCTAGCTTTCTATAAGTAAACCAGATCTGTTCCCTAAGGACAGATTGTTCCAAATTGGTCGCAAAATATGGAATTAATTAAAACAAAACCCACACACCAAAACAGAAACAAATGTCTTTTCTGAAAAGTAAAAGTCTTTTCACTTAAAACGCATTTTTGCAGAATGTAAACTTTGGGCGTCTTTTTTTTTTTTTTTTTTTTAAATGGAGTTTCACTCTTGTTGCCCAGGCTGGAGTGCAATGGTGCGATCTCGACTCACTGCAACCTCCGCCTCCCGGGTTTAAGGGTTTCTGCTGCCTCAGCCTCCCGAGTAGCTGGGATTGCAAGTGCCTGCCACTACGCCTGGCTAATTTTTTGTATTTTTAGTAGAGACGGGGTTTCACCATGTTGGCCAGACTGGTCTTGAACCTCTGACCTCAGGTGATCCACCCGTCTCAGCCTCCCAAGGTGCTGGGATTACAGGCATGAGCCACCAACCCGGCCATCTTTGTACATTAGTAAACGTGAGCAGAGCACAGTGCAAAGAACACGGGCCTCGGAGAGAGGTGGGTCTGGCTTCTGGACCCACTTATTGGCTGTGTGATGGGGGCAGGTGACCTCAGCCACAGGCTGTTGCTGCTATTTCCCTAAAAGGGTTGTTGAGTGGATGACAGATTATTTACCTAATGTACTGAATACAGCATCTGGCACATGGTAGATGTTCAGCCAGAGGTAACTTGTAACACCCCACCCAGTCAGCCTCAGGCAACCTGGACCCAGAGCACAGTGTGCACCTGAGAAAAGCCCTTTGAGTTTGAGGGAGAGAGAAGAGCCTCAAACTCTGCCTGTTCACTCCACAGCGAAGACAAAGAATAATCTTTGGTCCAGACACTGGGGTCCATTCCAATATTGAGCGAGTGGCGTGGCATGGGGACCCACCATTTGGAAGGGATGCTGGTGCATGCAAGAACCGGGTCCCGGAGCCTGCAGGGCCCGACGGCACCTTTGAGTTGCAGGAGTGTGAGAAGTCTGTGTGGTCCTAGAAGAGGGGCCAGGATGCTGGGCTGGCAGGAGGGGGCTGGGGGGCTCAGGGCGACAGGCCAATTGGTACAGAAGTATGACATGCTGTGAGGACCAGTGGAATGTCAGCCCTGGTCAGAAGTCACCTTCAGCACAGTACCTGCTGCCTTGAACTTGCATGTAAAATTAAATTTAGGGTTGTTGCAAGCTTAGGCTCTGGTTACCCATGGCAACCTTGAATTCTGTCTGGATTATAGCAGATTTTAAACAGTGTCAAGAGGCTGCTAGAAGGTGTTACTTGGAGAAACGACTGCAGGTAGTGATGTAGGCAGGAGATGATAGAGAGAAAGAATTGCCAATTGTAGCTTGATACTATAGTCTCTGGGGCCATTTAGCAAAAGAGTCCTGCCTACCTGAATATGCCCAAAGGTGCCCGATGCTCTATGCAGGACTGGATATATAGTAAGAGGTCATCATCATCATGACTTAGAGACATTAAGGAAAGGTGAAATTATACTCAGCTTGCTGTTTAAAAAGCCAGAGAAGCATGTAATACACTTTAGAAAGATTTCCCTTACCAGTTAAAACAAAAACAAGTTTCAGCATTTAAAATTCAATTATGTGGAAAACCTGCCATGTGGAACAGCCCATTCCCCAAGGATGAAGTGTAAATGAAGCATTACGGACTGTTTGTTCGTGACCCGCTTCATTCCTTTCAGACTGCTGTCTCCATGTGCTGTTTCACTCCGGGACTTGGTTTCTGGAAGGTATCCCAGGGTTCATCCAAGTCCTGTTTTCTCACTGTACCAAGGTGGAAACTGAGGCTTCAGGAGGTGGTTTCCTGGGTTCAAGTATCATCTTAGAGAAGAGCGACGCCTAGAATTCATGCCCTCTGACTCAAATTCTAGAATGTTTTCTTTAACATCATAAATAACAACTAATGAGGCTGGGCACAGTGGCTCATGCCTGTAATGCCAGCACTTGGGGAGGCCGAGGCGGGTGGATCACTTGAGGTCAGGAGTTTGAGACCAGCCTGGCCAACATAGTGAAACTCCATCTCTACTAAAAATACAAAAAATTAGCTGGGCATGGTGGCACACACACCTGTAGTCCCTGCTACTCAGGAGGCTGAGGCAGGAGAATCGCTTGAACCAGGAGGCGGAGGTTGCAGTGAGCCGAGATCACACCACTGCACTCCAGCCTGGGCAACAGAGCAAGACTCCATCTCAAAAAAAAAAATAATAAAAATAACTAATGAAATTAGGATGGTTTTTTAACAGTTTATTATTTACATAAAAACATAGAAAATCTATGTTTTTACCTGTTCTGAAAATGAATAGTTACATCTAGAACCTTCCATCTCAACAAGAGCGTAGCTTATAGCTGCCTCCTAAGAGTGTGGCGATGGCCATTGGAGAGGACAGTGGGAGCTTGCTTTCCTCACCTCTTGGGAGTGCCATCTGACAAGCTGTGAGGATCTGAGGGCCATCGCCTGCCATCTTGTGGTTGAAATCGAGCACAGTGAGAGAAAGTGCTGGGAGCCGCAGTCCAGTTTATTATTCACAGGCTGTGTGTGTGTGTGTTTCACCGCCGTGCTGTTTGGCTGATGTTTTCGGCCTTCAGAGCTCTCTCTTGAATGGCAACATCTGAGCTATCCTTTCCTCTCTGTGACTGGTGTTTTTTCCTGTGGCCCTGGGAGGTGCCCCATTCGAGTCCCTTCATACACACAGCCTCAGCCCTCAGGCGTCGCACTAATGAATGAGGAGCTGATCTGAGAAATCCGCCTGTGCTAAGCTCTTCATGATGGATGACAGAGGGGAGTTATTTGTCCCCAGTTTCTCTAACTCTGTTCTGGAATCAGAAGCCTTTTAAGGAAAGCGTGAGCAGCAAGACAATTTCCAACACTACAATGGCCAGTGGGGTGAGTTCTTTCAGAAAACTGGCAAACGTGGCCACACCCTCCGTCGCAGCCCACAGATCATTGTTGAAAGCCACATGCACTGCTGCTTTTCAGGGTCCACTTGTTTTTATGAGGGAAGAGATTCCATAAAAGGAGCGACTTTCCATCATTTAAAGATGATGGAGGTTTCAGAGCCAGCCAGATCCAGAGATGCTCTTTAATTTTATCCCAGTGACCTGCTCCTCCTCTGGTACCCTGGTCACAACCTTTCTGAATGGGGGCAGCACAGCCCCTGGGTGATTAACTTGAGCCATGGAAGATGGAAAACCCAAATACCCATGTAAGACACTTGATTTTAAACTCTTAGCACTACTTTCGGGAATTGTAATGGTAATTGTAAACCATACAGAGAAGAAAGATAAAAGCATCTCAGTGTGGTTATAGTGTTACTGGTCCAACTTCATACCCTTCTATCTATAGGCACCCCCTGGGCCATTTTCAGCAATCCTGACTTCTACTTTATCTTTTGTGTCCAGGTACTAAATACGTTATGAACATTTTTATTCTCTCGTTTTGAGCACCAAATGCCCTCAAATGGCTTTTTTTTTTTTCTTCTCCAGAGATTTTTTTTTTTTTTTTTTTTGAGATGGAGTCTTGCTCTGTCGCCCAGGCTGGAGTGCAGTGGCGTGATCTCCACTCACTGCAAGCTCCGCCTCCTGGGTCTATGCAATTCTCCTGCCTCAGCCTCCCGAGTAGCTGGGACTACAGGTGCCCACCATCACGCCTTGCTAAATTTTTGTATTTTTTTTAGTAGAGACGGGGTTTCACTGTGTTACCCAGGATGGTCTCGATCTCCTGACCTTGTGATCCGCCCGCCTTGGCCTCCCAAAGTGCTGGGATTACAGGCGTGAGCCACCGCGCCTGGCCGCCTCCAGAGATTTTTGAACTTCAGGCTTTGGCACCTGTTTTGGTCCTTGGCCGCCTCTTAGTTACTGTGGAAGCAGAGGCAGGTAACCAACTGCAATGCGCAGGTGAGCCGTTCCTGTGAACTTCACTCGCGTTCCACCTGGGTTTGCCAAGTACAGAAATGAACAGACTTGTGCTCGCATCTTCTGGTGTTGGAGGGCACCAATATCAAAAGGTGACCTCTTGCTGGAGGACAGCAATATCTGCTATTTAAGGACCCAAATATATAACTCTTGTACAATGTAAAATGAAACAAAGCTTTTAAACAGTTATATAGATTTCTTCATGGGATTCTTCTTTGAGATGTGATCTTTCTCCGAAGATTTTGAGGATGAGAGTTTGTTTAAAATGTTCTGAAGCTCTGATACTAGTGGCCTTTTTATTTTTTAATTTTTTGAGACAGAGTCTTGCTGTCGCCTAGGCTGGACAGAGCACAATGGCACGATCTTGGTTGGCTCAACCTCCGCCTCCCGGGTTCAAGCGATTCTTCTGCCTCTAGCTCCAAAGCAGCTGGGACTACAGGTGCACACCATGCCTGGCTAATTTTTTGTATTTTTAGTAAAGACAGGGCTTCACCATGTTGGCCAGGCTGGTCTTGAACTCCTGACCTCAAGTGATCCACCCACCTCGGCCTCCCAAAGTGCTGGTGTTACAGACCTGGCCTTACTAGTGGCTTTTTTGATAACTTGGAATAACAAATGTTGAATTGTATGGAGCAACAATGTTGAACTGTGTGGATCTCTTATCTTTGAGTCACAGAAACTTGGATGCCAGGGCTGCAGTGATGGTATAACAGCTGACTCATCCCTCAGGGCTCTTTGTTCACCAAAGGAAAGATGATTCTATCATGTGTAGTGTCTCTTTGACTTAAATTTAGCCATTTCCTTTTGGGGAGGAAGGCTGGGCTAGTTCCATAGCTGAAGTGCATGTCTCCCCAGCCCTTAGGCCGGACTATAAGGTTGATCAGTTTAAATGGGGCTGGGATTTATTAAGAAACTTTTGACCTTGGGAATCACAAATGTATCTTCACAAATATTCCTGAAAGGAGGCCTGAACTATTATGGAGTCGAGGGGAGTGGATAGCCTTAAAATTTCAAGCTCTAGCCAGGCATGGTGGCTCATGCCTGTAATCTCAGCACTTTTGGAGGCCAAGGCAGGTGGATCACTTGAGGTCAGGAGTTGGAGACCAACCTGGCCAACACGGTGAAACCCCGTCTCTACTAAAAATACAAAATTTAGCTGGGCGTGGTGGTGCGTGCCTGTAATCCCAGCTACTTGGGAGGCTGAGGCAGGCAAATTGCTTGAACCCAAGAGGTGGAAGTTGCAGTGAGCTGAGATCGTGCCACTGCACTCCAGTCTGGGCAAGAGAGTGAGACTCTGTCTCAAAAAATAAATAAATAAATAAATAAAAATTCAAGCTCTGTTAAGTACAGGTCTCTGTGAAATTCCATGGCAAGTCTGGGTTTTTCCCTGACTCAAGGGTTTTATTTAGTCCAGATATCCACTCATGTGAAGTCCTCATCTGAACCAGTGGAATGGGCAGAAAGAACTTACATAGAAGTCACCAGAAAATGGTTCATGCTCTAGAATGGTGGTTGCTAAGGTGAGAAGCCTGAGAAGATCCATGGGTAAGAGGAAAAATTATCAGTATCCCAAGAAATTTTTTATCGTTAAAAAAAAAATTGAGTTTGACCAATAATTTAGATATGGATTGACACTGGCTTCCTTGTTCAATCGAATATCAGAGAGTCCCATTTTCTTTGTAGTGCATGACATATGCTGAGGGAAGGGGAGAAGGTCCACAAAGGCCCCCTCACTGGTTAATATACAACCCTCTTTTTTTTTCTGTCCCCCAGGCTGAAGTGCAGTGACACAATCAAAGCTCACTGCAGCCTTGAACTCCTGGACTCAAGCAATCCACCTATCTCAGCCTCTCGAGTAGCTGAGAGGTGTGAACCATGGTGCCTGGCCTGTTTAATCCACTTTGGGCTTATGTCAAGGGACTGGAGTTTATGTAGGCTCACCTGATGAAGTGGGTTTACGGATTAAATTATTTTGTTTTAACTGAGTTAACCTTTACCAAATGGGCAGAAAAACTAAAGAAATGTCTTATTTTTATTTTTAATATACAGAGATGAGGGTCTCACTGTGTTGTCCAGGCTGTTCTCAAATTCTTGGCCTCAAGGGATCCTCCTACCCCAGCCTCCCGAAGTGCTGGTATTACAGGAGTGAGCCACTGCTCCTGGCCTAAAAATACTACAATTAATGCAGGTGTAAGCAAACAATAGGAAATGACTGGGTTAACACTTTTCTTCCTGCTACCATGTGCTAATTATGAAGTAAAACAGTGACAATCTATGTAGACTGAGAAGTCAGACAAAAACATAAAATTCATCAGGAGACTATGTGAAATATAAACTTACAACCACTAGCATTAAAGAAAAACCTCATCCTAAGCATAGATTGTGCCTTATGGTAATACTTGATGATATGAGACCATCATAATTAGCAAGATATTTAAAATCTAAGTATTCACGGCCGGGTGCAGTGGCTCACGCCTGTAATCCCAGCACTTTGGGAGGCCAAGGCAGGTGGATCATGAGGTCAGGAGATCGAGACTATCCTGGCTAACATGGTGAAACCCTGTCTCTACTAAAAATACAAAAAAAATTAGCCAGGCATGGTGGCAGGCGTCTATAGTCCCAGCTACTCGGGAGGCTGAGGCAGGAGAATGGCGTGAACCCGGGAGGCGGAGCTTGCAGTGAGGGGAGATCGCACCACTGCACTCCAGCCTGGGCAACAGAGCGAGACTCCATCTCAAAAAAAAAAAAAAAAAAAAAAATCTAAATATTAACAACGTGAATACAAATAGTTTAAAATGTTTTAGCAGTGTTTAAAATTACACATTACTAAATCTAGTCCAGGATTTTAGTAAACTGAATATTTAAGAGCCTGTTTTGAGGGTTTTTAAAAACATAATTGCTTAAGGTAAAAAGCTACATACCAATAGAAAAACAGTCTTCCTGATGTGGTCAAAATAGCTAAAATAATACATGGAAAACAGTATAGCTGCAAAATAAAACGCACGGTTTTGTCAGCAAATTCCGATGCACAGATCCACAGATGTGGAAGATGCACAGAAATATTGCTGAAGTTTCAAAGAAACAGTGTAGTGGGGGAGATATGCTGTGAAGTTGGACTTAAGTACTGCTGTTTCGCACATGTTCCAATTAAGAGTATTTGCTTGATTCTGGCCAGGCACGGTGGCTCACGCCTGTAATCCGAGCACTTTGGGAGGCCAAGGTGGGCAGATCACTTGAGCCCAAGAGTTTGATACCAGCCAAGTCAACGTGGTGAAACCCCATCTCTATTTTTGTAAAAACTTTTTTAAATAAAAAAGATTTTTAAAAAAGAATATTTGCTTATGTCTGTTTCAATAATGAAATAGACCTATTTATTTGTGAGGTCACTAAAAGAAAGAGGTAGCAGAAAAGATGTATTTTTCAAAATTCAATGCCTTTGTTAGTTAAAACAATGGTTTATGGGAAAATTATATCAGGTAACAGTAGCTTTAACTAGAATAAAAAGGAATTCAGGATCTCTCAATTACACTGATTTGAGTTTTATAAATTATATGTTGATGAAGAGAGTCAAACTTTGTAAAATATTTAGAGTTTTATTCTGAGCCAAATATGAGTGACCAAGGCCTGAGACATAATCTCAAAAGGTCCTGAAAACATGTACCCAAGGTAGGTAGGTTACAGCCTGATTTTACATCTTTTAAGGGGACAGAAGTTACAAGCAGACATCAATCAATATGGGGACAGCCTTCCAGGTCAAAGGTGGATTCAAAGATTTTCTGATTGACAATTGGTTGAAAGAGTTATTATCTAAAGACATGGAATTAGCCCTGGTGTGGTGGCTTACGCGTGTAATCCCAGCACTTTGGGAGGCCAGGCGGGTGGATCACCTGAGGTCAGGAGTTCGAGACCAGCCAGGCCAACATGGTGAAACCTCGTCTCTACTGAAAAAAAAAACAGCCAAGCGAGGTGATGGGTGCCTGTAATCCCAGCAACTTGGGAGGCTGAGGCACAAGAATCGCTTGAACCTGGGAGTCAGAGGTTGCAGTGAGCCAAGATTGTGCCACCGCACTCCTGCCTGGGTGACAGCAAGACTCCATCTAAAAAAAAAAAAAAAGAAAGAAAGAACGAAAGAAAAAAAGACCTGGAATCAATAGAAAGGAGTGTATGGGTTAAGATAGGGGGTTGTGGAGGCCAAAGTTCTTCCTATGTAGATGAAGCCTCCAGGTAGCAGGCTTCGGAGAGAATAGATGGCAAAGCCGGGGGCGGTGGCTCATGCCTATAATCTCTACACTTTGGGAAGCTTAAGTGGGTGGATCACCTGAGATCAGGAGTTTGAGACTAGCCTGGCCTACCTGATGAAACCCCGTCTCTACTAAAAATACAAAAAAATGAACTGGACATGGTGGCAGGCGCCTATAATCCCAGCTACTCAGGAGGTTGAGGTGAGAGAATCATTTGAACCCAGGAGGCAGAGGTTTCAGTGAGCTAAGATCATGCCACTGCACTCCAGCCTAGGCAACAAGAGCAAAACTCCATCTCAAAAAAAAAAAAAAATGAATAGGTGGCAGATGTCTCTTATCAGACTGTAAAAGGTGCTAGACTCTTAGTTAAATCTCTCCTGGATCAGCAAAAGACCTGGGAAAGGAAGGGGATCCTTTATAGAATGTAGATTTTCCCCACAAGAGACAGCTTTGCAGGGCTGTTTCAAAATATGTTAAAGAGATATATTTTGAAATAAAATGCTTCAATTTCTTTCAGCGCCTGCTGTCTGTCATGTGATGCTATACTAGAGTCAGGTCAGCATCTGGTGTCTTACTGCTACAAAGCGTCTGTTTTGTCTGTCTTGAAGTCTCTATCTTGATGTTAACGCTGGTCTGTTGTGCCTGAATTCCTAAGGGAAGAGAATATAATGAGGCATGTCCTACACCTTTTTGCCTGTCATGACCTGAACCAGTTTCTCAGGTTTACTTTGGAATCCCTTTGGCCAAGAAGCAGGGTCCACTTAGTCAGTTGGAGGGCTTAGAATTTTATTTTCAGTTTACATATGAATGTATTAAATAATCACATGAACCCTGAAAATTTTGTAAAAACTTAAATATCTAAATAAAAATTTTTCTTTTAATTTAGGTAAGCTTGCAAAAATAGGCTAAGAGCATGAAATTGATTCAGCCATTTCATCCTCTTGGCCTATTTCAGGGAATGATGATGAAAATATCTTACTACATAGAGGTTTGATGTTTATTTCTAAACAAAGCATTTATTAGAGTAATAGAACTTAAACATGACTGGGATTGGGCTGGGCGCAGTGGCTCATGCCTGTAATCTCAACATTTTGGGAGGCTGAGGCAGGCAGATCATGAGGTCAGGAGATCGAGACCATCCTGGCTAACATAGTGAAACCCTGTCTCTACTAAAAATACAAAAACTTAGCTGGGCATGGTGGCAGGGGCCTGTAGTCCCAGCTACTCGGGAGGCTGAGGCAGGAGAATGGCACGAACCCGGAGGCGGAGCTTGCAGTGAGCCAAGATCGCGCCACTGCACTCCAGCCTGGGGGACAGAGCGAGACTCCATCTCAAAAAAAAAAAAAAAAAAAAAAAGATGACTGGGATTTTTCTTCTACGAAAAAGACAAGTGATTCAAATTTGAGGACCTTATCTCTGAAGCCAAGTACAGTAGTTCCCAGTGGACTCCTTCCTGGAGGCTATTTTTGCAAGGACAAACACATGTCTCTCCAAGGTAAAGATGGTGTTGTAACAATAAATAAGAAAATAACTACTTTTCAAAAGAAAGCCATGCTATGCAAAGGGCATTTTCAAGATGGATATTAGGAAATATTTCCATAGTGATATGACTTTTCTTTTTTTTTTTACAAAAATGTTAACATTTGCCAACAAAAAGTTTCAGATGCACCTTTAAAATCTTGAGAGCAAAATTTTATATTTTTAAATCTTCCAAAGAATTTTAGAGGAGCTATATGTTAAAAACTATTAAAAGTACAGTAGCTTCAGAGTTTGCAAGAAAAACTTGATAAAGTCAATGCACAATTTCAACCAAAACCAAAGCACAGGTGGTGGATAGGGTTGGAAAATGACTATTATGATTGATTAAATCATAATCAATGCCACTAACATATTTCTTCCATTTGAATCTATGTATCCTTGTGAGGTATCTTCAGCTATGGCAGCTGTTAAAAGCAGCATCCAGGCTGGGCGCCGTGGCTCACGCCTGTAATCCCAGCACTTTCGGAGGCCGAGGCAGGTGGATCACGAGGTTAGGAGATCGAGACCATCCTGGCTAGCAGGGTGAAACTCCGTCTCTACTAAAAATACAAAAAAACATTAGCTGGGCATGGTGGTGGGTGCCTGTAGTTCCAGCTACTCAAGAGACTGAGGCAGGAGAGTGGCGTGAACCCAGGAGGCGGAGCATGCAGTGAGCCGAGATCGCGCCACTGCACTCCAGCCTGAGCAACAGAGTGAGACTCCGTCTCAAAAAAAAAAAAAAAAAAAAGCAGCATCCAACCTGGTGTGGTGGCTCACACCTGTAATCCCAGCACTTTGGGAGGCTGAGGTGGGCAGATTACTTGAGGTCAGGAGTTCAAGAACAGCCTGGCCAACATGGTGAAACCCCCTCTCTACTAAAAATACAAAAATTAGCCGGCCGTGGTGGTGGATCCCTGTAATCCCAGCTACTTGGAAGGCTGAGGTGGGAGGATCCCTTGAATCCGGAGGCAGAGGCTGCAGTGAGCTGCGACTGCACCACTGCACTCCAGCCTGGGCAACAGAGCAAGACTCCATCTCAAAGAAAAACAAAAAAAAGCACCCATTTGTTATGAAATTACTTGAAGCTATACTTCTGGATTATCACATCCCAAAATGTTAAACCAAGTTTTTGAAAATCTTGAAGTGTATTTAACTACATAGCTTTTAAAATATTAAGCACTTTAGGTTAAATATATATATATATATATATATATATATTTTTTTTTTTTTTTTTTGAGACAGAGTCTCACTGTGTCACCCAGGCTGGAATGCAGTGGTGCAATCTCAGCTCACTGCAGCCTCTGCCTCCAGGTTCAAGTGATCCTCCCACCTCAGCCTCTCAAGTAGCTGGGATTACAAGTATGCACCTCCATGCCTGGCTAATTTTTGTATTTTTAGTAGAGATGAGGCTTCACCATGTTGGCCAGGCTGATCTCGAGCTCCTGACCTCAGGTGATCCATTTGCCTCTGCCTTCCAAAGCGCTGGGATTATAGGTGTGAGCCACTGCACTCGGCCAAACTATCTTTTTAAAATACCTTTTTCATGTTTTATAATGCATATAACATATTCACACAATAGTATATGTATGCATTAAATAAATAAATACACTTATATTGGGGGTGCATGTTCAATTTTCTTTTCTTCCTTTTTTTTTTTTTTTATTTTGAGATGGAGTCTTGCTCCGTCGCTAGGGCTGGAGTACAGTGGCACAATCTCAGCTCACTGCAGCCTCTGCCTCCCGGGTTCAAGCAATTCTTCTGCCTCAGCCTCCCAGGTAGCTGGGACTACTGGCGCACGCCACCACGTCTGGCTAATTTTTGTATTTTTGATAGAGACAGGATTTCACCATGTTTGTAAGGCTGGTCTTTAATTCATGACCTCAGGTGATCCGCCTGCCTTGGCCTCCCAAAGTACTGGGATTACAGTCGTGAGCCACTGCACCTGGCCATTTTTTTTTTTTTCAGACAAGGTCTGTGTCTGTCACCCAAGCTGGAGTGCAATGGCACGATCATGGCTTACCGCAGCCTCAACTTCCCGGACTCAGGTGATCCTCCCACCTCAGCCTCACGAGTAGCTGGGACTACAGGTGTGTGTCACCAGGCCTGGCTAATGTTTTGCATTTTTTTTAGAGATGGGTTTTCCCTATGTTGCCAAGGCTGGTCTTGAACTCCTGGGCTCAGGATACCTTCCTCAGCCTCCCAAAGTGTTGGGATTATAGGCATGAGCCACCACACCCAGCCTCTCAATTTTCGTTTTTTACTGACAGGCATGAAAAATCAAAATTTCGAAAGTAGTCATCTCACAAGTAGAGAGTTTAGCCCTGTCCTCCTAAGGAAGGTGTCTCTTTTGAGATCTACAGGATCTAGATGTCTCCCATCCACCCTGTGCCTGCCACCCATCCTCTCCAGAGAACTGGTTTTCTTTGGGATCTGCAAACCAGACCTTCTTCTAACTTCTCCACCCTAGTTTCTCCTCTCTTGTTCTCTAGGTCTGACCCTTGAGTTGCCAAGGAGAGGAGTCAGTGTGTCCTGGCCAGCTACCCTACCAGGCACAGACGCACTGGCACCTCTTGCTGAGTGCTTGCTCCCTGGACCATTTGCAAGCTCTCTGTGGCTCATTCTTCTCCCGTTTATTCATTTTAGAACAATATATTTATAATTCTATCACTTAATTCCTCAGATACCCCATCTCTCCTCCCACACTAATTTTTATTTATTTCAATGGCAACATTAAAAGAGCATTTTAAAGAAAAGAACAACTTGTGATTTGCCTACACTAATTCTCCATTAATTTAATTTTTCTATGTTAAGATCTAATCCGTGACCATGTGCCTACAGCTCTATCATGCTAACTCAGCAGATACATTTTTCTATTTCCTTCTAATCTATGTTCATCTGCAATATATATATTTTCAGACTACCTTTGTTGATTCTTTTCATTGGAAAAGAATGTTTTACCATGTGCATGCAATAGAATGGAAGGACAGTGAATGAAAAGTTTCCTCAGTTCAGACCTCCCCATTCTCGTCACTACCACCAGCTATACCCCAAGCATCACTCTATTACCAGTATCTTTCCAAGGATTCTCTAAGCATCTACAAGTACTCTGTGTTAATGTCTTTTTTACACAATGGGGCACACGATCCACACTATTCTGAATCCTAACCTTTTTAAAAAAATCTTAAAAACCCGTCTTAGCACTTGTTTCAAATCAGAACATGTCACTTTGTCTCTCGTTCTTTTTAACAGCTGTATAGTATCCCACTGGAGGTTCCTCATGTGATTTATTTGATCAGTCAGCAACTGGTGGGTGTTTTTATTGTACAGTCTTTTTTGCTGTGTCCAGAATTCTGGGCTGGGTGCGGTGGCCCACACCTGTAATCCCAGCACTTTGTGAGGCTAAGGTGGCTGGATCACCTGAGGTCAGGAGTTCAAGACCAGCCTGACCAATATGGTAAAACCCCGTCTCTGCTAAAAATACAAAATTTAGCTGCGAGTGGTGACGTGCACCTGTAATCCCAGCTACTCAGGAGGCTGAGACAGGAGAATCGTTCGAACCTGGGAGGCTGAGGTTGCAGTGAACCGAGATCATGGCACTGCACTCCAGCCTGGGCAACAGAGTGAGACTCCGTCTCAAAAAAAAAAAGAATTCTGCCATACATTTTATGTTCATGTGTCTTTGTGTATATGTATGAGTGTATGTAATGGATAAATTCCTAGAAGTGGGATCCTCAAATGAATGACATTTTAAATGTGTTACTCCTATTGCAAATTGCTTTCCCCAAGAGATTATACTAATTTGTATCCCCAGTGACAATATACAAAAGTGCTGTTTTTCTCACAGCTTCACAAACACCACAGGAATTACTTTGAATCGTACTACATACAGAATTCTCTATTATCTTTTTCTTACCCACACAATGGGTGGGTTCAGTCACTTGACAGGTGACAGCCCGATGATGACAATGAAGGAGGATTTGGCAAGGGATTTTATTCCTTGCAACAAGTCAAGTAAGGAGAATACCAGGGATAGCTCTCAATGCGATTCCTCCCCAAGCTAGGGGCTGGGTCCGCTAATGAGGTGTAACCTGATTGGATCTTGCAATGAGGTGATGCTGGGATACTTGAAATGACTGGATCTGGCCATGGGGTAATGCCAGAGCTCAATCTGATTGGATTCTGGATCCTACCATACAGTGTCCACTTCTTAATTTCGTCCCACTCCTCAGCCCAAGCACTTACGTTCTTCCTGTGGTTGCAGGCTTGGTTCATCTAGGCATGCTGAGGTCACAAGACTTGAGGGTCCATGGCAAACGAAAAACAGCTCTCGATCTTTTTACATAAAAGTGGAACCAGATCGGTCTGGTGTGGCTACGCTTTTTCACTTAACACATTTGAACACGTTCCTCCTTATTAAGTGATCTTGATAGGTATAATCATCACTGATAATTTAGGTAAGCATGTTCTTTCTGTCCTTGCCAGTTTTTCAGTGTTAACACGGCATTTTTTTTTTAACTTTTTTTTAATTTTTATTTTTTCATCCTTGGGCAAGGGCCATGCTAATCTTCTCTGTATCATTCCAATTTTAGTATATGTGCTGCTTAAAATGCTTGTGATCATGACTGTTTTTTTCCTTTTGAACATCCTTTTAGGACAAATTTCATGGAATGAAGGTATTATGTCAAAGGACATTTTTGCCAAATTGTTTTATACAAATTATTTTACCAAATTACACCCCTACCAATAATGTATGAATGCCAGAGTGCCAGAAGCATTTCCAGGTTGGGTATTATAATTTAAATTTATGTTTTCTTAATTGAAATATGGCTTATTTTGTAGTTTTAATTTGCACTTATTTGATCAGGAAGTTTGGCCATTTTGCCCTAATTTTTTTTTTTTCTATTTTATTTTACTTGTCATCTAAACAATCTATTCGTGTCCTTTGTCCATTGTCTCTTGGGGCCCTCATCTGCAGCACTGGATATGCATTTAGATATTATAGATCTTAATCTTTTTATCCCATATGGTTAAAATTCTCCTTAATCTTTTAAATGTTGTTATTACTATATGGAAGTTTTAACTGTCTCTGTAGGCAAGTCTGATTTTTTTCTTTTATAATCATCTTTTCACTTCTTCAAATCTTAGGATGATGTCATTTTCCCAAAGACCCACAACTCTCTTCTACCAATTTTAGTGATTACATTTTTAAATTTATCTTTAAAATTTAAATTTTAATTTAATGGGCATTTATTTTGATGGAAATTATAAATCTTTTTTTTGTAAATTACTATCTGATTATCTAAATACCATGTAATCATTAATTTTTCTCAGTTTGTGAGGTTTGAGTTATTATTATTATTATTTTCTTTTTTTTTTTGAGATGGAGTCTCACTCTGTCGTGAGGCTGGAGTGCAGTGGCGCGATCTTGGCTCACTGCAACCTCCGTCTCCCGGGTTCAAGTGATTTTCCTGCCTCAGCCTCCCGAGTAGCTGGGACTACAGGCACGCACCACCACACTCAGCTAATTTTTGTATTTTTAGTTGAGACGGGGTTTCACCATGTTGGCCAGAATGGTCTCCATCTCTTGACCTCGTGATCTACCCACCTTGGCCTCCCAAAGTGCTGGGGTTACAGGCGTGAGCCACCACGCCCGGCCATGATTTTTTTTATTGTTATTACACTTTACGTTCTGGGATACGGGTGCAGAATGTGCAGATTTGTTACATAGGTATACATGTGTCATGGTGGTTTGCTGCGCCCATCAACCCATCATCTAGGCTTTAAGCCCCACATGCATTAGGTATTTGTCCTATGCTCTCCCTCCCCTTACCCTCCATCCCCCAATAGGCCCCGGTGTATGATGATCCCCTCCCCGTATCCATGTGTTCTCATTGTTCAACTCCCACTTATGAGTGAGAACATGTGGTGTTTGGTTTTCTGTTCTTGTGTTAGTTTGCTGAGAATGATGGTTTCAAGTTTCATCCATGTCCCTGCAAAGGACATGAACTCATCCTTTTTTATGGCTGCATAGTATTCCGTGGGGTATATGTGCCACATTTTCTTTATCCAGTCTATCATTGATGGGCATTTGGGCTGGTTCCAAGTCTTTGCTATTGTAAATAGTGCTGCAATAAACATATGTGTGCATGTGTCTTTATAGTAGAATGATTTATAACCCTTTGGGTATATACCCAGTAATGGGATGATTTATTATGATTTATATGTGTACATACACAAACTTTTTTTCACGCAATCTTTTTTTTTTTTTTTTTTTTTTTTTGAGAGCGCATCTCACTTTGTCACCCAGGCTGGAGTGCAGTGGCATGATCTCAGCTCACTGCAACGTCTTGGGCTCAAGTGATCCTCCCACCTCAGCCCCCCAAGTAGCTAGGACTACAGGTGCACACCACCATACCTGGCTAATTTTTTTGTAGTTTTTTTTTTTTTTTCCCAAATCAATAGATCTTTTATTGCATCATTTAAATATCACATATAGGTCTTAGGAAGCATCCGGCATCTTGTTTCTGTAGCTGACAACTCTTAGATCTTATTAATCAGCCTCCTGAACGGTTCGTTTTTTCAGAGACATAGATACCATCCAAAAATTTCCTGATATCCTTGTTTTTAACCTTGTGGCTTGCTGAATCAAAGCCGCTGAATTTGAAACAAGCTCAATGTCATTTCCTTTAAGGATTAATTCATCTTTCTGAGCTTGAGATACTGAACAAGGAACACCTGGCCTCATCCAAACCCTGCAGATGTATTTTTCACCCAAGAAATTTCAGATTTCAACAAAAGACCAATTCTCCTGGATAATGATGTTGATGGGGAAGTGCACATACACAGACCTCATCTTGTAACGGAAGCCCAGTGTAACACCCTTGATCATGTTCTGTGCATAACTACAAATAGTCCGAATGGTAGCCAGCTCCTTTCTGTTACCCCACCATTTGTCAACCCGGGGCCTCCTTTTTTTCTTTCTGAGAAGACTGAGTTCTACGTTGATGTGATTGAAGTCCCTCCGCAGGGTTCCTCTGGGGCCCTTCACAATAACTGTGCATCCCTTTAGAGTAATATTGACATTTTCTGGAATGTCGACAGTCTGATTGCTGAGAATGGTCTTCATTCTCGCAGTAGATGTGGCAAAAAATAAATAAATAAATAAGCATCTTTTGTGGCTCACGCCTGTAATCCCAGCACTTTGGGAGGCCAAGGCAGGTAGATCACGAGGTCAGAAGATCGAGACCAGCTGGGCCAACATGGTGAAACCTGTCTTTACTAAAAATAGAAAAAAATTAGCTTGGTATGGTGGCGTGTACCTGTAATCCCACCTACTTGGGAGGCTGAGGCACAAGAATCATTTGGACCCAGGAGGTGGAGGTTGCAGTGAGCCAAGATCACGCCACTGCACTCCATCCTGGGAGACAGAGTGAGACTCTGTCTCAAAACACAAACAAGCAAAACGAACAAAGCAGAGAGTTTGGCTGGTAACAGAAGTAACACTCAGAAAAATGCTCCAGCTGGCCTAGAGGAAAGCAAATAACCCCCACTGTGAACTGCAGATGGAGAAGTGCAACCTCTAGGAGCTGAAAGCAGTCCCTGATTGGCAACTCACAGGAAAAAGATACCTCAGGCCTACAACCACAAAGAATTGAACTCTGCCATCAAGCAGTGAGCTTGGAAGATAGAGGAGCAGGAAAACCACCTCCATCCTCTTACGATCCTGAGAATTGAGATAAGATAGATTAACAGGAAAAAAAGCATACACATTTCTTTACAGATGTTTTACAGGAGCCCTCCTAAAATAATGAAGACCCAAAGAAGCAGTTATTGTCAGTTACTTCCATTCTGGATTGGACACAATAGTAAACTGTGAACATGTGTAAGGCGAAGGGGCTTGTGCTAGGATAGTTAATAGAGTAGGAAAATAGCTAGGAAGAGAAAGGCTTGTTTGTACAGAATTTCCTTGACCTCAACTTTCTCGTCCTTGATGGCAAGGATGTTGCATCTTACTACCATAGGGAGGGCGTCTTTCACATGGGAATTTAATCTTCTGCTTTTAAGAAACAGCATGAAGGTCAAAGCAATCTTTTTGCACCTGCTGTTTTTCAAGTGCCTTTAACTTAAATAATCAGTATTCCAGGATAGCATATTTTAACTCCTTCAAAAAGGTCCCTGAGCCCCAGATGAGATTGTTGGCAGCTCCAGTCAACACAAGCCCAGCCATGCCATAGCTGTATTCTTACCTACAGAACCGTGAGCTAATAAATGGGTATTGCTCCAAAGCTTCTACATTTGTGGTAATTTGTTACATAGCAATAGAACACAAATATAATGGCAACATGCAATTTAGTACTTGATCCCTCTCCTGTCATTTACTCATTGTTTTGCATGTATAAATCTTGCCTTCCTTAACCAGACTATAACCTCCCTGAGAACCAGACCAAATTTGATGTTTTTTCTGCATAGCCAAATTATCTACCATGCCATAGGGGCTACACTGGGAGGAAGGTGGGGTGAGTGTTTAACATCCTGGCTTTAGAATCAGCCTGCCTTGATCCTTTTGTAGTTCGTGAGTATGATGACTGGGTGTTCACGCACGTGTGTGAGATGTGCCACCCTCAAACCTTGTTACAATGTGAGTACATTACCTGTCTAACCTGAAAAAAAAAAAAGAATCAGACTGTCTTGGCTTAAATCTTGGCGTAAACTTTCTAAGCTTTGGTTCCCTCATCTTTAAAATGGGAATAAAATGCATTAGGAAAATTATGGAAAGATACACAAACATTGTTATCAGCAGTTACTTCAGAGGGAATGATTGCAGGATCAAATGTCATAGGAGGTTTTTAGGATTAAATGAAATGATGCTTAAAAAGTTCTTAGGACAGTGCATGGCATATGGTAAAGCTCTATTAATACTAGCTCCATGTTTGTAGAAAAACAGACCCTTTGACATGCTCGCCCTTCCTGCAGTTCCATATGTGCTAAATTTGTTTAGTATCACATGATACTGGCCCTGTCTCCCTACACATGCACACGCATCCTCACCTCCACCTCCTGGCCACCCACCAGGGATAGATAGACTAAACCCAGCCATTAGACTTGACTGACAACCAGTTTAATCTCCTGAAAATCTGGAATCAAGCCAGTGAGAGACCAAGCTGCTTTGCTGTGTGAGATGAGCTGGAACACCAAACAGAACCACATCTGGATTCATGTCCAGAAAAAGCCAGAGCCACATGCCCGTACTACAGTTACAAAATGGCAGACATCAAGAGGAAGCTGGTTTCTTTAGAGGAACACAGAGTGGACATGCAGAAAAAGGCAGGGATGAGAGACAGTGTCCCCAGAAAAAGGGATGGGACAGTACCTTCCAGGGGCTGGCAGTTTCCAGCACCAGTTCCCACAGTGCCTAGCTGGACTTGTTTCCCCAAGATCTCCATGTCCTCATAAGCGTCCTTTGCAAACAAATAAGCCCTGGCCAAAGAAAGGCTGCTGAGGGTGACAAATCAGACAGTCGGTCGTGTTCTAATACATCCTGGGACACCAGGCTCTGTGCTGACTCCGCATCAATGTACAAGACAATTAACTGGTATTTGTAGTCTTTTTCCAGACCTTCTTTCAACTGTCAGCACAGTTGAATTCCCAGTGGCCTCTGGAGGGCACTATTCAGTTAAGTTTATTCCACGGTAGTGCGTGCTACACCAGCAGAGCATTTAAGGAAAAGGTGTTTGAAATAATAGTTACCATTTCCTGCGTACCAACAACATGCTAACCACGGTGCTGCTTGCTTTACGTATATTATATCTTAAACAATCACGACTGTTTCCATCCAGCAGTTGGAGATTATTTTCGAGCATGGTTACTTGTTTCCACAGGCATGCTATTAACAGGTGTCAAGCAAAAGGAAAGCTTTTTTTTTTTTTCTTTTAATGAACAGGAAGACTGAGTTTCAGCTCCTGATGCGAACCAGTTCAAGTTCAGTTGCCCCTCAATGTACTCCTTTTTAATTAGAAAAACAAATGTAGCACCATTGCAACACAGAGGGGAAAAGATATTTGGTACGGGGGTGTAAATACCTGGGTCCCTCTTCTCTCTCAAGGTGAGGCAAAATGTTTCCTGTCTCCTGCCTTTTATCCATGCCCTCAAGATAATCGTGTTGGTTTCATGCCCGGCTGTGGGCTGCTAGGGAGTGGGAGCTGCTCCGCAGGGTAGGAGTTTTTGTTCTCTACCTTGCTCAGTGCTACCGTTGTGGGGAGGGTAGGAGTGAGGCTCCAAACCTTTTCAGGTAACAGTTCCCTGCAAAGTCTGAAAACAACCACTGACCTGTCTCCCTTTTATTTTTTACAAGATATTTGAGGCCAGCCGCGGTGGTTCACGTCTGTAATCTCAGCACTTTGGTAAGCCGAGGCGGGCGGATCATTTGAGGTCAGGAGTTCGAGACCAGCCTGACCAACATGGTGAAACCCTGTCTCTACTAAAAATACAAAAAAAATTAGCCAGATGTGGTGGCATGCACCTGTATTCCCAGCTACTTGGGAGGCTGAGGCAGGAGAATCACTTGAACTCGGAAGGCAGAGGTTGCAGTGAGCCGAGATCACGCCACTGCACTCCAGCCTGGGCGACAGAACAAGACTCTGTCTCAAAAAAGATATATGAAACCTATTTGTGTATTCGATATTATCAATGTAAATTAAAACATTTATCAGATATTACCCAAATGAGCCACATGCGTTAGGTATATGCTTCTCATTTACTTCTTACAACATCCCTATGAGGTAAGAGGCAAGTAGTATTACCTGCATTCACAGATGAGGAAATATAGGCTGAGAAAGATTGGATAAACCCATCTATTAAGAGACAGCCTGGAATCGAGCCAGGGTGACCTGCCTCCAAGACCTGAGTCTTTTTTTGCTGGGATGCTCTGTCAGTTGCTACTCATCTGCCAAATAGTGTGTCTGTCCCTATAGACAGCATGTCCATTCCCCAGAAAGGAGCGTAACCTTCCTGTAGGCAGCAACAATTCTGTAAGTGGCATCCTGGCTAGGGAACCTTGCTCCTTATTCATGAGGTCACTGTCTCACCACTTCTCCGCTATGGAGGGGTGAACCTGGAATCAGAAAATCTGGGTTCTGAACACTTTCTTAATCTATATTTATTCATTTAAGGATATTTATTGACCACCTACTGTTTCAGGTCTGGAACTGCATATTGGGGAAATACTCTTCTATAAAACATATAAAGTCCCTGGTTTTCTGGGGCTTTTATCCATGCCTTGGAAAACTGACTTATCCTTGTAGGCGTAATTGTGATTAATAATGATATGAAGGAATTTTTAAAGTAAGCTTTCTTGTTTTATAATAGCTTTCCTGAGGCTGGGCGTGGTGGCTCATGCCTGTAATCCAACACCTTGGGAGGCTGAGGTGGGTGGATCACTCGAGATCAGGAGTTCGAGACTAGCCTGGCCAACATGGTAAAACCCCGTCTCTACTAAAAATATAAAAATTAGCTGGGTACGGTGGCATGCGCCTGTAATCTCAGCTACTCAGGAGGCTGAGGCAGGAGAATTGCTTGAACTGAGAGGCAGAGGTTGCAGTGAGCTGAGATCACGCCACTGCATGCCAGCCTGGGTGATAGAGCAAGACTCTCTCAAAAAAAAAAAAAAAAAGTAAAAAATAAAAATAATTTAAAATTGGCTTTACTGAGATGTTCACCTACTATAAAATTTATCCTTTAAAATGTACAATTGAGTGGTTTTATATATTCACAGCATTGAATATCACCAATATCTAATTTTAGGACGTTTTTATCCTTCCAAAAAGAAGACACATACCTATTACAGGCATTCTTCATACTCCGCTTCTGCAAGCCCCTGGAAACCTTCTTTCTGTTCCTATAGATTTACCTATTCCAGATATTTCAGTACATGGTCTTCTGTACTGAAAGTGTAATGACTTCAGTGCTCATCTGTGTTTCAGTATGATTCAGAACTTTACTTCGTTATATTGCCAAATAGTATTCCATATGTTTAACCACATTTGTTTAACCATCCATCCCATTTGTGGACATTTGGGTCATTTCCACTTTTTGACTATTATGAATCATGCTGTGAACATTGGTGTACAAGCTTTTGTGTGAGTATGTTTTCAGTTCTGTTGGATATATATGTAAGAATGGAATTGATGATGATATAGTAACTCTATGTGTAACTTTTTGAGGAATCTCCAAATTGTTTTTCAGGACTATTTTACATCCCCACCAGCAGTGTATAAGGGTTCTAATTTCTCCACGTTCCTGCCAACACTTGTGACCTGTCTTTATTAGACCAGCCATCCTAGTGGGTGTGAAGCTGTATCTCACTGTGACTTTGATTTGTATTCTCTAATGATTAATCATGTTGAACACCTTTTCATGTGTTTTTGAACCTTTGTATATCTTTGGAGAGATGTCTATTTATTTTATTTTTTAAGACAGGGTCTTCCACTGCCACCCAGCCTGGAGTGCAGTGGCATGAGTGCAGTGCAGAGGCTCACTGTAGCCTCAACCTCCTGGGCTCCAGCAATCCTCCCACCTTATTCTCCTGAATAGCCAGGACTACAGGCATACGCCACTACACCTGGCTAATTTTGTAAAAATTTTTTTTGTAGAGACAGGGTCTTGCTGTGTTTCCCATACTGGTCTCAAACTCCTGGCCTCAAGCCATCTTCATGCCTCAGCCTTACAAAGCACTAGGATTATAAACATGAGCCACCATGCCCAGCTAGAAATATCTATTTAAATTCTTTACCCACTTTTAAATTGAGTTGTAAGAATTCTTTATATAGCCTAGATACAAGTTCCTTAGCAGATATATGATTTGCAGATATTTTCTCAGGCAGCTGCACATATTAAACAATTGCCATGGATTGTTTTCAACAAATAACCTAGGGACGAGGCTGTTCTTGCAGCATCAGCTCTGAATCAAGTCAAGTAAAGAGAAACCTTGAAAATGGAGCCTTTCAGAGAGCTGTTGGACAGGTCAAGTAATAATAATTCTGTGAAGATAGAGTTTTTGGGGGCCTCCAAACTTGTTCTGCCTCAGTGGCTGCTAGTGATGTTTCAAGCTTTTGGCTAACTTCCAGAGTTCTGAAAAAGTTGATTTTGGTCATTTTTTCCAGTGTTTTTGTTACTCTTATAGAGGTGTGGATTTTTGGAGGTCTTTATTTTTATCATTCCAGAAGTGCTTTTTCCAGTAAACTTATCTTTGAAATATGGTATACGTAAAGGCACATATCAAAAGTATTCAGCTTAGTGAATTTTTTTTTTTTTTTTTGAGACAGTCTTGCTCTGTTGCCAAGGCTGGAGTTCAGTGGCATGATCTCAGCTCACTGCAACCTCTACCTCCCAGGTGCTATTCTTCTGTCTCAGCAGAGTAAATGGGATTGCAGGCACCACACCTCACGTATTTTTAGTAAAGACGGGGTTTCACCATGTTGGCATGGCTGGTCTCGAACTCCTGACCTCAGATGATCCACCCGCCTCGGCCTCCCAAAGTGCTGGGATTACAGGCATGAACCACCACACCCAGCCCAGCTTAGTGAATTTTTATATTAACCATCACCCAAACTGAGAAACAGAACTTAACTAGTATGTCAGAGCCCTCCTTCTTACCTCTTACCAGTTACTAACCCCCCTTTACCAAAGTAAAGTGGTGTCCAATAGCTGTAAGAACTTTCCTATCTATGGCTGGGTGTGATGGCTCATGCCTGTAATTCCAGCACTTTGGGAGGCCAAGGTGAATGGATCACTTGAGGTCAGGAGTTCAACCTGGCAAACGTGGTGAAACCCTGTCTGTACTAAAAATACAAAAAAATTAGCCGAGTGTGGTGGTAGGTGCCTGTAATCTCAGCTGCTCCGGAGGCTGAAGCAAGAGGGTCGCTTGAACCTGGGAGTCAGAGGTTGAGGTGAACCAAGATCATGCCACCGCACTGTAGCCTGGGTGACAGAGCGAGACTCCATCTCAAAAAAACAAAAAACAAAAACTTTCTTGTCTAGTACCATTCTGATTTTTTCCAACTGTTTGATTCTACTTGTTCACATTTTCCCTCCAAACCACTCCCTTAATACATTTAATCCAATGGCTTTTTTTTTTTTTTTTTTTTTTTGAGACAAAGTCTCACTCTGCTGCCCACGCTGGAGTGCAGTGGCATGATCTCGGCTCACTGCAAGCTCCACCTCCCGGGTTCACGCCATTCTCCTGCCTCAGCCTCCCAAGTAGCTGGGACTACAGGCGCCCGCTGCCACGACCAGCTAATTTTTTTTTTTTTTTTTTGTATTTTTAGTAGAGACGGGGTTTCACCGTGTTAGCCAGGATGGTCTCGATCTCCTGACCTCGTGATCTGCCCGTCTCGGCCTCCCAAAGTGCTGGGATTACAGACATGAGCCACTGCACCCGGCTCTGATGGCATTTTTAACTTGCATGTTTTATTTTTTTGATATTCAACTTTTAAAAAATTATGAACTAGCCTATTTGGGACATCCATTTGTTTCTGTCAAGCTCCTCTGCCTCCTCAGATTCCTCTGTCATCACAGCCATTTCCCTATCAGTAAGCCAGGCCCTGGAGTACTGGCTGTTAATTCTCCTCTATCCCTTTTTCCCAGACTTGCAGACACCCTTGATCATCCACACAAAAAGGGAAGCTGAGATGTCTTCAGGATAAAGTTACATGTTTTTTCATGAGACTTCTGCACAGTGTCCAAACATTCTGATCTGTACAGATAGAAAGGACACTTCTTGAGAGTCTTTTGGGAGAAGCCTTATCCTGCAATTCTGATTTCTTTGCTTTTCCTGACCAAGGCGTCTCAGGCTAATTCAGAGCCACTGTGGCACAGCTCAGACAGCAAGCAATGACATTCTGAAGTTGCTTCTTCTGAGGAATTCACCCAGTGGGAAAGCAAGGGAGGATGGAAGACTTCTTGGGCAATTCACGAAGTGTGGAGACCCAGTTCCCTGTTAGTGCTTTTCCTTATCAGAGATCATTACCTAGTAGAAAAGGAGATGTTCTGATGGAGGATTAAGCTAGATATAGTAAGTCACAGTGATATGGACATTTGAAAGTAATTGCTTGGGAAATGTAAAGAGGCCACAGTGGTTGAACTTAATGGTACAAAGAATAACCATGGGGCCAGGTGCGGTGGCTCATGCCTGTAATCCCAGCACTTTGGGAGGCTGAGGCAGTGGATCACGAAGTCAAGAGATCGAGACCATCCTGGCCAACGTGGTGAAACCCCATCTCTACTAAAAATACAAAAATTGACCGGGTGCAGTGGCTCACACCTGTAATCCCAGCACTTTGGGAGGCCAAGGCAGGTGGATCACGAGGTCAAGAGCTCGAGACCATCCTGGCCAACATGGTGAAACCCCGTTATTATCCCTCGAATATCTTCCACACCTTTCTTCTATGTGCTGTGCTGTTCTATTTAATGTTTTCAAAAGTGTTTCTTTTAGGGCCGGGAGCAGTGGCTCACACCTGTAATCCCAGCACTTTGGGAGGCCAACGCAGGTGAATCACTTGAGGTCAGGAGTTCGAGACCAGCCTGGCCAACATGGTGAAACCCTGTCTTCACTAAAAATACAAAATTAGCCAGGCATGGTGGCGGTCACCTGTAATTCCAGCTACTTAGGAGGCTGAGGCAGGAGAATCGCTTGAACCTGGGAAGCGGAGATTGCAGTGAGCCAAGATCGCGCCACTGCACTCCAGCCTGGGCAACAAAAGTGACACTCCATCTCAAAAAAAAAAAAAAAAAAAAATGTATCTTTTAACTTCAAGAACCCTGCCTTACTGACTAAGAAGATAAGAATTCATCTAGGGACAGTTACATGTACTCATCTTCTTGGTCTCGATTTCTAGAGCTGATGTTTAAACTTTTCATCAATTGGACTGAGAAAACAAGAGCTTCATTGTCTTGGGTAGGGTCAGCATCTCTAACTAGCACAGCACCTAACACCTAGTGAAAACTCAACGAATGTTTGTTGAGTGACATAAGCGTTCCTTCTGAAAATGCACGTCTTGGGTTTGTGTATCTTCTTTCACTGGTCCTGAATCAGTCCTATTATTTCCAGCAGGCTCATCACTCATTGAGAATATAGTCATAAACCCTTGTGGGTCTCAATTTGGAATGTCCATGATTGTCCACCTAAAAATAAATAGAAGTATTATGTGTTAAGTGCTTTTTAAATCTGCTATGTTTGCAAAAAGGATTCTGCGTTGGTGCTCCCAACTTACCAGTCTGACTTGGATGTTTTGAAATAGACTGAAATGTATCTTTATTAAAAAACAGCACAGTAATGGTATTTGTATAAGCTTGTTTCAATGTTTTCTCTATAAACCAATAGTAATTTTATTGGCTTTTTTTTTTTTTTTTTTTTTTTTTTTTGAGACAGAGTCTTGATCTGTGGCCCAGGCTGGAGTGCAGTGGAGTGGCATGATCTTGGCTCACTGCAACCTCCACCTCCAGGGTTCAGGCAATTCTCTTGCCTCAGCCTCCCAAGTAGCTGGGATTACAGATGTGCACCACCACGCCTGGCTAATTTTTGTATTGTAAAGACGGGATTTTGCCGTGTTGGTCAGGCTGATTTCAAACTCCTGGCCTCAAGTGATCCACCTGCCTCGGCCTCCCAAAGTGCTAGGATTATAGGTGTGAGCCACTGCGCCTTGCCAATTTTATTGCTTTTGAGGGAAAAATCCACGATTTTTACAAATGTCCCCAACTTGATTTAAATCCTCCTTTCTTTTACAACCTCTCCTAGAGATGGTGCTCTAATGACAAAAGCAGAGAGGTAGGCAAAGGTTTTTTATGATCCCCTCTAGAAATTTTGTTTAGAAAAGGGTACCTCATCTGTCCAGGATTAGTAAAATAAATCATGTAGGCTGGGCGAGATGGCTTATGCCTGTAATTCCAGGACTTTGGGAGGCCCAGGTGGGTGGATCACCTGAGGTCAGGAGTTCAAGACCAGCCTGGCCAACATGGTGAAACCCAGTCTCTACGAAAATACAAAAATTAGCTGGGCATGATGGCAGGTGCTGTAATCCCAGCTACCCTGGAGGCTGAGATGAGAGAATCGTTTAAATCCAGGAGGTGGAGGTTGCAGTGAGCCAAGATCATGCCATTGCACTCCAGCCTGGGCAACTGAGCGAGACTGTCTTAAAAAAAAAAAAAAGAAAGGAAGATATTAAAAATAAATAAATAAATCATGTAGACTAATCTACTTCTGGAAGAAGGGGAAAGGTGTACTTGAGTTAATTCCTGCTGTGTAATAAGATTCTACATTGAATTCTCAAAGAGAATATCAGCCTGGATCCCTCCCCACAAAATGCAGACTCTCCACACCTGTGTTGTGCATTCTTGATGGTGAACTAGTCTCATACACACACTTTGCTGACGAGAAGCTCCAAGCCCAGTAGGTAAAGAGACTCCCTTTGGGTACCGGGGGAGCAGAGTCAGGACAAGCAGCTAGGCCTCTGGACTTGCTGGAGCCTTCTTGCCAGGGAACAGCAAACTCCCCCCTGCCAGCTGAAAATGGTTTTATATTTTTAAAAGATCATAAAGAATATGAGGCCGGGCACAGTGGCTCACGCCTGTAATCCCAGAACTTTGGGAGGCTGAGGTGGGCAGATCATTTGAGGTGAGGAGTTCAAGACCAGCTTGGCCAACCTGGTGAAACCCTGTTTCTACTAAAAATACAAAAAATTACCCAGGCTTGGTGGTCCATGCCTGTAGTCCCAGCTACTCGGGAGGCTGAGGCAGGAGAATCACTTGAATTTGGGAGGCAGAGGTTGCAGTGAGCCGAGATCGTGCCGCTGTACTCCAGCCTGGGTGACAGAGTGAGACTCCGTCTCAAAAAAATAAAAATTAGCCGGGCATGATGGTGTGTGCCTGTAGTCCCAGCTGCTTGTGAGGCTGAGGTGGGAGGATCACCTGAGCCCGATAGGTAGAGGCTGCAGTGAGCTGAGATCGCACCACTGCACTTCGGCCTGGGTGAGTGACACAGTGAGACCTTGTCTCAAAAATAAAAAGGAAAAAGTAAATGAAGTAAGACTAAAGAAACTAAGATGAACAGCTAAAAAAGAGCAAGAAAATGTATGTACACATGGTATCTGTAAAGTTTGGAAACAGGTAAAATACACAAAATTCTGTGAGATCTTCAATCTGTAAAAAATAAAATTACATTAAAAATTATATCCTGTGTTTTTATACTTTATGGACCCCAGGGTCCACTGTTGGAGTGCAGTGGCATGATCTCGGCTCACTGTAACCTCTGCCTCCAGGGTTCAAGCAATTCTCCCGCCTCAGCCTCCCAAGTAGCTGGGATTACAGGTGCCCTCCATCACACCCAGCTAATTTTTGTATTTTTATTAGAGATGGGGTTTTGTTCTGTTGGCCAGACTGGTCTTGAACTCCTGACCTCAAGTGATCTGCCTGCCTCGGCCTCCCAAAGTGCTGGGATTACAGGCGTGAGCCACCATACCAAGCTGAGGTATATTTTAATCCCCAGAAATCCATGGAGCTAGAAACGCTCCTCAAAGAGATCCGTATAATCACGTGGCTCAGCAGCACAAACAGCCTCTCATCTCTGGAATCACAGTCTAAAAGATTTTGATAACTAACTTTCGTTTTCTACTTTGAAAAAGAAACTCACCCAAATTCAAACAGGTAAACAGTCATGTCAATTTGCAGGTGAGTTTTCAAAAGCTGATCTGGAGGCATTGTTCTGTGAAAATAAATTAAATAGAACAAAGGCTAGGCAAACAAGTCATCGTTATTTTCTTCACAAGGCCATGGTTTTCAGTGGTAGTTTTTCATTGACTTAGTAGAGTAGGCTGATATCCATATAAATGTAACTCTAAAACCTCCCTGCCACTCTCACGTTATAGTACAGTCAGAGCATCTAGGCAAGCCACAGAGAATTCCAGGTCTGGGGCATTCCCAAGAGGCCAGGTCTGTGAACACATTCTGGACACCTGGCTTAGCTGACCTCCACATCAATCCTGTTGTGAGAATTTCTTCATCTTCATCATCTGAAGTCTCTCTAATGGGTTGGGAGAGAGGGCTCAGCCTCTGCATCCCCCATTCTCCCATGTGGCGTCTCAGCATGTGTCCCTCCTGCCCTCCAGATCATCTGCCCTGCGGGGACCCCAGAAGCTCTCACCAGAAAGAGATTTGGGTGCCTGTTCAGCATACAGGTTGCCCTCTCCTGCCACCCCTGCATTGTTATTAACTGCAGAAAGACAGGGAAAGGTCATTGCTTTTGAGTTCCTTCAGTTTGCTTTCAATTCTTTTATTCCCCTCCAGAGGTCATCTTTGAAGACAAGTTCTGTTGACAGGGGGTGCAAAATCTTAATTTATCTTTGTAGTACTCCTTGAAGAAGACTTCAGAGTTCAAAGCAAACAGTAAGAAGAATGTTTGCTTTAGTGATCTTTTATCATTTTATCCTTTGTAATGACCACAGAAGAGAAAGGAGTTTGCACATAAGTTATAAATAATCATGTCAAGGGAAAATGTGGTAAAAGAAAAACAAAAACAGATTTTAAGAACTCATTGGTGTTATTATAGAGTAAATAACTGGCAAATATTTGGTTCATGAGCACATGTAAGGTTTAGAACTGAGATCTGCCTGAGCTTTTAGGTAGAAGGGAGATGGAATATAATCTTTATTTTCAAGAAGCTTAGGCCGGACATGATGGCCCACAACTGTAATCCTGGCACTTTGGTAGGCTGAGGTGGGCAGATTGCTTGAGCATTACAAGTTCAAGACCAGCCTGAGCAACATGGCAAAATCCCATGATATGGTTTGGCTGTGTCCCCACCCAAATCTCATCTTGAATTACAGTTCCTGTAATCCCCATGTGGAGTGGGAGGGACCTGGTGGGAGGTAATTGAATAATGGAGGCAGTTAACCTTATGCTGCTGTTCTCATGACAGTGAGTTCTCACAAGATCTGATGGTTTTACAAGGGGCTTTTCCCTCTTTGCTCAGCACTTCTCCTTCCTGCCATCATGTGAAGAAGGACACGTTTGCTTCCCCTTCTGCCATGATTGTAAGTTTCCTGTGGCCTCCCCAGCCATGTGGAACTGTAAGCCAATTAAACTCTTTCCTTTAGAAATTACCCAGTCCCAGGCAGTTCTTTAGAGCAGCAGAGAATGGACTAGTAAACGCTGTATCTACCAAAAAATACAGAAATTAGCCAGGCATGGTGGCATGCACCTATACTCCCAGCCACTCAGAATGCTGAGGTGTGAGGATCACCTGAGTCCAGGGAAGCAGGGAGCTTGAGACTGTAGTGAGCCGTGATCATGCCAATGCACTCCAGCCTGGGTGAGACCCTGTTTGAAAACAAAACAAAACAACAAAAAAAACCCACCTCATTTTATTCTGAAGGTTTCTTTGACTGGGGGGAGAAAAGCCTGAAAGTTTAATTACAATGGGCCTTGCAAATGCTGTTTATATCTCCTCTTCCCCACACTCATTCAAAGAGTAGTCATTTTCATTATATATATTATATATAATATATATTTAATATACAATATATATTATGTATATAATATAATATATATTATATATTATATAATATATATAATATATATTATATATTATATTATATATATAATATATATTATATATTATATATAATATATAATATATATTATATATTATATATAATATATAATATATATTATATATTATATATAATATATAATATATATTATATATTATATATATTATATATATTTATTTATTTATTTATAGTCCAGAGGTCTTTTTTTTTTTAACAATAGCTATTTTGCCACGAATTCATAGGGAATGGGTTCCAGCAGCTCAGGCTCCTTCCCACTGGTTCTCACAAAATGTGCTTCTCTGAGTGGAGCAGGCTGGCGCTTCAGTTGAACCCAGGTACCTTTCTGTTGGGCTTCTTTCTTTTTCTGATCATTTTCCTCATGCGTTTCAGGAAGCTATCTCGGCTCTTAGAGTGCTTAATGTGCTCAATGTGCACATGAATTCTCTTGGCAAGAATCTTGCCCTTAACTTCTTTGTTTACAACAATGCCAACAGCATGCTGGGGAACATTGTAGACTGTTCCAGTTTTGCCATGGTAACACCTGTGGGGCGTTCTTTTTTGAACAGTACCCATTCGCTTAATGTTTGCAATATCACCTTTCTTATAGATTCGCATATACATGGACAAAGGAATAACTCCATCTTTTCTTAAAGGCCTGGAGAACATACCGGGTGCCTCTCCTCTTTCCCTTTGTGTTCGTCATTTTGGCGAATTACTGGAGGATGGCGGTTCCACTCATTATATTTTTGAAGCCTCATTTTGGTTTACGTTTTAAAGTATGTTATCAAAAGGAAAAACGTTTAAATTATAAAAGCACTACCTACTCAGTTCAGTAAGGCATAAAGAAGAAAGTAAGCATTACTTGTCATCCCACCATCCAGTGGTGGGATATTGCTAATATCTGGTCTATTTTGTCCTAAACTTTCTCCGTGCACATGTGTACACACACACACACACACAAACACACACACATCTACAAGAATGCGTGGGCTACACACATCTGTGGGTATGAACTTAATGAGTCCTGATTCTACCACTTACCAAATGTGTGACCTTGGGTTATTTCTTAACCCCACTAAGCCAGGCTTTCCCTAACTGTAAAATGGAATTAAGAACAATACTCAGCCAGGCATGGTGGCTCACACTTGTAATCCCAGCACTTTGGGAGGCCGAGGCGGGCAGATCACGAGATCAAGAGATCGAGACCATCCTGGCTAACATGGTGAAACCCCCTCTCAACTAAAAATACAAAAATTAGCCAGACATGGTGGCAGGCGCCTGTAGTCCCAGCTACTCTGGAGGTTGAGACAGGAGAATCACTTGAATCCAGGAGGCGGAGGTTGCAGTGAGCCAAAATTGCACCACTGCACTCCAGCCTGGCGACAGAGTGAAACTTGTCTCAAAAAAAAAAAAAAAAAAAAAAAAAAGA
Organism: Pongo abelii; assembly: GCF_028885655.2. Lineage (NCBI taxonomy): Eukaryota > Metazoa > Chordata > Mammalia > Primates > Hominidae > Pongo > Pongo abelii. Next base: position 32,393,852 of record NC_071989.2, read on the forward strand.
ACAATACCTGGCTGGGCGCAGTGGCTCACACCTGTAATCCCAGCACTTCAGGAGGCTGAGGCAGGCGGATCATGAGGTCAGGAGTTCGAGACCAGCTTAGCCAATATGGTGAAACCCCATCTCTACTAAAAATACAAAAATTAGCCGGGTGTGGTGGCGCATGCCTGTAGTCCCAGCTACTCAGGAGGCTGAGGCAGGAGAATCGCTTGAACCTGGGAGGCGGAGGTTGCAGTAAGCCGAGATCGTGCCATTGCACTCCAGCCTGGGTAACAGAGCAAGACTCCATCTCAAAAAAAAAAGAATAATACCTAACTCCTAAAGCGATGAAAGATTAAATGAGGCTCTTCATGTGAAGGCTTATCACAGGTACTGACACCCCATGAACACTTAATGAAGGTGAGCCGTTAATTTGTAACTTTCTCTTGTCACTTTAAAAACACATATAGCTTGATAAGCCTTTTTGTAGCTTTGAAAAACTACCAGTTCTCCTCCATTTCATCCCTGTCTTAGCGGGGATTTGCATATATTTGAACTCTTCTACACAAGTTAGAATCCTGAACCTACAATTACAGTCATTGTTAATATAATGTTTATGCACACTTACAGTTATGTGCCAGCTCATTCTAGCTCACAACACCTCTGCGAGGTAATTGTCATTATCCCCAGTTATAGACGAGAGAATCCAGGCTGGTAAAGGAGGGCTGAGATCTAAATCCAGGCCTCCTGGCTCCACGGCTCTGTTCTTCTCACCCAGCCGCTCTTTCTGACACAGCCCATCCCCAGTCAACCACACAGCCTTCCAAAGGCACTGGGTTAAGTCTGAAAGCAGTTTCCTGGCCCGAATCTGGCTGGTTCCTAATAGAGCAACTGCTATCTGCTAGGCAGGGAGGGCCCCTGGACCAGAAGTCAAGAAACCTGGGTTCCTGGAAGTTCCCACATCCTTTTCACTGTTTCATCACTTGTGGAGTGGGTAAAATAATATCTATCATTCCTTCCTTGTAGGATGAAGTGATAACCAGATAAAAGTGATGATACTAACAATATGACAGGAGTTTAAGAAAGTATAGAAGTCTTTTGTGACTATGTACTGATACTTTTATGACTAATTACTAATACTTTCATTGCTAGTTACTATAAACCAATAATAATGAAAGTTTTTTTTTAACCACCCTTTTTTTTTTTTGTCTTTTTGAGACGGAGTTTTGCTCTTGTTGCCCAGGCTGGAGTGCAATGGTGCGATCTCAGCTCACTGCCACCTCTGCCTCCTGGGTTCAAATGATTCTCCTGTCTCAGCCTCCTGAGTAGCTGAGATTACAGGCATGCACCACCACACCCGGCTAATTTTGTATTTTTAGTAGAAACAGGGTTTCACCACGTTGGTCAGGCTGGTCTCAAACTCCTGACCTCAGGTGATCCACCCGCCTCGGCCTCCCAAAATGCTGGGATTACAGGCGTGAGCCACTGCGCCCGGCTTACCACCCTTGTTTTTAATGATATTCTTCATGACTCTGGTAATTCAAAGTGTTTGCCCACCCTGGGCATATTAACAACAACTTTTTCTTTTTTTTTTTTTTTTTTTTAGATGGAGTCTTGCTGTGTCACCCAGGCTGGAGTGCAGTGGCACAATTTCGGCTCACTGCAACCTCCACCTCGTGAGTTCAAGCAGCTCTCCTGCCTCAGCCTCCCAAGTAGCTGGGATTACAGGTTCCCACCACAATGCCCGGCTAATTTTTGTATTTTTTAGTAGAGATGGGGTTTCACCATGTTGGCCAGGCTGGTCTCAAATTCCTGACCTCAAGTGTTCGCCTGCCTTAGCCTCCCAAAGTGCTGGGATTACAGGCATGAGCCACCACGCCCAGCCGTTAACAACTTTTTTCTTGATCTCATCACGTCCTTCATTGCATGTTAACCAGCCTGCCTGAGTTTCCACCAGATCTTGCTTGCTAGCCTGGTCTCCCCCACAGTGTTCCATGTGTAAACTGGAAAGTAGTCATAAGAGGGTCACAGCCCCCCTCATACCCTTCCCCCGCAGACATGCATTTATAAATGGGCTAAACTCCACCCTCCTTGGGGTTAAAGTGAGGTGGGCCCTTTGTACAGCGCCACGTGTAAACAGTGTGGCTTTTGAGATGGCCCCTAAAGCCTGGAGAGGAAGCCACGTTTTTAATTTGTGAGAAAATTATTCAAGGTTCTATCTGGTCCTTTGCTTTTCCCAACTAGGAGCTTTTTCAGCTGATGGAGAACAGTGGTGGACCAGATAAGATCAGAACTGAGGCTGGAGTCCTAAAGTTGCTTTTCTGGAGGATTTCCTAGAGTTGGAGAACATGGAATAATTAGGAAGGGGCATCTGATCCTTGAGGTCAATTTGGAAGAATTGAGGGAGCTACCTACCCTCAATTCAGTGTTTCCTGAATGTGGTTCATTGACTTGTAAAGAAGAGACATTTTGATATGTCATTATAAGAGAGCAAGTCAAGGTGAAGTGCTCAATTGAATGGTAATTGCTTGGGAAGGGAAGAAGGGTCAAAGTGGTTGAACTTAATGATGCAAAAAGAATGATCATGAGAAGAGAATTATAAACGGAGTGAGAGGTGTTAGGCAAAGGTGAGGGACTTCAAGTCAGCTACTAAGAAAATGATTAGAAACCTATTCTTGGAAGCAGATGTCCATCAGAGTGAGAAACAGAGACCATAAAGGAATATCTTCAAGCTTCTCAGTTTTTAACAATGTGCATATGTTTTGTTTTCCGTATATTTACCTATTACTGAGTATAGAAATGATTTTTGTCAAGACCAAGTGGTAAGGACTTGGTTGTTATGAAATAAGATTGTCAGATTTAGCAAATGAAAAATTCCATGTGATTTTTGGGATCTACTTAGAGTAAAATAATTACTCATTTTTCATCTGTGATTCAAATTTAACTGGGTCTCCTATATTTTATCTGGCAGTGTTAGTATAAACCTGTGTAAGGAAAGGCACCAGCCCCTGCTAGATGTAGGTCTGCAGGGGAAAGGGACAGCCTCTGGGATACTATCCAGCTTCAACTCTCCTTTATAGAAGGCCCTTCATGGTAACACAGCACTCACTATTATAAAACCGTCTGGCAGGGCTGGGTGTGGGCCTGGCCTAGAGGTGAGCAATGGCTGTAATTGATTTTCTGCTTCTGAGTTTACGTTGCCCAATGCCCAGTTCTCAGGGATAGGTCAAAGCAGAAGACCTCTGTGAGTGGGAACAAGTTTCTTTGGTGCAAGGAACAGGGCAAGGGGAATGTATTAGTCTGTTTTCACACTGCTATAAAGAAATACCCCAGACTGGGTAATTTATAAAGGAAAGAGGTTTAATTGACTCACAGTTCTGCATGGCTGGTGGGGGGAGTGCAGGAAATGTATGATCATGGCGGAAGGCAAAGGAGAAACAAGTACCTTCTTCACAAGGTGCCAGGAAAAAGTGCGAAAGGGGAAGAGCCGCCTTGTAAAACCATCAGATTTCACGAGAACTCACTCACTATCATGACAACAGCATGGGGGAAACCACCCCCATGACCCAATCACCTCCCACAAGGTTCCCTCCCCTGACACATGGGAAGTACATTTTGAGATGAGATTTGAGTGGGGACACAGCCAAACCATGTGAGGGAAGATGGAGCAGGTACAGGCAACGGTGCTTTTGTCTTATGCCTTGGAAGAGAAACCATGGAAAGATCGTCATCCTATGCAATTGACAGGGATATGTATTAATGGGATTAAGGTTGGGTAAGATTCTGTATCCAGTGAGTAGGAGTTTGTGAATGCTTCTTGCAGATGGGGGGACTGTTTTATTTTATTTTATTTTATTTTTATTTTGAGACATAGGCTCATTCTGTTACCCAGGCTGGGGTGCAGTGGCATGATCTCAGCTCACTGCAACCTCTTCCTCCCAGTTTCAAGCGATTCTCCTGCCTCAGCCTCCTCAGTAGCTGGGATTACAGGCGTGTGCCACCATGCCCAGCTAATTTCTGTATTTTTAGTAGAGATGGGGTTTCACCGTGTTGGCCTGACTGGTCTCAAACTCCCGACCTCAGATGATTCGCCCGCCTTGGCCTACCTAAGTGCTGGGATTACAGGCATGAGCCACTGTACCCCGCCTGTTTCATTTTATTTTCAAATAAAACAATAAAATATTGTGTTTTCTAAAATAAAATAAATAATGAAGTAGACTTAGGATATCAGATGGGAAGGAGTAACCCACTCCACACAAGTGAGATCACCACTAGAAAACTTTCAAGATGTTCGGGAAGGGGGCTCTTTAAGCCAAGCCCAGGTCTTGACTGGCTGGAATAGTGGAATAAGCTGGGCGACAGTGGGAGGAAAGGGCAATGTAAGATATTTAGGGGGCTGTGAAGGCTAGAATCAAAGTCTGTGCTTTGTATGAAAGGAAGTGAGTGGCACTGTATACCTTGGAGCAACTCAGGGTAAAAAGAGTACAGTAATTGGTGAAAAGAAATTGCTGCAGGCAGCAGTGGCAAAGAGGATGCGGAAGGGGTGAGGATGAGATCCTAGTGGTGAGGAATCTAGCAAAAGGAAATGATTTTTGTACATAAGGAATTCTGTTGTTCAACATGCACCAGCCAACCCTTTACTGAGAACTTTATCACCTGTGGCCTCTGAGGATCCAGAGATGAGTGAATTCCAATATCTGCCCTCAAGGGATTGACAATCTGGCAGAAGGAGACAGCCTGTAAACAGAGCAACTCTGGAGTTTTATTTGACAGAAGGGAAGTGCTGGCCCACAGCGAGTCACTTTGGCTAGGCACCATCTTTTCCTGCCTGGATTCATGTGACAGCTTCCTCATCCCTCTTTCCACCTCTGCCCAGCTGGCCTTGTGGGATGCGCTCCTCCTTGAATTCAGTGTCCCCCCTCTCTCTCTCTCTCTCTCTCTCCTTTTTTGAGATGAGGTTTCACTCTTGTTTCCCAGGCTGTAGTGTAATCCCAGGCAATGGTGCGACCTCGGCTCCCTGTTATCTCCGCCTCCCGGGTTCAAGCAATTCTCCTGTCTCAGCCTCCTGAGTACCTGGGATTACAGGCATCTGCCACCATGCGCCGGCTAATTTTTGTATTTTTAATAGAGACAGGGTTTCACTATGTTGGCTAGGCTGGTCTCGTACTCCTGACCTCAAGCTATCTGCCTGCCTTGGCCTCCCAAAGTACTTGGATCACAGGCGTGAGCCACTGCATTCAGCCCAAAATATTTTAAAGTAATTTTCAAAAAATATAAAGAGTCAGTAGGGACATTCCAGGCAAGGTGATGGCCATCAGAAAAGTTCATGAGTGAATTCACAGATTGTCTTTTCTTGGTGTGAGTTAAGTCCATATAAATGGATGTCTGGGAACTTAAGTGTCAAAGATTCTTTTTCATTAAGGGCTGTGTAAGTGAACTGATGTCTTTCTTCATCTGTACAATGGGAATAATAGTGTCTGCCACATGGGCTTTTGGGGGACGATTAAAAGCAAATTTAAAGGCATGATGCTGGCCGGGCGCAGTGGCTCACGCCTGTAATCCCAGCACTTTGGGAGGCCAAGGCGGGCGGATCACAAGGTAAGGAGATCAAGACCATCCTGGCTAACACTGTGAAAAACCGTCTCTACTAAAAGTACAAAAAAATTAGCCGGGTGTGGTGGCAGGTGCCTGTAGTCCCAGCTACTCGGGAGGCCGAGGCGGGAGAATGGTGTGAACCCGGGAGGCGGAGCTTGCAGTGAGCCGAGATTGCGCCACTGCACTCCAGCCTGGGCAACAGAGGAAGACTCCATCTCAAAAAAAAAAAAAAAAAAAAAACAGCATGATGACTGGGACATAGTTGATGTCCAATCAACATTAACTGTGGTTCTTTCACCGTTGTTGTTGTTAATATTAGAGTACAAATAGTTGTTTTCCCGTTGCCTAGTTCTGTACCTGATTTATAGTAGGCATTCAATAAGCAGTTTCAGGAATGAATGCATTTGAGTCTATTCATTTATACTCATTTGTTCAACAAATATTTATTGGGCACCTGTATATGCTAGGCACAGTGCTAGGCCCTGGGAATAAAAGTGTCAGTCCACGTCACCTTTCCCTATAAGAGCTTAACGTCTACAAGGGTAAGCAGACAGATGGATGGGCAGTGGGGATGCCACTTGGGCACCAAGGACGGCCCTGAATATGTTCTAGGGAAGGGGTCACCTTCTCCCTGGAGAAAGTGCTATCTAAGCTGAGTCCTGAGAGGTGAGTAGGAATTGGCAGGTGATAGTGGCTAGAGTGGGAAGGACAACTTCAGCTTCAGTATGTTCAGAGGCCCAAGGTAAGAAAGAACCTGTCTTGTTATGCACAGCTTGGGCAGGTGGTTTAGTTTAGGACATCTCCCAGAGATGGTTTAAGATGACTGGAGACTACAGTTCAGTTTTATATTTTATCATATACAACTGCGCACAAATTATTCATGTTTTCGAGACTGTGAAAGGTAGAAATGGAAGAAGATATTGTTACCACGTCAGAAGAATGGGAGATGAGAAGAATTCTTTCTCTCTCTCCGTCAGATGCCAGTAAGCAATCAGACTATCAAATATCTCCAGACATTGCCAAATGTCCCTGTGGGGGTAGGGGAAGGGTGTGTAAAATACCTGTTTGAGAATCACTGGCTTACAATATCAGGCATCATCCTAGACACTCAGCCTCTCCTCCTCAACAAGGCTTTAAGGCAGATGGTTTAAATATAAGGACAGGAAATGTCAAATGACTTACACAGAATCTCACGGATAATCATTATGGGATTTGGACTTTAAACCTAGGTCTTTCTTATTCCACTACATCTCCACACTGCCATATAACACACAGTTCCAACACCAAAGGAACTTCAGAGCTATCTGGAGAGGTGTGATGTGAACCAAGTAAGTTTCAGTGTGTTCCCTGGAGAATGAGTGATGTGAGCACTCAGAAGAGAGAGGTAACAGTGGGAGGGAGGTCAGGGAACGTGTCCTGCAGAGATTAGAATGTTCTTTGCATATTTGTGGGCAAACAGTGAGTTTGTGCAAAGAAGTGGCAGGAAGTAAGATCTGAACAGATAGCATTGGGTAGCAGTTAAAGAGTAAGCACTGGTTCCAGATAGACTCTCAGTTCCAGCTCCTCTGCTTATTAGTTGTGTGACCATGAGCTACTTAGGTAATCTTGTCCAGTTTCGTTGCCTGTAAAATGGGTTGCTGTAATAATAGTACATATTCTAAGATTGTAATAAGGATTTAATGACCTAATACGTAAAAGGCTTAGAACAAATCTTGGCATCCTGTATGTGTTCAATACATGCTAGCTACTTAGTACTTGGTTCTGCTGGACTTCAAATAGAATTTAGAATCTATATTGTAAATAATGGCAGTTTTTGAATCAAGGCCTGCAAAGATGTTCCATAGGTACCACAATCCCTCTTCCTGTGTGCACTGGAAGTTCACAAATTAGTATATCTTTGGATCAGAAACCAGTCTCCGGTTCCATGAACTGTTCTGTTCCTAGGGAACTATGTCAAATGGTTCAGCCCCTCTGTGGTGACTTTGGGTTTGAAGCATTTTGTTTGTTTGTTAGGTTTTTTTTCTTTGAGACGGAGTCTCACTCTGTTGCCCAGGCTGGAGTGCAGTGGGGCAATCTCGCCTTACTGCAACCTCCGCCTCCCGGGTTCAAGTGATTCTCCTGCCTCAGCTTTCCGAGTAGCTGGGATTACAGGCGTGCACCACTGCACCCAGCTAATTTTTTGTATTTTTAGTAGAGACAAGGTTTCACCATGTTGGCCAGGCTGGTCTTGAACTCCTGACTTCAGGTGATCTGCCCACCTCGGCCTCCCAAAGTGCTGGGATTAGAGGCGTGAGCCACCACGCCTGGCCGGGTTTGAAGCATTGAGGACATCTTCCCAACAGAGCTGCAAAGAGGGAAAGAGACATGGGCATCTGTTCAGACGTCATTCACTCATCCATCCATTCAATCAACATTTACTGAATACCTTTTTAATTCTGGGTATCATGTTTCCATTAACTACATCTGGAACACCAATAAGTCACCACCCCGTCTGTGTGTCAGCTGAAAGTTGATTGGATAGAATTGTCATTGTTTAGTTTCAGGACAATTCAAAGTTATATTTGTGGATTGTGTCAGAATCCTGAGGTTTCTTCTCGTGCTTTGCTTGGTCCACTGCTGGGCCTTGTGTTTGTGGAGAGCTGGTGGCTCTGGATGTGGTCGGGGATCTTCTCCTGGGAATTTCCGCTTTCTTCCTCTCTTCAGCTTTTTACAGCTGCATAAGGTTTAGATCTGTTAGCAAACACTTGTATAATTATGCCCCTCTCTGTTTACAGATTCAGGATAAATTGTCCTAATGGGAAAATATCTGTCCTTTAGAGTAATTTGGATCAAGGCTTTTTATTTTTTGTTTGTGTCTGGTTCACTTGCCTTTCTAAAAATCATTTTGCTGTCTGCTTCACTCATGAATCATCTATTGTTGATATACAACAGCACTCAATAAACCTCGTTAAAAATCTTGTCTTGATCTAAAAGTAGTTGACATTGGGGAAATATGTGACCCATCCATATGCTGTCTCATAGATACTGAATTGAAGGAAACATTGGATTGTAAGGCTCTTTGGGGACATCTGATAAGAAGCCCACAGAAACGACCAGCCAGAGGTGTGTGCTGAGCTGTGACATGAGTCTCTGTTCTGCAGGGTGGGGTTTGTTAAAGTTGTCAGGAATAAGGCCTACTTTAAAAGATACCAGATGAAATTTAGAAGATGACATGAGGGTAAAACTGATTACTATGCTAAGAAATGCTTGGTGATAGAGGATAAAAATAAGTACAACACACCCAAATACAGGATGAGAGTTCGCGTAACAGAGATATCATTTGTCAGATTGCTTATGCCCATGTAGAAGGGGATATGATAGTCTGCACAGCTTATGCACACACTGCCGAAATTTGGTGTGAAGGTTGGCTGACAAATTCTGCTGCAGCATAGTGTACTGGCCTGCTGCTGGCTCGCAGGCTTTTCAGTAGGTTTGGCATGGGCAAGATCTAGGAAGGCCAAGTGGAGGTGACTGGAGATGAATACAATGTGGAAAGCACTGATGGCCAGCCAGGTGCCTTTACCTGCTATTTGGATGCAGGCCTTGCCAGAACTACCACTGACAATACAGTTTTGGAGGCCCTGAAGGAAGCTGTGAATGGAGGCTTGCTATCCCTTGCAGTACCAGATGATTCCCTGGTTACAATTCTGAAAGCAAGGAACTTAATGCAGAAGTTGATGCATTGGAAGCACGTCATGTGTCAGAATGTTGCAGATTACATGTGTTACCTAATGGAAGATGAAGATGCTTACCAGAAACCGTTCTCTCAATACATAAAGAACAGCATAACTCCAGACATGATGGGGATGTATAAGAAGGCTCATGCTGCTATGCAAGAGAATCCAATCTATGAGAAGAAGCCTAAGAAAGAAGTTGAAAAGCAGAGGTGGAACTATCCCAAAATGTCCCTTGCCCAGAAGAAAAATCAGGTAGCTCAAAAGTAGGCAAGCTTCCTCAGAGCTCAGGAGTGGGCTGCTAAGACCTAAACCAAACAATTTCTATGAAGATTTTTCAGATAAAGACAATCAACTTATTGACTAAGCAGCTGAAGAAAAAGAAAAAGGAAATGACCGACCAGAGCCTTGACTACCATGCTGGAAAACCTCATTTCAGTTCATGTGTCTTAAGGCATCACAGTCAAGAAGCATTTGTATTCATTCATTCCACAGTCACACCTACTGTATGCAAAGTTAGATTATAGCTGAATAACTAAATGTATAAAGATGAACCTTGATTTGAATTCTTCAGCTTTGTGGGAGATAGCAATGCACCCTCCCTATCAGAAAGTGAACTTGGGGCCTGGCGCTGCGGCTCACGCCTGTAATCCCAGCACTTTGGGAGGCTGAGGCGGGTAGATCACTTGAGGTCAGGAGTTTGAGACCAGCCTGGCCAACATGGTGAAACCCCGTCTCTACTAAAAATACAAAAATCAGCGAGGTGTGGTGGTGGGCACCTGTAATCCCAGCTACTCGGGAGGCTGAGGCAGGAGAATTGCTTGAACCCGGGAGGTGGAGGTTACAGTGAGCCAAGATCATGCCATTGCACTCCAGCCTGGGCGACAGAGCGAGACTCTGTCAAAAAAAGAAAAGAAAAGAAAATGGGCCGGGGCACGGTGGCTCACACCTGTAATCCCAGCACTTTGGGAGGCCTAGGCGGGTGGATCATGAGATCAGGAGATTGAGACCATCCTGGCTAACACGGTGAAACCCTGTCTCTACTAAAAATACAAAAAATTAGCCAGACGTGGTGGCGGGTGCCTGTAGTCCCAGCTACTCGGGAGGCTGAGGCAGGAGAATGGCGTGAACCCAGGAGGTGGAGCTTGCAGTGAGCTGAGATCTTGCCACTGCACTCAAGCCTGGGCAACAGAGCGAGACTCCATCTCAGAAAATGAACTTGGTCCTTCCTTTCCTCTGTTTTGCTGGGAAAAGATGATTATTTCCTCAGGCAGTGTAAACCTGTGTAAAGCTTGCTTTTCAATCAGTTTGGCCAATAAGCATGAATGCTTCTTTTTGCAATGTTTCCTCCCTTTGAATAGCTAAAAAAAACCTAATGATAAGAGGCATTGGTGTAATGATTAAGCACACCCTTTTGAGTCAGACCAAATGGGTTTGAATTAGGACTCCAGCATTTATTAGCCGTGTTACTTAACCTCTTTGTGACTCAGTTTCCTTGTGTTAGAATAAGACTAATAATTATACCCACTTCACAGGGCTACTGCAAAAAAATGAGATAATCTAAATAAAGTACTTAGCACAGTGACCAATATAATTATAGTAAGAGCTTAATAAGTCATAGCTATTATTATCATTATCATCATCAACTAATTATTTAAACCCATTAAAAAGCAATACGTCCTGTACACAGAACAGGAGCGAAGCTATGAAATACACTTACCAGGCTGGGTGCGGTGGCTCATGCCTGTAATCCTAGCACTTTGGGAGGCGGAGGTGAGTGGATTACTTGAGGTCAGGAGTTCGAGATCTGCCTGACCAACATAGTGAAACTCTGTCTCTATTAAAAATACAAAAATTAGCCAGGTGTGGTGGTGTGCGCCTGTAATCCCAGCTACTGTGGAGGCTGAGGCAGGAGAATTGCTTGAACCCAGGAGGCAGAGGTTGCAGTAAGCCGAGATTGCGCCATTGCACTCCAACTTGGGTGATGGAGTGAGACTCCATCTCTCTCTCTCTCTCTCTCTCCTCTCTCTCTCTCTATATATATACTTATCATCTAGTCAATGTCCACAGTTGGGCATATTTTTAAGCGATGCCCATCCTAATAAAGAAAACAAAGTTCCGATGTTTTGAGAGAACATTACATTCTCATGGCACCTTGTTTGTGAGTTAGGGAACATAGAGGTTCAGGATCTTTACTCCCACATACGATGGAATAACAGTGGAACGCTATTGTTCTAGAAGGGAATAGAAGGCGTTTTCTAGCCTCACTTCTGCTTAAACATGCAAAACTATCACTTAGGATGGAGTCTGATAGATAGATGGAGATTGCAGTGTTATCAGATGAGACTATCCTAAGGTGAAGTCAGTTACCATTAGGATTAAGCAAGCTGTCTTTACATTGTACCCAAATTCTTTTTTTTTTTTTTTTTTTTTTTTGAGATGGAGTCTCTTTCACCCAGGCTGGAGTACAGTGGCTCCATCTCGTCTCACTGCAACCTCTGCCTCCTGGGTTCAAGCAATTCTTCTGCCTCAGCCTCCCGAGTAGCTGGGACTACATGCGCATGCCACCATGCCTGGCTAATTTTTTGTATTTTTAGTAGAGACGGAGTTTCACCGTGTTAGCCAGGATGGTCTCGATCTCCTGACGTCGTGATCTGCCCGCCTCGGTCTTCCAAAGTGCTAGGATTACAGGCGTGAGCCACTGTGCCTGGCCTCCCAAATTCTAAAGCTGTATTTTGAGTCTCTTACCTCTTATGTCCTCTGTAGAGATGATGAACAGCTGGTCGGTATCCTCTTTATAATAACCCTTCAAGTAGGAAAAGGCTGTTAAGTTTGCCTTTAGGCACTTTTTTTTCACTCTAGACTAAACAACTCTAAATCCTTTAACTTCCCCTCGGAGGTTATATTTTCTGTCTCTTTAATCATTTAGGTTCTCCTTTGGAACCTTTCCAGTGTCTCCACATCTTCCTTACAATAAGAGGCATCAGATTGGACATACCCCCCCCCCCCCAACAGTAAGAGTCTGTCTGCTGTCAAATTCTTTATTATGGGGTAGAGAAAAGGGAGGCACTTCCCTTTCCTGTCAAACTCCCACCAGCGTGAATTCACCCCAGCACGACATTGCCTATTTCTTATCAGTGCAACATGCAGATTCCTATTAAATGCATGATCTGCTGTGATCCTCACCTCTTTGTCAGTTTTTCTTGAATCTAGACATTAAGCCCCATTTGTGCCTGTCATTTTGATCATCACCCCTGAGGATACCACTTTGAAATCAGCCATCATGCTGAACTCTAAACTGTTTTTAATGAACCATTTCCTTAATGTGTGGAAGCTACTTTGGATTCTCTTAACGTATCAGCAGTTCCCACTCAAATTAATGTTATTTGTAGACTCTGGGTGTGCCTATAGCAATTTCAAGAATTATTTAAACCAGACCCAAGACAAAATCATAGACCACATTCTAAGCACCCCTTTGTTTACTGGGCCATTGATCTCTTTTCCAGTCAGCAGTGAAACCTCGGTTAGGGAAAAGACGCACCAGATCATATCTTTCTGGCCTGCTGATGAGAATGGCATATGCATGCAAAAGCTTTCCTGAAATTAAGGTATTATGCAGATGTGGTCACATTTTTTTTCTTTCCCTGAGATAGAGTCTTGCGCTCTTGCCCAGGCTGAAGTGCAGTGGTGTGATCTCAGCTCACTGCAACCTCCGCCTCCCGGGTTGAAGTGATTCTCGTGCCTCAGCCTCCCGAGTAGCTGGGATTATGTACCCACCACCACGCCTTGCTAATTATTATGTTTTCAGTAGAGATGGGGTTTCACCATATTGGGCAGGCTGGTCTTGAGCTCCTGATCTCGTGATCCGCCCGCCTCGGCCTCCCAAAGTGCTGGGATCACAGGCATGAGCCACCGCGTCTGGCGTGTGGTCCCCTTTTCAATTCCCAGCACTTACACACCCTAGACTGAGCTGAGGCAACAAAGATGAGGACGGGGGCAGAATATTTCTTTGCATTGTACTTAAAACCACACATTTATTTTTATTATTTATTTATTTATTTTTGAGACTGAGCATTGCTCTGTCACCCAGGCTGGAGTGCAGTGGCGCAGTCTCGGCTCACTGCAACCTCCACCTCCTGGGTTCAAGCGATTCTCTTTCCTCAGCTTCCCAAGTAGAGTAGCTGGGACCACAGGCGCGTGCCACCACGCCTGGCTGATTTTTGTATTTTTAATAGAGATGGGGTTTTACCATGTTGGCCAGGCTGCTCTCGAACTCCTGACCTCAAGTGATCCACCCACCTCGGCCTCCCAAAGTGCTGGGATTACAGGCATGAGCCACTGCGTGCCTGGACTTTATTATGTATTTATTTTATTTTTTTGAGTTGGAGTCCCACTCTGTAGCCCCGGCTGGAGTGCAGTGATAGGATCTCGGCTCACTGTAACCTCCGCCTTCCAGGTTTAAGCAATTCTCCTGTCTCAGCCTCCTGAGTAGCTGGGATTACAGGCGCCCACCACCACACTCAGCTAATTTTTGTATTTTTAGCAGAGATGGGGTTTCACCATGCTGGTCAGGCTGGTCTCGAACTCCTGACCAAAAGTGATCCACCCACCTCGACCTCCGAAAGTGTTGGGATTACAGGCGTGAGCCACTGCGCCTGGCCCATACATTTACTTTAAACAGCATTGATGTACACATCATTAATTATGTACCTGGATTGAAGGAGTGGAGAAAGAAGCTAAAACATTGGGAAACTGTTGTGGAAAAAACACTCGGAAAGGAGGCAAAGGAGCACTTCTCAAATTATTATTAGAAAATTATTCAATTTGAACTTAATTCCCATAAAACATATAGGATGCTAATGAAAGACTACCACTTCTTGGCAGCAGAGTGGGAAAAGGGAAGGGGGAGGAGCCAACATTCACTGAGACCCTTATAATATGTGTAAGCCAGACACTTTGTGTTAGAGAGTTCTAATACCCTTGGCTTTTTCTGAAATCATCAGCCTAATTTGCTCTGACCCAGGAATTGCGATGTTTGGAGGACTTGTCTACAAAGCTTGTTCTCACTGGGCACATGTAGTGTTCTCCTGAACTCCATGAGGTATTGTTGGTTGCAGTACCCAAACCTTCTTGAAATAAATCTTATCCTGGGGTTCTGTTTCCTTTTGGTTCTTCCAAAGGAGGAATACCATGACCTGACACTTCTTGCCTGTTTCTGGGTTGGCTGTTGTGCCGACCTGAATGAAGCAACTAGGGGTAATTCCAGGACTGGTAATGATGATAATTATTTACTATGTGCTCCTGGGCTGCTTCTGAGAGTGGGCAGATTTCCAGCCCAGGCTTGACATGGGTTGGCCCCTCCTGGGCTTTAATTACCCATTCCGGTGGCAGTAATGGTACTGGAATTGAAGCTTTCTTTTGCCTCCTCCATTATAATTAATTGCTTCGAATTCCACCAGATCTGTCCGTTGCAAAGCTCATTTACTTTTAGGGGCTGCTGGATGCCCACAACCAGAGCTTAGAGCCAGAGGGGTGGAGTGGGACTGGGGTGTGACTCTAACATGAACCCCGAGGAGTGGAGTGTGTGCCTGCCTGTGCAAGTCCCGGGAGGGAGGCCCAGGGCTTGAGTGAGTTTGTTTGCACTGAGATTGGTGCCATCAACCTCAGGAGCTCTCCATACCTCTAGCTCAGGTCCCTGGGAGCTCCACCCTGGATGCCTTTTGAAGCCAGGTGAAATGTGTTTTGAGCAGACCTTCCATAAAGGCTTGAGGTTTGGCACCAGCGAGGCTTTTACTTTTCAACAAGTGTCAGGAGTGGAAAAATGGAAGAGAATACAGCTGAAGTTTTGAAACGCAATGAAATGTGGGGTGACTCCCCCTCCCGCTGCCAGCCCCCCTCCCCTGCTTTAAGAAAAGCAAACACTCTTTTCCTGTCTTATTTGTGTTCCCATTAATTTAAGACAGGAAGCCTCAGTGGGTGTGATGTAAACAATTCGGCCTCGTGGGTCGGGCTTCCTCATCAGTTTGCAGCTGGAGCGATGGCTGCAGGGCCCAGGCCCACTCAGGCCTCCTGGGGGAGGGCTTGTTGACTGAACCCCACAGAAGGTGGGAGGGGTAGGGGAGCGGGAGAAGGTATAAAGGAAATGCTTCAGTCGTGCAGTCACCGGCGATTGTAATTCAGCGGTGTTAACTTTGGTTACTCCAGTAGAAAGAATCTGACCGGGGATTTCTGGAAAGTTCCCTGACATCCTGCCCCGTGCGATGGTTGTGATTTTAGCTGGGGGCTCCACCCCTGTAAGAACTCAAGCTGCCGCGGATTATGAAACGGAGTGGCCATGAAGTGAATTGATGTGGGGAGGTGGAGGTTCTTGCAGTGGCTCGGAGGGAGAACTTTTGGTGCAAACGAGGGTCTAGGGTAGGGCGCTATTTCCTCTAACCTGCTCCGGGTTTGCCCCAGGAAGCTCCTGAGCCCTCGGTGTAAACAAAGGTGTCTGGATGAGAAGCCCCAAACTCCCTGAAATCCTCCCCAGGGCGGCTTCCTTTTCCCGGCGAGGGGAGTGACCGGGGAGGGGATCCTGGAATGCTGTGGGGTTTTGACAAGTGAGCAGGGGAGTGGCGAGCCGAGTTTAGGATTGCATTACAGGCTTTTCCTAACCTCCTCCACCGCGGCGCGGAGGGAGGAGGGGGGTCCTCCCACAGACCTGGAGCCGGCGGAGAGCAACCCTTGGGAAGTCCTGCAGGAGCTGCATTCCAGGAGGGCAGCTGGCAGCCGCCCCAAGCCCCCAGGCCGCCTGCAGGTGATTAGGCTAATGAGCTGCCCCGGGGGCGCGGAGCCCGGCCTGGCCAGCGGATTACCCGGCGCCCAGCTGCTGCCGGCGGAGACTCTCTGGAGCTCCGGGGAGGAACCCTCCGAAGGTGACTTCAGAACTGGAGGTAGGAAATCGGCTTCTCAGGCGAAAGCCTCAGGTTTCCTGATCTGATCCTGGTCGGGTGCAGACTGGGGCTGAATCCACAAATGTGGAGATTTAGCCACAGCCTCGGAGGCACGGAGCGGCCACCTAAGCGTCTGCCCTTCTCGTCTCCCGGATCACTGGGGTGTGTTGTTTTTAAAGTGGGGGATTTGCGTGTTGAGAGACGGTTTGTGTTCCTCGGGAGGAGTAAGTGACTTGGAGCTGGTTTGTCAATGGCTGGACGGAAGGAGGCGCCCCGGGTGTGTGTGACGGGCAGGGAAGGGGTGCGCAGAGGGGACAGGTAATAGGGGGCTCCGGAGCCACGGCGGTTTCAGAACCTTGGGGGCTGTGCCGTTGAAGCCCTGGTAGGGGCGGGGGGCATGGCAGCAGCCCGGGAAATCTGTCATACTGTCCCCATCCCTCGCTCGCAGCAGAATGACTGAGGCGGAGCAAAGCTGCCTTCTCTACCCGCGGGAACTGTGGATGATCTCACAAGAGGTCGTGATCGCCTTTGGAGACAGATCTTTGCCCCCAAATTACTAAACAGCCTGCTTGAACAACAGCCCCACCACTGATTCCCAAAATGTTTTGATTATAGGATCCACAAATCAAAGATATTTAAAGATGCAGGATGTTTGGAAAGAGAATGGCATTTTCTGTCTTGTAGCTCGACTCTCTACTAGGTAGTTTATAAACACCAGAAGTGAAATGAAGTCAGTCTTGTCTCATGAGATGGAGGGAAAGAAGGCGGTAACTACAGCTGTCATCCTGGGAACCATGTCTGGGAGAAAAAAACTGTGAATGTAAACAGTAAACAAATGCTTTTCATAGAAATAGGCCAGGCTGAGTTTGATATCATAAGGGGATATAATAAACTCTAAATAATATAGGAATATCTTTAAATACATACAAAATAGTACTTTCAGACTTTGCACTCTTACACTGTTTTGTAACTCTCAATTCAACTCTGCAGGTGAATTGCAAGGGCCTCATCTCACCCCCAGCTGCTAATCTGACCATTGAATACTAACCTGTAGGCCTCGGTGGCTCCTTTTGCTGAGATGTTAATGGAGTTGAGAGGATACGGGACCTCCCCACAGTTAATCTTTCAGGATCTTCAGTCAAACCCAAGGCCCCTGGGGGCAGCTGCGGGACTCACAGACAGGATGGCCTTTGGGGAAAGAGGCCTGTGTCAGGTCTTAAGGAAGAAAAAGAGTTCTCAGAGCGGGCCACAAACAAAAGTGACAAGAAAGGGAAAGTGATGGGGTTCGGGAATTGAAGTGAATTTAAGGCTTATCTGGGCCCTCACCCTCTCTGAGCCTGCATTGCTGGGTGTAATTGCCAGCCTCCCTCTTATCTAGAGTGAAGGAAAGATGGTCTAAGAGCAGCAAAGTCACCAAACTGCCTTTCTGCCTCCTCACGTCCCTAAATTTCCCAGCGGCGCACCTGGCACGTAGTAGCGCTTCCCTTGAGCCTCTGTTCCTGCTAATCTCTGTCACACTTAGGGACGGTGTCATTGAAGAGAATGGTGAGTCCATTGCACCGTTTCCTGGGACATCAAGGTCACTTTCCTGCTCTCCCCTTTTGCCTTCTTCATCAAGTCTTCTGTTTCCCAGAGGTTTGGCGAAGTGCTTGTTGCTCTGCTCTCCAGAGAGTGGGTTCTTCCTGATTTTACTGGATTCTCATTCTGGAATCAGACTTACAGCGTGAGCTTCTCTCCTTATCAAAACCATATATATATATACTTTAAAAAGTCAAATATGTCTACAAAGGCTTATAACTAGGGACAGTACTCACTCACCTTACCCCTTACCAACTTCCACTTCTTTCTCTTTTCTAGAGGTGTGGTCTTGTTATGTTGCCCTGGCTGGTCTCAAACTCTTGGGCTGCCTCAGCAAACCTCCTGCCTCAGCCTCCCAAAGTGCTGGGATCATAGGCGTGAGTCGCCACACTCGGCCTCAACTTCCACTTCTGTGCCCCCAGAGACAACCATTTTCAACTCTTTGCACTTATTTCTAGTTAGCAAGTACATACTGCCCGCTGGGTCCCTCCCTCATGAGAACTCTGTCCTCCTCCGCTTACCGCTCTTGAGGCCAGTTGCACATCCATCATTGTGGGGCCTCCTCTCTCCTTTATGAGAATTCGTTTTGCTGATTTCTCATGTAGCATCCCGTGTGTTTTAGACCCCATGTCTTCCTTTTTCTTTACGTTCTTTTGCTGGTAAAACACACCTTCCAGAAGTTCCTGAGAAAGAGGACATGGGAGGCAAGTTTTTTGAGATCCTCCAAGGTTGACATAGGTTGCATGGAGTAGGAACTCTAGGCTGGAAATCCCTTTCTCTCAGAAGTTAGAAAGCATTGCTTTTCTAGATTTCAGAATTGCCCTTGAGATGTCTGGTGTTATTCTAAAGGCTGATGCTTTGAATGGATATCCCCTCCTGAAAGTTCTTAGGATTTCCTCGTCATCTTCTAATATTCTCTCTCGTCATGAAGTTTCATTATAAGACTTGGTGTGAGTCTTTTCCCATCCATTTTACTAGGCTTCCAGTGGGCTTTCTCAATCTAGAAACTCTGCCTTTCCATTCTGAACAGTTTCCTAGAGTTTTGTGTGTGTGTATTTTTATTTTTATTTATTTATTTATTTTGGGGATGGAGTCTCGCTGTCACCCAGGCTGGAGTGCAATGGTGCGATCTCAGCTCACTGCAACCCCTGCCTCCTGGGTTCAAGTGATTCTCCTGCCTCACACCCCGAGTAACTGGGACTACAGGCATGCACCACCACACCCACCTAATTTTTGTATTTTTAGTAGAGATGGGATTTCACTATGTTGGCCAGGCTGGTCTCAAACTCCTGAACTCAGGTGATCTGCCCGCCTTGGCCTCCCACAGTGCTAGGATTACAGGTGTGAGCCACCGCACCTGGCCTTTTTTTTGTGTGTTTTTAGTAGAGACGGGGTTTCACCATGTTGGCCAGGCTGGTTTCTAACTCCTGACTTCAGGTGATCCACCCACCTCGGCCTCCCAAAGTGCTGGGATTACAGGCATGAGCCACCGTGCCCAGCCAGTTTCCTAGAGTTTAAAAAAAAAAAAAAAAAATTCCTTCCTTCTCCTCTGGAACACCCAATTAATTGGAAGGAGACCCTCATGGATTGACTCTCGAATTTTCTTACTTAAACCTCCTTTGCAAAAATTAGTACAGCTGTGATAGTGTGAAACAGCTGTGATCTGACTCCATCTTCTAACCTCCAGGTTGTCCTGGTTCATTCCTGGGTGTAGGCCAAACTAACTTTGGGAGGAACTTATAGTTTAACTTTGAAACAAAGATGATGACAGCCCTTTTCCAAAACAAATCTCCTTATTGCCTGGGGACCAGACTGCCTTTGTAGGACTAACAAATTAGCCATAAGGTTTGCAGCTTGATAACATCACTATTGTAGAACCTAAGATTGGCGTTTTGAGATGTCTTTTCAGGTTTTTGCATTTCTCTTTTCCTTCCTTCCTCCCTCCCTCCCTCCCTCTTTATGAGATGGAGTCTCCCTCTGTTGCCCAGGCTGGAGCGTAGTGGCACGATTTCAACTCACTGCAACCTCTGCCTCCCGGGTTCAAGTGATTCTTGTGCTTCAGCCTCCCAAGTAGCTGGGACCACAGGCATGAATCACCTTGCCCAGCTAATTTTTGTATCTTTAGTAGAGACGGGGTTTCACTATGTTGCCCAGGCTGGTCTTGAACTCCTGACCTGAAGTGATCCGCCTGCTTCAGCCTCCCAAAGTGCTGGGATTACAGATGTGAGCCCCCGAGCCCAGCCGAGGTTTGTGCATTTCTGACAACTAGTGGCTTCACCTAGACCAAGGGGTCCTGTGGCCCCACCCAGAAGTGGACTCAGCATGAGGACCATTTTCCACACCCCTATGATTGAATCCCCAACCAATCAGCAGCACCCATTCCCTAGCCACTCCCTCCCCCAAACTATCCTTAAAAAAAACATAGCCTTCCAATTTTCAGAGAGACTGATTTGAATCATAAAATCCTATTCTCTTGTTTGGCTGGCTCTGTGTCAATTAAACTTTCTCTATTGCGATTCCCCTGTCTTGATAAATTGGCTCTATCTGGGCAGCAGGCAAAATGAACCTGTTGGGTGGTTACATTACCCTTTTTCTTATACTTTCTATCTCCTTTTAAAAAAAACGTTTCTACTTCCTGGGAAATTTCCTCATTTTCGTCTTCCAACCCATATGTTCAGTTTTTATGTCTGTCATCATATTTGTAATTCCCAAGAAAGCCTTAAAAATATCTGAAATTTTCTTTTTATAACCTCCTGTTACTGTTTCTTGGATGAAAAGCTTCTCAATTCTCTGTAGATCTCAATTACAGCTTCTCTGAAGCATTTCTCTACTCCCTGCACTCTTTGTTTCCTCTGATTTCCTCTTAGTTTTTTGTTTGTTTGTTTGCTTTTGGTTTTTAATCACTTCCACATTAAAGGCTTTCTTCAAATGTCTGATGATCCTTGACTGATCACTCACTAAAAAGCTAACTGGAAGGTCTACATAGATGAAATATACCCAGGAATAGTTCCTTCTTACTAAGAAGGAGACATAGAACAATGTCTCAGAATCTAGAACAGTGCCTGGCACACACTAACCTTTCCATACATACAATATTTGCTGAGTAACTGAATGACATACACTCTTGCTGGGGCCCCAGGTAGTTGCCAGTATTAAAAGCTCTCAGGTGATTGAAATCTGCAGCTAGCACAGAGGACCTCTGCTGTAGGATTAGCTCGCTGGTGGTTTCATTGGAGGACTCACACCTGATAGTGGAAAGTCTTTGTTCTCTGGGGAAACTGGGTGAAGAGAAATCCCCTACACTGAGGTGAATTGGTTGGCTGCAGTGTTGTGGGAACCAGATGAGAAGGAGACTTGACGTCTAACCATTTGGTATGATGACTGTCTTATTCGCCTGTTTTTTAGCCCCCGCCCTCAGCTACACCTGGTGTCTCTGAGTCCAGAGTTGCCGAGACGCAGCAGAGCACACAGGTTGCAGAATTTCAGCCTTCACTTGGTACCTAGGGCCAAGGTGATTTAGGGTCCCTTCTGCCTCAGTGCATGCTGCCCCCAATTCCAGAGGCATTCTAGGGCATAAATCCCAAACTGGCTTTCCACACTGCTGTGCTAAGTTTTTGCTTTCTCCCACCTGCTAAGTTACCACTAGTTTGTCTACATTCCAGCTTCCAAAATTGTGTTGCAATCATTGTTTCTCCTGTTCTCTGTATCTTTGAGAGGCTAGCAATCCTCCTTTCACCCTCACTCATGTCAGACCATTGTGTTTACTGGCAAATGAGTCTCCCTGCCTGATGCCCCCAACTTTGCCCCAGAACCCTCCTCTCAGTTCCTCCTTCTGTTGCAGGTGCCCACTCAGGGCCACATTTCAGGTAGGCTACATCGAACTTTCATCTCAGCAGTAGTCATTTAAAATGTCCCAGCCGCTGAAGAGAATGGTGGCTGTTGGTCATTCCTATTGGCATGGTAGCGTCTTCTTCATTGGATCCTTCATTATGCTGCTGCTTTTGTATGGAGTATTGGGCAGAAGGCATTTCTGAACATATTTGATGCTATGACTTATCAGGGTTCTGTCTGTGTGGATAACTGTACAGCACATTAACTTTTAAATATATTCATGTCCATTTCCTTCTTTGGCCCTCACTAGCAGCCCATCGGGTGGTGGTGTGGTCAGGTGGACATGGAAGCGTTGTTCTCTGAGATGATTAGCCCATTCAGGTCACATATCTCCATTCCATGCCCCAGAGACAAGCATAGGAAAGAGCTCGCTATCAAAGACTAAGCAGTAAGGAGTAAAGGAAAGTCTGTCGTGGAGTTTCTAGGGAAGATATGCCCACTACCAAGAAAAACACACAAAATAGATGGCCCTTTTGCTTTCTCCCTGTGTTGCTGTGTAAACTGGCATAGGCATCTTGCCTCCAGCCTTAGGATGCAGCACTGTGCAGGAGAGAGTAAGTAGCAGGTCCCAAAGAGTCCCAGAGAAGCACAGCTCAGAGCCCCACCCTTCCTCTACACTTCCTGGCATGTGAGATGATTTTCTCCCTGTTTAAGCCACTTTGAGTCAGGGTTTGATATCATTTGCTGCCAAAGTGATACAGGTGGAGATTTATTTATGCATTGCTCATCTCCAAAAAGAGTTGAGGCAGACCGTGGGCTCACTCAGATTTGAGCTGCCCGATTCCTCTTCTGATTCTCATTCTGATTCCAAGTAGAATTCCTTTCTACTCTGCCTATTTTCTAGGCAGATGAAAGTAATTTTATTCTTTCTTCCGACTTCAAAGGAAGGAATAACTATTGAGACATTTGGGGAAAAAGGGGAGTTCCTTGCTATGGAGATTGCCGGCTGAACCCAGGGAGCAAACATCCTGGGCTATCACTGAAATGAGGACTGCTTTTAAATGATACAGCACTGAAGACACTTCGTGCTCCTGCTTGTGAAAAGCCAAGCGCTAGTTTTCACTCCCTCCTAGGACTGTGGAGGCTGAAAGGTCTGCCTGCAGACGTGGTATGCTTTCCTCTGTCTTCCACTCTTTGTGCCTCCCAGACTTTGGGAAGTTTTGAAGATGAAACAAGCTCCGGAAGTGCTTGGTGGTGTCAGGAAGACCAGAATGCAGGAGAAAGTACCCTGTTAATTCCTGTATTTTCCGGTCTGACTGAAGTGGCAATGATGTACTCTATTTTTATGAATGGAAGGCCTTCAGAGCCTGTTCTATACTATATAAATGTATGCCTTATACTATATAGTTCATCATTATATCCTGAACACCCTACACCATCTGTGATATACAATTGATATTCAAACATTATTGTGAATGAACAACACAAGGATTGCTCATGTTAATAGACTCAATGTTTTTTTTTTGTTCGTTTGTTTGTTTGTTTTTTTTTGAGATGGAGTCTTGCTCTGTTGCCCAGGCTGGAGTGCAGTGGCACAATCTCAGCTCACCCCAACATCCATCCTAGGGTTCCAACGATTCTCCTGCCTCAGCCTCCCGAGTAGCTGAGACTACAGGTGTGCTCCACCACACCTGGCTAATTTTTGTATTTTTAGTAGAGACGGGTTTTGCCGTGTTGGCCAGGCTGATCTCAAACTCCTGACCTCAGATGATCCACCTGTCTTGGCCTCCCAAAGTGCTGGGATTAGAGGTGTGAGCCACCATGCCAGGCCCAGACTCATTAATTTTAATGGCAGCATATTTTCCCATTGAGTTGAAGGACCATAGTTAGCATACCTATATCCCCAGGACCGGACATTTAAGTAGTATGGGCTAGAATATCTGAGACATGCAGTCATTATATTGGGAGACAACCATGAGACTTTTTTTTTTCTTTTTCTTTTTTTTTTTTTTTTTTGAGGAGTTTCACTCTGTTCCCCAGGCTGGAGTGCAGTAGTGCAGTCTTGGCTCGCTGCAACCTCTGCCTCCCGGGTTCAAGCAATTCTGCTACCTCAGCCTCCCTAGTAGCTAGGATTACAGGCATGTGCCACCAGACCCACCTAATTTTTATTATTACTATTTTTTTTCCAAGACGGAGTGTTGCTCTTTCACCCAGGCTGGAGTGCAGTGGCCTGATCTCGGCTCACTGCAAGCTCTGCCTCCTGGATTCAGTGATTCTCCTGCCTCAGCCTCCTGAGTAGCTGGGATTACAGGCACGCGCCACTATGCCCAGTTAATTTTTTTGTATTTTTGGTAGAGACAGGATTTCACCATGTTGGCCAGGCTGGGCTCAAACTCCTGACCTCGTGATCTGCCCGCCTCGGTCTTCCAAGGCGTGGCAATCCCACGCTTGCTGGGATTACAGGCGTGAGCCATGGCGCCCAGCAAATTTTTATTTTTATTTTTATTTTTTAGTAGAGACGGAGTTTCACCATGTTGGTCAGGCTGGTCTCAAACTCCTGACCGCAAGTGATTCTGCCTGCCTCGACCTCCCAAAGTGCTGGGCTTACAGCCGTGAGCCACTGCGCCCGGCCATGAGACCTTTTTTTGACTGTTCTGTTTCTTCTCCATCTTCTGACCACCTAACCTTCAGAGAGGTCCTAATCATCCCAGTTCCAGATTGCCATTGCCAGCAGCTGAACTCAGCACAAAAGTAGATGGCATTTTGGAAGCACTGATATTTTTGTAGCTTTTCCCAGGGGTTCCTGTTAAGCATTAGTTGGCAGGGAATTGCCGCTTGAAATGTGCATCCCTGAAGTGGTGCCTGCCTAGCGTGGTTTTCCAGGTGGTTTCTTCTCACATGTCTTATTACACTTCTGAATCTAGAGATTATATATCTGGCTCTTTGATTTGTTAGGACTTTCTGCTGACCTCTTGAGATGCTTGTTTTAATTGCCAACTGATAGAAAATGTAAGTGGAAAAATGCATTAGGGTGCAAAGTTTGGAGATGGTTTTATCTCTGGAAATTGGTGAGTTTGTGGGGATAGGAGATGAAGGAAAACTGTTAGAGACAATTTTGGTTAGTGGGCTGTTGTCTTAACAGTTTCACTTGTCAGTCCCTCTGTAAATATACCATTCCTTAAACAATGTAAGCGTTCTGCGGAAGTTCACACATAAATTTCTGTTTTTGTAACTTACATCTGAGATATGCTAGAAGACCTTGATGTTTCCATTTAGATTAATCCTATGGTGAAGACCTTTTGTAGAACAAATAATTTTTTTTAAAAAGTCAAAAGACATTTGTCCCAAATACATAACATATATATATATATATGCATGGGAGTGTAACTTACAGTTTTGTCTGTGCTGTCATTCCTTCCCCCACCCCCAATTCATTCTCTGTCTTCCTCTGTACTAAGAGGATTGTGTCTGTGAACTGCAGCATCTGGACTCCTTGCTTTTTCTGTTTCTGGTTTGGTTCAGCCAATGGGAGGCACTGGCAGGGGATCAGAAGAGGAGGAAAGAGCATCTGGGTATTTATCTCCCTCTCAGTCCCCGTAACCTTGGTGGGCTTCTGACGATGGCTGATTTCTTCTAAGCGCTTGAGGCACTTTCCTAGCTCCAGTTCCTGCGTAGTCTGATAATACTGCTTCCTCCCCATGCTCTTCAGACCTAGAGGTCCTAGCAGTTTCTCTTCTGTTGTTGCTAGCCCCAGGGTGCTGCACTCTGCCTGTCTCCCATCTGCACCTCTGTAAACAGTCCCTGCCTAAAACAGTCTCCAGCGAAACCTTTTTTAGTGTGCCTTCTGTTTCCTGCTGGACTCTGACTGATAGTCTATGTCTATTTCTTTCTCATATATAATCTTAATTGTCATGCTTGGCTCTAAAATGCCAGTTACGTTTACTACATCTGAATTTGAATTGCATCCTTTTTTTTTTTTTTTTGGAGATGGAGTTTCGCTCGTCTCCCAGGCTGGAGTGCAATGGCACAATCTCAGCTCACTGAAACCTCTGCCTCCCAGGTTCAAGTGATTCTCCTGCATCAGCCTCCCGAGTAGCTGGGATTACAGGCATGCACCACCACTCCTGGCTAATTTTTGTATTAGTAGACACAGGGTTTCACTATATTGGCCAGGCTGGTCTCAAACTCCTGACCTCAGGTGATCTCACCTCACACTCCCAAAGTGCTGGGATTTACAGTGCCTAGCCGAATTGTATCTTGTGTGAGATTTGTCATTTTTTTTTTTTTTTTTTTTTTGAGACGGAGTCTCGCTCTGTCGCCCAGGCTAGAGTGCAGTGGCGCAATCTCGGCTTACTGCAAGCTCCGCCTCCCAGGTTCATGCTGTTCTCCTGCCTCAGCCTCCCGAGTAGCTGGGACTACAGGCGCCCGCCACCACGCCCGGCTAATTGTTGTATTTTTAGCAGAGACGGGGTTTCACCTTGTTAGCCAGGATGGTCTCGATCTCCTGACCTCGTGATCCGCCCGCCTCGGCCTCCCAAAGTTCTGGGATTACAGGCGTGAGCCACCGCGCCCAGCTGAGATTTGTCATCTTATTGTGTCTATTCTGTCCTTTCCAATAGATTGAGTCCTGGGGGAGGAGGAAAATGATTCAGCCTTCTCCCTCCAATGTCTTACACTGTTTAACATAGAGGTTACAACAATTGGCAAATCTTTGTTGTTGTTGTTTTTGTTTTGTTTTGTTTTTGGCTTTTTTTGAGACAAGGTCTTGCTCTTTCTCCCAGGCTGGTGTGCAGTAGCGCGATCACAGCTCACTGCAGCCTCGACCTCTCAGGCCCAAGTGATCCTGCCACCTGAACCTTCCAAGTAGTTGGGACCACAGGTGTACACCACCTCACCCAGCTCATTTTTATTTTTTTGTAGAGATGGGGTCTCCCTGTGTTGCCCAGGCTGGTCATGAACTCCTAGGCTCAAACAATCCTCCTGCCTCAGGTTCCCAAAGTGCTGGGATTACAGGTGTTAGCCACCTGTGTCTATTGGCAACTTTTTTTTTTTTTTTTTTTTTTTGAGACAGAGTCTTGCTCTGTCGCCCAGGCTGGAGTTCAGTGGTGCAATCTCGGCTCACTGCAAGCTCCACCTCCCGGGTTCGCCATTCTCCTGCCTCAGGCTCTCGAGTAACTGAGATTACAGGCGCCTGCCACCACACCCGGCTAATTTTTTGTATTTTTAGTAGAGGTGGGTTTTCACCATGTTAGCCAGGATGGTCTCCATATCCTGACCTCGTGATCCGCCCGCCTCGCCCTCCCAAAGTGCTGGGATTACAGGCACGAGCCACCGCACCTGCCCTGACTTTTTTTTTTTTTTTTAAATCCCCTGGGTTTACCAGGATGGCAACTCTTGTTTTTGTTTTCGTCTTGTTTTGTCCTTGATTTTGGTTTTTTTGAGATAGGGTCTCACTGTTGCCCAGGCTGGAGTACAGTGGCACAATCAGAGCTCACTGCAACCTCCGCTTCTCTGGCTTAAGCAGTTCTCCCACCTCAGCCTCACGAGCTGGGACTGCAGGCGGGCACCATCACACCTGGCTAATTTTTGTCTTTTTTATGAAGATGGGGTTTTGCCATGTTGTCCAGGCTGGTCTCGAACTCCTGAACTCAAGCAGTCGGCCTGCCTTGGCCTCTGAAATTGTTGGGATTACAGGCGTGAGCCACCGCACCCAGCCTCAGGATGGCAACTCTTGGAAGTAGAATAATAACATACATATCAAAGCCCTGTGTGTGTTTCGTGTTAGTGCTGTTGGCAGTGCCTTCTAGCAGTGCTGCAGCTGAGCTCAGAGTCTTAATTCATGCTGTCGGCTCGGGCATCTGAGGGCAGAGAGAGGGTGGGTCTGACCCCCTGCAGAAGGTGGTGATAGCGTCTGGGAGGATTCGTGCCCTCACAGCTGCTTAGGAGCCTCTCCAACAATACTCTCCCACCACCCTTAAAGGCATCATACCACAAGTGTGCAAATTATTTTTTAAAAAAGAAGAGAAAGGGAAGACAGAAAGCAGCTGACCCTGCCAGCTGACCTCATTTTGGCCATGCCGTCCTGTGGGAGAGGCACCTGTTTCTGTGTTCTTGGGACCCAACATTTTGGATTCTAGTCTGTATGCGGGTATCATATCTGTGACTATTAGTGAATTTTCATAACTTTCATGTGTGTCCTTATCAGTGTCGGTTCATTCATGCACTAAGCAATTACTGAGTGCCAGTTATAGGCAACACACTGCTAGCAATTAGCTATCATGTTTTTCAGAGTCAGGGGTTCCTTAAGGGACTGAAATAATAGAATTTTCTAGCTAGAAGGGATCTCGGAGCATGTCTAATCCAGCTTCATCCTTTGAAGGTGAAGTTCAGCCCAAAAGGTTCAGGGCTTTGTCTGGAGCACAGTAAATGCCGTGGATGGTAGCAGACCTCCATGCCTTGACTCTGCCTGGAGTTCTTTCCTCATTTTGCTCTGGTTACACCACCTGGTCATTTCCTGGTGCTTTCTGGTGCAACTAACCTCCACCAGGTATCCTTTAAAAAGCTGCTCTGCTGCTCTTTATTGCTCCCTCTGGCTGCAAATGCAAACCAGAAAGTCATGCTCTGAGCTCATAAAAAAACCTAATGGGATGCAGACAGCAGATTCCAACCTAGACTTCAACGCAGCCCCAGTGTGTACAGCTGGGTGCTATCCAGACCAGCCCACTGCTGCTCTGGAGCATCTCTCCACCTTTAAACTTCAGAGCAGCATTTTATGTGGGTATATGAGGTGCTGGGGGTTGGGTTGGGTGAGTTAGTTATAAGTTGTGTGGTTTTTGGGAGCCAGAGCCTCAGCCCTCATCTGCAGAAGTGGTTTCCTTCAGGCCAGGTGAGGGCTGCTGGCAGAGCCTTTCTCTGGGAGGCCTTTGCTGCTACACGGAGATCGGTGCTGCTTCTGGTTTGGCCCTTCACGGGTCTATGTTTAGTTCAAGGACCAGGGTATCAGGTGTCCCCTACAAAATAAAAATATTTTGGCTCCTCTAAATCTACAGCTTCAAGTTGGATTCAGATGGACAAGAAAAAGCCTTTCCTTAATGAAGAGACACAAAGCAAATTAGACTGCCTGAGAGCAAGCTGAGGTCTGTGTGTGATGAGGTGAATCCCAGTTATTGAGTGTTCCGCCTGCCATGTGTTATATTCTTCTACATATGTGTGTCAGCCAGAGTCCTGATAACTCCCTACCCATACCTATCAGACATAGGTTCAGGAAGATTAGGGAAAGGAAGGCAGCAGGGGTGGGGTGGGGTGGGGCAGGGCAGGGCAGGGGGAACTGGTAACCTTTACTGAGTGCTTGCTATTTGTCAGGATTTGTGCTGGGAGTTTTAACTGGGGGATCTCACACCTAGATAGCTGAGGGTTATCATTTTGCAGATCTGGGCCTGAGGCTCAAAAGGGCCTTGACATACCCTGTGTTGCATAGGTAACATAAGGTGGTATGTCACATGGTCACCTCTGTCTGACCCCACACATAAACCGTCTCAGTGAAGGAATATTGTTCTAAAAGCAGCTGTTGGCCGGGCGCGGTGGCTCACGCCTGTAATCCCGGCACTTTGGGGAGGCTGAGGTGGGTGGATCACGAGGGTCAGCAGTTCAAGACCAGCCTGGCCAACATGGTGAAACCCTGTTTCTACTAAAAGTACAAAAAGTAGCTGGGTGTGCTGACACGTGCCTTTATTCTCAGCTACTCAGGAGGCTGAGGCAGGAGAATCGCTTGGGCCTGGGAGGTGGAGGTTGCAGTGAGCCAAGATCGTGCCACCTGTACTCCAGCCTGGGCAACAGAGCAAGACTCCGTCTCAAAATAAATAAATGCAGCTGTCCCGCGTGAGTTTGGGAAAAGCTAGTTAGCATCCCTGCCTTGCTTTTCTCAACAATAAAGCGCGGATAAAGTTTGTCACTCCCTCATAGGTTCGTGGTGAGGATGGAGTAAGTGAGGGACTGTGCGTAGTGTTCATTACTATGCCAACTGTGGATGCCCTTAATAAAACTGAACTCCTGGGCCCCTTGTGCTGGGTTTGCTGCTGCTTTTTCTAATGGGTTTTGTCACTTTGGAGGCAATTGTTAACATCCTTGAATTACTTTGCTCATTCATAAAATGAGGCTTGCGTTAAAGGTGAGTTTTTTGTTTGTTTTTGAGACAGAGTCTTGCTCATTTTTGAGACAGAGTCTTGCTCTTTCACCCAGGCTGGAGTGCAGTGGCACGATGTCAGCTCACTGGAACCACCGCCTCCCGGGTTCAAGCAGATTTTCCTGCCTCAGCCTCCAGAGTAGCTAGAACTACAGGTGTGTGCCACCACTCCTGGCTAATTTTTTTATTTGTAGCAGAGATGGGGCTTTGCCATGTTGCACACGCTGGTCTTGAACTCCTGGCCTCAAATGATCTGCCTGCTTCGGCCTCCCAAAGTTCTGGGATTACAGACATGAGCCACCATACCCAGCCAAAGGTCAGTTTTCTTAATGGAGAAAATCCCAAAGAGAAAGAGGCAAATCCCCATCTTTCATGTTGTAACTATCAAAGTTCCAGACATGCTTTGTCTGTATCTTCCTTCAGGACAAATCCATTCACTTCTACTGGTGAGAGGCTGGACTTGGTCAGTTGTGCCGGAGGAACCTGTGCTGTCTGTAGCTAAATTCCAGCCACCCTCCTCAGCCCTCACCGCTTGGGCTTCCTCTCCTTCCTGACTCACTGACCCTGTGACGTATGTTCATCAGCACTGTCCATCTCTTTTTTTTCTGCCTCCCCCACCCCTTGGAACAGAAATGTATTGGCTGCATACAAAAATTAGCTGGGCATGGTGGCAGGTGCCTGTAGTCCCAGCTACTTGGGAGGCTGAGGCAGGAGAATGGTCGTGAACCTGGGAGGCAGAGGTTGCAGTGAGCCAAGATCGCCACTTCACTCCAGCCTGGGCAACAGAGCGAGACTCCGTCTCAAAAGAAAAAAAAGAAAGAAAAAAGAAATGCATTGGCTGCAATGAGCATCTTTTATAGCTTGGAATATTGTCCATTGTCCTTTCCACTTAAGTCACTGAAATAGGTAATGATGGGGACTCCCTTGAAGATCCCAAGGTATTACGCCTTTCTTGAGGATGTTCCAGAAAAGTCTCTCTTACAGCCCTCTCTGGCTCTCGTTGCTATTGGCAGTGCCTTCTAGCAGTGCTGCAGCTGAGCTCAGTCTTAATTCCTGCTGTCGGCTCGGGCATCTGAGGGCAGAGAGAGGGTGGGTCTGACCCCCTGTAGAAGGTGGTGATGGCATCTGGGAGGATTCGTACCCTCACAGCTGCTCAGGAGCCTCCTCGGCGATACTCTCCCACCACCCTTAAAGGCATCATACTACAAGTGTGCAAATTATTTTTTAAAAAAGAAGAGAAAGGGAAGACAGAAAGCCACTGACCCTGCCAGCTGACCTCATGTTGGCCATGCTGTCCTGTGGGAGAGGCACCTGTTTCTGTGTTCTTGGGACCCAACACTTTGGATTCCTCTGGAGTCCCCCAGCTCTAGCTTGGGGAATTCTACTCAGGACTTAGTACTATACTGTCTGAGCCACCTGCTGAGGGAAAAGGGCATTTGAGAGAAAATGTGGAAAATAAGTTACATAGCTTACCACATATGCCTACATATAAGGTGGAGAGTCCACCCCAGCCCCTGCAAAAAGTTATCAGAAATGAGACAGTTGCCTTATATTTAAGTCTCTCTAAATTCTCTCACACTGTGGGAGCGTCTTGCAATTATTTTGAACAAAGTATTATTTAGAGAACACACATTACCTTGAAATGACCTCACTCAGTGCTGGTTTGGATGCTTTAGAGGTCAGCTAAGGAAATCATATTTTCAAAAAGGAGGAGGGTGGTTTAAAAAAAATCTAGTAATATCCCAGAGCATCTGACCTCACAATAACAAGTGTCAGGTTTCTTTGTAAACAAGGCTTTTTTAAAGATCATTTAAAAATGGAACAAGTTGGCCAGGCGTGGTGGCTCACGCATATAATCCCAGCACTTTGGGAGGGTGAGGTGAGTGGATCACCTGAGGTCAGGAGTTCGAGACCAGCCTGGCCAACATGGTGAAACCCCATTTCTACTAAAAATTAAAAAATTAGCCGGGCGTGGTGGTGAGCACCTGTAATCCCAGCTACTCAGGAGGCTGAGGCAGAATTGCTTGAACCCAGGAGGTGGAGGTTGCAGTGAGTGGAAATCACACCACTGCGCTCCAGCCTGTGCAACAGAGCGAGACTCTGTCTCAAAAAAAAAAAAAGGGAACAAGTTAAGAACCTTATTCAAATAACTTAGATCAAAGTGGAGAAGATATGTTCTGGAAAACTCAAAATGTAGCTGTAATCACAGGAAGTGGTGTAAAAATGCCAATGCCACTGTAGACTTTAAATAAATGTTTTCTTAAAGTGTGAGAGCGAGAGTTGGGAAGAAACCAGAAATCTTTCTAAGTTAGCATTAATTTATATAATGTTTACATATTCACGTATATAATATACAAGTGTATATGTGTTACTCTTAATACCTTAAGAGATGTTAAGTGTGTCATATTTTAATATTGTAAATGGGATATTTGCATCTAATAATATAGATTCTTTCATTTACATTTATCTAATCAAATTGCCCCCAAAACGTTTTCAGCTGTCACCTAATTAGGATCGTAGAGGATCACCTGTATTTGGAATAGCCTTATGATCTAATGGAGAAGTCTTTAATTTGCCCCAATTTTATAGAAAGTGCATGTCAAGAAGTATTTTAATAATATATATTGTCATCTTGAATCATTGCTTCCATACCTTCATTCTCGTTTCTTGCTTGAGCTTTCTTTGTTATTGAGACAGTCTAGCTCTGTCACCCAGGCTGGAGTGTGGCGACATGATCTCGGCTCACTGCAACCTCCGCCTCCTGGGTCAAGCGATTCTCCTGCCTCAGCCTCCTGAGTAGCTGGGATTACAGGCGTGTGCCACCACGCCCGGCTAATTTTTGTATTTTTAGTATACTGGGTTTTGCCATGTTGGCCAGGCTGATCTCGAACTCCTGACCTCAAGTGATCCTCCTGCCTCAGCCTCCCAAAGTGCTGGGATTACAGGCGTGAGCCACTGTGCCTGGCCTGTACTTGAGCTTTCATGATTTGCAACAGTCAAGCCAAAATAAAATGAACATAAATACAGGGTTTTTTGTTTGTTGTTTTGTTTTGTTTTGTTTTTTGAGTCAGAGTCTTGCTCTGTCACCCAGGCTGGAGTGCAGTGGTGCGAACACAGCTCATGGCAGCCTCAACCTCCTGGGCTCAAGTCATCAAGCCTCCTCAGTCTCCCAAAGTGTTGGGATTACAGGTGTGAGCCACCATGCCCGGCTAAAAAAGCAGAATATTAAAATGACTCAAATATATTTTCTTTGAAATCAAGGGATCTACACTAGGAAAAGGGGTATCAACTTATATTTGGGAATCACTTCATATCAGGGCATGTGTGGTATTTGGAGTTGTGTTGAGCAGATTAAGGTGAATGTTGTGTGTGTATAACCAGCCCATCTGAGGCTGCTGACAACTTGTGGGCAAAGCAGAGAGCCCAGCCATAGAAGGCGGTAAGGCAGTCTAGAGAGTGCTCCATCTCAGGGTCGGTCAACTTGAGGTTTTGGTGAAACAAACACGGAGAATTTCCCTGGGGAAAAATCATGGGTACAGGAAGGACACAGGTCACTTCTCTAGCTCTTCTTCATCTGCCTCCATGGGAGTGTGGACATGCATTCCCTAGAAAGCATCTTGCCAATAAGTAGTCACAGGCAGACAGGGAGATTGCTACTAGGAAACACACATCCAACAAGAGGCCACCTGGCTGAAGAAGTTTATCTTTTCATGAGATATACTTTCCTTGAAAACAAACACAATATATGTTTAGACCCACTGTGTCTATGTTAACTGGCCTGTCATTGCTCCTTCCTCCCCCAAGGCAGGCTTTTCTGCCCTTTTCAGTGTTACAAACATTGTATTTATTATAGCCATTTAGTTGTTGAGAAACCATGGCTGCCCCCAAACTTGAAACATCGGCATATTAGTCAGGGTTGTACAGAATAACAGAACTGAGAGGATGTATATGCACACACACACATACATACATATATCTACATACGTGTGTGTATGAGTCATGCACTGAATAATGAGTTTCAGTCACCGATGGATTGCGTATACGATGATGGTCCCATATGACTATAATGGAACATATACAAAAAAACCTGCCAATAGCACTTGATATTGGTGTTGCAGGACTAGTAGGGGAGATGATTGATAGTAATGGTGCTGAGACATTTGGTTTTCCATATGAAAAAATATATAAATAATCTAGTTTTGTGTAAGTACACTGCATGATTTTTACACAATGACAATTACCTAATGACACATTTCTCAGAACATATCCCTATCATTAAGCAATGCATGACTACATATGTATATATGTGTGTACATATGTATGTATATAGAGAGATCCTGAGAGCAATTGAGATTTAAGAAATTTGGTCACATATCCTAGCACTTTGGGAGACTGAGGCAGGAGAATTGCTTGAGCCAGGAGTTTGAGAACCAGCCTGGGCAACATAATGAGACCCCATCTCTACAAAAAATTTAAAAATTAGCTGGGCATGTGCCTGTAGTTGCAGCTACTCAGGAGGCTGAGGTAAGAGGATTACCTGAGCCCAGGAGGTGAAGGCTGCAGTGAGTCATGATAGAGCCACTGCACTCCAGTTTGGGTGACAGAGTGAAGCCTTGTCTTAACAAAAAAAAAAAAAAAAAATTGGTTCACAGCTCACATGATTGTGGAGGATGACAAGTCCCAAATCTGCAGGGCCAGCTAGAAAATTGAAAATTCTTTTTATTTATTTATTTATTTGTTTGTTTGTTTATTTATTTATTTAATAGAGCCAGGGTCTTGCTATGTTGCCCAGGCTGGTTTCAAATTCCTGGGCTCAAAGTGATCTGCCTGCCTTGGCCTCCCAAAGTGCTGGGATTATAGGCATGAGCCACTGAACCCGGCCGGAAATTCTGGTAAGAGTTGACATTGCAGTCTTGAGTCTTTTTTTTTTTTTTTGACAGAGTTTCGCTCTTGTTGCCCAGGCTGGAGTGCAATGGTGCGATCTCGGCTCATCGCAACCTCCACCTCCCAGGTTTAAGCCATTCTGCCTTAGCCTCCTAAGTAGCTGGGATTACAGGCATGCATCACCATGCCCAGCTAATTTTGTATTTTTAGTAGAGACGGGGTTTCTCTGTGTTGGTCAGACTGGTTGAACTCCTAACCTTAGGTGACCCGCCCACTTTGGCCTCCCAAAGTGCTGGGATTACAGGTGTGAGCCACCATGCCTGGGCGCAGTCTTGAGTCTTAATTGGGTGCAGGCCAGGCAGGCTGGATACTCAGGCAGGGTTTCTACGTCGTAGTCTTGAGGGGACAATTCCATCTGCTTCAAGAAACCTCAATCTTTTCTGTTAAGGTCTTCAGCTAATTGGATGAAGCCCACTCACATTATGGACTCAGAGTTTACTGGTTTAAATATTAATCACTGCTAAAAAATACCTTCACAGTGTCATTTAGATTGCTGCTTGACCAAACAACTTGGGCACTATAGCCTAGCCACATTGGCACATAAAAATCAATCATCACAGGTGAGATCAGTAACCATTTATTTGTCTGCCCTGTTTATGTTACATGTTTTGAAGCAAGGATGGGATTATAAATAAAATACTGAATTGATAAGTTGATGAAGAAATACTAGATTTAACATATGCATTTTTAGAATTCTTTTCAAAACTTAAAAGATAGAGAAAATGCGGCTGGGTGTGGTGGCTCACACCTGTAATCCCAGTACTTTGGGAGGCCAGGGCAGGTGGATCACCTGAGGTTGGGAGTTCAAGACCAGCCTGGCCAACATGGTGAAACCCCATCTCTACTAAAAATAAAAAAATTAGTCGGGTGTGGTGGCACATGCCTGTAGTCCCAGCTACTTGGAAGGCTGAGGCAGGAGAATTGCTTGAACCAAGGAGGCAGAGGTTGCAGTGAGCTGAGATCGTGCCACTACACTCCAGTCTGGGCAGCAGAGCACGACTCCATCTTAAAAAAAAAAAAAGATGCAAAACATAATCTAGCAAACATCTATATGTCTGCCACTCAGATTTAATGGTCATTAATATTTTGTCATATTTGCTTTTAGTCTTTGTTTAAACAACAACAATAAAATTATAACAGAAGTCCCCTTTAACCCTGGGAAACCCCAGCTCCATTCCATTCCAGTTTATTGCATATCTTTCCAGTCTAAGTTTTGATGTTTAAATGCTATGTACTGTTTATAGATAAGCATGTGCATTTTTATGTGTATTTTAGTTGACATAAATAGTATTAATATATCACATCTTGCTTTTTATGTTCCTTGTTTTTTCCTTTTGAGATCTGGCCATGTCCATGGAGTCATTCATTTTAACTGCCTTTGCTGTTTTAAGAAAATTCTCTACATCCTCTATATCTTTCTTCCAGTAATTTTTCATATTTAGGGCTTTTTTGGCTTTCGTGTGGAAAATATATAATTAGATCTTCCCTCTGAAGGGAAAAACAAATTTAAGATGAATTAAAAATATATTTCAAGGCCAGGCATGGTGGCTCATGCCTGTAATCCCAGCACTTTGGGAAGCTGAGGCAGACTGATCACTTGAGGCCAGGATTTCGAGACCAGCCTGGCCAACATGGCGAAACCCTGTCTCTATTAAAAATACAAAAAAATTAGCTGGGCGTGGTTGCTCATGCCTGTAATCCTGGCTACTCAGTAGGCTGAGATGGGAGAATCGCTTGAACCTGGGAGGTGGAGGTTGCAGTGAGCCGAGATCACACCACTGCACTCCTAGGTGACAGAGTGAGACCCTGTTCAAAAAAATATATATATATAATATATTTTTTTAAATATATAATATATATATTTTTAAATATATATAATATATATATTTTTAAATATATAAAAAATATATATTTTTAAATATATATAATATATATATTTTTAAATATATAATATATATTTAAATATGTTTATATATAAATTTAATATATATTTGAAATATATTTATAAGTATATAAATTTAATATATATTTAAATATAATCCATTTGGGATTGTATATATACACACACCCCAAATGGATTAAAAATCCAGTGCAGTGATTAACATGGTCTTGCCTCACATATATAGTCCCTAAAAATATATAGATCAGTGTTACGGTTCTTTATTCTCTTCTGATAATTTGTCTATTCCTGCATCAGTGTTATGCTAATTACTATAGTTATCTAATGTGTTTTAATATTTGATAGAATGAGTCCATCCTTTTCATACTCCTTTTTCACAGTTGTGTTATTCTCAGTTCTTCCCATATAAACATTAAAATATTTTTCAAGTTTCCTAAAAATTCTTGTTGAGAGACTTATTGGAATTTCACTGAAGTTATTAATTGGGAAATATTGACATCTTTAAAATGTCATCTTCTCTTCTCCATAAATAAGATTTATCACCTTATTAATCCAAATATTCTTTTGTATCCTTCAATAAAGTTTTATGATTTCTTACTAAAGTTTCTTTTAGACTTGTGCCTATGTACTTTCTAGTTGTGGTTACTATACCAGCCAGTGTTTTTTCTTAGTATTGCATTCTCTTTGGTTATTGCTAGTGTAAAGGAATGCTCTTGATCTTTGAATTTGATTTTTTTTTTTTTTTAAAGACAGTCTCACTCTGTTGCCAGGCTGGAGTGCAGTGGCGTGATTTCAGCTCATTGCAACCTCTGCCTCTTGGGTTCAAGCGACTCTCCTGCCTCAGCCTCCCAAGTACCTGGTGTTACAGGTGCATGCCATAATGCCTGGCTAATTTTTGTGTTTTTAGTAGAGACAGGGTTTCACCATGTTGGTTAGGCTTGTCTCAAACTCCTGACTTCAAGTGATCCACTCACCTCGGCTTCCCCAGTGCTGGGATTACAGGCGTGAGCCACCGTACCTGGACTGAATTTGGGTTTTTGTTTCCAGTGATCTTGCAGCATCCTCCTATTCTAATTGTTTGGAGGTTGGTCTTGTTAATTAAATGTAATCAACTGTCTGCAAGTCTTCAAGACTATTTTGAATTATAAACTCTGTAATTACATTGTCATCCACAATTACATAAATTTCCCTGAGTATAATATAACACAGGGCATTGACTCTGGAGTCAGGCTGTGTGCCAAGGGACATAAAGATGAAAGCAATGGAGCCACAGTTCTGGGTGGTGACCAGGTATGGCCTCAAATTCACTCCTTAAAAAATTTCAGTGTTTGTGCAGCTTTTCAAACCACTGGGTTCTGAGACTGCCCAGGTTCTAGCATTTTCACATTTGCATGCCTTGGAAACTATCTGTATCTCAGGTTTATCTATAAAATGGGGACATTAAAATATCTACTCATGGGAGGTTGTGATGATTCTATGAGTTATTGCATGCGTCCTGCCTAGTTTAAGCTTCTGATAAATGATGATTGTTACTCTAGAATAGCATTACTGCATTTTAAAATTTCAGCTGTGTTAAACCTTCTGAGTAGCATAGGATTATTAACAGTTTAGATTCATTAGTGGTTTATCAGAAAGTTGTTTGTTTGTTTGTTTTGAGATGGGTTCTCACTCTGTCACCTAGGCTGGAGTGCAGCGGTGCAATCTCGGCTTACTGCAACCTTGGTCTCCCGGGCTCAAGCGATTCTCCCACTTCAGCCTCCCAAGTAGCTGGGACCACAGGTGCATACCACCATGCCGAGCTAATATTTTTTGGATTTTTGGTAGAGATGGGATCTTGCTGCATTGCCCAGGCTGGACTTGAACTCCTGAGCTCAAGTTATCTGTCTCCCTCAGCCTCTCAAAGTGCTAGGATTACAGGCATGAGATACCACGCCCAGCCCAGAAAGTCAATCTTTTCTCTTTCATAAATTGTTTTAAAATGCTGTGCTTTGTTCATTGTCATATCACTTCTGGTAAGGTCACACCTGGTATCCCTAATGCAGGTCAAAAGGAAAATTGCTTCACAGAAACTTGCTTGAGAAACTTTGCTGAAAGGTCTGTTTATTTATTTATTTATTTGTTTTGAGACAGAGTTTTGCTCTTTTTGCCCAGGCTGAAATGCAGTGGCACGATCGTGGCTCACTGCAACCTCTGCCTCCCGGGTTCAAGTGATTATCCTGCCTCACCCTCCCGAGCAGTTGGGATTACAGGTGCACACCATCGCACCCGGCTAATTTTGTATTTTTAGTAGAGATGGGGTTTCACCATATTGGCCAGGCTGGTCTCGAACTCCTGACTTCAGGTGATCCACCCACCTCGGCCTCCCAAAATGCTGGGATTATAGGCGTGAGCCACCATGCTTGAACTATTTTTGTTTATGAATATATCTTACAACTCTATTAATTAGCTCTAGTCCTAGTATTTTAATAGAGTGATAAATCAGAGTGCAGAGATTTAAAGTGGTTTGCATTTTATTTTTCGAGACAAGGAGAAAAATACCATG
Organism: Pongo abelii; assembly: GCF_028885655.2. NCBI lineage: Eukaryota > Metazoa > Chordata > Mammalia > Primates > Hominidae > Pongo > Pongo abelii. The sequence goes on from NC_071989.2 coordinate 32,433,045, forward strand.
ACTGTAATTGATAAGCTCAACAAGCACCCTAGCACCTCACATGCTCAGATTGCTCATGGTTGGTGGTAACTGAAATGTGTGACAGACAGCAGAGCAAGCCTGGGAGCGCTATCCTGGGCCACTTCATCCACTGGAGATGCCCTCTGCTCCATGCCTTCCCCAGGGGCTTTTTTCTTGGTCCCTGACAACTGGATCCATCCCTTCCCAGTTCTCTCATCAACCAGCCTATTTTACTAGAATGTGCCTTTAAAAGCACTATTCTCTTTTTCTGAACTTCAAAAGAACATAGACAATCCCAAGACCATGAATGGCATAGCTTGCTGTGAAGTTTTTGGGCCTCTTGCTTAGAGGGACCACAAATGAAGGATGCTTGGAGAAGAGCATGGACATGTACAGGTCCTTTTCTTTGGTGGTCAGATGACCTCGGCTCATTTTGCAATTTGTTAGAAAATGGCTAACCCAGTGTTTAAATATCTGTTATTATCTACCCTTCCTCCATTAGCTGACTAACTGTATAGACATGGCACTGTCCAACCATGCAGGTGGATCAGCAGTTGGACCAGGACATTGATATGGTCATTCACTGGGGGCGGACACCCATTTATATTCTAATTCCTGTCAGTGGTGGAATGCTTAAATGGATGTTAAGAATGGACATTTCTCGGGCCGGGCATGGTGGCTCATGCCTGTAATCCCAGCACTTTGGGAGGCCAAGGCGGGCGGATCACGAAGTCAAGAGATCGAGACCATCCTGGCTAACACGGTGAAACCCCGTCTCTACTAAAAATACAAAAAATTAGCCGGGCGTGGTGGTGGGTGCCTGTAGTCCCACTTATTCGGGAGGCTGAGGCAGGAGAATGGTGTGAACCCGGCAGGCGGAGGTTGCAGTGAACATAGATTATGCCATTGCACTCCAGCCTGGGTGACAGAGCAAGACTGTCAAAAAAAAAAAAAAAAGAAAAAGAAAAAATGGACGTTTCTCTTCAGGTATAACCCCAGCAAGTTGTCACACACTCTTTTTTTTTTTTTTTTTTTAAGATAGTACAGGCTAAGATTGAGTAACTGTAAGTTATTCTGATAGCTATTTCCTGAGTCTCCTCTTAGCAGGATTTGCAGAGCATCTATCATTCTTATGAATAGTCAAATCAGTTTCAGCAAGAGGCAAACTCAGTTTGTCCGCTGGTTGGTGTTTCATGCCTACATTTCTATTGCCTTGTCCTTTTTCTTTCCTGTGCAGCAGCCTTCAGAGATTCATAAGGATTGGAGAATTTTTTCCCTTCCAAGGCAGATTTTAAAATGTTTTCTTCTTAGCTTTTCTCATTATCTTCAGGATCTTTGTTAGATAGAGGAAAAAATGTTTTATTTCTGTAATTGAAAAAAAAGTGCCTTCAGTGACCAAACTGATCTGTGAGTTTGGTTCTGCTAAACTACTTACAGTTTTCTCAGCAATACCTGCCTTTTTTTTTTTTTAAAGACAGATTCTTGCTCTTGTTGCCCAGGCTGGAGTGCAATGGCACAATCTCAGCTCACCACAACCTCCACCTCCCAGGTTCAAGCAATTCTCCTGCCTCAGCCTCCCAAGTAGCTGGGATTACAGGTGCCCACCACCACTACCACGCCTGGCTAATTTTTGTATTTTTTTTTTAGTAGAGACGGTATTTTGCCATATTGGCCAAGCTGGCCTTGAACTCCTGACCTCGTGATCCACCCGCCTCGGCCTCCCAAAGTGCTGGGATTATAGGCGTGAGCCACTGCGCCTGGCCAATACCTGCCTTTAAAAGACGAGAGCAATGATGGACATTTTGATTTATGCTTTATATGGAAATCCATTAAGATTTTTCAAATTTGGCTAATTTGAAGACACAGATGATTAAATTATTATTCAAATCTTTGAGGGCATATCAAGATTCCATGCCACTTGGATTGCCCATGTCTCAACATTCTGTTGTGTATAGGGCATTTCATCACTGCTTTAATAGTCCTCTGTATGAATGAATAGAAGTAAGCACGTTCAAAATTCCTATGAACAGAATGTTTTCTCTTTCTTGCTTTTCCAGAGTTGGCTTTAGCTTTTATCCTCATTTGCAGAGATCAAAATCTGATCTGCAGGAACCCTATTTTGATTGGCTGTTGGTTATTTATAGCTCTGTAACTAAATACCAATGTATGAAATAGTTATTGTTCCCTGGAGTGGTGGGTCTGGGCCAGAACACATTCTTTTTGATTTCAAGGGGGCCAAATGGAAGCTGTAAATATCCTGGCAGCCAAGTCGGGTAAACATGAGCTCTTATAACCTCAGACACAAGAGTAGAAAGGTAGCTTTTTTTTTTTTTTTTTTGAGATGAAGTCTCACTCTTGTCACCCAGGCTGGAGTGCAATGGCGCGATCTCAGCGCACTGCAACCTCCGCCTCCCAGATTCAAGCGATTCTCCTGCCTCAGCCTCCCGAGTAGCTGGGATTACAGGCGCCTACCACCATGCCTGGCTAATTTTTGTATTTTTAGTAGAGACGGGGTTTCACCACATTGGCCAGGCTGGTCTCGAACTCCTGACCTCGTGATCCGCCCGCCTAGGCCTCCCAAAGTGCTGGGATTACAGGCATGTGCCACCATGCCTGGCTGAAAGGTAGCTTTCTGGCTATGGTTTAGAACTGGGATCTCTGATCAGCAGGTTGGCATTTAACTGAAACCTCTTCATAAATCTTTTTCTCTGTGGTCTAGGAGTTCTAAGACCTACATCTAATAGTTGCCATTATGATTGGATTTGACTTGCTTTGTAAATTAGGGTTAGTCTCCTAGGAATGTATTTTTAATAACACTGACTTGTCGCATCCCATTTCCTTATATATGTGTGTGTGTGTGTGTGTATGTGTGTGTGTGTTTATATATATATATATATATATATATATTTTTTTTTTTTTTTTTTTTTTTTTTTTTTGAGATGGAGTTTCGCTCTCGTTGCCCAGGCTGGAGTGCAATGGTGCGATCTCAGCTCACTGCAACCTCTGCCTCCTGGATTTAAGTTATTCTCCTGCCTCAGCCTCCCAAGTAGCTGGCACTACAGGCCCACGCTACCATGCCTGGCTAATTTTATTGTATTTAGTAGAGACGGGGTTTCACCATGTTGGCCAGGCTGGTCTCAAACTCCTGACCTCTGGCGATCCACCCACCTCGGCCTCCCAGAGTGCTGGAATTACAGGCGTGAGCCACCGTGCCCGGGCATGCATATACATGCATATACATATATATATACACACACACACACACACACACACACACACACACATATATATTTTTTGAGATGGTGTCTCACTCTGTCACTCAGGCTGGAGTGCAGTGGCATGATCTCAGCTCACTGCAACCTCCGCCTCCTAGGTTTAAGTGATTCTCCTTCCTCAGCCTCCCAAGTAGCTGGGACTACACGCATGAACCACCATGCCTGGCTAATTCCTTTGGTACTTTTTAGTAGAGACGGGGTTTTTCCACGTTGGCCAGGCTGGTCTCAAACTCCCGACCTCAAGTGATCCGCCCACCTCAGCCTCCCAAAGTGCTGGGATTACAGGTGAGAGCCACTGCGCCCAGCCCCATTTCCTTATATTTAATAGTGCTTAGTTTGACTCCATCCTGTTACTGTGGGTGTGTAAAAACCCATCCTAAAAGTTGACAGCTTAATGGACCATCGTAACTGATAAACTCTAGTGATTCCGTTTGTGTGGCATTATGCTAAGCCACATGCATACATTGACGCTAATCCTTTCCACTGTTATGAAGCATGAGGCCCATTGCTGTGTCCTCTTTACAAAGGAGGAACCTCAGACTTAGATCCCATACATGGCTCACCTCCTCAAGTTCCCACAGTTGGAGTTACAAGAATAGCAGGCAAGACAAAGGACCTCAGACCAAAACACAACTGATTGAGGCTGCCCCATCTCTCCTGGGATTTTTATAAAGGGCCCCTCAAGTACCAGATTCCTGTAAAACACAGGGATAATAATTAGAAGCCTGGACAATTCCATAAAGAAGGAGAAGGGAGGAGAGGGTGTTTTCAGCAGTATTGCTCTCACTTATTCCATGTGGATTATTATCCAGACCCTGAGATTTCTGCCTGCCTTCCACTTTTCAGACCATTCACGAATGGACCAACTATTCTAGCAAAGGTTACATTAATAAATGCAGTTGAAATTTTTAAAAATAAGTAAATTGGATCATTTTAGGCTTGCTTTTAGCTGTAGTTAATAGTTTTGGAGGTAATGGTTGAAGTTATTTAGCAAATATTTATTGAAACCTGTAATTTAAAAGGTCCAGGTCTGGGCCAGGTACAGTGGCTCACACCTAAAATCCCAGCACTTTGGGAGGCCGAGGTGGGCGGATCACTTGAGGCCAGGAGTTGGAGACCAGCCTAGCCAACATGGTGAAAACCAGTCTCTACTAAAAATACAAAAGTTAGCTGAGCCTGATGGTGAGTGCCTGTAATTCCAGCTACGTGGGAGGCTGAGGCACGAGAATCGCTTGAATCCTGGAGGCAGAGGTTGCACTAAGCCGAGATCCTGCCACTGCACTCCATCCTGGGTGACAGAGCCAGACTCCATCTCAAAAAAAAAAAAAAAAAAGGCCCAGGGGGCATAAGAAAGAAGGACAGATAAGAATTCCCTGCTCTCGGGGAACTTATATTGTGATGGGGAGAGAGAAAGGAAGTTAATGTATTAATAACTAGACAGTGATGATAAATATTCATTAAAATGAGTTTTGAGTGAAATTATGAGTTTATTAGCATGCTACTTTTTTTTTTTTTTTTTTTTTTTTTTGAGATGGAGTCTCACTCTGTCGCCCAGGCTGGAGTGCAGTGGCGCAATCTCAGCTCACTTTGGCTTCTGCCTACTGGGTTCAAATGATTCTCCTGCCTCAGCCTCCTGAGTAGCTGGGATTACAAGCGTGTACCACCAGGCCGTTTTAGTTTTTGTATTTTTAGTAGAGATGGGGGGTTTCGCCAAACTGGCCAGGCTGGTCTTGAACTCCTGACCTCAGGTAATCTGCCCACCTCGGCCTCCCAGAGAGCTGGGACTACAGGCATGAGCCACAGTGCCTGGCCAGCATGCTACTTTTTCTTTGAAAGAAAAGTACATGAATCAGATGCTAAGTTACTGAGTTTTGTTTTCAGATCAAATTGGAATTAACCTACTCTCTGTAATTTTTGTTTTGTTTTGTTTTGTTTTGTTTTGAGACAGATTCTTGCTGTGTCACCCAGGCTGGAGTGCAGTGGTGCAATCTCGGCTCATTGCAACTTCCACCTCTCACCCCTCAGCCTTTTGAGTAGCTGGGATTACAGGTGCCTGCCACCATGCGAGGCTAATTTTTGTATTTTTAGTAGGGGCGAGGTTTCGCTGTGTTGGCCAGGATGGTCTGGAACTCCTGGCTTCAACTCCTGCCTTATCTCCCAAAGTGCTGAGATTACAGGCGTGAGCCACAGTGCCTGGCCCTATTCTCTATAATTTAAATCCTGTGTTAAGGCCGGGCGCGGTGGCTCACGCATGTTATCCCAGCACTTTGGGAGGCCGAAGAGGACGGATCACCTGAGGTCAGGAGCTTGAGTCCAGCTTGGCCAACATGGTGAAACCCCATCTCTACTAAAAATACAACAATTAGCCAGGTGTGGTAGCAGGTGCCTGTAATCCCAACTACTCAGGAGGCTGAGGCAGGAGAATCGCTTGAACCCAGGAGGCTGAGGTTGCAGTGAGCCAAGATTGCTCCATTGCACTCCAGCCTGGGTGATAGAGCAAGACTCCATCTCAAAAATAACTACATACATACATACATCCATCCTGGGTTGGGTTCACAGACACGTAACAGAGACCTTAGGTCTGGCCGATCTTGTTTCTGTTAGGAGGCCTTAGGCTTAACCCTCTAGTGGCTTTTATCCTAGATTTCTTCATTTGTTACATGAGGGAGTTGGACTGAATCTGTGGTTTCAAATTCTGCTCTTAGAAGCTCTGAGAAACACTTTGGAATCAAGATAGAGGAATTGTTGAGACCCTAGGGTGCCCATTCAGCCTCAGCCAGGGCCGGTCTGCTGTTGTCTGCTGTTTGGAACTCCATTGCACTCCAGAAAGGATTCTACTGTTGACAACAATTTGGACATCATTGTATTGTGTTTTTTTTTGTTTTGAAGCGGAGTCTTGCTCTGTCACCCAGGCTGGAGTGCAATGGCGCGATCTCAGCTCACTGCAACCTCCACCTCCCAGGTTTAGGTGATTCTCCTGCCTCAGGCTCTCAAGTACTGGGACTACAAGTGCCCGCCACCATTCCTGGTTAATTTTTGTGTTTTTAGTACAGATGGGGTTTTGCCATCCACCACCACTACCGGCTAATTTTTTTATTTTTAGTAGAGATAGGGTTTTGCCATGTTGACCAGGCTGGTTTCAAACTCTTAGCCTCAAATGATCCACCTGCCTCAGCCTCCCAAAGTGCTGGGATAATAGGTGTGCGCCACTGTGCCTGGCCGGCCACTATATTGTTAATAGGAAGCTACCATATTGTTTGTGGAATGATGCCATAAGTTTTAAAGTGATAGACCAAGAGAAACATACAAAACAGAATAGATGATGGATTAAGTGAATACATAAAAATGTGTAAGTTAATGAGTAAAATACCCAGAAGAAAAATGGGTGGAGTGTATGAAATGGCAACTCCCAGAAGAAAAAGTGCAAACGGCAAAAAAAAAAAAAAAAAAAAAGAAGAAGAAAAAAATGCTTGAGCTGTTAGGTAATCAGAGAAATGCCAATCAAAGCGGTGGGATTTTTTTTTTTTTTTTTTTTAATACTACTCTTTACCATCCAGTTTAGACAATGTTAGGATTAAAGTTAGGCTTAGGTAAAAAATTAAGAATGATAGAATCAAGCAGGGTAGAGTTCGGGTCTTTGTATACTGTCAGAGTGAGACACGTCACAGGCGTTTTGTCATACATATTCTTTGACCCAGAAATTGTACTTCTAGAATTGTGTTCTAAAGAAATACTTACATCCGAACACATTCACTCCAGAAGTGTTTGAAATGAGGACAAATGAAAACTAAACATTTATCAAAAGAATGAATAAAATATGTAAGTCCACATTACAGAATACTATGTGGCAATTTCAAAGAAGGAAGTGCATTTTTTTATATGGATGTAATGATCTCTAAAACATCTCTCCCTAATCAGCCACAAATGTAAAAAAAGAAAAATAATAAAACATATCACCAAGGAAAGAGAAGCATAGTATAGCATAAGTATACTATGTAGCCATTAAGTCAAGTGATGATTTTTTTTTCTATATGACTATAGCATTAGATAAATGCTGTGTCCAGAAGGTTGACATGAAAACCCAGAAAACAGCAATTATCTTGGGAAAAGAGAGTAGAATTAGGGAGGAGATTAAGCATTATCTGTATAGTTTGTTTTTGATTTTTTTGTTTGTTGTTTTTGAGTTAGTTTTTTTTTGTTTGTTTGTTTTTAATTTCTCTTTTTCTCCAGGCTGGAGTGCAGTGGCTCACTGTAGCCTCTGCCTCCCGGGTTCAAGTGATTCTCCTGCATCAGCCTCCCAAGTAGCTGAGATTACAGGGACCCACCACCATACCTGGCTAATTTTGTATTTTTAGTAGAGATGGGGTTTCACCATGTTGGCCAGGCTGGTCTGTAACTCCTGACCTTATTAGGTGATCTGCCCGTCTTGGCCTCCCAAAGTGCTGAGGTTACAGGCGTGAGCCACTGTGCCCAGCCATTATCTATATAGTTTGAATAACACATTGAAAAAACAGATCAGTGCATATCTTCCGCAATTAACATGCATTTGTTTACAGCATGTTGCTGCATTGGGTGAACTCTTAGGCTGGTAGTGACTCCAAGCTTTGGTTGAGTTTGCTAGTGCCAAGTTGTTTATGTGCCTCCCCTTGGCCCCTTCCTTCCCTGCCACTCATTCCTCCCAGCTTGCTGAGCTTGCTGCCTGGACTCCCTTCCTCTCTCATCTCTGCTGAGGTTCTGCCTGCTGGAGAAATTCCTTCCTTTGCCCTTCCACCCTTCTGAGAACTGTGGGTTGGCAGGGAACCAGGCAACTCCCTGACAGAAACTGCTTTTGTGAAGGATGCTGAGATGTGTGGGCCCTCAGCCACGGCCCCGGGTGGAATTGAGGTCTTATGGGAGGACCCAGTGACTGTTACAGGTAGAACCCAGAGGCACTTCCGCATCAGGTAGATTCTGCACTTGTCTGTCTCTCTCTTTTTTTTTTTATTTGAGACGGAGTCTCGCTCTGTCCCCCAGGCTGGAGTGCAGTGGCACGATCTCGACTCACTGGAAACTGCCTCCCGGGTTCATGCCATTCTCCTGCCTCAGCCTCCCAAGTAGCTGGGACTACGGGCGCCTGCCACCACACCCGGCTATTTTTTTGTATTTTTAGTAGAGATGGGGTTTCACCGTGTTAGCCAGGATGGTCTCGATTTCCTGACCTCGTGATCCGCCTGCCTCAGCCTGCCAAAGTGCTGGGATTACAGGCGTGAGCCACCGTGCCCGGCCGCGACTGAGTCTTATTCTGTCGCCCAGGGTGGAATGCGGTGGCATGATCTCGGCTCACTAACCTCTCTGCCTCCTGGGTTCAGATGATTCTTGTGCCTCAGCCTCCTGAGTAGCTGGGATTACAGGCACCCACTACCACGCCTGGTTAATTTTTTGTATTTTTAGTAGAGACAGGGTTTCACCACATTGGCCAGGCTGGTCTTAAACTCCTGACCTCAGGTGATCTGCCTGCCTCGGCCTCCTGAAGTGCTGGAATTGTAGGTATGAGCCACCCCGCCTGGCCTCTGTACTTATCTCTTGAATGCCACCTGGGTGCAAGAACCAGTGCCAGGCTGTGCCACGCATTCTTGGACTAGCCTATTCTTTCTGTGCTTGCTTCCTTGATGTTTGCTATGGGCTGGGCTCATTCTTACTGTGGATTTCTGTATATATTGACCAGTTCAATGAGTTCTGAAAATCCTACAATGTAGTGGATATTTTTAAGTACACACTTGGTAGGCTCTAGGGGAAAAGCAGATTTTACACACACATACACACACACACACAAAATCGATATGTAGTGTGAATGGAGAGGCAATGACAGAGTGGGAATTGTGTTACGAAAGTGACTCTTGCTTCAGAAATGCTTGGAGCACTTTTGGTGTCCTGGGACGCCCTCTCTGGAAGGACTTTGGGTGTCAGTGGAGCGACCACATTTGGAGCCTGAGAGCGGTGTGCACTTTCATCCACAGGCTTAATTTTGTTTCATTTTGCTTTTTGAGATGGAGAAAGCAGTGTTGAGGATGGAGGAGGGCTAGGAGGTTGGCAGCTTTTCCAATAGGAACCATTTTTACAGCTGAGAAGCGCCATTCTTGAGATCTGCAGAGTCTGCTTCCCTCCTCTCACTGTCCTGATTATCAATTGTCCGTTGTTCTATTGGAACAATGGGGCTGATTTTTCCATAGGAATCTGACAAAATTTTGCATAGCTGTACAGTGAACTGCCAGTTAGGCGGACAGTGTCAAGAATGACACAGGCCCAAATGCTGAGGGTTGCCTGTGCATGCACTGTGTCTCAAAACTGTCCTACGCTTTGTTTTCAGTCATCAGTTTTATGTGCGGGGGAGGGGGGGAGACAGCACTTTTTCTAAAGGAAAAATAAAATGGATTGGTCTATGGGGGGACAGTTACACATAGCTTTGAAAAGCTGCTTAGCTGAAGAGTGGCGAGAGTAGGGGAGGGAGTGGGAGTTGTTCAGCATTGTTAACTTCCAACACACAATGGGCATTTGGGTACATCAGAGGGATACAACCCTATTTTTCGAGCCTGGGTTCCAGGGGTGCAGCTGTTTTGGGCCATTTACAGCAGTGGAATTTGGATGGCGCAGATATTGCCCATAGAAGCTTTGCCTGCCTGCCTGCCTGCCTTCCTGCCTTCCTTCCTTGTTTTCTTTCCTTCCTTGTGTTGTTTCCTTTTCTTTTTCCTTTTCTCTTCTTTCCTCTTTTCTTCTCTCTTCTCCTTCCTTCCTTCCTTCCTTCCTTCCCTCCCTCTGTCACCCAGGCTGGAGTGCAGTGCTATGATCTCAGCTCACTGCAACTTCTGCCTACTGGGTTCAAGTAATTCTCCTGCCTCAGCCTCCTGAGTAGCTGGGATTACAGGCGTGCCGTCATGCTTGGCTTAATTTTTGTATTTGTAGTAGAGATGGGGTTTCACCATGTTGGCCAGGCTGGTCTCAAACTCCTGACCTCAGGTGATTTGCCTGCCTCCGCCTCCCAAAGTGCTGGGATTACAGGTGTGAGCCACTGCACCCGGCCCCATTGAAGCTTTTCTAAAAAGAAAATGGGATTGGATTGGTCAGGGCTATCTACTCGGATTTGTGAGGCAGTGGTGTCTTTGTAGGCTTGGCTGTTAATGAGGTGGTTTATACTCTACAAGGCATGTGAAATTATTTGAGGGAGAGAGGAGAATGTGTTTTTCTAACCCTTACTATGTCCTAAACACAGAGGGTAATCAATAACCAACTGTTGAGGATGTAGCTTTTCTTAACACTAAATCATTCCCTGAGAGAAGTCCATAAGCTTGACTGATTTTAACTGCCTGTGAGTTGGAAATCTTTGATAAATGCTATGAGGGATAGGAAGTCAGTCTGGGATGATACCGGGCGTGGGATCTCACCATTGGGAAAGTGGTCCCATTTGATAATGGGAAAAATGCATGTTGGTTGGAATGGAAATGATCCCAGTCAAGATACCCTCATGCCCAGAGCCAGGAAAAACTTTAGACCAACCTCCGTCGGCTTCACTTTCTCCTTCCTCAGTTTCTTGACGCTCCTCCCTGAGCCCCCTCCCCTATCACGTACGTTTTGCGGGTTGTTCTGTTGTTTGTCTTTGAAAAGATTGATTTATACATTTGTACAGAAAATCCCAGAGCCTTTTCCTCTTAATGCTATAAAGTTGCCATTTAATGAGGCGTTTGGAAGGCCACCCAGCCACTTGAAATCTGAAGTGTCACGCTGAGGGATTGTTACCAAGAAGTATTTACATTGGAGCCGTGGTTTTAGCTCTCTTTTGGCAATTGATTAATTTAGTGCGAGAGCCAATAAATCCTTGGACAGATGAGGAACAGATTGGAGGGGAGGAGCTTCTGTTTCGGCCTTTTCTTTTGGAATGCTTTTAACACTTGGCCGGGGGAGGACTGTGTCCTTTTGTTTTGTTAAATAGTTCAAGTTGGCCATTTTCTGGTGCTGTTCAGAAATGCCTGTCAGGCCAACAGGAGGGAAGTGATTGGTTGTCCTGGACCCTGGCTTTGCACAGACCTCACACTCCTGTTGAGAAAATGTTTGAAATGCATTCTCTTTAAAGTAGGACTGTGTAAATAATAGATTAGGTCTGAAAGGGCCATCTGAGTATAAAGGCAGTGGGAGCCAAGGGGGAAAAGCCCTTTACTCGCCAACACTTGCTTTAAGTGTCATCTTTCTAGAATTTGAAAGAGGGCCTGGTGGTGGCCTTACTGTGTCCGAGTAAGGGACTCCTCTTCTTGGAGGCATTAAGGCACACGGGGGGCCGGGTGCAGTGGCTCACGCTTGTAATCCCAACACTTCTGGGAGGCCGAGGTGGGCAGATCTTTTGAGGTCAGGAGTTCGAAACCAGCTTGGCCAACATGGTGAAACCCCGTCTCTACTAAATATACAAAAATTAGCCGGGTGTGGTAGTGCACACCTTGTAATCTCAGCTACTCAGGAGTTTGAGGCAGGAGAATCGCTTGAACCCAGGAGGCAGAGGTTGCAGTGAGCCCAGATAGTGTCACTGCCCTCCAGCCTGGGTGACAGAGTGAGATACTGTCCCCCTCCAAAAGCAAAAACAAATCCCCCCCCCACCACCTGCCAAAAACAAACAAACAAACAAACAAAACATAAGAAGCATTGCCCTTCTGAGCATCGACAAGGCTGGGGTATTCTTTTTTGTGATTTTTTTTTTTTTTTATGGAGAGAAATCCAAGAGAAACTGTGGAGCAGCGCTGTCCAATAAAACTTAATGGGTGATGGCAGTGTTCTTTCTGTGAGGTGGCCAATACAGCAGCCACTAGCCACGTGCGAAATGTGACGCGCATGACCCAAGAATTGAATTTTTCATTTTAATTAGGTTTAAATAGCAGCATGTGGCGAGTGTGTATGGTATTGGACAGCGCAGTTCTGTGGTGGCTTTTTAATACTTTTGCAAAATAACTCTGTTAACCCCCTTTGATTTTCACAGCCTGCTCACAAGGGACAGAGGTTTGGTAGAGGGTCAATTCCCGGTAGGGAAAAATGAAGAAACCAAATGAATGGTTCAGATCGTGGACTAATAAAAACAGCCGAGCCGGGCCTAGAGCCAGGGCCCCTTCTTCCCTGACTCTCACCCCTTTCAGCCCCTCAGAACCCAGCTTTAGATGTTAATTACTAGTACTACTTAGCAGGGGACCCCAACCACAAAGGGAAGGCTGGCTTAACATCTGGAATCTTGGCTGTGGGCTGTGTATTTAATCTTCTCCTTTTAAATCAAACAGGCTTAAAGAGCGGCGAGAGTTGGGAAGTCCCTGTGGGCCCCTAAATCCAAGGAGGAGTTTCTCTGGAACCAGAGGAAACAGGCCAGACAGGTGGAGTTACAGTAACTCCCCTCCCTCTTGGCCGCCTTTGCATGGCCCTGTCTGTGGCAATTAGAAGCAGGGAAGGACCTGTGGAGAATTGTGGTCCTAGTCTCCTATCCTTAATACGCTGTAAAAAGGCCAGACCCCAGGACAAATGGCATCCACTTGGATAATTCCGATGCTGTCAGTGCATCTGGCAACCGTATTAACACACCCCTTGCCGCACCGTATCAACCAGAACCCTGAGCTGAGTGCCTTAATTGGCTCCAGCTCCATCCTCACCTTCTCATTCTTGCTGCTTCCTCTCATCCTGGAGGACTGTAAGCAAAGCTCAGGGGTTTTTCCATTTCTTCTTTTTTTTTTTTGAGACGGAGTCTCGCTCTGTGGCCGGGGCTGGAGTGCAATGGTGCCATCTCAGCTCACTGCCATCTCAGCCTCCTGGATTCAAGTGATTCTCCTGCCTCAGCCTCCTGAGTAGCTGGGACTATAGACATGTGCCACCATGCCCGGCTAATTTTTGTATTTTTATTTTTATTTATTTTTTGAGACAAAGTTTCGTTCTTTTTGCCCAGGCTGGAATGCAGTGGCATGGTCTCGGCTCACCGCAACTTCGCCTCCCAGGTTCAAGCGATTCTCCTGCCTCAGCCTCCCTTACAGCTGGGATTATAGTCATGTGCCACCACGCCCAGCTAATTTTGTATTTTTAGTAGAGGCAAGGTTTCTCCATGTTGGTCAGGGTCTTGAACTCCTGTTCTCAGGTGATCCGCCCGCCTCTGCCTCCCAAAGTGTTGGGATTACAGGCATGAACCACCATGCCCGGCCGGTTTTTCCATTTCTAAGGGCACTGGAGAAGGGGTGGCATTGTGGGCAGGGTACTGAGCCACCGAGGCAGGGAGGTCTAGAGTGGAACGGTGAATGCTCACCAGTGCTGTCAACCCCAGCAGAGCTTTCCCCACTGCTCCCAATACATTCTAGCCATTGCCAGCCTTACCCTGTGCCCAGACCGTGCCAGTGTGCTCAGTGGCGCCAAGGAGAGTCAAGACTCATATCATAGTGTTACCAAAGGGTTAATGAGATAATTAGGAAATCTGCTGTGACAAATCCAAGCTACCTCTACCAGTCATGCCTCCTTTTTTTTTTTTTTTTTTTGGAGACAGGGTCTCACCCTGTTGCCCAGGCTGGACTGCAGTAGTGCGATCATAGCTCACTGCAGCTTCAACCTCCCAGGCTCTGACAATCCTTCTGCCTCAGCCTCCTGAGTAGCTGTGACCACAGGTGTGCACCACCATGCCTGGCTAATTTTTTTTTATTTTTTGTAGAGATGTCTCACTCAATGTTGCCCAGGCTGGCCTTGAACTCCTGGGGTTCAAGCATTTCTCCCGCCTCGGCCTCCCAAAGTGCTGGGATTACAGGCATGAGACAACTGTGCCCGGCCCCAAACTCTTAACAAAACTAATTTCTGGATTAGCTTCTCCCCAAGGTCTATCTACCCATCTTCCTAATGTACCTCTTGCTCTGCTGACCAGCAATAACCACAGCAAGTCAAAGGACATGATCTTAAAAACCAAGACTCATAAACCAAGAGCAAGATTTATTTACTGTTTACTGACAGGGTGATCATAGGATTTATTGCACACACAGGGCATTTCTGAGAGTGAAGGAGAGCACTGATAATTAGGCTGGGATAATCAGTTTAAACCAGGATGATCCAAGAACAACAGGGCAGGTTGGGCATCTACTGTGTGCCAGGCTGTGCCTGAGTTTGGGGTACACAGGTGTAGTGGGCCTAGTTTCTTTTGTGGCGGGGGTGGTGTAGGGGAGTCTTGCCTTGTCACCCAGGCTGGAGTGCAGTGGCGAGACCACAGCTCACTGCAGCCTCGACATCCCGGACTCAAGTGATCCTCCCACTTCATTCTCCCGAGTAGCTAGGTCAGCAGGTGTGCACAACCACACCTGGCTAATTTTTTGTATTTTTTTGTAGAGAGAAGGGTGTCTCACTATGTTACTAAGGCTGGTTTTGAACTTCTGGACTCCAGCAGTCCTACTGCCACAGCCTCCCAAAGTGCTGGGATTACGGGTGTGTGCCACTGTGCCCAGCTGGGCCTGGTTTCTTACGGAGCTCACAGCCTGGCGGTGGAGACAGGTGTGTAGACGCAGGCAGTGCTACAGCATGGGTGCTGAAACAGGTGTGAACAAAGCGTGGCGTCGGAGGAGCAATGGAGAGGGCAAGGGACGGTTTTCCTAGAGGGAAGCAGACAAAAACTAAGCTTTTCTTTTTCCTGTCTTGGCTTATTTCTCCAAGAAAGAATATTTTTTGGATAGTCTTGAAACTATTAAACTTGTATCCACTGACCAGGACCTTTCGCCCTTGCCCTTGTGAGGGTTGTTTGTGTAGGCCTTGGCAGAGTCACATCTTGGTGAAGACCATAGATAGCAGCAGTTCTTGAGACCATCCTGTCCCCACGTTACTGCTTAGCCCACCGTTGATTGTGGTTTGCGTTAAAAAACAAAAACCTGGCTGGGCGCAGTGGCTTGTGCCTGTAATCTCAGCACTTTGGGAGGCCAAGGTGGGCGGATTGCTTGACCCCAGGAGTTCAAGACCAGCCTGGGCAACATAGTGAAACCCCGTCTCTACAAGAGAACAAAAATTAGCCACGTGTGGTGGTCCACACTTGTAGTCCCAGCTACTCAGGAGGGCTGAGGCACGAGAATCACTTGAACCTGGGAGGCAGAGGTTACAGTGAGCTGAGATTGCACCACTGCACTCCAGCCTGGGTGACAGAGCGAGACTCTGTCTCAAAACAAACAAAAAGACAAAAAATTTAAATAGGTGGATAATGAATTTCCATGAGTATAAAGAGATTTTCCGGTGGAATGAATGTAGCGATCAGCTATGTCTAAGTCTGTCTTAAAGTATAAATCACCTTGTGTAGGCCCTTATTCTATTCTTCTTATACTGGGGACTGTTTAGTTTCTCAGCAGGGATTGTGTGTGTATGTGTCTGTGTGCTACAGTTACTAAAAATTTCAGACTATTTAGAAAAAATTGGCTTAGGCATTTGTTAGCATGAAGTTGTACAGAAATTCCTGGGTTTAGTCGGATAATCAGCACATTTATTTATTTATTCATTTATTTATTTTGAGACGGAGTTTCGCTCTCGTAGCCCAGGCTGGAGTGCAATGGTGCAATCTTGGCTCATTGCAACCTCCGCCTCCCGGGTTCAAGCAATTCTCCTGCCTCACCTTCCCGAGTAGCTGGGATTACAGGCATGTGCCACCACACCCAGCTTTTTTTTTTTTTTTTTTTTTTTTGTATTTTTAGTAGAGACAAGGTTTCACCATGTTGGCTAGGCTGGTCTTGAACTCCTGACCACAGGTGATCCACTCACCTCGGCCTCCCAAAGTGCTGGGGTTACAGACGTGAGCCACCGTGCTCAGCCAGCACATTGCATTTTAAGAGTGCTCTATATGAGTGGAATTTGCACTGAAGTTTTGACCAAAAGAAATTTAGTCTTCAACCTTTCATTCCCCTAAGCTCTGGCCACAGCTGCAGCTGCAGCTGCATCTGGCATACTGTTGAATGGACTGGAAGCCTGGCACGGTGGGGTGTAGGATTTCAACAGTGGTCTCAGTCCAGATTTTCCTGCTGTGGGCTGAGTGACATCAAGGAGATAGGGCCGTTCTTGATGTTTTTTCCCTTCCCAGCTTTTATGTATTGCACTAATTTAAGATCAGAATTACTTTAAAAAGATAATCTTTAAAGGGAAAATTCTCTTCAATCCCACCACTCAGTACATATCAAGTATATTTTGCTTTTCCAAGCACTTCCAGACCCCTGTCTGCATGTACACTTATAACATGGTTATAATTAGGGTGTGTCCCGACTTCATTTTATTCTGGTTTTTCTATAGTCTAAAATTAAGTTTGGGGTGAGCTGGTGTGACCTGAAGGGTTGAAAGATAATGTCATAAGTATGGCTGTATCCTCAGCCCAATGCTGCATGAGGGAAATGCCCCAGAAGGGGAACCAAAGGGTTGTTCAAGTGCTAGACAGTTATTCTGGAGTTCGTTACCTCATTTTCTCAATCTTATCCCAGTCTTGCTCTCCCTTCCCTTTCCCTTCCCTTCCCTTGATGGAGTCTTACCCTGTCGCCCAGGCTGGAGTGCAATAGCATGATCTCGGCTCACTGCAACCTCCGCCTCCCAGGTTCAGCTGATTGTCCTGCCTCAGCCTCCCGGGTAGCTGAGATTACATGCACCCGCCACCACGCCCACCTAATTTTTGTATTTTTAGTAGAGACGGGATTTCACCATGTTGGCCAGGCTGGTCTCGAACTCCTGACCTCGTGATCTGCCCTCCTCTGCCTCCCAAAGTGCTAGGATTACAGGCGTGAGCCACCGTGCCTGGCCACCCTTTTGCCAAGTGAAATGGACTGAACGTTTTTGTCCCCCTAAAATCCATTTATTGAAATCCTAACCCTGAAGTTTGAGGGTATCAGGAGGTGGGGCTTTTGGGAGGCACTTAGGTTGGAGGGTAGAGCTCTCATGAATGGGATGAGTGCCATTATGAACGAGGCCTGAGAAAGACTCCTTATCTCCTCTGCCGTGTGAGGACACAGCCGGAAGACAGCCATCTATGAATGACCTCTCACCAGGTACTGCCAGTACCTTGATCTTGGCCTTCCTGGCCCCAGAACTGTGAGAAATACATTTCTACTGTTCATAAGCTACCCAGTCTATGATATTTTGTGATAGCAGCCCAGATGGAAGAAGATACCAAGATACTTTTAGCTCACTGACATGTCTTCTGTTGGGATTTGTCAGAAAGAGGATCTTCTCATTTGGCTGAGCCGATAGAGTGACTTTAAATTCTGCCCAGAGCCTTACATGAACATATTGTAAATCCCCTTCCTCATTTTTTCACTCAGCCACAAAATACACATACCTCCCTCACGAAGGCACCTCTACGTTTTCCCTTCCTCACTCTGTCTGCTCCCACCCCTTTCAGAAGACGATGTTATTATGTTGATGACTGAGCAACGTAGCCTTTTCCCCAGCCTGCCTCTGTCCTTTCTTCATGGCTGTAGATAATAGGTGCCATGTTTCAGCCTCTGTTGGGGAACTGGCTTTACTAAGCTCCAGCGATGTGCCAGGGCTTTTTCATACATTCTCACTGTAACCCCCCCCCCAGCCACACTATGCAATAGCGATTTGTTCCACTTTGCCCATGTGGAGGCTGCAGGTTGGAATTTAAGAATTGTGCCCAAGGACACAGACTCGGGAACAGTAGGATCCAGAGCTGGCTGACTTCAGATCCTGGCATTCTCTGTTGGACCATGCTTGCACGTGACCCTCTCTGACACCTCCCAGGTATTGTGACGGAAAGGTAAAAAATAAATACACTACTCTAGGCATATAACCGTGAGGCGGGGTAGAGACTTGAGAGTCCATGTCAGCTGGTTTCTTGGAGGTAACTGCTGGCAGAGTTAGCTCATCCTAGGTGACTTTATTGCCTCATCAGATTCCTATTTGATACTCCCGTGTGTGCACGCACGTGTGTGTGTGTGTGTGTGTGAAATATCCACCTACCTAGGGTCACAGTTTAGTGCCTAGGTCTTGGGCTTACCCACCTCTGCAGTGTTTTAAACCTTGGACTTTACCCAGCTCCTTTCCCCAGATAGAATTCATCTGCTCAGAAAAAGTTTAGTGAACTGCTGCTATGTGCCAAGCCCTGTGCTAAGGGCTGGATATTAAATCCAGAGAGACTGTTAAACAGGTTAAAGTTCTGTTTCTCAAACAAGGGTTTCTGAGTCTTTAGAGATGCATAAGAATTTTTAAAATTGTGTTTGTTACAATAATCTTATTTTACTGGCTGAGTGCGGTGGCTCATGGCTGTAATCACGTAATCACAGCACTTCACCAGAGGCCAAGGTGGGCATATTGCTTGAGCTCAGGGGGGAGTTCGAGACCAGCTCTGGCAACATAGTGAGACCCAGTCTCTACAAAAAATTTAAAAATTAGCCAGGCATGGTGGCATGCACCTGTGGTTCCAGCTACTTGGGAGGCTGAGGTGGGAGGATTGCTTGAGGCTGGGAGGTCAAGGCTGCAGTGAGCCATGATTGTGCCATTGCACTCCAGCCTAGGTGACAGAGACTTTGTCTCAAAAACCAGTTACAAAGAAAACTTCTTTTATAGCAATACTTTACAGCTGAAAGAGCAATAAAATAATTTTATTTTTTTAAATGTTACTCAGATGAGATCTCTGGATGTAGGGTGGGGATCTGGTGAGTTTTTTTTTTTTTTTTTCTTTAAAATGTGTCTGTACATCACTCGTGAAAAATAAAAGGTTAAACTATTTTTTTTCCTGCTGCAGAAACATATTTATATTTAAAAATACTTTTTGAATTAGCACCTGAATCAGTGAACTAACTCAAATCTTGAAATTTGGGGCACCAGGAGTATGTCAGGCTGATGGGGAAGATATTCCTGAGAAAGTAAACCTCGAGTATCTCTTACCACAGTGTGAAAATTGTGTTCTGCTCCTAGAGTCTGTGGACAGCCTGGACTGGTTTGCGTCTTCTCTGTGGAACTTACCTAGCCAGCCAGTATGATCCCTTTGTCGTATCAGCCCTCAGAGTGTTGTACACACCTCTGTTATTCCCTGTGTTGTCTGATGTTCAAATATAAGTCTCAAGTGGTGTGTGTTTGGAAGAATCACTGGCTGAAGTTGCACTTGAGATCCCAGTTGTCACTGGAGTTGAATCTCTCTGTCCCCCAGCATCACTGAGTGCCTCCTATTGATGTGAAAATGTTCTCTTTTTTCTGGGGATAGGGCAGAAAAAGAAGTAGCATGCAGAGTTTCC
This sequence comes from Pongo abelii, assembly GCF_028885655.2. Taxonomy (NCBI): domain Eukaryota; kingdom Metazoa; phylum Chordata; class Mammalia; order Primates; family Hominidae; genus Pongo; species Pongo abelii. The sequence continues at coordinate 32,452,549 of NC_071989.2, forward strand.
AACAACCAACAAATTGGTCTAGTTAAGTACAGAAGAGACGCATATGAAACATGAAACATGCAGATGATATAAGGTCTCATTTTGCTTGACTGTTGGCTTTTTTTTGAGATGGAGTCTCGCTCTGTTGCCCAGGCTGGGGTGCAGTGGCGAAATCTTAGCTCACTGCAACCTCTACCTCCCAGGTTCAAGCAATTCTTCTGCCTCAGCCTCCTGAGTAGCTGGGATTATAGGTGCCTGCCACCACATCTGGCTAATTTTTTTGTATTTTTATTTTTCGGCCGGGTTTCACCATGTTGGCCAGCCTGGTCTCAAACTCCTGACCTCAGGTGGTCTGCCCACCTTGGCCTCCCAAAGTGCTGGGATTACAGGCATGAGCCAACGCACCCAGCCAGTTTTGTGTATCTTTTCTCTCCCCCTCTAGAGGGTGGACACTCGTCATCATTTGTCTCCTCCCTGGAGCCAGCTATATTACAGGCATTTTGTTTAGTGATGAACTCATATGAATTATACCAAAAGTACAGAGTATGGTCGGATCCAGAGCTGGCTGGCTTCAAATCCGTTAGACCATTCTTGCCTCTGTAGGATTATCAGCTTCTACCAGTTTATCAGGTAACTGCACATAATAAATGGCCAATGATAAAAGTGGATATACAGCTGTAAAGCTAGGCTTCAGGACAGTAGGAAGGAGCCACTGGTAGATTAGACTCCTCCAGCCAGTTGCCAGGGAGGGACAAAGGACAAGAGATAGCTTAAATAAAATGCTGACACGCCCAGGGTACTCCTGTTGAAGCTGTTGAGTGAAGGTGAGTGCTTCAGGGATTTGGTGCAGAAAGCTTTTCTGACAGCTGCTCTACTGCCTTTTCCTTTGAAGGCAGCTTCCTACCTTCCACCCCTGATTGTCTGTAAGCTCTGGACTTGGCTGTCCTTAGAGGCGCAGTGCCACTGGTGTGCGTTGTTTGGTGTCAACTGTGCTCCTCTGTCACATGGCAAAGTGATGCTTGCACATAGTGTGTGGATGCCGAGAGCTTCCTGAGCCAACCCTTTTCCAGCCAAATCTTTCCTAGCTCTGGGGGGAAGTTTCCTTCAAATGTGTGGGAACTCACTAGACAGGTCATCCAGGATGGCTTTGGGATCCTTCTTAAGGATAGATGGAGCCTTTCTTCTTCTTTTTTTTTTTTTTGGTTTTTTTTCTTTGTTTGTTTGTTTGAGATTGAGTCTCGCTCTGTCGCCCAGGCTGGAGTGCAGTGGCGATCTCGGCTCACTGCAAGCTCCGCCTCCCGGGTTCACGCCATTCTCCTGCCTCAGCCTCCCAAGTAGCTGGGACTACAGGCGCCCGCCACCACCCCCAGCTATTTTTTTTGTATTTTAGTAGAGACGGGGTTTCACCATGTTAGCCAGGATGGTCTCAATCTCCTGACCTCATGATCCGCTTGCCTCGGCCTCCCAAAGTGCTGGGATTACAGGTGTGAACCACCGCGCCTGGCCTCTTTGTTTGTTTGTTTGTTTGTTTTGAGATGGAGTTTTGCTCTGTCGTCCAGGCTGGAGTGCAGTGGCATGATCCTGGCATGATCACGGCAACATCTGCCTCCCGGGTTCAAGTGATTCTCCTGCCTCAGCCTCCCACATAGCTGGGATTACAGGTATCTGTTACCATGCCCACCTAGTTTTTTTGTATTTTTATTAGAGATGGGGTTTCACCATATTGACCAGGCTGGTCTCGAACTCCTGACCTCAAGTGATCCGCCCACCTCGTCCTCCCAAAGTGCTGGTATTACAGGCATGAGCCACCGTGCCTGGCTGGAGCCTCTCTTTTCACAAGGGAAAGCTCTGGACTTCTAGCATTGTCCTGGAAGGTGAGCTTCCTGCTGACAGTACAGTCTCAGGATTGGCACCTTCTGTCTTCTGTGATTTGGCTTCAAGGATGTGGTGTCCCATCACAGCTCTACCATGTGTGCTAGCTGTGTGGCCTTGGATGAATTATTTATTTTCACTGAATGTGTTTACTATGGTCAAATGTTTATGTGCTCCCTAATTCATATGTTGAAATCCTAACCCTCACGGTGGTGGCAGTGGGAAGTGGGGCCTTTTGGGAGGGGATTAGGTCATCAAATCATCATCAAGTTAGAGCCTTCATGAATGGGATTAGTGCCTTCATAAAAGAGGCCCAAGAGAGCTCATTTGCCCCTTCTACCGTGTAAGGATGCAGTTAGAAGACGCCATCTGTGAACCAGAAAGTGACTGTCGACACTCAACCCGCCTGAGCCTTGATCTTGGACTTGCCAGCCTCCAGAACTGTGAGAGATAAATTTCTGTTATTTATAAGCCACCTAGTTTATAGTGTTCTGGCAGCTTGAACAGACTAAGGTGGTGTTTTTCTGTCAATTGAGAAGAATAACACTCAGATTTGTTGCCGGACTAGAATGGAAGAATGCATCTAGAGCCACTGACATAATGCCTGGCAGGTGGCACACAGCAAATGACGTAGTGAACGGTGTCACCAGGATTTTGAGAATGGCAGAGGGCGAGCATTGGGGTGGATGGTGGTGTATCCTCACATGTATCCCCTCTGATTCCTTCTCTCAGTTGGAGATTCCAGGGAGGTGTAGGTAGCCCTGTGTACCAGCTTTCCATAGTCCTGGGGTTGTGTCAGGCAGTCAAGAAACACTTGTAAATAGATGTGATCTTGGCTGAATCTGTTAATGGATTTGCTGACTCTTACCGTTACTATATAGAAAGCCATTTACATGTAGACCAAATTGTAAAGAGCTCACTGTTGATGGCTGATGAAAGTCAGCCAGCTTTCCTTACCTGAAAGGGGATAGGTGAGGGACTTCGGGCCTGGAACCAGGATCAGCTCCAGGCTGCCCGAGGCTAGGTTTTCTTAAGAAGGGGAAGGGGTCATGTCTAGGGCTCCTGCAGGATCTGGCCAGTCCTTCCCACACTCTGCTTGGGTCCTGTTGAGCATCTGTCTGCCTTGACCTGAGGAAGCAAGGCCCTGCCGAGAGGCAATGAGCCTGGGGACCATAATTAGGTGATTTCGTGTAAAATGCTCTTCAGTTATTTCTTGGGAGGCTGAAGATAGAAAAATATGCGAGCCTCTAGAAGTCCTGAAGCCATCTCTAGACTATCACCCCGAGGAACAGCTAGTTTTCCTTCCTTGAATTTGTGTTTATCTGTGTAATAGACTTGCTTGTTAGTTGTTGCCAGGCCCCAAGGTTTGTGTGGGTGTGTGTGATGAGGAGGAGGAAAACCCCATCAAAAATGCTTAAAGGATTTTGCTGATTAATTTTCTACTAAAAGTGAGTTTCCTAAATCTTCCCGGACAAATACTTACAACTCATTAAGAAATAACTTAATTTTTCTGGTTTTGCCTGAACACTAGTGTGTTGCCAGTTTAGAAAAGGGGAAGGGGAGTTGGAGGCAAGAGCTGGCCTTTCTAAGAACTTTCTGTTATACTTGTCAAGCATTTTAAATATGCATTTAGGCTAACAACTATAAAAATGGGTGACTTTGGCCAGGCGCAGTGGCTTATGCCTGTAGTCCCAGCACTTTGGGAGGCTGAGGCGGTTGGATCACTTAATGTCAGGAGTTTGAGACCAGCCTGAACAACATGGTGAAACTCCATCTCTACTAAAAATACAAAAATTAGCCAGGTGTGGTGGCACGTGCCTGTAATCCCACCTACCCAGGAGGCTGAGGCACAAGAATCGCTTAAACCCGGGAGGTGGAGGTTGCAGTGAGCCGAGATCATGCCACTGCACTCCAGCCTGGGGGACAGAGTGAGACTCTGTTTCAAAAAAGGTGAGTTTAAGTTAGCTTTTGTGAATCTTGATTTTTGTCTGTTTCAAATTGGAGAAGTGAATACTTCCCCCCAATCAATTTTCAGTACCTTTGTAAAGGGACATACAGTGTTGGGGAGTCCACACACTTATATCTGTCCTCCTAGGAGTTTTTTTTTTTTTTTTAAACAGTTTTATTGAGATTACATTATTACACATTTCATGCATTTAAAGTTTACAATAAATAGTTTTTAAGTAAATTCAAGCAGATCTGTAGACATCACATTATCTACTTTTAGAACATTTTAATCACCCCTAAAAGAAACCCTCTATCCATTAGCAGTCACTCCCCGCTTACAAACTCCTCAGCCCCGGTCAACCACTCTTTGATTTGCTATCTCTATAAATTTCCTTTTCTGGACACTTCATATAAATGAAATCTATGTGGTCTTTTGTGACTGACTTCTTTCACTTAGCATATTTTCAGTGTTCATACACATGTGACATCTGTCACTACTTCATTTCTTTTTATCACCAAAGGGTAGTCCAATGTTACATATTCACCAGGTGATCAATATTGGGGTTGTTTTCACATTTTGGCTATCGTAAATAATACTGCTACGAACATTCATGTACAAGATTTGTGTGGACATAATGTTTTCGTTTCTCTTGGGTGTATACCTAAGAGTGGAATTGCTGGGCCGTATGGTAATTCCATGTTTAACATTTTGAAGAACTGCTAAACTTTTCCAACGTGACTGCACAATTTTACATTCCTACCAACAATGCATGAGGATTTCAGTTTCTGTACATCCTCACCAACACTTGTTGTTATGTCCTTTTAAAAAATTATAGCCAATCTAGTGTGTATAAAGTGGTATCTCACTGTGGTTTTGGTTTGCATTTCCCTGATGACTAATGATGTTGCACATCTTTTCGTGGGTTTGTTGTCCATTTTTGTATACCTTCTTTGGAGAAACATCTATTCAGATCTTTAGCCTGTTACTCAGTTGGATTGTCTGCTTATTATTGAATTGTTAAAGGGTTTGATTTGGATACATTTTTTTTCTTTTTTTTTTTTCAGACAGATTCTCATTCTGTCGCCCAGACTGGAATGCAGGGGCGCAATTTCAGCTCACTGCAACCTCCTCCTCCCAGGTTCAAGCAATTCTCCAGCCTCAGCCTTCCTAGTAGCTGGGATTACAGGCATGCACCACCATGCCTGCTAATTTTTGTATTTTTAGTACATGGCCAACATGGTGAAACCCCATCTCTACTAAAAAAAATAAATACAAAAATTAGCCGGGTGCAGTGGCACGTGCCTGTAATCCCAGCTACTCGGGAGGCTGACACAGGAGAATCACTTGAACCTAGGAGGCGGAGGTTGCAGTGAGCCAGATCATGCCACTGCACTCCAGCCTGGATGACAGAGTGAGACTCCATCTCAAACAAACAAACAAACGAAAACTTAAAATTTTATTAAGGGCTTTATTTCTTTGCATGTCAATTTCTCATTGTTCCAGCACCATTTATGAAAAAGATGGGAAGCAATTTTCTGCAAATAATATATATGATAAGGGATTTGCATGCAGGAGGGGAAAAAAAAAGTCTTACAACTTGAAAGTAAAAATTACACTTTGGGAGGCCGAGGCAGGTGGATCACCTGAAGTCAGGAGTTCGAGACCAGCCTGACCAACATGGTGAAACCCTGTGTTTACTAAATACAAAAAATTAGTCGGGCGTGGTAGCGCATGCCTGTAATCCCGTCTACTTGGGAGGCTGAGGCGGGAAAATCACTTAAACCCGGGAGGCAGAGGTTCCAGTGAGCTGAGATCACACCACTGCACTCCAGCCTGGTCAACAAAGTGAGACTCTGTCTCAAAAAAAAAAAAATCAAGATCAAAATAAAAAAATAAATATTATTATGTAATTTAGGTGTAGAAAGAATAGGAAAGGCCGGGCATGGTGGCTGACACCTATAATCCAAACACTTTGGGAGGCCATGGTGGGAAGATTGCTTGAGCCCAGGAGTTTGAGACTGACCTGGGCAACATGGTGAGACCCTGTCTCTACTAAAAATACAAAAAATTAGCTGGGCAGGGTGGCACATGCCTGTAGCCCCAGCTACCCAGGAAGCTGAGATGGGAGAATCACCTGAGCCTGAGAGATGATGCAATGAGCCAAGATCACGCCACTGTACTCTAGCCTGGGCAATAAGAGTGAGACCCTGTCTCAAAAAAAAAAAAAAAGGAAAAGTCATTGTAAATTAGTGAAAAACATTTTTTGTTTTTGTTTTTTTCTTTTTGAGACGGAATTTTGTTTTTGTTGCCCAGGCTGGAGTGTAATGGTGCGATCTCTGCTTACTGCAACCTCCGCCTCCTGGGTTCACGCAATTCTTCTGCCTCAGCCTCCCGAGTAGCTGGGATTACAGGTGCCCGCCACCATGCGCAGCAAATGTTTGTGTTTTTAGTAGAGACGGGGTTTCACTGTGTTAGCCAGGCTGGTCTCTAACTCCTGACCTCAGGTGATCTGCCTGTCTCAGCCTCCCAAAGTGCCAAAGTGCTGGGATTACAGGCATGAGCCATTGCACCCAGCCACTGGTTTTTTTTGTTGTTTTTTTTTGTTTTTTTTTTGTTTTTTTAGTATTTTAAAGCAGTGTATTTCTTTCAACTGTATGTGTTTCAATTAGCCAAAATACAAACAAAACCAAACCAGCAAAATAATAACCAATAAGTCTTTATCATGAGATTTATTCAACATTGTTATGCCACTTCTTATAAGCTCAATTAATAAGAACTTACTACATCTACAAATTACAAGTTGCTGAAGGTTAACATAGTGAAATCAGCCACAAATGTTAAAAATCAAGGAAAAGTTTATTTAGTCAACAGTCATTCAATAAACAAACATTTAACGAGCACTTGCTGTGGGCGAGGCTGGTCATGGTTGAAGCCAAGAAAATAGATCTCTTATCTTCCCAGGGCCTTTTAAATGAACCAGTATTTATAAACATTCCAATACACTGCCTGAGAAAACAATTAATATTGCAATTATCATAACTTAGATGCTGAGATGTGAAAACTTGAGTCACTGGAAACCAATACTTGTTAATATGTCTTTTATTTATTTTATTTATTTATTTATTTTTTTGAGACAGAGTCCTGCCCTGTCGCCCAGGCTGGAGTGTGCAGTGGCGCGATCTCGGCTCACTGCAAGCTCCGCCTCCCGGGTTCACGCCATTCTCCTGCCTCAGCCTCCCGAGTAGCTGGGACTACAGGCACCCACCACCACACCCAGCTAATTTTTTTGTATTTTTAGTAGGGATTACAGGCGTGAGCCACTGCGCCCGGCCAATATGTCTTTTTTAAAAATTAGTAGTAGATGGTGAATATTATTGGAAAGGTACAGATACAGAATTCTGGGCACAATTACATCGAATAAGGCTGAGGTTATAATTAAGCATTAGGAAAAAAGCAGCACGTCTAAATGTTGCCGCTTGTGTTTCAAATTCGCCTATAAAATTATGCAAGTGAGTCTGCTTTTACCAGAGGGAGTGAATTTGTGTGTGTGTGTGTGTTTTGTTTTGTTTTGTTTGTTTTTTGGAGACAGCGTCTTGCTCTGTCGCCCAGGCTGGAGTGCAGTGGCCCGATCTTAGCCCACTGCAACCTCCCTCTCCCGGGTTCAAGCAATTCTCCTACCTCAGCCTCTGGAGTAGCTGGGATTACAGGCACTCGCCACCACGCCCGGCTAATTTTTTGTATTTTTTTTTCTTTCTTAGTAGAGACGAGGTTTCACCATGTTGGCCAGGCTGGTCTCAAACTCCTGGCCTCAGGTGATCCACTGCCCTCCTCAGCCTCCCAAAGTGCTGGGATTACAGGTGTGAGCCACCGCACCTGGCCAAATTTGTGTTTTGATCAGTGTCCCTTTCTTCTTTTGTAGTGGTTGAAGCAATGCATAGCATACCTTTCTACTACCTTGCAGGTGTTCTAGTTTAAGCTGAAGTGGTTTGATAGTCTCTTTTTTTCCCCCTTCTCTCTCTACCTGCAACCTGAGGATGCTGGGGTTGCTTTTCTTCCTCTTCTAAGCCAGTTAGTGTAATCTTCCTCCATGTTCTTGGCCTGCATTTTTCTCCTCTGGGGTAGAGTTCAGTTTACCACTGGAAGATGTTCGCATTTTCCAACCCAGCAGACCCCTGGTCAAACATTAAATATAGCTTCATGCTAGCTCTGTGTATCTTCTTGGTCGGGAAAGTATTTTCTCTCTCACTACAGAGTTAACCTTTCTGCTAAGAACTTCCCAGAGTAAGAGTGGATTTATTCAGGTATTGGGTACCTTCCGAGGATGTGGATTTCTGTCAACACTGATTTATAACTTTTCATTTTGAAAGGCTTGAAACAACCCATTCAGAGCCTGGAGGCCATGGCTCATGTGCTAGAAGCTGATAACTTTTGTTATTGGACTTTGGACGGGTACGGAGTTTGCTTATTGTTATCATCTTTCCTTGGTAGAGTGCACTTACACATCACTATTTTATATCAACTCCCCTCCCCCATTCTTGCCTAACTTCAGTGGTGGTTCTTGGTTTTTAAGTGTGTGTATGTGTTGTTGCTAAGAGTGAAATTGAGGTTATTTATTTTTATTTTTATTATTATTTTTTTGAGACAGAGTCTCGCTCTGTCGCCCAGGCTGGAGTGCAGTGGCACTGTCTCGTCTCACTGCAAGCTCTGCCTCCTGGGTTCATGTCATTCTCCTGTTTCAGCCTCCCAAGTAGCCGAGACTACAGGCGCGTGCCACCACGCCTGGCTCATTTTTTTTTTTGTATTTTTAGTAGAGATGGGGTTTCACCATGTTAGCCAGAATGGTCTCAATCTCCTGACCTCATGATCCGCCCGCTTGGGCCTCCCAAAGTACAGGGATTACAGGTGTGAGCCACCACACCCAGCCTTATTTTATTTTTTTGAGATGGAGTCTCACTCTGTCACCCAGGCTGGAGTGGAGTGGTGTGTTCTTGGCTCACTGCAACTTCTGCCTCCCAGGTTTAAGCTATTCTCAAGCCTCAGACTGCCAAGTAGCTGGGATTACAGGTACATGCCACCATACCCAGTTAATTTTTGTATTTTTAGTAGAGACGGGGTTTTACTATGTTGGCCAAGCTGGTCCAAACTCCTGAACTCAAGTGACGACCTGCCTTGGCCTCCCAAAGTGCTGGGATTACAGGCATGAGCCACCACACCTGGCCTGAAATTGAAGTAATTTTAACTGAGATACCACACAAGTAAAATATACTTCCTGTTACTGATGTCCAAATGGTTGTTGGTTTTTTTTTTTTGTTTGTTTTTTTGAGATGGGGTCTCACCCTGTTGTAGAGGCTGGAGTGCAGTGGTAACCCTGACCTCCCCAGGCTCAGGTGATCCTCCCACGTCAGTTTTTGTATTTTTGGTAGAGACGGGGTTTCGCCATGTTACCCGGGCTAGTCTTGAACTCCTGGGCTCAAGCAATCAGCCCGTTTCAGCCTCCCATAGTGCGAGGATCACAGGTGTCAGCCACCACGCGTGGCCTTAGTTTGGTTTTTGTCAATGATTTAGGAAATATATTAAGAGACTATTTATAGCGAGTGCAGTGGCTCACACCTGTAATCCTCACACTGTGGGAAGCTGAGGCAGGCGGATCATCTGAGGTCAGGAGTTCCAGACCAGCCTGGCCAACATGGTGAAACAAAAATTAGCCGGGCGTGGTGGCACGTGCCTGTAGTCCCAGCTGGTTGGGAGGATGAGGCAGGAGAATAGCTTGAACCCAGCAGGCGGAAGTTCCAGTGGGCCAAAAGTGTGCCACTGCACTCCAGCCTGGGCAACAGAGCAAGACTGTGTCTCAAGAAAAAGAAAAAACAAGAGACTACTTACAATATCTAGAATAGAATATTTGAACATATTTTCCACCTTTGGATGGGCTCATATCCAGTAAGAATTAGATTAAATGTTATGTCTAAACTTTCTTCTTCTTCTTCTTCTTCCTTCTTCCTTCTTCCTTCTTCTTCCTTCTTCTTCCTTCTCTTCTTCATACTTTTTTAGGGTACATGTGCGCAATGTGCAGGTTAGTTACATATGTATACATGTATACATGTAACGTTAGGTATATCTCCTAATGCTATTGTTATGTCTAAACTTTGAAAGTTGTACTGTCCATCTAATTCTGGGTAGAATGCTTGGTTAGCCCAAGTTGATAATCGAGAACTGAGAAAAAGATCAACACAAAGGGATTTGTCTTGTTATAGTGGATGATTGTTTTGTTAACAGTTTGGTTATGATGACTTCTTAATGTTTTAAGTGGCCATGCTCCTTACCTGTCTTTGTGCAGGGTGCCATAACAAAATACTGCATGGCTGAAATGATAGACATTTATTTTCTCGCAGTTCTGGAGGCTGGAAAGATGAAAGTACCAGCAGCATGGTTGGTTTCTGGTGAGGGCTCTCTTCCTGGGTTGTAGATGGCTGTCTTCTCACTGTGTCTTCACATGGCAGGGAAAGCAAGGAAGCAAGCTGTCTGGCATCTCTTCTTATAAGGGCACTAATCCTTTCATGGGGTCCCTTCCTTGACCTCACTGAAACCTAATTACCTGCCAAAGATCTTATCTCCAAATACTATCACACTGGGGATTAGGGCTCTAACGTGTATTTTGAGAGGGGACACAGTTCATAGTATTAGTCATAAATGACATAAAGGCTCTGGTTAATACACCCATCTGGGTTATTGTGCCTTTCCTTCAAGAGACCTGCAAATAGCTACATGTAGTGGATTATCAGGCCGAATTCATCCATCTATTTCCCATGAAGTACAGATGAGAGAGGACACTGTGAAATACAATATTTTCTATGTTTAATATTCATGCCTTATGAAGAAAGTCTTGCTATTTTAGTTGGATTTTATTCCTTAATCCCCACCCCCACTCCCAATTACATGAAGGCATAAGAAAAGGATCTCCCAACTAAATGAAGGCATAAGAAAAGGATCAGGTGGCTGGGCCCGGTGGCTCTTGCCTGTAATCCCAGCCCTTTGGGAGGCCAAGGCGGGCAGATTACAAGGTCAGGAGTTTGAGACCAGCCTGGCCAATATGGTGAAACCCCATCACTACTAAAAATACAAAAATTATCCAGGCATGGTGGTGGATGCCTGTAATCCCAGCTACTCAGGAGGCTGAGGCAGGAGAATTGCTTGAACCCGGGAGGCGGAGGCTTCAGTGAGCCGAGATCCTGCCACTGCACTCTAGCCTGGGCGACAGAGCCAGACTCCGTCTCAAAAAAAAAAAAAAAAGATCAGGTAGTAAATAGAATTGAATAACATCTTTATCCATGTTGGAGATTTTATGTATATTTAAAATGCACAAAGATAGTCTACATTTCCCTCTATTTTCTTTTATTTTGGTTTGATCCTTTTTTTGTTTGAAATCTAAGCAAGGCCCCGCCCCCGCTCCCCATGAGCGCAGCTCCGAGCTCCGGGCTCCTCCAAGGCAGCCCCACTGGTCGTCTCCCTTTAGCTACCATCAGCCGCCATTGACCTCGTCAGCCGTGATCAGGTGTGTTCACGAGATCCGGGAGATCCCAGACTGGCTGTGCCTAGAAGTGGAGGGGAAGTTGATCTGTAGGAGAGAAGGTAACACTGATGACTCGCTCATTGTTGGAAATGCCTCCGCTGAAGGCCCCGAGGGCAAGGATGCGGAAAGCACAATAATGGCTGGTGTTGATACTGTCATGAACCATCACTTTCAGGAAAGTAGCTTCACCAGAGAAGGCTACAAGAAATACATCAAAGGTTACGTGAAATCAATCAAAGGCAACCTTGAAGAACAGAGACCAGAAAGAGTAAAACCTTTTATGACAGGGGCTGCAGAACAAATCAAGCACATCCTTAGTAATTTCAAAAACGACCAGTTCTGGCCGGGCGTGGTGGCTCACGCCTATAATCCCAGCACTTTTGGGAGGCCGAGGCGGGAGGATCACTTGAGCTCAGGAGTTTTGAGACCAGCCTTGGCAACATAGTGAGACCCTGTCCCTACCAAAAATACAGAAAATTAGCTGGCTGTGGTTGGTGCACACCTGTAATCCCAGCTACTCGGGAGGCAGAGGTGGAAGAATTGCTGAACCCGGGAGGCGGAGGCTGCAATGAGCTGAGATTACTGCATTCCAGCCTGGGTAACAGAGCAAGACTCTGTCTCAAAACAAACAAAAAGCTACCAGTTCTTTCTGTATTGGGGAAAGCATGAATCCAGGTGGCATGGTTGTTCTACTGGACTACTGGGAGGATGGTGTGACTCCATATGTGATTTTCTTTGAGTATGATTTAGAAATGGGAAAATGTTAACAAATTTGGCAATTACTTTGGATGTATCACCTGTCATTGTAACTGGCTGCAGCTTGTCATCCACATAACAACAGGACTTAAGAAAATGGGAATGATGTCATCTTGAGCTCTTCATTTATTTTGACCATGCTTTATTTGGAATGGAGGCATTGTTTTAAGAAAAGCATGTCATGTAGCTTGTCTAAAAATAAAATGCATTTAAACTCAAAATCTAAGCAAAAGAGATCATAAGGGCATTAATTTGGGGAGCAGGGACATGTGGTTAAGATGCTTTTTGGTAACAGTTTGAATTTTCTATGCTGATTAAAAAAAGAGAAGAACATTTTCTTTTACCCCATACAGTAGAATGTAAGCCCCATACATAATAAGCAAGAACTACAAAAAGGTTTTTGGCCAACATTAATATACACGAAATACTATATTTAGTATACTAATAGGATAACAATTCAGTTTACTACTAAGAATACAGTGATATACATGAAATAGTCATGTATAGCTCTCATATTCACATATATAATTAAAATCACATTTAAAATTTAAATGACATTAATCTTGAATATTCCTTTTCCCACTCATATAGTTTATGAAGCAAATTTATTCAAATAATCAGAGCCAAATTTTGAGTCAGCTGAGTGAGTTTTAAGGGTGTATTGCTTTCCATCTTTATTATTTGAAAGACTGTAATATTTATATTCACGTATGGTGCTGTCACTGGACATTTTATCCAAGGCCACAAGTATTCATATAACCCTGCCACAGTTCCTCCATCCCTTCATCCTATAATTGAAAATAGCTTACGTTTATGGATGCGTTTACTACGTGCCGAATATTGTCATCGGTGCCTTAACATGTATTAACTCGTTTATGCAAAGAAATCTGTGAGATTGATACCTTATCTCACTTTTTTCAGGGAACTAAGGTTCAGAAAGGTCAAATAACTTAGCTATGTGCTTAAAGTCACATAGCTCACGAAAGGCAGAGCCAAGATTCAAATCCAGCTGTGGAGCTCCAGAGTTCCTGCATTTTTTTTTCTTTCTGGAGACTTAGTCTTGATCTGTCGCCCAGGCTGGAGTACAATGGTGTGACCTCGCCTCACTGCAACCTCCGCCTCCTAGGTTCAACCGATTGTCGTGACTCAGCCTCCCAAGCATCTGGGATTACAGATGCCCTACCACCATGCCTGGCTAATTTTTATTTTTTCTTTTCCTTTCTTTTTTTTTTTTTTTTTTTTTTTTTTTGGAGACAGAGTCTCACTCTGTCACCCGGGCTGGAGTACAGTTGCACAATCTCCGTTCACTGCAACCTCCGCCTCCTGGGTTCAAGCGATTCTCTTTCCTCAGCCTTCTGAGTAGCTGGGATTACAGGTGCCCACCACTACCCTGAACTAATTTTTTTGTATTTTTAGTAGAGACGGGGTTTCACCATGTTGGCCAGCCTAGTCTCGGACTCCTGACCTCGTGATTCACCCGCCTTGGCCTCCCAAAGTGTTGGGATTACAGGCATGAGCTACCACACCCAGCCTTTTTTTTTTTTTTTTTTTTTTTGTATTTTTAGTAGAGATAGGATTTCACCATGTTGGCCAGGCTGGTCTAGAACTCCTGACCTCAAGCTATCCATCTGCCTCAGGCTCCCAAAGTGCTGGGATTACAGGCATGAGCCACCATGCCCAGCCAGTTCCTGCTTTTAACTACCACGCTACTCTGCTACAAGAAAATATAGCACTTAAGATGGTGAGATTATTTCCCCTAGGCATAATTGTTAAATTTAATGTTAAATTGATTTCCCCCCTTTATGTTAAACCAGTTCTGTTTAAGCATCTAAAATTCCCATTGATTATGAGATAATTGTGTCTTCTCCAAATAGTAATTTGTCATCCAAATTAATATAATTGAAAGAGGTTCATAATACAATTTGTACAGACTCAAATATATAACAACTTCCTCTTTTATAAGAATGTTAGAGAAAATATAACCTTATATTTTGACATATATGGTATGTAAGCCAAATCAATTTGTGATGATTTGATGGGATAGTTATACTATTTCTGAAACAACTACTGGTCACTAGGCACTGTACTAGGCTGTTGACATTACCTAGAGTTATTTTCTCTGAAACTCTTTAAGGAAAGTAGCATTGTTCTAGTTTTATAGATGAATCAATTCAGGCTCAGATAATATGAGAAACTTGTCCAGCACAATATAGAGCCTGGGGCAGTAGAGTTGAGATTCAACCTTTGTGGAGCTATCGCTAAAGCTTCTGTTCTGTGGATGCCACCGTGTGGCTTCACTGGGCATACAGAACTGGGTTCAGAAGCCCCTGATTTGGAGCACGTGGCCACTGCATCGCCCCGTCAGCTGGCTCCTACAGTCCTTCCCGCTTCCTTTCGTTTCTCTGTTTTCTTGCCGAGTCTGGCAGGACTTTTGGCTGCAAACAACAGAAATTCCTGTAGCTAGTTTAAGCAGAAAGGGATGTGTTAAAGGTTGTTGGTTAGGTGGTTCACAGAAGTTCTGGGAAGAACCAAGAATCAGGCTTGGATGTGATGGAGCCAGGAAAAGAGCCAAACCATACCATGGGTCTGTTCTAGCAGAAAAATCATGCTGCCTCCGCTGGCTGTTGAGTCCCCAGGAGCTGAGGGAATGAATGCCAGGACTGCGCTTCTCTTCTGCCATGCTCCTCAGAAGGCCTGGATCCCAATGGGTGATCCTTGCCGCCTCTCTGTCATTCACACTGCATCCACGTTATACTGGGATGCTTCTGATTGGTAGAAATAAGCTCACATGCCTGCATTCTGGCTGCAACGGGTTATGGTTGTTTCTGGGGATTGAGCGAATCAGTCTACAGTGTCTGCCGTACTTAATCCACCCTGGTCCCGGCCCCAGCCCCAGCCTCAGCCTTGGCTCTACTACACAAAAGACCAGACAGTATCTTAGTCCATTTGGTCTACTATAACAAATACCATAAACGAGATGGCTTATAAGTAACAAACTTATTTCCCATAGTCTAGAGACAGGGAAGTCCAAGATCCAGGTATTAGCTGATTCAGTGTCTGGTGAGGGTCTGCTTTCTGGTTCATAGATGGTGCCTTCTTGCTGGGTCTTCATATGGTGGAAGAGGCCAGGCAGTTCTCTAGGGTATCTTTCATAAGGACACTAATCCCACTCATGAGCGTTCCTCCTTTATGACCTTATCACTTCCCAAAGGCCCCACCTCCTAATATCGTACCTTGGAGGCTGAGATGGGCCTCCCAAAATTTGTATGCTAAAATCCTAACCCCCAAGGGGGTTCCTCCAATTTTGGAGGAACACAAAGATTCAGACCATAACAGATGGGTATCCCATTTGTGCCTCATTTTCTAGTGCTTTGGTGGATACAGACTGAATTGATTGACATTTCTGTGCTTGTCTAAGTGTAACCAAACCCTGCAATTGACACGCTAGAGAAGGTTCACCTTGTTCTGTTTCTCCTCCTGTAGCCGATATGGCTAACAGTGGGACTAACCTGAGGGTCCAAAGCGAAAAAACTGCTCAACCACTCAAAGGAAACCCACTCCATGGAGGTGTCTCTCTAGCATGATGGTACTTTCTGAAATTACATTTTGTTTTAGTGGAGGAAGGCTTTCTTCTGAAGTCTGTTATACTATTTGGAGTTCATAGGGTGAGGAACATAACCTTCCATTCCCACGTTTCTCTCTGAAGTTCGGGCTTTCATCTGCTGGGTCCCACATACTGAGTGCAAGGATAACAAATGTACCCGGTGAACAAAAGTTTAGTGTCTTTTTTTATATGAAAAACGTTGCATCCTCCTTTTAGGATACAGGTTTTCAGTTGCCTTTGAGAAAAGCATCACATGTAGGCCCAAGATCTGAAAATAAAGGAGACTTGAAGAAAATACTGTTGATTAGAAGAATAGTATCAGGCCAGATGTGGTGGCTCATGCTTGTAATCCCAGCACTTTGGAAGGCTGAGGCGGGTGGATTGCTTGAGGTCAGGAGTTCAAGACCAGCCTGGCCAATATGGCAAAACCCTGGGCGTGGTGGCACATGCCTGTAGTCCCAGCCACTCAGGAGGCTGAGGCATAACAATTGCTTGAACCCGGGAGGTAGAGGTTGCAGTGAGCTGAGATCATGCCCCTGCACTCCAGCCTGGACGACAGAACGAAACTTCCTTGGGAAAAAAAAAAGAATAGTATCAAAGGGAAAGAAACACAAAGCTAAGATTCAGCCCATGGTCTGCATTACTGAGGACTTCAGGCAAATTGAATTCATATCTCTGATTAATTATCTAGTTTGTACAATTGAAAAATACAAAGGCTAAGGCCCTAAGAGTTAAAAGAAATGTACAAACTCTGGATGCAGTGTCTGATTCATACTATTATAATGTTAACTTCTGGGCATTTCTAGAAACCATGAACCTACTGGGTGGGGCCGTTCCCCATGGCTCTTGCTGCCAGTGTGGGTTTCTGTCTTTCTTAGTTTGGTAATCACATGGGTAGTTGATATCATCAGTTGAATAAGCAGGTTAAAGTTGAAGGGGGAAAAACCAAATCTGTTTTTTTAACACCGTTGTTCACTATGGCTAGGGTTTAGAGCTTACACAATATTAGAAGTAGAGTCGTGAAGGATTTTAGTTTGCATTTTTCTGGTAATCTTGAAGTCTTGATTTTGCCAGAGACTTGCAATTTATGTATTAATTTTCCTTCAAGGTTCATTTAGCAGCAAGCGGAGGAACATTTGCATTTTAATTGTGTCATTCTCCAACCTCTCCCCTACCCCCAGCACACACACTCTACTGCTAAAAGCTAGAGCCAGATGTCACTCCCTGCCTCTGGGTGACAGGAATGTCAGTGTCTGTAACTCTTCAGTGGCTACCAACTCAACCACAGTGTGCCCCAATGAACTTTTCCAGTGCCACGTGATCCCAGAATTAAACAACTAATGAAAGTCATACTCAAGATTCTGATCCTGGCCGGGCGCGGTGGCTCACGCCTGTAATCCCAATACTTTGAGGGGCTGAGGCGGGTGGATCACGAGGTCAGGAGTTCAAGACCAGCCTGGCCAAGACGGTGAAACCCCGTCTCTACTAAAAATACAAAAATTAGCCAGGCATGGTGGTGGGCACCTTAATCTCAGCTACTCGGGAGGCTGAGGCAGAGAATTGCTTGAACCCAGGAGGCGGAGGTTGCAGTGAGCCGAGATTGCACCAGTGCACTCCAGCCTGGGTGACAGAGTGAGACTCCATCTCAAAAAAAAAAAAAAAAAAGTAAAAAAAAAAGATTCTGATCCTAACGTAGGGATCTCATTTTGAAAAGGAAAAATTTAGGAGTAGGTGGAACATGTCTCAGAGGACAACTTTGAAACTTTCAGAGGACAGATGTCAATGTGAGAAAGGGTACTCCAATGAAATCTGGTGCCATTGCTAATGCCATTTTCTTAGATGATGAAATGGAGACAATAATTCAATGACAAAGATTGTTTTTGTTCCAGGTGGTGGTCTATTGAAATTGAGGCTATGCTGTGTATAGGACCACTTCTTAACACAGAATTGACATAGAAAGCTGGTGAAGCAAACCTAAATTCAGGCTTAGCAGCCTCAGTAATTCTGACATGTGCTTATACAGGAGTGGAGGTAGCATGAAATATTTACAGTGAGCCTGGCGGGGACTAGTGTATACAGAGGTTAAGTTCAGCAAAATGTAGGGGGTGGGGAAAGCCTGAAGTGGTGAAAACATGTACCTAGTTGTCCCTATGAGAGAGGCAAAGTTTTGGAGTTGAATTCCTATTTCTTTTAGAAACCGTAGGGGGTCTTCATTGGATATCGTTACTTTCTAAACAACAGAGAGTATGTTGGGTGTTTCCAGAACTGTGCAATGCTGCAAAGGAATACTGGGACCAGATGCCACCTACCCTCCTGATGCCTACATTCCAATTGGAGAAGCATCCCTCACTTGAAATCCCCATGTTACTAGATTGCTGCTGTGACATCCAGGCAAAAAAAATGATGAGCCCGTGGCATCTACACTTGGCCCTTCCTATCAGATTCAGCCTCGTGGCCCCCAGATTGTGCCGATTCCCCAGTTAACCAGTTATGGACCTTCTGTGCTAGCGGGTGTTCTCCACAGAGAGAGCAAACCCTGAGGCCAGGAGTCTCCTCTATTCCTTGCTACTTGTCCTCTGGGCTCCTGACTAAAAGAACCATCTTTGTCTTGCATCCAGACATTTCAGCCTAGAAGCAGGCAAACTCTCCGGGAGAGCCCTGCTGTGTCCCCAGGAGAAGGGCATTTCTGGGTTTGGGAGAAAACACCCTGAAGGCAGGCAAGCTTACCATTTGCTCTATATACAGGCCAGAGAGTTTCAAAGACCCAGGGCCCAGGATGTGAGAGAAGGGAATTCTGATTTGTGTGTGTTAATTTTTTTTGCAAACACTTAACTCTTCGTAGAGTTAATATTACTCTTTTCAGGTCTGTTTTTGAAAAACAGATGAAAGGACCAGTAGTATGCAGACAGGTTATATCCACTTGGCCTTTCTATCTGAGCCCAGTCCTGATTTCATTCTGTCCATGGGGAAAACTTCCTTTTTACAGTGCACCTACAGAGCGGAGCTTTGTTCTGAAATCTTTTATTCGGAGCTTTTGTTTTTAAGAATTTATTGGAGATTGCCTTGGCAGGGACTCCAAGTGTCAGCTTATATGTGTGTTGGGGGGACGGTGGGAGAGAGAATGTTGGATAGGGGCCCCATATGTGTTCCTGATGATTGTAGGTGCTCATAAAGTCTAAAGACTGAATCTGTGGAAGGTAAACAACTATTTTTTGTTTTTCTGTTTTGTTTTGTTTTTAATGCTGGAATTTATTTTTCCATCTTGTTTTTTCTCCCGGACATTTTCTAGCTGCAGAACACTGTGTTTACAAAATAAAAAGCCTTCATCGTTAGTCCATCCTGGAGTAAGGCATTGGTGTCTGTATTGGTGGCTTTGGTTGCCCTGCCAGGAGCAGGCTCATCTCCCTCAGTGTCATTCAGAGACAGTTGGCTGTATCCAAGGGTTGGCTTCCCTACTTCAGTTGCATTTGCGTAGAGCAGGCTCAACCCCTCCAGGGGAGGGTGCCCTTACGTACCCACAGTCAGGTGTAGAGGCCTGGTTCTACTCCCACTGGTCCCCGATTGCCCTTGAGCAAGGGTTGAATGACAATGCCTGTTCATCTTTATGTTGCCTCATACCTGGAGCGCTGGCCGTCCCAGCCCAGCAAGCGAGGCCAGGTGAGCTAGGTGTGGTGTTCTTGTGCCTTCTGGTAACTTCTGATGTCCCAATTCAGGTGCATCTATTTTTAGATTGGGCTTGCCCTGGCTCGAGTGTCACTTTTGCAAGACTGTGACCTTGCACGTGTTCAGCTGTTTTCTTCATGGATCCCTGGGTGTTCCCTGATTCTCTTTGGAGGCCTTGTGCTCTGCATAGAGCCAGTGCAAAAGCCCCTTGCTTAGCTCTTCCTGGGCAAGGGCATTTCATCTAGCTAGAGATAAAAATTAGTGTCCAGATACCTGGGGAAGGGAGGGGGCTTACAGGCTTGATGGGACAGTTCACTTGAGTGAGTGTGAGCCTCCTACCAGCATCCATCTGGTTTTAGTGAGAGCCCTGTGCTAATTGTCGTCATGACAGGCCCAGTTTGTGTGAAACTGTGTATAAACTCCATAAAACCATGTGCAAATGTGGGGAACTTAGGTTGGCATGAGTGGAAGGAGGTTGATGAGGGACAGGCACTACCTCTTAAACAAGGGTGGGGACACAGTATCTTGCCACACAAGATGGAGGAAACCAGATGGAGCTGGCAAGGAAAACAGGGTGAGCCAGTTGAAGGGTTTAGTGGCCACGTTCAGGAGTTTGCACTGGATCCAGAAAACCCTTGGGAGCCACAGGATTGGGACGATTATTGCATCTGACACTTGTCAGGTAGAGAATATTGTAAACTTGTGGCCAAGGAGAGTTAAGAAGGAAATAAAAAGTGAGATCTGGATGGGTGCAGTGGCTCACGTCTATAATCCCAGCACTTTGGGAGGCCGAGGTGGGAGGATTGCTTGAGGCCAGCCTGGGCAACATGGCAAAACCCCGTCGCTACAAAAGATACAAAACTTACCCTGGCATGAGTGCCTGCAGTCCCAGCTACTGAGGAGGCTGAGGCAGGAGCATCACTTGAGCCCAGGAGGTTGAGGCTGCAGTGAGCCATGTTCACACCACTGCACTCCAGCTTGGGTGACAGAGTGAGACCCTTTCTCAAAAATAAACATGAAATATCCCTTTCCATTGAAGGATGTATAGAAATAAATTCTGGAAGGGTTTCCCAAGAGCTCAGAGTAGAGGTGCCTGTGAGACTTGTATTAGTCTGTTCTCACACTGCTCTAAAGACATACCTGAAGCTGGGTAATTTATAAAGAAAAGAGGTTTAATTGGCCCACAGTTCCGCAGGCTGTACAGGCTTCTGCTTTTTTTATTTTATTTATTTTTATTTTTATTTTTTAGAGGCAGAGTCTCGCTCTGTCGCCCAGGCTGGAGTGCAATGGTGCGATCTCGGCTCACTGCAGCCTCTGCCTCCCAGGTTCAATCAATTCTGTCTCAGCCTCCCGAGTAGATGGGACTATAGGCGTGTGCCCCCACACCCAGCTAATTTTGTATTTTTAGTAGAGATGGAGTTTCACCAAGTTGGTCTCAAACTCATGACCTCAGGTGAGCCACTGTGCCCGGCCAGGCTTCTGCTTCTGGGGAGGCCTCAGGAAACTTACAGTCATGGCAGAAGGTGAAGGGGAAGCAGGCACATCTTAAATGGCCAGAACAGGAGCCAGAGAGCAAAGGGAGAGGTGCCTCACACTTTCAAACAACCAGATTTCATGAGAACTCACTATCATGAGAACAGCAAGGGGGAGATCCACCCCCATGATCCTGTCACCTCCCACCAGGTCCCTCCTCCAACAATGGGGATTAAAATTTACATAAGATTTGGGCGGGGACACAAATCCAAACCATATCAAGACTGAAGAGGAGTCCCTTGGGGAAAGGAAAGGCACTGAGCTGGGTGAAAGGTCGCTGGCATGTTCCATTGGAAATGTCAATTCCTTACATATGACACAGAACCAACTAGGGTGAACAGAGTTCCTGGGATTGAAAAGTAAAGATAGAGAAAGAACCATCTGGAAATCATTCATGGGCATCATTTTGGGCATTTCAGAATTCTCCTTTGAGGTTTATTATAGTCAGCAAATGGAAAGGACAGAAAAAGACGCCTGGGGTTCTGACTATCTCAGGGATAACCTTTCTTTTTAAATAGTATGGTTAATCATGCTAGTGTAAGCTTCTCTTTTGATTTTTAGCGTAGCCTTAATCATTACAATTCTTTTATCTTCCATTAGACTTGGCTCATCCCTAGCCAGGAAATAATTTGGAAAATAAAAAAGATGAACCTTATAGTGCTCCTGAGGAGGGGAGTGCAGTTCCCTTCTGAGTGGACCCCCAAGATCTCGTTGATGGCACCGGCACTTAGCCAGCAAGATGACCAGGAGGCTTTTCTGTGCTACTCCAAGAGTGGGTGTTTTGTGTTTTTCCAGGGGAATCCTGGGTGGCATGTGGTTCCCGGCTTCCTCCTCTTCTCAAGTAACTAGTGACCTGATTGGAGCTGGCAGCCTCTTTGGGAACCGCTGAGTGCTGACTTCTGAGTCTTTTAACACGGCTGTGCACTGAGCTCTCTGTTTTCATTTCCCACTTTCCCCTTTGTCACTTTCAATTACACCAGGACAAGCTATGTATAATTTGGTTAGTGATGTAAATAAGCCAAAACAGCAGAAAGATTGAAATGTGAAGAAACTGGTGGAGGAGTGAGTAGGTTTTTCTGGAGAGTCACTGTAACCACAGCTTGGTGGATGCCCACTGTGGCCGGCACTGAGATGATCTAAAGCACTGTCTCTTAATTTTAGCAAAACCTCTGCAGCTACGTCGCACATTTTCATAGGAGGAAACTGAGGCATTGAAACATTTAGTTATTATTCATATGGCTAGTGAGCAGGAATGCTAAGTTTAGCCCCATAGTTGTTTAACTGAAGCTCATTGTCTTGTCTTTTTTTTTGAGACGGAGTCTCGCCTAGGCTGGAGTGCGGCGGTATGATCTTGGCTCACTGCACCCTCTGTCTCCCGGGTTCAAGCGATTCTCTTGCCTCAGCCTCCCTAGTAGCTGGGATTACAGGCACACGCCACCACGCCCAGCTAATTTTTGGATTTTTGGTAGAGACAGGGTTTCACCAGGTTGGCCAGGCTGGTCTCAAACTCCTGACCTCAGGTGATCTGCCTGCCTCGCCTCCCAAAGTGCTGGGATTCAGGCGTGAGCCACAGCGCCCGGCCGTCTCTCTCTTAAGACTTAATTTTTTTTAGAGTAGTTTTAAGTTCACAGCAAAATTGATAAAGAAAAAAAAAAAAAGGCCAGGCACGGTGGCTCACACCTGTAATCCGGGTTGTAGGGGAGAATGAGACAGGAAGATCACTTGAGGCCCGGAGTTTGAGACCGGCCTGGGAAATATAGTAAAAGCTGTCTCTAAAAAACAATTTTTTTTTTAATGAACCAGGCGTGGTGGTGTGTTCCTGTAGTCTCGGCTGCCTGGGAGGATGAGGCAGGAGGACTGCTTGAGCCAAGGTCTTTGAGGCTGCAGTGAGCTATGACTGTGCCACTGCATTCTGGCCTGGGTGACAGAGCAAGACCCAGCCTTTTAAGTTTTTTTCTGGCCAGGGGCTTTGGGAGGCTAAAGTGGGTGGCCTTCTTGAGCTCAGGAGTTAGAGACCAGCCTGGGCAACATGACAAAACCACGTCTCTACCAGAAATACAAAAGTTAGCCAGGCATAGTGGCACGCACCTATAATCCCAGCTACTTGGGGGGCTAAGGTGGGAGAATTGCTGGATCCCAGGAAGTTGAGGCTATAGTGAGCTATGAGCACGCCACTGCACTCCAGCCTTGGTAACAGAGCGAGACCCGGTTTCAAAAATAAATAAAAATAAATAAATAATTTTTTCTGAGCAAAACATAGAGATTTCCTATATATCTCCTTTCCCCACACATGTACAGCCTCCCTCGTGATCAGCGCCTCCCACTGGTGTGGTGCATTCGTTACAATTGATGAACCTCCATTGACATCTTATAATCACCCAATGTCCACAGTGTACATTAGGGTTCACTCTTGGTGTTACACATTAAAAAAAAAAAAGAGTCCAGGCAGGGTGGCTCACACCTGTAATCTGGGCTATAGGGGAGACTGAGACAGGAAGATCACTTGAGGCCAGGAATTTGAGACCAGCCTGGGAAATATAGTAAAACCTGTCTTTAAAAAACAATTTTTTTTTAAATGAACCAGGCGTGGTGGTGTGTATAACGACATACCAAATGTATAATGACATGTATCCATCATTATCATACAGAGAAGTTTCACTGCCTTAAAAATCCTCTGTGCCCATTTTTCCCTTTTTCCCTCCAACACTTGGCACCCAGGGATCTTTTTACTGTCTCCATAATTTTGCCATTTCCAGAATGTCATATAGTTGGAATCATACCACAGATAGCCCCTTCAGATTGGCTGCTTTCACTTAGTAACATGCCTTTAAGTTTCCTTCATGTCTTCATTCCTTGGTAGCTTATTTCTTTTCAGTGCTGTGTAATACTCCATTGTCTGCGTGTGCCGCAGTTTATCTAGTCACTTACTCAAGGACATCTTGGTTATTTCCAAGTAATGGCAATTATGAATGAAGCTGCTGTAAACATCTGTGTGCTCACTGTCTTTTCACAAAACATTCTGTCCCCCTTAAGAGATTTCATGGAGGACTCGCTTAGATCCTCTGTGACAAACAGGACATGGTCAAAGCCTGGTGCCAGAGAAGAAAGAACATAGGATTTGTTATCAGGCAGACCTGATGTGGTTGGGAGTGGACATGGTCAAAGCCTGGTGCCAGAGAAGAAAGAACATAGGATTTGTTATCAGGCAGACCTGATGTGGTTGGGAGTTTGAATCCCAACTCTCCTCCATCTATGATTTAAAATCCTCAGTATTCTCTGCCATTAATGTACAGTGCTCTATGAAGCATTTAGCCTTCTGTAGGCATGCTGAAATTCACATGTGAACTATGCTGAAATGGTTGTACAGGTAAAAAAAAAAAAATTTGAAGCTCTTAAGGCCGGGTACAGTGGCTCACGCCTGTAATCCCAGCACTTTGAGAGGCCAGGGCAAGTGGATCACTTGAGCTTAGGAGTTCGAGACCAGCCTAGGCAGCATAGTGAAACCCTGTCTCTTCCAAAAATACAAAAAAAAAAATTAGCTGGGTGTGCTGGTCTGCCCCTGCAGTCCTGGGTACTCAGGAGGCTGAGGCAGGAGGATCGCTTGAGCTTGTGAGGCAGAAGTTGCAGTGAACTGAGATTGTGCCACTGCACTCCCACCTGGGTGACAGAGTGAGACCCCATCTCAAAAAAAAAATTTTTTTTTGAAGCTCTCGAGCCGAATATCTTTTCTTACCGAGTCTGATATTCTTGCTACTTACTTAGATTATGAAGGCTTTTTGCAAACTTTTTTTCATAGGTCATAGAAAATTTAAGCTTTAGTTGGTCAGTGATGGGAGGATTACACTTTCTTAGTTAAATACAAACCAGAGAGGCTTTGCCCTAGTGCCCGCCCTCCTCTGAGGTGTACTAGAAGTACTAGAAGTTCCACACTTTGGCTGTTGTTACTGCCAGAATTTGCATTGTTACAGGCCAGCCAGACACATTCTTGTGTCTTTTGTTTTCAAACTGTTTTAGATAGAGTTTAAGACCTGGAAGTCACCATTGCCTGATTCCCATGGGAAATCTCCTCCAATTATTTAGAGAAAATTCTTCTTGTGGGAAAAAAGGGGGAAACAAATAACTAATTGTTTAGAGGCTCATAGAAAGAAATTTCCATATATGACCCAACTTCCTTGCCAATGTTTCGGAAAGCTGTGGTTTTGTGAGTCAAGTTCCTACTACCACAGAATGGACGTGATTCCAAGAGAGGATTCTTCATGGTAAAGATGAGAAATACCTTGAAAGTACAGCTCTGAGCCCAAACATGTCATTGAGCGTAATGTGGTTTTTGATAGATTTCTTCCTCCACAGGCTCTGCTCTTACTCTTCCCCACTTGAATAAGAAAGACTTATATATATATTTTTTTATCATAATGGAGACTTAGTAAGCTTAAGGGTCTGTTTTTTGTTTTTGTTTTTAAGAGGAACTATTTTGAGATCTGGAAATTACACCCTGAATGCAGTAAATTTTTAAAACTGAGCATCACTGGGAACTAAACGTTGCTACTGGTAAGCTTACGGAAGAGCAGAGGGAGACGAGGAAGGAAGGGGTTGACTAGCCGCGGAAACTACTCTGAAAGACACACCTTTCCAGTTCAAAGAAGCTTCACTAGCCTTTTGTTTTGTTTTGTTTTTTTGAGATGGAGTCTTACTCTGTCTACCAGGCTGGAGGGCAGTGGCTTGATCTGGGTTTGCTGTAACCTCTGTCTCCCGGGCTCAAGTGACTCTCCTGCTTCAGCCTCCTGAGTAGCTGGGACCACAGGCATGCACCTCCAGGCCCAGCCGATTTTTGTATTTTTAGTTAGACATGGGATTTTACCATGTTGGCCAGGCTGGGCTTGAACTCCTGACCTCTAGTGATCCACCCACCTTGACCTCCCAAAGTGCTGGGGTTACAGGCGTGAGCCACCACGCCCAGCTCTTCACTAGCCCTTCTAAAATGCGCCTGCAGCCTGGGAGTGGTGGCTCATGCCTGTAATCCCAGCACTTTGGGAGGCCGAGGCGGGTGGATCACCTGAGGTCAGGAGTTCAAGACCAGCCTGGCCAACATGGTGAAACCCCATCTCTACTAAAAATACAAAAAATTAGCCAGGCTTGGTGGTGGGCACCTATAACCCCAGCTACTCAGGAGGCAGAGGTTGCAGTGAGCTGAGATTGCGCCATTGCACTCCAGCCTGGGCAACAAGAGTGAAACTCCATCTGAAAAAATATATAAATAGATAAGTAAAAATAAAAATAACTTTTCCCTTTCGGGTTCCCGATGCGGTGGTTGCTGTAAGGGGTCCTCCCTGCGCCACATGGCCATCGCCATGGTGAAGCTGAGCAAAGAGGCCAAGCAGAGACTGCAGCAGCTCTTCAACGGGGGCCAGTTTGCCATCCGCTGGGGCTTTATCCCTCTTGTGATTTACCTGGGATTTAAGAGGGGTGCAGATCCTGGAATGTCTGAACCAACTGTTTTGAGCCTACTTTGAGGATAAAGGATTATTTGGTCTTCTGGATTTGGAGGCAGTCACCGGACAGCATGGAAGATGTGTGTTGTGGCTCGGATAAGAGATGGGACGTCGTTCAGTCACTAGTTGGATGGCACAAGGCTCTTCACAGATGAACCTGTAGCAGAGTGGAACTTGTACTAACTTATGATAGAATGTATCAGAATAAATGTTTTTAACAATATTAAAAAAATAAAAATAAAATACACTTGCAGATAAGTCACAGTGGCACGGGGTATTTGTTGAATGCACACTCTGTACAGGTGCCTGGAGAAGCACAACATCAATGACTGCCCTTGACCACTTCAGCACACTGGTGAGAGTCAAGCTTCAAGCTTATTCCCCTGTTGAATGAGAAGAACACCAGAGTCGTGTCTCCTGCTTCTGATCCACCTGGGCTGCACCTCTGCACTCGGTGGCGTTAAGATGCACCACACTCAGGGGAGTCATTAGGGAGGAAACAGCCACGTTGCCTTGAGTTTCTGAAAACCAAATGAATGGCAGTGCTTTCACTGACAATGACAATTCAGTGCAGTAAAGATAAAATACAAAGAGTTGGAGCTTCCAAACTCTCCCCACAGTTCTAAACTCTCCCCACAGTCTTAGTGGAATTGCGATGGGCCTTTGGTCTGCTGGTCCAGTTCATATGCTCCAAGTAGCATGGGCAGCAGTCTGAACCCAAATCCACTTGGCTGCTGTCCTTCCCAGAATGCCTGTTCCACAAGCCGGCCATTTGGCTTGTTCTCCCTGCTGTGCGGTGCCGATTAGGCGGACTGAGCTAGAATGCAATTGTCTCCAGGTACAGCTACTGTGAGGAGTAGCCCACTTTCCTTTTGTCCATGATGGGGAGAAGCTTGGAACTTGGGCCAATGTCAAGAGCAAGAAACCAGCTTTGAGGCTTTCCTGAAGACCCACTCCTTCTGAAAAATTGCTCCTGATTCCCCCAGCCCATGGTGATAGGTCCCTGTGGAAACGCTGGAGTCCTCACTGCCTTTATCCATCGCTTCACGTTTGGCGTGTGTTGCCTTGTAGTGGTGGGAATCTTTTCATCTGGATACTCTTCATCTTCCCAGCAAGTTTATGTGGCGCATGTGCTTAGAGGAGACCCTTGTTAATTATTTGTCTGATTCTGGTCTTGAGACGTAGCCGATCTCATGGACACCAGCAGGATCTTACCCCAAAGATTTAGAGAAATAACTTTAGGGATTTTTAGAAAAATTGATTTCTTAGAGCTCCCAGAGCCTTGATGCATTAGACAGAATTCTTGAGCTGAAATTGGCTGGTGATATTGGCCCAGAAAATTCCTTATTCCTTCTGCCCAGTAGAGTGTGTGTTGTCACCAACACTTGGAGCCTGTGCCTGGGGGTCTTCGTGTCTGTGGCAGGATTCCTGGGAATGAGTTCACATCCTGGTGGAGCTGGATTGAGTTTCCAAAACCAAAATTGTCTCCATTTCTGTGAAGAAAGTACCCCTAACTCAAAGAATTGATTGGACTGACAAGCCAGGCTGGAAAATGGGGACTGAACAGTTATCTATGTCCTGCAATGACTGACAGGAGGGTCTAAGGGGCTAAGGAGGCACAAATGCCTTTAAGTGAGGCCATGGAAAGTCATTCTAAGCAAAAAGAACAAAGCCAGAAGCATCACTTACCTGACTTCAGACTATACATAAGTCTATAATAACTAAAACGGCATGGTACTGGTACAAAAACAGGCACAAAAACCAATGGAACAGAATAGAGAATCCAGAAATAAAGCCACACATCTGTAGCTGTCTGATCTTCCACAAAAGTTAACAAAAACAATGAGGAAAGGACTGTCGTTTAATAAATGGTGCTGAGATAGCCAGCTAGCCATATGCAGAAGAATGAAACTGGACTCCTACCTTTTACCATCTTCAAAAATTAACTCATCATGGACTAAAGATTTAAATGTAAGACCTCAAACAGTAAGAATCCTAGAAGAAAACCTAGGAAACATCATTCTGGACATCGGCCTTGGAAAAGAATTGATGGCTGAGTCCTCAAAAGCAGACACAACAAAAACAAAAATTGACAAGAAAGACCTAAGTAAAGAGCTTCTGCACAGCAAAAGAAATTATCCACAGAGTAAACAGACAACCCACGGGATGGGATAAAATATTCGCAAACTGTTTCCAACAAAGGTCTAATACTAGAATCTATAAGGAACTTAAACTAGCCAACAAACAAAAAAAAAGATAATCCAATTACAAAGCGGGCCAAAGACAGGAAAAGACATTTCTCAAGGAAGACATACAAGTGGCCAGCAAACATGAAAAAATGCTCAACATTGCTTATCACCAGAAAAGTGCAAATTAAAACCATCATGAGATACCATCTCACACCAATCGCAGTTATTTATGAAGTCAAGTGCCTCATGCCTATAATCCTAGCATTTTTTGGAGGCTGAGGTGGGAGGATCATTTGAGGCCAAGAGTTCAAGACCAGCCTAGGAGACACATAGCAAGACCCTGTCTCGACAGAAAGTAAAAAAAATTAGCCAGGCATGGTGGCATGTTCCTATAATCCAGCTACTTAGGAGGCTGTGGCAGGGGATCCCTTGAGCCCAGGAGTCTGAGGCTGAAGAGAGCTATGATTATGCCACTGTGCCCCAGCCTGGGCAATGGAGCAAGACCCTGTCTCTTAAAAAAAAAAAAAAATTAAAAGCCAGGCCAGGCATGATGGCTCACGCCTGTAATCCCAGCACTTTGGAAGGCTGAGGCAGGCAGATCACCTGAGGTCAGGAGTTCGAGACCAGCCTGGCCAACATGGTGAAATGCTGTCTCTACTAAAAATACAAAATTAGCCAGGCATGGTGGTGCGAGCCTGTACTCCCGGCTACTCCAGAGGCTGAGGCAGGAGAATTGCTTGAACCCGGGAGGCAGAGGTTGCAGTGAGCCGAGATTGCGCCACTGTACTCTAGCCTGGGCAACAAGGTAGAAACTCCATCTAAAAAAAAAAAAAAAAAAAAAAAAAATTAAAAGCTAAAAAATAACAGATGCTGGGGAGGCTTTGGAGAAAAGCAAATGCTTATACGCTGTTGGTGTGAATGTAAGTTAGTTTGGCCACTGTGGAAAGCTGTTTGGAGATTTCTCAAAGAACTTAGAACTACCATTCAACCCAGCAATTCTATACTAGGTATATACCTGAAAGAAAACAAATCATCCTGTCAAAAAGACACATGCGCTTGTATGTTCATCTCAGCACTAGTCACAATAGCAAAGACATGGAATGAACCTATGTGCCCATTAATGCTAGATTGGATAAACAAAATGTGGTATATATACACCATGAAATACGACACAACCATAAAAAAGAATGAAATCATGTCTTTTGCAGCAACATGGACGCGGCTGGAGGCCATCATCCTAAGCAAATTAGCACAGGAACAGAAAACGAAATACCGCATATTATTCTCACTTACAAGTGGGAGCTAAACATTGGGTATTCATAGACATAAATATGGCAACAATGGATGCTGGAGACTACTAGAGGGGTCAGGGCCCAGGGTTGAAAAACGTAACTGTTGGGTACCATGCTTAGTACCTGGGCGACAGGATCAGTTGTACTCTATACCTCAGCATCATACAATATACCCAGGTAACCAACCTGCGTATATACCCCTGGATCTAAAACAAAAGTAGAAATTTTAAAAAATTAAATGTAAAATAACAAAACATAGTACCATGTTGCATCATGGGGGAGAAAAAAAGTGAGGGCAGGGCTGGTCCAGCTCTTTTTGGTAGAATGTGTCTGATTGTTTGGTAGTCATAAAAACCTTCTGCTACTTTCTTTTTTGGGTGTTTTTTGTTTGTTTGTTTGTTTGTTTGAGAAAGGATCTCACTCTGTCACCCAGGCTAGAGTGCAGTGGCACTATCTCGGCTCACTGCAGCCTTCGCCTCCCAGGCTCAAGTGATTCTCCTGCTTCAGCCTCCCCAGTAGCTGGGATTACAGGTGCCTGCTACCACACCCAACTAATTTTTGTATTTTATAGTAGAGACGGGGTTTCACCATGTTGTCCAGGCTGGTCTTGAGCTCAGGTGGACCACCTGTCTCGGCCTCCCAAAGTGCTGGGATTACAGGCATGATCCACCACACCTGGCCTCCTGCTACTTTGAAGTTAGACTCTCCTTGCCCGAAGTGACTGGCCCTTTTTTCCATCTAGCTCCAGAAGATCTATGCTTATCTTTTTCAATGGACCTAATAGTCATTAATGGACCTTGATTCTAAAAACTAGCCAGAGGTGACCCATGGGCCTAAGAGATGTATGTCCTTGTCTAGGACCCAAGTCACTGGGCCACACCGACGTGCACTTGCTCTCCAGCTATACCCCCATTTCACAGGGTGACTCATTGCCTTCCTCCATCTTCACCCAGGATGGCTCCTTCCTGAAGAAAACCAGGCCATTTCAGTATGCCTATCACTGAGATGAGGAGACCAGACACGAGGCTGAGAATATGTGAAGAGGAGAGAAGAGGTCTCTGCCTGAGGGATGGGGACTGAGTTAGGGTGAGCTGGGACTTCTCTGCACACAAATGGAAGTTTAAACTGAGATGGTCCTCTGCTGAAGGGGAGTGCAAATCAGACAGCCAAGGAGAGTGCTTGAGTGTTGCACAAAGTCTTCAAAGCGCTGCTTCCCTAAATATTAAAATATTTCACTATAAAAAGATGGGTCTGGGAACCATTTGATAAAGTAAGATTTGGTCACACCAGTTAAAGGAACAGCTAGTAAACACTTCTGCTGACCTCAGGTGATCCACCTGCCTTGGCCTTTCAAGGTGCTGGTAAACACTTCTCAAACCCATTTAATCACAGAGTTAAGGAGCATTCTTTCATAGAGCATCTCCTTCTTTCATAGAGCATTTCCCAAAATATAGAATATATTTTTGGAAAAACTAGATTAAGCTCATTAGAAAAATTACAAAGAATAAAGACTTTTTTTTTTTTTTTTTTTGAGTCAGAGTCTTGCTCTGTCATCCAGGCTGGAGTGCAATGGCTCAATCTTGGCTCACTGCAACCTCTGCCTCCCAGGTTCAAGGGGTTCTCCTGCCTCAGACTCCCGAGTAGCTGGGATTACAGGCATGTGCCACCACACCTGGCTAATTTTTGTATTTTTAGTAGAGATGGGGTTTCGCCATGTTGGCCAAGCTGGTCTTGAACTCCTGACCCCAGATGATCCACCCACCTCGACTTCCCAAAGTGTTGGGATTACAGGCCTGAGCCACCATGCCTGGCCAAGAAAAGAACCCTTGAAAAGAAAATTCAGAAGCACAGGGAAACTGTATTAAGGATCTGAGTTAAGAGTTTTGCCCTATTTTTCCATTTACTTACCAGAACTTAGAAGTATGCTGGACTCTGAAAAGAGATGTAAGAGGGAATATTAAGGATCTAAGTTGAGAGTTTTGCCCTATTTTTCCATTTACTTACTAGAACTTAGGAGTATGCTGGGCTCTGAAAGGAGATTTAAGAGGGAACTTTTCAATAAATATTGATCCATACTTGCAATGAAATAAGTACCAGAGACAAACTGTCCGCCACCCTTGCTTGGGAGCCTCGTAGAAGCTGTGACCCATCCACCTGCTGCATGGCTCTGCTCAGCGTCGTGGAGTTTTGAATCTGAATGCTTTAGAAAGGGCATGTTGGCTCCAGACTCAGCGTCTCCTGTTGATTTTGTCTAACCTGCTTCTCTGATTCATTTAATTTTCTACACCCTGTCAGCATTTATGCTTGCAGCCTATAGAATGAAAGCAATCGTGGTAATAATAAATGCAGTGTAACCTTCTAAGAACCTGTGTCACGGTGTGTGCTACAGATCATTCTTTGTGGGAGGACCGTCTTGCATGTCATCAAATGTTTAGCTGCATCTCTGACCTCCGCCACTAGATGCCAGCAGCAATGCCCCACCCATCCTAGTTGTGACAGTTTAAAACATCTGCAGACAGTGCTAAATGTCTCCTGTGGGGTAACATCTTCCTCAGTTGAGAACCACTGGCATATGTGAAAGCACAGATACATGAAAAAGAGCAGTGGAAGGCCAGGCGCAGTGGCTCACGCCTGTAATCCCAGCTCTGTGGGAGGCCGAGGCAGGTGGATCACCTGAGGTCAGGAGTTTGAGACCAGCCTGGCCAACATAGTGAAACCCCGTCTCTACAGAAAATACAAAAAAATCAGCCGGGTGTGGTGCTGGACATCTGTAATCCCAGCTACTCGGGAGGCTGAGGCAGGAGAATCGCTGGTAGGTTGCGATGAGTCAAGATCTCACCACTGCACTATAGCCTGGGCAACAAGAACAAAACTCCGTCTCAAAAAAAAAAAAAGCAGCGGCTAGCATGAATATCTGTGGGTTTCATGATGCGGGCATTGATATAGTTTGCATGTTTGTCCCCTCCAAGTCTCCTGTTGAAATGTGATTTCCAACGTTGGGGGCTGGGGCCTGGTACTGGTAGGAGGTGACTGGATCATGGGGGAGGATCCCCCATGAATGGCTGAGCACCAACGCCTTGGTGATAAGTGAGTTCTTGCTCAGTTAATGCAAGATCAGGTTGTGCAAAGGTCTGGGACCTCTCCCCTCTAGCTCTTCTCGTGCCATGTAAAGTGCCTGCTTCTGTTCCCTTTTTGCCTTCTGCCATGAGTAAAAGCATCCTGAGGCCTCCCCAGAAGCCAGGCAGGTGCGGGTACCATGCTTCCTGTACAGCCTGCAGAACAGTGTGCCAATTAAACCTCTTTATACGTTACCCAGTCTCAGGTATTTCTTTTTGTTTTTGTTTTGTTTTGTTTTGTTTTGTTCTGTTTTGTTTGAGATGGAGTCTTGCTCTGTCACCCAGGCTGGAGTGCAGTGGCGTGATCTCCGCTCACTGCAAACTCCGCCTCCTGGGTTCATGCCATTCTCCTGCCTCAGTCTCCCAAGTAGCTGGGACTACACCACGCCCAGCTAATTTTTTTGTATTTTTAGTAGAGTTTCACGGGGTTTCACCATGTTAGCCAGGATGGTCTCGATCTCCTGACCTCGTGATCCGCCCACCTCGGCCTCCCAAAGTGCTGGGATTACAGGCGTGAGCCACCATGTCCGGCCAGGTATTTCCTTATAGTGACACAAAAGCCTGAATAACACAGGCATAGACGAAGAATGGTCTCAAATACGCATCAAGGTGTTTAGGCGTTATCCTTTGGACAATGAGAAATTATATGAGTGTTTCAAGCAGATGTTACGTATTTGCCACTGGATACCTCTGTGTGCAGGATATACTGGAGGGGTAGACAACTGAGGAGGTGAGAGTAGTCTAGAGTCAAGGCTCTAAGGTGTGACTCGATGCAGCAGAAGGGGACCTCAAACTTGGCATGCCCTAAAAAACCCACTATGCCGCCAGACGCGGTGGCTCAGGCCTGTAATCCCAGTACTTTGGGAGGCCAAGGCTAGTGGATCACTTGAGGTCAGGAGTGAGAGAGACTGAAGAAGTGGAGTTGACAGGACCTACTAGCAAGGGTGGAGGGGAGAGAGGAGCCAAGGGCGACTCAGTTGTGCTTCAGTGACAGGGAATTGGCATGAGTTGGAAGAGGAGATACAGGAGGGGGAACCTGTCTGAGGGAGATCATAATGGGATTGTTTATTTGAGACAGGGTCTCACTCTTTTGCCCAGGCTGGGGTATAGTGGTGCGATCTCAGCTCACTGCAACCTCTGCCTGCTGGGTTCAAGCAATTCTCCCGTCTCAGCCTCCTGAGTAGCTGGGATTATAGGCACGTACCACCACACCTGGCTAATTTTTGTATTTTTAGTAGAGACAGTTTCACCATGTTGACCAGGCTGGTTTCGAACGCCTGACATCAAGTGATCCACCTGCCTCAGCCTCCTGAGTAGCTGGGATGACAGGCGTACACCACTACACCTAGCTAATTTTTGTATTTTTAGTAGAGACGGGGTTTCACCATGTTGGCCAAACTGGTTTCGAACTCCTGACATCAAGTGATCCACCTGCCTTGGCCTCCCAAAGTACTGGGATTACAGGCGTGAGGCGCTGCACCTGTCTGCATAGTGGGTTTTTTAGGGCAGGCTGAGTTTGAGGTGGCTACAGGACACCCAGCTGCAGCTGGGCAGGAGGTGAGGGTCTGAGCTCAGAAGAGAGATGGAGATTGAGGAGCTGGTGGCTCTTACTTGGTTGCTGTAGCTACGGAAGTAGAGGGGATAATCCAGGTGACAGGAGGGAAGAACAAAGGAAGAAGCTGGTGCCCCTCCGAGGCCCACCCTGGCCTGGCGGGAGGAATGAGACTGAAAAGGGGGGGCCAGAGAGCTGGAGGCAGCTTTGTCCACTAGAGGCTTATGGCTCATGGGACAGATTTGACAGCTAAGAAACAGATCTGTATACGATGAAGGCCCCAGAGCATGATGGTGTCAGTGTATGCTGCCAGCGTTGTGTGAGTTGAGGGTGTGTGAACTCCAGGAGAGCTGGATGGGAGCGGAGGAGTGGGCCACAGCCGCACGGAGCTTTCTCGGGTGTGATTCTGAACCCTCTCCATTAATGGCAGAAGTTGGAAGGGAGCTGCTTCCCCAAATTTGTAGGCCAAGGTCCTCCCCGCTTGCACAATCAGCAGGGTGTTCCCCATCAGCACTGACATTATCATCTCCCATCAAGGGGCAGGAAAACAAACCTTGTTTGCTTTCATAACTTTCTGTGTGTGATTTTTGACTGGGGGATGGGAAAAGGGGAGAAGGAAATGTTAGTGCTTCCTGTTGTTTTCAAGACCATTTATGAATTGCATTTTACGGTCTTTTCATTTTGTAACATCAAGCATATGAAGCATGATAGCCATAGAACTGGCCAATGGGAAAATGTAAAGAAAACCCAACCGGGTGCAGTGGCTCATGCCTGTAAGCCTAATACTTTGGGAGGCCGAGGCAGGCAGATCACCTGAGGTCAGGAGTTCAAGACCAGCCTGGCCAACATCGTGAAACCCCGTCTCTGCTACATATACAAAAATTAGCTGGGTGTGGTGGCGTGTGCCTGTATCCCAGCTACCCAGGAGGCTGAGGCAGGAGAATCGCCGGAACCCAGGAGGCAGAGGCTGCAGTGAGCCAAGATTGCACCACTGCACTCCAGCCCGGGCGACAGAGCAAGACCCTACCTCAAAAAAAAAAAAAAAGAAAATCCAGGCTCCACTGACTTCACACGCTTAATATAAAAGCTCTCATTTTAATAAATTTAAATGTATAGTTTTGTGGCATTAAGTACATTCACACTGTTGTGTAACCATCACCACTATCCATCTCCAGAAGGCCTTTCCTCTTGCAAAACTGAAACTCTGGATCCATTAAGCAGTAACTTCCCATTCCTCCTCTCTCCAGCCCCTGGCAACCACCATTCTACTTTCTGTCTCTGTGAATTTTACTATTCTGAGTGCCTCATATGATTAAAATCATACAGGGTTTGTCCTTTTATAACTGGCTTATTTCACTTAGCATAGTGTCTTTTTTCTTTTTTCTTTTTTTTAAGACAGAGTTTTGCTCTCATTGCCCAGGCTGGAGTGCTATGGCGCACTCTCGGCTCACTGCAACCTCTGCCTCCAGGGTTCAAGCGATTCTCATGCCTCATCCTCCCAAGTAGCTGGGATTACATGTGTGTGCCACCATGCCTGGCTAATTTTTGTATTTTTAGTAGAGACGGGGTTTCACCATGTTGGCCAGGCTGGTCTCGAACTCCTGACCTCAAGTGATCCACCCACCTCGGTCTCCCAAAGGGCTAGGATTACAGGCATGAGCCACTGCGCCTGGCCAGCATAGTGTCGTTTCACAACTCATCCAAGTAGTAGCATGTGTCAGAATTTCCTTCCTTTTTACGGCTGAATAGTGTTCCATAGTACATATGTATCACATTTTCTGTATCCATTCATCCATCAGTGGATGCTTAGATGGCTTCCACCTTTTGGTTATTGTGTGAACAGTGCTTCTACAAATATCGAGGGTGTGAATATCCATTCGTGTGTCTGCTTTCGGTTCTTGGGTTTATACCCGGGGTGTCCCTTGGCTTTTGCTGTATGATTGACTCCTGCTGGGCATTTCTGGGATTGCCTTCTTTGTTACCTTTCTGTTTTAGCTACTGGGAGAATCTTAGGTGTGTCCTTAGGCTGGGCTTTGTGACCAGCTGGACAGCCATTACTGAGCCCCTGCCTACAAAGATCACACCTTGTCCACTTGGCACCATCCTAGAGTTTGAATCAGGAAGATTTACGTTCTAACCTCAGTACTTCCACTAATGTGCCCTGTGATGTTGCAAAGCTTCCTTGTGTTCCTGTGGGCCTCTGTTTCCACACGAACACAATGAGAAAGTAGAACTCAGTGATCTTCAGGGTCCCTCCCAGATGATGGACAGTGAGTGCACAGTGGTCTCCTAAACCCAGTGACCAAGGAACCAAGGTGGACATGAAGAAGGCAGAGCCCCAGATGCCTGTCATGGATAATGCGATTCAGCTTCCCAGAAACTTGGGGCGGTTAGGTGGCTTGTGTACTTGCTGAATTCTGGCACATGCTACGTGGCTCGTTTTGGGAGTAAATGTAGCAGTAATTCCCCTTAAAGCAAAACTATATGTTATATATTATCCACCCTTTGTTGAGAGAATGGGACAAAGAGAGGCGGGATAACTGGTTTTACCATAGATTTTTGGCAGATGTCACCAACTAATACTGTCAAGAATATTTTATAGGCAAATTTTACCTCTTGTTAGGACTGCAGTTTGGTCACAGGTCAAGACAATTTTAATCTTTTTCCCTCACTTCTTTAAAAAGGAAAAAAACTAAAGAGCAGACTTCTTTCTCCATAGCTTGAACTGTGAGCAGGAGTCCACGCTTCCCCAAACTAGGAAGGTGAGTTCCAGGAAGTTACCCACACGATCAACTTTCAGGCCTCTTGAGTGCACATAAAAAATGTGGACTTGCCTGGGGCTCCCTGCTGGTGTTTGGAGACTGGGAACTAATCCTCCCATTAGTTCTTTCTCTGCCACACCAAGGAAACATCATATATACCAGTGACTTTGTGTCTTCTTTATCTCATCAGTAAAAGGCGGATCCTGTTTTTGTTTTCAAGAATGTGTTAGGGTATTGGGATGACTAGAACCCATTTGGAGCACATGAGAAAATGTATAGCATTTTCTGTTTAGGAGACATTTTAACCATCTAATTAAAAAAAAAAAAAAAAAAAAAGACTTAAGTCCAGATACTAGACCACCAGTTTTTTAATATATGGAAAATTTAGAAGCAATTTCAAAAATTTCTCACTGTGACTGGAACTAGGTTATGTCAATACAAGGCTCCTAGGGGAAAAATTTATACTGGATAAAACTCTAAAATAAATGAATATACTAAAAAACACCAAAAATCTGGCCAGCAGTGGTGGTTCACACCTGTAATCCCAGAACTTTGGGAGGCCGAGATGGGCAGATCACTTGAGACCAGGAGTTCGAGATCAGCTTGACCAACATGGTGAAACTCCATCTCTACTAAAAATACAAAAAATATCCAGGCATGGTGGCGGGCGCCTGTAATCCCAGCTACTCCAGGAGGTTGAGGCAGGAGAATCTCTTGAACCCGGAATATGGAGGTTGCAGTGGGCAGAGATTACTCTACTGCACTCCCGCCTGGGCAACAGAGCCAGACCCTGTCTCAAAAAAGAAAGAAAATAGAATGGCTGCTAGAAGTAAACAGAGGATGTTTGCTCCTATTTTGTTCCTTACAAGTATAGCTAACAAAGGACCTTGTGAGTACTGGAATAATAAAATGTCATTCCCATTTAAGTTGCGCATGTACATTTTTATACCTACACCAAAGGTTTCTGGAATCTTTGTCTCTGGCTGTTGGATCATGAAAGACCCCTTTTGCTTCAGCTGTAAAACAAGGCAAATTTTACACATAATAGAAACCACTATATGTGTGTGTTGGTTTAGGGAAGCCTATTTTTTAACATTCTATTTCCTGATAAAACCTTAGAAAAATCATACTGTGTTTAAAAGTTGAGGATGTTCTCAGCACCTCAAGGGCTGACTGATAATTTCTGGTTTTGCTAGTACTTGTCTACAATAAAAGTTGGAAGCTTAGTTGGAGTAGAAAAGTTGTAAATTTGGTGTCATCAAGACAAATGGCTTTTATTTCCCAACAGACTTCTTTATAAAATAATTTAACCCCTTGATTTTTGTTTGCATTTGAATGCAATTTAAAAAAAATCTGACCCTTTAATAAGTGCAAGACAGATTAAATTTATTGTGAAATATCAGGTCACTGAGTGGAAAGTTTCTTCACTGATCATCCTAGCTTCACATTTTTAGTTATGTGAAGTACACATTTTGATAATATTTTGGTTTTTTCCTGCCTGAAATCTTCAGTCCACCTCCCCGGCAGTCTGTAGAGTGAAGCAGCTGTGGTCTGTGGCCAAGTGTGCGTCCTTTGGTGATGGAAGAGCTGATCTGCAGATACCTGCAGGAGGAAGCCATGCGTGATGTTTGCTGGGATATGATTTCCCCCCATACTCCTGGAAAATTAGAACCGTTTATAGCAGCCTGGTTCCAATACACTGGCAGGGCAAGGATTGGCTCATTCTCTTACAAACACAGCGTGGCTGGATGCACTCATAAATGAAAAATGATCTGAGTGCTGTGGGTGGGTGGGGCTCTGGAGCTCAGGAGGTGAAGCTGGGAGGAGAGAGAAAGAGAGAATCTGCTCCTTAGCTCCACAGAGCATGGGGAGCTGGCAGGAAGTTGGAGCACGCATGGTGCAGCTTGTATTTTTGTTGATAGTTAATAACCCAGGACTTTAAAGACCTGAATGGAGAAGGGAAATGAAGCACAACCAACTTTGGAGTCTGTCCCATTGCAGAGGCTGCTGAAGCACAGTAGAGCACGCTCACCTGACCAGCTCATAAAGCAGGTAGGACGGGAGACCTGAGCGGTAAAGAGAATCACATTTTCTCTCTGAACACAACTTACAGGTCTTCCGAGGGTTTATTATTTTTTAATTATATGAGAGATGAGCAGGTAATAATAACATAAAAGACTCCGCTTGAATTGTGCTGGTATCTGCCCAAGCAAGAGTTTTCTCAGTTACTAGTGTGATGACCAAATGACAGTTTTATTCTGAGAGTTGCTTAAAAAAAAAAAAAAAAAAAAAAGGATGCAGCATTGAAGCTTTTTTAATTTAAACTCATTTAAAAATTGGCAGATGACAAATGAACTGCAGACACTGTGTTTTAGAACAAATACTTTGAAAGGAGTCAACCAGAAACTGATTTTCAGGCTTGAATGTGGCTCTATTTTCGTATTTCAGAGCCAACGAGGTGCTCACTAATTTTTGCTGGCTTTTGTAAGAAAGGAGGTGGATGTATAACAGCTGTGAGATATCCAGAAATTGACTGGGATCCAGAGTGAAGCCCGAATGCACTAATGTTTTCTCCATTAAGGCAGGCTGCCTCTGCTCGGCTTCTAAGTCAGGGGATGGAAAGCAGTGTGAAAGTGAAGTGTGAATCCTGAATATTTGTCATGGAGTGGGGGGGAGTGCAGAGGGTTGGAAACTGTCACAGTGACGTTTCACACTCAGAAGTAGAAAATAAATGGGGAGGACCATGGGTGGCAGCCACATGCAAGGATAATTTTAAAACTGATTTTTGATTCCCGTGATTGTAGCCGAGTCTCAGGGTGTTCCTTCCGTTGTCAAGGTTTGGGGCTTGTGATAAGAGAAGTAGAACAGAATAAAGATCATCTCCAGCCCCAGGTTCTGAATCATTTCTAGGCCTTGCTTCTCCTGGGCACTCGGATGATCTGACATGTTTTCCCCCACTAATGAAGTGGCCAGAGTGTTGGGGGATTGGGCTAACATGGAGTAGGTTGGATAGAAATGGTACGTGTGGTCAGCCTGAGAAGAACGTCAGAGGTAGGTGGAGAACTTCGTTTCGGTAGAATAGCCCAGCCTGAATCCTGGAACTCTTTGCGTTGAGGTTTGGAGAATGCCCCGTAGCCACAGGGGTGTGTCTGAAAAGGCAAAAGTGGGAGCTGCTTGGGTTACTGCTTACTGCCTGGCTGGCGGCATCCTGCCGTGGTGGCCACGTTTTGTGGCTTTGCATTTTAGTCCTGGAGGGCTGGGGGATGGCTGTGTTTAGTCAAGCAAGCCCACACATCATTGCTAGTCTCTCTTTCCGTGTGATTTCTCAGCCTTACACAGCTAGCCTTCTATGGGAGGAGGAACAGCACCTCCTGTGGTCTTTTAGGAAACTTTTTCACCCCATGTTCCTACCATCGCCACCCCAACTCTTGTCCTTTCTTGCCTACTGTTCACCTGTTGTGTGTGTCCCCTTTGTCTCCCATCCTTCAGACTGATCTGTCCCAGGTGCTATCTGCAGTGACTTAGAAGCTGTGTTGGGGACAGGTTCCTTCCCAGGGTTCCTGCTGGAAGCGGTGTTCGGCAAGCTATGGCCCTTAGGCAAATCCAGACTGCCCTAGCCTGTTTTTATATGGCCTGGGAGCTAAGAATGTGTTTTATGTTTTAAAGAGTTGAAGAAACAAAGAAGAATATAAGACAGAGATAGTGACCCACAAAGCCTATCTGATCTTTAGAAAAAAACATTTGCTGGTTTGCTGGTTGATCTGTTGATTTCCGCCCCCATTTAGAGACAGAGTTTCACCATGTTGGCCAGATTGGTGTCAAACTTTTGACCTTAAGTGATCCGCCCACCTCGGCCTCCCAAAGTGCTAGGATTACAAGCGTGAGCCACTGCTCCCAGCACCCCACCTTGACCTGCTGATTTTTTAATGTCATTGGTGAATAGTGTGATCAGTGGGTTGATGCAGCAAATTAAGCCCTCAGCAATTTGAATGGGCTCTTGTTTGGGAAACTGATTTTAGTTTCTTAGTCTGTATTGTGCTATCGCCTCCAAATGGGTAGATTCAGGAGTTAGGAAGTTGAAGCTTTTCTGCAGGGTCCCAACAATAGTAAAGAAATATTAGATGAACTATGTGCCTGTGGTTGGATTTTCACCCTGTTTCCTGGTTTATGGGCCTGCTGGAGAAGACACCTATGAGTCCAGCCATGTATTGACTGTGTGCCCTACTGGAAGAACCCAGTGGGAACCAAAACTCTGCTAATTCACACTAATTCACACGAGTCATTCACTTCTTTCTCTTTTGCATACTGAATGCTGGCTAGACTTCCACAATCTGAGAGCATTTGGTGTTGCCACTTTGGAAAAAAAAAGATGTTTTTTGTAATTATAAAAAAAGACAGCTGAATACCATGTTTTCTCATATTTAGAACAATGTTTCTTTATTGCCCTCTAAGAAAGTTTACTGTAGGCCCTCCAACCTTACCTCTGAACATGCAGTGCTCCTCTACCCACACAGTATTTCATTGTTAATGTCATTTCTAATAAAGGAAGAGGAAAATCTGGTGACCTTATTCATGTTTAACTTGTATCGAAACTTCAGGCCTCGATATGGACCGTCTTGTGTAAGTAGCTTTTTGTCCATTGCAGAAACACAGGAAAGCATCTCACAGGAGATTGTTGTTTACTACCGGGACATTTCAACCATCTTTCCTCCTATATTTGGAAATTGGATGTTGTCAGTGGAGAAGAATGGGGGTGGGGCCCAGTTTGACAAAACAAGTGAGGAAGGATGAAAATATGAAAAG
Organism: Pongo abelii; assembly: GCF_028885655.2. Lineage (NCBI taxonomy): Eukaryota > Metazoa > Chordata > Mammalia > Primates > Hominidae > Pongo > Pongo abelii. The sequence goes on from NC_071989.2 coordinate 32,494,674, forward strand.
TATGGCGCCCCGCAGGAGGTAGGGCCTGGAAAACAAGATGGCGCCTGTACACTTGATGAGCCAGGTTGTCAGAGCTGGAAGGGGTGGGTCCTTTAATCTACCATGGGAGCTGGGCAGCACTTTCGTGTTTAGAAAAGGGGTTGGCTCTGAATTTAGAGATTAAGCAACCTGCTGTTCCTGTATGCACTGGAATTTCAGACACAGTCAGAAACCTGATTTGCGTAACTGCTGAAACTCAACTGGAAACCAACCAGACTGAGGTCTGGACTCCCTAGGCCAAGGGACAGTTAGGAATCAGCACGTGAGAGAATGTATTAGGCTTGCCCAAGAGGGAGTGGTGCTGTGTGGCCAGATGCAGTGAGGCGGGCTGTGGGGTGAAGGGTTGGCTTTGGGTTCCCAGAAGGCTCAGGCTGGAGGGTGAGTAACCTCTTCCTCTGCATGGGTAGGCAGTGTGTGTCAGAATTCTAAAACTACTTGGTACCACACAGTAGCACGTGGGACCTTTTTGCTTCTGAGCCATGCAACCAAGCTGGCTCCTAAAGAGACAGAAACCACCGAAGTCTAATCACTTTGGCGTGCAAGCCATGAGCAGCCCTTAACAAGCCAACTCATCTGTACAGTGTTGTGAGGGCTGAGTGTCCAGCCCAAAGCTGAAGCATCTGTCATCTCCCTTTGGCTATGAAACAAGGCTGGAATTGGACATCTATTTATCATTTTTTTTCCTGATGGTGAATAGAATCAAAGACCAAGCCAGACGTCTGCGTATATGCACAAAGCGTGTAAACCTAGAGGAGAGGAACAGCCAGACAAAATAGAAGTTATGATTCTGAATTCAAGAAAACTTGTGACCGTGTCTATAAAAGGGAATCAATAATTTCGTGGCTCAGTGGCCAGCAGGGGATCCCTTTCTGTGGCTTTGTGTTTACATACAAGCTGTGCCCCTCTTAAGAGCTTTTGTAGGTGATATAGTCTCTCACTTCCAAACATGAGTTCTTCACATTACCTGCGGTGGCACTGGGGGTGGAGCACAAGGTCCCTCATGCCATGGAGATCCCGACTGGAGCCCTGCCTTTCCTTGGTGACCGGGGAACAAGATAGCAACATTCTCCCTCCATGGACACGGCAACTGTTCCTTGTAGCAGGGCATACCCCTTTGTGACTTCTTCTGTTGTCTTTGCTGTCCCTTGTAGGCCCATCTGCCCAGATTGCCTTTGTTAAGCGCAGGGGTGCCTCACTGGATAGCCACACTGTGACTCCACAGATGGCCTCAGCAGGGCACATCGTCAGCCCTGCATCATGAGGTCCCTGTACCACGAGTCAGGCCATGACAGTTGTTGACTTGGGACTCTAGATCTGCCTTCCCTTTCTTTCAGGATCTCTTCCTGTAGAATCAACCCAACTATATTTTACATGCAGCAGAGGAACTTGGTCCTTAAAGGGACCAAAAGTGACTCATTGGTTGAAGAGAAGGATCACCCTATAGTCTGTATTTTTGGTAATTTTGAGGTTTGGAGGTTGTCAGGTAGCCTAAAGCCACATACACTCAGACCATCTCTTTGCCTTTCTCATTTCAACACTTTCCAAATTAGAAGATGGAAACCAAGTTGGAAATTGGCAGAGTAAGGTGAGTCTGAGGAAGGCACGAAGTGGCCCTTGAGAATCCGTTTGGTAAAAAGTCTCTATTTCAGTGAGACGCCTGAGACCGCAGGGGCAGAACATCAGTGCAGATGACTCCCAGTGAAGGGCAGATAAATGTTCTTGTGTTTATGTGTTGTGTTTTTCCAAGGCTTGCCCTTAAAACAAAAACTTAAAATTCTTACAAACTCTCCTTCCCATCCCCATGTCCCCCCCCAAAAAAAAAAGTGGTTCTGCAGTGAACAATTTAGATTTCCACACAAATCATAACAGAAATAGAAGACCACAAGCCATGAGCTGAGTGGCAGGAGATCCAAGGGTAGCAGAGCTGGTCTTCATTTGAATGGCACGAATCCCAGAATTCATCATGGTGCTCTTAATGGAATAGCAACCTTTCGCTCTTGCCTTTTGCACCAACAACATTTCTGCCCCTTTGGCAAAAGTGTTCATATTTTCTCTTGCTGGCCACTTTCACCAGCAAGAGGAGGATCTGCTTTCCAGGGAGCCCCATCTTTGACTTGCCAAATTCCACCTTCGCCATGAGTTTGCAACACTTTGACTTCAGTTCCCAGACGACTGCCCATGGGATAGAGGCTTAACTTTTGGCAGTAAGCTGCTGGCTTTGGAAAACATCACAGGTATTTTATTGTAACAGATGCAAGACAGTTTTGGCAGGGGAGCAATAAAGACCTGGAGGGGAAACAGAAAATTACATCTAAGTGCTGCAGGAAAGAAGGTGGCAAAAATAAAGGATGCAGTTTGGATTTGTAAAGCTACGTCCTTTGCACAATCTGTTTTACAGGCTAGAACTTGCTTGACTTCAGTTTATCCCTCAAGTGAGTCAAAGATTGTTAGAATGAAATGCTGAAGCTGTGAAATGTCCGTACTTGGGGACAACTTGGTGTTTGAGGATGTTATTGGGGTCCCACTGGCCCATCCAAACTTTGTGTGATGAAAATCCTGCTGTTTTCATACTGCTGAGACATTAGATGCTCTTATGCCTGTGTCTAATTAGACATTTGTAACGAGTTTGTTAGGGTAATAGAAATTTAACTTCTCATCTTAAAAGTGAACGGATTCAGCCATTTCAGTAGAAGAAACAGTCTTCACTATAGTCTCTGGTGACTTCATTCATTACATTTGTTGCCACTGGGATTTCAAAATGGGGGTAGAATCTGCTATCGGTTTTAGTATGTGTTTTGTTTTTTAATTCTGTGGGTTCTTCATCTACTCCAGAAACAACCTCTGGGTCACTCTAAAACCCAAGCAGTCTTGAAGCCAGGATCTCAAACCTTGCAAGTTAGTCGCTATTCTAGGCCACATCACAGTGAATGATATAGCACTGATTTTTAAAATTGTTTTTACTCTGATGTGATTTACTATGATAGACTCTTGTTATCCACAGATTGACTGAAATCTGTGAGGTTTCCTCTGCTTTCAACCTATTTTCTTTTTTATGGCCGTATCTTGCATGATTAGCCCTGGAACCAGGATAGGTGGAGAACTAGGTCAAGATGATAGTACAACTGACTAGTCATAGAATGTTCAGACTGCAAGGTTTAGAGATGTATTTTTCAGGTGACCAAACCTAGATGAAGAGAAGCTAAGTTTGAGTGCTATCCTTTGTGTGCGTATGGGCGTGTGTGTATCAGGGAGGGAGAAATGTAATTATTTCATGGTACTCACATGGACCTGGAGACATGGCTCTTTTTGAGCAAAACTTTTTTTAAAAGATACAAAGTTTCACTCTATTGCCTAAACTGGCATGCAGTGGTTCGATCCTAACTTGCTGTAACCTTGAACGCCTGAGCTCAAGTGATCCTCCCACCTCAGCTTCCCGACGTACTGAGATTATAGGCGTGAGCCACTGCACCCGGCCAAACAAAACTCTTTATGTAAGACTGCGTCTCAGTTTGTAGGTCTGCCTTCTCTTTTGTAAATATGTGGTCCAAACACACTCACATGGTTTGTTTTTGTTGGAGAAACGCCTCATGGTGTCCTAACAACTTTTCGGTGAGAGTTCAAACCAGTGTCAGATGAACTCCCCAAGGTTGATGTGCTCGGTTCCATTTTGCTTTCATGGCACTTGGGTTGATGTGAGGGGAAAACAGCCTGCAGAACAGTCTAAGATGCTTTGGATGTGTAGTTTTGAAATTCAGAGACAAGGCCGGGCACGGTGACTCACGCCTATAATTGCAGCACTTTGGGAGCCCAAGGCAGGTGGATCACCTGAGGTCAGGAGTTCGAGACCAGCCTGGCCAACGTGGTGAAATCCAGTCTCTACCAAAAATACAAAAATCAGCTGGGCATGGTGGCACGCGCCTGTAATCCCAGCTACTCCTGAGGCTGAGGCAGGAGAATCTCTTGAACATGGGAGGCGGTGGTTGCAGTGAGTCGAGATTGTGCCACTGCACTCCAGCCTGGGCGACAGAGCAAGACTGTGTCTCAAAAAAAAAAAAAAAAAAATCAGAGACAAAATCGATTTTGGCTTTTCTTGAAAATGGATCTTATTTTGAGAACCACAGTTGACACGGCTGTGGGAAGTGTTGCTTATTCTTGGCAAGAAAACTACCCTGAAAAGGTGCTTATGATCCAGGAGACAGAAGCCTGCCCTAGGCACTCTGGCAGAGCTGGGGGAACCGTTCAGAACTCAGCATTAGTAGTTTGTATTAAATCCACATTTGTATGGTAGGACCCACCCAGATGAAGAAGGCGCATCCTAAAAAGCGGGGTTATTTTAGTTACCCTGTGTAATGGTATTCAGAATGTAACATGGGAATGTACATTCGGAATGTAATATTTCTGCTTCAGAAATATTTAGAACCCAACCTAGAGGGTTTAATCCAAAGGACTTACTAAACACTTGCGTGCTTAGCTATGTAGAAGCCACAAGACACAAAGAAGCCGACGAGGCAAATGCAGTCACTATCAGAGAAGGAAGTGATTTGACCAGCTTGTCCTCAAACTAAATCAGACAGATATAGGGCACAACACTCTCTTTATTCCTTTTGCAAGGATCTTTAAGCATCTCTCTGTCTTAACCTGGATTCTATTAGTAGATTTCAGAGGGACTGTGAACCTAGAAGGGAAGAAAACTGAACTGTAGCTCAAATGTAGTATTTCCTTCAATAATGGATGTAGGCAACAAAGGATAGTAGTATTAGCAATCCTTATGTCTTTGTCACCAGCACAAATGATATTCATTATTTGTACCAGATAAATCCCAATATCATCTACACTCATTACTACTTTGAGAATATGTCAGCTAGTCTGTTTAGCAACTATGTTGCTAGATCTTCGAATTCAGTGTAAGAAGCACATGCAGGTTACTACATTACAAATCTTTAAATATTTAGGATATTGTTTTTCCAGATAATTGGTTTTCTTTGTAATCCTATGCATTTTATACATTTAAAATATAATTTTTGAAACTTTACCAGGTAGCCAGAGAGTCTACAGCACAAAATAATGAGAGAAGGAAGAAAAGGAACCCTGTCTTAAGGGCTACCATTTGATATTTACTTAGATCCTTATTTACTGGGGAAAAAATAAGAGCCCAGGACAGCGTGGTATGTTCTAGCCTATCCCCAGATGACTGGGGGATCTTGATAAAATGCTGTAGGCCTGGAGTGGGGCCTGAGATCTCTGCTTTTCTAACAAATTCAAACAAATTCAGAATAGCCAGGTTGTAGCCTACAGCAATTCAGATAAGAACCTCTGTTTTCCAAACTCACTTCCTATAATTTTGATAAATCTTAGTTGTAGGTAGCTTAAGTATTCCAACACGTGGTTGTGGGAAGAGATGTTCCAGGAGAGGAAATGTGGGAAAATCCCAGAAGACAGACTTCGCCTGCTTCAAAGTGTGTATGTTGCCTCCTTTAGATCCCAGAGTAACTGCCCTGTTGGGGTGTTAATTAGGTGGAAGCTCAGGCTCTGGGAGAGGCTGCCAAGGTGGAGGGTGGGGTGGCAGCATGTGCACGTGTGTCCCCAGGTGACTCTCTCATGGTATGCGTTCCCTGGGAAGCAGCTGCGCCTTGGAGGGGCCGCTTCCTGGGCTCATGGCCTGTGTGCACCAGGTGAGCTGTGAGCTGAGCCGTGCGCAGCAGCTGCTTGCGTAGAGCCAATTACCTCAGCCCTGCTGGGTGCAGAAGAGGGCAGATTACCATCTGATCCCATACATGTGTGCAGACCAGATGCTCTGCGCTCAGGAGGATTGTGTATATGGCTTTCTTCTTTCCAGAAGGGAGATTTATTAAGTGTGTCATTGGATGATGCAAGTTGTATATCTTTGTAAGATTTTCATGGACGTTTGCAAGTTAGAGAAAGGTCCTTTGGCAGAGTATCAGGGAGTAAAAATGTCCCTGTACCTCCGCAGCCCAAGCAGCTCCTTTAATAGCTCCAGAACCCCGAGATCTGACTAACTGTGCCCTAATGGTGTGCTTTTGGCCTTGGTCAAACCACTTATGTCACAGGCCAACTGGTGCCTTCACAGGGTGGCGCTTATAAACAGAAATCCAATTTTGTGTGTTTATCAGAGGTTATCAGCGGCCCGGAAACTGACTCATGCTAATCAAATTCCCAGGAGACTGGCACTGAGCAGTCCAAAGCCAGGTTATTGATTCCTAGTGAAGGAGGGATTCTTCCACTGGCCAAAGATGTTATTGCCATCTCTTGTTTGTGTCTGCTATCTTGGTCCTATCTTCTGGGGAGAAAGGTGGTTGACTATGAGAACATCATGTGGAATATGTCTTAAGGAATGTTCTAGGATTCTAGATACAGCATCCCCGTTCATGTAGAGGGCTGAACCACACCAAAATTCTGTCTTTGGGTTTGGCTTTACTAGATTCCCTTGAGAAACTCTCCCCAACCCTGTTTTTCCCCCTTGTTCTCTTCCCTATGGGAACCCCCTAGGGTGTTCTGCCGCAGCTTTCATAGTTTCAGACTCTGCCTGCCTGAGACCACATCGTCTCCCCTGGATTGGATCAATGTGCTTCCTGGGCCTCCTCCCCCAGGAAGAGTCTTTAAGGAGATGGGCATGAGGATGGGGACAGGTGCACAGCCATTATAGGGTGATCCTTAACTATTTCTGCTATTCCTACTCTTTCTTTTTTCCTCTTTCTATTTCTACTCTTGAGGTAAACTCTCTGTAGCCCCAAGAGTGTTCATCTTAGCCTTGAGGAAGCACAGGTGGCACCTCATGACTGGAAGAATTCTCCCTGGCAAACATGCTGTTTTATTTTCATTTGTTTTCGTTTCTCTTTTTGAGATGGAGTCTCCCTCTGTCACCCAGGCTGGAGTGCAGTGGCACGATCCTGGCTCACTGCAACCTCCGCCTCTTGGGTTCAAGGGATTCTCCTGCCTCAACCTCTTGAGTAGCTAGGACTACAGGCGTGCGCCACCACACCTGGTTAATTCTTGCATTTTTAGTAGAGATGGGGTTTCACCATGTTGGCCAGACTGGCCTCGAACTCCTGACCTCAAGTGCTCTGCCTGCCTCGGCCTCCCAAAGTTCTGGGATTATAGGCGTGAGCCACTGCGCCCAGCCAAACATGCTGTTTTATACCAGTCTCTGCAGGAAGAGTCCCTATTATCTATGTTCTTGGTTCCCAAAATCTATTGTGTGAACCTGACCACATCTCGAGAGGCATTTCAGGAAATACAGATTGTTGGGCCCTCCGGCGGGTCTGGGTGGGGTCTAGAGTCATATTTGTAAAACATTCCTTGGGAGCAGAGGAATTCCTTGAATTGTGCTCCCCCCTGCCATGTCAGAATGTTTTTATGGCACTGCTGTCCTACCACCAGTGAGTGATAGATGATTAGGAGGTCCCTTATTTATACTTGTTTGCCTAAATCTTTACTGAACAACTGTCATTTTACAAAGCAGTCCTTTTTTTCTTCAAAGAAAAGGCTCCATAGATTATTCTTTTTGTTTTGTTTTGTTTTTTGTTAAGAAACGGTATTGCTCTGTTGCCCAGGTTGGCGTGCACTGGTGCAATGATAGCTCACTGTAACCTTGAACTTCTGGGCTCAAGCGATCCTCCCACCTCGGTTTCCCAAGTAGCTGCGAGTACAGATGCACAACACCACCGGCTAGTTTTTAAAAATATTTTTTGTAGAGACATGGGTATTAACTGCATTGCCCAGGCTGGTTTTGAACTCCTGGCCTCAAGAGATCCTCTCACTTCTCCCTCCCAAAGTGTTGGGATTACAAGCATGGGCCACCATGTCCGGCCAAGATGGTTCTTTTGATCAGTCAAATTTGGAAACCACCACTGTAGACCTGTTATCCCAGACCCAGAGCCCTGATTTTATGGATGAGGAAACTAAGGCCTCGAGAAAGAACGGGCTAACTGGTATCAAGGGTGCCAGGACTGACCCATGGTTTAGAGGGACAATATACAAAGGTACATTGGAAACTACGGGGTCTACAAAGACCAGGTTCTATGTGTACTCTCTGGTTCTTGATGAGATCCGCTATTCTAAGCCCCAGGGGCCTTGTTTCTGGGCTGTCGCATTAGAATGGCGATGATGAAATACCCATGTATGCAGGGTACAGAAACAAATTAAACCGAGCATCCTTTTTCAGTTCTAGACTAAAACTTGAGTGACGTCAACCATCCTGATGCTTCCACAGCTGACAGGCCCCTGGAATGCCCCAGGTGCCCCGCCTCTTCAGTAGACCATCTCATCCTTCAGTGCCTCAACTTCACCGTCTATAAAATAAAGATAAATCTATCTGTGCTACCTCCCTTACAAAGTTGATACGAAAATCAAATGAAACATAAGCCAGGTGTGGTGGCTCATTCCTGTAATCCCAGCAGTTTGGGAGGCCGAGGCAGTTAGATAGCTTGAGCCCAGGAATTCAAGACCAGCTTAAAAATTTTTTAAAAATGCAAAAATTAGCTGGGCGTGGTGGCACAAGCCTGTGGTCCCAGCTACTCAGGAGGTTGAGGCTGGAGAATCGCTTAAACCTGGGAGGTGGAGGTTGCAGTGAGCCAAGTTGGCACCACTGCTTTCTAGCCTGGAGGACAGAGTGAGACCTGGTCTATGCGTCTGTTGGTGGGGGGTGGTGGATGGGGAGAGCAAGAGAGAGAGAAGTAGGGGAGGGAGAGAGAGGGAATTAAGGCCAAGTGAACAATCTATGTGAAGGGCTTTGGGAAAGAAAGTGCCAAGCATTATATAAACTTTAAGGGTGGTCTCATTATCATCATCCCTATTATATATTATCTCCAGAGATTTTACATGTCTGCTGAGTGGCTCCAAATAGAATCAGTACAGGTGGAAGAAATACTTTATTCTATTATAACCCAATGAAAGGCTACTTGGAAGGAATCAGGATTTCCATAGAAGTACATCACTTCTGAATTTCCTGAAGTAGCTCTAATGGCCCATTAGTGAATCATTTCACACCCTCTGCCCTTTTTGTGGCGGCTTTCCAGCTATGCTCCAGAGTTTGGAGTTGTTTGGGCGAGCAAGCTGGGACATGTAAGTCAGAGGATGTTTTTCTGTCTGCTCAGGGGCGAGGGCTGTCTTTGATACACCTCTGCTGCTGCCCTAGATGGTGCAGATGCTCCAAGATTTGTCATTTTGAGAATGGCAGGCTTTTCGACCTTGTGTTCCAGACTAGATTAAGAACCAGACAGATTTTAATATCTGTAAAGAGTTTCTGCAACTGTTCCAGCAAAGAGATATCCCTAGAACAGATAAAGCTTTCTTTTCCTCCCCTGGAAATGATAGAGCTTGAGAACAACAGAACTCAGTCTGTGGTATAATAATTAACCTTAATGATCTTAAGTACCAATGAGGTCTCCATAGAGTTGCTTAAAGACAACATACAGATTTGCAGACATAAGGTATAAAAAGAGAAAACTTAAATGAAATATGAGAAATTCTAATAAAAGAAGTATGTGATTTAATGATATGATGTAAATGGCCTGTGCTTCCTGGAGGGTACTTCTGGCTCTGAGGTCATGTGATTCTGTAACAGTCCCAGCTTTGAATGGTTGGGTGGAGTAGGTGAGAGAACCACTTATGTATATAAATTGTTTTAGGCTGGGTGTGGTGGCTCATGCCTGTAATCCCAGCACTTTGGGAGGTCAAGGAGGGTGGATCACCTGAGGTCAGGAGTTCAAGACCAGCCTGGCCAACATGGTGAAACCCCATCTTTACTAAAAATACAAAAATTAGCTGGGAGTGGTGGCAAGCACCTGTAATCCCAGCTACTCGGACGCTGAGGCAGGAGAATCGCTTGAACCAAGGAGGCGGAGGTTGCACTGAGCTGAGATCGCGCCACTGCCCTCCAGCCTGGGTGACAGAGTGAGACTCTGCCTCAAAAAAAAAAAACGTGTTCCTGGCTGGCTTCTTCTCACCCCCACTCCCACCCCTAGATTTATTATTACAGAATCTTGGAAGCAATAGAAGGAAGATAGAGAATCTCATTTTTTTTTTTTTAAAGTTCTTCACGTGCAACCAAAGTTAGGAAGTATGCAACTTTCTAAGAACTTCATCCTCATGTGTGACCCAAGGACAATGTGAAATAGCACTTCAATCCCCATTTCCCCAAATTCATGCAATTCTAACAACTGGAGTTCGAGATACGCAACAGAAAACAATTCTGGCTCATTTAAGCAGAAAAGAAATTTAGTGACAGAATTTTGGGAAGCTCACAGATATCAACGGAAGTGTGAAGGTCTGGGCTTAAGAGAATGGGCAAAAACCAAGGGGGACTAGGTGGCCAAGGGCGAGTCCAAGATCATGGCACAGGAGCCATCTGCTTAGGACACTACCACCATTACTAGACTCCTGTACCAGTCTTCATCTGTCCCGTGTCTGTGTCTTCATGTCCCTCCCTTATAATCCAGAATGCCAGGCAAGGTCTCCCAGGGGGCCAAATCTAGATCGTATGCCTGTTACTCATGCCTGGGAGTGGGAAGAGAGAATAGACATCTCTTCTCTATCAGCTCTCTTAGAACAGGCACTTCCCCCAACTCCAAAGGGTGATTAGATAGGTGCTAGATAGCCACAAAACTGTTCATCTTCCCCACCATGTGGGCAAAATGAGTTGGAGAGATGTATCTCATCTTTATCTGCCATCTTTTCTTGGGTCCACATCTTTCTCTTTCCTGCCCTCGCTTTCCCTCTGTGCCTGTCCCAGATGCTGACCCTCTCAGGCTTGGCACAGCTGATAGACCACCAAGCTCAGTGTAATTGGCTCACTGTTGGTCATTTCTCTCTCCTCTTCTCTTCTCTCCTCTCCTCTCCTCTCCTCTCCTCTCCTCTCCTCTCCTCTCCTCTCCTCTCCTCTCCTCTCCTCTCCTCTCCTCTCCTCTCCTCTCCTCTCCTCTCCTCTCCTCTCCTCTTCTCTCCTCTCCTCTCCTCTCCTCTCCTCCTCCTCTCCTCCTCCTCTCCTCCTCCTCTCCTCCTCCTCTCCTCCTCCTCTCCTCCCCCCTCCTCTCCTCCTCCTCTCCTCCTCCTCTCCTCCTCCTCTCCTCCCCCCTCCTCTCCTCCTCCTCTCCTCCCCCCTCCTCTCCTCCTCCTCTCCTCCTCCTCTCCTCCTCCTCTCCTCCCCCCTCCTCTCCTCCTCCTCTCCTCCCCCCTCCTCTCCTCCTCCTCTCCTCCTCCTCTCCTCCTCCTCTCCTCCTTCCCTCCTCTCCTCCTCCCCTCCTCTCCCCTCCTCTCCTCCTCCTCTCCTCCTCCCCTCCTCTCCCCTCCTCTCCCCTCCTCTCCCCTCCTCTCCCCTCTCTCCTCTCTTCTCTTCTCTCCTCCTCTTCTTCTCTTCTTCTCTTCCCTCTCCCCTCCCCGCTCTCTCCTCTCGCTCTGTTGCCAGGCTGGAGTCCAGTGGCCGATCTCAGCTCACTGCAACGTCCGCCTCCCATGTTCAAGCAATTCTCCTGCCTCGGCCTCCCTCGTAGCTGGGACCACAGGCGTGCACCACCACACCCAGCTAATTTTTGTGTTTTTAGTGGAGATGGGGTTTCACCATGTTGGCCAGGATGATCTTGATCTCTTGACCTTGTGATCCACCCGCCTCGGCCTCCCTAAGTGCCGGAATTACAGGCATGAGCCACTGTGCCTGTCCAGTCATTTCTCTTCCTGTTAGTCCTTTCACTCAGTGCCCCCTCCACCAGCCAAGTCAGAAACCCTGACTGCACCATTCCTGGTGGCCTCCCTGCCTCAGAAGGCAGCTATTCCATCAAGGGACAGCCCTAGGTGTTTAAAAGTTTTTGTTTCATGAAGCCAAATATCTTCTGCCCTTTAATCTTTTTCTCATTGGTACTAGTTCTGTTATCTGTGGCACCCTGAAGTGGTCTACCCCATTCTTCTTGTTCATATATTTTTTGTATGAAACCATTATATCCTATCCCATACCCCACTCTCCACCCAGATTGTCTTCTTTGGGGTAAGCACCTTAGTCTCTTCAGCTGCTCATCATAAGATAGCATTGCCATTTTTAGCTTTTTTTTTTTCCAAGATGGAGTCTTGCTCTGTTGCTCAGGCTGGAGTGTGGTGGTGTGATCTCAGCTCACGGCAACCTCTGCCTCCCAGGTTCAAGCAATTATCCTGTCTCAGCCTCCCAAGTAGCTGGGATTACGGGCATGTGCTACCACACTGGCTAATTTTTTTTTGTTTTTTTTTGGTATTTTTTGTAGAGATGGGGTTTCACCATGTTGACCAGGCTGGTCTCAAACTCCTGACCTTGTGATCCTCCCACCTTGGCCTCCCAAAGTGCTGGGATTACAGGCATGAGCCACCATGCCTGGCTGCCGTTTTTAAATTTTAATGCCAGAACTGCATCAGATTCTCTATATGCAGTCTTATCCAGAAGAGGCTTATTACCTCCTCCGGTGATGTGGACAGTTGACTTCTCTTAATGCAGTCAAAGATGGCAGTGCCTTTGTAGCTGGCTCTGTCATGAACTTAAGTTGACCATCTATGAGACCCCATAGGTTGTGCCTGAAACTATGTGGACTTGTTCAGAATATCCTGTGGGATCAGATTCTGATCCACGAGCCTGGGGCCATGATCCTGGCACTAGCATTCTATGCTGTTAACTTGGTTTGCTTGAGAGAATCTCCCCATGGCCCTGTGGAAGGACTGAGAAGGTGAGTTGTAGATTGCTGGAAAAATGAAAAGCTCTAACCAATGAGGAAGGCTGGGTTTTATATACTTTATTTTCATTAAGTGGATCCTCATTCCTAAGCAAATAACTGACATGCTCTTGTTGGATAGAAGATGGTATGGGAAGACAGAGTGAGGATTGGTTTGCATTTCGAGTTGAGTATTTTTTATTATTATTAAGTCAGGTTTATTGAGATATAATTTGTTTACTCTTCAGCATAATAAATTTTCCCCAATTCCAGAAGAAATTAAATGGAGTTACACCCACAGTACAAAATTGAGATATTATACTAAAGTAAGAAGCTAAAGGAAGACCTCTCTAGTTGTACCAGTCTATAAATTCTGGCAAACACAAGTCTTGTGAATTACCACCACACTCAAGACAGAGAACCATTTCCTCACCCTTGAAAGTATCCCCCATAGTCATCTTTTTCCTAATCCCCAGTCTCTGGCTAAACAACAGAAATTTATTGCTCACAGTTCTGGAGGCTGGGGAGTCCAAGATCAAGGCACCGGCAGATTCAGTGTCTGGTGTGGGCCCTGTTCCTCATAGATGGCACCTTCTTGCTGCACCTGCACATGGTGGAAGGGGCAGATAAGCTCCCTCAGGCTTGTTCTTTCTTTTCTTTTTTTGAGATCCAGTCTCACTCTGTCTCCCAAACTGGAGAGCAGTGGCGCCATCACAGCTCACTGCAGTCTCAACCTCCCGTGCTCAAGTGATCCTCCCACCCACAGCCTCCCTGGTAGCCGGGATTACACGTGTACAGCACCACACCCAACTAATTTTTAAATTTTTTTAAGAAACAGGGTCTCACTTTGTTGCCCAGAATGAACTCAAACTCCTGGGTTCCAGTGATCCTCCTGCCTCAGCCTCTCAGAATACTGGATCTACAGGGTTGAGCCACTGTACCTGGCCTTCAGGCTTCTTATGTAAGGGTTCTACTCTCATTCACGAGGTTCTCTAACCTCATGGCCTAATGACCTCTCAAAGGCTCGACCTCTTAATACCATCACATTGGGGATTAAGTTTCAACATAAGAATTTGGGGAGACATAAACATTGAGTCCACAGCAGAATCATACAGTTTGTAGCCATTTGAATCTTCTTTCACTTAGCATAATGGATTGAGTCATCCATGTTGTTTCATGTTTCAGTAATCCATTCCTTTTAATTGCTGAATAGTATTCCTTTGTATACACGTGCCACAGTTGGTTTATCTGTTTGCTCTTAGAACGTGCCGTTACATCAGGTAGAAGTTCGTGTAGCATCTCATGAAAGAGAGGTTTTGTGCCCTTTCTCTCAGAAAAATATGGTGAATTGGACAAAGAAACTTTTGCTCTTGTATGTGATCACTGCATTCCAGTCATGCTAGATTGTCATCTCCTAAAGCTTTGGAAAAAAAGTATGAAAAGTAAAGTATTTGAAAAAGAGGATGTATGTTTTCTTTTTCTTTGCCCGCAAGCGTCAGCACTAGATTTTTGTCTATTTTTTGTTTTTGTCTTAGATTTTTGTCTATTTTGAATACAGATCTTATTTCTCTCATTACACTTTGAAACAAGTTTAAACCTTTTTCGGTTTAGTTCTATTTAAAGAAAGATCTGGTCAGTATCTCTAAAGGAAATCTGTCACTATTTTATGTCTTTATTAAATTGTAATTATTACATAAATAGGGATGCCAGAATTAAACTCTTTTTAAGTACTGTTTTCAGTTTAAAGTTGGACTTGTTCCACTGTCTGTGGTCATAATTTTGAGATATCCATGCCAAGAGATAGATCATAAACACTGCATTCTGAAATGCAGGTTAGAGTGGAGAAAGGGATATCATAGCAGACAGTGATTTGAAATAATTATGTGATGGGAATGTCTGAATTTGTAATCTCTGTATCCCTTTGATTTATGATCTGGTAAAAGTAACATTAGAAGAAAATCTTGGATTTCAGAACCTCAATTGAAAACTTTTGGGATGCTGATTACAGCATAAAGATGTACTTTAAGATTCAAAACTGACCACTAGGGCTGGCTAAGTGAATTATTTCTTTGCTTATTAATGAGGCCAACCTTAACTTATTGCATTCTTAAGTAAAGAACAGTAGCTCAGATTATGTATCTACAACCATAGTTCCTGTAACTAATAAATGGAACCTGCAGACATTCTTTTAAGGACACCAGATTCTACTGTCTTCCTTTCCTATCTATAAATAAATACAGTTTCCATCAAATCTGAAAAGAATTTATTTGTAACTTGAACAGATCAACTAAAATTCATATAAAAGAGGGGAAAGTGAGTGAATAAGAAATATTTGAAAAATAAGAAGACTAGCCCAGGCACAGTGGCTCATGCCTGTAATCCCAGCACTTTGGGAGGCCGAGGCAGGTGGATCACCTGAGGTCAGGAGTTAAGAGACCAGCCTGGCCAACATGGTGAAACCCCATCTCTACTAAAATACAAAATTAGCCAGGTGTGGTGGTGCACACCTGTAGTCCCAGCTACTTGGTAGGCTGAGACAGGAGAATCGCTTGAACCTGGGAGGCAGAGGCTGCAGTGAGTCACTATCGTGCCACTGCACTCCAGCATGGGCAAGACAGAGTGAGACTCCATCTCAAAAAGAAAAAGAAGAATAAAGAGGGGTCCTCACCAGACAGCAAACTGTACTTTAAAGTTCTAGTAATTAAAAGAGTGTGGCATAGGAACTGACACACAGATCAGTGGAACAGAATAGGGAATCCCAAATTGGCCCATATGGGACAGGAAATTTTATATATGGAAAGGAAGTATTTCAAAAGCAGAAGATAAAAGACAGTCTGTTTAGTAAATTGTATTGAAATAATTGCCTAAAACTTTGGGAAAAAAGTATAAAGTTAAATCCTACACACAAAATTCCAGATGAGATAAAAATAGCTAAACATACAATCTGTGAAAATATTAGAAGGAAATGAATATTTTTATTATCTAGAGTGGCTAAGCCTCCTGAAGTAAGACTATCAGTGCAGGAAGTCATAAAGGAAAAGATAAACTAAACCGATGTGTGCTAATACATCACAAAAAAATAGAAGTTGAGACCTGGCATGGTGGCGCTCACTTGTAATCCCAACACTTTAGGAGACCAAGATGGGAGGATTGCTTGAGCCCAGGAGTTCAAGATCAGCCTGGGCAACATAGCAAGACCCTGTCCCTTAAAAAAAAAAAAAATTTTTTTTTTTTTTTTTTTTTTGAGACAGAGTCTCAGTCTGTTGCCAGGCTGGAGTGCAGTGGCACAATCTCAGCTCACTGCAACCTCCGCCTCCCAGGTTCAAGCAATTCTGCCTCAGCCTCCCGAGTAGCTGGGACTACAGGCACGTGCCACCATACACATATGTATTTTTAGTAGAGACGGGTTTCACCACGTTGGCCAGGGTGGTCTCGATCTCTTGACCTCATCATCCGCCCACCTCGGCCTCCCAAAGTGCTGGGATTACAGGTGTGAGCCATCGCACCTGGCTAAAAAAATTTGTTTTTAATTAGCCAGGCATGGTGTCTCTAGGTTATAGTCCTAGCTGTTCTGGAGGCGGAGACAGAAGGATCACTTGAGTTCAGTTCAAGGTTATAGTGTGATATGATCGTGCCACTGCCTTCCAGCCTGGGCAACAGAGTGAGACACTGTCCCTGTCTCTTAAAAAAAAAAAAAAAAAAAAAAAAAAAAAAAAGTGACAGGAATGGTTTTGTGAGTGGTGTGAAGGAGTGACTTGGACATTTTACTCAGTCTGCTTCTCCACCACATGAGTTTTGTTTTTTGTTTTTTACAAGAATGTATTTACAAATTGCATGATTGCATGATTTCCTCAACGTTCTTGCCATAGTACATAAACCATGGTTAACACTCATATATTATAGAAGCTATTATTATTTTTAAACTGCTTTCCTCACAGTGATTCATATTTAGAAAATGTGTCTCCATGTCTAAATGTGTTTTTGTAAAATTTTCTTATGGTCTGAAGCATTGCCAGTTTGTTGTTGTGGTTGATACCCTGCATTTTTCTACCATTCCTCATTACTGCTCAGTGCAGAGGGTAAAAGATTTAATTATATTATTAAATGCATTGTGACTGTTGGCTTTGGAAGAGTCAGGGACACAAGGTTACAAAAGGACCATGAACCCTCTTCAAGGTGGACACAGTCTTGTTTGACGTTATGTTCCTATAAAAACCACTAAGAGGGGCCGGGCGCAGTGGCTCACACCTGTAATCCCAGCACTTTGGGAGACCGAGGCGGGCAGATCATGAGGTCAGGAGATCGAGACCATCTTGGCTAACATGGTGAAACCCCGTCTCTACTAAAAATACAAAGAAAAACAAAATTAGCCGGGCGTGGTGGTGCATGCCTGTAATCCCAGCTACTCGGGAAGCTGAGGCAGGAGAACTGCTTGAAACCCGGGAGGCGAAGGTTGCAGTGAGCTGAGATCCCGCCATTGCACTCCAGCCTGGGCGACAGAGAGAGACTCCGTCTCAAAAAAAAAAAAAAAACAACCACTAGGGAACAATTTGAGAAAATTTTATCTCAAGTGCCAAATTGAGTGTAATCATATGCCCGCCAGGGTTGAGCACTGGAGGATCCCCAAGCCCTGTGCCCTGTGGAACTTCTAGAGAGGACCTGTCTCTAGGAGCTGGGAAGAAATGGACCAAGGAGCCAAGAATGGGATACAGATGTTTCTGAAAACTTTCCCTGTCTTCTTTCTTTTTTGAAACAGGCTTCTTTCTAGCTGAGTCTATGCGCTGACATTGGGATGATTCACATGTGACCCTCTAGAATGCTAGATTAGAAGGTTGGCAAGAAAAGAAGGATGGTGGTTGGCCTCTATCTTTTATGGGTTTTTTGTTTGTTTGTTTTTGAGACAAAGTCTCGCTCTGTCTCCCAGGCTGGAGTGCAGTGGCATGATCTCAGCTCACTGCATCCTCTGCCTCCCAGATTCCAGCAATTCTCCTGCCTCAGCCTCCTGGGTAGCTGGGATTACAGGCATGCGCCACCACGCCCAGCTAATTTTTGTATTTTTAGTAGAGACGGGGTTTTACCATGTTGGCCAGGCTGGTCTTGAACTCCCGACCTCAGGTGATCTGCCCCGCCTCGGCCTCCCAAAGTGCTGGGATTACAGGCGTCAGCCACTGTGCCCGGCCCTTTGTGTTGTTTCCTAGTCTCTCATTTATCTTTCCCTGATCTTTATGATTTTCTTCCTTCTGCTAACTTTGGGCTCTGTTCTTTTTTTTTTTTTTTTTTTCTCTAGTTCTTTCAGATCAAAAGTTAGGTTATTTGCAGTCTTTATTTTTTCTTAATGTAGGCATTTATTGCTATAAACTTGCCTCTTAGAACTGCTTTTGCTGTGTCTAAGTTTGGTTATGTTGGGTTTCCATTTTCATTTTTCTCAAGATATTTTTAAAATTTCCCTTTTGATTCTTTGACCCATTGATTGTTCAGGAATGTATTAATTTCCACATATTTGTGAGTTTTTCCATTTTCTTCCTATTATTTGTAGTTTTATGCCATTGTGGTTGGAAAAGATACTTGATGTGACTTCAGTCTTCATAAATTGTTAAGACTTCCTTTGTCTTAACAACATATCTATCCTGGAGAATGGCCCATGTGCACATGAAAAAACTGTATTCTGCTGCTGTTGGATGGAATGTTCTAGATATTTGTCTGTTAGATCCATTGCTCTATAGTACTGTTCAAGTCCACTGTTTCCTTATTGATTTTGTCAGAGTGATCTATCCATTGTTCAAAGTGGGGTATTGAAGTCTCCTACTATATTGCTGCATATTTCTTTCTTCCGTTCCGTTAATATTTGCTTTATATGTTTTGGCGCACCAATGTTGGGTGAAAAACAATAGAAGTAAAACAATAGAAAAACAACAGAAAAGATCAATGAAACTAAGAGTTATTTTTTTTTTTGAAAAGATAAAGTTTAGCTAGGCTACCTAAACATTGAGAGGAGACTCAAAATTATAATGAAAGAGGAGATATTACACCGGATATCACAGAAATACAAAGAATAGGAGACTACTAAAACAATTGTAATCCAACAAATTGGAAGTAAAATCAATGTGTAGAAGAGATATCTGCATTCCCACGTTCATTGCAGCAGCATTCACAATAGCCAAGATGTGGAATTGACCTATGTGTCCATCAGTGGATGACTGGATAAATAAAATGCAATATATATGCACAATGGAATAATATCTACTCAGCCTTTAAAAAGAAGGAAATCCTGCCATTTGTAACATAGACGAACCTAAATGACATGATGCTAAGTGAAATAAGCCAGACACAGAAAGGCAAATACCACACAAGGACACTTACATGTGGAATCTAAAAAAGTTGAACTCATAGAAGCAGAGAGGAGAGTGGAGGTTGCCAGGGCCTGGATGGGGAGTGGAGGGGCATGGGGAGATGTTGGTCAGAAAGTACAAAGTTTCAGTTAGGATGATTAAGTTCTGGAGATTGTTAGTACAGCATGATGACTATAGCTAAGAATGTATTGTATGCTTGAAAATTAAAATAGGTCTGAAATGTTCTCTCTAAAAAAAATTAGAAGTATGTGAGGTGATGAATGTGTTAATTAGCTTGATTTAATCATCTCACAGTGTTTACATGTATCAAAACATCACATTGTACACTGTAACTTATACAATCTTTATCAATTATCCCTTTGCCAGGCTTAGGGGCTCATGCCTGTAATCCTAGCACTTTGGTAGGTAGAGGCAGGAGGATTGTTTGAGGCCAAGAATTCAAGACCAACCGGGCCAATATATTGAGACCTCATCTCTATTTATAAAACGAGGCCGGATGCGTTGGCTCACGGCTGTAATCCCAGCACTTTGGGAGGCCGAGATGGGTGGATCATGAGGTCAGGAGTTCGAGACCAGCCTGAGCAACATGGTGAAACCCTGTCTCTACTAAAAATACCAAAATTAGCTGAGTGTGGTGGTGCGCGCCTGTAATCCCAGCTACTCAGGAGGCTGAGGCAGGAGAATCGCTTGAACCCGGGAGGCGGAGGTTGCAGTGAGCCGAGATCGTGCCAGTGCACTCCAGCCTGGGCAACAGAGCAAGACTCCATCTCAAAAAAAAAGAACATTTTTAATTAAAAAAATACATTTTATAAATTAATTATCCCTTAATAAAGCTGGGGAAAGAAATAACATGCGATGAATCATACACCATAAAAGAAGAAAATACATAATTTGCTTAAGGTCACTCCACTGGTAAGGCACAGGACATGGATTCAGACCCAGGTTTGCCAAGCTTCCAAACCTGCCTTCTGTCTGATATGCTGCTGGGTCCAGCCCAGCCCACTCCCCAGTGAACACTATGCCCTTCTTGTGTCACAGGAGAAATCTGGAAGATCTTCCTGGCCAGAGGCCAGCTAGTTCCTAAAATAGCAGCTTCACTGTCTCTTGTCCCTCTCCACGAGGGGAGGAAGGAGCCCTGTGCCAGAAGTCTGGATAGGCTCAGTGAAGCTTCTTCATCTTCACTCCTGAGTTTTATCAAACACTGGTGATGATCACATCTGCCTCATATACTGCACAATCTTATAGTGGTCAGATTATGATGGTGACACTATTCCCAATAGTGACTTTCATAAGATATAAAGACATGGCCGGGCGTAGTGGCTCACACCTGTAATCCCAGCACTTTGGGAGGCCAAGGTGGGCAGATCCACGAGGTCAGGAGTTCAAGACCAGCATGGCCAATATGGTGAAACCCCATCTCTACTAAAAATACAAAAGGGCTGGGCGCAGTGGCTCACGCCTGTAATCCTAGCACTTTGGAAGGCCGAGGCGGGCAGATCACGAGGTCAGGAGATCAAGACCATCCTGGCTAACATGGTGAAACCCCATCTCTACTAAAAATACAAATAATTTAGCCGGGTGTGGTGGCGGGCGCCTGTAGTCCCAGCTACTCGGGAGGCTGAGGCAGGAGAATGGCGTGAACCTGGGAGACGGAGCTTGCAGTGAGCCGAGATCTCACCACTGCACTCCAGCCTGGGTGACAGAGTGAGACTCTGTCTCAAAAAAAGAAAATAATAAAAAATAAATAAATAAATAAAATAAAAATACAAAAATTAGCCGGGTGTGGTGGCATACGCCTGTAGTCCCAGCTATTTGGGAGGCTGAGGCAGAAGAATTGCTTGAACCAGGGAGGTGGAGGTGGCAGTGAGCCGAGATTGTGCCACTGCACTCCAGCCTGGGCGACAAAGCAAGACTCCCTCTCAAAAAAAAAAAAAAAAAAAGGGACAAAGAGGAAACTGATTTCCTTCCGAAGCTTAGGTTCCTTTAAGCAACCTGTGTGAAGCATGGATAGATGACTTTGACATCTCCATTAGGTTTGTTTGCCTTTTATTTTTATTTCTTTTTTTAGAGATGGGGTCTTTCTCTGTCACCCAGGCTAAAGTGCAGTGACACGATCATACCTCACTGTAGCCTCGAACTCCTGTAACATCTTGGTTTACTGTACCTATAGGAGATCACTGGTTAAGACAAAAGGTATAAGGGACACTGATGAGTCAAATTAATGAGGAGCAAAACAGTTCTGATTCTCTATGTTCTCAAGATGATCTTCACCAGCCTGGAACTCCTGGGCTCAGGGGTTCCTTCCACCTCAGCCTCCTGAGTAGTTGGAACTACGGGCATGAGTCACCATGCCTGGCTCTGTTTACCTTTTTAAAAAATAATCTCTGCAATGTGTTTAGTGAGGAGACCAGCTGAAATGATAGTACACTTAATGCCTATTGGCTCCTTGCCCCAGGAGGACATCGCCACTCACACAGTGGTTCAAGCTCTAGGAATTTAATCTAGCACAAGATCCCACCCTCGGGCAGGAGGTTGCACATCACAGACCTGCGCCTGGGGTGTTACGGGGCTGACCAGGGTAACATTCATACATGAACGAGTCAACTTCACATGCATTACCGAAAATCAGAAAATAATTGCTTAAACATTTTCCCTCTGAAATAGAAAGGGTTGAGAATCCGAAGCTGGTACTAAGTGGGAGAACAGTGGATGTTATGACCCAGATATCCAGTTCATCCCTCAGGTGATCAACTCTAGCCTCTGGAGACCAGGGGGTTGCCCATTATATGGCCTTAAGTGGTTTCTCCAACTTGGTATGATAACATCTTGGTTTATTATTCCCATAAGAGAACCATTGGTTAGGACAAAAGACTTCATGGACACTGATGATTCAAATTAATGAGCATAACAATGATGATTCTCTGTGTTCTCCTCAAGATGACTTCCACCAGACCTTCAAGTTGGAGTCATCCGATCAGAATGTGTATACAGGAGCAATCTCTTGTTGTTCTGTCCAATGTAACTGCTGTTTGTTGAGGTAAAGGCTGTTCATCCTTGCAATATATACATTGAGGAGGTGTGATTACAAGTCACAGCTGGAAATCTCTTTCATCTTGCCACCTAGACACCAAACATCATAATTTTAAAAACAAACCCGGAAATTTTATACCATTTAAATGCATAATTTACAAATGTCCGAGAATTAAAGCAGCAGGGCTTCTGTATTATTCATGTCATAACACATAGGTAATTTTTCTCAGAATTTTAAAAATGTACACATTTAATATGTTTAAGTGATATATATTTGCATTTTAGTAACTCATCTTTGGTCTTATGTATTAATCTGAAGCAAATGAAATGGCAGGCACCATTTGTGAAATAGAGGAAATAATCTTGATATTTTTGTTTGCTTTTTGTTTTTTTTGAGACAGAGTCTCGCTCTTTTGCCCAGGCTGGAGTGCAGTGGTGCAGTCTAAGCTCACTGCAACCTCTGCCTCCTGGGTTCAAGTGATTCTCCTGTCTCAGCCTCCTGAGTAGCTGGGATTACAGGCGCCCGCCACCGCACCCATCTAATTTTTGTATTTTTAGTAGAAATGGGGTTTCATCATGTTGGCCAGGCTGGTCTCAAACTCCTGACCTCAAGTGATCCACCTGCCTTAGCCTCTCCAAAGTGCCGGGATTACAGGTGTGAGCCACCGCACCTGGCTTATCTTGATGTTTTTAAGGACTGTATTGCATTTTATTTATTATTAGTTTTAAAGACAAGTTTTAAAGTACTCCACCCCGCCCCCATCATAGGCTCTTGCTGTCTCACCCAGGCTGGAGAGCAGTGGTGCAATCACAGCTCATGGCAGCCTCGACCTCCTAGGCTCCAAGCAGTCCTCCCACCTCAGCCTTCCAAGTAGCTGGTGCTACAGGTGGATGCCACAGCACCCAGCTAATTTTTTAAATAATATCTTTTTATTTTATTTTTTGTTTGTTTGTTTGTTTGTTGTTTTTTGAGACAGAGTCTGGCTCTGTCGCCCAGGCTGGAGTGCAGTGGCGCGATCTCGGCTCACTGCAAGCTCTGCCTCCCGGATTCACGCCATTCTTCTGCCTCAGCCTCCCGAGTAGCTGGGACTACAGGAGCCCGCCACTACGCCCGGCTAATTTTTTGTATTTTTAGTAGAGACGGGGTTTCACCGTGTTAGCCAGGATGGTCTTGATCTCTTGACCCCGTGATCCGCCCGTCTGGGCCTCCCAAAGTGCTGGGATTACAGGCGTGAGCCACCGCGCCCGGCCTAAATAGTATCTTTTGTATAAATGGTGGTCTCATTTTGTAGCCCAGCCTCTTCTCAAACTCCTGACCTCAAGCAATCCTCCTGCTTTGGCCTCCCAAAATGCTGGGATTACAGGTGTGAGCCACCCAGCCTTTAAAGCACTTTGATTGATTGATCGATTGATTGAGATGGAGTCTCGCTCTGTCACCCAGGCTGGAGTGCAGTGGCATGATCTCGGCTCTCTGCAACCTCCGCCTCCTAGGTTCAAGAGATTCTTCTGCCTTAGCCTCCCGAGTAGCTGGGACTACAAGCGCGTGCCACCATGCCCGGCTAATTTTTGTATTTTTAGTAACAACAGGGTTTCACCATATTGGCCAGGCTGGTCTTGAACTCCTGACCTCGTGATCCACCTTCCTCGGCCTCCCGAAGTGCTGGGATTACAGGCATGAGCCACTGCGCCCGGCAAAGCACTTTAATAGAGTATCTAAAATAATATATTTACTTAAAATGACTTTGTTATATAATCATGCAATATGTTATTTTTAACAGGTCTTAGGGTTGTACAAGACTGCTTATTGTGAAAAGTCTGTTTGTTTTTGAGACAGAGTCTCACTCTGTTGTCCAGGCTGGAGTGCAGTGGCATGATCTCAGCTCACTGCAACCTCCTTCTCCCGGGTTCAAGTGGTTCTCCTGCCTCAGCCTCCCAAGTACCTGGGATTACAGGCATGCACCACCACTCCCAGCTTATCTTTGTGTTTTTTAGTAGAGACAGGGTTTCACCATGTTGGCGACGAACTCCTGACCTCAGGAGATCTTCCCACCTCGACCTCTCAAAGTGCTGAGATTACAGGCATGAGCCACTGCACCTGGCCTGTTGTGAAAGTTCAAGAGTCAATAAAGCTTGGAAAAATCTAAAGCGGGGGAAGAAGTCTATGTTACTTTTCTAGGATGGCCATAGCAAACCACCACAAATTGGATGGCTTAAAACAATACAAAGTATTCTCTGACAGTTCTAGAGACTTGAAGTCTGAAGTCAAGTGGTCAGCAAGGTTGGTTCCTTCTGGAGGCTTTGAGGGAGAAATCCACTTGGCCATACCTCTCTCTCAGTTTCTAGTGGTTGGAGGCATTCCTGGCATTTCTCGGCTTATAGACACATCCCTCAGTCTCTACCTCCATCTTCACATCACCTTTTTCTATCTCTGCGTGTCCTTCTCTATCTCTTATCAAGACACACTCATTGGATTTAGGGGCTGCCCTAATCCAGGATGATCTCATCTTGATCCTTAACTAATTATATCTGCAAAGACCCTGTTTCCAAATAAGGTCACATTCTGAGGTTCCAGGTGGACAGGAATTTTGGGAGGGATGCTGTTCAACCTAGATGCTTGCTTGCTTTCTTTTCTTTCCTTCCTTTCCTTCCTTCCTTCTTTCTTTTTGACGAAGTTTCACTCTTGTTGCCCAGGCTAGAGTGCAATGGCGCGATCTCGGCTCACCACAACTCCCACCCACTAGGTTCAAGAAGATTCTTCTGCCTCAGCCTCCTGAGTAGCTGGGATTACAGGATTACACCACGCCCGGCTAATTTTGTATTTTTAGTAGACACAGTTGGTCAGGCTGGTCTCGAACTCCTGACCTCAGGTTGTCTGCCGTGTCGGCCTTCCAAAATGCTGGGATTACAGGCATGAGCCACCGCGCCCAGCCAACCTAGATGCTTTCTACTCCTCCATTTCCAGTTGGAGGCAGAGTTAGAATTCATAGTCCTAGCCCACTCTCCTCTCTCCTCCACCCAGATCCTGTGCCTTCACTTCCTCCCAGCTTAGCTAACTCCTGCTGGACCACGAACCACTGCCACTTCCTAAGGAAAACCTCGCTATCCACATCTACCCCCAAAGCAAGCCAGTCCCCCTTTTATAAGCTTCTGAAGTAACCCATGCTTCTGTTGAAGCATTCTTCATATAATTAGTGTTGTTTTTTTAATTTACGTAATGTAAATTTATATTATGTATTTTTTATATTCTATTTAATATTTTATGCTATGTAATATTTTATATAAAGTATAATTTCATTAACAAATTTGTATAATTCTTTTAATGAATTACACATTGACTGTGAACTCTATGAGGGTGTAGGGACCGACTGACTTATTCATTGCTTTGTACCAGCACTGAGTCCAATGCCATCACTCAATTTTTGAACCATATTCTCTTTATAACATCACTTTAATTTTTCAGAGAAAATCTGCTCCTCAGCACAAGACTGACCCCCTTCTGGGTCTGCTATTGACTGCCTCATCAGGAATTCCCCTTTTGGGGATGCAGGCTGGGGGAGTTATGTGTTTTCTTTATTCAGCCTTCATGTCCCACAAAGCAGGGAAAAGATCTACGGCTGGATTTTGTGTTGTCTGAGGGATGTCTACATTGCCTTGAAATCTGAGGCAGGGCATTTAAAATACAGCTCCTTTGCCTGTAATCCCAGCGCTTTGGGAGGCCGAGGCTGGCAGTTCACTTTGAGACCAGGAGTTTGAGGTCAGCTGGAGAAACATGGTGAAACTCCATCTCTACCAAAAAAAAAAATTAGCCAGGCGTGATGGTGTGTACCTGTAGTCTCAGCTACTAGGGAAGCTGAAGTGAGAGGATCCCTTGAGCTTAGGAGGTCGAGGCTGCAGTGAGCTGTGATCACACCATACACTCCAACCTGGGCAACAGAATGAAATCCTGTCTCAAAAAATAAAATACGATACAGCTTCATTCATTGATCCTATCGAGATTTAAGAAAAGAATGGCATAAGGAAGCTCACTTTTCTTATTTGTTCTTCCTCTCAGTTGCTTTGTTTTGTTTGTTTGTTTGTTTGTTTTTGAGACGGTGTCTTGCTCTGTCACCCAGGCTGGAGTGTGGTGGCGCAATCTCGGCTCACTGCAGTCTCTGCCTCCGGTTTCAAGGGATTCTCCTGCCTCAGCCTCCTAACTAGCTGGGATTATAGGCATCCACCACCACGCCCGGCTAATTTTTGTATTTTTGGTAGAGACGAGGTTTCACTATGTTGGCCAGGCTGTGCCCACCTTGGCCTCCCAGATTCTGGGATTACAGGCATGAACCACCAAGCCTAGTCTCAGTTGCTTTTTTTACCCTTTCCCTCTCACCTTCTATCCACCACGCTGGCTCCAGGTACAGAGAGAATTGGGTCATCTAAATTTTAAAAGCAAATTTTCTTTAGACAGGGTATCAATAGTCTCTGATTTGGAACTTCAGCCATATGAAAGGGCCTTGTAAGGGTCCTTTAGACTTAGTCACACATTTGTTTTTTGAAGATGTTCCCAATGAAATTGGACCTTATAAACTTTGTGCCTGATGATTTAAAGAACCCCCTTTTTCAGCTCTTCTCTTAAGAAATAGTGTTGACATTTTCCACAGATCGGCTTGTGTATCTTAACTTCTCTTTCCTTTAAGTCATTTCTGACTTTTAGCAGTCTTTCCTTTAACTCCTCTCCTTTTGCTCAAAGCCAAAGTACCTGGAGGCCGTCCCTTTTGAGAACAGGTGGTGCCAATACGTAAATCCTTTGGGGAAGTTGGACAGGAAGGGAAAATAAATAAATATCACCTGACACTCTCAGCAGGCCTGAAGAGCTTGTCTCAGAGGGTTGCAGCGAGTCTCTTAAGAGGAAATGTCTGCAGAGAGTCAGGGTGTGAAGTGTTAACAGCAGCAAGAACCCCGTGGTTGAGTGGTGCTCTGCCCTTGGCAGTGCAGTGTCCTGGGCCTCCCCTGGAACCTATTTTGAGCCTGTTAAGCATCTGGTGAATTGTGTATCTCAAGTCCTGAACTGGGACTGCTGCCACCCGCATAAAGCTCCAATCTGCATGGAAAAGGAGTGTGGTTTGCACCCCAGCCTGGGGAGCTAGAACAAGTTGGGATGCCCCTGTATCTGTGAAGAGTATTTGTGAGTCTCAAGGGAACAGTGCCACAAGGGAAAACTCTCTTATCAAGGTTTCCTCCCTACCCCACCCAGAGATTTGAGGAACTCCTCTGTTCAAATGCTTTTGATTCTGTCCCCTTCCAGATTCTTCCAGATCACACTCTTCCTGGTGTGAAGTTCAAGAAATAATTTTTCTCGGTGTTTGTTTTTCCACGCAGGCCCTGGCTTTGATTTTGCTTTTGGATGCTTTCCGTTTTCTCTAAATAGGAGGGTTCCAAGTCTAGTGTGTGCCGTCTGCCTGCTATTTCCTGCTGAGAACACTTGGTAATGAAGTGAGTTCCTAGTACTCTAAAACATGTTTGTGGCTCAAAAACCCATACCTGCTCGTACCTCTGAAGTCAGGCCAGACAAGAGCAGAGGCCCCAGCTATTCATGCTGTGGGCATTTTCTCCCAGAGCTGGAGTTTTATGTCTGCAGAGACCTTCTCTTGACATTTAAAAACCATCACAATGTTGACTGACTAATGGCATTGTAATATGTTTAAACATTTAATATTACCACAGCCGAGCTTTTGAAACTCCTGCCTCAGGAAAGGGAAAAACTTGATTTTCTTCCTTTTAAAGGAGGCAGATGAGCCAAAAGGAAGGGCTTTTGCCCAAATATTTGTGACAAATGGAGGGAAGATAAGAAAGCAGCTGTTCTGACCGGTAGGCCAGAACAGGGTGGGTGCTGGGAGAGGTTGGGGGGGGCGGGGGGGGTGTGTCTGTGCGCGCACACACGTGCATCTGATTTATTCGTGGTAGTTGCTTGTGTCCGTGGGAGCAGCCTAGCCTGCGTGTTTTACAGAATATTCAGGGGTCAGCTGATCCCTCAGCCTCGCTGGGATGGGCAGCCTCCCAGGCTCCACCTTGAGTCTTGGGGCAATTCCAGGACCTCTGGGATCATCCTCGGAGTTCAGGTCAGGTCAGGAGGCGTTCAGTTGCCCTGGGAGTTGAGAGTCAGACTCTAGCTGATGGACCGGGAAGCAAAACAAGAGTCCAACATTGGTCTGTATTTTGAAAAACATCTGTCTCATCTCTCTCTGGCAGAAGAGCGTGGCTTGCAGTTAGCCCCACTCTGTGCTTAGGGTCTACACTAGCTCAGTCCCCCAATGCCCAGCACCCAGGCATGCCCACACACACCCCCATCCTTCTCAGTGCTATGACTTAGGCCCACCCAGCCCTCAGAATACGTCTTTGCCTCAAGGGGCCAGCAGGGGCTCTGCCTCTAAGGTACATTTGCCCCAGCTTTCCAGCCCTCGAGTTTTAGAGTCCATTTCTGACTCTGCCTGTTCATGTGAACTTGATTTTTCCAGAGATCATTTTTTTCCAGACATGGCTACAGTTCCTTTTGTCCCACTCCTACCACAGAACGTGTTTGGACCCATCACCCTGTGTGAGTTCACTTTTCAGGGCTTCCAGCCTGGACAGTCACAGCAGATAAGTTTAACTAGTTGACCTCTGATTACTCAGAACATTTCTGACCGAGAAAGGAACTAACGGTAATTGGTATTTACTGTGTGGCAGGTGGGAATCCCACCATCTGAGTCCATTATCCCAATTGAAGCCTCCTGCAGGTAGATGAGCCTGAGGGACTCATCTCTGAAGATACATGGCTTGTCCAAGGGCCCAAATGGCAGTGCTGAGACCTGAACAAAGGATAATCTTGCACCAGATAGTTAATATTCAGATGAATTTGGATAAAGCTCTTCAGGTATTAGGGACAGAGAGTCCCAATCGGAAGGGGCCCACAGATTGAACAGAAATCTTTGTGGATGCCTTTCATCCAACCCGGCTTCCCAAATATGCCTCCACCAACTTCTTTTACATCCAGATTAGCTGAGTCCTGTCCATTCCTGACCAGCCTGTTTTGACGACTGTTATTTCCCGCCATCTCCTTTTTGGGAAATATTTGGTTGGTACAAAACTAATTGCGGTTTTTGCCTTTTTTTTTTTTTTTTTTTTTTGAGGCGGAGTCTTGCTCTGTGGCCCAGGCTGGAGTGCAGTGGCGCGATCTCGGCTCACTGCAAGCTCCGCCTCCCGGGTTCAAGCCGTTCTCCTGCCTCACCCTCCCGAGGAGCTGGGACTACAGGCACCCGCCACCACGCCCGGCTAATTTTTTTGTGTTTTTACTAGAGACAGGGTTTACACCCTACAGTGTTAGCCAGGATGGTCTCGATCTCCTGACCTCGTGATCCGCCCACCTCCGCTTCCCAAAGTGCTGGGATTACAGGAATGAGCCACCGCGCCCGGCCGGTTTTTTGCCATTTTAATGGCACCAACCTAATACTGATACGGCTCCGATGAATGGAGCAACACCAGGTTCTTCCTCTCCAGTCAAATTAGATAAAACGACACGGACACACGTGGAGTGGTTTTAAGGAGTGGTAGAGAGTTTAATAAGCAAGAAAGAAAAGAGAAGGCAGAAGGAAGAGGCTCTCCCATACGGAGACGGAGGAGGGCTCCAAAGCCAAAAGAGGAGACCCCCAAGTGGGGTGGAAACCAGCCAGGTATATGTAGAGGCTGGAGGAGGCAGTGTCTGATTTGCATAGGGCACAGGGGATTGGTTTGACCAGACATGTCATTCATGTAACCTGCAAAAACACTGGCCCTCCCACCCTAGCCTTTTAATATGCAAATACAGGGCACCATGATGTTCTACACACGTGGGGATATGTTGCCAGGCACATGTGGGGCAAGGGCAAGAAGACAACAGTGAGAATCGCGATGTTTGGGTGGACCCAGTTTCTAATGGCCTGTATTTGCATATCAAAGGTTGCTGGCTCTAAGAGCTGGGGTTTTACAAGAAACTGCTTTCTGGAGCTGCTTTAAAAATGGAAACTTCAGCCGGGTGAAGTGGCTCACGCCTGTAATCCCAGCACTTTGGGAGGCCAGGGCAGGTGGATCACCTGAGGTCAGGAGTTCAAGACCAGCCTGACCAACATGGCGAAACCCCATCTCTACTAAAAAACACAAAAAATTAGCCAGGCTTGGTGGCACACACACCTATAATCCCAGCTACTCGGGAGACTGAGGCAGGAGAATCACTTGAACCCAAGAGGCAGAGGTTGCTGTGAACCTGGATTGCACCATTGCACTCCAGCCTAGGCAAGAGTGGAACTCCGTCTCCAAAAAACAAAACAAAACAAAACACCAACCAAAACACTTAAAATGCAATCCTTTATCAAGTTTAAAGTGGGGCAAGTCCTCCTTGGGTTGTTTGAAGCTGCAGCCCTTTTCCTTATCCAAACCTGGTCATGATGAGCAGCATTAGGATGGGACTTTGCCACAGGGAATCCCAAGGTCATGGTAAGGGTTTTTTTTTGGGAATCAGACAGAGGCAGAGTTGAATCCCAGCTCTACTGTTTTCAGCTTTCTGACCTTGGGCAAGTTAATCTCTTTAAACCTCAGTTTTCTTACCTTTAAAAGACCCATTATGAATTCTACCTTGGTAGGGTTGTTTTAGATTGAACTGAGCTGATGTGTGTATGCAGTTAACACAGTACACAGACTATAGGTACTATAGTTAATATTGTACCTCCCCCTATGTCTTTTATAAAACCCACGTTAGTTTTTGGAACTTCTAAAATAAACATACCATTAAAAGCAAGCTTTGCATTCTCAACATTTGTGTTTGTGCATACAACAATTTAGGGTTTCCTTAATGCTTCACTTACCATTATTTTTAAATTAAATCCCAGTAGATAAATTCAAATGCCTCTGCATTTTCCTGTCTGAATATAACTGAGAACCAGGGGTCGCAGAGAGATTGAACCCATCACAGTTCCAGTTGTCAACAGACCCATGAAGAGTGCACTGATCAGAATCCAAGACTTAAAAGTTGCTCTGTCAACATCTGTAAAGACATGGCTTATCCGTTTTTCTAGGCCAGGGTTCTGTTCATTTAGTTTTCTTGTAATCAAAGTCCTATAAACCAAGAGGAAAAAATTCGAAAGAATTGTGAAGACAGATGAACAACAGGGAAAATATCCAACAAACTTGGCTTCTAAGGAGTATCCTTTGCTTGGGGAGGAAGGTCACAGAACTTAGCAAGCCAGTCTGCATGAGCCATCGTAGATTAGGGGACTTGCCGGCCCCACCAGCCTGCCTGCCACAGAGCCTCTGAAAAGAAAGAGAAAATCAGATCTTCAGAAATGCTCCGTACACTGTAGAGAAGAGATTCAGGAGAACAGTGCGTGACCTTATCCAGAACATGTTGATGGGGATAGTCATTTTTGCAATTTCTTGAATATCTTTTCTCTGCTGGTTTCAAAACTGTGAAGTAAATTCAGAAAAGCAGCCCACTATTTTGATGGAAGCTGTTTTGACATAAGTGAAACCAGGCTTGGCACAAGGTGGAAGCAGGCTCTGGCCCAGGGAATGGAGTGGACGCTGGGAAGAATTGAGGCAAGCTGGGGAAATTGTTTCAAGATGGAGCTGGATCCACTTGAAAGGGAAGGGAACTGGAGGGTACGAGACATGCCGTCAATGTTTGAATTTGTGTGTGAGGAGCATCAAGTGCCTTCTGAGATACATGGACCCACGGGAATCTCCCTTCTTTTAGAGTTGCCTCTGAGGAAGGTAAGGAGAGTGGCTGCCTTTTGGATGCTGCACTATGCGGGCTTGAGGATTACTTACTGGCCGGTTGTGACCTGTTGGATTTGGCTGGTTTGGAGAAAGTCAGGCAGAAATGGCAAATGTGCCAGCAGCTCTCACAGTGGAGGAACATGGGAGATGTGGCAGGGGCAGTGTGCAACTCAGCCCTTAGATCATCTTTGACACACTTTTCAGGGTGTGGTGTCCTTGAGGTTAGAAGATACATCAGACATGGTCTGCCCTCAGTTATCCCTGGGCGTTGATAGTAGCCTCTTGCAAGGCAAGGCTAAGGGCACTGCTATGTGTAGGAAAGCACAGGAATTGCCACGGGCAATGCACCTGGCAGGGCTGAAGACTTGGGGAGGAGGATGCCCTGGATTTTCTGTTTTTCAGCCCTGGGCAATCTTCAGCTCTGAAGGACAAGTCATAGCAAAGCCCCCTGTGATATGAAATACATGTTTTTGGCTGGTCCAGGGAGCAGGGCACAGGGGAGGTTTGGAAGCTTATTAGTACATGAGCTGGGCCAAGAAAGTAGAAAAGAGATTTGGACACAAATACATAGAGAAAGTAAAAAATAAATGCAGTTGATATGATTGCATGGTAACATAAATATATTAGCATATACAACTGCTGTAGACTGAATGTTCTTTCCACCCAGAATCCACATGTTGAAATCTAATCCCCCATGTGAAAGTATCTGGAGGTGAGGCCTTGGGGAGGTGATTAGATCATGAGGGTGTTGCTTTCATGAATGGGAATAGCGCACTTATAAAGGAGACTCCAGTTTGTGACCGGCCTGGCCAACATGGTGAAATCCCATCGCTACTAAAAATATGAAAATTAGCCAGGCATGGTGGTGCGTGTCTGTAATCCCATCTACTTGGGTGGTTGAGGTAGGAGAATGGCTTGAACCCGGGAGGCAGAGGTTGCAGTGAGCTGAGATCACACCACCATGCTTCAGGCCTGGGCGACAGAGTGAGACTCTGTCTCAAAAACAAAAAACAAGCCGGGCGCAGTGGCTCATGCCTATAATCCCAGCACTTTGGGAGGCCGAGGTGGGTGGATCACCTGAGGTTGGGAGTTCGAGACCAGCCTGACCAACATGGAGAAAAACCCCGTCTCTACTAAAAATACAAAATTAGCCAGGCGTGGTGGTGCATGCCTGTAATCCCAGCTACTAGGGAGGCTGAGGCAGGAAAATTGCTTGAACCCAGGAGGTGGAGAGGTTGGGGTGAGCTGAGATTGTACCATTGCACTCTAACCTGGGCAACAAGAGCGAAATTCCATCTCAAAAAAAAAAAAAAAAGAAAACAACAACCAGACTCCAGAGAGCTCCTTTACTTCATCCACCATATGAAGACAAAACACGAAGGCGCCATCAGTGAAATGAGAAGTGGCCCTCACCAGACATCAAGTCTGCTGCACCTTGATCTTGAATTTCAGCCTCCGGAACTGTGAGAAATAAATTTCCGTTGTTTATAAGCCACCCAGTCTATGGTAATTTGTTATAGCAGCCTGGATAGATAAAAACGAAAACATATCATATACTATTACTTTAGCAGTGTTTGGAGCTTTTGTTAATGAGGAAAGACCTGGCTGCGTGATGACAAAATAGAGTTGGTTTGTGACTGATGTGAAGGGAAGGGATGTGTGAGATGCTAGCAGGACTATGAGATCTATCTCTTCAGGGTAATGGTGTGTGTTAGGAAAGTGAGAAGAAAAGTGAGAAAGATACCACCAAAAGGACATGTTCAGCCAGGCACGATGGCTCATGCCCGTAATCTCAGCACTTTGAGAGGCCGAGGTGGGCAGATCGCTTGAGTTCCAGGAGTTCGAGACCAGCCTGGGCAACATGGTGAAACCCTATCTCTACCAAAAATACAAAAAATTAGCTAGGCATAGTGGTGCACACCTGTAGTCCCAGCTACTCAGGAGGCTGAGGTGGGAGAATGGCTTGAGCCT
This sequence comes from Pongo abelii, assembly GCF_028885655.2. Taxonomy (NCBI): domain Eukaryota; kingdom Metazoa; phylum Chordata; class Mammalia; order Primates; family Hominidae; genus Pongo; species Pongo abelii. The sequence continues at coordinate 32,528,512 of NC_071989.2, forward strand.
GGGAGGCAGAGGTTGCAGTGAGCTGAGATTACAGCACTGTACTCCAGGCTGGGTGACAGAGCAAGGCCCCCTCTCCAAAAAAAAAAAAGGACATGTTCTCACAAATTGAGATTTTGTAGGAGGTAAATTGCTCTAGAGATAGAAAGTGGTGGCTGGGATTGGAATGGGCATTAACTGTAAAGTGGGTATGAGGGATCTTATTAGAGTGATGAAAATGTCCTAAACTGATTTATGGTGATGGTCATACAACTTGGTAAATTTCCTAAAAATCATTGAATTATACATTTGAAACAGATGAATTATATATGTTAGATATGCCTCAGTAAAGTCATCTTTTAAAGAGTCTTTTTTTTTTTTTTTAATGGATCTTTTCATGGACTGGCATTTTTTTGTGGTGCCGCCACTGTGCTGGTGCATGAGGGTACACAGACTAAATAGTTTTTTGTTTGTTTGTTTTTTGAGACGGAGTTTCGCTCTTGTTGCCCAGGCTGGAGTGCAATGGTGCGATCTCGGCTCACCACAACCTCCGCCTCCCAGGTTCAAGCAATTCTCCTGCGTCAGCCTCCCGAGTAGCTGGGATTATAGGCATGCACCACCACGCCTGGCTAATTTTGTATTTTTAGCAGAGACAGGGTTTCTCCATGTTGAGGCTGGTCTCGAACTCCTGACTTCAGGTGATCCACCCACCTCATCCTCCCAAAGTGCTGGGATTACAGGCGTGAGCCACCGTGCCCGGCCCGACTAAATAGTTTTACAAAGGGCAAAAATAGGCAATTCTCAAGACAAATGAGTACTAAGAATTTTGACCTCAGTAGTCATCACTGACTTGTGGATTTGAAGTAAAGTGAGGTAGCTTTTGATTATTAGACTGGCAAGGATTATAAAGAGTGACAAGATTGTAAAGAGTCACAAGAGCACAGTGGCTCATGCTGGTAATGCCAGCACTTTGGGAAGCTAAGGTGAGCGGATCACTTGAGGTCAGGAATTCGAGACCAGCCTGACCAACGTGAAGAAACTTTGTCTCTACTAAAAATACAAAAATTAACCGGGCATGATGGTAGGTGCCTGTAATCCCAGCTACTCCAAAGGCTAAGGCAGGAGAATTGCTTGAACCTGGGAGGTGGAGGATGCAGTGAGCCGACATCACACCACTGCATTCCAGCCTGGGTGACAGAGCGAGACTCCACCTCAAAAATAAATAATGAAAAAAGTGACAATATTCAGGAACACATGGGTTCTCTAAGACACCACTGATGGGATTCTAAATTGTCACCCTTTTGCTAAAGGAAAGATTGACAGTACATATGAAAGAATTTGAATGTGCTTATGATCCAGTAAGACCTTTGACCTAGGAAATCCCCCTAAAGGTATTTATCTTCAGGAGACTTCACCATCAACATGCTGATACTTTGCACACTTTTATTTCCAGACCAGTCTGCTGCCCCCAAATCCAGATTCAGATATCCAGCTGCCTCACAACTACCACATGAGCACCTCAAACTCAAGGTGTCCAGAACTTCTGAATAGATCTATGCATTCAGAATAGGTCAGATAGACCCTTCCCCAGAAAGCTGCTCTACAGCCTCAGGTGATGACTGCTCACTCCATCCTTTCAGGTGCTCAGATACCTAGAACACCACCTGTCTCAGTCCGTTTGTGCTGCTATAACAAAAATACCACAGACTGGGTGGTTCATAAAAACAAACTTATTTCTCACAGTTGTGGAGGCTGGGAAGCCCAACATCAAGGCACTAGCAAGCTTGGTGTCTAGTAAGGGTGTGGTCTCTGCTTCCAAGATGGCACCTTGTTGCTGCATCCTCCAGAGGGGATAAACACTGTGTCCTCTTATAGTAGGAAGAATGGAAGAGCAGAAAAGGCCTTGCTAGTTATTCAGTCCTTTTATTAGGTAGCTAATGCCATTCACGAGGCCTCTGGCCCCATGATATAATTACATCCTAAATGCCTCACCTCTTAATGCTATCACATTGGGATTTAAGTTCCAACACTGGGATTTTGGAGGGACACATAACACTAAAACCATAGTACCATCTCGACTCCTCACATCCCATATCCAATCAAAAAGCAAAAGCTGTTGTCTCTGCCTTCATAATTGATGATGATTCTGGCCATTTCTTACCATTTTCACTGCTATTCTACAGTGAGCCACCTTTTCTCTCACTGGAATTCCTGTAGATGTTATTCTCTCTGGTCTCTCTGCTTCTAAACTTGCCCAATCATAGTCTATTCCCAACAGAGAAACAAAGGGGTCATATTAAAACATAATACATTTCACATTCCTCCTCTGCTCAAAACTCAGTAGCTCCCCAATTTGCACAAAAGTCTTTAACAACAGCCTACAAGTCTTTGCATAAATGGGTCTCTGTTACCTCTCCTAACTTATGTCCTATTACTCCTCACTCACTACTTTTCAGCCACAAAAGCCTCCTTGCTGTTACTCCAACACAGCAGGTATGATTCCAGTTTACCACTTTTGCGCTGGCTGTTCCCTCTATCTGGAACACTCTTCTCCCGGGTAGCTGCACAGCCAACTCTTTGCCTTCTTCAAGTCTTTGTTCAATGTATTCTTCCCAGTGGGGGTACTCTAACTGCAGAACTTAAAATTGCAACCTGACTTCCAACCCTTTGCATGCTGGAACCTTTGTAGCCTGTTCAGTGTTTCGTTTAGGTTTTCACTCCCGTTGCCCAGGCTGGAGTGCAATGGCGCAATCTTGGTTCACTACAGCCTCTGCCTCCCAGGATCAAGCGATTCTCTAGCCTCAGCCTCCAAGTAGCTAGGACCAGAGGTGCACACAACTGCACCTGCCTAATTTTTGTATTTTTTATAGAGATGGGGTCTCACCATGTTGCCCAGGCTGATCTTGAACTCCTGAGGTCAAATGATCCACCCGCCTCAGTCTCCCAAAGTGCTGGGATTACAGATGTGAGCCACAGCACCTGGCCTTTTCAGTGTTTTCTATTTCTTGTAGCCCATCTCACTTTCTAACACACCTTATAGATGGATGCTTACTTTAATAGGTGTATCGTTTGTCTGTTTGCCCCCACTAGATTGTAAGCTCTGCAAAGACAGGAATCTTGGTTCACTTCTGTGTCCCCAAATGCCTATAACAGTACCTAGCTTGTAGTAGGTATTCAATAACTATTTGAATGAATAATGAGTGAGTAAATTTGTAATGAACAACTGGTAATTTTATGAACAAAAATAGCATCCTGTCAAGAGGAAAAAAAGTGAAATGAGTTCCTACGTATGTGTTCTGATGCTCCTCAGTTCCCTGATGAGGTGAGACTGACTCAATCATGTACAGCAAAGTCTGACTCCCACCACTCCCTGTTGTACCACCCCTCCGGGAAAATGTGACGAACCTCATCAAGATAAGTTGTGTGGTAGAGCTGTATGGCTAGAGTTCTAATTTGATTGTGTATAGACTGCAGGTAAATCTTAGAGAATTATAAGGAACCTTGATCCACTCACAGTAATTTAATAAAGAAATGCAATCACTGGCAAATAGAAGCCTAGAGATTCTCTTTTTAGGACCAGTATCTCTGCAGTACGTTTTATAAAATCGATTCTCGTCATTGATCAAGAATTTTCTGCTTCATTTAGCTTCTGAGTTCCTATTTCCAACAGGTGTATGGGTGCTGTAAAAAGCTTTTATTGATTCATGCAGAAAGGAGGTGCATGAAAACCTTTGAGGAAACCAAATCTTCATGTAAGCTTACATGATAGAAAGGCCATACTGTTATTCCCTTCCTGTGACGCTTTATGGGAGTTGAAATGTGCAGTGCATCGTATGGTGGAGTTACTTTGTTGTAAGAGTGTAAATTTAAGTCATTCGTGATAGTTCGAGATATGAACTTTCAAGATCAATATGAAAGTGATACTTTGTTGCATGGAGATCAAAATAATTCTTTTCATTGATCATATCATTTAGCTGCTTTTTATCTGGTGTTTTCTATAGTTCTCCCCCTTCGTACTCCTTAAATTTAGGAGCTCTTAGCAGTAAACAGAAAAAGAACTACCTCTGCTTCAGCACAGAGGGATATTGCAGCTAATGGTCCAATGAGTGCAAGAGATGGAATTTAACCAGGGAAAGGTGGAGGATGGACACTTATTGCTGATTGACACAAATGTAGCTGCTGCCTTAGAAGCTGGTATCCTGAATTTAATTAGAGTGTTATGCAATCATAGAGTAAAATATCTATCTCTTTCTTACTCCTCTTAATATAATTCTACCTCTGTTCTGTCTTAAAGAGAAGTTTATTTTCAGCTGGACTCAGTGACTCATGCCTGTAATCCCAGAACTTTGGGAGGCAGAGGCAGGAGAATCACTTGAGGCTAGGAGTTTGAGACCAGCCTGGGCAACATAGCAAGACCCCATTTTTATTATACAAAAATTAAAATAGCTGGGAGTGGTGGCCTGCGCCTATAGTCACAGCCGCTTGGGAGGCTGAGGCAGGAGGATCACTTGAACCCAAGAGTTCAAGGCTGCAATGAGGTTTGTTTTGTTTTGTTTCATTTTGTTTTGAGATGGAGTCTCACTCCGTCACCCAGGCTGGAATGTAGTGGTGCCATCTTGGCTCTCTGCAACCTCTACTTCCAGGGCTCAAACAATTCTCCTTATTCAGCCTCCCAAGTAGCTGGAATTACAGGCACCCGCTACCACGCCCAGCTAATTTTTGTATTTTTAGTAGAGATGGGGTTTCACCATGTTGGCCAGGCTGGTCTCTAACTCCCGACCTCAGGTGATCTGCCCACCTTGGCCTCCAAAAGTGCTGGGATTACAGGCGTGAGCCACCGCACCCAGCTGGCTGCAGTGAGTTATGCTTGCAGCACTGCATTTCAGGCTGGGTGACAGAGTGAGACCTTGTCTCACAAAAAAGAAAAAAGAAAAAAATTTATTTTCAATATTGGTTTGATTTTTAAGATGTGTATTGGTTTATATTAATCATTGGTATCAAGAATAAAATGTCATTGAGCTCCTTTTATAGGTCTGATGTTGGGGAAAAGACCAATTATAAACTGACTTATTTTGTGTATTTTCCCATTATACATCGAGAACTATGATTTTACTCATAAGCTACCAAGCTAATGCACCAAAGTTTTATGGATGTCAGCAGAAGACAGACTCCTGGCTCAAAGATGAAAAACATTCATTACTGACAGAAATAGCAGTGTCCAGAGTATCAGCATATTTGCACTGGCTCCCTAAGCCCCAGTTCCTTCAGGGCAATATGGACCCCTGTCTTGGTGTATAGATGAGTGTGACTTAAATTCCACTGCTAAACTATGTGTTGTCTGGGTGCAGTGGCTCATACCTGTAATGCCAGCACTTTGGGAGGCCAAGGCAGGAGGATTGCTTGAGCCTGGGAGGTTGAGGCTACAGTGAGCCTTGATCATGCTACTGCATTCCAGAGACAAAGTGAGACCCTGTCTCAGAAACAAACAATAAACTATGTAATGGTAACAAGATTTGGTAGTTGATAATTTGAATTGGGCGTCAATGACTAATAATGTATCATTGGTGAGAAAAAAATCTCGAATAAATATTTACCCTAATTATTTCTTCACTCAACATGTGTCTCCCAATCTAAATTTTGTGATAACAATAATTAAATGTACACATTTGTAATGAAGAAGACATATTTGTTTATTTGTATTCTGTATTAGCTTTTCACGCTGCTAATAAAGACACACCCGAGACTGGGTGATTTATAGAGGAAAGAGGTTTAATGGGCTTACAGTTCCATGTGGCTGGGGAGGCCTCACAATCATGGTAGAAGGCGAATGAGGAGCAAAGTCACATCTTACATGGCAGCAGGCAAGAGAGCATGTGCAGGGGAATTCCCCTTTATAAAACCATCGGATCTCGTGAGACTTATTCACTATCACGGGAACAGCACAGGAAACACCCACTGCTATGATTCAATTACCTCCCACCAGGTCCCTCCCATGACATGTGGCAATTATGGGAGCTACAATTCAAGATGAGATTTGGGTGGGCACCCAGCCAAACCATATCATATTCCCTGCTCTAGATTCCAGATAAGGGAGAGGAGGGAAGCGGTGCTCAGCCCCAGCCATTTATGCTGAGTAGAGGAGGTGAGAAGTAGTTGGTAGTGGCTTTCTCAGTCTCTTCCTTCAGCGAGCAGTTGGAATGTACTGTTCTAGTCACCTCTACTCCTAGGCCTAGACTCTGACCTGTTTTCAAAGTCTCATATGCCTAAGCCCTGGTGCTCTCTCTCTCCCTTTCTTTATTAGCAAAGAAATCGATTATCTTCAGGAAAGGTATTATGAGCACACCGAAGGTATCAGTCACTTTTTTTTTTTTTTTTTGAGACAAGGTCTTACTCTGTAACCCAGGGTGGAGTGAGGTGGCACAGTCATGGCTCACTGCAGCCTCGACCTCCTAGGCTCAAGCGATCTTCCCGCCTCAGGCTCCCAAGTAGCTGGGACTACAGGTGTGCACCACCACACCTGTTAATTTTTTGTAGAGATGAAGTCTCACTAGGCTGCTCAGGCTGGGATGTCAGCCACTCTTACTAGACAATACTCAGCCAAAAAAATTCCACCTTGAGTCCCCTAAGGACAATTTGACTCTGTCTAGGGAGGCTTGTGGAATCTGTAAGGAAATTCAGTGTAGTAGGGAGGCGATACCTGAGAGAGAGCGCCCTTGGTAACGTGTCCAAACTCGCCCCCATTTCTCAGCTAGGACTTCCCTGGGAAACGAATCTGTATAGATTTAACACTTCCTCTCAACCAGTTGTTCTCTGGGAACCTGTAGATTTACAGCGTCAGACAGTTCTCTGAGTTAATTAGGCTTAGCAGGTTTTCAAAAGACCACAAACAGCTTTGTAGCCTCCCATTACTTCTTAGGGGAGGGAAAATCCTGGGCACGAACAATTAATTGCTCTCCGTCCATCCTGTGTCTCCAACAAGGTGCCTATTAGCAGCTAGTACTGTCCTATAAACTCAGACCCTGTCATAATAACTCATCTGTAAACATCCCCTTGTGGTTGGTGTTTATTCTCCTGTTGTCTATGTAGGGACCTGACATACTGACATACTCAGATGAAGTAAGAGTGCCTGCTTTGGTGAAAAGCCTTCAGAATTCTCTTGTGTTTATGGCATTGTAGTACAAGCCAGTGCCCAGTGGTGGTGATACAAGTTACTTTGTTTTTTTGTTTCTTTCTTTTTCATTTCTTTCTTGTTTTTTTTGTGACAGAGTCTCCCTCGGTTTCCCAGGCTGGAGTGCCCTGGTGCCATCTCGGCTCACTGCAACCTCCGACTCCCAGGTTCAAGCAATTCTCCTGCCTCAACCTCCTGAGTAGCTGGGATTACAGGCGCGTGCCACCACGCCCGGCTAATTTTTGTATTTTTAGTAGAGACGGGGTTTCAGCTGGTCTCGAACTCCTGACCTCATGATCCACCCGCCTTGGCTTCCTGAAGTGCTGGAATTACAGGCGTGAGCCAACGCGCCTGGCCAATTTTTTTTTTTTTTTTAAAGTAGAGACAGCTTCCTGCCATGTTGCCCAGGCTGGTCTTGAATGCCTGGGCTCAAGCAACCCTCCTACCGTGGTCTCCAAAAGCTTTGAGATTATAGGTGTGAGCCACAGCGTCTGGCCCCAAGTTACTTTGAATTGCACACATAGACACCCATGGTTCAGCTTGGCAGCACCCGCCGTGGGTTCACACTATGTGCCAGGCATTAATAATTGATGGCTGAATGCCCGAGATGATTTTCAGAGGTACCTGGAAATTGTTTCTTCCAAAGGTTTTGGCAAAACAGTCAAATACCAAAACTATACAGTTGCCCTCAAGCCCTCTTTTAATAGAATCCGGGCATAGATAAATTATGTATGTCTTCAGCCTTCTGACATCTCCCTGTATTTGCCCCTTCCTTATATATTTTTTTGTCTTTCTTGGTCTTTAAACTCCAGGCAGCTTTATTCCTCCAGCTTTTCTAAGCCCCCACCCTCACCCGCCAACCTCTTCCCAGGACTGCCACCCTTGGAGAGCCCAGACTCCAGAATTATGATAGAGCGTCAAGGAACAGAGGAGTTGCTCAAAACTTTCTTTCAGATAAGGCACCTTTTGCGGGAAAAGGAGGAGGACGTGATGTGTCCAGAAGAGGCCTGGTGAGGTAAAGAACTACAATTGGCCAGACGCAGTGGCTCGCTCCTGTAATCCCAGCACTTTGGGAGGCTGAAGCGGGTGGATCACTTGAGGCCAGGAGTTCGAGACCAGCCTGGCCAAAATGGCAAAACCCTGTCTCTACTGAAAATACAAAAAATTAGGCAGGCATGGTGGCATGCACCCATAATCCCAGCTACTTGGGAGGCTGAGGCAGGAGGATCACTTGAACCTGGGAGGTGGAGGCTGCAGTAAACTGAGATCCCACCACTGCACTCCAGCCTGGGCAAGAGAGCGAGACTGTGTCTCGTAAAGAGAACTACGATAGATTTCAGAGGGAAAGTTCTAGGCTAGAACTCAGAACCTCATTTCTGGATACTGTGGTCTTTCCATTTGTCTTAAAGTCATCCTGCAAAGGTCAAGGTCAATTCTTAATAATTTTGCATGCCAGAGGAAAATTGCAAATTAAAAAAATATGTGATGGAGAAGCATCTGAAAGACTAACCATACCTGTTTATGGAGAGGAGCCTTCTATTTTTCTAGAGGACATGATTGTATTCCATTTCTTTCTCAAATACTGACTTCAGAGTTTAGTGTAATTATTCTAATGCTGGGTAAGAATCCTCCTGAACAGAAAAAGGGACTTGAATGTATGAAATAGAAGGGGTTGGAAAAGTTACATAAATCATTTAAATACACATTGACAGAGAATGTGGAGGCCTCATGTTGAAGGTGGTTTAAAGAATTCTAAGAATGGCTGGGCGTGGTGGCTCACGCCTGTAATCCTAGCACTTTGGGAGGCCGAGGTGGGCGGGTCATGAGGTCAGGAGATCGAGACCATCCTGGCTAACACGGTGAAATCCTGTCTCTACTAAAAGTACAAAAAATTAGCCGGGCGTGGTGGCAGGTGCCTGTAGTCCTAGCTACTCGGGAGGCTGAGGCAGGAGAATGGCGTGAACCTGGGAGGTGGAGTTGGCAGTGAGCCGAGATTACACCACTGCCCTCTAGCCTGGGTGACAGAGCGAGACTCCGTCTCAAAAAAAAAAAAAAAAGAATTCTAAGAAAATATCCCCCTATTTAAAGTCTCTTTTATCACCAGCTTGCTGCAGCATCCATAATTCATTCATTGCCCTATGTCTGCAGGAAGACCTTAGAAAATTCAGTGTCCAGGAAGGAATAAAATAACCTGTCATACAGTTCCTTTAAGGTGACACAGTCTTATTTATTGCCAGGAAGCTGGAGAGGACAGGGAGATGGTGCTGAACTCAAGATAAACTCCTCTTGGCATTGTCATTTTGCCAAGAATGGACCCTGCAGAAGAAGTAAAATACTGTCTCAGTCACAGGCACCTTCCAAGGTTCTTGGAACTTCCATGAGAGTACAGGGGAGAAAGATATTTAAGTTCTTATACTCTGAATCAATAGGCCAGACTTTTTGGTACTGAAAAGGTCTCTGCATACCACTCATTGTGTTGTTTAGAGATTTAACGTATTTAATAAAAAGTAGATTCCCAAAAAGCAATTTTAAATGAACTTTGTCTCCAAGCTAAATCTTTTTCAGGATGATCGTAAATGTTTCAGAGGCCTAAGACAACTTGGAGATAAAATGAATATTTCTGGCCAAGAGCAGTAGCTCACGCCTGTAATCCCAGCACTTTGGGAGCCTGAGGTGGGTGGATCACCTGAGGTCAGGAGTTCCAGACCAGCCTGGCCAACATGGTGAAACCCCATCTCTACTAAGATACAAAAAAATTAGCCGGGCATGGTGGTGGGCACCTGTAATTCTAGCTACTCAGGAGGGTGAGGCAGGAGAACCCGAACCCCTTGAACCCAGGAGTTGGAGGTTGCAGTGAGCTGAGATTGTGCCACTGCACTCCAGCCTAGGCAACAGAGTCAGACTCCATCTCAAAAAAAAAAATTCATTTTTTCCAGGTTTATGTTTTGTGCTGTGCACCAGATCAATACTGTTGGAATGACTTGCTCCTCTTATCCCCAGAATTCTTCCTGGGAAACTAGCATTCACAATTATTAGAATGTGAAAACAAATGAGATGATCCATTTTAACACCCTCACTTTACATGTAGATGAGGAAAGTAAAGTGCAGAGTTGACCGTGACTTAAAGAGAATTGCACAGTGGGCAGAGTATAGGCTTTGGAATCAGGCAGGTTTGGATCTGCTGCTCAGTAGTGATGTGAACTTGGGCAAGCTGATTGATATTTCCAAGCTGCAGTTTCATCTTCTGTTAAGACAGTTCTTAAGTAGGTGTCTATAAGGCACCTACTCAAAGAATGAACTCAAAATTTGCCCATAATAATACTGTATTCACTATGAACACAAAATTTGCCCAATAATACTATGTTCACTGTTTTTTAAAAATTGAGACACAATTCACATAACAGAAAATTCACCATTTTAAAGTGTACATTTCAGTGAGTTTTAGTGCTGGGTTGGGCATCCATCACCACTGTCTAATTCCAGAACATTTCCTTCATCCCCCCCAAACCCTGGATCTATTAGCAGTGAGTCCCGATTCCCCTCTCCCACAGCTCCTGGCAAACACTAATCTTTCTATCTCTATGTATTTGCCTGTTCCGGACATGTCATATAATGGAATCATACAACATGTAGCTTTTTGTGGTCTGACTTCTTTCACTTTGCATAATGTTTCCAGGTTTCACCCATGTTGTAGCATATAATTTATTCCTTTTTTTACTGACAAATAATATTTCATTATATGGATATATCAAAATTTGTTTATCTGTTCATCAGTTGATGGAAATGGAAGACCCAGCTGTCAGGTGTGATGGAAAACAGTTACCATTGTTTTAATGGTTAGGTCAAAGCCAGAATGAGGACTTGGGCGTCCCGCTCTCGATCTAGTCTTGTGTTTATCCCCTGCACTGTTTTTCTTGAGATCTGAGCACATGTATTTTAAATAGTAGTGGTTTTCTGAAAGAAAACCTTACAACCTGGCTACCTCCTTTTAGGATTTTATACCTCCATGGATTTTTCCAGTATGGAAAAAATGTTTATGATGCAAAGAAATGAAATCTATACATTATAGAAAAATTGTGCTGAGAGACAGGTTTAATTTTTATTTTCAAGACTAGTGGGTGGTGTTTTGTTTGTCTGTTTGTTTGAGATGCAGTCTTGCTCCGTCACCCAGGCTGGAGTGCAGTGGCGCGATCTCAGCTCACTGCAACCTCTGCCTTTCGGGTTCAAGCGATTCTCGTGCCTCAATTTTCTGAGTAGCTGAGACTACAGCTGTGCACCACCACGCCTGGTTAACTTTTGTATTTTTAGTAGAGATGGGGTTTCACCATGTTGGCCAGGCTGTTCTGGAACTCCTGACCTCAGGTTATCCTCCTGCCTCGGCCTCCCAAAATGTAAGGATTACAGGCGTGAGCCACCGCACCCGGCCTAGTGGGGTCTTAATGCCTCTTTGTCCCTCTGTATTTCACAGGATGACCTGGCATCTGTACAGTATCTTTTATCTGCCTGTTTTTGTACATGTAAGTTTACTACCATGGTGTCTAGCCTGGGATCAAAAAAGGTTTGGTTGATGTTTGAGTCATGAGTCCCCCCTCGCCCCCCTTTTTTTTTTTTTTTTGTTCACTTTATTCCACAGCAAAAATTCAGAATTATTCTCTCCTTTAGTTAGACAGTCACTGTCATTCCATTAACGTGACCATTAGGTATGGGGAATATATGCCTTTGGGCCAGAATTTAGTGCATTTCAAGCACATCTGATCACCTCTCCTTCCCGCTCCCTTGCCTGCTACCTAAGCGAAAGCTCACTATGAGATGAGAGGAGGCCTTTGATGATCTGGCCTCCTTCCCATGTAATATAATGACTGCCCCAGCTCTCAGGTCTGATTTCCCTGCTGACAAGATCACAGAAGGCATGTTAATGTCTGTTTACCTGCAGTCATCATTTCTTCAGAGGCAGCATTGCATGTAGCCCCAGGCTTTTACTGCGTGGGCGTACGAAGTCCAGAAGCATATCTGATTTGTGAAGGATTTGGTTGTTGACACTTTTGCTTAGGAACGAGTGATGTGTAGAATGTGGCAAGATTCCAGTGGAGAAGGTGTTTTCCTGGGTTCATCAGGGATTTGTGCTGCTTTATCTTAGGTAGCTCGACTGGAGGGTCCAGCCCAACCTGGTTTCCTGACTTTGCGCAAGGGTTTTCTTTGCCAAAGCTTTGATGATCCGGTCCTGAATACCCCTAATTACTCATTTCATTTGATGTTGTATTTTCTTATCGTTCTTTAAGATCTGGAGCAGTTATCATGTGTCATGCTTCACATACCTTATCTCCTTTATATTACTTCCTGCTTCTAAATACCTGCCAGCCCTCACATATATGAAAAAGCGACTGACCCTGACCCTTCTCCATGCTGAGCATCCTTTATTCCTCCAACTGTTCCTGGTTGACACAGTCTCCAGCAGCCTTTTGTCCTGGTCCTTCTTTGTCTATGTGTTTTCCACATTGTCAGTGCTCCTCCTAATGTGATGTCCAGACTGGAAATGACACTCCATGTGTGCTGTGATCAGCCTAAACTAGGATTGTTACCAAGACGTGAGCCTGATCCTCATTCAACACAGTGTACTATTGCCACCAGTGCCTACTTAGCCAGTTGCCTATTTGTTTTGTTTGTGTTTTTGGGTCTCACTCTGTCACCCAGGCTGGAACACAGCGGCGTGATCTCGGTTCACTGCAGCCTCTGTCTCCCAGGTCCAAGTGATCCTTCCACCTCAGCCTCCTAAGTAGGTGGGATTACAGGCAGGGACGACCACACCAGACTAATTTTTGTATTTTTAGTAGAGATGGGGTTTCACTATGTTACCCAAGCTGGTCTCAAACCCCTGGACTCAAGCAGTCTGCCCACTTGGCCTCCCAAAGTGCTGGATTACAGGTGTGAGCCACTGCGCCCAGCCATCAGTTGGCTTTTAATACCAGTCATTACCTGTTACCCCTACTCAGTGAGGCATAGGCTCCCGTTGTTGTGCTGTTGATTATTTGCTCCTAAGAGCAGAACTTTATACTTCCCCTAATCCACTCTATCCATTCTTACCCTGGGGACTCATAGTTTCATTCCATTGGAACTATATGGATGGGAGCCTAGCATAATTCCGATGCAAGAAATGGTTGGAGTGAAGAAGAATTTTATTTTTTAATGATATGTTAGCATTGGCTCTGTTCCTAGAAAAATCCTTCTCCAACTCCTGATCCTGCGGTACTTAAATTAGTCATTTCTAGTTCATGGGGTTTTGTGTTTGTTTGGGGAGTTTGAGGGTAATTGTTTGCATCAATAATTACATAGATGAAAAGAATGAATCGGGTGTTGAATCTCTTTAGGCAGCTGAATACCTCAGTCCATCGGCCGACTTGTCGTCACTTGGGTGGACCCTTGAATGCGTCTGTCTGCTGTGCTGTCTAGGAAGGGTGTGTGGGGTTCTAACTGGCACTTCTCTGTCTGTTGCAGTTACCTGGCTGAGCAGTGCTGGAATGGCGGCTTTATCTACCTGATCATGCTGCGTCGCTTTAAGCACAAAGCCCACTCCACTTATAATGGCAACAGTAGCAACAGCTCTGAACCGGGAGAAACACCTACCTTGGAGCTGGGTGACCGAACTGCGAAAAAGGGGAAACGAACCAGAAAGTTTGGGGTCATCTCCAGGCCTCCTGCCAACAAGGCCCCTGAAGAATCCAAGGGCAGCGCTGGCTGTGAGGTGTCCAGTGACCCCAGCACTGAGCTGGAGAACGGCCCTGACCCTGAACTTGGAAACGGCCATGTCTTTCAGCTAGAAAATGGCCCAGATTCTCTCAAGGAGGTGGCTGGACCCCATCTAGAGAGGTCAGAAGTGGACAGAGGGACAGAGCATAGAATTCCAAAGACAGATGCTCCTCTGACCACAAGCAATGACAAACGCCGCTTCTCAAAAGGTGGGAAGACGGACTTCCAATCGAGTGACTGCCTGGCACGGGTAAGGTTTGGTTTGATTATGGAACCAGAATTTTATTTATTGTGTGTGTTTGTTTGTTTTTGCAGCCCAGCCCATGCGGGAAATAACAAGCTGGGCTGAGAACCAGAATTTTGAAAGAAATATTGTTTGAAGTTGCTTTTCAGGTTTAAAAAATATACCTAAGATGACCTTGCATTGAGAAGCCAACAAATGCATTAAGAAAAGTGATCAGAGGAGAATGACAAAAAAGCTCCAGTCATTTTATCCTACTTAAATAAAGAGCTAGTCAAGTGATCCTAAGTGGAAAACTCAAGACTTCTGTGTTAAAATTTGAGTCATGTGAGGTCCAGATAAAGTACTTCGCGGCATCGTTATTTATCGCTGCTGTCACCAGTGGAATTGCTGCTGCAAGGCCAAGAATTCCTGATGGCAGTTGACACCACAAACATCTAAGCCTCAGTATTACACAGGAAGGGTATTCAATACACAGGGAAGCATCTGCTTTTATTTTTAGCAGTTCAAAATTAGTGATGTTTTCATGGGATCGCGTTATTACATTGCTGAGTTCTAGGGAAGTCTGGAAGCTTGACAAAAATCTCTGATACTATGAAATCCAGCTGTGAGGGTCAAAGTTGGTTACCACACCTGCTTTGCCTTTAGGTGTATTCTGAATGATAAGGAGTAAGCTTCTAGCCTCAAATGGTCTCCCTCATTATAACCAACATTCTGTCCTATGAGAATTGCATTTCTTTAGGGTAGACATGTTCATTCCAAGAATCTTCTTAGATATTCCTGCAGGCTCCATTTGAAACGATAAACTGCCTACGTGGATGCTGATTGGTTTCTTCTCTGACTCAGGAGACGCCCCTTAGGGATGAAAGAGAAAGTTATAAAGATCAAAATGGTGGGTGTAGGAGTATCAAGTTGAGGCCAGGCGCGGCAGCTTGTGACTGTAGTCCCAGCACCTTGGGAGGCTAAGGATGGTAGATCGCTTGAGCTCAGGAGCGTGAGACCAACCTGGGCAACAAGGTGAAACCCTGTCTCTACCAAAAATACAAAAAATTAGCTGGGGGCCTGAGTAAGAGGATTGCTTGAGTCTGGGAGGCAGAGGTTACAGTGAGCCAAGATTATACCACTGCACTTCATCCTGGGTGACAGAGCAAGACCCTGTCTCAAAAAAAGAAAACAAGAAGTATCAAGTTGAGTTTTGTCTGCTGAGAAATGGTGCCCTGGGAGTAAGTGTGATTTCTGCCATTATAGCCAAATGTACAATGGGTTGAAAAGAATTACAATAGGCCCTCTCTCAAGAGATTATGTTCCTTCATTTGAGGAGCTGGGTGATCTTCATAAAGTTGGACACAGAGAAGGCATTACTTGTAAATAGAACGTATGAATAAGAAAAAAATTGATGTCTCCATCCATGATTTGCTACCAATTTTATGGGTTCCCCCAAAAAGGATTAAGGACAAAAAAAGAGATTATAATATACACCTCTTCCAAATTAAGGGCAGTGAAAATATTATAATGTGTTTCTTATCAGTGCATACCCTATCTTGGTAGGATTTCTTCCCTAATGATTAGCTTGTGCATACACAGAAAGCCTAATGTGAACAAAATAAGGTAGTGGGTATTGGCTCCCTTAATCATTTGAAGGTTTAAGGCACCAAAGAAGGTTGACTCTCACGTACAGTCCCAAGAATAGGCCTTCATTTGACCTAGGACACAGTGGAAATAATTTGGAATGATTTTAAAACAAAGGGCCAGGTGCAGGGGCTCAGGTCTGTAATCCCAGCACTTTGGGAGGCCCAGGCAAGTAGATAACTTAATGCCAGGAGTTCAAGACCAGCCTGGCCAACATGGCAAAACCAAAAATACTAAAAATACAAAACTTAGTTGGGCATGGTTGCACATGCCTGTAATCCTAGCTACTCGGGAGGCTGAGGCTGAGGCACAAGAATCACTTGAACCTGGCAGGTGGAGGTTGCCGTGAGCCAAGAATCTCATCACTGCCCTTCATCCTGGTCAACAGAGTGAGACTGTCTCAAAAACAAACAAAAGCTAAACTTTTAAGAGATTACTCATCCTCTGCTCACCTTAATTAAACGCAATAATTCTATTAAGAATAAATTTAATTAAAATTGAACTTCTGGCCGGGTGCGGTGGCTCATGCCTGTAATCCCAGCACTTTGGGAGGCCGAGGTGGGCGGATCATCTGAGGTCAGCAGTTCGAGACCAGCCTCAACATGGAGAAACCCCATCTCTATTAAAAATACAAAATTAGCCAGGCATGGTGGTGCATGCCTGTAATCCCAGCTACTCGGGAGGCTGAGGTAGGAGAATTGCTTGAACCTGGGAGGCGGAGGTTGTGGTGAGCCAAGATCGTGCCATTGCACTCCAGCCTGGGCAACAAGAGCGAAACTCTGTCTCAAAAAAAAAAAAAAAAAAAATGAACTTCTGGAGTCGCTATTTGAAGACTATGCATATCAGAATTCCTTTGCCTGGTTTTTATGCTCAAGGTCAAACATCCTATGAGGTGCAAATGAAAGAGTGAAAACAACCAAACTGTGATCCATTGTCTTTAGGGCATTTTCTTAAAAAGCCGTATGCCTATAGAAAGGGCAGACTTGCCATCTGGAATTTGCATTCTTTGTAACTGTTTATAATTCATATTCTGATTTTTGGCCTGGGTCATACTTTTTGTCTTGGTAAATCAGAATGGACCACACATTTTCTCAGGCTCGAATATTTTAGCACCCTTTTCAACCACAAAATTATCTTTATTAGGTGCATTTGCCCAGGATTGATAGGGTTGGCAAAAAGTAGATTTTCACAACTTCCCCTCACATTCTGATGGCACCTGAATTGGAACCAATAGACATTCACACACAATTGTTTAGGTTCTTGGGATTTTTATTTTTACTCCAGGACAGAGACCAAGGTCATGCTAAAATGGAATTTCTAGAAAAACGGAAAATGCCTATTTACCTCTTAAGCCTTTGGGGGGGAAAATTTCGTTCCATTTGAATAATGGGAGATTAAACATGTCAGTATTTTTCCATTTCTGCCTTTATAATGATTTAATATAGCTGCAAAAACTTAATAAATGACAGAAAAGCTCATAATCATTCAGACCATTTTTGTTTGTCAGGTACTTCTTTTTCATAGACTGTTATTTGTTCTAAGAAAATGTTACATTAAAATAAACCCTCAGTTTTTCCTTTTCCATCCAGTTCCCTCTTAACAGAGCAACAGAAAATATATTTTCTTTATACAAATTTTTCTTTTTAAAAAATGGTATTTTCTATAAAACATTAACTCACAATAATACATATATAAGCAGATTACTATTTAAAAAGACAAAGTTGGATTTATCCTCTAAAACAGAATCTCCTAGGACATAGACAAACTATTTTAGGCATGAGTTCAAAGTTCCTTATTATCTTCTTAGCAAAGATCTTTACTACTCTGAGAGTTTTTGAGAGTCTGCTTATATAGAATGTAATGTATTTTTGTAATGCTACATGTTGAAAACGAATACCACCAAATGTAGTCACATAACAAAAAAAGAATCCTACCACTTGCCAAGCAGGCGAGTTTATTCATGACTGGCATGGGTATGTCTATGGGTACATTTGTGGTCTTTCCGTAGGAATCGTAATCTACCCTGTACACTACCAGACCCTTTTCCTATGCCTCCTCTGTAAGTGGTTCAGCAGAGACCTCATGCAGGCTTCCTGGATCTGCATCTGCAGAAACGGGTAGAAAACTCAGAAGGAGCGTCGCACTCAGAACATCTCCCTGATGAGCCCTCATGTTTGCATCAGAGGCAGCCTGAGGATGGTCCTTTTCCAGGAAGCCCCCTTGGTCACTGGGTGAACTCACATTGTCCTACATGGTAACATCTCCCAAGTCTGTGTCTGAGCCCTCAGCTCTCTCCTGAGCCCCTGAGTTTTGTGCCAACTGCCTGCAGGATGTCTCCATCTTGAATATATTTCACATCATGCCTAAAACTCAGCACATCATTTTCCCATACCGCTGAACCCACTCCAGTGCTCCAGGTCTCCCCGTCCCCAAAGTTTTCCCAAGCTGGAAGTTTGATGAGATTCAATGGGGGTGACCAACCATCCTGGTTTATCCAGAACTTCCCCTGGTTTCTCACTGAAAATCCTGGGAAACCCTCCGTCCTAGGGAGACTGGGACAGCTGGTCATCTGGGAGTCACCTGAAGCACTGTCCACTGCCTTCTGCCATGTCCGTTCAATCACCAAGTCCCCTCAACTGTAGCTCCTTTTGAAATCCTGTAGCTCAACCTGCCTCTCTCTTTACTCCCGTAACTTCAGGTCAGGACTAGGCTGCTTTCATTCCCCCGCCCGGGCTGTCATAGTACTCCCCTACCCGGGACATTGCCCCACTCCTATCCCATTCATCCACTGTCCCAACTGCCACCAGAGGGACCTTTCTAAACAGCACATCTCATTACTCACACACATACACATAGGTGCACAACATACATGTGCGTGCGCACACACACACTGTAGCTGAAACCCGTTTGGTGGGTCCACTTTGCCTTCATGGTTGTTACCAAACACATTGGGATGTCATTTGAGGCCCTTTATTATCCGATTCCTGCTTAACTGTCTGCCTCCATCTCTCACTGCTTTCTTTTTTTCTTTTTTACCTTTACCAGTTTATTATATAATAAAGAATACAGATGAAGAATTACATAAGGCGAGGTCCAAAGGGTTCCCAGCACAGGAGCTTCTGTCCCTGTGGAGGTGGGGGTGAGGGGGGTGCATCACCCTCCTGGCATGCGGATGTATTCACCATCCTGGAAGCTCTCCGAACCTCATACTCTAGGGATTTGTATGAAGGCTTCATCCTGAAGGCATGATCATTTGTTAACTCAAAATCCAGCATTTCTCCCCTGACTCCAGATGATGGGGGTAGGGCTGAAAGCTGCAAGCTTCTTATGGCCTGTCCTTTCTGGTAACTAACCCCCATCTGGAAGCTATCCCTGATATCCAGTTTCTTACTGCTTTCTTCCTCCCTGATTTGGAGTGAATTCACTGCAAGCTTTTTCAAAGACCATACTTACTGTCACCTCTGAGCCTTTGCGAGTGCTGCGCTCACTACCCAGTTTCTTCTCCCCTCTCCTGCGTTGCTTAGCTTCTACCTTTCCTGGGGGACCAAGCCTCAAGACACCCTCCTCTAGGAGGCCTCTGTGACATTCCTGCCACCTGCTCTGTCATTAGCCATCTCCTCTTTGGTCTCCTGCAGTACCCTCTGCTGGTCTTCATTCATGCCCGAGCCCCACGTATTCCAATTACCATTTGGCTCATTGTGTCCCCAGCAGACTTTAAGAGCAAAGCCTTTGATTTTTTAAAATGTTTTATATATTTGGGGGATGGAGGTGCAGATTTCTTCAATGCATGTATTATGTAGTGATGAAGTTCAGGCTTTAACGTGCCCATCACCTGAATAGTGAACATTGTACTCGATAATTTTTCAGCTCTCACCCTGCTTCCTCCTTTTCCAGTCTCCAGTGTCTGTTATTCCACTCTGCATGGACAGCCATTGTTCACCTCCCACTTATGAGTGAGAACATGGAGTATTTGACTTTGTGTCCTGAGTTATTTTACTGAAGGTAATGGCCTTTGGTTCCATCCATATTGCTGCAAAAGACATGATTTAATTTTGTTTTATGGCTGAGGAGTATTCTGTGGTATATACCACATTTTCTTTTCTCTCTTTTTTTTTTTTTTCGAGACAGTCTCACTGTCACCCAGACTGGAGTGCAGTGGCATGATCTTGGCTCACTGCAACCTCTGCCTCCTGGGTTCAAACGATTCTCCTGCCTCAGCCTCCCAAATAGCTGGGACTATAGGCTCACGCCACCATGCCCAGCTAATTTTTTGTATTTTTAGTAGAGAGGGGGTTTCACCATGTTGGCCAGGCTGGCCTCGAGCTCCTAACCTCTAGTGATCCGCCCACCTCGGCCTCCCAAAGTGCCGGGTTTACAGGCATGAGCCACCGCACCTGGCCTGGTGTATACCACATTTTCTTTATCCAGTCAGCCATTGGTAGACACTTAGGTTGATTCTATATCTTTGCTATTGTGAATAGTGCAGGGTGGGGCCTTCTTCGTCTTTATTTCCCGTCTTAGCTCAGTGCCTTGTAGACATTTATTAATCAAGGCCCCAAGAGTACTGGTCCTGGGAGATGGGACCCTGAAGTGCCTGCCTCAGTTCTGCCATCCCCAGCACTGTGGCCTTCAGGTTGCTGCGGCCTTTCTCTGGCCTTCTGTTTTCTCACCTATAAACTAAGCATTTTGGTCTGATGACTAAGGGACTTGCAGCTCTGACATTATGCTCACCCATTTCTTACTGATCATTCTGAATAAGAAGGGGTAAGCAAACGGTTTCAGAAAAGGTTTGCAACTAGAGCCGGAGTACTTACTGCAGCAAGATTCTGGTTGGATTGTGTCTTCTCACATATGGGGCAAAGTTGCTGTTGTAAAGTTTTCTTTTTGGTTCCAGCAGTAATGAGGTCATTTAAATGCTGTGAGACAGCTCCCTTTAATGTACTGCTCCTGTTTTGGTAAATAAATCCCTTCGTTGGCTTCAGTGAAAGGATGCATGTGTGAACTCACACAGTAATTGGCAGTTTACAGGAAAGGGTAACACTCCAACAACATTAGTGCAGAAGTCCATAGCATCCAGTTTTTCAGGGTTTGGCTTTTTCTCAATAGGCTGACAAAGTCTCGTTGCCCTTTAAGCTAATGTAAAAGAAAACAAATGCCCAAACCATCTGTCTAGACAGGGTCTGTTGCAGAACTCGGTCTCTCCAACTGGACCAGGGTTCACACAATGAACACTGGCAAACAGACAGATCTCCCATCTGTGTGAGCTTCTTAACCTCAGTCGCAAGGACCATCATGGAACTGTAAGATTAGTGGATAAACATTCTATATTTGTTCATTCAGTGCTATTTATGGGATATTATTATGTGGTAGACACTGTTCTAATTGCTAGAGAACTGGTTGGTAAACAAGACAGACAAGGTTCTTATCTCACAGCATTTATAGCATACCACAAACAATAAATAAGCAAATCCACAAATCACAGTGTCAGAAGCTGATGAGTCAATGAAATAAAACAGGGTGAAGTGAAAGCTGGCCGGGCAGTGTCATGGGCAGGGGGCTGGTTGATGTTGGGTGTCAGAGCAGGAAGATCTCAGTAAAGAGGCGATGTTTGAGCTGAGGATTCAGTGTCAGAAAAGGGCAGCCCTGCATAATCTGGGGCAGAATGTTCCCAGGGAAGAAGCAGCAAAAGTATCTGCCCTCAGGCAGGAATGACAGAGTGTTCCATGCGAAAGACACTGGGCACCAGGAGACGATTCAGGAGGTGTGGGCAGGGCTGGCTACGGAGGTTCGCATATGCCGCCTTGGAGTTTGAACCTTATTCTCGGTCCGGTGGGAAGTTGTTGGAGGGCTTATGCTGAGTGCATCACAGCCTGTGTTTTTTAAACCTTCACCTTAGATGTTTCGTGGAGGATAATGGATTGTAGGAGGTGAAAAGTTAAAAGGGAGACCAAACTGGAGGCTGCTGTGGTCACCCAAGCTAAAGATGCTGGTCACTTTGACAAGGGGGAGGTAAGGGAGAGGAGATGAGCCACAGTCGGTAGATGTGGGATCTATTTTGGAAGTGGACTCTACAGATGGTGCTCGTGGTTCAGATGTGGGAGATGAAACAGAAGGAATCAAAGATATTTCATGGACTTCTGGCTTGTGGATCATCTTTAGCCTGAGCAGAGGATAATGCTGTTTCCATTGAGATGGGAAAGCCAGGAGTAAGGGGGGGGAAAAAAGTCCAATTTTGATTGTACTAAGGTGTATGTCAGATACCCAAGTGGAATTGTTAAGGAGGCAGCTGGAAATATCCTTAATATCATTATATTTAAGTTGGCCTGTTAGATTTTGGCCAGTACGAGTGTTAGCCTAATAAATATCAGACACTGATTTATTTTTTACTGAACGTTGCTGTAGGCAGATACATTTAAAACAAACAATTGTGGGCCGGGCACGGTGGCTCACGCCTGTAATCCCAGCACTTTGGGAGGCCGAGGTGGGCAGATCATCTGAAGTCAGGAGTTCGAGACCAGCCTGGCCAACATGGTGAAACCCTGTCTCTGCTAATAATACAAAAATTAGCTGAGTGGATGTGGTGGTGCACACCTGTAATCCCAGCTACTCGGGAGGCTGAGGCAGGAGAATCGCTTGAACCCAGGAGGCAGAGGTTGCAGTGAGCCGAGATTTTGCCATTGCACTTCAGCCTAGGTGACAGAGTGAGACTCTGTCTCAAAAGAAAAACAACAACAACAAAAAAAAACTGCTAACATTTACTTCTTGTTGCTTGTGTCTTCCTTTGTAGTCCTCTGAACTCCCTTCATTAGATGATCAGAAATTCCAAGGTGAGGAAACTTGCATTAATTTCTTTGGACACTCCCCTCTTATTTCCTACTTTCAATTAAAAAAAAATTATGTTATTGGATAAAAGTGAAAAAGAAGGTCTGTTTCTTGACTAGTGTAGTTGGGGGCTATATTACAGATGGGTGATTTCTGCCCTCTGAAGCCGATTTTATTTGTTAAGTGTTTTGCATGATGAGTTCTGTGGTTTGGGGCTGGGGGCAGGCAAGTGGAGTGGATATGTGGGTGCTCTTGATAGAAAGTATCTTGAACTCTTCCATCAGTATATATGTATATACAGTCGAGCTGATATTGTGTTCCCATGAACATGGTTTTGCATGTTTCTTGTCACAAGTCCTACTTCTAAAAGCATTTTAAAAATTAGAAAGGAATGTACCTAGTATTGTCACATCCTTTGTTAACCATACTTACATGTTTTGTTTAACAAAGAGGAGGGGAAAAGGGGAAAAGAATGACGGTGTAAACTAGTAAGGGAGATGGATAGGTTTTTACTAATTTGTGCTAAAACCCAAATAGATTTTCTTATTTCTGGACTCTACGAATGGTCCCTGTTGCTCTTGGGAAAGAGGTCCACAGCTTTTCTGTCCTGGGGGAGGAAGAAACACTCATCTTCTAGACCCCAGCAGCCAGAGCATATCTTCCACGGAAAAAAACAGCCAGCATCCTTCTCTCAAGTGTGCCTTTTCCATGGAAAAAAAAAAAAAAGCCACCATCCTACTCTCACATGTGCCGTGAGGCAGCCACAGGGCTGCTCCCTATGCTGGCGTGGGAGGCCCAGAAAGCCAGGACAGCATCCGGTCAGCACATCCCTGATTCTGTTCTTTTCAGTGGTAACCGCTAGGCCATCGGGCCCCATTGGAAGTGTTGAAAGTTGCCATCTTGGCGGTTGCACTGATCCTCAAGGATGACTTTTTGGAAGTAGCAGAGCAATGAGAGACTTCGAAGGCCAGGGAGGATGTTTCTGAATGGGGAAGGGAAAGGTGTTCCAGAGGTCAGAGGCAGCAAACCAAAAACCATAGAGTCCAAAATGAGGTGATTGGATGAAATAGAGATCATTGACAAGTTCATGAACTACTGTGGTAAGCCAGTGACTTCTGAAGTTACATTTGGCCAGACAGGCTTCATTTGACTGTGGTCAGGGGATGGAGGAGACAGTTGGCACCAGTGTCTGTTCCTGGGATAGCGGAGCCCCGCCGAACAGCGCGCTACCCGAAGGAGTGTGGGATCCAACAGGTCTCTGTCTGCTAATAATTTCCCCAGACATTCCTATTGCTGCACATCAATGACTGCTCAACATCTGTTTTGTTTTTTTTTTTTTTTTTACTGTTGCATAAAGTTTCATTTCAGTTTCTGACTGTGTATTTCAGATTTTCTAAATGCCACACATTCTTTCTCCTTTGCAAGCAGCTTGAACAGGCAGGTTGCCTATTTCTAGGGGGATGGTGGCTTTGTCCATGTTGTACCTTAACGGTTCCATTGGACTTTTCATGATGGATGTTAAAAGCAGATGGCTTTTGTTTCATATGTTGTTTCATACGTCATATGTCATTTGTTTCATATGAAGATGGCTTTTGTTTCATATGTCTTGTGACTCAGGCCCATATAGCTAGGGCCTAAAAAGAGCTACAGGGGTGAGTCTGAGGTGAGACCCCAAAGTAAATCACTTTGGAAGGTTTTGCTTTCGTTTTTCTAAATAGCTAAGGACTTGGGGGAAGTCATCAGTTTTGCAGTGAGCATATGTGTGTGTCCTTGGAGTGAGGTAAGGAGACAAGCGGAGGATAAACCAAGGTAGAAAAGCTATCAGCAATCAGATGGCTTAGAGACATTGATTAGTTTATTTATTTATTGTTTTTGTTTTTTTTGTTTGTTGGGGGGATGGAGTCTCACTGTGTCACCCAGGATGGAGCACAGTGGTGTGATCTCAGCTCACTGCAACCTCCACCTTCTGGGTTCAAGTGATTCTCCTGCCTCAGCCTCCTGAGTAGCTGGGATTATAGGTGCCCACCACCATGCCTGGCTAATTTTTTTGTATTTTTAGTAGAGATGTTGGACAGGCTGGTCTTGAACTCCTGACCTCTGGTGATCCGCCTGCCTTGGCCTCCCCAAAGTGCTGGGATTACAGGCATGAGCCACTAAGCCCAGCCTGTTTTTTTGTTTTTTTTTTTTTAAAGATTTTTATAGGGGTTGAAGCATTTCTTAAATGTATTTAGGGAAGGTGCAGCCCAGTGTCTGTGGCAGTGGGTATCAAATTCATCAGTTAATTTTTTGTTTTGGTTTCTCTACCAAACGTCTCATTTATATGTTTTAAGGAAGTTTGAGATTCAATTCAATATGGTGTTTTTTTGTTTTTTTGTTTTTTTTTTTGGTGACGGAGTCTTGCTTTGTCACCCAGGCTGGAGTACAGTGGCACCATCTCGGCCCACTACAACCTCCACCTCCTAGGTTCAAGTGATTCTCCTCCCTCAGCCTCCCGAGTAGCTGGGATTATAGGCGCTTGCCATGATGCCCAGCTAATTTGTTGTATTTTTGGTAGAGATGGGGTTTCACCATGCTGGCCAGGCTGGTCTGGAACTCCTGACCTCAGGTGATCCACCTGCCTCGGCCTCTCAAAGTGCTGGGATTACAGGCATGAGCCACAGTGCCTGGCCCTCAATATGGTGTTTTTAACATAAATATGCTTATATGTATATATATAAGTAATATAGTTACCTATCAACATTTATTTACTGGGTGTTGTACTGCCACCTGTTTGCACAAATATCTCATTTAATTCTAAGAACAAACCTGGAAATATTAAATTCCCAATTTGGAGGCAAGGAAACTGAGACTTTTAAGTATTAGGTGGCTTTCATAAGTTATAAATGGCAGAGCTAGGTTCCAACTAGTTGAAGTCTCCTGGCACCAAGACCTGAGCTTTGCCTTCCTTTCATCTTTGTTAATTAGTAGCTGTGCAGAAGTCAAAGGCCCCCAGAAACAGCCAGTGTTTATGTGCACAGTGGCACCCGGGTTTCAGGCAGAAGCAGCTTCACTTAACAGGACCCTGTTCAGGAAATTTAATCACTTTGCTGTGCTGCCCATAGCATAGTCATTAGCCACAGGTGCCTCTTGAAATTTAACTAGAATTCAGTTACAAATTCAGTTCCCCAGTTGCCACTAGCCACATTGCAAGCACTCAATAGCCACCTGTGGCTGGTGGCTCCGTCTTGGATGGCTCAAATATAGAACATTTCCATGATCACAGAAAGTTCTATTGGACAGCACTGCCAGCCAGAGACTTGGGTCCAGTCGGCAGAATTCTTTTCTCCTGTGATAATCTGTGATATCTGTGGACAAGTGATGGATATTCGGCCAGTTGTGACAGCTCCGTTCTCCTGTGTCAATGCCGTGTGTCTGTCAACCTCCTTCATGGTGTGCTCACTTTTTCTTCCAAGGAGGAAGTTGGCCGAATATGGAAGATGGAGCTGCTCAAAGAATCGGATGGGCTGGGAATTCAGGTTAGTGGAGGCCGAGGATCAAAGCGCTCACCTCACGCTATCGTTGTCACTCAAGTGAAGGAAGGAGGTGCCGCTCACAGGTGACTAGATAACTCTCCCCACTCCCCCATCCCTCCGCCTCATCTCCTTCCCTCTCCCTCCCTGCTGGTGCAGGTGCTCTTCCACTTGTTCAAAGCCCTGGCGATTACAGTTCATAAAGATTATGCTGGAGCACAGAAGGAAACCAGGCAAGAGTGGTTCGAATTGAACACACCTCTGAGCACAGGAAGTGGCTAATTGCAGAAGATATTGCAAGATCTTCTAAAACAAGGAGAGATTGGATCTCTTTATAGTCCAGTTTTAGTTTCAAGTGAATGTTATGTATCCTAACTTGCTGAGATGATATGAGGCTACTTATTGAGAATATGCTGCTGAGTAGAACACTGCATTCCTAAGATCTTAACTCCTGTAAGACTTGATGAATGACCCGGGAAAGTGATTGGTTTTCAGTTCAACCACAGTTCATGCACTGGGGCTCCACTTGTCAGGTCTATCAGGATTTCAGGCATACTTAGATATATGTATCTCTGTCATGCAGATGTGGAAGGGAAATTAAGTAAATGTGAATTTTTCTCCTTGCGATCTGAAAACAATTCATACCTCAAAACTTCTTTTGTAGGCCAGGCGCGGTAGCTCACGCCTGTAATCCCAACACTTTGGGAGGCCAAAGCAGGAGGATTGCTTGAGCCCAGGATTTTATAACCAGTCTGGCCAACATGGTGAGACCTGGTGTTTATAAAAAATAAAAATTAAAAAATAGCGGCTGGGCGCACCTGAAATGCCAGCGCTCTGGGAGGCTGAGGCGGATCACCTGAGATAAGGAGTTCGAGACCAGCCTGGCCAACAGGTGAAACCCCGTCTCTACTAAACTTACAAAGAAATGAGCCAGGTGTGATGGCACGTGCCTGTAGTCCCAGGTACTTGGGAGGCTGAGGCATAAGAATGGGTTGAACCTAGGTTGCGGAGATTGCAGTGAGCCAAGATCGCACCACTGCACTCCAGCCTGAGCAACAGAGTGAGACTTCATCTCAATTAAAAAATAAAATAAAACAAAATAGCTGGTCATGGTGGCACACTCCTGTAGTCCTAGCTACTCAAGAGGCTGAGGTGGGAGGATCACTTGAGCCCGGGAGATCGAAGCTGCAGTGAGCCATCATTGTGCCAGTGTACTCCAGCCTGGGTGACAGAGCAAGAGACTCTGTCTCAAAAAAACAAACAACAAAAACTTACTTTTTAATCTGAACAATGATCTGGAAGTAGGAAGAGGATGGTGTTTAGCTAGAGCATGTGCAAAACAGTTGATTTTGAGTAAGAAGGATGTAGCTATCCCAAAATGTCAGGCGGGCTCTTGACTGCTAGCTAATTGCTTCCATGCACATAGGGTGTCTACTGTTTGCAAGGCCTGGTGGGGTGTGTACGTATGTTGTATGCCCACACGTACACAGTAGGCATATAAAGGGAGAGTTTCATTGATAAGCAAGTTGATCATCTTTTATCTAGTCTGGGACTTGGTGTTCAGCTCAGGTACCCTGATTCTAAGAGGGGTGTGGCAAACCAGACTGGTACTGGCCTGCCCAAGCTTGAGAGGGGACACACAAGGATATCACATGAGGTACAGTTGAAGGAGCTGGAGATAGTTAGTCTGAAGAATGGAAAACTTAAGAAGAGGACCAGGGCACAAACCAGCAAAGTCTTTTATGCTCATCAGTTCTCTTATTACAGAATAGAATGCTAATCACTAAAGTAGAGATAAGATTAACTGCAATTGTTAGTTGTCTGGGTGGCAGTAATTACTGAAGGATTAAGACCTTAGGTGGTTTTTACTCCAAAGAGCATTATTAAACTTCCAAAATGACATATGCTTTGAGGAGCTCCTGTCAGATAGTTTCCCATTAATCATAGATCTTAAGTTCTAGTCTTCCTTTAACAAGTTGGCCATTAGGAAATTCCTGTGCCCAGAGATAAACCTACAAAGAACTGTTCTTGTCTATTTTCCATCTGAGCCATTTCTATTGGGTCTCATCCTTTTCCTTTCATTCTTAGCCTGGAGTTGTGTGTGTGTGTGTCTCTTTGAGCCTCTGGGGTATACGGTTCACAAGCGGGGCATTTTAGTTAATAACAGGAGATGAGAGAAATGAAAGAGGGAAATAGAAAAAGGGATGGGGATGGTCTTTTTTTTTTGAGATGGAGTCTCACTCTGTTGCCTAGGCTGGAGTACAGTGGCACGATCCTGGCTCACCACAA
The DNA here is from genome assembly GCF_028885655.2 of Pongo abelii. Lineage (NCBI taxonomy): Eukaryota > Metazoa > Chordata > Mammalia > Primates > Hominidae > Pongo > Pongo abelii. The sequence continues at coordinate 32,556,890 of NC_071989.2, forward strand.
CCTCCGCCTCCCGGGTTCAAGCGATTCTCCTGCCTCCACCTCCCAAGTAGCTGGGACTACAGGCGCTTGCCACCATACCCGGCTAATTTTTGTATTTTTAGTAGAGACGGGGTTTCACTATGTTGGCCAGGCTGGTCTTGAACTCCTGACCTAGTGATCCACCCACCTCAGCCTCCCAAGGGATGGAGATGGTCTTGATGGCGTTCTGAATAAGTAAGCCCAGGACACTGGTCTGAACCATTGCGTTCTTGATTCCTCAATCCCTCTCCTCCCATAGGAAACAGCTCCTGAGTGGCCTACCCACACAACTCCTGAGATTCCAGCTTGTTTCTTCTGTGGTCTTCCCATTCCCTTTCTCCCACCATTCCAAACAACTAGTGGGGCCCTTAGCATTTCTCTGCTTCAGGAATTTTTGAAGGACAGAAACAGAGACTATCAGAATTCTCTGGTGCCTCCTGTCTTCTGTTAAAGCCCAAATTCATAGAAAAGACAATGGCGCATGCCCTAGAGGAAGGAGACAGAAAGTGAGAGAAAAGCTGTTGAAGGAAGGAAAGGGGAGGGAAGGATGGAAAGAGAGAAGTCAGTTGATTCATTGAAAGAAAGCCAGGGGAGAGCCTAGAGACTGGAGACAAACGGAGTTTCTGGGCGTGTCGGAGGTGTGCGTGTTTCGTGGCAGCACCCTAGGTGCTGATGTGAGCCTTTAGAACGGGGAAGTCCAATCTTCTGGCTTCCCTGGGCCACACTGGAAGAATTGTCTTGGGCTACACATAAACTACATTAACGCTAACGATAGCTGATGAGCTTAAAAAACATCACCAAAAAATCTCTCATGGTTTAAGAAAGTTTACCAATTTGTGTTGGGCCACGTTCAAAGCCATCCTGGGCCACATGCAGGCCACAGGTTGGCCAAGCTTGGTCTAGACGATGCGGTGGGATCCAAGGCTCGAGGTCTCTCTGCCTCACCAGCTTTCCTATCCCACATTCAGCCATGTCTGGCTCCTTTGGGATCCTGGGAGATCAGAGCACTGGAGGCTCTGGTGGAATCCACAGAACTGTTGACTCACCACTATTGAAGGGGCCTGTCCAGTGCTCTGGCACAGTGCGCCATGCCGTGCCCTGACCCTCCCTAGGGGAGGCGGTCCCCGTGACAGCTGAGTCTCCTGCCAGCCCAGTGGGAAGAAAGTTCAGAGTCAGGCATAATTTAATTTAAGGGAAAGAAACAGAAAATGTTTATGTACACCGTGTTTGTAGCCCAGGTCTGATACCTGCAGTGACAGCAGTTTAGGCAGTTTATTTGTTCTTTTCCTTTCTTTCTTTCTTTATTTTTTTTTGGTCGGGGGGGGGGGGGTTTGTTTGTTTGTTTGTTTGTTTTTTGATTCGTCCTTCTGTATATGAAGCTTGGCTGGAGAGACTCAAGGATGAAAAAGGAGCTGAAGCCAGGCCTGGTGGCACGCACTTGTAGTCCCAGCTACTCAGGAGGCTGAGGCAGGAGGATCACTTGAGCCCAGGAGTTCCAGGCTACAGTGAGCCAGGATTGTGCCACTCCACTCCAGCCTGGATGACAGAGCAAGACTGTCTCCAAAACAAATACACACACAAAAAAACATACTTCAAAAAAAAGAAAAAGAACAAGGTGCTGAGAGTGAGAGACTTTATCCTCAGGGACCTGTAACTCTGTTGGGAGATAGAGACACGTGTAGTGTAGTGTGAATCACAGGTGCCCCAGAGGACATCTGGTGAGGGTCACGTCACCTGGGAAGAGAGGAGGGTAGTGCATTAGGAAAGGAATGCAGGCGGGCTTAGGATACCTCTGCTCTTTCTGAGCTTAGCTCAGTGACTCAGTCATCAGGGCAGGATTGCAGGGAGGATTAAGAAAAGAATGACTCGACTCTCCTCAAACCTTGGGGTCTTGGTTCCTCTATCACCGTCTCCACCTGAATGGGAGTTTCACTGACATTGATGCCAGGTAGGCCGGTGACCTTAATGTGCATATTACTGAGCCACTGCCTGAAATCATGGAGGGAATCCTCTGATGGGAATCTGGACACACGAATAAACCAATCGCATCCCCAACTGCCTCTGGCCATTACAGTGTCCTCTTTAGCCCAATCTTAACTGTCCCTCTTCACGACCCTCCCTAGCTCCAGAAAATGGCCCTTCTCAGGCCCAGAATGTCTTGACAAGGGATTTTTTTTCCCGTCTCCCTTTCCTCAGGGATGGCAGGCTGTCCTTAGGAGATGAGCTGCTGGTAATCAATGGTCATTTACTGGTCGGGCTCTCCCACGAGGAAGCAGTGGCCATTCTTCGCTCCGCCACGGGAATGGTACAGCTGGTGGTGGCCAGCAAGGTAGGTCGTGTTTGTTTTTTGGTACTCGTAATGGTGGCAGTGGTGAGTTGGGGTTGAGCCCCACCTCCCATGCCACACAAACACACACGTGTGCACTTGTACGTTTGCCTTGGGCCATTGAAACAGCCTTGCTTCCACAGGGCAACGCTATGTGGAGACCCTTAGCTGAAGTGCAGTTAGTTACTTGGCTTTCCTTAAGAAGTTTTTTTTTGTTTTTGTTTTTTTTGAGACGGAGTTTCACTCTTGTTGCCTAGTCTGGAGTGCAATGGCGTGATCTCGGCTCATCGCAACCTCCACCTTCTGGGTTCAAGCAGTTCTCCTGCCTCAGCCTCCCAAGTAGCTAGGATTACAGCAGCATGCCATCACACCCGGCTGATTTTGTGTTTTTTGTAAAGATGGGGTTTCTCCATGTTGGTCAGGCTGGTCTCAAACTCCTGACCTCAGGTGATGCACCCGCCTCAGCCTCCCAAAGTGCTGGGATTACAGGCGTGAGCCACCATGACTGGCCCTTTAAGAGTTTTTATAGGTATATGTTAGGGCAGGTGTCCCCAACCCCTGGGCTGTGGATGGGCACTGGTCCATGGCCTGTTAGGAGCTGGGCTACGCAGCAGTTGGTGAGCGGCCTGTGAGCGAGCATTACCTCCTGAGAGTTCCGCCTCCTGTCAGATCAGCAGCGGCACTGGACTCTCATAGGAATGCGAGCCCTATTGTGAGCTGGGCAACAGATCTAGGTTGCATGCGTCTTATGAGAATCTAATGCCTGATCATCTGAGGTGGGACAGTTTCATACCAAAACCATCCCTCTTGCTCCTACCATCGTTGGAAAAATTGTCTTCCATGAAACTGGTCTCTGGTGCCAAAAAGGTCGGGGACCGCAGTGTTAGGGGCTGGAAAGGAAAGAACAGAGCTAAAGAAAAGGTAAGAATGGTAAGGAAGGACAATGTGGAGAGAGCAGCAGCTCTTCCAGGAGGAGCCGAAGAGGAGACTTGGAAGCCTGGGCAGCTGGAAAGGGAAGAGAGGCTCAGGGGCCGCCGAGGGCAGCCTGTGGCTTCTGAGTGTTGGAGCTGGAGGAGGCGCTGTGAATCCTGTTTGCCAATTTACAAATGAGACAGTGAGGCAGAGCTTCCATGGCCGCTACCATCTCGCAGAGGCCATGATGCCATCAGCAGCGCCAGGACCCGGGCCCTAACGCCCAGCCCAGTGTCTGTCCCCTGTCTCCCTGCCGCCTCTTCTCCATGGGTCCTCCACAGGTCCTGATGCCCCAGGCAGGCCAGAGCTTCTTTCACTCCCACCCTAGAGTGCATTAATATAGTGCCCAATTCTGAGCCTCAGCATCTCCTTCTTAAAGCACTGGCTAAAGTCTGCAGGACTTCACAACTGTGGTGAGAAAGAGGAGGCGTCGACCTCTGGTGTGTCTGAGCTGTGAGCTGATGTGCTGTTGATGAGACTAGGGCAGCGTCTATGTGGCCTGGTGAGAAAGAGGAGGCAGTAACCTCTTGTGTGTCTGAGCTGTAGGCCAATGTGCTGTTGATGAGACTAGGGCAGAGTCTATGTGACCGAGGAGCTGGTGAAGTGGAGCCATGCGGCTTTATTCCAATTCCAGTCAGGAAGGACAGGATGAGGCCACACCCTCTTAGCCCTGTGCAGCATGACGCTCTTGCTAATATGGGGAATCCTTTTTCCATTATCTCTATTGTTATTTCAAACCTGGCGTCATAGGTCTCTATATTTTCCCCCTTGAATTGCAAGATCGATTGCTGATTTTCGGAGTATTGAACAAATAGATTAGAAGAACGTTTTGGGCTATCCAAAAAATCTGGTTTCCTTTCTTTACACCTTTTACCCCAAACCCTTGACCTAGACTCTTAGACTTCCAAAGAGGATCTATCTACAGAGTTCTGGTTGAAGACTTGGCAGGAAGAGGGGGCGTCTGAGTCCCTGTCCATTCATAGGTCCTTCCTCCTCTTCCAGAGGTACCAAGGGACACCTTGGGGGGTCTCTTGAGTCCATCGCGCTCCCTGCATGTCTTCACCCAGAGCGTCTGCCTGCGGGCTGTCTGTAGCCCCTCGCTGGAAATGGGGCGGCAGAACAAACCCCGGGATTCTCTCTGTCAGCTGGTGAATTCCATAAGGAGGGAAATGCTGCAAGAGAAGGAGAAACCAGTTCATTATTTTGCCAGATGAAGTGGGAGCCTGAAAGCATCTTTGGGTCTTATACACACACACACCCCCCCCCACACATACCACACACACACACACCACACACACACCCCCACACACACCCCCACCACACACACACCCCCACCACACACACACCACACACACCCCCCACACACACCACACACACACCCCACACACACCCCACACACCACCAACACACACACACCACACACACACCCACCACACACACACACCACACCACACACACCCACGCCACACACTACACACCACACACACACACCCCACACACTACACACCACACACACACACCCCACACACTACACACCACACACACACCCCACATACCACACACACACCCCACATACCACACACACACCCCACATACCACACACACCACACACATACCACACACACCACACACACACCCCCCGCATACCACACACACACACCACACACACACCACATACACACCACACACACCACACACACCCCCACCACACATACACACCACACACACCCCCACCACACATACACACCACGCACACCACACATACACACCACACACACCACACACACACCACACACATACACACCACACACACACACCCCCCACACCACATACCACACACACCACACACACACTACACACACCACACACACCAACACACACCACATACCACACACACTATACACACCACACACACATCACACACCCACACACCAACATACACCCCACACACACACCACACACACACCACACGCCACACACACACCACACACACACCATACACACCCCCCACACACACCATACACACCCCCCACACACCCCACACACCCCACACACCACATACCACACACACTACACACACGACACACACATCACACACACACCAACATATACCCCACACACACCACACGCCACACACACACCACACACACACCACACCACACAAACACCACACCACACACACACCACACACACCCCCCACACACCCCACACACACCCCCACCACACACACACCCACCACACACCACACACACACACCACACCGCACACCACACCGCACACCACACCACACACACACACCACACCACACACACACACCCCACACACACCCCCTACACACTCCCCCCAACACACCCACCTCCCACACACACCACACTACACACTCCCCCCAACACACCCACCTCCCACACACACCACACTACACACATACCACATCATAAACAAACACCACACATACACACACAGGCATGTGTGTGCAGAGAAAGCGTGTTTCATTTGCACAGCCCACTTCCTCAAAATCGTGTGCTGAAGAACATGGGTTTCTGCACGAGCATTCTACCATGTATCGCTAACCTGCATTTCTTGCGCTGACTTCCTTCTCTTGTTAGTTTCTTTGTTTTTGTTTTTTTTGTTTTTGTTTTTGTTTTTTGAGACGGAGTCTCACTCCTGTCATCCAGGCTGGAGTGCAATGATGTGATCTTGGCTTACTGCAACCTCTGCATTCCGAGTTCAAGTGATTCTCCTGCCTCAGCCTCCCAAGTAGCTGGGATTACAGGTGCCCACCACCACATCTGGCTAATTTTTGTATTTTTAGTAGAGACAGGGTTTGGCCATGTTGGCCAGGCTGGTCTTGAACCCCTGACCTCAGGTGATCCACCCACCTTGGCCTCCCAAAGTGCTGGGATTGCAGGCATGAGCCACTGCATCCAGCCTTTCCTGCTAGTTTGGAAAATGGGAAAGGGGATAGCTTTTCTTTGTCAAGCCATTATCCACAAACACAAAACATAAGATAAAAAAAAAAAGTGGGGGGCCACTTATGGGTAAAGCAAATAATGAAGGGGCTTTGAAAACTTGGAAAACTGGTTCCTCGATGATGCCTGCTCCCTGTGAGACACACCGACTTAAAGGAAGAAAGCACGCTACATGTACCAGGTGCCCACAGGGTGCCAGGTGCTTTTAGTTCTTTTTATTCAGTGAATGGTATTAAGTTCCAAGTGGTTGGACTGGGCATGGTGGCTCATGCCTGTAATCCCAGCACTTTGGGAGGTTAAGGAGGAGGATTGCTTGAGTCTAAGAGTTCAAAACCACTCTGGGCAAAATAGTGAGACCTCTTCTCTACAAAAATAAAAAATAAAAAATTAGCCATGCATGGTAGCACACACCTGTAATCCGTGCTACTTGGGAGGCTGAAGCAAGAAGATTGCTTGAGTTTAGCAGGTCAAGGCTGCAGTGAGCCATGGCCGTGCCACTACACTCCAGCCTGGGTGACAGAGCAAGACCCTGTCTCAAAAAACAAAAACAAACAAATCCCAGTGGTTAATTAACTTGCCCTGAGGTCACACAGCAGTAGAAACCAGAATCAGGTTTTAGCCTGAGTCCACCAGACTTCAGAGTTCAAGCTGCTTTTCGTGCACCAAGCTGCCTTTATGCAAATAAAATATAAAGAACACTAGAGCCAATGGTATTAGAAAAAGATAATGTGTTCCTGCTAGAGGCTTTGACTTTTAGGGACCTTTGCTTGGGTCCTCATGGGGCTGAGTAGCATTCCAGAGCCAAAGAATGGGTGTCCATCCAGGTTCTCAATCCATTGGCCCTTGGGCATCTGTACTAAGCTGTGGTCCTAAAGCTGACCCAGGCCTCAGAAGAGTGAGGCCTTTCTCTTCTTCCGATACACTCCGTTTTACAATTAGGCAATAAACTGCTACAGCATCTGCCTGCTGCTCCTAAACTTCATCTACACCATCCAAGGTCCTCATCCACATAGGAGAAAAAAGATAGCAGCCTTCATGTGCCTCTTGACATGTTTCTCTTCTTTATCCAACAAGAGCAAGTAATCCACAAGCTTCCTTGCTGTCTTCACACTTGAAGAGGGAGGGGAGAGCTTTTGACTTGCTGAATATAAAGACTAACAAAAATGTAAACTATTGTTATTATGGATAATAGTCACCTTGTTGCAAAACTTTAAGGCATTGTTTTGGAAATACAGCAGTTACTTTATTGTGGAGAGGATGCCTCATGTTTCCACACAAATAAATTGTTTGCTTATAGTAAGAGCTTAGGAAGTTTTTATTGAATGAATAAACTCAGAATATACAAGTTAGTTTTGATATTCCTGGAAGCAACATATATCAGTACAGATCTCTTGCTTGCTTTTTTGCTTTTTTCACTCTTGGTTTTTATTAACAAGTAATATATATGTATTGCATCAAATGTAGACAACCCCAAAAAAAATACAGAGAAGATGATGAAATTCTCATAATACCACCAATAGTACTTACTATCCATTAACTGGAGTGTCCTTCGAGCTGGGAACATCTGTATGTATGTGCAACATGTAGATACATGTTTTCTGTAGAATGGAGTCAAATACAAGGAAATGGCATATATACCCTGGAGGCAGTCCCACCTGGACTTAAATCGAGCACAGCCCTTTAAAAGCTGCATGTCCTGGCCAAGTTGTTACTTCTCCTAATTCTCTGTTTTCTTCCCTGTACAGTGAGAACCAGTAACTGCCTCATGAGGATGATGTTAGGAGAATTAAATGAGATATCAAGGGGGCGGGCGCAGTGGCTCACACCTGTAATCCCAGCAATTTGGGAGGCCAAGGTAGGCGGATCACTTGAGGTCAGGATTCGAGACCAGCCTGCCCAACATGGTGAAACCCTGTCTCTACTAAAAACACAAAAATTAGCCAGGCATGGTGACGTGCACCTGTAATCCCAGCTACTAGGGGGGCTGAGGCAGGAGAATCGCTTGAACCCAGGAGGCAGAGGTTGCAGTGAGCCGAGATCGCGCCACTGCACTCCAGCCTGGGTGACAGAGTGAGACTCTGTTTCAAAAAAAAAAAGATATCAAGGGCCCTGAGCAGTGTAGCTGGTTATAGCAAGAACTGGATAAATGTTTGCCTCATGGTTATCACAGTTTATTACCTTTAGCTTATTATTACATACATTATTAATATAGTTATTACATATTACTTTAACCTGCTTTTTCACTGAGTAGCATACTGTAAGAATCTTTCCACGTTAGGAAGTACAATTTTTTTTTTTTTTTTGAGACAGGGACTTGCATTTTTGCCCAGGCTGGAATTCAGTGGTGTAATCATATAGCTGTCTGCAGCCTGAAACCCTGAGGCTGAAGTGATCCTCCCATCTTAGCCTCCCAGGTAACTGGGACTACAGACACGTGCCACCATACATGGCTACTGTTCATTTGTTTGAGACAGATTTAAACAATTTTTTGTAGAGGCAGTCTCTCTCTGTGTTGCTCAGGCTGGTCTCAAACTCCTGCCCTCAAGCGATCTGCCTACCTAGGCCTCCCAAGGTACTGGGATTACAGGCATGAACCACTGCCAGGCTCAACACCTTTTTTTTTTTTTTTTCTGAGAGAGTCTCGCTCTATCACCCAGACTGGAGTGCGGTGGTAAAATCTTGGCTCACTGCGACCTCTGCCTCCTAGGTTCAAGCTATTCTTCTGTCTCGGCCTCCTGAGTAGCTGGGACTATAGGCACGTGCCACCGCATCTGGCTGTTTGTATTTTTAGTAGAGACGGGATTTCACTATGTTAGCCATGCTGGTCTTAAACTCTTGGCCTCAACTGATCCACCCGCCACAACCTCCCAAAGTGCTGGGATTACAGGTATGAGCCACCACACCCAGCCCCAGCACCATTTTTAATGGTCGCAGAGTAGTCTATCCTGTATCTGCTATGCCTTTACTTGACAGTTGGGATTAAAAAAACAAAAAACAAACTCTTTTCGGTTAATCCAGCAGAAGTAGAATTGATCAACATCACAGAAGAGGACTGAACTCACTTTTTTTTCCCTTTCCTTAGATAAGGCCTAACAATATAGTATTCACAATTACTGATCCAAAATAAATTATCTTCAGGTACTTTGAAGGTGGAACCAACGTGAAACTAGTAACAAACATCACTGTCGCTGGGTGCCAGCTTGCTAATATTTAGTAACATCCATTGTTTAAGATGGGTTTCATTCATTTATTTTTTGGTCCTCTTTTCTGTCAACCCTCACGCAATGTGATTAAATATGATTAAGACGTTCTGTGTGTCTGCTTCCTTGTGGAAATGGCTGACGCAAAGGACTGAGGAGAGAACAGGTAGCTCTTCTTGCTCTCTTTCTAGAGCCATGGATTCGCTCTAGAGCCCCAGCCCCCTCCCTGGCCCCTGGCCCTCATGTGCTGCGGCATTTTCCCAGAGGGCTCTGGCTCCTGTGTGGTCCACTTTTGCAGCAAGGCCTTCATGATCTCACCTACGTCTTACAAGCTACTCTCGCCTTACCTGTACATAAGAGCAAAGGGCTGTGTGTTGGCGATGCCCCTTCAGAATCTTATCCAAATGGAGTCTGGGCCGGGTGTGGTCCCTCATGCCTGTAATCCCAACACTTTGGGAGGCTGAGATAGGAGGACTGCTTGAGGCCAGGAGTTCAAGACCAGCCTGGTCAACATAGTGAGACCCCATCTCTATAAAATAATAATAATAATAATAATAATAATAATAAATAAATAAATAAATGGAGTCTTATTCCATGTATTTTTGTTGACCTTTAAAAGTTGTTCAAGGACTGCCTTCATTGAAAAAGACCTTATCTGACATTTTGAGTCAACAATCTAATCTCTTTTGTTTCTTTTTCTTTTTTTTTTTTTGGAGATGGAGTTTCGCTGTTGTTGCCCAGGCTGCAGTCTCAGCTCACTGCAACCTCCGCCTTCCGGGTTCGAGGGATTCTTGTGCCTCAGTCCCCCAAGTAGCTGGGATTACAGATGCCCGCCCACCACACCTGGCTAATTTTTGTATTTTTAGTAGAGACGGACGGGGTTTCACCATGTTGGCCGGCTGGTCTTGAACTCCTGACCTCAGGTGACCACCCACCTCGGCCTCCCAAAGTGCTAGGATTACAGGCATAAGCCACTGCGCCCGGCCGGTTGAATCTCTTTCTAATGAACATATGCTGGGGGAATGAGCACAGGAGCAGGAAGGAGGAGATCATGGATATGTGAGCTCTGGGCTAGGCCTGGGGACACAGCAGCGAATGGAAATGGTGTTAGGTGGGAGCAGTTCTTGGACACGCAGGGGAGATACACAGCTAGACACACTGCAAGGGGATGAAAGCAGTAGTCAAAGACTTTACAGAAGAAAGGAGAGGCAAATGGAGTGGCTCCTGAGATGACCCAGGTGGGCTTTCAGAAGGAGAGGTGTTCAAGCCTTGCCCGGGTGGGCCTCAGTCGTGAAAGAAAGGGTGGTCCCAGCAGAGGGAGCTGCTGGCGGAAAAGGCAGTGGGCAAGGAAGAGTCCAAAGGGTTTGGAAGGCAGTATGGCATCAGAGTGGGTTGGTGGGGAGACTGGAGGATGGGGATGAGTTTGGAGAGCGGGGCAGAAGCAGCTCTATAAGATGCTGATCTAGCCAGGCTCGGTGGCTCATGCCTGTAATCCCAGCACTTTGGGAGGCCAAGGCGGGCAGATCACGAAGTCAGAAGTTCGAGACCAGCCTGGCCAACATAGTGAAAACCCCGTCTCTACTGAAAATACAAAAATGAGCCAGGCATGGTGGCGCGTGCCTGTAGTCTCAGCTACTTGGGAGTTGAGGCAGGAGAATCGCTTGAACCGGGGAGGTGGAGGTTGTGGTCAGCTGAGATTGTGCCACTGCATTCCAGCCTGGGCAATAGAGCGAGACTCTGTCTCAAAAAAAAAAAAAAAATTAAATTAAAAAATCAATTAAAAAAAGATGCTGACCTCTTTAGACAGCATCCTTAAAGCAGCCCAGGGGAGGCCAGCAAAGGATCTTGGGTCAGGTGTGGTGACTGACTCCTGTAATCCCTGCACTTTGGGAAGCCAAGGCAGGAGAATGGCTTGAGCCCAGGAGTTCAAGACCAGCCTGGGCAACATAGACCTTGTCTCTACAAAAAAAATTTTTTAATTAGCCAGGCATGGTGGTGCATACCTGTAGTTCCAGATACTCAGGAGGCTGAGGCAGGCAGGAGGACCACTTGAGCCCAGAGGTTTGAGGTTGCAGTGAGCCATGATTGCACCACCGCACTCAGCCTGGGTGACAGAATAAGACCTTGTCTATTAAAAAAAAAAAAAAAGTGATTGTTTTATAAAGGGATCTTAAATTCGGGGAGCTTGGATTGCCCATAGAAACACTGAGCTAAAGGCTGAGTGTGGTGGCTCACGCCTGTAATCCCAGCACTTTGGGAGGCTGAGGCAGGTAGACCATTTGAGGTCAGGAGTTGGAGACTAGCCTGGCCAACGTGGTGAAACCCTGTCTCTATTAGAAATACAGTGTCAGGTGTGGTGGCTCATGCCTGTATTCCCAGCTACTTGGGAGGCTGATGCAGGAGAATCACTTGAACCCAGGAGGCGGAGGTTGCAGTGAGCCAAGATCGTACCACTGCACTCCAGCCTGGGCAACACAGCAAGACTGTCTCAAAAAAAAAAAAAAAAAAAAAAGAAAAAGAAAAAGAAAAGAAACAAACAGCTAAGAATCACACATTCTCTTGGGGGGAAAATGGGTTTGGGTTTAAATTGGGTCCACACCCCTGACCTTTGAGGTAACCTTGCAGACACACAACATTTACTCCATGTAGTCTTTGGGTTGGGAGCACATAGCTTGACTCTGCCAGGTTGCCTTCAAGAACTGCTTGGTTCTGGGGAGTAATTCATGGATGGGCCTTTAATTGTGTCCCCATAGGAAACCTCTGCGGAGGACCTCCTCAGGTTAACGTCTAAGAGCTTGCCGGATCTGACCAGCTCGGTAGAAGATGTGTCCTCCTGGACTGATAACGAAGACCAGGAGGCAGACGGGGAAGAGGACGAAGGAACCAGCTCTTCTGTCCAGAGAGCAGTAAGTGGCTCTGTGCTCCTGGCTTTCTGTTGGAATTACGTTTTTCTGAAGTCCTGGGCGCCAGGATTAGGGGATAAATGCTTGAGATAGTATGATAGAGACCATGATGGGAAAAGACCCCAGTGCATTCTTTCTATGTTTTTCTCGGAATCTCTGAGAAAAATCTGTGAGGGTGATATTTTTCCTTTAAGGAAAAAAATGAAATGGTAAACAAGATAAGCAACCCAGGGGGCTGGGCACAGTGGCTCACACCTGTAATGCCGGCACTTTTGGAGGCGGAGGCAGGTGGATCACCTGAGGTCAGGAGTTCAAGACCAGCCTGGCCAACATGATGAAACCTAGTCTCTACTAAAAATACAAAAATTAGCCAGGCATGGTGGTGCGTGCCTGTAATTCCAGCTACTCAGGAGGCTGAGGCAAGAGAATCGTCTGAGCCCAGGAGGCAGAGGTTGCAGTGAGCTGAGATCTCGCCACTGCACTCAAGCCTGGGCTATAAAGCGAGACTCCCTCTCAAAAAACCTCTCAAAAAAAAAAAAAAAAAAAAAAACTGGATATTGAGTTCAGCACATATATTAATTTCTAGAATGCTTTATAATATATACAAAGATTTTGCTGCTATGCCTTGCTAGTGTGTTTGACAACTACTATTAGTGAATTTAAACTTGGATGGAGAGATTTCTGGTTCAAAGTGGAATGTTAAAATAACACAAAAAGGCTAGGTGCTGTGGCTCACGCCTGTAATCCCAACACCTTGGGAGGCCAAGGTGGGTGGATTGCTTGAGCTCAGGAGTCGGAGACCAGCCTGGCCAACGTGACGAAACCCCATCTTTACAAAAAATACAAAAATAAAATTAGCCAAGTGTGGTGGGGCGTGCCTGTAGTCCCAGCTACTCAGGAGGCTGAGGCAGGATGATCACTTGAGCCTGAGAGGTCAAGCCTGCAGTGAGCTGTGATCCTGCCACTGCTCTCCAACCTGGGCTACAGAGCAAGACCCTGCCTCAAAAAATAATAATAATATAAGGCTCTGTGTTCTCTTCTTTGCGTCCCAAATCTGAAAGATGTGCCATTTTTAGTGTGAACTCTTATTAGCCCTTGTTCCCCATCTAAACAGCTGTGGGGTGGGTGGGCACCCTCTCTCTGCCCCTTGGAGCCCCTTCCTCCTTCCCACTCTCCTGAACCTAGGCAGCATAAGTAAGCACTGGCAAATCAGCTTTGCTTACAATAAGGCCTTAGAAGATGAAAGATGCATCTCATTTACCACAATAAGCTATATTTAAAGGGGGAAAAGTTGCTTTTCGTCTTCCTTTTTGTTCCTGGAAACCTAGGGCTACCAAGCATGGTTGTGCAGGTTGTGACTGCACAAAGGTGTCACTTGTAAGGGTGTACCATTCACATCATAAACATCATAAGCTTTTAGATTTATTATAACCGTTTTCTGAAGGATGGCAGTATAGGGGCTCCCTGTGCTCTGTGCTGGCACGGCAGTTACCCTCTGCTCCTTCTTTTCCATGGTTATAAGAAGGGAAATGATGTGGCGGTGCAACAGCAGACTTCAGCTCCAGCACAGCTCCAGCATTCTGACCTTTCCTTACTGTATATCCTTCACTAGCAGCTCTCCAGCCCAGGGGGTTCCTCATTGCTCTCTTCCCCTCCTGTTCCCACAGTCTAGAGGGCTCATCCCTGCTGAGCAGGATCTCATTGCTCAGCAGTTGTGCCCGGAGACATCTCAGCCAGCTTTCAGTGGAAAGCTAAGTAAGCCCTGGGTCTGCGGTGAGGACAGCCCTGCAGCACGTCTGCACCACCTCTGCTGAGCCTCCAAGCCATTGACGGAGCATAACAGCTCTTTGTAGAGAGCTTACAAGCGCACATATTTTTTAAAAAATTATTTTTTTTATTGTTTATTTTTTAGAGACGGAGGATTGCTCTGTCGCCCAGACTGTAGTGCAGTGGAGCGATCTTGGCTCGCTGCAACCTCTGCCTCCCAAGTTCTAGCAATTCTCCTGCCTCAGCCTCCCGAGTAGCTGGGACTACAGACGCATGCCACCGCGCTTGGCTAATTTTTTGTATTTTCATTAGTAGAGACGAGGTTTCACTGTGTTGCCCAGGCTGGTCTCGAACTCCTGAGCTCAGGCAATCCACCTGCCTCAGCCTCCCAAAGTGCTAGGATTACAAGCGTGAGCCACCGCACCTGGCCCAAAAAAATTTCTTCAGTCATACTCTCTTGCAAAAAGACTCCAAGGAATTATTTAATTTGAACTTCATATACTAAATACTAGTATATGAAGCTCTAATAAATAACCTATCACATATATTAAATATATTACATGTTATATAATGTATTTTTATTTAAGTTATTATTTAAACTTACAATTTAAATAAATTTATTATAATTCTAATGACTACGTATAATTTAAATTATGCATAATTTATATGAGTTTTTCTGAGTATAAAAGTAATGTTTTACTATGTAAATGTTTTTGACCAAAAAAATCCTAAAGACAGGATAAATCACCAACAATCCTATATTCAAAGATGGCCATCTATAACATTTTGCTGTGGCTTTCTAATTTTTTTCTTTAAGCAGATTTGTATTTTTAATTGACCTTATATTAACATACTTATGAAACGCTATGGTCTTAATGACATAATCATGAACGTATCCCTATGTCATTAAAGGGTCTTCTGAAACATGATTTATAATGGCTAATATTCCTTAACATGAAAGTGCCATAATTTGTTTCACCAATGTACTTCACATTTTATATTCAAATTTTTTTAAATGTAATTTCGTATAGAACATCTTTGCTCCTATATCTCTCTGTGTTATCTTTTTTTTTTTTTTTTTTGACGTTTCCTTACATGGCTTATAGCAGTAAAATTGCTTAGTCAAAGGTTTTTTTCTGGAGAGATTATAGTAATTTACACTTGTAGGATAGGCCAGTTCCCACCATCACCAAAAACATTATCTTTAGAAAAGTTTACCAATTAATCACACATTGTTTTATGAGTTTATTACTGTAGTTTTTTCAAGGGAATTTCAATGCATTTTGTCATAACTCACTGGATTTGGGAAGCTTTGTGTTGCCTTTAAGGGGAAGCTAAGCCTCTCGGCAGTATTTCGCTACCATTGTACCTGTTGTCCTGGCTCTATTTCTGGGTTTCTCTGTCATGCCACCAGAAGCTCTTAATACACTGATCCTAAGCTCATTATCTTCTGTGGAGAAACCAGCACTGATCCTACTTTGACAATTCTCCTTCTCTTGTGCACCAGACAGGACACCACCTCCACCTCCCTCCCCTTCTGCTCCACCCCCATCACAAGGCATTCACGGATGAGGTGGAACGGGGCTTCATGCCTGGCCATCACCAAAGCCTCAACACCCATCATTTCTCAGCCATCTCTTGAGCTCTCGTTTCAGCCCAGGGGAACCAGGCCTGAGACAGAGCCCTGCAGGGGGCAGGAAGTGTGGGCAGCCGGGAGAGGACGTTTTCCAGGCTTCACAGTCTACCAGGGTCGGCCCTGCTATGCCTTATAAAGGTGCTGAACTACTGAAAAAAATGTTCTTTCTTTTTTAGTTACATGTTCACAATCCATGATTCTTTGTTTCAGCATTTTTAAAAATGAAAGGACCACTTAAAGAAATGTGGTACTGTTTTAATCAACTGAGTTACAAAAAGCCTTTTATTTCACAGACGATGATGATTAAACCTGCCGCCAAATTCTAGCCAGACATGGACTATTTTTGCACCTGTATGTCGTGGTGTGCTCCGACCGCTTAAGCTGAGGAAATGTAATACAAATGCTGATGAGGATCTGCCATGTGTCCCCTTATGATTTATTTTTAATGGCTACAATAAAAAGCAATGAGATTTCCCTCTCAGAAAGCGCCATCCATGCTTAGAATAAAACCATATGGTGAATATCAAGTTTAAGGAGTAGAAGCCGGTGAAAAAGAGAATGGGAACAGGATGGTGAAACCCCACAATCATTTGCATAATTGTCAGTCATCTCAGTGGGGTCTGGCTTCAGTGACAGGGCTAGCCGTCTGCCACGACTCACCCCCACTGTCACCACCACCACATCCAAGATTAAAGACTGCCAATTTGGTCTCAGAAATATCAAAGTCTAGCCCTTCCGCCATACCACCCATGGCCCTGTTCTACCTGATTGGCCGTTCTTCCCCGAATCTCTCTTCATTTTCTGCTCTGCAATGACAGTTTCTTTTTTTCTTTTTCTTTTGAGATGGAGTCTCACTCTGTCACCAGGCTGGAGTGCAGTGGCATAATCTCGGCTCACTGCAGCCTCCGCCTCCTGGGTTCAAGCAATTCTCCTGCCTCAGCCTCCTGAGTAGCTGGGACTACAGGCATCCGCCACCACACCCAGCTAATTTTTGTATTTTTAGTAGAGATAGGGTTTCACCATGTTGGCCAGGCTGGTCTTGAACTCCTGACTTCAGGTGATCTGCCCGCCTCAGCTTCCCAAAGTGCTGGGATTACAGTCGGTAGCCACCGCACCTGGCCTGACAATTTCTTTTTTTCTAGAGACAGGGTCTTGCTCTGGCGGTACCCAGGCTGAAGTGCAGTGGTGCGATCATAGCTCACTGTAACCTCAAACTCCTGGGCTCAAGCAATCCTCCCACCTCAGCCTCCTGAGTAGCTGGGAGTACAGGTGCACGCCACCACGTCCTGCTAATTTTTTAAGTACTTTTTTTGTAGGGATGGGGTGTTGCTATGTTGCCCAACCTGGTTTCAAACTCCTGGCCTCAAGCGATCCTCCCACCTCGGCCTCCCAGATAGCTGGGATTAGAAGTGAGCCACCTCGCCTGGCCGTGCAATGACAATATTTTAAGTGAGAATCTGGCATGTCACTTAAATGTTTAAGATCTCCAATAAAATGAGTGGCACATGCATTGTGATTATTGGCTATTCAAAAAAAGTATGTGTCCTTTCTCAAGTGTAAATAATTTCTTTGAAAAAGAAGAGATTTTTCATGAGAAAAATCTATTTTCTAGCCTTCTGAGAGAGAAATTTTAAAATGAAGAGGAAGAGTTTCAGTATAATAGGGTGTGAAATGGGTGATACTTATTAAGTGATTGGATCCTGTCTCCCTTTTTATATTTTTAACAAAGAAAAAAAAAAATGGAAGTAATGGTTGTCTTTGCCAAATCTGCAATTGTAAAGCTCACCTCGGAAGAGTTTGTTTAGCACATCAGTCAGGAGACCCGTATCTGGCTTCCTTTGCCATCAAGTGAATCAGTTCTAACATTTTTGAAATCACAAGTTTGGAAAAATCTTGGAGGAGTTTTGGGCGATTCAGGTTTTAGAAGGAATAAAGGACCTGTTTCTTACAAGGAAAGAAGAGCAAAGCAGGACCTTCCGATTCTGTGAGTCTGATATGGGTGTTTGATTCTTTGTTGGTGGAACTGCCAGGGTTATGGGAACCTGAAAGCCAGTACCCTCGAGTGTAGACATGAGGCCTGTGGAAAGAAAGGAGAGGACCTCTTGTGTTTTATTTGGACTGAATAATTGATCAAATGTCCGCTCTAAACGTTTCCAAATGTGTCCCGGCAGTAAGGACTTCTGTTACAGCATCTGAATGTATCATTTTTGGTTGATTCATGGTGTCCTAGATGGGAAACTCTCTCTTGTTTCGGGGTTGACCTGCTTTTTTCTGGCAAATTGAACTTAGAGTCTAATACAAAGAACAATGAACACCAAGGGTGTAAACCTGTGATTAGCATTAAAACAGAAAGACACAGAGTCTGACTGGAAGGCAGATCTTCAGAGTAGAACTGTTAATGCTGAGAGACACCAGCATGGAGCTCTGCATCTAAGGGGAGCGCATATTCTTCCCCTGAGGCCTTGAGGATAGAGGGTTACCACTTAGGCTGCTTCTATGGGCAGTGTGGGCTGAGCCTCACAGTCTCTCTGAGCCCAGGGCAATCGCAGCAGCCTCTGCTTATGGATTCCCCAACTCTGCCCCGGCTCAAGAACAGTCTGCCCTTCTCTTTGGACTTCCACTTGCTATTTATGTAACTTCAGGATTCACCTCTTCCAGGAAGTCTTCCCAGAGCCATACATCCTACCTGCCTGGGCCCCCAGCACGCAGTGTGCCCTATGTTGTCTTCCCTGGCCCTTAACTCAGATTGTAGTGACATTGTTATTCAAGTGACAGCTCATTTAATGTCATCCTCCATGAGTGGAGGCTCCACGGGGGCAGGGCCCCTGTCAGGTTTGCTCACTTGCGTCTCCCAGGTCCTCACTGTCACTGTGTGTGTATGGAGATAGATGGATGGTTGGACAGATGTGCAGATGGGGGGATGGTTGATGTACCCTCTCACCATCCCGCAGTGCCCCCTGCATACCTCTCGTCATAAAGCTTTGGTCGCCTTCCACCGTCTTCCCCAGCATACCATGAATTTAAAATGGCCTGGGCCGGGCACAGTGGCTCACACCTGTAACCCCAGCACTTTGGAAGGCCTAGGCAGGCGGATCACTTGAGGTCAGGAGTTCGAGATCAGCCTGGCCAATATGGCAAAACCCCATCTCTACTAAAAATACAAAAAAATTAGCCAGGTGTGGTGGCTCACGCCTGTAATCCCATCTATGAGGGAGACTGAGGCACAAGAATCGCTTGAACCCCGGAGGCAGACGTGGCAGTGAGCCGAGATGGGTGCCACTGCACTCCAGTCTGGGTGACAGAGCCAGACCCTGTCTCAAAAAAAGAAAAAAATAGTTTAAAATGGCCTTGGCACATAGTGGACATTTGTTTCTGTCCCCAAATGAGAGAAAGTCTCTCTGCTACTCCCTTCTGGGAACTTCTGTCTGGGATAAGAATATCAGTGATTTGGACATCATTTTTTGAAGTATAACATTGGGAGAACACAGTATCCCTTCCCTTAAAATAGGATATTTGTGGTAGCATCTCATTAACAGATAAGTAAATTTCTTCCTTTTTGTTTGGTTAAGGTTAGAAACCTGCAAGCAGCTAGAGGGAATTTAGGACTTGGTTTTTAATGAATCAGCAGCAAAAACAAAGGATTAAACATCCCAGGGGGAGTTGGTGAAGAAATAAGTGGGATATAAGTGAAAAGACCAAAAAGGCACCAGGGCAAAGAGCCCAGAACTGTGAGTGTCAGAGACGTGGGTTGTGGTAAACAACCATAAAGTGTCAGAACTGCAGGGAACCTTCGGGAGTAACTGGTCCCAACCTCGCATTTTATAAGCTGGAGACCTACAATGAGAGGGAAGACCGCAGGGCTCGCAGGGCTCGGCTGATAGCAAACTTGTTCCCCTGGAAAAGTCACATTATAGCTCAAGGCAGCTGTGAGGGGAAAAAAAGAGCCAGGACAAAGAGATGAATGCAGTGCTAAGAGTTCACAGACTTTACCGAAATGCAGAAGGATCACTGTTTATGCAAAAGCATGAATGGGCGCAGGGAGCTTCCACACTCCTGCATCCGGTTCACGTGCGCTCTGGAGAGGCCTCCTTGGCAGGTCTGAGTGGAGTGGGGCCCT
Source organism: Pongo abelii (assembly GCF_028885655.2). Lineage (NCBI taxonomy): Eukaryota > Metazoa > Chordata > Mammalia > Primates > Hominidae > Pongo > Pongo abelii. The sequence continues at coordinate 32,576,798 of NC_071989.2, forward strand.
GGAGTCTGTGTTTCTGGTGATTCTGATGCTCAGCGAGATTATAAAAAGTGAAAGTGGCAAGGCTTCTAAGAGTCTCCCAGCTAGGGGCTGGGCGATGCCCAGGGACCTCTGTGTGCACGGCGTTGAGACAAGGGGAGGTTTTAGGCCCCCAACTGTCTCCCTATTTTCTGCAGTTCAGGGACAGAGGGAGTGAGGCCAAGGTGTTTGTGGCGCTCGTGGGAAACTTAGAAGCACAGATCCCCCAGCCTGCTCCGGATCCTCATGAGCACAGACTGGCTTGCCCGTCATTGTTCTCATTGCCTTCCCAGACACCAGTTCCTGTTATATAGACCAGAGCCGCTGATGCAGAAACTGCCTCATTCTCAGCACCAACCCGCAGCAGGCGGCCACACATGCCGATCCACAGTTCCCTGAGTTGTGCATTTTCTCCCCACTGCCCCAAACTGAACTTATCTCTCTCCCCCACCTCAGCCCAGGACTTCCCAAGTAGGTCTCAGTTCACTTAGATGTTCCTTAAGCAACACTTCAGCTGGCACAGGACGTATAAAAGTTTGCTTGAAACTCAATGCCTTATGTCGGATTGCCAGAGCAAGATAGGAAAGACAAGACTGCAGTGATTGCTGGTCTGAGAAAATAAGATTTACATTTGGGGGTGGTTTTTGTTTGGTTTGGTTTTATATTTAAGAAAATGAAGTGATTATTTAAGTGGGTGGAGGAAGAAAGGAGATAAGAATAATTACTTGGCCGAGATGAATTGCCTGGAAAACTGCTGAAGTTTGAATCCCGTGGCACACTCTCAGGGTCCTGTTCCAACTGGCTACCTGGACTTGCTGCATTTTTATCTAAGGAGTTTGCAGTTCTCCAGGTAAACAGCTCATGTCATTTGCATAGAAAAGCTTCTTTTTTTTGAGACAGGGTCTCACTCTATTGCCCAGTCTGGAGTGCAATGGCACAATTATGGCTCACTGCAGCCTTGACTTGCTGGGTTCGAGAGATCCTCCCACCTCAGCCTCCTGAGTAGCTAGGATTACAGTTGCATGCCACCATGCCCAGCTAATTTCTTTGTATATTTTGTAGAGACAGGGTCTGCCTATGTTTTCTAGGCTGGTCTCAAACTCCTGGGCTCAAGCAATCCTCCCGTCTCAGCCTCCCAAAGTACCGGCATTGCAGGCGTGAGCCACGTTTCCCAGCCAGAAAAGCAAATATTGTATTTCACATGGATCCTCAAAGAGCAGTGGTCTCTATAATAGAATAGGCACACCCAGAGGAGAAGCCAGATGATCTCTTGGGGTGTAGGAGGAAAATATTAGAACGTATGTAGGTCTTACCATGTTTTAGATTGTTTTGTTTTATGTCTACGTTAGGAGTGCTTGATGGCTTCTCAGCCTAGAAAGACTGACATCATAACATGGAGCATTAGGAAATACAGTTAAAAAAATTTCCTTAGTATGCAATCAACTTTATTATCGTTCTTTGGATTGGAAAAATTCTTTCAGATTTCATTGAAAATAAAATATGAATCATTGGAGCATATAATAAGGTTTCTTGGCCCTCAAGTTAATTTCTTTTATGAACGTAATATGTAGAAGTCATCTAATGACTTTCTCACGGGAGGTAAGTTGCTTCCTGTCTTTGTGCATTTCATTAGTGTTCCAAGATGCCTTCTCACCCCCGTTCCAAATTTTCATCTTATTTGTACCACTCCTATTTAGTTAATTTCAGTTTATGTGTCCTTAAGGGGTTTATGTCTGTGGTCCACAAGTTGAAATGTAAAGTAGAATATATATATATATATATATATATTTTTTTTTTTTTAATTAAATTTTTTTTTTTGAGACAGAGTCATCCTCTGTCGCCCAGACTGGAGTACAGTGGCACAATCTCAGCTCACTGCAACCTCCACCTCCATGCCTGGCTAATTTTTGTATTTTTAGTGGAGACAAGGTTTCACCATGTTGACCAAGCTGGTCTCAAACTCCTGACCTTGTGATCCGCCTGCCTTGATCTCCCAAAGTGCTGGGGATTACAGGCGTGAGCCACCATGCCCAGCCAAAATAGAATATATTAAGACTCAAGGAAGACAGCTGTTGAGAAATGAAACTGAAATAGAAATTTCTTCTGCCATAGACAAAATCATGGCAATAACCACACAAGGTGGGAACAGGGTAATGTGGCTCATTTTTGCACAATGTATCTCAGGATAACTCTGTTTATGAGCTTCGCTGAGCCTTTAAGGTAACAAAAATCCTTGAGATGTGTCTTCTGAGACTAATGTAGATAATGTTGCTGCACTGTCAGAATCTTACTCTTAAGAGGAACAGGAGATCCTCACTTAGTTTCAGTTTCAGTTATTGTGCTGGATTATAGGCAAATGACAAAATGATCTTTTTTTTTTTTTTTTTTTTTGAGACAGTCTCTCACTGTCAGCCAGGCTGGGGTGCAGTGGCACGATCTTGGCTCACTGCAACCTCCACCTCCCAGGTTCAAGCGATTGTCCTGCCTCAGCCTCCCAAGTAGCTAGGACTATAGGTACACGGCACCATGCCTGGCTAATTTTTTGTATTTTTAGTAGAAACAGTGTTTCACCATGTTGGCCAGGCTGGTCTTGAACTCCTAACCTCAAGTGATCTGCCCACCTCGGCCTCCCAAAGTGCTGGGATTACAGGAGTGAGCCACTGCACCTGGCCAACAAAATGATCTTTGACGGTGCATAGATGAGTTAGATAAATGGGCATTGGGTGCCGAGGGGGAAAAAAACCCACCTTACTTAAAGACTTCATGTGCATTGGAAGATTTGGAATTTTTTTTTTTTTTTTTTTACATTTTCCTCTTTTTAGCCACATCTTATGCAACATGGTAGCACACAGCCTGAGAAATAAAGCAAAATACAAGAGGTCAGAAGTTCCCCTGTGGAATCCAGGGCAGAAATTTCACAAAGAAATGGAGCGATTTAGGACAAACTCCTCACCCCACTCCCTACTGTTACTGTTTGCTTGCCTTGATGGTTTTTTTTTTTTTTTTAATTGTTGTTGTTTTTGAGGCAAAGTCTCTCTCTGTCACCCAGGCTGGAGTGCTGTGGCATGATCTCGGCTCACTGCAACCTCTGCCTCCCGGGTTTAAGTGATTCTCATGTCTCAGCCTCCTGATTTCAAGCAATTCTCGTGCCTCAGCCTCCCAAGTAGCTGGGATTACAGGCACCTGCCACCATGCCTGGGTAATTTTTGTATTATTTAGTAGAGATGGGGTTTCACCATGTTGGCCAGGCTGGTCTTGAACTCCTGACCTCAAGTGATCCACCTGCCTCAGCCCCCTAAAGTGCTGGGATTATAGGCATGAGCCACCACATCTGGCCTCCTGACAGAGACTGTCTAACTCCTCCAAGCCTTCAGTCATCTCTCCTTTCTCTGATTGCCAGTTTTACCTGTTTCTCACATTTTAGCACTTACAGTCAGAAAGTCAGCTCCTGGTTTGTTAATGGGCAGGTGTTTTCCAAAATTTGTTGGTAAAGGTTTTGTTTGGATATTCAAATTTATTTCCCCTTGAAACAAATATATCTACTTAGTAAATATCTGTGCAATTATCTTTTAAGCTATGAGTAGCAAAAAGGTGGCCTTTGTGTCACCCACTTACGCCTCCTCTTTAGCTCCTGGGGCAGACATCTGGAATTCTTCCTAGCACTCTTCCTGCTGATACCAGATACAACCGCAGTAGTTCATAACACGACCCTGCAGGTGCCCACAACCAAGGCATTGTATGAATCAATGCTGGATGACGGCCAGCCTAACATCTCCGTCCACATTCAGCACTGTGCTGGGTGCTTTGGGGATACAGAGATGGCAGACTCAGTCTTGTTTCTTCTCTCTTGGCATTTTTTATATTCCATAATGAATTATGATTATTTCTGTACTTGTCTTTTTCTTTTTTCGTTTTTTTTTTTTTTTTTTTTGAGTGGGGAGATGGAGTCTCACTGTTGCCCAGGCTGGAGTGCAGTAGCATGATCTCTGCTCACTGCAACCTCTACCTCCCGGGTTCAAGCAATTCTCCTGCATTAGCCTCCCAAGTAGCTGGGACTACAGGCAAACACCGCCATACCCAGCTAATTTTTTTTTTTTTTTTTTGTATTTTAGTAGAGATGGGGTTTCACCGTGTTGCCCAGGCTGATCTCGAACTCCTGAGCTCAGGCAATCTGCCTGCCTCGGCCTCCCAAAGTGCTGGGATTATAGGTATGAGCCCCCGCACCCGGCCATTTCTGTGCTTTTCATATTCCCCTTTTCAGTATAATGAATCCTCAAGGAGCCATGTGCAATACTGACCTAGAGAAGAGATCTGATTCCTTCCGGGGATCAGCAGGGGTTCAATGGATGGGTGGCATTTGACTATTCCATAGGACTTCCACAGGAACACCTGCAGAAACTGATGACATTCTGGAAAAGAAAAATAACATATACAGTGGTCCTCAAATAGGAAATTTTGAAGTCTGTCCAGAGAGCCACAAAGTCTATTAAGCAAAATGTTCAGTCCATGCTTCTAGTTTCAGACTATAGAATTTTGACTTCTTTTACAAGGAAAGTGACTCACTGATGGGTTTTCAGTTGAATGACAGGGTCAGAGTTTTTAAGATTACTCAAGCAGTGGGGCAGACGAGGAGTGGGATTGAAGAAAGGCAGGATGGAGGTGAAGAGATGGATTTGGAGGCCTTTGCTGTACCTAGCCCCATTGAGAGGTAACCAGAGCCTGTGCTGCAGGAGTGATGCTCATGAGGATGGAGAGGCGGGAAGCTGTGTGAGTGACAGGCAGTGGGAGGTCACCCGCCAGTTGGGGTGCTGGCTTCTGGGAGCAAGGGCCCCTTGGCAAGGAGGGAGAGGATGAAAAGTTTCCTTCCCTTTTTTTCCTGAAGGCAGGGCTGGCCCTATGCAATATTTTGAATGGGTTTCTATTTGCCTTTGAACCCTTGTGTCATCCCCTCCTGCTCACTTGATGCCGGCTGTCTTTACAGGACCCTGGAGCCCAGAGCTTTCATCCTGGTCTGAACTCTCCGCTGAGGTCCCCACCATCTCCCCTCCCTGACAGCTTCTCCCTCCTCCTTCTCCAAGCCACGTTCTCTCATTACACCACCACCAACAACCCAAAAGACCAAAACACAAACCAACCTTTTCCATTTTTCCAAGCAGTGTGTTTGTTAGGAAAGCAATCTGACTTAAAACCTATTTAAACAGTGGCAAGTGATTCTGGGACACTTAGCAAAGTATGTACATTTTAAACAGAGAATCCTTCTTAAAGAGTTTATCTGTATCATTTAAAAATGAAATTTAAGATAAAATTATACAGAATCCTGGATGACAAGGTTGCTTTTAGAGGAAATACCGTGCTAGCTTCTTCCCTAAGATGTCTCTCTCTGTCACTTCCTTCCCTTCCACTTACTAAGTCATATTTTCTGAAAATTCTCAAGTCTTCATAATGACTCTGGGTACAGATGGCAGTGGGGAGATGGGTAGGGCTAGAGTATGAACTATTCCTAGACAGTAGCCCCCCTTATCCAGAGTTTTGCTTCCTGCAGTTTCATTTACCCACAGTAAACCTGTATCAGAAAATATAACTCCAGAAACAAACAATTCATAAGTTTTAAATTGTGTGCCATTCTGACGAGTGGTGAAATCTCACGCTGTCCTGCTCTGTCCCGCCTGGGACGTGAATCACCCCTTCATCCAGTTTATCTACACCATCTACACTACCTGCCCGTTAGTCACTACGTAGCCAGCTCCATGATCAGGTCATCTGTTGTGGTATCACGGTTCTTGTGATCAAGCAGTTGTATTCTACTTCATGATTGCCCCATAGTGCAAGCAGTGATGCTGGCAATGCAGATATGCCAAAGAGAAGCCATACACGGCTTCCTTTCGGTGGAAAGCTTCTTGAGGAAGGAAGGAAAAGTCATATGCTGAGGTTGCAAGATCTATGGTAAGAATGAATCTTCTATCCTTGAAACTGTGAAGAAGGAAAAAGAATTTTGTGCTAGTTTTGCCATCACCCCTCAAGCCGCAAAAGTTACAGCCACAGTGCATAAGCGCTTAGCTAAGATGGAAAAGGCATTAGATTTGTGGGTGGAAGACGTGAACAGAAACATGTTCCAATTAACGGGGCCGGGCGTGGTGGCTCATCCCTGTAATCCCAGTATTTTGGGAGGCCAAGGCGGGCAGATTACCTGAGGTCAGGAGTTTGAGACCAATATGGCCAACATGGCGAAACCTTGTCTCTACTAAAAATACAAAAATTAGCTGGGTGTGGTGGTGCACTCCTGTTATCCCAGCTACTCAGGAGGCTGAGGCAGGCGAATCGCATGAATCCAGGAGGTGGAAGTTGCAGTGAGCCAAGATTGTGCTATTGAACTCCAGCCTAGGCGACAGAGCAAGACTTCATCTCAAAAAAAGAAAAGAAAGAAACGTGGGGTTTGGCACATATGCCCCATGGATGGGGGCACTGTTGTAGATGAGGAGTTACAACTGAAGGGCCAGATAATAAGCATTTCAGGCTTTGCTAGCCAAACAGTCTTTGTTTCAACTGCTCACCTCTGCCTTTGTATTTTGAAAGCAGCCATAAACAATAAATAAATGGGCGTGACTGTGTTCCAGTAAAACTTGACAAAAACAAGTGCTGGGCCACATTTGGCCCCCAGGCATGTTTGCTGAGCCCTGCTGTAGGCGATCATTTGTGAGCCTGGAACAGCCTCTCTTTTTGCTCCTTCCTGTGGGCTCACCAGCATCTCAGCTTTCCCAACAGATTATCTTAAAGAAGCGCCTGCCCTTAGAAATATATGTCAGCAAAGCCCATGAACTCAACACTATTCCTAGAAAGAAAGGAAGGAAAAAGAAGGAAGGAAAGAAGCAGCAAGGAGCTCATGTTGATCTGGGGAAGGCAGCGGAAGGCCTTCTGGGGAAGGGCTCACTGTTAAGGCCTGGAACTTAACAGTGAGCCCTGGCCGGGTGCAGTGGCTCACATCTGTAATCCCAGCACTTTGGGAGGCTGAGGAGGGCAGATCACATGAGGTCAGGAGTTCAAGACCAGCCTGACCAACATGGAGAAACCCTGTCTCTACTAAAAATACAAAATTAGCCAGGCGTGGTGGCACATGCCTGTAATCCCAGCTACACGGGAGGCTGAGGCAGGACAATCACTTGAACCCGGGAGGCGGAGGTTGTGGTGAGCCAAGATTGCGCCATTGCACTCCAGCCTGGACAACAAGAGTGAAACTCCGTCGCAAAAAAAAAAAAACAAAAACAAAAAACAATAACAACTAGTGAGCCCAAATGTAACCATGATGCTTTTTTTTTTTTTTTTTTTTTTTTTTTTGAAACAGTCTCACTCTTGTCACCCAGGCCAGAGGGCAGTGGCATGATCTCGGCTCACTGCAACCTCCACCTCCCGTTTCAAGTGATTCTCTTGCCTCAGCCTCCCTAGTAGCTGGGATTACAGGTGCCCTCCACAATGCCCAGCTAATTTTTGTGTTTTTAGTAGACACAAGATTTCACTATGTTGCCCAGGCTGGTCTCGACCCCTGACCTCAAGTGATCCACCTGCCTCAGTCTCGCAAAGTGCTGGGATTGCAGGCGTGAGCCACCATGCCCAGCCCACGATGTCTTACTTTTCATCTAAAACCTGCCTAAATGGCATGCCCAGTTAAACAATCTTTTTCTGTTATAATAATCCATATAAGAATATGACACATTTTCTAACAGGTTTGTCTAAAAAAGAGCCTGGTGTGTTTACTGTTGCTGCTGAATTGGATTTGACTCCGCTGCTGTATCAGGGCCCCTTCTGACAATTCACCTCTTGCTTCCTTTCCTGCTAATTGTCCTGTTTACTACTATTTTTTTTTTTTTTTTTGGGTAACAATGTCTGGCTCTGTCACCCAGCCTAGAATGCAGTGGCACGATCTTGGCTCACTACAACCTCCATCTTCCGGGCTCAAGCTATTCTTCCACCTCAGCCTCCCGAGTAGCTGAGACTGCAGGCATGTGCCACCACACCCAGCTAGGTTTTGTATTTTTTGTAGACATGGGGGTCTCGTCTTGTTGCCCAGGCTGGTCTTGAACTCCTGGGCTCAAAGCAATCCGCCCGCCTCAGCCTCCCAAAGTGCTGAGATGACGGGCGTGAGCGACTGTGCCCAGCCCTATTTACTTCTTAGGACTCCTTTACATGCCCTTTCTTTTTTTAATAGCCTTCCCACCTCTACCTTTTACATGTCTTGAGATTTTCCTGCATGCATGTGTATGCGTGTGCATGCACACACACACACCCCCACCTGATTTTGTCATTCTGGTGTTTAAAGCATATCATAGTCCTACTTCCAGAAATATGTCCAATGCAATGAACCTGGTAGCAAACCCTGCTGAGAAATGACCCAAGGGTCTACCTTGAGTAGCCAGCCCCCAAATCCAAAGAATAGCTCCAGACCCAATAGTTTTCTCACCCACTAGGTCATGGGACCATGGCAAGAGTGAGAGAGTTCCACTTCCCAGAGAATGCCTGTTATTACCTTACCTCAATTTGAAATCTGTACTAAGGATGAACACATGCATTCTCCTCCTTGACATCCACATCCCCTGTTGTTTTCTTTTTTTGTTTTTGTTTTTTGTTTTTTGTTTTTGTTTTTGTTTTTGTTTTGAGACAGAGTCTCGCTCTGTTGCCCAGGCTGGAGTGCAGTGGCACGATCTCGGCTCACAGCAGTCTCTGCCTCCCGGGCTCAAGCAATTCTCCTGCCTTAGCCTCCTGAGTAGCTGGGATTACAGGTGTGTGCCACTACGCCCGGCTGATTTTTTGTATTTTTAGTAGAGACGGAGTTTCACCATGTTGGCCAGGCTGGTCTTGAACTCCTGACCTCAGGTGCTTTACCCGCCTCGGCCTCCCAAAGTGCTGGAATTACAGGCATGAGCCACCATGCCTGGCCCCCCTGTTATTTTCAAAGAGCTGAGAGTTACTAGAGGACACTGTCCTCTCTTGGGAACGTGACATGTACAAACCCACTGCAAGAGGGTCAGTTACGAGCTAATGACTGATTACATTCCTGTGCCCTTAAAGGTGATTACCTCAACTTTCTAAGGAACCAAGAAATCTCTTTAAATTTCAACGCATAAAAATAATCACTCAATGTGTGTTAAGCCCATTCAAATTGTTTGGGGATGATGAATGGGAGGAAACTGGAAATGGGCTTAGCTAGAACAAGGGCAGTATTAATTCATTTGCAGAGCCACAGCCTGAGCGTCGCAGTGGGCATCAGCTGCAGCTCCCCCAACTCCCAGCTGCATCTGACAACCTCTGATCTATGCACACATGCCCTGCGTGTACCAGAGCACGCCCAGGGTTGACGAGTGTGACTTTTTGGTGTTACTGTTTTCCTCTTTAGTTCTGAGTTACTCTCTTGATTGGAAAGCAGTGGGTTGAATGTAGCAGTAGATTCCTGTTTTAATTTCTACGTGTAACTTGCAGGCTTCTTGCTACTTTGTGCTGATTTATTGTTGTCCTGATTCCCATTTTCTGAATGATTATTCATTCCCAGCCCGGGCCTCTCTGATGACCATCTGGTTTTCCTTCGGTCATTCAAACATCTGCCCCAGAGACTTGGAAAATGAGCTTCCTTTGGCAACCTAAAAATAATCTTAGTGTGACTGAAGCCTGAAAGGGAAATCACCACGTTCCACTGTCCTATGGATACTGACCAGGGGAATGAGCCAACAGAGCTTCCTGGGGATTTGGAGCTTAGATGTCTTCTGTCACATCTGCAGATTTTTTCTTTTTTTTTTCAAGTCTTGGGAACCATAAAAACATGGTGAGAACTGGGTGCAACCAGTCCTGAAGTTTTCTTTGGGACTAGGCATGCTTGCACAAAGGAAACGGCTGGAGATAAAAGCCACGCTTTGCATGGTTTGTTTGTAAGGCTGCAAGAGCTAGCTGAGAAAGACAGAGGATACTCAGGATTGCGACATGCTATTAGTCACAGTGTGTTCCAGGAGAGCTCACAAATGCTTTGAAACAGTTACAGGATATTTCTAAGGACTAGACTTTTAGCTTGGACCCAAGAGGCCTGTCTCATGGGCAATGATGGTTTGCCCCCCACCCCTAGAAGACGAAATTTGCCAGAAACTAAAGCTCAGTCCCCGTGGTATTTCTCATCCAAAATTATTTCTAGCCGCATTGTCTAGTGCAACTTTTCAGAGGTTCTGCAATGATATAAAATGTCAACATAATAATGTTCAAATAAATTAAATGCCCTTGTAAGTCATAATCCAAAGATGTTAAAATCTAAAGTAATTAACATCTCAACTTAAATTTCCTTGACTTTCTGTGTTTAAAAAAACCAAGGCCCTTAATGGCCTCCTTTGATCTCTCCTATTTCTTATTTTGCTCCTTCTATTTTTTTTTTTTTTTTTTTTTTTTGAGACAGAGTCTTGCTCTTGTTGCCCAGGCTGGAGTGCAGTGGCACAACCTTGGCTCACTGCAACCTCTGCCTCCCGGATTCAAGGAATTCTCCTGCCTCAGCCTCCCAAGTAGCTGGGATTATAGACATGTGCCACCACAACCCAGCTAATTTTTGTATTTTTAATAGAGACGGGGTTTCACCAGGTTGGCCAGGCTGGTCTGGAACTCCTGACCTCAAGTGATCCGCCCGCCTTGGCCTCCGAAAGTGCTGGGATTACAGGCGTGAGTCACCGCGCCCAGACATTATTTTGCTCGTTCTTAGTTAAGGAGATCCTTGGTGCTGGATGCTGGAAAAAGATTGTGTTTTTCAGCATCTGCAGCCTGGGCTGTTTTCCACAGGAATAAATACAGTTTTTTCCAGCTCCAGGAAGACTGAATTCATTCAACAGCAAGTCTCTCATGTGCTTCACTTTTTAGTGATATGCAAATAAAAAAAAGTAAGTGGACCCTCAATAGTATCAAAACATTGTCCCCACGCCCTTGACATTTAGAAAAATGAGCCAAACCCCAGTCCCTAGACAGTTGTCCTAGGCAAGATTTTGTTCTTGGGACCTTATTTAAATTTGCCAAAGGTGGTATCGAGAACTGTAAAAACCAAAAAAAAAATAGCTTTTCCACTATAGTTTTGTGGATGCTGGCAGGAGACTTGAGATTCCTGAGTCAGAGACAAATGACTTTTTATTACTCATGGCACAGCAACTAGATTTTAGCTTCCCTAATCCCAGTTTTTAGGATTTAATCCCAGTTTATTTAGGGCTTTATGTTCACATCATTTCCCCTTCCCCCCGCAAGTCCTGTGGCGGTGACACAGGCTCGGGGGTGTGCACATGCAGTGGATTTGCATCACAGCGGAGGATCCCTCAACATAGGCAACCTCAGTCTTTTATGACGGGCTAGAAGCAGACCTGACCAACCTTTGCACCAGAGGAAGGAACCTGTCCCTTCCTCCTGAGACACCACCTAACTTTCAAGGCTGTTCACTCTACAAACATCCCTGGAAAGACAGATGATTCCATGTAACAACAGCCTCTGTCTCTGTTTGCAAGCCATGCAGAAATGCAGGAGACTCAGGGAGGATTGTCTCCCAATAGGGCAGACCAGAGAGACTAGGTAATATCAGGTAAAGGCAGGTTGATGAGGAAAAGACTCTTGGCTTCTCTTAAAGATGCCAGTCAGTCTGACAGTTGTCTGGAGTTCACAACTGTGAACTTAAACCCAATTGGCGGGAATCTTCCTCCCAACTGGAGTTGGAGGGAAATCAACCCGGTCCTACTTCAAGTGCTTTCTGTGTGTATTCAGTAGCTTCTTGACTGGCATTTTCACTTTGACATAAAAGTAAAGGGCTTCATGGCGTGCTGCATTGGGTGTGGATGGTGCCTCTGGTGGAGCTCTACCTTCTTAAAAGCAGGAATGTTCAGTCAGTCCTGGGCCACATTTTCCATTTCCACTGCCTCTTGGCATGGAAGTGCTTAGACTGAAGAAAGCTTCATCTCTCCTTCCACGTTTGTTCAGCTGGAAAAACACCCTCCACAGATTCATGATCCAGACCTTCTGTTGATGATTCTAGAGCTTGTGCCTCTAATGAGCTAGTAAGGGCTAATACCTCTGCCTCCTGTTCCTTGGGATTAGTTTTTTTCTCAGGTTTTGAGTGTCCCAGGGATCACGTGGCATTGCTTTCTCCTACATATTTTGGGGCAGTAATTGGATACGTCTGTAGTGATTCATATCCTTCCCCTTTGGGGAAAACTCACTTGAGTTTCCTTTTTACCTGCTGCTTAAATTAGTTCCATTTCTTCTTTATAGGCTTGCGTGCTGAATTTGGGCGCTTTTTTAAAAGTATTTCTACTGTTTCTTTGCTTTCTGACTCAGACCTTTTTTCCTAACATACTAATCTAGATAATATCATACGGGGTCCATCACTGTGAAAGAGATGAAATCAATCAATGACTCTTCTATTTAGTGAAATATCCATTGTTCAAATGCATGCTGACCACCCACTGGCCCTGCGTTAGCTAATTCCACCTAGGAAATGTTCTCCTATCAGACCAGCATCAAGTTCTGGCCTGTTCTCCTCCCTCCAGGCCCCACCCCCTTGGTATTTCTCATATTTACTCCCTTTAGACTCCCTCATTTCATGGATTTTTCAGCCAACTTTCATCAGAGAAATGACCGATAACTGTGTTCCTTTAGAATTTACTGAGGATTTTTTTCATTCTTCTCGGTCTTCCTTGCAGTTTTGCCTTTAAGTCTGTCCACATATGCTGATCTCTCTTGGGAGAGCTATCCCAAATCATCCTTCTAAAGCTCTTCCTCTGCAGTCTTAAAATCATTTCTCTCATGTTTTCTGGGCCTGGAATTCCACTCTCTTCCCTGTGGTTTTGACTCTCTTAGGTAGCTTTCTTCAGGTCCCAGTCACCCCCACTAATTTAGGAATAACATAGCATCTCCCTACTTTTGTGACAGACTCTTTAAGATAGGAACTGTCAAGAGTCTTTTCCATACATCACTGTACTCGGACTTCACAATCCCAGTTACTCATCAGACTCTGGAGTCTGTTGTCTAAGATCTCCTCTTTTAAGGAAGTATCCCTTTTTCTCCAGTTAGTCATCATGTATTTCTTTATTTTCTCTTTTCCACTGCTCCTATTCTGATCAGAGGACCAGAGCATGCTTTCAAATCCTCCTTGTTCTTGTGCGCAAACCTGATTTCTAAAAACTGAGCATTTCAGGCACATGCCTTTAAAAATGGCTTCTTAGCTGTGAGTTTTGCAGTAATTTTATTAAAGGGCTTTTCTTCCCCATCTTCAAAGAAGATGGCATGTCTTTGAAATTCCATTGGTTTTTCTTTATTCTTTAATGAAATCTGCCACTTTCCATAGGTATGAAATTGAAATGTATATCTCTGCAGTCTAGAGCTACAGTCTATGTAATCATCAAATCTGGAGGCACCCTGAGACCTGGGGGGAGAAAGCTTGGGCCTTTTTATTTATTTCTTCAATTTCAACTAAACCTTACCTATATTCTTATGATACACATTAGGTACTCTACAGTGAATTTCTTTTTAACCCTCATGATAACCCTATAAGACAATTGCAAGGTAATTTTAACTCTTTAAACATAAATACGATTGTTCCTATTTCACATAATGAAAAAACTGCCTTGGATATCAATGATCAATATGTTACAGGTACAATCCACGCTGCTGCCTACGGCACATGTACATTGCATTATACTCTGCATACACCTCGTGTGCTTATAGTTTATACATTGAGCAGAACGAGTTTCCATAAATTGCTGATTAAAATATGTATACTCTGAATAGGGAGCAACATGACAGTCACCCTTATTTGTTGGCTGGTGGGCTACTCAGGTGCAGCTGAGAAGCTTTCATTTCTTCTCTGCGTCATTTCTGAAGTAAATGTCGGGGAGAGCAGGAGGAACTGGGAAGTCGCAGCTTAGTTCCGTGTCCCGTTCCACTGGAGGCTGGTTCCGTTGGCCCAGAGCAGTGGTGAATTACAGAGGCCCAGGCCCTGTTCCCCTTCCATGAGCCTGGTCTCCGTGTTCTTTGTTAGATTTCCTGTTGATTCTGATGCACCTCAGAGTTTCCCTAGGCCATTCTCAGCCCCTGAGAATCTGCCTCAGAATCAGACCTGTGTAAATCAGTGGCCACGTCCGTGACTTTCACTCTCTCGGTCGTTCCTTGGGCCACTGCTTCCGCCTTCATGCCACTTCCAGAGGTCCTCTTTTGGAAACGCCTGAGCTTTGGGGGAGTTCTCTGTGTGAACGTTCAGCCTTCTCCAATCCACACTTAGGATTCAGCTTTCTCAAGTCAGATCCACTGCCACGTGGTCGTCAGCTTGCTGGTTTCCAGAATTTGTTGCTTTTGTCTTCTGTTTTCTTTATCCTTGTGAATTATGTCTGTCTTTTCCTAAAAAAATATTTTCCCTGTCATGTTAGGGTGGTTTCAAAGGGAAATCAGGAGAAATCTGCCACCTTTAGTCAGAAACCTATGTTATTTAATTCCCAAATGCAGGCCCATTTTTCAGATGAGGACATTGATGTTCAAAGAGATTGACTGATGTGCCTAAATTGCAGTAAAATAGTATAATCAGGATTTGTGCCCAGGTAGCTGGCCGGATTCTCAACCACTCTGCCCCACTACCTCTCTACAAAATCAGATGCTAAAGATGCTTCTTCATTGAGTGCTGTGTATGTTACAGGTGTGGAAAATGATGCAAACAGGAAGGCTCTACCATGGAAATTGGCAAATTCTATGAGACTCCATTAATATAATGGGATTGTTTTGTACTACATTTGATGTTAGTCAAGAGGCCAAGAAGCAATAATGGCATTGTTTTGTAACACATGAATTAGAAACTGCTCATGAATAATAGATTTTATCAACTGTTTCGCTGAACTGAAGGCCTTCCAGAAGAACATTTTGCAAATTTCGTTTCAGAACAGCTAAAATGACATCATTTCCAGAACAGTTTGCTCTGTGCATTGGGAACAAAACCACACACAGAAAAGGGACTCTCTTAGAGTGTGGACATTTTCAGACAATAGTCAAGTGTAATCAAAATTGCATTTTATATTGCTACTTCCTGACATAATCTGGAATGAATGTATCTAAGCAACCCACTTCCTGTTCAGTGAGTTACAAGTTGTCTAATATCACAACAAACTCAACGAAAAAACAGTTTTTTGTTATAAGAGGAAACAGTTCCATTTAAATTCATTCCCCACTGCTAACCCTTTCAGTGGGTTCTGAAATAAGATGTCACTCCTTCCTTGCTCAACAGCAAGAGCTCTCTGCTTGCAACTCTTTGAGAGATATCTCTAGGTCCATTCTTACTGGTTCTAGCTACAGGCATTAGGTAGCCACATACACCATCTGTCTCTTTTTTTTTTTTTTTTTTTTTTTTTTTTTTTGAGACAGAGTCTCACTCTTTTGCCCAGGCTGGAATGCAGTGGCGCGATCTCGGCTCACTGCAACCTCTGCCTCCTGGGTTCAAGCAGTTCTCCTTCCTCAGCCTCCCAAGTAGCTTGGACTACAGGCACTCACCACCACACCCGGCTAATTTTTGTATTTTAGTAGAGATGGGGTTTCGCCATGTTGGCCAGGCTGGTCTCGAACTCCTGGCCTCAAGACATCTACCCACCTCGGCCTTCCAGAGTGCTGGGATTACAGGTGTGAACCACCACGTCTGGCTCACATATACCATCTTTAGCATAAGATTTCTTTGGCATAAAAAACCTACTGGCATTTTGTAGATCGTAGAAACTGAATCTGTCTGTCATGACCAGAAACCTTTCAGGCAGGCTCCTTTCCTTCTCAGGTGCTCATAAGTGCTTGTATCATCTCCAAAATATCTCTGATCCTATGAAACCTGGGGCTGTGTTGGGAAAATAAAGGAGAAGACAGATGGAGAAAACTTCCTAAGTCCAGAAACAATAGGCTGGCATGGTTTTCCTCGCTTGGCGTGAGCATCTCAGACAGACTTTCCAACGTTTGGGACCTTGGCCACTGTGTAATAAGCTACCCATTTAGTAGGCACCAAAGGCGGTAATGTCTTACAAGCCAGGGAATCCCTTACTCTGAAGGTCGATAGCCTGGGTCAGGTGGTATTATCAGAATGAACCAGGAATTTTTTTTTTTTTTTTTGACACACAGTCTCACTCTGTCACCCAGGCTGGAGTGCAGTGGCGCAATCTCAGCTCGCTGGAACCTCTGCCTCCCAGGCTCAAGCGATTCTTGTGCCTCAGCCTTCAGAGTAGCTGGGACTACAGGCACGTGCCACCATGCACAGCTAATTTTTGTATTCTTAGTAGAAATGGGGTTTCACCATGTTGGTCGGGCTGGTCTTGAACTCCTGGTCTCAAGTGATCCACCCGTCTCCGCTTCCCAAAGTACTGGGATTACAGGCGTGAGCCATCGCGCCCAGCTGGAACCAGGAATTTAACTTACTCTCTGGTAATTGCTGTTCACAGTCTGGAGATAGTATGGAAAGAACGTGAAGACAGGTTCTTTGCATAAAGTTTTTAAGTCAAGCAAAGGGGAGTCTGTAAGGCTTTTCTCTGGGTTCTTCCATTTGTATGTGACCCAGAGCTCAGGATGCCTCAGAGATGGCTCTTTCTTCTCTGTGTACATATTGATGTCAGGATTTGGGGTTGGGAAAGACATCCCTCCAGGGAATTTCTAAAATCACCCTCAAGATTCTGTTCCTGCTTTTTCTTAATAATTTAAACCTGGACACCTGCCAGTTCCTGAGAAGGTAATATGAACGCAACAGATTTATTACCTTTGTTTTATATGTCAGAATTAATTTGTTTTCTTAATGCCCCTTTCTCAATTTTGCCTACATTGCCTCATTCTCAGACCTTTTTATTCCTCTTTCTAACCCAGAAGGATACTTGAACTTGAGGAGGAAGAGGGAATCTTCCAAACTTTACATATTATATACAGAATTTGTATATAAACAATTACTTCTTAAAAGAGATTACCTACGTAATTACTCTAACTGCTTACTTTATACCTTTTTATATATTGAATTTTTTTTTCTTTTTTGAGATTGAGTCTAGCTCTGTCGCCTAGGATGGAGTGCAGCGGCGTGATCTTGGCTCACTGCAACCTCCGCCTCCCAGGTTCAAGTGATTCTCCAGCCTTAGCCTCCCAAGTAGCTGGGATTACAGGTGTGTGCTACCATGCCCAGCTAGTTTTTTTTATTTTTAGTAAAGACAGGGTTTCACCATGTTGGCTAGGCTGGTCTTGAACTCCTGACCTCAGGTGAAGTTTTTTTTAAGAGAAAGAAAGGGTCTTGCTATGTAGCCCAGGCTGCTGATCTTGACCTCCTGGGCTCAAGTGATCCTCCTGCCTCAACCTCCTGAATAGCTGCGACTACAGGCACCCGCCACTGTACCCAGCAATATACTGAATTTAATATACAACATATAATTTTCATTACCTGTTAATTTGAGGGTGAGAAGTGATGCTATAATTACATCACCTTTTGATAACCGGTAAGAGAAAATGCAAATCAAGAAGCTTTTGAATACATACAAAAAGCACTTTAAGTAGGACCAGGTTGATTTCTCCCAACCCCAACTGGGAGGAAGATTCCTGTCAGTTGAGTTTAACTTCATAGTCATGAACTCCAGACAACTGTCAGGCTGAATGGCATCTTTAAGACAAGCCAGGAATCTTTTCATCATCAACCTTTGTTTTTTGTTTTGTTTTGTTTTGTTTGTTTGTTTTGAAACAGAGTCTCGCTCTGTCGCCCAGGCTGGAGTGCAGTGGCATGATCTCGGCTCACTGCAACCTCCGCCTCACGAGTTCAATCAGTTCTCCTGCCTCAGCTTCTCGAGTAGCTGGGACTACAGGCACCTGCCACCATGCCTGGCTAATTTCACGCCTGGCTAATTTTTTGTATTTTTAGTAGAGACAGGGTTTCACTGTGTTAGCCAGGATGGTCTCGATCTCCTGACCTCGTGATCCACCCACCTCTGCCTCCGGGCATGAGCCACGACGCCCGGCCTCATCAACCTTTCTTTACTTGATATCTTATATGCCTTTTTAAGTATGTATATCTTCCTTAGTGAGAATATTACCTATTTTAATAGACTGTTTTCCTCTAGAACCTCAAAGGAAAATAAAATTTCAAATGGGAAGGTTTATTGTTTGATATATCTCAAAAGTCTTGTACATGTAAATTTACCCCCCAATTTTTTATAAACACTCTCAAGTACATGCATCTCATTTCTTTCTCTAGTAAATAGGGGTTTTGTTTTGTTTTTAGCATGTTGGGTTTCTCTAGGATGGAGGACCCAGTGAGCCTTGGGATCAGACTTTGTGCATCACCTCCTGGGGTCACACAACTTCCAGATGTGTGGGCTGACCTCATGTCGACGCCTCCAGGGTGCCTGGGCTGGGCTTGATTCCAGGAGCCGTCTGATCAATACTCAGGAGCGTAGCACACAGAACATTTGGTTGACTAAGATGTATACCTGCCACAAAAGCAAATTTTTACTGTATTTTAGAAACCTTAGAACTGGGTTTGAATTTCTGGTTTAATATTTGTTGCAACTTGCATTGTGGGAAAAAGCACTGGCCCACAGGTCAAAAGACCTGGGCTTGCATTGTAGCTTTGTAGTTGACCACTGGGAGACCACCTGGGTAACTGGCCAACAAGTGTCCTCATCTGTAGGATGGAAGACAAAGTGGCCCTGGGGGCCCTGGTTCCATGCTGGGCGGTGAGACATGTGCTGAGGAGGACTGAGGGCCCTGGTTCCATGCTGGGCAGTGAGACGCGTGCTGAGGAGGAATTGGCCAATGCAAGGCGTTGTGAATGCAGCTTATCTGAAGAGCTGTGCTTTGATCCCGTGATCCTTCTTCTCACATAACACCTGTATTGCTGCTCCTTGAGCCTTGAGATAACATTGTGGAGGGGGACAACATAAGTCATCGCAGGGCTGGGCTCTCCCATCAGCTCTGTGCTTTCTGCATTTCAGATGCCTGGGACAGATGAACCCCAAGATGTGTGCGGTGCTGAGGAATCCAAGGGGAACTTGGAAAGTCCCAAACAGGGCAGCAATAAAATCAAGCTCAAGAGTCGCCTTTCAGGTAGGTGGGGGCTCTACCTGATGCAACCTGTCTAAGATGAGTTTTCAGCCTCAGGAGCAGGGAGATGAAGCCATTGCCGGGATGAGCTCTTGTCTTCCTTAAAACCTCAAAATCGTTTTTTCCTTAGATGGTACATACCCCAGGCATAACAACTGCATTTAGCCTCCTGCCTATGTGAATTTCATTTTTTTTTTTTTTTGAGTCATAACAAAGTGAATGTCAACATTTCTGTGTGTCTTTGTGTCCTGAAACATAACTGTATTATGTTTGGTTCATTTACTTCGATCAGATTTCACATGATCCTTTCAATGTGGCGTTAATATCAAATCTGCATTTCAACTAAGCGGGAAAAAGATAGGATGGAGTTGCAGCTTTTGGAGCAAATAGGCTCTATATCTCCTGGGCATTTCCTTACGGCAGCTGGCCTGGGCCCAGAGAGAGAAAGTCAGCACTGAAAGCAATGGTTCTGTGCAGGAGGCACCTTAGAACTTTCGTGTATCATTATGAAAGGTACTTTTTTAATTTTTTTTTCTGAGATGGAGTCTTGCTCTGTCACCCAGGCTGGAGTGCAGTGGTGCAATCTCGGCTCACTACAACCTCCGCCTCCCGGGTTCAAGCAGTTCTCCTACCTCAACCTCCCTAGTAGATGGGATTACAAGCACCCGCCACCATGCCCGGCTAATTTTTTTGTATTTTTAGTGGAGACAAGGTTTCACCATGTTGGCCAGGCTGGTCTTGAACTCCTGACCTCGTGATCTGCCCGCCTCGGCTTCCCAAAGTGCTGGGATTACAGGCATGAGCCACCATGCCCGGCAAAAGGCATTTTTTAGGCACATGATGGGTCTTTTCCTCCATTAAAAAAAAAAAAGTAAAAATTGTATTTTATGGCTGTGTTGGTATAAAGATACAGCTGGAGGCCAGGCGCAGTGGCTCACACCTGTAATCCCAACACTTTGGGAGGCCGAGGCAGGCAGATCACGAGGTCAGGAGATCAAGACCATCCTGGCCAACATGGTGAAACCCCGTCTCTACTAAAATACAAAAAAAAAAAAAAAATAGCGGGCCGTGGTGGTGTATGCCTGTATTTCCAGCTACTTGGGAGGCTGAGGCAGGGGAATCACTTGAACCTAGGAGGCTGAGGTTGCACTGAGGCCAGATCACACCACTGTACTCCAGCCTGGCAACAGAGCAAGACTCCTCTACGAAAAAACAAAAGATACAGCTGGATTCATTAGTGTCTATTCATTACTATTATGTTTATTTTTTTCTGCTTATTTAAAAAGATATTTAAAAGGAAACACTTTTGTGGGTCCCTGAAGGTGGCATGGGCCCTCAGCACTGTGCCTGCTGGCTTAGTGGGAAAGTCAGCCGTGGCTCTCCCTACAACAGTCATCTGGTATGGCAGGAAAACCAAGAGTTTTGAAGCCTGGCAGAACAAGGTTTAGCCCTCAGCTCCTGAGTTAACCTTGTGACCGTAGGCTAATGATTTAATCTCCCTGAACTTCCACTCCCTCACCTGAAAAAAGAGGAGAACACCCTGACTTTGGAAGGCTGAGCAGATTTTTAAGAAATGCACATTAAAGCATTTAGCACAATGTGTAGTACATTAACGTTCAAAAAACATTCGCGTCCCCTTCCGGCCACCCAGATGGGTGGAGAGGGCATGCCCGCGCTGCTCCAAGTTTGTTCTCAGAAAGATGGCAGGTATAAGATGGTGAAATACCTCTTTTTAAAAAAACATCCATGGCCGGGTACAGTGGCTCATGCCTGTAATCCCAGAACTTTGGGAGGCCAAGGCGGGCAGATCACGAGGTCAGGAGATCGAGACCATCCTGGCTAACACGGTGAAACCCTCAGGAGATCAAGACCATCCTGGCTAACAAGGTGAAACCCTGTGTCTACTAAAAATACAAAAACAAAGAAAAGTAGCCGGGCATGGTGGCGGGCACCTATAATCCCAGCTACTCGGGAGGCTGAGGCAGGAGAATGGCGTGAACCCGGGAGGCAGAGCTTGCAGTGAGCCGAGATTGCACCACTGCACTCCAGCCTGGGCGACAGAGTGAGACTCCGTCTCAAAAAAAAAAAAAAACATCCGGCCGGGCATGGTGGCTCCCGCCTGTAATCCCAGCACTTTGGGAGGCTGAGGAGGGTGGATCACCTGAGGTCGGGAGTTCGAGATGAGCCTGGTCAACATGGCAAAACCCCATCTCTACTAAAAATACAAAAAAAAAAAAAAAATTAGTTGGGCCTGGTGGCATGTGCGTGTAATCCCAGCTACTCGGGAACCTGAGGTAGGAGAATCACTTGAACCCGGGAGGCAGAGGTTGCAGTGAACCAAGATTGTGCCAGTGCTTTCCAGCCTGGGCAACAGAGCCAGACTCCATCTTAAAAAGAAAAAGAAAAAAAAAGAATGTGATTGACAGAATGAGTTATTTTGTGCTCATGACTCAGAATAACTAGGCGGTGTTACACTTGAACGGGTGTTACAACATGGATTGGGGACCGAAAGGAGTGGTGATGACCAGAGGCTGATAAGGAGAAGTCTGAAGGGAGCCGGTGACCAGCCCCTTCCAGCCCTAAGAAAGAACAAAGAGAAAGTCATTTAAGGCCTTTGTGTTTGGGTCGAGGGAGTCACAAGGGCACAGAGGAGGCCTTCCTGTCGGCTGTCTTGGCAGAGTTGTTCAGGACCTTATAAACGGGTTCCCAGGGAGGTGCCCAGAGCTCTGAGGAAATACAGGGGCCTCTGAAACCAGCGAGGTCACATTCCTCATTTTATGGATGAGACCGGAGAAGTTCAGAGAATCCCAAAGGTCACTCAGTCAATGCCGGGAAAAGGATCTGCCTCCCAGACAAAATTCTCCTTCCCTGCCCTTTGGCTTCTGGGGAATCTTGAAAAGAATTCTGTTCCCTGATCTGGGGCTTTATCGATACAGATATGGATGGGGAGGGGGAGCTGGAGGGCCTCCCAGATGTGTGATACTCTGACTCTGCTCCTACTACTTAATTCAGAACAAGTGGCATATTTGGCTGAGTAGTTATTCCAGGGCTGGCCACTGTTTGCCACAAATGGATGCCACCCTCCTCCTGTGTCCTTCCCAGACGTTCAGGGCCACAACAAGGAAACATAGCATGGAGGAGGAAGCATATGCAGGAATCCAGCAGAACTGGGTCAGTTCCCACATCCACCACCTCTGGTTACATGACCTGGGTCAGGTGACCTTCTTGGATCTCAGTTTCTTTATCCATAAAATGAGGGTTATGTTATATATTTATTTTGCCAATAAACATGAGTGCCTTCTAGGTGCTGTGCCTTGTTGAAAGGTTGCTTTGGAAGAATGCGTATGGCACTACCACTCCATGGTGTGGCAGCAAAAAGCCCTCGCCATGAGACGGCTGCCGCTATTATTACCACTGTCATTTTCTTTTTCTTTTTCTTTTTGAGATGGAATTTTGTTCTTGTCTCCCAGGCTGGAGCGTGGTGGTGTGATCTCAGCTCACCTCAACCTCCACCTCCCAGGTACAAGTGATTCTCGCGCCTCAGTAGCTGAGACTACACGTGCAGGCTACCACGCCTGGCTAATTCTGTATTTTTAGTAGAGACGGGCTTTCACCACGTTGGCCAGGCTGGTCTCAAACTCCTGACCTAAAGTGATCCACCTGCCTTGGCCTCCCAAAGTGCTGGGATATCAGATGTGAGCCACCGTGCACGACCTAGCCACTCTCATCATTAATATTATGTTCGTTGTCATTTTTATTTTCATTCTTATTGTTCTCTTTCCATCTCAAGAGAGGAAGAATGGGTTTGAATGGGTTCAGACAGGAAGGCCTTCTAGGCTGGGCGTGGTGGCTCACTCCTGTAATCCCAGCACTTTGGGAGGCTGAGGTGGGCGGATCACCTGAGGTCAGGAGTTCGAGACCAGCCTGGCCAACATGGGGAAACCCCGTCTCTACTAAAAATACAAAAATTAGCTGGGCATGGTGGTGGGTACCTGCAATTCCAGCTACTCGGGAGGCTGAGGCAGGAGAATCGCTTGATCCCAGGAAGCGGAGGTTTCAGTGAGCTGGTATCGTGGCACTGCATTCCAGCCTGGGCAACAAGAGCAAAACTCCGTCTTAAAAAAAAAAAAAAAACAGAAGGCCTTCTAAAGAACTTATAGTCCCAGTAGGAGGTAGCACACATGTACACACAGTGATGGGCACCATGAGACACACACGAGAGGTACAGGGAGTGGAAGTCTGTGTGGGTCTCAAGGATGCAAGATAAAGGAGGGGCAGTATGCTGGGGGAATTTGGTAGACTGGAGGCGGGGGACAGTGGTCTAGACTTAGGACAAAATGAATGAGAGATGTTTAGGGATAATGGGAAAAAAATTAATTCAATAAGTTTTTGGCAGCTGTTTTTCCTCCCCAGCCACTTGACAAAGCCAAGAGCATCTGACAGTCGCAATGCTTCAGTCCAACAGAGTTTGTCAGAGACATTAGGGAAACGGACATAGCAGAATTTTTGGGTGGGAGATGATGGTGCAGGGAAAGTTGGGTAAAACTTCACGTGATATTTATATGCTCCACAGTTTTGGAGAGAAGAGGACAGATCTCTCCTTTGACAACCATCAGGATAGATAAGCGAAACAGAGTGGATAGTGGAAGATAAGTCTGGAAAAGTAATTTAGAGACACATTAAAGAGGCTTAAGGAATTGGGCTTTGATTCAGTGCTGTGAAATATGTTCATTCTAAAGATATTTACATGCAGATTTTTAATGTGATCAGCTCTTAATTTGTCCTGTAAACTTGGATATTTAGTTCATGTGTTCTTAAAATGAATCACTCTGGTATCCACATATCAGCATATTATCTATAGATGCTACTGTATGTGGTTTCTCTTCTGTGGATGACAAGTGCCTCCCTGTCAGCTCAAAAGGAATTTTCTACGAATAAATCTTTTTCAGATGAGTAAGCATGCCAAGAGAGATTAATCTGGTCCTGAGTTAGTATTAAGTCATGAATTATTAAAGAGCTCCTGTAGAGGTTCCAACTCTTTCCACTAAGGTTTTGCCCAGACTGGCTCCAAAATGGCTAAAGCAACATCATCTCTCATTTCATGGAACATTTTTCTGATATTCTAACCTGGGTTTTCCTTACTTCATACCCCTTTTTTGTCAGCAGAGTTTCCTTTTAATTTTGGTACTTTCAGTTTATCTATGTTAATATCTTAGATTTGTGATCTTTCTTTTTTTTTCCCAAGACAGAATCTTGCTCTGTTGCCCAGGCTGGAGTGCAGTGGCGTGATCTCAACTCACTGCAACCTCCCCGTCCTGGATTCAAGCGATTCTCATGCCTCAGCCTCCCGAGTAGCTGGGACTACAGGCACATGCCACCACGCCCAGCTATTTTTTTTGTATTTTTAGTAGAGAGAGGGTTTCACCATGTTGGCCAGGATGGTCTCAATCTCTTGACCTCGTGATCCGCCTGCCTCAGCCTCCCAAAGTGCTAGGATTACTAGGATTACAGGTGTGAGTCACCGCGCCCGGCCTGTGATCTTTTTAAGAACAAAATTTGTCTTGATTGCAAAGCTATTTCATATGTTTAAAAACCTGTATCACAAAATAAATATTTAACTTTTAAAAAAACAAGCCTTTAATGGCATTTATTGTCATATGACTGTATCAGCTTTCTTCCAACTTTCTATCACTTTTAATAACTCATCAATACTTTTTAAAACAATAATCTTGTTTTATTCAGTGCAAAACTTTCAGAGAAATATTTAGGTAAATTGAAATTTTAGGTAATCAGATGAAACATTACCTAGTCTAGGTGATGAACTTCATATATGAAGAATCTGTATATACACACAAACCCCTATGTATACACATGTACACACGCATACAGATAGGTATTGTATATCATATAAACATTGTAATATGATTATAGCTGTATTCATATGTAGTTGATACATCATTTAAGATTAAAGTCCCTTAAATTATTTTAAAATAACATAATATAGACTAGGTATTGATAAAGTCTTTAAAATTGTTACTATAGAAGTTTTGTTTTTGTTTTTGTTTTTTTGACACAGTCTCTCACTGTGTAACCTCAAGCTGAAGTGCAGTGGTGCGATCTCAGGTCACTGCAACCTCAGCCTCCTGGGTTCAAGCAATTCTCTGGCCTCAGCCTCCTGAGTAGCTGGGACTACAGGTGCACGCCACCACACCCAGCTAATTTTTTGTATTTTAGTAGAGATAGGGTTTCACCATGTTGCCCAGTGCAGTCTCAAACTCCTGAGCTCAGGCGATCCGGCCGCCTTGGCCTCTCAAAGTGCTGGGATTACAGGCATGAGCCACGGCACCCAGCCTAAATTGTTACCGTAGAAGTATCTTTAAAAGAACACAGAATTACAAACCATAAAGCTTTTAAAAAGACGTACTGTACTACATTAAAATTTTGAACTGTTTTTTCAAAATATACATTAAGACAGTGAAAAGGCAAAGCGTAGACATGGAGAAGATATTTACAATCCATAGATCCCACAAAAGACTCTTATTCAAGTTACAATAAAAATTTGAAAAAATGGGCCAGGCGCAGTGGCTCATACATGTAATCCCAGCATTTTGGGAGGCCAAGGCAGGTAGATCACCTGAAGTTAGGAGTTCAAGACCAGCCTGGCCAACATGGTGAAACCCCATCTCTACTAAAAATACAAAAATTAGCTGGGCGTGGTGGTGCGCACCTGTAATCCCAGCTACTCGGGAAACTGAGGCAGGAGAATCACTTGAACCTGGGAGGTGGAGGTTGCAGTGAGCAAATTTCACTACTGCACTCCAGCCTGGGCAACAGAGTGAGATTTCATCTCAAAAAAATAAAAAGAAAACACCAATAAACAAATAAATAAAAATGCCTATAAATCAATAAGAAAGACATCCAATTTTAAAATGGGCAAAAGACTTGTTCAGGCACTTTATAACTTTACGAAAGGAACACAGCCAATGAATGTATGAAAAGAATCTTGATCTCGTTAGTCATCAGTGAAATGCAATTTAAAAAAAACAAATGAGTACCATCATATTTTCCAGAATAGCCAAAATTAAAGACTGTCACTGCCCAGTGTGACAAAGATGTGGAGATTCTAGAACTTCCCCATGCTGGTGAAGCAGCATGGGTGAAGCTGGACAGATGCTCGTATTGTAGCCCAGAGACTCCACTCCTAGGTGACATCTAATGACATGTGAGAGAATATTTAGTAACGGGATATTCTAGATCAAGGGTCAGCAAGCTATAGTCCACAGCTCCATTTGTAGGGCTCACAAGCTAGAAATGCTGTCTACATTTTTAGTGGGTTGTTAAGAAAAAGAAGAAAAAGAATATGCAACAAAGCCTAAAAATGTGGTAAAAAGCTTGCCAACTCTTTACCAAAAAAAGTGAACATATCAAAAAATGTTGCCAGAAATCTTTGCTGACCCTTGTTCTAGATGTAAAACTGGAGACACAAGCCAAATGTCCACCAACAATAGAATGGATAAGTAAATTGTGGTATGTTTAGACAACAGAATAGCCTACAGAATGGGGATGAACAGGCTTTTGGCATGCAATACCGTGGTTGAATCTCATAAATGCTAAGAACAGGAGCCAGACAAAAAGTATGTATTGTGTGTATTCATTGATGTAAAATTAAAAAACAGGTAAAAGTAATCTGTAATGTTAAAAGCTGGGATAATGGTTACCCTTGGGTGAAGGATGGTTAGTAGCACAAAGGGTGTTTTTGAGGTTCTGGTTAATATTCTGCTTCTTGATCTAGGTTTTGGTTATGGGTATATGAAATTTCATTGAACTGTACACTTAAGATTTGTGCACATTTCTGTAAGTTGTTATACTTTAACTAAAAGTTTATTTTAAAAGTCATGCCTATACTTGGAAAAAAAGCATCTGCACCAACAGTGAAACTATATCAATCACAAAATGATATTCCTCCATCATCAG
Organism: Pongo abelii; assembly: GCF_028885655.2. NCBI lineage: Eukaryota > Metazoa > Chordata > Mammalia > Primates > Hominidae > Pongo > Pongo abelii. Next base: position 32,603,861 of record NC_071989.2, read on the forward strand.
GAAATCATCTAATAGCCTTCTCACTATTCCCTTATCCGCCAGAGCTACATCTTATTGGGAACACACATTTACATTGTCCCCTCATCTAATCTGGTCATTTCAAAAACTGGCAGTTTTTTCGTAGCCTGACACTAATGGCTTCAGCACATAACTAGCTTATGCAGAGATTGCTATTAGGATGGGCCAGGCTCTGTGCTTTGAGTGTATTGGATGCTAGGCCTTCTCAAAACCATGAAGGTGGGTGTAAATACAGTGAGTTTATGCCTCTGGATGTGCTTACGTTTCTTTTTGACCCATATCAAACTATGTTTTCTCCTCTTTTTTCTCAAGGGGGTGTACACCGCCTTGAGTCAGTTGAAGAATATAACGAGCTGATGGTGCGGAATGGGGACCCCCGGATCCGGATGTTGGAGGTCTCCCGAGATGGCCGGAAACACTCCCTCCCGCAGCTGCTGGACTCTTCCAGTGCCTCACAGGTCCGACCAGGGCTGTGGATCTTTTCAAAGACCATGAGGGCTTCCATGTTAAGAAGCACTGCCCATCCATGCAGGCCAGGAGTGTCTGGGGCTAGAGAAATGGGATAGAGAGAGAGTAGACAAAGTGAGGTCTACCCAGAGAGGCTACAAAGAAGTCAGCCTAATACTTGAAAATAGTGGGGGAAAATCCCTTATTGGATCTCAAAATCTTCATCTCCTTCCTACTGTGTGTTTTGGAACCGAGAGGTGCTTTCAATTGCCAGGAGACGATGGCGTCTCATAGTCTGTGGTGAACCAGCATTGCTTGACTAATAGGAGCAGCCTGTGTCAGTGTAACAACTCTGTGGGTGGGTGTGGGCACATGTATGAGAGAGGGAGTGTGCATGTGTGCCTGTACATGCATCCATGGCTCACCTGGAGTCCTGCCTGTTACACAGTAATGACTCAAGCAGCCAAGGTCATGGGGGGCTGTAGAGGGGGGCTGCACTAGCTGCTCAAGTTAATGTTCCAGAACCTGCTCCCGTCTGAGCTCTGGACTCCACAGTCCTGCATGAGGGCCACTCCTCCATCTCAGCATCCTCAACCTGGTAGAAACGGGGCAGGTGGTCTCCTAACCAAGGCTAAGGCAGGCTCAGTCCCAGAGAAACCTGTGGGGTGTTCTTTGAGTCCTGGCACCACTAACCAAGGGGCTCAGGAGGAACCATTAGCAGCTTGTCTCCAGCCCTACGATGAAGCAGAGATACAGGACGGGTGTGGCAGCAACGACAACCACACGTGCTTGGAAAGCTGTAGAGGGTAGAGTTCTAAAGGACCTGGGTCAGGGCATCTGAGGCAGGCCCTTACTTTTGGTGTGTTATGACCCATTTACAGATAGAGCAACTGAATCTCAAAGGGGTTAAGTATTTTGCCCAAGGTGATATGCCAGAACCTCTGTAAAGCTTTAAAGGTGCTCGAATCAGTCAGTTATGTGTCAGGATAAAGTATTTCTGTTGCTTCCGATGCCCTTTATCTGACCAGGAGAATAACAAGTGCCCATGTTTCAGGGACAGTTGTTCATCAGCCCATTTTGGGTTGAATTCACCCAAAGGCAACTTGAGGGGCGTTGGGGCATTGAGTAAAAGCAGAGGAAAAACTGGCATGGGACCAGTCAAACTCGTCCAGGCCCAGGACTGCGACCTGCTCAGAATGGTCGCATTGGACTCACAGAATCAGCGGAGATCAGAACATTGGAAGATCGCCCAACTGTCAGTCATTAAATTTTTTATTTTTTGAGGCCGAGTCTCACTCTGTTGCCCAGGCTAGAGTTCAGTGGTGCGATCTCGGCTTACTGCAACCTCCGCCTCCCGGGATCAAGCAATTCTGCCTCAGCCTCCCAAGTACCTGCGATTACAGGCGTGAGCCACCACACCCAGCTCATTTTTGTATTTTTAGTAGAGACGGGGTTTCATCATGTTGGCCAGGCTGGTCTCAAACTCCTGACCTCAGGTGATCTGTCCTCTTCGGCCTCCCAAAGTGCTGGGATTACAGGCGTGAGCCACGGCGCCCGGCCTTGTCAGGCTGCGTGAAAGATGAGAGAGGGTTTACTGCCATCATGCCCACAGATCGAGCGTTGAGGTAATTTCTTAACTGACCTGCTGAGGAAACCCGACAGCATTTGTAGCCCAGAAACATCCATTTCTAACCACACTTCAGGGATCGGGAAGCCCAGGCCAGGGTAGAAAGTTTGAAAGGAGAGTTTTTCCCTCTCTTTTCAATAAAACTGTCCTTTCTCTTGTCTCCTCTTTTTATTTTCTGCCCTTTCCTTTTTCTCCCAGGATTCATCTTCTTTTTTCTTGGTCTATCTCCGTCCACTATAAAGTATTATCTAGAACCGGGCTCACGCCCGTAATCCCAGCACTTTGGGAGGCCAAGGCGGGAGAATTGCCTGAGCCCCAGTTCAAGACCAGCCTGGGCAACATGGCAAGACCTTATCTTTACGAAAAAAATGTTTTTAAATTAGCTGGGCATGGTCGTGCATACCTGTGTTCCCAGTTACTTGGGAGGCTGAGGCGGGAGGATCGCTTGAGCCCAGGAGGTCAAGACTGCAGTGAGCTGTGATCACACCACTGCATTCCAGCCTAGGTGATACAGTGAGAGACCCTGTCTTAAATAAACAAATAAAATAAATAAATAAATAAATATTATCTAGATTTGACCTCTCCAGTAAAACTTTCAGCAATGATGGAGATGTTTTTTATTTGTACCGTCCAATATGGTAGCCATATATGTCTACTGAGCACATGAAAAGTGGTTAGTGGGGGGTGTATTTTTAATTTTAATCAATTTTAAATATAGATACCTACAGGTGGCAAGTGGCTACCATATTAGACAGCACAGGTCTAGAAAGTTCAAGGAGATCCTGGAAACTGTCTGAGAGATTGGTGAAGCCTACAGGCCTTTGGTTCCTTCTGGTTCCCAAAAGAGAGATGGAGTGAAGTACTGCTGAAGATTGGTGACCAGAGAAAGAGTTCCCTTAGGAGTTCACACACAAACCTCTGTATTCAAGGACTGAAAAACCCAGGCTATGTTTGGCCATCTCTGCAATGGTTTCATTAAAAGGGCAGTAACCTTGCCAAGCCCACATCATTTTTTTTAATGACTGAAAGTCTGGGAGGCCAACATTGTTGGCAGATATTTTGTAAAACTGCAAAAAAAAAAAAAAATTGTTCTAAGCTGCCAAAAATACAAAAATATCACTGGGGACATCTAATTTTTGTATTTGAATGTAGTATACACAGAGACTCAGGATAAAACTGTTTTGCGATGTCTCTTTTCTCATATTAAACATGAAGTGATTTTTTTTTGGCTTAGGTAGAACATCTGCATCAGTGAAGAAGTTTATTATTCTAAGAAGAATAGCAAGGAGCAAGATTATAGAAGTGCTTTGGTGATAGAGTCACTTGATCTCTTGTTCATGTTCTAAGGAGCGCAGCCTGCTTACACGCGTGTATATTATGGGTGATGGACACAAAAAAGGGGTGAGATTGGAGCTGCTGCGTGTCAGGAAGGGAAAGTGTGGCTCGTTATGGGAAAATACTTTATTTTCCAAATGTGAGAGATGAGAACTGAAGCTGCTGCCGTCTCTCAGCGGGATGTTTTATGTGGAATAACAGTTGTCTGGGTTTGTGGTTTGGGTTTTATAAGAAGCAAGGGCTTGCTGAGTTTTTGATCGAGTGAATTAAGCTTAAAATGGCCAGATACTTTCTAACCATGATGGTGGACTTGGGATGGAGGCAGGGGTGACTACCAAGGGAAAGCCCGACCACAGGTGGTCATCCTGTATCACTGAGGCCTCTTGTTTCTGTTTCCTGACTCCATTCCAGATGTAGAATCTGTGGAACGCGGTCAAGGAAAGAGCACTACAAGGTGCTTAAGATCCCCAAGCAGTTCTTTATGTGGGGGAAGAAGCCATGGCAATCTATTGTAGTAGGGGCTATTCCTCCGATAGTTCTTTTGAGACGGAGTCTCACTCTGTTGCCCAGGCTGGAGTGCAGTGGCACAATCTCCGCTCACTGCAACCTCCACCTCTCAGGTTCAAGCGATTGTCCTGCCTCAGCCTCCTGAGTAGCTGGGACTGCAGGCACCCACCACCACACCCAGCTAATTTTTGTATTTTTATTAGAGCCAGGGTTTCACCATGTTGGCTAGGCTGGTCTCAAACTCCTGACCTCAGGTGACCCGCCTGCCTTGGCCTCCCAAAGTGCTGGGATTACAGGCGTGAGCCACCGTGCCCAGCACCTGCGATAGTATTTATAGGAACCTTTTTTTTAAGTTACTGAACCAGAGAGAAATGTCTAGTACTGAAGATACCTAAGATTTTCAAAATCTGAGTGTATTTTTCTGCCAGATACCACAATAGAACAAAGAGAGTAATCTCTGACCTTGCCGTGTGCTGACTTTTAGGAATACCACATTGTGAAGAAGTCTACCCGCTCCTTAAGCACGACTCAGGTGGAATCTCCTTGGAGGCTCATTCGGCCATCCGTCATCTCGATCATTGGGTTGTACAAAGAAAAAGGCAAGGTGAGCTCTTTTCTGCAGACTGTTCTGCCTTCTGGGTGAATGTTAGCACACATTTTTTGTTTTATTTTATTTGTTTTTGTTTTAGAAACAGGTTCTTGCTCTGTTGCCCAGGCTGGAGTGCAATGGTGCAATCACGGCTCACTGCAGCCTTAAACTCCTGGGCTCAAGCAGTGCTCCCACCTCGGCTTCCCAAAGCACTGAAATGATAGGCATGAGCCATTGCACCCAGCCACGCATATTCTTTAAATGGTTACTTTTTATTTTATTTGTCTTTACATGAAATGAAAAGTAACAGGTATAAAGAAGGACAGATAAAGTGGCCTCTGTATGGATTCAAGTGGATTCCCTGGCATTCTGTGCTATAGGTCTCAGTGTGAGATGGCCATGCCCTCTTCGCTCCTACGATGTAAGGAGTCACCAGCACTTGGCTGCTAGGGCCAGAACCAAGGGTGCAATGAGTGACTCTCAACTTTTATCTCCAGTGAAAGAAAAGCAGAGCCTGCAGCTTCAGGGAGTACCCTTGGTTATCCTTTTGAATGAATTTCATGGCGTTGCCATTATCATAAAGGAAATGATACGAATAACTTGACATTACACAAAAATCAAAATATTCATTTTGATATTATACCAAATGGAAAGACTAAAATAAAACAAACGTGGCACCTGCATATAGTGGGAAATGACTCTTAAGAGCTATTTAGTGGATCCATATGCAATTGCCATTTGTGGAGGTCAAAGATTGTCAAATATGGGCAATTTGGTATGTTTCTGCCTAAAACTTTTTCCCTTAATGTAATGCGTGGCTAGTGCAACGTAAATAGATCTGAGGAGGGGAATAAGGAAGAGAACACAAACTTGAGTTTGCAGCTAGTTGCTTAGTTTAACTCCAGGCCTAGTTGGGGAGGGCACTTCAGTTAAATACTACAATGAGACAGATGCCTTCAGTTAAATACTACAATGGGAAAGATGCCCTCAGTTAAATACTACACTGTCAACCTGGACTACACTGTCTCATCTGCTTTGGATCTAGGGCCTTGGCTTTAGTATTGCTGGAGGTCGAGACTGCATTCGTGGACAGATGGGGATTTTTGTCAAAACCATCTTCCCAAATGGATCAGCTGCAGAGGACGGAAGACTTAAAGAAGGTAGGAGAAAGCCTCTTGTATCCTCAGTGACAGTGACTTTGATCCCATGAGAATCTGCCTCTTCACAAGATGTGAGTGAATGCCACAGTACCTAGTAGACCTGGGCGGAATCTGCCTGGCACAGTCAGTGTAACTGAGCTTCACTTTCCCTAGTTGTAAACTTGGAATATTAGCACCTGCCTTGAAGAGTGGTTGTCAGTATTACATGAGATAATATGTGGAAAGTGGCTTAATATTTCTGTTGGGGTCTTTAGTGTCTATCTTGTCAACTTGGTCTGATCATGTTCCTTTCCTTGAAAATTTTGAGAGTTTGGGGTCCATTCTTACCTCAGGCCTGGTGTGGAAGCAGAGTGCCTGGTCATTAGTCGATATTTAATATCTTGCTACAGAACTCAACCACCACATAGTCTGGTTCCCAAGTGAACATCTTTTTTTTTTTTTTTTTTTAAGTGAGACAGGGTCTCAATCTATCACCCAGGCTGGAGTGCAGTGGCATGATCATGGCTCACTGCAGCTTCAACCTCCTGGGCTCAGGTGATCCTCCCACCTCAGCTTCATGAGTAGCTGGGACTATAGGTGCACACCGTCATGCCCGGCTAATTTTTGTATATTTTTGTAGAGACGAGGTTTCGCCATGTTGCCCAGGCTGGTCTCAAACACCTGGGCTCAAGCGATCCGCCCACCTCAGCCTCACAAAGTGCTAGGATTACAGGCATCAGCCACCGTGTCTGACCCTAAATGAACATCTTTTAATTCTCAATAGCACCTGCCATTTTGCCACATGTGAATATACTAGACAAGTGCTTCTGAATGCAAATTAAAGTAATATTGAGGTGCCAAGTTCTACCTTGCAAATAATTTTTTAATGTTTAAATATATCATTTTATAGTGCTTTAAACACTTACAAAGCAATTCCACATATTTAATTATTTCACTAACTGCCTTGCAAACCTGTCAAATGGGCATTTTGGAGTGACCATCTTAGAAACAGAAAAGTGACACTCAGAAATGTTAAGTGACTAGAAACTTGTCCCATCCTTAGTAAAGAGCAGAAGTGAAATTTAAACCCAGCTTTGTGATCCCAAGTTCAACTCACTTTCCCACCTTACTTGAGAAAATCTAGAATAGATATGCATGTCTTTATATTTTCTATGAAATATTTATCTGGATTAAGATTATATACTTTTTATAAAGAAGAATTGCCCAAAATTTCTGAACACACACACAGGTGTATGTATATATATATATATATATTTATTTTATTGTACTTTAAGAGGCAGGGTCTTGCTCTGTCATCCAGGCTGAAATGCAGTGGTGTGATCATAGTTCACTGCAGCCTCAAACTCCTGGGCACAAGGGATCCTCCTGCCTAAGCTTCCCAAGTAGCCAGGACCGCAGGTGTGCACCACCGTGCCCAGCTAATTTTTTTTTTTTAAGAGATGGAGTCTCACTATGTTACCCAGGCTGATGTCGAACTCCTGGCCTCAAGTGAATGTCCCACCTCTGCCTCCCAAAGTGCTAGGATTACAGGCCTAGGCTACAGCACCTAGCCTGCACATATTGTAAATAGCATTCACCATGAATCCCGATTTTTTCCTCTCACTTATTAATATACTTCCTTCATGAAATAATTAAAGTAGAATATTTTTAGTTATCTTCAAAAATGCTGTGACTGTTCAGTTCAATTGACCTAAACTTTAGGTGCTTTTGTGTTATACGGGTTCTTTTTTTGGAACTGATAAGAGTGAAGTAGAATCTCCTATTTTTTAGGCAGAGCAACCATCGAACCCTGTATGCTAACAATAAGACATGACCAAGCTTAATTCTCCCACGGCGGAATATTTATTTCTCTCTCTTAGAGGAAGGGTTAACTCCCAGGTGGTGTTTGTGTTGAGTTTTAGAACAATACAAAATTCTAGCAGAGCATTTTTATAATGGATGTGCCATGTGTTCACTTAATTGAAATTCATCCTGCAAGGCTGGTAAAATGGAGCAAAACAGGGAAAAAAAAATCAATAGTTAAGAAAGTTTAATAGCACTTGATTCTCCTAAATACTATTTTTTCATATGTGTTCATTTACAAGAAACGTAAGTCATTGGAATGGATTTCAACCTGTTGAGTGATACGTCTTTAAAAAACCTTGCATACATTTTAAGAGCGCGAGTTATCATTTTAATATTTGCTCCTTTTCCCCTATGGAAACAACCTAAAAACATCCACCTCCTCACCGAATTGAGTAAGTGGTTATGCCAGATTTTTAAACAGAGATTACTTCACTTATTTTATAGCTTCTGTAATTGCATTAAGGGGAAGCCACATAACAAATGCATGGGGGCACAACTACATTTTTGTAACTCATCTACAGGATTCCTTGGATTGTGCACACAGTGTGCTCCTGGGATTGGCTGTCTGTGAGAGGTGACAATGTGTGTTCTTATGCTGCTTTGCACTTTCTTATAGGTGTACAGTGTCCCTCTTCTCTACAGCAACGCTGTGCAAAGTTCATCTATTCTTCTCTCTGGGGCATCTTTGTAGTGTTTTTGATGAGCTGTTATTCCAAAAAAGCAGGCCATGTCACAAGAGTGCAAACCAGAAACAAGCTCTGATAAGTCAACAGGATGTCCAAGTTCTTTTATATTCCTAGCAGACATTATCAACAGCTTGAAAAATGACCTGACTGTGCCACCTTAGAGTTAAAAATAATAGGAGAGCTGGGGCAGGGGGCCATGAGCGAGCATATTCCTGCACATGCCTGGCAAATTAACATGACCCCGCAGTCATCTCTGAGATAGAAGCTTATAGTAATTTGCCAGCTTACTGACAGAGAACCTGGAACTGCACCAGTAAGATTATTTTTGGGCCGGGAGCAGTAGCTCACACCTGTAATCCCCGCACTTGGGGAAGCCGAGGCGGGCAGATCACTCAAGGCCAGGAGTTCAAGACTAGCCTGGCCAACATGGTGAAACCCTGTGTCTACTAAAAATACAAAAAAAAAATTAGCCATATATGCTGGCGTGCACCTGTATTCCCAGCTATTCTGGAGGCTGAGGCATGAGAATAGTTTGAACCTGGGAGGCAGAGGTTGTAGTGAGCTGAGGTCACACCACCGCACTCTAGCCTGGGTGACTGAGCCAGAGCAATACTCTGTTTCAAAAAAAATTTTTTTTTTTTTAGTTAAAAAAAGACTATTTCTGGGCTGCCATTGCTCAGTAATATTTTAGCAAGTTTTTTGTTATCATTAAAGCCATTTTCCATACACCATGCTGATTCTCTGGGCTCGGGGAACTTGTCTTTCTACAAATATAGGAGTGACTTCTCAAATGTTATATGTGTTCATGCCTCATTGTCAGTGGGTTTAAGTTTTTAAACAATGACTATGAGGAACGCCTTTGAACTAGATTTCTGCAGTTTGATTTCAAAACATAGGACATCTGTTGTCAAACTTGGCAATGGCTAAAAAAATAAGATTTTCATGCTTCCCATAGTTATTTTAATTGAAGATTGAAATACAGAAATACTGCAAAAGAATATGTGTTGTCATTAATTGTCCCATTTTGTGACATTCCTGGGAGCTAAGCTAAACAATAAAAGTTATTTTATATGGTAGTAAATCAGGGACCATATGGTATCCCATAATAAGTCTGACTGAGCAGTTAAATTCCAAGAAATTAAAGGTTAATGTTAATGTAATTCTCACATTTGATCACTAGGGGATGAAATCCTAGATGTAAATGGAATACCAATAAAGGGCTTGACGTTTCAAGAAGCCATTCATACCTTTAAGGTAACAACATTCTTACTGATCTCCTTTATCCTATTTTCCTTCCTTTATTTCCTTCTGGCTTGGGGTTGGTGAGATTTTTTTTTTTTTTTTAATCCTTTGATATAAGGACAGTCCAAATGTTTCAGCCCACCTTTCCTCACTGTTTTCTCAGCAAATCCGGAGTGGATTATTTGTCTTAACGGTACGCACAAAGTTGGTGAGCCCCAGCCTCACACCCTGCTCGACACCCACACACATGAGCAGATCCGCCTCCCCGAGCTTCAATACCAGTGGGGGAGCCTCGGCGGGAGGTTCTGATGAAGGCAGTTCCTCATCCCTGGGTCGGAAGACCCCTGGGCCCAAGGACAGGATCGTCATGGAAGTAACACTCAACAAAGGTGATAGCAGCTATTCCTTACCTTTGTCTCATTTCTTGAATAACATTTTGGAATCTGTTGTTAGCTTAATTCTTCCTCGTTGTTCTATGAATTATTCCTTTGGTACAATCTTCTATCAACAACAGGTGGTCTCTACATGGAACAGTGAGGTCAGGTAGAGAGATGTTAGTCACTTCAGTCAAAGTGAAGTGAAGTTACCAGTAGCATGGAGCTCTCTAAGCTCTCCCCATGAATCACTGTGTGTCAGAGGCTTGTGTTTTAAAAAAAAAAAAAAAAAATCACTGGCTAGGCACAGTGGCTCATGTCTGTAATCCTAGCACTTTGGGAAGCCGAGGCAGGTAGATCACCTGAGGTCAGGAGTTTGAGACCAGCCTCCCCAACATGGCGAAACCCTGTTTCTACTAAAAATAAAAAAAAATTAGCTGGGCGTGGTGGCGAGCGCCTGTAATCCCAGCTACTCAGGAGGCTGAGGCAACAGAATCGCTTGAACCCGGGAGGCAGAGGTTGCAGTGAGCCGAGATTGCGCTACTGCACTCTAGCCTGGGCAACAAGAGCGAAACTCCGTCTCAAAAAAAAAAAAAAATCACCGATGTGCTTAAGTCTAGGGCTAATATAAAATTTTAAAGAACAAAAGATTATAGTTAAGTGTACAGTTAACACTAGTAACTAGAATTCATGCATGATCACCAAATCTTACTGCTTTTCATCCCTGTTTCTTTTTCCTCCCCACCTACTCTAGAAACATGATGGAAGATTAAACAACCAAGAGATTAGTTGTTAAAAAGAAAAGCAAAAGAAAGCTTGAGTTTGTGTACGTAGAATAAAAACATTACTTATAGCCTGCCTATTTCTAAAAACAGATATGAGGAGGTTAGTTAGACTAAGCAGAGAGTGACCATTGGATAATTCAGTCCGTAACTAGCTCCCAGGTTAGCCATGGGCTCATTCTATTAACAGCAGTGGCAGTGTTGACAAGGAAAAGCTGGATTTACATTCTGAGTCTGGACCAGAAATAAATGGTTATTGGTCTGAATAGATATTAATTATGTTTCAAATCAGTTACACATTTTTTCTAGTGATTGTGTAATTTTTGTTTTTATTTTCTTTGAATGGTGCCTCTCACAGAGCCAAGAGTTGGATTAGGCATTGGTGCCTGCTGCTTGGCTCTGGAAAACAGTCCTCCTGGCATCTACATTCACAGCCTTGCTCCAGGATCAGTGGCCAAGATGGAGAGCAACCTGAGGTTTGTTGTTTGCCTGATAGTGTAAGGTTCTGGAGTGTTCATAAATATGAAATATACACGTGTGATATTTGCTCTATTACTTTCCTTTGAGGGATGTTGAAGCTTTGAATTCTTTCCAAGAATGTAGCCAAGACTACAATTAACAGCATCTCCAAAAATGTAAATGTTAATATAAATGAAATTTGGTTGAATTTGAGAACTCTAGATCTTGGCTTCCCTACTTGTTTTGTTCTGTTTGGTCTCAGAAGTCCAGTTTCAGAAACTTGACAAGATACAACTCTGTACAGATATCTATGATTAGCTCAATATTTTCTTTCATTTTATATTCACATATGTAAAATTCATATGAAATACTGAAACTGCTCAAATGGTTCAGAATCACTTGATGCCAAACAGTCCTGAAATTGTGCCCTTGAATAGGAGGCATTTCTTATTAAGTATTCTCTCAAACTTTTCCTATCATTTTCATTCCTTGTTGAATGGCCATGTCTAGGTGTCTACTTTCTGAAGTCACTGAGTGTCTGATTTCTTAATCCAGATAGTTGAGTTGTAACATGGGCGTTCTGTTTACACAAGAAATATCTAGGTGTTCTATTATATAGAAATTGCAGTGAGTCAGTGCCCACCTAAATGTCACAAGAATGTACGTGTATTGCACAAAGCACCCTGTGCTAACAGTATCATCTTTCTGCCCTGTAAACTTCCAAGTCCTTTAGTGGTTAAGGGATTGTCAAAATGGCATTCATTGAGGTTGCCATTTTGGGGCCCTGTTAATAGCTTATATTATGTTTTTAGTTAATCATTAGAGTAAATTTCCATATGAAAAAAAATTTAGCAAATCATCCAAAGTACATTAAAGAAAATATACTTTTAGAACCCAAGGAAAAAAATCCTTTAATGACATCCCAAGATGATGTTTTTTTCTTGAATGATTCCATATGTCTGGAGCCTGCCAAATGAACATTCTTCAAATCCCATATAAAGAGTCTTTGTTCTCTCCTACTGACTTCTCTCCCTGTAATTTCCAGTCAAAAAGGGCAACTTGTCCCCAATTTCTCATTTGTTCAAATTTGAAACGTTTTTACAAATTCTTGGGTAACCTTTGAGCCTCAGCTATTTCCTCCTTAAGTTATATTATAATAATCATTTCAAGATGGTAGGAAGAGAGAACTGCTGGTGGTCGAGGGGTTCTGTCATGTGATAGTTGACAGTCAGACAGACCCGAGTTAGTTCAACATTGTGTGACATCTAGGTGACCCCTCTGAGCCTGTGTTCATATCTGCATAATGGGAATAATTTTACTTACTCAAAGCTTTGTTATACAGCATGCTTTGTATAGTGCCTGGCATATAGTATATGCTCAAAAAATGGTAGGTTTCATCACTGTCCTTATTGTCAATTTTATTTGACTTTGCTATTTCTGAAAATGCCAGTAAATATGCATAATGACCTTTGCCCACTTAAAATCGAATGTTTTTTTATGAATGTGTTGCATTTTTACATGTGTGCCAACGGGAAAAGATATCATGTGCTTCTTTAAAGTATTCAGAAAAGATTTCATATTATAAACCTCTCCTAGCAAGAAGGCTATTTTAGCTTTAAGAAGCTGGCTGCTAACACAGAGTGTGGATTCTGTTGCCCTCCCTAGCCGTGGGGATCAAATCCTGGAAGTGAACTCCGTCAACGTCCGCCATGCTGCTTTAAGCAAAGTCCACGCCATCTTGAGCAAATGCCCTCCAGGACCCGTTCGCCTTGTCATCGGCCGGCACCCTAATCCAAAGGTGAGGTGGTCCACCCTCTTCTGAACGTGGGAAGATGATACATCTTCCTAGGATACCGTATACTCTTGGGTGAGATGGTTTTTCCCAGCTGCGGATAGGCAGGCAACCTACGGGTGGTTCATGTGGGAAATGAATCTCTAACCTGGACTTTGTCTTCACAGTCTTAGAAAATCTTACTAGAACATTTTGACAACGTTATCTGATAAATTTGAAACTTGTCTGGTGGGAGGTAAGAATGCTGTGTTCTGAGTACTGGCTTTTTGAGCTCTGGTGAGATACTTAACCTCTTTGGGTTTTTGCAACAAGAGAATCTGCAAGCCTTGGACCGGAGGATCTCTATGACCCTGTCAGTTTCAGGAGAAGAAGGCTTTTCTTACCACATCTTTTGTTTGGCCATATGTTGGGAATTCTCTCATCTTTAAGTTTAATGTTGAATAATTAATTTATTTTTAAAATAATTTCAGTGAATTTTAAACTTTCTTCAATTAAGACATGAGGGCCAGGCTTGGTGGCTCACACTGGTAATCCTAGCACTTTGGGAGGCCGAAGCAGGAGGATCACTTGAGCTCAGTAGTTCGAAACCAGCCTGGGCAACATAGTGAGACTTCGTCTTTATTTTTTTTAAATAAAAAATAAAAAGAAATGAGAAAGTGTCAAGATAAGTATAAAAATAAACTGTTCATAATAGTTGGAAAGAAAACTACTTAGAATTTAACTTCGACTTGGGTAATATATTTAATTCATTTAAACTGTTTCTGTATTTCCATAGACTTTCTAGAGTACAAAGTTTTTCAGTTTACTTTAAAAAATTCTTTTTAAATAGAGATGGGGTCTTGCTGTGTTGCCCAGGGTGTTCTCAAACTCCTGGGCTCAAGCGATCAATCCACTTCGGGCTGGGATTAAAGGTGTGAGCCACCATGCCCCACGTTAGATACTTTTAAAGGACAAATAAATGTCTTCAGATTTGTGGAGGAATGTTTCCTTCTTAATGTTCATTTAACTGTTGAGTCAGAAAAATACCTGTTTATCTTATCAAATGATTATCTTGAAATTTAAATAAATGAAAATAAGATGAAATCTGGCTTTGCAGACCAAATGCTTATTTGCAAATGTTACTTTGTAGATTTTGCTTCCATCAAAGTTGGGGAAAAAATAAAGCCCAGCATTTCAAGTAAAGTATAATGGAAAAGTTATTTGTTAAGTTTATTCAAAATTATGAAGGATACTATTTTTCTGACAGATCAAGTCCTCAGACTAAATTTTTCTTTTTTTTGAGACAGGGTCTCACTCTGTCACCCAGGCTGGAGTGCAATGGCACAATCATGGCTCACTGCAACCTCGATTTCCCGGGTTCCAGCGATCCTCCCATCTCAGCCTCCAGAGTAGCTGGGACCGTGGGTGCGTGCCAATACACCTGGCTAATTTTTATATTTTTGGTAGAGATGGGGTTTCACTATGTTGCCCAGGCTGGCCTCGAACTCCTGAGCTCAAGGCATCCACACACCTTGGCCTCCCAAAGTGCTGGGATTATAGGCGCAAGCCACCGTGCCCGGCCAAGACTAAATTTTTAAATTCATGCCAGGATCCTTTTCATTAACTACTCACACAATTGTTCTATAATCTACCTAAGCAGCATAAATAAGTATTGAAATTCTCCTGACCATGACATTTAACGTACATTCACATTTTCCAGTACTGGTTTTGCTTGTTCCACTAACGACACATTCTGAAAGTGGGAGTTTTTTCTTTGGTTTATCTAATACAGATGGCTCCATGGGAGACCAGAGGAACGACATGGGGCCTTGAGCCAACAGGACATGGTATATCACTGCAGCTCCTTACATTTTATCATTGTAAAGATACCCATATAGTCTCCTGTTGAGAATGAAATATTATTATTATTATTATTATTATTATTATTATTATTATTATTTGAGACGGAGTCTCGCTCTATAGCCCAGGCTGGAGTACAGTGGCGTGATCTCAGCTCACTGCAACCTCTGCCTCCCAGGTTCAAGTGATTCTTCCGCCTCAGCCTTCTGAGTAGGTGGAATTACAGGTGTGCGCCACCATGCCCAGCTAATTTTTGCATTTTTAGTAGAGACGGGATTTCACCATGTTGGCCAGGCTGATCTCCTGACCTCAATTGATCCTCCCGCTGGATGATGGGATTACAAATGTGAGTCACCACGTCCAGCCTGAGAATGAATTATTAAATGACTGTTTCTTACTTACAAGTTTTAATTGGAAGGAAAGAGAGAAGATCCTTTAAGTCTAATGTTAGCTGCTTAGCCTGGGTACCACCAGCCCATGTGAACCTGGTGTTGAACAGGAGGCAGAGGCACCAAGGAGGCCCTGGGGTTGAATTGGGATGGGTGTGGAGGTTGTGAAGCAGGCAGGCAGGCTGCCAGGCATCAACAGAGGGACTATCCTTCCCTGTCTCCCTCCAGCCAGGGCGATTCAGATCATCTATTCTCATCCTATATCAAATTCATTACCTAAACATTTATTGAGCTTCCACTGGGTGCCAGGCAGTGTCAACATACCAGGGATACACAATTAATTAGAATGTATCTCAAGAAACTTGCAGCCTACTCTGAACCTGAAGTTCACGGGACCTTTACCAGGACATTACAAACTACACAAATTTGGGAATATATTTGCAATTGTGGATGGAATCAATAGCTTCTATCAAATTCTCAGTCGTTCATGACCCCAAGAATGTTAAGGATTTTGTTAGAGTGTGAGGATGTTACTGTTGTTAGACTGATGAAAGACAAGACCCAATTTAAAGAGTGGCTCCTCCTCTGTCTAAGCCAACCTTGACCTGAGCAGAGTACTTCTGTAATTAAGGCCTAAGAGCCCACTAATTTTTTTCTCAGCATCAGCGTCACACTCTTGACCCATACGGAAGTTGCAGATAATCATAGTCCCTACATTGTTGGACTTGGCTGTTATTTGGTTATATCTCTTCTATACTTGTACAGTTGCCTTTAACTTTTTGAAGCTAACCATAGGACACTTCAGCAAGTTCAACTCAACCCAATTTTTTTTTTGTTTGTTTTTGGATGCACACAGGAAAAGAAGGAACCAACTCAATTCACTTTTTTTTTTTTTTCTTTTTTGAGACAGAGTCTCTCTCAGTTGCCCAGGCTGGAGTGCAGTGGTGCAGTCTCAGCTCACAGCAACCTCTGCCTCCCGGGTTCAAGTGATTGTCCTGCCTCAGCCTCCTGAGTAGCTGGGATTATAGGCGGGCGCTGCCACGCTCGACTAATCTTTTGTGTTTTTAGTAGAGATGGGGTTTCACCATGTTGGCTAGGCTGGTCTCGAACTCCTAACCTCAAGTGATCCACCCGCCTTGGCCTCCCAAAGTGCTGGGATTACAGGCATGAGCCACCACACCCGGCCTCAATCCACTTTTAACACTATTTTTTATTCTTTTGAGCACTTGTTGTAAAAGTCTTTTTAAATTAGCTTATCTCTAATGTTGTGATTAAGTTGTATTTAACAAAATTTAGCTTTTCCTTTCAGCAACTCAAAATGTTCACTAAGGGAGGGTGAGGTGGCTCACATCTGTAGTCCTAGCACTTTGGGAGGCCAAGGTGGGCGGATCATTTGAGGTCAGGAGTTTGAGACCAGCCTGGCCAACATAGCAAAACCACGTCTCTACTAAAAATACAAAAATTAGCTGGGTGTGCTGGCGGCTGCCTGTAATCCCAGGTACTCAGGAGGCTGTGGCATGAGAATCACTTGAACCCAGGAGGCGGAGGTTGCAGTGAGCCAGGATCATGCCACTGCACACCAGCCTGGGCAACAGAGCGAGACTTTGTCTCAAGTCAATCAATCAGTCACTCAATCCAATCAAACCAACCAAGTCCTGCTTCCACCTTTTTCTGTTTTTTCCTCCTTGTCACCTCCCATTTTTCTCCTTTCTATTCTGTGGTTCTGACATCTTCCCTTAAAATCTGTTCTCTTTTGTTTCACTGCTGGCTCTCTTTGCCTAAAGGTTGCATCTAAAGCAGTTCTCAGCTCCTTCCTCCGGAATCTCCAGTTGGAGTCTACCACCCACATCACCTCCTTTCACCTCGGGAAGCAGTCCAATAACCTGTGGCTGCCCTAATACATCCGTCAGCAATGTTACAGAAAACTGACTTTTCAGTGGTTTGCAGTCATTGGCTTCAACACATGTCTGACTTCGAAATAACAGCATAACATGGGTCACGATTTGTTCAGAGGTCCAGTTCATCTCAGCTCCAAAACTGCTGCCTATTTTGCCAATGCAATCAAACATCCAAATGGCATTTCAGCGCGAAGCATCTTATCTGGTGGCCGCCATGCCATTGACCATGCAGGTTCATCCATGTTTCTAGCCACAATAAAATGGTCTTCTGTGATAGTGTTGGAGATATGTCCAGCAAAACCAAATGCCAGTGTTTGTTTGACTGGATTTCACGTTTCTTCCTAGGTAAACGTGGTGTTCTTAGTTGTAACCTCATGCTGTATTTTTCTTTTGGTTAAGATTCCATTTTATGTTTAATGTATTTTTATACCACTTAGCCCAGCATTTCATGCCAATAGTACATTTTGATACTGAATGTATGTGCTTGTTTAGTTTTCTTGTTATTCCAAGAGAAATACCACAAGGATTTCTTTTCTTCTGTTTCTCATAATGTCTGGAGCGGTTGCTGCCCAGTTGGGTTATTTAAGCCTTCCAGGTCTAGTCAGGCTGAGATTTGGACTTGCTGGGATAGCAGCTTCTAACTTATGTTAAGTGGAAGAAAGTAATAGAAGTCCATTTTTCTCCTAGTCAAAAAAAAACAATTGCAAATATTGAAAGTCTAGTATTAAGAAAAACAGCAACCACTCTTTAAGCTGATATTTTCCCTGACTCATTTATATAAAATTATTCTTTACTATGTGGAGGGGGGTGTGTGTGTAAGTATATATGCCTGAGTGCATGTATGTGTACATATTTTATTTCCTGTGAAGCCTACCATAAAGCATTACATAAAGGCCACAATGTCATTATAATTTACCTGTTATGCTAAAATATAATGCTGAATTCTGTGTAGAAATATTTATTAAGACAAATTGCTATGCTTATCCAAACATTGCTTATGCCAAATATTATTTTAGTACATAAAATTACCATTCTAAGTTTTAAATACTCCTACCTTTAAAAAAGAAACTCCACATTTTCTTACTATTTTAATCAATATATTTCAGTATATATCAGGCTTTTTAAAAAAATCCTCCCATGAATAATGACAGTTATGGATAACAGCTGAGAAAAAATCCATGAATCTGCCATGATAGTAATAAATATAGAAGGAATAGAAAACTTATAGAAGCACTGTTTTGAAAGCTTCATAGTCATACTTGATTTAAGCAATAATAGTCGATGATGCTAAAACCATGGGGTACAAATATATTGGAGAGCGGGATATTTACATAGTCTCAAACTGTTTCTTCACAGATTACTCATTAATGACTGAAAAAAATTCCAGTGGAGAAGTCTGGCAAATTCCATCCCTAATCAAGAGATCAAAGTTATCACCGATTTTAAGACACATTGACCCTTAGTGCCTCTGAATGCACTGAGAAGGAAATCATTCTTGTACTTTTTCTGCCAAAAAAAAATGCATAATCTGAATCTAAGCATGAGGAAGCTATCAGACAGATCCTAATTGAAGGTTTGGATTGGCCTGGTTTCTTCCAAGATATCAGTGCCATGAAAGACCAAGGAAGGTTCGGGAGCTGTTTCACATTAAAGGAGACTAAAGACATACAACAACTAGATCCTGGATTGCCAAAACCAATTTTCATAATAAAACATCACTATGGAAAGAAGTTGATCCATGACAGCTTGCTACAGGTCCACAGCAAGATGTACTTGCACCAAAATGTAAACATTGTGTCCCCATGCACACTATTACATAGTTCAGCTAACATTTTTTCCTTAGCATGTTGATGTTGATGAAGCTTTGTGCTAATTTGCATTCTGGAGTTAAGTTCTTATCTCATCACAGGCTGGCATTAAACTTTCTGTGAGCTAGTCCCAGACTACAGACACACTTCGAGTAGTACTTGCAAAGGACACTGTTAGAAAAGTACTGTCAGTTTTCAGTATTTAGTCAAACTGGAATATGAAATGTATGTTACACAGTCATGAATGTTGCATTTCCTGAATTTGATAATAGTATCATGGTTATTTAAAAGAATGAATGTCTTTGTTTCTAAGAGACCCATGCTGAAATATTTACGGGTAAAAGGGGTCATGATGTCTGCAACTTCCTTGCAAATGGTTTAGCAAAAAGCTGTAATTCTGTGTGCATGTGTGTGTGTGTGTGTGTCTGTGTAGGGAGGACATGCATGTAAATGTGGCAAAATGTTAAAAATTAGTGATTCTAGGTGAAAAGTATACTACTCTTGCAGTACTCTTACATGTTTTATGTAGGTTTAAGATTGTTTGAAAAGAATTAGGCCGGGCGCAGTGGCTCACACCTGTAATCCCAGCACTTTGGGGGGCCGAGGTGGGTGGACCACGAGGTCAGGAGTTCAAGACCATCCTGACCAATACAGTGAAACCCTGTCTGTACTAAAAATACAAAAATTAGCCAGGCGTGGTGGTGCGCGCCTATAGTCCCAGCTACTTGGGAGGCTGAGGCAGGAGAATCACTTGAACCTGGGAGGCGGAGGTTGCAGCGAGCCCAGAGAAACAAGCCACTGCACTCCAGCTTGGGTAACAGAGAGACTCTGTCTCAAAAAAAAAAAGGAAGTGAGTTTTCCAGAGAGGCAGATATCAGCTGTATTGTTGGTAATCATAGCACTGAATGCTTTGCTTAATTAACTTGGGCACCAGTTGAAAAGTCTTGTTGTGTGTGTGTTGCTGGACTTCTTACATGCTCTGAGTTACAGCTTCAGAGGATGGTCATAATCCTTGGCCCTGTGGTTTGCCTCTTTATCTGCACTTGACTCTGACTCTGGTCCTAGGTACTTTTATTGGGAGAAATAAATAAATAAAACCATCTAATCTTTGCTTTCTCCTGAAAATCAGGTTTCCGAGCAGGAAATGGATGAAGTGATAGCACGCAGCACTTATCAGGAGAGCAAAGAGGCCAATTCCTCTCCTGGCTTAGGTACTGTAATCTCACATTTTCATTCAACATTCAGAAGAGTTTCTCATTAAGTTCACCCACGGGCACTCCCCAGTGCGGTATTATTGGATTCTTTATAATTATCAGGTTTGGCAAAAGTAGCTGTCAAAGACAGTCTATGCTTTCTCTTTGCTGCTAGTTTTGATTTTTGCAGTTATTTAATGTGCTTCATTAAAGATCTAATCATGCATGCTTCTTATACTACTTCCAAATAATTTGCAAAGGTAAGTTAGAAGCATTTCATGTATTTATGCTTGATTCATTCGAAATGCTAAAGATGAAAGGGAAACGATAACCAGAATTTCAGTAGTTTGGTAGATGCAGAGTATTATCTACCAAAAAGCCTGAGATTTCTTTACATGAATTAAAAAGTTTCCATTCAAAAGGGTAATAGAGGTAGCAAAAATCATGATTTTGCTCAAGTGGAAAAGTTCAGGCAGAGAAGGCTTGAGATAGTAGGAATTTCATATGAATTTAAAATATGAAACATTATATCAAGTCTTAAAAATAAAGTTTCCTTTAGCCTGGAAGCCTAAAGGGACTCTTCACACATTTCTGAGCTTGAGATTATACTGAGTTCAGATTGCTACCTGGGAGGAAAAGGAACTGAGACATAAGTTATTAGTTGTCAGGAAAAGGAAAGCATAGGGTTTTTTGGCAATCATGAAATACGCTGATTATTTACATTCGTAATTAATATATTTGAAGTGGACACAGCCATCATAGGCTTTTTATTCAACCAGTTCATCATCCCGACCTGCCTGAAAGCTGTGCTCTCATAATCCCAGCATTTCCACTTGATCATCTATAAAGAATTTCTTAAGTCGTAATCCTCATGCCCAAAGTCCCTTTTGCTTCGTGGCATATAGTTTAAATCCTGAGCCTTTTCACCCTGCATTTAGAAACTAAAATAGATATTCAGTCATCTTCTCAGTTCTTTCATGAGTTTCTTGGGTGATGTTCATTTGTTCATTCATCCTTCAGTCCATTCAGCAATTATCACCGAATAGTTAGTAGATATGAAGTACAATGTCCAGCTCCAGCCGGGCGCCATGGCTCACGCCTATAATGCTGGCACTTTGGGACGCCAAGGTGGGTGGATCACCTGAAGTCTGGAGTTCGAGATCAGCCTGACCAACCTGGAGAAACCCCATCTCTGCTAAAAATACAAAAGTAGCCGGGTGTGGTGGCGCATGCCTGTAATCCCAGCTACTCGGGAGGCTGAGACAGGAGAATTGCTTGAACCTGGGAGGCGGAGGTTGCAGTGAGCCGAGATCATGCCATTGCACTCCAGCCTGGGCAACAAGAGTACAACTCCGTCTCAAAATAAATAGATATCCAGCTCCGTGGGGTCAGATCAGTCAACATTTCTGCTCTGTAGATTGCAGAAGGGAGACAAGACACATCCACTCATACATTATATAATGTATATGAAAGTTGATGTGTGGGTAGGATAAAACACTTTGGAAATTCAGAAGAAATTACTTCTAACTGGGATCATCATGCAGGTAGTAGCATCTGAGTTAGGGCTTGAAGCATCATGGCAGATGGGATGGGGATGAGGATCAGGTACCCAGGTAGACTGCATGCACGTCTAGCCCTGTGCATGCAGCCCATCATCGAGCAAAGGGAGTTTTGTTTACTATATTTGCCACCTCCTTTTGTAGTTAAGGATGTGAGCCTATTTGTGACTTGAGCTTTATTGTTTTGACAATATGGTGAATTTTCCCTCCAACAGGTACCCCCTTGAAGAGTCCCTCTCTTGCAAAAAAGGTGAGTCAAGTTGAACTGCTACCTGCCTCCCTCAGCTGGAGACCACAAACCAATTCCTGGAGCCCACAAGTCAAGCCGGAGGGCCCAGTCCCTGTTTCTGCCCATGAGTCATTTTTGCCACTTTATACAGGAAATCGCAACAATGCTTATTTGAGAATAGATGCAAAAATGTGTGTTTCTTTTTGCTAAACACTTATCCAGGAAAAGAATACAGCAACAAAATAAAAGAACTGAACTACAGTTTGCAAAATAACTTTTTAAACTGCTCTATAATAAAGCAGCGTGAGTCAGGACTCGGGGCTTTAAGGAGGCCACGGAATCTTCCTCAGCTAGGCTCTTGCTGAGTCTCAGTGCGTCGGGGTGCAGGATTCAAACTCCCCTGGTTTTTGTTCACCATTTGGCTAGACTGGTTGGCTTGAATCACATTTGGCTTTCCCATCGCATCCCCCCAGTGTTTTTCCTGGGATGGCTGATGTGTTGCTGCTGTGGCTTTTCCGATCATTGCCAAAAGTTTAGCCAAAAACAAAAAGTCTCTAAAAACATTGTCTGGCAGCAGTCACCTTTTTATTCATTAGTTGTCAATTTAGCCATTCTGAGGTAAATGGAGGTTGGTGTTTACTATCACAGCTATTTCAAGTGACCGTAGATTAGAACAAAGTGTTCTTGGAAAGATAGGACGTAATAACCCTTGAAAATCTGCTTCTGCTGTGTTTTCTTAGTTATCGGATGTTTCCTTCTTCAACAGGACTCCCTTATTTCTGAATCTGAACTTTCCCAGTACTTTGCCCACGATGTCCCTGGCCCCTTGTCAGACTTCATGGTGGCCGGTTCTGAGGACGAGGATCACCCAGGAAGTGGCTGCAGCACATCGGAGGAGGGCAGCCTGCCTCCCAGCACCTCCAGTAAGCAGGGGTGCCCCAGAGGGCCTAGGCTTTGCATTCCAGTCAGCAGTGACTGGTTTCCACCCCTATGCTGGCGGTTACAATGGTTTAGCTACCCTGGTGCTGTAATATGAGAAAAGAGCTGGAGACCAGGCTGGGCGCAGTGGCTCACGCCTGTAATCCTAGCACTTGGGGAGGCCGAGGCGGGGGGATCACTTGAGGTCAGGAGTTCAAGACCAGCCTGGCTAACATGGCGAAACCCCATCTCTACTAAAAATACAAAAATTAGCCAAGCGTGGTGGCACGCACCTGTAATCCCAGCTACTTGGGAGGCAGAGTGGGGAGAATCGCTTGAACCTGGGAGACAGAGGTTGCAGTGAGCCGAGATCGCACCATTAGACAATGCCATACCCTGAGAGTTTACTCTTGGAAAATGCAGCCACTGTTAGTGACTGGCCGCTCAGTTACTCAGTAAATGGGTTGGATGCACATTCTATAGCCAGGGGTGGATGGTGGCTAAACCAGACCTCCTTTCAATGCTATTTACATAGAATTCAATGTAGTCTTGAATTCTGTGGCATCAAATCAGGATGGGCAACCTGATGCCCTTACATTTTAGGGAATCCAGCCAAATTCCGGGTCCCTTCCCTCACCAGGCCCTAGCTTCATTCTTTGTAGAAGGCTGTAAATTAAAGATTAAGAATTCCTAAGAGACATATTATCAAAAGGTTTTTTTTAAAATCTCATTGATACATCAATTCGAGATAATATGAGATGATAATCTGATACGATCCATACCGATTTCTCAGACTTCTTTCTGCTGGTGAGGTTTCCTCTTAATTTCTAACATCTGAAGAAGAAAATCCCCTTGTTTTATGAGAAGCAGGCGACGACCACTCTGACTCATTTGGAGCTATTGATGAGCTTGCTCTGTTCTTACAGAAACATTTTAAGGTGCAAATGTGTAATTTTTCACTACGTTTTAACAGGATATAAAAGTCATTGCAGATTCAGGTTGGCATTGTTCTAGAGTATCTTTGAGACATAGGACAGTTCAGGCTGCAAGCGCTCATGTGCCTGTCAATCAAGCCGCCCTTTCTGCAGATGAAAGAAGGACCTCAAGGGGTCAAGAAGGCAGCCCAGGTGTGTGGGACATGTCATCAGTCCCCGGGCATCCTTCTATGGAGGAATTCTCAGCAGCATTTAGGTTAAACCCTAACAATGTGTTAGATAATCATGGAGGTGGAAGAATTAAGTTTCTGTCTTCCAACAGCACACGTTTGAATTAATCCAGAGGTTGGGGTTTAAGAAAGGGGGGTGGGGGTAGGACAGTAGGGAAAAGAGAAAGACAGCCTGCCTATCTACTCCATATAGCCTCCAGGAAGCCATGTTGCCTAGGCCTTGTGTCCAGTGGCTGAGGCTGTGTGTCTGGTGTTAGTGAATGTGGAAATGCTTATGTGTAATGATGGGGTCAGATGATAAGACAGGGCCAAGCGGGAAGCTCAATTTCACTTGACTTTTCTGTCCCCACCTCTGGCAGCTCACAAGGAGCCTGGAAAACCCAGAGCCAACAGCCTCGTGACTCTTGGGAGCCATCGGGCCTCTGGGCTCTTCCACAAGCAGGTGACGGTTGCCAGACAAGCCAGTCTCCCCGGAAGCCCACAGGCCCTCCGAAACCCTCTCGTCCGCCAGAGGAAGGTAGGCTGCTACGATGCCAGTGATGAGGAAGAGTTTGATGGAGAAGGGGACTGCATTTCACTGCCAGGGGCCCTCCGGGGTCCCATCAGGCCTCTGTCAGAGGATGACCCGAGGCGTGTCTTAATTTCGTCTTCCAAGGGCATGGACGTCCACAGCCAAGAGGAACGACCCCGGAAAACACTGGTGAGCAAGGCCATCTCGGCACCTCTTCTTGGTAGGTCAGTGGACTTAGAGGAGAGAATCCCAGAGTGCATGGTGGATGCTGCTTCCCAAGCAGCCAACCTCACGGACTCTGCAGAGGCCCCCAAGGGGAGCCCTGGAAGCTGGTGGAAGAAGGAACTGTCAGGATCAAGTAGCGCACCCAAATTGGAATACACAGTCCATACAGACACCCAGAGTCCGACAAACACTGGGAGCCCCAGTTCCCCCCAGCAGAAAAATGAAGGCCTGGGCTCCAGGCACAGACCAGTGGCCAGGGTCAGCCCCCACTGCAAGAGATCCGAGGCTGAGGCCAAGCCCAGTGGCTCACAGACAGTGAACCTGACTGGCAGAACCAATGATCCATGCGATCTGGACTCGAGAGTCCAAGCCACTTCTGTCAAAGTGACTGTCGCTGGCTTTCAGCCAGGTGGAGCTGTGGAGAAGGTAACTGACTTTCTCTTAGTTACTTGGAATGGAAGTGCATGAATATGTGTGAGTGAAGATGGAGTCTTCTGTTGTAAAGCATGGGTAAGCTGCCAGTGGGAAAGGATGATGGCTGGAGAATTATCTTTCAACAGAGTCAGTCACTTAAATACCTGGACTGCTTGGGAGCCTTTTTTTTTTTTTGGAGATGGAGTTTCGCTCTGTCACCCAGGCTGGAGTGCAGTGGTGCAATCTCAGCTCACTGCAGCCTCCGCCTCCCAGGTTCAAGTGATTGTCCTGTCTCAGCCTCCTGAGGAGCTGGGACTACAGGCGCACACCACCATGCCTGGCTAATTTTTGTATTTTTTAGTAGAGACAGGGTTTCACCATATTGGTCAGGCTGGTCTCGAACTCCTGGCCTCAGGTGATCCACCTGCCTCGGCCTCCTAAAGTGCTGGGATTACAAGCGTGAGCCACCGCACCCAGCCTAGGGAGCTTATTAATGTATCAGCAGTTGTTAGTCATGAGATAATTTGGCCAGAAGATACTATAGAATCTCTGTCTTACCTGTGCACAGCGCCTATGGCTGATGATGGAAAGGCAGTGTGGCGCAGGGAAAGTAAAACTATGGGCCTGGCATGAGCTCCACCGCTGACTAGTTGGCACTGGTCGAGTTACAACTTGGGCAAGTTATTAAACATTTCTGAGCTTAGTTCTCTGGGCTGGCGCTCTCTGCCTTGGTCATCTCACAGAGCTGGAGGGACCATCAAATATATGTTAACAGTGATTCTCTCCAGCTGATAAGGTTATGAGTGATCCTTACATTTTTCCAAATTTCTACATTGGTTATATATAATTATAGCCACTCATAACCATGCTGTGGTATCATATGGAATAACAGGAATGCATTCACTTAGAAATTGATAATGCACCACATTAAATGCAAGTTAATATTGGTTATGTTACTACTTGGTTAGGAGTATGTTAGAATTATCAAATTGTTCATTTTTAAAAATGTCCAATATACCTCTACTTTATCAAGGAGACAGTACGAGAAATCAATGTTGTTTATAATCTCCTTAACATAAATAACTTCTCTCTCTCTCTCGCTGAACAAAGAATCTGAGATGACTTATAAAGCCATATTATTACAGATGTGTGTTCAAGTGGTTTATATAAACATATATGTCAATAGACCTGGAAAATGCTAAGTCATAAAAACTATACCAGGCAAAAGTCGTTTTTTTAACCTTATTTTTGTTTTAATAGAAATGCACATCTTTTTTCCTTCTCCTCAAATGTCATATTTTACCTCCAACCACTACCTGTGTTTTAAAATACAATGTTTGGCCATCGGGTAAATTTCTTCTTTTAAAAAGCATCGGCCGGGCACAGTGGCTCACGCCTGTAATCCCAGCACTTTGGGATGCTGAGACGGGTGGATCACCTGAGGTCAGGAATTTGAGATCAGCCTGGCCAACACGGCAAAACCCCGTCTCTACTAAAAATACAAAAATCACTCAGGTGTGGTGGTGTGCACCTGTAATCCCAGCTACTCAGGAGTCTGAGGCAGGACAATCGCTTGAACTCGGGAGGTGGAGGTTGCAGTGAGTTGAGATCGTGCCACTGTACTCCAGCCTGGGCAACAGAGCAAGACTCGGTCTCAAAAAAAATTATCACAAGTTTTGGATAACTGTATAAAGGCAAATTAGGATTTTTATTCATAATAATTTATATCTATTAAAATAAGAGTTTTTGTTATTCTAAATTAATACTCTCAGAATGACTTTTGAGCAGCATTTGAAACTTGTACAAGACTAATTTTTCTCATAAAAATTTTAGTTACAAAATTTGATTTTATTTATATCTGAGAAAGAAAATAGAATGGATTGCTATAAAGTATATATCCTCAAATATTGGAAGAAAAAACCTTCCTCTTTTGGTAAATGAGTTATATTCTGTTTTTTATTTACTACTTGATTTAAATTGAAGTGAAATTCATATAACATGAAATTAACCATTTTGAAATGTACAATTCAATGGCACTTAGTACATTCACAATGCAATATGACCCACCACCTGTCTAGTTCTGAAACTCCTCTACTGTTTTTATGTTACATTTGTGTTACTAATAAATAGAAAATTAACTGAGTTAAACCCTATCTACCTTTCCCTCAGCTGGTAACTGACATTTTATGAAAAGATTTCTTAACAAAGCTGCTGAAAGACACATTACCCCTTTCACCTCTGTGCTCTGCTGCCACCTTTGGGCCACTTTGTGACTCACAATGGATACATTTCACATGAATCTGATTTAACTGTTAGTTTTAGAATTTCACTGCATTGAATGTTAGGTAGAAGAAGAGAAAGTAATGGACACTTAGCCAAAGTGAAGTCTTGAAATATGAAATGTCAATTTCGTTTATTCAGATTCGTTCATTCCCTCACTAAGGAGTTAGTGTTATAGTCTTGGATATCTCTATGCAATATAATAACAATACCTTACATCTGTCTAGCCTTATATGTGCTGTTTTTATAACTGTTCTCATTTAATTGTCTTCTTTTAAGCTCTATGAGTAAGACTGGGAATGTTTTATCCCCATTTTAGAGTTGAAAAAATGGAGGTTTGGGGAAGAATGATAAGACCATTTAATTCCTAGCAGATCTTAAACCCACAATTTGGCTCCTAGTCCAGGGCTCCTTTGCCTTTTCCTAAACTAGCTCTGCTCTCTATATATGATCTCATCTTACGGTGCAGAAAGCCTGAAAGCTATTTCAAGTGGCTTGTGGTTGTCATTGTGCCAGGAATCTCTGAGAAAGCTGACCACTGGAGATGCTTGTGTCTCTACCAACTGTGAACTAGCCAGTGCTCTGTCCCATCTGGATGCCAGCCACCTCCCAGAGAACCTGCCCAAAGCTGCACCAGAGCTGGGGCAACAACCCATGACTGGTAAGATTATTTTCCCATTTATTAATCTTAAAGTAGGTGGGGAGATACCCTAATAAAAGCATTACACAGGCCGGGCGCAGTGGCTTATGCCAGCCACCTCACAGAGAACCTGCCCAAAGCTGCACCAGAGCTGGGGCAACAACCCATGACTGGTAAGATTGTTTTCCCATTTGTTAATCTTAAAGTAGGTGGGGAGATACCCTAATAAAAGCATTATACAGGCTGGGCGCAGTGGCTTACACCTATAATCCCAGCACTCTGGGAGGCCGAGGTGGGCGGACCACTTGAGGTCAGGAGTTTGAGACCAGCCTGCCCAACATGGTGAAACCCCATCTCTACTAAAAATACAAAAATTAGCTGGGCATGGTGGCGCGCACCTGTAATCCCAGCTACTTGGGAGGCTGAGGCAGGAGAATCGCTTGAACTCAGTAGGCGGAGGTTGCAGTGAGCCAAGGTGGCGCCATTGCACTCCAGCCTGGGCAACAAGAGCAAGACTCCTTCAAAAAAAAAAAGAAAGAAAGAAAGGAAATTGATATTTTTAAGGAGAAAAATCTTTTACACAAATTAACATTTAAATACTGCCTGCATTTAGCACCTTTACTGTATCATTGTGCCGAAACTCATCGTTTTCATGCCATGTTGAATACATCCATTTTCAGTCAGTTGACCCTTTTTACCCTTTTGTGACACCAACAAGACATAAGATGAATCAAAAGGACTTCCCACCCGTCAAAATCTCAGCACTCTATGTGAAATCAAATGCACTGAGAAATGGCAACAAAAACCTCCACAAAGGACAAGTGAAATGATACTGAAAAACCACACATAAGTGTTGATGAGAGATTAAGTAACATCGTGGAGGCAGAAATCATCTCAGTATTTATTTAGGTGCCAGGTGCGGTGGCTCACGCCTGTAATCCCAGCACTTTGGGAAGCTGAGGCAAGTAGATCACGAGGTCAGGAGTTCAAGACCAGCCTGGCCAACATAGTGAAACCCCGTCTCTACTAAAAAGACAAAAAAATTAGCTGGGCATGGTGGAGCACGCTTATAATACCAGCTACTCAGGAGGCTGAGGCAGTAGAATTGCTTGAACCCAGGAGGTGGAGGTTGCAGTGAGCCGAGATCATGCCATTACACTCCAGCCTGGGCTATACAGCGAAACTGTGTCTCAACATTAAAAAAAAAAAAAAAGCAATTAGTTAGATGTGGTGGCATGTGGCTGTACTTGGGAGGCTAAGACAGGAGGGTTACTTGAACCTAGGAGTTTGAGACTGCAGTGAGCTATGATCACGCCACTACACTCCAGCCTGGGTGACAGAACTAGACCCAATCTCTGGGGAAAAAAGAAAAAAAGTGTGTGTGTGTGGGGGGGTGTGTGTGTGCGTGTAAAATTTGGCTACCCATCATCTAGTAGTTGAACAAAATAATATTGTAAAACATGATTTTTAAAAATCAACTGAATTAAGTGACTTTGCTTCCTTGTTAGTGGAGACCTTTATTGAAAATTTGGATTCTGGTGGGGCGCGGTGGCTCATCATGCCTGTTGTAATCCCAGCACTTTGGGATGCCAAGGTGGGCGGATCACTTGAGGTCAGGAGTTCAAGACCAGCCTGGCCAACATAGTGAAACCTCGCCTCTACTAAACATAAAAAAAATCGGGTGTGGTGGCGCATGCCTGTAATCCTAGCTACTCAGGAGGCTGAGACAAGAGAATTGCTTGAACCCAGGAGGCAGAGGTTGCAGTGAGCTGAGATTGTGCCATTGCACTCCAGCCTGGGGGACAGAGTGAGACTCTGTCTCAAAAAAAAAAAAAAAAAAAAAAAAATTGGATTCTAAACTTGCCCTCTGTGGGTAGGGGACACTCTTCTCAGTGGCTGGTGATGACTGTGATCCCACTTGTTGAGCTCTGTGGGAGTCCCGGCAGTCCTCTGCAGCTGTCGGCTGGTTGTTACTGTCTCAGCGTCTGCCTTCTGATTGGTTAGCAAACTACGGTGGTAGACAGAAAAAAGATAGCCTTACTTTTTAGGGCTGTCCTACAAAATAAAGATGTGGGCCGGGCGTGGTGGCTCACACCTGTAATCCCAGCACTTTGGGAGGCTGAGGCAGGTGGATCCCCCGAGGTCAAGAGTTCGAGACCAGCCTGGCCAACATGGTGAAACCCAGTCTCTACTAAAAATACAAAACAAAATTAGCTGGGCATGTTGGCGGGCGCCTGTAATCCCAGCTACTTGGGAGGCTGAGGCAGGAGAATCATTTAAACCCAGGAGGCGGAGGTTGCAGTGGGCCAAGATCAAGCCATTGCACTCCAGCCTGGGCAAAAAGAGCGAGACTCCGTCTCAAAAAAAAAAAAGAAAAAAAAGTGAAACCCCAGAATATCTATCCCATACCCTGAT
This sequence comes from Pongo abelii, assembly GCF_028885655.2. NCBI lineage: Eukaryota > Metazoa > Chordata > Mammalia > Primates > Hominidae > Pongo > Pongo abelii. The sequence goes on from NC_071989.2 coordinate 32,634,207, forward strand.
GGCTACTCACAGAAAAAATACAAGCCCCTGATGTCTCTGTTCTGTGATCTGAGGCTCTTTGTTCCTTTGTTAGTGATGAGGCTGTTACTGTGGTTTCTGGTTTGTCTTTCGGGTTCACATTCACTTGCTGGACAAACACAGGCATTTTTTTGTTAGCAATTTGACTTTACTGCAAAGAGTGTTAAAAAGGGTTCTATTTGGCTGGGCGCAGTGGCTCACGCCTGTAATCTCAGCACTTTGGGAGGCCGAGGCGGACGGATCACAAAGTCAGGAGATCGAGACCATCCTGGCTAACACAGTGAAACCCTATCTCTACTAAAAATACAAAAAATTAGCCAGGCGTGGTGGTGGACACCTGTAGTCCCGACTACTCAGGAAGCTGAGGCAGGAGAATGGTGTGAACCCGGGAGGTGGAGCTTGCAGTGAGCTGAGATCACGCCACTGCACTCCAGCCTGGGCGACAGAGCGAGACTCCATCTCAAAAAAAGGGGGGGGGGTTCTATTTGAGGGAGATGAAGTTACATTGAGGCAGCCTTCAATGTCACCTTTCAAAGTAAGGCTTCATTTGAGGCCAGCATCTGCATACATTTTAAGAGTGCATGTTCTACATAATGGTCCTCTGGAAGTTTTCTTAGAATCCAGATTTGCTTTGGAATAGAAGAGGGACAGCAAAGGGTTGGTTTTTTTTCACTAAACCAACATTTCCTATTTGCAACCTCATGCAGAACATTCTTTCCTTTCTTGCCACTGAGGAATTTCTTATTCTAGGTAGGCCAGTTTTTGTCAATACTGAGGTTTTCATCAGTGATAGAAAATGTGGTACATATACACTATGGAATACTATGCAGTCATAAAAAGGAATGAGATCGTGTCCTTTGCAGGGACAAGAATGGAGCTGGAAGCCATTATCCTCAGCAAACTAACACAGAAACAGAAAACCAAACACCACATGTTCTTACTTATAAGTAGGAGCTGAACAATCAGAACACATGGACACAGGGAGGGAAACAACACACACTGGAGCCTGTTGCGGATGGGGTGGTGGGGGGAGGGAGAGCATCAGGATCAATAGCTAATGCATGCGGGGCTTAATACCTAGGTCACGGGTTGATAGGTGCAGCAAACCACCATGGCACACATTTCCCTGTGTAACAAACCTGCACATCCTGCACATGTATCCCAGAACTTTAAAAAAAAAAAAAAATACTGCAGGTTTGTACCTTAAGTAAGTGGGTTTCTGCATGTCAAGTTCTCTTGTGTTATAGTGTAGAGAGAATTTCATCTCCCAGCCCCGTGCTCCCTGGAGCTCTGTGCACCTCTGTGACTACTGACCCCAGCGGGTGAGATGTTTGGATGCTTTTCTGCCTCGCCCTCTCTGGATTTCCCACAGATAATGAGCCTTGAGAAAGGTGCAGCTGTGTGTCCGTTACACCCACGGAGCAGCCAGGAATGCCAGACCAGGAATTGATTATATTTAACAGGCAATGATATATGTGCTATATTTAATTAACATGTCGAAACATAATATATTACTTACCATTTAATTCTTTAAGGGTCCTCGTCAGGATTGATCGAGTTGCAATGACACACTGGCACCCTCAAGGGCTTTTGGGGTGTATCTGAAATACTCGATTACCTGATCTCTAAAAGATTTTAGAGCTTCTGTCTCCTTTTGTTTAGATATTTCTCTCTCCTTCCCAATGAAAAGGCTACCTGTGACCAGTTGGTCCTGCTGAGTACTTGAGTGCTGGTAGCAGTTCTTCTTCCAGTGTTATTACAAATAGCTGCTTTCCAGTATGTAAGAAGGATGTTCTTTAAAACATATCTTTGTTTTGTTTTGTTTTGTGGCGGAGTCTTGCTCTGCTGCCCAGGCTGGAGTGCAGTGGCGCGATCTCGGCTCACTGCACGCTCTGCCTCCCAGGTTCACGCCATTCTCTTGCCTCAGCCTCCCGAGTAGCTGGGACTACAGGCGTCCACCACCACGCCCAGCTAATTTTTTTGTATTTTTAGTAGAGATGGGGTTTCACTGTGTTAGGATGGTCTCAATCTCCTGACCTCGTGATCCGCCCACCTCAGCCTCCCAAAGTGCTGGGATTACAGGCGTGAGCCACCGTGCCTGGCATATCTTTGTTTTTTTTTTTTTTTTGAGACAGAGTCTCCCTCTGTCACCCAGGCTGGAGTGCAGTGGCGCGATCTTGGCTCACTGCAACTTCTGCCTCCAGGGTTCAAGCGATTCTCCTGCCTCAGCCTCCTGAGTAGCTTGGATTGCAGGCGCCCACCACCACGCTCGGCCAATTTTTGTGTTTTTAGTAGAGATGGGGATTCACTATGTTGGCCAGGCTGGTCTTGAACTCCTGACCTCAAGTGATCCGCCCACCTCAGCCTCCCAAAGTGCTGGGATTACAGGCATAAGCTGCTGCGCCTAGCCAAAACATATCTTTTTAAAAACTGAAATATCCAAAAATGCATAAGTGATCAAAGAAGGAATACCTTATCATTAAAAAAAAAATCCTCCTTAATATTCCAAAATGACCCGTACACCGCACGGTGGTTAAGCACACAGGTGCATACGCAGGCTGCCAGGGCTCAGATCTGAGCCCCAACATTTGACCAGGGAAGGGACCTTGGATTAGTCACTGTTGGCCTAAGTTACACACCTCATGGGGTTGTTGAGGAACAATCAATGACATTTTCATGTGTAGCATTTGGAACACAATCTAGTACCTAATATGTTGAATAAGTTATATTATGTGTGTGTATGTGATTTTCCTAAGAGAAACATATATGTGTGTATGTATCTGCCTAGTATGTAATACACATTCAATAAGATACGTCTGTGTATATATATGTGTGTATGTATACCTACACACATGATTTTCCTAAGAAAGTTTTAGAAACTTTAGAAACACAGGAACAAATGGCCGACCAAGATGTGTTGATTGTGAGGTCTGATTTTAGAGCCATTTAGCTTTCTGGCAGCCATTGACTCTGTCTGTTAAAGGGTGGCTCTTGGAAACCAGAACGAGAGGAGGTGGTAGCTGTTGGAAAAGCTGTCAAAGCTGTTGTGAGAAACTGAAGCAGTGTGGGGAATCCAGGCCCCTTGTTTGTCACTAAATGTTTAACTCTGTTATGAACGGGATACATGTTTATTCTAGAAACTTAAGAAATTACAATTGAGAGGGAAGTTTTGAAAGATAGCATAAAAATCACCTAAGCCCAAGAGAAAAACCTCTGTTAATATTTTGGTCTGTATCATTTGAGTCTTGTGCATATATGGGTGTGAATAAATATGTAGTCCTGTGCTTTTTTTGTCTTTTTGCCAAAAAAAAAAAACACCCCACTGTGGTAGTCACCAGTACCTAACAACCTTTTTATAAACCTCATACATCCACGCAAAATAATATTTGAGCAGCCTGCTGGCATCAGTAAGACTGCTCCTCAGCCTATGGGCCTGACCTAGCAGGCTGTCCCTTGCACTGACAACTCTGGTGTCAGCACACCCACAGCCTATCTAGGAAACCACACTGGTATCCTGCAGGCCCTTCTACACCCGACATCACTTGGAGAGGCTGCTGGGCCTTCCACCCCATGGATGTGCTGTAACAAGTCATCCTTCCTCCCATGATTGGGCATTTCGAAGGTTTCCAGAGAAAAGTTTGTCTTGAAAGGTGACAACCAAAGGCCGCCTCAGTGTAACCTCATCTCCCTCAAATGAAGACCTTTTAAGTCACAGACTTTGCAATAAGGTCAAATTGCTAACATGAATTGCCTGTTTAGGTTTATTCAGTGAGCGAATATGAAATTTATTTATTTTTGAGACGGATTCTTGCTCTGTGGCTCAGGCTGGATGGAGTACAGTGGCTTGATCTCGGCTCACTGCAACCTCCGCCTCCCAGGTTCAGGCAGTTCTCCTGCCTCAGCCTCCCGAGCAGCTGGGATTACAGAAGTGCGCCACCACACCCAGCTAATTTTTGTATTTTTAGTAGAGATGGGATTTCACCATGTTGGCCAGGCTGTTTTCGAACTCCTGACCTCAAGTGATCTGCCTGCCTCAGCGTCCCAAAGTGCTGGGATTACAGGCATGAGCCACCGCCAATGGCCTGAATATGAAATTTAAAAACAGACTTTAAATCCCTTCCTTTTGTGTCATTGCTACTCCCCCCCATCACCCGCACTACCGCCCATATTTGCTGTCACCAGAAGCAGGAACATTATGCTTAAGGGGAAGTTCAAAAAGGGTTGAGCAGAGAAGGAGAAGAGCACATGGCTTTGAGTCTTGACAGGCCCCTGGCCTTCCACAGTGGGCCTGGAAAGCTAGTACGGTCTCCATGTGGATCTCGACAATCCAACCTTGTTATTGCCAAGCACTCTCCATGCAGAGGCCACATAGTCAGGGTTTAGGCAGTACCATGGGCTGTGGAGCCAGCTTCCTGGGGCGACCGCTGGCTCTGCCACCTGTGAACTCTGACCTCAGACACATCGCTTAACCATGCTGTTTCTCTGTCATTCTTCCAATGCAGATGGTCACAGGACATACCTCAGTGTTAGGAGGAAAATTAAATGTATGCAAAACTCAGCACAGTGTTAACTCCTTATTATTGGAAAACCTCTTAGCACAGTGCTGAGTCCTCATAATTAGTTCTTAATTATTCACATAGCAGGGTCAGGAGGTTAAAAAATGCAATTAAGATGATTTTATGTGAGAGCTGTGGAACGAACATAATATTTGGGGAAGAGTTGGTTTGACTTAATTCTCAAACCAAGAGCTTTCATGGAACTTCATTTTTCACTCCAACCTCAGACCCATAGTTCCTAAGAAAATAGCTTTGTTCTTTTTGATGCCAGATTTTTTTCCCTGTTGCAAGATGCTGTGTGTCTGAGGTGGAAGATTAGCCCAAGACTATGCAGGGCCTTATAAACAGGCACTTTCAGGAGTGAGTGGCTGTTGGAACCCACCTCCTAGATGACTTCCCACTGTCCACTGGCACACATCCCCTTGCCCTGCCACCTCCAAGATTTCAGGCTCTTTCTTGCTTCTCTGCTTTCATTCTGTTGCCTTTTATTTTTTTTTGAGACGGAGTCTTGCTCTGTTGCCCAGGCTCGAAGGCAGTGGTGCAATCTCAGCTCACTGCCCTCTACCTCCTGGGTTCAAGCGATTCTCGTGCTTCAGCCTCCCAAGTAGCTGGGATTACAGGTGCGCGCCACCATGCCTGGCTAAGTTTTGTATTTTTCGTAGAGATAGGGTTTCACCACGTTGGCCAAGCTGGTCTTGAACTCTTGACCTCAAGTGATCCGCCTGCCTTGGCCTCCCAAAGTGCTGGGATTACAGGTGTGATCCACTGCGCCCAGCCGCCTTTTTTTTTTTTTTTTAATTTGACACATAATTGTACATACTTATGGAGCACAAAGTGGTACTTCAATACATGTATACATTGTGCAATGATTAAATCAGGGTAATTAGCATATCCATCACATCAAATGTATCATGTCTTTGTGGTAGGAACATCCCAAATTCTCTCTTCTAGCTATTTCAATAAATGCAATACCTTATTTTTTTGTTTTTTGAGACAGAGTCTTGCTCTGTTGCTCATGCTGGAATACAATGGCACGATCTTGGCTCACTGCAACTCCGTCTCCCAGGTTCAAGCGATTCTCCTGCCTGAGCCTCACAAGTAGCTGGGATTACAGGCATGTGCCACCACGCTCGGCTAATTTTTGTATTTTTAGTAGAGACGGGAATTTCACCATGTTGGCCAGGCTGGTCTCGAACTCTTGACCTCAGGTGATCCACCTGCCTCGGCCTCCCAAAGTGCTGGGATTACAGGTGTGAGCCACCATGCCCAGCCCTGTTTTTATTGTTATTGTTGTTGTTTTGTTTTGTTTTTTAACTCAAACTGCCTTGGCTATTCAGAGTCCTTTGTGGTTCCATGCACATTTTACAACTGTTTTTTTTTTTTTTTCTATTTCTGTAAAAAATGTCATTGGAATTTTGGTAGGAATTGTACCGAATCTATAGATGACTTTGGGTAGTATGGACATTTTAATGGTACTCTTCCATTGTCTTCCTCACCTTCCTCTTCCTCAGTCTCTGGCCAGACTCCCCTTGTCAGCCCCATTCATGTCCCCACCTCCTCTGTCAAGGCTTCCCGGGATAATCTGGCTTCTCACTCTCCCACTCCTCTGAATTCGTCAAGACAGCCAGAGCTCGGTGTAGACCTGTATCCCAGCTTTCGTATTCTGTATGTTTTCCCTAGTTAGCCTCAGCCCCTGCACTAAAAAGGAAGCCGCTTGAGCTCGGCACTTGGACTGTTTTACACTGAAGTACATCATTCACATCCCCCAGTGTGAGCCAAACCCACACACCACTGGCCAGATGCTGGGACTGAGAGGGCCACGAGGGCCCTGCTGCATCTATGCAGGAGTAGGGAACCAAATAGAACAAGAGCCTGACGCCTGCGGCTGTGCCATCAGAGTGACTGGCATAAAGAGACCCAAGTGTGCAATGATTAAATCAGGGTAATTAGTGTATCCATCACATCAAATGTATCATTTCTTTGTGGTAGGAACATCCGCCATCATAGAAATACCAAAAAAGAGAAAAATGGGCAGACGCAAATGTTTCTTCTGCCGGCTAATCTGAGTTCTCTTAGAGCATCTAAAGCAGGGTGGTATTTGTTAGATGTGGGTACTCTATAATTTTAGAGAGAAAACCAGAAAGACAAGAAGGGCCTCCTTTAGGTCACAGAATGCCTTTTTTTTTTTTTTTTTTTTTTTTTTTTTTCTGAGACAGAGTGTCACTCTTTTTGCCCAGGCTGCAGTGCAATGGCATGTTCTCGGCTCACTGCAACCTCCGCCTCCCGGGTTCAAGCGATTCTCCTGCCTCAGCCTCCCAAGTAGCTGGGATTACAGGCACACACCACCATGCCCAGCTAATTTTTTTGTTTGTTTTTTTTGTTTTCTTTTTGTTTTTTTAGTAGAGATGGGGTTTCACCATTTTAGCCAGGCTGGTCTCAAGCTTCTGACCTCAGGTGATCCACCCGCCTCAGCCTCCCAAAGTGCTGGGATTACAGGCATGCACCACCACACCCGGCTTTCTGAAAAAGAAAAAAATATTTGAGATTGTTTATAATTTTCCAGTTTTTAATAATTGAGGGGCTGCTTTCTCATATTTTCCCTTTTATCTCCCCTACAACCTCTCCTGTGTATGTACCTTCTGTTTACATTCTCCACATAGAACTGGACAGCTCCTCAGACCTCATCTCTTCCCCAGGGAAGAAGGGGGCCGCTCATCCTGACCCCAGCAAGACCTCTGTAGACACAGGGCAAGTCAGTCGGCCGGAGAATCCCAGCCAGCCTGCATCACCCAGGGTCGCCAAGTGCAAGGCCAGGTCTCCAGTCAGGCTCCCCCATGAGGGCAGTCACTCCCCGGGGGAGAAAGCAGCGGCTCCCCCTGACTACAGCAAGACTCGATCAGCATCGGAAACCAGCACACCCCACAATATCAGGAGGGCAGCTGCCCTCAGGGGAGCAGGACCTGGGGCAGAGGGAATGACACCAGCTGGTGCTGTCCTGCCAGGAGACCCCCTCACATCCCAAGAGCAGAGACAGGGAGCTCCAGGTAACCACAGTAAGGCTCTGGAAATGACAGGAATCCATGCATCTGAAAGCTCCCAGGAGCCTTCCCTGCTGGAGGGAGCAGATTCTGTGTCCTCAAGGGCACCGCAGGCCAGCCTCTCCATGCTGCCATCCGCTGACACCACCAAAGAAGCATGTGGCCGTGTCTCGGGGCACTGCTGCCCGGGGGGCAGTAGAGAGAGCCCTGTGACAGACATTGACAGCTTCATCAAGGAGTTGGATGCTTCTCCAGCGAGGTCTCCGTCTTCCCAGACGGGTGACAGTGGCTGTCAGGAGGGCAGTGCTCAGGGCCGCCCACCAGCCGGGGCTGGAGGTGGGAGCTCCTGCCATGCCGAACCAGTCCCGGGGGGCCAGACCTCCTCCCCGAGGAGGGCCTGGGTTGCTGGTGCCCCCCCTCACCCACAGTGGGCCTCCCAGCCTTCGGTTTTAGATTCAATTAATCCCGACAAACATTTTACTGTGAACAAAAACTTTCTGAGCAACTACTCTAGAAATTTTAGCAGTTTTCATGAAGACAGCACCTCCCTATCAGGCCTGGGTGACAGCACAGAGCCGTCTCTGTCATCCATGTATGGCGATGCTGAGGATTCTTCTGACCCTGAGTCACTCACCGAAGCCCCACGAGCTTCCGCCAGGGACGGCTGGTCCCCTCCTCGTTCCCGTGTGTCTTTGCACAAGGAAGATCCTTCGGAGTCAGAAGAGGAACAGATTGAGATTTGTTCCACACGTGGCTGCCCCAATCCACCCTCGAGTCCTGCTCATCTTCCCACCCAGGGGGCCATCTGTCCTGCCTCAGCCAAAGTTCTGTCATTAAAATACAGCACTCCAAGAGAGTCGGTGGCCAGTCCCCGTGAGAAGGCCGCCTGCTTGCCAGGCTCATACACTTCAGGCCCAGACTCTTCCCAGTCATCATCACTCTTGGAGATGAGTTCTCAGGAGCATGAAACTCATGTGGACATAAGCACTTCACAGAATCACAGGCCCTCGTGTGCAGAAGAAACCACAGAAGTCACCAGCGCTAGCTCAGCCATGGAAAACAGTCAGCTGTCTAAAGTAGCCAGGCATTTTCACAGTCCGCCCATCATTCTCAGCTCCCCCAACATGGTAAATGGCTTGGAACATGACCTGCTAGATGATGAAACCCTGAATCAATACGGAACAAGCATTAATGCAGCTGCCAGTCTGTCCTCCTTCAGTGTGGATGTCCCTAAGAATGGAGAATCTGTTTTGGAAAACCTCCACATCTCTGAAAGTCAAGACCTGGATGACTTGCTACAGAAACCAAAAATGATCGCTAGGAGGCCCATCATGGCCTGGTTTAAAGAAATAAATAAACATAACCAAGGCACACATTTGAAGAGCAAAACCGAGAAGGAACAACCTCTGATGCCTGCCAGAAGTCCCGACTCCAAGATTCAGATGGTGAGTTCAAGCCAAAAAAAGGGCGTTGCTGTGCCTCATAGCCCTCCTCAGCTGAAAACAAACCTGGAAAATAAGGACCTGTCTAAGAAGAGTCCGGCAGAAATGCTTCTGACTAATGGTCAGAAGCCAAAGTGTGGTCCGAAGCTGAAGAGGCTCAGCCTCAAGGGCAAGGCCAAAGTCAACTCTGAGGCCCCTGCTGCAAATGCTGTGAAGGCTGGGGGGACGGACCACAGGAAACCCTTGATCTCACCCCAGACCTCCCACAAAACACTTTCTAAGGCGGTGTCCCAGCGGCTCCATGTAGCTGACCACGAGGACCCTGACAGAAACATCACAGCTGCCCCCAGGTCCCCCCACTGTGTGCTGGAAAGCAAGCCACCTCTTGCCACCTCTGGGCCACTGAAACCCTCAGTGTCTGACACGAGCATCAGGACATTCGTCTCGCCCCTGACCTCTCCCAAGCCTCTTCCTGAGCAAGGCGTGTGGAGCAGATTCCACGTGGCTGTCCTCTCTGAACCCGACAGAGGTTGCCCAGCCACCCCTAAATCTCCTAAGTCTAGAGCAGAGGGCAGGGCGCCCCGTGCTGACTCTGGGCCGGTGAGTCCCGCAGCATCTAGGAACGGCATGTCCGTGGCAGGGAACAGACAGAGCGAGCCGCGCCTGGCCAGTCACGTGGACTCCGCAGCAGACACAGCCCAACCCAGGCCGACTGGCGAAAAAGGAGGCAACATAATGGCCAGCGATCGCCTCGAAAGAACAAACCAGCTGAAAATCGTGGAGATTTCTGCTGAAACAGTGTCAGAGACCGTATGTGGTAACAAGCCAGCTGAAAGCGACAGACGGGGAGGGTGCTTGGCCCAGGGCAACTGTCAGGAGAAGAGTGAAATCAGGCTCTATCGCCAGGTCGCAGAATCATCCACAAGTCATCCATCCTCACTCCCGTCTCGTGCCTCCCAGACAGAGCAGGAAATGTCACGATCATTCAGCATGGCGAAACTGGCCGCCTCCTCCTCCTCCTCCTCCTCTCAAACACCCATTAGAAAGGCCGATTCCTCCCAGGGAAAATCAAGCCTGATGTCAGACTCCCTAGGGGTGCCCAGAAACAGCATTCCAGGGGGCCCCTCAGGGGAGGACCATCTCTACTTCACCCCAAGGCCAGCGACCAGGACCTACTCCATGCCAGCCCAGTTCTCAAGCCATTTTGGGCGGGAGGGTCACCCCCCACACAGCCTGGGTCGCTCTCCTCGGGACAGCCAGGTCCCTGTGACAAGCAGTGTTGTCCCCGAGGCAAAGGCATCCAGAGGTGGTCTTCCCAGCCTGGCTAACGGACAGGGCATATATAGTGTAAAGCCGCTGCTGGAAACATCGAGGAATCTTCCAGCCACAGATGAAGGGGATATCATTTCAGTCCAGGAGACGAGCTGCTTAGTCACAGACAAAATCAAAGTCACCAGACGACACTACTGCTATGAGCAGAACTGGCCCCATGAATCTACCTCATTTTTCTCTGTGAAGCAGCGGATCAAGTCTTTTGAGAACCTGGCCAATGCTGACCGGCCTGTAGCCAAGTCCGGGGCTTCCCCATTTTTGTCGGTGAGCTCCAAGCCTCCCATTGGGAGGCGGTCTTCCGGCAGCATTGTTTCCGGGAGCCTGGGCCACCCAGGTGACGCAGCAGCAAGGTTGTTGAGACGCAGCTTGAGTTCCTGCAGCGAAAACCAAAGTGAAGCCGGCACCCTCCTCCCCCAGATGGCCAAGTCTCCCTCAAGCATGACACTGACCATCTCTCGGCAGAACCCACCAGAGACCAGTAGCAAGGGCTCTGATTCGGAACTAAAGAAATCACTTGGTCCTTTGGGAATTCCCACCCCAACGATGACCCCGGCTTCTCCTATTAAGAGGAACAAGTCCTCGGTACGCCACACGCAGCCCTCGCCCGTGTCCCGCTCCAAGCTGCAGGAGCTGAGAGCCTTGAGCATGCCTGACCTTGACAAGCTCTGCAGCGAGGATTACTCAGCAGGGCCAAGCGCCGTGCTCTTCAAAACTGAGCTGGAGATCACCCCCAGGAGGTCACCCGGCCCTCCTGCTGGAGGCGTTTCGTGTCCCGAGAAGGGCGGGAACAGGGCCTGTCCAGGAGGAAGTGGCCCTAAAACCAGTGCTGCTGAGACACCCAGTTCAGCCAGTGATATGGGTGAGGCTGCCCAGGATCTGCCTTTTAGAAGAAGCTGGTCAGTTAAGTAAGTATCTGCCCCCCACTTTTATTTCAGATAAACTTGTTTCATTTTGGAATAGTTTTAGATTTATAGAAAAGTTGCAAAGATAATGCAGAGTTCCCACTTACTTTTTTTTTTTGGAGATGGAGTCTCGCTCCATCGCCCAGGTTGGAGTGCAGTGGTGTGGTCTCGGCTCACTGCAACCTCTGCCTCCCGGGTGCAAGCGATTCTCCTGCCTCAGCCTCCTGAGTAGCTGGGATTACAGGCATGCACCACCACGCCTGGCTAATTTTTGTATTTTTAATAGAGACAGGGTTTCACCATGTTGGTCAGGCTGGTCTCAAACTCCTAACCTCGTGATCCGTCTGCCTCGGCCTCCCAAAGTGCTGAGATTATAGGCGTGAGCCACTGCACCCAGCTTCCACTTACTTCTTACCCACTCTTCTTAGTGTTCACATCTCTCATAACCACGGTCCATTCGTCAAAAGAAAGAAATTAATGTTGGAACAATACCATTAACTACAGACTTCATTCAGATTTTGCTGAATAAATTCTGCTAATATCGTTTTTCTGTTCCAGGATCCAGGATACCACATTACATTTTAGCCCCCTTGGTTTTTAATATCACTGCTGGAAAAATAAAAGTGCCTGCAGGGAAACATGTTTACCAAAGTGTTGCTCTGAGGAGAGGCTTCTAGAGGACATGGCACTTAAGCAAACGCAACATGAGAGGGGCGTGCAGGGGAAGAGAGAGCGCAGCCCCTCTAATACCGGGGGGAATTTAGACCTTTGGAGGTGGCTGGAGTTAAATGGAGAATTTCTAACATATTTTTAAAGTATTTCACTTGAGGCCAGACGTGGTGGCTCACGCCTGTAATCCCAGCACTTTAGGAGGCTGAGCCGGGCGGATCACTTAAGGTGAGGAGTTCGAGACCAGCCTGGCCAACATGGTGAAACCCCATCTCTACTAAAAATACAAAAATTAGCTGGGGATGGTGGCAGGCGCCTGTAATCCCAGCTACTTGCGAGGCTGAGGCAGGAGAATCACTTGAACCCGGGAGGCTGATGTTGCAGTGAGCTGAGATCGCGTCACTGCACTCAAGCCTGAGCAACAGAATAAGACTCAATTTCAAAAAAAAAAAAAAAAAAAAAAAAGCCAGGCCCAGTGGCTCAGGCCTATAATCCCAGCACTTTGGGAGACCAAGGCAGGCAGATCACTTGAGGTCAGGAGTTCAAGACCAGCCTGGCCAGTATGGTGAAACCCTATCTCTACTAAAACTAAAAAATTAGCCAGGCCTGGTGGCGGGTGCCTGTAATCCCAGCTACTCGGGAGGCTGAGGCACGAGAATAGCTTGAACCCAGGAGGTAGAGGTTGCAGTGAGCTGAGATTGTGCCACTGCACTCCAGCCTGGGTGACAGAGCTAGACTCCATCTCAAAAACAATAAAAATAAAAATATTTCACTTGAACCTATGTATTGAATATTTTAAAATATGTCAGAAGTGTCCTGTTAAGCTCCAGCATTGGTCCCATAACTTCTTGAGGGGATCTCTGAATTCATAGCAGTTCCCCTTGCCATTGGCAGTGAATGACATTTCTGTTCAGCACTCAGGATTTATTCTTCCATTAGCTTGGAATGGAAGTTGTGACCAAAAGAGAGCAGAAAATACCTGCAGTATAGTAGAAAGGAGATCATTTTAAATGCATTCTTATAAAATGAAGAAATTGCTTTTTTCTTTAATGTTCTTCAAATATATTTATGTTATTTAGTTTGGATCAACTTCTAGTCTCAGCGGGGGACCAGCAAAGATTACAGTCTGTTTTATCGTCAGTGGGGTCGAAATCTACCATCCTAACTCTCATTCAGGAAGCGAAAGCACAATCAGAGGTGAGTGAAACACAGAAAGCTCAGGAACATGAATTGCGGCCACGTGAGTGCCCAGGTATGTGCCGCCCGCCCAGACAGCCGAGGAGAGCCCGCCCCGCGTCCTGGAGAGGGAGGACTGCCTTGGATTGCGAGTTTCACAGCTCAGTCTGACTTTGGCCTCACGTGCTGCTAGCCAGCTTCAGAAGCTAGACCTTGTCTTGACTGTTCAGGTGCCAGATGGGTGTCACCGCTGTTTGCATCCCCCAAGTAGCAACTAGTTACCATCCTCCCAACTCCTACGTGTGGAGTTTGCAGAGAGTCCTCAAAGCAGAGCTAGTCATCTCGGAAATATTGCAGAATGACCTCAGGTACCTCTCGCCACCTAACTGTGGACATAAACTAGTCAAGGGAGCCACCTGCTGGTAAGAGAAGAGTTACATTGGTGTAGTCCTGTCCTTGCCCTGAAACACGGTGGACCCTTGAACAACACGAGGGTTGGGGCACTGACCTTCATGCAGTGGAAAATCCGCATATAACTTTTAACTCCCCCAAAAACTTAACTACTAACAACCTACTGTTGACCGGAAACCTTACTGATAACATAAACAGTCAATTAACACAAGTTTTGTCGGTTATATGTATTATATACTGTCTTCTTACAACAACGTAAGTTAGAGATAATAGAACGTTATTAAGAAAATCCTAAGAGGCCAGGTGCAGTGGCTTACACCTGTAATCTCAGAACTTTGGGAGGCCAAGGCGGGCAGATCACTTGAGGTCAGGAGTTCAAGACCAGCCTGGCCAATATGGTGAAACCCTGTCTCTACTAAAAATACAAAAATTAGCTGGGCATGATGGTGGGTGCCTGTAGTCTCAGCTACTCAGGAGGCTGAGGTGAGAGGATTGCTTGAACTTGGGAGGCAGAGGTTGACATGAGCTAAGATTGCACCACTGCATTCCAGCCTGGGTAACAGAGCAAGACTTCATCTCAATTAAAAAAAAAAAAAAAGTCATAAGAAAAAGTGTATTTACTATTCATTAAGTGGAAGTGACTCATCATAAAGGGCTTCATCCTTGTCATCTTCACACTGAGTAGGCTGAAAAGGAGGGAGGGGTTGGTCTTGCTGTCTCAAGGATAAAGAGGCAGAAGAAACCCCGAGTGTGAGCGGACCTGTACAGTTTGAGCCCGTGTTGTTCAAACATCACCTGTAGAAGAGCATCTGAACCCTGGAGTACAAGGAATTACAAATAAAATCTTTCAGTAAATCAGTTGTGACAATAAACATTGACAGAAGAAACCATAGATTCACATCTAGGATACTAATCTGAAGATCAGTTTCTTGGGGCTATACGTAGAGATTTGAACCCTAATGAATGAATATTTTCTATTTAGAGAAATAAATATGAATGTTTCTTTAGTGGTAGTATACCTGGGTCACTGAACTCATCTAAGAATGCTGTTCCAGAAATTCAAATATAGAGGGGCTATGTGGTTTCTCAGCCAACGACCAGCCTTGGCACCTAGTACGGAGTTAGCCAGGATGTGAGGAGAGAGGTTGGAATAGAGGAGACCAGTCCCTTCAGGTTCCACCCTTCTGATTCTCAGCCACTGGTTTGGGTCTGTGCAGTTAAGAAATGCCTTGACAGGAGGATCATTTGAGGCCAGGAGTTCGAGACCAGCCTCATCAACATAGTGAGACCTCCTCATCTCTCAAAAAAAAAAAAAAAAAAAGATTAAATTTAAAAAATTAGCCAGGCGTGGTGGTATATGCCTGTAGTCCTACCTACATGGGAATCTGAAGCAGGAGAATCACTTGGGTCCAGTAGTTTGAGGCTCAGTGAGCTATGATCGTGCCAGCGCACTCCAGCCTGGGTGACAGAGCAAGACTCTGTCTCTGAAAGAAAAACAAAATGTCTTGAGATGCTAAGCACTTCCGCTTTCAGTAAAAGGGAATAGCCCCTCATCTCTCTTCCTCCTCCCACTTGTTATTACAATAAGGAAGGATTTCATGTGTGAAAGTCTCACTCTGAGACCACCAGTCAAGGGGGCACAGGTGGGGTCACACATTGCCAGGCCCCCTTTGCCCCAGACATTTTAGTGTTAGATGAAATGTCAGAGGAGAAGACCAGACTGTCCAGCCAACCACAAGCAAGATGTACACCTTCAGGGACCTCAAACAAAGCAGTATGGCCAGCATGCCACAGTGCTGCCCGAGGGAGGCTTATTCTAGGGCTTTCCTCACCCCCTACTACTCACGCTCAACACGAGGCAGGGTTGTGGTTTGGTTTGAAGATCATTCCTGTTTATCAGAACACGGCGTTCTTTTCCCTTTATTTTCTCACTGTCTTCAGAGAGGAGCGTTGAGCAGGGCTATCCTTACTCTGCCATCCTCAGTCTAGAAGTTTCCTGCCTTGCTTTTTCCAATGAGTATGGTTTGCAGGTACTAAAAATAGAACTGCACAAAAC
Source organism: Pongo abelii (assembly GCF_028885655.2). Classification (NCBI taxonomy): domain Eukaryota; kingdom Metazoa; phylum Chordata; class Mammalia; order Primates; family Hominidae; genus Pongo; species Pongo abelii. The sequence continues at coordinate 32,649,807 of NC_071989.2, forward strand.
TATTTTCTGTGTCCTTGGCAGTGCTGTGAGAGATTCGAAGCTTCAAGGCTGAAAACAAACCCTGGCCTCCTGACTTCAACACACCCAAACCTTGGAGAGCTCTTGATGGTTGATGTGGCCACCCTGAGACTGTGCTGAGGCTCTCAGAGGCAAAATTTGGCCCAACAATCAGCTTCTAGCATATCTGTGTCCTTAAACACCACTGGAAAAAAATGTGAATATATTTAAATTTTTGTGATTTAACTTGTCCTGGAATGCAGGAGGGCCTCATTTTCTTTTTTTTTTTTTTTTTCTCTTGAGATGGAGTCTCGCCTTGTTGCCCAGGCTGGAGTGCAGTGGCATCATCTCGGCTCACTGCAAGCTCCACCTCCTGGGTTCACACATTCTCCTGCCTCAGCCTCCCGAGTAGGTGGGACTACAGGCGCCCGCCACCACGCCCAGCTAATTTTTTTGTATTTTTAGTAGAGACGGGGTTTCACCGTGTTAGCCAGGATGGTCTCCATCTCCTGACCCTGTGATCTGCCCGCCTCGGCCTCCCAAAGTGCTGGGATTACAGGCGTGAGCCATCACACCTGGCCTAGGAGGGTCTCATTTTCAAATATTGTCTTTTTGCTCCAGTAAGACATTGAAATATCTGAGAAGTGTTCCTATTTTCAGTAACACGTCACCTCCCAGAAGCTGGACAAAGACCATTTACTGGGTCCTGTATTCCCATTTTTGTTTGGAAAGCTTAGTCAACCTCTTTCTCCCCATTGATCCATGTGTGAGCATACATATGGTTGAAGGTGCCCATGAAGTCGACCTCCCAACTCCCCCAAAAGTTCGGCAGGACAGTCTAGGTTTTGGTTTGAGTAAACTTTGGGGGTTTTTTGAGACAAAGCCTCACTCCATCACCCAGGCTGGAGTGCACTGGCATGATCTCCACTCACTGCAACCTCTGCCCGCTGGGTTCAAGCGATTCTTCTGCCTCAGCCTCCCAAGTAGCTGGAATTACAGGTGTCCACCACCACGCCCGGCTAATTTTTGTATTTTTCAGTAGAGACGGGGTTTCACTATATTGACTAGGGACGGGGTTTCACCATGTTGACTAGGCTGGTCTCGAGCTCCTGACCTCAGGTGATCCGCCCACCTTGGCCTTCCAAAGCACTGGGATTACAGGCATGAGCCACTGCGCCTAGCTATGCTATTTTGTGGCATCAATTAATTAATTGCACCTGAAATCCAATGATGGGGAGGGAGATGTAGAAAACATGGCCTTGATATGCTCTTACCTGCCTCTTGCCACTGACGCTTATCTTTCTGCTGTTGGCAGGACTGGCTTTGCTAAATTGTAGACTTAAAGAGTTATAGAATAAAGGATTCCCATCGTGATCAAATTATGTACTATGATTTTTTTTTTTTTGAGACAAGGTCTCACTCACTCTGTCACCCAGGCTGAAGTGCAGTGGCGTGATCATGGCTCACTGCAGCCGTGACCTTTCCGGGCTTAATCCTCCCACCTCAGCCTCTTGAGTAGCTGGGACTACAAGTGTGCACCACCACACCTGGCTAATTTTTGTAGAGACAGGGTTTTGCCACATTGCCCAGGCTGGTCTCGAACTGTTGGGCTCAAGAGATCTGCCCCCCTTGGCTTCCCAGAGTGTTGGGATTACAGGCATGAGCCACCACGCCTGGCTGAGAGCCAAAGAACCTTTAGGGTCTGCAGTGAAAAGCCCTTCCAAGAGGATTGACATCAGAGCTTCCCTACTCTTGGCACAAGGGGATATGTTTTTCTTTCTTTCTTAATTTTTTGCAGCTCCAGCTTAAAGGATAATTTTTGTTTGTTTTCACTAGAATAAAGAAGATGTTTGCTTCATAGTCTTGAATAGAAAAGAAGGCTCAGGTCTGGGATTCAGTGTGGCAGGAGGGACAGATGTGGAGCCAAAATCAATCATGGTAAGTGACAAAGTCATTAGGCTCTCAGGAAAATCCCCCCTTAAGCAGCCTCAGAATGTGGTCAGGGCACAAATTCCAATCAGGGGTTCAGAGATTGTGGGTTTCATTCCCAGCTACCAACATAAAAAGGGAGAAGTGGGAGAAGTAGTACATAAGGTTTTCGTTGACAAAAGACAAGCATTTTTAACACAACGCTGACATGTATAGGCCATTTCCAATCCCTATAAACACAATTCGCTATAGCCTTATAATTTACCTAAATATTTTAAGCAATAGAAAACATTAGAATCAACTGGCCAAACTTGTGTTTATACAATTACTCCTTTCTCAAAAACAGTCACTCAAAATTTTACATCATTCAAAATCCTTCAGGACCATCCAGAGGGTCACCTTCACTGCATGAGCCCAGGCCTCGTTCATCTTCGTATTCCCATTGCCTCCTGGATGCCAGGCCCATGTCAGACACTAACAAGAAGTTGAGTTAAAAAAAAAATGTGTGGAGACACTGGCATTGACATTTGTGATCCATCCCCCGCACTGAATGTATGTTTTTTTTTATAAAGCAAGTGTCTACCTTAGAAAGTTCCTTTACTACAAGACCCGGCACGGTGGCTCACGCCTGTAATCCCAGCACTTTGGGAGGTCGAGGCGGAGTGGATCACCTGAGGTCAGGAGTTTGAGACCAGCATGGCCAACATGGTGAAACCCCGTCTCTCCTAACAATACAAAAATTAACCTGGCATAGTGGTGTGTGCCTATAATCCCAGCTACTCAGCAGACTGAGGCAGGAGAATCACTTGAACCCGGGAGGCTGAGATTGCACCACTGTACTCCAGCCTGGGTGACAGAGCGAGACTCCCTCTCAAAAAAAATAAAAAAAAAAAAAAAAAAAGAAGGTTCCTTTACTACAGATACGCAGTTAGTTACTGTCTGCCTTTTACTGGAAATTGTAAGTGGATCTGGTTTTTGTTCCCTTTTCCTTTCCTCGTCCCAGGTCCACAGGGTGTTTTCTCAGGGGGCGGCTTCTCAGGAAGGGACTATGAACCGAGGGGATTTCCTTCTGTCAGTCAACGGCACCTCATTGGCTGGCTTAGCCCACGGGAATGTCCTGAAGGTTCTGCACCAGGCACAGCTGCACAAAGATGCCCTCGTGGTCATCAAGAAAGGGATGGATCAGCCCAGGCCCTCTGCCCGGCAGGAGCCTCCCACAGCCAATGGGAAGGGTTTGCTGTCCAGAAAGACCATCCCCCTGGAGCCTGGCATTGGTAAGATGATCATTTCAACAACCAGCAGGCTGTGAGCTACTGCAGAAAGAGGAGATTCTGGTTGAACATGAAGGAAAATAACAGCTAACTTCTAGATCTGAAAAATTAAATGTAGCGAAGTCTAGAGTGTTTGGATGCTTCTTACAAAAGCAGTGTTACAAATAAATTAGAAAAAAATTAGAAAATTAGAAAAATCCCCCCAGTAGTTCAAGCTATACTGTGGAAGATTTAAAACGACTGCATAACAGTTTCCCTAAGTGTCCTAAAAAGGAATCTCTTTTATATTCACACCCTCTTGTTAGGACTGGTAAGGAAAACAGGAAACTATGTGATGGGGCACACAGTGTTGAAGGAGAAATTCCAGAACTAAGATTTATCCTTGGGAAACAGCAAGGTTGTATTCTTTCCTGTTTTAGAAGAACAGAAGAAAATGAGGGGGCAAGAGTGTTTTGTGTCTGAAAACAGAAACTGCAGCCTTAGTCAACCACGAACTCACTGGAAGAGGTTTAGAAACAGATTTTCTATGTGCCGTCCATATTCAGAGCCTCAGAACCACATGCAGCGTCTGTTTCTGCAGTGTGGGCTGTTTAATGCCCTGTTAAATACTGCAGACGTCTGGAGTGCCGTTCATGTTGGCATTCAGGGGTGACGTCTTTTTTTATTCGAGAGGGCAAAGCAGAAGGTATGGGTTAGGCACTGCCTTCTGGGAGGGGCCTTTTGTTCCTTCTCCATATCTCTCCCTGATAAGGGTAGCTGGATTCCTTTCTACAACTTGGCTTTCTTGTAGCCTGAGCTGTTTGTAGTCCTTGCTGAAAATGGCTCCGATTCCATTTAACAAATGAGAAACACTTCTTGTCCAGATGCCTCCGTGGTCATGTCCCCAGTCTTCCTTCTGTGTCATTTCACTTTGCCTCTTCCAGAGGGCTGAGGCCCTCCCCAATACAGGGAAACACCTTGGTCATTAGATCTTGTCATGCTTGCCTTTGCCCCAGAACTGTCTCGACCACTTGGTGGATTTTCAGTGGGATCCTTGTAAACTGTCAAAGGAAACCACTTCATCCTCACAGCTGCCAGTTTTTAAGCCTCGTGAACTCAGATCTGGATGGTCCTTCTGTCATTTATAATCACTCAGTATTCCTGCAGCAACTTCAGGGCCTCTGGTCTTGAAGCAGACCCTGCAGAGCAATCAAATGCTGAGCGCTTGGAGGGCTTAACCTCGCTCAGTTTCCTGTTCTTTAGTCTCCCTAACCCAGGTCTACCTGGTCCTATACCATACATTGACAGCGTCCAACTGGGGGCCCGGTGCAGTAAGCTGCACAGTAGAGACGATGGGACGCTTTTAAAATCCTGATGCCCAGGAAATTCCCAGCTCAATTAAATCAGAAATGTCGCAGTGGGGGCCAGACACCGTTTCACATTCCCAGGTGATTCCAGTATGCAGCCAGACTCGAGCCACTGCAATACACCCATTTTCCTTTTGAAAAATCATGCTCCCTCCAGTGTTAGTAAATGTCCTTCAGACCCTGTGGAGTGGCCTTCTTTAAACCACGACAATGGACTGGCCTTTATGTCCAAAGGAGACAATACTAGCTTGGCTTCAGCCCTAGTGAACACAGTGAACACAGGAAGCAGGCAGTTTAATCCATCTGTGGTCCTTCCTCTGCCTCCCAATTAACTAAGTGTGCCTTTGCAGTCAACTCTGACGTCCTTGGCTGATAGGCAAGGGAGGGAAGTACAAGGCAAGTTTACAATCCTGATTCAAACCCAGCCCACCTTCCCGAAACCAGCACACAGAGCTGGCATCACCATGGAAACCATCTCCTCACAGTGGAGCAGGATGCCAGTGGAGGCAGCGAGTGTGTCTGTGAAGACAGCCATAGTCAGGGGCAGGGTTTCCCTTTGCAGGAGCAGGAGTGGCGGGAGCTGGGAGGCAGGAAGCTCTCTGGGTTCCTGGGGGCTTTGGAGTCCATTCTAACAGTCTCACATGAGGCTGGGCATTTTGGTGCTGCCAAGTCTTGGTACCAGAGAGTGATGTTCTGCTGCCATTAGCAGCCAGGGTTGGCAGAAAATCAAATTTGGAGTCCCCAAGTGTGACTTCAGTCCTCACTGAGAAGTGCACAGCCGGTGTGGGGGGCTTAACAAGAGCACTTTGCTTTCTGGGGATTTCTGCTTGGGCATAAAAGCATTTGCCAATGCTTGCAGAAAACACAGAACAAAGGATACAAGTACAGCAGCAACACAGCCAGGAGGGCAGCCCCAGAGTTGGGAGGCCAACAGTGCTACTGGGCTCAAGTGCTGTTATAAGTACCCCAGGGTAGATGGGACTTGAGTGTGCCAGAAGTACATGGGACTTGAGTGTGCCAGAAGTACATGGGGCTGGAGGCAATGCATCCTGGGGGACTTGGACAGGCAGCATGATGAACAACCCTGTCATTTTTATCTTGGTGCACGCTGCCGCTGCAGGGAGAAGTGTGGCTGTACACGACGCTCTGTGTGTTGAAGTGCTGAAGACCTCGGCTGGGCTGGGACTGAGTCTGGATGGGGGAAAATCATCTGTGACAGGAGATGGGCCCTTGGTCATTAAAAGAGTGTACAAAGGTAATGTCCTAGACAACTCAGTCAGCCTTCTCTCACCTGTCATTTTTCCATGGATGTCTCAATGAAAAAAATGCCTTCCATTTAGAAATCAAAAAATCTAAACTGTTTTTAATGCTTTGTGACATACAAGGTTTATTCTGTATGGACATGTATTAACTCATGCCATCCACGTGGCAACTCTATCGGGTGGGTGTCATGTAAAATGGGGATAACCATTTTACAAAAGGAGAAACTGAGGCACATAGGGTCACACAGCTGTAAGTGGCAGAACCAGGCTCCAGCCCAGGCAGTCTGGCCCCAGAGCGTCTGTCCCTGACCCCTGTACTGCAGCAGTTCCTTACTCCGGGCCCCTGTCTCTCTGATGTGAACACACCACATTAAATAACACCACTAGACTTGCCAGTCAGGAGTACTTAATACTGGCCAAGATCTCATTGACTTAAAATACTAGACTTGTAAATGCTAGACTGCAAGAAAGGAATACAGTCCAAGCATAGCCTGTGTGGGAAAAAAAAGATGGGGAGTAGATATTATTGAAATGCTTGGTAAATATATATCTCTTCATCAACTTGCATAATTCATGTTTTGGTCTTGGGCAGTTTTTCAAAATCTTAGATTAACAACTCATAATTGTACTAATAACAGTATAATTGTATGAACAATATCGATATGTAATTATACTTGCAAATAGATCAGAAACCCATTTAAAGTTACAGTATGTAACAGAATAAGTAGGTCAGCAAGTAACAAGGTCAGTTCTTCTTAGCTAAGGATTGTTGTTTATTTAAATGACCATCTAGTTAATGACCTTGAGATATTTCTACAATTGCATAGTAATCCCAAAACCTCTCTCCACTCTTGACCTGTAGTGTTAATAGAAAAAAAACTTTAAAAAAATGTATAGTTACACTTAAAAAAAACCTCTATGGATCAAAAGTGGAAACGAAGCCTCTGTGGTAAGCAGGGCTGCATCCTTGGGGCCCAGAGGAAGCGGAGGATGAGAAAGAAATGTGCACTGCAGGCTGGGGCCTCAGTGCCCACGCAGGAGCAGGGGCTCAGCACCCCTGTGGGCAGCCAGAGCGAGGCATCTTGTGATGCAGAGGCCTGGGACCTGTTCTTTTGCCAGTAAACTGTGGTCACAACAGGTCTGCTTTACTCGAGTGGCAGCCACGACAGGCTGCCTGCTCCCAACCCCTGGAGCAAGCAGAAGACAGGCATAAATCAGGAGTCAGGTCTCTGTTATGTGTGAACCTATGGTACCAGGGTAAAGAGAAAACCTCAGACTCATCAAATGTTCAAGTTGACAGAGCAGCAGCAGGAGGAGAACTAGGCTCAGGCAAGCATGTGGCAACTCGACTATAAGAGCCCTCACAACAGAAAGCTCTCAGACGAAGGGTACAGGGCAACATCCATTGCCAGCAGACCCGAAAAACAGGACACCCCATTCATGACAGAGGCAGGAATGTTACCCATGAAACAAGACCAAAGAGGGTATTCAGAAGGAGCAAGCAAATATGTAAAAAAAACAAAATGCAAGCTGGGTGTGGTAGCGCATGCCTGTAGTCTCAGCTCCTTGGACTGCTTGAGCCCCAGGAGTTCAATACCAGCCTGAACAGCAGAGCAAGACCCTGCCTCTTTAAAAGTAAAAACTAAATGCACATATACCCTCATTAGTGAAAATGGAGTTAAATATATTTTTAAGTTAATGAATAAAAGTAAAAAGTAGACTAAATCCATGTGAAGATAGAATTTGTAAAAATAGAACAGAAGAAACCGTTAAAAAATGCGGTATAGGGAAATAGAGATGATTACAAAAAGGTAATGAGAGAAAGAGTTCCAGAAGGAAAAAACAGAATGAGAGGAAACAGTTGCAGAAATCATGACTAAGAATTTTCCAGAACTGAAAAAATGACAGGACTATGCAGAATGAAAAACTCATCAAGGGGCAAAACAGTCTGAATTTATTTAAAACAAACAAAAAACAAGCCTTGTTAGCCAGGCAGAGTGGTGCACATCTGTGATCCCACCTACTTAGGAGGCTGAGGCAGAAGGATCACGGAAGGATCACTTGAGCCCTGGACTTGGAGGCTGCAGTGAGCAGGACTGCACCATTGCACTCCAGCCTAGATGACAGAGTAGGACCGTCTCCAAAAAAAATAAAATCCAAACCTTGATATAATAAAGTTTCAGAATATAAAGAAGAAAATCTAAAAAGCCAGGAGAAAATTCTAGTTTGCTCACTGCGTACAACAATCAGAGTGGCGGCATCAATGCCTGGAGCCAGCAACACCTTCAGAGGACTGAGGGAAAATGTCCATCACCTGAAAACGCAGCACCCAGCTAACCTGTCATTCAATAGGGTAGCTAAAATGGAGGTATTTTAAGACACTCCTGAGGAGAGGGGGAGTGGCCGCCTCCATGGTTGGTCACAGGACACGTAGCCTCTGCAGTCCAAAGAGACACAACCCAAAAAAGCATGTGAGCCTGCGAACTGAAGGACCAGGGCAGACGCTGACTAAAGCAGCACATCGGCTGGGGAGGCCAGGCTTCGGGACCCCATACTAGAAGAAGTCACAGGACAGATGACATCCTTCAGATCTGTCTCCAGCAAAGCAAGAATATGACGTCCTGGATAACTTCTCAGCCTTTGTCTTTAGCATCTGGCCACAAATCCGTGAAAACTGCTGTGGAAATGGATAAAGAAGAAGAGAAGTGTCAGTCCCACAGACTAGCGCTTTAGACACTCTCGTGTGCAAGCCCGTGGTTTTGTTCTTGGGGAAAGCCATTCAAGTATTTCTGAGTATGATACGGCAGATCCCACCTTTGGAAACTAGTGAGTCTAAAGATTTCATTATCTGGCCGGGCATGGTGGCTCATGCCTATAATCCCAGCACTTTGGGAGGCTAAGGCAGGCGAATCACTTGAGGTCAGGATTCACCTTCTTACCTCGTATTTCATACAAATTTCAGGAGTACAGGTTTTCTGTTCATTTTGTTTTCCTGTGTCTTTTAGCTCAAGCATTAGAAAACAATACAGCAAAACTGATTTCTTGAGTAAGTCTATTACAGAACAAGCATTTGAATAAGAATTTTTTTTTTAAAACAGAGTCTTGATCTGTCACCCAGGCTGGAGTGCAGTGTCACAATCTCTGCTCACTGCAATCTCTGCCTCCCAGGTTCAAGTGAGTCTGGTGCCTCAGCCTCCTAAGCAGCCCGAGGTGGGCGGATCACCTGAGGTCAGGAATTAGAGACCAGCCTGGCCAACATGGTGAAACCCCGTCTCTACTAAAAATATAAATGTTAGTTGGGCATTGTGGCGCATGCCTGTAATTCCAGCTACTCAGGAGGCTGAGGCAGGAGAGTCACTTGAACCCAGGAGGCGGAGGTTGCAGTGAGCCAGGACTGCACCACTGCACTCCAGCCTGGGGTCAGAGAAGGCTCCATCTGAAAAACAAAAAAACATATAAAATGTTCATTATATGGCAAAATTTATAAGCAAATTCAAAAATAAGTGATTAGAAGATATTTACAATATATTTAATAAACAAAGGGTTGATATCCAGAATAGGCAGGGTACCATGGCTCACACCTGTAATCCCGGCACTTTGGAGACCAAGGTGGGCAGATCACTTGAGCCCAGGAGTTCAAGACCAGTCTGGGCCACATGACGAGACTCCATCTCTATAAAAAATACAGAAATTACTCGGGTGTGGTGGCACGCACCTATAGTACCAGCTACTCAGGAGGCTGAGGTGGGAGAATCATTTGAGCCTGGGAGGTCGAGGCTGCAGTGAGCCATGGTTGTGCCACAGCACTCCAGCCTGGGTGACAGAGGGAGACCTTATCTCCAAAAAAAAAAAAAAAAAAAAAATCCAGAATATATGCAGAACTATATAATTCAGTAAGAAAACTACAAGAGAGAAAATTTAGGTAAAGAAAGCAATAGAAAATGGACAGAAGTTAAAACCTAGGTGGCCAAGAAACACAGGAAGATGCTCAAACTTAAATGTATTGGATGAAAATTAGAAATATTATAAATCATTCTTTTAATCTATCAAGTTGGCCAAAAATAAAAAATCTCATACTATGATGTGTTGGCAAGGAGGTGGAGAAAGGAAAACACTCATTTTTTTTCTCACGCAAGTATCTACTGGTTAATCTTTAAGGAAAATTTTAGCAGTGCTTACAAAAATGGAAGCTATGAAACAATTTAAATTTCTATCTGTAGCAGAATAAAATATATTCATATAAAGGAAAGCTAAATAGCAGCTGAAAAAATAAATTACATCTCTCTCTCTGTAAACTGGGACCAGCTCAAAAACAGTGTTGAATGAAAAAAAAGCCAAATGCAGATTGTTCACTGTATGACACCAATTCATCATAAGCATAAGGAACCTAAGAATGTGTTAAACAAAAGCTATGCAAGACCTTTTTTGGGAAAAAGCATAAAAGCTTTCTAAAGGACATTTTTTAAAAATCTATGAGTATATGGAGAGAGAGACATATCCTGCTCAAATCTGTTAAGATTCAGTTTGGCCTCATGTAATAGGAAATCCAAAATAGCAGTGGTTTAAACGAAAGAATTTATTTCTCTCTTGTGTAAAAAGTCCAAAAGCTGGCAAACCTCTGTTTTGTACAACACTGAATGTTTCCTAAAGGAGCAGTCCCCGAGCTTTTTGGCACCAGGGACTGGTTTTGTGGAAGACAATTTTTCCATGGGGAGGGTTTGGGTGGGGGATGGTTTTGGGATGATTCAGATGCATTACGTTTATTGTGTACTTTATTACATTTTAATATATAACGAAATAATTATAAACTCACCATCATGTAGAATCTGTGGGAGCCCTGAGCTTGTTTTCTTGCAACTAGGCATCCCATCTGGGGGTGATGGGAGACCATGACAGATCATCAGGTGTTAGATTCTCATAAGGAACACGCAACCTAGATCCCTCGCATGTACGGTTCGCAATAGGGTTCACGCTCACGTGAGAATCTAATGCTGCTGCTGATCTGACAGGAGGCAGAGCTCAGGTGGTAATGTGAGTGATGGTGAGAGGCTGTAAATAGAGGAAGCTTTGCTCACTCACCCACTGCTCACCTGCTGTGCAGCCCTCCTGCCACCAGTCTGCAGCCCAAGGGTTGAGGACCCCTGTCCTAGAAGACTTTGCTCCACTTCATCTCATTCAGTCCTTCTAACAACCTAGTAAGATAACAAGACAGATATCATCACCATTTTGCAGATGAGAAAACTGAAGTTTAGAGAAATCTGTAACTTGCCTGAAGTCACAGATTTGAGACCAAACCCAGTCTGATTGCTCCTTCAGTGTGCATCAGGCTGTTCTGGTTGCCTGGAACCTCCCATGTCTTGAGGCCCAGCTGAACACTCACAAAATTCTTTTCTTTCACATAACCCGAAGGCCTTCAGTTAATATGCTAGAATAGAACATTGGGTACTATGTTAACACAAATATAATTGGTTCTTTGGTCCTTCCAAAAATGTATCTCAAGAAAAGCAAGGACTAGGGACCAAATCATTTTCCTGGGGCCCACTACAGGGCTGATATTGGTGAGGTCTCTCTTCTAATGTAACTGCCTCTATCATTTACCACAGAAAATGTTTTTGTCCTTGGGTGGGTTGGATTTCTTCCAAGCTGTATTTTTATCACATAATATTATTTCAATAATTTCAATAACGACTTTCAGTGATTTAGGATGAAATCGATACATCTGCTCAGTCATTTGAGGTCTAATCTAAATTTCTGAGAAAATTTTTATTTTCACACTGGGGACTTTTTCTTTCAATGCCATTTTTTTCCATAAGATGCCTCCATAGCTGGTGTACCTTTAGAAGTATATGTGTGAGAACGTAAATGGAGGGTTTACACTTGCATTTTTTTCAAAGCTCATAGAAAGCTAGACAAAGCTATAATGTGAACATGCTAAACTCTGTAAGTAGTCTCCATGGTCACTAATGAGCACATAATCACTGATTCTCAGAACTTGCATGTATCAGCCAGTATCTGTTAACAATTAGAAGCTGACAGCCTAGGCAACATGGCACGACCCCATCTCTACCAGAAATATAAAAAAATAGCTGTGCGTGGTGGTGTATGCCTGTGGTCGCAGCTACTCTGAAGGCTGAGGTGAGAGGATCACTTGAGCCCAGTGAGGCAGAGGCTGCAGCGAGCCAAAACTGTACCACTGCACTCCAGCCTGGGTGACAGAGTGAGGCCCTGTCTCAACAACAAAAAAAGTTGAGCCTGCTTTCCTGTGTTTACTGGCTGTTTGGATTTCAGTTGTTGATTTCCTTACCCCAACTTTATTTTGTGTTATTCTCGTGGACTTTTAGCTCTTTAGTCTGGATGTTAACCATTTGTTGATTAAATACATAGAGAATATCTTCCCCTTGTCGGTTTGTTTTTTTTTTGTTTTTTTTTTTTTGTTTGAGACGGAGTCTCGCTCTGTCGCCCAGGCTGGAGTGCAGTGGCTCAATCTCGGCTCACTGCAAGCTCCGCCTCCCAGGTTCATGCCATTCTCCTGCCTCAGCCTCCTGAGTAGCTGGGACTACAGGTGCCCGCCACTGCACCCGGCTAATTTTTTGTATTGGAGGGGCGGCGGGAGGGCTAGAGTTGAACTGTTTTCTGTAGACCAGTTTATTTTTATGGATATATGCTTTTTGTGTTCTAAGAAATATTTCTCTATTCAATAATATATTATTTAGATATTTTTATCACTTAAAAGTTTTTAGTTTACTTAGGATTTTTGAATACTATAAAACTGCCAAGCTATTATTCTGTGTTTATTCTCACAGGTGGTGCAGCTGAACAAGCTGGAATAATAGAAGCTGGAGATGAAATTCTTGCTATTAATGGGAAACCTCTGGTTGGGCTCATGCACTTTGATGCCTGGAATATTATGAAGTCTGTCCCAGAAGGACCTGTGCAGTTATTAATTAGAAAGCAGAGGAATTCTTCATGAATTTTAACAAGAATCATTTTCTCAGTTCTCTTCTTTCTTCTTTCTTTAGCAAATCAGAGTGACTTCTTAAACCACAGGTTCTTGAAATGGCCAACACTGGTATAGACACAGACTATAAAAATCTCCAAGCGTGTGCTTACACATGAAGCCTGACTTAACTGTATGTGCAACAGCAATGAAATTAACTCCAGAAGCCTTCCACCTGGATCACCCAGGCCGGGAGGGTTCCTTCGTTCCAGTGCCTGTCCCCTACCTTTATGTTTACTGATGGGGATACAAGATGTGACACACCCTTCTTTATTTGAAACACTCAGCTAGACCTTTGCTTCCTTCTTGCCAGCTCTCCCAACATACCCAATCCTGGTGATTAGGGAACTAAAAGTCTGAGGGAGACACAAATGTCACACCTAAGAGGACTATCATCATTTTATATGATTTTGTAAGTAAATGACAGAATGCTTTTAGGCACATTCGATGGAAGGAGGAGCTGTAGGTCTGTATATGTTACCCTGAAAAGAGAGTAAGACTTAAAAAAATGAATTATGATCTGTTAGGCCGAGCTCAGGAATTGTCCAAAAATGAAAAAGCAAAATAGAGTATTTTTTAGTGAGTGTAATGTATAATGTACGTATGCAAAGTTCAACTCAATAGGTTATCGATCACCATGAAGCATTGATCATTTTCTATCTCAAAAGTGTAAGCCATAAGGCTGTTTTACAGAATAGCACTTCTTTAAATAGGCATGAGCTTCACTGCTTAGAGGGAGCAGAAACGTCAACATCTAAAAGCACCTTACAACTAGTTTTTGAACCTGTCTTGGTAAGTGCTGGAATTCAAGACTGGTCAGTACAAGAGCAGACAAAAATATCACAGTCACTGGGTTTCCATTTCTGTATTTTATGCACTCCAACCATGAATTTAAACTAAATTTTTAGAAATCAATCAAGTATCTTTCTAAGTGTCCTTGGATTTATAGACAATGTATGTACAATCCAAATAGAGGAGCTTAATGGAATCCTTTTAGGAGACTGGTTGGTTTTTTTCCTCTTTCCCAACATGTTTAAGAAATGTAACATTCTAAGTATTGGATCTCTTTTCTTGACCTAGTATAATGACAACTGCAGTGACTTCAGTTTTTGCTGTTTTCGTTTTCCCGCTTTGCAATTTCCTCCTTTTGCCAAAAATGTTTTCCTACAGAAGACTGTCGTGACTCACGCTGCTTGGGAAACTCACTCTGGCCACTCCTCCTCTGGTGGCATGAGCTGCTTCCCAGTAGCTATTCCGATTGGATATTCCGTTCATCGTCACATAGCTGGCTTTTCTCCCCTCGTGATGTACCCTTATTTTCTTAGGTAAATTCCAAACTCTCATCGGGTCATAAGGAGGAGGAGAAACAGGGTGAGTCAAGGTAAAGGAGCAGAAATATAGTTACAAGCCAGGTCTTCAGTGGCACAAACCAACCCGTTGAGCCCTAACAATATGAGTGGAGAGTGCATTTGCCATACCTGTGTGCATGACACTAAGATTTTATGTTGGAGATACTTCTTTAAATAACCTACAGCTTGAGTCTATGGCTATGACCCCCAGATTCATGGAGGGGCTTTAGCCATCAGCTTTGTACATCATTTTTCTGAATGACCAATCCCACTAAACATCTTTGAAGTCGGCCTAGAGAGGTCCTTCAGATGAGAGAGAAATAGCTGGCTTGTCTGAGTCCAGATTTCTCATCAACCGGCAATACAAAGGAAAATATAGTACGAGTTAGTTAGAAAGGTCTTATTGATTTTACTTCTACTTTTCACTACAGTTACATGTAGGATACTGTAGGAAGTCAGTGCAAGGTGCATGCATGATTGATTGTTTTTTCAGTCTCTGGGGTCAGTTTTGTGGTTTCTGCTTTCTTGCCTAAATCAAGTCAACACTGAAAACTGCTTTTTTGCCTCCACTCTTACAGCTGTGCCTAATAATAAGAAACGCACAGCCCTGTGTGAACAGACAGGAATTCCTTGTGCAATGTGGAGCAAATGGAACGGTCTCCTTCTGCAAGTCCTTAATCCTCATATCTGGAGTACAAGGGTAGACCTCTGGCTTACCACATACACTATGCTAAAGTCATCAGCCACTGCTACTACATCTTGCCAGAAGGTTTCCCTCACCAACAACAGTTGAAATTTAAGGGAAGAAGCAAAAGCTAAACTGTCTTTGACCCTAAGATAGAAAGCTATTTATTTGTCTTCAGTGTTCAAGGCATGACTAGTATTTCTAATTAGCCTAATAAATTCCCACACTTTCTGAAGTGAACACTAATGGTATTGTCCTACTAAAACTGTCATTGTTTCTTTTTTTTTTTAACTGGTCAGTCATTCACAATAAGCTATGAGGGTAAATACGTGTTATAACAAGTAAATCGTAGTTGCAAGAATATACCATGAAGATTAAAGTAGGCTGGGTTTCATTTCCATCTTCCCACACATCTCATTGAATTTGATGGTTGACTTAATTGGCACCATAACTTTGTATGATATTATACATTATCCTTTATTTATGTAAAGTAAAATGCCTTATATATTAAAGAGTAAGTGCAATAATATGAAATAGCCTGTACATTTTTAAAATGTTGTCACCAAGTTATATAAATCCACATCTCTGTAAACAAACTTTTTTAAGTAATTTTAAAAAAATAAACACTCTGCTTACTACTTGATTTTTTTTTCTCTTTTTGCTGTTAATTGAGTAATATTGAGATGAGAAATGTTTATTGTCACCTAAATGAGTCAGAGGTACAAAGGCAATAGAACTCAAATTAGCCGCCCTTTTCCAGGCCACACTCACAATCTTGACACAATCCAAAACTTTTCCACCTCTAAATCTTTCTTACAGTTGAACAACCTACTATTTTACCACACGCTCCCAGCCTCCTGGTCACTTCCTCCCACGTCTTCACTTTGAAAAAGCCCTTGACAGTTTTCTCCCTATCAGAACTCCACCCTTCCATTCCCTTCTCAGACTAGAAGAACCCTAGCGTAGCACAGCAAACTCTGCCAAGCCCACAGGCTTAGATCCCTTGCCCCACTGTTCTGTCTTACCAGGCGATCCTGGACCCTTCCAAATAGCCAGCATCTTGGTTCCTATAACCCTATTCCTACAGAAAAATCCCACAACTAGACACAACACTGCTGCTGTAAATTCACGGTTTCCAGCCTTAACTGGACCCTCGCTGCCACTCAGCACTTGTTTCCTTGTCTTGTCAGTTTTTTCTCTCATTTTTCACAATAATGTTCTTTTTCTCAAAAACCCTACCCATTCACCTTCCCCCTCCTACTTGGATGATCTGGGATCCTACCTCACAGAGCTCAATAAAAAGCATCAACTTGGCTGGGCGTGGTGGCTCATGCCTGTAATCCCAGCACTTTGGGAGGCTGAGACAGGCAGATCACGAGGTCAGGAGATTGAGACCACCCTGGCTAACACGGTGAAACCCCGTCTCTACAAAAACTACAAAAAAAAAAAAAAATTAGCCAGGCGTCATGGCGGGCGCCTGTAGTCCCAGCTACTTGGGAGGCTGAGGCAGGAGAATGGCGTGAACCCTGGAGGCGGAGCTTGCAGTGAGCAGAGATCGTGCCACTGCACTTCAGCCTGGGCAACACAGCGAGACTCCATCTCAAAAAAAAAAAAAAAAAAAAAAAAAAAAAAAGCATCTACTTTATTTAGGTGCCCTGGTTTTAAGATGGAGATACCAACCTACAGTAACCCAAGGAAAAAGGCAAGATGGCTTCTTGCAGGAATCTCAGAACAGGACCCAGCATGTGACCTGGCCTCAGACGGGAGGAACTCTGCTTCACCCAGCACCCTCCCCACTTCAGGTCTGTTTCTGCTGGTCACAGCATCCTAATCCCCAGTCCATACCAGTTCTTTACCTAGACATCTCCTATGAAAGCCATTTGTCATCATTTTGGCCCCATTCAATACCACAGAGTTGCTCTGGACATTCGAGCTGTTGCCTGCCTGATTTTCTATACACTTCCCAAAATTGAAATTGATTGGTTCCCTGCCCCTACTTGGGTAGAGCTTTTTCCTAGAAGACAGAGTGCTTGTTTGCATAATTCCCCTCCTCGAAACCCAGTGAAATGAACAAATACAGAGGGAAACTCTGGTAGTTTTAAAATGGAAATAGCCACAAACCCATTATATGAAATGGAAAACTACATACCATGTGTAAGATCTAAAACCAGGCTGGGCACAGTGGCACACTCCTGTAATCCCAGCAGTTTGGGAGGCCAAGGCAGGAGGATCACTTGAGGTCAGGGGTGGCAGGCCAGATTTGAGGGGAGCCCCCACCAAACAGGATCCTGCAGTTAACTGATTCAGTAAGAGATTAGCTGCCCCAGCTCACCCTCACCCCATAAATGCCGTGGCCACCATCACTCCACACAGCCTCCTGATCCCTTCAAGACAGCTGGGTATCTCAGATTAAAATCAGCTAGTCCCCAACTTCCTTCTCTTGTCCTAAGAGATGATTTGAATAATGCTTAAACACAGAGAGCTATAAAGGATCCACTACTGATCAATCTTGGGCAAATGGCAGGCGTAGTAGAATTCACTTATCCCCACTAAACAATCAAATTCAACAAGGGTCCTACTTATGAATTCAGAACTGGTGAAGAGAAGGGAGGAGAATACAAGGAGTGAAATACAATTATGCAAAAGGCAGATAAAAAATATAATTTGGAGGCCGGACGCGGTGGCTCATGCCTGTAATCCCAGCACTTTGGGAGGCCAAGGCGGACGGATCACGAGGTCAAGAGATCGAGACCATCCTGGCCAACATGGTGAAACCCCGTCTCTACTAAAAATACAAAAATTAGCTAGGCATGGTGGCACGCGCCTGTAGTCCCAGCTACTCAGGAGGCTGAGGCAGTAGAATCACTTGAACCCAGGAGGCGGCGCTTGCAGTGAACTGAGGATCGCGCCACTGCACTCCAGACTGGTGACAGAGCAAGACTGTCTCAAAAAAAAAAAAAAAAAAAGAAGTAAATATATAATTTGGAAGATGACTCGGGAAAAGAAAATTCTAAATACAAACTGTTTTGTATTCTCAATGTACTTAAGTAAACATGGCTTCTAAGCAGCACAAGTTCAAAAGAGCAATAAGAAAACTTAATGAGATTAATACAGATCTGGTAGAAGTAAAACTAAAACAATCACCTTACCAAACCAAAGCCACATTAGAAGCAACAAGTCAAATAAAATTGTAGACATCTAAGTGACATTGAAGATGAACTTGAAAAATCCTGATTAAATGTTAGCCAATAGAATTCTGCAGTACATTAAAGAAAATATGCACAACTGATGTTAATTCCAGGAATATGTGAACAGTTTGAAATTAAGAATCTATAGATGTAGTACGTTACATTAACAGGACAAAAGAGAAAAAGAATCATCATGAAAGATGTCCACAGGCTGGGTACAGTGGCTCACACCTGTAATCCCAGCACTTTGAGAGGCCGAGGCGGGTGGATCACCTGAGGTCAGGAGTTTGAGACCAGCCTGGCCAACAAGGTGAAACCCCCTATCTCTACTAAAAATACAAAAATCAGCAGGGCGTGGTGGCAGACGCCTGTAATCCCAGCTAATCGGGAGGCTGAGGCAGGAGAATCGCTTGAACCCGAGAGGTGGAGGTTGCAGTGAGCCGAAATCGTGCCACTGCATTCCAGCCTGGGTGACGAGCGAAACTCTGTCTGAATGAAGGAATGATGTCAACAGACACTAAAGCCTACATCATGCTCTAATGGAGGAACTCCAGAAACATTCCCATTCGTCAGGAATATGCCCAGGATGCTCAAAAGTATGATTGTTGAAAAGCAATGTTCTGGAGGTATAAGCCAATATAATTAGGTAAAATTTTATTTTATTTTTTGTAGAGACAGGGCCTCTCTATGTTGCTGGTCTTGAACTCCTCTCAGGTGATCTTCCCACCTTAGCCTCCCAAAATGCTGGGATTACAGGTGTGAGCCACTGTACCAGGCCCAATTATGTAAAATTCTAAAAAACAGCTATAAATAACAAAAGCAAAAGTATTATGATTTGCACATGACAAAACTTGAGTACATATAAACACAAAAGTTCCCATTGAAGAACTATTAAAATAGTAGAATTCAGTATGGTGGCCACAAAAATTAACATTCACCAAAACAACAGCCTTTTTTTGTTGTTTTTTTTGAGACAGAGTCTCGCTGTGTCGCTCAGGATGGAGTGCAGTGGCGCCATCTCAGCTCACTGCAAGCTCCGCCTCCCAGGTTCACACCATTCTCCTGCCTCAGCCTCCTGAGTAGCTAGGACTACAGGCGCCTGCCACCACGCCCAACTAATTTTTTGTATTTTTAGTAGAGACAGGGTTTCACCATGTTAGCCAGGATGGTCTCAATCTCCTGACCTCGTGATACACCTGCCTTGGCCTCCCAGAGTGCTGGGATTACAGGCGCGAGCCAACGTGCCCGGCCAGCCTTTTTTTTTTTTTTTTTTGAGATGGAGTCTCGCTCTTGTTACCCAGGCTGGAATGCAGTGGTGCGATCTCAGCTCACTGCAACCTCCACCTTACAGGTTCACGCCATTCTCCTGCCTCGGCCTCCCAAGTAGCTGGGACTACAGGCACATGCCACCACACCCAGCTAATTTTTGTATTTTTAGTAGAGACGGGGTTTCACCATGTTGGCCAGGATGGTCTCGATCTCCTGACCTCGTGATCCGCCCACCTCGGCCTTCCAAAGTGCTGGGATTACAGGCGTGAGCCACCACCAGCTTTTCTGTAAATAATAACCAGTTAGAATATACCATGGGAGAAATACTCTATTATGAATGCCAGCAACTGAAAATATAAATTTATTCTTAGCAAGAACTGGCCAAGACCTAAAAATATTATAAAACTCTATTAAGGGACATAAGAGATAACTAAAAAAAGGGGGGTAAATATATGTATAGCTTCTTGAACAGGATGACTCAATACTATAAAGATCTCAGTTCTCCCCAAACTAATTTATAAATATAAGTCCAATCATAATCTCAAATTCTTTAACCTGACAAAATTATCCTAAAGTCCATCTGGTGGGATAAACACACAAAAATAGCCACAAGAAATTTGAAAAGGCAGAGTAAGAGGGGAACTGGTATTAAAATATTATCAGAAATCTGTAATAATTAAAATGGTGGCTCCTCTACTATAGAACTAGACAGGCAGACCACTAGAACACAGACCCAAATATATAGTAATTCCAAATTCAACAAAAAAGGGGCATTTTAAATCAGCAGCAACAAAACAAAAACAAAACACCACACATACCGATCATTCAAGATATTCAATAACTGGTGTTGAGAAAATTGGCTAGGTATTTTGAAGAGAGGAAAAAGCTAGCCCATTTGCAACAAAATCCCTGACATCAAAATAAAATTCCAGAGGGGTCAAAGATTTAAAAGCAAGAAAGGAAACAAAAACAAAAACAATTCCAAAAAACCTAAATATATTGCTTTAATCATAAAGTGAATAAGCTCTTCAAAGCATGAAGCTAAATTCAGAATCTACAAAGCAATAGACTCACAATTTAACCAGACTATATACAAACTAAAAACTACTGGGGGCTATCCCAGTGGATTCAAGCAAGATGCCAGGAACACTGGCATAGTTTTCTATTCTCCCCATATCCCCACTAACACACCCAGGACACACACACACACACCCAGGACACACACACACACACACACACACACACACACACACACACACACACACACACACACACACACACACACACACACACACACACACACACACACACACACACACACACACACACACGCGAGAAAAACACAGTAAACATCCACAATAAAACTAGATACAAAGGTATCTCCACAAACTCCAAAATATACAAGTGTGTCGGGGATATGCCACCACCACCACCAAGACCAATTTGAAATCACCATCTGTACAAGAGAAGTAGAAGGAAGCAACACAGCATGTGATGGCCCCATGACCTTGCAAAATCACCAGGAAAGCTCAGAGGACAAGCAGGACAGCAGCAGCTGGGCATGGAAGAGTTTTCTTCTTCTCCTAGTGGGCAAGTGTGTGAAGTCCATGATGAAGGAGGAAAGGGCTGATGAGGGCTGTGAACTCTCAAAACCCCATGCTAAGGAGAAACTATGGGAAATAGAATCCAAATTGAGCAGGACAAGAGCAAGGATGAAAAATAAGATTCAGTTAAAAGTATATGAGGGGAGCAGATACAGGTCTTTTCACTCCACAAAACAGAAGAGGGAGAGGCTAAAGTTAAGCTACTCCAACTCAAGTCTTTCTCTTCTAAAAGAACAGGAAAGGCAATTTCATGTAAAAAGGAGTAACAGAAGATAATCTTGGGTTAGATCCCATACAAAGTAGTTATAAGAAAAAAGAGGCCGAGTGCAATGGCTCACACCTGTAATCCCAGCACTTTGCGAGGCTGAGGCAGGTGGATCGCTTAAGCCCAGGAGTTCAAGACTAGCCTGGGTAACATGGCAAGACCCCTTCTCTACAAGAAATACCAAAAAATTAGCCAGGCTTGGTGGTGCACGCCTATGGTCCCAACTACTCAAGAGGCTGAGGTGGTAGGATCGCTGGAACCCAGGAAATCAAGTCACTGCAGGCTGCGCAACAGAGTGAGACCCCATCTCAAAAAAAAAAAAAAAAGTATAAGGAACAAATATAATCCCTACAGACAACAAAAGCACACCAGAAAGCTATGCCCACAAAACCAGTGAGAACTATAAGTCAGTACCTCAGAATGAGCTAAAATAAAATATATCAAGAAAATGACCTGGAATATGAATAATACAAACGGAAACCAGAAAGACTCAGAAATCAGGTATTAAAACTCAGGAAAAAAAAATCTAAGATAATTTCAGAAAAGATGAGTCATGTGGAAAGATCATTTCCAGTGAATAAACCACAATAATGCCTTCAGAGAAAGAGAAGAGAAAAAGGGGACAAATGTTTAAAGATCAGTAAGAAATAGAGGAAAAAACCCCAGCAAAACACAAAGATGGAAGATGAGTCCCTCAAAAGGAAAACCTGAACAAGTGAACAGAAGACTAAATATTTTAATTTTCCTGAAATTGAGAATTAAAAAATGGTCAACACTACATTGTTGAAAGATCACACCATGTACTTCGGAATACTGATCCAGAACAACCAAGACAAAAACACACTCTGGTAACATTGGAAAAATACCGGAGAGAAAATATCCCATGAGCATCCAGGCAAAAACAACAAGGCAATTATGAGAGAAAGAAAATCATTATCATATTATAATCCTAGTATTGTTTGACAGCAATGTTTTATGCTAAGAACATACTTTGGTTACCCAAAGAAAATGTGACTTAAGAATTTTATTGGCTGGGCACAGTGGCTCACGCCTGTAATCCCAGCATTTTGGGAGGCCGAGGCAGGTGGATCACAAAGTCAGGCGTTCGAGACCAGCCTGGCCAACATGGTAAAACATGGTCTCTACTAAAAATACAAAAATTACCCGGGCATGGTGGCACATGTCTGTAATCCCAGCTACTCGAGAGGCTGAGGTGGGGGAATCGCTTGAACCTGGGAGGCAGAGGTTGCAGTGAGCCAAGATCGCACCACTGCACTCCAGCCTGGGCGACAGAGTGAGACTCCCATCTCAAAAAAAAAGAATTTTATCCAGACATACTTTCAAATAAAAGGCTACAGATAAACTGCCATCAGCATACAAAAATTCAAGACTATTATTCTCACAAACCCTTTCTGAAGAATCTAACAAATGAGCAAGGCAATCAAAATGATGGCCAGGCAGTGACACTGGGAATGGTGATGAGCACTAAATAGGTATTTACCTGAAGAGCTGAGACTAAAGGAAGGGTTAAAAGGAAAAGATTAAAGTATATAATGAATACATATTCTTACAATGTAGATGTAGCCCAACTACAAAAAGGGTGGTGGCGGAGGCGAACGGAGCAAGCATATAAAAAAGTCTTATTAAAAACTCATTTTTAAGTAATCAAATTGCTGGTATAGTGCTAATACTATTATTTTGAGAATGTCATATGTGGAAGCAAATGAATAACTGTGATATTTTATTGTCAGTAATTTCCATCATTCTTGATATGGAAAAGTAGAAGACAGAAAAATCCTATAAATTGTAAATTTGAATTTGAGGGTTGAGTGGGGTGGCTCACACCTAAAATCCCAGCACTTTGGGAAGCTAAGACAGGAGGATCACTTGAGGGCAGGAGTTCAAGACCAGCCTGGGCAATATAGTGAGACTCAATCTCTACAAAAAATTTAAAAATTAGCTAGGCATGGTGTCACATGCTTGTAGTCCTAGCTACTTGGGAGGCTGAGGCAGGAGGATCACTTGAGCCCAGGAGTTTGAGACTGCAACGAGCCATGATCAGGCCACTGCACTCTAGCCTGGGCAACAGAGTGAGATCTTGTTCTCAAAAAAATAAATAAATACATTTCTATCTGAATTGTCAATGTAAAATCATAAGGCACTTTATTTTTCATTTTTTTATTGTGGCAAAATATACATGAAGTTTACCATCTTAACTTTTTTTTTTTTTTTTTTTAAGACAGAGTCTCGCTCTGTCGCCCAGGCTGGAGTGCAATGGCACAATCTCAGCTCACTGCAACCTCTACCTCCCAGGTTCAAGCAATTCTCTGCCTCAGCCTCCCGAGTAGCTGGGATTACAGGCGCCCACCACCATGCCCAGCTAATTTTTGTATCTTTAGTAGAGACGGGGTTTCACCATCTTGGCCAGGCTGGTCTTGAACTGCTGACCTCGTGATCTACCCACCTCAACCTCTCAAAGTGCTGGGATTACAGGCATGCGCCACTGCGCACGGCCCATCTTAACCATTTTTGTTTGTTTTTTGAGACGGAATCTTGCCCTGTCACCCAGGCTAGAGTGCAATGGTGCAATGTCAGCTCACTGCAACCTCCACCTCCCGGGTTCTAGCGATTCTCCTGCCTCAGCCTCCCAAGTAGCTGGAATTACAGGCACCCACCACCACACCTGGCTAATTTTTGTATTTTCAGTAGAGACGGGGTTTCACCACGTTGGTCAGGCTGGTCTCGAACTCCTGACCTGAGGTGATCCACTCACCTCGGCCTCCCAAAGTGCTGGGATTACAAGCGTAAGCCACTGCACCCAGCCCCATCCCTGTCACTTTAACTTCCCGCACTGTAACTCTGTGAGGTACTTTTTATAAACACATACAGACACCACACAAACACACATACAATTTTCCCCCAGAAGCAATGACCAAGGCAGTAGTAACAAGTATTCTGAAAGCCCAAATTACGGTCTCGAAGTACCATTTCATGCTAAAAGAAACATGGCTTGTTGGAAAAATAGATGATTCCAGATACAGGGTAGGAAATATACAAAATGAACCTGAAACATCTTGCCATACCAGGAAGTTATCAAAGACTACTACAACTATCAAAAGGACTCCAGATCCTTGAAGAGAGTTCCACTGGCCAAAGATAGGGCATTTTGAGCATTAATAGGGCTAATAACTGTAGATCAAAACACATAAAAGAATGATTATTCCATTACACTAAGTGAAATAAGGCACAAAAAAGACAAAAAAAAAAGATCTCGCTTGTATGTGTAATCTAAAAAAGCCAATCTCATAGAAAAAGAGTAGAAAAATGGTTACTAGAAACTGAGGGGAAGGGGAGAGATAGGGAAACAAACGTTGTTCAAAGGATACAAAGTCTCAGACTGGAGGAATCAAGTTTTAGTGATCTATTGCATTGCATGGTGACAACAGTTAATAATAATGTATTGTGTTTCAAAATTGCTAAAAAGGACTATTTTTAATATTCTTACCAAAAAAAATAAGTTGGTAAGGTGATGGTTATTTTAATAAGCTTGACTGAATCTCCAATGTGTACAAAGACTAAAACATTACATTATACCCATAAATATACACAATTATTATTTGTCAATTTAAATAGAATGTGTTTCCATAAGTTCATAATACTTTAAAAATTAAAGTTATTTTTGGAGGATGCCAAGGAACCAGCTGTATTTTGAAAATAGGTAAATAAACTGTAAGAATTATTCTACCTTCCCTCTACGAATTATAGTAAAACGTAACATAGATAACATGTCTCTTTATAGAAATATTCTAGCTAATAAAAAAAAAATAATGAGGGTCGGGCGCAGTGGCTCAAGCCTGTAATCCCAGCACTTTGGGAGGCCAAGGCGGGAGGATCACGAGGTCAGGAGTTTGAGACCAGCCTGGCCAATATGGTGAAACTCTGTCTCTACTAAAAACACAAAAACAGAAAAATAGCCGGGTGTGGTGGTGGGTGCCCGTAATCCCAGCTACTCGAGAGGCTGAGGCATAAGAACTGCTTGAATCCGGGAGGTGGAGGCTGTATTGAGCCAGAGATCGCGCCACTGCACTCCACCCTGGGTGACACATACACACAAAAAAAGAAATAATGGCCGGGTGCGGTGGCTCACGACTGTAATCCCAGTAATCCCAGCATTTTGGGAGGCCGAGGCGGGCAGATCACAAGGTCACGAGATTGAGACCATCCTGGCTAACACGGTGAAACCCCATCTCTACTAAAAATACCAAACAATTAGCCGGGCATGGTGGCAGGCGCCTGCAGTCCCAGCTACTCGGGAGGCTGAGGCAGGAGAATGGCGTGAACCCGGGAGGCAGAGCTTGGAGTGAGCCGAGATCGCGCCACTGCACTCCAGCCTGGGCAACAGAGCGAGACTCCATCTCAAAAAAAAAATAAGAAGAAGAAGAAGAAGAATTAAAATATCACATTGTAACCCCAATAAATAAGAATTGAACAGCAAGGCTGCTAACATCACAAAAGGAGAATATGAGACATTATGTGCCTCCTGGTGGAAGCATACACCACCACCGATTAGTGTTGCCTACACAAACAAACCTGAATCTAAGCTTCTAGAGCCAATTACCAATTCTTGGGAAATGCAGTGTAGAAGTCAAAGAAATACCTTAAATCACACCATGTGGAAACCATCAACAAAATCCAAACTTTGGAAAACTCTGCATGACAAACGATCTAATTTCATCAACAAATATTTTGCAAAGGAAAAACAAGAGAGAGGTAGGGGGAAGAACCTACAGATTCAAAAAAAACTTAAAAGACATACCAAATGAAACAAAACAATACAATCAAAGATTCACACTGGGTCAGGACAGTACTTACTCTTATGAAGACTGTAACTGGGAGAAAGACTTGAACAGCTTCAAGGTATAGCTTGCAAGGTTCTATCTCCTGACCTGGGTAATGGCTGTAAACATGTGTGCCTTAAATTAATTAATGTAAACATTTGTTTCAGATTTTCCATTTATATTTTAATCATAAAAACTTTTAATGAAACGCTTATATACATATTCTTAACCTACACATTCAACTTTTTCCATTTTTAAATTTGATCATACCCTCCCAAAGTTAATATGTATCAAATCTGACCACCAGACATCTCTTTAGAAGAAGGATCTCCACAAATTGCATGCTCAAGCACTGCACCTTACACTTTTCTGAACGTTAAAGAAAGCAAAAGCAAAACTTACCATCTGCCAGCTCCAAAGACTGGGAAAACAACTGCATCATAGATACAGGCTTAAGTCCTCGTGAATCAGTACAGAAAAAGATCAATGCCCTTTAGAAAAATGAATAAAGAACACGAACAGGTAATTCACAGAAAAAATACAAATTACCAAAAGGCAGTAAATGATAACCCCTCAATAATTAACATAGACTAGGAGTGATGATATCCTCCACAGAGGGGTCCCCAAACCCCAGGCCACGGACCAGTAACAGTGGTCTGTTAAGAATCAAGCCACACAGCAGAAGGTGAGCAGCAGGCAAGCGAGCAATACCACCTGAGCTCCACCTCCTGTCAGATCAGCAGCCACATTAGATTCTCATAGGAACTCGAACCCTATTGTGCACCTAATCTAACTAATGCTTGACGATCTGAGATGGAACAGTTTCATCCTGAAACCCCACCCCCCCCAAACCCCAGGTCCATGGAAAAACTGTCTGCCACAAAACTGGTCGCCAAAAAGGTTGGCAACCACTGCTCTACAGTATTGGCTAGGGTATACGAAAACCAGCATTCACCTTATTGTCAGAAGTGTAAGTTACCATAAAGCTTAGACATCAATTTGGCTTTATCTTTTACATTTTCAAGGTATACTATTTGAGCAACTCCATTTCTATTAAATCCTTCTACAGAAATGAGAAAGACATAAAAAAAGTATGCTACAATACTGTAATAATGTAAAATATGAGAATCATCTAAATGTCCATTAATGGGAGATTTAACTAAGCTATACAACAAAGCCATTCAAAAGAATGTGTACTTACCCTGAAATCTGTCCACAACATAAGTGCAAAAAGTAAAATGCACATCAGTGTATAATGATACTAATGGTGGCCACACTACACCAACTGTTCTATCAGGAGTAAATATCTATATAATTCTAACATTGGGCTGAGAAAGTATGACTACCAGTTTAACTAAACCATGTTACCATCCATACCCCTTTGAAGGATAGCCTGCAAGGTCATGAACATTAATACCACCACTTTACTGATACTGTTACAGAACATATGACATTTGTGCAGAATTTACAACAGTCAAGCATATCATCCTGAGACCCAATGGGCTGAGATGAATTGGAACTACCTCAGTTTGTCAGTCAACTTAATCTGGACAAAAGTCAAACGGAGCAGTATTATCTCACAATATGTAAGTTAATACAAGATAGAGAAGCCACAGAGTTGGAAATTAAACTTCATAAATACCTCACATAAACTTGCAACTGCTGGGTGGGAGTAGCCACGCCTGGCAGCCATGGACCCTTGACAGTATCAGGCTAGGTGTCACTACTTACTGGTCCCATGTGTCACTGAACCAATCAGGCCCTAGCCCCTTTCTCTTTCTTTTGGGAGATGACCAAATTCAACAATTTATTACACTTAGAAAGAGTACTGTACCTATCTGTTCACAAACAGTAAGAACGGTTGAGTGGTGGAACGAGTCAGAGATCATTGGTCAACCTTGCTTCAGGAGGCCAGGGACTTTCCTGGTCATTAGACAATTCTGCTTTCAGAAAACACAGAACTGGTCAACTTTTTCATCCCCAAAAGATAATTTATGCAAGTTATACCAAGATATTAGAATAGAGATGTTCTTTAATCTTTTTATTTTGCAATGCCATGAGAGTATTTTGCATGCCTATTCCGTCTCTGTCAGGGAAAGGAAGTGCCCAATTAAGAAAGGAACAATTGTAGCTGAATGCCATCACTGTTCCTCAATCGCCTTAGGATTAAAGGCTTGAACAGTTAGTAGATAATGTGACACTGAGCGAATTCTCCTCTCTGAGCTTGTTCTTCACAAAGTGAAGATAGCAACTGGAATTTGGGGAGGTCAAAATGAGATATAAAATAGCATGCGCTTAGTAAGCTTCTGGTAGCACAATGTACCAATCAGGTTATTTTAAGGAACACTCAATCAATTACAAAACATATGAAGCCACCAAAAAAGAAACAGCAACTACTAATTCTCTGCACAATAGATATCTATGTAAAGGCTTTTTAATCAAAGTGGCATAAACCCGTGGAAGTACTGCTCTTAACACAGACAATACTTATTTCCATGGAGTCACATCATTCCTGCTTTCAAGAGGACTGAAAGCAACAATATTCCATAGGACAAAGAGTTCTTGATAACACCACTACCACCACCCCCAGATTTTACTACACTTCTTCTCCTCTGGAAATAGAAACACACTGAAGTTGGGACCGCACACAGGTAGAGCGAAGTGTGCACTCTGGTCTAATGCAAACACTGACAGAAGTTCAGGCGAGGCCCTTTTCCCCCTTGCTTGGGAATACTGACGCTGCTGATGAAGTGAATACCTCAGAAATCTATTACCTCACCTCTAACATCTTCTCAAGTGAAAAACAGG
This sequence comes from Pongo abelii, assembly GCF_028885655.2. NCBI lineage: Eukaryota > Metazoa > Chordata > Mammalia > Primates > Hominidae > Pongo > Pongo abelii. The sequence continues at coordinate 32,678,615 of NC_071989.2, forward strand.
AACTCTTCACTCGATAAGAAATTCCAGTATACTGGTATCAGTTTCCCCATATCTACTTTATGGGAAGAAACTTTAATAGTTCCTACATGTAGTTACCACCAGCAGTGTCATTTTTGAAGGTAAAGAAGGTTATTTCAATGGATAGAAAAATCTGTCTTTTTTCCATGCATTAAAACTGGGGCCTTGACCAGCCCCGTTTTTGCAAATAAAGTTTTATTGGAACACAGTCTAACCTATTTATTTGTATTATCTATAACAGTTTTCATTCAGTAAAGTTCAGTAGTTGTAACTGACACAGCTGGTGGCTCACAAAGCCTAAAATATCTACTATCTGGCCCTTTAAGAAACCCAAGCCCTGCATTAAAATATTACAATGCTATAGTAAGTAACATTTCATTTGAAAGAAAACTAAATGAGAATACAAAAATACAAATGACATGCTTGCTCTGATTCAGGCACTTTCAAGATCATTGTTTATTTATTACTTCAGATAAAAAGGTAGTATACATATTAGGGAATCCCTTAAAATTCAACTCTAGAGTTATACACCATCTAGTACTTTTGCAATGAATGTTAACAACAACAACAAAAATCTCTAAACACCTGAAAGCCCCACTATTAACATGGACTATGGTAATAAAAAATTTTGACATTTAATTTGTTCAATATATAGTATTTACATTATGAAACCAATGGTGATGATACAATAAAGTGATAAAGAAATAGTAAAAATAAACTTTAAAAAGCAAAGGTTTATAGTCTGACAATGCTAATTATCCTAATTGTATATAAAAAATTAAAATATAGCAGAGCTTTCTGTTACAAAATTCTTAATCCTCTGGGTTGTAATCATTACTTGCTACCAATTTACATGCAACATCTGCTAGGACTGACATTTAATTTTTTTCCCCAAGAATGTGTGAGTAGATAAATGACATTTCAGAGCAGACATTAATTTACTTGTGGACAGAAAAAGAAACTCAAGATTGGTACTGGTCACAAGCCTCTTCCCAACAGAAATTATAAAAACAGTAAGATAAAATTTAAAAAAAAATCTAAAAAGGGGATGCATAGGCAAAGAGTACCATAAATGGCACAGCTCAAAAAATCCCAGGACCAATCAGACACACATCTTTTCTCTCTCCTTCAGCGATGAGAGGTCGATTTTGCCATCAAATAACCATGATTGAAGCAAGTGAGGGGCACCAGGTGTACAACCGATTAAATCTTGCAAAATACTAAGATGGGAGCAGGGGTGGCCAGAAGAAGGGGTAATTTATATATAATTCAAACTATATACAGCATAAATGGAATGCAGCCCATCCCAAACTGGCTCTGTGAAACAACTGGACCTTTATAGTTAAAATTATAACAAGTGTAATAATACAATAGATTTACATGGGAAGCAAAATCCAAGGGGCATTTTATATTAAGTATTTACTGTGTTGTTTCAATTTAAAAATAATTTTGCTAAGTATACATCTCAACTGAAGTCTATGTATAAAATGTCCTAATAGATACAGATATTTACCTTTGGTGAGTTGAAGGCCTTTTTGTGACTTCTGTCTGAACTGTAGGCAGAATGCTAGATGTACATGCACATATGGAGAAACTCAAGCTGAGGTCATCCAAAAGCTGTGCGTATGAGGAGGCTGGAGGTACTTTGAAAGTCAAAGTAGACCAGAAACCCAAAACAGGTAACAGTGAGGATGGCAACAGGGAATGGAATGCCAATATGGCAGTAAAACTTTTTTTAAAAACAGAAAGAGGAAGGCCTCTCGTACCAGCAGAATCCTGTATACATACAAAAAAGAAAAAGCCACCCACCATTTTGTAAAACAGAAGCCAATTATAGTGTGGGAAAGTACAAATTACAGAAAACCAGAAGTCAACAGAAGAAAAACTACTGGTTTACTTGAGAGAAAGGAGAATGGTTCACCCCGAGCAGAGTTACTTGGTGAACGCCGCCACCACCGCCCACAGAACCTCATTGGTGTTGGCCTTCAGACATTCCACTTCAGGGTCTAAGTCGAGAAGCTGCCGCACTCTCTTGGTAGCCAAATCATACTGCTCGTCCAGAAGAGGAGCAAAAGCATTCTCCAGGACGTCCGAGGCATGAGCCAGGTAAATGAGGGCCAGCAAGCGCCTGTCCATGCGGTGAGGGTCATTCACCCATTTGTCAAGAACGGCTTCCTGTACTTTCTTGATGAGGCGCTGCTTAATGTTGTTGTTGGTGAGGGGATGTGTTGTCATGTCAAAAAGTAGGAAGTTCTGTTTCTCTGTTGTCAATACACCCTTTTCCACCAGGTTTTTAGCTAATCGTTCCCGTACATTTCTTAACTGATAATGCAATTTTAATGGATTCCATGTCTCACCTAAACAAAAGATTTCAGAAGTTAGAAATGATGAGTATTATCTGCTAATTTTGCAAAAATTTTGTACTATTAAACAGTAACATCTGATTTTGCCCCAAGAAAAACAGAAGAAAATCTGCCATGTTTTTCTCCCTAACTAGACCATGAACCCCTTAAACCTAGCCAGACCTTTGGATTCTAAGCACCCGGCACATCCTCAGCCACAGGAGTCACTCAGACGACTAAACTGCAAGCAGTCTTCAGACCAGAGTCAGTAACCCTTAGTCTTATGTGGAAATGAGCCAAATATTATGTTTGAGCTTCCTTCCAGCTGCTGTCAAAAAGCAGCCAATAGCCAAATAAGTTTTCTATTAAATACCAGTCTGCAACTAACAGACCAAAAAAAAAGCTTCCTGATTAATATGTTATTCCTGAAACTGCTACACATATACAACCTATAGAGGTAGGAAAGCCTGTTTAGGCCATGCTATTATTTGATGACAATATAAAGCTAATTCTGGAAGGATACAAATTTTCACAATTTTAATCTTGCCATCTATACATATTTCCTTTTGAGAGAGAAATATTTAAAATAAAACCAAACGATTTGTCACTAAAGTGGGTTCTTCTTTATAGAAAACTGGAAGGAAATACACCAAAATATTAATCTTACTTATCTTTGGGATTATGTGTGCTAAACTTTTTTTGTGCTTTCTGCATTTTCCAAATGATCTCCAATGAACATGCAACTATTTTTATACTTAAAAAAACTATATTTTTCTAAATTAGAATATGTTAAAGATCAACCACAGGCATCTTTTTAAAATGCAAACGTTGTAAGGTCGAGATTTTGTAATACTGAGAGAAAACCTTCAGCCACACTGTCCATTACAGGAGCCATTAGCCACATAGAGCTATTTAAATTAATTTAAAAATTCAGCTCTTCAGTGGCACTAGCCACATTTCACGTATACAATAGTGACATATGGCCAGTGGCTACACCCCACAGGAATAGAACATTTTCATCATCAAAGAAAGTTCTAGCGGACTATCTTAAAATTTTAAGTTGCTGTCTTAAAATATATTACCATTCAACTGGACAGAGACACAATTATTTTCCTATACTTAATACTAAACAACACAGGCCTTTAGGAAGTAATCATTCCTAAAGCTGCCCTCTCATTGTAATTAGAAATCTCCACAAAATACACAAAAAACTGTTTTCAGACACTAGTCAAAAGCAGCCCAGAACTGTGACACACGAGTGCAGCCTATGTGAGCCCGACAACTGCCTAAGCTTACCACCTAGAGGCACGTCCCAGGCAGCAGAGCAGGCAGGAAGACCCCAAGCAGAGCACAGCAGTCCCATCACGTTAAGGCGGCAGAGATCAGAGTTCAGGGTAGCTAAGGCAGCTGCAATGTGCAAAGCAGACTACTGGAGAAGGGGCACCTACACAGATAAAGAGGTCTAGAAATCTGCAAGGTGTTCCTTGAGTCTTGGGCTGAAAGCTAAAGCTACATGTGTTAGGGTGAGAAATTCCACAAAGCTAGGCAAAGAACAACTACCAGAAAGTAAACGATTCTAAGAGTTCAGTAGAGCTGGGAAAAATGTGACTGCCAACTAGCCAGAGAGCAAAAGCCTCACTAAAAACCAAGGACATTCAGAAGGAATACTAGAAAATTCACACCTTAGTAGTAGGGCTAAACCAGTCCTAGAGTACAGACCACCCTAGACGTGCCCTAATAAAAGATTAAAAGCGGCCAGGCGCGGTGGCTCAAACCTGTAATCCCAGCACTGTGGGTGGCCCAGACAGGTGTATCACCTGAGGTCAGGAGTTTGAGACTAGCCTGGCCAACATGGTGAAACCCCATCTCTTCTACAACTGCAAAAAATTAGCCAGGCATCGTGGCAGGTGCCTGTAATCTCAGCTACTCGGACGGCTGAGGCAGGAGAATCACTTAAACCCAGGAGGCAGAGGTTGCAGTGAGCCGAGATCGTGCCATTGCACTCCAGCCTCGGCAACAAGTGTGAAACTCCATCTCAAAATTTAAAAACAAAAACAAAAAATTAAAAGCAAGTTGATCCACAAGTAACTTAGCTGCCTAACAAGACAAAATTCAACACTCTTTAAAGAAAGACCATAAAATTCATCACTTAACATTCACACTGTCCCGCATCCAAGTTAAAAAAAAAAAAAAAATCACCAAACTTGCAAAGCAGCAAAAAAGTGACCTAAAACTAGGGGTAAGGAGGAAGTCAACAGAAACAGTCCCAGCCTGGGCAACATGGTGAAATCCCGTCTCTACAAAAAATACAAAAGTTAGCCGGGACCAGGCATGGGGGGGTACGCTTGTAATCCCAACACTTTGGGAGGCCAAGGTGAGCAGATCACTTGAGGTTGGGAGTTCAAGACCAGCCTGGCCAACATGGTGAAACCCCGTCTCTACTAAAAATACAAAAATTAGCCAGGCATGGCAGCAGGTGCCTGTAATCCCAGCTACTCGGGAGGCTGAGGCAGGAGAATCGCTTGAACCCGGGAGGCGGCGGTTGCAGTGAGCCAAGATTGCACCACTGCACTCTAGCCTGGGCAACAAGAACAAGACTGTCTCAAAAACAAAAACAAAAACCCCCAAAAAACAAAACAAAAAAAAACCCTAGTGTCCTAGTGCAAATCATCTTAATCTATTTCTCCATTTAATCATCTATAAAGTAAAAGTAACAAATTTATCAAGTTCATAGGGCTATTACGAGGATTAAACATCAAGTTCTTAGAACAAAGCCTAACACATGGTAAGCTCTCAGTAAACGTCAGCTATTATTTGCCCATGTGCAGAATAAACATTCTGGCAGAATGTACAGTATTTACAATGTTCTAAGAATCCTGCTAGGTACTGAGAATACAAACATTAGGATATATTTCTAGCCTTGTAGGAATTTAAAATCAAGTGAAAATAACATTCATAATATATTACATATTAGAACTAACTATACTGGCCAGAAGGAAATGGGAATAGGGCCATAAGAACAAAATGAACAAAGTGCCTAGAGGAGTAAGAAATGACTCTGGTTTAATGTTATGGGGTATTTCATAGGAAAGTTATAGAAAGAAAGAATCTTCAAGCTAAATCTCTAAATCCAGCAGGATTCACCACATTCTACGAAAGGGAGAGAAGCCTGAATTCCAGGCAAAAGAAACAACAAAGTACACCACAGGCAGCAGAATAGAATAAGCCCTGGAGTAGAGGCACACATCTTTCAAAAGTGTGTAATTTCCACTTTTTTTTTTTTTTTTGAGACGGAGTCTCATGTTGCCCAGGCTGGAGTGCGGTGGTGTGATCTTGGCTCACTGCAAGCACTGCCTCCCGGGTTCACGTCATTCTCCTGCCTCAGCCTCCCAAGTAGCTGGGACTACAGGCACCTGCCACCACGCCCAGCTAATTTTTTGTATTTTTAGTAGAGATGGGGTTTCACTGTTAGCCAGGATGGTCTCGATCTCCTGACATCGTGATCCACCCACCTGGGCCTCCCAAAGTGCTGGGATTACAGGCATAAGCCACCGCACCCAGCCACTTCCATCTTTTTATAATTGTGTAAACCCAATGTCCCACCAATAAATAACTGTTGCATCTTTCACTAGTATGAGTTTTGCTTTTAGTTTTCTAATGTCAATGGCAGGTGTTAGGCAGCCTAAGACACTAGGCTGGAATTGGGTAACTATTGTGTTAAATGACTTAGGGAAATTTAAACTAATGCAACATAAAATAATAAACAGCCAAACTTACATAAAAGCCTATTTAAAAAACTACAGTTCAATCCTAAGATTAATGAACTATGTAAAGAATAATTTGTTAAGTTATCAAAGAAGTATTATCCCGTATCAACTCTAATTTGGTATCACTGACTTAATATGTTTATGTTGTCACAAAACCTAAGTATAGCAGAATAAATGACTCCCAAGCCATCCATTTTTATTTTACCTTCCAAAGTCAAATAGGAAGGAACTCTACCCTCCAGAGACATCTTAGCCAAACATCTACTGCCAAACAACAGAGGGGAAAAAAAAAATCAAGAAATGAATTATTCTGAGAGATCTACAGTTAAACTTCTCTTTGCAGCTCTCCACTCCCCCCCAAAAAAAATACCCCCTCCCCCATACACACATCCCTCTAATGCTGTTCTACAATATTTTTTTTTCTCATGGGAAGTAAGTGGGATTAATAGTTTATGACTACTGTCTCTTATACTGAACTTATGCTAAGGTTTATCCTCACCTTATCCTTAGTTAAAACTTACATATTGCAACCAGTGGAAATACACGCTTAGTAAATTTTACAGAAGTTCCTGTGGAAATTTCCCAATTCCAAAGTATGCTAACTTACAGTTTAATGTTTCTACTAAAAATGAGAAGAGCCTAAACACAGACCACCTTCAAATAAATTATTCCACTTATGACTGGACCTTCCTATTGGCAATCATTTCTGACTCAAAGGAAGCAATAAAAAGAGACCCAGCCATCATCTCCTCTTGTAGCAGTTCCCTGGGAAGAGGGTAAACCCCATGTGCTCACTCCAACAAATAGACGGTTATTCAGATCTCCTCAAGTATTGGAGAAAAATGAAGAAATCTCACGAGCAGAAGGCTAAAACTGTGAGGAAATATCCCAAATGTTGTTTAATAGTATTTGTGGTACAGAAAAAAGGCACAAAGTAATAACCAAGTGGTCAAAGTATCTTGGTATTCTGGAATTTCTGCCTTTTATTTTCAAAGAATTAAGCTAAATCAAAAGAATAAAGTCACACCTGAGTTTAGCATAAGTAAGACATCAGTATAAGTGGGATGGGAAGAGAATAGATGGATTTCTGAGAAGATGCAATAAAAGTTTAACTAGCTTCTAAAGATTTAGCTACTTCAATTTTTAAAAGTGAATACTTTTTAAATATTTTGAAATAAATGCTTGATAAATGAATAGTTCTTGAACTCTAGGTTAAAAGACGTTACTGTGATCCATGCTGTTAGTCCTCAGTCCCTAAATTATTCACCATATATGTGAAAAGACTTTACAAGTTATACAAGCAAATTTAAAATGTAATGAATCTATTCATAGTTTACTTTTTTTTGTAAAGGAAATTGTGAGAAGTAAACATGGACAGGAAAAGTTCTTCAAAGATTATTCATGTCCACTGCCCAACAATCACTTCAGCGGAGAATGACATGCTGACAGGTACCTAAATCATTTCACTGCAAAGAACATTTATCTTCCTTGACATCATGTTACAAAACTAAAAGCAGCTTTGGCCATAAATTTGGCAGTGTAGTGATTCCTTGTGACCAAACTGATCAACCATGCCTTAAGATTTCAGAAGCTAAAAACTATTCTTAAACAGTCGTCTTAGCCTGGGCAACATGATGAAACCCAATCTCTACAAAAAAATACCAAAATTAGCTGGGCGTGGTGGCACATGCCTGTAGTCCCAGCTAACTGGGAGGCTGAGGCAGGAGGATCAACTGAGCCTGGGAGGTCAAGACTGCAGTGAGCTGTGACTGCACCACTGCACTACAGCCTGGGTGATGGCGAGACTTTGTCTCAAAGACAAAACAAAACAAACAAAATACGTAGTCTCTCAACTTGCCTCAAACATATGTATACTAATTTTAAATTATTAGAAAATGTTTAAAATTTATCAAGAGTTTTAACAGGTATACATGTACAGTATAAATAATAATAAAATGAGCCCCTGGGTATCCTCCACCCCAGGTAAAGAAACTGTTCTTTATTAAAACATTCCTTGGCTTCACAGCAAGGAATCCCTCTGAACAAGTGTATTTCTTTCTTTGCATCTCATTCTTGCACTTCAAAGGCCTAATCTAAGCTCCACTTCCTCTTATAACTACTAAAGTTCCCAAGAATTTTTGTTTTCTCTGAGCTACTGAACTTTCAGAGGACCATACTGTCAAACTCTCATCTGTTCTATCAAATTATTAGATGTATAAAACTGTTCCCCAAATGGATTTTAAGATTCTTTCAGTCTGAGAGCACCTTTTAAATTTCATAGCACATATGTCATTATTGGTGCAATAACTGGTGTTTGATACCACATATTATATTGAAGCAACAGAAAATTTTTAAAAATCTAAAAATTAGCAAGCTAGCCAAAGAACTGTATGCTTAAAAATGGTAAAAATGGTAAAAATGGTAAAAGTTACATTATATATATTTTACTACAATTAAAAAATCAGCAAGCTGGTATCCTGATACTTTCAATTAAGTGAGAAATAGATATTTTTTATTTTCTTCTTTTTACATGTTATTTGCCAGGAGATTTTTTTTATTTTCTTAACTTTAAAAAAAAGTCCTTTTTTCTCCTTCTCCCACTCTGGATTCCCTTCCTTTATTCTGAAGCAGCAGCATTCCCAATATATGTCAAGAGCAAGCAACTCAAGTGCTACAGGCAATGTTCTGGCATCAATAGCCAATCTAAAACTCACAGGATATTGTTTTTTAAAAAACCTTGCTAAGTATTAGTCTCACATTTCACCCAAATTTCTAATCCAAATAGACAGTGCTTTACAAAATCCTAACTGTTTCCATACTTGTGAGAAAAGCTTTTAGACTTCTCATCTTTTCACTACTGAATCAAGTGGGGACAGTGCAACAGCAGCCATAGGTGAGAACCAAGTTCAGTTAGCATTTATATTGATAAGCTTCATTCACAAAATGTTACTTAACAGGTAAGTGTAAGATGCATTTCAGTAACGGGAAAGTGAAGGCAAAGCCCACTCTACATTCCATAAAAAGAATCTTTAGCACTGTAACACATCTACCAAAAAAAGTCACCACAACTTTGAGAAACCCTTCTTTTGGTCAGCCGGGAACCAAATTACAAATTCTAATTTGCAACACCAGAAGCAGTCATGGGCCAACACTGGCAGCACAACATGAGAAAGATCCAAAGACTGGTTAAGCCAGTGCTCTGAAGGCAATGTACAAAATGATCCATCACAGTATAAACGTTATTAGCAGTTCTATTTCTATCTTAAAACATTATGTTTGCTAATATTTAACATATAGAGTTGACATTAATGCCCTCACTGAGTCTCTGTTAGATGGCTGCATGTCACTGACAGGCATACATGGGAGGCTAACTCAGAGAACATTGACAATGTGATGGGTATTTGTGATGATTAAGTGAATTTGCTGATAATATAATCTAGTTTTAACCAAACAAGCGCTCATCAAATGGGCAAAGTAATTTTAAAAGATTCTTGCAAAAGAAATTACAACTGAAGACAACTCTAATAAGCATAAAGGGGGGAAAGTATAAGTCAGAGTTACTCTCAATGAGATAAAAAGGAAAATTATCAGAGGTACAAGAGGGTTATCCAACAAAAATGCAAATTTATCAAGAATACGTTTATGTTCTTACCAATAAGAAAAAAGAATGAACCTTGCCTTAAGTGTAAAGTGCCCATTATTGCCCTGTTAGCTAAAAATGGAGTGAATGTACTTAATTTTTAAATAAACAAATAAATATAGGCTGAGCATGGTGATTCATGCTTATAGTCCCAGTGCTTTGGGAAGCCTTGATGGAGCACCGCTTGAGGCCAGGAGCTCAACACCAGCCTGAGCAACACAGCAAGGTCCTATCTCTACAAAAAATAATTTTTTTTCTTGAAACGGGGTCTCACTCTGTCACCCAGGTTGGAGTGCAGTGGCATGATCTTGGCTCACTGCAACCTCCATCTCCTAGGCTCAAGCAATCCTGCCACCTCAGCTTCCCAAGTAGCTGGGACCACAGGCATGTGCCACTATGTCTGGCTAATTTTTTTGTATTTTTTGGTAGAAACAGGGTTTCACCAGGTTGCCCAGGCTGGTCTTGAACTCCTGAGCTCAGGAGATTCACCCGCCTCAGCCTCCCAAAGTACTGGGGTTACAGGAATGAGCCACCATGCCTGGCCACAAAATAAAATTAAAAAAAAAAAAAAAAAAACTCAGCGAGGCATGGTGGCACACACCTGTAGTCTTAGCTACTCCAGAGGCTGAGGCAGAGGCTGTGGATCACTTGAGCCCAGGACTTAGTTCAAGGTTATAGTGAGTTAGGATCATGCCACTGCACTCCAGCCTGGGCAACAGAGTGAGACCCTGTGTCTTAAAAAGAAAAATATTTATGTATACATATAAATAAAATCAGCTGGTCCAAGTACAGCAGTTATTTACAGCTAACTGTTCACAGTTAGATTTTTTTGTTCCCTCCCACTCCCACTGCTTCACTTGACTAGTCCCCCAACCCCTAAAAAAACCTTTTACTGACAGAAGAAGAATCCAATAGGACTTTTATAAATTCTGCTTATCTATAAGAAAACTCACATCATGTTAATACACAAATAACTTTAATATAAATGTCACAGTCCTCCATGCCATCAACCAAACTTTTCACGTTCTCCTCCCTAAGGCTGCACTTCCCTGTCTCCTTGAAGTTAGGGGAGATTGTGTGATTTGCTCTGGTCAATGAAACATGAACCACATGTCATTTCTAAGCAGAAACTTAAGAGCCAGAGTGATGTGCTATGCTATTCCTCCTTTTATGATAGTGACTGATACTGCTCCAGGTGGCAGTGGCTCCATCTGCCTGGCTGCCAGAGTGAGGATGAGGTAGCCTGTGACTGACTTACAGCCTGAATGAGAAATAAATGGTTGTTTTAAGCAACTGAGGTTTTGGGGTTTGTTACCGCCACAGCTTAACCTAGCCTATCCAGATTAAGGTAGCATGTGGTAATTTTGATAAAGAACATGGGAGCTCTAAGAAAAGAGTATTATCTTCTCATTCTGTATCTGTTCAGTATTGTTAAAGAGAATGAAATTTTATAAAAACCATTCCTTCCCCACTCTATGACTGATAACTTTCAAGTTTGCCTGAATAACTAAACAAGCTTCTGGCTATTTTGTATAGGTTCCTTTCAAAAGGATTTAAACTTCGTAATCTTTTAAACAGAAATTGGTTTTTGGTTTATTCACAGCAGCTTACCACTAAGTAATTCAATCCAGTTCTGGACCGTTTCTGGAGGCTGAGTTTCCTTAACATGCTTCAGAGCTTCATCAAGAAGAACATCCCCTGTTGGAGCATCCGACTTACAGATTACCTAAAAAGAAAGCAAAAAGAATGAAAGGATCCACGAATGCCTTTTCTGACTTGATCTCATTAAATGAAAAACAATTATATAAATAATTCATTATACTTAAAGCCTCAAGCTTTCATGTAGTATCAAAGTTCAGATTTTAAATTACTTTTATGGTAAGGAAATCCAATATTTAACCTAACCAGATTAGATATAATAATGAATAAAAATTGGCTAGACTCAGTAGCTCATGCCTGAATCCCAGGGGGAGGCTGAGGCAAGCAGATCACTTGAAGCCAGGAATTCGATACCAGCCTGGCCCACATGGCGAAACCCTGTCTCTACTAAAATACAAAAATTAGCCGGGTGTGGTGGTGCACGCCTGTAATCCCAGCTACTCGGGTAGCTGAGGTGGGAGAATCATTTGAACCCAGGAGGCAGAGGCTACAGGAAGCCAAGATCACGCCGCCGCACTCCACCCTGGATGACAGAGTGAGATTATCTCAAAGAGAAAAGAAAAGAAAAGAAAGCTACTGGCCGGGCACGGTGGCTCACTCCTGTAATCCCAGCACTTTGGGAGGCCGAGGTAGGTGGATCACCTGAGGTCAGGAGTTCAAGACCAGCCCGGCCAAAATGATGAAACCCCATCTCTACTGAAAATACAAAAAATTAGCTGGGTGTGGTGGCGGGTCCCTGTAATCCCAGCTACTCTGGAGGCTGAGGCAGGAGAATTGCTTGAACCCAGGAGGCGGAGGTTGCAGTGGGCCGAGATTGTGCCACTGCATTCCAGCCTGGGCAACAAGAGCAAAACTCCAACTTAAAAAGAAAAAAAAAAAAAAAAAAAAGCTACTGTGCAATAATTAGTAAAGCAACATACTAGGACAGTTTATACTCACTGACTCTTTCATCACTGAACCTTGGACTATGTGATCCAGAAATTCATTTAAGCATTATTATTAGTTCCAGAAATAAGACTAAATTATATTTAAGAATTCAGTACAGGTTGAACATCCCTAATCCAAAAATCTGAACTCCTTCAAAATCTGAAACTTTTTGAGCACCAACATGCATCCATTGGAACATTCTGGATTTTAAATTTTGAAGTCAGGGATGCTTAAATAAAATACAAATATTCCAAAATCCAAAAAATTCCAAAATCTTAAACATTTCTGTTACCAAGCATTTCAGATATAGGATACTCAATCTTATATTATAAAGGTGGTATTTCACATCAGTGAAGAAACAAATTTTTAAACAAATGTCATTAAAACTTGCTAACAAATTATAGAGGTAAGAAAGGTTTCTTGGTATTTTTTTTTTTTTGGAAATGGAGTTTTGCTCGTCACCCAGGCTGGAGTGCAGTGGCACAATCTCGGCTCACTGCAAACCTCTGCCTCCCCAGTACAAGCAATTCTCCTGCCTCAGCCTTCCAAGTAGCTGGAATAACAGGTGTGCGCCACCACACCTGGCTAATTTTATATTTTTAGTAAAGATGGGGTTTCTCCATGTTAGTCAGGCTGGTCTCGAACTCCCGACCTCAGGTAATCCACCCACCTCGGCCTCCCAAAGTGCTGGGATGACAGGAATGATCCACTGCACCTGGCCCTGAAAGGTTTCTTTAAAAATTGTCCCCACTAGCAGAAAGCTTAAAGAAATTATCAATAGCTTTGATTACATAAATTTTTTAAATACTGCAACTTTTTTTAAAAAAGCTACACTGAGGCTGGATGCAGTGGCTCACTCCTATAATCCCAGCACTTTGGGAGGCCAAGGCGGGTGGATCACCTGAGGTCAAGAGTTTGAGACCAGCCTGGCCAACATGGTGAAACCCGGTCTCTACTAATAATACAAAAATTAGCCAGGTGTGGTGGCGCATGCCTGTAAACCCAACTACTCGGGAGGCTGAGGCAGGAGAATCGCTTGAACTCGGGAGGTGGAGGCTGCAGTGAGCTGAGATCGCACCATTGCACTCCAGCCTGGGCGACGAGCAAAAATCTGTTTCCAAACAAAAAGCTACGTTGAGATATAGAATCCATTTTAAAAGTGGAAAAATCCAGAGGGAGGGATGGGAGGGAAAATGTTACACCGCTTTAGACAAGTATTAGATCCCTAAAGCCTTCATTCACGTTGTTGGCTAAGCTATAAATTTCTAGTTAAAATTCCATAATATCAAAATTAAATCCATTGTATTGTATTATTTTATAATGTTAGCTATTTAAATGTTATAAAATTTAACATTACTTTTTTTTTTTTTTGAGATGGAGTCTCACTCTGTTGCCCAGCCTGGAGTGCAATGGCACGATCTCAGCTCACTGCAACCTCCGCCTCCTGGGTTCAAGCAATTCTCCTGCCTCAGACTCCCAAATAGCTGGGATTACAGGCACACACCACCGCATCCGGCTAATTTTTGTATTTTTAGTAGACACAGGGTTTCATCAAGTTGGGCAGGCTGGTCTTGAACTCCTGACCTTGTGATCTGCCCACCTCAGCCTCCCAAAGTGCTGGGATTGCAAGCATGAGCCACCGTGCCCCGCTAATTTAAAATCACTTTTAAAATGTTGAGAGTCCTCTCTTAAACTTGTCCTCAAAGTGTCCTTTGTCAATCTTATAAAAAAATTAAAAATATATACATACAGTATCTATCTCTGTGACATCATGACCAGTAGAAATATAAAAACCACAATACACGTCACAAACCTGTTCTTAAATTTTCTTTATTTTATTATTATTATTATACTTTAAGTTTTAGGGTACATGTGCACAACGTACAGGTTTGTTACATATGTATACATGAGCCATGTTGGTGTGCTGCATCCATTAACTCGTCATTTAGCATTAGGTATATCTCCTAATGCTATCCCTCCCCCCTCTTAAATTTTCTAGTAGTTATATTTTAAAAGAAAAAAAAGGCAAAATTAATTTTAATATTTTGATTTAACCAAATACAACCAAAATATTAACATGTAATAAGTATTTTTAAATTGAGGTACTTAATATATTCTTCCATACTAAGAACAAAAATCCAGTGTATCCAGTGTATGTTTTTACTAACACCATGTGTCAATGTGCAGTAGCCAAACTTCAAGTGCTTAAGTGTCTGGCTCATAGACGTATGTAGCTAGTAGCTACCATATTGAACATACAGACCATTTTCATCATCAAAGTTCCATCAAACAGTGCTATTCTAGACCATGCTTTCAGTGAAGGGTGAGAGAGCACAAGAAAATAAAGAAAGCACAGCCTCAGGAGAAAAAGTTACATCTAAATATGGTGGCCATGCCACCACTTCTTATGTCCCACTCATTCTTTATATTTATTGCAATTTGGCCTCAAAGCTCGCCCACACACATCCATTTGCAACAGATCTTATGTCAGGGACACCAGAGCCTGGGTATAGGTGAATCACTTTTTCTTATGAAGTTCTGTCCTCTAAATCTTTCTCAAATGTTTCACTTTTCTCCATCGTCTTGCCAATATAGTTGGCCTTCCATATCTATAGATTCAACCAATTGAGGATCAAAAATATTCAGGAAAAATAATACAAATTTTAAAATGCAGTATAACAATTGTTTATACAGCATTTACATTGTATTAGGTATTGTAAGTAATCTGGGGGTGATACAAAGTATAGGAGAGGATGTGCACAGGTTATACGCAACTACAACAACATTTTATATAAGAAACTTGAGCATCCACAGATTTTGATATTTGAGGGGAGTCCTAGAACCAACAGCCCACAGATACTGAGGGACAACTATATTCTAGTCTGCCTAATCTGGTTGTTTTTCACTTGGATTAATTTAAGCCTCTTAACTAATTTCCCTAAACAAGTTATAGCCTTTTCAATCCATTCTCCTCACTGATCTTTCTAACAGACAAATCTTACCATGGCATTCCACTGCTTCTGCTTACAACTTTTCAATGACTCGAGTTAGTTCTAAATTCCTTTTAAAAATTCAGTAGTAAGTGTGGTTCACAAATAAATATGTTCTATCCAAACGTATCATTTTTATTTAGCTTCTTTTTTTGGGGGGACGGGAACCATTCCTAAATATAAACAGATAATCACGGATAACGTGAAAGAAAGCTTCCAACACAGAAGAGATCAAAAAGAGAAAATAAGACCTCTGAAGAAACAGATATAATACAAATGAAGGAAATTTTCAAGAGGTGTGATATCCTCAGAAATCTAAAAGGAGGTATTACATCCATAAAACAAACTACAATTTTTAAAAAGGAAGCTCATGGAAATCAAAAACAGGAGAGTCACAATAAAATCTCAACAGAAAGGTTAGAAGACAACTCTTTAAGAGTAGCCAAGAAGTCCGTATCCAATTTACAGAGTTCTAGAAAAAGAGGGCAAAATATATGAGAAATACAAGTTATCAAAACCAAAATATACACCTTTCTAGATTGAAAAAATTAATGCATAATGAATTTACAATGATCCACATTAAGGCATATCGTACAATTTCAGAAAACCAACAAGGATAACAGAAGATCCCAAATGCTTCTAGAGGAAAAAAAAATAAGATTGAAAAAACAGAAGGAGGCCCGACACAGTGGCTCACGTCTGTAATCCCAGCTCTTTGGGAGGCCAAGGCACGAGGATCACTTGAACCCAAGCGTTCAAGACCAGCCTGGGCAATAAAGTAAGACCTTATCTCTAACAAAAATAAAACAAAAAAAAAATTAGCCAGGAGGCTGGGTGCGGTGGCTCACACCTATAATCCCAGCATTTTGGGAGGCAGGTGGATCATTTGGGGTCAGGAGTTTGAGACCAGCCTGACCAATATGGTGAAACCCAATCTCTACTAAACCTATTAAAAAAAAAAAAAAAAATTAGCTGGGTGTGGTGATGCATGCCTGTAGTCCCAGCTACTAGGCAGGCTGAGGCAGGAGAACCTCTAGAGACGATAGGGTGGCGGAGGTTGCAGTGAGCTGAGATGGCACCAACTGCACTCCAGCCTGGGTGATAGAGCGACACTCAGTCTCAGAAAAAAAAAAAAATTAGCCAGACATGGTGGCACATACCTATGTAGTCCCCGCTACTTGGAAAGCAGAGGTTGCAGTGAACCAAGATCATACCAACCACCCTCCAGCCCAGGCAATGGAGTGAGACTCTGTCTCCAAAAAAAAAAAAAGGGAAAAGAAAATCAGAAGGGCACCAGACTTTAACAGCAACTCTGTATACTAGAAAACAGTGGGCTGGGCATGATAGCTCATGCCTGTAATCCCTGCACTTTGGGAGGCCCAAGGCAAGTGGATCACTTGAGCCCAGGAGTTCGAGAGCAGCCCAGGCAACATGGCAAAACCCCATCTCTACAAAACATACAAAAATTAGCCGGGTGTGGCAGCACATGCCTGTAGTCCCAGCTACTTGGGAGGCTGAGGCACGTAAATCACTTCAACCAGGGAAGCGGAGGTTGCAGTGAGCCGATATCACGCCACTGCACTCCAGCCTGGGTGACACAGCAAGACTCTGTCTCCAAAAAAAAAAAAAAAAAAAAAAAAAAGATGCATGAATGGTGTTCTTTCCTACAGAACTATTATTCTCTATAGCTTATTAATCAAGCAGCATTCAGCTGTGATCTAAAACTTTTAGATTCATTAGGACACTGATTTAGGAAAAAAACTAGTTTTGAAACACCATGCTCAAGAAACACAATGACAAACTGGAAGAAAAACAGTCTTGAATATTTCAGATTGAGGTTGAAGTTAAATTTCTAAAAACTAGCCAAT
Organism: Pongo abelii; assembly: GCF_028885655.2. NCBI lineage: Eukaryota > Metazoa > Chordata > Mammalia > Primates > Hominidae > Pongo > Pongo abelii. Next base: position 32,695,826 of record NC_071989.2, read on the forward strand.
ATTACCTCTATAAGAGAAGCACCTACACAGACCTTCAACAGACAGGTATCTGAAAAGTATTCATAATCTGATGAAAAGATCAACAGCCTATGCGTAAATTGCACAGTAACACTTTTGAGTTTTTAATGTCAAGTCTTTCAAAATTATGGCTTTTAAAAGCTGCAAATGAAGTCTAGAATCTTTCTGAAGATGTAAGATCCAGTGGCCAGTCACCTTAACAATCAATTACATTACGCATTGTAGGTACAAAGAACCAGAAAACCAAGAATGCAAAAAAGATATGGAAATACAATGGAATAAAGACAACTTTAATATCAACTTCCACTTTAATTTTTGAAGGCTATTAGTAAAAACATACATTTTAAGCAGTACAACCTCTTTAAAAAGAATGTTACTCAGCACTCCTCTTACCTTTCTTGTTAATAGACTTTTACGTCTCATTCCACAAGCCTCTAGTTGTAACCTTCCTCTCAATGCTAATTCAATTAACATACAGCCACGTAATCCAGATGATATACAGTCATTCCAAAATGATGTGTAACCCTATTAAAAAAAGAGGAAGAAATAAAACAAAATAGCTAATTTACCTTGAATTCAGAGTCAAAAACAGAAATATTATCAGCCAAAGTCATATTCGGTGCCTTTTACCCTTCCTGTCTTTCTATAATAATATACTGAAAAAATACAATTAACATAAATTACTAATCGAGAATTTTCGGGGGCTTATCTTTCCACCACTTATTCTTACATACAAACAACAAATAACTTTAGAAGTCATAAGTTTAGAAACATAACTCACATTTCACCAAGCTGTGTGTTTATTAGGTTCTTTCAGAACCCTGCAAACTCCAAAGAATACTCAGTTAACCTCAGATTATAGTGATTTATTATAGGTGGACAAGTTAAGAAGCTCAGGGAAAGATAACCTAGCCAAGATAGCTTCACAGAGAATTAGAATACCATTCATTTATTGCTGTTTAGGATAAAACCACAAGGTTAATCCAAGCACTTTGGGAGGCCGAGCCAAGACGATGGCTTAAGCCCAGGAGTTTGAGACCAGCCTGGACAACATAGTGAATTCCTGTTTCTACCAAAAAAAAATTAATTAGCTAGGTGTGGTGCTGCACACCTGTAGTCCCAGCTACTCAGGAGGCTACAGCAGGAGGACCACTGTGTCCAAGAGTTCAAGGCTACAGTGAGCAATAATTACACCAACACACTGCAGCCTGGGCAAAACAGTGCAACGTTGTCTCTTAAATACACATACTGTTAATTTTTTAAGAAGATATTAGAAAAACACGTATGCACTCACAAACAGACGGATGGCTATAGGCCTAAAATTCTCAATAATAAACAGTATAACAATCAGATTGGCCCCAAGAGAGAATGTAAGGGCAGCATCCACGGTGGAAGACCAGCCAGACATAAGGAGGTTGATAGACATCTAGAGATCTGGGATACTGGTCAAGCATGCATCACCAGATGAGGTCAGGACACTGTAACAGCAAACAACTGGGGTTGTTCAAATTATAAAGCCACAAATCTTGCCAGCAGGATTGCCAGCTATCAATTTAAGATACCCAGTTCTCATGAGACAGCCGAAGCTATAAATAACTCTCATTAAGGCTCAGAACAGGGTAACACAATTCTGGTAGGAGAACAGGCCAACTGAATCTCTGAAGAATGGAGGGCCCAGGATTAGGAAGGCCTGGCCCTCACCTCTGGCACTTTTCCAAGGTCAATCCTGGCACTTCGCCAGGCCAGAGTAGTGAGCTTGTGTTTCAGAAGATGACTGACCATTGAGGTCCATCAAACTTCATTTTAGATACAAGGAGTTAAATTCGCCTCACCAAGCTACCACTTCTGAGAATGTGACCTTTGGGAAAATAACTTAAAGGAGGCACAAGGGGATAAACAAAAACATCAGTGTTAAGAGATCAATTTAAATGTGAGGTATAAGAAGCAGACACTGACTGGATTTTAGGGAATCATTTTAAACTTAGGGTTGGGGCCTGATCAAATGAAGATTACCAGAGATTTAGCAAAGTGGCTAATAATACCAGTACTTTTATAGAGATTAGGTAAAATGCGTGGCTTCTGTGTCCATGAAATTAAAGCCCTAGGAAGCCTGAGAATGAATTCCACATGAAATTAAAGTTACAGATATCTGGCTTTGATTGGCCTGGACATATAGACAGAGTTCCTAAATGAGCCTCTACAAACTGTAAACAACAGAGAACACCTCATAAAGCAATAATGGACGTGAACAGCCCTACAGCCTGCAAACTCCAGCTGCACAGTACCTGGAAGCTTACATTTGATAGCAGAGAACTAAAATATGTCTCAATCTCAATTGCTCCTAGAGTAATGGCACACCCAGAGATATTAGCAAAATGGGGTCTTTAGTAACAGACTTCAGAGATCTAAACTTAGTGAATGGCTTTAGGCATCATCACTGAAAGACACATGCTCAAACAGAATTGGATTCACATGGGAAAGTAGATGAATGGGAATGGACAGTTCTGTACCACAGCTTCTGGGACTCGTCAGCAATATTCCAAAGATGAATGAAGCCAACAAAGACACACCAAACAACAGAAAAGTACAGTATGTTGATACCCTCCTGCTAAAATCCATGTCATAAAAACAGGATCAAAAATTAATCACAGGGTAGCCAGGCACAGTGACATACACCAGTAATCCCAGCACTTAGCGACGCAGAGGCAAGTGGATTGCTTGAGTCCAGGAATTCCAGACCCCTGGGCAACATGGTGAAACACCATCTCTACAAAAAATACAAAAATTAACCGGGCATGGTGGCACCCATCTGTGGTCCCGGCTACTTGGAAGGCTGAGGTGGGAGAATCACCTGAGCTCAGGAACTTGAGGTTGCAGTGAGCCATGATCATGCCACTGCACTCCAGCCTGGGTGACAGGAGTTAAGACCCTATCTCAAAAAAAAAAAAAAAAGATAAAATATGTGGGGAAGGTTAGTAACTGGCAGTATCAAGCAGCTTATGACTGTAGTCATAATTAGTTCCTATGTTCTAAAATATAAGGATGGGAGAGGACAGAGACATCTCAAGTAGGGCTGGGCCATACACTACCAGATCTCCATCTGCCTGATTCCCTTTACTCTTTCAAGTGGCTCAATTTGAATGGTAGAAAAGGGTATTGTTTATTATTAAGTCCCTAAAGCTGCAAACACTGAGAAGAGTTCTCACCATTCCAGTTAAGAGATACTGTTCTGCTCTTAACTGCCTACTTACCCAGAAGCTTTTTGTTACGAAGGAACTCAAAAGGTTGGTGAACCAAAATGAAATGTAATAAAAATATTTCGTATAAAGATCATAAGAGGGATATAACCAGAAGTATAAGATTTTCCTTATGTTATTAAAAACATTTACAACATGGGAAAATGCTCATAATACGTATTCTACATGAGAAACAGATAAAAAATTATATTATCTAAAGCAGAAGTGTCCAATCTTTTGGCTTCCGTGGGCCATACTGGAAGAATTATTATCTTGGCCTACACATAAAATATACTAACACTAATGACAGCTGATGAGCTAAAGAAAACAAAAAAAAACCTCATGTTTTAAGAAAGTTTACAAATTTGTGTCGGAAGAGATTCAAAGCCATGGGCCACCTGCAGCCCACAGGCCGCGGGTTGGACAAGCTTGATCTAAAGTGTAATCTTATTTTGAAATTATATAAATATTAATACATATGTATATCATAGGTTTGTATTTACAAAAAAACTTATAAATGTTCATATCCTTTGACACAATTCTTAGGGGCCTTTAGTTAGAAAATACTGTGCATAAAAATATATGTACAAATATATTGATCACGTCATTATCATAGTAAAACACAAAAACAATCTAAAAGCAAAAAAAAGGGAATAAACTCAGCGCTTCCCAAACTTTCCTGACCTTGAAGCATTTTAATTTACAGTATACTTTTAACAGCCTACAGAACATTACAATTCTATGAAAATCAGTTTTAAAAATCCTGGTGCAGGAGGCGGAGGCTGCAGTAAGCCGAGATCGCACCACTGCACTCCAGCCTGGCAACAGAGCGAGACCTCATCTCAAAAAAAAAAAAAAAGAAAAAAGAAAAAGAAAGAAAGAAATCCTGGTGCAGAAGGTTATTACAAAACATGAAAAATTATTATGAAATCGTGTGTGTGTGTGTGTGTGTGTGTGTGTGTGTGTAGAGAGACAGAGAATAGTCCCATTTTTTAGGGATATTAGAAGAAAAGTTTTAGCAGCAGTAATGTCTGGTGATTATGGTGATCTTTATTTTCTTTAGGCTTTTCTGTATATAGTAAAGGAAAACTCCTGGCAAGGAGACAAGTAAGGTTTTCCTTACTGATCAACTATAGTTACAGTTGCTCAAGCTTAAAAGGCAATAGTTATGATAGTGGCAGTAATTTGACAAAGGCAAAACACTAGAAGAACTAAAAACTCTCCATGAAAATAACTACGAACCACAAAGTAAAACATATTTGTGAGTAGTAAAGAACAGTGCTCAAAAGCCCAGACCACACAAACACCTGCTGATTCAAATCAACTCCAGCTCTACTACATACTATATAGTTAAATTTCTGAGACTAGTTTTCTTCATATAAAACAAGTTGTGAAGATTAAATAATATATATAAAGCACAACTCCTGGCAATTAGTAATTATTTAATTATGTACAATTAGAATGGAATGGGGATGGAGGATTGCAAACTCAGTTACTTAGAAAGTACAAAGAACATGACTGAATAAAGAGACCAGGTGTGGATTGCAGCAAGCTGGACAATGTACTCTTCCATCTATCTGGGGAAGACAACTTAGCCCTTATCAACTGTTGCCATGTGTAAAATGTGGGCCTACTCTTGCTACATCTTTTTCAAGAGGGCAGAAATGTCCGTTTCTATATAATACTTCCATCTTTGAAAGGATTACAACTCAAGTTTTACTAAACAAAACATATCTGGCAAACCAGTTTGCAACCGCTAAACATTTTACAAAACATACTACATTATATGAATGTTCAGTTACTAGTAGTCTGTATATGCATAAAGTACTCAAAATGTTTCATTTTGTTTTTATGTACAAAATATTTCAAAATGAAATCACTAAAAACACTATATTTTCTAGATAAGGTTGAATTCTGGTGTGACCAATGTTTTGGAAATGGCTTTCTAATAGAAATATAGGCCAGGTCCACATGGTGGCTCACGCCTGTAATCCCAGCACTTAGGGAGGCCGAGGTGAGTGGATCACGATGTCAGGAGATCGAGACCATCCTGGCTAACATGGTGAAACCCCATCTCTACTAAAAATATAAAAAATTAGCCGGGCTTGGTGGCGGGCACCTGTAGTCCCAGCTACTCGGGAGGCTGAGGCAGGAGAATGACGTGACCCTGGGAGGTGGAGCTTGCAGTGAGGCGAGATCGCACCAATGCACTCCAGCCTGGGCGAGAGAGCAAGACTCTATCTCAAAAAAAAAAAAAAAAAAAAAAAAATTACCCAGGCGTGGTGGTGCATGCCTGTAATCCCAGCTACTCAGGAGGTTGAGCCAGGAGAACTGCTTGAACCTGGGAGGCAGAGGTTGCAGTGAGCTGAGATCGCACCACTGCACCCCAGCCTGGGCAACAAGAGCGAAACTCCATCTCAAAAAAAAAGAAAAAAAGAAAGGTGATTGTACTTGCCAAATCTAAATGGACCAGGATGAACAAATTAAGTCTCCCTCCTGAGTATCTGAACTTGCCATACTGAATCAGTTATATGGGCATGGCACTGGAGCTGTACTGCTTGTGTGGATTCAGAAGCTACTGGCCATTGGGTACAAATGCAGAGAATGAAGGTAACAGAAAGGAAAAGAGAAGACAAATGCAGAGCAGAAATGAGAGAGGATGCAATGTGAGGCAAACCAAGACATACAGAGACAGAGAGGCAGACAGGCACATAAACAGAATAGCACGTTTGTTGTTTTAAGCTGCTATGTTTTGTTATGCAGTAAGATAATTAATATAGTGGGTGCCCAGGGCTGGCAAAATGGGAAAAGGGAGAGGTAATGGCTAAAGGGGATGAGCTTTCTTTTGGAAGTGATAAAAATATTCTAAAATTGATTATGGTGGTGGTTGTACAAATCTGAAAACCTTGAATTGTATACTTCAAATGACTGAATCGTATGGCATATGAATTACATCTCAGAGCTGTTACAAAAAAAATTTTATAAAGTCACTTCTGAAATCTTACACGAAATTTTGATTATGTCAAAAATTAAGAATCAAAAAGTTCTTGACAAAAATAACTAATCAAGAGAATGAAGGTGACTTCAGGTAAAGGCAGATTAAAAAGACTAGACAAGAAAAGGTATCTACAGATATAAGAACTGTTAAAGAAGTAGTAAGGCTGGGCACTGTGGCTCACGCCTGTAATCTCAGCACTTTAAGAGGCCGAGGCGGGAAGATCACCTGAGGTCATGAGGTCAAGACCAGCCTGGCCAAGGCGGCAAAACCCCATCTCTACTAAAAATACAAAAATTAGCCAGGTGTGGTGGCTCACGCCTGTAATAGCAGCTACTTGGGAGGCTGAGGCAGGAGAATCACTAGATCCCGGGAGGCAGAGGCTGCAGTGAGCCACTGCACTTCAGCCTGGACAAGAGTGAAAGTGACTCAAGAAAAAAAAAAGCAGTAGTAAAACTGCATCTGCTGGTGATATTGTTGGATATTTAGAAAAATTCATGAGAGTAAATGGAAAAATTACTATAAATAGGAGTTTAGTAAAGTAGCCAGATCATATAAAATTAAACATCAGTTGTCATATACAAACAAAATACACATGTTGAAATACTAAAAAGTTAAAAAATAATTGAAAAGACCTTTACAACAGCAACAAAAAGAACAAAAAATATCAAGGCAAAACCTATATGAAGAAAAGTTTAAAGTCTCTTGAAAGACTTAAAAACAGACTTGAATAATAGATATTTCATTCTTATATACATACAAAGTCTCAGCATTATTATCAGTTCTTCCTAAGTTAATAAATGTAATATCCCAATAAAAATAGCAACAGATTTTCCCTGGAGCCATACAAGTTAAAAATAAAAGTTCCAAAAGAAAAAAAAAAAAAAAAAGAATAGCCAGGAAAACTTGGGGAGATAGCAACATATGTAGGGAACAGAAATGAAAGCAGTCCTACTAGATACTAAAATAGATTTTAAAATCTCTAAAATTAAAATGATGTCACACTGGCACACAAATAGACAGACCAACAGAATAAATTCCAGAAACAGACTCAAGAACATACTGAAATCAAATACAGATTGAGTATCCCTTATCCAAAATGCTTGTGACTGGAAATGTTATGGAGTTAAGATTTTTTTCACATTTTGGAATATTTGCATTATACCCAAATCCGAAAATCTGAAATCCAAAATGCTCCAATGAGTATTTTCTTTGATTCTCACGCTGGTGCTGAGAAAGTTTTAGATACTGGAGCATTTACAATTTCAGATTTTCGAATTTGGGATTCTCAATCTATACATGATAAAAATGTCATCACAAATCAATGTAACATGGAAAGATAAACATTTTAATCAAACGTGTGGGGACAACCGGATAGTCATTAGGAAAAACATAATTGGATCAATTCCTTATTATACATCAATATAAATTCCAGATGGATCAGAGGCTGAAATGTAAAGTGAAATAATATAAGTACTAGAAGACAAAATAGGAGTGAAAACCTTTATAATCTGGGAGTGGAAGAAAAAACTTCCCAGCTATTCTCAAAATCTAGGTGCAATAAAAGAGACTACCCATTTTTTTGGTAAAGTTTGCAGGGCAAAAATCATAGCAAAGTCACTTATATCACAGATAAATCTCTAGTACACAATTAGTTCCTAAAAATAAAGCTTTTTTTTTTTTTTTTTTTTTTTTTTAATATTTTGAGGCCAGGCACAGTGGCTTACACACCTGTAATCCCAGCACTTTGGGACGCTAAGGCAGGAGGATCACCTAGGCCAGGAGTTTCAGACCAGCCTGGTAACATAGCAAGAGCCGTCTCTACAAAAAATGTTTTAAAATAGCTGGGTGTGATAGCACATGCCTGTAGACCTAGCTACTCGGGAGGACTTGAGCCTGGGAGGTTGAGGCTGCAATGAGCTATAATTGCACCAATGCACTCTAACCTGGGTGACAAAGCAAGATCCTGACTCAAAAAATATATATATTTTGAAATATTCAGTTTTTTAAAAGGTAACAGATGATGAAGTTCACAAAAGAAATGGAAATTACTAAAACATACCAAAAGATGCTTTGTCATTCATAATAAAAATACACATTTAAAATATATGAGACCTTAACAGCAAAAACAAACCCACCTAATTCAAAAAAAGGCAAAACATGTATATATAAACCATGAATTTGGATAAATAAAATGTAGTATATGCATACAAGAAAACAGTATTCAGCCTTAAAAATTAAAATTCTGATACACAGATCTATGTAAAATTCTGATACACAGCTACAAAACATGGATGAACTCTGAAGACATTATGCTAAGTGAAATTAGCCAGTCATGAAAAGACAAAATACTCTATGGTTCCACATATATGAGGTACCTAGAACAGTCCAATTCATAGAGACAGTGGTTCCCAGGGACTGTGGAGAGAAGAAAATAGTAGCTATTGTTTAATGGGTAGAGTTTTGGTATGAAATGATAGAGAAGTTCTGGAGAAGGATAGTGGTGATGACGGCACAGTGTGAATCTACTTAATGCCACTAAACTGCACCACTTAAAAATGTTTTAAATGGTACATTTGATGTTACGCATATTTTACCTTTTTTTTTTTTGAGACAGAGTCTCACTCTGTTGCCCAGGCTGGAGTGCAGTGGCACAATCTCAGCTCATTGCAACCTCCACCTCCCAGGTTCAAGTGATTCTCCTGCCTCAGCCTCCCAAGTAGCTGGGACTACAGGCATGCGCCACCATGCCCAGGTAATTTTTCTATTTTTAGTACAACAGATGGGGTTTCACTATGTTGGCCAAGCTGGTCTCGAACTCCTGACCTCGTGATCCGCCCACCTCGGCCTCCCAAAGTGCTGGGATTACAGGCATGAGCCACGGCGCCTGCCCCCCCAGCCTTTTTTTTTTTTTTAAACTACATGAAATCATGCTTACCTATCAGACTGGCAAAAATCCAAAAGCTTGGCCAGGTGCAGTGGCTCACATCTGTAATCCCAGCACTCTGGGAGGCGAGGCGGGCAGATCACTTGAGGTGAGGAGTTCGAGACCAGCCTGGCCAACATGGCGAAATGCTGTCTCTACGAAAATTAGCTGGGCGTGGTTGCGTGTGCCTGTAATACCAGCTATTAAGGAGGCTGAGGCAGGAGAATCGCTTGAACCCAGGAAGCCAAGGTTGCAGTGAACCGGGATCACACCACTGCACTCCAGCCTGGCCAAGAGAGTGAGACTCAGTCTCAAAAAAAAAAAAAAAAAAAACAAAAAGCTTGACAGCATAGTTGGCAAAAATGAGGGAAACAGGCATTCTCATACACTATGATGGGAATGTCAAAATGACACCACTTTTACTAGGGGAAATTTGGGGATCTAGAAAAATCACACATAGATTTACACTTTAACTTGACAATTCTACTTCTAAGGAATCCACTCTGAAGAAACAGCCCCATAAATATGAAACAGTATATGCCTATGGTTATTGTGGTATTACCTGTAGGAGCAAAAGTTTGGAAACAACCCATAAATTCATCAATAAGGGACTGGATGAATATACTAAGATATATCTACCACATAATGGAATACTATAGAACCATAAAATATTTCTAAGTAATAGTGATAGAGAAGAATCTTTAGAATATAACATGTAAAAAGCAAGCTGCACACAGTGTATGTAGTCCATTACCTTGTGTATAAAGGAGAGGAGCAAGAATATGAATATATGTATAGTTTTGCTAAGAAAATATCAGAAAGATAAACTCTAACTTTTCAAGAACTACTAATGGGGGAAGGAAAGAATGAGGTAGAAGATGGAAATGAGACTTTTGAATATAACTTGCAATATAATTATATGCACTGAAAACAGAAAAAAAAAAAAAAAAAAAACTCCTGAAGAATGAAAACAACCGTATGCTACTTAGTGATAGAACCACAAAGAAAAGCTATTTTAACTTTAGAATACAGTATTTTGACTGCACATTCTTAACAAAAATACTACAAAGAAATTTTAAGCCAAACTCAAGTCAATTAGTAGTAATGTTGACATTTTTATTTTGAAACTGTTTTAATACAAGCAGTAAGCCAATGCAAATATTTGAAGAACCAAAATTTTCAGTAAGAAAAAAGATAAATATAAAACCCAGTAAGTTAAATAAAAATCTATAATGTTAAACTTGAACCAAAAACCACGTAAACAGATTTTTTTCCTCTAAAATGTTTGCTAGCTCTGTCCCTTGAGGAAAATATATCCTATCTCTATATACAAAAGAGTCCTACAAGCAGTAACAACTCGGTAACACTGAGTACACCCAGTGTACTCACACCAGAGTGTGGTCCATTCCCCACCAGATGGAAAACAGGATTCCTTGAAAGAATGACTGATTCCAAGTCTGAAACAGGAAATGTACAAGTTGAGTCCAGGACATTGTGTTGGCCTTGCCAAAAAGCAAGAAATTATCAAAGGTTAATAAGCTGTATCACAAAGAACACTGAAACCAACTTAGAAAAGAACTCATAGGCTAAAAGTGGGACAATTTAAACATCAAGAAGAATAATTAATATAAGTGAATGAAACACGATGAATATATATAAAACGCAAGTCATAATTTTAAAAAAGAAAAGAGCCTATACCTCACTAGATACCACCAGAAGTAGCTAAGGCACAAACTCCTAACCCAAAACTTAGAAACTTAGTAATTAAAATGAAATTAAGTGTTTATCCTGCCTTTTAAGTGCATAAAATGCACAGGATTATAAAGGAAACCAAATCAGTCATCAAAATATTAAAAATGAATTTGTGATATGTGTGCTTTATTAGCAGATTAAACAAGTTCTAGTGGCAGATCTAATAACTATTATAATTCCAATGTAGTAGTCAGCAAAGACAGTATTCTGAGATATCTGCAATAACTGTAATGCGACATGAAAGTATCTCTGGTCTCTCTAGTGGTGACAAACTCACAGATACTGTTAATACTTCTTTGGCTTGTGGCCTACAATTATAGTTGATGTAGATGTTAACTTTCAGGTATAGGTCACTAAAAATAAATTAATTTTTCCCCTCTCAAACGTTTCCTGAATTCTACACTGACCCCAAGCTAAGAATCCCTAAATTAAATGAAAAGTAGGGGAAATTTCCAACAGGCAGATAGGTCTGTCACCAAATGAACTCACTGGTCTTCAAATTCTAAAACCAGACACTGGATGACTCCTGATGCAATGAACATGAAAACACATAGGATTATCTAAGAAGTCATCTTGGCTGGGCGCAGTGGCTCACACCTGTAATCCCAGTACTTTGGGAGGCCAAGGCGGGCAGATCACAAGGTCAGGAGTTCAAGACCAGCCTGGCCAACAGGGTGAAACCCCGTCACTACTAAAAATACAAAAATTAGCCAGGCGTGGTGGCATGCGCCTGTAATCCCAGCTACTCGGGAGGCCGAGACAGAAGAGTCACTTGAACCCAGGAGGCGAAGGCTGCAGCGGACAGAGGTTGCAGTGACCCAAGATCGCACCACTGCAATCCAGCCTGGGTGACAGAGCAAGACTCTGTCTCAAAAAAAAAAAAAAAAAAAAGTTCTAAAATGTATTATGGTGATGGATACACAACTCTAAATACACTAAAAGTAACTGCATTGTTACCTTTTACTTTTTTTGTTTTTTTAAAGACAGGGTTTCATTCTGTCACCCAGGCTAGAGTGCAGAGGCTTGATCATAGCTCACTGCAACCTTGAACTCCTGGGCTGAAATGATCTGCCCACCTCAGCCTCCTGAGTAGCTGAAACTATAAGCAGGCACCAGCACACCTGGCTTTTTATTTTTTTTTTTTTAGCAATGGGATCTCACTATGTTGTCCAGGCTAGTCTCAAATTCCTGGCCTCAAGCAATCCTCCTGCCTTGGTCTCCTCCAAAGTGCTAGGATTACAGGCACGTAATCCTGGATTGTACAGTTTAAATAAGTGAATTGTCAATTAAATCTCAATAAAGCTGTTACCAAAAAAACTAAGCCAACAACTCCCCTTAAGCATTTCAAATGACTAAAGAAAGCCCTCAGCTTTCTGATTTTTTTTTAATTAGCGAAAGAGTAAGGCTATAGACTGAATGTTTGTGTCCCCCCAAAACTCTCATGTTAAGATTCTAGCCGGAAGCGGTGGCTCACACCTGTAATCCCAGCACTTTCGGAGGCCGAGGCAGGTGGATCACCTGAGGTCGGGAGTTTGAGACCAGCCTGACCAACATGGAGAAACCCTGTCTCTACTAAAAATATAAAATTAGTGGGGCACGGTGGCATACGCCTGTAATCCCAGCTACTTGGGAGGCTGAGGCAGGAGAATTGCTTAAACCCAGGAGGCGGAGGTTGCGGTGAACCAACATTGCACCACTGCACTCCAGCTGGGCAATAAGAGTGAAACACTGTCTCCAAAAAAAAAAAAAGATTCTAACCCCCAATAGGGTCTCTGGAAGGTGATTAGGTCATGAGGGCAGAAGCCTCATGAATGAAATTAGTGCCCTTATAAAAGAGGCCCCAGAGAGTCCCTATGCCCTTCTGCCATGTGAGGATGCAATGAGAAGACAACCAGGAAGCAGGCCCTCACCAATTTCTTGTTCTTGAACTTCCCATACTCCAGAACTGTGAGAAATAAATTCCTGTTGTTAGCTGGGCACGGTAGCTCATGCCTGTAATCCCAGCACTTTGGAAGGCTGAGGTGGGCGGATCGCCTGAGGTCAGGAGTTTGAGACTAGCCTGGTGGTCTCAGCCATGGTAAAACCCTGTCTCTAGTAAAAATACAAAATGAGCCAGGTATGGTGGTGTGCACCTGTAATTCCAGCTACTTGGGAGGCTGAGGCAAGAGAATCACTTGAACCTGGGAGGCAGAGGTTGCAGTGAATGGAGACTGCACCACTGCACTCCAGCCTGGGTGACAGAGAGAGATTCTGTCTCAAAAAAAAAAAAAAAAAACTGTTGTTTATAAGTCACACTGTCTATTGTGGTAGTCCCAACCTTTTTGGTGCCAGGGACTGGTTTCAGGGAAGACAATTTTTTCCACAGACTGGAGGGGGGAGGGGGATGGTTTTGGGATGAACCTGTTCCACCTCAGATCCTATCGGGCATTAGTTAGATTCTCCTAAGGAACGCCTACCTTAGATCCCTCATCACATGCACAGCTCATAACAGGGTTCACACTCCTATGAGAATCTAACGGCTGCTGCTGATCTGACAGGAGGCAGAGCTCAGGCAGTAATGCTCGCTTGCCAGCCCCTCACCTCCTGCTGTGCCACCTAGTTCCTAACAGGCCACAGACCAGTACCGGTCCACAGTCCGGAGGTTAGAGATCCTTGGTCTATGGTATTTTACAGCAGCCCAAATAAACTAACACAGATAACAAAACCAGTAAAATAACTCAATAATGATTGGATCTGGGTGCCATCCACACATGTAAGTTACTGCTAGTAACCAAGTTATGATTATGTTTTAAAAGTTCCCTTTTAAGCAATTTGTAACCCAGAATGTATTTTTTCACAGAATTAACAGCCAGGCCCCTCATTCTCACGGTCTTCACTCAAAACCAGGGATCTTATCTGCCACTCCCTGGGAACCTGGACATCAGCAGCCTTAAACCCACAACCTTTCGATGAGAACCAAATCCAACTCGGAAATTCAATCCACAAGTAACTTTTCATCATCCTTATGGGGATTCCAATCCTCAGCCTTCCTCCCTTTTTCCCACCAGTCTCCTCCGTTCTTTCCCTCATCCCCACCCAGCACAATAAGTTACTGTGTACATACCATGTGCAAAGCACTGTTCTGAGTACTAAGTACTGTGGGAGCTCATTTCAACCTTCCCAACAACCTTCTGAACTAAGTGCTATTATTATCAATCCCAATTCAAAGATGGACAAATAAGGCCAGAGTACACTACCTTCAACTACACCCTTACTAGTTTCCTAAACACATCCATTGTTTCCCACTGCATTCAACTAGCAAAACTCCAGCCCCGGATCAATCCAACTGTCACTTTTTCCATATCTGTACCTGTGTTTCTGAACTGCTGATGTAAAAAAAATTGAAATCTCAGTATATAAATGTACTATCTCCAACTTAAACTAAACCTTGAATGATACTGGGGTTGGGCACAGTGGCTCGCACCTCTAATCCCAGCACTTTGGGAGGCCAAGGCGGGTGGATCACTTAAGGTCAGGAGATTTGAGACCAGCCTGACCAATATAGTGAAACCCCGTCGCTACTAAAAATACAAAATTAGCTGGGCGTGGTGGTGCATGCCTGTAATCCCAGCTACTTGGGAGGCTAAGGCAGAAGAATCGCTTGAACCCAGGAGGAGGAGGTTGCAGTGAGCTGAGATCACGCCATTGTACTCCAGCCCGGGTAACAAGAGCGAAACTCTGTCTCAAAAATAAATAAATAAACAAATAAAATACACACACACACACACGCGTGCGCGCGCACGCGACAAAATCAGTTTCCCTACTCAGAGCTCTTACCACTCTCCATATCAGATATTTCAAAACCTCATTCTCCCCAAACCTCTAAACTCAGCTCATTTTCAGCAGATTACTTCACAAAAACAAACCAACTCAATAAACTCAATTTCATACATACCCGCTCTTTTGTCTGGTTACAGTACAGTCTGCCTAAAGCTAATCCTACCCATTCTCTCCTACTTCCAGATTTACCTTTGCTCACAACTCCTGCCCTCCTAAAATACCTTAAATCTCTAACATGTATACTAGCACCTGCCTATTGGCCTTCAAATATTCTCACATTTACCATCATACAAAAGAGACAGACCCGGACCAACCCTGCCCTATCTCCTTTCCATACACAGCAGACTCGAAGGTATCGTCAGCAAGTCCATCTCCACTACTCTTCACTCCTCCTCCTGCTGGCTCCACAACGCCCCTCTCCTGGCTTTGCTTTGGCAGCTCCTGCTCGGGCTCTTTGTCAGGTTACTCTTCTGCTGCCTATTCCTTCAACAGAGTGCTCTTGGCCACTTACACAGACTTCTCAGGTACTCTCACTTGTTTTCAAAAAAAAATTCAAATAGAAATACATGACAGAAAATTAAAAGTCTCTACTCTCTCTTCCCCTTCCAACCCTCACACATTCCCTCTTCAAGATACTCTCCATTAACATTTGGAATGTATCCTTCCAAATCCTTTTCTAAAGTGCACACAGTCATACTCTGCCATACACTGAGTATCTACGCTGTTAAAACTGCGCTAAGCATTCAGTGTACATTCTTTCTAATTCTTAGAAAACCTTGTAAAGTAGGTGCTATTCTTCCAATTTCACAAGATAATGGAACTGAGGCTCAGAGGACCTGCCACGCACTGAGTGGCAAAGTAGGAAATGAAATTGGTCTACCTGGCTCCAAAGCCCTGGCTCCTTTTCTGTCTTGCTTTCTAAGACCTGTTTATTTAATGCATGATCTTGGTGTGTTTCCTTTCAGCCCCCTGAAAACAGAAGAGGGTACAGGTTGAGTATCCCTGTACTTGGGACCCGAAGTGTTTCAGATTCTAGATTTGGAATATTTGCAAATATATAATGAGATACCTTAGGGATGGGACCTAAGTCTAAATACAAAATTCATTTATGTTTCACATATACCTTATACGCATAGCCAAATGTAATTTTATACAATATTTTAAATAGTTCTGAGCATGAAACAAAGTGTGCCAGGTATGGAATCTTCCACTTCTGATATCATGTCAGCACTGAAAAGGTTTCAAATTTTGGAACCATTTCAAATTTCAGATTTTCAGACTGGAGTGCTTGACTGGTATCATTTTTTTCTTGCCACACCTGCCACTGATCACTTCACAGCAGAGAGCACAAAACAAAGTGTGAGCAGACACTCCCTTCTCAAGCAAATGAATTTTTAAGGGCTTTTCACTAGTGGTTTTTTAAAGTATATTTAACAGCATCTTGTTAGTAAGACCTAAATATAAGCTACAGTCTTTATTCTTCTGTAAGAAACACGAAGGTTTTATTTAATACAAGAGAATAACATTTCAGTTTGCAAAGCCATTTATAAATTACCATCTAGATTCTACAATTACCTAGTAAAATATCATCACCTTTTTACATTTGAAAAATCTGAGGTTTAGAGAAAGTAAGAAATATGACTACATTCACACTCTAGAGCAGCGATACCTCGAGCCCCAGAGCTGTGACTCTAGATACAGCACTTTTACTACTGCATCATACTATAAGTATTTTAAGTTGAGGACATTTTGACAAGTCCTATGTAAGTTTTATATCAAGTCACTATAACATTTATTTGATACTGGCCTCTGCATTATTTTCTAAAAGCAGAAAATCATTCCCACTTGGGAGGCTGAGGCATAATGCTGCATAAAGCAAAAACTGTAATTTTTTAAATTCTCAAAATAGACTGAGGTGGGAGGATCACTTGAGCCCAGGAGTTCAAGGCTGCAGTAAGCTATGATTATATAACTGCACTCTAGCCTGGGTGACAGAATGAGACTCTGGGGGAAAAAAATTATTGGAAGTAATAAATTTCTATTTGTTCAATATATATTTTTATTATTAAAATAGAGACAGGGTATTGCTGTGTTGCCCAGGCTGGTCTCAAACTCCTGGACTCAGGCAATCCTCCTATCTTGGTCTCCCAAAGTGCTGGGATTACAGGCATGAGCCATCATACCCGGCTGGAAGTAATATATTTCAAGAATAATTTTAACTCAATAAACTCTACTGAGTGCCAAGACATTACTAAACAGAGGTGATAAAGATGACTAATACACAAAAGCATAGAATGAAAAGGAAGAAATAATAATTACAATTCCAATGTGATTATCATAATACTGATATAAATAAAATAGTGTTCCCTCACTCATTCTAAAGAATGAGTGCAATACTAGGCATTGTGCTAGATGCTAGAGATACAATGGTAGGCAAAAAGGATGTGAGAGCAACTAAGAAGTTAGATTAAGGTGAAGAGTCTCACTAGGCAGTAAGAAATAACTAAGAATTGGCTGCCAGGTAGAAAAATCCTTACATATAAGGATCCACTAACACAAACATGAAGACCTAAAAAAGTAATCATGGGCCAGGAGCAGTGGCTCACGCCTGTAATCCCAGCACTTTGGGAGGCCAAGGTGGGCGGATCACGAGGTCAGGAGATCGAGACCATCCTGGCTAACACAGTGAAACCCCGTCTCTACTAAAAATACAAAAAATTAGCCAGGCGTGGTGGCGGGCACCTGTAGTCCCAGCTACTCGGGAGGCTGAGGCAGAAGAATGGCGTGAACCTGAAAGGCAGAGGTTGCAGTGAGCCAAGATCGCACCACTGCACTTCAGCCTAGGCAACAGAGCGAGACTCCGTCTCAAAAAAAAGTTAATCATGTGATTTCCAGACCATTAAAGAAAAAAGTAATGAAGACCCACAATATGACCATATTTTGTAATACATATAGGTCTAATAAGATTACATAACGTGTTCTATAATGCAGTCGCTACAAATAATGAGATATCATTCTTTTGATTGTGTTATTTGAATTTTTTTCCATGAGCAGATACCATGTAAATCTGTATTTATCTGTGGGAAAGAGAGTTTCTGGGGTGACAGTTGAGTTGGTCTCCCCTGTGTGAGACATCCATGGGGAGCCATGGGTGGCCTCTGAGGAGAAAAGTCTCCTTAGTGCCTTCATGTCTTTATGCCCCGAGAGCATAACCGCTCAGCGGCATTCCACAGGTTGCTCAGGAAGATAACACTCCCTTGAGGCAGTGGAGTATAATCAAACATCTTGGCTCCTCCTGAACCCGCTACCACCCGTTTCAGTCCAGATAAGCTAAAGATCTTAAGTAGTTTAGACAGTCGCCTTTGCTCAGGGAAATTCACAGAAACCACCACTGCTATACATTTTATTTATTGAACGACTCACAAGTTCTCCTTCATTGATTAATCCTTTCTTCATCCATTCCTCCCCCCACCATCTGCCCTAAGAACAAAGAGCTCCTTTGTCTCCGCCAGATTCTGGGTACCCGCTGGGTGGTATGGGGCTGGTTTCCCCGACAGCTGGCACCCAACGTGGGTCTCCCCATAATCTCTACAAATAATCTGGTGAAGAAATGCCAGAGCATGGGAAGTGGAGGACGACTGATGAAGGATGCCCGAGTATGTTTTCACTTCAGGCTCTACGGGTAAGTAGGGCGTTTGGAGAATTCCAGGGTGACCTCGGGAAAATATGGGTCAGGCTGAAAGTAAGTTTACTAATTACTTAAGCCTGGTGTGGCAGTTATTGCGCCAGGGGTGGGGGGGTAATTGTGAGTACCCAAAATCTCACATCTTTGTTCCATCTCGTAGGAAAGCATTCTCCTTAGTTCCCGGAATATGGAACCATGGATGTAAAAGATTGGGACAAGGTTGCATCAGACTTAAAACGAGCTCAACAACAGGGCCACAATATTCCCTTCTCCACCTGGTCTGTGTGGTCGGCAATTAAAACAGCACTGGAGCCCTTCTACACTGAGGAGGAGGATGAGGAGTTTCAGGATGATACAGAAAAGTTTAATAATCAGGAGTCTGATGGCCAGCAAAGTGAACCATCACAGTCTAGTTTAGAAAAGGGGGAGAAACAGGAAGCTATATATGCTAACCTCCAAAAACTTAAGAAACAGTTCCACCTACTGCAGAAACAGTCCACCTACTGTGTTTTTATGGGAAGGTCCAGAATGGCCACCCCTGCCTCAGCCTTATGAATTTTTGGAAAGAGAGCCTGAGACGTGGCTTGCTGCTCCCACTGTTGCATGCCCTGCCATTAACTATGGCAAAGGGAAGCTTCAGGCTCACCCAACAGCCAATTATGGTGAGGGAATGATCCAGGCTTGTCCACCTGTTAGTTATGGTAGAAGAATGCTGTGAGCCAGCCCAAATACAAATTACAGTGCAGGGACAATCCAGGCATCCATTTGCCAGACATGAGAAATGGGGGATTTGGATGCTTGGCAGTTTCCGGTAATTATTTCGCCAGCTGAAGAGACCAGAGAACATGCTCAAGCACGCCGGGAGCCATTTCCTTTTAAAATATTGAAAGACTTAAGTGTACATATCCATCCTATCAACAACAAAAATGGCCAGGCGTGGTGGCTCACGCGTGTAATCCCAGCACTTTGGGAGGCCGAGACGGGCAGATCATGAGACCATCCTGGCTAACACGGTGAAACCCCGTCTCTACTAAAAATACAAAAGGTGGCGGGCGCCTGTAGTCCCAGCTACTCAGGAGGCTGAGGCAGGAGAATCGCTTGAACATGGGAAGCACAGCTTGCAGTGAGCAGAGATCGTGCCACTGCACTCCAATCTGGATGACAGAGTGAGACTCTGTCTCAAAAAAAAATAAATAAAATAAAATATTAAAAGACTTAAAGCAAGCAATTGGACAATATGGGCCAAATTCTCCTTATGTTCATTCCTTGTTACTATCTGTGGCTTATAACTGGCACTTAATACCTAGGGATTGGGAGTCATTAGCCCGATCCACCCTGTCCCCCTCTGAATTTCTCCAATTTAAAACCTGGTGGACAGATGAAGCAACAAATCAGGCATGCAGAAATGCTCAAGCCCAACCTCCCGTTAACATCACATCTGATCAATTGCTTGGAATCAGACAGGCATGGGATACTCTAAGTCAACAGATGGTAATGGGTGATGAGGCTGTTGATCAGCTCAGAACTATATGCCTAAGAGCCTGGGAAAAAATTCACAACCCTGGTACTACTTATCCTTCTTTTAACTCAGTTCAACAGGGTCCAAGGGAGCCTTATCCAGATTTTATCGCCTGTTTGCAAGACGCGGCTCAAAACACTATTTCAGATTCTCATGCCAGAAAAGTGATCGTTCAGCTGCTTGCTTATGAAAATGCTAATACAGAATGTCAGGCAGCAATTAGACTTATCAAGGGAAAGGCAGATCCAAATGAGGAAAAAACTTTAAGTGAATACATTAAAGCCTGCGATGGCACTGTGGGGCACTTACATAGGGCCAGCATCCTTGCTCAGGCAATGGCTGGACTAAGGGTAACAAAAAACACGAGTCTTCCCTGGATTTTGCTATAATTGTGGACAGATAGGACATACAAAAATAGAGTGTACAAACAGCCAAAAAAGGCAAAACTCAGGAGGAAAAAGCAGAGAACCAGGTACCTGTCCTACATGTAAAAAAGGAAAACACTGGGCTAATCAATGTTATTCAAAGTTTGATAACAGCGGACAGCCCTTGCCGAGAAATGGACAGAGGGGCCAGCCCCGGGCCCCGACTCAAAACAGGGCATTCCCAATTCAGGATGGGACGTCCCCGACTCCAAATGGAATGTGCCCGGCCCAGTCTATCCCTGTACAAATGTACAATTGTCTCCCTCCACAGCTAAAAGCGGGGCAGTAGATTTATGCTGTACCAGAGCTGTATCCCTCCTTCCTGGGGAGCCTCTTAGGGAGGTCCAAACAGGAGTTTACGGCCCATTGCCAAACGGCATGGTAGAATTTATACTGGGAAGGTCCAGCTTAAACTTAAAGTGAATTCAAGTACATGCTGGAGTAGTGGACTCTGACTGCCAGGGCGAAATTCCAATTATCTCCTCCACTGTTCCCTAGAGTGCTAATCCAGGTGACAGAATAGCTCAACTGTTGCTTTTACCGTATGTTAAGTTAGGAGAACGCTCAGAAAAAAGAACAGGAGGATTTGGAAGCACAAATTCAGCAGACAAGTCTGCCTACTGGGTAAATCAAGTCTCTGACAACAGACCTATTTGTATGGTCACTATTCAAAGAAAACAATTTGAGGGTCTGGTCGACAGAGGAGCAGATGTGTTGATCACAGCTCTTTATCAATGACCAAAAAACTGGTCCAAACAAAAGACCCCAGTGGGTCTTTTTGGGGTCAGAACTGCTTCAGATGTTTTCCAAAGTACTTTTATCTTACCATGTCTTGGTCCAGAAGAACAGGAAGGCACAATACAACCTCTAATTACTCCCATTCCTGTTAACTTATGGGGGAGAGATCTGCTTCAGCAATGGGGCACAGAAATTTCAATCCCTTCTCCCCAGTACAGTCAAGCTAATCAAAAAATAATGTCAAACATGGGCTATGTTCCTGGAAAAGGCCTAGGAAAACAGGAAACAGGCATTATTGAACCCATACAGGTTATCGTAAAAAATGACTGAAAAGGATTAGGTTACCATTTTTAGGGGCGGTCACTGTTGAGCCTCCAAATCCTAATCTCTTAAAATGGAAGACCCAAAATCCTGTTTGGGTTGAGTAGTGGCCGCTTTCTCTGGAAAAATTAGGGGCCTTACAGGAATCAGTCAAAGAGCAATTAAACAAAGGAAACATTGGGCCCACATTTTCTCCATGGAATTTGCCAGTGTTTGTAATAAAGAAAAAATCTGGCAGATGGTGCATGCTAACCGACTTACAAGCAGTCAATGCAGTCATCCAGCCAATGGGGGCCCTGCAGCCGGGGCTTCCATTCCCCACCACGATTCCTAGAGACTGGCCATTAATAATTATAGATTTGAAGGACTGCTTTCTTACCATTCCTCTAGCAGAGTCTGATTTTGAGAAATTTGCTTTTACCCTGCCGCAGGATATGTTGAATAGTCCTACTATTTGTCAAACTTTTGTGGGGAAGGCTATTCAACCTGCGAGAGATCAGTTTCCAGATTCCTATATCATTCATTATATGGATGACATATTGTGCGCAGCCAAAAATTGAGACCAACTTATCCAGTGTTATTCATAGTTACAGGAGGTGGTAGTCAATGCTGGATTGCTCATAGTACCATATAAAATTCAAACGGCCACTCCATTCCAATATTTGGGAATGCAGGTTCAGGAAAGGACAATTAAACCCCAAAAGGTTCAAATTTGAAATGACTCTGAAAACTTAAGGATTTTCAAAAATTGCTAGGGGATATCAATTGGATTCAACCTACTTTGGGAATCCCTACCTATGTTATGTCTAATCTGTACTCTATCTTAAGAGGAGACACTGCTCTCAATAGTAAATGAGAACTGACTCCTGAGGCTGCCAAAGAATTACAAATGATTGAAGAAAAAAATTCAACAGTCCCAGGTTAATAGAATAGACTCAAGTTTATCATTACAGTTCACTGTGTTCCCCACTCTCCATTCTCCTACAGGGGTTATAGTTCAGACAGAGGACTTAATTGAATGGTCTTTTCTGTCTTACAATACCGTCAGAACACTCACAGTATACTTGGACCAGATTGCAATCTTGATTGGGCAAGCTTGTCTTAGAGTTGTTAAACTCTGTGGCTCAGATCCAGGTAAGATTACAGTTCCAATGAACAAAAATCAGATTTGGCAAGCCTTTGTTAATTCAGTCAATTGGCAAATAAATTTAGCTGGCTTCACTGGAGTTCTTGACAATCATTATCCAAAAAACAAAATTTTTCAGTTTTTAAAGCTAACAACATGGGTCCTTCCAAAAATTACCTGTAGTGCTCCATTGGAAGGAGCAGTGACTGTGTTTACAGATGGCTCTAGCAATGGCAAAGCAGCTTATGCAGGACCTAAAAACGGAATTGTTCAAACTGACTTTCAATCGGCACAAAGGGCCGAATTACAGGGAGTTATAGCTGTTAGAAGACTTTAAGCAACCTGTAAATATCATCTCCAATTCAGCTTATGACGTTCAAGCCACTCAATACATAGAAACTGCATTAATTAAATCACTTGTGGATGAACAACTTATCAGCTGTTTTCTTCTTTACAAAAGGCAGTGTGTGATTGCTGTTTTCCTTTCTGTATTATGCACATTCGAGCACACACTAATCTTCCTGGGCCCCTTGTAAAGGCTAACGATGAAGCTGATTTACTAGTTTCCACTGTGCTTACTAATGCCCAATATTTTCACTCCCTAACACATGTTAATGCAGGAGGACTTAAACAAAAATATCAAATTACTTGGAGACAGGAAAAGGACATTGTGCAACATTGTCCTCAATGCCAGGTACTACAACTGCCACATGAAGGGACTGGTGTTAACCCACAGGGACTAACCCCCAATATGTTGTGGCAAATGGACGTAACCCACGTACCTTCATTCGGGAAACTTTAATACGTCCACGTTACTATAGATACCTTTTGTATGGGAAACTTGCCAAACAGGTGAGGTGGCTTGCTTATATTAAAAGACATTTACTTTCCTGGTAGGTCAAGAGATCGAGACCATCCTAGCTAACACGGTGAAACCCCGTCTCTACTAAAAATACAAAAAAAAATTAGCTGGGTGTGGTGGCGGGCGCCTGTAGTCCCAGCTGAGGCTGAGGCAGGAGAATGGCGTGAACCTGGGAAGCGGAGCATGCAGTGAGCCGAGATCCCGCCACTGCACTCCAGGCTGGGCGACAGAGCAAGACTCCGTCTCAAAAAAAAAAAAAACTTCGATTTGTTGTATACATGACCTCTAATTGGACAGTCCTATTACAGAGTTGTGTTAAACCTCCTTTTATGTTGGCAGTGGGAAAAATTAACATCCTACCTGACTCTCAAACCATATCATGCCTCAATTGTCGTCTTTTTACCTGCATTAATTCTACCTTTAATAAAGATAATAGCATTTTACTGGTTAGGGCCCGAGGAGTTTGGATATCTGTTTCCCTCAATAGACCTTGGGAGGCCTCTCTCTCCATACATATTATCACTGAAGTACTACAAGGAATACTTAATAGATCAAAGAGATTCATATTTACTTTAATAGCTGTGATCATGGGCCTTATAGCTGTCACAGCTACTGCTGCTGCTGCTGGTATTGCTTCGCACTCTTCTATTCAAACCGCAGGCTTTGAGGATAGTTGGCAGAAAAATTCTTCTAAGCTTTGGAATTCCCAAAGCCAAATAGATCAAAACTTGGCAAATCAAATTAATAATCTCTGTCAAACAGTAATTTCGATGGAAGATCAGATTATGAGCTTGGAGCACAGAATTCAAATGCAATGTGATTGGAATACTTCTGATTTTTTTATTACTCTTAGCTCTTATAATGCCACTGAACACCAGTGGGAGACAATTAGACGTCACCTACAAGCAAAAGAAGTTAATTTAAAACTAGATATTGCTAAACTGAAAAAACAAGTCTTTGAGGCATCTCAGGCTCATCTCACCCTGTTGCCTGAAGCTGATATTCTTGCTGGAGATATTCTTGCTGGATGGCCTTTCTAATACCAATCCTTTAAAGTGGATTAAAATCATAGGTGGATCAACAATTGCAAATTTTATTTTAGTTTGTGTCTGTTTATGCTGTTTGTTTTTAGTCTACAGATGCAGATGGCGCCTTGGGAGAGAAGTCAGACACCATGAACAAGCCATGATAGCAATGGCGGTTATTAATAAAAAAAAAAAAAATGAATAAAGACAAAAAAAGGGGGACATGTGGGAAAGAGAGTTTCTGTGGTGCCAGTTGAGTTGGTCTCCCCTGTGTGAGACACCCATGGGGAGCCATGGGCAGCCTCTGAGGAGAAAAGTCTCCTTAGTGCCTTCATGTCTTTATGCCCTAAAAGCATAACCACTCAGCGGTATTCCACAGGTTGCTCAGGGAGATAACACTCCCTTGAAGCAGTGGAATATAATCAAACATCTTGGCTCCTCCTGAACCCGCTACCACCCGTTTCAGTCCAGATAAGCTAAAGATCTTAAGTAGTTTAGACAGTCGCCTTTGCTCAGGGAAATTCACAGAAACCGCCACTGCTATACATCTTATTGAATGACTCACAAGTTCTCCTTCACTGATTAATCCTTTCTTCATCCCTTCCTCCCCCTCCCATCTGCCCTAAGAATAAAGAGCTTGTAAACCAATAAATTAGGTGGAGCCCAAGAGCTCCGGGCCGTGAGCAAGCCTCCGATGCTCTGGTCTCCTGGAACCACCTTTTAAACACTTATTCTGTCTCTTTCTAACTCCTTTGTCTTCACCAGACTTGGGGTACCCACTGGGTGGTGTGGGGCTGGTTTCCCCAACATTTATCAACTTGGGAAGATGTTCACTATATGTAATTAAGAGAAAAAGGGTTACAAAGCAGTCTTAAGATACTTCCCCCATCCCTTTTTTTTAAGTAAAAATGAACAAGGGCAAACTCATTTAAAACAAGACTGGAAGAATAATATATACCAAGATGTTACTTCCCAATTTCCTTCACTTGCCTTTCTTCAATCCATTCAGGAGTTGTTGTTTGAGACAGACTGTTGCTCTGTTACCCAGGCTGGAGTGTAATGGCGTGATCATGGCTCACTGCAACCTCAACATCCTGGGCTCAAGTGACCATCTCACCTTAACCTGACAAGTAGCTTGGACTAAAGGGATGCACCACCACACTTCGCTCTTTTTTTTTTTTTTTTTAATTTTTTGTAAAGACAGGGTCTCACTGTGTTACCCAGGCTGGTCTCGAAGTCATCTTCCCGCCTCAGCCTCCCAAAGTGTTGGAATTACAGGTGCGAGCTACTGCATCTGGCTACTTTTTTTTTTTTAATGAAGACTGGGCATATCACTCCCCAAAAATCCATCAATGGTTTCCCAATGGCACTCAGTATGAAAATACAAAACCCTTAACCTGACTTTTAAGGCCTTGTGCGGTCTGGTCCTGTCTGACACCATCTCATGCCTTTCTCCCAGTCATCCCACTCCCGCCACCTAGACAAGCTTTCTGTTCCTCAAACAAAAACAAGCTCTTTCTCGCTTCAGGGCCTTGAGTATTCAAGACCTACTGTACTTCAGACCTACTGTACTAGTAGGTCTGTCTTCACTGGACTTGATTCCTACTCATCCTGTGGGTCTCTGCTTAAAAACCATTTCCTTAGAAAGGCTGCCCCTGTGCCCTCCCCCACACACCCATTCTCACACAGTATCTTCTAATTTTCCTTCACAACTATTAGAGTTTGTAATTATGCAAATACATACATACATCTGTTTACATATGCATCTGTCTTCCATAGCACAGTGCCTAGCAGACAACAAATGAAAGTGGAATTCTGAATGAACACAAGGAGAACTATGGGTTTTATTTTTATTTTTTGCAATCTATATTTTCTAAATCTTTTTCTACAATTAGCATAGACAGCTTGCTAATAATTAAGACAGTATTTCTACCCTACTGGTTCCTCAAACTCAAACTAATATTCTTCTCTCCTAAGCTTTAATGATTGTGAAATCCTAAGAATTCTTCTATAAAAAATCTTTCTGATCAATCCTGTTTGCTCTATCCAAGACCCGAGCACCAAATTTCACAAGTTCTAATAACCTCAAGCCTACTAACAATCTTCCTGTCTCCAGTTTTTCCATCTACCAATCCTTTCTAAACACAAAACAGTCTTCTAGCCAGGGCACAGTGGTTCACGCCTGTTATCCCAGCACTTTGGGAGGCCAGGGCAGGCAGACTGCTTGAGCCCAGGAGTTTGAAACTAGCTTGGGCAACATGATGAAGCCCCATCTCTACATAAAATACAAAAATTAGCCAAGCATGTTTGTGCACACCTGTAGTCCCACTACTCAGAGGCTGACATGGGAGGACCATTTGAGCCCAGAAGGCAGAGGTTGCAGTGAGTCGAGATTGCGCTGCTGCACTCCAGCCTGGGGTGACAGGCTTACAGCTTTCCTTCTACTCTCTTATATGTACCAGTCATGATTAAGACTACAGAGACTGCGAAAGGGAACCATACTTTACTTGTATAATGTTTCTAGCCCAGCACTCTGAAACTGCCCAGATCATAAAGGACCCTCAACTATTTGAGGACAAGCAGACAAAGAGGAGATTGATGGATAGGTGGGTGGATGGATAAACAGAACATTGTAAGTACAAATTTTACAAACAATAATTTCTAAATATTTCACGTATCTTGTGAAAATCATTAAAATGTGAAAACAATTTTCTAATTCAAAATTTCATAGAAGCCACCTTAAAAGAGTATTTGTGATAATCAAATAGAAGTTAATTCCGAAACTAATTTCCAGTCAGCTTCAAAACTGCTTTGTGATTAGAATTCCCTAGCAGGTTCTGTTCCAAGCCCTGGCTCCCCTACTCCCCTAGAATAGAATGCCCACACTTAAATAAATTTTGCAATGCCCAGCTCCACTCCCCTCTGCTCCTTTCCCTCCCTGAACAGGCTCAGCCTAAATTACTACTTCCCCTGAAGTGAACATTTAGTTTCTACTCCCCACCTAGCTCTTAAGACAGTACTACTGGACACTGTAATTCTAATTCTCAAGTCTCATCTCTCTGCTATTGGACTGTAAACTTGAAGAGGCTAGGACTTCTCATGTTACTTTTTATTTCTAAACCCATTTAACAAAAAGCTCTGCACCAAGTATAATCTTATAGTTCAGTGCAATTTTGCTAATTATTGGTCCCACATCTTTCCCCACTCTCAAGCCCCTTGGGGATGAGGCCTTAGTAGTCAAAGAACCTCACAATGAGGCAGAAATGAAAAATGATCAAATTAAAAGATAGACAAGAGGAAAAAAACTTCAATGAAATAAAAAAGGGTTACGAGCTACCGCCTTCTCCAAGAGACCCAGTCCTACCACCTTCAGTGAAGATCGTGGCCTTGAAATCAGGCAGCAACCCTTCCGCCTAAAAATAGGGTGCCATCGGCTGGGCGCCGTGGCTCACACTTGTAATCCCAGCACTTTGGGAGGCCGAGGCGGGGGGATCATGAGGTCAGGAGATCGAGACCATCCTGGCTAACATGGTGAAACCCAGTCTCTACTAAAAATACAAAAAATTAGCCAGGCGTGGTGGCAGGTGCCTGTAGTCCCAGCTACTCAGGAGGCTGAGGCAGGAGAATGGCATGAACCTGGGAGGCGGAGCTTGCAGTGAGCTGAGATCACGCCACTGCATTCCAGCCTGGGTGACAGAGTGAGACTCCGTCTCAAAAAAAAAAAAAAAAAAAAAATAGGGTGGCATCAAAAAGATAAGGTGAGGCTGGGCACGGTGGCTCACATCTGTAATCCCAGCACTTTGGGAGGCTGACGTGGGAAGATCACTTGAGCCCAGGAGTTTGAGACCAACTTGGGCAACACAGCAAAACCCCATCTCTACAAAAAATACAAAAATTAGCCAGGTGTGGTGGCGCACGCCTGTGGTCCCGGCTACTTGGAAGGCTGAGGTGGGAGGATCACCTGAGCCCAGCAAGTTTGAGGCTGCAGTGAGCAGAGATCACACCACTGGACTCCAGCCTGGGCAACAGAGCAGACCTTGTCTCAAAAAACAAAACAAAACAAAACAAAAAACAAAGCTGAGAATACGGAAAGGTGGAGAGAACTGGTGATCACAAGGGCTGGAAGAGGTCAAGGCCTTCTGAGTTTTCTGATTTGGAGCATCAAGGCGTAATGAAATTTACTACTTATTGTGCACCAACTATCAGGCACTTTACATGTGCTATTTTATTTAATTGTCACTAGAGTCATTTTGGAGGCTTGGAGGCTACTGATATCTCTGGAGGCTAAGCAGTATCTGGAAAAGAGGAATCATGGAATCAGTCCCAAGGATTCTTTAAGGAAGACTCTGGGCTTGACCTAAAAATCACAAGTCGGGCCAGGTGCGGTGGCTCACGCCTGTAATCCCAGCACTTTGGGAGGCAGAGGCGGGCGGATCACGAGGTCAGGAGATGGAAACCATCCTGGCTAACACGGTGAGACCCCATCTCTACTAAAAATACAAAAAATTAGCTGGGCGTGGTGGCGGGCACTGTAGTCGCAGCTACTCGGGAGGCTGAGGCAGGAGAATGGCATGAACCCGGGAGGCAGAGCTTGCGGTGAGCAGAGATCGGGCCACTGCACTCCAGCCTGGGCAACAGAGCAAGACTCCGTCTCAAAAAAAAAAAAAAAAAATTAAAATTTTTAAAAAAATAAAGGCATAGATGAGCATCTGAATTTGAGTAAAACATTCAGTAAGCCCAGCATATAAAGTGCAAGAGAATCAGGAAACAGTAAAAATAATGGAAATACTAAACACTTGTCACTTGTCAAGACCACTATGAACTTTAACTTACTTCTCTAGGCTAGGTAATTACCCATTTGCATTTGTTCAGCACCATGCGGTTTTCAAAGCACTCACATGTGCCAACACATTGGATCCCTACAACTTAGAGGCTTTCGGACAGAACACAAAAGTAGGCCCATTTTGCCCAGGAGAAAACTAAGGTTCTAAAATTCAAAACTTATTCTAATTCTTTCAACTAGTCAAGGGCAAGGCTAGGAGTCAAGAACACAGCAGTCTTGCAGGTCCTGATCCAAAGCATCCTCCCTATGTACATCCTTACTGCACCTAACACATACTCCCATTAAAGTTAGTAATTCAGAAGAGGCAGGCTGGATAAATAAAGTTAATAATTCATTTTATTGAAATCATTTGCAAATCCGTCTTCTATGCAGACTGAATGCTCCTTAAAAGCAAAAAATTTTTCTTTGTGGCCGGGGGCACAGCGGCTCACACCTGTGATCCCAGCACTTTGGGAGGCCAGGAGTTCAAGACCAGCTTGGCCAACATGGTGAAACCCCTTCTTTACTAAAAGTACAAAAATTAGCTGGGCATGGTGGCATGTGCCTGTAATCCCAGCTACTTGGGAGGCAGAGACACAAGGATTGCTTGAACCCAGGAGGAGGAGGTTGCATGAGCCAAGATCATGCCACTGCACTCCAGTCTGGGCGACAGAGCAAGACTTGGTCTCAAAAAATATATATATATAATATATATATATATGTATATATATTATATATATGTATATATATTATATATGTATATATATTATATATGTATATGTGTATATATTATATATGTATATATTATATATGTATATGTATATATATTATATATGTGTATATATTATATATGTATATATTATATATACATATATAATATATGTATATATAATATATATTATATATACATATATAATATATATGTGTATATATAATATATATGTGTATATATATAAAATATATATATATATTTTTTCTTTGTAACCCCAGCATCTAGCAAAGGGAATGAATGGCACAGAGAAGGTGTTCAACACTTGGATTAAACAGAACATATAGATACTAAATAACCTCTGATTTCACTTTAGCTACCCAACATGGTATAGACAAAAATTAAATGGTATACTCCATTCAGTGACTGAACTGAAATTTAAAGTTCTTAAGTGTTATTTCTGAGGTTATTTTGTTAATATGGTATAAACTGTTCAGCATTTCCATTTAAGAAACTGGAACTAGAAAATGAAACCAGAGTAAAAATAACCATTAGCAACTTTTACATACAGTTTCTTAATTTCTAATCTGTCCCAGAAGGTAGTGGTGGAATACAAAGTTTGCCTATATATTATCAATAAAAATAACTTTTACCTTAAAACTTTAATTCCTAAGTTCCTACATGCAGTTCAGTATGCTAAAATTGTTCCTTTTCCTACCGAACTACAAGCCAAATTCTATTGCAATAAAAATTCCTAACAGAGAAAAAGATTTCTAAACCTCAACTAAGCACAAGCTTATCATTTTCAATACTGACTTATTTCAATGTTTCTCACCCTTTATTTCATCATTGTTCCCTTAAGAAGTACTTCCAGATTTTTTCCTCATTATCTTCTCCCCCATGAAATTTTAATATGATGGAATATACATATTTGTTTGTACACTGTAAGTGTGCCTTTTCATACACAAGAGGAGTAAGATTCCTTTTTTTTTTTTTTTTTTGAGACGGAGTCTTGCTCTGTCGCCCAGGCTGGAGTGCAGCGGCGCGATCTGGGCTCACTGCAAGCTCCACCTCCCAGGTTCACGCCATTCTCCTGCCTCGGCCTCCCGAGTAGCTGGGACTACAGGAGCCCGCCAGCACGCCCAGCTAATTTCTTTGTATTTTTTTTAGTAGAGACGGGCTTTCACCATGTTAGCCAGGATGGTCTCGATCTCCTGACCTCGTGATCCGCCCGCCTCAACTCCCAAAGTGCTGGGATTACAGGCGTGAGCCACCTCGCCTGGCCAAGAGTAAGGTTCTTTCACTACCACGCCCAGAACCAAGTTTCACTCCCTTGGCAATGACATTACCACACTGGGAATACATAATTTACTTAATAAATTCAGTAATCTACTTAATTAATAATAAAGTAAATGCATTAAGTAAATTTATTTAATAAGTAAATTTACTTTAATAAATAATACTAACTTACTTAATAAAGTAAATTATGTATCCTTTTTTTTTTTTGAGATAGTCTTGCTCTGTTGCCCAGGCTGGAGTGCAGTGGCATGATCTCGGCTCACTGCAACCTCCACCTCCTGGGTTCATGCGATTCTCCTGCCTCAGCCTCCCAAGTAGCTGGGATTTCAGGTGCATACCACCCTGCCTGGCTAATTTTTGTATTTTTAGTAGAGATGGGGTTTCACCATGTTGGCCAGGCTGGTCGCTAACTCCCTGCCTCAGGTAATCCCCTTGCCTCAGCCTCCCAAAGTGCTGGGATTATAGGTGTGAGCCACCACACCCGCCAGTGTTAGGTAAATTATGTATTCTTAATGTGAGTAATGTCATTGTACTGAGTGACTGCCAAATGCCAGCCTGAAATATATGACATCAAAAAATTATAGAACAGGCCAGGCGGGGTGGCTCATGTCTGTAATCCCAGCACTTTGGGAGGCCAACGTGGGTGGATGACATGAGGTCATGAGTTTGAGACCAGCCTGGCCAACATGGCGAAACCCTGTCTCTACTAAAAATACAAAAAGTACCCCTGTGTGGTGGTGAGCGCCTGTAATCCCAGCTACTCAGAAGGGTGAGGCAGGAGAATCGCTTCAACCCAGGAGGCAGAGGTTGCAGTGAGCACAGATCGCACCACTGCACTCCAGCCTGGGTAATAGAGCGAGACTGTCTCAGAAGAGAAAAAAAACAAATTCTAGAACAGCAACATAATTTAGTTTTGTAGTTTACTATATGAGCTTTGACACACAGAACTAAAATAAATGAACTTGAAGACAGACATGTTCTTCAGTGAATTTGTACTTAGTAAAGGGCCTCTCACAGAGCATGTGCTCAGTAAACATTTGATGAATGGATGGAAACTGTTATAATCCTAGATGTGTGGTAATCCTAGATTAGAAGCAGTTACGCTGCTTCTCAATGTCATTTAGCAAGATGAGAACCTCTAGACAGGCCACAGAAATGTGGACTTCGTATCTCAAATCACTTAAAATTCAACTCGCTACAACCCTGGAAACCTGGAATTTTCTGTAGTTAATTTTCAGGAAGAAAAAAAAAAGATGAAAACCTTAAGCTAAAACAAACAGTTCCTGTTTGGTAATTTTTAACCTTCCTGATTCACTAAATGCTTCGAGTATCTAATGAAAGCTCTGTCCTCTTTCCCCAAGAAAACACACAACTGCAGAGTATTCACAAAGTTTCTCAGCTCTGTTCACTCCAATTTAAGAGCTTCTCCATTAAAGGAATATGTAAACCAAATACAATGCATTAAGCTTAAAAATAAGTAAATTTTTTTGTTGTTGTTTAAAATGTTATTCTTAAAAGTGACCAGAAACATCCTTTTTGGCAACACACTGTACTTTAATATTAGTTGTGTTTTTGCAGATGAGAGGTTTACCAAACAGGAAGAGAAATAGCCTATGTTCTAAATATATTTGTAATACCTAAGTCAAAAACCTCAAAATGTACTAGATTACATTGTAATACTGCACGATGCTATCGAAACAAGTTGCAGTCTTCCCAGCTTTGATAAGAAAAACGTAAAGCCAAAAACATCAATTTCAAAATGAAGCCAGGTTTCCACTTTTGGCACTTGTCAGGACACTTATTAAAAAGCAGCAGCATGGCCGGGAACAGTGGCTCGCGCCCAGCCCTTTGGGAAGGCGAGGTGGGCGGATCACTTGAGGTCAAGAGTTCGAGACCAGCCTGGCCAACATGGTGAAACCCCATCTCTACTAAAAATACAAAAATTAGCTGGGCATGGTGGCAGGCGCCTGTAATCCTAGCTACTTGGGAGGCTGAGGCAAAGAGAATCACTTGAATCCAGGAGGCGGAGTTGGAGTGGGCCAAGACGGCGCCATTGCACTTCAGCCTGAGCAATAAGAGCAAGACTCCATCTTTAAAAAAAAAAAAAAAAAAAAGCAGGAGGAGGACAAGCCCTGTCTTTTTGTGCTGCTTCAAAGGGAGACTCACAACATGAAGATAAATCCTCTAAACAAAGACTACAGCATAGTTTGATACTATTTAATCTGATTAATGGCAGCAGAAAAGTTATGCTGTTAGAAGGGGGGGAAGTTTGCAAAGACATAAAAAAGCGTACAGCCAAAAAAGTTTAACATTACGTAAACAGAACAAGCATAATGCCTGATGCCTCCAGGGTATTTAAGATTTACATGTAAGATGATATTATAAAATGTATTTCTTTAAATATCAGAAAAATCCCCCAAATATTTCAAAATCTATCAAAATAACTTCAAAATACAATTCTTTTGTTTTGTCTTTTGAGACGGAGTTTCACTCTTGTCACCCAGGCTGGAGTGCAGTGGCGCAATCTTGGCTCACTGCAATCTCGGCTCACTGAACCTTCTCAGGTTCAAGTGATTCTCCTGCCTCAGCCTCCCGAGTAGCTGGGATTACAGGTGCTCGCCACCATGTCTGGCTAATTTTTATATTTTTAATAGAGACAGGGGTTCACCACATTGGCCAGGCTTGTCTCAAACTCCTGACCTCAGGTGATCCATCCACCTCGGCTTCCCAAAGTACTGGGATTACGGGCGTGAGCCACCGCACCCAGCCTTCAAAATACAATTCTGAAAGGTAATTCAAATGCTCCATACAAGAACTCTCAGGTAGTCCAAAACTAACAAATATCAAATATTAGTATAATTTATGAGATGAGTTAGTGAATATTTTGACCATATTGTAAAAGAATCCCAAAGCACTAAAAAGTAATTTCAACAGGATAAAATCTTGTTGAAAAGGTATAAGGAGACCAGGCACGGTGGCTCACACCTGTAATCCCAGAACTTTGGGAGGCCAAGGCAGGAAGATTGCTTGAGGCCAGGAGTTCGAGACTGGGCGACATAGTGAGACCACGTCTCTACAAAAAAAAAATTTTTTTTTTAATTAGCTGGGCATGATAGGGTGTGCCTATAGTCCCAGCTATTCAGGAGACTGAGGAGGGAGGATTGCTTGAGTTCAGGAGGTTGAGGTTGCAATGAGCCATGATCACACCACCACACTCCAGTCTGGAAGACAAAGCTAGGCCCTGTCTCAAAATAAAAAAAGTACAATCAAATAGTTTAATGAACTTCAAAAGTAATTTTTGAGATCCTGTATATCTCATACTTGTGTTTAAACACCTGAAAAAAAATAGATAAAAATTCAAAACTTTAAAAAATACGAAGGAAATATCATTTGTATTAGAAACAACAAAAATTCATTAAAAACTCAGAAGCCTTTTTTTTTTTCTTCTTTTTTCTTTTTTTTCAGAAGCCTTTATTATATTTTAAATTACTGAAACTCAGCACATCTGGAAATTCTGAATACTTGTTGAATGAATTTCTGATTTACAGATTTGATACGTAGAGATGGTGGACATCACCACACGTATAGAAAGGAAAACAATTTTTGTTAAGTTATATATCTTCATCACTATTATACTTCAAAGTAGTGACCTTGGGAACCTTATTCCAAAAATGGAACACATCTCTGGAGCCTGTGTAAAAGCCACACAAAAGTCAGTTCCATCATTTTGGTTAATCTTAAGTATTTTATCCCATTATATATCATTTACCTCAAGTACCTACTTATTTTTCAAGACATAGAGTTAAGTTACTGTGTTACAGTTCTTGTCTACAAGCATTAGAAACATTAGTAACTGACTCTGGCTATCTTTAAAAAGCAACTTTACTGGAAGGCTGTTGAAACTCACAACACTGAAAGATGACTGGAAAATCAGACTGGAAAAAAACAGTGCCAACAGACCAGAGAAAGCAGCTCAAAGAACCATGCCAAAGAACAGTCTGATTCACACGCTGACATGACTCTGGAAAGGTCTCCAAAAAACCCTACAGCTCATTAGTCTCTCAAGATCCAAAGCCCTGAAAGAAAACATATGATTGGACAAGTCTGGCTGCATGAGAAAACAGCAGGGGAATAATATGCTTCAAGAGTGCATCCTAGAGCCAGTCGCGGTAATCCCGACACTTTGGGAGGCTGAGGCGGAAGGATCACTTGAGGCCAGGAGTTCGAGGCTGCAGTGAGCTATAATCTCGCCACTGTACTCTAGCCTGGCGACAGAGCACAATCTGTCTTAAAAGAAAAAAACAGGCGCGGTGGCTCATGCTTCTAATACCGGCACTTTGGGAGACTGAAGCAGGAGGATCACTTGATCCCAGGAGTTCAAGACCAGCCTGAGCCATGTGGTGAAATCCCTGTCTTTAGAAAAAAAAATTTTTTTTAATTGGCTGGGCATGGTGATATGTGCCTGTGGTCCTAGCTCCTCGGGAAGCTGAGGCAGGAGGATCACTTTAGCCCAAGAGGTTGAGGCTGCAGTGAACCAAGATCGCACCACTGCACTCCAGCCTGGGTGACAGAGAAAGACCCTGACTCAAAAAAAGGCAACACACTATGGGGAAACCCTGAAGTAATACAAAACAAAGAGAAGACCTGGGAGGAGTTAATAAACGTCCACAGCAGTACAATCAGAACCATCATATGGCAAGACTATTTTTCCATTATACATGAAAACACTGAAGCTCAGAAGGCTTAAATTACATGTAAAAGCCAAAGAATACACTTTGGACAGGACTATAGAGCCCCTCTCTGCTTCTGCTATTCCATAGGCATACTCCAAATTATACTTGGCCACTGAAAATAATTAAATCTAACCTTAAAAGACTAAGATTTCCCACCAATGAAGACATTCAAACATGTATGACACCAGTTATTTGTGGTAATTCTCAATAAAGCATCCTGAAAATATTCTATGGAAAGCATCTATGAAATAAACACACACACAGGGAAAGGAAAATACCTGGCACTTTTGCTGCCCCTCCCGCTCAAACACTGGGGCAATTAAAGAAATACTGCTAATTACTTAGCAGTTGAATTTAGGTGTAAACTATCTGCCATCCTTACTGTGGTCTTTAAAGAGTTACTTAAATACCTATGCACTGATTCTCTGCCCAAGTGAGCATGAGAATCTTCTGAGGGGCCTAGGTCTCCCTGTTTTATAAAAGCAAAAAAGAAATATCACTCGTTAAAAAAAAAAAAATCTGAAATGTATACTTAAAGAAAAAAAAAAAAAATCAATCACAATGACTTTAGACTCACCCCTAATAGGTAATCTGAAGCCAGACCATCTGCTTATTCAAAAACTGAACCTTCTGTTCAGCAAAAAGGAGAAGGAGACTTGACTCAGAATATGTCAAAGTAATTTTTTAAATATTATAAACATGTTAAAAATAAATTGGTAAGACAATAAGAACAAAGGACAACCTCACACGATATGCATGAATCTCACATTGAACAAAAAACAGACACAAAGTACAAAAAACTAGGCAAAATTAATCTATGCTGACTTCTAATATTAAGCCAGTGGTTACCCCTGAGGAATGGGTAGTGACTGGAAAGATATTCAAGTGGAGGGCTAGGGCTTCTGTTTCTTGCTCTAGGTACTGGTTTAACACGTATATTCAGATAAGGTTATTAGCTCACATATATAAAATATTTCCAACATTAATGATTTGCTTAAATGTAAAGTTTAGCTTTTAAAGTTCTTAGGAGAATCCAGACATTAAAAAGATGAATGCTAAGTAAAAATCAGTTAAAGCAATGAGTTAGCATAAACGCCTGGGCTCAGGGTAAGACAGCAATTCCTGCCTCCTAAAAAGAGTACTATAAGTTAAAAACATGGTGGTGAGCCTCCCAAGGGAAAAACATACGAACAGATAAGTTGACAGGGCTGGTTATTAGAGTGTAAATACATGATGAGTTGGCTTGATGGCATGCACCTTGTAGTCCCAGCTACTCAGGGCAGATCGCTTGAGCCCAGGAGTTTCAGTGCAGCCTGGGCAACATCTTGAGACCTCCATCTCTTAAAAAAAAAAATTTTTAAGATGTGATGAAAGGAAAAAATATATAGGCTAATCCCTAAAACCAAAATCTAAAGCAATACAAAATCCCATAGTCTCAACTCCACCCCTCAACTCTCTGGACTTGCCGAAAAAAAAAAAGAGAAAAAAAAAAAGAGAAAAAATTTCCCTATGTGGTTGCTGAAATCTGGAAGAAATGCTCACAACAAGCTAGCAAGCATCTGGATCTTAGCCATGACTAGCAAAGTATAATGAGTGACTCTTGATGCAAAATAAACAGAACACATGGTTTCAATTACCTGCCAAAGAACTTTAAATTGTTTAAATTATGTGAGTATGGTTAAACTTCAACAAATTATTTAGATTATCTTCTTGAGACCCAATCACCGAAAAACGGCATGTTAATACGCTTCACCTTAAACATTTAGAGCAAGGGTGTCCAACCTTTTGGCCTCCCTGGGCCACACTGGAAGAACTGTCTTGGGCCACACATAAAATACACTAACACTAGCAATAGCTGATGAGGTTTAAAAAAAAAAAAATTGCAAAAAAAATCTCATAACGTTTTAAGAAAGTTTACCAATTTATGTTGGGCCGCATTTAAAGCCATCCTGGGCCACATTTGGCCCGCGGGTTGGACAAGCTTGATTCAGAGTAACATGTACTTGAAAAAACAAATACGTACTTCCTCACTATAATTTCTCAGTGTGACTCAGAACACCAAAAGCTTATTTTTTAGTTTTTTTTTTTAGGTTTTTGTTTTCCACCGAGTTTTATCCACATGGAAAAGTCTCAAAAACTATAAACCAAAATGTTCACTCAGGAATATGTTTTAATTTTGCTTTTTTTTTTGTTTTGTATTTTCTAAGATGTCTATAATAATGTTATTTTTGTCCAAAAAGAAAAATGTTTATGGCCGGGCGTGGTGGCTCAAACCAGTAATCTCAGCACTTTGGGAGGCCGAGGCGAGTGGATCACTTAAGATCAGGAGTTCAAAAGCAGCCTGACAAACATGGTGAAACCCCGTCTCTACTAAAAATACAAACATTAGCAGGGCGTGGTGGCGGGCGCCTGTAATCCCAGCTACTCGGGAGGCTGAGGCAGGAGAATCGCTTGAACCCAGGAGGGGGAGGTTGCAGTGAGCCGTGATGGCGCCACTGCACTCCAGGCCTGGGCGACAGAGCGAGATTCCGTCTAAAAAAAGAAAAAAAAAAAAAAGACAAATGTTTATAATTAAGATTTCCAATTTTGAAGCCTAAAGTTGAATATTTTCTAAAAATTACATTACTAGGACACTATGCACCTAGTTTACTTTTTCATCCAAAGAACAAGGAACTGCACATACAGCCTGCTTTATCATCACAATAATTAAACAGGAACAGCAGCCCTTTCACAGCCAGAGGAACATCAACTTTTTTCAAGGTTACTGTTATTAAAAACTGAGAAATGGGAAACCAAGATATGGCAGATGCCCTAGATGTATCTATCAAGCTAACCGTTAGTTCATTAGATTTCTAAATAAGAAAGGTCCATAAACAGTCCATATAAAACTCGCCTATATCTAATAAGTTTCAGTGACCAAGAAAGATTACGTTGTTTTGTAAGACTTTTTTTTTTTGCCCACCTTCCTGAATTTGGAAAACTTTCTTAAAATCAGACCTGGGCGCGGTGGCTCAAGCTTGTAATTTCAGCACTTTGGGAGGCCGAGGCAGGCGGATCACTAGGTCAAGAGATCGAGACCATCCTGGCCAACATGGTGAAACCCCGTCTCTACTAAAGATATGAAAATTAGCTGGGCATGGCGGCGCACGTCTGTAGTCCCTGCTACTCGGGAGGCTGAGGCAGGAGAATCGCTTGAACCCGGGAGGCAGAGGTTGCAGTGAGTGGAGATCGCGCCACTGCACTCCAGCCTGGGCGACAGAGTGAGGCTCCGTCTCAAAAACAAAACAAAACAAAAATACAAAATTAGCAGGGCATGGTGGCGCTTGCCTGTAATCCCAGTTACTCAGGAGGCTGAGGCAGGAGAATCGCTTGAACCCGGAAGGCGGAGGTTTCGGTGAGCCGAGATCGCGGCATTGCACTCCAGCCTGGGCAACAAGAGCGAAACTTCGTCTCCACATAAATAAATAATCGTTTTTGTAGGCAAATATAACAAATACAGCAAAACGTCATAGAATCTAGAAAGAGAATATATGCATATGTATCTATCACTTTTTCAACTTTTCTGTGTGTGAAAATTTTGGACACTGAAGTGAAAATAAACCCTTTCAAAGTCAGAATACAAAGAATTATCTATTGCAACTTCAACCCACCTGAAACTTTGAGGCCTTTGATCAACTCACAAACCTACACTTCAAGCCCTTTCTTAAGCTTGAAAAAGCCCTTTCTTAAGACGGCAAGACTTTGAGATTCATCAGCTGATAAAATATAAAAGCGATACTAAAAATAATCTCTCACCGAATGCAAGCTCACCTAGAAAGTCATTTACCAGGAGGTTTCATGAGAAATTTGACTTAACTTTACTCAGTAAAAGAGCTTTTCCCTCTATTACCACTTCGCCTACGTTTTTCGTAATTCCCAACAGTAAGTATTAACTGAAGAAGAAGAAAAAAAAAATCCCCAGCAAGCAGATCCGGGCACCCCTCCCAAGTCCTAAAACCTGCAAAAACCCAAGAGTTCGTGGCGCTGGTGGCTCCAGCTGTTTGTTTCCCGGGCAGTCTCCGGGTTGGATTTGCACCCTGGGGTCTACACGGGTTAAAAACGCGGAAAAAAGGCGACGAAGAAACACAAACTGCCAGGGTGTCGAAATGAAAGGAGCGACTATGAAAGGGGTAAGGAAAAATCCAAGCCATCTCTACGGGGAGGATCCGGAAAGCACCGGCCGCGCAGGGGGTCAACCAACTCCGACACCGCTCTGGGTCAGCTGGGCGCCACCGGGCGCGGACTTCGGAGCGAGGGCAGGTGCGCGGGCCGGCAGCCTCGGGCGCTCACCTGGCACCTACCTGGAGCTCACCTGGCGCCCGGGCCCCGCGCCGCCGCCCCCCGCCCAGCCCGCCGCGCCCGCACCTCGCGGTCCTTGAGGCCCAGGAGGAGCACCTCCTCCATCAGGGTCAGCCGCGTTTCCTTGGAGTCGCCCTTGTCGTCGTCGTCCTGCTCGTCGCGGCGGCTCTGCGCGTCGTCCTCGCCGCTGCCGGCGCCGCCGCCCGCCGCTCGCTCCTTGTCGGCGGCGTTGCGGGAGGCCTCGGTGCGCCGCTGCACCAGGCCAGAGCTGCGCTGGGTCAGCGAGGTCATGGCTCCAGCCGAGGCGCCGAGCCGGGCCGAGAGGGTCGCGGGACCGACCAGGTCGCTCTCCTCCTCCCCGCGCGGCCTCCGACCCGGGTTTCCGTGTTAAATCCGGACGCCGGGGCGACGTCCGTCGGCAGCGGGGCCGGGGGCAGTCATGAGGAAACAGGTCAGGGCGAAGCGGGCTGGCCGGGCGTCGGCGGGGCAGGAGAGGAGCGCCTTCCTGCCTGTGGCCGCAGCCCCCGAAACACCCCGAGCTCCGAAGCGGAGGCGGCGGCGGCGCCTTTCCAATATGGCGGCCCCAGCTGACGTCACCGG
The DNA here is from genome assembly GCF_028885655.2 of Pongo abelii. Classification (NCBI taxonomy): domain Eukaryota; kingdom Metazoa; phylum Chordata; class Mammalia; order Primates; family Hominidae; genus Pongo; species Pongo abelii. Next base: position 32,736,774 of record NC_071989.2, read on the forward strand.
AGGATGTGGCAGAGTCGGCGCGGGAGAGCTGGTTCGGGAGGCGCCGGAAGCGGCGGCCGCGGATCCGCTGCCACTGCCGCCTACACCCTTCCCGGCGCTCGGTGCTTGTCTTTTCCTTGGCGTCCCTGCGCCCCCTGACCCGCGGACCTGCAGTCCTGCTCCCGTGAGGTGCCCTCCCTCCTTCCGTTCCCCGTTTCCCCTTCACTACTCAGGGCTGGAGCCTGAACCTGGCGGGGCCCCCAGTGAATCGGGAGAGCCTGGGCCACGCTAAGGTGGACCCCACTCAGCCTCCAGCCGTGCCCTCCGCGCCCCAGACACTGCCGTCTTCGGAGACGACTCCGCGGTCGTGTGGACGGGGTCCCATTTGGACTCCGGGGTCTGCAGGATCGGCAGGAAGGACTTTGCTCTCTGAGGCTGGGCGGGGAGGGGTACGCTGTCTGCCGGGACTCCCTAACCCTTTAGAAGGAGCAAGTGCGTCCAAATGGTTTGAAAGTGGACCTTTAGTGTTTTCCAGGAGTAAGAAGATAAAACAGTTGACCAGTTTTGTTTGTAAAACTTCTTTCCTTGCCTCGGACTTGTGCTATAAAGTGACCAAGGCGTAGTGAGTACAGTTAGTACCGCACACGTTAGCACGCTCGACCTTAACGATCTTTTTATAGAGACAATAAACCTGCAGCGTTTCATGCCACGTCTTTGTACGCATCGGATGTCTGCCGGTGTAGTTACTAGGTGAAATCCTCTTGGCGTGCGCAAATCACGTTAAAAAAATAGCTGTCAAACCTGAGACAGGAGTTGCAGGAGTAGAGGGTGGCGCTTGTTAAGTGAAACATTTAACCAGGAATGGTATTGTGTGCCATCCTGTATTAAAATAAACAATGTATGGACAAAGTGGAACAACAGCAAAGCAAAAAATAAAAATTAAAAAAAAAAAGTGATCATGGGCTGTGGCTAAAGAGTGCTTTAGATGGGTTCTTCTCTTTCCACAAATCCATTATCCAGAACTCCTGCTGCCTACCATCCCATGCCCTGGAAAGTGACAGTGCTAAATGAGGGGAAGAGAGGGTCCAGGGGGAGCACCAAGTAGACCTTCACTTTTTCCCACCTGTCTGGGTGAAGGTCGATTTCACCTCAACACCAATTTCTCCCATTCACACCCTCTTTTTTTTTTTTCTTTGAGACGGAGTCTTGCTCTGTTGCCCAGGCTGGGGTGCCGTGGCACAATCTCGGCTCACTGCAAGCTCCGCCTCCCGGGTTCACACCATTCTCCTGCCTCAGCCTCCTGAGTAGCTGGGACTACAGGCGCCCGCCACCACGCCTGGCTAATTTTTTGTATTTTTAGTGGAGACGGGGTTTCACCGTGTTAGCCAGGATGGTCTCGATCACCTGACCTCGTGATCCGCCTGCCTCGGCCTCCCAAAGTGTTGGGATTACAGGCGTGAGCCACCGCGCCCAGCCCACACCCTCTTTGGACTTTTTTTCTTCATCTTTTCTGATTTTACCAAATGTTGTAGCTTGAAATGTTTCTTTGTAAAATAAATGTAATTAATTTATTATTTGAAAAAAGTTAATCAGGAGTAGTGGCCCACATCTGTAGTCCCAGGTCTTCGGGAGGCTGAGGCAGGAGAACCGCTTGAGCCCAGAATTTGAGGCTACCATGAGGGTGATCGTGCCACTGCACACCAGCCTGGGAGACAGAGCAAGACCCTGTCTCACCAAAAAAAAAAAAAAAATTGGCTGGGCGAGGTGGCTCACGCCTGTAATCTTAGAACTTTGGGAGGCCGAGGCGGACGGATCAGGAGGTCAGGAGATGGAGACCATCCTGGCTAACACGGTGAAACCCCGTCTCTACTAAAAATACAAAAAATTAGCCGGGCGTGGTGGCGGGCTCCTGTAGTCCCAGCTACTCGGGAGGCTGAGGCAGGAGAATGGCGTGAACCCCAGAGGCAGAGCTTGCAGTGAGCAGAGATCACACCACTGCACTCCAGCCTGGGTGACAGAGCGAGACTCCATCTCAAAAACAAAAAAATTACTTGACTAATATAGTCAAGTATGTAGTTCAAAGAGTACAAAGATATGTGTAGTGAAAATCTCCCTCCCAGCTCTGCCCCTGTTCACCCAGTTGTTCTCCTTTCTCTCCTGAAGGTTTTAATGCCAACAAATCCTCTGATACTTCTCCCCTCAAAATGTGAAGCCTAATTTCCCTCCCCCTGAGTGTGGGCCAGACTTAGTGACTCTCTTGAAATGAATAGAATGTGGCCAACATGACTGTCTGTGTGTCACTTCTCAGGTCATAAAAGTCTATGCAGCTTTTTTTCCTCCCCAGCTGCCCTCCACCCCCACCCATCATGATGGGTGGGGGTGGAGGGCAGCTGGGGAAGAAGTGAGGGAGGAAGGAAGGAGATATTTTAAAAACAGGAAGGGGAAGAAAGGATATTTTAGGAACAGGAAGGAAAAAAGAAGGAATTTTAGGAATGAGAATATTCCTAATTACAACGAGTGTTTCTTTTTTTTTTAATTTTTATTTATTTATTTATTTATTTATTTATTTTTGAGACAGAGTCTCACTCTGTCGCCCAGGCTGGAGTGCAGTGGCGTGATCTCGGCTCACTGCAACCTCCACCTCCTGGTTCAAGCAATTCCCCTGCCTCAGCCTGCCGAGTAGCTGGGATTACAGGCACATGCCACCACGCCCAGCTAATTTTTTTTTTTTTTTTTTTTTTGAGACGGAGTTTTGTTGCCCAGGCTGGAGTGCAATGGCGCAATCTCGGCTCACCGCAACCTCTGCCTCCCAGAGAATCGCTGAGGCGATTCTCCTGCCTCAGCCTTCCAAGTAACTGGGATTACAGGCATGTGTCACCACGCCCGGCTAATTTTGTATTTTTAGTAGAGACGGGGTTTCTCCATGTTGGTCAGGCTGGTCTCGAACTCCTGACCTCAGGTGATCTGCCCGCCTCGGCCTCCCAAAGTGCTGGGATTACAGGCGTGAGCCACCGCGCCTGGCACGCCCAGCTAATTTTTTTGTATTTTTAGTAGAGACAGGGTTTCACCATGTTGGCCAGACTGGTTTCGAACTCCTGACCTCAGGCAATCCACCAGCTTCAGCCTCCCAAAGTGCCGGGATTACAGGCATGAGCCACCGCGCCCGGCCATGATTGTTTGTTTATTGCCTGCTGAGATGTGCCAGGCGCGCTCTCCAGCAACCCCCACCAGGATCCTGCAGGTTAGGTGCTGCGGACTGCAACCATCTCATGCAGTGCGGTCTGGCAGCACCTCCATGCCTACCTACAAGTGTGGGGGAGTAAGCACTTCAAACAGGTGGATAACAGGACCCCTTTCTTTCCTCACATGAACTGTCCTGAGATCGTTCATACAACTTCTCAGTAGCATTTAGCTCCAGCAAGCTCAACGACCCCTTCACTCCTCATTCCCCTCCATTAGCTTCTGCTCCCAGCTGTTGCACTCCCTAATAAAGCACAAAAGACTTTGTCTTAGGCCCTGCTTCCTAGGGAACACAGATTAAGATGCCCATTTTACCTATGAAGAAACAGTTCAGAGAAGTTAAGTAATCTGCCCAACTTAACACTTCTGGAAAATCGCAGACCTGGATTAGAACCCTGGTCCTTAATTCAGTCATCAAACAAGTATATTTCTACCTGTTTGCTGCATGCCAGGCATTGTCATAAGCAATAAAGATACAATACTAAGCTGAAAGAGACATAGCCATAGTTTTCATGAAACTGACAGTTTAATGAAGGGCACAGATATTAAGCAAATCCTGATGCTAATTAATGTATAAATTTAGAAATGCTTTGAAAGAAGGAATATAGTCCTAAGAGACCATGTACTGTCATATATGTGAGAAACCTAAGTTTTTATCTGGGACTCAAAGCTGCTCTGAAGAAGTCATAAGCCAAAGAATGAACTGAAGTTAACCAAGTTGGAGATAAAGGACATTCCTGAGAGGAAATATGCAAAGGCCCTGTAGCAAAAGACAGATCATGGGATGGAGGAGAACCAAGTAGCAGAGTTTTTACCTGGGCTGAGGGAGGGAGTGATGGCAAAAGCAATAGTTACAGACAAGGTCCAAATCATACAGTGCTGTCCATTTTAAGGCCATTTTAAGATTTGGGTCTTTTTTTTTTAGACAGGGTCTCGCTCTGTTGCCCAGGCTGGAGTGCAGTGGCGCAATTTTGGCTCTGCCTCCTGGGTTCAAGCGATCCTCCCACCTCAGACTCCCAAGTAGCTGAGACTACAGGTGCATGTCACCACACCCTGCTGATTTTTGTTTGTTTGTTTGTTTGTTTGTTTTTGTAGAGACAGGGTTTCACCATGTTGCCCAGGTCTTGAACTCCTGGGCTCGAGCGATCTGCCCCCCTTGGCCTCCCAAAGTGCAGGGATTACAGGTGTGAGCCATCATGCCTGGCCAAAATCTGATCTTTATCCAACCAAACCCAATGGGAAGCTATCAAGGGTACTTTTAAATGCCCTCTGTAGGGGAAGAGGGGATGAGTGGGTGGGAGATGTTACCAGATTTGCATTTTGAAAAGCTTGCAGGAGATACCCAAGGCATGGATATAGGATACAGAAGCAGCTCATTTTTGCAGTAGTCCTGCAGAACCTGATGGTAAGTTCGACCACGATGGTGGAAGAAGAGAGGGTGGTAAGTGAATGTATTCAAGAGATAGTAGGTTAAACTGACACAACTCAATGAAAGACTGACTATGGAGTGTTGGGGCATAAAGGAGCAGAGTTGTCGAGGATTACTCCCACTTCTGGCTTATGTAGGAGAGGATGATATAGGGATCGCTGGGCAATGACCAGGTTTGCATGAGTTTATCTCAGTTGAGCTTTTAAGAAGTATATAAAACTTCCAAGAGAATTTGTTGCGTAGGTAGTTCTATGTACAGAGTCTTTCTGGGGCTTTTTGTTGTTGTTGTTTGGTTTTGGTTTTGCTTTGAGACGGAGGCTTGCTCTGTCGCCATGTTGGAGTGCAGAGGCACAATCTTGGCTCGCTGCAACCTCTGCCTCCCGGGTTCAAGTGATTCTCCTGCCTCAGCCTCCTGAGTAGCTGGGACTACAGGCACGCGCCACCATGCCCAGCTAATTTTTGTATTTTTAGTAGAAATGGGATTTTACCACGTTGGCCAGGATGGTCTCAATCTCTTGACCTCGTGATCCACCTGCCTCGGCCTCCCAAAGTGCTGGGATTACAGGTGTGAGCCATCGCACCCGGCCCAGAGTCTTTCTGTTTTAACCCAATAAAAATTTCAAAATGCCTAGAAAATGAAAAGCACCAGAAGAAAACTATGGGTAAATTCTTTTATAATCAAGGAGAGAAGAAGCCTTTATTATCATGACTCAAAATCTGATTTTTAAAAATTTGAAATAAATTCACAGGAATTGCAAAATTAGTGCAGAGAGAGCTTGTATACCCTTAGTTTCCCCCAGTAGTAACATATAACTGTAGCACACTATCAAAACCAGGAAATTAATATTGGTATGATCCACAGACATTATTCAGATTTCGTGGGTTTTATGTGCTTTGATTTATGTGTGTGTCATTCTATGCAATTTTACCACATGTAGATTTGTGTAAATACCACCACAATCAACATATAAAAATAAGCCAGGCATGGTGGCGCACAACTGTAATTCCAGCACTTTGGGAGGCTGAAGCAGGAGGATTGCTTGAGCCCAGGAGTTGGAGACCAGCCTGGTCAACATAGAGAGACCCCATCCCTACAAACTTTTTTAAAAAAATTAGCCAGGCATGGTGGCGATGCCTGTAGTCCCAGCTACTTGGAAGGCTGAGGCAGGAGGATCACTTGAGCCCAGGAATTTGAGGCTACAGTGAGCTCTGACTGTGCCACTGCTCTCCAGCCTAGGTCACAGAGTAATATCCTGTCTCTAAAAAACATAATTAATAAACAAATAAAAAAGATATAAAATTGCTCCATCATCACAAAGATCCCTCATGTTGCCCCTTTACAGTCATGGCGGCTCCAGCCCCTCCCCCGACTCTATCTCCGACTCCTGGCAACCACTACTTTGTTCTCCATCTATAATTTTGTCATTTGAGAATGTTATATAAATGGAATCATACATTATGAAGCCTTTTGAGATTTGCTTTTTTCACTCTGCATAATTCCCTTGAGATCCGTCCAAATTGCGTACATCAATAGTTTGTTCCTTTTTATTGCTGAGTGGTAATTCATGGTATTCAGGTACCATATTTGTTTAACCATGGATCCATTGAAGGACTTTCCGGTTGTTTCCAATTTGGGGCTATCACAAATAAAACTGCTATGAACATTCATGTACATGTTTTTATTTGTTTGTTGTTGTTGTTGTTGTTGTTTTGAGACTGAGTCTTGCTCTGTCACTCAGGCTGGAGTGCAGTGGCACGATCTCAGCTCACAGCACCCTCCGCTTCCCGGGTTCAAGCAATTTTCTTGCCTCAGGCTGCCGAGTAGCTAGGATTACAGGCACGTGCCACCATGCCTGGCTAATTTTTGTGTTTTTAGTAGAGATGGGGTTTCACCATGTTGACCAGGCTGGTCTCGAACTCCTGACCTCAAGTGATTCGCCAACTCAGGCTCCCAAAGTGCTGGGATTACAGGCATGAGCCACCGTGCCTGGCCTATGTTTTTATTTGGATGTAGTTTTCATTTCTCTTAGATGAACACCCAGGAGTGCAATTGGATCATATGGTTAAGTATATGTGTTTAATTTGTTTGTTTGTTTGTTTTAAGAAACTGAGATCCAGTCTGTCCCTGGATCTAAAACAGAGAAAAAAAAGGAAACTGGGAAATTGTTTTCCAGAGTGGCTGCATCATTTTACATTTCCACAATAGCTTTCTTCTGAAACACAGCAGCATTGTTGAACTAACTAGCAAATCTTCCAGAGGCTTTCAACAATCTTCTTTTCAAAAAACTCTGCTGCAACGATTTATTAAGCATGTACAATATTCCAGAGAAGGCTGTAAATGCTTTCAGGTTGCTATGGTTTGAATATTTATGCCTCCAAAACTCATGTTGAAACGTAAGTCCCGATGTAGTAGTATTGAGAGGTACAGCTTTTAAGAGGTGATTGGGTCATGATGGTTCTGCCCTCATGAATGGATTAATCCATTTACAGATTAATGGATTAATGGGTTATCATGGGAGTGGGACTAGTGACTTTGTAACAAGGGGAAGAGAGACCTAAACTAGGAGTACTGTAATTAGCCCATTTTATGAAAAAAGAAACAGGCACAGAAAGATTCAAGATTTTGCCCAGGGTTACACAGCCTGGCTCTGGAGTCCATGTTCTTAACCAGGACCTGATAATAACTTAATGATTTTAGGGCCAAAACAACTACACAATGTGGTCCTTGTGGTAAAAGACATAAAAGTCTGAGGCAAATACAGAGTTTCAAAGACTAAATTTTATTTTATTTTTGAATAATAAATTCATGTACTTCAAAATCAAAACAGATAAAAGGCCTGTACAGAGAAGTTCTACATTGGCCCATGTCCATTGATTGCAGCCATAATTTTAAGATAGTCCCATGATTCTCATCCCCGGCATTTACATTTTCCTCTAGTCTCTTCTTCCTGAGTGTGGGCAGAAATTCTGTCTTGCTTTTAACTAATAGAATGTAGCAAAAGGTGAAAGAATGTTGCAGATGTAATTAAGGCCCCTAATAGGTGGGGCACGGTGGCTCTCACCTGTAATCCCAGCACTTTGGGGGGCCAAGCCTGGCGGATCACAAGGTCAGGAGATTGAGACCATCCTGGCTAATACGGTGAAACCCCGTCTCTACTAAAAATACAAAAAATTAGCTGGGCGTGGTGGCGGGCACCCGTAGTCCCAGCTACTAGGAAGGCTGAGGCACAATGATGTGAACCTGGGAGGCAGAGCTTGCAGTGAGCTGAGATCGCGCCACTGCACTCCAGCCTGGGCGACAGAGTGAGACTCCATCTCAAAAAAAAAAAAAAAAAAGGCCCCTAATAAATTCACATTGAGTTCATCAAAAGAGAAACTCTCCTGGGTGCTATAGTTTGAATGTTTGTCCCCTCCAAGTCTCATGTTGAAAATGTGATTTCTGGCTGGGCACGGTGGCTCATGCCTATAATCCCATCACTTTGGGAGGCTGAGGTGGGCAGACCACTAGAGCCCAGGAGTTCAAGACCAGCCTGGGCAACATGGCGAAACCCTCTCTCTACCAAAAAATCAAAAAATTAGTGAGGCATGGTGGTGTGTGCCTGGAGTTCCAGCTACTTGGGAGGCTGAGATGGGAGGATCACTCGAGCTCAGGGACATCAAGGTTGCAGTGAGCCTTAATCATTCCACTGCAGTCCACTCCAGCCTGGGCAACAGAGTGAGATCCTGTCTCAAAAAAAAAAAAAGAAAAGAAATTTGAAATTTGATCCTCAATGTTGGAGGTGGGGCCTAAGGCCGTCTGTGTTGGGGGCAGAGCAAGTGAGTTCTCATTCTGTTAGTGCCCATGAGACCTGGTTGTTAAAAACAGCCTGACACCTCCCCTCTCACTTCCTCTTGCTTCCTCTCTCACCACGTGATTTCTGCAGACACCAACTGCCCTTTGCCTTCCACTATGAATGGAAGCAGCCTGAGGACCTCAACAGATGTGCGGTCTTCCTGCCAGCAGAGTCAGTCATGAGCCAAATAAACCTTTTTTCTTTATAAATTACCCAGTCTCAGGTGTTCCCTTATAGCAACACAAAATGAACTAAGACATTAAATGAGCCTGACATAATGAGCCTGACATAATCAGGTGGACCCTTAAAAGAGGCTCTAACCCTTCCCTAACAAGGCAGACTTGAGTCAGCTGAGATACTCTTCTGATGGCCTTCAAGAAGAAAACAGCCACATGTGAACTGCCTATGGAGAAAGGTGGCCTCTAAGAGCTAATGGTCTCGTCTTATAATCACAAGCATCCGAAATCTGCCAACCATGTGATGAGCTTGGAAGAAAACCCTTAGGTCAAGATGAGAGTGTAACCCAGCCAACACCTTGATTACAACCTCATGAGACCCTAAGCAGAGGGCCCAATAAGCCATGCCAAACTCTCTCCTGTGGAAGTGAGATCATAAACATGTTGTTTTAAGCCACTAAACTTATAGTAATTTGTTATGCCACAAATACAAATAAGTTGAAAATAAAAAGATGGTAAAAAACAGCAGCCACAAAATACCTGGAGTGACTATACTAATATTAAACAAAATAGACTTTAAAACAACAAAAAATAAGAGAAATACATGCTCACATTATGGTTTTTTTGTTTGTTTGTTTGTTTTTTGAGACGGAGTCACTCTGTTGCCCAGGCTGGAGTGTGTGGTGGCACAATCTCGGCTCACTGCAAGCTCCGCCTCCCGAGTTCACGCCATTCTCCTGTCTCAGCCTCCCGAGTAGCTGGGACAATAGGCGCCCACCACCACGCCCGGCTAATTTTTTGTATTCTTAGTAGAGACGGGGTTTCACTGTGTTAGCCAGGATGGTCTCGATCTCCTGACCTCGTGATCCACCTGCCTCGGCCTCCCAAAGTGCTGGGATTACAGGCGTGAGCCACCGCACCCGGCCTCACATTATGGTTAATTGGTTTTGAACAAAGGTACCAAGACAATTGAATGGGGGAAAGAATAGTCTTTGCAACAAACAGGTCAGGGAGAACTATTTATCCACATACAAAAGAATAAAGTTGAATACCTACCTCATACTATATACAAAAATTGACTCAAAATGGATCAAAGATCTAAATGTAAGGGTTAAAAATATAAAACACACAGAAGAAAACATAGGTGTAAATCTGCATGATCTTGAATTAGCTATGGTTTCTTTTCTTTCTTTCTTTCTTTCTTTTTTGTTGTTGTTGTTGTTGAGATAGAGCCTCGTTCTGCCACCCAAGCTAGAGTGCAGTGATGGGATCTCGGCTTGCTGCAACCTCCTTCTCCCAGGTTCAAGTGATTCTTGTGCCTCAGCCTCCTGAGTAGCTGGGATTACAGGCACGTGCCACCACACCTGGCTAATTTTTGTATTTTAGTGGAGATAGGGGTTTTGCTATGTTGACCAGACTGGTCTCAAACTCCTGACCTCAAGTGATCCACCCACCTCGGCCTCCCAAAGTGCTGGGATTACAGATATGAGCCACTGCACCTGGCCTAGTTATGGTTTCTTTGATATGACTCTAAAAACACAAGCAACAGGAGAAAAAAAGAGATAAATCTGACATCATTAAAAGAACTCCATGAAGGCCGGACGTGGTGGCTCACGCCTGTAATCCCAGCACTTTGGGAGGCCGAGGTGGGTGGATCACAAGGTCAGGAGTTCAAGACCAGCCTGGCCAAGATGGTGAAACTCTGTCTTTACTAAAACTACAAAAATAAGCTGGATGTGGTGGCGGGAGCCTGTAATCCCAGCTACTCAGGAGGCTGAGGCAGAGAATTGCTTGAACCCAGGAAGCGGAGGTTGCAGCGAGCTGAGATCATGCCATTGCACTCCAGCCTGGGTGACAGAGTGAGACTCCGTCTCAAAAAAAAAAAAAAAAAAGAACTCCATCAAGAAAATGTACTTTAGGGCCAGGTGCGGTGGCTCACACCTGTAATCCCAGCACTTTGGGAGGCCAAGGCAGGTGGATCACTCGAGGTCAGGGGTTTGAGACCAGCCTGGCCAAAATGGTGAAACCCCGTCTCTACTGTATATACAAAAAGTAGCTGGGCATGGTGGTACATGCCTGTAATCCCAGCTATTCAGGAGCCTGAGGCAGGAGAATCGCTTGAACCTGGGAGGTGGAGGTTGCAGTGAGCCAAGACTGCCATTGCACTCCAGCCTGGGCGACAGAGCAAGACTCTGTCTCCAAAAAAAAAAAAAGAAAGAAAGAAAATGTACTTCAAAGGATATCCTCAAGAAAATGAAAAGACAGCCCATGTAATGGCAAAAACTTTATAAATCATATGTTTGATAAAGGACTTTGTTATGGTTTGCATGTTTGTCCACTCCAAGTCCCATGTTAAAATTTGATTCCCAGTGTTGGAGTTGGGCCTGGTGGGAGGCCATTGGATCACAGGGGGCCGATCCCTCACAAATGGTTTAGCACCATTCCCTCAGTGATAAGTGTGTTCCTGCTCAGTTAGTTCATGAGAGATATGTTGTTTAAGAAAAGTCTGGGGCCTCCCCCTTCTCCCTCTCCTGCTCCCACTTGCACCGTGTGATACTTTGGCTACCCCCTTCAACTTCCACCATGATTGTAAGCTTCCTGAGGTCCTCACCGAAAGTCCAGCAGATGTTGGTGCCATGCTTGTACAGCCTGCAGAACTGTGAGCCAGTAAAACCTCTTTTCTTTATAAATTACCCAGCCTCAGGTATTTCCTTTTTCTTTTTCTTTTTCTTTTTCTTTTTCTTTTGTTTTGTTTTGAGACAGGGTCTTGCTTTGTTGCCTAGGCTGGAGTGCAGAGGCACAATCTCAGCTCACTGCAGCCTCTACCTCCTAGGCTAAACCTATCCTCCCAACTTAGCCTCCCAAGTAGCTGGGATTACAGGTGTGAGCCACCACTCCCAGCCTGTATTTTAGGTATTTCTTTATAGCAATGCAAAAAATGGCCTAATACAGATTTGAATCTGTAATATATGAAGAGCTCTCACAGGCTGGGTAAGGTGCCTGTAATCTCAACACTTTGTGAGGCTGGGGTGGAAGGACTGCTTAAGCTCAGGAGTTCCAGACCAGCCTAGGCAGCATAGTGAAACCCCATCTCTGCAAAAAATACAAAGAGGAAACAAACTTCAATGAAATAAAATAAAAAAGGAAAGGATTAGGAGCTATTGCCTTCTCTAGGAGACCCAGACCTACCACCTTCAGTGAAGACCCTGGCCTTGAAGTCAGGCAGCATCTCTTCCCCCTAAAAACAGGGAGCCATCAAAAAGTGGGGGTGAAGTGGGGTACAGTGGCTCACGCCTGTAATCCTAGCACTTTGGGAGTCTGAGGCAGGTGGATCACTTGAGCCCAGGAGTTCGAGACGAGCCTGGGCAACATGGCAAAACCCCGTCTCTACAAAAAATACAAAAATTAGCTGGACATGGTGGTGTGTGCCTGTAATCCCAGCTACTTGGGAGGCTGAGGTGGGAGGATCATCAGAGCCCAGGAGGTGGAGGTTGCAGTGAGCAAATGCCACTGTATTCCAGCCGGGGCAACAGAGTGGGACTGAGTCCCTGTCTCAAAAAAAAGAGAGAACTCCCACAATTCAATAATATAAACACAACTCAATTTAAAAGTAGGCACTAAAAGTTATAAAGCATTAATGAATGATTTATTTATTTATTTTTGAGATGGAGTCTCACTCTGTCACCCCGGCTGGAGTGCAGTGGCGCGATCTCGGCTCACTGCAAACTCCACCTCCAGAGTTCAAGCAATTCTTCTGCCTCAGCCTCCCGAGTAGCTGGGACTACAGGCGTGCACCACCACGCCCCTGGCTAATTTTTATATTTTTAGTAAAGACAGGGTTTCACCATATTGGCCAGGCTGGTCTCAAACTCCTGACCTTGTGATCCACCTGCCTCAGCCTCCCAAAGTGCTGGGATTACAGGTATGAGCCACCATGCCCGGCCAATTTTTTTTTTTTTTTTTTTTTTTTTTTTGAGTCTTGCTCTTTTGCCCAGGCTGGAGTGCTGTGGTGCAATCTTGGCTCCCTGCAACTTTCGCCTCCCAGCTTCAAGCAATTCTTTTGCCTCAGTCTCCTGAGTAGCTGGGATTACAGGCATGCACTGCCACACCCGGCTAATTTTTGTATTTTTAGGAGAGAGGGGTTTTTTGCCATGTTGGCCAGGCTAGTCTCGAACTCCTGGCCTCAAGCAATCCGCCAGCCTGGGCCTCCCAAAGTTCTGGGATTACATACCTGAGCCACTGTGCCTGGCCCTGTTGAATGAAATTAAAGACACAGATAAATGGAAAGACATTAGATGTTTATAGATTGGAAAAATTGATATCATTAAAATATCCATAATACCCAAAGTGATCTACAGATTCAATACAATCTTTATCCAAGTCCCAACATAATTGTTTATAGAAATGGAAAAAAACAATTCTAAAATTCATACGGAGCCAAAAGTACCTCTCAAAAAACCCCAAATAGCCAAAGCAATCCTGAACATGAAGAAAAAAGCTGGAGGTATCACACTTTCTGATTTCAAGTATATTACAAAGCTACAGTAATTAAAACAGTATGGTACTGACATAAAAACAGACATAAACCAATAACAAAGTAAGAGAGTCCAAAAATAAATCTGTGCATTTATGGCCAACTGATCTTTATCAAGGGTGCCAAGAACACACAATAGAGATAGGATGGTATTTTCAATAAATGTTATTGGGAAAAATTAGATAATCACATGGAAAAAAATTAAATTAGACCTTTATCTCACACCATATACGAAAATCAACTCAAAATGAATTAAAGACTTAGGAACTGAATTCTATACTTTATGGGGTGAATCACATGGTATGTAAACTACATTTTAATCTATTATTAACAATAATTATGCATCTTTGGATTAGGTTTGGTTAGGAGTATGTCCCAAGATATTATTGAGAAAAAAATATTTAGACTAAAAATATACTTTCTGTAATATGTGCTTTTCATTTTTAGGTTATAACGTTTTGAACAAGATTTGCTCATAGGGAGGTGAAAAAAACAAACATACTTTCAGGATAATAAAGTATACATTTTTAGCCAATAAGTTTGTACAATGATTTAAAATTTGAGAGAAATACAGAACATAACGTTTTTATTTACCTTCATTGGGCATTATAGAGAGGAAACGAATATCAAAGGAATACACAGACTAGATAAACTATAAAAATTATTTTAGTTATTTGTTTACATAGCAGTCTGTCACACAAATTCCAGAATTATATAGTTTAAGGAACCCTCAAGAGATCAAACAGTTCACAACTCTGAAACTTTTCTAACTGCCTATTCATTATTCCTAGAAATCTAGAGACAAGATTTCATGATTTTACTAGGTAAATTTTAAGTCTTTCTACCCTGATCATCAAGAAGTCTTCTAGGCTGGGTACAGTGGCTCATGCCTGTAATCCCAACACTTTGGGAGGCCGAGGCGGGCGGATCATGAAGTCAGCAGTTCAAGACCAGCCTGGCAAAATGGTAAAACCCCGTCTCTACCACAAATACAAAAATTAGCCAGGCAGAGTGGCGGGCACCTGTAATCCCAGCTACTTGGGAGGCTGAGGCAGGAGAATCGCTTGAATCCGGGAGGCGGAGGTTGCAGTGAGCCGAGACGGTGCCATTGCACTCCAGCCTGGGCCACAGAGCGAGACACCACCTCCAAAAAAAAAAGAAGTCTTATAAACTTCTAAGCTACATCCTTAATTGTTAGTCTCTATAACGCAGAATATGGAGTGCAATTAACCCAAAGAAAGATCAGGGATCTCCCAACTTATTAGTGAGGGTCTCTCCTGTGATCCAGAAATTTTAGCCAAAGCTATCTTCTGGAAGTTTAATTCAGGTTTATGTATGATCCTCTACCTTCTGTTGTGCTTGACAACCGCTTTTTCTCAGCTCAGTGGAAATGGAAATGGAATTGCTTATTCATTGTTATCTGGAAAAATCTCCTAGCGTATGTATACACTTTTATTTCATTTTATTTATTTATTTTATTTTATTTGAAACGAAGTCTCGCTCTGTTTCCCAGGCTGGAGTGCAGTGGCGTTATCTTGGCTCATTGCAACCTCCGCCTCCCAGGTTCAAGCAATTCTCCCACCTCAGCCTCCTGAGTAGCTAGAATTATAGGCGTGCACCGCCACACCTGGCTAATTTTTTGTATTTTTAGTAGAGACAGGGTTTCACCATGTTAGCCAGGTTGGTTTCAAACTCCTGACCTCAGGTGATCCACCCGCCTCGGCCTCCCAGAGTGCTGGGATTACAGGCGTGAGCCACCACGCCCTGTATATACATTTAATTCATTTTCTGCCTCACGTTCCCTAAGTAAGTTATCCTCAGTTCCTTGAGTCAGCTTCGAAAATAAATGCTCTCTTGTCCTGGATTTTAAATAAATCAGAGTGTGATAAGAAATAAATGACCTTCTAAAGCTGTAGAATGCCTTTGTCTTGCCGAGCGGTGGCTCACGCCTGTAATCCCAGCACTTTGCGAGGCCGAGGCGGGCGGATCACGAGGTCAGGAGATGGAGATCAACCTGGCTAACATGGTGAAACCCCGTGTCTACTAAAAATACAAAAAAATTAGCCGGACGTGGTGGTGGTCGCCTGTAGTCCCAGCTACTTGGGAGGCTGGGCAGGAGAATGGCGTGAACCCGGGAGGCGGAGCTTGCAGTAAGCCGAGATCGGGCCACCGCACTCCAGCCAGGGCGACACAGCAAGACTCTGTCTCAAAAAAAAAAAAAAATGCCTTTGTCTTTTCACAAAGCAAACATTTTTCTTCTAGGAATAAAGGTTGCTTTCCTTTAAAAGGATTGAATGCTGAAGCATCCCGAGCAGCTATATTAGTTTTCTGTGTTATGTAACAAATAGCATATGTTTCTGATCTCGCCACGTCTGTAGGCCAGGAGTCCAGGCACAGCGTAGCTGGACCCTCAACCGTGCAAGTCAGGAGCTGCAAACCAGGTGTCAGCTGAGTTGCATCTCATTTGAAGGCTCCACTGGGAGAGAGCTGGCTTCAGAGCTTGCTTTGGATTGGCAGAATTCATTTCCTTGTAGAGGGGTTGTGTTTCTTGTTGACTATTGGCTGGAGGCTGCACTCAGCTTCTAGAGGCTTCCCATAGTGTTTTGCCATGTGGGCTTCTTCAACATGGGCACCGACTCAAGCCAGCAAGGAGAATCCCTAGTGCGAATCTGCTGGCACAATGGAGTTTCAGATAACGCAATAAAATCACAGGAATGACATCTCATCACTGTTGCCGTATTCTGTCGGTTAGAAACCTGTCATCCCATACTCAAGAAGAGTGAACGCCAGAAGGCAGGTATCATTAACAGGGGTCACCCTAGGGTCTACCCACTAGAGCAGCCTTTAATCCTTTCTGCATGGAGATGGAGAATATGTGATTAAACAAATTAATGATCAAAAGCAAACCTATCTTTCATTATTTATTTTGTGTGTTTTTTTTTTGAGACAGAGTCTCGCTCTGTCACCCAGGCTGGAGTGCAGTGGTGTGATCTTGGCTCACTGCAACCCCTGCCTCCCAGGTTCAAGCGATTCTCCTGCCTCAGCCTCCTGAGCAGCTGGGATTATAGGCACGTGCCACCACGCCTGGCTAACTTTTGTATTTTTAGTAGAGACCAGGTTTCACCATGTTGGCCAGGCCTGTCTTGAACCCCTGACCTCAAATGACCTGCCCACCTTGGCCTGTCGAAGTGCTGGGATTATAGGCGTGAGCCACCACGCCCAGCCTTCATTATTTTACATTAGCTTTTTCTCTATTCATAGCTGCTCCCCAAAACAGTTTTATAATTATTTATTGCAGCATAACAAACCATCCCCTCAAATAAAACAGCAACTATTTTACTTGCTTCTTAGGCTGTGGTTCAGCAATTTGGCTGCGCTTATTCCTCTGGTCTCTCATGGGGTCACTCATATGACTGTAGTCAAACTGCAGCTTGACTTGAGCTAGTTGGTTTGATGTGGCCTCATTCACAGATATGAGAATTGGTGTTGGCTATAATCTATGCCACATGTCTTCAGCAGGATGACCCAGTCTTTTTCAAATAGCATCTGGCTTCCAAGAGGAAGAGAAGATGCAGGGTTCAGAAGTGATACAGTATTACTTGTGCCACATTCTATTGGTCAAAGTAAGCCCAAGGCCTCCCCAGATTCAATGAGTGGACAAATAGACTCCATCTCTTTTCCTTTCTAGAATTATGCAAAGTTCAAACCTGAGAGCACTTTGATTTACCCGATAACTATTACAAAGTATTATTCCTCATATACAAAATGATATATTAACTGGTTAGAAATATAATGGCATTTAATGTTTATCATTTTTAAAAGTATTTCATTGATCTTTGCTTATGTACAGTCACCTGTTATTTATGGATGTCTTTGCATATTAGTGTTAAATATTGCTAGATTTATTCTTTTTTTGCTTTTTTTTTGGAGGCAGAGTGTTGCTCTGTCACCCCAGCAGGAGTGCAGTGGTGTGATCTCGGCTCACTGCAACTTCCGCCTCCTGGGTTCAAGTGATTCTCGTGCCTCAGCCTCCTGAGCAGCAGGGATTACAGGCGTGTGCCACCATGCCTAGCTAATTTTTGTATTTTTAGTGGAGACAGGGTTTCGCCATGTTGGCCAGGCTGGTCTCTAACTCCTGACCTCAGGTGATCCACCGGCCTCAGCCTCCCAAAGTGCTGGGATTACAGGCGTGAGCCACCGCGACTGGCCCATTTTTGCAATTAGATTGACAAGTTTGGCTCACAGCATGTTTCGCAAGTTTTGACTAGACCGTGTAGGCAAAAGTATGGATAAAACAGAACTGTTACATATTGCTGGTAGAAATGCAAAATGGAGAGCAATTTGATAATATCTACCAAAATTATGAATGCATTTACCTTTTGAACTAACAATCTCACTTCTGTGAGTTTATCTTCCAGACTGATCTGAAAGTGTATGAGATGACATATGAACATGATTGTTGTAGCATTGTTTATAGACATAAAAGATTGCAAATACCCCAAAGGTTCATCAATAGAAGACTGGTTAAATAAACTGTAGAACATCCACACAACGGAAGACCATGAACTCTGAAAATGAATGAGAAAGCTTTCGCTGTGCTAATGTGGAACAATCTCTAGCATATATTGCATAAAAAAAGACAAAAAGCAGAACAGTTTCTATAATGTGCTGCCTTTTGCGTAAGAATGAGGGGAACAAAAGAGTACATATTCACATTTGTTTATATATACTTTTTTTTTTTTTTTTTTTGAGACGGAATCTCACTCTGTCACCCAGGCTGGAGTGCAGTGGCGCGATCTCGGCTCACTGCAACCTCTGCCTCCCGGATTCAAGCAATTCTCCTGCCTCAGTCTCCCAAGTAGCTGGGATTACAGGCATGTGCCACCATGCCCGGCTAATTTTTTTTGTATTTTTAGTAGAGATGAGGTTTCACCATATTGGCCAGGCTGGTCTCGAACTCCTGACCTTCTGATCCACCCACCTTGACCTCCCAAAGTGCTGGGATTACAGGCGTGAGCCACCGCGCCCGGCCTATATATACATTTTTTAAAATCTTGGAAAGACACAAAAGAAACTAACAAAAGGAACTACAAGATATGAGAGTAAGAATAGGGACGCAGTAATGGACATGTAGAAGGTGTATTACTTTGTTCCATGCAGCACGAATTTTTAAAAATCTACACATCTATATATTTTTATTTATATTCAAATTTAAATTTACTTTTTTTGTTGTTGGTTTTCTGGTTTTTTGTTTTTGTTTTTTTAGACGGAGTCTCGCTCTGTTGCCAGGCTGGAGTGCAGTGGCGTGATCTCAGCTCACTGCAATCTCCACCTCCCGAGTTCAAGCGATTCTTCTGCCTCAGCCTCCCGAGTAGCTGGGACTACAGGTGCATGCCACCATGTCCAGATAATTTTTGTATTTTTAGTAGAGACGGGGTTTCGCCATGTTGGCCAGGATGGTCTGGATCTCTTGACCTCGTGATCCTCCCACCTTGGCCTCCCAAAGTGCTGAGATTACAGGTGTGAGCCACCGCGCCCGGCCTTAAATTTACTTTTTCAAAGTATCAGCTGTTGATATTTAATTCACTATTTAAATTGTACAAATAGTTTTTAGTATACTCACAAACTTGTGCAACCATCACCATAATCAATTTTAGAACATTTTCATCATTCCCTCCCCAAAAATGCCTACCCACTGGCATTCGTCTCTCATTGCCCCTCACCTCAGTCCTCCAGCAGTAGGCAAACATTAATCTACTTTCTGTCTCTCTAGATTTTCCTGTTTGCCTGCTCTGTGGGTGTGGGTTCCTCTTTTCTTCTCCATGCACACATTTAATCTATTTCCTCACTTACCACCACCTCTGCTCACTTTGGCCCGGTGCCAATCCAAACATCTCCCTCTCCAACTGTCACCATACTTTATTTAGCTTTGTTCCCATAAATGCTCTACGTCAGTAATGACTGGCTTTCTGCCAGCTGCCCATGGCCACTGTCCCTAGCCAGCGTGGAATTTCCTGAGCAGTTTTCTGCTCCTAAAGAAGCCAGCGCGGCTCACTCTGTGCCTCTGCTTTACCTGCCACAGGGCGGAGGAGCGCCTCTCAAGGTATATCGCTGGGACAGCAGACTTTCTGGTCTCCCCTCATCTCCTGCTCAACTTTAAAAGATACAATCGTTTTATTACTTTGCATTTATATAGCCCCCTTTCTGGAAGCTCTTCAGCCCCCAATGGCACTTTTTACAACACTCTCCTGAGGGTTGCCACGACAGTCCTCCTTCCACACTTGTTCCCACTCTGTCACCTTCTCAGTGCCAACACCTTTCCCCATCGGTTCACTAAGAAAATTCAGAGAGTATTCCAAACGAATTTTTTGTATTATACTTTAAGTTTTAGGGTACATGTGCACAACGTGCAGCTTAGTTATACGTGTGCCAAACGAATTTTTAATTGAATAGTGAGAGCTCTTCTGAATAGAGTATATTTAAACCATAAGAAAAAGCAGCAGGGTTTTACCAAAATACAATTTACTAAAAATGTAAAATATGATTTCAACTGAATTTTTTCTTCCTACCAACAGGATAAGATGAGGATGCAGCAAAGTTATTCTAACAGATGACATAGTTATGTACATAATAATCATAATTACTACAATATCTTATTTTACTCAAAATCCCAGTAAAATTTTACCTTGCACCACTTAATAAATAAACAGGATCATGCGATATAATTAACTATCTCTTTCCCTCTCTTATGAAAGAGAAGGTTTAAATAAGTCAAAATGTCAAATAACTAATAACCTTAACTTGACATTGAATTTGGTTGGTTTTTTGAAGAGTTTCTTCTTGATTAGTTAGGCTAAAAAATTGTGTTGTTGCTGTTTTTTGCATTTACTTATGAAGGCAAGTATTTCTGGGTTTCAGAAAAATTCATTTTCAACCAAACTATAGAAGATCTGATGGACAAGGCCGGGTGCGGTGGCTCACGCCTGTAATCCCAGCACTTTGGGAGGCTGAGGCGAGTGGATCACAAGGTCAGGAGATCGAGACCATCCTGGCTAACACGGTGAAACCCCGTCTCTACTAAAAATACAAAAATTAGCCGGGCGTGGTGGCAGGCACCTGTAGTCCCAGCTACTTGGGAGGCCGAGGCAGGGGAATGGCGTGAACCAGGGAGGCGGAGCTTGCAGTGAGCCGAGATCGTGCCACTGCACTCCAGCCTGGGTGACAAAGCGAGACTCCATCTCAAAAAAAAAAAAAAAAGAGAAAAAAGAGAAAAATACTCAAAATACTCAGGTTAACACAGCAGTAATGAAGAGGAGACAGGATATCTGCTCTTAAAAGCCAGGGAGAGAACCCCCCTCCTGTCAGGTTAGGGGAAAAAAAAAGTCAAACTAGTTAAGTGACCTAAGTGTGAATTTGAGGATTTGTCACGGAAATCATCTCTTGGTTTCTTAGCTCTTGAAGGAGGATGGGATGGAGTCAGATGCCAGGGAGCTATTCACACAAGGAGTTCAGCAAATCATCATAAATTCAGTCTTCTTGTCTTCAAGAGGGATTGAATGCATCAAATGATCTCTCAAAAACTACTCAAGTATACAAGCTCAGAGACTGAAGTACATTTTAAAAGTTACTCAAGTAACATGAGCACATTCTTATAAAAGGTTCAAACAAGAATCAATTCTAGGCCGGGCGCCGTGACTCACGCCTGCAATCCCAGCACTTTTGGAGGCCGAGGTGGGTGGATCACCTGAGGTCAGGAGTTCAAGACCAGCCTGGCCAACATGGTAAAACCCTGTCTCTAACAAAAATACAAAAATTAGCCAGGCATGGTAGTGTATGCCTGTAATCCCAGCTACCTGGGGGGCTGAGGCAGGAGAATCACTTGAACTCAGGAGGCGGAGGTTGCAGTGAGCTGAGATCATGCCACTGCACTCCAGCCTGGGTAACAGAGTGAGACTTCATCTCAAAAAAAAAAAAAGAAAGAGAATTAATTCTAGGGAGCAAAATATATATCACCTTTTATCCTCATTGCCATGTCCACTCCTTCCCCCAGAGTAACCAGGACTGGAGTTTGGTGCCCAGTCTTCCCACCTCCGTTCTGCACATTTACACGCGTACACCTACACATATATCATAGAGATTTTTAATGTAAAATGATCGTGCCATATACATTGTTCTGCAAGTTGCTTTTTCCACTTAACTATGTATTGGGGATCTCCTCCTATCAGTTCATTTACCTCTACATCAGACTTTTTTGGTATAAATTTAAGGAGTACAAATACAATTCTGTTACATGGATATATGGCACATACCTCACTCTTTTTAATGGCTGAAATGTATTCCACAGTATAGATAAACAACTTAATCAGTTCTGTTGTGATGGACATTTAACTGATGTCCAAATGTTCACTATTCCAATGGTTCTGCCATAAACTCCCTTTTACAAACAACTGCATGCTGAGTGTTTCTATAAGATACATTCCATGACATTAATTAAATATGAATTGATGAACAAAGCAGCTTATGTTGTGTTTGTTTGTTTGTTTTGAGACAGGGTCTCACTCTGCCGCCCAGGCTGGAGTGCAATGGCGTGATCTTGGCTCTCACAGCAACCTCTGCCTCCTGGGCTCAAACGATCCTCCTGCTTCATCCTCCCGAGTACCAGGGACTATAGGCATGCACCACCATCCCTGGCTCATCTTTGCATTTTTTTGTAGAGATGAAGTTTCGCCATGTTGCCCAGGCTGGTCTCGAACTTCTGGACTCAAGCGATTCACCTGCCTCGGCCTCTTAAAGTGCTGGGATTACAGGTGTGCGCCACTGCGCTCGGCCACAGCTTATGTCTTGATTTCCCCAACTGACATGAAACATACTCTCTGACACCCTTTTTTCCTTTGCCTTTAACTGTTTCTTTTTTTTTTTTTTTTCTTTTTTGGAGATGGAGTCTTGCTCTGTCTCCCAGGCTGGAGTGCAATGGCACTATCTCGACTCACTGCAACCTCCACCTCCCTGGTTCAAGCGATTCTCCTGCCTTAGCTTCCTGAGTAGTTGGGATCACAGGTGCCCGCCACCATGCCCAGCTGATTTTTTTGTATTTTTAGTAGAGACAGGGTTTCGCCATGTTGGTCAGGCTGGTCTCAAACTCCTGACCTCAGGTGATCTGCCCGCCTCAGCCTCCCAAAGTGCTGGGATTACAGGCGTGAGCCACCACTCCCAGCCTCGTTTAACTGTTTCTTTAGTGACTTCTCCCAAGGAACTTTAGAATGGCTACTCACTAAGGAAACAGAATACCCTAGTGGCAGGAAAATTAAGATTCCGAAGCTGATGTTAGGTAAGACCTAGAATTTGAGGTGAGCAATTGGAAAGCAATTTCACTCTCCCAAGGAGTTTCTTAATGAAAGTGGCCTTGAAATAGATTTACCATTCTTGGTAACTCTACTATTTTTAGTTCCTTGGGTAAAGTTAATACTCGGTTATATTATAGGCTTTTAAAATAAAAGAAGGCCAGGCGCGGTGGCTCACGCCTGTAACCCCAGCACTTTGGGAGGCTGAGGCAGGCTGATCTGAGGTCATGAGTTCAAGACCAGCCTGGCCACACAGTGAAACCCTGCCTCTACTAAAAATAACAAAAATTAGCCAGGTGTGGTGGCAGGCTCCTGTTATCCCAGCTGCTCGGGAGGCTGAGGCAGGAGAATTGCTTGAACCAGGGAGGCAGAGGTTGCAGTGAGCTGAGATGGTGCCACTGCACTCCAGCCTGGGCGACAGAGTGAGACTCCATCTCAAAAAAATAAAAAATAAAAAATAAAATAAAAAAACGAAAGAAAGGAAGGCTTATAACACAAATGTAGAAAGTTTCCATTTGAATTAGTCATCTCTCACCGTAGACAGCCATCCTGGGGACAACATGGAAGCATCATTGATTCTTTTTTTTTTTTCTTGAGATGAAGTTTTGCTGTTGTTGCCCAGGCTGGAGTGCAGTGACGTGATCCCAGCTCACTGCAACCTCCACCTCCCAGGTTCAAGCGATTCTCCTGCCTCAGCCTCCCGAGTAGCTGGGTTTACAGATACATGCCACCATGCCCGGCTAATTTTTGTATTTTCAGTAGAGACGGGGTTTCACCATGTTGGCCAGGCTGGTCTTGAACTCCAGACCTTAGGTGATTCACCTGCCTTGGCCTCCAAAAGTGCTGGTATTACAGGCGTCAGCCACTGCGCCCGGCCCATCATTGATTCTGTTATCCTATTAGTCTCTGCTAATACATTTGCCTGATTGTTCTAATGGGTACCTCATGACCTGGAAATTTTAATATCTTTTCCAAAGGTCATTACCCACTTTGAGGTAATATAGCCTTAGCTAAGTCTGAAATCATAGCTCTTTTCAGCCTTTTGGTCTGTCCTATCAGTTTTATTTTTATTTATTTATTTGTCTCAGTAAAAGGGGAAAGGGGAGAAATGAGTAGGTTTGCTTTCTGCAAAGGCCAGACCACTGGGCAAAGAGGAACATAAATGTCAGATGGGCCTTACACACTGAATTGTACTGCACCTGACATGTTAGTAAAACAATGGCAATTCTTCCAGCTACATCAAAGACACACCCACCATTCTGAGATGTGCTCCCACTCTTAACCAAGCTCTTAAGGGGCCGGGGTGTCAATTCTATTCCAGTTACCGCTGACCTGACATCTCCCACTTGTTCCTCATGAGAAAAGTTTCTTTTCTTTTTTTTGGAGATGGAGTGTCCCTCTGTCACCCAGGCTAGAGTGCACTGGCGCAAACTTGGCTCACTGCAACCTCCGCCTCCCGGGTACAAGCAATTCTCCTGCCTCAGCCTCCGGAGTAGCTGGGACTACAGGCGTACGCTACCATGCCCGGCTAATGTTTTTTGTATTTTTAGTAGAGATGGGGGTTTTACCATGTTGGCCAGGCTGGTTTCGAACTCCTGAGCTCAGGCAATCCACCCTCCTCAGCCTCCCAAAATGCTAGGATTACAGGCATGAGCCACCATGCCCAGAAAAAAAGTTTCTTTTCAATGGTGGTTTGTTTGTTCATTGACAGGCATCTTTCAGATTGCCTCGCTTCAAAAATAAAAGAATGTTTTTGGTTTGCAATAGAAAAATAAACCTACAAAGGCTATTAGAATTTGAACTAAGAGTTGAACCTTAAGACAGGGATGATATGAAATTACGAAAGATGAGATTGAAGAGATCAGTTCTTTGGCTGATGGGATTTAAATGGCTGAAATAGACAAGATGAAGTACCAGTGTCCAGCCCCCGTGGTCTCTCCACTGTGCTATTTCATCAGGAGTAAAGTAGGGAGAGTAACAAAGTGGTGTGATGGAAGCAAGGAGGTCCCTCCATCTTTCATTTCTGAAACTTATTACCATCCTTTACTTCCCTCCCTGTCCCCTTCCATGAAACATGCTCATAACACTCCACAATTATCACTTTTGTTTTTCTCCTGCCCCAGGTAAATTATTTCCATGGAAGTAGCTCAGTTATATGTGTGTGTGTGTGTGCGTGTGTGTACAGGTGGTTATTATGACTACCAGTGGTATAGAAAGTTTTAGTTGCTCCCCATTCTTTTTTTTTTTTTTTTTTTTGAGAAGGAGTCTTACTCTGTCGCCAGGCTGGAGTGCAGGGGCACGATCTCGGCTCACTGCAACCTCCGCCTCCTGGGTTCAAGCAATTCTCCTTCCTCAGCCTCCCAAGTAGCTGGGATTACAGGCACCCGCCACCACGCCCGGCTAATTTTTGTATATTTAGTAGAGATAGGGTTTCACTGTTTTGGCCAGGCTGGTCTCGAACTCCTGACCTCAGGTAATCCGCCCGCCTCGGCCTCCCAAAGTGCTGGGATTACAGGCGTGAGCCACCGCGCCCAGCCGTTGCTCTCCATTCTTGCCGACAACTGGTATTGCTGGCTAAACATGTTTTACATATTTGTGTAAATATGTAAAATATGTGGAGTGTTATGAGCATGTTTCATGGAAACATGAAGGCACTGTCTCACTGAGGTTTTAATTTTCATTTCCTTGATGATTAATAATGTTGAGCACATTTTCTTTGCTTATAAATATGCATACATTTTTAACCCAGCAATTACATTTCTGGGACTTTACCCAGAAGAAATACACATACACACACACACACACACACACACACACACACACAGAAACCGGGAATATCCAACAATTGCATTTTGGTGAAATATATTATTTTTGGTGCATTCATACTGGGAAGTATTACAGTTGCCTAATGATAACCATCACCATTAATAGCTCATGGTGGTTAACTCTAAGTGATAGAACAAGTGATTTTTAATATGTTCTTAGCTTTTATTTTCTGACTTTTTCATAGCGAATATATATTCCTTTTATATTCAGAAGAAATGGCAAGGGATACTTCTACTTTATTTTGGAACAAACAAAAAATACAATCTTAACCTGACAGAATACCAACAATTCAATCATGAGCAATGTTTTTTGGAGGTCAATGAGTTCCTCATTTAAAATGCAAGAGGTGCACCCATGTCTTTCTAAGTCCTATTCTATCTTTAAAAAAAATTGGGACCCCCTTGGAAGAATGGCTGGATATGGGGCTGGGGCAGGAAAAGCACAAGGTTAGCCAGGAACACAGGAACATCCTGATATGCCAGAAAGTAAGAAAGTGAGAAGGAAGGAAGGAAGGAAGGAAGAAGGAAGGAAGGGAGGGAAGGAGGGAGGGAGGGGAGGGGAGTGGGGTAGGGAGGGGGGAAGGAGGGGAGGGGAGGGGAGGGAAGGGAAGGGGAAGGGGAAGGAAAATACGGGGACATGTCAAAAGGACAAGAGCTAGTTTGAAGGAGAGCCCACTGGCCAAGTCTGGGATAATTTTGAGCTAAAAATAAATCAGGACAGTAAAGGATTACAACTTATTAAATAAAACATTAATCATCAGGCCAGGTGCGGTGGCTCACGCCTGTAATCCCAGCACTTTGGGAGGCCGAGGCGGGTGGATCACGAGGTCAGGAGTTCAAGACTAGCCTGACCAGCACCGTGAAACCCCATCTCTACCAAAAAAAATACAAAAAATTAGCCGGGCATGGTGACGCGTGCCTGTAATCCCAGCTACTTCGGAGGCTGAGGCAGAAGAATCACTTGAACCCAGGAGGCAGAGGTTGCAGTGAGCCGAGAACGCGCCACTGCACTCCAGCCTGGCAACAGAGCGAGACTCCGTCTCAAAAAAAAAAAAAAAAAAAAATTAATCATCAATTCAGGCTGCTAATAAGTAGGTAAATAAATAGATGGAGGTAGTAAGGGAGGGCTTTCCTTATAGTGAGATGTACATTAGATTGATACATGTGGAGGGAGGGATGGGGTTGAAAAATCACTGTTTTGCTACCATCAAAGCAAAAAATTGGGCAAGAAATAGCATTGATTGCTAAATCTAGGGAGATAAAGTTTGATGAAAGACAGGATATTTAGTCAGTCCTAACGTGGCTCTCCACAGATTACTTATTAGTTGCAAAAGAAAAATAGTAACTCATCAGTGAAGAAACTGGACAATACTGGGATCAGGTGACTAAAATTAACCCAGGGACAGATTGACACAGTGTGCCTCCAGGTACCCTGAAAAGAATATAACATCACTTTTTTCATAGTTTGGCAGGGGACCAAAAACCTGAATTAAGTCACGAGGAAACACCAGGCAAGCCCAACTGAAGAATATTCTATAAAACAACCGATTTGTGTTCTTTAAATATATCAATGTCATGAAAGAGAAAGAAATTCTGAAGAACCATTCCAGATTAAAGAAGATTAGAGAAACATGACCCCTTCAGGTATATGTGATCCGTGGTTGAAACTTGGACTGGGGGGATCCTGTAAAGAACTTTATTGGTATAATCGACAAAATTGGAATATGGATTATAGAATAGGTGAAAGTACGTATCAAGGTTAAATTTTCTGATTTGATAATTGTATTTGGATTATGTAAGAAACTATATTTGTTCTTAGGAACTACACACTGAAGTATTAAGAGTATAATAAAGGCATGATCTTTATAACCTCAAATGGTTTGGAAAAAATAAATACAGAGGGAGAGAAGAAGAGAGAATAATTAAACAAATGTGGCAAAATGTAAAAAAGTTGGTTAATCTGGACTGGGCGCGGTGGCTTACGCCTGTAATCCCAGCACTTTGGGAGGCCAAGGCGGGTGGATCACGAGGTCAGGAGATTGAGACCATCCTGCCTAACACGGTGAAATCCCGTCTCTACTAAAAATACAAAAACAAAATTAGCCGGGCGTGGTGGCGAGCGCCTGTAGTCCCAGCTATTCGGGAGGCTGAGGTGAGAGAGTGGTGTGAACCCTTGAGGCAGAGCTTGCAGTGAGCAGAGATTGTGCCACTGCACTCCAGCCTGGGTGACAGAGCGAGACTCCATCTCAAAAAAAAAAAAAAATTGGTTAATCTGAATCATGGCTATATGAGAGTTCTCTATTACTTTTGCAACTTTTCTTTACATTTGGAATTATTCAAAATCATGCCCGGCCTAAAATTTAATTTTTATTTGCTCCCAACCACTTGATTTTGCCCTCCAAAGAGCAGCTACACTTATGACTAAGACTTTTTGTTTTATTTGATGAATACCAATGTTAGTTCAAGAGAAATCATTCCAGTAGATGAGATCAGTTGTTGGGTGGAAATGTGTGTTTAGAAATGCTGCTGATACTTTAGGGAAATATCCACCCAGCACTGCACCAAGTCCACACATGGTCCAAATAGAACTAGGGAAGAAATGCTAATCTGAATTTTTTAACCTCTTATATAATGAACATTTCATGGTATAATTTATGGTTTTTCCAACCACATTTCAGCTTGTATGACTAAGTAAAGCCTGCCAGTTTATTATCCAGAATACAAAGTTAGGTGTGCAAAAACATAATCTTGTGTGTCTATAATTAGACTTTATTTATTTATTTATTTTTCTTTTTTTGAGATGGAGTCTGGCTCTGTCACCCAGGCTGGAGTGCAATGGCAAGATCTCGGCTCTGCAGCCTCCACCTCCTGGGTTCAAGCAATTCTCCCACCTCAGCCTCCAGAGCAGTTGAGACTACAGGCACACTACACCACGCTCAGCTAATTTTTTGTATTTTTAGTAGAGATGGGGTTTCACCACGTTGGCCAGGCTGGTCTCGAACTCCCAACCTCAAGTGATCCACCCGCCTCGGCCTCCTAAAGTGCTGGGATTATAGGCATGAGCCACCGCGCCCAGCCTTTAATTTCTATCTAAAGCCTTCACTCTGCTTTTGTATGAAAACTTAATTTTAGTCAATTTGGGTGAAACTGTCAATTCAGGATGTTTTCAGTCGTTTCTGGGTTTTCCCACTTCTTTTTAGAGTCCTATATAGGCTTTAAGGGGAGATCCTCTTAAACAATACTAAGACGTGGCATGAGAAAGGAGCTTTGTAGTGAATTCCTATAATTTTACTTTGCATTCATTTTGAACGCAAGTGGACTTCCCCATACCAGAGGCAAGGTTTAGTCACCCTTGACACAGTTTCCCATTTTCTTTCTTTTTTTTTTTTTTTTTTGAGACAGAGTCTCGCTCTGTCGCCCAGGCTGGAGTGCAGTGGCCTGATCTCAGCTCACTACAAGCTCCGCCTCCCGGGTTCACGCCATTCTCCTGCCTCAGCCTCCCAAGTAGCTGGGGCTACAGGCGCCCGCCACCATCCCGGCTAATTTTTTTTATATTTTTTAGTAGAGATGGGGTTTCACCGTGTTAGCCAGGATGGTCCCGATCTCCTGACCTCGTGATCCGCCTGCCTCGGCCTCCCAAAGTGCTGGGATTACAGGCATGAGCCACTGCGCTCAGCCAGTTTCCCATTTTCTGCCTCTGCCCAGTTCCTCAATGCAATGGATCCAGATGTCTGCCTTATGCAACCACTACCTGGTGACCACTCCCTCCCAGGGACAACAGGATACAACCCACTTCATTGGTCCCACTGATCCCCGCACTGCACTTTGTACGTATGCTGCAGTCCCATTGTGACTCCGGGGATCTGCCACCTGCTTGCTGTTAACCTGCCAGGTAGAACTCCCTGCAGGAAACTCACCTGAGGAACATCCTGGAGCCCAAACCCACAGGTTTCTCTGTCTGTTTATTGCTCCCCACTTGTTGATGGAGCGCACATGTCCCAAGATAGCACCCTCCTTCCATTAGCCTTGTGTGTGAGGCGGTCACCCGCTTCCCTCTGGGATCTGTAAGTCATAAACTACTTCTGCTATTTCATGTTTCATTGAGATGTCGCTTTTACGTCTCACCTAACTGCCACGCAGAACCCAGCTTCTTTCCTGGCCAGGGCTCTCCTAGGGAGTGGTGGTCTTGGCAGGAATAAACTGGACAGAGGTCAGACAAGAGCTGCAAGGGTGTCTGCCAGGATAAACAAGTTTATCCCGTGAGAGGGACAGCTGATAGAGAGTTGGACACAGGCATCAGGTCAGCTGCTAAAATTGAGAGGAGTCCCCTAAAAGGCACATCATAAACATCGTGATCAAATCTCCTGAAGACCTGTCAGGGCTCGGCTAGAGTTTACAGCCACTCTCCAGAGGAAGACCTCAGGACCAGATGAGAGAAAAGTAGAAGGCGGCTCTCTACGGGCCTTTGTGGCTGCGTGTCCCCGCCCTGCACAAGACCCTTCGAATTCCTTGACCCTCTCCGCTCCTCCAGACTACTCTTGGGGGTATGGAAACCATCTTGCTCTACTCCCCTGCCACTCTAGACCACCTCGGACTTCTCTTATGATATGCCTCCCGGCCCTGCCACCCCATCATCTACCCTACCAGCCCTTTCCATGGTGTGTGGGGAATTCTACGAAATGTGCTCTTTTGGGGGCTACCAATGGGGAGTGAGACATAGGTCTCCTCTACTCTCAGATTCCCAAGTCAACATTACGGGTTGCAGGGCAGGAATGCTGACATTCCTCTGCACATATTCAGGGGACTCAGGGGCAGTCCCAGGGAGCAGGGGGCTCTGCCTCTGCCCTGCTCTCCACAGACTCTTCTTCCCAGAGGAGCTTCAGTAAAGGGAGGTGGGGGAAAGGGAAAAAGGAGTCCTTCAGGGCCCTGCTCTGCTCTTAATACTTGCAGTGTCTTATGCTGAGCTCACGCCTGTAATCTCAGCACTTTGGGAGGCCGAGGTGGGCGGATCACCTGAGGTCAGGAGTTCGAGACCAGCCTAGCCAACATGGAGAAATCCCATCTCTATTAAAAATACAAACATTAGCCAGGCATGGTGGGCACCTGTAGTCCCAGTTACCTGGGAGGCTGAGGCGGGAGGATTGCTTGAACCCAGGAGGTGTAGGTTGCAGTGGAGCCAAGATCACTCCATTGTACTCCAGCCTGGGCAACAGAGTGAGACTCCGTCTTAAAAACAAAACAAAGCAAAACAAAACAAAAAATACTTGTAGTGTCTTTTATGATGGTGTACAAATTAAAAGCATTACACAGGAAAGAAATCACATCCATTAACTTTTTTTTTTTTTTTTTTTTGAGACAGAGTCTTGCTTTATTGCCCAGGCTGAAGTGCAATGGCATGATCTCCGCTCACTGGGTTCAAGCAATTCTCCTGCCTCAGCCTCCGAAGTAGCTAGGATTACAGCTGCCTGCCACCGTGCCCTGCTAAACTTTTTTGTATATTTAGTAAAGACTGGTTTTTACCATGTTGGCCAGGCTGGCCTTGAACTCCTGACCTCAGGTGATCTACCCACCTTGGCCTCCCAAAGTGCTGGGATTACAGGCATGAGCCACTGTCCCTGGCCACATTAACTATTTAAAATACTCATGACCAAGTTTTTCCAAAGTTGGAATCAGAGGAAGCACGGTTTCTCTTCTGTGTAAACTTTAAGGTGTTAGTCTGTCCAGCACTTGGAAGGGAGGGTGTTTGCTACATGAACTTTCACTGCATGGTGCAGTGTTCCTAGGGTGGATTCTGCAAACTGGTTCACCCAGTGTGCCTCTCTGACCTTCTGCTAACACGCAGCTAACCACATAGCACTAACTAAATGCTGCACACTATTTTGTTTGAAGCTTTTTTTTTTTTTGACACAGGGTCTCACTCTGTTGCACAGGCTGGAGTGCAGGGGTGCAATCACAGCTCGCTGCAGCCTCTGCCTCCTGGGTTCAAGCAATCCTGCCACCTCAACCTCCTGAGTAGCTGGAACCATAGGTGTGTGCCACCACGCCCAGATAATTTTTTGTATTTTTTGTAGAGGCAAGGTTTTTTCACGTTGCCCAGCCTAACTTTAAATGTATTAATTCATGTCATCCTCATGAAATCCCTATGAGGTACATACCACTATTTTCCCCATTCTCCAGATGGAGAAACTGAGGTAAAGAGAGATTAATTAATTTCCCAGAGTTATAGTTAGAAAGTCACAAAGGATTGGAACCTAGGTAGTCTGGGGTCCGAGTTTATGCTATTGATAACTACAGTATGCTACTATGATCAGAAACATCTGTGTTAGCTGAAAATGGAGGAAATCCATTTTTCCTAAACAATTACAGATACAGGCTCATAATTTTTTTTTTTTTTTTTTTTTTTTTTAAGGCAGAGTCTCACTCTCTCACCCACGCTGAGTGCAGTGGTGTGATCATGCCTCACTGCAAACTCAACCTCCTTGGGCTGAAGCCTCCCACGTAGCTGGAAATAACTACAGGCCAGCTAATATTTTATTTTTTGTACAGATGGGTCTCACTATGTTGGCCGGGATGATCTTGAATTCCTCGACTCCAGTGATCCTCCCGCCTCAGTCTCCCAAAGTGCTGGGATTATAGGAGTGAGCCACCATGCCTAGTGACTCATATTTTATTTAACAATTCTGTTGACAGAACAATAATTTTCATTGCACACCCATTTCCTGAAAAAGAACCATGTTTCCAAAAGAATCATGAAAAATAAAATAAAAATAGATTACATTTTGTATTAGGAAATCCTCGGTGATCTACTAAGGACTGTGGCAAAATAACCTACCACCAGATGTGTAGGCACAGCTCTGCTAGATCTGTCAGCTCTTGCAAGATCTTTCCACTTTAAATTTCGCTTTCAGCTTAGTTCCAGCTCAGCAAGAAGTAACCTTCCTTCGTGAAATTTACGACATGTTCTCAACATGAGGCGGCTGCTGGCTAAGTGTTTTAGCCAACTGTTCTACATAACAAATTACCCCCCCAAATTTAGTAGTTTAAAACAACCAAACAATTTTTATGATCTCACAGTTTCTGTGGGACAGTTTTTGTAAGGCGGGATGGCCTAACCAGATCCTCTGGCTCCAGATCTCTTACAAAACGGCAATCAAGGTTTGGTGTGGAGCTGTAGACCAGGTTTCTGGCTCACTGTTCAAACGGGGGAGGATCCATATCTGAGCTCATTCATGCGGCCATTGGGAGGCCTCAGGTCCTCAATGACTGTCACCAGAGACATCACTTTCATGCCACACTGACTTCTCCATAGGGCAGCTGTACACAATGACAGCTTCCCTTTCTCAAACCAAGGGCTCCCACAAAAGGCAGAGAGGTGTCACAGTCTTCTGTGATCTAATCACTTTCGCCATGTCCTATTTGTTAGAAGCAAGTGACTAGGTTCCCCCATCCACGAGGAGAGAAGATAGAGAAGATTACACAGCCATGAACCCTGGGAGCCATGTTAGAGGCTGTCTGCCCTACCGAGTAATTTTTTTCTTCCTGTTAATTAGCATTTTTGCCATCCTGGTTTGTTTTTTCTTTGATGCAGGGTCTTGCTGTGTTGCCCAGCTGGAGTGCAGGGATGTGATCACGGCTCACTGCAGCCTTGACCTCCCGGGCTCAAGCAATCCTCCTACCTCAGCCTCCTGAGTAGCTGGTTCTGTAGGCATGCACCACTTTGCCCACCTATTTTTAAAATTTTTAGTAGAGGTGGGATCTCCCTATATTGCCCAGACTGGTCTCAAACTCCTGGGTCAAGCGATCCTCCTCCCTTGACCTCTGAAAGTTCTGGGATTACAGGTGTGAGCCACCAGGCCTGGTCTCCATCCTGTTGTAATAAAATGTTATAATAAAAAGAAACCCCATCTCTACTAAAAATACATACATGGAGGTATGTGTTCAGGTATTTGGACTCCCACATGAACAATCTGTAACATTTGGAGGTAGGAGGCTCCCTTTGTTTGGAACATGCCTACCCGCCTCCGGTATACCTTTGCCCTGCCTATGATCTGTGAGTTAGAGTTAATTACGCACGAAAAGAGACTGAAGAGACCCAGTGGGCATCCAGGTCTGGGAAATGCAGCTGAATAGAGCGGCAGTGCTGTGGGACCACCAGGTCCACTGTGCTTCCAAGACTTTGTTCTGAATAGTCTTGGGGCCCAAGCTCGGTGTGGAGAGGGTGAATGAAGGATGGGTGGTTTGGGCAGGGGAGAAGAAATGCAATTGGCACGAAAGCTGCTGAGAGGACATTCTGTGAATCCTCTAGGGGGGTGGCTTGGCAAGTCATTTCACCCCTCTGGGCTTGAGTCTATCCTCTCTAAAATGACACGGTTGAAGAAGATACTCTCTACATTTTGTGACTAGTAGAGAGAATTCGTGAGACCACTAATTAAGAATGAGTATATTATCCAGCCTGGCCAACATGGTGGAAACCTATCTCTACTGAAAATACAAAAATTAGCCAGGCATGGTGGTGCACACCTGCAATCCCAGCTACCCGGGAGGCTGAGGCAGGAGGATCACTTGAACCCGGGAGGTGGAGGTTGCAGTGAGCCGAGATCGAGCCACTGCACTCCAGCCTGGGTGACAGGGAGAGACTCCATCTCAAAAAAAAAAAAAAAAAGTATGAGTTTAGGTGTTTAAAAATGAGAGGTAGAAATAAATGCTGATTTACAATGTTATCACAAACAATCTATGAGATTTTAATAATTTTTTTTCTAATTTTAATAAAGTTCCATGTTGTTGTGAAGACTATTGCTTTGTAAATAGTGTGGGGGGTACGTGTGTGTGTGGACAGTACATGTATGTGTGTGTACAGAAGAGTACACACACACACATGCACACCACACATGATTACCATGGAAGCCGCCATGTCAGTGCTCCATGATTCTGACCGTCTGCAGGTGACTGGCTTAGGGCTGTGTACTTATCCCAGCTGAGACACTCTCAATCCTTACTCTGGAGATTTAGATCTGAAAGTCCCAGGGTTATAAATTTTTAAGTCAAGGGCTTTAGGACGCACATTTTCCCTCACTCGGACCAGAGAAAACTGATTCAGAGAGAAAGTGGGGAGGGAACAGAGTAAACAAACTGAGAGAAGCTCCTGAGATGGAGAAAGAACGTAGGCAGCATTTGCATTTCTGGTTCCAGTAACTGGGGAGGCCCTGCTGTTTCCTGTCATTGAGTTTCTGAGATGGAACAGGATCCTTATGATAACTTCTCCCTTTGGTTAAAGCATAACCAATTTGGGTTTCTCTCTATTGCAACCAAAGGGAAAAAAATCAATAGCTAACTCACAAGTTCATTGTAGGGAAAAAGTTCAGTTAAAAAATATATAAAGAGGCCGAGTGTGGTGGCACATGCCAGTAATCCCAGCACTTTGGGAGGCTGAGGCGAGTGGATCACTTGAGGTCAGGAGTTTGAGACCAGCCTGGCCAACATGGAGAACCCCATCTCTACTAAAAATACAAAAATTAGCTGGGTATGGTGGCGGGTGCCTGTAGTCCCAGCTACTCAGGAAGCTGCAACAGAAGAATAGCTTGAACCCGGGAGGCAGAGGTTGCAGTGGGCTGAGATTAAGCCACTGCACTCCAGCCTGGGTGACAGAGCGAGACCCCAACTCAAATAAATAAATAAATAAATAAATATATGAACATCTAATGTGTCAATAAAAATAAAATATAAAAAGAAGAAAAAGATGACCAATAAATCCATCGCTTTGAGATAACTTATCTTAACATTTGGGAATGTTTTCCTGCTACTTTTCTATGCATTTATGTAAATTAAACTAGAATTTTGACTTTTTTTTTTTTTGGAGACAGAGTCTCACTCTGCGGCCCAGGCTGGAGTACTGGAGTGCAGTGGCGCGATCTCGGCTCACTGCAACCTCCGCCTCCCGAGTTCAAGCAATTCTGCCTCAGCCTCCCGAGTAGCTGGGACTACAGGCACCCACCACCAGGCCTGGCTAATTTTTTGTATTTTTAGTAGAGACAGGGTTTCACTGTGTTACCCAGGCTGGTCTTGAACTCCTGAGCTCAGGCAATCCACCCGCCTCGGCCTCCCAAAGTGCTAGGATTGCAGGTGTGAGCCACAGCGCCCAGCCATGATTTTTAAATTCATACTTTTTTCACTGAATATATTGTGGCAAGACATACTATTTGATTGCACAACAGGGTGCCTATAGTTAATAATAACTTAATTGCACATTTTTAAATGAGTGTAATTGGATTGTTTGTAACACAAAGGATAACTGTTTGAGGGGATGGATACCTCATTCTCCATGATGTGCTTATTTCACATTGCATGCCTGTATCAGAACATCTCGGCCCGGCACAGTGGCTCACGCCTGTAATCCCAGCACTTTGGGAGGCTGAGGTGGGTGAATCATGAGGTCAGGAGATGGAGACCATCCTGGCTAACATGGTGAAACCCCGTCTCTACTAAAAATACAAAAAATTAGTTGGGCTTGGTGGCGGGCACCTGTAGTCCCAGCTACTCAGGAGGCTGAGGCAGGAGAATGACTTGAACCCGGGAGGTGGAGCTTGCAGTGAGCCGAGATCGCATCGCTGCACTCCAGCCTGGGCAACAGAGTGAGACTCCGTCTCAAAAAAAAAAAAAAAAAAAATATATATATATATATATCATGTACTCCACAAATATATACACCTACTATGTACCCACAAACATTTTTTAATGTTAAAAAAAGAAAATATTATGGACATTTTCTTATGTCAGTTAATATACTTCACAATATGATTTTTTTTGACAGTCTCACACTATTGCCTGGGCTGGAGTGCAAGGGCACAATCTCAGCTCATTGCAACCTCCACCTCCTGGGTTCAAGTGATTCTCCTGCCTCAGCCTCCTGAGTAGCTGGGATTACAGGTGCCCGCCACCACGCCTGGCTTATTTTTTGTATTTTTTAGCACAGATGGGGTTTCACTATGTTGGCCAGGCTGGTCTCGAACTCCTGACCTTGTGATCCACCCACCTTGGCCTCCCAAAGTGCTGGGATTACAGGCGTGAGCCACTGTGCCCAGCCCACAATATAATTATTATGATTATGACAATTTGTGTTTATGAGATTTTTGTAAATGTATTCTTGTAGTATGAGTGCAAAGAAAAATTCAGTTTGATTTGATCTATTTCTGAGAATAAGATCTGTGATGTAATTAATAGGAAAGAAAAAATGACTAACATGGACGGGCGACATTGATTTCTACTAAACGAGATAAAGAATAAAGTCTTTGCATAATGTAATTTCCTTAGAAAACTGATAATTGATAAAAGCCACTCTTTCTTTCTCCTTTACCATTTACCCAAACACAAGGAAGTAGTTCTAGAAACACAAATAGTTTTTAGAAAAAAAAAAAAAGTCAACATTTACTAAGCACTCCCTATGACCAACATTGTACTATGCACCTTTCATGGTTTACTTTTTAAAATACTCAAGTATTTATATGTAATATCTAGTCAAAAAATGGGTATTTCAAATTCCCCTCTTGATACTTACTGCAAGAGAAATGACATCAATATAAGTTTTGCTGGCCAGGTGCATAGCTAGACTATACCTATATTCCTAGCTACTCAGGAGGCCAAGATGGGAGGATTGCTTGAGCCCAGGACTTTGAATCCAGCCTGGCCAACATGACAAGACCCTATCTGTAAGAGTAAATATATAAACAAATAAATAAAATGGGGGTTCTCAATAGATAAAATATTTATTTATTTATTTTTAATGGTTTAATGTTTAATGATAATCATTGTTTTGCCATAGAGTAACTAGACATGACTGGCAGTTTATATAAATAACCCATAATCAGTCCACTTCAGTACAAACCAAATAA
Source organism: Pongo abelii (assembly GCF_028885655.2). Classification (NCBI taxonomy): domain Eukaryota; kingdom Metazoa; phylum Chordata; class Mammalia; order Primates; family Hominidae; genus Pongo; species Pongo abelii. The sequence goes on from NC_071989.2 coordinate 32,774,016, forward strand.
TCAGTTTCTCTCTTTCCTTTTTGTGAATTTTCCTGGGTCATATTGACAATTTTTCCTAATACTACACACTGTTTCATCTTTGTCTTTTTCATGCATGCTTCATTGACACATATAAAATTAAATGTCTGCATCTTGAAGGTCCCAACAGTTAGTTCTTTGGTTCCCAAATCTTTTGTTTGTTTATTATTGTTATTATTTTACTTTAAGTTCCGGGATATATGTGCAGAATGTGCAGGTTTGTTACATAGGTATATATGTGCCATGTGGTTTGCTGCACCTAACAATCCATCATCTAGGTTTTAAGCCCCGCATGTATTAGGTATTTGTCCTAATGCTCTTCTTCCCGTTGCCCCCAACCCCCAACAGGCCCCAGTGCGTGATGTTCCCCTCCCTGTGTCCATGTATTCTCACTGTTCAACTCCCACTTATGAGTGAGAACATGCAGTGTTTGGTTTTTCTGTTCTTGTGTTACTTTGCTGAGAATGATGGTTTCCAGCTTCATCCAAGTCCCTGCAAAGGAGATTATCTCATTCTTTTTTATGGCTGCATAGTATTCCATGGTGTATATGTGCCACATTTTCTTTATCCAGTCTATCATGATAGGCATTTGGGTTAGTTCTAAGTCTTTGCTATTATAAATAATGCTGCAATAAACTAGATAAAAGGTTTATAATAAAAGTAGTATTATGTTAATATAAAAGTTGAGATAAAGTACAAGGTCAAAGCCAAGGTCTGATTACATTGCTTTACCATGAGACCCCCTTCACTTCCCTGAAAACTGATGCTGAACAATGCAACATAGCTTCTATCCTTGGGTTCCTTTCTCAAGCTTTTTCTAATCATTGCTTTTCTTATGTGGAAGCAGGCAGGGGCCTAGTGATGAAGGGTCCTATTAGGCTGGGACCTGAGGGGCTGAGGAGTCATATTTATCCTAAGGGCAACTAGAGGACTTAAAGAATTGTATGTAAGTGGCATGATCTGGTTGGCATTTTAGAAAGATTCTGGCTGCAAAGTGGGGCTCAGATTGGAGAGAAACAGGAAGGATGTGATCAGAGAAGTTGATAAAGGAGTCCAGGTGACAGCACAGGACGGCAGGGTGCAGGGTGGTGACAGTGCAATGGAGAGAAGTGGAAGGACTCAGTGAACCTTGGGGGTCAATTAGGGCTAGGGAGTGAGGGGAAACAAGACATCTAGAACAGTTCCCAGATCTCTAGCTTAGACAACTGAGCGAACGGCACACACATTTTATAAGACACAGAGTTCTGAAGGAGAAGCCAGTTTGGAGAGAATAAAATGAGTTTAATTTTGGATGTGTTGAGTTTGCAGTGCTTTTAGACATTCGAGTATTGTGATATGGGTCGAAGCAGGAGATGAGATTTGTTGGTCATCTGTGTATAGGCAGGAGGTAAGAATTTGGAGGTCATTTGTGCACACGAAATAATGAAGGCCACCTCCCCCAGGAAGAGGATTAAGAGTGAACACAGCCAGGCGGGGTGGCTCACGCCTGTAATCCCAGCACTTTGGGAGGCTGAGGCAGGTGGATCACCTGAGGTTGGGGGGAGTTCAAGACCAGCCTGACCAACATGAAGAAACCCTGTCTCTACTAAAAATACAAAATTAGCCGGGTGTGGTGGCGCATCCCTGTAATCCCAGCTACTCGGGAGGCTGAGGCAGGAGAATCACTTGAACCTGGGGGGCGGAGGTTGCGTGAGCTGAGATGGCACCACTGCACTCCAGGCTGGGCAACAAGAGTGAAACTCTGTCTCAAAAAAAAAAAAAAAAAAAAAAAAAGAGTGAACAGAGACCGACGGAGGGCAGGAGAAAGACTATTCTCCCAGGGAGGGCGAGAAGGAGCAGCCAGAGGGACGGAAAGGAAGCCCCGAAGTACAAGATCATGGAGATCAGGAGAAGAGAGGCGTTCAAGAAGGCAGTGGCCCACAGAGCTGGCCACAGAGGGAGCCAAGCTGGGTCTGACAGACGTTGACAGGAGCCTTGCCGTGTCTGTTCTCTCCTTCCTGGCTTGTCACACTCAGTTCTAATTGATAGAGAAGCTGAGAACTTGTCCTGAACACTGTCCTTTGGGTTTGGTGGCCTGGAGTGGACTGACAAGTGAGTGTGACACGGGTCAGTGAAAACTCAAATGAAGGTGACTCTTTAAGGCACCCCCAGCCCGTGGCCTATTAGGGACCGGGCCGCGCAACAGGAGGTGGGGGGTGGGTGATGGAGCATTACTGCCTGAGCTCCGCCTCCTGTCAGATCAGCAGCAGCATTAGATTCTCATAGGAGCGGGAACCCTATTGTCAACTGTGCAAGCAAGGGATCTAGGTTACACACTCCTTATGAGAATCTTAACTAATGCCTGATGATCTGAGGTGGAACAGTTTCATCCCAAAACCATCCACCCCAACCCCCGCTCCTCCTTGGTCTGTGGAAATATTGTCTTCTCAGAAATCAGTCCATGGTGCCAAAAAGGTTGGGGACCACTGCTTTAAGGAGTTTGGCTGGCCAAGCGCGATGATGCATGTCTGTAGTCCCACCTACTCAGGAGGCTGGGAAGATCCCTTGAGCCCAAGAGTTCAAGTACAGCCTGCGCAACATAGCAAGACCCCATCTCTAAAAATAAACACATAAAAAATATTATTATTATCATTTTTTTGAGACAGAGTTTCACTCTCATTGCCCAGGCTCGAGTGCAGTGACACAATCTTGGCTCACTGTAACCTCCACCCACTAGGTTCAAACAATTCTCCTGCCTCAGCCTCCCACATAGCTAAGATTACAGGCATGCACCACTACACCCGGCTAATTTTGTATTTTTAGTAGAGACAGGGTTTCATCATGTTGGCCAGTCTGGTTTTGAACTCCTGACCTCAGGTGATCTACCAGCCTCAGCCTCCCAAAGTGCTGGGATTACAGGCATGAGGCACAGCGTCTGGCTACATTATTCTTAAAATAAATAAATAAATAAATAAATAATAAGTTTGTCAGGCTGGTGAAGACAGGGAATAGGCGTGGGGAGTGTAGCTTGAAGAGGAAGGTAGGATCCAGGCATTCATTTTGTTTTGAGATAGGCTAGACCAGGGCACATTGAATGGGTGGGGTCTGTAGAGACCAAAGGACTGGGAGACAAAACATAATAGAAAGCAAAAGGCTCCTGAGGGATAATGGAGGGGGGGATTGGGAGGGTGGGGGGCACAGGTATAGGGCCTGGGTGTGGGGAGAAGGAGGCCGAGACTTCCCCTGGAACAGGTAGGACTGCAGGAGAATGGTGGGCCATGGGCCATGGAGCCTGGACTGGTGCAGAGAGAGGAGCCGGAGCCACAGCCTCCCTTGACAGTGCTCAGTTAGATCCGCAGGGTTCGGGAGGAGTTTCTTTCCTATCTTCTTTATTAATAAAACTGCCCTTTCATCTATTTTTTTATTGGTTTTTATTTTGGGAGACAGGATTTTGCTTTGTCCCCCAGGCTGGAGTGCAGTGGTGCGATCTCTGTGCACTGCAGCCTCGATCTCCTGGACTCAAGCGGTCCTCCCACCTCACAGTTCCTGGAGTAGCTGGGACTACAGGCCTGCACCCAGCTAATTTTGTTTTTGTTTTTGTAGTGATGGGGTCCCGCTATGTTGCCTAGGCTGGCTCGAACTCCTGGCCTTAGTCAATCTCCCACCTCGGCCTCTCAAAGTGCTGGAATTACAGGCATGAGCCACCATGCCTGGCCCAAACTACCCTTTTTATCTCTGATGGTGGCTCTATCTACAAATATTAAAGATGATTTTTTATAATAATATAACAAATCTCGAACCTAATGGTTTAAATTCACCCTCCTGAATTAGCTTCTTCAGCATGTATTTACTGAGTGAAAATTAGACAGCAGGGCTACCACGCCAGGGCAGTCACTTCTGTGTCCTACAGTAGGTCCCTAGTTAAAATGAATATTTGGCCAGCAGCCAAAATGGAAAGACAGGCCTCAAAGAAACTTACAGCTGCGGGACAACTTCCCTCTCCCCAGCCTGTCCTTTCTGAGAGCCACAAATACCTTCGACCACCTGATTTAAGCAGAGGAGTACCCAAAAATGCGAGCCGTTGGGGCCTAACCACAGAACTACATCTCTGAACGGAGCAGCCGTGGCTGTCGCGCTGGAATTCACGTGTCTAAGCTGCTCTTTGTCTTGACAATTTGGCTCCTTTCTGCTTGAGTCAGTCCAGAATAAGTTCTCCTTGTGCCTAGAACACACTGAGCCCTTATTCCCTGGCATGTGCTATGTTATTAGGAAGAAAACCAGCAAGTTTTGAATCTGCTCGCACAGTAGAACTATGCATCAAACTGGTTATGCAAAAGGCAGGGAATGGTATGTGTTACGTTACATTTTTCTTACCACCTACCATAAACAGAGGCTGTTTAATTTCTTGGCTTTTCATTCATTTTTTTTTAAAAAATCACGAAACATTTCTTTCCTGAACAGTGTTCTGTAGTGTGAACGGTTTGGGGGTGGTGCTGCACATTTGAGAATGTTACTGTGCTTCAAAGGCTTGGCAGGACTTCTTGAACTGAGATGAATGTAGAGGTGCTTTGTATATTCAAGGAGTTGTGCGGGTTTTTTTTTTTTAATTTTATAAAAACTCCACATTAAGGATTGAATCACATAATCATCTAGTTAGTTTTGCCATTTCCTGTGAAGCAAGGGGCGGTGTGGGTCAAATCTTCAAGAGTTCTGGAAAATCAGCCCCATACCCAGAAGCCTCAAGACAGGATGAAACTCGATTCCCTGGTAGAAATAGGAAGGGCATTTTAGACATGGCCCCCAGGCTTTGGGAATCTAAAAATGATGCCCCTTCATAAAGGGGAGGCACAGGCAGCCCACAAGCAGGACTGGGGAGAAATCAGGCAGTTTCTGTTGAGGTAGGAGGGAGCTGAAAGCGTTAGTGAGGAATGGGCCTGAGACAAGACTGTCACAATTCCCTGCACGTGCCCTTTGAGAAGCCGTGGAAAAATGCACTAGAGGCTGGGCGCGGGGGCTCATGCCTGTATTTCAGCACTTTGGGAGGCCGAGGAGGGGGATATTGCTTGACTTCAGGAGTTCAAGACCAGCCCGGGCAACATGGTGAAACCCCGTCTCTTCTAAAAATACTAAAACGAGCCAGGCGTGCTGGTGTGCGTCTGTAGTCCCAGCTATTCAGGAGGCCGAGGTAGGAGGATCGCTGGAGCTTGGGAAGTTGAGGCTGCAGTGAGCCCTGATTGTACCACTGCAATCCAGCCTGGGTGCCAGAGCAAGATCCTGTCTCAAAAAAAAATAAATAAATAAAATAAAATAAATAAATAAATAAATAAATAAATAAATAAATGTATTAGAACTCCACCTCAATTCAGAGCAATTTCCATGAGACAATGCAGACTGAGAAAAGCAAGATAAAGAGATGTGGTATAAACAATACCCCTGCCCCACCTCAGATTCATATGTTTAATTTGAACCACATGAAAATGTCATTTTTGTAGTAAAGAGTGGTCAAATGTTGGCAGTGTCGTATTGGTTCAAAATGGTTAAATGTTGGGAATTGGGAATCTTATATATATATATATACACAGGCATATATATATATACATATATATATACATATATATACACACATATATATACACACATATATATATACATATATATATATACATACACACATATATATATATATATTTTTTTTTTGGAAATGGAGTCTCACTGTGTTGCCCAGGCTGGAGTGCAGTGGCACAATCTTGGCTCACTGCAACCTCTGCCTCCCAGGTTCAAGGGAGTCTCCTGCCTCAGCCTCCTGAGTAGCTGGGACTACAGGAAGGCATGCACCACCACGCCTGGCTAATTTTTTTTTTTTTTTTTTTTGAGACAGAGTCTCACTCTGTCACCCAGGCTGGAGTGCAGTGGCACCATATTAGCTCACTGCAACCTCCGTCTCCTGGGTTCAAGCAATTCTCCTGCCTCAGCCTCCGGAGTAGCTGGGATTACAGGCATCCACCACCACGCCTGGCTAATTTTTTTATATTTTTAGTAGAGACGGGGTTTCACCATGTTGGCCAGGCTGGTCTCAAACTCCTGACCTCAGGTTATCCACCCACCTCAGCCTCCCAAGGTGCTGGGATTGCAGGCAAAAGCCATTGTGTGCGGCCCCTAATTTTTTTTTTTTTTTTTTGAGACAAGTCTCACTCTGTCACCCAGGCTGGAGTGCAGTGGCTCAATGGCTCACTGCAAGCTCCGCCACCATTCTCCTGCCTCAGCCTCCCAAGTAGCTGGGACTACAGGCACCCGCCACCACATCCGGCTAATTTTTTTGTATTTTTTAGTAGAGATGGGGTTTCACCATATTAGCCAGGATGGTCTCGATCTCCTGACCTCGTGATCCACCCGCCTAGGCCTCCCAAAGTGCTGGGATTACAGGCGTGAGCCACTGTGTCTGGCCTGTATTTTTTAGTAGAGGTGGGGTTTTGCCATGTTGGCCAGGTTGGTCTCAAACTGCCAACCTCAAGTGATCCACCTGCCTTGGCCTCCCAAAGTGCTGGAATTACAGGCATGAGCCACTGTAATCCCTTTTAAAATAAAAAAGGTAAGAAGCTGTAGCTGCCTCAGAGAAAAAGAGGGAGACTATTACTTAGAATTTGTGGAAACCGAAAATTATCAGCCCCACATTTAAAAATTCTGCCTTGACTAAAAAATGATAGCCTGTTGACACAATTGCTTTAAAAAGACAAGGCCCTGAACTAGCCATGATACCTTTTTTTTTTTTTTTTGACGGACTCTCACTCTCGTTGCCCAGGCTGGAGTGCAGTGGCATGATCTTAGCTCACTGCAACCTCCACCTCCCGGATTCAAGCAATTCTCCTGTCTCCCGAGTAGCTAGGATTATAGGTACCCACCACCATGCCTGGCTAATTTTTGTATTTTTCGTGGATACAGGGTTTCACCATGTTGGCCAGGTTGGTCTTGAACTCCTGTCCTCAGGTGATCTGCCTGCCTCAGCCTCCCAAAGTGCTGGGATTACAGGTGTGAGCCACCGTGCCTGGCTGTTTTCTTATTATTTATTTATTTATTAGAGTCTTATCAGAGCAAGACTCTGTCTCAAAAAAAAAAATATATACATATATACAATTTGGGCATTACCTCATGTTGCAGAGGCCTGGCCCCTGGGTGGGGGATTGTTACACAGTGTGCTTGGCTAGGCTAGACCAAGCCAGCCAGGTGCCTGGCTTGGAGGCTTTGTCAGAGATGCTGTCCCCAAACTTGCTGTGGCAGGAAGGCTGTCCATCTCCCAGCGGACCCCATGGACTGCAGTAGGCGGTCCCTTGCCCACATCTCTGGCAGTCCCTGCACACACCAACAGATTCCCAGGAGCAACCCGCCCTCAACTAGTGGGGAGAGGAGTTGTTGTCAGTACCCCAACTTCCTCACTCTCCTGTGGGACTATTCCAAACATGCTCCACATGGTCTCTTGGGGGTCCCCAGGGGGCTGGCCCCAGTTGCCCACAGTAATCACTCGTTCCTCACTGTATTCGTTATTCTTTGTTTTCCCTTTCTCCGTTCCCCATCATTTCACAGTGGTACCTGGGAACACTGCCCAGATAAACCACTTGCACCCAAATCCTTGATCCAGAGCCTGCTTCTGGGAGAATCCAAACTAAGACATATAGACCTCAGGCAAAGAGCTCCTAGGCAGCAGCCATGGTGCACAGAAGGCCACCAGCAGAATTCATATGCCCTGGGCTCCCGCACAGCTCTAAGGAATGAGCAAGGAGGCCCCCAGATATAACCATGAATATCCAGTAAATCAACTATAATGTAATTATGATAGAATTTCCAGTAAATCTGGTAGGATATCATAGATTGACCTAAGTCAACTTGGCCATTCGGCAATGGTGATGTCCTTCTGGTGTCAGTAGCTTCTGGCAGTTAGAGGCAGGCAGGGCTATAGCTCCCTGCTTCCATCACCACCACCTTCCCAGCAGTGGTGTTTTACAATGACAGCGGGAGCCTTGGACTTTTGTTAACAGCCCAAAATTTCCGCCTTTTTGCTGTAGGCCCAAGTGGTTGCTGCCAAAATGGGCAAATTCATGAAACCTGGGAAGGTGGTGCTTGTCCTGGCTGGACGCTACTCTGGACGCAAAGCCGTCATTGTGAAGAGCAACGATGATGGCACTTCAGATTGCCCCTTCAGCCATGCTCTGGTGGCTGGAATTGACTGCTCTCCCCTCAAAGTGACAGCTGCCATGGGCAAGAAGATCTCCAAGAGGTCAAAGATCAAGTCTTTTGTGAAAGTTTATAACTACAATCACCTGATGGCCACAAGGTATTCTGTGGATATCTTATCCCTTTAGACAAAACTGTCATCAATAAGGATGTCTTTAGAGACCCTGCTCTTAAACGCAAGGCCCGACGAGAGGCCAAGGTCAAGTTTGAAGAGAGATATAAGACAGGCAAGAACAAGTGGTTCTTCCAGAAGCTGCGGTTTTAGATGTTTTGTTTTGGTCATTAAAAATTCAAAAGAAAAAAAAATAGTCATATTCCCTGTTCTTAGACTCTGTGGAGGATTCCCACTCCGTGTCCTCAGGCCTCCACACAATACCTTTCATGAAAGTTTTACTCTTAAGTTAGATACAGGCTGGGCGTGGTGGCTCACACCCGTAATCCTAGCATTTTGGAAGGCCGAGGCAGGTGGATCACTTGAGCTCAGGAGTTAGAGACCAGCCTGGGCAATATGGCAAAACCCTGTCTCCACTAAAAATACAAAAATTAGCCGGGCACGGTAGCACGCCCCTGTAGTCCCAGCTACTAGGGAGGCTGAGGTGGGAGGATCACTTGAGCCTGGGAGGTGGAGGTTGCAGTGAGCCATGACTGCGCCACTGCACTCCAGCCTGGGTGACAGAGTAAGACCCAGTTTCAAAACAAAAACAAAAAGATGCAACGAGACAGCAGGACCAGCTAACCCTGCAGTCCGTCTGGTGATGTGGAGGGTTTTTAGGCCTTGTGCTCTGCTCTGATGCATTTATACTGCTGGGCCTGATGGATTTGTATATCCTGTAGGTGAGAGTGAGGCCTCTTTGATATTTCTAGCCAACCACATACCTCAAGTACCCGCTCATTGCACTTTTGAAAGATGATTTTTAACATTCCATGTGCTGCTCAACAAACCTTCTGGGATAGATTTTGAAAACATTTGAAGTGCTTATGTAGCCACCTTTGGAACCTGGGTTCCTGTTTAGGATACTTCAAATGTTAATTGTTCCTGGGGTGGAGATTAAGTTTAAACACACACAGACACACACATGCACACACACACACATCCCTCTGTTTACATGATGTATGTAAATGACCACACACATAGATAATAATAGCTCCATGTATTGAATATTTACATTATAATAGACACTTATCCTTAACCCTCCAACTCTCCAGTGAGGTGGGTTCTGGGCATGGTGCCATTTTACTGATGAGCAAATGGAGATGGAGGGATGTTATCCTAGTTTGTAAGCTGCAAAGCAGGGGTTCAGACTCAGGCAGTCTGGCTTCAGAGAGCCAGAACCCGGCACGGTGGCTCATACCTCCAAACCCACCACTCTTGGAGGACAAGGCAGGAGGATCACCCAAGCTCAGAAGTTCAAGACCGGCCTGGGCAACATAGTGAGACTCCATTTCTACAAAATGGAGGTCAAGGCTGTAGTGAGCTGTGGTCACATCACTGCACACCAGCTTTGGCAACAGAATGAGATCCTGTCTCAAAAAAAAAAATTTTTTTTTTTGGCCAGGCTCAGTGGCTCACGCCTGTAATCTCAGCACTTTGGGAGGCCGAGGTGGGCGGATCACGAGGTCGGGAGATCGAGACCATCCTGGCTAACACGGTGAAACCCTGTCTCTACTAAAAATACAACAACAACAAAAAAATTAGCCGGGCATGGTGGTGGGCGCCTGTAATCCCAGTTACTCAGGAGGCTGAGGCGGGAGAATTGCTTGAACCTGGGAGGCAGAGGCTGCAGTGAGCCGAGATCGCGCCACTGCACTCCAGCCTGGGCGACAGAGCAAGACTCTGTCTCAAAAAAAAAAAAAAAAAAAAAAAAGATATACAATGCTATCGTCTACCATCACTCCAGAACATTCCCTTGTGCCCCTTCCCAGTCCACCCCTGCCCCATCCCCACCAATCTCTACTGTTTCCCCCCACCCCACCCCCATCAGCTGGGGAGAGAGGAGAGGTCTTTTCCATCCTCTCCCGGAGGCTACTGCAGTAGCGTTCCAAGCAGAGTCCTCAGGGTCAGTCTAGGGATGAAATGCCATCCGTCTGCATTCTTTTCCTTCCCAGGAATGGCATGCACTTGTGCCCTTTCAGTGCTGGGGATGAGTAAGCACAACATTCATTGGGCCCCAGACTTCTGCGAAGACAATTTGAAAAGTCCTCCATTCAGGATTTCATAAAAACATTCAGGGCCAGACAGCCCTTTATGCAACTGGCTAGCAAAATGAAAGTTTTTTAAAAACAAGTCCAAAAAGCTTATGTGTGTGAACCTACAGATTATATATCGAAAAAAGCTTACTGTGAGTATTTTCATATGGTAACACACTTCATATCCTTTAATTGCTAAGGGCAGGCAATATAATAGGGGATTTAAAAAGAAAAGAACCTGGGTCTGAACCACAAAACAGGCTGAGATGTCTGTTTTTAGACACAAAACCACTCAAATTACTTTTCAATATATGATATTTAAAACACTGATTTTGCACTACCCACAGCTAGCCTGGTTATCAACCAACTCAAGTGTAGGCACTTGGACACATCCCCGGTTACACTGGAACCCACGGTACAAACAGGATCTTGCCTCTCCCACCCTCATGCTAGTACTTTTCAGGGTGTTGTACGTGTGTGTGGAAGGTGGACCCAATAAGGCCATGCATCTCTATAGCTCTTGTCTGTGCAGCAGGGCAGGGGCATCCTGTGTGCTCAGCCCCAAATTGCCCTGCCCCAGGGATGCATTTATAAATAATCTAGAGCCACAGTGGGACACAAGCCCAGCACACGACCACAGGAAGGGCTCAGAAAACAGGCTTGCTTTATTTATTTATTTATTTATTTATTTATTTAATTTTGAGACAGAGTCGCACTCTGTCACCCAGGCTCGAGTGCAGTGGTGTGATCTCTGTTCACTGCAAGCTCTGCCTCCTGGATTCATGCCATTCTCTTGCCTCAGCCTCCCAAGTAGCTGGGACTTCAGGTGCCCGCCACCACGCATGGCTAATTTTTTTGTATTTTTAGTAGAGACGGGGTTTCACCATGTTAGCTAGGATGGTCTCGATCTCCTGACCTTGTGATCGGCCTCCCAAAGTGCTGGATTACAGGTGTGAGCCACCACGCCTGGCCAGAAAACAGGCCATAGACAGGCCCCCCTCTGCCTCCAACTCCCTTAATGATAGGGGACATGAAGGCACAGGGGCTAGTTCCCAATAGGAGCCGACCCCCCATCCTGTTTCACACTGGACGGAGAATGTTCCACTCTTTACTCCCCAAGTCCCTCCATGCCCTCACCTGGACATCAAGGAACAAGCAAAATCAAGAGTGAGAGACAGCTAAGTCCACCAAAAGTACAAGAGCTAAACAAATGTGGAAAATAAGATGAGAAGCTGCTAAACTCTATGGTCACAACTACTACTTGGGAATTTAATACAAACACCAAAGAAGCAAAACATCTGAAAAGCACGTGGCATCCATGAGAGCTTATTAAATTCCAGGGATGTCTCAGAGCTAGCTTTCTGGACATAGCAGTGTGCTGGCCAGATAGGAAAGCGGGATGGGGACAAGCAGCAGAGTGGGAAGCCTCCTCTGTAGGTAGGAAAGGTCAAAGAAATATGAGCCTTGTTTCTCAGAACATACAAAGTGCTATGTCTCAATCTAGTTAAGTATTAAACAAAACGAATTAGAAACAAATCCTACTCTCATAAGCCATCTCACCCTGTGCTCGCTCACCTAACCTCTCTGGAAGCAAAAACAAAGCCTTTTTCTATCTTTCGTGGTTTAAATGTACTCAGATCTCTTCCAGCAATTTTTATTCCAGAGTAATAGAATTCTAATTTTACAGATCCCCACAAAAAGCAAAGAGGTAATAATATTTAATTTCAGAGTTAAAAACTCTTTTCTTTTAATCACCCTATCCCCACCCTATTTTTTCTTCAGCATTTTATCATCACCTAGGATTTTTTTTTTTTCTCAGACAGAGCCCTCCTCTGTTGCCCAGGCTGGAGTGCCGTGGTGCGATCTTGGCTCACTGCACCCTCCGCCTCTCAGGTTCAAGCGATTCTCCTGCCTCATCCTCCCAAGTAGCTGGGATCACAGGCATGCGCCGCCACACCCAGCTAATTTTGTATTTTTAGTAGAGACAGGGTTTCACCACATTGCCAGGCTGGTCTTAAACTCCCGACACTTCAGGTGATCTGCCCGCCTTGGCCTCCCAAAGTGCTGGGATTACAGGCGTGAGCCACAGTGCCAGCTAGATTTTTTATTATTTTTACTTTAGATTCAGAGGGTACATGTGCAGGTTTATTACATGGGTATATTGCGTGATGCTGAAGTTTGGGCTTCAATTGAACCTATCACTCAAATGGTGAACACAGTACCCAATAGGTAGTTTTTCAACCCTTCCCCGACTCCCTCCCCATTTTGAGTCCCCTGTGTCTGTTGTTCTTATCTTTATGTCCAATACCCAATGTTTAGCTCCCACTTATGAGAACATTCAGTATTTGGTTTTCTGTTTCTGCATTAATTCACTTAGGATAATGGACTCCAGCTGCATCCATGTTGCTGCAAAGGACATGATTCCATTCTTTTTTATAGCTGTATAGTATCCCATGGTGTATATGTACCACATTTTCCTGATCCAATCCATCATTGATGGGCACCTGGGTTGATTCCATGTCTTTGCTATTGTGAATAGTGCTGTGATATACATGTAACTGCAAATCGCCTATTTTAAATATTTGTTTGGTTATTGGTTCCCACCATCAAACCTCCCTGTGCTCCACAAGAATGCAAACTGCACTCTTTCCTGCTGTCCCCATTGGCCCTGCCAAGTACCCAGTACACGCTCAATATTTCCTGAAAGAATGAAAGGGATTACTCCATGTGTTATGCCAACCACACCAAGTACAGTATTGCTTGTAAATTGTGCTTTAATTTCTGCAATCAGATATGATGCAGTGAGATACAAGTATAAACTTTCATTGTGCATCCAGAAAATAAAAAGCACAAGTATACAGGTTTAGCTCAACAGCTTATTCCCTTATAAAGAAAAAAAAGTTTTGAATTAAAGCTAGTTTATCTTCAGTGTAAAAACTTGGAGGTATAAACAAACTCAAGATATTATATACAGTAAATTAATTTACATTTCCAAACTTGCACAGTACAGCATTTTAAACAAAGTAAATGGTCTCATTTCAGCTTTCACTGTTAAGCATAATCCACATCCCAATCTCAGATAAAAATTTCACAATATATAAATCCATTGAGAATTCTGTACACAAATACAAGTTATAGAAATCTGATTTCAAATATAAATACAAAAATTGTCATGACCTTACATGTTACAACAGCTTATTTTTCTATTGTAATTTTAAAAAATCATAGAAAAATATTTCAATGCACATTCAACTGCTATGACAAAGGCCATGACCTTGTGCCTTTAAACCATACTTTGTAGAGTGTAAAGCATCACACCGGGCATTTTTGGAATGAAAATTACAAAGCCTGAAGAGGCTACTGTATAAATATTCACGTTATAATGTGGTAACAAAAATAGCTCCATAGCATATTTGGGAGGCAATGGGGCAGAGAAGGAAGTGGAGGTTAGTGGCAATTGAAGAAGGCCTATAGAATGTATGTGAAGGTAGCTAAGGAACTAGTTAGTGTATTTTAAAATCCCTATTGCAAGCCTAACACTGACCTCGCTAGTAACTCTTAAGGCAATCAAGACGGAACATGTGCTTGGCCCCCAGATGCATGAATCCTGCCCTCCCCTCAACCTTTGTTCATCTTAACAGACCAACCTGGCTCCTGCATTAATATGGAGTGGGGAGAACAGCAAAACAATTCACCGTATGTACAAAAGACAATTCAGTGCAAACCTAGAAACTTCTCTTAGTCAATAGTTTCCAGTTTTCTTTTTTTGAGACGAGGTCTTGCTCCATCACCCAGGCTGAAGTGCAGTGGCACGATCTTAGCTCACTGCAACCTCCACCTCCCACGCTCACGGGATCCTCCCACCTCAGCCTCCCAAGTAGCTGGGACTACAGGCATGCACCACCACACCCGGCTAATTTTTGTATTTTTAGTAGAGACGGGGTTTTGTCATGTTGCCTGGGCTGGTCTCGAACTCCTGGGCTCAAGCAATTTGCCCACCTGAGCCTCCCAAAGTGCTGGGATAACAGGCATGAGCCACCACACCCGGCCTCAAATTTTCTTATTGCCCTTGAGCAACTGAAAGTTTTTCCAAACATGTAACATTCAAATTGGGATCCATACTGAAGAGCAAATATATGTAAAAGGCAAACATTCAATTTAAAACGTTCTAATGAGTTTTTTTTTTCCTTTTATGCGATTTGACAGGGTTCCATTGAGAACAAAAAAAACTGCTCCTTACAAAGTATACTTTCCTGCATTAAAAAAAAAAAAAAAAAAAATTTATATATATATATATCATTTAGACAGCAGATCCAAGAAGGTGACCAGGCATAGTCAAGTTTCTTCTATGGCTTTTTAAAATCACTGAGGTATCATATGATAATCATCACTTCTGATATTTATGTTTAAGCTGCTTTCCTATGAAAGCCACATTCAAAAGTGACCCAATCCCATCAGTCCATAAAGGTAAAAGAATGTGAGGAACTCGGCTCAGGGGTTGCGGCAGAAAACTGCAATCACAAGTGCTCCAAAGCCTCAGCAGGCAAGTAGAAAAAGGCGAAGCGATTTGTTCCAAACAAGGAGAGACTCCAGAGGAATGGAAGCTCCTCAGGAAGGATCTCAGGCAAAGAAACAGATCCCCGCAGCGTAACCAAGAGGTTTGGCAGTGAGACACTGGGACTACACGCACCAAGGCAGGGGGTGCAGAGGGACAGCGGCGAGTGGTGTGGAGCAGGCAGAGGAAGACCTGGGGCTGGCAGCACAGAAAAGAGGGTGGTGGCTTGCTAGCCCCCACCCACAGGCAAAGTGACACGGTCTGTGAAGAAGGGAGGGCGGTCTGAAGCATCAGGATGGATGACACCAGTGGAACTTCCCAGGTGTTTTACAGGCAAGGGGGCGTAGAAAGAAAAAAATGTGATGGTTTAAGTAAATGCCACACATCTTAATACCTCTATCTGAATCTTCAACTCGCCATACAAATACATAAAGCTGAACTTGCTTCTATAATTGAGATGGGTTACACAGAAACTTACTATTCCCAATGACTGGATAAATTATCTTGGCACAAAGAGGATCTGAAGAAAGTATCAAGTCCAAGAATATCTTACTGAAGCCCTTTCTGGTAGTAAACTGGCCATTGTGGGCTCTGTATAATACTTAGGCATCAGAAAACAGCCACAACCCTATTACGGGTCAAGTAATAATTCCTTCCAATTAATAATACTACAGATGCGGTTTTAATTGCATAGTCTTTTAGAATCATGAAAAATAATGAGAGCCACCTCTTTGCCCGAAGGCCCAGGTTTATTCCAACGGAGTGCCGGGCTAAGGACCCTGCCAGCATTAGCTGTAGCATGACACGAATCCAGGGATCAGCTGTCCCAATCTCCCACATTCCTCTTTCACAATCACTCAACAAACAGGTCACACATCCCCTAGGTCCACGAACTCATCTTCTCGTTTGGCTAAATCGTCTTCATCTCCCAAAGCTTTCCAGCCACTGGTGGGTAAGACAGGCTTAGAGGAATGTCGCTGGAGCAGAGCGAAAGGAAACAAAGACGAGAGGCGGGCAGAGTTCCTCAGCAGGCAGGGGGCCTCGGCCTGGGGGACCTGCTGACTATGGTGTCTCTCGTCAATCTTCTCTTGTAAACTCTGGACTTCCTCCATCATTTCCAAGAGTTTGCTCATAGTGGCCACTTGGCCACCACCTAGGATTTGGGCTTCTGGAATCCAACGCAGGTAGCGCTGGGCCCAGACTTTGATTTCGGGCCCCTCGATATGCGGTAACAACAAACCATGGTAGTCAGTGGACTTGCTATGCCAGCTGTCATAGAACTCTCGAAAGTTGTCTTGGAGCTCATCAGAAGAATTAATAAGTTTGCTAATTCTCTTGCCCAGAAGGTTTTTAATTAAATGATCTGTTTCTTCCCTGAAAAATCCTCTTTTGGGAGATGACTTAGACTGTGTAAGTGGCAAAGAAAGTTGTCGTTGATGCTTTGAGAGAAAACACAAATAAAAATCGCTGGTTAACATAACAGGCACAGTTAACAGATGTTACCTTAAAAAAAAAAGAGCACAACCCTGCTTTAACAAGTTCCAAGAGACATCAGCGTTGCCATGTGAATGCACACTCATTAACACGCTGTGACATCCAGAGGTGGGGTATTCCTGTGTATTCCCATGGTGCACACTGTACCAGAAACAAATGGGAAAGCAGGTGCACGTGGCAGCTGTGCAGAAAGGCATGCTGGGACACAGAGAAAGGAGCTTTTGGTGCCCTCCTCCTCTGTCACAGGGGCACCACAGGACAGAAAGTACTTCTGAAAAAGCTGTTTAACTTAAGATAGTTTAATGATTTAGGGGAACTTGTGGGTCAGGCCTATTCATGTTCTAAAGGGAAAAAGATGTTTCTTCTTTGAGAACTTTAAGGCTGTTAACCACTACAATCTTCTGAACAACTGCAAGGAGGCACTGCTAACTACCAGAAGATACTATCACATGGGTGAAATAGCAGCTTATCAGGCATCCAGTGGGAGTTTAAGCCTAAGTCATAAAGATTCTTTTAGATAAAGAAAACAGGCAGGTGAGAGCAAAGAAATGTGATGAGCCAGCTAAGTTGACCAGGCTTGTCTGGCAACCTGCATGGAGTAGAAAATGGGAGAGCATTTTCACATTTTCATATTTCCCCCCTTGGTCATTCTCTCTGTGGCCAGAGCAGAGTATTATATTTGGGGGTGCACTGTGAAAGGGTTGTGAGGCTGGGCGCAGTAGCTCATGCCTGTAATCCTAGCACTTTGGGAGACCGAGGCGGGCAGATCACCTGAGGCCAGGAGTTCAAGACCAACCTCAACCTGGCCAAAATGGCAAAACCCCGTCTCTACTAAAAATACAAAAAATTAGCAGGGTGTGGTGGTGGGCACCTGAGGCTGAGGGAGGAGAATTGCTTGAACCCAGGAGGCAGAGGCTGCAGGGAGCCGAGATCACGCCGTTGCACTCCAGCCTGGGCAATGGCAGCGAAACTCCGGCTCACACACACACACACACACACACACACACACACACACACAAAAGGGTTGTAAAAGATGGATGTGGTCGGAAGGTCACGAGGGTTCCCCAGTGCCCAAAGCAGAAGTAAAAACATGTGGGGAGAAGCTGTTTGTCCAGCTCTTTTGCTACTGTTCATTTGAAGTAAGAAGAGATAACAACTTAATTTTCAGGCTCACTCTAAAACTCTCTAACATATTTCCATCAGTGGTTCTTCCTTGTAAAAAGATATTCTTTATTGTAAAGAAAATTATTTCCTTATTATGAAATATGGAATAACAATAAAAACACTAAAAAGAAAGCAAAACCACCCACAAGACCACAACTCAGAGGTGACCAGGATTTGACTTTCCATCCAGGGTCAGGAAAGATGAAGGCCAGGATTCAGTGGCCTCTTTTTCTCCATCGTGAAGTCCAGGCAGGGCAGGGACTACACTGAACCACCACCCGGTGCTTCCTGCCTGCCTGCTCGGTTCTGTGCTCAGTACTCACATTCACTGAGCATCTCATTCTCAAAGTCATTATTATTGCCCCACTTTACAAGCAAGGAAACTAAGGCATAGAGCTGCTGACATGCCAGCAGCTCTGCAGGTCAAAGCCTGGCCCGGGCCTGCGGGTGACACCGAGGCTGCACACTGGAATGGGTCCCCCCCACCGTGTGGCATTTGCACGGCTGCACCACATGCTGCTCAGCCCCTGCTTCCTCAGAGTCTCTGCAGAACTTCCCCCAGGCCACCAGGCCACTCAACACGTCGCCCCACCTGATATCTGGTCTTCTTACCCAAAGGCTTCAAGGTTTCTTGTTGCCCCCGTCCCAACTGTGATTTAGCTAGTGCAACCTGAAATTCTCCACCCCTTCAGCTCAGTCCTTTCCCACCTGCCAACTCCTGGAGCTTAGGCTGTCTGTCCCTATCTCCCAAGGAAAAGAGACGATTAGAAAAGCTAGGTCTGAGGAGAGAAATGAAATCCATTATTGGAAGAGGGAGCCTTAAGTTCCCCCCCATAAAACAAGGGACATTGTCCTCGCTGTCTCTGAGGTCCCCTGCCACTCTGGCACAGGTTAGTTTCTGTGGTGCCAATCCAGCTCTCATGACAATGTGCATGCAGCCACCAGGGGGCGCAACACACTGAAGAAAAACCAATTTCTGGCCAAGCTGTTCTGGGGCTCAGGGCAATTCCGGTCAAACCGGCAGGAGAGGCTCAGCCAGAAAGGGGAAACTCCATCCTGGGCCTGCAGCCCCTAAAAGGGCAGAGTGGCTGTTCTGAGTTGTTCAGCAGCCAACATCGTCTCTGCTGGCCGTGGCTCACCCAGGTCCCCAGTCCTCTTTAGAATGGAACCAACTCTGACACCAGAAAGGGCCAGGCTTTCTGAAGCCCTCCAGATCAGGCAGGATAAGGATGGCATGGAGAAGGCAGTGACACGCATCGACTTAGACTTACCATCACTGCTCTCTCCTTTGTGGACTCTGTGGGGGAGAAATTCTGGGCCTGGAGACAGAGCTAGGAAATGTCAGTTAAATAATTAATCAGTTAGGGAACTTTGGGATTATCAATTAAAATGAATTTCTGGCATTTGTGGTTCATAGCATAGGTCAGCAAACTGGCCACCCTTCAGGCCAAATCTGGCCTGGCGCCTGTTCTCGTAAACACTGGAACACAGCTATGCCTACTTGTTCACCTACTAAGACTCCTTTTTTTTTTTTTTTTTTTTTTTTTTAAGTAAAGGAATAAAGAATGGCTACTCCATGGGCAGAGCAGACTAAGGCTTCTTTTGTCCTACAATAGTAGAGGGGTAGTTGTGACAGAGACTTTGCAGCCCTTGACAGTTTTGCAACCTATGGTTTACAGGCACAGCTCATTAAGAAAAGTCTTACTATTTATTATAATAAATGAACTGGTATTGGCCAAGTAAAACCCACACAATCAATGTTCCTTTTACTCTACTAACACACACACACACAGGCAGGACAAGAGGCACGATTCCATGGAGTATGACCAGGGCGGCAGCATCCACAGTGACATATGGCAAATGGCCCTGTTGCACCAGGGCAAAGGTGATTTGCTGAAAGCAAAGGATTCTAATGGCCCTTGACAATTTGACCATCACAAGTCTCAACTCTGCAGACTGCTTCGAGGGGTAGAAAATGCTGGCAGACAGGATCCATAAGTACCTTTTATCATTACATGCATGGGGTCTGGGCAGCTGAAGGGGGTTTAGACATGTGGACATCTTACTTTGAAGCGCATTCCTTTCCGCTGGCCTTTGTCCAGTTTTGGCTTTTCCACATAAAGAGGGTTTTTGAGCAATGTCTGGGCTTTGGGTTCAAACTGCACCGACCAATCCCACACGGTGAGCAGATTCAAAGGCTTGCTCTGTGCATCCTGGCCTTCTCTACCCTGCCAAAACAAGCACAGGTCATGCTGTCTTCCAGGGAGGGCTGAGGAAGGCAAACACATACTTCTGGACACAGGCACCAGGAAGCATGCTCCTGCTCTGCCCTGAGAATGAATAATCATGGGCATTTAAGGCTGAGGCTACCTGTGGTTATTCACTACAAGCTTTTGGTGGGGGAGGAGGGCAAGAACAAGGACGCTTCCTTTCCAGCAGTCTACATGCCAGCCGCTGTGCTGGGTGCTTCCACAGCCTCGCGAAGTAACTGTTGTTTTTCCAATTTTATATTTGAGGAAACCAAGACTCAGAAAACTGAACTGCCCAAGGTCACAAAGCTGGTGAGTCACAAGGCTGAGCTCTGACAGCAGGGCTGTTGCTCCTACTTCACTGGGGGATTTGGTAATCCTCCCAGCTCAAGCAAAGCCTGTAGCCCTCAGGAGGCTGCTCAGAAGCACTGAGATTATCTAATTGGGGGTACAGTCCAGGAAGGGCCAAAAGGGTTAAGATGGAAGGAAAAGGCTAGCTTCCCTGCTCTGCTGGTCCCCATTCTCTTCACAGAGGAGTTCCAGGCATCAGGCAAAATGGGAGGACATCTGGTCTGTCTTTCAAATGGACAGCTTTGAATTTTGCTTAATTCCCCAGCTTCAACACTTGCTTCCGGTTCCAATATTTACCATGTGACCACGGGTGACTTACTTATCCTTTTTTTTGCCTCAGCTTCCTCCAGGATAATAAAAATGCATACGCCATAGGGTGCTGTAAGGAGTAAATATTAATACCTAAGAAGCTCTTAGACCAATGCTTGGTATATAGTTAGTGTTCAATATCTTTTTTAAAATACGGAACGTCTCATGAGTTTGCATGTCATCCTCTCGCAGGGGCCATGCTAATCTTCTCTATATCATTCCAACTTTGTTCAGTGTATGTGCTGCCAAGTGAGCACCATTTTCAGCATCAGTATTACTGCATCCTACTTGTGAGAAGAAGCCTCTTTAATACACAGGTTCCTAAGAGGGACTCTTACCATGTTCGCATCTTTTTGATGAGGTGAATTGAAGAAGAAGGTGCTAAAAATAGGTATGTACAGGCTATCTGACAAAACAGTCAGGTAAGTCTCTGTGAATTCAAATGCCGGGGGATGCTGGTGCACCAGCTGCCAGACACAATCTAGGAAAAGCAGGAACACAGGAACCTGCATGAAAACAAGATATGTTACTTGGTGGGTAGAGCCCAGAGCAAGCCATCCTGAGTTCAGGGGGTAGCTACCTCAACAGCTGTAGAATAAGCACTTCTGAGGACTTCATTCTCTGGGAAACACAGAACACTCCAGAAACACAGAATACTCCATTCCATCCCAAGTGAGAAATACGCTCAGCTGAAATCACATGCTTGCGACCTACATGCCTATCTGTGTCAAAGACATTTCAAAGATGAAATATGTAAAAACCTCATTATGGATCAGTGTTACAGATGAGCATCTGCAATTGATTCTGATAACAGAAAACACTAACTTAGAAACCCGATTAAGCAAAATATTATCTCCTCCAAAAAAATTCCATTCTTCCATTAGTAGTACTGTATTACCAAAAAATGTACTTAATTTTGAGTGCTACTTTGTCAATAAAAAGTTATGAGGGGTGGGAGGGAACTTCCATTCCCCACCTGCCCACACACTAACTGACAAGGTTTGATCTTGGAGACCAACTTGGAAGGAGAAGCCTCCTGTCCACCCCTCAGTGAGGGCCCAGAAGACAATAGGGATGGGAGACAAGGGAGAAGCAGTGAAAGTGAGTTTCAAAATGTTTTCAAAATGTATCTTTACAAATCTACAAGCCTCATTTATTAGCTCCCAGAGGCGAGCCCTTGATGAGCAGGGAGAGTAGTTTCTAGTGTGCTTTACCATTTAGAAAGCGCTTATCCTCCCTGATTCACCAGTGATCCTGCCAGGGGGCTAAGAGAAGCTATGTTAGTCTCTCCCTTACAGAGGAGGAAAGGGAAGATTGGAGATGCCTGGAGGCCGGTCCCCAGGGTCTCACACAGGGCTCACATTTCTTTTCAATTTTCCTTCAAAACTCCAATATGTCCATGTTGAGATGCTAAGAAACATTTGTACAGCAACTTTATTTCACACTTCGTTTTATGCATAATATCATTAAATAGAGTGGAAAATATTTGAACTGCAATGTATAGGCAGGGCAATAGGCTCAGAAAATACGAGTGACTTCTCCAAGGGCTGGGTGAACAGCAGCAGATCAGGTCTCTTCTTAGACCTTAGACTCTTTCCCCATTAGACATGGTGCCTGCTAGTCCCCCTTTTCTCAAGATAAACAAAAACATATGGGTAGGCGCGGTGGCTCATGTGTGTATTTCCAGCACTTTGAGAGGCTGAGGCAGATGGATCGCCTGAGCCCGGGAGTTTGAGACCAGTCTGGGCAACATGGCAAAACCCATCTCTGCAAAAACTACAAAAATTAGCTAGGCATGGTAGTGTAGGCCTATAGTCCCAGCTACTCAGGAGGCTGAGGCAGGAGGATTGCTTGAGCCCAGGGGGTTGAAACTGCAGTAAGCCATGACTGTGCAACTGTATTCCAGCCTGGACAACAGAGAGAGACCATGTCTCAAAAACAAAACAAGGCCGGGCGCTGTGGCTCACGCTTGTAATCCCAGCACTTTGGGAGGCTGACGCGGGTGAATCACCTGAGGTCAAGAGTTCGATACCAGCCTGACCAACATGGTGAAACCCTGTCTCTACTAAAAATACAAAATTACCCAGGAATGGAGGGGCATGCCTGTAATCCCAGCTACTTAAGAGGCTGAGGCAGGAGAATCACTTGAACCCAGGAAGAGGAGGTTGCAGTGAGCCAAGATCATGCCATTGCACTCCAGCCTGGGCAACATGAGCGAAACTCCTTCTCCAAAAAAAAAAGAAAAGAAAAAAACAACCATACTCGTCTCCACAAAGTATCAGCTCTCTCTGCCTCCCATGTTATGTAAATGCCATCAACCTTTCAAATTAGTTCCTTCGAGTCCCTTCCAGGACTGAAAGATGTGATTTCTATTCAGCTCAATGGGACACAGATGAGTACAGGCCAGGCCTGAAAGAAACCATCTTGCTCAGTGAGAGAGACCTGGATCACCCAAGGAACCTGCCAAGCCCTTACGATCAGGAGCCATGGCTCTGCGTGCCCATAGCATTCTGTGTCAAGCTGTTCTGCACCACAGACAGACATGCTGACTACCTGGAGTATGAAAAACCACAAGTCACACTGCTAGCATACGTCAGCGCTGCAGGTGAGTTGATTAAAGAAAGTTTGTGTTTTCATTTTTCCTTCCACCAATCATCAATAAGGCAGCCAAGGGAGTGTGTACAGCTGTCATCTAGACATGTACACCACAATTTGGGGGGCTCATTTTCACCAAGTGACCTAAAATGCTAACTCTCATGTGCCTGAACTTGGAGGTCCAGGCCTGGAGTGATTAATCCAGACAGAAGCAGAAGAGGCTGTGGGGACAGTCCCACCCATGCTACCACTAAGGCCCTGGTAACAGATGGCATTAACATAACCCTGTGCTTTATTTCTTTTTTTTTTTCTTTGAGACGGAGTCTCATTCTGACACCCAGGCTGGAATGCGGTGGCACAATCTCGGCTCACTGCAACCTCTGCCTCCCGGGTTTAAGTGATTCTCCTGCCTCAGCCTCCCGAGTAGCTGGGACTACAGGCATGTGCCACCATGCCTGGCTGATTTTTTGTATTTTTAGTAGAGACGGGGTTTCACCGCGTTAGCCAGGATGGTCTCGACCTCCTGACCTTGTGATCCGCCTGCCTTGGCCTCCCAAAGTCCTGCGATTACAGGTGTGAGCCACTGTGCCTGGCCCCTGTGCTTTATTTCAAAAAGGTTTATGTGCAAGGAAAATTGACTCTGAATGGCCAGGTGCAGTGGCTCATGCCTATAACCCCAGCACTTTGGGAGGCTGAGGCAGGTGGGTCACTTGAGGTCAGGAGTTCAAGACCACCCTGGCCAACATGGCGAAACCCCATCTCTACTAAAAATACAAAAAATTAGCCGGGCATGGTGGCGCACACCTGTAATGCCAATTACTAGGGAGGCTGAGGCAGGAGATAAGCTTAAACCCAGGAGGCAGAGGCTGCAGTGAGCTGAGACTGCACCACTGCACTCTAGCCTATGCAACAGAGCAAGACTCCGTCTCAAAAAAAAAAAAATTGACTCTGAAAATCTGAAATCATTCAGTTCCAAAATCTAAAACTTTATTTATTTTGAGATAGGGTCTCACTGTCACTCAGGCTGGAGTGCAGTGGCACAATCATGGCTCACTGCAGCTTTGACCTCCTGGGCTCAAGCAATCCTCTCACCTCACCTTCCCTAGTAGCTGGGACTGTAGTCAGGAATCACCATGCCCAGTTTATTTTATTTTATTTTTATTTTTGGTAGAGACAAGGTCTGTCTATGTTGCCTAGGCTGGTTTCAAACTCTGTTCTCCCAAAGTGCTGGGATTACAGGTGCAAACCACCATGCCAGGCCTCCAATTTTTGGATTAAGGATGCTCGACCAGTAATGGAGTGCAAATATTCCAAAATCCAAAACAATTTGAAATCTGAAACACTTCTGGTCCCATGACTTTCAGACAAGGCATGTTCAACCTATATTTTCTGTAGAAAACCTGCACCCTGCATATCTATTTATTGCAAAGACTAATTTTGTAGAAAAGGTAGGAGTCTCCCTCACTGAGTTACTTTATATTTAAGTCTTATTAATAAATATTATTCCCACTGTGAAACATGTATACACCCTTGGTGTACACAATTTAGAAACCTCTGAACATACTTGTTAATATCTCTTTCCTCTGGGAAAGGTTTCACTATTATTTAAAGTATCCAAAGTCATCACACAATGAAATGATCCTAGTTTTCTAAACAAACCTGTTCGGCTTACACTTTGCAAGCAGCAATCCTACATCTGATGACAGGTATTAAATAAGAGATTCAGTAGTTCTCCCCATGACGGAAACAGTCTGCAGTGAGGGAACTCACCTCCTCTTTGTCGTTCTGGCGGAGATGGTTGCAGCGATCCAAGAAACAGTGGCCACCCATGACCCACTCCTTTTGGATGAGGCTCTGGAAACCAATTCTGGTTCTGCAGTGGGGGTCCATCATCAATTGCACCAGAGAGGAAATGAGACAGCAGAGGTCGGATGCATTCTCCTCTAGGAGAGGCCCCAGCAGCAGTGCAAAGAGGAAGGAGGGCATAAAATGTTAAAAAGTTTCAGAATGCTCTCACTTGCACAGTTAAAAGTAGGATTCCCAACACCAAGGTCTACTATTAACGGTCATGTTCTTACTCCCTAAAGGCAAGGGCCAATAAAAAAGGGTTACGTTTTCAGACTGAGAGATGAACTGCTCTAGCATGTCTAGTACAGGTTCTGGCATACACTGGTACTAAATATGGATTTGCATACTGAATAAATAAATGCAGCATTGCAAAGCTACTTTCAGCATGTGGGGGTCTAGGTGTGCCACACAGAGACAGCAGAATCACCCACATAATGATGACCAGCCAGGCTCCGCAGGCCAAGACTAAAGCTCTTCCCTCCTAGGGTGTGGAAGCCTCCGTCACTGAACTCCTCCTGGGGTGTGGACGCCTCCGTCACTGAACTCACTATTTCACGGCTCAGCTGCTTCTCAAACTCACCTCAGACATCCCTTCCTCTATTCCTAAGTCCTCCACTAACTCTACTTTGGAGGAAGTTTAATATTTCTTGACTGTAGCAAAATTATTTCTATTTTCAGCTCTAAGGCTCTGTCCTTTTCTGTTTGAGGGGCACAGAGGTGCCTGCTTCTCCTGCCTAGCCTAGGAGACAAACTCTCCTTGGTCTACTTCTACATGCCCACCTGCCATGCACTTTCCAAAACTCATCTGATGAAAAGTCCACTCACATACTTGTTTAACATTCATGACTTAGAGCAAAAGAACCACATATCTTTATCCGTGCATTTGTCTTAGAGTTTTAAGATCCTAAAAGTCCGGGTCTACATCCCCATAGTTTCCCTTTCACAAAAATAGGTGCAACTCGAGTTGTTTTTAAAAAATGTCCATGAGGAGGATGGTGCTAGTATCATTGGCGTTAGAGAAACTTAAGAATGAATTGTAGGCCGGGCGCGGTGGCTCATGCCTGTAATCCCAGCACTTTGGGAGGCCGAGGCGGGTGGATCACGATGTCAGGAGTTCGAGACCAGTCTGACCAACATGGTGAAACCCCAACGCTACTAAAAATACAAAAATTAGCCAGGCGTGGTGGTGCACGCCTGTAATCCCAGCTACTTAGGAGGCTGAGGCAGAAGAATCGCTTGAACCAGGGAGACAGAGGTTGCCGTGAGCCGAGATCGCACCACTGCACTCCAGCCTGGACAACAGAGGGAGACTCCGTCTCAAAAAAAAAAAAAAAGAATGAATTGTAACTAGGGAGGTGCTCATATTGTGATAACTCTTTCATCCTGACCCCTATAATCACAGAGCACTATGAGTCCAAGCTTACACTTCTCCCTCCAGGAAACAAGCCTCAACTATGGGATGACATGGGTTACAGAGAAACAGATTTTTATTTTTGTCTTCTAGTGCTATCAGTTTTCAAAACAAGTGTTTTTTTTTTGGAGACAGAGTCTCACTCTGTCACCCAGGCTGGAGTGCAGCAGCACAATCTCGGCTCACTGCAACCTCTGCCTCCCAGATTAAAGCAATTCTTGTGCCTCAGCCTCCCGAGTAGCCAGGACTACAGGCACACAGCACCAAGCCCGACTAATTTTTGCATTATTAGTAGAGACAGGGTTTCGTCATGTTGGCCAGGCTGGTCTCCAACTCCTGGCCCCAAGTGATCTGCCTGCCTTGGCCTCCCAAAATTCTGGGATTGCAGGCATGAGCCACCATGTCCAGCCACAAGTTTCATCTTTAAGGAACTCTTTCTTCTTGGATCTGAAGGGTGTTAATGATACTCCCTTGGGTAATGGAATGAGGGACTAAAAGAGATTTCAGTGGTGAGACAATTCAGTAGTCCATCCAGGAGTGAAGGACGTCTCAGTTCCATCAGTCAAAGATTCAAATTTCACTTTATGCAACTCTGTGATTAATGTGTTCTGGCCCTGAGTCCTTCCATTTCTTAGACCTCCAATCTTTCTCTCTCCTCCTTTTCACTAGTTGCTCAGTACTCAAATAATGCTCTGTTCTGTCACGGCTGGTTAGATCTTTTTCAATAGCACACTTAAGGCAACTCTCTCATTAGGTTGTAAACTTCTTGAAGGCGGAACAGAGCCCTGCACATGGCAGGGGCTCAATAAATGTATTCAAATCTAAGTCGGTCAGCCAATATCAGATGGACAGAAGCCACAGAAAGATACATTTTCCAGGCTGCCCTTAGAACCCAGGGCCAACAGTTACAGAGTTTCAGAGAATGATAAAAGCTTGGGGGTATAAAGCATGAGACAATCTACTTAATCTATAGTGTGGGGCTATACGAAACATAATATTTCTAAACAGCAGGTAATGTTTTAGCTCATATGTAACTAGTTACAGCACCAATCTTCCTTGCATGGTGGTTCACACTTGCTTTCGCACATTCTGAATGTTTGCATCATGTACAGCAAGTTAAGCCCACTGAGGAAAAGGAACTCACAGGCCACCAAGTTTCTACGGTAACTGAATAAAGTTGCCAACCACAAAGATATAAAAATAACAACCAAGTCATCCATGGATCTCTTTATATAACAGGGATTCTAAAAAGATTTTAACTTTAACCAAGCTCAGTTAATATAAAACAAAATCCAAAACATTAAGAAATGTGAGCTTT
The DNA here is from genome assembly GCF_028885655.2 of Pongo abelii. Lineage (NCBI taxonomy): Eukaryota > Metazoa > Chordata > Mammalia > Primates > Hominidae > Pongo > Pongo abelii. The sequence goes on from NC_071989.2 coordinate 32,801,720, forward strand.
GGTAAAGATACCAACAATTCCTTCGTGGATTGTGAATAGGTCTGCCAAGTGCAAAGTGAAAGAATTTTGTTTTAAACTCTAACACTGAAATCCAAGGCAAAGGATTCCAAGGTTAGGGAGAAAGGAATAGGAAGGATTTCTACACTAACTCACTCCTTTTGTTTCCAAATACATAAAGCTACATGTACAAAAATTGAATCTCAAGTGAAAGAAAATGGAAATCATCCTTTATGCTTCCTATATATTACCTAAAAGAAGAACATTCATGTTTTGTGCTTCCATACATTCTGTAATCTCTATTGCTTTTTTCAGGCAACGTCTAAATAGGAAAGAGACAAGAAAAAGGGGCATTAGTTCATGAGCTTGGTAACACAAACATTATGTAGTTTAGAGATAGTCTGACTTGATCTTCAGTCTTCTCTCTTATTTTTTTTTTCCATGCTAAAATCCTCTAGAAAAGAAAATAACTTCTATTTACATTATTTAGATACCGGGATATATTCCTGCCCATTAGAAACTGAAAATTTTCAGAAGGGAATCCTAAAATTGATGTGAAAATGCTCCTAGGTAATTTCTAAACTAGACATTCTTATTAAAAACTCACGCCTGAGTCTGCTGGTGAGCAAGATTCATAAAAATCCATACCTGGAGAATGCGAGACATGACCAGATTACTTTACTTAAGGTGACCTGCTGAATGTATCAGAATGGCTAAAAAGCTCCAATATGCTCAGAAATCCTTTTTGTCTCTCTCTACACGTTATTCCCTTTGTGACTGTTGCCGCTATTCCCAGCTTTGACTTGTATAACTGGGGGCCTTCACATATGTTGTCTTCTGCTTGCAGAGGTGTCCTCTCCTACCCCCCAGCCACCTTCCCTTCCCACACCCCGACTCTTCATCTGGCTAGAGATGCTCACCCTTCTCTGCCCACCCTACACAAAGAAGGGTTCTTTGCTTCCATAACATTTATCCCTGTCTGCCATTATATATTCAAATTATGAGACGTGTAGCAGGATGCCTGAAGCACAGTTCAGTGTCTGGAGGGCCAAGGCTCCTTTCCGCAGTACTCAACTTCAGAATGGAGGGAGAATGTGTGTGAGGCAGTAGGAAGCATTGCTCTCCCTCCTGAAATGTAGCCTAGCATTAGAGCTACTCTCTCATCCTGATCATCATTTCTGTTTTGCACCTTTCTCTGTCATATCCTCTATTTAATGGCAACAGAGAAGAGCTATTCGATATAGAAAGTAGGAAAGGCAATATAACTGTTTTCTGGAACTCCCAAACCAAAAATACCTGACATTAATCATGGTTTTTAAAAACACAGATAATATATGCATAAGACACAAGATTAAAAAAAGTATTCAGTGAAAAGTCAGTATCACTCCTGTTTTTACCCTCAATTTCCTCCCTGGAGGCCAGCACTGCTGCCTCAATAATAATTCTGGGTTGTCACACTCTTTCTGTGTTTTTTCAATGCCTTGTCTGTAGAGCACATCTCCTTGTAAGCAGGTGGCATGTTCATAAATTCCTATCAAATGTGCACAGAAATAAGTAGCAAATATAAAATCTAGCTGTAGAACATGTGATCTAAGAATATTTAACTGTCAAATATCAAACAGTTAAATTATTTGTCAGTTTGATCTACTACCCTGAGTTAGACAATTACAAAATTCATGAGTAAAACAATGGTTTGAAATACCTGATTATGTCAAGCCAGCTGCTACTTTCCAACAGAGAAAACCATTTTATATCTGTGTCCCAAAATTCAGTACTGTTATCTGAAGAAAGAAAAAGGAGTAAAGACGTCAGGTCATTGTTCACTGACATACTTGCCACAAAAATCCTGTGCTCCTCAACTGTGTCATTCAGATTAACAGTCCTGACTCAGACTGCAGAATCCAGGCACAGGACCCTATTTTGAGTAAGGGTCATTTCAAAACTTTGGCTGAAATGGTTTCTGAGCTGTAGGCCCCTAGAAGATTGTGGTGGTCAAAAAGAGATCTTTATTGCTAAAATAAGAAATTCCTACAATGCATACACAAAGCCATGGTTCATCCTGTAAGTCGACAGAGAGTAACATGCTTTAGGCAGAAATAGTTGACATCCAGGCTGCTAATTCTAGAAGTGGAAAATGCAACTGGATCCATCCTGATGCCACAGAAGCCTAAGGGTCAGGCTTAACTTTTATTAGAATCCCAATGCACAAGTTCATCCACCCAGCATACCATGACACGACTCCTCCTACATGCCTTATAAAACAGAGTACCTTAAATCTTACAGAAATCCAATATATTTAAAAGTTGCAAACTCAGGCTGGGTGCTGTGGCTTATGCCTATAATCCTAGCACTATAATCCCAAAAGCAGGAAGATCACTTGAGGCCAGGAGTTTGAGGCTGCAGTGAGCTATGGTGGCGCCACTGCACCCTAGCCTTGGCAACAGAGTGAGACCCTGTTTCTAAAAAATGAAAAAAAAAAGGCCAGACGTGGTGGCTCACGCCTGTAATCCCTGCATTTTGGAAGGCCGAGGTGGGCGGATCACCTGAGGTCAGAAGTTCGAGACCAGCCTGACCAACACAGAGAAACCCTGTCTCTACTAAAATACAAAAAAATTAGCCGGGGGTGGTGGCGCATGCCTGTAATCCCAGCTACTTGGGAGGCTGAGACAGGAGAATAGCTTCAACCGGGGTGGTGGAGGTTACGGTGAGCTGAGATCGCACCATTGCACTCCAGCCTGAGCAACAAGAACGAAACTCCATCTCAAGAAAAAAAGAAAAAAAAAGTTGCAAACTCAAATCAATAAAAGACAGATATCCCTGAAAGTCCTGAGTGACTGAAATAAAACTAGAATGAGTGTCCTTGATTAAATAGTAAACATGTATTGTAATGTTTTAGTTTGAGTTAGAGTCATACATTGCTGTTTCCCCTGCAAGAATATAAGCTCTTGGTGTTATATTTCTCTTTATCACCAACGCCTAGCATAGTTAGTATATACAAGGGGACTTCAAAAAGTATGTGAAAACATGGAATTAAAAGATGAAGATAAAAAATATAAACTTTATTTCTCAACATAAGCTCCATCAAGTTTAAGACACTCTCATCCCCCCTAAAGAACTGAGGGTCCTAGGAATTTAACCATGTCATTGCAGTCTATTTTACATTATTAACTGAAAAAAAAATGGGTTCCCTTCAAGGATTTTTGTGTTTTTTTTGAGATGGAGTTTTGCTCTTGTCAGCCAGGCTGGAGTGCAATGACACAATCTCAGCTCACTGCAACCTCTGCCTCCCGGGTTCAAGCGATTCTTCTGTCTCAGCCTCCGGAGTAGCTGGGATTACAGGTGCCCACCACCATGCCTGGCTAATTTTTGTATTTTTAGTACAGATAGGGTTTCACCATGTTGGCTAGGCTAGTCTTGAACTCCTGACCTCTGGTGATCCGCCCACCTCGGCCTCCCAAAGTGCTTCAAGTATACATGTGAGCTACTACGCCCAGCCCCCTTTAAGGATTTTTTAAGATTAGAAAATGAAGTCAGAAGGAGTCAAATCAGACTTTTAAGGTAGATGTCTAATGAGTTCCCATCAAAACTCTTGCAAAATTGCCCTTGTTTGATAGGAGGAATGAGCAGTAGAGAAGGACCCTCTGATGAAGTTTTCCCGGGCATTTTTCTACGAAAGCATTGGCCAACTTTCTTAAAACACTCTTATGGCTGGGCATGGTGGCTCATGCCTATAATCCCAGCACTTTGGGAGGCCAAAGAGGGTAGATCACTTGAGGTAAGGAGCTCAAGACCAGTCTGGCCAACATGGTGAAATCTTGCCTCTACTAAAAATACAAATATTAGCCGGGTGTGGTGGTGCACACCTGTAATTCCAGCTACTCAGGAGGCTGAGGCACAAGAATCACTTGAATCCAGGAGGTGGAGGTTGCAGTGAGCCAATATCACACCATTGCACTCCAGCCTGGGCAACAGAGTGAGAATTTGTCTCAGAAAAAACAAAACCTCTCATAATAAGCAGATGTTTTTGTGCTTTGGTCAGAAAGTCAACAAGCAAAATGGCTGGAGCATCACAAAAAACTGTTGCCATGACCTTTGCTCTTGACATATCTGCTTTTGCCCCGGCTGGACCACTTCCACCTCTTGGTAGCCATTGCTTTGATTGTATTTTGTCTTCAGGATCGTACTGGTAAAGCCATGTTTCTTCTCCTGTTACAATTCTTTAAAGAAATGCTTCAGGATTTTGATCCCACTTGTTTAAAATTTCTGTTGAAAGCTCTGCTCTCATCTGAAAGTGATCTGGGCACAATGGTTTCGGCGCCTATTGAGTAGACGGTTTTTTTTGTTTTGTTTTGTTTTTTTGTTTTTGAGATGGAGTCTTGCTCTGTCACCCAAGCTGGAGAGCAGTAGCATGATCTTGGCTCACTGCAACCTCCGCCTTCCGGGTTCATTTTCCTGCCTCAGCCCCTCCAAGTAGCTGGGATTACAGGCACCCACCACTACGCCCGGCTAATTTTTGTATTTTTAGCAGAGATGGGTTTTGCCATGTTGGCCAGGCTGGTCTCAAATTCCTGAACTCAAGTGATCCGCCCGTCTCAGCCTCCCAAAGTGTTGGATTACAGGCGTGAGCCACTGCGCCCAGCGAGTAGGTTTGCTCAACTTTATCCTTTCAGTCAGAATTGGGTAGGCTGAACCAACTGAAATGTCTATGGAGTTGACTATTGTTTCTTCTGCTGTCGGTCCTCTTCAATTAGGGCAGAAACAAGATTAATTTTTTCCTCGCAAATTGATGTGGACAGTTTGCCACCGCAGGCTTTATCTTCAACATCATCTGCTCCTTCTTAAAAATGAGTTGTCCATTTGTAAACTGCTGATTTCTTTGGGGCATTGTCCCCATAAACTTTTTGTAAAGCATCAATAATTTCACCATTCTTCCACCCAAGCTTCACCATAAATTCAATATTTGTTTTTGCTCCAATTTCGGCAGAATTCATGGTGCTCTAATAGGGCCTGTTTTCAAACTAATTTCTCACCCTTCTTAGCTCCTCAAACCAGATCCTGCTCAGCATGTTATAATAAGTTAGTATGAGTTATTTTGGGGTAAAAAAGTTTTGGTATTCATGCATAGTTTTTTCATAATATACATTTTCCATGAACTTTTTGAAGACCCCTTGTTCAATGGAAACACAATAAATGTCACTGAATGAATCCCAAAACAGTTAAGAATTTGCTAGGCTAAAAAGTCCAAGTTAGTCCAGGCAGTGGCTCATGCCTATAATCCCAGCACTTTGCAAGGCCAAAGTGGGAGGATCGCTTGAGCCCTGGAGTTCAAGATCAGTCTGGACAACATTATGGGACCCTGTCTCTACAAAAATTAGCCAGGTGAGGAGGCGTGTGCCTGTAATCCCAGCTACTTGGGAGGCAGAGGTGGGAGGATCACTTGAGCCTGGGAGTTTTAAGGTTGCAGTGAGCTGTGATCATGCCACTGCACTCCAGACTGGATGACAGAGGTGACACCCTGTCTCAAAAAACAATGTCCAAGTTAGGAAAAGTTACCTATAGGCATGACAAATCTCAGAGCGTAAACACTCATTCCAGAATGAAGAGAATCAATGAGTGACTGAGCAGTGTTAAATATGAGGCACCAGTAGGCAGCCTGGGCAGGAAAATGGGGGTAGCTGAGACAGGCATATTTCATTTTCTACTTTGTACATTTCTGGTAGAACTTTTAATATTGTTAGAAACTGTATATTCCCAATCAGGGGAAAAAATTAAAGTATTTCCACTTTGGGAAAAAGTCTACAGAGGAAAGCGAATATTATTCACTTTATAAATTACTGCAAGTCAACAAATACAAATACTACATAGTTCAAAAACTTTTAAAGGAAGAAACCAAAATGCTCACCACTGGGCAACTGGTATGCTGAGGAAGGGGAGAAGAGGAGGGTGGCTGTGTGATCACTGCCACAATAAGGAGGCAGGGGGGAAAGCCTGGAGAGAGATGGAGAGGGAAGTGTGGTAATGGCAGCCAGACCCCTGGCTCCATGACATCACAGCCCTGGGCTCTGCGTACTAACATAAGGAACCCAGGGAAAAGGCACCAACTTTCACCTGATCTGCATGGCATGTCTTTCCCCATATGACACAAAAGTTTTTGCTCAGTATTCTTCTCACCTATCAGAAATAGCTGTTTAAATTTAGAGTATGCAGTCTGGATTTCCTGCAGGGATAGGAAGTTGCTTGATACGTCTTCCGTTTTAACAATTTCATAGGGTGGCCTGTGGATGGTCTTGTAAATTCTAGGTATCAAAAAGGAATATGAGATTAGAAGAGCAAACACAAATTTTGCTTAAGGATTTACTACATGCCACAATCTGTGTCAAGGGCTCAGTAGGCATTCTCCCATTTAATCTTCACCTACCAGGCAATTGCTGCAGGACTCCTGTTCCCAGTCAATGGGTGTGGAAATGGAGGTGCATAGAATAAAACTGCTTGGCCCAAGATTATCTAATTTATAAACTGATAGAACCATGATTTCGACCAAGGCAATGTAACTCTGAGTCTATTCCTTTTTTTTTGTTTTAAATTAATCTACTTTGAGTTTTTTTTGCTTTGTTTTTTTAAATTTGAAACATGTAGAAAGTAGAATAGTATCGTGACATGTACCATGACCTAAATTTGACAACTGTTAACATTACAGACATCATGTCACCTCCCCGCTGAAGACTTTAGTGTGCACCTCTAAAAACAAGCAGGTGACACTCTTAATTATTATGTTATACTGACTCCTTTCAAATTAACTCAAAATGATCACTGTAATTTGTATTCCCCTAGCACTAAGCTACCAGTAGGTAAACAGAAATAGACATACTACTAAGAACTGTTCCCTGCTTCTTGGAAAACAAGAATTGAACAAGAACAAAATGTAGAACTAGTACTGACCCATCTAAGAAGCTCTTTTGGATTTGTAAAATGCCGTCATCCTGTTCTTTGGGCAGTGCTGACATTTTCAAAAGGGCACTTCCATTGTGGCAGGACCAACACCATATCTGTAGAAACAAATAAAGCTTTACCAGATACAATAAACACAACCCAACAGGGGACACATACATGGAAATCTGTAACTTCAGTATGAAATGGCTGGACATACTTAACTTTATTAAGCCTGGGAGTATTTAGTCACAATGAAAAAGAATGATTTAGTTTTAAAAAATAAAACAGGTCTAGGTAGTCAGACACAGACTTATGGTCTAACATATACCTTTTGACTTATCAGCTGTTAACCCAGATGATGACAACAACAACATTATTATTATCAGGATAGTAGCTATCATTCAAGTGCAGCTTATTACATGTTCAGGTATTTTACATGAATTAACTCATTTAATTGTTATGGTAACTCTCTGTGATGGGTATGATTATTTATCCCCCTTAACAGCAAGAAACTGAGGCTTGGAGAGATGGAAGGACTTTCCCAAGTTGTACAAAAGTAGCTGCAGTGTGACTCTAAAGGCTGTGTTGTATATGGATGGCAAAAAGGGGGCAACTCTCATTAGAGAAAATCCACACTAGGAAGAATGGAATGTTGGCTATTTGACATAACTGAATTCAAGACTTGTGACATGCAAGGCACCACATTAGGTTGTGAGAGGGCACAAAGATACTAAGACACTGTATCTACCTTTAGAGCTTAGTTTCAAAAGGGAAATAAGCTTAGGAATATAATAAAATAAGGTAGAATGTATTATATAACTGAAGAAAGAAATTTCAAGGAACAACAAAAACAAGGCAAGGAGAAAGAAGTCACATGAGTGACCAAGAGTGGGAGACGAGGCTGTTTAGGCTTTCTTCTGCTTTGGCAACAGGTTAAGGTGTTCAGGCTTTTTTCAGGTTACAGTGGGGGGTTTTGTTTGTTTTTCAGGAACAAAAGGAGATTAGAACTGATCTTGGGGCAAAGTAATCTGCCAGTGGAAGCTAGAATGGAGAAGAAAGACAGACTGGTTGGACAGGTGAGTACAGTTGTGGACTTTGAGTCCTGCATAAAGGCCTGGCTAAGTGCTTGAGAGTGGCTAAGGTCCAGCCCTTGCTTTGCTGACCAAGCCATTGGCCTGGGTTCAAAGATAAACCTGGAGGAAAGACCTTTTATAATTCAGCTGCCCAGAGGGAGCACCTTTTTGCCATTCATCTGCCAGGTATAAACCATGCGTTGGATATGCTAGCAGTGGCGCAGACCCAGAGTTAGAGATCGGCATGACAATCCAGGTGATATTGTGCACTACACTTAGAAAATCACAAAGGGGAACTGGTTCGGGATTTCTGGGGAAGGTGATGGAATCAGCACATATTGGGTGTCTAGTATCAACAGGACCTCCATGTGGAGATATTCAGGAGGCCCCTAAAATGAGAGGAAAGCAGGCCTTGCACTCTAGAAATGGGAGCTTATGGCCTGCTGCAGTGGGGGAGCTGATGAGCCCAGCCAGAGAGCAAGCACAGAGCGACACAGAACTGCTTTAGGAACTGCTGAAAACAGCAACAACTCCTCTCTTGGGGCCAAGCCACACTTTAAGATTCATGATGAGGTGGAAGTGTTAGAACGTAAGATAATCAAAGGGCCCTTTGCTGTTTTTGCATTCCCTTTCTCAATGCCATGCTAAGCGATGTGCAGAAACCACCATACAGTTTTCAGCTCTCTGCCTAAGGTGGTGAAATTTTGGTGCCCAGGCAATTGTGCCTCCCTTAGTTGGCACAGCCCACTTGGATAAAGGGGGAGATACTCTTAGCCATGACTGGATGGTGAGTTCTAAGAGACTAAGTGTTCTTAACCCTTTTTATCTCCTCTTCTGGAGCAGAAGGGGCAGAAAGCATAGTCCCTTGGTGATATCCAACTATAACTCATTTTCCATCTGGGGCACATGTAATAACTTCTAATCATAACTGTCTCATCTCATTTGAGGCGTGAAGGCCAACTCCCTTACTCCCTTACTATTCTCTGCGTGAAACAGTAAATAGAAAAAAGCAAAGTTCCTGGTCAAAGAGGCTTCTTGCAGAAATTTAGCAAAAAGTCTTCTATTGCTGCAATTTCTCTCTGGGAACTGTGAGGGCCAGAATTCTTAGTATGAGTGACTTCATAGGCAAGAATCACAGTTTGTTAATCGTATTTGTTTTTTTAAAAAAAGGATTACTCATTATTCAGTACATTTTAAGGTCCCTCTCTTAATAGAGTCAAAAACAGAGCTTTAATAGAACATCTACAATCTGAGGCAGAAGGCAGTGTAAGCAGGAAAGGACCATGAAGGAGGTCAGCAGGCCAAGGGAGCACAGTGTTTCCAAGACCAGGACAGGAACTTAAAAGACAATGTCATCAGAGTCAAACACTGCAGTCATATAGGGAAATGGGGCTGCACACGATGTAAGGACTTCTGGGAGGGAAATGTCCACAGTGTGTGGGGAGTAGAAGTCATGTTGCAAGAAGAAATGGTAGAGAAAACAAGTATAGACTCTTTAAATCTGCTTGGCAGTACAGGCAGAACAAGACAGCCGCTTGACTACTAAGGAAGTGCCTCAGGTTAAGGGAGACAGAAGGATGTCTTCAAGAACAGACATAGCAGAACAGACTTGGGAAAGGCAACCACGGAAGAGGGAAGGCCCATGGAACTGGGCTCCAAACAAGGCAATCAAGAGCCCAGAGACCCAGATTCTGTATGAAGGAAACAGGAGCCCAGAGAGAAACTACAGGAGGCTGAGTAGAAGGAAGCTGAGGGAGTTCTTGTTGCTGTCCTGGATCCCACTGGACTAGGGAAAAGGTTGTCACTGGGAGTTAAGAATGATACAAAAAACTTAAAGGGATGAAAACCTGTTCATGCAGAAAACAATGATATAGGAACCAAAAAGACGTAAATAGCATACTGCTGGGCGGGACAAAGCATCACCAGTGGTTTTTACGGTCTGTTAAGCACAGTTTGCTGTTTGGTTTGAATAATCCATAACAATGTTCATTTGCCCCAGAGGAAAAAAAGATACTCAGGATTGAAGAACAGTGGCCAAAGCCTTTAGAATAGCAGCAAGGACATGAATAAACTGACCAATTATACAGGTCTTCCTCGAAAAGAAGTGAAAGCAGGGAAGAACAGACTGGGTGAAAAGCCAGGGTAGACAGCATGGAGACGTGGAAATGTTCTGAAACAGACTGTGAATATACTAAATGTCACTATGGGAAGTTTTATGTTATGTGTATTTTACCACAATTTTTAAAGATTCTGTGAATGAAATGAAAGATCGACTGTTCATAATCTAGCCCTAAACTATCTCTTCAATCTTAGCTTCCTATGCACCTACTGCAAATTACCTGTTACTATTGATTTGAGTGCTTATATGCCAGGTCCTAGAGAAAATGTATGTACATGCAATCTTGCAGATCAGTGGTTCTCAAACTTTTTGATCTTAGACCCCTTTATGTTCTTAAAAATTACTGAGGACCGTGAAGAGCTTGTGTCTACATAAGCTATAGCTATTGATATTTACCACATTAGAAATTAAAACTGAGAAACTTTTAAATACTAATTCATTTTAAAACAGTAATTACCAATTACCTGTTACTGTAAATAACATTTTCCACCCAAAAACATATAGGAAGATAAATAGCTTTATGTTTTTGCAAATCTCTTAAATATCTGGTTTAAGAGAAAATAGTTTGATGTTCTTATCTCTTAACAACAAAAATAAGCATGGAGAATAAGTGTAAATATGAGTAGGTTCAATAGGAATGAGAGAAAGAAGAACAAGGTAAAGACGAAGCCAGAGAGGGGCTTACGGACACTCACATCACCTAGTTGTCACATTTTCTGTAAGTCTCTTAAGAGTCAGAGGAGACATATGCTAAACAGAAAACAGTCCAGATCACCTAAAGCAGGGGTTTTCAACCTGCATTTTGTGCCCCCACCCCACCCACGAGGGGACATTTGGCAATATCTGGACATATTTGTTGGTTGTCACAACTCACGGGATAGGGGTGCTACTGGCACCTCAGAAAATGCTACTGGCAGTGCTGATGCTATATATTCTACAATAACAGCCCCCCACAACAAAGAATTATCTGGCCTAAAATGTCAATATTGCCTAGGTTAAGAAAGCCTGTCTCAAAGAAAACTAAAAACAAGAGGCTATAGTGGTACTGTGTACATTTAAAAGGATTGGGTATTCTAGGTTAAGGTACGTAATTTCACCAATTCCAAATATAAAATAAATTACCTTTTAATTTGCTTAAGACCATTTCTGGTGATCTTAATGTTCCAGTCAAATGAAAATTTTATGTTAAAAGAAAAGAGAGGGAGAAAGAGAGAGAGATTGAGGGCTCTATGTTTCCCGGGTAGATGTATAAATTCCATCTTGTGTAATACTTTTTTGCTGTCCATTCACACAAACTCCACTGTAACTTTTAGGACGTATAAATATAGGAAGAACTAATGAAGTGAGAACACCTTCTCACGGTTTTCTTTTCTTTTCTTTCTGAGACAGAGTCTTACTCTGTTGCCCAGGCTACAGTGCAGTGGCACGATCACAGTTCACTGCAGCTTCGAACTCCTGGCTCAAGGGATCCTCCCACCTTAGACTCCAGAGTAGCTGGGACTATGGGCATGTGCCACCTTACCAGGCTAATTTTAAAAAATGTTTTGTAGAGATGGAGTCTCGCTTTGTCGCCCAGGCTGATCTCAAACTCCTGGGTTCAAGCGATCTGCCTGCCTCGGCCTCCCAACGTGCTGGGATTATAGGCATGAGCCACTGCGCCCTGCACTTCCCACAGTTTCTATCAAAGTAATGTCTCAGGTTCCTCACTCAAATCTTATCAGAACATTTGCTACTTCTCATGCCCAAGGCCTGGCTAGAATGCAGAGTATTTACATTTCATATACTGCAGGGATGGAGAAGCAGCCTATTCCTACATATGTGAACAGTTCATCTCTGTTTCTTCCCACAGAGCATACCCCCTTTTCTAGATCCCTCTATGAAAAACTGAAAGATAGAGACTCTCATTTTCATTCCTCTAAAGCATCCGTTTTCGAAGTGTAGTATACACTACCCTGGGAGGTCTCAAGATCCTTTCCGGTGGTCTGAGAGGCCACAGCTATTTTCATAATAATACTAAGATATAATTTGTCATATATACCGTGGTGACTTTTGGTACAAAAGCAGTGGTGGTAAAATTGCTGGTGACAGTACCAATCAAGGCAGGGCCACCTAACTGTACTGACGCTCACTGTATTCTTCACTGCCACACCAGCAGAAAATAAAAAGTTTCCCTTCAGAATGTCCTTAATAAAGAACTAAAAATTATGAATTTTATTCATTGTGACCAACTCTGTCCCCAAAACATGCTTTTAAACATCTGAATCAGTAGCATATATTTAGAAATTAGGAAAACTCACATAAAAATCTGTATCTAGGCCAGGCGTGGTGGCTCACGCCTGTAATCTCAATACTTTGGGAGGCCGAGGCAGGCAGATCACCTGAGGCCTGGAGTTTGAGACCAGCCTGGTCAACACGGTGAAACCCCGTCTCTACTAAAAACATAAAAAATTAGCTGGGCCTGGTGGTGGGTGCCTGTAATCCCAGTTACTCGGGAGGCTGAGGCAGGAGAATTGCTTGAACTTGGGAGGCAGAGGCTGCAGTGAGCAGAGATTGGGCCATTGCACTCCAGCCTGGGCAACAAGAGCGAAACTCCATCTAAAAAAAACAAAAATAAAAACAAAACAAAACAAAAATCTGTATCTATGGCTTCTCCTGAAAAATCAGGACATCTGGCAACACTTGGCTCATATTCCCATGTGGCATATACTGCCTAGCACTGAAGAGATGTCCCCCTAGACCAGGCGAAGGGCCTCTGGTTCACCACAAGGTCATACTCATTACCTGCTTGGCCTCCATGGGCTTCTGGGCACATGACCCTGCTTAACCATACCTCCACCCATATGGGAGTGACCCTTTTGGTGAACCAGCTGTGCACACAGCACAGTACTTATTTATAATTCTCATTCCTTACTAAATATCCTGCAGGCCTGGCAATTCCCAACCACCAATTAGAAACCGGAGTAACTGCCAGAGTCTTGCTTTCTTTGATCAGTGACACATTAAATATGGCTCCAATCCCACTCTATTCTGTGAAAACTAAGAAGCACTCCATGTTGTCTCTGGGAGAAAACACCACCATGCCCATACAAAGATTAACAGTGTGGGCCAAAAAGAAGCTTAAATCCTACTACCCTTGGCGTGCTTTGGCTCAGGTTCAAAATGACTCAGGTGTTAAACCGGGCTTGCTTTCAACACCAGACAGATCTACGATCCTCTTAAAACTCTGTTAATGTCTCTTCTAAAAACTCAAGTGCATTTGTGAAAACTTTAGAACCCTGTCCCAATCACGTTTAAGAGACTCCTCTAGGGAGTCCCTAAGATATTTTTGGATTGTTCTTGGACTGAAAACAAACTCTAGAACAAACGCCAAGGGCTTTCAGTAGGATCATTTTGCCAGGATAGACCAATGCACGACCCACACCTCTTAGGGTTCCCAGATGCACTTACTGGTATGCCGTGACCCTGAAAGCGCTGCACATTCTCTTCAGGAAGAGGGGTGGGGACCACAAAGTATGCTGGCAATCTAGAAGAAAGAAATGTTATCAAGTTTTAGTACAACACTTAATTCACAAAATATGAAAGCTCAACTTCAATGGATACGATGAATACAAGCAGAGTGTTAAGCAGATGGGACCATATTTCCCTGTTCAGAACCAGCTCAGAGGAACTGCTGCTCTCGGCGTGGCATGAAGTACTCTGGACAAATCAGTGGGGAATCTAAGTTCAAACTGTGGCTCTGCCTGTGATTCTGTACAACCCCAGGTAAGTTATTCTACCTCTCTGGGTCTGTTTCCTCTTTCAAAAATGAGGGGATAGGAAAATATGATACCTAAAAGCATTGAATTCTGAAATTGGGAGTATTGTTCTCATATAGTAGCCATATAAGCACCTGTGTTGTTTTCAGTTAAACAGGAAAAACAGTAATTATGAGGTTTGCTGCCCAGACATTTTATCAAGTGCTCTGACAAGAACATTTAAGTGCTACTGTGTACCAACCACTGTTCTAATTACTTAACACCTCTTATTTAATATACTTACCAATAAGTACCGAACATTACTTATCCATTTAATCCTCCCAACAATTCTATGAGATATGTAATATTATTTCCATCTTACAGATAAAGAAACTGAGACACTATTCTGCTAAGACTCTTCTCTGGTTACACAACTAGTTAGCACACAGTGCAGCTGGGACCTGAACCCAAGCAGTGGGACTTCAACTTCTATAGGAGAAAATTTAGTCTCGAAAAAGAACAAACTGTTAAGTAGTAGGACATGGTAGAATGAAAGATCAAAATTACTTGGGGACATCATCTCTCAGGCAGCAGATGTAGGTTTCTGTTAATAAGAAAACTGCCCAAGTTTCTATCACTGTGAATCTATAAGAATCCGTAAGCATCTTGTCCTCAAAGAGCTTGAAATAAAGCCTCACAAGAAATAAGGTGCTTATGGTGTTAAGTTACAGTGGAAAATAATCAATGGCGTTTGTATGCATGCTGCATGAGTGATGTAGATCAGTTCATAGGAGATGGAGCAACAAATAAATATCACCATGGGGATGTGATCATCAAAACCCAGGCTGTGGAAAACTACCAGTCAAGTTTCTTCAACATATTGCAAGAAAAATATGATGGCTTGAAAATCTATAGATAAAGCAATTTAACAAACCTATCAATCTCATTTAATCTTGATTACTTTTAAAAAAAGATTAAAAAGATGACAGAGAAAGGGTTTAAAAATTTGTAAGACACGGCTGGACACGGGGGCTCACACCTGTAATCCAGCACTTTGAGAGGCCGAGGTATGGTGGCTCATGCCTATAATCCCAACACTTTGGGGGGCCAAGGTGGGAGGGCTGCTTGAGGCCAGGAGCTTGAGACTAGCCTTGGCAACATAGTGAGACCCTACCTCCACAAAAAAATTAAAAAAAATTAGCTGGACGAAGAGGCACACACCTGTAGTCCCAGCTACTTGGGAGGATCACTGGAGCCTCCAGGAATTCAAGGCTGCAATGAGCCATCACTGTGCTACTGCACTTAAGCCTGGGTGACACTGTCTTTAAAAAATTAAAATTAAAACAAGATAATCCAAGAGAGGGTGAAGCAGGTGGGGGTACAGAGAAAACAAAATTGGCCATCAGTTGATAACTGTTGAGTCTGGGTACTTGAGGGTAAACGGGAATTCATCATATCTTCTTTCATTTTATACTGCTTGAAATTTTGCATTTAAAAAATCATCAGCCAGGCATGGTGGCTCACGCCTATAATCCCAGCACTTTGGGAGGCTGAGGTGGGTGGATCATGAGGTGAGGAGTTTGAGACCAGCCTGGCCAAGATGGTGAAACCTCGTCTCTACTAAAAATACAAAAGTTAGCTGGGCATGGTGGCGGGCGCCTGTAATCCCAGCAACTCGAGAGGCTGAGGCAGAAGAATCGCTGAACCCGGGAGGTGGAGCTTGCAGTAAGCCAAGATTGCGCCACTCCACTCTAGCCTGGGCAACAGAGCAAAACTCTGTCTCCAAAAAAAAAAAGAACTTGGACTGGGCATGGTAGCTCACATTGTAATACCACCTGAGTTCAGGAGTTCAAGACCAGCCTGGGCAACACGGCAAAATCCCCCTTGCTACTAAAAATAAAAAATAAAATATAAATAAAATATAGATATAAGTTTTTTGTAGTCATATAAAATATAAAAAATTGAGCCGAGCATAGTGGCGGGCACCTATGGTCCCATCTACTCAGGAGACTGAGGTGGAAGAATCGCTTGAGCCCAGGGGGCAGAGGCTGCAGTGAGCAGAGATCGTGCCACTGCACTCCAGCCTGGGTGACACAGTGAGACCCTGTCTCAAAAAAAAATCCAAAACCAAAAAATCTTAAAAGTAATTAACGAAGAAAAAAGTTCCAATAAGATTGTGATAGAAAACCAGGTTTGGAAACTAATGGTCACTAAGACACTTCAAACCATCAAAACTGTGAAGAATGTTTGCCTTCTGAAGTTATGAAGTACTTGAAATATTTTCTTGTAAGTCTGCCTGAATGGGTGACTGGTAAGGCATCCCTTTTTCAGGTGTAGTCATTGAAGTAAAAACCTCTCCACAGATCAACTGCTCTTAAACTCAGGCTGCTAATTCAAATCAAGTGGGAAGATTAAA
Organism: Pongo abelii; assembly: GCF_028885655.2. Classification (NCBI taxonomy): domain Eukaryota; kingdom Metazoa; phylum Chordata; class Mammalia; order Primates; family Hominidae; genus Pongo; species Pongo abelii. The sequence continues at coordinate 32,817,989 of NC_071989.2, forward strand.
AGATTACCAATGTCCAGGCTCCATCCAAGAACTATTAAATCAGAAGCTTAAAAGCTCTCCAGGTAAGCAGTTGGGATGAACACTGTTGTTCCAGAAGATCCTGCTACTCACAGTTTCAGCAGCATGAACTGGAAGCTGATGAGGACTGCAGACACTCTAGCCTCCCCCAACCTACTGAGTCAGATTCTGAATATTAGACAAGAGCCTCCAGTGATTAGACACACATTAAACAGAGACGCACTGCTCTAGATGGTAGCTTACAAACAGGCCACTGTTTCTCAACCTTTTCAGGACAGTCATCTGTGCAGTTGTTTAAACCAGATCCTGAGCTCCTTCCTCAGTGGCTCATGCTATAAAGCTGGACTGGGGCCCCATGGTTTTAAAAAATTTCCATGTCTTCCCCAACTAGTGAGGTTGAATATTTTACACTGTTAGTTCATTGGTGAGTTTTCTTATAGATGTTTTTTCACACACACACACACACACACACAAAAGTCAGAACCAAATGTATTGGCAAATATCCCATCCATCACCCAGCAGAGAAGGCTGTACAGAGACGAAGAGCACTGCAGTCAGTGAGAGGTGTGGAGGGTGTCCTCTCCTGACAACTTAATTCCAGGTGGATTCCATGGAGTCCCCACTGTGACATTCCCATTGGATACAAGCAATCAATCCTCCCTCCTTGGAAAGCAGTCATTTCAGTCATTAAGATGAGTTTAGAACACAAAGTAAACAGTTCCTGCAAATACAAGATGACTTTACTCATGGAAAGTTGTGTTATCTACTCAGGCACAACCTCCCAGAACAGCAATGTCTTCCTGTGCCAGCAATAGCTCCTAGGTCCCTCTGTGTGGTACACACTCCACAGGGCCACATACCATCCTATGCGTTTACAGGGAAGTGGGATGAGAGAAAGGTTTGTTAGGAAGAGAATGAAAAAGAGAAGGAAGAGACCTGTGGTACCAGAATAGCCAGCTCTGACCTTGTGGGAAAGTGAAGTAGACAGTTCCTTGTTCTTACCCAAACTGACTGCAGGTCCCCCTCTGAATACAAATGGGGCTTTTCCTTCTTTCTCCTATTTATTGAGCTCCTCTTAGAAGCCAGCCACCGTGTTATACTGAGGATATAACAATGGGCAAAAACAGCATCCTTTAACTTCACAGAGCTGTAGGTTGCAGAAACTCACATTAACCAAATGATGATACAAAATAACAACAAACTTACCATTGCAGGAAGCGCTGTGAAGAGGGGCAGACAGCGCAATGAAAACTCACAAGGACACCTGACTTAGCCTTGGGAAAGCTCACAACTTAAGTGGTACCTGGGGCCAGGCATAGTGGCTCAAGCCTGTAATCCCAGCACTTTGGGAGGCTGAGGCAGGCGGATCACTTGAGGTCAGGAGTTCAAGACCAGCCTGGCCAACACGGTGAAACCCTGTCCCTACTAAAAATACAAAAATTAGCTGGGCGTGGTGGCGCACGCCTGTAATCCCAGATACTTGGGAGGCTGAGGCAGGAGAATCGCTTGAACTTGGGAGGCGGAGGTTGCAGTGAGCCGAGATCACACCACTGCACTCCAGCCTGGGTGACAGAGTGAGACTCGGTCTCAAAAAAAAAAAAAAAAAAAACAAAAAGCAGTACCTGGGGTAAGATCTGACTGATGAAGTGGAGTTAATTATACCTATGCATCTAGAAGCAAAAAGGACTTCCAGACAGGAGCCTGTGGGTAAGACCTGTGGCAAGGAGGTCAGTACGGCCAGAGGGGTGGGACACAAAGCTGCAGTCAAACCATGAAGGGCCTTGAGGTGCTTGTTGAGGGCTCTGTTCTGTACCAAGAACAGCGGGAAGCCACTGAAGCCAGGGACAAGTGCCATGAGATGCGTGTGGAGTAGCCTGCTTGGCATGCGACATGGAGAATGGATGCTGGGGCACCAGTGGATGGGGGAGACCACGGAGCAGCGACTACAGTGGTCTGGAGGGAAACAAACCACAGCTTTTCCTGTATATTTCTGACATGCTAACACCTATGCAAATGCCAACTAATTAGTATGTGGCAAGATTTTTTTTAAAAACAATTCTGGGAACTTATGTTAGTATCAACATCTTATTACAAACTATCATCTCCTAGGAGCAGGGGGTTTCTAACTTCTTTCTGAGCAAGAGCTAGCTTTATCCTTTCAAGCTTTAAAACCGGGAAAGAGAAAAGAACAGGGTGTGGCTGACAATGAGGTCCTTAGTGGGGGTCAGGACCCTGGCAGGCCCTTCCCCACTGCCACCACAGCTCACACTGTGAAGGTGCTGCAGGGCGGCAGGGAGGGGGGCCAGTGGCAGCAACCTGATAAATATTGAGAGTGATCAGAATCAAAACTGATTACTGAAGAGGCCTATCAGAACCACGATACAAAGAGCTCTACAAAAATACAAAGTTGTATGAATCTGTTAGCAGGGTGTTAGGGAGTATGTTCCAAAATGATAATATTCAAGTTTCTGAAAACAGATTATACAGTCAGTCATGCTTTAAAAATGTAGGTCAGCCAGGCGCAGTGGCTCACGCGTGTAATCCCAGCACTTTGGGAGGCCGAGGCAGGCAGATCACTTGAGGTCAGGAGTTCAAGACCAGCCTGGCCAACATTGTGAAACCCCGTCTCTACTAAAAATACAAAAATTAGTGGGGCGTAGTGGCAGGCGCCTGTAATCCTGGCTACTCAAGAGGCTGAGGCAGGGGAATCACTTGAACCCAGGAGGCAGAGGTTGCAGTGAGCCGAGATCGCGCCACTGCACTTCAGCCTGGGTGACAGAGTGAGACTCAGTCTCAAAAAAACATGTAGGTCAGATCATATCTGCCTCTGCTCAGCCTCCCTCTCATTGTCCTCCCATCAAAGTCTCTGGGCCCATCATCTCCCACACTTTTCCCTAGCTTGCTCCTCCCCTATCCCTGGGCACCTTGCTGTTCCTCCCCCAGGCCTTTGCCCTTACTCCTCCCTCCACCTGGAATGCTCCTCCCTCGGGTGTCCTCTGACTCAACCTTTCACTTCCTTTATGACTATGCTCACAAGCCACCATGCAAAACCTTACTTCCACCACGCAAAACCTTCCCGACCAACCCTCCCACCATCACCTCCAGCACTCCCTAACCACGTGCTGGATCTGTTTTTCTCCATAGCACTTATCTTTTAACATGCTATAATTTACTTCTTTATTCTACCATCATCTTCCCCCCTCCAGAATGATAGCTCCAAGAGGGCAGAGGTTTTCAGGTGCCCTGTTGACTGCTGCCATCTCTAACAGCTAGGACACTGCCAAGCACATAGTAGGCACTCAAAAATTTTTGGTGAATGAATAAAAGAAGTGCTCAATAAAAGGGAAGAAAAAGGCCGGGCGCGATGGCTCACGCCTGTAATCCCAGCACTTTGGGAGGCCGAGGCGGGCGGATCACGAGGTCAGGAGATCGAGACCATCCTGGCTAACAGGGTGAAACCCTGTCTCTGCTAAAAATACAAAAAATTAGCCAGGCGTGGTGGCAGGTGCCTGTAGTTCCAGCTACTCAGGAGGCTGAGGCAGGAGAATGGCACGAACCCAGGAGGCGGAGCTTACAGTGGGCCGAGATCACACCACTGCACTCCAGCCTGGGGGACAGAGAGAGACCCTGTCTTAAAATGAATAATAAATAAGTACATAATAAAAAGCTAGTATTGATGTGGAGAAAGAAACTCTCATACACTGTTGGTAGGAATGTAAAATGGAACAGTCTCTGTGAAAAAGTCTGTAAGTTCCTCAAAAGGGTAAACACAAATTTCCACAGGATCTGGCAGTCTACTTCTAGGTAATATACCCAAGAAAAATAAAAACATACATCTACACAAAAATTTATAATTGAATGTTCATATCAATATTATTCATTGCCAGGCACGATGGCTCATGCCTGTAATCCTAGAAGTTCGGAAGGCCGAAGTGAGAGGATCGCTTGAGCCCAGGAGTTCAAAACCAGCCTGGGCAACATGGTGAAACCCCATCTCTACAAAAAGCAGAAAAATTAGACAGGCATGGTGGTGCACGCCTGTGGTCCCAGCTACTCAGGAGGCTGAGGTGGGAGAATCACTTGAGCCGAGGCGGAGGTTGCAGTGAGCCGAGATGGCACCACTGCACTCCAGCATGGTGTAGCATGGGTGTCAGAGCAAGACACTGTCTCAAACAAAAACAAAAAACCAAAAAACATTATTCAAAGAGCCAAAAAGTGAAAATAACCCAATTGTCCATCAACTAATAGATGGATAAATTAAATGTGCTATATCCACATTACGGAATATTACTTGGCAATAAAAAAGAATGAGATTCTGATACAAGCTGCAAAATAAACAGACTTTGAAAACATCATGCTAAGTGAAAGAAGCAAGTCATAAAAGATCACATATGATATGATTCCATTTATATGAAACGTTCACAACAGGCAAGTCTATAGTGATAGAAAGTAGATTAGTGGTTGTCTAGGACTGGGGAGGAACAGAGAGGTATTTGGGGAAAATGGGGAGTGACAGCCAATGGGTATGGAGTTTCTTTTTGGGATGATGAAAATGTTCTAAATTGACTGTGGTGATGACTGCACAACGCTGTGAATATACGAGAAAACACTGTACACTTTTAATGGGTGAATTGTACAGCATGTGCCCAGCATGGAAAGCTTACCTCTCACAGACTTTATAGCCTTCGTTGACACTCACTGCTTTGTACTTCATGTTGCCTTTGGTCCGCTCCAGTTCCCAACACCAGTCCTTAAGTGTGTCAAACATTACGGTATGGTTCTTGGGATCAGTGACTAAGAGAACAAAATGTAAAAGACAATAAAATCTTTCCATGAAGCACTGGTACTTTTATTATGTGAAAGTCCCTCCTTAGGTTTTGCTTTCCTCCACTAAGCCCATTTTTATCCAAGCAGAATGAATTGATTGCTTAATCCTAACCTTGTTCCATTTTTTGTCATTAATCCAAAATTATGACTGAGTCTCTCTTTTTTTTTTTTGAGATGGAGTCTTGCTCTATTGCCCCTGCTGGAGTGCAGTGGCCCAGTGGTGCCATCTCGGCTCACTGCAACCTCCGCCTCCCAGGTTAAAGTGATTCTCCCGCCTTAGCCTTCTGAGTAGCTGGGACTACAGGAACGCACCACCACATATGGCTAATTTTTGTATTTTTAGTAGAGATGGGGTTTCACCATGTTGGCCAGGTTGGTCTCAAACTCCTGACCTCAAGTGATGCACCCGCCTCAGCTGCCCAAAGTGCTGGGATTACAGGAGTGAGCCATTGCTCCTGGCCAGCTCTGTCTTTTTACATTGTAGGAACTGAGTTCCATTCCTTGGATAAGTAATTTATAGCTCCATTTCTAGTCATCTGACCATGAGTTAATTTATATAACACAAAAAGATCATGTGAAGCACTAAAAGACAGGTTTGGCACAAATGCTAAAGTGACAAAATATTTTTAGCCCTGCCAATGTGTGCATAAAACAGCCAACTAATTTGAATAGTATCTCAGGATCTTCAATGTAAATCCTCCTTCAGTTTGAAGATGCACTGCTTGTAAGAGGATTTGCCTAGTGTGACAACTGGTTCCTGAAGGCCATAAACAGATGATGGCCATGGTGAGGATCAGGGCCTGCTAGCCAAGGCTGAATCATGGTTATGGGTAGGTACTTCTATCCCCAACCCAGCCCTGCCACTACCTGCTAGGACAAAATGCCCTGGAGCACCGCTCTTGCAGCCTAGCAGATGTGTCCTTGGTCTTCTCCCAAGCCGCAGCACTGCTTGCCGGGTATTTACACATGTACCACAATAGTCTTGAGTATATACACAAATTCTATCACAAATAGTTCAAGTCTTTGCACATCTAAAAAACCAAGCCTTCTGGGAAGAACAAAGGGTTTACAAAAACTACCCCAGCTCCTTTTCATAAAACCAGATCATAGCAAAAATAAGAATAATGATGATGATAATAGTGCTTATATAGCACTTACTAGGTACTAGGTACTGTTCTGAGCATATTACTTTTTTTTTTTTTTTTTTTGAGACGGAGTCTCGCTCATTCGCCCAGGATGGAGTGCAGCGGCGTGATCTCGGCTCCCTGCAACCTCTGCCTCCCAGGTTCAAGCGATTCTCCTGCCTTGGCCTCCTGAATAGCTGGGATTATAGGCACCCACCAACACGCCTGGCTAATTTTTGTATTTTTAGTAGAGACGGGGTTTCACTATTTTGGCCAGGCTGGTCTTGAACTCCTAACATCATGATCCACCCACCTCGGCCTCCCAAAGTGCTGGGATTACAGGCATGCACCACCACGCCCAGCCTATATTACATTTTATTAACTCAATCCTCACAACCCTATAGAATAGATAATACAATAGGTAAGATCATTTCCTCCATTTTACAGATACAGCACAGAAAGGTCAAGTAACTTGCCTACGTCACAAAGCTAGGCAATGATGGAACTGGGATTCAAACCCAGGAAACTATAAAAGAAATTTCCGTAAAGTTCTAATACTGCCCCTCCAAACCCCACCAAAAAAAAAAAAAAAAAAAAAAAAAATTCCCCATGGATATAAGGTAGTAACAACATTCCCATTTACCACAGTAGGCCATCTTCTAGCCAATACAAGGAAGTTCTTCCCTAAAACGCCACGTCATAAACATTTAGGACCTTCTAACCAAAACACATTTGTGAATTATGAAGCCAGGGAATAATTAAAGGTATTCAAATTGCAAAACACCCACCTCTACAAACCCCTACTCAATGAAACAGCTATTTGGTCAATTAGCATCCATGAGTTATAACCTTTACTTCTCAAAACAAATGAGGGCTGGAAGGAAGTAGAAGAAGAGTGTAATTAAATCAGAATAAAAGATGCTATTAATACATATCCTGGGCCTCTGGCACAAAAAGCCACCAGAAGGTAATGAAACTGCCAAGGTCGATCAAGGTAAGGGTTTTGGCATGCTGATCCACATATGTTGGCAGGCCGAGAAAGTGTCCTATGCTGGGTACAGAACAAAAATCAGGATACAAGGAAAATCAGAATTCCTGAAAATAGAATATGATTTTGCAAATGTGCACTCAATAAATGCTTATACAAATTATAGCAATCAACAAGTCATATTTGTATATGTCATATTACCACAAACTCTAAGTCAGCACCCAGTTAATCAGCACTTGTATATATAGCTACAGTAAAAATCTGTCATTCACAAAGATAAACTGAATGAATTAAGGGATAAATTTTATGTTCAACCTAATATTACTGGGAAGTGTATTTCATGTCAGTGTAATTCTCTAAGCATAATCTGTCCTCAATAAATATGCAGTTTTACTCTCAATTAACTCCCAATTAATGACTGCACCTTATGTGCCATCCATTAACAATTTATAATTCTCACAAGACTTAATGCTGCTATTTTTAAAATAAGAAAGCAGAGGTTTTCTTCTTTTAACAGAGTTAAGTGTCATCCCCAGGATCACACAGCTAGAAAACAGCAAGGCCAGGATTTGAACACAGGTCAAATGGACACCAAAACCTATCTATACCTTTTCTATGAAATCGCCATAGCTCCCAAAATGCAGCATGCTCTCTGAGATAGCCACATCTCTGTACACGCCAATCCCTCTGCCCAAAATACTCCTTTAAGCCTACCAGATGCTCCACTATCTGCTAAGGCCCAGATTTCTCCCCCAGAGGGTGGGCGCCTCCACAGAGGACACATCACTCAGCTTCCTCTCCTATATGACTTTATGCTTCTTTTTTTTTTTTTGACTTTACGCTTCTTGAGGGCAAGGATTTAGTCCTGTTTATCTCCATATACCCACAGAGCCTGGCTCACAGCAAGCAATCAATACATATTTACTAAAAGAATGGATAGTGACAAAGCAACTCTGCCTTCCAGAAAGCTTTATGACAAAGCCTTGTGTGCTTTTTAAAAGAAACTGCTAGGCTGGGCGCGGTGGCTCATGCCTGTAATCCCAGCACTTTGGGAGGCCAAGGCAGGCAGATCACTTCAGGTCAGGAGTTTGAAACCAGCCTGGCCAACACAGTGAAACACTGTTTCTACCAAAAATACAAAAATTAGCCAGGTACGGTGGCATGCACCTGTAACCCTAGCTAATCAGGAGGCTGAGGCAGGAGAATCACTTGAACCCAGGAGGTGGAGGTTGCAGTGAGCCGAGATCCCGTCACTGCACTCCAGCCTGGGTGACAGTGTGAGAGTCGTCTCAAAAAAAAAAAAGAAAAACAAAAAAACCAACAACAACAAAAAAAACTGCCACTTCCCTGACAAAAAGTACATAGGACTCAGGATCACTAAACATCAGCTTCATGTTAAGAGTAATGGATGGAGGCGGGCGAGGTGGCTCACACCTGTAATCCCAGCACTTTGGGAGGCCAAGGTGGGTGGATCACTTGAAGTCAAGAGTTTGGAACCAGCCTGGCCAACATGGAGAAACCTCATCTCTACCAAAAATACAAAAATTAGTCAGGCACGGTGGTGGGCACCTGTAATCCCAGTTATTCAGGAGGCTGAGGCATGAGAATTGCTTGAACCCGGGAGGCGGACATTGAAGTGGGCCAAAATCATGCCATTGCACTTCAGCCTGGGCTACAAAACGAGACTCCATCTTTAAAAAAAAAAAAAAAAAAAAAATCACAGGAAAGAAAATGTAGATATCTGAATGAATCACTCAAGCAAGGGGTGACCAATTGGTAGAGGAGACAGGAAAAAACAAAACAACCCATAGATGTGTTTTCCCCCACTGGCTTCAGGTGGGAATCGGAAGGCTTCTGCTTACCCTCAAATTAGAACCCAGAAGATATTTACCTGTATTGTTTTGTGCAGCAGTCGCATAGGAAAACAGAAATAATCGTTTAAGCAGTTTAGGAGCCTGGGTATGATGAATTATGCCACTGACAATCTGAAAAAGAAGCGAACAATGGATATAGTTATGCTTTTGACAGATAAACACTAATAGAGACAAGAGTCAAGGTGTCTTAAGTTCTCAGTCATGCCAAAGGGGTTCCAATGGACAACATATTAATTCTCATTTGAGATCTGTATCTATGACATTAGCTTTTTGGAATAATGGCAAGTCAACAGGATGCTAACCATTTTGTCAGGTCTTCTTTCTTTCTTTTTTAAAAATTTTTATTATTTTTAACTTTTTTTTTTTCTGAGACAGTCTCGCTCTGCTGCCCAGGCTGCAGTGCAGTGGCATGATCTTGGCTCATTGCAACCTTTGCCTCCTGGGTTCAAGCAATTCTCCTGCCTCAGCCTCCAGAGTAGCTGGGATTACAGGCCTGCATCATCCTGCCTGACTAATCTTTGTATTTTTAGTAGAGATGGGGTTTCGCTATGTTGGCCAGGCTGGTCTTGAACTCCTGACCTCAAGTGATCTACCTGCCTCAGCCTCTCAAAGTGCTGTAATTACAGGCATGAACCATCCTGCCCGGCCTATTATTATTATTATTGAGACAGAGTTTCACTCTTGTTGCTCATTGCAACCTCCACCTCCTGGGTTTAAGTGATTCTCCTACCTCAGCCTCCTGAGTAGCTGCGATTATAGGCATGTGCCACCACGCCCGGCTAGTTTTTTGTATTTTTAGTAGAGACAGGGTTTCGCCATGTTGGTCAGGCTGGTCTCGAACTCCTGACCTCAGGTGATCCACTCACGTCGGCCTCCCAAAGTGCTGGGATTGCAGGCATTGGCCACCGTGCCCAGCTCAGTTTGTCAGGTTTTCTAAGAACTCTGAATTTCTAGGGAAAATTTTAAAACATAGTCTAATTTCTAAAAAACAAAGTGCTAAAAAACGTGAGTGCCACATTAAGTCAGATACTCCAAAACTCTGACATGTCAAAGACTTACAGCTGATATCGGATGATAACCAAGACACAGCTGTTCTGGTGCATTGTTGAGGCCTTTAGGACCTTCTTATGGAAGATAAGGGAAAGAAATCAATCTATCACGCTTTCTGTTTCATGTGAAACTAAAATATATTTGGTTAAGTGACTAAAACCATTGTTCAAATTGAAGTTTCTGCCTTCTCAGGAAATTTTCTATATCTATACTCTTTTGTTGCTCAGAATAGGTATCAGTCATGTTTATTATTCTAACTGAACTACCACACTACTTAAAGGAAATTAAGGAGTTACCACTAAGTGTGCAAACTCACTGCAGCCAAGACAGTATACATGAACAGGCCTTCTGCTAGGTTTCCCCTGATGTATTTATATCATCAGAGGGAAAAGTCTGAGATCAATATCTTAGTAAGAGAAATCTTGGATACCACTGGACTTCAGCCGGGGTGACAGTGTGAGACTCGGTCTCAAAAAAAAAAAAGAAAAAAAAAATCTTGGAAATTACAACAAACATCAAATTGATACAACCACTTTCTGAGTTCACCTACTTGCATATCTCAACTTGCTGTGGCGACCAGGAGATTACGTTTACTTAGTCTCTAAAAGCATGTCTGATTATTTGGCTTTGCTCATCTGACCTGTATACTTCCTCCTTTCCATGCACAACCACTACCTCCCAGAGGTAAACTCATTTACTCATAGAAGGTGGAATTCTCCATCACTACTGTCTTTTGGAAAGACTGTCAGAGGTGGGAGAATAGGGATAAACTTTTAGCTGTCTCATCCTTTCTTCATGTTCCCCTACCGCCTCCTGACCTGGTTTACCACCTCCCACCATTTAGCGGCTCCAGGAATAAAAACATTATGAAGTATTAAAGGTAGCATGTGCCAAGATGATACACAGGCACGCTTTATCAAATTACTTTTCACATTCTAATCAAAGAATATGGGATTACAACCAATTTCAAGTTCACAGAGTGAAAGCCTCCCCTCAACCTTCATGCAACGTAAGCAAAAACTAGAGCTAGTGGGGAAAACCTGATGGGAAATAAAACCTAAAAACACATGCAACTAGTTACCCTTTTGACTTCCTCTTCCTTTGTGTACCTCAGACAAAACTGGAACACTCGAAGGTCTTTGCAGTGGATGATGAGCTTCTCAGGGTATTTCTTCAGTTGTCCAAAGAGAGTTTTCTTTTTCTCGTCAAACACTACAGATCAGCAATGAAATCAGGAAGGGAAATTATGTTACACAGCAATAAGTGAATGCTAAAGAAACAAAGTAGATGATCAACTTCTAGGGATACTTCCCAAGAATGAGAGGAAAGGTACTGCCTGACTTTTAAGTGACTGCCAAAGGAAGCCCAATCTCTTCCAGCAGGGGCCCTGGCTCTCTGAGAGCAGTCAGCGTGCTTCACTCCTCTGGAGTAAGCACAAGAACAGACTGGCCACTGTTGGCAGAACTGATTCCAGTGGCCCAAAGAAAACCCACTCTGAAAGCTGAGCTTATAAAAGATGAAAGGGAAATGACTAGAGACATGCTTTCGTGACAGTCAACTCCTGAGTTTACAGCTAGGACCCCTCCTAAGACCCCCTCACTGTCCCAGAATGTGGACCCACTCAGCGCCTAGTAGTCTTGAGAACATCATAAATGATCACTGAATGATTTCTGAAGATGCCCCGAATACAAAAATAGAGAAGTGGAACAGAGAGAGGCTTGGCAGGAGAGGCTTGTTTAGTCAGCAGAAAAGACATCCTAATGCAATACAATAGACCTTTTTATCAGAGCAGCCTATAAAGTAAAACCTACACAGCTAACTCTGATATCAAAAAGTCTGATCAACATCTAGCATATAATGGCGTCGTGTGAAGTATTAGAAAGAACAGGTTCCAAGTTCAAGTCCAAACTCCTCTAGCTAAGTGACCTTACATAAACCACTTTACATCTCAATTTTAGCATCTATAAAACAGATTTAAACAAGATGATATATGTGAAAAAATTTTTAAAAATTATAAATGGTCATAAAAATATTATTATCATTATCAGCTATACTCTCAAAGGTTGCCAACACCCCAGGGAAAAACAGATACTTACCTCCATAAATCTGATCAACACAGTGGAGTGTAATGTCATTTTCTCCTATAACCTTATTCTTAAATTGAGTTTCCTAGAAGATTCAAAAGGAAACAACTGTGACTCCTCTGCACACTGTTAGACATTTATAGGCAGAGTAAATCACCATTCTCTACTTGGATATTAAGAAAAATGGGGGCCCGGGTGCAGTGGCTCACGCCTGTAATCCCAGCACTTTGGGAGGCTGATGCGGGCGGATCACGAGGTCAGGAGATCGAGACCATCTTGGCTAACACGGTGAAACCCCGTCTCTACTAAAAATACAAAAAAATTAGCCAGGCGTGGTGGTGGGCGCCTGTAGTCCCAGCTACTCAGGAGGCTGAGGCAGGAGAATGGCGTGAAACCAGGAGGCAGAGCTTGCAGCGAGCTGAGATCGCACCACTGCACTCCAGCCTGGGTGACAGAGCGAGACTCTGTCTCAAAATAAATAAATAAATAAATAAAAATAAATGGGGAAATGCAGCGACATTCCTAAAAAAGGGACGATGAAGTGTGTGTGAGAAAAGCTCCTGAGATTCATTCTGAGACAGGGTTTAGTTCTGTCACTCAGGCTAGGCTGGAGTGCAGTGGGGCGATCTTGGCTCACTGCAACCTCCACCTCTCAGGCTCAAGCTAACTTTGCACCTCAGCCTCCTGAGTAGCTGGGACTACAGGCACACTCCACCACTCCTGGCTAATTTTTGCGTTTTTTTAGAGACATGATTTCCGCATGTTGCCCAGGCTGGTCTTGAACTTCTGAGCTCAAGCAATCCACCTGCCTCAGCCTCCCAAAGTGCTGAGATTACAAGTAAGAGCCACCGTGCCTGGTCCAGAACATGCCATTTCTGGGCCCCTCCTAGGCAAACCCACCATGCCACACACAATCACTTTGAGAAGTGTGGGGAAGTTATGTACAGGTTAACATTTCTCCACACAAATGTGAATAGGGGATTGACAGAGCTACCTGAAGTCAGCTTCAGGAAGAACAAGAGATTCAAGTTTCCGGTGAATGCTCTCTTTTACAGGACTATGAACCAAGCCCAAGGCCAGATGGAAGAGGCAGTACTGGTGCTGCTGTTTAAAAAACAAGGGTGATCTGGGACAGTTGGCACATTGTGGCAGGATGTGCCTTGGTTGGGTTTCCACTAACATATGGTGCTCTCCTAGTGGTACGGGCAGTTCTCTCCTTACCTGATTGCTCATTCTTCATGAATAGGAACAAATTTCACAAGGCTACTGCTACTAGGTTCAGATTAAACGTAAGGTGAGCCAGGTGAGGCGGCTCATGCCTGTAATCCCAGCACTTTGAGAGGCCAAAGCGGATGGATTTCTTTAGCTCAGAACTTTGAGACCAGCATGGGCAACATGGCAAAACCCTGCCTCTACCAAAAATAACAAAATTAGCCAGGCGTGAATGTCACATGCCTATGGTCCTAGCTACTCAGGAGGCTGAGGTGGGAGGATTATTGGAGCCACGACTGCGCCACGGCACTCCAACCTGAGTGACAGAGTGAGACTCTGCCTCAAAAACAATTAAAAATAAAAAACAAAACAAAAACAGAGTGAACCCAAATTCAAAGGCTGCATTCACCATCGGTTTCATTACTGAACTCAGTTCCTGGGTTTAAGGAAGAGCTTAGTATAGAGAAAACATGGGGAACTAGTATATTTGGAAGATGTTATTCCAGTGAGTGATATATATTGCACTGAAATACAAAAGAAAATTAAAAGTTGACAGTGTCAACACATGAGGTCAAAAGCAAGCCAGAAAGACATGAGGCACGGGTGAGAAATTTCTAAATGGTCCTGCCACTGAAAGGAGATCCTGAAGGACAGAGAGCAGGCCAGTGAAGAGAAGGACTCTGTTCTTTGTGTGTATTTATGTGGGGTGGTGGGGAGGGTGGGGATGATGGGAAGTGGAGTAACTGAGTAGCTGGGGGGAAAAAAGACAACAGAGCTACAACTGTGCTATTCCCCCCAAACTTCACCAAATGCAGTTCATACATGCAGGATTTCTGTCCTTTGTGTTTATGTGTGTTAGGGGGTAGAGTAACTGAGAAGCTGGGAACAAAAGACAACGGAACCACAACTACACTGTTGCCCGCAAACTCTGCCAAATGCAGCCCATACATACATCATTATCCAATGCAGATTCATCATCACCCAAGAAGGCAATCTTGAAGTCTGTGCAGACAAGCCTCCCATAGACCCCATGCTGACAGGAATCTTCCTGGACATACTTCAGTACTGTGCTGGCTTCACAAAGCAGCTGTTCACCTGGTGGAAACCAAAACAGGTCCTCCTTAGAGTTCTCAGGAAACATACGATTTGCAAACACTAAAGGCTTTCCAGCCCTATTTACATAAGGACAAACATATAATACAACACGGGGCTTCAGAACTTTACACTTTTCAGCATGGCAGGAGCTGCAAAAACATAGGACAGAAGATGAGGCAGAGTGGAAACCACCAATTGAGCCATTGAAATGGCTCAGATTGAAATGGCTCAGATACACCTCCGTGCAGGACATTTCTCTATCTTCTCATTGGGAATAATGGAAATTTCCAAATAGGTGCTAATGATCTGAGCTGCACTTTCACGCAGAAATCTTAGTGTTTTCATTACTTTGACCCAAGCAGATGTTCCATAGAAGCAATACCCTAAGTGAACACAGATGGGCTTGCCCCAGTCTACCCTAAAAAAACGCAGATCCCAAGCCCACTTTCCTGTGAGAAGGGGCAGCTTCTAATACCGGAAGTGCTGAGAGAGAGTGGCAGTGCCTCCCTGGCCATGGGACTTCCAGGCAGCTTCCATAGATCCAGGAGGTGCTGCAGCCTTCCACAGCATGACCACCCTTGTTCTGGCTCCACGCTGGGAGGAAAACAGAGGTCAGAGGTTTGTGGGGAAAAAACGTGTTTCCTCTTTTTCTTAGTTAAGCATATTTCCTTTCAATGCGTCACCTCTCCTCCTCCATCTGCAGCACCCAGCTGACGTGAGAAGCTGCAGCCCCTGGAGACAGAAAGTATCCCTCCTTGCAGTCAAAATGAGGAGGATTAGGGAATAGGTCAGTATTCTCTGCCGCCTGGAAGCAGAGGAGCTCACGGGGGCAGGCAAAAGAGAAGACTAAGGGGGAAATGAAAAACTAAGTATAAATGTTTTGCAACAACAACAAAAAAAACCCAAAGGATTTTTCTTCTCATGCAACAGATAACCATCTTCTCCTTGGAATCTCCCACTTGATAGCTCCTTCAAGGTCTTTAAATTTACTTTTTGGCTCAAAATTTATTTAATCTACCTTTCAATATGAAAACGAACAGTTTCAGACACTCAGAAGGGACACGTATTATGGTGGTGTTCTCTCATCTTTCAAGGGGTTAATTACCTCTGGCTGAAACACTAAGGAAATACCGGAAGATGGCTCAGTCATTAGGTCAGCCTCTCAAGAGATCACAGTTTGAAGGAAATAATGAAGACAGGGCCTCATTAGAGTTTAAAATAGTCCCAGAAAAAGTGTCTCTGCCAAGTCCATGGGGGAAGACATGTAAGCAAGGCTTCCTGTGCTTTCACCTCCCAACGTGAAATACTTTTAATGGTGAGGCTCTCCCCAAGACCAGGCCAGCCCCGTCCCATGCTCATGTACTAGAGACCAGAAATTAGCATGCACTAGCTAACACAACATTCCTGGTGAGGCCCTCTGCAAACATGGCATGCTGTGCCATAATCAGCTGGTTTATACCAAATCACAGAGTCTAGAAGCACAAAAGTTGGGAGCTAGAAATGCTCTTTGTCTAGTTTGTGAAACTAGGCTCAGAGAAGTTAACTGTGAACTCACCGCTGCACACCTACACCTAGATGAGACTGTGAAGTAATTCAGGAGGGGAGAGAATATGCATAATGCTAAGCTAAAAATAAAATTTCCGAATCTATAACACCAAGAAGAGAAAAACAAGAGGAGATAAGGTTTAAGTCATCATTATAGAAAAAAAGCCTCTGACATTTAAAAACATCAAAAAAACTTATAGAATTCTTTTACCAAATAAGGTGGATCAGTCAGAAACTTGCACAGATTTATATCCCCTCAATAAACTGGAAAAAAATAAAAAGCAGCAGAATAAAGCCTGTATTGTTTTGGGGAAATGTACCTAAAAAAACTTATTTTAAAAAAGCTATTTTGAATTAAGAAAAAGAAAGTAGAAAAAGAATTAAATACATGGATCACAGAATATCCCATATATGGAGAGGATACACCACCAAGTAGTTTCTATTCCTGAACATGGAAATGATTAAAACGTAACTTAAGCTAAAGTCACTGTCCTCTATCTCAAAAATATTCAACCAATCCAGGCTCCTTCACAATGACTGCAGGGCGAAGTGCTGGCAGCCCCAGGGCTGGTAAGCCCCAGCATCCCCAGTACATGTGCTCACATGCACAAATGGGTATTGACCAAGAGGTAAAGCCACCCACCAATGGTTGCCTTGGGAGGCCATAGCAGTTGAATTGTTTTCCTCAATTCTCTACAGACTGGGGATCAGCATACTGGAAGAGGCCATTAGAATGGCCTGAAAAAGTCCTCATTTGCTTGCGAAAGCAGTGAGAATATTCCAGGTTTATTTTCATCAGTTTGGGGGAAGAGGAAACAAGAAAAATTTTTTGCAGATGTTGTAATACTCAGACCCAGGTGTGTAGTTATTGAACTAAAAACCTTGATATGTTTGTTCAATTCATTACTGTTATATGTGAGAGGATGAAAACAAAGGAGTTTAAATATAGCAAGGCTAGGGATGATGTAATTTATCATTGGCTTTGCCTTGCATAGGAGTTACTATGCTAACATGACAGTTACCTGGCAACAAGTGAAGAGTTACTTCCTTCTCTGTTACTTCCTTTTCGTTTGTGTGAATTTCCTAAAAGAGAAGAGCAAAGGATATTTTTCTTTGTTTAAGGGTTTAAAATGAATAACATTAAGCCATGCTTTCAGAATACACACTAAAATATCACATACCTCAGGAGCTTTTCGTTTATGTTACAAGCTACTTTTTTTTTTTTTTTTTTTTGAGACGGAGTCTCACTCTGTCGCCAGGCTGGAGTGCAGTGGCACGATCTCAGCTCACTGCAACCTCTGCCTCCCAGGTTCAAGTGATTCTCCTGTCTCAGCCTCCCAAGTAGCTGGGACTACAGGCATGTGCCACCATGCCCAGCTAACTGTTTGTATTTTTAGTAGAGACGGGGTTTCACCTTGTTGGTCAGGATAGTCTTGATCTCTTGACCTTGTGATCCACCCGCGTCAGCCTCCCAAAGTGCTGGGATTACAGGCGTGAGCCACCGTGCCTGGCCCAAGCTAGATACTTTTTAAAAACAGGAACTGTTCTAACTAAAGGAAGACAGAAAATTCCAAGTTATGGATATTTAATGTATTAAACTAATTATTTAGGACTGATAACTAGTAGCTGTCCCAAGTAGAGGGGGTGAGGTGGGCACTCCTTATCTCTCCTTATCTAAGGAACAACTTGAAGTGTCACACAGCAAAGCAAGGCTGCTCCAACACAGAATCTGAAATAAAAGAGATGGCCCGGCGTGGTGGCTCACACCTGTAATTCCAGCACTTTGGGTGGCCAAGATGGGCAGATCACTTGAGTGAGGTCAGGAGTTCGAAACCAGCCTGGCCAACATGGCAAAACCCCATCTCTACTAAAAATACAAAAATTAGCCAGGCATGGTAGTGAGCGCCTGTAATCCCAGCTGCTTGGGAGGCTAGGGCAGGAGAAACACTTTAATCCGGGGCGCAGAGGTTGCAGTGAGCCGAGATTATGCCACTGCACTCTGGCCTGGGTAACAGTGGGACTCTGTCTCAAAAAAAAAAAAAAGAAAAAGAAAGAAAGAAAAGAGACAACACGCCACAGCATGATCCCCTCTCCTTCCAGTGAGGATCAAGGGTTGAAAGCAAAAGATGATGTGTTCTTGAAAGAATATGGACACATAAATAAGGCCCAAAGGTAAGAATAGGAAAACATGAATGTATCAAGTCAGTATTGATCCAGCTCATCTATAGCACACCAGGGCTCAGTAAAGAGAGCTGGAACATTCTTTGTCCATTCAAAGTTACCTAAAACCACAAGACAGTGCCAAGGGATACAGTCATTTCTAACAGAGAATCAAGGCCAGTTTCTGGGTCACTGCTTCTCAGTAAAAATATATTCAACTGCCTCTATTTGGGGCCCAAATTTATTTATTGGATATTCAAAGATAATTAATTACAAACATGAATGAATTAATAGACCAAAGCAATGATCATATATGGCTGTTAACATAACAAAGAGAGGCACCATGGGCCTCCTAATAAAGTGTACCACACCATCCAGGAAGTGTTCTTGCCAAAATATCTAACCTTAATCTCTTTGAACTTCCACGGCAATCAGCCAATGTATCAGAAACACTGGGACAGAGAAACATGTCAAATAATACAGTGGGGATATAATCAGTCAAATTCTGACTGTGAAAAATTCTACAAGACACAACCAGTTTTGTCAACAAATAAAATCAGATTTTTTTTTTTTTGGTAGAAGGCCCTGGGTGGGAAATTTTCTGAATTTGTTAATTCAGACTGAAATATGGCATTAGAAGAAACTTGGGTACAGCCTATCTTGAGGCTGAAGAAGAATGTTAGGGCTTTTCCTGAGAACCCATTTTTGAGCATGGTATAAATTGGGTGACTAAGATGCCAATAAACCAAGTCCCTCTGAGGCAGTGTGGTCAGATCATGTGGGAAGCTTGTTATCTAAACACTCTCTGGCACCATAAGCCTGCGGACTTAATAGTGCAGGGATGCAGGCTAGCTCTCTGATTTTGTAAAAAGCTCCCCAGATGATTCTGATGTACTGGTCTGGGGCTTAAGCAAGAGGAACTATTCTTGCATGTTAAAAGCTATGAGTGTTTTGGTAATTTAAAAATTCTTGGCCAGGTGCGGTGGCTCACGCCTGTAATCCCAGCACTTTGGGAGGCCGAGGTGGACGGATCACCTGAGGTCAGGAGTTCCAGACCAGCCTGACCAACATGGAGAAACCCCCGTCTCTACTAAAAATACAAAATTAGCCGGGGTGGTGGTGCATGCCTGTAATCCCAGCTCCTCGGGGGGCTGAGGCAGGAGAATCGCTTGAACCCGGGAGGCAGAGGTTGCAGTGAGCCAAGACTGTGCCTTTGCACTTCGGCCTGGGCAATAAGAGCGAAACACTGTCTCAAAAAAAAAAAAAAAAAAAAGTAAGTTATGGCTGGGCGCAGCAACTCACACCTATAATCCCAACACTTTGGGAGGCCGAGGTGGGAGGACTGCTTGAGCCCAGGAATTTGAGACGGGCTTAGGAAATAGAGTGAGACTCATCTCTACAAAACAAACAAACAAAAAAATTAAAAAATCATCCAGGTATGGTAGTACACACCTGAAGTCCCAGGTACCTGGGAGGGTGAGATGAAAAGATCACTTGAGGCCAGGAGGTCAAGGCTGCAGTGAGCCATGACTGCACCACTGCATTCCAGCCTGGGAAACAGAGCAAGACCCTGCCTCAAAAAAAAAAGTTACTAACCAAGGATCTGCAAGCCCCATTGAACTCAGAGCCTACATTCTTCGCTGCTATGTACCAATTCTAACAAACATGGTCTCCAGTTTCCCATTGCAAAAGAGAAAATCAATGTAGCATCCATTGCTTGTAAAGGAAACTCTTACTACAAAACTAATCAGAACAAATAAGAAAAATTCCGTTAGGAGAACTGTACTTCACGTTCAAGGATCTGTCACACACAGCAGCATTCCCCAACCTTTTGGAGCTAGGTGTTGGTTTCACAGAAGACAATTTTTCCACAGACCTGGCAAGGGGGAAGGGGATGATTTTGGGATGAAACTGTTCTACCTCAGGTCATTAGACATTACTTAGATTCTCATAGGGAGGGTGCAACCTGGATCTCTTGCATGTGCAGTTCACAATAGGGTTCGTGCTCCTGTAAGAATCTAATGCCGCCACTGATCTCACAGGAGGCGGAACTCAGGAGGTAATCCTTGCTGCCCCCTACTCCTACATTCACCTCCTGCAGTGCTGGCACAGACTAGTACCAGTCCGCAGTCTAGGGGTTGGGGACATACAGGACAAAAGCACATGGATGTTAAAGTCAATTACCACTCTTGAGGACTTGCTGAGAGGCAGCCTGGTGGTATTTACTTCACTGGTTCTTGAAAAGTCAATTCTTTGGACTCTTACCAAGTTCACATTCAGAGTGCACATCATCTCAAATGTGTGATGATCCTGGGGCACCTTAGGAGAGGTAGAAAAAGGGTAGGGCCCTGCCAGAAAGATCTTGAAAAGAACTGGGGTGTGGTGTGTGGGGGTACAATGAAGCTCTCATAGGTCAAAATGCTTATAAATGCTCCTATCCGCTTTAAATCAAAAACTGAAATTGTTGTTCTCAGATTAATTTTATCCAGCCAGAGGGACAAACTCTAAGAAGCAACATCTCTAAAGGTTCCAAAACAATTTCTTTCCATTGCATTTGACACCAAAGTGCTAAAAGGACATAACACAGACATTTCATTTCCTAAAAGCTGCCCTACTTTTCTAGAATGAACACTTAATACTCATTTTTTCCAGCTAAGTAGAAAATCTGTGGGAGAAAAATGAATTTGCATCTACATATTAGGTAGGTATCCATGTATATCTTAAAACAAAATTTTTTTAAGTAGAAAGTTGTATTTTTTTATACAGCATAGTACTAATAATTTAAGTTTTTGTCTTTCTCTATGTTTCTCCAATATTTTCTCTGTGCATGTACTAAAAACAGAAAGAATACCGACCTGGGGCCGCAGTCCAAATATGGCTCTGGCATCCACAGACGTGACTTTGGTCATGTCATTTAAACTGACTGTCAGTTTCAGTTTCCTCCGATATAATAAAATGGAAACAATACTACCTAGCATGAGAGCTTTAAGAGATACATACATAACTTCGGTGACACAGGTACTTGGTAATGTAATTTGTTATAGTAGCAGGATCTGCGTTTCTGCTTGATTTCCTTTCATGAGTAAACAAAGAACAGGGGAATTATTCAAGAATCTGTCGGCAGGGTGTGGTGGCTCACACCAGTAATCACAGCACTTTGGGAGGCCGAGGTGGGTCGATCACTTGAGGCCAGGAGTTTGAGAACAGCCTGGCCAACATGGTAAAACCACGTCTCTACTGAAAATACAAAAATTGGCCGGGTGTGGCAGCGTGTGCCTGTAATCCCAGCTACTCGGGAGGCTGAGGCACGAAAATAGCTTGAACCCGGGAGGTGGAGGTTGCAGTGAGCTGAGATCGTGCCACTGCACTCCAGCCTGGGCAACAGAAGGAGACTCTATCATTAAAAAAAAAAAAAAAATCTGTTACATGAGACTAGTAACTTCTACTTTTCTCCCAATCCTGTTTCCCATATTAAACTAAATTGACTCTACTCAGGAGGTCTCACAATTCTTTTTTCTGTGGATCAGGAATTCCTGAAATTAGTAACACTGAAGTTGGCCCTAAATCTGTAAGACTTTAACTACATTAGGAATATCTGAAGCCAGGGAAAAGGAAATAGCATTTTTCTATTAATACGATTTATCTTCTAGCAGCACACCATGATTTATGTCTGGTCATTATGCATCTTATCTTTTGCAATAGAAAGCACTTTGAACCCTCTGCAAGACCAAAAAAGTAGACAGATGGCTTTCTTAAGAAACTACATCTGGGCCGGGCGCGGTGGCTCACGCCTGTAATCCCAGCACTCTGGGAGGCTGGGGCGGGTGGATCACAAGGTCAGGAGTTCGAGACCAGCCTGACCAACATGCTGAAACCCCGTCTCTACTGAAAATATAAAAATTAGCCAGGCATGGTGGTGCACGCCTGTAATCCCAGCTACTCAGGAGGCTGAGGCATGAGAGTTACTTGAACCCGGGAGGTGGAGGCTGCAGTGAGCTGAGATCATACCATTGCACTCCAGCCTGGGAGACAGTGCGAGACTCCATCTCAAAAACAAAAAAAAGAGACCACATCCGAGAGGAAGGACCTGCTTGGGCATACACACACAAAAAAGCTTTCTCAGCTACTAATTTTGTTGACAGTAGATCAAGTTGCTAAAAGGTGGTAACAAATTGAGAATAGAAACCTATATAACCACTGGAGCACTGGAATTTAAGGTGCCACACTGTACTCAATCATCACAAGTATCTGGCTGGGTGCAGTGGCTCATGCCTGTAATCCCAGCACTTTGGGAGGGCGAGGCGGATGGCTCACGAGGTCAGGAGATCGAGACCATCCTGGCTAACATGGTGAAACCCCGTCTCTACTAAAAATATAAAAAATTAGCTGGTGAAACCCCGCCTCTACTAACAATACAAAAAATTAGCCAGGTATGGTGGCGGGCGCCCGTAGTCCAGCTACTCTGGAGGCTGAGGCAGGAGAATGGTGTGAGCCCGGGAGGCAGGGCTTACAGTGAGCCGAGATTGTGCCACTGCACTCCAGCCTGGGTGACAGAGCAAGACTCCATCTAAAATAAATAAATAAATAAATAAATAAATAAAATAAAAAAATAAAAAATAAAAATCATCATGAGTATCTAATCCTTTCTGGTTAACACTTCAAAAAAATTATAAATATACACTATGCAAGTCTTACAGATAATCAACTCAGGTAAAAAACAAATACCATCATCACCACTATCAACTGCTTCCCCCTTCAAACAAAAATGCATACCAATCCCAAGAAGAGAAATAACCTAGAGGACTCCAAAAAATCAGGGTATACAAATAAGAATCATAAAGAAATCCTTGCCTCAAAAATAAGTTTAATTGGAGTTTTTCTTTGAATTTGATTTTCACAAGTTGCCTGTTTGGGTGGGTAGGAAGGACGGAATGGAGAGTATTCACTGGCAATGTCTGTAGTCTCTTCATCCCTATATTTCACAATCGCTTTTTGAACTCCACAAGAAAAAGAAAGAACTGACAAATATGGAGGTAATATATTTCAATATTCTTAAGAGAAAACAGATTTACCATTCTTTGCTTGTTGATCCCAGGAGAATGAACATAGCTGAATGAAGGAGAGCAGAGGTGGATACCAACAAGGTACGAGAGCACCCGTATCTGGATGTGCTGAGTCCTACATGTGGATCTTGGAGTGGGTTCCCCTGAAATTCCCCTATGTGCATCCTACTCCTAACCATGCTGTATTCTGAATGTGTATAAGCTGTTGTTTTCATTGGCAAATTTGTTGGATGAGTGATTAAAGGCTGTCCAACCTTTACAATTGAATGAGTAAATATAATCTCTTTCTTGGTGGCATTACAAATTACTACACTGTGACCAATAGTCACTTGTGGACTGTAGACATCACAGATGTCCAATCTGTGAATGCCAAAGTCTACCGTTCCTTTTTCCAAAGTGGGTACAGGGCCAGCCCTTACTGAGGTTGAGAAGTGAATAATAACAAACATTTCTTGGGCTCTAAGTGCCAGCTACTGTCTAAAAAGCTTTATATTTATTTATTAACTCATTTAATCCTCACAGCAAACCTTTGCAATAGAGTTATTATACCCACGATTGTCTCTATTTTACAGATGAAGACACCCTGCTAATATGTGGCACAGGTGAAAGTCAAACCCTGTGTGCAGTCTGTGTTCCTGGCCCAGTCTGCGTTCTTATTCAATGCCACACTGTCATGTGGAAAGAAGGAATGAAAGGAAAAAGGAAAAACAAGGCAGAATGATCAGTGAAGTACCTGCTAGATCCACCTGAAACCAGGTCAAAGCGAGCAACACAAAGTGACCAGGGAAAGCCTCGAATGAGAGTTACAGAGAGGCCAAAGGAAGCTAAAGGGAAAACAACAACAAAAGACACCTGCAACCCAACCTAAGTGACATTGGCCAGCTGCATGGAGAAGAACCTTGAGGCTCCTCAACACCTACTGAAAGAGTTACCTCTTATGACTCACTCCACTGGGTCCTCTGAGGCATGAGTCTCTTAATTTTTCAAGCCAACTGACTCGAGAGTTCAATGGGACTCCAGGAAAGGCTCTAACCATGAATAACACTGGTATGTATGCCTGAGCAATTCTTGCTTCCTTTCAAGAGTATGTAATCTTGGCCAGGCGCGGTGGCTTATGCCTGTAATCCCAGCGCTGTTGGAGGCCAAGGTGGATGGACCGGATCGCTTGAGCTTAAGAATTCGAGACTAGCCTGGGCAACATGGCCAAACCCCATTTCCACACACAAAAAAATTTTTTTTAATTAGCCAGGCATGGTGGCATGTGCCTGTAGTCCCAGCTACTCAGAAGGCTGGGGAGGGAGAATCACCTCAGCCTGGGAGGTCAAGGCTGCAGTGAGCCATGACTGCACCACTGTGCTCCAGCCTGGGTGACAGAACAAGACCCTGTCTCAAAAAAAAAAAAAAAAAAAAAAAAAAAGAATAGAAAAGAAACAATAGCTAGGCTTAGTCACTAATATGGATGGCATCACCAAATGCTCTACTCATATTGCAATATACTGGAAAAGGGAGGATTCCTCTAAAGCTTAATGGAAAGACTATTACTTATGAAGCCTTTTCAGAGAAAGCAGTAGATAGGCCCAGCACATCCCAGGATCTAACAGCCAATTCAATCAGCATCCAGTGAGAGCTGCCTGTGTACTATCCCTGTTCTTTGGGGTGGTGGGAGCTTCTTAAACCATAAACTGGTTTTACAGAAGGGTCTAGAGTTGCCCTTAAGCCTCTGCGCCTTTAACTCTGACACTCCCTACCAACTACCTAGTTAGTAGATGTTGACAACCTTACTTCTGCAGCTGTGAAACATGAGGTAATATTCCTCACTTATTCCATTAACTATCATGTTCAATGTGCAGCAAAAAGGTAGAAAAATGTATAGTTCTTTAATACTCAAGCAGAACTGGTTCTACTGGTTAGGCTGACAGACTTTTCTTAAAAAACTAACTCTGAAAATCATGCAAATTTTCAACAAATGCATCAGTTAAAAATGGTCTATGTGCTTTGTATAGCACCACTTGCTGCTCCATTTGAATTTGAACAAAGCTTGCCATTATGGCACAAAGGAAAGGCAAAAACTGCTGGCACCAGGATCACAGCAGGTCCAGGTTTTCTAAACTAGAATATCTCAGTGGGGCTTAAATTCAATTAGAACAGAAGCATGGACCGGGCACAGTGGCTCACGCCTGTAATTTCAGCACTTTGGGAGGCTGAGGTAGGTGGATCACTTGAGGTCAGGAGTTTGAGACCAGCCTGGCCAACATGGTGAAACCCCGTCTCTACTAAAAATACAAAAATTAGCCGGGTGTGGTGGCACACGCCAGTAATCCCAGCTACTTGGGAGGCTGAGGCAGGAGAATTGCTTGAACCTGAGAGACGGAGGTTGCAGTGAGCCAAGAATGTGCCACTGCACTTCAGCCTGGGTGACAGAGCGAGATTCCATTTCAGAAAAAAAAAAAAGAGGGAACAGAAGCATGACAGCTTCAAGTGATCCTTCTGCCTTGGCCTCCCAAAGTGCTGGGATTATAGGTGTGAGCCCCCTGCCCGGCCACTGTTAATTCCTTACTTCAACATTTACTCCAGTGTTATGGCTACTTTTTATTTGTTTATTTTATTTTTTAAAAAAAGATGAAGACATGAAAAATAAGTCTTCCAGTTTCCTCAAGTTTTCCCCCGCAGATCAAAAGAAACTGGCTACATCTGTTCTGGATCCCACTGTGAGTATCAGCAATTCCCAGAACCCACAGCTGTGACTACCCCCACATTATCTAAGAACCTCGCCCATGCTGAGCCAGAAGCACTCCCATTCTGGCAATGTCTAGGCCAGACAAGAGATGAGAATTTGAGAACTGCCACCCATTCTTTAGCAAGCTTATGGCCCAAAGGAGACACACCTGCTGGAACCCATATCACACAGCTGGTCTAGCATCAAAAACGTTGCCAACCTAATCTCTTCTCAGAACTATGTTTCCGAGGAGTGGCCCAAAATCACAGGTCTCCAATGGGCCTGAGTCAATATTTAAGTTGTGTATCTGGTTACTCAGAGTTGCAAAATGACCCATCTCTAGTATATACCAATTCATTTCAACAAATAGCTCCTGAACATGTTAAGTACCAAACGCTAAGGATAAAATGATGAATAAGGCCAGACACAGTGGCTCATGTCTATAATCCCAGCACTCTGGGAGGCCCAAGGCAAGTGGCTCACTTGAGCCCAAGTTCGAGACCAGCTTGGGCAACATGACGAAGCCTTGTTTCTATAAAAAATATAAAAATTAGCAGGGCATAGTGGCATGTACCTGTAGTCCCAGCTACTCAGGAGGCTGAGGTAGGAGGATCACCTTGAACCTGAGGAGGTGGAGGCTGCAGTGAGCTGTGATTATGCTACTGCACTCCAGTGTGGGTGACAGTAAGATTCTGTCTCCAAAAAATAAATAATAAAATGATGAATAAGAATTGACTTTTATTAGCCAGGCATGGTGGCATGCACTTATCCCAGCTACTCAGGAGGCTGACATGGGAGGATTGGTTGAAAGTTGAGGCTGCAGGGAGCCGTGACTGTGCCACTGTACTCCAGCCTGGGCAACAAAGTGAGACCCTGTCTCAAAAAAAAAAGGATTGACTTTTGCCCTCATGAAATTCAGATGACAAAAAATAACTAGAATACTAAGTAATGAGTGCTGTAAGTACCAAGAAGACTACAAGATTCTGTCTCTACACATCATCTCATTTATTATTCAGAGCTTAGTTAACTACTATTATTGTTTCATTTTAGAGATGAGGAAAATGAGAGTAAGCCAGGTTAAGAGAAATGGGTCTCAAGCCTTTACCTGAAAGGCTTTATCTGACGAGGGTTGTACTCTCAACCACAATCCAACCTGCCTCCCCCGGCCGACCATGCCTCCTCTCCTGGGCACTGCTCCTCTCCTTGAGTTCACATGCTCTTTTATTTACTGAATGATCATGTCTTATGCACCTGCTCTCTTCCACGCACAGCAAACACAGGAATGAACACAACACACAGCACCTAAGTCCCCAGAGAACACAGGAGTCTGACAGCCTTGGTAGAAATGTGCTATGTTAGAGGAAATACAGGGTACAATGGGAACACTTAGAAACACTGAACTACATTCAGAAAGGGTCAAAGAAGACTGCTGCACTCAGCAAGTGTTATTTATACTGAGATGTGAAAATGAGCAGAAATTAGTTGCAGGCAGAATGGCCACGTGATGGTTAATATTGAGTGTCAACTTGATTAAAGGATGCAAAATATTGATCTTGGGTGTGGCTGTGAGGGTGTTGCCAAAGGAGATTAACATTTGAGTCAGTGGGCTGGGAAAGGCAGACCCAGCCTTAATCTGGTGGGCCAATCTAATCAGCTACCAGTGAATATAAAGCAGGCAGAAAAACATGAAAAGGTGAGACTGGCCTAGCCTCGCAGCCTACATCTTTCTCCTGTGCTGGAAGTTTCCTGGCCTCAAACATCAGACTCCAAGTTCTTCAGTTTTGAGACTTTGACTGGCTCTCCTTGCTCCTCAAGCTTGCAGACAGCCTATTGTGGGACCTTGTGATCATGTAATTTAATATTTAATAAACTCCCCTTTATATATATACACATACATACATATATCCTGTTAGTTCTGTCCATCTAGGAACCCTAATACGGATTTTGGTACCAGCAGTGGTTCTAGAGGAACAGAATATTAAGGATGGCGTTCTTTCATCTGTCGTGGGGTTTCTGGAGTTGGCTGCTTAATATGATTAGACCCAAAAATGCTAAGGCCTCTACTGATAATGGAAGTAGAGAACACTGATAGTCCTTGGCATGAACTGTTTAGAAAGTTATGCAAAACAAACGCATTTGACACTCCTGATTCATCGCTCATGAGAGGCAAGGAGTTTAGTGACTCTATACACATAATACCTTTGACCATATGTGGAGAACCAAGGAACATAATGAAGCTGGTTGATTGCTCCTAAGTTCAGTGGACAAAGTGATGAATGAAAATGACAAACTCAGGGATTCTATCTCCTGGATAGAATCTCCCTTCAGAAGCAGACACTGAGCCTCAAATCTGCTAAGACTGTCCTGAGTGAGAGTCTTATTTCTGGCAGAGAAAGAGCTGAAATTGTGGAAAAACAGATACAAGCTCTTATCATGCGAGTGGCTGCCCTGCAACGAAAGGTGCATGCACAGCCTCGCCAGGTGTCTTTTGTTAAAGTGAAGGCATTCATGGGAAAAGAATGGGACCCTGCAACTTGGAATGGGAACGTGTGGGAGGACCCTGATGAAGCTGGGGACACCAAGCTTGTAAACTCTGATGAACTTTTTTTGCCAGAAGGAACAGCTTCCCCATCCCCAGCAGTGGCAACATCCCCTCCCTGACCCATACTGCCATCAGCCTTTCCACCTTTGTCTGAGATAAACTCTGCACTGCCTGAGGCAACACTGATGGCCTCCCCTGAGGCAGCTGCCAGGCAAGATAATGTTGATTCTCCTCAGGAGACACCCCCAACACCCCTGTTTGCTTCTAGACCTATAACTAAAGTCCCAGCAGGTGAGGTGAGGTTGAGATTGTGACACATGATGAGGTGCGCTACACTTGAAAAGAACTGCTTGAGTTCTCTAATTTATATAAACAGAAATCTGGAGAATAGGCATGGGAATGGATATTAAGGGTATGGGATAATGGTAGAAGGAACATAGAGTTGGATCAGGCTAAATTTATTGATTTGAGCCCACTAAGTAGGGACTCTGCTTTTAATGTTGCAGCTCGGGGAGTTAAAAAAGGTTCTAATGGTTTATGTGCTTGGTTAGCTGAAATATGGATTAAAAGATGGCCCACTATGAGTGAGCTGGAAATGCCTGATCTCCCTTGGTTTAAGGTAGAGTAAGGGATCCAAAGGCTTAGGGAGATTGGGATGGTGGAGTGGATTAGTCACTTTAGACCTACTCATCCCAGCTGGGAGGGTCCACAAGATATATCCTTGACCAATGCTTTGCAAAACAGATTTGTGAGGGCAGCACCTGCATCTTTGAAGAGCCCTGTAATTGCTCTTCTTTGTATGTCAGATCTAACAGTGGGAACGGCAATCACTCAACTACAAAATTTAAATACAATGGGAATAACTGGATCCCTAGGTGGCAGGGGCCAAGTGGTGGTACTTAACTGTCAAAGACAAGGTGTTCGTAGTTACTGTAATGGATGGTAGAGACAAAGCAGCAATCAGAATAGTCTGACTCACGTAGAGCTCTGGCACTGGCTAATTAATCATGCTGTTCCTAGAAGTGAAACTGATAGGAAGCCTACTGCATTCCTACTTAATTTATATAAACAGAAAACTTCCAGGTTGAATGGACAAAAGACTAGTTTGAATTATAAAAACAGAGAATCACGGCCCCTCAATCAATTTCCAGACTTGAGCCAGTTTACAGACCCAGAACCCCTTGAAGGAAGGGGAGGCTGGGTCCCCTTGAGGAAGGACCCCACTACATTACCGACAATTAACGCAGTGGATCTTTCTCTCATCCTTCCCCAAGGAGACCTCTGACATTTTACCAGGGTAAGTGTGCACTGGGGAAAGGGAAATGATCAGACATTTGGACTAACGGACACTGGTTCTGAGCTGACGATGATTCCAGGGTACCCAAAGTATCACTGTGGTCCTCCAGTTAAAGTAGGGGCTTATGGAGGTCAGGTAATTAATGCAGTTTTAGCTCAGGTCTGACTTACAGTGGGTCCAGTGGGCCCCCAGACTCATCCTGTTATTTCCCCAGTGGCGGAATGCATAACTGGCATAGACATACTTAGCAACTGGCAGAACCCCCACATTGGCTCCCTGACTGGTAGGGTGAGGGCTATTATGGTGGAAAAGGCTAAACAGAAGCCGTTAGAGCTGCCTCTACCTAGAAAAATAGTAAATCGAAAACAATATCACATCCCTGGAGGGACTGCAGAGATTATGCCACCACCAAGGACTTGAAAGACGCAGGGGTGGTGATTCCCACATCCCTGTTCAACTCTCCTATTTCGCCTGTGCAGAAGAAGATGGATCTTGCAGAATGACAGTGGATTCTCGTAAGCCTAACCAATAGGTGACTCCAGTTGCAGATGCTGTACCAGATGTGGTTTCATTGCTTTAGCAAATTAACACATCTCCTGGTACCTGGTATACAGCCATTGACTTGGCAAATGCCTTTTTCTCCATTCCTGTCCATAAGGCCCACCAGAAGCAATTTGCCTTCAGCTGGCAAGACCAACAATATACCTTCACTGTCCTACCTCAGGGACATATCAACTCTCCAGCTTTGTGTCATAATCTTATTCGAAGAGACCTTGATCGCTTTTTGCTTCCACAAGGTATCACACTGGTCCATTACACTGATGACATTATCCAAGAAGTAACAAACACGATGGACTTATTGGTGAGACATTTTTGTGCCAGAGGATGGGAAATAAATCCAACTAAAATTTAGGGAACTTCTACCTCAGTAAAATTTTTAGGGGTCCAGTGGTATGCGGCCTGTTGAGACACTCCTTCTAAGATGAAGGATAAGTTGCTACATTTGGCCCCTCTTACAACCAAGAAAGAGGCACAATGCCTAGTGGGCCTATTTGGATTTTGGAGGCAACATATTCCTCGTTTGAGTGTGTTACTCCAGCCCATTTACTGAGTGACCCAAAAGGCTGAAAGTTTTGAGTGGGGTCCAGAAAAGGAGATGGCTCTGTAACAAGTCCAGGCTGCTGTGCAAGCTGCTCTGCCACTTGGGCCACAAAACCCAGCTGATCCAATCGTGCTTGAGGTGTCAGTGGCAGATAGGGATGCCATTTGGAGCCTTTGTCAGGCCCCCATAGGTGAATCACAGTGGAGGCCTCCAGGATTTTGGAGCAAGGCCCTGCCATCTTCTGCAGATAACGACTCTCCTTTTGAAAGACAGCTCTTGGCCTGTTACTGGGCTTTGGTAGAAACTGAATGTTTGACTATGGGTCAAGTTACCATGCGACCTGAACTGCCCATCATGAATTGGGCACTTTCTGACCATCTAGCCATAAAGTGGGTCGTGCACAGCAGCATTCCATCATCAAATGGAAGTAGTATACACATGATTGGACTCGAGCAGGTCCTGAAGGCACAAGTTACACGAGGAAGTGGCTCAAATGCCCATGGTCTCCACACCTGCCACCGTACCTTCTGTTCCCCAGCCTGCACCAATGACCTCATGGGGAATTCCCTATGATCAGCTGACAGGAAGAGAAAACTAGGGCCTGGTTCACAGATGGTTCTGCAAGACATGCAGGCACCACCGAAAGTGGACAGCTGTAGCACTACAGATCCTTTTAGGACATCCCTGAAGGACAGCAGTGAAGGGAAACCTTCCCAGTGGGCAAAACTTTGAGCAGTGCACCTGGTTGTGCACTTTGCATGGAAAAAGAAATGGCCAGATGTCCGATTATATACCGATTCATAGGCTGTAGCCAATGGTTTGGCTGGATGTTCAGGGACTTGGAAGAAGCATGATTGGAAAATTGGTGACAAAGAAATTTGGGGAAGAGTTATGTGGATGGTCCTCTCTGGGTGGTCAAAAACTGTGAAGATATTTGTATCTTCATGTGAGTGCTCACCAATGGGTGACCTCAGCAGAGGAGCATTTTAACAATCAAGTAGATAGGGTGACCCGTTCTGTGGACACCACTCAGCCTCTTTCCCCAGCCACCTCTGTCATCACCCAGTGGGCCCATAAACAAAATGGCCATGGTGGCAGGGATGGAGGTTACGCATGGGCTCAGCAACATGGACTTCCACTCACCAAGGCTGACCTGGCTACGGCCACTGTTGAGTGCCCAGTTTGCCAGCAGCAGTGACCAACACTGAGCCCTCGATATGGCACCATTCCTCAGGGCGATCAGCCAGCTACCTGGTGGCTGGTTGATTATATTGGACCTCTTCTATCATTGAAAGGGCAGAGGTTTGGCTTCACTGCAATACACGCTCTGGATATGGGTTTGCCTATCCTGCACACAATGCTTCTGCCAAGACTACCATCCATGGACTCATGGAATGCCTTATCCACCATCATGGTATTCCACACAGCATTGCCTCTGACCAAGGCACTCTCTTTGTGGCTAAAGAAGTGCGGCAGTGGGTTCATACTCATGGAATTCACTGGTCTTACCATGTTCCCTATCATCCTGAAGCAGCTGGATTGACAGAATGGTGTATTAGCCTTTTGAAGTCACAATTACAATGCCAGCTAGGTGACAATAATTTGCAGGGCTGGGGCAAAGTTCTCTAGAAGGCCATGTATGCTCTGAATCAGCGTTCAATATATGGTACTGTTTCTCCCATAGCCAGGATTCACGGTCCAGGAATTAAAGGGTGGAAGTGGAAGTGGCACCACTCACCATCACCCCTAGTGATCCACTAGCAAAATTTTTGCTTCCTGTTCCTGCAACATTATGTTCTGCTGGTCTAGAGGTCTTAGTTCCAGAGGGAGGAACGCTGCCACCAGGAGACACAACAATTCCATTAAACTGGAAATTAAGATTGCTACCTGGACACTTTGGGCTCCTCCTACCTTTAAGTCAATAGGCTAAGAAGGGAGTTACAGTGTTGGCCGGGGTGACTGACCCGGACTATCAAAATGAAAACAGTCTACTCTCCATAATGGAGGTAAGGAAGAGTATGCATGGAATACAGGAGATCCATTAGGGTGTCTCTTAGTATTACCATGCCCTGTGATTAAGGTCAATGGGAAACGACAACAGCACAATCCAGGCAGGACTACAAATGGTCCAGACCCCTCAGGAATAAAGGTTTGGGTCACTCCACTAGGGAAAAAACCACAACCTGCTGAGGTGTTTGCTGAAGGCAAAGGGAATACAGAATAAGTAGTAGAAGAAGGTAGTCATCAATACCAGCTACGACCACGTGACCAGCTGCAGAAACGAGAACTGTAATTGTCATGAGTATTTCCTCCTTCTTTTGTTAAAAACGTTTGTGCATATATACATTTGTTTGATTTCCTTTTCCTTTATCATATGACATAAGATTTATTGACTTCATATCAGCATTTAAGTATTGTTAACTTTATGTAATGGTATTTGGGTTGGTGATTGGTGAGTTTCCAGTTGTAAGAAGGATAGTTGTATTATGTTAGGCGTAATTATGACCTTATTATTGTCTTTATTTGAAGATTATGTATGATCTCAGGAGATGTGTATGAGTTCAAGTTGACAAGGGGTGGACTTGTGATAGTTAATACTGAGTGTCAACTTGATTGAATTGAAGGATACAAAATATTGATCCTGGGTGTGGTTGTGAGGGTGTTGCCAAAGGAAATTAACATTTGAGTCAGTGGGCTGGGAAAGGCAGACCCATTCTTAATCTGGTGGGCACAATCTAATCAGCTACCAGTGAATATAAAGCAGGCAAAAAAAACATGAAAAGGCGAGACTGCCCTATCCTCCCAGCCTACATCTTTCTCCCATGCTGGATGCTTCGTGCCCTGAAACATCGGACACCAAGTTCTTCAGTTTTGAGACTCTGACTGGCTCTCCTTGCTCCTCAGACTTGCAGACAGCCTGTTGTGGGACCTTGTGATCATGTAAGTTAATACTTAATAAACTCCAGATATATATAGGAGATATATATATATCCTATTAGTTCTATCCCTCTAGGGAATCCTAATACAGGCCAACGCTCACTTTCTCGGGCTCTTCTTGGTCAAGTCTCCTTTCTGGGCAGGGTCCTCTTACTTCCTCACAAACCCTGTGTTCCCCGGATGAGCTCTCTCACTCAAAGGTGTTTCAACAGTATAGGCTGATGATCCCCAAGTGGTACTTCACTCCGGATCTGCCTTCAGAGCTCCAGGCCTGGACACCTCAACAGCCTCCTGGCCACCTGCACCAGAATGTCCCTCATATCCTTCAAATTGACATTTCAAAATCAGCTCATCACCACCCCTTGCCAAATCTGCTCCTCTGAGCTCTGGTTCAGGACCAGCCACCCAGCTGGCCACCCCAGAAACCTGAGAGTCACTCTTACCTACTCCTTGCCTCTCATACCCTATGCTCTGCTCCATATTGCCCACGTCTATCCATCCCTGTTGTCGCTCTGACTTTGGGCCACCATCATTTCCTAGCTCGCATGGTCCCGATTGCCAGTCGCACTGCCTCCAACTGGCCCCTACTGCATCCACTGGGACCACCCAACCCACTGTCTCCACTCCTGTCCATCCAACTCACTGTCAAATCCACTGTCCACACAGTTCAGGTCCTGTGAGGCTTTCTGTGGTCAAAACTCTCTCCATCAGAACACTGAGGTGCCCCTTTGCTAGCTACCCAAACCACACTCTGTATGTGCCTCCAGAACAGCACTTTTCCTTTTTTCCTTTTTTTTTTTTTTAAAGACAGAGTCTCCCTCTGTCACCCATGCAGGAGTTCGGTGTCACAATCTCGGCTCACTGCAACTTCTGCCTCCCAGGTTCAAAAGAGTCTCATTCCTCAGCCTCCTTAGTAGCTGGGATTACTGGTGCCCACCATCACATCTGGTTAATTTTTTTTTTTTAGTAGAGACAGGGTTTCACCACGTTGGCTAGGCTGGTCTTGAACTCCTTACCTCCAGTAATCTGCCCACCTCAGCCTCCCAAAGTGCTGGGATTACAGGTGTGAGCCACCGCACCTGGCCAAGCATAGCACTTTTCACGCTGAACTGCAAGAGTCTCTTACCTTGTCTGTCTTGCCAACCAATGATACAAACTGAGGGCTGAGGCTGTACCTTTATGGATTTTTAGCCTCAACTCCTAGCATATAATTCCTGACAAGACAGTAAATTGTCAGTAAGTCTGCTGAAAGAATGGACACATGAAAACATACAAAGAGACAATAATTCTTGATCCTGATCATATTCTTCAATCCTATGCATAGCTCTTGTGAAATTAAAGAAATTGCTCTATTAAAAATTCCTACCTAAGTGTATT
This sequence comes from Pongo abelii, assembly GCF_028885655.2. NCBI lineage: Eukaryota > Metazoa > Chordata > Mammalia > Primates > Hominidae > Pongo > Pongo abelii. The sequence continues at coordinate 32,853,000 of NC_071989.2, forward strand.
AGTGCCAAGTATCACCGAACTACTGTCACATTCTTCTCTTAGCTGGCTTCCAGAAATACATTCTGGTCTCACTAATAGAGTAGGGGCATAGCCAAGGTCAGACTTTTAATTTGGAGCTTTCTCACTGAGAATACAGACTAAAGACTGAATGAATCCATCTACTATCCAGCTGTAGGAAGCTAAAAACCAAAATAGGATTTGTTTCCTGAAGCTGATTCCCAAGGCTGCTGGTACCCCACTCCTGGCCAGAGGGCTTGACTCCCTCCGAGCAGGCCTGACTAGCAGGCTCATTCCCCATGCTTCTGAAAGCATGACAGGAGGCAGCTTTGCTGCTGACCACAGCTCTATTCCACTAGCTATATACTTTCGGCAGTTATAAGCAACAATTACTCTGACAACAAATCAAGAGAACAGCATCTGAAGCCAGGGAGGCAGACATGCAGTAAGAGGCTAACTGACAATGTCTGGTCTCAAGGTAACAAACCACATACACAAACCCAACCTGGTACCTGGTCTTTCAGTATTCTGCTGTTTACGCATTATGCAAATCAGTTCTCAGCCCTAAAAATGTACAGGTTGAATATTCTTACAAACATGACACTCAAGGGATTTTGGATTTTCAGATTAGAAATACTCAACCTGTATTCATTTCAGAGGGCTACTTGGAAACTCGACAGAGCATTTCAGACTATGCATCTATTATCCACAATGATATATGCCTAAATTAAACACATAAAAATATGTCATAGGAGTTTACTATGTCCACTTTCAATGTCCTACGTCACTTATCTTGACAACAATCTGTATGGTATTTTCATCCCCACTTTACAGATAAGGCCAATGAAGCACTAAGGGTTTAAACAATAAACCCAGGTTCACAGAACTAAACAGATGGTAAAGCCAGAACTCAGTATCAATTCTGACACCAAGCTTAGTACTTTTGAACTTTAAACTCTGTCTTTGTAAAAGCTTTATTAAGGCTGGGCATGGTGGCTCATTCCTGTAATCCCAGCATTTTGGGAGGCCAAGGCGGGCAGATCACCTGTGGTCAGGAGTTTGAGACTGGCCTGGCCAATACGGTGAAACCCCATCTCTACTAAAAATACAAAAAAAAATTAGCCGGGCATGGTGGCACACACCTGAAATCCCAGCTACTAGGGAGGCTGAGGCAGGAGAATTGCTTGAACCCAGGAGGTGGAGATTGCAGTTAGCTGAGATCACGCCATTGCATTCCAGCCTGGACGACGAGGTAAGACTCTGTCTCAAAACAAACAAACAAAAAAAACTTTATTAAGATATAATTGAGGTCAGACACAGTGGCTAATGTCTGTAATCCCAACACTTTGGGAGGCTGAGGGCGGGAGGATCTCTTGAGCCCAGGAGTTCGATCAGCCTGGGTAACATAGTGAGACCTTGTTTTTACAAAAAATGAACAAAATTACCTGGGCATGTTGTGTGTACCTGTAGTCCCAGCTACTTGGGAGGCTAAGGCAGGAAGATTGCTTCAGCCCAGGAGGTTGAGGCTGGAGTGAGCTGAGATCACACCACTGCATTCCAGTCTGGGCAACAGAGCAAGACCTTGTCTCCAAAAAAAGAAACGAAAAAAAAAGGTATAATTGGCTGGGCATGGCGATTTACACTTTGCCTGTAATCCCAGTACTTTGGAAGGGTGAGGTGGTGGGAGAGTGGGGATTGCTTGAGGCCAGGAGTTTGAGACTAGCCTGGGCAACACAGTGAAACCTGTCCCTACCAAAAAAAAAACTTAGGGACAGTAACACGTGCCTGTAGTCTCAGCTACTCAGTAGGCTAAGGTGGGAGGATCCCTTGAGCCCAGGAGTTGAAGGTTGCAGTGAGCTATGATCATGTTACTGCACTCCAGCCTGGGTAACAGAGGAAAACATTCTCTTTAAAAAAAAAAAAAAAAAAGCCGGGCGCGGCGCTCACACCTGTAATCCCAGCACTTTGGGAGGCCAAGGCACGCAGATCACAAGGTCAGGAGATCGAAACCATCCTGGCTAACATGGTGAAACCCCGTCTCTACAAAAAAATACAAAAAATTAGCTGGGCGTGGTGGTGGGCACCTGTAGTCCCAGCTACTTGGGAGGCTGAGGCAGGAGATTGGTGTGAACCTGGGAGGCACAGCTTGCAGTGAGCCGAGATCACCCCACTGCACTCCAGCCTGGGTGACAGAGCGAGACTCCGTCTAAAAAAAAAAAAAAAAAGATACAATTTACCAACCATGTAATTCACCAAAGTATTTAATATAATGTTTAACAATATAAAGTGCTGAAATAGTATTCAGTATATTCATAGTTGTACAATCATCACCACAATCAATTTTAGATCATTTTCATCATCCCAAAAGGAATATTCTAAGGCAAAGCACCTCATACCAAAGCTGACCTGTTATTCCCCACTTAATCCCTCTGTTTACAGTGTACCTCTAACCCTAGGCAACCACAAATCTTCAACTTTTTTCCTATTACAAAGTAATACCTACAAATGTTCTTTCAGTTGTAACAAGTCTCCAGGGCAGGGGAACAGGCAATGACCTTGGACAATTCATTACCCTCAACAGCTAAGCAATGCTTATTCACTTGGCCATTCTAAATCCTTTTCTTCACATTTAGACCCTGCTTTTTTCCTGACCTCAGGTTTTTTTTTGAAGGAAGAGAATATCTGCTCATTAAGATGCAAACTAAATTCCTCACTCTGTTTTGACAGCTCATCATTTCTTGAAGTGCAGCGAAAGCATTACTCATTTATGATTCTTAGCAAGGATCACTCTCACCAGGCATTCACTAGGCCTTTAAACAATCCCAACACCTCATTAAACTCTCCCTAATAAAGAAATAAATAAATAAAACTTACATTAAAAAATAAATGTTAGGACCCAAATACCAGTATAAGCCTCAGATCCCACAGACCTGATCTCACCAAACAGTTAACTGGCTTGGTTCTCTTATTATCTGTGAACCACACCCAAAGATGGTTGGCAAGCTTGATGGGATAAGAACCTGCCTCAGGAAGCAAAAGGTCACACAGAAAAGAAATGGCTAGAGCCAGAGGCCTCCCAAATCCAAGCTAATGCTCCTTCAACAGAACCAGAAGCAGGCAGGACCTTGGCTGTGCCTTGAAAGCTAGTTAGGATTTGGATCAGTGGAAGGGGCAAGACGCATGGAGGCTCTTAAATGGGAAGACGACAACACGAAGGCCGCATTCAGCAGAAGGCTGGCTGTGGTGTGTGGGCATCTGGGGGTGGCGCAGACGGGGAGCAGTGGGAAGTGGAGAGGCCAGTCAAGCTCTTGTGGTAGGTGGCTGCACGCACCAGGAGATGCTAGACAGAAGGTGGCCATGGAAACACAGACGGATCACCACAGAGGGCCCCACAAAGGGCACAGTGGGGGCTGTGACTGGTTTGGCATATGAGTGATTAGGGAAAGAAGGGTGCTGTTGGCAGAAGCTGGGAAGGCTCACTTGAAAGGAGAGAGAAGCCAGGCTGAATTGCAGGTATCAAGCTCTGGACTTAACATACTGCCCAAACCCCAAGTCCTCCTAGAAGCCCTTGAGACAGATGAAGATACTGTTACAGAACAGAAAGGAAATCCGTGAAACGACTCACTGAAAAAGAAAACTGTGCAGGAAGGGAGGCCCTCTAGGTAGACTGTAAAGGTACCCATGGTGGGTATGGCACAGTCCTATAAGAGGGACAGCATGCCTGGCTCCAGACACACACTTAGAGTGCCAGAGAAGAACAATGCTGAGGCTGGGCGCGGTGGCTCATGCCTGTAATCCCAGCACTTTGGGAGGCCGAGGCGGGCGGATCATGAGGTCAGGAGATCGAGATCATCCTGGCTAACACAGTGAAACCCCGTCTCTAATAAAACTACAAAAAAAAATTAGCTGGGCGTGGTGGCAGGCGCCTGTAGTTCCAGCTACTCTGGAGGCTGAGGCAGGAAAATGGCATGAACCTGGGAAGCGGAGCTTGCAGTGAGCCGAGATCGCGCCACTGCACTCCAGCATGGGCGACAGAGCGAGACTCCATCTCAAAAAAAAAAAAAAAGAAGAAGAAGAACAATGCTGGAAGGAAATGAGGTCAAGTCTTGCCACAATCAGGACCTGCACTGGTGGCCCAAAGAACACACACATGAATGTGCACACACACATACATACACATACACAAACACACACACACACAAACACCTGCAGCTTCTGGGGTGGTGAAGAATAATGGCAACTAAATAACATTTAATAAATGTTCACTACATACCAGGTACTGTGTAAACAGCTTTCCACAGATTGCATCACTTAAGACTAACAGCAACCTTACGGGCTACTTTTATTTTATTCCCATTTAACAGATCAGAAAACTGAGGCTCAGAGAAGTTAAACACCCAGCCCAAATTCACCATTAGCAACTAGGAAGCCCTGTGTGACACCAAAGCCATGCTCTTAACTACCACATTATACTGAAAGTAAAGATTGTTGTGTTGGGATATGTACAAGTGCCAGAAAAAAGGTGTCAGGTGGCAGGTATGGGGCTGTCACTGCTTTATGATTTAAGCTAACGGATGTGACTGACAGCAGCTGCAGAGACACATGGCATTGCCATCTGTGCCTCCCCTTCTACCACCGCCTCTAAAACTGCTCTATAAACATTAAGTTAGGGGAAGAGCTGGGAGAAGTTAAAAGGCTTGGAGCAGGAAGAAGGCAAGAGGAACCAGGGACAGATGAGAGGTGCCCACAGGCTCATTAAGGGCCAGACTGATCTATGGTACAGCGGCATGTCACAGAAAGAAGGAATCCTCATAGAATCTTGGAGATACTCCTGCAGGTCCTACCAGTGACCCTTGGATTCTATTCCTCAAGACTTCTCTCTCACCATCACACACGTGTGCACACACCTTACATAAGAGATGGGGAAAGACGTCACCCAGTCCTAACACAGCTATGAGCTTTTCACACCCCTCTTGCCTGCTTGCTACATTATCCCCCTCCTCCCCACACCAAATCTGCTTTAATGTCGACCTTTCCAAGTCCTACACAGCTTTTGCATAAGACCGGATGCTGCCTTGGGTTCTGCAGCGGGTCTTGCTCTGTGCCCCCAGAGCACTTGGGCATGCCTCCCTCATAAGTAGGCAGCTCCCACCTCTGTGCAGAGAACTCTGGTGACCAGCCATCTCCCCAAGAGAATGTGAAGCTCCTGAGTGCACAGACTGTTTCTTTGCATTCCTAATTTCAATAGTGCTTAGCAAATGGTAGATACATAAAAATGTTGCTTAAATAACAAATCTTCCAGTTCAAGTTATTAATAATAACAGCATCTAGCAGCTGCTGAGTATCTGCCATGTGTCAGGTCCTTAGCTGGGTTTATATGGTTTATTTCTTCTCATCCTCTAAATAAGCCTGCAGGGAAGACACCTATTCACGTTACACATAAGAAAAGGAAGTCTCGGATAGGTGAAGTTACATGTCTAAGGTCACCACCAAGTGGCTGAGTCTGGATCAGAACTTTCCAAAATCAAAGTCTCTTCCACAATGCTATGGCACCTTGTTTCCATCCCCAAACTCCTACTGCGGTTGGTTTATTCCTCAATTGCTCCTCTGTAACAGGACCAGACACAGAGACAGCCACACCCTCACCACACTGAGGGCCTCTCTCATGCACCCCAGAGCTCCCATACCCCCTCTCTGTCTGCTACCCAGATTACATCTGCCATACTTACTGTGCTCCTCAGGCACTACTTATAGGTACACCAGGTTCTTCCTGTCACCCTTTTAGCATGGATCATCTTTATTCAGCAGGTAGCAGAAAGTGATCATTAAAACAAAAAGAGAAAAAGCAGCCACTTCTCTTCTCCAGAACGTAAAGCTGCATAAAGAGATTTGTAGGGGCCAGGCACAGTGGCTCACACCTGTAATCCCAGCACTCTGGGAGGCCGAGACGGGTAGATCACCTGAGGTCAGAAGTTCAAGATTAGCTTGGCCAACATGGTGAAATCCCATCTCTACTAAAAATACAAAAATTAGCCGGGTGTGGTGGCATGCGCCTGTAGTCCCAACTACTCAGGAGGCTGAGGCAGGAGAATTGCTTGAGCCTGGGAGGTGGAGGATGCAGTGAGCCGAGATCTCGCCACTGCACTGCAGCTGGGTAACAGAGCAAGCAAGACTCCAACTCAAAAAAAAAAAGAAAGAAAGAAAGAAAAAGATTTGTAGGGCAAGTGAATTTGAAGCTAAACTAGGCAAGCTGGGGTGGGGCTGGGGGCTGCAGACAGATGACAGGTAGGTAGGTAGGTAAAGAGTGAAAAAAGAGGGGCCAAGAGAATACATTTGGGCATCAAAGGAGAAGGCACAAAGTATAAACACTGAGGCCAGCCCAGGAGTCCCTCAGAGATAAAACAGGGGTACCTGCTGATGCCAAACAACTCATCCCTGGGATCTGAGCCCCAGATTCCCTTCTTTAACTAACAAGATACCCAATACCACAGACTGACTGACCCCCTAGGGAAAGTGCTATTCCCAGTGGTTTGCATAGACAGGTGGCAAATATTCACGGGGAGACCAAGAGTGAAAGAGAATCATTACTTCTTCCAAGGACAGGGACACATTGGGAAGTTGATCTCAAGGGATTCAATTTTATGTTTGGAGGAACACAGATTTTTTTATTTGAAAAACAGGACTCATTCACTTCAAGTATTCTGAAGTACTTCAATACTCTTAGCAAAGGCCGGGCGCAGTGGCTCATGCCTGTAATTCCAGCACTTTGGGAGGCCGAGGTGGGTGGATCACCTGAGGGTAGGAGTTTGAGACCAGTCTGGCCAACATGACGAAACCCTGTCTCTACTAAAAATACAAAAATTAGCCGGGCATGGTGGCACACCCCTGTAACCCTAGCTACTCAGGAGGCTGAGATACCACAAGAATCGCTTGAAACTGGGAGGCAGAGATTGTGCCACAGCACTCCAGCCTGGGTGACAGAGCGTACTCTATCTCAAAAAAAAAATAAAAATAAAAATAAACAAAAAATAAAAAACAACAAACAAAAAAACTCTTAGCAAAAGCAAAAAAACAAAAACAAAAAACAAAAAACATTGTCTGAAACAGGAGCTGGCAATCTGTCACAAGAGGAAGGTCATCTTCAACATATTTCATCACTGTGGCCAGGGCTTCCCTTGCCCCCACTTATACATAAGCCCTATCTTACGGCTGAAATCCCTCCCTTCCCAAAACAACTGAGGTTTCGCATGCCACCTCTGAAAGCCTGTGCACCAGCCAGGCCTATAGGAAATGAAGGACAGGGTATGAGAGGGAAAAGTGATGGCTATTATTTTAGGAAAAGCATTTAAATGTGAAATCAAAACAGCATGGTTTTACAACTGCCTTTGAAATAAAGAGAGTATTAGTTTCAGAGACAATTTGATTTTATTTATGCTAGTTATGATTTTACTTGATTTGATTTACTCATATCTTAAATGAACCACTAAAGAGATGTGATAAATGGACAAAATTTAACCTTTGAAGAGAGACCATTAGAAATTAGGAAAGACGGGCCGGGTACGGTGGCTCAAGCCTGTAATCCCAGCACTTTGGGAGGCCGAGGTGGGTGTATCACAAGGTCAGGAGTTCGAGACCAGCCTGACCAACATGGTGAAACCCCATCTCCACTAAAAATACAAAAATTAGCCGGGCATGGTGGCACGAGCCTGTAATCCCAGCTACTTGGGAGGCTGAGGCAGGAGAATCACTTGAACCCGGAAGGCGGAGGTTGCAGTGAGCCGAGATCACGCCAATGCACTCCAGCCCAGGGGACAGAGCAAGACTCCGTTAAAAAAAAAAAAAAAAAAAAAAAAAAAAAAAAAAAAAATTAAGGAAGAGGGAAGAAAAATAAGTCCACACAACGAAACTAGCAAAATGTCAAAGGCCAAATGTTAATAATGAAAAAAGTCAACAACTAAGTGTTCTCATTACATTGGAATTTTAAATATAACCAAATCATTCGCAAATGTATAAAGGAACAAGGAAAAGAAACTTTTAGAGATAGCAAAAAAGTTTCTAAGAAAGAGTTACCACACAGGGAACTTTCCTGGCATGACAACATGGCAACAATCACAACAAAATACTCCCCTTTTATTAATACCTTAGCTGGGAAAGATTTATGCACTCTTAAGATTAATGATTAAGCACTTTCTGAAACCATCCAAGTGGCTCTGACGAAACTTCTGAATAACAACAATAATGGCCCACATCTCTTAAAGGTTAACTACATGCTAAGTATCCTGTGCTAAGGGCTTTACATGCGTAATGGCATTTGATATTAATAAATGTTCATACATGTCTATTACATAACATGGACATATCATTATTCCCATTTTCGAGGTAGAAATATAACTGAAGCTTAAAGGAACTGGCATTACAGCTAGTATGAAGAGCTACTGACAAGCTCTTGCTTTCCTTAGAGTTGCGATACAGGAGGTAAGCAAAGGGGAATAAAGGAAGGGTGAGGCCCTGGGGCCTTTCCATCTCTCCCAGCACTGTACTCCCTTCCAGAATCCCTCTCTATTTCCACCTCCCCTATTCCTCCTCCCAAAGCCAACAGGAGATTAGAGATTAAAAGAATTATTTCAGTTCAATCCTGCCTCCCAATCTCAAGAGGTTTATTTCAAATGATTCATTTTGAAAGCTTAGAAGACATTTTTACATAGCACTCATCCATCATAAACTTGATTCAGTGAGAATAAACTCATGGTGCTAGGCTGAGACAACTTTGGCTTATCAATGTTGCTGAATTTGTAGTTGATCAAAACTCCATCTACCAGGGATGTCTACCACTGCTTTTTATAAACCTCATGTAGGCCCCCACAGGTGGCTACCATGGGCATCATCCTAACAAAGCCAAGATCTCAGCTTGAGCCCTTTTCAGAACCTGCATGTTCTCTTGTCAACGGCTACAAACCCACTGCCCTCTGTCATCTCAAAAAACAAAAAACAACACGTCAGAAGTCACAAGTACAACTTGATGAGAAACTGAGAGTGGGTATTTACTGGAAAAACTTAACCTATATAATCTACCAATATGGATCAAGCATAATATCTTCACACATGACAACCACATGTAGGCTATAAATTTTTACACAATTACAAATGCAATCATAGGCCGGGCGCAGTAGCTCACGCCTGTAATCCCAGCACTTTGGGAGCCGAGGCGGGTGGATCACAAGGTCAGGAGATCAAGACCATCCTGACTAACACAGTGAAACCCCGTCTCTACTAAAAATGCAAAAATCAGCCAGGCGTGGTGGCACGTGCCTGTAGTCCCAGCCACTCAGGAGGCTGAGGCAAGAGAATCACTTGAACCCAGGAGGCAGAGGTTGCAGTGAGCCGAGATTGCGCCATTACACCCCAGCCTGGGAGACAGAGTGAGACTCCGTCTCCAAAAAAAAAAAAAAAAAAAAGAAAAGAAAAGAAATGCAGCCATATGAGATACACACTCAGGAACAAAACACAGACATACTTATAAATGGAATCATTGCTTTGGTTAAGGTACCATCATTGGCACTTTTATTTTTCTAACTTCCAAACTCTGCAACTTTACTACATTGTCTTTATCATAATAAGGTATACATTTTTTTTGTAGCAATAGGAAGTTTTTTAGCCCTTATGATAATGGAATTTTCTCCAAAGCACACCATCACATAGGGTGGTTTAATGTGGAAGAACACCCAACATCCTGTTTAAGATGTTTAGAGAAAGATCTAGAACTTTAAACTTCTAAGTGTGGGGTCCCCACAGCCCAAACTTCTGATGGTAGCCCTGATTTTAACGTTCGAGCTAAAAGTAGGGTGCAAGAAGTATCTGCTCTTAGACAGTGGCTGTCCATGTGGTAGCTGTTTGATCAGGCTGCAGGAAGTGCTGCTTGACAGAGCCTCATGATGCTTTCTGAGGCTCCATCTGCAGAAGTTGTGTGGTGTTGGATAAGACTCACGGAGATGCTGCAGGAAGCACAGGCAGGAGAGAAAAAGCAGAAGCTTTGGACAGATCATCAGGCTAAAGCCACAGCTAAGAAAGTGACCATCTCTGGAGGGACCTTTAATGTCTTCTGATGGCCTACCAATGACCTCCACACTCAAAGAGAAAATTCTGCAATTAAGAAATTAGCTGGGTGAGTTCTGGAAAATTTTAAAAAATTAGTTGAGAATGGAGAAAAGGTTATGAATTCTTTCCTTTTTTTTGAGACGGGGTCTTGCTCTGTCACCCAGGCTGGAATGCAGTGGCCCGATCTCGGCTCACTGCAACCTCTGCCTCCTGGGTTCAAGAGATTCTCCTGCCTCAGCCTCCTGAGTAGCTGGAATTACAGGCGTTCGCTATCATGCCTGGCTAATTTTTGTATTTTTAGTAAAGACGGGGTTTCACCATATTGGCCAGGCTGGTCTCAAACTCCTGACCTTGTGATCCACCCGCCTCGGCCTCCCAAAGTGATGAGATTACGTGTGAGCCACTGCTCCTGGCCAGGTTATGAATTCTTAAAAAAAGAAGGCAAAGGATCTAGACTTTGTTTTTGAAGTTACTTTTACTGCTAGGACTAAGGCAGGAGGTCTGTTTAAGACAAGCCAATCTCTTCTTGTTATCATCTATCCGCCAAAGACATCAAAGTTAGTGGTCCAATAAAAATCATCCCAATAATTTCATCTGTTCTGTAAATTGATGTATCCCCACTCAATACCTAGAACAATATCTGGGATACCACAGCTGGGCGCGCTGACTCAACGCCTGTAATCCCAGCACTTTGGGAGGCCAAGGCAGGTGGATCACCTGAGGTTGGGAGTTCGAGACCAGCCTGACCAACATGGAGAAACCCTGTCTCTACTAAAAATACAAAATTAGCAGAGTGTGGTGGCGCATGCCTCTAATCCCAGCTACTCGGGAGGCTGAGGCAGGAGAATCACTTGAACCCGGGAGGCGGAGGCTGTGGTGAGCCGAGATTGTGCCATTGCACTCCAGCCTGGGCAACAACAGTGAAACTCCATCTCAAAAAAAAAAAAAAATCTGGGATACTGCAAGTGCTAAGTAAATATGTGCTGAACTAATTAATTCTATCTTTCGAAAACACCAGCTCTAGAGACGAAAACAACCAAGAGATCCCTGTATCTGCTCGGCAGTTACCTGGTTGACAAGCTAGCAAAAGCCAGAAAAAGAAATTGCTACTAGAGAACACTACTAAGGAAGTACTCTAGTGTACAAAGGCTAATCATGATATAAACATGTTTCACTAGTAATATTCCTTACATTCATAAATGTAAGAATAAGAGAATGGGCCCCGAGATCAGACTGCTCTAGTTTAAACCCTGGTACAAACTCCATGACCTTAAACAAGGTACTCAACTTCTGAGTCTCAGTTTCCATATCTAAAGACAAAAAAGATGGGTAATAATAGTATTCCCTTCATGAAACTTGTTGAAAGGGGAAAATGAGATATGCGTAGTTCCTGGAACACAGAAGTGCCTAATAAATACTAGTATTTATTCGTTTTTATTTTGTATATACCCACAGTCATATCTCTGGGAAGACTACAGGATCATATATTCACTTCTCCTGACTAAAAGAAATGGCCTTAAATAAGAACTAGGCAACAGAATGCATTTTTTCCTGAGAGATAAATGAAAAAATAAAAAAATAGCTATTAACACCATACATATTTTTTTTACTCTTCTCAATCTTCATCTCTCTTGACTTTTCTTCCCACAACTAAATAAAACCTTTCCTGAACTCATGTGACCCTGGTTTAGCATTGGCACTGCTGGCTAGTAGGAGAGAGTTTTTATCTCTGTTCTGCAATAACACTGTGTCCATGGGCAAGATATTAAACTTTACAGGGCCTCAATTTCCACATCTGTATGATGGAGGATGAGTATAATGGAGGCAGAGTATATTATCTTTAAATTCTCTTCCAAAGCTAAAAATCCACAAATAAGTGCCCGCTAACTATTATTAGTTCATTCAGGTCAAACACTGACCTAAACTCTTAGAAAGTATATTTTAGCCCTTGTACCCACAAAATGGGTACAAGTACAGCCACCCTCTGAAAGCTAAATTTTGCCTGGCCAGTTTTAAAGGTCTAATTTTAAATGACATTGTGGGATAGCAACTGACACGGAAAGATGTTTACAATATATATTTTTGGTGAAAAAGGCAGATTACAAAATATGATCAGCAATATTAATCCCAATTTGGTTAAAAAATATATATACCTACACATATATCTGCTTGAAGTGTACAGAATATACTCCGAGTTGTTTATGTTTATAATTGTTCTTTAAAAAATGTTTTCGCTTATCTGTACCTTATTTTTCTACAAAGAATGCTTATGGCTTCTGAAATAATTCAAACAGGTATTTTATTTAACAAGAAAGATGGATTTGGTATCCAAACTATAACCATATCCCTCCCTAGAGCAGAGCTCAGCACCCAGCAGGTCACCCCACAGAGGCACCGACATCCTTTGCACCCTGTGTCTGGGGCTGGGCTGGGGTGGAGGTGCTGCGATGTTTTTAGGTACCAGCCATCAGGTACCATCAAGATGGCTCCAGATCCCTCCCTCCTATTCATCTCAACTTTCAGAGCCATCAGCTGCCCACTTAACTAGCTTTACCAACTTGTAATCCTCTGAGCAGAGTTTTCAAAACATAATCAAAGATCCTAAATTATGGTCCTATATACAAAATTACGGTTTTAACTGTCACATTCACTGATTTAGAATAGTCAAGGATAGAAGAATCCATTTTACTCTGGCAGCAATCCAATTTTAAAAGTCAGAGTTAACTACTGGTCCTCATTTTACGCTGTCCGATGCCAGTCCTTTCTGATCATGAGGAAAAAAAAATAAGCTCACCGTGTTTAAAAGCATAATCTTAAAATACTTTATCCAGTTAAGCACTTTTGTTTCCAACACAAAGTGCTGACTCTTGACAGATTCTCTGGCATACTGAAGGCCACCACTGCTGAACCTATCTGATCAGCCAAGAACAAGCTTATCACCAGGTACAGGTATCATTACATCATAAGGTATAAAGGTTGTTCTGGCAGCTCAGTCATCTACCAACAAACAGGTGTCTAAGAAACTGAGATTTCCCAGCTACCAAAACCCATACAAAGAAATAAGCAACAGTTGGCTGGGCGGGGTGGCTCACGCCTGTAATCCCAGCACTTTGGGAGGCCAAGGCGGGCGGGTCACGAGGTCAGGAGTTCGAGACTAGCCTGGCCAATACGGTGAAACCCCATCTCTACTAAAAATACAAACATTAGCTAGGTGTGGTGGTGCACTGCTGTAGTCCCAGCTACTTGGGAGGCTGAGGCAGGAGAATCGCCTGAACCTGGGAGGCAGAGGTTGCAGTGAGCCGAGATCATGCCACTGCACTCCAGCCTGGGTGACAGAATGAGGCTCCATCTCGAAAAAAAAAAAAAAAAAGAAATAAGCAACAGCATGACATACATCAAGGCAGTTCAGAGAAAGGCAACATGAGGGAAAGCAGGGTAGAAATAGGAGAGAACAGTTCAGAAAAGTGTCCTGAGGAACTCCTCCCACTGGGTACGCCAAGAGAAGGTTACCAGACCCAGGGCTCTCAGAAGCACATAAGCCATGCCTCGATGTTGCTCACCTGCATTTCCCACAATATGATTACCTGGCAAAACCTATATACTTAAAAATATATTGCCTTCTCACCCCTTCCTACCCTTATCTTCTTTTTTTTTTGAGATGGAGTCTCACTCTGTCGCCAGGCTGAAATGCAGTGGCGCGATCTTGGCTCACTGCAACCTCTGCCTCCTGGGTTCAAGCGATTCTCCTGCCTGAGCCTCCCGAGTAACTGGGACTAACTACAGGCACGCACCACCACACCCAGCTAATTTTTGTATTTTTAGTAGAGACGGGGTTTCACCATGTTGGCCAGGATAGTCTCGATCTCTTGGCCTCATGATCCACCCACCTCGGCCTCCCAAAGTGCTGGGATTACAGGCGTAAGCCACCACGCCCGGCCTTACCCTTATCTTTTAAAAAACCATCCACAATTTAGGACAGAGCCGTATCCTCTGTTACAAAACATGTTTAGAGTCAGACTACAACAAAGAGGCATAGTGTCTGCACAGCATTATTTCAATGCAAGAAAATAAAACTGCCAACTATAAGGATCTGAAAAATGTGACCACTTCAGGCTTATTTTGAGGCTGAACCACTCCCCTTCCCTAATTATCCCTCAAAGGAAATACATCAGGCACTGTGGGCAAAGAGGGAAACATGTCTAATTACAACATGTGCACTTGGTGGATGAAGAATTTGAACATTCTTGAACTCTGGCCACATTTCAGAAGACTTTCCACTCATAATTTAATTTCACTGAAGAGAAAAGTTTAAAGATCAGTTGCACTTCAACCAGGGCTCTATCAAAAAAAGACACAAAGAATACCCAACAAGCATAGGCAACCAAAGCAAAAATGGACAAATGGGATCACATCAAGTTAAAAAGCTTCTGCACAGCAAAGGAAACTATCAACAAAATGAAGAGATAACCCACTGAATGGGAGAAAATATTTACAAACCATCTATCTGACAGGAGATAACAAGAATATGTAAGAAGCTCAAACAACTCAATAGGAAAAAATCTAATAATCCACCTAAAAATGGAGAAAAGATCTGAAAGACATTTCTCAAAAGAAGATATACAAATGGCAAAAAAAGGTATATGAAAACGTGCTTAACATCATTGATCACCAGAGAAATACAAATCAAAACTACAATGAGTGCTCGCTTCGGCATCACATATACTAAAATTGGAAGGATACAGAGAAGATTAGCATGGCCCCGTGCAAGGATGACAGCAAATTCGTGAAGCGTTTCACATTTTTAACAAACCCTTAAATGTTAAAAACAAACTATGAGATATCATCTCATCCCAGTTAAAATGGCTTATATCCAAAAAAGATAAGCAATAACGAATGCTGGTAAGGATGTGGAGAGAAGGGAACCCTCATACGCAGTTGGTTGGAATGTATATCAATACAACCACTGTGGAGAACAGTACGGAGGTTCCTTAAAAACTAAAAATAGAGCCACCATATGATCCGGCAAGCCCACTGCTAGGTATACACCCAAAAGAAAGGAAATCAGGGCCAGGCACAGCGGCTTATGCCTACAATCCCAGCACTTTGGGAGGCTGAGGCAGGAAGATTGCTTGAGCCCAGGAGCTTGAGAGCAGCCTGGGCAAGACAGCAAGACATCACTTCTACTAAAAATTTTAAAATTAGCCAGGTACTCTAGCATGTACCTGTAGTCCCAGCTACTTGGGAAAATCGCTTGAGTACAGGAGGTGGAGGCTACAGTGAGCTGTGATCATGCCACTGTACTTCAACCTAAGCGACAAAGCAAGATCCTGTCTCTAAAAAAGGAAGGAAGAAAGAAAGGAAATCAGCACATGGAAGAGAAATCTGCACTCCCATGTTTATTACAACACTATTCACCATAGCCAAGATTTGGAAGCAACCAAAGTATCCATCATCAACAAATGAGTAGATAAAGAAAATGTGGTACATACACATGAGTACTATTCAGCCATAAAAAAGCATAAGATCCTGTCATTTGCAACAACGAACAGAACTGGAGGTCATTATGTTAAGTGAACTACGCCAGGCATAGAAAGACAAACTTTGCATGTCCTCACTTATTTGTGGGAGCTAAAAATTAAAACATTTTAACACATGGAGATAGAATGATGGTTACCAAAAGCTGGGAAGGGTAGCAGGGGAAAGGGAAGTGGGGATGTTTAATGGGTACAAAAACACAGTTAGAATAAGATCTATTAAGTGATAGCACAACAGGGTGACTACAGTCAACAATAATTTATTGTATATTTTATAACTTAAAGAGTATAATTGGATAGTGTATAACACAAAGGAAGGATAAATGCTTGCAGTGATGGATACCCCATTCATGC
This sequence comes from Pongo abelii, assembly GCF_028885655.2. Taxonomy (NCBI): domain Eukaryota; kingdom Metazoa; phylum Chordata; class Mammalia; order Primates; family Hominidae; genus Pongo; species Pongo abelii. Next base: position 32,868,980 of record NC_071989.2, read on the forward strand.
ATTGTATGCCTGTATCCAAAGATTTCTTTTTTTTTTTTTTTTTTGAGATGGAGTCTCACTCTGTCGCCCAAGCTGTAGTTCAGTGGCGTGATCTCCGCTCACTGCAGCCTCCGCCTCCTGGGTTCAAGCGATTCTCCTGCCTCAGCCTCCCAAGTAGCTGGGATTACAGGTGCGCACCACCATGCCTGGCTAATTTTAGGGTTTCACCATGTTGGCCAGGCTGGTCTCCAACTTCTGACCTCAGGTGATCCACCCACCTCAGCCCGCCCAAAGTGCTGGGATTACAGGTGTCAGCCATCACGCCCAGCCCAAATATTTCATGTATCCCATTAAATATATACACCTACTATACCCACAAAAAATTTTTAAATTTTTTAATGTTTTAAAAAGACACAAAGAGAAATTGACCATATTGCTTAAATGTGATACCACAAGGGAAGCCTGCTGAAACTTTAAGATGACCCTGACTCCACATCAAGTGCTAACAGAGGAAATGGTTTGTATTTTACAACTAGGACTAAAAATAAGACCCATTTTAAGAGCACTCTCCCCTGGAGAAAACACACATATCTTGAATTTAAAGATACATATGCAAATGCCTCAGGCCCCAGGTGGTCTTTACAGAAGCAGTCCCTGATCAGATCTCTCATCCACAGCCCACGTGCTTCTGCACTACAGAGGTGGGAAGACATCTGCAACAAATTTGGCGGTGCTTCTGCACTTCTGCTGGAGAGAGGGGCAGAAAAAAACCTTCACAGATCCAAAATGAGAAGGCTTCTCATTAGGCATTTGGATTAAGAACTATTGCTCAAGAAGCCCTGAGCAAGGCCTACAAGTTCTGATCTCTCTAACCTCCTCTCCTACGACTGTCCCCCTTGTCCATGGGCCTCTGCCATGCTGGCTTCCTTGACGCTCCGCCAACCCTTCAGACACACTCCCACCTCACGACTGGGGGCTGTTCCCTCTACCTGGACGACTCTTCTCTCAGACCTCTAGTATCTTCAAGTCTCGGCTCAAATGCCACCTTTGCGAGGAGGAAAAACATTTCTTTTCTTTCCCATGATATTTATCACCTCCTACTACACCGTATAATTTACTTAAATATCTATAATTCACCCCGTTTCTCTCCTCCCCCTCAAATAAGCTCCAGGAGAGCAGAGATCTCTGTCCTGTTCACTGCTGTCTATCACAAGCACTTAGTGCCTGACACACAGTAGGAGCTCGAGAAGTATTTTCTGAATGAATGAACAAATTTCTTGACCTGAAGATTCAGAACAGTAAGAAGTGGGTGGAAAGGATGATGGTGAGGGGATGAGGAGAAAGAAGCGACAGCGGAGAATTCTCAAGGGAGAGGCAGAGACTGGCTGAGGCCAGGCCGACCCCCGTTTCTCCCCGCAGCGCTGACGGGAGGCGGACGTAGGTGCAGGGCATCCCGCCAACGGCACCCGAGGCACTCAGACGCAGGCAGCGGAGGCCGGCGGGCTCCTGGGCTCACTGAGAAAGTCCAGAGGCAGGACAGACCCACGCGGGCTCCGAGCAGGCCCCGTTGGGGGCTCCTACCCCTCCCAGCAGTGCCCACAACCCCAGGTCCTCTCCAGAATCCCCAGGGGCGTTCCGGGCCGCAATCCCTCGTCGGCTCGGGCCCCTCCACCAGCCGCCAGCGATCGGGCCCTGCGCTCGGGCACCTGCCTGCCTGCGCCAGGGTCCTCACTCCGGCCCGCGCGGAGGCCCCAGCGCGCTCCTGCGGCCCCAGCGCGCTCCTGCGGCCTCAGTCCGCCTGGCTACCCCGTCGCCAGGCACAAGGGCAGGAAGCGCTCCGCGGCGCTCCCCGCGGCAAGGAAGGGGCTCCCGGCGCCCCTCGCCCCGGCCGCCCCTGCCCGACGCCCCGCCTGCGCGGCGCCCCCTCACCTCAGGGCGTACGTACGACACGAAGGAGGGCTTGGGGCCCTTGGTGCCGCCGCCACCGCCGACTACTCCTTTCCCCAGCATACCGCCGCCCTGGGAAGCAGCGACGCGCGAACACAGAGGCGGCGGCTCCGGCTCCAGCTGGGGCAGCAGCGGCGGCCACCAGCACTAGCGGCTGGGGCTCCGCCCATCCCCAGGGCCGCGACCGCCGCGGTGCCGCCCGCATCCGGCTCCGCCGCTGACACCGCTCGCCCCGCCCAGGCCCGTGGGCCCCGCCCACCCCGCGCGCTGGCCCAGAGAGCCGGGAGACCTCAACTGGAGGCCACGCCCCCCCCATCACGGCAGGAGAGTTTGACCCGCCGAGATTCACCGCCTTCCTGCGTCAAAGCCCGCCCTCATGCTGTCTCTGATTGGCCCGAGGCGTTGCCGGCCGAAACCCGCTCCCAACCCATTCTTGAGTGCACTTGGAGAGATGTTTCCTCCAACCAATCCAGAGAGCGTTCTCTCCGGACTTTCCAACGATTGGATGGCGAGGATAAAACCGTCGTCCAATGATCCTGCAGTCACCAAGTTGTAGTTAACAGTGGTTCACGGCAGTCGTTTTCTTCTTTTTGCTTGTGTCTTTGGAATAAAACGTCCAAAAATGGGATGTATGGAATCTTGCTATAGGAGTTCCCAACTTACATCGATGACGTTCAAGGTTTTTTATTTTATTTTATTATTAGTTACTTTTGAGACGGAGTTTTGCTCTTGTCGCGCAGGCTGGAGTGCAATGGCGCGATCTCTGCTCATTGCAACCTCCGTCTCCCAGGTTCAAGCGATTCTCTTGCCTCAGCCTCCTGAGTAGCTGGGATTACAGGCGCCCGCCACTACATCCAGCTAAGTGTGTGTGTGTGTGTGTGTGTGTGTGTGTGTGTGTGTGTGTGTGTGTGTGTGTGTGTGTGTGTGTGTCGTTCCGTCGCCCAGGCTTGAGTGCAGTGGCGTAGTATAGGCTCACTGCAACCTCCGCCTCCCAGGTTCAAGCGATTCTCCTGCCTCAGCCTCCCGAGTAGCTGGGATTATAGGCGCCTGCCATCACACCCGGCTAATTTTTGTATTTTTAGTAGGGACGGAGTTTCACCATGTTGGCCAGGATAGTCTCAAACCCCTAACCTCGTGATCAGCCCGCCTCAGCCTCAGCCACCGCGCCATGCCGCTAATTTTTGTATTTTTAATAGAGACGGGGGTTTCACCATGTTGGCCAGGCTGGTCTCACTGACTTCAGATGATCCACCCGCTTCGGCCTCCCGAAGTGCTGGGATTACAGGCGTGAGCCACCGCGCCCAACCTCAAGGTTTATTATTTTAAATGTAAACAAAAATGAGACAAACGATGACTCACGCCTCTAATCCCAGCACTTTGGGAGGCCGAGGCGGGTGGATTTCTTGAGGCCAGGAGTTGGAGACCAGCCTGGCCAACATGGAGAAACCCTATCTCTACTAAAAATACAAAAATTAGCCTAGTGTGGTGGCGGGCGCCTGTAATCCCAGCTACTCGGGAGGCTGAGGCACGAGAATCGCTTGAACCGAGGTTGCAGTGAGCCAGGATCGCGCCACTGCACTCCAGCCTGGGTGGCAGAGCAAGACTCTGTCTCAAACAGAAAAAAAAAAGTGTCAAATCAAGTGTTAACAAGGCAGTAAGGAATAAGTTTTAAGTGTTTGATAATAAAAGACTTTGTCAACTTCATTTTTCCAAACCTTTTCCCTTCTTTGTGTTTCCAACAGGAAGAATATCAAGAGCCCTTAAGAGACTTCTATTTACTCTACGAAGTTATTGATAAAACCCTCATTTTTTAGTCCAGATTGCAAAGAAAATTCATTTCAGCTCTACATTTGGTGCCAAGCGTTGCAGATACATAAGATAGAATCCAGCTCTTAAGAAATTCAATCTAGTGGAAAAAAACTGATAAATATTTGCAGTTAATTTTTTAGGCGTGAGGCACTGTGCTAAGTGCTCTCATTGGTGACCTTGATTTTTACCCTCTTAATCTCCATGTGCTCCCCGTTCCCAAATACACTCCAAGTAAATATAAAATCTTAGTGAAAACAAATGTGCTTGCTTTTGCAAACATAGTTTCAACACAAGTCCTGCAGCTCCGTTTCCAGCTAGATTGCCACCTGTAAGCCTATTTGGTATAGCTGTGCTGCAGTCACCACTGAGTTTCCTTATCCCTGTTTCCAGGTGACAAAACAGAGATGAAGTAATTTGCCCAGGTCTCACAACTAGTCACCGAGAGAGCTGGGATTTCAACCCAGGTTTGTCTCATTCGAAATCCCAAGTTCTTAACATTATAATTATACAAATTTAAAAGGAGCACAATGAAAGTGTGGTCAATTCTATTTGGGGAGTCCAAGTTGAGGCCATCCTTACAAGGTTGAGAAGAATTCTGCACAGAAATAGAGTTATAACTAAGCATTAATCAGGCTGCAGTTTGGCCCACTTCTTTGTGTTGATAACTCAACTTCAGGTAACACTAGGTACTGACCATTTGCATCCCTGTTGCTTCAATAGGTAGGATTTCTGGCTCTGGAATCATAAGGGTTTTATTTAAGAATTGCTTAGGCAGATCCTAAGTTCCAGCAGAACAGCCGACATCAACCAATTTAAAGACCGCCCCCACCCCAACACACACACACAAACACACACACACACACACACACACACAGGAACCGACTCAGTGTGAGAATACAATTTCTTCATCTCTCTGTCTCATGACTTTGCCCTGCACTTTTCAACCAGTTAATGATCTCCACACTTTGGTTCACTTCAAAACCCTTAAATACCCTAGCCCCAGGCAGGGTGCAGTAGCTCACACCTGTAATCCCAGCACTTTTAAAGGCCAAAGTAGGAGGCTCACTTGAGTTCAGGAGTTCAAGACCAGCCCAGACAACATGGTGAGACCCTGTCTCTACGAAACATTAAAAAATTAGTCGGGCATGGTGGTGCAAGCCTGTAGTACAAGGTACTCAGGAGGTTGAGGTGAAAAGATTGTTTGAGCCCAGGAGTTTGAGGTTACAGTGAGCTGATATGTCACTGCACTCCAGCCTAGGTGACAAAGCAAAATCCTGTCTCAAACCCCCCCCCCAAAAAAAGCCTAACCCCAAACTCCTTGACTCCTCAGGGAGATGAATTTGAGGTTTCCTCCTGTCTGCTCATCCAGCAGCCCTACAATTAAACCTCTTTCACTGCTATAACCTGTTGTCTTGGTGTATTGACTTGTCCAGTGCATTGGGCAACAAACCTATTATGGTTACAAAGTAAGGCTTCATAAAAAAAGATATTCCTCATGGGAGTGTTAAAGAATACGTTTCTTTGTCAAGACTAATATCACTATATTTTGCAGCAGTCTTCACTTTTCGAAGTAGAATGGCAGGGCAGATTTTTAGACACTGAGAAAATGTTTCCTTTCTCACTTTTCAAAGTATTTTGAATTTCCATGACCTTTCACCCAAGTTGTTAGTAAATGTGACTATGTCCAAGGCTGGCTTCTTTGGACATGAAACTAGTGCAATCACACAGAATCTCATACTTAAGAAGGCTTGCAGGCCGGGTGCAGTGGGATTACACCTGTAATCTCAGCACTTTGGGAGGTCAAAGCAGGCAGATCACTTGAGTCCAGGAGTTTGAAGCCAGACTGGGCAACTTAGGGAGACTCAGTCTCTACAAAAAATACAAAGAATTAGCCTGGCATGGTGGTGTGCACCTGTAGTCCCAGTCTCAGCTACTTGGATGGCTGAGGTGGGAGGATCACTTGAGACCTGGAGGCAGCAGTGACCCATGATTATGCCAATCACTCCAGCCTGGGTGACAGAGCAAGACCCTGTCTCCAAAAAAAAAAAAAAAAAAAAAGGGCGGGGTGGGTGGGGGCTTGGGGTTTAATCCTTTGTAGTTTCATCCTTGAGCTTTTTTTTTTTTTTTTTGGTGGTCGGGGGAACAGAGTCTCACACTGTTGCCCAGGCTGGAGTGCAGTGGCGTGACTCCAGCTCACTGCAACCTCTGCCACCTGGGTTCAAGTGAGTCTTCTGCCTTAGCCTCCTGAGTAGCTGGGATTACAGGCGCCTGCCACTGTGCCTGGCTAATTTTTGTATTTTTAATAGAGATGGGGTTGCATCATCTCGGCCAGGCTGGTCTTGAACTCCTGACTTCGTGATCCACCCACCTCCCAAAGTGCTGGGATTTCAGGTGTGAGCCACCACGCCTGGCTGGCCTTGAGATTCTTAGTAATTTTATCTTTGAGTTTGTGTTTTAAGTGGAGGTTAATGGTTGATGAGCAATGGGGCACACACAAGGGGTCTTGGCGCCTCAGCTCATGCACAGCCCCACCTCCCAGCCCCTCCTCTATCCTCCTGGGTGCCTGCTACCCCATTGCACTGTGGTTCTGCCTAGCCAACTCCACACTGCTGCCCACTTCTACCCAGGGCAGCAACCAGGTCTCATTGCCCAGAGGTGTGGGCGGGTGGAATCTCCTGTGCTGCCGTCACCATCCATCCTCCCGGTGGGTGCCTGGGCACTGTCTCACAGAGGATCAGGGTGAGGCACAGCTCTCTGACCCTCTCTGGTGTCTCCAGGTTAAGGTGGCAGCTATCTCTGCCCTAGGTTGGCAGTGCCTCAGTGACTGGCAGGGGCTTCCGCCCACCCCCATCCAGGTACCAAATATGGCCTGGGTGGCAGAGGCAGCCATCCCTTAGGGGTCACTCATCCACTATGAGAAGGGGAGTTGACTTCCCCACCCCCTGGCCAGAGCCCCACATTCTCATTTTGTGTTTGGCCCTGCAAATGATGCAGCCAGTCCAGCCTATTCCCTGTCTTATCTCTGTGTCTTTGGGCAAAGTACTTCCTCTCTCTGTGCCTCTATTTCCTCACCTAAAAATGAGGGTGACAACAACAATAATAACTACTTCACAGTGGTTGGGGATTGTATTAGGTTCTCTAGAGGGACAGAACTAATGCTATATATATATAAGGGGCGTTTATTAAGTATTAACTCACACAATCACAAGGTCCCACAACAGGCCGTCTTGCAGGCTGAGGAGCAAGGAGAGCCAGTCCAAGCTCCAAAACTGAAGAACTTGGAGTCCGATGTTCGAGGGCAGGAAGCATCCAGCACGGGAGAAGGATGTACGCTGGGAGCCTAGGCCAGTCTCTTCACATTTTTCTGCCTGCTTATATTCTAGCTGCTCTGGCAGCTAACTAGATTCCGCCCATCCAGATTAACGGTGGATCTGCCTTTCCCAGCCCACTGACTCAAGTGTTATCTCCTTTGGCAACACCCCCACAGACACACCCAGGATCAATACTTTGTATCCTTCAATCCAATCAAGTTGACACTCAGTGTTAACCATCACAGGTACTGTTCGGAAGATTAAACAAGTTGATTCAGGTGATGTCTGGTACACAGCAAGAACTAAATAGGTGATAGCTATCCTCTGTAAGATCTCACCAAGTAGAACGTAACTTAGTTTCAGGGATTATAGAAGGAAAAGCAAAGTGACTCCTCCCTGCTAATTAACTGTGGGACTTGGTTAAAGAAAGAAGTTTGATTGTTTGTCTTTGTCTTTAACTTCTGGCCCAAACCTTGGACTAGATTTCTAATTTCATAGTTTTGTTTGTTTGTTTGTTTGTTTGTTTTTGAGACGGAGTCTCACTCTGTCTCCCAGGCTGGAGTGCAGTGGCGCAATCTCGGCTCACTGCAAGCTCCGCCTCCCAGGTTCACGCCATTCTCCTGCCTCAGCCTCCCGACTAGCTGGGACTACAGGTGCCCGCCACCATGCCTGGCTAATTTTTGGTATTTTTAGTAGAGACAGGGTTTCACCGTGTTAGCCAGGATGATCTCAACCTCCTGACCTCATGATCCACCTGCCTCGGCCTCCCAAAGTGCTGGAATTACAGGCATAAGCCACCGCGCCCAGCCTGTTTTTGTTTTTGCGACAAGGTCTTACTCTATTGCCCCAGCTAGAGTGCAGTGGTGGGATCATGGCTCACTGCAGCATCAGCCTCCTGGGCTCAGGTAAAGATCCTCCCGTCTCAGTCTCTCAAGTAGCTGGGACTATAGGCACATGCCACCACGCCCAGCTAATTTTTTTTTGTTTTGTTTTTTGTAGAGATGAGGTCTCACTATGTTGCCCAGGCTGGTCTCAAACTCCTGGACTCAAGTGATCCTCTTGCCTCTGCCTTGCAAAGTGCTGGGATTACGGGTGTAAGCCACCATGCCCAGCCCTAGATTTCAAATTTCTAGTTCATGACACCAAATTTCTCATCTTTCAAATCATCCTGTGTTATGTAATTACTTTATCCTGACTTTCAGCATCCATTTGTGGTCAGGTTAGTTTGCAATGTGAAGATTCTGATAACTTGACACTATTATGAGATCCTTGGGCTTGTTGCTTTTCTGGCCAGAAGCCTCTGTGGCTGGTAGCACCTTTGTCTGAGTTTGGTTCGGGACCCCTGGGCCCATTCATCCTGGCAGGCTGTTCAAGGCCCGCACTACCAGCCTCGATCCTGCGCCTTCAAAAAGACTGGAGAGGAGTGGCTAGGGGTGTGTGAGTGAGCGAGCATAGGATCCAGCCACTGTGCACACTCAGGCATGCTGGCTGTTGCAGTGGGGCAGGCAGCTCCAGGTGACAGCTCACTGTGAGGCTGCAGCTGAACCAGGTGCACCGCGAGCAGCTTCCATAGCTAGCACCAGGGAATGTGGCGGTGCCTGGAAGCTTGGAGGCTCCGAGAACCACTGGACCGAAAGCAAGAGTCACAGCCCTGGCTTGGGTAGCTCCCAGGTCTAGGCTCCCTGAAGGGCCACAGCTCTTCTCTCCTTCTCTCTTCTCTCCTCCTTGTGGCCCACAATATGGTAAGGGGCATGTTTCAGCCCTGTTTGTGTTACAGCTATTTTAGTGCCACCATTTGGCAGGTCCCAGGTTCTTGTCCTGCATCTGTGAAGAATGAGGTACGCAGAAAAGTGGAGGGTGAGCAAGACAAAGAGAAGCTTTATTGAGTAATAAAATAGCTCAGAGGAGATCCTCAGTGGGCAGCTCCTCTCCATAGTCAGGGTGTCCCGATGAGTGTTTAGCTCTCAGCAGACAGGGCAGCTCTTCTCTGCTGTGCAGGTCGTCCTGATAAGTGTCCAGCTGTCAGCAGAGAGAATAGCTTCTCTCTGCAGCTGGTCACCCCGTCCTTTTCCATTATTTCTCCATCCTCTGCTGGAGTCTGGCTGAGTTCGGGGGTTTTTATGGGCCTCAGAGGAGAGGAAGTGCATGCTGACTGGTCCATGGTAGGCCATGGGTGGGCCCAGGAAAAAGCACCACAAGTTCCCCCTCTGGTCCAGGGGCCTGGTGGCCTAGCCCCCAGACTTCAGGCCCTCCCTGGTTTGAAGGTGGGACTTCACCAGGGACCACCCCCTTCTGCCCAGGAGCCTGCCTGCCTCCTGCTGCTGTTCATGGCGCCCAGGCTATTTATGCCAAGGGGCGCCTGTAGGCCAGTGCCGGGCCTGTTCTCAGCACCCTCTTGGCCTCTTTCCCATGCTTGTCAGTACCCAAAGTCTGGAGGGGGCCAAGATGGCAGGGGGCAGGTGTGTCAGTGCTGTTTCAAGAGTGTGCACACCCAGTGGGGCTGTGACAGCACCCATGCTCAGCCTCAACTCCACCCCATGATCCTCATGAGGATGTGCCAATAACACCCCATGAGGGTGTGCCAACAACAGGAAAAGGCCAGGAAGCAGGAGCAGACACCTGCAAGGGAAAGGGGGGCCTTCTTGGGCCCGCCAAAAGTTCAGAGATGCCTGGGTCTGCAGCCGCAACCTGGGCGGCTGCAGCCACTCCTGGGAGGGTGGGGTTCCTGCCTGCTTCTGGCTCCTGCCAGCTCCCTAGAGTGCAGCACCACCCTAGGCCCAGCTCTGCCTTAGGGCCCCTCTCTGCCTGCCCATCTGTACCTGACCATGCTGCTCCCCAGCCAGTGGGCAGCAGACTCCGGTGCAGGTGGGTGCTCCTAGGGGCGGGCTCTGGGAACTGTCTGCCTCCTCCCCACACCCTCCCTGTTGTGGTGGCAGGTGAGAGTGGCAACACGGGGCTAGGGGCCAGAGCAGTGGAGGCTCCGGGCCTGGGAGTGGGTTCTGCCTGGCTGTATGAGGGTGGGGGAGCGCAGTCGGCTGCCTCAAGGACACAGGGGTCCTGCCACTCTCACAGCCACTCCTGCCGCTACTGCCTGTACTGCCCCCAGTCCCAGCCAGTGTGATGACAGCAGCTGCTCCAGATGGCCCTCTGCTGCCATCAACACTACTACTGGATCCGTATACTTCCAGAAAACTATAGCTAACAAGTGAGGAAAGTTTTTAAAGACTGAAAGGCCAGCTGCTTTGCTACGGTCTGAATGTGTCCTTCCCAAAACTGATTTGTTGGAATTTAATTGCCAATATGATAGCATTAGGAGGTGGGCCTGGCTGGGCACAGTGGCTCACACCTGTAATCCCAGCACTTTGGGAGGCCGAGGCAGGCGGATCACCTGAGGTCAGGAGTTTGAGACCAGCCTGGCCAACCCAAAAATACAAAAATTAGCTGGTCGTGGTGGCAGGCGCCTATAATCCCAGCTACTAGGGAGGCTGATGCAGGAGAATCGCTTGAACCCGGGAGGCAGAGGTTGCAGTGAGCTGAGATGGCGCCACTGCACTCCAGCCTGGGCGACAAGAGTGAACTCGGTCTCAATTAAAAAAAAAAAAAAAAAAAAAAGAGGTGGGCCTTTAGGAGGTGATTAAATCATGATGGCAGAGCCCTCAGGGATGGGATTCATGCCATTATAGAAGAAGACCCAGAGGGTTGCCTTGCCTTCAGTCATGTGAGGACACAGCAAGAAGGCATCAGCTTGAAGTGTTACCAAAATGCCAGGGGTTGGTCTAGGTTCTGTTGCTTCGAGCACAGAAAGTCAATCACTGAGACAATGAGTATTGCCAGGGAAGAAGGCTTTTTCAGGTGCTGCAGCCAAGGAGATGGGAGATCAGTCTCAAATCCATGTCCCTGACCAACTAAAATTAGGGGCTTATATAGTGGGGAAAAAAACATGACTATGTGTGAGAAAACAGGAATTAGGGAGGGGCAAGAAAGAGAAATTGGTTAAGAGGAAGCAAGTGATCAGTTAGGCAGTCATGATAGGTGAGGAGTTTGGCATCTCATTGTCCAGTTGTGGTGATCTGGTAAGTTTCAGTTCCTTGTTACTCTCTGGGAGGACTGATGGTTGGTTTCCTGAGAAAGGAACTCAGATAAGACAAATATAACTTCCTCAAGTTTTAAGACTGGGAGGATGTGGCCATGCTGTGGCTCAGGCCTGTAATCCCAGCTCTTGGGGAGGCTGAAGCAGGCAGATCCCTTGAGCCCAGGAGTTTGAGACCAGCCTGAACAACATGGCACAACCCCTTCTCTAGAAAAATACAAAAAATAGCCAGGCATGGTGGCACACACCTGTAGTCCTGGCTACTCAGGAGGCTGAGGTGGGAGGATCACTTGAGCCCGGGAGATCAAGGCTGCAGTGAGCCATGATCGTGCCACTGCACTTCAGCACTTCAGCCTTCAGCCTGGGCAACAGAGAGATACCGTGTCTCAAAAAAAAACCAAAAAAAAAAAACCAAAAAAAAAAAACCCCAAAAAAACAGACTGAGAAGATCAATTTCTATGTTTATTCAAAGAAACCATAAACATCAGTTTTATAGGACATTTGGGCCAGTTTCAGAAGCAGAGCAGCCCTTACCAGACGCCAAATCTGCTGGCACCTTGATCTTGGAGTTTCAGCTTCCAGAACAATGTGAAATAAATTTCTTTTTTTTTTTTTTGAGACGGAGTCTCTCTCTCTCGCCAGGCTGGAGCGCAGTGGCACCACCTCAGCCCACTGCAACCTCCACCTCCAGGGTTCAAATCATTCGCCTGCCTCAGCCTTCGGAGTAGCTGGGATTACAGGCAGGCGCCACCACGCCTGGCTAATTTTTGTATTTTTAGTAGAGACGGGGTTTCACCATGTTGGCCAGGATGGTCTCAAACTCCTGACCTCAAGTGATCCACCCGCCTCGGCTTCCCAAAGTGTTGGGATTACAGGCGTGAGCCACTGCGCCCGGCCAATAAATTTCTAATATTTCTAATACTTATAAATTCCCAGTTGAAGGCATTTTGGTAGAGCAGCAGGAATGAACTAAGGCATGCTGGTGAGGGCTCCACCCCAGGCCTGTGTCCATGGACGTAGGTAAGGACAGGCGTTTCTGTTTTTGTGCCCAAATGTTGCATTTCCCAAGACCACCCTGGCCACCACGCCCCCATCCTGTGCCTATAAAAACCCCAAGACCCTAGTGAGCATGCACATAAGTGGATGAACATCGGCCGGGCGTGGCGGCCTATGCCTGTAATCCCAGCACTTTCGGAGGCCCAGGCGGGCAGATCACAAGGTCAGGAGATCCGACCAGCCTGGCCAATATGGTGAAACCCCGACTTTACTAAAAATACAAAAAAATGTAGCCGGGCATGGTGGCAGGCGCCTGTAGTCCCAGCTATTCGGAAGGCTGAGGCAGGAGAATAGCTTGAACCTGGGAGGCGGAGGTTGCAGTGAGCCGAGATCACGCCACTGCACTCCAGCCTGGGCCACAGAGCGAGACTCTTGCCTCAAAAAAAAAAAAAAAGGTGCTGGATATGAGAGGAACACACCAGCGGAAGAAGACATAGGCGGCTGGACGCTGAGAGGAATGCATTGGCGTAAGAGCACACCGACAGACACCTGCAAGCCAGCAAGCCATCAACCAGCAGAATGAGGCGGGGTTTGGCAGGGGCGGTCAGAGGAGAGCCCGGGCCACTGAGTGGCCTGACTCCAGGGAAAACCACCTTCCCACTCCATCCCTTTCTGGCTCCCCCGTCTTCTGAGAGCTATTTCCACTCAATAAAACCTTGCGCTCATTCTCCAAGCCTACGTGTGATCTGATTCTTCTGGTACACCAAGGCAAGAAACCCCAGGATACAGAAAGCCCTCTGTCTTTGCGGTAAGGCAGGGGGTCTAATTGAGCTGACTAGACAAGCCACTTATGGACGGCTGAACTAAAGGAGCACCCTGTAACACATGCCCACTAGGGCTTCAGGAACTGTAAGCATTCAGCCCTAGGCACTGTCGTGGGGTCGGAGCCCCACAGCCTGCCCATCTGCATGCTCCCTCTAGGGGTTTGAGCAGTGGGGCACCAAAGAGACGAGCCACACCCCCATCGCACGCCCTTCCAGGGAGACAAGGAAACTTTCCCATTTCACTTCCAGAATCAGTTTTGATGCAGTGATGAAAACCCACGCTTTTTTTTTTCTTTTTCTTCTTTTTTTTTTTTTTTTTTTAATTGAGAGGGCGTCTTGCTCTGTGGCCCAGGTTGGAGTGTGGCAGCGCGATCTCAATCTCCGCTCACTACTACCTCTGCGTCCGGAGTTTAAGCCATTTCCCTGCCTCAGCCTCCTGAGTAGCCGAGATTACAGGCATGCGCCACCACGCCCCCCTAATTTTTGTATTTTTAGTAGAGACGATGTTTCACCACATTGTCCAGGCTGGTCTTGAACTCCTGACGTCAAGTGTTCCACCCGCTTCAGCCTTCCAAGGTGTTGGGATTACAGGCATGAGCCACCGCGCCTGGCTCCCACACTTTCTTTAAAGAGCAGAAAGGGGACCGGGCGCGGTGGCTCACGCCTGTAATCCCAGCACTTTGGGAGGCCGACGCGGGTGGATCACGATGTCAGGAGATCGAGACCATCCTGGCTAACACGGTGAAACCCTGTCTCTACTAAAAATACCAAAAATTAGCCGGGCGTGGTGGCGGGTGCCTGCAGTCCCAGCTACTCGGGAGGCTGAGGCAGGAGAATGGCGTGAACCTGGGAAGTGGAGCTTGCAGTGAGCCGAGATCGTGCCACTGCCCTCCAGCCTGAGCGACAGAGTGAGACTCCGTCTCATAAAAAAAAAAAAAAAAAAAAAAGAAAGAAAGAAAAGCAGAAATGGAATGAGTACAGAGGACAAACTAAAATCTGCTTCCATCTTGCTTTTTATTTATTTATTTATTTATATTTTTTTCCATCTTGCTTTTAAGGTTCTCCAGCTATCAGCATATTTTTACTTGGTCTTTAGGGTGTGAGGTCAAATCTCCTTGGGAGAGTCTCCCAGCTGATTGACAAATTCCTGTATGCTGAGGTCAAATAATTTTCCATCTATTCACAAACACAGATGGAAGCCCCTAGACTTTGAAATATTTTACTTTACAGAAAATACTTCATGAACATTTCTTCTCTTAATGCTTCCCTAAGCTTTCTTGGAGAATTACAAATAGGAACAAATCTTAGCTCACGTAGAAATGTATGCCAGACCAAAGGCAGCCCCATTTCTTCCCACAGACAACTGAAACTGACAGGCAACAGCACACTCCCAGCTGTGGCGGGGAGCATTTTACTGTGGCAGATGGTTGAAGCATAGCCAGTTGCATTTCCTCCTCTTGGGAGTCACTTGAAGCAGCCTATTTGTGTGTCTTACTCACATGTATCCAACAGATGCTTAGCACATAGCAGGAATTTAATAAATATTTTCACCTGAGTGAGTGAAATGGCATTCATTAGATGAAAAGCAGAGAGGCCAGTGACTGACTCAGCACAGAAGCAAGAATTAAAACTCTAGGTGGGTGTGGTGGCTCACACCTGTAATCCCAGCACTTTGGGAGACTGAGGCGGGTGGATCACCTGAGGTCAGGAGTTCAAGACCAGCCTGACCAATATGGAGAAACCCTGTCTCTACTAAAAATACAAAAATTAGCCGGGCGTGGTAGCTCATGCCTGTAATCCCAGCTACTCGGGAGGCTGAGACAGGAGAATTGCTTGAACTTGGGAGGTGGAGGTTGTGGTGAGCCGAGATTGCGCCATTGCACTCCAGCCTGGGCAACAAGAGCGAAACTCCATCTCAAAAAAAAAAAAAAAAACAGAAACCAAAACTCTAGCACCCGGTTAGACCTGCCGTTTTCTTTTCTTTTAATTTTTATAGAGACAGGGTTTCAGCATGTTGGCTAGGCTAGTCTCAAACTCCTAGGCTCAAGCAATCTGTTGGCCTTGGCTTCCCAAAGTGTTGAGATCACAGGCGTGAGCCACTGCACTGGGCCTCCTGCCTGCACTTTTAAGTGGATACAAACTAGGACCTGTTTTTATGTATATATAATTTGTATATATATTCAAGGACTAAAATGCCTCTTGCCAAAATTCACCTTTAGCAAATGGTCTGGTGTCTGCAGACTTCTCTCTTCTTTCACTGGAACTAGAAAATTTCTTAGCCTCTTACTGCAACAAAGGGTCTTTCAGCCCTCCTGTGAAAATGGTGAGGAGCAGACCTGGATGAAAAAGCATTTGGATTGTTCTTAATCTTGTGGTGTCGTAATATGAGGGCCTGCTGGGAAGACTTTGTGGTGATTCATTGATTTTTGTTTGTTTGCTTTCATTTTTTTGCTATTTCACAAAATACACAACCTAAGCTGGTGGCATGGTGGGAGACTTGAGGAGCCTACTCTTTGTGATCTGTATTCTGCCTTCTACAAAGCACAAGTTAATGACCTGGTTGGTTTATTCACCAAGTAGGGGTTACCAGTGGTCACTGTGACTCACCTCTTAGTCTCTCCTAATAAGACTGGAAGTTCTCAAGAGCAGGGATGGTCTCCTTTATCACGAGCACCTAACCAACCACTGACACTACAATATTAAGTGAGTCCTCAGTGAGGACTGGAGAAATGAGGACTCTCATCCATTAGGGTGTGAGTGTCAACTGATGGGGCAAGAGGAAAGGTAATTTTGCAATGTACATAAAAAATTGTCACACGGCCCGGTGCAGTGGCTCATGCCTGTAATACCAGCAATTCAGGAGGCCAAGGCTGAGGGGAACACTTGAGGTCAGGAGTTTGAGATCAGCCTGGACAACATAAAAATTAACCAGGTATGATGGCGTGTGCCTGTAATCCCAGGTACTTGGAAGGCTGAGGCAGGAGAATTGCTTGAACCCAGGAGGCTGAGGTTGTAGTGAGCTGAGATTGGGCCACTGCACTCCAGCCTGGGTGACAGAGCAAGACTCTGTCTCCAAAATAAATAAATAAATAAACCATCTCAGGGCTTTGACTTCTAAAAGTTTAGCCTACAGATATACATGTGTAAAGGTTGTAAAGTTTCATGGTCGAAGGCAGATATTCTGGACTCAGACTGCCTGGGTTCAAGTCCTGCCTCCACCAGTTACTAAATATGTGACCCTTAATGATGCATTTATCTTCTTGGACCTCAATTTTCTCACCTATAAAAATGATGGTTGTGAGGATGATAATGGCAACTACCTCACAGGATTGAATGAGTTAATAAATATAAAGTGTTTAGAGTGTTGACATATATGAGAGCCAAGATATAGTGAGTGATTAAAGCAAGGTGCAGAGCAGTATGCATTTGTAAAAATGGGTGGATTATAGACTACATGTATCTCTTTTTTTCTTTTTCTTTTTTTTTTTTTGAGACAGAGTCTCATTCTGTTGCCCAGGCTGGCTCATTGCAACCTCCACCTCCCGGGTTCAAATGATTCTCCCGTTTCAGCCTTCTGAGTAGCTGGGATTACAGGCACATGCCACCATGCCCAGCTAATTTTTGTATTTTTCAGTAGAGTCGGGTTTTCACCATGTTGGCCAGGCTGGTCTTGAACTCCCGACCTCAGGTGATCCTCCCCCTTTGGCCTCCCGCAGTGATACCTATCTCTTTATATTTGCATAGAACATCTTTAGATAGATACAAAGGGAACTATGACATTCATTGCTTTTAGAAAGGGAAATTGGGGCCGGGCGAGGTGGCTCACACCTGTAATCCCAGCACTTTGGGAGACCGAGGTGGGAGGATAACAGGTCAGGAGATCGAGACCACCCGGCTAACACAGTGAAACCCCGTCTCACTACAAATACAAAAAATTAGCCAGGCGTGGTGGCGGGCGCCTGTAGTCCCAGCTACTTGGGAGGCTGAGGCAGAAGAATGGTATGAACCCAGGAGGCGGAGCTTGCAATGAGCCGAGATCGTGCCACTGCACTCCAGCCTGCGTGACAGAGTGAGACTCCATCTCAAAAAAAAAAAAAAAAAAAGAAAGGGAAACTGGGCCAGCCACAGCGGCTCACGCCTGTAGTCCCAACACTTAGGGAGGCTGAGGTGGGTGGATCGCATGAGCTCAGAAGTTCAAGACTAGTCTGGGCAACATTGCGAAACCCTATCTCTACAAAAAATACAAAAATTAGCCCGGCATGGTGCCACATGCTTGTAGTCCTAGCTACTTGGGAGGCTGGGGCAGGAGGATTGCTTGAGCCCAGGAGGTGGAGGTTGCAATGAGCTTAGATCACACTATTGCACTCCAGCCTGGGTGATAGAGTAGGCCTCTCTCTCAAAACAAACAAACAAACAACCAAAAGGAAACTGGGTGTTTGGAGAAATTATTGGGAAAAAAATGCCCTTTTTAAACTTTTGGATTTTGAGCCATGAGAATTATTTCCTAGCCCCAACAATAAATAAATTAATTTTTTTGCTGTCTCAATGTAGCTTTTTTTAACTGAGGTGAAAGTCATATAAGATAATATTAGCCATTTTATAGTAGGAATTAAAATAATCTAAATTTTAACATAAAAACATGAGCCTTTACCAAGAACGTCACCATTTTCTGTTTCTGCCTGTCTTGGTGTGGGTCACCAAGTCATCCCATCCAAATGTCTACTCTCAGTGCTACCAGCTCTTTTAATATCTTCCTTAGAGACTGTTGGAAGTGGTCTAGAGTTAGACTCTTTCTGAATTATTATTATTATTATTATTATTTTTGGAGACGAAGCCTTGCTCTGTTGCCCAGGCTAGAGTGCAGTGGCGTGACCTCGGCTCACTGCAACCTCCGCCTGCCAGGTTTAAGTGATCCTCCCACCTCAGCTTCCCAAGTAGCTGGGATTACAGATGTGTACCACCACACCTGGCTAATTTTTGTATTTTTAGTAGACACAGGGTTTCGACATGTTGGCCAGGCTGGTCTTGAACTCCTGGCCTCAGGCAATCCACCCACCACAGCCTCCCAAAGTGCTGGGATTACAGGCATGAGCCACTGCGCCCCGCCCTCTTTCTGAATTCTTTTTTTTTTTTTTTGAGATGGAGTCTTGTTCTGTCACCCAGGCTGGAGTGCAGTGGCATGATCTTGGCTCACTGCAACCTCTGCCTCCCCGGTTCAAGTGATTCTCCTGCCTCAGCCTCCCGAGTAGCTGGGATTACAGGCACCCGCCATCATGCCTGACTAATTTTTGTATTTTTGTAGAGACCGGGTTTTACCATGTTGGCTAGGCTGATCGTGAACTCCTGACCTCAGGTGATCCGCCTGCCTCGGCCTCCCAAACTGCTGGGATTACAGGCCTGAGCCACCATGCCCGGCCTTTTTCTGATTTCTTAAGCATCTAGAATCTGTTTGCTATCTTAGTCTGTCCACGTGAATATGTCTCGGATTGACTGGAATAGGTCCATGTCTTTTCTTCTTGAGAGCTACTGCGAGCTCCTCAGGGTCAAAGGCCCCTCCTGCGCTCCCCGATATGCCCTGTTCCCAAAGTGCCATCCTCAGTGCTTTCAGTAGATCAGCAGATGGACAGAAAAGCCTTCAGGACTTTACCGAACCATGGGAGCCGCGGGACGAGGACACTGTGCCCTCTACAGGATGATTTCAAAAGTGGTGACAAGAAAGGTATTCTCAGCACAGACTGGGAAATTCTCCCACGTAGCTGCACAGGATAAAGGAAAATGACAAAGGAGGCTGGGCCTGGTCCTTCCCCGCCCTCTGTCACCAGGCCTCCTCTGGGCACACTTACTGGGCCCACAACCACATCAGGCATGGAGTAGAAGCTCGGCTTGAGCTGCAGGCCACCTGAGGGCTATAGAACTGTAACTCCCAGGGCTGCGGAGTTACAGTTTTGAAGGCGGGGTCATTTTGAAGGAGGGGTCACAGGGCCTGGAGAAGTAAAACAACTCGTCCAGGATCACAGTGCTGGTCAGTGCCACCCTGACACTTACTCTGACCATGTAACTTCTGAACCTTGATTCTAAGCCAAGTGGTCTGATGCAGGCAACTGAATGCGGTTATTTTCTTTTATTTTTTTCGGAGACGGAGTTTCGCTCTGTCGCCCGGGCTGGAGTGCAGTGGTGCGATCTCGGCTCATTGCAAGCTCCACTTCCTGGGTTCACGCCATTCTCCTGCCTCAGCCTCCCGAGTAGCTGAGACTACAGGCGCCCACCATCATGCCCGGCTAATTTTTTTGTATTTTTAGTAGAGACGGGGTTTCACCGTGTTAGCCAGGATGGTCTCGATCTCCTGACCTCGTGATCCGCCCACCTCGGCCTCCCAAATGCTGGGATTTCAGGCGTGAGCCACCGCGCCCGGCCTGAATGCAGTTATTTCTGAGCTTTTTCTTTGTCAATCCAGGCCTTATGAGCCAGTCACAGTTCATTTCCTGCTCCTTTCTCTGTTTTCCTCCCTCTCCCCTCTAGGCTGAATTGAAGGCTCTAGGAGTGCGCAGAGCCTCTAATTGAGGTGGGATGGGTGGGGTTGCCCATCTCCCTGACTTGGGTCCCAGGGCTGGGCTTGTCCGTTCCTCGGCAGGGAAGGTGCTTGGCTCAGAGGGTGCTAACTCAGGCCTGTCGTCACTCCTTCCTGCTCCTGTGCAGCTCGCTGGCTCGGTGCTTCCTCAGAGATGCAGCTAAGTCCTTTCTCACCCTTTGGCTGGCTTATGCCATGTCCTTGAACCGGTGTGCTCATTTCCTCTGCTGGGCGGCCTCCCAGTCGCACCTTGGCTCTCTCTCCTCCTAATTACTTGCTGCGTCTCACTTGAGGGCTGTGGAAAACTTGGGAGACATAGAGACAAGCTCTGCAGCACCTGGAAAGGCCATGGCTCCATTTTAACCACTCCATACCATGCGTGTGCATGTGTGCACATGTGTGCGTGTGTGTGTGTGTGTGCATGCAAGTATGTGTGTGCGTGCGTGTGTGGCAGGGTCGAGGGAGTTGGTCAGGAGGTCCATCAGCTACAAAACTCGCAGACAGAGGTGCAGGACTCAGGCCCATTCTTCTCTCATATCCCCCAAATGACAGGCAAACTGTGGGGAGGCGATAAGTGGAATGACACTACCTCCTTCTCCCTCTGCTCTTTCCAGACCTGTGTCTCTCCTGGCTCAGAGCCCTCATGGTGCGTGTATGTGAATGTGTGCGCGGTCATGTTGGGAGGGAAGGAGAGTTGGGAGGTAGGAGAGGGAGGGAAGTAGCAGCTAGAAAAACCTATTGTGTTCCCCATTTAAATTTCTCTTGACTCATTCCAGGATAATAGAGGTCAAGTTCAGGCATCTGACTTACGGATGATCTCCATCCAGGAGGGAGGAATGAAGAAGCTTGTTGATGTCTCAAATTATTAAGATTGACACAATTAAATGCTTTACATGTCATTCAATCAAACAAAGGCTGCGCATTACAAATAAAAATGTGTTCTTCCTTCTGGATTTTATCTGAGATCAAAGCATTAAGTTTAGATCTGAGAATTTCTGGCTGGGCTGAGCTGATCAGGGAAGGGTGAGAAAAACCAGGCTGTCTGTTCTTCACGTTGAAGGAAGATGACACTGAGACAATCTTCTCTTCCTTCCAAGTTTTGTTCAGGGGCTGAATAGGGTTTGAAAATCTGGAAGAACAATGAGAAGACACCTGTTTTCCACAGAGGAGGGCTGCTGGTGTTTGGAGCCTAATGATCTTAGAAAGAAGGAAGCTGTTGCTGACTTAGGGGCTGGGAGAACCTTCTCAAATAAAAACAGGCCAGGCATGCCTCCCTGCTGGGACATTTGATCTTTGCTTAAAGTGCAGTCAGACCTGTTTTGGGCTTGGCTAACCGTTCCCACTCACTGAAGAGCTGAAAGGCTTATTGTTCAGGTGGCTGTAAAAGAACCCAGAGGTTGTGAAAGGCCCACTGTTTAATATTTGTAAAGGTCATCTGTCTCAAGGTTAAAATGTAATCAAACAAATTTTTTAAAAATCCTTTTTGTCCAAAGGTAAAAAAGAGAACATAAGGAATAGAAAGTGTTAAGCTGCAAAGAAACGTCTCTGTATTTTACAGAGTAACTTTTCTGCTTGGGCATTGTTCATGATCAGCCGTTTCCCTGTCCCCCTACCTCCCTCCAGAACACTGGAGTCTATTCACCATTCATTCACCTGGCCGCTGGAACGGGTTCTGAGAGCAGCCAAGTAAAGCACCAAACAAGGCAACCTCAGACGCTGCAAATGTCTTACACACGTTTAAGTTGTCTGAAAAGAAGTTTTATGGCTTAGCTGAACTGGGAGCCCAGAAAGGGTGCGGGGCCGGGTGGGGAGTCCATTTATTTTCTCACCTCATGTGAGACGACATCGACTGAAAAGAAAATAACAAGAGAAACTCAGTTTGAAACCACATAAGGGCAGAGAAGTAATCCATTCATTTTTAGAAAGCTCTGTTCTCCTTTTTTACTGGTCTCTTCATGTCACCAGGACAACACCTTTCCCCATCCCAGAAGAAAGACTCCGTCACACTCGGTTAGAGAAGAAGCATCTCACAAAGGTCTGTGAGGCTGAACTCAGACAGAAAGCAGGACATGCATATATGTGGGGAGGTGAGAGCAAGGACTTTGCTCTGGAGGTTACTGTTGGTTATAACACAGGGAGAAGTCAAAGACAAGACAAGAAGGACAGATTGGAGCCACAGTTGATGGGGCTTTGAATACCATGCTAAAAAGTTTGCAATTTATCCTTAAGCATATTGCAATTTATCCTTAGGATAATTTTTACGCCTTTTAAATTTAAATTTTATGTTATATTTTATTTTGAGACAATGTCTCACTATGTTGCCCAGGCTGGTCTTGAACTCCTGGCCTCAAGCCATCCTCCTGCCTTAACCTTCGGAGTGGCTGGGACTTATAGGCATGCACTACTGTGCCCAGCTTACGGCTTTAAAAAAAAGAGAATTATTAAGTCATCATTATTTAAGAATTATTAATTAATTCACTATTAAGTAGGAAAAATAATTACAGAATTACTAGAAAGTAGATATTAGCAATTTTAATCAAATAGAAATCAAAACCCCAAACAAAACAAGCCATAATCATACTACACAGGGTAAACACAAGAACATTTTGGGGAAGAGTGGTCCATATGTATATTCATGTCTATTTAAACAAAAAGAATAATGATTTACGCCTGTTTTTTTGTTTGTTTTGAGATGGAGTCTGGCTCTGTCGCCCAAGCTGGAGTGCAGTGGTGCGAGCTTGGCTCACTGCAACCTCTGCCTCCCAGGTTCAAGCAATTCTCCTGCCTCAGCCTCCCGAGTAGCTGGGATTACGGGTGTGTGCCACCACGCCCGGCTAATTTTTTAATTTTTAATAGAGACGGGGTTTCGCCATGTTGGCCAGGCTGATCTTAAACTCCTGACCTCAAGCGATCCACCCACCTCGGCCTCCCAAAGTGTTGGGATTACAGGCGTGAGCCACCGCACCCAGCCTACACCTGGTTTTATGACCTGATGTTTTTTTCATCAAACATTATAAAGTAGATTTCTTCATGTGTTATTCGCCTACACAGTTATTTCGTCTTTTCCTGACCTAACATTCCTGAGGAGTTGACACCTCTCATGAGTAACAGGGATTGAAAAAGGAATGATATTTAAAAATGAGCACTCCCCTTTAATTAATTAATTAATATATATACAGGGCCTCACTCTGTCTCCCAAGCTGGAGTGCGTGGTACAATCATGGCTCACTGCAGCCCCGACCTCTCAGGCTCAAGGGATACTCACACCTCAGTCCCCCAGTAACCAGGACTACACGTTCATACCCCCATGCCTAGATAACTTTAAAAATTTTGGCAGAGATGACATCTCACTGTGTCCCCAAGCTGGTCTCGAACTCCTGGGCTCAAGCGGTCCTCCTGCCTTAATCTCCGAAAGTGCTGGGATTACAGGTGTGAGCCACCACACCCAGCCAGCACTCTACTTTTGACTTACTGGTCTGTATATTAATTTAGATGATTGGGCTGCATTTCATTAAAGTCCTTATGGGACAATTTCAATTGTTTTTAATGTTGCACACTTGCCAATAATGCTTCAGTATATATATATAATATATATATGAATTTATAATTCTGTACACTTTTAAAAGAAAAACTTCAGCAGAATTAAATTTAAAAGAGTTTAATTGAGCAAAAAATGATTTGCGAATTGGACAGCTCCCAGAATTACAGTGGATTCAGAGAGACTCCAGCACAGCCAAATGGTGGAAAAAGATTTATAGACAATAAAAGGGAAATGATGCACAGAAATGGGAAGTGAAGTATAGAAACAGCTGGACTGGGCCGGGCGCAGTGGCTCATGCCTGTAATCCCAGTACTTTGGGAGGCTGAGGCGGGCGGATCACGAGGTCAGGAGATTGAGACCATCCTGGCTAACACGGTGAAACCCCGTCTCTACTAAAAACTACAAAAAATTAGCCGGGCGAGGTGGTGGGCACCTGTAGTCCCAGCTACTCGGGAGGCTGAGGCAGGAGAATGGCGTGAACCTGGGAGGCGGAGCTTGCAGTGAGCGGAGATGGCGCCACTGCACTCCAGCCTGGGTGACAGAGCGAGACTCCACCTCAAAAAAAAAAACCAAAACCAAACAAACAAAAAAACAGCTGGAATGGTTACAGGTTGGCGTTTGTCCTATTTGAACACAGTCTGAACAAGCGGCAGTCTATGAGTGGTTGAAGTATGGCCACTGGGATTGGCCAAGACTCAGCTGTTGTTACAAGCGCTCATGCTCCTGAATTAGGTTTTCAATCTTGTCTATTAAGCTAGGTTACAGTACATCCGCAAGGGCTCAAATATAGAAGAATGGAGTCCTTCTCGGGCCATATTTAGTTTGCTTTAACAATTCCCTCCTTTTGGTCATTTTCTCAATTTTAAAAGATTGACTAAAACTTTAGTCATTGATGTCACTATCACCATCGTAAATGTATTTATTTGATTTTGAAACCCACTGGGAAACAGAACAGTGAGTTTTGCAAAGGTAGGAGCAAGGACTGAGTAGAGGGTACCTACCTATGTTGGAAGGTCCCGTTTTTAGAAGAAAAACAAAACCTGGTGTGTTCTGGTTTAGTGTTTATGTGTTTCCTTAAAATTTTAGTTTGATTATGTCACATTTAGCATGAGTGACTCCATTTTTGTTTAGTTTGGTCTGTTTGGGGTCTTAGTATATGAGTTCAGTCCAAAACAATGGCCTTCCATAATTTTGTTTAAAAATTCCCCCTTTTTGTTCACGTTCTCACTTAGGTGAGAGTGTGATCACAATTTAGGGCCTTAGTGTCACTCTCAGTTACTACCATTTTGCGTTTCTGGTCTCAGTATGTCATTCATAGGTTACAGTGTCCTCATGGCCGTATACTTCTTTCAGTTTTTGTCATTCCAGTTGAAGAGAGACCATTTGACATTTTAGAGAGGGCTGTATATACACATTTAAAACATTTGAGAGAATACAGTGTACCAGGGAGACTATTATTATGACTATTGGGAGGATAACACCAAGAGTTTGGAGTATGTTCTTTATTCAGGGTCTGTATAAATGAAACCAGCTAGAATCAAATAGATCAAAGAATGAGTTACATGAAGAGATCGCGCCACTGCACTCCAGCCTGGGTGACAGAGACTCCATCTCAAAAAAAAAAAAAAAGAACTCTTCTTTATGACAGAACGATATAGGAAGACACATAAAGCTTACCAGATTGGCTATAGTTCAAGAGTAGCCTCATAAATCCTTTTTTTTCATTAATCAAGACTTCACAGGAGATAATGATTTTTATCATTCATTCAACCAGTTTGTACAGGGAGAGAGAGGCAGAAGTCTGACCGGTAAGAAATTTTTACTCTTTTGCTGACATGTCAGGCTTCTGGGTTCCCTTTCCCCAAGTGGCCCTAGTGACCTGCTGGCTGCACCACAGCCCTGGGGGCCAAGCTGCAACACAAAGGAAAATAATATTTTTCTGTCTCATGGAACCACAGGCAAAAACCTCTCAATTTTGCAAGTTGCCACCCAACTGGCTGCATGGAGGCACCAAATATTAAACTGGCAAGGCTCAAACTTGCCCTAGTGGGGCTCTGTCATCTTTAACCCATCTTTAACCAAGAGGGACTTTACTGAGGGGAGGGCCTCTAACCCAATGCCATCCTTTACTCAGGTAAAACGTATCCCATTACTTATTCAAAGTCAGTCAGTTGGTGCTGTAGTCTATTTCCTTTAGATGGGGACAGTAACTAAGTTAAAAGGTTAGCAGATTTTAATTTTTGGGAGTCCTCATTTTTAAATGTACTTCAGTCTGTTGTGGTTCATTCAGAATGTTCCACCGTAAGTTACCTTTAGTAAGATTTCACCATTTCTGTAAGACTTGCTATTTTCTGTGTTTTCTGTGTTTAACGTGTAAGTTGGAAGGAGTTCAGTTTTCCAGAAATTAAGGATCCCACTTTTACCTAAAATATTGGCTTTGCTCTCAGGTGCCTTTAATTAACTTAGTCAATGATTTGTTTTCCTACCTAAGCATATAAGAAAAATGAAACAAAGGGGTAGAACACAAACATCTCCGTGAATTTTTAAAAGTCAAATCTTACGCCCCCTGTAATATTACCATTTACCACCAGTTTCTTTCTGATTCAGTCAGTTTTAAGAGGCATCCACTGGATCCAAGCCAAGTAATTACCCACTGGTATCACCTGTTAAAAGAAAAAATTCAGCCAAATTAAATTTAAGCGAGTTTAATTGAGCAATGAATGATTCACGAATTGAGTAGACCCCAGAATCACAGCAGATTCAGAGAGACTCCAGCACAGCCAAGTGGTGGAAGAAGATTTATAGACAAAAATGGGAAGCAACACCTATGGGTGATGGGACTAGGCATGTACAGGATCATGGGACATAGAGAACCTTTTTCTTCCCAAAGGGGGAAACTTGGAGCTAATGGGATGCTGGAGAAGATCTCTTTGCTAGTGACAAGTGGCTGTCTGACTTTTGATTCAGCGTTGCTGCAGTGGGTGGGTGTTTCTCTGACCTTGCCTTCCCCACCCTGCTGCAGGCAATGCTTTTTTCCCTTTCTCTATTTTTTCTATTACTGAGGGCAATTGTCCGCTCTTTGATCTTGCCCAGAGACCACATGCTGAAATTCCTGGTCAGAAGATCATTCCACCCCACTCTGAGTGGCTTGAGTTTGTAACCACGTGGCAGTACTTTCTTTTGGTCTCTGCCATTCAGTGGACCACAAATTTGGAATTCATGTCATAGTAAGCTCTAAAGATTATCTTGAGCAGTTAAAAGTCATTGCAAGCTCAAAATTGGCTGCTCTAAGCCCCTTCTGGGAAGAGCAATAGCAACTGCCCAATGCTGTAACCTGTGAGGTTACTTTTGGTAAAATTCAAAAGCCAGAAATATTGGCAGTTTAGCCTGGCTAAAGTCAAGCAATAAGAGATTTAAGAGGACTTTTTTTTTTTTTAAGAGCTCTATGGATAAAAGTCAGCTTATTCAAGCTGTAACAGTCTGGGACTCCTTGGGAAAAACAGAGGAGGCGCTTCAGACCCTGTTTTGGGAAAAACATCTGTTTTCCTCATGAAATCCCAGGAATTAGAAGTGAGTAGATCCTTCTCAAAATCTAAGGCTCTGTTCTGTTTTGCTTTGCGTTATCTGTCGTTTTTTATTTTGGGGGGTATCAGAAATTATTTTACATTATGAGAGTGCTTTGATGTGTAATAGCTAGGTAGGAAATATACTTTGGGGATGGTTAATGGCAGTTATGGGAGGATACTCAGCTCTTTGTACGTTTGGATTAGAGAAGCATGCTGTTGGCCACCTGGAAGGTAGGGCAATATCTGAGAGATAAGACTTCCATGGGGAATGGGCTAATTGGCTTCGGATTGTTTTGCAATGAAATGTAAGTTGCCAGGCATGGTGGCTCACGCCTGTTAATTATAGCACCTTGGGAAGCCAAAGCAGGCAGATTGCTTGAGGTCAAGAGCTGGAGACCAGCCTGGCCAACATGGTAAAACGCCATCTCTACTAAAAATACAAAAATTAGCCAGGCATGGTGGTGCATGCCTGTAATCTCAGTGACTAAGGCATGAGAATTGCTTGAACCTGGGAGGTGGAGGTTGCAGTGAGCCGAAGTTGTGCCACTGCACTCCAGCCTGGGCGACAGAGTGAGACTCAAAGAAATGCACAGTAAAATCTTTGCACTGTCTTGTTCTGTTGCATTTCTCTTTTGGGGATCCAGGATTCAGTATAAAAATGGGACCCTTCATTTTGGGGGTCTGTTTTTGTCTTCCAGCTGTGCCTGTCATAGAAACTGTATGCTTTCCTGGCCTTTCCCTCCAAGGGCTCTACCTTGAGGCCCACAATCCAATTAAGAAACTGGCAAATGAGGCTGGGTGAGGTGGCTTATACCTGTAATTCTAGCACTTTGGGAGGCCAAGGCAGGTGGATCATTTAAGGCCAGGAGTTTGAGACCAGCCTGGCCAACATGGTGAAACCTTGTCTCTACTAAAAATACAAAAAATTGGCTGGGCTCAGTGGCTCATGCCTATAATCCTAGCACTTTGGGAGGCTGAGGCGGGGGCAGGTCATGAGGTCAGGAGATTGAGACCAGCCTGGCCAACATGGTGAAACCCCGTCTCTACTAAAAATACAAAAATTAGCTGGGCGTAGTGGCGCACGCCTGTAGTCCCAGCTACTTGGGAGGCTAAGGCAGGAGAATTGCTTGAACCCGGAAGGTGGAGGTTGCAGTGAGCTGAGATCGCACTATTGCTTTCCAGCCTGGCGACAGAGCAGGACTCTGTCTCAAAAAAAAAAAAAAAAAAAAAAAATTTAGCCAGGCGTGGTGGCAAGCACCTGTAATTCCGGCTACTCAGGAGACTGAGGCATGAGAATCGCTTGAAGTTGGGAGGTGGAGGTTGCAATGAGCTGAGATGGTGCCATTGCACTCCAGCCTAGGGACAGGGCAAGACTTTGTCTCAAAAAAAAAAAAAAAAAAAGTCAAGCGCAGTGGCTCACACCTGTAATCCCAGCTCTTTGGGTGGCCAAGGCAGGCAGATCATGAGGTCAAAAGATCAAGACCATCCTGGCCAACATGGTGAAACCCGTCTCTACTAAAAATACAAGAATTAGCTGGGCGTGTTGGCACGCGCCTGTAATCCCAGCTACTCAAGAGGCTGAGACAGGAGAATCGCTTGAACCTGGGAGGTGGAGGTTGCAGTAAGCCAAGATCATGCCATTGCACTCCAGCCTGGTGACAGAGCGAGACTTTGTCTCAAAAAAAAAGAAAAAAAAGAAACTGGCAAATGAAAAGTCTTACAACTACTGGATCTTCTTCTGTCTACCTATTTATATGTGCTGTGTGTGATGTTTATATATGAAAGAGCTGATTAATTGGCTTATAAAATGATAGCTTAATTCAAATATTTTGTCAGAAAAGTAAAAGGTACAATGTCTTTTAGTTCATGTGACTTAAGTAATTTTGGGAAGTAAAAACAGTTTTACATGCAAGGTGTGTAAGAAAAGTGAAATGTGTTTTTAGTAAAATATATCTATATCTATATCTATATCTATATCTATCTCTCTCTCTCTCTCTATATATTTTTTTGAGACTGAGTCTCGCTGTGTCACCCAGGCCCAGGCTGGAGTGCAGTGGCGCGATCCCTGCTCACTGCAAGCTCCGCCTCCTGGGTTCACGCCACTCTCCTGCCTCAGCCTCCCGAGTAGCTGGGACTACAGGTGCCTGCCACCACGCTTGGCTAATTTTTTGTATTTTTAGTAGAGATGGGGTTTCACCGTGTTAGCCAGGATGGTCTTGATCTCCTGACCTCATGATCCACCCGCCTCAGCCTCCCAAAGTGCTGGGATTATAGGCATGAGCAACTGCACTCACCCCAAATAAAATATTTTAAGAAGGCATGGGAATGTGGGGTTTTTTTTTGCTTAAAGGGTTAAATGATTGTTTCAAGTTAGGATAAAGCTGAAGGTTTGTGAAAAATTAATATTTTTTTTTGTTTTTTGTTTGTTTGTTTTTTGAGACAGAGTTTCACTCTTGTTGCCCAGGCTGGAGTGCAATGGCATGATCTTGGCTCACTGCAACCTCTGCCTCCCAGGTTCAAGTGATTCTCCTGTCTCAGCCTCCTGAGTAGCTGGGATTACAGGTGCCTGCTGCCACGCCCAGCTAATTTTTTTCTATTTTTATTAAAGACGGGGTTTCGCCATGTTGGCCAAGCTAGTCTGGAACTCCTGACCTCAGTTGATCCGCCTGCCTCGGCCTCCCAAAGTGCTGGGATTACAGGCATGAGCCCATGCGCCCAGCCAAGGTTTTATTAAGAATTGGGTTTAACATTAATAGTACATTAATGCAAAGGTGAAACTGGCTTATTTGGTATAAAAATCATATAGGAAGCATTGCCAAATATGAAATGGTGGCTTTCTTTGCACTATATTTGTATAAATACATTATTGGTATGTGTTCCAAAATTATGGGAAACTCCTATAATTCTGATATGACATAGTGTATGTTATTAATAATTATAACTGTTATGTAAAATTATTGTGTGCCATAGAGGTAACCAAAATTCCTAATCCATTGTGGCTTAAATAATGGCTGGTCTAAGAGTTCTTGTCATCCACAGACTATTGTTGTTTTGTTTTAATCCTCTTCAAAAGGTGGTGTATAATCAGCTATAGGACTTTGACAAGTGCTGTTGAATGCAGGTTTCTGACAACTTTGAAGACTGTGGCATTAGAATAGAGGAAAAAACTTTCAGGACTCTCATGGAGAGTTGAAATGTTCATGAATATCAACAGGAGTTAACTGCAAGGACTGAACTAATGGAAGACTGAAGTAATCTTTTTTGACCTTTTGCTTAAAATATTGCTAATCCTTTGTTTTGTTTTTCAGAGTCAAGATAACTTTTCTTTTGAGCTCTTTACAGCTTTTAACAATTGAGTAAAGTATATTCCCGTGAACAAAATTTGGAGTATATTTGTTTTCTCTCTACCTGATTTATCTTTTCAAAAAAAGCTTATTTTTGCAAGCAAATCGGTCTTAGTATGATTTGTCTTTAGCAAAAATGGAAGACTGGAAAGAGAAAAAATCAGGTTTCAAGAACTATGGTACACCTGTGATTAGATTCTAGTCTCATCAGTAGTTTTTAAGTTTTTTTTCATTCTGCAATTTAGACCGACTGCTTATTCCTGTGAATCAACAAGTGATCTTTGGCTACAGCTTAGAAGAAACAAGAGAGATGGATGGGTACTGTGAAAAAAGTCTGGATAAGTATTCTAATTCTAGGCACATATTGGAATCAGCTGGCAACCCTGTATCAGCTTGGTTCCAACAGTTGCCCAGTTCATGGAAAGTCTTCTATTTAGTTTACTTGGGATAATTTTACTTATTTTGCTTTACTGTTGTGGAATATACTGCTGTTGTACTCTTTGTGTAGGAATGCAGGATAAGCTTACTGAATGTTTTCTTAAATTGAACACTTATTAATCTTCTAGATATTACCTTTTGTTGGAACTCAAAGTTATGAATGGCCCTCACCATACTGATGCTTTCTTACTGAGTGCCTCTCTACCACAAATACAAGAGACCCTAATTTGTTAGGCAGGAATATCATTGCCCTTATTCACCCTGAAGAAGTTACAGAAGATGGATTTTTGTCCCTCTAGAACTCAGGATTAAGGGTTTTCTTATAAAAGGCAGGGGGAAAATATGCCAGAGGCATTCAAACCAGAGCAACTCCATCTTGAATAGAAGCTGGGTAAAATAAGGCTGAGACCTTTGGGCCTGCATTTTCAGGAGGTTAGGTATTTGTAGTCACAGGAAGAGATAGGAGGTTGGTACAAGATACAGGTAAGAAAGACCTTGCTGATAAAACACCATGCAGTAAAGAAGCTGGCCAAATCCTACCAAAACAAAGATGGTGATGAAAGTGACCTTTGGTCATCCTCACTGCTCATTATACATTAATTATAATGCATTAGCATGCTTAAAGACACTCCTACCAGCACCATGACAGTTTACAAATGCCATGGCAATGTCAGGAAGTTGCCCTACATGGTCTAAAAAGGGGAGAAACCCTCAGTTCCAGGAATTGCCCACCCCTTTCCCAGAAAACTCATGAATAATCTACCCTTTGTTTAGCATATAATCAAGAAATAACAATAAGTATAAGCAGTTGAGCAGCCCAGGCTGCTGCTCTGCATATGGAGTAGCCATTCTTTATTCCTTTACTTTCCTAATAAACTTGTTTTCACCTTACTCTGTGGACTTGTCCCGAATTCTTTCTTGCGTGAGATCCAAGAAATTGGGACCCCTTTCCAGTAACAATACAATTAAAAATTTTGTCATCTAGAAATATCTTATTTTCCTTTTAGCTCATCTATGTTTTCTTCTTCTTCAACTCCCAGTGCCCTTTCTTCTACCTCAACTCCCAGTGCCCTTTCTTCTACCTCTTTCTCTTAGTCCAGAGAGCAGACAGGATGACAGGCAGGCTACTCCAATGTGACTGAGATTTTCAGAAGGTAAATGGATTTGGTCTCTCCAATGAAAGGATGGATTTTCTTAAGGCTGTAGCTTGCTTAAATTTCAGGCCTTCTTCCTGATATTTCTTTTGAAAAAAATCAGTGAAGAAAGTGCAAGTGTTTCTCTGTGGCTGTCTGTTACATTAAGTAGAGGAGCATTAAATATTCTAATGTATAGGAAATACCTGATTACAGAATTTAAAAATTTAGAATGGCAAATAACTAGAGATTGTTCCCAAACTTAACAGATATGGTTCCATGTTAAAGTTGGAAGAATACATAGGTAAAGTGTCCGGGGTCTGAGATATAATAAAATCAAATGCCAACAGGGCTAGCCTGGTAGACAAATAGGAAATGATGGAGGCTGTGGTAAACTGTTCAGAACAGGTTATGTCTAAAATTTATCTTCTAAAGGGAGTGGCCCCTACTCTCAGCTTTAGCTAATTGTTACCATGTAGAAACACAAGCCCTGTGTCATCAAGTTTTCTCATTTTTCTTTTTCTTTTTTTTGAGATGGAGTCTTGCTCTGTTGCCCAGGCTGGAGTGCAGTGGCATGATCTTGGCTCACTGCAACCTCCACCTCCTAGGTTCAAGAAATTCTCTTCCCTCAGCATCCCAAGTAGCTGGGTCTACAGGCATGCACCACCACACTGGCTAATTTTTGTATTTTCAGTAGAGACAGGGTTTCACCATGTTGGCCAGGCTGTTCTCGAACTCCTGACCTCAGGTGATCTGCCCACTGGGGCCTCCCAAAGTGTTGGGATTACAGGCGTGAGCCACTGTACTCAGCCTGAACTCTTAATTTTCATGTATTTTTAGAGTAATCAGTTCCTACAATCAATTTAATCACCTTTTCATACTTTTATTCCATAGGTTGCTTCCTTTTTTTAGAAAAAGGCTTTCACATTAGGTTTGTTGCTAAACTGAATAGTCCTTTCCAAACTAAAGACCCAATTTCTTTAATATTAAATAGCATGTCTCACTTGGGATTATATTAGAATGAGGTGAATATATTAGCTTTGTATTTAACATAGAATCAGCTTAATTAATGTTAAAAAATATTTTTCAGGCCAGGCGCGGTGGTTCACACCTGTAATCCCAGCACTTCGGGAGGCCAAGGCGGGCAGGTCACTTGAGGTCAGGAAATGGAGAGCAGCCTGGACAACACGGTGAAACCCTGTCTCTACTAAAAATACAAAAATTAGCCAGGTGTGGTGGCACTTGCCTGTAATTCCAGCTACTCGAGAGGCTGAAGCAGAATGGCTTGAACCTGGGAGGTAGAGGTTGCAGTGAGCCATGATTGTGCCACTGCACTCCAGCTTGGGGGACACGGCAAAACTCTGTCTCAAAAAAAAAAAAAAAAAAAATCAGGCTTTAAGTTAGTAATATAACTGTTTCATATTTCCAGATTTTATTTTACACCCAATATTATTACACTAAGCAAGATAAAGGAAGACTAAAATTACCTAGACTACAGGTAATCAATAAAATTCACCAGGGCCTGTTGTGGGGTGGGGGGAGGGGGGAGGGATAGCATTAGGAGATATACCTAATGTTAAACGACGAGTTAATGGGTGCAGCACACCAACATGGCACATGTATATATATGTAACAAACCTGCATGTTGTGCACATGTACCCTAAAACTTAGAGTATTAAAAAAAAATTCCTTAGGGAATGGGGATATTATGATTTGCTTAATATTCCAATTAACATACTGATAACTATATATACACGATTTGGCTGATGACAAAATACCCTTAATACTAAATTTAAAATATAGTTTAGTTTTGCACTGTATAGTACATTATGGTCACTGCTATAAAGCATTTATTAAAGCATGATCCACAATTTGTATCAGAACCATGTACATTTTTTGTTTGTTTGTTTTAGATGGAGTCTCGCCCTGTTGCCCAGGCTGGAGTGCAGTGGTGCGATCTTGGATCACTGCAACTTCCGCCTCCTGGGTTCAAGTGATTCTCCTGCCTCAGCTTTCCGAGTAGCTGGGATTACTGGTGTGTGCCACCACGCCTGGCTAATTTTTGTATCTTTATTAGAGATGAGGTTTCACCATGTTGGTCAGGCTTGTCTTGAACTCCTAACCTCGTGAACCTGCCCGCCTCAGCCTCCCAAACTGTTGGGATTACAGGCGTGAGCCACCGCTCCCTGGCTTTTTTTTTTTTTCTGAGACAGAGTCTTGCTCCGTCACCCAGGCTGGAGTGCAGTGGCACGATCTTGGCTTACTGCAAGCTCCACTTCCTGGGTTCATGCCATTCTCCTGTCTCAGCCTCCCGAGTAGCTGGGATTACAGGCTCCCGCCACCATGCCTGGCTAATTTTTGTATTTTTAGTAGAGAGGGGGTTTCATCATGTTGGCCAGACTGGTCTCAAACTCCTGACATCAGGAGATCCACCTGCCTCAGTCTCCCAAAGTGCTGATTATAGGCATCAGCCACCGTGCCTGGCTTTTCTTTTTTCTTTTTTTCAGATGGATTTTTGCTTGTCACCCAGGCTGGAGTGCAATGGCGTAGTCTCCCACATAAAATTTAAGAAAAACAAAAAATCTAATTTGGAATGATCCTATAGTGATTGTTAAAAATGCAGTTTCTCTATGTGTACTCATACATAATAACCTCCCAGACTCCAGGATACCTTAAATAAAAAGCAGCAAGGTGTAGATCATACACGGTATGCTATCATTTTTGTAAAGAACAAACACGATGCATCCATTCATGCTAACACATACAGTGATCATCTGTGGAAGGACACACAGAGCTGACACTACCTCTTGGAAGGGAAGTAACATAATTGGAAGGCAAGGTGAAGGAGAATACTTGTTTTATGCTATATATCACTTTATACCTGTCAACTTTTTTTATATCATGTGTATGAACCACCCATTCAAATAAATTACCTAATATAAAGTCATCTTAAATTGCAGATTCTCAGGCTTTTCTGGCCTATCTCAGTAAGAATCTTTGCAGTTAGGGTTTAGAACTCTTAACTTTTTAGAACAGGGTTTTGCCACGTTGCCCAGGCTAGTCTGGAACTCCTGGGCTCAAGGAATCTGCCTGCCTTGGCCTCCCAAACTGTTAGGATTACAGACATGAGCCACCATGCCTGGCCGGAAATCTTAACTTTTAGAATGTTCCTCAGATGGCTCATTAACAGTCAAGTTTCAGACCACTGCTATGAACATTATCATCTTTGTATGACCCTGTATTTGTCCTTTTTTTTTTTTTTTTTTCTGAGACAGAGTTTTGCTCTTGTTGCCCAGGCTGGAGTGCAATGGTGTGATCTCAGCTCACTGCAACCTCTGCCTCCTGGGTTCAAGCGATTCTCCTGCCTCAGCCTCCTGAGTAGCTGGGATTACAGGTGTGCACCACCACGCCCGGCTAATTTTTTGTATCTTTAGTAGAGATGGGGTTTCACCATGGCCAGGCTGGACTTGAACTCCTGATCTCAGGTGATCTGCCCGCCTTGGCCTCCTAGAGTGCTGAGATTACAGGCGTGAGCCACCGTGCCTGGCCAGTATTTGTCCTTAATTGGGAAAAATTTTTTTTAATACAATGGCTCTGTCAAATTCAAAAAATGGTGGCTCCTCTAAAGGAACTGCTTATAAATTCATAACACATAATGATGTAATGACCATGCAAAAACAAGACTTCTGCTTTTTTTCAGTAAGCAGAAAAATTATTTACAATACTGTTGACTTAAAAAAATCAGGCCAGCCTGTAATCCCAGCACTTTGGAAGAACAAGGCAGGTGGATCACTTGAGGCCAGGAGTTCACAAGACCAGCCTGGCCAACATGGCAAAACCCTGTCACTACTAAAAATACAAAAATTAGCTGGGTGTGCTGGTGCACGTCTGTAATACCAGCTACTCGGGAGGCCGAGGCACGAGAATTACTTGAACCTGAAAGGCAGAGGTTGCAGTGAGCCAAGATAGCGCCACTGAACTCCAGCCTGTGTGACAAGAGCGAGACTGTCTCAAACAACAACAAAAAAATCAGGCCAGGTGTGGTGGCTCATGCCTCCTAACCCAGTGCTTTAGGAGGCTGAGGTGGGTAAGGACTGCTTGAGACCACAAGTTTGAGACCAGCCTGGGCAATATAGCAAGGCCTCCATCTCTACAAAAAAAGAGCTGGGTGTAGTGGCGCACACCTCTAGACCTAGCTACTTGAGAGGCTTAAGCGGGAGAACTGCTTGAGCCCAGGAGTTCGAGGCTGCTGTGAACTATGATAGTGCTACTGCACCCCAGTCTGGGAGACAGAGCATGACCCTGAGAGGTGACAGTGTGCTGGCAGTCCTCACAGCCCTCGCTCGCTCTCGGAGCCTCCTCTGCCTGGGCTCCCACTTTGGCGGCACTTGAGGAGCCCTTCAGCCCACCGCTGCACTGTGGGAGCCCCTTTCTGGGCTGGCCAAGGCCGGAGCCCACTCCCTCAGCTTGCAGGGAGGTGTGGAGGGAGAGGCGCGAGCGGGAACCGGGGCTGCGTGGGGCGCTTGCGGGCCAGCTGGAGTTCCAGGTGGGCGTGGGCTTGGCGGCCCGCACTCGGAGCAGCCGGCCGGCCCTGCTGGCCCCGGGCAATGAGGGACTTAGCACCCAGGCCAGCGGCTGCGGAGGGTGTACTGGGTCCCCCAGCAGTGCCAGCCCACTGGCACTGCGCTCTATTTCTCGCCGGGCCTTAGCTGCCTTCCGGCGGGCCATGCCTGAGCCTTCCCCCGCCTCCATGGGTTCCTGTGCAGCCCAAGCCTCCGCTACGAATGCCGCCCCCTGCTCCACGGCACCCAGTCCCATCGACCACCCAAGGCTGAGGAGTGTGAGCGCAGGGCACAGAACTGGCAGGCAGCTCCACCTGCAGCCCCCGTGCGGGATCCACTGGGTGAAACCAGCTGGGCTCCTGAGTCTGGTGGGTACCTGGAGAGTCTTTACGTCTAGCTCAGGGATTGTAAATAACCAATCGGCACTCTGTATCTAGCTCAAGGTTTGTAAACACACCAATCAGCACCCTGTGTCTAGCTCAGGGTTTGTGAGTGCACCAATCCACACTCTGTATCTAGCTGCTCTGGTGGGGCCTTGTAGCACCCTGTATCTAGCTCAAGGTTTGTGAGTGCACCAATCCACACTCTGTATCTAGCTGCTCTGGTGGGGCCTTGGAGAACCCTTATGCCTAGCTCAGGGATTGTAAACACACCAATCAGCAGCCTGTGTTTAGCTCAAGGTTTGTGAGTGCACCAATAGACACTCTGTATCTAGCTGCTCTGGTGGGGCCTTGGAGAACCTTTATGTCTAGCTCAGGGATTGTAAATACACCAATTGGCACTCTGTATCTAGCTCAAGGTTTGTGAACACACCAATCAGCACCCTGTGTTTAGCTCAAGGTTTGTGAGTGCACCAATCGACACTCTGTATCTAGCCGCTCTGGTGGGGCCTTGGAGAACCTTTATGTCTAGCTCAGGGATTGTAAATGCACCAATCAGCACCCTGTCAAAACAGGCCACTCGGCTCTACTAATCAGCAGGATGTGGGTGGGGCCAGATAAGAGAATAAAAGCAGGCTGCCCAAGCCAGCATTGGCAACCCGCTCGGGTCCCCTTCCACACTGTGGAAGCTTTGTTCTTTTGCTCTTTGCATAAATCTTGCTACTGCTCACTCTTTGGGTTCACACTGCTTTTATGAGCAACACTCACCGCGAGGGTCCGCAGCTTCATTCTTGAAGTCAGTGAGACCAAGAACCCACCAATTCCGAACACAACCCTGTCTCAAAAAACAAAACAACCAAAGAACTGTCAGAGGATACTAAGGAATATTCAATCCAAGTTACTCTTTCATATAACTAATGTGGGTCTAGCCACAGCTATGAAAACAAGCTATGTAAAAAATACAGAAATAATTATTTTAGTAAATAAATGCTACCAATTGCATTTTTGGATGAAGACACTCAAAACCAAATGCAAAATTTTGGTCCCAGATGGGCTGAAAACATCTTTAGTACATAATTGGAGGGTGAAGGAAGCAGCCTGGCAAAGTGCTGACCATGAACTTTGAAATTGTCACTTAAACAGTGACATAAGGTGTATAATCTTCATTTAGCCATTCTGGGCTTGTTTCCTCATCTAAAAAATATGACATATATTACCTACAATTCACTTACGGTAGTTTTAAATGGGAAAATACATAAAAAGACCTAGCATGGTCCCCAGAATCAACGTGTAGTAAAGGTCAGTTCCCATCCTTTTTTTTTTTTTAAGACAGGATCTCACTCTGTCACTCAGGCTGGAGTGCAGTGGTGTGATCTCACTGCAGCCTTGACCTCCCAGGCTCAAGCAATCCTCCTGCCTCAGCCTCCCGAGTAGCTGAGACTACAGGCACATTCCACCATGCTCAGCCAATATTTTTCTATTTTTAGTAAAGACGGGGTTTCGTCATGTTGCCCAGGCTGGTCTCAAACTCCTAAGCTCAAGCAGATCTGCCTGCCTCGGGCTCCAAAAGTGTTAGGATTACAGGCATGAGCCATCGTGCCAGGCCAGCATTCTTCCCTTTTGAGAGAATTGTGAGGAACGAAATTCTAAACGAGAATAAAATGAGGCCCAGAAAAATTTAAAAAGGGAAAAAAAGCCTTGTCCAAGTGAAACAGACAGTACAGGTTGAGTATATCTTAACTGAAATGCTTGGGACCAGAACTGTTTTGGATTGTGGAATATTTATATCAGTTGAGTATTCCTAATCTGAAAATCTGAAATCGTCCAATGAGCATTTCCTTTGAATGTCATGTAGGCCCTCAAAAAGTTTCAGATTTTGACACTTTTCAGATTTTTAGATTAGATAATCTGTATGTGATGAATCTGGGAGAAAAGTCTGAGTCTCCTGTTCTATTTCCCCTGTGGTCTCCTGTGGTTTCCTGGCCCTCTAAGACTTTGGGGGAAGATTCTGACCCTAGAAAGAAATTAAGCCAATATAGTATTGAATTACAAAATTTTCTGAAAATTATGTGCTTAGGCAACAAACATTTGTCAGGAATAACAAGATGCAATACTCAATAAATTTGAATATGATTTTACTGAAGCATACATCATTTCAAAGCAAAAGTAGTTTATGTTGTCAATTCTAACATATAATACATTTAAGTCATTATATGAATTTCATTTTCTGTGTATTTCACTGTAGTGCTGTGACAACAAAATGACATCTGTGTACCAGAGCATACATATATCAACAGTAAGATGTAATTTTTCATTACATCACTGCTAGAATATTTAGCTTTGTGTAGGAGACATAAGCATGTAAGATGGCCACACCAAATAATTTTCTGTTTTTTTCCTTAGATAATCTTAATTTTTTATCAGTAATACTTTATCAACCTCACTGTTAACAGAACTGTAAATTATCTGGGTGATGGGGTGTGTGGAGAAGATCATCTGTGTTATACTGTAATAGTTGCTAGAGTAATCTCACACACACCAATAAGGAACTGTCACCATAATTAAGGGCTAGTTACTGTTGTTAGTTGCACAATGATGAAGTTCTTCTGAAAATATTGGTTAGCCCACTTATATGTGAAAAACGCCCTTTCCACTTATACACAAGAAAAAAATATTCAGAAAGTTATTTTTGGCCTTGCTATGTCAAAAAGTCAACTGTACAAAGATCTACGTGTTAAACCTAAAATTATAATTTTAAAAGTCTATTAAAAACAAAAATGTCATGCATTTTTATTATCAATTATGCAGAGGCTTTAAAACTGTTGCAAGACCATATAGTATATATTAGCTTTTATACTGCTAATGCACAACTAACAGCAAACTTGATTAGATTAACAGAACTCTGTCTTAATTACACCTTTATATATCACACTAGAGACAAATGCCACAAGATCTGCAGAAACATTCAGTTCTGAGCACTCGAATGGCAGGATAACTTTTTGTGTTGTAATCCTTCACATATAGAAAAACAAACTCTGCAGTCTCACGTTACAAAAAAACGTACTGCTGTAAAATATTAAGAAGGGATAAAGGATATCATCTCTAACACAAAGTAACTTACAACTAGTGTCAAAAAGCAAATAAAACCTCTAAATTAAAATATCAAAATACACAAGAGCAACTGAAGCACAAATCCTGCATTAAATACAGTGAAGATTTAATAAGACAATGCACTAGTTAATAAAAGACACAAAAATAGCGGGGGAAGCTAGGGCAACCAGAAAATAAAATAAAAATAATGGGAAAAAATCGGAACTACTGTTTTCCCCCTAGTCGGAGCACATTTTTTTTTTTTGGGGTGTCTTTCCATTCAAATAATACCTAACACTGTACATTTTTAAATGTCATAGAAAAACTTGGTTCTTCCATGAAATCCTTTCAATTCTTGATAAATTTTTCAATGTAGACATTATTATGAATGAAAAACAGCCAACAAATGGGCACCTGTTTTTTTAACACTGAAGATTTACAGACACTTTTTAAAAGTTATCATAATCTTTTTTGTCTTTTTTCCCCTCAGCTTCAAATCCATCAACTCCATCACTATCTCTTCTTCGTTTCCTGTTGTTGTGGATGTTAAAACGTTGGCTCATTTGCGGTAATGGATCCATGCCTAGAACTTTGTGTATCTGGCGGAATGCAAGGAGTCTCAATGCAAACTGTAACAAAGAGAGTCAGAATTTTGAGTTAATTGAAAAACCCCAAGTAGTAATACTTACTACATTTACCTCCCTCCAAATGCAACATAAAAAAACATGTGTAATGAAAGAAACATTTAAAGGAATTACTTTCACAACTGAAATAATCTGTATGTTCTCACGTTTTTATTTCCTAGCTTTTCTGTGTGCATGCCATTTTGTTATCTTAAACATTAAGTAAAAAAAAAAAAAACTTTAACACACACACAAAATTACAAAAATTATGAGAAGTGACATCAAAGAAACAAGCAGGATGTTGAAAACAAAGAAAAATGGGAGCTACCTGCTTTAACAGAATGGTTGCTGATGGCCTTCCTAGGCATTTGGTAGACAGTATATAATTTAAGAATTGTAATTATACTCATGTGGATGTATCAAACTTATTTACCTATTTTTCTACTGCTAAACACTAGGCTGGTTTCAGTATTTTTTTTTTTTTTTGAGACAGAGTCTCGCTCTGTCGCCCAGGCTGGAGTGCAGTGGCGCGAGCTCAGCTCACTGCAAGCTCCGCCTCCCGGGTTCACGCCATTCTCCTGCCTCAGCCTCCCAAGTAGCTGGGACTACAGGTGCCTGCCAACCATGCCTGGCTAATTTTTTTTTTTTTTTGTATTTTTTGTAGAGACGGGGTTTCACTGTGTTAGCCAGGATGGTCTCGATCTCCTGACCTTGTGATCCGCTCGCCTCGGCCTCCCAAAGTTCTGGGATTACAGGCGTGAGCCACTGCGCCCGGCCTCCAAGTATTTTTATTACTGTATTACAATGAATGCTTGTTTTAAGATGTTTCTGTGCACTTATGTGACAAGTTCTGGAGAAAGAACTTTTATTAATCAGTGGGACCGCTGAACATATAAAAGTGATGAGTACTAACAAATGAAGCTCCCCAAAATTTATACTGATTAATATATCCACTAGTAATATGTATACAAGTCTGCTTCCCCCTTCTGGATACTATAAATAGAAAAATATTCTCACAAGTATGATGGGCAAAACAGTATCTAATTGTTATTTACAACATTTTTGAGACATGGTCTTACTCTGTTGCCCAGGCTGGAGTGCAGTGGTGCCATCACAACTCACTGCAACCCCGACCTCCCTGGGCTCAGATCTCACTCAGCCTCCCGAGTAGCCTGGAACACAGGCTCACACCAACACACCTGGCTTGTTTTTCTATTTTCTGTAGAGACGGGGTATTTTCACCATGTTGCCCAGGCTGGTCTTGAACTCTGCCCACCTGCTAGGATTACAGGCGTGAACCATCATGCTCGGCTATAACTTGTATTTATTTATTTATTTTTTGAGACAAGAGTCTTGCTCTGTTGCCCGTGTTGGAGTGCAGTGGCACGATCTCGGCTTGCTGCAACCTCCGCCTCTCGGGTTCAAGTGATTCTCCTGCCTCAGCCTCCAAAGTAGCTGGGATCACAGATGCGTGCCATCACGCCAGGCCAACTTTCGTATTTTTAGTAGAGATGGGGTTTCACCATGTTGGCCAGGCTGGTCTTGAACTCCTGACCTCAGGAGATCTGCCTGCCTCGGCCTCCCAAAGTGCTGGGATTACAGGTGTGAGCCACCGGGGCCAGCCAACTTGTATTTTTTAATCAATTAGTGAGGTGCAGCATATTTCTGCTGGCTCATTTGCTTAAGTTTAAAGATACCATATGAAATTTCCAATAATATCCTTCATGGCTTCCTGTATTTGCAGCCTTCTTAAAAAGATCTTGCCTATGTAAAAATTATATTTTTCTTAATACGTTGATAATTTATGTGTGGCTCCTTAAGTCAGTTGGCATTTACTTGTATATATGTATAGCTTCATTTTTTCCTTAGATGATTAGCCAGTTATCTCAATACCACTTTGCTGATGATTCACCTTTTTCCACTGATTTGAAGCATCAGGTCTGTCATACATTAATTCCGTTATATCTAATGGTCTACTTCAAGGCTCTTCCATTCCAAAGGTTTATCTGTCTACTTCTGTGCCATAACTACATTGTTTAAATTTCTGTTGCTTTATAGTATGTTTTGATATCTGGTAGAGTTGAACTTTTCTTAGCAATTCTCTTGTATTTCCAATTCCAAATGAAAATTAAAATTGGCTGAGTGTGGTGGCTCATGCCTGTAATCTCAGCACTTTGGGAGGCCAAGGTGGACGGATCACTTAAGTCAGGAGTTTGAGACCAGCCTGGCCAACACGGTGTAACCCCATCTCTACTAAAAATAGAAAAATTAGCCGAGTGTTGTGGCATGCACCTGTAGTCCCAGCTACTTTGGAGGCTGAGGCGGGAGTATCACTTGAACCCGGGAGGCAGAGGTTGCAGTGAGCCAAAATTGTGCCACTGCAATCCAGCCTGGGTGACAGAGCGAGACTCTGTCTCAAAAAATAAAAAAAGAAAATTTAAGGCCAGTCACGATGGCGCAAGCCTGTAATCCTAGCACTTTGGGAGGCCTAGACCGGCGGATCACGAGGTCAGGAGATCCAGACCATCCTGGCTAACACGGTGAAACCCCGTCTCTACTAAAAATACAAAAAATTAGCCGGGCATGGTGGCGGGCGCCTATAGTCCCAGCTACTTGGGAGGCAGAGGCAGAGGAATGGCATGAACCCTGGAGGCGGCTGCACTCCAGCCTCAGCGACAGGCGAGACTCCATCTCAAAGAAAAAAAAAATTTTTTTTAAATCAATTTTTAAAGTTCTATCCTCTTCTCCCTCTGAAATTTTAATTAACTTTTTTTTTTAAATTAAAAAAAAAGGGGAGAGGGGAAGTTCAGACCAAATGTTAATTAATCCTCTTGGCTGAAGGGCATATCAAACTATCAGCAGAACTGAGAGCCAAAAAGAGCCTATTGTTTTCCAAGGTAAGGGAAGGGAAGGCAAACTTTGGCACTGAATCATATCATCTTATCTTGTGCTTTTACTTCATTTTTCTTTTATTAAAATCTATTAAAATTCTAAAGCTTAGCTGGGCATGGTGGCTAAGCACTTTGGGAGGTGGAGGTGGGAAGATCACTTGAGCCCAGCCTGGGCAACATAGGGAGACCCTGTCTCTACAAATAATTAGCTGGGCATGGTGTCGCACATTTGTGGTTCCAACTACTTGCAAGGCTAAGGCAGGATTGTGTGAGACAGGGAGGCTGAGGAGGTTGAGGCTGCAGTGGGCCCAGATGGTGCCACTGCACTCCAGCCTATGTGACAGAGTAAGACCGTCTCAAAAAAACAGCAAAAACAAAACCAAAAAACCCCTAAAGCAAGTTTGTCCAATCCGTGGCCCTCAGTGTTGAATGTGGCCCAACACAAATTCATAAACTTTCTTAAAACATTATGAGATTTTTTTGTGATTTTTTTTCTTTTTAGCCCATCAGCTGTCATTAGTGTTAGTGTATTTTATGCATGGCCCAACACAATTCTTTCAATGTGGCCCAGGGAAGCCAAAAGACTGGATACCCCTGCCCTAAAACTTAAAGATATGCTAATATCTATTTAATGGGTTGTTTACTTTCAGCCAGAAGAATGTGGCATTCACTATGCAATCTTAAAAATGTACTGATACTGTAGCTGGTTTTCAATGAGTCTAAGGTGCTCCCTAACAGTAGCCAATGCCAAAAAATTCCTTCCTTAGAACACAAAAAAATGTGCATCAGTACAGAAACACTGTGTATGACTGAAATCACTATGATTAGAAAAGAAAATCCTTGACCAGGTGCGGTGGCTCACGCCTGTAATCCCAGCACTT
The DNA here is from genome assembly GCF_028885655.2 of Pongo abelii. Taxonomy (NCBI): domain Eukaryota; kingdom Metazoa; phylum Chordata; class Mammalia; order Primates; family Hominidae; genus Pongo; species Pongo abelii. The sequence goes on from NC_071989.2 coordinate 32,912,953, forward strand.
TGGGACATCAAGGTGGGTGGACCACGAGGTCAGGAATTCGACACCAGCCTGGCCAACATGGTGAAACCCCGTCTCTACTAAATATACAAAAATTAGCCGGCGGGTGGTGGCGCATGCCTGTAATCCCAGCTACTCAGGAGGCTGAGGCAGGAAAATTGCTTGAACTCAGGAGGCAGAGGTGAGCTGAGATCGCGCCATTGCACTCCAGCCTGGGTGACAGAGCGAGACTCCGTCTCAAGGGAAAAAAAAAAAAAAAAAAAAAAGAAAGAAAAGAAATTCCTTGTTACTTCATGAATAAAAATAAACTTTCACTACATGACCATGTCTACGTAAGAATATCTTTGGCACCAATTTCAAAAGATTTCTTAAAATCTTGAAACTAGGGGGACTTCAGAGACATGATTTAATCTATCCCTCCATTTCTAGGGATATACCCACTTAACCTAATTCAAGGAAATTTTACAGTCACTTGATTAAACAGCAACTTTCTCTACATAGTTATAGCCTTTAATGTAACTGGACTCTTTTTTTCTGGTAAAATTCACATACCTTTAAAATGTACACCTTTAAAATGTAAAATTCAGAAGTTTTCAGAATACTTACAAAGTTACTCAACTATCACTATTATCTTATCCTAGAACATTTTCATTACCCTAAGTGGAAACCCCAAGCCCAACAGCAGTTACTCCTCAACCCCTCTATCCTCAGGCCCTGAGAACTACCTCTGCCTATTATGAATATTTCATATAAACGAAATAATTAGGATAAAGTTTTTAAGGTTCATTCATGTCGTAGCATGTGTCAGTACTTTATTTCTTTTAATGGCTGGCTGAATAATATTCTAACATATGACTATTTGTTTATTCACCCATTCATCAATTGATGGACATTTAGGTTGTTGCTACTTTTTGACTATCACACATAATGCTGTTTTGAACATTTGTGTACAAGTTTTTGTGGGGACATATTTTTTTCAGTTCTCTTGAGTATATATCTAGATATCAAAGAGTTGCTGAGGCATATAGCAATCCATGTTTAACTTACTGAGGAGCTGCTAACCTGTTTCTCTTTTCCTTTTTTAAGCGATGAGGTCTTGCTATGTTGCTCAGACTTGTAATGCACTCCTGGGCTCAAGAGATCCTCCCACCTCGGCCTCGCAAAGTGTTCGGATTACAGGCATGAGCCGTTGCTCACTGAACCCTCAACTTCCTGGGCTTAAGTGATCTTCCCACCTCAAGCCACCTGAGTAGCTGGGATTACAGGTGCCATGCCACCATGCCCAGAGCTAATTAAAAAATTTTTTTATAGAGATAAGGTTATGCTATGTTGCCAGGTCGTTCTTGAACTCATGGGCTCAACCAATCCTCTTGCCTCAGCCTCCCAAAGTCTTGAGATTACAGGCATGAGCCACTGTGCCTGGCCCTAACCTGTTTTTCAAAGTGACTGCTGTTCACACTATTTTAAATCCTTGCTCTGATTTTGAGATAAAGGATAGTTACTGGTTTAGTCATCCACATGGGAATTTATTGCTCCAAAACTTTTCCCCCAAGTTAGATAATTCTAGTTGCTAAGAATTTTGGCTCATACACCTGCTTTGAAAATCCTGAAAGTCTCAAAGTCATCTGTAGTCAGGACTTGATACAGCATTCTACTTAGTCTACAATTATTAGGGACTTTTGCCAGTACTGTTTCTCTACTTAAGTTATAAGACTGTTAACTTCCCAGGTGAGAACTGGGAATATTTATCATCATAATATACTAATTCTTTATTCAGAGAGACTTATAAAAGGTCCTTCCTAAAGATAACATAATAGGGTTTTCTTCTACATTAATAGAAAATATCCAAAGATATCTCATATATAATAATGAATATTTATACATTTTTACCACAGAGATGTTCTTACTAAGCATCAGCCTATTCTTTATTTATTTATTTTTTTTGAGATGGAGTCTCACTCTGTTGCCCAGGCTAGAGTGCAATGGTGCGATTTCGGCTCACTGCAACCTGTGCCTCCTGGGTTCAGGCGATTCTCGTGCCTTAGTCTCCCAAGTAGCTTGGACTACAGGCACTCACATGCCACCACACCCGGCTAATTCTTTTATTTTTAGTAGACACAGGGTTTTGCCACGTTGGTCTCAAACTCCTGACCTCAGGTGGCCCGCCCGCCTCGACCTCCTTAAGTGCTGGGATTACAGGTGGAAGCCACTGCACTCGGCCCAGCCTATGCTAATATTTTATGAGTTTCTAAATGAAGGAATACTCCAGTAAGTAAAACCAATATAGCATTTGAGGTTTGAGTGAGCACCCTACAATCTCTTGTTCTGCATGTGGTTTGTAGGTACTTCTAAGGTCTGACAAGAAGAGAAAATTCTACCATGTTACTGGCAATTATTTAGCAGCAAACTAAATTTGAAGACTGATACAAATCATTCCCATACAAAGACATTTTGGAATTTTAATCATCATCGAGGATTAAAGGTTTATTTTATAATCCATTTCCTTCTTGGGAAGGGATGATTAACCCTATAAATTTTGCCCATTTAAAGGTATGTTAAACTATGTACACCTACCTATAGGAAGGAATTTTAATAAATGACAAAGGCTGTATCTGGCAGAAGCAACTGGAAAAGGATCACTGGAGAAAAGACATATAGTGGCATACAAGAATAAAGGTAGACACTGTGGAAGGAAATATGGAATCATTCCAGAGACAAAGGAAGGAAGAGGGACATTAACATGGGCACTACAGGCCACCGAAAAACAAACTGAAATTGACACTGGTACTTCAGATTTCACCGGTTATATATGCACTAATTTATGCGTGCATGTGTGTATAGCTCTATGCAATTTTATCACACATGCCATCTTATGTCATGTAACTACCATCACAATCAAGATGGTTAACTGTTCTGTTGCCACAAGACCCCCTTTAGAGCCATGCCATTCCTTCTTCCTATCCTTAACTCCTAGGAAACACTAATCTGTTTTCCTCCTCATGCAAGTATTATGTCATGAGTGCTACATAAATGCATTATATATTATGTAACTCCTTCACATTTATTAAGAACACTTCTAAATGTTCTCCTAAACATCCTCCTAAAACCAGACCACTTTCTTTAAGGTCACATTTTTAGAAAAGTAAGCATTCTTCTCAATGATGAATTTTGTTAGTTTTCAAGTGTTTCCTCCTGAATTTCTTTTCCCTTAAATTTATAACTAATTCCTTTAAGTACTAAAGGGAGAAAGAACAGACACTTAAGGCAACTATCTTCTTCCCTAGAATATAAAATGAAAGAAATAAAAACAGCGAACGCATAAGAATTTGGTCATGTTGTGAGTCTGTAAGATATCCATAATATTCTATTACTACTCTCTCCCCCAATACCATTTCTGGCCTAACAATTTACTTTGATCCTGACATCTTTCAAATTCCAAATTATTCAAGATAACCAATCAAGATCTTAAATCCAACAACTTCCAAGCATCTCAGAGTGGATTACTGTTCATAGCTAGTATCCTTTTTTCCCCTACTCAGCACATTTCTGGAGTCAACAAAGAGAAGCTACACCAATCTTAGGTTGATTTTTTTCCATTCATTCATTAGGTTCAATGTTTTTTCTTTTTCATAATTATTCAATAGGGTTAATAAGATGATGATAATACTAGCTAACATTTAAGATCCTTCCATATACCAGGTGCTAAGATGGTTACACATATTAACTCATTTAATCTTCTCAACAATCCTGTTTGAGACAGATGCTGCTTTTATATCCATATTATAGATGAGATGGCAGAGTTGGCAGTCAAATCCAGGGAGTCTGTCTCCAGAGCCCACATTTTTATTTACTTTATTTGACAGTGGCAGGAAAGGTTAAATTATAACAATAATGACCATAAACACCACAGCAAATTACTTTTGTACAACCAGAGGACATAAGAATTTCTGTTGATCTTGATACATAACCTATTACCCAGATTTAATGAGACACTGAAAATATTGCTGTATTTTTATAATACATAATACACTTACTTAGAAATGCCCATATAATTAAATAATAAAATTTTAAACTCTATTAATGAAATCTAGTTTTGGGAAAGCTATTTTAATATCCTTTCCAGGGGCTTGCTTACTACAGAAGCAGCAGAAGAACGAATATTATATAGTGACTTATAATATTCCTTAAGACAATAACAGAAAAATAAAACCTTAATGGAGTAACCCAATAGGGCTCTGCATTTAGGAATACTAGTACCTGTGCACTGGATGTGATGTCTTCACGCTGCTGGTCAGTCATTGTTGCCAAGGTATCAAAGGGATCCTTTTCACAAGGATCCAGAAGTCCAGGACTACCTGCAGCAATCACCACAGGGAGAGGAAATCATTAGCATTGTCCACTTATAAAAAAAATTATTCAACCAGCAAATGAGTAAACTTCATTTTACTTCATTAAAAACAAAGTAAAAGTTACCTTTAAGAATAATCCCTGAAGAAATGCACTCAAAAACTCTTCTCAGTGCATCCCCAGGGCTCTGAGGGCTAGAAGCACTGCTGATTGCTTTCTCTACTAGTAACTCCATAGCCTAAAAATACAACATAAAAATGTGTTTAACAGCTTACCAAAGGAATTACTCATTTTCAAACACTAGAATGACAAACTAACATTTTAAAGATTGAAAAAGCTACATAGAACAAGTCACAAAAACAGAAAATAAATATTACATATAATATAAAAACATTCAAAATTAAGGAATAGGCCGGGCACAGTGGCTCATGTCTGTAATCCCAACACTTTGGGAGGCAGATTGCCTGAGTTCAGGAGTTAAAGACCAGCCTGGGCAAGATGGCAAAACCCCGTCTCTACAAGAAAAACCCCCAAAAAACCAAAAATTAGCTGGATGTGGCGGCACGTGCTGGTGGCCCCAGCTACTTGGGGGACTGAGGCGGGAGGATCGCTTGAGCCTGGGATTGTTTACTGGCTGCAGTAAGCTGAGATCACGCCATTGCACTCTACCAGCCTGAGTGGTGGAGTGAGACCATCTCTCTTCACAAACAAAAGAACAAAAAAAACAAAACAAAAACCCAATGCAGGGAGTGGTGTTTTGAAGGGTCTCATGATAAAAATTTGTATTTAGATTTTTAAAAATTGAGATATAATTCACATGTAAGATTCACCCTTTTAAACTGTATAATTCAGTAGTTTTTAGTATATTCACAAAGTTGTTCAATAATCACCATTACCTAATTCCAGAGCATTTTCATGATCTCCAAAAGAAACCACATACCCACTAGTAGTCATTCTCCATTCTCCCTTTCTTCTAGCCCTTGGCAACCCCTAAATCACTTCCAGTTTCTACAGATTTGCCTACTCTGGACGTTTTATACAAATGGAATCATGTAATACGTGGCTTTGTGTTTGACTTCTCTCACTTAGCATAATATTTAAGGCTTATCCATGTTGTAGCTTTTACTTAAAGTTTAAATGAGACTACTAACAGCGATTCAAAGAAACTAGTTTGGAACCACTATGAAATCCTTAAGATGATAATGAAAGCTGAAAAGACATTAGTGAGAATCCATACTTTTGGCTATACACTAAAAAAGCTCATGGACTTATTTATCAGAGGTAAAAACTACGTCAACCTATTCACTCCAAGGCCATTTCTCAGAATCTCTTTACATTTTAAGAGATGAGAATTTAAAGAAATAGTGCACATAACAACTATGAAAAATAAATGATAGCTTCCAGCACAATTGGAAAAAACCTGAAAATAATGAATATTAATAATGATAAATGTAAGTCACAATTTAAAAGAATTAAGACAGCTCAGTTTGTTCCATTGAAGAATGCAGGAAGATGTTCAAGATTCTTTTTTATTTTGAGAAAGGGTCTTGTTCTGTCACCCAAGCTAGAATGCAGTGGCATGACCATGGCTCACTGTAGCCTCAAGCTCTTGGGCTCAAGTGATCCTCTCACCTCAGCTCAGGATCACTTGAGCCCAAGAGCTTGAGGTTGCAGTGAGCTGTGCTCGTGCCACTGTACGACTGGGACAACAGGCGCAGCCACCATGCCTGGCTAATTTTGGTAGAGATGGGGTCTCACTATGCTGTCCAGGCTGGTTTTGAACTCCTGGACTCATGTAAACCAACTGCCTTGGCCTCCCAAAGCCTTGGGATTACAGGCATCACAGCAACAGCCCCTCAAGACATTTTTCATTTTTTATGGATTTTCATTTTAAAGTTAAGTTTTAATATTTTAAGGGACAAGCTTCAGTCATCTAGAAAACTCTATGTATATGTATGGAATATGCATGTGTATGGAATATTTTAAGATGCGAAAAGACTGAGACCCTTGAGGATAAGGTCAGTGTTACTCATCTTGAACCCACTTGCCTAGTGTAAAGTAGCCAGAATTTTGTAAATACTTAGTAAATGATTATGACATGGAATGATTTTGGAAAGAATGTGAGAATAATCCTGACAATTCAGTGATAAAATAAACCAAGAGTAATAATTAGCAAAATATTCATGTTGTGATTAAAACACAAAATTGAAGTCATAAAATAAGCAACTTTCGATAAATGCCTCAAATTTTTACTGAGTACTTTTAGCAAATGTTATGAGAAAAGTGAGGATTAAATAATCAGCTACAGTTCAGGTATGTCAAGACATAAAAATGTGTTTCAAGTAACTCAAAGCTTTTTCAAAATCTGTTTATTGATTGGCTTTAAGAATCAGGCATTTCTGATTTATACCAGCAGGTAAAAGCAGAAATTAATTAAAAGTCAAGAAAGAAATCAATTATTTATGGAACACAAAAAAGTCAATATACTTAAACACACACAATAAAACTAATCAACTACCTATCTGACACCATTTACTGTGAACTAAGCAATTAAAACATATTAATTTTCTAAAGAACATAGCTATTCTCCAAGCACATGTCTACAGTTAAAAGAGCAATGAAAATAGAAGAATATAATTCAAAAGTAAAAAGATAGTATCAAAAATAAATAGAATCAAATTAAGGATTACAACACTTCAGGTTGTAATGTAAAGGGTCTTGGAGGCTATAATTATATAAGAGAATAACTTATTAAGAGTTATTATAACTGGAGATGGAAAAAGCTCCCCATATTAAATGATTAAAAAAATCAAGGATTGTAATATTTGCTTTAAAAAATTTTTTAATTTTTTCTTTTTACAGACAGGCTCCGGCTATGTTGCCTAGGATGGAGTGCAGTAGTTATTCGCAGGCACGATCATAGCACATTGCAGCCGAGCTTGAACTCCTGGGCTCACGTAATCCTATCTCGGTTTCCCCAGTAGCTGAGACTACAAGTGAATGCCACTGCACTCCACTGTAATATTTGCTTTTTATTTATTTTTTGAGAGACAGGGTCTTGCTCTGTTTCCTAGAGTGGAATGCAGTGGTGTGATTATAACTGACTGGAGCAGGCTGGGTGTGGTGGTTCACGCCTGTAATCCCAGCACTTTGGGAGGTCAAGGCGGGTGTATCACCTGAGGTGAGGAGTTTGAGACCAGCCTGCCCAACTTGGCGAAATCCTGTCTCTACTAAAAACACAAAAAATTAGACGGGTGTGGTGGCAGGTGCCTGTAATCTCAGCTACTCAGGAGGCTGAGGCAGGAGAATCACTTGAACCTGGGAGGCGGAGGTTGCAGTGAGCTGAGATCGCGCCACTGCACTCCAGCCTGGGCAACAAGAGTGAAACTCCGTCTCAAAAATAATAAATAAATAAATAAATAAATAAATAACTCACTGTAGCCTTGACCTCCCAGGCTCAAGTGATTGACCTCAGCCTCCTGAGTAGCTGGCACTACAGGACCCACTACCATGCTTGGCTAATTTTTATTTTTAGTAGAGATGAGGTCTTGCTATGTTGCCTGAGCTGGTCTTGAACTCCTGGGCTCAAGCGATCTTTCCATCTTGGTGTCCCAAAGTGATGAGATTACAGGCGTGAGCCACTGCACCCAGCCTTATTTGCTTTTTAAAAACACTCATGAAGTGTTATTTTTTCCCTTCCCATCTCCAGTTATAATAAGAGTAACTCTTAGTAAGTGGCAGGCACCATGCTAAATGATCACTTACATGCATAATTTAATTCAAGATGGAAAAAAAATCCCATAAATTTAAGAAGCTAAAAACAGCACTGTCCAAGGTCATGTAGCTAGGTGATAAAGCTGAGATTTGAACCCAGGTCTTTCTGAAATCAAAATAATGCTTTTTTTTTTTCTTCTTTCCCTTATATTTTCTTTCCTACTATGTTTCAATAAGTATCTTTCATCAATGGGTGATCCAGAGAGAAAACGTTAACTAGTTTCTGTGAATATTAGTTTCCAGCTCTGGTAGAGATAAAGACATGTAAAACAAACAAAACAAAGCCACCTGATGCGATTTCAGTAACACAGGCACTTTTCACTGGTGGGAGTGTAAACCAGTAAAATCTTCCTTTAAAACACAAGTGGCAAACTGTATCAAAACTTTTTTTCCCCCCAACGAGACGGAGTTTCACTCTTGTTGTCCAGGCTGCAATGGCGTGATCTCAGTTCACTGCAACCTCCACCTCCCGGGTTCAAGCGATGCTCCTGCCTCCGCCTCCCAAGTAGCTGGGATTATGGGCATAAGCCACCATGCCCAGCTAATTTTGTATTTTTAGTAGAGATGGGAGTTTCTCCATATTGGTCAGGCTGGTCTTGAACTCTTGACCTCAGGTGATCTGCCCACCTCAGCCTCCCAAAGTGCTAAGATTACAGGTGTGAGCCATTGCACCTGGCCACAAAATTTTAAAAGACACATTAATTAGCCCAGCAACGGCAGTACTAAGATTTACAATAGCGCTATTACTACATAATAACAGCACAAAAAATATTCTGCCCAGCTCTTAATTTGTAACAGACTGGAAACAATCACTAGCACTAGGAGTTCTGGCTAAATAATAGTAGTAGCAGTTATCCTCTTCATTATAGCTACCACTTACTGAGTGCTTATCCTTGCTAAGTGATGCTCTACGTCTTCACATATATTAACCAATTCTAACCATTATAATCACATTCTGAAGGTAGATATGACTATCATTCCCATTTTACAAATTAAGATGTTTATGCTCTTAAAATAGGATTTTATGAATACCATAACAATGGGCAATTGTACATACAAAAGCCACTTACACAGTCCAGTTGACATGGATCACTATTGATACATGCACAACAGACTTTGATTTGTAAGCCCATTTGCAGGTTGTTGCATTTTTGTAATATATTTAGTCACAGCACTTTATTTTTTATGGTGAAATGTATGAAAGTCTTAATAAAAATGGTCATGTCTTGCAGGGAAAAGATTTACTTACAGCTTTTAGTGATTTAGGGGTGTGCATACAGTTAAATAGATGATTTTTGTTAAGGGATATCTAAATGCTGAGTTAGTTCATGTACCGTTTGCTGATTTTTTTGTAAGCTGAGACTGTTTGTTCTTTGCCCTGAGATGTCAGTGTCCTATCATTTTAGAACTCTTTGTTGGTTCTATCAGCAACAGCCAGAACTGTTAGTACAAACCACCACCACTAAAATCTGTATTACTTACAAATACCTCTGAACGCCAGTAAAATATGTGAAAAGAAATGTTAACGTATTTCAACTGTTATTTGGGCAGGAAGAATAATTATAGCAGTTTTCTTCACCTTTCTTTGAGAATGATTCCTTTACATTTGATATATCATTCTTTAAAACAAAACGAAACAAAACAAAACTGGTCAGGAATGGTGGCTCACGCCTATAATCCCAGCACTTCTGAAGGCCAAGTCGGGAAGATCCCTTGGATCCAGGAGTTACAGACCAGGCTGGGCAACATAGTGAGACCTTACCTCTACAAAAAATTAAAAAAAAATGTAACCAGGCAAGGTAGCATGCACCTACAGTCCTATATACATGGGAGGCTGAGTTAGGAGAATCGCTTAGGCCTGGGAAGTCGAGGCTGCAGTGAGTCATGATCATGCCACTGCACTCAAGCCCGAGTGACAGAGTGAAACTCTGTCTCAAAAAAGATAACATTAAACATTTTAAAGTGAATGATTCAGCAGCATTATTATACTATGTTGTGCATATCAAGTTCCAAAACATTTCCATTACCCCAAAGTAAACCTCCTTACCCATTAAGCAACTTATCCCTATTTCCACAGAGACATGCACTCTGTCTCTATGGATTTATATATTCTTGATATTTCATATAAATGGAATCATTGAAATATGTGACCTTTTGAGTCTGGATTCTTGCACTTAGCATACTGTTTTCAACGTTAATTAATACAGTGGCAGATTTTTTTTTTTTTTTTTTTTTGAGATAGGGTCTCGCGATGTGCCCAGGCTGGCCTCAAAATCCTGGGCTCAAGAGATCCTCTTGCCTCAGTCTCTTGAGTACCTGGGACTATAGGCACGGGTCACTGTGCCCAGCTCAATAACAGATTTTTTTGCTGAAATACTCATCATAGGACACTGTCTAGAAATAAAATATATAATAAACATTGTGTGTGTGTGTGTGTGGTGGAGGGGGGGAGAGGGAGGGAAAGGGGGAGAGAGAGAGAGAGAGAGAGAGAGAGAGAGAGAGAGAGAGAGACAGACAGACAGACACGGTCTTGCCCTGTTGCCCAGGGTGAAGTGCAGTGGTGCAATCACAGCTCACTGCAGCCTCAACCTCCTGGGCTCAAGTGATTCTCTGACCTCAGCCTCCTGAGTAGCTGGGACTACGGGTGTGCGCCATCTCATCCGGCTAATTTTTAAGTTTGTCTTTTGTAGACATAGGGTCTTGCTATACAAATAAGGCTGGTTTTGAACTCCTGGCCTCAAGTGACCTTCCCACCTCGGCTTCCTAAAGTGCTGGGATTACAGGTAGGAGCCATTGTGCTAGGTCTATAATAAACATTTAAAAAATTACATGCCTTTTGTAAGTTACTGCAGTTATACTATTCTAAAGGTTTAGATAGCACACGGCAATTCTGATATCAGACCAACATTACAACAGAACTCTACCTATATTTTATTTCATCACCATGGATTCATGACAAAAGAACAACAAATTTGAAGGCAGAACACCATTTTCAATCCTCATTGCAGTGGTAAAGGAAAGGCCACAAAAGCAGGCATTGTTACTTAAGGATTTGTTCAAAGTAATCTGAATGCTAAATAAAATTAAACATAATACAGTTCATAAGAATTTCAAATTTATTTGATAAAAGAAAAAAAGTTACTCCTGTTTATGACAATAGCACAGACACAAACTGAAGATCTCTTGCCTCCAAAACATGATTAACAAATATATTAGGGCCAGGCATGTTGGCTCATGCCTATAATCCCAGCACTTTGGAAGACCGTGGCAAGAGGATTGCTTGAGCCCAGGAGTTCGAGACCAGCTGGGGCAACACAGTGAGATCTCATCTCTACTAAAAATAAAGACATTAGTCAAGTGTGGTGGCATGTGCCTATCGTCACAGGCACTAGGAAGGTTCAGGCAGAAGGAATGCTTGAGCCCAGGAGTTCAAAGCTGCAGTGAGCCAGGGTTGCTCCATCGCACTCCAGTTTAGATGACAGAGCAGGACCCTGTCTCAAAAACAAATGATAGAATATACACACTGCTGCCTTTCAAGAAAAAATGTAATAGCTTGAATCAAACAGTGACAGAGAACATTCCTGAAGAACAGAGTGTTTACCCTGCTTAGGCTTGGCTCTCCAGAGATGAGGGTGGGGATGACAGCTGATTCAACAAACCCCCAAAATTTCACCAATGACTTTCAATTTGGAGAAAGGTAAAATGAATCACATTATAAACAGATCCAGAAGAAATTTTCCTAAAAGTAAAAACTCCATCTGACCATCTTCTATCTCACCAGAGAAAAGAAAAACACTAGAATTTGCTATCCTGAAGACTTTGAAAACCAGGAAAGAACAGAAGCAATCAGGAAATCAGGAAAGAGCAGAAAAATGGTAATCATTCACATCTAACTATTTCCAATAATAAATGCATTTGGCTAAAATGCAGATAAAAGAAAAAATAAAGGTAAGATCTTCCAAAGGAATTAGAGGTAGGAAAAAAAAAAAAAACTTCATAGAGCCCCAAATTAGCTTCACATACCCAAATGCTCTCTTGGTTCAGGGGAATATAAATTGTTAGTGAAAGGAAATGGTAAAATAGGTTCAGGAAACAAATGGAGCAAATCCTGCAAAGATAAAAGCTCTAGGAGTCCATTCTTGGATTGAAACCTGAAACTGAAGGGGTGGCAATAAAACCCATCACATTTGGAGTGCCATAGTATATTTGATGAAGACACAGGAGAGTGTAGCCTACATTTGCTAACAAGGCTGCAGGTAGCCAAATCCTACTCCTTTTCATAAGCAATCCTCCAATCATATCTCACAGGGGAAGGAAATGAAGAGTTATCAAAAAAGGTGAGAATAGATTTGCATGACATCTTTGTACTTGTGTGGAACATAGCATGAAAACTAGTGATAAAAATCTATTCTGTAGGGACTCTGGGTGATAGTCACAGGTCAATGTAGGTTCATTAATTGTAACAAACATACTACTCTAGTGTCGGGGAGGCTGTGTATGTGTGAGGGCAGGGGATATGTGGGAACTCTATATGGTTGACCCTTGAAAAACATGAATTTGAACTGCACAAATCCACTTATATGGGAGTTATCTTCCATCTCTGCCACCAGAGACAGCAACATCAATCTTCCTTCCTCACCCTTAGCCTATTCAATAAGAAGTTGAGGGCTGGGCACAGTGGCTCACACCTATAATCCAAGCACTTTGGGAGGCCGAGGGGAGCAGATCACTCGAGGCCAAGAGCTCGAGACCAACCTGGCCAACATGGTGAAACTCCATCTCTACTAAAAATACAAAAATTATCCAGACATGGTGGCGCACGCACTTATAATCCCAGCTACTTGAAAGGCTGAGGCAGGAAAATCGCTTGAACCCAGCAGGTGGAGGTTACAGTGAGTTGAGATCACACCACTGCACTCTAGTCTGGGCGACACAGCGAGACACGGTCTCAAAAAAACAAACAAACAAACAAAGGAACAAAATGACTTGATGTTAAAAAATTAAGAGGTATACATTATACCCTGTTGAAAGCAGATCTCTTCTTTTAAACAACCAGTTTATAAAAATTGAACATATATTAGGCAACAAAAAAACCTTTAAATTCCAAAAACTGCAAATAGCAGACTACATTTTTTGAATCACAATGCCATAAAAACTAAATTATTATTTACAAAAACAAAAGCAACCCTCCTTCAACCGTGCAGAATATAAAAATTCCCTTGGCTGGGTGCCGTGGCTCACGCCTGTAATGCCAGCACTTTGGGAGGCTGAGGCAGGCGGATCAGGAGGTGAGGAGTTCAAGACCAGCCTGGACAACACGGTGAAAACCCATTTCTACTAAAAATACAAAAGTTAGTCAGGCTTGGTGGCGTATGCCTGTAATCCCAGCTACTCAGGGCGCTGACACAGGAGAATCACTTGAACCTGGGAGGTGGAGGCTGCAGTGACCCCAGGTCGAGCCACTGCACTCCAGCACGGGCGACAGAGCAACACTCTGTCTCAGGGAAAGGGTGGGGAAATAAAATTCCCTCACAACTACTGTTGGCTTAAAGATAGTATGAAAACAAATTACAAAGCATTACCTATGCAGCCAAAACTCTTGTGTTCATCTTTAAACTGCAGCTTTAAAACCTCTGTAACTACAGAATAAATCAATGAATCAAGCATCTAACTCAAGAAGTTTGTAAAATAATAACAGAAAACCCCAAGGAAAATAAATATAGAAATATAAAATCATAAGAATAAATTATTAATGAGGATTACAATAGAGCTGATTTTGAGGAGACAAAAAAGCAATAAAACAGATAAACCACTGCCTAAAGAATACAATACTAGGAGCGAATTTTAAATGTCAAAATACTGACATTTTGGTGTTTTTTTTTTAAAGTACTAAAATACTAATGTATTTGTTGTTATATGTAAATGATTTTAAAGATCAGCCAGCAGCTTTCTTCACTTTTGACTTTCTTCACAATCATTTCCCCTGCCATGGCCAATGCTCCTTCAATTCCTTTAACCTGTGCATTCTCTTTTGTTCTCAGTTCTTATGGCTCTCCACCCTCAAAGAAGAGAACACCCTGTGAAGTGCATGGGTGACTCTCTCAAAGAAGGCCTGGGTAGGACCAATCTGTAGTGCTGAAAATCCAGACTGCAAGAGTGGCCCAGATGCAGTGGTCTTGAGAATCTATTCATACAAGTAACAACGTGGACTTACTACAACAGACATAGCTTCAAGGACACCCTGGGTGGGTAGAGGGGACCAAAGTTTAAGAAAGCAGGAAGCAGGATGATGATGTACAATGCCTGTATTTCCATACATTTTTAAAATTTGGGATGGGCACGGTGGCTCACGCCTGTAATCCCAGCACCTTGGGAGGCCAAGGCGGGTGGATCACTTGAGGTCAGGAGTTCTAGACTACCCTGGCCAACATGATGAAACTCTGTCTCTACTAAAAATACAATCAGCCAGGCGTGGTGGTGCATGCCTGTAATCCTAGCTACTCAGGAGGCTGAGGCAGGAGAATCACTTGAACCTGGGAGGTGGAGGTTGCAGTGAGCCAACCTCCAGGCTCACTGCACTCCAGGCTGGGGTATAGAGTGAGACTCCATTTCAAAAATAAATAAATAAATAAAATCTGAAGCTATACAATGCCTACAAATTATTGTATTTAAAATCTATTAAGAATCTAACAAATTCCAAACACCTAAATACTGAAACACCCACATTGCTATTTTGCTCCCATCTGGCAAATACTTTACTGGCTAGTCTAATCAGTGACACAAAGAAGAATTAAAAGCAAACAAACAAACAAGCAAAAAAAAAAAATCCTAAAATAGCGTAACTCTATTGAATGGGTTGATTTTTTTAAGGGAAATATAAATTGCCGAAATTAATCACCAGAGAGAGACTAATTACAATAGGAGAAATTGAGAAAACACTATTCCCTTAAAAGGAATTGGGAAGTGATGATGTCACATAAATTTTTATAAACTGTCAAGAAACAAAGTTTTGATGCTACTAAAACTGCTTCAGAGTTTAAAGAAAGAAAAGCTTCCAAATTATTTTTATAGAGTTAGTGATCACTGCTTCTAAATTTGACAAAGAGCACAGAAACAAAACATAAAAAATTTGTTTCATGTCACTGAGAAATTCTTAAACAAACTATTGGCAAGCAGAACTTAAGAGTTCATTACAACACTTTTCTCGTATGTATGAAGAATCATTCCCAGAATGCAAAGGTAGCTCAATATGAAGAAATCTATTTACACAGTATTAAAAGGTTGAAGGAGAAAAACTATACATTCATGTTAATAAGACTTAAAAAACTGATAAAAGTTCAACTTCCGTTACTGATTCAAAAATTACTTAAACTGGAAAAAGATTGATAATTCAACATGACAAGTAAATATCTCAAATAAAAGGCTATATACCATCATGCTTAATACAGTTTATAGACCAGAAACATTTTTAATACAATCAGGAACGTATCATACATGTCAAGCAGTATTTCTTTTATTCCGTATTTGTTACTCTAGAATTATCTTTTAATTAAAATAGAAAAAAAAAGTATTGGAAAGAAGGCAAAATATCACTTGTAGATATGTCTCAAAGAAAAAAAAAAAAAGAGATAAGGTCTCATTCTGTCACCCAGGCTGGAGTGCCGTGGCACAATCATGGCTCACTGTAGACTTGACCTGGGCTCAATAGATCTTCCCACTTCAGTCTCTCCAGTAGCTGAAACCACAAGCACATGCCACCATGCCGGGCTAATTTTTGTATCTTTTCTAGAGAAAGGGTTTCACCATATTGCCCAAGCTGGTCTCCAACTCCTGGACTCAAGCGATCCTCCTGCCTCAGGCCTCTCAAATAATGGGATTACAGGCATGAGCCACTAGACCACGACTGGTTGATCTTTTATCTATTGATTTACAGTTTTCAAATTAGTTTTTTTTTTTTTTTTTTGAGACGGAGTCTCACTATGTCGCCCAGGCTGGAGTACAGTGGCACGATCTTGGCTCACTGAAACCTCCGCCCTCTGAGTTCAAGCGATTCTCCTGCCTCAGCCTCCCGAGTAGTTGGGATTACAGGTGTCTGCTACCGAGCCTGGCTAATTTTTTGTATTTTTAGTAGAGATGGGTTTTCACCACCTTGGCCAGGCTGGTCTTGAACTCCTGACCTTGTGATCCACCCGCCTCGGCCTCCTAAAGTGCTGGGATTACAGGCATGAGCCACTATGCCTGGTTTTAAATTAGTTTTTAAGTAATGCACATGTATAATTTATCCTGGTAAAAATTAAACATTACAGATCTCTATACTAGTCATCTCTTCCTCCCACTCCTCAGAAATAATCACTACTGTAAATTAGAATATATCCTACCAAAAATTTTGCTATGTATTTAAATGTACATATACATATCTATAGAAAATATAATTCGATGAAAAAAAAGTTCTAAAACAAAGGAGATGTGCCGGGCACAGTGGCTCATGCCTATAATCCCAGCATTTTGGGAGGCCAAGGCAGGTGGATCACAAGGTCAGGAGTTTGAAACCAGCCTGGCCAATATGGTGAAACCCCGTTTCTACTAAACATACAAAAATTAGCCAGGTGTGGTGGTGCGTGCCTGTAGTGTGTAGTGAGCCAAGATAGCCGTACTGTACTACAGCTGCCACTGCACTCCAGCCTGGGCAACAGAGTGAGACTCTGCGTCAAAAAAAAAAAAAAAAAAAAAAAGAAAAAACAAGAAAGCAGGTGTGAACTAATTTGTCGGAATACAAAATCCAGAAATGATAAAAAAATTAATGAATCAAAATTTGTAATGCCAGGTACAGTGGGGCTCAGGCCTATAATCCCAGCAGTTTGGGAGGCCAAGGCGGGCAGATCACCCAAGGTTAGCAGTTTGAGACCAACATGATGAAACCCCATCTCTACTAAAAATACAAATTATTAGCAGGGTGTGGTGGCCCCTGCCTGTAATCCCAGCTACTTGGAAAACGGAGGCAGGAGAATCGCTTGAACCCGGGAGGCAAAGGTTGCAGTGAGCCGAGATCATGCCACTGCACTCCAGCCTGGGCGACAAGCTGTCTGAAAAAAAAAAAAAATTGTAAAAATATGGCAACTTTCGGCCAGGTGCGGTGGCTCATGCCTGTAATCCCAGCACTTTGGGAGGCTGAGGTGGGCGGATCACGAGGTCAGGAGACTGAGACCATCCTGGCTAACACGGTGAAACCCTGTGTCTACTAAAAATACAAAAAATTTAGCCAGGCATGGTGGCAGGCGCCTGTAGTCCCAACTTCTCGGGAGGCTGAGGAAGGAGAATGGCATGAACCTGGGAGGCGGAGCTTGCAGTGAGCAGAGATCGTGCCACTGCACTCCAGCCTGGGCAACAGAGGAAGACTCCATCTGAAAAAAAATATTAAAAAAAAAAAAAGTGGTAACTTTCCTTCTCTTTCTTTCTTCTCTTTCTCTCTCTCTTCTCTCTCTCTCTCTTCTCTCCCTCTCTCTTTCGAGACAGAATCTTGCTCTGTTGCCAGGCTGGAGTGCAGTGGTGTGATCTCGGCTCACTGCAACCTCTGCCTCCCAGGTTCAACTGATCCTCCTGCCTCAGCCTCCTGAGTAGCTGGGATTACAGGTGTGCATGTTGGTCAGGGCAGTCTTGATCTTCTGACCTTGTGATCCACCCGCCTCGGCCTCCCAAAGTGCTGGAATTACAGGCGTGAGCCACTGTGCCCGGCAAAATGTGGTAACTTTCATATAGCAAAAATCATCATAAAGCTGAAAAGTAGATGAAAAACTGGAGAACACAATTTGCAACACAGGTAAAGGCTAATTATTGTAAAAAGAATTACTATAATAAAATGATGAATAAGAAACTGGCAGTTAAGAAAAAAACAATTACAAATGCCAACCATTACGCAATTAAAGAAATACAAAAAATCAGATAGCATTTACATATTTTTTTGAGATGAAGTCTCACTCTGTCACCCAGACTAGAGCTAGTGGCACAATCTCGGCTCACTGCAACCTCCGCCTCCCGGGTTCAAGTGATTCTCCTCTCCTGCCTCAGCCTCCCGAGCAGCTCGGATTACAGGTGCCCGCCACTATGCCCAGCTAATTGTTGTATTATTAGTAGAGACGAAGTTTCACTATGTTGGCCAGGCTGGTCTCGAACTCCTGATCTCAGTGATCCGCCCGCCTTGGCCTCCCAAAGTGTTGGGATTACAGGCGTAAGCCACTGTGCTTGGCGAATACCATATTTTGCCTATTATTTTGTTAACTATTAAGAAGTGTGATAATATCCCAGAACTATGAGAGTGTAAAGAATATAATTAGTCTAATAGTTTTTTTGAAATTTTCAATGACCCAACCTTCTGGTGAACAATTAGTACATGTTCTTTGACCTTGATATTTCAGCCCTAGCAATTTATTCCGCCCTCAAAAGCTTGACAACAATATATACAATGAGGTATAATAAGGATTTAATAGCAAAAGATTGTAAACCTAAATGTCTATCAAATGAATGTAAGTTAAATAAAATACGCCATGTCCATAGAAAGAACGCAGTAGATGTGACTGCCTTTTCAAAGAACTCTAAGATGAGCTTTGTTAAGAAAGTTTTAAACTGTGATAGCAAGGCCATGCTTTTGTTAAAAAAGATTAAAAAAAAAAAGAACTAAGGTAATCTTGCCTATTAACTCTCATTAATTAAACTCTGGAGTCAATAGGTTGTTTTAATTTTTTAATGAATCCCTGTCTATCTGAATTCTTGCTCTTCAGAAATCAAAGTTTCAAACAGTAATGTACATAAAGATAGAAACATATACTGTATATAGGTATAATTTTTTTCTCCTAGAAGAAATCACAGCAGATTGTTAAGATAATCTGTCTTTAAATAAGAAGGCTTTTGGTTATTTCGTAGCTTTTTGCGTTACTGAATCTATCTTTTTGTATTATTTTTGAATAATATATATTTCTGAATTTTTACAGTTCCCAACCACATACATTATTTTAAAAAATGTCCCTGCATAAGGAGATTAACAGTTCTTCAGTCTTCTTTATACATTTGTATATTATATGTAAAAGCCAACTAATAAATGCTGTAATATTTAAAAAAAAAACACTGTGAAAACAGCAAAAAGAAAAAAACACACAAAGAGAAACATCAATGAAAATTCTTTAATTAGTCACATCTGAGAAAATTAAACATTCTAAGACTCCCCCAGGATTTTTCATGAGAAAAGAAAAACTATATTTAGTAAATGCAAATAAGGCTGATAATTACATGTAAACTGAGAGGATAAAAACTGCAGAATTATTTCCTACATGTTTTTACACCATACAGTTACATACTACTTACCCAGCTTGGAAAATCAGACCAAGTTGGAACTCGCTGACAGAGGTCTCGAAGAATGCGTATGATAATCACACAGGACTGCAGACCATTAGCTCTAGCCTTGAGAGCAACACAAAAACCAACTGAATTAATCTTAGAAATACTGAATATATCCCTTGATGAAAAAAAGTTAAAATACCACCGTTCAATGGAAGCTCAGATAAAAACAAAAACAATCACACTTAAAATTGGATTCAATGAGCTGCCATTTACAGCAGTATTTTATGCCAGGGTTAGTATTTAAAAGCTGGTATTTAGGTCAAAGTAAACAGATTATACAAGAATAATATTTCTTGATCCCCTGTGAACCTTGACCTGTGTTCATTTAAAACAGTAAACTTAAAAAAAAAAAAGTCTGCCTACATTAGAAATAAAAGAAAAAGTAAAGAGCTAAAAAGTTTGTCTAGGGACTGAAAGGTTAAGGAAATCTGTTTGGTTTCCCTTCTGTGCCTTTGCATGACTGCAAAGTCACTAAACCAAACAGCTGCTTCCTCACCTTTCACTCCCTACACTTATTAACTTAGAGAAAGAGGGGGAAAAAAATCTTAAAACTATACACAAAGCTTTAAACACATATTCCATTATTTAAAGCAAAGTTAATCTGCAGCCTTATGGAATATAATATATATACACAAACATGTGATGTTCCTAAACAAGTCAACTTTAAATATAGCCACTAAAAATAAAAAATAAAAAAACCCCAACTACAAAACACTCCCCAAACCTAAGTTCATTGTCAAATTAATAATAACTGCAATATGCAGATCATCATACCCAGCTTTCTATGTTAACATATTTTCTGATATTTAATTTAAAATAGTATTGCTTGGGCAGTCTTTTGAAATGTTTAAGCACAGTTAAACATGTTGTACTGAACTACTCTCTCATAAGGCTACAAGAAAAAAGTAAAATGATGTTCCGAACCTGGAACCACTTAGCGTGGCGTAGAGCAGCCAGAGCGTCAAGGCATTTTTGCCTGTCCAAGACGTCCGGTGGGTCTTTCACCATACCCGAGGTTACATCTAAAATGGATTGAATTGGCAAAATGCAGTGAGGAATGGGTGTTTGACCAGGTGAGCAAGACACTTCCTTAAGGTAGCATCAGTGTCACATGAGCCATTTGAGAGCTTGTTGGCACTTTAACATATCCATGGAGTTATTTTCAACAAATTTACATAATCCAATATGAGGAACAAAAGAAAGGTTAACTTATTAATTTAGTAATATAATAAACAATTTCTGGAAATATAAACCCTACCCACCAAAACAAAATCTGAAGGAAAGATTACTGGACACAGTGCACTAGCACAAAGACAACAAGACAAGAGGGAACACAAAAATCCACCTTAATAAATGAGAATATACAATAAACTGAGTTTGTTCAGTACTCTAAATGGTCATAAGTTATTCTGGAGCTAATATAACAAAGAACTGATGATAAATATAGAATGCTCAATATAGTTATAGTTACAGAAAAAAAATGAAGAACCCAAAACAGGCATTTCTTTTTTTTTTTTTTTGAGACGGAGTGTCACTCTGTCCCCCAGACTGGAGTGCACGATCTCAGATGACTGCAACATCGGCCTCCTGGGTTCAAGCGATTCTCCTGTCTCAGCCTCCCAAGTAGCTGGGATTACAGGTGTGCACCACCACACCAGGCTAATTTTTTGTATTTTCAGTAGAGACGAGGTTTCACCATGTTGGCCAGGCTGGTTTTTAACTCCTGACCTCAAGTGATACACCCGCCTTGGCCTCCCAAAGTGCTAGGATTACAGGCGTGAGCCACTACGCCCGGCCCAAAACAGGCATTTCTAAAAGTTTAATGCTCTCCCTTCCACATGAAAATTTTCGTTATCAGAGAGTATGAAATGCCCTTTAAAATTTAAAGTTCCCATAAAGTATTTAAAAAAATGATAAAAGAGAAACAATAGGCAAGCAGAATAGCAAATAGGAACTAGCATGGTTAAACAGAATTAAGAGTGGAAAAGATGCAACAAACAGCATCCTGTGATGATAGATGTGTAGGGTCTTTAAGCTGATTAAAACATAAATGAGCTACACAAAACTTGAGAATATATGAAACTAAACCAGGACAAGAAGTTAACTTTACATTAATATATCATTCATAAAAGTAGACAAAGGGCTATCTTTATATCCATCTAAACATCTGTAAAATGTGTATATTAACAGCAAATCTGCTAATCAAGCTATTAATAAGCAAATGGCAATTATTCCAATCTAATTCACAGATCTCAATGATTTAAATAGTATGAATATTTTCTCAATACAGAAAAATTATATAATCTATTAAATATAATAGTCCTTTGGAAATTATGGGGCATTTAGAATAGTTTAATAATCGAGTATATAAAATGAATATGGACAAAAGAAAAAATACATGATAAAAGTATGAAAAAGTTAATTATCTTAAGAGTACTAGCTGCAGTTCTGGTCAAGTTACTCATATCTCATAAGCATTCAGATATCTAAAAAGATAACTTGTTCTTATTTTGAGTAGATGACATATAAAAAACATATTTTGAAACTGACAGAATTATATTCTCTAAGGTTTCTTTTTCTTAGTTTTTTACTCCTCGAGTAATCAGATGGACACAGATTCTTCAGAAGACATATTTAGAGGAAAGACAGATAATCAAGGAAAACTGTGTGGCATTTTGAGAATAAATACTAAAAGAGGAATTTGGTGCTAAAAAGAAGTTATCAAGACAAAAATATTAGTACTCTCAAAACTTATAAGACCAACTATTGAACCTAGAAATAACCTGAACATAAGAAATAAACTATTCTGTTAGGAATAGATAAAGAAAAGGGACACAAGAGACAGATAACTACGAAGTTTTAAAAAAGAAAAAAAGGCCAGGTGCAGTGGCTCATGCCTGTAATCCTAGCACTTTGGGAGGCTGAGGCAGGTGGATCATCTGAAGTAGGGATTTCGAGACCAGCCCGGCCAACATGGTGAAACTCCATCCCTACTCAAAAATAGAAAAATTAGCTGGGTGTGGTGGCACATGCCTGTAGTCCCAGCTCCTCAGCTACTTGGGAGGCTGAGGCATGAGAATTGCTTGAACCTGGGAGGTGGAGGTTGCAGTGAGCCGAGATTGTGCTGCTGCACTCCAGCCTGGGTGACAGAGCGACTGTCTCAAAAACAAAACAAAAACAAAGCAAAACAAAACAAAACCCCTCACACACACAAAAAAGAAAAAGCTGACTTCCCCAAAGCAGTATTATAACATGCTAAAGAACCTCTTTCTATGTCCCTTATTTACTTGTATTTGCTAAAGCTAGAATGCAAATAGGTGACAATGTGCAATCTCTTTCTAAAATGTTTCTAAATTTCTAATGTTAATTCACAATTTTATTTCCTCCAATATGCAAGAAAATTTTGTTTTGCACATAAGCATTCATAACTTTGGAAATTTTAATCCATGATATAAATTCAAAGATGCCAAGACACCTATTGCAATTTTTTTTTCTTTGAGATGGAGTTTCACTCTTGTTGCCCAGGCCAGAGTGCAATGGCATGATCTCGGCTCACTGCAACCTACACCTTCTGGGTTCAAGCAATTCTCCTGCCTCAGCCTCCCAAGTAGCTGGGATTATAGGCGCCCGCCACCACGCCCAGCTAATACCTACTGCAATTTAAAAACAAATTACAGCTATAAGTAGAAAATTTTTGTTAAATTTAGTGTGGATTTTTGTACCCATTTTCTATTTCAAGTAGATTAACCCCTTATATTCTGCTGAAATCATACTTGTTGCCTAACACCCAGTTAACAAAGCAAAACAAAAACCAGTTAATTTATAAAAACAAAATGCTAATTCTTGTTCTACATGAATGTACTTCATAGATTTTAAGGGGTTAATCATCAATTAGAAGACATGCTGTGTCCACACTATTTTAAGATTAAACGTTAATGGGAATATATTAATTCAAATTAACATGGTCATGTAAAATATATAACCCACTCAACCATTTAAAAACTAGTGTGAACACTGCTCAATTCTAGAAGAGACGAAGACAAAACAAACAAAACAGTCACACAAAGGACAATAAATGCCAGGCTCTGCATCCAAAATCCCTCCTTTATCAAATGGCAGATGTGACACTGAGCTTTTGAAAACCTTGGTCAAAAATCCTTCCGATGTCTTGGCAGCAACCCCTGACAGGATCAATCCCCTCTGCTAGAAGGCTTTGGACCGGGTCTGATAAGCTACAGGTGGGAAAAAACACACAAAATACTTAACTTGCTGCAGAAAAGATTCTGTAGCAAGGGTTAGAGCATTCTGAACATTTCAAGCTTAAAGTCAATTAAATGTTTACTTAATGTTTAACTGTCAAACACAGTATCATAAAACAGATCTGTCATGCGTTTAACAGTTATTTGGACAATGTTATCATTTCCTTTATTAATTAATTTTTGGTATTAAAAAGGACCATTATGCATTAAAGAGACTACCACACAATGCGCAAGTAGTAACTCTCATGATTTACAATTGTTCTTCCGGCAAAGCCTTCCTTAACCCCTGTACTAACTCCCCAAAGCAAGCTATAGGCTTTAAATGATTTTAAGACACAGAGCATTGGGAGCTGCAGTGAGAGAGAATACATACCGTTATTCTGCAGCAAGAAAGAAGCAATCTTCATAATGAAGCTAAAGACATGGTTTACTGCAGTTATCTGCAGCAAGGAACACTATCAATGTTTCTACACTTTGGCACATCCAACTTTTCAGCTCAGTGTCTTGAAGCAAAATCTTTCCATTTTGGACTGACCATTTTCCTTAACATAATATTTATGAAATTCAGAACAATAATTCTAACTCAAGTCTGGGTCAGACAAAAATATAATTTTGTTTCCTTTAGAAGGGATAGGTTATCAAATAATTTACTGCAAATATGATACTATTCACTTTAGACTTTTACAACATAATAAAATGGCTTGATACTGTACAAATTTAATTGTCTAAATATAACTGAACAAAATGTATTCTGAAATAAAGTTAAATGGTTATCATTTTACACTAAATATAGCAACATTTATAATGTATCATATTAGTTTTATCAAATCCCATATGCTGTATATGACCTGACCAGATTGACTCAGGAACTGTTTCTCCAGCAACACCCACGGCCAGACCTTGAGTAGAAACTCACGTTCACGTAAGAAAATCCTTTACACAAAACCCATTTAAGATGCAAAGCTTAAGATATAAATATCATCTGATTATGGTATACATGCAAAGTATGTAAAATTAGACATAGCTCCCAATGACATTTTTGGTAAAATGTTCTTTTCCTGGGTTGTGAAAAGCCCAGTGTCTTAAAAAAATTGCTTTGTTATAAGCAAACAAATTTAAAGAAACAGTAATTGAGAGACTACTGATGCTATTTTATACAAATGAATTTTAATATTAAGTATGTAGTACCCTCTTCCTCCTCAACCTGTATCACAAAGAAATATTAGTGTACACTGTTATTCCATACTCAACAAGATATATAAAAACATGAAAGGAAACAAAGTAAATTTTATCTGACCCATAAAACAACAGAACCAACATACTGCAGACACTGATCATGCTTTTCAGCTTAAAAGCTTTTGAAGCTTTGAAAATGTTACAGAATAGTCCCTAAAGCAACATTGCTGGCACCAGCAGGATTTCATATTCTATAGTTGTAAATTAAGTTTAAAAACCCTGAATTGTGCTGTGACTCACTATCTACATTTACACAGTTTATTTTTCAGTATCTCCAGTGTGATATTAGGGTCAAATGTCCAAATCCTCCTGCTTTAGGATGTTCTGCATTTATGACAGCGCTCCAAGCCAAAGAGCAACCTCAGAGAACTAGAAATATTTACCACAGGACGAGCCAAATCCATTATTACATATATAAAAATGCCTCTTAAAAATGTGTTACGAATACTTAGCCAATTTTGTTTGTGAAAACTCTTGTCTTTTTTGTAAGACAAGGCAAGAGCAAAAACTTCTTAATCCAACTTAAAGTTGTGTCCCCCTAGTCACTAGCAACATTTTAAAACCATTTTTTCATGCATTGACTATGCCAGTAAAAATAATTTTGAAGTTTTTTTCCAGAAATCTGAGGTTAGCAAGAAAAGAAAGAAATCAAGAAAATCAATCATACCATAGTGTTTTATATAAAAATACATCACTAAAAAGAGCATTTACTCTGTGGGAAATTATCTTAGGCAAAACCTGTTGCTAAATAAGTCAAATCTACCAAATTCACATGTAATGCCAGCATGTTGCCTTCTAGGGCTTAATGCCATCTTAAAGAGTAGATAAATGAAAAAAAAAAGTTAATACAAAGTAGAAAGTTTAATGGCTTTCCAACCTCCTTCCCTCATGTTCTCTTCTCGAATAATTGGAGATGTCAGTGTGATAGTGACTTGCATTTTGGGTTCCACACATGAATTCAAAATTATTGCCGCTTCAGATACAGCACATTTTATGTCATACTTCTCAGGGCTTATAACCTGTGTAACGAAGATTATAAGAAACAAATTGGATTGGATCTGTTGTATTAACAAACAAAAGCACTTTCATTATGGCTCTTTCACTCTCTTACTACCCTAACCATTCTATATGAAGACCATCATACACTGCTCCTTCTAGGAAGCCCTGCCATACATGCCAGTATTATTAGTCTTACTCCCTACTTTCAGAATTCTGTGTTGAACTAATATTTACCATTGTTTGTGAGTTATTTGTACATAGGTATGTCTCTCTTAGATGATAAATTCTTGGATAAAAGAAACACTGCCATATTTATAACATATATTTGCATAATTTGAATGAAGCTAAAATAGGTACCTGACCTTAACAGGAGCTACAATTTATTCCCATATTGTACATTTTCTGTGAAATCCACATTTTATCAGGGAGCAGAAAGTCTCAGTCAATATCCAGAAAAACCAGGATTTGCTGTAATTTGGTAGACATGTAATAAGCTCCATTTTATATGAACAAATGAAGACTCTACAGAAACTACATACAGTATTTACAGTATAGTATCTAGGTTTAAATCCTAGCTCTGGTACTTTACAGTGATGCAATGATAGACAAATTATTTAACTATCCTGCACCTGTTTCTGTAAGATGGAGAAAGTAACTGTACCTAACCTATAGGGTGGCTGGAAGATTAAATGAATCAACTATACAAAGCACTTACTATAGTATAAATTAACTATAAATTAATTTTATTTCACTTGCTTATCCACTTATATAGGTGGGTTTGAAGAGTATTCCACTTTTAGCTTAACTGGTTGTTAGTTATTTAGTTATGATATATTCCTTGGTTTGCAGTTTTACTAAGCACCACAATTAGGATCAAGATGTTTCTTGCAAATTCTATGATTCTTCCAAGGCTTCCAAACCTTTTATTTTCCCCCTTCATTGCCCTAGCAGCCTCAACAGGAGTAAGAAGTAAACACACAACAAAGCCAATTCTCCTGGCTCCTGATAATTAAAAAAAAGACTCATCTACAATAAAAAATTTCCCATCTGGAATAATGGTAATATAAAACAAGCAACAGTAAGTGCAGAGTTGTCAGAGTTTTAAGTTTAATAGTGTGCTTCAATGTCCCTTTTGTCATCAGTTGCTCTGCTACAGTAAGGTACTGTTCTAATTCACTACTGTAGAATACATGTTACCAATGAAAGCTGATTCCTTGAATTTAGAATGCTTCATTAAATTGCGAGTTTTATACCCTCAATTATTAAAGGAATCACTATTTTAAATCTCAGTCATTCTGACAAGCTAATACATAAAATTTTTATAAATTTAAGCTTAAAAAAAAGTTTGTTTTTGTAGGACCCAAATAAAATACTCTATTAGTTTTGCATTGCCATGTTTTGCTGGATGGAGACAAAAGAATTATTTCCTACCATTATAAACATGTAGAAAACTGAAAATATTCACAATAAAACTGGGGAAATTAAAATCAGAAAGACTATTTTAGTTACTATATTTTATTAAAAGCATTAAACTAAATAGGCAAGAGATTCATGAATTAAAAAAATTTAACCTTGCTACACATAGGATTTTTTTAAAAAAATCACTTTGTCCTAACAACTGCCTTCTTATGACTCAAGTCTTGGAAAAACAACAAGAGAAGGAAGGCATATGCTACAAGTTTACATTTTTAAATAAATCAGCAAGATGGCTTCATGCCAAATATAATCACTATAAAACCTAAAAAAGATGAAGTAGAAAATAGTTTCATCAGTTTGCCCAATCAAACAAAAAAACTCAAAACAGAAAGTCAAGCCAAAATTTTAAAGGCTGGCTTAGGTTTAAACTGAAGCATAGTCAGTCCCACCAAAAACTTCTGAACCAGACAAGGGGTAAAAATTAACATTTCCATAATACTTACAGCAAGCTGTTTGGGTAGGTTTTCTGCAATACGGCTTAATAATGTCTTTGAAGGTTTCTCTGAGCACAGCAAAACAAGGTTGACATTTCTATCTCCTCGGAGAAGTAATCCTTTTGCCAATACTCCCACTCGCAAAACTCCTTTCAAAGCTCTGCAGTAAAATAAAATTATGTTATGATATTTCTCTGCTTAACCAGACGCATGATATTCTGTAAACATACAATAGTAAGTGAAATAACTTTTGTACCATTAAAATTTCCATCAACCGCAGTAGAAAGACATCCAGCATTTTTAGAACTATACTTCATTTAAGCAATGTGGATAAAAAAATAAGAAAGAGCTAAGTTCTTTACAGAAAGACAACTGCAAAGCAATGGACATTAACACTTCTGTTTCTTATTTCACAAGTCAGAATAATAAGAGTTATGTTTAATGTAATACAAAAATATTTCCAAATGGTAAAAGGAAAATAAAAAGTTACAGCTAATAATGCAAACTTGATATAAAGACACTGCTAAAGCTTAGGCTTAATCATGCTTTATAGTCAGTGCTTTAAGGAAATAGTTATTAAAACAAAGACTGAGTGTGGGGCAGAAGCAACAAATAAATAAAAACAGAAAAACAGCAGCTGAGTACAACTGTAAAACTATAATGGCTGCTTTGAAATAGACTCAAAATAGTTTATATAAACTTAAAATGAGTACAATTACAAGGTTAGAGACTGCATGTGGCCGTGGAACTGTGTATTTCTATTTTTGCAAGCAGCTGCTGAATACATGAAATATCTAACACAGGCATGGTTAAAACACATAGAACTCACACCAGAGTTACCAGTCATAAGCTATATTTCAAATGTAAGAAGTCCGCATAAGAAAAACCAAAATTACACATGGTAAATAACTTTCAAAACACACCTGTCTTTACTTCCCTCTTTCTTATCATCTCCCTCTTTGTTCTTGTTCTTCTCATGTTCAGACAAACTGTCTGAAACGAGTTTTAAAGCACGTTCAGTAATAGAAACAATTTTCTGAACTGCCTGTAACTCCTCTTCAGTTGGATAAATGGTGGCATGTTTTGTCATTACATAACGGTCATCAGATGAGTCAGGACGACGTAAGGGCTACAGAGAAACAAAGTTGCTCAATTTAAAAAAAAGTTTCCTGAGCAAAAGCAAATTATATTTTTCAACTATACATATTTGTTTTATCTTTTCAATAAGAAAGGCTTTATCTTCTTTTTTCAATTTCAGTAAAAACAAAAACGCAAACTATGGAAAGTTATACCATCAAGACTATATGTATGTATGTATGCATGCATGCATGCATGCATACCCACTTTGTCTCAAAACAAGTAACATTTATAACACATATAAACCTAAAGCTATGAAAATGCTCTTTACTCAATCTTAAAAACCAGTGATTCTGAAACTTTCTTTGCTTTCAGTAATTCAAGTCTCACAATTGCCAACCCTCTGAGCAAAGATAAATGAGAGAATAGGTTAAAGAAAAGTCTACTTTTTTCTTGTAACTGCTCTATAGAGAAACAAATCTTGTTTTTGGTAGACTGAACTTACACAAGATATCCCTTTTACCCAGCTTCTGCATCTCTCAAGATGCAGATTTTTCCTATAGTCTTAATAACATATCAACTCTGGGGCTTATCTTAAAACCATTTTATCTACCCCTTATCTTTCACTCAATTTAGAAGTAGTAGGTTTTAGATGGTCAAAACTGGAAGAAGGAAAAAAGATTCTAAGCCATTGGTAATGGAAAAATAAGAATAAATTTCTTTTTATTTAAAAAAAATTTTTACAGACACTGGGTCTCCCAATGTTGCCCAGGCTAGTCTTGAACTTCTAGCACCAAGCCATCCTTTCACCTTGGTCTTCCTAAAGTACTGGAATTATAGGCATGAGCCACTGCACCCAGACCAGTAAGAATAAATCTAAAGACAAAGCAGTTGCCTTCAACATTAGTTGTTCCTGACAGGTACAGAGGCTCATGCCTGTGTCCCGGCTACTCGGGAAGCTGAGGCTTCTGTGAGCTCTATGATCATGCCACTGCACTCCAAAGGAAAAATAAGAAAAGAAACAAGAAAAAAAATTAGTTGTTCCTGCTCATGTAAGGAAAACCAAAGGCAAGAGTCTCATGTGAAAGAACAGTTGGCATAAAAAGCTCCGTTCCCATTTGGCATATACTGAAAATAAGAAAGATTGCCAGAAATTCTATGAGGTCCTTATACAGAAGACACAGGAAACATATTCCCTTCCTGTAAAAAATGGAGGAAAGATTCTAAATCAGATTAAAAACTTGTATCAAGCTGGGTGCGGTGGCTCATGCCTATAATCCCAGCATTTTGGGAGGCCCAGGTGGACGGATCTCCTGAAGTCAGGAGTTCAAGACCAGCCTGGCCAACATGGTGAAACTCTATCTCTACTAATATTACAAAAATTAGCCAAGTGTGGTGGTGAGTGCCTGTAATCCCAGTTACTTGGGAGGCTGAGGCAGGAGAATTGCTTGAACCTGGGAAGTGCAGGTTGCATGCAGTGAGCCGAGATCATACCACTGCACTGCAGCCTGGGCAACAGAGCAAGACTCTGTCTCAAAAAAACTACCAAGATTACAAGATTATTAAGTCTAAACATTAGCCCCTCCAAAATTGTCTTCTTCTAATGCTGAACCAGTCAAACTTTCACCCCTTATATCACCAACGTGGACACTCACTGCAGGCCCCTGAGGCTGAGGAGGCATGCCTGGTCGGACTCCCAGAAGGCCTAATGGGCCTGGAGGACCATGAGGATAACCTCCATCTGGCATTCGGCGGCGATCATCCCAATGATGTTGTTCTTCCTCCATTCTTCTCCAGTACATGTCCTCTTCATAACGTCTGAAACATAAAGAATGACATTATAAGCATATGAGGAAAAATACAGGCCAAGAACTTGCATCCATAGTGACATAAAAAGCAATAAAAAACCCCACCAACATCAGCCTAGCTAAAATTTCTTCCCAAATGTATATGATTTTCCGTGTTTGCTTTCATTGTGAAGTAAATGAAAGAGAAAAGAGAGCATGAAAAGCGGAAGAAAATTTCAGCCTGAGGAAAAAGTAAAAAGAACAGGCATCAGAAACCTCACAGTTTCTTACAACCTCTCTCCTGCTTTAAGTATGAATTAGAAACCCAATGCCACCTAAAGGAGGCAGGCCAACACTGTGAGTAAATGATCTGAAGTGCACATATCACATTTGGGAATTTTCTTCATGTCCTCAAAGAAACATGCTCTTTCCTATGTCTCTACTATGAAGAAAAACAGTGCAAGGCAGTGATAAATGGCAGGTCATAGTCAGTCTCACTGTTGGGGACACATTAAGGGTGTTGGGAATTATGGTAAAGTAGAAAGAACATGTCCTGGCTAGAGGTAACAGCTGCTGCAACTCAGCTCCTATTAATTGTTGCCATAAGGGAATACAACAGTCCCCATCATCCTCATCGCTGTGGTTTCAGTTACCTATAGTCAACCATAGTATACAAATATTGAACAGAACGTTCCAGAAAGAAACAATTCATAAGTTTTAAATCTTGTGCAATTTTGAGTAGTGTGATGAAATCTTGCGCTGTCCAGCTCCATCCCACCTATGAATCATCCCTTTGTCCAGCATGTCCACACAGTATACACCCTACTAGCCTATTAGTTGCTTAGTAACTAACACCGTTATCAGATGGAAAACATATAGTATATACAGGGTTTGGTACAACCTGTGATTTTAGGTATCCACTGGTGGTCTTGTAACGTAAACTCCCTTGGACAAGGAGGGACTACCGCAAAGGCTGTATTGCTGAGGTCATCAGGATTTTTGTGAAACTTCATGGTTGCTGGTTCAGATTACAAAATACTATGCATACCAAATATAACACCTCTGAGCTGAACTCAGAATGTGGGCAACTAGTGTATAGCCTCTGCTTTACTGACCAACATTTGCAGAATCTACTTTTTTTTTTTTTTTTAACCATCTCCTCCCCTCTGCCCTCCCAGTTCTTTCCTCATTTTCAACTTCAAACTAGGATACCAATAATTCCCAAGGGAAACCACGTGTCTACAGCATATTCTGTTAACAATTAGGTTAAGGTTTTACTAACGTAATCTGTTAACACATAAGAAAGAAGTGTGCTTCCTGACTACCATTATAGAAACTACCAATTTCCTCAGGTTGGGAATAAGCAGTGCTTTTTTTTCCTTAAATTGGCAGCGTCCCACTCTGTCAACCAGTGCAGTGGCGTGATCACCGGTCTCTACAGCCTTGACCTCCCATGATCAGGTGATCCTCCCACCTCAGCCCCCCAAGCAGATGGGAATACAGGTGTGCACCACCACGCCCGGCTAATTTTCGTATTTTTTGTAGAGACGGGGTCTTGTCATGTTGCCTAGGCTGGTCTCAAACTCCTGGGCTCAACTGATTGCCCGCCTTGGCCTCCCAAAGTGCTGGGATTACAGGCAGTGTGTCACCGTGCCCAACCAGCAGTGCTTTTTAGGATCAACCAACTGGGGACTGATAGAAACCATTCTTCTATCTATGCTATTTAGGCTTTGAGGAAAAAATGAATAAAAACAGCTTAAAGGTTCTGGAAAATCCTGTTCGTTCCAGTTTCTAATAGTTTACTGTTGTTGCTAGCAACGTTTAAGTCAAATGAGGGCAGGGACCTTTATCCATTGTTTACCAATTTGTGCTCACTACCTAATACAGTTCCTGGCACATTGTGGATGCTTAATAGTTGGTATTATCAGTGAAAGAGGAAAGCACTGTATAATCTAGCTACAGAGGAGAATTCCCAATATGTTACAAAGGCAGAAACTTCATAAAGGACATAACTGATAAATGTTATGTGATAAATATAAACCAACACATACATAATAGTAAAAACTATTTAAAGGTAACCTATAAAAAATGATTAATAATAACAACGTAAGAAACGTCTGTACAAATCAACAGGTAAGAAAAAACAAGCAATTTACCACAAAAGTATAAATAGCCAAACATGAAAACAATTCAAACTGAAACAAAATGGCTATCACATTTAATTGGTAGAGATTTTATTAAGCTGTAGCAGAGGTTCTCCAGGTGCAATCCAGGGACTCCAAGTGGTCCCTGAGACCCTTTCAGGAGATCCATGGGGTCAAAATTATTTTCACAATAAGGCCAGTCGTGGTGGCTCATACATGTAATTCCAGCACTTTGGGAGACTGAGGCGGGCAGATCACTTGAGGCCAGGAGTTTGAGACCAGCCTGGTTAACCTGGTGAAAGCCCATCCCTACTAAAAATGCAAAAATTAGCCAGGCGTGGTGGCAGGTGCCTGTAATCCCAACTACTTGGGAGGCTGAGGCAAGAGAATCACTTAAACCCAGGAGGTGGAGAGTGCAGTGAGCCAAGATCGTGCCATTGCACTCCAGCCTGGGCAACACAGCGAGACTCTGTTTAAAAAAAAAAAAATTATTTTCATAATAAATACTAAAGACACTTATTTGCTCTTTCATTCTAAGCATACAGTGAAATTATCCAGAAGCAACACGTGTTATTCACCACATATGAACACAAAAGCAAACATGAGAATCTTGCTGCCTTCTGTAAACCAGACATTAAAGAGATGTACAAAAATGTAAAATAGCATAACTTTTCCCACTATTCTGTGGAATAATCTTTTTACTGTATTTTATTGATTAAATATATTGTGTAATATTTTAACAAATATACATGTAACCATATTTCAAAAAATAATTAAAATGTCATTTTAAAATGAATTAACAAATATTTAAATTTCTTAGTTTTAATTTTTTTTTTTTTTTTTTTTGAGACGGAGTTTTGCTCTTGTTGCCCAGGCTGGAGTATAATGGCACGATCTCACCTCACCGCAACCTCCTCTTCCCAGGTTCAAGTCATTCTCTTGCCTCAGCCTCCTGAGTAGCTGCAATTACAGGCATGCGCTACCATGCCGGCTAATTTTGTATTTTTAGTAGAGATGGGGATTTCTCCATGTTGGTCAGGCTGGTCTTGAACTCCCGACCTCAGGTGATCCACCCGCCTCACCCTCCCAAAGTGCTGGGATTACAGGCATGAGCAACTGTGCCCGGCCAGTTTTAATTTTTAATACAGTAAGTCTTGACAGATATAACCCACATAAGGACTCTTTGGAGTCCTTGATAATTGAGGATGAAGGATCCTGAGACCAAAAAGTTTTGAGAACCACTGAGTTATGCTATCCAGTATAGGCAGACATGTGAGTATCCTTCAAACATTTCCATTTCCAATGTTCTATTATTAGCAACTAACGATAATGTATGCAGTAATATCGCCTCAATAGGTTCACAGACTTGGTGAAAGAAACAAAAAAGTGCCTCAAGGAGGGTCAATATATTAATAACTATAATAAAGAAACACTGGAAACTACCTAAATATCTAAACAATAACAACAAGAATTGATTATGAAGAAAATTTTACATATGCACAAAAATTACTATGTCCTCATGAAAAACAAAATAATCCAAATTTAGTTTTTAAAGTTGAAGATATGTAAACAAAAAAAGTGGATTATGAAAATACGTGTATAGTATGTTTCTGCTAAAACTGTATTTTAAAAGTTATACAAAAATATTCACAGCGGCAATATCCATAATAGCCAAAGTGTGGAAACAAGTTGCATGTCCATCAACTAATGAACGAATAAACAAAATGCAGTACATAAGGATGTATTATTCAGTATTATTTAGTCATAAAAGAAAATGTAATACTGATACATGTTACAATCTGGATGAACCATGAAAACATTATGCTAAGTGAATGATGCCAGACACAAAAGACCATAGACTGTATTAAGTTGATGCAAAAATAATCGCGGTTTATACCAAATGAATTTACTAATTCAAATCGTCATCTGGCACAAACCGCGATTACTTTTGCATTAACCTAATATGATTCCATTTATATGAAATCTCTAGAACAGGCAAATCTATAGAGACAGAAAGGTTAGAGGTTGTCTAGGGCTGGGGCTGGGGGAGATACTAGGTATGTGGGACACATGGGGAATTATTGTTAATGGGTACGTGATTTGAGGGTGATGAACTGTTCTAAATTGATTGTGGTGATTGTTACACAACTCTGTCACTGTATAAGTTTAGAAGATATGTTATATTTCAATAAAACTTAACATTTATATCTTTATATATATATAAATGAATATTTGAAATATGTTTTCTTAATTCTCCTTCCCTGTAGCCACTAAAGTTTCTTAATGGACATTATTAACATGTAGAATCTATCAAATCTTATACTTCTATCAGGTAACGTATGTCTATTTTGCTTGTTTGAAACCGAGGCACTTATTTATAATATGAAACTATTTCTTCATATGTTTAATTTATAAAAGATGCCACTTAAACATATAACTCTAATACCAAGTCCACAGTAAAATATTAGTATAGCCAGTAACAATTTTAATGCATGTCTTTCCTAGACCTAGGATCTTCCTCAAGAGTGAAAATTGGAAGTAAATAAATCTGGATTGCTTTGAATGGGAGTCACATGCCCAGAATGGCTAAGTTTTTAAGAAAGGCTGAACCACTTACCAGGCTATTAAAAGTTAAAGATATTACCTCATTTCCATTCTCCAACGCTCCTCTTCTTCTCGTCTTCGCCAGTACTCCTCCTTCTGCATTTGCTTCCTCATTTTCTCTTCTTGAATCTTTCTTGCTCGAATACTAGGCTTTACTTCTACTTGCAAATCTGGATTTACTTTTTTCTATTAATATAAATAAGACATTAAAAAAATAGCAGCCCCAAAACAATCTACATGTATTTTTAATCATACAATTACACGTATTCTTTAATCACGGAGGCTTTTAGTTGCAAGTTTCCCACTAGAGAGTAAAATCAATATAATTAAGGTAAATCAGAGAAAAGAATCAAAATACATTAATAAAAATTATGTAAAAAGTATGTAACTTAGTGCTGATGAACAAAAAGTCATGAAATCCTTAGAAAAACTAATGGATATTTAATTTTACTTTACATTTGACCCTTGAACAACAGGGGTTTGGGGTTTGAAGTGTATGAATACACTTACATCTATGCTGCTAAGTTTCTTCTGCCTCTGCCACCCCTGAGAGAGTTAACACCAACCCCTCCTCTTCTTCCTCAGCCTACTCAACTTGATGAGGATGAAGACCTTTATATGATGACCCACTTCCACTTAATGAATAGTAAATATTTTCTGATTTTCTTAATATTTTCTCTTCTCTGGCTTACTTTATTCTAAGAATACAGTATATATGAGATACACATGACATACCAAATATGTGTTAACATAAAAATAACTATTTATGTTATCAGTAAGGCTTCTGGTCATCAGTAGGCTTTTAGAAGTTTTTAGGGAGTCAAAAGTTATAAGCAGCCTGGAATCCCGGCACTTTGGGAGGCCAAGGCAGGCGGATCACTTGAGGCCAGGAGTTTCAGACTAGCCCGGCCAACACTGTGAAACGTTCTCTAGAAAAATACAAAAGCTAGCCAGGCACGGTGGCACATGCCTGTAGTCCCAGCTACTTGGGAGGCTGCGGTGGGAGGATCACTGGAGCCCGGGAGGTTGCAGTGAGCCATGTTCATGTCATTGTACTCCAGCCTGGGCAACAGAGCAAGGCCCTATCTAAAAAAAGAAGGGGAGGCAAATTTTTGACTGCGTGAGGGGCCCCTGACCTCCATGTTGTTCAAGGGTCAACTGTAACTGTTTGTAAACAGATGACTCTAAATGTCTATGTTGGGCTTAAAAAGTTTCTTTCCATATTTAAGTACTACCCTTTTACACTGTTTTAATTTTCACCTCCTCCATGTTTAAAACAGAAAACATGGATCTAGTACATCAATCCAGCTTAGTTAAAAACTTCAAATACAGGCCGGGCACGGTGGCTCACGCATGTAATCCCAGCACTTTGGGAGGCCAAGGAGGGCGGATCATGAGGTCAGGAGTTCAGGCCAACCTGGCCAACATGGTGAAACCCCATCTCTACTAAAAATACAAAAATTAGCTGGGCATGGGGGCGCATGCCTGTAATCCCAGCTACTCGGGAGGCAGAGGCAGGAGAATTGCCTGAACAGGGACCCAGGAAGCAGAGGCTGCAGTGAGCCGAGATCATGCCACTGCACTCCAGCCTTGGCTACAGAGCGAGACTCCATCTCATTAAAGAAAACAAAAACAAAAAAAAAACAAAAACAACAACAACAAAAAACCTTCAAATACAACATCTGATTTATCTTAACATTTAAAGTGTATTCAGTGAAGAATTCCTACGCTAAGATAAGTGAAGGGATTTTCCAACCTATCAACTTGTCTTAAAGTTCATTTTGGTGGGAATTCTACCAGATAAAGAAGGTGGATAAAGAGTTGAGACTTTTTTCAAACATTTTATGTGAATTAATTATCTTTACATGATTGCTTGGTCCAGGCAATGCTTCAGTTTTTGCCACAATTACTAAAACTGATGAGAATGTTATTCTTCTTTAAGTATAAAAATGGATAAATAAAAACCAAACATCCATCTGAGTCTATCAACATGACATGCTAATCTTAGAATGGGACATCATGGACTTGGCAAGCTGTGTTTAGATGCTTTGTTTTGCATATAGAATGCTCTGGGTGTTTTTTTTTGGTTTTTGTTTTTTGTTTTAAAGAAGGTAATAGCTGAAATTTTACTCACTTTATATTGAAGTCTGTGTCTTCGCCCTTTTAAGTGCATCTCCTTAGCATTGGGATCATTAAAGCTGCACTCACATAATTTACAATGGAAGCGAATTACTTTTCCTTCATCGTTTCGTACCTTGGTGTGGAAAAAAAATTCAAGAATCATCATAGTTGAAGATGATATCATTCATAAACCCCCACATATTATTTGATGAAGTGGTACACAGAAAGAAGTGGCAATGTCTATTACTTTTTTTTTTTTTTTTTCCCAGGATAGAGTCTTGCTCTGTCACCCATGCTGGAGTGCAGTGGTTCGATCTCAGCTCACTGCAACCTCAGCCTCCTGGGTTCAAGCGATTCTCCCGCCTCAGCCACCCAAGTAGCTGGGATTAAAGGTATGCACTACCACGACCGGCTAATTTTTTTTTTTGTATTTTTAGTAGAGACAGGGTTTTACCACGTTGGCCAGGCTGGTCTCAAACTCCTTGTGATCCGCCCACCTTGGCCTCCCAAAGTGCTGGGATTACAGGCATGAGCCATCGCGCCTGGCCTATTACTTTTTAAAAGGATAGAAACTGTAGAAATGGGAATGAAAAGTTGGAATTTTAGCATGCAAGATGTGATAGCATATGTCTGCTCTTGTATCTCTCTTTTTTTTTTGAGACAGAGTCTTGCTCTGTCGCCCAGGCTAGATAGAGTGCAGTGGTGCGATCTCGACTCACTGCCAGCTCCGCCTCCTGGGTTCACATCATTCTCCTGCCTCAGCCTCCTGAGTAGCTGGGACTACAGGTGCCCGCCACCACGCCCGGCTAATTTTTTGTATTTTTAGTAGAGATGGGGGTTTCACCATGTTAGCCAGGATGGTCTCGATCTCCTGACCTCGTGATCCGCCCGCCTCGGCCTCCCAAAGTGCTGGGATTACAGGCGTGAGCCACCACGCCTGGCCACTATCTTTCAATTTAATATTTTTGTCTATATGTAAGCATTTAGATTTAAATGTAGCTAGATGTCTTAAATTTTCTAATAGTTACTGAGTAATTGCTGCTGGCCAAGTATTGTTCTTGAAAATGAAGATAAAGAAGAATAATAGCATTATTTTGGTATACAAAATTTCTCAAAGCTCAAGGTTTTATAATATGTAACTTTATGGAAAATTAAGATGAAATTTTTTCTAACTGAACAGTTATAGGAGGACAAGTAAACTTGAGTCTTACTATGAATACTAAGTTCAAATTGTGCAGGCTTTAAGATCGGTTCTGAATGTAATTCTCTGAAGTTTAGGATTAAACAGTATCATCAAAAATTGGGTGTTTCGGTTGAGAGTTTTGTTTTTTTTTTTTTGAGATAATCAAATCTTACTCCTTTAAGAGATGAAACTTAAAAATCAGAATTATTTCTGAACTAATTATAAATTCTATAACCCAGCTATCCACCTTGTAAACAAAGAATTCAATATACAATTTTTCTTTTTCTTGTTTTCTTTTCTTTTCTGTGAGACAGAGTCTCACTCTGTTGCCCAGGCTGGAGTACAGTTGTGTGATCTCGGCTCACTGCAACCACCTCCCAGGTTCAAGTGATTGTGCCTCAGCATCCCGAGTAGCTGGGATTACAGACGTGCGCAACTACTGGCCTTGAACTTCTGGCCACAAGTGATTCACCCACCTCGGCCTCCAAAAGTGCTGCAATTACAGGCGTGAGCCACTGTGCCTGGCCATCAATATATAATTTTTCTTGATAGGAAAAAGGATGCAAGAACAAATATTTATTTAAAACCTACTAGGCTGGGTGCAGTGGCTCAGGCCTGTAATCACAGCACTTTGGAAGGCCGAGGCAGGCAGATCATGAGGTCAGGAGTTCAAGACCAGCCTGGCCAACATAGTGAAACCCCATCTACTAAAAAAAATACAAAAATCAGCTGGGGGTGGTGGCAGCTACTTGGGAGGCTGAGGCAGAAGAATTGCTTGAACCTAGGAGGCAGAGGTTGCAGTGAGCCAAGACTGTGTCACTGCACTCCAGCCTGGGTGGCAGAATAAGACTCTGTCTCAAAAACAAAAACAAGAACAAAACAAAAACTCTCCTAGATGCTAGACACCATGCTAGGTACTTTATTTCATCTACTCTTCACAACTTTGTTAAGGAATATCCCAATTTTATAGATATTGACACTGAAGCTCAAAAAACATATATGCTCTAAAGTCAAAGTAAATAGTAGTCATATACCACTGTACGTCTTTCTGCTAACAACAGGTATTTATCCAGTCCCCTCTGATATCCCTTCACTCCTTTATTTTACTGAGTTTACTTTATCTGTAAAACAGCAACAGTCTTCTACTCCACTTGAGAAACCAAATGAATATATTCTGTTAAATCAGCAAACTTAATTTTATCACAAAACTGACCATTCAAAAATAAATATATTGGTTCTCTTTATCAACATTTTTGCTGCTCAGAACTTTTAAACTTTTATGATAGTTGAAGGATGTATTACAAGAATGCTTGCTAGTAAATAGAAAGTTACTTTGCACACCACAGTGACAATACACAGGGAAAATAATATAAAAGTTAGCAAAAAAAAAAAAAAATCATTGTGATGTCACTTAGGCAGGCTTAAAGGACAAGCTTTCTTATAACAAAGATTCCTTTAATATCCTTTCATTAAGCTAAATCTAAAATACAATTAAGTATATTTAATCTTACACGTAACATATGCTTGTAATGCACTTCTTCCCTTTATCCAATTTCACAGCAATGGTATTCTCAAATCAATTACCTCTTCCACATAATCATGGCCCACTGGCTGCACATCACTCTGTAAAGCAGCAAGAGATGCAGGTGTGACTGGTTCTGACACTGTGTCTTGCTTTACTTCAGGAATCTGCACAGCAGAAGTGACAGGAGTACTTTTAACACATTCGGTTCCTTTTATGTCTTCTGTTTTATTTCCTGTTGACTGCAGCTTATTACCACCTAGAGAAGCATCAAAAAGTTAAAAAAAATTTATTTTTGTATAAATATATATACCTGATAAGACGAAAACTGCAGATAAAGTTCTTTTCTGCTAACAGTCAAACTCCTATCTGACATACAACAGATGAGAATTTTGAAGAACTACATAAACTACTTGGCTTTTTTACCCTATTAGTGAAATACATTTCTGAATTTTTCTCTTTTCCATCTTGGAACACCCAACACCCTCCTCATCCCTGCTCAAAGTGAATAGCAAGTACCTGAAATGGTAAGGACTAAGCCTAATTCATGTTTGTGGCCCTAGTTCCTTGGCAAGTGACTGAAATGAGTAGTATTTATTCCTTAAAAAATGCTAACTTCCAGTTGGGTGTGGTGGCTTATGCCCTATGATCCCAGCACTGTGGGAGGCAGAGGTGGGAGGATTACTTGAGCCCAGGAGTTTGAGCCTAGAAGTTTGAGACTAGCCGGGGCAACATGGCAAAACCTGGTCACTACAAAAATTAGCTGGATGTGATGGCGCATGCCTGTAGTCCTAGCTACTTGTGGGGCTGAGGGGGAAGGACTGCTTGAGCCTAAGAGGCAGAGGTTGCAGTGAGCTGAGATCGCATCACTGCACTCCAGGCCTGGTCAGACCCTGTCTCCAAAAAAAGTTGGGGGTAATGTCTAGGTCACGCCCTACAATTTAGAAAAATTATAAAAAAGGTAAGTTCAATGATTAGGTCTCTTTGCAAACTTAGTCCAAATAAAGTTTCCCACCAGGGAAGGAAATAGAACCAATTTAGGTTTTATTACTGTTTATTTCCTTTAACTTATTTACAAAAGATTTTCTATTATTGTTCTAAACTGAAAGTATGAAGAACCTCAGAAACTGATGTAGAAGTGACTATAAATGATAGCTTTCATTTTTATAATCAATTAAACTTAACACTTCAACTAACTGTCCAAGAGAATACCATGTTAATTGTGAATCTCCCACTTTTAAACTTTTCTTTCAAAAATATTCTTAAGTACCTACAACAATCTGGATACAGCACTAAGTTCTGGTAATACAGTAAAGAGAAGACAATGTAGCTGCCTTTCAAGTGCCCAATTTATGGGAAGATACAAACAACAATAATACAATGTGATAAGCACTATAATAAATATGGACTGAATATTGCAGAAATTTAGAAGAAAGGAGCCACCACCCTTTAACGTGATCCAGTAAGGAAAGGTTTCATAAAGGGTGTGACACTTGAACTGGGATTTGAAAGAAGAATATGAACTGGTCAGAAAGAAAAGAATGACATTTAAAAAGAAAAAAATAGCATGTACATAAAAGCACAGCAACACGGTGTGAAAAAGGCTATGGTAAAGGAAGAGCCAGTAATTCAATATGAATTACTACACAGGTAGAAGGGATGAGTTATGAGGCTGGAAAGGTAGGCATGGGTCAGGTAATGATGGGCCTTACATGACAAATGAGGACTACAGATTTTATCCTGTCGCAGTGGAAGGCTGCTAAGCAGAAGACTAACACAATAGATATGTATTTTAATAAAATAACAAGAGTGTGGAGAATATGTTGAGATTGGGTACAGTAAGAAATAAAGCTCCAAGGAAGAGACTTTTAAGGCCTAAAAAAAGGCAATGGCAACGAAGAAGTTTTTGTAGAAATATTATAGAGATAGAAACAAGAAGACTAGGTAAACAGCTGGAGGAGGCAATAAATACGAAGAAATAATGTTAGTGGATTTTCCACTTGAGAAATCGGCAATTTTATGACATTATTTCATGGTACTCCTCTCATGAATTAATGGGTTAGAATGAGACACATTGGGAGGCATCTACACAGCCATATAAAAGATGTCCAGGGAATATTTAAAATGTGGCTGTCCAACTCAGGTGGGGGTTTTGAATTTACCAGAAAGATTTTAAAAGTCACTGCCCACATGGGAATGAATGAGACCACCCATTAATAGTGGTGGACAGTGAGATGAGGGCCAGGGTTATAATCTTAGTAACACTATCATTTAATGAACACATAGGCAGGAGAACTAATAAGGAAAACTGAGAAAGGGGTGGATGGACACATAATTGAGAGACACAGATGTATCTTAAGCCTAAAGGTATAGCAGTCAACTGTGTCAAGTATTAGGAGAGTCAATAGGATGAAACTGAAAACTGGCCACTGGATTGGCAATTAGGTCTTTGGTGACTACTGAAAGCAGCTTCAGAAAAAGGTAGGGTAGAAACACTATAGCAGAGTGAGGATTGGGTAGGAAGCACAGACGTAGAGAAAAAATCAGGGCCATGCATTGTGGTGCATGCTTATAACCTCATCTCTACCAAAAAAAAAAAAAAACCTGGCTGTGTGTGTGATGGTGCACAGTTATAGTCCCAGCTACTCAGGAGACTGAGGTGGGCGGATCGCTTGAGCCCTGGAGATTGAGGCTACAGTGAGCCAAGATCGTGCTACTGCACTCCAGCCTTGGTGACAGAGTGGGGCTCTGTCTCAAAAATTAAAAAAAACAAACAAACAAAAACCAATCACGTTACCTTAAGATTACAGAAATGGGAAAAGGGTCTTTGTGTGTGCACATCTTTTTTTTTTAAATGACTAGAGGAAGACACAGATAATATCTGTATGGCTGAAGGGAAGAAACCAGTAGATGATAGACTAAAAATTAAAAATACACACACACTAGGCAGATATGTGGAGAAACAAAGTCCCAGAAAGAAGGGAGGAGACAGGTCCAAGAATACAGGGAGAAGGGTTAGTGCTGCAATGGAGAAGAAACAACACTTTGACAGAGTCAGCAGGGACAGAGAATATCAGTACTTGCCAACAAAATTTATTTTGGGGGTAGATGTTTTCTTGGCAGCCATATTTGTAGGCACTGCTGATACTTTAGTGTTAGATGTGCTATTAAGAGACGAGTTTCCTGTAGTCGTAAGACCCTTCATTGAAGACGTTGCAATTGATGACGTATTCACAGTACAATTGTTTGCTGCAATGCTTGAAGGAGAGGCAGTCGGCTTTGAAGCAGATACAGCTGTTGAAGAAGTAGCTTGACTAACAACGTTTGGTTCTGTTGATGGAATGGGTTTACCAAGTTTTGTGTGTAACTTAACCACCTATAAAACAAAAGCACACTTATTTGTCAGGAAACTCATAGATTTTGAAAAGTCTGCCTGGAACATTATAAAATGGAAATCTAAACCATGCTTTTCTTTGTTGTATTTTTTCTGCTCTATGTTTTTGTATATACACACATATACAAAACTCATTACTTTCAAGATAATCTCTGTGAAGCAAATATGCATACATATTCCATCTACTATTAGGTGAGGAAACTGAGGTAGAGAAAGATGAACAGACTTGGCTACATTAAAAATAATCACATGACAATTCCCAGTTAGTGAAATAAATGGTTTAGTTCAATTTAAAGACAGGTCTCCAGTCTTTCCCTCTTTTAGCAATGATTATTTGATGTCACCTTTATGTATTATTAGCACATAAGCAAGGCTTATAATGCACTTAAAAGTTTTCAAAATTTGAAGTTACCTTTACCTAACCCCCTTTGAAAAAGTAAAAGATAACAGAATCAAGACATAAGGGTGTGTGGGAAAAAAACACCTACTTTCTGATGCTTAGCACCACGAATGTGGGCAGCATATGCATCTGCTCCTGTACAAGACACATCGCAGAGCTCACAACGTAGCTGATTTTGAGTCCCACGAGTAGAATTGTTGCTGCTGCTGGTATTTTGTGAGGCTTTCAATGCAGCTTCTTTTTTTTTATGTTTCTGTCCTTCTAAATGTTCTTTATAAGTCTGTTTCAAATAAAAAGGA
Source organism: Pongo abelii (assembly GCF_028885655.2). Classification (NCBI taxonomy): domain Eukaryota; kingdom Metazoa; phylum Chordata; class Mammalia; order Primates; family Hominidae; genus Pongo; species Pongo abelii. Next base: position 32,957,397 of record NC_071989.2, read on the forward strand.
AACATTTTGCTTCACTAATTTTCTTTACGCATTAATTTAAGATTATTCAATTCTCAAGAAATCTCTAATACTCATTTAAAAATGAGACCAAAACAGATTTTTTAAGTTGAAAAAGGGCATGTGGCATTCGTTACATATGTGACATATCTATGGTTCTCTGTATCTTATCAAGAATATTATCTAACACTGAGTTACAAAGTACTTTCATACATAGCCATAATATAAGGCAATGGCTTTCAGTTTTAAAAATTTTATCTTTTGTTGCTTATATAAATGTTGGACAGAGAATAATAGACAGTGATCATTCCATAAAGAAATTATATTTAGTTACAGGGTTAAGATGAGGCGGGGGAGATGTGCCTATATCATTAGAAGAAAGAAAAAGTTACTGTATGGTAGCAAGATTCTTTACAAACAGCTATGTTTATAAAACTGACTTTTCTAATTCAGATACATTTTGACATAGAATCTGTATTAGAATCCATGGCCCTTAAATGAATGCTTATTTAAAATACATAAGGGCCAATACGGTACATACCTGCAAGCAAAAATGGTATTATAGTAATATTAGCCAATAAAATAGTGAAATTACATATTAAAAATCATTGTGAATGCAGATGATTGAGGAAGGCTGTTAATTAATATGAGAGGAAATTAGTAAGAACAACTGGACAGTTTTGTGAGTAGGACCAAATGGTTCCTCTGTTACTTTTTTTTTGAGATGGGTCTCACTCTGTTACCCAGGCTTCAGTGTGGTGGCACAATCTTGGGTCACTGCAATCTCCGCCTCCTAGGCTCATGTGATCCTCCCACCTTAGACTCCCGAGTAGCTGGGACCACAGGTGCCTGCCACCACGCCTAGCTCATTTTTCATATTTTTGGTAAAGATGGGATTTGGCCATGTTGCCCAGGCTGGTCTCAAACTCTCTTTTTTAAAACTGCCTCTTAAAAGACAGTTGTAAACTGACAAATAATTAGCATACAATTATATGTTCATCATACAATTTCAGAGCTGGATGGGACTTTCCTTTCATTATCTGCAGTGGCCTGAAATAGCTCCACCAAGCAGTCTGAGCCTCAATTATTTAGGGCAAGTCCTGTTATAGAAAAGTGAGGAAATAAAAGCCCAAAGAAGTTAAGGTCTCTAAATTGCCCAAGGTTATATAGCTAGTGGCAGAGCCAAGACTGCAAGCTTGGCCCCCAAAAGCTGAATCAACTTACTCTTTTCCTTCTTATGTACACATCTAGAACTCTAACTCAATCTCAATGATATTTTTCGCTAAGGCTCATTAACCGCCCCCTTAAGGCACTGACACTGACTTGCAGAAATACCTGTGGCCTGTTCTTTTTGTAACCATCCAGCACAGCAAAAATAGCCAGCCTTATATGCACTCATTCCACATGCTGCTGTTAACCTATCACCCAAGCGTCACGTTGTATACTTTCATATAAGCGAGGTAATCAATAAATTTCTTATGTCCAAGTCTGGCACTCATGACACTAACCCCTCTGAACAGTCAACATAGAGTAGGAAATGCTCCTTAAATACTAAGACTGCCCACCATTCTTGTTCCCTTTCACGTTTACTCCAGGTCCCTGCAAACATTTCCCACCTGTGCCACACCTGCCTCCCATCACCTCCTGCCAACCATGCAATCCACAACAAAACTATTTCCTGCCATACTCAAAACAGGGGAAAAGAGGGTTTTATATATCTAGCCACATATATTAAAATGTTCTGTAATTTGGTATAATTCAGGGAATGTTAGAAACTGAAAATATCCCCCAAAATTCAGAAGTAGAGAAAACTAATCCAGTAAAGTAAAAAATGTGTTACACAGGTAGGGCAAATGAGAGATGGATATAACTTGGAGAAGCTAGTAGAGAGTCAAAATTGGTTGTTTCCAAATAACATGCCTTTTATCTGCCAAGCTGTTTACCAAATTTTAATATAAAAAGTTGACACTCTTAAGCATAATAATAAGGTTGGGAGTTGAATCCATTAATTTTAATAAATAGAATCATGTCATAATCACCCATTTTAACGTTTAGCAACCAGAAACAATACAATACCGAAAAAGGAATAAGAGTTTTACATTTACATGCCTCATTAATTGGTATTTTTGAAAGACACTTCCTTACACCTTCCTTGTTCCCGAAGTTCCTACTCCCCTTACGAAAGAGATTACAGAAATAAGTAACATACTATAAAGTATATATCAAAGTCAGTCTCATTAGAAATGCAATCCTGAAAATTACAGATTATCAGTAACCTGTTATATTAAGTTAAAGAATTTTGAATAAAGGCTTTGGCAAGTAAGTTATAGATGGCAAAAACAAAATCAAATAAAAATTCAATCTTACCCAGGTCACAATTAATTTGACCACAAAATTTTAAAACTAAATTTAAGTTTTAAAGAGCAAAGTCTCCTTCTGGAAAAAAGGCTCAATTTGCCTATTTATCATTTATATTCACAATCATCTTTACAGTTATTTTTTTTTCCCTGAAAATTCTCATGCCACAATACAAGTAACTTAAAAAATGCACTGGCTAAAAGCTAACAGGAAAAAATGTAAACCTCTTTGTAGGCTCAGGAGTTAGAATACCAACTATACTTAATAACCACTGAAGACTCAAGGTAAAACATACAACATAAGTACCTGTGGTCCAGCACAGCTGATCTTACAAACATCACAATAGTGAATCTGTGGCGGTTTGGGAGGCTGTTTTGGTTTCAGTTGTTTATTTTGGAATGGTGCTTTTTTAGTAAAGGTGGTCCCTGTCCAGGCAGCTGTTGCAGCAGCAGCAGCAGCTGCTGCTGCTGCCTGCTTCTGTTGCTGCTGCTGCTGTTGATAGTAGGAAGATGCAGCTGAATACACTGCTGCTTCATAACCTGAATAAGACGTACCTTACAAATGAAATCAAACAAAAATTATGTTACATACTTATAGAAGGACAAGTTAAAATTTACAAATTTAAGTTAAATTAATCCTGTCAATAAAGATAGATTTACATGTGCATATTTACAAACGTATATCTCACAGAACCAGAAAAAAGCTTATTTTCCTTCTAAGAAAGTCATCAACTCGTATTTATTCAACACATGCCAGGTGTTATAGAGGTATAAAGACAGTGTAAAATTTGGTCCCTGCCTTGAAGAAGCTTCTAGTTTAATTGAAGAGATGTGACAGTGTGTTTGACAAACTTGTCTGTCTATAGAATCTGGTAATATGTCCCCAAATAAAATTCTGTGAACAAAATTTAGGAGTGTTGGATTTGAGGAAGAATCTGAAGTAGGATACTAGATAGGAAAAACAAAAACTCATGAAAGTAAGATTCGACATGCTTGGTAGCTAAGAGGACAAAAGAGTTAAAGAAGAGGAAAACATACAAATATGACACTAAAATCTGCAGCCCCAGTGATCAACTGATGGGTTGTGCAACTGCTAGAATCAAGAAGCTGACAGACGCTAGTCTGGGGAGGCAAGGTAAATAAAGTTTAGCAGAAGTTTGTGATGTGGAACTGAAGTTCAGATGAAAATATAGAACAACTGTTAAAAGATTTAGGAATTAGGGACCAATACATTGGTTCTCATCTTCCAAAAGATGAAAAAGCATTGTGTTTTCTGGTTAAATGTATGAATTCTACCCATTTCCACTGTTCAGAGACTCCACTGAATAAGTACATTATGCAAGCTGTTTATATAATATATACATGTTGTTTATGTTCAATGATTTACAGATTTTTAATCTGTGAACGTGGAGACGGGGTTTCGCCATGTTGCCTAGGCCAGACACAGACACAGCCTTGTTATTTGTTTTCCTACAATGCTTTTTACAAGAAATGTACATTTGTTTGCCAGTAGTTATAGGAGAATTTAAGATGCCCTTTAACAGAGTTCCAGAATCTTTAGCCCATCTTTCAGTGCATGCTTTATTTTTATAACTAAGTAGTAAGTTATAACTAAACTTGCCTTTTATTAGTTTTAGACTACCTATGTGCAAGTAGAGATTATTTTATGAATATTAAGCTTAACTTGGTGATTTTTATGGTTAAATTAGATCAGTGTTTAAAGGATACTGCAATTTCTAAACCTAACTTTTCTCATATTTAAGGATAGTGATACTTGCCTTATAGATCTGTTCTAAAAACTACACTGTGTCTGGCACACTGCTTCCTGTATTGTGAACTCTTGATAAAAAAAAGAAAAAAAAAAAACTAGAAGAACTATTCTTTCAGCACTGTTGGCCTCTGTTGTCCTTATTCTGCTTCATATTTTCTTAATACATAATTCATAAAGTTACATTTCTGTGGCATTTGTACGGTTTCTATATAGAAAACTGAAGTCATTTGGAAAATATCTGTTATAAAGATTTTATGTAAAAATCATGATCCTACTTGGTAATAAATCTAAAAACATCTTTATTATTTGTAATTGGACAATTTTATGGTATTTCTCTACAGTAAAATTTAAACTATACATGTTTTTGCCTGTAAGCTTGAAAACATTTGGCTGTGAGCTTGTGTTCTTTTATCACATTCGTAATAGAGGACGTTTGTAGGACTGCCCAGTAAAGTTTATTAGTTTATAGAAATTTTCTTTTAAGCAATTATGTCAATTGTTTTCTCAATTTTATCTGATCATATATATGCTTTATCATTGATATACAGCTACCTGTTTCTATTTTCATTTCAGATGTTTTCTTGTCTATTATCACACTTTCTATCTTAAAACTTCATATACTATAGTAGCCTGACATAAAAGTCTAAGAAGGCTTTTCTCAAAAGTTGTTTGACTACTTTTCTCCTGGATATGTCTGGTTTTCCCCGCATTTTAGCTCTCACCATTCCAATTTATTTTTCCTTCCCTATGTGTACAGACATATTGGAATTAGGGGGTCCTAAGTCTTTCAGTATTGCAGTCTGCATTTGAGAGACCAAAAAGTTTAATTCTCTGTAAGCAGTTCTTCTGTGCTATTCTGTCAACTAGGAATCTCTCTCAAGCTTTATATCACTCTTTGCCCACCCATTACCACTTACAGGAATAAGGAAATTTAACTGAAATATGCTAAATAGGCAGTCTACCAAATTTCCAGAGATCTGAGTTTAGAAATGGTCAGTTTACCAGTTTTCAGGTAGGTTTATACGTAAAATCCACAGCTTTCAAATCCAAAACGTTCTCTTAAATACATTAAATTATCTCTAGATTACTTACAATACCTAATACCATGTAAGTGCTATATAAATGGTTGTTAAGCTGTACTGAGTTTTGTATTATATTCTCTATTCCCCACCCCAACCGCCCCCAATTTTTTTTTTGAGACAGCATCTCACTCTGTTGCCCAGGCTGGGGTGCAGTGGCGCAATCTCGACTCACTGCAACCTCTGCCTCCCAGGTTCAAGTGATTCTTATACCTCAGCCTCCCAAGTAGCTGGGGTTACAGGCGTGTATCACCATACCTGGCTTATTTTTGTATTTTTAGTAGAGAAGGGGTTTTGCCATGGTGGCCAGGCTGGTCTGAAACTCCTGACTTCAGGTGACCCACCTACCTCGGCCTCTCAAAGTGCTGGGATTACAGGCATGAGCCACCGCACCTGCCTCCGAATATTTTCAGTTCATGGTTGATTGAATCCATGGTTGCTGAACCGATGGATACAGAGAGCGACTATACTATAATCTGTTACTCTCATTTCTCTCTTTGAGGCTCACACGGTTTTAAATTTGCCCAGTGGGATCCGCTCAAACCAGCTCCTGAGTCTTTTTGACATATTCTCATTCGTCTTTGAGCACATCTTTCTTCTTTGCCACTGAAAGTTATTACAGATACACTTTGAGCTTTCCCTGCCCTAGAGTCACAGTCAGCCATGTCACTCACACAGGAGCCATGATTTCTTATAAATGCCAGTGGTATTTAGAAACCATTCTAATGGCCACAAAGTATTTTATTGTATGGATGTACTATATTTTAAAGTGTGTATTTGAGGACATTTAGTTGTATACGAGACAGAAACTGGAAACAGCACTAGGTAGAACATCCTTACATGTAAAGATTTGTACATTTGCCCACTTGTTTCCCTAGGATAAATTTCTAGTTGTGGAACTGTTAAAAAGTATCTGTTTTTTAAAGACTATGTGATACACAGTCCAGAGTTGCCAAATCAGAGAAACCATTGTTAAGGCTTCTGAGTTCTTTATCTGCAATTTTTGGCAGCTACAATTTTGGTCAGCTATTCTCTTTATCTTAGTAAAATGAGTTCTAGAGTATTGCTACCTACTAAATGATGACTTGTAGCATGATGAATTTACTACTGAAATGTTAATTTTTTTGTTTCTGGTATCATACATTTAAAAGCTATATGCCAGCTCTTCTAATATCATAGCTTACTAATTGATTTTTTTTTTTGAGACTAGGTCTCATACCATCACCCAGGCTAGAGTGCAATGGCACCATCTCAGCTCACTGCAACCTCCACCTCAAGCGATCCTCCCACCTCAGCCTCCCAGGTAGCTGGGACTACAGACGTGAGCCACCATGCCTGGCTAATTTTTTATTTTTGTATTTTTTGTAGAGATGGGGTTTTGCCATGTTGCGCAGGCCGGTCTCGAACTCCTGAGCTCAAGCAATCTGCCCACCTTGGCCTCTCAAAGTGTTGGGATTACAGGTTGAGCCACCACGCCTGGCCTTGATAATGAAAGTACTTTTTTTTTTTGGAGACAGTGTCTTGCTCTGTCACCCAGGCTTGGAGTAGAGTGGCACAATCCCAGCTCACTGCAACCTCCACCTCCTGCGCTCAAATGATCCATCCCGCCTCGGTGCATGCCACCACACCGGGCTAATTTTTTGTATTTTTAGTTGAGATGGGGTTTCACCACACTGCCTAGGCTGGTCTTGAACTCCTGGGCTCAAGTGTTCCATGAGCCTGGCCTAGTAAAAGTACTTTTTAAGTGAAACTATTTTAGTTTTCAAAAATTGTGCTTTTACTTAATTTATAGATACAGATTTCTTTTTTTTCTTTTTCTTTGAAACAGGGTCTCATTCTGTCATCCAGGCTGGAGTGCAGTGGCACTATCATCATGGTTTACTGCAGCCTCAACCTCCTACCTCAGCCTCCTGAGTAGCTGGGACTACAGGCGCGCCACCACGCTTGGCTAAGCTGGTTTGAGCAGATCCCACTGGGCAAATTTAAAACCGTGTGAGCCTCAAAGAGAGAAATGAGAGTAACAGATCATAATATAGTCGCTCTCTGTATCCATCGGTTCAGCAACCATGGATTCAATCAACCATGAACTGAAAATATTCGGAGGCAGGTGCGGTGGCTCATGCCTGTAATCCCAGCACTTTGAGAGGCCGAGGTAGGTGGGTCACCTGAAGTCAGGAGTTTCAGACCAGGCGGGTCACCATGGCAAAACCCCGTCTCTACTAAAAATACAAAAATAAGCCAGGTATGGTGATACACGCCTGTAACCCCAGCTACTTGGGAGGCTGAGGTATAAGAATCACTTGAACCTGGGAGGCAGAGGTTGCAGTGAGTCGAGATTGCGCCACTGCACCCCAGCCTGGGCAACAGAGTGAGATGCTGTCTCAAAAAAAAAATTGGGGGCGGTTGGGGTGGGGAATAGAGAATATAATACAAAACTCAGTACAGCTTAACAACCATTTATATAGCACTTACATGGTATTAGGTATTGCAAGTAATCTAGAGATAATTTAATGTATTTAAGAAGATGTACACAGGTTAAAGGCAAATATTATGTCATTTTATATATGGGACTTGAGCATCCACAAATTTTGGTATCAATGGGGGCCCTGGAACCAATCTCCCATGGATAGCAGGGACCACTATACATTGAATAAAAATGAGGAAGTTCATAGTAATAACAAAAAAAGAAGTGGAAGGAGGGGACTCTAGAGTAGAATGCCTAAGAATCAATGTGAAAGGATTTTGCAACTACCACTGTAGAAACTCATTCGGTTTTCAAAGGATCTACCACCACAGGGTGAAAGACAGTTGAGCAAGAGGCCCACAGATTACTTGTTCATTATAAAGGAAAAAGGTATCTTCATAATGGAGAGATCTGATAGGCACAGCTTTAACCAGTAAAGCCAGCATCAATAAGGAATAAACAAACATTACTTATTACATGCTTCTGATGTGATGAAATGGAAGGCTGGTCAAGTAATTTTCTTGTCTAAAAAGTTACCTGAATCTAAACATAAATCATCAGATAAATCCAGATATGGGACATTCTACAAGACAACTGGCCTGAACACTTCAAAAATATCACTATCATGAGAGACAAGATAAAAATAAGGAACTGTTCTACATTAAAGCAAACTAGCAAAGAATGGCAACCAAATACAATCCATGATCCTTGACTAGATTCTAAATTTCAAAAACAAAGCACAAGCACAAACATACATACACCAAATACATACAAAGCCCAGCCATAAAATACATTTTTGGACAACTGGAGAAATTTATGTATTAGATAGTATAGTATCCATGTTCAATTCCTTTTCATAATGTTGCCATTGTGGCTACATAAAATAATGTCCTTATTCTTGGGAAATACCTTCTGAAGAATTCAGGGCAAAGTACCATGTCATCTACAACTTGTAAAGCATATTGCTTATAAAACATATTGCTGAGCCATGTGAAAATAGCCTTTAAGAGAAAGGAGAGATAAAGCAAATTTGAAAAATTATTAATAATTGGTGAACCTAGGTGAACGGCATAAAAAATAGTTCTTGGAACTATTTTTTTCCACTTTTCCGCAGAATTAAAATTTTCTGGGGCAGGCACGGTGGCTCATGCCTGTACTGTAACCCCAGCACTTTGGGAAGCCAAGGTGGGTGGACCACTTGAGGTTAGGAGTTTGAGACCAGCCTGGCCAACATGGCGAAACCCTGTCTCTACTAAAAATACAAAAATTAGCCAGGCGTGGTGGCGCACGCCTGTAGTCCCGGCTACTTGGGAGGCTGAGGCAGGAGAATCGCTTAAACCCAAGAGGCAGAGGTTGCAGTGAGCCAAGCTGGCACCATTGCACTCCAGCCGAGGTGACAGTGAGACTCTATCTCAAACAAAACAAAACAAAACAAAAAACAAAACAAAAAAAAACCTGATATAAAAAGTTGGGAAAAAACATTAATCAAAGGTATATATCTATACTTAGTGACATGAAAGGCAATCACAGTAACAATAAAGCAGTTTACAGAATAGCATGTATAAGACAAATGCATTTTTATAAACCGTATTTACACATGTATATGCCATGGAAGAAAAGTAGACAGAGACACGCACTAAAATGTTAATGACAATTAGTGTCTAGGAGTACAAATCTAGTGGTTTAACTTTTTTTCTCTTTCTAAAAAAATACAGTTTCTAATTTATAAATAATAATATATTATTCATTTAAATAAAAATTATCTTCATACTGTATAAACAACCAGAGAGAGAAAGAGAAAGGAAAGGAAGCATATGTTAAGAGAGAAACAATGAACAGGAAAGGCTACTCTGGTACTTCCTATTTTGTTGAAGCTAATGTGGACATTTAAAAAAAACGTGACTAATCAGATTTCATTGTAATATAATCCTAGTTACAATTATAGCTAGTCAACCAAATAGGGAGAGACAGTAAAGTCCTATCTGAGAAATCTTAAATGACAGATCTAGGAATCATAAATTCAGTATTTTCTTGAGATCTTAACAAAAGATTTCTTTCCTAAATAAGGAATCTCCTGTACTACGCCTTTAATAGATTATAAAATGTCTTTCTACCATCATTCATACTGGTGAATGATGAGCAGGTCCTCATCATTTACCACTCCAGCCAGAGTTCTCAGACGATAATGTCTCCTCATTCAATTCGTTTCCACCTGGTTGTCCAGTTAACTTACAAATCTGCTCACACCACTCCATTTCTTAATATAGCCTCTGCAGCTCCCTTTCTGCCCACAAGATAAAGACACACACCATAGCAGAGCACATATGGCTTTACATACTCTTGACACTTCTAGCCTCATCTACTGACATTTACCCTGTGTATCCTGTATTCCAGCCACAATGAACTGCAGTTCTCAAACACTCCATGCATGCCTAATTCATCATTGTATCCCTAGCACCCTAGAGTAAGAGATAAGAAATCTCTGAGAAATAAAAAAGTGTCATTCACAGCATATCTTCTGGGAGGAATACAAAAGCTGAATGTCTACAAAAAAGGCAATGTGTGATCTTAATCACTGTGAAAATGCAAACTTCCTCAGCTAGAAATTGGCAACAGCAGTGGACACAAAAAGGTTTTAGCCATTGTACCTCTCTGGGAGAAATATATAATTATTTAAGGAAAATAAAGGTACTCTGTTCTTCCAAAAGAAGTGTGTTACATAACCACCATCTTACGGATGTTTAGAAAGGGCTACCCAACATTTCCATGATGAACTATTTCTGATAATAAAGAAATAGCTCTTCGAGCCAAAATAAACAGAAATAATTTGTCTGTGGTATTCCCTGAGTGTTAACCTTGAGTTTTCAATTTCATTTGGAAAAGCAGGAAAGTAAACAATCCTGTAGAAAACTGGGTGTCACTTCCTTTAATTGCAATGCTAAGCCCAAGACTCATAATGAGCTTTAAAACCCCCAAGAACATATTATATTCTTCTGAGATCTTCTCCTCCCCACCCGCCAAAAAAAGCATACAACTTACAGTACAGTCACATTATGTACCTGTACTTATGTCTATCAGTTAATGTAATTCCTATTATTGGGAGTAAGGTAATTTCATAGACAATCAAGATAGTTTCTACTAAGTCTCTTCCTAATTTGTTTACTCATTTAAACACAGTTTATCAGTCTTACCAGAATAAGTAACTGCTGTGGTACTGTAAGTAGCACTCTGAGTATAGGATGGCACCACAGTAGCCGCAGCTGCTACTGGCTGTACGGTGGAGGATACAGGATAGATGGAGAAAGTAGTGGTAGCTGGACTTGGTGTGGCTGGTTTTATGGCTGTCACTTGTCGAGTTTGCTGGGCTTGAGTATACTGAGTTGCACCTTGGCTGTAACCTGCTTTGGGGGCTGAAGTAGGAAAGAGACATCAGAAAATTAGAAGAGTAAGCCACTATAGTTACTGTACCAGTATCCTTAAAAGCTGGAAAGAATAGGTACAAACATCATTAACTATAAATTTTATGCCAGCAATTTCTCCTTAGCAAAAGGTATAAAACTCTTATTACCAATATGAATAGAATATATAAATTAATATATTATCTTCTGCCAAATGCTTTCTATGTATTTCCAAAATGATTATTTTGGCAAAACTTACAACTAACTGAAATAGCAGTGCTACCAGTAAACAAACTTTTCTGAAAAGGAGTGTGTGTGTGTGTGTGTGTGTGTGTGTGTGCGCGCGCGCGCGCACTACTCAGTCTACTTCAGTTAGGCTTAATATTGGAAACAGGACAGAATGAGTTACAATGTACATATTTCAATTCACAGTAAAAACTTCAATGTTTAATCATATGAAACTTGTTCATATACCATTCATTGCATTTTAACTGATTTTTCCATAGTGAACTACAATCTAACAAGGTACTACATGATTTTTCAAATGTCAATAACTTGAATGCAGCTATTCTTAAATGGCTGCCACTGATGTCCGTCAACTTCTTTGCTGCCTGACATACTCAAAACTATGTATATTTTGAAAGAGTCTTAGAAGCCTTATGACTGAATTAATAATCACCTGTAAATGATCACTAAAGCACATAAATGTTATTTCTGAAAAAGGCCCAAAATCACGGGGCCAAGCTCATTTTATGTTCAGTTACGTAAAAGTACATTAGAACTTTTATCTTTTTTTTTTTTTTTGAGACAGGGTCCCACTCTGTTGCCCAGGCTGAAGTATGATGGTGTGATCATGGCTCACTGCAACCTCAAACTCCTGGACTCAAGTGATCCTCCCACCTCAGCCTCTCAAGTAGAACTTTTATCTCAAGTAGAACTTATCTGCTTATGAAATTTGATCCATGTAACACAAAAAGATAATACTTTACAGAGATGAGACTGATATCCAAGAGCTAAATAACTTACAAAAGTCACAGTCAATACCAGAGTTAGACTAAATCAAGATCTTCTCTTAGATAATTCAGCACTCAAGCACAACCTAAGCTTGGTAATTAAACAGGAAGTTTACTATAGATTATTATACACAGAACTCAATAGAGAAGAGACCACAAGGCTGGGCACGGTGGCTCACGCCTGTAATCCCAGCACTTTGGGAGGCCAAAGCGGGCAGATCACCGAAGGTTAGGAGTTCAAGGCCAGCCCAACCAACATGGAGAAACCCTGTCTCTATTAAAAATACAAAATTAGCTGGGCATGGTGGCGCATGCCTGTAATCCCAGCTACTTGGGAGGCTGAGGCAGGAGAATCGCTTGAATCCAGGAGGCGGAGGTTGCGGTCAGCCAAGATTGCACCATTGCACTCCAGCCTGGGCGACAAGAGTAAAATTCCATCTCAAAAAAAAAAGAGAAGAGACCACAGGAATAGTCAGATAGTCACTATAATTCAAAACATGTTAAAACCACTTTTAAGGGACTCATAAAATCTTAGAACTAGAAGGGGCCCTACTGAAATTTGGGTCAACTACCTCATTTACAGGTAAGAGAACAGAGATAAGAGAGGTAAAAAATCACTTGCCCACATTAGCAATAAATCCAGTACTGGAAGCCAATTCTACTCTCTTACAATCCAAGGCTCTACCCACACCCTCACAGCCTTCAAAAATAATTAAAGGAAGTGCCCATTTTTTTTTCTTTTTTTTAAATTATACTTTAAGTTCTAGGGTACATGTGCACAACGTGCAGGTTTGTTACATATGTATACATGTGCCATGTTAGTGTGCTGCACCCATTAACTCGTCATTTACATTAGGTATATCTCCTAGTGCTTTCCCTCCCCCCACCCCAAGAATTGCCCACTTTTCAAAAGCTTTGTTTTAAAAATTATCAAGTCTCTCTCTAAAAAAAAAAATCCATCTTTTAAAGTCTGTAAATATACAGATTGCTTTGCAAACGAAACGCTTCCTAGATTTGAACCATTCTACATACTGTATTTAACATGATTGGTGGCTGATAACAGAACCAACTGTCATTAGAGATCAGAGAAAGGTTAATTAAAAATATGGGCCCATTGAAGGGTCTCCACTGGTTACAAAGGCTGTTTGTTGGCAATATCATACGTTCTGGGCATTTCTGGCAAAGATAAAAATGTGTTCAGAAGTTATCATCACAGGTTCTTTTGCACAGCTTATTTCAGCAGGAATGGACTGTGGGCTGAAAGTCCAGAAATGGAGTACATTTCCAGGAGAGAAAGGCATGATTATGAATTGTGACTCCAATGCATTTAGTAGGGCATGTCTAGAACCTGCCTCCTAAGATGATGTGATATAAGTTTAGATGGACTCAAAAGCTTATCTTCATTAAACACAATAAGTCATATACTTCAATAGTTTACAAAGAAACTGTGTAGGTTAAGAAAACCCACCTGTCTGATAGTAAGTTTCAGCAACAGAAGGCTGAGGTTGGGCAGCGGCAGCTACAGCAGCAGCAGTTGCTGTTGGTTGTTGGTAGTATTGCTTACTATCATAAGCTACAGCAGGAGCTGTGGACCTTACATATGAGTATGAATCCTAAAGAAAAGGAATAAAAGAAAATCTTGCTATGAGACAAGTGGAAGGAAAAAAAATACTTACTATATAAAAGTGCAATAAAGAAAAACAAAACACTAAATACGTAGTTTCATGACAGACCTAAACATAAAAGAATCAAATTAAATACACAGAAGATTCATTTTGTACTTCATTAAAATAATATCAAGGCTGGGTGCGGTGGCTCACGCCTGTAATCCCAGCACTTTGGGAGGCCAACCCGGGCGGATCACGAGGTAAGCAGATCAAGACCATCCTGGCTAACATGGTGAAACCCCGTCTCTACTAAAAATACAAAAAATTAGCAGGGCATGGTGGTGGGCACCTGTAGTCCCAGCTACTCAGGAGACTAAGGCAGGAGAATGGCATGAACTTGGGAGGCGGAGGTTGCAGTGAGCCGAGATCGCGCCACCGCACTCCAGCCTGGGCAACAGAGAGAGATTCTGCCTCAAAAAAAAAGAAAAAAAAATATCAAAAGCATTTCAAGCAGCATGTTGAACTTTTACAATCAGAACAATCACCAAAACATTTCTAAATAATACTTAAGTAAAAATTACTTTTATTAAAAAATTCACGGCAGTTTTGCCTTAAAGATGGATCCTACAATATTACAAAAGGACACTTGTGTTACTAAACTTTGTAATTGCTCCTTTTCAGTATTTCTTTTTCAAGAAAGAGCAAGGTGAGCTGAGTGAATTCTGGCAGTCCATGAAGTCAAGAGGGGTAGAAATGTATGTAGGTGAAATGGCTGAAGAAGCAGGTAGGGCCCAGAAAACACTGGGTTTCACAGACACTATTAAAAACAACAAAATTTATTATATTCTGTCTCTGGGCATAAATAATCACACCTCAAAAGGAATTTCATTTAGTAACCTGCCTAAAATTAATAGCAAATACTAGTATTGTTGATTTACATTTTAATTTTTTACTGCATAAATTCCTATGCATTAGAAAGAATAGAGCGAAACCAGGGAAAGTTCAGAAGGACCAAAGTTTAAAAAACAGAACCTAAAAGCAAATAAGCAAAAAAAACAGATTAAAGAAATTAGGATCAAATTTAATTTAAATAAGCAAGTAGTAATCTAGTACTGTTTTCAAACATAATAAAGAGAATGTAGAATTCCTATAAGACTGAGTAAGAGGCAAATGGATGAATAAGGGCATGATCAATTTTTGTTATAATATGTATTAAAAAAGAACATCTTGACAGGATAAATGTAAAGGGGACAGAATTTCCACCTTTGCTAAGTTTCAAGAAGAAAATATGTAATATGTTTGTCCTACTCTCAAAATATTCTCAAAATAGGAGACATACCTGTGTTCCAGATGAATAATGCTCTAGTACAAACAAGGGAAGTCTTTTCTATGTCTTCAGTTAAAACAATAACAAACAAACAAACTTGGGGTAAACAATGAAATATTTAACTAGCAATTAATGTGAAAGTTTTTAACAGACAGCTATAAATAATAGAGTCAAATGGACAGGGGGGTGAGAGGAAGGATTATTAATACAAAACTCATTGCAAGGAATTTTTTTTTTTTTCTTGAGACAGGGTCTCGCTCTGTCATCCAGGCTGGAATGCAATGGCATAATCTTGGCTCACTGCAGCCTCTGCCTCCTGGATTCAAGTGATTCTCGTGCCTCAGCCTCCCGAGTAGCTGGGACTACAGGTGCGCACCACTGCACCCGGCTAATTTTTGTATTTTTAGCAGAGACGGGGTTTCGCCATGTTGGACACACTGGTCTTGAACTCCTTACCTCACGTGATCCACCCGCCTCAGCCTCTCAAAGTGCTGGGATTACAGGCGTGAGCCACTGTGCCCAGCCAGCAAGGAACCTTAATGGTTGGTATGTCCCCAAACTACCAAGGAATACTCATTTACTTTTCTCTATCAGTACATGTGTATTTTGGAAGCCCCAAGTTTGAGAGGCAATGGCTAGGGCATTACATTATACACTGAGGACAAAGAAACCTGCACATTAAGGCTACCAAAACTAGTAGTTTTCTTACCTGGTAGTTTTGTGTAGTAGCTGGGGGTGGTGGTGGTGGTGCTTCTTGTTGCCTCTGAGTATAACCATAGTCAGTTGCCGTGTGTGCAGTGGGGTAGCCTCCATAAGCAGCAGCTGTTGCAGCAGCTGCAACAGCTACTGGAGCAGGCCTGGCAACTGCAACTGTGGCGGCTGCTGGTGCATAGGCAGCAGTAACTGTGTGAGCAGCTACTGGAGCCTGATGGACAGTGTAGCTAGCAACTGTAGTTGGATGAGAATAGGCTACACCCGAAGCTGGCTGCTGGCTACATTGTGGAGTACAAGAATAAATATAATACAATTTTAATATCCAGGAGTTAACCAACTTCAATTAAAAGCTATTTATCAACTGAAATAAAAAGCACATTTTCAGGTAATTTAATCATGGACCACAAAAGGTCAAGTACTTGAACTCAATAAACTTCCTATTCAATATCATATTTATTACTGTTCTGTAATTTTCATTCTTTAATCTCAATACGTTATATAGTCACACGTTTCAGATCATAGATTCTATCACATAACAGGAATTAAAAACTAGAATAAAAAACATTATTAGGAAGAAAAGAAAAAACTGACCAAATTAGGAACTTTAGTGTTAGTTACATGTAAAGTTCTTTATTATGCTGTACAGTTTTACAAATCTCTACAAAGAAATCATAAGAAAAATATTCTATTCTAGCCCAATTACAGAAAGAAATTTAAGGGAGAAACTATTGACCAGCTGATTAAAAAATACTTCTGTTGCTTTAGGACAGCTGGCATTCAACTGGGGGAATTTTTCCCCCAGGGGACATATGGCCATATCTGCATATATTTTTGATGACCAAACTGCAGAGGAGGTGGTGATATGTGAGCTACTGGCATCTAGTGGATAGAGGCCAGGGATGCTGTTACACATCCTACAATGCACAGGACAGCCGTGCATAACAAAGAATTATTTAAAGTATGTCAATAGTGCTGAGGGTTGAGAAGTCCTGTTCTAGGGTACAAAACCTACAATGGAATATCTATTATTTTAGATACATTTTCCAGCTTACAGGTAGTATTTCATTATACAAAGTTACTTTTAAAAATATAATAGCATGTTTTGTAAAAGAAGACACAAGTCAGATGCTTTGCAATTAAAAACATTTAAACCTCAAAGAGACAAAAACATTTTCCAAAACAGCGATCAAATGAACTTCTAGCTAAAGTTCTTACAGCAATATGTTTACTTTAACTTTTAAATTGAAAGCCTATATCACTAAAACCAAAGGCCTACAGATGTTAGCATATAAAAGTGTATTTTTTGTTCTAGGTTTTCTGAATAATACACTCAATTCCACTTGGTAAAGCTACATTACTAAGGCAGAAACACCTACTAAAAAAAGAAGAGCCCCAACAGTTATTTAGCTGATAGGTTTTAGCTGACCACATTTTAGTATGAGCCAACAACTGAGAATAGCTAAGAAAAAGAAAAAAAAAAGTTGAAGCTGCACTAATTAACTCAGTCTCTGATTAGTGGGCTATAGTACAAGGTATTCTGCACTGGTGTGCATAGTAACATAGAAATATAGTATAGAATTAAATTAAAATTTGGGGCTGTCATATTTTAACTGTATTATGGAAACACTGACAAACTAGGATGTTTATATTAGATTATAAAATTCCAAAGGGAATCAATGTAAAGGTCAGAGATATGGGTTTTAATTTCATACAAAAAGGGGAGGACACCTGGAGAAATTCAGTCTAGAAAAGGTGATAGATGCCTTCTAATAGAAGACACTTACTCCATGCTGCTCCAGAGAACAGAACTAGAACCAATAGTTGGAAGTTACAGGGTGGCAGATTTCAGTCCAATATGAAAAAGAAAACAAAAAACAAAAAACAAAAAAACTTAGAACAGAGTCCAAAGAAACTCATAATTTCTATCTGGATGAGGTTTCCATATTTTGATATAAAACTAACATTTTCTACATATATGCCAATATGACAGGAAAAGTTTACATTAAAACAGTGAAAAACTTTTTTGGGAATAACATTTTCTAGGAACAACTCCATATCTGTAAGAAAATGCCAGTAACATGTCATACTTTTCCAAAATTCCTAGAACTGAAAAAAAAGATACTATTTAAAATACAAATACAACAGGTCTGTGAAACTTGTATTTAACATTTACTAACAGGATAAGATTAAATACATCCAGACTATACCACCTAAGAGTAATTTTGGTTATATAAAAGACTGTTTCTATTCATCCCACTGCTCCTTATCTAGTATCTGTCCCCAAAACATGTCCTATTAGACAAAAAGCAGGTGGGAATAGGATGGGAATGCTGAGTCAACGAGGAAGGCAATTTAACTTATACTGCCTCTGATCCTCACCCTAAATGTCCGTGAGACTCAAGAAGGAATGACCATATGTTCTGGTTAATGCCTACTGCCAGTGTAATTATTACTTTTAGTACTTTTCACTCTCCTACGTGTCTCAGTTTGAACAATAAATTATACAGTCACCAGTCCCAGGAAAAGATGAAATATGAAATATGAAAAAGATGCCAGCAGATTTAGCAATTGCTATTTACACATCCCTGGCATTGTCTAACTCTGCTCTGTAGAGCCAGGTCTCTAGCCATCATCTGGACTGGAACTGTATCTTCTACCAAAAGCATGAGGAAGGCTGGCTCACACCAGTAATCCCAGCACTTTGGGAAGCCAAGGCAGGAGGGCTGCTTGAAGTCAGGAGTTTGAGACCAGCCTGGACAACGTAGAAAGACCACATCTCTACAGAAAATTTTTAAAAAATTAGCCACATGTGGTAGTGTGTGCCTGTAGTCCCAGCTAGTCAGGAGGCTGAGGTGGGAGGATCGCTTGAGCAGAGGAAGTTGAGGCTACAGTGAACCAGGATTGTGCCACTGCACTCCAGCCTGGATGACAGAGTAAAATCTGTCTCAAAAAAAAAAAAAAAAAGCCAAGAAACACTTCAAGTGTCAGACATAAATGGAAGAGTACTTTCCCTGAGGAGAAACAGAAAAGAAAGCATGTAAGCAATTATTACAGAGTACACGCACTCTATATTCTCACTCAAGAAATGGCCAGCTCCTTATCTACATACCAAAATGAAGTGAGCCAGGGACTCACTACAAAAAGTAAGACTTTCAAGACTTCCAGGCACTCTTACTGCTTAAAAAAATAACAGTCAAGCTGGGAACGGAATACCTGTAATCCCAGCACTTTGGGAGGCCAAGAAGGCTGGACCTTGAGTTTGAGACCAGACTTGGCAACACAGTGAGACTCCATCACTACAGAAAACACAACAATTAGCCGCATGTCACGGCATGCATCTGTAGTCTCAGTATTTGGATGGCTGAGATGGGAGGATCACTTGAGCCCAGGAGGCAGAGGTTGCAGTGAGCTGAGATCATACCACTGCAAGCCTAGGCAACAGAGTGAGACCCCTGTCTCAAAAAAAAATTTTTTTTAATTTAAAAAAAGTTTTAAAAAATGAACAGACAACACAAATCACCACGTCTGAAGAAAGCCTATTATAAACTGCAAAACAAGTAAGAATGACCATGTGGGAAATGAACATATGAAGGCAACAGATGAGAATTTTCAAAAACTCTAATTTGTATCTATAAAACAAGAACTTTATACTACCTAGAAGAGAAGATAAAGTTGAGAAATAGACAAGATAAATATATGAAAAATAAAAAAGACAGGATAAGTCTAGGAGGCCCAATGTTCTGCCTGAAGGAATGACAGAAAAGAAAAAAGATCAAAAAAATTAAGAAATAAAATTTCCCACTCCTGAGGGGAACCACGTTTTCCAATTCAAAAAGCTCACAGAGAGCAAAACAGAGTTAAAAAAACAAACCTAGAGACATAGCATTTTACTTTTCAAGACAAAAAGATCCTGTCTCCAGAGAGAGAAAAACCGGGCACCTGCAACTAAATGAAAACTAGACTTCTTACTGGTAACACTAGAGCAAGAAGATAAGGTATTATCTTCAAAATTCAAGGGAAAATGATTACTAATGTAGAATTTTGTACCCAGCCAAACTATGGAGGCAGAATAAAGATTTTTTAACCATTCAAGGATGGAAGGAGTTTACCTACTATAACCTTTTCTTAGGAAGCTACATGAAGATATATTGCAGCAAAAACAAAAAGTAAACCAAGAAAACATGGGATCCTGCAAACAGATGAAAGCTTAGGTCAGCAGCTGTGGCAGCAGGCCCAGAGAGAAGTATAGATCGGAATTAGGGGAAGGACAGAAGGCTCTCAGAGAAAGATATCCAGAAAAACAGAGGACTCGGCACAGAGCCAGTAGACAGGGAGCCTAGACAAATTTTAAGAAATGACAACATGATTAAGTAAAAAAGGTAATGAATGAATTCAGGAAATGTAAACTACTCAAGAAAGGCATGATCCCAATAAAAGACTTTATAGGTAAGCAATCAGTTTGGTACAAAAAAGGAAAAAATCTATTTGAACTTGAGCCTAGGAAGATTATCTAATAAGCGGTACAGGACTGTAAAATGGAACACATTAGAAATCATAATCATAGAATGGTACTAGGCTCCACAATAAATACTATTGATAAGATAAAACAGTTTTTGCTTTAAAGTTTTAGAATCAATCTAAATTAGAGAAGATCAACTATGATTACAGAATATAATGTACACATTATCACAAATAAGAGTACACATTAAGTTTGGGGAGTGAAGCAGGGAAAGAGAAGAACTGAAGCACAAGAGTTTCAAGAATTCTTAAAAAGTACAGAGTACTGATATACTGTCTAGCTTTGATGGAACTAGAAATGGAGTATACTGTCTAAATTAACAGAAATAGTCTGAATTTGGGAAGAGGAGAAATGAGAAGAGAGCATATGCAATGCAGTCCTAAACTGTGATTGTAGGAAATAAAAATATATGCATAAAGTTGATAAGTTACAAAATAGCAAAAGAGGAATACTATTCAGTGATGTGGAGGTTAGCACGAAAAGAAATAAAACCAGAATGCTTTAAAGGTCTCTGGGGAGTTTTTAATTTGTATACAACAGTGGTTCTCAATGTGATCCAGGGACCCCCCTAAGGGTTCCTGAGACCCTTTCAGGACGTCCACACAAGGTTGTTCTCTTTTTAATTACACACTGGTGTGAGGCCAGGCTGCCTTCATGTATTTTAATCCAAATAATTTACTGCAACTGTCTGAATGCAAAAGCAAATTTTAGAATCAATATTCTTAATTTAAGACATTAAAAAGATTTGTAAAAATGTAAAACAATGCCTCTCATCTCATTGTTTTTGAAACTAATTTTTCATAAGCATATTTTTGGTTAATGTGTAATAGTTTTATTCTTTCTTTATGAGTCGGAGTCTCACTCTGTTGCCCATGCCAGAGTGCAGTGGCACAATCTCGGCTCACTGCAACCTCCGCCTCCTAGGTTGAAGGAGTTCTCCCTGCCTCAGCCACCCGAGTAGCTGGGATTACAGGTGGCTGCCACCTTCTGGCTAATTTTTGTATTTTTAGTAGAGACACGGTTTCACCACGTTGGCCAGGCCGGTCTCAAACTCCTGACCTCAGGTGATCCACCCGCCATGGCCTCCCAAAGTGCTGGGATTACAGGCATGAGCCACTGCGCCCAGCCTAATTCTAATATGGTAAATACCAATATAACCCAAATAAACAAAAACTCTGGGGTTCTGAATAATTAGAAGTACTACAGGAATCCTGAAACCCAAAAGTTTGAGAATCTTCATTTCATGATGCAGACCATTAACTTGAGTCTGTAATGGCTATTCACCATTCATTTTCTTGGTCTCTATTTATTATCCCTTTATGCAAAAAGTTTCTATCATGCAACAGGAAAATGAAATTGCTTACTTCATTAATAAAAACTACTAATTACAGTAAAATAAGGTTTATAATTAATAGAAACCTAGCAGAAAATTGTTTAATCTAAACCCAAGATATGAAATCACTAGTAAGTGGCAGAGCAAAAGCCAGAACCTAAGCAGTGTGGCCCCAGTGTGTATGTCCTCTTAATCATCACATCTATTCTCTACAACATTTGTGTTTCTTTAACAGTTTGAAATATGGTGACAAGTTCAACATATAAATCAATGTAATACACATTAATAAAATGGAAGACAAAACCCAAGCGATCATCTCAATAGCATCTGACAAGAGTCAACATCCTTTTATGATTAAAAAAAGAAAAAAAAACCTCAACTAACTAGGAATTGAAGGAAATAACCTCAATATAATAAAAACTATGAAAAGCCCATAGCTAACCTAACACTCGATGACACACTGAAAGCTTTTCCTCTAAGATCAGGAAGAAGACAAAGCTGCATGCTTTTACTGCTTCTATTCAACATAGTACTTAAGTTCCAGCCAAGGCAATATGGCAAGAAAAATAAAAGGCATCCAAATTAGGCCAGGTGCCGGTGGCTCACACCTGTAATCACAGCACTTTGGGAAGCCAAGGCAGGTGGATCACTTCAGCCCAGGAGTTCGAGACCAGCCTGGCCAACACAGTGAAACTCCGTCTCTAATAAAAATACAATAAATTAGCCATACATGCTGGCACATGCCTGTAGCCCCAGTTACTTGGGAGGCTGAAACACAGGAATTGCTTGAAAACCTAGGGGGCGGAAGTTGCAGTGAGCTGAGATTGTGCCACAGCACTCCAGCCTGGATGACAAAGAAACACTCTTTCTGGGAAAAAAAAAAAAAAAAAAAGCATCCTAATTGAAAAAGATCAAGCCATCTGTTCACAGATGACATCATTTTATACATGGAAAACACTAAACAATCCACAAAAAACTTAGAACTAATAAAGGAAATAAGCAAAGTTACAGGATACAAAAATCAGTTGTATTCCTATACGTTAACAATAAACAGGCAATTAAGAAAACAATTCCACTTACAATAGCATCAAAAATAAAAAACTCGGGCCAGGCACTGTGGCTGGCTCATGCCTGTAATCCTAGCACTTTCAGAGGCTAAGCTGGGAGGACAATATAGTGAGACCTCATCTGTATGAAAAATACAAAAAAAAATTAGTAGGGCATGATGACACGTGCATGTAGTCCCAGCTACTTGGGTGGCTGGGATCACTTGAGCCCAGGAGGTCAGGGCTGCAGGTGGCTGTGATCATGCCAGTCTGGGCAACGCAGCAAGATTCTGTCTCAAAAAAAAAAAAAAAAAAAAAAAAAGGAAAAGAAAAGAAAAACGAAGAAAAAAAAAACCTTATGAATAAACCTAGCCAAGAAGGTGAACAACGTGTATATTAAAAACTACAAACACTGCTGAAAGATTTAAAGACACAAATAAATGGAAAGACATTCCATGTTCATGGATTAGAAGGCAAACTATTGTTAAGATGTTAATACTACCCAAAGTGAGCTAAAAATTCAATGCAATTCCTATAAAAAAAAATCCCAGTGATTTTTTTTTGCCAGAAAAGAAATCTACCCTAAAATTCCTGTGGAATCTCAAGAGACCCCTAATAGCCAAAACAACCTTAAAATATTAGAACAAAGTTGGAAGTCTGGCATATAGACATATAGAATAGTGAAATAGAATAGAGGACCCAGATATATAGCTTTGCATACACAGTCAAATAATTTTTGACAAGGATGCCAAGACCATTCAGTGCGTTGTCTTCTCAACAAATGGTGTTAGGAAAACTGGATATCCACACGAAAAGGAAAAAAGCTGGAGCCTCACCTTACAAAATATACAAAAATTAACTCAAAATGGATGAAAGATCTAAATGTAACAGCTAAAACTATACAACTCTTAGTAGAAAACACAGGGGAAAAAAGCTTCATGACATTAAATTTGGCAATGATTTATTGGATGTGCCATCAAAAGCACAGGCAAAAAATTAAAAATAGACAAATGAGACTGACTACACCAAAATTAAAAACCTCTGTGTGGCTGAGTGCAGCGGCTCATGCCTGTAATCCCAGCACTGTGGGAGGCCGAGGTGGGCAGATCACCTGAAGTCAGGAGTTCGAGACCAGTCTGGCCAACATGGTGAAACCCTGTCTCTACTAAAAATACGAAAATTAGCCAGGCGTGGTGGCACATGCCTGTAGTCCCAGCTACTCGGGGGGCTGAGGCAGGAGAATCGCTTGTACCAAGGAGGCGGAGGTTGCAGTGAGCCGAGATCACGCCACTGCACTCCAGCCTGGGCGACAGAGAGAGAGTCTGTCTCAAAAAAAAAAAATTAGTCTAGCATGTAGGCACATGCCTATAGTCCCAGCTACTCAAGAGGCTGAGACAGGAGGATCACTTGAGCCTAGGAGGAGTTCGAGACTTCAGTGAGCTGTGACTGCACCACTACACTTCAACCTGAGTGAAGAGGAAGACTCTGTCTCAAAACAAACAAACAATTATAGTGCATTTAGCAGTTGTTTGACTTACATTATCCTACAAATACCTTTTATGAGGCAGTAACAAGAGAAGTCACAGAGCAGCACCAGTCTGACTACCACACTTTGAGTAGTATAAAAGCAGAGCTTCCCACCAGATACTGGTGTTAGTTCTCAGGAAGAATGCACAGTGCATAAGTGGCCTGAGGGAGGCCCCGAATCTGTTGCCTGCAGCTGCAATATCCCTTATCCAAGGCTCCAATCTCTCAGCTTACACAGCAAGCTACTGTACAAATATCACTTTCCGTGTTAGCAGAGACATGGAAGAATTGGAAAGCAACAGCTTACAACTTTGGGGCTACCAAACGAACCACCACAGTAGGTGAATTAGAAAAAAGCCTTCTTTCATCTTTTTTTTTTTTTTTTTTTTTTTTTTTCGAGACGGAGTCTCGCTCTGTCGCCCAGGCTGGAGTGCAGTGGCGTGATCTCTGCTCACTGCAAGCTCCACCTCCCGGGTTCACGCCATTCTCCTGCCTCAGCCTCCCGAGTAGCTGGGACTACAGGCGCCCGCCACCAGGCCCGGCTAATTTTTTTGTATTTTTAGTAGAGACGGGGTTTCACTGTGTTAGCCAGGATGGTCTCGATCTCCTGACCTCGTGATCCGCCCAGCTTGGCCTCCCAAAGTGCTGGGATTACAGGCTTGAGCCACTGTGCCCGGCCTCTTCTTCCATCTTTAAAGGAGAACTGTAAGGAAACTTTCTCCTGTATCAGTCTTGGCTCTGGGTAAAGAAGAGAAAAGACTTTCCTGACAGTTCTGCGGCACAAGACATGGTGAAACCCTGTCTCTACTAAAAAATACAAAAATTAGCTAGGCGTGGGTAAAGAAGAGAAAATACTTTCCTGACAGTTCTTAGGCACAAGACAGTCTTCCCCTAGGTTTGGACTCTAGAATTCACATTATCTGACCAGGCAAATTCCCAACCAAGAAGTTAGTTTAATTCAGACTGACTATCTATTATCTGAAATGCATGGGACCAGAAGTTTCCGATTTTGGAATACTTGCATTACACTTACCCGTTGAGCAAGCCTAACCCGAAAATACTTAACCTGTGTAACTCTAGGCTGACAGTGCTTCCAGGTCACTCAAAACACATATTCTTCTGTAAATGCTGCAAATAACATTCCAACAAACAGGAAACCTCAATCAAAAAAATCCTAAGAGGCCAGGCGCAGTAGCTCATGTTTGTAATCCTGGCATTTTGGGAGGTCAAAGGGGGAGAATCACTTGAGACTAGGAGTTTGACACTAGGCTGGGTAATAAAGGGAGGCCCTGCCTTTAAAAAAATTTTTTTTGGTTTTAATTAGCCAGGTATGGTGGGGTCCCGAAGGCTGAGGCAGGAGGACTGCTTGAACCCAGGAGGTTGAGGCTGCTGTGAGCCATGACTGCACCACTGCAATCCTGGGTGATGTTGCCTGGGATGTAGCCTGGGTGACAGAGTGAGACCCTATTTCAAAAAAAAAAAAAAAAAAAACACGATAAAACCCAAGGGAAATACACTACTATAAGCAAAAGTGTACAGAATTAAAAGAAAAAAATTTTTTTGAGACCACAGGCATTAGAATTATTGGATACAAAATGTTTAAACACACTTGAAGTAAAAGAGATTGTCAAAACTAAGACTAAGGAACAAGATGGGTCAAAAACAACCAAATGAACTTTTAAAACTAAATCATCTGACAAATTTATAGTCAGGAACTCAGACAGGTTATTGCATAACTAATTAGACATGGCTGGCAATAAACTGGTGAATGAGAAAATTATCTGTAAAAATTACCCAGAATGTAGAGAGAGAGGAAGAGATGAAAAATATTAAAGAGATTAAAATACTTGGAAGATAAAATAAAAAGTGGTAACTTACATCTAATTGGAATTACAAATGGAGAGAAAGACTAGGAGAGAATATAGAAAAAAAATGTCGAGAGATTCCCAAAAATTAATGAAAGATAACAATGTTCAGATTCAGGAGTCCCAAGAAACCCTAGTAAACAAGAATTCACAGTAAGCTATATCTAAGTGAAACTGTAAACATGAAAGATAAAGCAAAACTCTTATAAGCAGCCAGAGGGAAAAAATTGCCTACAGAGATTAAGTGATGACTACTCAAGGAGGTAGAATCAAAGATATTTTAAGATGAAGAAAAAAAACCCCAAAAAATCTCAGGCTGATTGTGGTGCCTCACACCTGTAATCCCAGCACTTTGGGAGGCTATTGCAGGCAGATCTCTTGAGTCCAGGAGTTTGAGACCAGCCTGGGCATCATGGTGAAACTCTGTCTCTACTAAAAAATACAAAAATTAGCCAGGCATGGTGGCGTGCCTGTAATCCTAGCTACTCAGGGGGCTGAGGTGGGAGGACTGCTTGAGCCTGGGAGGTTGAAGCTGCAGTGAGCTGAAATTGCACCATTGCACTCCAGCCTGGGCAACACAGTGAGACCCTGTCTCAAAAAAAGGAAGAAAGAGAAAAACCTGTTTTTTTAGACCCACACTAATGGAAAGTCTCAAAGATTTACTTTAGAAAGAATAAAAATGATCTCAGAATGAATGAATGTTGAGCAAAAAGAGTGGTAAATATGAAGGTAAACTTAAATAATCATTGACTATATAAAACAAGTAATTGTGTCTAACAGTAATTGGTCACGGGGTTAAAAAAATCTGAGCTATCATGTAACAAGAGCACAAAATGAGGAGGACTGATCAAGTTTAAAACATTTTAAGTCTATTGGTTAGGGGAATAAAACTAATGACTAACTTTAGACTAAGTGAAATATTCATTTTAAATTTCTAGAGTAATCACTACCAGGTGGAAACAGAATATTGTATTTCTGCAGTTATAAAGAATGAAGTGGGAAAAAGCTGAAGAAAATATAGACAGCTTCTGTTATTCACATTAAATGTGCTTTTCATACCTTAGAAAACATACTGTGTGTGTGCATGTTTCAATTTTGGGTAAAATAGCAAAGTAATTGATAGATACAACATTTCTTTCTCTTTCATGGCACACAAAACACCATCTGACCTTCCCTTTAGTCCAAGTTTAATGCTCAACAGTGTTGGACTTTTCCAGGTCAAATTGTGGCATTTTATGTATCTACGAAATTACTGACATTTAAATGTCTTTAAATTAGGTATAATATTGAAAAAAAAAAAAAAAAGACAAACTTCCTCACAGAATCACCCCAAAGACAAAGCAACTTTATTCCTTTTTTTTGTTTTGTTTTTGTTTTTTAACGCAACAGGGTTTACTGTTTCCCAGTAAGTGTAGTGGCAAGATCATGGCTCACTGCAGACTAGACTCAGATGATCTTCCCACCTCAGCCTCCCGAGTAGTAGCTGGGACTACGCATGTGTGCCAGCATGTCCAGCTTTTTTTTTTTTTTTTTTTGGACACAGGGTCTCATTTTGTCACCCAGGCTGGAGTGCAGTGGTATAAACGTGGCTCACTGCAGCCTCAACCTCCCAGGTTCAAGCGATCCACCCACCTCAGCCTCCTGAGTAGCTGGGACCACAGAAATCTGCCACCAAACCTGGGTAATTGTAGAGATGGGGGTCTCGCTATGTTGAGGGTACAGTGAACTGTGATTGCGCCACTGCAGGTTTGTGCATCAAAGTTGAACAATTAGTTGTATTTAGAGAACACAGTCCATATACCTTTCAGGGCAATACGGAATAAAAAACTGGGTTTACTATAATGTAGGTAATAGCTCACTAAATGTGAGGTGATGGCTCATTGTGGTTTTGATTTGCATTTCTCTGATAGTCAGTGATGTTGAGCGTCTTTTCATATGCTTTTTGGCCATTTGTATGTCATTTTTGGTAAAGTTTCTATTTAAGTCTTTTGCCAATTTTTAAATTGGATTATTTGACTTTTGCTGAGTTTTAAGAGTTCTTTATATATAGCTGGTCTCAAATTCCTGAGGTCAAGTAATCCTCTCCCCTCAGCCTCCCGAAGTGTTGGGATTACAGGTGTGAGCCACAGCACCTGGCTATTCCTTATTCTTGATGTTGTAATGTCATGCTCCCATTATCTTTACAATGTTATTATAATAATAATTTTATTACCATAGAATTGTAGAAGAAATTTAAATTTGGGTTCCATTTCTTCTTTTTATTTTTATTTTTTTCACCCTGTCACCCAGGAAGGAGTGCAGTGGTGCAATCACAGCTCACTGCACCCTCAACATCCCCAGCTCATGTGATCCTCCTACCTCAGTCTTCTAAGTAGCTGGGACCACAGGTGTACTCCACCATGCCTAATTTTTTTTTTTTTTTTTTTTTTTACAGAGATGAGGTCTTGCTATGCTACCCAGGCTGGTCTCAAACTCCTGAGCTTCAAGTGATCCTCCCGCTTCAGCCTCCCAAAGTGCTGGGATTATAGACATGAACCACTGTGCCTTGCCGCTTGATTTCTTCTTAAAAACTAGAATAAGATCGCTTGTCCTACAATTCCTACCAACTCACTAGAATGGTAGACCACAGGGGAGGGAGGTGGTTAAATGTCGTATGAAAATTGTTAATTTTCTTCTAATCTTTAACTCACCAGGAAAGACAGCTATCACCATTTCCCATCTGCGTCCATTGGATCTTTTAAATTATTTTAATTTTAGTCATTTAACAAATAATTTCCATTAAAATAAGGGATAATGAAAAAGAACTATTAGAAACCTCTATAAATAAGAATTACAGTACTTAAAAAATTATAGTAAACCCAAACTTTTATTCCATATTGCCTTGATTTCAAAGGTATATGGACCATGTTCTCTAAACACAGATAACTGCTGAATTTTGATGCACAAACTTGGAACATGCCCATCTCACAAATGCTGACTCCAGATTTGAAATATATCTCTAACAGGTTCTATCTGGTTCATCATTACTTCTGGTTCTTCTTCCTACACTTGCAGGGTCAAAATACAATCCATAAAAATTTTTTTCTGAAATGTCTGATGGCTCCTATTTTGTTAAAGAGATGGCCATCTTCTTTACTCCCTAACTGCAAAACATTTTCAATTTTAGATTTGGAATGTTTTATCTAATAACTCATTTCTACACCAACTACTTTTTTCCAATCACTTTTGTATAAAGCATCTGTTTTCAGCATTCGTCCACTAATGAACCATATCAAGTATATTTTAGCGCACAAACTTCACAAAAGATAAAAGAATTCACCAGGCACGGTGGCTCAGGCCTGTAATCCCAGCACTTTGGGAGGCCAAGGCAGGCGGATCGCTTGAATCCAGGAGCTTGAGACCAACTTGGGCAACATGGCAAAAACCCCCCATCTCTACAAAAACAAGCTGGGCATGGTGGCACATGCCTGTAGTCCCACTTACTCAGGAGGCTGAGAAGGGAGGATCACTTGCACCTGGGAGGCAGAGGTCTGCAGTGAGCCAAGATTGTACCACTGCACTCCAGCGTGGGCTAGAGTTTGAGACTCTTGCCTCAAAACAACAACAAAAAGGTGAAAGAATTCTGCCAAGTATCTGCTTAGCAAAATAGGATGTTCTGGTTCTCGTCACAGAATATTATATAACGAAGTCCCTTCTAGTGAATGACTAACTGAATGAGAATGGCATATTTCTTTTTTAATCCTTAGAAATGTATTATGTATTGATTCTTGAGTTTGAAAAATTCATGCAGGACATTATCAGCTGAAGACTTGTAGCCTGAGATTTTTTGCTTATACAATTTCAACATTATCATTGGTCTAGAGTGGTGCTTTTTGCATTCATCTTATGATATATCTGATAATTGGGAAACATTTTCCTGTGTCAACTTTCTTCTCCTTTGCTGGTATGGGCAGAGAATGAACAATTTTGCATTCTCAACTGTGCTGAAGGAAAACTAAAAGCCAACTATGAAGTTAGTGTCTCTACTTTCTTTTCTAGCTTTTTGAAAGAAGATATGATACTTGGGCAATGCAATATCATCCAGTTATTTCACTACTGTACCACCCTTGTAGGTGATTCCAACATTCTTCCATTTTCCAATTATATTAGTCTTTAACACAGTTGGGAATATGTGATAGAGGAAATAATTCACAGAATGATAAAACAGCAAAATGTTTAAGATCCCATGATGTAAATCTTGCTAGATAGGATGAATTTTATTCCATTTTGAAAAATAAGGGAAATGTTTTCTTTGCTCTTTGGAAGGCCTCTAAGAAAGAATAAAAGTCATGGAATGTCAATCCTTGTAACTAGAACTACTCAAAAAAGAAACTCACTATTGGTTGGGTACAATAAACCCTGAAGGATACCATAAATTAATTAAAATGAAGTGCTCTATAACTTTCTTTCTTTTTTAAAGATAGGGTTTCACTCTGTCACCTAGGCTGGAGTGCAGTGGCTCAATCAAGGCTCACTGCAGCCTTGACCTCCCCAGGCTCCGGTGATCCTCCCACCTCAGTCTCTCGAGGAGCAGGGACCACAGATGTATACCATGATGGGGGGCTAATTTTTGTAGAGGCAAGTGGATTGCTTGAGGTCAGGCTGGTGACCTCAATTCCTGGGCTCAAGCAATCCACCCACATCAGCCTCCCAAAATGCTGGGATTACAGGCATGAACCACCACACCCGACCTCTGTAACTTTTTTTACTCACGAAAAACAAATCCTTCATCATTTCTCAAACGTATTAACACTTCTTCAAGGAAAGGTATGAATATTCACACTGAGTGAGATGGGAAAAAAGCTAACCTTCTGTCAATTCAGTTTTTACTGTCAAGCTTTTACAAGCTTACTACGAATATTTTCGGAAGTGTGTGAATTTCATAAATGTGGGTGAAGCATTACAGACTTCTAAATATAAAACCAGGATAACCAGATATTCTGATAGTAACTTAAACAGAAGAGTGTTATCATTAAATTTACATTTCATAGAGACCATTATGCTTATAGTATAAAACGGTCTGGGAATGGGCAGGATTGGGGAAGTAAGAGAAGCTATAAAGCCACTTTCATAAATCACAGCACTCTTTGCTCTCATCTACATGGTTATTGTTTAAACAGTTTTATTGTTTTTCCCATCAAAAAGGGTCATATTTCTTCAAGCCTATTTTCAAAGACATGCTTTGCCCATTTAATGCTGACTACCATACTAGTAGTGTATTTTATACTATAGCTTTCCCAGAAATATGAATTCAAAAAATTTATTTTCATTTGATTGTTTTCAACCACAGTGCTTCCCAATACTTTAAGCCCATATGACCTCTGGAGCTCTTAAGTATCTATGTGAACACTAGACTACAAACTTATTTTAAGCAAAATTTTATGCTATTTTTTTCTGTAGCTCCAAGTGATCAGATTCTAGTTTCCCTATAAAGGCTACTCATTAAAATTACACCAGTAATTTGATAACTGTACTAATCTCTAATCCAGCAACTCTAAAGCTGACGACCTTGCTGTCATCTTTTGGTTTTCATGACCCTAAATTCTCCTGGCTCTCTGTTCACCCAGTATTTATTTATTTCCCTGGTCCTACCTTAAAGTTGGTAACCACAGTTGTATTCTTTTTTTTTTTTTGAGATGGAGTCTTGCTCTGTCGCCCAGGCTGGAGTGCAGTGGCGCGATCTCGGCTCACTGCAAGCTCTGCCTCCCGGGTTCACGCCATTCTCCTGCCTCGGCCTCCCAAGTAGCTGGGACTACAGGTGCCCGCCACCACGCCCAGCTAATTTTTTTTTAATATTTAGTAGAGACGTGGTTTCACCGTGTTAGCCAGGATGGTCTCGACTCCTGACCTTCTGATCCGCCCGCCTCAGCCTCCCAAAGTGCTGGTATTACAGGCGTGAGCCACCGCGCCTGGCCCCATAGTTGTATTCTTTATTTTTCTATAAATAATTCAAAACATGTCTACTGAATGCTTGATATATGCCAGGCACTGTACTTTCTCTGGTTTCATCCATATTCACCAGCCACCTACTGAATAATGGCTAACATTGATAGAGATATAATATATGCCAGATACTGTTCTAAACACTTCACAAACAATGTTTTCTTTTCTTCTTTATTTTATTAACAATACAGACAGAGTCTCATTTGCTGTTCACGCTAGTCTCAAAATCCTGGGATTAAAATCCTCTCGCCTAGGCCTACCAAAGTGCTAGGGTTACAGGTGTGAGTCACTGCCAGGTCCACTTTACAAATAATACTGAATCCTCAAAACAACACAATGGAGAATGTAAAAACCTCCTGGGATACTGATAATGTTATGTTTTTGTTTTTAATTTAAGTGCAAGTTACGCAAGTACACTCGGTTTATGACATTTCATTGAACTATCCTCTTACATGTGCAGTCTTCCTATGAGGCAAAGAAAATATTATCTTCAATTTATAGATAAAAAAACTAACAAGAGACTGTTTGCCCAAGGTCACATGGCAGGTAATAGGAGGAGCCAGATTCAGCTCAGATAGTCTGACTTCAGAGCCAACCCAGTCTCTATTATATCATGCAATCCAGATATCTGTCTTGGCTCAATACTTTTCCTTTGTCTAAAATGACCTTCCCTTGATTTTCAGAATGAAAGAACACGAAGTCTACCTCAAACTCCATAATCAAAATCCTCCAATTTCCCATTTTAGTATTTCATTAAAACTTAATTATAATGGCATAGCTATTTGTAGACTCATCTGTCTCCACCCTAATGCCCCAGAAGTGTAAACTCCCTGAGAGCAGGGACTATGCATATTGTAGATGCTCATAAAATATTAAATGAATTATTCCCTACAAATGCTAAGTGTATACAAGACTAATATTCAAATAAAACAAAAAAACCCAAAGTTTATTTCATTCATTTTATCTCTGTATGAATAAAAGCTGTACTGTACATGGCTTTCATGAAATACTAAGAAATGATATACTCAGAACAATCACTCTAATCCTGTATTCTGACAGAGTGGTGTCATGGACAATTAATAGTCAAGCACCTTTAAAAAGTAGACTAAAGATCCATCCAAATAATTCTAACATACTTCATCAATTACAACATTTATAAGCCTGAATGGTCTTCTGATTAACCTGATGATCTATGTCTCTGAGTAATAATGCAGCTGATTTTTTTTTTTTTTTACAAATACATCTATTTAAACAGATATATATTAGATATATATTCTAATCCAACTGCTTATATAAGCATGTCTATCTCTGGGATCTCTATTTTAACTCAATAATCTATTTGTCTATCCCTGTACCAATACCACATTTTTCTATTAATAATATTTTGGTATCTGATATTACAAGTCCTTCCTCATCATTTCTGCAAGACTTTCATGATATTTTTAGCTGAACACTCTCCTCACTATATACATTAAAATCCCTTTATCAAGTTATACCAAAAATCCTATGAGATTTTTATTGGAGTAACGCTAAATATATATAGGAGATAATAATTTGATGGCATTGGTTTTTCACTCATGAACACAGTCCATCTTTGTCATCTTTTATGACTTTATCCTATTGTATTTTCTCCTCAAAGTGTTTTGAATACTTCATTTGTTTTATTCCTGCTTACTTAATAGATTTGGTGACTATACATAAACAAGACTTATTTGAAATTTAATAATCTAATTCAATATTGATGAAACAAGAATGCTACTGATTTTATCTGATTTTTTTTTTTTTTTTTTTGAGACAGAGTTTCACTCTTGTCTCCCAGGCTGGAGTGCAATGGCGCGATCTTGGCTCACCACAACCTCCACCTCCTGGATTCAAGCGATTCTCCTGCCTCAGCCTCCCGAGTAGCTGGGATTACAGGCATGTGCCACCACGCCTGGTTAATTTTGTAGTTTTAGTAGAGCCAGGGTTTCTCCATGTTGGTCAGGCTGGTCTCGAATTCCCAACCTCAAGTGATCTGCCCACCTCGGCCTCCCAAAGTGCCGGGATTACAGGCATGAGCCACCGCTCCCGGCCTTTGCCTGATCATAGAACCAGAAAACTTGCTGTACTCTTATTAGTTCTCACATTTTTGCCTGACAAGCATAATAATCATGTTACCTGTAAATAGAAACTTTCCTTCTTTCTCTATTAGTAATGAGGACTCCAAATGTTTTACTTTTAACACATTTTACGGTGAGATTATGAAACTCTATATATAAATATATGATAGATATCAACCAAGGAATCCTTCTAAAACCCTTATAATATTATTACTTAAATCTCTACAGGAAACAGCATTGGTAGGAATGCCTACTGATAATCAGGCACTAGGCTAGAAAATTTTATATTTAAACTTCACCTCAAGGCAAGTCAGGAGAGGAAACCAAGTCTTAGAGAAGTTGATACTTGGCCAGGGTGCCTGAAGGGATGGAGCTGGGATTCAAACCCTATCTAGTTCCAAAGTTATGTCCTTTTGTTCATAGTGTACTATGAGGCAGTTTACAAAAGCATACGCAAGCAGATACCTATTCTATACAGGGATATTCTGGCTCAACGTACTCTATTAAGACTAATAGCCATTATATCATCAGTGTAATAGCAACAATCCTTTTGGAAAGAAAATTATCTTATTTCAAGCTTATCCACGCAGTATGCATCCTAAGGTCTCTGATTCAACAATGAAAGGATTGATGTTATTAGTCGTTGCAATATTTCTTTTTTTTGTAAAGCCAGTAAATTTCCATCACCAAGGTTGGTTTCAAAAACCTGTTCACCTGGTTTTTTTACTTTCTCAGTGTTTAATCCTTTTCTACCTTACTAGTGTTACTTTTATTCTTTCCTGAATTCAAGACACAATATTCTTAACACTACAATCAAATAAAAAGTAAAAAAGAAAAAGGAAAAAAGGAAAACTCATTAGCTTATCAGCCTATCCAAGCTACTGTTACCCTACCCGAGTTATCTCATCCTTTAGGAATAGAAGTCCCTAAGACATCTCAAAATCATTAGATGAGATGCCTTCTTTTGACTGGCAGATGCTTAAGGTACAGCAACAGTCAAAATCCACTTACTGCTGTGTCCAAGGTTTTTCTAAAGTATAAATGAAGAAAAAATGTCTGTTTACAACTCTCAATGAGGCTGGGCATAGTGGCTCACACCTGTAATCCCAGCACCTTGGAGGCCCATCGCAGGAGGATCACTTGAGCTCAAAGGTTCAAGGCTGCAGTGAGCTATGATCACCACTACACTGCAGCCTGGGTGAGAGAGCGAGACCATGTCTTTTTTTAAAAAAAAAAGGCCTCAAAGAAATGGTTATGTCTCATTAATTGTGGGATATAATGGGATTATTTTATAACGTTTATTACATATGCTTTTATAAATGTATATGCCACAAATTCTCCTCAAAAACTGAAGAATTCCTATCAGAACTTCTCTATCATTGACAATGAAGAAGTTAAAAAAAATGATTTTTGATCCTATGAAACTATTAGGAAGTTTTTTCCACTGAGAATTATCTTTCCTCATATTCTTTGCTATCCTAAAGTCCTTAGAACTGTCATAATAGTTCTCTCCGCAAGATTTATTTAAAAATAAAACTAGATTTACATAAGTGCATTTCCTCAAACAAAAAAGGTACTCTACTCTTAACAGGTTATCTACCTAACCAAGTTCCCTTTTGGCCATGAAGCCATCCTTACATCTTCACCATGTCTGAAATCTGCTTTCTCCTGTGCACCCTCAAATTAACATGCTATCAGAAATGTACACATGTAAACACATACAAATGAATACTTAACTGGCGTATTTACTTGACTTAAAAAAATGCAAAACAAGGTTGGGCGTGGTGGCTCATGCCTGTAATCCCAGCACTTTTGGAGGCTGAGGCGGGCGGAGGACCTGAGTTCGGGAGTTTGAGACCAACCTGGCCAACATGGTGAAACTCTTGTCTCTATTAAAAATACAAAAACTAGCCAGGCGTGGTGGCACACGCCTGTAATCCCAGCTACTCAGGAGGCTGAGGCAGGAGGATCACTTAAACCCGAGAGGCAGAGGTTGCAGTGAGCCAAGATCGTGCCATTGCACTCCAGCCTGGGTGACAGAGGGAGACTGTCTCAAAAACAAAAAAACCCAAAAAATACAAAACAGGAAAAGAAAATTCCATAGTTTATGGGACTTAGAACACAAACACTGAGAAATGCTTACCACAAAATTGTCTAACATGCATTAACACAAATGAAAAACGTGGTAACTAATCTACAAGTTACTAGTAGCCATACTTGACAAATTCACTATTACAGATCTTTACATCTTAAAGAATCTGATCTTTAGTGTGCCATTATGAATCTCAAATATTAACAAGCTAAAAAGTCTAAATCTAAAATAAATTTAATCAAATATCTTACAGAGCTGTAATCAAGAAAACTAAGAGCTGGAATTACTTTTATTTTGAGACAGAGGCTGTCTCTGTCACCCAGCCGGAGTGTAATGGTGCAATCTGGCTCACTGCAACCTCCACCTCCCCAGTTCAAGCGATTCTCCTGCCTCAGCCTCCGGAGTAGCTGGGATTACAGGCGCCCGCCACCATGCCCAGCTAACTTTTGTATTTTTAGTAGTAGAGACCGGGTTTCGCCATGTTGGTCAGGCTGATCTCCTACTCCTGACCTCAGGTGATCCACCTGCCTTAGCCTCCCAATGTGCTGGGATTACAGGCGTGAGCCACCACGCCTGGCCTCTGGAATTACATTTAGGTGTAGGATGTTTACTTTATCTGTATTCAATGATAGGTGAAGCAGTTCAATCACATCATTCACACATAAATACAGTCATGCCTCCATATAAGCAGGGGATTGGTTCCAGGACCGCTACGTATACAAAAATCCATACATAAAGTCCCACAGTAGGGCCTGTGGAACCTGCAATACAAAAAGTTGGCCCTCCATGAATAACTCTATTTTCTATCCAAATTTGATTGAAAAAAAAAAATCTTCATGTTTTCAGGCGTGAACTGTACTTAAGATTTTCCTGAGTTTGAGATCTTTCAAATTTGAAAAAATACTAGTAAAGTAGACCTTGGTCTTCCATCTCTAAAAGTTCCATCATAATTATTTCCAGCCAGGAAGAAAAATTAGCATCACCACCACACTTTTTGCATGTGCTTTTGTTACTAATGTTATTCACTCATCTTCCTTGCCAAAATTCCCAGTATTATTGGGCCTGATTTCTTGCCATTAAATGCAAACACTTTTCATGTACTATGTTTATATACAAGGCCTTATGTACAAGAGTGCCTAAGTTTTAGCAATATAAATAATGTCAAAAGACTAGTCTTTTCTCATCAGATGTACACTTAATCAATTTAGTAACCTGGATTGTTGTTACAGTTTAAACTTTTGAGTTTCAAGGCCAAAAAAAAAATTATTAGAAACAGAAATTCTGTCACAGTTCCCTATACTGGGATAAAACAATCACATAAATATTTTATCAAAAAATTATTAATTATCTTTAAATCAGCATTTCCTTTCTTCATTTCTATCTGTAGGTCTGCATTTAGGAAAAATATTTCAGAAGTGCCACAAAGAACCCACCACTTTACAGTAAATAAAGTTAGTAATTCAACAAATCTTATCACTCAGCCCATATTAGGAAAACAGAAAAAACCTGAGTAAAACAAGTAAAATTTTAATGGTTAAATACAATCTTTTCTAGACGAAACACTAGTACTTGCCAGCAGATTTATGGCACAGATGCTGATTAGCTATCTCTTCTCAGAAAAAGATGTTTTTTTCCTCTCCTTGAAAATTATTAGCGCTACTAAAATCTCAGAATTCACTATATAATTCATCCATGTAACCAAAAACGACTTGTACCCCAAAAAGCTGTTGAATTTTTTAAAAGTCCTAAAAAGTTTTTATCAAAGTAGCTGAAACTTTTTTCGTTGTCTAATTATCAAAAATTATAAGCAAAGGATTTGCTGATACTTGAAATGCCCCAAGATTTTGCTTTAATAATTTGTCATCTCAGTGCTTTTTCTGGAATGCAGGACTCATGAAAAAACACTTGTAAAATGCCACATGGCATTCAACAATTAGTAAAATCTAGTTTCACCAATATGATGCACATTTATACATTCTGACATCTCTTAATGGAGTCTTAAGCAGTGTCTTATTTTAACTGGCAGCATTTTTTTTTAGTGCTACATACAATAATGGTATCTTTTACAACAAATGGCTTCTTAGGATGCCATGGAATACAGTAACTTGGTTTCTCAAAACCACAAGTTTCAGCCCAAAAAGATAGTTTGCCCAGCATCTCATTTTACAGATGATGAAAATGAAAACCCAACTATATGATGTTCCCAACGTCATAAAATCAAGAGCAAAAGAGGCCAGGTGTGGTGGCTCATGCCTGTCATCCTAGCACTTTGGGAGGCCGAGGCAGGACTTGAGCTCAGGAGTTCGAGATCAGCCTGGGCAACATAGATCCTTTCTCTGTAAGAAAAATTATTTATTCAAAAAAAAAAAAAATCAAGAGCAAAAGAGACTGAACTCGGGTCTTCCGGCTCCCAGTGATGACCTTTCCATTAAACACCGTGCCTCCTGAAGTAAATCAGATGAAAAAAACTGCCTGGGTTTAACCAACATCTAACATACATAAAAAGCATACCACGCAGGAGCCGTGTGCGCTTATGGCCTGAATCAAAAGTCTCAGATTGACTCAAAAGTAACAATTTAACAATCCACTGTTGTGTCTGTCTTTGATAAGATGTATAATGAACTACAGACTTCAGAAATGAGAGCTTCCCTTAAGATAGGGATTTCATCCGGTGCATTACAATGACTCAGTACAATCTCACTTGCATCTTCTTCCCTCCCCACCATTCCCCGCAGGGGAAAGACCCCCGCAAGGAGAATGACAGGCCCACCTGGGGCCTAAACTCCATAGCTCAAACAAGGCTGTGCACTCATTTATCAGCACTAGAAACTTCGCACATCTTTTCCAGTCTAAGAACTACACAATTTACAGGTGGTTGGTATGTGAACCTCTCTCCTTGCAGGAAAAACTAAAGGAACCCGATGAACACAGTGACACCTGCAGTTTGTCAGCAGGACTCGATAGCGATGGAGCGTCTGGGGAAGAAGCCCCAAGGCGGAGGAAAAGCTACCCGAGACAACGACACGTTATCTGGGCTCCGGGGGTTGAAGCATCAGACGACGACGCAGAGAGGCGTCGCAGGAGAAGCCAGTGGACCTGCGACACGGCACTCCCCGTGAGGTCCCTTCAGCCACCCTCTCCATCCCCCAAGTGGGAAGAAGATGGGAGGTGGGGGCTGGACGCGCGGAGGCGGGGACTGGGGTGCCTGCCGGGCGGCGGTGGCGGCTCCGCTCGGCGGCCGCAGGAGGCCATTTTAGTTAAGGGGCCGCCGAAGGGCCCTGAGGCCTCCACATCCCTACACCTCCGCCGTCTCTACCTCCCCCCCACTGGGGGCCGCTCCCGCCGCGGGCCGGGCCGGGCCGGGCCGGGCCGGGCAAGGCGGGGCGGGGCGGGAGAGGCCGCGGGGCTGGGCCCGGCCAGGCCTGCAGCGGGCCGGGGCTCTGGGCTGGCTGGGGGCGGGCGCGGGGGCGTCGCATCGACAGGATCCGGGCCGAGGGGAGAGCAGGGGGCGAGCAGGGAGAAGGCAGGGTGCCGTTACCTATATTGGGCCGCAGCCGCCGCCGCCGCCGCCCCGCTGTGGGTGAATCCAAAGTAGTTGCCGGTCGCCATTTTGGCATCTTCCCCCAGCCGGCTGGGCACTGCGGCGGGCACGAAGAGTCGGGTCCCATGGCGGGAGGAGAGACACAGAGGAGCCGAGACGCCGAGGGAGGGCAGGGAGAGAGAGAGAGAGGCGCCGTGAGAGCAGCCCTGGCGGGGCCCAGGCCGCGGCCGCGCCGCCTCCCCCTCCCGCCTCGCACTCCCTCACTCACTCGCACGCCCGGGTGGCGGCCGCCGCCTCCTCCCCGGAGCCTGCCCCAACCCCCGCGCCTCCCCGCTGCCCGGGGCCAGGGAGGGGGCCGGGCAGAGGCCTTGCGGGCCACATTAGACTCACCATAGGTGAAAGAAACTACAGGGCATATGGGAATCATGGGCTCGGGCTGCTGCTGCTGAACTCTGAACTCTCACCCGCTGCCTCCCTCCTCTGCCCCGCTCCTCCTCAGCGGAGAACAGACCGCCGCCTCCGGCCGCACTGCGCAGGCGCGCCCGTGCTCGGCATCCTGGGAGCTGTAGTCCCCGCGGTCTTCGCGGCTCCCCCGGGCGCGTGCTGGGGCCTCGGCTGTGAGGGCGCGGGGAAGCCCGCGGGGGAAGAGGGGCCTAGCCTTCTCCGAAGTGGTGGTGAGGCCGCGCGGCCGCGGGGCGACGGGGGCGCGTGCCAGGAGCGCCTCGCCCGGCCTCTGGGGAGTCGGGGAGCGTGACCAGAGAGAGTGACGTCTGTTCGCCTTTTTCCTTACTTTCCACTGGTTTCCTTCACTTTTGCGTGTGCATTTATTTTCTGCCTCCCTGTCTTCCTCGCTCATGAATTTTTCATTGGAATTCGAGCTGGACAATTTAGGATTTTTCCTTATTTCCCGCTTTCCCGCAGCTTTTCCCCAACCTCTGAAGTGCGGAGGGAGGGAGAAGGAGAGGAGAGAAATAGAAAAAGGGTGGAAAGTGCTTTTCTGTTGGACTAAAAGCACACCCTAAACATCCCTCCCGGACACACCTCTTGCTATACCCTTTCCTCGACCTGCACCCACTCCCTGAGCCATCGGCGTATATCGGTCACCCAGCAGGGTGTCAGGCAGTGTTGTAGGTGCTGGAGATACAGCAGGGAACAAAACAAAGTCCCTGTTCCCGTGGAGTTTACGTTCTAGGAGCGGGTATATGTCAGACAACAGCCAGTAGCCAAAACACAGAAAGTCTGTCTGATGGTGACTGGAGCTTCAAGCATAAATAAAGCAGAGTAAGGAAAATAAGGGTAAGGGAGGTGCTATTTCGTGTTAGAGTGTGGTTAGGGAGACCACTTGAAGGAAGGAAGGACAGGCCTGGGAGATGCCTGCAGGAAGAGCAGCAAGTGGAAGGGTCTAGATGAAGGAATGTTCAAGAGCGAGAAGATCAGTCTGGCTGGAGTCAAGTGAGAGGGAGACCAGATCACATGCCAGATCTTTCGTGGTAAGGACAGAACAGTACTTGCCCCCATGTAAGCATTTCTTCTTTCCCTCTGTTTCCTCGCTGTCTTCCCTTTAGTTTCTCAGTGTTTTCAACCATTCTCTTTCCTCTTCCAGTCCCTCTTCTGATGGTCTAGTTTCTCTGGCCTTATCTGTTTCGTGTCTTCCATGAATGCATATGTACTGCTTGCATTTCACCTCTTCCTTACCTTCTCCATGCCCATCCCCCAGACTCCCTGCTCCTCATCTCTCATTGTTGGATATGAACATTAAAAAGAAATGCTGGCCGGGCGCGGTGGCGCACGCCTGTAATCCCAGCACTTTGGGCGGCTGAGGCGGGTGGATCACGAGGTGAGGTCAGTGGCCAACATGGTGAAACCCCGTCTCAAAAAAAAAAAAAAAAAGAAAAAAGCCGGGCGTGGTGGCGGGCGCCTGTAGTCCCAGCTACTCAGAAGGCTGAGGCAGGAGAATCGCTGGAACCCTGGAAGCAGAGGTTGCAGCGAGCCGAGATCGCGCCACTGCACTCCAGCCTGAGCGACAGAGCGAGACTCCGTCTCAAAAAAAAAAAAAAAAAAAAAGAAAAAAAAAGGAAAAAGAGAAATGCAAAAATGCAAAGGATGAATCAGAACCCACCCATGAAATTCAGGGCTTTGTCCTACTTTCTTGTGCCAGAGCAGAAACAATGCCTCAATTCTTTCTTGTGCCAACCTTGCTCCCCACGCCTCCTACAAAAGTACAGGCTCTCAGAACCTGTCTGATTTGTCCTGTTACTCATTTCAAAAAGAGAAAATGTAGAACCTTGCAGAAAAGTAAGTGTCATTATTTTTGAGAATACTGATGTTTTCCCAGGCAAAAGTTATTTGTGCCCCAAGGATGTTGCTAGGAAGAAATACCTCCTACATATAGGACATTAGAACTGTATTTTAAAGGTACTTTGCCTTGAACTTCATTGCGCAGTCAAGCTTCAAGACACTGACTGTAACTGCTTTGATGAACCAGCTCTATTAGTTACTAGGCTATTTGAATAAAACTGGAGGAGAAAAGACAGGTGTTAATTACTTGCCTAAAAAGAGTCTGTGTAGGCCAGTTTTATGCTTGGTTGCTTGGCAGGCCTTTGGAGGCCGGCGTGCTACTGGCACACCCCAATGAGCAAGCACATAACTAGAAAGAGGAAGACGGGGCCTCTCCCCTGGTTCTTAGGGGTCAAAGTGGGCGTGGCAGTAGTGAAAATTATTTACAACAGCACTTTCAAAGATGCAGCCTGTAGGAACAGCCTTTCAGTACCGCACCTACTTGCCCCTGACTTGGGCTTCTTTAAGGAAGGAGTTTTGGAGGGTCTTGAATATTTTTCCTGGGCATCTAGTAGTGGACTAACCTGAACATGTTATTTAACCTATCTGAACCCATACGGCAAGAATAACAATAACATCTTCCTGATGGGACTCTGGTGGGGTTTAAATGAGGCTGCATTTATGTAAGACATCTAGTTTTTTTTTGTTTTGAGATAGGGTTTCACTCTGTCGCCCAGGCTAAGTGCAGTGTTGTGATCTCAGCTCAATGCAGCCTCAACCTCCTGGGCTCAAGCAATCCTCCCACCTCAGCCTCCTGAGTAGCTGGGACTGCAGGCACACGCCACCATGCCCAGCTAAGTTTTGTATTTCTTGTAGAGATGGAGTTTTGCCACATTGCCCAGGCTGGTCTCCAATTCCTGAGCTCAGGCGATCTGCTCACTTCGGCCTCCCAAAGTGCTGGGATTACTGGTGAGAGTGAGCCACCATGCCTGGCCTAACGCCTAGCTTTTTCATGTAAAACGACTAGGCTAGATGATTGTCAGTCCTTTATTTTTATTTATTTATTTATTTGAGACAAAGTCTTGCTTTGTCACCCAGGCTGGAGTGCAATGGCGCGATCTCAGCTCACTACAAACTCCGCCTCTCAAGATCAAGCAATTCTTCTGCCTCAGTCTCCCAAGTAGCTGGGACTACAGGCATGTGCCACCACACTCAGCTAATTTTTGTATGTTTAGTAGAGAAGGGTTTCACTATGTTGGCCAGGCTGGTCTCGAACTCCTGACCTTGTAATCCGCCCACCTTGGCCTCACAAAGTGCTGGGATTACAGGCGTGAGCCACCGTGCCAGGCCGATTGTCAGTCTTTTAAAATCAACCTTCTAGTAAGTGAATGCACTGTGCAAATCACACCTACAAGTCAAAAAAGTAGGTGGCTGTGCCCTGGAAGAGTTTATGTTCTAGAGTACCCGGTCTAGGCAACATGGCTGTACATAGTCTTCTGGGTCAACAATTA
Source organism: Pongo abelii (assembly GCF_028885655.2). Classification (NCBI taxonomy): domain Eukaryota; kingdom Metazoa; phylum Chordata; class Mammalia; order Primates; family Hominidae; genus Pongo; species Pongo abelii. The sequence continues at coordinate 33,000,916 of NC_071989.2, forward strand.
AAGATGAAATACTTGACCAGAAGCAATCAATTATAATAGGGATTGTCATCCTTCATGTCCAGAACTGGTTCGGTATGCAAATCTGATCAAATCCTCTGTGCTTTCATCTCTCAGGATAAAGCAAATTCTTCCATGTGGCCCACAAGACTCTGTGGACTGGCCCACCTGCCTTTTCAGCATCTTCCTCCTTATTCATTCTATCCCAGCTATCTTGGCCTCCTTTCACCATGCTGCCTTCCACCAGGGGGCTTTGCATGTTCTCCCTGCCTAGAATGTTCTCCCTTCTTCTCTTTACCTGGTTTACCCTCATCCTTGGGGATTGCAACTCAGTCAACCCCTCGTGACCTTGATGGGTCAAACCCTTGCTATGCTCTCAGAGCAGCAGACATCTCTTCTTAGTTGCCCTTGTCACAGTTGCAATCTTATACTTATTGTGTGATTATATGATTAATACATATTTCTCTCTCTCATCAAACTATAAGCTTCATGAGGGCAGGTTGCCAGTATTGGGTGCCTGGTGGTAGGCACCCAATAAGTACTTATGGAATGAATGAACCACGCTCTGCACAGTTTAATCTTTCTTCCATGATTCAGAAGGTAGTTCAAGAACCTGTAGTGCCTCAGGGTCATAATTATGAAACTCAATTAGGATCTGAAGGTAAACGAGGAAATGTCATTGGCAGTCAATTAGCCACAAGGTAGAGCTAGCCTGAGAAAGCCAGCTCCTAAACTCACCAAAAATAAATCTATAATAGTTGTCTTTCGTCACACCTTTGAGTCAAGGTGTGGTATCCTGAAAGACCTTGATAAAATACAGATAAATTAGCCAGAAAGGATATCATACTAGCTACTCCATACCAAGAGGAGTATAGCAAGGTGAATAAGAGCAAGGGCTCTAAAGCTGGACACACCTGGCTTCAAATCCCAGCTCTGTCACTTTCTGCTTTGTGACCTCTGCTTCATTTTTCTTCCTCCTCTGTAAATAGAGATGAAAAGTAGTATCTTCATCAGGGGATTGTTGGTAGGGGTTAAAGACTTCCTAGATGTAAAGCTCTTAGATCAGTGCCTGGCTCATTGTAAGCACATTTTCATCATCTCATAATAAATCCTGTACCCATTAGCATTCACTCCCCATTTCTACCTCCTTCCAATGCCTAACAACCACAAAATTACTTTGTGTCTCTATGGATTTGTCTATCCTGGACATATAAATGGAATCACACAATAATGTGGCCTTTTGTGTCTGGCTTCTTTCACTTAGCATAATGTTTTCAAATTTCATTGTCCATTGTTTGGATATACCACATTTTATTTATTCATTCATAAGTTGATGGATGTTTGGGGTGCTTCCATTATTGGGCTATTATGAATAATATCACTATGAACATTGGTATGCAAGTTTTTGTGTGGACAGATGTTTTCAATTCTCCTGAGTATATCCCTAGGAGTGGAATTGCTGGTATACCTTTTTTCCCCCAAACTCTCTGAATATCTGAAATTCTTTTCCTCTCTACAACCACTACTCTAGTTCATCTCTTGCCCAAGCCTACTTCAACAGCCCACTAATTGGTCTCTCTTCCCAAGAATCTAATCCTCTCAAATCTATCCTCTACACAATGATCAAGGATCTAAGATTAAAAAAATAAATAAATAGGGCTGGGCGTGGTGGCTCATGCGTGTAATCCCAGCGCTCTGGGAGGCTGAGGAGGGTGGATCACCTGAGGTCAGGAGTTCAAGACTAGCCTGGCCAACATGGTGAAACCCCGTCTCTACTAAAAATACAAAAACTAGCCTGGCATGGTGGCGCATACCTTTAATCCCAGCTACTCGGGAGGTTGAGGCAGGAGAATTGCTCCAACCCAGGAGGCAGAGGTTTCAGTGAGCCAAGATCGCGCCACTGCACTCTAGCCTGGGCGACAGAGTGAGACTCTGTAACAACAACAACAAAAAAAGTAGTAGTGATAACAGTGTACATTATAATGCATTGTCTCATTTATTTTTTACAAAAACCTACAAGGTAGGTACTATATGATTATCCCATTTAGAGATAGTAAAAGTGAGTTCACAAGGGTAATAAGTGGCAAACACAGGATTTAAACTATACCTACCTGTTTCCAGAATGCCTGACCTCTGCGACATACTGCTTCCCTGAAACACATCTGAACGTGTCATTACCCTGCTAAAAATCTCGTAAAGATTCACACTTGCCTAAAGTAAGAACACGTCCTATTACTGGTGGGTCACTAGAGTCACATTTGTGTTTCCAGTTTTAGTGCACATGGCTATTTTTCATTTATGAACTCCTAGAGCACTTACATTATTGGCTCTTTAATTATTTCATTCCAAGGCATCCTATAGTTCCGATTTTGTAACACTCATCAGACTGGTCATTTCTTACTCAATATCTGTCTTCCCCCAGGAAAGAACATGAACTCCACAGGGTCAGGAACCATGTCTGTTTTATCTGCCAATGAATTTCCAATGTCTAGAACCATTCTGGCCGAGCATAGTGGCTCATGCCTATAATCCCAGCACTTTGGGAAGCCGAGACGGGCAGATCACTTGAGCTCAGGAGTTCGAGACCAGCCTGGGCAACATAGTGAAACCCTGTCTCCACAGAAAATACAAAAACTAGCTGGTCATGGTGGCATGCACCTGTAGTCCCAGCTACAGGAGGCTGAGGTGAGAGGATCCCTTGAGTCTGGGAGGTGGAGGTTGGAGTGAGCCGAGATCATGCCACTACACTCCAGCCTGAGTGACAGCGTGAGATGCTGTCTCAAAAAATAAAATATTAAAAAGAGAGAACCATTCCAAGAACACAGTATGCACTTAATAAATATTTTGGGGATGAATGAAATTAGTCTTGTGTCCATTTTTTGAGGGCAATGGTTTTATGATATAGGTCTTTAATATCTTTCTTCCCCCTCCCGCAAGTACCATCTGACGTGGTACCAGGCACAAATGCAGATGCCAACCTATTTTAGTCCTTGCAGCTCCCTTGACATTCTAGCAAATGCTATTTGCTGCCAAGCTTGAACCCCCAACACCAATGTTATAAGGGTTTCATTGTGTCAGTAACATATTCATAGGAACCTGAAGAACCTACAGGACTCAAGGCAGCCATAGGAGTAGCTGTTTAGCAGCTTGGAGAAGAGTCTCAGCCACACTGTGACCTGATTTAGAGCTTGATATGATTATCAATGAGAGATGCTGAAGGACATATTGGTTTAAAGCCCACACTCTAGATCAACACTGTCCAATAGAACGTTCTTCAAAGATAGAAATGTTCTCTCTCTGCACTGTGCAATATAGTAACCACTGGCCACATGTGGCTATTGAACACTTGAAATGGGGCTAGTATGACAGCAACTAAATTTTAATTTAATTTAATTTAAAAAACCCATACATGGCTAGCGGCTACTATATTGGATAGTATAGTACCAGAGTCAGATGATCTATGTTTAAATCCTGGTTTTACTACTTACTGACAGTATGACTTTGGCCAGTTTACTCAACCTTCTCATGCCCTGGTCTCATCTACAAAACAGAAAATAATAATAGTACTAACCTCATAATTTGACATGAGGATTAAAAAACTAAATACATATTTTGTACATGAGCCCATCAGGCTAGCACTAAGGTGGCTGGGGAAAAAGGCTGACTGTTGCTAGGCGTGTTAGCTGTAATCCCAATGCTTTGGGAGGCCGAGGAGGGTGGATCACTTGAGCCCAGCCTGGGCAACAGAGTGAGACCCTGTCTCTATTTAAAATAAAATTGTTTTTAAAAGGCTGACTGCGGCCAGGCATGGTGGCTCATGCCTGTATTCCTAGCACTTTGCGAGGCCAAGGTGGACAGATCACTTGAGGCCAGGAGTTCGAGACCAACCTGACCAATATGGTGAAACCCCATCTCTACAAAAAATACTAAAAATTTGCCAGGCATGGTGGCGCATGCCTGTAATCCCAGCTACTTGGGAGGCTGAGGCATGAGAATTGCTTGAACCCAGGAGGCAGAGGTTGCAGTGAGCAGAGATTGCACCACTGCACTCCAGCCTGGGCGACAGAGTGAGACTCTGTCTCAAAAAAATAAAAATAAAAAATAAAAAAGGCTAGCTTTATGCAGTGGCAGTATCATAGACAATGGGGTTTATCTGACGCGCGATTATTGCTATAATTGAGAAAAAAAATAAAGGCTGACTGCCATCTATAAAACAAGTCATCTATGCCCACCTGATTGATGAAGTGCCCCCTCCACTGGGAACACTCTCTGATGGGCATTTACATGGTATATGAGTTTCTTATCACTGCTGTAAAAGATCACCACAGAATTCCCGGCTTAAAACTACACGTTTATTATCTTACAATTCTGTAGTTTAGAAGCCTCACTGTGCTAAAATCAAATTGGCAACAGGGGCCGGGCATGGTGACTCACTGTAATCACAGCACTTTGGGAAGCTGAAGTGGGTGGGGTGGATCACTTGAGGTCAGGAGTTCAAGACCAGCCCTGACCAACATGAAGAAACCCCGTCTCTACTAAAAGTACAAAAATTAGCCAGGCATGGTGGTGGGTGCCTGTAATCCCAGCTACTCAGGAGGCTGAGGCAAGGAGAATCGCTTGAACCCGAGAAGTGGAGGCTGCAGTGAACCGAGATTGTGCCACTGCACTCTAGCCTGGGCGACAGAGTGAGACTCCATCTCAAAAAACAAACAAACAAAACAAATTGCCCCCAGGGACGCATGTTTGTCTGTTTGTTTTTTTCCAGCTTATGGAGGTTGCCTACATTCCTTGGCTCATGAACTCTTTTTTATTTTTATTTTATTTTATTTTATTTTGAGATGGACTATTGCTCTGTTGCCCAGGCTGGAGTGCAGTGGCGCAATCTCTGCTCACTGCAACTTCAAGCGATTCTCTGACCTCTGCCTCCTGAGTAGCTGGGATTACAGGTGCCTGCCATCAAGCCCGGTTAATTTTTTGTATTTTTAGTAGAGACAGGGTTTCACCATGTTGGTCAGGCTGGTCTTGATCTCCTGACCTCAGGTAATCCACCCGCCTTGGCCTCCCAAAGTGCTGGGATTACAGGTGTGAGCCACCGTGCCCAGCCATGAACTATTCTTTAAAGCTAGCAGTATAGCGTCTTCAAATCTCTCTCTGATTCTGACACTCCTGTCTTCTTATAAGGATCCTTGTGGCCAGGCACAGTGGCTCATGCCTGTAATCCTAGCACTTTGGGAGGCTGAGGTGGGAGGATCACTTAAACCCAGGAGTTCAAGACCAGCCAGAGCAACATAATGAGATCTCGCCTCTACAAAAAATAAAAAATTAGCCTGGCATGGTGGCATGCGCCTGTGGTCCCCACTACGTGGGAGACTGAGGTGGGAGGATTGCTTGAGCCCAGGAGTTTGAGACTGCAGTGAGCTGTGATTGCATCAACTGCACTCCTGCCTGGGTGACAGAGGGAGACCGTGTCTTGAAAAAAAAAAGAAAAAAAAAAAAAGGATCCTTTTGATTGCATTGGGTCTACCTGGATAATCTAGGATACTCTTCCTGTCTCAAATCCTTAATCACATCTGCGAAGTTCCTTCTGCCATGTAAGATGACATATTCTTAGGTTTGGGGGCCTAAGATATATGGGACATAGCTCCACATTCTGTGACCATTCTGAAAGGTCCATTCATGTACTTTCCACTCTCCAGATCTTATTGTCACAATTTTCTAGCCTAATTCTTTCCCAGGTCCTGATCAGCTAACAACCCACCAGCCAGTCCCCATTTATAAGTACAGATCCATACTCAGCCTACCTTTATTTACACATGAAGTAGATAATAACGTGTCCTCCCCCAACCCTGTCCTTTACCACTATATTTCGGGGCCCCCTTGAGTGGAGCAGTAAGGCAGCAGTTGTCTAATTTCAGCTCGTACCAACATGCCATGCAGATTGATCAATGATGCAGGTCCTTGATTCTTCCTTGTCTGCCTCTTTCATTAACTGGCCACAGGGAACTCCCCATGAGGGTGTAAGGATGGCTGGAGGAAGGTACCAGGAGCAGGTACCGTGGGCTTCTGGGCCACCTGCTTGTGATAGTTTATGGTGCCTTCTGGGCTGTTCCAGCCTTGTCTCATACATGATCGCTTCTATTTGGAATGCTACTGTGCATGTTTAATTATATGATTTGATGGATCGTGAGTTAACTACCCCTCATGAATACTCGATTCATGATGGGCAGTTTTCATAGGCACACGCGGTCCCAGATTCAGGTGTTAAGTCTCTACAAGGGCTCAGGAGCCTCTTAAAAGCTACTTTTCAAGTAGAAGAATATTCGTTGGCAGACATGGTCCTCCAATTCCAAAACCTTAGGGATTTGTGTTTGATTTTCCTGTTGGGGCTTGCTAGGGGCTACATATAGCATTTTCGGCTGACATGGAAATTTCCAGGACCACTGTATCCTTGGGTTATAAAATCCAGTGACAGAGAAGCTGGGATAACAGCCTGGACTTGCTTCAGAGTCTTTGCTTAACTGACTACACTCAAAATCAGTAGCCTTATAAGTTGCCCACTAAGTGGATTAGAGCAGCATGCCCAAATGTGGTCCATATTACCTCAAAAATCCAAACATCAGAGGGAGGGGAGAGACGAAATTTTTTTTTTTTTGAGATGGAGTTTTGCTCTTGTTGCCCAGGCTGGAGTGTAATGGTGCAATTTCGGCTCACTGCAACCCCCATCTCCCAGGTTCAAGCTGTTCTCCTGCCTCAGCCTCAGCCTCCCGAGTAGCTGGGATTACAGGCATGCGTCACCATGCCCAGCTAATTTTTGTAGTTTTGGTAGAGATGAAGTTTCGCCATGTTGACAGGCTGGTCTCGCATTCCTGACCTCAGGTGATCCACCAGCCTCAGCCTCCCAAAGTGCTGGTATTACAGGCATGAGCCACTGTGTCCAGCTGAAGGATTTTTTAAAAATCCAAAGATGTCCACCAAGCCCTGTGCCTTGAGGCAATAAGGCGTGCGGATGTGGGTCCTCAGAAGAGGCATCGGCTTATAAGGCAGCTGTCCCAAAATGCAGCCCCAAAATTAAAGGGCTTTTGTGCAGGGAAGGCTGGCCCTGCAACCAAGGGTGGTGTGGGGGACTTGGGGTTCAGAGTTCTTAGCCTTGATTATCTCTTCCCATAGGTCCCATCCCATCCCGTGTCTCAAGGTTCCACCCTTTCCCCACTGGTGTCCTAGACTTAAACACTTATCAACATTCAGCTTTTAATTAGCGCTGAAACTCTGCAGCTCTTACCATTAACCGTTAGGCCCTAAAAAGTTGGTCTTCAGCCATTCTTTCCCTGTGACCTCATAGGAGATGGGGGACTTCATCAAAACTGCCATTGAAGATTTCTGAATGACCACGTATTTTCTCAGTTGGAGTCGGTTGATTTCCCAATGCCTTGTCCTATCCCTTCACTTGATCTCATGCCATACACCAGTCATAGATGAGAAACTGTGATACCATCACATGCCTGGCACTATTCATGTTCCTGTTCCCTGGGTAAGGTGAAGTGCCATGCACTCCTTAAATATGTGTGCAAACCAATTTATTTTTCCATTTCTTCTTCCTTAGCCACTCCCGGTACATTATACTGTACTAATCAGGGCCCCAAAAGGAAACAGAAGGTATATTCAAATTGGGCAATTTGGCCTAAACTCTAAAGGGAAGGGATAAGTTGAGGAACTCTGAGAGAGAGCTGTGTGGAGAAGGCCACCAGACAGGAGCTGTTGACCTGGAAGGGAGGGAGACAGGAGACAACAAATACCTCAAGCTGACTATCCTCTCTCTCTCTCTCTTTCTCTGATCTGCCAGGACTCCAAATTGGCTAACCTTAACAAGAAGTGTCTGTAATGCATACAATTCAGACTCCCAGGACACAGAGAAGGTTGGAGAATGGTGGAGAGTGGATTTTGAGGAGCAAATAAATAGAAGTTTTTTTACCTAAAGATATCATAAGAGTTAAACTTGTTTGAGACCTAGACTTATTTTTCACTTATTTTGTGAACATCTTCAATTGCATATTTCTCTCAGGCACCCCAAAATCAACATAAGCAAAACATAACTACTCTAGCCTTTCAAATCCTCTTCTCTTCTTAAGCCCCCAACTTTATATGGCACTATGTTTCATTTAGGCAGCTAGTCCAGAAATCTGGGAATTATACTTCTTTTTTCTTTTTTTTCTGTCTTTTTTTTTTTTTTGTGGAGACAGGGTCAGTCTTTGTCACTCAGGCTGGAGTGGAGTGCAGTGCAGTGGTGTGAACATGACTCCCCGCAGCCTTGACTTCCCAGAGTCGAGCCATCCTCCCATCTCAGCCTCCCAAGTAGCTGGGACCACAGGTGCAACCACCATGCTCGGCTAATTTTTTAATTTTTTTGTAGAGACAGGGTCTCCCTATGTTGTCCAGGCTGGTCTCAAATTCCTGGGCTCAAGTGATCCTCCTACCTCGACCTCCCAAAGTGATGGGATTATAGGCATGAGCCCCATTGCTTGGCCTTTGAAATCATCCTTGATCCCTCCCTCATATTCTGCATCTCTTCGGTCAACATTCTACAAATATCTTTCAGCTTCATTTCTTCTCCCTCATTTTCCTACCAGTTGTCAGTTAGAGCTGTCATCGTTTCTTATCTGAATATGTCAACAACCTCTTAACTCATCTTACTTCCCTCACCCTTTTAAATGACAATCTACCATACCACCAGAGTGATTTTCCTGAACTTCAAATGTGAATCCAGATAGATCTCCTCTTTGTTTATAAACCTTCAGCACCCTTAACCCTGAGGATAAAATCCAAGCTTCTTAGGATGTTACCCAGCACCCTTGCAATCTGGTTCCTATGTCCTCCTAAAGCCTCATCTGCTAAGCTACCAATGTGTACTCTGTTGTCCAGCCATACAAGACACTTGACATTTTCCAAATGTGTCTTGTTTTTCTACATCTTTGTGACTTCCCACATATTTCCTCCTTTTGTCTCTTCTGTTCATTCCTTTCTGCCTGCCAAGTAAGTGACACTTCCTTTATAAGAGTCAGCTCACGTCTTCTCTGGGAAGCCAAAGTTGAAAACCACCAACCTGGGGTCCTCTAGAAATGCATGAATGAGTATTTATAACATAATTGGAAGACTGCTGAGTATTATATTATGTGCAAACATAAGGCTTTATTATGTAGCTACTCATAGAGCTAAGTACAGTATTTAATTGAATCTAATATGCTGTTGATTGTAAAGGCAGCCAAGAAGAAAACTCTGCCAATAATAATTGTGAGACACCCATTGATTATAAGATACATCCCAAGTTCAGAAATATTAAAATGTGAAAAAAACACACCTTAGAATAAGCAAAATCAGGTACTACCTAGTCTACACTTTCATTATTTACATAAGGAATCAGGTCTAGAGATGTAAGTGACTTGCTTAAGGTCACATAGCTCCTTAGTGGCAGTGCCACATCAAGACATATCTGATTTCCAGTCCAAAGCCATTTCATTTCATCTTATATATTTATTATTGATGATCAGTGTGAGTAATAACAACTCCCAAATTGGCAAAATAAACTTAAATTAAGTGCCCTTATTCCTCTTTATGTCAGGAATAGCAGAAAAAATAGATGCTGGTTCTTTAATGACTGCACCCTGCCTTCCCCCAACACCACCAAAACCAAGTAAAAATATAAGGATCTTTCATTAATGACTGTGGAAATTAGCTTGTGAAATAGTTTGGATGTTTGTCCCCTCAAAATCTCATGTGGAAATGTAATCCCCAATGTTGGAAGTTGTGTTAGTCTGTTTTCACACTGCTATAAAGAACTGCCTGAGATTGGGTAATTTATAAAGGAAGGAGGTTTAATTGACTCACAGTTCTGCATGGCTGGGGAGGCTTCAGGAAACTTACAATCATGGTGGAAGGTGAAGGGGAAGCAAGGCACATCTTACATAGTGACAGGAGAGAGACAGCAGGAGAAACTGCCACTTTTAAACCATCAGATTTTCTGAGAACTCACTTACTATCATGAGAACGGCATGGGGGAAACCACCCCCATGATCCAATCACCTCCCACCAGGTCCCTCCATCAACATGTGGGGATTACAACTAAAGATGAGGTTTGAGTGGGGACACGGAGCCAAACCATATCATTCCACCTCTGGTCCTTCTCAAATCTCATGTCCTTTTCACATTTCAAAACCAGTCATACCTTCCCAACAGTCCCCCAAAGTCTTAACTCATTCCAGCATTAACCCAAAAGTTGAAGTCCAAAGTCTCATCTGAGACAAGGCAAGTCTTTTCCGCCTATGAGCCTGTAAAACAAAAAACAAGTTAGCTACTTCCTAGAGACAATGGGGGCACAGGCATTGGGTAAATGTTCCTGTTCCAAATGGGAGAAATTGGCCAAAACAAAGGGGCCACAGGCCCCATACAATTCCAAAACCCAATGGGGCAGTCATAAAATCTTAAAGCTCTGAAATGATCTCCTTTGGCTTCATGTCTCACATCCAGGACACCCTGATGCAGGGGGTAGGCTCCCAAAGCCTTGGGCAGCTATGCAGGTTATAGCCCCTGTGGCTGCTTTCATGGGCTGGCATTGTGTGCCTGCAGCTTTTCCAGGTGCACAGTGCAAGCTGTGGTGGATCTACCATTCTGGGGTCTGCAGGATGGTAGGTCTCTTCTCACAGCTCCAGTAGGCAGTGCGCCAGTGGGGACTGTATGTGGGGGCTCCAATCCCACATTTTCCTTCTGCATTGCCCTAGTAGAGGTCCTCCATGAAGGCTTCACCCCTGCAGCAGTCATCTGCCTGGACATCCAGACATTTCCATAAATCCTCTGAAATCTAGGCAGTGGCTGCCAAGGCTCGGCTCTTGATTTCTGCACTCCTGCAGGCCCAATACCATGTGGAAGCTGCCAAGGCTTGGAGCTTGTACCCTCTGAAGCAATAGCCCAAGCTGTACCTTGATCCCTTTTAGCCACAGCTGGAGCTGGAGCAGCTAGGACACAGGGCACCAAGTCCTGAGTCTGCACAGAGCAGCAGGGCCAAGCCCTGGCCCAAGAAACCATTTTTCCCTCCTAAGCTTCCAGGCATGTGATGGGAGGGGCTGTCATGAAGGTCTCTGACATGCCCTGGAGACATTTTTTCCCATTGTCTTGGCTATTAACATTCAGCTCCTCCTTGCTTATGCAAATTTCTGCAGCCGGCTTGAATTTCTTCCCAGAAAAATGGGTTTTTCTTTTCTACCATATGGTCATGCTTTAAATTTTCCAAACATTTATGCTCTGCTTCTCTTTTAAACATAAGTTTCAGTTTCAGATAAACTCTTTGTGAACACACATGACTGAATGCTTTCAGAATCAGCCAGGTTACCTCTTGAATGCTTTGATGCTTAGAAATTCTTCTGCCAGATACCCTAAATTGGCAGGGAGTTGTGGCTCACACCTGTAATCCCAGCACTTTGGGAGGCTGAGGCGGGTGGATCACTTGAGGTCAGGAGTTCAAGACCAGCCTGACCAACATGGTGAAACCCTATCTCTACTAAAAATACAAAAAATTAGTGGGGCGGAGTGATGGGCGCCTGTAATTCCAGCTACTCAGGAGGCTGAGACAGGAGAATCGCTTGAACCTGAGAGGCAGAGGTTGCAGTGAGCTGAGATCACACCATTGCACTGCAGCCTGGGCAGCAAGAGCGAAACCCCATCTCAAAAAAAAAAAAGAAAAAAGAAATTTCTTCCGCCAGATACCCTAATCATCTCTCTTAAGTTCAAAGTTTCATAGATCTTGGCTGGGCAGGGTGGCTTATGCCTGTAATCCCAGCAATTTGGGAAGCTGAGGCAGGTGGATCACTTGAGGCCAGGAGTTTGATACATGGCAAAACCCTGTCTCTACTAAAAATACAAAAAATTAGCCAAGTGTGGTGGTGCACGCCTGTAATCCCAGCTACGCGGGAGGCTGAGGCAGGAGAATAGCTTGAACCTGGGAAGCAGAGGGTGCAGTTAGCCGAGATTGTGCCACTGTGCTCCAGCCTGGGCGACAGAGCAAGACTCTGTCTCAAAACAAAACAAAACAAAACAAAACAAAACAAAACAAAACAAAACAAAACAATGTTCCACAGACCTCTAGGGAAGGGGTAAAATGCCACCAGTCCCTTTGCTAAAGCAGAGCAAGAGTGACCTTTGCTCCAGTTCCCAATAAGTTTCTCGTCTCCATCTGAGACCACCTCAGCCTGGACTTCCATATCCCTATCAGTATTTTGGTCAAAACCATTCAACAAGTCTCTAGGACATTCCAAACTTTCCCGCATCTTCCTGTCTTCTTCCAAGCCCTCCAAACTGTTCCAACCTCTGCCTCTTACCCAGTTCCAAAGTTGCTTCCACATTTTCAGGTTATCTTTATAGCAGTACCCCACTATCCTGGTACCAATTTTCTGTATTAGTTCATTTTCGTTCTGCTATAAAGAACTGTTTGAGAGTGGGTAATTTATGAAGGAAAGAGGTTTAATTGACTCACAGTTCCACATGGCTAGAGAGGCCTCAGAAAACTTAAAATCATGGTGGAAGGTGAAGGGGAAGCAAGGCACGTCTTACATGTAGCAGGACAGAGAGAAGGAGCAGGGGAAACTACTTTTAAACCATCAGATCTCACGATAACTCCCTCACTATCAGGAGAACATCATGGGGGAAACTGCCCGATGATTTAATCACCTCCCACCAGGTTCCCCCTGACACATCGGGATTACAATTCAAGATGAGGTCTGGGTGGGGACATCGAGCCAAACCGTATCAGAGGTGGAGCCTGGTGGGAGGTGTTTGGATCACGGGGACAGATCCTTCATGAGTGGCTTGGTACTGTCCTCACAATGGTGAGTTATCACAAAATCTGGTTGTTTAAAACTGTGTGGTACCTCCCTGCTCTCTCTCTTGCTCCTGCTTTCACTGTGTGACGTGCCTGCTCCCCCTTTGCCTTCCACCATGATTGAAAGCTTCCTGATGTCCTTACCAGTAGTAAGTGTCAGCACCACACTTGTTGTACAGCCTGCAGAACCATCAGCCAATTAAAGCTCTTTTCTTTATAAATGACCTAGGCTTAGGTATTTCTTTATAGGAACATAGGAATGGCCTAATACGGCCTGCATACACAGGCACGCACATGTGCACATGCACGCATGTGTGCCTGTGCTCACAAACACACTCAAGCCAGGGAAGGCCCTACAAAAGGTACAGTCCATGTAGGGAAACGAACGCATCTTCTTGAGAGATTGTTTGCACTACTTGAGAGATTCTTCAGCTGTAAGAAGTCCTTTTGTAGGGGGCTAATTTTCTAGTCCTAAGTTCCAAGTGTTTGGGTCATGTTATCCATTCAAGCTGAGATTTGGATTAAAACCCAGTCATACCCATCTGGGGAAGGCTTTAACTGCCTTCTGTTGTCTGTAGCCATCTCCATTTACTTCCCAGCTTTTACAGAAGAAGTCCCATACATTCCTCTCCCAAGTGATCCAGGCTCTCTAATCTTCACTGAATTGCCCAGAAAAGATGCTCCTTTCCTTGAGTCCATGTCATCAGAGCAAGCTAAATCACAATTACAAGCTTCCATGCATGCAAAAACAACAAGACCAAGGAGAGGGGCCAACATTCCCCGCTGGAACTGGAAAGGTGCCCACATGGTGGCTTTCAGTCATTTTACTATGCTCCCATAAAGGCACCTTTCTTCTTTCTTCATTAGTTCTGATTTCTACAACATAATATCATATTAGGATTTCTAAAGGGCAGAATATTATAGGCTTTTGAAAATTTTTAACTGTTAGAGACTCTCTAAATCCAGTGTTTCTCCAAATTCCTAATAATAAGAGTCACCTAGAAATTCTTCCAATTATACAAATTCCTAAATCCCGCTGCATTTTCACTAAATCAGAATCCCAGGGCCTTTGGTTGGAGAAATCATATGTTAAACAAGTCCTCCCAAATGAGTCTTACCAGCAAGTAAGTTTGGGAAACGTCCTGCCCAGCCTCATCATTCTAAGGATGAGGACGCTGAAGCCCAGTTTTTGTCCCCTCTAAAACTCATGTGTTGGAAGCTTAATCCCCAAGGCAACAGTATAGGGATGTAGGGCCTAATCGGAGGTGTTTAAGCCCCGCTGAGGGGTCCACCCTCATAAATAGATTAATGCCACTCGTGAGGACACAGTTTCTCTTTGTACACTGCCTTCCACCATGTGATGGCACAGCAAGAAGCCCCTCATCAGATGCCAGCACCTTGATCTGGGACTTCCCAGCATCCAGAGCTGTGAGCCAATAAATTTCTGCTCATCATAATAAATTAGCCAGTTTGTGATATTCTAACAGTACACAATAGACTAAGACACCTAAAGAAGTTGAATAACTTATTGAAGATACCTGTGTTTACACTTGTGTAAGTACAGACTGCTTCTGGAGGGACTGTGCCTGTCTTAGGGGAAACAGCCTGGAGAACTGTGAATCTAAGAGGTGAAAAAGACTTCATTTTTTCATTATATGCACTTTTGTGATCGTTAGGGAAACATTTTCCCCATATGATGAATAATTTTTCAATAAAAACCTAGTTCTGAGTACATCTGATTTGCATACATCTTAGAAATATAGTCATTGTACCCTAGCTTCCCCCACTCCCACCTACCTTGAATCTGCTTTCTAGCTGTCAGACAGCCCCCTCATTTCCCTTTCCTCTGCCTACTCCAGACTCCTCCACTTGTGCACAGTCAGCCCTGCTTTACTCCAGCTGCCCTGACTGGGCTGAAGGGAAGGAACACTTGAAGAACCTCTTCATCTACCAGGAAGGGCATGGAGTGAATCATCCTCTGTATGAGACAGAGCCCCAGAGCTGACTGCTGGGCTAGGCTGTGACTCAGCCAAGGCCTTTCTCCTTGGTGCCACCAATTCCACTAAGTGGCACCCAACCTTGAGTACATTCAGACATGATGTGGAACAGGAACTCTGTGCTGGGGTGGCCATACTCCCACCTTTGTAGTTTCACATAGCAACTTCTCAGTCACGTAGACAAGCTTCTTTATGACACGGTGTTAGAAAAAAACATTTAAATATCTAAATACAAAAGTGTGGAACAAGTAGAACTGTCATTACTAGGGTGGGAGTGCCGATTGTTTCAACCACTTTCGAAAACTGTTTAGCAGAGTCTATTAAAGCTCAGCAGTGCATACTTATACGATCCAGCAATTCTATTCTCGGATCTATCTCAGAAATGTGTATATATGTTTACCAAAGGATAAGTACACAAATATTCATGGGAGCAACTATTCCTATTAGTCCAAAATTGGAAACTACCAAAGTGTTCATTGACATGGTTTGGCTCTGTGTCCTCAACCAAATCTCATCTCAAATTGTAATCCCCATGTATTGAGGGAGCAACCTGGTGGGAGGTGATTGGATCATGGGGTGGTTTCCCCCATGCCGTTCTTGTGATAGTGAGGGAGTTCTCACCAGATCTGATGGTTTTAAAACTGGCAGTTTACCCCTGAGCGCTCTCTTTCTCCTGCCACCTTGTAAAGAAGGTGCTTGCTTCCTGTTGCTTTCTGCCATAATTGTAAGTTTCCTGAGGCCTCCCCCGCCATGTGGAATTGTAAGTCAATTAAACCTCTTTTGTTTTTAAATTACCCAGTCTCAAGTAGTATCCTTTTTTTTTTTTTTTTTTTTTATGCCAGAGCCTCTTTGCCCAGGCTGCAGTGCAGTGGCACGATCTCGGCTCACTACAACCTCCACCTCCCAGGTTTGGGCAATTCTCCTGCCTCAGCCTCCTGAGCAGCTGGAATTACAGGGGTGCACCACCACACCCAGCTAATTTTTGTATTTTTGTTAGAGACAGGGTTTCACCACGTTGGCCAGGCTGGTCTCGAACTTCTGACTTCAAGTGACCCGCCGGCCTTGGTCTCCCAAGGTACTGAGATTACAGGCATGAGCCACTGTGCCTGGCCTCGGGTAGTATCTTTATAGCAGTGTGAAAATAGTTTAATACATTCATCAATAGTCAAATGAATAAGCTATATCCTCTTCATAAAATAGAATATTATTGGCAACGAAAATGAATGAATTACTGTTACATGCAACAGCATGGATGATTCTTGCAAATATAATGTTCAGCCAAAAAAAAAATATAGCCATATATAAGTAAAGATTATGTATGGTTATTTACATGAAGTTCTAAAGTTAAGCAAAATTAATCTCTGTTGTTTTAAGTTAGGATAGTGGGTGGGAAGTGGCTGGGAAGGGGATGATAGTATTAGGGTCCAACCAGGGAGATGGGTAACTTATAACATTTATCAATGTATAAATTGAGTAAGAAATGGGTAATTTATAAAAATTCATTAAATGGCTACTCATGATTTGTATATTTATCTGTATGTATGTTTACTTCAACCTAAAGCTTACTTAAAAAGAAATAGCCCTGGCCAGCCACAGTGGCACATGCCTGTAATTCCAGCATTTTGGGAGCCTGAGGCAGGTGGATCACCTGAGGTCAGGAGTTCAAGACCAGCCTGGCCAACATGGTGAAACCCCATCTCTACTAAAAATATAAAAATTAGCTAGTCATGGTGGCAGGCATCTGTAATCCCAGCTATTTAGGAGGCTGAGGCAGGAGAATTGCTTGAACCCAGGAGGCGGAGGTTATGGTAAGCCGAGATCGCGCCACTGCACCCCGGCCTGGGAGACAGAGAGTCAGAGTAAGACTCCATCTCAAAAAAAAACATGGGGTTTCTCCATGTTGGTCAGGCTGGTCTCAAACTTCCAACCTCAGGTGATCTGCCTGCCTTGGCCTCCCAAAGTGCTGGGATTACAGGCATGAGCCACTGCGCCCAGCTGAAGAAGGCTCTTAATTACCTAGTGATGATGCAATTTTTTTGAAGTGGTAAAACAATCTGTGCTAAAAGTGATAAACAGAGCACAGTACAACCACCCTTCTATTTATACGATAATGACATCCGTTTAAAATCTAGAGTATGTTAAAACTAGGTAAAAATACTTTGTGTTTATATGTCAAAGCAGACTTAGATTCTAGGTTCAGATTGTTAAAAACATATCTTACTTATACATGAATGTCCATTTTGATATTATAAAGTCATGGGGGATGTAGGACAATCCATTTTCTTACAAGACTGTCCTGAGCATTGTAGGATGTCTAATACTCATGGCCCCTGATCATCAAATGCTAGTAGTCTCTCTGTGACAACCAAAAATAACACCAGAAATTTCCAACATTCCTCTAGGAGGTGCTGTCACTTTGATCAAGAACCATCAATATAGAGGATAACTTCCAGGCTGTAAGCCCTTTATGTTTGCATTCATGAAACCCTAGATGATCCATGGCCATCAAGGTAATTTGATGGGCATGATAATTTGAGCCAACTCTCTCATGTCTTCAAGGCCTCTCTATTCATTGTACTATAGATCTGTTCCAAATTAGGCTCCCTGAAGTCTCAGCTTAATGAACATTTGGATGTTCTGTGGTTGGTGACTGACCTCAAGAGTCTATCAGAAGATGTGAGTAATGTTCCTGGACAAAAAGGTGGAAATTATGCCTGAATGTTTCAAACTATATTCCTATCTCTGCATTGAGATTTCACTTCCTTTATAAATAAGACTCCTCAGATGTTCTAGAGCAGGGCCAGGCACAGTAGCTCACGCCTGTAATCCCAGCACTTTGGGAGTCCAAGGTGGGAGGATCTCCTGAGGTCAAGAGTTCAAGACCGGCCTGGAGAAACCCCATCTCTACTAAAAATACAAAAATTGGCTGGGCGTGATGATGTGTGCCTGTAATCTCAGCGACTGGGGAGGCTGAGGCAGGAGAATCACATGAACCCAGGAGGTGGTGGTTGCAGTGAGCTGAGATTGCACTACTGCACTCCAGCCTGGGTGAGTTAGATTCCATCTGGAAAAAAAAAAAAAAAAAAGGGCCAGGCGCGGTGGCTCATGCCTGTAATCCCAGCACTTGGGAGGCTGAGGCAGGAGAATCACTTGAACCCGGGAGGCAGAGGTTGCGGTGAGCTGAGATCGCGTCGTTGCACTCCAGCCTGGGCAACAAGAACGAAACTCCATCTCAAAAAGAAAAAAAAAAAGAAAAAAAGATGTTCTAGAGCAGAGGGCTCCATTGATTTCTCAATTTGTACAATCAAGGGTTGGAATCCATGCTGGACATTATTGTCCACTAAATACTGGATACCTTGTATCTCATCTTCTGTCATGGGATATAGCTAACATTTGAGTGATTATTACATGCTAGGCTATATACCAACCCAGTGCTATGCATTTTACAGGAGTTACTTAATTCTCAGAACAACCTTACAAGGTAGGTACTATTATTATTCCTAAAATGTGGCAAATAGACTTTGTGTTTGTTTGTCAATGCTGACTTGGATTCTAGGCTCAGACCATGATAAACACACATTTGGTGTTTATAAGGTTTTGGCCGGGTGCTGTGGCTTACGCCTGTAATCCCAGTACTTTGGGAGGCCGAGGTGGGTGGATCACCTGAGGTTAGGAGTTTGAGACCAGCCTGGCCAACATGGCGAAACCCCATCTCTACTAAAAATACAGAAAATTAGCTAGATGTGGTGGTGGGTTCCTGTAATCCCAGCTACTGGCGAGGCTGAGGCAGGAGAATCACTTGAACCTGGGACGTGGAGGTTGCAGTGAGCCGAGATTGCGCCACTGCACTCCAGCCTGGGCGACAAGAGCGAAACTCCGTCTCATGGCGGCGGGTGGTGGCGGGGGGGAGGTTTTCATGAGGAAATTGAGGCACAGAGCAGTTAAGTGACATTCTCAGGGTCACATAGTTAATAAGCTAAAGAGCCAGGATTTGAACCCAGGCATCTGATTCTAAAACTGGAGTTTTTAACCATTTAGGGCATTCTGCCTCCAATGTAGGAGGACACACTTGCCAAGAAGCTGTATCTTGGGCCTAGAGAAATGATATAGCCTTACATTGGATAAATGCCTTTTGGCAATCAGCCTGCCTAGGAGAAGTCTGGTGCATTCCTATATCAGTGAGGTTGCATTTAGCTTCAAATAGTAATAGAAAGCTGACTAGTAAGTCTGAACAATAAGAACATTTATTGCTTATTCGATGTGAAGCCCCAAAGTTGATTGAATGGCTCACTAATACTGTTAAGCACTCTCAGCCTCACCATCATCAGGATATTAGCTTTTCTTCTTCTCGCGTGTTACCTCTTTGCCATGAGATGGCTGCTGCAGTTCCAATTGCACAAGAGAAAGGAGGGAGCAAGGAGCAGAGGAAAAAGGACTTTTAATGGCTTTTTTTCCCTAGCCAGCTTTCTTTCGGGTTTCATTGACTATAACTGATTGACATGCCTACTCCTAAACCTGTTGTTGGAAAAGGGGAATGGTAGGTAATATGATGATTGCCTTAGACAAATCACTATTTATCCCTGGGGTTCTGTTGCCAGGGGTTTCAACCATTACCAAATTAGGGTGCTGTTAGGAAAGAAAGGGGATGGCTGTGGTCTTAGCTTGTGCTGCCATAACAAAGCCCCATAGACTGAGTGGCTTAAACAACAGGCATTTATTTTCTCACAGTTCTAGAGGTTGAAAAGTTCAAGATCAAGGCCTGACAGGGTTCAATTTTTGGTTAAGGCTCTAGATCCCAAATTACATCTAAAAGGCTCCATCTGCAATTATCATCACATCTGGGATTAGGGCTTCAACATATGAATTGTAGTGGACACAAACATTCAGTCCATAACAGCTGCCAAGTAGGCAATAAAACAACATCTGCCATTTATTTGTGGGGTGATTGGGTAGTCTGAGCTTGGGTAGCAACCTGGGAATTATGTTGGTTGCAAGGGACACAAAAGATTTGCTTATGATAATCTTAGTAATGGTGAAATCACATGTCACTAGTCACCCAGACCTGAGAGCTAGAAGATACCCCCCACATTCTCCCTCAGAGATTTCCAGAGCTTGAGATTCCTGATTAATGGGCTCTGTCCACAAAAGGTGTCATTGATCATCTCAGACATTATGGGGCAGGCCGAGTATGGGTAAGGCATTGCTTCTGTCGTAACAAGACTTGGTTTATTTCAAATAATCTAAAATCTGTGAAGATATATAAGAGCCTGTTGGCAGATTCCTGAGTACCCCATGCATGCAATCTTTGTCTGCCTATGCCCAGTGTCTCCAGCGTGAATGACTTCATGGCTACCCATGTTGCCCAATTTCTAAGCAAAGGCTTAGGATGGGTGTTTCAAATCTTCTGCACAAAGGAAGTAAATATGATGAATTAAGTTTTACCAGTAGTAATTTATGTACTTACTCCTTTGGTATCCCAATAGGTCTTTCTTTCCAGCACCTTCACTCAAAACAGCTAGAGCTGAGCCATCCACTTTTCTGGGTGTATAAAAATTAGGGACCTTTGGTTGCAAGGAATGGAAACCAATTCTGGCTGACGTGATAAACAGGAGATTTTAGGGGAGACCACAGAGAGCCTAGACTCAGTGGGAATGCTGGGAGATCAGGCTTGGAATTGGGCAGGAACAAAGTCACCTCTTCAGGGTGAGAAAGCAGGACCTGGAGAAACAGTCTGGACAGACACCATTGCCTAATGAACGAATGCCAATCATTGTCACTTCAATTCTCTGCAGAGTATTCAAACTAGAGACATGATCAATTTCAGGTAGATTGCAGATTTAAATGTGAAAGGAAAATCAATAAAGCCTTTAGAGGAAGACTGAGCAGAGACCCTTTGGGCCAGAGAGAGCAGGGCAAGATGTCAAACACAAGCCAGGCCTGTGGACCGGAGGACTCCTGGCCCAGACCAGGAATGGGAAAAAGAGGTAGAACATAGTGGTTTGGAGGGTGGCACGTTCCTGTGGCTTAGGGTTTTGAGAAGCTCAAGCATAGCAGACATTACGTCCCCAGCGACCTGACTGATTCCAGATCCTGACTGTGGTGCCTCAGGTGTGCCTATTGCACCTCCCTTCTTGGTCAAGGTCAGTTCAGCCTGCCAAGAAAGGACCTCAGGGCCCACAGCTGAGCAGGGGACAGGCAAGGGTTCATGCATCTCTTCTCCCAGTGAAGGTGCCCAACTAACTGGGTGTAGTGGATAAGGAACCAGCCTGGGGGGCTTAGCAGTGTGGAAATCCAGTGCTCCCAGGGAAGCTACCTGAAAATGTGCAATGCACAGCCACAAGACCAAGGGGCTGCAATTCAGGGCCACTGATGACTGCAACAGCTCCACAGGGTATAGAGCAGTGGAAACAGAGACTTTTGCTTTGTGTATATTTTAATTAAAAACAACGACTACTGTTGTGCCAAGTCTGTTCTAATCACTGTACACGTGCCATCTTATTTAATCCTCGTAAGAACTCCATTATGGGAGTTACTATTACTATCTCCATTTTACAGATGAGAAAACTAACACACAGAAAGTTTAAGGCACTTGCCCAAGGTAACACAGCTATTTAAAGAGACAGAGATGGGATTTAAATGTTGGCAATTTAAATGTTGGCATTACCTCTCATATAAGCCAGATAGATAAACACAGACCCTGAAGCAGACTCTTTGAGCAAGGGCTCACAATCAAAAAGGCAACAGAAGTGAAAGAGACAGATACAGGCACATTGCATGGGTGGAGAGCAGGAGGGCATGTCAAAGAGTCAGGGTGTGAGCACATGATTACGTGGAGACATGATTTTGTACAGCCTTCATTTACCTTGAACTTTCCTTTTGGAGGTGTCAGGTAGGAATTCTAACACCAGGTTGATAATGAGAATCATAGACTCTTTCAGAATCCCGCAATGAACTTGCACAGAAAATCCTTCTTCTTCTTCTTTTTTTTTTTTCTTTTTTGAGACAGAGTCTTGCTCTTGTTGCCCAGGCTGGAGTGCAATGGCATGATCTCAGCACACTGCAACCTCCGCCTCCTGGGTTCAAGCGATTCTCCTGCCTCAGCCTCCCAAGTAGCTGGGATTACAGGCACCTGCCACCATGCTCAGCTAATTTTTGTATTTTTAGTAGAGATGGGGTTTCACCATGTTGGCCAGGCTGGTCTCAACCTCCTGACCTCAGGTGATCTACCCATCTCAGCCTCCCAAAGTGCTGGGATTACAGGTGTAAGCCATCACGCCTGGTCCAGCAAATAATTCTTAAAAAATTTTGATTTTATTGTGGTAAGAACACAACATAAGATTTACTCTCTTTAACAAATTTTTAAGTGTACAATACAGTTAACTATAAGGAAAAGATTGTATAGCAGATTCTGTAGAACTTATTCACCTTGCTTAACTGAAACTTTCTGTTTGTTGATTAGCAACTCCTTATTTCCCTTCTCCCAGCCCCTGGCAACCACCATTCCACTCTTTGATTCTATGAATTTGACTATTTAAAAATACCACTGCAGTGGAATCATGCAGTATTTGTCCTTCTGTGACCGACTTAATTTCACTTAGCATAATATCCTCAAGTTTCATTCATGTTGTAATATATTGCAGGATTTCCTCCTTTTTTTAAAGGCTAAATAATAATCCACTGTATGTATGTTTGTTTGTTTGCTTGTTTTTTGAGACAGTCTTGCTCTGTCACCCAGGCTGGACTGCAGTGGTGCGCTCGCTGCTCACTGCAGCCTCCGCCCCCAGGTTCAAGCCATTCTCATGCCTCAGCCTCCCAAGCAGCTGAGGTTACAGGTGTGTGCCACCATGCTGGGCTAATTTTCATATTTTTAGAAGAGACGGGTTTTCGCCATGTTGGTCAGGCTGGTCTCAAACTCCTGACCTCAAATGATCCACCCGCCTCGGCCTCCCAAAATGCTTGGATTACAGGCGTGAGCCACTGTGCCCAGCCTGTATGTACTCTTTACTATTCAAAACAAGGGTTAAAAGTGGTGGAATTGAGGCCAGAGGAGACCTGTATGTGGTTACGTTTTAAAAACTAATCTTAGCCAGGCATGGTGGTGCATGTCTGTAGTCCCAGCTACTTGGGAGCTGAGGCAGGAGGATTGTTTGAGCCCAGGAGTTCAAGACCTGCCAGGACAATATAGCCAGATCTTCTAAAAACAAACAAATAAAACCAAAAATACCTAGTCTTTTAGAGAAACATACTCACATATTCATGGACGAAATGATGTCATGTCTGAAATTTACTTCGAAATAGTTTGGGAGGAGAAGAAGTGGGTGAGGGTTTGGTTGGGGCAGGATTGTCCCATGGATTGATGGATTGATGGTTTTGGAGGTTAGATAATGAATATGGGGTGGGGCACTTATTGTATGTACCATTTGGTCTACTTTTGTGTAAGTTATACATTCTCCATAATTGGAGAGATTTTAAAAATTAAGATATGGCAGCACAATTTGATTGCAAGTCACCATATCTACCCTAGCAACCATGAAAGAATTATTTTAAAAACTTAGTAGTTCACTTAAAAGTTGAAAATTTTAAATGCTAACAAATCTTCATTCCAATTTTGCTCTTCCCACACAACATAAGTGACATCCTGGCCACAGAACTTGTGTGAAACCGTGTACAACACAAAGCAAATTGTCAGTTTACTTGGAGCCTCTGCCTGTAACTCAGCCCTGACTTGGCTGTGTTCCTTTAGAGCTGAAGCCTCAGTTGAGACTCCTTGCTGCAGAAACAGGGGCCAGACACCAGAGCCCATGCAAAAACTGGAGGGGGTCACCAAGACCCTTGAGGCCTCTGCTCCCAAGAACATGGGTCCCCTGTTACATCCAAAGGGAGAACCACCCACATGACCGAAGGCATCTTCTGGATGGAGGATTCTAAACACACCAGAATGCCTCAGAATCTGTTCTCAGCTCCTTCTCTTCTCTTGCTACACTTTATTCCTTGAGAATTCATCCTGGTTCACAGCTTCAAATTTATCTAAAAGCTGATGATTCCCAGGTTTATATTGCCAGCCTGGACTGTCCCTTGACTGCCACCAACTGGCATATCCAGCTGTCCTCACAACATTCTTACATAAATGACAGTGGGGAATCTGTGTTACCATGTGAAACAGGCTGGGGGATCATTGCCAGAGCCACTCCCACCTTAGTCTGCCCATCCCAGGAAGTTATTCTTGATTCTTTTCTTCACCTATCACCTCCAATTGCTCAGCAAGTCCTGTTGATTTTACCTTCAAACTATACCCCAAATCTGACTACGTCTTACCACCTCTACCACCACCACTTCATCCAGACCACTGGTATCTCCCATCTGAGCTATTGCAGTAACCTTCTGACTGGTCTTGCTGCCTCCTCCTTCATCCCCTGTATCAGTGTAGATTAGATTTTAAATATATTCATCAGATCACAAGCCGCTTCTAAGAAAACTCAAATTTCTGCCAGGCACAGTGGTTCCTGCCTGTAATCTTAGCTACTTGGGAGGCTGAGGTAGGAGGATTGCTTGAGGCCAAGAGTTCAAGACCAGCCAAAGCAACATAATGAAACCCTGTCTCTAAAAACAGAAAACAAAAAAACAAAAATTATCCAGGTGTGGTGGTGTGTGCCTGTAGTCCCAGCTACTCAGGAAGCTGAGATGGGAGGATTGCTTGAGCCTGGAAGGTCGAGGCTGCAGTGAGCCTTGATCCTTGATCATGCCACTGTACTCCAGCCTGGGTGACAGAATGAGACTTTGTCTCCAGAAAAAAGAAAAAAAAAAAAAAGAGAGACCTTGTCTCGACAGAAAAAGTATCTGGGTGTGGTGGCACACACCTGTAATCCCAGCTACTTGGGAAGCCAAGGTGAGAGAATTACTTGAGCCCAGGATTTGGAGGCTGCAGTGAGCACCACTGCACTCTAGCCTGGGTGTGATAGAGTGAGACTCTATTTCTAAAAAGAAAAAAAAAGAAAGAAAGAAAAATTAAAAACAAAACAAGGCCAGGAGCAGTGGCTCACATCTGTAATCCCAGCACTTTGGGAGGTTGAGGCTGGGGGATTGCTTGAGACCAGGAATTCAAGACCAGCCTGGCCAACATGGCGAAACCCTGTCTCTACTAAAAATACAAAAATCAGCCAGGCGTGGTGACGCACATCTGTAATCTCAGCTACCTGGGAGACTGAGGTAGGAGGATTGTTTAAACCTGGGAGGCAGAGGTTGCAGTGAGCCGAGATCACACCACTGCACTCCAGCCTGGGTAACAGAGTGACACTCTGTCTCATAAAATAAAATAAAAACAAAACAAAACTCAAATTCCTTACGTGGTGGACAGGCCCCTATGTGACCTGGCCCCTGGCCACCCACTGCTTCCGACTCCTCTTGGCTCCTTCTCCTCCAGTCACTGGCATTCATGATGGTCTGTGAATTTTACTCCAGTCTCAGGATCCTTGCGTTTGTTCTTCCTATTCTAGTTTGTTCTTTCTTCATACTTCTTATGGTGTGTTCCGTCCCTTAATCGGGGGCATGGTGGGGTCCTTGGATTCAGTTGTCTACTTAGGGTTTTGTACGTAGGTTCTCAGAGACATTCTCCCCCTGCTGTATGTAAAAGAGGCCTTTTCCCATGGTTTATGTTTTTTTTTTTTTTTTTTAGGTGGAGTTTTGCTCTTTTGTCCAGGCTGGAGTGCGTAATCTGGGGTCACTGCAACCTCCGCCTTCTGGTTTCAAGTGATTCTTCTGCCTCAACCTCCCGAGTAGCTGGGACTACAGGTGCCCACCACCACACCTGGCTGATTTTTGTATTTTTAGTAGAGACAGGGTTTCACCATGTTGGCCAGGATGGTCTCGACCTCCTGACCTTGTGATCCTCCTGCCTAGGCCTCCCAAAGTGCCGGGATTACAGGTATGAGCCACTGCATCTGGCTACCTTACATTTTAAAATAACCCTTATCACTACTGAAAATGATGTCTTTATATGTTTATCTCTTTATGTTCTGTTTCCTTACTTTCCTCCCAGGAACATAAACTTCATGAGGGCAAGGACTTTGCCTCCTTCACTTTTGTGTCTCTGGTGCTTAGCACCATATTTGAATATTTGTTGGATGAATGGATAGTGACTATTCCAGGACTCGCTTGATACAGAACTATCTTCTCTAGAGAGTGGAAAGGTAAACGTATCATTTACCAGCCCCTTATCTTAGGTAGAGTCCCAGAGTGTAGGCTTATGCCATGGAGCTCATGTGAATTTCCACTTGGGCCATCTGGGATTCTTTTCTCAAAAGAGCCTGATGCCTGGTGCACGGGCTGGTCAGCTGGCCTGGAGGGATGTAACCCACATTTACCTTACTCCTGGCAGTATTCTAGAATACCTCACTCACTGCAGCAAGGGAGCTTTCTCTCCTGGGTCGGTAGGGGATATGGTTTGAATGTAGCCCTGAGGAGCGTCTCAGATGATCTTTGGCCCAGTTGTCTTGTGTCAGTCTCCTGGGGAGAAGGATCATTTACTGAAGTGAAAAACGCATCAGTCAAGCTTGAGAGCTGTAGATAACAGCACAGGGAGCTCTGTTTTATGGCCTCAAAGAGTTTAACCCAGATTGGAAAAAGGTATTTCACTCTAGCAGCAACAGAGGGAAGCTGTACCTTGCCTTTGACTCCAGAGAAATGGGACATGTCACGGGGGTGACCGACAGGGCACCAGCCACAGCAGGGAGAGTAGAAACTTGGGCAGCAAGAGTCACAGTTACTGTCTGGTGAGGAGTGACCATTGGAGTTACGTGGAGCTGCATGGTAAGCACTGGGGACATGCCAAAGAAGGAGGCTGGGTCAGTCAGGTTTTACTGCAATGATTCTGCCCGAAAAACACGCTGAGTTTCAGCGACTTACAACAACATCAACACCACATTTATGTATTTCACCTATAGGTGTTCAGGTCAGCTGTGGTGGTTCTGCTTCAGGCTGTGGATCCAGATTGCGTCTGCCCCACATGGCTCTCACACTGGGACCAGCAGCTTCTCTTGACAGCTAGCAGAGATTTGAGAAGGCAACCCAAACCATGCAAGCTCATTGAAAACCTCTGCTCAGGTGACATCCTTTAATATTTCATTGGCAAGACCCAGCACAGTGGCTCACACCTGTAATCCCAGCACTTTGGGGGGCCGAGGAGGGCGGATCACCTGAGGTCAGGAGTTCAAGACCAGCCTGGCCAACATGGTGAAAACTCATCTCTACTAAAAAATACAAAAATAGCCGGGCTTGGTGGTGGGCGCCTGTAATCCCAGCTACTTGGGATGCCGAGGCAGGAGAATTGCTTGAACCCAGGAGTCAGAGGTTGCAGTGAGCTGAGATCATTCCACTGTACTCTAGCCTGGGTGACAAAGTGAGACTTTGCCAAAAAAAAAAAAAAAAAAATTCCATTGGCAAACAAATCACATAGTTAAGACTAGCATCAGTGGGTTATGAAAATGTGCTCTGTGGACTCTAGTGGGGAACCCTGCAAAGTCTGGGGCAAAGGCAGTGGATGCTGAATTCTATTACAGGGAGGGAGTGAAAAATTGAGAGTAGTAATCCAGTCTCCCACGGGGCCCATCATGGCTGTTTGGAGGCACACATGAGTTACCATGGCGACATCTTGAATGAGAAGGGAGAAACTCAATGGTAAGGGCAAGAAGCAGAAGATTGCTCCTTTGTTCCTGTTACTTTGATACATATTCCTCGATTTGCACCTTCCAGGTTGAAATTTTGAGCCTCCTTGATTTTTACCTTCAGGCTAAATTTGAGCCTTTGGAAGCTCAAATTATAGGACCATGAACATCTCTCCCTGGCAGGAAGAAACAAGGCTGAGAACTTGAGCAGAGAGCTTGTAACCTGTAGGGCCACACACCTGTGCAGTGAAATGCAGCACCCAGGCCTGGCATGAGAAGAGAAGGCACCTGTCTTTTTCAGGTTTGTTTAAAATTACAGATAAGGCCTGGCATGGTGGTTCATGCCTGTAATCCCAGAACTTTGGGAGTACAAGGCAGGAGGATCACTTGAATCCAAGAGTTCCAGACCAGCCTGGGCAACAGGTGAGACCCCGTCTCTATTTTTAAAAATTACAGATAAGATTAGATCTTCCTTGCTCTGCATTTTTGAGCTTGGTTCTGTGGTGACTTCTTTTCATGTCTAAGAATTTGGGTAACACTTAGTTTATCCAATATTGTGGGGAATGAAGATTACACATAACTGATACTTCCTTTGAATGGAAATTTGTCCCTTCAAATAGCATAGCAGTGTTTTTATTTTAAGCACTTAAAAAAAATCAAAATTAGGCTGGGTGCAGTGACTCACACCTGTAATCCCAGCACTTTGGGAGGCCGAGGTGGGTGGATCACTTGAGGTCAGGAGTTTGAGACCAGACTGACCAACATGGTGAAACCCAGTCTCCACAAAAAATACAAAATTAGCCGAGTGGGTGGCACATGCCTGTAATCCCAAGTACCCGGGAGGCTGAGGCAGGAGAATCACTTGAACCCAGGAGGCGGAGGTTGCATTGACCCGAGATCACGCCATTCCACTCCAGCCTAGGCAACAAGTGTGAAACTCTGTCTCAAAAAAAAAAAAAAATCAAAATTGTTCTAAAATATATAATTTATTACCAGTCTTAAAAATCAAAGGGTCAGGTGGGTGTGGTGGCTTACGCCTGTAATCCCAGCACTTTGGGAGGCCAAGGCAGGAGGATCACTTGAGGTCAGGAGTTCGGGAGACTAGCCTGGCCAACATGGTGAAACCTGGTCGCTACTAAAAATAGATAAATAACTGGGCACGGTGGCAGGTGCCTGTAATCCCAGCTACTCAGGAGGCTGAGGCTGGAGAATCACTTGAATCTCGGAGGCAGAGGTTGCAGTGAGCTGAGATTGTGCCACTGCGCTCCAGCCTGGGTGACAGAGTGAGACTCTGTCTAAAAAAAAAAAAAAATCAAAGGGTCTTGGATGTAATTTAATCTTTTCTAAAAGACTCAGAATATTTGTCTATGTCTACTCTTATGCAACACAATAGTTTCTCCTTTCCTATTTATGCGTGCTCTTTGCTATCAGTCCTTTAAAAAGAGTCTTTAAGGAAGAGATTAGAAAAGGGAATTATCTTGTTATTACCAGATCAGGAAGATTACCCTGGACTCAGGGAAATCTAATCAGATTTAGAAAGATACAATCTCAACAGATTAAAGGGATTCCCCAGAAGGAGCCAGGTCCAGGAAACTATTGAGAACGGTGCTCTTTAATCTTTAGATGGAGAATCCATAATGAACAACTGGGGAATCACATATGAACACTGGGATAGATTTAGAAGATCAGGATGGAGTATTTTTTTTTCTTTTTTTTAGAGAGACAAGATCTGTCTCTGTTGCCCAGGGTGGAGTGCAGTGGGACAATCATAGCTCACTGCAGCCTCAAACTCCTGGGCTCAAGTGACCCTCCTGCCTCAGCTGCCCCAGTAGCTAAGACTATAGGCATGTGCCCCCACACCTAGCTAATTTTTGTATTTTTTTTTTAGAAACGGTCTCACTATTTTGCTCAGGCTGGTCTCGAACTCCTGGGCTCAAGCAATCCTCCTGCCTTGGCCTCCCGAAATGCTGGGATTACAGGCATGAGCCACCACCCACAACCAGGATGGAGTATTATTAAGCCTTTAAAAGGAAGGAAATTCTGACACATGCTACTACATAGATGAGCTTTGAAGACATTATGCTGAATACAGTAAGCCAAACACAAAAGGACAGATACTGTATGATTCCACCTATATGTGGTACCTAGAGTAGTCAAAGTCTACTTTGACTTTGACTAGAGACAGAGAATAGGCCAGGTGCAGTGGCTCACGACTGTAATCCCAGCACTTTGGGAGGCTGAGGCGAGCAGACTCCTTGAGGTCAGGAGTTCGAGACCAGCCTTGCCAACATGGTGAAACCTTGTCTCTACTAAAAATACAAAAACTAGCCAGGTGTGGTGGTGGGTGCCTATAATCCCAGCTACTTGGGAGGCTGAGGTGGGAGAATCACTTGAACCCAGGAGGCAGAGGTTACAGTGAGCCAAGATCATGCCTGCAGCCTGGGCAACAGAGCACAAACTCCATCTCAAAAAAAAAAAGACAGGGAGTAGCATGGTGGTTGACAGAGGCTGCAGCAGAGGGAAGGGTCTCTGAGGAGTTGTTGTTTAATGTGTACAGAGTTTGTTTGGGATGATTGAAAAGTTTTGAAGATGGATGGTGGTGATGGTTGCACAACAATATGAATGGGCCGGGCATGATGGCTCATACCTTTAATCACAGCACTTTGGGAGACCTAGAGGGAAGATTCCTGGAGCCCAGGAGTTTGAGACCAGCCTGGACAACATGGTGAGACCGTTTCTACAAAGAAATACAAAACTTAGTCCAGCCTGCTGGTGTGACTGTAGCCCAAGCTACTCAGGAGGGCTTTAGTGGGACGACCGCTTGGGTCCAGGAGGTCCAGGCTGCAATGAGCTATGATTGTGGCACTGCACTTCAGCCTGGGGGACAGAGCAAGACCCTGTCTCAAAAACAAAAAGCACAAACCAAAAACAATATGAATGTACTTAATGCCACGGAACTGTACACTTAAAAATGGTTAAAATATTAATTTTTATGTGTATTTTACCATAATAAAAAAATCAGAAAAATAAACCTTCACATAACCAGAACATTACTGGGGGAATATTATTGGCTATAGGTGGAAAACAGTCTGGCCCTGAGGGAACACGCCTAAAATATACACAGAATTTAGAGGAGGCCTAGGGAAGATGAAACGTCAAAGTGAGCCAGAGAGAACAATAATAAGTCATGTTAGGCTTTGTTAAATATTTTGAATAGAGAATACCTACCCCCAGAATGTAATTACTTGATGCAGGAACATATTAGAATTTATTTGATTGTAGTTTGTTTGAAAATGAATACTTTCGGAAAACCAGAACTCACTGATTTTATGTCTCTCTTTCTGGGACCCCCCAAAATAAATTGCAGAGGATTATTTTAGAAAAATAAACATCTGGGCCAGAAAGCAAAAGGTGGGTGGAGGTGAAAGCACTCAGATCCGGTGAACCAGTTAGAGAAGAGAGTGAACCAACATAAGTAGCTGGCAAAACTGCCTAAAATCTTGCCGGAGGGACACGGGAGCCACAGGAGGATTTGGAGCCCCAAAGGCACATCATTCCACTATGCAGAAAAAGACATGGCAGAAGAAAGTAATTCAAGACCTGAAATTCAAATATGGGGACTGAAAAATGTGAAAAAGGGAAGAAAGCCTAGGACTTGAGGAAGAACAGATGGCAGAGATTCAGGCCTTCCGTGGGGCTCTAGGATCACGAGAGATGCTTCAGTTCACAGTTGGCTGGGAGTGATTCCAGCTGAAACAAATGTGGGGGAAACAGGCAGATTTCAAAGGCCCAGGGTGGTTTCCAGTGAACATTGGTGGTGAGAATGCCTTTCCTGGGGCATTCTGTGAAATCTCAGCCTTGCACAGGCCTGAACAATTCTACTGCAAGAGGAGCTCAAGGCTAAAAGTTCTGCTTAGGAGAGCGTGTGGGGGCTATGTCACTAGACAGAGAACTGAGTGACCAAGAACACAAGGGGAAATTGAAATTAAGAAGTTTGGCCAGGCGTGGTGGCTCACACCTGTAATCCCAGCACTTTGGGAGGCCAAGGCAGGCAGATCACCTGAGGTCAGGAGTTCCAGACCAGGCTGACTAACATGGTGAAACCCTGTCTCTACTAAAAATACAAAAATTAGCTTGGCGTGGTGGCGGGCACCTGTAATCCCAGCTACCTGGGAGGCTGAGGCAGGAGAATCACTTCAACTTGGCAGGGCAGAGATTGCAGCGAATTGAGATTGCACCACTGCTCTCCAGCCTGGGTGACAGAGGGAGACTCCGTCTCAAAAAGGAAAAAAAAAGTTTGAAATCAGCTGGATGGCGAAGAAGGGAACATCAAATAAACATAGTGACTTCTTTTTTTTTTTTTTTGAGACAGTGTCTCACACTGTCACCCGGGCTAAAGTGCACTGGCGCAATTTCAGCTCACTGCAACCTCCACTTCCCAGGTTCAAGCGATTCTCTTGTCTCAGCTTCCCAAGTAGCTGGGACTACAGGCACATATCGCCACGCCCAGCTAACTTTTTGTATTTTTAATAGAGACAGGGTTTCTTCGTGTTGGCCAGGTTGGTCTTGAACTCCTGACCTCAAGTGATCTGCACACCTCGGCCTCCCAAAGTGCTGAGATTACAGGTGTGAGCCAACTGTGCCTGACCTAAATAAACATAGTAACTTTGCAAGAAGGCAGGAATGTCTCAAATGCCACCCTCCAAAGGAGAAGCCATTTTTCTTCTAGATATTACATGTCTGGTTCTCTAATTCACCTGTTGGTGGGAGTTCTTCCCAGTGTAGTTTTTCAGGTTATGATCTCCACATAGCTGACAAGGAATAACCAGCTTTCTTGTAGGGCTGGGAATAAAAGGATTTCTCTACCTAGTCTCCTTGTTTCAGATGCCACGGTCTTGATCTTTGGTAATCATACGTTTCTAGATTAAGTTTTATATAAGTAGAAACATCATGGTGTGTGTGTCGGGGTAGGATTTGGGATTGCTTGAGTTTCCAAATATGGTAGGTATGGGACTGGTGCTATGACAATCTTGTGAATCCTATTTATTCTTTGGAGTCTTTTTTTAAAAATTTAATTTAATATTTATTTATTTATTTATTTATTTATTTGAGACAGAGTCTCGCTCTGTTGCCCAGGCTGGAGTGCAGTGGCGAGATCTTGGCTCGCTGCAAGCTCTGCCTCCCAGGTTCACTCCATTATCCTGCCTCAGCCTCCCGAGTAGCTGGGACTACAGGTGCCCACCACCATGCCCAGCTAATTTTTTGTATTTTTAGTAGAGACGGCATTTCACTGTGTTAGCCAGGATGGTCTCGATCTCCTGACCTCGTGATCTGCCTGCCTCGGCCTCCCAAAGTGCTAGGATTACAGGCGTGAGCCACCGTGCCCAGCCTTTTGGAGTCTTTAAAAGAGAGGAACGTGGAGTCTCGTTGAACAAATTCAGTGTCTGAGGTCTTAAAATAACCACACTCATTCCAGTGGACATCAGCGAGAAAGCATTTTGCTGAAATACGTTGACTCTATCAGATGCAAGTCTGAGAACCCTCAGGCGGGAGCTGAGCATAATAAGAAATTGGAGAGGAAGAGTTTTGGATTTTATCTAAATATTTTTGACACTTAATCCCTTTAAATTTTAATTTATAAAGGTAAGGGAATTCAATTTTTGGACTTAATAATTTTTCTCTGGGATAGTCATATAGGAAGGGGAGTATACTCAGATCTTTATGTTGTAGATATTAGCATTTTTTATTGTGGTAAAATATGTTACATATGTTACATATGTAACATAAAATGTACCTTTTTAAGCATACAAGTTTAGCAGCATTAAGTACACTCATGTTGCTGTGTGTATTAGTGAGTATTCTCTAGAGAAACAGAGCCAATAGGACATGTATCATTGTGATGCTTAATTTGAGGTGTCAACTTGACTGGATTAAGGAATACTAAGAACTGGGTGCGGTGGCTCACGCCTGTAATCCCAGCGCTTTGGGAGTCTGAGGTGTTTGGATCACTTGAGGCCAGGAGTTCGAGACCAGCCTGGCCAACATGGGGAAACCTGTTTCTACTAAAAATACAAAAATTAGCCAGGCATGGTGGTGTGTGCCTGTAATCCCAGCTACTTGGAAGGTTGAGGCACGAGAATTGCTTGAACCCAAGAGGCAGAGGTTTCAGTGAGCCAAGATCGCTCCATTGCACTCCAGCCTGGGCGACAGAGCAACACTCTATCTCAAAAAAAAAAAAAAAAAAAAAAAAATCGAAACGTGGTAAAGTATTATATTTTGGGGTGTGTCTGTGATGGTGTTTCAAGAGGAGATTAGCAATGTGAGTCTGAGTGGACAAGGTGGATAAATCTGCCTTCAATGTGAGCAGGCACCATCCAACCTGCTGGGGGCCCAGAGAGAACAAAAACAGAGAGAAAGACAAGTATGTTGAACTATCTCCTGGAGCTGGGATATACCCTTCCTCTCCTGCCTTTGGACAACAACTGTTTTCAGGCCTTTGGCCTCTGCCAGTTACACCACTAGCTTCTCTGGTTCTGAGCCACTCTACCAGCATCCCAGGGTCCCCAGCTTGCAGATGGCCTGTTGTGGTGCTTCCCAGCCTCCATAATCATGTATGCCAACCCCCCTAATAAGTTCCCTCTCATATATATATTTATCTCCTATTGGTCTGTCTCCCTGTAGAACTCTGACTAACACAATCATAGATAAAGAGATAGATAGATAGATAGATAGATAGAGCCAAGAAGTCCCACGATCTGCTATTTGCAAGCTGGAGAACCAGAAAAGCGAGTGGTGTAATTCAGTCCAAGTCCAAAGGTCTGAGAATGCATGGGAGTCCAAATGCCTGAGAACCAGGTGCAGTGATGTTGGCAGAAGATGAATGTCTCAGCTTAAGCAGAAAAGTGAATTCACCTTTCCTCTTGCTTTTTGTTTTTTTCAGGCCCTCAACAAATTGGATGATGCCCACCCACACTTGGGAGAGCCAACTGCATTCCCAACTCACCAGTTCAAAGGCTAATCTCTTCCAGAAACACCCTCACAGACCCAGACATAAATAATATTACCCAGTTATCTGGGCATCCTTTAGCGCAGAGTCAAGTTGACACGTAAAATTAACCATCACACCGTGCAACCATCACCACCATCTCCAGAACTTTTTTCCTCTTTCCAAGTTGAAATTCCATAACCATTAAATGATAACTTCTCCTACCTCCTCTTCCCAGCCTGCCCCTGGCAGTGAACACTCTACTTTCTGTCTCCATGAATTTGACTACCCTAGGTACCTCATGTAAGTGGAATCATATAGTATTTGTCCTTTGGCATCTGGCTTATTAGTACTTTGTATAATGTCTTCAAAGCTCATCCATGTAGTAGAATTTGTCAGAATTTCCATCCCTTTTAAGGCTGAATAATGTTCCATTGTATGCATAAACTTCATTTTGTTTATTCATTCATCTATCAATAAACATTAGCATTATTTCCACCTTTTGGCTATTACAAATAATGTTGCTATAAACATGTGCATACAAGGCCAGACATGGTGACTGACGCCTGTAATCCTAGTGCTTTGGGAGGCCAAAGTGGGTGGATCACTTGAGCTCAGGAGTTAGAGATCAGTCTGGGCAACATGGCATAAACATGTCTCTACAAAAACTACAAAAAATTAGCTGAATGTGGTGGCGTGCACCTGTAGTCTGAGCTACTCACGAGGCTGAGGTGGGAGGATCACCTGAGTTCAGAGAGTTGAGACTGGAGTGAGCCAAGATCATGCCACTGCACTCTAGTTTGCGCGACGGGAGTGAAACTCTGTCTAAAAAGAAAAATCTGTTTGAATCAATGCTTTTAATTCTTTTGAGTATATACCTGGAAGTGAAATTGGTAGAGCATGTGGTAATTCCATTTTTAATTTTTTTTTTTTGAAACAGAGTCTCACTCTGTCATCAGGCTGGAGTGCAGTGGCACAATCTCGGCTTACTGCAACCTCCACCTCCTGGGTTCAAGCAATTCTCCTGCCTCAGCCTCCTGAGTAGCTGGGACTACAGGCGCAAGCCGCCACGTCTAGCTAATATTTTTTTTTTTGTATTTTAGTAGAGACAGGATTTCACCACGTTGCCCAGGCTGGTCTTGAACTGCTGAGCTCAGGCAATCCACCTGCCTCGGCCTCCCAAAGTGCTAGGATTACAGTTGTGAGCCACCGCACCTGGCCAGTAATTCCATTTTTAATTTTTTGAGGAGCCGGGACTCTTTTCCATTTTAGCTGCACCATTTTACATTCCCACCAGCAATGCACAAGGTTTCCAACTTCTCCACATACTTGTCAATATATATTCTGATTGTTGTTTGTTTTTTAAGTAGCCATCCTAATGGGTGTGAGGTGCTATCTCATCAAGATTTTGATTTGCAGTTCCCTGAAGATTAGTGAGTGATGTTAAGCATTTTTTTCATGTCCTTATTGGCTTCTGTATATCTTCTTCTTTTTTTTGTTGGAGACAGAGTCTCGCTGTATCTCCCAGGCTGGAGTTCAGTGGCAGGATTACTGCAGCCTCTGCCTCCTGGATTCAAACAATTATCATGCCTCAGCCTTCTGAGTAGCTGGGATTATAGGTGTGTGTCACCACACCCAGTTATTTTTTGTATTGTTAGTAGAGACGAGGTTTTGCTAGGTTGGCCAGGCTGGTCTCCACCTGCTCGGCCTCCCAAAGTGCTGGGATTACAGGTGTGAGCCACCGCACCTGGCCTCCTGTGGTCCATTTATTTATTTATTTTTTGCATGATCTCGGCTCACTGCAAGCTCCACCTCCTAGGTTCACGCCATTTTCCTGCCTCCCAAGTAGCTGGGACTACAAGTGCCCGCCACCACACCTGGCTAATTTTTTGTATTTTTAGTAGAGACTGGGTTTCACTGTGTTAGCCAGGATGGTCTCGATCTCCTGACCTTGTGAT
Organism: Pongo abelii; assembly: GCF_028885655.2. NCBI lineage: Eukaryota > Metazoa > Chordata > Mammalia > Primates > Hominidae > Pongo > Pongo abelii. The sequence continues at coordinate 33,037,374 of NC_071989.2, forward strand.
CCTCCTGCCTCGGCCTCCCAAAGTGCTGGGATTTGGTCCATTTTTTAATGAGGTGTTTGTTCTTTTGCTATTGAGTTGTAGGAGTTCCTTATATATTGTAGATATTAATCTCTTATCAGATAGATGATTTACAAGTATTTTCTCCCATCTAATATATTACCTTTTCACTTTGTTAATTGAGACCCTTGATGTACAGAAGTTTTTAAGTTTGATATACTCCCTTTTGTCGATTTTTCCTTTCATTACCTGTGTTTTTTTTTTTTTTTTGAGAAAGAGTTTTGTGCTTGTTGCCCAGGCTAGAGTGCAATGGTGTGATCTCAGCTCACTGCAACCTCCACCTCCTAGGTTTAAGCGATCTTCCCACCTCAGCCTCCTGAGTAGTTAGGACTACAGGCATGCACCACCATGCCCAGCTAATTTTTGTATTTTTAGTAGAGATGGGGTTTCACCATGTTGGCCAGGCTGGTCTCAAACTCCTGACTTTAGGTGATCTGCCCGTCTCAGCCCCGCAAAGTGCTGGGATTACAGGCATGAGCCACCCCGCCTGGCCCCTGTGCTTTTGATGTCATATCCAAGAAATCATAGCCAAATTCAATGTCATGAAGCTTCCCCCTGTGTTTTCTACTAAGAGTTGTATAGTTTTATCTGTTACACTTAGAGCTTTGGTCCATTTTGAGTTAATTTTTGTGTATAGTATTAGGGAAGGCTCCAACTTCAAGCTTTTGCATATGGATATCCAGTTTTCCAGCACCATTTGTTGAGAAGACTGTCCCTTTCCCATTGAATGGTCTTCACATCCTTGTTGTAAACCATTTGATAATATTAATGTATGTAAGGGCTTACAGTTTATTTTAATTCTTTTTTTTTTTTTTGAGACAGGGTCTCACTCTGTCACCCATGCTGGAGTGAAGTGGTGTGATCTCAGCTCATTGCAACCTCTGTTTCCCAGGTTCAAGTGATTCTCCCATCTCAGCCTCCTGAATAGCTGAGACTACCAGCACACGCCACCATACCCAGCTAATTTTTGTATTTTTAGTAGAGACGAGGTTTCATCATGTTGGCCAGGCTGGTCTTGAACTCCTGACCTCAAGTGATCCACCCACCTTGGCCTCCCAAAGTGCTGGGATTACAGGTGTGAGCCACCGCACCCAGCCAGGGCTTACAGTTTATATCTGTGCTCTCTATTCTATTCCATTGGTCTATATGTCTCTCTTTGTGCCAGTACCACACTGTCTTGATTACTGTAGCAGCGATTACTATCATTTAAAATCAGAAAGTTTGAGACCTCCAACTTCATTCTTCTATTTTAAGGTTGTTTTGGCCATTCAGAGTTTTCTTTGAGTCCATTGGGATTTCAGGATGGATTTTTCTTTTCCTGAAAAATAAACAAACAAGGAAACAAACAGTAATGGGCTTTTGATAAGGATTGCATTGAGTTTGTAGATCATTTTGGGTATATTGACATTTTAACAATATTAAGTCTTCCAATCCATGAGATGTCTTCCTACTTATTTATGTCTAAATCTAAATCTTGCAGCAATGTTTTGTAGTTTTTTTGTTTGTTTTTGTTTTTTATTTTTTGAGATGGATTTTCGCTCTTATTGCCCAGGCTGGAGTGCAATGGCATGATCTCAGCTGACCGCAACCTCCTCCTCCCGTGTTCAAGTGATTTTCCTGCCTCAGCCTCCTGAGTAGCTGGGATTACAGGCATGTGTCACCATACCCGGCTAATTTTGTATTTTTTAGTAGAGATGGGGTTTCTCTATGTTGGTCAGGCTGGTCTGGAACTCCTGACCTTAGGTGATCCGCCCGCTTCGGCCTCCCATAGTGCTGGGATTACAGGAGTGAGCCACTGCATGAGCCTTGTTTTGTTTTTTTGAGACAAGGTCTGGCTGGAGTGCAGTGACACCATCTTTGCTCACTGGTGGCTTACAGGCGTGAGCCACCATGCCCAGCTGTAGTTTTCAATATACAAGTGCTTCATCTCTTTGGTTAAGTTTTTTCCTCAGTATTTTATTCTTTGTGATGCTATTGTAAGTGAAATTATTTTAATTTTTTTGGATTGTTTATTGTTAATGTATAGGAATGCAACTGATTTTTGTGTGTCGATTTTGTATCCTGCAATGTTGCTGATTTTATTAGTTCTGTTTTTTTGTGGAGTGTTTATCATTTTCTAAGTGTAAGATGATACCATCTGTGAACAGATGCCTTGATCCTTTCCGATTTGGATGCCTTTTATTTCTTTTTCCTGCCTAATTGGTCCAGTAGAACTTCCAGTACCCTACTGAACAGAAGTGGTGAAAACATACATCCTTGTCTTGTTCTGATCTTAGAAGAAAATTTTTCAGTCTTTCACTATTTAATATGATGCCAGGTGTGAGTTTTTCATATATGGACTATATTGTGTTAGGTATTGCATTTTTGAAAGGAGTAGCTTTTTGCGGTCATTTTATTTAATTGTATAACCTTTAGTGAGTTACAGCGGACAATATGACTGGGCATGTTTTTGATGGGAAACAGAACATGGAGCACATTTTTGGCTTAGGTAATATCATGGTCTGGAAGTTAATGGGCTGCTCTAACCCATATTAGAGTCTGCTGAGGCCAAAATATAAACTGTCTACGAGACAGATCTACAAAAGAGCAGTGGCTGGTATTGAGGGAATGGATTCATGAATGTAGAAGCCAGTAATGTTCTGATACATGACTGATCTCTTCTCCCAGGAGGAAAGGGGAGTTAGCTGTGCTCTGGCAGATTTTTGAGCTGAAAGGGTTGCACGACTGAAAATCTGGAAAATGTTTAGGGGAATCTCCATTTCCCCGACCTCAGTTAGATTCCAGAGTAACATTCCTGTTCTCTCTCCCACTCCTTATCCACTCACTCATCTCTATGAGAAGAGGACTAATTTGATTGGTGACTTAAGTACAAGGGCCTGGGCACCTTTGCTCAGTTCTTTCCTTGCCGTCTTCCATGATGTTTGCTTGGAGGTCATTCTGGCCTTTGCCCTGCTCTGTGGCAAGCTCTGAAGCCTGCTTCACACACATGTTGGATGTCCAGGGATGCCTGTGGCCCAACAGGTAAGTCTGTATTTGTTCAGGGGTAAAATATTGGCAAGTCCTTCTAGATGCACCCTTAAACTATGTTTTCCCATCAGCTTGTTAACAACACTGACATTCTGATTTCTGTCAGCTTTTGATTTATATCTGTCTGCCTCCATTTTCTTATTCCTCCATTGATTTCGAACTTAGGAAGAAAAAAGTATTATTTTGGCTTTCTAAGTACTATGGAGTAGTATGCAGCAGTTAAAAAGAAATAAGTAGGCCAGGCGCGGTGGCTCATTCCTATAATCCCAGCATTTTGGTAGGCTGAGGTGGGTGGATCACTTGTGGTTAGGAGTTCAACACCAGCCTGGCTAACATGGTGAAACCTCATCTCTACTAAAAACACAAAAAAATTAGCCAGGCATGGTGGCATGTGCCTGTGATCCCAGCTACTCGGGAGGCTAAGGCAGGAGAACTGCTTGAACCTGGGAGGCGGAGGTTTCAGTGAGCTGAGATCATGCCATTGCACTCCAGCCTTGGCAACAGAGTGAGACTCCATCTCAAAACAAAACAAAACAAAACAAAAAAAAACAAAAGCTAAATGGCTTCAGAGAAAAGTACATGGAAAGTTAAGTTTCACTGATAAAACATATCTTATTGTTAATTAAAAAAATCAAGCTGTAAGCTGGGCATGGTGGCTCCTGCCTGTAATTGCAGCAGTTTAGGAGGCTGAGGCGGGAGGATTGCTTGAGCCCAGAAGGTCAAGGCTGCAATGAGCCATGATCATGCCTCAGCACTTTAGCCTGAATGACAGAGCATGATCCTGTTTTAAAAAAATATATATATTTATATATAAAGAAAAAATCAAGCTGTGAAAGAAAAAGACAGATATAATATCATCCTATTTATGCTAAAAAAGCTCCACAAACAATAAAACTCAATATTTCTCTAGTACATTTATATATGTGAAAACATATGAAAGTTCAGGAATAACAATGGCTTCTGTATGTTTGATTTGAATTTTTAAAACAGTAGAATATGTCTGTGTAATTTACAGTTAAAAATGAAAAAATCATGTGTGTGAGTAGAGTGTCTGACTAATGGATAGCCCCTTTTGAAGGTTCTGAGGTCTTTTTCTATTATTTTCAGGTTATGAATTGTGAGATTTTCCCTGATTGGGATTGTAGGAGAGGAGGAGTGGATATGCCAGCCAGGTGGAACCCAGGGCCGCAGGGTGAATGCAAGCTCCGCCCCTGGGAGCAGATTCTGGGAACCATAATGAGGGCTGAGTGTTGGGCTGGAAAAGCAGACCCCGCATAGGATTGGAGAAGCTCGGCAGGCAGGATTGGGATTGAAGTTTGGGTGCCGATGGAGCCAGAGGACCCAGGCTGAACTTGGGACTTGATTTTTTTTTGTATTTTAGTAGAGACGGGGTTTCACCATTTTGCCCAGGCTGGTCTTGAACTCCTGAGCTCAGGCAATCCGCCTGCCTCGGCCTCCCAAAGTGCTAGGATTACAGGCGTGAGCCACCGGGCCCGGCCGGGTCTTGATTTTTATTGACTGGTTTCTATGACATGCACCGGTGGGTTGGCTGGGTTTAATGTATAGAATTGGGCCAGAAAGAACTGTGCTTTTAAGCACAGCTGCTCAATGTCTGCATTTGTGAAGTATCAAAGTACCCAACTAATGTTTGACATGCATAGACTAAATCTGGGGATGCCACCAGAGCGAGGACACTATTACCTGTCACACAGTCCTGCTGCAGCTTTACCTCACACGGTCCTGCTGCAGCTTCGAGGAGGACTCTGCACCTGCAGATCCTTAAAAAAGCTCTGTCTGGGTGTCTAATGGAAGAGGGGTGAAATACAAGAATATAAAAACTCTCAATTTTCTATCGTCCTTTACCTCCACCACGAGAGGGCGCATGGATTTCGGTCAGAGAACTGACGGGCCTGGGCAGGCGGCCAGGCTGGGATAATTACTTCCAGGTGTGAGGGCTCGGCGCCTCTTCCCAGAGGCCATAGAAATGAACCCTTCAATTGGCCAAATGGATTATGTCATTTTGACTATTGATTCTGCCCTACGGCTGCTGGTTCTAACCCAAGTTTATAACAGTCACTGCGTTAATAATTGCGTTTAACTCTTGATTGTCCTAGCTTTCATCTGATAATTCTTTGAGCTGGCTGCGGCTTGTTTCTTATGTGTTTACTTTTAGGCCACATCATCAGCCTTCTGCAAATATGGCAAAAACTGAGTGGGAGAGGAGGGTATCATTTGTCTTCAGTTTTGTCACTAAAGACTACATCACAAAAAAGGCCCATCCCTTTGTAAACAGAAAGAAAAGAGAAAAATGGCACAGAAATTCCTAGAAGCAACATTCCATCTTTTGTTTGTTGGTTTCATTTGTTTCATTTTGAGGTTGTGAGCAGATGGCCCAGCTGCGTCAATAACAGAGTCAGAGCTTACTAGAAAAGAGCGGAAATTTAAGAGAGTGGGTGATGCTAATAGCTCACCCCATCTCCCTTTGCACTATTTCTCCAAGTAAAGTCTGCCTCCAGCCTGCATCTGAGCTGCTTGTAAAAATGCAGCTTTCTGGCCTGCATCCCAACCTAAGGAATCAGAATCTGGACTCCTGAATCTGCATTTTTAATAAGTTCCCTAGTTGATTTCTTTATTCTTTTTTTTTTTCTTTTTTGAGGCAGGGTCTCACTCTGTTGCCCAGGCTGGAGTACAGTGGCATGATCCCAGCTCAGCTAACCTCTCCCTCCTGGGCTCAAGTGATCCTCCCACCTCAGCCTCCCAGTAGCTCGAATTACAGGTGTGCACCACCATGCCCGGCTAATTTTTGTATTTTTAGTAGAGACGGGGTTTCACCTTGTTGCCCAGGCTGGTCTCAAACTCCTGGCCTCAAGTGAACCACCTGCCTTGGCCTCCCAAAGTGCTGGGATTACAGACACGAGCCACCACACCTGGCCCCCTAGTTGATTTCTTATGGCTATACATTACATTTGAGATTAGAAGTAAGCCCCCTGGGGTGAGGCAAGAGGGGAGATGTGACACCCAGGGATAATATTTCTGCACCAGGATTCAGGACCTTACCTGGAGACAAAGGGCACATATCCCAGGAAGCTGCCCTGCGGAAAACAGAGCAGCCAGTAGCTGGGACTGAGGATGAACAGGAGAGGCTGTGAAGCTACAGAAGCTGGACTCAGCCCCACTGGGAGCTACAGAAGCTGGACTCAGCCCCACTGGGAGCTACAGAAGCTGGACTCAGCCCCTCTGGGAGCCACAGAAGCTGGACTCAGCACCACAGGGAGCCATCTGGATGGAGAAATGGGAGCTCTGGAAGAGAATCTGAGGATTCCTTGCTCTCTGCCACTTATAAACACCCAGAAACCCCAAGTGCAATGTCTAACAGTGTTGATTCTATCTGCAGAGCACCTCTGAAAAATTACTTTCCATAGTGCGGGAAAACTCCTTAATCGCACTTCCTAGAGTTTCACCAAATACAGCTTGATTCGTGTGGGATTTTTGTTTTGTTTTTAAATCTTCTTTTTAAGTGCAAATCCCCTTGGGAAAATGGAGCTCTTGTTCAGACCTTGGAGAAGATTTGCTTATTACCTCTCATTACGTAGTTGTGATCTCTTACCCTAAGAAGCAAATGAAACATTTTTGTTGACTTGAGAAAAAGAGGTAATTTTAGAGCCCGGGGAAGCTTAAGGGGTAGAAGAATGGGGATAGAATAGCAATTCCACGCCAGGTGTGGCGGCCCATGCCTGTAATTCCAGCACTTTGGGAGGCCGAGGCGGGAGGAACACTTCAGCCTGTTAACAGTGGTGAATGGTGGGGGTCTGCAGCAACCTCAATTCTTGCCTCCCCAGAAGAAAAAATTTGACCAAGGGGCATAAGGCAGAAGGAGAGACTGAGGCAAGTGTTACAGCAGAAGTGAAAGTTTATTAAAAAGCTTTACAGCAGGAATGAAAGGAAGGAAAGTACACTTGGAAGAGGGTCAAGCAGGGGACTTCCGGGATCAAATGCACGGTTTCACCTTTTGACTTGGGGTTTTACATGTTGGCATACTTCTGGGGTCTTGCGTTACTTCTCCCCTGATTCTTCCTTTAGGGTGGGCTGTCCGCATGTGCAGTGGCCTGCCAGCACTCGGGAGGGGCTGCATGCACAGTGTGTTTACTGGAATTGTACACATGCTCACTTTGTGTCTCTATCTGTATCTCTCTTCATGTCTCTCTCTGTCTCTGCATCTGTCTATCTATCTATCTATCCATCCATCCATCCATCATCTATCTATCTATCTATCTATCTATCTATCTATCTATCTATCTATCTATCTACACATACGTATCTCCAGCCTGGGCAATATAGTAAAATCCTATCTCAAAAAAAAAAAAATGAACATGATGAGAGAGAGACAGAGTGGCAGAGACAGAGAGAGACATGAAGAGAGATACAGAGAGAAACAGAGACGCAAAGGGAGAGGGACAGAGAGACAGAGGCAGAGACCTTATTGGCTCACGCCAATGTCAGGGCTGGCAAGTCTGAAATCTGCAGGACAGGATGACAGGCTGGAAACCCAGGGAAGAGTTGACGTAGCCATAGTCCAAAGACAGTCTGGGGGCTGAATTTCTTCCGCAGGATACTTCAGTCTTTTTCTCTTAATGCTTTTAACTGACTGGATGAGGCTCAACCACATTATGGGGAGTAATCTGTTTTACTCAAAGTCTACAGATTTAAATGTTAAGGAAGGCATCCAAATGCCCTCACAGCATTGATCTGGGGAGGCAAAGGTAATAAATATGAAATAAAGCAAAAGAAATAGAACAAGGACAAAATACCTTCACAGCAACATCTAAACTGATGTTTGACCAAAAACTAGGTACCATGGCCTTGCCAAGTTGACACATAAAATTAACTATCACAGGCTCTTAATCTTCAACCTGGACAGGACACATCTGACTTCTGCTCGTGGGTCATTGACTAAAGTATATCACATGGCCACATCTAACTTCAAGGGGGCAGAGAAATGCAAATCCTACCATCTACCCAGAAGGAGAAGAGTCAGAACATTTGTGAACAACCCTAATGGCCACCATAATCCTCATTTCACTAAGGGAGTGCAAGCACATTCTGAGTCAATTTGGCATCCTTTTCCCTGGGTTCCATCTACGGAGGTGGTAGGAGGACTCACATATGCCATGGCAGTAGATGATTCCTGGACCTGGTTCATTATCTATTCAGGTTGGCATGTCTTGAGACATCCATCTGTTTGCAGTTGTCTGCTTACCCCATTTCAGTTTACAGGGCTCCATGAGAGCCAGCCGCTTTTGTGGGCATATCAGCACCTTTCTGGGACAAGCAGGAATTATACTGTTCTTCCTGGGCCATCCTAGGACACAAGAAATTATTTGAGGATGGGGTGGTGGAGACTGCTAGTTGCCCCCAATGTCTGTTCTCTTCTTCTCTAGATATTATTATTACTGTTTTTAGAGACAGGATCTTGCTATGTTGCCCAGGCTGGACTCGAACTCCTGGGATCAAGGGATCCTCCTGCCTCAGTCTTCCAAGTAGCTTGGATTACAGGTATACACCACTGTGCCTGGCTCAGAACACTCGATTTTTAGCTGGACACACATCCAGAATAATGAATACAATTCCCAGACTTCTTTGCAGCTTGGTGGAGTCACGAGTCTAGAGTCTGGTCACTGGGATATATGCAGTGGAGAATATATATATATATATATACACACACACACACACACACATATATATACACACATATATATATCATCCATTATGGTGCCTTAAAGACCGAGAGTGGGCTTTTCTTCCTTATTTTCTTCTTCCTGCTGTCTGGAGCATGGATGAGATGACTGAACTATGGGCAGTCATTTTGGAGAATGAGGAGACTTTGGGAATGGAGGTCATACATAGTGAAGCAAAACTTGGAAGGAGTGCTATAGCAACCCTCGATCACCAATCTGCTATGTGAAAGGCAAATTTACTTCCTACTTGTTTAAGCCACGTGCTTGATTTTCTGTCACTTGCAGAATGTAATGTAATTACAGCACAGCAAGAATTTCTGTACCTGGCTGGGTGCGGTGGCTCATGCCTGTAATCCTAGCACTTTGGTAGGCTGAGGCGCGTGGATTGCCTGAGGCCAAGGGTTCGAGATCATCCTGGCCAACATGGTGAAACCCTGTCTCTACTAAAAATACAAAAAATTGTCTGGGCATGGTGGCTCACGCCTGTAATCCCAGCACTTTGGGAGGCCGAGGTGGGCGGATCACAAAGTAAGGAGTTCAGGACCAGCCTGGCCAATGTGGTGAAACCCCGTCTCTATTAAAAACACAAAAAAATTAGCTGGGCATGGTGGCGGGCACCTGTAGTCCCAGCTACTTGGGAGGCTGAGGCAGGAGAATCTCTTGAACCCAGGAGGTGGAGGTTACAGTGAGCCGAGATCATGCCACTGCACTCCAGCCTGGGTGACAGAGCGAGACTCCATCTCAAAAAGAAAAAAAAAAAAAAAAATTAGCCAGGCATGGTGGTGCGTGCCTGTAATCCCAACTACTCAGGAGGCTGAGGCACGAGAATCTCTTGAACCCAGGAGGTGGATGTTGCAGTGAGCCGAGATTGTGCCACTGCACTCAGCCAGGGCGACAGAGTGAGACTGTCTCAAAAAAAAAAAAAAAAAAAAAGAATTTCCATACGTGGTAGGAGATAGATCCCTGAGCACTGATGAGGCCTCTCCCTTACCGAGTGGTATAAAAGGCAGTGAATCTGTAGCTCCCGACCACCCTGCACATTCCCACCTCTATGGCTACACCTCAGAGAGGAGCTAAGGATGCATCCCCTCACCTACTTGAATCCTCGTGTATATCTTTGGCACTCTGTTTGGCTCAGATGCCAACTGAAGAGAAAGTAGTCCTGAGGTGTATACAACTTGTCATTCATGTCACTCTTTGACGGTGCCCTGGACTTTGATGAAATGACTGTCTTTATTTAGGTTCCCGCTGAAGTATCCTGAAATAAGGGTTTGAAAGCAAATATGAATCGTTGATTCGGAGATAATTGCAAGAAACTCCAACAGGGAATGGAGAATAAGATGGGGAGGTAAGGGAAGCCAGTAAAGTGTGCAGGTGAGTGAGCAAGCACCCTTCTCCCATGGGCAGCTGGAGCTCACTCCTGGGGAAAGCACTGGGAATTGGGCAGGGCGTGCCTCAGAATGATCACGAACATCATCCTTCCTGAGGGTCGAGGACGCTGAGATCCATAACCACCAACTCTCTGTTGGCCAAAGGTTGCTTCTACAGGCGTTCACTCTCCAGCACTTCAGGATTGCCCCAGCTGCAGGCCAAGCAGCTTCCTGTGGCCAGAAAAGAGTCTTTGAGAGGATTTGTGGGTGTTGGATGTGAGCCACCTTCAGAGTGTAGCCACGAGATCTGGGCAGGACACTCATCCATGCCGGTTCTCCTCTAATTTATTCTCCAGTGTGAAATCAGTGTGATTAGGCCAGGCGCGGTGGCTCACGCCTGTAATCCCAGCACTTTGGGAGGCCAAGGTGGGTGGATCACGAGGTCAGGAGTTCAAGACTAGCCTGGCCAACATGGTGAAACCCCATCTCCACTAAAAATACAAAAATTAGCTGGGAATGGTGGTGCAGTTCTGCAACCCCAGCTACTTGGGAGGCTGAGGCCAGAGAATTGCTTGAACTGGGGCCCAGGAGGCTGAGGTTGCAGTGAGTCAAGATGGCACCTCTGCACTCAAGCCTGGGCTACAGAGTGAGACTCCATCTCAAAAAAAAAAAAAAAAAAAAAAAATCAATATGATTTGAGAAGGGGAAGAAAATCTCTCCTTCAAGAAAGAAATTCACTTTACATAAAGTGAAAACATGAAATAACTACCTAGAACTTCTGTTTTCCAGGTTCCATACAGTAGGTTATTTGCTGGGACTAGCTACATAATTTTCAGGGCTCAGTGCAAATAAAAAGGTTTGGGCCCTTATTCAAAAATTATTAAGAATTTCAAGATATTGACTGTAAAGTGTTAACTAAGTGCAGGGCCCTTCTCTGTACAGGAATGTGCAACTGTGCAGGTCACACGCCCATGAAACCTACTGGGCTCCTGATCTGGAGAATTGATAATACCTTGTAAATTGTAGGGTTCTTTGGAAGATCTGTTAGTCCGAGCTCAAAGTTTCCATCTTGGATCTTATGTTTCTCCCGTCGGCTTTCTTTCATAGATTTTTATTCTCCCTCTGATTTCTGACACTGAAAATCCAAGAAGATTAGAGCTCTCTCAAAAGTGCCTCAGAGCCTGTCTTCCTGTTTTTGACATGAAACAGCCCCTTTCCTGGATTAACTTCATGCTAGATGAAGTCATGCAATATGGTTAGTGTGGAAGACAGGGTTTTGTTGTTGTTGTTGCTGCTGTTTTAAATTTGTTAGTTGTAATGAACTCATATGCTGCTCCGTAGGTTCCTGGCTCTCTTTTTTTGTCTCCTGAGTTCTGTTCTGCCTTAGTCTAAGGGTTGAGGAAGCTGTTTAGGTCAGGCCCACAGAAATTCTGGCCATGGGCTACTGCATGGCCCAAGTGAGAAATAATGGCAACTGGGATGGGGAAGAAGCCTTGGAGATAGAAAGGGGCTGATTCAAGAGAGAGGGAAAATGTACAATCAATAGGAGTAGGTTGAATTGAATAAGAGAAACAAGGGTATCAAGGATTTCCAGCTTGAATAGAATATTGTTCCTCTTGTTCATGTGCTGGATCAATGTTTAATGAATTTCCCCCATGTACCAGGCACTGTTAGACTGTTTCAGATATTTAACCCCTTCCCCCTTCATCATTATTGTTATTATTTTTGAGACAAGGTCTCTCTCCGTCACCCATTCTGGAGTGCAGTGGCACGATCTCAGCTCACTGCAACCTCTGCTTCTCGGGTTCAAGTGATTCTCCTGCCTCAGCCTCCCAAATAGTTGGAATTACAGATGTGCACCACCATGCCCAGGCTAATTTTTTTTATTTTTAGTAGAGACGGGGGTTTCACCATGTTGGCCATGCTAGTCTCGAACTCCTGACCGCAAGTGACCTGCCCACCTCTGCCTCACAAAGTGCTGGGATTACAGGTGTGAGCCACCGCACCCGGTCTGATCAGGCAGTGGATCTTAAGACTCTCCCATGAGAGGGCTCCCACCCTATACCATGCGGGAAGGAATGTTGATGTCATGAAGCTTCCGTAAAAACCCAAGAGGACATGGATTAGTGAGCTTCCGGGTAGCTGAGCTCCTGGAGGTTCCTGGAGGGTGGCGCCCAGGGAGGGCACGGAAACTGCGCCGCTTCCTCAACACCTCGCCCTATGCATCTCTTCTCGTGTATCCTTTACTATATCCTTTATAATAAACCAGTAAATGTGTTTCCGTGAGTTCTATAAGCCACTCCAGCAAATTTATTGAACCCATAGAGGGGGGTCATGGGAACCCCAATTTGAAGCTGGTCAGTAAGAGGTTCTGGAGGGCCGACCTTGCAACTGGTGTGTGTTGGTGGGAGTTCGGGGGGCAGTCTTAGGGACTGAGTCCTCAACTTGTGGGATCTGACACCATCTCTGGGCAGATATGGTTGGAACTGAATTAGAGGACCCTCCCTGGTGTCCGTTGCTTGGTGTGTGGGGAAAAACCCCCACACATTTGGTCACAGAAATCTTCTGTGTTGATGATTGTTGTGGTGTGAGAGTAGAGGAAAAACATGGTTTCAGGAGAGTTTTTCCCTATACAGTCTGATACACTGAATGTCCCTAATTTTGGTGAACACCCTTGAAATTAGTGCTTTTGGGGGAAGAAGGGGCTAGATTGATGAGTTTTTCAAGGAATAAAGAGAAGAAAAGAAGCTTAAGAAGCTTTTTATTCGTCGGGCATGGTGGTCCCATGCCTGTAATCCCAGCACTGTGGGAGGCGGAAGGATTCCTTGAGGCTAGGAGTTCGAGACCAGCCTGGTCAACAAAGCAAACCGCCGCCTGCCCCCAATCTCTACAGAAAAAAAAAATTAGCTGGGTATGGTGGTGCGTGCATGTAGTCTCAGCTAATTGGGAGGTTGAGGTGGAAAGAATGCTTGAGCCCAGGAGTTTGAGGCTGCAGTGAGCTGTGACTGTACCACTGTATTCCCACCTGGGTGACATGATGAGACCCCCATCTCAGAAACAAACAGGCTGGGTGCAGTGGCTCACACCTGTGATCCCAGCACTTTGGGAAGCCAAAGCAGGTGGATCACTTGAGGTCAGGGGTTCAAACCAGCCTGGCCAACATGGTAAAACCCCATGCCTACTAAAAATACAAAAATTAGCTGGGCGTGGTGGCACGCACCTGTAATCCTAGCTACTGGGGAGGCTGAGGCATGAGAATCTCTTGAACCCGGGAGACAGAGGTTGCAGTGAGCCGAGATTGCACCAGTGCACTCCAGCCAGGGCAACAGAGTGATACTGCATCTCAAACAAACAAACAACAACAAAACAAACAACAACAACAACAAAAAGAATCTTTTATTCATGGAACCCAATAGAAAAAGTGGAGAGACATAAAAAAAAAAATTAAATTCTACAGAGGTATCCACCTATCCCTGTGCCCAGTCTGTCACCCAGCAGTTTGGTTTCAGTTTTTAGTGATTACCTCTGTGTGTCTAAATACTATGTTTACACTGCTTGCTATTTCCTGGTTTATAATCTTTAGACATTGTCTCTTGACTTCCTGTTGTGAAAGATAAGGATGTAACTTGCTCACACTCCTGTCCCAGTAAAGCTATATCATTATTTTTAGTTCCTCTACCGGTTTCTAACATTAAGTAATGAACTGGAATCTCTCTTGTTCTAGTGATTTCAAGGAGTATCTTCTTCTCCCTTTACTGAAAGCAAAAAAAAAAAGCTTGCCTTTCCCTTCAACACTTCTGTCCATCTTTTACTTCCCAATTTCTGACATCTGTCGTTTCACTTTCACCTCATCAGGCTGATAAGCTTTACATTCTCTTCTGTATCCATAGTTGACTCTTCCATGCTTTGTCTGTACAGCTGGATTCTAAAAGGTGAACATCTCCAGGGGAGCATGGGAGTGGGGATTTTGGGGGTTTCTCTGAGAGAGGGCCTGACCTGAAGAGGCCACCTGGACAGGAATAAGGGGCTTTTCCTTAAAGGGTTTTGTTCAAGAACCCAGGAACTGGGTGGGAGCTGAGTCATTATCTGCAGATCAGTGGTCTTCACTGGTCCTTACCTGCCCCCAGGGGCTCAGCTGGCTCTGCTTCCCACTGACATCCCTTGAGAATGATCTCTTTAATAGTAGCCAGCATCTCCTTCAATGTCAGTGCAATCTGGTGACTCCCATCCATCTCCAAACCTTTGCTCAACCCCTATGTCACTTTTCCTATAAGGTTAACCCACACTTCATAACACCCTGTGACTTCAATAAGCCCCAGAAAAGGAAGCTGTAACCTGGAACTCATGGGGTGGAATCCCCCTATGTTGGTCTTGGAGTTTGAGAGGGTGGAAAGGTACTAGCTTATGACTCCCCATCCACCCACCCAGGATTGGAGCAGTGGCTATCTAGACATTGTCTCTCTTACACAGACCTTTCTTTTTCTTTCTTTCTTTCTTTCTTTCTTTTTTTTTTTTTTGAGACAGAGTCTTGCTCTGTCACTCAGCTGGAGGACAGTGGCACCATCTCGGCTCATTGCAACCTTCTGGGTTCAAGCGATTCTTCTGCCTCAGCCTCCTGAGTAGCTGGGATTACAGGCACCTGCCACAATGCCCAGCTAATTTTTGTATTTTCTTAGCAGAGACGAGGTTTCACCTTGTTGGTCAGGCTGGTTTCCAACTCCTGAAACCTCAAGTGATCTACCTGCCTCGGCCTCCCAAAGTGTTGGGATTACAGGCATGAGCCACTGTGCCCGGCCCACAGATCTTTCATTGAACTCTTTTTTTCCACCTCACTTCACCATCTGCCTCTCATACCTACAGAATGCTGGGAGGCCTTTGTCTTGGTGTTTGACACATTTTATGGCAGCTTTTGGCCAGATAATCTTTTAAAGACTGTTTGCTTAGCAGACATCTTTGGAAGCTAGAGATATGTCTCCCTTTGGGTCAGAGTTCAGTTTTGTTGCCTGACTACTGTTGTTGTAGGAAAAGGGGTCCTTGGGAAGTTTTCATTTTTTAAAGCATCTCTGGAAAAGTTTCTTGTAAAGCCCCCGGCTCTTAGAGCCAGGCCCGCAACCTTTGATATGCAAATACAAGCCATTAGAAACTGGGTCCACCCAAACATGGAGATTCCCTAGGCCTTCTTGCCCTTTTTCGACATGTTCCTGGCAACATGGCCGCCCCAACATATCCCTACGTGTGTGGAACACCTTGGCGCCCTATATTTGCATATTAAAAGGCTAGGGTGGGAGCGCCAGCTTTTTCTTGGGCTACGTGAATGACATGCCTAATCAAACCAATCCCCTGAGCCCTATGCAAATCAAACACCACCTCCTCCAGCCTCTGCACATGTACCTGGCTGGTAGCCTTGGCAGGTAGAGATCTCCTCTTTTGGCTTTGGAGCTCCCCTCCCTCTGTCTCTGTACGGGGGAGCTTCTTTCCTTCTGTGGTCTCCCTTCCTTCTTGCCTATTAAACTCTCCACTCCTTAAAACCTCCCCACGTGTGTCCATGTACTGTCATCTAAACCGACATGAGGACCAAGAACTCTGGTGTTCCTCCACTCTTTAGAGCTGTATCACTGTGATAAAGATAGTGTCGCCCGGGCGCGGTGGCTCATGCCTGTAATCCCAACACTTTAGGAGGCAGAAGCAGGTGGATCACCTGAGGTCAGCAGCTTGAGACCAGCCTGGCCAACATGGTGAAACCCCATTTGTACTAAAAATATAAAAATTAGCCAGGCGGAGGCCGGGTGCGGTGGTTTACGCCTGTAATCCCAACACTTTGGGAGGCCAAGGCTGGTGGATCACGAGGTCAGGAGATCGAGACCATCCTGGCTAACACAGTGAAACCCTGTCTCTACTAAAAATACAAAAAATTAGCCGGGCGTGGTGGCGGGTGCCTGTAGTCCCAGCTACTCTGGAGGCTAAGGCAGGAGAATGGCGTGCGGAGCTTGCAGTGAGCCTAGATAGCGCCACTGCAGTCTGGCCTGGGCCAAAGAGCAAGACTCCGTCTCAAAAAAAAAAAAAAATTAGCCAGGCATGGTGGTGGGAGCCTGTAGTCCCAGCTACTTGGGAGGTTAAGGCAGGAGAATGGCGTGTACCCGGGAGGTGGAGATTGCAGTGAGCCGAGATCTTCCCACTGCACTCCAGACTGGGCGACAGAGCAAGACTCCCTCTCAAAAAAAAAAAAAAAAAAAAAAAAAAAAAAGATAGTGCCTTCCTCTGGCGCAAAGTTGGGGCAGGTGTGCTAGCGGTTCTGTTGGAAAACTGGGAGTTTCATGAACTCAGTGTTCCTCAGGGTGTTCACCTGGCCAGCACTGGTATTGCCCCATGAGGCTTGGGGGCCAGCAGAACTGATGCAAACATTGGGGTCATGCTGCCTGCTGTGCTGTAAGTAGTAAATGACATCTATTTGGGAAAGTGGGGCAAATCAGTGGACCCAGCAGCTGCTATTTGGGGACAGCTTGGCCGCTTGACACAGACTCTCTGAGGGGCTGCCCACTTTCTTCTCTGGGTCGGGCACACCCTGTATTTTAAAGGTGGGGACATCCTCCACTCTCAGGCCTCTGAAACCCTTAGCTGTTGACACCTCCTTTGCATTCTCCCCCTTTACAGTCATTTTAATGAGGCATCAGGTGGTGGGAGTGGTAATTATTCATGTGTGTGCTCAGATTACCTAGTTGAAACGGAGCTCATTTGCATTTCAGTATACTAAAGAAACATATCCAGAGAGAACTTTTTGAGATTTTCAGCAGCTTTGTAAACAGAATGCAACATTCAATAGTAAGTTGCAAAGCATAATGCATTGTAAAAAGGGACATTTTTGCTGATTCCAGAATTTCTCTCTCCGGCATAGCTTCTCAGATTTACGCCACAAGGATCAGCAGAATCTTTTAAAGATCAGAGGCTGAGTGGTGTTTTTCAGAGGCCGCGAAAAGCGGGGAGCAGGGAGACATGATGTGCTTGCTCCACTGCAAATCTGAGATTGTGACCGCAGATTGGTTTGCAGAACGTCATTCCATGAATTCCCATATGCAGGGGCTGGACAGCAGAAGCCTATGAGTACTAGACTCCTTTGCAGTTAGGATTCCTCAGGAGACGTTACTCCACCAGAACACCTACTGGGTGAGACTTCAAGGTAGAAGTGTGAGACCCTGGCTGAGGGCTCAAAGATTGCATCTTCTGAAAAGCACCCCTAGGAGAGGTTTTTGTTTTTTCTGAAACAGTTGTGGTGAAGTTTCTATTGTTTCATATCTGATTTCATGGGTATGGTTATGGTTAACCTGTACAGCATCTTTGTATCAATTAGAAAAAGACACCTAATTTTGCCTGAAGCACCTCCGTTCCATCTGTAAAATACATGCATGCATTTCTTGTATTTTAAAGGCAGCGACTTCCTCCACTCTCAGGCCTCTGAAGTCCCTTACCTGTTGATACCTCCCTTCCGTTCTAATATATCAATCATTAGTATAACAGTATATTAGAATAAGACTTCATCTGCTGGAAATTGTAAGATGTCTACAATGTGACTACCATGCGCTGGGATTATAAAGAGAATCCTGGTCAGAGATGCTAAGAGGCATGTGGTGGCAATAGTGAGGTTCTTGTTAGAAGATCCTACCAGGGTGGTTCCCTAGTTCAAAGCTGGTCCTCTAGTCCTCTCAAAAATGCATTAGCAGGCTGGGCGCGGTGGCTTACATCTGTAATGCCAGCACTTTGGGAGGCAGAGGCAGGCAGATCACTTGAGGTCAGGAGTTCGAGACCAGCCTGGCCAACATGGTGAAACCCGTCTCTACTAAAAATACAAAAATTAGCTGGGTGTGGTGGCACACACCTGTAATCCCAGCTACTCAGGAGGCTGAGGCAGATGAATTGCTTGAACCCAGGAGGCAGAGGTTGCAGTGAGTCGAGATTGTGCCACTGTACTCCAGCCGGGGCAACAGAGCGATACTCCGTCTCAAAAAAAAAAAAAAAAAGAAAGAAAGCATTGGGTCCCTAATACCCTTTAATTAATCTCTTTGTGTTTAAACTAGTTAGAGAGGGTTCTTCTCTGCCACTAATAATCCTGATCAATACAGACACAAAAGACAGAGAAAGTAGAAGCAGTGACAGGGGCCAAGGGAGTTTTTGGGGTCTGTAGGAAGAAAAGAAGGGTTCCATTGGAAGAAACCAAGAAATAGAGAAGTCAGCTTCCATTTAACTGATGAGAAGACAAAGTTCCTTGAAAAGGACGCGTAGTATTCACAGGTGGGGGAGTTTTACAGGTTCAGTAGAGGAGAAGAAATACATTTACTTGAGAAATACATTCAATAGAGAATTTAGAAATCAGCAAAATATCCTTTTTATGATACATTATGCTTTGCAATTTACTAGTCAAATGCTTTTAAAATAAGTAAATATATAATCCCATAGGTTTACCCCTGTGTTGGAAGAGAAGTAGTTGTCTGATCCGTGGCACACATGGATTTGCTGATGGAGTACAGACACTGAGTCTGAAAGGATGTCCATGAGAGGGTCCACAAAGCAGCTGGAGATTTGTGGGCGGTCCTGAGACAGGAATAATACAGGATGGTCACAGGAGGATAAAAATTCCAGACAGCAGTTTCACATGACTAAAGGCTATGGGCTGAAAAGACTTTGCAAAACCACGGTGTGGGCCGGGGGTGGTGGCTCACGCCTGTAATCCCAGCGCTTTGGGAGGCCGAGGCGGACGGATCACAAGGTCAGGAGTTCAAGACCAGCTTGGCCAAGATAGTGAAACCCCGTCTCTACTAAAAATACAAAAATTAGCCGGGCATGGTGGTATGTGCCTGTAGTCCCAGCTACTCAGGAGGCTGAGGCAGGAGAATTGCTTGAACCAAGGAGGTGGAGGTTGCAGTGAGCCAAGATTGCGCCACTGCACTCCAGCTTGGACAATAGAGTGAGACTTCGTCTCAAAAAAAAAAAAATAAATAAATAAATAAAAAAAAGAAAAACCACGTTGTGGGCCATGCTGGCTAAGATAGGCTGGATCTGGCTTGACACGGTGGCTCACGCCTGTGGTCCCAGGGCTTTGAGAGGCCGACACCGGTGGATCACGAGGTCAAGAGTTCAAGACCAGCCTGGCCAACATGGTGAAAGCCCGTCTCTACTAATAATACAAAAATGGGCAGGGCATGGTGGCACATGCTTGTAGTTCCAGCTACTTGGGAGGCTGAGGCAGGAGAATCGCTTGAACCCGGCAGGCAGAGGTTGCAGTGAGCCGAGATCATGCCACTGCAATCCAGCCTGGGCGACAGAGTGAGACTCTATCTCAAAAAAAAAAACAAAAAAAAATAGACTGGATCCAACATGGTGCTGGATCTGACCTAGGTTCCTCCTAGGACCTCATTATGCACTCATTAGCATACTCAACACACCCCCACCAGTGCCATGACAGTTCCGGGAACACCTGTATTTGGTGTAAAAATGGGTAGCATGACCGTTCTGAGGAATTACCACCTTTTTCCAGGAATCTTCATGAATATTCCACTCTTTGGTTAAGAAATCCATAAAGACAGAAACCCTAAATCCCATCGCAGTACTCTTTTGAGTATGCATGCACTCTTTTTTCTTGTGTGTGTACTTTCCCTTTGCAATAAATCTCTGTACTTTCACAATTTTCTGACTTGTCCTTGAATTCATTCTCACGATGGCATCAGGAGCCTGGACACCGGCTGGGGTGAAGGTCCCACTGGCATTTAGAGACCTTCCCTAGCCCACCAGTATCAGTCTCTCTGCCCTATTTTACCAGCTTCCCTCTTGGTTTTCGTCTCTGGTGTGGAAAACCTCAATTTAGAACTGTTTGAGCCAGATTGCTTCTTCTTCCTTTGCTATCCACCTTTTAGCTATTTTATTATTTTGCAAACTGCTGGTAAAAGCTATGGGGAGGAAGGGACTATGTCCTTGATTTGGTCATTGATGTAAAGACTGTATCTTTACATCACTGTTGTAAAGATGATACAGCTGGCATCATCTTCTACTTGCAGATGGAAAATACACAGGCCCCGAGAAAGACAGCAAAGAAACATCTTGCCTTCCCCTTCTCTCCCCCTTGGATTCCTGATCTCTACCTCTTACGGGGCTCTGCCTTCTCTTAACCCCTTGCCCTTTTCCTCAATTTAAATTGTCAGTCCCTCAGCTTCATCCCGTTCTTTCCTGGATGGATCCAGGGCTTTGAGCCAAGAGAGTGCTGGAAAAAGAGGGCCTGCTCTCAGGGAGCCGCAGAGGGAGGGATCCAAATATTGGACACTTCCCAGCTTCACACATTTTTAGGTTATTATGTTAAGAAGCCTGTCTGCCTCATTTTGTTATTCTAGTCTATTTCGCATTCAACCCCAGGAGGAAGAAGGGTAAAGGAGAAAAAAAAAAAATCCTTCCTGCCACAACTAAAATGTAGCAGATGTTAGCTGACGATTAGGAAAAGGCAGTAAAGCAGGCCAAGAAACCACGGGACGGAGGGGGTGGACCACAGCAGAGGGCGGGGAGTGGGTGTTCGTGGAGCTGAATGTTCAGGGCAGATGCTCCGGAGGATTAAATTACACCGAGAGTGAGGCTGCTGGTGCCGTCCCTCAGCCCTCCTCTGTAGCGCTGGGAGCTATTTCAAGCCAGTGAGAAAGAGAGTCTGCACTATTTGTCTTTAGGAGGCACTTTATTTCCTTCCCTGTTTTGGAAAATGATACCTAGCTCTGCATGTATGTGGGTGCCTTTTTAAATGAAGTGCTACTCAAGGACTCAAAAGAAGGAGCAGTGGCAGATGGGGCATCTGTGGGTTTTGCCTCTTCTGCAGCCATTCCCCCCTCCTCTGGTAACAGCACTATGATTTGGTGGCGGGGAAGGGCTGGGGGTGCATCTTTTTCACTGTAAGTCTCTGTGGTTCAGGTGAGACTGATTCCATCCTACACAATGCCCCTGCTCCAAGGTGGGCACTTATGCTAGCCTAAGCCATTGATTGCCCTGGAATGTTCATGTGACTTAAGTTAGGACGAGGAGAGTCAGCTCCAGGACTTTTGCTGACACTGTTGTGAAAGAGGGGCTTTCTGCTGCGAATGCCAAGCGGATGGTATGCAAGTCTGGAGCTGTTCCTGGCTTGTTCTGTGAAAACTTACGGGAGAATGAAGCCAATTAGAAGAGATGCATTTGAGCAATGAAGAAAGAAGTTTCCTGAGGACATTGAGCATCCGGATCCAGCTGCAGCTGAAACTGATCCTACCCTAGGACTTTGCAGGTATATGTGCCTGTAAGTCTTCCCCCACCTCTTTATTCTCACCACTTTGCATTTGGGTTTCTGTCCCTCACACCTAATACAAGTGCCTTCAGAAAGCCCAGGAGGCTTGTCCAGGTCACTGTGCTGGGCAGAACAAAATGAGGGCAGCTATCTCTCATTGCTTCGATGCTGCTTTTGCTGTGGATGAAGCCTGGAGGCTTATTTTCAGGTCATGTTTGACTGAGTACACAGCTGCCTCTGAGAAAGATTGCCAGGCAGGAGTCAGCAGCCAGAACTCAGCTCAACAATCGTGTTCAGTTCTATGTTATTGTACAGCAGTGCTCTCCAAGGACAGAAATGAATGCACATAAAGGTCCAACATGCATTCAGGAAGCCAGAGTCTCCACTTGTGCCCATATGCAAAGGAATCATTGTTCTCAGACCCCCTGGTAGAGACAGCTCTCAGCTCACTGACATGAACTGATGTGAAAATGTTCTTTAAGTGGAAAGCAGCAGGAAGCAGCTGTTAAGGAGGTGGGCAATTAGAAAGGAGAGACCACTTTACCATTTATCCATTTGTCCAGCATACATTGATTGAGCGCCTTCTATTGTGCTAGGGACAGAAATGCTAATAAAAGACAAAGTTCGTGCTCTCAGGAAGCATGCAGTTGAGTCAGGGAGTCAGCAAGAAAATCAACTGGTAAATAAATGTAATTGTGATTATTTAAATGGAAATAATAAGAGAGTGCCATCTACCCAACAGCATAACTCTCTTCTTCCTTAGTTTGTAGAATCTGGATTTTATTCTAAAAGGCAGGATGCTCAGGTCCCTCCCCCAGGCTCAGGATTAACTATGATACATCTGAGCCAGTGGTTCCAAATTTTGGCTTGCATGAGTCACCTGGAGGCCTTGTTAAAACCCAGAATCCTGGGCCACACTCACAGAGTTTCTGATTCAGTAGGTCTAGGTGAAGCCTAAGAATTTGCATTTTTTTTTTTTGAGACAGAATCTCACTCTGCAATCTTGGCTCACTGCAACCTCTGCCTCCTGGGTTCAAGCAGTTCTCTTGCCTCAGCCTCCCAAGTAGCTGGGACTACAGGCGTGCATCACCATGCCTAGCTAATTTTTGCATTTTTGGTAGAGATGGGGTTTCTCCATGTTGGCCAGGGCTGGTCTTGAACTCCTGGCCTCAAATGATCCACCTGCCTCGGCCTCCCACCCTGCTGGGATTACATGTGTAAGCCACCCTGCCTGCCCAAGAATTTGCATTTATAACAAGTTCCCAAGTGATGCTGTTGCTGCTGGCCTGAAGATCACTAATCACAATCAAGCATGGTCATCTGGTTTACCTGTTCTAGTATTTGGTTTAGGGTTAGGCACATGACCGAATTCTGGCCGATTAAATGAAAGGAAAAGTCAATGGAGTTTTAGGACAACTGTTTGCTTCTTGGTAAAATGTAAGATGGAAAGGAGGCCTCTTTTTGTCCCATCCTGTTGTGTCCGGAATTGGTGGGTTCTTGGTCTCACTGACTTCAAGAATGAAGCCGCGGACCCTCACGGTGAGTGTTACAGCTCTTAAGGTGGCGCGTCTGCAGTTTGTTCCTTCTGACGTTCGGATGTGTTCGGAGTTTCTTCCTTCTGCTGGGTTCGTGGCCTCGCTGGTTCAGGAGTGAAGCTGCAGACCTTCGCGGTGAGTGTTACAGCTCTTAAGGCAGCACGTCTGGAGTTGTTCGTTCCTCCTGGTGGGCTCCTGGTCTCGCTGGCTTCAGGAGTGAAGCTGCAGATCTTCGCGGTGAGTATTACAGCTCATAAAAGCAGCGTGGACCCAAAGAGTGAGCAGTAGCAAGATTTATTGTGAAAAGCGAAAGAACAAAGCTTCCACAGTGTGGAAGGGGACCCGAGCGGGTTGCCAATGCTGGCTCGGGCAGCCTGCTTTTATTCTCTTATTTGGCCCCACCCACATCCTGCTGATTGGTAGAGCTGAGTGGCCTGATTTGACAGGGTGCTGATTGGTGCGTTTACAATCCCTGAGCTAGATACAAAGGTTCTCCATGTCCCCATCAGATTAGCTAGATACAGAGTTTCGACACACAGGTTCTCTAAGGCCCCACCAGAGCAGCTAGATACAGAGTATCAATTGCTGCACTCACAAACCTTGAGCTAAACACAGGGTGCTGATTGGCGTGTTTACAAACCTTGAGCTAGATACAGAGTGCCGATTGGTGTGTTTACAATCCCTGAGCAAGACATAAAGGTTCTCCAAGGCCCCACCAGAGCAGCTAGCTACAGAGTGTCGATTGGTGCACTCACAGACCTTGAGCTAAATACAGAGTGCCGATTGGTGTGTTTACAATCCCTGAGCTAGACATAAAGGTTCTCCAAGGCCCCACCAGGGCAGCTAGCTACAGAGTGTTGATTGGTGCACTCACAAACCTTGAGCTAAACACAGGGCGCTGATTGGTGTGTTTACAAACCTTGAGCTAGATACAGAGTGCTGATTGGTGTGTTTACAATCCCTGAGCTAGACATAAAGGTTCTCCAAGGCCCCACCAGGGCAGCTAGCTACAGAGTGTTGATTGGTGCACTCACAGACCTTGAGCTAAATACAGAGTGCCGATTGGTGTGTTTACAATCCCTGAACTAGATATAAAGACTCTCCACGTCCTCACCAGACTCAGGAGCCCAGCTGGCCTCACCTAGTGGATCCCGCGCTGGGGCTGCAGGTGAAGCTGCCTGCCAGTCCCCCGCCATGTGCTGGCAGTCCTCAGCCCTTGGGTGGTCGATGGGACTGGGCGACATGGAGCAGGGGGTGGCGCTCGTCGGGGAGGCCTGGGCTGCACAGGAACCCACGGACGCGGGGGAAGGCTCAGGCATGGCAGGCTGCAGTCCCGAGGCCTGCCCCGCGGGAAAGCAGCTAAGGCCCTGCGAGAAATCGAGTGCAGCGCCGGTGGGCTGGCACTGCTGGGGGACCCGGTATAATACTCCGCAGCCGCTGGCCTGGGTGCTAAGTCCCTCATTGCCTGGGGCCGGCAGGGCCGGCCGGCTGCTCCAAGTACGGGGCCCGCCAAGCTCAGGCCCACCCGGAACTCCAGCTGGCCCGCAAGGGCCGCACACAACCTCGGTTCCTGCTGGCGCCTCTCCCTCCACACCTCCCTGCAAGCTGAGGGAGTGGGCTCCGGCCATGACCAGCCCAGAAAGGGGCTCCCACAGTGCAGCGGTGAGCTGAAGGCCTCCTCAAGTGCCGCCAAAATGGTAGCCCAGGCAGAGGAGGCGCCGAGAGCGAGTGAGGGCTGTGAGGACTGCCAGCACGGTGTCACCTCTCACTGTGTTCCAGAACTTTATCCTTAGTTCAGCTAAAACTGGGTTCTTGTCACGCAACTAGGAAAGATTAGGCTCGTGGACACATAGAAGGGCGAGGAAAATGGAATTTATTGGGCAAAAAGGAAAAAGAAAGAAAAACTCTCAGCAAAGTGAGAGGGGGTCTTGCCAACAACCTCCCCCCTCACAGACTGAATCCCAGGTTACCACACAGGCACTGAAGAGGCCAGACTCCTCCTCCCTGCAAACGGTGTGAACTTCCCAAGGCTCCACCCGATCTTCCCAGTGTACAAGCAGGCATTATTCAGAATCAGTTGGGAAAGAGCAGGCTTCATTCGCGACCAACAGACCGGTTTTTCAGCCTTCAGGCTGTTTTAGGCTTGAAGGCAGGGTTTCACTCGGGACTCTTGGCTGTCTTCTGTCTCTATCACCTGAAATGAGGTTATGTGGGGAGCTGCTGTTTAGAGCTACTGATATCATGTGATGATGTGCAGTTGGCCAAGAGGCTTGCAAAAATCCTGATCCAGACCCCTGACATTGTTGAGGAGCTGAGCAAACCCTGGAACAACCCACCTCCGACTCTTTGTTGTGGAGAAATTAAATGTTGTTATTCCCGTTTTCCATCAGAGCTGGAAGTATCCCAACTGATTCAGAGGGCTATCAATCTGAGGCTGAGTAGGATGGAGTATCAGGAAAGGCTTCCAAGAGGAAGTAGACTCACTCTTCTCCAGCTCTTCAGTGAGAACGATTCCCATTTGTGCTTTGGCAAAATAACAAATGATGACACCCCATAGACTCACTTTTAGACTAACTTTTGAATTGCCTAAAAGAGGAATTTTAAATTTGTGAATGCCAAGGGTTTATTTCATGTGTAAATAACTGTGTTGGAATGGAGATTGAGAAAACCATTAATTTTATCTGTGGCAAAGTTCAGGAAAAAATTGTGAAGGAGGGCCAGGAGGGCCGGGCATGGTAGCTCATGCCTGTAATCCCAGCACTTTGGGAGGCCGAGATGGGCAGACCACTTGAGGTCAGGAACTTGAGACCAGCCTGGCCGACATGGTGAAACCCCATCTCTACTAAAAATACAAAAATTAGCTGTGCATGGTGATGCACGCCTGTAATCCCAGCTACTTGGGAGGCTGAGGCAGGAGAATCGCTTGAACAGGGGAGGAGGAGGTTGTAGTGAGCCGAAATCACACCACTGTGCTCCAACCTAAGCGACAGAGCAAGACTTTGTCTCAAAAAAAAAAAAAAAAAAAAAAACTTTGTGAGGGAGATGACATTGGGCCACGCTACTAACAGCTGATGGCACGGGTTGGGGAGTAACGTAGTGCTGGAATCTAGCAAAGTGTGTGGTGTATAATAAATACCCGTATGTTTCCAGGGCTTACCTAACCTTAAGAATATATCATCCAGAGGAAATGGCATGAACAGCAGCCTGTTCATGGTGCTCTGGCTATGAGTACACAGCCTGGTATGGTGATCTAGAGGTAGTATGGGTTAGACTGAGCCATGATATGAAAAAAGCGGGGAAGCATTGGATTGGATTAAATTGGAAACCAAAATCACGGGTCTCAGTTAGGTTAACAACAACAGCAAATCCCAATCCTCCAAGACTTCTGAAACTCGGAAGGTGGTTGAGTTTCAAGAGGGTTGCCCAAGAACTCTTGCCCAACAAGGGTTGGGTTGCCTCTCCTCTGCCTAAGGAGGCAGTCCTTCCCTTGGAATAGGAATTGCTTCATGACCTACTTCGCATTTTGCTATGCCAGTAACCTAAATCCAAATACAACATGGCCTGGGGTGGAGCAGGATGAGATTGAGCAGGATGTGAAATGACCAAGGATATGATAATAGAAAATGATCATTTGTGCAGCATGCTGGGTTAAATACGAGACTGCTTAGAGTTGGGAGTGGGCGGCCCAGGGGTTCCATTCACCCAGAACACAACCACAACAATGAGGAGAACACTATTGCTACATATCTGTAACCTGTTGCTTGTTTACATTTTCAAAAGCCCTGATGATGTTTCTAAGAATGAATTTCGAGGATGTATAAACAAGGCTAGTGGAATATAATTTTAGCTTGGGCTAGATTTAGTGATGTGGATATAGTTATATGCTAGAGAAGACAAGAATTTTAGCTTGGGCTAGATTTAGGGATGTGGGTATAGTTATATGCTAGAGAAGACAAGAAGATCATTTTTCTTTGTGAAAATAGCCTTCAAAATAATTTAAAACAATGTTCATTAAAACAATTTAGAAAGGTATAAGAAAGAAAATTAAATCACCTGAAATCTCATTACATTGATAATAGCTTAATAATTGTCCTAAGTTTGCTGCAGTTGGCTGATGTAGCCATGGATCCACTCGCGATAATAGGGAAAGGCCAGAAATAGCTTGGCATGACAGAGAGCAGTGGATCTCAGGCTGGGCGCAGTGGCTCATGCCTGTAATCCCAGCACTTTGGGAGGCCAGGGCAGGCAGATCACTTGAGGCCAGGAATTTGAGACCAGCCTGGGCAATATGGTGAAACCCCGTCTCTACAAAAATTAGCTGGTCATGGTGGCACGTGCCTATAATCCCAGCTACTCGGGAGGCTGAGGCAGGAGAATTGCTTGAGCCCAGGAGGCGGAGATTGCAGTGAGCTGTGATTGCACCACTGCACTCCAGCCCAGTGACAGAGCAAGACCCTGTCTCAGAGAAAATGTTTAAAAAGGGAGCAGTGGATCTCAAAGCTGGCTGCATATCGAAATCTCCTGGGTGAGTTTAAAAAGCACTGGTGTCTGAGCAATTTAGTCAGAATCTCTGAAAGTATAGGGCATATAGGCATCAGTGTGGTGTTTTTTGGGTTTGTTTTGTTTTTGTAGTTTGTGTGTGTGTGTGTGTGTGTGATAGGGTCTCACTCTGTTGCCTAGACTGGAGTGCAGTGGTGTGATCCTGGCTCACTGCAACCTCTGGCCCCCCGTGCTCAAGTGATCCTCATACCTTAGCCTCCTGAGTGGCTGGGACCACAGGTGCACACCACTATGCCAGCTATTTTTTTTTTTTTTTGTCTTTTTAGTAGAGACAGGGTCTTGCCTGTTGCCCAGGCTGGTCTCGAACTCCTGAACTCAAGCAATCCTCCAAATTTGGCCTCCCAAAGTATTGGGATTACAGGCGTGAGCCACTGTGCCCAGCTGGCATCAGTGTTTTTTAAGCTTCTAGGTGATTTTAATAGGCAGACTGAGTTGGGAACAACTGATGTAAACAGAAGAATTCTAAAACGTTAGGAGACAGTTCTGGATTGGCTCTTTCAAGCCTGTTGTGTCAATCAGGAGTCCAGTCCAAAAAACATAAACCATTCTAGATATTTCAAGCAGAAAGGGATTGAATGCAGGCGACTGGTTACAAAGGTTTTGTAAGGGCTGGAGTTGCAAAATGAAGACATGGGTTTATCTAGAGATCAGGGACCTGCCACCACTTGGGGCTGATACCTGTGGGTTCACACTCACTGCTAAGCTGCTCCAGATGACAAGTGGCCTGAGTAGCAGCTGTCACTGCTGCCACGATTGGAACTGGCATTCTGCTACAGCCCATTTTTTGTCTGCAACTGGCTGCTTCTGCCAGAGCCAGAGAAGGCTAGGGGTCATCTTCTTCCTACCTTCTATCTCCCTTCAGTGGCAGAACCTATCTATCCAGTACTCAGCTGGTGAAGGAGTTTGGGAAATATAATATTCCAACGGCTCCAAAAAATACACAGAAGGGTATGGAAAGGGGGATATGAGGGCCAAATATCAATCAATCAATATCTTAATGTCCATCAATATCTGACATGCATTTCTTGCCCACTTACCCACTGACTGCATCTCCTTCACAGAGCTTGGAAGACTCTTCCTTCACTGGGCTTTAAAATTGAAGAGCCCATCTTTACCAAATGCCGACATATGTGGGTGCCATGGCAGGAGATAAAGACGGGACATCTGGGCCAGAGGTGGTTTGTTGAGGGCTGGCATGTCTTAGGTGTTCTGTTTCATTACTCTTATGTCACTATATAAAATTATCTTCATTTTGCAGATGAGGAAACTGGGGCTCAGAGGGACAAAGGACAAGATCCCATAGTTCAGAAGGGGCAGGGTGTAATTGGCACTGTTCGCCTGACTACAAATTCAGTTCTCACACCATTGCACCACACTGCCTGCCAGGGTCCCAACCCCAGAGGGCGAGGACACCAGCACCAGGCCTCCTCAGGGAGCAGCTTTATGGAATGGGTGTGGGAAAGGAGGCCTGGGGGCAGGGGATCCTGCCTGTCACAGCTCTCACAATCTCCTAAGCTCTTCTTGCCTGTGGGTGCCAGGACTGACACCAGAAATCCCCTGTGGCCTTCCTGTCTCCCCTGCAGAAGATCATAGGCATGCGTCCTGTCTCATCACCCCCACCCTTTCTGGCCTGGCCCACATGTCCCTGCTTCTTAGAGAGTCATAGCAGTCTGGATGTCAATGTGGGCAGAGCTTGAGGGCACTCTAGGTGCAGCTGGTTTGGGCTGGCAGGTGAGGCGAGGGGGCTGGGAGGATGTCCCTGCTTCTCACAATTCCTGGGGAGAGAAGAAAGCAGGAGGGCAGGCTTTGGTCGAGGTCCCACCACGGTGGACTTGGCTGAGCCAGCAGCCTGCCGCACTCCTCTCCGCCGACAGTGGCCTCATTGTTTCCAGCGGCCAGGCAGTTTGGAGGAGGTCCCTTGGCCACTCCTAGCCCCCTAAATAGGGGCCAGCTTATCAGAAACATATCAGAAGTCTGCAGGCTAGAATTGTTGATAGGAAAATGCCAAAGTTGAAACTTGTTTTCTATTATCAGCAGGTATCTGGGAGTGAACTGTGGCAGAGTACAAGTGATGCCAAATATGTAACGACTGGAGGCAACATGGGCACAGTTACATGAGGCTCTAGGGCAGGCTTGGGAAAAATATTTGACAAGGGCCTGATCCTCCAAGATCTCTGCTATGGCATCCGTGGTAATGAGATCAACAGATGACCTGTGCAGGTTTTCTGTGATGTGAATAACTAACCCAAACCAAACAAAGCTGCAGCTTGGTGAATAGAGGCCTGATTTGCACCACCACGGTAGACATAGCTTATCTTCCAATTCATAGGCCTGAGATTGGTAACAGAACCAGATGCACAGAATGGAAAGGACACCAAATGCCTACAAGGAGGGATGCACATAACACCTCAATTACATACTTGAAACCTCCTTCTTGCTCAAAGGAACTATTTACCTGGATAGCTGTGTATGGGGGCAAGACAGAGACATAAACCTTTCAGGGAGTAGCGAATATTGGCTCTGAACTTACACGAGATACATAAATCTATTGTATTTCCTGATTGCAGTGGGTCTAATGGTCATCAGGTGGTAAGTAGGATTTTAACCTGGGTCTACTTATAAAAAGCCCAGTAATTATTTCTCCAGATCCTGAATACAGCACAGAGTTGGACTGGTAGGTCCCCATAGTGGCTCTCTGACACACACAGTAAGAATGACTGTGGTTGGAAGAGCCAAGTGGGAACCATCGAAGTTTCTTCTCCCTACCAGAATAATAAATCAAAGCCAATACCACACTTCCAGGGGAATCACACAGATTAGCCCCATAGTTAAAGATTTTGAAATGATAGCTAAGTTCCTCAGAATGGCCAGTATGAGGATAGATGGATTCTGGAAACAACAGTGGATTAAGTAAGCCTAATTAGTTGATAACTCCTCCCACAGTGACAGGCCAAGACATAGTCTCCCTTTTGGAGCATATTAACACAGGCCCTGGCACCAGCAACTGATCTAGCAAGTATATTTTCTTACCCATTCTGATAAAGGGTATTCCAGAAATAGTTAGCTTTCACCTAGCAGAAATATATACTTTTACCATGTTGCCTCAGGGATATATTGAGTCCAGTAGGGATCCTGACAATTTCACCATCCCACAAGACATAAGGCTGGTCTACATTGAATATAGCACACATATAAGGCCCGGGAAATAAGAAGTAACCAGTATCACAGATGTTGATCTAGATATCTTAGACCCACATGTGCTAGCGGGTGAGAAATAAATCCTATGAAAATACAAGGGCTTGCTACCTCAGTTAATCTTCTGGGGGAGGGTTGGATGCCATGGCTCATGCCTGTAATCCCAGTGTTTGGGGAGGCCAAGGTGGGAGAGTCACTTGAAACTAGGAATTTGAGACTAGCCTGGGTAACATAGTGAGACCCTGTCTCCACAAAAAATTTAAATATTGGCTGGATGTGGTGGTGCACACCTGTACTTCTAGCTACTCAGGAGGCTGAGGTGGGAGAGTCACTAGATCCGGAGAATTCAAGGTTACAGTGAGCAGTGATTGCACCATTGCACTCCAGGCTGGGTGACAGAACAAGACCCTGTCTCTAAAAACAGAAAGAAAAATAAATTCTAGGAGGGGACCTAGTGGAGTGGACTGAAATATTGGTAGATAATCCTCTCCAATTGATAGGGCTTCTTGCATATTAGAGGTAACAGAGAACACATTTGGTTGCCTTCCTTCAACCCATTTACCTGGTGAACTCAGATATGCCAGCCTTATTTGGGTACAGAACAAGAGAAGCCTCTCTAGCTCATCCAGCCTGCAGAAGAAGAGGAGGTACCAATTGTTCCTGCTGTATGGCCCAGCAGATACAATGATGGTCCAAGTGTCTGAGGGAGATAAGTCCTCAGTTAAGGAACTCACTTCACAAGGAAAGTAAAAGACAATGAAATATCATGGTAACAGTTAACTAGTTTTATCATGTATTTAGGAACTTGAAGCATCTGATACCTAGAAGGAAATACAGGTACAGGATTTGGCGGTGGTGCCTTTCAAAGTTTTACCTAATTACTAAATTATAAAATGTTTGCTTCCCATGTATGCAACTCTGGGCTTTGCTGTCTTGTTTATTTTGCTCACTTATTTATTTATTTATTTACTTTACTTTTATTTTATTTTATCTTTTGAGACGGAGTCTCTTTCTGTCACCCAAGCTGGAGTGCAGTGGCGCAATCTCGGCTCACTGGAACCTCCGCCTCCCAGGTTCAAGTGATTCTCCTGCTTCAGCCTCCTGAGTAGCTGGGATTACAGGCGTGCGCCACCATACCTGGCCTATTTATTTATTTTTAATTTTTAAAAACTCTTGTTAAAAAATAGAGATGTGGTCTCACTACGTTGCCCAGGCTGCTCTCCAACTCCTAGGCTCAAGCGATCCTTCACCTTGGCCTCTCAAAATGCTGGGATTACAGGGGTGAGCCACCATGCTCAGCTGGTGGTCTTACTCTCTAAGGGAGGAATACTTCTCATAGGGGACACAATAATGGTTTCTGTCCTAGCCATGAGCAGGCAAAAAAGGGTAATGGTGTCGGCTGGGGTGAATGACACTGTGAAAAGGGAAATGAGGTTGCTGCCACATGATGCGAGTAGGGGTGTACACAAGAAATGAGCAATTCATCAGGAATTGCTCCTTGTTTTATTATTTATGTCCATGCCCAGCACTTGTGGTCAGTGGAAGCTTATTTCAACCTTTCATTGGCAGGTGCACCAAAGCTGAGATCATTTAGAAATGCAAAGTTGGGCAGAAAAATTGCCATCTATCTGAGGTGCTGGCCAGCATTCAGGGGGACAAGAAATTGGATAAATGGAGGAGAGAACCCTTAATTATTAGTGGTGGTCTAGTGACCAGATAGAGTGTTTCCTTCTAAGTGTCTGCTCCTTCAATAAGTTTATGTATAAATATAAATATCACACATATACACACACATGTGTGTATGTATATTCTTGAATAATAAAGTGGTGTTTTTTTTTCTCCTTTGACCACCCTGTTCAGACCAGGGAACATGGGTATACCATGGGTCTCAGGAGAAAGCCAGAAATGGAGAGAGAATAGACTCAGCTTCCAATTCTGGAGCTGAGAGTTTAACCTAAGACGGAAAACTTGAAAGGATTTGCAAATGGTAGGAATCCTTTTTTCCTGAGTCTTTCTCTCCCCAACTAGGAAAAATCCTTCAAGTCAAGAAGAATAAAGCAGTTGAAGAGTTAGGAAGAGTATAAGGGCCATACACTACGCCCCCAACTCTCATTGTCAATGGGCCTGGGTGATAAGAACCCCTCTTTATGTCCGCAGATCTAAGAGCAACATGGGCTTCTGCTTTGAGTCTCGTCTAGAATTTTAAGAAGGTGGCAGACTGGCAGATGTGACCCACGACCACATGAGGAGAACAGAAGAGATGGTGGCATCATGAGACTAGTTGGAGACAGTCAGGAATTATCCCTGAAGTTTCCTGTGGCTCCCAAGTGGTAAAGGAGAGCTGAAGGTTCCCGTGGGCTGTGAGAGAGGGAAGGAGTACGGCTGAGAGGAATTGGTTATGGTGCATGAATTTATACTGGGAGAATTAGGCGTGCTTAGGTTATTTTTTGTATTGTTTAGATAATCAATGTGAAAACATTCTTGCTATACAGAGTTTTGATATTTTTTATTTTTTAGGACACTGTATTTTTGAAAGTAGGGTTTGAAGAGAATTTTATTATAGGTAACCCCACTGATAAAATGAAGTCAATCTATCAGTTAATAAATAAAAATTCCAATTATATTATTTTCATTATTTTAGTAACTCCTTTCTTTTTTCTTTTTCTTTTTCTTTTTTTTTTTGAGACAGAGTTTCATTCTTGTTGCCCAGGTTGGTGTGCAGTGGCACGATATCAGCTCACTGCAACCTCTGCCTCTCAGGTTCAAGTGATTCTCCTGCCTCAGGCTCCTGAGTAGCTGGGATTACAGGTGTCCGCCACCATGCCTGGCTAATTTTTTGTATTTTTAGTAGAGATGGGGTTTCACCATGTTGGCCAGGCTGGTCCTGAATTCCTGACCTCAGGTGATCCACCCACTTTGGCCTCCCGAAGTGCTAGGATTACAGGTGTGAGCCACAGCGCCTGGCCCGTACCTCCTTTCACTCAAAAGTTTTCTAGTTTGGATGATAAATTAGTCACCCTAACTGTATGTGACCTAGAAAGGGAGCAGATAAAACAATTTTTGTTATTCTTGTCCCTTCATCCACCTCAAAGTCATCAAAGATTGAGTTGAAGATCAAAAAGTCTGGAAACGATGTCTGAGTATGGAGGCTCGTGCCTATAATCCCAGTACCTTGGGAGGCCAAGGTGGGAGGATTGCCTCAGCCCAGGAATTCAAGATGAGCCTGGACAGCGAGACCCTGTCTCTGCAAAAATTAAAAAATTAGCTGAGCATGGTGGGGCAAGCCTGTGGTTTGCTACTCAGGAGGTCCCAGCTACTCAGGAGGCTGAGGTGGGAAGATTGCTTGAGCCCAGAAGATGAGGCTGCTGTGAGTCAAGATCATACCACCGCACTCCAGTCTGGGTGACAGAGAGCAAGACCCTGTCTAAAAAAAAAAAAAAAAAAATATTGGAGAGAAAGGATTTCTTTGGAGAGAGTGGTTAATGTACCATACTTGCAAGAGAACTATCTAAAAAGCTTGACAAAGGTCCCCTGTCCTAGCCTACTACAGTTTGAAAAATCCCCAGGGCAAAACCACAGTTGGTGATGCCTTTCAGCTGGCTTTAAAAAGGAGGCTAGGATCCAAAATATATAAATAACTCTAACAATTCAACAACCAAAGCACAAAATACCCAGTTTAAAAATAGGCAAAAGGGGATAAACAAAGAAATCCTAGACAAAAAGAACAAAGCTGGAGGCATCACACTACCCGAATTCAAACTATAAGGCTACAGAAGTTAAAATAGCATGGCACTGGCACAAAAACAGGTGCATAGACCAGTGGATAGAGAACCCAGAAATAAAGCCACACATCTACAACCATAGGATCTCCGACAAAGTTGACAATAACAAGCAATGTGGAAGGGACTCCCTATTCAATAAATCGTGCTGGGATAACTGACTAGCCATTTGCAGAAGAATGAAACTGGACTCCTGCCTTTCACCATATACAAAAATTAATGCACGATGGATTGAAGTCTTAAATGTAAGACCTAAAACTTTACAAATTCTAGAAGAAAACCTAGGAAATACTATTCTGGACATTGGCCTTGACAAAGAGTTTATAATGAAGTGCCCAAAAGCAATTGCAACAAAAAAATTGACAAGTGGAACCTAATTAAAATAAAGAATTTCTGCACAGCAAAACACACACACAAACAAACAAACAAACAAAAACTATCAACAAACTAAACAGCCAACCTACAGAATGGGAGAAAATATTTGCAAACTATGCATCCAACAAAGGTCTGATATCCAGAATCTATAAGGAACTTAATTCAACAAGCAAAAAACAAGCAACCTCATTAAAAAGTGGTCAAAGGACATGAACAGACCCTTCTCAAAATATGATATACATGCAGCCAACAAATACATGAAAAAATGCTCAACGTCACTAATCATTAAAGAAATACAAATCAAAACCACAATTAGATACCATCTTACATCACTCAGAATGGCTATTAAAAAGTCAAAAAATGACAGATGTTGCTGAGGTTGCATAGAAAAGGGAATGCTTATACACTGTTGCTGGGAATGTAAATGAGTTCAGTACCCATGGGAAAAGGTTTGGAGAATTCTCAACTTAAAACAAGACTACCATTCAACCTGGCAATCCTATTACTGGGTATATACCCAAAGGAAAGTAAGTCATTCTACCAAAAAGACATGTGTACTCATAAGTTTATCACAGCACTTTCACCATAGCAAAGACAAGGAATCAACCTAGGTGCCAATGAACGGTGGACTAGATAAAGAAAATGTGGTACATATATACAATGGAATACTACGCAGCCATAAAAAAGAATGAAATCACATCCTTTGCAGTAACATGGATGCAGGTGGAGGCCATTATCCTAAGTGAATTAATGCAGGAACAGAAAACCAAACACCGCATGTTCTAACTTATAAGTGGGCGCTAAATATTGAGTACACAAAGACATAAGAAGGGAACAATAACACTGGGGACAGAGTGAGGTCTTGTCTCAAAATTAATTTATTTTTATTTTTTTTTGAGACAAGATCTCACTCTGTCACCCAGGTTGGAGTACAGTGGCACAATCACAGCTCACTGCAGCCTCAACTTCCAGGGCTCAAGTGATCCTCCCAACTCAGCCTCCTGAGTAGCTGGGATTACAGGCATGTGCCACCACACCTGGCTAAATAAAAAAAAAAACCACACTTTTTTTTTTTTTTTTTTTTTTTTTTTAGAGACGGAGTCTCACTAAATTGCCCTGGCTGTTCTCAAATTCTTGGACAAAAGCAATCCTCCTTCTCTGGCCTCCCAAATTGCTGGGATCATAGGCATAAGCTGCCTTGCCCACTGACACTGGGGGCTACTAGAAAAGGGAGGATGGAAGAAGGGCAAAGGTTGAAAAACTACCTATGCTCACTACCTGGGTGATGGGATCATTTGTACACCAAACCTCAGTGACACACAATTTACCCATGTAACAAACCTGGACGTGTACCCCCTGAACAAAAATAGAAGTTGAAAAAAAAAGGGCAAAGGATTTGAATAGACTTTCTCTAAAGAAGTTATACAAGCGACTAATAAGTACATGAACAGCTGCTCAACATCATCCGGTAGTTTAGGAAAATGCAAATCAAAGCCTCAATGAAATACTATTTCATGCTTGCTAGATGGGTAAAATAACAAACAGACAAAATGGGAAGCGCTGGCCAGGATATGGAGAAATTAGAAACCCTCATACATTGCTGATGGGATTGTAAAATGGTGCAGCCACTTTGGAAAACAGTTTGGCAGTTCCTCAAAAATTTAAACATAGAGTCACCATATGACCAGGCAATTGTGCTCCTATGTGTATGCCCAAGAGAAATGAAAACATATGTCCATACAAAAACTTGCACATGAATGCTTATAGAAGCCTTATTCATAATGGCCAACAAATGGAAACAACCCAAATGTCCATCAATAAATAAACATAAATAAACAAAATGTGGTATCTCTAAACAATGGAATATTTTCAGTCATAAAAAGGAATGATATACTGATTCATGCTACAGCGTGGATGAACCTTGAAAACATAATGCTAAGTTAAAGAAGGCAGACACAAAAGACCACATCTTGTACAGTTCCATTTATATGAAATGTCCAGAATAAGAAAATTCATAGAAACAGGAAGTAGATTGGTGGTTTCCAGAGGTTAGAAGAAGGAGGGAATGCAGAATGATTGCTAATGGGTCAGGGGTTTCTTTTTGGAGTGATGAAAGTATTTGAATTAGAGAGAGGGGATGGTTATGCAACCTTGTGAATATGTTAACACCCATGGAATGTGCTTCAGTGGCAAATTTTATGATATGTGCATTATATCTCAATAAAGTTGTCATTGAAAAAAAAAGGTTGCGAGGCTGCCTTAGAAGCAGCTGCACTCCCCAAGCAGTGGATCTAAGGTGCTTATTTTCTGGGACCAGAGGTGAAACCTGATGTATGAATTCTGACCTGGCATCATTTAAAAAGAGATTTTGCCTGGCACTGTGGGGTGTGACTATAGTCCCAGCTACTTGGGAGGCTGAGGAGGGAGGATTGCTTGAGCCCAGGAGTTGGAGGCTGCAGCGAGCTGTGATCACGCCTATGAATAGCCACTGCACTCCAACTTAGGCAACATAGCAAGACCCTGTCTTTAAAAAACAGAAAAAGAGATCTTGCCCAAGAGGACTGCCTGAGGGTATGATGGGACACAACAGAGAGAGTCTGTGTGGAGACGGCCACCCCATGCTAAGGTTGCCAGGGGTGATGAGTGACAAACCAAAGCAGAGGCCATCCCCCAACTCCAAGTGAAGAGGAGCAGTCAGGGAGCTTCCTGGCCGGCCCGTTGGAGTAACCAGGAGAGAAGCATCAGCTCAAATCATTTAACATGTTCAGAGAAACTCCAAGCCTGGAGGGTCAGAAGTCCCAGAAAGTGTGGGCTGTGGAGGAGAGGCTCCCAGAGGAAAAAGAGAAGCAGACAATCACCCTCTCCTTGACTGCATGCTTCTGCCTTGAGCAGGCCACGCTGAGGCAAGTTGACATAAAGTCAAGAGTTCTGATTATTATACTGCATGAGACATATAATTTATAACATTAGTTTTTCTTGTGGCTGAAAGCAATCAGAATATTTTCTTTCTTATCTTTTTTTTTTGAGATGGAGTTTTGTTCTCATTACCCAGGCTGGAGTGCAATGGCGTGATCTCGGCTCACTGCAACCTCCACCTCCCAGGCTCAAATTATTCTCCTGCCCCAGCCTCCCGAGTAGCTGGCATTACAGGTATGAGCCACCATGACCGGCTAATTTTTGTATTTTTAGTAGAGACGGGGTTTCACCATCTTGGCCAGGCTGGTCTTGAACTCCTGGCCTTAAGTAATCTGCCTGCCCCTGCCTCCCAAAGTGCTGGGATTATAGGAGTGAGCCACCATGCCCGGCCGCGATCAGAATATTTTTTACCTCTTAGAATTAATGAAAAACTATGAGGCTTGCCCAGGTTTCATACATACATGGGTAAGAACTAGCGCCACAGAGCATCCGATGCCTATTCCTCAACACAGATGTAATCCGAATAAATCACTACAGAGAGCGGTAAATCCTATGATGAAATAATAGTTCAGATGAGAGATGAAGATGTGAAATCAAGTATATGGGGAAAAGGGGAAAACATAGGTTTAAAAATCGACAAATTTGGCCAGGCATAGTGGCTCATGGGAGCCTGAGGCGGGAGGATTGTTTAAGCTCAGAAGTTTGAGGCCAGCCTGGGCACAGGGCGAAACCCCGTCTCTACAAAAAATACAAAAAATAGCCTGCGGCTCCCGGGGCCAGCTCTCTGGCCGGAGACATGGGCTAGGCAGGCCTCGCCCTGACACGGTCGCCATGCCCAAGAGAGGAAAGTGACTCCAGTTCCGGGCCCACGATGCCTGCTCTGGACAAGTGACCGAGGTGGATTACGCCAACTCGGATCCAGCGGTCGTGAGGTCTGGATGAGTCAAGAAAGCCTTAGCCAATGCTGTTCAGCAGGAAGTAAAATCTCTTTGTGGCTTGGAAGCCTCTCAGGTTCCTGCAGAGGAAGCTCTTTCTGGGGCTGGTGAGCCCTGTGACATCATCGACAGCGGTGATGAGATGGATGCCCAGGAGGAAAGCATCCGTGAGAGAACTGTCTCCAGAAAAAAGAAAAGCGAGAGGCATAAAGAAGAACTGGACGGGGCTGGAGGAGAAGAGTATCCCATGGATATTTGGCTATTGCTGGTCTTCTATATCCGTCCTGAGGACATTGTGAACTTTTCCCTGATTTGTAAGAATGCTTGGACTGTCAATTGCACTGCTGCCTTTTGGACCAGGTTGTACCAAAGGCACTACACGCTGGATGCTTCCCTGGCTTTGCCTGTGTGACCAGAGTCAATGGAGAAGCTGCACTGTCTCCGGGCTTGTATGATCCGATCTCTGTACCATATATGTATGAGCCATTTGCTGCTCGAATCTCCAAGAATCCAAGCACCCCCAGCACATTAAAGAATTCCAAATGCTTACTTTTCTGGTGCAGAAAGATTGTTAGGAACAGACAGGAACCAATGTGGAAATTCAACTTCAAGTTAAAAAAACAGTCCCCTAGGTTAAAGAGCAAGTGTACAGGAAGATTGCAGCCCCCCGTTCAGTACGGAGATGTTCATACCAATCCATACCGGGACTGCTGCCTACTGCGGTCACCACCCTCAATTTCATCTTTATTCCGATTGTCATGGGAATGATATTTACTCTCTTTACTATCAATGTGAGCGCAGACATGCGGCATCATTGAGTGAGACTGGTGTTCCAAGATTCCCCTGTCCATGGTGATTGGAAACTGTGCAGTGAACAGGGTGTGCAAGTCATCCTAGACCCAGTGCACAGCTTTCGGCTCTTTTGACTGATGGCACCCTCAGTACCCATTCTCCCTGAGAGCATAGTTACTGCTTCCCATCCCTTGGGGGTAGCCCCGATTCTAGTCCATTAGTAATCAGATTCCAGTTTGGATGGGGTGGCTGGGTTGTATATCTGGTTAGTAATGCACATGCTCTTCAGGTTCTAGGGCTCCTGTTAGGGGAGGGAGAAATGTTGAATCAAGAGGAAAAACAACTACTATGATTTATAAACATATTTTAATGTAAAAATTTGCATTAAAAAAATAGCCAGTTGTGGTGGCGCGTGCCTGTAGTCCCAGCTACTTGGGAGGCTGAGGTGGGAGGATTGCTTGAGTCTGGGAGGACCAGGCTGCAGTGGGCCGAGATCACCCCAGTGTACTCTGGCCTAGGCAGCAGAGTGAGATCCTGTCTCAAAGAAAGAAAGAAAAAAATGGACAAATTTGAGTAGCAGATTAGATGTGGGAAGTAACAAAGAAGGAGACATCAGAGATGACTTTAAGTGTTTTAATTTGGGAGATCAGGTGACTGATTGTCATAACAGCTGAGGGAAGGAGGGAGGAGCAGATATTGGTGGAGGAAAGGAAGACACAAAGTTTTTTTTTTTTTTTTTTTTTTGAGACGGAGTCTTGCTCTGTTGCCCAGGCTGGAGTGCAGTGGCACGATCTCAGCTCACTGCAAGCTCCGCCTCCCGGGTTCACGTGATTCTCCTGCCTCAGCCTCCTGAGTAGCTGGGACTACAGGCGCCCGCCACCATGCCTGGCTAATTTTTTGTACTTTTAGTAGAGACGGGGTTTCACTGTGTTAGCCAGGATGGTCTCGATCTCCTGACCTTGTGATCCACCTGCCTTGGCCTCCTAAAGTGCTGGGATTACAGGCATGAGCCACTGAGCCTGGCCCCTCAAAGTTTTGTTTTGGACATGCTGAGTTTGAGGTGCATGTGTCACAGAAGGGTCAGAAGCCAGGAAACAGTTGGAAGTGCAGCCTAGCATTCAGGTGGCAATTCGGGTGGAATAGATTTTTAAATTTTCAGGACATTGGCCAGGTGCGGTGGCTCACACCTGTAATCTCAGCACTTTGGGAGGCTGAGGCAAGGAGATCACCTGAGGTCAGGAGTTTGAAACCAGGCTGGCCAGCATGAGGAAACCCCGACTCTCCTAAATATACAAAAATTAGCCGGGCTCAGTGGCGGTCACCTACAATCCCAGCTACTCGGGAGGCTGAGGCAGGAGAATTGCTTCAACCTGGGAGACGGAAGTTGCAGTGAGCCGAGATTGAGCCACTGCACTCCAGCCTGGGCAACAGAACAAGACTCTGTCTCAAGAAAATAAATAAATAAATAAACAAACAAATAAATTTTCAGGACATGGATAGCAAGGGAAGCACAAAGCTAGATAAAATCACATAGGGAACAAGAGCATAGGGTGAGAAAAGGGCTTGAGATTGAATCAACATTTAATGGTTAGTGGAAGGTGCCAAGGCAACTATAAAGGAGAAGGTAGAAAGATCTAGAGAAAAAGAGAACATGTAATCACACAATCAGTACAAGAAATGAGTGAGGATGTCTGAGCCACACAGCCACTCCTTTCAGTAGGGCAAACAAAATAAATATTGGTGATGGCGGATCCAATAGTAATAAGGTGCTGTTTTTCATAACATGTTAGCTAACACTCTTGACCAACTGATAAGGAATGTTGCCTGAGCAAATGGGGAACTTGCAGCTTACCTTTGCCTGGTGATTCCTTGAAATGTGTGACTTGAACTTGCAAGGTAATTGGATCGGGTTGGGCTTTGGACCATGGTTCAGAATGAAGTGAACTGTTGACTTCTGGATCATTTATAAGATCCCAAATACCTTAACATGGTGTAGAAGGCTCTTCCTGCTGTGGCCCCTGACTCTGTTCTCATCTTACGTCTCACTGTTTCCCTTGCTCATCCTACCCTTCAAGCAATCCAATTACTTGAATATGCCAAGTGCTCCCTCACGCCTGCGTGGCTTTCACTATGCTGTTTCTTCAGCTTGGAATACCAGTCTCTGGTCTAAAACCCTTTGCCAACTTCCCCTAGTCTTGGAGTCACTTCAAATCTAATTGTGCGCAACACTATCTTTACCTACTCATGAAGGGAAACAACCTCACAATAGAGCTTCACACTACTTAAACTCCTCGTCAGAGAAAGAGTTAAAATCTTAGCAAAACCCCAGCTTTTTAAAATTTTGCTGGACACTGTGTCCCATTTGATATGCATGCTATCAGCCCATTTGACCGAAGCCAGACTTTTTTTTTGAGACGGAGTCTGGCTCTGTCACCCAGGCTGGAGTGCAATGGCGTGATCTCAGCTTACTGCAACCTCTACCTCCTAGGTTCAAGTGATTCTCGTGCCTCAGTCTCCTGAGTAGTTGGGATTACAGATGTGTGCCACCACTCCCAGCTGATTTTTTTGTATTTTTAGTAGAGACAGGGTTTTGCCACGTT
Organism: Pongo abelii; assembly: GCF_028885655.2. NCBI lineage: Eukaryota > Metazoa > Chordata > Mammalia > Primates > Hominidae > Pongo > Pongo abelii. Next base: position 33,079,531 of record NC_071989.2, read on the forward strand.
GCCCTGGCTGGTCTTGAACTCCTGACCTCAGGTGATCCACCCACCTTGGCCTCCCAAAGTGCTGGGATTACAAGCGTGAGCCACCATGCTGACCCGAAGCCAGACTTTTGAATTTACTCACTTATAATCATGTTTCTCCCTCTTTGTGAAATAACTTGAAATCCTTCTTCACACCGGGTGTGGTGACTCACGCCTGTAATCCCAGCACTTTGGGAGGCTGAGGCGGGCGGATCACGAGGTCAGGAGATCGAGACCATCCTGGCTAACATGGTGAAACCCCGTCTCTACTAAAAATACAAAAAATTAGCCGGGTGTGCTGGCAGGCACCTGTAGTCCCAGCTACTCAGGAGGCTGAGGCAGGAGAATCACGGGAACCTGGGAGGTGGAGCTTGCAGTGAGCTGAGATCGCGCCACTGCACTCCAGCCTGGGCGACAGAGCCAGACTCTGTCAAAAAAAAAAAAAAAAAAAAAAAAAAACAGAAATCCTTCTCCCCTACCTCAGTTTCATGAAAATCTTCCCCTTCTTCACCTGTACATCACAAAATCCCTCCTCCCCTGAGTGTCACAAGACAGTTCTCAGCCAGGATTTTTTTTTTTTAGTCAGCCAGGAATGAAAAAGAAAAAAAAAAAGAAGTAAAAGAATGCTTGTCACATGACCTCTGTTGTTTCTTCCTTAAAATTCATAACCTCAGTCTAATCATGAGAAAACATCAGAAAAATCCAAATTAAGAAATAGTCTACAAAATACCTGGCACTCTTCAAGAACAAGGAAAGACTGTGAAACTGTCACAGATTAGAGGGGACTAGAGATATGACAAATGATGCAATGTGGTATCCTGAAACACAGAAAATAATATAGTGGAAAAACTGGAGAAATCAGAAGAATCTGAGTTTAGTAGAATAGCTAATAGTATTGTACCAGGATCAATCTTTTATTTTTGAGAAATGTACTGTACCATGGTACGTAAGATGTTAACATTAAGAAAGCTATCTGACGTATTAAAATAACTAAGGTGTGGCCAGGCATGGTGGCTCACGCCTGTAATCCTAGCATTTTGGGAGGCCAAGGTGGGCAAATTGCTTGAGCCTAGGAGTTCAAGACCAGCTTGGGTAAAATGGTGAAATCCCAACTCTACAAAAAATACAAAAAATTAGCCAAGCTTGGTGGTGTGTGTCTGTAGTCCCAGGTACCCAGGAGGCTGAGGTGGGAGGACCACCTGAGTCCAGGAGGTCAAGGATGCAGTGAGCCATGTTTGAGCCACTGTACTCCAGCCTGGGTGACAGAGTGAGACCCTGTCTCAAAAATAAAATAATATAATATAATAAAATAATTAAGACGTGAAGGCCACCCGGCTTTTAGGTGGTGATCAGCCCCCTTCTTCTTTCCTTAGTTCTTGGTAATGACAAGTCCTGACATTAAAAGTCTAACTTCCACACTACCTCTTTGACTATATCTCAGGCCATCTTGCCTTTGATGGATCCCACCCTCATCATCTGGCCTTCTAATTCCCAGGACAATCTGAAGCTGGCCCCACTGCAAGGTCCTTGTGCTTGCTGTTTCCCTCTTCTTGGAACCTTTCCCCGCTCCCTCTTTGTAGAGCTGGCTTCTGTCTTTCAAGTCTCAGCTTCATGTTACCTTCTCAGAGAGGCCTGCTGTGACTACCTACCCCAATAATCTCTGTCACAGCACTTTATGTATTTTTCTTCATTTCACTAAGCATAGTCTACAATTTATTGATATGTTTGCAATCTTTCTCCCTTCAGAATGTTTGCTGTATGAGGGCAGAGACCAGGTCTATCTTGCTCTCTGTAATATCTACTGCCTCTGTGTTTTCCCAGTTTTTTTTTTTTGAGACAGGGTGACAAACTGAGATCCTTTGCAGTAGTGCGAACATGGCTCACTGCAGCCTCGACCTCTGGGGCTCAAGTGATCATCCCCGCCTCAGTCCTCCAAGTAGCTGGGACTACAGATGGGTGCCAACATCAAGTAGCTGGGACTACAGATGGGCGCCACCATGCTAGGCTATTTTTTGTGTATATGTGTGTATACAGATATAGAATATATATTCTATATATTCTATATATAGATATAAATATGTATTTTATATATATATATATTTTTTTTTTTGTAGAGATGAAGTTTTGCCATTGTTGCCCAGGCTTCCCTTAACATTTATATGTTGAACTCTTAACCCCTAGAGTGATGATGTTAGGAGATGTGGGTCTTTGGGAATTGATTAGGTCTTGAGAGTAGTACATTCATAAATAGAATTAGTGCCTTTATAAAAGACGCTCCAGAGAGCTCCAGAAAACTCCTTTGCCCCTTTTGCCTTGTGAGGCCATCTGTGAACCAGTAAGTAGGCTCTCAGCAGATACCAAATGTGCCAGTGTTGTAATCTTGAACTTCCCAACCACCAGAACTGTTAGAAATAAATTTCTGTTGTTTATAAACCACCCAGTCTATGGTATTCTGTTCTAGCAGCCTAAACAGACTAAGATGCCTATAACAGTTGTTCAATAGGCCTGGAGTGGTGGCTTATGCCTGTAATCCCAACACTTTGGGAGGCTGAGGCAGGTGGATCATTTGAGGTCAGGAGTCTGTGACCAGCCTGGCCAACATGGTGAAACCCCATCTCTACTAAAAATACAAAAATTAGCTGGGCATGGTGGTGGGCACCTGTAATCCCAGCTACTCGGGAGGCTGAGGAAGGAGAATTGCTTGAACCGGGACCTGGGAGGCGGAGTTTGCATTAAGCTGAGATCGCACCACTGCACTCCAGCCTGGGCGACAGGACGAGACTCAATCTCAGAAAAAAAAAAAAGTTTTTCAATAATTATTTGTTAAATGAATGCCAAAGGATAATTTTCTTTTCTTTCTTTCTTTCTTTTTTTTTTTTTAGGCTGAGTCTCCCTCTAAGAGTAAAAAACATGCTGCCATCAAATATATAGTAAGCACGTGTCAAATATTAATCTAACTCATTTAATGAAGGGACCAGAAAGATAATAAATCTAGTTGAAGGAGAATTCAAGGAACAGAGGTTTATACAGCAGAAAAGACATACTGAAATAAGTTAGCTAGGTTAAAGGGAAATCTAGTTTATGTCCTATAGGTGAATAAACTGTAAACTTTAGGATTGTCTTTTCTACAGAATAGGAGTCATTTGCATCTCTAACAGACAAAAAGCTATAAGTTAACAGGTAACTTCATAGAATCTGGACCCTAATAATAATAATTAACAAGTCAAACAAAGGTACATTCTCCAGATGAATAACACTTGGGTGGACCTGTTGGGACAATGCTCCAGCATGACAGTGAAAGGACATACAATTATCTTTTTGCCTTAATTCTAAGATTAGGACATTTTTAAAAACAAAAGACTAAAAAATATAGAATGAATGTACAAGTGCTGCAACTGAAGTTTGGAAAGGGGAGGTCAGTCAGTTGGGGGGCAAGGCATGGGGCATCTGCTTCATCAGGTCTTCCCCCAAAGCCATCATCACTGGATCCGGCATTCATGCTTTGAGAGCCAGCCAATGTTTCATCTTCTCTGTGAAGTCTGTCTAGATTTTCCTCTCACTCCCTATCAGGCAAACTGAGGTAGACAAACCTTGTTATCAAGATGGTGATTGCAGCCTGGCACAGTCGCTCAAGCCTGTAATCCCAGCACTTTGGGAGGCTGAGGCAGGAGGATCGCTTGAGCCCAGGAGTTCGAGACCACCTTGGGCAACATAGTGAGATGCTGTCTCTGCAAAAAATACAAAAAGTCTGGGCCGGGCACAATGGCTTATGCCTGTAATCCCAGCACTTTGGGAGGCTGAGGTCAGGAGTTCAAGACCAGCCTGGCCAACATGGTGAACCCCCCACCCCCACCCCTCCATCTCTACTAAAAATGCAAACATTAGCCAGGCTTGGTGGCGCACACCTGTAGTCCCAGCTGCTAGGGAGGCTGAAGCACAAGAATCACTTGAACCCAGGAGGTGGAGGTTGCAGTGAGCCGAGATTGCACTACTGCACTCCAGCCTGGGCAATAGAGCGAGACTCTGGCTCAAAACAAAAACAACAACAACAACAAAAATTCACCATGCATGATGGCATGCGCCTGTGGTCCCAGCTACTTGGGAGGCTGAGGTGGGAGGATGGCTTGAGTCCGGGAGGTTGAGGCTGCAGTGAGCCGAGATCGCACCACTGGACTCCAGCCTAGGTGACCGAGTGAGACCCTGTCTCAAAAATAAAAAAGATGATGATTGCTATCAAGGCCCTAGATTTTTTTTTCCTATGACTTGCATATCCCTGGTTTGAGCCAAGACATTCTATTACCGTTGTTACTCTTACTTCCCAGACCATATTTTTGTTTGAGGATTATACATAAGAGCCCATGTGAGGATTCCCACAAATAATTGAGATGGGATGTGAAGGAGAATTTGAAAGTGAGAGCCCTGTTTTTTTCTTTTCTTTCTTTTTTTTTGAGATGGAGTCTCGCTCTGTTGCCCAGGCTGGAGTGCAGTGGCGCGATCTCAGCTCACTGTAACCTCTGCCTCCTGGGTTCAAGCGATTCTTCTGCCTCAGCCTCCTGAGTATCTGGGACTACAGGCACACACCACCACGCCCGGCTAATTTTTGTATTTTTAGTAGAGACGGGGTTTCACCATATTGGCCAGGCTGGTCTCGAACTCCTGACCTCGTGATCTGCCCGCCTCAGGCTCCCAAAGTGCTGGGATTACAGGCAAAAACCACCACGCCCAGCAAGAGCCCAGTTTTTACAAACAACAGATGACTGCTAGGGGGCAGGACAATGCAAATATGAAATGAGACCAGCTAACGAGACCAGCTGCATGTTGGTTAGACAAGTATCAGAGCTGCTTTGTCCCTTGGTCCCATGAGATGCTACTCTATAAAACATGTCCAAAAGCCAGCCTCACATGTATGTCTTTTTCTAGTTTATTTATTTATTTTTGAGACAAGGTGTCACTCTGTTGTCCAGCCATTGCATTCCGACTCACGGCAGCCTCGACCTCCTGGGCTCAAGTGATGTAGTTGGGACTACAGGCACACGCTACCACACCTGGCTAATTTTTGTATTTTTAGTAGAGACGAGTCTCACTATGTTGCCAAGGCTGGTCTTGAACTGCTGAACCCAAGTGACCCTCCCGCCTTTGCATCCCAAAGTGTCTAGTTTCAGAACTTACTTTATTCAGAGGTGTAGCTATCTTTGGGACCAAAACTGTGAGCACTGAACCAGCGACTGGCTTGAGAAGAAAGCATTTCCAAGGCAAATAATAATCCAAGCTGAAAACAGTCCTCTTAGTGCACCAGAAGGGACCTTTTGGCAAGTGGCATCTTGCCAGAAAATTAACTCAAAACAAATCCCTAACAGCTCAGAGATGGTGGAGGGGAATTTCAGAAACAGTCAGCAGGGCAGGGCCTTGCAACTGCTTACGGGAATTGCCTCACTCACACTTTGATGTTGATTCTCTGCAGAGCTTCCGCTGCTTCAAAACGGCGTGCAGGAATCAGAGACATTACATCAGGAAGATACTGCAGAGATATTCTACTCCATCTCATTCATTGTACAGGTGAGGAATCCAAGGGTCAGAGATTTTAAGGAATTTGTCCAAAGCCACAGAGTGGAGAACTGTGAGTAGAACTCAGATCGCTTGTTGCCTAATTCAGGTGTTTTCAACCCCTTATAAATAAGCCGGGGAGGTGTGGCACCCACACGATTTGCTTTCTGGCTGATGTATCTCTATTCCTAACGCAGAGCTCAGGCATCAATAGGTAAACATGAGGAAGAGATAGATGTGGCTCTATCTATCTAGTGTATGGGAGCAGCATGTGACATTGTGATGAGATGTGTCAGCACAGGCACAATTTAAAGCAGTGCCATGGCAACCGGCATTCACTCTGGCTCCAGATGGCACCGTGAACTACAGGGTGTAGTTGAAAATGGCTTCTCACCTAGGGAGTGGAATGTTCCAGCCTCTGTTTCCTGCAGTGAGTGACTCTAAAATCTACCAAGCAATGTAGCAAGAAGACTGGTTCAGGTTATTTACCAAGGGTTGGGGGTTTTCAGCGTAACTCACAGGAGAAATAAACTTGGCAGCCTTGGGAATCCCCAAGAATTACTGTGACTATCTGCAAAGCAGTATGGTTTTGCTTCCTCTTAGAGCAATGCATTGTTTCAGTGTCTTCCCGGAGAACTAATACTTCAAAGAGGTGCCCTGGGCACAAGGGGAAGGTAATGGAGAAGGGCACCACCATTTGTTTCTTTCTTATATATTGCAGAATCTGCTGCTACCCTCCCCACAAATTCTTTTTTTTTTTTTTTTTTTTTGAGACAGGGTCTCATTCTGTCACCCAGGCTGGAGTACAGTGGCATGATCACGACTCACTTCAGCCTCGACATCCTGGTTTCAAGTGATGCTCCCATCTCAGCCTCTCGAGTAGCTGGGACTACAGGTGTGTGCCACCACACCCAGCTAGTTTTTGTATTTTTAGTAGGGATATTGCCCAGGCTTTTGGCCAGGCTGGTCTTGAACTCCTGGGCTCAAGCAATCCACTCGCCTCAGCCTCCCAAAGTGCTGGGATTACAGGCTTGAACCACCACGCTCGGCCCCCACAAATTCTTAAACCATGGCCGTAGACCAGAGGAGATCTGGAATGAGATAAGTTTCATCAGTAGCATTGAGTATTAGGGTCATTTGTCGTGAGATGCTAAAGCCTCCTTGATTTTAACTTAAATGCTCATATCATCGTTCCTGAAACAGAACTGAAACAGAGACCACTTATGGTCTCCAGTATGTACATGCTCTTTTATTTTTATTTTTGTGTTTCTAATTGTGCACATTCGACTAAAGACTTCCAGCTTCCCTGACAAGTAGGTGTAGCCAGATGACCAAGTTCTGACCATTGCACTATGAATGGAAGTGGTGCAGCTTTCTGGAGTGTGCCCTGTCTGTGGGCCTCCCACTCTTTTCTTGGCTGGCTTGCAGTTGTATTGGTGGCAAGTTGTCTTGGACCATGAGGATGAGGACAACCCCTAAGGAATGGCAGAGCAATAAGACATACTCTTATATAAAAATATTGCTACTTATTTTATCACTACTAAAAAAAAGAAAGTGAGAGGTATCCAATATGCTAAATAAAGAAGACTACTTCTGAGCAAAACTCTCAAAGCAGACCTGCACTACCAGTCCTCCTTTAAAAAAAAAAGGTGGGGGTGCTGGGCGTGGTGGCTCACACCTGTAATCCCAGCACTTTGGGAGGCCGAGGCGGGAAGATCACCTGAGGTCAGGAGTTCAAGACCAGCCTGGCCAACATGGTGAAACCCCATCTCTACAAAAATTAGCCAGGCATGATGGTGGGTGCCTGTAGTTCCAGCTACTTGGGAGGCTGAGGCGGGAGAATCGCTTGAACCCGAGAGGTGAAGGTTGTAGTGAGCCGAGATCGCACCTTTGCACTCCAGCCTGGGTGACAAGAATGAGACTCCATCTCAAAAAAAAAAAAAAAAAAAAAATTCTTCCTATGTTAGCAGCTGAACCAATATCCTAACTAATAATAGCTCCACTAAAACTGCCGCCAGTCATGTTAAAAGTATGATTTAGGATGCTTGGGACTACAAGTAACAAACAACAAGCCTTGCTAAAAGTAGCTTACAAAATTCGGAGTTTAGAAAATGATGCCATTTTACAAGAAATCAAGAGGAATCGTGTTCCCTGGGTTGGTTCAGTTTTAGGTGGTTGTATTAATTTCCTACTGCTACTATGATAAATTACCACAAACTTGGCTTAAAACAACACAACTTTATTCTTTCATAGTTCTGGAGGCCGGAGTCTAAAATCAGGTTCACTGGACTAAAGTCAGTTGGCAGGGCTGTTTTTTTTTTTCTGGGAGCTCTAGGGAAGTTCTGTTTTCTTGCATTTTTTAGTTTCTGGAGGCTGTCTGCTTTCCTTGGCTCGTGACTCCTTCCTCAAATCACTCTAACCTCTGGCTTCCATCATCTCCTCCCCTACTTCTGTTGTCAAATCTCCCTTTGCTTCCCTCTCATGAGGACGCTTGTGATTACGTTTAGGGTCTACCCAGATAATTCAGGATAATCTCACCTCAAGATCCTTAACTTTATCAAATCTATAAGGTAAAATTGATAGGTTCCAGGGCTTAGCCTATGGATATCAGCCTACCAAAGTTGAGAAAAGGTTTTCATTTTCCTGTTCTGCCGTTCTAGTGTTTTGGTGCCATCTCCCTTCATGGTTTTAAAATCACTTTGGACCCAGGTGGGCAGATCACCTGATGTCAGAGGTTCGAGACCAGCCTGGCCAACGTGGTGAAACCCTGCCTCTACTAAAAATGCAAAAATCAGCTGGGCACTGTGGTGGCTGCCTGTAATCCCAGCTACTCGGGAGGCTGAGGCAGGAGAATTACTTGAACCTGGGAGGTGGAGGTTGCAGTGAGCCGAGATCACGCCACTGCACTCCAGCCTGGGTGACAGAGTGAGACACCATCTCTGAAAAAAAAAAAAATCACTTTGGAGCTCCCAAGCATTACATCCTCACCAGGCCATGTCCAGGCCAGGAAGGGAGGGGTGTTCGCATCCTGCATCTTTTAGTTATTAATGGAGATGTGCTTTGCCAAAAGTTCCCAGCAGAAGCCACATCAGGTCCCGTTAGTCAAGAGTGAGTCAACTGCCTGTGCTCTGGCTGCACACTGAACTGAGAATTTGTGTGTCTGGCAGTTTTAACCTCTGCATCACAATGTCAGTGCTCCCATCAAGAGGTTGAATGACTGCTAGGGAGGCAACAACTCACTTTTATTTATTTATTTATTTTGTAGAGACGGGAGTCTCGCCATGTTGCCCAGGTTGGTCTTGAACTCCTGAGCTCAAGCAATCTGCCCACCTTGGCCTCCCAAAGTGCTGGGATTACAGGCATGAGCCACTGCACCAAGCCTAACAACTCACTTTTGAAAGTCCTGCAGGAGATTCCACAGGCACGAGTGACTCCAAAGAGCCCTTGTTTACTAGCAGCCACAAAAAGCATGTGTGAGGCCAGGCATGGTGGCTCACGCCTGTAATCCCAGCACTTTGGAAGGCTGAGGTGGGCGGCTCACCTGAGATCAGGAGTTCGAGACCAGCCTGAGCAACATGGAGAAACCCTGTCTCTACTGAAAATAAAATATTAGCTGGGCGTGGTGGTATGCACCTGTAATCTCAGCTACTTGGGAGCTGAGGCAGGAGAATCACTTGAACCCGGGAGGCAGAGGTTGCAGTGAGCCGAGATTGCGCCATTGCACTTCAGCCTGGTCAACAAGAGTGAAACTCTGTCTCAAAAAAAAAAAAAAAAAAAGAAAAAAGACAAAAAGCGTGTGTGATGAGAAGATCTGGGGGCTAGGGTGGTGGTGTGGTAATGGGGTGATTTAAAAAAACCTTTTGACTGGAGATCTAGAATTCGAACTAAGCCAGGAACACATCCTCATCTATAGTGCTTCCAGGGCATCTGCGTGACAGTTTGAATTGTATTCCCCTCAAAATGAATACGTTGAAGTCCTAATCCCTAGTACCTCAGAATGTGATCTTTGCAGAGGTAATCGGATCACCAGGGTGAGCCTTTGTCCCATATGCCTGGTGTCCTTATAAAAAGGGGAATTTGGAGACAGACAGGTACACAGGGAGACTGTCATCTGAACATGAAGATGGCCATCTATAAGCCAAGGAGAGAGCCCTGGACAGATCCTTCCCTCATAGCCCTTAGATGGAACTAACACTCCCGATATTTTGATTTTGGACTTCTAACCTCCAGAAGTATGAAACAAGAAGTTCTGGGCTGGGTTCAGCCTGGCCAACATAGTGAAACCTCCCTCTACTAAAAATACAAAAAATTATCCACGCATGGTGGCAGGTGCCTGTAATCCCAGCTACTCGGGAGGCTGAGGCAGGAGAATCTCTTGAACCCAGGCAGCGGAGGTTGCAGTGAGCTGAGACCATGTCATTGCACTCCAGCTTGGGCAATAATAGTGAAACTCCATCTCAAAAAAAAAAAAAGTTCCTTTTGTTTAGGCCAGGGGCCCTCAACCCCAGGGCCATAGAAGAGTACCATAGGCCAGTTAGGAACTGGGCTGCACTGCAGGAGGTGAGCAGTGGGCAAACGAACACTACTGCCTGAGCTCCACCTCCTGTCAGATCAGAGCTGGCATTAAAGTCTCATAAAAGCACAAACCCTATTGTGAGCTGCGCATGTGAGGGATCTAGGTTGTGGGCTCCTTATGAGAATCTAATGCCTGATGATCTGTCACTGTCTCCCATCATCCCCAGATGGGACTGTCTAGTTGCAGGAAAACAAGCTCAGGGCTCCCACGGATTCTACATTATGGTGAGTTGTATAATTATTTCTTTAAATATTACAATGTTATAATAATAGAAATAAAGTGCACAATAAATGTAATGTGCTTGAATCATCCTGAAACTGTCCCCACCTTCCCTGCTGCCCCCGATCCAGGTCCATGGAAAAATTGTCTCCCATGAAACTGGTCCCCCTGGTGCCAAAAATGTTGGGGACCACTGGTTTAGGCCACCCGATTTGCAGTACTTTGTTACAGTGGCCCTAGCAAACTTAAAAACCCCGAGTTTCTCACTTCTCTTGCACCCTCCAAGGTTGTACCAGCCCCATGCTCCTACCCAGTATGCACCTGGCTCTCCCTTGTGTTTCCTGGTCTCCAGGTGGACTCTTTGCAGTGTTTTGAAAGCTCTTTTGATAGTATCTCTTTCTTGTCAGGAAGCCTCCTGGATTCCACGGAGAAAATGTGCTCTCCACTGTTGTGTCTGCGCAGAAAACCCCCACAATTATTAAATCCATTCCCACATTATATGGGGTTTTATAAGTCATTCGTAAACATACAATATTTTTATTCTGCTGCCATATGTTTTGTATAAATAGTCATGTTTATTTACAAAAGAGTATTCTATTTAGCTGTCAACCCATGGATGGCAGAAAAGATGTTTCATATTTGTGTGTGTGTGTGTGTGTGTGTGTGTGTTTAAAGCACCAAACATGATATCCATTGATTTTTGTTATGACACACATGTTCTTTCAGGATAGTGTGTGATAATCAAGTTGTCCTTTTATTTATTCAACTGACATTTGAATCACTTTTTCTGTGCCTAACTATTCCACCATGGGCTTTCGTTACAAATCTGAATTTAAAAAGGTCCCTGGTGTCAAGGAGAGCCTGGCTGATTGTGAGAGAGGCAGACAATACAAGTGAAGAAATAGTGTAGCTGTGATGGAGACATGAGATAGTGGGATGACTCACAGTGATGCTTTATGAAACCCAAGGGCCGCAAAGCTTCAGGAAGTAGGGAAGCAGAAAATGAACTACCAGGATCCAGACTTGCTGTTCATCCCTCATTTTCCCATTTCACACTTTCTTTTTTTTCTTTTTTTGAGACAGAATCTCACTCTGTCACCCAGGCTGGAGTGTAGTGGTGTGATCTTGGCTCACTGCAACCTCTGCCTCCTGGGTTAAAGTGATTCTCCTGCCTCAGCCTCTTGAGTAGCTGCAACTATAGGCACACGCGGCCACACCCAGCTAATTTTTGTATTTTTAGTAGAGATGAGGTTTCACCATGTTGGCCAGGCTTGTCTCGAACTCCTGACCTCAAGTGATCCTCCCGCCTCCGCCTGCCAAAATGCTGGGATTACAGGTGTGAGCTACCACGCCTGGCCCCATTTCACACCTTCTTCCCTCTGTGGCTTCTCTCTATTTCTAGGGAGAAACATGACAGAAGTCAGCTGCTCTAGAATCAACAGACTCCTCTCCAGTTGGCATCCCACCATAGAGCAGTGGCGTCATACATTCATACATATGCTGCAGCCCAAGGGGGAGGATCATCAACGCAGGAGGCACCCACAGGTGCCTCTCAGAGGTGGTGAAAGAGGAAGTGGGGGCAGGCAGAGGTAATGCTTATAATTTGAGTCACTTCTGTTAACTGTACCCACTTTTAGACAGCTTAATCCACTTTGACTCTGGAAAAGTGTGAACAGAAACCTTGCTGGGTTTGGAGGAGAGACAGCCTCCCACTGCTCTTCCCAGGGGAGTCCTGGAACAGGCTGCCGCGGAGGCTCAGGGCAGGTCTGGAGATGTGGCGCTGGTTCAAGGCCAGACCCTGCTGTGTTTTGGATGGACTAGGAAAAGTTCCTGTACAGAAATAACAGAGACTGGAGATTATGTGTGGGAATTATTCTGCTCTTATCCTGAGTATGTCTGTACTTCAGTCCTGGTGCTCACTTCAAGAAAGAGGAGGATGGGGTTGCCGTTGCTCTAGCAGACTATTGTTACTCCCGGAAGCTCACTTAAAGGTTCCATTTCCATAACCAATTACAGAGCAAATGCTTTTTCATAGGAATTGGTCTTTGCGGGGTTGACATTTCAGGTCGCAAAGACCCGGAAGCTTTAGGAAAGCTGAACTTTGCCGTTGAGAAATTTAGAAGGGTAGAAATTACAACACTATCTTAGCTGCAATTAGCTGGCATTTCTGCCAAGCACTAATACGTATTTCATCCTAACTTCTAGTGAAGAATGACATTGATAAGAATATTTGGGGAGTAGCTGTGAAAGTTCATCTGGTTTTAATAGGGAAACATTGTGCTTTTCTCTGCTGATTGGAGAGCAGGTCAGGCATGTGACTGGCCTCACCGAGGAAGAACTCACATGGTTCATTCTCTCTCCAGGAACGGTAGGGAAAGCAACGTGTTTTGAAACATTGGGTTTTCCCTGGCCCGGGAGAAAGTGGATCAAAAGAATCGCTGTTTTCTCCGCTGTTGTTTGGGTTCTCTAGTTTGAAAGGGTCATGGTGGTGTTTCCTGATGGGCCATTAAAGGCAATGTTGAGGAGAATAGAGAAAATACACGAAGAAAGAATAAGGAAAATTGGACATTTGGTAGAAAAGCCCAGGATTCTATGGAGAAAAGTTGGAGGTAGTGCCGAGAGAGTCTGCTGCACCAGAGGTGCCCCACCAGAGGACTCTTTAGAAGAATGTTCTTGAGCTAAAATCCTGCCAACCTTCCCATGTAGCTGGTGCAATTTTCACTCCATATTCTGCTGTCTTTATTTTCTACCACAACTGAATTTAGTTCCTAATCCACTGGGACTCACACTTAATAGCCTATCTACTGGCATTTGTTTGCATTGTACAAGTACAACCAAAGGCTTTAGGCTTTTGCGAGCCACAGTGAGGAAGAAGTCTATCTGTCTGTCTCTCTGTTCTTTAGACTTCAGTCTTCTCACACCCTTTCCAAATGGCAATGGGCACAAAATGGCCTATCTGCTGGAAATCGGCAATGAGCAAAAGAGACACATACATGGAAACAATGAGTTAAGAATATAAAATATTATTCTGCACACACGTAAGTGGGAACTTCATGTCCTCTGTTCAGAAGTAAAGCAGTTGGAACCTCTGGAATCAGAATCATCTGTGCATTTGCTAAAAATATAGATTCTTGTGCCCCACCCAAATTCTGCATCTGAAAATTCTGATTCTGCCTGAATCAGAATCTTTCCAGGCAATTCTTATGTGCATCAAAGCTTGAGAGTTGCCTAGACGCAGCCTCAGCTGAACCATCTACTGTGTTTTAATACTGAGTTGTGCTTGTTCTCAAGCTGGTTCAGAGCACTTTAATGTGCATTCAAATCATGCTGAGGTCTTGGTAAGTTAGGTGGTGGGACGTGAGATTCTGCATGTCTAACAAACACTTGGGTGATGCTGCCACTGCTGGTTGCAGGACCACCCCTTGGGTGGCAAAGTGCTAGAGAGACTATTTTTATTTCCTTTGCACTCCTGTGAGGCCATCTTGAGGCTTCTCAAGTCCCTGGGGCCAGTGATTTGCTTGCACTGGGATTGGAGATTGCTGCACCCTCATGGGTACTGTGCTTTGTTGACTGGGCTCTATCTCATGCTCATCCAGATTTGCCCTGCCTTCCTGCTTCCCCTTCCATCTCCTCAGCCAACACCCCTATTCCCACCCTCACTCTTCTATCCCCACTCTGCCTAAGGGGCAGCCCTGCTGCCATAGCCTGGTCTTCCTCACACTGTGGGTCTACTCTGACTATAGATACATAATTGAATATCTTTAGATAATCTTCAGATTTGCTGGTAAGATAAAGTCCTTCTTCCTCCTAGGAGAAAAGGGGAAGTGGGACTCTAAGCAAGCATGTATAAGTGAGTCAGGAGTTCTTTTTTCTCTTTAGGGCCACCATCAGTGGGTGGCCCCAGTGTAATGGAATGGAGTGGAAGATGTTACCATTTCCTACACTGTCCTTGACCTTGAAAGAAGAACTGAATCTGTGGGACCTACTGCCACTTTTTATAGGTGGAGGGGAAAGGGGAACCCCATTGCATGGCATAAGCTTATCCATCAAGTCCTTGGTGAGCGGAGGTTGGGGGTAAGGGGGAAGAATTACAGCGTATTAGAAGTGGTGAGATTCTTTTCTCCAGTCATGGAGAACTTCTGATATTCAATCTAGCATGGCTTTAATTGCTACTAGATAATAATAAGAAAGAAGGTCTAAAGTTGAGGTCTAGGGAAAGACTGGCTTGTAGTGCTCTTCAGGCTTGTAGTCACATTGAAAGGTCTAATGGTGGCCGGGCGTGGTGGCTCATGCCTGTAATCCCAGCACTTTGGAAGGCCGAGGTGGGTGGATCACCTGAGGTCAGGAGTTCGAGACCAGTCTGGCCAGCATGGTGAAACCCTGTCACTACTAAAAATACAAAAATTTGCCGGACGTGGTGGTGGGTGCCTGTAATCCCAGCTACTTGGGAGGCTGAGGCAGGAGAATTGCTTGAACCCAGGAGGCGGAGGTTGCAGTGAGCAGAGATTGTGCCGCTGCACTCACATGAGATCGTGTCACTGCGGCAGAGTGAGACTCGGTCTCAAAAAAAAAAAAGAAAAGTCTAATGGTTAGAGTGAAGCCAGCTGTAGCCAGTGGACTGTCATGACAATAGATCTGGATAAAAATTCCTGACTGTACAGTTGTTGACTGTGGCTCTGGGCCAGAGTAAGATCTCTTAGGCCTGGGAAAGCAACCATAGATGTCACTGGCCCCGAGGCCAAGCAGAACCAGTACCTCTCAGAGCAGTGGCTTGCAAACTAGGGTCTGCAGAAAGCTCTTTCAGCATCACCGGAGGAGATTCATAACAGCAATGCCAACACCCACCCTAGAGAGTCTGATTCAGCAGGGCCTCATGAGCTATATTTAAAAAATATATTCTATGGGCAATTTAACAGTGAGTTAAATTGCAAGTTTTGACTTTGTCGTGTTTAGGAAGCAATGCCTTAGCACAATGGTTTCCCAAATTTTTAGCAGAGAAAAATTTATTAACTAGAAAAATATTTATTGAACAATTACTGTATGCCATGTATTGTTGTAAGCCCTGGACAAAAAGTGGTAAATAAGACTGATGAGGTGTCAGGGCACCTGCAATCCCAGCACTTTGGGAGGCCGAGGTGGGCAGGTTGCTTGAGGTTAGGTATTTGAGACCAGCCTGGCCAACATGGTGAAACCCCCATCTCTACTAAAAATACAAAAATTAGCTGGGCGTGGTGGCACGTGCCTGTAGTCCTAGCTACTTGGGAGGCTGAGGCACGAGAATCGCTTGAACCCTGGAGGCGGAGGTTGCAGTGAGCCAAGATTGCACCACTGCTCTCCAGCCTGGGTGACAGAGCAAAACTCTGTCTCCAAAAAAAAAAAAAAAGAAAAGAAAAAGACTGACAAGGTTTCCATTAAACTCTAAGATAGATAAAAATGAGGAGCGGATTTTTCAGGAATGTTAAACACTCATTGTTTGGAAGAAAATGCTGTTTGTTGTTGAACCCCCAAAGTACCATCAGGTTCTGTGATGCACAGTTTGAGAACCACTTTCTTGGGAAGGAGCTTAGAGAAATAAAACTATAAGATGGCAGAAGGAATATCCAACATAGTGGGGTTCAAATGACAAACCTGGAAGCCTTTTCCACTTCCTCATTGATAAAGTGGGGACAATGACATCTACCTCAAGTCTTACTGTGAGTAAGAAAAGAACTGAACACATACATTGTGGAGCTCAATGTTGGTTGTACAGCTGGACCCTGCTGCATTTTTTTCTCTTTCGTCTCTCTTTCCTTGGGAACAGGTCACTTCACTTTGATTGGGAGTAAGTTCGAGGAGAAAACAAGACATTCCTGGAAGTGTGTTGCCACTTGAGGTTCAGGTGGGATAACGAGGAGCACAAAAGGCAGAAGCCAAGAAAAGGCCCCACCACGCCACAGCCAAAAGCAACCACAGATGTAAAATGGCGCAGTGGATCTGGCAGTTCTCCTCAAAACGTTAAACACAGAGTCACCATGTGACTCATCAGTTCCACTCCTATGTATATACCCAAGAGAACTGAAAACGTATGTCTGAACAAAAACCTGTACATGAAAGTTCACAGAAGCGTTATTCATAATAGCCCGAAAGTGGAAACAACCCAAATCTCCCTTAACCAATGAATGGATAAACAAAATATGGTATACCCATACAGTGGAATATTATTCAGCCAAAAAAAGAAATGAAGTGCTGACACACGCAACAGCGTGGGTGAACCACGAGAACATTATGCCAAGAAAGAGGCCAGATACAAAAGACCACATATTATAGAATTCTTTTATATGAAATGTCCAGAATAGGAAAATCTATAGAAACAGAAATTAGGCCAGGTGCAGTGGCTCATGCCTGCAATCCCAGCACTTTGGGAGGCTGAGGTGGGTGATCACCTGAGGTCAGAGTTCAAGACCAGCCTGGCCAACATGGTGAAACCTTGTCTCTACCAAAAATACAAATATTAGTCGGGTGTGGAGATGTGTGCCTGTAGTCCCACCTACTCAGGAGGCTGAGGCAGGAGAATGGCTTGAACCCAGAGGTGGAGGTTGCAGTGAGCTGAGATCGTGCCACTGCATTCCAGCTTGGCCACAGGGCGAGAGTCTGTCTCAAAATAAATAAATAAATAAATAAACAAACAGAAATTAGATTAGTGGTGTCAAGGCACCAGGAGAAGTAGGAAATGGGATGACTGCTAATGCACATGGAATTTCTTTTTGAGGTGATAGTGGTGATAGTGCTACAATCTTGTGAATATGCTAAAAGTCACTGAATTGGACACTTTAAAAGTGTGAATTTTATGGTACATAGATTCTCTCTCTCTCTTTTTTTTTTTTTGAGACAGTCTCACTCTGCTGCCCAGGCTAGAGTGCAGTGGAGTGATCTCTGCTCACTGCAACCTCCACCTCCTGGGTTCAAGGGATTCTTAGGCCTCAGCCTCCTGAGCAGCTGGGATTACAGGCACTTGCTACCACACCTGGCTAATTTTTCTAATTTTAGTAGAGACAGGGTTTCACCATATTGGCGAGGCTGGTCTTGAACTCCTGACCTCAAGTGATCCACCCACCTTGGCCTCCCAAAGTGCTGGGATTTACAGGCGTGAGCCACCGCACCCAGCCCATATCTCAATTTTTAAAAAGAAAAGAAAGAAGCAACCACAGAGAATGAAGCCAACCAGTGATCCGTGGATAAGCACTAAGAAAATGCTCAAAGCCTGTCATGACTCAGATAGAACCCACAGGAGAGGGCAGAAAGAATATCCAATATAGTGGGGTTCAGATGACAAACCTGGTCAGGTTTGAGACTCTGCCTTTCCTTGCTGGGGCTTGAAGAATTTACCAATTTCTCAGAAAAGACAGGCAATGAACAAAACTACACCTGATATGCTTCTAATCATCATTATTTTCAGTGCCACATTAATTGTTTACATATGCTTATATTTCTGCTGTAATGATGGTTTGGTAAGTTCTTTTTCTTTTCTTTTTTCTTTTTTTTTTTGAGACAGGGTCTCACTTTGTCACCCAGGCTGGGGTACAGTGGCACCATCATAGCTCACTTCAGCCTCAACCTCCTGGGCTCAAGTGATCTACCCATCTCAGCCTCCTGAGTAGCTGGGGCTATAGGTGTGTGCATGCCACCACACCACGCTACTTTTTAAAAAAAATTTGTAGAGATGAGATCTCACTATGTTTCCCAGGCTGGTCTTGAACTCCTGGGCTCAAGTGATCCTCCTGCCTTGGCTTCCCAAAGTGCTGGGATTACAGGCATGAGTCACCACGCCTGGTCAGGTAAGTTTCAAATATTTCAATTTTTTTCCCCCAAGATTCAGTTCTAGCAGGTCCATTTAGGCTATTCAAAATACAGCTCTAGGTCCTTGTGCAATATGGGCTGATGATCTTGGGGGGCTAGAAATGCCCTGCACGTTAGCCCCCAGACAACCAGCACAGGGGCCTTGACTGGGCAGAGCTTCTTTTTTTTTTTTTTTTTTTTTTGAGACGGAGTTTTGCTTTGTTGCCCATGCTGGAGTGCAATGATGTGATCTCGGCTCACAGCAACCTCCGCCTCCTGAGTTCAAGCAATTCTCCTGCCTCAGCCTCCCGAGTAGCTGGGATTACAGGCATGCGCCACCATGCCTGGCTAATTTTGTATTTTTAGTAGAGACAGAATTTCTCCATGTTGGTCAGGCTGGTCTCGAACTCCCGACCTCAGGTGATCCACCCGCCTTGGCCTCCCAAAGTGCTGGGATTACAGGCAGGAGCCACCACTCCCAGCCTTGGGCAGAGCTTCTTGAATAAGTCTTACAGGCTCCTCTAGGGTGGGTGAGAAAGGTATTTTTGGGAGAAGCCACTTGAAATTTACATGCTGTGCAAAAATGTGTTATGGGGACAGAAGGTGTTTTTAAGCATGAAAAGTTTGGATCATTGGTGGGAATAGGCCTGCCAGTGAATTGTGGTTCCACTTTCAGCCTCATCACTGCCTTCGGGTTTTCTCCTGTGAATGGTTCTGACAATGTGCCATTTTACAGAATGTGTCTCTGTTGCTTCCGAGCTGCCACATATGCTCTGCTGCACATTTGGGGCTACCACATCAGGTTTTAAAAACTGATTAAAAAAAAAAAAACTTTTGAAGTTTGCCTTTAGCATTTTGCAGGGAGGTTGCTCACCAGCTGTTTGTTTATACTCTCTGGTGATTGTTTTTGCACATTATCCATGAATAGCATGCAATTACATCATTATAATGGCAAGTAGTAAACTGAATTCCCTGTAGGGCGTTTCTAGGGGAAGAGATGTACTGCCTCTAGCCCGAATGCCCTAAAGAGACTGTATAGTTAGATAATCCTGTGGCTCCAGATAAGCGTGGGTCCTATGGTAAGTTGCAAAAGCCTAGGGTTTTTTGCAGCTCTTGGCAGGTGTTTACTAGCAAATCTCAAAGTTTCGTGGTCACTCAGGACAACCTCCTTTCTACTGAGATCGACACTGAATTAAAACAACCCCAGTGATCTGTTTGTAATTTAGAACATCATTTGTTCTTTTTTTTTTTTTTTTTTTTTGAGACAGAGTCTCACTCTGTCTCCCAGGCTGGAGTGCAGTGGCACTATCTTGGTTAACTGCAACCTCCGCCTCCTGGGTTCAAGCGATTCTTGTGCTTCAGCTTCGCAAGTAGCTGGGATTACATGTGTGAGCCACCACACACGGCTAGTTTTTGTATGCTTTAGTAGAGATGGAGTTTCACCATGTTGAGCAGGCTGGTCTCGAACTTCTGACAGGTGATCTGCCTGCCTCAGCCTCCCACAGTGCTGGGATTACAGGTGTGAGCCACTGTGCCCGGCCTTTGTTCATTTTTTATGACAGCTTTATTGAGATATAATTCATACCTAATAAAAGTTATGATAAAAGTTACCCCCCCTTTTTTTTGAGACAGAGTAGCACTCCTGTTACCCAGGCTGGAGTGCAGTGGTGCATTCATAGCTCACTGCAGCCTTGACTTCCAAGGCTCAGGTGATCCTCCCACCTCAGTCTCCTGAGTAGCTGGGACTACAGGAGAGCACCACTACATGCAGGTAATTTTTTGTATTTTTGTAGAGACATGGTTTTGTCATGTTGCCCAGGCTGGTCTTGAACTCCTGGGTTCAAGCGACCTGCCTGCCTTGGCCTCTCAAAAGTGCTAGGATTACAGACGTAAGCCACTGTGCCGGGCCAAAAGTTAACCTTTTAAATTATAGGCATACCTCTTTTTACTGTGCTTTGCAGATACTGTGTTTTTTATAAATTGAAGGTTTGTGGCAACAAACCTTGGAGAAAGTCTATCAATGCCACTTTTCTAAACAATGTGTTTTTTGTTTTTTGTTTTTTTTTTTTTTTTGAGACTGAGTCTCACTCTGTCACCCAGGCTGGAGTGCAGTGGTGTGATCTCGGATAACTGCAACCTCTGCCTTCCAGTTTCAAGTGAACCTTCCACATCAGCCTTCTGAGTAGCTGGGACCACAGACAATTATCCATGCCACCATGTTCAGATAATTTTTTGTATTTTTTGTAGAGACGGGATTTTGCCATGTTGCTCAGGCTGGCCTCGAATTCCTGACCTTAAGAGATCCACCTGTCTGGGCCTCTCAGAGTGCTAAGACTACAGGTGTGAGCCACTGTGCTCAGCCCTGGCTAATTTTAATTTTTTTTGTAGAGATGTTATCTAGATGCTATGTTGTCTAGGCTGGTCTTGAGCTCCTGGCCTCAAGTGATCCTTTTGCCTCATCCTCCCAAAATGCTGGCATTACAGGTGTGAGCCATTGCACTCGGCCAATAAATTTTCAATGTAGATGAAACAGCCACCTAGGACTTTCATAGCTAGAGAGAAGTCAATGTCTGGCCTCAAAGCTTCCAAGGACAGGGTGGCCCTGTTGTTAGGGGCTAATGCGGCTGCTGATTTCAAGATGAAGCCGATGCTCATTTATCATTCCAAAAATCCCAAGGTCTTTAAGATTTATGCTACATCTACTCTGCCTATGCTCAAAGTCTGAGTGACAGAATATTTGTTTACAGCATAGTTTACTGAATATTTTAAGCCCACTATTGAGACCTACTGTTCAGACAAAAAGATTCCTTTCAAAATATTATTGCTTATTGACAATGTGCCTAGTCACTCAAAAGCTCTGCTGGAGAAGTACAAGGAGATTAATGTTTTCATGCCTGCTAACAAAATATCCATTCTGTAGGCCATGGATCAAGGAATAATTTCAACTTTTGAGTCTCACTATTTAAGAAACACATTTTCTAAGGCTATAGCTGCCATAGGTGGTGATTCCTCTGATGGATCCGGGCAAAGCAAATTGAAAACTTTCTGAAAAGGATTCACCATTCTAGATGCTATTAAGAATGTAACAATTCTTTTAGCTACCCTATAGAGATTAAGATTAGAAAAAGAGGCTTCTGGCTGGGTACAGTGGGTTCACACCTGTAATATTAGCAGTTTGTGTGGCTGAGGTGGGAGGATTGCTTGAGCTCAGCCTGGGCCACATAGTGAGAACCTGTCTCTACTAGAAATTGAAACAATCCACTGGACGTGGTGGTGCATACCTGTAGTCCCAGCTACTCGGGAGGCTGAGGTGGGAGAATTGCTTGAGCCTGGGAGGTCAAGGCTGCAGTGAGCTGTGATTGTGCCATTGCGCTCCAGCCTGAGCAACAGAGTGAGACCCCATCTCAAAAAAAAAAAAAAAAAAAAAAATCATGATTCATGAGAGGAGGTCAAAATAGCTACATTAACTATGGAAGAAGGTGATTCCAATCCTTATGAATGACGTTGAGGGGTTCAGGGCTTCAGTGGAGAAAGTCACTACAGATGTGGTAGAAATAGCAAGAGCCTGAAGATGTGACTGAATTGCTGCAATCTCATGATAAAACTTGAACAGATGAGGAGTTTTTCCTTCTCCTTCTCCTTCTTCTTCTCCTGAGCCACTGCACATGGCCTGGAGTTGCTTCTTATGAATGTGCAAAGACAGTGGTTTCTTTCTGTGGCATCTACTCTTGGTAAAGATGTTGTGAACATTGTTGAAATCACAACAAAGAATTTAGAACACTACAGAAATTTAGTTGATAAAGCAGCAGCCAGGCTTGAGTGACTCCAATTTTGAAAGAAGTTCTACTGTGGATAAAATCAAACAGCATCACACGCTACAGAAAAATCTTCCATGAGAGGACTAATCAATATGACAAATGTCATATTGTCTTACTTAAAAAAATTGCCACAGCCACCACAACCATCAGGGGCCACCACCCTGATCAATCAGAAGCCATCAGCATCAAGGCAGGACCCTCCACCTGCAAAAAGATTATGACTTGCTGAAGGCTCAGATGATTGTTAGCATTTTTAGCATAACTTATTATTATTATTTTGAGATGGAGTCTCACTCTGTCACAGAGGCTGGAGTGCAGTGGTACGATCTTGGTTCACTGCAACCTCTGCCTCCTGGGTTCCAGCAATTCTCCTGTCTTAACCTCACGAGTTGCTGTGATTACAGGCATGTGCCACTGTGCCCGGCTAAATTTTGTATTTTCAGTAGAAACGGGGTTTCATCATGTTGGCCAGGCTGGTCTCAAACCCCTGACCTCATGCCATCTGCCCGCCTCGGCCCCTCAAAGTGCTGGGATTACAGGCATGAGCCACCGTGCCCAGCCAACAATAAATTATGTTTAAATTAATGTATGTGCATTGTTTTTAAAGACAAAATGCTATTCTATACTTAATAGACTACAGTATAGTATAGACTTAACTTTCATGTGTTGTGGGAAATAATTTTGTTTTTTTTTTTTGAGAAAGGGTCTCATGCTGTCACCCAGGGTGTAATGCGGTGGCACAATCTCTGTTTATTGCAACCTCCGCCTCCTGGGTTCAAGTGATTCTCCCACCCCAGCCTCCCAAAGAGCTGGGATTGCAGGTGCGTGCCACCATGCCCAGCTAATTTTTGTATTTTTAGTACAGACGGGGGTTTCACCATGTTGGCCAGGCTGGTCTTGAACTCCTGACCTCAGGTGATCTGCCCGCCTCGGCCTCCCAAAGTGCTGGGATTACAGGCGTGAGTTATGTGACTTGTTTTATTGCAGTATTTGCTTTACTGTAGTGGTCTGTAACTGAACACAAAATATCCTGAGGTATGCTTTTATGCAATTCAGTGATATTTATATATTCATAGAGTTGGCATCATTACTATCTAATTTTAGAATACTTTCATCACCCCAAAAAGATACTTTGTACCCATTAGCACTCATCCCTCATTCCTCCTTCCTCTCAACTCGTGGCAACTACTAAACTACTTGCTGTTTCTATGGGTTTGCCTATTTCTGGATATTTCACGTAAATAGAAGAATACAATAGTGGTCTTTTTCATCTGGCTTCTTTCACTTAATCTAATGTTTTCAAGGTTTATTTATGGTATAGCATATGTCAACACATTCATTCATTCCTTTTTATTAAAAAATTTTAATTGTGATAAATACACGTAACACAAAATTTACCATCTTACCCATTTTTAAGTGTACACTTCAGTAGGGTTAAGTACGTTCACGTTGTTGTTCAACCCATCTCTAGAACTCTTTTCATCTTGCAAAACTGACACTCTGTACCTATTAAATAACTCCTCAAACCAGCCCCGGTCAACCATGATTCTACTGTCTCTATGATCTGTTCTAGGTCCTCGTATAAGGGAAATCATGCATATTTGTCTTTTTGTGACTGGCTTATTTCACTTAGCATTATCTCCTCTAGGTTCCTCCATGTTGTAGCATGTGTTAGAATTTCCTTCCCTTTCAAGGGTAATACTCCATTATATGTATATACCACAGTTTATCTATTCATCCATCAGTGAACATTCAGATTTCTTCCACCTTTTGGCTACTGGGAATAATGTTGCTATGAACAAGGGTGTACAAATATCTGTTCAAGCCCTTCCTTTCAATTCTTGTTTTATTTTATTTTATGTTTTGAGACAGGGTCTCACTCTGTCACCCAGGCTGTAGTGCAGTGGCACGATCTTGGCTCACTGCAACCTCCACCTCCCGGGTTCAAGTTATCCTCCCACCTTAGCCCCCAGAGTAGCTGGGACTACAAGCATGCACCACCACACTTGGCTAATTTTTTTTTTTGTATTTTTAGTACAGAGGGGTTTTGCCATGTTGGCTAGGCTGGTGACCTGACCTCAAGTGATCTGCCTGCCTCGGCCTCCCAAAGTGCTGGGATTATAGGTGTGAGCCACCACATCCGGCTCCTCCTTGCAATTCTTTTTTTGGTATATACCCGGAAGTGGAATTGCTGGATCATATGGTAGTTCTATTTTTAACTTTGTGGGGAACTTCCATGCTGTTTTCTATAGCAGCTGCACCATTTTGCGTTTGCAACAACACAAAGGTTCCAATTTCTTCCAGATGTCTGAACACTTGTTCTTCTCTTCCCTTCCCTTCCCTTCCCTTCCATTCCCTTCTCTTTTCTCTTCCTTTCTTTTGGATTATAGCCATCCTAATGTGCGTAGATAGCATTCATTCATTCTTTTTTTTTGTGACATGGTCTCACTCTGTCACCCAGGCTGGAGTGCAGTGGTGCAACTGCAGATCACTGCAGCCTTGGCCTCCTGGGTTTAAGCAATCCTCCCACCTCAGCCTCTCGAG
Organism: Pongo abelii; assembly: GCF_028885655.2. Lineage (NCBI taxonomy): Eukaryota > Metazoa > Chordata > Mammalia > Primates > Hominidae > Pongo > Pongo abelii. The sequence continues at coordinate 33,104,065 of NC_071989.2, forward strand.
TAGCTGGGACTACAGGTACCTACCACCATGCCCGGCTAATTTTTGTATTTTTTGTAGAGATGGAGTTTCACCATGTTGCCCAGGCTGACCTTGAACTCCTAAGCGCAAGTGATCCACCTACCTCAGCCTCCCAAAGTGCTGGGATTACTGGCATGAGCCACTGCACGTGGCCTGGCATTCCTTCATTCTTAATTGACATCTGACCCACTGTGCTAGGTGGGCAAGAGGGTGGGCTATCAGTAAAAGAAATGTGTGAACAAGATATTAGACACAGTCCTTGCCTCAATCTTACAATCCATTTAAATCATAATTTAAACTTCAACATTTATTACGCAATTATCTTGTACCAGGCACTGTACTGAGTGCTTACTTAACTTGTTCTCTCATTCAGTCCTTTCAACAGCCCTTTGAGTTAGGTAGATTGTCGCACCATCTTCCAGGAGAGGAAAGTGCAACACCTCAGTGATTTGCCAAATGTCTTCAGGCAAGAGTTGAAAGCCTGGCTGCGTACCTTTCACTCTGAAGCCTGTGTTCTTACTTTCAACAGAGGATGAGATTAGCCCGATCTTGTTAGCCTGACTTGCAGGGTTGGAGTAGCTGGGCTTGGTCTTCACAGATCAGAAGAGGGCTTGCCAGGGCCCACATTTGAAATGGTAGTCATCTGCTGTAATACACTTTTACCCCACTAATAGAGCTAGAATAAAATTCGTAAGTAGAAAGGATGAAGAATTCTCACCTGATGCCCTCCATCCTCTCCATTGCTATTTTTACAAGGCCCCCAGGCCTCCAGCTTGTGTCTTAACCAATGTCGTACAGATAGATACAAGGAGAGGTGGGAGACCAGAAGCAGAATGCTGGCCTGTGGACAAGTCTGGTTGTTGATTATCCTGATTGCATTGTTGTTTAATGCTTATACCGATTATATATTGTAAAATAGAAATCAAAATGGGGGCTGGGGCTGACCTTTGCCTCTGAGCCAGTGGCCAACAGGCAGCTCAGCAAAACTCATTAAGCCCCATTTCCTGAAATACTCACTTAAATTATAATGAACTCTTGAAATTTATTTCCTCCTTCAGCATGAATCAATACATTGTAGCCAATCAGCTACAGCCTAAGTCAGCTTCTTGCCCTAAAAGGAAAAGATACTTTAAAATAACCAATGAAAATTAAGCTCTATGAACTTCCTCTTTTACTCTTTATAAGCCTTACTCTAACCTTTACAAGAGGGCCATTCTTATCTCTTGGTTGTAAAGTGCCTATGTGCGAACAGTTTGTTTCTTCCTCAATAAAAAGTTTATATCAGCCGCATGCAGTGGCTCATACCTGTAATCCTAGCATTTTGGGAAGCTGAGGCAGGATTGTTTTGTGTCTGGAATTGGTGGGTTCTTGGTCTCACTGACCTCAAGGATGAAGCCATTGACCCTCCCGGTGAGTGTTACAGTTCTTAAAGATGGTGTGTCCGGAGTTTCTTCCTTCAGATGTTCAGATGTGTCCAGAGTTTCTTCCTTCTGGTGGGTTTGTGGTCTCACTGGCTTCAGGAGTGAAGCTGCAGACCTTCGCAGTGAGTGTTATAGCTCATAAAGGCGGCATGGACCCAAAGAGTGAGCAGCAGCAAGATTTATTATGAAGAGCCAAAGAACAAAGCTTCCACAGCATGGAAGGGGACCCGAACAGGTTGCCACTGCTGGCTCCGACAGCCTGCTTTTATTCCCTTATCTGAGTCCGCCCACATCCTGCTGATAGGTCCATTTTACAGAGAGCTGATTGGTCCATTTTGACAGGGTGCTGACTGGTGCATTTACAAACCTTTAGCTAGACACAGAGAGCTGATTGGTCCATTTTACAGAGAGCTGATTAGTCCATTTTGACAGGGTGCTGATTGGTGCATTTACAAACCTTTAGCTAGACAGAAAAGTTCTCCAAGTCCCCACCCAATTAGCTAGACACAGAGTGCTGATTGCTGAGTTTACAATCTTTTAGCTAGACAGAAAAGTTCTCCAAGTCTCCACCCATCCCAGAAGCCCAGCTGGCTTCACCTGTCACCGGCACTCGCTGCGGGACTCTGCAGCACCCAGCGTGGGCACTCCGGCAGCCCAGAGGGAGCTTTCCTCTGATTAAGCCCAGCAGGCACTGGCCGGCCATGCTGAATGCGGGGCCCACTGAGCCCATGCCCACCCGGAACCCATGCTGGCCCATGAGCACCGAATGCAGCCCCGGCTCCTGCCCGCACCTCTCCCTCCATACCTACCTGTGAGCAGAGGGAGCCGGCTCTGGCCTTGGCCAGCCCCAGAGAGGGGCCTCACAGTGCAGCAGCAGGCTGAAGGACTCCTCAAGTGTGGCCAGAGCAGACACTGAGGCCAAGGAAGCACCGAGAGCGAGCGAGGGCTGCTGGCATGTTGTCACCTCTCACTTTCCCCTCTAAACAGGACACCCCAACTGCTGCTGGGAATTTGGCTGATGACCACTTTAGCTACTTCCTGCTGGACAGGGGTGAAGAAGGGGCCCTGCAGTCATAGTGTCCTCCAGAGGGGAGCTCTCTTGGCCAGTGAACGGACCAGTGGGTTGATCCAGGAGTCCTCGGTAAAAGTTGTTAGTTGAGCTCATTTGGAGTTCCGTTTGTAAGACCATCTGTAGATTGATGGCATCGATTCTAGAGGAAACAAATTTGACAAGGAGGTTAAAAATACAAGGCCAAAAGGCGACAGCAAGATGGCTGCCACAGGACCTAGAAAGGGGAGAAGCCTTGTTGCCCAACTCCAGAGGTTGGTATAAGAATTTGAAAGGCATTGTCTGATTTCAGAAGCCTTTTCCTGTAAATGCTGGGTGGCATCTCGTACTATCCCTGACTGGTTAAGGTAAAAACAACACTCTTCCCCTAAGAAGGTGCAGAGTCCTCCTTTCTCAGCAGTGAGGAGGTCTAGGCCTCAGCAGTTCTGGAGAGTCACTGCTGCTAAAGAGTCTTTTTGGGATTGTAGAGTAAGGACAGATTTCGTTATTTCTTGGAAACTGTCTGAAAAAGCCTTTGAGAGTGTGTGGTAGTAGGATAATGAAGTAGATAGGCTGGCTATTCCAGTTCCTGTAGCAGTAGCCATTCCTAACCCTTTAAGTAGGGGGTATTAGTTGTACGGCTCTGCGCTGATGGACTTGAGCTTTGAGGGGTACTGATAGAGTCTGATTTCCTGTGGCAATGTTAATGTTGGGACTTAGAAAGACTAAGATACAGGTGCTGGTCCAGTTAGTGGGAAGGCAGATACAGGTCAACGTTCCACATAAGAAGAATATGCCTTGGCTGGGTAGACAGAAATTTACCCTGGATTTTAAAGGAATAGGGTACACTGTTTTTCCTTTACTATTTCTTTTTTTATTTTTGTTTTTTATTTTATTATTATTATACTTTTCTTTACTATTTCTATCTCTCTTTCTTTTTCCTTGACTTCTTCTTTGTCTCTTCCTCTTTCCTTCTCTGTTTGATTTTCTGTCTGTCTCTTCCTCTCTGTCTCCTTCTCTTTGACTTCCTATGTTTCTCTTTCTCTCTTTTTCTGTCTTTCTCTCTCTGTCTCTGACTTCCTGTCTCTTTCTCTCTTTCCTTTCTGCTGCCTCTGTCAGCTGCTTATGCTACTGTTCTCCCTTTTCCTTCCCCTTTTTGATGGCTTTGGCAGTGTAAAACTGCTACCTTCTTCAGTTTTTGCACTGCGTGCAGTAACTCCATGATTTCCTTGTGGTATTTAATGGGGGTTCCCAGAGGTTAGGAACTCCCTTTCTTTCCATTTTGCAGCATGAGCATGTAGGATTAGATAAGCATACTTGCTATCTGTATACACATTTATTCTTTTTCCCTTTCCCAGTTCTAAGGCTTGGGTAAGTGCCACTAGTTCTGTTAACTGGGCACTGCTCCCTGGGGGAAGAGGCTTACTTTCAAGTATGGTTACATCACTAACTATGGCATAACCTGCCCTTCATATCCCATTCTCCACAGATGAACTTCCATCGGTATATAGGTTAAGGTCAGGATTAGCTAAGGGGACTTCTAAGAGATCATCTCGGGTGGCATAAGTCTGGACTATAATTTGTTCGCAGTCATGCTCGATTGGTTTCCCATCCTCTGGGAGAAAAGTGGCAGGTTTGAGGGCCACGCACATATGTATTTGAAGCACTGGTCCCTCAAGGAGTAGCACCTGGTATCTAAGTAGGTGGTTGTCTGATAGCCATAACTTCCTCTGGCACCTAGTATGCCATTCACATCATGCGTGGTCCAGACAATGAGATCCTTTCCTTGTATTATCTTGATAGCCTCTGACACTAAGACGGCCACCACTGCAACTACCCATAAACAGTGAGGCCAGTCTTTTCTACTACATCAATTTCCTTACTTAGGTATGCCACTGATTATGGGGTTGTCCCACGAGTCTGAGTAAGGACTCCAAGAGCTATCCCTGCTCCCTCTGTGATGTATAAAGAGAAGTTTTGTCCTGTGGGAAGGCTTAAAGCTGGAGCTTGTACTAGGGCCTGCTTTATGGTTTTGAAGGCTATTTCTGCCTCTGGTTCCCATTCTACTAGATGAGTATTTGCTCTCTGGGTTTCCTTGATTAGAGTATAGAGGGGCCTGGCTATCTCGCTGTATCTGGGGATCCATAGTTGGCCAAAGCCAGTGATTCCAAGGAACCCCAGGACTGTTTTAATGTTTTAGGGCAAGGATAAGCCAGTGTAGATTGTATTCACTCCTTGCTGAGGGCCCTGGTTCCTCTGGGTAAGATTAGGCCTAGATATTTGACCTGTTGTAGACAAAGCTGGGCCTTCAACCTAGACACCTTGTACCCTTGATTAGCTAGAAAGTTCAAGAGACCTAGAGTAGCCTGCTGGCACGAGGCTTCTGAACTGGTAGCCAAAAGTAAATCATCCACATACTGAAGGACCAGAGTGCCTGGACTTGAGAAGTGGCCTAGATCTTGGGCCAGTGCCTGACAAACAGGTGAGGGCTATGCCTAAACACTTGGGGCAAGACCTTCCACCTAAGTTGGGATGTGTGGTCTGTGGGATCCTCAAAGGCAAAGAGTAACTGGCAGTCAGAGTGCAGGGGAATACAGAAGAAGGCATCCTTGAGGTCCAGAACAGAGAACCATTTTGCTTCTTCTGGTATTTGAGAAAGCAGGGTATAGGGGTTGGGTACAACTGGATATAGAGGAATTTCTGCCTCATTGATGAGTCTAAGATCTTGCACTAGTCTCCACTAACCATTTGGTTTTTGTACTCCTAGAATTGGGGTGTTGCAGGGACTGCTGCATTTCCTTACTAAGCCTTGAGCTTTTAAATGTTTAACAATATCCTGTAAACCGTTATGAGCTTCAGGCCTTAAGGGATATTGCCTTTGATAAGGAAAAGTGGTGGGGTCTTTCAGCCTGATTTGGACTGGGTGGGCATTTTTTGCCCTTCCAAATTGTCCTTCCAATGCCCAGACTTCAGGGTTGATTCCCTCCTCAAGTAGGGGACAACAAATAGGTAACTTGTTCCCCATATTCATGTAGATAATAGCTCCAGCCTTGGCTAATATATCCCTCCCTAATAAGGGTGTGGGACTTTTAGGCAAAACAAGAAAGGCATGTGAAAAGAGCAAAGTCTCCCAATTACAACTGAGGAGGTGGGAGAAATACCTGGTTACAGGCTGTCCCAGGATTCCTCGGATGGTAATGGACCTTGAGGACAGTCATCCAGGACAGGAGATTAACACTGAGAAGGCCACGCCAGTGTCCAGGAGGAAGTTAATTTCCTGGCCCTCAATGGTTAAATGTTCCCGGGGCTCAGTGAGGGTGATGACATGAGCTGGCGCTTGCTCTGGGCACCCTCAGTCCTGTTGTTGGATCATCTGGTTGGGGGCTTCTGACCCAGAGAACCTTTGTCCTCTGGGGCAGTGCACCTTCCAGTGATTGCCTCAGCATAGCGGACATGGACAAGGGGGTGGCTTGTTTCTCACTGGACAATCTTTTTTAAAGTGTCCTTGTAAACCACACTGATAACAAGCCCTACTGGGTGATTGGCCTGCTCCATTTTCTGTCCTCTCTGAACCACCAAGGTTTGTTTGTCTGAGGGCCATGACTAAGGCTGTGGCCTTTCTCTGATCTCGCTTTTCTTTTTGGGCCTGTTCCTCTTGGTCCCTATTATAGAACACCGAGGTTGCCAGGTTTAATAATGCCTCCAGATTTTGTTCAGGGACCAGGGCTTGCTTTTGGAGCTTTCTCCTGATATCTGCAGCTGACTGGGTAATAAACAAGATACAATTGACCCTTGAGTGATTCGGGTGACAGGGGAGTTTATTTTCTTAAGGCCTCCTGTAGCTGCTCAAGGAAGGCAGAAGAATTTTCTCCCTTTCCCTGAGTTGTGGTGGACATCATTGAATGATTCATGGGCTTTTTCCTAATTCTCCTTAGTCCCTCTAGAACACAAGTCAACAGATGTTTATGACTCCAGTCCCCATCACCTGAGTCAAGGTCCCAGTGGGGATCCATATTGGGGAAGGCGTGCTGACCAGTAGGGAATTTGTCCCTTTCTTCGGCTGTCATTCTATCATTTACTTGACTAAGATACCAGGTATCTCCAAACTCTCGGGCTACAGCTAAAGCCACATTCTTTTCATTAAAGGCCAGGGTTTGATCTAACAGTAGCATGATATCTCTCCAAGCGAGGTCGAAGGTTTGCCCTAGACCCTATAGGACATCTATGTACCTATCAGGATCATCTGAAAACTTCCCCAGGTCTGCCTTGATCTGCTTTAAATCAGAGAGGGAGAAGGGGACACGTATCCAGGTTGGGCCAAATTCCCCTCCCCCTACGGCTTGCAGGGGACATAACCAATAGCCTGGGGGTTTTTGTGGTCCTTTGGAGATTTCTTTGCTTATTTCCTTCTGGGCAGGGGAGATTAGAGGAGGATTATCATTAATAGGAAGGGGAGCTATAGGGAGGCTAGGATATGGGGGTAAGCTGAGAGGTCCTCCTGTGGAATGTAAATTGCAAGCTTTGCATAGTTGTGTATTCTCCTTCAATGCAAAGAAAGCTTGGACATAAGGCATTTCACTCCATTTGCCTTCCCTCTTACAGAAGAGTTCAAGCTGCAGGATAGTATTGTAATTTGCACTCCCCTCAGGTGGCCATTTTTCCCCATCAGAGAGAGAATATTGGGGCCAGGCCATAGTGCAGGAAAAAATGAGCCGCATCTTTTTCAGGTTTTGTGGGTCAAATTGTTCCCAATGGCTTAGGATGCATTTCAAGGGTGAGCCTGTTGATGCCTGAGTGTTTACCATCTGAAAGACAAAACCACCCGTGGTTTTGGTTTGTTCTATTTCTCCCCCTGCCCAAGCACCTGCAAGGGTCCCTGGACCCTGCTGATCGGAATAGTTGTGCTCACTGACACAGCAGCAGAAACACTAGTTTTCCTCCCAGACCACAAGGAGGACCGAGGGAGGTCAGATTTAGTGACCCTTACCAACGCATTCTCGAAAACCTGCACTCTTGCCTGTCCTCCCAGAACACAAAGAGGACTGAGAAAATCGGATTTAGTGGCCCTTACCGATGCATTCTTGAAAACCTGTTAGATTCCTAAGCATTCTCCTCTTAGTATTGGGACCTTACCTGTGTCCTATAAAGATGTTATGCCCCAAAAATGAAGTGGAGGGTCATACCCTGAGGGAGGGAAGGGATCTCCAGAGGTGGAAGAGTGACATCTTTTGTCCTCACTTATATGAATAGGAAGGATACAATTTCTGAGGCTCCCCATATCCTAGCTTCAGGAATAGCTTTTGTTAGGCCTGCTAGTCTGAGGAGGGATCCTAAAATTCCAGATAGTACCCCCTATGATGGGGTTTTGGGCAAAAATTATGTCTTTCTGATTGGTGAGCCAGGGTACCTAAAGAAGGTAACAGAGTCCTGGAGTTTATACTAGAAGTCATTCTTATAGGAGAAACTAGCACTTTGGGAGGCTGAGGCAGGTGGATTGCTTGAGGCCAGGAGTTCAAGACCAGCCTGGCCAACATGGTAAAACCCTGTCTCTACAAAAAATAAAAAAATTAGCTGGGTGTGGTGGCGCATGCCTGTAGTCCCAGCTACTTGGGAGGCTGAGGCGGGAGAATTGCTTGAACTGAGGAGGCAGAGGTTGCAGGGGGCCAAGATCGTGCTGCTGCACTCTAACCTGGGCAACAGAGTGAGACCCTGTCTCAAAACAAACAAACAAACAAACAAACAAACACACACACAGAGAGCACAAAGAACAAAAACCAAACAAACAAAAACAAAAACACCCAACAAAAAATGTTTACGTCAAGTTGAATGAAACCAGAATATGCCATTTCACAATATATCTTTTTGACATAAAAATTATTTTTGACCTAAAGACAATTAGGAGACAGCAAAAGAAGGAAAACTCTCTCTATCCTTCCTATTCTCTGCCTAAAGACAAGATATAAATTCTCCTTTACTGGAGACAGCTCTAAACTCTTAACAGCCCAGGGATAGCACAGAGGAGTCTGCAGACAAAACTCACTCCGTTAACTTCCTCCCATTTACTTACCTTTCCACAGTTTTCTGCTGTTGCAAGCCTAGAACTGCTTTCTTTTGTCCTATCATTTCCCCACAATTTTATTGTTCTTTGTTAAACATGCTCTATAGGCCAGAGTTCTAAGCCAGTGCTTTGAGATACATTTCCTTGAGGTTTCTTCTGTTTGATGTGTGCCATGGGCATTCATAAACTTGTTTATTTTTCTCATGTTAATCTTTCTTTTGTTACAGGTGTCCCAGCTAAGAATTATGTGAGGTTGAGGGAAAAATTGTTTTTTCTCCCTGGAAAAGTAAAGCTCCCTGAATCTTCCTGTGACGATGTATATATAATAGAAAAGAAATACAGTTTACACACACACACATACACAATTCTCACTGTGAGTATATAAATCGCTGAATTTTCTTTCAACTATATATATATAGAAAAGAAATATATGTGTGTATATATATGTATACTCCCTGTGAATATATGACCTTTCATTTTAATATGTGTGTGTGTGTGTGTGTGTGTGTGTGTATATATATATATATTTCTTTTTCTCTCTGTGAGCCATTTTCTTCCTTTTTTGGTCAGCAACCACAGAGGCACCCAGAGATAAATCATGCTGGGAATCCCATTTCCCTTCATCAGGATTAGCCTGGGGTAAGTAGTGTGACCCAACTCCAGATGATAAGATAAAAAGGGAAGTCTGTTGTGCACCTGGAAAATATTTTTTTTTCCTGAAGAAAAAAAGTAGAGCCTATCAGGCAAAAGCTTTTTTCCTTATGCTTCTACCTTCCTTCTAGGCATTAGTGTGAAGACAGAGAGCTTGGCGTGGTAGCAACTATGACGTGTAGGCCTATGGACTTGCTGCAGAGGGGCTGTCATAGAGGGTCTGTGTCCTCGATGATATCACTGAGCCCCAATCCAGTCCTGGAGCTGCCAGCTTCCAGACTTAAGAAAAAAACAAAAAACACATCATTTTTTAGAGCAGTTTTAAATTCACAGCAAAATTGAGAGGATGATACAGAGGTTTCCCATATACCTCCTGCTTCCAAACGTGTCGGGAAGTCAGAGCCCACCTCCAATCCTCCTTAAGCTCTAATGTGGGCTCTTCTGCTGGATCTAGAAACCAAATTGACACAAGGCAGATTAACTAGAGAAAAACATACACATTTTATTAGTTTTACTTGTCCATGGGGATCTTCACAAGAGAGTAAAGTCCAAAGAAGTAGCCAAAGAAAGATGCTTTTATACTTTTATCATAAGTGGCACAAGGTCAGATATAACCAGGTCTGTGGGCATCTGTGTCTTTCTACAAGGTCAGGTTTTCATCGACACTGTCTCAATCATAGGAGCCATGAGCTACATGGAGTTCCCCAGGAGGCAATTCTCCTAGTACTTTTGTTCACTCAATAGTTAGAGCTGCATGCACATGGGCTCAAGCCACTCCACCCATCAGTCAATATTGCAAACCATACATAATGGTACACTTAATCAATATATAAATGTTACAGATTAAACATTCCACAAGAAAGTAACATTTTACATCAAGAGAAAAGGGATAGGAAAAGGATTAACAAACCAGCCCAGGGAGAGTGATATAGACAAAAAGAATATCCTGGTCTGGCCTGGGAGGTCCATAGGGCTTGCAAGGGAGAAACTTTGAAGTGGGCAGAGTCTTTGGCTGGCAGATGCTGGGTGCTTATCACAAGTGACAGCAAGATGGTGTCTTTCTTTTATTTTTTTTTGAGACAGAGTTTCACTCTTGTTGCCCAGGTTGGAGTGCAATGGCGCGATCTTGGCTCACCGCAATCTCCGCCTCCCGGGTTCAAGCAATTCTCCTGCTGCAACCTCCCGAATAGCTGGGATTACTGGCATGCGCCACCATGCCTAGTTAATTTTGTATTTTTAGTAGAGACAGGGTTTCTCCACGTTGGTCAGGCTGGTCTCGAACTCCTGACCTCAGGTGATCCGCCTGCCTCAGCCTCCCAAAGTGCTGGAATTACAGGTGTGAGCCACAGCACCTGGCCAGTGTCTTTTTTTTTTTTTTTTGAGAGCGTCTCACTCTGTCGCCCAGGCTGGAGTGCAGTGGCACTATCTTGGTTCACTATAACCTCTGCTTCCTGGGTTCAAGCAATTCTCCTGCCTCAGCCCCCTGAGTATCTCATATAGCTGGGATTACAGGTGCCTGCCACCACACTCAGCTAATTTTTGTATCTTTAGTAGAGATGGGGTTTCACCATGTTGGCCAGGCTGGTCTTGAACTCCTGACCTCAAGTGATCCACCCGTTTCAGCCTCCCAAGGTGCTAGGATTACAGGCATAAGCCACCGTGCCTGGCCAAGATGATGTCTGTTAAGATGGCCATTTCAGGAGGGTGCCTTTAGTCCCAGCTACTCTGGAGGCTGAGGCAGAAGAATGGCATGAAACTGGGAGGTGGAGCTTGCAGTGAGCTGAGATTGATTGCACCACTGCACTCCAGCCTGGGCGACAGAGCCAGAGCCAGACTCCGTCTCAAAAAAAAAGATGGCCATTTCAAGCTGCTGAAGTCCTGCTCTTTTCCTGGACACAGAGTCCTCCAGTAAGGACTGATAGAAGAGTGTGCTTTGTTATGTCCATATTTGGATGGATACAATCTTTATCAATCAGACAAAACATCTAGACCCTGTTGCCAAAGTGCATTATGAAATGTAAGATGGAGTCTTTTTCTAAGATGGAGTTACTTATGTCAAGGGTGCCCTACACAACTTTTTAGACACAAAACAATAAGTTTGAGAAGAAATAACAGGACAAAGAAAATCAGAAAATCTGGCTAGGGGCAGTAAATTTTCTAGGCACATCACTAGGAGATATATTGGGAGGGTGCAAAACTAGTGAAAGATAAGAGTTACTTCATTTAGTACACACATACACACACACACACACACACACATTTAGGGTCTTACTCTGTCACCCAGGCTGGAGTACTGTGGTGCCATCGTAGCTCACTGCATCCTCAGTCCTGGGCTCAAGGGAACCTCCTGCCTAGGCCTCCCAAAAGGCTGGGATTATAGGCATGGGCCACTGTTTTCAGTCCCTGTCAAGTATATTTATTCAGGTCCATTGCAGTCCCCAATGCCCAGTGTCTGGTAATAAGGCCTATCTTCTTGCCCTGGTGTGACGAGGGTACCCCTCCCAGAGGAGCCTTTATTGCTTGCTGTATGCAGGAAGAGAAATATCAGCTAGGCTTTTCTGAAACTACAATTCCTCCAATGTTTTCAACATGACATAATCAATATGCCATCCAGCATAGTTTGGGATGGCATGTCCTTCACTCCTTCACATGTGTAGCCCCCAGTTATCAACATCTCCTGCCAGAGTGGAACATTTGTTATAATTGATGACCCTACCTTGACACACCATAATCACCCAAAGTCCTCAGTTGACATTAGGGCTCACTCTTGGTGTTGTGCAGTTTATGGGTTTGGACAAACCTATGGTGTCATACAGAGTAGCTTAACTGGCTTGAAAATCCTCTGTGCTCTGCCTAGTCATCCCTCTCTTCCCTGTAACCCCTGGCAACCACTAATCTTCACTGTCTCCATAGTTTCTCCTTTTCCAGAATGTCCAGACTTCTTTTTATTGCAGATAAATAAAGGTCTACAATGCTTAAGCCACTGTTGGTCAGGAATTCTGTTATTTGCAGCCAAACACATCCTAACTGAATTATGTCCCAACTGGATTTTAAGTTCCTTGAGGCAGAGATACTGTATTTAATTTATTTGTATTTCTCATAATACTATGGAAGATTTTCCTACATAGGGTAGGCACAAGTTTAATAAATGAATGGCTAAAAGGATAAATAATAGCAATCCAGTCTGAGCATGGTGGCTCATACCTGTAATCCCAGCACTTTGGGAGGCTGGATGGGAGGATCACCTGAAGCCAGGAGTTCAGAGGCTGCAGTGAGCTCTGATTGTACTACTGCACTCCAGCCTGGGCAACAGAGCAGGACCCCATCCCTTAAAAAAAAAGGCAATCCAAAATACTCTGGCTCCTAAAATATGGGTCAGCTTGGCCATGGATTTGGTGGTCATGCGGTAGTCAGACCCCACATTACAATAGCCTAATGAAACCAACAAATCTTAGAGCTGGAATGGACTATACAGCTCTGGGTCACTGAGCCCAAACCTCTCATTTTACAAATAAGGAAATAGATACACAGTGCTTAATTGATATTTGTTAGTGACAAATATAGTGCTAGGTCGCCCTGTTCCCAGGCTAGTAATCTTTCCATTACATTGTGCTTACTTATCTTGGCTCTTGGCTCCAACCCAGGCTCCTCCATCCCAGAATAGCTCCAGGCTCCCCACATTAGTGCTCCAATATTTGTGGCCTAGGCCTACTTGAGGATCTAGGCAACCGTTCTGACTTTGAACTACCAGCAAAGGCCAGCAAGTACAAGAGGTTTGTGTAAGCATTATGGTCATTTGGGAAGGAAATATGGGGATCTAGCAGGAGTTACAGTTTTAGGGCAGACTTGAACAAGATGGCTGCAGAGAGGTATGTGGAAGGCAGACCTACCTTCCCATTTATCAAGTTCAGATCATCTCAGAGAGGCTCTCTAGGGGCAGTTGCCTATATTTCAGCCCTGATTCAGATCCTATTGTACTTGGGAGGTTTTAGGATTACTCTGATGGTCAATTGTATGTGTCAACTGGGTGAAACACCAGTCTAGATGTTGCTGTGAAGGTATTTTGGATATGATTAACATTTAAATCAGTAGACTTTGGGTAAAGCAGATTACCCTCCATAGTGTGAGTGGGCCTCATCCAATCAGTTGACAGCCTTAAGAAAGAAGACTGAGATCCCTCAAGGAACAGAGAATTTTGCCTGCAAGCAGCCTTGGACTTGAGCTGTAGCAGCGACTGTTCCCTGGGTCTCCAGTCTGCTGGTCTGCCCTGCAAATGTTGGACTTGCCAGCACCCACAATCTGTCTCTCTCTCTCTCTCTCCACACACACACACTCACACACACACACACCATATCCTGTTGGTTCTCTTTATTTTTTGGAGAATCCTAACTAACAAAACTACCCTGAAGTCTAAAGATGTACGGCCATTGTACTCTTTATCAGTTGTTAGGGTAGATATTTACAACTGGTGGGGATGACTTAGCCCTCAGACTCTGTCTCACTGGGGACAAACAGGAAGCTTGGAAAGAAATACAGTGCACCTTGACAGCACTGTTTAAACAACACCTGGAATCTTCAACATCCTGCCCTTAAGGAACCTTTTTTAAAGTGGAGTTTTCTTTCCCCATTGTAGCTTTCTGTCTATTCTATTCATCCTTCTGCTGTGGTTTACTTTTCTTACTCTTATGGGGAACCTGCAAAACAGCTGCCTCCCCAACACCCCAGAGTTCTTCACAGGCAGACAGTCAAGGAAATGTTGACATGCTTTGGGAATTAATGGTCCATTTCTGTTCTTGCCCAGAGCTAATCACTGAGCCAGCTGTACAGGAGGTATCAGGAGAGGTGTTTTAAGGATGCTCAGAGACCTGGCTTGAAGCAATGAAAAATTGATGTTACTGAGAGGAGAGAACTGCAGAGCAGCAACTGCAGGCAGAACTAGCATGAGTGGGGATGGGGGCTGGAGGAAAGGGAGAAGGTAGGGATGGCAGGCCTGGGCCTCCTTATAAATAGCAACTTGATTCCCTTGACAGCCATAAGATAGGACATAGGGGCTGCAGAGAGGGGTGGTCCTGACAGGCAGTTTCTCTCCATGCAATGTACAATGTGCACCACATTGCACTTCCTCTTTGGTGTCAGAGGTAGTTAAAGGCCTATTATCTATGTGACTACCATGGACACCAGATGCATAAGAAATGACGCTAATCACTTCCCCACCCTGTTGTGAGCATCCATGGAGAGGATGTTGTGTTGAAACACTTGAAGCTGCACCAACGTCCATTTTACTATTATCTTTGGTTCCTAGAAAAAACTAACTCCTTTTCTTCTCTATAAATTACCCAGCCTTAGGTATTCTGTTATAGCAACACTAAATAGACTAAGTATCAAAGTCTAAACAGGAATTTTTTTCTTATTATGATTAAAAAAACATATAACTTCTCTTGATAAGGCTGTCCCAGAGAAAAAAGAAAACAGTCTGAAAACACAGGAGAAAAAATGAATCCAGGGTTATTTTATAATTACATTTTAAGCTCATGCTCTCTACAAGGGTTGGGAAGAGGGGCCAATTTGTATTACTACATACAATAAATGTATATGTATATTGTATATATTATTATATACAATAAAATTATATATAGTGTATATATAATTTCATATATAAAAATATATAATTTCATTTATAGAGCACACATGTATATGAACTTTTTAGGTATGTGTAAAGTTCAACACTTTAAAACAATTCTCACCTATCTAATGATCTCCATTGAGATTCCCTGAATTGCAGAGTTAAAAAGATGTAGCTGTTGGTATCATTTTCAGATAAGAAGGGTAGGACGAGGGAGCATCTGCAGGTGAGTTTTTGTGGATGGAGAGGTATAAGGTGTTTTGGAAGTCTCTGTGAGGGGTACAGCGAGCTCCCTGTGTCTCCCCTTCTCCACTAATTTAGGGCTTCCATATAATATATAAAAATCCATTTGTAATCTATTTTTGTTTATTATTCTAGGGTAGCTGGAATGATGAGTTACTGTTCTGTGACGTGTCATTTTGAAGAATACTATTGCCTTTTTTCTTATTCAGAGTTAACAGGAATTCTATGATGGGAAAGTTACTTTGATGGACTCAGCTGAAGCACTGATAACTCCCCAGAGCTGTGGTTCTCAGTCAGGGACTATTTCTGTTTCCAGGGAACATTTGGCAATATATTGGGACATTTTTTTGGTTGTCACAGTTAGGGCAGAGATATCACTGACATACAGTGGGTTGAGGCCAAGAGTGCTGCCAAACATCCTACAATGCAGAGCAGAGTCCCCCCTGCCAAAGACTTATCTGACTCCAAATGTAATGTTGTCAGGGTCGACAAACCCTGCACAAGAGCAAATCATCAGTCTTTCAAACCGGCCCCTCTTCCCAACCCTTGTAGGGAACATGAGCTTAAAGGGTAATTTTCAAACATTCCTGGATTCATTTTTTCTCTTGCATTTTCAGATTGTTTTCTTTTTTTCTCTGGGACAGTCTCATCAGAAGTTACAGGTTTTCTAGTCATAATAAGAAAAAGCATTCCTGTTTAGACTTTGATGGTTAGTCCATTTAGTGTTGCCATAACAGAATACTTAAGGCTGGGTAATTTGTAGAGAAAAAAAAGTTTATTTGGTTCATGATTCTGATGGCTGGAAAGTCCAAGATTGGACATCTGCATCTGGTAAGGGCCTCAGGCTGCTTCCATTCATGGTGGAAGGCGAAAGGGAGCAGGTGTTTGCAAAGATCACATGGCGAGAGAGGAAGCAATGGAGAGAAGGTAATATGGTTTGGATGTGTATTCCTGCCCAAATCTCATATTGATACATAATCCCCAGTGTTGGAGGTGGGGTCTGGTGGGAGGTGATTGGATTATGAGATGGCTTTCTCATGAATGATTTAGCACCATCCCCCTAGGTACTGTCCTTGTGATAGTGAGTGAACTCTCATGAGATCTGGGCATTTAAAAGTGTGTAGCACCTTCCCTACTCTCTCTCTCCTGCTCTGCTTCTCACCTTCTGCCATGATTGTAAGTTTCCTGAAGCCTCCACAGAAGCCAAGCAGATCCCAGCATCATGCTTCCTGTACAGCCTGCAGAACCATGAGCCAATTAAACCTCTTTTCTTTATAAATTACCCAGTCTCAGGTATTTTTTTATAGCAACGTGAGAATGGACTAATACAGGGTGGGAGGTGCCAGGTTCTTTTTAACAACTGGCTGTCTCCCAAGAAGTAATAGAGCTAGAGTGTAACTCACTCACCCTTGAGGGAGGGCATTAATCTGTTCATGATGGATTCACCCCCATGACCCAAATTCCTCCCACTAGGCCCGACATCACCATATTCGGGATCAAATTCAACATAAGTTTTGGGGGGCAGAAATAAGCCATATCTAAACCATAGCAGATACTTTTAATCCTTATTTCTTTTTCACCTTTTGCTTTGTTTTACCACCAAACTAGCAAAAGAGCCATGCACAGGCAGTCCATAGAATCCAGGTCACACAGGCGTATGAACAGCAAGGCCTCCTGGGTGCCTCCTGTGTCCTCACAGAGATCTTCCTGAGGTCCCTGCAGGCCTGTTGCAGGGAGGAATCCCCTGGGGTGTGGCCTCCTTTTTAAGACACTTGAATTTTGATGACTTGAAAGTTAACCTAAAGAAGCCGGGCACAGTTGTTCACCCCTGTAATCCCAGCACTTTGAGAGGCCGAGGTGGGCGGATCACCTGAGTTCAGGAGTTTGAGACCAACCTGGCCAATATGCCGAAACCTTGTCTCTATTAAAACTACAAACAATTAATGGGGCGTGGTGGTGGGCACCTGTAATCCCAGCTACTGGGGAGGCTGAGGCAAAAGAATCACTTGAACTTGGGAGGCCGGAAGTTGCAGTGAGCCGAGATTGTGCCACTGTACTCCAGCCTGGGTGACAGAGCAAAACGCCATCTCAAAAAAGAAAGAAAGAAAGAAAGAAACAAAAAAAGGCTGGACACGGTGGCTCACGCCTGTAATCCCAGCACTTTGGGAGGCCGAGGTGGGTAGATCACAAGGTCAGCAGCTCGAGACCATCCTGGCCAACATGGTGAAACCCCGTCTCTACTAAAAATACAAAAATTAGCTGGGCATGGTGGTACGTGCTACTCGGAAGGGTGAGGCACGAGAATCGCTTGAACCCAGGAGGTGGAGATTGCCGTGAGCCAAGATCACACCACTGCACTCCAGCCTGGTGACAGAAGGAGACTCCATCTGAAAAAAAAGAAGAAGAAATAAAGTTAACCAAAAGCAAAAGCAAATAGTAGGAGACATTCAGCTTTTGTTTGAGTGCTCCTCTGGGTGAAGGGATGCCTTGCTTCATCAAAATGTCTAGACTCAGAAATTAAAATGTGTTCAAGGGCTCATAATAGGAGGAAGATTGATAAATTATACAGCTTAAAATATCTTCCTTCACATTGTTCAGGGTTTGGTAAACTCCTCAAGACCTCAAGGCCTTGCTTATCTATGAGCTCTCCAGAGCTGGGGACTGGGGTGAGAGAAAGTGAGGTGTCTAGTGTGTAAAATTTAAGAAGTAAGGAGGCACTTAGGGTAATGCAAGTCCAGGGTCAGTGTGGGCACCAGGCACCTCTCTTGCTTCATCTGAGTACTGATTTTGAGGCTCTTCAAACTTTAGGAGGAGCCAGAGATGCCTTCTATCACTGGAAAGGACACAGGAGGGTATAAAAGGCTTGGAAGACATTCCCAGGGCCATGAGTAATCTTTTTCTTCTTCTTCTTTTTTTTTTTTGAGACCGAGTCTCACTCTGTTGCTCAGGCTGGAATGCAGTGGCGTGATCTTGGCTCACTGCAACCTCTGCCTCCCAGGTTCAAGCGATTTTCGAGCCTCAGCCTCCCAAAGTGCTGGGATTACAGGCATGAGCCACCGCGCTTGGCCACCATGAGTAATCTTGAACCACATTTTGTCTAGCTTTGGAGATAAACCCTTACTGGGTCTCTTGGTCTCAAAGTCTCCCCTCAGCTCTGACACAGCCTGTTTGTAGTTTAGGGTTATTTTACTTGTTCCCCATGATGTCTGTGTTATCTTTCCATTTCCAGATTGTTTATACTCTTCTTTTGGGCTCTCCAAGTAGTATTTCTCTTTTGGCCTTCTGAATCTTATGTTTCTCAGTTTGCTTGCTGCTTTTTCAAGGCAATTGCCAATGTGGTCATCCTTTTTTTTTTTTCCTTGCACTTAATAATTTCTAACTTACTATTGTGGTAGGTTGAATAATATGTCAATCAAAGGTATCCATGTCCTAATCCCTGGAACCTCTTGATTTTACCTTATAAAGCAAAATAATTTTTTTGCAGATAGGATTAGGTTAAGAATCTTGAGATGGAAAGATTATTTAAATTATCTGGATGAGCCCTAAGTGTAATCACAAGTGTCCTTATAAAAAGGAGGAAGAGGGAGATTTCATTATGAAAGTAGGAGATGGGACACAGACGCAAGAGCTTGGAATGATTCAAGAAAGGGCCATGAACCAAGGAATGCAGGCAGCCTCCAGAAGTTAAAAAAAGGCAAGGAAATAGAAGAAACCAGCCCTGCCAACAACTTGACTTTAGCCCAGTGAAACTGATTTTGGACTTCTGAACTCTGGAAATGTAAAACCCTAAATTATTGTTATTCAAAGCTACTGAGTTTGTGGTAATATGCTACACCAACAATAGGAAACTAATATAATATCTTTATGTCACAGTAAGAAGTACAAACACATTTCTAGACTATATACTCCATGAAGGAGTCAGCATCACCTGGAGTTAACAGTACTGGCTCTGGAGCAGTCAAACCTGGGTGTAAATCCTGGCTGATCCCTGTAGTAGACATTTGCCCGTCTTTGTCTACCCAGGCTTTTGAACTTTCTTCCTGTATGAGGCAGAATGTGTTAGTTGCCTTCCTACTGTTCACTCCTCATTTTCCATTACTAACAGCATCCTAATTTGTACGGAGTTGTAAATTTCACCATCTTAGTAATAATCAAATTTTAGTCCGGGCACCGTGGCTCATGCCACTTCACTCAAACTCCAGCACTTTGGGAGGTCAAGGCAGGAGGATCGCTTGAGCCCAGGAGTTCAAGACCAGCCTCGGCAATGTAGTGAGACCCCATCTCAAAAAAAAAAAAATCCTGTTTTTAAAAATAAAAAAATAAAAAAAAATATTTTACAGTCTTCCTTGAAATCACAAGCAGCCACTGAAATAGTTCTTGCCAAGTGTTCATTTCTGGGAGAGACTTCAGAAGGGGCCTAAAAAGGGGTTAATTTGACCGGCATGCACCTTTGTCCTTTGACTTATCCTTCCTTCACAGAATGCCACACGCTAAGGATGGTGGTGTGGAAAGGAAGATATATCTTGCTTCGCTAATGGAATTGTGAGGATGATCTTCTAGCTCTGGACTGTATCCTCAGACTTCTTGCTTTGTGAAAAGAATAAGGGCCTAGTTTGGTTAAGCCACTGGTTTTTGTGTTCTTTGTTATGTTAACCTTATAATTCATTATTTGTTTCACTCTAGTGGAACTTACCAATTTCTATTTTTGATTCTAGTATTCTAGTACATTGTACATGTATCTGTCAACAGATTCTAAACTCCCTGAAGGA
This sequence comes from Pongo abelii, assembly GCF_028885655.2. Classification (NCBI taxonomy): domain Eukaryota; kingdom Metazoa; phylum Chordata; class Mammalia; order Primates; family Hominidae; genus Pongo; species Pongo abelii. Next base: position 33,123,896 of record NC_071989.2, read on the forward strand.
GACAAATTACCAGTGGACAAGAACACAGCCTCTGGAGTCCAATAGACCTGGTGTATTCATTAGGGTAAGTGGTGCTAGGTGCTGTAACAGATAAACCTCAAATTATTTGTGACTTCACACAATATAACCTTATTTCTTCACTCATATGAAGTCGTTTTTAGTACACATTGCCATTTATGGACATAGGCTCTTACCTTCTCATGATTCTTTGCTGCTTAATCTGGCTAGAGTGGTTTCCTGATGTACACAGTTACAAACTCAGAGAGACAGAGCTACTTACTAGATTGAGCTATAAGAAACTGATGACACATGAACATAAATACTGCCTACAAAATGGCAGTTTCACATGATTAAACCTAACTTCACATGTGATTTTGAGCAAGGGACTCTCTAAATCCATTTCTTTAGCTATAAAATGGGGTACCAATACTCATTCCCTCCAAGGAGATTATAAAGATCAAATAAGAGGATGTATGCAAAGAACTTCACACACAGGCTGACACAGAGTCAGTGACTCAAACAGGTTAGGTATGATTTACCCAATGCCTAGCACAGACTCTCTGGCACATACTAGCTATTCTTTAATTATATATATGCATGTATGTATGTATAAATTGAGATAGAATTCACATACCATAGGCTGGGCACGGTGGTGCTGTAATCCCAGCACTTCGGGAGGCCAAGGCAGGCGGATCATGAGGTCAAGAGATTGAGACCATCCTGGCCAACATGGTGAAACCCCATCGCTACTAAAAATACAAAAATTAGCTGGGCATGGTGGTGTGTGCCTGTAGTCCCAGCTACTTGGGAGGCTGAGGCAGGAGAATCGCTTGAACCCGGGAGGCGGAGGCTGCAGTAAGCTGAGGTCGCACCACTGCACTCCAGCCTGGCAACACAATGAGACTCCATCTCAAAAACAAAAACAAAAACAATTCACATACCATAAAATTCACCTTTTTAAAGTTACAATTCAGTGATTTTTAGTATATTCACAAAGTTATATAGTCATCATCACTGATTCCAGAACATTTTTATCACCACAATCAGAAACCTCATACCTGGCTGGGCGCAGTGGCTCATGCCTTTGGGAAGCCAACGCAGGCGGATTGCCTGAGGTCAGGAGTTGAGGTCAGGAGTTCGAGACCAGCCTGGCCAACATGGTGAAACCCTGTCTCTACTAAAAATACAAAAAATTAGCCGGGCATGGTGGCGCATGCCTGTAGTCCAAGCTACTCGGGAGGTTGAGGCAGGAGAATCATTTGAACCCAGGAGGCAGAGGTTGCAGTGAGCCAAGATCACGCCATTGCACTCCAGCCTGGGTGACAGAACAAGACTCTGTCTCACAATAAAAAAAAAGAAACCTCATACCTGATAGCAAGACCCTGTCTCTATTTAAAAAAGAAAAAAGAAAAAAGAAACCTCATACCCATTAGCAGTCACTTTACCTTTCGAATGAATCATCTTTGTTTCAAAATGGCTGGCACAGTACCTTGCTCTTCAAATTTGCTCTGTATTTATTGATTCTATTGGCATCTCCTGTAGAGTTGACAAAACATTTCTTGTTTATTCAACAACAATGGATAGTATGTCATTTAATTTGTCATTTAATACGTATGTGTATGTATGTGTGCACACACACACACATACCCCAAATTTATGCTCAGGGAATCAGATTCTCCAACACCAAAATAATAAAATGACAAAAATAATAACAATAATATTGTTGATAACAATCCTGGTTGTGCATTTAAAATGACAGAAGGAGGCTATTGTGATATGATGCCATGAGCTTTCCACCTCTGAGAGAATTCACAAGGGAGGTTGGAAAGAAGTGCTCCAGTTTCCACGTTCTCACATGCAATCACCTTCTTTCTCTCCCTGTTGGCAGTCACTGCAGCTCAGCTTGCTGAAAGAGAAGAAATTGAGCCAGTGTCTAAGAGGGTGCCTCAAAAGTTCCTCGACTGTATTAATCTTTTGATTTTAGAGCTTTTATAAATAGCACTCCTTTGAACACACACAAAGAAGGGCAAGTCAAAGTGACAATAGCCCAGTTCTTCTTCTTAGCTAAGAATGCCTCCTTTCTATACCTATTAGATTGGACAGGACGCGTTACTGGGGGACTTTGCTTGATTCTGTTCAGAGTCACAGCTGTAAAAGCAGGTGCATTTTTTTTGCCATTTGACATTCTTAAAGAAAAGTCATCCCGGAAAACAACCCAATTTAGTATTTGCATTACTCTGCATGGTTGATGGTTTCAAAAGATTAATGTTTAGTTTGGGAACGGTTCATTGTTTTTATCTTTGAAACAGTCAATTTCTCTTTTATACCTGCTGTGGCTATGAGAGCACTGTGCTGGCTTGGGTCCTTCATTAAAAGTGTGAGCTGCTGTCAAGAAGGAGAAAGAAATACTGTGCACTTCACTGAAATATATTACGTTTTTTTTCTTTCTTTTTTTTTTTTTTTGAGACAGGATCTCACTGTGTCACCCAGGCTGGCCAGTGGAGCAATTACTGCTCACTGCGGCCTTGACCTCCTTGGTTCAAGTCATCCTCCCACCTCAGCCTCCCGAGTAGTTGGGACTACAAGCACATGCCACCATGCCCGGCTAGTTTTTCTATTTTTTGTAGAGATGGGGGTTTCACTTTGTTGCTCAAGCTGGTCTCAAACTCCTGGGCTCAAGTGATCCACTCTCCTCTGCCTCCCAAAGTGCTGAGATTACAGGCATGAGCCACCACCATTCCCAGCCCTATTTCCATTATTTTAACTTCTAATGCCTGAAAATGAATAGATACAAGATGAAACATTTAAATGAAGATGTAACTAATCCAATGGAAAAACATTAAAAAAAAATGACTAAAATAAAACTTACTGACCAAAGAAAGAAAGAAAAGTAGAAATTAAAATGTTTCACTATTGGGTTCAATGTACATTATTCAGGTGACAGGTACACTAAAAGCCCAGACTTCACCACTATACAATTCATCCGTGTAGCCAAAAACCACTGAACCCTTACAGCTATTGAATTTTTTTTTTTTTTTGAGACGGAGACTTGCTCTGTCGCCTAGGCTGGAGTGTAGTAGTGCGATCTCAGCTCACTGCAACCTCTGCCACCCGGGTTCAAGCAATTCTCCTGCCTCAGCCTCCCAAGTAGCTAGGATTACAGGCACACGCCACCATGCCTGGCTAATTTTTATATTTTTTTAGTAGAGATGGGGTTTCACCATGTTGGCCAGGCTGGTCTCAAACTCCTGACCTTGTGATCCACCCACCTCAGCCTCCCAAAGTGCTGGGATTACAGGCATGAGCCACTGCGCCCGGCCAAAAAGTTTTTTAAAAAGGTCTAGGGTGGGCCAGCCAACTGGTTACAGAGTTGTCTGGGATCCCATGGAATATTTAACTTGACCTTTGATGGGAACAGGGAACTGACACCCAGGGAGGTAAAATGACTTGCCCTCGCCCTGTTATGGTCAATATCACTGTAGGTCTCCGGACCCAGCTCTTTAGCAACCTCTCCATGCCTCTATGCAGCTCCCCATGTATCAGTTCTCGGAGAGAACGCAGTTTGGGCATCTGTGACTCTTAGGTTGAATTCAGGCAGTTTACTACTTCTCCTCGGCTCATAATGTCTAGGACAGCCTTGAATAGGTTCAGAAATCATGTGGCAACAAAATCCCCCCTTGATAGCATGGTATATGGGTTATGTTTAGTATTTGCGAAGTAAACAACTGGGATCAAATTCCAGCACTGCTACTTAGCCGCTGTGTGACACTGGTATCTTTGTGTCCTAAGACTGTAATAAATTGTCACAAGCTTCGTAGTTTAAATCAACAGAAATTTGGCCAGGCGTGGTGGCTCATGCCTGTAATTCCAGCACTTTGGGAGGCTGAGGTAGGTGGATCACTTGAGGTCAGGAGTTTGAGACCAGCCTGGCCAACATGGTAAAACCCTGTCTCTACTAAAAATGCAAAAATTAGCCAAGTGTGGTGGCAGACGCCTGTAATCCCAGCTACTTGTGAGGCTGAGACAGGAGAATTGCTTGAACCTAGGAGGCAGAGATTGCAGTGAGGTGAGATCATGCCACTGCACTCCAGCCTGGGCGACAAGAACAAGACTGTCTCAAAAAATCAATCAATCAATCAACAGAAATGTATTATCTTAAAGTTCTGGAGGGTAGAAGTCGAAAATCAAGGCAACGGGAGTGCCATGCTCCTCCTGAAAGCTTTAGGGAAGAGTCCTCCCTTGCCTGTGCCTAGTTTCTGGTGCCTGCCCGCAATCCTTGGTGTTCCTCGGCTTGTAAGATGCATCCAAATATCTTTCTGCTTTCTCTGGTAAAGACACGGGTCATTGTATTTGAAGCCCATCCTAATTTAGTATGACTTTGTCATAATGTGATTACATCTGCAAAGACCCTATTTTCAAATGTAGTCACAATCACAGGTACTGGGGTTAGAACTTGGGTAGATTTTTTGGGGGGGTTACAATTCAACCTACTAACTCAGGTAACTCCCTCCACCAATCTGAGTACAGTTTCTTCCTTTCTATAATGGAAAAAAACACCTCTCTCCCAGGCTTAATGTGAATACAATGAGATGACATGCGTAAGTGCCCGGTATATAGGAGGTGCTCTGAAGATGCTGCCAACTCCCCCTTGGATTTCTTTGTTCCTAAAGTCAAGCTCAGTGATCGTACATAGTAGGTAAGTTTGGCAGTTGATTGATTTTCTAAATCAGAAGTGTTAATGCCCAGTGGACTTTGCACCCGAGGACCCAGAGATCTGGCTATGCATTCTCTAAGTGTCTTTTCACAAGGCAAGACTCTCCCAGTCCCTCTTGGAGAATCACTTTTGAGACACATTTACTAGTTCTACCTGCTTTCTCCTTAAATCACCATGGATAACAGCATCCTTTCTGCACATCTCGGGTTCTGCTTGGATTTAGCATCAACTCCTTGATAACATGTTATGAGGACAAAATCTCTGCTTTCTATGTGGAATTGACAAAGATATTTACACTATTGAATTAAGGCTTCTAATTTGGCTTTATAGGTGAGCTCCTAGTCAGAATACTGAAGAATTAATAAAAATTACATAAATGACCTAAAGAAATGTGAATTTGTATAGATTGTTTAAAATGGGCAAGTTTTATTAGAAAACTATCCTATTTAACAGCATCCCTGGTAAATAAGAAAACAAACAAACAAAAATTGCTGGGCGCAGTGGCTCACGCCTGTAATCCCAGCACTTTGGGAGGCTAAGGCGGGCGGATCACCTGAGGTCAGGAGTTCGAGACCAGCCTGGCCAACATGGTGAAACCCCGTCTCTACTAAAAATACAAAAAAAAAAAAAAAAAAAAAAAAAAAAAATTAGCCAGGCGTGGTGGCAGGTGCCTGTAATCCCAGGTAATTGGGAGGCTGAGGCAGAAGAATCACTTGAACTGGGGAGGCAGAGGTTGCAGTGAGCCAAGATCACACTGCTGCATGCACTCCAGCATGGGCGACAGAGAAAGACTCAGACTAAAAAAGAAAAACAAAACAAAACAAAAAACCACCAACCAACCAACCAAACCAAAGCAAACAAAACAAAAAATAGAAGACAGAAAAAAGAAAACTATCCTCCAGAATAACAGTTCGAATTCATAGAGGAAATATCTCATTTGAAAAAAAAGCTCCAGGTCTTTAGAGAAAATAAATTAGTAATCTGATAATGTATTTCAGCAGAATCTAATGTGGTAGATGCCTCTAGAAGTTTCTTTAAAGGAAAATTTAGAGCAAGGGCTAAAACAAGAAAGAGCAGAAAACTAAACCAGTGGGCATAAGAAAGCAGAATTGTTGAGGAATTTGCTTAACAATTATAACAGTTGAAGTTCTTTTAGCGAATAAATTAAAAACTTGTTGGAGAGAAATTATTTGCTGATTTCTTTACCTTGCTACTTTCTTCTGTGTGTAGATCCCAGTTTTTCTTGTTGGATGCTATGTCCCGGACGGACTTAGTCGGATATACTTCTGCATGAGTTTCCATTTCCAGTATTGTCCTATTCAGGGATATAAAGTCAACTATGTCCTAGGTTCTGCCATGAAAGAATACACTATTTAACTATTGAAGTCTAGGGCTTGATAATCTAGCAGAAGTCACCGAGGAACAAGAATGTCCATATAAGGGGTTACTAAAAAGTAGACCTTTTAAAAAACTGAGATGCCAGAATCAATACACCTGTCTTGGTTTGTTAATCATAGTTAAAATTTTGAAACCAAAAGCAATAAGCTGATCTCTCAAACAAGAAATACATTAACTGAAGACACAATGATGTGAAAAGACCACTGTGAAGTACCAGTGGTATGAAAAGTTCAGGATGTGATTGAGTAGCATTGTAATCTTGACCCTGGGCTGCTAGTTTCTCTGACAGTTCAGAGGTGAACAGTCTGCATATCTGTGCTAAACTGTAGTACTCTGAAGGTATTGCCAAATCAAATAATTTGGGTTTCTCAGTGCAGGTATCACTCTCTCCTGTGATCTCTGGCTAAGCAGGGCTGTTGGCAGATCAAGTTCTTGTTTCAGTCGAGACCATGATGGTATTTGATTGTCTATTCAGTCACTATACCTAACCCATTGGCTAATACATCTCATGCTATGCTTCCTGCGAGGGGTGTGATGGTCAACCAGCCAGCCTAGTGCTGGGCCCCAGCTAAGAGGGGGATACTTGGATTGGATTTTTCAAATTATTTTTATTGACTGTCACAAGCATAGCAACATAGTATGCATGTAAAGTATTGAGCACTCCAGAAAATTTAACACTTAAATAGACTATCTTTGTAACACGTAACACATAACATGTGAAACCAGAACACGTAAATGAACTATCCTCCATAAGTAGTCTTCTTGGGACATTACATATTTGTTCAAACAGTGATCCCACATTTGCACTCAACATTTTTCTTTTTTGGAATTGTTACCAGGGCCAATTAATAATCCATAAAAGGATATCATTTTTATAAATTTCTTAATTACTCATATTACTGATCATGGAACTTAGAAACCTTTTTGCTCTTTACAAATGGAAATTAACTGCAAAAGCTAAAGATTTCTTGTTGCTGGGAGCTTATAAAAGACTATGCTTCAAGCTCTGACAGCCATTCTCAAAGAGGATTTCTAAAAGTTAACTTTGACCAATGTCAGAGTCATTACAATGATTTTGCAGCCTCCAAGAAGATGACTTTTGAAGGAGAAAACACCCATTTGAATGTAAGTTACAGCATATTTACTAGAAAGTAATTACACTATTTTATTGCACATTAAATAAGTCAGGTATAGCTAGCAAGAGGAGTTGTGCTATTCACCTACTAAAGACAGTGTACATATATTTGCTATTACAAAATGCATTCTTCTATAAAAGGTGACACCGCATTTCTAATGAAAGTTGGATCTAAGAATAGCTCTAGTACCAAGTTCAGAAAAGTCACCCTAGGGGAGAAATGTTTAGCAGTTTGTATTTAAATAGCTTCCTTAAATATATTGCTGTTACTCATTGCATATGACTTTACACGTAATTCATGTAATTCATATTTATTTATAATTACTTGAGTGAGAAGGAGTATTAAACTTTTGGAATTACATATTCTTAGCTTTTTTAACGTTGTACTATGAAAGTTAATTTTTGACAGTAGATAAAATACAAGGGTCTGTAGCAACTTGTTTGGTGGAAGAAAATTTTAGCGCAGGGGTCATAGCACTGCTATAGGGAGCAAGTTCAGTCCTTCCTTTTCTCCTTTCATCCATATTAAATTGTCCACTTTGGTCTGCAGATGACCAGCATTACCACTATAACTGCTGACAGGGGAATTTCACTCTCTTTGTTTTTGACTGCCATTGTTGGCTTTCTGATCTGGGATTATGTCTCATTGAAGTCAAGCCTACATAACACCAGGTGAACACAGTTGCTGGTTTCTTCTTCTCTGTCTCTAGGCCTAACACTCCAGGGTTTAGCAGGGCAGGAAAGGGAGAAGGAAAATGATTTTTTCCAGCTTCTTCAAAGCCTGTGAAGCAAGGATTTTTTTTTTTTTTTTTTTTTTTTTTTAAAGACAGAGTCTTGCTCTGTCACCCAGGCTAGAGTGCAGTGGTGTGATCTCAGCTGACTGCAATTTCACCCTCTGAGGTTCAGGGGATTCTCCTGCCTCAGCCTCTCAAATAGCTGGGATTATAGGCATGTGCCACCACACCCAGCTAATTTTTGTATTTTTTAGTAGAGATGGGGTTTTGCCATGTTGGCCAGGCTGGTCTTGAACTCCTGGCCTCAAGTGATCCACCTGCCTCAGCCTCCCAAAGTGCTGGGATTACAGGTGTGAGCCACCGAGCCCCACCCACAAGGCTTTTTTTGCCTTAACTTTTTCTCACATCACTGCATCTGATGGATATAACTCACACCCTACAAAGAGTAGGTGCTCCCTGTGTCTCCTCTTGGGGAGAGTGTATATTGCCCCTGTCTTAGTCTGCTGTAATAGAAATACCATAGACTGGGTGGCTTAAACAATAAACACTTATTTTACTCAATTGTGGAGGCTGAGAAGTCCAAGATCAAGGTGCCTGTATATCTGGTGAGGGCCCACTTCCTGGTTTGCAGATGACTGTCTTCTTGTTGTATCCTTACATGGCAGAGAACAGAGACAGAAGAATTACGCTCTCTCGTCTCTTCTCATAAAAGCATGAATCCATTTGTGAGGGTTCCACCCTCATGACTAAGTATGCCCCAAAGTCCCCACCTATAATACCATCCCACTGGGATTAAGGGTTCAACATATGAATCTGGGGGAAAACACAAGCATTCAATCCATAACAACCCTCTTACCTTGTATTGTCTCCCTTCCCAGTTCTTCAGACTCACTAAACTGGAGGATGCCCAGGTTTTTGTTTTATTTGTTTTCTCTTTTGCATGTATGATCCACATGGCCCCATCCTAGGTGTTCCTAAAACCTCTAGACATCCAGAGCCACCATGTCTTTTAATATCCAAATTGAATGGTTGGTGCTACCATTCCATGTGCCTTGGGACCTCCAGAATTCCTAAGTTTTCCCAAAATAACCTGGAAGGAGTTATGTTCTCCTAGTCATTCATGCTGTGATCTGCTTTCCTGCTTTAGCCTGGATGTTAAACCAGAGGCGGCTGACCTCCCTATCTGCCCACCACATCCCTGGCACACAAGCCTGTTCCTCTCCCTTTCTTTCTTGTTTCCTCTTCTTTGTATGTTACTGGTATGTCTCTTGTGCTGCAAACTCAGGCTTTCAGGAAATGTGACTTTCTTGATTTTCTTATGATTGTATTTAATGATCACCATTTCACCTAGTGGTAAAAGCTTAATCATGGCCAATTTCAGGTCAAACTCATAATTTCTCCCTTTCCCCCTTTCTCTCCTAAATTCTGGACAGAGGTGGGGTAGGATTACATGGTGTCAGAGCACTAAGGGTAGTGGTAGAGTCTAGCCCATTTTCCCCATCTGTCCATGACAGCCGCATTAGTCTGTTCTCACACTGCTATAAAGACTTACCTGAGACTGGGTAATTTACAAAGAAAAGAGGTTTAATTAGTTCACGGTTCCACAGGCTGTGCAGGAAGCATGGCTGGAGAGGCCTCAGGAAACTTACAATCATTGTTGAAGGAGAAGGGGAAGCAGGCACGTCCTACATTGCTGGAGCAGGAGGAAGAGAGAGAAGGGGGAGGAGCTACACACTGTTTTTTTTTTGTTGTTTGTTTTTGTTTTTTTTAGATGGAGTCTCGCTCTGTCACCAGGCTGGAGTGCAGTAGCACGATCTCGGCTCACTGCAACCTCCGACTCTGTGGTTCAAGTGATTCTCCTGCCTCAGCCTCCCAAGTAGCTGGGGTTACAGGCACGAGCCACCATTCCCAGCTAATTTTTGTAGTTTTAGTAGAGACAGGGTTTCACCAAATTGGCAAGAATGGGCTTGATCTCCTGACCTCGTGATCCGCCCTCCTTGGCCTCCCAAAGTGTTGGGATTACAGGCATGAGCCACTGTGCCCGGCCGGTGCTACACGCTTCTAAACAACCTCACTTCTAAACTTGTGAGAATTCACTCACTATCATGAGAACAGCAAGAGGGAGATCTGCCCCCAGGATCCAATCACCTCCCACCAGGCCCCTCCTCCAACACTGGGGATTACAATTCGACATGAGATTTGGGCAAGGACACAGATGGAGACCATATCATTGGCCTTTGCTTAACAGTTCATCTTGTCTGATGCGTGATCCTTCTCACTTCTTCACACTGGTATTTGTTGAGATGTCCTTTGTTACAGCACTCTATGCAAGTCGAGGGTGGTGAGATTTCCTCTTCCTCACTGCAAGTCCTCTCCAGGTCTGCTGGCTGTCACTGACACATCTGTGCCACTCTTGGCCAAAGAGAAAGACATTCCCCTGAATCCTGCAGTACCCTGGGACATCTCTGAACTCGGTGAGGCTGCCTGAGGTCGGCCATCCTGATACACCACACAGATATCTCTACCCCAACTGTGTGGTGGAGGGAGGGGCACTTGGGTTGCAGAGGAGCTCAGAGAGCTTGGCCGCCTGGAAAGCAAGGCACCAGTTTGCTTTGCTCTCTCAGATCCCCAAGCCCTCTGGGGATTTGATGCTTCCTTCCTTCCCCAGGGCTGGTGTGGGGACAGACAGCAGAACTACTTCTCTACTCCTTAGACACTGAAGAGGGGCCTCATCTCCTTTCTCTTCTGACTCCTCCCTTTCACAGTTGCAATAATCTCTACAGGCGAGTGGGGTGGGCTAAAAGGAACTGTTTTTGTTTGTTTGTTTTTGAGACAGGGTCTCAAAAACACCCAGGCTGTCACCCAGGCTGGAATGAATGCAGTGGCGCACTCACGGCTCACTGCAGCCTCGACCTCCCAGGCTCAAGCCATCCTCCTGCCTCAACCTCCTGAGTAGCTGAGACTACAGGAACGTACCACTACACCCAGTTAATTTTTTTTTTTTTTTGAGATGGAGTCTCTCTTTGTTGCCAGGCTGGAGTGCAGTGGCACGATCTTGGTTCACTACAACCTCTGCCTCCTGGGTTCAAGCGATTCTCCTGCCTCAGCCTCCTGAGTAGCTGGGACTACAGGCACGCACCATCACGCCCAGCTAATTTTTGTATTTTTAGTAGAGACGGGGTTTCACCATGTTGGCCAGGATGGTCTCGATCTCCTGATCACGTGATCCACCCACCTTGACCTCCCAAAGTGCTGGGATTACAGGCGTGAGCCACCGTGCCTGGCCCATTTTTTTGTATTTTTTGTATAGACAGGGTCTCACTATGTGGTCCAGGCTGGTCTCCAACTCCTGGGCTCCAGTGATCCACCCACCTCGGCCTCCCAAATTGCTGGGATTACAGGCAGGAGCCACGGCACCCAGCCAGAAAAAACTTTAATAGCATATTATCGTAAATCTATAATTTATGCCTGGAATCCTTATAGTTTAAAAAAGTCAAAAGCCAAAAATCTGGTCTGTGTGTTCTGGTCTAATATCCTTCTTCTAGTCAAATGCCCTAGCTGAGAAAATGGGGGATAGGGAAAGAGTAAAGGTCAGAAAGCAGGAAGTGCTAGTAACAAGAGCCACATTGGGTAACATTTCAAAATAATATCTTGATACTTGAATAAGCCTTTTTCGGAAGCTTTGAAAGAAGCGAGTAATGGAGGGTGTTGACAGCATAAGGCCTTGGAGGGAACCGCATTAACAGTCCCATGCCGTACTCCAGGCCTCCAGGAATTTCTTCCTGGCAGTCTCCTTCTCAAGCTCTGTCCCTTTCATAGTTTGTGAGCTATTTCCCTTCTCAGCCCTACTTCCCAATCTACCTCCCTTTCTGGGACACCTACAGATTCTCCAAATTCAGCACATTCCTTTTTGTGCCACCCTCTTCTTCCAGACCAAGGCTTGGAGTAGAAAGTGGGAGTTCCTTCACTTTTAAAGATGCCCTCTAGGAATTTGCCTATAAAAGGAGCTATTCCCCACCCCACAATGTACAAATGCCTGTGAATTACACCTCCTTCCCATTCTATTATTTGAAAGCAACTGCTGTCCTATTTTTTTTTTTTTTTTTGAGACGGAGTTTCGCTCTTGTTGCCCAGGCTGGAGTGCAATGGGTGCGATCTAGGCTCAGTGCAGCCTCAGCTCACTGAAACCTCTGCCTCCTGGGTTCAAGCGATTTTCCTTGCCTCAGCCTCCCGCGTAGCTGACATTACAGGTGCCTGCCACCACGCCCGGCTAATTTTTTGTATTTTTAGTAGAGACGGGGTTTCATCAGGTTTGCAGGCTGGTCTCGAACCCCTAACCTCAGGTGATCCACCCGCCTCAGCCTCCCAAAGTGCTGGGATTACAGGCATAAGCCACCACGCCTGACCTCTATTTTGTTTAAAATAAAAAAATTTCCTTCCTCTTTCATCTATGTAAAAAAATTATTTTTGTTTATTTTCTTGAGTTATATTTACCTTTTAAAAATGGGCAACGCTTAGGATCAAGGATTTCGATTAGTTTTACAAAGTACCACACCCAGGAAAACTGAGCCAACAAATTTGCATGCAAAGTTTCAGGTCTCCCTACTTCTAAAAATGCATACCTCCTTAACAGCTCTCCACCTCCGACGCTTAGAGAACCGAAACCCAAACCTACAGCAGGCACACTGCCCAGTTCCCTCAGTGACACAGAAACTGAATGAAAACTTGTTAAAGCTGGAAGGGTTGCAGATGCAGGGGATACCATATTAGTTTAAGCATAAGTGGTTTACCTTGAATATTAAGCATCTCTTTAGGTAGGTGTGGAGCTGCGCAGTGTCCCATGCCAGTGCATAATGTCAGTCAGTGTTTCTTTTCTTTTTTTTTTTGAGACGGAGTTTCACTCTGTTATCCAGGCTGGAGTGCAGTAGTACAATTTCAGCTCACTGCAACCTCCACTTCCCAGGTTCATATGATTCTCCTGTTTTACCCTCCTGAGTAGCTGGGCACACGCCACCACGCCCGCCTGATTTTTGTATTTTTAGTAGAGACGGGGTTTCACCATATTTGTCAGGCTGGTCTCGAACTCCTGACCTCAGGTGATCCACCCGCCTCAGCCTCCCAAAGTGCTGGGATTACAGGGGTGAGCCACCGCGCCTGATGTCAGTGTTTATTTTCATGGCTTCTTTTATTTCATTATGATCGAGAGTTTCACAACAAACTAAGGAATTAATTTGTATTTTTGTCAGCATTTAATCCTTTAAAAGTCAAGTAATTCTAGAAAGGGACGTGTGGGGGATGCTTTCACGTTTAGTGTTCAGACTTTGATTCCATCCGCTGTATTCTTTGCGTCTCAACCCCATTACACGTTCAGCTCCCAGCTTTAATGTTTCCAGGGAATATATAACTCTCTTCTCCTATAAAGGTGGGATGGGTGGGAACCACAGGTCTAACCGCTCCATATGTAGATCCAAACACTCCTCCCTTTCTGCAACCCACTGCCCTTCCTTAGCCTCTGTGGCATCTCCGATGTGCAATTCTGAGCTTCGACAGGATTCCATCCTCTACTTTGTAAAATCCCATACCATTCCTCTACCTGAGGCAGGAAAATAGGGTCGGGAGGGAGAGAACATAAGGACAATTCATACTTCAGCTATAATAGGAAATATCCTCTCCATAGGGCGTTAACTTTGGTTTCCTCGTCTATAAAATGGAGAGAACAGTCATTCCTGCTTTGGAACATGCTTGTTAGGATGAATAATGTAAATTGCCTCCTGCAGTGTCTGACACGTAGTGGGTGCTTGATAAATCTTTGTTAACAGATATGCCTTTATATTGATTCTTAGCTGTGGGAAGTATTCATTCAAATACATATTCAAATAATCTTTTAGCTATATTCCTGCTTGTATATGGATTCCTCTTGCCTTCTGTGAACTCCCTCACATCTCCAGGACTTCAGTACAGGAATAAGGAGTACTCCAAAGATTTCTTGCACTTTCTGGAATTAAACGCTGTGACTTTAGCTTCCTTCCTTTGGATTTTAGGAGGCAGAGGCATGTATTGAGGTGGGTGAAGTGGGGTAGGAAGACCATTTCTGGGAAAATGGGCCAGAGTATTGATCTTTTTCATTACGACCCCTTCGCTTCATTAGAATAAACATTTATTGAACAAGCGCAAATCTTGGCGCTTGTCACTCATGCTTTATTGGCGTTTTCCTTTTTTTTTTTTAAAGCTATCTCCTACAAGAAGGATATTAGCTCTTTCATTCTCTCAAAGGTCAGATGTAATCTTCCAACATCTGACTTTCGCGTCACCCATTTAGGAAGAGACGCGGTCCCTTTAAGGCCCTGGAAAGGGTCTGTTCGTTTCTGTGGGGAGGCCACGCCCCATCACGTGACCGCAGCCCCAGCGGGGCGGGGCTGGCGTCTGCTGGCTGCCGTCACTTCCGGTTCTCTGTCAGTCGCGAGCGAACGAGCAGGAGGGTGTTCGACTGCTAGAGCCGAGCGAAGCGTGAGTGCGCGGGACCCCCACCCTCCCAGCCGGGCCATGAGCTGCCTTCAGGCTCTCCACTCCTCTCGCCGGCAATGGCCGCGGGAAATGGCGGCTCTGTCTTACCTCCCCCTTCCCCTCGGCGTCCCCGGCCCCCTCCTCCGTTCCTGGCTCCACGCCTGACGCGCTGTGGGCCCTTCGGCGCTAGACTCCCGTCCCAGGGGAGCCGAGTCGAGGCGGCGGGCTCTGCGGCCCGGGGCGGTAGATTGAGGGCGGCCGGGGGGCGAGGAGCCGCGGGGAGAGGGTCGCGGCGTCCCCGGGACAATGCGGCGGCGGCCGACCTAGGTGGGGCGCGTGCGGTTACTTGCTCTTCCCTGGCCCTCGCCCTGAGCCGGGCGCTCTGGAGACTGGGAGAGCGGATGCGGGCGGGAGAGGGCCGGGGGAAGAACGGCTGATGTGCGGGGGGAGGGAACGCTTCGAGAGAATAAAATGGCGCTTGGTGCAAGTCCCGCCCCTTCTCACGCCTCCGCACTTCGCCGCCTCCCACGCCCCCTCCGACCAACCTGTCTCCCCTCGCCCGAGCGGCTGCTAGCTACGGGGTTCTAGCGGCTTGCTGGGGCCGCGCGACCCCTTCCCTGGTCTTGTTCTTGTCACCTTCCTGTTATACCGAAGTCGTGTGCTCTTCAGTCCTGGTTCAATTTCACCTCGTTTTTTTCTCATCTTCCCCTCAATCAGCAAGGGCTGAAGATTTCGTTTCTCTTTTTAAAGTTGCGTTTTGTATAAATTCTACAATAGCGGTTTCAGTATCAGTTACTTGAATTACAAGCTGCTTCTCCCCCCACCCCCACATTGGAACAGGCTCATTAAGGTAAAAATATATTTGTTAAAAGTTTAGAGGCTGGCTTTAGTTACCGTTACCTTTCTTCTCCAGTGGAATTCTTTGGGTTGAGTACCAGGTGGTTCTTTGAAAAATTCTTAGGCCCCCAGGCAGTTTTTAATAACAGACGGTAGTTATGATCGACGGTTTCAAAGTGAAAAATTATGTTCAATTTAATTACCTTTTTAAAAAATATCTTTTTGTCGTATTAGCATAAAAAACTGAACTAAATTGATTTTAGAGATGAGGTTGCAAAATGGAGCAGAAACAGGAAAAACGGATAAAACGTGGTCATGAACGTTGCTTTTCCCTTCTGAATTTACCCTTGAAGACATTACCAGTTAAAATCAGATTGAGGTTTTTGAATTTAATGGCTAGGATTGGGGTGGCCCACTTCTTTTTCCTTGACCTCCAATTTTGGAACACATGCAGCGTCAGTGCTAATGCAGGTTTCGTCTAGAGAGCTAGATTATGATTTTTTTTTTTAAGGAGGAATTTTAAGTCTTTTTTTCTTGTATTCAACAAATACAGTGTGTGTTGTGTTTATTAGGCCCTTTAAGGCATACAGAAATTAACCCATTTATGCCTAGCGTTCCACTATTGGAACGCTAGGCATGTGGTAGTTATTTATGTGCTACTGCTCAAGATCATCGCCAAGGTCTGGTTGCATAAATTCAAAAAATTGCAACCTCCGGCATAAATGGATTAATAGGACCTAATCTCTTCTGAGATGGGGAGAGCAAAAGATATTTTGATAATCAGCGTTTTATGATCTGGTGTTATAAGTGCCTTGAATAGAGGTATCCACATATCTTGGAATTCCTTGAAATTTGGGGCTTAGGATTACTGATAGTTTGCTTTCTGCAAACTTGCACTCAGGCACTCAGTAAACACCCACTTGTAAGCAAGGCACTAAGTTATCTATGTCTCTGGGGGGACCTGGGAAGTTACCAGCATAGTAGGAATTTGCGGGAAGGTTTTGCACCTCACATAAATAGGTTTTGCACCTCCCATAAATAGGTTCTTCAAATTTTAATTATGTTCCAGAGTAGAAAAATCTGTGTAAAATGTAATGAATTGCTGGGACTACAGGTGTGCCACCGTGCCCTGCTAATTTTTGTATTTTTAGTGGAGATAAGGTTTCACCATGTTGGCCAGGCTGGTCTCGAAGTCCTGAGCTCAAGTGATCCACATGCTTTGGCCTCCTAAAATTTTGGGATTACAGACGTGATTTCCCGGCCTGAATTGCGTATGATTTTGTGTACTCTTGAATTAGTACCTGTTGTTATTTTGGTGATATGGCCAAAAAGTCAAAATATGAATAAAATATTATGTAAAAATTAATTAGATGTCACATTTGCATAGTACAGCTAGTTCCCTGTTGTGTAAATGTTGGGGTCAATTTCCCATAGTGACTTCTCATTGATGAGAAGTCTAAAGCAGTAATAGTAGAATTACATTTCTTCTGGTTTTAATAGTAATTGTTGTCTGCTGCCTTCTTGCAGTTTACCCTACCCATAGTGTGTAATGCCACTAAAACGAAGTATAGAAAGATCCATTGGCTTGGAGAAAGGTTAGAGACGTAGGAGTGTATGACATTTAGTTCATTGTTCTTACTGGATTCAGCACATTGCACCCTGCATGTTATTTGCAACTTAAAAGAGTATGGATTAAAACTTGTGCTCAGTGTAACAACTCAGTACCACAAAAATGGTAGAATGAACCGTGGAACTTGTCCTTGATTTTTTTCTTTGACTGGGGGAGAGCTAAGTTGAAAGAAGTAGAGTACCTTGTTAATTATTTTTGTAATGTATTTTTCTTTCAGGATGCCTAAATCAAAGGAACTTGTTTCTTCAAGCTCTTCTGGCAGTGATTCTGACAGTGAGGTTGACAAAAAGGTGACTACTACTGGCACCAAGTCATTTTTGTGATACTCAACAATATTGTCCATATCCCATTCTAATGGATAGTAAAAGGTGTATTAACATCTTAAAATGAGGATCTAGCTGGGCGCGGTGGCTCATGCCTGTTATCCTAGTTCTTTGGGAGGCAGAGGTGGCAGGATTGCTTAAGGCCAAGAGTTCAAGACCAACCAGGCTAACATAGCAAGAACCTGTCTCTTTAAAAAAATAAATAAATAAAAAATAAAAAATGAGAATGTGAATGGGTATTTCTGGAGGTATGGTTGGTCTCTGGACCGCTTGACTAGAAGTGCCTAGGATGCTTTTTGCACATTCATACTCATAGGCCCTAAATCAGACTTAACAAGTCTTCTGTTGAGCACCATTAGGAACCCTAAAGTTGCAGAACCACTGCCTTGGATCCTACGGGCATAGAATTCTAAGTAGGCCAAAGTCACTATTTGCCGTTATTTAGAAATTTACCAGATTTTTTTTTGTAAAATGTTAATTTTTTTTTTTTTTTAAAGACAGGGTCTTACTCTCTTGCCCAGGCTGGAGTGTGGTGGCACCATCATGGCTCACTGCAGCCTCGACCTCCTGGTCTCAAGCAATCCTCCCACCTCTGCCTCCAGAGTAGCTGGGACTACAGGCATCATGCCTGGTTAATTAAAAAAAAAATGTTTTTGTAGGGACCAGGTATTGTTGTGTTGCTAAGGCTGGTCTCAATCTCCTGGCCTCAGGCAATTCTTCTGCCTCAGACTCCCAAAGTGCTGGGATTACAGGTGTGAGCCATCATGAGTGGCCGTAAAATGTTAATTTTGATAGTTCTCTCAGTTACTGGTGTTTATTCTGCACATAAGGTTTTCTGAATTTTAGACTTGGTACATTTTTAAGTTTGTACTAAGTTTGTGCTCTGGTCCCTTCCATTTAAGTAAATAGCACCCAGTAAAGCTAACTTGAAACCCATTTTGGCAAGATAGGCTTTTTCTGCATTAGATGACAGCTGCACCGTAATTGGTGAATTTCGCTAAATTGAGCATCTCAGTGGAGCATAACTGAGCGTCTCACTCTGCGGTCAAGTCTTCCGTGCAGAATTGTCTTTTATCTCATAGAACTTTACATATCTGAAGAGATATTTATATCCTAGAAATAGAATAAGTTGGTCGTGTTTTTCCTAGTTAGTATATATCCTTTGTAAAATAGTAAGTAATGACTAGCATTGGTAGACCTGTGGTTTCTAAAAGTTTATTCAAAAGAAGCAGGCTCCCCATCTTTTTTTTCCTCCTGAAGCTTAGTTAGCAATTTTAGCTAAAAGAAAAGGGGAGAGCGTATGGGAGATTGGAGAAGTTGCAACCTTAAAGTATAAATATAGAATATAACAACACATGGAAGGGTAAAATAAGGCTTCAAAGACTATACTTGAGTAAATTTCTTAATTTTAAAATTTGCACCCTATATAGTATTTGAGTATGTTGATGTAACACATGTGTATTGAGCTTTTATTTGCCAGACATGCACTATTCCACAGGGAATACTTAGAGCCTGATTTATAGAATAATTGCTTTCTGCATATTGAGCTAACTTTTTGTTTGTCCCAAATAGTAATATTAATCTTGTAAACACTTAACCTTGTATAACACGTTTTTCATTTCATGTTTTACATGTATATAATATTTTTCTTAGCTTCATCTAATTTGGTAACATTCAATTAATTGGTAACATTAAAATATACTGTTCCATCAAGAAGGAACATGACTGCCCTCTCCTGTTTGGGTTGGGTATTGTGGTTTTTATGGGTTGTTAGCTCTTTTTGAGAATGCGACTTTCTAATAAGCTTTTAAAATAATGCTGTTTTTAAAACACTGTTGTGATTTTTGAAAGCTAGTCTAATACATAGCTGTCCATCTTCAATGATTTTTTTTTTTTTTTTGTGATGAGGAAGTTCTTGAGTTGCTGGCTCTCAGTGCCCAGTGCAAAATAGCTCTCTAAAGATTTGCCTAATCGTAAATTCCTTTTTTTTTTTTTTTTTAATTTTGAGATGAAGTTTTGCTTTTGTTGCCCAGGCTGGAGTGTAGTGGCGCGATCTCGGCTCACTGCAACCTTCGCGTCCCGGGTTCAAGTGATTCTCCTGCCTCAGCCTTCTGAGTAGCTGGGATTACAGGCGTGTGCCACCATGCCTGGCTAATTTTTATTTATTTATTTATTTTTTTTGAGATGGAGTATCGCTCTATTGCCCAGGCTGGAGTGCAGTGGCACGATCTTGGCTCACTGCATCCTTAGCCTCCTGGGTTCAAGCAGTTCTCTGCCTCAGCCTCCCTAGTAGCTGGGATTATAGGTGCCCACCACCACACCTGGCTAACTTTTTTTGTATTTTTAGTAGAGATGGGGTTTCACCATTGTGGTCAGGCTGGTCTCGAACTCCTGACCTCAAGTGATCCTCCCGCCTCGGACTCCCAAAGTGCTGGGATTACAGGTGTGAGCCACCACTCCCGGCCCATAAATTCCTTAAGCCAGCATAAATTCCTTTTGGAATAGGCAGGACATAAATAAACATATCCTGGAAATGGAATAAGTTGGTTGTATTCTTTTTAATTAGTATATCTGCTTTGTAAAATAACTGACTAGCCTTAGTAGACCTGTGGTTTCCAGGTTTATTCAGAAGCAGCAAGATCCCTCCATTTTTTTTTTCTACCAAAGAATTCATATGTGGGATCCCAAACCACAAAATAACCATTCCTGTGGTTAATACTACTATAATGCCTGAAGTGTCTTTTGGGATCCTGAGAACAGAGTTTGAAAACATTACTAGACAGAAGGATTGGTTAGATTCATAGTTTTGTTGTTGAGTGAAACCTGCTTATGTATATATTTATGATATTTTGGATATAGTCTTTTGATTGTTTAAATCTTAAAAAATAATGGGATCTTTTGACACTGGGGTATGTTTTATTTTTATGTGTGCAAATTTTAACCGTATTCTTTTCTTTTCTAGTTAAAGAGGAAAAAGCAAGTTGCTCCAGAAAAACCTGTAAAGAAGCAAAAGACAGGTGAAACTTCGAGAGCTCTGTCATCTTCTAAACAGAGCAGCAGCAGCAGAGATGATAACATGTTTCAGGTAAAGGTGGCTTTTTTTTTTTTTTGACATGGAGTCATGCTCTGTCACCCAGGCTGGAGTGCAGTGGCGCCATCTTGGCTCACTGCAACCTCAGCCTCCTGAGTTCAAGCAGTTCTCTGCCTCAGCCTCCCGAGTAGCTGGGATTACAGGCACCCGCCACCAGGCCTGGCTAATTTTTGTATTTTTAGTAGAGATGGGGTTTCACCATCTTGGCCAGGCTGGTCTTGAACTCCTGACCTTGTGATCCACCTGCGTCAGCCTCCAAAAGTGCTGGGATTACAGGTGTGAGCCACTATGCCTTGCCAAAGTTGGCTTTAGTTGCCAAAGTTTCTTTAGATTCAGAGGAATTATTATCTGGCTCGATCGGAAGAATGTTAAAAGTACTGTAATCTGATAATTGCATAATATGTATGTTACAATCCTCTTAACTAGGGACATTTATTAAAATAGAACAAACTAGTAAAAGTATTTTGTACAATGCTGGATTATTGTTAAAGTCTCTAAAGTCTAGCTTTGCTGTATTTAAACCAATGCAAATTTAAATGTTACAGAAATCCAAAAAATGAGATTGAGAATTGCACATTTTGAAAGCAACTTGGAGGAGGCAGGTCAAGTGTTGGGACAGTAAAGTATGAATAGATTATTATGGGACAGGAAGCAGCAATGTGACATGCCTAATTTTGGCCTGATGAGCAACAGAAAAGGGGAATGGGTTGAATAGATAAAGTGAAGGAAGTTCATTAGAGGGACTTGATGAAATCACCTGGAGAGGACTCGTATAGCTTCTTCTCTTGGGTTTCCTGTCTTGTTTTAGGGAGACTTGACACTGGCATCTTTGTACAAGAAGGATTTGTGAGGAAGGGGTGTTAGGGAATAAATGGATGCAGGTGAGATTGCTTAGGTAATTGTAGGCTTTAATCTGTATGTGAGGTGATAAGGGCTTAGATGGTTTTTCCTGAAGAAGAAATTATGCCGATTACAAGATACAGGTTAGGAAGAATGGACCAGAGGAATTAGGCAATCAGTGAAGATGTGGACTTGATTGTGGATGTGATTAAAAAAAAAAAAATGGTGTTGCTTCTGTAGCACCTGAAGGGCTTAGTTGGGAAATGTTCATGTGGGATTATCAGCATGGTTGACTAAAGCTGCCTACTGAAGTATTAAACAGAGGAAGAACAGAAAGCAGATGAGGGAATGTCTTGGATTATATTCAGATAGAGAATGGAAGGAAAAAGAGGATGTAGGTTAAGAGAGGGTGAAGGAAAAATAGAAGAGTGCAGTAATGGGAGCAAGAAAAGGATGAGTGTTTCCAGGAGCTATAAGTATTAGTTGAAACCAAAAAGTTGGGTGGAACGAGACTACAATTTTTTTTTTGAGACAAGGTCTGTGCTCTGTCACCCAGGCTGGAGTGCAGTGGTGTGATCTCTGCCCACTGCAACTTCCGCTTCCTGGGCTCAAATGATCCTCCTGCCTCAGCCTCCTGAGTAGCTGGGACTACAGGCAACGCTCCATGACGCCTGGCAAATTTTCTTTTTTGTTGGTAGAAACAGTGTTTAGCTGTGTTGCCCAGGCTGGTCTTCAACTCCTGAGCTCAAGTGATCCGCCCACCTTGGCTTCTCAAGGTGTTGGGATTACAGGCGTGAGCCACCGTGACTGGCCAAGACTGTAGACATTTATATGACTAGAAAGTAAGGCTAACACATGTATATTTTGACCTGTTGATAGCTTTGAAAGGTGGAGTGCCAAGATTAAGGTGAGAATGGGAAAATTTAAGTTTTCTTTCCTATTGCTTATTTTTGCCTTGTTATACTTCTAGGTAAAGAAGATAGACAAAGTGCAGATGAACTGTTTAGTTCAGAACACACATTTTAGAGATTCTATTCTGTTAAGAGAAATTTTGTGAAAACTAGATCTAATTTTAGGAATTTTCTCACCAGAAAAACGGAGCTTCATTTCTTAAACCCTCACCTGGAAAGATTCCTAAGATTCCTAAACCTCCTAAGGCTGACATTGCACCTTTTGAAAGCCTGCCTCTAGGAGGAACATAGGTCATCTTTTCTTTTTTTTTTTTTGAGACGGAGTCTCGCTCTGTCACCGTGCTGGAGTGCAGTGGCATGAATCTCGGCTCACCGCAACCGCTGCCTCCCGGGTTCAAGAGATTCTCCTGCCTCAGCCTCCTGAGTAGCTGGGACTACAGGCATGCGCCACCACCCCCAGCCAATTTTTGTATTTTTAGTAGAGACGGGATTTCACCTGGTTGGCCAGGATGGTTGGCCAGGATGGTCTCGATCTCTTGACCTCACCATCTGCCTGCCTTGGCCTCCCAAAGTGCTGGGATTACAGGCGTGAGCCAGCCTAGGCCTTATTTTCAGAGTGGCTTTCACGGATCTAGTAGTGTAGGCATTATAAGAGATAATATGATACTTAATTTCATTGCTATTACAGCTTGATGTACATCAAACATCAATACATAAGCAGTTCTCTAAATGTATTAAAGAGTTGTACCAAAGAAAAATCAATACACTTGTCTTTTAAAGTCTGAAGTGATTGGGGCAGAATCATGACTAGAGAGAAGATACTAGAGATGCTTACTTCCTGGTTCCTTCAGCCCTGATTTTGAAGAACTTTCTTCCATAGGGATGTAACCTACCTGAGGTGACATCTGTGATAATAAAGAGACTGGAGAATTATCTCATAATTACTTAGTACCTGTGTCTTGAAAGGTCAGAATAGTTGAGGCAGGAAACTTTAATTCATATTTTTCTTCAGAGTTAGGCACAAAGGGTCAGTAATACTGCTTTAGTTTATTTGATGATTTAAGGTTACTTGATACTTTTAAATTATTTAATTTAAAATGGTTATAACTGGTCATTTTAATCTGGGGCAGGAGTCCATAGAATTGTTTTTTAATTTGAATTTTTTGTGTTTGAAGGAATTATTCATAACCTTTATCACAGGGGTCCCTCCTGCACAGGAGGTGAGCGGTGTGTGAGGGAACATTGCAGCCTGAGCTCTGCCTCCTGTCAGATCAGCAGCGGCATTGGATTCTCATAGGAGCGCGAACGCTATTGTGAACTGCACATGCAAGGGATTTAGGTTGTGTGCTCCTTATTCCTTATGAGAATCTAATGCCCGATGGTGGGATGGTTTTCATCCTGAAACGATCACCTTTCCCCTTCCCTGCCTGCTGTGGAAAAATTGTCTTCCGTGAAACTGGTCCCTGGTGCCAAAAAGGTTAGGAACCACTGCTTTATCAGATTTTCAAAGGGGACAGGGAATCAAATTCGTATAAGAATCACAGTTCTTTATGATGTATATGCTATTTTTTGCTGCTAATCTCCAGATTTTGTGGATATAAAATATATTCTGTCATCTGATTTTATTTTTTTCCAATAAAATGTGATTTCAGTGATCTTTATTTTTTCTATCTTTAACTAATATATCCCTATACTACTATCTCATCACTTATTTAATTTTTGCTAATAAGAATTTGTCAGTTTTACTCTGTTTTTTCCCCCAAGGGAGAGGCAGCTGTTCGGCAGATTCCTTTTTTTTTTTAAAAAAAAAAAAAAAGTTTTTGAGGTATAGTTTATGTCCAATAAAACGCACACATTTAAAAGCATACCTTGATAGGCTGTGGTAAATGTACACGCCTTTGTGGCCAGACCATTTTCATCACCCCAGGAAGTTCCTCTTGGCTTTACAGTCATTGCTCATGTCCTAGGTAATCACTGATCTTGTTTCTACCACTATAGATTTATGTTGCCTCTTCTAGAACTTTGTATAAATGGATACATGCAGTCTATTTTTTGTGTCTGGCTTTTGCTCGGTATAATGTGTTGAGATTAATTCTGTTGCACATATCAGTAATTTGTTTCTTTTTATTGCTGAGTAGTATCTTGTATGATAATACTACAACTTGTTAATCCATTCACCTTGGGTGGACATTGGGATTGTATCAAGTCTTGGGCTATTAGGAATACAACTGCTGTGAATATTCTTGTACAAGTCATTTTGTGGACATTTTTTCCCTTTTGGGTAAATACCAGATACATTTGCCGAGTCATAGAGTAAGTGTGTAACTGTGTAAGACACTGTCAAACCGTTTTCCATAGTAGCTGTAGCATTTTACATAGCCATCGGTACTACTTATGAGATTCCAGTTGCTCCACATCCTCGCTAGATATTGTCAGTCTTTCAAGTTTTTTTCTTTTTAGTTACATTGACTGTATAATGGTAGCTCATGGTGGTTTTACTTTCCATTTCCCTCATGTACATGTCTTAATTCATTGTACATCTTTAGTGTGTTTATTGGTTATTTTTATATCTTTTGTGAAGAGTATCTTTTGGCCACTTAAAAAAAATGCCAGGTCATTTGAGTTGTAACACTTTATATATTTTGGATATAAGTCCTTTGTCAGATGTAAGTATAATTAATATTTTTTTTAGACTTCAGGGAAACTTTAGTTTTCAAAGCAATCTAGTTCAAAAATGAGTGGAGGTTAACAGAGAAGAAAGAATATGAAACCAGAGAGACAGAATCAGACAGACAGAATAAGGGGGGACTGGCAGCTGGTCAGGGGCGTCTGTGACAGATCTTCTCTCTCTTGGAAATGAGGTCCTCACCGATTCTGGTCAGTTCATCATTTTCTTCACGTCCACAGTTCTGCTCCTTCCTCAGGCTCTCCTCGAAGGCCAAGACCTCTGTGGCTCCAACTTGAGTGAATATTTTCTTTAGGTTTCTGGTTTACCTTTTTATTTTCTGAAGCATCTTTTTAAAAAAGGCTTCAGTGTGATTGTCTATTCTATCGATTTTTCTCCTTTTTTGCTTAATGCTTATTTTCTGTCCAAGACATATTTTGCCTACCGTGGCCACAAAAATTTTTGCCAGTGTTTTTTCCTAGAAGTTTTATAGTTTTAATTTTCACATTTAGGTCTATAATTCATGTAGAATTAATTTCTCTGTGTATGGTGTAAGATAGAGATTTAGATTCTTCCCCACCCCCAATGCAGATAGCGTGTTGTTTGAACATCATTTGTTGAAAAGAGTATTTTTATTCCTTTGAATTACCTTGGATTTTGCCGCCTCCCCCCCAAAAAATCAGTGAATATATCCAATGCGTGTGTATTTTTTGACTCCATTGTGTTCCATTGACCTCTTATGTCTGTCTTTACTCCAGTACTACGTTGTCTTCCCTTACTATATTATAGTGAGTCTTGGAAAGTGCTAAGAGACACTTTGTTGAGGAAAGCCTGTTCTTTTCTCTGTAATTTGTAATTTGTGGTAAGCAGATATATAAGATTTTTGAAAAATAATTTTCTGTGAATATTTTTAAGTTCTTAATCTGACTGTGAGTGAGGTGCATTAAAGATGTTATTTGAAGTGAACGTGAAAAGGAAAAACTTGGTTATTATTGACTGGAACTCTGGATTCGTATATTCAGAATGGTTGGTGAAGCAGTGTAGCTAGTTGCATCTGTGGATTCCTGTTGGTTGTAGTTTGTACTGCAAAATATTGCTTCCTAATGATTTTTTTTGTTTTGGTGGTAAAAACCATAAAAGTATATTCACATTGTTGTGAAACAGATTGCCGAAACTGTTTCATCTTGCAAAACTGAACCTCTGTGGCCATTAAACAACAGTTCCCTTTCCCTCAGCCCTGGTAACCACCATTCTGCTTTCTGTTCCTGTGAACTTGACGTCATGTAAGTGGAATCATAAAGTGTTACCTTTTTCCTTTTTATGACTGGCTTATTTCATTGACGTAGTATGTGACAGGATTTCCATTTTTAAAAGCTAATTGATAGTCCATTGTGTGTCTGTTCCACCCCCCCTCCCCCATTTTGTTTATCAGTTCATCTCTGGGTGGATATTTGTGTTGTTTCCACTTCTTGGCTCTTGTGATTAATGCTGCTGTGAACATGGGTGTGCAGATGTCTCTTGGAGTCTGTGCTTTCAATTTTTTGGGATATATACCCAGAAGTAGGATTGCTGGATCATATGATAGTTTAAACAGTAATTTCCTTTGGTTGCAGTTTTGATATTGAGAGTAGTACAGCTGACCCTTGAACAATGCAGGGTCAAAATGCAAGGCACCAACCCCTGTGCAGTTGAAAATCTGGTTATAACTTTTGACTTCATCAAAACTGCTAAGTATAGCCTACTGTTGACTGGTAGCCTTAACGGTAACATAAACAGTTAACATATCTATTGTATGTTATATGTACTGTATACTGTATTCTTACAATAAAGTAAGCTAGAGAAAAGGAAATATTACTAAGAAAATCATAAGGGAGAAAAAATACATTTTACTGTACTGTATGGTGTTTATCAATAACATTAGTTTGTTGTCTGTTTATAAGATATGTCATCTGTTAATAAGATATGTCATCTGTTAGAAATTGTAGGCAACCACAGCTGCAGATTTCAGTCCGTGGTACATATCAAGCAATTCAACTTTTATTTTTTTATTTTTATTTGTATTTTTTTGCATTTAAATTAAAGACAGGATCTTGCTGTGTTGCCCAGATTGGATTCAAGTGATCCTCTGGCCTCAGCCTCCTGAGTAGCTGGGATCATAGGCATGCACCACTGCTTCTGGCAGTTTTTTTCTTGTGATGTCATGCCTTCTCTCTGCTTCTTGGGAGCACTTTCAACATCACTAGGGGCACTTTGTATAGGACTCATGGTGTTATTTAAAGTTTATGGTATTGCACTAATCATGATGAAAATGTGAAAACCGTGAGAGATCACTTTTTACTGCAGTATGCAATTTGTTGGAGACATGAACTGCTCAGCAGAGATGATTAGCATCACATGGTGTTTTACACAAGGTGTTTTAAGCAGATATTTGTAACATTTGAGCACACTGAGATAGCAACAGGAAGTGGCTATGAAGTTAACACTAGTACACTACTGCAGTTAATTTTATGCAGTTATGAATTAATACTCCATCTTTGTTTACATTTCTCTCTACTGCTTCCCGTGTGCATAAGTTTTGATACATTTTAACTTCATATAATAGATTTGTATGTTTTATGATAGTAAATGATAAAATAACCTCATATCTAGGTATGTTTTATGCATTCATGACTTACCTAACTTTTTCTTAATGTTTTCGTTATTTCTAGGCTATGCAGTTGTTTTGTGAGTTTTTTCAAATTGTCAAGTCTGCAAAAATTTTTCCAGTATATTTATTGAAAAAAATATGCATATAAGTGGGACCTGCACAGTTCAGAGCCGTGTTGTTCAAGGGTCAGCAGTAGTCATTTCATGATTAGATGTAGAGTGAGCATGCAGCAAGTTGTGAATATGAATATAATTGAAACAGATAACCACTCTTGAAAGGAGCACCTCTTTTTATGTTTGTTTCTTTTGCAGATTGGGAAAATGAGGTACGTTAGTGTTCGCGATTTTAAAGGCAAAGTGCTAATTGATATTAGAGAATATTGGATGGATCCTGAAGGTGAAATGAAACCAGGAAGAAAAGGTGAGGTCTAATTACTTGAATTTTATTACAGTGTTAGGACTAAACTACAACTTTTCTGAGTAGCTTACTTAACTTGAAATGTTGGCAGGACACACGGGGCAAGAAGAGTCTTACTCAATTGATTCTCTATCTTCTGTAGTTATTTTGGATATGATACTTAACATTTTTTTAATGAGATGTCTTAATACAGCTTTTGGGAATAAAACCCAGAAAAGTAACACCCCTAATATCACTTCAATTGGCTGCTAATGTACTTGAACAATTTTTAAAAAGGTTTACGCAGTTCTGAAGCAGATTAGGCACTATCTGGGAACTTGTAAAATCAGGAATGGAAAATCTTGGTTTACAATGCTTCCTTTTGATTCAGCTCCTAAAAGCTATTCTTTAGGGCATTATTCTTCAAGTGGATCTCTGCTGTCCTTCCATTTGTGCTTCATCCAGTCCCAAGCCTCTTAGCATTGTAGAAACATATTTTGTATTATTCACCAAACAGCTAGAGAAGGTGAGCCAACCTAAATTTGTATATTTGGATTGCTGCTCTAGGTTGACCCTCAGCTAAAGAAAAATGCTTCCTTATTTAGTTTTATTCTGCTTGCCTATTAGTTTGAAAGGTACCACTTGTTTGCTTCATGCAGTTTTTTTTTTTTTTTTTGTTTGTTTGTTAAACTCAGCCTCTATATCCTCTATATGTGTTTATACACTTTCGTATTTTCTTCAAGTCACTTCTGGATTGGTCATTCACGTACCAGAGTGGCTGATGCCATATTTCTTGTTTATTCTTTTTTTTCAATTTCATGGCCTTCCAGCAGTTTTCTGGGAATACTTTCTGCCAGTTGTTTACTTCTCTGTTTATATGCGTCAGTATTAGAATGCTAGAACGTTAAAGTACAAAATACAGAAAATATAAAATTTCTGTTCATACTTTTACATCTTAAATTGGAAAGACATATCTCACATTTTTTAACCGTTTATGTGTTGGGTGATACGCTAAGTTCATTATTCATGTTACTTAATCATTTACAACAACTCTTTGAGGTATAGATGCCATTTTACTGGTGAGGAAACTAAGGCTTACAAGGTGATGTAGTTCTTTTTTAAGGGTCATCCACTTAGTGAAAGTGAGGCTGAAATTTTAACCCTGACAGGGTGACCCTAGAGTGCAGTTACCCGGGTATACTCTCTGAGGAGTTCTGTATGAATCACGTCCTGGGAATTTTTCCAAAGTGAAATGAATGCTTCTGAAAGAACTCAGCACAATTGGCTTGAATTCCTGTGGAAATTTTGGGCAAATATTGGAACCAGCTGGAAATATAGTAATGGGGTATCACATGCCAAATCTGGACCTGACCATTTTAGCCTGATAGTTGACAGGTATTTAAGATGTGTCTTCAAACCCTATTTATTCTCATTGGTTGCAATAGGTACTATGCGGGATGCACTGTGGAAAGTAAGACTGGATATGAGATTGATAATGCTCAGTAAATTGTGATGATATGTAATTAACAAATGTAAGAGATATGATTTTCAGTATTGTAGCATTGTGTCCAAGTGGCATTTTTTTTTCTTTTTTTTTTTTTTTTAAGATGGAGTCTTGCTCTCTTGCCCAGGCTGGAGTGCAGTGGCATGATCTTGGCTCACTGTAACTTCCGCCTCCCAGGTTCAAGCAATTCTCCTGTCTCAGCCTCCTGAGCAGTTGGGATTACAGGTGCCCACCACCATGCCCAGCTAATTTTTGTATTTTTAGTAGAGATGGGGGGTTTCACCATGTTGGCAAGGCTGGTCTTGAACTCCTGACCTCAAGTGATCCGCCCGCCTTGGCCTCCCAAAGTGCTGGGATTACCGGTATGAGCCACCGCGCCCAGCCTAAAGTGGCAATTTTGATAAAACAGTATTCTAGTTGGAAGTATGAAAATCCTCAATGCTTAAATAGATTTTCACCTTTGAATTTTTAAACTTTGTTTTAGGTATTTCTTTAAATCCAGAACAATGGAGCCAGCTGAAGGAACAGATTTCTGACATTGATGATGCAGTAAGAAAACTGTAAAATTCGAGCCATATAAATAAAACCTGTACTGTTCTAGTTGTTTTAATCTGTCTTTTTACATTGGCTTTTGTTTTCTAAATGTTCTCCAAGCTATTGTATGTTTGGATTGCAGAAGAATTTGTAAGATGAATACTTTTTTTTAATGTGCATTATTAAAAATATTGAGTGAAGCTAATTGTCAGCTTTATTAAAGATTGCTTTGTGTGCCCACCACCTAGTGTAAAATAAAATCAAGTAATACAGTCTTAACTGTTGTGGCCTTTTTTGATCATAAGAGTTGGTACTGTTTAAGGCCAACAGTAACAGTTTTTATAGATCTTTTAGTTTCAACTCAGCTTTTACAATAAAAAGGATTTGTATTGCATTGAGTTTATAAACTTTTGGTTTGTGAACTTCATATTTGATCTTTTCTCTACCAATCAAATGTCTAGGCTTGTTTGACTTCAACCCCAATGGTTTTTCACTCTTTTTATTTTGTTTACTTCATTTTCCTTTAATACCTTAATCTCTTCATGTTCAGTTTTTACTTCACTCTTCATTCTTTTCTTTGATTATGGTATGCTTATTTGGAAAGTCAGTGAAACTGTCAAAATGTTATCTCAGTAAGATACTTGTATGAGAACTACAATCACCGAATCTACTGTATTCAATATTAGCAGATCTAATTTGATAAACAACATGGCTTGTGTGAAAACTGAGCAGGTGTTTGTTTACCCATAGTGTTCTGTGTAGTTATTGCTTAGTCTGCAGAAAATAATGACTTAGATGAGATGTCTGACTTGCTTTCACTTATTAAGCATGTTCACCATGGGATGATGTCTGTAACATCAGATATTGTTCAACTAGACTAGGATTTAATAAAAATTGTGAAAGCTTACTGGCCTAACATTTTATTTTATAATATTGAGTATGAATTATATGTAGCCAGAGATGTCATTAAGCTTTACTGTTACAGTAGGTAATATGGTTAGTTTGTAGGGGAAAGAGCATATGAGCACATGCTTGTGTATTTTGGCCTTTGCCCCAGTAGAACAGACCAATGGCATTCTAGATTTGATGATACTAAGTTTTAGCAGACACTAGTAAGTGGTTTGTACCATACTGATGAAGCAGACAGATTGAGGCACAGATTTTAGTGGCTTTGTGGCAATAAGTAGGGCATGGTGTGCCTTAGGAAAAGAATGTTTATAAAGGGAATTATAACTGAAATTAAAGGCGGCGGCAGTGAAGAGGAAATAATTCTCTTCTATCTAAATGATATACACATGATATTTTGAGATTTTTATAACAGCAGTGGAACACAATTCTAGGTAGAGTAGAAAAAGGAAAGGTTTAAAGACATATGAAAGATTCTTGTTGACAAATTATTTTTGGTAGCAAATCTCAATGGTTACCTGCTATTAAGGGCTGCCATATTAGAGTTTTGCACTATTTTGCTACCAAGTTTGATTCGTACATCTAAAACATTTTGTAGTAGCTTGTCAAGGACTTAATTTGAAAATCATTTGCCAGGCCACATAGTTATCAATTTTTTTTTTCTAGCAGCTATTCTGTTGTATTTCTAAACCATTTTTTTGATGACTTTTTAAAGTTTGCCAGGCCACATAGTTATCAATTTTTTTTTTCTAGGAGCTATTCTGTTGTATTTCTAAACCATTTTTTAGATGACGTTTTAAAGTATATTTAGCAGTAACCTTAAGAGGTTCAAAGTGGTAAATCTCTTGTAATTTAGCCTTCATCAAATAATAGGTACCAGTGTATTAAAAATACGTATTTTTTTTTTGCAGCCCCTTGAACCAGAGTAGGTTCAGAGAAACTCCCAAAATTTGTACTTCAGACACATCATGCTTGATTGGTAACTTCCCTCCTTTTTTGGGGAACATGTTTGTGTCCTGTTAATTGGGTAGATTTTTAAATATTTCTTATTTTTGGCACACAGAAAGGGTAGTTAGAGTACAGAACTTTGATTTTTGGTGTAGATGCAGAGGGAATGATGGGTAAATTTCCTAGGTTTATATGAATTTAGGGGGTGTATGCATTTTGAAACAATCTACTAACAGATGGTGCTGAAATCTATTACCTACGTGTTTTCTAGTTTTTTAGCATTATGTTAATGAAGCCTCCATATAAGGAGTGTTTCTCTGGCACAGTTGGTAAGTTGACTGCTAACTTCATTTAAATGTGTTACTGGATATGCAGTATACTGAAATTATTAATCAGTTTGTGTATAGGAAAAGAACTGGGTTAAAAGAAGCAAATTGTTCTGAAAAGAAAGTATAGATTAATTTTGTTTTCTGTTTAAATTTTATCTCCTTGGTAAAGATTTTTTTCTCCTAGGCAGAAAACTTGGCATTTTTAGGCATAGATACCTTACCTTACCATGCCAAAATGAATTTAATTCCAGTACTCAGGTTTTTCCCTTTAACAGACTCTATGTGTATCAGGGCTTTCTAATGGGTTTTTCCTCTTAGTTTTTAAAATGTGAGCAGCATTTGACCAATTTCCAGTGCTCTTAGCATTTTACTTAAAAGAACAACCACTACAAAAGAAAATCTTTGTAATTTGATTGTCTTTTGCTTTGCTTCATTAATGCCTAAGAACTTAAGAATACTCCTACCTCATTAGCTACTCAAGATGCTGTGACGATCAAATCTATTCTACATAATGTGTTTAGAAACAAAGACTTGGGTGAAAAATGAAATAAGTATATTCTGACTTGGCTATTGAGGGGAAAATTCAGTATTAAGTGTTCCTCACAAGAGATATGTTAGCAGAATACTGTAAAAGTTTGAAATTTTTAAAAAGTACTTAAATTTAGGTATCCTGAAATTCTTTGCAGTTCATTTTTTATGGCAGTTAATCCAGTGAAACACTCAAAAGTTTTTTCTTTTTTTTTAAAGTGGTGTTTTTCCAGATAAACTCTAGGGTGAACATTCACATAATCACAAATATGTAATTCTGTAATTGTGGAATGCTTGTATGCTTTGTTTTCGTACATCTTCCATGGAGATGTCTGAATATAATACTCCATCTGTGAATATTTTAAATGTTGAAATAAAAGTAAGAAATGTGCCCTTTGTGTTATCCCGGTTTCACAAACCTGAAGGTAAATGGGTAATTTGTCTGTTGAATGGGTTTTCTTAATAGAATGCCTTTCTGTGTGAATGCTTTGGAATGTGGATTAGTCTTGGGTCCGTCCTTTCCATCTACCTGATCCAAATGGAAAAATGCAAACACTTAGGTGTACACAGGCTGTTTTTTTTTTCTTTCTCCCTATAAGTGCTTTGTAGTCTCATGATTCCTTCATATACTTGACTGGTGTCATGGACTCCTTTGAAGATTTCAAACTTACATTTTCATTTATAAAGTCCCTGTTTTGCCCTTGGTTAGTGTTTTTGTTTATATGTTGAGGCCCCATTTCAATTTCTGTTTAGGAATAGAAAGATCCATGGTATATTCACTTAACTGTAAATTTGCTTTTAGTAAAACATAATTCAGCCAGAAGAAGGAAAAAAAGAGTACTTGGAGTTTACACAATTAATCACTGACTTCATAGTTTTGTAGTATGGCTCAAAGGGAGTTACTGGGGTAGGAAGGGTATTTGCGAAGTACTAAACATTTAAAAAAATTACATGGAATTACTTACTATATAACAGTTCACCTAATAGTTATGTCCATTTTAGTAAAAGATCTTGCTACAGCCCGGCGCGGTGGCTCACACCTTTAATCCCAGCACCTTGGGAGGCCAAGGTGGACGGATCACTTGAGGTCAGGAGTTTGAGACCAGCCAGGCCAACAGGGTGAAACCCCATCTCTACTAAAATACAAAAATTAGCTGGGTATGCTGGTGAGCACCTGCAATTCCAGCTACTGTGGAGGCTGAGGCAGGAGAATCACTTGCACCCAGGAGGCAGAGGTTGCAGTGAGCCGAGATTGTGCCACTGTACTCCAGCCTGGGCAACAGAGTGAGACTGTCTCAAAAAAAAAACCAGAAAAACAAAAAAAGCTTGTTACATGAACAGGACTTTTCTTTCCCCACTTGCTTCATTCACATAAGCCCCTTACAGAGTTCACACCTTCCCAGACCTGCTTTTATAGACATTTTAGTCCTGGATTAATAGTGACCCACTGCCTAAGTGAAATGCTCCTCTTATTTCACTTTTTAGGTTCTTGATAGTTTAAATGGTTTATCCTTCTGCTGGATAACTTAGTAGTTAGGAGATAAGATTTATGCCACTTCTGTAACTGCTCCTGAATTTCAACTCATTTCAATAGTTGGATAATATAACCTCCATGGGTAACAGAAAGACTGTATATGTAGTTCAGAAATCAGCTGAAGTTGTCTATGTAGTAACTCAAGTATCTTGAAAAGTGATGTGAAAGTTCCAGTTTTGCCCGCCTAAATAAGCTAAGCCCAAGTCTTTTAAAATGTTATGTATTTATTTTTTGAAGAGACAGGGTCTTCCTATGTTGCCCAGGCTGGAGTGCAGTGGCTGTTTACAGGTGTGATCCTAGCGCACCATGGCCTTGAACTTGTGGGCCCAGGTGATCCTCCTGCCTCAGCCTTCCTAGCATCTGTACACTACAGGTGTATACCACTGTGTCTGGCGAGCCCAAGTCTTTTAATAGCTCCTATTCTGAAGGCTTTATTTTTCAAGTGAGACGGGATATTTTTAGTAGAGACGGGATTTCACCCTGTTTGCCAGGCTGGTCTTGAACTTCTGGCTTCAAGCAATCTGCCCACTTTGGCCTTCCAAAGTGCTGGGATTACAGGCATGAGCCACTGTGCCTGGCCCCCAATTTTTCAGTATTTTATTCTGAAAAATTTCAAACCCAGAGAAAAGTTGAATCAATAGTATAAGGAACACTCATATCCTTCACCTATTATTTTGCAACATTCTGTCTCTTTTTGCTGAACTGTTTGAAAGTAAATTGTAGAAAGTTAACATACGCATATGCTGAGCCGTTTTTACTTCTGAGACCAAGTGTATGTGTTTTTTCCATCACCACTTCTCTTACTCCATTTGGGTGTCCTACAATTCAATTCTGATACCATCTACCTGGAGTTAGTGTCAGATCCCACAAGTTAAGGGCTCAGTCCCACAAGAAGGCCCCCACTTCAGATGCCAGCCATAAGTCCATGGTTGTCACTGGTACTTGTGACCAGTAAATTCAGAGGGTTTCCGCAATCCCCTTCTCACATTTGGTAATTGACTGGAACCATTCACACAACTCAGGAAAGCACTTTATTCACGATTACAGGTTTATTATAAAGGATACAACTCAGGAACAGCCAAATGGGAGAGATGCCCAGGGCAAGGTATGGGGAAGGGAGGTGGAGCTCCGTGCCTTCTGTGGGAGCACCACTCTCCCAGCACCTTACTATGTCATCAGCTTAAGTCTCTGAGCCCCATCATTTAGGGTGTTTTTATAGAGATTCCATTACACGTGATTGATTAAATTTTTAGCCATTGGTGATTAACAGTCCTCACTTCCTCACCCATCCCCAGAGGTTGGGAGGTGGAGCTGAAAATTCTAAGCTTCTAATCAAAGTTTCGTCTTAGTCTAGCAACCAGTCCCCATCCTGAAACTATCTAGGGGCCCTGCCAAGAGTCTCTCATTTGAACAAAAGATCCTCCTATCACTTTTAACTCAAGAAATTAGGTTTTAGGAGCTCTGTGCCAGGAACCAGGGACAAAGACCAAGTATCTATGATGCCATTTAGGCATACATGCTTACACACAAACATACATGTGTATACATCTATACAATTTTTTGGATGGATATTTGAAAGTAAACTGCAGACATACTTCATTTTAAGTACTTCAGTATGTATTTCCTAGGAATGGAAAGACTAACATTTTTTAATGGAAAATAATCATATTTTACAAAACAAAAAAATTGTGAGTGACATTATTTTACATTTTACCAGTCTCTTTAATAGATGGCTGGATTCTCCTGTTTGCTTCTGCAGATAATCTTTGTTTGGGTTGAGGTATGTGAAGAAAATGTGGCCTCACAGAGATGTGTAGTTGGAAAAGGGAGGAATACTTTATTATTTTTTTATTTCTGAGACAGTTTCGCTCTTGTCGCCCAGGCTGGAGTACAGTGGCACCATCTGGGCTCACTGCAACCTCCACCTCCTGGGTTCAAGCGATTCTCATGCCTCAGCCTGCAAAGTAGCTGAGATTACAGGTGTATGGCACCATGCCCGGCTAATTTTTATATTTTTAGTAGAGACAGGGTTTCACCATGTTGGCTAGACTGATCTGGAATTCCTGAGCTTAAGTGATCTGCCTGCCTCAGCCACCCAAAGTGCTGGGATTACGGGCATGAGCCACTGCGCCCGGCACATGAATACTTTAATAGCCTTTCCAGGTAATTGTGGGTATCCTTTGATAACAACTACAAAATTTGACAAGTGGTAGTTTCTTAAAAGTTGTAGTTTGTAATTTCCCCTTGAAAACTTGAATTTCATAATTGACAACACATGCTGTTGTTTTTTTTGAAGTGATAGGCTCAAGTGTGTTTGTTTTTGAGAAATTGTCTGCCAAATCCACAGGTCTGAACAACGACAATTTGTCAATCTTGGAAGTTAAAATGGTGCTCCGTGCAAAGTGCCGCTAGTTCAGTTCACACTCCAAACAGTTCTGCCGGTGCTTTTCCTTGAGACTGCCTTGGAACCTCAATGTGCATTTCCCAAGAGTAAAGACATTCTACCTAGCCTCAATATTATCACAACTTAAAACATCAATAATTTTATCAACTATTCAGTCCATAGTAAGTTTCCCCAGTTCCCAAAAATGTTCTTTATTTCTTCTCCCAATGCAGTGTCTTGATGAAAATTCATGCTGTTCATTTGGTTATTAGTCTCTTTTAATCTAGAATAATTCCCTACTATTTTGTTTTCCATGACACTGACCTTTTGTAAGAGTCCAGGCCACTTGTAGTATGTCCCGTATTCTAGATTTGTCTGTTTCCTCATGGCTCAGTTCAGGTTAAATGTCTTTTGCAAGAATGCTACATAGGAGTTGCTGTACCTACCGCACCACACCAGAAGGTACATCAGGCCAGGTTGTTTCACAACTGGTCATGTGAATTTTGATCACTAAGTTATTTAAAATGGTGATTGCCCGTTCTTTTTTTTTTTTTTTTTGAGACGGAGTCTCGCTCTGTCTCCCAGGCTGGAGTGCAGTGGTGCAATCTCGGGTCACTGCAAGCTCCGCCTCCCGGGTTCACGCCGTTCTCCTGCCTCAGCCTCCTGAGTAGCTGGGACTACAGGCGCCCGCCACCCCACCCGGCTACTTTTCTTGTATTTTTAGTAGAGATGGGGTTTCACCATGTTAGCCAGGATGGTCTTGATCTCCTGACCTCGTGATCCGCCCACCTCGGCCTCCCAAAGTGCTGGAATTACAGGCGTGAGCCACCGCGCCCGGCCTTGCCCATTCTATTTAATTTTATTTATTATTATTATTATTATTTTGAGAGACAGAGTTTCACTCTGTCACCCAGGCTGAAGTGCAGTATTGTGATCTCGGCTAACTGTACCGTCTGCCTCCTGGGTTCAAGTGATACATGTGCCTCAGCCTCCTGAGTAGCTGGGATGATAGGCGTGCACTACCACGCTTGGCTAAATTTTGGCATTTTTAGTAGAGATGGGGTTTTGCCATGTTGACTAGGCTGGTCGAGTGATCCACCTGCCTCGGCCTGCCGAAGTGCTGGGATTACAGGCGTGAGCTACTGTGCCCCCGGCCACAAATAAAAATTTTTTACTCTCAAGGAGCATTCAGTCTATTTCATTCTTTGAAAAGCATGTAAGTTTTGGGAGCCTAGCGTGGAAGGGAGTGGTGGTTCCAGTGCATTGGTAGTGGAGACTGCCTTTTGGTCATCTTGGGCTTCTCATGCCATTGAATTAGTAGGGAAAGAAGGAGGTGATTGTGGTATTTGAGTTCATTGATCTTGATTGTTTGAGGGAAATTGGACTGTTGGTTCCTACACAGTGGTGGCAAGGAGAGTGATGTTTGGAAACCAGGGGGTTTACTGGTGACTCTGCTCACTTAACCAACTGTCTTGATGAAGGAAAAACTTCAACTGGTAAATAGAAGACCTCCAAAGACTCATTGTAGGAATGAAGGTTTTGTACTTTTCATCTGGTAAAGAATCCTGGCCCAGCAAAGGTGCTGGGGGAGGCTAAGTGGAACTTGGAATGGGCAGAGGGTAAAGGCAGCTAAGATGACCAGTATAGACCTCACAGAAGTCAGGATTGTCACAACAGTGTTTTATGTCATTTAATTGTTTCTCCCTCTCTTTTTTCTGAAATAGGTTAAATGAATAACACCAATGCTGGCTAAAGTTTTAGGCTGTGGAGTATGAGAACAAGTTGTATTGAAGTAGTAGTTGGTGGAACATTGTTCCTGCCCCGTATTGGGAACTCAATCTTTCCACCAGGTGAAGGACAAGAGATGATGCTGAAGGCAAAAGGCTCGGATGGTGCCATATATGTATATATTTTATCTGTTCCCCTAGATAGTCCTTCTATTCCCCTAGATCCAGTCTTACCCTGCGCTCTGTCCTGGGAGGCTGGGATGTTTGGTTGGGTTTGGTTCATGGTGAAAGGAGAGTTTGGTGGGGTAGGGTCACTTCAGGTTGGCTGTGTTTCTTAACCACTCCTCTCAAGGTGACTTCCTCTATGTGAGTTTCTTATGGGTTCCAGCAGCTACTCGGTCCCTACAACTTTCAACTATGGGATGTTAATTCCTCTGTTACTACTGGTTACCCTTTTGTTTTCCTAAGCCTTCACTCACACCTTTGTAAATGTATTTTAATAAATCTTACTCCTTGAATTGGCATAATTTGAGTGTGTCTTTTCAGGTTGGGAGCTTGACTAATAATGGGCAAATAAGATTAGCAGAGACAACTATTATGGATTAGGATTAAAAACCTCTGTTACCTAGTTCTGTAGATTAAAGTCAAAGACGAATGTCTTCAAACCTTGTGCAAAAGAACTTCACTTGGTTATTTTTAATGTGTTTGGTCTTTCTTGCCCTATGAGGCCTCTAAAAACAGTCATGGCAGTAACCAGAAACAACTGTTAAAATCATCAACTAGCAAATAAATCCAAGAAAGAAGGGATCTTCAAAGTTTGAGCCCCCGATTTAATAGGCAAACTTGTATCTATTCCAAGGCTACATGATCTCTGTGTTGTCTCACTACCAAAGATAATCAAGATTATCAGTAGGAACATGAGGTTATTTATTGGCAATAACTAGGGCTACTGCCTATTTTCACGCAGGGATGATTCCCAGTGGCTGCTGTTCCACTGCATTCTCCTTGACAGAGTGGGTATTCATTCCTAGCACTTTCAACCCCAAGCAAAACAAGGTCAGAATTGGATGGGGGAGATTTACAAGTTTTTGAGGACTCAGGCTGACAAACTTGAAGAATGGCCAGAGCAAACTCTCGAGGCAGGTACACAAGTTGGAAATCAGACTTCTAGTCACAAGTGGCAGGCCTGGAAACCTTGACAAGTCATCTCAAGGGATGATGTCGACCTTGGCCGTAGACAGGTCTGCATTCTTGATGTCAGCCTTGGCCATAGGTCTGCATTCTTGTGGTCTGCCCTTGGCCATAGACGGGTCTGCATTCTTCTTGCTGTCTGCCCCAGTGGTGCAAAAGTCTTAGAGGGGGAAGAATGTATTGAAAGCTAAAGGCTTTGACAATTTATGTGTTGGTGATAAGCTGGTCTTTGTTAGCACTGTCCTAGTGAGGCTGAAGGAATAAGTTTCTCTGCTAAACTTTCACATAGGTTGTAGCTGTGGCAGGGCTCATCAGGGTTGGATTCTCAGATCTCTTAATGGAAAGCTTTGATATATTTCATGTGTGTTTTTTAATAGCATTCAATGTATGTTTAAATATAGGAGTGTCCTGTGAGTGGCTCCCCAGGGAGCAGCCGGAAGTGTTGTACTGGACTGTCTATTGTGTGTGGGAGAGTCTTTCTGTTGACTGTGGATCTCATATTTATGAGGACTGCATGCAAGGATTGCCTCTCGAGGTCTTGTTTATAGATTGATATCAGCCAGGTATTTTTCAGAATTCTGTTCTGCCATTCCACTGCCCTCCTGATTCTGGGAGATGTGGGCATTGGAAAGACTGTAGATTTCCTTTATAATTTGGCCTGGATGTGGTTGGCTCCTGTCACTATTATGGAACAAAGGCTCTCAAATAGTCTTCTTGATATAACAGTAGTTGTAACAGCTTTGGTGTTTAGAGATACTTCTATTCAGCTGGGAAGCCTCCCAACAATTGGCAAAACATGAAAATATGTCTTCATTTGTGTAAGTCAACTTCAATTATTTATAGATGTCCCCTACAAAGGAGAGTGAGTTGCCTTCTCTGTGGACTTGATAGATAGGAAAGGTCTGACAATTCTGCCCGTCTACACTGGAAAAGCGCCTTATCACTTATACACTGGCAAGCGCCTTACCACGAGCGTGCCATTGCAAAGATCACGCAACCAGCCAGGAAGAAGATCCTTGGGCGCCACCTAGTGGCCATATCGGGAATATCAAAGGCGACTGTATTGCTTCTCAAATTGTGGTTATTTCCAATGGGTTGTGGATCACTACTTTTGTTAAATACAAATAAATGATTAGAAAAACATATAAAAATACAGAATATAAGTCTGAATGTTTTATTATTAGATTTATCAAAGAATAATATTTTAATCAAAAAACTTGAAAAAAAGTAAAAACTGCACAATGTTCATTATAAGTATAAACAAAACTAAACAAAGAGTGAAATGGTGGAAATAGCCATTGAAATACCCACATTAAATACCTAGACTAGTTTTGAACAACATGATATATACCAATATTTAGTTTTTAATGTGATAAATGAACTTGTTTCTTGTTAAAACTTAACTAGATTGAGTTGATGACAGTCACAAGGGATAATGTGTATCTAAACTGTTTCTATGTTTTGCTTTAATAATATATATAGTAAATAAACCAGCTCACAGGGAAATATTATCAAGGGTGGGGGAAGATACTTTGTTTTATTTTATTTTTTGAAACAAGGTCTCACTCTGTCACCCAGGCTGGAGTGCAGTGGCTTGGTCATAGCTCACTATAGTCTTGAACTCCTAGGCTCAAGTGATTCCCCCACCTCAGTCCCCCAAGTAGCTGGAACTACATGATGGCATCATCATGCCTTTTTTTTTTTTTTCACTTTTTGTAGAGATGGGGTCTTGCTATGTTACCTGGACAGGTTTTGAGCTCCCGGGCTCAAGCAATTCCTCAGCCTTGGCCTCGCAAAGCATTAGGATTACAGGTGTGAGCCACCATGCTCAGCCAGGATATTAGTTTTTAACTTTTATATAAAATAAAGTGAGGCTATATTTTCTAGTATTTTTCTTCAATCCTTCATAAATAGCCAACTCTAACAATTGGCTGAGCATGGCCAATTGGAATGCCATCAGTGAAGTATCTCCAAAAGCACTATTCTAAACACAATCCAAACTTGATTTCTTCAACAGTGGGATTGTGAGTTTACCAGGGACATGAAGAAAGGTTATCTGGCAGTGTTAGTGCACATTTGGTAGCGTTTGTTAGTGTTAGTGTCAGTGCAGGCTAATACTCACTATGTGCATGGAGGCTTCATAGGTCCAGTTGGCGGGCGAGGACTTCAAATAATCTCCACCTCCCGGGTTCAAGCGATTCTCCTGCCTCAGCCTCCAGAGTAGCTGGGATTACAGGTGTGTGCCACCGTGCCTGGCTAATTTTTGTATCTTTAGTAGAGACGGGGTTTCGCCATGTCAGCCAGGCTGGTCTCAAACTCCTGGGCTCAAGCGATCCACCTGCCTCAGCCTCCCAAAATGCTGGGATTACAGGTGTTAGTCACCGCGCCCGGCCAAGTTCTTTTTGTTTTGAAATAAATTCAGACTTTAAAGAAAAGTGTAGAAACAGTATAAAGGATTTCTGTAAGTACTTCACTCAAATTCTTACTTCACTCAAATTGTTAATATCTTATGTAACCACAGTAAAATTATCAAATGCAGGAAACTAACATTGATACAATTATCTAATGGTACCAGTTTTACAACTGTCCCACCAGTATCCTCATTTTTGGTCTCAGATCCAATCCAGAATCTCCCATTGTGTGTGGTTTTTTATTTTTTTTTGAGATGGAGTCTCACTCTGTCGCCCAGGCTGGAGTGAAATGGCAAGATCTCGGCTCACTGCAACCTCCACCTCCAGGGTTCAAGCAATTCTTCTGCCTCAGCCTCCTGAGTAGCTGGGATTACAGGCACTCGCCACTGTGCTCAGCTAATTTTTTGTATTTTTAGTAGAGATGGGGTTTCACCATGTTGGCCAGGCTGGTCTTGAACTCCTGACCTTGTGATCTGCCTGCCTCGGCCTCCCAAAGTGCTGGGATTACAGGCGTGAGCTACTGTGCCCAGCCCTCCATTGTGTTTTTTTTTTTGTTTTTGTTTTTGTCATGTCTCTGTTTCCTCTAAATTGAAGTACTTAACTCTTTCTTGACCTTGACATTTTGGAAACATACCTGTCATTTATTTTGTAGGATGTCTCTCAGTTTGGGTTGTCTGATGTATGCTGATGATTAAATTCAGGTTATGCATTTTTGGTAGAGATACCATAGAAACGATGTAGGCTTCTCAGTACATCTTACCAGGAGGTACATGATGTTTATTTGTCCTATTACTGGTGACAACTTTGATAGTTTTGCCAAGGTGATGTCTGCAAGATTTCTGTGGTGTAGTTTTTCAATGGGAAAGGAGGGACACTGCGATGAGGAGCACACTTTGGTAGAAGGAGAATTTCTGCCCTGCCTCTGGTATTCAAGGTACATGGCAAGTGAAGAAAAAACACCAGCCTCATTGAAGGCTGCAGGATCCATGTGCTCAGCGGAGTAAGTTTCAGTTAAAGCAGGAAAGTAAAGGGAACATTCAGAGAAGAAGTTGAGAATACTAGACAATTTGCCTGTGCAGAATCTGATGAAAGAGGGTATGGTGGGAAAAAGTGGGAGATTGGGTTAGCAGGTATCCAGGGTAGTGTGAGGGGTGAGAGACCAAATGACAGATGCCCCGGGGGCTTGGAACACTGGTGGGATTGAGGTGAAAGGGGTTATAGGGCTTGATTTCATTAGGCTGATGTCTCTTAGTGTTGTTCCTTAAAGAGTGAGAGCAGTGGCATCTGTCTTACCTGGAAGCTCATTAGAAATGTAGAATTCAGGCCCTACCTCAGGTTTCCTGAAGCAGAATCTATGATTTTAACAAGAACCCCAGGTGATTTGTGGGCATCTTAAAGTTTGAAAAGCACTGTCTTCAGAAAACTGTGAGCAAACAGTTTAAGAAGCAACTGTGCAGCTGGCAGGTCGCTGATGTCAATAGCC
Organism: Pongo abelii; assembly: GCF_028885655.2. Lineage (NCBI taxonomy): Eukaryota > Metazoa > Chordata > Mammalia > Primates > Hominidae > Pongo > Pongo abelii. The sequence goes on from NC_071989.2 coordinate 33,167,199, forward strand.
TATGTGCCGGTGCTGTGGGTATAGCACCAGTGAGTCAAGCAGTCTGTGGCAGCTTGCTTGCTTTCTTTTTTTCTGTTTTTGAGACAGAGTTTCACTCTGGTGCCCAGGCTGGAGTGCAGTGGCGTGATCTTGGCTCACTGCAACCTCCGCCTCCTGGGTTCAAATGATTCTCCTGCATCAGTCTCCCTAGTAGCTGGGACTACAGGCATGCACCACCATGCCTGGCTAATTTTGGTATTTTTAGTAGAGATGGGGTTTCACCATGTTGACCAGGCTAGTCTCAAACTCCTGACCTCGGGTGATCTGCCCACCTCGGCCTCCCAAAGTGCTGGGATTACAGGAGTGAGCCACCGCGCCCAGCCGGCGACAGCTTTCTGATCTGTGTTCTCGGCTAACAGGAGCAGTAGCTTTCTGATTCTGCATTGCCTGTTGATGAGAGGTAGCAGCTTCCTTGGTGGTTCAGTTGAACAGTGTGGTTTGGCACTCATTCTTGGAAGCTCAGTCTTTCTTTTAGCCCTTGTAATGATTCTGTGAACTCTATGTACCCACTAACAAATCTCTTTCTACTTTAACCAACTGGATTGGATTCTCTTATCTGTAACTAAGAACTTGGACCAGAGCGGGTAAGTCACAGCAACATCTCATGGTCAGATGAAGGTGGAAGCAATCTTGGTGTGTGCCCTGGTTCACTGTGGGGCCACTAATGGGACCTCAGACAAAGGAATTTTGAGAGATAGGATCTAGCAAATTCATGGGGGTAGACCACTGGACTCCACTGAGGAACTGCTGTCACTACCCCCATAAATGTCTTTCTGAGGAATGATCGCTGCACAATGAGGCCTTTTTTACAGTGAGTGACTTGTAGATTGCATGATACCATATTGTATTATTTTCAGTATGTAAAGAGTTTGTTACAGAATGCACCAAGAATTTAAAAAAATATGGAATGTCAATAAGAAGGCAATTGAAAACTTGGGTAAAATTGTCAGGAGTTGGGAGAGATGTAATGTGCTGTCCACTAGAGACAGACATGCCCTGCTCACATCTACCCCCTACAAGAGGAGTCAGGATTCTGACTTCTCACAGCATAATATCTAAATAGAATTTTTAGGATGCATCCTTTTGCACTGGACTTCTTTCATTCAGCATTTTGTGTGTGAGGTCCGTCCGTGCTGTTGTGTGTGAGGTCCGTCCATGCTGTTGTGTGTGGTTATAGCTTGCTCACATTTATTGCTTTAGTATTCCATTGTGGCATTTCTCTGTATATTATGTTTAATGTGGACAATTCTGTCCAAGCCGAGTTCCTCTTATATAGGGTGGGTAAATTCTCCTGGACATTTTCCCCATCTCATTTAGGACCTATTAGTTTTAACTCTCTGAATGATGGTCAGACGGGTGGTTATTGCTTTACCTTCATTTTCTATACACCCGCAGTCCATGTTCTTTGTGGAGAGGAGGGTGTAGTAGGCAGGATTGGCTCTTTGGGGATCAAGTGCAGACATTGGTGGGGGTCCTGAACTTTTCTTATTTTCTTTGGAGCCATTGACATGTCCTGCTGGGACTTACTCCACCCAGCCATTGCTGGGTGCCAGCCACCCTGATGGGCTTCACGTGTTCCCTCAACTCAATCCAGTTCTCTGGAGGAGACCAGGCAACACTTCTGCCTTCTTCCTCTGGCAAGGCTATGATGGGGGGATCACTGAGGGTTTTCCTTAGAATTTTTCCTTCTGGCCAGGACTCATGCCTGTAATCCCAGCACTTTGGGAGGCCAAGGTGGGAGGGATCGCTTGAGCCTAGGAGTTTGAGACCAGCCTGGGCAACATGGTGAAACCCCATCTCTACAAACAAAAATTTTCCTTCTGAATTTTCTGCTTTTTTTTTTTTCCCTGGCTGCCATTTTGTTTTAGTTGCCACTGTTGAATATTGGGTATTAAAACATTTAAAATTTTGCATTTCTTCAGGTATTAGAGAACAGAGATTCTGTGATCTTGTTTTCTTCTGCTATCTTTGCCTTTTAATAGCTTTTGCTTCTAGCTGCAGTAGGATGCAAGTGAAAGCAGTTTATAACATGAAATAAACAAAATTGTGGAAACTCATTCTAGTCAAAGATCCTAAGATGGTCATTATTTTGCCAGAAGATGGTAGCAAAGTTACAATCAGACCTTGAGTAAAAATTTTCAGTCTCAACACCCAATATAAACAGACCAAACCAAATGAAAACAAAAAACAAGAACAAACTAGGAAAACAATGAAATGTCACCTGTTTATTGAATGATTTTTATCTTTTAATTTCTATTTTTAGAACTCAGTATTATTTACAGAAAAAAGCTATAAAATAAGAATGACCTCTGACGTTTGATAAAAATGGATGATTATTAAAACATTCTCTAGGAGTCAAAGGCTCTTTATTAACCTAAATTTCTACCATGTCGATAGTATTCCCTATTGGAATTGGAAATGAAATTAATGGCAAACTAACAAATTCACAACATTCTATACATTTTCACAGTGGTATGTCATTTGTCAAATTATGTTACTCAACACATTCTCCAATAGGAGAATACTAGGAAAGATACTAAGATCCAATAATTAAAATACTCTCTTGAGACTATCATGATTAAATTATAAGATACTAGAGTAAAGAGATGAGGAGAAGAACCTGAACACTTTATTTTCTTGCTTCCATTTTCAGCCCTGTTCGTATTGTTCCAGCATTCCTTCACCTCCTTTTCCAGTGTTGTTGTTGTCCACCCAGTGCTGTTCATTCATTCAACTTCAGTTCATTCACTCATTACTTACCCTTTATTGAGCCTACTATGTGTCAGTCACTGTTCTGGATGCCGGAGAAATAGCAGTGACCAAGACAAATAAAGAGCCTGCTTTAATGGAGCTTGCATTCCAGTGCAGTGCTATCCAACAGGACATTCTGACAGTGATGATTGTACTGTGCTGTCCAATCCGTAGCCACTGCCACATGTGGCCGCTGAACACTTGGAGTGTGGCTGGTGGCCTTTCTACTGGACAGATAAGTTTTGGTGGATGACAAAGGTAGCAAGCTACTAAACAAATACATGGAAGAATTTTGGAAAATGATAAGTGGTTCAGAGACTTTAGGAGTGGAATTGTTGGGTCATTGTTGGTCATGGTAACTCCGTGCTTAATATTTGGGGAACTGTAAAACTGTTTTCTAAGTTGCTTTACCATTTTACGTCCATGTCAGCAGTGTATGTGAATTCCAACTTTTCTACATCCTCACTTTGAAATTTTCAGAGGATACATCTATTGCCTAAAACCTTATATAACATAGCTTTTAGACATTTTTGTGAAACTGAGTCTAAGTTTTGCTATCAATTGACAAGTTCCTGGTGTTTGGATTCCTCTGTGCTCTGAACATGAATGCAAAGGCCAGTCCCGTATGAAGTCATTCATTTTATTCTTTATGGTTTTCATTCAGGGATGACCAATTCATCATAGAGTTTGGTGAGCAGGGTAGGGAGGGGACACGTCTTTTAGCGAGCTCAAGAGAAGTAAGTCTAGTTGTTTAGAAAGAAAGCAGATCAAAGTTTTAGAACAACATGTCTGGAAGGATTACCTTCTAAGATGTACTTCTCTAGCTCCAGTCTCTAATTTATGTAAGAAACTCACAGGTCAACCAATCAAAGCTCACAACTGACCAAGGAATTCCTTCTCTTACCTGCTTTTCAGACTGACTTTTTGTTTTAAGACTTATTTTTTTCAGAGTTTTAAGTTCACAGCAAAATTGAGAGGAAGATAAATATTTCTTATATGTCTCCTGCCCCAACACATACACAGCCTCCCCCATTATCAACATCCCCTACCAGAGTGGAGCATTTGTTATAATCGACGAGCCTACCCATTGACACACCATCATCACCCAGAGTCCATAGTTTCCATGAGGGTTTCCTCGTGGTGCCGTACATACTGCGGGCTTGGGCAAATGTATAATGACACGTGTCCACCATCACGGTATCACACAGAGTATGTCCACTGCTCCCAAATCCTCTGCACTCCACCTGTTCCTCCCTCGCTTCCCCCCAGAATGACTTTCTATTTGAACATTTGAGACAATGGGAGGTCACTATGGCTTCAGGAGACAATTCTATCTTTGGAAGTCTGTAATTTTCCGAATGACTGTCTATATATTGAGCTGTAGTTTGTTGCTCGATAGAGTCACCTTAGTTTATGCTTTAGGAGCTAAAAAGGAAAGGTCGACTCTTCTTTTCACATGAGGACCTGTCAGGAAACCCACTAGTGCCCTGGAAAAAATCCACCCAAGGTTCTCCGGGAGGCCATGAGGAGGAAGTCTCCCTGCAGGCTGCTCCATTGCCGGCGCATTTCTCCCTACGTACTCCTATTAATGGCAGTTATCATGGTGTCCTTTGCCTTATGGGGAGTCATATGCCCCTGCCCCCACCCCAGCTTCAATGCTCCTTCTTGTGTCCCTTAATTCCCCACAGCACAGCTAAGACCAGAATAATTCCCTGCCACTGTTTGTAAGGTTTTGGTAATCACAGTGATTTGCAACCAAGTCTTGTGCTTGCTTTTTGGAGGTCTCAGGCGCATTCGAGCCACACAGGCGTCCAAGGAAAGAAGAGGGCATGCGCAATGATTTTATTCCAAACCCACTTCTCTTTCAACATCTGCCTTGCTCCCATCCCTCTCGCAGCTTCTGGTTGAAGCCAGCACAGTGTGATCACTCGATCCAAAGGGAGAGGCAGGTGCTGCAGACTCGGGCCACTGTTTCCTCTTGGGCTCAGGGCGGGTAACAGACCTGGGGGTACTGAGGAGGTGGGAGCCTCCTCCCTGTAGCAGACAGCGCAGACTGAGGGAGCGAGTCCTCACCAGCCTACCTGCTCCCCCTCTTCTCAGTCCCATCGTAGTTACTTTTTCATATACGTTTTTTCTTGATTTGGCACGGACAAGGTGAAATCCAGTTAGAAAACCTGAGCGTAGTTGCTGTTTCCAAAAGGAAAATAAATAATAAACTGAAAAGATGAAGAAGAGAATTGGGTAAAGGAAATATTTATGAATTTTCTTTTTACACGTGTCTGTTTGGGGGTGAAAGCTACATGATGGGAAGGAGAAGCATGTTACAGCCATGGCATCTCTTAGCGAGGGTTTGCACTCAGCCTGGCCTTTGGCAGGAGCGGACTTGGAAGATTTCTTCTAGGCTTAAAATTCCATAATTCTATTTCCACAGAACACAATTCCACAAACTCCTCTGGCAACAGAACTTCAATTTCCAATGTTTCGCAAGTCCTAGAGTCAGGAAATTTCATGGAAATCCTAGCAAAATCAGCTGTAATCCATGGTACACTTCCAAGCATGTCCACAGGGCAAGCTCCCCTTAGGGTGCGGGGATGTGCACCGTGAGGAGAGCCAAGTATTAAAGAACATTTCTCTGCATCGATGAACTTAATCAATCTGAATTCTGGAATGTTTTAAGGGAAAGGTGAAAACCTCTAAAAATGAAATTCAGGAAGCTGCATGTGCTTTGCTTCACAGTTGCAGGGACTCCCTGAAGTGAGGAACGGGGAGACAGGTCTCAGGGAATTAGGGTGCAGTAGCAGTGCCCACTGGCTAGTACAGATGCCAAGTCTCCACTCCAGGGCATTGCGGAGACCCCACCTGCCTTTTCAGACACTAGCGTGTTTCAGAATGCCTCAGAATTCATCCAGACGCCTTCGTTGTGTACTCCTGGTGTTTGCTTTCAGAAATGACTCCATTTTTCACAGGAAGATAGATAGCTTCATTTACTTGTATAGTGTTGTCTTCTTATAACGTCCTGACCGTTACATAAGCATAGGATTTGAGTTTGGGTTTGAGTCTTGGCTCTGCCACTTGTTGGCAGTGGGGCCATTGTCAAGTTGCTTAGCTTCTCTGAGCTTCAATTTTCTCATTTGTGGAAAAGGGATGATATTAGTAACAGTATTATCAAGGGAATAAGTGAAGTGAACATTTTATCATGTCTGAGCATATACAGAAGATGCTATGTAAAGGATTATTCTTGCTTTTCTCCTTCTCAGTGGGCCTATGACAATATAGTAAGACAAGTGGGTAATCAAACAAATTCAATATGTGGGATAACCAGCAATATTTCCATATTCACCAGTGCTCAGGAACTCATCCTCCAAGTCCTCACTGGTTGTAATTTGTTTTATAAATTACCCAGAAGGAGTTGAGAGGAGAGGTTTTGGTTGTATTTTGGGAGCAGAAGGGGACAGTAGGGAAAGAGCTTCTGTTTCAAGCGTTTTAATGCAAGCACAAGCACCACGCAGCTGCTGGAGACCACAGCCCCTTCTCACGCATTGGGAAGCCTTTGAGTCTGCCTTTGATCTCTGCTCCTCCCTAAGCACTCCACTGTGCCTTTGGGGCTGTTCCCTCTACTGCTATTGCTCCCTGAGGGTCCCTGCCTTCCACTGGCATCCTAATTGGGCCCTGATTCTCTCAGGAAAAGCCCCAAGATCAACTCATACCTTCTTCATAGAAATTCCTTTTGTCTCTTTCTCTCAGGGGTTTGCTCTGTTTGCTAGGCCAGTCCATAGAGTACGTATCGGCAGTTAAGCCCAACAAGTGAGAAAAGGCCCATGTATTAGACGTCTCCCAGGACCCCGCTGTGCTTTCCACAAGTGTCCTCCATGATCTCAAGTGATTGGAAAGCAAGATGGCAAGCAAGTAGAGAAGGAAGGCTCTGAAGATCAGTCACTTTGGGTCCTCTTAAATTTCAACATATAAATTACTTCTAGTGATTTTCTGTGCCCTGGGCATTGGGAGTAGAAGGGAGAGGAAGGGAGTTTGGGGAGTTTTGAGTTGTTTGGCTGGATCAACTTCCCTGCTCAGTAAGATACAGAGTACTGGTGGTATTCAGGGGCTCCCTAAAGAGCATCTAAAATGAAGGTGCCTATTCTGATCCCAAGGAAAATAATAACAGACCAGCATTTGCATGTGGTTAACAAAATCTTTCAATCTTATAATCTCTCATGGTCTAGACCAGAACCGTCTGATAGAACTTTATGTGATCGTTTTACATTTAAATTAAAAATTCTGTTTTGCGGTCACAATAGCCACATTTCACGAACTCAGTGACCACGTATGGTTAGTGGCTACCCTACTGGACACTGCAGGTCCAGACAGCAACTGTGCAAATGTGGGGTGGGCATTGCTGTGCTCACCCGATCTACTAATCAAGGTGTAGATAATCGGAGGCAGGAGAATGGGGTCTGGAGGCAGGGAACATAAGGTGATTCAAGCTGACTTCCTAGAACTAAATCAAATGGAAACACTTCAGCTATGACAAGAAATATCCTCTCCATTTACATAGGGCGTACACTGAGTAAATGACTTGTAACTTTACTTCGTCCTCTTCATTTACATAGGGTGTACACCAAGTAACCAGTGGAAACTTCTAGAGGGTATTTAAACCCCAGAAAATTCTGTAATGGGGCTCTTGAGCCCCTATGCTTGGGCCACTCCCACTCTGTGGAGTGTACTTTCATTCAATAAATCTCTGCTTTTGTTGCTTCATTCTTTCCTTGCTTTGTTTGTGCATTCGTGCCCAATTCTTTGTTCAAGACGCCAAGAACCCATACACCCTCCACCGGTAACATTGGTGCAGATAGGAGGTCTTGGGCTCATCAGCCTCCAGGAAGCAGACGGGGAAAGAAAAGGAATGTGGTGGCCGGGGAGCTGTAGGAGTGGCAAGGACTGGCTCAAATTGAAGAGGCCATGCCTGGTTTAAGGGGGCAGCTACTGCTCGGCCGTTCGGAAATGCATGCCCAGAGATGCCAGATCTTTCCTTTTTTTGTTTTCTTTTTTTTGACATTGATAATGAATTTTTAAAATGTTAACATTATATAGGCTAATAAAAAAGAACCAAAAAACTAAAAACCTAACCACATTGGAGCCCTATAGCCACTGAAGTTCAAATTCTGCAGATGGACCAAACCATTGCACCTAAAACAGCGTCTGTGGAATCAGCTTTCATGGAGACAAGGGGATTGTAGGAATATTGGTTGTAGGAGGATAGAACCTGGGTTTGAGTTTCTTCCAGAAATGGGCAGAACAAGTAGATTGTGGTAGGGGTCAAACAAACAAACCAACCAAAAATCCTTTTTGTTGTTTATTTTAGGAGTCAAAGTCAAGAGATTTTCAATCTGCACACAGGCTGATAGAGAGCAGTGGTAGGGATAGGCCCCCAAATACTAAGGAGCCCGAATTAGGTACAGAGATTTCCCCAGTGGTCTTACGTTTCAGCGTGTCATCATTTCATGGTTGTGCTATGATTCTTCCACAGGTAAGGAAGAGGTAAGGAAAGTTGTTAGTTGCTCCCGAAATTTTCATTGTAAGACCCCAAAATCATAGCATAGGAATATTATCTTGAAATAAAAGCACAAACATTTCAATAAAAGGAATGGATGAGGGGAAAATGATTTAGTTAGTTACAGAGATGTTATCTTAATGAATAACCATCCTTTTGGTAGGTGATAAAAGTTATTACATATCCAATCCATTGTTCTGACCTATAAAGGCTAGGGACAGTTTTCAACTTATCAGAAGTAATGATCATTGCACAGAAAGTATCTGTTTTATTAATTCAACATTGTAAACATTTGCCATATCTTAAAGTTCAAGTCTCTGTAACCTCCTGAGGTCAGGAGTTTGAGATCAGCCTGACCAACATGGTGAAACCCTGTCCCTACTAATAATACAAAAATTAGCCAGGCATGGTGGTACTGTAGTCCCAGCTGCTCAGGAGGCTGAGGCAGGAGAATTGCTTGAACCTGGGAGGCGGAGGTTGCAGTTAGTAGAGATAGCACCGTTGCACTCCAGCCTGGGTGACAGAGCGAGACTCTATCTCAAAACAAAAACAAAAACAAAAACAAAACATAAAAATAAAAAATAAAAGTCATAGGATTAAAAATGAAATATGTAGCTTATTGAGTAATACTGTAAGATACCACTGAGAGGTTTATAAATACAAGAATTAAATTATCTTTCAGAATGCTGATGTTTTCTGGAAAAGGAAATGCTGTTAAACCACAAGCATGCTACCATCTTTCCATCGTGGGGTCCCTTCCCTCTTGGAACCTTGGAGCATGGGCTGTATTTTGTTCAAACTATCACTGTTTGTTGAGATGCCTTTTTTCCCCAGGGTGGTTAGTCTTTGGGAGAACTTGCATTAGTCCGTGGATATTTTAAGTTTTAATGAGCACTCAGCACAGGGCAAGATTACTCCAGGGGCTGGGGAATTGCTTTCTTTTATTTACATATTACTGATTAGATTTCATTTAGGAAACAGTAGTGTCTGTAAGTAATTATCTCCCACCCCCAATGATATAAAAAATAATAACCAAGTCCTTCAAAGTTAATATTAGTAAGACAATGTCCTGGGGGGAGGAGCAGCTGGATCTCATAGCCCTGGTGTTTGTCCCCCAAGGCTCGCTGTCCTGTGGAGGATCTCATGTGTAGTCCTGCCACTGCCTCCACCCTGGGTGGAGTAGGGATGAGAGTGGGCACTATCATTTCCTTTTGAATAAAGCTGGCTTAAACAGAGAAACATGGGTCTTTCACTCATGCCTTAGAGCCTAGCCCAGCCAAAGCTCTGTTATTCAGGAGAGGCTTTCCTCAAAGCTATGGAATGACCAAAGGTAGAGACTTACTGATGGCACCAGGGAGCACAGTAGCTTTTGGACAAATCTTCCCTGTTTATGGTTCACTGGCGAGAGCTTCCTCACTCCTAAGTTCCTGTGATGTTGAAGATACCTGAACCTGCCAAGTTCTAGCCCGAGAGAATGCCTGAGCTCCCTCTCCCTAGTTCCTGTTCTCCCCCTAGCTGGTTACACCAGCTGTGACCACCCACCCCTCTCAGAAGAGGCCATAGTTGGCCATGGAGGCAGAACTCCAGCATGACAAACATGCCAGAATGTCCCTGGACATTTAGTAACATGACAGCCCCTTCCCAGGAGTCATCACTACCTTGTACTACCGATGTGGCTAAGGAGTGAGTCACGTGTGTCTTTTCAGCGTTTGAGATTAAGCATACTAGGCCCTGTTTGTGGAATACGTAGTTCACATGTCACTGTTTTATCTGGGCCCTAGGTGATCTTTCCTTTCAACATCAGCCTATTCCCTCTTGCATCCTTCTTCTCACATGACAGACATCCAGTGCCTCCAATAATGACATCAAAAGGGATGAGACTGAAAAACAGATCAGAACTTGCTTGGATTACCTATTTTTCCTAAGTACTAAGCAACATTCGACAACATGAAAATCTACCCTAAAACCCCTATAGGCTCACCTGTAGTTGCAAGCAATAATGAAAGGTCTAAAAATATTTACACTTGGATATTATGAATATTCAATCTTTGTAACATTTTTAAAAAAATTATGTTTTCATACTTGCATTTTTATCTACCAAATAAAAATCAATAGAAAATGTTTTAGTTCATGAAAGAGAAACTTGGCCAAAAAAACCAAGGTCTCATTAATTTTTGTAAACCAACCGAAGCTATAATTCTCAGCCTCCTGCTGTCACTCTTTATAGCAGGTCCTCAGTCTGAGGTCTGGGGAGACAATGCTGGTTTCCAATCCAGTTCCTGACTCTCAGTGCTCAGGATCTGCTTTGGACATTCCCTTGAAGAACTTAGACCCACTCTCTGAAAGAGAAAACTACAGAAACACGATAGACGAGACCCCGGGCAAGGCCGAGGTGACGGGAAGGTGCGGGAAAGGCAGCAAGTGGGGAGGGGATAGGATATGAAAGGACAGGCCAGAAAGACAGAGGAAGAAAAACCTGATCGAACAGATAACATTGTTTTATAGGGAGAGGACATTAATCTTTGAGATATACGATAGATCTTTTCATATGTAGTATAAGAACAATGATGACAGGAAAAGCCAGGAAGGCAGACTCAGTTTTTCTTTGAGTGTTTAATTTCCATGGTTCCAGTTTGGTGTATTTGAACATGATGATAGCTGTGAGGAAAATCTTCTCAATTCACTGATGTCTTGGAATTAAAACAAGCCTCTGCATCATTCTTCCACACAGTAAGCGTTTGTCAAGGTCCACCTGTGAGCATAGTGCACCAGAGAGGTCCTGAGGGATTGAAGAGGGGCAAGTGACACTCTCCTGGCTCCAAAGGGTTTATGGTCAGGACCTCTGCTGGGATGAACAGTTCCTTGAAGGAGCCCACAGCAGGTGGTTTAGCTTAGCGGCCTTGGTAGGGAGAAGGGCAGCTGTGCAGTTAGGAATGAATTGGGGTTGTGTGTCTTGCAGGACCTGAGCTGCTGGGTGGTTTACCGCTATATGAAATTGTATGTGAAGGGGAAAATATGGCGGTGTGGATTCCTGGCTTCTGCAGGAAATAGCCAGAAAGCAAGTTATTTAGATGACTCAATGAAAAGAAGAAATGGAAACTCATGCTTCTTGATTAAATGTGGCTTATTCACAGTGGGTTGAGGCAAGGAGAAGAGAGAAAGGGGAGAAAAGCATGCATGTGCACATCAGTGCAAGCACATGAGTCTAAAAGGCAGATGGGATTGCCTGGAAAGGGAAAACCTCAAGGTGAATGCATCAGAATGGCCTTTTGATTACAGAAAAGTTCTAACACGATGCCTAATGAATCTACAGTACCTCTCCGGGAAAGACTCAGAGGACTTTGTGATGTTATGAAATTAACTTGTATTAAGTGTGTATAACACTCTAAAACAGATTCCAATGTCAATGATCTCTCTTCTGCTATTAATTTATTCCAGCTCTTACTAAACTATCCATGGGAATCCTCCCATCTCCCATTTAACAATTCTTTGAGTCCTCAGGCTTAGCTAATTCTTATTTGATCTGCAAGGTGGCAGTGTGTAACAGTCAGTAGATGCCACTGTCTAATAGTGAAGGTGTCCACTCAACAAGCTTGTAGGTCAGAAGCTTCAGGTTCCCTTTGATGGATTAGCTCCCTGCTTGGTCGGCTGTGTAAGGTCTCAAGTCTGTGCATAGTATTTACTTAAGTCAGTGATGTAGCCACCTCTCCATTTCAGAGATGACGTTAGTGATGCGATTTGCCCCGGGTCTGTGATCATTGCTTTCACTGGCCTCTGGCTGCAGCACATTGCCTCATGCACTAAGAAGGCACAGTTGCCCTTCAAGGCTGATTCAATGGCATTTCATGGTATCTAACCCTGGCCCACTGCCCTCTGGACTTAGATCTTCAGGTCGTGGCCAAAATCTTAGCTCGGAAGATGGAGACAGGATCAGGTACCACATGGTCTTGAGTGTAGGAGCCAGTCTGAATGTGTCCTGTCACTTGATAGTAGACAGACACTCTTCATCAGCTACTCAAGACTCCAGGCGCCAGGAAGTAAGTTGAGGTCAGGGAGTTTGTTTTATCTACTGATTTGGAAAAATATTTAGCCTCCCTGGAACAGAGATGTGCATTCCGTGTGCCTGAAGCCATGAAATTTGGCAAGTCCCATATCAGATACCTAAAACTGTTATACAACTCAGTCTAATTTACATTGTAAGGCTGCCAAAGGGAACTAGATTTCTCCCTTGGTCTAAACGTCCCCTCTGACAATTCTAAGAGCCCAACAATCGATATCAATCAGTCAACAACCATAATAATAATAATAATAATAGTAATAATGATATCCCTTGCCCATATTTGACCTACAGTTCAAGGCCCATAGCTTTGGATAATCAGAAGTTAGAATTTGGCTCAGAGGGACATGTGAGTGACTTGTGCAATACTTTGGCCATCTTACAAATGAAGACAAAGGTGTCTGACAGTGTGAATTTGAATGAAAACATCTCCCAAGCTAGCGTTTCTTCCACAATGGGCTCTTGCTGCCAGAAAAGAAAAGCTATCTTTCGCGTCATTTTTCGCCAAAGAGGGCATTGCATGTCTGATAATTTTTCTTCCAAATTGTTTCTTTTTATATTTAAATGTTTATTTTTTCCTAGCCACTAGACCACCAGGGAAAAATTGTTTTCAAAAACCTTAATTCTGCCACTTAATTTTGCATGGTATATGTGAATCTGCAAAGGCAAGCACTTAAAACTGTGCTGTCTGAGGAAATAACACTTGCAATGAAAAGGCAAACTCAAAATCAGTGTGTCTAGCACTTACCTTTCAAATGATTAATGGTAATTGTGGTGTGTGTATGTATATGTGTGCAGAACTGTCAAAGAGCATCCATTTTAGATTAAACAGCTCTGGGTTCAACTTGAGCCTCAGCAGATTCTTCAGTTTTCTTATCTGGATTTTCTGTTCAACACACCAAAGTGTATTCTGTGAAATGTTAGTTTTGCAGAATAGGAAAAAAAAGATCACAAGAAAAAAGGAAATCACAGTTAAATAAATGAAGTTCAACTGGCTTTTTAACCATAGGGTCACTCAGAGGCTTTAAGATATTAAAATTCAATGTGACTCTCAAAGAAGGAACAACATATAAATTAAAATGCAATGAATATCCAAGAGTTTCCCAAACTTACCTGACTGTGGGCATTTTTTTTTTTTTTCATAGAGCCACTCATGAAATTGATGAATTTAGGGAAATCCTACATTCCTCCAGACTTAGGCTGCAAGTAATGAGACCAAACACTAGCTTAGGCAAAAAGAGAAAACCATTTGCTCCGGTCACCAAATCAAAGGCAGGACAAGGGTAGAGATAACCTCCTGGACAACTGGAGCAGCTGATAATAGTTAATATTTATTGTGGACAACAATGTGCCAGGCACTGTTCAGCATGCTTCTCATGCATTAATTCATTCAATCCTCACAACAGCTCTGTGAGTTAAGTACTATTATTATCTTTTACAGAAGAGGAAACTCAGGTTCAAAGAGGTTCAGTTTCCCAAGGTTACCTAGGCAGTCTGACTCTGAGCCCACACTTGGAACCACTGACCTTATGCTTCTCCAGGGACTTAAATGCTGTCAAAGTTTATTTTTCCTGCACGACTCTTGCGTCCTTGGGTCTATTTAATTCTCTTCAACCAGCTTTCCCCATGAGACAGAGACCTGGCTCCCGCCTCTCAGCCTGCCCCCTACCTCCTTCCCGGGAAAGGGCTCCTCTTCCAATTCCTATTAAAAACATTCTGGGCTGGGCGCGGTGGCTCATGCCTGTAATCCCAGCACTTTAGGAGGCCAAAGCAGGTGGATCTTTTGAGGTCAGGAGTTAGAGACCAGCTTCTACTAAAAATACAAAAAAAAAAAAAAAAAAAAAAAAATTAGCTGGGCGTGGTGGTGCGCTCCTGTAGTCTTAGCTACTCAGGAGGCTGAGATGGGAGAATTGCTTGATCCTGGAGGCGGAGGTTGCAGTGAGCTGAGATCACACCTCTGTGCTCCTCTAGCCTGGGTGACGGACCGAGACTCCATCTCAAAAAAACAACAGAACATTCTGGAGAAGAGCTATGATTAGCTCCTGACTTGAAGTCATGTGCCCAATCTTGGGCCAGTCACTAGGGTGGAGGGGCAGGTGGGGTGTTCTCGTCAGCTCAGCTTACACACCATTATTGTGGCCAGGAGAGTGGTGAACTATGATGGCCACTTCCACTATATCAGCATGGTCATAATGGGGTGATAGGGGGCACTTCTTTGAAAGAAAGAAGGTATGTTTTCCAGAAGAGGTGGCCAGGGACACTGGTATTCGAACTGTCACACACCTGGGGATTTTAGAAACCAATGGGATATGTGTGTGGAGCTGCCAGCATGGTTCCTGGCATTGCAATGGGCTGTTGATTCATCGTGGCTCGTCTTCTATTCAGGTTGCAAAAGAGAAAGATTTTAAAGTGCAAATGCTTAACTAAGCAGGCAGAAGAATTAGCTAGGAAGGCTGCTTTGTAAAGCAAGTCCCACAGTTAAAAAAAGTCAGCCAGGTCAAGGTCTAGGTCTGACAGGTCAGGCCAAGCTGGCAGACAAACAAAACAAGATCAGGGAATGGGGTAGCAAGATCCAAAGTTATCATAAAGCATAGACTTGTTCATGGAACAGGCCAGGGTCAACATCAGAGGTCCAACTTGAGTGAGATGGTGTGGGCAGGGGTCCAACCAGGCAGACGGGCCAGTCCACAGGAAGGTCTGGAGGGACCCACTCGGGCTGGAGTGCAGGATCCCAGCAGGGTAGAGGTTAGGGAGCCATCTTCAGAGGCAGAACAGGGAGACAGAGAACAGTGCCTCAGATTCCAAGATAAGGAAGCAAGTGTGACCAAATTGAGTTAGGAGTTGTCTATGCAGCCACGTGACATCAGAGAGAATTTCTTCCAAGCCCTACAAGAGAAATGTAACATGAACAACACATTGACTTAATTCCACCAGCTGTACCCACATATCCTAAAGTCAGCAGTGACCACTTGCAGGAATGGGTTGCTGAATCCCAGAGAGGGGCACGCGTGGGTACTTGCCATGCTGACAGCTTCAGTTCAGAAGAGCAGCCCTACTCAGGCCTGTCTTTGTTTCCTCGGCCTTTAGCTTCGTGTTAGCCAGCTTTGTGCGCAGGATCGGTGAGGAATGCTGCCTCCTCTTCTGTGATGATGCACGAGGTGGATCCTCACCCACCTTTGCTGTTGTAGTGTCTACTACTACTGCTGTAAAAAAATCACCACACACCGGTGGCTCAAAACAGTGCACATTTATCATCTCACCGTTCTAGAGATCAGAAGTCAAAAATGGGTCTCACTGGGCTCACATCAAGGAGCTGAAAGGCTCTGTTCCTCTGGACACCGTTTGCCTGTTTTTTTTTTTTGTTGTTGTTTGTTTGTTTGTTTGTTTGAGACAGGGTCTCGCTGTGTTGTCCAGGCTTGTTGTGAACTCCTGGGCTCAAGCGATCATCCTGCCTCGGCTTCCCAAAGTGCTGGGATTACAGGTGTGAGCCACTGTACCCAGACCCTTTCTCTGCTCTTTCCAGCTTCTAGAGGCATCTGCATTCCTTGGCTTGTGGTGCCTTGCTCCATCTGTGGAGGCAGCAGCACAGCATCTTCCAGTCTGTCCCTGACCTGACTCCCTGCTTTCCTCTTGTAAAGAACCTGATGATTACATTGGACTGCCCCCTCCCCCATAATGCAGGATAATCGCCTCATCTCTAAGTCCTTAACTTGATTGTACCTGCAAAGTCCCTTCTGCCATGTGAGGAAACATATTCACACATGTCAAGGATTAGGGTGTGGACATCTTTTGGGGTTCATTAATCAGCCCACCAAAGTTGTCACATTCACCTTTAAACCTCGTTTCCCAGTGCACACATTTCTACAGTTTCCATTGGCCTGTCCCAGATTTTATAAGCACCTGCAGAGGTACCACCGGGATGGGAGTCTGTGTGCCCTGGTGCTACTTACTCTTTGTGGAGGAGGATAGGGATAGAAGGTACTTGCTGTTCCTGAGTGAGGTGGGCTTCTGGAAGAGCTGTTGCTTTTAGTAAGGTCTAATCACCCAGAGAGACCCCCGCCATTACCTTTTCCTTTACAAAGACGAGAATCTCTCAGCAGCTTCCGGTTGCGAACTAATCCTATGTAGCTATTATACTTAAGTAGATTTTATGGAAAAGCAAATGGGACTGATAGGTCTCTTTGGAAAAACTCTCATGCCTGTGCTCCAGAAATAGGCATGATCACAGTCTTGTTTGTAACGGTGAAAAATCACAGACAACTAAAACTTCCCTCAGTAGTAGAATGGACAAAGCAACTACTGATAAACCTATAGTAACTGCCATAAATGAATTAGAAGTGTGTATATTGATATGAAAAAATATCAGGAATATAATGTTAAGTGAAAAAACCCCAAGTTATAAAATCGTATTGTCTATGGTTATGTACATAGGGGGTAAAAGTGTAAAAATATGCCTGGGATGGAAAGAATCCCACTTCAGAGTATTGGGTCCCACTGGACAGGAGGGACAGAATGGGATTGGAGAAGGCCACACAGAGGACAATAGCCCCATTGATAAATTTAAATTTTATTTATTTATTTTTGAGACAGAATCTTGCTCTGTCACTCAGGCTGGAGTGCAGTGGTGCAATCTCGGCTCACTGCAACCTCCGCCTCCTGGGTCCAAGCGATTCTCCTGCCTCAGCCTCGGGAGTAGCTGGGACTACAAGCACGCGCCACCACGCCCAGCTAATTTTTTGCACTTTTAATAGAGATGGGGTTTTAGGGTTTTATCATGTTGGCCAGGCTGGTCTCGAACTCCTGACCTCAGGTGATCCACCCGCCTCGGCCTCCCCAAGTGCTGGGATTACAGGCATGAGCCACCGCGCCTGGCCAATTTCATTTCTTTAACAAAAAAACTGAATTGAATGTGGCAAAATGAAAATATTTGTTATGGCTAAATGGTAGGCGTCATGTGTTTATTATAGCATTCTCTATATTCTCTGTATAGTTTGAAATATTTAATAATAAAGCAATAATTCATTTAAAATCTAAATATAAGACATACTGTAGCTATTTGAACTATTTTTAAAAGCAACGCTTAAAAAAATAATAAAATGTTAAAAGGAATTTCAACTACTCCCATTATAGAGTAGATTAGATACAGAGCCAATTAATGATTTATAATTTTTCAACACTGTATTTTGACTTTAAAACTGATTTAGCATCCAAAGTTTAAGCTCTTCAATAATTACATAATTAGTAAATTAGTAATTTGCTTACTTGTCTTTTTAAACAGCACAGTCAGTGAGAATGCATTCTCTCATTTTCTTTTTTCTTTTTTTTGAGATGGAGTCTTGCTCTGTCGCCCAGGCTGGAGTGCAGTGGTGCGATCTTGGCTCACTGCAACCTCTGCCTGCTGGGTTCAAGCAATTCTCCTACCTCAGCCTCCCAAGTAGCTGGGACTACAGGTGTGTGCCATCATGCCCGACTAAATTTTTGTATTTTTAGTAGAGACAGGGTTTCATCACACTGACCAGGCTCGTCTTGAACTCCTGACCTTGTGATCTGCCCGCCTCGGCCTCCCAGAGTGCTGGGATTACAGGAGTGAGCCACTGCGCATGGCCTCATTTTCTTTTTATGCAAAATCCCACTTGAAAAAGGAATAGGGGTTTCATACCAACACTAATTCTTACCACAAACCTCTCTAATATAAGTCCAGCATGAACTTGCTTTAGTAGGATAAAGTCAGCATTTCAGAATATATATATTTTTTACTTCAGAGACTTATGCAGCACACATTAATTTTCTCATGGAACTAGATGGAAAAATATGTTAGTTAAAAATTTTATAATGAATACAGAATTATATCTCTTCACTATGGCAATATTGAATAGTGAATTGAACTCTATGCAAATAATGATATGAGAATCCAACTTCACTAGTTCTACATTTCTGCCTTACACAAAATGTTTCAGGCAAATTTAAAAGTAATTGCCATTTAGAAATTTAATCCAATACCCCGTCCCTTCTTTTATAGTCCCCTTATATTGTGTATA
Organism: Pongo abelii; assembly: GCF_028885655.2. Lineage (NCBI taxonomy): Eukaryota > Metazoa > Chordata > Mammalia > Primates > Hominidae > Pongo > Pongo abelii. The sequence continues at coordinate 33,185,632 of NC_071989.2, forward strand.
CTTATGCTGCAAGTATCATATTGAATTAATTTTTTAGTCTTCCAAAATTGCAAGGATGAAGTTCCTGACACCTTGTAGAGTAAGAAAATTTGTAGATGAAAAACATGACTTTATGGAGTTGAGGGAGTGCAATTAGAAGTGAACAAATAAAAGTCATAGAATTTGTTTTGTTGTTCACAAAGTTAAAGCAATAAAGATAATACATTCAGGGTGGCTGTTAGGCCATACAACTTCTTTGTTTGGAATTTAAAAGGCATCTCTTTCTCTGGGTGGTTACAGCCCCAGTGGGACAGGTGCCCCACTGCAGAGCACAACCTGCCTGACCGTACATGGCTCTGAGAAGGATTATTCATAACATTTTACAAATCTTAAAAGAGTAATATGAGTACGATACGAGCAATTTAAATTTTCAACCCCTTGCTTGAAACGTTGTAGGATTTCTCTCCTCTGCACTTGCACTAATATGCATGCAGAATTGTTTGGCTTTGATGAGACAACATGTACAGTAAGAGGCATTTTACTTCCTCTGGGTCCGCGTGTCTCTTCAAATGGGATCTTCAAATGAGTCTTGACAGTCATTTCTCACACTCGCCCATGGTTTCAAATATGATGCTTCCAACCCAACGGACCCTGGACAGTGGAAGTGGAACAGGTGTCTGCTCAGGGCGGTAATCCATAGGGTGCTCAGGCAACAGGAATACAGAGGTGCAGTGGTTGGTTGGTTGTGCAGATAGAAAACAGCCTTGAGTAGAGACAAAATAACTTGAGTCTGGGTGTGGTGACTTGGGCCTGTAATCCCAGCACTTTGGGAGGCCAAGGCAGGAGGATCGTTTGAGCCCAGGAGTTCGTGATCAACCTAAGCAACAAAATATATATATATATATATAAAATATATAGATAGATATAGATATAGATATAGATATAGATATAGATATAGATATAGTCTCACTCTGTCGCCCAGGCTGGAGTGCAGTGGCACAATCTCAGCTCACTGCAACCTCTTCCTCCTGGGTTCAAGTGATCCTCCCACTTCAGCCTCCCGAGTAGCTGGGATTACAGACATGCGCCACCATGCCTGGCTAAATTTCTTCTATTTTAAGTAGAGATGGGGTTTCACCAGTTGCCCAGGCTGGTCTCAAACTCCTGACCTCAAGTGATCTGTCCCGCTTTGGCCTCCCAAAGTGCTGGGATTACAGGCGTGAGCCACTGTGCCCAGCCCTGTCTCCTAAATATTTTTGCAGTGCCTCCTCATGCAGTCTTATCCTATCAGCAGTCCCAGGCAACTGGAATTCTGAAACTGAGTGAAGTATGGCACAGGGAACTTCCTTATAAATGATTTACTTTATTATTTAATATGCCTCCCAATAATTGGCTAGGATTAGAAAATACCAAAAGGAAAGAGCTACCAGCAAAGCTGGAAATACTTTGTTGAATTTTTTCAGACCATTGACTGTTTCAATCGGTAGAATTGAATTGGTGTTTCTACACGACATATATGTAACGTTTAATCACAAACAGAAAAGTTGCAAGTATAGTACAGATAATGTTTTTCCTTTTTTAAAAAAAATTTAATTTTAGAGACAGGGTCTTGCTCTGTTGCCCAGGCTGGAGAGCAGTGGTGCTATTATAGTTCACTGCAGCCTCAAACTCCTGGGCTCAAGAAATCCTCTTGCCTCAGCCTCCTGAGAAGCTAGGACTAGAGGCGTGAGCCATCATGCCTGGCTAATTTTTTATTTTCTATTTTTTGTAGAGAGGGGGTCTCCTACATTGCCTGAGCTGGTTGTAAATGTGTGTGTATTCATATACATATACATAGACCAGAAGGTGAAAGAGCCCTGAATATGTGTATGTGTATTCATGTACACATGCGGCCGGTCCTCCCGTCTCTGCCTCCCAAAGTGCTGGGATCACAGGCGTAAGCCAACGTACCTGGCTTTTTTTTTTTTTTTTCCCCCTGAGGTTTCTCTTTTATTTATAAGCATTTTGTTGGGAGAGACTTAAAAGTCATGTAAATATCCTGTACTTGGTTAAACTTATAATTCATTGATTGTTTTATCCACATGAATATGGGCACCTGTATTTGGATTATAAACTATTGCTACTACCCTTTGTTTCTATAGTCAGTGCCCCTCTTTCGGCTCCCCATTCAGGCTGGCTCCTGCATCCTTTTGACATGTCCCCTCACTGTCTCCTCTGCACTTGCACTCATATGCATGCAGATTTGTTTGGCTTTGATGAGACAGCATATACAGTAAGAGGCATTTTACTTCCACTATACTCCAGCCTGGGCAAGACAGACAGACCCTGTCTCAAAAAAAAAAAAAAAAAAAGGATTTCTTGCTTTCTTTTTTTTTTTTTTTGAGACGGAGTCTCACTCTGTCGCCCAGGCTGGAGTGCAGTGGCCCCATCTCGGCTCACTGCAAGCTCCACCTCCCGGGTTCACACCATTCTCCTGCCTCAGCCTCCCGAGTAGCTGGGACTACAGCTGCCCGCCACCACGCCCAGCTAATTTTTTGTATTTTTAGTAGAGACAGGGTTTCACCATGTTAGCCAGGATGGTCTCGATTTCCTGACCCCGTGATCCACCTGCCTTGGCCTCCCAAAGTGTTGGGATTACAGGCGTGAGCCACGGCGCCCGGCCAGATTTCTAGCTTTCTAGCACAAAATGTTCCAGGCTTATCTTATACTTTCCCTGCCCCAGCACTGAAATCAGCCATTCCTCAAGAACCCCCTTGTTCCTTCTTTCTTTTAATTCAACTTTTTATTTGGAGGTCACTAGCTTTGCACGCAGTTGTGAGAAATAGAGATTTCATGTTACCCAGTTAACCCCAATAGTAACATCCTGTAAAATTATAGTGCAACATGACAACTAGGATATTGACGTGGACACAGCCAAGGCACAGAATTTTCCCTCTCTACAAGGATTCCTCCTGTTGCCCTTTTATAGCCATACCCACCTTTCTCGCTCCCTCTCTCATCTCCTCCCAGAGCCCTGGTTGCTTTTAGTGGAGAATGGTATTTAGGATTTAAGATTTGGGGACCGGGCGCAGTGGCTCATGCCTGTAATCCCAGCCCTTTGGGAGGCCAAGGCAAGCGGATCACTTGAGGCCAGAAGTTTGAGACCGGCCTGGCCAACATGGTGAAAACCCATCTCTACTGAAAATACACAGTTTAGCTGGGGATGGTGGCATGAGCCTGTAATCCCAGCTACTCGGGAGTCTGAGGCATGAGAATCACTTGAACCTGGGAGGTGGAGGTTGCAGTGAGCTGAGATCACACCACTGTGCTCCAGCCTGGGTGACAGAGCAAGACTGTCTCAAAACAAATAAATAAATAAATAAATAAATAAATAAATAAAATTCAATACTTGGGTGTTAGGTGTGCTCATTGCTATTGGGGTGTTGCTGCTCTCAGGCACTTTTAGTGGATAGTTTCTCTTGATTTAATGTATGTGCATGTATATAAATACATACATATTTACATTGGTTATATCTACCTATATCTATTGAAAACCAGGATTTCACACCAATACCTCCAGTTCCAATCCAACACCATAGGGCTTATTCATTCCTTTACATATTTGTACCTCTCTTCCGCACGAGAAACCTGGCTTCCATTATCTTCACTTTAGCCCTTTGATCAACCCCTCTGCATATAACCGGTCTGCCATGCCTTCCCCTGCATAGCTGCCCCACTTGCTCTGAGGGTACTGACACCCCTTGCTGGGCCCCTTCACAAAGACCTCCTTCTTACCCTTGCCCCAGCGTCCCACCTGGCACCTCCTGGCAGGGATGCCCTCTGCCTCCTGCTGGGGCTTTGACGCACCCCACTGGCCTGCCCCTGCGTGTGGACGCTGTTTTTGTTGGGCTTGGCACCCTGCTCTGGGCCATCAGGGCTCTTTCGTCTCCTAGTGAAGATGCCTATCTTGTTCTGTGTAGCTTTAGGACTAAATGGTTTGAGAAGAAAAGAGAAGGGAAGGGGAAGAAGAAGAGTTATAGGTACTTTTATTTTTAGAAACAGGGTCTCAGCCAGGCATGGTGGCTCACTCCTATAATCCCAGCACTTTGGGAGGCTGAGGCAGGCAGGTCGCTTGAGCTCAGGAGTTTGAGACCAGCCTGGCCAACATGGAGAGACCTTGTCTGTACAAAAAATAAAAAAATTAGCCAGGCGTGGTGGCATGCACCTGTAGTCCCAGCTACTCGGGAGGCTGAGGTGGGAGGATGGCTTGAGCCCAGGAGGCAGAGGTTTCAGTGAGCTGAGATTGTGCCACTGTAGTCCAGCCTGGGTGACAGAGCCAGACCCTGTCTCAAACAAAAAACAAAACAAAAACGAGACAAGGTCTCATTCTGTCACCCAGACTGTGGTGCATTGGTGTGATCATGGCTCACTACAGCCTCAACCTCCCGGGCTCAAGTGATCCTCCCATCTCAGCCTTCCTAGTAGCTGGGACTACAGGTTCGTTCCACTACACCCAGCTAATTATTTTTATTTTTGTAGAGATGGGGTCTCCCTATGTTTTCCAGTCTGGTATTGAACTCCTGGGCTCAAATGACCTTACTGTGTCGGCCTCCCAAAGTGCTGGGATTATAGGCATTAGCCACTGTGCCTGGCTTATGTGTACTTTTTAATAATAAAAATCTAACCCCACTAAATAAATGTTGAGCCATTTGAAAAAATAGCGTTAATTTGAAACTGTGCTAAATTGTTGTCCTGCCTGGGGCATCTTTGTGTCACTGCTCAGCCCTGGCTGTCAGACCCTCCTATTTATGTCTCAGTTCCTCCTTCTGTGCAATCCCCAGGACGTAGGCTCTTCTCAGCTTCCTTCATCTTCTTGGGCTTCACTGCAGAAGTGCTCTATGATTTACCTTCATTTTCCATTTTTGACTATCCCACTTCCACCACGTTCTTCCTTTTCTAAATATACCTCTCAGGAATGACTTGGGTTTACTGGTATCAGAATTCTCAGGCTTGCCAAAGAGATGGATAGCAGTGAAGGTTTTTTGCTAGAATTTGTTTATTAGGAACTTGTGAGAGAGTTTCTAGACATGTTTATCCCTGAGTCTGGAGATTTTTCATAATTACTTTTTTTTTTTTTCTGAGACAGAGTCTCACTCTGCTGCCCAGGCTGGAGTGCAGTGGCGTGATCTCGGATCACCACAACCTCCACCTCCTGGGTTCAAGTGATTCTCCTGCCTCAGCCTCCCAAGTAGCTGGGGTTACAGGCACGTGCCACCACGCCCAGCTAATTTTTGTATTTTTAGTAGAGATGGGGTTTCACCATGTTGGCCAGGCTGGTCTCAAACTCCTGACCTCAGGTGATCCTCCCACCTCGGCCTCCCAAAGTGCTGGGATTGCAGGCCTGAGTCACCGTGTCTAGACTTGTTTTTTAAGACTTGGCATTCCACCTGGCACATCACAGGCAAGTGATGAATGACCTCCAAGGAATGTTGAGTTGTAACAAGTGATCTTGACTAATATTATGCCCCACAACGTTTGAACACCTGCTGAGCTAAAACTGGAAACAGTGTTGATTCCTGTCTGCTGACTTTTAGTCTGTTGAGTGGCTTGTCCCTTTGTGTGTGGGAACTAGTCACCATTGGCCTTTAGTAATAAAACGTGGAGCAAAGACCCTCTTCTGGAATGGACAAGTGTGAGCTAGGTGATGTGTCTGACTGTGCCCACGGGGGCCATTGCTGCAGTCACCATGTGTCATCTTGTCTTTAGCAGAGGTTTTTCTAGGTCCAGATCCAGGCCATGCTGTTCTGTACATCACTGGACACTGGAGCAATGGGTGTCCTCACTCCCAGATTAGGAGTGCAGACCTCAAGAGTCTGGAGACACACGCAGGTCACAATCTTTTCTTTCTTTATGCTGGAGGGCAGACTGGGCCAAAGAACTCTGCTTGGAGCAAAGGGATCTGGATGAGATTATGGCTGACCACACATGGTGTTATTAAAGACAGAGTAACCTGCTTGGCAAACATACGAACATAGAAATGTGTTCTGATGTCTTTGGGGAATAAGAACAATTCTACAGTCCTGTGGGTGGAGGGAGGAGTTTTCCCTGAAGGGAGTGGAGAGTCCAGCCACCAGCCATCCTGAAAAGAGGCTAGATTTGGAGGAGGAGGTCGGGACATAGGAGGTGAGCCTCAGCTTGAGCTGGAAGAAGAGCTTTCTCCTTTCTCTGAGGCCTCAGGTTATGTAGGCCGGGCTGCCTGCCAGAAACCTCCCGCTGCAGTGGGGTGCTCTGGGCCACGCGGCCTTAAGACAGATGGGAACGGACCTAGAACAAGGTGCAGTGTTTTTTTTTTTTTTTTTTGAGATGGAGTCTCACTCTGTCGCCCAGGCTGGAGTGCAGTGGTGCCATCTCGGCTCTCCACCTCCCTGGTTCACGCCATTTTCCCGCCTCAGCCTTCTGAGTAGCTGGGACTACAGGTGCCCGCCACCACTCCCCGCTAATTTTTTTTTTTTTTTTTGTATTTTTAGTAGAGACGGGGTTTCACTGTGTTAGCCAGGATGGTCTCGATCTCCTGACTTTGTGATCTGCCCCCCTGGGCCTCCCAAAGTGCTGGGATTACAGCCGTGAGCCACCGCGCCCGGCCAAGAAGCAGTGTTTCAATGTTTTCTCTATGTTATATTTCTTTTCCACTATTTCAGAAACACACACACACACACACACACACACACACAATTAAGTTTTATTCTCATCACCTAGAATGGAAAACAACAACAACAACAACAACAAGCCTTGAAGCTGTGGTAGATTTAATCATCTGTAAAAGAGGAAAAATAGGACATACTACATCAGGTTGCTGTGTGAATTGTGTGGGATAGCCCATTTGAGCCTCTTTCGTCTTGCCTAGAGCACTCCATTCCAATCAAACAAAGCCAATTCTTTTACTCCATGGTTCTTTATTTTGACAAGCATTCTCATGTGCGTCATGCTGCCTCACAGCATTTTGTTATCTGGTTCATCCAAAATTGTTGAAAAGAAACAATGACATAAAATAAAATTATGAAATGTCAAAGTGGCTGGGCATGGTGGCTCACACCTGTAATCCCAGCACTTTGGGAGGCTGAGGTGGGAGGATCACTTGAGCCCGGGAGTTCAAGACCAGTCCAGGTAACATGGGAAGAACTTGTCTCTACAAAAATTAGCAGGGCATGGTGGTGCTCACCTGTAGTCCCAGCTACTCGGGAGGCTGAGGTGGGAGGATTGCTTGAGCCTGGGAGACAGAGGTTACGTTGAGCCGAGATTGCGCCGCTGCACTCCAGCCTGGGCTACAGAGCGAGATCCTGTCTCAAAAGAAACAAACAAATGAACCCCTCCTCAAAACTCCAAGAAACGAATGTCAAAGTGAAAAGAACTTTGGAGATGCTCTAGTTAAGAGGCTAAACTACAGAGCGAGACCCTGTCTCAAAACAAACAAACAAATGAACCCCCCCCAAAACCCCAAGAAACGAATGTCAAAGTGAAAAGAACTTTAGACACGCTCTAGTTTAGTTTCCTAATAGTGCTATGTTGGTTTTCGGATGGGACAATTCTTTGTTGTATGGGACTGTCCTCCCGTCACAGGGCATTTAGCAATTCTCAGTTCTCTTAGTTTTTTTTTGATGATCAAAAATACCCCACACATTTCCAAATGCCCCTGGGAAAGGAGAAAATATTGTCCCTTTTGAGAATCACTAACACCTTCATTTTCACTAGATGGCAGGCTTAAGAGGTCACATCACCTGCCAAAATGACAGAGTAAATTAAAGAGCTAGAAAAAGAAACCCAGGCCTCCAGCTCCTGCAGGGGAGTCTTATTATCCTCTATTGAGTTAGAAAGTGAAGACCATGACATGCTTGATGCTTCCTGTAAGACACTCCCTTCACCCCCAACTTTACACTAACAGAGGGTTAATCCATAGATTTCTTGATATTTCCAATATTTTCTAATTTTTTTCACATAAGGCACTATAAAAGGTGAGATTGAAAAGTGAGAAGTGATGCAGAAATCTCTAAAAATTTTTGTATTATCACCCAACTCTTCCCTCACTTTGCACTGTGCAAACACTTTGACTTGCCCAACCCTACATTCTTTGAGGGTGACCAACGTCATCAGGGGAGTTTTTATACAAAGATATACAATGTTGGCAGGACATTTTATCCTAAATGTATTACTGGTAAAGGCAAATTCTTTGAATATCTGACTGTAGAAGTTAAGGATAATTACAGTTTGTGTAAAATGAAACTAAACATCGGGAACCACTCTTCATAAACCAAGTATATTAACTAGTTCTTTTAATCTACTTCATGGGAATAATTTTGACCTGTTGAACTAGCACACACAAGACTGCTTTTTCGTATGGGGGTGACATGAGAACTATTCTCTCCTGAAATAATATCAGTGCTGTTTTTTCATGTTTCCAATACACTTGTAAACAAGGAATAACTGTAAGTTATTGATTGATAATAATAATAATCAGAGATTGATTCTACCAGCAAATCTCTCTCATCATAATATACATGGACACCAGATAATTCATAATATGCTAATATTAAACTTTTTGAGATTATTTTAGAAAAATACATGTAAAATTTAAACCTTCTTTCAGAGTTATCTTTATCTCACATATAAAGCATTTATTTTCAAACATCAGTTCTTTTTCCTTTTATTTTAGCTGTCATAATTCTTAATCTAACTCAGCCATAAAATTCAGAATAATTTTTAGAATTTATTTAGAAAGTCAATGCATGTGAAATTTGGTTATGTTGAGTTCATCTTTTTAAATAAATCAGAATGTCACTTAGCCTTTATGGATCAAAAATATTTCAAAATTAAGTACTGCATTTTACAATCAGTAGAAAGTAAACTTCTCCATATGTGCCTTTACTCAGAGGAATAGCTAGATAATTATTAGCAATTAATTTTATTAATTTGTTTATATTTATATGATGCATATTTTACAACTAGAGAAATGGTCTGAATCCCAACATGTACCCTATGAACTCAATTTACATGTTTGGATACCATTTGAGAGTGAAGCTAAATAGGTTAATGTATTCATAGAAATTGGAGGTTTCACCTACTTAATAGCAATTATCAAGAGGCTGTAAAGTATTTTTAAAGAAATGACAGTATGCAAATAACAAGGGGATAAGAACTATCAGAATGCATATGGAAATTTTACACCAAATATATATCTAGGAATTTATATAAGTGAATAATTGTAATACCCTTTGAAGGGTTCATCTTAGGAGGCCACACATTGATTCTAAGAATGATGTAATTGCTCTAAACCACTGTTTCTCAAACTGGATGTCATGATCTTTTGGATTTCCAAGGATATCATCTCTGATAACAATGAGTTCTCCATAAGAATGTTTAAAATCTACATTTATATTTTTAAAGAAATCTTAAAAAATTTAATATCAGCATGTTATAGATCATCTGGGTGACCATCTCATAACTGAGCACTGGAAAGGATTTTTATGCCCCGTTTGCATTTGTGATTCCAATTCACCATTAAATACTCTATCATGGGCTAATAAGAAAAGAGCAGAGGCCAGGCACGGTGGTTCACACCTGTAATCTCAGCACTTTGGGAGGCTGAGGCGGGTGGATCACTTGAGGTCAGGAGTTCGAGACCAGCCTGGCCAACATGGTGAAACCCCATCTCTACTAAAAATACAAAAATTAGCCAGGCATGGTGGTGGGTGCCTGTAATCCCAACTACTCGGGAGGCTGAGGCAGGAGAATCACTTGAACCTGGGAGGTGGAGGTTGCAGTGAGCCGAGATCACGCCACTGCACTCCAGACTTGGCGACAGAGCAAGACTCTGTCTCAAAAAGAAAAAAAAAAAAAAAAAGAAAAGAAAAGAGCAGAGATATTTTCACACCAAATGGAAGGCCAAGAAAGGACTTGGTTCTGCTTATCCCAAGGTTTTCTAGTAGATTGAAGGGATAAAGTGGTGGGAGAATTGAGTCTTCACAACACATGCAATAGCATAGCAGTGCTGAACTCCAAAATACTTGCAATGCAGCAGTTGTACTATATTCACATTGGGAGTAGCAGATCAGTTTCAGAAAAGTATCATCTGTCAAGTTAAACTTATATAGGTAATTTGAATCATAGTGGTTTTGTCATTTCATTTGAATTGCATTAAAATTTATCGTGGATTTATAATTTTATAAGTGCTATAAATCCAAGGATCATTACCCCTGGTTTTATGTTGGTACACACCTAAGTAATCTTGCAGTAAAAAGTATTTTAAGACAACTCTAGAGGGTCCGTGAGAGCTTTTCTTTTAAACATTTTTGTTTTTTAAATTAAAAGTGATCCTTTTGATACAACTTCACACTGATCCTTTGTTAACTAAAAAAAAGTGATCCTTTTGAGAAACAGTGCTCCGAGCATTTTGGACTGTTTCTTTAGGAACTGCCTCTATAGTGCATCTTTTTGAATGTTTTCAATAGGATAAATCTTGCTCCTCCGATCACGGATGTGTTAAAGCCACTGTAGCAGACATCTTGTATTTGTCTGCCCAGCGCCCATGAAACCTGTTGGTTAGTGCCCTTCTGTGTTTCTTTCTGGAATGCAATCTTGGTGGAACTGTCAATCACAGAGCCCCATCCCCCTCATCCCCTATCCCCTGGCCAAGGGCTGGACAGGGGATCCAAATGATGTCAGCCAGATTCTCACTGGAATTTGAGGCTTGAAGTGGAGTGATACAAGAACTGAAAACAGTTGAAGCTGATACATCCCAATGGTGGCAGCCCCAAGAGGCTGTCCCATTAGTTCCTGCGATGTCATTCTCTGGTTTTGACTGGATTCTGTCCTTCTTAAGACTGGCTGATCAGTGGTTGCTTTAGTTATGTGGCCACCATTTACCTTTCAACAAATCCTGTTATTTTTGGTTAATTTAGCCAGAGTTGGTTTCTGTTACATGCAGCCGTTGGCGGAGTCATAAAAAGTAGACATCTGGCAAAAAGGCTTAGTGACAATGCTAGGGAATTTTGTTTGGGGTCACCCAAATATGTGAAACTGAAGTCATAAGAATTAAAAAATATGTGTAGCCATTATTGGGGCTCCTCATCTGGCTGTATTCTATCAACACTGTTGAAAGAGCTGTGGTGCCTATGGCTTTAGGATCAAATAGAGCTGGCTGTCTCACTTACCAGCTAAGCATAACGTTGAGTATGTTACTTGGATTCTCTAAGCCTCAGCTTTGTCATGATTTCCTCGTAATATTGAGGATAATAATGGAATATACCTCATGGCATTGTTGTGAAGATTAAATGAGATAATACACATAAGACACATAGCAAACATTACAAATATAAAGTATTGTTGTTATTATGATTTTGATGTTTGACAGTCATTGAGCTATATGCTGAGGATGCAAAAGTAATAAGAGAAAAGAAATATAAATCACTCATATTTTTCTTGGAAAAATGTTGAATTTGTATGGAAGAAGTATGTTGATATTCTGCTCCAACTGGAATGCAAGATCCCCAGGGGAGTGCTTAATTAATAGCTGAGTTGGAGTAGAAAGAGAAGAGAAATTCCTGCTGGCAAAGTAGGGGGAAAGACAGTGTTTGGAAGCCAAGGAATAACAGAGTGGAGATTTTAGGGTGAAAAGTTATATAATATGATCCTTTTGGTTGACGCCACAATATTCGTCAAAGGCTACCAAAATTTCACAAAATGATCGTTGTAGTTTGATTTTAAAAATGGAAACTGAGACTGAGTTTTGTACCTTGGTTGCCATGGATACAGAGTGGAAAATCCAGCATATGTAAAATGCAAGGAATAGTTGTCATCTGTTATATTTCTGGTGTGCTACGTGGGACTATTGAACTGAGGAACAGCACCCTGTTATTATTTAAGTTGGTTCAATTTATGCTCCAAAAACAGAATCTCAAAGCAGGATTTTGGGATTGGGTTGTGTATATGTTCAAGAACACAGAGGTTATTTCCTTCAGAGGGGTAAGGGGAAAATAGGATGTGGGTAATTCTTGGCATGTGGTGGCATCATGATTACTCATATCATCACTGCAAGGTATCAAGCCATGAAGTACAGATGGAGGGAGAGGTGTAGGAACATCCAGTGGCTATGGGACTTAGTGGCTATGGTGATGTAGTGGTGTTTGTAAAGATTGTGGAGTCATCTGGCTTCTTTTGACAAACCTAGATGGTACAAGAGAAATGAAAAGCTATGAATACAAAATTAAGAATACACACAGGGAACCAGAAGGCCCCATGGCAGCGTTGAGGGAATCCTACATCTTTTGTAATTGCAGGATTGATACAGCTAAGGGTCAAGGGGGAAACATTTCTGCACCAATTAAAGGCTAAAACCTGCTATACTTCTTACCCTAGGGTAGAGACACTGGTTGGCTTGATTTAGGCATGAGCCATGGGATGAGGACATTTGGGCAGATATGGACAAAGTTGAGAACCTGGGACCTGTAAATTCCTCTTAACTCTCTCGCTAGCACAGAAACAAACCGTTCTCTGCAAGAAGTCTTTTTAATGGGAACACCTGGCAGTTGCCTCCCATGCTAATGGTACCACTCATCACCTCTAGGCCTATAACAAGAGTTAAAACCCAAAAGAGCCCAGATGGAGAGGTACAAAGCCTGGTGGTTGGGGAGAGAGCCTATGCGCAGAGTTATGACACTGATCAGTGTTGATGGGAGTTTGGGGAGCATACGTGAGCGTGGATTCTAAAGGTGTTAGACCAAAAAGAACATCATTGAAAGCTCTTTTGCTTAAATTTATTAATGTAGGAGGACTCATTCAGGATTCTGGATTTAATGTGTTGGCTTTAGTTCCTAGGAGTCAAATTAATAGTGTGCTAAATTGGCTGATTAAAATCTGGACTCAGCCATGGTGTGACAGACTGTATTTTCCAAAGTACTGCATTTGGAATATACATCCTGGTCCAATGCTTAGTCCTAGGGCTAAGCCAGTTCTGCTCTCTATTGTAACATGGTTTGGAGGATTCTTGATCATTTTGATATCTCACAGTTGATAAAATTATGCTAATCAACTTCATGATCAGGAAGTAGCAAACTTCTTTGCTGCCATAGCAAGACACATGTATGCCACAGGAAGAAAAATAAAAAGAAAGCTTAGGGCCTTGCCATCTTGAGATTTTCTAGAGTCCAGTGATTTGGGTATTTGGGGATATTTCTTCTAAATTGAAAGACAGGTTGTTGTACTTTGCCTTGCTCAGAATGAGGCCCAGAGCTTGGTGAGCCTCTTTGGAATTTGGAGGTACTTATACCCCATTTGGGTTGCTTTGACTCATTTAGCGGGCAGCCCATGAGGTACCAGTTTTGAATGGGGCCTGAAATAAGAAATGGCACCACAGCAGGTCCAGGCTATGGTCCCTGCTGCCTGGCCACTTGAGCTTTGGGACCTGGCAAAACTGACAGTAGAAGAAAATATCTTAGGGGAAAGAAACTCTAGTAAAATGAAAGCAAATGATTTTTTTATTTTCTCATTTTAATAAAACAATATAATACTTATTATAGAAACTTTAAAAACACAAATAAGAAGAAAGAAGAAAATAAATCACCTACAGCTCCACAACCTGTACAACTATGGATCCTATCTTGGTGCATATTCTTCCAGGCTTTTGTTTTTTAGCAGATGAAGTTCTTTATTGAAAATATTTTCTCTCTCATTTTAAAAATTGTATTTTATTGCGGTAAGAACACTTAACATGAGATCTACCCTCATAACACACTTTTTTTTTTTTTTGAGATGGAGTCTTGCTCTGTTGCCCAGGCTGGAGTGCAGTGGTGTGATCTTGGCTCACTGCAACCTCCGCCTGCCAGTTCAAGCAATTCTCCAACCTCAGCCTCCTGAGTAGCTGGGGTTACTGGCATGCACCACCACACCTGGCTAATTTTTGTACTTTTAGTAAAGACGGGGTTTCACCATGTTTGCCAGGTTAGTCTCGAATTCCTGACCTCAGGTGATCTGCCCACCTCGGCATCCCAAATTGTTGCGATTACAGGAGTGAGCCACCAAGCCTGACCCTCATAACACACTTCTTTTTTGCAACATATTTTTTTATTACTCACGGACAACTTGGACTTCACCAATGCCCAGCTTCATGGGGTCATGTAGTGTGACTCATGGATGAACACAAAATCACTGTTAAGCCTGTGCTACAGCCCTGGGCTACTTTTGGACACCCATGAGGACACTCAGTTACATGAAACGTCACTTGCTTCTAAAGACATGTGACACATGTTTTTTCCCTGAAAATGTTTCCCCTCCCTCTCTGCCATGGTCCCAACTTTCTGCCTTCTTGGAGCTTCTCACTGTGTGGGTAACTAGGTCTTGGGCCTAGCTGGACCTTGGGTAGTGGCCCCTCTGCCACAATCAGTGCCTGAGCCTGAGACTGAGCTTGTGGCCTCCAAAGCCTGACCTGGCTTGGAGCTCATCTGTGGTACCTAGAGTCAATAAGAATGTACCCTTAAAAGTGTGTTAGGAGCCGATGAGAACTAGGGCCATCCTAGCTGCTTATAATTTGGAAAAGTGTGGCCAGGCACAGTGGCTCACGCCTGTAATCCCAGCACTTTGGGAGACCAAGGCAGGAGGATCGCTTGAGCCCAGTAGGTCAAGACCAGACAGGGCAATATGATGAGGCCCCGTCTCTACAGTTTTTTTTTTAAACAATTAGCCTGCCATGGTAGTGCACACCTGTGGTCCCAGCTACTGGGGAGGCTGAAGTGGGAGTATCATTTATGGTTGGGAGGTCGAGGCTGCAGTGAGTAATGATTGCATCACTGCACTCCAGTCTGGGCGACAGAACAGGACCCTGTTTCAAAAAGAAAAATACTGGGTAAAGTGAAGTATGGCTGTCCCATGGCTCAGTCCTAGCAAGAAGTGAGAATTCTGAGATCCTCCAGAGAGTCGAGCAGCACCCTCCCCTCACCTCAGGCCAGTGTCTTCAGGCTTTACCAGTGACCTGTGAGCCTGGCTTCCACCCCTGGGTGCCACAGACAAGCTCCAAGCCAGGTCAGGCTTCGGAGGCCGCAAGCTCAGCCTCAGGCTCAGGCACTGATTGTGGCAGAGGGGCCACTACCCAAGGTCCAGCTAGGCCCAAGACCTAGTTACCCAGACAGTGAGAAGCCCCAAGAAGGCAGAAAGTTGGGAGCATGGCAGAGAGGGAAGGGAAACATTTTCAAGGAAAAAACATGTGTCGGCCGGGCGCGGCGGCTCACGCCTGTAATCCCAGCACTTTGGGAGGCCGAGGCGGGTGGATCACGAGGTCAGGAAATCGAGACCATCCTGGCTAACACGATGAAACCTCGTCTCTACTAAAAATACAAAAAAATTAGCCGGGCATGGTGGCGGGCGCCTGCAGTCCCAGCTACTCGGGAGGCTGAGGAAGGAGAATGGCGTGAACCCGGGAGGCGGAGCTTGTAGTGAGCCGAGATCGCATCACTGCACTCCAGCCTGGGTGATAGAGCCAGACTCCGTCTCAAAAAAAAAAAACGTGTCACATGTACTATCCAATCCTATACTTGTTCAAACCTGCCTACTTTGCCTTATTCATTCCTTTCCAAGGAAATGACAGTAATAGCTCTGGGCCGTGTTTTCTCCTTTGCTCTTGTCTTCTGAGGACCTCAGTGTTTCCCTGTGTGACTCTGCCTTGCATGGCATGTCCCCCTTATCTTGGAAAATGTAAGTAATAACGTCTTCTTTCAAAGGCATTTGTCCCTGTATCTGTCACATTACCACACCTGATTAAAACAAATCTCAGGTACTTTTATCTCATTTTATTATTTTATTTTATTATTTTATTTTATTTGAGACAGGGTCTCACTCTGTCACCCACACTGGGGTGTAGTGGCACCATTATAGCTCACTGCAGCCTTGAACTCCTGGGCACAAGTGATCCTCCTGCCTTGGCCTCTGAGTAGCTAGAACTATAGGGACATGCCACCACACCCAGCTAATATTTTAATTTAATTTTATTTTTTGTACAGATGAGGTCTCGTTATGTTGCCCAGGCTGGTCTCAAACTCTTGGCCTCAAATGATCCTCCTGTCTTGGCCTCCCAAAGTGCTGGGATTACAGGCATGAGCCCTGGCCCTGGGTACATTTTAGAACACCCTCTTTCTCTCTTTAATCCTAAATATTCTAAAGCTGCCTGGAGTCCCAATTCCATGCCAGTCCTCAGCATGTTTGCCCTGTCCATAGCGACATCCATGAGGGGCTAATATGCATCTGAGGTTTAAGGATTGCTCCAGCCTTGAGGCTCTGTGCATTGTGTGCACAAAGTTTCTTCCATAATACAGAAAGCCGTTTAGGTATTGTGATTTGTGTTTATTTTTTTATTTTTTTTATTTTTATTTTTATTTTTTTTTCAATCAAGAAATATTTATTGAGCCCCAGCTATGTGCCAAATAGTATTCCAGGACAAAATAGCAGTGAAGAAGAAAAAAAAGATCCTGCCTTCATGGATCAGAGTTCCTACAGCAGGAAGGCAAACAACAAACAAACAAATACATACGTAAGAGGTAATAGTGTTTTGAAGAAATGGACATACCAATGGGAAAAAGAGTGACTAAAAAGGATTTTGTTGTTTGTTTTTAAGATGAGACACTATGACATGTTTTTTTTTTTTTTTTTTACAAGGATATCTAAAAACATTTTTTTTTTTTTAAAATTTATGAAGTATTTATTGATCATTCTTGGGTGTTTCTCGGAGAGGGGGATATGGGAGGGTCATAGGATAATAGTGGAGAGAAGGTCAGGAGATAAACACATGAACAAAGGTCTCTCGTTTTCCTAGGCAGAGGACCCTGCGGCCTTCTGCAGTGTTTGTGCCCCTGGGTACTTGAGATTAGGGAGTGGTGATGACTCTTAAAGAGCATGCTGCCTTCAAGCATCTGTTTAACAAAGCACATCTTGCACCGCCCTTAATCCATTTAACCCTGAGTTGACACAGCATATGTTTCAGAGAGCAGGGGGCTGGGGGAAAGGCCATAGATCAACAGCATCCCAAGGCAGAAGAATTTCTCCTAGTCAGAACAAAATGGAGTCTCCTATGCCCACCCCTTTCTACACAGACACAGCAACAATCTGATCTCTCCTTCCTTTCCCCACACTTCCCCCCCCCCACTTCCTTTCAACAAAACCGCCATTGTCCTCATGGCCCACTCCCGATGGTCGCTGTCTCTTCGGAGCTGTTGGGTACACCTCCCAGACAGGGCAGCCGGGCAGAGGCGCTCCTCACCTCCCAGACAGGGCGGCCGGGCAGAGGCGCTCCTCGCTTCCCAGACGGGGCTGCCCGGGCAGAGGCGCTCCTCGCTTCCCAGACGGGGCCGCCCGGGCAGAGGCGCTCCTCACTTCCTCCCAGACCGGGTGGCAGCCGAACAGAGGCGCTCCTCACCTCCCAGACGGGGCGGCCGGGCAGAGGCGCTCCTCACTTCCCAGACGGTGTGGTGGCTGGTCGGAGGCGCTCCTCCCTTCCCAGATGGGGCAGCCAGGCAGAGGCGCTCCTCACTTCCTCCCAGACGGGGTGGCGGCTGGGCAGAGGCGCTCCTCACCTCCCAGATGGGGCGGCCGGGCAGAGGCGCTCCTCACTTCCTCCCAGACGGGGTGGCGGCCGGGCAGAGGCGCTCCTCACCTCCCAGACAGGGCGGCCGGGCAGAGGCGCTCCTCACTTCCCAGACAGTGTGGTGGCTGGTCGGAGGCGCTCCTCCCTTCCCAGATGGGGCAGCCAGGCAGAGGCGCTCCTCACTTCCTCCCAGACGGGGTGGCGGCCGGGCAGAGGCGCTCCTCACCTCCCAGACGGGGTGGCCGGGCAGAGGCGCTCCTCACCTCCCAGACGGGGCGGCCGGGCAGAGGTGCTCCTCATCTCCCAGACGGGGCAGCCGGACAGAGGTGCTCCTCACTTCCTCCCAGACGGGGTGACGGCCGGGCAGAGGCACTCCTCACCTCCCAGACGGGGCGGCCGGGCAGAGGCGCTCCTCACCTCCCAGACGGAGTGGCCGGGCAGAGGCGCTCCTCACTTCCCATATGGGGTGGCGGCCGGGCAGAGGCGCTCCTCACTTCCCAGATGGGGCAGCCGGGCAGAGGCGCTCCTCACTTCCTCCCAGACGGGGTGGCGGCCAGGCAGAGGTGCTCCTCACCTCCCAGACGGGGCGGCTGGGCAGAGGTGCTCCTCATCTCCCAGATGGGGCAGCCGGGCATAGGTGCTCCTTACTTCCTCCCAGACAGGGTGGCAGCCGGGCAGAGGCACTCCTCACCTCCCAGATGGGGCGGCTGGGCAGAGGCGCTCCTCACTTCCTCCCAGACGGGGTGACGGCCAGGCAGAGGCGCTCCTCACCTCCCAGACGGGGCGGCCGGGCAGAGGCGCTCCTCACTTCCCATACGGGGTGGCAGCCGGGCAGAGGCGCTCCTCACTTCCCAGATGGGGCAGCCGGGCAGAGGCGCTCCTCACTTCCTCCCAGACGGGGTGGCGGCCGGGCAGAGGCGCTCCTCACCTCCCAGATGGGGTGGCCGGGCAGAGGCTCTCCTCCCTTCCCAGACGGAGTGGCCAGGCAGAGGCGCTCCTCACCTCCCAGAGTGGGCGGCCAGGCAGAGGCGCTCCTCACTTCCCAGAGTGGGCGGCCGGGCAGAGGCTCTCCTCACTTCCCATAGGGGGTGGCAGCCGGGTAGAGGCGCCCCTCACTTCCCAGATGGGGCAGCTGGGCAGAGGTGCTCCTCACTTCCTCCCAGACTTGGTGGTGGCCGGGCAGAGGCGCTCCTCACCTCCCAGATGGGGCGGCCGGGCAGAGGCACTCCTCACCTCCCAGACGGGGCGGCTGGGCAGAGGCGCTCCTCACCTCCCAGAAGGGGCGGCTGGGCAGAGGCGCTCCTCACTTCCCATATGGGGTGGCAGCCGGGCAGAGGCGCTCCTCACTTCCCAGACGGGGCGGCGGCCAGGCAGAGGCGCTCCTCACTTCCCAGATGGGGCAGCCAGGCAGAGGCGCTCCTCACTTCCTCCCAGACGGGGTGGCGGCCAGGCAGAGGTGCTCCTCACCTCCCAGATGGGGCGGCTGGGCAGAGGTGCTCCTCATCTCCCAGACGGGGCAGCCGGGCAGAGGCGTTCCTCACTTCCTCCCAGACGGGGTGGCAGCCGGGCAGAGACGCTCCTCACATCCCAGACAATGGGCGGCCAGGCAGAGATGCTCCTCACTTCCTAGACGGGGTGGCGGCGGGGCAGAGGCTGTAATCTTAGCACTTTAAGAGGCCAAGGCAGGAGGCTGGTAGGTGGAGGTTGCAGCGAGCCGAGATCACACCACTGCACTCCAGCCTGAGCACCATTGAGCATTGAGTTAGCGAGACTTCGTCTGCAATCCCAGCACCTCGGGAGGCCGAGGCAGGCAGATCACTCGAGGCCAGGACCTGGAGACCAGCCCGGTCAACACGGTGAAACCCCGTCTCCACCAAAAATACAAAAACCATTCAGGCGTGGCGGCGCGTGCCTGCAATCCCAGGCACTCGGCAGGCCGAGGCAGGAGAGTCACAGGAGCCCGAGGCAGGGAGGTTGCAGCGAGCTGAGATCATGGCAGTACAGTCCAGCTTCGATAACCGTGATTTGTGTTTATTTGTCTTGATTTTTAACTCTCTGCATGATTTTTTCTTGTTCAAAAGAATAAAGCAGTCCACTATTTTGCTTCACTATCTTTGAATAGCTGCATGAAACCAGAGGCCTTCAGGATTTTATATGACGAAAATATGTCTGCAGCCACTCCAATGTAAATTTTACACAATGTGAATCTTTCCCCAAAGCCCAGTAACCAGATGTGTAAAAGATGTTTCAACCAAAGCCTCTGTTTGATATCCTTAGCTCTAGCAGCTTAAAAATAACTCCCGTTGAGAAATAGAAGAGTGCATGCTCACAATGAGACTATGAAACACTGGGACTCCTGAGAAAATGAGTGACTCTCTAGGAAAAGATAAATCAAACAAATAGAACCCAAGGGACTAAGAGAGTATTAAAAATTATTTTCCGCTAGGCATGGTGGGTCACTCCTGTAATCCCAGCACTTTGAGAGACTGAGGAGGGCAGATCTCCTGAGGTCAGGAGTTCAAGACCAGCTTGGCCAACATGGTGAAACCCCGTCTCTACTAAAAATACAAAAATTAGCCTGGTGTGGTGGTGCATGCTTGCAGTCCCAGCTACTCGGGAGGCTGAGGCAGAAGAATCGCTTGAACCTGGGAGGTTGCAGTGAGCCAAGATTGCACCACTGTACTCCAGCGACAGAGAGAGGCTTTGTCTCAAAAAAAGAAAAAAAAAATTTTTCTGCAATTTATTTTTAGTCTTTTTTTTTTTTTTAAATGACTTGCTTGATAAGATGTTAAATTTAGAAGATTAAGTCACAGACTATTACAGAATAATACCTCTACACACTTCAGACTAGGAACAAAATTCCCAAAGTTCTTAATAACATAATGTATATGCTAATATAATAAGATATGTTAAAATAAGAAATGACAGAATCACAATACCTTGGTTTTGGCTCGACTTCTTTTGTTGGCAAGGAGCCTTCACTTAACTTTCCTGGCCCTCTTTCATCTGTGAAATGAAAGGATTGGACTGGCTGAATTCTTTCAATTCTAAAATGTTAATAATATACTTGGGGTTCTTTCTATGATTACTTCAAGCCTACCTTTAGGGTTTCAAATAGAAAATCCCACTGGTTGGGACTTTTCTTTCTTTTTTTTTTTGGAGGTGGAGATTCACTCTTATTGCCCAGGCTGGAGTGCAACGGCACGATCTCAGCTCACTGCAACCTCCACCTCCCAGCTTCAAGTGATTCTCCTGCCTCAGCCTCCTGAGTAGCTGGGATTACAGGCATATGCCACCACCCCCGGCGTGGCCTCCCAAAGTGCCGGGATTACAGTCGTGAGCCACTGTGCCCAGCCAGGACTTTTCTTAATTTATTAGTAGTACCAAACAGTTTTTAATATATGTTAAAACAAAAGTAGGCACTTATATTTTATAACAAAAAAATGAAATAAAAGATAAATGGCAGGCTGAGGTGAGCGGATCACCTGAGGTCAGGGGTTTGAGACCAGTCTGGCCAACATGGTGAAATGCCATCTCTACTAAAAATACAAAAATTAGCTGGGTACAGTGGCACACATCTGTAATCGCAGCTATTCAGGAGGCTGAGGCAGGAGAATTGTTTGAACCCGGGAGGCAGAGTTTGCAGTGAGCAGAGATCATGCCTTTGCACTCCAGTGTGGGCAACAGAGTGAGACTCTGTCTCAAAAAAAAAAAAAAAAAGATAAACGGTTAAAATGAAAAACTTTGACAATGACTTTTCAAAACAAAGAGGGTAGAGAGTATTCAGCAAGGTTATGGAGTTAGGGAGTCCCCCCGTTTTGTGGTGGTCTTCAATATGGGAGCAGCAGTTTAATCCTAGTTCTGATTGAATCCAAATTTCTTGTTTTGCCTGTAGAATAAGTACTTCCTAGGAATGTGAACTTTAGAGTTAAGTAGGTGGGTTAAAGTCCCAGCCCTGCTACCTACTACCTGTGTGCCTGCAGATAAATTATTAAATTTTTTCAAAGATTCAGTTTAATTATCTCTAAAATGGAGCTGATAATAATGCTTGCTTCAGAGAGTTATTATGAAGATTAAATGAGATAATGCATGCACAGTATTTAACAGTTCCTTGTACTTAGCAAGTAAGAGCTCAAGAAGTAGTAGTTAATCTTATTATGCTATATTGCCTTCTTGGATCTCAATTCTGTACCCTTGTGATCCTGTAGGAGTAAGAAAACTAAGAGAAAAGTAAAGTATGATTTAAAAATAATATAAATAATAATTATTTTTTATATATAAAATAATATATTTTATTTTATATATAATATAAAGGGGAAGGGGGAAACAGAGTGTCTAGCATAAGATAAAGATGATGTATTTTGCAAGTGTAGAAAGCAGATCGCAATGGAGATTACAAAGTCAGAGAAATTAACTATTAAACCAGTATCAGATTGAGAAGGAACATAACATTTTGACTCCCATGAAGCCTGAATGCTGCAGACATGTTGTTAAGCAGAGGGCAGAGGGTGTGATTGTCATATTGGCGGTATCAGCAGAAAATAGCCAGTGGCTTTATATCCTCTTTATGATGACAAAGATTCTTTGCTCATCCAAACTTTACTAAGACTCTGAACCTTCTCCTAGGCCTGTCTGTATACTTCCTTGCAAAATCCAGTTTTAGCAAAGAACGCTGTTAAGTCAGTTACCTACCTTGATGTCTGATCACCCCTGATATCTCATCAGGTTCTGCATCCTCCACCATTCCCCAGGTGCTGTCTGATCACCCCGGCCTGTCTTTAGCAAGAATCCTGTTAGGTCAGTTTAGCCAGAATCCCCCGACCCCTGATATTTCCTCTTAGTAATTTTCAGTCCCTGACCCCCACCCTACTCCTTGGCCATACATTCCCACTTGTCCATGTTGCATTTGGAGGTGAGCCCAATCTCTCTTCCACACTGCAAATCCCATTGCATTCATCCTTACACTCATTGCAATTGTCCTGAATAAAGTCTGCCTTATCATATTTTAACAAGTGCCAGTGAATAATCTTCCTTAACAGTGATCCTGGAGAATACAAGAAAATAAAAAAGCCATTAGTTTTGGGATTTTTTTTTTTTTGGCTTGGAGGGGTCATGTGTCTTTATTTTTGTCTTGCAGGAGTCCAGCCCTTGTATATAAGAGCACCCCAGCCTATGCTACAAGCGTTCTCCATAGCACGCAGTCTTGGTGGGAGATGGCACCCACCTCCTACCTTGGAAGATCCCTTACTCTCCTCCAGCCTGTACTGACATCCAGAGGGAGGCTGCAACTTGGGCTCTGAAAACTGGACACATACCTTGGGCTTTGGCTTTTCCGTGAGGGATACAGTGACATGGGGACTGGCTCTTCCAGGGCAGGACTTTGGGTGTTCTATTTCCCAGGCCTGATTGTGAGCTTTCATTTTCCTCAATTCTTTGAGCCTCCAATATCCTTCCAGTGAAATTCCTTTTTGCTGAAGAGAACCTGTTTAGTTTAGTTCCCCGCAGAGGTAGGGCCTGAGAAAAGAATTCAGGTGCAGATAGTTTATCTGAGCTGCAAGAAACAGTGGTTAGGAGAGTGAAGAAGTAAGGTGGGGAGAAAAAGCTTATGTAGGGTGTGTAATCAGAGCTATCACCATGGGCTCCTGAAATGAATCAGAAGAGGGAAAGTGTGGGAACACGAGTCTGAAAGTTATGTCACTCAAGCCTCATAGGCACTCAGTAGTTATACGCCAACTTCTGTTGGTGCTAGCCTGGGGTCTCATTGTCCAGCCCTCCTGGCTGCCATCAGTATAGGCCGGGTGGCCTCCTGCTTTGAGGAACCCTCCACTCAAAGAGATGCAGGTTCTGGCAGTTGACCCTGGGCTGCAGCACACAGAGGGGGAAGGCCCCATGATAGGGCTGGGGCACTGACAGCCTCGTCTCCAGGGCCAGAGCCAGTTTCAGTTGAGATCAGGACTAGGACTGAGAAAACCAGGCCAGCCACTAGCAGGCCAATGACCCCAGCTCCAACGCTGCCTCCCTGACATCTCCATGTCTTCCTAATATCTGTACCAAATCAGGAGGCTGTGTATTAGTCTGCATGCTGCTGAAAAAGACATATCTGAGGTCGGGTAACTTGTAAAGAACAGGTTTAGGCTTGGCACAGTGGCTCATGCCTGTAATCCCAGCACTTTGGGAGGCCAAGGTGGGCAGATCACCTGAGGTCAGGAGTTTGAGACCAGCCTGGCCAACATGGTGAAACCCCATTTCTACTAAAAATACAAAAACTTAGCCAGGCATGGTGGTGGGTGCCTGTAATTCCAGCTTCTTGGGAGGCTGAGGCAGGAGAATTGCTTGAACCTGGGAGGCAGAAATTGCAGTGAGCCGAGATCACACCACTGCACTCCAGCCTGGGTTACAGAGTGAGACTCCATCTCAAAAAAAAAAAAAGAGGTTTAATGAACTCACAGTTCCATGTGGCTCGGGGGGCCTCACAATCATGGTGGAAGGTGAAAGGGATGGCTTACATGGCACAGACAAGACAGCACGAGAGCCAAGCAAAAGGGGAAACCTCTTATTAAATAACCAGCTATCATGAGACTTATTTACTACCAGAACAGTGTGGGGGAAACTGCCCCCATGATTCAATTATCTCTTACTGGGTCCCTCCAAAACACATGGGAATTATGGGAGCTAAAATTCAACATGAGATTTGGGTGGGGATGCAGCCACACCATATAATTCTGCCCCTGGCCCGTCCCAAGTTTTATATCCTCACATTTCAAAATCAGTCATGCCTTTCCAACAGTCCCCCAAAGTCTTAATTCATTGCAGCATTAACTGAAAACTCCACAATCCAAAGTCTCACCTAAGCCAAAGCAAGTCCCTTCCACCCATGAGACTGTAAAATCAAAAGCAAGTTAGTTACTTCCTAGATACAATGGGGGTACAGTCATTGGGTAAATACGGCCATTCCAAATGGGAGAAATTGACCAAAACAAAGGGGCTACAGGCCCCATGCGAGTCTGAAATCCAGCAGGGCAGTCAAATCTTAAAGCTCCAAAATGATCTCCTTTGACTCCATGTCTCACATCCAGGTCATACTTAATGCCCATGGTCTTGGGCAGCTCTGCCCCTGTGGCTTTGCAGGGTACAGCCCCCCTCCTGGCTGCTTTGATGGGCTGGCATTGAGTGTTGGTGGCTTTTCCAGGCACATGATGCAAGCTGTCAGTGGGTCTACAAATCTGGGGTCTGGAGGACGGTGACCCTCTTCTCACAGCTCCACTACACAGTGTCCCAGTGTGGACTCTGTGTAGGGACTTCAACCTCACATTTCCCTTCCACATTGCCCTAGCAGAAGTTCTTCATGAGGGCCCTGCCCTTGCAGCACACCTCTGCCTGGACATCCAGGTGTTTCCATACATCTTCTGAAATCTAGGTGAAGGTTCCCAAACTTCAATTCTTGACTTCTGTGCACCTGTAGGCTCAACACCATGTGGAAGCTGCCAGGGCTTGGGGATTGCACCCCTTGGAGCCACAGCCCTAGCTGTACCTTGGCCCATTTTAGCCACAGCTAGAGTATCTGGGACACAGGACATCAAGTCCCTGGGCTGCACAGAACAGGTTGGGGGGTCCCTTGGCTCTGACCATGAAGCCATTTTTTGCTCCTAGGCCTCTGGACCTGTGATAGGAGGGGCTTCCACAAATGTCTCTGACATGCCCTGGAGACATTTTCCCCATTGTTTTGGCAATTAACATTTGGCCCCTTGTTGCTTATGCAAATTTCTGCAGCCAGCTTGAATTTATTCTCAGAAAATGGGTTTTTCTTTTTTATTGCATAGTCAGGCTGCAAATTTTCTGAATTTTTATGCTATATTTCCTTTTTAAAACTGAATGCTTTTAACAGCACCCAACTCAACTCTTGAATGCTTTGCTGCTTAGAAATTGCTTCTGCTGGATATTCTAGATCATTTTCCTCAACTTCAAAGTTCCACAAATCTCTAAGGCAGGGGCAAAATGCCACCAGTCTCTTTGCTAAAATATAGCAAGGGTCACCTTTACTCCAGTTCCCAACAAGTTCCTCATTTCCATCTGAGAATACCTCAGCCTAGATTTTATTGTCCATACCACTATTAGCATTTTGGTCAAAGCCATTCAACAAGTCTAGGAAGTTCCAAACCTTCCCACATTTTCCTGTCTTCATCTGAGCATTCCAAACTGTTCCAATCTCTGCTGTTACCCAGTTTCAAAGTTGCTTCCACATTTTCAGGTATCTTTATAGCAGCGCCTCACTCTACAGGTACCAATTCACTGTATTAGTCTATTTTCACACTGCTGATAAAGACATACCTGAGACTGGGTAATTTATAAATAAAAAGAGGTTTAATGAATGCACAGTTCCACATGGCTGGGGAGGCCTCACAATCGTGGCAGAAGGCAAAAGGGATGTCTTACATGGTGGCAGACAGAGAGAATGAGAGCCAAGCAAAATGGAAAACCCCTTATAAAATCATCAGCTCTCACAGTACTTATTCACTACTGCAAGAACAGTATGGGGAGAAACCGCCCCTGTGATTCGATTATATCCCAGTGGGTCCCTCACATGACATGTGGAAATTGTGGAAGCTACAATTCAAGATGAGATTTGGGTGGAGACAAGCCAAACCATATCAGGCTGTGATTGGGCTTAGGAAACTTCACCACGCCATGGTCCCTTTGGGTCTAGCCAGTGTCTTTACTCACTGATTTGACACAAAACCTTTGATTCATGGAGATCTGAGCCAGATATTGCCAGTGTTCCAGGGGTTCTAATGGTCTCCCCTGTCTTCTTTCAAAGGTAATTAATTTTTTAAAGATGGGATCTTGCTATGCTGCCCAGGCTGGTCTTCAACTTCTGGTGATGCAGGAGTTTTTCCCGACCCTTCATCAGACTTGCGATGACGGTGTCCTGTTTACTTGACTCACCATGCTCAACCTCTTTTCTTTTTCTTTTTCTTTTACTTTTACTTTAAGTTCTAGGATACATGTGCAGAATGTGCAGGTTTGTTACATAGGTATGGGCCATAGTGGTTTGCTGCATCCATCAACCTGTCATCTAGGATTTAAGCAGTGCATGCATTAGATATTTGTCCTAATGCTGTCACTCCCTTGTCCCTCACCCTCTGACAGGCCCCCGTGTGTGAATGTTCTCCTCCATGTGTTCTCATTGTTCAACTCCCATTTATGAGTGAGAACATGCTGTGTTTGATTTTCTGTTCCTGTGTTAGTTTGCTGAGAATGATGGCTTCCAGGTTCATCCATGTCCCTGCAAAGGACATGAACTCATTACTTTTTGTGGCTGCATAGTATTCTATGGTATATATGTGCCACATTTTCTCTATACAATCTATCATTGATGGGCATTTGGGTTGGTTCCAAGTCTCTGCTATTGTAAATAGTGCTGCAATAAACATACATGTGCATGTGTCTTTATAGTAGAATGATATATAATCCTTTGGGTATATACCCATTAATGGGATTGCTGAGTCAAACAGTGTTTATGGTTGTAGATCCTTGAGGAATTGCCACACTGTCTTCCACAATGGTTGAACTAATTTACACTCCTACCAAGAGTGTAAAAGTGCTCCTCTTTCTTCACAGCCTCACCAGCATCTGTTATTTCCTGACATTTTAATAATCGCCATTCTAACTGGTGTGAGATGATATCTCATTTTGGTTTTGATTTGCATTTCTCTAATGACCAGTGATGATGAGCTTTTTTTCCTAGGTTTGTTGGCTGCATAAATGTCTTCTTTTGAGAAGTGTCTGTTCATGTCCTTTGCCCACTTCTTGATGGGGTTGTTTTTTTTTTCTTGTAAATTTGTTTAAGTTCCTTGTAGATTCTGGATATTAGACCTTCGTTGGATGGGTAGCTTGCAAAAATTTTCTCCCATTCTGTAGGTTGCCTGTTCACTCTGATAATAGTTTCTTTTGCTGTGCAGGAACTCTTTAGTTTAATTAGATCCCATTTGTCAATTTTTGCTTTTGTTGCAATTGCTTTTGGTGTTTTAGTCACAAAGTCTTTGCCCATGCCTATGTCCTGATGATATTGCCTTGGTTTTCTTCTAGGGTTTTTATGGTTATGGGTTTTACACTTAAGTCTTTAATCCATCTTGAGTTAATTTTTGTGTAAGGTGTAAGGAAGGGGTCCAGTATCAGTTTTCTGCATATGGCTAGCCAGTTTTCCCAGAACCATTTATTAAATAGGAAATCCTTTCCCCATTACTTGTTTTTGTTAGGTTTGCCGAAGATCAGATGGTTCTAAATATGTGGTGTTATTTCTGAGGTCTCTGTTCTGTTCCATTGGTCTATATATCTGTTTTGGTACCAGTACCATGCTGTTTTGGTTACTGTAGCCTTGTAGTATAGTTTGAAGTCAGGTAGCATGATGGCTCCAGCTTTGTTCTTTTTGCTTAGGCTTGTCTTTCCTATATGGGCTCTTTTTTGGTTCCATATGAAATTTAAAGTAGTTCTTTCTAATTCTGTGAAGAAAATCACTGGTAGCTTAATGGGAATAGCAATGAATTTATAAGTTACTTTGGGCAGTATGGCCATTTTCACAATATTGATTCTTCCTATCCATGAGCATGGAATGTTTTTCTATTTGTTTATGTCCTCTCTTATTTCCCTGAGCAGTGGTTTGTAGTTCTCCTTGAGAAGGTCCTTCACATCCCTTGTAAGTTGTATTCCTAGGTGTTTCATTCTCTTTGTAGCAATTGTGAATGGGAGTTCACTTACGATTTGACTCTCTGATTTTCTATTGTTGGTGTATAAGAATGCTTGTGATTTTTGCACATTGATTTTGTGTCCTGAGACTTTTTTGAAGTTGCTTAAGGAAATTTTGGGCTGAGACTATGGGATTTTCTACATATACCATCATGTCATCTGGAAACAGAGACAATTTGACTTCCTCTCTGCCTATTTGAATACCCTTTATTTGTTTCTCTTGCCTGATTGCCCTGGCCGGAACTTCCTATACTGTGTTGAATAGGAGTGGTGAGAGAGGGCATCATCTTGTGCCCGTTTTCAAAGGGAATGCTCCCAGCTTTTGCCTATTCAGTATGATATTGGCTACGGGTTTGTCATAAGTAGCTCTTATTATTTTGAGATATGTTTAATCAGTACCTAGTTTATTGAGCGTTTTTAGCATGAAAGGATGTTGACTTTTATCAAACGCCTTTTCTGCATCTATTGAGATAATCATGTGGTTTTTGTCACTGGTTCTATTTATGCACCATGCTCAACCTCTTGTGGGAGGGAGTGTGTGAGCGAGTGAATGCAGGATCCTGCCAGCTGCTTTGGGCACCAGCAGGAGTAGGCTCCATGCAGGCTCTGTGGTGGCACCCATGTGGGGGGTGCCTTTGACCCCTGAAACCCCAGAGGGGGTGTTACAATGCTGTCTTAGCTCCACCACCTGTGGACAGTGGTGTGTTATTAGCTCAGTGGCCCCTTGTCTCATAGTGTGGAATGGCTGCCCTCTGCCAGCAAGAGCAAAGAGCTGGTGTGACAGCTTCTTTTGGGTACCCACACTTGATAGGTCCCAGGCTCTTGTCCAGCATCCAGGGAAGGTGGAGGTGGAGCAATTTATTTAGCAATGGAGAAGGCTGTCAGTGGAGAGGGGAGCTGGAGAGGGGATGGGATGAGCAGGTAATTTTCCTAAAGTCTGGCCATCTCTGGCTGGCTCTTTTTTGAAGTTAAGTCATCTCTCCTCTGAAGTCTAGCTGTCCCTCTGAAGTTATGTTGCCTCTCTCCAGTCAATCTGCTTCTCTTTCTCTACTGACTGAGTCTGGGGTCTTTATAGGCACAGGATGGGGTTGGTGCAGGCCATAGGTAGTTTTGGAAAAGGCAACATTAGACTGTTAAAATGATATTATTCAGAAAGAACCATTTGGGAGACAGCAGGCAAACAGGGATAGAAGTTCTCACTTTGGGCCGTGGGCTTCACACTTTTTAACTTGAAGGTGGGGTTTTGCCCAGGACCTGCCCCTGTCTGCCTAGAGTTTTTTTGCCTCCTTTCTCTATCACTGCCCCCTCTAAAGAGGCACATCTAACTCTCTCTTTAGAATATGAATGATGACTGATCTTAGCTATTTCCTGCTGACAGAGGGTGTTGTTTTGGGGAAAAGAGCAGTCAGATTTCCCTCAGAGGTCTACCTAAGGGTCCCTGGTAAAAGGGAGTCATCATCTGAGGCTCCAGTTGCATGATCATTTGAAGTTTAATGGCCTCTAGGCAAGAAGAAACAAGTTTTACAAGTGAAGTATGCATGGATCAAGTATGTGTATTATACAAACAGAAGTTAAAAGGACAGAATCTAGTGCCAAAGATTATAGAAATAAGAAGTGAACTATATACTAATCATTCTGAAAACAATATTGTGCCTCAATTTGTTTCACCCTGGTGAATGAAATTAAACCTTGTATGGGAGCAGTTAAGCTTTAGAAGAAAGATAACTGTTTATGGGAGTACATATTCCCATGGGCATTCAGGATTAAAGGATCCTTGGTAAAGATGCCTCATGGTGAAGAATACAATGAACGTAAGAACAGAAGCATAGGCATGACTATAAAGGGGATATCCATGGAAGGTCAATTATTAACACTTATCTTTTGTAATTTTTAGCTTGAGTTCCCCGATTTCTTCACATTGGTACTTTGGGTGCTCTTCTGGGTCAACAGCAGAAACTCCGTCAGCTTCTTAGGCCTTTACTCAAGTATAATGAATCCAAGAATTGATTCCATGACCTTTACTGCTGTAGAAGTAGAAAGGAGTGCAGTGTAAGGTCCCTCCCAATCTGGGCCTATAGAGGGAAAAAAGGAAGGAAGTACCTTTACTGGTACTAGGTCCCCTGGGTTGAATAGAAGTGGCCCTAGTTCATGGGATTGGGACTCTGATAGTTGTTTCAGTTCCTGTTGGAAATGGGCTAAAGAAGTTATGTTTAATCAATTCAGACGTTTCTTGGTTTAGCAAGAACTCACTGGTGAGAAAATGCTGTCCATACCTCATTTCAAAGGGACTCAAACCTAGTTTTGAAGGGGTGAATCTAACATGTAGCATGACTATTGGAAGAAGGGTTGTCCAGGGAAGATGAGTCTCCTGAGATAGTTTCCTGAAGTGCCTTTTGATAATATCATTTGTCTTTTCTACCTTTCCCAAGGATTGTGGTTTCCAAGCACAATAAAGATGGCATTGTATGCCTAGTGCATTTGAGACACCCTGGGTGACAGCTGCCTTGAATGAGGCACCATTATCACTCTGGAGATGCTTAGGGAGTTCAAAGTGAGGGATTATCTCATTAATTAGTACTTTTATCACCTTAGAGGTTTCTCTGACATGGAAATGCTTCTACACAGTTAGTGAAGGTATCCACCCATACTAGGAGGTACTGGGTACCCCATCGTCTTTGGCATATGGGTGAAATCCATTTGCCTGTCTTCCCCCAGGTAACCTCTTGTTCTTTGTGTTCCTGGGGGGAGAAGCCATCAATTGAGGGGATTATTTTTAGGGCAAGTTTCGCAAGCATTGATGACCTGTTTGACTGTTGGTAGCAGATTTTCACCTGAGAACAATATCTGGGTTAATTGATAGGTTTTATCCTTACCTAAGTGGAAGGCTTAGTGAAGGATTTTAAGAACTTCCCATTGGCTGACAGCTGGTAGATGAAGCTTGCCATTCTCTGATTGTAGCCATCCTGAGGACTGAAAGATGTATCCCAGAGAGGTGGCCATTCTATTTCTGCAGGATAATATTGAAGTTTTATTTCTCTGATGGAGTGTTCCCAGATCAGAGGGGCTTCAAGTGGATCAGAAATCTGGGGCCCTCTCACTGCTTATTTAGCTGGTTTGTCTGCCAACTTATTTCCCTCAGCTATTTTACCCATCCCTTTTTGGTGGCCTTTACAATGTATTATTGACACTTCCCATGGGAGGAAAACTGAGGATAATAGTCTATTAATTACCTAATGGTATTTAATAGGAGACCCATTAGGTGTGAGGAGGTTCCTCTTTTTCCAGATAGTGGCATGGGCATGGAGGACTAGGATAACACACTTAGAATCAGTATAAATGTTAACTGATTTCCCTTTGCTTAATTCAAACACACTCATGAAGGTAATTAGCTCAGGTAGTTGAGCACTTGTGCCCGAGGAGAGAGATGTGCTCTCAACAATATCATTCAGGGTAACTATTGCATACTCTGCTTTATGGATCCCTTGTTCTACAAAAGAACTTCCATCCATAAAAAGAATCCAGTATGGGTTCTCTAAGGGTGTTTCCTTGAGGTCCTCTCTGGCTACATATGTTTGTACTAGTATCTGTTTGCAGCCATGTTCAAGCTCCACAGATTCCCCTGGGAGGAAGGTGGCTGGGTTTAGGGAGGGACAGTTTCTTTTTTTTCTTTTTGAGATGGAGTCTCACTCTGTCACCCAGGCTGGAGTGCAGTGGTGTGAGCTCAGCTCACTGCAACCTCCACCACCTGGGTTCAAGCAATTCTCCTGCCTCAACCTCCCAAGTAGCTGGGATTACAGGAACATGCTACTACACCCGGCTAATTTCTTGTATTTTAGTAGAGATGGGGTTTCACCATGTTGCCCAGGCTTGTCGTGAACTCCTGAGCTCAGGCAATCTGCCCGCCTTGGCCTCCCAAAGTGTTGGGATTACAGGCGTGAGTCACCACGCCCAGCTGAGACAGGTTCTTAATTGGACTGCAGATCCCTCTAAAAGAAGAGCTTCATATCTGTGATGCAGTTGTCCATTAGCCAGAGACTCCCCTTAGAAGATAGCAGTCCTGCCACATTATGTGGGGTATAAATGGTTAAGTTATTTCCAATGGTTAACTCAGTAGCCTCTGGTACCAGCTACCACTGCAATTACCTGGAGGCAGGCCAGCTATTGTCTAGCTACCAAGTCAAACTCCTTACTTCAGTAGCCTACAGGCTGCTGGGCTGGACCTCAGGCCTCAGAACTCCCAGGGCCATTCCTTTCCTCTCTGACATGTAAAGATTAAACATCTTCCATATGGGAAGACTAATGGCTGGTGCCTGAAACAAGGCTTGGTTTAGTTGGTCAAAGCCCTTTTTAGCCTCTGGTTCCCAAATTAGGGAGTGAGTTTTAGCTGCCTGAGTCTCCTTTATTAGGTGATATAAGGGACAAGCTATTTTACTGTACTCAGGTATCCATAGTCTGCAGAATCCTGTAATGCCAAAGAATCCCTTCAGTTGCTTGAGAGTTTTGGGGAAGGGAAAGGAGGAGATGGGCTTAATCCTTCTTCACCCAATGCCCTGGTCTCCTTTAACAACACCAAACCTAGGTACTTCCCTGAAATCTGACAGAGCTGAGCTTTAGATTTTGAAACCTTATATCCTCTGTTAGCCAGAAAATTAAGAAGAGCCTTACTGCCCTCCTGAGAGATTTCCTCAGGTGAGGAGCAGAGGAGAATGTCATCTATGTATTGTAAAACTTTAACCTGAGGATAAAGGAACTCAGAGAAGTCTTTGGACAATGCCTGCCCAAACAGATGGGGGCTGTCTTGGAATCTCTGAGGTAACACTGTCCAGGTTAGCTGGGTGGTTTGGTTAGAGGGTTCCTCAAATGCAAACAAATACTGGGAGTCATGGTATACTGGTATGCAGAAAAATGCATCCTTTAGCTCCAGGACTGTGAACCATTTAGTTCTCTCAGGTATTTGAGCTGGCAGGATATATCGATTGGGAACCACCAGGTGAATTGGAATCACAGCATCATTAATGAGACAGAGGTTCTGGACCAGTCTCCATTTCCCATTTGTGTTTTGTTCCCCCAGCATCAGGGTATTACAAAGGCTATTGCAGGGTGTGAGGAGGCCCTGCATCTTCAAGTTATCAATGATGGCTTCTAGTCCTTTCCTAACCTCTGGTTTCAGGGGATATTGTCTCTGGTTAGAAAAGGAGGTGGGATCCTTAAGCTGGATCCTGACTGGTATAGTGGTAATAGCTTGGCCAATTTTCCCTTGAATTGCCCAAACTTCTGGGTTAATATTGGTCTCCACTAGGGGGAGAAAAAGAGTTTGTCCTGGGGCCATCAGGATGGTGGTACCCATATGGGCCAGAATATCTGTGCCCAACAGAAGAGTTGGGCTTTCAGGCATAATTAGAAAGGCATGGGTGAAAAAGAGGTCTCCCCAACTACAACAAAGAGGTTGTATATTGGGAAAAATATTGAGTTAAAGACCTTCCTGAGACACCCCTCATGGACATGCTAAGAGAGGAGGGGGGGCCTGGATTGGAGAGAACTGAGAGACCAGGCCCAGTGTCCAGAAGGAGGTCTACTTTCCTCCCTTCAATTTCCAGAATTACCTGGGGCTCCTGTGTGGTAATGGTGGTCTGGACCACCAGAGCCAGGGAGAGGAGTCCCAGGACCCATCAGTTCTGCTGGACCATTGGGAGACTGGCTCTGGACCTGGTGACCTGACCTGCTTCTTTGGGGATAGTCCACCCTCCAGTGATCCCCACTGCAGATTGGACGGGGTCGCGGTGGCTTCTTTATGCTGTTGGGTCAGCCCTTTTTAAAATGCTCTGGCTTACCACATTTGTAACAGTCAGCAGATGCATCTCAGGGATTCTGGAGTTTGTGGGCTTGAAAGGAGGTCATTAAAGCCTCTGCCTTTATCTTGTGTCTCTTTTCTCTCTCTCAGGCTTCCTCCCTATCTCTGTTATAAAAGACCAAGGTGGCCACTTTCAGGAGGTTCTCTAAAGTACTGTCTGGTCCCATGACTTGTTTCTGCAGCTTTCTCCTGATATCAGGGTCTGCTTGAGTAATAAAATGTATCCTTTAAAATTAGTTGTCTCTCGACTGAATTAGGAGATAAAGAGGTACGCTTTACTAAGGCCTCTCTTACCCTTTCCAGGAAGGCAGCAGGATTCTCATCAAAATCCCTGGTCTCTTATGGATAGTTTGGAGTAGTTGACAGGCTTAGTTCTGGTCCTTCCTAAGCCCTCCATTATACACACCTGAAAGTGTTTCCTCTTCCATTCTCCCATTCCATCATTGGGATCCCATCTAGGGTCATCCAATGTTACTGCTTCCCTTCCAATTGGATAAGGCTTATACCTTTCCCTGATACTATATGAGATATAAAGCTCATTCCCAAATCTCTCTGCCACTTGCAGAGTAGCCTGCTTCTCAGTGTCAGTCAGGGTTTGATTCAAAAGTAACATAATGTCTTTCCAGGAGACTTCAAATACTTGGGTTAAATTCTGGGAAGCCTCTATACACCTGTCACAGTCATCTGAAAACTTGCCAAGATCCCCCTTAATTTGCCTTAAGTGTTGTAGAGAGAAGGGGACCTGGACCTTACTGGGACCATATTCACTAGGCATCTGTTATAGGGGCAGGAATGAGACATGGGGCCTGTCTAGAGTGAAGATTTCTAGGATGGGGTGAGAGAGAGAGGGGAACTGGATAGGGAGGATGAAGAGGACCTGGATAGGGAGGATGAGATAGACCTGGAGGAGCAGGGCCAAAGTGAGTTAGCTTCCCTGCTGGAGGTGCCTCTGGGGTTTGTTTCTTTTGTTCCCTGGGAATGCGCCTCGCAGCCTCTCCTGACATGGCAAACAGGATGCCTGGATTAATCCTACAGTGTTGGCAAAGGTCTGGATTACCCTGGAAGGTAAAGAAAGCCTGCACATATGGGATCTCATACCATTTGCCTCATTTTGCATTTACAGGAAAGATCCAGCTGCAGGATGGTGTTGAAATGAATGGTTCCTTCCTGAGGCCAAGCCAGTCATTCCTGCAAATCATAATTTGGCCAAACCTTTGTGCAAAGGGCTATGAGACTTTTTTTTCCTCAGAGTTTGAGGGTCAGAGCAATCCCAATGACTCAGGATACACTCCAGAGGAGTACAGACTGAAGATGGTGAAGATGGTTGGTTAACCATCTGAAAGAGAGAGGGAAATAGGTGTCATTGAGTTCCATTCTCTCAGCAAAAACCCCAGGTGTGTGAGGGAGAGAGAAAAGGGCATTCCCCTTTCTCTTCCATCTTTCCATCCCTGAGTCATGGTGACCCAGGGGGGATGCTATCCATGGGTGCCAGTGTGACCTGCACCCATGAAGCAGAAGGGCCTAGAAGGCAGGAGTTATTTACATTTACATTTACCTGCACTGTCTATCCCCCACACTGTTGGTAACATTTGAGTTCCATGGGCCTCACTTATGCCATGGATAATAGTGTGACCTCCATCCATGAAACAGGGGCTTAATCAGCAGGAATTAGTCTGGCCCACCTACGCTGTCTATCTTCCTTAGTTGCCTGCCTTTGGATCCCTCAGATCTAGTTTTCCTTTCTAGGGCTTCAACCTGAAGCTTGGGATTGAGTTTGCAGGGCTATGTGTTAACTCTTGACAAGGCGGAGAAAAAGAAAAACAAACAAACAAACAAAAAACAGCTTAAGTGCAAGGAGTGGGGGAAGGCCTGGGGGAGAAACCTCTTGCTCTATGCAAATGGGCTCCTCTAACAGGAAAAGGCTCTTAATCACTGTGTCCTCCTCTTGGTTCAGACTGAGCTGGGACCCTCTGTCATGGGAGGAAGGATTCCGTGGGAGCACGTAGGGATGAGGGGGAAGCGAGTGGGCAATGCTGACCAGCCGGTCGTGCAGGGCCCCCAAGACTGCCCTGGGGTCCCTGCCATAACTGCAGCTCACTCCCACCTGCCATGGTCTTTGGGTGCAGCGTGCATGCCGGGGACATGGCCAGGCACCCCAGCTGGTAGGGCCGCGGGTGGGGTGAGGAGCTTCCCTCCGCCCATCTGTCTGTCCTGTGCACCTGTGGCTATTTGGATGGGGAGGCACCTCTAAGAACAGATGGAAAATGAATTGTTCTGAATTGCATAACTGATGGCTGGGCCAAAGACTCATTCTACTTAGTTATATTTCTGCAGTTTACAGCAACAGCCTTAACATTATAAAAGAAGAGATAGGAGCCATTTCAAAACCATGAAAAAAGGAAGGAAAGACACCATAGAAAAGTCTGGGGGTCTTGGCCCTAATGGGTGGTCAGGGATTGGAGCCAGTCTAGTGGCTTTCCAGCAACACGGAGGAGTGGCCTGGGCCAGATGCCTTGAATTGCCCCAGGACCTTATCCCGGTCCCACGTGACTGCTAGACCTCCGTGAAGGGAAACAAAGCTAATATTCCTTTCTCCCGAAAGAAAGAGAAGTGGTAGAGTCACATCTTGTTCTCTGTAGCTGTCCCATTTGCCTCTAACTGGCCACTCAGGGAGGTTCGGTGCATCATCTCTCTTCAAGGAAAGTCTGAGGACAAGAAGTCTTGGGAAAAAAGTGAAGAGACAGATCTGCATTTACTCACCCTTCTGACGAATCCCAGGCAAGCCCCCAGATGATGCAGGAGTTTTTCTTGACTCCTTCACCGGACTTGTGATGGGGTTGCCCCATTTACTGGCCCCCCCTTGTGCTCAACCTCTTGCAGGAGGGAGTGCTTGAGCCAGCGAGTGCGGGATCCCGCTGGCCGCTTTGCGTTCCCTCCCTCAAGAGGTTGAATGCCTCAGGCTGAGTAAATGGTTGCAAGTTCAGTGAAGGGATCAAGAAAAACTCCTGCATTGCTGGCCTCAAGCGATCCTCCTGCCTCAGCCTCCCAAAGTGCTAGGATTACAGGCATGAGCCACTGCACCTGGTCTCTACTATCTTTGTATCACCGGTATGGAGGCAGGAAAACAGGGTCTGGAGGCAGGGAACATAAGGCCAAACCACATTCAGCTATAACAGGAAATATCCAGCTGGGTGGGGTGGCTCACACCTGTAATCACAGCACTTTGGGAAGCCGAGGCAGGCAGATGAGGTCAGGAGTTCAAGACCAGCCTAACCAATGTGGCAAAACCCCATCTCTACTAAAAATACAAAAAGTTAGCTGGGTGTGGTTGGTGCTTTTATTCCTAGCTACTCTGGAGGCTGAGGCAGGAGAATCCCTTGAACCTGGGAGGCAGAGATTGCAGTGAGCCAAAATTGAGCCATTGCATTCCAGCCTGGGCGACAAGAGCAAAACTCCATCTCAAATAAATAAATAAAACAGGAAATCTCCTCTCCATAGAGCATGTAGCAAATAAATGACTTTGTAACTTTACTTCATCCTCTTCATTTACCTAGGATGTACCCCAAGTAGAGGGTATTTAAACTCATAAAAACTCTGTAACAGGGCCTTTGAGCCCCTACACTCAGGCTTACTCCCACACTGTGGAGTGTACTTTCATTTTCAATAAATCCCTTCATTCCTTCCTTGCTTTGTGTGTTTTGTCCAATTCTTTGTTCAAGATGCCAAGAACCTGGACACCCTCCATCATTAACAGTATGGTCATGTGAGAAGGCATCTGATGGGAGCCTCTGGATTCTCTTCATAGTTCCTTCCTGCTCCTGCTGGGTTTCAGCATACCCAGTTCGCCTTGAGAGTCAGGATCGACCCTTCTCACCAATTTAGAATCCACGTTCGTTTTTGTTTGTCTTCCGACTGGCATGAGGATCCTGAGCATAGCCATCGTTGACTGTGGAATCATTCCTTCCTGGGTTCAAAGCCAGCGGAACCCAGAGTCACAGAGATGGGAGCATAAATTTGGAAAGTGGGTCAGTAGGAGTGCTAATAAAAGGTGACAATCCAATTTCTGTCCCTTGATTCCAGATCCTTGTAGTCTGGCTGTGACAGCAACAGTTATATATATTCACTGAAACTTGAATAGCTATAGGCCATCCTATATTCTTTAAAACCAGCTGCTTCAGATTAATGGTGAATACACAATAAAAGCTGCAAATCTCAAGGGCATGAGATTATTACCTATCTTTTTTCACTGTAAAATTAATTCCTTGGTCATAAGTAATGATGTATGTGATACCATGAAAGTAACTCCATAGATGGTGTAGCTGGCAGAAGCATTGTGGGTAGATTTGGTGAAAATACATCATCACCCAAAGGAAGGGGTGGTCCACCCAAGGAATGGGGAGTTTAGGGTTGGTCTCTGCTGCCGGCAAATTCAGTACTTATAAGGGTAGTAGTCAAGTCAGTTTTGCTAAGGGAAAGTACTTTGTTGAACTCCTGCATAACCTCCACTCCTGCCACCATGCATTTTGTTTTTGAATCCTTTGAATAACAATGGAGTAGCTGGAGAAGGAAGCAGATAGAGCAGGTCATCTTTCTCATCTGACTAATTAAGAGTTTCCTCCAAGGAAGGAAATTTCTGTTAAGCATTCACATGGAACACAAATATTCTCAGACTCTGAGTCCATTCAAAATGTCTATAATAAACTTCTTTCCCAAATCTTTCTGTCTCAATATTAAAATCTTTTCTACCAGATCTCTGACAATTGAGTTATACCATTAGCATTTTCTCATC
Organism: Pongo abelii; assembly: GCF_028885655.2. Classification (NCBI taxonomy): domain Eukaryota; kingdom Metazoa; phylum Chordata; class Mammalia; order Primates; family Hominidae; genus Pongo; species Pongo abelii. Next base: position 33,224,590 of record NC_071989.2, read on the forward strand.
ACACCAGTTGATATTAAGTTCAGCTGGATATAACAGAGAAAATTCAAAGTGTCGGATAAACAAAAATAAATTTATTATATTCTCACATAAAAGAAATCTTGAGCTAGGCTATCCAGGGCTGATATTGCCTCATCATATTTAGGGTGTGGTCCTGGTCTTTTGGCTCAATATAGCTTCTAGCACTCCAATCATCATGTTTACCTTCTAACTGACAGAAAGGAGGAAAGAGGAAAATAGCTAACTTTGATTTCTTTAATAAACCTTTCTAGAAGCTACACACAACATTGCCGTTCAAATCTCATCATTATTCACATTGGCCCACATCAAGCAATGTGCTCAGTTAAAGTTGCTAACAATGAAGAGGACAATAGATCAATAGTTGCCTAACCGGTTTCAGGGATGATTTGGTTTGCCCAGATCTGTTTAGACACTACAAACGCTGTCTCCACCTGATTAAAATCAAATATTCATTATCATTTTCCTAATACAAATCTTTTTTCATTCTAGCCAATTGCACATATAGGTGGACACATGATAGAAATAATCCTCCTTCCCTGCATAAATAAAATATTTCATGATGGCTTCTGTTGGGGTGATCAGACCCAACCAGGACATGTGGGCGATGAAGTCTGGCAGAGTCAAAGGAATGAGAAAAAGAGTTTGAGAGAGAAAGTGGGACCAGGGGGCCATAGTGAGTGTGGAGGCTGTGAAGTCCCCAAGCTCTGGGAGCCCACGCTATTTATTGGTGCTCAAAGAAACAGGTGGTGAGGATGTGGGGATTGAAAGGAAATGGTGTATCAAATGAATGAGAAACATATGGCTACTTGAGATAATGGAAGTGCTAGAAGCAAGGAGTCAGCAAGTCTAGCAGACATGCAAGCCCTGCCTCGGCTTCTCTCCCAACACTCAGCTTTTCTCCCAACAGGCTCTGACCTATGTAATTTCTTAGAAATGGAGAATTGCTTTTGGTTTATTGTTTTGGAAGGGAGGAGAAACCATACAGGTTCCTGTTGGTCCTGTCTACCAAAATAAGTTGTAAAATAGGACTAAAATAGTCCTCACTCCTTGGGTCAGGAAGCCAATGCAAGTATTCTTGACTTGATGAGGATATCTATATTTTTAGCAATCATGCAATATTGTAGTCGTCCTGTGTCTGGAATTGGCGGGTTCTTGGTCTCGCTGACTTCAAGAATGAAGCCGTGGACCCTCGTGGTGAGTGTTACAGTTCTTAAAGATGGTGTGTCTGGCATTTGTTCCTTCAGATGTCCAGATGTGTCCAGAGTTTCTTCCTTCTGGTGGGTTCATGGTCTTGCTGACTTTACGAGTGAAGCTGCAGACCTTCCTGGTGAGTGTTACAGCTCATAAAGGCAGCGTGGACCCAAAGAGTGAGCAGCAGCAAGATTTATTGTGAAGAGCGAAAGAACAAATCTTCCATAGCATGGAAGGGGACCCGAGCGGGTTGCCACTGCTGGCTCCGGTGGCCTGCTTTTATTCCCTTATCTGGCCCCAACCACATCCTGCTGATTGGTTCATTTTACAGAGAGCTGATTGGTCCATTTTGACAGAGTGCTGATTGGTGCATTGATAATCCTTTGGCTAGACACAAAAGTTCTCAAAGTTCCCACCCGATTAGCTAGACACAGAGTGCTGATTGGTGTGTTTACAAAACTTTAGCTAGACACAGAGTACCTATTGGTACATTAACAATGCTTTAGCTAGACAGAAATGTTCTCCAAGTCCCCACCCATCCCAGAAGCCCAGCTGGCTTTACCTCTCATTAGCACTTGCTGCGGGACTTTGCGGCACCTAGCTCGACCCAGACAACCAAGAGGAAAAGAGGGGAAGCAAGAAAGAGAAGGAGACCTGCCATTGTGGCTGAAGACCCCATGAAGAGGGAACGGAGGTCCATGAACAGGACCCAGCCTCTGATCAAGCACAGCAGGCACCAGCTGGCTGCGCTGAGTGCTGGGCCCACTGGACCCGCACCCACTTGGAACCTGCACCAGCCCACGAGTGCCACGTGCAGCCCCAGCTACCACCCGCTCCTCTCCCTCCACACCTCCCTGCAAGCAGAGGGAGCTGGCTCCGGCCTCAGCCAGCCCCAGAGACAGGCCCCCACAGTGCAGTGGTGGGCTGAAGGGTTCCTTGAGTGCAGCTAGAGAGGACGCCAAAGCTGAGGAGGCACCGAGAGTGAGTGAGGGCTGCTAGCACATTGTCACCTCTCAATCCCCCCTCTAAACAGGACACCCCAACTGCTGTTGGGAATTTGGCCAATGACCACTCTAGCTACTTCCTGCTGGATGGGGTGAAGAAGAGTCCCTGCAGTTGTAGTGTCCTCCAGAGATGAACTCTTTAGGGCAGTGGAAGGGCTAGCAGGTCAGTCCAGGGGTCCTTGGTAGAAGTTGTTAGTTGAGCTCATTTGGGGTTCCATTTGTAAGACCATCTGTAACATGATGACCTTGATTCTAGAGGAAACAAATTTGACAAGAAGGTTAAAAACACAGGGTCCAAAGGCAAGTAACAGCAAGATGGCTGCCACAGGACCTAGAAAGGGGAGAAGCCATGTTGCCCAACTCCAGAGGTTGGTATAAGAGTTTGAAGGGCATTGTCTGATTTCAGAAGCCTTTTCCTGTAATGCCGGGTGGCATCTCATACTATCCCTGACTGGTTAGTGTAAAAACAATGCTCTTCCCCTAAGAAGGTGCAGAGTCCTCCTTTCTCAGCAGTGAGGAGGTCTAGGCCTCAGCAGTTTTGGAGAATCACTGCTGCCAAAGAGTCTATTTGGGATTGTAGAGTAAGGATAGATTTCATTATTTCTTGCAAACTGTCTGAGAAATCTTTTGGGAGTGTGTGGTAGGAGGATAATGAAGTAGATAAACTGGCTATTCCAATTCCTGTAGCAATAGCCATTCCTAACTCTATAAGGAGGGGTATTAGTTGTATGGCTCTGCACTGACGGACTTGAGCTTTGAGGGGTACTGATAAGGTCTGATTTCCTGGGGCAATGTTAATGTTGGGACTTAGAAAGACTAAGGTGCAGGTGCTTGTCCAGTTAGTGTGGAGGCAGATATATGTTGATGTTCTACATAAGAAGAATATACCTTGGCTGTGTACACAGAAATTTACCCTGGCTTTCAAAGGAATAGGGTACACTGTTTTTTCTTTACTACTTCTCTCTCTTTCTTTGACTCCTTTGTCTCTTCCTCTCTTTTCTTCTCTCTTTGACTTTCTGTCTCTTTCTCTCTTTCCTTCCTATCTCCTTCTCTTTGACTTCCTGTCTTTCTCTCTCTCTCTCTCTGATTTTCTATTTCTCTCTTTCCTTCTTTGATTTTGTCTCTCTCTTTCTCTCTGCTGGTCTTTCCCTGCTGCCAGCCGCTTATGCTGCCATTCTCCCCTCTCTTTCCCCTTTCTGATGGCTTCAGCAGTGTAAGACTGCCACCTCCTTGGAATTTTGTCCTCTGGGGCATTGCACCTTCCAGTGGTTGCCTCGGCATAGAGGACATGGATGAGGGAGCAGCTTGTTTCTCATTGGACAATCTTTTTTAAAGTGTCCTTATAAACCACACTGATAACAAGCCCTACTGGGTGATTGGCCTGCTCCATTTTCTGTCCTTTCTGAACCATCAAGGTTTGTCTGTCTGAGGGCCATTACCAAGGCTGTGACCTTTCTCTGATCTCACTTTTCATTTTGGTCCTGTTTCTCCTGGTCCCTATTATAGAACACCGAGGTTGCCAGGTTTAATAATGCCTCCAGATTTTGTTCAGGGCCCAGGGCTTTCTTTTTGAGCTTTCTCCTGATATCTGCAGCTGATTGGGTAATAAACTTAGCTTTTAGAATCAATTGACCCTTGAGTGATTCAGGTGACAGGGGAGTATATTTTCTTAAGGCCTCCTGTAGCCGCACAAGGAAGGCAGAAGGATTTTCTTCCTTTCCCTGAGTTATGGTGGACATCATTGAATAATTCATGGACATTTCCCTAATTCTCCTTAGTCCTTCTAGAACACAGGTCAACAGTCCCCATGATCTGAGTCAAGGCCCCAGTGGGGATCCATATTGGGGAAGGCGTGCTGACCAGTAGGGAATTTGTCCCTTTCTTTGGCTGTCATTCTATCATTTACTTGACTAAGATAGCAGGTATCTCCAAACTCTCAGGCTGTAGCTAAAGCCACATTCTTTTCATTAAAGGCCAGGGTTTGATCTAACAGTAGCATGATATCTCTCCAAGTGAGGTCGAAGGTTTGCCCTAGACCCTATAGGACATCTATGTACCTATGAGAATAATCTGAAAACTTCTCCAGGTCTGCCTTGATCTGCTTTAAATCAGAGAGGGAGAAGGGGACATGTTTACAGGTTGGGCCAAATTCCCCTCCCTCTACAGCTTGCAGGGGACATAACTGATAGCCTGGGGGTTTCTGCGGTCCTTTGGAGATTTCCTTGCTTATTTCCTTATTGTCAGGGGAGATTAGAGGAGGATTATCATTAATAGGAAGGGGAGCTTTAGGGAGGCTAGGATATGGGGGTAAGCTGAGAGGTCCTCCTGTAGAATGTAAATTGCAAGCTTTGCATAGTTGTGTATTCTCCTTCAATGCAAAGAAAGCTTGGACATAAGGTATTTCACTCCATTTGCCTTCCCTCTTACAGAAGAGTTCAAGCTGCAGGATAGTATTATAATTTGCACTTCCCTCAGGTGGCCATTTTTCCCCATCAGAGAGAGAATATTGGGGCCAGGCCATAGTGCAGAAAAAAAATGAGCTGCCTCTTTTTCAGGGTTTGTGGGTCAAATTGGTCCCACTGGCTTAGGATGCATTTCAAAGGTGAGCCTGTTGATGCCTGAGTGTTTCCCATCTGAAAGACAAAACTGCCCATGGTTTTGGTTTGTTTTGTTTCTCCCCCTGCCCTAGAACCTGCAATGGGCCCTGGACCCTGCTGATAGGAATAGTTGTGCTCACCGATACAGCAGCAGAAACAACCACTGCCCAAGAACCCACAACGGTCCCTGGACCCTGCTGATTGGAGTAGTTGTGCTTACTGATGCAGCAGCAGAAACACTAGTTTTCCTCCCAGACCACAAGGAGGACTGAGGAAGGTCAGATTTAGTGGCCCTTACTGATGCATTCTCGAAAACCTGCACCCTTACCTGTCCTCCTAGATTACAAAGAGGACCGAGAAAAATCGGATTTAGTGGCCTTTACCGACGCATTCTCGAAAACGTGTTAGAGTCCTAAGCATTCTCTTGTTAGTACTGGGACCATACATACATCCTATAAAGACGTTATGCCCCAAAAATGAAGTGGAGGGCCATACCCTGAGTGAAGGAAGGGACCTCCAGAGTTGGAAGAGTGATGCCTTTTGTCCTCACTTATATGAATAGGAAGGATACAATTTCTGAGGCTCCCCATATCCTAGCTTCAGGAATAGCTTTTGTTAGGCCTGCTAGTCTGAGGAGGGATCCTAAAATTCCAGATAGTCTGCCCTATGATGGGGCTTTGGGCAAAAATTATGTCTTTCTGATTGGTGAACCTGGGTACCTAAAGAAGGTAACAGAGTCCTGGAGTATATACTAGAAATCAGTCTTACAGCAGAAACTAGAAAACCACCAGAGATAGGGAGTGGTTTTTAGAAGTGGGACTAGCCTTGGAGAAGAGAGGCTAGAGGAAGTTTGTCTGGCAGGCATTAGGACCCAGGAGGCAAGGGTCAGGGTAGATAGAATAGACGGGCAAGTCTCACTTGGGCAACATGACTTTGAGAGTTCCTCTCATGGCTGCAGGGTCAACCAACTTGTTGTCAGGACCCCGGAGCTGAATGGCTTTCCTCTCTGTCAACCCTTGGCTCAGCCCAGAAGTACAGGAAAAGCAGAAGCTGGTTCCAGGCAAACCAACGCTTCCAACTCCGAAGAGTCAGGTTTTGTTAGAGAGCCCTTTCCCAGAAAGCCTGACACCTGTGTCTTTAGTCCAGCGGCTGCACTAGTCACTTTTAACTGGCCGACAGGTGCCTGGTATTTAGCCCCTGAATTCTAAGGAAAACTAGGACAGAATAGCAAGTGAAAGGGGTCCAATGGTATTCGCTGCTTGCTGATAGGCAATAGTCTCACTGCTTGGCGATAGGCAATGGTCTCACTGCTGGGTGATAGGTGATGGTCCCTTCATGGTCACCAAAATGTGTCCAGAACTGGTGGGTTCTTGGTCTCACTCACTTCAAGAATGAGGCTGTGGACCCTCACAGTGAGTGTTACAGTTCTTAAAGATGGTGTGTCTGGCGTTTGTTCCTTCAGATGTTCAGATGTGTCCAGAGTTTCTTCTTTCTGATGGGTTCATGGTCTTGCTGACTTCAGGAGTGAACGTGCAGACCTTTGCTGTGAATGTTACAGCTCATAAAGGCAGTGCTGACCCAAAGCATGAGCAGCAGCAAGATTTATTGTGAAGAGCGAAAGAACACAGCTTCCACAGCATGGAAGGGGACCGGAGCTGGTTGCCGCTGCTGGCTCAGGTGGCCTGCTTTTATTCCCTTATCTGGCTCCACCCACATCCTGCTGATTGGTCCATTTTACAGAGAGCTGATTGGTCCATTTTGACAGAGTGCTGATTGGTGCATTGATAATCCTTTGGCTAGACACAAAAGTTCTCAAAATCCCCACCCGATTAGCTAGACACAGAGTGCTGATTGGTGTGTTTACAAAACTTTAGCTAGACACAGAGTGCTTATTGGTACACTTACAATGCTTTAGCTAGACACAAAAGTTCTCCAAGTCCCCACCATCCCAAAAGCCCAGCCATCTTCACCTCTCACTAGCACTTGCTGGTGGACTTTGCAGCACCTAGCCTGGGCACTCTGGCAGCCCAGAGGGAGCTCATCCAGACAACCAAGAGGAAAAGAGGGGAAGTGAGAAAGAGATGGAGACCCGCCATCATGGCCAACAACCCTGTGAAAAGGGAATGGGTCCACGCATGGGACCCAGCCTCTGATCAAACCTAGCAGGTGCCAGCTGGCATCACCGAGTGTGAGGCCCACCAAGCCGGCACCCACTTGGAACCCGCACTGGCCTGCAAGTGCCACGTGCAGCCCTGGCTCCTGCCCATGCCTCTCCCTCCGTACCTCCCCTTGAGCAGAGGGAGCTGGCTCTGGCCTTGGCCAGCCCCAGAGAGGGGCCCCCACAGTGCAGCCACGGGCCGAAGGGCTCCTCGAGTGCAGTCAGACTGGACACCAAGGCTGAGGAGGTGCCAAGAGCAAGTGAGGGCTGCTAGCACATTGTCACCTCTCAGTCCCATTGGACCTCTGGTGAGGTGGATATTGTTAAATAAAAAAGTCAATATCATATGTCTTCTGTTATCTCTACTGTGATTGGTAGACTGCAATGGTAACCTGGGAGTTCTGAGAGTTGATGTTACCTTAGAGTCAGTGTACAATAGTTTTCCAAATATTTGGGTACTTTCCTTTTTTTCTAGTGCCAGGTTATACTGATGAGTAGGTATAGGCCCCCTTTGGAGAAGACTAGGAAGAATCATGGTACCCACTTGTGGTATTACTTTAGGTTTATTCATTCCTTCATGGAACCCAGATTTTTCTTCACTAATCCTTCACTGAGTCCGTGGAGGATTCAGGACTGGAAACTGGGCAAAGTGTTCCTACTATTGGGGTATTCTTAGGACTTGGTGTTTTCTTATTCAAATCAAGTAGAACCTTAGCAGTCTGACTTCACATATTTATTTCAGGGACTAAATAATCTATTAAAAATCACCAAAGTTCCATGTGAGTCAGACCATTTTGATTACAATGATGACTCATTGTCTATAATAGCAGGAAGTTGAGGGTGGGGAGTGAGGCAATCAAGGTTTCTAAGATAGAAAATTCAAGGAGGCCTGCACTCCTAGGGTATCAGAAGTGCCAAGCCCTTCTCTTGCACAACCTTGAGAGTGAATGCTTCCATAAATTTTGTGTCTTAGGCGCTTTAATGGCCTTGCCCTAGTCCTGCATAAGAGTCGTCATGTGCTTTGACTTTATCTCTGATTGAATACTGCTTCTTGGACTTCATCATCTCTAACATCTTGGATTCCTCCATCCCCACTGAAATTGAGAGATAATTTCAATTGCAATCAATTGTGCAATGCAGTTGTTTCCCTAGTTGTGTGTGTTGTGCTGCCCAGGCCCTCTCTTTAGGACAGAAGCTCTCATTCCCCTAGTTGCTGGAAATGTTGGTAGCTAAGGGCTCTCAGCTAAGTTGCTCACCAGGAACTGCACTCAGGTGAAGGAAGTCACCTCACCAAGGTCACACCCCTTCCTGGGGGTTAGCCTTCAACATGAAGCTATAAGACTCTGCACACCATGCCTCAAAGGTGGCCATTCCAGCTCCAGAGCTCTTGGTGGGAACTACATTGCAGTTCATCCCTCCCTCTCCCTCATCCTCCTGTTTTCACTTCCCCACACATGTAGAACAAGAGAACACTCACCAATAAACTTACTATATTTGTATCTCCTCTCAGAGTATGCTTCCTGGAGGACCATATCTAAGGCAGCTCGTGCCAGGTATGGTATGAGGAAACAGATCCTATAATAAGATTTTGGACAGAAACACCTGCCAGCTGACTGCTACTGAGGACAGCATCCTCTGTGGGAGTGAAACACTGGTAGACCCTGTCATACTGCAGTGGTGCATTCATTAAAACTTTCATAGTTGGTGTACACGATGGGATACCAATAGAAAATAATCCAGCCATGGACTGCAGAAAAAAATGCAGAGGTAGGGGAAATACCACAGGTGTTTGAGAAGTTTGGGGGAAGTAGTAATTAACTGTGGAACTGAATAGCTATTCTGGGAGGCAATTAATGCAATGGAGTAAGACAATGGGAAACAGAGGCAGGCAGCATGAATCAGTAAGGAAAGGCTAAGTGTGAAAGACAGAGGGCCTCTCTGGTAGCAGAGAAAGACTCCTCCTCAGCTGGAAGGCAGAAAAACCTGAGGGTTGGGCCTAGTGTGTAATTATAAGAATAATATCACTCCAGATGAGGTTGAATTCTCAGTATTAGAAAGTCTGTGACACCAAGGTTAGGGTCCTGACTGGAAGGAGTGGTACATTATGACATGGGATGGGAACATCTGGGTCAATGCATTAGAAAATATTGAATCTCCATATCCCTCTGAACCTGCTAAGCCTGCAGAAAAAACAAACCACTTGCTGTTAAAGGACCTGTGTTCCCTCCTTGCTTGAAGACAATGTAGAAGCCTCTTCCATGCAAGACAATATGAAGTTCCTGCACGATTTACCCCATCTCATATCCCAGCTCCCAGCCTATTAATTAGGGTTTAATTCACAATACAACTCTGCTGTGGAGGTGCTGGGTCTGCTAAGGAAGGATAGAGACTCTACCCTGAAGGAACTACAGGATTTCACCAACATGTACTAGCAGCAGCTGGGAGAATGTACATGGCACTGGATCCTGAGACTCTCCGGCTTGAGGGCTAAGAACACCATAGTGGGGAAATCCCTGAAACTCCTTGTCCATTGATCACTGCCCCAGCCAAAAGAGTATTACACTGTCATAGGAAACAGCACGGATTGGTATCCTAAAGCATGCAGGGGTCATGGTTTCCCTAATATCCCCATTTAATTTACAGATTTGGCCACTACATAAACTCCCTGGAGGATTACAGCTTACCAAAACTCAACCAGGTAGTATCTCTCAATTCAGCTGCTGTGTCAGATGTGGGTATCCTCACTAGCAAATGAACAAGGCTGTAAGTACGTGGATTGTAGCCATTCTTGTCATGAAGGAGGATCAGAAACAGTTCCTATTCACTAGAGATGGGTAACAGTGTACGTTCTTACGTTGAGCCACTTCTCTTTCCACATAAAGTGGGTGAACAGGTGTATGGTCTAAAGCTCTGCTCATTGTGAATAGTGCCCCTCACTGTTGTGTTTCAGGGCCACCTCCAGACAGGCAATAGCACAGCAGCTGCCTATTTCTGGCTCTGCACAGCTTCAGCAGCCCGTTATAGTGGGCCTTACCATAGGTGTGATCTGAAGGCTAGGGACATGATGAGTCCACTTAGAATGCATTTTTCTGCATTACACCAGTGGATTTTTGTCACCTCAAAACTTTGTTTAATGCTGGTCACCATAATTTAATAGTGGAGCAACTGTTAGAATCATTAAGAACTGCTTGAGCTGGCACATTGAATCCAGACCCTTGGGCGAGGGTATCTGTATCAGTCAGGGTTCAACCAAAGAAATAAAAGATATAAGAGACATATTGCATGGAGTTAGATTACATGACTGTGGAAGCTGACAAGGCAAGTCCAAAATCCATAGGGCTGGTCATCAAGAATGGCAGGCTGGAATTTCTGGATAAGAGGTTTAATTACTTTACACAGGTGGGATTTCTTCTTCCTTAGGAAAGCCTCAGTTCTGCTTTTAAGGCCTTTCAACTGACTTAATCAAGCCCACTCAGATCATCTAGGATTATCTACATTATCTAAAATAGTCTCCTTTACTTAGTCAACTGATTATGGATTTTCCTTACATCACAAAATTCTTTTACAGCAACACTTGGATTAGTTTTGATTGAATAACTGGCAACTATGGCCCAGCCATGTTGACATATAAAATTGACCACCACAGTACCCATACCATTAAATTTAATCCCACTTAAAAATGAAATCTAAATGTTTTTCTTGTTTGATTGAAAATCCTTAGAATGTATTCTCATGTACATTCCCCAGATTTTTGCTAATGTAAATTAGTTAAGTACTATAATTCTTTTGTGTTTAAGTCAGCCTCTTCAAACTTTGATTTTTTAATGGAGCCTTTTGGGAAATCCAGGATCTGACCCTAAATGTAGAAAGAAGTGGCCTGGAATCAAGAAAGGCTCTGTTGGCATGGAGAGTTTGAGGGGCTCCAAGTGCTACAAATCCACTCATATGCCCCTATTCATATTCTCAGATTGCCACTCTTTACCAATCAATTCCTATCTTTCATATAGGAGACTTTAAAAGGCATTATTTTCAACTCCAGTTGCAAATCAGAAACCAGCAGGCCCAAACTTTGCTTTCCTTCTGGCTACTTCAGAATTAAGAAGCCAGAAGAATTAAGAATCCCTTGGTTTTAGTTTACATCTGAGTGAGAAAGACAAGGGTTTGAACTTGTCATTCTATTTTTTTTTTTTGTTGGGTCAGCAGGGTGGATGGAGTCTTGCTCTGTTGCCCAGGCTGGAGTAAAGTGGCATGATCTCAGCTCACTGTAACCTCCACCTTCTGGGTTCAAGTGATCCTCATGTCTCAGCCTCCCAAGTAGCTGGGATTACAGGCATGCACCATCACACCTGGCTATTTTTGTATTTTTAGTAGAGACAGGGTTTCACCATGTTGGCCAGGCTGGTCTTGAACTCCTGACCTGAAGTTATTTGCCTGCCTCAGCCTCCCAAAGTGCTGGGATTACAGACATGAGCCACTGCACCTGGCCTTGTCATTCTATTTTTAAGGAGAAGTTCAGTGCTGTTAGAAGCAGCTATCCCATCTCTACATCTCTGAATTTCTCACATCTTTTATACTCTTCTTTGGAAGCAGGAAGACAGTATCAAAAAGTTTTGCTTCACATGGGCATGTTATTTCAGATGTCCATTGATAATAATTTATTTGGCCATCTTGCTACTATATACTATGAACTTCCAGATTCCTATCATGTGAATATTAATGAGACTTTGACTCATTCTGCCCCAGTTAATCTAGATAACCCAAGTTTTCTCACATTTTCCTTAGAGTCTACTGCCTACAACACATCTGCTGGTGCCAATTTCTGTTTTGAATGGTATTCTTGGTTGCAAGCCAGGGAAACCAACTCAGGCATCTTAGCCAGAAAAGGAATACTAGGGCCTCATAGAAGTGGCAGGATGCTGGAGACCAGGCTCCGAAATTGAAACATAAACCAAGGTAGCTTTGGAAAGTCAGGATGCAGGAAATACAATTGTCTCTTGAAGAATACTCTTCCTAGAACTTAGCTGCTGGGGTTGGCACCTCCTCCCAACTTTTGTTTCCTCTCTCACCATATGTTCTTTGCACACACCAGCTCCTTTTTGCCTTCCACCATGAGTGGAAGCAGGTTGAAGCCCTCACCAGAAGCAAATGCTGACACCATGCTTTTTGTACAGTCTGCAGAACTTGGAGGCAAATAAACCTCTTTTCTTTATAAATTGCCCAGGCTTAGGTATTCCTTTACAGTAACACTACATGGGCTAAGACAGAAGATACGTACTGAGGAGTGGGCTGTTGCTATAAAGGTACCTGAAAATGTGGAAGCATCTTTGGAACTGGGTTGGAAGAGTTTGGAGGGCTCAGGAGAAGATAAAAAAGTGAGGGAAAGTTTGGAAGTTTAAGAAGTTCTGGTTAAGAAGACTGGTTAAATGGTTGTGACCAAAATGCTGATAGAAATATAGACAGTAAAGGTCATGCTGATGAGGTCTCAGATGGAAATGAGGAACTTATTGAGAACAAGAGCAAAGGTCACCCTTTTTTCCCCTTAGCAAAGAACTTGGCTGCATTGTGTCCATGCCCTCCAACTTGTGGAAAGCTGAACTGGAGAGTGATGAACTAAGGTATCTGGTGGAAGAAATTTGTAAGCAGTAAAGCATTCAAGAAGTGGCATGGCTGCTTTTAACAGCTTATTATCAGATATGAGAACAAAGGAGTGACCTAAAGTTGGAATTTATAATTAAAAGGGAAGCAGAGCATAAAAATTTGGAAAATTAGCAGCCTAGCCAAGTGTTAAAGAAGGAAAGAGCATTTTCATGGGAGGAATCCAAAGGTGCAGCTGAGACGCCATTTGCTAGAGAGATTTGCATGGCTAAAAGGGAAAAAGTCTCCTATGGCATTTTAGAAATATTTGAGGCAGCCTCTCCCATCACAGGCCCAGAGGCCTAAGAGTACAGAAAGATTTCAGGGGTCAGGCCTCAGCACCACTGCCCTGTGCCACCTCAAGATGCTGTTACCTGCATGTTGGCCCCTCTGGCTCCAGCTGAGGCTCAAAGGCCCCCAGGTATTGCTTGGGCAGCTGCTTGGGAGGGTGCAGGTAGTAAGCCTTGGTGACTTTGTGACATTAAGTCTGCAGATGTGCAGAATGCAAGAGTGGTAGAGGTGTGGCAGCTCCACCTAGATTTCAGAGGATATATGGGAAGCCTGGGTGCCCACGGATAAGTCTGCCACAGGGGTAGAGTTCCTGAAGAGAACATTTACTAAGGCAATGTTGAGCAGAAATGTGGGGTTGGAGCCCCCAAAGAGAGTCCCACTAGAGCACTATCTAGTGAAGTCCTGGGAGAATGGCTGCTGCCCTTGAGACCCCAGAATTATGGAGCTACCATCAGTGTGCGCCTTCAGCCTGGAAAAGCCACAGACATTGAACTCCAACCCATGAGGACAGCCATGTGTGCCACAATGGGCAAAACATGGGGGCAAGGCTCCCAGAGGCCTCAGGAGTGCACCCCTTGCTTCGAGTGTGCTTCCGACAGGGGAGATGGAGTCAAGGGAGATTATTTTGGAACTTTAAGATTTAATGTCTAACCTGTTACCCCTTTCTTTTGGCTGATTTCTCCCCTTTGGAATGGGAATGTTTACCTAATACCATGCAGCTATTCTGTCTTGGAAATAAATAACTTGTTTTTGATTTTACCGGCTCACAAGCTGTAAGAAACTTGCCTTAAGTCTCAGATGAGACTTTGGACTTTTGAATTGATGCTGGAACAAGTTAAGACTTTTGGGAACTATTGGGATGAAATGATTGTATTTTGCAGTGTAAGAAGGACATGAGATTTGAGAGGCCAGGGGTGGAATGCTGTAGTTTGTATATGTTTGTCTCCCAAAACTCATGTGTTTTTTTTTGATAGAAACAATAAGATACTTTTATCTTCAAAGTGCTTGATAAATTCACAGAAGAAAATAGTTTGTATATCCACCCATTACAGATTAAGAACAAAAGAGATTGGGAAAAGATCTGTTTAACATTTTTCTATATGATTGGGAAAATATCTGGCTTAACTTCTTTTTTAAAACTTTTAAATTATATTTTAAATTCTGTGGTACACATGCCGAACGTGCAGGTTTGTTACATAGGTATACACGTGCCCTGGTGGTTTGCTGCATCCATCAACCTGTCACCTACATTAGGTATTTCTGCTAATGCTATCCCTCCCCTTGCCCCCTACCCCCGACAGGCCCTGGTGTATGATGTTCCCCTCCCTATGTCCATATGTTCTCATTGTTCAACTCCCACTTTTGAGTGAGAACATGTGGTGTTTGGTTTTCTGTTCCTGTGATAGTTTGCTGAGAATGATGGTTTCCAGCTTCATCCGTGTCCCTGCAAAGGACAGGAACTCATCTTTTTTATGGCTGCATAGTATTCCACAGTGTATATGTGCCACATTTTCTTTATCTAGTCTATCATTAAATTCAATCTCTAATCTTAGAAGTGGAGTCTAGGGGGAAGTGTTTGGTCTTGGGGACAGATCCCTCATGAATGTCTTGGTGCCATTCTCAGAGCAATGAGTGAGTTCTCACTTTGTGAGTTCCCTTCAGAGCTGGTTGTTTAGAAGAGTGATGCACCTCCTTCCTTTCTTTCTTGCTCTTGCCATGGTGCCTCCTCACCAGAGAACATCTCTTCTGCACACACCAGCTTCTTTCCACTGCAGCCATGCATGGAAGCAGCCTTAGGCCCTCACTAGATGTAGATGCTGGCACCATGCTTCTTGTACAGTTTGCAGAACTATAAGCCAATAAACCTCTTTTCTTTATAAATTACCCAGCCATGTAGAGGCCTGTGCTTGTAATCCTAGATACATGGGAGGCTGAGGTGGGAGGATTGCTTGAGCTCAGGAGTTCGAGACTAGTCTGGGCAACATAGCAAGATCCCTCATCTCTAAAAAAAAAATTAGCCAGCTGCAGCAGTGTGTGACTATAACCCCAATTACTGGGGAGGCTGAGGCAGGAGGGTCTCTTGGGCCCAGGAGTTTGCAGCTACAGAGAGCTATGATCATGCCACCGTACTCTAGTCTGGGGGACACAGTGAGATCCCGTCTCTTAAAAAAATTACCCAGCCTCAGGTATTTCTTTATAGCAACACTAAATGGACCAAGACAGTGGGGGTTAAAGTGGGACTCAGGGAAAGAGTGAGGGACAGTGATTGGGTGAAACTCAATTGGGTGAAACTCAGATAAGTATTTAAGAGTGAAGTGAAGGTGAGGTTAAGAAGGCGAGGTTAAGAATGAAGTCAAGGTCAGAAATGGGGTGAGAGTTAGGAATGGGATAAAGGTTAGGAAAGGTGTGAGGGCCAGAAATTGTGTAAGGGTCAGGAATAAAGTGAGGGGCAGGGAAGAGTCGTACTACTTATATATCAATGGCATCTTATTCTGCACATCAAAATGTTCACAGCATCTACATAGTTTTATCAAGTTATGAATCATTCTTAGTTGGGGATGGGCTTGATATGATGCATTGAGATTTGTCACCCACTTCATTCCCTTCTGTGTTCCTCTTACATCACCGTGTTTGGGAAGGCTAAAAATGAAACTCTCCAGATTCCCTTGCTGTTAGGGTACTCGATGCATCTTACTTCCTCTTGAGACATTTGGAAAGCAGAAAGGGAGGAAGACCTTTGTCCTTGTGGCAGTGGCAGCTGATGTGGGCATGAGTTTTCGAAGGACCCACAGTCATGATTTACAATTCAGCCACCATCTTGGAGAGGAAGGGACAGCTGTGACATTGGCAGTAGGGCTGGATGTTGTGGCAGTAGTTTTCTCATCTTGATATTGCAGCCATGGTGGTGTGACCTTGAGGCCAAAAGTCTAGCTGAGATCTCCAATTCTGCTCCTCCAGTCTTGCCAATCATTTTTTTAAAAAGCTGTAGTGTAAATAGTTCATTTTAAATGGTATAATCACCCTATAACTTTCATTTCTGTTTTTTAAAAATAGGCTGCATGTATAATTATAATTAAGTTAATTTAGTGCAGACTGGGAAATATAACAAAAATTAAGCACATTCTCTGGTACTGGTATAATATTAACTCTGGAAATTTGGCACCCATCCCCACCTGCTAGAATTTGCTGGCATGGAAACACATTCCTACTCCTGGCACAGTGCCTAATGCAAAACAGGAGCTCAGTTCATGAGCACTGAACAGATAAATACCAGTAGAAGTAATAAACAGAAGTTTTATACCAAAATAATGTATAAAAATGAACTTTAATAAAAATAGGAGGAGTCATGTAAGAAAGTTTGGGAGGGGTATAAAGTTTAATATTTTAATACAAAGCAACTTCCAATTATTTTTAAGCATCTAAATCTTTGTATTAAGGCCCTTTCTGTTTGAAATAACTATGGTGGTTTCTGTTTTCTACAATCTTGAATGACACAGAGGACAGACAGCTAATCTGAAGTAAGGAAAGATAGAAAGGCTGACAAATTTACTAGGTTTTATAACTTCAATTTTTCAATGCTTGATTATCCCACAAGAGGGCTGAGCTGCAGCACTGCAACAGCATTGGCTACTGATTTGAAAACTCTTTGATACCTGCATGGGTAGAACATGGAGGATCCCATAAACTCTGTTTCCCATTCAGGGTGGGGTTGAGGAGAAACTTGATTTTAGAATCTCTGGACCCCTAGGCATTTTTTTTTTCACACTGGGGGTGAGATGGGGATCTTAGAAAAGAATCATGAGATCAATTTGCACATTCCTTCATGGAAACCAGATAAATGTAGTCTGACTTCATAACAGAGCAAGCATGTCAGGGTGAGGTAGGGACTGAACAGGAAAAAAAGTTAACATTGAGTTAATGTTGATGCCCTTGTAGGTGCGAAGAGGGATTCCAGGAGAATATTTTGTTTTGTTTCTTTTTGTTGTTTCTCAATGGTTTGCTATTCATTGAAAGTGTTTTATAGATGCTAAGCCTAAAGACTCCATAATAAAAAAGCAATGGGATGATTTAAACTTGACTTGAAGGAGTATCTATATTTGTTTTTAATATTTTGTAACCACATGGTTAAAAATACTAGTCCTTAGTTGCATCTCTTGCACCCTCAGCCCCATTCCCTAAGGAAAGTTCTAACTCATTTAATTTTTTGGAATGTTTTTGAATTAGGTTAATGATCAGCTGCAGGTGACCTCAAGTGAACATTAAGAAGCTATACGCTATCCTATCTGTGGGTGCTTTGCCAGTGTTTATCTTCAGTTTCCCTAATGTTTGATGTCAGCAGAAATAGACATTTTCTTAGCATTCTGCTAATAGACTGTCGGTCAACCTTCCTTTATTTTGAGAGTAATAGGCACAAAATCAGGAATGGGGAAACAATTAAATACCCTCTCAAGTATTGAATTTAGCCCAAGTGGAAGTGGGAAACTTGATTTTGTTGATTTAGAGTAACACGATTGTCTCAGAATTCTGTGACACAGTTATTCCAGGATTTAAATCCCACCAGTTAATGATTATGTCCCTTCCCTATTATCTCCTTCCCTTCTTGGAAGGATAAGCCTTCTTTGCGGTGGCAGCATGGCAGAGGGATGTGCTGTGTACAGAACCTGGCCCTGGGGAGGGATGTTCCAGCTGTTCTGGCCTTCTGCCTTTGCTGGCCTCTGCTCCATAGGACCGTGTCGGCCTGGTCTTGTTCTTTACCTCCCTGCATCCCCTGCATCTTTACCTATTCTCTGGATCCCAGGGTTGTCTCAGACATACAGTCCTTGTTCAGCCATTGCTAGCATCTGCCTGTCATTCTGTGAGGCTTCTGCTGGTCTTCCAGCCCTTCCAGCTGTTTCTGCTTCTCTCCTCGGGGCATAGAACATATTCAGTGTCACCTGCATCTCACAGTGATGGGCAGGCCTCGGCAAGGCTCCCTCATGGCCATCTGCCTGCGCACCTCCCATGGCCATGGCTGCTCTGCTCCTCAGGTACCAGTTTGGATGGAACTTTTTGAGTGTGCAGTCTCTCTGAATATAACCAGGAAGCCAGGCAGTGACCCTCCTGATCTTTGGGTTTTCCCAAACCTGCATGCGGTTTTAGTATGGGCTATCCCCTGACCCCAGGACTCAGAGCCAGGAAGCATTTATGCACCACTTATACCCCCTCCAGATTTCTCTAGTAATTTTTTTTATCCTCTTTTGGATACTCCTACATCTTCAGCATTATTTACCCAATTTATTTATGGATAGACCCCTGCCTTCCAGCATTTTTCCTTGATATGTAAAGCCGGTATTTTGGAATAAAAAGAAATTTTCTCTTTTGGGATCCTGGTGTTTGTAAATCAAAAGCATTTTGGTTTTAGACTACTGACTCTGCTACAGATCTACAAATACTTGCTTAGATGCTCAAAAGTCAAAAACAAGACTGTTCTCTTGGTATTAGCTCTGTTTAGAGCAGAAAACTCTTGCTGCTGTCTGAGTGGTAGGAAACCACCTGGACCATTCTGAAGAGTAGAGCTTAATAGAAAAAAATTATTTTGCTACATGAGATGACTCTTTTTACTTTTGGGTATCATCCTTTTAGAAAATCATGGTGATAGAAAATAAGAATTGGAATTATTTTAATGCCTTTCAGGGGGCGGGTGATGAGTGGAAAGCTTTTGTCATCCTTTTTCTATTTCCTTATCCCTCCTTCCTGCCCTGTCCCCCTCCCTCCCTTAGTTTCAAGAGAGGCTAATCAGAATAGTTTTTAAGCAGAGCAGATTGTTTCCCTGAATAAAACAGAGTTCTGTTAATTAAGGAAGAAGGGGAGAATGGTTGTTGGATGGGCCACTAGGTGTCTCTGCTGCAGATGGCTTCCATGGCTCAGAAGCCCAGCTCGGTGGATGTCCTCCAGCTCCAAAACCTGGCAAAAGCTCAAAGCCCCATTGCTTGTATTTTGTCTGTGCTTTGAGCTTCTCTCCAGTCTCCATGTGCAGGTGTTATCCTAGAACCATTACGTTGGTTCTCCCTCCATGTACCATGGGCTGGCTCAAGCCAGAGGAGCCAGATGTTTTTCTGGGCTTGTCCTTGGTTTCAGTTATTGGCCTGGAAGTCATACCTTTTCCTAGGGAACTCTTAGTGAAACTCACCAACTGTCCTTGAGCATGATAGAATTGTTATTTTCATGGCTCCCTGTAAATCACGTTCCTGGTACTCACACCCTTGTGTAGTGTCTTCCCATATTGGCTCTGGTCTAGGCCATATGACATGCTGTGGCAATGGGACATCAGCAAATGTCATGCCAAAGGGTTGATGAGCACTTGTGCACTGAGGCTTGTCTTCTTGGAACACTGCACACCACTCTTTAAGAAATGCAGGCTACCCTGTTGGAGAAGCTGCATGGATGAGAACTGAGATGTTCCAGCCGACCACCCCGGCTGTTCTCTAGACATGTGAGTGAGGGTCTCTTGGACCTTCTTGCTCCAGATAAACTGCCAGATGAGCAGATATTTTAATCCCTTTTTGATAGGCAGTGAGACAGCTCACTGTAACCATGTGAGCTCTCTTAGAGGAGACACTAGAAGAGCTGCCCATCTGAAGTTACCTGCAGAATCCTAAGTAAATAAATGGTTGCTGTTTTAAGATACTAAGTTTTGGGGTGGTTTGCTATGCAGAAATAGAAAACTGAGACATCCTGGATATTGTTCAGAGAAGTTATGGCTTGGGTAAGTGTTATGTGTTGTTCATACACCTATCTGCAAAGTTGCGGTTTTAGCGAGCACTTGTTTACCTGTTTTTGGAGATTAAGCGAGTACTTGTTTTTGGACATTATGCATCAATTTCTTCTATTTTTGGCACAATATTGGGATTTTACTTAGGGAAATCAATTATTCAATGTATCACATGCAATTCCTTTGGCCACAGTGCTTGGACCAGAAGAGGTGAGTGACCTAATTCAGGACAATTAAAGATCAGATCCAAAACTTATGTTCAAACTCTCGCTTCATCCAGAAGACAGACTCTGAAGTTAGGAAAGATCTCAGGAAACTGGTTCAGCTTTTCTCTTTGGGAATGAAGACACACCTGAAAGGCGTTAGAAACATATTGAATTTGTACTGAAGGAATCCTCCTTGTAGAGCTGGTGAGAATGTAAGCTGATGCTGCCATTTTGCAGAGTAATCTGGCTGTACTAAGTAAAATAAAACACATATACCTTTGAGCTAGAAACATGTATCCTAGGAAAATGCTCACGTAAATCTAAAAGGGGACACCAATGAAGAGCTTCATCAGAGCAGTTTCTACTAACAGGGATTTAGCATAGGTGTCAAAAGTGAAGAGACGGAATAAGTAAAACGTGTTAGCATGTTATGCAGCATGCAAAAGTAATGATGTAGATTTTACACTTACTATTGTTAAGATCTGTCCATGCTATTCTCTGCAAAAATAAGAAATAACACAATACAATTTCTATATTGGAATAATACATGAATGCACAAGAAACACTCTTTTTCAGGAAAACAGATCTATTTACGGAATATATTAAACACATTAAGAAGAATCCTATGGAATGAAAGGAATGTGAAGAGAGCAACAGAGGTGCAAAGTAAAATAAGACAAGAACCTTGCAGACTGGAAATGAGAGTGTGCCAAGAATTGAGGATATGGCTAATTAAAAATTTTTACCTGAGGTTAAAAAAGAATCCGAAGTGATTCACTAGTACATGAATGATTTGCAAATGGAGAAAATGTGTACACTTATATATACTTAGACATGAGAAATTACCCAAGAAGAAAGGCATTTCCATGTCATAACTCAAGACAACCAAGAGCCTGCCAAACAACAGGATTCACGTTAAAATAGCTCTTACTATTTCTCCCAGGAAGTTAATTCATAAAGGAACAATAATAAAAAGACTGACAAGAGAATATTTTTTTGTAGGATAGATGAGGAACAAAGAAGAATATTTAAAGTGAAAGGAGTTACCAACAACTGAATAGGAACAATGTCAGCTTGATGAAATAAACCTCTCCACTAATGTGAGGGCAGAATTTGATGTTACAATATGATTACCAAAAATATGAGAGGGCAAATGTCAAGAACTTTCCTGATGTTTTTCTTATGGCATTCTATTCTATTTTAGTCTCATGCATCAGTTATCCAAGATGAAATACCAACTGGAATGTACTTGCTGGAAAGAAATAAAAAATTGTATCTCACAACATTGCACATCATGGTAATAGAAAGTTTCCTCATTACCTTAAATTTCTGTTCCTAGCATAATAAAAGAGAACACACTGATTCTTTTTTAGGATATTGCATTTTTCTCATTAGCAAGGAAATAATCAAGAATTAAGTATGGATTGGGAGTGGTGGCTCATGCCCTTAATCCTAGCAGTTTGGAAGGCCAAGGTGGGATCATCAGTTGAGCCCAGAAGTTTGAGACCCACTTGGGCCACATAGTGAGACCCCTGTCTCTACAGAAAAATAAAAAAATTAGCCAGGCATGGTGGCATGTGCCTGTAGTCACATCTACTCAGGAGGCTGAGACAGGAGAATCCCTTGATCCTGGGAGGTTGAGCCTGCAGTGAGCGGTGACTGTGCCACTGCACTCCATCCTGGGCAATAGAGCAAGACCCTGTCTCAAAAAAATAAAAAGGGATCTTTGATCTCTCATATTGTTTGTATAATCAGAAATCTAACATGACTGTATTGGAATGTTCTGAAAATTATGATTTTAGAAATACATACAAATAAATTTGTATATAAATGAGCTAATTTCACTTTGAATTATCTCTTTTTTCCTTTTATTGTTTCATTCTTTCTCTTGTAAATTCTGTTTCTTTAACTTCTTTAAATTCTTATAAATTCTGTAATCTTTGCATTCTTTGGATTTATCATTGGTAAAATAAAATTTTAAGTGATCACATATATTGTTCTTCAGGGAGGGAATGCAGGATTGAAGAAAAAATCCCAGCCCTTACGGAGTTTATATTTTAATGGCTTAATGCTGACTAATTTAGAGTAGAAAATGTTCAATATTGTGATATAATATGATCAGAAAAATGATTTTTAAAAGGTGATTTTGAAATTTGGTATATTTTTGTCCTGATAATGTTACTTTTGAACACAGCATATTTGCCTGCTGTAACACGATTGGCTATCACACAGATTTAAACATAACTTGGGCCAAATCACATCCTAAAACAAAAGGAATGAATGTCTGATCCAAAAGGTTCAAGGCATAGAGTACCATAGTCCTTGACATACTATAGATGTTTCAAAGGTTTCTTGAGTTTAATAAGAGCACTAAGCCCTGGGCCAGACATTTTTATAAGCTGAGTATTGAGTACATTAGTACATTCTACTCTTCTGTCATTATTTATAACACCCATGATCCAAAAGTTACATACACTCCTCCCAATGCAATCCTCTTTGTGCCTTCATACAATCTGCTTCTGGCTCTCCTTCATCCTCAAAGTCCTGCCCCTTGCATAGCCACTTTTATTTTCACCCTTTCTTTTCTCGTTGCCTCTGATGGCTTCCTGTCTTCTCTTGCTCCTTCTAGTTCTCTCCAGCTGGAAGCAGTCTGAGTTTCTGGAGGATACTGAAAGCTGTTAAGGGCACTTTTGGGGTAGAAAACATCAGTCCTGCTCTCTTTGTCCCATTATGTAAGAGAAAGAATATTGAACAAGTGCTGGTCTCAAGTTTACTTGGAAATATCTGAAGTTGGGATACCAGGGCCAATATCAAGGTGACTACTAAAAGGGTTCCCCCAGGGAAGCCACTGTTAACAAGCAAACATTATACAGTAAGGTCTGTTGTGATCAGGCAGTAGATAATTCCAAACAAATTACAACATAACAATATTGTCTAGAGTTTTAGATTCATTTGTTCATTCCATAAGCATTTATTGAACACTTACGTGGTGTAAAACTTTTTACCAGGCATTGAAGGGAATGTAATAAAAAGAGCTGCCATTTATTAATTTTCTACTGTATACTAAGCATTTTGCATCTGCTTTTTCTCAACCTTATTGCTACAACACCAGGATGATATCTGCATTTTATTTATTTTTATTATTTGTCTAATTTTTAATTTTTGTAAGTACAGAGTAGGTATATATGTTTATGGGGTATGTGAAATATTTTGATACAGGCATACAATGCATAATAATCACATCAGGGTGAATGGGATATCCATAACCTCAAGCATTTATCGCTTTGTTTTATTACACACAATCCAATTATACTGTTTTAGTTATTTTAAAATGTACAACAAATTATTGTTTACTGTAGCCACCCTGTGGTGCTATAAAATACTAGATCTTATTCATTTTATCTAAGTATATTTTTTACCCCATTAACCATCCCTATGTTCTCCCTCCCCACCACTGCCCTTCCCAGTCTCTGGTAATCGTCATTCTATTCTCTGTCTCCACGAGTTCAATTATTTTAATTTTTAGCTCCAACAAATAAGTGAGAATATATTAAGTTTGTCTTTCTGTGCCTGGCTTAGTTCATTTAACATAATGGCTTCCAGTTCCATCCATGTTGTTGCAAATGACAGGATCTCGTTCTTTATTATGGCTGAATAGTAATCCACTGTGCATATTAACTACATTTTCTTTATCCATTAGTCTATTGATGGACACTTGGGTTACTTCTAAATCTTCGCTATTGTGAATAGTGCTGCAACAAACATGGGAATGCAGATATCTCTTCAGTGTACTGATTTCCTTTCTTTTGGGTATATACCCAACAGAGGGGTTGCTGGATTGTATGGTAGCTCTATTTTTAGTTTTCTTTTCTTTTCTTTTTTTTTTTTTTTGAGACGGAGTCTCGCTCTGTCGTCCAGGCTGGAGTGCAGTGGCACGATCTCGGCGCACTGCAAGCTCCGCCTCCCGGGTTCACGCCATTCTCCTGCCTCAGCCTCCCGACTAGCTGGGACTACAGGTGCCCGCCATCACGCCCGGCTAATTTTTTGTACTTTTAGTAGAGACGGCGTTTCACCGTGTTAGCCAGGATGGTCTGGATCTCCTGACCTCGTGATCTGTCCGCCTTGGCCTCCCAAAATGCTGGGATTACAGGCGTAAGCCACCGCGCCCGGCCCTCTATTTTTAGTTTTTGAGGAACCTCCAACCTGTTATCCATAGTGGTTGTTCTAGTTTACATTCCCACCAACAGTGTACAAGAGTTCCCTTTTCTTCACTTACTCACCAGCATTTGTTATTGTCTGGCTTTTGAATAAAAGCCATTTTAACTGGGGTGAGATGATATCTCATTGTAGTTTCGATTTGCCTTTCTCTGGTGATCAATGATGTTGAGCACCTTTTCACATACTTGTTTGCCATTGGTATGCCTTCTTTTGAGAAATGTCTATTCACATCCTCTGCCCATTTTTTAAATCACATGATTAGATATTTTCCTATAGAGTTGTTTGAGCTTCTTATATATTATAATTATTAATCCCTTGTCAGATGGATAGTTTGAAAATTTTTTCTTCCATTTTATGGGCTGCCTTCACTTTGCTGGTTGTTTCCTTGGCTGTGTAGAAGCTTTTCAACTTGATGTGATCCAATTCATTCATTTTTTGCCTTGGTTGCTTGTGCTTGTGGGGTATTACTCAAGAAATCTTTGTCCATACCAATGTCCTGGATAGTTTCCCATGTTTTCTTGTAGTAGTTTCATAGTTTGAGATCTCAGATTTGATTTTTGTATATAATGAGAGATAGGGTTTTAGTTTTATTATTCTGCATATGGATATCCAGTTTTCCCAGCACCATTTATTGAAAAGGCTGTCCTTTCCCTAATGGATGTTCTTGATCCCTTTTTAAAAAATGAGTTCACTGTAGAGGTAAGGATTTGTTTCTGGGTTCTCTATTCTGTTACATTGGTCTCTGTGTCTGTTTTTATGCTAGTACCATGCTGTTTTGGTTACTATGGCTTTGCAGTATAACTTAAAGTCAGGTAATGTGATTCTTCCAGTTTTTTTTTTTTTTCTTTTTGCTTAGGATAGCTTTGGCTATTCCGAGTCTTTTGTGGTTCCATATAAATTTTAGAATTGTTTTTTCTAGTTCTGTGAAGAATGTCATTGGTATTTTGATAGAGATTACATTGAATATGTAGATGGTTTTTGATAGAATGGACATTTAAGAATATTGATTCTTCCAATCCATGAACATGGAATATCTTTCCATTTGTTGTGTAATCTTCAATTTCTTTTGTCAGTGTTTTATAGTTTTCATTGAAGAGAACTTTCACTTCTTTGGTTAATTCCTAGGTATTTTATTTTATTTTTAGCTGTTGAAAGCGGGCTTACTCTCTTGATTTCTTTTTAAGATTATTCACTGTTGGCATATAGAAATGCTACTGATTTTTGTATGTTGATTTTGTATCTTGTAACTTTACTGAATTTATCGGTTACAATACTGTTTGTGGAGTCTTTACATTTTTCCAAATATAAGATCATATCATCTGCAAACAAGAATAATTTGACTTCTTCCATTCTTTTAGATGCCCTTTATTTCTTTCTCTTGTCTGATTGCTCTGGCTAAGACTTCCAGTACTATGTTGAATAACAGCATCATGTTCCACATCTTAGAGGAAAGGCTTTCAGTTTTTCCCTATTCAGCATGATAATAGCTGTGGGTTTGTCATATATGGTTTTTATTGTGTTGACATATATTCCTTCTATACTCAGACTTTTGAGGGCTTTTTAAATTGTGAAGGGATGTTGAATTATATTCAATGCTTTTTCAGCATCAATTGAAATGATCATATGGTTTTTGTCCTTCATTCTGTTTATGTAATGTATTACACCGATTGATTTGCTTATGTTGAACCTTCCTTGTTTCCCTGGAATGAATCCTACTTGGTCACAATAAATGATCCTTTTAATGTGTTATTGAATTTGGTTTGCTATTCTTATATTGAAGATTTCTGCACCAATGTTCATCAGAGATATTGGCCTGTAGTTTTCTTTCTTTTTTTTTTTTTGATATGTCTTTTTCTGGTTTTGGTGTCAGGGGTAACACTGGCTGCATAGAGTGAGTTTGGACATATTCTTTCCTTCTCGATATTTCAGAGTAGTTTGAGTAGAATTGGTATTAGTTCTTCTTTAAATGTTTGGTAAAATCCAGCAGTGAAACCATTTGGTTCTGGGCTCTTCTCTGCTGAGAGACTTTTTATTATGGCTTCAATCTTGTTACCTGTTATTGGTCTGTTCAGGTTTTGGATTTCTTCATGGTTCAATCTTGGTAGATTGTATGTGTCTATGAATGTATCCATTTCTTCTAGATTTTCCAATTTATTGGCATATGGCTGCTTCTAGTAGCCTCTAATGATCCTTTGAATTTCTGTGGTATCGATTGTAATGTCTCCTTTTTCATCTCTGATTTTATTTATTCAGGTATTCTCTTTTTTTTTAGTCTTGCTAAAGGTTTGTCGATTTTCTTTATTTTTTCAAAACACCAGCTTTTCATTTTGTTCATCTTTTGTGTTGTTTTCTTTGTTTCTGTTTTATTTATTTCTGCTCTGATCTTCATTATTTCTTTTCTTCTACCAATTTTGAGTTTGATTTGCTCTTCCTTTTCTAGTTCTTTAAGATACATCATTAGGTTGTTTAATTGAAGTTTTTCTACTTTTTTTGATGTAGGTGCTTATAGCTATAGACTTTCCTCTTAGTACTGCTTTCAATGTATCCCATGGGTTTTGGTATGTTGTGTTCCATTATCCTTTGTTTCAAGAGATTTAAAAATTTCCTTCTTAATTTCTTCATTAACCCACAGGTCATTAAGGAGAATATTGTTTAATTTTCATGTGTTTATATAGTTTTCAAATTCCCCTTATTTTTGATTTCAAGTTTTATTCCATTGTGGTCAGATAAGATACTTGATATAATTTCATTTTTTTTGAATTTTTAAAGACTTCTTTTGTGGCTTAACATATGGTCTTTCCTTGAGAATGATTCATGTGCTGAGAAGAAGAATGAGTATTCTGCAGCCATTGGATGAAATGATCGTAAATATCTATTACATCCATTTGGTCTATAGTGCAGGTTAAGTTCAATGTTTCTTTGTCAATATTCTGTCTGGAAGATTTGTCAAAGGCTGAAAGTGGGATGTTGAAGTCTCCACCTATTATTGTATTGGGATCTGTCTCTCTCTTTAGCTCTAATAATCTTTGCTTTATACATCCGGGTTCTCCAGAGTTGGGTGCATATATTTGCAATTGTTATACCCTCTTGCTGACTTGACCCCTTTATCATTATATAATGACCTTGTTTGTCTCTTTTTATAGTTTTTATCTTAAAATCTATTTTGTCTAAGTATAGCTACTCCTGCCCTTTTTTGGTTTCTATTTGCATGGAATATCTTTTCCATCCCTTCATTTTCAGTCTATGTGTGTCTTTGTAGGCAAAGTGTGTTTCTTGTACACAACAGATGGTTGGATCTTGTCTTTTTAAATCCATTCAGCCAGTTTATGTCTTTTGATTGGAGAGTTTAGTCCATTTACATTCAATGTTATTATTGATAAGTAAAGACTTAACTCCTGCCAGTTTGTTATTAGTTTTCTGGTTATTTTGTGGTCTTCTCTTCTTTCATTCTTTCTTGTTTTCCTTTTAGTGAGGGTGATTTTCTGCAATGGTGTGTTTTAATTTGTTGCTTTTTATTTTTTATGTATGTGTTGTATGTTTCTTATTTGAGGTTACTATGATGCTTACAAATAATATAACCCACTTATTTTAGACTGATGGCAACTTAACACTGATTGCATAAACAAACTAACAAACAAGCAAAAAGCAAACGAACAAAAACTCTGCACTTCATTTTTGTGTTTTTTATTATTTTATTTAACTTTAAGTTCTGGGATACAAGTGCAGAACATGTAGGTTTGTTACATAGGTATACGTGTGTCATGGTGGTTTGCTGCACCTATCAAATTAATCCATCATCTAGGTTTTAAGCCCAGAATGCATTAGCTATTTGTCCTAATGCTTTCCCTCCACTCATCCCCTAGCCCCCTGACTGGCCCCAGTGTGTGCTGTTCACCTCCCTGTGTCCATGTGTTCTTATTGTTTAACTCCCACTTATGATTGAGAACATGCAGTGTTTGGAAAAACTCTGCACTTTAACTTCATCCTCCTGCTTTTTAACTTTTTGTCATTTGTATTTATATTTTCTTGTATTGTGTATGTCCTGAAAAGTTGTTGTAGTTATTATTTTTGATTAGTTTATGTTGTTGTCATTCTACTCAAGATATGAGTAGTTTACACACCACAATTACAATGTTATAATATTCTGTGCTTTTCTGTGTGCCTACTATTACACAGTAATAGTGAGTTTTGTACCTTCAGATGGTTTCTTATTGCTCATTAATGTCCTTTTCTTTCAGATTGAATCCCTCCCTTGAGCATTTCTTGTAGGACAGGTCTGGTATTGATGAAATCTTTAGCTTTTATACTTCTGGGAAAATCTTTAATTTTCTTTCATGTTTGAAGAACATTTTCACCAGATATACTATTCTAGTTTAAAAGTTTTTTCCTTCAGCACTTTAAATATGTTGTGCTACTCTCTCTCCTGGCCTATAAGGTTTCTACTGAGAAGTTTGCTGCCAGATATATTGGAGCTCCATTGTATATTATTTGTTTCTTTTTCTCTTGCTGCTTTTAGGATCCTTTCTTTAACCTTGACCATTGGGAGTTTCATAATTAAATGTCTCAAGTTCTTTTTTGGGTTAAATCTGCTTGGTGTTCTATAACCTTCTTATACTTGAATATGGATATCTTTTTCTAGGTTTGGAAAGTTCTCTGTTATTATCCCTTTGAATAAACTTTCTGCTGCATCACTCTCTCTACCTCCTCTTTAGTGCCAGTAACTCTTGGATTTGCCCCTCTAAGGCTGTTTTCTAGATTTGGTAGATGTGCTTCATTTTTTTTTAAATTCTTTTTTCTTCTTTTTCATTATACTTTAAGTTCTAGGGTACATGTGCACAATGTGCAGGTTTGTTACATAGGTATACATGTGCCATATTGGTTTGCTGCACCCATCAACTCGTCATTTACATTAGGTATTTCTCCTAATGCTATCCCTCCCCCAGTCCCCCACTCCCCGACAGGCCCCAGTGTGTGATGTTCCTTGCCCTGTGTCCATGTGTTCTCATTGTTCAATTCCCACCTATGAGTGAGAACATGTGGTGTTTGGCTTTCTGTCCTTGTGATAGTTTGCTGAGAACGATGCTTTCCAGCTTCATCCATGTCCCTGCCAAGGACATGAACTCATTGTTTTTTATGGCTGCATAGTATTCCATGGTGCATATGTGCCACATTTTCATAATCCAGTCTATCATTGATGGACATTTGGATTGGTTCTAAGTCTTTGCTATTGTGAATAGTGCCGCAATAAACATACATGTGCATGTGTCTTTATAGTAGCATGATTTATAATCTTTTGGGTATATACCCAGTAATGGGATGACTAGGTCAAATGGTATTTCTAGTTCTAGATCCTTGAGGAATCATCACGCTGTCTTCCACAATGGTTGAACTAATTTACGCTTCCACCAATAGTGTAAAAGTGTTCCTATTTCTCCACATCCTCTTCAGCATCTGTTGTTTCCTGACTTTTTAATGATCACCATTCTAACTGGTGTGAGATGATATCTCATTGTGTTTTTGATTTGCATTTCTTTGACGACCAGTGATGATGAGCATTTTTTCAAGTGTCTGCTGGCTGTTTTTTATTATTATTATTTTTTCGTTTCCTCTGACTATGTATTTTCAAATATCCTGTCCTCATGTTCACTAATTTTTTCTTCTGCATGATCACTCCTGCTGTTAAGAGACTCTGATGCATCCTTCAGTAGGTCAATTGCATTTTCAACTCCAGAATTTCTCCTTGATTCTTTTAAATTATTTCAATCTGTTTGTTGAATTTATCTTATAGGACTGTGAGTTCCTTCCCTGTATTATCTTGGATTTCATTGAGCTTCCTCAAAACAGCTATTTTGGATTCTTTGTCTGAAAGATCACATATCTTTATCTTCCCAGGATTGATCCTTGTTGCCTTATTTAGTTCACTTGGTGAGGTCATGTTTTCCTAGATGATCTTGATGCTTGTGGGTTGTTTGTCAGTGTCTGGGCATTGAAGAGTTAGGTATCTATTGTAATCTTTGCAGTCTGGGCTTGTTTATACACATCCTTCTTGGGAAAGCTTTCCAGATATTCAAAGGGACTTGAGTATTGTAATCTAAGTTTTTGGTCACTGCATCTGTATCTGCATTAGGGGGCATCCCAAGCTCAGTCATGCTGTGGCTTTTGCAGACTTATATAGAGTACTGCCTTGGTGGTCTTGGATGAGACATGAAAGAGTACTCTGGATTACCAGGAAGAGACTCTTCTTCTCCTCCATTTATTTTCTGCCAAACAAACGGAGTCTCTCTCTCTCTGTGCTGAGCTGCCTGAAGCTGGGGAATGCTGACATAAGTATCTCTGTTGTGGCCACCACCACCGGGACTGTGCTGGGTCAGACCTGAAGCCAGCATAGCAGTGGGTATTGCCCAAGGTCTGTAGTAACCACTGCCTTGCTACCAGTTAGGTTCATTCAAGGCCCCAAGGCTCTACAATTAGCAGGTGGAAAAGCCAGCCAGGCTTACGTTCTTCTCTTCAGGATGCTGAGTTCCCCCTGCCCCTGGGTGGGTTCAGAGATGCCATCCAGGAGCCAGGGCCTAAAGTTGGAAACCTTAGGATCTACCTGGCGCACTAGTCTACTGCGGCT
The DNA here is from genome assembly GCF_028885655.2 of Pongo abelii. Lineage (NCBI taxonomy): Eukaryota > Metazoa > Chordata > Mammalia > Primates > Hominidae > Pongo > Pongo abelii. The sequence continues at coordinate 33,255,277 of NC_071989.2, forward strand.
GAGCTGGTACCCAAGCCATGTGACAAATTCTATGCCACTATTCCCTTCCCTTTCCATAAGCAAAGGAATCTCTCCCTGTGGTCATCACCACTTCAGGATTATGATGAGTACTTCCTGGCTACTGCTGATGTTCACTCATGGCCCAAGGACTCTTCACTTAGCTTGTCATAAATGCTGCTGGGCCTGGGAGTCTCCCTTCAGGGCACTGGGCTCCCCTCTGGCCCAGGTAATGTCCATAAATGCCATCCAATGGCATCTTGGGGTCTCCATTTCCAAGAGCCAAGGCCTGGAGCTGGGGACCCCAAAAGCCCGTTTAGTGTTCTATGCCACTGTGGCTGAGCTGGCACTTAAGCTTTGAGACAAAGCCCCCTTTACTATTCCCTTTTCTTTTCTCAAGAAGAAGGAGTCTCTGCCAGTAGCCACCATGGCTGGGAATGTGCTGGGTCACACCTAAAGCCATCGTAGCCCTGGTTTTCACCAAAGGCCCACAGCAAATACTTCCTGGCTATTACTGATGACTATTCAGGGCCCAAAGGCTCTTTAGTCTGCAGGTGATGAATCCTGCCAGGACTGGGTCCTTCCCTTCAAGGCAGCAGTTTCCCTCCTTGCCCACAATATTTCTAGAAATGTCATCTGGGAGCTAGGGCCTGGAATGCGGGCCTCAGGACTCCTTTTGCTGGCCTATCCTACTGTGGCTGAGCTGGTAGCCAAATTGCAAGCCAGTCCTCTTTTCTCTTCCATTTCTTCTCCTCAAGTGGAAGGAAAGAGTCTCTTGTGGAGCTGCAAGCTGCACTGCCTGGGGTTGGGAGAGGGTGGGGTGCAAGCACTGCCTTAGCCATCCTGGCTGGTGTCTCACTAGGTCATGTGTCCCCCACATCCACTGGCCCCATGCCTAGCACAGCACCAGGACTTGCCCACAAATTGCAGTCCCTGTGGCCTAGACTGCCTTTCAAGTTTATTTAGAACCCAAAGCACTTTAGCCCACTGTGGCAAGGCTTGTTGTATCTCAGGTTCCAACCACTAGGATGGATGATTCCCCTTTGGTTAGGGCTAGTGTAAATGCTCACTCCATGGGCACTGGCTGAGTTCTGTCCAGTATTTCTTTCTGCTGTGAAAGGGCAGCACTGAGTCCCAGTGCAAATTTCCGCAGTCATTGCACTCTGTCTCTCAAGTGCACAGATTCTCTCTCCACACCACATGGCTGCTGCTGGGGGATGGGTGAAGGTTGGCATTGGAAATTCAAGGCTGTCTTTCCTACCCTTTTTAATGCCCCTTTCAGTGATATGAAATGAAAACCAGGTACTGTGATTTATCATCTGGTTTTTGGTTCTTGTGAAGTGTTTTTTTGGTTCTTTTGTGTGTGTGTGTGTGTGTGTGTGTGTATAGTTGTTCAATTTGGTGTTCCTGTGGGGAGGATAAGTGGTGGGGGCTTCTATTTAGCCAACTTGCCCTGTCTTCCAATTGATATCTCTATTTTAGAAATGAGAAAATTGAGAAAGTGAAGGTTAAACAGGTTAAGGGATAATGCGCAGACATTTTGGTGAGGCTTCTAAATGCATGATCTTAACACAGTATACCACCCTAGAGACTGGATCCCAACCCAGACATATTTTCCTGCAAATGGAAATACAATTTGGTGTGATCACAAATCTGAGCAATGTTATGGAAACTGAGATGGGAGAGGAGATCATTTCTGAGGCCATTACAAGAGAGTAAGACCCAATGGCTCTGCAACATGCACTGGCATTTGCACATGGCCCAGTGCCCATTTCCTGCACTCCCCAGCCAGTGCAGGAAAGTTTTCTAAAATTTGATTTTATGTATTTGTGTGCTTTCTGAAATCCTTTTTGGAAGAAGGCAGCGTACAACTAAATAAATCCATTAAACATAGTCAGTATTGGTATGCATGAAGTTGAAGTGCATATAAGTGGTCTTCAAAAAGTTTGTGGAATATGTGTATTATGAAAAAAACTATGCATAGATTTCAAAATTATTTTTTAACAAACTTATACTAACTTTTTATGACATGTCTGAATAGGATTCAATTTGAGGCACTATCAGAGCAAAATGAATTCTGCTGAAATTGAAGCAAGGAGAAACATTAAATTTACAGTGAAGCTTGGGTTGAAAAATGGTGAAGTAATTGATGCTTTAAGAAAATCTTGTGGGGACAATGCCTTAAGGAAATCAGAAGTTTACAAATAGATAACTCATTTTGAGAAAGGACAAGATGATGTTGATAACGAAGCCCACAGTGGCAGACCATCCACATCAAGTTTTGAGAAAAAAACAAACCAATCAACCTTGTTCGTGCCTGTATTAGTCCATTCTCACACTGCTATAAAGAAATACCTAAGATTGGGTAATTTATAAAGAAAAGAGGTTTAATTGGCTCACAGTTCTACAGGCTGTACAGGAAGCAAGATGATGGCCATCTACTCAGCTTCTGGGGAGACCTCACAAAACTTACAATCATGGCAGAAGGCAAAGGGGAAGTAGGCATGTCTTACATGGCCAGAGCAGGAGGAAGAGAGATGGGGAGGGGGAGAACTTTCAATGGAAATTTTAAACAAGTGAAATATCCCAAAGCATTTATTTGGAGAATTGTCCCTGCCAAATCTCATGCTGAATTGTAATCCCCAATGTCAGTGGCGGCGGCTGGTGGGAGATGTTTGAGTCATGGGGGAGTATCCCTCATGACGTGGTGCTGTCCTTGGCAATAGTGAGTGAATTCTCATGAGATCTGGTTGTTTAAGTGTGTGGCACCTCCGTGCCAACCCTGCACTCTCTCTCAGCGTGTGAAGTGCCTGCTCCCCCTTTGCCTTCTGCCATTCTTGTAAGCTTGCTGAGGCCCTTGTCGGAAGCCGAGCAGATTCTGGTGCCATGCTTCTTGTACATCCTGCAGAACCATGAGCTAATTAAACACCTTTTCTTTATAAATTACCCAGTCTCAGTTATTTCCGTATGTCAATGCCAGAATGGCCTAATGCACAGGGGGATGAAACACTGCTTTGCCAACATGATCCTGAAGACAAACACAATCAAAGCAGTGGCTACCAAGAGGTGGAAGTGGTCAAGAGCCAAGGTTATGGCAATGGTTTCTTGGAATGCTTAAGGCATTTTGTTTGTTGACTTTCTGGAGGATCAAAGAATGATAACTTTTGTTTATTATGAGAGTGTTTTGATAAAGTTAGCCAAAACTTTGCCTAGAAATGTCTGGGAAAGCTTCGCCAGAGACTTCTTCCTCACCACGACAATATTCCTGCTTATTTCTCTCATCAAACACAGGTGATTTTGTGAGAGTTTTGATGGGAAATCATTGGGTATCTACCTTATAGTCCTGATTTGGCTCCTTCTGACTTCTCTTTGTTTCCTGATCTTAAATAAATTTGTAAAGGGCACTCATTTTTTTTTTTTTTCAGTTAACAAAGATTGCATTGACATGCTTAAGTTTCCAGGACCCTTGGTTTTTTAGGGATAAACTACATGGTTGGGATCACCACTCAGAAGAGTGTCTTGAACTTGATGAATCTTATGTTAAGAAATAAAGTTCATATTTTAAATTTTTATCTTTTAATTCCATTTTACATGAACTTTTTGAAGTCCCCATTCACACTCGTTTTTGTGAATATAATAATCTACATAAAGTAACTTGTCTATAAATCAATGATATGAGAATTCTTCATATAGCTTGCAAATCTTATGCCAGTATTCAGGTTAAGTCACAGACTAGCTATACATTTTTCAGAAGTCTTTCTAATGTCACTTTGCCTCAGAACATCTTCAAAGAAGTGAAAAAAAGATTGTAGTTGATGGAAATCTAAGAGGATTATAATAAAGAAACAACTCTGTGTTTTCAAAAGAACCCCTTAAGGTCACATTTAGCTGCAGCTTCGGATGAGATTGAATTAGAAATTTAATTAGAAAAAATATAAAATTACTATTATTTATAGTGCTGGCAAATTAAAATAATAGATTTGTATAATAGAAGAAAAAGGGTAAGTTAATAAAGTCCCTGCTAAGGAAAGTGAGAACCTAGAGGTAAAGTTTTGATTTAATTTTTTGGCATCCATTGATTTTTTTCCCCACTTCCTGAATAGTTCCCTCTAAAACAGCAACTATATGTAAAGAATGAAATCTCAACACTGATTACATTACAGAAATGTTCTTGAATTATTTGTAATGTTCTTTCATCTTTTCTGCCTCTAGGGGGGAGTGTGTTTTCAACAATTCTGGCCTCAGAAGGTATTTTATTGTGGGCCACAGGCTTCACAGGGGTATACTCGAATACAACTTTAGGGTTGGCTCAATAAGGGAGAAAAGGCCCTTTGAAAATCTGGGTGGGCTCTTACTTTAGAGGTTGCAGCCAGGATGCCAAAGGAGAAGAGTTGCAGAGACTGTTACGGTTGGTGGAGAAAACTTACTTCTGATAGAATTTCTAATACACTTCAAAGAATCACATGTTAGTTTCCCTATATTAATGCTGTCTTTCCTGGTAGTGAGAAATAACATACAGACAGTAATTTCATTTCATAGAGCTGGAAAATAAACCGTTGAATACTTTATAGAAAACTTGCCACCTTATTGTAGTAGCTTAAAAAAAAAAACCCAAAACAACAAAACATGGTTTGTGGATATTAAGTAAAACATTTCTAAACCTCATAAAAAGTCTATTAGTTTCTGAAATATCCTGTTTAGAGCTAACATTGTCTTTCTTTCAAATGGCTAATTTTCTTTCATTTAGCAGCATTTTCCCATAACTTTTCTTTGGTTTCATTCAACAACTGAAGCCAGAAAGGAAGCACCTAGTAAAAAGGTTACCACTCTTCTGAATGTTAAAAAAATACTTATTTTTCCCCATTTCAGTGTTTTACAGAATTGAAAGAAATAATATTTAAAAATTGAGTCAAATAAGTCATTTCTATTTTTTCCTTTTTTTTTCTTTTGGTTCATTTTTGTGATTAAAGTGCTGCAAAAATTCTATTATAAAAATGTGATTTTGGGGTTTATTGTGCTGTATTAGCCTCAAAACTTAGCTATATATATATAAATTTGATATAAACAATGTTATTACTTAGAGTAGGAATTAACTTTGTTCCTAACACTTTTACATGATGTAACTCGTGGTCCTTGGTTTATTTTGAATCCAATCCCATTTAAAAGTATTCTCAGGGGATGAAGAGGTATTTAAGTATATCACTTATACTGTTTGGGCCTTAATTCAGCTAGAGAGTAAGGGGTGTCAGGCTGGGTGACATAAGTCTTCTGGCCTGAAGATTTAGAACTACATATTTACACAAACTTTCAGTTGGTTGCAAAAATTCTAACTTGATGGAAAGTAAACAAACCCATAACATTGAAATCCATACACTTACATTACTTGGTGGGTCTTCCTATAATCTTGTGACTCTTTTCATTTGAAAAGGTTTTTTAAAAATCCTAATTGTTGCTCATTGAAATTCTTAAGCGGTGTTTTGAGCCTCAGCAGAAGCATAACACTGGCTTTTTTTTTTTTTTTTTTTAATTCTTTCCTCTGCTTGGTTTGGGGTCTCTTCCCTTCCGCAGCTTGGTTTTGTTGGTGCTCTTAAGTGTAACAAACTGCAAGTCGAGAGTTCTTGTCCAAAAGCTGCGGAGAGGCTACGGGCACTCACCCTTACTTAAGCAAACTGCCCTGCTGTTGAACTGCAGGCGAGGCTGGGTAGCATCTGGGATGGGACAGGCGTTCACACCGGTGCCACTGAAACCCCAGACTCTCCGCATAAACCCACACCACACACAGCAGAATCATATCGCCATTGGCTGGTGTTCCGCAGACACAGGGCATACCGCAGAGTAATAGGAAACACTGGTTCCTACCACTGTGGCCAGTGATAGGACTGGGTCTCCGAGGCAGGACCTTTCTTGGAGTCTCGGAACCCCAGCACAGTGCCTGGCAACCAGTTTTGAAATCCATTAAGACCCTTGGAATTCACAATTTAGTCCTTGTTTTGTTGTTGTTCTTTTTTTTTTTTTTTTTTTTTTTTTTAAATCTGTGCTGCCATAAACGCCTGCCCTTCTGCAAATTCAGGAAAGATTTAATTGCTGTGAAGCACTAAATCTCAATTTCCAGTGTGTGTGGATTACTCTGTTTGTGGAATTAAATTTTATATAGATGTCTCTTTTGCTCCTGGTTAGTGGCTCTAATTAAATAAATGGAAATTCTCGCAGGAATTAGAAGCTCCTACTTAACAGTGAAGATTTCGGGATCACAGTGCATAATCTGAAATATAAATGACCCAGAAGCTGAAACATTACCCATAATCACATTGACGGTTCCAGAAAGAGCGATAAGGAGAGTGCTGTTGAGGGAGGCAAGCGCTGACGCCAGAAGTTGCCATATCCCCAGAAACCCCAGTTTGCCTTTTCACCATCGCAAGTGAGAACCAGAGCGCGTTAAGGCCTCGGAGTAAAAAACTCAGCGTCTGGGACTGCGGCACCGGGGTTGAGTCGGGTGCAAGTTTCTGCCGAAAGAGGGCGTCGGTCTGAGACTAAAAGAAATTTGTGGACACGGACGCCTAGTCAAATGAAAGACCATTTTAACACATTTTCAATGTATTTAAATGTGCGGGACTTAATTGTCAGAATTCTCCCGCCCAGTGTAGCACGTTCACATTGCAAATAACTTGGCTGCAGTAGGCACAGAAGAAGGTCCAGTTCCATTTTGACCCGCCCCGCCGCGCGGCGGACTCCCGCGATGCTCCTCTGGTCACGGACTTCTCCAGAGCCGCTTCCCTCCGGTCTCCACCGCTACTGTGGCTGTGGCCAGTGGGAGGACTGTTTCCCCGAGGCAGGACCTTTCTTAGAGTCGCGGAACCCCAGCACAGTGCCTCGAGCGCTCCAGAGAAGGAGCTGTTGGATCTTTGAGCGCTCAGGTTGGAGGGGAGCGTGTGTCGTACCCAGGGGACCTACCCGGAACGTTTTGGGAAAGACAGTCCCTTTATTTAGGTACCTGGTGTAGCAAACAAAGCCCCGAGGACGCTTTGGGGATGCTTTCCAAGCTTTGTGACACCTCCAGAAGTTGAACCGTTCCCTCGCCTTTGGGAGCAACAAGTTTCACTTTCCTGCTCTCAGTGGACTGACAGAAGGTCCGTGAGCTGGGACACTGTGACCCCGGCACCGCTGCGATTCCAGCGCAAACCTGCGTGGCCCAGCGGGAGGGGGCTGGCGCGGGGCTGAGGAAGGCGGGGTGTAGGTGACGCCCGGGCCAGCCGGGCACACCAGGTCCGCGATGGAGCCATCTGCACTGGGACCTTGGTCCTTGTTCCCTGACCTTGCGCCGAGGGACCAGGAAGGTCAGGTGCTCGCCCCGCGTCGGTGAGTCAGGAGGGTATGTGGCCAGAACGAGAAAGGTGAGAGCAAGCGGCACCTAAGGATTTTTGCACCGAAACCACAATTTCTAGAACCATCCCTTTCCCCAGTCCTGTTTTTTTTTATTTTATTTTGCACGGTGTGTGTGTGTATGTGTGTGTGTGTATGTGTGCGTGAGCGCGCGCATTTCTCTACTTTAAAGCACGTTTCCTTTTTTAAAGCCAGGAGCTGGAGAGCGTGGCAAGGGAAAGGCGGGGATCGCAGAGGCACGCGGCGTGGTGGGGGCTCTTGCCGGTGCAGACGTGGGCGATTTCAGCTTTAAGGAAAAGGCAGAGGGCCTGCGGGGAGTGGTGGTTAGGGACAGGGGCGCGATGGGTAGTGAAGGGGTGCAGGGAGGAGCCCTGATGTAAGAATGTTAATGAGAGACTCCCCCAGCCCAGCCCCCACCTCTCCCCACCCCCACCCACCCCACCCGCTGGAAATACAAGCCCGGCCTCGGCGCGCCATGTGTGGTAACACGCTCAGCCGCTGCCACGCTATTTAAACGCGGGCTATGGATCCAGGAACCGGCGCGAATCAATGAGATCAAATGCGAAGGAGATGCACCGTCAACTACAAACACTTGGACAAGTCTAACTTTTTTTTTCTTCTACAAAAACGCTTTCAAAAGCAACCTTAGCAACGCCCAAATAAGAAGCCACCTCTAAGCAAAATAGTATATGTATAAACGGAGGGCGAATATATACGAGTATATATATATGTATATTACAGACGCACAGGTTTACACCCGGTGAACTTTTTCTTTTTCTTTCTTTCTTTTTTCTTTTTTTTTTTTTAAGAAAAACTAGTGACATTGCAGAGAAGGACGCTTTCTCTCTATCTTTTGGCGCATTAGTGAAGGGGGTATTCTATTTTGTTAAAGCGCCCAAGGGGGCGCAGGGACCTTGGAGAGAAGAGTGGGGAGGAAAGAGGAAGGGTGGGTGGGGGGCAGAGGGCGAGTCGGCAGCGGCGAGGGCAAGCGCTTTCTTGCGGCAAGATGCCGTCTCTGCTGGTGCTCACTTTCTCCCCGTGCGTACTACTCGGCTGGGCGTTGCTGGCCGGCGGCACCGGTGGCGGTGGCGTTGGTGGCGGCGGCGGCGGCGCGGGCATAGGCGGCGGACGCCAGGAGAGAGAGGCGCTGCCGCCACAGAAGATAGAGGTGCTGGTGTTACTGCCCCAGGATGACTCGTACTTGTTTTCACTCACCCGGGTGCGGCCGGCCATCGAGTATGCTCTGCGCAGCGTGGAGGGCAACGGGACAGGGAGGCGGCTTCTGCCGCTGGGCACTCGCTTCCAGGTGGCTTACGAGGACTCGGACTGTGGGAACCGTGCGCTCTTCAGCTTGGTGGACCGCGTGGCGGCGGCGCGGGGCGCCAAGCCGGACCTTATCCTGGGGCCAGTGTGCGAATATGCAGCAGCGCCAGTGGCCCGGCTTGCATCGCACTGGGACCTGCCCATGCTGTCGGCCGGGGCGCTGGCCGCCGGCTTCAAGCACAAGGACTCTGAGTACTCGCACCTCACGCGCGTGGCGCCCGCCTACGCCAAGATGGGCGAGATGATGCTCGCCCTGTTCCGCCACCACCACTGGAGCCGCGCTGCACTGGTCTACAGCGACGACAAGCTGGAGCGGAACTGCTACTTCACCCTCGAGGGGGTCCACGAGGTCTTCCAGGAGGAGGGTTTGCACACGTCCATCTACAGTTTCGACGAGACCAAAGACTTGGATCTGGAAGACATCGTGCGCAATATCCAGGCCACTGAGAGAGGTGAGCAGGGGCGCGTCCCGGGCCCGGGGCCCTAACCCAACCACTCTCCGCGGCTCTCCCTGCACACCCGTCCGCTCTGCAGACCCCACTCCCCCCCTGCGGCGCTGAGGTCGGGTGCGCGCGGGCACTCGTTCAGGTATGCGCTGTGTGGCTGCGACAACCTTTGACGTCCGCCCATCGCGGTCGAGGGGTGTACGTAGAGGGTCCCAGGGAGGTGAAGAGGTTGGAGGGGAGGGCGTCTGAACCCGCAGCTCCTGCGTGCCCAGGTCCAACAGGTGCTGTCAAACACTTGGATGTTTCTTCTTCCCAGTTTCCACTTTGCCAGCGCCGGGCTGGTGATTAGGGGGCACATTCCCAGTGCCTGGCTCCATCCAGGGTCTGAAGCATCCAAGGCGGAAAGAACTTGTTCCCCAGTCCTTTGCCAGCGTGCGCCCCAACTTAGTGCGGAAGCGTCTGCGGACGCCTCGCAGCCAGGCGTCGCCACTTGGCTCGCCCGCTCTTGGGGTTTCTCTGACTGTTGTTTCCACAGACCCCAGGTTTCTTTAAGGGCTTGTTTGAATCACTCTTCTCATTCCTTTCATTTCCCTTCCAGCCCCTTATAAACGAGCTTCTGTGGTTTCCACCAAAAATGCCCCTGTGTGTCTGAACCCTGGCGACACTCACTTCTCCCGGCGTGTTCTGCAACGCAGTCTCTAACGCGCCCAGAGCTAAGCTTTGCGGGAGTGCCTTTTGAAGAAACAGGCGCTGAACCTTCTTTCCACCTGTCCCCCAAGTTTTCTCCATGAGTCTTTGGGTGTTGGAATAAAACCCAAACTGGACAAAGAGCTCGAGGCTGAGGATGGTGGCTATGGCTGCGGGGAGCGGGTGGACGCGGATGTGTAATCGACAGTGTAGCCCATTTTACTGTAGGGTAGAATCTGAGGCAAGGCGGGCTGAGATGCCAGCATAGCGCGGATCTCTCCTCCCTCTAGTCAGGGATTAGGAGCATTGCGATGAGGGAATCCCGTCTCTGCTCCCCCTCGGCGCTCACGCGTCTGGAATGTGAGTGGTGCAATCCCGGCAAAGCTCCCCGAGACCCCAGTGCCACTCTGATGAGACCGAAGGGGAGCGGAGTTGAGCCAGGCGCCGGGCTAGTCCACAACTTGGCATGGCCGGGCACCTGGGCGCTGGTCGTAGGGGACAGCGCAACCTGAGGCCGAGGGACCCAGGAACAGGTGAGAGAGGACAGAGAAGCCATCGATAATGGCGCTGCAGTCACCGCCTTGCCATCTTGGCCACCTCGGACTCACCCTTTACAGCAAAGAGGCGAGAGGTGTTTGACAGTGGGAATGCATGGCCAAATTTTGAGCTCTCGAACTCCAGGTTGGCTGTGCCGAATCCCTACCAGCCAAGCAGGCGGGGCGCAGGCTTTGCCGATTATGAAAAAGGGCACGTGTGTCCAACGGCTGCGGACTTGCCACGCCTGCCACGCCTCGGCAAGGAACCCACATCTACGCTCCCAAGTCCCAGTCGCCGGGTTACTGCAGCCTCCACGGGGGTGTCTGCGCCCGGGGCTGCTATGGCTCCCGGAACCTGCTTCTCCAGTTCTCGGCTTTCGAGGGCTAGGCGCTAGAAGTCAGAGACTTCCCTAGGCGGGCTGGGGCTGGGGGTGTGTCCCCCTACGGGCGAGATCCGCGGTTTGCTGACTCGTCCGTAATGCCACTACCCTGTAGATCCTAATGTCAGCGGCTGCCCCGGCGCACGTGGCCTGGGATACAAAACCAAGGGCATGTGTGAGACCAGAGGAGGGCAGGTCGCGGCCCCGGGGCCCCTCAGTCTCACAGTGGTGGCTGAGGCCTGGGGCTGGGCGGACAGCAGTGCCCTGGTGGGCCTGGGGACTGGTGCGCCCCGGGCTTCTGAGGACTAGGGCTGCAGTCGGCTGCTAGGAATTATTTTTTAATTCCAAAAGCCTCATAGAGGTTCCGAAGTCTCTTTGCTTTTTTTTTTTTTTTTTTTCCAAGTTTACATTGAGGGGTGAAAGTTTGCTTAACTGACCTGTATATTTTACAAGTGATAAGGTTAGGATTTTACAATTCTTACTCTAAAAAGTCTTTTCAACAGTGACCTGGCAGATATTTAGAAATATGAAACAAAACAGTTTCTCCTCTAATCGTCCTCCAGTCGCCTCTAATAGTCCTTCCACCCCGAAATTCCTTACACTCAAGAGAAAAAGTTGCTTGATAACAAAGCTCTCTTAGGGGACCTTTTACAAACACATTGAAGTAACACAGTTACTTTACCGTAAGCCGTTAATGTATTAAATAGGGCTTCGGTACATGGTTGCAGTGAAGTTTCTGGCTCAGTCACCGGCTGGGGGATCTTGGACTGCTATGAAACCTCTGTACCTCGAGCTCCTTAGGTAAAGTGGGGGTAGTCAGAGCACCCATGTCTTTGGGAAACTGGGAGGGTTAGAGGCGCTAACCCAGGAATGCCTGGGAGCAGTGCCAGAAGAATACGAAGTGCTCAATAAATGTGCGGTTTCATTGTAGTTATTATTTTGTATATGATGATAATCACCTTTACCCCAAGGGTGAGGCCATGCCATGGGAAAGAACCCTGGGCTGAGTTGTAGATGCCTCTGGATTTGGCTGGCCTCCTTATGTGAGTTTTCTTCTCTGTGAAACAATGTGTGGGGTGAGAGAATCAGGCCTCTTCAAACTGATATTATCACCCAAGTGTGAAAATGCAACTGACAGGATTTTTGCTTTTGAAAATTCCCTATTAAGCATTATGAATTAAAGTAGAGAGAGTTCCTCCCTCTTTTGGTGAGAACATTTGTATTCCTTTTTTTTTTGGACTTAAGTTTCTCTTTAAAACCAAATCACAAATGTTTGAACAAGTTAAAAACTGTGCCAGCATCTCAAATAATAATGTGACTAAAATTTCACATGGCATACTGTATAAAGAAAAACTAAGGGGCATCAATTATTCTTTCATTTTAAGGATTTACCATCTAAGTCAATAATTTAAAATCTTTCTTTTTTCCTGTCATGTCTTTCGCTAATGCCACTAGAATAAACAGACCTGAGCATATATTATTTTTAAAAACAATTATCTTTATTTAAAATAGATTCACTTACACAGCCAGCTACTGCCCTCAGTATTCCACACTCTTAACAATAAATTTAGTTTTAAAAAGACAGGCTTAGAAATAATTTTTTCAAGCAATAAAAGCCAGGAGTTGTTTTGTTGATGCACTTTATATGATGCAGAACTAGAAGTATCCTAATGCAAATGTTTTTACGTGAAGAACTGTAGTTTTATCCTTTTAGTTATTAGTATGTCATTAATCTGGGCCTGCATAATGACTGTATAACATTATACAGTCAGTAGAGATAGAGATAACAGTATTTAATCAATACAAGAGTCATTTATTTTTAGAATTAGTCTGGGGTAAATGACCGAGTGGTCAATCAGCAGCATTTTTAAGGAAAGAACCCATGATAAGTGTAAAATAACTAACACAGCAGGGGAAAAAAGGAGCTTTGTAGGCTGCAGTGTGGGAATTCTAAAGGCCTTTGGAGTAGGTGGAGCTTTATGAACAACAGAAATAAAGATGCAATCTCCATTTTGCAAACAATATCCATTGCTATGGAGTATAGAAACAGCCAGAGAGAAATCTTTTTTGAAAAAAATTAGGTTTACTTTTTACCAAAATTTAGTTCTACAGCTATAGAAAGTGAGAAAACTACACAAGGTTTATGAGGAGAAAAATGTTCCTGTCTCCTACTCTCCATTTTTCACTCTCAATTCTTGTTAGCTGTTCCTGTAGGTATTGGCTTTCATATCTCTTAATAACATGCTACTTTTTTTTTTTTTCAGTTTTAGGTCTTATCTCTTGGAATCCCAGTGGAAGAAAATTCTCTTCTTGATCATTCTACTGCCTGTTAACCACACATGCAAGCTTTCTTTCCAGTCATCTTTCCAATGTGGTTGTGCTAAAATTTTTCTCAGTAGGCTGAGGCAGGAGGATTGCTTGAGTCCAAGAGTTTGAGGCTATGGATTGCCCTATTTGAATAGCCACTGCCTTCCAGCCTGGGCAACATAGCTAGACCCCATCTCTTACGCAATATTTTTTAGTTAGCCCAGTATTCAGTATAAATATTATCATTACTTTCTAAATGATATTTAAGGGTAAGTCACATAGGCTCCTATGCTGACATTTCCTTTTTTTTCCCCTACCTATTTTCCATGGAGTTAAAACAGCCTGTTTTTGTTTATTTGCTTAATTTCCTATGGATTTATAATTAAATAATCTTCTAATTCTTCATTTTAAATCTCCTGAGTTTTTTTTATTATTATACTTTAAGTTCTAGGGTACATGTGCACAATGTGCAGGTTTGATACATAGGTATACATGTGCCATGTTGGTTGGCTGCACCTATCAAGTCATCATTTACATTGGGTATTTCTCCTAATGCTATCCCTCCCCCAAACCCCCCAACCCCCACCCCCCCACAGGCTCTGGTGTGTGATGTTTCCTGTCCTGTGTCCAAGTGATCTCATTGTTCAATTCCCACCTTTGAGTGAGAACATGTGGTGTTTGGTTTTCTGTCCTTGTGATAGTTTGCTGAGAATAATGGTTTCCAGCTTCATCCATTTCCCTGCAAAGGACATGAACTCAGCCTTTTTGTGGCTGCATAGTATTCCATGATGTATGTGTGCCACATTTTCTTAATCCAGTCTATCATTGATGGACATTTGGGTTGGTTCCAAGTCTTTGCTATTGTGAATAGTGCTGCAATAAATATATGTGTGCATGTGTCTTTATAGTAGCATGATTTATAATCCTTTGGGTATATACCCAGTAATGGGATTGCTGGGTCAAATGGTAATTCTAGTTCTAGATCCTTGAGGAATTGCCACACTGTCTTCCACAATGGTTGAACTAATTTACACTCCCACCAACAGTGTAAAAGTGTTCCTATTTCTCCACATCCTCTCCAGCATCTGTTGTTTCCTGACATTTTAATGACTGCCATTCTAACTGGCATGAGATGGTATCTCATTGTGTTTTTGATTTGCATTTCTCTGATGACCAGTAATGATGAGCATTTTTTCATGTGTCTGTTGGCTGCATAGATGTCTTCCTTTGAGAAGTGTCTGTTCATATCCTTTGCCTACTTTCTGATGGGATTGTTTGTTTTTTTCTTGCAAATTTGTTTGAGTTCTTTGTAGATTCTGGATATTAACCCTTTGTCAGATGGGTAGATTGCAAAAATTTTCTCCCATTCTGTAGGTTGCCTGTTCACTCTGATGGTAGTTTCTTTTGCTGTGCAGAAGCTCTTTAGTTTAATTAGATCGCATTTATCTATTTTGGCTTTTGTTGCCATTGCCTTTGGTGTTTCAGTCATGAAGTCCTTGCCCATGCCTATGTCCTGAAAGGTATTGCCTAAGTTTTCTTCTAGGGTTTTTATGGTTTTAGGTCTTACATTTAAGTCTTTAATCCATCTTGAGTTAATTTTTGTATAAGGTGTAAGAAAGGGATCCAGTTTCAGCTTTCTGCTTATGGCTAGTCAATTTTCCCAGCACCATTTATTAAATAGGGAATTCTTCCCCACTTCTCGTTTTGTCAGATGGTTGTAGATGTGTGGCATTGTTCCTGAGGCCTCTATTCTGTTCCATTGGTCTATATATTTGTTTTGGTACTGGTGCCATGCTGTTTTGGTTACTGTAGCCTTGTAGTATAGTTTGAAGTCAGGTAGTGTGATGCCTCCAGCTTTGTTCTTTTTGCTTAGGATTGACTTGGCAATGCCGGCTCTTTTTTGGTTCCATATGAACTTTAAAGTAGTTTTTTCCAATTCTGTGAAGAAAGTCATTGGTAGCTTGATGGGGATGGCATTGAATCTATAAATTACTTTGGGAAATATGGCCATTTTCATGATATTGATTCTTCCTATCCATGAGCATGGAATATTCTTTCATTTGTTTGTGTCCTATTTTATTTTATTTTATTTTCATTGAGCAGTGGTTTGTAGTTGTTGAAGAGGTCCTTCATATCCCTTGTAAGTTGGATTCCTAGGTATTTTATTCTCTTTGTAGCAGTTGTGAACTGGAGTTCACTTATGATTTGGCTCTCTGTTTGTCTGTTAATGTTGTATAGGAATGCTTGTGATTTTTGCACATTGATTTTGTATCCTGAGACTTTGCTGAAGTTGCTTATCAGCTTAAGGAGATTTTGGGCTGAGACGATGGGGTTTTCTAAATATACAATGGTGTCATCTGCAAACAGGGACAATTTGACTTCCTCATTTCCTAATTGAATACCCTTTATTTCTTTCTTCTGCCTGATTGCCCTGGCCAGAACTTCCAACACTATGTTGAATAGGAGTGGTGAGAGAGGGCATCCTTGTCTTGTGCCAGTTTTCAAAGGGAAAAACTGCTTCCAGTTTTTGCCCATTCAGTATGATATTGGCTGTGGGTTTGTCATAAATAGCTCTTATTATTTTGAGATACATTCCATTAATACCTAGTTTATTGAGAGTTTTTAGCATGAAGCACTGTTGAATTTTATCGAAGGCCTTTTTTGCATCTATTGAGATAATCATGCGGTTTTTGTTGTTGGTTCTGTTTATGTGATCAGTTACATTTACTGATTTGCGTATGTTGAACCTGCCTTGCATCCCAGTTATTTTCTAGGTATTTTGCACAATTGCCACTCTGGGTTCTTCAACATCCTCCTGGGACTTCCATCACCTCTCTGTTGAGCTAGATCCCTGTGTGTTTCTCTTTTTTGATTATGTTTTTATTTTGGTGGAGCACATCCTCCAAGAGCTTTCTGAGAAAGAATGAATAAGGCCTAAATTTTGAGAGGTTTTGTGATTGAAAAATTTTCATCATACCTTTACACATAGTTATAGTATTCTAGGTTGAAAATAATTTTCCCTTGAAATGTGACAGTATTGCTTTACTGTCTTCTAAATTCTAACGTTGCTATTAGAAAGCTGGAATCAGTTTGGATTCTGAACTTATAGTTCATTGCTTTGCTTTCCTAGAAATTTTTAGAATCTTCTCCTCTTCCTTGTGTACTCAATAGACCTCTTTTATCCAGAAACTCATATCTTTTAATTCTGGGAATACTTCTTATTTCTGTGATGATTGTATCCTTTTCATTTTCTCTATTTGCTCTTTCTAGGTTTTTTTCTTATTTGGGTGCTAGACCTCTTGGATTGATCTTCTACTTTTCTTACCTTCTATTTACCACCTATGTTTTGTTTGGTTTTTTTTTTTTTTTTTTTTTTTTGTAATTTATCTTGTTTGGATATTTCCTTGGCCACTTTTAAAGTTACTGTTGAGTTTTTCATTTTTGGTATCACATTTTCAGTGTGCAGGACATGGCATACTCTGCTTTGCTTCCATGCAGTGATATCCCTCTTTTCCTTCTAAATTTATAATTAACTGGAAGATGGGTACAGTAACCAGATGGAGAATATGACTATATCCTTATTATTGATAAAAGCAGTTGAACATGGATTTAAATCTATTTCCAAAAGGGCCTGCTTGCTATTACTTCCTCCCACAATTAGGCAGGAATATCTGTTAAATCACATATAGTGCCATTTAGCTGGAAATCTCCCCTGCTAACTCTTGATCATGTGACAAAAGAAGCTCATGATGTGTGCTTTCTGTGAACAGCCACAACCCGAAGAAGAGGGAAGAAAAGACTGAGCCAGCATACTCAGTTTTAGGCTCAACAATCAGACATTTCACTTCTTTTCCTCTTGTTGGGGGTGAGGGGAGTGTAAATGAAAGCACATTGAGAGATGAGAAATGTTAGCACATTAGAGGTTTCTCCCAATGAAAACTTGAGATTTTGGAAATAAGTATCCCCCTAATTCAGGGATACAACCTGGAATGTTTTTGATTCTCTGAATTGACTTCTATAGCTACCTCTTTGCATTTCTCTCTGCTGTTCTTAGAGTGATGGCAAGAACATGATGCAGTAGTGAGAAGCCGTTTACAGAAGTCATTGTGGGAGCCAGATGATGGAGGGTGGCATGGAACATTGAAAGTTCTTTGGCAAGGAGGAGAGAATAGAGTAGAATGAAGAAAAGTCTATACATAAAGTTACAGTTACACCATCATTCCCTCTTTTAGAATTTTAACAATGTGACCCAAAATTAATATTTATATATTAACTATACTGAGATACAACAAAAACTGCCTTAATTAACCTCCACTTATGCAGGTCGCAGGATTAGCTGATGTCCTCTGTTCTCTATAAATCTTATCACCTGTTGGTTGGTGCTGGCAGCTAGTATAGTTCTCCTGAATATGCTGCACACTTCTCATACTTCTTCATATACTTTCTAAGAGTTGTCCCCAAATCTGTTGATGCTGGTTGTGCTTATTATGATAAATATGTAATTTAATTAGTTATTATATGAATTGATGAAACATAAGCAGGAAAAGAAAGTTATTTTAATTAAAACTATTTTAAACCTTTTGATTGTATAAAGGCAAGTTACTAAAAATACTTGCTGTTCAATTAGGCATGAGTGAGACAACCCTAAGAGATTGGGGAGCATCATAAAAATCTAGGATCATTCACTCTGACTACTTTGCAACGGTCATTAGGTGCTTGCTCCAGTTTGAACTGAAACTGGATGATAATGTTCATTGTGGGTTTGGTTTATTCAAGTAAGACAATGCTCTGCTCATGAACTTGGAAATTAGGGCTTCCTTTTGAGTCTTAAATCACATGGCCAACACAAAATGGATAAGATCTAAAATAATCAAAATCTGCTTAGATAGACACAGTGCCACTCTATGTCTCTGTTGCTCAGTCTAAGTGGCTACTAACATATACAGAAAGAATGTAGGCTGGGCGTGGTTGCTCATGCCTGTAATCTCAGCACTTTGGGAGGCCCAAGGTGGGCTGATCACTTAGCCTGGCCAACATGACAAAACTCTATCTATACAAAAAGTACGAAAATTAGCTGGGTGTGGTAACATGCACCTGTAGTCTCAGTTACTTGGGAGGTGCTGAGGTGGGAGGATCGCTTGAGCCCAGGAGATGGAGGTTGCAGTGAGCTAAGATTGAGCCACTGCACTCTTGTCTGGGTGACGGAGTGAGAATCTGTCTCCAAACAAATGAACCAGCAAACAAAATAACAACAACGGAAAACTAAACAAAGAATGTGTCCATCAGAAGGACTTGGTGGTGGTGGGGTATGTCTTAGTTTGTTTTCTGTTGCTATGACAAAATACCACAGACTGCGTAATTTGTGAAGAAAATAAGTTTATTTAGCTTATGGTTCTAGAGGCTAGGAAGTCCAAGAGCATGGTGCTGGCATCTTGTGAGGACCTTCTTGCTGTGTCATAACACTATGAAGGGCATCACATGGTGACAGAGCAAATGTGTGCCAGCTCAGGTCTCTCTTCCTCTTCTTCTAAACTGCCAGTCCCATCTTAGGGGACCCAACCTGATGACCTTATTTAATCATAAGTATCTACCAAAGGCCCCATCTCCAAATACCACCGACAAATGATTTTGAGCATTAAGTTTCCAACACATGAAATCTGGGGGACACAACCAAACCATAGCAGGAAGAGAGGGAAGGAGATGGGCCAGGAATGTAAAAATAGAAAAAAAAGTGCCACAGAGGCCAATGTTTAGGGAAACTTCAGGCAAAGTTTAGGAAAGCTTGTCCTCTGGTCCTTGGACCCTGCCTGTTTGGTCCTGGACCAGATAAATCTCTTAGATGGATGCCTAGGGTCATCAAGTCCTGGTGCTTTTGGCATCTGAATCCTCTACTGGCCTCCCTGATTCTGATGTCATCCTTACTTGCGTCCTACTGCTTATAATTTGTCTCTCCAGTTAGCATGCTCAGGTACAGGCCATGTTGACAGAAATATATTCATAACCATCCTGGACCTCATTGAATTTAAACAGTATGCATTTCAGATTACCTATACATATCTGAGTTAGGTTATTGGAAACTTGCCCCTAAGCAACGATTCTACTCTCTATATGTTGACAGAATCAGGTTCTGCATCTTGGGACTGAGAGCCAGACCCTGGACTATGATCACTTGATCGAAAAATGATGAGGGCTGCTTGGTGGCCAGTCAGCCAGAACTTCCTGGAATCTCCTGGAGACATCCACTCTTGGAATCCACATTCTTCAAACTTGTCCAGCCTCAGTCCCTTGTTGAATGTTTTATGGGACACCTTGGCTGTTTGTTCATTTAAGAGGCTAGAATCAAATCAGAGGTAAAACAAGGGTCTAAGTCATAACAAATAATTAGGAGTTTCTTTGAAAACTTTCTTACTGAGGCATCTTGGAATTGATTATTTATCCCAAATGTGTACCTATACTTTCAGGCAGAAACAACACCTACTCCCATAGTTGTAGATCTTTAAGAATTTTGTATTGTTTTAGAAACTTTTTCTCTAGAGCTTTTATGCTGTACACTGAGCCCTTCTGGGGTATGAAATGTCAGAGTCATGATCTAACACTGAATTAACGTGTGCAGTAAACTAAATATCAACAAAAGCCCAACCTCCATGCGGGTTGCCAAGGTCGCTTTGGCATAGCCTGAAGTTTGTTTTATGTCTTTCAGCACCCATGCTTTTACAAAGAACATACACATCTTGGAGGGCTGGCATGCATCGTGATAATGCGGTTTATAGCACCCAGGTCTCTCCAGGTCTCTCTGCACAGTATGTGTGCAGCAAAACACAGTGGTCCCGGTCATGGAGACCTGGGTCTATCAACAGGGATCAAATAGACTGGGTAATGGTCAAGCCCTACTTCACTCTAGCCTGTGTAGCCCTTATGTGGTAGGCAACAATATCCAATTCGAGAGGCTTTCGAGTTGTGTGAAGCCTCTTGAATCCAACAGTGTGGATATAAACTGAGAGAACATGGGAGAGATACCTGGAATCTTACAAACAATTTCTTACGTATGTTGAGACAACCTGAAAATAATGTTTTAAAATTCAAACAGCAGAAAGCTTGTAGCACCCTCTGAATCCTTAGTGAATGTTCTCTCTAAAATCATTAAGTTTGCTTTTTCAGGACAATGCATTTACCATGCTATTAAGTATAAAAAGCAGTTGACAATTTTCACTATCTTATATTGGGCAAATCTGGTGATTTATTTGATGCAGTTTTTTTTAAAAGAACTTTATTTTGAAATAATCTTGCACTTTTGGAAAAGATGTAAGAAAGTATAAAGAACTGGTCTGTAAAAGCTTCATTTAGAGTTTCATCAATTGTTAATATTTTGCCACATTTGATTTATGATTTCAAGTATCTCCCTTTCTGTCTCTCCTCTTCTCCCTTCTTCTCCCCTCCTCTCGCCTCCTCTCCTGTCCTCTCCCCTCCCCTCCCTTCCTTTCCTCTCTTCTTTTCTACCCACCTACCTGTCATCTATCTATCTATCTATCTATCTATCTATCTATCTATCTATCATCTATCAATCAATATATGTGTAAATATACATACACACACAGATAATACTTGTTATGAATCATTTGAAAGTACAGAATCATGCTTATTTACCCCTAAACATTCAACTGTGTACTTCCTAAGAACAAGAATGTTTACTTACATAACCACAGCATAATTATGAAAAGTAAGAACTTTAACACAAACATAATTCTATTATCTAGTGTATGGAACTTATTCAAATTTCACCAGTCATCTTCATAATGCCCTTTATAGCAAAACATTTATGTATATATGTATGTATTTATTTTAAGGTCCAGAATCCAATCCAGCATCACACGTTGCAGTCAGTTGCCTATTCCTTTAAGCCTCGTTCAGTCTAGAATGTCTCTTCAGCCTGTCTTTGTTGTTCATGAAATTGACCATTTTAAAGAGCATAGGCCGATTTTCTACAGACCATCTCCCAAGTTGGGTTTGTGGCTGCCTCCTTCTGATTAGATGTAGGCTGCCCATCTGGACATTTTTGGTCCTTAGAGTGTTATTCCAGGTGTCTCATGAGTCTGTGTTCCCATGGTTGGTGATGTTGGCTTCCATCTCTTGGTTATGGAGGCGTCTGCTAGGTACCTCCATGGTCCATTTGTAGTTAACAAGTGATTGTGAGGAGATACTTCAGGACCATACAAGTATCCCGTTCCTTGTCAGATGTCCCTTACTGGTGTCAGCATGCTTGAAGTGCTCTGCAAAGGGGTGCCTCATGTGTGTTGTTTGTTCCTCCCCCAGTGGTGATCATGTGTGCGAGCAGTGACACCATCCGGAGCATCCTGCTGGCGGCGCACAGGCATGGCATGACCAGTGGAGACTACGCCTTCTTCAACATTGAGCTCTTCAACAGCTCTTCCTATGGTAACTCTGCTTCCACTTTCCCCTCCTCTGCTAGGGTTCCAAGAGAGGTTGTCAGATGCCCATGAATGGTGGGTTGGATAAATAATATGTGGTACATAAACACCATGGAATACTATGCAGCTTTATAAAAGAATGGAATCGTGTCCTTTGCAGCAACATTAATGGAGCTGGAGGCCGTGATCCAAACAAATTAATGCAGGAACAGAAAATCAAACACTGCATGCTCTCACTTATAAGTGGGAGCTAAACATTGAGCAAACACGGACATAAACATGGGAACAATAGACACTGCGGACTCCTGGGGCTGGTGGGGGTGGGTTAAAAAACTCTGTTGGGTACTACGTTCACTACCTGGGTGATGGGATCCATACTCCAAACCCCAGCATCACACAGTATTCCCATGTAACAAATTTGCACATGTACCCCTTGTATCTAGAGTAAAAGTTAAAATAAAAAACAAGGGGGTTGTGAGAAAGATTCAAAAATTTGAATTATGTCCATAAATGTGATTTCCAGAAATGCAATTTTGGAAATTTGTGACTCTGAACACTCCTACAGCTTCTCGAAAATTTCTTGAATTTGCTTCATCTCCAACAATTCAATTAGAGCAAAAAGATACCATGTACCTGTGATGTCAAGACACCTGTCTGGGTATGAGCGTAGCCCACTCCTGCACTCCAAATGGTCGTAAATCCAGGCCCCAAAGACCTCTTGTCCAGTACTTTTCCAACTGCACGTTGCTATCGTCATGATACCATCATGATCAGAATAATTTCAGTGAAATTTGGGCAGAATTTTTAATAGAATGGAATAGACTAGAACATAACACTACTGAATAGGTAAAGGTGTGTCACACTTAGCATGTGTATTGTTTTAGAAAGCTTTTACTTTAGTAATATTATTGCACATTTGTGTGTATATGTGCATGTTACACCTATGTTTACAATGGGTCACAGTGTGAAATAAAATAACTGTTACTGCAAATTGAGGTAAAAATCATTTGAGAGCCACTGCTCCCAGTCCCCTCCTTCTTCTAGATTACTGCACCTTAAACCTCTCCTATACAGAAGTTGTGAACCACCAATGTATACAGTTGAAAGCATTTAATTCCCTATAATGAATCTGGGGAAGTTTGCAGGGTTCCTGTGATGGAGGATGTTTAAGGCGATCATAAAGACAATAGGTACAAGACATTTCTCCCCCAAATGTGGTTAGGGCTCTCTCTGAAGCAGAGAGCATCAGGCTACAGAACATTTTCTCAAACGCTGCATGCTGGCTGCTCAGAGCGGAACAGTTGTAGGGGAAGTGTAAGTGTGTATATCACAAATGGCATGTTTATACTGAGCTTCGCTTCCCAGTTCTTGCTGATGAGATATAGTCGGACAGGATCTAAACCTTAAAACATACGCCCCGGTTTCCTGCCCTGATATCCTGGCTTACTGGAGCAGTACATCATTGTGCATATACAGATAATAAAACACACTTATCATGGAGATAAAGAAAAGTTGATGAAACAAAAGTAGCCACTGCTTCCTGTAGTGGATAAAATTAGAGATTTGAGGCTTCAAGATAAACACCCTAGTTTGCCCTCCTTCCTGCCATGATGGTCTTTTCCCCTCTGTTTTACACAAGCAGAGTGGTGCTTTCACTTCTTCACTCAAGATCAGAATGTAGTTTTACTATGGGCTGCAGAGTTGAGTTCATTGAAATAGTGGTAGAAACTGGTGAAAATGAAAAACATGTATGCTGAGTTTTGCAAGTTGGCAACTACAAATACAGAATTTAGAGGCAGTGCATGTGAATTTAGAGGCATTAGGTCTGGCAAGTACCTGATACAAATGTTAGGTACTAGAATTCCTCTTATCCACAGATAAAGCTTTTATTACTTTTCCCTGTTAATTACAATACATGAGTATTGTAGACAATTTAGAAAACATAGAAAATCACAGGAAAGAAAACAAGTTATCATAATTCTGCCACGCAGACAAAAGTACATTGATAATTTTTAGAAGTATGTACATCCTGCCTATTTTATAAATATATGTTTTACAAAAATATTCTTCAATATATTGATCATACTATTTATGGTATGGCTACATGTTCTTTTATAATGTTGATAGTCATCTTTTATAAGTCTTATTTTTCAATATTGATGTAGTTCCCAGCTTTTTGCTATTAAGAACAATGCTGTGTTGAGTGTACATACACACATACACTTTCTCTCACATGTTTATACATATATTTTATCTGTAAAATAAATTTCTAGAAGTAGAATTGCTGGCTCAAAGGTTATGTGCATTTAATGTTTTCTTTTTTGAGACAGGATCTCACCCTGTTGCCCAGGCTGGAGTACAGTGGCGTGATCTTGGCTCACTGTAGCCTCAACACCCTGGGCTCAAGTGATCCTTCTACCTCAGCCTCCTGAGTAGCTGGGACTACAGGCATGTGTCACCACGCCTGGTTAATTTCTTTTATTTTCTTTAGAGCCAGGGTTTCATCACGTTACCCAGGCTGGGCTCGAACCCCTGGGCTCAAGTGATCTGCCTGCCTCAGCCTCCCAAAATCCAAAGGGACTACAAGCATGAGCTACCATGCTGCCTGCCATTTAGGTTTTAATAGATATTGTCCATTTTTACTTTTGCAGCAAAATATGTGATTATCTGTTTTCCTGTAACCTTGTCAACCCTGTATAATCTAACTTTTACCTTATTTTATTTAATTGAATTTCTTTTTATGTTTATAAGCAAAGTTTTGCAGTTTTCTCATTTATATTGTGCATTATTCTTGTTGAGTTTGTTCTTAGTATTTTATGTTTTTTGGTTGTTATTATGATCATGATCTTTTCCTGTTGTATTTTGGAATGGTATTTATGTAGAGAAGCAATGAGCTCTTGTTTATTTATTTTGCAAGAATTCTACTTATTAAATCCTCTGCTTTAATAGTTTTTATATCATTTCAAATAACAATGACAGTTTTTTTCTCCGTTTTGATAGTTGAACATCCTATTTCTTATTCTTTTCTTATTGCATTGGCAAGAACTTCCAGAATAATATCATATAACAGGGGTGATACTTTAAATTTTGACTTCTGTCATGAAATAGATGGTAAAGTATCCTTTTATTCCTAGTTTATCAAGTCTGATTTTTAAAATCAGAAATGAATATTGAATAATATCAAATACGTTTGACCTGTTCTCTTAATAAATTTTAAAATATTGGGCCACCACGGCATTCTTGGAATCAAGTGTACCTTGTCATGATGATTTTTTAAAAGATATATTGTTGAGTTTAAGTTTTTAGTGTTTTATTTAGGGTTTTGGATCTATATTCATGAGTGAGATTCAAGAGCAGTTTTTAGCTGGACTGCGGTGGCTCATGCCTTTAATGCTAGCACTTTGGGAGGCCAAGGCAGATGGATTACCTGAGGTCAGGAGTTCAAGACCAGCCTGGCCAACATGGTGAAGCCCCGTCTCTACTAAAAATACAAAAATTAGCTGGGCATGGTGGTGCGCGCCTATAATCCCAGCTACTTGGGAGGCTGAGGCACGAGAATTGCTTGAACCTGGGAGGTGGAGGTTGCAGTGAGCTGAGATCTTGCCACTGCACTCCAGCCTGGGCAACAAGAGCGAAACTCTATCTCAGAAAAAAAAAAAAAGAGTCTTTTTCTTGGGTTGGTATTGCCAGATTTTAATATCAGGTTCTTATTAGCTTTATAGAATTAATTGAGATACTTTCCATTGTTTTCCATGCTCTATAACAATTTTGATACCATAGGACTATTCCTTGAAATAAGAAAACAGTTCAACTCTGTATTTGCACCTAACTTCTTTCTGGAGGTAATTTTTGGACAACTTAAAAAAACCCTTCTATAATGAAATAATTTCAGATATAAAAAACTTGCAAAAAAATATAAGTTGAAAATTAATTATTTGAAATTTCTTGGTATTAAGGTGTTTCAGATTCCAAGTTTTTATTTGGATTTTGGAATATTTGTGTGTGTGTGTATATATATATATATACACACACACGTATACATATATACATATATGTAAAATGAGACATCTTGGAGATGGGACCCAAGTCTAAACATGAAATCCATTTATGTTCCATATACCTTATAAACATAGCCTAAAGATAATTTTATTTTTTCCCTGAGGATCCTGAATAAACTATATTGTGTGCCTGTGTTTTGACCTATCACATGAAGTCAGGTGTAGAATTTTTCCACTTGTGGTGTTATGTTGTTATGTTGATGCTCAAAAAGTTTTGGATTTTGGAACATTTTGGATTTCCCACTTTTGGATTAGGAAGCTTAATCTGTATAGAGACTTCGTGTACAGTTATGTGTTGCTTAATGATGAAGATACATTCTGAGAAATGAGTGGTTAGGAGGTTTCATCACTGTGTGAACACCATAGGTTTTCATACAAACCTAAATGGCAGATAGCTTACTACAGATCTATGCTATATGTGGTATAGCTTATTGCTCCTAGGCTATAAACCTGTACAGCAAGTTACTGTGCTGAATACTGTAGGCAATTATAGCATGATGGTATTTGGATATCTAAATATAGATTCTAAGTATAGAAAAGGTATAGTAAAAATACAGTTTTATAATATTCTGAGACTGCTGTCATATATGTTGTTTGTCATTGACTGAAATGTTATATGGGGCATGACTGTACATATTTTACCAAGCTTCCTCTAATGTTACCAAATAACCATAGTACAATTATCAAAACAGGGAAATTAACATTGGCACAATATTACTAACTAAACTACAGGCCTATTTGAAATTTACCACTTCTACTCCTAATGTTCTTTTTCTGTTCCAGGATCCAATCCAGGATCTCACACTGCCATTTAGTTGTTGTGTCTCCTTTATCTCCTCCAGTATGTGATAGTTCCTCAGTCTTTCCTTGTCTTTCATGACTTTGACACTTAAAAAAAAAAGTTTTCACTATGACCAAGCGGGGTTTATCCCAGGGATGCAAAGTTGGTTGTATATTTGAAAAGCCATCAACTTAATCCATCAAATTAAGGAAGTTAAAAAAAAAAAGGTCACATGATCATATCAATAGATACAGAACAAGCTTTTAACAAAATTCAACACTCATTCATGATTTTAAAAATAAAAAATAAAAAATTATAAAACCAGGAATATAGGGGAACCTGCTTGGGTTGACAAAGAACACCTACAAAAACCTCGCAGCTGATATCACAATTAATGGTGAAAGACTGAATGCTTTTCCCATAATATGGGAAACTAAGCAAGGATGTTCACTTTCATTACTCATTCAATTTGCCACTGGGGGTTCTAGCCAGATAAACAGGGCAAGAAATGAAAATAAAAAGCATACAGGTTGGAAAAGAAGAAAAAAGTCTGCTGTTTTGTGCAGATGTCATGGCTGTCTATGTAGAGAATCCCAAATAATCTACAAAAATTCCTTAAAGCTAATTAATGAGTTCAGCAAGTTCCCAAAATACAGGTTCAACATACAAAAATCACTTGTGTTTCTATATTCTAGCAATGAACATGTAGATGCCAAAATCAACAATATAATATCATTTAGTCAAAAAAGAAATACTTAAAAAATGTAAATTAAAAAATGTCTAAGTTTTTTTGCTGAAAACTACAAAACACTGATGAAACCACTAATGAAAGAAATAAAAAAATCTGTATTAATGAGAGACATACCTTGTTTATGAATTGGAAGACTCAACATGGTAAAGAAGACAATTTTTCTTACATTGAGGTTAAATAAATTTCTTATAAAAATTTCAACAAGATTTTTTTTAGATGTAAGGAAGATTATTTTAACTTTGACACTTTTCATGAGCCCATTATTTTGTAGAATGTCTTTCAATTTGGATTTATCTGGTATTTTTCCACAATGAGATTGAGTTTATGTATTTTGGTGAGAATACTGCAGACGTGATGTTGTGTCCCTCTCATTGCATAATACCAGTGCATAAGAAGCCATACTATATGACTTATTGCTGGTGATGTTTGGACAACTTTTTAACATTTCCTTTCCTATGAGTTTAATTTTTCTGCTTCTTGAAAGTTCTACTACACAGAGTTATACAGAATGCTCTTATACAACTTACAAAGTATACTTGGGGTTTCTGATTAGATCCTTTATATTTTACCTTTTACACCATATTTGCTCAGACTTTGTGCTTTGGTGTTTTTCTGCCTGAGAGGCTCTGCCATGAACTAGCTGTTAACTCTAAGAGTTAAGGGTTAAGAGATGGTTAAGAGCTTAATCCTTAACCCTGGCAAAGTAACATAACTCTGCCCTCCCCTGCAAGCCTTAGTTTCTTCAATGAGAATAATAATACTTATCTTATGGCATCAGACTCAGTAATAAATGAGGTGATGTATATAAAATACCTTGCAAACTTCTTGGAATAACTATTTAATAAATGTTAGCTATATTTTATTAGTCCTAGCTTACTTTGACCATTACACCTAATACTTAAAAAATTATGTTTTGTTTGTACATTTTTTCTGTGGTGTTAGGTTTATGGATAGATTTAAGGTCATACATTCTGTTATCAGGTTAGCCAATGTTAATATAATATATCCCAAGGACCTCAGTGCATTAGGAATTGAATCTTCATGCACCTAACCAAGACGTCCAGTTGTAGTGATTTTAAACAAATGTAGAGATTTATTCTCTCACCTGAAACACATCCAGAGGTGGGAGGTTGAGGGCAGGGATGATGACTTCCTAGTGTCATCAGGAGTCCAAGCTGGTTCTGTTTTCCTGCTGCTCTCAATCTTAGTGCATAAAATCCATTCTCAAGATCAAAGATGGTGGCTAGAGCTCCAGGGATCATGTGTTAATTCTAGGCAAGACAAAGAGAAAAGACAACAGGTAAAAACAGACCCTCCTGGTTGACATGGTTCTCTGTGAAAGGCTTTCCCGGAAGCCCCACTCATTAACTTCTGCTTACATTTCACTGACTAGCTCTAGTGACAAGGGATATCAGGGAATTTGTGCTTTTAATTGGACTCACTGCTATCCTACATCAATTTAGGAATCTGTTACTAAGGAAGAAGAGCGCATGGATGTAGGAAGGCAACTGTCCATCTTCCACAGACTCTGGAGCACCTTTTTCCTTGGGGTAGAGGCAGTCAACAGAATCACATGGTGGGCAGAGTGACTTGGACCAAGGTTCTGCTATACATCAGTAGTAAAGGGCCTTGTTTGAAACTTTGTGCCCTAATAATCAGATATATAGGTTCATGAAAAGTTCTTCAACATCTACCTCTCCCTGGGCCTCTTCACACCAAACCCTATACTTGTTCTAGGAAAAGGCTTCTGTTTTATTTTATTATTTATTACTATTTTATTTTATTTAATTTTTTTGAGACAGAGTTTCGCTCTTGTCACCCAGGCTGAATTGCAATGGCATGATCTCAGCTCACTGCAACCTCCGCCTCCTATGTTCAAGCAATTCTCCTGCCTCAGCCTCCCGAGTAGCTGGGATTACAGGCATGTGCCACCACGCCAGGCTAATTTTTGTATTTTTAGTAGAGATGGGGTTTCACCATATTGGCTAGGCTGGTCTCAAACTCCTGATCTCAGATGATCCGCCTGCCTCAGCCTCCCAAAGTGCTGGGATTACAGACATGAGCCACTGTGCCCGGCCAAGACATCTAATTTTAGTCACTACTTACTTGATGTTGGATTAAAAAAAAAATATTGATAGTGTGTCCATTTTTACTAATTACTAGATTGTTTGGTCTTGGTGAGCACTCAAAAAAAGATTCTCAGATTTGCCCAAATTATGTGATTATAGGAGTTCAGTGGGTAATATATTATGGGATAATTCAAGTGATTGAAAATAAGACTTAAAACATGGGTTTAAAAAAGTCTAGAAAGAAGATAATATATATTGCCCCATGGAGTTTTTAAAGGCACCGATTGACATTTTTGTCCATTGGCATTACCTACTTAGAAGGTGAGTTAGGTGGTAACTTATCTGGGCGATCCTGTCTAGAAATGTTATTATTGTAGAGCTTCCCTATCTTCCTGAGAACTCAGAGAGCACTAATTAAGATGAGAACAGAAGTATAGTAGAGATTGGTGATGTGCACAAATTAAATTATTTGACTGGCTAAAAATGGAAAAATAACAGAAAAACTAGGGAGAGATTAGAATTATGTTTTGCCATAAAAGTGATCCATGTACATTAAAGTCAATTTGGAACATAGAAAAAAGAAAAAGAATTCTCACATAATTCATCAATCATAACAGCTGCTAAACAGCTTTTGGCACTTCCCTTTCTGATATTTTTTCCTCTTCTACATTTGTTTTTGACGTTTTTGTCAATCACCGTATATGCAGTTTTAAATCTTAGAACACCCAAACTCTGATGAAATGAATGTAGGTTAGGTGGGGCATTGGTATCTGGAGTCTGGCTTGCATTTGGATCTTGTTCCTATCGTTTATTAGCTAAATGACTTTGGGCATGTTAATCTCCTTGAGCCTCAATTTCCTCATCTGTAAAATAGGGATTGTACTTAAATCTTTTTCAAAGAGTTGTTATGAGAATTAAAGAAAGAAATACTGCAGGTTGAACAGCCATATGGAGCTGTGCACAGTGGTATCCCCCATTAAGGGGTGCTGTTATTAACAATGGGTGTAATTGGACCAGCCTAGCCATGGCAAGCATGTGACAGTGGGTCGTTTGGAGAGGGTGGGGGTAAGCCAAGGAATGCAGATATTTTCTCTCCTTAAATGACCACCAGAGCTGAAGAGCCACAGTACTGTGGGGCCAGGCCAGGTGAATGCTTAGCATTCATTTCTTGGAGAGGTTCTGTGATGTCTCAACCACTCATTCAGGTGATGTATATTGAAAGTTTACTATGTGCTAGGTCCTCGGTAAGTACTGGGAACTACAGGATGGCACAGTTACGCCAACATGGGTACCCCTTATTGGCTGCAGCTCTTCAGCCACAGGATCGCTGGGCACAGGGCTTGGTGCTGAGCAGACTACCTTCATCTTTCATAAATATTCTGTACCCAGTGCAAGCTTGGGTGTTCAATACAGCATTAGAATCCACCACTCCTCTGCAAGTGCTTTCCTCAAGGTCACCAGTGAGCTTCTCATTATCA
Organism: Pongo abelii; assembly: GCF_028885655.2. Taxonomy (NCBI): domain Eukaryota; kingdom Metazoa; phylum Chordata; class Mammalia; order Primates; family Hominidae; genus Pongo; species Pongo abelii. The sequence continues at coordinate 33,285,896 of NC_071989.2, forward strand.
AATCCATTAGCCTTACCTGAGACCATGCTTCATGCCTCCAAAGCTGTGCCACCCAATGGAACTTTCTGCAATGACGGCTATGTTCTAGTCTGTGCAGCCCAATGTGGTAGCCACTAGCCACATGTGCCATTGAGCACTTTAAATATGGCAAGTGTGACTGAAGAGCTGAATTTTTAATTTTAATTACATTTAAATAGTCACACATGTGGCTAGTGGCTCCTCTGTGAGACAGCACTGCTCTAGAGCATTCGATCTTGTTGCCATTCATCCCTTTCTGGTAACCCTATGCTCTTAGCTTTGGTGACACAACATTCTTCTGGTTCTCTGTTAGCTCCTCTCTGTTTCCTCTTACTCCTCTTGCCCACTAAAAATAGCATCCCCCCAAAGTGTCTGTGCTCTGCCCTTCTCCCTCTGCTTTCTGCACTGTATTTCAGATCTGGCGAGGCAGCCCCTGGTTTCTAACTTGGAGCCGTCTGGAAATGACACCCAGGATGGTCTCTAGTCCTCACTCCTGTTTTTGGCTTCGGACTAGTATTTCCACTTCTAGCCTGGTGGTCACTTGGGCATTCTGCAGTCACCTTGGATTTACCATACCCCTAACTGAAATAGTCATTTCCATGTCCTTCATCTGGCTCTGCTGCTGCTTTACTGTTAACCTGTTTTCCTTTTCTCTTTGGCGTCATCTGTGACATGCCTCCCTCTGTGTTGTCCCTCACTCCCTAACTGTTGTACAGTCTTGAGATTCCTCACACACAGTGCTCTGCCTTTGTTCTCAAGGGCTCTATCTCTTTTTTTATAATAAAAGTCAATGCTTATTGTTGAAAATTTACAATATTCAGAAAAATACCAAAAAAAAAAAAAAAAAGGAAAGAAAAGAAAAGAAAACTTGCTCATAATTGTAACATCCCGAGAACCATTTTTAACTTTTTTGGTGTGACTTCCCACATATAACCTTCCCTAACCTCTTGCCTGGATTACTGCGACTGTGAATGCTTGGTGTCTCCCCCACCCTAATCCACTGCTATTTCCCAAGGCTGATTCTCATCATATCACTCTTCTGCTCTGCTCATAAATCTCCAGAGGCACCCAGTTGTCTACTGCATTAAGTTTGTCCCCACTGATGGGGCGTCATGCCAAGCCGACCTCTGCTTTCCTAATGCTCAACAGCCCTGATATGGGAAATGTTACTGACACACCACAGTTAGAAATGCCCACAAAAGCAAGAAGTCATAGTATCAGTTATGGTTGGGAATAGATACCTATTTAGCTTGGCTTAAATTTAATAAGCACTACTATTTCCATCCTTTTTTCCAGGAAGCAAAACTCCAGGCTGAGCTCGGTGGCTCACGCCTGTAATCCCAACACTTTGGGAGGCCAAGGCGGGTGGATCATTTGAGGTCAGGAGTTTGAAACCAGCCTGGCCAACATAGTGAAACCCTGTGCCTACTAAAAATACAAAAATTAGCCGGGTGTGGTGGCGCATGTCTGTAACCCCAGCTACTCGGGAGGCTGAGGCAGGAGAATTGCTTGAACCCTGGAGGCAAAGGTTGCAGTGAGCTGAGATCATGCCACTGCACTCCAGCCTGGGTGACAGAGAGACATTCTGTCTCAAAAAAAAAAAAAAAAAAAGGGAAAAAAAAGGAAAACAAAACTCCAAAGCTGTTACCTTTTAGATTGTGGTAGACAGATTTATTGTATTGGATTTTACTTCTTTGCAAATTAAAAAAAAGTTTTTGTCCGTTTTGGTCCCTGAGATAGTTGCAGTTTCTAGTCCTATGTGTATTTTCTAATTACATAGCATACAAGTCTGTAGAGTTAAGCATTTCCCTTCCCCTGGAGAGAACTTTTTTCCAGAGCTGAGAAACTCACACCCTCTTTGCCTGAGACATCACCTCTACTGAGTCTTGATACTTTGAGTCAATCAAAAATGAATCAATAACTATTTATCGCATGCCTGCAAGCAATGGGCTCCTCCATTGGACAAAGATGTCCTGAGCATTCTTAGGATTTGGGGTCTTCCTGGCAATGGACTTGGCCCCTTAACAAAGGCCATGCTCTATCTTGGTGATTGAGCATCCAGCTGGTTTTGCCTGCCTGATTGCTCACTGGCCCGAGCATGGGTATGGCTCTGCTCACACTGTGGCCTCCTCAGTGTCTGGGAGGTTTCGTGGGAGAGGAGGAAGACTTTGTCAAGTTTTGCTCGGTGGCCTGAAATTTAATTTTATGCTCATTGAGCACAGATTTAGTTCCTAATAAATTCTGTCCTCAGCTGTGTCTTATTTGTCTTTTAACAGCTCCCTGGCACATGTAAGCAATTAATAAATGGTTGCTATTATTAGGATTATGATTATACAGATGCCTCTGCAAACATTTTCTTTGTCTCTGCCTTTTCTCGGGCTCTAGACTAAGTGCCCAGCTGCCTCCTGGCTGTCAGGCACATTTGCACCTTTGCCTGTGCTGTGATGTAGGCTCAGCCAAGCATGCCTTCCAGCCTCCTCCCCTCCTATTAAAATCCTGTTCACACAGTTAGGACCTTTCTAATGCCTCTTCCTCACATGCAGTCTTCCCTCAGGTTAGAGCTCATTGCATCTTCCTCTCTGTGTTGTTTCTTTGTACCCCCCATAGTAAGCTGTGGTCCTACCTGTGATAACTTCAATTGTTTACATGTCACACCCTCAGCCTATCTCTTGTGGTGGAGACTGTATTTACAATGCTCACCCTGCCAATCTCAGGACCTTGCATAGTTCATAGATGTTTGTCTGATTCACACTGTCACAGAAATTCCAAAGCCACCAGGTCTTTGTTAAACTTCTTCAGGAAGAGTAAGTGAGTGCCACAAAGTCCTGGCCGTATATCCTAGAGACATTCTCACTGCTTAGCTGTTGGGTTTGAGGCCTCTGCCAAGGATGAGGGGGCTCAGGGCAAACAAATGACTTTGGCACTGGACTCCAGCAGGTGGAGTTCCTTGTATTTTCAGAGATCTCCAGGAATCATAACAATAATTCATAGAAAAAATAGCTTATTGTCAAAAGTTAGAGGTCCACCTTGCCTTTTGGGGCCGTGTAAGCCACATGTTTTCTTGAAAATAAAATAATGAAGAGAAAAATAATTATTCTTATTCATGTAATTTTTTGCTTTTGTAAAAGAGAGACCTGTGAAACACTGGGATACCTAGCTTCTCAATGCATCAGTTTTCTTATCTGTAAAATAAAGAGGATCATAGTACCCATATCACGGGGTTTTCTGAGGAGTAAATGTTTTTATGCATATGAAGTGCTCAATAAATAGAGCTTTTATTATTATTATTATATATGTGCTTAATAAATGTTAGCAATTTTTATCTCATTACCACTAATGCACTAATGGACATTGTCTAATAAATAATTTCTATGATGTTGCTAGCACGAGAGAGACACAAATCTTTGAGTTCACCTAAGCTACTAGTCACCCTGAAAAGATTCAAGAAATATCAATAATCTCAAACTTTTTTATTTTAACAGCACTAACTTTCTTTTTTTAAATTATACTTTAAGTTCTGGGATATATGTACAGAATGTGCAGGTTTGTTACATAGGTATACACATGCCATGGTGGTTTGCTGCACCCATCAACCCGTCATCTACATTAGATATTTCTCCTAATGCTATCCCTTCCCTAGGCCCCCACCCCCTGACAGGCCCTGGTGTGTGATGTTCCCCTCCCTGTGTCTACGTGTTCTCATTGTTCATCTCCCACTTATGAGTAACATCACTGACTGTCTGACAGTTGTGCATATCCATTGCCATGCATCGCTGTGACCTGCTGTCCCACACACACATAACATCAGGTTTATTATACCACACTGGCCACTTGATTCACCTCCACAGTTGATTGTAGGTATTAAAAAAGAAGTATGAATGGCAAGGAATAAAAACTGAATTCTTTCTCTTACAGTGCTACAATTTTGGGGGTGGGGCAGGGCTGAAAATTGCAGTTACATGGTTATTACAAGGCAATTACCTCAACAGTACTCTTCTTTCTCGCTCACACTTCAAAGGAACACATGTCCAAAGGGCCTTCTTCTCCTTTAATGGTCTTGACGTTGTCCCATCATACCTAAGTGCAAAACTATGACAATGCTTCTCTTCCTGGTTGCCAAAAGTAACATGTGGGGGCACCTCACAGTTGTGAAGGGAGAATGGCCTCTTTATGGTGGCTGGCTTGGAATTATAAATATTTTTATTTCTTCCGTAGGAGATGGCTCGTGGAAGAGAGGAGACAAACACGACTTTGAAGCTAAGCAAGCATACTCGTCCCTCCAGACAGTCACTCTACTGAGGACAGTGAAACCTGAGTTTGAGAAGTTTTCCATGGAGGTGAAAAGTTCAGTTGAGAAACAAGGGCTCAATATGGAGGATTATGTAAGTGCCTGATTATGAGCCTAGACCTTTAACATCCTGAAAACAGTCTTCTAATTAAATCAGAGATGACAGAGTGTCCCATTCTGAGCCATTCAAAAGTTCCTAGGTTCAGGTCTGAATGTCACTGTTGCCTTCTGTGTGTGTTTTTTTTTTTTTTTTCCTTTCTGGGTGGTTTTCCTCCTTCCCTCCCCAATATACCCACTATCATCTCTACCCTTCACTTACACTTTTTTAGCTGCTGCAGGAAGGACAATTGCTTTTTCATGGGCACTTGTGGTGGTGCTGAGTAGAATGTCTGTAGGCTTCCATCACGTATTTGACTAAGAGAGTTTTGGGGGAGAAGGAGGATGAAGGAGTGCCAAAGGTTTGCATGCCTAATTTTTCCAAAGCTTGGTGGCAGCTGATATTTGAGGTTTTAGGAGACACTTTCTTTTGGCAGCCTGGCTTAGCATTCTGACTAGTCTGCTTGTGGACGGTGTTGTTGCCTCTTTCTGCTGGAAGTTGCTTCCTACTCACATATTGTAGGGCTTCACATTCCATTAGTGCTGTTGTTCCTATTGCATTTCAAGAGTGGACAAGAGTCAGAACCTCAGTTCAGACTGAGGATTAGGCAGAGGGATTCATCTAAGAGCTGGCACTGCAGGCAGCTGACCACACCTCATTTGGCATCATTGTTTTGACCGCCTCTGACATGCTTTGCTGCATGGCCAACATGCCACTCCTGTAAATCCCTTCTTAGAAAAGGATGTGATGGGCACCTTGGGCTAGCTGAGTAGGTGTGCTGGTCTTCAAAACTAATCAATCTACAGCATCCCAGACTGAAAAGGAGCACCTTCTTCCTCTTCTTCTTTTTTTTGAGTCAACATTTCGCTCTGTCTCTCAGGTTGGAGTGCAGTGGCGTGATCATGGCTCACTGCAGCCTCAAACTCCTGGGCTCAAGCGATCCTCCCAGTTCAGCCTCCTGAGTAGTTGGGACCAAAGGTACACACCCCCATGCTCAGCTAATTAGGAACACCTTCTTAATGATAGGCATATGGCCTGGATAGTCTCTTCCCAAGTTGAATAATGATCAACTTCATAAGAGATGGCCACTTCCAAACAAGATTTCTCCTAGTTTCTCTACTTGAAGTACCACAGAGTACTGGCATTGGCCTCAGAGCTGCCTTCTGAGTCTAGATCTAGTGCTTCTGAGCTGTGTGATCTTGGAAAAATTGCTCGGTTTCCCTGATTCAAATTGCTTTTTCCTGTTGGGAGGATTTCGGATTATTTACCTGAAGCATTTAGCGCTATCCCTGTCAGAAAGTTAGAACAAAATAAGTGGTAAATCTTTTGTACCATTGTTGCAAGATTATACCTGTCTTTATAGGAATTTGTTATCAAATGACATACAAAGGGTCTTATAAACATTTTATTAATGTTTTAAATGTTACATATACTATGCTCACATCATTTAAAATACCTTTTGACTTTTTAAATCAGTGCTGTCTGGTAGTTATACAACGTGACCCAAAAGCGAGCCACGTGTATAATTTAAAATTTTCTAGTTGACACATTTGAAAAAGTGAAAAAAAAAACCCAGGTGAAATTAATTTTAATAATATATTCCAATTAACACAATATAAACATAATATTTCAACATTTAATTAATTAAAAAATTATTAATGAGATTTTAATGTATTTCTTGTACTACGTCTTGGAAATCCAGTGTAATTTTACACTTACAGCATGCGAAGCCGTTGTTCAAGTGCCCCATAGCCACACATGACTAGTGGCTACCATATTGAACAGCGTGTTCTGAATTACGAAAGAAGTAGGGTTTTTGCAACAGAGCCTACGTTTAAGGAAACATGTGATAGTGTTGTCATCATCCAAATCCTTTGTCTCAGAAATATGAAAGAACGCAAAGGGTACTGAACTTCCTTCAGTAGTGCCGCCAAATGTAGCCTGGGCCATTATTGAAAACATCAAACTCTTTTACATATGCCACTGTATATTGTTTTACTTTATTAGGTTCATATTAATTTTATGGTTTAAAGAGTCAACAATGGTGCCATGTTGTCTGGCTTCCTCTCACTGGGAAAAAGTTGGCATCCCAGCCAGGAGTGGTGGCTGACGTCTGTCATCCCAGCACTTTGGGAGCCTGAGGCAGGCGACTGCTTGAGCTCAGGAGTTGAAGACCAGCTTGGGCAACATGGTGAAACCTCATTTCTACAAAAAATACAAAAATTAGCCAGGCATGGTGGCATGCACTTGTAGGCCCAGCTACTTGAGAAGCTGAGGTAGGAGGATCACCTGAACCCAGGGAGGTCGAGGCTGCAGTGAGCTGTGATTGCACCACTGTGCTCCAGCCTGGGTGGCAGAGTAAGATCCTGTCTCAAAGACAAAGTTGGCATCCCACTACTGGGTAATTCTTCTTGGTTATCTGTTATTCTGTGTTCATAATATTAAATCTTATTTTAATGGTAGTCTAAGCAAAATCTCACTGGAAAGGTATACCTACTACAAAGATTTATAGTATATTCCAAACCTGACAAGAGCACTTTAGAGATTATTTGCAGCCCTAGATTACCATCCTGCTTCCCTCTGATGGTGGGACTATTAAAACTGACTTTATAAATACATAAAAATTAGAATTTTAAGTAGAAGTTAGAGCCAACTATAATAACTTATTTTAGTTCTGAAGATGTGTCCATATTTTGTATGTATGTAGGTTTTAGTGGGGCTTTTTTTTTTTTTTTTTTTTTGAGATGAGGCTTCCCTGTGTTGCTGTGGCTGCTCCTGGGCTCAAGTGATCCTCCTGCCTTAGACTCTGGAGTAGGTGGGATTACAGGTGCACACCACCACGCCTGGCTGAGTTGGGCTGTTGTGAACACCAGCTGCAGATGTTTATCAAGTTAGGTTGGACAGGTGGTCCTGGTGAGTATCATGGGAAGGAACTATGGGAGCCAAAGAGCCAGCGCCTGGTGTGGCTGGGATCCCAGAGACTAGTCCTTGATCTAGTGTGGTGGGGGAGCCTGTAGGAGTCTGGGGTCTTCTCTCTAGACTCAGTCTTTTTGCTTCTCTTATTTGTGCTAATGAGTTGTCTCATCTGCTTACTTAGAACTCCAGTTCATGATGCCCATCATGAGCTCTTCGTTCTCTGCTATCCGTCTCGAATTCAGTGACTTTGGTGGACTCTCTCATTTGTTCTAAAATTTACCATGCATTTTCCAAAGAATCACATGACCTAGGAATAGTGACAGTTTAGTTTCTTTTAAATTCTTCTACTTTTAAGTATGCTTAATTGAAAGTGTCCTTAAGAAGCTGGGCACAGTGGTACATGCCTGTATTCCCAGGTACTTGGGAAGCTGAGGTGGGAGAATCGCTTAAGTCTAGGAGTTTGAGCCCAGACTGGATAACATGGATAACATATCAAGACCTCACCTCTAAAAAAATAAGTAAATAAAGTAATTTTTTAAAAATATAATTAAGTATGTGTATACTTAATTGAATTTAAGTATTAAATATATTGAATTAAAATTAAGTATAATTAATTAAATTAAAACTTTAAATGGCCTTGGGTGGGATCCCAATATGTATTAAATATAAGCAGTGATAGTGGGCATCTTAACTTTAATGTAAAGAGCATACAACAGAATTCATATCTGTTCACATCACCACTTAAACATGATGTTTGCTGTGGGGCTCGGGGGACACTCTTTATTAGACTGTGGCAGTTCCCTTTTCTCTCTTGTTAGTGAATCTTTTTTCTTTGGCAAAATGATTCCTTCTAATACGATAACTGAAACAAAAATAGCACATCAAGCATCAAGGTTTGTATAATGTAGGTTAAGGAAAATCTTTGGACATAGGTTTTTTACTTTAGGCGTTATGTATCGTATGATACCACTGACTCTATTTCTTATATGTTAGTATTGCATTCATCATATTACCATGTTGTCAGCATCCTTAAAAAGGTTATGGTCTTCTGAAAATGAAAAATTTGAAACTTTAAAATATTTACAGACTATACTGAAGCATTGAGAGGATAGAGTAGCAATGATGTTTTTAGTAAAATTAATATTTCATATTTTTAACTTACCAAATTTTGATGGATTAATGCCATTTTGTTTTGGTGAAATTGATCTCTTCTCTCCTCTATCCATCTCTTGCCCTCTCTCTTTTTAACTGACTTTTTAATAGAGGTAATTGCACACTTACATGCAGTTTTAAGATGCAATACAGAGAGATTCCTTGTATACATTTCCCAGTTTCCCGCAATGGTAACATTTTGGAAAATTATAAGATCACAACTAGGATATTGACACAGATGCAATGCAATCATTATGCTCAGATTTCCCAGTTTTACCTATACTCTTTATATGTGTGTGTGTGTGTATTAAGTTCTATGCAATTTTATTCTGTGTAGATTTGAGTGTTTGAATTTTATCAAATGCGTATTCTTACACATATTGTGATACTCAGTTTTTCTTTATTCTGTTATAAAGTTGTGATGTGAGTTGTATTAGTAGATGTTTCTGATTGTAACCATTTCTGCACTCCTAGAATAACTCAGGACCATCTCAACCTCAAGACTGAATTGTTCTATTTCCCAGTTCATATTTTGGAGAATATACTTATGGTTGAACCTACACATGCCTGCCTAGGTGGAGATTTTCAGGCTGGGTTGTCTCAAATGCTATTAGCAGCCTGTAAATTAGCTTCCCTGAGTCCAGTGTTCACTCCTGTTTCCCTCAGCTTGGGTGCTACATGTGTGTGGTGTGATAGAAAATGGCGTTGTTTAGGGCTAGTCTATCACTGGGGCTGTAAGTGTTGCATATACTATAATTGTCTAGTTATTAGTACATGTATCTTATGACAATGTCCCCACTATTCCTATGGGTACTATAATATTAAAAAAATGCATTTGTTCTTTTACTAGTGAACCAAGGGGAAATCTATTCCATTCTGATGCATCTTTTTTTTTTTTTTTTTTTTTTTTTTTTTTTTTTTTTTTTGAGACAGGTTTTCGCTCTGTCGCCAGGCTGGAATGCAGTGGCATTATCCTGGCTCACTGCAACCCCTGCCTCCCGGGTTCAAGTAATTCTCCTGCCTCAGCCTCCCAAGTAGCTAAGATTAGAGGCACGTGCCACCACGCCTGGCTAATTTTTGTATTTTTAATAGAGATGGGGTTTCACTATGTTGGCCAAGATGGTCTCGATCTCTTGACCTTGTGATCTGCCTGCCTCAGCCTCCCAAAGTGCTGGGATTACAGGTGTGAGCCATCTCGCCCAGCCTGCATCGTGTTTTAATGAGGCTCAGTGGCGACCACCGGAGGCAGTGCAGCCCAGTGGTTAAATACGCAGGCTTGGGATTTCATAGACCTGGCTGCCTCTTACAATTCTTATCTTGGGCACCTTTCTGAGACTTAGTTCGTTAGTTTACTGGCTATTAAATGGGAATAACAATTTTTGACTGACAAAGTTGTTCAAATAGCTCAAGAATTGTATAAAAATAATATTCACCACAATGCCAGGCATTCACTGGATGGTAAGCATTCATTGGTGCTTACCAATGATGAATACTTACCGTGATGAATACTTGGTAAGCATTCATCGGATGGTAGCTATCATTTCTCTTACTTTTGTTTCTTGTATTCCAGGCTGATATATATGACACTCTTGTATGCCTACTGCACGCAGTACTCTTACTCATCCTTCAGATTGTAACTCAAACACCACTTCCTCAGGACAGTCTTTCCTGACACCCCAGACTATGTCACGGTGCTTGGTTCCTTTGCATCACAGCACACCTCTTGGGTTGTAATTATACACTGATGTGTGGGATTTTCTGATTAACCTTTGTCTCTTCTACTGTAAACTCTACAAAAGCAGGAACTACTCCTGTTTCTGCCCACTCTTGCATTCCCTTACTGTGTACATGGCACATAGGAAATGGCCAAAGTACCTATTATTATTATTATGGTTATTATTTTTGTTATTATTGAATAGAAAGGACATCAAATCAAACACACTTCCTCTACAGTGGTGGAAACTGAGGCCGAGAAAGGTGGGGTGGCCTTTCCAAATGTAACTAGTATATTGCAGTCAGTACAGTGATGTTGGCTGGTGGTGGAGTCCTATACTTAGACCTTATTGGGTACACAAAGCCAAGTATTCAGTTTCACTTATACCATGGGAGATAGTGTGGGGATAGTAATGGGGTTTCACAGTGGGGGTTCTGAGGACCATCTGGAGGTCACCTGAAATCTAAAGTGAGAAGTAAAGCCCTACTGCAGAGGCTCTCAAGTGTCAGTGGAGCTCTAGGTATGGCTCAGACAAGTTTTTGCCAAGTACCCGCCTGGCCTTTTCTGGTGGTTTCTATTGGGTTGCCCATATGTGCAGTGGCCCTCACTCAAGGGCATCTTAATGGTGGTGCTTGGCCTCTGCCCATGAGCAGTTCCAATTCCAGAGCACTGGTATTTGGTTTTAGAATGCAGTGTGTGGTGGCCAAGCCAAGATTAGTTGCATCCCCTGACTCCTGCCTGGGTCAGTGACTTTCTTTTTCCACTACATCAGTCTGACCCTTTTAACAACAATGTACCCCATAAGGGGGCAAACCCATGACCTGAAGATTATGTGTCTCAGGCTCTACAAGTGAGCCTGGAAGCAACACAGGCTGAAGTATTTCCTTCCTTTCCCTGCACCCCACCTGCCCAAATACACACTTGTAAGATACTGGTTTCTCTTTCCTCTTTCAGACACTTGGCAAAGTCTGGCTAGGACTTCATCTCCTCTTCATCCTCAGTGACCTAGTTTTCCTATTTTTTTCTGAAGTATAAACCATCATTCCTTCTTCATCCTCAGTGACCTAGTTTTCCTATTTTTTTTCTGAAGTATAAACCATCATTCCTTTGATAATCAGATGCTGTTTTTTGAGTGCTCCAGAAGTATGAATGTGAGTCTGATCCTGGAAAATGAGTGGTCCCATCTGGGGTGGGATCCTCACTCCCTAAAAATACTTGAGCAGGTACATAAATATCCATGACTGTGAGCTCTGGGGGCCCATGAGAGCTGCATTCTTATGCCAGCATGCACAAAAAACAACATATACCTTAGTGTAAAGCACTCTGACACGCTGGTGATAATCACAGGAGTCTAGACAGTTTATTTTGTAGCAGATTGAATGTGGCATATATGTGAAAATATCCATGTTTCTAGAGAATCGAAATTAAACAGTGAGTTCACTTTGTTCTTTAGTAAGAGGTACCTTTCAAATTCATTCATGTTTTCATGAGCTCGTTAGGTGGATGTTTTCTTGACCTAGGGTGTATTAACACTTTATAATTATGTACAAAATGTTATGTGTAAGTGCACGTGTGTATACTTTTGGAGAGAAGGGTCAGCATCCATCATCTGATTCTTAATGGGGGTCAGTGTAGCAAAAAGTAGAAAATCATTGAATTAGACCATGGCTTGTCAGTATTCCATTCACCCAGTTACTGTCCTGAGCCCTGTTTATTCACATGGATAGGGTACGACAACATTGTGTATGTCAGATTGCACTGAAAAATCACTCCCTTGGAAGAAACTAAACAAAGACCTAAATGCTTGAATGCTACCTTATCTTACATGATAAAAACCATTAGTTTTATTTCTGAAATGAAAGATATATTCATTTTTTTATTCTGGACTAGGGAGACAGTTCAGTCTTTTCAATTCCCAGTGTTTTTGCATTATGCTTTTAAGAGTAGACTTAAATTTGTCCCTGCTACTATTTCTCATGTTAGACTGAGTCAGTGTGGGAGACAGATTTTCCTCTCAGTCAGCTTATTTGGCTTTTCTGGCCTGTAAATTTCACTTTTGACTTGACGCACTCTCCTGATTGTGTTTGGCACTTTTGAGACCCTTTCACTGACTGGCCCTTTAACAGTTGGTTCTGTCTTTGGGTGAAGTTCACATTCCTTCCCTCATATTGTTGTTGTTTAAGTCAAAATAATACACAACTTTCTAGATCGAAAGGGCCCAATATAATGAATTAAATGATACACAATTAAATGATACACAACAAATTAAATGATAAATAATACACAACTTTCTAGATTGAAAGGGCCCAATATAATGAATTAAAAATACATTCATAGTACTAAAGGGTTATAGATAAACATGAATCTTCTTTTCTGTCATTCTCTACTTCTAACTCCCATTTCCGTAGAGACAATCATCATTAATGTTTTATCTGCTTTTCTGCTGTTTCTCTCCACATTTCTAAAATCGATTATCCATATTGCTGTTTTTGATAGTAAAAATTTTGATATTATCTCTTGACTTCCTAAAGTGGAAAAAGATTTAGCTAGCTCTTTTATGTACTTTTTCTCTGCCAGTTCTTCCTTTTCCTTCTACCTTCCCAATACTTTACAACATAGTTTCTGGTTAAAAATACATTCATAAAATAAAATGTGAAGAAAAGCTAAAAAAATTCAGAGCTTTTATTATTATGACCATATAAATATTTATAGTAGAACCATATAGTATTCTACAATTTCATATCCTTTCCAGTACAGCTTTTTGTTTCTCTGGCCTTACTAATTGCCTTAGTTTTTATTTGCTTCTGTGCCTATGTAGTTCTTACTGTTTCATTTTCACTTTCCCAGCCAAACATTTTAGATAATGTTAATTTTTTAAACCCTTTATCTTCCTGCTCTAATCTAGAGCAATTTATTTCTCCAATACCACCTGGAAATGTCCTTCAGTTCTCTATTATATCTCTTTTCTCAGGTATCAGATCTCCTTTTTTCTTAAATTTCCCCATGGTTTTGAAGAAGAAAGGAGGTATGCATTTTTTTTTTTTTGAGATGGGGTCTCACTCTGTCACCCAGGCTGGAGTGCAGTGGTGCCATCTCAGCTCACTGCAACCTCCACCTCCTGTGCTTAATAGATCCTCCCACCTCAACCTCCTGTGTAGCTAGGACTATAGGCGTGCTTCCATGCCCAGCTAATTTTTGTATTTTTAGTAGAGACAGGGTTTCATCATGTTGCCCAAGCTGGTCTCGAATTCCTGTGCTCAAGCAATCCTCCTACCTCGGCCTCCCACAGTTCTGGGATTACAGGTATGAGTCATCATGCCTGGCAGGAAAATCTTTTGAGACTTTGAGTATCAGAAAACATTTTGTTTTAGTCTTACATTTAATTGAGTTTAGCTGGGTATAAAATTTTCTTTGAATATTAATTTTCCTCAAAATTTTGATACTGTTATTCTGCTGTTTTGTAGCTTTTGGTGTTACCATTCTGATTATTTATATTTTTCATGCTTTCTTTTTCTCCATCTCTAGAAGCTTTTAGTATTTTCTCTGTATTGTTGATTGTATCAGTAAGGATCTAGTCAGGAAAATAGAGCCTATGCCAGGTGATTCAACAGGGATTTAATATGAGGAATTACCTTTAAGGTGTAGAAAGAGCTGAGACGCCAAATGCAAGAATAATGCAAGCCAGAGATTAGCAACAGCAGAAAGCATTACCACCTGTAGAGCTGGAAGGACCAAGGAAGAGATAGTTTTCCTAAGACTCCAAAGGTAGGGTTGCCCTGGGAGATAAAAGGATAGAGTAAATGCAGGTTCTTCTAGAGGTGCTGCCCAAGGCAAAGGGAAAGTGGGAGAAATATCCTGGCTTTTTTCTTCTTTCTGGTGCTAGTCTCCCACCAGTGCTTCTTCTTGGCTGAACCAACTAGATGTCAGCTGACAGGGAAAGGGACCTGGAGGAGTCATTTTCATATGATATAGGGCAGAGTAAAGCAGATGAAGGGAGGGGAATGAATTGGAGGGGAATGAAATAGGCAGACAACTGGACTCACTGGTGTTCTGAAATTTCACAATAATATGAGCGTTTTTACATCCTTGTTATGAGTACTTTTTGCTTGCTTTTTCTGGAACTTTAAAATGGGATGTTGGCTCTTCTCAGTTGATTCTCTAATTTCTCTCCTATTTTCCAACCCTTCTTTTTTCTTTTACTTTCTGAGAAATTGACTCAACTTTACCTTCCAGCCTATTTATTGAATTTTCAATTTTTGCTGTCATATTTTTAATTTCCAACAGCTCTCTCTTGTTTTCTGTGCCCCCCTTTTAAAAGATAGCACCTTGACTTGTTTCCTGCATACAATATTTTGTCTTTCTGAGTGCATGCTTTCATCAATTGTAGAATACACTTTTAAAAAATATTTTAACTTATCCAAAATTGAGATTCATTTTATTATTGGTGGACTGTCATAATTTAATAAGTAGAATTTTTTCTTTCTAAGGGCAACTTAGAAAAAAAGGTGCTTCTTACAATTGCAGGTATATTACATTTGTTGAGATAAGGTTTTTTCCTTTGAGAACTAAATCAGAAGGAAAAAAAGAGATTTTAAAAAAATTTTTCTTTTACTTTCTGCATAGTGTATGCCTTTCAAGTTCATTTTTTTCTATTAATTTTGATCTCTTTCTCTTTTATATTATAAACTTTTCTTAAACTTTTGGTAATCCTTAGCTGTTTATATTTAAGGGTGAGCCACTATGGAGCTTTCCAGAAGCTCTGTGTGTATGAGTGGAACTTGTTATAGTGGTGAACTTTACTATAGGGTAATAATGTATCAAGCTTATTATTCAAGGGATTATCCCAAATATGAATATCTGGAAGTTGCTTACCTTAGGTTGGTCAGTTTCACTACAAAATTCTCCTCTAAATTCCTTCTTGAGGGTCATAAGGCTGCCCTATATTCTGGGGGCCCAGGGAGTGAAAGTCTCACCTTTAGGACTGCAGACTTATTACTTAAACCCAATTTTCAGTTTTATGCTTCACCCAATCTTCAGCTATGCCTGGTACCTTCCTGTTCAGATCTTCTTGGCTTCAACATCTTCAGACAATAAAACTAACGCCTTTTGCCTAGATGGGATGGGCACTTTCTTCTGTGTATAAGGTTAGGGAGGAGATCCGACTCAATTTAAGGTTGAAAAATGGGATATTTACATAAAAATAATTATGAGAGCTCCTTATACAGACTTTTAACTAATCTTGCTGTTTTCAGTGCCACTGCATCCCCCACCTCCAGAGGTGACAGTGACTCCAATTCTAGAGCCTCTGAACTGGATTGGCTTTGCTTCTTGTTGGAGTTCCCTGCCACCCTCCTGTGTACACTTTGGTTGTAGTTTTTCAGTTCTATTGAGTCAGTTACCTTTTCTGAACTTCCAACATTTTGTTGATATTTCTTTCTTTTCTTTCCTTTTTTTTTTTTTTTTTGAGACGGAGTCTCACTCTGTCACCCAGGCTGGAGTGCGGTGGTGCAATCTCGGCTCACTGCAACCTCCGCTTCCCAGGTTCAAGCAATTCTCCTGCTTCAGCCTCCCTTGTAGCTGGGACTACAGGCACCGGCTACCACGCATGGCTAATTTTTGTATTTTTAATAGAGACAGGGTTTCACCATGTTGGTCAGGCTTGTCTCCAACTCCCGACCTCAGGTGATCCGCCCACCTCAGCCTTCCAAAGTGCTGGGATTACGGACGGGAGCCACCCCTCCTGCTTGTCGATATTTCTTATCTGCTATTTCCTTTCTGTACTCTTTAGACTTGTAGGTTTATGTCTTAAAACATTTATTTATTTCATTTTGGTGGGGATTTTAGAAAGAATCTGTGTTTATATGGCTGTGATTTACCTGAAGTCTCTTCTGTATTGTTGACTCTCAGTACCATGCAAGTGTTCAAAGATGGTGGTGCCATTTTTTGTGGGGTGGAGGTGGGGTGGGGAATAATCTTATCAAAGCAGGGGAAAGAGAGACAGGATGTATTTGAGAGAGCGAGTGAACATATGTTTTGGTCCAAAATGCCCTAGCTCCTTTAGAAATTCCCATTTGGTTATAGTTTCCTTCTAAGGGCTGCTTTTCTTCATTTACTAACTCAGTGCATTCTTTTACCCTTGTGGACATACCTGACTTCTGTGATTCTTTAAAAGCAACTACAGACAAGCAAAACACACGAACAATAATGCATACCAATTGCTTTGCCAGGTAACAACAAAAAGGGTGGTGTCTTGCAGGTTTGTCATCTTGGTATATGAAGACTGTTGATTTTACTTTATGTCTGGAGCTGTTTCCTCTAACATAGCTCTTTGTCGGCTTTTAAAAATGCGTCTTTACTACATGGACAAGAACATCATTTAGGGATCCTGTTCCCAGTGTAAGGAGACTTTTAGGTTTTAAAGTAGATTTTAAAAAATTGAGCTGAGTCAATTTTAAGGTAAAAAAAGGGATATTTACATAAAAATAATTGGAGATATTTGTGTCCTGGCAGGTTATTTGTAGTTTATCACAGTATAATGTAGCAATTTTATACCCTTTCTACAATCTGTTAGAACTCTTTTGTTGTAAAATAAGAGAGAAAAAGGTGAAAAATATTTGAGGATAATAAACTTGTTGAAAGGGCCGCAGTTACCTTCCATTGTACCCTTAGAGAGCAGAGACCATCTCCTCTGAAATGAATCCACCCTGTAGTAATCTCCATTGTTGCAGACAGCATCCTTCTAGTGCCAAAGGAGGGAAGGCAGGGTCCTGACTGTGGCCAAGCACAGCGGACTTGGGCTGAGAAAGCCCTTGGCTAGGTCCCTCATCTTCCTGGTGCTTCCTCTGTTTTGCAGCCAGACATTTGGTCCCCCACCACAAGGGGCCTTCCCATTCCCCAGATTTTGTTATTACATGCAGGCAAACAGTGTTTTTCTAATAGTCTTAATTTAGAGGCTGAGTTTCATTGTTGTTATCTCGGTATGGAATTTATTTAGCCCTTATTGACAAATCAGAGTCCCAATAATCACAGGCACCCCTTCTCACCCCCCATTTGAGGAGAATGTTGTTACAATCAAGTATTCTGCTGCTTGTAACACTACATCAGAAACGTCTCTTGGAAATTTTCATTACTCCAGCTTTAAAATACAAAGGGCCAGCTTTTCTTCAGCTCTAAACTGTCACCGTTCTATGGTGTGTAACTGTTTCTCAATGCAAAACCCACCGTTGTATACACAAGTTAAGTAATTGCAATGTTCTGTGTCCAATATGTGTTTGCAAAGATACAGTTGCAAGTGTAGTTTTGCAAACATAAAGTTAGAGCCTAGTTTTTAAAAGTGGGTCAGAATTTCTCCAGTGAATTTCAGAGATCGTATATATATATTTTTTGGTTTTGTTTCATTAAAGAAAGTTGTGTTAGTTATAAAGAACATGTAAAGTACATTTTAAATAAAATAATGCTGCATCCTGAGTACTTTGGCTTTCAAATTCAGTTTTATACTTCTTAATGCAACCTCTGTTCTTGTTTTTGGGGTAGAATTTGGTAAATGCTGTTTTTATTTCTAACCAGGTATTCTGAGCAGAGAGTGATTTTATAACCTTGGATATTTGCTCGTTTGAGGTTAGCAGGCCACCCGTAGCTTGTTTTTTCTCCTTATTTAGAAGTGAAAATTTAACTAATTAAACAAATACCCCAGTAGTAACCAACACACAGCAGTATTGATAGGGAGGTGGGATGTGTGTTTGGGCATTCCCTCTCTCCCAGGTCTCCCTCTGACACTCAAATATGAAACAAGAGGTTGAGGAGCAGGTGGTTTATCTAGCCAAGGTGTTTGAAAGGGACTGGATTTAATAAGTAATTGTTTAGAATAGCCCAGACGTCACATGTTGGAAAGTCTAAAATGTTGAAAAACAATGCTCTAATTTCCTTAAATGAGGGAGAAGTGTCAGCATTAAAGCTGTTTAAACCAACTTGGGGCTGGGCGTGGTGGCTCACACCTGTAATCCCAGCACTTTGGGAGGCCAAGCCAGGTGGATCACCTGAGGTCAGGAGTTCAAGACCAGCCTGGCCAACATAGTGAAACCCCGTCTCTACTAAAAATACAAAAAAGTTAGCTGAGTGTGGTGGCGGGTGCCTGTAATTCCAGCTACTCAGGAGGCTGAGGCAGGAGAATCACTTGAACCCAGGAGGTGGAGGTTGCAGTGAGCCAAGATCATACCATTGCAATCCAGCCTGGGCAACAAGAGTGAGACTACACCTCTGAAAACAAAAACAAAAACAAAAAACCAACTTGGATTTTGATACTAGTTTTGCACAGAAGCAGTATGGGAGGTGACATTATTTGAAAAGTTATCAGATCATCAATAAAATCTTGGCCAGGCACTTCCTGCCCTCTTGCCTTGTACAATATCATTTAATTGGAATTGTATACTCCTAGAGAAAAAATTTTAAGCTAATGGAAGAAGCTAATGGGAGAAATAAAATGAAGCTGTATTTGCCCCGCTTCCAGCGAGACTACAAGGCTGGGCTCTTCTGCTGGAGCTGCATCTGGATAGAAGGAAGCTTTCCCCTCCCCTCCTTCGCCCTCACTCCCTTTCTTTAAAGTCAGCTAGGGAATAATTTGTCCATATAAAAAGGTCCTTTCATGCACTGGAGGGCTTTGCTAATTGTATTTGAGAGAATAAAAGTAAACTACAAGTTGGCTTTTAACAACAGAAAAATAATGAGTTCGCATGGCAACATGTTTAATAAGATTAGTTTTATTAGGAAAATGTAATCAAGTGGACTGAGGTGTTGCAGGAGGAATGGCTGATTAAAAGCCATTCATTTTCTCTAGCTAAAGAACTATCAGTTGGCTTTCAGAACTCATTTAAATAAAGAGGTAATAAAATCTAAAAAATATATGTTACTCCCATTTTCTTGGACTACAAGGGAAACTTGTTTATTCCTCTAATATTTACTTAGCTTTAGTTGTGCAAAAGTAGAAT
Organism: Pongo abelii; assembly: GCF_028885655.2. Taxonomy (NCBI): domain Eukaryota; kingdom Metazoa; phylum Chordata; class Mammalia; order Primates; family Hominidae; genus Pongo; species Pongo abelii. The sequence continues at coordinate 33,305,065 of NC_071989.2, forward strand.
ATTTGAAGAACTTGGGAATCTCCTGATTAGAGTGTTTTTCGTTTGATTGTAAATAAGTATTTGCTTGCAATTGGCACATATTGGCAGGTATGGATTTATTAATTTCAAAAATACTATTGAAGCGGTACAATCTGAAAATATGAAGAGCCACAATACCTGTGAAAAAGGTCTTTTCCAAGCAATGAGCTTCATTTTGTCCTTCTGAAAGATAGTCACTGTTTTTTTTCCATTATGTGTGGTAATGTAATTAATTTCAGTTAGAAAGATGTTTTGCAATGATGGTGACAATATACTTAAATATGCATCACTAAAATAGCAATGCAGCATGGGAATATGTTTTAAATTGAAATGCTATGCTATTTTCTTTTTTTTTTCCTGTATGAAGGAGAACGGCACTTCAGTTAACTTGGCCAACTTCTTCACAATTGAAACACAATTTAAATTCTTGTTGGAATAGTCCAATCACTTAAAATATGGACTATAGACACATTGCCAGTTCATCCTGTAGAAAGAACATGTATCAGCTCTAGCAGTTATACCCATCAGTGTAACTGAAGGAGTCTGAGGCAAAGCTGTAGAGGATAAAAGCTCAGATTTCCTTTTTTTTTTTCTGCCTTTCTCACCCCTTCCAATGCCTCTGAGCACCTCAGGGTCTCAGCATCCTTTTTTTTTTTTTTTTTTTTTAACTTGGTGAGGAACTCTTGTACAAAATATTAGAGGTTCAGTAGAGTAGCTTTACCAGGACATTGCATTTAAAGGAGGAACCTGAAAAAGGAAGGCTTAAAGTAAACAAATTTAAAGGTGATATTTTGCTGTCAATCACAGGAGATGAGAGTGTCCCTCAAATGCCAGGATTTACTCCTTTGATAAGAGAGCCCTGCTCATGAGACATGTCTTCAGTCAGACCACCTGATGACCACATTTACAACTTAAACTCCCCTGATGAAGTTTTGCATTGCACTAGTAAAGCGGAAACAATATTACTCTGCATTTTAGATCATTTTACAGGACCCAGAAAGGCATGCTCATGTAGTCAGCCTTCCAGCATGGAAGAAGAGAGACTGACAGGCCACTGCCAGCTTCCTTGGCCACTGTACTAACCAAGGACTCTGGTGTTTGATACCGACAGCAGCCACAGTTTTTTAAAGTCTTAGGGCAGAGTTCTGGTTCATAAGGCCTGGCCATTGATGCTGCTATCCATGTGGGTAGATGTGGTGGAGGAGCCCAAGGTAGTGGTTCAATAAATATTAATTGATGGGTATTAAAACAATCGATGGCCCAAGGGCATGCCACCTCGTGTACCAGAGACTTTAATTTGTTAAATGAAGTAAACCACACCGAGTTGCTCTTGGAAGTTATGAAAAATGATTGTAAAGGGTTTTTTTTACAAGCACTTTGAGTGATAGTAGCCAAAGAAAATAGTCCCAGCAGCCGAGTGTAGAACCTCCCCGTGGCCCTGCAAGCAGTGTGTATGTAGTAACAGTTTTAAGTGATATACTTTCTGGGGTCCAGCCAATTGTTAAGAGAGAGGAACTAGAATAATATATTGCTGGGGATTCAGCCCTCTTACTGATCATAAAATTTCAAAGGAGCTCAAGCTGTAGGAAATTAGTTTGGATTAGTATTTATCTTCTGATTTTTTTTCTCCTCTGGGGTGAACTTGCTTCTTCTATAAAGATCTTAAAAAATCTTGCCCCACAGACTGTGATTTGGAGGTGGGGAGGGGGGTGCAGAGAGGATTATTTTTTGTATAATAAACAATATGACTATTGGCCTGAATTTGAAGACCTTTATTAATTATTTCTTCTACCCAGATATCTCTATGTGGGATAATTACTAAATCACTGATGTTGGAAAGCTGTGTTTCTACCCTATCTTAAAGAGATTTAATTTCTTTTTTTTTTTGAGATGGAGTCTTGCTCTGTAGCCCAGGCTGGAGGGCAGTGGCCTGATCTCCGCCCACTGCAAGCTCTGCTTCCCAGGTTCACGCCATTCTCCTGCCTCAGCCTCCTGAGTAGCTGGGACTACAGGCGCCCGCCACCATGCCTCCCTAATTTTTTGTATTTTTAGTAGAGATGGGGTTTCACCATGTTAGCCAGGATGGTCTCGATCTCCTGACCTTGTGATCCGTCTGCCTCGGCCTCCCAAAGTGCCAGGATTACAGGCGTGAGCCACTGCGCCCAGCCAAGAGATTTAATTTATTCGTTAGTCAACAATTCTGTGTGAGATTGACATACCAATTTTCCCACTGTTGCCACACACATTATATTCATTTCGATCTTAGGTTATTTTTCCTTTTCTGTGCTCAGTGGTGACATATATTTATGGTAACCATGTGTTCAAGAATTCCTTGGATTAAACAGATTTCAGATGTGGTTTATTTGACCTCTCAGTGCACATATATTTTTGTTAACCACTTGACTCTCCCTATCAGCACGCATATAGTTAAGCCTGAAGATGGTTGGTGATTGAACCCATATATGCACCCTCCAGCACTCCCTGAGCAGCTCCTCTGGGTAAGGTATTGTACTACGTGCTGTGAGGACAATTTAGCATCTGTGTTGGGGTTCCCTGGTGGGTCAAAATAGATGAGTAGATATGAGCCTCTTATGTGAGGCAAATACAGGGAATCCAAGCTTAGAACTAGAGACATATTAGACACATTTAAGGAATAGTGAAATAACCCCGCTTGAATGGATGGATTTCTTAGAGGAGCAGTTTGGAAAGATCTGTGTCTTTTTGAAATTTATTCCTTCCTTGACTGCCAAAACACCAACATCTCCAAGTTCTCTACGTACATTGCCGCATCCTTCTTTGTCTTCTTTGATGACGCCTCTTTTTTACTTGCTCCACAAATATTGATGTTTTCCAAGCTTTTTCCCTTGGCCCTTTTCTCTCTAAACACTATTTCTAGGCAACACATCTGCTTGCTGAGCAGGTTGTTCACCTCTATGTGGATAAGACCTAACCTTCTGTCTCTGACTCCAACCTCTCTCCTGAGTGACAGCCCCCACTTCCAGTTTCCAGCTGGCACCTCTGCCTGAGTAGCACTGTGTCTATCTACGTCACCTCCTGACTGCTCCATTCAGAGCTCTGTGACCAAGCCTGGAAGAGGAATCAAGGAAGACGAAAGTCTGCGTTCAAAGAGCTTGTTTTGCCCACAGAAGAGTGTAGGAAGGCAAGGGGATAGTAGTAAAAAGTATGATTTCCAAGGATTTTGAAAATTGAGCCATTCCAGGCAATAATAAGGTCTATAGGCTTGCTACCAAAAGGGAGGTCTATGGACCAGTGGCATTAGCATCACATGGGAGATTATAGAAATGAAGAATCTTAGTCCTCCATTCCTCAGATCTACTGAATCATGATCTGCATTTGAACAAAATCCTCAGGGGGCACTGTCTGCATATTAAAGTCTGAGAGACATTGGTAGAGAGTTTGTGCATAAAAATGAATTGACGAAATTGAATGGAGATGAAATAATGGTGGGCAAGGAATCAAGAGGCTACGGTGTTGAATGAATGGATAATGCACAGGGACATTGAAGTGGCTCACCAGGAATGCCATAGAATGTGGGTGGAGAAGAAGAATGTGAGCTGACTTCTGACCTCTGTAATATACTCATTATGCCCTGAGAGTGAGGGAGGGCACTTGTGTCAGATGATAAAAATATTTGACAGATAAGATTTTTGATGTCTCAGTTCTTTGAGAACACTCTGGTTAAGATTTTTTTTTCCCCTTTAAATTCTGCATCTCTTAAAAAATTATAGCAGATCCTTAAATAATGATGAATTGGCTTTGTCAGCAGTGGATCTAAAGAGATTAAGTCTTCTTTTCTGGCTTTATGTCAATTTACAGAATTCTTTTCAACAACCCTAAGGCTGACTAACAATCTAATATCCAATGTTACCTTTTTTTTTTTCATGGTTCATATTTTCCTGACAGTTAATGAAAAGTTGTGTTTGATAGGGCAAACTTTCTTTCTTTTAATCCCTTCTGATATGCAGATAACGTCTTGGAACTTTTTATACTTGCTAGAGAAGTCATATTAAGTCTTCTAAAGAAGAGGCTGATATACTTGGAGTTCTATCCCTGAGTGTAAGTTAGGTGTTTAGGGAGGTGTGTTGCTTGATAAACACATGGACACTGATGATGAAGGTGCTTGTTTGGTGTTAGGAGACTTCAGTTCTAGTTGTAGCTCCATCCTTCCCTCTGCATGATGTTGGGTGAATCAGGCAACTGCTGTGGGCTTCAGTTTCTCATTTACACAGTATACTGGTTGTACTGTATGAGGTCTAAATTCCCTTCCAGTTGTAAAATTTTGTGATCTGTAACTCTTTTAGGCTGTTAAGAATGCCTATAAGGTTGAGGTAATGCATCCTCCTAAGACATGTACCCAGGAGTCTCTCTTGTATGGTGGCCAATGCATTTATTGGGCTCAGGTCATCCTACCTTTCAAAATATTGGGAATATCTTTATGATTCCAAATCATGATACATCTGCATCTGGAATACTCTCTATAGTTTTGATAAATTTCTTAACAGAAATAAGTCTCACCACATTAGTAGAGTATGTTAGCTTTAAAGGTTTCAAAAAAGAAATAGAGTATCTTTTAATTGCCCAAAGGGGTGAAACAACTTTCTTATAAAATAGGCTAGAAAGATCAGTCTCTTTAAAATATATAGGATACAGCACGATCCAACCTTGTGAAGACTATGGGGCATTTCTTGAAATTTGAAGACAATGGAATTCTCAAACTGAAGGGATACTTTCAGGATAATTATAATGAATTATTATTTTTCCTGATAGCTAATAAGCATATGAAATTCATTATTTCCATAGTTTCCAAAGACTTTTAAAATGGGTTCCAGAATGATTTAGATCAGTTCAGTATGATGGATTGCAAATGGGAATAAGAGAGCGTTGATCATTGGTGTGTTGCCCTATCCTTTTAGGTTGACATTTGAGATCTACAAATGTCTTTTTTTTTTTTTTTAAACGAATTATTTTGGTTAAATGATGAGAAAACAGTACTGGACTGGTCAAAAATATCAATGTTGACCTTATTATTAATGGTTTTTCATATGTTCTAAAGGTACTGACTGTGGAAAAGCTTCTACAATTTTCTAGGCATAGGTTGTTCATTTAGGAAATTGATTAATAAACAAAACTTTAAAAAATGGCAAATTTCAAATATACGTGAATAGAAAGCCCAGTAAAGGGAAACTCCATGCCCCCATCACTCAGATCCTACAATTATCAGCTCGATCTAATTTGATTTATAATCTTTTCCCTTCTCTCACATCCTGATAATTTTGAGGCAGATCTAAGGCATCATGATTTCATCTGTAAATATTTTAGTTTGTGTCTAAAAGATAAGGCTCTTTATTATTTTGTTAAAATTTGTATGCAATGAAATATGTAGATCTAAATTGTGCAGTTTGGTCAACTTTGATGAAAGTGTATGTCCTTGTAAGCACCACTCCAATCAAGATATAGAACATTTGTGGGATCATATACTGTTTGTTCATGTCCCTTTCCAATCAATTATCACCTCCATAAGCAGGCATTTTTATTTCTATTACCACACATTAGTTTTGTCCAGTTTTGAATTCATACAGCACATATTGCATGAGTGAAATCGTGTGGTTTATACTCTTGTGTCTAGCTTCTTTCACTTTATATGCTGCTTTTGAGATTTTGGATGGTGAGGCATATTTTAGTAGTTCATTCTTTTTTTTTATTGTTGTTCACTCTCATGTTTTGTTTCTTTTTTTTCCTTTTTCTAAATTATACTTTAAGTTCTAGGGTACATGTGCACAATATGCAGGTTTGTTGCATATGTATACATGTGCCATGTTGGTGTGCTGCACCCATTAACTCATCATTACATTAGGTATATCTCCTAATGCTTTCCCTCCCCACTCCCTCCACTCCACGACAGACCTCAGTGTGTGATGTTCCCCTTCCTGTGTCCAAGTGTTCTCATTGTTCAATTCCCACTTATGAGTGAGAACATGCGGTGTTTGGTTTTTTGTTCTTGCGATAGTTTGCTGAGAATGATGGTTTCCAGCTTCATCCATGTCCCTACAAAGGACATGAACTCATCCTTTTTATGGCTGCATAGTATTCCATGGTGTATATGTGCCACATTTTCATAATCCAGTCTATCATTGTTGGACATTTGGGTTGGTTCCAAGTCTTTGCTGCAGTAAACATACGTGTGCATGTGCCTTTATAGCAGCATGATTTATAATCTTTGGGTATATACCCAGTAATGGGATGGCTGGGTCAAATGGTATTTCTAGTTCTAGATCCTTGAGGAATCACCACACTGTCTTCCACGAATGGTTGAACCAGTTTACAGTCCCACCAACAGTGTAAAAGTGTTTCTATTTCTCCACATCCTCTCCAGCACCTGTTGTTTCCTGACTTTTTAATGATTGCCATTCTAACTGGCGTGAGATGGTATCTCATTGTGGTTTTGATTTGCATTTCTCTGATGGCCAGTGATGATGAGCATTTTTTCATGTGTCTGTTGGCCGCATAAATATCTTGTTTTGAGAAGTGTCTGTTCATGTCCTTTGCCCCCTTTTTGATGGGGTTGTTTGTTTTTTTCTTGTAAATTTGTGTGAGTTCTTTGTAGATTCTGGATATTAGCCCTTTGTAAGATGAGTAGATTGCAAAAATTTTCTCCCATTCTGTAGGTTGCCTGTTTACTCTGATGGTAGTTTCTTTTGCTGTGCAGAAGCTGTTTAGTTTAATGAGATCCCATTTGTCAATTTTGGCTTTTGTTGCCATTGCTTTTGGTGTTTTAAACATGAAGTCCTTGCCCATGCCTATGTCCTGAATGGTATTACCTAGGTTTTCTTCCAGGGTTTTTATGGTTTTAGGTCTAACATTTAAGTCTTTAATCCATCTTGAATTAATTTTTGTATAAGGGATAAGGAAGGGATCCAGTTTCAGCTTTCTCCATATGGCTAGCCAGTTTTCCCAGCACCATTTATTAAATAGGGAATCCTTTCTCCATTTCTTGTTTTTGTCAGGTTTGTCAAAGATCAGATGGTTATAGATGTGTGGTATTATTTCTGAGGCCTCTGTTCTGTTCCATTGGTCTATATCTCTGTTTTGGTACCAGTACCATGCTGTTTTGGTTACTGTAGCCTTGTAGTATAGTTTGAAGTCAGGTAGCATGATGCCTCCAGCTTTGTTCTTTTGGCTTAGGATTGTGTTGGCAATGTGGGCTCTTTTTTGGTTCCATATAAACTTTAAAGTAGTTTTTTCCAATTCTGTGAAGAAAGTTATTGGTAGCTTGATGGGGATGGCATTGAATCTATAAATTACCTTGGACAGTATGGCCATTTTCACGATATTGATTCTTCCTATCCATGAGCATGGAATGTTCTTCCATTTGTTTGTATCCTCTTTTATTTCACTGAGCAGTGGTTTGTAGTTCTCCTTGAAGAGGTCCTTCACATCCCTTGTAAGTTGGATTCCTAGGTATTTTATTCTCTTTGAAGCAATTGTGAATGGGAGTTCACTCATGATTTGGCTCTCTATTTGTCTGTTATTGGTGTATAATAATGCTTTTGATTTTTACACATTGATTTTGTATCCTGAGACTTTGCTGAAGTTGCTTATCAGCTTAAGGAGATTTTGGGCTGAGACGATGGGGTTTTCTAAATATAAAATCATGTCATCTGCAAACAGGGACAATTTGACTTCCTCTTTTCCTAATTGAATACCCTTTATTTCTTTCTCCTGCCTGATTGCCCTGGCCAGAACTTCCAACACTATGTTGAATAGGAGTGGTGAGAGAGGGCATCCCTGTCTTGTGCCCGTTTTCAAAGGGAATGCTTCCAGTTTTTGTCCATTCAGTATGATATTGGCTGTGGGTTTGTCATAAATAGCTCTTATTATTTTGAGATACATCCCATCAATACCTAATTTATTGAGAGTTTTTAGCATGAAGGGCTGTTGAATTTTGTCAAGGACTTTTCTGCATCTATTGAGATAATCATGTGGTTTTTGTCTTTGGTTCTGTTTATACACTGGATTACATTTATTGATTTGCGTATGTTGGACCAGCCTTGCATCCCAGGGATGAAGCCCACTTGATCATGGTGGATAAGCTTTTTGATGTGCTGCTGGATTAGGTTTGCCAGTATTTTATTGAGGATTTTTGCATCGATATTCATCAGGGATATTGGTCTAAAATTCTCTTTTTTTGTTGTGTCTCTGCCAGGCTTTGGTGTCAGGATGATGCTGGCCTCGTAAAATGAGTTAGGGAGGATTCCCTCTTTTCCTATTGATTGGAATAGTTTCAGAAGGAATGGTACCAGCTCCTCCTTGTACCTCTGAGAATTCGGCTGTGAATCCATCTGGTCCTGGACTTTTTTTGGTTGGTAGGCTATTAATTATTGCCTCAATTTCAGAACCTGTTATTGGTCTATTCAGGGATTCAACTTCTTCCTGGTATAGTCTTGGGAGGGTGTATGTGTCCAGGAATTTATCCATTTCTTCTAGATTTTCTAGTTTATTTGTGTAGAGGTGTTTATAGTATTCTTTGATGGTAGTTTGTATTTCTGTGGGCTTGGTGGTGATATCCCCTTTATCATTTTTTATTGCATCTATTTGATTCTTCTCTCTTTTCTTCTTTATTAGTCTTGCTAGTGGTCTATCAATTTTGTTGGTCTTTTCAAAAAAGCAGCTCCTGGATGCATTTATTTTTTGGGGGTTTTTTTGTGTCTGTGTCTCCTTCAGTTCTTCTCTGATCTTAGTTATTTCTTGCCTTCTGCTAGCTTTTGAATGTGTTTGCTCTTGCTTCTCAAGTTCTTTTAATTGTGATGTTAGGCTGTCAATTTTAGATCTTTCCTGCTTTCTCTTGTGGGCATTTAGTGCTATAAATTTCCCTCTACACACTGCTTTGAATGTGTCCCAGAGATTCTGGTATGTTGTGTCTTTGTTCTCATTGGTTTCAAAGAACATCTTTATTTCTGCCTTCATTTTGTTATGTACCCAGTAGTCATTCAGGAGCAGGTCGTTCAGTTTCCGTGTAGTTGAGCAGTTCTGAGTGAGTTTCTTAATCCTGAGTTCTAGTTTGATTGCACTGTGGTCTGAGAGACAGTTTGTTATAATTTCTGTTGTTTTACATTTGCTGAGGAATGCTTTACTTCCAACTATGTGGTCAATTTTGGAATAGGTGTGGTGTGGTGCTGAGAAGAATGTATATTCTGTTGATTTGTGGTGGAGAGTTCCATAGATGTCTATTAGGTCCACTTGGTGCAGAGCTGAGTTCAAGTGCTGGATATCCTTGTTAACTTTCTGTCTCGTTGATCTGTCTAATGTTGACACTGGGGTGTTAAAGTCTCCCATTATTATTGTGTGGGAGTCTAAGTCTCTTTGTAGATCTCTAAGGACTTGCTTTATGAATCTGGGTTTTCCTGTATTGAGTGCATATATATTTTAGATAATTAGCTCTTCTTGTTGAATTGATCCCTTTACCATTATGTAATGGCCTTCTTTGTCTCTTTTGATCTATGTTGGCTTAAAGTCTGTTTTATCAGAGACTAGGATTGCAACCCCTGCCTTTTTTTGTTTTCCATTTGCTTGGTAGATCTTCCTCCATCCCTTTATTTTGAGCCTATGTGCATCTCTGCACATGAGATGGGTCTCCTGAATATAGCACACTGATGGGTCTTGACTCTTTATCCAATTTGCCAGTCTGTGTCTTTGAATTGGAGCATTTAGCCCATTTACATTTAAGGTTAGTATTGTTATGTGTGAATTTGATTCTGTCATTATGATGTTAGCTGGTTATTTTGCTCATTAGTTGATGCAGTTTCTTCCTAGCATCAATGGTCTTTACAATTTGGCATGTTTTTGCAGTGGCTGGTTCCAGTTGTTCCTTTCCATGTTCAGTGCTTCCTTCAGGAGCTCTTGTAGGGCAGGCCTGGTGGTGACAAAATCTCTCAGCATTTGCTTGTCTGTAAAGTATTTTATTTCTCCTTCACTTATGAAGCTTAGTTTGGCTGGATATGAAATTCTGGGTTGAAAATTCTTTTCTTTAAGAATGTTGAATATTGGCCCCCACTCTCTTCTGGCTTGTAGAGTGTCTGCTGAGAGATTCGCTGTTAGTCTGATAGGCTTCCCTTTGTGGGCAACCCGACCTTTCTCTGTGGCTGCCCTTAGTAGTTCATTCTTTTTCGAAAAGTTGCTGAGTAATACTATGTTGTTCAAATACACCACGATTTGTTTATCTATTCTTCTGTTGATGGATGTTTGTTTGTTTTTTCCAGTTTGGAACTATTGTGACCAAAGCTGCAATGAGCATTCTTGTATAAGTTTTTTTGCTGACCCGTGCTTTCATTTCTGTTGAGTAAACATCCAGGAATGGAATTGCTGAGTCATAGCATAGATGAAAGTTTAACTTTATAAGAAGCTGTCAAAGCAGTATCATTTTACATTCCCATCAGCAATGTATGGAGTTACAGTTGTTCTACAACCTCATTTACATTTGGTGTTATCAGCTTTTTAATTTTAGCTATTCGATGGATGTAAAATGCTACCTTGCTGTAGTTTAAATTATATTCTGATGACTAGTGGTTTTGAGCTACTTTTCATGTGCTTGTTGGCTACTTCACTTTTGTGACTGGTCTCCTGAAATACTTTGCTTATTTAAAAATTAGGCTGTCTTTTTGTTGTTGTTTGAAAGATTCCTTTTTTAAATATTCTGGATATAAGTCAGATATATGTATAGTGAATATTTTCTCTGTCTTTCACCTGCATTTTAATATTTTAACCGTGCTTTTTGATGAGCAGTGTTTTTTTTTTTTTAAATTCAGATGTAGTCAGTTTTTTTAATGTTCAGCTTTTTTGGTATCATCTTTAATAAAAATTTGCCAACCCTAAAGTCACAAAGATATTTTCTGGTTTTCTTTCAGAGCTTCCTAAAAGTTTTGGCTTTATATTTAGGTCTGTGATCTGTCTCAAGTGAGTTTTTATATTTGCTGTGAATTAGGAATCACGTTTTAGTTTTTTCCCATCTTCTTTTGTTCTGCCACTATGCATTGAAAATAGTTTGTTTCTCCCATTGACTTGCTCAGGTCCCTTCGTCAAAACTCAAGTGACTATTTTAAGTGCAGTTCTTAGACTCTTTATTCTGTTCCATTTATCTATTTGTCTATTCTTACACCAGTTCTACACTGTCTTGAAAACTGTAGCTTTGTAGCAAATATTCAAATCTGGCAATGTGAGCCCCCTAATTTGTCCTTCTCTTTGAAAAAAGTTTTGCCTACTCTAAGTTTTGTCCTTTTTATATATAAATCAACTTGTCAATTTGATTTAAGAATCAACTTGTTAGTTTCTAAAAAAAAAAAAATCCTGGATTTTTGATTTGGATTGTATTGATCTGTACACCAATTTGGGGGAAAACTGACATCTTAAATATATTGAGTCTTTCAATCCATGAACATGAGATACTCCTCCATTTATTTGGTTCTTCTTTATCTCAGCAATGTTTGTAGTTTTCTGTGTAAAGATCCTGCACATTTCTGATTTTTTTAAAAAATAATTTTATGTCTTTTGCTGCTATTGGACACAGAATAAAACAACTATTTCCAATTGTTCATTGCTAGTATATAGAAATACAGTTGATTTTTGTATACTGGTGTTTGTTTCTGTTCTTTAGATTGAGATATTTTCTATTGTTATATCTTCAAGATCACGGACTCTTCTGTTGTCTCTAATCTGCTTTTAAGCCTGTCTAGTGACTATTTCCTTTTTCAATATTGTACTTTTCAGTTCTACAATTTCTATTTTTTTAATATAGCTTTCATTTCTCTGCTGAGATTACCCATCTGTTAACTCTCTTTGGCCATCTTTTTATTTTTATTTTTATTTTATTTTATTTTTAAATTTATTTTTATTTTTATTTCTTTAACTCAAAAATATAATTTTTTTTTCATTATACTTTTAGTTCTGGGATACATATGCAGAATGTGCAGGTTTGTTACATAGGTACACACGTGCCATGGTGGTTTGCTGCACCCATCAACCTGTCATCTACATTAGGTATTTCTCCTAATGCTATCCCTCCCCTAGCTCCCAATCCCCCAACAGGCCCCGGTGTGTGATATTCCCCTCCCTGTGTCCATGTGTTCTCATTCTTCAACTCCCACTTATGAGTGAGAACATGTGGTGTTTGGTTTTCTGTTCCTGTGTTAGTTAGCTGAGAATGATGCTCCCCAGCTTCATCCATGTCCTGGCAAAGGACATGAACTCATCCTTTTTTTTTACAGCTGCATAGTATTCCATAGTTTACATGTGCCACATTTTCTTTATCCAGTCTATCAGCGATGGGCATTTGGGTTGGTTCCAAGTCTTTGCTATTGTGAACAGTGCTGCAATAAACATACATGTGCATGTGTCTTTATAGCAGAATAATTTATAATCCTTTGGGTATATACCCAGTAATGGGATTGCTAGGTCAAATGGTATTTCTGGTTCTAGATCCTTGAGGAATCACCACACTGTCTTCCACAACGGTTGAACTAATTTACACTCCCACCAACAGTGTAAAGGCATTCGTATTTCTCCACATCCTCTCCAGCATCTGTTGTTTCCTGACTTTCTAATGATCACCATTCTAACTGGCGTGAGATGGTATCTCATTATGGTTTTGATTTGCATTTCTCTCATGACCAGTGATGATGACCTTTTATTCATGTTTGTCGGCCGCATAAATGTCTTCTTTTGAAGTGTCTGTTTATATCCTTCTGTCATATCCTTCTGTTTTTAAGTGTCTGTTCATATCCTTCACCTACTTTTTGATGGGGTTGTTTGTTTTTTTCTTGTAAATTTGTTTACGTTCTTTGTAGATTCTGAATATTAGCCCTTTGTCAGATGGATAGATTGCAAAATTTTTCTCCCATTCTGTAGGTTGCCTGTTCACTCTGATGATAGTTTCTTTTGCTGTGCAGAAGGTCTTCAGTTTGATTAGATCCCATTTGTCAATTTTGGCTTTTGTTGCCATTGCTTTCGGTGTTTTTGTCATGAAGTCTTTGCCCATGCCTATGTCCTGAATGGTATTGCCTAGGTTTTCTTCTAGGGTTTTTATGGTTTTAGGTCTTACATTTAAGTCTTTAATCCATCTTGAGTTAATTTTTGTATAAGGTATAAGGGGTCAAGTTTCATTTTTCTGCATATGGCTAGCCAGTTTTTCCAACACCATTTATTAACTAGGGAATCCTTTCCCCATTGCTTGTTTTTGTCAGGTCTGTCAAAGATCAGCTGGTTGTAGATGTGTGGTGTTATTTCTGAGGCCTCTGTTCTGTTCCATTGGTCTGTATATCTGTTTTGATACCAGTACCATGCTGTTTTGGTTACTGTAGCCTTGTAATATAGTTTGAAGTTAGGTAGTGTGATGCCTCCAGCTTTTTTCTTTGCCCATCTTTTATTTTTTGTTTATATTTATTTATTTATTTTTTGAGACAGAGTCTTGCTCTGTTGCCCAGGCTAGAGTGCAGTGTCAGTGCAGAGCTGCAGTGCAGCTAACTGCAACCTCTGCCTCCTGGGTTCAAACAATTTTCCTGCTTCATCCTCCCTAGTAGCAATGGCCACCTCACTCAGCTAATTTTTTTTTTTTTTTTAAGAGTCAGGGTTTCATCATGTTGGTCAGGCTCATCTTGAATTTCTGATCTCAAGTGACCTGCCCACCTTGGCCTCCCAAAGTGCTGGGATTACAGACGTGAGCCATTGTGCCCAGCCTCTTTGGCCATCTTTTTGAAAAGTCTCTAAACATATTTATAATAGCTGCTTTAAAACTCATGTCTGCTAATTCCAACATTTATATCATCTCCAGGTCACTTTCTAGTCACGATATTTTTCTTGAGTATAGGTCACCTCTCCAGCCCCCGCATGTCCAGTACATTTTGATTTTATACTGGATGTTGTGGATATTATGTTATAAAGATTGTATTCAGAGTATTTATTTGAAGCTTTAATTTTTGTTTTAGCAGGTGGTTAAATTACTGACTGACGTCCTTGAACTTTTGGAAACTTGGTTTTGATCTTTCTTAGGGTTACTCTGTTTTGGTTTTGCTTTTAGTCTTAGGATGAATTGCTAGTCTTTGGACATAGTCTTGACTCCTAACATGCAGTCCTTTTGTAGGGTTTTCATGGAAAGTCTGAGGCATTCCCCAATTTCCTCTAGCTTGGTGGGGTTCAAACTCCAAACTCTCTTCCATGCAGAGGGCAGCAGTTCAGATGTTCCTCAGCTTCTCAGCCTCCCCTCTTTCTACTGGACTCCTGATGTCTCCTTCGTGCATGTGCAGTTTAGGGATTTACCATGGACAACAGAAGTTTATGAAAGACTTGGGTGCTTCTTTCTCTGTAGCTCTGTTTTTCCCAGGAATTACCCCCTTGATATCAGCTCTCACCTATCTCTTCTGATCTTTAAAGCCAAGAAGCTTGTGACCTTCTGCTTGAGTGCCAGCTGCCCCCTGCTTCTGGGACCAGGGGGTACCCTCAAGGGAAAAGCCCTGTCAATTTAGTTTCCAAATAGTGTTGTCTCTTCTTTTGAGGGTGAAATCTCTGCTAGCTACTGTTTGCATTTAGTCAATTTCTAGTGCTTTCAAGTAGTTCTTCAAAAAAGAATTTGGCTGGGCATGGTGGCTCCTGTCTGTAATCCCAGCACTTTGGGAGGCCGAGGCGGGTGGATCACCTGAGGTCAGAAGTTTGAGATTAGCCTGGCCAACATCGTGAAACCCCGTCTCTATCAAAAATACAAAAATTAGCCGAGCGTGGTGGTGGGTGCCTGTAGTCCCAGCTACTTGGGAGGCTGAGGCAGGAGAATTGCTTGAACCCAGGAGGTGGAGGCTGCAGTGAGCTGAGATCACGCCACTCCATTCCAGCCTGGGTGACAAGAGTGAGGCTCCATCTCAAAAAAAAAAAAAAAAAAAAAGAATTTGTCCAGGATATAGAATTATTTTTGGAGAGAGTTAATCTGATAGAAACTATGCCACCACTACTGGAATGCTCTTTTTAAAACATAACAATATTTCTACTAATCACACCAAAAAGTTGCCAATGATTTCTTAATTTTACCCAAATGTAGGGAATTAAGTTTCTTGTGAAGGAGATAATATTTAGTTTAGCTTTTTTCTTTTTTTTATAGCAAACTTGATAGAAAAGCTTTCAAAAAAAATGAGTTTACTCATTCACTGGCTGAGAAGCATATTGTTACTAGGTTGGGTGCATTAAAAGTAATGGCAAATACCGCAATTGCTAATAGTTATAGTGTGAGCAGCCCTGTCTTGGTGTTAAAGCCTGGAAGTCTTCCCCTTGGCAGCAGCTGCTGAGCCAGTTTTATGGTAATCTCAGGTATTCAGGACACAGTCAAGAGCAAAGAAGTATGTGACAAAGGCCTCTGAGCAGCTAAAATAGACATATACTCAATTTTATCACAGGGGAATCTTTCAAATCCTCACTTGGAACCTATTTACCCCGGTTTTAAGTACAGCTATAACAAGCCTTGTGATTTCTTCCCCTAGCTTATAGAACATTAGTGGGAGTGAGTGAGAGAGGGGATGATGGCATCCTATGGGCAGGCACCATGACAGTGGCAGGAAGTGACTGGTGACAGCAGCATTAACTCCAGTGAGTGCAGTTTCTCTATTTGACGCAGGGCTAGGTCCCAGGGTAACAAAGATATCTGAGGTTTGGCTTGTGCATCAGGGAGCTTGTGCAGTATTGGGTACACAGATGTGCAAAAGTGCAAAATGGACTGGTGAGTGAAACAATAGCAAATTTTCACTGAGTGCAGTTATGGAAGGAAGGAGGAATTGGATGGTTCAGAGAAGACTTCAGTGAGAAGAAGTTCGCTGGCTCACATAAGGTTGATCTCTCTGTCCGTAGGGGTCTTTGGAGGATACAGACAACACATTGAAAGGGAATCAAATGGAACTATAAATAAAGGCACTATTTACAAAGCTATGCTTAGGAAAACCTACAAAGGATGGTTAAGAACCCCAGGGCCTGTGAACATGGTGGGAAGCTGTGACCACCCCTACACCAGAAAGAGCAAGAGGAGGAAAAGTTACCAGAGCCTGCAAGGCCTGTGGCAGTTGGGGGGAACTGCCTGTGGCATCTGGTCTGGGAGAGCAGCCCCTGGCATCCCACCTTTATCTCCTCTGCCCTCTCACCTCCTGCTAATCCAACCAGAAGCCAGAGGATGGTCGGGGGGTGCCCATTGGTGTTGTGGGTATATGTCAGCTTCCCAGGGCACAGAGCTGGGTGGAGAAGGGTGGGAAGTGGACTGGAGGAGTAACCTGAGAATATCCAGCAAAGTTGAGTAGAATTTTGTTTTAGGTGACACATCGCCCTTAGGGAGGACAGTCCCAGCCCCAGCCCCAGGGCTAAGGTGTGAAGTACCTCAAGGCATGCTCAGAGAATCCAAGTGGTTTTGTAAGAAGTGGGGCACAGAGTTCATCCGGGGGGTGGTTAGCAATGGACAGTGTTCCTTACCCTCCTGAAGCATTTGGACTGGATTCATGAGCTGTTGAGAACTGTAGAGGTCCCTAGCAGGAAGGGGACCAGCAGCCAAGGGGAGAAAGCATGGCAGGAAGGAGTGAGAGTTGTCAGCTCATGCTCCACCAGCGCAGATGAAAAAATAATACCTGAAAAACACAATTCTGGTGTCAGCATTGTGTAGACAGCACAATCCCCACCTCAACAGTGACGGAGGCAACTGGACTGTTCATGATCATAGCCTTACATATCACAGTCAGCATGTTTCTGCTACCAAGGCAGCAATGTCTGTGGTTCATTTTAGGAGCATTTCCAATCAAAGGTCTTTAGATTATATAAAAAGTCTTGATACTTAGAGAAATGACATTAAGGAATCTGGAAAATTCGCTTATTTGTTAACATCTCTTTTTCCTAATGAGACTGGGTAAATTAAGTTTTACTACATTTATTATTATTATTATTGTTATTTATCAAGGTTATTACTATAATTATCACTCCAGAATAAAGACCCTTCAAAACCAAAGTCATCTTATTTCATAGTGAGTGCTAGTTGGAAAACATTTAATCAGTAGATCTTTCATTACCTGGTGGAGTTGCTGATGTGTTTAGCTGCTATGTGAGGTAGGACACTCATCCTTCATATCTGGCTTATTTAGAGGTATCTTTGGTAAGTTCACAACTTAGCAGAAATCCTGATTCACTTGACCTGAGTCAAGCTGTTGTTAGCTGTTGGTTTAAATACTAGGTTGAGATGAGGGACAATTAGCTTGTTGTCTCACGTCCTGTTTTGTCCTTTCTCTTCCATCTTCTGCCCTCTCATTCCCTCTCCAGATGCAGGTTTTGTCCCTCCCTCACCCTGATGATGGGTTGGAGGTCAACTCAGACACAGCAACTGAAGGACATTGTCAGTCTCAGTCTTGCGTCATTTGTCTCTCCCAGCGTACATGCTCACTTGTACAGCCACCCAAGTATTGGCCGATTAAAAACACAAACTGGAGCACAAAACTGTTTTATCATATTTGCTGGCTGAACAAATGTGTCAATAGGATAAATGTTATAACTGGGCAAGCCAGCTTTAGACTCTTAAAAACTTGCCCACTCAACGTTTTCTTGAGTTTTGACCTCATCCACTGACCAAGATCTCTTTTTCCTGTTAGGATGTTACTCAGACTCTCTGTCGTAGGATAATAACAGTACCCATCTATGAATGTTTTGTAAGGTGCAACAGAACTCAAGCTGTTTACATAACTCCTAGCATATAGTAGGTGTTCAATAAAAGTTGGCTATTATAATTATTGCCCAGCAGTGAAGAGAACTGCTTGACTTTGTTTAATTTAACATTTTGTAAACCTGCTTAACCAAAATGCTCTATTTCTAGAACCATTCATTAACATTTCAAGGAATGCTACTGTTCTGTGGAATACAGCTTGGGAAACTCTGAATTAAGAATTGGACAAAATTAAACTGTTGGAGTTGGGGTTCTGGATCTCAGTCTTCACCACACCTTGAAATTGCTTAAATAAAAACAGGGAAGTTTCATTTTAGGGTATAAAACAGAAATGAAAAAAAAGCCACCCATATAAAAACCTGTATTTTTGTTCATCTCTTCTTTATAAACACATCTCTAGGTGACTCAAAAAGTTCAAGGGAAGATGTCCGAAGTTCTCAGGACCAGTTTAAGAGGGTATCATGAAGTCAGAGAAATTAGAATTACATGCTCCTTCTGATTTTGGACTATCAGAAGTAATGAGGCCAGAAATTGTACCCCTCCTCTTTCCCTGCCTCTACCTCTGTTTGACCTGATCACCCCTCTTCCTGTTTGTATTGCTGCCCGGCACAGTTGTAGGGTGAGTGGGATGCCTGCTCCTGATCCTGCTCCTCTTACCACCCTTCTCCTGTTGGGTTTTGGTTTACGCCTTTGCCCACCTCAACTTCGTGCCTTGACAGGACACAGACCTCTGGAAAGAGAAGCCTGCATGTGTCCCGAGCAGTCTTGTGGGGGTTGGGTCACCAGCCTTTCAGAGGCATGTTTGGTTGGCACTGGTGAATCATCAGGGCCTAGGACAGACATCACTCACTTGCTCATCTGAAGGCCAGGAACGATTGTGTCATTATGTATGTGCATTTCTCAACTAAGCCTTCAAGAGGGTGATAGGATGAGAAGCATCTGTATATGACGCATGTGTGACACATCCAAAGGGCAAATATATCATATGACCATATTCCCTGCATGAACCTTGGGAGAATTTTCAAAAGTCATTCTAACTTACTTGTGCTCCATACACACCCATTCCAAAAATCGATTCCCATGGAAATCTCCTCGTTGCTTCCCACGAACAGGACCAGCTTTCCTTGCTGAGGTGTGCTCATGCCTCTGGATTCCGTGTGCCAGCTGTGTGACCCTCTGTTGTCCCTGTGACTAAAGGAGGTGAATGAGGGCCCTAACTCTACCTAATGATCTTCGTAAGACTGCTTTTGTTTAATGATCCAGTCTGTTCTAGGTCATGAGAGAGAAAACAGTCTGCAGGTCGCCACACCTCAGGAAGGTCCAAGTTAATTTGCCAGCCCAGGGCATTGCTACCAGTGCAGAGCTGAGCCCATGATGGGGACAGTTATTTGGGAAACTTAGGTCAGACCCCACCCTAAGTAAGTTCTAACTTCAGTTGGGGGAGCAAGAAGTATGCCAGAGGGTTCAGCCATGTTTCCACTATGCACAGAGTTGTAGATGAAGATCCCAGCTCTCTCCCTGTGGTGCTTCCTGTCAGCCACCTGCCCTTTGCATTTTCCCAGGCTTCTACTGGGATAAAGGTGCAGATTTTCAGCTTAACTTTCCTCAAGGCTAAAATACATCATCAAGTGACCAAGTGAGAATTCCATGAAGACAGGCCCACTATAGAACAGGAATTGGGGTCTCTGTCAGTAAGAAAGGGACCTCCCTCTATTTGGTGCTGAGGAGGTTGTGAGGCTACTTGGTTTATGGCAGTTGCTGCCATGACCCTAAATTGTACACTTATTTTAATGATTTAAAAGGAAATTGAACAAAAATAGATATTCTATTTTTAAAGTCTAGGTACTGTATTATATTTGTAAAGTGTTCATCAAATGCAGAATGTCCTTTAAACTTCGTGCTATGCACACAGCACTCCCAGACTACTTCCTTCTGCTATCTACCACCTCCAGTGGTCCAGGCGGGCTGGACCAGTTTCAGTTCAGGTCAGAGAAGGTGGTTCAGCCATTGTTCACTATGATGAGGGACAAGCCTATGATGGGCCCATCTCCTCCCTTACCTACTTTCCATCCAAATTTCCCTTTCTCTCATCTCCCCTTCCACCAAAATGGGTGGTTAGATGGCATGTCTTTTGCAAGGGAGTCTTGAGAAATTCTGCTTGGCACCCTCAATTTCCCTCCTTTGCACTGGGAACCACTGGTCTGTGGTAGGGAAGGTAGAACTACTGTGTGCTATGCTTGTGTTCCCGTGAACACCAAAGGCAAAGCTCCAGGACAGCCTAGCTAAACATTGAACTCAGTCACTTTCTTCCAGCAGCCTCTATCTGAGAGCTTGACAGACTTTGTCAGATATCCAGCAACCCCAAGAGCTAGACCACTCTCACTTTACAGAACAGCTGAGGCCTGCAGCGTTCTATGCTGACTTGTTTGGAACACAGGCATTGAGGAATTCATCTAACTATGAATTTGTGTCTCCAGAGAGAAGTGAGAGCGACGTGGCTTGCTGCCATGGTTGGGAGCCAGGCTGTGAGCAGCAACTCTTTATGATCAGATAGAAAATAAACAGCAGCAACAACATGATTTCTATTCAGCTCTCCCCATGATAGAGGATCTAAAAAAACACTAATAAATAAATGTGGTTGGCAGGTGCTATCAGAGAGGAAGGCCGGGGCAAAACAGTGTTCTTCCATTCTGGCCAGCTGCAGAGGACAGAAGCAAGAGAATGGAGATGACAGGCCTGGTGCGGTGGCTCACGCCTGTAATCCCAGCACTTTGGGAAGCCAAGGTGGGCGGGTCACTTGAGCTCCAGTTTGAGATCAGCCTGGGCAACATGGTGAAACCATATCTCTAAAAAAAATACAAAAATTAACCGGGCATGGTGGTGCACACCGTAGTCTCAGCTACTTGTGGGGTTGAGGCAGGAGGAACACTTGAACTGGGTAGGTCAAGGCTGTAGTGAGCTGAGATTGCACCACTGCACTCCAGCCTAGGTGACAAAGTGAGACTGTTTCAAAAAAAAAAAAAAAAAAAAAAAGAAAAAAGAATAGAAAGAAAATAGAAATGAAAGGGACAAGAGTTAACGCCCTCTTGTCATGCTACCTTGTTTTGGCAAGAATGAGTGGAAGATGGTGAATGATTTTCATCTCGTTGGAAGGCCACTTTATTTGATAAACACCAACAATGATTACTCTAGAGCTTGGCTTTCAGCGAGGCCCATGTCACAACTTCGTAACTTGCATGCACAGAGCCCATCTACCTGTTTGTAGGTAGCAGTGGTGCTGTTTGGTGGAGATTGGAAACTGCATTGTTCTCTTCTCTCAGTTTTCTCAGCATCTAGCAGAGGAAATGGCTGCATGTAGGAACTTAATTAAGACTTATGGTTGATGATAGTAAGGAAAGCTTCCTGGCAATAAAGGATGCTAATTACTAGAACAGATTGCTCTGTGGGGAAATCCAAGTTGTTTACCTGTGATAGGTAACAACAGCATAACAACAGCACGACCTGTGTTGATCAGGACTTGGACTTTGAGGTTCAAGGGTTGTTCTGTCCAGAGGCAGGGGACATACAAGCTGACCTTGTTCCTTTCAGCCTGGAGGGCCAATAGGAAGTGTTCTTTTTTTTTTAAAATTTATTTTATTTATTTATTATTTATTATTTTATTATTATCATACTTTAAGTTTTAGGATACATGTGCACAATGTGCAGGTTTGTTACATATGTATACATGTGCCATGCTGGTGTGCTGCACCCATTAACACGTCATTTAGCATTAGGTATATCTCCTAATGCTATCCCTCCCCCCTACCCCACCCCACAACAGTCCCCAGAGTGTGATGTTCCCCTTCCTGTGTCCATGTGTTCTCATTGTTCAATTCCCACCTAGGAGTGAGAACATGCGGTGTTTGGTTTTTTGTCCTTGTGATAGTTTACTGAGAATGATGATTTCCAGTTTCATCCATGTCCCTACAAAGGACATGAACTCATCATTTTTTGTGGCTGCATAGTATTCCGTGGTGTATATGTGCCACATTTTCATAATTCAGTCTATCATTGTTGGACATTTGGGTTGGTTCCAAGTCTTTGCTATTGTGAATAGTGCCACAGTAAACATATGTGTGCATGTGTCTTTATAGCAGCATGATTTATAGTCCTTTGGGTATATACCCAGTAATGGGATGGCTGGGTCAAATGGTATTTCTAGTTATAGATCCCTGAGGAATCGCCACACTGACTTCCACAATGGTTGAACTAGTTTACAGTCCCATCAACAGTGTAAAAATGTTCCTATTTCTCCACATCATCTTTTCTTGAGAAGAACATTCCCACATCTACATGTGACTTTTAGTGGGAAGAAAGCCCATTAGCACATTGTAGACACTGAAAATTCGACGTGCAAATTAAGAAAAAAATAAGGGAGAAAAAAAAAACCCCACTTATGAAGTTGGCTTAAGAACACTTCCTCTTTTTTTCTCCCTTATTTTTTTCTTAATTTGCACGTCGAATTTTCAGTGTCTACAATGTGCTAATGGGCTTTCTTCCCACTAAAAATCATGTGTAGATGTGAGAATGTTCTTCTCAAGAAAAGCCGGTCTCTGGGGCTTTGCTTCTGGCTTGAGGTCCTGTGGGGTAGGTGTTATGAAACCTCCCCCGCAGTGGGCGGGGTGCCAGCAAACCTCAGCAGGGTCAGCAGCTCTCCTGCTAATTTTGGCAGGAGAGGGAGACACTCAGCCACCCTGAGAAGAAAAAAGGTAAATTTTGCGATCCATTCGCAAATCAAGCTAGAATGTATTTTCAGACCTGGGTGTGTATTCAGGGCCCGTCTATTTCCTTCTACCATTAAACCTGCGAGGACGAAAGTAACTCAAGTTCATTGTTCTCCACCGCCTAATCTTTCTTCCTATCCTGGATTGTAGTGGGGGCAGCTCAGAGGGCATGTCAAGAAGGAAGGAAGGGGAAGGGCTATACAGGATATGGTGCTGGGGCACACAGTCAGTGCTTTGGGTGATCAACATCAACGTGGTGGTCCTGGGTTAGGATTTTGAGGATGGGATGGAAGGATGAGGACGAGAGGGGGATGGGTGATGCCCAGTGGCTGGTGCTTCATTCACAATTTAAACAAGGCCTGTCTTGGGAATCACAGGAACAAGGAGCTTGCAGGGCACAACCCTTGTACAACAAGAACAGAATGCAGGAAGACTGAGGAGAGCAATGAATGCTCTTTGGGTCCTCAAAGTAAGAAGGGGATTTGATCAGAGCTTTCCGAGGGCACCTGGCATCTCCCATAGGCCATGACTGTGATTCTCTGACTTCCCTCTGTAGCTGGCTGGCTTCTGTAAAATTATCAAAGAGAAGATAGACCTCAAACTTAAAAAAAATGTGACCTGAGAATGAAATTACACTGCTAAAGTTCACTTATTAAAATTCATCAGCATGAAGACTTTCTCAAGCCATAATGACTTCATGGCCTAGGTGGAAATTTCATATTCCTTCGGAAAATCAAATTGGCATAGCCAAATGAGCAGAAATTGTCTTTGACTGGTAGATGTTATTTCTACATTATTTTTCTTTGCCTGAGAAAATAATCACTCTGACACTTAAGCTTGACAGCTAAGAGTAAGAGCCAGAATCTTTCAGTTGCTTCCATGGTCCCAGGAACTGTTTGGGTGTTTTACATGCACTAGTTCATTTAATCCTCAGAAGAGCTCTCTGAAGTGAGATGGTACTAAACCCCCACTTAACAGGTGAGGAAACTGAAGATTAGAGAGATTAAGTAACCTGTCAGGGCCAGGACTGGACTGTGGGTCCAGCCAGCTAACTCCAAACTCTCCTGCAAATCAGCACTCTTTCCCACCCTCCACCTCTTGCAGAGGGTCAGCAGATGACCACTTGAACTGCACTTGTCATACTAGGGTGGAATTAAGAGCTTGGTGTTGTGGAATAAAGAGAACTGTCTAGGGCACAAACAACATGAACAGTAGGCTTCTCTCCTACTGAGTGTAAAATGGGCCAATAACATACATGATACCTGTAAGAAAATCACTTTTATTTTGAATACTGGTGTTAATAATTTGAAACTAAGCAGGATCTCTAGGTTAGTAATTCTCCATCTCTAGACAGTTACAACGCAAGCTAACAGTGAATGCTGATTCTGCCGGACACTATTTGAAGTCTTCTACATTTATTAATTTGTTTAAACCTAATGACATCCCCATGAAATAGGTACTATTAATTTTTCTCATTTTCCAGATGAGGAAACCAGAACACAACTAGGAAGTGGCAGAACTGGAAAGGGGGGCAAGGATTTTAAACCATTATTCTAAACTGCTTCTCAGCATTAGCTTTTGGCAAACATGAAATATCTGCTTCTGGGATGCAAACAGGAGTCCTCATCCTAGCTAGGGGTGGGATAAGGTTAAGTAGATACAGTCACCGAGCTGTATCTTGTGAATGTTTGTGTATCTGAACCAGGTGATGCAGAAGGTCAGTTGCAGCTCTCTTCCCAGGAGGTTTCCTTCCAGAGATGGGGCGGGTAGCAGGTTTTCCCCACTAAGCCATGCCAGGTGGTCATCTACAGAATGCCCAGTTCATCCTGCATCATTGGCATTTCATCACTGACACTTTTTTCTGAAATGAGAAGGCTTGGATTTTTTGTACTTTTTGTACAGAGTTTGTTTGTAAACCTCTTGGTGTTTCAAGATTCAATTTGCTCATTTCATATACAATGAATGTTATAATGGGTTTAAATGTGGTATTAGAATTTACCAAAGATTGTTTTTAATGTAGGTAAGGGGTGAACTAAAGTGATTAGATGCATGCTGAAGACAGTCCGAGTTCCTCAGTGTGGTCTCCAGATTCTTGATGATCTGACTCTCCTTACCTCTCCAGCCTCCTTACCTCTCCATCTTGGTGTGACCCTGTTTCTCCTCTTCCCAGCCTAGCAAAACATTTGCACTTCCCAAAATACACCAGGCTGTGAGAATGTGCCCTGACTCTGTGTTTTTGCCCTCACCTGAGAAACATCCCTTCATCTTCAAAACTCAGTTCGACATTTTTTCACTGCTGTTAAGCCCCTCCAACCCATCAGATTGACCACTCCCTTTTTGGTATTTGTACCGTATTCTGAACAGACCTCGAACACAGCACAGACTCCAACACTTTAAAGCCCGTATAATATCATGATAGCATTGGCTTCTAATTGTTGAGAGTTTGACATGTGCCAGGCATGATAATACCAAACATCTTTTTTAATAGAATTCTTGCAACTACCTCTTGAAGCAGGCACTAGTCTCATGGTCAATATACAGATGAAAAGAACAAAGCTCAAAGAGATGAAGTGACTTCCCCAAGTCCACATGACTAGTGTTTATGTTTATGAAACTTTAAGTTTCCTGAGGGCAAGGGCTAGCTTACTTGAGTCAGGGCTCAACTGGGAAATACCAACAGTCCAAGCCTGTTTTCCATTCCTGTCCTTGGAGCTTGGCAGGGAGTAGGGGAGTAGGGATAGGGAGTGGTTAGATGTACTCAAAACACAAATTGGAAAGAGAGACTAAGACATTATTACTAATGGGAGAGAGGACACAAATGCTAGGCAGACAGGCAGAAGTTGCAACATCTACTCTTCTTTGTACCCATAGCACCAGCACTCTAGTAGATATCAACAGTTGCTAAATAGAAGTGAATGGATCTCTACTGTTCTTTAGTTATGCTCCACGTTCAGAGCATGAAGAGATCGTGGGGCTGTTGAAGGTAGAGAAGACCTCAATGGGGAAGCTGAATTCACATAAGCTTGAGATAGAAGCAGATGTGGGGAAGGAGGAGGGGACTTGTCCAAAAGGGACCATTGGCAAAGGTGGGCACACTTGAAATACTTGACCTGGTCAACAGGTACAGTTTTCTTAACTTCTGTATGAGGCTTTCCAAATTTCCCAACTGGGGAAGGGTTTTCCCCTCTGAGCCATGCCAGGAAAGTCATGGCATGATTCTTGTTAGTGCCCCTTCTGCCCACCTCTTCCATGGCTAACAGACCTCAAGTCTAACTTGTTAACCCTTTGGATTGCTCATCTTATTCCTGGCATGAGTCATGTGGTGTTTTGGCTCACCCATCTGGGGTTTTCTTTTCAGGTTAACATGTTTGTTGAAGGATTCCACGATGCCATCCTCCTCTACGTCTTGGCTCTACATGAAGTACTCAGAGCTGGTTACAGCAAAAAGGATGGAGGGAAAATTATACAGCAGACTTGGAACAGAACATTTGAAGGTGGGGATTCCATCTATAAGGCAACGACATGGGGCCAAATGAGCTGCTGCTTTTCTGGTTCTGTTTTTCTCAGTTGCAGCTGTGGGGCCTTTCCAGCTTCTTGCTTTTCTCAGCTCTAGAGCAGCCCATCTCATAGGCTTGTTGTACCAATTAAATGAGATAATACATGTGAAAGTGCTTTGAACAAGCCCCACTGAAAGAGGAAAGGCCTTGTGTCCTGATTATTTAGGTAATAGCTCTATGCTTCTTGATATTGCATTAAACACAAGCCTAATGCACGACAGGACAATCAGTTTGTGAAGAGCTCTGTGATGAGTTTCAAAACCAGTATTAATCCCAGATATACATTCATGTGTTCAGACTATGTTGGTTTTTGTGAAACGCAGAAAACATTAGCTGTCACAGTTAAACCTGGTGGTTTGAGATGATTAGCAGGTTCAATTGAGCCCTCTGCTTTTTTTTTAATTTTTGTTTGTTTGTTTGTTTGTTTGTTTGAGACAGAGTTTTTGCTCTTTTTGCCCAGGCTGGAGTTCAGTGGCACGATCTCGGCTCACTGCAACTTCCGCCTACTAGGTTTAAATGATTCTCCTGCTTCAGCGTCCGTTGTAGCAGGGATTACAGGCGCCCACCACCACACCTGGCTAATTTTTGTATTTTTTAGTAGAGACGGGGTTTTACCACGTTGGCCAGGTTGATCTCGAACTCCTGACCTCAGGTGATCCACCCACCTTGGCCTCCCAAAGTGCTTTTATTTTACTTTTAAAATAGTGAATGTTAGTTTTTGCTTTCTTCTTTTTTGAGATGGAGTCTCACTCTTGTCCCACAGGCTGGAATGCAGTGGAGCAATCTGAGCTCACTGCAACCTCCACCTCCTGGGTTCAAGCGATTCTCGTACCTCAGCCTCCTGAGTAGCTGGGATTACAAGTGTGTGCCACCACGCCTGGCTAATTTTTGTGTTTTTAGTAGAGATGGGGTTTCACCATGTTGGTCAAGCTGGTCTCGAACTCCTGAACTCAGGTGATCCATCCGCCTTGGCCTCCCAAGCTTTCTTAATAACAGGGAAGTACAGGAAAACAACAAAAAATGACCCATAATCTCATCTCAAGCAACTTCTGTTGGCACTGAAAAATTGTACAAGATAAGACTATGCTTGGCTAGGAAATTTAAACAGTACAAAAATGTGCAAATTGAAAGGTGAAAGCTTTCCTTCCCAACCTAGTCCCCTCTCCCCACTGTGTATCACTATTAATGATTTCCTATGATTCTGTCTACAAATATTTTAAGCCTTCTGCCAGCATGTATGCATTTGTGTATCTTATCTTAAAATTTCTATGAAAGGGGTGATAGTATGAATGCTATTTTTCATCTTAGGTTTTTTACTTGTATGTCAAGTTAAAGAATTTTCCATATGAGAACTCATAGATCCAATGCAGTTTTAAATGAAGTTACATATTTTTCTACTGTATGGCTGTACAGGAATTTCTTTAACCAATCTCCTATTGATGGACACTTGTAAAGTTGTTTGCAATTTTTGCTATTATGCAATATGCTGTCACAAGTCTCTTGCACATCTTGAAGAATTTTTGTGAGTCCTTCCAACAGGGAACATTCCTACTTGTGGGATTTCTAGGTCCACAAGTATGTTGGTGCTTTTTAAAGTGCATTAGAAGTTGCCAAAAAGCTTCCAGGAAGTTCTGCTAATCTATATTCTTGCTAACAGTGTATATAAAAGTGCTAGTTTCCTCTCACCTCACCAACACTCAAAGAAAATGAACATGAAACTCAATATGGAAGTGATCTCACTGCAGGAGCCTTGCAGATATCAACTCTATATTCATTTATTCATTCAACAAATGTTCATTGAGCACCTACTATGTGCCAGGTGCTGTTCAAGGTACTGAGGATTCAACAGTGAACTAAAGACATTTCATGCAATTTGAGCTTACATGCCAGTGGGGGGATGAGGCAACAAACAATGAATACAGTATATCTTTCAGAGCTATAAAATAAGGTAGGATAGGGAGCTAGAAAATGCCAGGCAAGGAGGAGTAGGGCTGCTAGTTTAGAGTGGTCAGGGAAGGTCTCTGTGAGAGTGAAGTTGAGTAGAGACCTGAGGGAAGTGAGGGAAGCTCTGTAGATGTTTAAGAGAGATCACTCCAGAGGGAATGGCAAACATGGAGATCCTGAGTGCATCTGGGAGACTGTGGAGTGTCCCCAGAGAGAGCAAGATGGCTAATGTGGCTGACACCACGTGTGACAGGTAGTGTGATAGGTGCCAAAGCCCGAGAGGTAATGGGACCAGATCATGTGGACCTGCAAGCCTTGCTGAGGTCTTTGGGCTCCACCTGGGTGAGACAGAAAGTCATCTGAGGCCTTCGAGTGACATGATCTGCCTTGTGTGTTTAAAAGGGGTCCTTATGGCTGCTATGTGGAAAATAAACTATATATGCTTATGGGTATCACCTGACAACTGGTAATATAAAGTACAAATTGCTGAACCAGGGTTCAGTGCATCCTAGCCACTAACCAGTAACCTTGTCCTCTGAGCTTCTCTTTCTTCACCTGTATGATAAGGAGGTTGGTCTAGTTAATGACTGACAAGAGCTCTTTCAGTTTTACATCATGCTTGCTCTTCCTCCTTTGAGCCCTTTAATGCACTGGGGTATGCCTATATCTATTTGTAATCCAACTAGTGACATTTTTCAATGGCAGGAGCAAATACTGCCAAGTTTAGATTTGGGGCACATATTTTTTCAGTTGGGACTCCTGTCCCTTAGTTTGTCCTCAGTTCTTAGAAAGGGCAGGACAGGAGAGTAGGGAGAGTTTGAGCTCCAGCTAGAGTTGTCTGGGCAGTATCTATGGTGGCAATTGGTAGACTTCATTTCTCTCTAGTGGATGCCATGTCTTACTCAAAACCAGAGTGACATCTCCCTTAGCATTAGACAGATCGTAGTTCATGGGTGAGTAGACCTCCAGGATTATCTTGTTTTACCTCTGACTGCTTCACTTGAGGAGCTGGAATCCAATAGGATAATTCAGGGGGCATATTAGGACAGAGCCAAATTTCCCAGAAGTTTTGCACAATACACTGAGAACCTGGCATCTGTGGACACAACCTTGGTCGGCCACATCCCATTCTTAGCTATTACTCACTACGTGGTGTGGTCATTTGTTCTTGGTCTTCTGACAGAGGGACAGGAGCCAGAGTTGGGGGATGCTGGAGGGCGCCACTGAGGGAGGGTGTGAAGGGGAGGGTAGGTGCCCATGATGGCTGGAATGTATTTTGGTTAGAGCAAGGGTATGGGCTCAATTTTCCCATAGGCCATCTTGATGTCTCTATTCTAGGGCCAGGTCTACACAGGCAATATGAAATGAGTCCTGAAACAGCCAACTGTGTAGTTCAGTCTACAATTAGAATCTCATTTGTTCAAATGTAAAGATAATTGAGGCCAAGCTAAGTTTTTGGCTCGAATTGCTTGGAGAGCCCATTTTATTTGCTAAACAATGGTCCATTTGAGGGTAGGCCTAAAAAGAACTCTAAGGTATCTGTATGAAGAAAAACTCAAACCTTCCTAAAATTGAAAACAATTTTAACTTTAATGGTCACCATTAAGTGACCATTAAGTTGTCAAGGGAAAAGTACTCTGGCTGTGATTTGACAAATTTGGCTTTTATTGCCACGAAACCTGTGATCAACTCTCATTTCAATAAATGGCCTGGGAAGAAGCTGGATTTCCTCTGTGTGAGAGGTCAGAGTGACAAGGTAAATAGGACTGTGGCTTAAACTTTGAGCTCCACTACAGCCAAATAGAAATGGGGTGGAAAGTCTCATTACTTATGTACAGGAAAATTCTACTGTAAGCCTGACAATCTCACCTTATGTACGATACTCTCAGGTGAAGTCTCACTTTGCTAATTGGCCACCCTGAGGATTCTTACCCCAATTCTTGGCAGAATTGCAATAGCTTAAAGGTAGAATGAGGTCTTAAATTACTAGGGCCACCTCATCTTATAAAATACTCTGCAAAATACTTAGCAGGACACAACATCACAAACATCTCTCAATAGAATGATAAATGGTTTTGGATAGCCAATATACATATATGTTTTAAGCCTATTTATCACTTAAGAGTTTTATAGGCTGTCAAGGATACACAAGTTTATGGTAGGTGTACCCTTTGTAACCAGTCTATATTAAGAAGACAAAAAAATCAAAGTGAATGGTAGCTTCCATTCTGTTTCCGGTAAAGTAGACCAAAGTCTGGAAAAATCAGTGGGCCTTCAAACCAAACCCAAAGGACAGTAAACCCAAATACCTGCCCTCTCCAAGCCACACTAGAGGATGGAACTTTCCCTTGGGATCCTTTTTCCCAGACATTCATTTTACTAGAGGAGTCAGTACTTTCGGAGAGAACCAAATCAGAGAACCAAATCAATAGAAATGCCAATTAAGAATTACACTGAACTCCCCCAGTTGAAAAGGGAATAGCTTTAGTTAATTAAAATGGGGCTGTTGTATGCATTCTCTTATTTAGTGAATGAGAATTATGACATAGACATACTTAATATCAGCAGATGACATATTTGCTTTTATTGATTAGTTGCTCTGAGCCACCATTATAGGCCAAAGCAAGTGGATACCCAAGGCCCTCCATTCTCTGGCCACCCTGTTCCAGCCTTACATGTCACTGACTCCTTTTGTCCACATGGACCGTCTTCCCAGAAATCTCACAATTCCTCTGGTCTCTTTGGGCCTCTGTGCCTTGGCAGATACACCTAGGCCAGCCTTTCAGCCTCTCTCCCACTTCTTGATTTACTGCTTGCCCAATCTTACACTTCCCCCAACATCCCTATAAAATTCCTGCTCTTTCACTGAGTCCTCCCTGATTCTCCAACTTGATGTGCTGGCTCCTTCTCTGAGTGATGTGGGCACAGCCAGGTCTTCTCTACCAGGAGTAATTATAAAATAAATAGTAGTAATAATAGTGACAGTAATAATGACAGTAGATGAAAACAATGAACTTCCCATAAATGTGTTGAAAGTGCTTTATTTGTTTTCTCATTTAATCTTCTCCACAGCCTCTTGGTAGGGAGGTACTATTATGCCCATTTTACAGTTGTGGAGACTGAGGCTTAGAGGGCTAAGTTCCTTGTCCAAGGTCATGGAGCTATGTAAATGTAAAAACTGGGATTTCAATGCAAGTGGTTAGATTCTGGTGTGAACAAGCTAAATCCCCGGTCCAGGCTGCCCCTCTCTAGAGCAGAGAATGTGTTCATCTTTGCCTCAGCTGCAGCACTAATTCAGTACTAAGCGTCCAGAGAATGTTTGGATAAACAATTAGTGAAGAACTCAACCAGGATAAAGAAGAATAGCTCTTCTTAGCTATTGGCTCCAGTGACCCACAAAGCAGGCCCGCTGCTCTCCTGTGTATTAAAGCAGCCTGGAGAAAAGCACATTAACTGAGTCCTGGGCTGGAATGATTTTTCTGTTATAATGTTCATCCAATGATAATGCAAACCCATGACAAATCTATAAATGTACCCCACCTCCACTTCTCACTCTGCAATTAAAAAAAAATTAATACAAAACTCTGGGATAAGCATGCTGCTTTCAGGATTAGCCTTAATCTTTTTTCAAACATATCCCCCGAAGAAGATCATTCATTTCTTTTTCTTTTCATTTTTAGATGGAGAAATGTTAAGAATTTAGGAATGCAGACGCAGATGAAATTACAATGTCTTTCCAAAATGCCAACAAAAATGCTCAGAGTCTGATGAGATTCCCTGTGGCATGAGTTTGTTTAAAAAATCCTGCCAATTCATTTTCTTGTTTTTGTTGGCAGACAGAGGTATTTTAAGTAACCAACGTTGAGTTCTTCGCTTCTGGTCCTGTAGGTATCGCCGGGCAGGTGTCCATAGATGCCAACGGAGACCGATACGGGGATTTCTCTGTGATTGCCATGACTGATGTGGAGGCGGGCACCCAGGAGGTGAGCACGCGAGACCTCTGCACCAGTTGCTCCTTCTGCTCTTGGGGACTCTGAGGAATGCATTTGTTCTGGTGGCCAAAGAGCTGTCTCCAATGCAGCTTCCAAATAAAAATGAGTTGAAAAACCTCAACTTTTGATTGAGGGTATCAAGGAAGACTTCAGAAAATGGTTCCATGCTTATTCTGAATGAGGAAATCCCACCCTTCAAGTGGCCAAGAATCACACCTTAGTCTTATGGATGAGGGTCATTGGGTGAAATCAGTAAAGTGAAACTATATTTCTTCCCTTAAGATTTGAGCTTTTCTGAGGGGGATTGGGAGGGTGGGTGGTTACAAACTCAATGTGTGTTAACATTTCCAAAGATGATGTAGTTTCAGGATAACATCGTGAAGAGAAAAGAGGGCCCTGGACCCAAAGATAAGTCTTCTGTGCTTGGGAGTGTGAACTCTCTGCCTCAGTTTGCTCAGCTGTAACATGGAAATCATCATGTCTTCCTGGCTGATGTCACATGATTATTGTTAAGGGGAACAGATCAAATGAAACCTAGAAAAGTACTATCTACATTTTAAATTATAAATGTACGTATACAATTATACAAATATGCAGTGCTTCAGCAAAGAATGCCACTTCCTCTGTTTCCTTGATCGCCGGCTCCCAGGATCATCGCTCTGGTGCCCTTCATGGGACCTGGCATATGGGACTTGCTGTTTTCCTTTTTGTGTGTATCAGGTTGGTGCAAAGGTAATGCGGCTTTTGCCATTATTTTTAATTATTTATTTTTAATGACCAAAACCTCAATTACTTTTGCACCAACCTAATAGATGCCTGGC
Organism: Pongo abelii; assembly: GCF_028885655.2. Lineage (NCBI taxonomy): Eukaryota > Metazoa > Chordata > Mammalia > Primates > Hominidae > Pongo > Pongo abelii. The sequence continues at coordinate 33,337,894 of NC_071989.2, forward strand.
TCTTGTGGGAAGTTCTGAAGCAGCAGGAGTCACCCTCGCTATGTTTAATGAATGATTGTTTTGCCCACTGAGTGGTCTGGGTCTCATCTGTATTTCTGGTTCCCCCCTGGGAAAGGTGGGTAGCGACAGTTCATCAGAGTCCATTGTGAGGTTGCAGGGGTGGAGGTGTATAAAGCCCTTGGCAAGTGCTCAGTACACGCCAGTGATTGTTATATTTTGGTGGCAATCTAGACTTCCTCTAGACCTGACATGGCCTGTGAGAACCTGCTGTACCTCCGTCAGGAGAAGGGGAGGAGATGTCACCAGCCACTCAGGAGCCATGTGCTTGTTTTCAGACAAAAGAGAAATGACTCCCAAGAACCTGGGTGGGAAGGCACTTCTAGACTGGGGCTTGGGGAGCTGATCAAACAATCATTTTAACCAGAAACTGAGGGATGACCATGGAATTAAACCATAACAGAATAACGATTTTCCAGGGGCCAGAGGAGCCAACTAAGAGAAAGAGAATTCAGCCTGGAAATGGGGGTGCACATAGGGTGGGTTCATCAGAGAGGAGAGTGCAACTCTTGAAGGAATAGTCTGGCAACCGGAAGTGGTGAAACAGGAGGTTCCTGAAAGATGCTCTTTAATTATATGTTAAACAATTGAGGGCTGTGAGGCTGGGCACCTGTCATATGCTTAAATCGGGTATACAGTGGACCCTGGCTGTCCTTCACATGTCCCTGAAAGTAACTTGGGCCTTAACAATTGGCTGATGGGGTGGGCTGCTCTGGGACAGACGAGTGGGACAGTGCCCTATCCGATGAACAAAGCAAAAGCCGGGAATTCCAAGATTATTCCTTTCCACGAGGTGGTAGTGACTGAAGAATCCTAGGGGCAGCGCTGACAGAGCTGGGCCTTCAGTGAGTGCAGGGCCCAGGGGGCACTACTCTCACCGCTTGCCACATCCTGCTCTGGCACGACCGCTCTTAATGCCCTCTTGAGAGCACCATTAGCGACTTCAAATCTTGACTTACAGAGTCCCCAGAACACACCATGACCATCAGTGTGGACAACCAAGGAACGTGCCCAATGTACCATGCTTTTCTGAAGCACTTGCTGCCCTTGCCCTGGAGACGGTGATTTGATGAAATGCCCAGAGGCAGCCGGTTTAGATCAGGCTGTACATTTTGGGGAATAGCTGTGGAAGGCTGTGAGCTTTGTGCCTCCTTTGACCTTTCGGTTTGTCTGTTTGTTTTTTGCCTCTATATAGGTTATTGGTGATTATTTTGGAAAAGAAGGTCGTTTTGAAATGCGGCCGAATGTCAAATATCCTTGGGGCCCTTTAAAACTGAGAATAGATGAAAACCGAATTGTAGAGCATACAAACAGCTCTCCCTGCAAATCATGTAAGTCTAGAGACTTAATTTGCTATGTATGTCATCACCTCTAACCTCAGTGTAATGTAAGTTTAAAACCCAAGTGTTTCTATGGGCTTACATTTTGGAAGTTTACATTTCTTTCTCTGATGTGGTAAAACACATGGGAACAGTTCACAAACTGGCATCTTGCCTTTATCAGATGCTTTCAGGTCTTCCTTCCCTTCCAGCCTTCTCTTCCACAATGGTAGACTGTTTCTTCCTATTTTTACATCTCTTACTATAATCTCTTGGCTAGGTCATGTTTCCACTTTTAGAGAAAATCAAAATATCAATTAGTAAATATCACTCGCTTAGTCATCTGTCATAGCAAGTCTCGTTCTGATTTTTCAAGTTTGTGGTTACTTTCCAGCTCCTCAGAACCAAAGAGATAACATCCCTTAAACATCTGAACATCTACACATTGTCAAATAAGTGTAAGATGTATTACTTATGAGCAGCTTTGTATATAAGTAGAGAAGCAATTGGATGTTCTCATAATTAGCTTTCAAATAGGAAAGTTGTTAGAAATAATTGTTTTAGAGAATAAGGTAGTGAGGGAGAACAAAGTGAATATAGGTCTTTCAGGAGGCCAGTTGATCATTTTAGGCTAATATATGTGTGCTTTTGAAAGTACCTTTTAAACTGTTAGGTATTTATGTCTATGCAATAATTACGGGAAGGAATTAAGAAGGAAATGTTTTAAGAACACACTGGGGAGATTGGGCCTGTATTTGAAATCCCACTGTTGTTACTTGCTGGTTTTGTGACCTTAGGAATCTTCCTTCAGCTTCTTAAGCCTCAGTTTTCCAATGTGTAAAGAGAAAGAAATGTGCCCAACTAAGCGTTTTGAGGGCTGTTTTGAGGATTACACAAGATGACGCATTGAAGGGCCGCGTACTAAACTCTAGATACAAGTTAGCTATTTATCACTTTTATGTAACTGGGACACTACTGAACCTGATTGTTTCAAATTGTTATCCACATTTTTCAAAGCTATGTAGGACATTTTGACATGAAACTCTGGCTTTGGTGAGAGAACATCTAAAAACAGAACACTGACCTAATGAATTTTTCATCAAATCTTCTAGCACTTTGAAGTGTCATCATCCATCTGTGAAAATAAGAAGGCCTGGGTCAGTGCCCTGGTCCATCTGGTTGTCTTCTTTGACTTTATTTATTTATTTATTTTGAGATAGAGTCTTGCTCTCTCACCCAGGCTCGTGTGCAGTGGCGTGATCTCGGCTCATTGCAACCTCCACCTTCCGGGTTCAAGTGATTCTCCTGCCTCAGCCTCCCGAGTAGCTGGGATTACAGGTGCCTGCCACCACACCCAGCTGATTTTTGTATTTTTAGTAGAGATGGGGTTTCACCATGTTGACCAGGCTGGTCTCCAACTCCTGACCTCAGGTGATCCACCCACCTTGGCCTCCCAATTCTTTGACTTTAGACTCAAAAGAGAGTGGGTATATCTGAAATCTTCAGTTCCAGTTTTCCTCTGATTCTTGAATTTTCTTCTGTTCTCATTGTGTCCACTCTCTTAATAGTGTTTTTGTTTATCTAGCAGTTTCTCAAATGGTTCTTAAGCTTTGCACTGGGCAAAAACAAACAAACAAACACATAAAACAAAAAACAAGTGTAGGGTTCCTTAGAAAATATTTCTGAAAAAGGAAAAGTTGCCTCCAGTGAGAAATCGAGGAACATCTTGCAATGAATGAAACTCGAGGCATTTCTAACTGTATCTCAAAATGAACCCTGATTATCTATGCTTCTTTTTCAAGCAGGTGGCCTAGAAGAATCGGCAGTGACAGGAATTGTCGTGGGGGCCTTACTAGGAGCTGGCTTGCTAATGGCCTTCTACTTTTTCAGGTGAGGACCGTTTGTAAAGGTACAATTCACTCTCTTCTACTGTCTTTGTCATTTGTTTTTGCATGATTCTCTTTGTGATTTGTCCACATCCTTCTTTCACCCAGGGAGCACGGCGATTAAAAAATCTCAGCCATTCTTTTGGCAGGACCCCAGGATTGGTGTGGTCAGTGGTTTAGCATACTGGGTGCTGGGGTCATGGGTTTTGACTACATCTCACAATGGGACAGAGAGCTGCTGCTGCCCTTTGATCACAGATTTTTTTTTTTTTTTTTGAGACGGAGTGTCACTCGCTCTGTTACCCAGGCTGGAGTGCAGTGGCACAATCTCTGTTCACTGCAACCTCCACCGCCTGGGTTCAAGCAATTCTGCCTCAGCCTCACGAGGAGCTGGGACTACAGGTGCAGACCACCAAAGCTGGCTGATTTTTTGTATTTTTATTAGAGATGGGGTTTCACCATGTTGGCTAGGGTGGTCTTGAACTCCTGACCTCCAGTGATCCATCTACCTCGACCTCCCAAAGTGCTGGGATTACAGGTGTGAGCCACCGTGTCCAGCCCTTTGATCACAGATATTCTGACAAGAATTCCTACCACCCACCAAGTGAAGCAGTGGGGAGGGAATCTGGATAAAGGGGGAAATCAACTTCTCCCTTCTCAGGCTTTCTCCAATTCAGAAATAGATGCCTGGGCTCATCTTAAAGAGGAGGAGGGAACTTTGCATAGCCCATGCTCTCAGGCTGTTCTGTGCTCAGTATCTGGAGAGCCCACATGCTCATTTGACACTGTGGTTAAGCTCCAAGGCTTGCAAAATTGTAATAATGTACGTGTGTTCACTGGTACTGATTGTTCTGCCCCGTGAGGGTGGCCCATTCCTTTGTAATCTTTGGTGGTTGAGTTTGTGGTTTAGTCATAAGTCATTAGAGCAAAGTTTCTTTATTTCTGCATGGGATTGTAACTAGGCATATGTGACCCTTTGTGGGAACAATTGTATTCCTGTTCCTTTGGCCACAGTACACGTAATTTGATTTTTATCTAGGGCATACCCTGGGAATCAGGGAGAACTTCTGTAGCCGAATAGACAAGACCTAACCCCCAAGGCACCCAGGGAAGAAGGGGAAGGCTTGTTCTGTGGTATTTGGGAAAGCATGCCAATTTTGTCTCTTGAATAAGGGCATCATGCCTGGGGGCACAATACTTTAATCTCTGACCAGGGTTTCATATTCTGTCACTTCTCATTTATCAACTGAAACCCAGATGTCCCTTGAGGGCACTCTTTGTAAGAGAAACCATGGTATTTTGTAGCCAAGTTTTATTACCACATTCACTTTCCCTTTACCCAGGAAGAAATACAGAATAACCATTGAGAGGCGAAACCAGCAAGAAGAAAGTAACCTTGGAAAACATCGGGAATTACGGGAAGATTCCATCAGATCTCATTTTTCAGTAGCTTAAAGGAAGCCCCCCGCTTTTTTTTTTCTGCCTGAGATTCTTTAAGGAGTTAGATGGGATGAAAGACATCAATGAAACAGAAGGGGCGTTCTTGAAGAATTCATTATTTTAAACAGTTAGTCATTTCATTTTAAAATTTCTGTAGAAGCTCAGGAATTATTATTAATCACCATCTGCCTCCAGGCCTTTCATCTCATGACAAACAAATATAATAATGATATCGTGTCACTCTGTTAAATGTTCATACTGTTTCAAGGCCATATGATTAGATTTATGTTTTTTAAAATCTGTTGTCTCCATATCTTGATGGCTTTTGGGAGCATTTCACACAAGGATATAAAATGTGGTTTTCTTAAATGAAATGTTTTGTAGCTAGAATAAAATCATTTTTACAAGTACAGCATTCTTGGAAAGAATTTAACACCCAAAAAGGAGAAAATGTAATGAAAAATCTCAAGGTTGGAAATATAGCCTTACTCCCTCTAGAGCTGGAGGACAGGTTTGTGGTTGAGGACTTCTCTGTCCAATGTCTACATTCAGGTTCTGACTTCATATCTTGAAAAAGGATTTCCTCCCTGTCTTTTTCAGTGTCTCATAAACGCTACTCTGGATTGTTGTAAATATTAGTGAGATGGGAGGATTTACAGAAGAAAAGCAAGTCAAAAATGTTTCCTTTTTGATGTAAAAAAAGCCCTATTTCACACTAACATTTTATTTTACAAGTATTTTAATCTTATATTTTGGTATTAGAAAATTTGTCTATTTTTTCATTTTGAAGATTAAATGTTGCTTATATTTTAAAAGCATGGGTGAAGTGTACAACAAACCAATAATGATAAAAAATACTTCTCTTTTTTCCCTGTTTCCATTTTTCCCTTGGCCACAGCCAAATGCTAATTGCTGCTTTAATTACAGAGATGTGGAAATGTATTCAGATTACAAACTTCTACAGGAATACATCAAAATTTTAACTCTTTTGCGTTTTTACTGTTTAACTGTTTTAAATTAAGCAAGTTATTTTAGGGTGACACTCCTTCCAGTTCTGGCCAGATCATGAGTTTCAAGATCAAGAGTAAAAAGTTATTAGAATTAAAGAGTTTTATAAAGGGAGGCAGCCCTTCTCCCTCAAGAACAACTTTGTTGAGAGTTACAACTTGACAGCAAGCACAGAAATGACAAATTTAAAACTTTTACACATGGCATTTACCAAAATTCCCAGTGACTATTTTGGTTAAAAGAGGGAACCTAAATATCTACTCTATTCCCTTTCAGTTAACTCCACAGAACTTTGTAGGCATCCATGAATACCTGTAATAGTGGGTTAGGTGTGGAGATAAGGAATTTGGACAAAGTTGAGTAAGTTTTTACTGGGTATCTGCTTTGCACCCAGTAGTCTGCAACATGAGTTTAAACTCAGGTTACCACTTTCACTTATACTTTATGGAGAAGACAGACAGTGAGGAAGGAATGGGAAGCTGTCATGAGAGTGCACCATCTTGGAATTACATAACTGGGGTCTTTCCTCAATAACATTTTGAGCATCTGAAAAATAGTTTAAAAAATTGTCTTAATATCTGTTAAAAGGCATGTCTAGGGAGGAAACAGGAGAGTTTGAGCAATCCCTTGGTGGTGATGAAGGTGGTAGTTCACACAAGTAACAGTGGAGGCAAAGGTAAGCGCAAGCTGCCTGTCCCAGATGCTGGCCCATGTGTGCGTGCTTCCCTGGAGAAGTCTGCTTCTGTTGCTCCCACCTGAGTCACAGTTAACAGATTATTTCTGTGTGAGGCACGTTTCTCTTCTGTTGTTTAAAAAATGGGAGCTGGGAGGCAGCTGAGAGGGCGTGATAAAATAATTAAGTATGATCAACTGAAACAACTATGTTGTAGTTCTCCATGCTGGATGCAAAGGAAAAAGTGCTGAATTCCAAAAAGGATGGAAGAAGAAGGCAAGAAGGGCAAACTCCAAAAGTTCTAGTGCAGGAAGAGAGTTTGAGAAGTAAAATCCAGGAAAGCAAAGCGTTGTACCTCTTGGGACTCCCCAAAGTGAAACAGCAAGGAAGGATTGTGTCTATCTTAGTTACTTGAATTGGAGAGCTTGTTTCTCTCTCATTTTTATTTTTCAATGATGTTTTCTTTATATTTTAGAGATATTCATTTTCTCTTATCTTGTGCTTGTAAAAAGCATTTACATTTCAAGTCTATGTGCTTATTACAGGGGAAAAATAATCTATCTGTTTGCAGTCTTTGAGTATAAACATTTCTAACCTTTTTAAAACTTCTATAGCAGCCCATTAACACTAACATTTTTAGAGCAAATATATTCTTTTAACTTCAGGTAGAGGAATAGTCCTAAACTTAATATGATAGCTCTAGATAAGCTCTTAAAGATAAGTGAGCATTTAGTATTCTAAAAGTGGCAGAACAAATCATGAGGTTTCTGGATGCTATACCAATTTAAAATCAATTCTCATGTTAATATTGATTGCTTATTTACATGTCAGTCATCTAGTTTTTTTCCTTGAAATCTGCATATGGGTTACAAAAACTCTGTTAAGTTTTGAAAATTCCATTAAGTTGAAAACCTTGGTTAAAAACATAGGTGCCTGGCCCAAGGTTACCCTGGATTCAGATCTCTCTTGATTATATTTGGGGATTTACGTTCCTAACTGCTAAGCAACATCTTTGACAACTAGTAATTCATACTCTACTAGTAGTCACATGTCATATAGTAAAATAAATAGGGCTTTAGTTCTTAAGTCATTCTATACATTTTTACCCTGAAATCCAGGGTGTTCAGATTTCAAAAAGGATACTTTATCAGTATTTTCTCATCCAGTCAAACTTCAGCTGACATTGATACAGGTCAAAATGCGTAGATGCTTTTTGGTGTTGGAAATAAGTGTCTATCTTATGGTCATCATTGTCTTCTTAGATTTTTTGGGTAGGGGGGCCAGGTAGGGGGAGACTCGGAAATAAAAGCGTTCCCCAGATAACTTCAATCTGGAAAGAATTTTCTGTATAGAGTCCATCTCTCCCTCAAGACTGACCACAGGTTTCATGAGAAGGTCCCTGAAAACATCACATTTCTCTGAAGAACCATCAACTTGTCTTTTCTTGAACCACAGGAATGGTTCTACAGACCCTACTATAATTCTTCACATTTCAGAACCCATGTTTAATGGAGGGAAGAGAGAAATGCATGGGAAAAGAACACCTCCTTTTCTCCTTTCTCTTAAATTCAAAGACGTTTGCTTTGGAATGCCCTCATTTTTCCCTATTCACAGGCTTCTAGAATCATTAATTTACTCAAGGCACATGTGCCTTCTTTGCCCCAAATGCATCACTTTCCTTTTAGTTATGGCTGATTTTGGGTGTGTGTGTGTAAGACATGCAGTCAACAACAAGATGAAGGCCATTGCATAGATCTCATGCAGATAGTGATGGATTCAGAAGGTAGGTTCCAGTGGCGTCACTACCTTCTTGTAAGCCAGTATACACTGGCTATTTGTGGAAATCTCTTTGGGAGATCAAATAGATTGTTATGCCACTGTGAGTGTTTATAAACTGGAAGGAAAAAGCACCTGTGTTTCTTGGGACACAAAGCGCTCAGATCCTGAGTGGATGCAGACACGAGAGTAAATGTCAGCCCAAATTAGGCCCCTCGACCTACAGACATTTCATGGGTTTTATTTAATCACACCCTGTGGTTTGGGGCTACATGAGGAAGCTGGTAATGAGCTGAATTTCTTATTTAGTGGAAAAAACTGAAACTGTCTAAAAACACGGGATATATTTTAGGGGCAGTTGTGGAAGTGGAGAGAATGAGATGATGGTGTTCAGAGGGACCAGCTTCTTTTTCAGTTGTCTTTAGAACTGAAGAATAATCAATAATTTAGTGCCCCTTCAACAGCCATACTCAGCAAGAAGCATGGGACATAATGAGCAAGAAGAATCAGAAGCTTGATCCTCTAAAAGAAATAGAAGAAGGTAGCTTTGCCCGTTGCCACTGTCTTTACTGCCCCTTCTGCCCCTCCACCCACATCCACATCCAGCATCGCTCCAAGGATGCGTCAGCATCTTGCCCATGCAGGTAGAAATTTGTGAGTAGACCTCCATACTTCCTCAGGGGAAGAAAGAGAAACTAGTGCTGGTTGTAAGAATGTAGCTGGCTTTTCATCAGAACCCTTATGCTAACCTGACCACACTTGCTCTCGGGGAAGTTCAAGCCTGTGATGTGCATAAGCTCCAACAAGCCTGGCTTTGGTGTTCAGCACGCAGATTCCATAAATATCTCTTGCAGGCATACCCCACAGCTAGACTGCAGGATTAAAATAACTTCCAAAAGGTGCTGGATTGGAGTTTGTTCAAATTTCTCATTAACCACTAATGTTAATTCATACCAAATGCAAAGTATTCTAAACCAGCTGATGCTGTTAATGTTCAAGTTTTAAGTGACTTCAGATACAACGGAAGTGTTTCAATGGGAGCCAGATCTCACGAGTAAAAATCCATTTTATAATAGCTCTGTGATGTATCAGTGCGAGATGATTCGTAGGGGAGAGATTTGAACAAGCAATAAAGTGTTAGCAAAAATGCTGCATTGCTTCGATTCATGTTTAAAGACCGAAATTTCTATGCACAAGGAATAAAGGGCCTACTTACCAAGTGTAAATCACAACGTAGGCTACCAAAATATTTCTTATTTGCTAGGAGAACAAAGCTGTCACAGTGCATAATAGTTGGACAGAGATGGCTAAAAGAGAGGCAAATTCAGATTTGGAAACAGGGTGGCCTCTTCATTATTTATTGCCAAGATCTGAAAATCTTCAACATCTTATAAGACAACAATGAAGTAGCCCCTGAACAGCATGGAGTTGCTGTGAGTTTGTTCATTGCAGACCTTTGTGTTGGGTCCTGGGAATCTGAGCTTTGTTCCCTGTGCATGGTGGATCATTGAAACCAGGAGGACATGGGATAGACCTTGTGACAGATCAATTCTGTGACTCCTGTCTTCTGGGTCACATTATTCATTGTTAATTTAAATACAGGACTACCAAACAGTAAAAACCTACTGTGAGTCTGGTAGAAAAGCAAAAGTAAAAGCTGCACAAGTTACATACCGTTTATTGTTCTAATGTACAACTATTTGCATATAATGTGATTTAATTTATTGTTGTTTTGTGTAGAAAAGGAGAACTAATGACTGTGGATATAACCCCTGTTTTGTATAATATATTTTATTTCTTGTGCAAACTTGTCATTTAAAATATCTACTTCATTTGATGTTTGGATATAAATGTGTAAGTGTCCTTGTAAATGTTTCTATTAAGCAAGAATGCCACGTACTCAGAGTATAACAATGTGTTCTCATTAAAAAATACATCCCACAGAAACCTTTTCCTGTTTATAATTCAACCAGCATACACTGCACATATCTATATTCTTTGAGGGCTTTTGTTCTCCTGGGACTTGTTTAAGTCAAAGAGCAATAGGTGGGTCCGATGAATTGTAATATTTGAATGATACCTATGAAAAAACCCAAGAATTTCTGCCTAGCAAAGGCAAATCAACAGCATTTTAAAATGAGGGGCAAACCTTGAATCAGCAGGTAAGGGAAGAAATCTTCATGAAGGATAACCGTCATCTTGAGTCACTACAGCTCGAGAGCACTTCATGGATGACCTCATCGACTCATGTTATTAAGTCCTTTGCCACTTTAAAGAGGTCCTAAGTCAATTTTGTCACTTTAAAGACCTCCCCAGGTTCCAGCATACTAAGCAGATTAACCAGCCTCCAGCATCTCCAGTTGCCTCTGGGTTGTAAAAAGCTGCTTCACCATCTGGGAAGTTACTCATGATTTATTTTAAGCCCAAGAAACATATAGCAATTCGCATGGTTGGAGCAATGTTCCCCTGATCCTGCTGCTGCTGCCACCACCAATGAGGTCCCCAGGCGACACCACAAATGCCACTCAAACTCCCCATGTTTGAGGAGATTCTGCTGACTAGGGGTGGGGTGGGGTAGGGCATGGGGGCATGGCAGGAATGAAGGGTAGAGACAGGAAAGCTCTGGAAAACAAGCTTTCCCATTGTGACTTTCCATCTCCATTTTGGGAAACATGGCCTCCTTGAATCTTTCCACCATATTCCTACCTCTCCAGTCCCCTCTGAATTTCATTTCATGCATACCCAACATCCCATGATGGGCTAAAGATGCCTCATGACTGGCTCTTGGGGCTGTGCCCACTGAAGAAGCCCTAGGGAGCTCCAAACACCATTGATTTAGAGCTCTGCCCTAATCCTAAATCAGGGGCATTTGGCATTGACTTAAACAGCAACTGCTATAGTGGGAGATACCAATGGCCATGTGTCTTTATTAGATGGAGTCTAGCTCTGTCGCCCATACTGGAGTGCAATGGCACGATCTCGGGTCACTGCAACTCTGCCTCCTGGGTTCAAGCGATTCTCCCGCCTCAGTCCCCTGAGTAGCTGGGATTACAGGTGTGTGCCACCACGCCAGGCTAATTTTTGTATTTTTAGTAGAGATGGGGTTTCACTATGTTGGTCAGGCTGGTCTTAAACTCCTGACCTCAGGTGATACACTCGCCTTGGCCTCCCAAAGTAAGTGCTGAGATTATAGGCATGAGCCACCACGCCTGGCCAAAAAATAGCACTTTTATAAACCGTCCATTAGCATCAAACTAGAGTCAAGAAAAAAAATCCCTTTGCAGGCCTGTGCAACCATGATGATCATTAGCTGCTGAAGTTCTTGAGGAGCGGAGCGGAGGAGGAAGATGAGCGGGGCATGATGTGCTATGTGCTTTGTATTAATCCATCATGCAATTTTCTCACATGCTGCCCCTTCTGTCATTTCCATTTCATAGATGGCGACACTCTGGAGCCAGACTCCTGGGGTTTCATAGCCTGGCTCTGATCCTTCTGTGAAAATGAGGATAATACTAATTCCAACCTCATGGGGCTACTGTGAGAACTTTACACTTAGGATTCTGCCTGGCAGGTAGTGAAACATTCAGTGGAATTACTATTATACTCTCCTGTCTCCTTGGATAAGGAGACAAACCTCTCAGTTGGTAATTTTTGAGGCCTTTAAGGCAAAAGGAATTTCTACTATTGAAAGCCGGGCAGCCCACATTTCTTTCTTTTCAATTTGGCTTGATAACAAGTAGCCTCGACCTCTTGGAGGATGAGATGAAAGGCAAGAGGTCCCTTTTCTGTACACCGCCCCTCTCTAAAGGGTCCTGACAAGGGCCGAGAAAGGGACAGTGATAGCCACATTGCCTCTGAAGCTTTCAGAGGGCCTGCGCAGCTTTACTCAAATCTGGGTTCCCTCCTTAGAGTGTAGGTGCCAACCCTGGAGCAGCAGGCCATACATGTTGTACTTGCCTTCCACCCCCTGCTTTCTCCCCCAGCTGAGACGGGCCTGGGGAGTGCTCTTTGGAATTCATCACCTCACTGCTGTGATTGGTCAGAGCAGTCCCTGCCATGACATAGAGGACTCGTGTGTCCTAAAGAAGAGCCTCCCACCTCCATGCCCTCAGCCCCAAGTCTTTCCCGAGAATGCTGGCATTTTGTCCTAAATGCAAGAGTAGCACCTCATTAAGGGTGTTGGTGGGCAGGGGATTTCCCAGTGTAGACAAAGGAGGTTTTTATTCCACTGCTACTCCAATGGCTCAAGAGAGACCAGGAGTCACACAGGCTGGCAGAGAATGCTGCATTAAAGTGACCTTTCTGGACTAGAGGACATGAGGTTCCTGGTACCCACAAGATCCTCCTCCTTCCAGTGCTAGCAGCTACAGAGACCAAAATAGAGATGACATCTGCTCTTCTGGAAGGGCCTCTGACAGTTCAGTTCAGAATGAGGATAGAATAAAGCATATCTGGGAGGCTTACTCTAGGCTGTGTCACCCTCTCCATCCCTTGCACAGTGACCCCTGCTAGGCTCCCTCTGGTGGTGCATAGACTGGTTCTGTGGAATGCTTGAGAAGGACCAGCAGTGCATGAAGAGATTGGTGTTCCCCCAGTGGGAACCTCTTGGGTGATATCAAAGATACGCTTTCAGGCAAACATCCAGCAAGAGGCTGGCTCTCAATAGAACTTGCCACCTGTCATTTTAACCATATACTGCTTTATGACTATTCTCAGCATTTTATTCAGAAGGAAAATGAAGACAGCAGAATGTATGCCATTCTCAATTTGATGACACTAGCTATTTATTGAGAGCATTCCACATGCCAAAGTGGGGCTTAAGCACCTTAGATGTGTGCATGTATTGCACTCTCACAGCACCCCTATGAGCTAGGACTGTGGTTATCCTACTCATCTTAGAAATGTGTAAACTAGGTTGCAGGCAAGATGGCCAAATAGGAAGAGCTCTGGTCTGCAGCTCCCAGCAAGATCAACATAGAAGGGGGGTGACTTCTGCATTTCCAACTGAGGTACCCGGTTCACCTCATTGGGACTTGTTGGACAGTGGGTGCAGCTCACAGAGGGTGAGCAGAAGCAGGGTGGGGTGTCGCCTCACCTGGGAAGAGCAAGGGGTCTGGGAACTCTCTCCCTTAGCCAAGGGAAGCTGTGAGGGACTGTGCCATGAGGAATGGTGCATTCCACTCCAGATGCTATGCTTTTCCCACAGTCTTTGCAACCCACAGACCAGGAGAGTCCCTCGGGTGCCTATGCCATCATGGCCCTGGGTTTCAAGCACAAAACTAGGCGGCCATTTGGGCAGACACCAAGCTAGCTGCAGGAGTTTTTTTTTTTTTTTTTTAAATACCCCAGTGGCACCTGGAATGCCAGCAAGACAAAACCATTCACTACCCTGGAAAGGGGGCTGAAGCCAGGGGGCCAAGTGATCTAGCTCAGAGGATCCTACCCCCACAGAGCCCAGCAAGGTAAGATCCACTGGCTTAAAATTCTCTCTGCCAGCACAGCAGTCTAAAGTTGACCTGGGATGCTTGAGCTTGGTGGGGGAAGGGGTGTCCACCATTACTGAGGCTTGAGGGTGGTTTTCCCCTCACAGTGTAAACAAAGCCACCTGGAAGTTCAAACTGGGTGGAGCCCATGGCAGCTTGGCAAAGCCACTGTAGCCTGACTGCCTCTCTAGATTCCTCCTCTCTGGGCAGGGCATCTCTGAAAGAAAAGCAGCAGCCCCAGTTAGGGGCTTATAGATAAAACTCCCATCTCCCTGGGACAGAGCACCTGGGGGAAGGGGCGGCTGTTGGCATAGCTTCAGCAGACTTAAACATTCTGCCTGCCAGCTCTGAAGAGAGCAGTGCATCTCCCAGCACAGTGCTCAAGCTCTGCTAAGGGACAGATTGCTTCCTGAAGTGGGTCCCTGACCCCCATGCCTCCTGACTGGGAGACACCTCCCAGTAGGGGTCAACAGACACCTCATACAGGAGAGCTCTGGCAGGCATCTTGTGGGTGCCCCTCTGGGATGAAGCTTCCAGAGGAAGGGAACAGGCAGCAATCTTTGCTGTTCTGCAGCCTCTGCTGGTGATACCCAGGCAAACAGGGTCTGGAGTGGATCTCCAGCAAACTCCAACAGACCTGTAGCAGAGGGGCCTGTTAGAAGGAAAACTGACAAACAGAAAGGAATTGCATCATCATCAACAAAAAGGACATCTACACAGAAACCCCATCCAAAGTTCACCAACACCAAAGACCAAAGGTAGATAAATCTATGAAGATGAGGAAAAACCAGTGCAAAAAGGCTGAAAATTAAAAAAAAACAAACAATTCTTATCCTTCAAAGGATTACAACTCCTCACCAGCAAGGGAACAAAACTGGACAGAGAATGAGTTTGATGAATTGACAGAAGTAGGCTTCAGAAGGTGGGTAATAACAAACTCCTCCAAGCTAAAGAAGCATGTTTTAACTCAGTGCAAGGAAGCTAAAACCTTGAAAAAAGGTTAGAGGAATTGCTAACCAGAATATCCAGTTTAGAGAAGAACATAAATGACCTGATGGAGATGAAAAACACAGCACAAGACCTTCATGAAGCATACCCAAGTATCAATAGCTGAATCAATCAAGTAAAAGAAAGGATATCAGAGATTGAGGATTAACTTAATGAAATAAAGCGTGAATACAAGATTAGAGAAAAAAGAACAAGAGGGAACAAACAAAGGCCTCCAAGAAATATGGGACTATGTGAAAAGACCAAGCTTACGTTTGATTGGTGTACCTGAAAGTGATGAGGAGAATGGAACCAAGTTGGAAAACACTCTTCAGGATATTATCCAGGAGAACTTCCCCAACCTAGCAAGACAGGCCAACATTCAAATTCAGGAAATACAGAGAATGCCACAAAGATACTCCTCGAGAAGAGCAACTCCAAGGCATACAATCATCAGATTCACCAAGGTTGAAATGAAGAAAAAAAAATGTCAAGGGCAGCCAGAGAGAAAGGCCAGGTTACCCACAAAGGGAAGCCCATCAGACTAACAGTGGATCTCTGTGCAGAAACCCTATAAGCCAGAAAGAGACTGGGGGCCAATATTCAACATTCTTAAAGAAAATTATTTTCAACCCAGAATTTCATACCCAGCCAAACTAAGCTTCGTAAGCAAAGGAGAAATAAAATCCTTTACAGACAAGATGAGAGATTTTATCACCACCAGGCCTGCCTTCCAAGAGTTCCTGAAGGAAGTACTAAATATGGAAAGGAAAACTTTGTACCAGCCACTGCAAAAAATACCAAATTGTAAAGACCATCGATGCTATGAAGAAAGTGCATCAAGCAATGGGCAAAATAACCAGCTATCATCATAAAGACAGGATCAAATTCACACATAACAATATTAACCTTAAATGTAAATAGGCTAAATGCTCCAGTTAAAAGGTACAGACTGGCAAATTGGATAAAGAGTCGAGACCCATCCGTGTGCTGTATTCAGAAGACCCATCTTATGTGCAAAGACATACATAGGCTCAAAATAAAGGGATGGAGGAATATTTACCAAGCAAATGGAAAGCAAACAAACAAACAAACAAACAAAAAAACAAAAAAACAAAAACAAAACCAGGGGTTGCAATCCTAGTCTCTGATAAAACAGACTTTAAACCAACAAAGATCAAAAGAGACAAAGAAGGGCATTGCATAACGGTAAAGAGATCAATGCAACAAGAAGAGCTAATTATCCTAAATATATACACATCCAAAACAGGAGCACCCTAGTTCATAAAACAAGTCCTTAGAGACCTACAGAAAGACTTAGACTCCCATACAATAGTAGTGGGAAACTTTAACACCCCACTGCCAATATTAGACAGATAAATGAGACAGAAAATTAACAAGGATATTCATGACTTGAACTGAGCTCTGGACCAAACAGACCTAGCAGACATTTACAGAACTCTCCACCCCAAATCAATAGAATACACATTCTTCTCAGCACCACATCTCACTTATTCTAAAATTGATCACATAATTGGAAGTAAAACACTCCTCAGCTAACACAAAAAGACAGAAGTCATAAAAAACAATCTCTCAGACCACAGTGCAATCAAATTAGAACTCAGGATTAAGAAACTCACTCAAAATCACACAACTACATGGAAACTGAACAACCTGCTCCTGAATGACTACTGGGTAAATAACGAAATTAAGGATGAAATAAATAAGTTCTTTGAAACTAATGAGAACAAAGACAGAACATACCAGATTCTCTGGGACACAGCTAAAGCAGTGTTTAGGGAGAAATTTCTGGCACTAAATGCTCACAGAAGAAAGGAGGAAAGATCTAAAATTGACTCCATAACATTACAATTAAAAGAACTAGAGAAGCAAGTCCTTTTAAGACAACAAAATTCAAAAGCTAGCAGAAGACAAAAAATAACTAAGATCAGAGCAGAACTGAAGGAGATAGAGACACAAAAAACCCTTCAAAAAATCAATGAATCCAGGAGCTGGGTTTTTGAAAAAATTAACAATATGGATAGATTGCTAGCCAGATTAATGAAGAAGAAAAGAGATAAGAATGAAATAGACACTATAAAAAATGATAAAGGGGATATCACCACTGATCCCACAGAAATACAAACTACCATCAGAGAATACTATAAACACCTCTATGCAAATAAACTAGAAAATCTAGCAGAAATGTGTAAATTCCTGGACACATACAACCTCCCAAGACTAAAACAGTAAGAAGTCAAATCCCTGAATAGAGCAATAACAAGTTCTGAAATTGAGGCAGTAATTAACAGTGTACCAACCAAAAAAAGTCCAGGACCAGACGGACTCACAGCCAAATTCTACCAGAGGTACAAAGAGGAGCTGATACCATTCCTTCTGAAACTATTTCAAACAATAGAAAAAGAGGGACTCCTCCCTAACTCATTTTATGAGGCCAGTGTCATCCTGATACCAAAATCTGGCAGAGACACAACAAAAAAAGAATATTTCAGGCCAATATCCCTGATGAACATCAGTGTGGAAATCCTCAGTAAAATACTGGCAAACTGAATCCAGCAGCACATCAAAAAGCTTATCCACCATGATCAAGTCGGCTTCATCCCTGGGATGCAAGTCTGGTTCAACATATGCAAATCAATAAATGTAATTCACCACATAAACAGAACCAATGACAAAAACCACATGATTATCTCAATAGATGCAGAAAAGGCCTTCGATAAAATTCAACACCGCTTCATGCTAAAAACTCTCAATAAACTAGGTATTGATGGAACATATCTCAAAATAATAAGAGCTGTTTCTGACAAATCCACAGCCAATATCATACTGAATGGGCAAAAACTGGAAGCATTCCTTTTGAAAACCCACACAAGACAAGGATGCCCTCTCTCAACACTCCTATTCAACATAGTATTGGAAGTTCCGGCCAGGGAAATCAGGCAAGAGGAAGACATAGAGGGTATTCAAATAGGAAAAGAGGAAGTCAAATTGTCTCTGTCTGCAGAGGACATGATTGTATATTTAGAAAGCCCCCTTGTGTCAGCCCAAAATCTCCTTAAGCTGATAAGCAACTTCAGCAAAGTCTCAGGTTACAAAATCAATGTACAAAAATCACAAAGCATTCCTATACACCAATAATAGACAGAGAGCCAAATCATGAGTGAACTCCCATTCACAATTGCTACAAAGAGAATACAATACCTAGGAATACAACTTATAAAGGATGTGAAGGACCGCTTCAAGAACTACAAACCACTCTTCAAGGAAATAAGAGAGGACACAAACACACACACACACACACACACACACACACACAAAGAAAGAAATAAGACAGGACACAAAAAAATGGTAAAACATTCCATTTGGATAGAAAAAACATTCATGGATAGGAAGAATCAATATTGTGAAAATGGCCATACTGCCCAGAATAATTTATAGATTCAATGCTATCCCCATCAAGCTACCACTGACTTTCTTCACAGAATTAGGAAAAAATGACTTTTTCATAGGCAACCAAAAAAGAGCTCGTATAGCCAAGACAATCCTAAGCAAAAAGAACAAAGCTGGAGGCATCACACTACCTGACTTCAAACTATACTACAAGGCTACAGTAACCAAAACAGCATGGTACTGGTACCAAAACAGAGATATAGACCAATAGAACAGAACATAGGCCCCAGAAATAATGCCACAAATCTACAACCAACTGATCTTCAACAAACCTGACAGAAAGAAACAATGGGGAAAGGATTCCCTATTTAATAAATGGTGTTGGGAAAACTGGCTAGCCATATGTGGAAAACTGGCTAGCCATATGTAGAAAACTGAAACTGGACCCCTTCCATACACCTTATACAAAAATTAACTCAAGATGAATTAAAGACTTAAACATAAGACCTAAAACCATAAAAACCCTAGAAGAAAACCTAAACAATACCATGCAGGATATAGGCATGGGCAAAGACTTCATGACCAAAACACCAAAAGCAATGGCAACAAAAGCCAAAATTGACAAAAGGGATCTAATTAAACTAAAGAGCTTCTACACAGCTAAAGCAGCTATCATCAGAGTGAACAGGCAATCTGCAGAATGGATAACATTTCTGCAATCAATTCATCTGATAAAGGGCTAATATCCAGAATCAACAAAGAAGTTAAACAAATTTAAGAGAAAAAAACAAACCCATCAAAATATTGGTGAAGGATATGAACAGACACTTTTCAAAAGAAGACATTTATGTTGCTGACAAATATATGAAAAAAGGCTCATCATCACTGGTCATTAGAAAAATGCAAATCAAAACCACAATGAGATAACATCTCAACGCTTTTACATTGTTGGTGGGAGTGTAAATTACTTCAACCATTGTGGAAGACAGTGTGGTGATTCCTCAAGGATCTAGAACCAGAAATACCATTTGGCCCAGCAATCCCATTACTGAGTATATACCCAAAGGATTATAAATCATTCTACTATAAAGATACATGCACATGTATGTTTATTGTAGCACTGTCCACAATAACAAAGACTTGGAACCAACCCAAATGCCCATCACTGACAGACTCAATAAAGAAAATGTGGCACATATACACCATGGAATACTATGCAGCCTTAAAAAAGGATGAGTTTATGTCCTTTCCAGGGACATCGATGAAGCTGGAAAACATCATTTTCAGCAAACTAACACAGGAACAGAAAACCAAACACCACATGTTCTCACTCATAAGTAGGAGGCGAAGAATGAGAACACATGGACACAGGGAGGGGAACATCACACACTGGGGCCTGTTGGGGGGTGGGGAGCTAGGGGAGGGATAGTGTTAGGAGAAATACCTAATGTAGATGACAGGTTGATAGGTGCAGCAAACAACCGTGGCACATGTATACCTATGTAACAAACCTGCACATTCTGCACATGTATCCCAGAACATAATAAAAAAATTTGATTTACCATAATTTTATTGATCTTTACTTTATATGAATTGTTGCTTTTGAAGGTCAAAAAGTGGCCAACTATTGGCAATTTCATATAGTTTGATCTAATATTTTGGATCTATGTTGCTGATGTTTGTTGGTTCAGGTTTGTTATATTTTCTGATATATTGTGTGATAACTTTTTTTTACTTTAAAGTCTGTTTCATCTGCTATTTATATAGTTAGAGCATCTTTATTTTGATCAGCATTTTAAAAATGTAATCCACCTATCTTTCTCCTGATTAAATTCTCTTCGGACTAAAAAAAAAAGAAATAAAAAGAAACGTTTGATGAATTAAAATAAGTTGGCCTGGGGGTATTAATTCTAGCAAAGTCAAGGTATTGCTGTCTAGTACCTAGTGTCAGGGAGGATGGTTATCTCCATAGCCAGTGTATGATACTGATACATACTGATACATACTGACAACATACCTGAGACTGGGTAATTTATAAAGAAAAAGAGGCTTAATGGACTCATAGTTCCATATGGCTGGGGAGGCCTCACAATCATGGTGGAAGGTGAAGGAGGAGCAAAGGCACGTCTTACATAGTGGGAGGTAAGAGAGCATGTGCAGAGGAACTGCACTTTTTAAAGCCATCAGATCACAAGAGACTTATTCACTATCATGAGAACAGCATGGGAAAATCTGCCACCATGATTTAATTACCTCCCACTGGGTCCCTCCCACAACACATGGGGATTATGGGAGCTGCAACTCAAGATGAGATTTGGGTGGGGACACAGCAAAACCATATCAGCCAGACAGGTTTTAAAAGGCTTTATGGGATGGTGAAAACAAGTGGAAGTTGTGAGTCAATCAGAGACAGGATCAAGACTTGTTTGTGGGCTCAAGTGTCTTGTTTGGGTGTGTTAAATGAATCATTTAACCCCACGTATAAAATATAAGTATGTTTGTATGTTTTCACATCTCTCACAGAAATATTGCAGTTACAAAGTAAATGGCATCATCTGGTGTTCCCCCCAAAAATAAAGCTCTACCAACACAAGAAAAAAAAATAAATAAAAGAAAAGAATGTGTAAACTAAGGCACAGAGAGATTAAGTAACTTGCCCAAGGTCTCACAGTTACCTAGTGGCAGAGCTGGGGTTTGGAGTTAGGCTAACAGCCGTAGGCAGTGGCTACACCAAATGGCTCAATCCATTATTCGCCACTTTCAGTCTTCTATAAGTGACCTCCCTTCCTTTTCATCACCTCACACCCAACTCTCTGTCTCCATTTTCACTGCCCCTAAACAACGCCTTCATCACCTTATCTCCAAATGAGAGGAAGCAGCCTCCTAACTCTGCTCCTTCTAAGCTCTCCTCTTTCATACAACTGCCATCTCATCCTTCCTAAAATACTGCACTGATAATGTTACTCCTGATATATGGGTTAAGAAGAAATTACTTAGACAGATAGTAAGGGTATGGGAGTACTTGGTAAGGCTTTTCTTTTTTAATGAAACGCAACCCCAAATCATTTTCTAACAAAGAGCAGCCTCCAAGCTAGGAGCTTGCACGGATGAACGCTGGCAGGAAATAAGGACTAGAACTGTTCAAGATGGTGGCTCCATCTTCCCTTCTCTGCCAGCCACATGTACTGTAAAGGTGCAGAGAAGATGGCACTGATCGACTGGAAAATCCATTTGCATAAGAAAATTAGACCAGCCTTCCTCACATGCTACATAGAGATGTCGTACCTGATTGAACCAATCTATGAGCCCTATGTAAATCAGACACTGCCTTCTCCATCCTGCCTATAAAATCTGCTGTGGGCTGCAGCTTCCCCTCTTTTCGGACATCTCTTTCTCTTTGGCAAGGAGCTGCTCTCTTCTCTCCTTTCTCCTATTAAACTTTCCACTCTTTAACCCACCCACATGTGTCCATGTCCTGAATTATTTCTCAGTGCTTGACAATGAACCCCAGGGTATGTACCCTAGACAGTGTAGCAGTTTCACTCCCTTGCTCAAAAACCTTTAAGTACTCCTATTCCCCACAGATCAAGTTCCATATTCTACGCCTGATGTCCAAAGCCCTACAACCTCAGTCTTGCTGTATTGATTTATTATCATTCACTATTGCTTTGATGCAGTTAAATTGTGCTGCATTTGACTTAACTGAAATTGATTTACTTCCCTGTCCTTTCCTTCCAGAAACTCTCAATTCCCACTGTTCCTCCTGCCTGAAAAATCCTTTGCTTTCTAATTGAGTCCACCCATCTGCAGTCGGAAATCCTATTTCCTCTGTAAGCGTCCCTGTTCCCCCTAACCTGAAATGAACTCTACCTTATTTTGTGTCTCAGGGGCTATGAACGGGTGGTCAGCAGATGCATTTTGTTTGGGCAACCAGTTTTTAGAAAGAAATGGAATGTGAATGTCTTTGGATGGGGCAAATGCTTTTGATTTGCCAGCCTCCCTACACTCCTGATGTTCTTAAACCCAGCTCTCGTCACAAACTTATTTTAGGGTTTGCAAACCCTGTGTGTATGGCTAATTGGTGAGCTCTTCTCTCTTCTATTGCTATCTTATTTATCCTTTTGACATTATAATTTCCAGGCTGCTGGCCTTCAGAGAATTGCCTGACACTGTAGATTTGTCTTTCTCTCTCTTTAGCTTCTTTATCAAGTAATAAGTGATTCCAAAACAAAATATTTGCTGTACCAGGGGAATTATTAGTTGAAGAAACTCTATAGCATTTTTTTAATGCTAATACTCCATAATAAGTCTGCATTGTGAAATCAGATTTTCTGAAAACTGGCTTATTCTTAAGTGGCGTCCCACAAGAAAGACTCTAAGAGATCATAAATCCCTGCATTTCTATTTTCTAGCTCTGTGGCTTCTGCAAACCATAGGACCTTTCTGGGCCTCAGTTTCAGCCTTTCTACAACTGGGAGGATAATAACTCCTTTGTAGGGTTTTCAAGTGGTGACTGATATGCACCAGAAACTCAATAGACTGGAGCCATTAATATTTTCATGAGGTAAACCTTATTTACTTAGTGCCTCAAGTTGCTGGGTTCCTGGTGTTAAGACTGGCCCATAACGGAGGCCCTGGGGGTCTCTTTAGTGTGTGGCTCAGAGCAGGTACATTTTCGTTCTCATCCTCATTCTGTGTCTGGAGTTGATTTCTTCTGGTGGATTCGTGGTCTCAATGAATTCAAGAATGAAGCCACAGAACTTTGCAATCAGTGTTACAGCTTTTAAAAGTGGCATGGATCCAAAGAGTGAGCAGCAGCAAGATTTATTGTAAAGAGTGAAAGAACAAAGCTTCCACAGCCTGGAAGGGGACCCAAGTGGGTTGCTGCTGCTGGCTGGGGTGGCCAGCTTTTATTCCCTTATTTGTCCCCTCCCATGTTCTGTTTCTGTCCTATCAGAGTGCTCTTTTTCAATCCTCCCCGCGATTGGCTACTTTTAGACTCCTGTTGATTGGTGCACTTTACAGAGTGCTGATTGGTGCATTCTACAATCCTCTTGCTAGCTGCAGAGCACTGATTGGTGCGTTTTTACAGAGCACTGATTGGGGCATTTTACAATCCTCTTGCTAGCTACAGAGTGCTGATTGGTGCATTTTACAATCCTCTTGCTAGCTACAGAGCGTTGATTGGTGCATTTTACAATCCTAGCTACAGAGTGCTGATTGGTGTATTTTACAATCCTCTTGTAAGACAGAAAAGTTCTCCAAGTCCCCACTTGACCCAGGAAGTCTAGCTGGCTTCACCTCTCAATTCCACAGATAAGGACACTGAGGCACACCCAAGGTTACGGGTGTGAGGGTCCTGGCTGGAGCAAGGATGAGAGCTCATGTGTGTGACACAAACTCTCTTCCACACACTGGGCTAAGCCCCAGATCTCACACAATCCTCACTGCACCCCACTGAGGCAGGCACTGTGGTCATCCCTGAGACAAAGAGTGGTTAAACAACTTGTCCCGGTCACACAGCTAGGAAATGACAGGGCCAGAATATGACAACAGGGAGTCTGGTAGCAGAGCCCACGTGCTCCTCCACTCTGATGGCTGCAGTGGCACTGCTGGTGGTCTCCAGGTCGCATGCCTTAAGAATACCTGGAGGACCCTCTAGAGGGCCTGCCACCTTTCACCCCTGTTGCCTGCTGCCCTATCAGTCATGATGAGAGGAAAAGAGTGCCTTTACAGCAGAATTGAGGATCACAGTTCAGGGCTTCCCACATTCCCATCTGTAGAGTGGTATCAATTCAGAAAGTTTTACCAGTCTGTGCTGAAATAAAGAAAAATTAAGATGAATTAAGATGATGTAGGGAAGTGTTCATAAACATAAACTGATTCAATATTTAAATATCAATTTTTTTTAGACAGTCTTGCTCTGTTGCCCAGGCTGGAGTGCAGTGGTGTGATCTCAGCTCACTGCAACCTCCGCCATCCTCAGGCTCAAGTATCCTCCAACCTCAGCCTCCTGAGTAGCTGGAACTACAGGCACATGCCACCACACCCAAGTAATTTTTTTTTTTTTTTTTTTTTGGTGGAGACAGGATTTTGCCATGTTGCCCAGGCTGGTCTCAAACTCCTGGGTTCAAGTGGTCCTCCCACCTCAGCCTCTCAAGGTGCTGGGATTACAGGCATGAGCCACCAGACCCAGCCTTAAATATCAAATATTAAATATCAATACTTAAAACAATATGTAAAGCTTTTTTCTCACATTATAACTTCATGATTTTGTGTATGAATTGTGAAAATACCTTTTCTGTTAAAAATGATAGTGATAATAGCGGATTTTTTGTTTTATATTCTTACTTGACAAAATAAAAAGTTGGCAAACTCACATTTTTTTCAACTTGAATGAAATTCATAAAATTGATGAATCTAGAAACATTGCTTTAGGCTGTTGCTACACGGAATGACATCATATCTGCATGTTTACTCATTGTAACATGAGAATGTGTCTTGTCTTCTGGGCATCAGGATTCAGTTTTTCCCTCGTTTCATACCCAGTGACTTAGAGCTATCTGTTCAGTAAATCCTTGCTGGCTGATTCTTCTAAGGGCCACACAAAACCTGTGTCCCAGCCCAGGTTCCTAATAGTGTATCTCTGTCCTTCTGTGAAAGATCTCTCACATTCTGACTATAGTTGAGTGATGAACAAGTCATCCTCAAACCAAAACCGTTGGCAAAACAAACATCTCAGACCACTGCTCTTTGCTTGAAAGGTTTTCAGAGCTGCTTCTCAAATCGAGGCCCCTAGGTTGAACTTTCAGCTGCATTTACAAGCAGCCTCTGTAGTGAAACAGATCACTACTCACTGGCTTATTATAACAACAGCAATAATGGGAGTGATAATAATGTGACAACACATTAGAGACATTTTACTTAGTGGATCCTTCCAAACTGTGAAACTAAAACCTATTTTTCTAACTTTAAGACTTTTCTAAACTTAGCTGCTTTGACTTGAGAGAGAAAAAAAGAAAAGCCCCTGACTCCAAATCCCTGCATAACAGGGATGCTTTTTGCATTTTATTCTCATTTCTACCCACCCAAGATCCTGTATCTTCTTATTCAAGTAAGCCTCAGCTCAAAGCTATTGTTATATTTTATTTAAGAATGAGTTGGCATTCTCTGGTTCCTCTCTCTCATATAAAAGAAATCAACCCACTAGGAGTGTGCTGGGGCTGGCTCAGATTGGCTTGTGAGAACAAATGATTAAATTGTTAGAAATTTTGTGAACTGGTTGGGAACTAAGCCATTCTTGAGAAACAAAATTATAAAAACTTATAATTAAATAAGCTTTATGAAAAGCAAAGGTAATGAATACTCAAAGCACCATTTTGTTTCTTTTTTTTTTTTTTAACTTTTAAGTCCAGGAGTACACATGCAGATTTTTTACATAGGTAAACTCATGTCATGGGGGTTTGTTGTACAGATTATTTTATCACCGAGATATTAAGTCTAGTACCCATTAGTTATTTTTCCCGACCTTCTCCCTCCTGCCACCCTCCGCCCTCCAATAGGTCTCAATGTGTGTTGTTCCCCTCTATGTGTCCACGTGTTCTCATTACTCAGTTCCCACTTAGGCTTAAGAATATGTGGTATTTAGTTTTCTGCTCCTGTGTTAGTTTGCTAAGGATAATGGCCTCCAGCTCCATCCATGTCCCTGTGAAGGACATGATCTCCTTCTTTTTTATGGCTGCATAGTATTCCATGATGTATATGTACCACATTTTCTTTATCTAGTCTACCATTGATGGGCATTTGGGTTGATTCCATGTCTTTGCTATTGTGAATACTGCTGCAATGAACATACGCATACATATGTCTTTATGATAGAATGATTTATATTCCTTTGGGTATATACCCAGTAATGGGATTGCTGGGTCAAATGGTATTTCTGTTTTTAGATCTTTGAGGAATCACCACACTTTCTTCCACAGTGGTTGAACTAATTTACACTCCTACTAACAGTGTATAAACACTACTTTTTCTCTGTAACCTCACCAGCATCAGGTATTTTTTAACTTTTTAATAATAGCCATTCTGACTGGTGTGAGATGGTATCTCACTGTGGTTTTGATTCGCATTTCTCTAATGATCAATGATGTTAAGTTTTTTTTCATATGCTTATTGGCCACATACATGCCTTCTTTTGAAAAATGTCTGTTCATGTCCTTTGCCCCCTTTTTAATGTTTTTTTCTTTTAAATTTGTTAACATTTCTTAGAGATGCTGGGTACTAGAACTTTGTCAGATGTGTAGTTTACAAATATTTTATTCCATTCTGTAGGTTGTCTCTTTACTCAGTTGATAGTTTCTTTTGCTCTGCAGAAGCTCTTTAGTTTAATCAGATACTATTTGTCAAATTTTGCTTTTGTTAGAATTGCTTCGGCATCTTCATGATGAAATCTTTGCCTGTTTCTTCGTCCAGAATGTTATTGCCTAGGTTATCTTCCAGGGCTTTTTTTTTTTTTTTTAAGTTTTGGGTTTTACTTTTGAGTCTTTAATTCCTCTTGAGTTGATTTTTGTATATGCAAAATTTTGTATATGCAAAACAGCACTTCCTAATGATTTTTACTACATATTACTCTTATCTATGTTGTTGAGGTTATTTATATTTGCCTTTTCCTAGGGTGGAAATCCTATGTGATGATGGGCTCTGTGCATCTCTTCCCAACTCTGTGTTCCATGATGTCACGTTGGCAGCTTGAAATCGGCCGTGGTACAAGTATTTACATCATGGAAATCAACATGCTGCAAATGCTGCAAATCATGACACATTTTCCTCAGACCTGGTTCTTACGTGCTTACCAGGACACCACTGACTCCCATTCTCTTCTTCCTACTAGGTAGACCCAGAACCCAGCCCATCAATGACACTTCTCTTTCAGAGATAAGAAAATTGATGTTCTACGAAGTTAAATCTCACAGTGGGAAAACTGGCCAAACCAGGGCTTCAAAAACCTAACTAGTGCTCTTTTTTTGCTAGTGAATGAGGACACCTCCAACCCTGAAAAGTATCTTGAATTTTAGGGTGAATTTTCCAGCTTCATAATGGCCCTGGAGAAAGTTCTGTTCTGAGGTCTGCCAGGAGATCAGAGATCTCGATTCCTGAAACAGAAATCCTTAAAATAAAAAAATTCTTTTATGGCCTCAGCTGAAAGTCCCAAATTGTTGTCTCACCAGAAACCTTAAGTATTTTAGTGAGGTTTGTGTGTGCATTGTAATTTGGGGGATGGATGGGAAGGGGAGGGGGGACACAAAGGAAGAGAATCACCAGGAATCTGATAACAGGAAGGTCTGTTATTTAACCTTCCAGGCCTCTTACCTCCTCCCAAATTTACTGCCTCTACTCCCACACACCACTTACAAATGCATGGCACACATGGTGAAGGTGGAAACATAAAATCTATGGAACATAAAAATTCAGTTGTAAACAATTGAAACTGTAGGCCTTCCAAGTAAGACTTCAGTCCATATCCATTTGCAAGATATTATCTCTGTGAAATTTGAAATATTATATTTATAAGGTAGAACCAATCTAAGCACATTTATATTAAAGCAGAGGAATTTTTACAGGCTTCCCCACGAATAATGATTATAATTTCCTAAATGGAATGAAGAATTCAGCATCAGCTTCCACTTTGGAAATCATTTGTGTTAACTATATAAACTTTCAGAGATCAGCTGCTATCTTTTAAAATCTCCTATAGAGCAGTATTTTAATATACTTAATTTTATTTCTATAAAATTTCTAAAAGGAATGTAACAATTCATAATAAATTAATGTTTTTTTTTTTTTTTTTTTTTTTTTTTTTTTTTTTTTTGAGACAGAGTCTCACTGTATTTCCCAGGCTGGAGTGCAGCGGCATGATCCCAGCTCACTGCAACCTCCGCCTCCCAGGTTCAAGCGATTCTCCTGCTCAGCCTCCTGAGTAGCTAGGACTACAGGTGCTCACCACCATGCCCGGCTAATTTTTTTGTATTTTTAGTAGAGATGGGGTTTCACCATGTTGGTCAGGCTGGTCTTGAATTCCTGGCCTCAAATGATCCACCTGCCTCAGCCTCCCAAAGTGTTGGCATTACAGGTGTGAGCCACTGTGCCCAGCTCAATAAATTAATGTCTTATCTCATTTTTTCAGGATATTATCTGCATGGCCCAGCTACTGCCCTCAAAACACGAGTGTTTTCTCTCTTCCTCCCTATTGGCTGAACGTACTCAGTGTCTCCCTAGGCATTATAGCTGTGGTTCCAGAATGGTATTTCTGACTCAACACAGATTCTATTTCACACCTAACCTTCTGTCACCTAAAGTTTATCTTCTTTTCTATCTTAGGACCTCAGTCAGGCACATTGTAAATGTTTCCCTTGACAACCACAACATACGGTGTTAATTACAGAGTGTCTAGATGCAATGTTATACTAAATAAAAAAGGGTAGAGAGGCCAGGCACGGTGGCTCATGCCTGTAATTCCAGCACTTTGGGAGGCTGAGGCAGGTGGATCATGAAGTCAAGAGATCGAGACCATCCGGCCAACATGGTGAAACCCTGCCTCTACTAAAAATACAAAAATTAGCTAGGTGCATGCCTGTAGTCTCAGCTACTTGGGAAGCTAAGGCAGGAGAATTGCTTGAACCAGGGAGGTGGAGGTTGTAGTGAGCCGAGATTGCACCACTGCACTCCAGCCTGGCAACAGAGCGAGACTCCTTCTCAAAAAAAAAAAAAAAAGGTAAAAAGGTAAAAAGGTAGAGCATGTTCTTCATACCAAGCCATATTCAACTTGCAATGATCCTCTGAATTTTTAAAGTATGAATGATGCTTTCTGATACACAAATAAAGGATTGGGAATAGAAAATAAAGAGAAAATGAGAGCAACCAGGACTTCAGTGGTCCTCTCGAGAGCTGGAGGGTGGTTTAGAAGTTCACATGACTGTCCGCTAGATTATCATTGCATCCAAACATGATACTGGGCATTGTAGGGAGCTTACACTGTTTAGTTTAGCACAGATCTTGCAATGAAGAAAAGAGAAGCTCTATGTAGGTTGTCTAGACAGATTTTATTATATATTATTGTGCTCATATATCATGTAGAAGATACAGAGTCCAGGCATGTCCTAGCTCCATTGAAAGCCACTCTCTAATTCCTTCACTACATTTGGTGAGGAGGAATCATGATGCAACTTGGACTTCTCACCCTTTGCTTGAAAAGCCCATGGTAACTCAGCTGCACTGGTAGGTCCCCAAGGGCTTCATTCTTTAAATCCCTTTCGAGTATGTACAGGAGACATTCTTGCAGCCTACTTAGGAAACTATTTCTTGAGGAACAGTCATCACATTTCTGAAAAATTATGGTGGCAGCTGATCCAAAATCTTGGCCTTGAACTCCAGCCAATGTTTTCTTGACTCCAAAGTGTCCTGCCAAAACAAAGTAATTGCACAGCTGACAGAACCTCTCTTGTTACCTCTTAGGAATGTCATAATTTACAGTGTGCAATGCCAATGGGGGTCTCCCAGTGAACATACAGCTACTCTGGGTGCATTTCAGTGAATCATCGCAGGGCTAACGGACCTTCTTATATTCACTTTCTGCAGAAAACATGGAATTCCTTATTTGAGGAGAAATGAACACCACCAACAAGGAGCTCTGTTTTTATTGTAACCACGTGCTCCTTTCCCCCGGCACCCTCCATCTGGGTACCTACTAGTTCCCTGACTTTACAGCTTGGTGCCACTTCCTAAGACCTCCAATTCTCCTCCCAGGTACTGGTCCCAGACTTGAAGTAGCCATGACCAAAGCTGTCACCACAGAGATTTGTTAAAGGAAAGACATCATATTTGACTTTTAGAAAAGGCAAACTCCTTCCTTCTAAAAGGAAGAACTGTTTCATTTTTGAAAGAACACTGA
This sequence comes from Pongo abelii, assembly GCF_028885655.2. Classification (NCBI taxonomy): domain Eukaryota; kingdom Metazoa; phylum Chordata; class Mammalia; order Primates; family Hominidae; genus Pongo; species Pongo abelii. Next base: position 33,367,881 of record NC_071989.2, read on the forward strand.
GCTTGACTGTTCTCTTTAAGGCAAGGTAGGTTCTGGGCTAGGGGTCTCCTAGACTATAGAGTCTAGAATCCATTAGTCTTGGAATGGGGCATGCAGGGAGAGTAGAAGATGTATTTGTAGCCTTTGTGAACCTAGGTGAGTAGAGGAGTAGCTGAAGACCTGTAGGTGACTAAATGCTGCTAAGGCTTGAAGACCCAAGATTCTCCAGGATCTGTCATTGGAGTCAAGTTACTTTAGCCTCCTCTTTCTGATAAGGAGAAATGTATCCAGAGAAGCACTGAAGTAAGTTTATCTTGTTATTCCTCAGGACCAGCCAATGGGAAGAAAAATCTCGGACTGGTTCTGACTGGGAGGCTGTCACCCAGGGTCTCCCAAGAGAGATACTTAGTCATGGCAAATTTTCCATGAAGCATTTATTCTCTGTTCCTGCAAGGCCGTTAAAGCCCAAGTACTGATTTATGCAAACTGGTCACCTCCCCACTCACTTAGTACCTGGAACAATGGCCCTTTGGCTCCTGCTCTTACTATGCTGGTGTTCATTTAGTTCCTTCTGCATTTCAGACCCCTGGAACTTTCCCTTAATTTTTTTGTGAGCTCAGCTATGCATTTAAAATAATGTTTGTTATATTCACCCAGTATTTCTAGCTGTTCTGTAGTGGGCAGTTTCCAGGTAATCATGTCCTCCATGCTGCCAGAGATGAACTTTTTGTGATCTGACGTAATCTGAACAAGATCCACAGCGGATGCCCTTTCTTCATTAGTAGGAAGTGTCAGGCATTGCCACAGTCCTGCATCAGGGTGTGTGAGTGCAGTGAGTTTTTGCATAGGGTGGTCTGAGGTACTCTTGGGAGGAGCTGTCTGATGGGGGCAGCAGGTGATATTTTGCTGCAGGGCTCCTGGGTCTGCTGCCGGGATCACCTATCTGAGTCCTGAAACCTCTGTTGGTCACGCTTCCCACCTGGGCTCTGATTCATGCCAACAGTCCACACTATTGATCTCCATTTCTGAGGCTCAGACCCACTGACTCACCTTGTATTCAGTTCATTGCTGTCATGCGGTTTCTCACTGCCTGATTGTTTTGAACTGTCACCTCGCTCCAACCTGAAGAACCATCATCCATCTTTAGACCCAGGTTTCCCCTGCCCCAGGCCCAATCCACTCTTGTGTTTTAGCTCCTGGGGTGTAACACTTTCTCTTATTCATCTCACCAAAATGGACAGGATAAATCATATGAAGATCCTGTCATGAAAGTTCAGGTAGTATATATTCTAAGGAGGAGAGAGTAAGTCTGTGTTGTCAAAAGATGTGGATCTGCCAAGATATTCAGAATTGAGGAGACTTGAAATTAGCAGAAAGGAGGACTTGTACAACTCATTCAGTCCCTCTGATACCCTGAGATTATCACTTTAGCTCTATCTTCATAATACACTGAAGCCCCAGTAGCTCTTAAGTTACTGGGAGAGAGAATCTTGACCCCTTAAAACTTTGTATTCCTTCTCCCAACCATTTTTCTGTTGTTTGTGAGGAAGTTCCCCACCCTTTCTCTCTTGATGTGAATTGTCAACAAAAGCATTGGCAATGCTTTTCTTTCTCTCTCTCTCTGTTATATTATGGTAATAGATACATAACATAAAATTTACCATCTTAACCATTTTTCACTGTACAGTTTAGTAGTGTCAAGTGTATTTACATTGTTGTGAAATGAATCTCCAGAACTTTTTTGTTTTGCAAATCTTGAATTCTATACCCATTCGACAAATCTCCTTTTTCTTCTCCCTCCAGCCCCTGGTAACCACTATTCTACTTTCTGTTTCTATGAATTTGACTGCTTTAGGTACTTCATATAAGTGGAATCATAACATGTTTGTCCTTTTGTGTCTGGCTTATTTCATTTAGTATAATGTCCTTAGGATTTATCCATGTTGCAGCATGCAACAGTGTATCCTTCCTTTTTAAGGCTGAGTAATATTCCACTGTATGTATATACCACATTTTGTTTATTGAGTTATCTGTCAATAGATACTTGGGTTGCTATCACCTCTTGGTTATTGTGAATAGTGCTGCTATGAACATAGGTGTGCAAACAATTCTTGGATACCCTACTTTTAATTCTTTTTGATATCTATCCAGAAATGGGAGTCCTGGGTCATATGATAGTTCTATTTTTAATGTTTTCAGGAAGCTTTGTACTGTTTTCCATAGCAGTTGCACCATTTTATGATCTTACTGACAGCACACAAGGGTTCCAATTTCTTCACATCCTTGCCAACACTTATTATTTTCTGTTATTATTATTATTTTGATAGTAGCCATCATAATGGGTATGAGATGGCAATGTCTTTCTTATACTTCTTTATAAGATTCCTGGAATTATGGATGTTTTGAAAATATTTGATCAGTTAACTTTAGATCACTTAGTTCAACTTTCAAATGCAGATGGAGATTCAAATGATCTTCAAAATGCAAAGCAGTTTTGACAAATTAAGCATTTCCTGATCAAGATTGGAAAACATCCAGAACATTCATGTTTGGTTTTCATCCAAAATTGTCACTTGGTTAACATTCACCACCAAATTCCACCTGATTTCATTACATAAACTTTATAGAGCTCTCCTTACAAGTCTTCTGTGTATTTTGCTAATTATGGAAAGACCATTTCATTTTGGCTTCTGCTTTTCTTCTGTGAGCCCATCATAGGGTCATTGTGTCACATCTTTTATACTCTTGGATTAGACTAGAGCTACATGATTCTACTCTCTCCTGATCCTAATTTTGGTCTTTCCTTAAGCTGAAACAGCTGGCTTCTTTTTGAGGTCACAAATGTTACTTTGGCTACCTTTAAGGAATTACCATAAACAACATATTGTTTTCACCCCAAATTACTTTTTTGTCCATCAGATTTTATTTGCAGTTGATACTGAATCAGAATCTGCAGCATTTAGCTTAGAAACCTTGTGCTTCTGTCGGCATCGTACCATTCCCAAGGAGGGAAAGAGAGACACACCTTTGGATATCTCATGCTGCCTTTCTGTCCAGAGTGACTCTCCTCTAATACATGGCACTAAAATTTTAAAAATCATACTTCTTATATTTCCTTTCATTTCATTATCTCAAGTTATAGCCCTGCATGCATTCAACACAGCAAAGTACATAGCAAGGAGAGAATGTATGACTTATAATTAATGAATATTTTATTTTGTTGGGAGATAGCCCAAAGGTAACATGGTGTGCCAATATATGCTTGACCAAACACAATTAAACATTTTAGTCCAACACAGCTGAATATTTCTGACCTTGCTGCTCATTGGCTGCTGGTGCTTTGTGAATAAGTTGGTATGAGATCATCATATGGTTTGGCTGTGTCCCCATCCAACTGTCAACTTGAATTTTATCTCCCAGAATTCCCACATGTTGTGGGAGGAACCCAGGGGGATGTAATTGAATCATGGGGGCCGGTCTTCCCTGTGCTATTCTCATGATCCTGAATAAGTCTTACAAGATCTGATGGATTTATCAGGGGTTTCTGCTTTTGCTTCTTCCTAATTTCTCTTGCTACCGCCACGTAAGAAGTGCCTTTCACCTCCCTCCATGATTCTGAGGCCTCCCCAGCCATGTGGAACTCTAAGTCCAATTAAACCTCTTTTTCTTCCCAGCCTTGGGTATATCTTTACCAGCTGCATGAAAACAAACTAATAAAGTAAATTGGTACCAGTGGAGTGGGGCATTGCTGAAAAGATAACTGAAAATGTGGAAGCAACTTTGGAACTGGGTAACAGGTAGAGATTGGAACAGTTTGAATGGCTCAGAAGAAGACATGAAAATGTGGGAAAGTTTGGAACTTCCTAGAGACTTGTTGAATGGCTTTGCCCAAAATGCTGATAGCAATATGGACAATAAAATCCAGGCTGAGGTGGTCTCAGATGGAGATGAAGAACTTGTTGGGAACTGGAGCAAAGGTGACTCTTGTTATGTTTTAGCAAACAGACTGGTGGCATTTTGCCCCTGCTATAGAGGTTTGTGGAACTTTGAACTTGAGAGAGATGATTTGGGGTATCTGGTGGAAAAAAATTTCTAAGCAGCAAAGCATTCAAGAGGTGACTTGGGTGCTGTTAAAGGCATTCAGTTTTATAAGGGAAGCAGAGCATAAAAGTTTGGAAAATTTGCAGTCTAACCATGTGATAGAAAAGAAAAAACCCATTTTCTGGGGAGAAATTCAAGCCTGCTGCAGAAATTTGCATAAGTAGCAAGGAGCCTAATGTTAATCCCCAAGACCATGCGAAAAATATCTCCAGGCCATGTCAGAGACCTTCATGGCAGTGCCCCCATCAGAGGCCCAGAGGCCTAGGAGGAAAAAGTGGTTTTGTGGGCCAGGCCCAGTGTCCTTGTGCTGTGTGCAGCCTAGGGACTTGGTGCCCTGTGTCCCAGCTGCTCCAGCTGTGGCTGAAAGGGGCCAATGTACAGCTCAGGCTGTGACTTCAGAGGGTGCAAGCCCAAGCCTTGGCAGCTTCCATGTGGTGTTGGGCCTGCAAATGCACAGAAGTCAAGAATTGAGGTTTGGAATCTCTGTCTGGATTTCAGAAGATGTGTGGAAATGCCTGAATGCCCATGCAAAAGTTTGCTGCAGGGGCAGGGCCCTCATGGAGAACCTCTGCTAGGGCAGTGCAGAAGGGAAATGTGGTGTTGGAGCCCCTACAGAAAGTCACTGGGGCACTGCCTAGTGGAGCTGTGAGAAGAGGGCCACCATCCTCCAGATCCCAGAATGGTAGATAAGCCGACAGCTTGCACCATGTGCCTGGGAAAGCTGCAGACAATGCCAGCCCATGAAAGCAGCCAGGAGGGTGGCTGTACCCTGCAAAGCCACAGGCTCACACTTGACAATGCCTTGCAAAAATACCTTCACTATAATGATGAGACAAAATAAGGGCACTTTGGTAACAGTTTAGTGAGGGATTGATATGGAAAGAAAATGTTTCCTTCATGACTACAACCACGGTGAGCACAAACCAGAAATCTTTAAACAAAATTCAATGACAATAAGAAAGAAGGAAGGAAACTGGGCTTTTGGAGATGTGGATGATCCATCTGGAGCCACCATTTTTAAGGACATCTTGTTAAGTGACATCATTGTTATTGAAACCAACTGAGTGGGTGATTCTGTTATTTGCAGCCAAAAAAAAAAAAAAAAAATTCAAAACCATGCAACCCATGTGTGGAGTTTAGCCTTTAACAAACAATGGAGAGTTGCTAAAGTGTTTTAGAAAAAGTATAATATGGTCAGATGTGGGTTAAAAAATCATGCTCCAGGGTGTGGAGATTGGGTTGTAGGGATTTAAGGACTGGACGGAGGGGTGGGGAGAAATTTATTAAAGAGGACCAGGTATGAAGGGGCAGATTATGAGGTAGATCTTGGATGTGTTAAGTGTAAGCTGCTTTTAAGTTTTATTAGTGGAGAGGCCAAGAAGTCAGTGAAATATATGCATCTAGAACTTAGAAGTGAAATCTAGGCTGGAGAGAGATTATGTGTCATGAAAGAGAAAGAGAGAAAGAGAGAGAGAGAGAGTTATTGAAGTCATGGATGTGGGTAGATGGGCCTGCGGTTAATCCTTGAGGAACTTTCATGCTTAATGGCAGGGTAGAAGAAAGTGTGTCCCCAAAGGAAACAGAATGAAAGGCAATGTAGAGAATCTGAACACACATAGACCTAAAGCAAGTCCATGGATTTCCACTTTAGAACCCATGGGAGAGAGAACAGGTCTTGATGATTTCTCAGCATTCTCCTAATTCTGAGATCCTTGCTTCTAAGATAATTCTAATTGCTCCATATTGTGATATCAATGATAAAACCATTGAATCGTTTTTTGACTCCTGCCAATCACAAATAATCCCTTTTGCCTTTGAACTCATATTGCATATTATCTACATTCATCTTACAGCATATTCTACCTTGTAATGTGCTGATGGGCAAATATGTCTCATTTATCCTACTAGGTTAGGTGTTCTTAGATGCCAGGAATTATGTCTTATTTATTTCTCTACCTCTCTTCCCAGACTACTCTCCTTAATTGGCAAAGTGTTTTTGTATACTGTTGGAAATCAATACATTCTTTGGTGAATGAGTGCTTGGTAAGTAAGTAAAAATACTTAATCAAATGGCTAAGAGCTTTCTTTTGTTGAATTCTTTTTTTTTTTATTTTTGAGACAGAGTTTTGCTGTGTCGCCCAGGCTAGAGTGCAATGGCACAACCTCGCCTCACTGCAACCTCACAGGCAGAGGGATTCTCCCTGGCTCAGCCTCCTGAGTAGCTGGGATTACAGGTGCCAGCCACCACACCTGGCTAATTTTTGTATTTTTAGTAGAGATGGGGTTTCGCCATGTTGGCTAAACTGGTCTGAAATCCTGACCTCAGGTGATCCACCCACCTCGGCCTCCCAAAGTGCTGGGATTACAGGTGTGAGCCACTGTGCCGGCCTTTTGTTGAATTCCTGAATGTGAGCTAGAACATCTGATTGAACTCCAAGGTAAATAAAAAGCCTACCCTGAAGAGATCTAAAGGGCACAGAACCTGCCCCTGAAGTCCTCCACCTGGTGAACGTCCAGCTGTCTGTTTCTGGTTGTAAGGTTACTACCAATCACTAACTTCCAGATTTCTGATTAAATCTAATGATTAAAGCACACAGAAGACAAAATGGTTCTTATTTAAATCAGGCATTCTTATGTCCCCTGGAGCTGATCATTTTCCTCTCTCCTGTAGTACAGATGTCCCTGGCTGACAATGGTTTGACTTAATGATTTTTTAAGAATGAGACACATTCAGTAGAAGCTGTATTCTGAGTATCCATACAGCCATTTGGTTTTTCACTTTCAATACAGTATTCAATTAATTACATGAGATAGTCAACATTTTATTATAAAATAGCCTTTACATCAGATGATTTTGTCCAACTGCAGGTTAATGTAAGTGTTCTGAGCGTGTTTAAAGTAGGCTAGGCTAAACTATGATTAGGATAAGTATATTAAATGCATATTCATCTTCTGATACTTTCAATTTATGATGATCTTATTGGGAATTGAGGAGCATCTGTACTCCCAGATTGCATCCTTCTTTGGCTGAGGAATAAAGCAATATTGCAGTTGGCCACAGCAGGCTCCAAAAATGAATTTGACATCAGAGATACGTATAATCTTTAAGATAGCAAATATTACGAGCTTGGTCTTACTATAGTCCAGTTTTGTGACTGTTTTTAACTGATATCCATCCAAAACAACACATTCAACATTCAGCTAAATTAATTACAAAATCAAGGAGTTGGCAAATAATTGGTCCACTATTCCTTTGGGCCAATTGAATAAAATACCAAATGGAAGATAAAGCTTAAATTTATTGAAAGCTTCTATTTGCTGAACTTTTTTTTTTTTTTTGTAATTTTACTTGTTTTTATTTTTTATTTTATTTATTTATTTATTATTATTATACTTTAGGTTTTAGGGTACATGTGCACATAACATAGCTATTTTTAGATAAGAGAAATAAAGATATATGTACGCATGTTTTTTGATTTTACCTATCTCTAAGTAATTAGAATTTGAATATTATTTGACTATTTATAGTTATTAATTTAAGATTAGAAAAAAATTAAATTAAATGATTTCAAATCCCAGGTTTTTAAGAAATCTAGATTGGCTCTTCTATTTTTACATATCCAACAGTCCCTCAAAATTCCCTCTTTCTTAAGCCAGCAACCATTAAGTTACTCTTAAACCCACACTAAGTACTATTTAACACAGGAGACAGACAGCCAGATAGTTCTGGTTTTTAGTATCAGTAGTGTCTTTGTTGTGGAAAGATGTCAGTTCCCAAATTCTCACTACACTATACAGACCTGTGTACCTCAGGCAACTTTATAGCTCAAACCCCATTCCTTGGGGACTTATAGCAACTTGTAAATCCATGAGGAATTTTTCAGCAAAGTTCTATTTCTTAGTTTATTCATGGATTAGGCTTGTAAGAGTAGATTCATTCTAAGGCTCTAATGAGCAGGGTTTTTTTTTTTTTTTTTCACACTGGAAAGAACACTTGCGTCTCTTTTTCCAGCATTCAGCTTATGATGGTTTTAGAATTTATGTTCTCAGTTATATCCCCCATTGACTTTGAAATCTTAGAAAATACTTACCATGGTTCTTTCCAGAATCCAGCACCATTCAAAGCTTTTCTTTATATTGCATTAGAAAACGGAGACCCACAAAATGATTTCGTATGAGTTTGTTGCTATGCTTTACTTCTAAGATCATTGGTTCTGCTCTTCCAACTATCCAGAGGTCAAGACAGCAGTTGAATAACTGAGCAATGTCTGTTATTAGGGGTGGTGAAGATAAGAGAATTTTCATGCTAAGTTTCTCGTATTAGGCTTTTTAAAGATTTTTTTCTTTTAAAAAAACTAATAGATGCCTTCAGAATGATGTCCATAAGAACAAGCTGGGATGCACTGAAGGCCCCATTGCCCACTTGGCTGAATATGCCAGCATCATGTCTCTGGCTGGTCTGGTCATTTCATTTCATTGACTTCTATGGAGCTATCAGTTTTTGGGCTCTTTTTACTGTATACTCAAAGTTGATTTTTTTTTTGTCTTTAATACTTGCTAATTTCTATTCCACTGTTTCCAAGCTTCATTCCTTTCTGTTTCACCTCAGTTCAAAAGAATTTCAAGGATATCTCCTTTTTGGACCATGGGACATAAACTCTCTTAGCTGAAAGGTCTCTTAGATTTCCCCAAGTACAATGTTCTCATTTTACAGATGAGAAAATGTAGGCACAGAGAAGGGAAGGGAATTGTCTTAGTTCCGAGGTCTTTGGAGTATTGATTCCATCACCTGCAAAAGAGGCAATACAATCTGAAGCAGGGATCAGAAAAAAGGCACATGTCTGATCAGTTTTTCCCATCACTGGATGAGTTTTCTATGCTACGTAACAAATCATCACAAACATAGCCTCCAAAAACAACATATGTTTACTATTCCACAATTTCTGTGGGTCAGCAGTCTGATCAAGGCTTAGGTAGAGTCTCTGAATTCAGGCTGCAATAATCAAAGTGTCAGCCAGGCTGTGTTCTCATCTGGAGTCCTGACTGGAGAAGTTTACACTTCCAAGTTCCTTCAGGTGGTGGCAGCATTTATTTCCTTGTGGCTGTAAAACTGCAGGCCCCAGTTTCCTTCTGGCCACAGACCAGAGGCCGTTTTCAGCTCCTAGAGGTATCCTCACCTGCTTGCCATTGTACCTCCTAATGTTCCCACTTCTTCAAAGCCTGCAAGAGTGAAACTCTCTATCTAGCAAGATGGAGTCCTATATAACTTAATATAATCATGGGGAAAACATTGCATCACCTTTGCCATATTTTATCAGTTAGAAGCAAGTTACAAGTAGCACCCAAACTCAAGGAGAAGAGATTGCATGGGAACATAAACAATAGACTCTGCACCATGACCCCAAACCAGTGTTTACTTGGGCTAACAGGAATAAATTTCAGGCAAACAGAATTTTCACTGTGAATTACTGTTAATTTGCAAATAAGTTTCTAGTCATGTTTCTCATGGCTCTATCCCCTATGTCATTAATTAATTTTCTCCATTTTATCAGTGACTCCATGAAGATACAAAAGACAAGTTTTTCAAATTTATGGATGAATCAGAAAGTTAGCAAATAATTTGGATGACACAATTAGGTTCCAATTTTTATTTCCTTGCTAATGTAATGGGGATGCTATTTTTGATGTTTATTAAAATGATTTTTGTGTTTGAACTTCCCTGTATGTAACCTTCTTTTCAGCTAGAGGCATCCATTTGCTTTGGGGGAAACTGGAATTATTGCAGTAGAAATGCAAAGAAAAGGCAAAGCCCAGCTTTTAAATTTCAAAATAGAAGTTTTGAGCTCACAGACAGTATTTTGAAAGACAAACTATGGTGAGAAAGGATAGATTTTCTCAACTTTAGCTCTCATCAACATTTTTGATCATTGAGTTTCAATTTAAGTAAAAGGGAAGAGGGAATTTAGGTATGATGTCACAGAAGTCTCTGCCATTAAGGAATGAAGGCAAGTTTACCCCTTGGGATCCCAATGGACTGTGGGAAGAAATAAATGAGATAGAGAGGATATGGAGGTCAGATGCTAGGGACCTCAGAGATCTTTTTCCAGATCAAAAGTCCAAGGGCTGCAGAAATATCCAGATAGGTATATGGAAACCATCATACTGGGGATGATTGGCCTTTGTTCTTAGGTGTAGCCTGAAGAAACTTGCAAACTTCTGGAATTGGCCTTGCAATTGGCTGGGCAGCCATAATTTCCAACATGATGTATCAGGCAGGTAGAGAGATGGACCTGAGATACCACTCCCAGCCTCCTATGATCTGTCTGTGTCATTCTTGGAATCCAGAATTCTCATGTGACCCAGGGAGGGCATGAGGTTCTGAGAGAGTTTGGAGTCAAAACAAAGGTTCATAGAAGAAACGTTGAACCTTACCTAAGCCCTGTGATCATGGAAAACGATCGGAGATTAGGAAACCCCCTTACACTTTGGCGTTCTGGCAAAAGGCTTACTGCAAAGAACCACCCTTCCGTTTAGGACACAGATAAGACTCGTGGGTGCCCTCTACTTACCTGTGACATGACTACCCACAGACCCTCCGAATTCCCATTCTTTGCCTCATAAATAATTAGCCAAATTGCGTGTGTTCCACTGATGAACTGGAGCAAGATACTTGTTAATCACACTTTGACTAGGATTCTCTCCTTCCTCCAGGACTCTGAACTGTGTCCTATGCTCAACTTGAAGCAGCAAGCAGCCCCTCCTAAGAGCAGGCTGCCGTGAGGTAAAATCTTATCTTCTGATCGATCACATCGCCCTTTCATCCCACTTGCCTACAGTTCACTTTAGCCTTATTTACTCCTCCGTAGAAAAGAAAACCCCCTTTTTGCCTAACTCTTAAGATACTTGTAGAATGTGAGATCTCAGTGCTCTCCCTGTTACCATAGGACACCTTCCCTATTGCAATAGTGACTTTACTCCTTTTGCAATAATTATTTTGAATGAAGTCTCATCTTACTAACTCTGGATTTGCTTTTATTTGTCAACAGCATATGGTGAGTTTGTGACCAGAGGCAAACGGCCAAGGCCAGTGACTCTAGCTGTGAATGCCAGTAGGATGCCCCAAGGCTCAGACGGGGCGCTCTGCACCCCAGGGACAAGACCAGACAAATTGCTCCATGGTATGCAGGCCAGTGGGGATCAGAGGATGATGGTTAGATTTGGAGCTCCTTTTCCACAGTCATGGGGTCTCATCATTCCCTCCTTCAGCCAGTTGATGTTTTGGAGAACTGGGGCTGCAGTGCTCCCAAGCACTGACAACTCAGAAGAAATAAACTGTTTCTTCCAGCTTAAAAATCTTTTTTGAATGTAATATTGTTACTGAAAAGTATGTGTGTGTGTGTGTGTGTGCATGTGTGTGTGTGTGTGTCTGTTACCAGCAAGGACTTATGAGGCTTATGAGGGTGACTAACTCTGTTAAAAAAAAAATGGACAAAAGCCACATTTTCTTAGTGCAGTTGACAGTAGTGTGTGCAAATTTGCCACCAGCAATACTAGAATTATGAATCAAAGAAAACAAGATAATATTTCACAGCAATAAATGTAGGATCTTGCCTTTGGGTTCAAAAACATGTAAGTCTAGGATGCGAATATTTCGTTTAGGAACAGCACGGCAATACTTAGGAAGAAAAAATTAGTGGTTGTATTAGTCAGGAATTTTTTGGTTGCCACTTACAGAAATCCAGCTGGGATTAGGCAAAAGGGCAAAAAGGGAATTTATTGACTCTCAGAATCCAAGAACAACCAGACTGAGTTAAGTGCAGGGAAGGCTGCTAGGTTTCAGGGATAAATGGGCAAGGGACACAAAAGCCCTGGGTTCTCTCCGTTTCTTGTCTGGGCTGGCCTCTCTTTGGGTGGCATTCTCTCTTCTGTGTTTTATTCTCTCTTGCTACAGTCCATCTTTCTGCACAGGGCAGGATTATGGCCCTTAAACACTTCTGAAGATCATCCCTTCTAACTTTTGCTAGTGGACTTGGAAGAGGCTGGCTCTTTCAGATGCAGCCAGACAAGACCTGAGGAAGAATTCTGATAGGAAACCTGATAAGGGCTCTCCTTGCAGCCGGGGAGACAGAATCATGTCAAAAAGTGGCAGTTCTCAAGATAGCCATTTAAACGTGCTTATAGGGAGGGAGGAAGAGAGAGGGTTGTTTGAAATTTTCAAGAAGTAAAAGGAATTTCTGGGTGAATAACTCCATAAGGTCCAAGTATAAGTGGGTAGTCATTGTTAATATGAAGCCAGATGCAGGCTGTGTTTTGCAGAGACACTGGTACAGTGGAGGGTGCATCCGTGTACATAAAGATTAGGGTGCATCAGGTAGTGCACCTGGGGTTGGGCTTTTGTTTTGGGGTTCATGTTTACAGGAGATGATAGACCAAATGGAGGTTGTTGTGAGGAAAGCAACTAGACTGGTGGGATAATTCAAACCATTCTATATTATTGCTAATGTTGCTATCTTGAGGAAATCCTGAAAGAACCAGGGACATTTAGACTGGAGAGGAGAAGGTCTGGGGACATAGTAGCTGTCGTCAGCAGCTTATATTCTTTATGAATTTATGAATTAGTGTATAGAAGCCTCAGAGCCACAGAATTTTTTATTAGGGAAACCCCTAATAAAACCATCAGATCTCATGAAACTTATTCACTACCATGAGAACAGTATGGGGGAAACCGCCCCCATGATTAAATTATCTCCCACTGGGTCCCTCCCACAACAAGTGGGAATTATGGGCTACAACTCAAGATGAGATTTGTGTGGGGACACAGCCAAACCATATTAGGATGGTGCTGCTGGAAGGGCTGGCAGAGCTGGGACCTTCTTAGGAAAAGGTAATCAAGGTGGAGAAGAAGGGGAAGAGCCTTCCCTGAGGGAGGGAGTGCAGTAAAGGGGAAGAGGTGGCCTAGGTACAGCCTCCTGCTCCTGGTTGCAGCCCTGCAGACCTCACTGTGCTCTGGTGGTGTCCCTTCCATTTCCGTGCTTTGATTCCCATTCCTGCCCCAGATATGTGCAGGAATGGAGAGGGCAGCAAGGGACCCCTGGGCGGACTGAGGATGCCTTCAGCCTGGGTTCTCCCTACCTATGTATGGGGAGGGGGCAAAGCCCCAGAATCACTGAGGCAACCTGTCCTCTTCCTCAGGAACCCTTTACTTGCTCCTGCCTCAGAGCTTTCCTGTTCTCATTTCCAGCCCTTCCCTCATCCAACCTGACTTTCTTTCTCTACTGTATATGAGGTGATATTTGTGATGTGAGTTGCAATGTGATCTCCTCAACTTCATAGAGGTATAAATGATGGGCCAGGTGTAATCTATTACCCATTCAGGGCTCATTTACATTTTAATAAAAGATAACTTTTTTTTAACCACAGCAAAGACATCCTCAATGGTAAATTTTAGCCATCTTCAATAAAAAAGGGAAGACTTAGACAATTTGTGAGAAGGATTAACTTCTGTATCCCCCACCCTCAAGAGTGTTTTTCACATGGTGAGTTGTGGCTTAAGAAATCAATTTTGTGTTTCACAACTAGCATTTTTTAAAGAACAAAATACAATTGAATGGAATGAAATAGAACAGACAAAAATATTGAGTTTACAACATATAGCAAGGGTAAGTTATGTTTCATAAAATGTATTTCGGGTAAATATGTGTGTGTGCAACACCATACGTGTCATGTTGTAAAATATATTTTTACTATCAGTTGTAGCCCAAACAAAAGTTTGAAAAATACTGTCTTAAGTTTACCCTCTGGAAAAGTACAATTTGACTTTGATCTGAATGAGTTGGTCTTATTAAAGAATCAAGATGGTGTTGGCTAGACCAGCTTTTGCCTTGTGGTGGGTTCTAAGAATATTTTTATTTTTTCTATGTCCCATATCAGATGAGTGGGAGTCTCTCAGGAAGCAAAACAAAATGAAGTAATAACAATTGCTTCCTACTTTCCTAAGCAAATGCTTTTTGCTTGTGATTTCCCCAGGACTGTTACAGGAGATGAAGACTTGATCAGTGTTTCCAAGTACCTTTGAGGATTAGAGTAATCAGTAATGCATATCTGTCATCCATAAAAGCAAATGTGTACTTCTTACTGGACTTTTGCATTTGCTGAAGTCAGGAGAACCAACATGGCTTGTTTGAATTAAATAAGGTCACTGTTTGGAGAATCAATCTTGAGGAAGAGAAGTAAGAGCTAGTAGTAGTATTGCAAAGCATAACCCTGTTCCCAAAGACACTCTGAGCCCTGGAGACTAGGGCATGAGGCGAAGGAGCTGAAGAATGCTCAAAACTGTTCTCAATGATTATTCCATTTTGGGGCAAATGTACATGAAAATGGTAGTACCAGAGAAACAGCTATATGCCAGAAAAGCCTGAGCTCTGAAGAGAGGCATGGAGAACTCAAATTTCACCGAGTCCAGAGGATGACTAAAAATGCCAAGATAGGCTCAAGGTGAAATAGATCCCACTGGAAGTTCAGAAGGACAGTTTTGAGGGTTTCTACCCCAGGGAAACCACTCGGAATTGTAAACTGGATGTTTACATGATGAAATTGGCCTTGAGCCTGTGCCACCCAGATGCCAAAACAAAACAAAATGAAACAAAAACACGCCAAAACTCAAAACAATTCTTTGGCCAAACTGATAATGAGTAATGATTAACAAAATGTTCTTTTCCTTGGCGAGATGCCTGGAAGAAAGACTCTGTATCTCCTAGGTGGCTTAAAGAAGCCTGTGTGTTCTCATGTCCTGGGGAGGTGAAGGCAGAGCTAACGCCTCTCCTACTGGTGAAGTTCCCTGGCTTAGGTGGTTGTTATGGGTCAGGCTGCCTCCTAATTACATTCTGATTATTTTAAAAGTGAAACTCCAGGAAGCAGTGGGCCAGTGAGCAATTCTTCCCATTTCTCAGAGCCCTCAGACTCTGCCAGTCAGCGGCTACCTTCGTGATATAATACCCCCAGAGCTTCAGAACATATCGTTGATGCTACCCCCCCGAATTCCACATTACTTATCCCCAACTAGAATACAGCACACTGGAAGAAGCCACTTCTAAGCCTTATCCATTCTCTAAATTTTAGTATGAAAGATTCTTACTTATGGAGGAGTCAGGGGGGAAGGCTGGGAATACCAAATGTTATCAACATTTCTCTCGCACTTGGCCCCAGGCAATTCAAGCTGACTTGTTCATAGTTTAACATATAAATAAGGCTCTATAAAGAAGCAGTGAAATTAAAAGTGGCAAGCAGGGTCCCAGTGGCTGCTATTTTAGGAAGATTCCGACCACCCTGATTATCGGGAGGAGGAAGGGTGACGCCGTTGACATTGACGACATTGACAGAGAAATGGCAAGCATAATCTTTTAAACAGAGACCTTTGCTTAGAAATGAATGGCCTGTCTCAGATTCTCACAGAGTTACAGGAATTACACCAAACAGGATCCAAGTTTCACTGGAAACGGTTTATGGATCAGAGAAGTATATTTGGGGAGACAGTTGAAGAAAATTCAGTAAAAGCTATAAAATGTAAACGAAGCTTAAGAGGCTGGAGCCTTCTGTGAATGCCTGTAAGGAGTCTTTCTTAAGTAGAATTCTTTTGGAAAGGTAATTTTGGATTTCATTTTTCACCGTTTGCAGCCCACTGTGTGCATCTCTCCTGTGCGTGCATATTCTAACATCTCTCTTGATGTTCCATGCTGCTTAGCGGAATGCATGAGCTTCTCATATAAATGTCTGAAGGAAGAAAGGAAAATCTAAAGAGAAAGAAAAGGAAAGGATACAAGGGGGAAAATGGAAGAAAGCAAAAGAAAGAAAGAAAAAGAATCAATTCCAAAGAAATTGCCTAGAAAATAGAATGCAGACAGAAATAGAGACAGGCTTCATTTATTCTGCTTCATAGCGTGGCTGCAGCCAGGATGCATGTCTGCTTTCTTGTTCTGGAAGCAGGGTAGACCTTGTCTGTCTGGGCCCTGGGGTTATGACCAGGAGTGAGATTCTAGAATGAGCATGCACAGAGGAGACTGGCCAGGTGTACTGACCTTAGAGTGCTAAGAGAAGGAACAAATGAAGAGCGAAAGAGGGAGCCCAGAAGGCATTCTGTGGGAAAGAATCAGGTAAGTAAGTTTATTTCCTATACACACAGCATTGTGCTTTGCAGGTTGTGAAAACTAATAGTAGATAATGAGGTTGGTCTTGGTCTAGAGTAGGCCCTCAATACATAGTTGCTGGATGAGTTCAGTTCTGATAATGGAGTCTAAGGGTGGCAGAAAAGTAGGTGGTAAAAGACTTAAGGGAATAAATGATTTTCAAGCATATTGGAACCATTTAGGTTTCAAGTTGATTTGCCAATTATAAATCACTCTATTTGTTTGGTGAAGTGGATTCCTAAGGATCTTGTTCATAACATGTTTTTTGTTCTTCTGTGGTCACCGTATGGACCACTTACTAATTCTAAACTCTTAAGTGTTTTCTTCTTGTGACTTGTGACTTGGAGGCCAAGCCAGAGGCATAACTCCCTGCTGGCAATTGATTGCTTCTCTAAGGGGCCACCCTTTCCCCCTCCTGTTTCCCCACTCCCCACTGCCACCACCCTTGTCACTCAGGAAGGACTGGGACTACCGTGGAAAACGTGGATAACTGCTACTGCTTGCTTATGTTCACTGAAGACCTAGACTTCTGTCACTGCCATCACCCAAAGTGTGCTTGTAGAAGTCCCTTTCTGGAGTCCCTATCTCACTGTCAGAAGGTCTGCTGACCATAGAAGGAACAGAAGGAAATGAAGGGGAGACCCAGCAACCACATCCTCTAGTTCTGAGTTGGAACTTGGACTGTTTTTATTTCAAAAACATAGTTGCAATTGGTGATGAGATTTCATGGTACTATTGGGTAGTACTCTACTTCAGGCACAAAATGAGTTAAGGAGGCATCTGGCGGTTGGCTTGGAATCTAACCACAATGTTTCTATGGCAAATTGGCTGCTAATTTGCCAATAATCAACTTAGAAAAGACTATCAGAGTCAAGACATATTCACTTAGAACTAACAAAATGGAATGTGGTCTAAAATTTCATATTTCAGATTCTGCAAAAAAGTCAGACGGCTCTAACTTGTCTGAATTAGGACCTTCAAATAAAGTCTATTGAATACATCCTATTCAAGCAGCCTTTCCCTCATCACAGGCAGCTTTGCCCATAAGGAATGAGGCAATAAAGTTTAATATTCTGGTGGTACCAACACCTTCATGATGTTTGTAGAAGGAGCAACCTTGCGCCAAGTGAACAAGAAAAGAGGAAGTTCTCGAACCACTTCCAAAGGGTTGAGGCTGAAGAGCAGATGTTTATGGGCTGCCCAAAAGTCTGCCACATGACCCAATAGTTCTACCGCTGCCGAAACCCCAAGTCTACAACTCAGGGTGGTCTGGAAGTGAAGGATTGTTTTCTTGAGAATGGTTTCAAGAATGTAGCTCCTCACCTAATAAAAGGAATGTGCAATGATTAACTGGGTCTAATATTAGTATCTGCAAAATAAAGAGCAATTGGGCCTGGTATGAAAGAGAACAAACCTTGCACGCACCCACTGCCAGGTGAAATCTGTTCTTTTTCAGTCATAAATCTTTCTTGGGTGCCAGAGAAGAATTTCACTTCCGTCAGAAACACCGAGTGAACCAAAGAGAAAGAACATGCTGTTTTGGAGATTAAAGCATATTGAGTTGAGAGCTTTTGTGTCTTTTCTGTCTGTTTTTCTGGCTTCTTTCGAATGATGTCCTTGACTTGGCCATGCCTTACATTGTTTTGCACAAGATAGGGCAGTACCGAGGAAAGGTTGGGATGGGCCATTTGCTTCAAACTTTAGCTTTAGCCAGAGAACTTGCATCTGATGTTGAATCTCACTGTTCTCCGGAGTTGATCATTGATTAAACATCTTTGGACACCAAACTCTCGACAATTGTGAAGAATAATTAGATTTTAGGGGATGAAGAATAATAGATTTTAGGGTATTCCTCAAGAACACCACTAATCAAGATGCAGAAGTTCAATAGATTTGTTAATCAAATAAGGTTGCCACTTTTGCTGAACCACAGTTTCAAATTGGTAGAAGCCACTTTACTTATATAATCTAGTTTGTCTTCATGAAACCATTTGATATAGGGCAGTGGTTCTCAAAGTGTGGTCCTCACAACATCAGCATCACCTAAGAACTTACCAGAAATGTATGTCCCTGGGTCTTACCCTGACTTACTGGGCCAGCAATCTGTGTTTTAGTAAGCCCTCAGAATGATTCCAATGCTCACTAAAGTTTGGAAACCACAGGTGTAGGCAGTATTATCACCATATAATTTATTGTATGCTATCATGTCATTGATCTTTCCGTCATGTCATGGATCTTTCAAGTTTCTTACAGCTAAAGCTTTCAATGGTAAATTCCAGATTTCCAAGGGTCTACAGTTCCATGCATGCAGTAGGCAATCGGTAAATATTTCTTTTTCTCTTTTTTTTTTTTTGAGACGGAGTCTCGCTCTGTCACCCAGACTGGAGTTCGGTGGCGCGATCTCGGCTCACTTTAAGCTCCGCCTCCTGGGTTCACGCCATTCTTCTGCCTCAGCCTCCCAAGTAGCTGGGACTACAGGCGCCTGCCACCACTCCTGGCTAATTTTTTTGTATTTTAGTAGAGACGGGGTTTCACGGTGTTAGCCAGGATGGTCTTGATCTCCTGACCTCGTGATCCGCCCGCCTCGGCCTCCCAAAGTGCTGAGATTACAGGCATGAGCCACCGTGCCTGGCGGTAAATATTTCTTATAAAAGCTGTCTCTCTGATGTAGTAGACATCTCCTTCCCTTTGTCCCTCCCTCCCTCCCCACCTCCCTCCCTCCCTCCCCACCTCCCTCCCTCCATTCCTCTATTTCTCTCTTCTTTTCTCCCTTCCTTTACCTGCCTTATGTCACTTTAGGGAATATCCTCTTCCCCGTTCCATGTGTTTTAGATGGGGCTGACAATCAAGTGAATCTTATCTCACCTGCCACTTGGTAGCCACTTAATGCAGGCTGACCAATCAAATTGTCCCACTCCCTGGATACAGTGATTGGTCCAAAAATTCTAGCAGGGTTGCTGAAAATATTTGGGGTTGGAGAAGAGTGAGATGAACTCTATGAAGAAGAGACTCTCCCTATTCCTGACTTTGTGAGCATCAAGAAACCAGGTGAACTTGGAGCTTCAGAAGGCACACTGACTTCCACGTGGAGACAGTCTGCCTGGGAATGAAACCAACATAGAGAAAAGCAAAGTCAAATGTAGGAGGCAGAGAGGAGCAGGGAGCTGATGTCATCTTTCCAACCCATGGAGTCACCATGCCTTGAAGCCAGAGTCAGCTCTGTGCTCGGACTTCGTATTCAATTCAACGTTCCCTATGAATACCTTAACCTCGGATCTTTGGGGACATCCACATTAATTACTTTATTTTTCCTGATTGCAAAAGTAAGAAATACACATATAAATTTGAACTTAGTAGAATTACATCATGTAGAAAATCAAAGTCCCTTGTGATCACTCTCACTTCCTTGAAAACGACTGCATATACTTTCATATATATTTCTTCAGTTTTTTTTCTACCAATATGCTAAGAAATGGGATGTTAATTGAGATTTTTCTTGATGTCTCAGTTTTTCAGAGGCCCATAAAGCCAAGAACAAAATAAGAGATGCCAATATCTACTTTATAGAGTGGGGTTAACAGACCATATATGCAGAATTTGCAAAATTACTGATCTAGGACTGGGATTGGCCTTATTAGCTCACACAAGAGGCTCTGTTAGAAAAGCCTATGAATTCACAAGGAGGTTAACAAGGTCAGTAGAAGCACATCTCTGGAGAACATTTTCAGCATGGTGGGAATAATCCCCATCCTGGGGGTATGGGGAGAGGGAGTACTTATCTCTTACCTTAAGCCAAGTAGGGGAGAAGGCTTCACAAAAAATCACTCAGAGGCCCTCATATGCATCTACTGGAATTTGGGAAGTGCAGTGCTTTGTATTTCATTGATTCCTAAAGTCAGCTGCTGTCACCCACAGAGCAGCAGAAGGAAGAGATGAGACTGAACTCATAATTTGATTTGATTTGACATGATTTCCCTTTTGACTGTCTGCCAACTGTTTCCAACTTGGAACCATTGCAAACTATGAAATCATCTGCCCAGAGTGCATCTATCTGGTTTGGTTGACACATGGGAAACTTTCCTCTATCACATCCCATCATGTATTTCTCCTCTAAATCTATGACCTCTCTCTTACACTGTCCTGAGTCATCGTTCCCCTCCTGTGCCGCCTCCATACGACAAACTCGGGCACAGCATAGACGAGGATGTGATTATTGTGTGAAGTGAATCTGTAAGATGAGCTATGTGTCCAGTGACTTCAGTGACAAGTCCACAGACAATGGAAGCAATTTCACAGCAATTTCTAGGTCTATGTTCCAGTTGACATCAGAGCTTTCTGGAACTGCAGCTCTTTTTCTAGACACTGTAACTATTTTTTCATCCCCAGTTTCTTCTCTTTGCGCCCAAATGAACTCCACTGTGTAAAATTCTTGAGTTCTGCCTATGACATCTTCCCACACAGAATCTCCTCTTTCCTGAGCATTGATTTAGCCCCCAGGTTCTACTCTCTTACAAATATTGTAAGAACATTACTTATAACAACCATTTATTAATTTTAATTGGGTGTATTTTTACCACCTTATCTCATTTACTACTCATGACATCCCCGTGAGATATTATTGTCTCTATTTTGAAGATGAGGAAATGGAGGCTCAGAGGAGTAGAATGATCTGCTCAGCAAGTTGGAAGTGGAGCCAGGATAAGAATTCAGATTTTCCTGATTTGCAAAGTCTACATCCTTTTCCTTATAACCTCGCCTCTTCAGCTCCCTGCTCTCGGTAGTCACAGAATTACATTCAGCTCCATTAGCTTTAACGATTTCTCTGTTCTATACTCCACTGTTTCTCTTCAAACTCCTTGGAGTTTCTTCAAACTCTTTCAGAAGTTTCTAGCAGTAGAGTTATATTTCAAGTACTTTGACCCCCTGACCCTGGTCAGACGCAGTGCTGCCAGTCTACAAAGGAATTTTGAGGAACAAATTTCTTTAGCTGATCAATTCAACTTGAATATTTAAGACTTCTGTACAGTTAACTTTTCCATAGAAGTGTTTTCTTTTTTCTTTTTTTTTTGTAAAGAAAAAAGGTCCCCTCTAAACAGAAAAGAGTCTGAAGTTCCCATTTGTGGGACTGGGGAGCTTTTTAAAAACAAGACTTTCTTTTTCCGTAGCACTTCAGAAAATGTCAAAAAAATGTTGGTAAATTACTCTTAAAAATCATTGTTTCATTATCACTCTGTATGTCTATAATGTATTTATTTTTTCTCTGCCCATATTATTCTTAGCTACTACCTATTTTAATATAGCATTTGTTCTATCTAATTGTTTTGGTAGCGTTTCAGTTAAAAAACAATGACCTTTAATGATATCACTTGCTTTTGGTGTATCCATGTCATTTTTTAAAAGTTGACATCACATAATAATGGAAATAAAGAATAAATGTAATATGCATAAAGAGCTATTTTTACTTGTATGTGATTGTCAGAACAGATGCAAGGTAATTTTTTTTACATGCGATTTCAAAATTTAAATCTTTCTTAAAAAATGCCCCTTCAAATATATTAGTTTTTAGTCTTAATCTGTTTAAATATCAGACTTCCTGATTTATATATTCACTGAAAGTGGCTTGGATCAACAACATTTATTCTTGGTTTTTGGAAAAAAAAGACATAATTTCTTAATTTTGTATGTCCAAAAACATGAGATGGGAAATAGCACTTATAGTAAATGTTTACAACCAACCAATTGAAATATTATCATTATTTACAGGTTGAGAAGCTGAAGGTCAGAAGGCTCTCATTCTGCAAATATTGATTAATGTTTACAGGGCCTGTGGGAAGAGGTGTTCAATGGGGCTGTTTGGTCCAACCTGCAGGCTTAAGAGGGATGTTCATTTTGGCTGCTATTCAGTGGAGATTTTGTTCACGGAAACAGGGTCTGTCCTTGTTTCTGACGGCAGCTTCAACCTAGAATTACTCTTCTGTCTTTCTCAAAAAGCCACATTGCTGTCATTTCAGAAACTGTGACAGTCACTCAGAGTTACTGTGAGATGGCAAGCTGCAAGGGTTGCTAGATAAAATATAGGATACACAGTTAAATTTGAAACAATGAATCATTTTTAATACAAGTATGCTCCATTCCATATTGGGACATACTTATACTTTAAAAAAATTACTTGCTTTTTATCTGAAATTCAATTTTAACCAGGTATCCTGTATTCTTATTTGCTGAATCTGGCAAGCCTACAAGTTGGCTTCCCAGGCAAGAAGCAGGTGGTGGCCTGGCCCAAGCTTTAAGGATAGTGAATCCACTAATAACACCATGGGTGACAGAAAACTGGAGAGGCCAAAGCTGGACTCAGTTGCTTGGAGTTCATATCCTGGTTCTGCTACTCACTGGATTCCTGCATCTTCCGGAGCTTCAGTTCCCCTCTCTGTAAAATGGAGGACCACAGCAGTTCCTGTTTCCTTAGGATTGTTGTGAGAATTAATGCTATAATCCAGAATGCCTATCACACAGTAAATGCTCAATAAAGTGTTTTTAATGTTGGTATTTTTATATACTGCCGGAGAACACAGTAATGATAATCCTTTGAATTATCCACAATCTATTTATATATATACCTGTATCTATATCTATAGATATATATGCTCTGTCTACATCCATATATATGATTTATATCAGGGGTTATTTAACCGGACAGGACATGTTTACCTAGTAACTGCATGGTCTGGTGAATCTCTTAAAAATATGTTTCTCTATTCGTAGACAGTTTTGTATTGAGTCGTCTATGTTATTGTTATTAGTTTTAACTCTGGTTCATGAAAAAGGAAACTTTATTGCATTCAGTTAAAACTTTTAAAAATATAGTATGTTTAACTTCAGCATTGTTTGGTTATTTCATAATATTTGCAGACTTTTAATGAATAATGTATTGTATACTTTTAATATGTGTATTTGCTGAGTTAGAAACTATTGTTCCAAGACACCCCAAATTTCCTGGATTTCAGTGTTAATTAGGAAATAAGTAAAAATACAACTATTGTGTATTCTGAATAGCGAAGATATTGCAGTTTTATGAATATCATTATCTATCTATCATTTATATTTGTATTTACATCTATATAACACAAACTCTTCTGGACTCATTTCTTTATCTTTTCACCCAAGATTACCATATAATTCTACTTGAAACTCATCAATCTAGCAGTAGTTATATATAAGGGCGAAAGGATAGAATAAAGGACCTCAGCATGTATGAGATGTTTGAATTTTCTTGATGCTTTCAGAAGTCTGGTGGTGACTATGTTCCTATTATTGTGTTAGGCCATGGGGGAACATGAAAAGCTGAATAAGACCTAGGGATTTTACAATTTATTTCAGGGTGGAAGGATGGGGAATAAAACATGCATATAAGCAACCGTGGTACAAAACAGCAAATGATACAGGCGTTACAATGACTACTGATAAGACATGCCATAGGACTAGAGGTGTTTGTCCAGTTACGATAACAAGTTCTACAATGACAACTGCCACATTGAGCAATGATAACTTTAAGGTAAGATACTTCCCCATTGAAGTTTAATTTTTCATTTTCTTTTCTTTTCTCTTCTCCTCTCCTTCCCTCTTCTCTCCTTTTCTGATGAATATGGATAGTTACCTTAAGATCAACCCAAAAGGCAACATTTTGAACTAGTGTCACATGATATCACTAAAAAGCATACTTTAATGTTTTAAAAACTTGATGGTTTTAAAAACTGTAAAAATAGCTGGGCATGGTGGTGTGCCCCTGTAGTCCCAGCTACTCGGGAGGCTGAGGCAAGAGGATGGCTTGAGGCCAGGAGTTTGAGACAAGCCTCTGCAACATAGTGAGACACTTTCTCTTTAAAAAAATTTCAAAATAGGCCCGGTGCAGTGGCTCATGCCTGTAATCCCAGCATTTTGGGAGGATGAGGTGGTGGATCACCTGATGTCAGGAGTTCGAGACCAGCCTGACCAACATGGCGAAACCTCGTCTCTACCAAAAATACAAAAAATTAGCCGGGCCTGGTGGTAGGCGCCTGTTATCGCATCTACTTGGGAGGCTGGGGTAGGAGAATCACTTGAACCAGGGAGATGGAGGTTGCAGTAAGCCGAGATCGCACCATTGCATTCCAGCCTGGGTGACAAGAGCGAGACATCGTCTCAAAAAAAAAAAAAATTGCAAAATATTTCAGACATACAAAAAGTATATGAAATAATATTTTAAACCAAATTCAAATTGGAATTTTTTTTTTTTTTTTTTGAGACAGGGTCTCACTCTGTCACCCAGGCTGGAGTGCTGGCGTGATCTCAGCTCACTGCAAGCTCCGCCTCCCAGGTTCATGCCATTCTCCTGTGTCAGCCTCCGAGTAGCTGGGACTACAGGCGCCCGCCACCATGCCGGGCAAATTTTTTGTATTTTTAGTAGAGACGGGGTTTCACCATGTCAGCCAGGATGGTCTCGATCTCCTGACCTCATGATCCGCCCGTGTCGGCCTCCCAAAATGCTCGGATTACAGGCGTGAGCCACCGTGCCTGGCCTAAGATGGAATTTTTTTATGTTAAATTTTTTTCCCATAAGTGAACAAAACTATTTACCAGCACATAATACTATCCAGTGCCTAAGCAGATGTAGTAAACCTGTCCTGTTGGGATTTGTTGGTGGCAGTGAAAGTCACCACACCCTTTAGCAAAGTAATCTGTCAGTATGCATCAAGAGCCCCAATGATGTTCGTGTCTTTGTCTCAATAATCCTGCATCCAAGGAACTAGTCTAAGAAAACAATAAGGGAAGAGCCAGTTACACACAAATGTAAATGCATGTGTGCATGTGTCCACCTGTTAATCTACAGCTACATGTTTGGTGGGGAAAACTCTTGTAGTTTTTATGCTCACACAATATTTCCTGTGTTAGAAGAAAGCAGAGCTGGCTTTATGGGTGGGCTACCAGTGTAGTTGCCCAGGTTCCTGTACTCAGAAAAGAGTTCCCTACTTGGGGTTTAATGCTCTGTGGTCACTGTCTTGAAAGTCTTTGTAGTTTTCTGTTTGTATTTTCACTTTGTAAGTGGAATCCGATGGGACAATGGAGCATGCACAAGGCATGTGGAGCCTTGATTCACTTGTGCCCTTGTCTCTTGCTACCGCCACTGGATGGCTTCTCTGACTCTCTCCCATGAGACAGTCCAGTTATTACTGCTGTTTTCTGCCTGCAGTAAGGGCACAGGCATGGGTGGAGGGAGGCTTGAGGTCAAGTGCATATGCCCCCATATTGCAGTGTTAGTTCCTGGACACCTGTGAAGGTCTCCATTTGCTCTGCTGTTCTCTCTTGCACCGAAGGAAATGCAACATTAAGTGACAAATTAAGAAAACAATGGGGCTGGGTGTGGTGGCTCACGCCTGTAATCCTAGCACTTTGGGAGGCCAAGGCAGGAGGATCGTTGGAGCTCAGAAGTTCAAGATCAGCCTGGGCAACATAGCAAGTCCCTGCCTTTACAAAAAATACAAAAATTAGCTGGGCTTGGTGGCTTGTGCTGTGGTACTAGTTACTTGGGAGGCTGAGGTTGGAGGATGGCTTGGGCCTAGGAGGTGGAGGTTGCAGTGAGAGGAGTTGCACTACTGCGCTCCAGCCTGGGTGACAGAGGAACACCCTGTCTCGAAAAAAAAAAAAAAAATACACCTTCTCAGGCCAAAAAAGGAACCACAGAAGAAAGAAGAAGAAGAAAAAAACTATTTTCCTCCTGCTATTGTGAACAGGGGGCCCAGATTTTTATTTTATACTGGGCTTCATAAATTCTGTAGTTTTCTCTGGAAGAAAAATGCTAGTAGGTGAAATTAGAGGCCTTGGGATTCTAATACAGCTTTACTAAGAAGTTATTCTAGATAAAATGGCACAAAGGCAAACTGATCCCCTAAGCTGCAGGAATCTAGTCAGGAAGGGAGAGAACGCACTCAAAGCCCATGCACTTCCCGTAGGCAGAGCTTATGGCTTTTCCCACACTAGTAAGACAGGATCTTCAACTCTTGGCCTCAAGAATTATTGTCCTTCTAGGGTGTGTTTGTGTTGGGGGGGTGCAGGGTGGGTGTGGGTGTGGGTGTAGAAGGGAGGTGTGGCAGTCAGTGCTTCCTGAGTCACTTTCTGTGATATTTCTTGTGGCTTTCTTGTTTCCTTTTAAACTCTGTTTAAAGGAATCTTCCTATTATTTGTACTAGAGTTTCTGTGTGTGAAGATTAGTTTTTTCAAAGAAAAAAAAAATGAAAGTAGGTTCAGCAATCCAGGCAGACCTATCAATCTTGTCTGTAATTGGGTCTGACATTGGTGAGTAGCCACTTGGGAGGAAACTGCTCACCCAGGTGGAGTGAAGGAACTGTTTCAGGGCTCCGGGCCTCCACAGAGGGCTGCACGGTGGCCTCTTGCCAGACAGTATCCTCGTGGTGCCTGTCTCAGCTGTAGACCAGGTTCAGACCAGAGAGCAGTTTGTTCCTCTGGTCATGCAGATAAGCATCTGTTTGCTCTCTCTCTTCCTGGTTCAGCAGGGTTGGGGTCCCTTTAGAGAGGCATTGCCATTGAAAGGCATAAAGACTTTTGGTGACAGGAATAGGGAAACTGAGTCACCAAGGGCTTTCAGTGCCTTTGTTTGGTGGAGGGAAGAGCAAGTAATAGTAGTTTCATGACATCAAGGGGAAAGCTGATGAGGCCATTCCTCCTTCCAGTCAATTAATCTCTGGACCATTCGAAGCCAATTGTTTATAAAGAAGTGCCAGCTCCATTGGCAGTTTCCCCGTAATTGTTCTAAAGAATTGGCATTACTTTTCTTTCCTCTAACATATTCCAAATAATGCTTCGCTACCCATCCAAATCAACAATGTGAGATCGCCTCTTTTATCCATCAGAGGCGTTGGAGATAAATAAACTGATAAGGAAGTGGAATTCCCGTATTTATGGTTTTAGACGATTTAACTGAAAGAACATTAAGCTGCCACTTCTTCCTGTTTTTCAAGAACCCTCTGTTTAAGAGACCAATGACTGGGTTCACATCTTTAGTATTCTGCATACAATTCTTCAGGAGGAAGCCATCTTCCTCTTGAATGAATCTCATGGCAAAAAAGTCCATGTAGCTCATAGCTACTATTTGGATGGAATGGCTTGGAATTTTGAAGAAATTTCCCAGTGATCTTTATGATATGGGAACTATAGTATGGCTATAATAGAATAAATAATTGATAGCATTATGTAAAACATACTTAGACTTTCTAGGCCGATCCATTAGAAAGAACAGAGAATAATGCCTTCTTTGGGAAAGAACTAAGCTAAAGGAGAGATATTTCTATTTGAGCATAGTAAAGAGTCTAAGAAGGCAAACTCACTGAGATGAAGCTGTAATTTAGTTGAGGACAAGTTTGTTGAAATGTTTTAAAAGCACTTTGTTCCAAATCTCTTAGCAATAATCATCTTGGATTATGGTTTTGTGTTGACTTGTTGATCTGTCCCATTTGCTTAAGGCCTCTAAGCTTAGTATCTGGAACAGATATAATCCTTTAAGGCTTAGTGAATGAAAGAATGAATGAAAGGACTAATTTCTGTATGTTGTGAGGTATAGAATGAGGAGGGGTGGTCAGGGTGTGGTGACACCCCGAGCAAAGCCCTTGATGTGTTCTTAAAGCCTCTGCCTCAAACAAGCCAAGATGAAAACATTGTAGGAGAAAAATGTTTCCTGAAGGGAAGGCTATATTGGCAACACCCAAAATGTCTTAAGCAACATTAAACAACTTACAGCTCCTGATAGATGAGCTAGGAATTTGGAGCATATATTCCCTTGGGAAATCAGCCAAAAACACTGCATGGCTATAGATTTTAAATCTATAGCAACAGCTCCGACAAATTGAGCCTTTTCTCAACTCTGACCTTCACAGGGCTCCTCCCTGGCCAAAGCTGCTTTTCTCTCCCCTGGTGTTCTCATTTTACTCCCTGGAAGAGAGCAAAATGTTCTGCATGGAATTTTATCTTTAACTTTCTGTGGCCAATGAAGAGAGCCCAAAGGCCCCTCATCCAGGAAAATGGAAGGATCCAGGTGTGTAGCGTCTTCTTTTTCCCAGTGTTGTGTATTTAACACTTCAATCATCTAAATTGAGCAAACTGAAATTGGAGCCTTTGTCTAACTTGGGAAAGATCATGTTTTAAAAAATAAATTCTGTGTGGTTCAAACATAATTAAGCCTGTTAACCAGAATGAAAATTCTGAACGGCTGTCTAAATACACTTGTGAGAAGACGTGGTTGTCTAGAGTGATGCTTGTCCCCAGGCCAACCTGAGGGACGTTCCTGACACAGCAGGAACATTTATCAAAGAACGAAATTCATGTCAGGTGTGAACATGTTCAGCTGTCGCCTTCAACACTGTAATTAATTTCACCATAGCTCAGGACTGTGTTTTGACACCTGGTTTACTCAGTTTGACAGTTGCTACTGAAGGATCCTAACAGCTTTCTGATTCTTCAGAGGCAGATTAAACTGTCTTATTCCAGGAGTTCATGCATCATGTAGAGAAGAGTATCACTTCTTGGGCTTGACTAATGTAGTGGGGGAACAAAAGGATGAGACTCAGGAGTCCTTTCCTTCTGAGCATCTTAAGTGGGGCTGATTAATACCCATGAAATTGAACAGAATGAAATTATGGCTCCTCCAGAATGGTCAATTCCTCTGAGCTTCTGCTAGTCTGCATGCGGTCTCAACCCACATCTATCCCTCTAGGGCTGAAACTAGATGTATCTCTGGAGGTGGGACAGTTAGTGAACAGATAATTTCACAATGGATATCCTTCAAAGTAGAGAAGACAGAGCTAAGAAAAAGGCAGAAAGCTGCATGTGCTCATAGTGTGAATATGAGCCAGATGGTGAGAACTTGAAGCCCCCTTCCCTAATCAGGGCATTCTCTGTCACTGCAAACCCTCTGAAGGAAGTCTGTGTCTTGGAGGGGGGCTTTCTCTCCTTTCCCAGTAGCTTCCCTTTGCCTAAAGTCTAAAGTTCCAGTTCTTTGACACAGCATTCAAAGTCTCCTTGCAATAATCTTGCTTACTTTTCCAGCTTAATTTCTTGTCTTTCAGTCTCAAACTTTATGCACCAGCAATCCTTTGAGATGCATCATGCCATGGTCAGCCTCTGCCTTTGTTCATAATGCCCATGATTCCCTTGCATGCCACACCTCCTTTGTCTGGCAAATTTCTTCTTTGGCCATTAAGATTCAAGTCAGGCATCACCTTGTTCAGGAAGTTTCTTCAAGACTTCCAAGACTAGATTAAGTTTTCTTTCTGGGCATCTATAATACATTGTGTTCATCCCCATGGCTGACCTGATGGTATTTTTGTATAATTATCTGTTTCTCCTCCTTCCCCTATATTGAGGGATACTAATTCCCCTCAGAGATGAAGAACATATTCCCTCATATGCTGGAAGTGCCACTAGAGTGCTATCAGCTCTCAGCCCCTTCAAGGGATTACCTTTGTTGGAAAGAGCCGTGTGAGCCAAGTCACATCCCCTTTCTGGGGTGGTCAGAATCCAGTGATTCATCAACACAGAGGTGAAAAATTTTAGCCCTTAAACCCAGGTAAATTCGGGTCTGAAACCTCATCTAAGCTTCAGAACTCTCTGCAGTGTTGGTTGACGCGTTCATTTAGAGTACATCACATCTCAGCTTCTCCTTGTGGCTAGCCCTGTTTCCTTTCTGCCATTCCATGGGTGTTGATTCTAAGAGCTCCCTAAGAAAACTCCTGCATATTGATGTTCATCTCAAAATCAGCTTCCCAGGGTCCTGATGTGGGTCACCCACCTTGGTCTAATCTGAGCAACTTGAGAATAGAGACTGTGCCCCATTCATCTTTCTATTTTCACACCCAGAAGACTGCCTAGCTCAGAGCATGCTCTCAATAAATGTTGGTGGTCAGGTTAAATAAATGATAGAGTGAGAGACGTGTTTATTATTGTTAAAAAAAATGAAGGGGGCAATCAGGTTTCCTCTAGAAGGTGTATAGCTTTATCATCTGACAGCCTCAGCTATTAAACAGAGGAAGAGGCCTGGGCATGGAGTTAACAGATGTTGTTCAAGTTCCGCTCTTCCCTCATTAAGTGTGTGTATTGCTGGATCCTAGCAGGAAATAGATGGTACACTCAAATCAGGTGATTTGAAGAGAGTGCAATAAAGGGGCTATTTACAAACTGAAGGCTGGGTTCAGGGAAGCCAAGAAGTCATAGTGCAACATTTGGGGCTATTGTTGACATTTCTTCCCCTTTTTCTTTCACACTTTGGTTGCCATCTCCAGGCCTGAAGGGGCAAAAGGAAGGAGGCCAAGTCTGGGACCCTGAGGGGCTGCCAGAAAGGAACTGTTGTATGCCTAGAGGACTTAAGACCTAGTAGGAAGAGAGGAAGGGAAAAAAATGCCCAGGGTTGACTCTCCACTGCCTTCCTTCTCCCATCAGTGTCTCTCATTGATGAGCCTAGTGAGAAACCAGAAGCCCAGGGAATCCTTGCTGCAATGGGATCAACTTTCTAGGCACAAAGGAGCACAGAAAAAGGGAGAGGGAGAAGGGAGGAGGATGGAGCTTGGGTGGCAAATGGAAGATACGCAGCTCAGGGACCATGAAAAGCTTGAGTGTAAGTGATTTGCCTCCTACCTGGGGAAGGGAGTTCCACCTTGCCTACTGGATATGCTAAATATGTGAAACGTGTTGTAAACTGCAAACTGAAATATATACATTGCATATGGTTTCATTGAAAATATTCACTTCTTATTTCTGAGGATGGGTTTTCATACAACTCAACCCCTTTCCAAATATGGGAAGAGTTGTAGTGAACAATGTTATTGAGTTAGGAACAGGACATTACCTCCATGCCTGCTGGCTACACTGCATTTGGATTCACAGGGACCAGGGGTGAAAAGGCCAGCTTTCTTGGTCCTGAACTCGTGCCCTCAAATTTTAGTTGTTCAGTTCATACATAAGCCAGTGACGCATTTTCTTCCCTGAGGGGTTTCAGAATTATGGGCCACTAAATGCTGCTGATACAAACAGTTCAGCATTACTTGAAAGAATGGAGTCACTGGATTTAATTGCTCAATACCCATTTAAAATATAATCTATCTCATAGTTTCTTTAACTCCCGCCTTAGCTTCTTACCCATCCAGTGGACATTGGCAGGATTTCAAATATTCCGGAATAAAGAAAACGTGCCCAGATTCAATATCATTTGGGGAAAATGAACATATAAAAGTAAAATTTATGGTTTTCTAAAACTAACACTTTTTTCAATTAATTTCATTACTTTTAATTTTTACTCTATTATTTGTATGTATGTGTGTAGATATATGAGACCAAAAAACCTGGAGAGTTTTAATTTCCTGTCTTTCTTTCTCTCTCTCACTTTACTTGTCTTTCCTGACTCATTTCCTTCCTTCTTTCCATCTTTTCTTCCTTCCTTCTATCCTTCCTTCTTTCCTCCCTCCCTCCCTCCTTCCTTCCTTCTTTCCCTCCTTCTTCCTCCCTCCCTCCTTCCCCCCTTCCCCCCTTTCTTCCTTCCTTCCTTCCTTCCTTCCATGCTTCCTTCCTTCCCGTCTTCCTTTCACAGATTGGTGCATGCATTCCATTAATACATATTTACTGAACACCTTCCACACACCAGACATTCTTCTAGGCAGTAGATACACAGTAGTTACAAACTGAGAAAAATTGCTCTTATATTCTCATGGGAAGAAATATACAATAAACAAGATACATGAGTAAAATATATATTATGTTAGATTTTGGCAGTTCCTAGGGAGAAAACTAAACTAGGAAAGAGAAACAGGGAGAGTAGGATGGCAATTTTTCACAGGGTGATCAAGGAATGCCTGTATTTAACAATATGGATCTCAGCCAATGTAAAATGAAGTTATGCTAGGAATTACAAACAGGAACAATTTGGGGTTTGAATCCCTTAACTGCATAGACATTTTGGGTAATTCAGTGAGGTTCTTTGCAT
Organism: Pongo abelii; assembly: GCF_028885655.2. NCBI lineage: Eukaryota > Metazoa > Chordata > Mammalia > Primates > Hominidae > Pongo > Pongo abelii. The sequence goes on from NC_071989.2 coordinate 33,400,161, forward strand.
CTTGCATTTCTCATCCCTAAAGTAAGAGTGGTGAGGTCTGGGTGGAGGAGGTAGAGTGCTCTTACTAGTGAAACGATCTGTTGTAACATGCACACATAATACTTAAGATCATTCTTGCCTCCCCCTGTTCTTTCCCAGCCTGTCAGCAAATTCTCTTGGCTCTACCATCAACACATTCAGAATCAGACCCCTGCTCCTGCCTCCCCTGTCACTATTTTGGTCTGAGCCACCATGATGTCTCCTCTAGATTATTGCAATAAATACTTACTGATCTCTCAGCTCCTTGCCGTACACAAGTCAGCTAGAGCCAGGCTTCAGGAAGTCAGGTTGTGTCACTCCTTTGTTCAAACGCTGCAATGGCTCCCAATGATGCAGGGGATCCACCAAGTCCTCCTTGGAGTGGCTTTGGAGGTCACTCTGACTTTGTCTACATCTCCTGCTTTCCCTCCCTCCTCTCCCACTTCTTCATTCTTTCTTGAGTGTCATTGCATTTTCCTGCCTCTCATGCCTTTGTTTTATCTTCCCCCTGTCTGCAATGCTTTCCCTGGCTCATCCACCTCACTACCTCCCTCAAGTCTTGGCTCAGTTCTCTGCTTCTCATGAAGCCCGTGTTAATTCCCCTAACTGAGCTTCTCAACCTCCTCCCTGCACCATCCCTACCCCTGGCCTCCATAGCATGCTCTACTCTCTTCTTATTTCCATAGTGCTTATCCCTTGTACACATCTGACAAAATTTACTACCTAATTTACTCACTCTGTTCATGTTTGTCTCTGCCTGCTGGAAGGTGAACTTCATGAGGTTAGGAGCCTTGTCTGTTTTGTTCACTGATGTGTCCCTGTGCCTGGAACAGTGCCTGGCACACAGTAGGTGCTCAATTAATATTTGTTCAGAAATAATGTCCTCTCATGTGTATGTGCATACTCTACACACACACACACACATGCACACCTATACATATACACTATGTATACACATACATATACATATACATATGTATACACCTATACATATACACTTTTCTTACCTCTTCATTTTCTTTCATGCTGTGTTAGGTCTGCAATGCTTTCCTTCACACTCTTTAGTCATATACTCCTGTTAAGGGATGAATGTTTGTGTCCCCCACAAATACATATGTTGAAGCCCTAAGCCCCTGTGTGGCTGTATTTGGAGATGGGGCTTCCAAGGAAGTAATTAAGGTTAAATGTGGTCATAACGGTGGGGCCCTGATCTGATAAGATTAGTGTCCTTATAAGAAGAGACACCAGAGAGCTTGCTCTGTCGTTCTTTCTGTGTGCAGGCACCAAGGAAAAACCAAGAGAACACAGAGAAAGAAGGTAGCCTTCTGTGAGCCAGGAAGAGAGCCCTCACCAGGAACCGAATTGACCAGCAACACCTTGATCTGGGACTTCCAGCATCCCAAACCGTGAGAAATTAAATTCCTGTTGTTTAAGCCACATAGTCTGTGGTGTTTTGTTACAGCAGCCTGAGCTAATACATGAACCCATGCTCTTAGACTTACCTTGAATCTCTCTTCCTCTATTAGGTCATTGCCAACTATGCTAGTCCACAGGGACACCAATTATCCGACTTTCTACAAAACTTTTAGATTCCGCACAATTTTTAGAAGCATTGACTTGCTCTCTATTTTGCGTGCGTGTACTTAGTCACCCCAATAAAATATAAGCTGCTGTATGGGGACAGAGGCTGAGACAAATACAAGTCGATGGTGCTAGGTTCTCCTTGGAGAAAGTAACTGCATCTTCTTCTCAGAGTGTTATAGAATTATTTTGTTGCCCAAGGTCACACAAATGGTGTTGAAATAGAATTGGACTCTATTCTTATAAATCTTAGTTTAGGAGAATAAATAGCAAAAAGGAGAAGAGGAATATTTATTGGGTAACAGCAAGAGGAAGCCAAGAAAGTTAGAGAAAGAGTGACCTTGTGTTAGAAAGAGAGGGCACTTGATGGGGAACTAGAGAAGCATGAAAAAGGGGAGAAGATTGGGTGTGTGGATCATTCAGCGAAAGTTGATGAGATGGTTTTGTTTGTTTGTTTTGCCTATTTTAAGGTATTTAATCACCATACTTCAGTCTGTTTTATCTAATTTGTACAAATTTATGGAGTACATGTGCAATTTCTGGGGTACATGTATGATTTCTGGGGTACATGTGCATTTTTGTTACATGCATAGATTGCATCGTGGTCAAGTCAGGGATTTTTGGTATTTGTCAGGATGTTTTTGAAGTCCAGCTGAATCTGGGTTTGCATATGGCTCTGGAAGCTTGAAAAAATTACCCTTTACCTTCTGTCTTAATTTCCTCATCTATCAAATAAGGACAGCATTTGCCTCATCAAATGGGCACGAAGATTACATGAGAGAATGTAGTTGAGGCTGAGAGTAGGGGAGTGCATAAGTAAGAGCCCGTGCCACTGCTGCTGTGGGCCAGTGGGGCAGGAGGGTGAGGGTGAGGCTGCAGTAAGAGGGACAGGGATTGGCAGGTTGCTGTCTGCAATGCACTGAAGCAGGAAGGTGAGATGGGAGAGAGCGTGGAGAAAAACTATCATAATAGGGGAGGAGAAGCATGGGCATGGGTGGGCTATTCCTGTATTAAATTCTTGCAGTGGAGGGAATTAAAGCATAATGGAATGTATTATTCTGTGCTCTGTTCTGTGGCAGAATTTAGCAGAGCCTCAATTTTTTTTTTTTAATTGATAAAGTACCATTGTATCTTTGGGTCTTTATCTGTAAGCACTATTGAGTTGTGCATGTTAAAAAGAAATTAGGGTTACAGCCCCAGGGCACCATCTCTGAAGACCTTTGTGCTGTCGAGGAACAATAGGAGCATTGCTCTATAAAGCTCTGTATCTATTTATCATCTCCCCAGGGGCTGTTATAGCCAAGTCACAGCTAAGACCTTTTCACATCTTCCCTAAAAGCTTTGTGCCCAGTTTGACTAATTCACAGCCCTGCTCTCCCAGCATAGCTTTTTCATGTCTCTTCTCTTTTACTACAGAGGTTCTCAATTAGGCTTTTGGGGAAAGGCTATCAGGAATAGCAGAGATTTTTCAAAGTACACATGCCAGCAGCCTGTCTGAACAGGCTTCAGTCATGGGTTCCTCATTGAGACAAACAGTTGATCACATGCAGGCCTAAACTTTCCTTTTATACCTTGTAGTCACATCTCTGAATTGGGCACCTCTTATTTTATACCTGAGCTTGTGGAAACCTCCTCTTTGAGTCCTCATCGTCAGATCATCTCTCGTCAGTCCTTCATCTAAATTCCTTAATTAATCTCAGGGATTCAGCTGCATTCCATGAAGAATGGGCTTATAGTTTAGCCCTTATATTTTCAAGCGGTAATTGTAAATAACTTTGCAACTATTTTAAATCTTCATTGAAAAAGAACTGCAGATCCACTAGATGACAGGATACAATCTTCCAGCTTTCTGCAGAGGCTAAAATTTATGGGAAAGAACAGGGAATTCGTCGTGACTCAGCAGTGTGACCAGCACTACTCCCTGGGAAGGGAAGAAGAAATCAATGGACAAGGGACCTGAAGGGACTTGTCAGACCCCAGGACACTCTACCTAGGAGGATAGAGTCATGACTATTTTCCCACTCCCTTTTAGGGAGGTCCCACAGTCCAAGGCATGGCCTAGATATATTGTTTCCAAGGCAAGAAGAACCCTCTGGGGGTATTGAAGAGAATATTCTAAGAATCTTTTAAATCAACAGCTTAGCCTCTTGACCATGAGGAATGTGCCCTCCCCAGGGATGCCTGGAGAAGACGGAATGTGCACCAGCCGCGGAGACTTACCTCATCCTCTTCCCATCTCCGCTGGCCTCTGCTCTGCAAAGTGATAGGAGGACCTTTGTGCTCTCTGTATCTGCTCTCTGGGAGAAACTGTGAGCTGGACTAACCTGCCTTTCATTTTATCCATTTCCACCTCCAGTGACACTCTACACCCTTATGCTGCCCCCTAGTTGCTCGAAGAGTATTTTGGGGATAGGCCGTATATCAAAGTTTGCAAACTGATAGACCACTTACAGATGTTTCATCTCGAGTCTTTTTTATTTTTAATTATAGGTACCAACATTTGTAATTCAGGAGATAAAATTCCACATTTTCCGGTTCTCTTGAAAAACAACTCCAAGTTCTAGCCTCAGTAGACCACATTTCCTCAGGTCACAAAGCTATCCCTTTTAGTTGGGTCTGGGCTCTTGAGTTTGCATTTGTTACAATCCTTACTCCTCCCTTTTATTTTAAATGGATCTGTTTTACTAGATCATTATGACTATTTTTACCCATGTGCCCATAGATCATTTTCTACCTCCAGTGTAGAGATATGATTAAGCACACAGACATTCATCAGATTTGAACCTCAGCCTTTGTGATGGAGAGAACATTACTTAACACCAGACATCATATTTTTCTCATCAGTGAAATGGGGATAATAATACCTACCTCATAAGTTGTTATGGAATTAGATAATTTATGCACAGCACCTAAGAATAGTGTCTGGCTCATAGAAAACTTCCCGTTAAGGACAGCTCTTTCTAATACACCTAACAGGGCACTCCTCTCAAAAGCTGTTCCGTGTGTCATGCACCTTTCCTAACCCCTTCCCTCACCTCTCATCTTCTCTCTGGTTGTTCCCAACTCATAAAAACAATGAATCAAAAATTTTAGTCACTCTTTCAGAAATTTGGAATAGAATATCAACTAAGTGCCAGTCAATGTGTTAGGTACAGGGGAAAATAGTGCAGGGGAGATACATCTCTATGAGTAACACAAAGTCTCATGTCTCACGGAGTTCATGACCTATTGTATAATAATGTTATATGTGATCAGAACTATAATTGAGCTATACATTAGGCCATGGATCACTAAGGAGGGCACAGCAATGAAAACAGTTGTTATAATCGCTTGTATTTGTAAGTAGTGTGCTCCTAAACCAGCTCTCCTCCAAAAAGAAACGAAACAAAACAACTCTGTCACATTTGTCAATTTCTATAGTGTAAATACTTCTACCATGGCCAGTTTCAAGCTACCAATGGCTCAACGATTGACTTTGTGGCTCCAGCACACATTGTTTGTACATACCTTTTTTATACAAAGCCCCTTTACAAGCACTCTGCTAGCCATAGCTCTGAGCAGGCACAGCTTGGATTACTGTCTATTTCAGAAAGAGAAACTGAGGCTCAGAGAGTTTTGTGACTGTCCTAAGATCACAGAGATGGTGAATACAGTACCAGAGAACAAGGCTTCTCACTTGACTGCAGCCCTGCCCTGTACAGTGCTCCTTCAACTTTTTGGGACACTGGAGAATTAAAAAAATTTACTGCCTATGCACTTTTGTACAAAGCTACAAGAAGACATGTTTCACTAAAATGTGGGAGTAACTAAGAAAGAGGAAGAATGTGATGCAGGCAGTAGGCATCCTGCACAAGAGAAAAGTGCAGGGAATTTCAAGGATGTCATTGGTGTATTACTAAAAAGTCACCTTATGCGGACAGCCTTGCAATAGGTCTAATGTTCAACAGATTCAGACTGAAGTATGTCAGAGGCCTGGAGGAGAATTTTTTCAAGAAGAAAAATTAAATAAAATGTTGCAGATGTATTCAGAGGAAATGTACCAAACTGGGAAGAGTTTGGTGGTAAATAACAGTAGATGCAAAAATAAGCAAATGAAAAGACACAATAATGATTAACTCTAGGAAAAATCAAAGCAGGACAAATAAGGTAACATCATTGTAGCATAATATAGATCTCAGATTTCAATAGCATTTACATAGAATAATGTAAACATTAAATATTGATTTAACCAATATGATGATGTAACCATATTTAGGAGAAGAGGAAGTAAGGGTTTATTCAGGTGGTGGAGTTGAGGGGTGTGTGTGTGTGTGTGTGTGTGTGTGAACAGTTAAATATTATCACATCTAAAACTAAAAATGAAAAATCTAGGGATAGAATTATGAGCTTACATTTGACTAAATCAAAATGAAAATTCTTATATATCAAAAATTTATTGTAGGTAAAGTCAAAGGGCAAGATTGGGAGATAATATATACAACACATTTAGCAGATAAATAATTAGTTTCTAGATATTTAAAGAATTTTACATGTAGCTCACGGATGAGTAGAATCAATATTGTGAAAATTACCATACTGCCAAAAACAATCTACAAATTTAATGTAGTTCCCATCAAAATACCACCATCATTCTTCACAGAAAACTAGAAAAAACAAAAACAAAAAAGAGCCCATACAGCCAAAGCAAGACTAAGCCCTTTATTTCATTCCTTTGTGTGTTTAGGTGTGTTGCTGTGCTGACTAGAAATTACAGTATAATGTTAAAGAAATTGTACTAGCAATTAAAATGTCAATTTATGTGAATTTGAAAAAAATGCATAAAAATCCTACATGTAAACAAGAAAAAAATACAACTCAAAGAAAAATAGGCAAAGGCTCTGACAGGAAATACAGAGAAGAGTGACATATGGTCAATACATATATAAAAAGATATTTAGCTTCATTAATGATCAGAGAACTAAAGAAACAATACAATTTTACATTTGTCAGATTGGTAACAATCTAAAAACTTTTTTCATTGTCAATTTTGTACAATTGTAAAAAACACATAACGCACAATTTACTGTCTTAAACATTTTGAAGTGTGCAGTTTAGTACTTTAAGTATGTTTTTGTTATTGCGAGCAGATATCCAGAAATTTTTCATCTTGTGGATCTGAAACTCTATACCCATTAAACAAAACCTTCCCTTTACACACCTCCTGCCCCCGCAACCTGTCCCTGGTAACCACCATTCTGTTTTCTGTTCCTATGAATTTGACTACTTTAGATTCCTGATATAAATGGAATCATGCAATATTTGTCCTTTTGTGCTGGCTTATTTCACTTATCATAATGTCTTCAAGGTTTATCCATGTTGTAGCATGTAACAGGATAGCCTTCTTTGGAAGATTGAATAATATCCTAATATATATATTATATAACATATAATATAATGTATTATATACATTATCCTAATATATACACACATACACACATACATATGTGTATGTGTATACATATACAAATACAATAGAGAGCTATTTGTATATGTATACACACATACACATACATATATATGCACACATACATATATATACATACCACATTTTGTTTATTCATTCAACCATTGATGGACATTTGGGTTGTTTTCACCTCTTGGCCATTGTGAATAGTGCTGCTGTAAACAAGGCTATATATATATATATATATATATATCTTTGAGATCCTGCTTTCTTTTTTCCTGGATATTTACCCAGAAATAGAATTGCTGGATCATGTGGTAGTCCTACTTTTAATTTTTTAAGGACTTTCCATATTGTTCTCCATAGTGGTTGCACCTTTTTGCAACCCCATTAATAGTGCACAAGGGTTCTAATTTACTCCATGTTCTTGTCGACAATTGTTATTTTTTGATTTTTTTATACTAAGCATCTTAAAGAGTGTGAGGTAATATCTCATTATGGTTTTGATTTACATTTCTCTGATGGTTTGTGATGTTAAGAATCACTTTAGTCTTTTATGGTCATTTGTATATCTTCTTTAGAGAAATATCTAAGTCTTGTGCTTATTTTTTAATCAGGTTATTTGATTTTTTTTTTGTTGAGTTGTAGAAGTTCTTTATATATTCTGGATATTAACCCTTATCAAGTATATGGTTTGTAAATATTTTCTTCCATTTCATAGGTCGCTTTTTAATCTACTGATTATGTCTTTTGATGCACAAAAGTTGTTAAACGATATTATTTCATTAGTCTATTTTTGCTTTTGTTGCCTGTGTTTTGGTGTCATAGCCAATAAATCACTGCCAACCAAGTCCAATGCCATGTAGTTTTTTCTCTATGTTTTCTTTTAGTAGTTTTATAGTTTTAGGTCTTATGTTTAGGTATTTAATCCATTATGAATTAATGTTTTTATGTGGTATAAAATAAAGTTCAACTTTATTATTTTTTTATGTTGATATAAGTTTTTGCGGTACCATTTATTAAAGTGAATGTCCTTTCCCCATCGTCAAGCAGTTTTGGCACTCTTGTTGAAGATCCTTGGACCATATACATGATGATTTATTTCTGTGCTCTCTATTGTATTTCACTGGTCTATTTCTCTGCTTTTATACCAGTACCACACTGCTCTGATTACTGTAGCATTGGAATTTTGAAATGAAGACGTGTGGGTCATATAACTTTGGGTTTTATTTTTTCAAAATTATTGTCTACTTGGGGTCCCTTAAGCTTCCATCTGAATTTTAGGACAAATTTTTCTATTTCTGAAAAAAAAAGGCCACTGGATTTTGATAGGAAGTGTGTTGGATCTGTAGATTGCTTTAGATAGTATGGACATTTTAATAATATTAAGTCTTTCAATCCATGAACATGGGATGTCTTTCCATTTATTTGTGACTTCTTCAATTTCTTTCACCAGTGTTTTATGGTTTTCAGTGTACAGATTTTCCACCTATTTGGTTAAGTTTATTCCTAGGCATTTTATTATTTTGACACCATTGTAAATAGGATTTTTCAAAACTTATTTTTTAGTTTGGTCATTATTTGTGTATAAATGTTACTGATTTTGTATGTTGATTTTGTATGCTGAAACTTTACTGAATTATTTATTATATCAAATGTGCATGTTTAATCCTTGAGTTTTTTTTTTTTTACACATAGGATCACGTCACCTGCAAACACAGAAAATTTTACCTCTTCTGTTCCAATTTGGGTGTCTTTAATTTCTTTTTCTTGCCTAATTGCTCTGGCTAAGACTTCCAATGCTATGTTGAATAGGAGTGGTGGCAGTGGGCACCCTTGTCTTGTCCTCATTTTCAAGAAAAAGTTGTCAGTCTTTTACCATTGAGTATAACGTGAGCTGTGGGCTTTTCATAAATGACCTTTATTACGTTGGGTTAGTGTCCTTTTATTCCTTGTTTGTTAAAGATGTTGAATAATGTCACATGATGTCAAAGATGGGGTTAAATTCATTTTTGAAAAGCCTTTCTGGAGAGTAGTTTTGTAGCATCTATTGAAACTGAAAATGTGTGTACTTTGTGCCCCAGAAGCTTAACTTGTTGGCATCTACTCTAGTACACACTAGCACTAATGTGCAAGGGAATAGATATGAAAGGTTCATTGAATTATTGTTGTAATAGCAGAAATATTGGCAGCCACAATGGCCATCTGTTTCATTTTATTTTTTAAGTTTAAAAAATAATTTCAACTTTTATTTTAGATTTGGAGGTACATGTGTAGATTTGTTACTTGGGCACGTTGTGTGATGCTGAGGTTTGGAGTATGATTGATCTTGTCACCCAGGTCCTGAGCATAGTAGTTTTTTAACATTTGCCCCCCTCCTTCCTCCTTCTAGTAGTCCCCAGTGTCTGTTGTTGCCATCTTTATGTCCATGAGTACCCATCGTTTGGCTCCCACTTATAAGTGAGTAATTTGGTTTTCTGCATTAATTTGCTTAGGATAATCGCCTCCAGCTGCATCCATGTTGCTGCAAAGGACATGATTTCATTCTTTTTTACAGCTGCATAGTATTCCATGGTGTATATGTACTACATTAAAAAAAGTCCAAACCACCATTAATGGGTACCTAGGCTGATTCCATGTCTTTGCTACTGTGAATAGTGCTACAATGAACATACAAGTTCATGTGCCTTTTTGGTAGAAAGATTTATTTTTCTTGGGGTACATACCCAGTAACAGATTTGTTGGGTCAGATGGTAGTTATATTTTAAGTTCTTTGAAATCTTGAAACTGCTGTCCACAGAAGCTGAACTAATTTACATTTCTACCAACAGTGTAAAGTGTTCCTTTTTTTTTCTGCAGCCTCACCAGCATCTGCTGTTTTTTGAATTTTTAATAATAGCCATTCTGACTGGTGTGAGATGGTATCTCATTGTGGCTATTTGATTTACATTCCTTAGATCATTAATGATGTTGAATATTTTTTCATATGTTTGTTGGTCGCTTGTAGTTTTTTTTTTGAGAAGTGTCTATTCATGTCTTTTGCCCATTTTTAATGGTTTTTTTTTCTTTGCTTGTTCAATTATTTGAGTTACTTATAGATTCTGGATATTAGACTTTTGTGGGGCATAGTTTACAAATATTTTCTCCTATTTTGTAGGTTGTCTGTTTACTCTGTGAATAGTTTCTTTTGCTGTGCAGGAAGTCTTTAGTTTAAATAGGTCCCATCTGTCAATTCTTGTTTTTCTTGCTTTTTTTTTTTTTGAGTGCTTAGTCATAAATTATTTCCCAAGGCTGATGTTCAGAATGATGTTTCCTAGGTTTTCTTCTAGGATTCTTATAGTTTGAGGTCTTGCATTTAAATCTTTAAGCCACCTTGAGTTAATTTTTTAGGTGCCCACTTTTATTCTTCTGCATATGAATAGCCAGCTATCCCAGCACCATTTATTGAATAAGGAGTCCTTTCCCCATTGTGCACTTTCACTGACTTTATCAAAGATCAGATGACTGTAGATGTGTGGCTTTATTTCTGGGTTCTCTATCCCGTTCCATTCATCTATATATCTGTTTTTGTACCAATATCATGCTGTTTTGGTTACTGTAGCCTTAGCATATAGTTTGAAGCTGTGTAACGTGAGGCCACCAGCTTTGTTCTTTTTGCTTAGGATTGCTTTGGCTATTTGGGCTCTTTTATGGTTCTATATACATTTTGAAATAGTTTTTTCTAGTTCTGTGAAAAATGATGTTTGTAAGTTGATAGGAATACTGTTGAATCTGTAGATCACTTTGGGCAGTAGGGCCATTTTAACAATATTAATTCTTCCAATCCATCAGCAGAGAATATTTTTCCATTTGTTTGTGTCATCTCTGATTTCTTTCAGCTGTTTTTTGTAGTTCTTCTTGTAGAGATCTTTCATCTCCTTAGTTAGAGGTATTCCTAGGTGTTTGATTTGTGTGTATGTGTGTGTGTGTAGCTATTGTAAATGGGATTGCGTTCTTAATTTGGCTCTCAGCTTGAATGTTATTGGTGAATAGAAATAATAATAATTTTTTATACATTGATTTTGTGTCCTAAAACTTTACTGAAGTTATTGAATAGTTCCAGACTCCATGGAGTCTTTAGGGATTTCCAGGTAGAGAATCTTATTGGCAGCAAAGAGAGATAGTTTGACTTCTTCTTTTCCTATTTAGATGGCTTTTATTTCTCTCCCTTTCTTGATGGCTGTGGCAAGGACTTCAAGTACTATATTAATAGAAATGATAAGAGTTGGTATTCTCATCTTGTTCCAGTTCTCAAGGGGAATGCTTCCAGCTGTTGCCTGTTCAGTATGATGTTTACTGTGGGTTTGTCATAGATGGTTCTTATTATTTTGAGGTACATTCCTTCAATGTCTAGTTTTTTTGAGGGCTTTTATTATGCAGAGATGTTGGGTTTTATCAAAAGTTTTTTCCATGTTTAGTGAGATGATCATATGTTTTTTGTTTTTAATTCTGTTTATGTGGCAAATCACATTTATTGATTTGCACATGTTAAAACAACCTTGCATCCCAGGAATGAAGCCTACTTCAACACGGTGAATTAACTTTTTGATATGATGCTGGATTCAGTTCACTTTTATTTTGTTAAAGATTTTCACATCTCTGTTCATCAGGGATATTAGCCTGTAGTTTTCTTTTTTCATTGTGCTTTACCAGATTTTGGTATCAGGGTGTTGCTGTCTTTGTAGACTAAGTTAGGGAGGAACCTTTTCTCCTTGATTATTTAGAATAGTTTTAGTAGGACTGGAACCAGCTGTTCTTTGTACATCTGGCAGAATTCAGCTGTGAATCTATCTGGTCTGGGCTGGGTTTTTTGTTGTTGTTGCTGCTGGTAGGTTTTTTTAATAACTGATTCAATTTTGGAACTCGATATTGGTTTGTTTAGGGTTTTAATTTATTCCTGATTTGATCTTGAGAGTTTACATGTTTCCAGGAAGTTATCCATTTTTTCTAGATTTTATAGTTTGTGTGCATAGAGCTGTTCATAATAGTCTCTGAGGATCTTTTGTTATTTCTGTGGGATCAGTTGTAACTTCACCTTTGACATTCTGATCATGCTTATTTCAATCTTCTCTCTTTTTCTTTGTTAATCTAGCTAGTGGTTTATAGATCTTTCTTTGGTGGATTTTTGGGTGTCAATTTCACTCATTTCTTCTCTGATTTTAGTTATTCCTTTGTGTCTGCTAGGTGTTAGTTTGTTCTTGTTTTCTAGTTTGTCTAGGTGTAATGTTAGATTGTTAATATGAGATCTTTCTTTTTGAAGTAGATGTTTAGCACCGTAAACTTTCCTCTTAGGTCTGCTTCTGTTTTCTGTCTGAGATTTTGGTATGTTGTGTTTCTGTTTTCATTTATTTCAAATAATTTTTTGATTTCTACCTTAATTTCATTATTTACCCAAAAGTCATTCAGGAGCAAGTTGCCTAATTTCCATGTAATTGTGTGGTTTTGAGAGAACTTCACGTTGGTTTTTGTTTTTATTCCACTGTGGTCTGACAGTATGGTTGGTATGATTTCAACTTTTTTGAATTTATTGAGACTTGCTTTATGGTTGAACACATGGTCAATCTTGGAGTATGTTCTGTGTGCATATGAGAAGAATGAATATTCTATGGGTGGTGGGTGGAGTGTTCTGTTAGGTCCAATTGGTCAAGTGTTGAATTTAAGTTTATAATGCTTTTGTTAGTTTTCTGCCTTGATGATCTGTCTAACGCTGTCAGTGGGATGTTGAAGTTCCTCACTATTATTGTGTATCTGTCTAAGTCTTTTCATAGGTCTAGAAGCACTTGTTTTATGAATCTTGATGCTCCAATATTGGGTGCATATATATTTAGGATAGTTAAGTCTTCTTGTTAAATTGAACCCTGTATCATTATGTCATGCCTTTCATTGTCCTTTTTTACTGTTGTTGCTTTAACGTCTGTTTTATCTGATATAAGAACAGTGACGCCTGCTCTTTTTTGTATTCTCTTTGCATACTACCTACGATGAAATATTATAAGGCTCTTTAAAAGGCAGAAGGCCAATCTCTTTGTTCTAACATACATAGAGTTCTAAGACATATGTCTGAGTGAAAAAGTTACACTGCTCAAAACCAATGTACATAGTGACAAAATTCACATGTAGGTATAGCTGAGCCTCAGCTTCAACCAACGTAGCCCATATTATCCATGCATTTTTCCCCATCTAACTCTCTTAATAGTTGTATGGGGTAAAAAATATTATCCTTACTTATTTACAATGAGAAACTGAGCTGAGAGAGGTTAAGTAGCTTAAGTTTACACAACTAGTCAGAGATAAAAACTTCAGTTTCACTGCAAAGCCTGTACCCCTAACCATTATGATATGTTGTCTTTACAATTTACAGAGCTGTATTGTGGTCAAATGAGACAATATATGGGAAAACACTGTAAGGCTGTAAAAATGTAGGACACTAAGAAGGGACTATTAAAAAAAAAGTTGGCTGGGTGCAGTGTCTCATGCCTGTAATCCCAGCACTTTGGGAGGCCGAGGCAGGAAGATCACCTGAGGTCAGGAGTTCAAGACCAGCCTGGCCAATGTGGTGAAACCCTGTCTCTACAAAAATACAATATTAGCTGAGCATGATAGTGTTTGCCTGTAATCCCAGCTACCTGGGAGGCTGAGGTGGGAGAATTGCTTGAGCCCGAGAGGCAGAGGTTGCAGTGAGCCGAGATCATGCCACTGCACTCCAGCCTGGGCAACAGAGCGAGACTCCATCTCAAAAAAAAAAAAAATAGTTGAATCTGTGAGTGAGAATACAGGATGTCATTGTACCATTTGAGAAAGTATTTTAAAATATTTTTTCGGTGCCTTGTTAAAAATCTGATTCTTTCTAGGTTAAATAATATTTGGGCATTGGGAGCCAACTTAGCATGGTTTTATTTTGGCATTGATATGTGAGATACGCAAAGGTTAGAATTTTCCTGAAAGATGCAAATACAGTAAATCTTCACTTAATATCATCCATAAGTTCTTGCCAAACTGTGACTTTAAGTAAGACAACTTAGAGCAAAACCAATTTCATTTTTCTCATCAACATGGAATAAAACAAAGTTACTTGAGGATCCTTTTTACGTCATTTACTTGAAGTTGCAGTTTCCAAGAGCCTATGAATGAGGTTAAATGTGGACTTACTATGGATGTAGAAGAGAACAGAGCTTGAGGACCAGCATTTGGAATCTGAATCCTTCCCAAAGGAGGGCAATTCTGTTTCTTATTGGTATTAAAATCTCCCTAAGAGGTGTGGAGAATATTGAAATAAAAAGCAATTTTGAAAATATTGTATATACCCCAGAGAAAAGAAATGCCTTGGATGCCAATAGCTGAAGGTAGAAAAGAGTGGTAGAAACATATTTTATTCAATGATTAAGGAGTTTGACTCATACTATAGGATAATTTATTGACAACACTGATAGAGGAATCGATCACAAAATGTGATATTAATAATCTTTCTTTGTATTTTTTAAATTTACTGATCTGGAATTTTGAAATGTAAAAGAATGGACAGATGTAAAAAACTAATTTCTTTGTGATTTATGTTAACCATTCACTTAGACTTCCAAACGGAACAAAAATGTAAACATACTATTAAACATTTGCAAAGTTCTTACATCTCTTTACCAATTTGCATAAACTTTTCAGAAAAGAAAACTACAATTTCTGTTTTGCCCATGAGAAAATATATTAGACCAACTATAAACAAAATATTACATAGAGACTCATAAATATTGAAGAAAAATTTCTAATCTTAGGAATTACAGAAATGATAATTCGAGGGTATAATCCAGTTAATACATTTGATTAATATATAATTACTGAATAGTAGTATTAATTTAGAGACATTCCCTAGGAATAATATAGAAATTTATGTTAGTATTCTTGTGATTTCCCTACTTTTCTCCCATTCATATAAATCTAAATTTTGAATTTTAAGGATGAATAATCATAACACATATGTTTCTGGTAGTCACCCATTCGTTTAGTCATTTATTCACTCATTCATTTAATCCACACCCAAGAGACTAATCCAGCACAGACAATGTGCCAGGAACTGTTCTAGATGTTGAGGATACAGTGGCAAAAAGGTAGAAGAGGACTCTGACCTCACCTAGCTCAGAGTTGATGACACTGGACAATTAAATCATAATGAGCAAAGGTTGTGATGGGACCAGTCTGTGAAACATACAAATGTGTCATAGGGCTTATTAGAAATACTTGTGAAGAAGACTTAACTTTTGAAATCACACAGGAAGAGGGTTTATACTGTTGCTGGTCATTTTTAGGAGGGCCATTTCTCCTGAAGCTAGAACTTGGAAACATCCATAATATTTATATTAGAAGGAAAATTAATCATTTCCCCTAATTCAGGTTGTCTTTTATTTTAAAGGAAGAGAGTTGAGATGGCTGCAGACTTGTGCCATGCTGGCCCAAACTTGTGACACTGACCCAAAATCAAAGAATTTAACATGCTGAAATTAAAATATCCCTGCCCAACACCAAGACTAAAATATCCCTGCCCAATACATGAATTGTTACATGTGTTTAACACCAGGCAATCGGCATTTAAAAATGCATTATAAAGGAACCTGGAAAATCCTGTTAAAATTTAACTATCAGTTATGTATCTTTTTTAAAAAAGCTTGTGATTTTACAATTATATTTAACTTGGAGCAAATAGACTCCTTACTTTCTCATCTTAAAAGAAGATAAATGTCTTAACTCTTTTGTGGCCAAGTGCAGTGACAAAATACCACATAAATAACTACTGTCTGTCAAAAAACCAAGTTATACCAATTGCAAAATACTGATAAATAGAAATTGGGCAATGATGAAGGGTTCATTGATTTAATCCTCCAAACTAGTTTTGCATAAAATTTAGAACTTCTTTAAATTCAAAATTGGGGAAGAAAACATTAAGACATGGAAAACCATGCAAAGATGAAGATTGTTATACCCTTTCCTTTAAACATGATTATCCTTTTTTATACATGTGTTAGAAATAAATCTGTGTTGTATCTAGGCAGAAGAAAGTAAGACATTGAAGGATTTATGTTCTTCATGTTTTTATCCTCCTATAATAGTCATATTAATCCAAATTTAAAAGATGCCAATAGCTGGGTTTAAGAGACATCATCACACTGAAAAGGTGGACTCTGTTGTAACCACTTATTAAAAACAAACCAAGCCAAACTTGTGGTTTAAAAATTGAGAACAGATGATGCTTAATAAGCATGAAATGCTTTTGGTGTTGCAAACGAGAACCAGGTGTGGAGATAAGCAGCTTGGAGCTGAGCACGGCCACCTACAAGCAGGACTCATCCTCCTCCCAGGGGGTGACGGTTGGTCATCAACTACGTAGCTCATTAACTACACAGCTGGGCCACCATGTTGTCTTCCTGGGGTGAGATGTACAACCGCAAAGGAAAAATAAAACATTGAAAAGTAGAGAACGTGAAGGCTGTCTTTCAAAAAATATATATGTGTTCTGAAATCAAACTACCTAAGAGAAGACAGGGAGGAAATGTATGAATTGCTCAATGGCAAAGCAATTAATAGAACTTCTGGACAAGTGGCTGCTTCTCCCTTATCCAATACCTAACTGCTTTGTCATGACGGAAGCCAAATTATCAGCAAGGTGATTCTGACTTTTACCTTAATAAACCACCTTCAATGAATCCTGGGGGGAAACTGGGTGACCTCAGGCAAGTAAGTTCATCTCTCTGGGTCTCAGTTTTCTCATTTATAAAATGCGGGAGTGGAAACTTATTATGTAAGGTCACTCTCAGCAATAGGACTCTATGGGATTATCTCTGAAATGTGTATCTGCAGGGAAACAATTAAAATATTTTTCTATTTCACTCAGATGTTCAGCTTTAGCCACCAAAACTTTCTACATTACTTGCTCTGACTTCAAAGGAGCAGGATAAACAAATATGTTGCCCAAGAAAAAACCAGTCCTGCTCCTTTCCCCTCTATTCGTATAAACTCATTAAAGAAAAGTTCTCTGAGCCCGACTATTTCCCAGTTGTTCCACAATGGGTCAATATTAAATTATCTACACCTGGTTGAGAAACAGTAGAAGGTAGACAGTCTGTGGAGACATGGACTCTGCTCTCAAGGGGCGACAATGCCATGGCCTAGTGGTTGCCAGTTTTCACCAGACGCCAGAGTCATCAGAAGGGCTTATTAAAACACAGATAACCGGGAACCACCTTTATAGTTTCTAATTCATTGAGTCTGGGGTGGAGACCAAGGATTTGCATTTCTAACAAGTTCCCAGGTGATGCTGATGCTGCTGGTCCAGGACTCTCACTTTAAGAATCATTGCACACTGAACCTAAAGATGCCGGTAATCTAGGTGAACAAACATGACATCGTTATCTCAGCATCATCATCATCATTATTTTTTTTGTGTGGTTTAGAACATAGTACTCTTTCAGGCACCATGGAATACGAACAATTTCAAATATGGAGATATCTTTCAAACTATATCCCTACTGTTTTTCTGCATTTGAATAGGACTAAAGGCATACTAAAGAGGAGCCTATTGACAAGTGATAGTGTTGACATTAAAGATGTATCAGCTGCCACTGCCAACTCTGTTCTCAGAATGGACTACACAAGTGGTGGGGCTCCTTGACTACAATCATTAAGAATTTCAAGACAGTAACAACAGAGCATTAAACCAAACATAGGGGCCTGTGTGACTATCTAGGTCACATGTACCTAAAACTGACCTGACATGTTCTTATCCTATAATTCTAAGGACAAGAGTATAGTTCTATAAGAACCAGCTGCTAGGAGTCAGAGAGTGGCTTTGAAGGACAGCAGAGAAGACACGACAAGCGCGGCTTCCACCTTGGAGTAACTGAGAACATTTGTCATCAATAGCAATAATGAAGTACCTACTGAATTCAATTCATTGTATCATTCAAAGAGAGTTAATATGCAGCTCTTACCCTATAGGAATTCTTAATTTGTTTAAAAAATATAATATATATTTAAAGAATAATGTATTTTAAGCCTCATGAGAACAAGGAAATATCAGTTTTGTTTACCATTTTATTCCTAGGATCTGGCATGATGCTTAAACAAAGTTGATGTTCATTATTAAGTAAAGGAGAGAATTAATCTCTAGTGGCTATCCTCTGTATCCAGTTGAAGAATGAGAATTCTCAATACCTAGAATGAGAATGTTTACTGATCCAGGAAAGAAAGCAGTGAGTTCCTGTAACATTTTCGGTACTTAACAAATATTTGCTGAATTAAGTTGGATTGAATTGCAGAAGACAACAGCACAGACCAGTGAAGAAAGAACTCATCATCAAAATAAAGAATACAACCTGAAGCCATAAGACCTGGGTTTGAATACCAGTTCTATCAATCACCATTTGTAGAAGTTAATACCACTGGCCACTTTCCTGGAATCTCACGTTTAACCTTTTGACCTAAAGAAACGAGAAAAGTGAGAGAGTATAACGGTGGCATACCCAAATTTCCTGGAGACTTAGTTAACTCTGTTGTTCTACAGAAATACAAAGAGGTGAGGAGAGTCAATTTCAGGCTTTGGTAGTTGGTGAATTCTTCCCGGTATGAGAAGGGCAAAATTAGAGATGCAGAATTTAGCTATGGAGCTGTGAGAGAGTGGAAAAAGACGGAGAATATGGCTCTTGAACTCAAATACTTATACAAGGGCCACCGAAAGTCACATTAACTATTTGGAGCTGTGGCTTGAACAGTACAAGCCCCATCTATAAGTGGTAGTCAGTTGTCACTGAGGGTCCACCATGGCCCAAATCCATACATTCACATGAAATCTCCCAATTTGTAAATGCTAGCAACTAACTTGAAATTAGAAAAACACTAAGGTGTTGAGAAAAAGAGTAATTGTAGGCAATATCTAGACTTAACCATCTCTGGCTTAGAAGGAGGGATAAGCTTGCAGTGGTTGGGCTAAGGTGAAGCCGGGGCAGGGATGTGGCCAGAGCAGTGAAGAGGAGTCAGAATCCTTGAGTGGCAGGCTCTGCTGGACATCAGAGATCAAAGACAATTTTTTGACACATATTCTACTCATATATTTGTTCACTTATTTGACAAAGATTTAGGAGTGTTAAGCAATGTGTACATGTAATGAGTGTCTTAGTTGTCTTGGGCTACCACAACAACAGAAATTTATTTCTTAGGGTGCGAGTATGGTCAGGTTCTGGGGAGGGCTCTTTTTCTGGCTTTGTGCTCACTTTACCTTTTCTTTGTGTATGCTGAGAAGAGAGATAAAGAAAGAGGAGAAAGATCTCTGGTATCTCTTTTTATAACGGCACTAATTTTATCTGAGGGCCTCATCCTGATGACCTCATCCAACCCTAATTATCTCCCAAAGGTCCCAATTCAAAATACCATCACATTGCACGTTAGCGTTTCAACATGAATGTAACTGGGGGCACAAACATTCAGTCCACTGCAATGGGTAAGATGTGACCCTACTCTAAGGCAATGTGCAGTCTAGATAGGAAGATTATATTGTATTTTTATTTGTTTTTGAATCTTTGGTAGAACATGCCATACAAAGCTACAGATAAACCATTGAGAATCCAGGTAAATAATTTCTCTGATGTGCTGGGCTAGGAGAAGAAGATATCTGAAAAATCTTTAAGGAGAAGGTGGTTTTTATGTCGTGTCTCAAGTCTTTAAATTTGAACACAAAGAGATGGGTGGGGATTCTAGACAAGGGGACAACATGGATAAAGATATAAATGTTGAAGGGAAATAATAGGAAACACTGGGAAGTTACATTTGGCTGAACGCAGGATGGCCATTGGCCAGATCCTGGAGTGATTTTAATTTTAGGCTAAAGCGTTTGGATTTTATTGTATGGGTAGTGGGGCCATTGATTTTTGGGTGAGGAGTAATATAATAAAAACCATGTTGTGGGATGATTCATCTGAGTGTAATGCATTGGTTGGTGTGGAAGAAAGGGGAAAGAGAGCCATGAAATTCTTAGAGATCCTAGTAATGCTCTTGGTGAGAATAATAGATGCTTGACCAGTGTAGTGGCAGAGGTAATGGAGAAGGAAAACATTACATAAGACATTTAGGTTTCCAGATGGATTCACTAACAGTCCCATGAATGGGCAAGGGGAAGAAATAAAGACGACTCTGGGGTTTTGAGACTGGGTAATTAGACGATGCTGGTGACCTAAACACAAACTAGGAATGTAAGATCATGAATAGGCCTGGAAGGGGGCCTGGGGGAGAGTAAGGGTACACATGTGGAATTCTATTGTGTGCATGCTGAGTTTGAGGTACCAGTATGACAGTTAGATTGAACAGAGAAAGAGATAATATTAGATAGGAGAGGCAGGGCCACAGATGTACATTTTGGAGTCATTTACATAGTGGCAATCTTCGATATCCTGGTAGGGAATAGAGTGTCCCAAGTGAGACTGGGGGAAGAAGAGAAGATGGCTGATGACCCGATCATACTGATGGGGGAATTCAGTCATTTAGGGACCATGAAGACCAGCGAAAGGGTGGTAGCCAGGGAGATCAGCAAGAATCACATGGTGCAGGGTCATATGCTTTTGCAAAGAAAGAGTTTCAAGAAAGTACGCAGGTGATCAATGGTATTGAGTGTTACCAGGACATCAAGGAGCTTGAGGACTGAGAATTGGCCACTGGGTTTGGCAATGAGAAACTCACTGGTGACTTTGGAGAACAGCCTCAGAAGCAGCTGAGTTGCAACATTTTCCCTAAGCTATAAAGAGGTCCTGCTTTGATCGCCTTTTACCCTCACAGGTATGTATATGTGCATTCACAGAACAAATTCGATGCACACACACAATAAATTCAACTCAGTGCAGAAGGGGAATAGACATTCACAAATGCTTTATACAGTTTTTCTTGTCATCTTAGGCACAAGGGGCACACAGTGCTTTTGTATTCAGTATAAAAACTGAATGCTTGTATTTAAAACTAGCCAGTAAATAGTTAAAAAATTCTTTCAGTTCCATTCCAATTCAGAAGATCTATGCATCTCAAAGGACACAAGCTACAGGACCAAAGCTGCCCTGTAAGTAGGACCCCCTGATTGAACAATCGCTCAGTGAGCAGCCTCTTTTCTGTGAGCTGTCTGGCAGCCAAACATGTTTATGAGCTTTTTAAAAAGCCCTGCAAAGGCCTAAAGGCTGAAGGCATACAGAGAAGACATGTATCTACCTTGTAATGCCAATATGGAGATCTCACTCACATCCCAGGCCTTACTGCTATGGGACAGGAAAATTGCAACTGATGATGGTCACAAATTCCAACAATTGCTGGGATTTTCTGCACCAGGTTTTGTTTTCAAACAGTGCTGAAAGTGTTAATGTACCCAAAAGCTGCCAACTGCAGCCTCAACCCGGATGAACCCTGTGCTGGGAGAGAGGGGTTGGAGAGCCTTTTATTCATTTGGTAATTATACAGCAATGGATATTTCATGCATTTTTAGAAATGGAGAGCGGAATGAGGAGAGAAAGGCAGGCACTTAGTGCAGGGAAAGCTCTGGTCGCGTGGCTTGGCATCATGGGCACCACCACAGTCTCTTTGGGGGCAGCCTGTCCAGCCCTGGCCCTGGCTGGCACAGGGTATGAGAAAAAATGAGAGGGCAACCTGGCATTTTCTTATTTGTTTATTTTAACCTCTCAGGTCTGCTGAAAACAACTGGAATCTTCTGAGTTGCTGAAAGCACATAGGCTTCTTTGATGGAGCTCTTGGCCCCTGCCACCCTAAAGCCAAAGGGGCTCATTGATTAAGTTGTTGGGTGACCATGCCCTCTGTGAATTCAGGTCAGGCCAGAGGCAATGAGGCAATGGTTAACAGCTGGCAGGTAACTGTCCCTAATGTAATCTTTAGTATAATCTCCAAAGCTGAACATGAAAGAGTATGCCACTGAAATCCAGACTGCAAGTGGGGAAAGATTTTGAGTCTGGGCATTGGCCTGTGTTACTTAGAAAAGGAAATGCTGGGAAAGCAGAGATAGAAAGGTAGAAAGGCATGATTCAACACAGCTGGAGAGAATCCATGCAGGTAGCCAAGACAAGGGTCAAAGGGAAATCCAGGGCCTTTTTGTCTTTCTAATGATGAGGAGGGGCTCAGGCTGGGGGTTGGTGGACTGTGCAGACTAGTTCATACCAGATGCAGGCTACTGATCAGCTTATCTTTGGTGATGGCCCCATGGAATGAGCTGGTGGGCCAGGGACCTCCACTGGACTACCTTTTGTGCTTCTGTTTTTCTTCCAGAAGGAAAGGAGAAGGGGCTCAGAGAATAGGCTGTTAACTTGTGGGCTCAGTAGTTTAGCCTGGCTTTGACTGAGTCCAAGGTATGTGAGGGGTCTACACACTTTAGCTTCCCATGTGTTTTGTGGTTCCTGTTGACAAATTAAACCAAATGTTATAGAAGCTCATCAGGCTCCCAATAAGTTTATTCTAAATTAGATCAGGTTTATTGCTGTTAGGAAAACTCACTGGGCTTGGATTTGGGGGAAATCTGAGAGTTTCAATACCCCCAAGCGTTATTGGAAGGTTAGATTTACCAATAATTAGCAATGAGACCCAGACCAAGCTATTTGCCCTTTCTCAGTGATAAAGAGCTACTGTATACTGAGCACTTGCTACCTACTGAGGATTGTGCTAAGCACTCTACTGGAATTACCTATGTTTTTCTTCGCAATACTCCAATGACAAAGGTACTTGGTAATCTGCCAGTCTCCTATTTTACAGAAATGGCTAGTTGTATGAATTTGAGACTCAATTTCTCTTCCATAATACAAGGGGTTGGAGTAGAATGATTTAAAAAATACCTTCGAATTCTGATATTTATCTGGGGTTTAAGTTGCAGAAGAATACCAACAATTACTTTCTGGAAATTAGAAAGAATCAATCGGGATGGAGGGAAAAGTGACCTAAACAACTTGAAATCACTTCTAGTAATAAAATCTACCCTGCTATCAAAAGCAATTTCTCACACATCTTTAGTAATTAATAGATTTAACAGTAGACTTTGCCATTGTCTTAGTTTTGTAGGGCTACCACAACAACATATCACAGACTGGGGGCCTTAAAAAACAGAAATTTATTTTCTCACAGTTTTAGAGGCTGGAAGTGCAAGATCAAAGTGTTGGCAGGTTTGGTTTCTCTTGAGGCCTCTCTCCTTGGATTGAAGACAGCTGCCTTCTCACAAGTCCTCATGTGGGCTTTCCTCTGTGTGCATGCATCCATGTCTTTTCATGTGTCTAGATTTCCTCTTTGATATTGTTTGGCTGTGTCCCTACCTAAAATCTCATCTTAAATTGTAATCCTAACTGTAATCTCCACATGTGGGAGCAGGGGCCTTGTGGGAGGTGATGGAAGTAGTTCCCCCATGCTGTTCTTGTAAGAGTAAATGAGTTCTCACGAGATCTGATGGTTTTATAAGGGGATTTTCCCCCACTTCACTCTGTACTTCTCTCTCCTGTTGCCATGTGAAGAAGGATATGTTTGTTTCCCCTTCCAGCATGACTGTAAGTTTCATGAGGCCTCCCCAGACATGTGGAACAGTGAGTCAATTAAACCTCTTTTCTTTATAAATTACCCAGTCTTGGGTATTTCTTCATAGCAGTGTGAGAATGGACTAATACACTCTTCTTATTAGGACACCAGTCAGATTGGATTAAGGCTCACCCTAACGGCCTCATTTTAACTTAATCGCCTCTTTAAAGTCCCTATGTCCAAATATGGTCATATTCTGAGGTACTTGGGGTTAGAACTCCAATGTATAAATTTGGAGGTTGGGACACAATTCAACCCATAACAGACATATCAATCAACACTGAGTATCAGCAAGTCAGATAGTATTTTTGTGGTTATTTTACAGGTGAGAAAATTGAAACACAGAAATGTTAAGTAATAAGCCTAAAGTTTCATAGCTAGTAAGTGGCAAGGCTGAGAATGGGACAAAGTTTCCAGACCCAAACCTAGTGGTCCTTGTATAAGACCACACTGCTTCTTGAATATCATTTAGAGAGTCTTCCTTACTCCCTGAATGGCCAAAAAATTTCTTCTCCTAAGTATGAAGTGACAAACTTCTGGCTGTTTAGTGGTCACTTTCAGCTTGGACATTAAGGAAGAAGTTGAATCACATCTGCTTTTCATGAAAAGAATTACTGTTAACACAAAATCCTGATATAACCAGATCAAGAGAATGATACAATTCCAAATTTTCCTCTGAGGTTTATGATACCCTATGTTTCATGCAAGCATAAAAATATTGTTCCAAAATCATTAAAAATTGTCTGAATTTTATATGATAAATATGGCCAAAAATATAGCCCAATTCACATTTTGGTTTTTTCGGGGCTTGTATAAAGGAGAATAACTCAAGTAAAAATTTGTGTGACAATAAGTGGTAGAAGGAGAGGAGACAAAATGCTCAGCAGGAAATATTAGATACTCCCCCCATCCCACCAATATAAGTAGTTTGCAGTATGTTTTTGCAGAAAAATATACATACATATACTAAATTGTGCTGAAAAATGCTGGAGGTTCACAGAGCTCCTAAAGCTCACCCATATGCTTTTGCGTTCGGGGAATTTGATGATTTTTTTTGATTTGCACATAAAATAACTCTGGGAGTAGAAAAAGTATGGTGTGGTGGAAAGATAAGAAATCTTGTTCTACCATTATATTGTATGACTCTCAATGTTTCAGGGTTCAGTTTTCTCATCCATATAAGGAGAAGGGATGACCTCTAATGCTATACCAATTAAATCTGGCATGAATCTAGATTTCATATATATCAGAGTTGAATATTGCCATTTCTCTAGTAGATGATTGAAGGATTGTAATAAACCACTAAATTTTTGTTTTACCACATGTTCCTAGAAATGAGAGAAGATAAATATTTATAATAAAATTCTAAATCAAGTATATTACACTGGCAGCTATTTAGGTCTGATTGCTATAAAATTCTAAGCAGACAGCTTTGAGCACCAAGTGGTAACCCTACCCCAGTCCTTCTCATACCATGTAGTTATCCCTTTGAAACAGCTTGAGATTATTACTCTGTATTTCCAATAAGAGAGAAGAATTTTGCTAGATCCCTTTTGAGGAAAGATAGATCTAGGAACCCTGCATATTTTAGGCCAAGTTTTATCCTGACAAGACTAGGGCACCTGGGTGCAGATCTCTGATGTTGAACCTACTGAGGCCACAGAAGGATTTCTTAGATCTTCTCTTCTTGAACTACAGAGTCTTCCTCTTTTCAAGTTCCCCAGAAAACAGCCTCTGAAGTCCACCAAGTACCCAATGTTCTCTACTGAGTCTCGGTTTGACTCACCAAATTGATTCCTGCTGCCTCTCCCAAGCTACAAAATATAGCCTTCTGCCCCTCAGCTATAGAGCTTGCCTACTTTTCTCAGGTGACATCTGTCTCTCCATCTCCCAAACCCTAGTCTGTTGGTTTTTTAGCATCCCTCAAAGAAGTGCCAAAGACTACTGACTCCCATGAATACTTCTCATGTCCTAGATGCTCTGAGTCATGTTATGCCAGGTTGCCAAATCACATTAGTTTACACTGCTACCACTGTGATTTGGAAGTAAACCAAATTTACTTAAGATTTAAGAAATTTAAAATTATCTAATCAAAATTTTCAAGTAATTGGATAATTTTAAACTTCTTAAAATATTCATCAGCAAGTAAAAGATGTATGACTGTGTGTATATATACATACCTAGGACAAGCTCTGTTAACCAATCCATGTGTCTGTATCACTGTATTAGCCTCTGCCTCTTCCCATTGCCTTGGTGAGGCATATTGTCTAAGGCCATAGCTAGTGAATGCCCAAGACTGGCAGGCTGCTTTCTAGTACGCAAGTAACTCCTCTCATTGGCTGAGCTGATGCTTGCCAAGGAGTCTTCTTGGGTTGATTGTAAATGTTGTTGAACTTACACAAGATAAATGTTCTATAAATTGATGAAATAGGAGGGTGAAAAGGGAATTACACTATGCAATACTTTGAAAAAATTAAATGAAAATGAACTTGTAAGACAAATGCTATTAAGTCAGTATAGGCAAGACAACTTGGAAAAGATTGGAAAAGACTATAAAAATATAGAAGAAATCTGCACTTGTATTTCCACTTTAAAGAAGTTGAAACTAGAAATTACAGATGATGTATTGGGAGGATGGTTTATGCAGGAAAACTGTGTAGAACTCTAGTTAGATAATTTATATTTTATGTTTGTATTCTGGATACTACACCTTTATCAAGTAGATGATTTGCAATGTTTTTGCATCCTGTGGATTGTCTTTTTCTTTTTAAATATTTATTTTGTTTTCTAAGTTGATGCATAATGATTGTATATATTTATGGTGTATGTAGTGATGTTTCAATATATAATACATAGTGATCAGAGCAGGTAATTGGCATATCCATCATCTCAAACATTTATCATTTCTTTTTTTGAGACAGAATCTTGTGTTTCCCAGGCTGGAGTGCACTCTGCCTCCTGGTTCAAGCAATTTTCCTGCCTCAGCCTCCCAAGTAGCTAGGATTACAGGTGCCCACCATCACGTCTGGCTAATTTTTTGTATTTTTAGTAGAGATGGGGTTTCGCCATGTTGGCCAGGCTGGTCTTGAACTCCTGACCTCAGGTGGTCCACCTGCCTCCACCTCCCAAAGTGCTGGGATTACAGGCATGAGCCACTGCACCTGGCCCAAACATTTATCATTTCTTTGTGTTGGGAATATTCAGTATCCTCCTTCTATCTATTTGAAACTTGATAATATATTATTGTTTACTATAGTCATCTTACAGTGTTACGGAACACCAGAACTTGTTTCTCCTATCTAGCTATAATTTTTTAAGCTTTAACAAATCTCTTCCCTTCCCTGTGCCCTTCCCATCCTCTAGAGCAGGTATCCCCAGCTCCCGGGATGCAGACTGGTATGGGTCCATGGCCTGCTAGAAACTGGACTGCACAGCAGGAGGTGAGCGGCAGGCCAGTGAGCATTACTGCCTGAGCTCCACCTCCTGTCAGAGCAGCAGAGGCATTAGATTCTCATAGGAGCCACAGACCTCATTACCGCCTGAGCTCTGTATCCTGTCAGATTAGCAGAGGCATTAAATTCTCATAGGAGCCACAAACCTCACTGTGAACTGCACATGCGAGGGATCTAGGTTGCACTCTCCTTATGATAATCGAATGTCTGATGATCTGAGGTGGAACAGTTTCATCCCGAAAGCACCCTGCAACCCTCACTCCCATCCCCATCTGTGGAAAAATTGTCTTCCATGAAACTGGTCCCTGGTGCCAAAAAGGTTGAGAACTGCTGCTCTAGAACTCTCTGTTCTACATTTTACTTCTATGAGAACTTTCTTTTAGCTTCCACTTATGAGTGAGAACATGGTGTTTAACTTTCTGTTTCTGGCTTATTTTACTGAACATAATGTCCTCCAGTTGCATCCATGTCTTTTTCATGGCTGAATAGTATTCCATTGTGTGTATATACCACATTTTCTTTAACCATTCATCTGTTCTTGCACACCTGGGTTGATTCTATATCTTGGCTATTGTGAATAGTGCTGCAATAAGCACAGGGGTACAGTTGTCTCTTCAATATACTGATTTTTCTTTTCTTTGGATAAATGCCCAGTAATGGGATTAGTGGATCATATGATAATTGCATTTTTAGTTTTGTTCAGGAACCTCCATACTGTTCTCCATAGTGCTTGTACTAGTTTGCACTTCTACAGTGTATAAGAGCTTCCTTTTCTCTGGATCTTCACTAGGCATTTGCTATTATTTGTCTTTTGGATAATAGCCATTCTAAGTGTGGTGAGATGACACCTCACTGTTGTTTTAATTTACATTTTCCTGATGATTAGTGATGTTGAGCATTTTTTCATGTATTTGTTTGCCATAGGTATGTCTTCTTTTGAGAAATATATGTTGAGATCATTTGCCCATTTTTAAATGGGGTTATTTTGGTTTTTTTGTGGTTGTTGCTGAATGGTTGAGTGCCTTGTGTATTTTGGATATGAATTCCCTATTGGATAAATAATTTGAAAATATTTAATTCCATTCCGTAGGTTGTCTTTTCACTCTGTTGGTTGTTTCCTTTGCTGTGCAGAATGTTTTTAGTTTGATATGATTCCATTTATTTATTTTTGCTTTTGTTACCTGTGCTTTTGAAGTCTTATTTATAAAATCTTTCCCCAGACGAATGTCCTGAAGCATTTCCCCTATGTTTTCTTATAGCAGTTCCATAGTTTTGGGTCTTACATTTAGATCTTTGATCTACGCTGAGTTGATTTTTGAATAGGGTGAGAGGTGAGGGTCTAGTTTCGTTCTTCTGCATATAGATATCCATTTTTACCAACATCATTTATTGAAGAAGCTGTCCTTCTCCCAATTAGTGTTCTTGGCACCTTTGTCAAAAATCACTTGGCTGTTGATACCTGGATCAATTTCTGGGAACTCTATTCTGTTCCACTGGTCTATGTGTCTGTTTTTTTGTGCCTGTACCATGATGTTTTAGTTACTATAATTTTGTAGTGTATTTTGAAGTTTGGTAGTGTGATGGTGTCTCCAGCTTTATTCGTTTTCCTTAGGATTGCTTTGGCTATTAGAGTATCTGTATCTCAGATACAGACATAGATATATGTCTCATCTATTAATTGATAGATGAGATACAGACATAGACATATCAAATAGACATCTATTGATAGACAGATATTCTTTAAGAGACAGGGTCTGGCTCCAATCTTAAGCAAAAAGAACAAAGCTGGAGGCATCATGCTGCCTGACTTCAAACTATACTACAAGGCTACAGTAACCAAAACAGCATGGTACTGTTACCAAAACAGATATATAGACCAATGGAACAGAACAGAGACCTCAGAAATAACACCGCATATCTACAACCATCTGATTTTTAACAAACCTGACAAAAGCATTGGGGAAAGGATTCCCTATTTAATAAATGGTGCTGGGAAAACTGGCTAGCAATACGTAGAAAGCTGAAACTGAATCTCTTCCTTACACCTTATACAAAAATTAACTCAAGATGGATTAAAGACTTAAATGTAAGAACTAAAACCATAAAAACCCTAGAAGAAAACCTAGGCAATACCATTCAGGACATAGGCTTGGGCAAAGACTTCATGTCTAAAACACCAAAAGCAATGGCAACAAAAGCCAAAATTGACAGATGGAATCTAATTAAACTGAAGAGCTTCTGGACAGCAAAAGAAACTATCATCAGAGTGAACAGGCAACCTACAGAGTGGGAGAAAATCTTTGCAATCTACCCATCTGACAAAGGGCTAATATCCATAATCTACAAATAACTTAAACAAATTTACAAGAAAAAAACAAACAACCCCATCAAAAAGTGGGCAAAGGATATGAACAGACACTTCTCAAAAGAAGACATTTATGCAGCCAACAGACGTAAGAAAAAATGCTCATCGTCACTGGTCACTAGAGAAATGCAAATCAAAACCACAATGAGATACCATCTCATGCCAGTTAGAATGGCAATCATTAAAAAGTCAGGAAACAACAGATGCTGGAGAGGATAAGGAGAAATAGGAAGGCTTTTACACTGTTAGTGGGAGTGTAAATTAGTTCAACCATTGTGGAAGACAGTGTGGTGATTCCTCAAGGATCTAGAACTAGAAATACCATTTGACCCACCAATCCCAATACTGGGTATATACCCAAAGGATTATAAATCATGCTACTAAAAGGACATATGCACATGTATGTTTATTGCAGCACTATTCACAATAGCAAAGACTTGGAACCAACCCAAATGTCCATCAATGATAGACTGGATAAACAAAATGTAGCACATATACACCATGGAATATTATGCAGCCATAAAAAAGGATGAGTTCATGTGCTTTGCAGGGATGTGGATGAAGCTGGAAACCATCATTCTCAGCAAAATATCACAAGGAAAGAAAACCAAACACCACATGTTCTCACTCATAAGTGGGAGTTGAACAATGAGAACACATGGACATAGGGAGGGGAACATCACACACTGGGGCCTGTTGAGGGGTGGGGGGCCTGGGGGAAGGGTAGCGTTAGGAGAAATACCTAATATAAATGACGAGTTGATGGGTGCAGCAAACCAACACGGCACATGTATACCTATGTAACAAACCTGCACGTTGTGCACATGTACTCTAGAACTTAAAGTATAATAATAATAATAATAACAATAGTAATAATAATAATAATAATAAAAAGAATTTCTTAAAAAAAAAGAGGCAGGGTCTGGGTCTGCTGCTTAGGCTGGACTGCAGTGGCACAATTATAGCTCACTGCAGCCTTGACTCCTGAGCTCAAGCAATCCTCCTTCAGTCTCTCGAGTAGCTAGCACACCACCACACCTACCTAATTAAAAAAATTTTTTTTAGAGATGAAGTATTGCTATGTTGCTCAGGCTGGTTTTGAATTCCTGTCTTCAAGTGATCCTCCTGCCTCAGCCTCCTGAGTAGCTGGGATTTTAGGTGTTAGCTACTGCACCTGATTATCATTGGTGTCTTGATAGTGATTGCACTTGCTTTGGGTAGCATGGTCATTTTAACAATATTGATTCTTCTGTTCCAGGGGCATGAGATGTTTTTCTATTTGTTTCTATCCTCTTCAATTTCTTTCATCAGTGTTTTGTAGTTTTCCTTAAAGAGAGGTCTTTTACCTCTTTGCTTAAATTTATTCCTAGGTATTTTATTATTTTGTAGCTATTGTAAATGTGATTGCCTTCTTGATAACTTTTACAGCTACTTTGTTGTTCATGTGTAGAAACAGTACTGATTTTTGTATATCAATTTTTGTACCCTGCAACTTTATTGAATTCAGTTATTGATTCTAGAGTTCTTTTTTTTGGTAGAGTCATTAGGTTTTTCTGTATATAAGATCATGTTATCTGCAAACAGGGACAATTTAACTTCTTCTTTTCCAGTTTGGAAGCTCTTTATTTGTTTCTCTTGCCTAATTGCTCTGGCTCAGACTTCCCATACTATGTTGAATAACAGCGGTGAGAGTGGGCATCCTTGTGTTGTTCTAGTTGTTAGAGGAAAAGCTTTCAGGCTTTCCCCATTCAGTGTAAGGTTAGTTGTGGACTTGTCATAGATGGCCTTTATTATGTTCAGGTATTTTCCTTCTATACCTAATGTATTGAGAGTTTTTATTCTGAAGGGTTGTTGAATTTTATCAAATGCTTTTGTCCTGCATCTATTGAGATGATTATATGATCTTGCCCTTCATTCTATTGA
The DNA here is from genome assembly GCF_028885655.2 of Pongo abelii. Classification (NCBI taxonomy): domain Eukaryota; kingdom Metazoa; phylum Chordata; class Mammalia; order Primates; family Hominidae; genus Pongo; species Pongo abelii. Next base: position 33,431,557 of record NC_071989.2, read on the forward strand.
TGTGATGCATGATGTGAATTGGTTTGCATATGTTGAATCATCCTTGCATTCTTGATAAATCCTACTTGATTATGTTGTATTATCTTTTTAATGTGTTGTCAGATTCCTTTTACTAGTATTTAGTTGAATATTTTTGCATGTATATTCATTAGGAATACTGGACTATAGTTTCATTTTTTTGTTGTGTCCTTGTTTGGTCTTGATATCAGGGTTATCCTGGCCTCATAGAATAAGTTAGAAAGAATGCTCTCTTCTTCAGTTTTTTTTTTTTTTGTTTCGTTTTTTGGAATAGTTTGAGGAAAATTCTTCTCTGAAGTTTTCAGTAGGATTTGATGGTGAAGCCATGTGTTCCTGGACTTTTATTAGTTGGGAGAGCTTTTATTACTGATTCAATCTTGTTACTTGTTATTGGTCTGTTCAGGTTTCCTATTTCTTCTTGGCTCAATCTCGGCAGGTTGTATGTGTCCAGGAATTTATCCATTTCCTCCAGGTTTTGGAATTTATTGGCACATAGTTGCTTGTAGTAGTCTCTAATGATCCTTTGTATTTCTGTGGTATTCACTGTGGTATCTCATTTTTCACTTCTTATTTATTTATATCGTCTTTCTCTTTTTTTAAGTCTAGCTAATGACTTGTCAATTTTGTTTCTTTTCAAAAAGCCAACCTTGTTGTTTTGTTGATCTTTTGTATTTTTGTAGTCTCAATTTCATTTCTGCTCGAATCTTTATTGTTTCTTTTATTCTAGTAATTTTGGATTTTGTTTGTTATTGCTTTTCTGGTCTCTTGGATATATCATTAGGTTGTTTATGTAAAATATTTCTGGTTTTTTGATGTGGGCACTTTTTGCTATAAACTTTCCTGTTAGTACTGCTTTTGCTGTATCCCATAGGTGTCAGTATGGTATGTTCTGTTTCTATTTCCATTTTGTTTTCTAGAAATTTTAAAATTTTATCCTTAATTTCTTCTTTTACCCACTGGTCATTCAGGAGCATGTTGTTTAATTTCCACCTATTTGTACAGTTTCTAATGTTCCTCTTGTTAATAATGTCTAGTTTTATTCCATTGAGGTCAGATAAAATACTTAATATAATTTCAATTAAAAAAATTTTAAGACTTGTTTTGTGTCCTAGTATATGGTCAGTCCTGCAGAATGTTTCAGATGCTGATGGAAAAAAAGTGTATTCTTCAGCTGTTGTGTGAAATGTTCCATGAATGTCTCTTAGGCCCATTTGTTATATGATACAATTTAAATCCAAATTTTTTGGTTGATTTTCTGTCTAAATGATCAATCCAATGCTGAGAATGGAGTGTTGAGGTTCCCAACTGTCTTGTACTGGGGACTATCTCTCCCTTTAGATCCAATAATACTTGCCTTATATCTCTGGGTGTTCTAGTGTTGGATGCATATATACTTAAAATTGCTATAGTCTCTTGCTGAATCAATCCCTTTATTATTATATAATTTCCTTCTTTGTCTATTTTTACAGCCTTTGTCTTAAAATCTGTCTAACTATAGTTACTCCCACTTATTTTTGGTTTCCATGGAATATCTTCTTCCAATCCTTCACTTTCTGTCTATGTGTGTCTTTACAGATGAGGTGAGTTTCTTATAGGCAGTGTAGAGTTGGGTCTTGTTTTATAAATTCATTCAGGCAGTCTATATCTTTTTTTTCTTTTTAAACAATTTATTCTTTTATTTTTAAAATAGATACAAAGTCTTACTATGTTGCCCTAGCTGGCCTGGAACTCTTGGGCTCAAGCAATCCTTCCTCTTTGGCCTCTGAGAATGCTAGGATTACAGGCATGGGCCATCATGCCAGACCATCTGTATATCTTTTAAATGGGAAATTTAATCTGTTTACATTCAAGGTTATTGTTGATACATAAGGACTTACTCCTATCATTTTATTGATTATTTTCTGGTTGTTTTGTGTATCCCTTGTTCCTTACTTCCCCTCTTCTTGTTTATCTTTGTAGTTGGGCAGTTTTCTGCATTTATAAGGTTTGATTCCATTCTCTTTCTCTTTTGTGTATCTGTTTTACCAGTGAGTTTTATAGTTTTGCATGTTTTCATGATGGTAGTTACTGTCTTTTCACTTGCAGACATAAGACTTTCTTGAGCATTTATTGTAAGGCCGATCTAGTGGTAATGAATTCACGTAGTTTTTGCTTGTCTGTGGAATCTTTTGTTTCTGAAGAATAGCTTTGCTGGGTATTATATTCTTGGTTAGCAGTTTTGTTTTATTACTTTGATTATATCATGTCACTCTAGTGTATTATACCATGCTCTGTTCTGCCACAGACTTTAGCAGAGGCTTAATTCTTTTTTTAATTGAGAAAGTACCACTGTATCTCTGGGGTCTTTATCTGTAAGCACTAGTGAGTTAAGAATGTTAAAATGAAATTAGAGTTACAGCCTTCATTTTCTTCTGAGAAGTCCATTATTAGTCAAATGGAGATTTTCTTATATGTGACTTGGCATCTTTTTCTTGCCGTTTTTAAAATTCTTTCCTTGTTTTTGACCTTTGACAACTTGACTATAATGTTCTATGGTGAGGACCTTTTGTATTGAATATATTTTGGCTTCTTTGAGTTTCTTGAACCTGGATGCCCATCTCTCCCAACACCTGGGAAGCTTTTAGGTATTATTTCATTAAATATGTTTTCCTCACCTTTTCCCTTTGCCTTGCCATCAGGAATGCCCATAATATGAATATTTGTTTGCTCATTGATGTCCCGTAAATCCTGTAGGCTTTTTAAATTATTATTTTATATTTTTGGTCTGCCTGTGTTATTCCAAAACACCTTTCTTCAAGTTAGAAATTATTTCTTCTGCTTGGTTTAGTCTGTTGTTGAAGCTCTCAGTTGTATTTTTTATTTCACTCACAGAATTTTTCTGCTCTAGGATTTCTGTTTGGTTCTTTTTTATGATATCTATCTCTTTTCTGAACTTCTCTTTCAAACATAAATTGTTTTGTGATTTCATTGAATTGTCTATCTGTGTTCTATTTTATTTCACTCAATTTCTTTAAGATCATTATTTTGAATTCTTTTTTCTGGCATTTCATATATTTCCTTGTGATTGGGGACTATTATTGGAGTCCCCAATTATTGGAGAATCATTGTTTTCCTTTGGAGGTGTCATATTTCTTTGCTTTTCTATGCTTGATGTGTCCCTATGTTAATTTCTACACATCTGGTGGAAAAGTTGTTTCTTCAAATTTTATGGAGTGAGTTTCATAGGAAAAGACTTATTCATGTGAATGGGTCTTGGGATGTCAGTTTGGTGGGGGGTGCATTGACCTTGGGTCTAGTTGGACACAATAGTGTAGTGTTAGTGACGTTTCTTTATCTGTAATCCACATTAGTGACATTTGTGAGTGTCTCAGTGGCTTAGGCTGAGAGTTTGTTGTGGCAGTGATGTGGCTTTGCTGGGTGTGGGCTTCCCAGGTTGCTTCTCAGGTTGGGATGCATGTGTGCACATGGTGGGTCAATGAACTTGGGGTCTGGCTCATAGGGCTGTTATTCCGGCTTGGAGTATGCTGTCCTTTGATGCACAAAAGTTTTTAATTTTGATAGAGTCTAATTTACTTTTTTTTCTTTGCTTATACTTTTGCTGTCATATCTAAGAAATCAAATCCAAGGTCATAAAGATTTATTCCTTTCCTTTCTTCTAAGAAATTTATAGTTTTAGCTCTTACATTTAGATCATTGATCCATTTGGAGTTAATGTTTATATTAGTCTGTTCAGGCTATGTGAGAAAATACCATAGACTGGGTGACAAGCACCAGAACTTTATTTCTCACATTTGTGAAATCTGGGACATCTAAAATCAAGGTGCCAGCAAGGTCACTTTCTAGTTGGGACTCTCTTCTTGGCCTTCAGACAGCTGTCTTCTCACTGTGTCCTCATAGTGAAGAGACAGCTCTTTTGTATCCCCTCCAGTAAAGGCACAATTCCAATCAAAGGCCTTATCCTCATGAGTTCATCTAACTCTAATTGTCTCCCCCAAACCTCATCTCCAAATACCATCACATTGGTGTTATAACTTCAAAATTTGAATTTTGAGGAGGACAGAAACATTTGTACTATGATGATTCTTGTGTCCTATTTGAGGTAACAGTCTGACTTCACTGTTATGTCATGTGGATTTCCAGTTGCCCCAGCACCATTTATGGAAGAGACTATTCTTTCCTTACTGAATGGTCTTGGCATCTTTGTTGAAAATAAATTTGATCATAGATGTTTGGATTTATTTCTGGACTCAAGATTTTATTCCATTGATCTATATGTCCATCTTTATGCTGGTATCATACCATTTTATTTACTGTAGCTTTATAGTAAGTTTTTAAACTTGGAAGTGTGAGCACTTCAAACTTTGTCTTCAAGCTAATTTTGGTGATTTGGGTTCCCTTATAATTTCATATGAATTTTAGGAACAGCTTTTCCATTTCTGCAAAAAATGGCTATTGAGATTTTTATATAGATTGTGTTGAATCTGTATGTTGCTTTGGGAAGTATTGCCATCCTAACAATATGAAGTCTTCCCGTCCATGAATATTAGGTATTTTTCCATTTATTTAAATATTCTTTAATTTCTTTTGGCAATGTTTTGTAGTTTCATTGTACAAGTCTTGCATCATCTTTGTTAAATATATTCCTATTTCATTCTTTTTGCTGCTACTATAAATGGAATTGTTTTCTTTTCTTTCTTTTTCTTTTTTTTTTTTTTTGAGATGGAGTCTTGCTCTGTCACCCAGGCTGGAGTGCAGTGGTGTGATCTTGGCTCACTGCAAGCTCCACCTCCTGGGTTCATGCCATTCTCCTGCCTCAACCTCCCTAGTAGCTAGGACTACAGGTGCCTGCCACCATGCCCAGCTAATTTTTTTTTTTGTATTTTTAGTAGAGATGGTGTTTCACCATGTTAGCCAGGATGGTCTTGATCTCCTGACCTCATGATCCACCCGCCTCGGCCTCCCAAAGTGCTGGGATTACAGGCGTGAGCCACCACGCCCGGCCTGTTTTCTTAATTTCTTTTTTGGATTGTTCATCGCTAGTGTACAAAAACTTGTACTTTAAAAAAGGTTTTGGATGCACAAGAAAAGATGTGTGAATGAACATTTGTTAATATATTTTAGTTAAAATAAAAGTTTAAAGTAAGTAAATATAATGTTTAATGAGTATCTTCTCTAAATCTAATGAGTATCTGATTCTCAATTAACCAATCAACTACTCTAGTTGATCACACTTGAGAAGTCTATTATATATTTTAATAATTATGAGTATCTGATTCTCTATTAACCAATCAACTACCCTAATTGATCACATTTGAGAAGTCTATATTTTAATAATTTGCAGTTTCATAATACATTTATATATTTCAAAAATATAACCAACATATTAGTTAGAAATATTATGTTTGTTACTATTGGTATGATTTGACAATCAAAACTTCACTGGGTTAAATAATATTTACTTAGCTAAGAACTCACAAAGATGAATGACTGGGGAAACAATCTTTACCTGGAATTTACTGCTTTTGGTATTCAAATAAGATATGTTTCAAGTATTAACTGTGGTCTTCTCTTCCCTCGCAGGCTTGGAAAGCACCAGCTAGGAAGGGAAGAAGCTCAGGATCTGGGTTTAGGTTCTAACTCTGAACTTATTATCTATATGATTTCAGCTAAATAGGCCATTTTGTGATTCTGAGCTTTAGTTTTTCTCATCCACTAAATGGGAAAAAAAACTGCTTTACAGAGTTCTAAGCATTAAATGGGACATCTTCTGTGAAAATGCCTGGTACAAGGGAGGCCCTCAAGAAGGTAAGGGTGATTTTGAAAGAGTTACCAAATTATGGTTATTTATTATTTCACCTATTTATTCCCTTAAGTTCAACTTTGGGACCAAAAACAAGTGTGCAAAATGCCTATGCTGTACATAAAGTATGTGCTAAACAAATACTGCTTTTTACATGATTAATGAGGGGTCAGTGTTCCTATTTTTGGCCATGTAACTTAGGAAAGTTAACTGGCCTAGAACAGAGACCAGACCTCTGTCTTGGCTCCATTATTACTGCCCTCATAAACGGAGAAGATTAATGAAGTTTGTTTTGTGAAGGAAGAGGAGGAGACTCTCTAGGATTCTTAGATATTTTCCTGTAGGCACATGGCTTGTGTACATCAAAAGCCCTTCATAAACTTGCTACTTGTGAATGATTCTCAGATAATTCTGGGTTGGCTTTACCTGAAACATTTAATAACTGGTATATTTCTTTGTTACCCAACATCTTTTCAATACTACCCAGTCTTAGAACATAAAACCCAAACTGAAAGGGGAGCTCTTATTTTAATGTCTTTTTCATGGGTGCAGAATTTTTGAACAGTTCTGCTATAATATGAAATATTATTTGAGCTTTTAGTGTAAGAAAATATCTTTGGAAAGATCATGTGTGATTGAGGTAAGTTGTTCCAGTAAGGTGTCTAGGACACGGTTCAGAAGGTGAAAATGTATACCATATGACATGTGAGTCTTACTAAATAGAAGGAATCCAGGAGCTTCAACAGATTGGGTAAAGCAGGTTTCTTGGATGGAGCCAAAACCCCCAGGTAATAGTCCAGCCTGTTTGATCAGAGAAATTGGAAATGGCTTAAAGAATGCCGTGCCTGGATGAATTGGTATGAGCCAAGAAGGACATTTGAAAGAAATTAAATCTTGTTTGCATTGCTTGGAATTCCCATATACAATATACTGCTGGCAGAAGCATCAAGCTGCCATGTAACACAGATGAAGAAGATTTTCTTTACTGATAGTGCTTTTTAAACAAATATAATGAATGAAATGAACCTTGAGGAAGTTAGCAAAAATTAAATGTGTGTCATTATGAATGGCTCTGAGAGGGAAAATATAAACGATAAGCAATTCTATTTTCCCTGTTGGGTGCTATGTATCGTCTCAAGTATGGAACAGAGTTGGCTTCTCTATGTCTTACTTCCCCTTCTGAAATTTTTCCCAACATCTGGATGGTAGCAGTTTGTGAACAAGATATCTCTTCTTTTTTTTTCCTTTTAATTACATTTATTTTAATGCTGAATTTACTCCCGTGCCATAAGTTTTTGTTTCTTCAGTTTCTTCTGGGATATCTTTTTCTTCTGGGCAACCTCCTCTTCTGGTTTAGGAACAATCTGTTCCTTTTCAGTAAGGATCATCTCAATGTGGCAGGGAAAGCTCATGTATGGGTTAATCAGAGCTCATGGTCGGATTAACCCATACAAGATATCTCTTCTTTTCCCCAAACTTAAGTAATGAACTCCATTCCCTCCTCTGAATAAGAAAATATGGACTTTATAAATGTTCATTTTGTGATTTACTAATAAGTGGTGACAACACTGCATCTCCTAGTGACTAAAGGTGGGAACAGAACTGGAATAAATTGAATTGTCCAAGAAACTGAAGGTCAGAAAGAATTATGAATTAATTTATATTATGGGATCAACCAGCAGTGGCTATAAAAGAAAGATTTGGGTTGACTTCCAACAATTCAGTTTAGAACTTATTTTTCATGGAACAACACTTTGGAAATCAGAATAGTCTAGGCTACATTCTGTTAACTAACAACTCCAAAATCTCAGCAGTTTAAGACACACACAAAAGTTTTGTTTCTTGCATCCATTACATAGTCACTCAAGGACCCAGTCTGATGAAGGCTTTACCACCTTACTAGCTGTGTACCATTTGAAGTATGTGACCTCCATTGCTACAATAGAAGAAGAGAGAATTGCAGATCTTTCACAGACAAAGGCTTCGATGTTACTTCTGCTCATAATCAGTTGGCCATTAGTACTCAGATGTCCCCATCTGCCTGCACGGGAGTAGAGAAATGTAATTCTTATGTGTGTCTGGAAGGAGAAAGGACCCCATTTTAGAGAAGCTGCACTGTAGGAAGGAAGAAAATAAGAAAGAAGTGAAGACAAGAAAATGAGCATTTATTTTAAGATAAAAGACCTTGCAGTGTCTTGCAGTTACCCTGGAGATTAGACCTAAACCAGTTCCCCTGGTCTATATATCTGTACAAGATATGACCACTACCCACTCATCTCATTCTTCTCTTAATGCTTGCCCACTCTGCTCCAGCCTTTGAACCTTATTTTGTTCCTCACACACATCAAGCTTGTTCTTCCCTCGGGGACCTTGTGTTGACTTCCTTCTGCCTGAAATGTTCTCCCCTCAAATATTTGCATCTTTGTTATCTAGGACTCTGCTTCCTCAGAGAAGCCTTTTTCATCACATAGCCTAAATTAAACACCTTTGCTAACCTTTCCTTATCTATCCAGCTATTTTATTTTCATTCTAGTATTTACCATTGTCTGTTATCTTCATATTTGTTTGTCTCTTTTTCATTGCTTTCCTTTACTAGAACATGTTCCATGAGACTAGGGAGCTTGTTTATTTTGTTCAACATTGTATCCCTAGTACACAGTAGGCATTTAATAAATGTTTGTTAAATGAACAAATTTACAAATGGTTGAGCAGAATCCTATGGAGGCTAGAACCACCAGATGGTGTACTAGGGTCTGTAATAATAGGCATTTTCAACATGAACCTGATAAGTCATACCTGAAACCAAGAAAGAGAAGACATGGTGCCCCTAAGACCAAGAAGAAAAAAGGAGTTACCCAGCTTGGGTGTGAAACAATAATAACAAATTCAATTATCTCAGGTGGCTAAGGAAAACTGGATTCAATGAATGACTTACGTATTCACAAGTGTCTTATCAGCATATTGCTTCTACCTGATTGTGGTAGTCAGCTACTGAGATGAGCTCTAATAATCTTAGCCTTCTGTAATTCATGTAGGTCTGTCATCCCTTACACTGAATCAGGACTGGCCTAGTGTGACCTGTGGAATACAGTAGAAGTAAAGATGTGTGATTCCCAAAGCTAGGTCATATAAGGCATTGCAGCTTCAGCCTTGCTCTCTTGGATCACTTATCCTGGAGGAAGTCATCTGCCATGCTCTGAGGATACTCAAGCAACTCTGTGGAGTGGTCCACATGGAGAGGAAGTGCTACCTTAGCCAAAGACCCGCACCAACTGGCCAAAAAAGTGAGTGAGTGACCTTGGAAGCAGATCTTCCAGCCCTGCTAAAGCCTTCGGTTAACTGCAACCTCAAGAGAGACCCTGAGCCTGGATGGCTCAACTGATCAGCTTCTGAATTCCTGATTTACAGCAGCTATGAGAAATAATAAGTGATTACTATTGTTTTAAGCCACAAAATTTGGGGATAATTTGTTACATAGCCATACTAACTGGAACACAGAGATTTCTTCAAATTTTCAAAAAATTTTTTCCTCTCAGTGATGTTCATTGTCTTGGAATGAGAATGGGAAACACACAGGCGGGAGATAGAAATTTAATGGCTTAGCCAGCCAAATGAACCACATCAACTCTGCTAGTTGATGGGGAGACAGATATTTCAGTCATATTGTCCATCATATATCCCTACTTTTTGTGGCCTTGCAAAAAACAACTAATAACCATAAAGCCGTATCATCACAATGCAATAATAATAGGTTATTTCAGTAAAAAATATGTCAAATTAAATGTTAGAAGCTGTGTCAACACAAGTGGCTGATTGAATGAATTTTTTACTTTAGAACTGATTATTTGGCCAAAACATAGAAGGTTCTTGGGATCACATTTTAAAGCTAAAAAAACTAAACTAGATTTTTTAGTTTGGGGAGGGGATCCCAGGTTTATAATTTTCTTTGGGTTTTCATAAGTATAGTTTAAAACAAGTTTTGCTGCCTTTAATGGAACATGTAATTATGGATCAGGTGACAGGAACACAGTATGTTCCTTTTGGATTATAAACTGGAACTTCAGATGTCTCTCTTGAAGATTTTGAAAAACTGATCTATTATATATGTACATAAATGCCTGGCCTTTGGCCTTCCTATGAAGTGATCTGCAAGTTCATAAAGTATTGTTCTGTTCCCAGGCCTCAGGGTATTAAAAATATATATGTTCATTTGTTTGAAATTATTTGAAGCTCTGGGCTTCCCCATGCTCACCCTTGACTCTTTCCTTTTTGACATGTTCTGCATATCTTGGTGTATTTATGAAAGACTTTTTAGATGTAAGTTTGAAGGAGGAGATCCTTTAATCTCTGTAGTTTTCATCAACAGAGTGCCATTTTCCTGGGAATTACTATTTTTCCCTATGGCCTTGAACATGGCTTGTTATTGAGTGGTCCAGTCTCCTGACCTGTTAGGCCATAGAATTAGAAAAAGCCTTGTTTCCACTTGCATTTTTCAAGCCATTCCTTATATATAACATCTTAATGAAACCATTGTGGTTTTTTTGCACAGAAGCTCCCTTGACTTCTCTTGGGAACCTGCTCTAATACTTTGTGGCTCTTGTTCATGAGAACATTCTTTTTCCTAATATCTGGTCTAAATGTTACCTTCCTTAGCTGAAGGCTTTCTGTCCCCCATTTTTTGAAACTACAAGTGATTCCCTTTCCTCACTGAAGACTAAACTTTATACCTAATGGCTAGAATGTCAAACAAACATTAATCTTGTCTCCTGCCTCTTTACAGATGGAGGAATGCCCAAAAGCAATTTAGCTTTAGACAGCAGATGTATTTGTGTAGTGTTCTTTAACCTCTGATTCATCTTCTCAAATCATTTTGAGTTAAGCTTCATTTCTCAAAGATTCCAACAGCATAAGAATCTACCTTGAAATTTCATAATCATTCCATACTCCTACCTTTCGTTTTAAATTATGTCTCTCCCTTACATAAGCTACCTACTGTAAAAAGGATACTTATACATTTGCAAAGGACCATTTATTTGCCACAGTAATACATGTATCAGGTTTGAAATTTTCTCTTCGTAGATAGGGCTTACTCTAAGACCACTTAATATGCAAAAAATTCATACTTTCCAAAGAGCTATGTAAGGGGCAATTGTTCACATCCAGGCAAACCTCCCCACTTTCCTCCACTCCAAACACACATACACACGGGCCAGTCACACGGAAATTCCACCTTTGGGAATGTAGCCCTTAGGGATAAGTAGCTTAAGATTTTAATGTAGATCTTCTGGGAGGACACTGGAAATTCTTGATACTCTTGCTTCACACTTTTATTACCAAACTAAGTGGGGCGGGGGGTGGAATTTCAATATGAAGACCTGAAATTAGAATAAGCTAGTACTTTGAGCCAGAAATTATTTATTCTTTTTAATATGAATTAGTGAGATCCATTCTTTATTGTTAAGATAGTTCATTGAAATCTCATTTTTGAGCTAGTGAGGATTTCAATGAAAAGATGATAATTGGTCTTCTTCTGGGAAGAGGGTGGTGATGACTAGCACAAGACAATTTTCAAGTGAGTGGGAAGGCTGACCAGTGAAAGACACTTTAACAAGGGGTTGGTGAGTGTTAGAAGGCAGAAGAATTGTATAGAAGAGCATCTGCCCTCCATCCCAACTTAAATCTGTTGCACTCTCTTTTATTCATGCGCTAGAAAAATTCTTAAAGCTATGTTGAAGTTACTGAGTTGCTTGTCTGTTACCCCCAGTCAACTCTTTGAGGATAGAAAGAAGGATGCTGTGCTGTGGGGGAGGAATATGAAAGAGATAACAGGAGCATAGAGGTCTGGAGGAATAAAAATATGAATAATTTCATACTACCAGCTACAGAAAGTAAAGCCAAATGACATTAGAATGAAATACCCCAATATCTAAGAAGATTTTCAATGATGCTGAAGGTAGCGTGTCAAAATATGGAGTACACTACACGAAATTTTAAGCTCATTGAAATGGAGTGAAAAGGGTTGAGAAACATCGCTCCAGATGTTGGGATGCAAACCTCATGGAAGTGGAAAAAAAAAAGGAGTTAGATGGTCCAGAGAAGATCAAGTAAGTTCAAATGATCTGTTGAAAGAAATGATAACAATGACAATGATTATGATGATGATGTCACTGGCAGGCAATATTTACTAAGCATTTGCTCTGTGCCAGATACCGTGTTGAATCCTTTTCACAAATTATTATTTGGTCTTCACAGCAACCCTGTGAGATTGGTGCTATTATTATTATTTCCAATGTACAGATTTAAAAAGAAACAGCTCTGAAGCTTAGAGAAGTGAAGTAAATTGTGCAAGGTGGGGAAGCTAGGAAATAGAGAAGGCGGAAACTGAAGCCTGACATCCTAACTTGAGATAAGAACTCATTTCCCCTTATGGCAGACAATGCGGGCTTATATAGATTGGAAAACTCATCAGCAGAAGAATTTGATTATTGGGTATTTCTCTAATAGTTGTACCATCAACACTTTCCTGTAAAACTTCTTTGTGGGCAGCATTATACCTTGTGAAATGGCTGTCAATGGTTAAAACTGTGTAGATTGCAGTTATGAATATTTGTAATGTTTACTTCCTGCAGCATGCTACCACACTGAGACTTCATGTCATTGCCCTCAACATATGACAGGGATCCAAGTTAGTGAATTTCATATTTATGGTGTTTTGCCAGATGTAACTGTGTTACCATTTGTTAAAGTTATGGCAGGCAAACAAAAACAATTTTTTTTAATATACTGTAAGTTCTGGGATACATGTGCTGAACGTGCAGGTTTGTTACATAGATATACACGTGACATGATGGTTTGCTGTACCCATCAATCCGTCATCTACATTAGGTATTTCTCCTAATGCTATCCCTCCACTAGCACCCCCCGACCCCCGACAGGCCCCTGTGTGTGATGCTCCCCTCCCTGTCTCCATGTGTTCTCATTGTTCAGCTCCCACTTATGAGTGACAACATGTGGTGTTTGATTTTCTGTTCCTGTGTTAGTTTGCTGAGAAAAATGGTTTCAGGCTAATCCATGTCCCTGCAAAGGACATGAACTCATCCTTTTTTTGTGGCTGCATAGTATTTTATGGTATATATGTGCCACATTTTCTTTATCCAGTCTATAATTGATGGGCATTTGGGTTGGTTCCAAGTCTTTGCTATTGTGAGCAGTGCTGCAATAAACATAGGTGTGCATGTGTCTTTGTAGCAGAATAATTTATAATCCTTTGGATATATACCAAGTAATGGAATTGCTGGGTCAAATGGTATTTCTGGTTCTACATCCTTGAGGAATCTCCACACTGTCTTTTACAATGGATGAACTACAGTGTAAAGGCGTAACAGTATAAAAGTGTAACCAATAGTGTAAAAGTGTTCCATTTCTCCACATCCTCTCCAGTATCTGTTGTTTCCTCACTTTTTAATGATTGCCATTTTAACGGCCATGAGGTGGCATCTCATTGCGGTTTTGATTTGCACTTCTCTAATGACAAGTGATGATGACCTTTTTTCATATGTTTGTTGGCTGCATAAATGTTTTCTTTTGACAAATGTCTGTTCATATCCTTTGCCCACTTTTTGATGGGAGTGTTTGCTTTTTTCTTGTAAATTTGTTTAAGCTCCTTGCAGATTCTGGATATTAGCCCTTTGTCAGATGGATAGATTGCAAAATTATTTTGCCATTCTGTAGATTGCCTGTTGACTCTGACGATAGTTTCTTTTGCTAGACAGAAGATCTTTAGTTTAATTAGATAGAATTTGTCAATTTTGGCTTTTGTTGCCATTGCCTTTGATGTTTTAGTCATGAAGGCTTTGCCCATGCCTATGTCCTGAATGGTATTGCCTAGGTTTTCTTTTAGGGTTTTTATGGTTTTAGGTCTTATGTTTAAGTCTTTAATCTGTGTTGAGTTAATTTTTGTATAAGGTGTAAAGAAGGGGTCCAGTTTCAGTTTTCTGCATATGGCTAGCCAGTTTTCCCAACACCATTTATTAAATAGGGAATTCTTTCCCCATTGCTTGTTTTTGTCAGGTTTGTCAAAGATCAGATGGTTATAGACTTGTGGCATTATTTCTGAGGCCTCTGTTCTGTTCCATTGGTCTATATATCTGTTTTGGTACCAGCACCATGCTGTTTTGATTACTGTAGCCTTGTAGTATAGTTTGAAGTCCGGTACTGTGATGTTTCCAGCTTTCATATTTTTTCTTAGGATTGTCTTGGCTATACGAGCTCTTCTTTGGTTTCATATGAAATTTAAAGTAGATTTTTCTAATTCTGTGAAGAAAGTCAATGGTAGCTTGATGGGGATAGTATTGAATCTATAAATTACTTTGGGCAGTATGGCCATTTTCACAATATTGATACTTCCTATCTATGAGCATGGAATGTTTTTCCATTTGTTTGTGTCCTCTCTTATTTCCTTGAACAGTGGTTTGTAGTTGTCTTTGAAGAGGTCGTTCACATCCCTTGTAAGTTGGATTCCTAGGTATTTTATTTTTTGTAGCAATTGTGAATAGGAGTTCACTCATGATTTGGCTCTCTGCTTGTCTATTATTGGTGTATAGGAATGCTTGTGATTTTTGCACATTGATTTGTATCCTGAGACTTTGCTGAAGTTGCTTTTCAGCTTAAGGAGATTTTGGGCTGAGATGATAGGGTTTTCTAAATATGCAATCATGTCATCTGCAAACAGAGACAATTTGACTTCCTCTCTTCCTATCTGAATTCCTTTTATTTCATTCTCTTGCCTGATGGTCCTGGCCAGAACTTCCAATACTATGTTGAATAGGAGTGGTGACAGAGGGCATCCTTGTCTTGTGCCAGTTTTCAAAGGGAGTGCTTCCAGTTTTTGCCCATTCAGTATGATATTGGCTGTGGTTTTGTCATAAATGGCTCTTATTATGTTGAGATACATTCAATCAATACCTAGTTTATTGAGAGTTTTTAGCATGAAAGGCTGTTGAATTTTGTTGAAGGCCTTTTCTGCATCTATTGAGATAATCATGTGATTTATGTCTTTGGTTCTGTTTATATGATGGATGACATTTATTGATTTGCATATGTTGAACCAGCCTTACATCCCAGGGTTGAAGCCAACTTGATTGTGGTGGATAAGCTTTTTGATATGCTACTGGATTTGGATTGCCAGTATTTTACTGAGGATTTTCACATTGACGTTCATCAGGGTTATTGGCCTAAAATTTTCTTTTTTTTTGTTGTGTCTCTGCCAGGCTTTTGTATCAGGATGATGCTGGCCTCATAAAAATGAGTTAGGGAGGATTCCCTCTTTTTCTATTGATTGGAATAGTTTCAGAAGGAATGGTACCAGCTCGTCTTTATTCCTCTGGTAGAATTTGGCTGTGAATCTATCTGGTCCTGGACTTTTCTTGGTTGGTAGGATATTAATTATCACCTCAATTTCAGAACCTGTTATCGGTCTATTCAGAGATTCAACTTCTTCCTGGTTTAGTCTTGGGAGGTTGTATGTGTCCAGGAATGTATCCATTTCTTCTAGATTTCCTAGTTTATTTTACATAGAGGTGTTTATAGTATTCTTTGATGGTAGTTTGTATTTCTATGGGATCAGTGGTGATATCCCCTATATCATTTTTTATTGTGTCTATTTGATTCTTCTCTCTTTTCTTCCTTATTAGTATTGCTAGTGGTCTATCAATTTTGTTGATCTTTTCAAAAAACCAGCTCCTGGATTCATTGATTTTTTGAAGGGTTTTTTGTGTCTCTATCTCCTTCAGTTCTGCTGTGATCTTAGTTATTTATCATCTTCTGCTAGCTTTTGAATGTGTTTGCTCTTGTTTCTCAGTTCTTTTAATTGTGATGTTAGGGTGTCGATTTTACAAAGGGTGCTTTCTCTTGTGGGCATTTAGTGCTATAAATTTCCCTCTACAGACTGCTTTAACTGTATCCCAGAGATTCTGGTACATTGTGTCTTTGTTATCATTGGTTTCAAAGAACTTATTTGTTTCTGCCTTAATTTCATTATTTACCCAGTAGTCATTCAGGAGCAGGTTGTTTTGTTTCCATGCAGTTGTGTGATTTCGAGTGAGTTTCTTAATCCTGAGTTCTAATTTGATTGCACTGTGGTCTGAGAGACTGTTATGATTTCCATTTTTTTTGCATTTGCTGAAGAGCATTTTACTTCCAATTATGTGGTCAATATTAGAATAAGTGTGATGTGGTGCTGAGAAGAATGTATATTCTGCTGATATGGGGTGGAGAGTTCTGTAGATGTCTATTAGGTCCACTTGGTCCAGAGCTGAGTTCAAGTCCTGAATATCCTTGTTAATTTTCTGTCTGGGTGATCTGTCTAATATTGACAGTGGGGGGTTAAAGTCTCCTACTATTATTGTGTGGGAGTCTAAGTCTCTTTGTAGGTCTCTTAGAACTTTCTTTATGAATCTGGGTGCTCCTGTATTGGGTGCATATATATTTAGGATAGCTAGCTCTTCTTGTTGAATTGATCCCTTTACCATTATGTAATGGCCTTCTTTGTCTTTTTTGATCTTTGTTGGTTTAAAGTCTGTTTTATCAGAGACCAGGATTGCAATCCTTGCTTTTTTTTACTTTCCATTTGCTTGGTAGATCTTCCTCCATCCCTTTATTTCGAGCCTATGTGTGTCTTTGCATGTGAGATGGGTCTCCTGAATACAGCACACTAATGGGTCTTGACTCTTTATCAAATTTGCCAATCTGTGTCTTTTAATTGGGGCATTTAGCCCATTTACATTTAAGGTTAATATTGTTATGTGTGAATTTGATCCTGTCATTATGTTGCTAGCTGGTTATTTCACCCATTAATTGATGCAGTTACTTCATAGCATCAATGGTCTTTAAGATTTGGCATGTTTTTTGCTGTGGCTGGTACTGGTTGGTCCTATCTATGTTTAGTGCTTCCTTCAGGAGCTCTTGTAAGGCAGGCCTGGTGGTGACAAAGTCTCTCAGCACTTGCTTGTCTTTAAAGGATTTTATTTCTCCTTTACTTATGAAGCTTAGTTTGGCTAGATATGAAATTCTGGGTTGAAACTTCTTTTCTTTAATAATGTTGATTATTGGTCCCCATCCTTTTCTGGCTTGTAGGTTTTCTGCAGAGAGATCTGCAGTTAGTCTGATGGGCTTCTCTTTGTGAGTAACCAGACCTTTCTCTCTGACTTCCCTTAACATTTTTTCCTTCATTTCAACCTTGGTGAATCTGGTGATTATGTGTATTGGGGTTGCTCTTCTCCAGGAGTATCTTTGTGGTGCTTTCTGTATTTCCTGAATTTGAATGTTGGCCTGCCTTGCTAGGTTGGGGAAGTTCTCCTGGATAATATCCTGAAGAGTGTTTTTCAACTTGGTTCCATTCTCCCCATCACTTTCAGGTACACCAATCAAATGTAGGTTTGGTCTTTTCACATAGTCCCATATTACTTGGAGGCTTTGTTCATTCCTTTCCATTCTTTTTTCTCTAATCTTGTCTTCATGCTTTATTTCATTAAGTTGATCTTCAATCTCTGATATCCTTTCTTCTGCTTGATCGATTTGGCTACTGATACTTGTGTATGCTTCATGAAGTTCTTGTGCTGTGTTTTTCAGCTCCATCAGGTCATTTATGTTCTTCTCTAAACTGGTTATTCTAGTTAGCAATTCCTGTAACCTTTTTTCAAGGTTCTTAGCTTCCTTGCATTGGGTTAGAACATGCTCCTTTAGCTCAGAGTAGTTCGTTATTATTGACCTTCTGAGGCCTACTTCTGTCAATTTGTCAAACTCATCCTCCATCCAGTTTTGTTCCTTTGCTGGTGAGGAGTTTTGATGCTTTGGAGGAGAAGAAGCATTCTGGTTTTTGGAATTTTCAGCCTTTTTGCACTGGTTTTTTCCTCATTTTTGTGGATTTATCTACCTTTGATCTTTGATGCTGGTGACCTTCAGATGAGGTTTTTGTGTGGACGTCATTTTTGTTGATGTTGATGCTATTCTTTTCTGTTTGTTAGTTTTCCTTCTAACAGTCAGGCCCCTCTGCTGCATTACTGCTGGAGTTTGCTGGAGGTCCACTACAGACCCTGTTTACCTGGGTATCACCAGTGGAGGCTGCCAAACAGCAAATTTTGCTGCCTGTTCCTTCCTCTGGAAGCTTTGTCCCAGAGGGGCACCTTCCAGATGCCAGCTGGAGCTCTCCAGTATGAGGTGTCTCTTGCCACCTGCTGGGAGGTGTCTCCCAGTCAGTTATCCACTTGAGGAGGCAGTCTGTCCCTTAGCAGAACTTGAGTGCTGTCCTGGGAGATTTGCTGCTCTCTTCAGAGCCAGCAGGCAGGAACATTTAAGTCTGCTGAAGCTGCGCCCACATCTGCCCCTTTCCCCAGTTGCAGGGAGATGGGAGTTTTATCTATAATCCCCTGACTGGGGCTGTTGCCTTTCTTTCAGAGATGCTGTGCCCAGAGAGGAGGAATATAGAGAGGCAGTCAGGCTACAGCAGCTTTGCTGAGCTATGGTGGGCTCTGCCCAGTTCAAACTTCCCTGCAGCTTTGTTTACACTGTGAGGGGAAAACCACCTACTCCAGCCTCAGTAATGGTGGTGCCCCTCCCCCCACCAGCTCAATCATCCCAGGTTGACTTCAGACTGCTGTGCTGGCAGTGAGAATTTCAAGCCAGTGGATCTTAGCTTTCTGGGCTCTGTGGGGTTGGGATCCTTTGAGCTAGACTTGGCTCCCTGGCTTCAGTCCTCTTTCCAGGGGAGTGAGCAGTTCTGTCTCGCTGGCATTCCTGGTGCCAGTGGGGTATGATGAAATACTCTTGCAGCTGGCTCGGGGTCTGCCCAAATGGCCGCCCAGTTTTGTGCTTGAAACCCAGGGCCCTGTTTGTGTAGGCACCTGAGAGAATCTCCTGGTCTGCAGGTTGTGAAGACTGGGAAAAGTATAGTATCTGGGCTGGAATGCACCATTCCTTGTGGCACAGTCCCTCCCGGCTTCCCTTGGCTAGGGGAGGGAATTTCCTGACCCTTTGCACTTTCCAGGTAAGGCGATGCCCGATCCTTTCTTTATTGTCTTGGTGACTAACATTTGGCTCCTTGTTACTTAGGCAAATTACTGTAGCCAGCTCGAATTTCTCCCTAGAAAATGGTTTTTTTCTTTTCTACTACATAATCAGGCTGCAAATTTTTCTAACTTTTATGCTCTGCTTCCCCTTTAAACATAAGTTCCAATTTCAGATTATCTCTCTCACATTTGAAGTTCCACAGATCTCTAGGACGGGGCAAAATGCCACCAGTCTCCTTGCTAAGACATAGCAAGAGTGACCTTTGCCCCATTTCCCAATGAGTTCCTCATTTCCACCTGAGACCATCTCAGCCTGGAATTCATTGTCCATGTCACTATCAGCATTTTAGTCAAACCATTCAACATGTCTTTAAGAAGTTCCAAACTTTCCCACATTTTCCTATCTTCTTCTGAGCTCTCTGGATTGTTCTGCCTTCTGCCTGTTATCCAGTTCCAAAGTTGCTTCCACATTTTTGGGTATCTTTATAGCAGCACCTTACTCTACTGGTACCAATTTACTGTATCAGTCCATTTTTATACTGTTATAAAGAACTGCCTGAGATTGGGTAATTTATGAAGGAAAGAGGTTTAATTGGCTCACAGTTCAGCATGGCTGGGAGGCCTCAGGAAACTTACTGTCATGGTGGAAGGCAAAGAGGAAGCAAGGCACCTTCTTCACAAGGTGGCAGGAAAGAAAACTGCTGAGAGAAGGGGGAAGAGTCCCTTATAAAACCATCAGATCTCGTGAGGACTCACTCACTATCATGAGAACAGCATGGGGGAAATTGCCCCCATGATTCAATTACCTCCACCTGGTCTCTTCCTTGACACGTGGTGATTATGGGGATTATGGAGATTACAATTCAAGATGAAATTTGGGTGGGGACATAAAGCCTAACCATATCAAAGGACGGTTTTTACTCACTACCAGGAATTAAATAATATTTGGCCTATAATAAAAATGCACTCATGTTTTTGAGGATGGTAGTGTACCCCAGGTTCCTCTGAAAGCAAAGCCAGAGATTAAGCCTTGTAGTTTGGAAGTGATTCTGGGGAAGGATGGGGGAGTGAAACAGAGAGGGGAAAGGCCAACACAAAGGTGTGCAATTGATTTGAAAACCACTGTAGGAAACTGGGACTTGATTTTGCTGGGAACTTCTGAGGAGCCTTTTGAAATGTGTCTTAGACTGTTGTCTAGAGGAGGGATAAGCAAACTATATCCTTTGGGGCAAATCTGTCTAGCAGCCTATTTTTGTAAATAAAGTTTTATTGGAACATAGCCTCAAAATTAATTTCTGTATTTTCTATATCTGTTTTTAGGCTATGATGGCAGAGTTGAATAGTTGTGAAAGAGACTGTATGGCCCACGAATCATAAAGTGTTCTCAATTTTGTCCTTTACAGAAAAAATTTGCTGACCTCTGCTCTAGAGGATGAGAGTAGAAAGCATTTATCCATTAGCTTTCCTTCCTAGTGGTAAAGGGTTGTCTTAATGGAGTTAACTGTCCCACCCTCTGGGTTGCTCTCATGTAGTAAGCAGATTCCCACACTGTGGCATAAGAGAAGCCACAGTGCAAGAGTGAATGTTCCAAGGTTAACCACTGTCACATTAAGACAGGACAATCTTGTCAAAATTTGTGTGGAACTGGCAGTTGTAAGATGGTTGGTGTAAGAGGCTGGCTGCTAGAATATAAAGTGTGTTCAAAAATGTCTGATATTTAGCGAAAATGGTATGATGATGGTTTGCTTATTCATTAGAAATATTTATTGAGCACTTATTATATGACAGGCTCTCTTCTAGGTACTAGAAACATTGCAGTGAACAAAACTGGCAAAAATCTCTGCCCTCATAAAGCTTACAATCGAGTCTGGAAGACTGATGCTAAATAATGTAAAATACATGGCACACTAGATAGCAATGAGTGCAAAGAGCTTTCCAGGTAAGAACAATGGCCTAAGACAGAAGTGTGCTTGGAGTATTTAGAAACAGCGAGGTGGAGTGTGATTTGAACTCGGTGTGGGGGAGCTGGAGGAGATCATGTCAGCCATGAAGGACACAGTAAATAGTAACGACTTAGGCTTTTACTAGGAGTGATAGGAAGCCGTTGGAAAGTTTAAATAGAGACATCATGTGATCGGAGTTGTGTAATTTTTCTAAACAATTTTTAAAATTGAGATATAATTTATACATAGTAACGTGCACAAATCTTACATGTATATCTCAATAGATTTTTATGTATGTGTCCACCCATGTAACCAACACCTGGCTCAATATATAGAATATTGAACTCAGAAGGTTTCTTGCTCCTTTCAGTCCATAACCCATCTCCTTAATGAGATAATTACTCTTCTGTCTGCAAGCTCTACTGATTGACTCTATTTATTAGTTTTTAAGCTTTATTTTAATGAAATCATACAATATGTACTTTTGTATCTGGTTATTTTTGCTCAGTTTTATATTAGAGCTTCATTCCTGTTGTTGCATGTATAAGGCTCTCTCTGTCTCTCTCTCTCTCATAGAGTACTGTTTGTGTGAATAAGCCATAATTTATTCATTCTCCTATTGATGGGAATTTTGATTGCTTCTGTCTTTTGGGTGCTATGAATAAAGATACCATGAACGTTCTCGAATGTATTCTTCATTAACTATATGCACTAGTTTTTCTTGGGTATACCTAGGAGGAGAAATGCTGAGTCATAGGTTGGGCTTTTATTTAGTTTTGGTACTGTGAAAACATTTTACAAAATGGTTGAATAATTTACCTAATATCAGCAATTTATGTTCATTCCAGTTGCTAGATTTTCTTACCAAATATTGATATTGTGAGTCTTTTATTTCAGCCATATTGGTAGTTATGTAATGGTACCACCTTGTGGTTTTATTTTTTATTTTCCCGATAGGCAATAATGTTAAGTGCATTTTTATGTGCTTCTTGGCCATCTGCTTATGAAGTATCTGTTTACATTTGGCCCATTTGTTTACATCTGTTTACATTTTGCTCATTTTGTTTTTTTCTTTACTGATTTATTTTTTCTCTTACTGATTTGAAATTCTTTATATATTCCATATATAAGCCTTTTTAAGCTATATATATTACAAGTATTGTTTTCCAGTCTGGAGCTTGCCTATTTACTTTCCTAATTAATTTTGATGAATAGAAGTTCTTAATTTTCACAAAATCCAATTTATCATTTAAAAAAATGGTTACTGTTTTTTGTTTTCCATAAAGGAAATCTTTGCATAGCTCAGAAAAGATGTATGTTTTCTTCTGGAACTTGATTATTTTCATTTTTATATTTAGGCCTACAATCCATCTTGAATTAATTTGAGGTATGGTTTGAGGTGAGCGATATGGATTTTTTTGATAGCTTATTTCTCTAGCAATAGTTATAAAATATACTCTTCTTCCCTGCATTAAATTACAATGGTGCTTTTGGTTTATATCAAGTGACAATGTATATGTGAGTTTATTTTGGATTCTATTGTGTTACATTGTTCTATTTAGTCTTATCTTTCACCAATATAGTAGTCTCTTAATTATTTGTAGATTTAAATGAAACCTTGAAGTGGTAATAAAAGTTCTCTTTATTTTTCTTCTAAATAGTCTTAATTATTTTTGGTATTTTGCATTTCCATATATACATTAGAATAAATTAGTATTGTCCTTTCAGTGGTTATTCTAGAAACACAAAATATATCTTTGGCTTACTACAGCCTACTTATGCTTTCAACACATGCCAAACCTTGTAACAGTTTAAATCCATTTACCCTCTTCACTATTTTAAAATTTCTTTTTAAGTCTTCCAATTTATAAGCCTCACAAACATCATTATTAATTTGCCTTTCTTTTACACTTATAAATTATCCATATACTTAGACTTTACACTACAGTTGATTCTTTCTTGTACTTTTGTCTTTCTATCTGTGATTATTTTCTTTCAGCCTGAAGAACTTCCTATAGTACTTCTTGTAGTAAGTCCGTTGATTTAAAATTTTCTCAGCTTTTGTCTTGGAACGTGTATAATTCATTCAAACTTGATGGATATTTTCAATGAGTGTAGAATACTAGATTGAGAGCATTTTCATCACTTAAAAGTGTTATTCTGTTGTCTCCTGGTTTCATCGTTTCAGTTGAGGAATCAACTACAACCCATATATTTGTTCCTCTCAAGAAGATAATATGTTTCTTCTAAGCTTTTTTCTCTTTTAAAATAAACTTTATTGAAGTTTAAATTCTATACAATGAAATGTACTTTCCTGCTTCTTTACCTATCCAGGAAGTTTTGCTTATATGCTAGACATTACAGATATTTTAATTTGATGATAATGTTCTCTTCCTCGTTCAAAATTACTAGTGTATCACCTTGATTCTGCCAAAGATGGGTTCCAGGTTTTGTTCTGACAGGTCAATTTCAATGTTTTGCCTAGTACTTGATCATAATTCTATTCCTATGGCATGGTTCTTATTTCTAAGTCATGATATTTTTAAGGTCTCAACACAGAGTATTCACAAAATACTCTCCTCTCTGGTTGAGCCAGATATCTACCTTCTCCCAAGCATTGCATGACTTCTGAAATATTTGTTCAACTCTCAGCATCCCAGAAGCTGTTCTTTCATAGGCCTCCTGGAATCTTTTCCTGCACACATGTAGTTCAACACAGCCAAAATCCCAAGAGTTTCTACACAACCCTTTGGGGTTCCTTTGTGATTATCTTATGTCTGGTGCCCTGCCCTCTACCTCCAAATCCTAGCCACTTTAACAATCCTGAACTCTCATGCCTAGAAAACTGCCACTTTTTGAAAAGTGCTTTCAGAGAAAAGGTGGGGCTCACCTTATGTGGTTTTCTTCTCTCAAGGTTTGTACCCCTGTGTTGATTTCTAATTTCTGACTGCAAACTATTATTCTATATATTTTATCCAGTTTTATGGTTGCTTACAGAAGGAGGGTAAGTCTAATGCCAGTGACTCTAATATGGCTAGAGCAAGAAGTTCTGAGACATGGGTAGCGAAGAGATTTCCTTGGTTTCTTTCTTGAGAAAAGATTGGAGGGGTGTCAAGGAAGAATCAATGAGATCAGTTAGGTGACAATTGCAGTAAGCCAGGTAAGAGATGATAGTGGTTTGTCCAGACTGTTAGGTTTAATGTGGTAGGACATGGTCAAATTCTGAATCTATTTTGAAGATAAAGATGGAAGGATTTTTCTGATGGACCTGATGAGGGGTATGAGAGAAACAATGGGGTCCATAATGGCCTAAAAGATTTTAGCTTATGCCGCTGGAAGAATGAAGTTGCTATTTATTGAGAGGTAAAGGCTGCAGAAACTGGTGTTTTGGAAGGAAATACTAGGAGCTTAATTTGGACCTATTAAATTTGAGACGCCTATCAGACATCCAAGTGGATAGGCCAAATAGATAGTAAATATCTATTTGGATATTTACTATCTATTTGGTTCAGGAGTTCAGGAGAGAAGATGGGCGGGTGACACAAATTTGAGGCTCATCAGCATATAGATTCCATTTAAAGCCATGAGACTAGGCACAGTCACCAGAGAAATAAGTAGATATATAAAAACAAGAAGTTCAGGTGTTAAGCCTTGGTAAGACATTTATTAATAACTTAATTATATGCTTTATAAATGTGAATTTAACTTAATAAAAGTCATCTTATAGGAAGCCTAATGGGGAATGGTGGTGGGGAGAATCCCTATTTACCTAGAATCCATTAATTTTTATGTAAATTTAGATATTGCATACTGACCAGTTGTCTGAACAAGGAAACACCAAGTTTCCATCCTTGCATGAGACTATAATTATAATTAAATCCTAACATTCCAAAATAATGAAAACCAACCTAGATCAATGTAACAAATTTTGAAGACATTTTGTCTAAAACTATTTTGTGTGTCATGGGGATACACATATAAAAAAAGAGTAAAAATCATTTATGGTTACTAATGACATTGGAGCTTATAAAATGGCACAAACTCAATTTTTTTTTGCCTTTTAAGTTTTTTTTTTATTATTTTACTTTAAGTTCTAGGGTACATGTGCACAACGTGCAGGTTTGTTACATAGGTATACATGTGCCATGTTGGTTTGCTGCACCCATCAACTCATCATTTACATTAGATGTTTCTCCTAATGCTATCCATCCCCCAGTGCCCCATCCCCCAACAAGCCCCTGTGTGTGATGATCCTTGCCCTGTGTCCAAGTGATCTCATTGTTCAATTCCCATCTATGAGTGAGAACATACAATGTTTGGTTTTCTGTCCTTGTGATAGATTGCTGAGAATGATGTTTTCCAGCTTCATCCATGTCCCTGCCAAGGACAGGAACACATCCTTTTTTATGGCTGCATAGTATTCCATGGTGTATATGTGCCACATTTTCTTAATCCAGCCTATCATTGATGGACATTTGGGTTGGTTCCAAGTCTTTGCTATTGTGAATAGTGCCACAATAAACAGGAGTGTGCATGTGTCTTTATAGCAGCATGATTTATAATCCTTTGGGTATATACCCAATAATAAGATGGCTGGGTCAAATGGTATTTCTAGTTCTAGATCCTTGAGGAATCGCCACACTGTCTTCTACAGTAGTTGAACTAATTTACACTCCCACCAACAGTTTAAAAGCCTTCCTGTTTCTCCACATCCTCTCCAGCATCTGCTGTTTCCTGACTTTTTAATGATCGCCATTCTAACTGGAGTGAGATGGTATCTCATTGTGGTTTTGATTTGCATTTCTCTGATGACCAGTGATGATGAGCATTTTTTCATATGTTTGTTGGCTGCATAAATGTCTTCTTTTGAGAAGTGTCTGTTCATATCCTTTGCCCACTTTTTGATGGGATTGTTTGATTTTTTTCTTTAAATTTGTTTGAGTTCTTTGTAGATTCTGGATATTAGCCCTTTGTCAGATGAGTAGATTGCAAAAATTTTCTCCCATTCTGTAGGTTGCCTGTTCACTTTGATGGTAGTTTATTTTGCTGTGCAGAAGCTCTTCAGTTTAATTAGATCCCATTTATCAATTTTGGCTTTTGTTGCCATTGCTTTTGGTGTTTTAGTCATGAAGTCTTTGCCCATGCCTATGTCCTGAATGGTATTGCCTACATTTTCTTCTAGGGTTTTTATGGCTCAAACTCAATTTTTAAAGAGATGCCCTACTAATCATATGAGTGTTTGACCCTTCTTGTGCTAGACATTTTCTATTTTGGAAGAGCAAATTATACCTTAGCTCAATTATATTTTTAAAAACAATACATAAGGTGAGAAATGCTATTTTCATAGCTTGAAAAGGCTAAGCTTTAGAATTTCCACTTACAAAGTCAATCCACTTGCTTGCATATTGCAGTGTGACTTCCATTCTTGGTTCTGTTCTTCATCTTTTGAACTTGTTAAGGGACAATAATCCGAAACTGCAGCCAAAAGCCTGAGACAGCTCACAATAAAAATGGTTGATTTTTTTGCCTCAAATATATTATCTGATTTTCCTCTAAGGATAATGGAACAGATTTCAGACCAAATGCTTCAGCTGGTCCCATGAAGTAAAACGTTTTAGTGGCCACCACAAGGCTCTGCATTACCACAGCCCAGTTCTTAGAGGTGGTCTGGTAGAGGGATCATGGGAACACAGCAGAACCAAGAGCTTGTAGGTAAAACTTTGTGTAATATTGAAGTTTTTACTCACAACAGTAAATCACACTAAAAAATGTGTAAAGGTCGGAACATGAGAAGAATTCAAGATATGAATCAAATAGGAAGTGGTCATCTTAATGGTGAAACAGTGCAAAGAGGAACGCAGTCATCATGAGAAAGCTGTGGAAATTAGGACATTTAAAGCTATAGCCACTTTGTTATCTAAGAGAATGTCTATATTCTAAGAAATATACATTAAACTACATAGGGGATAAGGGGCATGATGTATGCAACTTACTCTCAAATGGCTGAAAAATGATTATATAGATATTTAGATACAGACAGACGTAGAGACAGACAGAGTGACAGAGAGAAGAGAAAGGTAGAGAGAGAAAGAAAGGAGATAAGGAATGAAGAGAAAGAACCACATAATTGGTAAAGTGGATGGGGACAATATGTTACCAATAGGTGACATTCTTGCAGCTTTCTTGAATGTTTGAAATTATTTCCACATTCAAACGAGGAAAAAAGCACACACATTCACACACACACACACACATGCACACACACACACACACACGTGCACACACACACACACACAGCGCAATCTTGTGTGTTGCTGCCTAAGTCATATTGCTCTAGCATCATTCCTCCCCCAGGCCTAACCACCTCAGGAATGTCTTTGGTATCTGTCCAATGACCAAGCTCCTCATGATTCTTCCGGGGCATTAAAGAATTTCAGTATCACCCTTCCTTTTTCACCCCCTGTTCCTTTCTCTGAAGGCCACGACTTCTATAACTTCAGACAAACATATCACTTAATACAAACCTGGAGGACAGAGGCTGCGCCTCCCAGGCCACAGAACTCAGCTGCCGAATGTGCCATTTTGTCAAAGCTCTGCTGGGGGACTCGGCCTCTCAGCACTCGTACCCCCAAACTTTCAGGGTCCTATTGTGGACCTTCCTTGCTTAGCCAGGTATCTCTACTAGTGGACCAGAGAGTAGAAGTGGCCCTCTGCCCCCTCTCTTTGAGGGGCAGTTCTGAATGACATGTGATGTGTCCTGTTCCATGTTTTCCAGAAGGAGAAAATTTGTGTCAGATTTTATATTCACAGAAATTTATGTCCCGGAATCTAGAAGGTCAAGTTATAGCTGTTAATTGGCTCACAGATTTACTTTGAAAAAGGCCAAAGAATCGTAAACATGTTTATGTAAACTATAATGGCATGTTCAAAAATTTAACTATTCAATGCAATAACAGAATAATTAAGGCAATGTAGAAGAGTGAGAGGAGGCTCAGAACAGGATGACACTGGGGCCTCTCAAACATTAAGGTGCATGCCATTGCCTTAGAGATCTTGCTAAAATGCAGCTTCCAACTGGTGGTGTTGGAAACTTCTGCATTCAGCTTCCAACTGGTGGTGCTGGTGGTCTGAGGTGGTGCCTGAGCTTCTACATTTATGACCAGCTCCCAAGTGATGCCAATGATGCTGGTCCCTGGATCAGTCAGCTCAATAAATGTATGGAACTTCTTCCATAAACAAGATACTGTGCTGGGCATAGAGGGTGATGGGTGTGTAGGATAAGGAGAAACAAAAGACATAGATTTGTTTTTAAAAAGGTGTCATTCCAGTGAGGGACACAAGCATTTTAATATGAATATCTTCTTAAAGAGCTAACAATATGTTGCCATATTTACTCACTTCATTTATTCAGCTACCCATTTAATAAATATTTAATGAGTACCAACTTGAGTGCCCATCACTGTTCTAGATGCTCTGTATATGGTAGTGAATAAACAAGGGGACCCTACTCTTGTTTAGGGATATATGTAATTTACAAGCTGATGATAAGTGTTTTGGGAAAAATGTAAAGCAGATTAAGGGTACAGAGGACAGAGAGTGTGAAGGTGGTAGGATTTGAGGTACGATGGTGAGTGAGGGCCTCTCTAATTAAGTGGCATTTGATTAGAGGCAAGTGGATATATGGGAACATTGAACATTGTGTTCTAAGTTCTGTGTAGGATCAGGAGATCCAAGGAAGAATCCAGTCAATGGGGAAACAAACATTAAAAGGAAAATTCCAACATAATTAGATAACTTTTATAACCAGGCCATCCATAACTAAGTGCCAGGTATTCATAGTGGATACTCAATATATATTTACTGGGTGAGTGAATAAATGAAATAATGTTAGAAACAGTGAGGGAAAAAAAGAAAAAAGGAATCCAGAGGAAGGAAGACAGTAATTTTGAGTGGGATAGTCATTTTCCAACTGGGCTCTGCTTGCTCTGGGGGTTCTGTGAGGCCACACTCATGGGAAGCTGTGGGGTAACAGGGAGAAGTGAAGAGGATAGATTAAGTGGGGGCTGTGGGCCTTCTACCTACAGTTTAACAGACGTTTTATCAGCTTTATCTATTGGGTGTCCTGAGAGGATTACAGAGCAAAGGAATTTGCAACTTGTAAACATTGAAAAAGCACTGAACTGGGAGTCAGGAAATTTTTTTTCAGAGCACTGAAGAGGGATAAAATTGGAAGTAGAAATCAGGGGCCGGGGAAGAGAATAGTATTCTGATGCTGTGTTACAAAGTGGGGGCCATCCACATCACGTGTTTCACCATTTTAACCAAAGGTGAACCTGAAAAGACTACGGTTTCAGGAAGGGTGGTGATACAGGAGCTACAAAGAAATTATTTAGGCAGTTAGTGAGGGTAAGAGAGTCTTTGGCAAGGCTTCCCTTTTAACAAAAAGTGGCCCCAAAATTATTTCTTTTCTGACAAAGAGCAGCCTGTAAAATCAAGCTGCAGATATAGATAAGCAAGCTGGAAGCTTGCGCGGGTGAATGCCAGCAGCTGTGCCAATCGGAAAAGGCTACCTGCGGGCCAGGCATGCTCAACATGGCAGCTCCATCTTTCCTTTTCCTTGTCAACCATGTGTACAGTAAGTAACAGACAACATGGCACCAGCCAGGAAGAGAACCATTTGCATAATAAAAAGATTAGGGTGGGGTGGCCAGCTTCTTTGCATGCTATGCAAATAGCACACCTAGTCTGACCAATCTCTCGGGCCCTGTGTAAATCAGATACTGCCTCCTCAAGCTCCTCTATAAAACCCCATGCATTTCACCACAAAATCAGAAGACCCACTCAGGAGCCTTTCTCTCTGCAGGAGAGAAAGCTTTTCTCTTCTTTTTTCTCTCACCTATTACATCTCTGCTCTTAAACTCACTTCTTGTGTGTCCGTGTCCTCAATTTCCTTGGCATGAGCTGACAAACCTTGGGTATTACCCTAGAGGAATGATGCCACTTCAGTGGGAATGGAAAAGGTTTAAAGATTAGGGTAGGGTGGCCAGCTTCTTTGCATGCTATGCAAATGGCACACCTGGTCCGACCAATCTCTCGGGCCCTATGTAAATCAGACACTGCCTCCTCAAGCTCGTCTATAAAACCCCATGCATTTCACCACAAAACCAGAAGACCCACTCAGGAGCCTCTCTCTCTGCATGGGAGAAAACTTTTCTCTTCTTTTTTCTCTCACCTATTACACCTCTGCTCTTAAACTCACTTCTTGTGTGTCTGTGGCCTCAATTTCCTTGGCACGAGCTGATGAACTTAGGTATTACCCCAGAAGAATGATGCCACTTCAGTGGGAATGGAAAAGGGTTAAATGCACTTTGCTTACTTGTCTAAAACCTCACCAAACCAACAGCTTCTGACCACAGTTTAGGGTTAGAAAAGCCAAGTACGCTTAAGGCACTTGCTTTGCTTCCCTGCCATTGCCATGAACACTTCTATGAGGGTTGCAGAGAATGACAATTATCAAAGGCCTGTAAACATTCCTTCCATAACTTTTTATCTTAAAGGAAAATGGCTTGTTTTGGGAAATAGTGAAAAGGGCCAAGAGGGAAGTTGAATGTGGACAGTGTAAGTTTATGCATTCCAAGAAACCTGAAATGAACCCACTATTCAAGCAACAACAGCTTTATGTATTCCTTCAGCTTTATCAGTGCATTTTTAAGATTCTGTCAAATGTCTTTTTACTACAATGTCTATAAGGGAGAAGACACAATAAAGCCCTCAACAGAGACTGTTAAGGAATCTCCAGTCACTTGTGCTTTTGTGATTTGCCTGATAGCCACATAATTATCTAACTACATTTGAATATCTTTTGGCTAAATGTGGACTTTCAGAAGTCACAGCAAAATATGTTTTATCTGCCTAATTTCTCATTAAATCAGAAGAGTTAGGTAGGATGAACATTAACCAACACCAAACAGTAACCTTGTGGTTCAAGAGATTACTAAGTCATACAGCAGGAGGAAATTCAATTGCTCAGGACAGAACTGCTCTTTGAACTCTGAAGCAGGTATGTTCCTATAGTCAGAATGAATACTGTTTGGTGATCAACCCAAATCCTTTACAGACACAAACATTTTCTCCTATAAAGAGAACACAACTACACAGGACAGCTTATGTTAACTTAGCCTGATATTATCCAAGACCAATAAACATCTGGCCAAAAAAGAAGTCACTTTTGCTACCAAATTTGTACCTTCACTTTCCATGTGAGTTCTGGTCATACTGTTACAGTAGGTAGCTAGGCAGACATGAGCAGGGCAGGAGAGGGCTCCCCCAACCCCACCAGGATTGTTAGGCAACCATCAGGATCAGGTGATGGTCAGGCCATTGTTAACTGTCTCTCTAAAATAACTGCTCACAGCCAGCACCAGGGAGGAAAGGCAATCTCCTAATAGATAGAACAAATCTGAAACTGGTGATTAGCAGCTTCCTGATAAGATCTCAGGAGCTGGGCAGGTGGGCTTAAGCATGAACATTAAAAGGCAAAATGGCGGTGTTGAACTGGTAAATGGCCTTCTAGGGATATTCGACTGGTAAGGGAAGAATGTCTCAAGTGAGCATGCGTACAACTCTAGTAAACACACTGCACATGCTCACCAGCTAAGTGCCAGCAGACCACTGTGCATGTGGACAGCCCACCCCAAGGGAAGAATCAGGGGAGAAGGGATGCAAGAACCCAGAAGTATACCCACACATAAAACCCCAAGTCAAATGTCAAATGGTGCACTTGTCTTTCAAGTCGCCCACTTGGTCCTCTTCCAAGTGTACTTTTCTTCCTTTCACTCCTGCTCTAAAGCTTTTTAATAGACTTTCACTCCTGCTCTGAAACTTGCCTGTCTCTCCATCTGCCTTCTGCCCCTCAGCTGAATTCTTTCTTCTGAGTAGGCGAGAATTGAGGTTGCTGCAGACCCATATGGATTTGCTGCCAGTGACAATACTTACCTCAAATTGGGTGGTATAATCTCATATGACAGTCAGTCCTGGAACTGACACGCATTCCTAGACTAGTCTAATTCTTGCTATCTCTTATCTGTAAAAATGGCGAGTTGACAATAGAGTTTGAGATAACCATGTAAATGTTCGCATTTAAACAAGATACACAGTTAAATATACCAGCCCCATGGACACTGCTGGTCAAATTTTAGGTTTAATATACTGCAGCAATGTGTTTTGAGATATATACTGGCTTTGAGATACTGCGGGAAAAAAGCCACATAGAAAGTCAAAGGCAGCAGGCACTTCCAACGCATCTGGATTTTTTTTTTTCATATAAACTTTAGTCTTAGAATGAATTTTCCTGGGGAAGTGACCATCTAGCCAGAAGCAATTTCAGGTGGAAAAACATTTGCTTACAAGGAAAGTTTCAGCAGAATCATGCTGGTTGAATGGAGAAGGATGAGATTTAAAGATTAATCCAGTTGAGTTTATTTATTTATTTATTTTTACAGACGAGGAAGTTAGAGATGCAGGACAATTAAGTGCCTTACTCCAGATCACATGATCTGATAGGGACTAGGAAAGAACTAGAAACCAATATATCCTCAATACCAATTATTTTTGTATATGTCACAAGTGTCCATTTGTAATCATTTCTCTGTAGCCTTATTGAGGAATCTAAAAACAGAAGGATTAAAAATGCTACTTATCTTATTTGTAGGTCATGATGCAGATACATTTGCTTGGTGAACAAGACTAGTGATCATTCTTTCAGGACCACTTGAAAGCCCGAGATGGTCTCTTTGCAACTTAGAGCCACTCATGTGTTTGAGTCTTGAGTTTTAGATACATGTAGAAAAATGCTTATTTGCAAAGGATGTGTCCAAAAGCACCTGTACTATAGTTAGAGGATTCCTTAGCTTAACCAAAGGCTTTGGAGAACTTTATCACTAACTTTCTAGGTGACCTTGCCTAAGTTAGCAGACTTCTCTATGCTTTCTTTCTACCTATAAAATCAGGCACCATGTAGATTAACAGAATGGGGATGTTTATAAAGTTTTTGAGGCTATAGAAGTTGTTGAGAATGATAGAAACTGACCTTGTGTTTGTGGCAAGAATGTGCATAATTTAGGATATAAATTGTTTAATGCAACCACTTTAAGATCGCCTTAAAAACCTGGAAAGGCTCTTCCTACTCAATCCCTGAATGTTCCACCCATAGGCTACATTCCATTAGGGTCCCATTTCCTTTCCTTCCCTTGCTTATAGCTTACTACGTCTTTGTTAAGGTAATTTGTTGCAAGGAAATGGTCCTTCAGGAGCTTTGCTTCAAGGGACCCAACACTGGGTAGCCAAGTGCCCTCATTTCCTTATCTCTTAGAGTTCGTCCTATTTTAGGGAGACTAAGTGAATGCCACCCACAGGGCAAGTCAGAAAGAGCACCAGTGCCACCACCTGGATGCAGGGAGAATGAGGCACCACATAGAAAAGAAAAGTCACTACCTGTCCAAGGGGGAGCAAGCTATCTTGCTTGATTCTTTGCCCTTCTGTTTTCATTTTCTTATCATAATTTTTTGTCTTTGTATTTGTAATCACTTCTTTTAACATTTCCTACACATATGTGCTAATGATTTCTCAGTATCATCTACAACTCCCCTGCTTATGAAAGGGTCCAGAGAATGGTGAGGCACTCACCCTAAGTCGGGAGATAAAGGAAACTAGAATTAGGTCATCCTTTGGAGAATGCATCCAACAGGCTTGATGCCTAGATGCAGGTCTATGTGTCCTCCTGAATATACAGGAAAACCCTCTTTGTGAAGACCTTTTTCATGCTGCCTGAGTTTCTGTTAAGTGCTATCAAATCATTAGCTATGAAATCAAAAAGACATGGTCAGCGATTTTCTTGTTCTATGAAGAAAGACAGACAATATGGAGCACAGTAGTTGCCTGTCTCTTGACGTGTGAGCCATGTAATTAATGCTGCATGATACAACGTTCTATACCATGTGATATGATTCATAGACAAATCAGGGATTTAGGGTAATTGACTACAAATGTTCCTTAGAGTAAGAAATAGACAGAGAGACCAAAAAAACCTTCCCAAGTGGACTTTGTTTCCTTAGAGACTTTCCCCTAGATGCTTACTTCTAAAGGTCCCTAGGTTTATTGATGGGACGTATCTCAAAATAATAAGAGCTATCTATGACAAACCCACAGCCAATATCATACTGAATGGGCAAAAACTGGAAGCATTCCCTTTGAAAACTGGCACAACACAGGGATGCCCTCTCTCACCACTCCTATTCAACATAGTGTCGGAAGTTCTGGCCAGGGCAATTAGGCAGGGGAAGGAAATAAAGGGTATTCAATTAGGAAAAGAGGAAGTCAAATTGTCCCTGTTTGCAGACGACATGATGGTATATCTAGAAAACCCCATTGTCTCAGCCCAAAATCTCCTTAAGCTGATAAGCAACTTCAGCAAAGTCTCAGGATACAAAATCGATGTACAAAAATCACAAGCATTCTTATACACCAACAACAGACAAACAAAGAGCCAAATCATGAGTGAACTCCCATTCACAATTGCTTCAAAGAGAATAAAATACCTAGGAATCCAACTTACAAGGGACGTGAAGGACCTCTTCAAGGAGAACTACAAACCACTGCTCAAGGAAATAAAAGAGGATACAAACAAATGGAAGAACATTCCATGCTCATGGGTAGGAAGAATCAATATCATGAAAATGGCCATACTGCCCAAGGTAATTTATAGATTCAATGCCATCCCCATCAAGCTACCAATGACTTTCTTCACAGAATTGGAAAAAACTACTTTAAAGTTCACATGGAACCAAAAAAGAGCCCGCATCACGAAGTCAATCATAAGCCAAAAGAACAAAGCTGGAGGCATCACGCTACCTGACTTCAAACTATACTACAAGGCTACAGTAACCAAAACAGCATGGTACTGGTACCAAAACAGAGATATAGATCAATGGAACAGACCAGAGCCCTCAGAAATAACGCCGCATATCTACAACTATCTGATCTTTGACAAACCTGACAAAAACAAGCAATGGGGAAAGGATTCCCTATTTAATAAATGGTGCTGGGAAAACTGGCTAGCCAAATGTAGAAAGCTGAAACTGGATCCCTTCCTTACACCTTATACAAAAATTAATTCAAGATGGATTAAAGACTTAAATGTTAGACCTAAAACCATAAAAACCCTAGAAGAAAACCTAGGCATTACCATTCAGGACATAGGCATGGGCAAGGACTTCATGTCTAAAACACCAAAAGCAATGGCAACAAAAGCCAAAATTGACAAATGGGATTTAATTAAACTAAAGAGCTTCTGCACAGCAAAAGAAACTACCATCAGAGTGAACAGGCAACCTACAAAATGGGAGAAAATTTTCGCAACCTACTCATCTGACAAAGGGCTAATATCCAGAATCTACAATTAACTCCAACAAATTTACAAGAAAAAAAACAAACAACCCCATCAAAAAGTGGGTGAAGGACATGAACAGACACTTCTCAAAAGAAGACATTTATGCAGCCAAAAAACACATGAAAAAATGCTCACCATCACTGGCCATCAGAGAAATGCAAATCAAAACCACAGTGAGATACCATCTCACACCAGTTAGAATGGTGATCATTAAAAAGTCAGGAAACAACAGGTGCTGGAGAGGATGTGGAAAAATAGGAACACTTTGACACTGTTGATGGGACTGTAAACTAGTTCAACCATTGTGGAAGTCAGTGTGGCAATTCCTCAGGGATCTAGAACTAGAAATACCATTTGACCCAGCCATCCCATTACTGGGTATATACACAAAGGACTATAAATCATGCTGCTATAAAGACACATGCACACGTATGTTTATTGTGGCACTGTTCACAATAGCAAAGACTTGGAACCAACCCAAATGTCCAACAATGATAGACTGGATTAAGAAAATGTAGCACATATACACCATGGAATACTATGCAGCCATAAAAAATGATGAGTTCATGTCCTTTGTAGGGACATGGATGAAACTGGAAATCATCATTCTCAGTAAACTATCGCAAGGACAAAAAACCAAACACTGCATATTTTCACTCCTAGGTGGGAATTGAACAATGGGAACACATGGACACAGGAAGGGGAACATCACACTCTGGGGACTGTTGTGGGGTGGGGGAGCGGGGAGGGATAGCATTAGGGGATATACCTAATGCTAAATGACGAGTTAATGGGTGCAGCACACCAGCATGACACATGTATAGATATGTAACTAACCTGCACATTGTGCACATGTACCCTAAAACTTAAAGTATAATAAAAAAAATCCCTAGGTTATACAGATAGTTATGCAAGTCATTATAGATTACCCACCAGGAGTCAGGCACTGCTCTTGGCACCAAAAATGAGAAAAGGAACCAACTAAGTTTTCTAAATCAAGGTTAGTTTTTGTTTTAGTGGTTTAGTTACCTATTTCTGATGCAAAATACTCGTGTTTAGTGAACCATTTCAGGTCTCCCTGGATCCCAAGGGTTCCCTGGGGATAACTCAAGGGCAATGGGTTGTGGTGGAGGGATGGTGGAACAGTTTTTTTTGAAGGCCCTACCTATCAATTAGAGGAGTTTTACTTCTTTTTTTTGTATTTAGCCATTTTCTTTTTTTTTTTTTTTTTTAACTTTTAAGTTCAGCGGTACATGTGCAGGATGTGCAGTTTTGTTACCGAGGTAAATGTGTCATGAGGGTTTGCTGTACAGATTATTTCATCACCCAGGTATTAAGCCTAGTACCCATTAGTTATCTTGCTCAACCGTCTCCCTCCTCCCACCCTCCAACCTCTATTAGGCCCCAGTGTGTTGCTCCTCTCTATGTGTCCATGTGTTCTCATCATTTAGCTCCCACTTAGAAGTTAGAACATGCAGTATTTGGTTTCCTGTTCCTGCATTAGTTTGCTAAGGGTAATGGCCTCCAGCTCCATCCATGTCCCTGCAAAAGACATGATCTTGTTCTTTTTTATGGCTTTATAGTATTCCATGGTGTATATGTACCACATTTTCTTTATCCAGTCTATCACTGATGGGCATTTAGGTTGATTACATGTCTTTGCTGTTGTGAATAATGCTGCAATGAACATATGAGTGCACGTGTCTTTATAATAGAATGATTTACATTCCTTGGGGTATATACCCAGTAATAGGACTGCTGGGTCAAATGATATTTCTGTCTTTAGATCTTAGAGGAATCACCACGCTCTTCCACAATGGCTGAACTAATTTACACTCCCACCAACTGTGTAAAAGGGTTTCTTTTTCTCCACAACCACATCAGCATCTGTTTTTTTTTATTGTTTACTAATAACCATTCTGACAGGTGTGAGATGGTATCTCATTGTGGTTTTGATTTGCATTTCTCTAATGATCAGTGATGTTGAGCTTTTTTTTTCATATGATTGTTGGCTGCATGTATGTCTTCTTTTGAAAAGTGTCTGTTCATGTCCTCTGCCCACTTTTTAATGGTGTAGTTTTATATTTCTTGTAAATTTAAGTTCCTTCTAGATGCTGGATATTAGACCTTTGTTAGAGGCATAGTTTGCAAAATTTTTCTCCCATTTTGTAGGTTGTCTGTTTACTCTGTTGATAGTTTCTTTTGCTGTGCAGAGCTCTTTAGTTTAATTAGATCCCATTTGTCAATTTTTAGTTTTGTTGCAATTGCTTTTGGTGTCTTCATCATCAAATCTTTGACCATATCTGTGTCCCAAATGGTATTGCCTAGGTTTTCTTCTAAGGTTTTTATAGTTTTGGGTTTTACATTTAATTCATCTTGAGTTGACTTTTGTATATGGTGTAAAGAAAGGGTCCAGTTTAAATTTTCTGCATATGGCTAGCCAGTTCTTCCAGCACCATTTGTTAAATAAGGAATCCATTCCCCATTGTGTGTCTTTGTCAGGTTTGTCAAAGATTTAAAAATTCAGGAACCAAAAAAGAGCCCAAATAGCCAAGGCAATCCTAGGCAAAAAGAACAAAGCTGGAGGCATCATACTAACCTACTTCAAACTGCACTACAGGGTCAC
Organism: Pongo abelii; assembly: GCF_028885655.2. Taxonomy (NCBI): domain Eukaryota; kingdom Metazoa; phylum Chordata; class Mammalia; order Primates; family Hominidae; genus Pongo; species Pongo abelii. Next base: position 33,469,454 of record NC_071989.2, read on the forward strand.
AGTAACCAAAACAGCATGGTACGGGTAGAAAGACAGACACATGGACCAATGGAACAGGATAGAGAACCCAGGAATAAGATTGCACACCTACAACAATCACAGCTTTACTTCTATCTGTTTTTGCATTGATATTCTGAGATATACTTGAAGAAAAATTTCTGAGAATTTTATACAATTAGGTATAGATGATTATGCTGAGTAGACTCAATCCTAAGAATGATCAAGATACCCCGAAATTATTGTGCGATCAGTCTAACAATTCAGTCTTTGGCAAACCACAGTGACCCATTCTTAGCATCAGTCAGTGAATGAGTCCTGGATGACCTAAATATTTAAAATGTTTTATTGAGTATGTTATGGCTCAGTTTTATTTTTAAAATTCTGGGTTGGATTGAGGATTAACTTCTGTTAGGCTAAATGTTTTCAGGAGAAATTCAGTTGTCTCTTTTCTGGAGGAATTATAATAAAATCTGAAATAGAGTAATTCTAATACATCTCAAAGCATAAATACAGAAATTTAATAAGTAAGTTCTAAATAGTTTTATTCTGACTTAGACCATCTCTTCTGCATCCATCATAACACCTTCTACAAGGCTGGAAAAATAGTAGATGTTTAATATATACTATTGAATTGAGCTGAATTTTTCAGATTCTAGCATTGAAGAGCTAGATTGAAGAGCACTGAAGATTTCAGATATAGTAAATGCTATGTAAACAAATAATTCCCACCTTTGTAAATCTGTTTAGAGCACTCCTCATTAAGGGAAGGAGATGGCTGAGCTTGGGGATATCCCTCCCTTCTTCCCTTGTCCTCCTCCTTTTTTCTCTTTCTTTCATCACCAAAGAACAGATGTGGTCTTTTCTGAAATTTTTGCTTGGGGCTAATAATTTAAAAATTTTATTCTTTGTATAATCATTATATCAGTTTTTATAAAAATAATAGAAGTAACATGTTTGCTGAAATAAATATCAAACAATTTTGAAGTATTGGTAAAGGCCATCCTTTGTATTCTTTTGAGAAAGTATCTTTCTTTATTTCCCCCCATGTTTATTAAGGAATAACTTACAAATAACAAAGTTTACCCGTTTTAAGTACAGAGTTGATGAATGTTGGCAATTACATACAATCATGTAAGCTACCACAATCAAAATGTAGTTTTTTTTGTTTGTTTGTTTTGAGACAGAGTCTCACTCTCTTGCCTAGACTGGAGTGCAGTAGTGCGATCTTGGCTCACTGCAACTTCTGCCTCCCGGGTTCAAGCAATTCTCCTGCCTTAGCCTCCAGAGTAGTTGAGATTACAGGTGTGTGCCACCAGGCCTGGTTAATTTTTTTGTATTTTTTGTAGAGATGGGGTTTCACGATGTTGGCCAGGCTGGTCTCAAACTCCTTACCTCAGGTTGTCCGCCTGCCTTCACCTCCCAAAGTGTTGAGATTACAGGCATGAGCCACCATACCCTACCAAAATATAGAATATTTCTATCACCACAAAAATTCCCTCTGTCCCTTGAAATCATTCCCTCCAATACCCATCCCCAGGCAATCAATGTTTTATTTTATACCATTACAGTTTTGTCTATTCTAGAGTTTCACATAAATGGAGTTATATAATCAGGAGTCTCTTATATTTGTCTTATTTCACATAGATAATGTTTTGAGATTCATCTGCACTGTTGCATGTATTAATAAGTCATTTTAAAATTGCAGGGTAATAAACAAATATACCAACATCTGCTTATTCATTCACCAGTTGATGGACAATTGGGTATTTTTCAGTTTTTCAGCTATTATGAATAATGCTCCTGTGAACATTCACATACAGGCCTTTTTGGGGATGTATGTTTTCATTTCTCCTGGAAAAAACATTTTGATGTGGGATTGCTGAACTATTTTCCAAAGTGGATGTACCACTTTGCATTTCCACCAGCAATGTATGAGAGTTGGAATTGCTCCATATCCCTGTTAACACTTGATATTGCCAGTGTTTCTAATTTTAGCCATTCTCATGGGTTTCTGCAGTATTTCATTGTAGTTTTAATTTGCATTTCCTTAGTGACTTATGATGTTAATAATCTTTAACTATGTTTTATTGGCCACTTGTATATCTTCTTTTGATGTATCTGTTCAAAACATTTTCATATTTTTTATTGAGTTGACTTATTATTGAATTGTTGAGTTCTTTATGTAATTGGAATGCACATCCTTTGTAGATATATGTTTTGCAAATATTTTTCGTTTGTGGTTTGCCTTTTTATTTTCTTAATTATTTCAAAAAGTAAAAGTTCTTAATTTTGCTAAAAGTTCATTTTATAATTCTAAAATTTTAGGTCTTATGTATCATACATGCTTTACGTAGCATGTTGAATTCATGTTTAAATGGTTTAAGAAATCTTTGTCTAACCAAATATTTTCTCGTAGAAGTTTTGTAGCTTTGTGGTTTATTTTATATTTGTGCTTCATTTTGAGTCAATTTTTGTATTTGGCAAAAGGTATGGATCAAAGTTCTTTTTTTCATTGCTTATGGATGGATATCCATTTGTTCCAACATGATTTTTGATCACCAACATGATTTTTTGATCATTTTGACCCTGCGTTGCCTTTGCACCTTTTTAAAAAATTAATTGACCGTATATGTGTGGCTGTATATCCAGGCCCTCCATTCTATGTAATTGATCTATTTTTCTATCTTGGTGCCAATGCCACACTGTCTTATCATTGTAGCTTTAAAACAAGTCTTGAAGTTAGGCAGTGTAAGTCTCCCAAGCTTGTTGTTCTTTTTCAACATAATTTTCACTAGATTCTTTTAAAAAAAATTTTTTTTATTTGCATAGGTTATTGGGGAACAGGTAGTGTTTGGTTACTTGATTAAGTTCTTTAGTGGTGATTTGTGAGATTTTGGTGCACCCATCACCCTTAGCATCAGCTTGTCAATTTCCACACAAAAGACTGCTCAGACTTCAACTGAGATTACATTTAAATATCTATAAATATTGAGGAGAAGTGAAATTTTAATTTGATTCTTCTTATCCACAAAACAGTATATCTCATCATTTCTACCAGAGGTACAAGGAGGAGCTGGTACCATTCCTTCTGAAACTATTCCAATCAATAGAAAAAGAGGGAATCCTCCCTAACTCATTTTATGAGATCAGCATCATCCTGATACCAAAGCCTGGCAGAGACGCAACAAAAAAAGAGAATTTTAGACCAATATCCCTGATGAACATCGATGTAAAAATCCTCAATAAAATACTGGCAAACCGAATCCAGCAGCACATCAAAAAGCTTATCCACCATGATCAAGTGGGCTTCATCCATGGGATGCAAGGCTGGTTCAACATACGCAAATCAGTAAACGTAATCCAGCATATAGAACAGAACCAACAACAAAAACCACATGATTATCTCAATAGATTTATTTAGGTCTTTCTAAATTTCTCTCGACATTTTTTTTTAATGAGCCCAGATGAAAAGAGAAAATTTTCTTAATTTAAAATTTTAGTAGAGACAGGGTCTCACTATTTTGCCAAGGTTGTTCTCGAACTCTTGGCCTCAAGTGATCCACCTGCCTCGGCCTCCCAAAGTGCTGGGATTACAGGCATGAGCCATCATGACTTGCCTAATTTCTTTCAATGTTACTTGTAGTTTTCAGTATACAGGTCCTGCATTCGTTTAGTCAGGTTAATTCCTAAGAGTTTTGTGTTTTTAATACTCTTGTAAATATTTTTTTAAACTTTCTATTTCTAATTTAAAGCTAGAACTTCAATTTAAATTTACAATTTAATTTGAAATTATGTATACAAATGCAATGTACTTTTTTTTGTAGCCTGCAACTTTGTTATAAATTAGTAGACCTATTACTCTTTTTGTATATTCCAAAGGATTTTCTACATAAGATCATGCTGTGACTAAAGATTGTTTTACATTTCCCCCCCTGAGTTGTATACATTTCATTTCTTTTTCTCTCCTTATTGCATTGGCTAGATCCTCCAGTACAATGCCAACCAGAGAGGTGAGAGTAGACATTCTTGCTTTGTTCCTGCTATGAGAGGGAAAGCATGCAGTTTTTACCATTATGTATATGTTAGCTATAGAATTTTTATATTTTAATAGATGCCATTTTGTTCTTTGTCTCATTTGTTATTATTTACCTTTTTTCTGCTTTCTTTTGGATTAATTGAATAGTTTTTAATTTTATTTCCTTTCCTAATATATTAATCAATGAATAAATCTAATCCCTGATGCTGCATTATGGCCAGAAAACCAATGAACTTTTGGAGAAGAAAAAAGAAAGACTTGTTCTACCATATATAAGGATGTGGTATAAAGCTTTAATACCTTTTATGGCATTGTCAGAAGAGAGGATTAGATCATTTGAACAAAAAGAGCTACAGAAGAGACCCATATGAAGAGACTTATGAAAGAAGTTGCACTGTAGAGGGTTACAAAAAGCACAGTCTTTTCAATAACGATGCAGAGACCAATGAGCATTCCTATGGAAAAAAGGAAATTTGACCCTATATAACATCATTCACAAAAATCCAGGTAAATTTTAGATCTAACTGTGATAGATAAAACAATAAAGTTTTAGAAATTAATACCAAAGAATATTTTCATTGCATTCGAGTAAGTAAGAGATTTCTTAAATAGGATGCAAGAAAGTACTAACCTTGAAGGGAAAAACGACTAAATCTGACTACATTAAAATTAAAAACTTCTGCTTACCAAGAAAACTATTCAGGGCTGAAAAGGCAAGCCAAAGAGTGGCACAAAAAAATTTCAATATTTTCATTGCATATAATCAGTAAATATCATACCAGGGCATATAAAGAATGCTAGAAAAACTGATTGAAAAATAGACAAAAGTTTTGGGCAGGTACATCATAAGAGGAAAGAAAAATAGCTAATAAACCTATGAAAAGTTATTCAACCGCACTAGTAACCAGATGGATACAAATAGAAACTTCAAGATACATGCAAACCAGACTGACAATAATTTAAAAACCCCAATAATACCACATTTTAGTAAGGATATAGATCAATGAAAGCTCATATGTAACTAGTGGTAGTACAAATTGGTGCAACCACTTTGGAAAACTCTGAGATTTATCTGTTAAAGTTGAAGATGCAGATACATTATAATACAACAATTCTGCTCCTAAGTATATACCCAGCAGAAATGGGTACATATGTATGCTAGGATGCATGCAAAAAAGCCCCAGTCATTATTTATAATAGACCAAGTTCAGAAATAACCCAAATTATCACTTAATAGTAAAATGAATACAGAAAATAAATTTAAAAATATTGTGGAATTCCCACGTAATGGAATTTTATAAAGGAAATAAACTGTAGATATAGCCATGGTCTTAGATAGATCTTGAATATAATGTTGAACAAAATATACCAGATATAAAATTATACACACTTTTTCATTCTATTTAAATCAATTTTGAAAACAGACAAAAGTAATCTATAATGTTTAGGGATAAATCCCTAACGCTACAAAGAAAAGCAAGAAATATGTTGGGATAATGGTTATATTTAGTGGGGAGAATGAGATTTGTGTTTACGGATGAGCACCTAAGAGGTAGGTTTCTAGGGCATTGACAATGTTTTATTCCTTGATCTGGTTGGTGATTACACTTCTGTTACTCTTATAATAAATCATTAAGCTATACATTTATGCTTTTTGCATATTTATTGTCTGTCATTTTTCACAAGGCCAAAAAGTAAAATGAATCACTAAAAACACAATAATAATTATCCCAGCATCTAGCTTATGTTACTCTTATGTAAGCACAAAGATATAAAATACCTGGTCAAATGTCCTGCTTAAGCACATCTCCCTGATGTTTGGAGTAATCTTGTCAAAAATGAAAATGATATTTGCTAGACATGAATTGTTTCTAATAAATCTTAGATAGATCCATGGGAGGCAGTATGTTGTCACATAAAAAATATAAAATGGAAGTGACAATACTGCTACATCACTCCTGCCTAGCCCAATGCCTTGGAAAATCAATTGACTACCTCCCTTTTCTTTAAAAATGACCTTGAAATCGATTATTACTTAGGCTTTCTATGATTTTAAACTTTTTAGAGTTCATTAATTCTATGAATAAAAAAATTCTCTAAAATATCCTGAATTTCTGTTCTATAAGGCCTCTCCGATATTCAAGTGATATTTGAGTGAATGTTAAAAAGAGGCATCACAAAACATGCAATTCCAAATTATATTCAGTGATAATCAGTTAAAAAAAAAACTACAACATCTACGGCTAGAACATCCAAAAGTTTTAACTAGAGCTTGCTGAGCAGTGTCAATATATATATATGGTCCATGCTGTTGTTAAAAGGTGGCTTACAAATCCAGAGTAGGAGAGAAGTAGTCTAAAAGTTACTTTATTTTTGCTTGAGTTCTCAGCACAATCCATGTTAATTCCAGAAGATAAGTAATAGGCACCGAGCTCTACCCACTTACCTCTCAAGTCTTGATGTGTGGAAATACTATCCAAGTAGGAGTTGCTTGTTTATTCATTCAAGCTACGAGTGCTTATTTAGTTCCCGTTCTGTGCTGACACTGTGGAGAATGCAAAGATGGAGGGAGTATTATCCCTGCCCTCAAGTTGCTTACAGTCGACCTGTTACTTTTGAAAAATGTTATATAATTTTGATTAACATGAAACTTCAAAAAATGCTATTGACAGACTGATTTATTAATTTATATAACAAGAAAATAATTATCAGTGGAAAGTTGATGATTTGAAAATGAAGGACCAATAATTAGCAAGCCAATCCCATGTTAGAAAGTAATTCCAACAGTATCAGAAATTCTTATACTATGATGTTTTATTCTAAAAGGTGAAAAAAAATTGAGTATGCAGCATGATCTCGACTATGGAACATGACAAAAGAGAAAAGTACAGTAGTCCCGCTGCGTTCATAGATTGACTTTCCATAATTTCAGTTACCTGCAGTCAACCGTGGTCTAACAATATTAGGATACCTTGAGAGAGTGAGAGAGCACATTGACATAACTTTTATTACAGTATACTATAATTGTTCTATTTTATTATTAATAATTATGTTGTTAATCTCTTACTGTGCTTAATGTATAAATGAAACTTTATCACAGCTATATATGTATAGGAAAAAACAGAGTATATATAGGGTTTCAGCACTATCAGCGGTACTATCAGTGGTTTCAGCCACCTACTGGGGATCTTTAAACATATCCCTCGTGGATAAGGGGGAGCTACCATACAGTAAAATGTGAATAGTGGCTATCTTTGGGATATTTATATTTATTTATTTATATCAAGGGTATATTTTCTTTAGAATCAGAAAAATATATACATTTATTTAAAAATATATCAAAAAGTTAGTATAAAAGTTTTCAAAAATAAAGTAAAAGAAACCAAGTTTGTATTTACTTGGAATTAACCCTGTTTAGCCAAAGCACTGAAGAACAGAAACACCTGGCACCTAGAATTACAGGGTCATACTAGAGTTTGTTTTCAAAAATCCACAGCAAAAACACTGGAAGATTAGAGAAGACAGAGAGAAAGGAAATTCAACCCCATAATTGGGAAAAGATTTTGCTGAAAACGTTTGCCAGTTTTTCTAGTAATAATATTGTTTTGCTTGATAATCATATTGTGTCTGCCAATGGCATTGTTCTCTATGTTCTCTAGTGACAGTGAGAGATAAAAGCGAGACAGATATGTGACACGTAGTAACGTGGGGAAACATTTTCCCTTGCAACAGGAAGAACAGAAAATCTTACCTCCTTGAATCTTGAGAGTCTTTACCCATGCCACTGCAGAGTAACAGAGTTTAAATTTAATATAATTTTTTATTTTTATGGGTGTTTTTGTTAGTCTTAATTTATTTTTATATTTGCATTAAAGTTTAATTAAGTATAATGAAATGCACAGTTTCTAGGTATTCAGTTTGAGGAGGTTTGACAGTAATAAGATCTAGAACAACAAAGTTCCCTTGTGCCCCTTTTCCCATCAACTCCCCTGTCCCCTCCTCAATTACTTTCTGATTTCTCTCACCACAGATTAGTTTTCTCCCCTTTTGGAATTCTTATAAATGGAACCAGAGAGCGACACATAGTAACAGAGCTTTGACTACAAAGTCTAGTTTGAAATTTGTTGAAATTTCTTGGGCTAACCTCCCAAGAATTCTGGGGTATTATCAATCACTTCATGTAAACAAGTAGATACGTCACTACAACAGCAACAAAAATGAGTTTAAAGTTGTTCTTTTCCCCTTTTGCTCAATTTTCCTAGATAGGAATGTATAACCTTATAACCTGAAAGGTACCACTTTCAGGATGACTGAAACCGACCATGAAATCAGGGAGACTTGGGCTCTATTCCTGTTAATTCTATTAGCTAGCTTAATAGTCTTGCTCAGGTTGTTTGCTCCATCTCTGTTCTCTTTAGTTCTTCTAATCTCTAAAATGAATATGTCTCGAGATGGCCACACATAAATAGTGGTGTTAAGGATCTTCTTTCAAGGTTTCCTTGCCTTTAATATATATGGAAGTTGTGGTGAGCATGCTCGTTCTAGGCATGCTCCTGCATTGGCCCACACTTTTTCTTGTACTGCCACAGTCTTCCGACTCCTAACAGTCATTCCAGACCTCTGTTCCACTCTTTGCTAGTCAACTTACTTCATTTCATAACCAGCTTCTCCAGGATATTGCCATAACCCAGCACCATTTCATGCAAAGTGTACACCCAGTCCCCTTCAATTCCTCCAAAGAACAGGTGAGATAAGGCCGCAATATTTAGCAGAACGGTTTCAAAGGCTTGGAGATAACAAAAGTATAACATCTATTACCTTAGAACAAAAACAGATCCAGATTCTGTGGGGAATAATGTTTATATAATTTGGGGGCTTTCTGTAAGAAAAAGAATACAAACATATCTTACCTTGCAAATTTAAAAACACATGACCATGTACATACATTGTTAAGCCCTCTCCCAAGATCTTTGAAGGGGTCCTACAAAGTAAAGAATGCTGGAAATTAAACTTCATTAGTTTTATGGTGAACCCACCTTCACTTGTATTTGCTCCCAGAAGTTTCCAGACCCAAACCCTGATTATTTGTACAGCTCCTATCAAGCTTCCACGAGAAGTGAAGCCAGCTCGGCTCCTAACAATGGGCATATTCAAGACTCATCACCTCATGCTTCATTCCTTCCCCAGGATGAATCATGATAGGGACATCTATGTTCTTCAAGAAAATGCCAACCCCCATCTTCAAGATGCATCTTGGCTCACATGCCATAGACATGGATATCACAGTAGTTCATAGTATATATCCCAAAGTCTGATGTCTGGGTTATTAAGCCCTTACTGACACCATATTTGAGAAATCATTGGTTTAGCCAACACACCTCACACCTAGGAATAGTACATTTCATAGTACATCACAGATGATGTGAAAGAGAAGGTGAACTTTGTCCATTCCTTTTGATCATCAGTCAATCACCCCTTTCCTATGAACTAGTGTTGAGGCAAGAGCATAGACAGTCTCTCCAAGAATAAATATGCTTTTTCAGCAAAAGGAAACTTAAAACAAATTTAAAAAGTTGTCTAAATCTTTGGATTCATGGTCTTGCTAATAGACTTGCTTTACATTATGAAACCAAATTCTTAACATTTCAATCCAAAAAGCTTTCTAAAGAACTGTCTATAATGTACTGCCCTCCATCAGCTCCATTGAGATCTCTCCCTGGACGAAACAAGGCTATTCCTGAAGATAAATCCATTTTCTCCTGAAATACACCAGCTGCTTTCAAATGTCCTAAAAGACAATTCTCTAATTGTAAAAACTCTTAATTACAATCATCCTAAGCTACCCTCATACATTGTATAACAACACTCTTCACAAGGTCATGTGAAGATTACATTTAAGTGTCTGTGAAAGTGCTTTGCAACATTTAAAGGCCACATAGATATAAACCATGTTACTATTGGAGAATTGTAGCCCAAATCCTGTCAGTTTTTTAACTGATCAAACTATTGGAAATCCTCTATTACTTCTGTTAGTGGCCTCAAGAAGGGTAAACTAGCATTCCCACAAATGATCCCAAATCAAAACTTCAACCGCCCCCTCACTTATTTTATTCACCTAAAGCTGGTGAAATAGTCCAAAAGTGAGAGGTAGAGAAGTAAAGTGCACAGGTTTAACCAGAAATCAGCAGTTGAAACAGTGGTTTCGGAAGAGCAATACATTAAGTACATAGTGCAAGACTTTTTTAAACATGTAAATATATAGAGGTAAATATTATCTGTTTAGAAAGCACAAATAACTATGCCTAGATAACACTTGAAATTGTTTCAACAAAAAAGCAGGGTATAAATAACTCAAAAACCCTTAAAAACCATTATTAGTATATAATGCCAGCATTAGTCCCAACTCCTACCGTAGCATTATAAAGAAACATCACTCTAGTTACTGTCTGCCCACCGGGTGCACAGCAATTTAAAGACATGCTTCTTGTGGTGTAAGAGGTTTTCTTTAATTTATTACCTAGTTCAAGTTCTCTTAAACCTCAGTCTTTTGTGAACTACATTCACATAATGTAGTGTAATCTGTTACTTTATTCATGAATTACTTTCCTTTAAATTGACTCTCTTTTAAAAACTTAAACAGCTAATTTTAGTTTCATTTCAAGCAATAAACCCATGACATCTTGAACTTGATGGTTTTCTATTTTTTAATTTTAATTTTATTTTTTATTTTTTTAAAGACAGGGCCTCGTTCTGTCTCCCAGGCTGGAGTACAGTGGTGGGATCATGGTTCATTGCAAACCACTGCCTCACAGGCTCAAGCGACCCTCCCACTTCAGCCTCCTGAGTATCTGGGACTACAGGTGTGTGCCACCAGGCCCTGTTAATTTTTGTATTTTTTTGTAGAGACGGGGTTTTGCTATGTGCCCAGACTGGCTATTTTTTAAAGATACACATGAAATAAGTGAATAGCTTATCAGTTTTTTTAAAAAAGTTTAACCATCTTAAAAAAATTGATACTATCATAGTTTATGTACCACGATGGAGGCAAAACTGAACCACATATGTATAAGGAGATAGTAGTAGACTTTGCCTGGATTAGAACTGTGAGGATAATTGGAAATCATTTAGTACAGCCTCCACTGAAACTGACAAAACAAACAAGGAGAAATTGAAGAATCAACAATTCTTTTTTTTTTTTTTCTCAGCTGGCCTTAGGCCTAAGTTTTTTTTTTTTTTTTTTTTTTTTTATACTTTAAGTTTTAGGGTACATGTGCACAACATGCAGATTTGTTACATATGTATACATGTGCCATGTTGGTGTGCTGCACCCATTAACTCGTCATTTACATTAGGTATATCTCCTAATGCTATCCCTCCCCCCTCCCCCAACCCCACAACAGGCCCCAGTGTGTGATGTTCCCCTTCCTGTGTCCATGTGTTCTCATTGTTCAATTCCCACCTATGAGTGAGAAAATGCGGTGTTTGGTTTTTTGTCCTTGTGATAGTTTGCTGAGAATGATGGTTTCCAGCTTCATCCATGTCCCTACAAAGGACATGAACTCATCATTTTTTATGGCTGCATAGTATTCCAGGGTGTGTATGTGCCACATTTTCATAATCCAGTCTATCATTGTTGGACATTTGTGTTGGTTCCAAGTCTTTGCTATTGTGAATAGTGCTGCAATAAACATACATGTGCATGTGTCTTCATAGCAGCATGATTTATAATCCTTTGTGTATATACCCAGTAATGGGATGGCTGGGTCAAATGGTATTTCTAGTTCTAGATCCCTGAGGAATCGCCACACTGACTTCCACAATGGTTGAACTAGTTTACAGTCCCACCAACAGTGTAAAAGTGTTCCTATTTCTCCACATCCTCTCCAGCACCTGTTGTTTCCTAACTTTTTAATGATCGCCATTCTAACTGGTGTGAGATGGTATCTCATCATGGTTTTGATTTGCATTTCTCTGATGGCCAGTGATGATGTGCATTTTTTCATGTGTCTTTTGGCTGCATAAATGTCTTCTTTTGAGAAGTGTCTGTTCATATCCTTCACCCACTTTTTGATGGGGTTGTTTGTTTTTTTCTTGTAAATTTGTTGGAGTTAATTGTAGATTCTGGATATTAGCCCTTTGTCAGATGAGTAGGTTGCAAAAATTTTCTTCCATTTTGTAGGTTGCCTGTTTACTCTGATGGTAGTTTCTTTTGCTGTGCAGAAGCTCTTTAGTTTAATTAGATCCCATTTGTCAATTCTGGCTTTTGTTGCCATTGCTTTTGGTGGTTTAGACATGAAGTCCTTGCCCATGCCTATGTCCTGAATGGTATTGTCTAGGTTTTCTTCTAGGGTTTTTATGGTTTTAGGTCTAACATGTTAAGTCTTTAATCCATCTTGAATTAATTTTTGTATAAGGTGTAAGGAAGGGATCCAGTTTCAGCTTTCTGCATATGGCTAGCCAGTTTTCCCAGCATCATTTATTAAATAGGGAATCCTTTCCCCATTGCTTGTTTTTGTCAGGTTTGTCAAAGATCAGCTAGTTGTAGATATGTGGCATTATTTCTGAGGGCTCTGTTCTGTTCCATTTGTCTAGAATCAACAATTCCAATGATGCATTTCTAATATACTGCTTTCCATAATCAATAGAACAAACAACAAAACCTAGTGGAGTCAGAGAAATTTGGAAAACACAGTTTAAAACACTTGATTTTATGCCATATAAAAAACATGGATTCAACAACTGCAGAATGTGCATTCTTTCAAAATACACATGGAACATTTTCAAAAAATTTGACCATGTACTGGGCCAAAAATAATTCTGAACCAACTCCAAAGGATAGAAGTCATATAGAGCATGTTTTTTGACACAAAACCATTGAGCAAGAAATCAAGTATATATAAGCATGTTTTTAAAAAATACTATTGAAATGATGGAATGTTCTAAAGAAACTAAAGAGGTGGTTAAAATAAAAGAGAATAAGGTGGCTGTCTAGACATTGCCCATATTCAGTGGTACCCATCTGCTAATTTTGCTTGGCATCTGTTCAAATTATTCAGTGCATTCTTTCTGCCTGCTCAGGATCTGGGTCAGGCTGGTTGTTAATACTCTGAATATTACACCATCTTTACAAACTAACATGGGGGAAAATCCTTTTGGGCATGGCAGAAGGTTGGATAAAAAATAGCCGGTTTGCAAAACCCATGCCTGGAATGATTCTATTTTGTCAAAAAAAAGGAGTATATATATTCTTAAAACTAATGGTGAACATTATTTAATTGTACAAAGTGAGTATCTTATTCAATCTTCAAAATATCCCTGAGAAGTAGGTTTTATAATTATTTCCATTTTATAGATGAGAAAACTGAAGCTTAGAGAGGCTTAAAGAACTTGGCCAAATTACGTAGCTAGAAAATAATGGAGTTGGCAGTTACACTGTGCTTTCTGCCCTTCCAAATATTAATTTTAATTTTGCTATTGCTTGGAAGGACAAAGAAGAAGCTGGAGAGTGTTTGGCACTGGTAAGTCTAATTGGAAGCCCCTGGGGGTGGGTACAGGATAAATGTTGAGGAAGGATTGTTCTTTTCACTGTCACTCTGGATTTGATGTAATTTTTGATTATTTAAAGTTTATTTTTTCAAGGAGTACGTTATGATTGTTTTCAGAGGAAAATTGACAAGCAAAACGAAGTAGCAGTAATTCATCCTACTTCCAACAGCCTGCACTTGTGACGTCTCCAGTGGAGAGCAGATGCCCAGGAAGGAGCTCTACCCAGCAAGCTGAGGGTTCAAGAATGCTTGTGTGGCTTTGAGAAAATAAACCCCCATCTGTATTAGAAATGCTTTGTATTTCTCCAACATCTAATCTGAGTTGTCCCAAAGGCTGAATAAACATTCATTTATCCTCAGAGCACCCTGTGAGGTCCCTGGTGTGGTCTAGGAGGGTGTGGAATTGAGTGGTGATAGCCCAAGATTAGCTCTCACCCACATTTAGGGATTCTGGCCCTTGGTAGGAAACGACTTAAACTCTGTGTGCCATCAGCTAAAGGCATCGTCATCTTTATAATAATGATTTCCAGCCTCAAGTGGATGCTATTAATTAGTCTAAAGTTTTCAGGGGCTTGAGAATGCTGGATGCTAAGGACTGAATGAATGTGAAGTTTTAGCCAAATCATAGAGCAGGGAGCTTGGAGAAGGGAGGAGGTGAGGTGACTCGCAGCCCGTCAGTCACACGAGGAGGCTCAGGGCAGAAAGAACAGGATGGCCACTGTCCTGGGGCTGAGCTCCCTCTTCTAACCACACCAGACCACGTAATTAGAAATTACTTCAGCACATAAACAGGTACTTTACAATGTTTTCTTTTGACAACGGTCAGCACGCTTCTCCTTTCCACTGCCAGAGGGGAACCAGCGTTGGCTTCCCATGGGCCCACCTCCTTTTCAGCCCAGCCTCATCATCCCCTACAGAGAAAGCAGCAGACACAGTCACACGGGAACATCTGCTCTAAATGTGGCCCCCTTCCAGGGGCCCTGGCTCAAGAGGAGCCGGTAAAATGGCCTCCTTTAACCTAAATCACCGCGGCCACGGTGCCCTCCCCCTCTGCCCTCCTGTTCTCCCATCAACAAGTTTAAGAAAGTTCTCCCCTCCCCCTCTGCCCTCCCGTTCTCCCATCAACAAGTTTAAGAAAGTTCTCTTCATAGAAAGCCTCATTATTGACATGGACACCCTCACTCAGAACACCCTCACCACACACCACTCCATCCCGCGGTGAGCGATAACAACTCTGTTTGTGTTTAATTAGCTCTTGGTTTATGGGGCAGTTTGAGTTTAGGGTGTGGCTGTTTTAGTTGGTTATGCAGTTGACAGAAATACATGTGTATTGATGTGGGTCCTCTCTGTATGCCCTCCCCCAGGCTCTGGTCTGAAAGCTCAACAGGCCCTCACTGCACTCCCAATGAAGGCAAATTGTTGCAACTTCTATGGTTCAATTTTATTCCATAAAGCTGGAATGGTAACGCGTGTTCTCAGTCTCTCGATATCTGGCCAGGTGAGGGCCCATCTTGCTTATCACGAAGTAGAACTATTGATTGAAGCATAGTGGCTGCTCGGTTTCACAGGGCTGGAGGACAGTACAGCTTTGGAGACTACTCCCCAGGCAGCTGGCTGTGTGCCCTGACCCTAAGTGTCATCTGTTTATTTCTCTTATTTTTAAAATCATGTCCCTCATAGGATCCATGTCATGACTTATATTCACAAAAACATCTAAAATAGAAGCATGATTATAAAGGGGTGGATTATTTTTTGAAACAAACATTACAGAATGTACTCATCTAAATGTGTGTTGTCCCTTTCAAAGTAATCACTTTTGAAAGTTGTACACATATTCCCCAAATGGCAAGATTATGTAACATATTTCAGAAATTCTTTGAAATTATTCAAATATGTACGAGGCATCATATGTAAAGACAAAGCAAAATCTTAATTTTTTAAATTTAAAAATAATGCATGTTCATATTGAAATTTTAATTTTTGTCTTGTTCTTATTGTTTTCTGAATTCATAATTATAATCCTAAAACCCAGAGACAGGCATTTTTAATGTGTTTTATATATATGTGGAGATATATAAATATATTTCCAGTCTTTTTTCCTGAGTTTCATCCTACTGAATAGACTCAGAAGTGAGAAATCTTTGTCCTCTGAATGTAATTTCAAGCTTTGGAAACTAATTCCATTTTGTTGAATTCAGCAAATATTTATTGACTGTCTCTACATGCAAGGAGCTGACTAAGTGGAATAAAAAGATTAACAAGATGTATTTATATTGACTTTTTAAAGAGGCCATTAACTGGTTCAGAAGGAGATGCCAAATAGAATTATAGAAAATATTCTGAACAATTGCAACATAATTGGAATAGGTGTGTAGTCTCCCAAGAGGACAAATTGAGGGGACAAATTGCACAGTACACATAGTTGTGCAATTGCTGGAACGTTACAAAATGAACGTGGTCCACATCATATGCTGAATAAAACTATTGCAGCCACCGCAGCTCGCAACTAAAACTAGCCTAATGCAATGGTAAAAAATAGGTAAGGTGACGCTGCTCCCAGTTTGTCTGGGACAGTCCTGCTTTATGCCTGTCATCTTGATAAAATTAGTAACATTGCCCCCTTTCCTCTCCGAAGAGGACTGGCCAGGAGGATCAATTCATGATCTCCTTAATAACAGAGACAATTGATGTTGGTACCTTCCCCCATGCCTCCGAGTCTGTAAGACCAACACTTTAGTTAGTCACATGCTCTAGTTTCCTAAAAATACAATGAGCCAATAAACAATGAGATGATGTCTAATCTTAGCTTTTTATCAAGGAGACACAGGTTAAAACAAGTTGTTACCAATAATTAAAGTCAGTAAGAGTGTAGTAGGTGGATTCTACTACACTCTTGAGTGTGAGAAGAAGAAATTGTTAAGATCCCTAATGGTAATTTTATTATAGATTTCATATTATCCGAAGGTGAAGATTGTGGATTTTGAGCCAGGCTGCCCAAGAATGAATCCTAGCTGCACCACTTACCAGCAGTATGATCCTGGGAAATTATCTACCCTCTTGGTGCCCCAGCTTTCTCATCAGTAAAATGAGGATAATAATCATGTTTCTCTCATAGGATGGTTTTAAAGATTAAATGATGTTTACATCCTATTACATCCAACATACATACTACATGAGCTCACTCCTGATGAATGGAATGATCTAGGAAGCAAAACTGAAACGCAGCAAAATTATCCATGTATTCAATCCTCTGACAAATGAGTTGGAGGACAAATAACAAATCAGGCACTATTTTAGACATGGTGATATCCTGCCTGGAGGGCAGGAAAAACATTAAACACCGAATTACAGCTAAAGTATGATGAGTGGTAAGCTAGGACCATGCATGAGGGAGCCCCAGCTAAGCACAGGAGGTGGGGAAAGCCCCTTGTTGAAGTGACACATGGGTTTTAAATGGGAAGGTGTAAGGAAAGCACAGTCTGATGAAAATATCTTATACCTCAGCCAATCCTAGTTTGTTAAATAAAGTCAAGTTATTGTGAAGATTATTTATTTGTTTATTTATTTTATTATACTTTAAGTTTTAGGGTACATGTGCACAACATACAGGTTTGTTACATATATATACATGTGCCATGTTGGTGTGCTGCACCCATTAACTCGTCATTTACATTAGGTATATCTCCTAATGCTATCCCTCCCCTTCCCCCCTCCCTCCATCCCACAACATGCCCCAGTGTGTGATGTTCCCCTTCCTGTGTCCAAGTGTTCTCATTGTTCAGTTCCCACCTATGGGTGAGAACATGCGGTGTTTGGTTTCTCGTCCTTGCGATAGTTTGCTGAGAATGATGGTTTCCAGCTTCATCCATGTCCCTACAAAGGACATGAACTTATCCTTTTTTATGGCTGCATAGTATTCCATGGTGTATATGTGCCACATTTTCTTAATCCAGTCTATCATTGATGGACATTTGAGTTGGTTCCAAGTCTTTGCTATTGTGAATAGTGCCGCAATAAACATATGTGTGAGACAGAGTCTTGCTCTGTCGCCCAGGCTGGAGTGCAGTGGCATGACCTCGGCTCACTGCAAGCCCTGCCTCCCAGGTTCACACCATTCTCCTGCCTCAGCCTCCCAAGTAGCTGGGACTACAGGTGGCTGCCACCATGCCCAGCTAATTTTTCTTTTTGTATTTTTAGTAGAGACGGGTTTTCACCATGTTAGCCAGGATGGTGTTGATCTCCTGACCTTGTGATCCGCCCACCTTGGCCTCCCAAAGTGCTGGGATTACAGCCGTAAGCCACCACGTCCAGCCTGTGAAGATTCTTAATACAATGCTCCCATACACTAATACACAGTATGGTCATCAGTTCAGGCTGGAGCATGAGATAGGCGCCTAACACATTGGTGCTTGCTCATTTGATTTTCAAAGTTTAAGGATTTTTCCTAGTGTAGAAGCCCAGACTGCTAAACTTTTGTCTAAAAGTGTGATCTCTTATATGGTCTTTCAGCAGCTGAGTTGTAAGAAGTGGCATTCTTGGAGGGTTATCCAAGACATTGAGTCTGTTCCCTTCTCTAAGCACCCTACATTTTCCCCTGGGACTAACTGTATTTCCAGACACTTTCAGAACTGGTCTGAACACTTTAAACTATCACACATTTTCAAAGTTGTTCTTTAGTTCTATACCATCGAAAATTGCCATCTGAAACCCACTTCTTAATTTGTTGTGACTATACTGATGGTTCAGTCCTTAAATAGTTCTGTGTCTCCTACGTGAAGTCCATGTATAATTTTATTTAGAATTTAGGGTATAGTTTTATCTCACTTCTAGATACTGGTGTACTTCCGCCTCTCTGATGAGAATCATGGTCCTGGCTGCCAGGGAGGTCATAATTAAATGAGAGGCCCAGTCACAACAACCACGTTGGCTAGCAGGCACCTTTTCTCTTTGGCCCTGATTTTCTATCTTATAAATTTATCATATATTTTGATAAAAGCTACCCCAATTTTTTGTGATAAAATGATAGGTATAAACAAACTAAATCTATAATACATTATTTCCATAAATCATTACATATAAATAGACTAAGTATTAATATATTATTGAACTGTTTTAGTTACCATTAAAAAAACTGGTAAAGCATAAATCAATGACAGAGAATGGAACTCAATCATTTTAGCTATAGTTGAGGTGTAGGGAATGTTAGAAGCCCGTTAAATCTGCCAGTTTGTACCCCAAACCCAGAGGCCCTAACAGCAAATTTTGTAGGTGCCCCACAGAGAATGTTGATCTCTACCTGTAGCTTGGAAACTCTGCTGTCCTAGAAGGAGATGGGAAAGGTCCCAAACCGAGAAAAGCTGAACAAGCATTATTACTCACTTCCATACACAGTATGTTCTCAGAGCTCGAAACTTAAAAATAGACCCTGGTGGGGAGGAGCCAAGATGATGGAATAGGAACAGCTCCGGTCTACAGCTCCCAGCGTGAGCAATGCAGAAGACGGATGATTTCTGCATTTCCATCTGAGGTACCGTGTTCATCTCACTAGGGAGTGCCAGACAGTGGGCGCAGGTCAGTGGGTGAGCGCACTGTGCCCCAGCCGAAGCAGGGGTGAGGCATTGTCTCACTCAGGAAGCGCAAGGGGTCAGGAAGTTCCCTTTCCAGGGGTGACAGACAGCACCTGGAAAATCGGGCCACTCCCACCCGAATACTGCACTTTTCCAACGGTCTTAGGAAACGGTGCACCAGGAGATTATAGCCTGCACCTGGCTCAGAGGGTCCTACGCCCACGGAGTCTTGATGTTTGCTAGCACAGCAGTCTGAGATCAAACAGCAAGGCGGCAGCGAGGCTGGGGGAGGGGCGCCCGCCATTGCCCAGGCTTGCTTAGGTAAACAAAGCAGCCAGGAAGCCTCAACTGGGTGGAGCCCACCACAGTTCAAGGAGGCCTGCCTGCCTCTGTAGGCTCCACCTCTGGGGGCAGGGCACAGACAAACAAAAAGACAGCAGTAACCTCTGCAGACTCAAATGTCCCTGTCTGACAGCTTTGAGGAGAGGAGTGGTTCTCCCAGCACGCAGCTGGAGATCTGAGAACGGGCTGACTGCCTCCTCAAGTGGGTCCCTGACCCCTGACCCCCGAGCAGCCTAACTGGGAGGCACCCCCCAGCAGGGGCAGACTGATGCCTCACACGGCCGGCCGGGTACTCCAACAGACCTGCAGCTGAGGGTCCTGTCTGTTAGAAGGAAAACTAACAAACAGAAAGGACATCCACACCAAAAACCCATCTGTACATCACTATCATCAAAGACCAAAAGTAGATAAAACCACAAAGATGGGGAAAAAACAGAGCAGAAAAACTGGAAACTCTAAAAAGCAGAACGCCTCTCCTCTTCCAAAGGAACGCAGTTCCTCACCAGCAACGGAACAAAGCTGGACGGAGAATGACTTTGACGAGCTGAGAGAAGAAGGCTTCAGACGATCAAATTACTCTGAGCTATGGGAGGATATTCAAACCAAAGGCAAAGAAGTTGAAAACTTTGAAAAAAATTTAGAAGAAGGTATAACTAGAATAACCAATACAGAGAAGTGCTTAAAGGAGCTGATGGAGCTGAAAACCAAGGCTCGAGGACTACGTGAAGAATGCAGAAGCCTCAGGAGCTGATGCGATCAAATGGAAGAAAGGGTATCAGCCCTGGAAGATGAAATGAATGAAATGAAGCGAGAAGGGAAGTTTAGAGAAAAAAGAATAAAAAGAAACGAGCAAAGCCTCCAAGAAATGTGGGACTATGTGAAAAGACCAAATCTATGTCTGATTGGTGTACCTGAAAGTGATGGGGAGAATGGAACCAAGTTGGAAAACACTCTGCAGGATATTATCCAGGAGAACTTCCCCAATCTAGCAAGGCAGGCTGACATTCAGATTCAGGAAATACAGAGAACACCACAAAGATACTCCTCGAGAAGAGCAACTCCAAGACACATAATCGTCAGATTCACCAAAGTTGAAATGAAGGAAAAAATGTTAAGGGCAGCCAGAGACAAAGGTCGGGTTACCCTCAAAGGGAAGTCCATCAGACTAACAGTGGATCTCTCAGCAGAAACCCTACAAGCCAGAAGAGAGTGGGGGCCAATATTCAACATTCTTAAAGAAAAGAATTTTCAACCCAGAATTTCATATCCAGCAAAACTAAGCTTCATAAGTGAAGGAGAAATAAAATACTTTACAGACAAGCAAATGCTGAGAGATTTTGTCACCACCAGGCCTGCCCTAAAAGAGCTCCTGAAGGAAATGCTAAACATGGAAAGGCACAACCGGTACCAGCCACTGCAAAATCATTTACATGCCAAAATGTAAAGACCATCGAGACTAGGAAGAGACTGCATCAACTAATGAGCAAAATAACCAGCTAACATCATAATGATAGGATCAAATTCACACATAACAATATTAACTTTAAATGTAAATGGACTAAATGCTCCACTTAAAAGACACAGACTGGCAAACTGGATAAAGACTCAAGACCCATCAGTGTGCTGTATTCAGGAAACCCATCCCACGTGCAGAGACACACATAGGCTCAAAATAAAAGGATGGAGGAAGATCTACCAAGCCAATGGAAAACAAAAAAAGGCAGGGGTTGCAATCCTAGTCTCTGATAAAACAGACTTTAAACCAACAAAGATCAAAAGAGACAAAGAAGGCCATTACATAATGGTAAAGGGATCAATTCAACAAGAAGAGCTAACTATCCTAAATATATATGCACCCAATATAGGAGTACCCAGATTCATAAAGCAAGTCCTGAGTGACCTACACAGAGACTGAGACTCCCACACATTAATAATGGGAGACTTTAACACCCCACTGTCAACATTAGACAGATCAACGAGACAGAAAGTCAACAAGGATACCCAGGAATTGAACTCTAATAGACATCTACAGAACTCTCCACCCCAAATCAACAGAATATACATTCTTTTCAGCACCACACCACACCTATTCCAAAACTGACCACATACTTGGAAGTAAAGCTCTCCTCAGTAAATGTAAAAGAACAGAAATTATAACAAAGTTTCTCTCAGATCACAGTGCAATCAAGCTAGAAGTCAGGATTAAGAATCTCACTCAAAACCGCTCAACTACATGGAAACTGAACAACCTGCTCCTGAATGACTACTGGGTACATAACGAAATGAAGGCAGAAATAAAGATGTTCTTTGAAACCAATGAGAACCAAGACACAACATAACAGAATCTCTGGGATGCATTCAAAGCAGTGTGTAGAGGGAAATTTATAGCACTAAATGCCCACAAGAGAAAGCAGGAAAGATCCAAATTTGACACTCTAACATCACAATTAAAAGAACTAGAAAAGCAAGAGCAAACACATTCAAAAGCTAGCAGAAGGCAAGAAATAACTAAAATCAGAGCAGAACTGAAGGAAATAGAGACACAAAAAACCCTTCAAAAAATTAATGAATCCAGGAGCTGGTTTTTTGAAAGGATCAACAAAATTGATAGACTGCTAGCAAGATTAATAAAGAAAAAAAGAGAGAAGAATCAAATAGATGCAATAAAAAATGATAAAGGGGATATCACCACCGATCCCACAGAAATACAAACTACCATCAGAGAATACTACAAACACCTCTATGCAAATAAAGTAGAAAATCTAGAAGAAATGGATAAATTCCTCAACACATACACCCTCCCAAGACTAAACCAGGAAGAAGTTGAATCTCTGAATAGACCAAGAACAGGAGCTGAAATTGTGGCAATAATCAATAGCTTACCAACCAAAAAAAGTCCAGGACCAAATGGATTCACAGCCGAAATCTACCAGAGGTACAAGGAGGAGCTGGTACCATTCCTTCTGAAACTACTCCAATCAATAGAAAAAGAAGGAATCCTCCCTAACTCATTTTATGAGGCCAGCATCATCCTGATACCAAAGCCAGGCAAAGACACAACCAAAAAAGAGAATGTTAGACCAATATCCTTGATGAACATTGATGCAAAAATCCTCAATAAAATACTGGCAAACCGAATCCAGCAGCACATCAAAAAGCTTATCCACCATGATCAAGTGGGCTTCATCCCTGGGATGCAAGGCTGGTTCAATATACGCAAATCAATAAATGTAATCCAGCATATAAACAGAACCAAAGAGAAAAACCACATGATTATCTCAATAGATGCAGAAAAGGCCTTTGACAAAATTCAACAATGCTTCATGCTAAAAACTCTCAATAAATTAGGTATTGATGGGACATATCTCAAAATAATAAGAGCTATCTATGACAAACCCACAGCCAATATCATACTGAATGGGCAAAAACTGGACGCATTCCCTTTGAAAACTGGCACAAGACAGGGATGCCCTCTCTCACCACTTCTATTCAATGTAGCGTTGGAAGTTCTGGCCAGGGCAATTAGGCAGGAGAAGGAAATCAAGGATATTCAATTA